>NC_134097.1:137289696-146782196 GCF_000715075.1 Nicotiana tabacum | reverse complement strand
GGGCCTTTGAGCTTGATCTTGAATGATTTTGTTGCCACAAACGATGATCTTGTTCTTAAACTTGAACTTGACCTTGATTTGTTCTTTGTTCTTGAACTTGAACTTGATTTCTTGAACTTGAACTTGAAACTTGACACTTGTGGAGAAATTTGCAGCGTTTGATCCACGAGCTCTTTCTTGCTTCTTGTTATAAATTCTGGTGTCTTTCTGAGTTATAAAGACCCCTATTTATAGTTGTTGAAAGGAAGAGTTATGATAAGAACAAACTCTTTCCGACCAATCAAATTGAAGTGTGATATGGCCGCATTCGATTGGCCAGAACATGTCACTTGCACATGTGGTGCGATTTCATTGGCCTTTTAGTGTGACTTGGCATGCCTTGTCATTTTGATACGTGGGATGATCCTATTGAATCTTCCGTTTGACTTGGCGTGCCACGTCATTTCACGTGTGGCACCAAACTGGGCCTCTAGGAAGATGTCATCTTGGGCTTAATGAAGTGGGCTCATTACTTTAGCCCAATTAAGTCTTCAAGCCCAATGGATTAAGACTTATTTATTTAATCCATATATATTGGACTTATATAATTAATTCATTTATATATTAGCCCATAATATTTATTTGGACCAATATATCTTGAATTTAAAATATAGTCCAAATTATTTTACGGATTTAATTCCAATAAAATTTATATGCCTACAAATGCCCCCTACTTCAAGACTTGTTAAAATATCAACGTATCAGAGACGAGGCTTGAAGTACTGTGCTTGGACGATTGAGCGACTCGCACTTTGCTTGGCAACAGATGAAAAGCTATAAATTTTCAAGCTTTCCAAATTAAACCATTTTCCCCATTTTAGTGTATAATCCATGCCAAGACCTTGATTTAAATCAACTAATTCATGTGAGCAAATAGCAAAATCAGAGATAAGCTCACATAAGACAAAATAATTCATGAAAACTTTGATTCACATGTTTCACGTAATCAAAAGTCAAGTGACCAAAGACCAAAAAAAATATATTATTTTGCTGATTACACCTGGTCCCTATGTAGGCTTTCATTTGCAAAGACCTGAGCAACTTAATATGAATAGAATCGTGAATAGTATCCATATTAACGTTGGATGCGTCGACGACTGCTTTTTCCTCCACAACCTTTACGTAGTTTAAACATTCAAGCAAGGAGGCTATTTGATTCCTTGTTGAAGTCTGCCACTCCCGCCTAATCCATGCTGGAGACAAACTGTATTTGCCGCCTTAGCACTGATCCCACATCGAGAAATCACTATTTGACAGCCACCTTTTGTTATCTATATAAACCCCTACGTCGTATTTGTTTAGCATCAATTCGTAATATTTGCAAGCCATATTGAGTCTAGTTTTGCTGACTCGGAAGCATTGACGCTAAGGTAATTTCTTCTTCTTTTCTTGTGTTTTTCTTCTTTTGTCATTTTTTGTTGTAGGTCAAAAAAGAAAGATATGTTCTTGTTCAATAAGATGATCCACGCATGAAGAAGATAATCTTGGGGTGTGAGGGGATGAGTATTCATCCTTGCCCGATTCTTGGAGAGATTACTCTCAAAATGGCCCAATTCTTGGAGAGATTACTCTCAATGTGGCCCGATTCTTGGAAAGATTACTCTCAAAATGGCCCGATTCTTGGAGAGATTACTCTCAATGTGGCCCGATTCTTGGATATGCCAACTTAAGGTGCAAAGGGACTCATATGTCCACCTTAAGATTGGAAAGTTATAGTCCCTTTTAAAGACAAACCCACGAAAAGGCCAACTTAAGGTGCAAAGGGACTTATATGTCCACCTTAAGATTGGAAATTTATAGTTCCTTCTAAAGACAAACCCACGAAGAGGCCAACTTAAGGTGCAAAGGGACTTATATGTCCACCTTAAGATTGGAAAGTTATAAAGCTTCAACTTGAAGACGACATCGACTTGAACACTTGGAAAACTTTGAAGATTTGGCGGACATTGCAGACTTCAACTCGAAGATTCAGAGGGCTTAAACAATTCAACTTTAAGATCGGCGAATTTGAAGACTAAAACTTGAAGACCGACGAACTTTAAGACTTCAACTTGGGGGGTTAAATATTTCAACTTTAAGGCCAGCGAATTTGAAGACTTCAACTTGAAGACCGACGGACTTGAATACTTCAACTCTGAGACTTGTAAGGCCTAAATATTTCAACTTGAAGACCGACGGATTTGAAGACTTCAACTTGAAGACCGACGGAGTTGAAGATTTCAACTTGGGGACTTCAGCTTGAGTACCGACGGACTTGAAGATATCAATTTACCATGGAGGGTTGCCCCTTCTAAATCAAATGAGATCAAAGTTCCACAAGAGGATGACATTTCAGCTTGATTTTGCATTCCTCCATACTTCACTCAGACAACAACTGGGGCAATATGTATCTTTTGAACTTATGCGACTGAACTTAGAATGAAACTCTAAGCTGCCTACGTACCTTGTTGAAGAGGATCAAGTCATTCCGTAGTTCAGAATGAGTGATTTTTTTATGTCCTAACTTTTGCCTGCCTCTTTCGAAGTTTTCAACCTAGCGGACTTTTTTTTTATATGTCCTAACTTTTGCCTAGGCCGTCTCTTTCGAGATTTTCAACCTAGCGGACTTTTTTTTTGGGCCGTACACAGTTTATACTCTTGCGGGCCAGGAGTGTAGCAACATGCAGTTTAGGCTCGTGTGTCGAGGAGCATCATGACTTGCAGTTTAGGCTCGTACATCGAGGAGCGTCATGACTTGCAACTTCATGGATAATACTTCTTCAAAAACTTGCCGTTGATATGGCCAATTCTCATACCATCTGCATCAACCAGCTTGTAAGCCCCACTTGAATAAGCTTCTTGTACGACATATGGCCCATCCCATTTTGAAGTGAACTTCCCTACAGGTTTATGGGAAGTAATTATGGGTTTTCGTACGGCAAGGACTTTATCTCCTACTTGAAAGGATCTCAGACGAACTCTTTTATTGAAGGCGCGAGACAATCGAGCTTGATAACATTCAAGACTTTGTTGAGCTTCCAATCTTTTTTCATCAAGAGCTTCCAACTCTGCTAATCGAAGTCGAGCATTTTCTTCATCAGTGATCCCTTCTTGAATATCCAGTTGTAACGAAGGTATTTGACGCTCAAGTGGCAAGACAGCTTCGACTCCATAAACGAGTGAATAAGGAGTCGCCTGTGTTGCCGTGCGATGAGTCGTTCTATATGCCCATAGAGCTTCTTCCATACGGTCACTCCAATCTCGTTTGGATTTGGAGACAACTTTCTTTAACAAGTTGCATAGAGTCTTGTTGAATGCCTCAGCTAGACCATTGGCGGCAGCATTGTACATCGAAGAGTTACGCTGCTTGAAGCCAAAAAGATCACAAATCCTGTTCATCAACCTATTATCGATTGACTTTCCATTATCCGTTATTATGTAACGAGGAATGCCAAAGCGATAAATAATGTTTACTCGGATGAAACTTGTAACATTTTCCTTTTTTACTTCCTTAAGAGCAACAGCTTCAGCCCATTTTGAGAAGTAGTCAGTTGCAACCAAGATGTATAGGTGCCCACCAGAGGACTTTGGTAGTGGTCCAACAACATCCAATCCCCAAGCGTCAAATGGCCAGGATGCAACAGTCGGGTGCAACACTTCAGGAGGTTGGTGAATAAAATTCGCATGGAATTGACAAGCCTTGCATCTTCGAGCGTAGTCCAAGCAATCTTTTACCAATGTTGGCCAATAATATCCCATCCTTTTTATATGGAAGTGGAGCTTTGGTCCGGACTGGTGTGACCCACATACCCCAAAATGTGCCTCTTGCAAAGCTTGGAAAGCTTCTTCTTCTCCTAGGCATCGCAAGAGTACTCCCTCGAACGACCTTTTGTATAGAGTATCCTTATAGTAAAGGAAGCGAGGTGCACGACGACGGATTTCAGTCCTTCTCCTCGGATTTTCTGGAAGTATCCCATAGCATAAGTAGTTGATAATGGGTTGTTGCCATTCTTCTTTCTCAACATCAGAAACAACAACAAGATGCTTGAGTTCGTTTTCTTCACCTTTGACCTCATTTGGCGGCGGTACTACCCATTTTTGGAAGACGGTAACTTGCACTTGGTCAGGCAGGGCTAATGATGAAGCTAGAGCGGCTAAAGCATCAGCCTTCTTGTTTTCTTTCCTTGGTACATACTGAATAGTCACATCGCTGAGCCACCCCATCAACCTTTTTGCGTAATCATGATATGGGCGTAGTTCAGGCTTTTTGACCTCGTAACTACCCAAAAGCTGATTGACCACTAACTGGGAGTCACCAAAAACTTGCAATTACAATTACTTCATATCAACGGTCGTTTCAAGCCTAAGTATTAATGCTTGATATTCAGCAACATTGTTGGAACAGAGTTGTGTCAAGGTGAAGGAGTAGGGCAAGACTTCACCTTGGGGAGTGACAAATATTACGCCAGCCCCGGCTCCCCCACGATGTGCAGCACCATCAAAGTACATATTCCATGGGGGTTGAACTTCAACGACCATTGCGTCCTCATCAGGTAGTTCATCAGTTAGCTCCCAGTCATCAAGTATCTGATGATCTGCCAAGAAGTCTGCCAATGCTTGTCCTTTTACAGCCTTTTGAGGGATGTACAAAATCTCGAATTGTTGAAATTGGAGGTACCATCTCACTAGTCGATCACTAAGAACGGGTTTTGACATCACGAACTTGATGGGATTTGCTTTAGAAACAATACGGACAACATGAGCTTGAAAGTAGTGCTTCAACTTTTGAATTGAGAAAACTAGCGCCAAACACAACTTTTCAATTGGCGAATAGTTCAACTCGTTAGGTGTCATCATCCTGCTCAAGTAGTAAAGAGAGTTTTCTTTCCCCTCACTATTTTCTTGGGCCAATAATGCTCCAATAAACCTTTCCTGCACCGCAATGTATAGTATCAATTGCTTTCCTGGTATAGGAGCTGCTAAAACTGGAGGCTTCATCAAGTAGGTTTTGATACTTTCGAAGGCATTGCTACAAGCTTGATCCCACTTGAAAGGAATACCTTTCTTCATGAGGTGACTAAATGGTTGGCACCTCCCAACCAGGTTTGATATGAATCTTCTAAGGTATGCTAGCTTTCCTTGCAGACTCTTCAATTCATGGATATCTCGAGGCTCAGGCATTTTCAAAATGGCATCCACTTTGGCTTGATCAATTTCGATCCCTCGATGTCGGACAATGAAACCAAGGAACTTTTCAGAAGTAACTCCAAAGGCACATTTCAACGGATTCATCCTAAGTTGGTACCTCCGGAGCAATTCAAATACCATCCTCAAGTCTTTCATGTGGTCACCCTTCTCTCTTGATTTCACCACCAAGTCATCAATAAAGCATCCGACATTCTTGTGGAGAAGATCGTCGAAAATATTCTGCATAACCCTTTGGTAAGTAGCACCAGCATTCTTCAAGCCAAAAGGCATTACCTTGTAGCAATAAATACCCTTGGGGTGCGAAATGCAGTAAGCTCTTCATCTTTTGGTGCCATACGAATTTGGTTATAGCCAGACGAACCATCCATGAAAGACATTGCCTCGTAATCAGTAGTAGCATCGATCATCAGCTCTGGAATAGGAAGCGGGAATTCATCTTTGGGACATGCATTATTGAGGTCCCTGAAGTCAACGCATACTCGAATCTGGCCATTCTTCTTCCTTACAGGGACAATACTTGAAACCCATGTTGGGTATTTAACTTCCCGAATAAATCCAGCTTCAATGAGTTTGTTAACTTCAGTTTCAATCGGGGGAACCAAGTCTGGCCTAAAACGCCTTTGAGCTTGTTTAACAGGGCGAGCACCATTTCCGACTGCAAGGTGGTGGACTGCTACTTTCGGGTCCAAGCCAGGCATCTCTTTGTAACTCCAAGCAAAGACATCCCTGAATTCTTTGAGTAACTCAATATAAGTGCTCTCTTCATCAGCTTCTAGTAAAGCACTTAGGTGGGTGGGTCTTGGTTCCTCATCGGTGCCAAGGTTAACTTCTTTTAAGGCATCAACTGTCATCTTCACTCCTTCTTCAAGTTCAGGTGGAGCATCTTTCGCATCTTCATCTTCTTGAGGGTCCCCATCATTGAAGGATATGTGATAACATGGTGAAACATCCTCCAATTCCACATTATCTTCCATCGAAGACGAAAAACCATTCTCGCCTTGTACAGTGATATGATACGAAGATCCTACACTTTCTTCATCTTCGTTACGTTCCATAGTATATGGCTTTACCTTCAGTACTTCTTCACATGAAACCACCAGTTTTGTTTGTCGCCTCATTCTGGAAGGAACAAAACTTTGGAAATCCTTAGAGATCTCCTGAATTTTGGGTGAAGCGGGTGTTCTTGTATTTCGATGATTTCTCTGAAATTTATTCCCCTTCTTTAATGGACCCAATCTCTCAAATACAGAAGTTCTCACAGTTGATTTTCCAAGCCGATCAAAGACAGAAGGCCTATTAGAAGCGGCAGATTCGTCTTCTACAGTGATATAATTGCTACTTGCCCTTCTTATTGAGATGCGCACTGGTGACGGTTGCTTGTATCCCAGACCTTCACGGGGTTGCCTCGTTGCAGCTTCTGATGGGAGCTTCCCTAACTTTGACGGCTCACTGAGATTGTATCCAGCTTTTGCAAATAGCTTGTAAGTGTTAGGATCGAAACCTTCATCTGTTCGTTTTGTAGGGAGTGCCACATTCTGCAAATGATTTTGGGCTACAAACCCTGCAAGCGGCTTTGAGAACAACTTTACTGCCTCAATTCGTTTTACCGGAAGAGTTAACTCCCTTAGCATCTTGGTTTGGAGATGATGTGATCCGCCCTCGTCTTTCTTCCTTTTAGGGACATATTGGAGCGCGGGACTTACTTTCTTTCCATAAGATGCAATACCCCCTTTATGAGATTTACTCACGTTGGCAGGTACCTCCTCAGTAACAGTTTTGGCTTTACCAATAGTCACATCAGCTCTTTTAGTTATGGGTTCGTCATTCTTGCTTTTCGTACCATCATCAAATTTCAGCTCCTTCACAATGCGGTTCTTCAAGTAGAACTTTGCATCGGCAAAGTGTGACTCAGCCTCGGTGAATGGCTCATCATCGACAACTACCATCTTCTCGACTTCACCCTCGTAGTATTTTAAACATTGATGGTAGGTAGATGGAACAACTTTATTCTCATGTATCCAAGGCCTCCCAAGCAAAACATTGTATGAAGTCTTCACGTCGATCACATGCAGCCATGCACTTGATTGCATATCTTCAATAGTGATTCCCAGCCTGATCGCGCCTATGGCTCTTTGAACGAAGAGGGGATATCCAGTCCCCGACCCCTTCTAGCATCTCAAACTCACTGACCCTTGTACCAAACTCCTCTATGCAGATTTTCCCTGTAGAACCGTAATTCGTGTACCGAGGACGATGACACAGATGCTCAATCATCCACATCTATAGTAACAGATTGCACCCTTCAAAAAAATCTACTCCGGCGAGCTCGGAATATTTCAGACACTATCATAGGTGCAAGGGTGCTCTTGGCATTGGTAATCAAAGTATTGACGACTCCGGAGTCCCGCAGATCAATATTCCATCCTTCTTGGGAAACACCAGAAGACCTAAGAATGCCACCATAAAAGCGAAGCATCTATGCTCTTCCCATTTTGGTCGGTTCCCTTTGCTACAGATTCTCAACCCCCCACATTTTATGATATTCATGTCGGAGAACAATTAGATCATGAAACTTTACAAAGACAATTTGGCAATGATATTTTTTTGAGGATGAAGAAAATGAGGAAGAAGAATTAGATGAAACACCCACTAGTCCCGCAACACAAGCTCCAACTCAGAGTCAATCTCAGTCTGGAGCTTTACCCCATGTACCCCCTGTAAGGGGTAAGCCTAAGGCTGAACGTCCCAAAACATCACTTGTATGGAAATTTTTTAAATATGATAAAGTCAATCATCGTGCTATATGTAAAAAATGTAAGCAAGTATTTGCACACACAACAAGTGGTGGGACGGGGGTTTAAGTAGACACTTAATAAGGGATCACAAATCTTTATGGATACAAGCTAACATAGAAGCCGGAAAAATCCTAGATCCTACCATCAGTACTGACACTCCTAGCAGATCTGGTTCTAATCAAATTCAACAACAACTTGACCCTGCTTCTGGTCATGTTTTACGCAAATATAACAAAGATAGAGATCGTGATAAATCCTTGGATCATCACACGACTTTCTGAGAGTTCATTCATGGGAATACCAAGTTCTTTCACAGTATGAATTGACAAAATGTTCACTGAGGATCCTCCATCAACCAAAATCCGATTTACCCTTTTATCGTGCATATAGCCAACCAGGTACAATGGGCGGTTATGAGGAGTGTCACCTAGGAAAAGATCATCATTTGTGAACGTGACCTTTTCCTCACAAGTATTAACTTCTTTAGGAGTGGACTCGATGGGCTTTTACCGAAGATGGTGCCAACGGTAGGTCATCACTCTTTTCTTCCCCTTTGTCAGCATGGCAACAAGAGGCATCAATGCCCTCATGGGAAATCTTCGTGCGAAACCAACTTGGTAAAAACTCCTCCAAGGTTACTGGATTTCGTGGCTTTTGAGGGTGGTGCATCTCCACTTTTGCTTTCTTCAAATGCCTAACTGGATTATTTTTTATTGGTCTTTTTACCATCATCTTCCTTATTGGCTGTTCCACTAATTCTTTTTGTGGGCTCCTTTTGTGGCACCTACGACGAGTCACCAACGTCCAACCTTCATCATCATCAGGTTGGTTGACTTCAACTTTGTCGCTCTCCAGTAATTCTTCATTTTTACTTTCTTTAAAATTACATAATTCATCGGGACTGAATGTGCCAAAGGTGATAGAGACTTGGTTTGCGCTTGCTTTCTTATCTTCAAGCACGATCTTCTTTTCGCGAGCCAAGTTCATGACTTTATCCTTGAAGATAAAGCACTTCTCTAGAGGGTGGCTTACAAGTCGGTGATATTTGCAGTAGTTTAGGTCATTTGTTTTCCCAGCTTCATTTGGTCGCTTCATCTCCGGAAGCTCGATGAGATTTAACTCGAGGAGTTCTTCGAAAATGGCTGGCACATCAGAATCCAGTAATGGGTACTCTTTCTCTTGCATTTCTTTTAGAGTCAGCTTCCCACTTGGCTTATCTTGAAACGAAGTGGATTTCATACTCTGCTTCTTGCTCTCCTTCGTCGTGAACTTCACAAGTGACGTATTGACATTCATAGCTTCTTTGCTTTCAGACTTGGGTACGAACTTGCCCCACTTCCTGACTTCTTGCTTGTCATTCACTTTGCGAGTTTCATAGATGGGTAGCCTTTCATTTCCAGCGGAAGCCATGCTCAATTCCATGTCATGGGCACGAGTTGCAAGTTCTTCAAATGTGCTAGGCTTGATACCTTGCAAGATGTAGCGTAATCCCCAATGCATGACTTGGATGCATATCTCTATGCCTAAAGCTTCACTAAGCCTGTCTTTGCAGTTGAGGCTTGCATTCCTCCAACGATTGATAAAGTCGATAACAGGTTCCCCCTTTCGTTGACGAGTATTTGTAAGCTCTATCATACTCACCGTGAGTCTTGTGCTATAAAAGCGATTGAGGAACTCTTGCTCTAGTTGATCCCAGCTGTCGATAGATCCAGCCTCGAGGTCTGTGTACCAGTCAAAAACATTTCCTTTTAGCGAGCGAACAAACTGCTTGATGAGGTAATCTCCATAAGTCCCAGCATTGTTGCACGTCTCAACGAAGTGCGCAATATGTTGCTTTGGGTTACCTTTACCATCAAACTGTTGAAACTTCGGAGGTTGATAGCCAGCAGGCATCTTCAACATATCGACCCTTGCAGTGTACGGCTTTGCATATGTAAGGGAGGATTTGGCAGCAACTTCATATTTGTTCTTAATGGTTCCTTCGATGAACTCCTTCAGTTGATCGATTGGAATCATCCCTTCAGATGAGACAGGGATAGCCTTAGTGGATGCTGCTTGTCTTGGGGAGAGTCACTCTCTAGAACTTCTGGGAGCTTGCCGGGTGCATGGGTAGATTCTTCTTCCATCAAGATTCCCACCCTGTCTGTTAGCTTGTCAATTCTAGCCTCTTGATTTTGCATGCATTTGGTCAAGCCAGCGATTGCTTCCGTCAAGTTTGCCAACTGCTCCTCCATAGATGAAGTGTTTGTCACCATGGCTTGCATGATTGTCGTCGATGACGGAGAGTAGCATGGATTTTCACACAGATTGATCCTTGACTGGCTCACGCTATGTGGTGTAAGTGGGGAGGATCCATCGCTTGAAGCATCATCATCTTCCTTCACAGCAGAGTGCTTGGAGCCGGAGAGGTCAAGCAGAGCAAGAGTTTTCTTGATCTTTTCAGCAACATCGCTTCCTCTTTCAGATGCATTTATGGAAGATCTTGCTCCTTTTGAGGATGAAGATCCAAAAACAGGGGTTGATGCGGACGGCACTTGGGGTGCTTGTTGTCCTAAAGAGCTTGCTTTGCTCCTCGTAACTGGTCCGAAGCTTCCAAAGGTGACATCGAGGATGTTTTCCACATCAACATAGAACCTGGAGTTAGCAGCCTTGGTGGATGTTGATTTGGAGTTGATTTTCTTCGAAGCCATTTCAATGTTCTTGAACTTTGGTGATTGAAAAGTTGAGATGAGAGGTAGATATTGTCCCACTGGGCGTGCCAGAATTTGTAGACAATAAATTTAGGTCGAGAAAATAAAATCAAGACCGAAAAAATATCGCAACAATCGTAGTATTTTATTTCGAATATTTGAGTGTTACAATCTCTATGAATCCTCTGATTCTACTTTTCTATAGTAAATAAATTCAAGGGTCTTTGAGCTTGATCTTGAATATGTATTTGTTACCACAAACGATGATCTTGTTCTTGAACTTGAACTTGACCTTGATTTGTTCTTTGTTCTTGAACTTGAACTTGATTTCTTGAACTTGAAGCTTGAAGCTTGACACTTGTGGAGAAATTTGCAGCGTTTGATCCACGAGCTCTTTCTTGCTTCTTGTTATAAATTCTGGTGTCTTTCTGAGTTATGAAGACCCCTATTTATAGTTGTTGAAAGGAAGAGTTATGATAAGAACAAACTCTTTCCGACCAATCAAATTGAAGTGTGATATGACCGCATTCGATTGGCCAGAACATGTCACTTGCACACGTGGTGCGATTTCATTGGCCTTTTAGTGTGACTTGGCATGCCTTGTCATTTTGATATGTGGCATGATCCTATTGGCTATTCCGTTTGACTTGGCGTGCCACGTCATTTCACGCGTGGCACCAAACTGGGCCTCTAGGAAGATGTCATCTTGGGCTTAATGAAGTGGGCTCATTACTTTAGCCCAATTAAGTCTTCAAGCCCAATGGATTAAGACTTATTTATTTAATCCATATATATTGGACTTATATAATTAATTCATTTATATATTAGCCCATAATATTTATTTGGACCAATATATCTTGAATTTAAAATATAGTCCAAATTATTTTACGGATTTAATTCCAATAAAATTTATATACCTACAAATATAATAATGAGATAATTGTTCTTATATGGTGAATAGTAATGTCTTACAATTGAAACTAATCAAGAGAAAGTCAGTTATTGTGATGGCTTCTTTCTCTATTGTTGAGAGCACTTTCAATAATTAAGGGTATATAGGCAAATAATAACACATAAGTAAGAGCAATCTAATGACTGATAGTGATCTTGGCGAAAAAGAAATATAATGACAAAAATAATGCACGAGATTGTATTTTCAAATAAAAAAATAAAACATACGCGGTCCAGCTTGATTTTCGCCGTAGAATGGTGTCGTTTTATAATCAGTTGCAAAACATAACGTGGAGGCTTAAACATGGCTGATGCAAACACTCTATTTTTCTTAAATATTATCTATATATCTATATTATATTAAAAGGAGAGTAGTGAAACATGTGGTTAAGCCAAGTGACAAGCTAAAATGTAGTCACTTGACAATTGTAAGATAACATTAAAAATTTAAATTATAAATGGAAATATATTTAATGGAAGTAGTAGTACGAGATTTTTTATAGGTATCTTTAATTAAATTTATGTATAATTCAGTTATGGCAGGTATCCTTTTTTTAGCAAGAATCAATTAAAATTTCGTTGAAAATCTTATACACTAATTTTAAGTTGAAATAATAATTCTTTATTTAGTACAAGTTTTGTATCTAACCTTATTTATGAATAATATACATTATTATAGGTATCTTTAATTAAATTTTGTGTATAATTCAGTTATGATAAGTATTATTACGAGATTTTCTATAGGTATCTTTAATTAAATTTGTGTATAATTCAGTTATGGCAGGTATCCTTTTTTTAGCAAGAATCAATTAAAATTTCGTTGAAAATCTTATACACTAATTTTAAGTTGAAATAATAATTCTTTATTTAGTACAAGTTTTGTATCTAACCTTAATTATGAATAATATACATTATTATAGGTATCTTAATTAAATTTTGTGTATAATTCAGTTATGATAAGTATTATTTTTTAAGAAAAAAATATTTAAATAAACATTTTGTATCTTACAAAATCGATAGTTCATATCCAACGGTCCCTTGCTATTGAAAAATATTTATTATAAATTTTACTTTAGAGCTAAAAATATTTGTTTAGAAACATGTGATGTAATTAAATTATTGAATTCCAAATGTTTGTTAATGCAGACTTTATATGATGAGGTTTAAATTTATTGAAATGAATCTTGCAAATGTTTTGAAAAATAATTTTTAAGGAAAAAAGACTCCTAAACTGCCATATCTCTTGCATATCTTTTAGACTATTATCCTTAACGAAAAATAGAGTTAAATAAATCACTCAGATAATTAATTAAGAATAACAAGGTAATCAACCACGTCAAGTGGTGTGATAAGAAAAAGTTAAAGTTAAAGTAAAAGTTAATAAACATTATAATAAAAATATTGAATTTAGATTAAAACATATTTAAATTGAGATAAAGAAAATTTAAATTGAAGAATAAAAGTTTTTGAATTGATATCTTAAATCTTGAGATTCAAAAATCAGGTTTGATTGAAAGAAGCATTATGATACTATTAAAAAAAATTGCAGATCTTATTGATTTTTCTTCGTGCTTCATTGTTGTTGGATTTTCTTTTATGAATCAAGATCTGTAAATGTGTAAATATAGTATTTCTATATTGTGTATCCATATTTGTTAGAGATGTGATACTATATGATATATTATAGGAATATGATATTATTAGAATATTCTTAGGAGAGATTTTAGGAAGTATGAGCTTAAACTCATGTATATATAATCTACTTTCTGGGAAAGAGAAAGCAAGTCCGATCCATCTAAAAGTTGTTCAATCTCTAATGTATTATTTTTCCCATTGAAGCAGTGGTAGTACAATGAATTCTCCTTTTCTTTCTTATTTATGAAGCTTTGAAAAAATTCTATAACTATGATATGATATTGTTCTTAATGTTTAATTCATTCATTTTCCAGAAGTATATCATCATTTCTTAAAAGTAATTAGTATGATTTTCTGGTGAATTTGAATATTATAAGGTTCATCAAGTTGATATAAAATGAAGGCATTCTGCGTTGTTCATAATTGGATAATGCGCTATATGTAATTACAGATAATTATTGTATTTAAATTTTCAGTCAAATATTTTATAATATCATCTATCATTTATTTTGACTATTTTGATTTCAACAGACTTCATGTTTGGTTAAAGAACATAGAAAATACTCTTTAGAATATCTACAAATAAATAGTAATAGCTACAACTGTTAAATTTTAGAGAACCCGTGATCTTTGTATGGTAATTATCTCAATTGATTGGATCCATTTGATGCATTGTTCTTTAAAATAGAGCACCAAGGACCGAGAACAACTTCTTTGTAATATAAGATGGTATCGATTATCTCCTCAGTTATTTTCTCATTAGTATACGCATTGAAAGAACATGATTTGAAATGGTATATATGTCTAGAAATAATGTCGAATTGAATTGTACTTTGTCTTTACTATGACTTAATTCTCATTTGCTTATTTTCAAACCTTTTTATGCACTTTTGTTTTTTGTTTTTGCAAATAATAGAAGATGTTATTTGTATGGTATGCCAGGAATACAATTATTCAGATTTTTTTACTACTTTTATTTATTTAAATAGTAGTAATTTAACAGTTACAAAATTATTGAACATTTAGAAAAACAAAGATTAAATTACTTTTAAACAAAAATTATGTTGTGTTGTTCTGTCATAGCTAAACTTAATTTTATTCTTCTTTTTACCATTTTTTTGCCTTCTCAACCGATTGAATTTTACTGAATCAATGAATTCCTAGCTATAAAATAAGAGCGTGAAAAAAAATTAAATTTAAGATTTAGACTAAGTATTGCATAATGCAACAACGAACTAACACGGTTTAGAAGATTGAAAGAATAATACTTATTTTAGTTTGAGATGAGGAGTTATTTTTGATTTGTGAAGAGCAACGATATACAATAAATAATGTTACATATCTCGAATCTCATTAAGTAAAATAGATAATAAAAATATGTAATAATAAAAGTCCTCTGAGCAACATAGTGAAATGTTAAAAATAGAAAGAAATTTCTCATGTAGAAAATTTTCAATAATTAAAATAAAATAGAAAAAAATATCGTTAATAGACATAATACAAAATAAAAAATATTAAAACATTAGATAAAAAAATAAATGAGGAAAACTAATCAAAACATCATAGTATAAAAAATATACAAAACAGGGCACAGAAATTTTATAAAATAAAGTAGGAAATACAAAATTATTATTTATATATTAAATATTCGAAAAAACTGTTAACAATATAAGAATCAAAAAAATTTAAAAAGTAGGATAAATAAAAATGTATATCGATATATAAAATGGAGTAATGGACAAGGATACTAACCCATTAGTAAAAGCTTTTATATCTATGTAATAATACGAAATAGCCGATAATGTAATAAATCAAAATAATAAACAAAAAAGTTAATTAAAGCTATATAATTAGTTTCTTTAATTTTATTATTTTATTTTTGGTTACACTGCATTAAAGATACAAAATAACAGTTGAAATTTTATTAAAATAATATGATTAATATTTTTTTAATATTATTCGCGCATTGCGCGGGTTCTAATACTAGCATACTATTAAAGAGCAGTGGTATTCCAAATAATTTCTAATAATATACCAACATTTAATCATAAAATAGAATAAACTATTAATGAGATATTCTATTAAAGTGTGTTGGTTTGAATATTTTATTCTAATATTTTTTTTTGGTTTGAATATTATATTCCAAATTAGAATATTGCGATATGTTTGATTTGAATATTGCATACCAATTTAAAATATTGTGGTATGCTTGATTTGAATATCGTATTCTTTATTAGAATATTGTGGGATGTTTGATTTGAATATTGTACTCCAATTTAAAATATTGTGGTATGCTTGATTTCTAACAATACTGAAAGTTTCTTTCCGCCATTGTTGTCACCAATATTTCGTCTTTTTAGACCTGGAACCCTAGTTATATTAAATGGAGAGTAGTATGCATTGTGGTTAAGCCAAGTGGCAAGTTAAATGGAAGTCATTTGGCAATTTTAGGACAACATTAATAATTAGAAATTATATATACAGACATAATTAATGGAAGTAGTTTAATGAATCTTATACATAATCTAAATAGATCTTAGACAAATCTAATCTATATATCTATAATTAAATTTATATGTATATTTGTATCTATATCTATATTTATATTTATATATTGATCTACTCATAGATTTTTTTCTATATTAGCTAGAAATATGGAGGTGAAAAATTAATTAAAAACTATAATAAAAAAATAAAAATATATAAAGACGTAAATTGAGATAACCTATAACTATTTATACTTTGGAGTAAGTTAAAATATAGAATAAAACTAAAATTTACTTAAGATATTAAGGATTTATTGAGTTTAAAAATTAAATAATTTCAAGCAGCAAAATAAGATCTTACATAAAGTATACAAATTATTTATAAGGTAAGAGAAAAATTAAATAATCAACAAAAGATATTTTAATAACAAGAATAATAAATTCATATTAATACTGATAAATCGTGAATATTTTATACGTAAATATTACTACAACATTTATATATAATGTGTTTGAACAATTAAGAAAAATATTTTTCTATGATTATATTTGAATTAAGTTTAGTTAGTTTAAATTTGAAAGCATAACATATTTGTTTTAAAAATATGGTCCAATTAAAAAATAGAATGATAAAAATTATTTTAATTGGAGATGAGAAAGTTTTTAAATTTTTATCTATATTATATTAGAATGAGTGTGACAAAAATAAATACTAAATTGAAACATGCTAATAAAAATTCATATGACGGTGTAATAATATTAGGTATTGAATAATATAAAATCAAAAATAACGAATAAATAGAAAAAAAATAAAAATTCAGATTTTTTATCATAGGAAAAAGTGTCAAACTTATTTAAATTTCAGATGAGAAAGTTTTTTATATTATACTAAGAAAAGGCATAATATAAGTCCACATAACTCAAGTCTAATAGTTAAAATCAAAAATTAAAAAATTGAACAATAGAAATAAATTAGAGATAATGTAAGGACATTTATAAATCATAAGTTTAAAAAAAAAATATGCAATACTTAAAAATATGATTAAATTTTAAATAATTTAAAATTTTCGAGCAATGTTTTTAAAACAAATAAATATTTATTTCATAATTAAAAAAATTATATATTTATCTTATATTATTAAAGAAAATTAGTTGATAATGATATTAAATAAATTTACAAGTTAATGAAAAGCCACATAAAATATAATAAGACTATATATTAGATTAAAAAAATAGAAAAATGATGTTAAATTATTAGAAATTAAAAGAAAAGGCTATTTGAATTTGAGATTAGAAAGTTCTTAAAATTATGATGCGAATGCTCAAATTATGGATAATACCAGGAAATTGAAGTCTTACATATGAAAAATAAAACAATAATAAAAAATAAATTTTTTAAATGACAAAATAAATTTCTAATATAGGTAATTTTACAAAAATTAAATTTGTATCGTAAAACTAAAAAAGAAAGAAAATTTATGTAAAGAAATAAAATAACAGTGAAAATATTATTACAACATTTAGATATTTCAAACAACTGCGAAAATATTTTTCTATGATTAATATCTGAATCGAGTGCAGTTAGTTTGAGTTTGAATACATAGCATAAATTTTTAAAAATGCGGTCCATTTTAAAAAATAGAATAATAAAAATTATTTGAATTTGAGATGAGATTATTTTTTTGTTTTTTAAAATATTATGTAAAGAACTAAAATAACAGTAAAAATATTACTACAATATTTCGAAATAATGTATTCAAACAATTAAGAAATTTTTTCTATGACTAAATAAAATTTTAAAAATACAAAATAAATTTCTAATATTGGTAATCTTATTAAGAAAATTAAAAATTAAATTGTATCTTATAGTTAAAAAAGGAAGAAAATTTAACTGCATCTAATACAAATTAATTATAAGAGAACTCAATACATTTGGAACATGAGAATCAAATAACTTATGTATTAATTTTAGACTAATTAAAAGTTACAATTTAAAACAAAATATGACATTATTTTGGCTCTAGGTAAAACATTGATATAAAAAATAATTAACATTTGTAGTAGGAAGGGAATTTACATAAAAAAAATAGAGGTAGTGCGAGGATACTTATACTTTAAATTAATTTTAAAATAGATAAAATAAAATAATTAAATTACATTTAAAAATATTATTGATATTTAAATGATTAAAATATTATGAATAAGAGGATAAAAGCATAAAAATATACCAAATTTCAAGAATAAAATATTTATTTTTATTAAATACTATTAAAAGGATAAAAAGTAAGACATTAATTTATTTATAAGCGAATAAACAAATTATATGATAGTACAATAATATTAAATATTAAATAATATAATAACCATAAGAAAAGAACAAAAAAAAAATAATTTATGTAAAAGTGATGTGATGAATAAGATATATTTGACTTCCAGATAAAAATAAAGTGATAATAAGAATTTTGTTAAGATAATATGTTCTAATGTGCTCGAACAAGATAGATCACAATATGGTATGTTTAGTATTCTTTAATATCGATATCGGAACGAAATACAAGTACCAAAATCAAGGGATTAGGTTGCTACAAATATATACGAAAAAGATTGGTTGTTCACTACGAGATTTGAACAATAATTTCATATCATGTTTCATAATTAAATTCTCATGTTATATAATTTTTATCTGAGAGGTTTATATTTTAAGGTTATTTATACCTGATTCAAACAACCTACATCGCAATTTGAAATAATTTGTCCGCGCATCGCGCCGGTACTAATACTAGTATATACTTAATTGAAACTAGGTTATTTTCACTGACGTACAAATTCTTTTTATAGAATAAGTATAATTTAATCTTTTATAACATATAGTTAGTATTACTATTATTATTATTTTGGTCAAAAGAAAAATAATATATATATATATATATATATATATATATATATATATATATATATATATATATATATATATATATATATATATATATATATATATAAACTACTATCCATTCAATTTGAATTTTTAGGGGGTACTGTAACCCCCTAAAATAGACATGTTTTGTTCTAGTGTATCCATATTACATGCCAAAAATTGTATAACTATTTCAGTTCCTAGAATGTCTGTCCAAAATACATCATTTACAAACATCGGAGGAACTGCTAGCATGGTAGTTCTTCCCAAAAAAATTTGAATTTGTTACCTTTTTTGCCAGTGCATCGGCTACTTTATTTTGCTCCCTGTAACTATGTCTCACCCCACATTACTAGTTGATGCTATTATATAAAAACTTACAGTTACTAACTTTGTACGTAATTTGATATTTTTATAGTTGAATTAGTGCATATAATTTAAATTCTTACCTAACGCACCCTCTTTGGATGTTGTGAACTTGTGATGCCTCAAAAATTTTATTGGCCTCGTATGATCTACAGACGTACTAGTAATTTTTTACTTAACTGATTTCCCTTTTGGTTCTATTTTAATTTTCAAGAGAACATACACGACAGCTGTGAGCATATATGATGTATGTGTGTTTTGTTGTCATTTGACAAATCACAACCAAAGCTTAAAAATTGAGAGGTCCCATTTTGCATGTTCTAATGTGGATAAAGGTAGTCTTTCTGGGTAAAAATCAACAATGCATGTTTTTAAATCAACAATTTAAATAAAATCAACAATTTTCAAGTTTTTAAAAACTAATTTAGGACAATTTTGGGTAAAAATTTTCTTTTACTGACAAAACTTCAACTTTTCTTCAAATAAAATGCATGTTCAGACACAACTTCAATTTTCAAAAATTATTTTTCAACACAACTTAATTATTTTTTTCAAGTTTCAATCAAATTTACGTTCAAACACTAGTTAAGACACAATTATATGTAATTCTAGTTTATGGTAAATGTTAGTACAATATTTTATAATATGAATACTGATTTTCATCACTAAGTTCATAGAGAACTTTTTCATAAGAGGATAATTCGAATGTTTTTCTTCCTATTTTTAATCATGCGGAGTCCCAAAACCACTAGCTCGATTAACTCGGGTTCATGTTTGAATAAAGTCCATTATGAGAGATTTTAGCACTCCCCTAAAAGGGTCGGACTCTATTCTCAAGGTTCAAACCTAAATTTTGTGGTTACTAGTGTTTAGGAGACAAAGAACTTTTACTAAAAATATTTGGGACCAGTTTGGACATAGATTTTCATTTTTTTTTTTTTTTGAAAAGTTGATTTAGGTGAAGTTTATTGAAAATGTGTTTGAACATGAATTTTGAGGCAAATTTTGGCATGTTAAAAAGTTTATTTTTCCCATTTTTCAGCTAAAAAGTCCCAAATGTTCATGATTTGGCCCAAAAAAAAGTAGTAAGCTATATTTGGAATTTGAAGTTTTGATTTTAAAAAACTCCCAAAAGACTAAATTAATTCTACAAATAAATATATATTTGAATTTATTTTTAAAAAAGAAAAAACTTCCAAAACTTATGGCCAAACGCCTACCTGATAAAAGGAACTTTTAAAATTACACCATACCCCTTGATCTTCTAGGTGCTAAGATACGAAGAAATCAAAGAAACTTCTAGCTGTCCATAGATTTTTGTCCTTTTCTCCGGAAGATTTTTTAAAAATATATTTGTCCATAAAAATTTATAACTTTTTGAAGATTTTTCACAAATGAGTTTTTCAAAAATCAATACTTACAAAACTACAATATTTTTTCAAGTGAAATGCATGTACAGACATAATTTTAAATTTTAAATACCATTTTTCAACTTGTGTACGGGTAAAATCGGGGTTTACGCACACCCGATTTTTCGGAGGATCAAACGAAGTAAGAGTATATGAGATCGAAATCGAAGCTGGGAACTCATTGTATCAAGGCCCGAACGGAGTGCTCACCATCAGACCTGATAAGACAACACTCCTCGAACCCAGAATGAGCTCCAAGACCTCGAAAAACATGGCAAACAGTTGCACACGACTAACAGGGCCGTGATATTCGCACCCAACCGGATATCAGGGCGCAGATCTCGTCCGATATCGGTAACAAATCAGTAATTAACGAAAAAAGAGGATTTTTACCATTTTTTTTTAGAATTGTACTAAGGATGAAATTATCCTGCTATATAAAGGGAAAGATTTTATTTAATGGGGGACATTGTAACACGCACACCAAGGCAATATAAACTCATTTTTCTGCTTACTAACCATTGCAAAGTTCTTATTTTATTGTTGGTCTTCCCACTCAATTAGTCTCGAACCAAAGACTGAACCGAGGGCAAAAATTATTGCCTAGCGTAAGCTCGCGTTGCGCCAGTACACTGCAACTGGTTTAATTATCTATTTATCTTTCACTCATTTGTTTAATATCTTTGATTATTTGTGTTAAATCAGTCCATATATCTTTAAAATAGCGTATAAATTTAATTGTTATCCATTTTAAGGGTAAACACAACTTAATTCCAAATACTGTTTCTTTTCAAAAATCACAACTTTTTATGTGCTGTATCTTCCATAACCAAAAAAAAAAAAAAAGAGATCAATTAAGTATTGTATCTTGTTATTTGTGATCTTAAACTTTGTAGTTCACCGACTTTACTTCGATACTCTTTTTTAAGGGGACGGAGCGAGTGCCGGGCATTATTCTTCCAGTAAATTAAAGCAACCATCTAATATGAAGAATATCGATCAAGAGATGCTGTTGCCTGTTCAAAAGAAAGAGAAAAATTCAAAAAATATAATTTTCAAACTCTCAATTTGTCATTAACGTTGGAATTAGACGTTGTTAGAATTTCATATTGGTCCGAGTGCATGGACTTCAGTAAAATTGACGAACTCAGAATTATACAACATATCAAACAGTCAATAAAAAATAATATAAAAATAACTTATTACATCCTAACTAATCTTAGTATAATTATTTCCAGCATAAGTAGTCTCAATATAGTTTGCCTTCGAAACAACCCCTTACAGCTTGTTTGGATGGTTGTTACGTATCGTTTCATTAATGTATCGTATCGTACTGTATTGTATTGTACTATATCGTTTGATAAATACAATGTTTGAATAGATTGTATAGTTTGCCATCGTTTCATGATATTACACACCAGCAATATGAAGAATAAACTTGCAATATTATAAAGAAAAATTATGATACATGGTAACTAATATGACAAGGTAGGGTAAATGATAAAAAAAAATTATTTAATAATAGTGAAGGGTGAGATAGAGAGAAAAAGACAAGGTAACGAAGCGACCACACCAAATCGATCGTTACATAAAGTGACACATTTCGTCGTTATGTAACGACGGTTTTAACAATACGATCAATAAAATTTAAGTAACAATCAAAACAAACATCATATTAACATAACAATACGATAGGTAATAATGTTTGGCCACTCATATTATATTACTCCACGTTCTAAAATCTAGATGTCCATTTCTAAGCATTGTTAAAGGAGTGAATTTTAACATCGTTATACGATTTTAAATAATCCTCATATTGAGCTATTTTTGAGATTATGTTAAACTCAACATCTTTTTTTCCAGCTTAGCCCGTTGGCCAAACTTCTAAAATCAACTTATTTTGAAAAGTGTTTTTTTCAAGGGTTTTTTATTTTAAAAAAAAAAAATTGGTGAGAAATAGTTTGAGTTTGACTAATTAATTTGAAAAACTCTTTTGAGTAGTGATTAATATTTTGTCAAGCATTTAAAAAGTATTTTTAAGCGTATTTTTCTCAAAAATACTTTCTGGAAAAAATATTTTTGAGGAGAAACTATTATTTCAGCTTCCCAAAAATTATTTTTATTTCTATTCAAAAATATATATATTTTTTCTTTCAAAAGCTTAGCCAAACACTTTAACATTAGAAAAAGACATTTTTGGCAAAGAAGCTTGGCCAAACAGGCTATTAGTCAAAAAAAATTCAAATTTTTACTTTCAGATTAATGTTGGGACAAATTTTATAAAAATAATTACAGATACAAATATTCTTGGAAAATTGTTATTTCTAATATGTTTTTTTTATAATTACCTGCTTCCACGAAATTTTAAAACCAAAAAAAATTAAAGACCCTTCTGAAATCCTGTTCAAACAAATATTATCTAATGCATGCTTTTTCCCAACCCATGTGAAGAGCTATACCCCCGGAAGACACTGACTCATATAACCAACCATTTTTTGCACTAAAATACAGAAAACACCATCTTGCCAGTCAATATACACCCTATAGAGTCTCCTCTTCATGTCCTCATAATATTATGATATTCAAATTATAGAATATCAGTTTATACTTTATGCCACTTTCCTTATATATAGTGCTTATTAATGAGTTCAGTTTCTTTCCCTTCTTCTATTTCCTTTTTTTTTTCCTATGTTGTTTAATTCCACCGGCCTTAAAGGTAATAATATCTTTCTTTACTCCTTATAACCACAGTAAATTTCCAGACAGGCGCAGCTTTTTCTTAGCGTGTGTTTCAGGCAAATATATGTATTAATGTTCCGAAAAAGGGGGTCTTTTTTCCTTTGAGGTATCATGAGTGGTTTTTTTCAGGATCTGAGTTTCAGAGAAAAACTTTAAATGGGGCGTCTGTAAGTTGTTTTCTTGATTTTGTGGAATTAGTAGGAACAACTTGCATTGGTTTTTCAGTCTGAAATTTTATCAATTTTCAGTGTCCCTTGCTTAGTATTAGATTGAAAAGATACTGGCTTTTCAGCTTCTTTTTGCTCAGTGAGGAAAATTCAAAAAAAGGTGTTTTTCAAGATTGTAGTTAGTTGATTTGGACGTGAGTTTTCCTCTAAAAAATGGCATCTTTTTATAGTTTAGGTATTAGTTTAAGCTTTGTTTTTGGATGTATTCTCATAGGGAGTCTATAAAGATTTTTCTTGATTTTGTGGAATTAGTAGCAACGAGTTGAATTTGAAGTTTTTTTTTTTTGTCAATTTTCAGTGTCACTTGCTTAGTATTAGATTGAAAAGGTACTGGCATTTCAGCTTCTTTTTGCTCATTAAGGAAAATCCACAAAAGGGGTTTTTTCTTTCTTTTCAAGATTATAGCTTTTTGATTTGGATGTGAGTTTTCCTCTCAAAAGATGGCATCTTTTAGTGGTTTAGGAATTGGTTTGAGTTTTGTTTTTGGATGTATACTCATGGGACTTGTAGCAGAGTTGTATTACTTATTATGGGTAAAGAAAAGAATCCCAAAGAGTGAATCAGAGGATGAATACAGCAGCAGCAGCAGTTATGGGACTGAACTTTTTCATCTTTTCTGTTGGAAGAAGCCTAATTCAGTATCCAATATTAGCAGTCAAGAACTAAACAACACACTGAGAAATCAAGAAATGAATGGTCAAGATCAAGATTTGGAGTTAGGAAATAGCAAAGATTTGCTACTAAAAGGGTATGGTGAAGATAGTGTGGAGTCAGAATTAATGAGGTTACACAATCTTTGTGGACCTCCAAGATTTTTATTTACAATTAAAGAGGAAACAAAGGAAGATTTGGAATCTGAAGATGGTAAATCAAGAGGTGAAAGAAGTAGAACTTGTTCAAGAACAAGAAGTTTAAGTGACTTAATTCTTACTCCTTTATCTTCACCACCAATTAAAGGTCACAATCTTGATTCTTACAATTGCCAAGGATTCAATCCTCTCTTTGAATCTTCAACAGAAACTGAACTAAACAGATTAAGATCTTCACCCCCACCAAAATTCAAGTTCCTAAGAGATGCTGAAGAGAAACTTATAAGAAAATTGATTGAAGAAGCTGAGAAAAGGGGTCTAAAAAATGAGATTTCTTTTCAAGATTCTGCAATTAAAAAACCATTTGCTAATGAGGAGAAACAACGACAACAACAAGTTGGGTCCGGGGAGGGTAATGTTTACGCAAACCTTATCCCAACCCCGAGGGATAGAGAGGTTGTTTCCAGGAGACCCTCAGCTCAAGAAGGCGACAAGAGACTTGCTAACGAGGAGAAAGGGTCATTTATTTCATTTCTTGGTAAGAGCAAATTGAGAGAGCCACTTCAACAATTACAAGTTCAGAATTCAACTTCTGTAAAGGTAATTCCATTGGCTTCTTCACCTTCAACTTACAAGCCAGTTGATAATGAATCTGTTATGGTTTAATTCCCTTTCTAAGTTTAGATGAAGAGGTTTAAATTTCTTTATTTTTTTTCACCTCTTTTCATCTATTAACCAAACGTACAGCAATTGCCTCCCTCTCTTGTATTAATTTTAGTTTCCAGATAGAAAATAGAGATTTGATTGTAAGTTCTCTGGATTGTTAATCTGTTTTTAAGCAATAGACAGTCCTTTTAATTTGTTGCTCTAATATTTCAGTCATAGTTGATGGTTTTTGCTGAGGGTTTTTTACACTTTTTGGTGCGTCGGCAACTATTTATATTCGATAGCCGAAAAAATATATAAAATTATATACTTTTTATATATAATATTTTGAATGTATATGTATACAAAAATATACAAAAAATATATATTTTTCGGCTATTATTTTAAAAGCAGCTGTACAAAATCATTTTCCGTTTTGCTGCTTAGCTGAAAGAAGAAGACTCTCTTTTTACTCGACAACAGTACCTCTGAGATTTGCTTGCTGAGAATTGTTTTCTTAAGATAATGACAATAGTGTACGATTCATTTTTTTTTACCTCGATTACTTCACTGAATACCTGATTCTGTCGTAATATTTTGAATGATTATGGTATGGCTAATGGCAGTGGCAGAGGTAGAGTGTTGGGACAATGTTCGGCTGAATTTCAGTAACTTTGATTCGAACCTTGTGATTGTCTTACAAAATCCATTGAGTATGTATAAATGATTAATTTAGAACCCAATAATTAACGATTATAATCCAGAATCCATAAGCTTAAAATCTTTGCTCCGCCTTGGATGACACACTATTTCCAGCAAATCAAAAGTTTTTTTTTGTTATCCCTAGTAACTGGGTGCACATGCACTGTAATAATGCCACATTATGATGTTCCAATTATTTGCCTTTGTTATGTTATTGATACATTTCAGGGGTATAGTTGATTTTGCTAGATCTAAATTATTATTTTTTATACTATAATTTTAACCATGTTTTTTAACATACTACATTTGTGCATCCTTTGACAGTTCTACACTTTGTAGTTTTTTTTGGTAAATATTACTTTTGAGTAACTATTTATCCAAGAGAAGGTAAAATAATTAGGACAGAAGAAATGGCTTGCATTTCATTCTCAATTGATTCCTTATAGAGAATGCTCTCACTTTCTTTTTCAGAGAACACTTGCACCATTTAAAAGAGGTATTTTCTCTTGTTTGTTAAAAGTGTATTTAAGGAAAACGAAGTATGCATCTAAGAGGGTCGTCAAAGTTCAAGCTGAAAAGGAAATAAATGGTTATTAATGAAAAGTGGTGCATGTGGGAAGCATAGGTAAATTTTACATTGGCATTACCCTATGAATAAGTCATGTTCAAACCACAGAAAAAAGAGGAAAGTTCTGAAGTTGAAAACCAGTGATGTTCTGTGATCTGTCACTGACTTTTGCTGAACTTTTGCCAAAAAAACAAGAAATGTCATTGTTATCACGAGATTTGGCCAAAAAAGTGGTCACGTCTTGAAAACAAAGTTCAATGTCAAAATTTGTACTTATTATCTCTTTGCAGATGGTAAAGAACAAGAATTAAGGCTCAGTTGTTATCCTATTTCTTGAATGAATGGCCAAAATTCAAGAGTAGTTGTGCATCATTTTAATTTAGGGTATATGATTTTTATTTTGAGACCAGGACTTGAATTAACAGAAGTGGTCCATTGGTGGTTGGCTATATTTTTAATAAACTCTTGCCCTATTAGAGTAGCAATTAAAATTGGGACCACATTCCAAACCCTTTTTGGCCCCTTTCACAAGCTGCAATTTTGCTTCATTCAAATTTTGAATTCCAAATGTGTAATGCCAAAAGGCCAGATAATGACATGGTTTTATCTGTTGGGATTATGACAAAAGTTTTGCTATTTTATTTCTATCACTAAATTCAATGAGCAGGTTTCCTCCTGTTTATTGTTCAACTAGTATTACAAGAGACCTGCCATAATTCTTATGCAGATGATACCAACCAACACATCACGTTTTTCTCTAACCGAGAAATTCACTTGGGCCAGCATAATTCAAAATTCGGTGGATAATGAGTTTGTATTCTATCATTTTCTACTTAAATATCAGACTTTGATCCGTGGTAGAGGTCGAACTTGTAATGTGACGCCCTAAGCAATCCAACATACAAGCCTTAAGCCCTTGTGATGGTGAGGTTCTAGACTCAAACCAGATAATATTACTAGTGGATTGAACTGTTATAGACTATGCATTATTAATAATAGAGAATTTTTTATAAAACACTGCATTTAGAGCCTAATTACCGTACGTAACTATAGTTTGCCAAATTATCATTATAATCTTATCAACTATATATGTTCGTGCAATGAATACAATCAAGACAAAATATGGGGGCTGTATACAAAAGATACAACTTGTATCGACTGTATTCGTTCGCGCAAACGAATACAACCAACATGAAATACAGAAATATAGAAAAATAGAATGCTCTCTCACTAAGAGTTGAACTCAAGACCTCCGTTTACTAAGCAGGTGGTCTAACCAATTAAGTTACGAGAACTTGTTGCTCTCTTGTGTTCAGTTCAAAACGGTTGATCTCTTATTTTAGTGCTATATGTGGATGTACTTTAAAATTCAAGTATAACTACAAATGGTAATTCTCTGAAAGTATAGCTATGTATAATAAATATAGTGTATATATTTGTTATGTAGCGTATTTTTTTCTTTGTAATATTACTAATGGGCTGGACTGTTACACATAACGTGCACCTAACCTAATATGTGTTAGCACTCTTACACCTGAACTAAAGCCTTTTAGAGAAACTATAGAGTATGGCCTTCGAAAATGATGTTTACCAACTCGGGGTTTTTCCTTGGTTTGGTGTGGGTGGGGGGTGGGGGGGGGGGGAGATTGTACTTTTATATGAAGTTGTTTTAATCTTGGAAGGCAATGTTAGGGAGCTTTGCTTCAAAAATGGGCAATACAAAATTCAAACATTTTTTTTTTTTTTGAATTCAAACAGTTTATGTGCACGAATACTCATATTAAATCATAGTAGGAAAATTCAGCAGCTTAGGATTCTGTTGGCTAGTTGTACAATTTTGTTCCCACACAATAATAAGCATAGCTACTGAAATTGAGGATATGGTACAGATTCCAGGGGAGCCCACAGCCAACACTGAACATGAAATAAAGATGAAAAAACCAAGTTGTGCATAATTCATTGCAAGAAATTGGGACCAAGTAACATGACAAACTGGAAATTCTTGGATTGGCTAAAACATTGGCTATGAGTAAAGATGAAGACAAATGTCCAAGAATCTGAATGTTGCTCACGAATTTATATTGTAAAGCCAAAAGAGTCTTGAGAATAGAGGAATCAATTAGGAGTGACCTTTTTCTCTGTTTAGCACACTAAAGTCTCTAGGAAAGAACTTTGGAGCAACAGTAAAGTTATTTTCATATGATCTATAAGTTACAGGTTTGAACTGTGAAATCAATCACTGATACTTGAATTAGGGTAGGATGCCTATATCATTCCCTTTGGATGCGACCTTTTTCCAAATCCTACGTGAACACAAGATACTTTGTACACCGGGCTACCTTGTCCAGCACAGTAGAGTCTCTTTTCATCAATGGTGCATTTTATATTTTAAGTCAATGACTACTCCATCTATTATAATTGTGAGAAAGAAGTAAACATAGCATAAGTAGTATTTTCATAAAATAGAGGTGTCAAACAGGGCAAATTGAGTCCAACTTAGGCGCGGAAAATCGATAAATAGGTCATGATTCAACCTACACAAAGTTTTGTTGGACTTTAAGCCATTACTTTAAGTCATTAGGCTTTAAAGTAGAAGAAGTGTGAATTGGAAATGAGGGAAATAAAATAGAGGGAAAATGAAAATTTGAAGAAGTGAACTTTTGTCTTGCACTTTGTCCCTCATTGGTGAGGGACAATCACATTTGTGTGCTTATATATAGATTCACTTCTTAAAGCTCTTAAAAGGAGTTGAAGAGAATGAACCCTCGCGCCGTCGTCGTCGCTCGCTCGACTTCGGCTTCGGCAAACGATCGATAAGATTATTTTTAGACAAAATTTATTTAATTATTTAATAATTAATTAAATGCCAAATCACTGCTGAAAATACGCCAAAACACTGCTGAAAGTTCAGAGGGCCTCGCTGGCCGCGATTCTACCGCGCAGAGAGGCTCTCTGGCCGCGTATTTTCTGAAAAGGCACCTTTCCAGACACCTCTTCTGATATTTGCCTATAAATTCTGAGGCAAGGCTGCATCTTCGAGATATACGAAAAACACTCCAGAACTTCTTTCTTTCTGAATATACTGCATCCTAATTCGCAGTCTCTCTCTCTCAAATTCGTAAGTGTGATTTTGCTCCGTTCTTTGAATTCGTTGGTATCCTGCAGTTTGTATTGCCACTGTTGCCGGAAGGTTTATTCCGTTTTATCCTGGGAGGATTTAATCCATTACCTTGGCAACGTGTGAGGGAGTTAAAATTCCTTAAGGACGCACAAGAAAAATTGTGGACTCGGAATATTTCTGATTCTTTACTATTTTATACGTTTCTTTATTCTTCTAACAATTTTCTGATTTTTTGTTTTAACACAGTTACGCTCACAAGTTTGCTTGGGTAAAATTGTATTAAGATGATAAAACAACGAGTCATAACTCAATCTATATAACATGATTACTTCCTCTCTATTTTTCTTTTTCTCGTTTTTGAGAAAAAAATATGTGAAAGTTTCTTCTTAGATTTTAAGTTCTCCCAAATTTATATAATTATCAATCTAGCATTTGACCGGCATGTTACACTTTGTACCCGTTCTGATCCAATAGATTGATGGATCATTTCGGGTTCAATCCGTGGAGTTGTTTGACTCAAAAGATATTAAAACCTTTTTGAACAAATCAATCAAAGATGAAGGGGTAAATCTTAGCTAAATATAATAATTTCTAGAAAGAATGACAGATAAAGAGGAGACGGTCGTTAAGTTTCTTTTTGTTCGAGAATCGTAATCTCTCTCAAGTTCCCCTTTTATACTAAGAGAGAAACTCTTCTAAATTGTAAAAGACAAAGTACAAGGAATATTCGACGGAATATTCCTAATATCCTCTAATGGGCTTACACTATTTACAAGGGCCGTATAATTTTTTCTTTGCCTTAAGGTCGTCTCCCCCGGGATGCCGACTCAAAGAGACTCTGTCGTTTGCCGTACTCGTCATTAGTCATGGTCGGTCAAATTTTGATCCATACAGTTAGTCCTTCCGCTTGTCGGGGTCGCAATCAGGTGCACCTCGATGAGCGGACTTCATGCATTCTTATGGAGAAATTTGATCCGTTGAAACGTTACAACATGGCCAGCGAGGGACGGTCAGCGTGTTTGTCAAGATATCGAGTGATACACTTTACGTGGAAATGATGTCAGTTTCCCGTGCGTCATCATCATGTAGGTTTTCGAGGCAGGAATTGACGGCTTGATGCTTCGATTCTTGCTCTGCTTTGTGACTTGCCACCTCGATTCTGGCGCCACCCAACCCTATAAATAGGTGAAAGGTTTGATTTTTCGAAAAACTTTGGCCATTTCACTCTTGATAACTTCTTTCACTCTTTCTAATTTGCTCTCATATCCTTCTGTTTCTTCTTACGTTCTTCGTTTGAAGCTTTCTCTTCCTTCTTTCTTTTGTGTTAACATTCCTTTGAACGATATTATACCGAGGTCTCGTCGTTCTTGTGAAGAGGTTCCTGAAGCCACCCCGTTATCCACGGTGCACCCTTCTAGAGGCGAAGATACGGTGGTAGAAGAGGGTGACATCCTTCCTACGGTGGAGGAGTTACTATCGAGGCATCCCTCATCCCGGAGTGACTTCCTTAAAGATACCCCTTCTACTTCGGACCCCGTATTTTATGTGACGGAGCAAGTTCATATTGAAGCTCTTCGTATAAAGTATGGCATTCCTGCTCACGTAGAAATGGTTTTGGCAGGGAGAGATTACGTGGATGTCCACAGACCTGAGTATTGCGCTTTCTATGAGTACCCTTTTACGATCGGTTATACTCTTCCTCTCTTCCCCTTAGCAAAAGAATTCTGTAGGTTCTACCAAGTTTGTCCAGCACAACTTTCGCCATATACACTCAAGGTACATCTGCTGCTGACCAAGTATGCAGAATTGGCGGAGTGTACCATTTCTGTACACCACCTTTTGCACATGTTCACGCCCGGCTTCCACATGGGTACCATGGTGCATTTGAGGCTTCGTGGCACAAAAAGACTGGTGGTCGGAACAGATGACCGGGCAAGCCACAAATTATGGCACAAGTACTTCTATGTCAAAACTGAACATGTCGTTTCTGATTCCGCCAGGTTCCCGGAGCGATGGAATGAGATTCGTAAGTGTCACCGCTCACTTTATTCTTCCTTCGTTTGTATTCATTTTAAAGTTTGTTTGTTTTCTGTTCGCAGCTCCGGGACGTCCGCCTCGCCCTATTACGGATATCAAGGGTTGGGTAGCCCGTCTATTGCCTCATGCCACAGAGACTCGTAATTGGTCTGCCTTTGTGAAGCGTTATGGCCCTAGAGTCTCTTTTGGTAAACACTTTCTTTACCGCTTCGTTGGCCGTATGACCTTGTTTATTAATACGACCCTTTGTGATGACAGGTCGTGGAGCTTCCAGACGGAGGGTGGCAGTCCCTGCGTTTCGACAGGCCGTTGTTGTTGTAGGCGTGTAATTTGTTTTGAGTGAGTCTGTTCAAGAGAGCCATCCTCAACCTATTTAATTAAAAGGTCCCTCTCGAGTTGTGGTTGTGAGAGAGGAGGCTTTTTCAGTATTGGCTTCACATCCTTTGGATGAGTCCTCTAATGGGGATAAGCCGCTATCGAGAAAAAGGAGAAGGATGGAGCTTGGGAAGGGCGTGGTTGTGGATGCTGACAGAAGCAGGACGTCACAGACGGTGCCCGTGCCCACTTTTATGTCGGATGTCATCTTGTCAGGGAGGTCTCCCCAAATGGAAAGAGCTTACCCAGGGACTGGCTTAGTGCGCTCAGTTGAGGGCGGTGCATCATCCCATGTTGAAGGTCGCTGTATTGAGGGTGATGGCTCAGGCTCAGATGTCGACCCAGAGGATATCAATGAGTTCGTGGGTCGCCATACTCATATGGAGATCAGAACGGAAGGGTCTGATCGTCACATGGTCGTTCTGGGGAATACAACTTGCTGTTGAACTGCGAGCAAGCGGTGTCTGCTCTAGCTCCTCTATGTGCTGCCCCTGAGAACGAGGTACTTAGGGCGATGAGTGACGTGGAGTTATCTCAGAAGGTCATTGGTATGGCTTTGCAGGTAGGTGTTTCCTCCCCTTTTCGTCATTGAGTGTGTGTGGTGATCGTCGTTCTGCATTTTGTTTCTAACTTCTCCCTTTTTTTGTCAAACCCTCGTCATGGAGATTGAACGAGAGCGTAGAGAGAGAAAAAGGACGGGCCTTTATGAGAAAATGTCATCCAAATATCAGTAGTATCATGCTAAGCACCGTGCGATCGCCGACATTTATCATCAGGACCCTGAGTTTCAGTTGTTTCGTGAGGGGCTTAAACATTGGGAGAACCAACTGGAGCATAGTATCGAAGAGTTGAAGGAGCGGGATGAGGAGCTCATAAAGGTTGTTGCTCGCAATAGTGATCTCGAGGCTTCCCTTAAGGTGAAGGACAACGAACTTGAGTTGAGTAGGGGATGATGGCCGAGAATGTCGACTTGCAGGCAAAGGTGGCTGATTTGACCGCTGAGTTGAATGCGAAGGCAGCAGAGGTAGAGGGGCTTAAGGGCGAGCTGAGCGTTGGCACTAATAAGTTGGTGGCAGCTATTTCTGGAACCGCATCTTTGGAGGATGCCCTCCACGTTTGTAGGTCGGAGCTAGTTGAAGAGAGGGAGGCCTCTTGTCGTAAGGTTGCAGGGCTTGAAGGGCGTGTCAAAAATCTGGAGGTGGAGCTGGTTGCGTTAAGTGGACAAACGGCCTTGCTGAGGGCGGAGGATGCAAGTAGACGTTCTCAGCTTTCTACGTCTCGTGCCTCAGCTGCTCCGGTCGTGCCTCGTCATTTATATGATTTGTGGGTCCTTGCGGAGGCTCGGGTTGATGTGTATAAGGCTTTTCACACCGAGGGAAGGGCTACTGAGGCGGAACTTCAGGCCGTGCACACCGAAGCTCGTGTAGCTCGTGAGGCATACGGGTACGACCCCCTCACACCTGATGGGGATGACATCAACTCTGATGATGCAAGCTGCCTTGCTTTGGATTCGTGGTATGAAGATGCTTACCCTCTCGGGATGACGTGTAATCTTTCTTTGTACTAGCTTTTGTTTTGGGGTTTTTGCGGGGGGCATACTTGAGCTCGTTTGTAAGGGCAAGTGTAAATAATATTTTGATGTAATGTAAAATTTATTTTGTCGATTTGTTCTTTCTTGCATTTATCGGACCCATGTTATCATTGATGGCCTTGGCCATTGGGGTGTTTCTTCGAACTATCATCGAAGTAGGATCCCGTTGAAGTTCGAACGAGGTCGAACTCATATTATTGTTGATGGCCTTAGCTATTAGGATGTTTCTTCGAGTTGTCGCCGAAGTAGGATCCCGTCGTAGTTCGAATGAGGTCGAACTCATATTATCGTCGATGGCCTAGGCCATTGGGATGTTGCTTCGAACTGTCATCGAAGTAGGATCCCGTCGTAGTTCGAATGAGGTCACTCATATTATCGTCGATGGCCTTGGCCATTGGGATGTTGCTTCGAACTGTCGTCGAAGTAAGATCCCATCGTAGTTCGAATGAGGTCAAACTCATATTATTGTCGATAGCCTTGGCCATTGAGATGTTGCTTCAAACTATCGTCAAAGTAGGATCCCGTCGTAGTTCGAATGAGGTCGAAGTCATATTATCGTCGATGGCCTTGGCCATTGGGATGTTGCTTCGAACTATTGTCGAAGTAGGAAACGAGGTCGAACTCATATTATTGTCGATGGCCTTGACCATTGGGATGTTGCTTTGAACTATTGTCAAAGTAGGATCCCGTCGTAGTTCGAATGAGGTCAAACTCATATTATCATCAATGGCCTTGGCCATTGGGATGTTGCTTCGAACTGTCGTCGAAGTAGGATCCCGTCGTAGTTCGAATGAGGTCGCTCATATTATCATCGATGGCCTTGGACATTGGGATGTTGCTTCGAACTGTCATCGATGTAGGATCCCGTCGTAGTTCGAACGAGGTCGAACTCATATTATCGTCGATGGCCTTGGCCATTGGGATGTTGCTTCGAACTGTCATCGGAGTAGGATCCCGTCGTAGTTCGAACGAGGTCGAACTCATACTATTGTCGATGGCCTTGACCATTGGGATGTTGCTTCGAACTGTCATCGAAGTAGGATCATGTAGTAGTTCGAATGAGGTCGAACTCATATTCTCGTCGATGGCCTTGTCCATTGGGATGTTGCTTCAAACTGTCGTAGAAATAGGATCCTGTCGTAGTTCGAATTAGGTCAAACTCATATCATCCTCGATGGCCTTGGCCATTGGGATTGTTCTTCGCACTGTCGTCGAAGTAGGATCCCGTCGTGGTTCGAATGGGGTCGAACTCATATTATCGTTGATGGCCTTGGCCATTGGGATGTTGCTTCGAACTGTCGTCGAAGTAGGATCCCGTTGTGGTTTGAATGAGGTCGAACTCATATTATCGTCGATGGCCTTGGCCATTGGGATGTTGCTTCGATCTGTCGTCGAAGTAGGATCCCGTCGTAGTTCGAATGAGCTTGAACTCATAATATCGTCGATGGCCTTGGCCATTTCTTGTAGATTTGATCTATTCTCGCAGGAAGACATGTAGACTTTGTTCGTGCAATGGAGGTTTGATTAAATTTGTGAGAATCATATGTCGACTCTGCACATACAATGGAGATTCGATTAAATTCCTGTGAGAATCACATGTCGACTCTGGACATACAATGGAGATTTGATTATATTCCTGTGAGAATCACATGTCGACTCTACACATACAATGGATATTCGATTATCTATGCCCAGTCCCTTCATTACTTTGCTCCGGAGATCATGTCGTCGGGTTGAGGTAATGAACAACACTTCGATCCTTGAGGCGTCTCCCTTGCCGCCTCGTTATAAACCTCCCCGAGAAAACCTGATTGGGACAAAACCCGGGTGAGGGAAAAAGAGTACGACTTAGGTGACGCCTTCTTTTAGAAGTGGAAGTACTTGAGATGGGCGACATTCTAGTTGTTTTGGAGTAGTTTCCCCCACCCCCTATTGTTTCTAACTAGAATGCTTCTTTGTTTGCTGCAGTTATGATTTTGTATGGTTCGTCCCAATTCATTCCCAATTTTCCCTCATTAGGGTTTTTCGATGTTTGTGATTTAGCTTTGAGGACGTAGTCTCCGACTTTTAGCGGTCTCACCTTGGCTCTCTTGTTGTAATATCTTTCTAATTGTTGCTTCTGGGCTACCATTCTTATGTGGGCCATGTCTCTCCGTTCTTCGACTTCATCCAGATCTTGTAGCCTACTTTCGTCGTTGCTTGGCCCGCTCTCGTTGGAGTATCTCAAACTGGGTTCTCCGACCTCGACGGGTAAAACTGTGTCAGCCCCGTAGACCAGTGAATATGGCGTTTCTCCTATGTTGATTTTTGGCGTAGTGCGGTATGCCCATAATACTTCCGGTAGTAGTTCAGGTTGTAGCCCTTTAGCATCCTCAAGCTTCTTTTTCAATATATTCAGTGTTACTTTATTGGAGGATTCGGCTTGACCATTGGCGGCAGGGTGATATGGTGTGGAAAGTATTTGTTTGATGTGCCATTTTTCGAAAAACTTAGTCATTCTCTTTCCGGCGAATTGAGGTCCGTTGTCGCAGCTGATTTCTTTGGGGATGCCAAAATGTCATATTATGTTTTTCCATATGAATGCGATGACCTCCTGTTCACGTATATGAGTGTATGCACCTGCTTCCACCCATTTAGAAAAGTAATTAGTTAAAACCAAAAGGAAGCGCACCTTACCTCGTCCTGTTGGGAGGGGGCCGACTATGTCCATTCCCCACTTTATGAATGGCCATGGCGAAGTGACGGAATGAAGGAGTTCCCCTGCTTGATGTATCATAGGGGCGTACTTTTGACATTGTTCACATCTCTTGACATAATCCGCGGCATTTTTTTTCATGGTGGGCCAGTAGTACCCGGCGCGGATGAGGCATCGGATGAGGGTGCGGTTTCCCGTGTGGGCGCTGCAGTGCCCTTCGTGTACTTCTTCCAGTACTCGCCTTGTTTTGTTTGGCCCAAGACATTTAGCTAAGGGGCCGCCAAACGTTCTTTTGTAGAGATCACCGTTTATGAGGCTGTATCGGGCTGCCTGTACCTGGAGTGTTTTGGCTTCTTTTTTATCTTGCGGGAGCATTCCGTCCTATAAATATGCTACGAGGCTGTTACGCCAGTCCCAAGTTAAGTTTATAGAATGTACCTCAATGTGGTCTATTGCGGAATGGAGGAGGGTGACCACATTTTGGTGGCCGCAACTAGTTTGGCGAGGCCATCTGCTTCGATATTCTACGCCCTGGGTATTTGGTCGAGGCGGCATTCATCAAATTCTGGCAGTAGTTTGTGGATTTTCGATTGGTATTTTGTTAGTCTCTACTATTTGATTTGGAAAGTCCCTGTGACTTGGTTCACCACGAGTTGAGAATCACAATGGAGGACGAGTCGTCGAGCGCCATATTTGAGGGCTAACTTCAAACCTGTAATCACAGCTTCATACTCGGCCTTATTGTTAGTCACCTCGGGGCATCGTATGGACTTGTGAATTACTTCGCCTGTAGGGGCTTCGAGGACGAGCCCCAGTCCCGATCCCGAGGCATTAGAGGCATCGTCAGTGTAGAGGACCTAGAGGTCTGTATGTGTGGAAGTGCGAAGTGCTTCCTGTTCTACCTTTCCATGCTGAAATTAGCGACAAAGTCGGCGAGCACCTGCAACTTAATGGCAGTTTGCGGTTGGTACGTTATGTCGTGCTCACTTAGTTCTATGGCCTACTTGTCTAATCTACCTGATAGTTCGGGTTTGTGTAGGACCTCTTAGGGGGAAGGTTGTCACCACCTTTATGGGGTGACATTGAAAGTACAGTCTAAGCTTCCGTGAAGCTACGACCAATGTCAGCGCTAGTTTTTCAAAGTAAGGGTACCTTGTTTCGGCATCGATTAAGGTTTTGCTGATATAGTAAATCGGAGATTGCGTACCTTTATTTTCACGGACCAAGATTGCGCTTACCACAACTTTAGAAACTGCTAGATACACAAGTAGACATTCACCCGGGTCCGCTTTGACGAGTAGTGGTGGAGAGGATAGATATGTTTTCAGTTTTCTCAGGGCGTCGACGCATTCTTTGTTCCATTGCAACCCGTGGTCTTTACTTAGCACATTGAAGAAATTGTGGCATATATCCGAGGACCGTGAAATGAACCTTGATAGGGCAGCTATTCGCCCCATTAATTTCTGCACCTGCTTTTTGCTGGTCAATATTTTCGATATTGCATCGATGCCCTGATTTGATCCGGGTTGACCTCAATTCCCCTTTGTAACACTAGGAAACCAAGGAACTTTCTTGAAGTTACGCCGAAGGTGCACTTTTCGGGATTCAGTTTCATCCCATACTGCCTTAATATCTCGAAGGCTTCCTTCGGATGTTCGATGTGATCCTCCTTCTTGGTCGACTTTACTAGCATGTCGTCAATGTAAACCTCCATGGTCTTACCGAGTTGTTTTTTTAACATTTTGGTGACTAACCTTTGATACGTGGCCCCTATATTCTTGAGCCCGAACGACATCACTTTATAGCAGTACGTTCCTTGATGAGTGATGAAAGTGGTCTTTTCCTGATCTTCTTCAGCCATCATAATTTGGTTATAACCGGAGTAGGAGTCCAAGAAGCTCAGCAGTTCGTGCCCCGTTGTTGCATCGATAAGTTGGTCGATAGAGGTAGCAAAAAAGAGTCCTTTGGGCATGCTTTGTTCAGATCGGTGAAGTCAACACACATTCTCCATTTCCCGTTCTTCTTTTTGACCATGACCACATTGGCAATCCATTGGAGGTATTTCGATTCTCTGATGGAACCGTTGGCAAGTAATTTATCAACTTCCTCGCAGACCGCCTCATTGATTGCGGCATTGAACTTTCTTCTCATTTACCGTATTGGCGGATGAAGTGGATCAACATTCAGCCTATGTGTGGCGATATCCCTTGGGATTCCTGGAATATCTGAGTGGGAAAAAGCAAACAAATCGACGTTGTTAGTTAAAAACTTATGATACTTACCTGGCTCCGAGCGGTTGTGTCCAACATAAGCCTTTTTTGTACTACCGGTGTTATCAAATTGGACGGGATCAAGGTCTTCTATGGTTGCCTTGCAAGCTTCTACGATGTCCGGTTCTTTGATGGCCTCTATTTGTACGTCGGGTTTGGTTCCCGACATGGCTGATTGCTATGCTTCCATACTTTCCCCTTTTAATTGTTTGGTGTGTGTGCAGTCTTGGGTGATCAGGTAGCATTCTTGGGTGGTACACGGCTCGCCTTGGATGCTGAATATCCCCCATGGGGTGAGAAATTTGATTACTTGATAGAAGCTTGAAGGGATGGCTCGCATGGTGTGTATCCATGGTCGTCCTATGATATGGCATTGTACGCCGTTTCTTGGTTCATGACGTGGAATGTCATTTCCAAGGTAAACCCTCCTGCCATGACAGGTAGCATTATTTCTCCAGATGTCCGCTCTACTGCATTATTAAAACCCGTTAGTGTTATGCAACGCGGTATTATTTTATCCTCGAGCCTCATTTGCATGAGAACTCGCGGGTGAACAATACACGTGCCGCTTCCGTCATCCACCATTACTCTTTTTACATCGGTATCTGCAATGCGTAAAGTTATAACTAAAGCATCATAGTGAGGGAAAGACAGACCATCGATATCTGACTTATTGAAGATAATACTATCTTCGAGGTCATCATACCGTTCGTGGGCGACTATCCGTTTGAGTTTATGTGTGGTGGTGAATTTCACATGGTTGATTATCATGTCGTTGCTGCCGCCAATGATAATTTGTATGGTACAAGCTGGTGACGGTGGCTTTGGAGGTCCTTGAGGTTGACCGAGCCCTCGAGCGAAGTTGGCTCGTCCTCTGTCACTCAGCAGTTCTTTCAGGTATCCCTGATTTAACATTCTTACTACTTCTTGTCGCAAACCTATGCAGTCATCGGTCTTGTGTCCTCTTTCCTGGTGGAACTCACACAGGACGTTTGACCTCCTTATGCTTGGGTCCGACTTCATCTTTTGCGGCCACTGCACCTTCGTGCCAAGCTTCTCCAGTGCGTACACTATTTCTGAAGGGGAAACACAAAAATTATGAGCAAATAGTAGTGGATGCATACCTCTTTCATTTTGGGGTTATGCGGTATGTCGAGGCGCAGCGTCCGCGTGTCGTGGAGGTGGAGGATTGGATGTTCGGATGTAAGGCTGGTGTCTTTCTCGATTGAAAACGAGTAGTTGATCCCTTCGCCCATCATGGCGACGATCTCTCCTTGTCTCGGTTTGGACTGATGTTACTCGCTGAAGTGGGCCATGTAGGTCATCTTCGTCTGTCCTCACTTCGGCGCAATAGGCATTGTGGATCTCTTCCCACGTGGTCGAGGGGTACTTCATGAGTCTACTGAGTAGCTTTTTGGTTGCTTTTGACCCGTTTCTGTTTAGTCTATTTTGAAAGGTTGCTACTGCCATCCCTTTTGACACGTTTGGTAGGCTCATCCTTACTCTGTTGAATCGGGCTAGGAAATCCTGAAGTCTCTCGCCTGTCGTTTGCCTGACGGCGAAGATATCATTGACCCTAGCTTTTGCCTTTTTCGCTCCCGCGTGCGCGGTGACAAACTTGTCTGCCATTTCTTCGAACGTGGATATCGACCGTGCTAGTAGTTAGGAATACCACATCACCCCTTGTCAGAGTTTCTCCAAACGTTTTCAGCAGTACAGACGACACCTGTTCCTTTGATAAATCGTTACCCTTTACTGCGGTAACGTAATGGATTAGGTGATCTTTTGGGTCCGTGGTGCCATAGTATATTTTCAAATATGGCGGCATTTTGAAGGTCTTTGGAATAGAATGGGGAGCTTCCCCTTCACTATATGGTTGTTCGACGAATTGACCTACATCACGTTTTGGTAACAGCTTCGGAGCGCCAGGTATTTTATCGACCCTTTCCTGATGTTCCTTCATCTGGTCACGGAGTGTTTTGTTCTCATTCTCCATCTCTTCCATTTCCTTTAAGATGTCCATAAGTGCATTGTCACGTATATCAATAACAGTACAGGTGTTTCCTGTTCGTGTAGCGCTTGGCTCATCGACAATAGCTGCGATTTCTGTAGGTGGCATGTCTTCGACGTCTCCTTGAGTGGGTTTCTCGAGCATGTTGCTCAAGGCACTTGTTAACCATTCTTCTAGTAGCCTTTTGACTGCTGGTGGCGCTTCTCCTGCCGCGGATGTTGAGGCTCCCCTTTCGCGCAAGATCGTTAGATCCCCGTGTGGAAGAGGTGAGATCTCCCCCTCCGGTGTAGCACTTGGTGTTGCATTTTCATTGTCTTCTCCACTGGCCTCATTGAGGGAATTCAAGAGGTTATTTGTGATACCTACTATTGTTTTTAGTCTCATTTCTCCCTTTCCCGCCAGTGTTGGCTTTTATGGAGCTGGAGAAAGGCGATTATTTCCTTCAAGAATCTAGATGAAAACTATGATTTCAGTTATAGAAATCCCCATATACGGCGCCAAATTGTTTGACTCAAAAGATATTAAAACTTTTTTGAATAAGTCAATCAAAGATAAATGGGTAAATCTTAGTTGAATATAATTATTTCTAGAAAGAATGGCAGATAAAGAGGAGACGGTCATTAAGTTTCTTTTTGCTCGAGAATCATAATCTCTCTCAAGTCCCCCTTTTTGTAATGACTCGACCGGTCGTTTTAAGATCTAGTGCGTCGTTTAGCAGTTTGAGGCCAAGAGCAGCTTCACTTCGGGTATTATGACTTGTGCGCATGGTCAGAATTGATTTTCGGGAAGTTCAGAGTTGATTTGGAAAGAGAATTCTCAATTCAGAAGCTTTAAGTTGAAAGAATTAGCTAAGATTGGATTTTTGAGTAAACGACCTCGGAATTGGGATTCGAAGGTTCCAGCAGGTTTGTATGATGATTTCGGACTTAGACGTATGTCCAGATCGAGTTTTGGATGACCCGGGAGCGATTTGGAGCCTATTGTGGAAGTTAGCACTTTGGAAGAAATTTCATAAGTTTGGGTTGAAGTGCATTTCAGTGTAATCGATGTCCGTTTGGGATTCCGAGTCTGGGAGTAGCTCCGTATGGTGATTCTGGAGTTGGGAGTGCGATCAGAAGTGAATTCGAAGGTCCGTAGTCATTTTGGAGTCATTTGGCTAAAGATAGAAATTTGAAGGTTTTTGAGAAGTTTGACCGGAAATGGACTTTTTGATATCGGGGTCGGAATTCGATTCCGAAAGTTGGAGTAGGTCCGTAATGTCAAATATGACTTGTGTACAAAATATGAAGTCAATCGGACGTGATTTGACAGGTTTAACATTGAAAGTGGAAGTTTGAAACTTTAAAGTTCATAAAGGTTGGATTGGAGGTCGATTCATGATTTTAGCGTTGTTCGATATGATTTGAGGCCTCGAGCAAGTTCGTAACGTATTTTGGGACTGGTTGGGGTCCCGGGGGCCTCGAGTGTACTCCGGGTGGTTAACGGATCAAAAATGAAATTTTGATCAAGGCTGAAATTGTTGGTTGCTGATATAACCGCACCTGCAAAACTAGGGCCGCAGGTGCGGAGCCGCAGAAGCGGCCTTATGGTTGCAGATGCGGTATTGGCGAAAGAGAGTTGGGACTGCAGATGCGGTCGTTTGGCCACAGATGCAGAACCGAATCTGCGGTAGAGAGCGCGCAGAAGCAAAATAGGCTGGGGAGCCCCGGACCACAGAAGCGGTAATTGGTCTCGCACCTGCGGAACCGCAGAAGCGGTCAGAAGACCGCAGGTACGGAAATGCTGAAGGCAGTGAGTTTTTTTAAAACGGGGGTTGGGTTCATTTCAACCCTATTTCTTCCATTGGAGCCGATTTTGGAGCAACTTTGAGGTGCCATTTTTACCACCAAGCATGAGGTAAGTAATTTATGATCGTTTTTAGTTAAATACATGATTACATACGGATTTGGACATGGAAATTGATAGAAACTTGGGGTTTGGGGGAAAACCTAGAAAATTGATATTTTTGGATTTTTGACCACGACTTTGGGTATGAAATTAAGAGAAAATCATATAGTTGAGTTCGTGAGATCATGGGTAAACTTTGTCTTTGAAAAATTTAGGAATCCGGGCACGTGGGCCCGAGGGCAATTTTGTCAACTTTTCGATCGGGGTTAGGAATTGTTATAAATTGGATTAATATGAGTAGTTTATCGTATATTAATGGATTTGTATTATTATTGGCTAGCTTTGGTGCTTTGTACATCGATTTGAGTCTTCGGAAGGACGAGGAATGTTGATTATGGATCTTCAAAGCGAGGTGAGTCTCCTTTCTAACCTTGTAAGAGGGAATTGTCCCCATAGGTAAAATAATTGGTTATGTGCTCCTATTTGTAGGGGCTACGTACGCACGAGGTGACGAGAGTCCGTGCGTAGCTACTATTATTGTGACGACCCGGCCAGTCGTCTCATGAGTTACCGCTCCATTTCCCCCATTTCAGCTTCTTTACGCTTAGTTATCCGTGTTTTATGGGATCGAGATGATTAGTTCGAGTTCGGAGAGGATTTGGTAAGAAATGAGACACTTAGTCTCTTTTAAGAAGGCTTAAGTTGGAAAAGTCAGCCGGATGTTGACTTATATGTTAGAGGGTTCGGATGTGAGTTCTGATGGTTTGGTTAGCTTCGGGAGGTGATTTGTGACTTAGGAGAGTGATCGGAAGTGGTTTTGGAGGTACAGTGTAGAATTAGGCTTGAATTGGCGAAGTTAGTATTTTGGCGAATTCCGGTTGATAGGTGAGATTTTGATCCGAGGGTCAGAATGGAATTCCGAGAGTTTCTGTAGCTTCGTTATGTCATTTTGGACTTGTCTGCAAAATTTGAGGTCATTCAGACGTGGTTTGGTTGGATTTTTGATCAAAAATGGAATTTGGAAGTTCTTGAGATTCATAGGCTTGAATTCGATGTGATTTGATGATTTTGGTGTTAGTCGAGGTGTTTTGATGATTGGAACGATGTTGAATAATGTTTAGGATGTGTTGGTGCTTTTGGTTGAGGTCCCGGGGGCCTCGGGTGTGTTTCGGGTGAGTTTTGAGCGAGTACAGACACCCCGGAACTTAGAAAAATGGAGGGAGCAGTAGTTTTGGCACGGACCGCGCTCCTTTTCGCGCTGGGCGAGCTGGCCTAGTGCTGGCCGCGGCCGCGGTCGTGAAGACTGTAGGTTGCTGGTCCTACTTCGGAAGCTCATATATTTTGATCCACAAGGAATTTTGAGGTGATTCAAAAACGAAAGTTGTAGCCCTTCGTGTCTAGTTTCCAGAAAGATAAAAATATTGCAATTTGGACATCTATAGCGAAAGTTATGGCCAAATTACTAAAGCATGTCCCTGCAGAGCAAGACCTGTGCAGCCGCGGTCATTTTTGGGCGGACCCCGCTGGTTTTGCGCGGACCGCGGTCATTTTTGTGCGGTCAGCGGTGTCGAAATTCGAGGGGTACTCTATAAATACGAGGTTTTGGGTTTTATTTGATATTTTGACCTAGAGAGCTCGGATTTTGGCGATTTTTTGAAGGTTTTTCAAGAAATTGGTCGGGGTAAGTGATTCTAACTCAGATTTGGTTAGAGTACATGAATCTATCACTGAATTCATCATTTAATTCGTGATTTGAGATGGAATTTGGGAAGAAAATTGTGGAACCTTTCAAAAATGTAAAATGACGATTTGAAGGACCAAATGGTATCGGAATTGGATAATTTTGGTATGGTTAGACTCGTGAGGTATGAGAATTCTAAAAATGTAAATTTTACCCGATTCCGAGATGTGGGCCCGGGGCTCGGGTTTTGCTAATTTCGAGATTTTTGATATTTTTCGAATGTTTTCGCTTGGGCTTTGTTCCCTTAGCATATTGTGACGTATTCGTTCTGATTTTGGATAGATTCGACGCGTGTGGAGGCCAATTCGAGGGGCAAAGGCGTCGCGAGCTAGAGAATTAGCCAGTTCGAGGTGAGTAATGGTTGTAAATGATGTCCTGAGGGTTTGAAACCCCGGATTGCACATCGTAGTGCTATATTGAGGCAAGATACGCGCTGGATGATGAGCGTGGGGTCTTTCACTACTGGGGATTGTGACTTGGTCCATCCCGATTGATGACTTTACTGAATATTTGACTGAAATTCATTTGTTATCATCATGATTTGGGTTGATTGCCATATTTGGGCTTCGTGCCAACTATTTGAGCCCTTCGGGAATTTTTATCACTGTTTCCTTACTGGTTGACTTATTATTTGAACTCAGTCCTATTGATATTTACTATTTTACAAACTCAGCCACTTTTACTCATATTTGAAACTTAAATGATATTTCTACATCATGTTTGGGCTAAGAACTACTGTTTTACTAATGCCCAAGGGGCTTATGATGATTTCTGGACTGAGTGATGCCGAGGGCCATATGTGAGGATATGATGAGTGATATGAGGCCGAGGGCCTGAGATACTATTTATGCCATGCGGTGGCTTGAGTGATGTGAGGATATGCTGAGTGATGATGTCACGAGGTGGCTTGATATAGCGCTTGGGCCGTAAGGGGATCCTCCGGAGTCTGCACACCCACAGTGAGCGCGGGTACCCATGTGATTTGAAATAGTGGTAACAATGACACTATATGATGCAACTTGGTCAGGTAACAATGGCTGACCATTATGCTGAGTGATTGTGAGGTAGCCCGAGGGGCTGATACTGTACTGAGAGTGAGCTCGAGGGGCTGATACTATGCTGAGCAATTGATACTAAGCCCGAGGGGCGGATTTCTACTTGTTATTTACCTGTTAAATTACCTGTTTTACTTGTTTTAAAAAGGAATATCATTTGATTCTTCATTTATTTACTGCTTAATATGGAATTGCTTTGTGTCTTTACGTGTTTTCATACTTTCAGTCATTATTTATAATTGTTACTCACTGAGTTGGAGTACTCACATTACTCCCTGCACCATGTGTGCAGATTCAGGCATCGCAGAGTCCGCTCCTGAGTGTTGATTCTCCCAGTCCAGGTAGTGATTCGGAGACTACGAGGTAGTTGTTGGCGTTCGCAGCTCCGTGCCTCCCTTATCTTATCATTTCCATGTTTTAGAAGTATTGTATCGAATTTAGTGTTCACTAGACTTGTATCCGGATCCTTAGTTGCTTATGACTTGTGACACCCCGGTTTGGGCTGTGTCGGGATGGTTTCTGCTATTATTATCGTTAAATTCCGCAATTTATGAGCATTATATTATATATTATTACTGTTTATGATGATTAACTATTTAAAAAAGGTGTTCCATTTTGGTCTGGCTGGCCTTGTCTTCACGAGAGGCGCCATCTATAGCGAAAGGTAAAAATATTGCAATTTGGACATCTATAGCGAAAGTTATGGCCAAATTACTAAAGCCTGTCCCTGCAGAGCAAGACCTGCACGACCGTGGTCGTTTTTGCGCGGACCCCGCTGGTTTTGCACGGACCGCGGTCATTTTTGTGCGGTCAACGGTGTCGGAATTCGAGGGGTACTTTATAAATACGAGGTTTTGGATTTTATTTGATATTTTGACCTAGAGAGCTCGGATTTTGGCGATTTTTCGAAGGTTTTTCAAGAAATTGGTCGGGGTAAGTGACTCTAACTCAGATTTGGTTAGAGTACATGAATCTATCACTGAATTCATCATTTAATTCGTGATTTGAGATGGAATTTGGGAAGAAAATTGTGGAACCTTTCAAAAATATAAAATGATGATTTGAAGGACCAAATGGTATCGGAATTGGATAATTTTGGTATGGTTAGACTCGTGAGGGTATGAGAATTCTGAAAATGTAAATTTTACCCGATTTCGAGACGTGGGCCCGGGGCTCGGGTTTTGCTAATTTCGAGATTTTTTATATTTTTCGAATGTTTTCGCTTGGGCTTTGTTCCCTTAGCATATTGTGACGTATTCGTTCTGATTTTGGATAGATTCGACGCGCGTGGAGGCTAATTCGAGGGGCAAAGGCGTCGCGAGCTAGAGAATTAGCCAGTTCGAGGTGAGTAATGGTTGTAAATGATGTCCTGAGGGTTTGAAACCGCGGATTTGCACATCGTAGTGCTATATCGAGGCAAGATACGCGCTGGATGATGAGCGTGGGGTCTTTCACTACTGGGGATTGTGACTTGGTCCATCCCGATTGATGACTTTACTGAATATTTGACTGAAATTCATTTGTTATCATCATGATTTGGGCTGATTGCCATATTTGGGCTTCGTGCCAACTATTTGAACCCTTCGGGGATTTTTATCACTGTTTCCTTACTGCTTGACTTATTATTTGAACTCAGTCCTGTTGATATTTACTGTTTTACAAACTCAGCCACTTTTACTCAGATTTGAAACTTAAATGATATTTCTACATCATGTTTTGGGCTGAGAACTACTGTTTTACTAATGCCCAAGGGGCTTATGATGATTTCTAGACTGAGTGATGCCGAGGTCCATATGTGAGGATATGCTGAGTGATATGAGGCCGAGGGCCTGAGATACTATTTATGCCATGTGGTGGCTTGAGTGATGTGAGGATATGCTGAGTGATGATGCCACGAGGTGGCTTGATATAGCTCTTGGTCCGTAAGGGGCCCCTCCAGAGTCTGCACACCCATAGTGAGCGCGGGTACCCATGTGATTTGAAACAGTGATAACAATGACACTGTATGATGCAATTTGGTCAGGTAACAATGGCTGACCATTATGCTGAGTGATTGTGAGGTAGCCCGAGGGGCTGATACTGTACTGAGAGTGAGCCCAAGGGGCTGATACTATGCTGAGCGATTGATACTGAGCCCGAGGGGCGGATTTCTACTTGTTATTTACCTATTAAATTACCTGTTTTACTTGTTTTAAAAAGGAATATCATTTGATTCTTCACTGATTTACTGCTTTAAGTGATTTTACTGCTTAATATGGAATTGCTTTGTGTCTTTACGTGTTTTCATACTTTCAGCCATTATTTATAATTGTTACTCACTGAGTCGGAGTACTCACATTACTCCCTGCACCATGTGTGCAGATTCAGGCATCGCAGAGTCCGCTCCTGAGTGCTGATTCTCCCAGTCCAGGTAGTGATTCGGAGACTACGAGGTAACTGTTGGCGTTCGCAGCTCCGTGCCTCCCTTATCTTATCATTTCCATGTTTTAGAAGTATTGTATCGAATTTAGTGTTCACTAGACTTGTATCCGGATCCTTAGTTTCTCATGACTTGTGACACCCCAGTTTGGACTGTGTCGGGATGGTTCCTGCTGTTATTATCGTTAAATTCCGCAATTTATGAGCATTATATTATATGTTATTACTGTTTATGATGATTAATTATTTAAAAGAGGTGTTCCGTTTTGGTCTGGCTGGCCTTGTCTTCACGAGAGGCGCCATCACGACCGGGTTCGGGGATTGGATCGTGACAATTATGCTATTGTTCGGGTAGTCTAGGACCCAAAAGCATGCTATACTTGGAATATCTGTAACCTTATTGACAGTTTATTGCTTAAATCCTATCGAATTGGTAAATGGATTTCTAAAAAGAATTAAACTTCATTTTTTCTAAATTGTTAAAAAAGAATTGGTTTTTCTTTGGGTAATTATTTCCTGATGACTTCTTGATTGATTGTTTGTGCGTGTTTAAATTATGAAACGGGCCGAACATCTCGGTAGATTAAATAGATGCATCTATGGTTCGTATCGTTCGATCCTCGACAGTGCACAGTTTAAATATTGTTGGACCGGGCCGTACGACCTCGGCATGATTTGCGCATGCTTATATTGCTTTCCTTGAGATTTGGTGATATTGATATTTGCCCTCCCTGGCTTGAGATAATTGAAAATTAATAGATTATGAATCCGGAGATTTTTGGTATAAAAAGAAACTTTTACTTGTTCGTGACTTATTTAAAATTACTGTCATTCTTAATAAATCCATGATTACTCGCATCAATAATATATTATCATTGGACTACTAGTAAGTGTCAAAGTCGACCTCTCATCTCTAGTTCTTCGAGATTAGACGGGATACTCATTGGGTACACGTTGTTTTCGTACTCATACTACACTTGCTGTGCATTTTTGTTGCACAGGCACATGCATCTCTAGTGGCCTAGTGGGCGTAGCAGCATGGTTGATACAGAGACTTAGGTGATCTGCACTTCTTGAGACAACCCGCAGCCAGCAGAGTCTCTTTCAGATTACTGTACTTACTTTCGGTCTAATTTGTATTTCGGACAGCTGCTGTATTATATTGTTTCTTAGAGATAGCTCATGCACTTTTGACACCGGGTTCTGGGATGGTTTTTGGATTATTCAGTATTAAGTTTGTTAAATACTTCATGGTTATTTCGGTAAATTTCATTATTTATTATTTAAAGTATAAAGAAAATGATTTCAACAAATGCTAAAAATTGGAACTTAATTAAGTATTTATGGTTGGCTTGCCTGACAGCAGTGTCCGGCGCCATCACGACCCTTAGTGGATTTTGGGTCGTGACAACATGGTATCAGAGCACTAGGTTCATGTATGTCTCACGAGTCATGAGCAAGTCTAGTAGAGTCTCGCGGATCGGTACGGAGACGTCTGTACTTATCTTCGGGAGGCTACAGGGCTGTTAGGAGCACTTCCCTTCTTGATTCCTCATCGTGCGATTTGATTCTTTGAGGCTTATGCCTTTACTTCCTTCCTACTCAATCTTACGCGACGCGAACCATTTGTTATAAATCGAGAATTGACGAATTGTAATGATACCACAGATGTGGTGCGGGATGTTTATCCCGGTATAGTTGGTTGGGCTATAATTGTCGCATTGTGGAAGGATATTCTATTGTCTCGGCTCATAGCGGTACTTTTGAGAGCTCTGAGGCTAGGCACAAGTTGCCATGATGCTTATGAACTATTGTTCTGCAGTATTGATATGATGGTAGGATGTTTGCCTACGTGTCAGGGCAGTGAATGACTTGAAGGGAGGTTTACTCAGTGCACGCTCTAGAGATTCGGTATTTTATTCCCGGCAGGGGAAAGGCAATCAGACTAAGAACTTTCTGATTTGGGTTGATGAAGTAACAAGACTTGGTATTTGCGAGCGTGGTGGAGTTTTCTTCTATGATGAGGTGTCGTTGTCCTTATTGAATGTACTAGGTTCGCCGGTGTTATGATCTTCTACAATTCGCCTTTGGGGTAATATATTATGAAATAATATGGGAGAAACGACTGTCAGAGATCGCTGGGTACGGTGGTTCAGGATTGAATCAGTGTTTCTAATGTTGACGGCTCGAGAAAGACTTTCTTCGGAAAAGTTTAAGGTTAGTAGCGATTTGAGGGCTCAAGTGCTGCGAAGATAGATTTTATTTAAGGCAACAACTGAGCAGCGAATGATGAGAAAGGACATGTGGGGAGTGTCGGGCGGTGGTTAAAATTTCTAGAAGGCCGGTTATAAGAAGCAAAGGTTGAGTAGTCGATTAAAGGGGTGAGTTCTGCCAAAGTGGGAGAGTGGCGGAGCTGCGTATGGGCTTTGTGGTAGGATGACTACACACCTTAAGGAGAGTTTGGAATGATTTGGGAATTTTAGTGATTGGTGATTGGGGTATACGGATGTAATTTGAAGTATGGGCTATTATGTGGCAGGAGATTTGATATAACGGGAAGGAGCTGCTTGAAATGAAGAAGGATACAACATAACTTTGAATTAGAAGGATGTTGCCGCATATTTAAGCGATATCCATGAGGGGTGAATGGACTTGTACAGCTAGAGAGTGAGCTCGGACTCAGGATGGGTTATTGATGTCGTAGTGATTGTACCCCGTGCAACAGCATTAGGAGATGTCGGAAAGTGATTTCCATAGGTGGGTTATTCCTTGTGAGCAGGTTAGCGGTCGCGTGGTTGACGAAGTTTCTGCGGAGGATTTTACTGGCCATTCCGGTAAGAGGTCGAATATGTGAAGGTTGATGATTCAGAGTATAAAAGGGGTTTTACAGGAAGATTCCGAGAATTTTGGCGGTTGATTGTGCAAGGTTATGTCAATAAGAGATAAAGAATCCTGGTGAATTCCAGAGTTATATAATAGTGGCTTCGACCTAAGTGGAGAGTCCCACCGCCTATGATTGGGTTGCATGCTTAACTACTTACGAGGTTTCTGGTTAGTAGCATATTGATGGGTTATCTCAGCTACGGGAAAGTAACATAAGTGGTAATTTCAGCAAAGGGATTATTAAAGGTGTGCTATGGTAGGCCTTGTTGGCTCATGTTCAGACTTGGAAAAAGATTCAGGATTTATGACTTGTTTAGATGCGGGTTTCAAGGGAAGTGATTTTGCCGGGTGCTTCGTCGAGAGGGTATCCATGTTCTAGAAGATTCATGGAGTTGATTATATTCGGGTCCAAGTTAGAGTGGGTGGCTCTCAACAACAATCCTAGCGAATTCAAAGTTAAAGAGTGGTGCCTAATGATTTCGATCCTACAAGTATGGTTAAGAATCAAGCTTTTGTAGTCGCTTACGAGAAGAGGCCCAGAATGTTCTATGATGTTTTGACTTGCAATGTTGCATTTGGGAGGAAAATGAGAAAGGACTCCGGATTCATAGAGAGATTATCAGAATGGGCGTACCAGTTGAGGATGCGAATATGCGCACAAGGGAGGTATGAAATAGTTTGCGGAATTTGAGACAGCATGGTCTCGTGATTCAAGGTCACTCGGGATGGGTACGGATGGAGTGAGCTATGTGTTGAATGGTGTTATTATTATTTCAAAGGCAATCAAGGATAAATTGGACGGACATAGATTGGTTAGCCATAGTTGAATTGGCATACTGGTGGTAGCGATCAGTTCCTTCAGCGTAATCAAGTTATACAAGTGATTTGTGACGGTATGTGTGAGGCTTGTCGGCCGCCGTAATTGATGTTCAGAAGTATTCTAATGTAATGACCTGTTATGTGTAGGTGGATCCCGGGAGGGCTATGGTGGTTTAGACCACTACTTGAGGATTTGAATGTTCTACGGTTATGAGAATTCATTTGCGTATAGCTATGGTTCTCTTGGAATGAGTTAAGTAAAAGTTCTATGTGATGAAGCGTTTAGCCTAATAGTGGTTCAGGAGTTATGATGAAATTCTTGTACTATCGCATATTGGCTTGTTAGGTGCAGTGAGCGGTATAGAATTTGAAAGTGAGGATTAAGGTTGCGATTCTGTGTTGACAAGGATGTCACGATCTCGGAAAAGCAGAAAAGAGATTTGAATGTTTAGAGTAAGCTGGCATTGTCTTCAACATCACTTGAGATCGGTGTTTTATAAAAAAGGCTTTGCATCCTGGTTAAGGATTCTTAATTGCTTTTCAGCATTGGTGCGGCTGGTGGTTTGGATGTATAGACTTGTTATTTGCTATGGAAGGTTGTGGAAGCGTGTCCCACGGGAAGGTTGTATGTGGCATGTAGTCACTTGATTGATTAAAGAATTAAACCAAGTATGAATATTGTGGTGATATCATTAATTTGAGAATGGATGCCTGGAGGGCACTCGATTTATTGGGTTGTGGACTGTGGAGGATTACTCTGGTCATGATGGTAGTTCACGGGTGTTATGAGAAAAAGGGGAGTTATTATGGACCTTTGAAAGGTTATTAGCCAAGTTCAGTGTGATTAGAATCAGCTTGAGGTTTGTGGATGAATTTAAATGTGAATACGGGCCTTATATCAGACCAAATATGTTCATTCCAGCATAGCGCTCCTTATGGCGGAGTATTCAGACATGGGGTGTTATTTCGTCGTCAGCTATTTCATGTAATGATGTATTGCGCCATGTGAGTCGTGAAACAGCTTGGTGAATTTCTTATGTGTTGAGGTTCTGTGTAGAGATGATATTATATGAGCAAGATGGCTCTCGAGATTCAGGTCGTATATCGCACCTTGGTTGTGCTTGAGTTTTGTAGCCTATGGCGCTATATGTCTCCCCAGGGATGGTATTATGCACTTAGTGTGCTTGTGACCGATATTCGGTATTTTGTTGTAATGAGCAATCTGGCTCGGTGTGTAACTCCTTTGTGCATTTTATGTGTAGATCGGGTGGCATGCCGCCATGGGTATGTTGTTTGGATCGAGTTGCGAGCCGCAACAGTGTAATGTTGAGTACAGTTTTCTATATGTTATTTTTGTATGCTTTGTTTCCCATTTTTCTAAGGAAAGTTCATATTAGTGCGTGAGTTGAGTAGTTCCTTCCAAAGTTCGTTTTCCTTTGTATCACGTTCAAATTGGTAGCCTATCTGCACATTGCGGCATCATATGAGGCTTTGGATCATGTCCGGGGTGGCTTATTTCCTGAGCAGTTTGTACTGGGTGAGATGAGATCATTGGATTTAGGATCAGTGCAATCTGCCTACATGAAGTATATTAAGAAGCTAAGACCATTATTTGGTTCAGAATAAGGTGATGGTTCTTTTCAGGAGTATAGGCCTAATGATTTGTTGATTCGGTAGTTGGTTATGAATTTCTACACATCTCTTCCATCGTGGCGGTATTGTAAGAGTTAGAGCAAGACCTATGTAGGTCATGAGGTGCAATGGGGGCATCAGGTTTGTGGAATTTCGACTATTATGCTTAGAAAATGTTATTGTGGTTCTGTGAATAAAGCGGTGCAAGGGTGAATCCAGCAAAGGTATGCAGTCATATTCTCGTACATCGAGCGGTGATTGATACGGTGAGCGTATGTTGGAAACAAGCCTGGCAGAGAATTCCGGATGTTGGAATTGGGCGCTAAGGCTTATTTGCCTAAGTAGAAAAAAAGGTATCTTCGGATTGATCGAGCTAGGGTGCCCAGCTGAGTTGTGGTAGCACGAGTAGGTGCTCGAGGTATTAAACAGTGATTTCGGGCAACGCCATCGTAGTTCGTAGCACGTTCGAGGACGAACGTATGTTTAAGTGGGAGAGAATTTAACGACCCAACCGGTCGTTTTGAGCTCTAGTGCGTTGTTCAGCAGTTTGAGGCCATGAGCAACTTCACTTTAGGTATTATGACTTGTGCGCACGGTCGGAATTGATTTCCGGGAAGTTCGGAGTTGATTTGGAAAGAGAATTCTCAATTCGGAAGCTTTAAGTTGAAAGAATTAGCTAAGATTAGATTTTTGAGTAAACGACCTCGGAATCAGGATTTGAAGGTTCCAGCAGGTTTGTATGATGATTTCGGATTTGGGCGTATGTCCATATCGGGTTTTAGATGACCCGGGAGCGATTTGCGCCTATTTTGGAAGAAATTTCATAAATTTGGGTTGAAGTGCATTTCAGTGTAATCGATGTCCGTTTAGGATTCCGAGTCTGGGAGTAGCTCCGTATGGTGATTTTGGAGTTGGGAGTGCGATCAGAAGTGAATTCGGAGGTCCGTAGTCATTTTGGAGTCATTTGGCTAAAGATAGAAATATGAAGGTTTTTGAGAAGTTTGACCGGAAGTGGAGTTTTTGATATCGGGGTCGGAATCCAATTCCGAAAGTTGGAGTAGGTCCGTAATGTTGAATATGACTTGTGTGCAAAATTTGAAGTCAATCGGACGTGATTTGACAGGTTTAAGCATCGAAACTAGAAGTTTGAAACTTTGAAGTTCATAAAGCTTGGATTGGAGGTCGATTCATGATTTCAGCGTTGTTCGATATGATTTGAGGCCTCGAGCAAGTCCGTAAAGTTTTTTGGGACTAGTTGGCATAATTGGTTGGGGTCCCGGGGGCCTTGGGTGTATTCCGGATGGTTAACGGATCGAAAATGAAATTTTGATCAACGCTGAAGTTGTTAGTTGCTGATATAACCGCACCTGCGAAACTAGGGCCACAGGTGCGGAGCCGCAGAAGTGGCCCTATGGTCGCAGATGCAGTATTGGCGGAAGAGAGTTGGGACCGCAGATGCAGTTGTTTGGCCGCATCTGCGGTAGAGAGCGCGCAGAAGCGGAATGGGCTGGGGAGCCCCGGACCGCAGAAGCGGTAATTGGGCTCGCACCTGCGGAACCATAGAAGCGGTCAGGAGACCGCAGGTGCGAAAATGCTGGAGGCAATGAGTTCTTTTAAAATGGGGGTTGGGTTCATTTCAACCCTATTTCTTCCATTTGAGCCGATTTTGGAGCAACTTTGAGGTGCCATTTTCACCACCAAGCATGGGGTAAGTAATTTATGCTCTTTTTTAGTTAAATACATGATTACATATGGATTTGGACATAGAAATTGGTAGAAACTTGGGGTTTGAGGGAAAACCTAGAAAATTGATATTCTTGAATTTTTAACCACGACTTTGGGTATGAAATTAAGAGGAAATCATATAGTTGAGTTCGTGAGCTCATGGGTAAACTTTGTCTTCAAAAAATTTAGGAATCCGGGCATGTAGTCCCGAGGGCAATTTTATCAACTTTTCGATCGGGGTTAGAAATTGTTATAAATTGGATTAATATGAGTAGTTTATCGTATATTTATGGATTTGTATTATTATTGGCTAGCTTTGGAGCTTTGTACATCGATTCGAGTCTTCGGAAGGACGAGGAATGCCGATTATGGATCTTCGGAGCGAGGTGAGTCTCCTTTCTAACCTTGTAAGAGGGAATTGTCCCCATAGGTGAAATAATTGGTTATGTGCTCCTGTTTGTGGGGGCTACGTACGCACGAGGTGACGAGAGTCTGTGCGTAGCTACTATTATGCTATTGTTCGGGTAGTCTAGGACCCAAAAGCATGCTATACTTGGAATATTTGTAACCTTATTGACAGTTGATTGCTTAAATCCTATCGAATTGGTAAATGGATTTCTAAAAAGAATTAAACTTCATTTTTTCTAAATTGTTAAAAGAGAATTGGTTTTCTTTAGGTAATTGTTTCCTGATGACTTCTTGATTGATTGTTTGTGCGTGTTTAAATTCTGGAACGGGCCGAACGTCTCGGCATATTAAATAGATGCATCTATAGTTCGTATCGTTCGACCCTCGGCAGTGCACAGTTTAAATATTGTTGGATCGGGTTGTACGACCTCGGCATGATTTGCGCATGCTTGTATTGCTTGCCTTGAGATTTGGTGATATTGATATTTGCCCCCACTGGCTTGATATAATTGAAAATTAATAGATTATGAATCCGGAGATTTTTAATATAAAAAGAAACTTTTACTTGTTCGTGACTTATTTGAAATTACTGTCTTTCTTAATAAATCCACGATTACTCGCATCAATAATATATTATCATTGGACCACTAGTAAGTGTCGAAGTCGACCTCTCGTCTCTACTTCTTCGAGATTAGACGGGATACTCATTGGGTACACGTTATTTTCGTACTCATACTACACTTGCTGTGCATTTTTATTGCACATGCATCTTGGCCTAGTGGGCGTATCAGCATGGTTGATACGGAGACTTAGGTGATATGCACTTCTCGTGATGACCCGCAGCCAGCAGAGTCTCTTTCAGATTACTGTACTTACTTTTGGTCCAATTTGTATTTCGGACAGCTGTTGTATTATATTGTTTCCTAGAGATAGCTCATGCACTTGTGATACCGGATTCTGGGATGGTTTTTGGATTATTCAGTATTAAGTTTGTTAAAGACTTCATGGTTATTTCGGTAAATTTTATTATTTATTATTTAATGTATAAAGAAAATAATTTCAACAAAAGCTAAACATTTGAACTTAATTGAGTATTTATGGTTGGCTTGCCTGTTACAGTGGTGTCCAGCGTCATCACGACCCTTAGTGGATTTTGGGTCGTGACACTTTTATACTAAGAGAGAAACTCTTCTAAATTGTAAAAGACAAAGTACAAGGAATATTCGACGGAATATTCCTGATGTTCTCTAATGGGCTTACACTATTTACAAGGATCGTACAATTTCTTCTTTGCCTTAAGGTCGTCTCCCTCGGGATGCCGACTTAAAAAGACCCTATCGTTTGTTGTACTCATCATTGGTCGTGGTCCGTCAAATTTGAATCCATACATGAGTCAAGCAAATAAACGTGTCATCACTTAATTTGTTTAAGTTTGGGCGAATTTAACGGATAATTAAAAAATAGATTTATTTTGTTACCTCCGATATATACTTTTCAAAATTTTGTCCAATATATTTGTAAATAAGTCGAGGCAAAGCTAATATAAGCTGTCCACAGTCACTGTCGATACTATGTCCGTTACTGTCTCCATCACGGCAGAGAAATTAAGGAGCAGCTGCACTTATTTTTTTTAAATAATTACATTGTGCTTGGGCTGGCATGCATGCTGTATATGGTTAAAATCTAGGACAATGCATATCCCGATTTCTCGGAGACAAAGATGGAAGAAGGGCACGGACACACAAGGTAGAAATCACGACTGGGAGCCTTTCGTACCGAGACCCATGAAACGTGAATGATGTGCTCATCATCGGGCGTGATAAAGTAACGCTCCCCAGGCCAAAACAAGCTCTAAGACCTGTTATGTGTAGGCCAAAACGAGCTCTAAGCTCATCATCGGGCGTGATAAAGTAATTAACAAGAAAGGAGGATTTTTATCTTTTTAAACTTATACTAGGGATGAAACTCTCCTACTACGTAAAGAAAAAAGTTTTCTTTGATAACACGCATTGTAACACGCAAACCAAGGCAATACAAAGTTATTTTTCTGCTTCCTAACTATGGTAAAGTTCTTACTTCACTGTTTGTTCTTCATTCACAATTGGCTTCGAACTAAAGGTCTGATCGAGGGCAAAACCATTGTTCTCCTAAGTTCGACTTGGGTCGTAGTATCACATTTGGTTGATTATTCATTTTGTCTTTAACTCATTTATCTAATATTCCTGATTATTTGTGTTGAATCAATCCATATATCCTTAAAACCAAGTACAAATTTAATTGTTATCCGTTTTAAAGGTAAACACACGCATCTCAGTTAATTCCACGAAATATTTGTGTACTTACAGTTGTTGCATTTGTTAATAATATTACTCAGCATCAGTGTTTTTAAAGGAGAGGGCATGAGGCGTGGCGTTTTACTTAATATGGGGCGAGGCGAAAGCTTCGAGACATGGGGCGTAAGCCCCACAGATCTTTAATTTTTTAAATTTATGAATTAATAATATAGCATTATAATACAATAAAACATAAAAAATGCATTAAAAGTTCAAGAAAACTAAAAAGAATTAAAGAAACTCATATAAAATAAAATGTTTAGCATATTTTACAAGTATAAATAATACAATATTGTTAAAGTTACTATGAAATATAAATTAACTCCAACCTCTTAACTTTCAAACAATTAAAAATTATAATTTCTTAAAAAATATTATCAAATTGCATATTTTACCTCTTTAAAAGTAAATACACAATAAATTTTTTAATACTGTAATTTAAAATATTACTCATTCATGAGTAAATATAAAAAAAATTAATTAGTAAAATAAAAAATATATGATAATTTTGAGAGACATAGAACTAAGATATGAAGATCTATCAAGTAAAGATATACATTTTAGTTATCTATTTTTAGAAAAAATATTCAAATGATATTCACCCTCACCAGAGGCGGATCCAGGATTTCAAGAGGATGTGTGCACTATTGTGAAGATGCGAATTTAGAATTTATATTTGACGAGTTTAACTTTAGTATCTACCATGTACCCACTACACTTTTGAAATTATAGGTTCAAAGTATATTTTTTAAAATTTTTTAGTGATTTTTACATATATATCTATACTCGGTGCCGAAAATAAGACCGTCCGGAGTGGGATTTGAAACACCAATTTCACTCGTAGAGGTGCACCCAATGATTATTGCACCATAGGAGTTTTTGAGTATGGGTTCACACAAGTATAATTAAGTAATTCTCAAGAAATATAACATTATTATACATGGTTTAGGGAAAGGAGTATGGGTTCACGTGAACCCATACCCTAAGACTTAGATACACCTCTGACCCTCATGTTCTCAATTAGTAAATATCCAATAATATGTTCATTATTTGAGTTATTCACAATTTCATATTTTTATAGATAAAAAGAACTTTAATCATTCATTTATTAAAGAATTTTGAGAGTTAATAGTGCAAATTAGTGAATTCAACACATGATTGGTATAGGAATTGTTGGGGAGTCCCGACCGTTGGGAGCTAGGCGTGTTTAGGGCGCATCGCCGTGTGCTTGGAGGCGTAAGCCTCAAAGAACTAAGTCTCACACATGAGTCTCAAGACGTTTTGATAGTGTCTCACCCGGGGCGAACCCCGACGAGAGTCCCAAAAATTCCTTTTAAAACAGTGCTCAGCTTTAGTGTGAAATTCTTGATTCTGTTTTTGAAATGCGAAGATAATTGTAGGAAAAAGGAGGTAGGACTAAATACAAATTAATGCTTGCCAGTTGGAAGTGGGTTAGAATTTGAATAAGTCTAGCATTACTTATGGGAAAATAAGAATTTACAGCTTGCTTTGAATTGAAGAGTGGCGTTAAATTTCTTGCCACTTTTGACAAAACTTGGCTTTAAAGTATAGATTGCGTGGTATAAGGGGAATTTGTGGTGACTAGGTTCTTGCTATTAACATAAAAAAAATCCAACGAGACAGCAAAGGAAGTACCACTGTTTTTTTTTCCTTCAAACATTTACTTCCACGAGTTGCAGGGAGCCTTGAACAATGATAAAATTAACTTCGTGTCAGTTATAGGTTATAGGTTCGAGTCATAAAAATAATTATTGTATTAGGGTAAATTGTCTACATCAAACCCCAGAGTACGATTATTTTCCAATTTTTGCGTAAACACGAAATATTTTGTACACCAATCTTTCTTAATTCCCCTTTAAAAGTCTTCGTCACATGATTTATGGTTTATCTAATTCAAGTGTAAACAAATGGGATTGCTTGTAAGTGGATGTAATAATTGAAGTTGTGGAATATTTGTGCCAAAACTAGAAGAATCCTTTCCCCACGCCACCTCAAACGAATATATGTATGTACTGTATTAAAGATAAAAAGGTAAGACATCAACTTTGACGGCATTTGGCTTCCAAAAGATTCATTAGCCGAAAAGCGTTCAAGTTGCATCACTCCGTGCAAATTGGAAAGATGGATATCTTTTTAAGAAAAGTTAAAAAGAAAATATTATGGTTTATTATAAGGTATGAGACCTAAAAGACCTATATCGGTATTGCAAAGTATCGATATGGAGCTTTTCTTCCACCTTAATACTAACGGTATTAGAGTCACTCACCGTCCTTCGTGCTCATGAGTCGAGCGACCGATGCGGAGCATGGCCTTGGGCTCTCCCAGCAAGCTTTTGGGTTCAAGTTTGTAAATATTGTATCTACAGTACCTTGTAATCTTGCTATGTTCTCAATATCCCTTTTGCGTAGAGTCATTTGGGATATTATTTTTCTCAAGTTTAAATGTAAATGCGGCCATGTCATCCTTTGGACATTTGAAGTACTTAATGCATTAGAGTAAAGTGATTTACAGAAATATTATTGAATCTTTGAAATTTGCCGATAAGTTCAAACATTTCAATTCAAAGCGCCACGATATAGTACTTCCTAAAAGTAAAACTTAATGGTACCCAACTTAACAAATTTTTAAACTAACTTTTATTTGGCCATGTCAGATTAACTTGTATGTTATGAAAAAAAATAATAGCTGACCTTAAGCTAAGTGCAGGATTCAAGTTTACGTCCTTCTTTTCCCAAAAACATTTACTTGTTGGTAACAAAAAGAGAAAAATGTAATAAAATAAAAGTAATGCAGTAAAATGTAAATAAGAAGAGACAGAAAGAAGGGAGAAGAGTTTTCTTCTTTCACTTTGGTGTCTTTTTCCATTGTAATTACATGGCCTTTTATAGACATAAAAAGTAAAGATGATTGACATAAGGTAGAAAATTTAATCTTTAAGTTATTCACAACATGGGCATCCAATGTAGCATACAATGCACTATCCAAAGTAGTATCCAATGTACAAACTATTCATAACACTCCCCCTTGGATGTCCATGTAAGATAATGTGCCTCATTAAAAACTTACAAAAAAAATATTGGGATGTACATAGTTATTTATAATATGCATTGCTTGTTGCCTCATTAAAAACCTTACCAGGAAAACCCAGTGGGACAAAACCTTGGTTAAGGAAAAGAGTGCAGCGTGTAGTTACTCCCCCTTATGAAAAATCACTTAATGTCTCGAAGACGACACATTCCAATCTTATATATCAGCTTTTCAAATATTGAGGTTGGTAACGCCTTAGTGAACAGATCAGCCAAATTATCACTTCAATGAACTTGTTGTACATCTATTTCACCATTCTTCCGAAGATCATGAGTGAAAAAGAATTTCGATGAAATGTGTTTTGTTCTATCTCCTTTGATATATCCTCCTTTCAATTGAGCTATGCATGCAGCATTGTCTTCATACAATATATTTGGAATATTCTCTTTCGAAGAAAGACCACATGTTTGCTGAATGTGTTGAGTTATAGATCTTAACCAAACGCATTATCGACTTGCTTCGTGAATGGCTATTATCTCTGCATGATTTGAAGAAGTAGCAACCATAGTTTGTTTTGTCGAACGCCATGATATGGTTGTACCTCCACTTATAAATAAATAGCCTGTCTGAGATCGACCTTTGTGTGGATCAGACAAATATCCTGCTTCTGCATAACCAATCAATGATGACTTGGATTCATTTGAATAAAATAAACTCATATCAATGGTCCCTTGGAGGTATCTGAATATATGTTTAATACCATTCCAGTGTCTTTATGTTGGCAAAGTACTAAATCTTGCCAATAAGCTTACTGAGAAAGCTATATCTGGTCGAAAATTATTGGCAAGATACATTAATGCCCCAATTGCACTAAGATATGGTACTTCGGCACCAAGAAGCTCTTCATCATTTTCATGAGGTCGGAATGGATCTTTCTTTATATCAAGTGATCTCACAACCATCGGGGCACTCAATGGATGTGCTTTATCCATATAGAATCGCTTTAAAATCTTTTCGGTGTATGTTGATTGATGGACAAATATTCCATCTTTCATATACTCAATTTGTAGACCAAGACAAAATTTTGTCTTTCCAAGATCTTTTATTTCAAATTCTTTCTTCAAACAGTCTACTGTTTTTGGAAGCTCCCCAGGAGTTCCAATGATATTTAAATCATCAACATACACGGTGATTATAACAAATTCAGATCCAAACCTTTTTATAAAGACACAAGGACAAATAGGATTATTCTTGTACCCTTCTTTCAACAGGTATTCACTCAGGCGATTGTACCACATACGACCTGATTGTTTCAATCCGTATAAAGATTTTTGAAGCTTTATTGAACAAGTTTCTCGAAAACTTTTATATACTTCTGGCACTTTAAATCCCTCAGGTACTTTCATAAAAATTTTGTTGTCTAATGATCCATACAAATAGGCTGTAACAACATCCATTAGATGCATATCAAGTTTTTCTTGCACTGCCATATTTATGAGATACTTGAAGGTGATAGCATCCACTACAGGAGAATATGTCTCCATATAATCAATTCCAGGCCTTTGGAAAAACTCTTGCGCCACAAGTCGCCCTTTATATCTAACGACTTCATTTTTATCATTTCGTTTTCGCACAAAAATCCATTTATACCCTACTGGCTTTATGCCTTCAGGTGTTCGAACTATGGGTCTGAAGACTTCACGTTTTCCAAGTGAAGTTAACTCTGCCTGGATAGCGTCTTTCCATTTTGGCCAATCATTTCTCTGTCTACATTCATTGACAGATTTTGGTTCAAGATCTTCATCTTGTTGCATTATTTCAACAGCAACATAATAAGCAAAAATGTTATCGATAACAATATTATTTCGGTTCCATCTTTTCCCGGTTGAGACATAACTTATTGATATCTCTTCATTTTCATTATTTTCAGGTACCTGGACCTCTCCTAAGGTCTTATCATTTGTTACGTCTTGGGGCTCTTCTTGAGCCACTACCTCTGTGTTATGTTCACTTTGATCACTTGCTCCTTTTCTTCTTCGAGGATTTTTATCTTTAGAACCGATTGGTCTACCACGTTTCAAGCATGGCTTAGACTCATTTGCTTTAATTAATTGTCCTGCCGGGATATCAACTCGAAATGGAGCATTAGCAGCTGGAATATGTGACTTAGTCACCCTTGGTAGGTCAGTGAATGCATCTGGCAATTGATTTGCAATATTTTGTAAATGAATAATCTTTTGAACCTCTTGTTCACATTGATTTGTTCGAGGATCTAAATTAGACAGTGACAATGCATTCCAATATATCTTCTTTTTCAGCTGCTTATTTTCTCCCCCTAATGTTGGATATACTGATTCATCAAAATGGCAATCAGAAAATCTAGCCGTAAATAAATCTCCAGTCATCGGCTCTAGATATTTTATAATAGAAGGAGATTCATATCCAATATATATCCCCAACCTTCTTTGAGGACCCATCTTTGTGCGTTGTGGTGGAGCAATTGGAACATATATCGCACAACCAAAGATCCTAAGATGGGAAATATTTGGCTCTTGACCAAAAGCCAATTGCAATGGGGAGACTTTATGATAACTTGTGGGCCTTATCCGCACAAGTGCTGCTGCGTGCAAAATAGCATGACCCCATACTGAAAGGGGAAGTTTTGTTCTCATAAGCATTGGTCTAGCAATTAATTGGAGGAGTTTGATCAATGATTCTGCTAGACCATTTTGTGTATGAACATGAGTAACCGGATGCTCAATTGTTATCCTAGTTGAAATACAATAATCATCAAAGGCTTGGGATGTAAACTCACCAGCATTATCAAGACAAATTGTCTTAATTGCATAATCTGAAAATTGTGCTCTTAGCTTTATTATTTGAGTCAGCAATCTCGCAAATGTCATATTGCGAGTTGATAGTAAGCACACATGTAACCATATTGTAGATGCATCTACCAAAACCATGTAATATTTGAATGGTCCACATGGAGGGTGAATGGGCCCACATATATCACCCTGTATACGTTCCAGAAATGTAAGGGATTTCATCCTAACTTTAATAGTTGATGGTCTAATAATTAATTTTCCCTGAGAACATGCAGCACAAGAGAATTCTTTAAATTGAAAAATCTTCTGATTCTTCATTGCATGTCCATGTGAATTCTCAATTATTTTATGCATCATATTAGAACCAGGATGGCCCAACCGGTCATGCCAAATAATAAAATTATCTTGATTAGTAAACTTCTCGTTTACTATGGCATATATTTCAATCCTGCTAATACTTGTGTAGTATAAGCCGAAGGAAAGAGCAGGTAACATTTCAAGCACATATTTCTTACCGGACATTATTGTAGTAATATAAAGATATTCAATCTTTTCATCATTTATAGTCTCAATATGATAGCCATTTTGGCGAATATCTTTGAAACTTAATAAGTTTCTTTGAGATTTACTACAATATAGTGCTTCATCAATAGCCAAATTTGTTCCTCCTGGTAGTAATAAATTGGCTCTTCCAAAACCTTTAATTAATCTTGTACTACCGGATATTGTATTAACATTCGCTTTTTTCATTACCAAATAAGAGAAATATCTCTTATCTTTTAAAATAGTGTGTGTTGTAGAACTATCCAAAAGACATATATCATCTTTATTAATCTTGAGTCCAACTGAAGACTGGGGAATTTTCATATTCTTCATAAAAAAAATAATACATCATAAGAAATATGAAAGACAAGCGGAAAAAAAATTAAGAAATACATTAGGAATGTAGAAACTAGCAACACATGATGCATTAGGAAAATACACTCAAGAAAAATAAACTAGTTGCAAACATAAAAATAACAACTTTTATAGCTTCATTCCCCAGTAAGATGATTAGTTCTTCAGTCAATATCCTCAAAGAAGTCTCCAACTTCTAAATGAGTGATATTTGTTAGGCCTTCAAAATCATCATCTTTATATGCAAAATGTGCCTTAGAATCATATTTATTTGAGGAACCTGCTTCATCATCATTATTTTGAAAGGTCAAGTGTGTCTCCACATTATTTTCTTTTTTCTTGAGGGAGGCTTGATAAAGTTTGACAAAATGTTCTGGCGTACGACAAATGCGTGCCCAATGACCTCTCATACCACATCGGTGACACATACTAGCTTTACCTTTTGAATGATTAATTTGAGAACCCTTATTGTTCTCCAATTTATTTCCACCATAATGACGATAATTGTTTCGCCCCTGCCACGTCCACGTTTACGACCATGTCCACGACCACGACAATTATTTTGTTTTCTTTCAAACTTATCATATGTTGCTACAGCATTCACTTCCGGAAATGGAGCTGACCCGGTGGGACGAGCTTCATGATTTTTCATTAATAGAGTATTATTTTGCTCAGCCACAAGTAGGCATGTGATTAACTCAGAATATTTCTTAAAACCTTTTTCACGGTATTGTTGTTGTAGCACCACATTTGAAGCGTGAAAAGTAGAAAATGTTTTTTCCAATAAGTCCTCATCTGTGATAGTGTCTCCACATAATTTTAATAGAGAACTTACTTTAAAGATAGCAGAATTATACTCACTTACGGTTTTAAAGTCTTGCAACTTTAAATGTATCCACTCATACCGAGCTTTCGGTAATACCGTAAGTTTTAGGTGGTCATATCGATCCTTCAAATTAATCCATAATTCAAGTGGATCTTTTACGGTTAAATATTCAGTTTTTAACCCTTCATGTAGATGATGACGAAGGAAAATCATGGCCTTCGCTTTATCGTGATTTGATGCTTCATTTCCTTGTATAATAGTATTTCCAAGACCTTTAGCGTCAAGGTGAATTTCAGCATCAAGAACCCATAATAAATAGTTCTTTCCGGTGATGTCAAGTGCTACAAATTCAAGTTTTGATAAATTTGACATAGTGAAAACTATCATAAAAGATGAATAAGTTAGAGAAATAATTATAATAATAAAAAATTAATGAAAACAAAACGATTAAGGTAAAAGAAATGAAAATAGAGTTATCTCATGTTAACAATCTACTATTTCATTTTATTCTTGCCATAAAGTAGAAATTACATACTTGTTTCATTTCACTTTATATTATTGATATATATGTGTTAATAGAATCGAACATGACTAACATTATTTATATGTTCCAATAAATATAAAGTAATTAAAAAATTATTGTTTGTCAATTCATTTCTCATAGTTTTTCAAAATGCCTTAAAGATATGTTTTGATTCAGGGAGTCCATGACATTAGTGCATAGCTAGTTTGATGACTTTGAGGTCCTCTAAGAGTTGAGCACGGAATGAAATAGTTATTTAATCACTGCAATGTACTTAAACTATTTAAGATGCTCAAGCGCACAAGTAATCTGCAAACAGTGAGCATATGATATGTACTGCCATAAATAAGATGATTATAATGATACATACCTTAATAAAATATGGCTCAACTTAGTGGGAGTTAAGAATAAAATTAGAGCTTCGTGTTGATAACGTGTAATAAAATAAAAGTAATGCAGTAAAATGTAAATAAGAAGAGATAGAAAGAAGGGAGAAGAGTTTTCTTCTTTCGCTTTGGTGTCTTTTTCCATTGCAATTACATGGCCTTTTATATGCATAAAAAGTAAAGATGATGGACATAAAGTAGGAAATTTAATCTTTAAGTTATTCACAATATGGGCATCCAATGTAGCATCTAATGTAGTATCCAAAGTAATATCTAATGTACAAACTATTCATAACAAAAAAGAATTAATGTTTGAATTTTAATTTACTGGTAGGGTTAGGGAAATAGGCATAACTCTTTTGGGCAAAGTGCACAAATTGCCCTTTTTAGGAACGTACGCAATTAGTCATAACTCTCTAGGGCAAAGTGCACAAATAGCCCTTTTCAGGACCCCTATTTAAGGAATAGTCAAAATTTACAAAAGATTTCAAGTTTAGTCACCTCATAAACAACAGAAGACATGTGGGTTTGACGGTTTAAAATTTAGAGCGACAGGTCTAAAATTGATCTTGTGAAAGCCTAACTACAGACCGCGAGTCTGAAGTTTTAAACGAGTTCAAATTCAAACTTGAGTTCTAAAGTTGGGATTTGGTAGAGCCCAACTTAAAATCCGTTGGTCAGAATTTGAACTTTGAAATTTAGACCCAAAATTCTAAGAATAAGAAGCAACAATAACATCGGGTTTAGTCTGAAGTTTACCAAAATTGGCTGCAAATAATATTTCCAATATTACTTATAGTACGTTTTAAACAGAGGTGCTACAAGCGGCTATCTGGTGTCGTCATTTCTATAACCCTCTGTCAATATGAAAAGTTATTTCGGTCATTTGTATTTATATCCGCTTTTTGGCTCACGTTTTAATTTGTACTTATTTTGCAAAAAAATTGCAAGTATACACACTTTTTCGCTTAACTTCAGCATACGGCCCTGAAGTAGCAAAAACAATCACGCAAACTTCAGCATTCTAGTAGACGGGCCTGAAGTAGCAAAAATTGCTGAACCAAGTGTGCTGAAGTTTTTGTTTGTAATTGCTGAACTTCAGCATGTTTTAGTTGAAGTTTTTCACATAAATTTAGTGTTGGCTGAAGTTTTTATTTGTAATTGCTGAACTTAAGCATGTTTTAGCTGAAGTTTTTCACGTAAACTTAGTGTTGACTGAAGTTTTTGTTTGTAACTGCTGATCTTAAGCATTCTAGTAGCTGAAGTTTTGTTCTCTATTTGCTGAACTTCAACATGTTTAAGCTGAAGTTTTGTTCTATATTTGCTGAACTTTAGCATGTTTTATGCTATCATGTAATTGATTTTTTGTACAGATAATAAATTTATCATAAGTAGAATTAGCAACTTAAAAAACTAGATAAATGATTTAGCACAACAGGTTAAAATGCATTGATAATGTACAAAGCTGAATCCAACAAGTTACTATCATCTTCTTCATAACTTACTTTAGAAAGTTATTTATAATTTATTTTTAAATAATCTGATAAACATACTTATGACAATTATTTCCATGAACTGAAGTTTCATCGCAGCAGAAGAAGAAGAAGAAGAAGAAGAAGAAGAAGGAGGAGGAGGAGGAGGAGGAGGAGGAGGAGGGGGGAGAAGGAGGGGGAGAAAGGGGGCGGAAATTGTTTAAAAAATAGGTACAAGTTAAAACTTTTAAAAAAAATGGGTAAAGATTAAATGGGGGCGACCAAATAAGACGTCCCGTGTAATTTTTACGGGTTTTTTTGGGTTGACTTGATAGAAGGCCCCTATGAGTTTCAAATCGCTAGCCCAAACTTGTCTGGCGGATTGGATCAGTAATAATATGTAAAAATGATATCAGGTATCTACTCTAAAGGATTGCTATTTAGGAATTAATCAATGTATCTTGAATTTTAGATTTTCAGTTCAAATTTTTAAGAAAAAAATGTACTGAAGTTAAGATTTATAGTTAAAATTTTATGACAAAATAAGTATTGGTTAATCTCTAAATAGAATCGCTAGGAATTGCTATCCGTGCACTTGCCCCCAATAATAACTGTATGGGCTAATTCTACAAACCCAAATTTGAATAGATTTTTCGGCCCATTAATTTGCGTAAGAATCTCGTCTTGGGTCAGGTTGTCGCATTTCTCCCTGGACGGCGAACTCTCTAGAATCTCCTTCTCCCGTCGGCGAAATCGTTCCGATCTCTTTCTCCGGCGAATTCCACTCGTAAGAAACTCTCCAATCTGTCTTCTATTCTAATATTCTTTTCTTTTGTACAATTTAAACTGATTCTATAATCAAATTTTCTTCCCGTATTGTTTTAAATTTAAGCTGGCATTACATGCTGATTGCTTGTATGAAAAATCAGTGTATTAATTAATGCAATAAAAAGGTGGAACCTTTATCATTGTTTTATGGGTCTTGCTCTTGCATCACTTTAGTGGAACTTCGCGATTATCAAGTCATTTTTCCATTCCTGCTAATTATATATTTTTTTTAAAAGGTTTCCTGCTAATTATATTAAAATTCCAGGTTTCAGTTTTTTTTTCTTCTCACGGGCCATAAGATCAAGGTTAGTTTGTTAGATTACTTGTTAATCAATATCTCTAATTAAAAGTGACTAATAAGTAGCAATTATTAGTTTCTTTTTCCTTGGAGGGAGCAATTGATAGGAACGTGTTGATGTCGAGAATTATGGTAGAAGGTTAGTAGGCAGTCGTGTGTGTGTCTTTCCCGTACCAGTAGGATTTGTATTTAACCTTGTATTCTATTATTGGTAAATCCCTATGACTACATGTTGTTAATTACGTTTGTTTTCTTAATTAAATTGTTGTTGCTACTGCTTTCTTTTCATCTTTTCTTGATCCGGGGGTCTATCGGAAACAAGGTAGGGGTAAGGTTTGCGTACAACCCACTTGTGGGATTATATTGGATTTTTTTTTTTGTTGTTGTTGTTGTTGAAGGAGCAATTATTATTAGTTCTTAAAGGGTGCACTGTATAGTGTATACTACATCCAGGAGTTTGCTAATCTTGTTTGATTGTGTAAATTGATTCTGAATTGAAAAATGACCCCTGAAATTATGTAGTGAATTAGTTGTTAGAGATGTGGAAGAAGAAGTGGGAGTATGATAACTTCAGCTTATTGATACCATCAAATATACTTTAGCTTGTTGGTCTACAATCTCAGCGGAAGCTAAAAATTCTGTCTAAACCTTGATGAGAAGAATTACCCGGTGCTTGTGTTGGTGGGCCAGTAGCAGGTATCCGGTGAATAGCCGAGGTACGCGCAAGTTGGACTGATACCACCATCATTGGAAAAAAAAAAGAGAGAGAAGAATCATGTTGGTCTAATGAATCTGCTTGTAGCACATTGGATATCCTTCCTATTTTGCATATCCATGTTACAACTGGCAATACATGGTGGTTTAACAAAATGATTGTTTATGCTGATACTTGAAGCTAATTCTAATATTAAAACCATAAATCAAGCTTTCCTTGCCAATTCACTGATGAAGACAAGCTTGGGGTTCACGATTTTCGCCAGAAATAAAAAAAACAAAAGGAATTTGATGTTTTCGGGATATGAAGAGACGTGAATAGTTTTCTGTTTTTCAAGTTTAATTAGTGCCTGAAATGGGTAAATGTTGTCCTTTGATTATGCTGTGTAGTGCCAGACTTGTTTGAGGATCCTTGTGGGATTTGAGGTCTGCAAATAGGCAATAAGTTAACATAAGAAGACAGGAAAAGGATAAACTCTGGGTGTTGCACTCGGGGTTCTTTAGCTTTTAGTTGGTATCATCCATCTTCTCTTGTAGTTGTATATTTTAGAGACTCACGCAAATCAAATATGGAGTTCAAACTCGTCCTTACATCATTTGACCTTTATCTGGGTTGTCAGCTCAATCCAACTCTTTCACAAATTTAAACCTTGAAGCGCCAGTTAGGTAGTAATTGTTGTTTTTGATGACTTGATGGTCGATTGCCTAGTATCCCCGCGGAAAGAAAAAAAACTGAAATGATACATTATTCTGCGTTACTCGCAAAAGGAGGGGTTATTGATTTTCTTATCCTGGTGAATTGTCACCTATTATACCTAGATAGGAACAGGGAGAAATTACCTCCTATTTTCCATCTAATGTTAATAGATTGCATTTATTGATTTTACTTCCTGACTTGGATCTAGTTAGTTGGTTAACTTCAACAGGTAAATTTTGTTTCTTTGTTGCTGATATTTAGTCGTGATACAGAGTTTGGTCTCATCCCTAAGCAAATGGATGGGATGAGCGGACTGTCTTAGCCTCTTACTTTGGTTACTCTTTGTCATAAACGTAATGTTAGCCTTGTGTTTGGTGGGCTCTTAGTCTTCCCAACAAGGTGTTATGGGTCAAAAAGTACATATTATCATTGGATGTGTTTAATGAATTGAAACCACCTAGGCTTGAAGAGTTTCAAAATCACTTTTAGTCACAGAAAGAAATTGAGCTTTTGAGACAATTTTTCTAAGTGAAACCTTAGGCACTAAAAATTTTCATGATCGACTTATTGCGACAGAGTGCGGGCTCCCAATAGCTTTTACCATGAGAAAACCTCTTATTAGTGCCGTGAGGGTTTTATTATAATCAAAGCATAAAATTTACTTCACAAAGTAAATTGTGGGATTACACTGGGTTTGTTGTTGTTGTTGAAAGTAAGTTTAATTGTGATGTGAGTCCGTGACAGTCCATGGGAAGAAACGTTCTAATCTATATCTTTCTTGTCAAAGTCAAACTAAATTAACTTGCAGAGATATTGGACACCTTACTGCTCATTGGTGGGAAACCTTCCCTTGAAGCATAGATCACTAGACCATAATGACCCTCATCAGAAATGCGCTAAAACAATAGGTAATATAGGTATAAAAAAGTTAAGCAAATATGGGAAAGAGGGACAATAGTTGCATTAGTTGTGGTCCCAAAGAGTCAATAGTAGTAGCTAATGGCAGAATCAGGTCACCAAGGTTCAAAACATAATTTCCCGAACTCTGTGTCAAAAACATATGTTGCTTTTCTTCCAAAATTCTTTTGTCTGATAAAACTGTTACAGAAAGTACTCGGATAAAAGCTTTTTTTCCAACTTCGTAGAGTAGGAAAACATAGTAAAAGTATCAATATTTCTCCTTCTTGGAACTATCAACTTTTAAGCTTCCCCTCAAATTGCTGCCTCTAGGAAGTTTGAATATGCTACTTATATAAAAAAGTTATTATTTGATTGTGCTACCATGAGGGAAAAGACTAGGCTTGCAACCTGCAGCTTATAGAAATACTCACTTTCACTGTGTATTTTTTTCGCAAGGCTCTTTTTTCCTTGTATTCTGTTAGTAACTTTTAGTTGTTCTGTCTAATATGTATGTATGGTAATAGTTATAACTTATAACTACTGACTCCTTTTATTGACCTCCTTGTGTACATTTAGTTGTGGTGCCTTCATAGTAGAGAATCATATAGATGGCAAAACAACATAGAAATAGTTCTTCTCCGTTCCATCAAGAATGTTTTCATCCTGCTTGTCTCAAACAGTGAAGTGTAATGATGTATGAGTTTTCTGCCTGTTAATTTTGCTGCTACTGCTATAACTGCTGATTTGATTTAATCTAATACCATGACCAACACAGCCCTCTTTATATTTATGCAGAACTGGGGAAGAATGGGCCGCAAAGCTGGGACTTTATATATTAATCCAAGGAACTTCGGAAGCCTCCAAAAACCTTGCGCGAAAGAAATGGTCACATTTCTTAATTGTTTGACTTTAAATCACAATAAGGACGAGAAATGTAGCAGGCAAAAATCACTTTTGAGTACCTGCATGGAAGCTCAGGTAATTGGATGCCTGTTCTTTAGTTGAGTGGTGAATATTGCTTTTTCCTTTTACTTTAGTATGGTTCTTAACAAAAGCTAATGAATAAGCTTCCACATACATTGTATATTATTATATAAAAAATTATTTATTTCTTGATTAAGCATGTGTTAAAATCCTATTATCTTGCCTTTCACATTAAGATTTATTGTGATATACCTATTTCTGCAGAGTGGCAAAAACAGAAAGCCATGGGGTAGCATCAATTATCACCTTCAGAGGCTTAGCAGGGGTAGGAAGTAACTTGAATCAAGTTACATCTGCATTATTCAAACTGGCACGGTTGTGGCTTTTTGGCATGTTTTGAAATTAGTTAATCAGATGGGTTCTTCCAATTTCTCAACGAAGGTCTGTAATTTCTGACGAATAGCATGAATTTAGACTCGAAAAAACCTCGAGGAACATCTTTTATTGTCTGTTTCAGTATGTGGATTTTTTTAACCTTTCGTTAGTAGCTTAGAAAGTTGTTAACCGTCCCTAGGTTTCAGCTTATCTCTACCACAATATCTGTCGGTCTTATAATTTGTGTTGGCAGGAAGGGATTTGTTTAAATTGAGAAATATTTTACCATTTACATATTGTTTGGTGTTATTGCATTAGTAACAATTGGTTACTAAAAATGGTTTAGTCATTCTAATTTGTCAAAATGGTTTTATGACCTTATATGTCGAGCGAATATTCATATATGCCAAAGGCTCGCGTTAAATAAGTTCCAATTCAAATGACTTCTGAAAAGATATTAGAGCCCGTTGACTACTATAACGTTCTATGTCCGTCACCAATTTTCTCTTATGATTCATAGACCATTAGAAATGTGAGGCTGATATAAACACCATTCTTAGGACTACTATTTGGGGATTATCTAGTACTTATTTTGTCTTGAAATGTTGAACTAAAAATCTTAATTTAAGACAATTGAAGATGTTTGTGTACGAAAATTAAATTGAAAAACTGAAATTTAGAATACATTAGTTAATTCCTAAATAACAATAGTTTAGAGTGGTTACTTGTGTCATTTTTACCAAAAGAAGGCTACGACACTGCTTCCAAGATTTTCATAATGACTTGGGAACAGAAATAATTAATCAGCCAACTCAGACTCTAAAATCTTGATGTAGCACTATGCTTTCCTACGATATTTTCTTCCATTTCCAAGATGATGTCTGAAAAAAAAGGGCCCTTATTAACTGCATCCTTCCATTAATGTTTTACAAGAATGATTTGAATTTGGATGCTGTCACCGGCTAGCCCTTTGAATATTTCCATATTAGATGCGCTATTTCGCATTGAGTTTGTTTTTCTAGCTGGTGAAAGAGTTATTAATTATTTTTTATTGAAGTAAATTTTTGTTTCTCTGGTTAACTTGCAAAATGTGCCTAGTTTTTTTCATTACAGTACTTTATTTTCACTCATGTTAACTTGCAAAATATGTCATCTAAGACATTAGTCCAATTCAAGTCTTAAGGAACAGAAAGCCCAAAACTTGAGCCATCTTCACTATACAACGTTGTGGGGATAGAGTCCTACGAGTGACCCAGAGAGCCAACATACTTCTCTCTTCGAAGTACGAAAAAAATAAAACAAATATTCGAGAATAAAATTGCATCCAAAACACTTAAGTAAGAAGATAATAGCTAGAGTAATATACTTGCATAGAAAAATAACTAATAACTAGACATTGACAATGCAAAATCGATCACGCTATCTTAAAGCCATCAAAGATGAAAATTCAACAGCATACTATTCTCGAAAAACCAATATACTACCCAATTAACCATTGCAAAAGTATAAAAAGTACCCAATATAAGAAGTACTGTACTAAAATGGAAAACGAGCACAGATCACTTCAAATACTTAGTCGACCTCCTCAATCTTGGGGCCTGCACCGCTACCACCTGCTGGAGGAGCATCATCATCCATAGGTGCACCTGCTTCACCACCAGCACCCTGGTACATCTTGGCAATGATGGGGTTGCAGATGCTCTCGAGCTCCTTCATCTTATCTTCAAACTCATCAGCTTCAGCAAGCTGGTTGCTGTCAAGCCATGAAATTGCCTGATCAATGGCATCCTCAATCTTTTTCTTGTCGTCTGGGCTTAGCTTAGAACCAATCTTCTCATCCTTTATAGTGTTCCTCATGTTGTAGGCATAGTTCTCCAGTGCATTCTTGGCCTCTACCTTCTTCTTGTGTTCCTCATCCTCTGCCTTGTACTTCTCTGCTTCCTGGACCATCTTTTCAATTTCTTCCTTTGACAACCTACCCTTGTCATTGGTAATTGTGATCTTGTTCTTCTGTCCAGTGGTTTTGTCTTCAGCAGAGACATTCAAGATGCCATTGGCATCAATATCAAAGCAGACTGTGATCTGAGGCACACCCCTAGGAGCAGGAGGAATACCAGAGAGCTCAAATTTACCCAGCAAGTTGTTGTCTCTGGTTCTTGCTCTTTCACCCTCGTACACCTGAATCAACACTCCAGGTTGGTTGTCAGAATATGTAGAAAACACCTGCTCTTTCTTGGTAGGAATGGTGGTATTCCTAGGAATCAAGACAGTCATCACACCTCCTGCAGTTTCCAAACCCAGAGATAGAGGGGTGACATCCAAAAGCAACAAGTCTTGAACCTTCTCGTTACCCTCTCCACTTAGAATGGCAGCTTGCACTGCAGCACCATAGGCAACAGCCTCATCTGGGTTGATGCTCTTGCAAAGCTCCTTACCATTAAAAAAGTCTTGCAACAGCTGTTGTACTTTGGGAATTCTAGTGGATCCACCAACAAGAACAACATCATGTACAGTGCTCTTGTCCATCTTGGCGTCCCTCAAACATTTCTCAACTGGCTCCATACACTTCCTGAAAAGATCCATGTTCAACTCCTCAAATCTAGCACGAGTAATGGTGGAATAGAAGTCAACTCCCTCATACAAGGAATCAATTTCAATTGTTGTCTGGGCAGTGGAAGAAAGAGTTCTCTTCGCCCTCTCACATGCTGTCCTCAATCTTCTAAGGGCTCTTGGGTTACCAGTAATGTCCTTCTTGTGCTTTCTTTTGAACTCCTGGACAAAGTGGTTCACCATTCTGTTATCAAAATCTTCACCTCCAAGGTGAGTGTCTCCTGCTGTGGCTTTCACCTCAAAAATACCTTCTTCAATAGTAAGGAGGGACACATCGAAAGTACCACCACCTAGATCAAAGATAAGAACGTTCTTCTCACCGACACTTGTGGCTTTCTTGTCAAGACCATAAGCAATGGCCGCTGCTGTGGGCTCATTAATAATACGCATGACATTCAAGCCAGATATGACACCAGCATCCTTAGTAGCCTGACGTTGTGAGTCATTGAAGTATGCAGGTACAGTAACCACAGCATTTTTCACAGTTGATCCAAGGAAGGCCTCGGCAATTTCCTTCATCTTTATAAGCACCATGGAAGAGATTTCTTCAGCAGCAAACTGCTTCTCTTCACCCTTGTAGTTGACAACAATCATTGGCTTGTCACCAGGCCCGGAAATAACCTTGAAAGGCCACAATTTGATGTCACTCTGTACAGAGGCATCGCTGAACCTCCTTCCAATAAGCCTCTTGGCATCTGCCATTGTAAAAACACAGTAAGCACAGATTCAATCACATGAAATTTTGCTTCAAAAATATTTAAACCAAAAGTTAAATCCCCCTTCCTCAACACACACAATATGCATGAATGACAACTATAGCACAAAGAGTAACATAACAGCAAAAGATCATCAAATTCAGGAAAGCAGTAAGAATCGATGACAGCACAGATATTCATGAATATTAAACAAGTAGCAGTTCAAAAAATACATATTAAAGCATGAAGGTGCCGGGTTTCATCTGAAACCAATATTTCAGTTAAGGAGCAAATTAAATTTAATTGCAATAAGTAGTAGATATGAACCCATAGCTTTAAAAATACAACAGGTTCAATGGTAAGAACCTTAAGGTTTAAACCATGCACCTTAATATGGATATGTCTAGCAAACATGAACATGAAATTACGATAAAACCATTGGCATACGAATTAAGACATGGGGCTGCATCGACGGCATTCATCTAAACATCTAGATTAACTCATATATAGATAGTTGATAGTTGTGCTAGTAGTACTTTCGCTACAAGTGGCTCAAAATCCTAGATCAACAATTGGTTAGAAATAATTCATAACAAACACAATTCTAGAACAGTTAGCTTCATCAAACAAGATATAATACGTATTAACACTATTTACCAAAACAATTACTACATACATTAATAATTAATAATACTATTAACAGAAACAAGGTCATTATACAATAGGTCAACATTCACTCTAGATCTAACAACAGCTCTACTATTAAACAACAACAAAACAAGCTAAAATCACAAACAGCAAAACTAATTAAGATCTAACAGCAGATCTGAGCTCAAAACTTACCGAAGACAGTGTTAATAGGATTCATAGCGACTTGATTCTTAGCGGCATCACCAATGAGACGTTCAGAATCAGTAAATCCAACATAAGACGGCGTCGTCCTATTCCCTTGATCATTAGCAATAATCTCAACACGATCATGTTGCCATACACCGACACAAGAGTAAGTAGTTCCGAGATCGATTCCGATCGCCGGACCTTCACCTTTTCCGGCCATTACTTAGCTTTTTGCACTATACACCAACGTAAAAACGAGACTCAAAAAAGAGAATGTGAAGACGGCGGAGAGAAAGTGAGGGAATAAAGAATGTGTTAGGGTTTGATGAGAGGGGGAGGGGAAAGGAGAGGAGTATTTAATGGGCTGTGGTTATTGGTTCTAGAATGTTCTTTTGTAACTGGATCTGACCAATCACAATCCACAGGGGTATGCAGTGTCATTGTTGGACAAAGAATCAACCACTCCTTTTAGTGGGCCCCAAACCGACTCTTATATACGCGCTCCCCACGAAGTTTACGTGAATTTCTTGCATTAATCATGTGGTTACAAGTGTAGAGTAAAATGGACCTCATAATTCATATTCATCCATAAAAATTGCACGGGTCGTCTTATTTGGTTGCTCTCATTTAATTTATACTCATTTTTTAAAAAAATTTTAACTTGTACCTAATTTTTAAACAACTTCAGCCTCTTTTCTCCTCCTCCTTCTCCTCCTTCGTTTTCTTCTTCTTCTTTCTTCTGTTGTTGTTGGTGCTGCTATAAAACTTCAGCTCATGGGGATGATTGCTATAAGTATGTTTATCAGATTATTTAAAAACAAATTATAAATAACTTTCTAAAGTTGGAATTATTTATTCAATTTTATTCAGAGTCGCCACTTGGAATATTTTAATTGGTGTCTCAAGTCACCGTTTTATTTTAAATCTCAAATCGAGGAAGTTTCGACTTTCCTTTTGAAGTCTGCGAACCAGAAATTCTAAATAAGAAATTCTGTTAACCCGAGGGAAGGTGTTAGGCACCCCGGGTTCCGTGGTTCTAGCACGGTCGCTTAAACTATTACAATTGGCCTATTATCTGATTTTATTACATATTTTAACTTATTAACCGCTTTTAATTAATTTTAAAGAAGATTTAACGTCGTTTAAAACATGTCATCGGATCGCGTCACATGAAATGCACCTGCAATCCAAAATACATGTTATTCAACGTTGTAAGATTTAGAATTGGGTCACATGAAATGCACACCTGAGTTTAGGAAGGTAACATTATTAAAATATGCGCCTAAAGCAACTACGTGTTTTAATTTTGCGAGGGCCATGGAAATTTACTAAATGGCACATCTCGAGTTCTAAGTATTTTAAAAGAAATAATTAAATGAAGGCCACGCATTGGAGATTTTATTTGGCGCGGGACACCTCAATTCCATTTTAAAAGGATATTCAGGCTAGAATTCGGAGGTACGTGAAAAACTTCAGCTAAAACATGCTGAAATTCAGCAATAACAAATAAAAACTTCAACAAATAGAGAATAAAACTTCAGCTACTAAGTTCAGCAATTACAAACAAAAATTTCAGCAAATAGAGAACAAAACTTCAGCTACTAGAATGCTTAAGTTCAGCAATTACAAACAAAAACTTCAACACACTTGGTTTAGCAATTTTTGCTACTTCAGGCTCGTCTATTAGAATGCTGAAGTTTGCGTGATTGCCTTTGCTACTTCAAGCCCGTATGCTGAAGTTACGCGAAAAAGTGGATACGCTTGTAATTTTTTTTGCAAAGCGAGTACAAGTTAAAACGTGACCCAAAAAGCGGGTATAGATGCAAATGCCCCTATTCATCAACGTTCTAAAATTCCAATATCTTAACTTCACGTTTCTTTTTTTCAACTTCAAGCTTTAGATATTATTGTTTTAGCTTTTTTAGCGCCCATAAAAAAATACAAGGTAATTTAGATGAAATAGTTTAACTGGGCACAGAGTTTAAGAAGAAAAAAAAGACTATTGAAACTTGTGGTTGTATGGGTCAAAATCTGACCACAAGATGGTTATCCTTAAAAGGAACGATAAGGGGTCGACCAAGTCGTAGTCGTACCCACGAGGCGTAACAGCGACGACCACCTCGGCCACTGTCGAGATCGAGCCGTCAGAAGGCTTGCACAACAACGCATATGTCGTACTACCCGGGCAAGTAAGAAAGAGTGCAGTCATGAGAGGGTTTGTTGTGTAAAGACCGTTGGATAAAGGGGAAGGTTGATAATATATATATATATATATATATATATATATATATATATATATAAGGAGAAGTTAAGAAGGGGGATCCGATTCTAGAAAAGAGATGAGCAATATATCAAAGATGAGAACAAGAGGAGATCACCAATAATAAACCCCAGCCCAGATTTGACGACAACTTTTTATAATCATCATTATCGAATCAACAAAGATAGATCTCCAAGTTATCAACAACTTTCCCTCTTTTCCTTATGCTCTTACGAGTATGGTACAAACATATCAAAGGTGTAAGCTCATTATTTACATTTGATGTTTGTCAATCATCTTAAGAAATCGTATATAAACTTGAACTTCTTCGACTGTGATATTCAATGTGTTTGGATTAGAGTTAATTATGTTTGGCTAAGATTTACCTTTCATCCTATATATCATCATTAATTAGTTTGACTAAAAGATTTAACACTTTTTTGGTCAAACAATTTGGCGTCGTCTGTGGAGATTTCTTAGCCAAATTTTTTAGTTTCTTTTAGATCTAGAACCAGGCAAATATCACTACCAGGTTGTCATGGCCTCACCATCTCGGCACAAACACCAACTCGAAAGAATGGTAGATAAGTCTTCGAGGTAACCGTACCAATCTAGGTCAAATCTGTACACAAAATATAAGTGATAACCGATGTCTATGCAAAACCCACGTCTCACCTGTAACGATGGGTTTGGCACGCCATATGCATGTTTAAAGTAGAATCACGGTTGTCTGGCATGACTGCAACCCCATTTGACGTATCTATTTTATATACCAACCTGTACTCCACCCCTTGGGAAGGGACGATAACCTTTGTGTGATCCTTTGAAAGAGCGGGCATATCTTGTCCTATTTTCATATCCACACACAATGGATGATCTGTGAACGAAGTGTGACATGTTTCCCTTGTTGTTTGTGCAAATCGGACTAGGTCGGACCGAGACTCAGTTTCGACATCTCAACAAGCATGGTGAGTCCAACGCACGAGAAGCCTAGACGCGGTTAACAACGAAGCTGAACACGACCACCAAATCTAAAACCATCTTTCAAGTGTGAGGCAAAGCGAGTGACTCCACAGCGTCGCTCCTCCTTTCGCCAACTTGCTAGGCCAAGGTAACAAGCGATTTCATTTAGTTTTAACTTACCACGCTCTCTTTGGTTCAAAATAGGAATCGTACAACATTCTCCAATGAAAGTAAAATTAAACAAACTGGGACTCACCCAGAAAACGCGCAACATTCTCCAATGAAAGCAAAATTAAGCAAACTGGGACTCACTTAGGAAACGTACAATATTCTCCACTGAAGGCAAAATTAAGCAAACTGGGACCCACCCAGGAAATGCCCAGTATCCTCCAGTAAAAACAAAACTGATCATATCGGGGCTCACCCCGACACACACATAAACAGTACGGCGACACGTAATGTTCTTAGAAAAAATATAATACAACGGGTTATAATTTTGACCTTGCTCGAAATAACACCCCTACGGCCAACGGCCATCGCCAAAAGAAAATTTCGACCTCGCTCGAATTACAATGGGTTATTATTTCGACCTTACTCGAAATAACACCCCTACGGCCAACAGCCAAAGAAAATTTTGACCTCGCTCGAGTTACAACGGGTTACTATTTCGACCTTGCTCGAAATAACACCCCTACGGCCAACGACCATCGCCAAAAGAAAATTTCGACCTCGCTCGAATTACAACGGGTTACTATTTCGACCTTGCTCGAAATAACACCCATACAGCCAACAGCCATCGCCAAAAGAAAATTTCGACCTCGCTCGAATTACAACGGGTTACTATTTCGACCTTGCTCGAAATAACACCCCTACGGCCATCTCTAAAAGAAGATTTCGACCTCGCACAAATTACAATGGGTTACTATTTTGACCTTGCTCAAAATAACAACCCTACGGCCAACGGCCATCAACAAAAGAAAATTTTGACCTTGCTTGAATTACAACGGGTTACTATTTCGACCTTGCTCAAAATAACACCCCTACGGTCATCGCCAAAAAAAAAATTTGGCCTCACTCGAACTACAACGGGTTACTATTTCGACCTTGCTCGAAATAATACCCTTACGGCCATCGCTAAAAGAACCTCGCTCGAATTACAACGGGTTACTCTTTCGAACTTGCTCGAAATAATAGCCGTACGGCCAACGGCCATCGCCAAAAGAAAATTTCAACCTCGCTCGAACTACAATGGGTTACTATTTCGACCTTGCTCGAAATAACACCCATACGGCCAATGGCCATCGCCAAAAGAAAAGTTTGACTTTGCTCGAATTGCAACGGGTTATAATTCCAACCTTGATCGAAATAACACCTTTACCACCACCAGTCGTCGTCAAATAAAAGAAAAGTTCGAACTTGTTCAAATAAGTCAGAAATTAACTTCGCCCAAAACGGCGATTCTAAGTTCAAACTCGTTCAAATTTAAGTCAGGAATTGACTTCACCCAAAACGGCAATTCTAAGTTCGAACTCATTCAAATTTTAAGTCAGAAATTGACTTCGCCCAAAACGACAACTCCAAGTTCGAACTCGTGCAAATTTAAGTCAGAAATTGACTTCGCCTAAAACTGCAATTCTAAGTTCGAACTCGTCCAAATATAAGTCAGAGCTTGACATTGCTTAAGATGGCGAATCTCAATCCGATCTCGTTTGAATTATGACTTATCCCACCCGAACTGACGAGCCAGAAGTCAATCTCGCACGAATTGGCAAATCCAAAATGACTTCATTCGGACTCATACGATAGGATCCTACCCGATCAGCGCAAAGTCAGTTTCCCAACTAAAAAGATCAGGGACTCCTCACAAAAGAATTCAAAGGTCTACGCCAAAAAGAGAAATATAACAAACGGGAGGGATAGAAAAAGAAAATCAAATGGTACACAAACAAAGGCGAAACAACTGTTTTATTTAAATACATGTGCGCAACAGCCACACCTTACAAAAGGCCGAAATAGCTCCCCCCCCCAAAAAAAAAACCAACAAAAAAACAAAACTATGAAAGCTGCAGCAACTTTTCACTCGGCGTCATCACTGCCATTCTCCCCATCATTTTATTCAGGAAACCCATCCTCAACATTAGCATCCTCACCAACCTCCGGTATCGCAAGGTCGTAGCCAAAATTGGCACGAGCCTCGCGTGCTTTTGCCCGAACTTCTTCAAAGGCAAACTCAGAAACACTGCCCGCCTCCCACAAACCCTTGTATATATCTCGTTGGGCCTCGTCATGGACCCACAGCTCATACAAGTGGAGAGGAACAGCGGCAGAGGCAGATTCAACCTGAGCCAACAATTGCGCCTTCTCAGTCTCGAGTGCCACGACCCGTTCTTCTAGGCTCGAAGCCTCCCAATCAATTTCACCAATACGCTCCTTGAGCCGCACCTCCCTCAGCATGGCCATTGCCCTCTCAAATTCCTGCTCAGATTGGAGGATATAGATAGTGTCCTCTAGCACCACCGCTCTCGCCAAAGTTGACGTCCGAGCGTTCTCGACCACTTTCCTCTCCAGTTCGGCCAACTTCCCCATCCATTATGCACTCAAAGCTTCGACTCTGGTGGCATTCTGCTCAAGTTCGGCTTGCAATGACAGCACCTTCGCCTGAAGATGCTCGCACTCCGCAATGACCCCCTTTCCCAACTCAAGCTCTTCGTCCTTGGCACGGAGCATCTCCTCGAGCTCACTGCATTTGTGGATGGACTGCATCAGCTCCTGGTCCCTTTTCTCAAACTCCTCCCCAATAGATCGGGTGCCATTACCCACCCTGAGCCGCCCGTGCATCTCACAGTATTTGTTACGATACCGCCGATACTTTTCAAGTATCTTCAGAAAAATCTTGGCCCGAGTCTTGGCCCTACGAGAACTCGCAGTCTCCAGCATGTAAGACTAAAAATGAAAAGAGAAAAAGAGTAGATAAAGACCAAGGTCAAAAAAAGGGAGAAGAAAAACAAACAAAGAAGAGGAACTTACCCTTAGGCCCATCGCAGCTACACCACATGACAATTCGGCATCGCTGACATCCTAAAGAGCTCCACTTTCTGTGGTAGAGCATAGAAGGACAAACTGCAGCACAAAATCCACTATGTTTCGTATAAGGTTGAGATTCGACGGAATTTCGAGTATTCGGGAAGGACCTTCCGCTCTTACTACAGTTCGGGTAAAGACCTCCTCGAACATCCTAACGTCATCAAGATTGATGTCAGATTCAGACTCATAATCATCAACCATGATGCCTTTTCCCTTCTCTTTGGCCGAAGATGAAGTATGGTTCGGCTGGGATGTCGAAGGGCTGCCCAAGACAGCAACGGCAGCCTCGGGACTCCGTCTCTCCGCTATATCATCATGTTGACCGCTTACAATAGGCGTAGCCTCTGCGGCCGGATTGGAACCACCACCGGTTTCGGGCGCCGTCAAGGCAAGGTCGCCCCTCGAAGATATTTTGGCTTGAGGAGCCACTTCCAATACTACTCGTAGTCTCTTCGACGGGGCATTTCCACTACCAGCGCGAGAAGATTCACCCGTTGAGCGGACAACAGGAATCAGAGTCTCTGGTTGAGGAGTAGTCCCCGCACACACGGCTCTAGTCGTAGGAGCAGATTGGGTAGTAGCTTTCAGTGTAGGCTGGACAGTGGCCCTCAGTGCAGGCCGAGTAGAGGCCGTCAATTGACAGAATGCGAACGGAGGAGCCCTCGTCCTTCGCACTCTCCCTGTCAACAAAGAAAGACAATCATATAACGATAAGGTTAAACCATAAGGTAAAAAATTAAAGAAAAACTGCAGTGGGCCGACGCACCAGTAAGAGGCTTACGCCCTTACTTCTCATGGAAGGATGCCCACTCACGAATCCTCATTGTATGGGGAATAATTGCGCCCACCCACTCGCGGATATCGTCAACTAGCGGGGGAGGTAGTCTCTCAGCTGCAAAAACAAAAAAAAAAAGTCCTTAGCAATATCACCTAAAGGAGAACGATCGACGACCGCCTTCCGAGGAATCACAAAATAAATAAGGTAGAACTCACGAGCGAAATTCCACGTCTCTGGAAATCCTGCCGAGTCCGCCACCAGGTGCTCTGTCCGCACATAGAAGCAGCTTTCCCAAAAGCGGCGGTTAGCCTTATCGTGCATCTTCACCACCAAACTCTTGGTTCCTCGATGGCGCATATGGATCATTGTACCCCGAAGAAAATAAGGGGCAAAGATGTGAAGCATGTGCCTTAGGGAAATTCCTCGTCCAACAAGCTCCTCGTATTTGATAAGCATGAGGAAGAGTTTGTATGCGTACGGAGAGAATTAAGCCGGTCACACTTCATAAAAGCAGCAGAAGTCTACCAATAGAAAGGGGAAAGGAAGCGTGTACCCGATAACAAAGGGGTATGCGTAAAATGCGCAGTACCCCAGGTGGTGTAAATGTACAATGTCCTCCCCCGCTGCCGGTACCATTTTGATTTGAGTAGGGATTCCCCACTTGGCGTTGAATGCCGTAATTGCTGCTTCATCCATAGTGGAAAGGACATAGGACTGTTAAAATCAGTCCTCATCTTTCCCGGGCGGGGAACTATCTCATCCACTGTCGGAAACCCCTCGTCTTCCACCACCTCCATTCCCTCTTCAAGAAGGGGCACGTCATTTTCCAGCACCGGAGCTTCAACAAATCTATCAGTCTGAGAAGAAGTACCAGCCATTTGTCTGTCTTGATCTAAATAAACAAGAAAGATGGAAGAAAAGGGAGAATGACCACGTCGAATTCTGATGAAAACAGAAGTATGAAAGACTGAAGAACGTAGGAGATTGTAAAATTCTCTTAGGTAAATTGAAAAGCATAACACTCAAATGAAGGATTCCCCCGATTTATAGAAACGCAAATGTCCTGAGCGGGAAACCCAAGAGCCGCCAATCAAAAAACTGAAAGGGCATGATAAACGACACGGTGCCTGGGAAACGTGCGCCATGATGACGCATAATCGGCATTTATGATATCATAACTTGACATAATAGTTCAACTCTGAACTGACGTAACGGTCCAATGAGACTCCTAAAACGTCACATCGCTACCTTGTCTTAAGGACCTCATTCCACGCATAATGTTCAGATTTCTCCTAACTTTTGAATCAACAGAATCCGCCCATCGAATTCGCCAAAGGAAGACCCGATGGGTGGAAGGACTAACTGTATGGGTCAAAATCTGACCATAATATGGTTGTCCTTAAAAGGAACGATAAGGGGTCGACCAAGCCGTAGTCGTACCCACGAGGCGTAATAGCGACGACCACCTCGGCCATTGTCGAGATCAAGCCGTCAGAACGCATGCACGTCAAAAATGGTCTTAAAAGCTTAAGGGATAAAAGCTTGTGCTATTTGTACATCATGCCCCTTTACAATTTTGAATTTAAAAAAAATGACCTTTTTAAATTTCTTACGTGTAAAAGACAGATCTCTCCCATATGTAAAAGAAGAGGTATGGTTATAAAAATAAAAATAAGTTTATAAAGAGCCAAAAAATCAATTGACCCGTAAAGATTTTGTGGGGCCATGATATTTATGTGGCAATAAATCTTCTCATTACAGGTAAAATAGGTAAAATGAAGAGTTTAAAGTTAAATTATTTTGAATTGTAGAAATGTGTCATTCTGTTTTGAAATTGAACAACATTAAAAAACTAAGTACTATATTTACTATTAAGGGTATAGTTGAAAGCCATTAACAAATTTAGTCTTGAATTCCTAAAGTGATAATTATTTTGGGATAATTTTTTTAGCTAAAACGATAATTAAAATAGGACGGATGGAGTATTAATTGAGCAGTATTAATCACCACCTTATTATCGTGAGTTTGAGTAGAAATGATAATAGAGAACCGTTTATAGCACCCTTATTTAAACTATATTAAATTTTTAAAAAATATATTATCTAAACTTCTTCATAATCTTGAGTCCGGAGTTCACAAATATTGAAGCCTAACTTTATATCTGATGGTCTGGAGTTTGAGCCGTCAAAATCAGAACTTCACACATTTAGGTCTAAAACCAGAGCCTATTTCGGCCCTAAGGTTTAAATTCAAACAAACATCGGTCCTAAACGTTAACTACGTAAATTTTGTCTATTTTTCAAATAGCGATGCTAAAAACAGCTACTTCGTATCTGTGCACTCTCCTAGAGTATGGTATGTGTTACGAGGCCAATTTTAGCACAATTGACATTGTATGGCAGTAGCCAAACTCTCAGCCATTCAGCCTTACTTTTTCCGCACATAGTTTGACACTTAGAATTATTTCAGACTTATAAAACGTAGCAACACACAATAGTACGGGTAAAAACCCAACCTTTAATAATTCTCACAGAATATACAAAGGACACTCAGTTGGAAAGGCTCACATATGCTACTTGCCTTAGACCAACAAAAATACAACATATAAAAGGGGCTACCTATGGCCGATTTACAAAGAGGTAGTTATACAATGTGCCTCGCACATGACCAGCCTAAAAACAAACATAACTACTTAACCATAATTTGAATTCAAATCTTTCCCACGAAATTGAATCCCTTTTCAGCATTTTGGTCAACTGCAACATGTGCATTGCACATAGCTAAACTTCCACAACACATGCACAACACACTTCTTCAGTCACATGACTTGCACACTTGTTCTACAGCTTTTGCTCACACTTTGCCTTCCTGTCTTGCCTTGTCTTTGGATCATGCCTCGCCCATAAGCTCATGATCATGTCTTGTCACAAACTTTGTCGTCCCACTGATCCACATGCATGCCTTAGTCAAGTGTCATGCGCCTTCATTTGCCATAGTTGTTGCCTACAATCAAGCTGCCTTGCCAACACTCAAGACACCTTACCTAGCTGACTTGCCTAAGTCCATGCACTAACTTAGACATACCTTCAGCTCCGCACATTGCTTGCCAACACCTGTACAAACTTATGCCAAGGGGCAATGTACAAGCCTTTGACATAGATTCTGCCTGACATCCGTTATGTCTCAATATTAGAGGCTAACAAACTACCCCCACTGGTTGAACTCAACACCCTCGTCGAGGCTGATTTCAAGTAGTCCTCAATTCGCTGTTCATATTGGCACAATGAAGCACCCTTTTCCCAAGTCACATCTGCCTCGGGCTTTCCCTTCTATTTAATCAGAAATTCTGTCCGCCTATTTTTCTTATGTATCCCAAGAACCTGATGGTCAAGAATCTTCTCAATTTTTTCCTCAAGCTTGTGCGCACCTCGGGAGGAGCTCTCTTTATTTTGTGCCTGTCCGAATCTTCAACATAATGCCTTAGATAACTCATATGGAAAGTCGGATGAATCTTCATTCTTTCGGGCAGCTTCAGTCGGTAAGCAACTTCACCAACCTTTTGAGCAACTTCAAAGGGACCATCATACCTTAAAACCAATGCTCTATGTCTAACCCGGCTGTCAATCTTCTTCCAAATCTGTGGAGTAAGTTTTAATAGCACTTTGTCACCTACTTTGAACTCCAATAGATGCTTGTTCCGATCAGCATACTTCTTCATACGTTTCTATGCCACTTTCAAGCTATCCGTTGCTTCTTCCATCGTAACTTGTCTATCCCAACCATAGCGGTAGGGAGTTGGATATTTACCCCTAGTTTTCTGTTGTGCCATCTTCGTTAGTAGTTTAGGCTGCTTTTCCAAAACAATCTCGAATGGACTCTTCTCCGTTGCTGAATACTTGTGCAAATTGTAAGAGAATTGTGCACAGTCTAACAAATCTATCCAGTTCCGTTGACTAGCGATCACAAAATGCCTCAACTATTTTTCCAGTAAATGATTGATTCTTTTGGTTTGGCCATCAGTTTGGGGATGATTTGTCATCGAAAACTTCAAGTTTGTACCCATCAAATTGAACAAATAAGTCCAGAACCGGCCTGTAAACCGTGCATCCCTATCACTAATCACATCCTCTAGCATTCTAAAATACTTAACCACGTTCTTGAAGAATAACTTAGCAGCAACCTTTGAGGGACATTCAGTTGGGACAGCAATAAAAACGACATACTTAGAAAACCTATCAACCACAACCATAATCGAAGACAACCCATTAACCTTAGGGAAACCGCTGATAAAATCCATCGAAACAGATTGCTTTTTCTAGAATAGGCAGAGGTTGCAGCAAACTCGCCTTTTTCTTCCGTTCAGTTTTGTCAAGCTGACACACAAGGTAACTCTTCACGTACACTTCCATATCATGTTCCATCTTGGGCCAAAAGTAGTATCGGGACAACAGAGCCATCATCCTTTCAATTCCTGGATGACCAGCCCATAGAGTATCATGCGTCTCTTTTAATAGTTCACGACGCAACCCATCACCAAGTGGCACAAGGATTCTCCCCCCTTGAAACAGAGAAGATCGTCCTCGATCCAGTACCACCTTACTGTCCCTTCCCTCAGATGATTCATTGTCTTGATATACAATAGATCGTTAGTAGCACACAACTTGATCTTATCATGAAAATCAGATTAAAGTCGAGTAATAGAATAAACAACAGCAAATACCTCTTTCTGAATCAATGCATCAGCAACTTGGTTGTGTTTTCCCGGTTTACGCTCCCAAATAAAATCATATTCTGCCAAGAATTCTTGCCAACGAGCCTGCTTCGAACTTAGCTTTTCTGTGTCTTGAAAAATGTATTAGCCACATTATCCGTCCTCATGACGAATTTTGTTCCCAGCAAATAGACACACCAAATCTGCAAGCAATGGATAACAACAACCATTTCTTTCTCATGATCCAAATAACTTTGCTCTGCTTCATTCAATTTTCTACTTTCAAACGCCACTAGGTGGCCTTCTTGAACCAGCACACCTCCAGCAGCCTTGTCGAAAGCATCAGTATGAACTTCAAAGGGCAGTTCAAAATCAGGAAGTCACAAGATAGGGTCTGAGGCAATAGCTTCTTTCAGCATACCAAACGCACCACTGCATTTTTCAGACCACGCCCACCTAATATTCTTCTTCAACAAATCTGTAAAAGGAGTAGCCTTCTTTGAATAGCCAGCAATGAATTTTTGATAATAGTTAGCTAACCCGAGGAAATACCTCAACTCTTTCACTGAATTGGGCTCCTGCCATTCCATAATGACATGCACCTTATTCGGGTCTATCCGCACTGATTTTGGCTCACTAAGTGCCCAAGAAACTTTAACTCCTGTCTAGCAAACTCACATTTTTCCATCTTCACATAAAGCTGGTACTCCCTCAAATGAGACAACACCTTAATCAAGTGTGACATATGTTCATCCAAGGTTTGACTATAGATAATAATATCGTCTAAGTAGACAACGACAAAATTATCCAAGTACTCATACATCACATCATTTATCAAGTTGCAAAAACTAGCAGGGGCATTTGTCAACCCGAACGGCATAACAAGGAATTCATATGAGCCATACCTCGTAACACACGTAGTTTTAGACTTATCACCTTCAGCTATCCGTACTTGCCAATAACCAAACCTTAAATCAAGCTTCGTAAACCTGCAAGCCTTGCTCAATCTGTCCATCATGTCTTACACCAATGGAACCGGATATTTGTTCTTTACAGTTACCTTATTCAATGCTCGATAATCAACACATATCTGAAGCGTCCCATCCTGTTTCTTTTGAAATAAAATAGGTACACCAAATGGAGCTTTTGATGGCTGAATCAGTCCCGCATTAAGCAAATCATTTAATTGTTTCCGCAACTAAGCCAACTCTTTTGGCGCCATACGATAAGGAGGTTGAGCAGGAGGCATTGAACCCGACATCAACTCTATCTTCTGATCAATAGACCTCTGTGGTGGCAAATTTTTAGGTAGTTCTGGCGGCATCACATCAACAAAGTCACTCAATATTTGAGCGACGCAGTCCATCACTTCAACCTTCACATCAGGCTTCACCTCAACCATAGCAGCAAGGAAAATATCATCTCCCCCTCTCAAACCTTTTTCGACCATCATGGCAGAAACTAATGAAGCCTTCTGTTGAGTTTCTTATTTTCCATAAGGATAAACAACCTTAACAAACTAAGGAGCCGTTTCACGCATGATCATCACTCCGTCCAAGTGATGCATTGGAATAAAGCGATTTTTCCGTATAAAGTCAATTTTGAGGATCACCTCAAAGTCCTCCAAAGGAATCACCATCAAGTTAACTTTCCCTTTCCAGTTCCCAACAGACATAAGAACGTTGTAAGCCATACCTACAATGGCTTGTGCTTTGGCATTCACTGTCTTCATGTAAGAGGGACATTTGCTCACACTCAATCCGTACTTATACACCAAATTGGCAGAAATAAAGGTGTGAGTAGCGCCAGTATCTACCATAGCTATCACACCCTTTTCTCCAATTTTCATTTCGATGTGCATCAGCAAGGAATGAGGGTTCGTCTCGTTGCTTGTAGCATTAACCAGCGAGATAAGATTCAGCAATTTCAAAGGATTTACCAAGGCAGCAACAACTTCTTGACCTTCTCCATCCCGATTATTTTCTATAGCAAGTAAAACATTAACCCGTTCCCGATTTGGATAGTTTTTAGCAATGTGAGGTCCGCCGCAAGTCCATCAACCATTGCCCTTTTTGGTGGCAATGCCCTTGTTTCTAGCAGATCTGTCAACATCATTGCCCTTTTCCACAACTTCTTTTCGAACTTCCTTCCTCCATTCCCCTTTCTTCTTCACCTTTTTCTTAGGTTTTGAAGTAGAAGGAATTTCAAAAAGACTACGGGTACTGCAATAATCTACCAAAGAATCCGCTGCAGCAATCGCACTCGGGAGATCCTTTATGTTCTGTCTCCTAAGTTCGTTCTGTGCCCACGCTTGCATTCCAGAAATAAAATTATGCAATTTGTCATCCTCCGACATGTTCTGAATATCTAGCATTAAGGAAGTGAATTCCTTAATATAATCACGAATTGTTCCTGTTTGCCGCAGACGTTTCAAGCGATCCCTAGCAAGCCAAGATACGTTGCTAGGTAAGAACTGGTCCTTCATTTCTTTCCGGACTTTCTCCCACGTATCGATCTTGGGTCTGCCCGCACTTTCGTCATCAGCCATGCGAGTTCTCCATCACAATTTAGCATCTCCCGTTAGGTGCATGCTTGTAATTGTGACTTTCTCCCCGTTTGTAACTTTGGCAGCAACAAAGTATTGCTCCATATCCCACAGAAAGTTCTCCAGTTCTTTAGCACTACGCGCTCCACCAAATGCCTTCAGATCAGGGATCTTAACCTTAGAATGTTCTTCACTGCCTTGGCCAGGAGCAGCCAATGCCCTTCGAAGAACAGTAATTTTAGTGTTCAGAGTTTCGATTTCCTTCTTCAGATCCACAACTTGAACATTCATGGCCTCACATATTTTTTGAATGCCTTCATGAAATTGATCAATTCCATCCTTTAGAAGGTAGATCTTAGTAATTAGATCAGCCAGATCCAAAGGATCATCAGTCACACCAATCAATGCCTCCAACCTTTGCATATTATCGCGCAAGTTTGAAGTGGATCCACAAGCCATGGTCCCAATTCACGAGCAAAGCTCTGATACCAGTTGTTACAGGGACAATTTTAGCATAATTGACACTGCACGGCAGTAGCCGAATTCTCAGCCACCCAGCCTTACTTTTTTCGCACACAGTTTGTCACTTAGAATTATTTGAGAATTGTAAAATGTAGCAACACACAATAGTACGGGTAAAAACCCAACCTTTATTAGTTCTCACAGAATATACAAAGGACACTCAGTTGGAAAGGCTCACATATGCTACTTGCCTTAGACCAACAAAAATACAACATATAAAAGGGGCTACCTATGGCAGATTTACAAAAGGGCAGTTACAGGGTAGTTATACAATGTGCCTTGCACATGACCAGCCTAAAAACAAGCATAACTACTTAGCCATAGTTTGAATTCAATTCTTTCCTACGAAATTGAATCCCTCTTCAACATTTTGGCCAACTTCAACATGTACATTGCACATGGCTAAACTTCCACAGCACATGCACAACACACTTCTTCAGTCGCATGATTTGTACACTTGTTCTATAACTTTTGCCCACATTTTGCTTCCTGCCTTACCTTGTCTTTGGATCATGCCTCGCCCATAAGCTAATGATCATGTCTTGTCACAAACTTTATCGTCCCACTAATCCGCACGCATGCCTTAGTCAAGTGTCATGCGCCTTCATTTGCCATAGACGTTGCCCACAATCAAGCTGCCTTGCCAACATTCAAGACACTTTGCCTAGCTGACTTGCCTAAGTTCATGCACTAACTTAGACACACCTTCAGTTCCGCATATTGCTTGCCAACACCCGCACAAACCTATGCCAAAGGGTAATGTACAAGCCCTTGACATAGATTCTGCCTGACATCCGTCATGTCTCAATATTAGGGGCTAACAGTATGCTTGTCTCCAAATGAATCGAAAAGTGGATCATAACACCAAACCAACTTAAGATCAAAATCTCTTTAGCTAGAAATGTAATTGCTATTCAATTTATTGCATAATAATATAAAATCATCTCCTACACTCGGAATAATTCGTTTGTCCTTTTTCTTCATGTTTTCTAAATGCTTTGATAGTTTGATGTGGATTAGTAATGCAGCAAGGGTGTGACACAACATTTTGCTTAGATTGATAATTGATTTTAGTTACAACAATTTAAACCTTTAAATGGATAAAGCACTACTCAAGTAACCCAAACAGTTTAAGTTTGAGTGTTATATATTTATGAATTCACACTCATATACTCCCAATTTATGAGTAATGTTCCCAAACGGGTCGAGTATAGTCCAGCCCAAACAACTTATATTAGGACTTGGACAATGAGCAGGTTGTAGTAAAACTAAGCCCAAATTCGGTGGGCCTATTAGTCGTTTCATAGCTGAACAAAGGAATATCCCATCGTATGCTACAATATCCCAGGGTCGTTTGGTATACTAGCTTTAGTGTACGTGCGTTGCACGTGTATTTCGCGTCAATGCTTAACATCAATCAATAAAATATATGTACAAGAAGAACAAGTAAATGAAATTATCAAATACTAAGTTTTAAAATGCATACATTAAGATAATATTTTACAATAAGTAACTTTGTACGTAGAAAAATATAGAGAGTTGTCATTTGTTTAAATGAATATCGAAAGAAAGAAAAATAAGTAATGACAACTCACTGAGAATATATTTTATCGCTAATGCTTCATCTTATTGTATAATGTTTGTATTTTTAACAATTACCTATAACCGATTTATATGATGAATTTTAAAAAGAATGACTTGGATTTTCTACACATTAGTAAAATCAAAGACTTTTCTGGTTAATTAGGACTTAATTATTTATTCTTAACATTAAAGAGAATAATTATTATTCTTAAGTGAATTTTCTTAATAATAATGTTTGATCATATTGAAATCTAGTTTTAGGATACGCGTAATGCGCGTGTATCCTATATCAATAAGTATATATATTTTAAAATTATATAAATATTATTAAATAATGTGTATGAGTTATAATATAAATTTTAAAAATATAAGTTCTTGAAAATGATGAATATTGATCTTATTTAGTCAACAAAATAGAAGATGACCTAGCTAAGCATGAAAACAATCAAGATAATTTTGATAACTTAGCGATCTATCATTTATCCTTCTTTTGTTTTAACTTAAAATGAAAATAATTGTCTAGGTAATATGTATTCTAGACAGAGCAACTAAAAAAATTACGACAAATAAATTATGTAGCTAAACAATAAATATTAATTTCTAAGTAAACTTTAACTATGGATTAGTGACAGATTATCAAAAGAAAATTCCCATTAGCTATGAGATGAATTCCCTACCTAATTTCTATTTTTCTTAAAGTCAAATTATGTAACAAACTTTTTTTTAACCCAAAAAATGTCATTCATCTGGTTGAAGGAAATATGCATTATAGTAAATTAAGGTATTGCCTTAGAAATAAAGTGTTTTAATTCAGTATTTTCTGATATATATTTTTTTCTTACAGCTTTTAATATATGGTGAAGTAATTAACTTTTTTTCTAGAATAAAATAAATTTTTGATTATATAAGATCAAAAGATCTTTAAAATATAGAGTGAAAATTCATACTATAAACTTTAAATTTAAATATTAATTTATTTAAAATTAAAATACTAAAGTCTTAATCGATTCATGGTCTTATAGTTAGTATATATCCTTAGTATCATCAACCAAATATACAAAAGAATAGATAATTAATTTTGATCTCCTTGCAGCAATCTTGTTAAATTTATTTATTATCACCATCTTCTAATCAACACGACCATTAAGAAGTTCGAAACATTAATTTTTATTTAAAAAATAATAGAAGAAAAGAACGTGGTAAAAAATTAGTTAGTTTAAAAAAAGAAATAAAAGTAAAAATATTTCGAGTAATTAGGAGTTTTTATATAGTTCAAATAAGAAAAGGTTTAATAGTTAAAATTTTACTAATTTAAAAGTTTTAAATATTAAGAAATTTATTAAATAATAATTTTATAATGTATTTTCTGTAATCCAATGTAAACTTTATTTTTAAAGGTAAACTTATAAATCACCTAACTCTTTGTCCACGTGTGAAAAATTAGAATCAACGCAACTGATATTCTCACGTAGGATGCAGTATATTTCATATATTCACAACAAATTTATTACTATTATTTAATTTAGAATGAAAATTAAACAAAAGGAAGTCGACAAAAGATTAGAATTCCAGTAATTGCTTAACGATTCTTATGTGTTAAAATTTGAAAACTTGGAAAGGATTTTCCTAACATTACCATGCAATAAAATAAAGGTTCTTATTGATTATTAAGGTCATAAATTCTAAACAAAGTTAAAGTCGTTTCTATCTAACTTTATTACCGAACATCTATTTTAGTCTAAATATGATTAAAATAATTCTGACAAAGGAAAAAAGAAATATACAAAAACTTACGGCTTGTTTGGATGGTTGTTACCCATTGTATTGTATCGTATTGTTACGTTAAATACAATATTTGTTTTGATTGTTACTTAAATTTTATTGTATTGTATCGTTAAATTTCTCGTTACATAACGACGAAATGTGCCACTTTATGTAACGACCAATTTGGTGTGGTCGCGTCGTTACCTTGTCTTTTTCTCTCAATCTCACCCTTCATTATAATTAAATAGTTTTATTTTATCATTTACCCTACCTTGTTATATAATAATTTTACCTGTATCATAATTTTTCTTTATAATATTGTAAGTTTATTCTTTATATCGCTGGTGTGTGATATCATGAAACGATGGAAATAACACAATCTATCCAAACATTATATTTGTAAAACGATACATTACAATACAATACAGTACGATACGATAAATTATAAAATGATATGTAACAGTAGATGATTTCCAAATGATTCCTATTTAACTAAAACGATCATAATTCAAAGGAACTTTAAAGAGGAAAAGTAGGATTTTTAGTTTTTACATCACTAGAACCACTAGAACCGTGGCAAATTCATAATTACATAGCATACCACAAAACAAATTAATATTTGTATTTAATTTTCATATATCTATTTATGAACATATTGCTATTTAAATTGAAGTTTACTTCAAAATGAAGACAAAAGCGTTAAAAAGAAGAAGCTTTAATAACAATCTGTAATATTGAAAACCTTAGAAACGTGAAAGTATTAGATTTAAGGAAAATAGTTGCACAATTAAATAAGGTAAAATCCTACTCAAATTTAAAGTTCTTAATATTAGAATTTCCTATGTGGAAAGATTTAATAACTAAAATTTTAATAGATTTCAAAATACTAAATATTAGGACGATAATCAAATGACTATTTTGTCCAGTGTGAATTCTATTTTTAAAGGATAAAAAAGGCGAACGACATTTCGCTAAGAGTCTTCGTGCTTTTAATATAGTATAGATATAGATAGATAGAAATATATGAAGAATTAATCCAAATAGCCTCCCACCGAATCTCTTAAACTAAGAAAAACCAATAGACATATAATATATGCATAATTCACATATAATATGTGTATAATTATTTATAATCTATGTCTACTGGCTAGAAAAGGTAAGCAATGATTTGACCAGCTATTTGTGTAACAATCCCTATATTTATTGGGCAAGTTACATATTCGGCCGGTCGGTCAACATAATTACATTTATGAGTTAAAGATATAAAATTGTAATAAAATTAAATATGTATATTATATGTATAGTAAAAATTAATATATAAAAAATTATATATTTTACTGGCTATTATTTTTAAGAGCGGCTATAATGTGTAGTTTTTCCATATATATATATTTTGTGACCACGCCCCAATAGTTACACATACTGTACATTTGGGTGTGAAGGCCCAATTCCAAGTGTGGATAACTCGTGCAAGACAAAAATGCATAGTATCTTTCCAAAAGATATATAGAGAAGGAAAATCCTCAAACTTAATGATAAAATTAGGAATTTTTACATTCCTGTGCCATATAGGAAATCTTATTACCCGCAATGTTTAAGATTTGACTTAATTACACTTAGTATACCAAATTATCAATTCTATACCATAATTAATTAAGGGTATAATTAATTGTACATTTTTTACTCCTTAATTAAAGGAATCTGCACGTTTCTCTCTCCTAACCCCTCAGTCCCACCCACGTTTTACCCATACCCACGTTCTTTTTACTATTTTCCATCTTCTGAAACCAAATTCCCCCTCTAAATTCAAAGAAAATTGAAGAAACCCTTCAACAAAGTTGGTTCCCCATTTTACTCCAGTTGAAGTTCATCAATGAAGAACAACAAAGTTCATCAAAATTGAAGTCAAATCTTCAAAGTTCATACACACATTTACCTTCAGCTTCAAATTTTCTCAATGAAAAAGAACAAACCTTCAAAGAGACAAGAGAGCAGCAATTCCACCATTGACAGCCATTAAAAAGCTTTGAAACTTTAAATTCAAATTTGGGTTTTCAAAAATCATTATTTGTTTTGATTGGAGGTTGTTGTAAATAATTGGGAATATGTTTTGGAGTTTATATCTCAATTTTGAGGGGTTTTGGTGAAGATTTAGACTTGGTTTTGGCTGAATTTCAGATTGAAACTCGAAGAAGAAGAAGAAGAATTGCAACAATTGTAGATAAATTGTAGACTGTTTTTTGTAGAAGATTTGTAGAAGTTTTAGTCGTTTTTGATTTGTGAAAACAGAAAACAAAGCATCTATAACCAGAATACAAATAATCTACATTTATCTATAAAATATCTACAAACTGGATACATTGAATTTTAATATCCCAATTTCCATTCAATTGTAGCTTAATTGGTATTTTCGACATAATAATTGCATTTTTTGCAGAAGATTTTGTTGGAGTTTTAGTCGTTTCGGATTTGTAAAAACAGAAAACAATTCTTCTTCTTCTTCTTCTTCTTCTTCTTCTTCTTCTTCTTCTTCTTCTTCTTCTTCTTCTTCTTCTTCTTCTTCTTCTTCTTCTTCTTCTTCTTCTTCTTCTTCTTCTTCTTCTTCTTCTTCTTCTTCTTCTTCGAGTTTCAATCTGAAATTCAGTCAAAACCAAGTCTAATCTTCACCAAAACCCCTCAAAATTGTGATATAAACTCCAAACCATATTCCCGATTATTTTCAACAACACCCAATTCAAACAAATAATGATTTTTGAAAACTCAAATTTGAGTTCAAAGCTTTCAAACTTTTTAATGGCTATCAATGGTGGAAAATATCTGAAAGAATATTTACTTCCATAATTGTAGCGCGCCTAAATAGGAATATCTGAAAAAATATGATTTGATCTGATTTACGCCAAATCTTTTTAAAATATTTTGTTCCTCAATTTTAGCTCGACAAATTAGGAATATTCAGCTACTATTAATTAGTATTTAATGATTGGTATAATAACTGTAGAAAAATGTGGACAGGGCGGGTAAATTAGAAACTATGCACATTTTTGGTAATAAGATTTCATATATGGTATATGAAAGAAAAAATCTCATAAAATTAAGACAACATTACATCAGATATCACTTAGGCCTACAACTCATCCGAAATTGATCCATATTTGAAGTCCTAACCTGATTTGGCCCATGTTGTATATATTTTAAAATTTTCTTTGCACCCATTAGCTCATAGTAAATTAGTAATGGTAATTCATTTTTTTGGGCTTTCACTCTCTCTTCTTCTCACATCTTCTACATATACTTCAAGGGGTCATTCGCCATTACTGTTTCTCCCCCTGTGTCACCTAATTGCAATGTAAGAAAATTAAAGAGTATAAGTCCACCATTGAAAACCATTCAAAGCTTCGCTTTCGAAAATAAGATTTTTTGAGTTTGTTAGTTATTTGGACTGGGTGTTATTCCAATTGATTTAAAATATCAAAAGGAGTCCAAAATTTAAATTTAAAATGGTTTGGAGTAGATTTGAGTTAAATTTCATAAAAGACGCAAGGAAGAAGACGAAGTTAGTTTTTTGTATAATTATGTATAATAGTGTATATGAGTGTATAAACACACATATCTTATACACTATTATATTATTTTATACACCTTTATACAAGCGTTTGTAGATGAACTTCTTCCACGATTTTCAGTTGCAATTCTTGTTCAAAACCAGTCTTCTCCATTAAATGACTTCAATTTTTATATACAACCTCCTTATATTATTTCTAACAAGTCTAAATATTACCCACTCCAAATTTCTCACAAAATCAAATTCGAAATTTAAACCCACATATTTAAGTTTGTTAAAAATCTAATTTTACCATCCAAATGGATTTGATTTGTTGAACTAATATTTGAATCACATTTACTGATTCGAAAATTAACTTAAAGGCTTGAGCAATCTTTTTTTAAAAATTGAATAGTAATTTCGAGAACCTATTGGAGTTGGATGTTGAATGTTAGCTTATTACTTTTTGGGCTAGTTGATTGTAAATTGAAATATGTGCTATAAAATTGAAGAGGCTTTTTCGTATATATACCATATATGAAACTATATTACCAAATATGTTCATAGTTTGCTTATTACCCTTCATGCTAATAGTATTTCTACCTAATATATACAATGCATTAAATAAGGAACCACTGTAGCTTTATGATTCCTTATTTTGCGCGCTAAAAAAAGGGAATTAAATATTTTCTAGATCTTCCCCAATGCAAATCACGGACATTCCATAATTATCGTCGGCTTCACTCTGATCTTCCACAACGCAGAACAAGATTTTCCATGCTCTGTTTTTGCGATACACTCTGTTTCCAGAAATTCTCTCTACATCTCTCTCTATTTCTCAATCGCAAATTTCAGTAATACAAAGCAAATGAAAAGAGAGCAGCAATTCTACCATTGACAGCCATTAAAAAGCTTGAAAGCTTTGAATTCAAATTTGGATTTTCAAAAATCATTATTTGTTTGGATTGGGTGTTGTTGAAAATAATCGGGAATATAGTTTGGAGGTTATATCTCAATTTTGAGGGGTTTTGGTGAAGATTAGACTTGGTTTTGACTGAATTTCATATTGAAACTCGAAGAAGAAGAAGAAGACATATTGCAGAAATTGTAGAAAAATCGTAGATAAATTTTAGATAAATTATATACTGTTGTTTATTTATTTATCTTTTATTCATTTACCTATTGTATGAAAGTTGAACAATATTGTATAAAAATTGTATTAAAGTGGATGATTTAGTACTGTTTTGGACAAAAATATGTATAAAAAATGTGAAACATACATTTTAGGGGAAGCATGTCGATTCCAAATATGTACCCAGTTTGTAGATATTTTGTAGATAAATTGTAGATTATTTGTATTCTGATTGTAGATGCTTTATTTTCTGTTTTCACAAATAAAAACGGTTAAAACTTCTACAAATCTTCTGAAAAAAATGCAGTTATGTCGAAAATCCCAATTAAACTACAATCAAATGGGAATTGGAATATTAAAATTCAATATACCCAGTTTGTAGATATTTTGTAGATAAATTGTAGATTATTTGTATTCTGATTGTAGATGCATTGTTTTCTGTTTTCACAAATCCAAAACGACTAAAACTTCTACAAAATCTTCTGCAAAAAATATTATGTCGAAAGTACCAATTAAGCTACAATTGAATGGGAATTGGGATATTAAAATTCAATGTACCCAGTTTGTAGATATTTTGTAGATAAATTGTAGATTATTTGTATTCTGATTGTAGATACATTATTTTCTGTTTTCACAAATCTAAAACGACTAAAACTTCTACAAAATCTTCTGCAAAAAATGTAATTATGTCGAAAATACCAATTAAGCTACAATTGAATGAGAATTGGGATATTAAAATTCAATGTACCCACTTTGTAGATAAATTGTAGATTATTGTATTCTGATTGTAGATGTTTTGTTTTCTGTTTACACAAATAAAAAACGACTAAATCTTCTACAAATCTTCTGCAAAAAATAGTCTACAATTTTTCTACAATTTATCTACAATTGCTGCAATATAATGTATGTCATGTCTTCTTCTTCTTCTTCTTCTTCTTCTTCTTCTTCTTCTTCTTCTTCTTCTTCTTCTTCTTCTTCTTCTTCTTCTTCTTCTTCTTCTTCTTCTTCTTCTTCTTCTTCTTCTTCTTCTTCTTCTTCTTCTTCTTCTTCTTCTTCTTCTTCTTCTTCTTCTTCTTCTTCTTCTTCTTCTTCTTCTTCTTCTTCTTCTTCTTCTTCGAGTTTCAATCTGAAATTCAGCCAAAACCAAGTCTAAATCTTCACCAAAACCCCCTCAAAATTGAGATATAAACTCCAAAATATATTCCCAATTATTTACAACAACACCCAATCAAAACAAATAATGATTTTTGAAAACCCAAATTTGAATTCAAAGCTTCAAAGCTTTTTAATGGCTGTCAATGATGGATTTGTAGCGATTTTGATTTGAAACCCCAAATCTGAAATATCATGATGTTGTTGCGCGAAGCTTGTTGTTCCAATGCTTATGTTGCTTTTGTTTCACATTCGTAGTGCACATTTGAAATTGGACGTTAATGGAAGGGTGTTACATATGTTTCTCTGGTTTTAGCAGAGGGAATAATGGGTTTGAAATGTGGGTGTGGGGAGATACGTGGGTGAGGGTGTGAGTTTGGGAGAGAGAAACGTTGGGGTGGGGATTTGGAGGAATATATGGTAGCATTAATTAAGGAGTGATATACGGTACATTAATTGTACAGTTAAAACACATTATGGTATAGAATTGGTAATTAGGTATACTAAATGTAATTAAATCAAACCTTAAACATTGAGGGTAATATAATTTCCTATATGGAATAGGAGTGTAAAAATTCCAAAATTGAAAAGTAGGGAGCCCAGTTGTCATTATGTGAAATTTTTTCCAAAGTTAATTATTGACATACTGTGGAGTGTAGTAAAAGTTTATGTGTTATATGATTGATTAGTTATTCTACTTTCCTTCCTTAATTTTCCAAGCTATATTGTAGTGCATTATTAATTTTAAAGACAAACTCAAGATCTAGAGTCACCTCCTTACATATATCCGGCTTTAACTAACTTTAACCATATACAAATTTTGTGGTTAGTTATGGTAAGCCCTTACAAAAGTAATTTACAATAATAAAGGTAAGAAACAAAAAAAATAATGAAGCAAGATATAAGTAGGTCGTAACTCGTAAGATTAAATTCATTTTTAAGTTTTATTTATTATATAGGGATAATAGATAAAATTACCACTTTATCATCGTCTTCAAAATATACAAATTTTATTATTATTATTATTATTATTATTATTATTATTGTTATTGTTAAGTGTAGAATTTTTGAGAACTTCAAATTGTCCTGTGAAATATGCACAAGTGTACTAAAATATATCTCACAAGAGGAAACTATAAGTTCGCAAATAATAGTAAAATCCTCCACTTACTATCTTTACTTGATTACTTCGCCCCCAAGTGATAAGCTTCTTTTACGAGTCCCTCCTTAATTCATTCATATGTTGCTATAAAAACCAAATGAATCTTTTATCCCTTTTTCTAGTTTTAAGGATAACGATTAAGATAATTTTGGTTATATTATGTGAAAATGTTATGCATTTGAGCTCATTTTGACTATATTAAGATGCTCCTCTTTAATACTATTATTAATATCGGATTGCGACTTGTAACAACTTTTTTTAAGAAAATCGCTATCTAAAATTAATTAGAGGCTTCTAACACTTTGATGTTATCCAAAATATAGTTATAATTATAGATTTTAAAGAAACTTGATTTCTAAGAGTAGTTAGAGGTTTTCTTAAAACCCAAAACTAATATTTATGCTTGCATGTACAGTAAAAAAGGCCCAAATCTTAGTGGCATAACTCCACACATATTGGTTTATCTTGTAATAGATGCACGTGCGTTGCAAGTGTCCAAATACCTAGTACTCTAATTCCCCGCCCATTTAGTTTCATAAGTCTAAATGATTTGGGGCACAGAATTTGCCGTAGATATGAAATTTGCTAATTTTTATTCTTAGCTTTCTCATCACATGAATGAGACATCACTTCTTATCATAAGAATAATGAACTAGAAATTAGATTTTGATTGGTTTGAGGATTTCGATCTTGAACTAGAAGAGGTTCTGTTTTCTTTGGACAGACAGGAAAGAGAGATCATAATGATTGAGACTTGAAGAAGTATAGTATAAATCAAATAAAAGGCTCGTTCGCACAATTTATAAGAAAAGCAGTAGCTCTGGTTCGTGTGAACAAAAAGTGATCGAATAACAATTTATTAAATGCATTAGATTAACATTGATCAATATGACATAATATTTGATTAAGACATGGCTATATAGTAAATAGAAGAGAAAAGTTCAACTATAAATACCTCACTAATATGAGTTGATCTTTGTTTACCTCGAAAATACGAGTAACAATTAAACTTGTTTATGGTTTCAAAGATACGTGATTTAGTTCAATACTAATCAATAACCAAGAAAGTTAACATATAAATGAGAGAAGTTGAATTAAATCAATGTTTTAAGCAAGTCTTGACCTCGAGCTATAGTGTCCTCGAGGTTGGTCAACAAGAACAATAAAGTAAAGACAATAAAGTTAAGAGACAATTCTGATGAATAATGAGCAAGAAAGTAAGAGAGTATATTCTTTTGCCAATGATTGATGATCGTTACAAATGACTGGTATCCCCTTTATATAGTAGGGGAACCCTAAATAAGGTATATTTCTATTTACAGTTTGGAATCTTATTGAGACAGCTGTCTAACCGCCTAGTACAAATTCGTACTAACATGTACAAATCTATTCCGAAATTTACGCCATGATCTTGGGGCCATCGCGGGAATCTCGCTTTTTCTATTATAAAACCATAATGGTATTATCTCGAGGTTGGCCATACTCGGCTCCGATGTTCCTTGAGCACTTAGATCTTCGAGCCTCGTATTCTGCCTTCGTGCTCGAGCTCGGTCTATATTGAACTTGTTCTCGATGCGACCTCTCGAGCCTACAAAATTGAGGACATATGATTTTGACCGTATACAGATAGTCCCCGCGTTTTTTAGAATAAAATAATAAGAAACAACTTGAGCCTCGAGTCTCCGGAGTACTGGATGATGATGTCATTCCCGTGACGTAGGCATTCGAGGTAACCGAAATGTCCCGTTGGTTCACTTCCCCAAAACATTAAATGCTTGGCCAGTGGTGGTCAACCATTAGCACTGTCGAATCGCCGCCACTTGCCTATAAATACAAGGTTCAATTTTGGAAAAACTTTACTTCAATCTTTATTTCACCTCTAAAACTCTTTTTATATCTCTCTCTCTTTATCTCTTCTCTCTTATTACTCGTTACTCTCATTCTTCCGCCTATCTCCACATCCTTGAATCAATGGCGAAAACTTCTAAAACCGTTCCTCAAAAAGAGAAAGCTTCCTCCTCCTCTTCCCGGCCGGCCGGTGATAAGTGCCAGCCTTTCACGAGATTATTCCCGGCCCTTGTGTTACAAAGAAAGACTTCAGAGTTGAAAATTCCCCCGCGATTCCTAGTCGTTGCGAGCATGTATCGAAGTATGTTTGCTTGATAATGGAGAAGCACATCAAGGCCATGAAGAAAGGGTGTGGTTGGGAGGACGAGGTCGTGGTACAGATCCCCGACCCCGAGGAGAGCATTACCACTCATGTGAAGGGGTTCCTAAGTATTTACACTTACCCCTTCACAATGGGACCCTTGATCCAGTTGTGATCGACTTCTGCAAAAGATACCAAGTCACCCTCGGCCAGATCCATCCTTCTTTCTGGCGTATGGTTAATATGCTTTGGTACTTCTCCGACAAGGTCGAGGGGCTAGAGTTCACCCTCAACCACCTCATCAGACTATATCGGCCTCAGATTTTCGAGGGCTGATTAAGCTCCAACACCGATCGAGCAAGGCCTTCTTCGCTAGTAATGATGATGATAAGGACCGGGGCTGGATAAGCCAATTCGTGCGACTGAGGACCTCGGACGTCATTCCCGAGGGTAAAATACCGTTCCCAGAAAAATAGAACCCTGATCGTAAGTCAGTATACAGTCAAAATCATATGTCCCCCGATTTTGTAGGCTCGAGAGATCGCATCGAGAACAAGTTCAATATAGACCGAGCTCGAGCTCGAAGGTAAAATACAAGGCTCAAAGATCTAAGTGCTTGAGGAACACCAGAGCCGAGTATGGCCAACCTCGAGATAATACCGTTATGGTTTTATTATAGAAAAAGTGAGATTCCCGCAATGTCCCCAAGATCATGGCGTAAATTTTGGAATAGATTTGTACGAGTTAGTATGGATTTGTACTAGGCGGTTAGACAGATATCCCAATAAGATTCCTTACTATAAATAGAAATATACCTTATTTAGGGTTCCCTTACCAGTCATTTGTAACAATCATCAATCATTGGCAAAAGAATATACTCTCTTACTTTCTTGCTCATTATTCATCAGAATTGTCTCTTAACTTTATTGTCTTTACTTTAATATTCTTGTTGACTAACCTCGAGGACACCATAGCTCGAGGTCAAGACTTGCTTAAAACATTGGTTTGATTTAACTTACTTCTCTCATTTATACGTTAACTTTCTTGGTTATTGATTAGTATTGAACTAAATCACGTATCTTTGAAACCACAAACAAGTTTAATTGTTACTCGTATTTTTAAGGTAAATAGTTTGGCGCCCACCGTGGGGCTAAAGATAATAGTGGTTATTTCAGTACTGATTCTGATAACATACGTTGTTTTCACACTTGTTCTTGTCAAGAATATTTTTCTCAGGTTAAAACATGCCAAACTCACAAAACACACCCATACATGGAGATGATGGTCTTGAATTTCATGGGGAAAAAAACAATGTAGTTGCTTCGGGAGCCGGTGTACCACCGATTAACCCTAGGGAAGTGCCAAATGTGGATCCAATCGATGTTAGTTTACACATTGCTTTGAATGCGGATTTAGGCGCAGACCCCCCAGGAAGTGTACGCAGGGAAGTCCGATCTGGTGGCCAAGGAACACAAGGTATTAAAGATGGGGGAGTTAGCCTCCAAGTAATATTCGAGATGCTACAAGATCAACAAATTGCTATCACTCATCTTCAAAGTTAGCGTAAAACTCCAAGTGTGGTCGAACCATAAATCACTCGCCGTACTGAGCCGGTGCCAGAAAGATCAAGCGGTAATGGCTCGGGGACCGATCCCACGATTATGATGATGATCGAGGAGGTCACCAAAAGAATCGAGTCGGGGGAGAAAAAGATTAAGGATAATGACAAAAAAGTGGAGACGTATAACTCTCCAGTTGATCAAATACTGGGGGCACCCCCGGTCTTGAAAGGTTTGGATGCCAAAAAGTTCTTGCAAAAGACGTTTTCTTAGAGTGCGTCTCTGAAGCCCATTCCTAAAAAGTTTTGTATGCCCGATATACCTAAATAGAAAGGGACGAGCGATCCTAATGAACACATTACCTCGTACACTTGCGGGATTAAAGGAAACGACTTAAATATGATGAGATCGAGTCGATTTTGTTGAAAACATTTGGGGAAACTTTGTCAGAGGGAGCAATGATTTGGTATCACAACTTGCCACCGAACTCTATCAATTCATTTGCTATGTTAGCAGACGCCTTCGTAAAGGCACACGCCGGGGCCATAAAGGTTGCGACAAGGAAATCAAACGTTTTTAAGATAAGACAGAGGAATGATGTGATGCTAAGGGAGTTCGTATCCCGATTTCAAATGGAGGGAATGGAATTACCACTGGTATCAGATGATTGGGCCGTGCAAGCAGGGGATGAACGAGCGGAGTTCGATCGTGTCATGACAGTTGAAGCAAAATCTAATCGAGTATCCAGTTGTGACTTGGGTAGATGTACATAATCATTACCAATCGAAGATCAGGGTCGAGGACGACCAGCTGGGAGCCCTCTTGGGTTCAGTTCATCCAAATAGATTGACAGTTAAGGCCCCGAGGGATACAGATAGGTAACCGAGATCAAATAGGTAACAGTATCAGCCATATGTCACAGATCGAAGAAACAACGGTTCGGGGCGCAATCCTTTTTGGAATAATTGAAGAAACGATCAAGGACAGAATCCTAGGGGACTTATGAGTAAGAATGGTTTTGATAAACATACCGATCCCGCAGAAACACCTCGGTTATCGGAGTATAATTTCAGTGTTGATGCATCGGGGATAATATCGACTATTGGAAGGATCAAAGACGCCAGGTGGCCCAGGCTTATACAAACTGATTATTCTCAAAGAAACCTAAACTTAATGTGCAAATATCATGGCACACATGGCCATAGGACCAAAGACTGCAAGCAGCTGAGGGATGAGGTAGCTCGATTATTCAACGAGGGTCATCTTCGAGAGTTTCTCAGTGATCGAGATAAGAATCATTTCAGAGAAAAAGACACAAACAAAAAAAATGAGTAGGAAGAACCGCAACATGTAATTCATATGATCGTTGGCAGTGTCGATGTTCCACAAGGGCCTATATTCAAGAAAACCAAGGTGTCGATCACCAGAGAAAAACAGACTCGGAGTTATGTGCCCGAGGGCATCCTATCGTTCAATGACGAGGAAACGGAAGGCCTATCTCAGCCGCATAATGATGCCTTGATAATTTCTATTCTGTTAAATAAAATTCAAGTTAAACGTGTTCTAGTGGATCCAGGTAGCTCAGCAAACATAATCAGATCAAGGGTCGTAGAGCAGCTCGGCCTACAGGACCAAATTATACCTGCATCTCGAGTCCTAAATGGCTTCAACATGGCGAGAGAAACAACGAAGGGAGAGATAATCCTACCAGTGAACGTGGCCGGGACCATCCATGATACAAAATTCCATGTTATCGAAGGCGACATGAGATATAATGTACTACTCGGGAGGCCATGGATCCACAACATGAGGGCAGTATCGTAGACCCTTCATCAGATGATGAAATTCCCAACAGTGGATGGTGTGAAAATAGTTTACGGGGAACAAGACGCTGCAAAGGAAATGTTTGCAGTCGATGGGGTGAGACCGATACCAGCGCCTTTAATCTCAAAAAATCGAGCAACAAAGATAAGCAGATGGCCAAATAGCAATCACCATCTCCAGCCTCGACCGAATCGGAGAAACGAGTAATCGAAGAAGAAGAAGAAGAGGATTTCCTTACTCCTAGAACTTTCATTATTCCCGAAGAGTCAGATGCAACCAAGTCAACGATCGAGGAGCTGGAACAGGTCATACTGATCATGTATATGCTCGGGATAAAGGTATATCTGGGAACGGGGTTAACCCCCAAACTCAGGAAAAAACTCATCCAATTTCTTATCGATAACATAGATTATTATGCTTGGTCCCATTTAGACATGACAGGGATCCCACCAGAAATAACAATATGTCGGCTAAGCCTCGACCCCAGGTTCAAACCAATAAAGCAAAAAAGGAGGCCCCAGTCCGAGGTGAAGTATGCATTCATAAAGGATGAGGTATCTAAACTTCTTAAGATAAGGTCTATTCGGGAGGTAAAATACCCCAAATGGTTAGCAAATGTAGTTGTAGTCCCTAAAAAGGGGAACAAACTTAGAATGTGCGTAGATTATAAGGATTTAAATAAGGCATATCCTAAAGACTCTTTTCCACTACCTAACATCGATCGCATGATCTATGCCATGACCGGCCATGAGATCCTTATCTTTCTCGATGCCTACTACGGGTACAATCAAATTCAGATGAACCTGGACGACCAGGAGAAGACCTCGTTTATCACTAAGTTTGGAACATACTATTACAATGTAATTTCCTTCTGGCTAAAAAATGCTGGAGCTACATACCAACGCCTAGTTAAAAAATGTTCGAGGAATAGATAGGTAAATCAATGGAAGTTTACATTGACGATATGTTGGTTAAGTCCTTGCGCGCAGAGGACCATTTAACTCATTTGCAGGAAACATTCAAAATCTTGAGGAAGTACAACATGAAGCTTAACCTAGAAAAATGTGTCTTTGGGGTCGGTTCAGGCAAGTTCCTCAGCTATATGGTATCAAATTGGGGAATCTAAATCAACCCCGACAAGATCAAGGCCATCGAAGATATCACCATCGTAGATAGTGTGAAAGCCGTATAAAGGTTAACAGGACGGATAACCGCCTTGGACCGATTCATTTCGAGGTTATCGGATCGAAGCCACAGGTTCTTTTCCTTACTCAAAAAGAAAAAGGATTTCACATGGACCTCTGAATTCCAGCAAGCATTAGAAGAATTGAAGTGATACTTATCGAGCCCACCTCTGCTTCACACTCCGAAGGTAGATGAAAAGCTTTACTTATATTTGGCAGTGTCCGAAATAGCAGTAAGTGAGGTACTGATTCGAGAAGAGCAAGGTGCGCAGTTCCCTATCTTTTATGTAAGTCGGACTTTAGGAGATGCTGAAACTAGATACCCACACTTAGAAAAATTAGCACTTGCATTAATAAGCACATCTAGAAAGATAAAGCCATATTTCCAGTGTCACCCAATATGTGTGTTAACCATTTATCCTCTTCGAAATGTTTTGCATAAGCCTGAGTTATCAAGCCGATTGGCCAAATGGGCAGTCAAACTTGGCAGGTACAATATCGAATATCAACCCCGAATGGCCATCAAGTCTCAAATCTTAGCTGACTTCATGGCCGATTTTACACCGACCCTCGTACCCGAAGTGGAAAAAGAACTTCTGCTAAAATTGGGTACATCATCGGGGGTATGGACCCTCTTTACGGACGGTGCCTCGAATGTGAAAGGGTCCGGGCTTGGCATCATTTTGAAGCCACCTACAGGTAACACTATTAGACAATCTATTAAAACCTCTAGGTTGACTAATAATGAGGCCGAGTATGAGGCCATAATTGCAGGTCTCGAGCTAGCTAAAAGCTTTAGGTCAGAAGTCATTGAAGCCAAGTGTGATTCTCTACTGGTGGTGAATCAAGTAAACAAAAGCTTCGAAGTTCAAGATGATAGAATGCAAAGATATTTGGACAAGCTACAGGTAACCTTGCACCGCTTCAAGGAGTGAACTCTAGATCATGTGCCTCGAGAACAAAATAGTGAGGACGATGCACTTGCTAACTTGGGGTCATCAGTTGAGGAAGATGATATTATCCCCGGGACTATCGTCCAATTATCGAGAGCTGTGGCCGAGGAGGGTCATGCCGAGAAAAATTCTACAAGTTTGACTTGGGACCGGAGGAGTAAGTATATCGAATATTTGGAAAATGGAAAGCTCCCATCGGATCATAAAGAGTCAAGGGCTCTATGAACCAAGCATGCTAGGTTCACATTGGATGAAGATAGAACATCATACAGAAGGACTTTCGATGGACCATTGGTGGTATGTTTAGGGTCAGGGGACACCGATTGTGTTCTACGAGAAATCCATCGAAGGCACTTGTGGGAATCACTCCGGCGTCGAGTCTTTGATTCGCAAAATTATTAGAGTAGGGTATTACTGGGATAGCATGGAAAAAGACACTAAGGAGTTTGTTAAAAAGTGTGATAAATGTCAAAGGTTCGCACATCAGCCCGGAGAGCAGCTCCACTCAGTCTTGTCCCCATGGACTTTCATAAAATGGGGAAAGGACATCGTCGGCACTCTACCAATGGCCCCAGGTAAAGCTTAATTCATTTTATTTATGACTGACTACTTTACTAAATGGGTGGAAGCACAAGCCTACAAGAAGGTCAGAGAAAAAAGAAGTTATTGACTTCATCTGGGACCACATCGTGTATCGATTCGGGATACCTACGGAAATTGTATGCGACAACGGGAAATAATTCGTCAGCAACAAGGTAACAGACTTCCTCGAAGCACACAAAATAAAGAGGATTTTATCAATACCGTACCACCCGAGCGGGAATGGAAAGGCCGAATTGACAAATAAAACTATCATTCAAAATTTAAAGAAAAGGTTAAATGACGCAAAAGGAAAATGGAGAGAAGTTCTACCTAAGGTTCTTTAGGCATATCGAACGACATCGAAGTCCAGCACGGGGACAACCTTGTTCTCTTTAGTATACGACTCCGAGGCCTTAATTCCACTCAAGGTCGAGGAACCCAGTGCCAGATTTCGACATGCATCGGAGGAGTCGAATCATGAGGCTATGAATACTAGCCTCGAGCTATTAGATGAAAAACGAGAAGCTACACTAGTTCGGATGGCCGCGCAAAAATAAAGAATCGAGAGATACTATAATAGAAGGACCAACCTTCGACAATTCGGAATCGGGTACTTAGTTCTACGAAAAGTCACCCTCAATACTCGAGACCCGAATTAAGGGAAACTAGGCCCGAATTGGGAAGGACCGTACCGAGTCATCGGAGTTATCGGTAAATGATCTTACAAACTTGGCACGATGAAAGACGAACAATTGCCAAACAATTGGAATGTATCACTACTCAAACGATATTACTACTAAGGTATGACCTTCTCCTTTTCTCCATTTGTATTTAATACTAACTCATCACAAGTGTTCAATCAAAGACGCCGAGGGAACCTTTCTACATGAAGACCTTAGGTTTTAAAGCACACGTTGCACTCTTTTTCCCTTAGATCGGGTTTTATCCCAAATGGGTTTTTCAGTGAGGTTTTTAACGAGGCAATAACTATGTGCTACCTAGGGAGAATTCAACAGTATCCAAGGCTTCTTTTTAATCAACCTCAAATACTGAGGGGGATCACCCTTGAAGATTATATTTTCGAGAAAAATACATCACGCCAAAGAGGGACTCGATAAGAAAACTTTGTAATGGGCCAAATGGTCAGATGAACTGTGTCCGTGTAGAATAGTTGAGCCCGATGGTGAAATATGTATGCATGTATGAATTATTCAAAGAAGCATGCTTTCTATATCAAACACTTTGTATTTCAAAGAAATTTGCTACTATACGAGCTCCATACTTGTGATTCGTCGAAAAACGACTCAAGGGCCAAAAAGAAAATACACCTCGAATACTCGGGGACTGTCATCGACAGTCAACACACTCGAGTATGTAAACTCGAATTTATAAGATCTCAAAGAGGCATCTCTCAATGCATAGGCCAAGGCCATCATACTCAGGGACTAACCTTTCGGACGAGTTCGAAAAGATATCGAGAAACAAGTACAAGAGACACCCGAAGGCTACAACCATATTAAAGGCTATGGCCAAAATAACGCAGCTCGGAGACATTTGAATTCCGCAATAAAAATAGGCCTTCAAATTCTCAAAAAACTGGTTAAATAAAGGCTACCCTCGGCAAAATAATCAAAGGGATTCAATAAAATCAGCCTCCGAAAAACCTTAAGAGGTATCGAATTACTCAAATACGAACTCGTGCTAAGGCACTAAAAACAAATGGTTACGATCTACACCGAACCCTCAAAAAACCCAATGGGTAAAAAAAAAATGCCAAGGCATAAGCAAATTTTTACTAAGTCTACTAAGCGGAAAAAGGGGAATAAATAGCCATCTCTTAGAGGCTATAACGGCCGAACTAAAAGAGCCTAAGGGCTGATACACTTAGGGTTTGAGACATTATTCTCACCCGATCCGAACCCAAGGGTTCGATTATCCCAAGACTAAACAAATAATGGCTCGATCATGGCTCGAGGACTTACCATTATCCGGTACGATCCCGCAAAGGTATATGCCCACAAGTTCGAACTTATTCGAACTCGACCATGACAATTTCGAAGAAAACATCTAAGATAAAATCTCAAACACAGTTAAAAAGAACGAAGTCATTACACGAATTTTATAAGGCAGGAAATATCAAGAAAACATTCAAGGAAATTCTTCTTTTATATATACTTGGGAAAATATATATACAAGAGACCAAGGTAAGGTCTTACAAAAAAGAACAATACAAAAAAAGAAGGAAAATCCTATCTATGCCTAGGGCTAGTCTTTCCCTCGGGAGCAGCCTCTTCTTTGGGCCCAACTTCATTATCGGACCCGCTTTGGCTGCCTTTGGCATTATCATCAACGTCGTCGAAGGAGACGAGGAACTTGGCATCAGCTTCGAGAGCTTTTGCTTGGGTTATCTCCTCGGTGAGGTCAAAACCTCAAGCATGGATCTCTTCGAGGGTCTCCCTCTGGGATTGGCACTTGGCCGAGTCACTGATCTATTTCTCCTGGTTGGAGACTTCCCTTAGTTCCTTTTGAGCGGCCTCGACATCCTTTAGGTACACAACAATGGTCTTATCAGCCGTGGTCTCCGTCTTCTCAGCCCCGGTTGCAGCAAGTTTGGCCTCGAGCTCATCGATCTTCTTGGCCTGGGCCAAAATTTTCACTTTAACTCCCTGGAGCTGGGTCTCAGCTGAGGCCAGGTTGGCTAGAGCAACCTCTTTCTCAGCAGCAAGCCGATCCATGTTTTCCTTCCACTGGTTGCAGTCGGCCTTGACTTGATCAACCTCCCCTCAAAGCTTCCCGATCATATCCAATTTTTGCTGCAGCTGAGACATTGAAGTGTTAGCCTCTACAGTCAATTCAAGTAGACCATACTCTTGAAAAATGATGGTTACCTTCTTGTCTAACTCGGCCTCATTTTGATGAGCTTTGGCCAAGTCTGCCCGAAGGTCCTTGAGCTCCTCCTCCTTTTGGTTGCAAAGGATCCTGACCTTCCCGTCATCCGAGGAGTTCTTGAGCTTGGACTCACATTGGCTTAGCTCGACCCTAAACCTAGTAATGGCCTACACAGAAAAAGAGATATCATCTAGTGTGAAAGGAGAAGAAAAAATGGCAACAATAAGAGCTAATGCTTACCCGAGAGAAAATACAATGAGCCTCTTCAAAGAAGGTAGATGCATCGTTGAGGTCCGTGGCATCATTGACCCCAATAAAGCAATCCTGGAAAGGATCTTCCTCACAGTGGACTCCGCTCGGGTCGAGCGTTTGCAGAGCTTGAGCTTCCCTTATTGCCTCCTCAAAATAAGTTGGTAGATGAGGAAATTAACCTATTGTCATGGCCCCGAGTATGCCGCTCGGGGTGCTCTATTTGGGTCCAGGTATCTCGGTACTTATCCTATTCGGTGTGCTGGTTAGAGGCGAAGGAACGATCTCGACCTTAGGTGATTCGGTGGCTTTGCCTACACTTTTCTTCGGAGCCTCCTCACCACGAGGCAGGGTTTTCGGTTTGGAGGGCTTGACGGCTTCCACTGGCATCCTAGCTCGAGTCACCAGCATCGATTCTTCATCCTCGTCTTCTTCTTCCTCATTCAGTTGGTGGACTAAGTCTATGTCCACATGAATGAGTTTCCTCCTTAGCCTTTGAGTAGGGGCCCTCCTGTCTTGAGGGTCTTCGGGTTTCGAAACCCTTTTTCTCTTATTATCCTTCCTCGACTTTGGAATCGAGGACTCGGTCTCTTTCCCGGGCGGGGCTAGCCTCATTTCGGAGGCATCTCCAATACCTACATGAATGAAGGACATGCATGAGTAAGGTGACATATCCAGTAAAGCATCAAAAACTTGAGGGAAGGACTTACCATGGTGTTTGGCCTCCCATTTACCTTTCGACAAGCCACGCCATTCGCGCTCATTATATGTGGAGGTCGCGGCTAATTTTCGGACCCAATCTTTGAGGTCGTGGATCGCATGGGGCATCCAAGCAACCGTTGCAAAAAGATAAAGACATCACACAATGCAAAAACAGGATATAAGAGGACACTGGGCAAAGGACTTTACTTACGATCAGGGTTCTATTTTTCTGGGAACGACATTTTACCCTTGGGAATGATGTCCGAGGTCCTCAGTCGCACGAACTGGCTTATCCAGCCCCGGTCCTTATCATCATCATTGCTAGCGAAGAAGGCCTTGCTCGATCGGTGTTGGAGCTTGATCAGCCCTTGAAAATCTGAGGCCGATATAGTCTGATGAGGTGGTTGAGGGTGAACTCTAGCCCCTCGGCCTTGTCGGAGAAGTACCAAAGAATATTAACCATATGCCAGAAAGAAGGATGGATCTGGCCGATGGTGACTTGGTATCTTTTGCAGAAGTCGATCACAACTGGATCGAGGGTCCCATTATGAAGGGGTAAGTGTAAATACTTAGGAACCCCTTCACATGAGTGGTAATGCTCTCCTCGGGGTCGGGGATCTGTACCACGACCTCGTCCTCCCAACCACACCCTTTCTCATGGCCTTGACGTGCTTCTCCATTATCAAGCAAACATACTTCGATACATGCTCGCATCGACTAGGAATCGCGGGGGAATTTTCAACTCTGAAGTCTTTCTTTATAACACAAGGGCCGGGAATAATCTCGTGAAAGGCTGACACTTATAACCGGCCGGCCGGGAAGAGGAGGAAGAAGCTTTCTCTTTTTGAGGAACGGTTTTAGAAGTTTTCGCCATTGATTCAAGGATGTGGAGATAGGCGGAAGAACGAGAGTAACGAGTAATAAGAGAGAAGAGATGAAGAGAAAGAGCTATAAAAAGAGATTTAGAGGTGAAATAAAGATTGAAGTAAAGTTTTTCCAAAATTGAACCTTGTATTTATAGGCAAGTGGCGGCGATTTGACAATGCTAATGGTCGACCACCACTGGCCAAGCATTTAATGTTTTGGGGAAGCGAACCGACGGGACGTTTCGGTCACCTCAAATGCCTACGTCACGGGAATGACATCATCATCCAGTACTCCGGAGACTCGAGGCTCAAGTCGTTTCTTATCATTTTATTCTAAGAAACGCGGGGACTATCTGTATACGGTCAAAATCATATGTCCTCAATTTTGTAGGCTCGAGAGGTCGCATCGAGAACAAGTTCAATATAGACCGAGCTCGAGCTCGAAGGCAGAATACGAGGCTCGAAGATCTAAGTGCTCAAGGAACATCGGAACCGAGTATGGCCAACCTCGAGATAATACCATTATGGTTTTATAACAGAAAAGCCGAGATTCCCGCAATGGCCTCAAGATCATGGCGTAAATTTCGGAATAGATTTGTACACGTTAGTACGAATTTGTACTAGATGGTTAGACAGCTGTCCCAATAAGATTCCAAACTGTAAATAGAAATGTATCTTATTTAGGGTTTCCCTACTATATAAAGGGGATACCAGTCATTTGTAACTATCATCAATCATTGGCAAAAGAATATACTCTCTTACTTTCTTGCTCATTATTCATCAGAAGTGTCTCTTAACTTTATTGTTTTTACGTTACTGTTCTTGTTGACCAACCTCGAGGACACTATAGCTCGAGGTCAAGACTTGCTTAAAACATTGGTTTGATTCAACTTACTTCTCTCATTTATACGTTAACTTTCTTGGTTATTGATTAGTATTGAATTAAATTACGTATCTTTAAAACTACAAACAAGTTTAATTATTACTCGTATTTTCGAGATAAACCATCTTAATCGATTGTTTTCAACTTTTTACATAACATACATAATTTGATAGCTAAAAATGAAGTTCTTGATAACCTGCATTATACTGCTTTTTTAATTTTGGTACTTTTCCGCAGTAAGTCATTTCTCAATCAAACATACATATATATTTATTTTTGAAATTAAAAGATACTTTTGGCCGATAATTATTCCAAAGACTACTATCAAGTCGGCAACAAAATCACTCAAATATGATAATGCAAGGGAAGCCATAGAAAAGCTACTAAACATCTCGAAGATTTTTGGTATTGAAATAGCTATTCTGTCTTTGCCAAAGGCAAATACACAGCCAATCAGAAAATGTTTGAAATTTTACTTTTACAGAATGTAGTACACTTTGACCTTTAAAGTGACGAAATAGGAATTTTAAGGTGTCAGTTCCATGTGCAATTATTATGAAAAGTTTCATTTCATAATTTACCTTTTATACATGCAATTTCATATCATATCATGTTACTATCGTCCAGAGGAATCTTATTCTTGTACTGGCAATAATCAATCAGGTTTTGCAGCTTCAGTATCTTCTTTTTCATGCACCTTAACCCCACAATTACATGCACGTCAAAAAGCAGAAAGAAGGGAAAAAGAATAAGATAAGGTTGATTTAACTATAAAATGGTCAGTTGATAAATTTTATTTTGTAATAAGAAAATACTACTATTTTGCCTTTTTACTATCAAGAGATCACTACAATTTCAAATCTGCTTATCTAAACAAAGAAGTTGAAATAAATGTGCTATTTATTTTAACATATAAAATATTTTAGCCAAATCTTCATTATTGTTCTATAGATTCTTCAGACTAATAAATAGGGCAGAAGAAAACGTTATACAGTTCAAGGGAAATTGGATTAAGCAAGTAAGAACATCGACTCTTCTTGCTTTCTATGTCCCCCCCCCCCTCACCCCACCCCCAACCCCCTCCTTTTCTCTTTATCGTACTTCAGTATTTTATATTTTTGTGTGCTCTTTCCAATATTAATTACAACCCCAACTTGAAACAATATGCTGAAAAATAGAAAAGGGACAACAAATTATATTTCAAGTACTCGTTGTAGAAAAGGTTTGTGAAGTTAAAAACAACTTTCTTATTGAAGGCACTGTTTTTTACATGTAATAAAAATGTATTATACAAAACGACTACATAACTCAACCTACGAGAGTTTGCTTACATTGTCTGTCTCATGTTTTGATAAAGGAGGAAGAGTTACAGCAGTCGGCCAGAGACGGATCCAAAATCTCAAGAGGATGGGTGAACTATTACGAAGAGATGGTTTAGAATTTACATTTAACATGTTTAATTTTAGTTTTTTTTTACCTTGAACTCACTACATTTTAAAATTAAAGGTTCAAAATTATATATTTATTTTGAAATTTTAGTGATTTTAACATATATATATCTATACTCCGTGCCGAAAACATATTCGTCCCGAGTAGGATTTGAACCGCCAATTTCATTTGTAAAAGTGCACTTAATAATTATGCATCATAGGAGTTTTTGAGCATGAGTGCACACATATATTTAAGTATTTTTAAAGAAATATAATATTATTATAGGTTTAGGACGAGGAGCATGAATTCACGTGAACTCACGCCCCTGCAATCGGCAGACTGACAACCAATGTAAAACTAGCTAATTCATAATAAATCTTTACAATTTGGATTTTGTATACGGCCAATTTAAGATGAATTTAAACGGAAAAATATAATAAGTGAAGATTCATACAGCGATCCTAATTTGTCCGAGACTGCATCTAGCATAGTTGTATACTAGACGAGGACCACTACACCAAATTCTCTTATTGGTGACTCCATTTTATTTTTAATGTGATACCATCTAACTAGATATGTAACTTAAGACATTAGTATGACCATTTTTTTAATATCATAAACATGATATTAATTTTCTTTTTATTAGTACGTTAACGGAACACACATACAAAGATACACACTTGTATAAATTATGTGCATGTATACGCTAAAGCTGCAGATAACTACCTTTCCAACTACGTCTGATTGATGAATAGTATGTAAATTAAAGCTTTTTGCATGAGAGTGAGCAAAAGCCAATGCCAGATAAGGAAATTAGATTCTAACTCCACCAACGTCTCTTCTAGCCACTTCTTTTTAAAAATAAATTAGTACCATATGAACAGAGCACAACTGAACCTATGTTATAAAATACAGTCAAACTTCTTTCTAACAGTCTTATTTGTCCCGATATTTTTTGGCTGCTATAGCAAAATGATGTTATAATAGAGGACATATATTATAATATAACATAAAAGGTCGATTCCGAAAAAAACTTAATTTTTATAAAGAACGACACTTATATAGGGCTGTTGTTATAGAGAAGTTTGACTATATAGTATTTGATTTAAATTCCAGATCAAATATATCAAAAAATATTAAAAAAAAAACATTAAAATTTTGATCATGCACGTGCACTATTGAATTTGGTATATACGCAATGTTTAATATTTTTGTAAAGTGTAGAATGTCAAATGCATGGCCTTCCATTTCATACGTCTTTTTAGCTAATTAATTCTGATTGATCTATACTAATAACACTAACAAAATTGCATGTCAGGCATCGAATATACTCATGCATTATATGCTTTTATGGCAGTGCTTCATTTATTTATATTTTCAATTATAGTTTATAAACCTTGCCCTTTTCCCCTTGTTTTTCATTTATTTTATATGTTGGTTGGTTTTTTAATGTGCATGATTCGACCTTTTATTAATTAATTAAATAACTTTGTTGCTTTTCCCTTTTCCTAATTTTGTTGCTTATGTTCAGATAATCACAAAAGGTAGAATTCTTCTAACACCAACATGTTTAATATTTCGGAGTACGTAACATGAGTGATCATGGGCGGATTCACATAGAGAATTGTGGTGCTCAAGCACCAATTACCCATGGTATCGAACATATAATTTTATAGACAATTTTGTATGAAATGAATATATATTTAGGTGAGTACCTATCACAACAGACTGGTGAGTGCTACTGATAGAATCTAAGTATGCGCACTATGTGATCCAAAATTCAATTGTTAAGTAGTACACTCTTTAACTTTCTTTTTCGTCTCCCTTTTACACGGTTTCCCTTTTTTTCTTAACTTTGCGTTTTTTTATTTCTTTAATTCACTTAGTTTTTTTTTTAATTAATCCAACCACCCAGTCTTTCACCTCCTGTGGTGTTGGGGGATTTGACATTGACCCCTACCTATATCCGTATTAAATATGAGTGGTTCGAAAATTTTATCCATGTTGTCTAAAACTTATTCAATCCGTCCATATGGATCTACACTAATTAATAGTGAATACCCATTGCCTTAAAATGCTGGATTAACTGTTTCTTTTAGTGAAAGAATTTCCAGTACTTTAATATATTGTATAATGTGTAATTCTTTGTGCACAAACATATGTCTAATAGTAGTAATTAACTGTTTCTTTTAGTGAAAGAATTTCCAGTACTTTAATTTATTGTATAATGTGTAATTCTTTGTGCACAAACATATGTCTAATATTGCACTGTTTACTACTTTAGTAAATCCATTGCGTTGCAGATGAATTTATGTAATCAAAAGAAATTGAATAATTCAACAAATCTTTGTAGGAAGGATTCTATAGGATATCACAGCTCTTATGAATTTATATTAAGATAATAAATGGAAAAGCATCACTAGAATAAAATATTTCCAGGCAATTCTAGTTTGTTTTTTCTATTTTTAGACAATATTTTGTTTTGAACATACATAGGAATTGCAAAGCGTTTATAAACGTGGTTAGATTCTAACATAGGAGTTTCTAAGAGTAAAATTCAAGAAATAGAGTCGATTGTATTAAAAATCCTCCAAGAGCCGATTGTATTAAAAATCCTCCAAGAAACTTTCGTAAAAAAGACTTCACACTATTAAAAATATTTCTAATTTTTATATACATATTTTTTAATTATATACCTACGAGACTTTGTTCATATACCTAACAATCTTTTCCATAATCCCTATCCAGAAAAGAAAGAGAGAGTGAGAAAGAAAAACATACTTCTAACTCCCCACCCCACCCCCTTCAATGGTATGAAAAAGCATGTCAAAAAACATTCTGCCATACGAATTCGTGGCCGATATTACGATAGAATATTACTAGTATAATTGGGAAACATCATTTTTATAACAAACAAGAGGAATATTGCAAGTAGAATTGAAATAAAAAACAATACTTTAGCACTAAATTAATAAAGGAGGGATATGAGAATGAAAAGTGGGCTAGGAGATGGGGTCAAATGTGGCAGCTAGGTCTAGATATAATTAAAATAAAATAGAGACCACAAGAATCTAATGAAAGTGAAAGATTGAAAGAAGACTGCATCTCTTGTCGTTAGCTTTAGAGGCTAATAAGGACCCTCTCTCCCATTTCTTTCATTGCTTTTTTCCACCAGCTCATATCAATACAAACACCATAACCCCATTATATCTTCTCACTTTTTCCTTAACGCGTTTGCATGTCTTCCTAGTTTTCATGGATTAGGGTTTTCTTTAAATTTATTTTTTATTTTTATCGTGTTTTTCTCGCAAACTTTAGATAATACTCACCTTATGAGCCTCATGGTATCAGTGTTGTTTGACCAAAAAATATAATTCTTAATTCAAATAATTGAACTTATGAGATAAGAGGTTAAACCTAGTTAAGATTATTTTTTCTAGATGTGAATTCCGAAAGTAGAGTAAACGATGGACAGATCTGGGAGAGATACTACACTGATATGCAATAATTATTTCAAATAATGTGAGCAACAATAGAGCATTTAATAACAATGAATAACAATAAATGGCATTTGAGTAAATAGAAGGAGTGATTCGCCCAATAAAGGATGAACTAGGTGGTTGTTCCTCCTGATAATGATGAGTGACAGACAAATCCTTGAATCTTCGAATTATTCTCGGATCTGATCGAAAGCAGGGAATAATTCGGACAAGAATCTTGATGAAAAGGTCATGCTTGTTTCTTAGCAAGAGAGAGAATATTTAGTCAAAAGTTTGTTCTTACAGATGAATCTCACACCCCCATCCTATTGGCCCCTCTTTGTATATATATGAGACATATTTCTAGCAAACCCTAATAGTACAAACTGCAGAAAATATTTGCTAGAATATTCCTTTTAATATCTTATTTAAAAAACTAGCTACAGCTTCATCAATGATGCTCGACCTCGACCATTGTCGACATCTCGACCATGGATCCCGTCGACTCTTCGGCTACGAGTATTTCTGTTTCCTGGCCCACCTCGGCTAATGACGGCTCGAGAATTCTTCCTTCTAGGCAATCTTATTTTGAATATTATTATGCAGATTTCGACCCATATAGTTAATCCCTCCGCTTATTGAGGCCGGCCTTAGGCGGGCTTTATGAGCGGATCCTGTTTGTCATGGTCGAGATGATTGGACGAGTGGGTTGGGTTGTGATGTTTGAGGCAAGCTGGAAACGCGGCCTTTCATGAGCCGCACCGTTTGGGATTACGTTGTTCCTGGATAAAGTGACGTCATGACGTCATACGTCATTATGGTGCGCTTTCCCGATGCGTTGTGTTATTTCGCGTGCTTTTCTTGGTTGGATCTGCTGCTTCGATAGTGGTGCCAAGTAATGATGACCTAATTTCTCGGTTTCGATGCCCGAGATTCTATAAATAGGGTTGTGAAGATACATACTCAAGTTTTATAGATTTCCCATATCGAAACCTTGTTTCTTCTTCTTCTTCTTCTTCTTCTTCTTCTTCTTTCATTATTGTGCATCTTTTTTCCCTGCCTTAGTGATCCCTGTTATTTTTAACTCCCCGTTACTTTGAATACCTTCTCTTTCATTTAAACTATGTCTAACGCATTTTCTGGTCCCGACGAGGAAAGTTACCCGGTTCCCTTAGTGATGGTTTCCCCCTTCATGCAGAGGGCGTCTCCGCTGTCATGGAGGATGAGAATATTCGTACAACGGAGGAGATAATTCCTTCTAGTGAGAAAGTCAGGTCTGATTTTACAAAGGCGCTTGAGGCTGAGCCCAAAATCTCTGAGTCGGGGATGAAGAAGGCCAATTTATTAGAGCTTAGGGCTAAATACGACATTCCTACTCACATCGAGTTGGTCCCTACCGGGCGGGAAGTGGTATAAATCCACCGCCCTGGGTACTATGCGTTCTACACTTACCCCTTTTATGTCGGCTATACTTTTCCCCTTCTTCCATTGGCAAAGGAGTTTTACCATTTTTATGGTGTTTACCCGGATCAGATCGCACCTTATTTCTATAAACTCATAAGGATGCTTACTAAGTTTGTGGAGTTATCCGGGGTTGAGATCACACTTCGACATTTGATGCATTTATTCGCCCCCAGTTTTTATAGGGGACGATATTAAAACTTCGCAATTGGGGGGCAAGTGCCTGGTGGTGAAGATGGATAACAAGGCTAACCGCCAATTCTGGTGGCATAATTTTTTCTTCGTAAAAACTAAGGACGTGGTTTTCTCCTGATCCTCTTCTTCCATGAGGATTTGATTATAACCTGAATAGGCATCCAAAAAGCTCAGTAGTTCATGCCTTGCTATTGCATTGATGAGTTGGTTGATATAGGGTAATGGGAACGGATCCTTGGGGCATGTTTTGTTCAAATATGTGAAATCCACGCATATCCACATTTCCAATTATTCTTTTTTATCATGACCACGTTAGCGATCCACTGGGGGTACTTCGACTCCTTGATGGAGTCGCTCTTCAACAGTTTTACTATCTCTTCACATACTGCGTCATAATTGCGGAGTTAAACTTACGTTTGAACTGTTTTACTGTGGGCGGAATAGGTTGATGCTCCGTTTGTGAGTGGCGATTTCCTTTGGGATACCTGGCATATCTACATGGCTGAAAGCAAACAAATCTGCGTTAGTAGTTAAGAATTGATAGAATTTACAAGGTTCCTGGAGTTTGCAACCGATATAAGCTTTCCTTTTGTGGTCGTTTAGGTCTAATTGAATGGGGTCGAGTTCTTCTATGGTCAATCCTACAGCTTCGACCATATCAGCGTCTCTGATGATGTCCTCACTATCGTCACATATCGACCTCAACCCTATTGATTGCTATGTCTCCTTTTTTCTTTGTCCTCCATTTGTTGAGTGACTGTGCTGTCTAGGGCGATGCGGTAGTATTCCAGGATGTGCGTTGTTCCCCTCATATGCTGAATATTCCCCACGGGGTCCGGAACTTGATGGCCTGGTATAAGATGGAAGGGGCGGCTCTTATAGTATGTATCCATACCCGCCCTATTATGGCGTTGTATACTGTGTCTTGGTCTATGATGTGGAACATGATTTCTAGAGTGATGCCACCGGCTATAACATGGAGTATGATTTCACCAGATGTTCGCTCGATTGCATTATTAAAACTAGTTAGCGTGATGTAACGTGATACTATCTTATCTTCGAGTTTTATTTGTGCAAGTATCAAGGATGGATAATGCATGTGCCACTCCTATTGTCTACCGTTGCATCTCACATCGGTATATAAAATTTGTAAAGTAATAACAAGGGCATCATAGTGAGAGAAAGCCAAACCATTGGTATCTGACTTATTGAAGATGATACTCTCTTCGAGTTTGTCATACCATTCGTAGGTGATTGACCGTTTGAGATTGTGGGTAGTAGTGAACTTCATGCTGTTGATGGAAGCATCATCACTGCCACCGATGATCATGTGGATAGTGCGAGTTAGTGAAGGCGACTTTGGTGGTCCTTGGTGTTGTTCGCATCCTCTAGCAAAGTTGGTCATTCCCAATTGCTCAACAACTCTTTGAGGTGTCCTTGTTGTAACATGTTTACGACCTTATACCTTAGAGCAATGAAATCTTTTGTTTTGTGCCCTCGTTCTTGATGGAACTCGTAGAGGGCGTCTGACTTTCTAGTGCTTGGATCTAGCCTCATCTGCTGTGGACACTTTATCTTTGGTCCGAGCTTCTCTAGGGCATAGATTATTTCTGTAGATAACACACAAAATTTGTGAACGGATAATAAATAGGGCATACCTTTTTCATTTCGGTGAGTCCCTGTCCTTGGTCTAAGCGGTCTTTCTTCGTGACGGGAGGAGGGTGCAACGGTCGTCCTGACATACGGTTAATGTCGTTCCTTGTTAGATCGCGGAGCTACGAGATATCTCGTGGCATCATTTCTTCGATTTTTCCTGGATTCGACTTGTACCGAGGTCAGTTAGTGAGTCGGTCCATTGAGGTTGTCCTTATCTACTCGGACCTCGACACAATATGCATTGTGTATCTCGTCCCAAGTGGTTGGAGGGTACTTCATCAGTCGACTTAATAACTTTCTTGTCGCCTTCGAACCATCCCTGCTCAGCCCGTTCTAGAAGGCTGCGACCACCATCCCTTTCAATACGTTCGGTAGGGTCATCCTTACTCAGTTGAACTGGGAAAGGAAATCCCTCAATCCCTCTCCCGAAGACTGTTTGATAGAAAATATGTTGTTCACTCTCGCTTAAGCCTTCTTGGCCCCATCATAGACTGTTACGAACTTATCAGCCATCTTTTTGAAAGTTTCAACGGAACGCGCAGGTAGTTGTGAATACCATGTTAATGCTTCTCCTGTGAGGGTTTCACCAAATTTTTTCAACACATTGGAAGATACTTGTTCTTTAATTTGGTGAAGTTATTGCCTTTCACAACGGTGACGTAGTGAGTCACATGATCTTCATGGTCAGTTGTGCCATCATATATCCTAAGGTAGGGTGGAATTTTAAAGGTTTTTGGTATGGCATATGGGGGCGGAATCATCACTATACGACTGCTCGACGAACCGTCCGACATCTCTCTTCGGAAAGAGCTTAGGGGCGCCTGATATCTTATCGACCCTTTCTTTGTGTTCTCTCATTTGGTCCTGGAGTGCTCTGTTCTTAATTTCCATTTCCTTCATCCTTTTCAGAATGGCTGCGATAGTGTCATCGCCTGCACTATTAACGATATTGTGAGTAATACTTGTCATTGGAGGAGGAGGAGTTGGTTGTGTTGCTCGTCGGTTGGTTGTATGACGCAAGTTATTGCATTTTCTGTAGCCGTGTCCTGAGTGGGCTTATGGAGGACGCTGGTGAGTGTGTCAGTTAGCCATGCCTCAAGGGGATTTTTTATGGCTGGTGGTGTTTCTTCCACCACAGATGTGGAGGCTCCCTTACCGAGAAATTTTATAATGTTGCAGTGAGGAGGAGGTGATCCATATTATCTAGGGGAGGCATTAGGCGTTGCGTCTTCGTCTGCTATTTCACAGCTTTCATTGATGACGTTCATGAGGTTGGTTGGGAGGTCACTTATTATTCTCGTCCTTTCTTCCCTGTTACCTGCCATATTGGGATTTGTGTACCCAAAGAAAGGAGATATTGGTCCTGCTTTTGTTTTTTATGTTAGTGATCCGTGTTAGTGATAGATCTAGAAGAAACTAAAAATTTAATTAGGCTATCCCCACAGAAGGTGCCAAATTGTTTGACCAAAAAATATTATCCTTGGTTCAAATAATTGAATTTACGATATAAGAGGTTAAATCTAGTTAACAATAATTTTTCTAGATGCGAATTCTGAAAGTAGGGTCAATGATGGACATATCTGGGAAAGATATTATATTGATATGCAATAATTATTCCAAATAGTATGAGCAAAAATAGAGCTTTTAATAACAATGAATAACAACAAAAGGCATTTGAGTAAATATTAGGAGTGATTCACCCAATAAAGGATGAACTAGGTGGTTGTCCCTCTTGACAGTGATAAGTGACAGACAAATCCTTGAATATTCGAATTATTCTCGGATCTGATGGAAAGTAGGGAATAATTCAGACAAGAATCTTGATGAAAAGGTCCTGCTTGTTTCACAGTAAGAGAGAGAATATTTAGTCAAAAGTTTATTCTTACAGATGAATCTCACGTCCCCCCATTATTAGCCTCTCTTTCTATAAATATATGAGACATATTTCTAGCAAACACTAATAGTACAAACTGCAGAGAATGTTCCATTTAGTATCTTATTTCAAAACCTAGTTGTTACAGCTTCATCAATGATGCTGGACCTCGACCATTGTCGATATCTTGACCACGATTCCCGTCGACTCTTCGGCTACGAGTATTTCTGCTTCCTGGCCCACTTCGGCTATTGACGGCTTGAGAATTTTTCCTTCTGGGCAATCTTATTTTGAATAATATTATGCAGATTTCGACCCATACAAGAGTTAGACTCATCCCAATCAAAGGCGGATCCAGGATTTTAATTCTATGAATTCAACCTCTACGGTTCTTAGTATGGAACCTATTTTATTTTTTAATTAATGCGCCTAAAGCAAACTACGAAAGTTCAAGGAAATTTCTATACTAAATTTATATTTATGTGAGGGCCATAGATTATAGGATTTTTATTTGTGTATGGCACTCCCCAAAATCATAATTTACTAGATCAATGTTGGACTTCTATCTTGCATTACCATGCTCTAGATGTCCAATCAGGAACGTACAAGAGGTGTTGAGTTCCCATATCGGTGAGTGACGAGTTATTTGGGCTCCGTATATCATCTTGAACAATTTTCTCATGAGCTAACTTTTGAGATTAAGTTATATATAATATCCATTTTCTTAATACAAGCTTTCATTGTTTTATTATTTAGTTAAAATTTATGTGAACATACAACTAGCTAAATTTACTTACAATAATAGGTGACTCTCTATTGCAAGCAAGTTGACTTACAAAATAGGTGATTCTCCATATTATAATTTCTCCATGCAATTTCTGATTAATTGGGCCACTGAATTCCAACCGTGAATGGTTAGAAAAAAAGAAGAAGGGAAAAGCTATAATAAAACGCAGAAACTTATACATCCCTCTAATAGTCACACACACACACACACACACACACATATATATATATATATATATATTTATGTGTGTGAGTGTGTGTTAACCACTCATGAGTGTTAAGCACTCATGAGTATTAGAAATGATTTTCTGTAGAGAATATTAAACATAGAGATTAGAGAAAATTTTCTATTTGGTCGAGTTGATTCAAGTAATAAGCCATGATATACTGAAATTTTTATTTTAAACTTTCTAATTCTTATATTTTTTCCTATATGGCATAGAAATTTTCTTCACACACGTAATTATAAAAATAAAAACTTTCTTATACTGCTTTTGGTGTTTAGAGCAATGTATGATTCATCTTAGTTTAAGCACACTACTCAAATTCTACTCGATACCGAGTCAATAATTCGGTACCAATTTGATCCTATCGAGTTTTTTATGTATTAATACAACAAAATATATTTAAGCTAATTAATGAAGTCTTTTAGTTTGCTTCTTAGCAAAATAAAAGATAGAAAATTATTGGATATGCAAACTATTGAAGATAATGATCAGGTTACCAAACCAGATAATTATGCGATCACTTAGCCTCAGTTTACAAGAATTAGGACTCTTTGTATTATCTATCCTAGAAGAGTCCTACTCTATGTTGTATAGCTAAAATATAGGATCAATATTCTGTATAAATACATATGACACATGTAACCGAAAATATATCAATACACTGCCTTCTTGATATTGTCTTTGTAGCATAATTTCACATAGTATCAGAGCTTCTTTGAAGCCAATCCTACTGCCAAAATTCAGTTCTTACTACACAATATCAACTTTGTCCATATGGCTTCCAACACCTTTTCAACAGTCTCTCATCATCATCTCATTGCTTCATGTCTTGTGAGATTGAAGCCCTCTAACTATCTAATATGGAGAACACAAATGATGCAACTTATCCAAGTAATGAGGTTGAATTATCTCATTGAAAGAAAGCCATAAATTATAAACATAGAAGGCACCAATGAAAGTAGTGATAAGGACAGTGGCAAGGGAGTTGACAAAGCCAGTAAGAAAAAGGCTGATATTGTTGATGACTAAGTTGAAAAAGATGTCTTGTTAAGGAGCTAGATATGTGGGGAAATGTCAAAATAGAACATGTATCTCATTGTAGGATGCATGACTGCTAAACAGATGTGGGAATACCTGAAAGAAACCTATCTGCAAGCAACAAAGGCAAGGAATTCCAGCTGAAGCAACAACTTCAAATGATCAAGCTTGGCAGTAGTACCATCGATGAGTATCTGAAGAAATTTAAAGGCATTTGTGATGGCTTGACTGCCATACACAAGCCTGTAGATGATGATAGCAAGGTCATCAACTTTGCTAGAGGTTTGGGTCCTAAATATAAAACTTTTAGGACAATGATGCTTGAAAAATCACCTTATCCAACTCTAAGCCAGTTGGTCACTTCCCTAAAAGGCTTTGATCCCAGAGAAGATGAATGAGATGATCCACAACAAGTGAATCACAATATGGCATTTGCAGCACAAAGGACATACGACAACAAAGGTAGAGAAAGTTTCTCAAAGAGGTAACATGAACTACAGTTCAAGAGGTAGATGCTTCAGGACTACTGGACAGAACAACAATCAAAACATTCAAGGATCTGGAAATACTGCTAAGGGACAGGAAACCATAGAATCATCAGCCTGCCAGATATGTGGCAGGAACAATCACACCGTAATAAAGTGCTTTTACAGATGGTACTTCTCTTATCAAGTACCAGAAGATTTGCCACAGGCTCTTGCTATACTCAATGTGAATAGTCAGAGTGGTGGAGACAATGCTCACTCTATGGATTCTGGAGCAAGCACTTACATGACCAACAATTCATGTAACTTATCCTACCTTAAACCTTACAATGAAATGATAAAATTGTAGTAGGAAATGGACAAGAACTGGATATCACACATGTTGGAAAAGGAACAATTTTTGGTTTAAGGATGAGTGAAGTGCTAGTAGTTCCTAAGCTCAAAAAGAATTTGTTATGTGTAAGTAAGATTACTAGAGATAATTGCTGCTCCATTGAGTTTGATGATTCATCTTTTGTTGTAAAGGTTAAGAGGACAGGGAAACTGATGGCCAAGGGTGCTAAAAAGGAGAGATATATGCCTTGAATGTGGACAACCTACTTGCTTTGAGTGCAACACAGACAACGAGAAGCTCTAGTGATATTTGGCATGCCAGACTTGGCATCCAAATTCTAGATCCTTAGAAGTACTTAGTAACAATAAGTCTATCAATGTCACATGTTAGAATAAAACTCTTACAGTTTGTGTTAGTTGTCAAATGGGAAAAGGTTGTAAACTACCATTCAAGTTGAGAAATAAAGTTTAGAATGAACCTCTATTGAAAATTCACTGTGACTTATGGGGTCCTGCTCCTGTTGAATCTTCCCAACATATAAAATACTATACTTTATTTGTTGATGATCACAGTAGATATACTTGGTTGTATCCTTTAAAAAGAAAATCTGACTTCTTTGTAACATTTGTCAAATTTCACAAAATGGTTGAAAAATAGTATTCAAAGAGTATCAAGATTTTTCAATGTGATGGTAGAGGTGAATTTTCAAGTTCTGAATTTGTTAAGTACTTAGAAGACTTTGGCATCGTAAGACATATTTCATGTCCTCACACTCCTGAGTAAAATGGTATGCAGAAAGGAAATATAGACATGTAGTGGAAATAGGATTGACACTACTACTACATGCTAGATTACCTTTATATTTATGGATTGAAGCATTTCTCACAGCATTATTCTTGATAAATAGATTGCCATCATCTGTGCTTAAAAAGGAAACACCATTTCACAAATTGCGTGGTTCACACCCTGATTACAATAGTTTGAAAGTGTTTGGGTGCATGTGTTTCCCTTACTTAAAGGGAAAACACAAGTTCTCGCCTAAGTCCTATTCATGTGTGTTCATTGATTACAACAATTTGCATAAAGGCTATAGGTGCTATCATCGAACCACAAGGAAGGTCTTTGTGTCAAGACATGTTGTCTTTGATGAACTAACACTTCCCTATGTGCAGGAAAACACGACAGACAGTGCACCAAATGACTCTAGTCATATGGCCACCTTCTTTGAATTTTTCTTAGAATCACAGGCTAAGTCTGGTTCATCAGACCCCACTCCTGCAGCAGAAGTGTTGGGAGCTGAACATGATATTGTTGCAGCTGGTGTTTCAAATAATCAAAGTGCTGTGTTGGGAGCTGATCATGATGTTGTTCCAATTGATATTTCAAATGATCAGGATGATGATATTACTGCTCAAACAGTTGTTCCAATTGCTGATCACAGTGATGTTGTTGAGTCTGATCAGGATGAGGTTGTAGAGGTCACAAATAGTGTTGCTCATCCGTCTGCAGACATGCAAAACTTAGACACTGATGAATTGCACTCAGAAAAATTCTATTATGGGTCTGAACATAAATGAACTGCAAGATCTAAAGGGCGCAACGGACATTTTTCAAACAATAACAATTGAAAGAAATCTTGTTTAAATTTTAATTTTTTCGGTTAAATAAATACATCTTTTTATCAAACAGTAATAATGACTTCAACCGCCTGAAAATTTTGACTCTTTTTCGGATCTTCCTGTCTCCTGATATCACTATGAGTCTTGTCAAAGGGCAGGATGCAATATTCTTTACGTATGTTGATATACTCCTAATATATTCCTTATAAAGTCAAATATAACCTTATATTATAGTATAGTGGGATGATTGTGATTTCTTCATCCTTAACAATTTCAGGAAGATTTCAAGTTTGATCAATTTTGGAAATGAAGAACTTTTTGACAGGAAATACTTTATTGATCCTTAATAGGTTTATCTACTATGAATTCAAATTACCAGATCAGTGAACTTAGGATACTGAATGATTATCTAAAGGAAGAAGAAATTTGTCTAACCTCATATCATCCTAGGCAGTGTTATACTAAAGAATTAATGATAAATACTGTTGAAGTGTATTATTATTTCATTTAAAATCTTAAAGCTATTAGAGAGACTATTTTTTAATAATATAATTATATTTTTGACATGCTCCCTCACGCGCATGCCTTTTTATTTTTCATCAGCCACACATCTGAAAATACTTTTGATAATGAATGTCGGTCAGACTAGAATTCATGCCTCTGCCTGCTCCAATACTATGTTAAAGTGTGTTACGTACCAACAACAACAACAAAAGTTTAAGTACCATCTCATTTAAAAAGTTAAGTTGTTAAATAGAACAAACTTTTTAATTACTTAATTATATTTTTAACGCAAATAAAACATAGATTAAATTAGTGCAGCCGCATATAATAATGATATTCTTGCTCAATATCATGGAAGAAATGATCTCTAGCTCCTCTCGTACTAATTAAGAGTTCAATGAAATGAAGTTCACGTAGTCGAGACACTTCTAAAAAAAACACTTGCTACTAGAATACTCTATTAAATATTAAAAAATTCCAAAACGTCTCTCCACGACTCCACGTGTTAATTGAAACCAAATTGCATGCACGTATATACAAATCGAACGTTTAAAGTAAATTAAAGCTAGCCATCAACTTAAAAAGATAGAAAACAGACAAGAGCAAAAAGAGAAAAGAAGAAGATGAAGATGAGAAGAAGAAACCTAAACAATAATAGTGGCTTAGCTTTTACCATTGTACCATAAAAAAGTAGTATAGTACTATAGTAGTAAGGTAGTAATAGCCATTACTTATCCCAACACAAGGCAAACACAAAGCTAAAAAGGGGGTCCAAAGAATATCACTCTCTTGATAATTGTAAAGCTTCTATGATTTGTTCACTACCCCATTTAGAATTTCTATTACGTAAGAGGATCCCACCATAAACAAATTGATAATGTGCACATTTTTTATCTCTTTATTCATGCAAGTGAGGAGTCACAACAAATAAACAACGATTGAGGTGGAATGGATAAGTTACTCCTTCATTATTAACCAGAAGTCTATAGAAGTCTAGAAATCGAGTCTTGGATACAGATTTGTCTTTGTTAGAGAGCGTTTTACCTTCCATGTAAAATTTTTCGACACAAATCTAAATTTAATCGGGTTCCAATATAAGTATCGAACACCGGATAAAAAACTAAATAAGTAAGGAGTCACAACAAATAAACAACGATTGTGGTGGAATGGATAAGTTACTCTTTCATGCTTAACCAAAGGTCTCGGGATCGAGCCCTAGACATGGAGTCATCTTTGCTAGAGAATGTTTTACTTTTAGTATAAGATTTCATATTCGAATTTAATCGAATACCAATACAGATATCGAACAACGTATCAAAAACAAAAAAAGTGAGGAGTCACGACACTACTTTTCTCAAGCACTATTATGAATGTAGTAGTCCAAGGGCATCAACAAAGAAAGCTTAAATACGAAGGAACTTCGCCCACTCAAATTTACATTACAAAACCCTAAAAAGATAGTAATAAAAACAAAAAGAGAAAGAGAGAATGTGATGAGGGAAAAGTAAATTAAACTAAACAAAGTTCTCTTCAATTCTCCTCTGTATCTTTAATTCCTCCATTTTCTTTCTTCTTTTTCATCCTTTCTCTTTGTTGGGGGGCTCTGGTATTCCCTTCTTCTCTCTTTATTGTGATTCTCCACTCATATATTTCCAAAAAACCCATCAACCTTTATAAAAGATAAAGAGTAAAGAGATCAAAGAAAAAATAAACCATGATTTTCTCATCTTTTCCAGTCTATTTAGATCATCCTAATTTGCAACAGGTATGGCCTTAATCTTCAATTTCCACTTTGATACATCTTCATCCTTTAAAAAAAAAAAGCAGATTAAAAAAGAGTAATATTCATATTCCTTTTTTCTGCTAGTCTTTTTGTTGAATATACCAAATATATATATGACTACTTGAGTTGTGAACAAGTTTCCTAACTTGCTTCTTTTTTCCTTGTTTTTTTTCCTCAGTTACAACAGTCAGATCATCAACAAGGAAACTCTGGCCTTGAAAATCCTCAGCTCCCACCACACCAGCTACCCGCTCAGGTGGGTGGCGGGCTGGGCTCGATCAGGCCCGGTTCCATGGTCGATCGAGCCCGGATGGCAAAAATTCCACTGCCAGAAGCTGGACTAAAGTGTCCTAGGTGTGATTCAACAAATACTAAGTTTTGTTACTTCAATAATTATAGCCTTACACAGCCACGTCACTTCTGTAAGAGTTGTCGTCGTTATTGGACCAAAGGAGGTGCCATGAGAAACGTGCCAGTTGGAGGCGGCTGCCGGAGGAATAAAAGAAGTAAAAGCAGTAACAACAACAGCAACAATAATATTTCAAAATCAACCGGAGGACAAATGGGTAATTCTAATATTATTATTTCAACAAGTGCAAGTCCTTCAAGTTGTAGCATGGAAATTATTGGCCATCAATTTTCACAACCATCTACACAATTTACACCCCTTATGGCTGCTTTCCATAACCTAAATAATTATGGAGGAGGATTTGGTACTGAAATGGGATTTCAGATAGCGAACAACAACAACAACAACAACAATTTATTGCCGTCTTTGGCAGCTAACTTTGAGCATACAACAAATTTATACTCTTTTCAAGTTCAAGGTGAAAGTACTATTGAAGCATCAAATGGGGTTTCTCAAGTTACACCACCAGTGAAAATGGAGTCAAATTCTACCAAACAGTTTTTGGGTAGTTTGGAAAATAATCAATATTGGGGTGGTGCAAATTCTTGGATAGGGTTTTCTGGTCTAAATAACTCTTCTACCACCAGCCATCTTCTATGATCTCTTAACCTTAATCCATATGTTAATTAACTTCATTAATCTTGAAGTTTCTCACTTTGTTCTCAATCTAAACTGGAAATGACTCAATGGAATTATTAACTACTCAAAATGTTCAACCCTAATATTATAAGAAAGTGAAGGTTTTCTTAAAGCTGGCGCTTGCTATGTTGAGGATGCAGTGGAGATACATATTTATTCCTGGTAGGTTTTGTATTAATCTAAATTAAATGTGTATCTACTGTACTTAAGTTTGTTATCTTTGTTTTTAATTATCTCTAGGTTGTTGTAATTTTTTGGAGGTTCTTTTACAATGTGTGTGAAGTTATATATGTGTGTGTTTTCTTTCTGATTATTATGCTATTTTGTATCCATTGGAATAGTTATAGTTAATTAATTTGTAATATTAACTTATTTCCCAAGTCTCAGCCCTAGCTGCTGCAAGTTCACTAATTATATGTTTAGCATTGGATTTACGATATAATTCTCGAGTTATATATATGCTCACCGGCCTCTTTCATGCAAGATGATATCAGAATCTTATAAGAGGGATCCAAGCTTTGAACTAGGTGATTTCTTCCCGTCGGTTTAAGTTTTAGTGGAGCCTTAACGCAACTGGTAAAGTTGCTACCATGCGACCAGGAGGTTACGGGTTCGAGCCGTGAAAACAACCTCTTGCAAAAATGTAGGGTAAGATTACGTACAATAGCCGTATAAAAATATTTACACGATCAGGTTCTTTATTAGGTAATTTCAGCTGGTAAATTTTTCGTAAGCATTAATCCGTAATCTGGTAAAAAAGATAACTTATCACAACATAAAATTTACCGATAGTGTTAGAAAAAGCTTTACGCTGTATCGTCAATGCATATAAGTCAAATCTATTTTTCTAAGAGTTTAAGTGCTATGCATTAATAATGCAAAAAATATTTAAACAATTAGTTCATTTACTAGGTAAGTAAAGGTGAATCTCTTGATGAACATTAAATTGATAATTTGGTAAAATAAAAATTAACATGATATCACATGTTAAAAGTTATTGATAGTATAAACGAAATTTTACATAGTGCATAACTTAAATTCTTTCTCTAAATGGCTTAACTTTTATAGATTGATAATGTAACATAGTTTTTAATTATGCTATCACGTAATACAGAAGATAACTAAAGATAATCATCCATTAAAAATGAATTAGGAACCTGAAAAATAAGAAAAATTAACTACTGTAACATGTTAAAGTACACACATATTATAAGAAATCTATATTTTCCACATGACCATATACGTATGTTAAATGTGAGATCCTCTATTGCGATGCAGTGCTTGGCTATAGTCAATTAAAAGGACAGTCCGATGCACAAAATGTTTCGGATTCACGCAGGATTGAATTACACTCTAAGAGGGCGTTAAGTAAATCATTGATCTACCCTAATATAAGCATTAATGGCTGATTCTAAGGCTCGAACCCATGACCTGTAGATCATGCAAAGCCAGTAGTCAATTAACTGAATTAAAATTCGGAAAGGAACAGACAAGAAAAAAGGTAGTTGTCAAAGAAAGAAAACGCCAAAGTTCCACTAAAAACCATGCTAACTATTTAACTGCAGGCAACCATAAAAACACAATGAAAGAAAAGCAGGATTTCTCATCATATTCCGTTAAAAGACAGATAGAAGAGAATAATACAGTAACATGGGTTGTAGTGGGATGAATAGGATCCCTCCACCCTTAACCAGAGACCTCGGGTCTGAATCCTAGGTATAGAAAAAGTCTTGTTAGGGAGCGCTTCCCCCTTAAATGGATCTTGCACAATGCGAATCTGGCTATAGTCGGGCTCCAAGGCGAATACGAACACAGGGCGGGAACCAAAAAAGAAGAAGAGAATAATACTATCATGATATGATGACACCATCCCCTTCCCCACAAACCAAAAAACCTACGTCAAACCTCTATCTCTCTATCTTTCTCGTTTTCAATTCCTCTTATTGTGTGTCCACTTCAATTAGTAGTAATATTAAAGCCTATACTAAAGGGATAATTTGGAGGCCAAAATCTTCAAGATTCATGATTACATGAAAACATCACAAAAAGAAGTGGTAGTCTAAAAGAGAAAAAGAAAGGACCAAAGAAGAGGATCTTTACTTTTTGCAAGGACCAATGTTACATCTCGAGCAAATAAGGGTTTGATTAAAGTGATAGGAAACCTGCTGTATAAATGAGGTAAAAATCTAAAGCTGACACTGTTAAAAACAATAAATTAAAGCAAGTCCCTAGCTCCTTTAATTTAATCCCAAGCACCCACTCCCCAAAATACTGTGTACCAAAAAAAGAGAGAATAAATAAAGAGAAAAAGAGAAGGGTTCTACGCTTTTCTTGTCTGTTTATAAGACTTGAGCAGGGAATACAGTTAGCATTTGGAAATTGTAAATAAACTAGAGGTGGAGTTGTTACTATAGCTTGGTTTAATGTTGCAAGTACAAGTGGATAAGTGACTTTAAGTTATAGCATTATCAGCGGGTAATTTTGGGCTTTGAGAGGCGTGCCAAATACTTAGAGCCCGTTTGGACATAAGAATTTTTTTTCTTTTTTTCGAAAATTTTCCACTTTTTTTCGAAATCAGCGTTTGTTTATAAAAAATTTAATTTTCACTTAAAGATGCATTTTGGAAATTTTTCAAAAATTTGAAAAACTCCAAAAAGTTGTTTTTCAAAGTTTTAACTCAGATCACTCACAAAACTTCAAAAACAACCCAAAATTATATTTATGTCCAAACACAACTCTAATTTTCAAATACCATTTTCACTTGAATTTTTTTTTTAACTTTTTATTTTTGTGGAATTTTACAATTCTTATGTCCAAACACCCACTTAGTTTAAGGTATTAATTGCCCCCACTACAAGTCGATTGCGATTGAAATTGGCAATAAACCTTATAGGTAAGGGTATTCATGGTTCGATTTGGTTGATTTTCCCCTAAAATAAAAGTAAACCAATTAAGTTTATTTTTCAAATATGAGAACCAAATCAAATTAATTGAGTCGATTTTTATCGATCAGATTTTTGTCGGCCTTTTTTGGTATTTATGAGTTTTTTTTCTCAAAATATGTTACATGGACTATCAAACACATATTCCACCAATTATATTATAGCATAATACTATCAAGCCATTTATTTTTAAGAAAAGTTATCTTCTAATATATCTTGATGAAAATTAAATTAAAATGTGATAAATATTTTAAGAATACAATTAAAGATAAGTTATTTTTAACATGAAATATATTCTTGAACTTATCAAAATAAAGACTATAAATAAAACTAGAGAGTAATGGCAAATATCTTATAAATTACTATAAAGATAAAGAACTAGATTATAAACTAATAGTACAAAAGATTAATATGTACTGTAGAATTATTCAAAATTTATATAAAAATATTCATATATATGTGTAATTAAATATTTTAAATAGGTATTTATATAGTCCGTTAGTTTTGATTTTTTCGGTAATTTTTTTCTTACACCCTAAATCAAACCAAATAAATTAAAAAACCAGAACCAAAGCAAAATAAAATAAAATATATTGACCGTTTCCATCAATTTTAGTCGATTTTCTATGTGCACCCCTACATACAGGATACAACACAGCCATATCTGGAGGCAGTAATTATTGAAAGTGGAGAACACAAATTGATTAAAATTTGTAATTAAACAACCGCATGCTTATAAGTTATAATGCCAAAGGGAGGAAGTTAAAATTTGAATTGCAATTATTCAGACTAATCGCCTTATATGTTCTTTTAAATGGTAACTTTTCAGAAAACAAAGTTTGTTAATGAAAGTTTTTACTTTTTCTTTCAACCAGAGACCACCCATGAAATTCAAACATTTTCTTATATATTCTTTATCGTGCGTATTTATTTATAAGCATTTACTTGTAATTATCATATAAATGACCTAATTATAGTAAGTATTTTCTACAAGGTGAATGCACGAAATTTAAACTCAAAAGGTATTATGTGCATGTCTGTGTCCATGCATGAAAGAATATACCCCACCTCCGCCCACGCAGATGCCTGAAATGTTTTGATTTTCCAGCTTTCGCTTTTTCTACCAGCTCTCTCTCTCTCAAGGGAGGCTGGCAAAGGACACGCATACAAAGCCCGGATCTGAAGTTTATGGGCTGTGGACTTGTCACTACATATATACTCTTAGCACTCATTTAGTTACTAGGTATGCAATTAAATATTTGTACATATTTAATTGATTTTCAAGATCACTACTAGAAAATCGTAAATTTTCGTCTGGAATATATTATCGGCAATTTCCGATGGAATCCGTCGGAATTGTCAAAAAAATATCAACTATATATTTTCAAAAAATTTTCGACCATATTTTCGACCAAATCGGCCGCAACAACGCACATGCAAGTATACGCGATCGTCAAGTAATAAAGTGACTAGAAGTCGGATGTCGAACCCACGAGGACTTGTGATTAACTATTAACTAAATTAGACTATCCTAACTATCTAAACAAGAATTAAACCTAGAAGTATTTGATTCTAAATTAATTAAAATAAAGAAAAACAAATAGTAAACTCTCAACAAAAGGATAGCAACTTTTTATATTATGATTGTGATGAAAACGATCAAGGGTTATGGGCTATCTAATAATCATATTGTATTTTTCAATTGAAGTGACTAATTAATTTATCTGGTTTATAGGTTAACAGGGTTAATATTGCTCATAAGAATCTGTCGAGTTCTTACTCGCCTATTCAAGCTAACCTAACACCTATATGTTTATGGAGTTAGAATTAACAAGAACGCATTTATAATTCCTGTAAATCAACCAAGCAAGGCAATTAGGTATATGTCTATCCTAACCGCGAATCCATTCCCCGATGCCCAGGTTCAAGAACTTGCTCAACTCAATCCTATATGCAATCTAGAATTCCCACTTTCGAGTTCAATTCAAGATTCGTAAATAGTATTCAATTGGTGATCAAACAATCAAATAATTAAGTGCAAGATTGAATAAATAAACCAATATGATAAATTAAGAAGGCAAAATCAATATCCGAATAATAATAGTCATGAAAGAATCACAACCCTAGAACGTGAAGTTTAGCTCCACATAGACATGGTAGCAAAACAACAAATCATACAAAGAAACATAAAAATTACTAAGCTTGGTGGAAGAAAAGATGAAACTCGGCCTCCACAGCGGCTCTGTGCTTGTGTTTTCCTCTCAAAATGTTCTCCCTTCTCTCAAAATAGGTTTAGGTTGGCTTTTATATGAGTTGGGAGCATCTTAAGGTCAAAATGAGTCCTAGTCGAATTAGGACGTGTTTGCGTTTTGAGCATCCAGGGCAGCATGGGGCCCTGGCCCTCAACTTTTCAACATTATGTTTTGTGTGCCACAGGTAGCGCCCCATGCTGCCTGTGACCCTCAAATTCGCACTTTTGCCTTTTCATCTAATTTTCACTCCAATTCGCGCACTTTTATCCCAAATTGCATCTAAATAATTCCTACACATAGAAATACCACAAATTAGCACAATTTATTATATTATACATCTCAAATCTACGAGACATGAGTAAAATGTGAGGCAATATATATCAAAATATGCATACATTAAGCTAATCATCAACACCCCACACTTAAACGTTGCTCGTCCTCGAGTCAACCAATAAATAACTCTATCTTTGAGCACTCTACACCAATTAACATGGTTGATAGCAACAATTAAACTCTAGAAAATACAATCACATACACTTCCCTTTACTCATGTCATTCTTTAAAAATATTCAAACAAAGACAACATACTCACAACAATCCCTAAACTCAAAAACCGACTCAACGTCACAATGCACTCATTGCTTGAACATCCAACGTCGTAGAGAAGTCTAATAAAGTTACCTATCCCCCGTGGAATCATGTGCCCTTACAACAAGAACAAGAACAAGAGAGCAAGTTCAATCCACACATTCAAATCTCATGATCAAATATTTTTTAATGACTCACATATATCAAAGAAAATCGCTCACTTTCACAAAGAAGTCACATGCATGCAATTGGTACCATAAGCTTGCCCTTAATGTAAATCTCTACTAATGTAAGCTCGCTCGATCTAAAATCAATTAGGACTTTTTCATGATTGTAATGTGGGCTAAGGGAAGAGTAAGATATATTTAAGGAATAGTGTCTCACCATCCTAAGGACTTTAACACATCACCAAATAACTTAAGCGCAAATTCTTCAACACCACTTCAATTTCACAAATAATATCACCCCCCCCCCCCAAAAGCGTTCCCTTCTTCTTTAAGCACTACTTTACTTCATACCCACTAGCAAGAACAAGACAACAATTTATTCGTCTACATTTTTCCTTTTTTTTCCAAATTTTTCTCTCTTTTTTACCAACTATTTTTTTTCAATTTCCGCTAGTGGTGTATTATTTTACAAAACAAGTGCACATTTCTTCCTTTCATTGGTTCCACTCAAAAGTCACCCCATACTTAGTCCCTTTTTACTTCTTTTAGCGCTCATTTCACAATCAGAGTGCTTTAAAAGGTAAAAGGATCAAAACAATATCAATTAAATATAAAAAGGTAGAGGCTTGTAATGTGGGTGCCAAATAAAAGTCTATAGGCTCAAAAGAGTTAACTAGGGATAAATTTTATTTATGGTAAGCAATAAAGCTAAAAGAAGATCAAAGAAAGCCTAAAATTATTTTTCAAACCGAGCATCACCTAAAATTTCGCTTCAATTCACATACCGGGCAAGTTCTAGACACAAGTATAATACATAGACTACACAAAAACCTCACCACACATGGAACATGACTCACTAAGGATTCACGGAGCCATGGGATGCAAGTATTCACGGAGCCACGGGATATTAAGCATTCAGCACAAAGTGAACACAAGTCAAGAAAACGAGACATAAGCATCACAAAATATGCTATCCAAATAACCAAGGCATCATAAGCACTTTTAGCATATAAGGAAGATACTACGCATGCCTAAGCCTAAATATACTACTATCAAACAAGTCAAGGGTGCCTAGGACTCTCATCTTTCTTCCTCCATTTATTTCCTAAATTCTAATCTACTCTAAAAATAAAAAAAAATAAAAGGAGAAAGTACTACCCGGTTCAAACTACATCCCATGAAAAAAAAACGAGGCACAAAGAAAAATCACAGGGGATTATGTTAGAATATATGAATCCACCAAACTATAGAGTATCTGGTCCTCTATGAGTTTCCACTGAGAATTCTAATTAAAATAGTAAGTAAATGAGACAAGGAATTTTTACGTGGAAAAATCTTGACTCAAGGGGACAAAAACCATGACTTACACTTGTAGGCTTTCAACTTCACTAATTTGTAATCACACTATTACAAGCCACTTTGTAATGACTCTATTAGAAAGCTTCAACTCAACTAACTTGTGATACACTTATCACAAGCCACTTTGTCACTCACTAGTTACAAAGACTTTAACTTATGACTATCTCTAATCACAACAAACTCATAAGGTTTATCATTTTGAGTTTCCTAAAACAAGGCTTCTAAGAAATCAAGATAGGAGTTACAATGAAGAATAAACAACAAGATTGCAACTCAACTACGGATACACATAGACTCAATGTGGAACTGATCCTTAGTGGGGTTGTCTTCTTGTTCTTGACACACTTGTGACTTCAATGCTGGATCAGATCATTAATTTCTTGAGAGAATATCACTAAATGCTCAAGTAAAAATGTCATGTGCCTTGCACCATGTTGTTATACAATCAAAGACATCCCTAAGATGATGTCAATTCTTGGTTGGTACACGCCTCTTCCCAATGGGAAGTGACTGCTGCACTGTCTGCTGTACTGTCACGTGTACAATTGTAGGAAGTTACTTTCTGCAGTTGCTTTCCAGCTGTATAGTTGACTTGTACTTCTGTCAGAGAGCGTCCAGGGATCAGATCCTTGTCTTGTTCCTCTTTTCTCTTTATTTACAGTTGTCGCGCCACTTTTTTCTCACGAAATTGGGTTTATGACATTTGAGAGGACAACTCGTTCCCTTTTGGGAATTGGGTTTGAATTGAAGAGTCGCCACCTAATGATTAAAGTGCATTAGGACACTAAGAAGGGTTTGATTTAGAAAATCAGAGATTTGGGTAAGGGTTTGAAATTATCCCGAGGAGAAGGTGTTAGGCACCCCTCAGGATCCACTAGTATGGTTTCCGGCCAGGCTATAGTTGTAACTTTAAGTACAAATAACATATAGGCAAGTAAGGCTTTCAAATAAGAGGGGATTTTCACGTAATGGTTACAAATAAACAAAAGTAAGAAAAAGGAACTAAAAGAGTTGATTTTCTTAAAAGAAATGGTAAAAAAAAGATTTAAAAGAAACAAGAAAACAAAGGGAAGGGGGGTCCTAGGTTTATTAATAATATGGATCACTCCACACAACATTCAGTAATCACTCCTCAGTGAGGGGCTACACGTGATGTTATCGCGTGGTCATCATATCTATATCTACCCTTCCCACACCGTTAAGGTATTAAAGCGCAGATTGGTCTCGTTTACTTATTTGTATGCTATTACCCGCCCCCAATCCTATCAGCCCCGGAGGTACTTGGGACTAGTATTCCTAAAAGGGAGGAGAAGTTGGGCTTATTTGTGGTTTCAAAGGTAAAAATACTAAGGCGACAAGAAAAAAAAATATATAGCAAGTATGGGAAGCGCATAAGCAAATAAGTCTCAAACAGACCTCCTTAAATCAAAGAAAAACATATAGTTTAGCATGTCTTACACGTACTGATTAGGGTCTAATTAAACTTAAAAGTTGAGGCAGACTGATTTATTGCATATTTCATATAAGAAGCCCGAATTAGGCCTGCCTGCTAGTTGTAGTTAATAAAATCTGATTCAGTTTATAAACATTCCTATGGCTTGCCTAAGTGTTAGATGAAAACCTATAGGCATGATATATACTGATTTTAGAAAAGATGAAGTACACTGATTTTAGAAAAGGTTGTCAGTTATTCAGGAAAGACGAGTTTTGACAAAAGATCATAAATTCTGCAGACATTAGACATTGTTGTTACTGGTTTTAGACTTATAAGCGAGTGAAACGTTTCAGACTTGGTTGATAGTTCCTATAGGCATCCTTTCTATGTGTTGCTGATTTAAAAAAAACCTCTTGGACATAATAAGAATGCAGAAACCTTATAGGTATGACATCTAATTGTAGTTGATTTTCAGAACCTATAGACATGTTCTCTACATGCATATGCAGAAGTCACGATATCTACATGAAAGTGCAGTGTCCCTATAGTCATGGTATCTAAATGAGAATGCTGAAGTTCCTATAGACGTGGTAACTAAATGAGAATGCAGAAAATCTTATAGACATGACGACTAAATGAAAATGCAGAAATCTTATAGGCATGGTAGCTATATGAAAAATGCAGAAATCTTATGGGCATGGTAGCTATATGAAAAATGCAGAAATCTTATAAGCATGATAGTTATATGAAAAAATGTAGAAATCTTATAGGCATTGTAGCTATATGAAAAATGTAGGAATCTTATAGGCAAGTTATCTACCCTTTTTACATGCATGGTTACCCTTTCCTTTTTACTAACCGTCCCCAAAAGTTATTACAAGTTATTACAATCCAAATAAAATTAAGAAAAATACATCAGAAATTGAAAATTACAACCAAGGAGAGCCTGATTCAGACTTCTTGTCTGAAGTATGAAGTAAACTAACTCCAAAGATCATGTTTCAAAGCCTTTCTCCCACTTGGATGTGTCAGAGTTCCCTAAGAGTTTCATAAAAACTCCGGGCAGTGCTTACACCCAAATGTATCACCATATTAAGCCAAAGTGCAGTGTGGAAGGGCTAGCCCTCAGGTGTCCAAGTTTAGAGGGAACTCAAGGTCCCAAGGCAAGGCTCACAAGAGGGGGGCAGAACTTAGGAACTAAGAGAGAATGTAAGTGCAGAATTCTAAAAGGGGGAAAGGGAAAGGAAAACAGCACATATAAGGATATATGGAATGGGGAGTTGCAAGAGGTAAAAAGCAGGCTAATGGGCATAACCCAACAATGGGAGATGCTGGCACAACCATAAGCCTACTGGAACACATTGTTTAGAGGTCAAGTTCAATCCATAGACAATAACTTGTATATTACCATGTTTTAAACTGTAACTCAAAGCACATAAAGGGAAATAAGGAATAATGATTCATAGCAGAAACAAGCAAAAGGGAATCAACATGCTAGTTAAAGTATTTAACTCTGCAGAAGAAGTAAAGTAGACATAAATGCAGAAAGCTGTAAGTAAACACATTGTGGGGATGCCGACATTTGAAATTAGGACATACTAGTTTCAAAGAAATAAGTAGAGAAAAATGCAGTAGTCTGGTAAAAACTTCAGTACAGACAAGAAGAGAGAGTCCTATTATGTGAGTAAGAGTTCAGAAGAGATTGTGAATTGTCCGTCTAAAGTGTAGAAAGGTCGTGCCCTTTATAGTGTAAAAACCAAGTAGAAATAAGGTAAGAAATAATTGAAGAGCTGATTGTCAATCAATTACACAAGACTCCCTTTAGTTAAGGGATTCAGATTCAAATGGGTATAAACCAATTAAGGAAAGAAATTAATCAAACACTTTGTGCAAAGTAGGCAATTAGGGGTGAATACATAAAAGTTATTTAAGTACGGTTTTTTGAAATACACGGTTTGTGCGAATAAGGTAAGGAAATCAATTGACAACTACTAAATCAACAGTCAGGGATTTTGTATGAATGAACCTAGTCAAAAAGATAGGAAAGGTTTTTAACGTAAGGGAAATCAGCAAACAATGGAAAAGGAATCAATCAGACCATATTCAGAGGGAAGTATGAACTAGTCACAAATTTAAAAGCCACTTTAAAGGGAAGTCTATCATATATAAGGAGCATACAGACATGTTAAGCATGAAATAAAAGATTGTCATGTCACTGTATTATTAGTAGAAAAATCCAGAGTAGAAGGGTTTAGTAAAAAGGTCAGAATCATATGAAAACAAGGAATTGGTCTGAAAAAGTTGGGGGTTTTGAAATAAGACCCCTAGTTCAGGCAAATCGTAAAATCAAACTTGGCGGAACCCCCAAATTCTAGGGTTTCCACCTTGAATCAAGTACAGAGATGAGAAGGCAAGTAGTCGAAACAGGCTCAGAGGTTTCAGAACTGAAACCACTTGCATGCTTCTTTCATCAATAGAAACTCATGAGAAAACATGATAGCAAAGTAACATGCAAACATAGTAGAAGGATTCAAAGAACATAATGGAAAATACTGATAAGAACAGTAGAAGAAGCATGCTTAAGAGGCTTTCTAGAAGAAGCTTAAACAGGGCTCAACAGAAGAAAAAATAGTAAAAACACTTAAGAATACAGTAGAAAAATATAATAGACAGAACCTAATAGAACATGGTAGAATAAAATACTAGAACATAGTAGAAGAGCATACGAGAACATAGTATAGAAAACACAGTAGAAGAATATACAAGAACGGGGTATAGAAAACATAGTAGAAGAACATGCATGGTAGAAGGAAAACATAAGAACACAGTGGAGGCAAATACACACAAAAGAAAAAGGAGAGAAAGTCAGAGAAACACTTAAACATTTTCAGAAAATCCTAGATCGGAAACGAAGCGATTTTGAAAGTAATTTTTGAAAGAAAAGTTAGGGAAATCATTTGAAAACACAAGGAGAGCACAGATACACAACGGATCTAAGGAAATCGGAGAAAACCTTGAAGGGTTAGGGTTTCAGAAGAACCCTAGAAGTGAGATAGGCTTTGAAAGGTCACCGATCTGAGTCGAAGAGGTCGAAATCAGGCTCAAACCACCATGGTAGGCCGGAGATGACCGTGGAACCTCGAGTCGGCAGAGGTCTGGGTGCAAACCTTCGAGGTCAGGCCTCGAATCTTCAAGTATCAGGTGCGTGGGAGCAAGGGGAGGTGGGTATGAGACTCCCACATCCTGAGAAGCCATGGATTCCGGTGGGTTTCAAGGTAGAAGGGGTGGTAAGAGGCGGTTAGGGTTTGGGAATGTTCGAGAAAGTTTGAGAGAGTTTGAGAGTTCAGAGGCAGCTGGTTAGGTGAACTGATTTAGGGTTAAGGGGTGTTGGTAGATTAAAAAGGAAAGGAGGATTTGTGGCCGTTGATCATTTTGATCAACGACCTGGATTTAATGGGGGGCCGGACGGGTTAACTTAATTTAATCAGGGGCGGGTAGTTTAGAAATTGGGCCAGTCCATTTGAAATTGAAATTGGGGTCAATTGGGGGGGAAGGGTTGATTTAGGCTAAAATCGAAATAGTTAGGGCTAGTATTTAAATAGCCACTTTTTCCCTTTTTATTTTGTAAGAATAGTAAAATGATTTCTGAAAACAATTAAAAGTACTAAATTAATTAATTATACACAAATATTAGATTAAAAATAGTGGGATCAATTTTATAATTATAAACGCAATTAAATCTTAAGATAGGCTAAAATTGCAATTACGTGCAATTTAATTTTAAAAATACTCAATAAATTTGTAAAAAATGTGAAAAATTACCTTAGCTATATTTTGGTATAAATATGAGAATTCAATAAAGGAGTTACCAAAAATGATAATTTGGGAAATAATTATTGATTTTTTCTGATAAAATAAGGCAATAAATTGATTTAAAAATTATTTTTTAAAAATTGGAAAAAACACTTGGACATGCCTATATATGCATACATATGCTATTTTGAAAGTATTTTGCATATGAAAAATATATAGGGAAAAATTAGATATCAACAGTAGTAGTTCACATTAGCTGGAGTTCAGACTGGACTTCGTTCATTTGTAATGCGTACCAAGTGTGTCAGGTTCCCTATCTGGTTCTTGACAGTAAGTTTTTTAGATTATCAAAACATAAAGCAAATACATTGAACACCCATCAATTTCCTCATTTTGATGATGACAAAATTTAGACATTGATAACATTTATTTAGAGCAGAAATAACTAGATAAGGTAACAGGAACTTCACAAGTTCCCCCTGACCTTTTGCTTTTGATTCCCCCTTAATCAGATCCCCTGTTATTTAGATCCCCTCTTATACTTCTCCCTTTTGTCATCATTAAAAATACACAAGCAGGCAAAAAATATAAAGAAGTCTAACACAGTCAACTCATGCCATATATGTGCATATAACATGACATAAAAGAGAAGCAAAGGAAAATAACATTGTACAAGCAAAAAGAAGAGATGTTTCATTGATATGAAAATGGAAAGATTAAACAGGGGCAGTAACGGTGAGATCCAACATGCCAGCATAACAAAAAGGCAAACAAAATAAAACAACAACCACAAAACATTGTAACAGAAGACAGCTGGTCACTGAAAGGTTTCTAAGGGGCACTAGAAGAGGAAGACTTGGAGAGGGAGGTAGCAAGGGTTTTGAGAACCAGGTCCATACGGTCATTTGCAGATAGCTGTTCTTCAAGCAGTTTTGCACAAATCTCATCATTTTCCTTGGTCAAGCGGGCAACTTCTTCATGGGAAGAATTAACAAAACCAGGTGCCCCAACAGCTTGACTAAGCTGAGTTTCCAGTATGGCATTTTAAGTCCTCAATCTTCTGATCTCTTCGGTAGCAACATTTTGAGAATTGATCAGCTGAGAAATGGTCGATGTGCTTCCACCAACCTTTTCTACACACTCACATTCTTCCAGAGTGGTTTTGGAGAAAGTTTGCTTGCGGGTTCCCACTTTGGGATTATCCAAGGGAACCTTGTAGAACTTAAACACTCGAGTGAGGAGAAAGCCATATGGAAGCCCGTAATTGCCACCTTTAAAGTTTGCCACCTTTTGCATATGTTCTATCATGATTGCTTGCATATTGATCGGGACAAACTCATCAAGTGCCTCAATTAAGACCAGATCAGACTTTGAAGCGATAGACCGCCTCTCAGGACGAGGTAAAAACACCTTATTGATCAGCTCAAAGAGAAGCTGATACTCAGGCAGTAATGCCTTCTTATGCACCCGTTCCCCCTGCTGAATAGCTTGCTCTTTCATAATAGTTCTCCTAAAGTTAGCACTACAAGAACCCTTGACTGAGGATATCCCTTCACATGAAATTTGGAGAACTTTCCCCAATGCTGACGCGTCAAGCACAATGTCTACGGCATTTACTAGTACACAGATGTGGTCCCCCTCAACAGTGAAGAGAGATACGTAGAAATTTTGCACCGCGTCTTCGTACACCTTAAGCACATCCTCTAGAAACAAATGATCTCATTGCTGAAATTCCACCATCTCCCAAACTTGCCTCATACCTGCCATCCCTGAGATTGCCGAATCAAACATACGACCCTACAAGATTTTCTGAGTTCTCAATCTCTCATGCCAGATACCACTGTCACTGGGTATGACCTTCATAGAACTAGGTCCCCTTACAGTTTCCCGTTTTTGTTTTCTAGAAACTTTGACAGACTTCCCTTTCTGGCTTACAACCCCCACAGTATCCCCTTCAAACATAGTTTGCTCAATGACAACCTTCTTGGACTTACTGCAACCCTGCACAGAAGTTCTAGTTTGTTTTTCAATAGCTTCATCAGAAGCTCCAACCACAGACTTCTGGGTTTTTGTAGATCATTTTACTAAATAATTGGGTTCCTCTACAGTATCTTCGTCAGCCTCAAACACTGGAATGCTTTTGTCAATCACAAATTCCCCTTGTTTTGTCGATCTCTTTTTCTTTTTCTTGACACTCCTCTTACTTTTCTTCAAGGCAACCTCGAAAGTCTCTTTCTACTGCAAACTGGTAGTGGGTCATTTGGAAGAGAATTCAGGGGTTACTGCTGGTTTGCGCATCTTAAACCACGCGCTGAGAGCAATATCATCTTCATCAATAGGGACTTCACTGGGTGGAATGGATTCCAAGGGCTTAGAATAAACAAGAGGTTCCTGGGTTGATTCAGTTGGAAGAGAATCAGGTTCTCCAGCAGGTTTTTCTGTGACTATTTCATGGACTGGAGACTCGAAGAGTACCAAGGTTCTTTCATCTCCTAGGAATGGAGTCCCCCCCCCCTTCCGAGACTCAGACAAAAGGGAGGCTCCTTCATTCAAAAGACTCTCAACAGCAATAGCCATGATATTGTGAGCTGCTTTCTTTTTTGGTGACTACGTGAGAGCCACTGAGTCCAAAATGGAGGGGTTTAGATACTGATCAGGATCATCCTCAGAGATCTCTGACACCTGAGAGGTAACACTTATGAGTGTTCTTTGGTAAGATCGGAAGAAGGAGGAGACATGGAGTTTTCAACACATGGTAAGGAGACAGAGTTTGAAGGAGAGAGGCAAGTGACAAGAGATAAGAAGGAAACAGGTGTGGGTGCAGTAGTATTGGGGATAATGGAAGAGTGGATTTCTAGGGGTGACTTTAAGGAATATGGAGAAGTGGGAGTGGTGTTGATGACAGAAGAAGGGAGAGATTGTTCGTTTTCCATTGTAGGAGAATTTGGTAGAGAATTGGAGTGAGAAAGAAGAGAGTCTTATGGGAAGAACGACTAATGATGAGAAAGGAGAGGAACGGGTTCCAAGGGGTTTTTTGAAATGACGGTAGGTTTGTAGGAATACGTAATGTGCAGAGGAGGTGAAAGGATTTGAAAGATTAGATGTGACATGCAGACTATGAAAAGTCGGATGATGTGGCAATTGAATTAATTTTGTTACCCCTTTTGAGAAAGCATGCGAAAAACACATTACTACTAACCTGTGGTACATGAACCTGATTCCTGAGCGGTTTTATAAAAGATTTTTGCAGCTCCTATTTCGCAGTTCAACATTGTACCTTTAGCTTCTATGATCGTCATGCGTGTTTACCTGCAATGGTATAGATGTGAGTTAGGCTAAGTCAAAAAACACTTTAGCCAATTTTACCTGAATGAGACTTTCACGGTCATGTAAGCAGAACTAGGTTCTCTCATAGGTTTAATTACCCCAAGTGCCATCCTATTTCTCTCAAAGAGTTCCCTGCTCACAACCTTTGTGAGGGAGCCTGCATCAGCTGTTGAGAGAGCCACTGGTTTGTGTTTTCTCGTACCCCATGAGGTTAGGCATGATCCAATAGAATGAGCCATTCTAGATGTGCTCTTCTTGACCACCAGATAACCTTGTTTCCTTCAAATTGATGCAGTTTCTCTTTTATTGTCTTTACCTGTCTCCTTCATCTAACTCATCGTATCAGCCTTGCCATTTGAAACATCATACATTTCCCTTGGAACCAAAAGTGGTTCATTATCTTGATCATCACTATTTCCTACTTTGTTAGAAGAGGGATTCTCGTTGAATAGCTCATGAACACTTTCTTCCACACATTGTGTCCTTTTGTCGTGGACTTTGTAGGCTTTGTTCCAAGAGGAATATCCCAGAAAGATTCCTTCATCGCTTTTTACATCAAACTTCCCAAGCTGGTCATTCCCGTTGCTGAGAACATAGCATTTACATTCAAAGGTTCTCAGATGAGTTATTTTTGGTTTTCTTCCATTGAGCAGCTCATAGGGGGTTTTGTTTAGGAGGGACTTGATTATACACCTGTTCTCCAAGTAGCAAGCAGTTTTTATTGCTTCTGCCCAGAGTTTTTTGGCGATTCCATTGTCAATGAGCATTGTTCGTGCCATGTCCTCCATAGTTCTATTCTTTCTTTCAACAACACCATTTTGCTATGGAGTCCTTGGTGCTTTTATTCCATCTTCACTTGGATCTTTCTTGACGAAGTCCACAGATACCTTGAAAGTATCATTCTTTGTTCTAACAACCAGTGACCAGGTGAATCTTGAATTTTGGCAGACTACGAACCAGGTCTCTCTAAATCAGTTCATTTAGAGGTGAGAAGCTTGCATGCCCCAATCTTCTTATGTCAAAGTCCTGCATCATCAACAACTGCCTTTAAGTAGCCCATATCACCCGCTTGTAGAGATTCAATGTTAGCAACGTAGATGTTCTTGTATCTTTTGGATACTAAAACCACTTTGATAATTACCAGATTAAAAATTGTGCACAATTTTAATACGAACTCTACTTTGTTCCCTTTATCACAAATTTGAGAAACACTCAAGAGACTGTGCTTCAGGCCCTCTATATAGTACACGTTCTCAATTGAGTGTGAAAGAGACTTCCAACTTTTCCAATACCGAGAATGTACCCCTTTTTCATTTCCAAAGGATACATTCCCCTCCCTACAGGACTTTCAGTGAGAGAAAATCCATGGTGTTTCTAGTTATGTACTTTTAGCAATCCGCTTCCTCTCACTGTTCCCTACACATATAAATTATGGGTTAGATTTAGGAACCCAAACTATTTTGGGTCCCTTGTTATGAGAAAAGGTATGAATAAGATCTTTTTTAATCCGTGCAGGCAATATTCGTTTCTTGCGAGTGGTACCTGGTCCCTCTTTAGTAGTCACTTTTTCAGTAAACAATTTGTTTTTTTGAACAGGCTGAACCCTGGCCCGATAATTTTCTTTGAAGTGCCCATTGTTCCCACAGTGGGCACAAAGCCAGTTATCAGGAATTGTGACATACTTGTTGTGAGGGTTGTAAAGAGTTTTCTACTTTTGAAACCCGATTCTCTGCCTGTTTCCACTATTGTTGAAGTACATGGCAGTGACAGCATCTGAGGACTAGGTCCACTTGAGGGATTTCCCAAGATCAACTTTTACTTTCTTCAATTCAGCTTGAAACTGCCTATTTTTCTCGAGTTCACCACACAAACTATTTTAACATTATTTAATTCCTTTTGAAGCTTGATATTTCTTTCCCCTTCTCAATACTTGCAGGCCTAAGTTTTGATTTGAGTCCTTCAATAGTTCCCTCTAGGTCAGTGATTATCACTAAAAAGTCATCCCTCTCTTGCTCAGTAGCTAAAATTTTCTCTTCTAGAGTGTGTTTTTCATTGCTAAATCTTTCTATGGTTTCCTTCAAATCAGCAACCACTACCATCACGTCATCTCTCTCATTTTCTTCGCTATTTATTTTTTCATTCAAAGCTTCCTTTTCTTTTTCAAGATTAGCTATGGTCTTATTTAGATCAACTACACAGACCACCAGATCATCTCTAGATTGTTCAACATCTCCTAGCCTATGGTCAAGATGTCCTTATCATTAATAAGGCTATAATATGCGTCAATTAGGACATTTGCTAATGATATTAATTTCTTAGAAAAGTAAGACTTCAGATTTCTCTGAACATCCCTGAAATTTACCTCATCATTTTCATCCTCTTCATCATCGACAGACTGAGCCATCAGTGCAAACAGTGAGTCAAATTTCGTTGCTTCAGTTTCCACTGCCTTCATGGAGTTGTTTTCTACATCAGGTTCCCCTTCTAATTCACTGGAGGAGTTTCCCCAAGCAGCAAGAGCTTGCTTCACAATATTGTCGATTGCACTTTTTCGACTGAATCATTTGTCAGGAACCAGGTTCCTTTTTGTCGCTTTGTCAATGTTTTGTTTGTATTGCTCCTATTTCAAAAGTGGGCAGTCTTTGATGAAATGCCCTGGCTTTCTACACTTGTGACAAAGATCATTGTTCCTTGCCTTACTTGAGCTGCCTCTTTTTGGTATACCACTATTTCTTCGAACCATCTTTTGAAACCTTTTAGTAAGATAGACCATATCACTATCTTCTTTACTTGAGTCACTGTTTTCAGCCTTGAGCACCAGGTTCTTCTCCTTCTTTGGCTCTCTCCTTTCAGTGTCTTTCTTTCTTTTCATCTTGTATGTCTTCATATTTCCAATCAGCTCATCCATGGTTAGAGTTTGCCCAGCTTTAGCTTCAGTGATGGCATTCACCTTACTCTCCCAAGAGCCAGGTAGAACACTAAGAATCTTCCTTATAAGCTTATTTCTAGGAATAACATCTCCAAGTGATGAAGCTCATTTATGATGGATGTGAATCTAGTGTGCATATCTTGTATAGACTCATCATCCTTCATCCTGAAGAGCTCATACTCGGTGATGAGCATGTCGATCTTGGACTGTTTAACTTGAGTAATTCCTTCATGTACGGTTTGTAATGCTTCCCATATTTCCTTAGCAGAATCACAAGCTGAGATTCTGTTGTACTCATCAGGTCCTAAACCACATACCAAGATTTTCTTGGCATGATAGTTCTTTTCTACGGCTTTTCTATCAATATCACTGTACTCTTTTCTATTTTTCGGCACCATTGGTCCAGTTTCTCCAAGCTTCTTCATAGGAACATGTGGACCATCACAAACAACGTCCTGCAGCTCGAAGTCTTCTGCCATTATAAAATCATGCATACATGTCATCCACCAACCGTAGTACTGACCATTGAATCTAGGAGGTCTGTAGGTTGATTGCCCTTCCTCAAAGTTAGGAGGAGCAGCCATTGAGATCCTTTCTAGGTGTTAACCTTTTAGAAATAACCTACTCTAATACCAATTATTAGAATATATAAATCCACCAAACTATAGAGTATCTGGTCCTCTATGAGTTTCCACTGAGAATACTAATTAAAATAGTAAGTAAATGAGACACGGAATTTTTACATGGAAAAACCCCAACTCAAGGGGATAAAAACCACGACCTACACTGGTAGGCTTTAAACATCACTAACTTGTAATCACACTATTACAAGACACTTCGTAATGACTCTATTACAAAGACTTCAACTCAACTAACTTGTGATACACTTATCACAAGCCACTTTGTCACTTACTAGTTAGAAATACTTTAACTTATGACTATCTCTAGTCACAACACAGACTCAGAAGGTTTATGATTTTGAGTTTCCTAAAACAAGGCTTCTAAGAAAGCAAGATAAGAGTTACAATGAAGAACAAACATTAAGATTACAACTCAACTACGGATACACATAGACTCATTGTGGAACTAGTCCTTAGTAGAGTTGTCTTCTTGTTCTTGACACACTTGTGACTTCAATGCTGGATCAGATCTTTAATTTCTTGAGAGAGTATCACTAAATGCTCAAGTAAAAATGTCATGTGCCTTGCACCATGTTGTTATACTATCAAAAACATCCCAAGAATGATATCAATTCTTGGTTGGTACACGCATCTTTCTAATGGGAAGTGACTGCTGCACTGTCTAATGTATTGTCGCGTGTGCAATTGCAGGCAATTACTTTCTGAAGTTGCTTTCTAGGTGTATATTTGACTTGTACTTCTGTTAGAGAACATCCAGGGATCAGGTCCCTATCTTGTTCATCTTTTCTCTTTATTTGCAGCAGTTCACATTAGCCGGAGTTTAGGCTGGACTTCATTCATTTGTAATGTGTACCAAGTATGTCAGGTTTCCTATCTAGTTCTTGACAGTAGGTTTGTTAGATCATCAAAACATAAGGCAAAGATATTGAACACCCATCAGATTATTACTACCTAAAAAAAGCTAAAAGACATATATATTTTTTTCTTCTTCTTTTTTCCTAATTTTTTTTAGACTTTAATCCCTGAAGAAACTATCTAGGAGATCCATCGTCAGGAAAAGTACAAATTATTTTAATTTTTTTGCATATGTAAAAAAATTCAAGTTATTAAAACTGTTACTAAAATACTACACTACCAAGAAAAATAAAAATAAGAAGTTAAACTCAAAATAAGAAGTTAACATTTATTTTTACTACTAACATACTACTACTACTAATTATCTAGAGGAATTTTCTCATCCCACACTTAAAAGAGTGCAGTGTACCCAATGCACAAATAAATCAAAAATAAATAGCGATGGTGAACAAGAAACTCCCTAAAAGGCCAAAGGCCGAAGAAATAGCGGCTCACGGGGTACTTAGACTTCTCCCAAGGATGGTACTTTGTACGGTACCTCATACTAGTTCCAACCATCTGACTCACTTTTGCACACTTCCTATGGCTTTGCTCCCATGCTCAAAATCCTACAAAATAAACCAACACTACAAAAATAATACAATAAGAAAAAAAAATAATCAAAACTAAAAGAAAGCAGTAAAGCTGGATTGCCTCCTAACAAGAGCCTAATTTAACGTCGCGGCACGACGTGAACCACTTTTTTCTCCACCTCGAACTTATGAATTGTACCCCTAACATGGAATCGAGTCTGCGGCTATGCTCCAGTGGTGGGGCTACAAAGATAACTAGGCCAAGCAATAAAATTTTCACTCTATACTTCTCAACCTTTAGATGGGGAATGTAATTTTTGTTTTTTGCCACAACAAATTCAAGAATATAGGCAATCTCATCCTCACCCTTTGACCCCCTCATTAGCTCAGATGGATCGATTACTATCTTACTATCTGAACACAATGTGGAAAATGATTGGAATGAGGTCTAATGTGCCCTAACTCATAAGTTGTACTACTATTTACATCCCCATATATACAGACACTCAAGTCTCCCCATATGGTCTAATGATTGGTGTATGCGGCGAAATCAGAGGGCTAAATTTCTCGCCTATCAAGCCACTTCGGAAGAATACCTCGAGACCCCGAGGACGTGGAGTTGCGACCGAGTCCTCTCCGTCGGGGCTCGTCGAGGCCCGACTCAAAGAAGACGAAGATCGAGGCTGGAACAAAAAGGGGAGTTTCCAAGGCACGCGGCTAAGTCTGACAGAGTCGGCCTACCCAAAGCCTGTGTCGAGGCGTCATGTCTAGCCGTCCCATCTCTATGCTTTTGTAATTAATGTATGTTGTACTATAAAGGGTTTCTCCTCCTATATAAAGGAAACCCATACTACTTTGTAATCGGCTGATGTTGCTCCAACTATTCTCTACAAGATCAATAATATCTCTCTCTTTCCTCTCTCTAACTTACTCGCTCTTACTAGCTCGAGGCCCCTCATAGCATTTATCACCTTCATACTTGTTCTTCATTTATTGCTTGGTATTGGCCATGAAGAGCCCTCTTTAATTATATTCAAACTATTATCTCATTCCCGACTATCCCCGATAGCTTGAGCTCGAGCCAGATATCGACCCCGAGGCCCCTCATCAACCAGACCGAAGCTAGGGTAGCAAGCCCCTCGGTTTGATTACTGCCCTATTTTAGCTTGTATCTCATCATTAAACTTTGTACTCTTAGCATCAACTGCTCTAATAACTAGCATAAAAATAGATCACGTATTTTTAGAATCCCATTTACAAATTTAATTGTTGGTACCATTTTCACGGTAAACAATTAGTATTCTCGTTTTTGCTTCTCAACTTGATCTACAAGATTTTTTTCAGTTTTACACAACTCATCATTAAGTTGTTGGGTGTTACGCGCATCAACCTTTGCACTCAAATCTGCATCCAAGTAATGCACGACCAAACCAAATTGTCAACTTCATGTGCAAGATCAACTCTCTCCTTAGACCAATCATTCACCAATATTGTTAGAAGACCACTTCGTTTAGTATATTCCCTTAATTGAGAATATTCGTTCCAATGCTAACCCTTACTCCCATATTCAAATTCAGACTTCCCAGAGTTCAGGTCATGACAAGCCTAAAAAGACAGGCCATAATAGTCTTCTGTCAACCAATCATCTTCATCAATAACCTTACTTCCGTATATTTCATCCCCAGATGTCATGTTGAAAGAACTAGAAACATACTAAGAGAAAAATCAAATAGTTATAAAAATATATACATACATACATACATACATACATACATACATATATATATACATATATATATATATATATATATATATATATATATATATATATATATATATATATACACACAAAAAAAAAGAAGATAAAAAAAAATGTCTAATCTAGAAAAATAACAAATTTCTAAGTCCCCGGCAACGGCGCCAAAAACTTGTTGCAGCCAAACGCACACACAAGTATACGCGGTTGTCAAGTATACGAGGACTTGTGATTAACTATTAACTAAATTAGACTATCCTAATTATATAAACAAGAATTAAACCTAGAAGTATTTGATTCTAAACTAATTAAAACAAAGAAAAATAAATACTAAACTCTGAACAAAAGGATAACAATTTTTTATGTTATCAATGCGATGAAAATGGTCTAGGGTTATGGGCTATCTAACAATCATATTATATTCTTCAATTGAATTGACTAATTAATTTATTGGTTTATTGGTTAACAGGGTTATATTGCTCATAAGAATCTATCAAGTTATTACTCGCCTATTCAAGCTAACCTAACGCCTATATGTCTATGGAGTTAGAATTAACAAGAATGCATTTATAATTCCTGTAAATCAACCAAGCAAAGCAATTAGGTATATGCCTATCCTAACCTTGAATCCATTCCCTGATGCCCAGGTTCAAGAACTTGCTCAACTCGATCCTATATGCAATCTAGAATTCTCACTTTGGAGTTCGATTTAAGATTCGTAGATAATATTCAATTGGTGATCAAGCAATCAAATAATTAAGTGCAAGATTGAATAAATAAACCAATATGATAAATCAAGAAGGCAAAATCAATATCTGAATAAAAATAGTCGTGAAAGAACCACAATCCTAGAATGTGAAGTTTAGCTCCACATAGACATGATAGAAAAATAATATCTCATACAAAGAAACATAAAAATTACTAAGTTTGGGGGAAGAAAACATAAAACCCGGCCTCCACGGCGGCTTTGTGCTTGTGTTTTCCTCTCAAAAACGTTCTTCCTTCTCTCAAATAGGTTTAGGTTGGCGTTTATATGAGTAGGCATAAGGATGCTAGACCGTTGCTCAATACTGTATATTCAACGTTCATCAATCTGCAGCAAGCACTGACTTTTAGGGGGAAGCATTCGAATGGTCTCCCCTAAGATTTACCTCTTTTCCAAATAAATCGAACATGTCTCTGCTGTGCTATTAGAGGCTCTGGGGAAGTCCCCGCCCTGATCGGTCACTTTTCTGGGCTGGGATCGGGTTTTTTATGAATAGTTTCAATCAATATTCCATTGATTGTAGCTAGTGATTGCTCAGGTCGCATCTTGGGGCGCTAAGAGGCTTTTGTTTTTAGAACAGGGTCATTTCTCCCATTCTTCGATCTCTAGATAGAGTTGCTAGCTTCTTGTCTACCAGTTCTAGGTATAGATTCTTGACGAATCAGCGGTATTTTTGGGGGCGCGTTAGGGTCGAAATAACTGAGTCCTAGTCGAATTAGGATGTGTTTGCATTTTGAGCATCCAGGGTAGCGTGGGGCACTGGCCCTGACCCTCAACTTTTCAACATTTTGTTTGTGTGCCACAGGTAGCGCCCCACGCTGCATGTGGCCCTCAAATTCGCACTTTTGCCTTTTCGTCCGATTTTCGCTCCAATTCGAGCATTTTCATCCCAAATTGCACCCAAATAATTTCTACATATAGAAATACCACAAATTAGCATAAATTATTATATTATACATCTCAAATCTACGAGAAATGAGCAAAATATGAGGTAATATACATCAAAATATGCATACATTAAGCCAAACATCACAACTGTTGGCGCAGAAGTTAGTTTAACTCGTTTGACTTTCTTTTTTTAAATATTGAAAATGACAATTCCGACCGAATCAGTCAGATTTTTTTTAAAAACCCTACCCGAACTTCGTTCCCCAAAAACAGAAACATTTCTCTTTTCTTCCTCCTTCTTCTCTCATCCTCCTCTTCTCCCCCTCTCGTCCTTCTTCACCATACTCCTCGTTATAGGTAATATATTTTCGCTCGCTCGCTCTCTCTCTCTCTCTCTCTATCTCTCTCTCTCTCTCTCTCTCTCTCTCTCTCTCTCTCTCTCTCTCTTGTTTCCTCTTCCTTTTTCCCTTTCCTTCCTCCTCCCTTTTCCCCTTAATTTTTTTTATTTTATTTTTCGTTTTCAACATTTGTTCCGCGCGCAACGACGCATTTCTTCTCCAATCTTTTTTCCATCGAGGTAAGTAATTTGGTGACATATATATATATATATATATATCTTGTTTTTATTATTAAATTTGTGGTAAGTTTCTATATATGAACATCATAGCTAGTTGAATTAGGTATGGTTGAAATTTTAGGGATTTTAATTTTTTAATAATACTTAATATAAAATATAACGAGAGAAGAATATGTTGAATTAGGTATGGTTAAAATTTTGGGTTAAACAAGAATATGTTAAGAACTTAAATCTAATTTTAGTAACTAATTAACTTATTTTTGAAATAAAAAAAGATGACATGTTGGCATAAAGTAATTTAAAAAATAACGATAGGAAAGAAGGAAAACGAACTTTCACTTTCACTTCCAACGGTAATTATATAACTAGTTATAGCTTAAAGTTTTGGTGTAAAGTTTGTTGTTCTAGGTTCATTGTTGCTTGCTAGTTTTATTATTAGAATGATACTAAATTTAAATGTTTTCAATTTCAACATTAAGATTAATTTGTAAATTTGAAAAATTATTAGTTAATTTGGATTATATGAACATTTAAGAAGCTATTAAAATTTAATTATTTTAGTTAAAAACTTATATTATTTAGAATAGGGATTAATGTGAGATTTTGAGTGTTAAAAAATATTAATTTAAAAAATAAAATATACCATTAAAGTGTTTTGACACAATGATACGTATATATCTAAAATGAATCTTTGAAAGAGTATAACTTTGTAACCAGTTTAAATAAATCAGATTGTTTTAAATATCTCATTTCTAGATTTCTATTTGTGTAGATGAAATTTGTGCATCATAGATGGATGTATAATAGGAATTATCCTAATCGTACGGTGTTGAGGGATGAATTTATTGAAGGGGTTGTTGAATTTATTGCTAAGGCTCAAACACTTGATGATTTTCTTATTGGAGGAAGCATTAGGTGCCCTTGTGCGAAATGTAAGTGTGTTAAGTTATTGAAAACAAACGAAATTAAAGTTTATCTCTACAAGAAAGGGTTTGTAAAAAATTATTATATATGGATAGTTCACGGGGAGAATCATGCTAGGTTAGATGGTGTTATCTTTCACAATTTTTTTGGTGGTGAGGGTATCCCCATTGCGGAACATAATACAATGAAATGAATCAAAAATTAAATAAATGTTATTTTTTAATTATTAATTTTCGACTAATTCGGCCAAAATTATATATTTTTATTATTTAATTTTAAATAAATATTTGTTTTTATTTATATTATTACAACTGATTCGGTCGGTAAATTCCGACCACTTTGGTCGGAGATTTAAAAATAATTTGGTCGTCTGACCTTTTGAATGTTCCGACTACTTTGGTCGAAAATCACTGACGGATTCGGTCGGAAATTGTTTTCCGACCTACTATTTTCTTATCGACCAATTTGATCGGAAAGTAGTCGAAAATTCGTGATTTTCGACCGATTTTTTCGACCGTTTTCGACCAATCTTATATCAACAATCAAATATTAAGATGTCAATCTAGGCATAATTAATATACATTAAATCAAATTCTGGAGGGCAATTCAATTTTGTTAAAGCAACAAGACTGACAGTAAATTATACTAATATCTTGATGGAAGTGATTCTTATTATGAAACATATTCATCTGATAATTACAAGTTACACAATCGGAACCAAGATCATAAATATTGTAACCAAAAAGGGATAAAGGAAATGGAAAATGCTGGCACAGAATGTCTACACTAATCGTCTATTATATTCAAGGATTGAAATATAATAGAGCGCTTAAGAGAACTATGTCTTCCACAGTTAATTATGTATATACTTTTATTTATTTAATTAGGTCTTTAATATCTTATTTTTTTATTGATGAAGAGTGACGGCGAGACTTGAACAACCCACTACCCCTGCCTACTATATACCATGCATATGTAGCAGTCATTTGAAAGATGATTACGGAACTGGAGGGGCGGATAATCTCATTGACTACTAAGTTATGCTTTTTAACGGTGTCTCTGTTCCCATCTTCGGTCAGGGGCGTATCTATGTTAGCAAATGTGGGGCACATGTACCCATCCTCTTACCAAGTAAAAGCAGATTTTATGTACAAATTTTCAATGGTTTAGCCATATAGAGTAGATGGCACCCATGCTCAAATTTTGGCATTGGTGCCTCCGATCGAGACCCCATGGGCTCACATTAATATAATACTACGTATTTAGTTTGTATTTTGTAGCTCATTTTTATTTTAGTTCTATTTTTTTGTTTCCTTCTTATCATTCTTTCCTTTTTTATCTCCTTCTCCAAGTCTTCATGGTAAACAACAACTTAAGGAATCAGAGATTAAACTACTTATTACTTCCATTGAGATTTATTTTATCTTGAACCACTATAAATTGGTTTTATTAAAAATAATTTATGCGACAATAAAATCTAAGTCCATGATGAGACTTGTTTAAAAAAATTTATCCCAAATTATTGCTTAAACATATTTGAATTTTTACCAAATTATTGAAATTCTTTTTCAAAATTTTAAAATAAAATATACTTTCCTTTTTTTGGTTAAGCAAGTCACATATAAAGAGCTCGTCATATGCTCTGAGAGCTTTTTGACGAAGTTTCTTTTTACAGTATTATATTTTCATTAGTATTCTATTTTCCCTTTTTATTTTGAATTTTATGGTAAAACCTGAACAGGTTTTAATATAAACATTATGCAATGATTGTCAAATTATAATTGATAATATTAATGACAAACACATACTTAGATTAGCAAGATTATAGTTTATCTCGTTGAATAATGTGCAAAATTATTAATATATCATAAAACGCTAAAAAAATATGCATCACGTGATATTATGACAAGTATCGTATTGCACCCATGATCTTAAAATCCAGGATCCGCCTCTGTCAATAGAGGTAAAAAAAATAAATTTTGCTTTATATACACGGTGTAATTTTTGGACTAAGGGGGTTCGGGTGAACCCTTCCGCCCATAAATCCGCCCCTGCTTCTGAGTAATAAGAGTTGGGTGGACATTGTATACCTGTCTGATAAGATGGTGTATAAACTGTCTAGGATAGTTTTGTGGTGCAAATCGCTTAAAAACTACTATAAACTTAACATTGATGGTAGTTTCAAGGATGACAAAGAAATGGTAAGGGGTTTTGGTTTTTGTGGTTTACTTTCCTTGTTAAGTGTACATATGTTGTAGGAGGATCTCAAGAGTACATAAGATCACAGAATGTATAGATTTGGGTACGCCCAATCTCCTGATTTTTTTGGGAAAGGTCAGGCTACGTATACCTCTCGGGCATGTAATTTGCTACTGGTTAATTCTATCTAATACACATCCTAGGGGTCTAGCCTAACCCCCCATCTTTAAGGTGGCTTTGATTTATAAAAAATTGTGACTTTATTTGAACACTCAATCTAAAAGGTTATATATTTTTATTTACTTGATCATGTCTTCAACAAAAACTCAGCAAAATAATCTCACAACATTGGGAGAAAGGGATACTCTTCACTCTTCACTAAGAAAGCACATGTAGACGGGTAGAGGAAGAGTAGAAGCTACTAAACTCAATAGTCTTGGTTGAAACCATGTATTTATCTTAAGAAATTCTTTGAATATGTACAAATAATTAATTTAGAATCCAATTGCTTAAAAGATTTAGAATCCTAAATCCATAAGCTTCAATCCCGACTCCGCATCTGCATGTACAGGAGGGTGGCCAAGTTTTGAGCAGACTTGAACTGGCTCCTGTTTAGTAAGAAATTGAGTATTTGACTACCAAAGGCAAGACAACAAACGGGAATTTGTAATGGAAAGCATCTCCTTCTATAAAAACTGAGGAAGATAACACTTGTACAACTGTTACAATGATACATCAGACATTTTTGCATGTCAATTTTTTCCTTGTGTGTTTTTTCTGGGCTTACCCTCGTTCCCTGGCTTATTCTCATGGGAGTACAAGCCTCAACCCAAGAAAATCAAATAAATAACTTAATGAATGGGACTGGTGATCTTCCACCTTTCCCTCACCCCACCCTTTTCTTTCTCTAAGCCATGCTAAATGTCATCAAATGCTTATATAGTAAAAGAACCAAGAAAGAAAAGCCAAACAAACTAGAACAAAAAAAAAAAAGAACAATAAGCATTCAATTGTCATATAGCCGACCACAACTTGTCTGGGGTTGTGGCTTAGATGTTGTTGTTGTTGTTGTAAGCAGTCAACTGTCAATGGTATTAGTCGATATGGGTGGTGACCGCGACAGCTGGTGATGAATTTGAGGCTCGGCTTGCGCCTGGGGCGATTTTTGCTGCTCAGCATATCTGTTCAGTCTTTCAAGCAATTGGGTTGCCTTCCTTCTACCCCTTTCTGTTCCATTTTGTACTAAATCCATCAAGGGGCCCATCAAACCTAGTTGCTGCGCTTCGACTAGATGATGTTGGTCCCCGGAGCATAGGTGTACTAAAACTGCAGCTGCATTTTCTTTGTTTCTTGGAGAACCACTTGAGATCACATCCACCAAAACAGGAACTGCTTCTGCAGCTCCAATAGCTGCCTTCCCTTCTGGGTGACTCGACAAGATTGCTAAAATAGCAAGTGCTTCATCAACCATACCACCTTGAGGTTCCGTGAGGAGTCGCATTAGTGTAGGTACAACACCAGACCTTATTGCCTTGCCCTTGTTCCCTTGATAAATGCACAGATTGAAAAGCGCTGTAGCAGCGTCTTTCTTACCCCTTTGGGTACCTTCACTTAATAATGCCACGAGTGGAGGAATTGCTCCAGAAGAACCAATGGTGACCTTATTTTCATCAATAACTGAAAGACTGAATAGGGTGGCTGCTGCATTTTCCCGTGCTTCCATGCTCCCCTTCTTGAGCACATGCACAATACCAGGCACTGCTCCGGAGGTTATGATATTTCCTTTATTATGCTCACATATGGAAAGGTTAAGAAGTGCTGTAACAGCATGCTCTTGGGTTCGAGAATCAGGTGTGGAGAGAAGGTGGACCAACAGAGGAATGGCACCCGCTTCAGCTATTGCAACACGATTATCAGCATTACGCTTAGCAAGAAGGCGGATTTCACCTGCAGCAGAGCGCTCCTCTTCAGGGCTGCCAGATTTGAGCTTTCTCAGGAGATTTTCAATCTTCGAGCGCTCAGCAGGGGTGCATGCTGATGCTGATTTATTGGGTCGAGAACTACCTGGTCTTTTGGGTGGTTCAATCCCATTTGCTTCACACCACTGTGCTATAAGGCTACGCAGCACGTAGTTGGGTGTCAGAGCTTTGCTTGTGAGGGCTTGTTGGGTCTTGGGACAAGTGCTATGCCCATCTTCCAGCCACTTCTCAATACAAGAACGTTCATAGGTCTGCAGTGAAGTAAAATATTAACCTGTTAAAAATGATAATATGACAACTCCATCTCTAAACGAAGTATGTCTAGAGGACATCTTCCAAGAGCAAGCAACCAATAAGCCACGAGGTATGAATATCTACCACATATCATTGCTGTATACAGAAAATCAGCATGACTGAAACAAAAGTCGTTTGGGATTTTTGGCAAAATGTCTTGTTTCCATTTTGATGATAGTCTGTGTACACAACATCAGTATTTTTGAATCATCTGACTAACTGTAACTTGTTCCTCATGGTGATCTAAACAACTTTGAAGCACTTCACTAGAAAAAAGTTATGCTACTCCAGTTGATGTGACAGTCTTCAAAAACACTTCTCAAAATGTGCATTTCAAATACTATGGTGTAATAGAAACGAGAGATAAGATATGCAGCTACCTTGGATGAAATTATAGGTCTGACTGACAACTAATAAATACACACAACCACCAGAGCAAAATATTGATTATCTATCCTCATAAATGTAAGTCGAAATGGAAGGGAAGAATCTGGTTTTTCTGTAATGAAAGAGTAATAAAAGATAGTTCAACTGATCTTTTACATCAATATGCTAAAAGGACCCAGTACCAATACCTGCCCAGTTGAAACAATGACTGGATCTCTCATCAACTCCAGGGATATAGGGCAACGAAAATCATCCGGTATAACTGGGGCCTTCTGGCTCTCGTCTGCAGATGCTTGTCCACAAGAAGTTGAAGACTTTTCCCTTGCAGAAGAATCAATGTTTGGGTTCTCAGTCAGTACGAAGTCCTTAATTTTCTTCAGTAGCATTGACATCTTCTCTATTCTCTCCTCGGGATCCCCATCTGTGGCAGTTACCATTTCATGCAAAGCTAGTGATTCTTGTTTAAGGTCATCTAATTCAGTCAGCTGTAGCTTATCAACTAACCGCCTTAGGACAGCGTGATCTACCACAGCATCATTACACTTGCTATAAAGAGAAAACAAATCTTCATGTAGTTCAACATCAGGTGTTTCAATCCTTCCTTTGGCTCTTCGGAACTGAGAAAGGACAAGTTCAACCTGGAAGCAGAAGAAGTGACAGATGGCAAACAACTGAAATATGTTTCTGAGGTAGGCCATCTAACCCATCAAGCTATATTGCTACAAAACTTGAATGCATTACTTGAACCACTTTAATTTCTGATAGACTAAAATAAGTAGCGAACCCGTTCACTTGTCTAGTTCTTATAGACAAATGTTCTTGAGTACTTAAGAGAAAATTAATAGATATATTATGCCAAATTAAGACATGCTTGATGCATCCTTTGACAGTGAAAAATAACTTTTTGCTAAGAATAATTATTCATAACATAAGATCTTGTAATCGTGAAATTTTAAAAACGAGTGACAGAATTACAGAAGAGAATGAGGTCCAGTACTTATGCTGCTGCTTCCAAAACAATCTCCCCCCTGGAATGGAAGAGTTAATTAGAAAATGATGTGCACCTGTTCTTTAACTTCGTCGGATATGTCAAGCTTTTCGTAATAAATTCCACTTAAAGCTTGTTCAAGCTGAGATGTCACCTCTTGAAATTTACTCATGATCTGCTCCCTTTCTAGCACCTGCAAATAGACACCAATTCTTGAGTGACTTACTTAAATTCTGTAGGACAGATTAGGAGTCATGGTTCAAAGAATCTCACTGCCACTCTACAAGGATTAAACATAATTGTTGCTCCTACTTGCAAGGAGTGTATTACACACAATGAAATTAGAAAACTGTCTGATATATGATACCAGCTTTAATTTAGAATAAGTTTATGAGAATGTGAATCGGTAGATGAAATTATACTTAGGGTACCTGCCAGGCGTTCAGACATGTCTCGGTATCCTAAAGAACAAGTCAGTTTATCGTGTCTGGATATCAGGCCAATCAAGCAGTTAATGTAAAGGTTCACGAGGGAACAAATTCCTAGTAAGAGCTATCAGCTAACAGAAGGCAGGTACGCGTACTTATTCTAGAAGTTTCATATCTTCACCAATGTACTCGGCAAAATGTGATGTTCTTCATAATCTAATTAATCTTATCAAGTAATTGTTGAGGCATAATCAAATATATTCAAGTGCATAATTATAGGCAATGACATACAAAATGCCCTTTTGATGTTTTCAAAAGAGCGTGCACCAATGCCCTTGAGGGGAACAGGGTAAAGAAGCAAAAATGTGATGACCTCGGACAACCAACATTACATTACTATGAGGGTGTTTGGTTGAGCTTATAAGCTGGTAAAACTAGCTTATAAACACATTTTGGCTTATCTACGCGTTTGGTAAACACTCAAAGTGCTTAGAAGCTAAAATCAACTATAAGTCATAAATTGGTCACCCCCAACTTATGGCTTTTCAGCTTATAAGTACTTTTAGTTTGACCAAGTCTATTACTAGTTTATACTTAATAATATTTTTTAGTTCACAAAATACTTTTTCCAAAACAAATGTCCTAACTTTCTCTTCATTCTATATCGTTGTTCATCCTTTTCTTCAGGAAGAAACTTTTTAATTTATGGTCTTTTGTAAAGTTTTTAAGGGATTTTAGTCATTGGAACAAAAGAACAGCTTATCAACTGCTTATTACCAGTTTCAGCACTTTTATCCAAACACGTAAATGCTTATTTAAAAAAACAGTTTCAGCACTTAAAAATGGTTTTCAGCACTTCAAGTTTATCAATTATTTACGGTTAGCTCATCCAAATGGGCTCTATGTATTGATGCTAGAACAGGTTGTAAAATATTTTTAGAATTTTTTGACCAGATATACCACAAGCCTTTAAATTAGTTCAGTGGCCATGTATTTATAGTTTTATACTAAAAAATCTTGAAACATTTTGTGCTCCTTGCTGGCAACTCTCTTCACTTGGCGGAGTAGAACATCCGTATAAAGATACTACATTTACAGCAGCAAGTGATTCTAAGATCCTGCCAAAGGTCTTCGGAAAGCTTGTTCAGTTATATGAGCAAATAATGAGCAGCCAATTTTGAAGGTAGAAATCACTAACTGGGTTAAACTTATCTACGCCGATTGTTTGTGCCAATTCAAAAATACGCGACATGTATGTTTTACACATACCTTTATCATTTAACCAATGATTAATTAATATGTATTCTCACCTTAATCTATCACTTAACCATAAATTAATATGCGATGGTGTAAACACCGGGGTGTAGGTAACTCTTTTCCTAAAGTAACCCAATAGCTAATGTCACATGATTAGAAATTTAACACACATAACATCAGTCTAGAGCCTAATCTCTGATCTTTGTTTCCTCTTCCATCTTTTTATGATATGTATGGGTTTATCCTCCTCCCCTTTTCATTTGCTTTTTCTTAACGTTTATTGCTAGCTGCTCACTTTTAGCATAGCAGGGAGAACGAATCACGTAAGTGCAATCAAGATATTGCCAGCTGCTCACTTTCACGAGTCCTTGTTGGTTTTCTTCACAAAATAAGTTAACAAAAGAAGCTTGCGTGGCAGAGTAGTGACTCCTGTGGAGCAAACTCCAGGAAGAAGTCCATAGACAAAGATATAGAAATTTACCAGAAGAACAGGAGCATCTCTCAGAGGCCAGGAAGAACAAGTAGTGGAATTTCTCCAAGAAATCTGAGTCATTAATTAGAGATAACGGCGTTCCATCCAGTAGTGTTCGATTAATGTATCAAGCCATAAAAGCATCCTCGGCAGGAATTAATTTCCTTGTTACCAAATTAAGTCAGGTTTTGTAGAATAAATGGAGATTTCAACTCTAAAGTTCAAAACTGGACCATCACATTTGGAAATCAAACTCTGCAAGAGGTTCGAATCTTAACTCAATCACTACATATTGAGGTAGTTATGCTTGATTACATTTATTAATAACCAGCAATCCAGAACCAGAGTCCATATCAGGGATTATCAAAATCCATCTGGCTCATGGATTATGCGAATCGGAAAGTACATCCAGAAGTAAAGCCATGTGAAACAAAATCAGACTCCATAAGTGAGCTACATCTACTATTAGAATCTTCAACTGCCTCGCCAACAAATTTGTCAGGACCGAAATATTCATTTGCTGCATATTCCCATGTAAGAAGAGAGTTTCATAAGGGTTTAAAAGAGAGTGAAAATATATAGGTCATACATAAAACCAGAGCCAACCCCATTCCCACGCAGAGGGTGAATCAGTTTACAGCCGACCTACTAACTTAAAGAAAAAATCTCTACCATAATCTTGAAAATCTTAGCTTACTGGCAGCCAAATTACACTGTACAAATAGGGCAAAAATAAACTTTTTGGCAACATATAAACGATTGAATAGTGCATTCAAAAATTGCTTTAGGTAATCGGTTCAAATCTCAGGTGTGACAATCTAGTTCTTTTTATTTTATTCCACTTGTATAAATTCCTGGCTCTGCGCCACTTGCATCAACAACAACCATGATAAAATAAAATGCAAATCTTTCACCTTTAAAGTGTACTCACTTTTTCTTTATAGCTAATTTGCAACTTCCTATCACTGATCTAACGATTTGTAATTACAGCAATTTCAAAAAAAAAAAAATCAAACTTCTCTAGATGATTTCATAAGCTCCTCCAAATGTGAAACACAACAATCTTAAGCAAATCAAACATAAATCCTATAAAATCATAAACAATTATAAAGAATTTACTAGAATTAATCTGTTTCTCTATTTGCTCTAATCATTTCAGAAAGTATATTAATACCAGACAAATAGGTCTAAAAAATCAGCTAAAAACGAGCTAATAATTGGAAGAAAAAAAACATACGCACCAGATAAATTTTGCTACCTTCGCTACCGAATTTGAGGACATCTTTAGCAGATTGAAGAGCTAATTTTAAAGAAACCAAAGCTTTTAATGAGTCAACAGGGAGTGGCTCTTTACAATCACGAATCTCTTCGAACATAGGAGTCAACAACTTAAGCCTCCTAGCTAAATTACAATACTGCTTCTTCACTGAATTTCTGAACTCATTAATGCTCGATATTTCATTCACTGTTTCAATCAGCTTTTGAACTATTTCTCCTTTATCTTCTTCTCCCATTGCTTTTTCAAAGATCCAAAAATTTCCACAAAAAAAAAAGGAATCTCTAAAAATGTTTGAAGATTTGAATGAATATATGAGACTCTCCTGCTAAAGTTGACAGGTCATGGTCGTCGTCGACTTGGTCGACTCCATTAGAGAGAGAAAATATAGAAGAGAAAATGGCGTTTTTTAGAGTATGAATTGAGACTATAGAGAGAGAGAGAGAGAGAGAGAAGGGGAGAAGGAGGTGTATTTGGATTTTATTTTATTTTATTTTAACAAATAAAAACGTACACACATCTGATATTAATATTAAAAATATATATAAATTTATTATGATTAAATTATAAATTAAAGGTGTAAGAATTCCAAAAAAAAATTATTAATAAAATCAGCTACCAATCCAAAGTAGTAAATTAGCTTTAAAAAGTTATTATATATTAAGGTTAAAATATATTAATTAATTATAATTTAGTGATAATAATATATATGAAGACGCATGTTATATATTCATTAAGCCAGTATAAATAGGATTTGGCGGGTAAATTTTTTTATCTTTTTTTTTTTGGTATTATTATCCTGGACACTTAACCAAGCTTTTGAATCAAAAATCTTGATCAATAATGTACTTTCACCTTATTTTTGCTCTTCAGTGAGATCATTTTGGATATGCAATTAGTATATAGCTTCTTCACAAATTTAAGAAAACAACCTTTTACTGTTATAAAGTCAGTAACTAATAATGAAATATATGAGCCTCTTACTGGTGCAGTGGATCTATAGTTTTGAGGGCGGATTTTATTGAAGGTAGTGGTTTTGCTATTAATATAAGAAACTAGATATTCCATCTAATCCACAATAAGTGATTATTTTATTTTTTTTATTTTGGTTCAAAATAAGTGTACATTTATATAATTAAAAAAAAATTAATTTTATTTTTTTCAAAATTTACCCTTATTTACATATTACAATGTGCCAAGTTCAATTAATTAAGGTTAATTTAGCGAATACATTTTTTTCTCTAAGAGTTAATATTTTCTTAGTATATCAAACATAAAGTAGTCACTTATTGTGAATAAGGGTAGCATATTCAATAATCCATAGCTGCAATGGGTAAATATTGTGGCTATAGTTGTCTAAAAATATCTAAGGAACAGAAGGAAAAAAGGTAGCTTGATGAGAGTGATAGCACTCCTAGGAATGTGTGCAGACAGTCTTCCTAAAGTAACTATTAGTGACTGCTTTCATACAATGGGAAGGCAGGAATTTATTCAAGGATGTTCATACTTTAAAGAAGTGAAAAATATTTTTCGAGAAAGAGTGTTCAATATATATTATATACCTTTAAAATTTAATATTTTACCTGTATACGTAGTTTAATTTTCTGACAAAGGATAATCAGTTGACCACTTTTTATAGCATGTAGCTTCGCTCATGCTTCCACGGCACAAACCCATAATCTATAGTCGTAAATAAGAAGTAGATCAAAACTAAATTAGGTCGTGGAATTAATGATGACTTTCGAATAATTGTCTAGTTTGATGTATTTAAGTGTCTTTAATGATTGATCATTACTCATCTATGCATGAAAATTTGTCCAGGATATTATGTTTCATAAATATTTATTTTTATATCGAAAATGATATTTTTGTTACCTGATTCAATGATCGTATCAGATTGACTCGGTATTACTTTTTCAGTGAATTCGGAACCCATTAAAGTGATTATCAAAATCTGCCTAGCAGAATAATCCAAAAATAAAGTTGTACATAATATACAATATTATCTGTGTGTGTGTGTGTGTGTTTTTTTTTTGCAGTAACCGATTGTCAGGTCAGCAAGAGTTTGACCCTAATAGGTGCTAAGCTGTCCGTAAATTTTTAGCTGAGTTTCCCTTTTTATCCTCAGGTGGACCTTTGAATTGATAAATGTAAAATATATATTGCCATAAATATGTGGTTACTTACTTGTAGTTAATTTATCTACAGTTTTGTTTTGATTTATAGCTTCTATGTTTTGATGATGAGCTGAGTGTAAATATCAAATTTGAATAAATGAAAAAATTTATATATGCACAAGTGCTGAGGCGGATCTATGTCACGATCCAAGTTCTCCATCCGTGAACTGTCGTGACGACACCTAGTCTCTACGACTAGGTAAGCCCTAACAAATTGCGGAAAAAGGAAATGAAATACGAAACTAGCAAGTTACGGATAAAACATAATAAGAGAGTCTAAAATGGCGCTCGACATATACAATACATACTCTCAATGCTGAATCAAACTCCCAAAATCCGGAATCTCATGAAATTACAAGCTGTAGAAAAACTATATAGTGTTCTAACTCCAAAATGTCTAATCAAAAGTAAATACAGGAAGTCTAAAGCTAGAGGGGAGAATAGAGAGGGACTTCTGGATCTGCAGACGCGGCAGATATATCTCGAAGTCTCTGATATCATCCACCTCATTGGTAGAACGGCTTAGCATAAGAACCTGGATCTGCACACAAAAAATATGTGCAGGAAAGGGCATGAGTACACCACAGCGGTATCCAGTAAGTGTCAAGCCTAACCTCGGTCGAGTAGTGACGAGGAAGGTCATGGCCCTACTGGTTATATATATACACACACACACACAAAACAAGGTAAAACAGTATGAAGTGCGACAGAATAATTGAAAATACTAACAGTCGTTAAAGAGTAAAATCACAGACAGAATATACTCAGTACACTGTGATAGCAACAGGGGATCTCCCAGGATATCGTCCCGTAGTCCCGAACGTAAATGTGCAGCGGATCTCCCGGGATATCACCCCATAGTCCGAATCATAAATATGCAGGAGAATCTCCGAAATACTAATCTGTAGTCTCAAAGTAAATATCCAGTACACGGGAATCTCCCGGGATGTCGTCCCGTAGTCCCAAATATAAACGTGCAGGGGGATCTCCCGGAATATTGATCCGTAGTCCCAAAGTAAACATGCAGGGGGATCTCCCGGAATATCGTCCCGTAGTCCCAAAGTAAACACACAATAGTCTCAAGAAAGAATCTACAGTTCTATTTGAGAATAAACAGGAATTTCTACTCTAAATATGCTGCACAGAATACAAGTAAGCAGTTAAAGCATGTAAGACAATTAAGTCACATAAGCATGCTTTTCCTAAGCTAAACAAGAGGCTTCAAGTACAAGTATTGCTCAATTACAAGAAAAATACAAATATTTACTTAATGAAAACGGGTTTTTCCAACAATTAGCACGTGTACACACTCATCACCTCACGTACACAGCATTCATATAACAACAATACCAAATCCTAAGGGGAGTTTCCCCACACAAGGTTAAGCAAGCTACTTATCTCGAACCATCTCAAAATCAATCCGAAATCATGCTCTTGCCACGAGTATCCAACTCCGAGTGGCCCAAATCTAACCAAATCAATATCATAATGTAAATATAACTATGAACAACGAGTTTAGCTAAAAGAATCGAAGCTAAGGAAAGAAAATAAAAAAATGCCCAAAATCCTTCCCAGGCCCACGTCTCGGAATCGGTTAAAAATTACGGATTATGAACACTCATTCACTTACGAGCACACTCGAACAAAAATCACTAAAATCCGATACCAAAATCCTACTAAAAACTCTGATTTTTAATTGGAAACTTTTCTCCCATTTTCAAACTTTTGCCCTCAATTTTCTTAATTAGAAGAGAAAAACAACAATAAATTATAGCATTATGATCAAAATCGAGTTAGAATTCTTTATCCGATGATTCTCCTTCAAAACCCCTTGAAAGGTCGTCTCCAACCGAGTTCCAATTCAATTTTTGTGTTGTGAAATTTCAAACCCTCAAATTTTCTATATCTGCCCAGCGATTACCACATCTGCGGTTCATGGGGCCGCACCTGCGCTTCCTTCTCCGCAAATGCGGTCTGCTTCTGCAATCACTGTCCCTTGAGCTCCAGACCGCACCTGCGACCTCTTGCCTCGCTTCTACGGTCCGCACCTACGGGCTCCTCACTGCAGGTGCGAAAATACAGGAAGCAACAAACTTCAAAATAGCCTAAGTCCAAATTCAACTTCCGTTAAACATCCGAAACTCACCCGAGGCCCCTGGGACCTCGACTAAACATACCAACCAATCATAAAACATAATACGAACTTAATCCAACCCTCGAATCACATCAAACAACGCTAAAACCATCACCCTCTAATCCAAGCCTAATAAACTTGAAATCTCAAGAATTCTACAATCGATGCCGAAACCAACCAAACCATGTCCGATTGACCCCAAATTTTGCACACAAGTCACATTCAATACTACGGAGCTATTCTAACTTTTGGAATCGGATTCCGACCCCGATATCAAAATCTCACTATCGATTCGGAAACTTTAAAAATTCAACTTTCGGCATTTCAAGCCTAAATAAGCTACGAACCTCCAAAATACAATCCGAATATGCCCCTAAGCCCAAAATTACTCAACGGAGCTAACGGAATGGACGAAATTCCATTCTGAGACCGTTTTCACACTGCTCCGACTACGGTCCAAATTCTAAAGTTTAAGCTCTCATTTAGGGATTAAGTGCCCCAAAACACTCCGACATTCAAAACGAATCTTCCCAGCAACTCACAATAGCAGAAACAAACATGGAGAAAGCAGTTAATAGGGGATCGTGGCATTAATTCTCAAAATGACTGGCCAGTTCATTACATCTTCCCCCTCTTAAAATATTCGTTCGTCCCCGAACGAGCATAGAGACATACCTGAAGTGGTGAAAAGATGAGGGTAACGGCTGCGCATATCTTGCTCGGTCTCCCAAGTCGCCTCCTAGACCCGCTGACCCCGCCACTGAACCTTCGCTGAAAGTAATGTTCTTTGATCTTAGCTTTCGAACCTGGTTGTCCAATATCGCCACAGGCTCCTCAACATAAGATAGATCCTTTTCCAACTGGACTGAACTGAAATCCAACATGTGTGACAGATCACCGTGATACTTCCGGAGCATCGAAACATGAAATACTGGATGAACTCTTGCCAAGCTGGGAGGTAAGGCAAGCTCATAAGCAACCTCCCCAATACGTCGCAATACCTCAAAAGGACCAATAAACCTTGGACTAAATTTTCCCTTCTTCCCGAATCTCATAACGCTATAGGTGAAACCCGAAGCACGACCCGCTCTCCAACCATATAGGAAACATCCCGAACCTTCCGATCCACATAACTCTTCTATCTAGACTGGACTGTGCGAAGTCTATCCTAAATCACCTTAACCTTCTCCAAAGCATCTTGAACCAAGTCTGTGCCCAATAATCTAGCCTCGCCCGGCTTGAACCAACCCACCAGAGATCTACACCGCCTACCATACAAGGCCTCATACGGTGCCATATGAATGCTGGACTGATAACTGTTGTTGTAGGCAAACTCCGCCAGTGGTAGGAACTAAACCCAAGACCCTCCAAATGTCACACACACACGGAGCATATCCTCAAGAATTTGAATAGTGCGCTCGGACTGTTCGTTCGTCTGAGGGAGAAATATTGTGCTCAACTCCACCCGAGTATCCAACTCATGTTGTACGACCCTCCAGAACCGTGATGTGAACTGAGTACCTCTATCTGAAATGATGAAAACTGGAATGCCATGCAAACGAACAATCTCCTGGAAATAAATCTCCGCCAGCCGCTCCGAAGAATAGGTAGTACACACAGGAATGAAATGCGCGGACTTGGGAAGTCGATCCACAATCACCCAAATGGCATCGAACTTCCTCAAAGTCCGTGGGAGTCCAACTACGAAGTCCATGGTGATCTGCTCCCACTTGCACTCCGGAATCTCTATCTGCTGAAGCAAGCCACCCGGTCTCTGGTGCTCATACTTTACCTGCTGACAATTGAGGCAACGATCTACAAACCCAACTATATCTTTCTTCATCAGCCGCCACCAATAATGTTGTCTCAAATTCTGATACATCTTCGTGGCACCCGGATGGATGGAATACCGTGAACTGTGAGCCTCCTCTAGAATCAACTCCCGAAGCCTATCAACATTGGGTACACATATCCGACCCTGCATCCTCAATACCCCGTCTTCACCAATGGTCACATTTCTGGCATCACCATGCAGAACCTTGTCTTTGAGGACAAGCAAATGAGGATCATCAAACTGACGCTCCCTGATACGATCCAACAAGGAAGACCGAGAAATCACACAAGCTAGAACCCGAATGGGCTCTGAAAGATCCAATCGTACAAACTGGCTGGCTAAGGCCTGAACATCCATTGCCATGGGCCTCTTTGCTGCTGCTAAATAAGCCGAACTTACCAAACTCTCCACCCGATGACTTAAAGTATCGGCGACCACATTGGCCTTGCCCGGGTGATACAAGATAGTGATATCATAGTCCTTCAACAACTCTAACCACCTCCTTTGGCGCAGATTAAGGTCCTTCTGCTTGAACAGATATTGCAAACTCCGGTGATCAGTATAAATCTCACAAGGAACATCGTACAAATAATGACGTCAGTTCTTCAAGGCGTGAACAATGGCAGCTAACTCGAGATCATGGACAGGATAAGTCTTCTTATGTAGCTTCAACTGTCTGGACGCGTAGGCAATTACCCTACCGTCATGCATCAATACCGCTCCAAGGCCAATCCTCGAGGCAACACAATAGATAGTATAAGACCTTGAACCCATAGGCAATATCAATACTAGGGCTGTAGTCAAAGCTGTCTTGAGCTTCTGGAAGCTCTCCTCACACTCTTCCGTCCAATGGAACAGAGAACCCTTTTGGGTCAGCCTGGTCATAGGTGCTGCAATATATGAAAATCCCTTCACAAATCGACGGTAATAACCCACCAAGCCAAGAAAACTACGGATCTCTATAGCTGAGGATGGTCTGGGCCAACTCTGCACCGCTTCCACCTTCTTTGGATCCACCTTGATCCCTTCATTCGATACCACGTGACCCTAGAATGCCATGGAATACAACCAAAACTTACATTTAGAAAACTTCACATATAATTTCTTTTCTCTCAAAGTCTGAAGCACTGTCCTCAGGTGCTGCTCATGATCCTCCCGACTCCGGGAGTATACCAGAATGTCTTCAATAAAGACAATGATGAACGAGTCAAGATATGGCCGGAACACGGTGTGCATCAAATGCATAAAGGTTGTTGAGGCATTGGTCAGCCCAAATGACATAACAAGGAACTCGTAATGACCATACCGAGTCCTGAAAGCAGTTTTCGGGATATCTGTCCCCCGAATCTTCAATTGATGGTAACCTGAACGCAAGTCAATCTTAGAAAACAGTCGTGCACCCTATAACTGGTCAAACAGATCATCAATACGAGGCAAAGGATACCGGTTCTTCACTGTAACTTTTTTCAACTGGCGATAGTCAATGCATATACGCATAGAACCATCCTTTTTCTACACAAACAAGAAAGGAGCACCCCAAGGTGATACACTGGACCGAATAAAACCTTTGTTAGGCAATTTCTGCAACTGCTCCTTTAATTCCTTCAACTCAGAAGGAGCCATACGATAAGGAGGAATAAAAATGGGCTGAGTACCCAACAACAAATCAATGCTGAAACCAACCAAACCATGTCCGATTGACCCTAAATTTTGCACACAAGTCATATTCAACACTACAGAGCTATTCTAACTTTCGGAATCGGATTCCGACCCCGATATCAAAATCTCACTATCGACCCGAAAACTTTAAAAATTCAACTTTCGGCATTTCACGCCTAAATAAGCTATGGACCTCCAAAACACAATCCGAACACGCCCTTAACCCCAAAATCACTCAACGGAGCTAACAAAATTCCATTCCGAAGCCGTCTTCGCACTGCTCCGACTATGGTCCAAATTCTAAAGCTTAAGCTCCCATTTAAGGACTAAGTGTCCTAAAACACTCTGACACTCAAAACGAATCTTCCCGGCAACTCACAATAGCAGAAACAAACATGAAAAAAGCAGTTAATAGGGGATCGGGGCGTTAATTCTCAAAACCACTGGCCGGATCGTTACAATCTAGTGTATAATTATGGATTTATCCGAATCATTAATTTTATCTCACACTTTGTTTATATTTCAGAAAATTTATTAAATAAGTGTAAAAGTATAATTAAAACTTAATAAATCAAATATAATTTAATATTTTTAATTTAAACTCATAAAGATCATAGTTTGAATCTTCCTCTACAAGTGGTTTAGTGAATTCCACACAAATACATCTTATTTCATTTGGCAAGTAAAATTACGATTCTAAAAAAAGTTATATAGGGGTCTCTTTCAAGTCGAAAAATCTTCTCTTTCCCAAATTAGATATTGAATTCTTCTAGTTAAGCATTAATTTAGCCACATTAAAATTACGCAAGCAGCCAATAGATATATAGTATAATGACATATGATAACGTGGCGTGTGAATTTATGGAAAGAAACAGATCATTCAAAAATTAGAATATATTTTATTTTTTAAACCTTGAGAGAAGAATGAAGGAAAAGAAAAAGTAATGGTTTACACAAGGAAAATTCATTGTATTTGTTTGATAAATTGGATTACCCTTGTTGACATGGTAAAACATTTAATATTTTCTAATTTATTACATAATTTTAGGCAATTGGCCGCCCCCAAAAGAATGTTTCGTTAACAAAAAGGAAATTATATTCCCTTTTATGAGCAAAGTGTAATTGTCAAGCAATACAATAAAACCTTGACTAAACAAAAGATAAACATAAACAAGAACCCCTTTTAAATGGCAAATTCAAAGAAAAAGGAAAAAACATAAAGAAAAAGCCCTATTGGAACTATTGATGAAAACAAAGGAAAAAGATGAAACTCATTAGCTAAGATATTACCGCCAAGGATTGTGGTAAGATGAATAATATTTTTTTATTTGTAAACATAGGTTTTGCGTTTGAACTTGTGGAATAAAAAAATCTTGATAGGGAGCATTTTACCTTTAATAGGTCTTATGCGACATATTTTGAATTAATCGAGGCTTTAAAATAGATACTAGACATTAAAGGGCAATCCAGTATACTAAGCTTCCGCTATGCGCAAGGTTCAGGGAAAGTCGGACCACAAGAGTCTATTGTATGCAGCCGTACCTTGCATTTCTGCAAGAAATTATTTTCACGACTTAAACATATGACCTCATGGTCACATGACAACAACTTTACTTGTTACGCCAACACTTTTCTTAAAATAATACACATTGGAAATGGAAAAAAAAAAGAAGAAGATATCTTTAACTTTTTCCTTTTGGAGAGTTAAAAAAACTAATAAAATAATAGTTGCAACTTAACTGTAGAACCGCGTTTTATGGTTAAAATAAATGATGATTAGATACGACAAATCCCACCTAAATGACTGCTATAATGACAGCTGTTTTCTCTAATTTCTTTAACCAAAAAGTGAGAAAAAAGGGGCATCCATCATGTGCTTAGCTAAGCCTTAAAATAATTAATCCATCCAGTTAGGCTTCTATGACTTGGCTTCTTTTCTCTTTCACAAAATTATTCGGAAAATAAAGAATATTTAACATTAATTATTAAACTTGAACTTTATACACACAAAAATTCGAATTATGACATTGTGACACCTAGTTTTGTCTTTGTACCTATAACTTGGCTACTTACATAATTATGGTCAAACCTTTTTATATAATATCGTTTATTTCGGTATTTTTTGACTGCTATAATAAAATATTGCTATATAAGATATATAGTATAACATAATATAAAAATCGGTTCCTAAAAAAATTTAACTTTTATTGTAAATGTTGTTACATGAGGATGTTATGATAGAAATGTCTAATTGTAGTTATATGACCCTTAGTTTTTTCCTTGTACCTATAGCTTGGCTTCTTATATTATATAACTGATATAATTATGAATATTCTTGTAATCATGATAACATAGAAATGAGAAAAGGCTTATGATAACAACTTTCAATAATATTTTTATTCCAGGATCTTTCGTCCTTTAAACCAAAGGCATAAGCATTAGAATCTCGAAAGCATGTGCTTCATTATGGATAAATCGATAAATTAATGGAAGTCTATTCATCTAATGATCTTATCCTTTTATTTGAAGGGAGTTTAACTCCCTTTCATCTAATGGGTGTGGCTCCTATTAATGACAAAATGCAGTAAGCGAGGTTTAAATGGTTCGAGTATGTACAAAGTAGAAATCCAAATGCATCGGTGAGGAGTTATGAGCGGCTGGCTATAGAAGGAACGACAAGAGGCAGGGGCGGCCTAAGAAGTATTGGGGAGAGGTGATCATGCAGGACATGGCGCGACTTCAGATTTTCGAGGACATGACCTTTGATAGGAAGATGTGGAGGTCGAGTATTAAGGTTGTAGGGTAGAGTCATACCTATGTGAGGCTAGTCTGATAGAATTTTTATCTCAGACTGCTAGTAGTTAATATTGTTTTCTCACTACTCTTTCGTTTTATAGTGCTGGGTCTATTTATTAGTTAGTGCTATTGTTTCCATCTGCTTTTCGGTTTTTATGTTGCAGTTATTATTCCTTTGGTTTATGTTGATGGTGCTGATATATTATCTCTTCTCGTTTTTTTGAGTCAAGGATCTTTCGGAAACAACCTCTCTACTCTCTCGGGGTAGGGGTAAGATCTGCGTACACACTACCCTCCTCAGACCCCACTATCACTGGGTCGTTGTTGTTGTTGTGGAGTTTAACTCTTATAAACTGGTAATATATATATAAAAGAATTTTTACATTATTGTCTAATTAAGCTAAATTAATTATAATATGAAAATTAGACAAATAACCTATTACAGTAAGTTAAGTTACATTAAGAATAATTTTTTTTACAATGATGCTATATTTAAATTAAATTCATAATTCATTTGCATTTCATTCATGGAGTAATGCATGAAGAATAAGAGAAAGCCAATCATGAAAGTCAAGCTGAATAAATTAAAAGCATCCAATTAAAAGACATGAAGATCCTCTTCAACAATGGGATTACAGTATGGTTTTTATGGGAAATTATGAGTGTCATGTTCAGTCCTACAATTATGGACAAACAATCTGCTCTGTTTGGTTACAGTGTCCTTTTATTGTTGGTGGGGATTTTGCCAGACTTGGTCGAGCCTTCCCTCGTTTCCTATGGTTTCGCCACGTACCATTTAACGGACGATTCAACAGTTGTATTTTTATATGAACGAAAAGGTCGGAAAAAATGATTGAAAGGGTTAAGTGTATTGTAAAATTAAGAATTTTAGGGGTCGTTTGGTTGTAATACGATTTATACCGGTATAAGTTATGTCGGTATAAGTTATATTGGGATAAGTTATGCTGGAATTGTTGTTTATTCATTGTTTGGTATGTTGTATTAAGAATGACAATTGAATAATTTCTGAGAAGAAAGTATAAGTTATACCGGTGCTAATTATCCCACCTTCTATAAGGTATAAGTTATCCCAATATTAAAATTAACACCCAAATAACTTATACATGGTTTGTTAACCAAACAGAGTATTAAGGTGGTATTAAATTTGTATATCACCCTTATACCTTCTTATACCTCATACCAAACGACCCCTTAATGTGTAATCGACGCTATAATTGGTACAAATGTGTACATAATAATTATTTATCCGTAAAACGGTACAATTGAATTTATACGTGGTTTCTAAACAAGTGAATTAATTTGATCCTGAAATAAAGAAATAACTGAAGAAATATACATTACTTAGCCTTAAAATGTAGATGAAATAGCAGAGTTGACGAATCCGGGAACAGGGTTTTCGGGCACAGCAATGATGAGATCAAAAGCAAGATAGTAAAACTATATTAAACTTTGTATAGAATGTAGTATAAGTTAGCCAGAAAATTCGTATTATTTACAATGATAACTGAGCTCTCTATTTATAGTTGTGTCTAGGGAAGGAGGTCCTAGGATCGTGCCCTCCTTTAATGTCAATTATGAGGCTATTGATGAAGATATAACGGTGGACATAAATGCCAAATTCCCTGTAACGGGTCGTCGCCCTTAATGCTGCAGAGTATTCCTTATTAAATGCTACCCGATGCAGAGCATTTAATACACATTTATGATCATTATTCCTTTCGGTGATAAGCGGAATAGCTGTGTTCAGTGGCCATCTCCGTCTTGGGTTCCACATGTCCTTCCTTTAGATGACCACATGTCATATCGTATTTTACCCTATACAGATAGTCCCCTTCTTTCCGGTGACATAACTTTGTGTTACCGGGAAGTTGGTAGAAATACTCTTTTTGGCAGGAATTACTATAACTCCCTTTGCAGGCTTCTGGCGGTTGATTAGACGCATGTCTCTCCGTATTTAATGCCCCCAACACACATCATCCCATGATTCAACACAGACTTTGCCGATTATCGAGGTAATCATGGCCATGAATTTAGCTGCCAAATTTTGACTTATACGCATCATCCTTTTTTCCTTTGTATTCTATAATTTTCCAAGCTCTGGATTTGCACATTTGTTTTCCATCTTCTTTCTAACTCTCTTCAAACAAAAACTTTTTCCTTTCTTCTTATTCAATGGCTTCTTTTTCCAAATGCTGGTTCTTCAAAGAACAAGAGCAAGGCTGAGGACTCTTCTCCTCCAACGGTGAGTTCCATCATCCCATGAAGACTCAGCACCACAAAGGATCTTGAGGAGAAATTTCCTACTGCTAACCCTCGTACATGTGTAGTTAGTAGGTATCCTTCTTCCATTCGTCCTTCCAGTATTCCTAATATGAAGGAAGACTGCTACTGCTATGAGTTGGACATGATTACTCCTGATCTATCAGAGCGAGTGACCCTTCCCAAAGAAGGTTTTACATATTTTTACACGTATCCCTTTACTTTGGGTCCATTTTCTTTCAGTGAAGAGCTTGATTCCATGATTTCGGAGTTTTGCCTTTGCTACCAAGTGTGCTTGGTAGTTGGCACAGGTAAGTGGAGGACAGTTGCCTGCCTTCGACATTTGTGTCATGAGACTGGAGAAGAGCTAACATTAGTTCATATGATGAACCTTTAATCTCCCAAGATTTTCCTTGGGGGTATGATAAACCTCTGCAAATGTGGCCACCATGCTATATTAACTAGCATGGATAATGATAACGATTGTGGGTGGACGGAACGGTACATTGCAATTGCCACCAATAATATCATTCTGTCAACGTCTTTATCCTTTCCAGCCGCTTGGAACCGTACTCGTAAGACCTCCATTTAGTCTATTTTCTTTCACTAAATATTCTTTCATGACCGTATTGATTCTTCATCCTTCGTATGTTTCAGCAACTCAATGGATCCTACCGGTGGTGGAAGGCTTGGACCGGTGGGTTCAAAAGATCTTGGATGTTACGATGCCCGGAACTTATTTGTGGAAAGAGTTGGACCTTAAATACGGGTGGAAGGCCAAAAATCATGGTAATTTTAATATATGTTGCCTCCATTTTTTATGTAAAGAACTTGGTTGAACCCTTCTTACTTGTTCATGAAATTAGGTCTACCTGCGGGCTCGGTTGTTGTCCCCTAGGAGGATATCTTGGTTGATCTTGCTGATGCAGCGAGGCTGCTTTAGGAGGCATTTACTCAAACAGGTATCTTCGGGCCTACTTCGGGCCCTAACGCTTCTTTACAGAGTCCCCGACCGGAGGACAAGCAACCAAAGAGAAAACGTTCCTCTGTGGTGGGGGAAAAGAATAAGAGGGAAAAGACTGATGCCCCTGAATCATCTTCGGTGGTGATAGTGACTGGTTCTCCTTCCGGGTCGGTCATAGATACCGTGATAATTGATGATGATGAAGAATCTAGTGATGAGAGAGCTTCTCTTAATAGAAGGCGACGATCCTCATCGTCTCAATAGGATGCTCAACCTCTTGAGGCAGTTACACCAACTAAAGAAGATGTCTCGGCACTTTGGGGAGAGTTCAATTTGGTAGATAACGCCAATTCTCATTTTCGGGTCCCAATTGTTGCATCCAGTACTGTGGGGATAAGTACCGAATCCTTGCCGTCTTTGGTTGGCGAGCATCCATCCTCCAGCACTACATTTGATGCTGCTGCTTCTCACCCTTCGACTCCATCAGCTTCATCTCCATCTTCATTAACACCAGCAACTGCTACATCATTTCCATCTCCATCATTTTCCACCACCAACAACTACATCTTCTCTGCCATCTGCACCTGATCACGGAGAGGGTACTCCTCTTCCCCAGTACCCAATTCACGGGAATTTGGGGAAAAATTATGATGCCCCTTTTGAAGATCCACAAAGGAGGAGGAGTGTTATCCTTTCGGTTTCTACCAGATGAAACTTGCTTTCCCGGCCGGCAAAGCTTGCTAATTATCTGAAGCCTTTGACTTCAAAAAAAGATTAGGAAACTATTCAAGCACTCTTGGGAGAGTGTTTGTCGAATAATGACATGCACAATGCCGCAGCGGTGCGTTCCTTTCTTCCTTTGTTATTTCTTCGACTTTTGCATGAATGTATTCTAAGGTTTACTTCTCTTGTTTTGCAGGCCAAATTTTTGCTTCTGAGGGACTTTAGAGGTTGATTCGCGAGAAAGAGGAACTTACTTCTGACGGAATCAGCTTTTGGCAGAACAGGACCACACTGTTCTCTGCCTCTCAGAACTGGAAACCAAAGCCACCGAGGTTGTTGTTTTGGAGGCTTGTTTGCAGCAAAATGAGCAAGAGGTGGTAATCCTTAGCTAAGAGATTGGCTCACTGAGGGTTAGATTTGATGAATCCAAGGACAAATGTGCTGAAGTCCAGGATGCCATTCTTGCTGCAACCAAGCGCGAGGTTACTTTAGCCGAAAAGGATATTAGAAGCAGCCTTGGACTCCAAATCGAAGAGCTTGCTGCTATAGAGGCGAAGTGTGCCCAATGGGAAAAGAAGTACAAAAAGACCATCGAGCATAATAGGCTCTTTAGTTCAACTGTCCGCGACCTTGATGTTAGCCTCCAATCTGTTAGGTCCGCCTGAAAAAAGCCTCTCTGATGAGGTAACCCAACTCAAAAAACTCAAGCACCGAGCAGCTTCCTTCATTGTTGAAAAAACTTACGCCATGTACAACATAAGGAGAAGAACCTTGGAAGAAGCCAAAGCAGAAATCCTTGACTTTGATGCCGAAATTGCTAGGGCCTGAGAGCTTGAGTTGGTTGCTATAAATTAACTCCCAGTGCAGTTTGATGCTTCTGGTTCTTATGGTTCCGGTTTCGAGATTTCGGGAACTGAAGAGGAATCGGAGGATGATGATGCTGAAGACCAAACTAGGGAAAATGTCGAGCCATCGGGGGTCCCACCTACTTCTCCCAGGGATGCGGACACTTCTCTTTCTCCTGGTTCTGGAGATGCTGCAGTTTAGCTTTTCTTTTCTTTTCCCATTCTTGTACCCTTGCCTTTTTTGGCATTTTTTGTTAATAAAGACATGTCTTTTGCTCAATTACTGTTTGAATATACATGCAAGTCTTTAGCCTTTGCATTTGTTTAAGAATTCTGCGGGCGTTTCTCAGTTCACGTTTTTATTATGTGTAGTCTCGGATGCACTTTCTTTGAAGTACTTTGGTTCCAAGCATTATCCTTTTTACATGAGGGTATCTATAAGTATTTCCACAAGTTTACTTTTTGCGTCCTTTGTGTATGTCTTCGGGTGCGCTTTTCCCTGAAGGCATTTTGATTCCGAGCATATATTCTTCCGAAACTAGCCCTTTAACATGAGGGTTTTCATAAGAGAGGGCCCTCTTATGTTTATAGTGCTCTCGAAGAGGACGTCTGCTGTTCATTACGGCACTATCATTTGATGTTCTTGTTTAGCTTTCAAAAGACAAAGTTAGTTCATCGTTCAGACAAGAAACAAGATAAAAACAAAAGGATTTCATTTCATTTAATTCCTTCTATTTTCAAAAGTATAAAAGCATTTGTTATGCTAAAAAGAAATTGCCATTACTTGTGGCTATTTTGTACAACTTGTTTCTACGGGGTTGGCGGTGCAGTCTCTGGTCCCGATGATGCAGTTATATTTCTAAATTTTCGTTCTCGGTCGATGTGACATTAGTATTGATGCACCCTCATATCATTCCCCCTAGTGTTCGAATGCGAAGAACGCGAATTGGAACACTGAAAGTCTTGTGCCTTCAAAGATTCCACCAATGAATTGCTATATAATTCTTAACTCGGCAACACAACTTACTTCCCCTTAGGAATCCATGCTATCGAGAAAAAGACTATCTAACAATCCCTTAGTGGTTTGCGCTCGTTAATAGTCGGGTAACCTTTGTCCGATAGCAAACTTAACTTCCCAGTGGGAATTTGCTATCGAGCCAAAGATTATCTAACCGTCTGCCAGTGGAAGCTTGTTTGTTTGTGTTGTTATCGAAGGTCTTATTGTTGCTGTCTTCGTAGTATGTTGTCGCTGCCTCATTAAAAACCTTGCCAGAAAAGTTCAATTAGGACAAAAACTAATGAAGGAAAAAAGAGTGCAGCACATACTCCCCGCTCGGATAATGTCCATCAGCAATAATATCTTTTGAGGTGTGCCATGTTCCCATTACTAGGCAACTTATCTCCATTCTGGTTCTCCAACTCGTACGAACCTTTCCTAGTGATAGCTGAAATCCGGTACGGGCCACGTTGGACCCAGCTTCCCCGTGTTGAGCTCCTGGGTATTTTGAGTTACTTTCCTCAGAACCAAATCTCCTACTTTGAAATAACAAAAATTGTCTCTTCGATTATTGTCACGACCCGAAATTCTCACCGTCGGGACCGTGATGGCACCTAATATTTCACTTGCTAGGCAAGCCAATGTTAGAGATCATTAAGCCCATTTTTAAACCTTTTGGTGAATGACAGCAATAATACCATAACAAACTAAAAAGGAGTGCGGAAATTTATAACATTCTTAATAATTATACACAACTACCCAGAATCTTGTGTCACAATTCACGAACTTTTAAGATTAACTACAAGTAATTGGCTGAAAGAAGTACAATTGTTTTTGAATTTAAAAGAAATAGTAAACTGAAACAGCTAGAAGGGGACTCCAGGGTCTGCGGACGCCGATAAATCTACCTTGGGTCTCCTGTGGGATGAAGTCAGCAACTAGTCTCAAGATCAGCTCGGACCGACACCAAAATCTGCATAAAAAGTACAAAGTGCAATATCAGTACAACCGACCCCCTTTACTGGTAAGTGAGCCTAACCTCGGCGAAGTAGTGACGAGGCTAAGACAAAACACCCACAAACAACCTGTGCAATATAACAATACACATACCAATAACAATAGTAAAGGAAGAACAAGACAAACAATATTAGGAGTGGGACATACTGAGGGGATCACAAGGTAAAGAAACAAAGTGGTAATAAAGACTTGATCAATCAACATGCCCTAAACAAATAGAACAAGTAAAAATGATAAAGAAAACTGCACGGCATCACCCTTCGTGCTTTTACTCTCAATCTCACCATATGAAATAATAGAAATGACACGACATCACCCTTCGTGCATTAACTCTCTCATAACATAGCACGACATCACCCTTCATGCATTAACACTAACAATATAGCACGATATCACCCTTCGTGCATTAATACTCACAAAACATGGCATGATATCACCTTTCGTGCTTCTACACTCTCCCTCACCAAAAACAAGTAACAATAATAACATGGAGATAGAAATGACAATAACAAATCTTATTTCGACATTTGATTCCACAATATCAACCTCATCTTTGAGTCAATACTCAATCAATGCCAATGTTCATAAATATGATAGGAGTGTTCAACATAACACGTAGATAGTCTAAACAAGGAAAATATGATCAAAGAAAGCAATAATCACAAGAATAGGACCCACTCGCATGCTATAAATTGACAACAATGCATAGGTACTCGTCACCTCACATATACGTTGTACCTAACATTCAAACATGTAACAAATAGGCATATAAGACCTAATACCTCAAGCCAAAGTTAACCACAACACTTACCTCACTCCAACAGCCAACTCAAAGCTCAACCACCGCTTTTCCCTTCACACAAACCTCTAGACCAAGAGAATCTAGTAAATTACCAACCAAATGATTCAATTTAAGCCTTAGGAACTAACCATGACAGCAAGGATTCAATTTAGGCCATTTTTTGAAAAAGTCAACAAAAGTAAACACCCGAGCCCGCTTGGTCCAAACCTAAAATTCGGTCTAAATTCCCAAATTTCAAAATTCCTAGTTTCTACCCAAAAGATTCTCAATTCCACAATGAAAACCTTAGATTCTAGGTTGAAATCTTGTAAAATGAAGTGAAAGATTAAAAGAAACTAGTTTAGAATCATTTACCTATAATGTGGGGAAGAAAAACTCTTTGGAAAATCGCCTCTTGTGCTTTAGGTTTTGAAAATTTGAAGAATGGGAGAAAAATTCTGTCTAAGTCTCTTTTACACAGCTACAGATGTCGCAAATACGACCTGGGCTTCGCAAATGCGAGAAATCCATTGCATTTACTAGGTCCCCCATACTTATGATTCCTTCTCAAAAGCGATGAAATGCTCGCAAATGCAAGCTGAGCTGACCGCAAATGCGATCTAATGATCGCAAATGCGAAGACTGCCTCCCCCTGTCCTCATTGCAAATGCGGAGGAAAGTTCGCATATGCGAACATAAGGTGATCCTGATTCACTTCGCATTTGCGATGAGAATCTCGCAAATGCAAACTCTACAGAGATCGCAAATGCGATGATTGACCTCACATTTGCGAGGTCTGAGGCCTGCAACAAAATCTGATGCACCAACAGTGTTCTAAGTCCCATTTTCACTCCGTAGCCTATCCGAAACTCACCCGAGCCCTCGGGGCTCCAAACAAAACATGCACACAAGTTTTATAATATCATACAAACTTGCTTGTATAATCAAATCACCAATATAATACCTAGAACTACGAATTTAGCACCAAATCAATTTAAATTCTCAAGAACACTTTAAAATTTCTATTTTTCTCAACCGGAAGTCCGAATCACGTCAAACCAACTCCGTTTCTCACCAAATTTCACAAATAAGATATAAATATTATATTAGACCTGTACCGGGCTCTAGAACCAAAATATGGATCCGGTATCAATAAGGACAAACATCAATCAATTCTTTAAAACTATTAGATTTTCAGACTTTTAAATTTTTAATAAAAATTCATAACTCAAGCTAGAGACCTCGAAATTCGATTCCGGGCATATGCCCAGGTCCCATATTTTAGTACAGACCCACCGGAACTGTGAAACCACGGTTCCGGGTATGTTTACTCAAAATATTTTCCGAAAATACGCCTGGATTGCACACGTAAATCAAGGAGGGTAAAAATAAGATTTTAAGGCTTAAGAATGTAGAATCGAGTTCTAAAACATAAGATGACCTTTTGGGTCATCACAATTATAATATCACTTCATTCTCTACTTTTGAGCTGCCATTCTTACACGCGTCAAGTCCATGGGTTCTTCGAGCTCCTCCAAGTTGATTAATATTTCTTCGTTGCTCGATTCTTCATCTGCCTGAAAATATCTCAAGATGGATTCCCCTACTTCCCTTGGGATTAGAGCTAATGTATTGTACACAAGGGAAAAATGAGTCTATCCTATGCTTGAATTGGCCATTGTTCGGTAGGCCCATAGAACTCCGGGTAATTCTTCATGCCAATTTCCTTTTGCCGCTTCCAACCTATTCTTGAGGTTTTCAATAATCACTTTGTTTGTTGACTCCACTTGACTGTTTGCACTCGAATGATAAGGTGAAGAGGTGATCCTTTTTTCTTCAAATCTTCAAGGAACTTTGTAATTTTTGCGCCGATAAATTGCGACCTATTGTCGCATGCTATCTCTTTTGGTATTCCAAACCTGCAAATTATATATTCTCACAGGAAGTCAACCACTTCGCATTCTTTGATCTTCTGATAAGGACCTGCTTCAACCCATTTAGAAAAATAATCAGTCAGAATTAAAAGAAATCTTACCTTTCTAGGAGTTGGTGGCAGCGGTTCGACGATGTCCATCCCCCATTGTATGAACGACCATGGGGATAAAACCGAATGTAAGGGTTCTACCATTGATGTACTAGTGGTGCATAGCATTGGCACTTATCACATTTTCGTACGAAGTCTTTGGCGTCTTGTTCCATGCGGGGTCAATAATATCCTGCTCAAACTAATTTCAGCAACAAAGAATCTGCACCCGAGTGCTTACCGCATATCCTTTCATGGACCTCTCTCATGACATAATTAGGTTCTGACACTCCTAAGCACCGAGCAAACGGGCCTTCGAAGGATTTTCTATACAATTGGCCTTTCTTGAAGCTGTAACGTGCAACTTTGGCACGTAACGCTCGTGATGCTTTGGGGTCTTCGGGCAACTTTCCATGCTCGAGATAGTTGATTATTTCATTTCTCTAGTCCCAGACCAAACTAGTCGAATCACCTCATAGTAACCATCTGTATCCAGGACTGAATTTATCAGTTGTATTATCAACCTTGATTTTGATCCCTTGATTTTCGTCGATGACCCCAAGTTTGCCAATGAATCTGCTTCTATGTTATCCTCCCTTAGAATATGAGTAATTGACCGCTCCCAAAATCGTGCCAACATAGCCTAGACCTTTACCATGTATTCTTGCATACGTTTCTCTTTGGTGTCAAAGATCTTGTAGACCTGATTTACCAGCAACTGCGAATCACATTTGATTTCAATGACATCGAAGTCAAGTCCCCGAGCCAATTCGAGCCCTGCAATCAAAGCTTCGTACTCTTCTTCATTGTTAGTTAAAGGGATTGTTCTGATGGCTTAACTTAAGGTTTTCCCTGAAGGCGTGATTAAGAATATTCCGAGTCCGGACCCTTTTACATTGAAAAATCCGTCCGTAAATAAGGTCCAAACCCCCGATGTCGATTCTAACACCATTACTGCCTCATTAGCTGCCAGAGCCAATAGTCTTGGACTGAAATTGGCCACGAAGTCAACCAAGACTTGAAACTTAATTGCAGTCCTAGTTTACATTATATTTCAAACTCGCTCATTTCGACGGCCCATTTGGCCAACCTACCCAAGAGTTCGGTTTTATATAGGATGTTTCGTAAAGGAAAAGTAGTCACCACAGCTATCGAGTGGCATTTGAAGAAGGGCCTCAACTTCAGAGCAGCAACTACGAGAGCTAAGGCCAGCTTTTCAAAATGTGGGTAGCGAGTTTTTGCTCCCGTTAAAATTTTGCTAATGTAATAAATGGGAGATTGCATATCTTCGTCATCTCGGACTAAAATTGCACTTGCCGCAACTTCTGAAACTATGAGGTAGACTAGCAATGTTTCTGTCATGACCCAAGTTCTCCCTCCGTGAACTATCGTGACGACACCTAGTCTCTACAACTAGGTAAGCCTAACAAAATTTGAGCAAATAAAATAAAGATACGAAAATAACAATTTAACAGGTAAAAATAATAAAGGAGTTTAAAATGTCACTCGGCATATAGAATAATAACATTCTCGAACTGAACATAGCACTCCCAAAAACCGGAATCTCATGAAATCACAAGCTACAGAAGTACATAGTGTTTCAAATCTCCAGAAAGTCTAACAACAAAGAAAAATATAGAAATTCTGTAACTAAGGGAGGAATAGAGAGGGACTTCTAGGTCTGCGGACGTGGCAGATATACCTCAAAGTCTCTGGATCGCCTCGCCTCACTAGAAGTATGGCTGAGAAGAAGAACCTGGATCTGCACACGAGAAACATGTGTAGGAAAGGTATGAGTATACCACAGCGGTACCCACTAAGTGTCAAGCCTAAACTCGATCGAGAAGTGACGAGATCAGGCCAGGGCCCTACTGGTTATATATATAACAAGATAAAACAGTATGAAATATAGTAGTGAATATAATTGCTAACGGTCAATAAAATGAAAACACAGGAAAACATAACTCAGTACACAGATAAAAGCAACAGGGGATCTCCCGGGATACCGACCCGTAGTCCCAAACGTAAATGTATAAAGGATCTCCTGGGATACTGTCCCGTAGTCCAAATCGTAAATGTGCAGGGGGATCTCCCAGAATACCGTTCCGTAGTCCCAAAGTAAATATTCAGTATAGGGGGATCTCCCGGGATACCGTCCCGTAGTCCCAAATGTAAACACACAAACCAATCAATATACACAACAGTTTCAACAAGAAATATATAGTTCTATTCAAGTTCGTATCAAAGAGATTAGTAATTTCTACCCTAAACATGCTTCATAGAGTCCAAGTAGGGAGTTAAAGCAGATAAGGCAGTTAAGTCACGTAAACATGCTTTTCTATGCTTAAGAAGAGGCTGCATATACTGGTATTGCTCAATTCAAAAGGAAACATAGATATTTATTTAATGAAAACAGGGGGTTTCCAACAATTAGCACGTGTACGCACTCGTCACCTCACATACACGACATTCATATAACAATAGTACCAAAATTCTGAGGGGAGTTCCCCCACACAAGGTTAGGAAAGCCATTTACCTCAAACCAAGCTCAAAATCAATCTGATATCACGATCTTGCCACGAGTATACAACTCCGGATGGCCCAAATCTAATCAAATCAATTACGTAATGTAAATATAGCTACAAGAAACTAATTTAGCTAATGAATTTAAAGCTAAAGCGAGAAAATAGGAAAACGCCCAAAAATCCTCCCCGGACCCATATCTCGGAATTGGATAAAAGTTATCAATTTAGAACACCCATTCACTCACGAGATCACTCGTCCAAATTGCTCAATTCTGACGATTAAAACCCGATCAAAATTCAAAAATTTGATTGGGGAACGTTTCCCCAAAATTCCCACTTTTCCACTCAAATTCCTTGATTAGATTGAGAACATTACTATAGATTAATGAAATATAAACTAAATAGGGTTAGGAATTGTTACCCACTGACTCACTCTTCAAAATCCTCACAAAATCGCCTTCCCCCGAGGTAAAAATTGAATTTGGTGTTATGAACTTCAAACCCTCAAAATTTAATTTTTCTACCTAGTGATGCCCGCATTTGAGATCCCAGGACCACACCCTCGATCCCATTTCTGCGGCTAGGGCTCCATATCTGTGGAATTTAATTAATTCCCCAAGCACCGCACCTGCACTCAACTCTTCGTAGATGCAGTTCCGCTTTTGCGGTTCTTGAGTCGCATCTGCGACCACTGGTCCTCTTGTCTCAGACCGCACCTGCGACCTCCTTCCTCGTTTCTACAAGGACGAACCTGCAGTCTCCCCACCGCATGTGCGAAAATACCAGAAGCAACCAACTTCAGAATTTTGCTTAAGTCCCAATCAAGTCCGTTAAACATCTGAAACTCACCCGAGGCCTCCGGAACCTCAACCAAACATACCAGTCAATCCTAAAACACCATACGGACTTAGTCGAGTGCTCAAATCACATCAAACAATGCTAAAACCATGAATCACCCTCCAATTCAAACCTAAGGAGCTTGAATTTCCAAAAATCTACAATTGATGCCGAAATTAACCAAACCATGTCCGATTGACCCCAAATTTTGCACACAAGTCACATCCACCACTACAGACCTATTCCAATTTCCGGAATTGAATTCTGACCACGATATCAAAATTTCACTACCGGTCCGAAACTCCAAAAAATCAACTTTCGCCATTTCAAGCCTAAATAAGCTACGAACCTCCAAAACACAATACGAACATGCCCCTAAGCCCGAAATCACCCAACAGAGCTAACGGAATTGACGGAATTCCATTTTGAAGCCGTTTTCACACTGCTCCAAATACGGTCCAAATTTTAAGACTTAAAACTCATTTAGGGACTAAGTGTCCGAAAACACTCCAAAACTCGAGATGAACCATCCCGGCAAATCACAATAACAGAAAAAAGAACGGGGAAAGTAGTTAATAGGGGATCGGGGTGTAAATTCTTAAAATGACCGGCCGGGGCATTATATCCTCCCCCTCTTAAAACATTCGTTCGTCCTCGAACGAGCATAGAGACATACCTAAAGTGGTGAAAAGATGAGGATAACGGCTGCGCATATCCTGCTCGGTCTCCCAAGTCGCCTCCTCGGCTGGCTGACCCCGCCAGTGAACCTTTATTGATGCAATGCTCTTTGATCTCAGTTTTTGAACCTGCCTATCCAATATAGCCAATGGCTCCTCAATATAAGATTGATTCTTGTCCAACTGGACTGAACTGAAATCCAACACATGAAATGGATCACCGTGATACCTACGGAGCATCAAAACATGAAATATCGGATGAACTCATGCCAAGCTAAGAGGTAAGGCAAGCTCATAAGCAACCTCCCCAACACGTCGCAACACCTCAAAGGGGCCAATAAACCTTGGGCTCAACTTGCCTTTTTCCCAAATCTCATAACGCTTTTCATGGGCGAAACCTGAAGGAAGACCCGCTCTCCAATCATATATTAAACATCGTTAACCTTCCGGTCCCCATAACTCTTCTATCTAGACTGGGCGGTGCGAAGTCTATCTTGAATTACATTAACCTTCTCCAAAGCGTCCTGACATCTGAATGCTGGACTGATAACTATTGTTGTAGGAAAACTCCGCAAGTTGCAGGAACTGAACCCAAGAACCTCCAAACTACATCACACACGCACGTAGCATATCCTCAAGAATCTGAATAGTGTGCTCGGACTATCTGTCCATCTAAGGGTGGGATGTTGTGCTCAACTCCACCCAAGTACCTAACTCATACTGTACGGCTCTCTAGAACCGTGATGTGAATTGAGTACCTCTATCTGGAATGATGGAAACTGGAATATCATGCAGGCGAATAATCTCTCGGATATAGATCTCAGCCAACCGCTCTGAAGAATAGGTAGTACACACAGGAATGAAGTACGCGGACTTGGTCAGCCGATCCATAATCACTCAAATAGCATCTAACTTCCTCAAAGTCTGTGGGAGTCCAACTACGAAGTCTATGGTGATCCGCTCACACTTCCACTCCGGAATTTCTATCTGCTGAAGCAAGCCACCCGATCTATGGTGCTCATACTTCACCTGCTGATAATTGAGGCACCGAGCTACAAACAAAACTATATTTTTCTTCATTGCCTCCAGCAGTAGTGCTGCCTCAAATTCTGGTACATCTTTGCGGCACCCGGATGGATGGAATACCGCGAACTGTGGGCTTCCTCTAGAATCAACTCCCGAAGCCCATCAATATTGGGCACACATATACGACCCAGCATCCTCAATACCCCGTCATCACCGATGGTCACATCCCTAGAGTCAACCTGCAGAACCTTATCCCTAAGGACGAGCAAATGGGGGTCATCATACTGACGCTCCCTGATACAATCAAACAAGGAAAACCGAGAAACCACACAAGCTAAGACTCGACTGGGCTCCGAAATATCCAACCTCACAAACTAGTTGGCTAAGTCCTGAACATCCATCGCCATGGCCCTCTCTACTGCTGGTAGATAAGCCAAACTCCCCAAACTCTCTGCCCGACAACTCAAAGCATCGGCCACCACATTGACCTTTCCCAAATGGTACAATATATTCTTAAGCAGCTCTAACCACCTCTTCTGATGCAGATTAAGGTCCTTCTACTTGAACAGATGCTGCAAACTCCGATGATCAGTTTAGTCTCATAAGAAACATTATACAAATAATAACGCCAGGTCTTCAAGGCATGAACAATAACAGCTAACTCGAGATCGTGGACATGATAATTATTTTCTTGTACCTTCAGCTTGTCTGGACGCGTAGGCGATCACCCTACCGTCCTACATCAATACCGCTCCAAGGCCAATCCTCGAGGCATCACAATAGATAGTATAAGACCCCGAACCTGTAGGCAATATCAATACTGAGATTGTAGTCAAAGCTATCTTGAGCTTCTGAAAGCTCTCCTCACACTCTTCCGTCCACCTGAACGGAGCACCATTCTGGGTCAGTCTGGTCATAAGTGCTGCAACCGATGAGAATCCTTCAACAAATCAATGGTAATAACCCGCCAAACCAAGAAAACTGTGGATCTCTGTGGCTGAGGATGGTCTGGGCCAACTCTGCACTACTTCCACTTTCTTTGGATCCACCTTGATCCCTTCACTCGATACTATGTGACCCAAGAATGCCACATAATCCAATCAGAACTCACATTTTGAGAACTTCGCATATAATTTATTTTCTCTCAAGGTCTGAAGCACTGTCCTCAAGTGCTGCTCATGATCTTCCTAACTATGGGAGTACACCAGAATGTCATCAATAAAGACAATGACGAACGAGTAAAGATATGGCCGAAATACACTGTGCATCAAATGCATAAATGCTGCCGGGGCATTAGTCAGCCCAAATAACATAACAAGGAACTCGTAATGACTATACCGAGTCCTGAAAGCAGTCTTCAGGATATCTGGCTCCTGAATCTTCATCTGATGATAACATGAACGTAAGTCGATCTTATAAAACACTTGAGCACCTTGTAACTGATCAAACAGGTCATCAATATGAGGCAAATGATACAAGTTCTTCACTGTTACTTTGTTTAACTAGAGATAATCAATGCACATACGTATAGAACCATCTTTTTTCTTCACAAACAAGATAGGAGCACCCTTAGGTGACACACTGGGCCGAAAAAGCCCGTATCCAGCAATTTCTGTAGCTATTCCTTCAACTCAAAAGGGGGCATACGATAAGGAGGAATAGAAATGGGCTGAGATCCCGGTAACAAATCAATGCCAAAATCAATATCTCTGTTGGGTGGCATGCCCAGAAGATCAGATGGAAGCACATCAGGGAAATCCCGTACTACTGGGACAGAATCAAGTGTAGGGGTATCAATACTAACATCTCTCACATAATCTAGATACACGTCACACCCCTTCTAAACCATCCGCTGAGCTATAAGAAATGAAATAACTCTACTGGGAGTGTAATCTAAACTACCCCTCCACTCTAATCGTGGTATACCTGGCATAGCCAACATCACGGTCTTGGTGCGACAATTAAGAATAGCATAATGGGGTGATAACCAGTCCATGCCCAAGATAACATCGAAATCTACCATGCTGAGCAATAATAAATCGGCTCTAGTCTCAAAATCACTAAGAGTAATCAAACACGACCGATAAACGTGGTCCATAACAAGAGAATCTCCCACATGAGTAGAAACATAAACAGGGGAAGTCAAAGAATCTCGAGATACGCCCAAATGCGGGGCAAAATAAGATGACAAATAAGAATAAGTGGAGCTTAGATTGACTAGAACCGATGCATCTCTATGACAGACCGAAACAATACATGTGATGATAGAGTCGAAGGCAAAAGCCTCAGTACGAGTAGGAAGGGCATAATATCTGGCCTGGACTCCCCCTCCAGGGCGACCTCTACCTCCCCGACCTCCAACTCTAGAGGGATAAGCAGGTGGGGTAGCAACTGGCACTATAATCATAGTCTGGAAACCCTGTGGAGCACTCTGTGGCTGATAAGTCAGTGGAGGCGTACCCCTCCTAAGTCTAGGGTAATCCCTCACCATATAGCATGTGTCGCCACACTCAAAACAAGCTCTGGGAGGATGTGGCAGCTGTGACTGGCTCGGGCCAAATGTGCTGGACTGACCACTGATAGCACCTCGTGTAGGAGGAACACTAGATACTAGAGGTGCATAATAAAGCTCTTGAGGCCTAGGCGGAACTGGAATACCACTGGCTGCTGGAAGAGCTGAATGAACGGGGCGACTCACATAACCCCTACCATAGCGAACTATAGCTAGGGCACGAGCGCTAGAATAATGGCCTGACTCTCGAGACCTCTTAGCCTCTCTCTCCTCCCTATCCCGAGCAAGTATACCCTCTACTCTCCTAGCAATACTCACCACCTGGTGATAACCAATATCCATCTCCAACTCCTAGGCCATGCTAGACCTGATGCTGGGAATGAGCCCCTCAATAAAGCGGCAAACTATCTCAATAACTGTAGAAACCAAGGTCGGTGCATGCCTAGCCAAGTCACTGAAACGGACAACATACTCCAAAAAAGTCATAGTACCCTGGAGCAAATGCTCAAACTCCATGCGCCATGCGTCCCTAAGGCTCTAAGGGATATACACCCTCAAAAGCATATCTGAAAACTGGGTCCATCAAAGGGAATCTACCTCAGCCGGACTATCCAACTCAAAAGTACACTATCACTGATAGGATGCCCCTTGAACCTAGTAGGCAGTGACAGAAACCCTGCTTGACTCTGCTACACCCATAGTACGGAGGATACGGTGGCGCTCCTCCAAAAATTCCTGAGCATCCTCTGATTCTAGACCACTGAATATATGAGGCTTGTACTTCTTGAACCTCTCAAGCTTTCGTTGCTCCTCCTCTATAGCTGGTGCCATATCCTCGGGCTGATATGGGGCTACAGACGGTACCGCTATAACCTCTGGGATCTGATCAACTTAAACCTGCTGCTCTAAGGTGAGGGCGGCGGGAGTCTATGCTCTTCCTCCGGCCTGAGATGTGGCTGCAGTAAGGGGAATCAACCCTGCCTGAGCTAGAGTGGTGTACATGCTCATGAACTGTGTAAAGGTCTCTTGGAGAGCTGGAGTAGTAGTAGCAGTAGGCGTATCAGGCACTTGGGATCCGGCTGGAGCTGCTGGTGGCTCCTCTGTAGCAGCTCGTGCGGGTGCTCTGGTTGCACCACGTGCACGTCCTCGGCCTCTACCCCGGCCTCGGCCTATGGCGGCTCTAGCAGTGGGCGCGGGTGCCTAGTCATCTTCGATAGCACATATCCTTACCATGTGTGAGAGAATAGAAGATAGAGGTTTCGAATTTCGAAATCAATAATCTCGCACGACAAGGAATCAAATGAAGTGGAATTTTTCCTAACATTTACATAGCCTCTCGAAGAAGCACAGATGTCTCCATACCGCTCCGCGAGACTCTAATAAACCGGCTTGTAATTCATGACTCCTATGAACCTATAGCTCTGATACCAGCTTATCACGGCCCAAGTTCTTCCTCCATGAATTGTCGTGATGGCACCTAGTCTCTACGACTAGGTAAGCCTAACAAAATTTGAGCAAATGAAATAAAGATACGAAACTAACAATTTAACAGGTAAAAATAATAAAGGAATTTAAAATGTCACTCGACATATACAATAATAACACTCTCGAACTGAACATAGCACTCCCAAAACACGAAATCTCATGAAATCACAAGCTACAGAAGTACATAGTGTTTCAAATCTCCAGAAAGTCTAACAATGAAGAAAATACAGGAAGTCTGTAACTAAGGGAGGAATAGAGAGGGACTTCTAGGTCTGCGGACGTGGCAGATATACCTCAAAGTCTCTGTATTGCCTCGCCTCACTGGAAGTATGGCTGAGAAGAAGAACCTGGTCTGCGCATGACAAACATGTGCAGGAAATGACATGAGTACACCACAACGGTACCCAGTAAGTGCCAAGTCTAACCTCGATCGAGTAGTGACGAGATCAAGTCAGGGCCCTACTGGTTATATATATAACAAGATAAAACAATAAGAAATATGGCAGCGAAGATAATTGCTAACGGTCAATGAAATGAAATCACAGGAAACATAACTAGTACACAGATAAAAGCAATAGGGGATCTCACGGGATACCGTTCCGTAGTCCCAAACATAAATGTAGAGAGGACCTCCCGGGATACCATCCCATAGTCCAAATCGTAAATGTGCAGGGGGATCTCCCGGAATATCGTTCCGTAGTTCCAAAGTAAATATTCAGTACAGGGGGATCTCCCGGGATACCGTCCCGTAGTCCCAAATGTAAACACATAAACCAATCAATACACACAACAGTCTCAACAAGAAATATACAGTTCTATTCAAGTTCGTATAAAAGAGACAAGTAATTCCTACCCTAAACATGCTTCACATAGTCTAAGTAGGCAGTTAAGGCAGATAAGACAGTTAAGGCACGTAAGCATATTTTTCTATGCTAAATAGGAGGCTGCATATGCTGGTATTGCTCAATTTAAAAGGAAACATAGATATTTACTTTATGAAAATGGGGGTTTTCTAACAATTAGCATGTGTACGCACTCGTTACCTCACATACACGACATTCATATAACAACAGTACCAAAATTCTAAAGGGAGTTCTCCACATAAGGTTAGGCAAGCCACTTATCTCGAACCAGGCTCAAAATCAATCCGATATCACGCTCTTGCCACGAGTATCCAACTCCGGGTAGCCCAAACCTAATCAAATCAATTACATAACGTAAATATAGCTACAAGAAACTAATTTAACTAATAAATTTAAAGCTAAAGCGAGAAAATAGGAAAATGCCCAAAAATCCTCCCTAGGACCGTGTCTCGGAAGCGGGTAAAAGTTAACAATTTAGACACCCAATCACTCACGAGATCACTCGTCCAAAATTATTTAATTCCGACGCTTAAAACCTGATCAAAACTCAAAAATTTGATTGGGGAAACTTTCACCTAAAGTCCACTTTTCCACTCAAATTCCTTGATTAGATTGAGAAATTACTATAGATTGATGAAATATAAGCAAAATAGGATTAGGAATCGTTACCCACTGACTTCCTCTTCAAAATCCTCACAAAATCGCCTTCTGCCGAGCTAAAAATCGAATTTGGTGTTATGAACTTCAAACCCTCGAAATTTCCTTTTTCTGCCCAGCGATGCCTGCATCTGCCCTCCCAAGACTGCACCTGTTGTCCCGCTTCTGTAGCTAAGGCTCCGCATCTGCGGAATTTTATTAATTCCCCAAGCACTGCACCTGTGCTCAACTATTCGCAGATGTGGTTCCGCTTCTGTAGTTCTTGAGTCGCATTTGTGACCACTAGTCCTCTTGTCTCAGACTGCACCTGCAACCTCCTTCCTCGCTCCTACAGGCTCCCCACCGCAGGTGAGAAAATACAAGAAGCAACCAACTTTAGAATTTTGTCTAAGTCCCAATCAAGTCCGTTAAATATCCAAAACTCACCCAAGGCCCCCGAAACCTCAACCAAACATACCAATCAATCCTAAAACACCATACAGACTTAGTCGAGCCCTCAAATCACATCAAACAACGCTAAAACCACGAATCACCCTCCAATCAAAACCTAAGGAACTTGAATTTGCAAAATTCTACAACCGATGCCGAAACCAACATGCCTGATAGACCCAAATTTTGCACATAAGTCACATTCACCACTACGGACCTATTCAAACTTCCGAAATCAGATTCCGACCTCGATATCAAAATTTCACTACCGGTCCGAAACTCCAAAAATTCAACTTTTGTCATTTCAAGCCTAAATAAGCTATGGACCTCCAAAACACAATCCGAACACCTCCATGAACCCTAAATCACTCAATAGAACTAACAGAATCGACGGAGTTCCATTCTGGAGCCATCTTTACACTGTTCCGACTATGGTCTAAATTCTAAGACTTAAACTCTCATTTAGGGACTAAGTATCCTAAAACACTCCAAAACTCGAGATGAACCATCCCAGCAAATCACAATCATAGAAAAAGGCATGGGGGAAGCAGTTAATAGGGGATCGTGGCGTAAATTCTCAAAAAAACCGGTCGGGTCATTATAGTTTCACCTTCCTTTGGCATCGAGAGCAGCAGAGGGCTTGACAAGTACTTCTTCAGGTACTTTATGTCGCGCCCCATTTTCTGGCAAAAGTGGGTTTCGACGTCGTGACAACTCCTTTTGGATGAGAGATAGAGTGTTAAAAGGGGAAGAGTCTCTACCTAACAATTTTTGAGCTACGTTAGGGCACCTATTATGTAGATAACTCTGTTTGACTAGTCAACGTCATCAAAGATTGGGTAAGGGCTTAAATTACCTCAAAGAGAAGGCGTTAGGCACTCTTGAGGTCCACAACTGTGGGTCCCGATCGAACTTAAGATTATATGGATTACAAATAGGCTAAGTGATAAAATAAACAAAGGAGGTATAAAGGTCAATGGATTTTATTACAACAGGATTAATCCGGATCTTAATACAAATATAGGAATACAACTATTTATATCTAATATCAATACATAAAGTAAGGCAGAATAGTGTCAAACATAGTATAGAAACACAAACAAAGATGGCCATTCTAAAGGGTTCGAACAGTTACTAAAGATATAGGACGAAGAAAAACATGGATATAGTGTGGGACACACTAACAGAGAAGTAGATTATAGTTGATAGAAAAGGTCTTAACATATATCAGAACACACTATATATGGGGGACTATCATTGCAGAGATTCAGAACATAGTGGAAAGTAGAGTCATGTCAAATAGCAAATGCAGGCATTCAGGTATTGACTCAGTAGACTACCAATCAATTAAAGAAGGTTCGAGTTATGCCAGGGATTAATCATAATATCATGAAACAAAACAGTTCAAACATGGTAGGGGAAACACAAGTTGAGATAATTGTTTTAAAATCTCAAGTAATCACTAAAGGGATAGGGAACCAAGTGGGCCAAAGACATGCTGAGTGACACATGGGTTATAATACATTACAAATGTGAGATATTCATTACAGAGATTCAGGACAAAGCAGTAAAGTACGCTCATTTAAAATAGCAAACGTAGACATTCAAACATCAACATAGTAGACTGATACGAACTTAAGAGAGTCTAAATCATTCAGGTAAAGCATGTTCAAGTAGCATATATCAGAATTGGTAGCTGTTAGGTAAAATTAAACACTAAAGAGGTTCAAAGCAAGTGTGTAACTGACAAGGCCACACATAGAAGTAACCCAGAACAATTGGCGAAACGGACTTAAAAGAGTCCAAATTATTCAAATTAAGCACAAGAATGTTTCAAAACCGGCAACATTAGGTGAGATGAAATGCTAAAGAGACTTAAAACGAGTGTAAAACTAACAGAGTTGCGCACAAATTAGCCAAGAACACATTAAGCCATGAATTTCAGAGGTAGGAATGTGCTAATCATAAACACATAAGAACGAAATTGCAAAGCCAAGTGTCTTACCAGTTAAACGGACAGTAAGAAAGAACAAAAATTCCACAAGAACCCAGAATCTTAATGCGTCAAAGTTCCCAAGAGCTTCAAAGGAACCACGTGCAATGCTCGCACCAAGAAAAGGTTGAATAATAGAATCCCAGTGGCCTTGGCTTTCAGCCGGCCAAGAAATAAAGCACAGAACAAGAGAATGAGGGAATAACAGAACAAAGCTCCAATTTTTAGTGAAAATATAGCGATTAAAGTCTGTCTTAAAGGGGAATGCGGAGAGGTTTATATAGTAGTAGAAATTAAACACTCAAACAAGAAAAATCATCAATCAAACACGAAAAAGGAAAGAATATCACATGCAATCGAAAATCATTAACGAAAAGAGAAAATCTCAAACCTAGTTGGGTCCTGTTGCTTGAAACCCCAAATTAAAGGTGAAAATCGCTCCTTGTTGAGCGAAGCTAGACGGAAAACCGCCTAAAATCCAAAGATTTGAGTCGTTCCAGTCCAATTTTGTCAATGGTACTTGCCATAGTTAGGCAAGTACCTATGTGATACCATAAACGGACGACCAATAATGGGATAGGGCTAATAAGGTAAGTAGATAGCTGGTTGAATCCATTTTTAGGCCGGAATCAAAGAGAATCATACAACGGATACTAGGGTTTGGAGAAGAATGAGGAAGGTTCGAGAGAGTGTAGAGGTGGGGGTTAAGAGAAAATGATAGGGTTTGGGCGGGTTTGGTTAATTAAAGAAGGAGAGTGAACGAAGGCCGTTGATCTTGAGAAATCAACGGCTGGAATTCAAAAATGAACGGGGCGAGTCATAAAAACGGGTACCGACCGGGTATTATACAAGGGTCGCCTGATTTGGGCTTGGGGTCTATTGGGCTAAGGATATTGGGCCAATTTGGTTCAAAAATTAGTTTAAAGCTAGGCTATTATTTAAATACACAAAAATAATTTATAAAAGTGTTTGACAAATAAGTAAAAATAATATTTATACATTTTAATGCTTAAAAATAATAACTTTTTATTATAAAAATATAAAATTCTATTTTAACACAAATAATATAAATAAAGAGCATTTCTATATGAATATAGGCTATTACTGTAAAATTGCGCAAATAGCTTAAAAATATTAATGTAATTACATAAAATGACGTAAAATATTTGAAATATGTATCATAGGAGCAACAAATAATAATTTTAGGTGATTAAGTCATCACACAAAAATTTGAAGGAGTAACTAATAAATATTTAAGTAATTTAAATGCAGAAAAATCAATTTTAAAGCTCTAAAATTATGGAAAATCATAAAAATGCTTGTATAGATTTGTAAATTAAATAATAATTCAAAAATGATGTCTTGAAAGTGTATATATATTTTTAGAGAAGATATGAGGGCAAAATTGGGTATCGACACTTCAAAGCTTGTTGACACTCCGGTGTCCATTCGAAATTATTTTTCTTTTTGAGTTGTGCAAAGAAGCGATGACATTTTTTCGACGATCAAGAAATGAACCTACTCAAAGCTATTAATCTCCCTGCGAGCCTCTGGACTTCTTTTACATTTGACAATTGATCCAAGATATCCTCTATGGCCTTGATTTTGTCGGGGTTTACCTCAATTTCCCTTTGTGAGACCAAGAATCCCATAAACTTACCAGAATTGACCCCAAACGCGCACTTATGGTCATCGGCATTCAAAATCTTAACGATAATATTGTCTATGTATACTTCCATAGTCTTTCCTATTTGCTTTTCGAACATCTTATTTACGAGGCATTGATAAGCGGCTCCGGCATTTTTGAACCCGAAGGGCATCACATTGTAACAATGTGTCGAAATTCGTTACAACTAAGTCTTTTCCTGATCTTCTGGGTTCATCTTGATTTGATTGTATCCATAATAAGCATCGAGGAAACTCATTAACTCATGCCCGACCGTGGCATCAATCATTAGATCGATATTTGGCAATGGGAACGAGTCTTTCGGGTATGACTTGTTAAGATCCTTATAGTCTACGCACAAGCAAAATTTATTGTTTTTCTTAGTAACTACTACTACATTAGCGAGCCAGTCCAGATATCTTACCTCTCGGATTGAACCGATATTGAGTAAGCGAGTTACCTCTTCTTTGACGAATTTATTCCTGGCTTCAGCAATAGAGCGCTTCTTTTGTCTTATAGGAGGTATATTGGGATCCAAGCTTAACTTGTGCACAACGTCACCTCCATCAGGATACCTATCATATCCTCGTGCGACCATGCAAAACGATCGCCGTTAATTTTAAGGGATTCAATAAAATTATACCTGAGCTCCGAGTGTAGTTTTATTCCCAAATGAAATTTTCTTTCTAGGAATTCTTTGAACAACGCAACTTGCTTTAGTTCTTCCACTGTGGACTTCGTTGCGTCCGTCTCTTCTAGAACTTGGAAATACTTTGGCACCTGATACAATTGCGATTCCTCTGTCCCCGGGCTAACTTCATCTGGTTTGGGAGCAAACACCGGTTCTTATAATTGCTATGTCGTGCACTCCTTTCTTTTGCTATTGGTGACCGAAATTACATTCATCTCCCTTGATGCCGGTTGATCACCCCTTATCTACTTAACCCTCTGGTGTCGGAAATTTTAACAATTGGTGATATGTTGAAGGCGTAACTTTCATCTCGTGTAACTATGGCCTTCCCAAGATGATATTGTACCCCATTTCCCCGTCTACAAATTCTAAGAGAGTTGTTTTCATGACTTATTCAGCGTTCATGAGCATCAAAATCTCTCCCCGGGATGTCACACTCGTGCAGAGCTTTGTTGCCGGAATACTGCTTCTGGTGAGTTTATCTTGTTCTAGTACTCTCCATTGTATGATATTAGCTGAACTTCCTGGATCTACTAGAATACGTTTAATCTTAAAATCTAATACATTTAAAGAAATTGCCAGTGCATCGTTGTGTGGTAGAAGCAATCCATCTGCATCTTCCTCCGTAAAAGTTATATCATCTTCCCAGAGCCTTTTACTATGAGTTATTGATACTTTTAACTTCTTTGTTGTCAAAAAGGTGACCCCGTTAATCTCATTTCCTCTGAAGATCATATTGATCGTGTGGTGTGTGGGTTCTTCTCCTGTTTTTGAGGCTTCTTCATTGTCCCGGTTACGACCATAACTGTTCTTAGCTCGGTTACTCAAGAATTCTCTGAGATGACCATTCTTCAACAGTGTTGCCACTTCTTCCCGGAGGTGTCGACAGTCTCCTGTTCGGTGGCTGTTTGTCCCATGATATTCACACCATAAGTTGAGATCCCTCTAGCTAGATTCTAATCTCATAAGTCTCGGGAATCGTGCCTCTTTGATGTTTCTCATGGTTGATACCAACTCCACTATACTAACGTTGAAGTTATACTCCGATAACTTTGGGTAAGAGGGATCCTCGACCCTGACGTTTCTTTATCCTGCAGTGATCTGTTTTTCCGGCCATGATTGGTCCTTTTGTCAACGGCGAACTTATCTGTTGTCCGGAAGCCTATGCCATGACCTTCGTTCTGCTCGTAGGGAAAAAACCGACCCCAAAGTCTGTTTGTCCGTGTCGTAGTTTTTTGATTTTTCTCTGTTCTTATCCCGTCCTTTGATTGACGAGGGAAAACCAACCTGATCATCTTTGATCCTTATTTTCGACTCGTACCAATTGTGGACGTCCCCCAAGTTGTTGCTTGAAACTTGAGCAGGCTTTCCTTCAACTTTCGGGAAGTGTCTGAACTTCTCAAATTCAATCCTTTGGTGAACGCTTCAGCTGCCCATTCATCTGGGACAGCCGGTAGTAACATTCTTTCCTTCTGGAATCGAGTAACAAACTCTCGTAATAATTCGGATTCTCCCTATGCGATCCTGAATATATCAGACTTTCAGGCTTGTACCTTTCTGGCATCGGCGTGAGCCTTGATGAAAGAATTTGCGAGCATATCAAAGGAGTCTATGAAATGCTTGGGTAGTAATGCATACCACGTTAGGTCTCCCTTCGTGAGAGTCTCTCCAAATTTCTTTAGCAACATAGATTCAATTTCGTGAGGAGCTAAATCATTTTCTTTTACTGTAGTCGTGTAAGTGGTAATATGCTCATGTGGATCTGAAGTCCCGTCATACTTTGGCACTTCAGGCATTTTGAACCGCTTCGTGATTAGTTCCGGTGTCGCGCTCGGCTTATACAATAATTAAGTATACTTCTTCGAGTCAGAACCTTTCAATATTGGTAGCACACCCGAGACTTGGTCCATACGGGCATTTACTTCCCTCATAAATCGTAAAAGTTCATTCTTCAAAGGATCGTTCTCGTTATGGAGACCGGATATGCTCCCCCCAGATCCGTCGGGGCCAGCTTCACCCCTGGGAGTGTGGTTGTCGACCCTCTGCATTATTTGGTTTGCGGGGACACTGGGAGGAATTGGATCTCGCCTGTTTGCATTATTCTAAGCCCCCGATAGTGTCTGCTTCAGCTCTATCATAACCTTATCCTATCACATGAGATGGCCTAGAATGATTGCATGTTGTTCTTGCAAGACCCTTACCGCATCGACGACCTGCTCCTCATTAGCATCATTAGGATTTATTTCCGGAACATGTCGAAGATATTTCCTGTCATGCACCAGCGTGGCTTCATTCCCCTCGTTGTGTGTGTCATTGATTGAATCCTCGAAATGATATTGATACCCTCGAAATTTAGGATTGTACGTGTTGTTAATATTATTATCTGCCATTTTTTGTGATCTTCTAAGACAAAACAATCAAAGTACGTTGGTAAAAAAGACAAGGATCCGTTTAATTACACGGCTGTCTAGGCCCCACGATGGGCGCCAAACTGTTTACCCTTAAAACGGTGTAGTTGAATTTATACGTGGTTTCTAGATAAGTGAACTAATTTGATCCTGAAATAAAGAAACAACTGAAGAAATATACAATATATATCCTTAAAATGTAGATGAAATAGCTTAATTAACGAATCCGGGAACAGGATTTTTGGGCATAACAATGATGAGATCAAAAGTAAGAAAGTAAAACTATGTTAAGCTTTGTATAGAATGTAGCATAAGTTAACCAGAAAATTCATGTCCTTTACAATGATAATTGAGCTCTCTATTTATAGTTGTGTCTAGGGAAGGAGGTCCTAGGATCGTGCCCTCCTTTAATGTCAATTATGAGGGTCATTGATGAAGATGTAACGGTGGACATAAATGCCAAATTCCCTATAATGGGTCGTCGCCCTTAATGTTGCAGAATATTTTTTATTAAATGCTACCGGGCGCAGAGCATTTAATACACCTTTATGATCGTTATTCCTTGCGGTGATAAGCGGAATAACTGCGTTCGGTGGCCATCTCCGTCTTGGATTCCACGTGTCATTCCTTTAGATGACCACGTGTCATATCGTATTTTACCCTATACAATAATATAATATGCTTGTTTATAAAAGTTAAGTTTCCATACCAATTACGCGGATAATCCCATGAACATTCTGCACCAATTAGCTAATGCCAACTTATTATTTATTGGTAGGACCGAAATAAATCAGGTGTCATGCGAAAACTAGTAAGGCAAACCCTCAAAGACGATAAATCAGATAACAAAAGAGAAATCTACCAAAAGAGACACAAATATTTAACGTGGTTCAATCAATTGACTACGTCCGCGGGCGGAGATAAGTAATCCACTATAATAAAAGAGAGTACAAAATATCGAGAGAACAACCTCACGAATAGGCAAACATAAGTGGCACACTAACACTTGTCCCATAAAGTTCTCCCCTAAACACGACTCGCAAACCCCGTATGGCTACATTGTGGATGCTACTGAATGAGAAGGAATGATCCTCAATTTATAGAAGTCCAAACCTTTTCCAACAAGAAAACAGACAAGCTAAATAAGGGAGATTTATAATTTCCTTCTACAAAAAGAAAAATCTAATTATGGTAAACATGTTGCCCTTTCCTTTAAGAGATAGGCAAACCAAATATGGTAAGAAAATAAGGACAACTCGTAATAATTCTCCCCATTGGCCTGATTTTTTTGGCAAAACAAACATGATCAACCTACTTCACATAACCTTCAACAGGTCACATCTCCAAATCTCCAGCACAAAGTTTGTCTCAACGTGCATAGCACTCCGGTCAAAATTCTTAGACAAAAATTATGATTAACGTTAAATACATTGCGGCTAGAACTAAACCCGCCAAGATGAACCTTTTTTGTGATATCAATTGTTATGACTGAAAAAATCAGGTGTCATGCGGAAGCTAGTAAGGCAAACCCTCAACAACGATAAATCAGATTACAAAAGAGAAATCTACCAAAAGAGACACAAATATTTAACGTGGTTCGATCAATTGACCTACGTCCATGGGCAGAGATGGGCAATCCACTATAATAAAAGAGAGTACAAAATATCGGGAGAACCACCTCACGAAGAAGCAAACACAAGTGACACGGTAACACTTGTCCCGTAAAGTACTCCCCCTAAACACGACTCTCAAACTCCATATGGCTACATTGTAGATGCTACTGAATGATAAAGAAGGATCCTCAATTTATAGAAGTCCAAACCTTTTCTAACAAGAAAAGGACTAGCCAAATGTGGAAGATTTATAATTTCCTTCTACAAGAAGGAAAACCTAATTATGGTATTGCCCTTTTCTTCGAGAGATAGGAAAATCAAATATGGTAAGAAAATCAGGACAACTCCTAACATTTATTCCTATAAAGGATGTCATGAACCTTAACAATACTTTAATAGTGTATTTTATCTTTTGAATGTGCAATTTAATTACTCAGATATTTATATATAGCATTTAACATTATAGAAGATTAATTATTGAGGAGAAATAACTCTTTGAACAAACTTGGAACCAGAGGAGGATTCAGTTTTTTAGGTTTATGGGTTCCTATAAAAATCTCAAGTTAATATACAATACTAAGTGGATTAACGGACTGGGTTCCAAGCTAAATATTCTTATACATTTAATAGATATTTCAATACAAATATAGGTTCTAGACAAAAGTTACTGGATTCACGGGAACCGTTGCTATTGAACTGAATCCGCCCCTGCTTGGAACCATTTTAATACACCACTCCCTCCAATCCACTTTAATAGATTTTTTGGCCTTTTTTTGTGGTCCATAGTATTTGATTGTTTCATATATCAAAAAGGAATTAATTCTTTTCCCCAAAGTTGTCCTTGGAGTAAAGAACCTATTTATTATATTTTCAATGAACTAATTAAGGTAAATACGATCAATTTCATTATTAAGTAATGTTAAAAGATGAATTTCTTAATATATGTGAAAATAATTAAAAAAATCAATTAACGTGAAATAGGGGAAGTAGGCGACTTAGAGATAGTCAACGTATTTATGGTGAATGTCTATATTTAGAGAGATTCTAGGGTTTATTACTTGGCGGCTAAGTCACTCTCTCCCTATAAATAGAGGGTTCTATTCCATTGTAATTTATCCCAAAATCAATAAGAATTCTCTCTCTACTTTTCTCTGCAATATTCTTCTTCTTCTTCTTTTATTTTCGTAACACGTTATCAGTACGAGTCTCCAATTATCTATTGAAATTTAGCCTATATTAATACTCGTCTTTGAGAGCTTGATGGTACCACCCGCGACTGAAATCAAGATGAACTAATTCTGGTTTCTTGGATATTATATTGGACAATTGATGCATTGATTTTGCCTATGCAAAGGTATAAATAGAGGCTTAATCATGGAAGTTGGCCACTGTCATCCTTTAAAATTCCACCACGTTGTCCATTGATGAGCCACCACAATATGAGATATATTAAAGGTAGTAGAGATGTACGATTTCCACCAGCAAAAGTAAAAAGACAAGGGATTTCCAAGCTTTGAGAATAAATTCTGGATTTAAGGTAAGTATTTTATCTTATTTTTCTCTTTTAAATTCTTGAAAGGTTATAATTTGATTTTAAATACAAGCAAAGACAATTAATTTTGATTATAACTCTAATGGAGTTAGTAAGAAATTATAACCACTTGAAGTGGTAAAACTTCTATGTCTTGCCATGATCAAAGTCATATATGATTGTGAGCACAAGAAGTAAAAACTCATCCCATTGAATTTACTCCATTCTCATACCCTTTAGAGAATGTGATAGCAGTATGTGATAAGTCTGAAAGAAGACAAAATTACTGCTATAAATGTATCAATGGATGTGGACGTGGCAATAGACGAATAAATTATAATCGTCATCATTGAGTAATGAGAATAATAAGGATTCTCAAAATAATCCTTCACTCTGTGAAAGTAATGTTTGTCATCGATTTGACATGAGATTTTATAAAGCACATATAGATGATTATGGTCCATTCATGATGTGAATGTGACAACATCTTATTTATGAATACATATTCATTCTTGGAGGAATATGAACGTGCTAGTGGTAGTGAATATACCATACTCACCTCTAGAAGGAGGTTTGAGATGATATAAGAAAATAATGTCATTATTATGGCATGAATGGTCATTGGTCACGTACCTATTGTACGCCAAAATATTTTGGCAATGTGATTATTAAAGGACAACAATAATGCAAGAAACATATCTTGCATATAATTTTGACCATGACCATAATGGTATAACTTTCTCCTGGAAAGAGATATATGACCATATGAATGTTGATGAATATGTGGTAGTACAAAATTAATTGAGGGCTCTGGAAGAGCCAATTATACTATTTTGAAGAAACACAATTGATTACCAATAAGGTATTGTATTGTAGTAAGTCTCAAAGAAACTTATTCAGTTTCTAAAGTATTGGCGAAAGTCGTTGGTTATATTGAGACTATAAATAAAGGAAGATTTAATATCTTCTATTACTACAACTTGTAGCGGGATAATATTTATGTGAAAAGTTACCCGTTTTATTCTCCAGTTTGTACTACACAAATAAAAGAATGCCACAATAAAGTAGAACTTTATTGATATAAAACCCATATCATAATAAATTTGGAGTTTATTGATATCCAGTTGGCATAGCTGGTTTAGCCATATCAATTTAAGTATGATGTGCAAAAATAATAGAGAATTCACATGGGTAAATATTAAAGAACTAGAAAGTTCTTTACGAATTCTCTTATATTGCTTATTCTCATTAATTAATTGACCAACTAAATTTGGGATTGAATCCCATGAATTCTGGAAATATCAAAGGTGAATATGGGCTCATTCACCTGTCATGTATACCACATAAGATGCATTTATGAGATGGTTACATGTGTAATTATTATTAACTCGCAACATGGTGTTTTGCGAGGTAACTTGCTCAATAGTTTAATTTCAAGCATAATTTCCAGATTTTCTATTCAAGAAGTTCATCTTGATAAATTGGTTTACATCACAGCTGGTTTAGCAAAATAATTTATTGAGTGCCTCCACTTAATAGCATAATTGTTGCTAATGAGAACAAAGTTATCTACATCAGTTTGATATAGGTCATATACGAAAGTATATTACATTCTCCCCTCACAAGTGGTTCGGGGTCAGGAACCAAATAATTCCATCTTATTATTATTAATGTGCAGTGTATATTTTGATTAGCACCATGACACACAAAGATAGACTCTCAAAGTTGAGGAAACAAGTTAGTTTTTCCAACATGAGGGGGAGACATGATAAACAGTTGAGAAAAAGTTACGTGGAATGAATTATCATTTGTACATTTAGATCCTCGTATAAGATAATATGAACTTGAAGTTCATAAAAAGATAATTCGTTTGCAATATATTTCAAAGCATGACATACGCATTTGCTGGTCCAAAGAAAGTAACTATATTCTTATTGCAAATGCTCATATTAAGTCCTAGAAGGACAAAGTCTATGGTACGCTTAAAGCGTATAGACAAATCAGTTTCAAATAGCTTCTTAATAAAGAAGATGAGCAAATGATCAAAGTGATCATAATAAGGAGGCAAGTGATCTAGAAGATCACATGACATAACATTTCATAAAATCTCATGAGAGACTCAGGTACCTGAATATATGAATGAAGAGATCTCTATGTTATGTCTTTATGAAAAATTATTGGAACCAATATAAAATGTTTGTCGACGACATCTATCATAGCGCTAAGTATAGATGAGGATCTTAAGTCTATCGAATATAGACACAAAAGTATTGGCCAAATGGAAGAGACATAATTCAAGTAGAATTGATTCCATATGAAAGACATATAATTTTGTCTATGTTGTTCAAATACTTGAAAGTATAAAGTCAATGGTATGTGCAATCAGTTTTCGATATCTTATTTGTCTAGCATGACATGAAAACTTGATATGCATCTAATTAAAGTCCATTATATGACTTAACTTATATGACAATCCATGAAGGATTTAAGTCACTTAAAACATATACAATTCTTGATCTTGAAGTACCACATCCTCAGCGCAATTTGTGCACAAATATATCATGCTATAACTATATGCATGATAATGTGATAGCGAGAATACCTCTATGGAGATATTGAAAAGGCCATTCTACGGAAGTTTATGAAGACATTACATCTCTATCAAGAATGATGATTTCAAGATGCAATATATCCATTCAAGTTAATATGGTTGATTTGTTTATCAAGTCTCTACCAAAGATCGTTTTGAAGATGGTGCACAAGATCGGGATGTGAAGGCTCAAGGATGTGAATTGATGCTCTCATCAGGGGGAGTTAATGCGCGTTGCACTCTTTTTCCCTTACAAGGTTTTGTCCCACTAGGTTTTCCTTGAAAGGTTTTTAACGAGGCAACCAAAAGGCATATTATTAGATATGTGTACTCTTTTTCCTTCTCTAGAATTTTTTTCCCGCTAGGTTTTATTTAATTAAGGTTTTAACGAGACACATTATCTGTTGAATAGACATTCAAGGGGGAGTGTTATAAATAGAATTTTATTTATGGTGAATGTCTATATTTAGAGAGATTCTAGGGTTTATTACTTGGTGGCTAAGTCACTCTCTCCCTATAAATACAGGGTTCTATTCTATTGTAATTCATCCCATATCAATAAGAATTCTCTCTCTACTTTTCTCGGCAATATTCTTCTTCTTTTATTTTCATAACAGATATTACTAATTCTATCATATAAAGTATAACAAATGATTTATTTGTGTTTGATCAATATGATTTTAAGTAGCCCTACATCATTGGATCTTTCAAATCACGCAAAAGAGCAGAAACTTTGAGGAAATGAGGAGCCTCATCCAGCAATATTGTAATTCCTTTTATCTTCCCCCCTTTCCCCCTCCCCCCCCCCCCAAACCAATTTACTGATACACTTGTCAAGAGCCGTCCCATTTTAACTTGCCGTTTTAGCTCTTTTTACGTCATATATATATATATATAACATATATATGTATATATACAACACACACACATATATATGTATATATAGATATACTAGCTTTAGAGTACATGCGTTGCACGTGTTTATCGCGTCAATCACTTAAAATTTATGTAAAAGAACAAGTTATGTAAAATTGTAATGGACATTAAAGTAAATGCAAATAAAGAATATTAAAAGCAAGCATGCATGTATATTATTGTGGGAAAAAATACATGTAAATTACTAAATTATTAATCATAGGTGTAAGATATTGTACGAACATTTAATGTTAGATAAAAAAATATGTAATAAGAATATTCTGGAGAGTAAATTTTTAGTCAAATATGTGAAAGAAATTTGTTGGTGATGTATAGTTATAAATATTAGGAGTTCTATATAGTTAAAATAATTAAAAATTAATAATTAAAATTTTAAATAATAGAAGATTAATTAAATTATAGCTTTTTTCTAATATGAAAGTTGTTTTAAAGAATAAAAATGTGAATAATATTTTGCTAAGGAGCTTCATGCTTTTAATATAGTATCGATAGATGCAAAGTACGTATATGCGTTGCATCTTATTGTACGTTCGTTGGGCGTTACCTCGTATTAATAAGAATATTTTTTTTAAATGGCATAAGTATTATTCAAAAAATGTGTTTACGTTATAATATAAGAATTAACAAAAATTATAATATTTAAATGATAATTGTGGCAGCCATGTTTAGAATTTTGATCTATTCTAGTAGTTCTTCCTTTAATTTGTTCAAATACTTGCTTCATTGTAAAAAAACATTATAGATTGAAAGGTGAAAATATATTTTGTACCTACTCACTTTAAAAGTTTTAGAACTATAATAATAATTAAGACCCTTAAGCCTAAAAATGATGTTCAAAACTAAAAATATGATTTCAAGGTATTTGGCCTACGTGCCTTAGCCTTATATCAATTGGCAATATATGGTTTTTAAGCTTCTAAATCTGAAAACGTGATTTTCTTTTACAAATAAGGTATAGTATATAATTAGAATAGGAAAAAATTTAATATATAAAATTCAATTAATTTTGACGTCCTAAATATTTAAGAAACAATTAAGGTCCTAAATATTTAAAAAAATAATTAAATAACTATTTTGTTCATTACAATTTTTTGACACTTCCTAAAGTAAACTATGCAATTTTTTATGATAAAAACAATATAATAGTAAAGCTTCTACTCCTAAAATAAAGGAGTTCAAAGTGCTTACTTTTTACCTAATAACTTATAAAAAAATTAATCTAAACCTAAAATGGGTACAACGTGGTTGAAACTTTCCTAGTATAAAACGAAAGTGCATGAAATTTAATTGATTCAAAATTTTATTTAAAAAGCCTCCTAAAATTAAAAGGAATTACAAAGTGGTCAATTACTTTCCTAAGATAAATTGTGTTTTGTCATGATCCCAAATCGGACCCGGTCCTGAAGGCGCCTATCGGGAAAACAAGGCCAGCCGACACAATCCCCAAATCCATTTCAATAATTTTTATAGATCAATCTAGGACTTTTTAATTAATCAGATATTGCATAATGTAAATTTAAATGAACAGTGCAGAAATAGATACAGCCCGACATCGGAGTGTCACAAGTCACTAGCATCTGCTAAGGTCTAAAATACAACGAAAATTCTGGAAATACTAAATACAGTCTAATGACATCAAGAGGGAGTAAAGTAGTGATGCGGACGCTGGGCAGCTACCTCGCTAAACTCCAATGACTCTGCCTCTGCTCAACCAGTACTCGATACCGGGTGCAGAAATACCTGAATCTGCATACAAGGTGCAGGGAGTAAAGTGAGTACTCCAACTCAATGAGTAATAATCATAAATAAAGATTGAGCGATAAGAAATCACGAAAAGTGCATCAACATGCTTTATAGAAGTAGTACAAAACTAGTAAGAAAGCAATGAAGCTGTGAAATCTCTTTAAGAATCTTAGCTCAGTTTAATACTTCTTTAGGAATATCTTTTTAATAGTTAAGCAATTAAATTCAAAGCAACTAGATCAGATAGGCACAGAAAATTTGCCATTCGGGCACAAACACCAACAGAAAATAGCCCCTCGGGCAACAACATGGAACAACACCAGCCCCTCGGGCTATATCTCACATTACAATGGGTACTCACGCTTACTGGAGGTGTGCAGACTCCTGGAGGGGCCCCTTATGGCCCAAGCGCAATATCAAGTCATCTCGTGACATCATCTCTAGGCTCTCGGCCTCATATAAACAAGCCACCTCGTGATGTACATATCTCAGGCCCTCGGCCTCATAATCAAAATCAGTGTATCACCGCTGCGGAGTGCAGCCCGACCCAAAAGTATCCTCACAACACGGGCCCTCGGCCTTACTCAGTCAAACATCACATAAGCCACTCGGGCAATAGTAAAACATGATGCTCAGCCCAAAATATGATTTAAAATATCATTTCAAGTGTTAAAGCAGAGTAAACATGGCTGAGTTTTGAAAACAGTAGAATATAGCATGACTGAGTACATGTTTAAAGTCAAAACACTGAGGAAATATCAACAAAAATCCCTGAAGGGTTCAAATAGTTGGCATGAAACTTCAAATATGGCATTCAGCCCAAAACATGATGATAGCAAATAGTTTTCAATCAAATACGCTGTGAAATAGTCATTCGGGGTGGACTAAGTCACAATCCCCAACAGTGCACAACCCAACGCTCGTCATCTAGCGTGTGCGTCACCTCAATATAGCACAACGATATGCAATTCAGGGTTTTATACCCTCAGGACAACATTTACAATCATTACTCACCTCGATCCGGTCCAAACTCTAGCCTGCGATGCCCTTGCCCGCACGAATCGACCTCCAGATGCTCCAAATCTAGCCACAATCAGTACAAAATCATTAAAATATACTAAGGGGACGAAGCCCACTCGAAAATATCCAATTTACATAAAAAAAACCAAATTTTTCTCAAACCCGGCCCTTGAGCCTACACCTCAGAATCCAATGAAAGTCACACCAATAGAATCCTCATCCTCTCACGAGTCTATACATACCAAGAACATCAAAATCGGACCCCAATTGCCCCTTCAAATTCCCAATTTACACTCTCCAAAGTCAAGCCCTAATTTCCCAATTTTTGGCTTTAATTACCACATCTTTCATGATTAAACAAGTAAGAATCAACATAGGATCGAGTATTGAGTTCAAAAATCTTACCTCCAGGTGTTATATCTTGAATCCCTCTTCAAATATGGCATTCAGCCCAAAACATGATGATAGCAAATAGTTTTCAATCAAATACGCTGTGAAATAGTCATTCGGGGTGGACTAAGTCACAATCCCCAACAGTGCACAACCCAACGCTCGTCATCTAGCGTGTGCGTCACCTCAATATAGCACAACGATATGCAATTCAGGGTTTTATACCCTCAAGACAACATTTACAATCATTACTCACCTCGATCCGGTCCAAACTCTAGCCTGCGATGCCCTTGACCGCACGAATCGACCTCCAGATGCTCCAAATCTAGCCACAATCAGTACAAAATCATTAAAATATGCTAAGGGGATGAAGCCCACTCGAAAATATCCAATTTACATAAAACAAAATCCCAAATTTTTCTCAAACCCATCCCTTGAGCCTACACCTCAGAATCCAATAAAAGTCACACCAATAGAATCCTCATCCTCTCACGAGTCTATACATATCAAGAACAACAAAATCGGACCCCAATTGCCCCTTCAAATTCCCAATTTACACTCTCCAAAGTCAAGCCCTAATTTCCCAATTTTTGGCTTTAATTACCACATCTTTCATGATTAAACAAGTAAAAATTAACATAGGATCGAGTATTGAGTTCAAAAATCTTACCTCCAGGTGTTATATCATGAATCCCTCTTCAAATTCTCTCAAAAACTTCAAAATCGCCCAAAAATGGTTAAAGTTAGCCCCAAAATCATGGACAATGGCTATTCAAACATTCTGCCCAAGCATGAAAAATCTTCTTTGCGAATGCGGTCAAAGCCTCGCGTTCACGAAGCATAAAAAATCGTTGACCAAAATTTCCCCTTACGCGAACGCGACCTCCAGCTCGCGAACGTGAAACGTCCGCTTTCCAAACCATCGCGAACGCGAACGCGTAGCACAAAAAGGCTGGGACCCCATCTGCTCCCACTTACTCTATGTGAACGCGACACAGGCCACGCGAACGTGGAGAATCAAACATCCCAACATCGCGAACGCGATACATGAAACGAGAACGCGAAGGCAAAAATCGTTGCCTTAGAAAAACACCCTTCGCGAACGCGGGTCCCTGACTGCGAAGAACAAATTGTCTGCAACACAAAACTAGCAAAACTGCCAAGTCCAAAGTCCAAAATTGATTCGTTCAACCATCTGAAACTCACTCGAGACCCTCGGGACCTCAACCAAACATGCCAACATATCCCATAACCTCATTCAAACTTGTTCCCGCCTTCAGAACGCTCAAAACAACATCAAAACACCAAAATCACATTGGATTCAAGCTTAAGAATTTCAAGAATTTCCAAATTACGCTTTTGATCAAAAACCCAACCAAACTGTCACGACCCAAAATCCATTAAGGGTTGTGATGGCGCCGGACACTACTGTTAGGCAAGCCAACTACCATTTACTAGCAGTTTCTCATTTTTAATTATTTTAAAATCATTTCCTTTAAATAAATAAATAATAAATAATAAACTCCGCTGGATAAATGAGGATGTCTTTACAAATTTAACTACTGAAAAATCCCGTGATCATCCCAGAACCCGGTGTCACAAGTACATCAGCAATTACTATGGAATGAAATAAAATGCAATAACTGTCCGGAATACAAGTGGACAGAAATGAAAATACAGTACAATACTCTGAAGGAGACTCTGCTGGCTACGAACGTCTCGATAAATGCAACTCACCTAATTCTCCGTATCAACCATGCCGCTTTGCCACAAAGCCACTAGCCACACATAGACCTGTGCAACAAAAATGCATAGCAAATGTAGTATGAGTACGAAAATAATGTGTACCCAATGAGTATCCCGTCTAATCTCGAAGAAGTAGAGACGAGAGGTCGACTTCGACACTTACTAGTAGTCCAATAGTAATATATTATTAATGCGAATAATCATGGATTTATTAAGAACGGAAGTAATTTCAAATAAGTCACGAACATGTAAAGTTCCTTTTTATATTAAAAATCTCCGAATTCATAATCTATTAATTAACCATTATCTCAAGTCGGGGTGAGCAAATATCAATATCAATAAATTTTAAGGCAAACAATACAAGCATGCACAAATCATGCCGATGACGTACAACTCAATCCAACAATATTTAAACTGTGCACTGCCAGAGGGTCGAATGGCATGAACCATAGATGCATCTATTTAATCTGTCGAGGCGTTCGTCCCGTTCCACAATAGATAAACACATTTAGACAATCAAATCAATAATTCATCAAGGAGCAAATATTCAGGAAAAGGCAAATTTCTATTTTAAAAGTCAAGAAATGATATCTAGGCTTCTTTAGAAATTCATTTACACGTTCGATATGTTTTAAGCATTTTAAGTTTGTCAAGAAGGTTGCAAGTATTTCAAGAAAGCATGCTTTTGGGCCCTAAACTACCCGGACTAAAGCATAATAGTAGCTACTCACGGACTCTCGTCACCTCGTGCGTAAGTAGCCCCCGCAAATAGGAGCACACAACCAATTAACTCACCTATGGGGACAATTCCCTCTTACAAGGTTAGAAAGGAGACTCACCTCGCTCCGAGGCCTATATTCCGATGCAAGAACGTGCTCAAACCTCCAATTTAGAGCCGAACGATCCAAAACTATTCAAATAGGGTAAAAACTAGTCAATACATGCTTAAAAGTTCATATTCTAATTATTAAGCCAATTTCTCAACCTTAAATGCAAGGTTCCTAAAATTCATCCACGGACCCACGTGCCCCGATTCCGGAAGTTTTTGAAGAAAATTGTTACCCATAACCTAAGGATCAAGAATATATGATTTTTACTCCATTCCCTAACAAATTTCGTGGTTAAATCTTGTTTTTACCAAATTCTAGGTTTTTCATCTAAAACCCTTGATTTTCCCTAATTTTCACATGTTAATCTACCTATAATATATGTATTTAACTTATGATGTGTAGAAATTACTTACCTTTTTGATGATGATGGAATCCCTCCTCAAATGCTCTCAAAAATCGCTTAAGACCAAGTGGAAAATGAGGGAAATGGGCTAAGTCTCGGAATAAAAAGCCATTGCACCAGACGCAGAAGTTGCATTTGCGACTCCTAGCTCGCAAGGCATCGCAAATGCGAAGCCTAGCCTTCACCTGCCATGGTCTCATTTGTGACAAAATTCTTCGCAAATGCGAAGAGGACAGCATCGCAAAAGCGATGGCCCCTTCGCAAATGCGATCTACCCTCGGCAGCCCCCGGGTTCGCAAATGCGAGCTCCCTCTCGCAAATGCGATGTCGCATTTGCGACCCAAACACCGCAAATGCATTCAAACCAGTACCAACAACATCAAACCTTCTCCAAATTCCATTTTTTGATCCGTTAACCATCCGGAATCCACCCGAGGCCCCCAGGACCCCAACCAATCATACCAACCAGTCCTTTAATACATTACGAACTTGCTCGAGGCCTCAAATTATATCGAACAACGCTTAAACAATGAATCACACTCCAATTAAAGCTTAATGAACTCTTAAATTTCAAACTTCTACTTTCGGTGTTTAAACCTATCAAATCACATCTGTTTGACCTCAAATTTTGCACACAAGTCATATTTGCCATTACGGACCTACTCCAACTTTCGGAATCGAAATCCAAACCTGATATCAAAAAATTAACACTCGGTCAAACTTTTCAAAAACCTTAAGATTTCTATCTTTAGCCAAATGACTTGAAAATGACCTACAGGCCTCCGAATTCACTTTCGATTACGCTCCCAATACCAGAATACGGAGCTATTCCTAGACTCGGAATCCTAAACAGATATTGATAACCCTGAAATGCACTTCAACCCAAACTTATGAGATTCTTCCAAAATGCTAACTTCCACAATAGGCGCTGATATGTTCCCGAGTCATCCAAAACCCGATTCGAGCATACACCCAAGTACGAAATCATCATATACGAAATCATCATACGAACCTGCTGGAACCTTCGAATCCCGGTTCCGAGGTTGTTTACTCAAAAATCCAACCTTAGTCAATTCTTTCAACTTAAAACTTCTGAAATGAGAATTCTCTTTCCAAATCAACTCTGAACTTCCCGGAATTCAAATCCGACCGTGCGCACAAGTCATAATACCTGAAGTGAAGCTGCTCGTGGCCTCAAACTGCTGAATGACATGCTAGAGCTCAAAACGACTAGTCGGATCGTAACATTCTCTCCCATTTAAACATATGTTCGTCCTCGGACGTGCTGAGAAGTGCAACGAAGTTGTCCGAAATTACTGTTTAACACCTCGTGCACCTACCCATGCTACCACAACTCAGTCGAGCACATTAGCTCGATCAATCTGAAGATATTTTCTTTCCTTCAGGCAAATAAGCTTAGAGCCCAATTCCAACATTCGGAATTCTCTGCCATGACTGTTTCCAACATACGATCACCATATCAATCACTACACGCTGTACCCAAACATGACTACACAATTTCTGCTGAATTCACACCTTGCACCATTTTACTCACATGACCATAATAACACTTTCTGATCAAATTAGTCGAAATTCCACGAATCTGATGCTCCCATTACACCTCATGACATACATAGGTCTTGCTCTAACTCTTACAATACCGCCAAGACGGAAGAGGTGTGTAGAAATTCATAACCAACTGCTGAATCAACAAATCATTGGGTCTATACTCCTGACAAGAACCATCACCTCATTCTGAACCAAATAATGGTCTTAGCTCCTTAATATACTTCATATAATCATATTGCACTGATCCTAAATCCAATCATCTCGTCTCACCCTGTACGAACTGCTCAGGCAATAAGCCACCCCGGACATGATCAAAAGTCTCATATGATGCCACAATGTGCCAATGGCTATTAACTCGAACGTGACAAAAGGAAAACGAACTCTGGAAGGAACTACTTAATCACGCACTAATATGGACTTTCCTTAGAAAGTAGGAAACAAGGCATACAAAAATAGCATATAGAAAATTGCACTCATCATCACACTGTTGCGGCGTGCAGCCCAATCCAAATAACATACCCATGGTGGCGTGCCACCCGTTCCACAAATAGAATTCACATAAGGAGATATACATCGAGCTAAATTGCTCGTTACAACAAAATACCGAATATCGGTCACAAGCACGCTAAGTGCATAATACCATCCCTGGGGAGACATATAGTGCCATAGGCTACAAAACTCAAGCACAACTAAGGTGCGATATACGATCTGATTCTCGAAAGACATCCTGCTCATATAACATCATCTCTACTCGGAATCTCAACACATAAGAAATTTATCAAGTCATCTCACAACTCACATGGTGCAATATATCATTACATGAAATAGCTGATGGCGAAATAACACCCCGACTACTCTTCCATAAGAAGAGGATTGCTGAAATGAACACATCTGACCTGATATAGAGCCCATATCCACATTTAAATCCATCCACAAACCTCAAGTTGATTCTGATCACACCGAACTAGGCCATTAACCTTTCATGGGTCCATAATCACCCCCTTTTTCTCATAACACACAAGAATACCCATCATAACCGGAGTAATCTTCCACAGTCCGCAACCCAATAAATGATGTGCCCTCCAGGCATCAATTCTCAATTTAACGACATCACTACAATATTCATACTTGATTTAACTCTTCAATCAATCAAGTGGCTACATGCCACACTAATACAACCTTCCCATGGGGCACACTCCCACAACCTTCCGTAACAGATAACATGTCTGTTCATCCAAACCACTGGCCATACTAATGCTGAAAAGCAATCAAGAATCCTTAACCAGGATGCAAAGCCTTTTTCACAAAACACCGATCTCAGGTGACGTTGAAGACAATACCAACTTACTTTAAACATCGAAACTCCTTTCCTTCTCATCCGAGCTCGTGACATCCTTGTCAACACCGAACTGCAATCTTGATCCTCACTTCAAATTCCATACCACTCACTGCACCCAACATGCCAATATACGATAGAACACGATTTTTCTCATAACTCCAGAACCACTAATAGATTAACACTTCATCATAAAAAAAACTTTTCACTTAACTCATTTCAGGAGAACCATAGCAACACACATGTGAATTCTCATAACCGTAGAATATGCAAATCTCTAAGTAGTGGTCTAAGCCACCATAGCCCTTTCGGGATCCGCCTACGCATAACAGGCCATAATAGTAGAATACCTTTGAATAACATCGATTATGGCGACCGACAAGCCTCACACATACCGTCACAAATCACTTGCACAACTTGATCACGCTGAAGGAACTGATCACTACCACTAATATACCAATTCAACCATGTCTAACCAATTTATCCTTGGTTGCCTTAGAAATAACTCCATTCGACACATAACATACTCTATTCGCACTCATCCTGAGTGACCTTGAATCACGAGACCATGCTGTCTCAAATCCCACGAACCATTTCATACCTCCCAAATGCTACACTGCAAGTTAAAACATCATAGAACATTCTGGGCCTCTTCTCATAAGCTGCTACAAAGCTTGATTCTTAATCGAACCTATAGGCTCGAAATCATTAGGCACCACACTTTACCCCTTTGATTCCACTAGGACCGTTGTTGAGAGCCACCCGCTTTGACTTGGCCCTGAATATAATCGACTCCATGAATCTTCTAGCACATGAATACCCTCTCGGCGAAGCACCCGGCAGAATCACTTCCCTTGAAACCCGCATCTATACAAGGCATAAATCCTGAATCCTTCCCCAAGTCGGAACATGAGCCAATAAGGCCAACTATAGCACACCTTTAACAATTCGTTTTGCTCAAATTACCACTTATGTTCTTTTCCCATAGCTGAAATAACCCATCAATATGCTAATAACCAGAAACCTCGCAAGTAGTTAACCATGCAACCCAATCATAGGCGGTGGGACTCTCCCACTTAGCTTGAAGCCACTATTACACAACTCTGGAATTCACCAAGATTCTTTTTCTCTTATTGACATAACCTTACGCAATCAACCGCCAGAATTCTTGGAATCTTTCTGTAAAACCCCTTTTTATACTCTGAATCATCAATCGCATTCGCGCGACCGATCTCTTTGCTGTATAACCAATAGAATTCTTCGCAGAAGCTTCGCCAACCATGCTACCGCCGATCTTCTCACTGGAGATAACCCACCTGCGGAATTTACGTGCCGACATCTTCCAACACTGCTGCACGGGGTACAATCACTATGACATCAATGACCCATCCTGAGTCCGAGCTTACTGTCTAGCTGCAAAAGTTCATTCACCCCTCGTGGTCATCAATTAAATATATGTCAATATCCTTCCACTTCAAAGTTACGTTGTATCTGTCGACGCCCCCCTTTTTCCTAAAGAGCGAAATCGGGTTTACGACATTATGGACAAAACAGCTCTTATTCCCTTTCGAGGAATCAGGTTATGGAATTTGAAGAGTCTCCACCTAATGATTATAGTGCATTAGGACACTTTTAAAGAAGATACGATTTTTTGAAAGATAAACCAGAGTTCGGGTAAGGGCTTGAGATTATCTCGAGGGGAAGGTGTTAGGCACCCCTCAAGATCCACTAGTGTAGTTCCCGACCGTGCTTAATTATGACTTTAAGAAGAGTAGGAATAAACAAGCAAAGTTTGCACATAACAAGTTGAAAAATTTTGAAAGAAGAAAGACACAAGTGATTTTAAAAGGAGAAAGCTTAGTTGAAGAAACATTAATTTAAGAAAACATTAATAACTAAAGAAGGAGAAAAGGGGTCCTAGGTTTAAATATAATATGGATCACTTCAATGCAATATCCAACAATCACTCCTCAGAAGAGGGGTCGCACGTGATATTAGCGCATCGGTCATCATCTCCATATTCTACCCTTCCCACCCCGTCAAGGTATTAAACACGATTAGTCTCGTTTTGCTTATTACATGCTAGTACCCGTCCCGACCTATTAGTTCCGGGGTATTTGGACTTCTAATCCTAAAAGAAAGAAAGGGGTAGAGGCATATATGAAGTTTCAAAAGGATAAAATACTAGGCGTCAATCAAAACAAATAGCACATAAGTGGGAAATAAAACAAATACTCAAAAGGCTCATACAAACCCCATAAATCACATATCAATTATTTTAGCATGTCTTACAATTACTGATTTGGTCTTAAGATTAAAACTGACAGTGGACAGATTAGTTTAACACATAGAGTTGGATAATAAGTCTACTTTGAGCCCCTCAGGTCCGGTTTGTTAGAAATCAAAAGTATTTTAGGCGAATGATTTAGAAAATACTGATTTCAGAAGAGGTAATCAGATGCAGAAGAATTTTAAAGGAAAATACAGATTTCGAAAGCATCAAACTGTTTGAGTGAAAAAGCAAAAGAGTTATGCGAGAATTTTGAAGGCAGGAATATTTTTGAGAAAAGGATTTGGTTGCAGAATTGTTTTAAAGGCAGTTTCAGGGACTGATTAAAATGCTTAGGCAGAACTATTTAAGAAAAAAAACTGTTTATGGAAAAGAATGCAGATTTGTAGAGTTTGAAAGCACACATGATTAACAAAAGAGTTTTGTTGAAAACATTACTTAAAAAATGTTAAGAACCAATTGACAGATTGTTGTTACTTAAACGGATCAAGCGAGTTGCAATTAATCCTATAGGCATGACATCTACAATTCAATTTTTAAAGGGGGTTGTTAAAGTATTGGTAAAAGATGAGCGTAATTATCCTACAGTTTGCCTAACGCATATGCAGTTCCTATAGACATGATTTCTATCATGCTTGCAATACAAAATCCTATAGGCATGATTTCTGAATGGTATGCAATATTAAACCCTATAGGCATGGTTTCTAAGTGATTTGCAACGTTAAGGTCCTATAGGCATGATTTCTAGATGATTTGCAATATTGAAGTCCTATAGGCATGATTTCTACTCATTGACTGATGCAAACAACATAAACCCCTCCCACACCCTTTTACTAATATTCCCCAAGTTTTTTTTACAAAGTTATTACAAAAGTGGAAGGGAAAGACTAAAAAAAAATACATCAAAACTAAAACGGACCCGAGGAAGCCCAAAGCAACCTTAATGTCCAACACATGTATTTTACCAAATCCGGGCTCCAGATTCCAAGGCCTTCTCTTAGAGTGTTTCAAAGTTCCAAGGGCTTTCAGGAAGCCCAGGCAATGCTTACACCCTAAAGATTGAGTAGAATAGTGCAATGTGTGGAATTACCAGCCCTTAGGCATCCAAGTTCAGAGGGAACTCTAGGGTCACATGTATTTTACCAAATCCGGGCTCCAGATTCCAAGGCCTTCTCTTAGAGTGTTTCAAAGTTCCAAGGGCTTTCAGGAATCCCAGGCAATGCTTACACCCTAAAGATTGAGTAGAATAGTGCAATGTGTGGAATTACCAGCCCTTAGGCATCCAAGTTCAGAGGGAACTCTAGGGTCCCAAAGCATGTCTTACCATAGGGGGGTAGGACTTGAAGAACTAAGAATAAGTGTAAAAGTGAGGGGATTAGAGGAGACCAAAGCAAAGGGTGGTCATACCTAGCCATGGATGGGACTGGCACACCCCTAATCCTTTACTTGGTTCAAGCAAATAAGAGAGCAAACTTTAGAAAGTCAGACTTAGGCCTGTATGGTGATTAGGACAGGGATTGATATGAAAACATTTGTACCAACAAACAGAGTCAAGCCACGGGGACTTGGGGAAAGGGATGTACAGGAAAGTACTTATACAAGCATAACAGAATCAAAGACATGGGAATATGGGGTAGGGATGTAACATGCTGAAGTTTAACTGCATAATGTAAGAAAGTCGAACATAAACAGACATATGAAAAGTGTAAATAATCACGTAGTTTGGAGATGGCATTTGAATCATGAACATACCAGTTGCAAACTCAAACAGTAAAGCAAGTAGGGCAGATAGAATCCTATAGCTTAGCCTTGGCTTTCAGCCGACTAAACCCAAGCAACAGAACAAGTAGCAGAGAAGAGAAGGAAGAGTTTAGTGAGTGTGAACTTGCAATTGTTACTCCTTGAAATAAAAGGGGTGGGTTTTTTTTATAGTTTGAAAGTAAGCAGTAAGTAAGGTAAGAAAATAACTTATTATCAAGTCATAATCAATTAGGGAAAGGACTTCCTTTAATTAAGGAATCGGACTTAAGGTAATAAAACAGAGTTTCATTTATGGAAAGAAGAATCAAGAATAAATTGTAAAATAAAGGGTAAATATATATAAAGTTTTGAACGATACACGGTTTTAAGCAAATAAGGCAAGAATAGAATCACTAATCACATAGTAAATCAAGGAATTAGGGATTCGAGCTCAGTATTGAATTCAGTCAGAGAATAGGTCCAAATCAGTCAAAAAGAAAGAATCAAAATAGATTCATAGGAAATCGACCCCCAAAATTAGGGTTATTCTGAAAGGAAAATGTTTGACTATAAAAGATACATAAACTTAAACATGCAGGGCTAAGATTAAACAAAAAGTGTAGTCATGTGATCAAAATAGAGAACATAGATATGCAAGAAATAAAAAGGTCTTGCAAAGCTTAGCAAGAATCAGAAACATGAGATGAGTTTGGAGAATTAGGGTTTTGAAATCAGGCAGGCAACAAACAATCGCACACAAGTAGTTTGAAAAATTCTCCAAAATCTAGGGTTTCTTCCACAAGTCAAGTGTAGAGTCGAAAGCATATAAAATCAGGCAAAAATAAACTCAGGAGGTCCAAAGAACACAAATATTCATGGAAACCTAAGTAAAGAAAAATACAGTAAAGAAATTACTCGGAAACCCTAGGAGGAATTACAATAAAGAAAAATACGCAGAAATCATAGTGAAAATATTTAGGAATTACAGCAAAGCCAAATAATGCAAGAAATCACAGTAGAACAAGTAGAAATCACAGAAACCCTAAGTTTTGAGAAGATGAACAGTTTTGAAAACAAAAAATCGAAAAGATGTGAAAAATACTTAAAAATCCTAGAAAATAGCACGGATCTGAAGTAGATCTTAGAGAGAAACAAAGAAAACCTCGAAGGCTTAGGGTTTCAGAGAAAACCCTAGAAAAATGAGAAAGGCCTAGAACGGGCTGGTCCTGAGTCGGAGATAGACTCACAGGGCTAGGACTTGCCGGAGATGAGCCGGAAATGGCCATAGAAACTGAATCGGAGAGATTCTGAGTCAAGGTCTTCAAGGTCGGACTCTAAAACCTCGAGCAAAAGGAGTATAGAGGTACGTGGGGGTAGATATAGGTTACACAGGGCCTGGGAAGCCATGATTTCCGGTGGAACGAGGTCGGAGATCAGCGGAGAGGGCTAGGGTTTCAGAGGGTGGTTGAGAGCGTTTTGAGAGACGAGGGGATACAAGGGCAGCTCATTTGTGTAAATGATTTAGGGTTAGGGTTCTTGTGGATTTAATTAAGGAAGGGGCTAACATGGACCATTGATCTAAATAATCAATGGCCACGATTTAAAATGGGGATCCGGGCGGGTTATATTAATAGGGTGTGGGTCGGGTAATGAATGAAATTGGGTCGGAATTGGGTTGGATTGGGGTTGAAATTGAGGGTGCAATTTGGGCTACAATTGAAATAAAAAGGGACTGTAATTTAAATAGCCAATTTTCCCCATTTTGATTTTATAAAAATAGTAAATAGTGTTTAAAAAATAAAATTAAAAATACAGAGTTAATAAGCAATGCATAAGTATTAATTTAAAAATATTAGAAATGATTTTGTGATTACGAATGCTATTAAATCGAGAAATAGGCTAAAATTGCAATTTCATGCAATTTTAGTTTAAAAATACCAAATGGACTTGTAAAATTATGCAAAAATCATGTAAATTATATTTTGTGTAAATGCGAGAATAAAATAAATTATTCGCCAAAATGACAAGTTTTGGGAATAATTATTGGTTTTTATAGTGCAAAATAGGCCATAAATTGGTTTTAAAAATCTTTAAAAATTTGGGAAAATACCAAAGCCTTTGGGCGTGCTTGTATATGCATACATGTGCTATTTTGAAAGTATTTTGAGTATAAAAATACATAGGAAAAAATTGGGTATCAACAACTGCCCCTCTTTACCTGAGGAGGATGAAAGAGTTGTCGGGTAAAGACAAGATGGCCAATTTTGACCGGAAACGGCGATTGTAAGAGAATTTTGACCGTTCTCTGGTTTCCGAGCTGCCTACATATCCCTGGTTTTACAAGAATCAGGCCACATGTAGTTCAGGAACCATTGGCGGAATATGCCGATGGAAATTTAAAAGAACGGTCGTGACGGTCAGGTTTGAGAGAGTGCTTGGAATCGGACAGGCTGCGGAGAACTGGAGCGGGATCGCTGAGACAGCCGTGAGCCAGCCGGAGTACCTGCAAGTGCGTGATGTGCATATATATTTGCGTAATTTAAACGTGATACAAGTTCCCGTTGGACCATGAATGTTTGTCTTCGGACGGTTAGGATGATGCCCTCAGACTATGATGTCTTGGGCCATGAAGATCATAAAAGTAAAGATTCGCAGGCCATGAAATGGTGTTCTCGGGATATGCAGATGGTGCCTCCGAACTGTGACGCCTTTGAATAAGTTGGCGATTTTTCAGCCCATCAGAAGGTGGCAATCTTTCAGCCAAATGAATGCAAGGGTGGCGATTTTTCAGCCAAGGCGAGAATTTAAAAAGCAGGAGGCGATATTTTAGCCAAAGCGAGAATTTAAATAAAGTGGCGATATTTCAGCCATGCAGGATGGAGACAGAGCTTAGTCTCGAAAGGCAGATAGATAGCCTTATGCAATATGGAGGTAGAGCTTAACCTCGGAAGGCAGAGAGTAGCCTTATGCAAAATGCGGATGGAGACAGAGCTTAGTCTCGGAAGGCAGATAGCTAGCCTTATGCAATATGGAGGTAGAGCTTAACCTCGAAAGGTAGAGAGTAGCCTTATGCAAAATGCAGATGGAGACAGAGCTTAGTCTCGAAAGGCAGATAGATAGCCTTATGCAATATGGAGGTAGAGCTTAACCTCGAAAGGCAGAGAGTAGCCTTATGCAAAATGCAGATGGAGACAGAGCTTAGTCTCGAAAGGCAACAAGTAGCCTTATGCAATGCAGAAATGTAAAGAAATGAACAGTAGTAAGTTCTCTTAGCTGATAGATGAATGCGCTATCATGACTGCTGGGAAATGCTGGGTGTAGATAGTAGACTTTTGCGAAATGAGTGATTGCTTTGAGAACTTCGACTCTAAAGAGTGGGTGCATTTTGCTTTTGCGGACTGAATTCTGGTGAGCGGTTTGCGCTATTAAGACTGCTGGGGAGTGTCGAGTGCGGATAGTGACCCTCTGGAGGGTTTTTGATTCTGAAGAGCAAATATACTTTGATTCGTTGCCTGAATTCCTGCATCCAAAGAAAAATTGTGAGTTTTATAGGGGGAGGTTAGTTCGTATCCTCCGGCTCCTGCTGTTGCGTATCATTAGGGTAGCGTTGCTAAACGATGCGATCCAAATGATATTCGGGAATGACCTAGTGAATATAAGGCAAGTGTATGTATATATAGGTAAAAAGAATTCCTCGATTATTTCAGGATGAACCAACAACTGCAACGTGGTTCAAGACACGGCAACCTCGCTTGCTCCGGAATTTTGAGGGTCCTCCTCAAAATTCTGCCCCAGTTTACTGGGTTGGCGCTGCTGACGGATGTGCTGGATGACTGAACGCGGAACAATCCCAGAATTTTGAGGGCCCTCCTCAAAATTTTGCCCCAGTTTACTGGGTTGGTGCTGATGAGAAAACTGATGACTGACTTCGGAATTTTGAGGGTCCTCCTCAAAATTCTGCCCCAGTTCCAATAGCGGGGGGAAAGATGGAATTTTTATTAAAATGTGACCGAACCCATAGGGCTGCCTACGTATCCCCTATTAAACGAGAATCAAGTCAGGCGTAGTTCAAAATACATCATGAAGGAAAAGCATATGATCAAATGTAGTATCGCTTCACTGCGTCTGCGTTGATAGGCTTCGGCCAGACTTCTCCGTCCATTTCCGCGAGAATAAGGGCTCCTCCGATTAGAACCCGATGCACCATATACGGACCCTGCCAATTAGGAGAGAATTTCCCTTTGGCTTCATCTTGATATGGAAATATCTTCTTCAACACCAGCTGTCCTGGTGTAAACTTCCTTGGCTTGACTCTCTTGTTGAAGGCTCTGGACATTATGTTCTGATATAATTGACCGTGACAAACATCGTTCATTCTTTTTCCGTCTATGAGGGCTAACTGCTCGTAGCGACTCTTGACCCATTCTGCATAATCTAATTCTGCTTCTTGTATGATCCTTAAGGAAGGAATTTCTACCTCGGCGGGGATGACCGACTCTGTACCATAAACCAACATGTAGGGAATGGCCCCAGTTGATGTGCGGACCGTGGTATGATAACCCAGTAAGGCGAATGACAACTTCTCATGCCACTGTGCTTTTCGATCATCTTCCTTAGTATCTTCTTGATGTTCTTATTGGCTGCTTCTACAGCTCCATTCATTTGAGGTCTGTAAGCCGTAGAGTTCTTGTGTTTAATCTTGAATGTTTCGCACATTGCCTTCATCAGGTCGCTGTTAAGATTAGAACCGTTGTCGGTGATGATTGATTCCGAAACCCCGAACCGACAAACCATACGATCTCGGACGAAATCTGCTACTACTTTCTTGGTGACTGCCTTGTATGATGCTGCTTCAACCCATTTAGTAAAGTAATCAATTGCCACTAGGATGAACCTGTGCCCATTTGACGCGGCTTGTTCAATTGGTCCAATGACATCCATTCCCCAAGCGGCGAACGGCCATGGTGAGCTTGTTGCAATAAGCTCGTTTGGAGGTACCTTTATCATATCTGCATGTATTTGACAACGATGGCATCTCCGGACGTACTGGATGCAGTCTGCTTCCATAGTCATCCAAAAATATCCTGCTCGGAGTATCTTCTTTGCCAAGACGAAACTATTCATATGCGGTCCACATGTCCCTGCGTGCACTTCCTCCAATAGTTTGGTTGCTTCTCTTGCCTCGACACATCTTAATAATCCCATATCGGGAGTCCTCATATACAGGATTCCCCCGCTGTGAAAGAAGTTGTTGGATAATCTCCGAAGTGTCCGTTTCTGAGTAGCATTGGCAAGCTCTGGGTACTCTCCTGTTGTCAGGTATTTTCTGATATTGTGGAACCAAGGTTTCCTGTCGGCTTCTTCTTTGACGTGAGCACAATAAGCTGGTTGGTCGTGAATCTTGACCTGGATGGGGTCAATAAAGTTTGTATCTGGATGCTGAATCATAGATGACAAAGTGGCCAGTGCATCGGCGAACTCATTCTGTACCCTGGGAATATGCTGGAATTCCGTCTTCCTGAACCTCTTTCTCAATTCCTGTATGTGATGCAGATAAGGGAGTATCTTGGGATTCTTGGTTGCCCATTCTTCTCGAACCTGACGTATGAGTAGGTCCGAGTCTCTGATTACTAGTAACTCCTGAACGTTGATATCAATGGCCAGTTTAATCCCTAGAATGCAGGCTTCATATTCGGCCATGTTGTTGGTGCACGAGAACCTGAGCTTGGAGGATACCGGGTAATGCTTACCAGTTTCTGATACCAGGACTGCTCCTATGCCAACTCCTTTGAAATTTGCGGCTCCGTCGAAAAAGATCCTCCAGCCGTCATAGGATTCTGCAATGTCTTCTCCTATGAAGGTTATCTCCTCATCAAGAAAATACGTCTTTAAAGGTTCGTATTCTCCTCCTACAGGATTCTCGGCGAGGTGATCTTTCAAGTCTTGTCCTTTGACTGCCTTCTAGGTAACATAAACAATGTCAAATTCACTTTACAGTATCTGCCACTTGGCGAGCTTACCGGTAGGCATGGGCTTCTGAAAGATATACTTCAATGGATCCATCCTGGATATGAGATAAGTGGTGTAAGCACAGAAATAATGTCTCAATTTCTGAGCCACCCAGGTTAGGGCGCAACAAGTGCGCTCTAATAAGGAATACCGAGCCTCGTACGGGGTAAACTTCTTGCTGAGGCAATAGATAGCTTGCTCCTTTCTTCCCGTCTCGTCATGTTGTCCTAAAACACAACCAAATGCCCCATCCAACACTCCAAGATAAAGCAATAGGGGTCTCCCTGGCTCGGGTGGAACCAAGACTGGCGGTGTCGACAAGTATTCCTTGATTCTGTCAAAGGCCTTTTGACAATCATCAGTCCATTTAGTGGCGGCATCCTTCTTTAGCATCTTGAAGATGGGTTCACAAATGACAGTGGACTGAGCTATGAATCGGCTGATATAGTTGAGCCTTCCTAGAAAACTCATTACATCTTTCTTGTTCTTTGGCGGTGACAACTCTTGAATGGCTTTGACCTTTGACGGGTCCAATTCTATTCCCCAGCGACTCACAACGAAACCCAATAACTTTCCGGCTGGGACCCTGAACGCACACTTGGCGAGATTCAGTTTTAAGTTGTATCTCCTCAGTCTGTTGAAGAATTTTCTCAAATCTCCCGTGTGATCTGCAACTTTCCTGGATTTAATGATGACGTCGTCCACATACACCTCGATCTCTTTATGTATCATATCATGAAAGATTGTGGTCATGGCTCTCATGTAGGTAGCACCAGCATTCTTTAAACCGAACGACATCATTCTGTAACAGTACATTCCCCACGGCGTGATGAATGCCGTTTTCTCTGCATCTTCTTCATCCATCCATATCTGGTGGTATCCAACAAAACTATCGACGAATGACTGGAGCTCATGTTTGGCGCAGTTATCAATCAGTATGTGTATATTTGGTAAAGGGAAATCGTCCTTAGGACTGGCCTGGTTAAGATCCCGGTAGTCGATACAGACTCTAACCTTCCCATCCTTCTTCGGTATCGGCACAACGTTGGCTAACCATGTTGGATACTCCACTACTCTGAGAACCCCGGCTTTGACTTGCTTGGTGACCTCTTCTTTGATTTTCAAACTCATGTCTGGCTTGAACTTTCTGAGTTTCTGTTTGACTGGTGGGCATGCCGGATCCGTCGGTAGCTTGTGAGCCACGATGGATGTGCTGAGACCAGTCATATCATCATACGACCAAGCGAATATATCCTCATATTCTTTCAAAAATTCTGTGTATTCTTCCTTTTCTGATGGTGACAAGTGTACGTTGATACGTGTTTCCTTGACATTTTCTGCGTTCCCCAAATTGATGACCTCAGTTTCGTCTAAGTTAGACTTGGGCCTGTTCTCGAAATTCTTGACCTCCCTGACAACCTCTTCTGGTATCTCATCCTCTTCTGAGTCTATATCCGTTTGTCGCACTGTCTCGTTGCAAGTCACAGTCGTTGGTTCATCATCAAGATATGTAATAGTAATGCTGTGTAAAATAAAGTAAATGGTAGAGAAAATAAATGAGAGCGAAACGTAAAGATAAACTTGAAAAATGCTTTTTCATAATCGTTTAAAACATCAGAGCTCTTTTCAAAAGTAAAGACAATGCGGAGAAGTAAAATCAACTAAAGTAAAGTGTGATGCATATGCGTCATTTAGCCTTGCTACCCCGAGGCTCTCGGGGCACTGGTGGTCCTGATTGACCAATTGGCGAGGTGCTCTCCTTGGTTCATAGCTTGAATGGAAGGGCCTTCCTCCACTTCCTCCTCGAAGATAACACAACAATCCATATCATCTTCCAGAAATAGGTTCTTTATTGCTGCTAGTGCCTCATCTTCCTCTGATCCGTACAAAGTGTCGGCTGACTAAAAAATCTGCTCCAACTGAGGTATAGGGTGCTCCAGCGGATGGTATGGTCCGCGCCATGGGGGTGACCAGTGGTTGAACTCCTCCCAAGTGTACTCATACCCTAGGCCAAAAGTGGTACCGTGCTTCTTCAGCTTGATAGGTTTGGTGATACCCTGCAGGTTCCTGCCAAGTTCTTTTCCGGGTTCATACCTGCTCCAATTCAGGATGCTCTCAATTTTGTTATCCCGCCACTTGTCTTTGTCTATGGCGTTGACTCGCTCGATATGATGGTATGTTTCTCCACCGATTTTCCTTCTACCTCCAATCATCGGGATGGCCTGGAGACTATATATAGGGTTGCTACCGTCGCCATAAATGATTACTTCCTGATGATTCCATTCAAATTTTATAGCCTGATGCAAAGTTGATGCCACAGCCCTAGCGGCGTGGATCCAGGCTCGTCCTAGCAACAAATTGTAGGACGCTGGTACGTCAATGACTTGGAACTCGACATCGAACCAGGTGGGTCCCATCTGCAGGCATAAGCTAATTTCTCCAATGGTGGTCCTCTGAGATACATCAAAAGCTTTGACACTGATAGCCCCGTCTTTGATCTCGTGCAATCCCTTACCCAATGTCCTGAGAGTTACCAATGGACAAATGTTGAGGCTGGATCCCCCGTCGACTAGAATCATGGTGACAAAGTGTTCCTCGCATTGCGCAGTGATGTGCAATGCTTTGTTGTGACCAAGCCTTTCTGGCGGTAATTCATCTTCATGAAGGTGATCTTATGGCTTTCCAGTACCTGCCCTACCATGTTTTCTATTTCGCCTCCTGTTATGTTGTTGGGATCATAAGCTTCACTCAGTACTTTTATTAAGGCGTTTTTATGTGCCTCTGAGCTTTGCAGAAGAGCCAGAATAGAAATCTGTGTTGGCGTTTTGTTCAATTGCTCGACGACCAAGTACTCTTTGGCCTGTACCTTCCTCCAAAGGTCATCGGGTCCAGTTTTAACAGCCCGCCCGGAGGCCTGCTTGCTGGACTCAGCCAAGTGTTCCGGGGTGTATACCCTACCTGTCCTGGTCATGCCCTGTGCGGCAATCGCTTCCCCAGTATATGTCTTTCCCTTCTTTCTAGCCTCAGTGGTGTAATCCCAAGGTATAGCATTTGTCTTGAATGGGGTTACGTCTGTCATGGAGACTGGAATTGGTGCCTTAGGAGGTAACACAGTAACTTCAAACGACGTAGGCGCCCTTGGAACTCCGAACTCAACCTCAATTGGTTTTGGCACCTTTGAAGGTGGTGCTTCAAACTCGAGTGGTACGGACACATTTGCCACATCGCCCTCAGAGGGCTGAATCTGGACAACAAGGGGATTGAGAGTAACTATTGGCTTCTTAGGCTCGTCTCCTTCAGCTATCAACCCGATTGACCCCTTGGGGTCCCAATCATCTTCGATCTCGATCATGTGGATGCCTCTACCCTCGTGGTCAGGCAGAGGGTTGTTGCGAACATTAGGAGCGGGCTCCTTGCTATAATGATCTTGTTGTCAATCAGGTGCTGAATCTTGTCTTTCAACGAGCGACACTCGTCGATGGTATGGCCCTTCATCCTGGAATGGTATGCGCAAGTCTTGTTTGGGTTGATCCACTAGGAAGGATTTTCTGGAGTTACGACTGGGATAGGGGTAACGTAACCAGCTGCCTTGAGTTTTTGATATAATTGGTCAATTGGCTCGGCTATGGCGGTATATTATCTGGGAGATTTGCGGTCGAAGTTTGGTCTAGGTCGAGGGAAGTTTTGACGGGTAGGAGCTGATGGGTAGTGAGAAGGTTGGGAGTTATATGCTTGGTATATAGGTGCGGGTTGGGAATATCTATGTGAAGCGGGTTCATACGTAGGTGGTGGAGCAGGTGATGGAATTTGGTAGGTGGGTGATGGTGCTTGGTAATTTAGGGTAGGTTGATATGTGAGTGGAGCTGAGGGATAGGTTTGGTACTTCATAGGGGAGTTGTTCCTTTGCGCAGCCATCACAGAATTCACATCCTTTTTCTTTGGTGAGCCACCAGACTGTAAAGCCTTGTTGGTAGCTTGCAATGCCTCAAGGTTAGTGACCATACCATTTTTGATGCCTTCTTCGATTCTTTCTCCCAACTTGATGATGTCGGAGAACTTTTGGCCCTCTATTAGCATCAGCCTCTCGTAGTACTGTGGATCCTGAGCACGGACGAAGAACCTGTTCATTTGTTCTTCCTCCAAGGCCGGTCTGACCTTAGCAGCTTCTGACCTCTAACGAGTAGCATACTCGCGAAAGGTCTCTGTGGGCTTCTTCTTGAGATTCTGGATATAGAACACATCTGGTGCATTCTCGGTGTTGAACCTAAACCGATCCATAAGGTCAGACGCCATGTTCACCCAACTAGTCCATTTCTTTGCATCCTGGCTAATATATCATGATAAAGCATCACCCTTCAAACTCCTCATGAACAACTTCATGCGAATCTTCTCGTCCTTTCCGACTCCTACCAGCTTATCACAATACATTCTAAGGTGGACCATAGGATCACCTGTACCGTCGAATAGTTCGAACTTAGGAGGTTTGTACCCTTCCGGGAGCTCAACATCTGGCTGAACACAGAGATCTTCGTAATTTAACCCTTCAACACTTTTGTTACCTTCGAAATCTTGGACCCGGCTAGTCAACTTCTTGATCTCAGTGGCCAAATTCTGAATGAGGGAGCTCTTATCATCTGTCTCGATTGCACTGGCGATTGGCTGACTGTAATGTGGCATAGTGTGCACAAAGATTGGAGTGTTATGTTTTTTTGTGGTATTTTGTGTTTCAGGAACATGCAGTGAAGTGTTGTTGCAGGTGTTGCAGGCTTGGGCATGAGCGGATTGTATTGGTGGTGTAGTATGGTTCTGGTTGTTGGCATTAGCAGCGGCAAGAGTGATTGACAAACTTGCCAGGTTTCAAACGTATTCCAATTCTTCTCGAAATCTCAGCAAAGTTTGCTCAAGATGAGCAGCAGTTTCCTTAGTGATTGAAGCGTTCTGAGAGGTTTCCTCGATTTCCTTTCTAGCACTTGTATCTCCTATTTTGCCTTTGTTCCTGTTTCTGGTAGGACTTGGAGGAGGTGGAGGTGGAGGACCCTTGGATCTTGTTGAGTACGATGAAGGTGCCAGAATGCACGAACTAACCTTTGGGGAGGGGAATAAAAATAATAAAAGAAAAAAACAAAAAGGTAAAAAGTTAGCGCGGATTCTGATAAATAATATTGCAATATTTAAACACATTGTGCTAGAATATAAATCGCTTCCTAATTTGGGTGCCTCGTTGTGCCCGAGGTAAGCCTAGCGACAAATTAAATTTGGAGAACTTATAATGCTAAATGCCTCATTTTATTGATAAAAACAAGACGAGTCTTAAAACAACTGAATGATAAAAATATCACTAATGGCCAATGGCCTTATTACATTATGAAAGCAGAAAATAAGAGTCCTACTACTTGGTCCCAGAAGGACCTTCCCCAGATTCGGTACTCTTGCCTCCCTCGTACAGCTGCACCAGCTCGCGCAGTCCCAGCAGTAAGTAAGCTCGGGCCAGGTGCCCACCTTCATTACCCTCAGCATTCTGACAATCGTCGATCCTCTTCAGAAATTTACCTTCCAGTTCTACTAAGCCTCGTTCCAGATACACCAGCCGGTTGTTGGCATTGATAGCCATATCCTTCCACTCGTTGATCAGCTTCTCGTGGGTTTCCTGTATTTCCCGATGTTCGTTCTTGCATTCTCGCATCCTTTTGCGCAGTTGATTGTATTTAACCTTTGCTGCAGTCTTTTCATCGATAAGCTTATGACCATGGACAAACCCTGGGTGACCCAAACCAATGTGATCATCTTCCATCCAACCTGTGTAGTGCGGCACACACCCGGCATGATACCTATCTGGTTCAATAGACTCCTTCCCTAAAATGAGCTTGCAGTGCCACATATGCTGAGCATGACACCTATGCGGGCTATCATCATCTTGAAAGTCAGCCCTGAAATGACTCATTTTCTCTATCCTGGGTATGATTTGTTTCCTTCCGGCTTGCCTCATGACTCGGAGGGGGAAGTAAGGGTGAGTTCCCCTCAGGCCAATGAGTATGAGGAATGGTGCGTCTCCAGAACGGATAATGAACTCCCCTGTTGGGAACCACTCAAACATCCACTGAATTTGCTCTACTTTTAGATTTTCGAACAGCTCTACCCATCCAATGGCGTCCTCTAGCTGAGCGGACATGTTGGGTGTGAAGTTCATTCGCTTTGGGTGATGAAAGGCGATGTGGTCATCCCAATCCTTGCGTATGATTTCCTGTTTGTAGTCGCCTTTCTGAAGGTGTTCTATAAGCCAAAGCTGAAGTAACAGATTACAACCCTCGAAGTGCGGAGCCCCTTGTTGACATTTTCCCAAGGCTCGATAGATTTCAGCGATGATCATAGGTACTATGCTGAAAGACTGCCCGTCAATTCCTTCCATTAAGGTCTTGGTCACCATGGCTAGTCTGGTGTGGATCCTAGCCTTCTTCATAGGGAAAATTATCATGCCCAAGAAGCAAAACATGAACACGAACACCCTTCTATGTATATGCCCCAAAGAGGTGAGGGCGAATTCGTCCATGTAGGTGCGATAGGACTTGCTGTGGCCATACCTCTCGTATAAGAAGTCGAAGGGTATGTAGGAGTCCTTCAAGCAAGAAAGTTTGGGGTTTTTCTTGAGTCCCATCATCTTAAGAAAGCCTCTACTTTTGCGATTCTCCGGCATAAGCAAACCCGGAGTTTCCCAAGGGATACCAGTTAGGCCCCCTATCTCTTCTAGCAGAGGGGTCATTTCCAAGTCTCCGAAATGGAACATTGATCGATCACCATCCCAAAACAAAGTGGCAGCCTCAATGATCTTGTTATTGGGTTGGATTTCCAGAAGAGAGGGTAAATTCCCTAAGTACTTGCGGATGAGGGTTTGATCACTACCATGAAGATCTTCCCACCAGCTTAGCAACCTTGGGTGGATGTTGGATACCATACCGAATCTGGGGACCCCGAGCCTCATTTTCTGCAAAACAAAATGTTAGGCCCTTAACCCCCACCGGACTCGACTATTTAAATCAATAAGTAGCAAAAGGTCATTTAGTTCTCCAAATAAATGCACATAACGTGGAGGTGTCCGTTTGGATTTCGAGGAAACCCGATGGACTTTGGTTTAGGCTATCTTAATGAGTCATTATGCGGATAACATGACTGACTCGGCTAAGTTTGACCATGATGCATGAACAGTTTAATAGAGTAAGGTTTCTACTTTGAAGTGCTAGACAAGGTACCCTTAAGCGGACAACTCAAGAGGGAAAGGTGCGGAACCATCGACTACACCGTTGATCGACTGGTTTTACCGCAAATATGCCTTTGCCACATTTAGGGGTTATGATATCGGAAGGGCGCAACCACTCATTATAAGCGTTGCTATAGGATTTGTTTTGGAACGAGTGGGATATGATGTTGAGAGATGCAATTACAATAATGAAACAAATTACATGTATTTTCACGTTCATAAAGTAAAGATTACAGTAAATGCGCGGAAATGAAAACGAAATTGAGATAATGGTAAAGCAATAAAGGGGAAAGCAATTAAAGGAAAAGAAAACACGAAGAGTCAAGTTAGTATTCATGGAGAAATGATTAAAAGCAGGAAATAAAGGTAATAAAGGAAGCAATAAAGTCATAAAAAGAACGTAATGGTAAAAGCCTTAAAGCATCTCCCCAGCAGAGTCGCCATGCTGTCGACGCCCCCTTTTTCCTAAAGAGCGAAATCGGGTTTACGATATTATGGACAAAACAACTCTTATTCCCTTTCGAGGAATCGGGTTATGGAATTTGAAGAGTCGCCACCTAATGATTATAGTGCATTAGGACACTTTTAAAGAAGATAAGATTTTTTGAAAGATAAACCAGAGTTCGGGTAAGGGCTTGAGATTATCTCGAGGGGAAGGTGTTAGGCACCCCTCAAGATCCACTAGTGTGGTTCCCGACCGTGCTTAATTATGACTTCAAGAAGAGTAGGAATAAACAAGCAAAGTTTGCACATAACAAGTTGAAAAATTTTGAAAGAAGAAAGACACAAGTGATTTTAAAAGGAGAAAGCTTAGTTGAAGAAACATTAATTTAAGAAAACATTAATAACTAAAGAAGGAGAAAAGGGGTCCTAGGTTTAAATATAATATGGATCACTTCAATGCAATATCCAGCAATCACTCCTCAGAAGAGGGGTCGCACGTGATATTAGCGTATCGGTCATCATCCCCATATTCTACCCTTCCCACCTCGTCAAGGTATTAAACGCGATTAGTCTCGTTTTGCTTATTGCATGCTAGTACCCGTCCCGACCTATTAGTCCCGGGGTATTTGGACTTCTAATCCTAAAAGAAAGAAAGGGGTAGAGGCATATATGGAGTTTCAAAAGGATAAAATACTAGGCGTCAATCAAAACAAATAGCAGATAAGTGGGAAATAAAACAAATACTCAAAAGGCTCATACAAACCCCATAAATCACATAGCAATTATTTTAGCATGTCTTACAATTACTGATTTGGTCTTAAGATTAAAACTAACAGTGGACAGATTAGTTTAACACATAGAGTTGGATAATAAGTCTACTTTGAGCCCCTCGGGTCCGGTTTGTTAGAAATCAAAAGTATTTTAGGCGAATGATTTAGAAAATACTGATTTCAGAAGAGGTACTCAGATGCAAAAGAATTTTAAAGGAAAGTACAGATTTCGAAAGCATCAAACTGTTTGAGTGAAAAAGCAAAAGAGTTATGCTAGAATTTTGAAGGCATGAATATTTTTGAGAAAATGATTTGGTTGCAGAATTATTTAAAAGGCAGTTTCAGGGACTGATTAAAATGCTTAGGCAGAACTATTTAAGAAAAAAAAACTGTTCATGGAAAAGAATGCAGATTTGTAGAGTTTGAAAGCACACATGGTTTACAAAAGAGTTTTGTTGAAAACATTACTTAAAAAACGTTAAGAACCAATTGACAGACTGCTGTTACTTAAACGGATCAAGCGAGTTGCAATTAATCCTATAGGCATGACATCTACGTTTCGATTTTTAAAGGGGGTTGTTAAAGTATTGGTAAAAGATGAGCGTAATTATCCTACAGTTTGCCTAACGCATATGCAGTTCCTATAGACATGATTTCTATCATGCTTGCAATACAAAATCCTATAGGCATGATTTCTGAATGGTATGCAATATTAAACCCTATAGGCATGGTTTCTAAGTGATTTGCAACGTTAAGGTCCTATAGGCATGATTTCTAGATGATTTGCAATATTGAAGTCCTATAGGCATGATTTCTACTCATTGACTGATGCAAACAACATAAACCCCTCCCACACCCTTTTACTAATATTCCCCAAGTTTTTTTTTACAAAGTTATTGCAAAAGTGGAAGGGAAAGACTAAAAAAAAATACATCAAAACTAAAACGGACCCGAGGAAGCCCAAAGCAACCTTAATGTCCAACACATGTATTTTACCAAATCCGGGCTCCAGATTCCAAGGCCTTCTCTTAGAGTGTTTCAAAGTTCCAAGGGCTTTCAGGAAGCCCAAGCAATGCTTACACCCTAAAGATTGAGTAGAATAGTGCAATGTGTGGAATTACCAGCCCTTAGGCATCCAAGTTCAGAGGGAACTCTAGGGTCCCAAAGCGTGGCTTACCATAGGGGGGTAGGACTTGAAAAACTAAGAATAAGTGTAAAAGTGAGGGGATTAGAGGAGACCAAAGCAAAGGGTGGTCATACCTAGCCATGGATGGAACTGATTTGAGTATAGATTTAGAGCAACCTGGTTCTAAACTAAGGATGGCAATATGGTGCAACCCTAGTCTAAACAATACTCACACACAAAGGGGGTTCAAGGAAAGGGATTGATATGAAAACATTTGTACCAACAAACAGAGTTAAGCCACGGGGACTTGGGGAAAGGGATGTACAGGAAAGTACTTATACAAGCATAACAGAATCAAAGACATGGGAATATGGGGTAGGGATGTAACATGCTGAAGTTTAACTGCATAATGTAAGAAAGTCGAACATAAACAGACATATGAAAGGGTAAATAATCACGTAGTTTGGAGATGGTATTTAAATCATGGACATACCAGTTGCAAACTCAAACAGTAAAGCAAGTAGGGCAGATAGAATCCTATAACTTAACCTTGGCTTTCAGCCGGCAAAACCCAAGCAACAGAACAAGTAGCAGAGAAGAGCAGAGAAGAGAAGAAAGAGTTTAGTGAGTGTGAACTTGCAATTGTTCCTCCTTGAAATAAAAGGGGTGGGGTTTTTTATTGTTTGAAAGTAAGCAGTAAGTAAGGCAAAAAAATAACTTAGTATCAAGTAATAATCAATTAGGGAAAAGACTTCTTTAATTAAAGAATCGGACTTAGGGTAATAAAACAGAGTTTCATTTATGGAAAGAAGAATCAAGAATAAATTGTAAAATAAAGGGTGAATACATATAAAGTTTTGAACGATACACGGTTTTAAGCAAATAAGGCAAGAATAGAATCACTAACCACATAGTAAATCAATGAATTAGGGATTCGAGCTCAGTATTGAATTCAGTCAGAGAATATGTCCAAATCAGTCAAAAAGAAAGAATCAAAATAGATTCATAGGAAATCGACCCCCAAAATTAGGGTTATTCTGAAAGGAAAATGTTTGACTATAAAAGATGCATAAACTTAAACATGCAGGGCTAAGATTAAACAAACAGTGTAGCCATGTGATCAAAATAGAAGAACATAGATATGCGAGAAATAAAAAGGTCTTGCAAAGCTTAGCAAGAATCAGAAACATGAGATGGGTTTGGAGAGTTAGGGTTTTGAAATCAGGCAGGCAGCAAACAATCGCACACAAGTAGTTTGAAAAATTCTCCAAAATCTAGGGTTTCTTCCACAAGTCAAGTGTAGAGTTGAAAGCATATAAAATCAGGCAAAAATAAACTCAGGAGGTCCAAAGAACACAAATATTCATGGAAACCTAAATAAAGAAAAATACAGTAAAGAAATTACTCGGAAACCCTAGGAGGAATTACAATAAAGAAAAATACGCAGAAATCATAGTGAAAACATTTAGGAATTACAGCAAAGCCAAATAATGCTAGAAATCACAGTAGAACAAGTAGAAATCACAACCCTAAGTTTTGAGAAGATGAACAGTTTTGAAAAAAAAATCGAAAAGATGTGAAAAATACTTAAAAATCCTAGAAAATAGCACGGATCTGAAGTAGATCTTAGAGAGAAACAAAGAAAACCTCGAAGGCATAGGGTTTCAGAGAAAACCCTAGAAAAATGAGAAAGGCCTAGAACGGGCTGGTCCTGAGTCGGAGATGGACTCACAAGGCTAGGACTTGCCGGAGATGAGCCGGAAATGGCCATAAAAACTGAATCGAAGAGATTCTGAGTCAAGGTCTTCAAGGTCGAACTCTAAAACCTCGAGCAAAAGGAGTATAGAGGTACGTGGGGGTAGATATAGGTTACACAGGGCCTGGGAAGCCATGGTTTCCGGTGGAACGAGGTCGGAGATCAGCGGAGAGGGCTAGGGTTTCAGAGGGTGGTTGAGAGCGTTTTGAGAGACGAGGGGATACAAGGGCGGCTCATTTGTGTAAATGATTTAGGGTTAGGGTTCTTGTGGATTTAATTAAGGAAGGGGCTAACATGGACCATTGATCTAAATAATCAACGACCACGATTTAAAATGGGGATCCGGGCGGGTTATATTAATAGGGTTTGGGTCGGGTAATTAATGAAATTGGATCGGAATTGGGTTGGATTGGGGTTGAAATTGAGGGTGCAATTTGGGCTACAATTGAAATAAAAAGGGACTGCAATTTAAATAGCCAATTTTCCCCGTTTTGATTTTATAAAAATAGTAAATAGTGTTTAAAATCAAATTAAAAATACCGAGTTAATAAGCAATGCATAAGTATTAATTTAAAAATATTAGAAATGATTTTGTGATTACGAATGCTATTAAATCGAGAAATAGGCTAAAATTGCAATTTCATGCAATTTTAGTTTAAAAATACCAAATGGACTTGTAAAATTATGCAAAAATCATGTAAATTATATTTTGTGTAAATGCGAGAATAAAATAAATTATTCGCCAAAATGACAAGTTTTGGGAATAATTATTGGTTTTTATAGTGCAAAATAGGCCATAAATTGGTTTTAAAAATCTTTAAAAATTTGGGAAAATACCAAAGCCTTTGGGCGTGCTTGTATATGCATACATGTGCTATTTTGAAAGTATTTTGAGTATAAAAATACATAGGAAAAATTGGGTATCAACAGTATCCTTCTTCATTTCAAGTAGCTCCTTTCCGTTATATCAAACCTCCTGCCGCATAATAGCCCATACTTCAAATTAGATCCGTAGACCCCAATCATCAATCACTAAAATTCCCAAGTCGTTCCAAACTCTCGTTAAGGTGCGTAGTCATCCTAAAACAAAGCCCATATGCAACTCTGCCCCTCTCCCACTTTGACGGAACTCACCCCTCTAATCGACCACTCGACCTTTGCTTCTTATACCTAGCTTTCTAGAAATTTTAACCACCGCCTGACACTTCCCACATGTCCTTCCTCATCCTTTTCTTCTCAGTTGTTGCCTTAAATAAAATCTATCCTCGTAGCATTTGAACCCACAAATCTCTACTAACTTTAAACCTTTCTGAAGACCATCTTTCTCGAGTCATCAACATTAGAAACACCGATTCAATCCTGAACCACCGCACATCGCAATCTCTGACAGTCGGATCTCCATTATTATTTCACAATTTCCTACCCCAAGGCGAATTGAAGAAAACCATAATACCGGCGAACTCAACATATTCAATCGAGGACGACGATACCACGTCATAGATGAAAATTCCACCACGCTCAAAAATACCAAGTCTTGTTACTCCATCAAACCAAACTTGAACATTTATAGCACAATTGCTTTTCCTCCGCCGGAAATGAGATATCCGATCTCTGAATTGTGCACTGAGTAGACTTCCTTTCAAATTATTTACCGCCCCAACACATAGGCAATTATCCTACCATCAAGTCAATACTATGCGATAACCAATCGTGAACATCATAGCAATATATGCATAGCCTCAAAGCTATCAGGAATACTATTACTGAGCCGAAATGACAAGATATCCTTCTGCAAGGCAATGACAATAGCCCAATCAACTATTCAGGGAGAAACATCCTGCACCACATCGGTAGTACCACTACAATTCGTCAATTCTTGATTTATAGCAAACGGTTCGCGTCGCATAAGATCGAATAGGAAGGAAATAAAGGCATAAGCCTCAAAAGAATCAAACCACATGATGAGGAATCAAGAAGGGAGGTGCTCCTAACAGTCCTGTATCCTCTCGAAGATAAGTACAGACGTCTCCGTACTGATCCGCGAGACTCTACTAGACTTGCTCATGACTCGTGAGACCTAAGGGAACCTAGTGCTCTGATACCATGTTGTCACGACCCAAAATCCATTAAGGATCATGATGGCACCGGACACCACTATCAGGCTAGCCAACTACCATTTACTAGCAATTTCTCATTTTTAATTATTTTGAAATCATTTCCTTTAAAAAAAAATAATAAACTCCGCTGGATAAATGAGGATGTATTTACAAATTTAACTACTGAAAATTCCCGTGAACATCGCAGAATCCCGTGTCATAAGTACATGAGCAATTACTAGGGAATGAAATAAAATACACTAACTGTCCGGAATACAAGTGGATAGAAATAAAAATACAGTACAATACTGAAGGAGACTCTGCTGGATACGGACGTCTCGATAAATGCAACTCACCTAAGTCTATGTATCAACCATGTCGCTATGCCACTAAGCCACCAGCCACACATAAACTAGTACAACAAAAATGCACAACAAGTGTAGTATGAGTACGAAAACAACGCGTACCCAATGAGTATCCCGTCTAATCTCGAAGAAGTAGAGATGAGAGGTCAACTTCGACACTTACTAGTGGTCCAATAGTAATATATTATTAATGCGAATAATCATGGATTTATTAAGAACGGAAGTAATTTCAAATAAGTCACGAACAGGTAAAAATTCCTTTTTATATTAAAAATCTCCAGAGTCATAATCTATAAATTAACCATTATCTCAAGTCGGGGAGAGAAAATATCAATATCAATAAATTTCAAGGCAAGCAATACAAGCATGCACAAATCATGTCGAGGACGTACGACCCGATCCAATAATATTTAAACTGTGCACTGCCAGAGGGTCAAATGGCGCGAACCATAGATGCATCTATTTAATCTGTCGAGGCGTTCGTCCTGTTCCACAATAGATAAACACATTCAAACAATCAAATGAACAATTCATCAAGGAGCAAATATTCAGGAAAAGACAAATTTCTCTTTTAAAAGTCAAGAAATAATATCTAGCCTTCTTTAGAAATTCGTTTACACGTTTGATATGTTTTAAGCATTTTAAGTTTGTCAACAAGGTTGCAAGTATTTCAAGAAAGCATGCTTTTGGGCCCTAAACTACCCGGACTAAAGCATAATAGTAGCTACGCACGGACTCTCGTCACCTCGTGCGTACGTAACCCCCGCAAATAGGAGCACACAACCAATTAACTCACATATGGGGACAATTCCCTCTTACAAGGTTAGAAAGGAGACTCACCTCGCTCCGAGGCCTATATTCCGATTCAAGAACGCGCTCAAACCTCCAATTTGGAGTTGAACGATCCAGAACTATTCAAATAGGGTAAGAACTAGTCAATACATGCTCAAAAGTTCATATTCTAATTATTAAGCCAATTTCCCAACCCTAAATGCAAGGTTCCTAAAATTCATACTCGGGCCCACGTGCCCGGATTCCGAAAACTTTTGAAGAAAATTGTTACCCATAACCTAAGGATAAAAAATATATGATTTTTACTTCATACCCCTAACAAATTTCGTGTTTAAATCTTGTTTTTACCAAATTCTAGGTTTTTCATCTAAAACCCTTGATTTTCTCTAATTTTCACATGTTAATCTACCCATAATCTTGTAATTAACTTATGATGTGTAGAAATTACTTACCTCTTTGATGATGATGGAATCCCTTCTCAAATGCTCTCAAAAATTGCTTAAGACCAAGTGGAAAATGAGGGAAATGGACTAAGTCTCGGAATAAAAAGCCATTGCACTGGACGCAAAAGTTGCATTTGCGAATCCCAGCTCGCAATTGCGATGGTCGCATTTGCGACAAAGGCATCGCAAATGCGAAGCCCAGCTTTCCCCTGCCATGGTCACATTTGCAATAAAATTCTTCGCAAATGCGAAGAGGACAGTATCGCCAAAGCGATGGCCCCCACGCAAGTGCGATCTCCCCTCAGCAGTCCCCAAGTTCGCAAATGCGAGCTCCCTTTTGCAAATGCGATGTCGCATTTGCAACCCAAACACCGCAAATGCGGTCATACCACTACCAGCAACATCAAACCTTCTCTAAATTTCATTTTTTGATCCGTTAACCATCCGGAATCCACCCAAGGCCCCCGGGACCCCAACCAATCATACCAACCAGTCCCAAACCACATTACGAACTTGCTCGAGGCCTCAAATCATATCGAACAACGCTAAAACCATGAATCGCACTCCAATTCAAGCTTAATGAACTCTAAACTTTCAAACTTCTACTTTCGGTGTTTAAACCTATCAAATCACGTCCAATTGACCTCAAATTTTGCACACAAGTCATATTTACCCATTACGGACCTACTCCAACTTCCGGAATCAGAATCCGACTCCGATATCAAAAAGTCAACTCTCGGTCAAACTTCCCAAAAACCTTAAAATTTCTATCTTTAGCCAAATGATTCCAAATTGACCTACGGACCTCCAAATTCACTTCTGATCGCGCTCCCAATACCAGAATCACCATACGGAGCTATTCCCAGACTCGGAATCCTAAACGGACATTGATTACCCTGAAATGCACTTCAACCCAAACTTATGAGATTCTTCCAAAATGCTAACTTCCACAATAGGCATCGAAATGTTCCCAGGTCAACCAAAACCCGATTCGGGCACACGCCCAAGTTCGAAATCATCATACGAACCTGCTGGAATCTTTGAATCCCGGTTCCGAGGTCGGTTACTCAAAAATCCAACCTTAGTCAATTCTTTCAATTTAAAGCTTCCGAAATAAGAATTTTCTTTCCAAATCAACTCTGAATTTTTCGGAATTCAATTCCGACCGTGCACAAAAGTCATAATACCTGAAGTGAAGCTGCTTGTGGCCTCAAACTACTGAACAACGCGCTAGAGCTCAAAACGACCGCTCGAGTTGTTACACAAACCACGTCCGAATGATCTGAAATTTTGCACACACGTCACAAATGACACAACGGAGCTACTGCAACTTTCGGAATTGCATTCCGACCTCTATATCAAAATCTCACCTATCAACCGAAAAATGCCAAAATCTCAATTTCACCAATTCAAGCCTAAACCTTCCACGGACTTCCAAAATGCATTCTGATCACGCTCCTAAGTCCCAAATCACCTAACGGAGCTAACCAAATCATAAAAATTTCGACCCGAGATCATATACTAACAAGTCAAATCTTGGTCATACTTTTCAAATTTCAAGCTTCAAATTGAGAACTGTTCTTCCAAATTCATTCTGATTATCCTGAAAGCCAAAACCAACGATTTACATAAGTCATAATCCATCACACGGGGCAAGTCATGCCCGAGAACTGACGAGCAAAGTGCAAAATCTCAAAACGACCGGTCGGGTCATTACATATTTGAAATTTAATACTTCTAAATTTAAGTGGAGGTAGAAAGTGAAAACCCATCCTAAATCTACAACTAAATGGAGTTTGAAAGTGACGACAATTTTATTAAAAGATCAACCTTAAACGTATAAGGAGTACAAAGTTTCGAAAATTTTCCTAGTGGTAATTGAAAGTTCATGAAATGTAACACTACTGTTTTTTTAATTTGTTTCCCTTCTTCGCTTATTCATCATGGACTCTCTTTTGTCTTTCCTGGGGCTGGCAACTTCTTTTATTTGTTATGTTTCATCTGCGGAAAATGAAAGTGGCAATTCCACGGTAGAATCAGGAGGTCTTCCCCGCCTAGAATCCGAATCAAGTTCGGAATCGCTAAACACCTTTAGGAACAAATCTACATGGGTTTGAAAAGGCACGACTTGTTGAATTAAAAGGAATAGAAAATTAAAGTCATAAATAGTAGGAGAATAATTAAATGAGTATCCCTAAATATTAGGGAATTTATTAAATAAATATTTTTAATTATTAGAGAAATAATTAAATGACTGTTTTCTCTAGTGTGAACTTTATTTTAGACGGTAAAAAAGGCGAACGACATTTTGCTAAGGAAAACAGAGGCGTCGGAATATTATCAGGTGCCGAGATACTTCCAAGTTCCAGAAGAGACAGATGCAACAAAATCTACAGCGGAAGAACTGGAGCAAGTTGTATTATTCGAAGAATTCTTAAAAAGAAAATTTCATTTGGGGATAGGACTGCACCCGCAATTCAGCTCGTCGAGCGTGTATCCTATATGAATAAATATAAATTTTTCAAAAATTATACAAATATTATGAAGTAATGTATTTTAGTTGATGAATATAAATTAACAATGTAGTATAAGTTTTTTAAAATGATGTATGTCAATTCTATTTAGCTATTACTTCTTATTAGTCATCGAATGCCTTATTGTAATTTTGCCATATGGGTTAATTATTTATTTGCTGACGAAACCTATAGAGAGAAGCACGGTGTTGATTGTATTCACGGAAATTACTTCTATGACCTTTACACTTCCCTAAGGAAACAATTTGAAAATGCAAGCTTACACGGGAAATTTTAAAAAAGAAGTAGGGTCCAATTAGAAGTTTGATTAATATTTGTTTTTCTCCTTACAAGATTTTCTTAAGTAGGAAGATGAAAAGTAGTGGCAGAAAACAAATTCACTTCCTTGTGATTTTTGGATTTGCCTCCACTTACCCAGATTATGCAGTTGTCTTTTCTATTTTTAAAATTAATTAGCAGAATATACTTATATGAAAATATTAATTTAAAGAAGTTCTCTTGGCAATATAAGTAAATCCATAACTTATTTGTGGTTTCCTATTTTTTTTTAATACCCTCTTTGACATCTCTCGAAACCAATAGTCAAATATAAAGGTAGTATTGTTTTTTTATTGATATTTCTAGGTTTTCTCTGTTTCTTTTCCGACAAATAATTATTGGTTTTTATCACAAATATATGATTAATATATTTATCCAACATTAATGATTACTATTTCTAAAGCTAATGATAGATATTATTAGTAGAATTAATTGCCGTAGTAAACTTTAAAAATAGAAAAATAATATAATTTAATAACCAAGCTTTTAAAAAAATATTTATCGATTGAAATTTTAAGATAAGAAGTATGAAAGGAAATAAAGAGGCAAAATTGGACTTATATAATTAAAATACAAAGAACAAGAACATAATATTATCGTGGAGTTTCCTTGTTTTTTTTTTATAATAAACAATTTATTCATATAACAACAACTCAGAGTTATTACAACTAGAGCTCAGTCTAGGTAACATAGTGCTTAGACTGTCTCTTTTTGGTACATGAATAATAAAAACAGGCAGAACAACATAAGTTTGCAAAGTACAAAAAGTGTCCAAACCATTTAGCTAACGGGTCCGCTACTCCATTAGCCTCTCTAAAAATGTGCTTCACCTGTGGATCATTCACCTTCCGTAATAGGTACCTATAGTCATCAATCAAATTTTGGTAAAGACAGTTATTAGATTTTAGGAGGTTTAATTGTCCCAAACAGTCCGTCTCTATTACTAGTGGAAAGAGTTTTTCTGTTAGTGCTAGTTTGACTCCATGGAGGAGTGCGAGGATGTCTATATATATATGTTAGTAGCATGGTCGAATCCCATATTGAACCCTAAAATCCATCGACCCCTTTCGTCTTTAAACACCCCTCCTATTCCTCCCACTCCTGGATTTCCCACACAAGAGCCATCGATATTCAGTTTATAAAAGCTGGGGTTGGGCGGTTCCCATTTTACAAGGATAGTTTTCTTGGGTGGTTTTAAGCAACTATTTTTGCCATGTAGAGGAATTCCATGGCTTTACTGATGGGTTGACTTTTGGTGATAGGGGTTTTAATTCCTCGAAAGAGAATCCCATTTTTGAAGTTCCATATATGCCATAGGAGGAATGTGAGAAAGTCTGCTCAGCGTAGGTAATTTTGTTAAAAAAAATCTGGACAAGAGTTGATTTTTGAGCAAATTATGTAGGGTATCTTTTCCTACGGGATTCTGAGAGAAATGATGTTTTGTATTGATTTGATCCCAGATTTGTCTAGAGTAATTGTAACGGAAGAAGATATGTTCTATGTCCTCAGTTTCCCTGTTGCAAATGTTACAAGTGTCTTCGTGGCAAATCCCTCTTTTTTTTAGCAAGTCCATAGTGGGTAACTTATCCCAAAAGATTATCCACAGGAAATATTTTAATTTGTTTATGGAGTTGATTTTCCAGAGCCAGTCTAAGTTTTTCCCATTGCCTATGGATTCCGAGACAACTTCATATGCAGCTTTAACTGAGAAATAGTTGTGACCCTTAGAGATCAAGTGTATGAGTCCGTAGTAGGTCTTGTTTGTTTTATGTAGGTACAGTTTATCTTAGATACTATGTCCGGGGGAAGTTCAAATGATAAGTTTCTAAGGTCGAACATTTCGTTTTTAATAACGCAAGAGAGATTTTGGTCAAGCTCTCCAGCTGGGATGAGGCCCTGGATGGAATCTCTAAGTGCTCCTAATTGATTTATCCATTTATCGTGCTACAGGTTAATGGCTATTCTATCACCTACTAGCCATTTGGTGTTGACGTTGCAAATTTCAGCACCCTTCCTAATTCCTTGTTGGAAAAGGTAACTCCTTCTATATTTTATAGTAGAATATAAATTATTCTTACGTATACACTTTTATGATTCTGTGGTTTAGTTGATAATGTTGGACTAGTTATTATTTTAACAACTTTAAAATTCTATTAGAAATATTTTTTTACTTAGTTCAAATAAGGAATGATTAACAAAAATATATTAGTATATTTTAAGAAATAATTAAATGACTATTCCTAAATAGTAGGAAATTAATTAAATAACTATTACTACATATTAGAGAAATTAAATAAATGACTATTTTGTCCAGTGTGAACTCTATTTTAAAAGGGTAAACAAGACGAACAACATTTCACTAAGGGTTTTCGTAATTTTGACTACAAATCTTATTTAGATATGAATTAAATAAATCAAATTCTAAATAATTAAGGTTTCATAATTTTCCAAAAAAAAATATCGACGAACGTCCCTATCGGTATGGCCACCAAATGAAAGACAAGGCACGTGGTCGACGTATGATTTATACGGTGCATTCAATAAAGTAAGTGTCACGATCAATTTGTGCACTTGTGAGTCATTTGTCACCGTTGATCTCCCATGCCTTACTTCTTTGTCTATTGTGAATATCTTTGGATTCTCATACATTTTTCTCCACTATTTATTCTTTTATTTTATTTTATGCGATTAAAAAAACCACACACATAGTTTAAAATATTAAGTATATAAAGCTATTAAATATTATGAGCTCAGAAGTTCATTAAAAAATACTCATATGAATCTCACAATTCAAAATTTCTTGGTTAAATGAATTTCTATAAGAACTTGAAATTTATGGAATTTAAATTTCATGTATATTAATGAGGCTCTTTTTTTCTTTTCTTTTTTTGAGTTGACTGAAAAATTAAGGGGTTGTTTTTGTTAATAAGATAAAAAAAAAAAAGTTACTTCATAACTATTGTCGTCGATCGCTACCATTACTAGCGACCATTGCCACAAAACTATTTTATATGTTAATTATTAGTACTGTATACTTACTAATTGAAGAATTAATTTAAATAATCGCTTATTCTATCATTTACATTAAAAATAGTCAGTGAATATTTAATATATATAAGTGTACTTAAATTTAGATATCTAATTAATAGATTCAGCAACCGGCAATTGTAGGACCAAAAGAGGATTGGGAAACATACTGCATGTGAGAATCGTCGTAATGAACAACTTGCGTTTCCCTTCTAGTTGCCATGTTGGCTGTTGTTTGTTGACTCTCCTCTTCAATTTTGGTTGTTTTCTCCCATGAATAAAGACCTATATTCATCAAAAGTTGTGGTGGGTGGTAGCGGCGGTGACAGAATTTTCGCTAAGGAAATTCTAAAAAGATAAAAGTTAAGTAAAAAAGATTATAGCTAGTGGGAATTGAACTATTTACCTTATAAAGATTTTGAACTGCCTGACTAATGAGTTATATTTTGGATTGTGACAAGAAGATTCAAAACATAATATATAAAGGTAAAAATAAATTTTACCTTATATATACAGTTTAATTTTTTGACAAATATTTTACTCCTGAGGGGTGGTAATTATTCTTTATTTTAACCAAAAGGCTAGGGTTCTATCTATAGATAACAAGTCACATTTCATAGAGAGAGTTCATCCCTCGAAATAGAATTTTTCAACAATCTTAAAAGACCATTCTTTCGTCTAAGGATGCCGCATCGATTATCGGGAAATACGGAACACTACGAGATGGATAGTTTATTTAGAGCAAATACCTCCTAAAGAGTTAACGGTAGTGTGCGAACGCAGGGTCAAGCTAAGATTTTACTCGTGAGCGTAATGATATAAGTTTGCTTAACCGTGAGATTGCCTGATTGATCGTAGACGAAAGTCGGTCATAGTGATCCGAGCCCTTAAATAAATACAGCATAAAAAATAAAAAAAAAAATCAGATGAAGCTGGCCCTTGGGTTAGAACCACAATGATGACACACGTGAGTTCAAGTTCCTATACCTTACTTTGGCATATATCCCGGAGTACTTCAACACCCAATGAAATTACATTATGTTTATTTTTTATGATGGGAAATAAAGGAAGAGAAGTTTTCAACTTTCGAGGAGGAATTCGACCAATGTTTGATGGCAAAATAAGGAAATTGGAGTGACGTTTGTTTAGAATTTTATGAACGGAGGACGTGCTATAATCTCTTGAACTTTCGCTATAACTACAATAATATAATAATTATTTTTTATTATATTAAAAATAATTAAATTAAATGTGAATCGTTCACAACAAGAAAAATTATTGAAAAGTCAAATTTTCAACGAGTCAGATTGCTCAAAACATATTAAGTAAATTTTGAAGTTTCAAACATGTTAGATCGTGATAACTTGTGAAATCAACTTATTTTGTTGGACAGCACGGGACGTCCCGTCCCGTCTTGCGTCCCCTCCCGTCCCGTCCCGTTCCGCTTCAAGTTAAATGGGATGGGCCAATATTAAACGAGACACGGGATGTGACGGGACGACCATTCGTCCCGTCCCGTTTGTCCAGTCCCGTCCTGCGTCCCGTCCCGCATCCCGTCTCGTCCCGCGTCCCGTCCCGCCAGTTTTTTTTTTAAATAACTAGCCGTTGGGCAACGGCTTAAATTGCAAAAATAGCCGTTGCCAACGGTCCAAACAGCCCCTACCCACCCTCCCTCCCCTCAAAAAAAAAAAAAACACCCCTACCTCCCCCAAACTTTTAATATAACCCCTAAGTTTATTAAATTACACTTTAGCCCTATTTTCTACTATAAATACCCCATTCTTCTTCATCTTTTTCCACAAAAAATCAATCTTCTCTCTCAAATCTCTTACATTCTAATATTCTATATATATTCTATATTATTCTCTCAATTTTGTTACTATCAAGTATCAACTATCAACTATCAAGTATCAAGTGATAACTTTCAAGTTTCAATTTTCAAGTATTTGGGCAAATTTTTTGGAGCAACTTTCAAGCTTCAAATTAATTCGTCAAGTATTTGGAGCAATATTTTGGGCAATTTCTTCAAGTTTTAATATTTAATCACGGTGCACTCGTTCCATCTCCTAATTTTAATATATAATTTTTGCGTATCATTTTAGTGCTTAATTTTTGTGTTTACTTTACGTGTTAATTTTCGTATTTTATTTGTGTGTTTAATATTTGTGTTAGTTTTTTTAATTTAATTTCGTATTTAAATTATGACACCTAAAAATGTATTTGGTATTTTTTTTAAAACCGGTAAAAAAAATAGTAAAAGTAAAAGTAGTAGTAATCCTAATCCTAACCCTTCTCCTAGACCTAGAATTAGAAAGCATATTGATGAAATGACTCATGTTGATGAAACTTCATTTTCCCAACCCCCCACATTTTATGATGTTCATGTCGGAGAACAATTAGATCATGAAACTTTACAAAGACAATTTGGCAATGATATTTTTTTTGAGGATGAAGAAAATGAGGAAGAAGAATTAGATGAAACACCCACTAGTCCCGCAACACAAGCTCCAACTCAGAGTCAATCTCAGTCTGGAGCTTTACCCCTTGTACCCCCTGTACCCCCTGTAAGGGGTAAGCCTAAGGCTGAACTTCCCGAAACATCACTTGTATGGAAATTTTTTAAACATGATTAAGTCAATCATCGTGCTATATGTGAAAAATGTAAGCAAGTATTTGCACACACAACAAGTGGTGGGACGGGGGGTTTAAGTAGACACTTAATAAGGGATCACAAATCTTTATGGATACAAGCTAACATAGAAGCCGAAAAAATTATAGATCCTACCATCAGTACTGACACTCCTAGTGGATCTGGTTCTAATCAAATTCAACAACAACTTGACCCTGCTTCTGGTCATGTTTTACGCAAATATAACAAAGATAGAGATCGTGAGAACTTAGCAAAAATGGTGGCTGTCTGTGGCTTACCTTTTACTTTCCCTTCTCACCCTGCTTTTGTGCATTATATACAAGAAACATATAACCCTGCTTTTCAAGGTTTTCCTAAGACCACAGTTAGAAATGATGTTTTTAAATTTCAAACCGAATATCTTCAGTATATTCGTTGTGTATTTTTTCACTTAGATTGTAAAGTGTCTATCACATCTGATATAGGTCGTAGTCCTAATAATTGTGATTATTTAACTGTTACATGTTATTGGGTTGATCATCACTGGAACTTGCAAAAACGTATTATTTCAAATTGGAGATCATAGACATTCATTAGCGGAGGACAGTCTAGAGATTTCCGTATTATTCAGAGATTGGATTAATGCAGAAAGAAGAAATCTTGGTTTTGAAAAATTAACCACTAGGGAAGAAGAAGAATACAATGAGATACTAACCACTGGGAGCGATGACGGCATGGAGCTCATGGAACATCAATCAACATTGTCAATTCCAGCAGAATGTCCGAGAGATATTATTGATAAGTTACAAAGAAGCTATATAGGAGCTTACAAATATTAGTATGATAATTTATAATTGGCTACTAAGAGGCCTAGTTCAAACAGAACCCTTCCTAGAAGGTGGCTGCGTAGATTAGGTGCTCTTCAAAAGAATTATATTTGTATTTGAGATTTGAAAGTTCTATTAATAAAATAAAAGGCTCTAAGCGTTGAATTTTATTTATGAATTGTCTTAGTTACTTAATAGTTAATACTTTGAAATTATATTAAATAAATTATAACTCTATTATAAATTTATAATTACTAGAATATTTCATTACAAGTCTTTTGTTTTAATATTTTATAATTCTTTACTTAGTTTTCTAATTTTCATTTTAACATAGTAACATTGAAGTTTATTAAATAAGTCAAAAATCTAGCCGTTGCAAAATTTAAAAACATAGTAAATTTCAAAAACTAGACGTTTTTTTTTAAAAAAAAATACACTTAAGGCCCACGAACCCGTCCCGTCCCGTCCCGTCCCGTTCCATCCCGTTCCGTCCCGTCCCGTTTATTAGCGGGACGGGATGAGACGAAAGTTTCGTCCCGTTTGTCCCGTCCCGTTTCGTCCCGTTCCGCCTTCATCCCGCTTAAATGTCGTCCCGTCTCGTTAATTTGGTCCCGTCCCGTCTCGTCCCGTTGGACAGCCATAGTCTAGATTGAGTCAACACATAGATTTGACACCTTAAGTGAATTTGGGTCAATCACACCTTAATTTGGATAATGTGTTATATATGTTTTACTCTCATCTCAATTGGACCACGAGAGCTCACAATAATTCAGTAGCCTCAAAATGATAATGTCAAAATTGACAACACTCCTTAAATAATCTGCAAGTGACCATGAATGTGGTCCTTGAGAAAAAGAATGTTCTGACGTTGACGAATTTATAGACAAATGCGGATTCAGAAATTAAATTTGATGTATTCGACTTTTAAAGTTTGTAGCACTAAACTTACGGTACATTTGAAATATTATGAAATCAAAATCTAATATATGTAACTGTTAAAAAAAATTTAATTTTTTCATGCATTATGAAAAATATTGAATTTAATTGAATCTGTAGTTCAAAAGCTACATTCGCTCCACTTATAGAAAAATGTTCACTAAACAAGTTTAGATTTTTGTATCCATAAGAGTTAAGAGTCGTGATTTTGAAAGATTTGGTCAATAATACAATTTCGGCTTTATTTATTGCGTCATAAAACGTTTTTCTAAAAAAAAAAAAAAATTATGCCCTAATTTTTTTATCAGCCCTGCCCACTATAGCTTCGTTTGCCTTTTTAAATCTTTAAAAAAGCTATTTGACCCTTATATATATATATATATAGACCCCTGCTCAGTTGGATGAGCAACTATTTAGGTAAATTCTTCTTTTTATAATTGGGCCTAATCCTTATTACAAACTACTATCATTTCTCGGGAGAAATTCAAAAATAGCCAGATTTGCAACTGGTCGTTTAAAAATAGTCTAGTTTCAAAAGTAATCGAAATCTAGCCACTTTTCATGTAAAGATAAATCTGAGCGAAACATTGTTCAAAACTCGAAAATACGCCAGTATATTATACTGGAGTTCCACCATAAGTATGTTTCAACTCCAACATATTATATTAGAGTTCCACAATAAGTATGCTGGAACTCCAGCATAATATGATGGAGTTCCAGCATAAGTACACTAGAACTCCAGCATAATATATTGGAGTTCCAGCAAGTATAATTGTCCAGTATAATATACTGGAGTTTCGAGCACTGGTGCTCCAGTCTCCAATATATTATACTGGAGCCAACAAAGTATACCGATCCAGCATAATATACTGGAGTTCATACACAGGTGCACCGAACTCCAGTATATTATGCTGGACCGGTCTTTATTGCAGCAAAATAGTGGCTATTTTTCATTGACTTCGTAAACGCTGGCTATTTTTGAATGACCAGTCCAAAAACTGACAATACCATGCTATTTTTGCCAAGCATCAAATAATGGGCTTTGGTTAGTTAAAGCCCAATATCTATCCAACACGACCCAATAGGGGCATTTGCATCTATACCCGCTTTTTGTGTCACGTTTTAACTTGTGCCCGCTTTTGCAAAAAAAAAAAATAGCAAGCGTACCCGCTTTTTTGCATAACTTCAGCATACGGGACTGAAGTAGCGAAGACAATCACGCAAAACTTCAGCATTCTAGTAGGCGGGCTTGAAGTTCAGCTCTAGAGCTTAAGTTTTTGTTTTTTAACTGGCGAACTTCAGCTTTAGAGCTGAATTTTTTGTTTTTGTAACTGGCAAATTTCAGCTCTAGAGCTGAATTTTTTGTTTTGTAACTGGCAAACTTCAGCTCTAGAGCTGAAGCACCACAATTAGCAGTGATTTTTTAAGAAAAATAGTGTACATCTTCTCAGCTCAAACACGAATAAACATACAAAAACTCCAAAATTTTACAGCTCATCCTACTAATAACTTAAACTTTTTCCTAAGACGAATTTGCTGTAAATTTGGAGCAGAAGTACAACTGCCGAACTGTTCAATTAAAAAAATTAACCTTATAACTAAAGCAGCGTTGCTTATGGAGATAAATACCAATTTGTTTTGCAACTTGAAGAAGAAAACGAAGGAGGAGAAGGAGGAGGAGAAAAGGGGGCTGAAATTATTTAAAAAGTGGGTACAAGTTAAAAGTTTTTAAAAAAAAATATGTATAGGTTAAATGGGGGCGACCAAATAGGGCGCCCCGTGCAATTTTTACGACCCAATGCATTCTTTCTCTAATTGGACCCATGAGGCCCAACCCAATCCATTATTTCCCTGTGAAACAGCCCAGTTTCTAGTTTTGTCAGGAGACTAAAACCACCGATCCAATTTTTGGAGGGTGAAGTTCAAAAATAGCCGTAGTTGAGAAATAGCCAAACTCATGGTGTTTTTGCATTTAAAGTGGCTACTTTTCAACAGATTTTCTAACACTACCTATTTTTTTTTTTTTTTTTGGAAAAAGAATCGATCTAAAAAGTGGCTACCTCGAACAATTTTTACATTTTTGGTTTGATTCTTCAGATAGTGTTTGGGATACGAATAATTCGAAGGGACGGCCATCCAAATTGCCGGCCAGATTAAATAATTTAGTTTTTCTAGCCGGTGTATATTGATTATACATAAATTATATATATCGTTATGTTCTGCCTAATTAGATTGCAAAAGATATGAAGAAGAATTAACCCAAATAGCCGCCCACCTAACCACTTAAACTAAAAATAGCCGGTTGAGGTATAATATATGCATAATTTATGTATTATATATGTATAATCTATTTATATGGCTAGAAACTATAAATAATGAATATCGCCGGCTACTTATGTAAAGATACCTTTTTAGTTTAAGAGATTAGATATGCGGCTATTTGGGTACTTTCAAACTCAATAGTCAATACACGAGTTTGAACCTTAATTAGCACTTAAGATTGCTTTCTAATTGGGTTTTTCCTAAAGCCTTTGTTCACTACAGAGATGAAAAATAGTTTAATGAAAAAATAATCCAAAAAAAGTGAAATGAACAATACAAATGAGCAATACCTTGCTTCTACTTTGTGACTATTAAATGGTTAAGTGGTTATGTAGTGTTTATCAACAAGTAACCTTCGATACGGACATTCAATATATATAATTGATTAAGTTCATTAAAATACAAAATGATGCCGAAAATGAAGATGCTAGTACTAGTAGTTAGTGTACTCCACTTAGAGCTATTCTCTCTCTAAGATGTTACTCTCGCCCCTCTCTAAACTCTTTCACTGCTTTCCAACTTTGCTACATACAATTCTTCATCTATCAATCAATATCCTCAGCATCTGATACCTTATCATCCCCAATCCCCAAATGGATCCACCAAATCAAAACACCATGCAAATCGATAAACCAAATTTCCAATCCCCACCTAAATCTTTCCTGCAAACTTTCACTTCCACTTCAACTTCACAACTCCCTACCAACATTCTGGATACTCAACCAATAACAAACTTAGTTGATTTAACTGCTAAAACTTCAAACGATGACGATCTAGATAATTTCATCCCTCTGACCACCGAAGGCAAAGCTAGACTTTACACCCCTTGGTAACATTCCATCATCATAAAGCCGTTTGGCAAAATGGTTGGCCACCAACTATTAAAAACTAAACTTACACACTTATGGAACTCTACAGAAGAAATTCACCTAATTGACTTGGGCTCTAACTTCTTCCTTATCAAATTCCATTATGAAACCAATATGTGTACGGCTCTACATGAGAGGCCATGGTTCATACTCAATCATTTCTTATCCGTTCGTCGTTGGGAACCCAAGTTCATTGCCTCAGCAGCACAGCTAACTTATGCTGCTTTATGGGTGAGACTACCAGAACTTCCCATGGAGTTCTACGATTTTGAAATTTTAAAAAAGGTGGGCAACAAGATTGGCCAACTCTTAAAAGTTGATACATGTACCACTACCACCACACGAGGCCGGTATGCACGAATATGTATAGAGGTACCATTGGAAAAGCCTCTCAAAACCCATATCCATATTGGCTCACACAAGCAGGTATTACTATATGAAAGCCTAAATCTGCTTTGTACAAAGTGTGGCAGATTTGGCCATGCAAGTTGGAATTGCCAGTTTTTACCAACACCACCTCTAAACTCCCTACCAGCCAATCCTGTAACCAAGCAATGTTCCACCCTCACAAACACTACTCTTGACTCTGAATGGAAAACTGTCACCTTCCCTAAAAAAACAACTACCAACAACGGGTGAAATCAACCACGCAAAATCCAACCACAAGCTTACCATCCACAGGTAACTGCTTAACACCATCAACAGAGGACAGGAAAGTCGATGGCCGCCACAAAGCAACAGGCAAGTACAGATAAGGTCACTAACCTAATTCTATTCGTGCATGAGCCAATACTAGCAATCACCTTTTGTTAACCACTAACCCTTTCGGCGCATTAGACTAAATAGACCCTATGGACTCACCAATCCACTGTCCCAATATTGGGCCTTTTACACTAATTCCTACTGGACCTCCAAGCCCAGACCTACCACATAATAACACATCAGGAAACCCAAAAAATGCGATCACTCAGCCCACTCCAGACCAACCTCTATTACACAATACCTCTCCTAAAAATATCTCACCAACTATACTAAGCCCAACTAACATGATTATAGAGACTACTCCATCGGCTGCACTAAATAATAATAAAAACTCCCTAATTATTACAGACCTAATCGAGACTCAACTTATCCCAACCCTCTCATATAGCTAGTACAGCTAGCACAAATACTACTTCAAGGAACCCTACAAATGACACATCACCTTCTCTTTCTGACAATTTATACCCAAAATCTATAGTAGCCCACTTAGGAGCTGTCTCCTTACATGCCACCCCTCAACGGCCAATCACCAACCTTTTTCTCCAAATACACGCAAAAGCTCTGCCCCTTCCATGACAGACAATGATTTGCACCCATGTGAATCACAACTCTCCATGGCTAACCCTATGCCTACTATACTACCAGATATCCATACCACAACCTCTCATACATCCTCCACCATCACTCCAACCATCACATGCCCCATCTACCCAACGACAATATAACTCCAACCCCTTTACTAACTCAAAATGCAACGACCCTGGCTAACCAACTTCAGAGAGGTCAACCAAACCAATAATCAATTCTTCTACTTCCCACGACTGATCATGAGCGGACCACCTCACCCCAACCCCACAACACCACTGATATACACATCCCAATCACCTTCACTGCAATACCCTCTCCAGTCCTGGTTGAAAATGGGGCTGCAGGGCTATGTCCTAATATTTACCATGGAACTCAACAACAAGGAAATTATTCTCCTAGTCCAAAATCCAACTCACTTAACAGAGATTGTCACAAAGGGCATGAGATTAGGGATGGAAGCAGTTGCACAGAACCACTAGCCCAATCTCCATACTTCCCTGATGGTAGACCACACACTGCCCTCGTCGTCCAACAACTCACCATGTGCCAATCCCCCCACTCCTCTATTACACAGCTTCAACCAAGTAATGGGCCTCCTGCCCTTCGATCCACAACACGACACGGGCTTGATATATGCCCCGTAGTTTCAGCACATGAACTCCTTTCCACTACCACACACACTCATGTCCCCGTACAACATCCAGGACCCTCTATCACCACACATGAGTCCACCAACAACACCACCTCTATCGCACAATGCACTAGGAGAACAAACAAGGCTAGAATTAGCACAAATAATAGAGGAATCGAGGGAAACCAGGACGGAGTTCATATGGCTAAACGGGTTCTATCTATACAACGTCAAGGAGCAGTACGCAAAAAAGTTCATACTCAAATGCCCACCAGAGCTACTAACATGCAGTATCAATATCAGAGCACATCCTAATCCATAGGAAGGGACATATTCCATGGTAATAATTCTCACTCTAAGGTAGATGATTTCAACTCGAACTCTACTAGGAGTGTCGTGTGACTATGCTGATTTAGATACCAACCTAAACCCACAATCTATTATGAATCTGATCGTTTGGAATTGTAGAGGTTCTAACAACGGGGAATTTAGAAGGCAATTTAGGTCAATATTGGATAACTATAGGCCAGTTCTAGTAGTCCTCTTAGAGACCCGTATGCATGACCACATTGTCTTAAAAAATGACTTCAATTTCTCATATATGGCACACGTGGAAGCCTAAGGTATATCTGGTGGTATGATATTACCATGGCATGTTGAACTTGTCGAAGATGTTACTATGACAACACAAGAAGTGCATTGCATGGTCCAGGTATGGAACTAATCCCCTCAAGTGGTTATTTTTTATCCATATATGCCGATAACTCCACTGTCTCACGTAGCAATCTTTGGAAAAATTTAAAATGCATGCATGATTCTTATATAGGCCCTTGGTTAATAGGGGACTTTAATGAGGTAACTAGGGCTACTGAAAAATTTGGGGGTAATCCTATTAATAACACTAGGGTTGATGCCTTTGAAAACTGCCTCAACTATTGTCATCTAGTCGACTTGGGTTTTAAGGGTAGTCGGTTTACTTGGACTAATAAAAGACGTTTAAGTCACACTATACTAGAAAGATTAGATAGATTAATAGCCAACTATGAGTGGCTCAATTTATTCCCTGAAGCAATAGTACAACACTTTCCGCGAATTTACTCTGACCATTGCCCGTTACTAGTAGCACTACAGCCTCAAAATATACCCAGGAATCACATATTTAGATTTGAAAAAATATGGACAACACACCACTTTTACCTCTGTTGTCCGCCAATCATGGCACAATGCCTCCTCTATAATGGAAGCTACTTCTAATTTTCAGCAAAATGTGTAATACTGGAACAAGAAAATATTTGGAAACCTCTTCAAAAAAAAGCGTAACCTATTATCCAGAATTAATGGCATTCAAGCATCAATACACTATCCTACCAGTATATTCCTTCAAAATCTTGAGATTAAACTGAACCAAGAATTTAGTTGTATTCTAAAGCAAGAAGAAGATTTTTGGAAACTTAAATCAAGAATTAACTGGTTAAATGAAGGCGATTCAAACACAAAATTTTTCCATATGTCTATCTCACAAAGGCGTAGGCGTAATTGTATCAACGTTTTAAAAGACAATATAGGAAATTGGATTCTTGATCCAAGCCAAATACAACACGAAATATTCAATTATTACCAAAAAAATATTTCACACTCAACATCAGTTTACTACCAAACAACATTTTGAATAAACAATGACTAATTGCTTAACAACTGCTGACCAAAATCATTTGGCGCAACCTCTAACTTTGGTTGAAATAAAGCAAGCCTTATTCTCCTTTCAACCTTATAAGGCTCCGGGTCCAGATGACTTACACCCGTATTTCTTCCAAATTTTTGGAACGATGTCAGTCACTCAGTCGCAACCTGTTGTCATAACACTTTCAAATACAGCCAAATTCTTGAAGAAGTTAACATGACATACTTGTGCCTAATCCCTAAAGTCAAAAATCCTTCATCCATCAACCAATACCGCCCTATTAATCTTTGTAATACGGTTTACAATAATTTCCAAAATCATTGTAAATCGTATAAAACCATATCTCACAAAAATAATAGTACCAACGCAGTCCAGTTTCCAACAAGGGAAACGAGCATCTGACAATGCCATAATAGTGCAAGAAGTCCTCACACACCTGAAAAGAAAGAAAACAGGTAAAATTGGACATATGCTTCTAAAAGTAGATCTTGAAAAGGCTTTGATAAGCTCGAATGGTCCTTCAAAAAGGACACGCTCCATTATTTCAATTTTCCAAATAAACTCATATCCCTTATAATATCGTGCATTACGACCTCATCAGTATCTATATTAATCAACGGATCACGCACTCGATTTTTTAAACCCTCTAGGGGCATAAGACAAGGAGACCCACTATCCTCATACATCTTCATTATGTGCCTGGAACGATTATCCCGGAATATCTTCAACTCAGTAGATTACCTACTATGGAAACCAATACAAATTTCTTCCCATAGGCCACAAATATCATATCTTTTTTTTGCTGACAACATCATTCTGTTGTCGAAAGTAACTACTACAAGCTACAACACTATCATTGACTCCCTTAATAACTTTACCAATCTATTAGGACAAACTATAAACTTCCAAAAATCAAAAAAATTCTTCACAAGGAATCGCACCATTGTTACGCCCCGCAATATTACGTCGATATTACGCTTTGCTGTATTAAGTTACGACGATGTTGCACCCTGTAGTGTTGTACGTTGGATTTGTCGTAAGGTAATTGACATCAGTCCAAGTAAAATATTATTTGGAGATTATAAGGATTATGCTATTTATAACAAGCAATGAATAAGTATTATGAAGGATAAAGAGGTACACGGATTAAAAAAAATGAGTTTCGTTGAAAATGGACAATTTAAAATAAAATACGGGTCAAGCGATATACCCGATAATTATAAACTAGTACCATGCGAGGTACCATATGACCACGGTGGTATAATGTATAAAGTATATATGAAGTATTTTAAAAATAAGTAGAATTTTAAGTAAGTTGAGATAATTCTTAATTATGTAGATAATTATGTAATTAATGAATTTTAGTGGACGATTAATTAAGAAATCTTTGGATAAGGTTAAATAACCTTACGTTGCAACTTGTGGCATAGAAAGAGTGTGACTCATGCCTTTAGTAATACATGTGGCAATGTAAGAATTTGGTGCAACATCTGAGTATGTTGAGTAGGTGCAGGTCCATCCATTACTTTCGCCATTTTTTGCTTTTTGTATGATATCTAAGGATAAATTTTATATCTAGCTATATACCTATTCATGCTTAGTAGTAATAAGTTTACTGAATGACATCTCTAGAAAACGAATGGAGTTAAGTAAGTTTACTGTCTTGGCGCAAGGAATATCAAGGGGTTAATTGAGTCTAACTTTTCAAACGACAACCTCTTTTTGGTTCAAGACGCATCTCATCAGTTTTCTGTCAGACAGTCTGTATTTGATTTGGTATCGTCTTTCCAGAAATAAAGAGTACGTCCTGTTATGGAACATGGATATAGTGAAACCAATAATGTTATATAGGGACTTCTGTATCAGGGATTATGAATGGTATTTGCACATATGTATACCTTATTGGTTCATAATTATGAAAAGCAGCATTGCATCATTCACCGAAGTAACTTACCATGCTGAAAAGGTGTGCTCTTTAGGTAGCTCCCTTGTGTGAAGCCAATGAAAGAAATGTGTATTCAAAGTGCATATTAACTCAAGACATATCCACTACACTGTGCTAAAGAAGATCTAGTCCAGTTCTCACAATCGTGTATTGAGAATGCATGAGTATCTGTCGCTTGGCTTGTACCTTGTAGTGGAAGTTCTCTAGAGGCTAAGGTATGTTAAGGCTAAGCCCTTCCTTCATTTTGGCATGATCTCGTCATTATACAAGTTTGATAACGAGGCATAAAGAAAAATTCATATCCCGAAATTTGCGTATATTTTGCTAGTCTCGCAAGTTACGTATATTTTTCTAGTTTTATAAATTATCATATTCTCCTTATGGGGAATTCATATTCGGTTGAGTATTTCCTTCTTCCGGTCAAGAGAGCAGAGAGTTTACATATATACAGTATTAAAATTATTTTCATTACCATCGAGCTATGGTCGATGGGCAGGCCCTTATTGGGCAACCTCTGATCAGATGGTAAGTTATATACCGATCCTACTGTGGCCGAGCCTAGTATGGCCGAGCGCCTATGAGCGAGCCTACTATGGCAGAGCAGTTATATATATATATATATGTATACCGAGCCTTATAGGGTCGGACAACTATTTTACTTACTATATTGAGAGAGTTGAGTCAGTATCAGCAGGTAAGCTTATCTTCAGATTATCTTTGACTTCCAGCTACTTGCAGTTATTATATTATCAGTTCAGTTTCAGCTTTCAGTATACTGCCTTACATACTTAGTACATTATTTCATATTGATGTTCCTTTTCTGGAGGCACTGCATTTCATGCGTGCAGGTTCAGACAGACAGACGGGTAGACTTCCTCATCAAGTATTTTCCGAGTTCAGCTTGATCGGTAAGCTCCATGCCTTTCGGAGTTGCCGGGTCTAGAGCTTTATGTATATCTTGTGTATATATGTATATATGTTATGAATAGGTCAGGGAGTTGTCCCGATCATAGTATGTCTATCAGTAGAGGCTTGTAGACATATCATGTCAGTTAGTGTAGTATGTTGGGCTTCCAAGCCTTGTATGTATATTTGGTTGGTTTATCAGCTATAATAATTATAACGGCCTTGTCGGCCCCAGTTTTATATTGACATTTAGTCAGCATTAGCAGTCGTCTTACAATGTGGCCCATGGCCAAAGTATGACATCATATGTTCAGAGTCCCTTAGTTGCAAGTTGGTACGCAAGGATAGGTGAGGCACTGGGTGTCGGTTTCGCCCCCAAATTTGGAGCATGACAACCACTCGAGCGAAAAACACTATTCTGAATTGTTTTAACATGAGGGAAGGTAACCTCTTTGGAAAATATTTGGGCTATCCCATGTTTCATACGAGGCCCACTAAGTCAGACTTCTAATTCCTCCTGGATAATTTCAAAGCTAAACTTGCAAGTTGGAAAACTAGGTTTCTATCCCTCCCAAGTAGAATAACTCTAATTAAATCAACCCTATCTACCTTACCTAACCACGTCATGCAATACATCTTAATTCCCAAAAATACACAAACAAATTGGAGTAATACATGTGTAACTTCCTTTGGGGTACTACCAATCAAAAAAGAAAACTCAACTTACTCAGTTGGAAGTAGGGGTGAGCGTTCGGTATTTTGGTATGGTATTTATAAATTACGGTTTGGTACTTCGGTATTCGGTATATCAATGTGCATACCAAATACCGTACCAAAGTAATTCAGTATTTTCTTGTTTGGTTCGGTACGGTTTCGGTATCGCACCGTTCCTTATCTAACGTGACAAAAAGTGTGAAAATTGCATATACATATAGTTGAAAAAAATTATCGTTTCATTGCACTAGCAAATAGTTGGGCATGGGCAAAGAAAGCTTGTCATGAAGTGAACCAAATCTTAATTAAGAGTAATATATATTGCTCCAGTTGAGAAAATTTTCGAAGAACAAGTTCTCAGTTCTGATTAGCAGAACGATTTTCATCTACATTCGCAAATTGAGCTGCTTTGAGGCAGCACTAAATAGACGCCAAGGTAATTCCTAATTCCAATTGGATATTTAGGTTAGGATGGGAAATAACGATGGGTTAGGATGGGAAAAACGGAAAGACAGTAAGGGACTTGGGCTTAGTATTATTGGGTTAGGCGTTTAGATATTTGGACTAGGCCGCTGGGCAGTGTAGGATTGTAGGTAAATTCGGTATTTTGGTATACCGAAATATCGAAACCTCAATACCGAGAACCGTAGTGAAATATCGAATAACCGAAAATTTGATACCGAATTATACCAAAATACCGAAAAAATTGATACCGCAATGCCGAATTAATTCGGTCCGGTTCGGATTTCAGTTTTTCGGATTTTATGCCCACCCCTAGCTAGAAGAAGGTTACCACTCCAAAGATGTTGGGAGGACTTGGTATTCAGAGACTTAATCTAAAAAATAATGCCCTACTAGCAGGACTATCCTGGTGTCTATTCTGCTCAACAAATCAACTATGGGCCAACACCCTCATCCATAAATACAAATACACACGCACATGGGGCAATTCCTCAGCCACATGGCAAAATATCGTACTGGGATGGCATAAATGCCAGCTTGGTATCCAATGGCAACTGGGGTCCAACTCAAATCTAAACTTCTGGAATACTGTTTGGCTTACACCCAATACATTCCTTCACTCTCTAATACATGTCCCCATTCCGCTTAACCACATTCATAGGCCTATCAATTCATACATGCACCATAATGACTGGAACTGGGGTGATATCCCTTCCCAATTTTCTGATAATATCCAAAAAATTATAAATACAATCAACGTACCTGTTTACGCACAAAAATATGACACTATATACTGAGCTTTATCAAATAATGAGAAATTTACAGTAAAAATGATGTATTCCTCATTGTTACAACAAGATCTTACTATAACAGGGGCTGTAATCCCTTATAATTGGATTTGAAAATTGCTCGTCCCGCCAAAATTACAAACTTTCGTTTGGCTTATCATGCACCAAAACTACCCACGAAACACTACCTTCAACGAATAGACATTACACTAGATGACCTTTGCCATAGTTGTCACATTAATCAGGAACACATCAACCACCTTTTCTTCCATTGTCCTACAATAACACACATCTGGCAACACTTGGGGCTAACACGGTTTACCACAACCATCACCACATCCTCTCCACCATCGGAATGGTTAAGGCAACTTATGAACATTAAGCTGAACAACATTCCCTACAATATTAACTTTACAACTTTTATTACTTACACATTGTGGAATATCTGGATTTCGCGTAACAATCAAAACTTTAATAATAGCACACAAAAATTACACATTAAATTAATTACTCAACAAGCTCTGGAATATACGTACCTAGCCACCATCATGGTAACTCCCAGAATACCCAAAATAATACCTATCAAGTGGCTGCCTTCAAAACACAATTCATTCAAATTAAATACTGAGGGGGTAGTATCACCACACGCTCATAAAGCAGGTATAGGACGGCTAATACGTGACGCGAATGGAAACTGGATCATAGGCTTCGCAGGAAATTTGGACACGACAAGCATAATAAATACAGAACATAGGGCTCTATTTCAGGGGTTGGAATAGGCGCACACGCATAACTTAGTTTCGTTGGAAATTAACGTTGATGCATAGCATATACAAATATACTCGCTGACTGCAGGCACCTCCTGGACCGCATGACTAGTATTACAATTGCACACACCTAAAGAGAGGGAAACGAGGTGGTTGATTGCTTGGAAAAAGTAGGCTGCAACATGGAAGCTGCAACCAATTTTACTATTTTTGAAGAGCCACTAGATTTTGTAAAATAATTTTTGGACATGGATCAGGCAGGAACAGTTCGTTATCTAAGATCAACATACGAACTATCGAGCCATGCTGTGAACTTGGACCAACCCACTTTTGATGATAACACCACACAAGCACACATGCACTCGCTAGGAATGAAGAAACTGTTCATTTATTTTGTAGCAATATTTGTAATACTATAAACACAACTAACTCTACCGTAGATGTCCATGCATCGACCTCTCTGTAGTTTTCTTATTTTGTTTTAATGCAATATTATCTTTCTAACAAAAAAAAAGTTAGTGTACTCCAAGTAATAGATTCTTCAACATACCCCACTTTACAATTTGTAACATTCAATTGGAACAAGAAAGATAAATTGATGATGTATCTCCAATCAATGCAATTATGTGTTTGTTCATAATACCAACTGGTTATAGAGTATATGTGTTCATGGGATCTGCATACAACATCAAATTATACCTAGCTATCATGGTTGAGAGTAACGAACAATAAGATTCTAGTTCTTCTATATAAAAAGTGTAAATACCTAATTTTTGCACTATTTTAACACCTCCTAAAGTTATTAGTGTTTTGTTATTTTAATTTTTTTCTCAATTTTTATGTCTTTAATGCATATTTCCTATCATAAAATACCAAAAATAGTTCTCATTTGTGCATTTTAGGAATGAACTAACTGTTCAATTGGTGAATTAATCTAGTTAATTGATCATTCGAATAAGTTATTCAATTAATTTATTTGTTTGTATAAATTTAGCTTAATAAGTAGGATTAAGAATGAAATTGGGCCAAATTTGAAAGAGTGGCCAAAAGTGCAACATCAAGACCAATTGAGAGGGCTGCTGGGGGAAGAACTAAAATGGCATAGTTTTAGGCCAAAACTACGTCGTTTTGTTTAAGTGAATCAAGATTAAATCTCATCTATTCATTCCTTTTGATCCAATGGTCCTCATTTGATCACTCATGGAGTATTTAAGTTCCTAAAATCAGATTTTTTACCTCATTTACACATAACCTAAAACCCTAGCCCCCTCTATCTCTATCTCCATTCTCTCTCAGCCACCGCCCCTCTCCATGGCAGAACCACCGCCCGCCGCCATCCACCGGAGTCCAAACCACCCCAAAATTTTACCATTTCTTCCTCTCAACCTCCTTTCCATGAATCCAAGCCTCATATCCTCCAAATCTCCACCATTCTCGATAAATCTACTAAAATCCAAAAAAACCCTAGCCTCCTTTTTCCCAAATTGATGAAGTTTCATGCCCTATTTTCACATAAAAATTCTATATACGTATATGTCTTGCTTGGTTCTATCTCTTTGTGTTAGTGTTTGTCCTAAATCCGGTGACCAAAATTAGGTTGAATTTCGGCGGCCACCTGTGACGACCTGCCTAGTCGTCTCATGAGTTACCGCCCTGTTTTCCCCATTTATGCTTCTTTATGCTTTGTTTATTCATGTTATGTGATATCGGATTGGTTGGATCGAATCCGGAAGGAATTTGGTAAGGTTTGAGACACCTAGTTTCTTTTAAAGAAGTTTAAGTTGAAAAAAAGTCAACCAGAAATTGACTTATATGTTAGAGGGCTCATATGAGAGTTCTGATGGTTTGGTTAGTTTTGGGAGGTGATTTGTGGCTTAGGAAAGCGACCAGAATGAATTTTGGAGGTCCGTAATAGATTTAGGCTTGAATTGGCGAAGTTGTTATTTTGGCGATTTCCGGTTGATAGGCGAGATTTTTATATAGGGGTCAGAATTGAATTCTAAGAGTTACAGTAGTTCCGTTGTGTCATTTGGGATGTGTGTAAAAAATTTCAGGTCATTCGGACATGGTTTGATTGGGTTTTTGATGGAAAACGTAATTTGGAAGATTTTAGAAAGTTTGGCTTAAATCCGATGTGTTTTGGGTGATTTGATGTTGTTTGAAGTGTTTTGATGATTGAAACAAGTTTGAACAAGGTATTAGGATATGTTGGTACTTTTGGTTGAGGTCCTGGGGGCCTCGGGATGATTTCGGATGGTTGACGGAAAGGTTTAGACCTGTGAAGTTGCTGAACCTCAGCTGCTTCTGGTATTTCCGCACCTGCGGATTGAGGACCATAGATGCGATGCCGCACGTGCATAACAGCAGCCGCAAAAGTGGATTTTGGAGGGAACAGCAAGAACCGCAGATGCGGTAGTCTGACCGCACTTGCGAAGGCGCAGGTGCGGAGAGTTGACCGCAGATGCGAAGTTGGTCATTTAAGTGAATAACCGCGGAAGCGGTAATTTGACCGCATATACGGTGCCGCAGAAGCGGTGGGCGTGTCGCAGATGCAAAAATCCCTAGCCAGAAGGTAGATATTGCTTCCTTCGTGAATCTTTGCAAGGAGCTCCATTTTGAAGACGGGAAAGAGGCTAAGGCAAAGGATCTCAAGACGAATCAAAGGATATCGGTTGGGTAAGTTCCCTAAGCTTAATTACCTGGGTTTAAGATCATTTTTCCACTGTTTAATCATGGTTTTAGTGGAATATTAAAGGCTAAGAATGGAGGATTAGGGCTTGAGTATAAGAGGCCTTTAAAGGAGGATTTGAGGGGCCATTTGGACTCCGATTTTAGTGTTCTTGATATGCATAGACTCGTGGGGAGACGAGGAATCTATTGAAGTAAAAATTTCTTAATTTCGAGACGTGGGCCTGGGGGTCGGATTTTAGTAATTTCGGGATTTTTGGTATTTTTTTGATTGTTTTCGCTTAGGCTTCGTTCCCTTGGCATATTTTGACATCCTCGTCCTGATTTTGGATAGATTCGACGCGCGTGGAGGCCGATTAGACGGGAAAAGGTATCGCGGAGTAGTATTTCACCGGTTTGAGGTAAGTAACCATTGTAAATCTGGAACTGAGGGTACAAAACTCTGGTATTTGACTTGTTTTGATAAACGCGGTGATGCACATGCTAGGTGACGAGCGTGTGGGCGTGCATCGGTAGGGATTATGACTTGGTCCGTCCCGTAGAGACTATTAAGCCGCGTATTTGATTTGGAAATATTATGTTATTCCGTATCTTGGATATTTATACTATATCATGGGCTGCATGCCTTTTTTGGGGTCTTGTGCCGACCTGTAGAAACCCTTAGGGGTATTTTGACTATTTTTCCTCACTTTACATGCTAGAAGCAAATCCTCAGTCATGTTTTACCTGCTTAAATGTTTAAAATTAGTTTTATTACTTTACTCCCAATTGTGAGGACTGTTTGGGCTGAGTCCCCTAATTTCCATTATTGTGCCCGAGAGGCTGTGAGGTTAAAGACCAAGAGTGATTGAGAACCCAGTTGTGAGGATATATATATATATATATGAGTTATGGATCGGGCTGCACGCCACAATAATACTATTATGGATTGGGCTGCACGCTGCATCGATATGTATATTGGATCGGGCTACACACCGCAGTGATATGACGCTTGGGCTATAGGAGCCCCTCCGGAGTCTGACACCCCCATTGAGCGTAGTCAACTATTATATGTGGATCGGGATGCATGTCGCAGTGGTTACTATGATTTCTATAATTATGAGATACTAATGAGCCGAGTGCTGAGAGTGAGTACTGTGTAACGAGAGTCGAGTCACGAGTGACTGAAAGGCTACCCGAGGGGCCATATTCTGAGTGATTCCTTTCCTGAGAGGCCTTATTATAAAGTTTTCACTGATTTCACTCTTCTTTTAAATAAGCCTCTGTTGATATACCTTTAAGTATTTAATTTCAAATGTTTAAACTGGAAACGTGATTTTTTATAACGAAAACGGATTTTAAACTGTAAAAGATGACATGATATTCTGTTCATTATTTAGTTATGTATTTTTGAACTGCTCGCCACTGCTTTCAATCCTTATTTACTCTAGTTACTTACTGAATTGGTGTATTCACGTTACTCCATGCATCTTATATGCAGATCCAGGTGCCCGAGAGGCCGAGTGAGGGCTTTCAACTGTTTCAGTATTTGACGGAGACTTCGAGGTAGCTACATGGTGTCCACAGCCCTGTTCTCTCCCTCCTATCTTATTATTTTTTCACATTTCCTAGACTATTGATGTATTGGGTATTCAGACTTGTATTAGAGGCTCTAGACTCATGACACCAGATTGTTGGGGCTGTGTAGTTTATTGTTATTTTGACTTTTTGCATATCTTTGTTGTCGTAACGCTTACAATGAATTTGGTATCTAAAACTTGTGTTGGAAAATGGCTTAATGTTGTTAGAAAGAGGGTTGTGGTTATTGATTAGTTGGTTTGCCTAGTAATGTGATAAGCGACATCACGGCCGGTATTTGGGGTCGTGACACTGCCCCACTGCCCCACTACTGCCACTGCCGCACCTCTACCCCACCATTGCTCCTCCATTTTAGCCTAGTTCCGACACACCTGTTTCCTTTTGGTATGACATCTAGTTCATTGAGCTTAGTATCTACCAAAATGAAATGAGTGTTCTACGATCGGACAACCGCTACTCGAAGTCCACAGAATCCCTCTCGTTGCTCGATTTGGCATCGAATCCCTCCGTATGGTAAAACATCAATTTCTTTTTCTTATTTTATCTTTTCTGATTTTTTACTTTTGTATTTAGTGTTAGTTTTGGGGTTTAATTTCTATTCATGTTGCTAATATTTTTGTGTAATGGAGCTAGGGTGGTATTACTTTTCAATTACATGTTACTTTATAAATTTAAATTTCGTTCTTCGACCTAGCCGGTTGAGTAGGCTGTTATTGTCTGTCAGTTCTGAGTTTCGATACTTCAACCTAGCCGGTCGACTATTTTGTATGAATTTGTTAAGTTTGAATTTTATATTCTTCGACCTAGTTGGTCGTAAGTTGAACCGTTTTTTTTGTTGGTCGTTTGTTCAATTGTTATTAATCATCTGTGATAGTTAGCGATGCTAGTTTAGTTTCTATTTCATGCATTAGTTTGTTATCTGAATCGCTTCATGTTAGTTTGTACAAATCAAATTAGTTTTAATCTAGTTTGTTGAATACTTAGTTCAGTTACCTTTTAAGTCGTGTTTCTGCTATATCAATCCATAATTTGGTTAATTTAAAGATATGGGTGTGTTAGCTTGAATTTCAGTCATGATAAAAGCTCAATACTTGAGTATAGGGTACTTGTTTGGCTGCCTTTTACTGTTCAAAAGCTGTTGGAGTACAATACTCCAAAATTCTGTTCATAGTTGGTAAAAGGGGCTGTCTTTGGACAGTTTTTTGACCAAAAATTATCCTTTGAAGAGTATTGGTCAGATTTTTGGTGAAAAATCTATCCTTTGGACAGATTTTCAATCATGAAGGCCTTGCTTTTTCTCCTATAAAAGACTCAACACTCTATCACACCAAGGATCAGCTTTTTTACACACTCAAAAAGGGAACACACTACACAGACACTATCTTACATATTTTTACATCCTAAAAACACAACTTTTGAGTAACAAATCAGCAGCTGAACACATTACAGTAAGCTGAAACTAAGAGCAAAAATCTTTCAAAAATAAAAGTGGTAAACTTAGTTCTTGGGCTTTACTTTCTTTGAGAGTGCCTGAAGTTTTCTGGGTTAATTTTCTAGTTCGTTTCGGGTGTCTTTTGCTGGTTTTTGCTGCTATTTATTTGGTGGATTCAAACTCACCTTTGCTTTTGTAAGCGAAATCCTGCAATCTAGGTAACTTTGGCCTTTGCAATGTAGTTTCTTGAGTTATAATGGAAAGCGTGAAATTTGAATTTCATTTAGTCGCTTGATATTATCTTCTGGCTGATTTGTTTTAACTTTGAACGATGAATATGCCTTAGCCAAAATCTTCTTTGCCTTGCTGGTAAATAAAAACGTTAAGCTCTAAAGTTTGGTTTTTCTGGTATTAGTAATTAGTTCAAGTTATTTACTCTCGATTGAGACTGATTGATAGTTTGGTTATTTACATACCGCTGATTTGTAGCTAAATAATCCAAAGTTTTAATTTGGATCAAAGCAAAAGTGGTTCTCTTTGAAGAAAATATGACGTTAATCTCACTAGAGTCACTTTGATATCTACTTAGGTAGTATATTAATATGTTTCCTTGAAACTTTTTCAATACATTAACTTGAAGCTAGTTGTCGTATGGATCTTCTCAAGTAAAATACTACTTGTTTATTAGTTTAGTCTAGTTATAAAAAATTTACAATGTTGTGTGTGATGATGATGGAAAGCTAAAAATATTTGGATTTAGTTATTTTTTTTATATCACTTGGGGAAGAGTATTCTAAGAGAGAGCAGAGATTTTATGGGTGAGTTTTATCTTGATCTCCTCTATGTTAGAGTACTCTGTTTTGAATCCAAAATTATAAAGAAAAACCAAAGAACCTTTTTTTTCTTTGCTGTCTTCTGCTTTTTATGTTTGAAAATAGAGTTAAAGCTTGAATCAATATTTTGATTTCATACAAGTTTCGTTTCCCCGTGTGCTGGTTTTAGTGTTATTTTTTGTGAACTGTCATATTTTTTATTGATTAAGTTCGAGTCCATGTTTGAATATTTAACAATTCCTTTTCTGCTCAAATGGATATAGGATTATCACTACTATGATTCAACACTATCAGTAAGAGTTTAGATAATTAAGAAGATTGAATAGTCAGGGGTTATCCCTTTTAATAAATGTCTTGTTAAATATCATGTTAGGCCACTTCCTCTTTAATATCAAACTTTGCCTAATGCATATGTAGCAACCAATAAAAATTCCCATGCCAATAATACACAATTGGCGCTAATTTTAAATTCCTAATTTAGTCAAATAAATTCAATAACAATTTATTTTTTTATAGTTAAAATAATGTGAAGACTTAATCCCCTTAGTAATTAATTTAAACGCTAGGCATATAGTAGGCGCGCTTTAACTTTATAGAATCGCTTGCGTAGCGTGATGTTTAACTTTATTCAAAACATCCTTCAATAATTTTATAATCTTATACCGTATTCAATGGTTTATTATTATTATTATTTTTTAATTTAGTTAATCCTTTTTCTAAAATCACGGATTCGGTTGCGTAGCGCGATAGTTAATATTTAATTAATTTCTTTAAGAGTAGTAACTTTTTCAAAAGTAATAATATACTAATAATCCTTGTCATAACTGCGGATTCGCTTGCGTAGCACTGATATGATAAATTAATGAATTTCGTTTCGATCACGCATTCGCTAACGTAGTTTGGTTATGACATTTTATTATTCAAAATTTTCTTTAATTTTTTTAATAATCCAGAAATAAAAGCGGGTAGGTAAAATATAAAAATCATATAAATCTCAGTTTGTCCAAAATTAATTCAAGCTAAGTTTAAATCAGTAAAGCGACTGTGCTAGAACCACGGGACTTGGGGAATGCCTTACACCTTCTCCTCGGTCAACAGAATTCCTTATCCGGACTTTATTTTCGCAGACCAATAATAAAAGAGTCAAACCTTCCTTTGACTAGGGATTCAAATAAAATGTGACTTGGAACACCAAAATCAATTCCATGTGGCGACCCTGAATAACAAAATAATCTCTATTTTAAAATAATCACTGTAATTGAAAAAACTCTTTGACCCCAATCCACAACTCATATATCTTTTGCGGGGGTTGAAAAAGGGGTGTGACAGCTCTGGCGACTCCGCTGGGGACAACCAGAATTCGAGCTTGTACATGTTGACTTTTATTTGGCTTTATTAATTTTATATATACTGTGATTTATTTGGGCATAATGTGCTATTTGTTTGCTTTTTACCGCTTTGATAATGTTGAACTATATATATAAGTTGTCTTCTCACGCACCCCACCCGAGTTTTCTTGAAATTAAAAATTGGGCATTTGCTTGACATAGCCCGCTTTCTTTGAGATAGCCGAGGTGCTTGTCACCCAGTGAAGGATTTTAGTCACACATATTTTAGGCGGGGAGCACCACCAGCTAAGCCGGAAAGCAATGCTACCGGTACGCTGACCCTCCTCGACTCGAGTTGTCTACTCGAGTAAGCCAATCTAGATACATTCTCCACTAGGATTTAAACCTAGAAAAACAAACCTCATGCCGGATATCCCTAATAGGTTCGCTTTATTTGCATCACGTGCAAACTCGACACAGGATCCGGGTCCGTATAAGGCAGGTATCCTCTTTGAGACCATCATGTTCACTTGTGTGCTACTTGATATATCATTTGGAAGGCTTACTCACGTTGTCAACCAGCTTTAGAAAATTAGTGCAGCGAAAATATTAAAAAAAACGAATCATTCTCCTAGTTTAGTACAAATAATCCTTTAAAAACGATTTTGTAGTAGTTTGGCGTGAGGTGTAAAGATTAATTTTCATAAAAATTAAAAGAGAAATGTACCGAGTTTCACGGAACTACGCGAGTTTGATTCTCACCGGATATGAGATACGTAGGCAACCTCCATCGGGTTCAGCCCATATTTTTCAAAAAAATAAAAATAAATAAAGCACAAAAATTAAGCATGTGCATAAAATTTTCGATAAAAAAAATTGCTATTTTTGGTCACCTTTTACCATTTTTACCCTAATGTCCGACCATTCTAGCTGAGAAAGCTTTAAACCTTCTATGGAAGTGCTGAAGGGCCGTTTTTGTAAAATAGCTACTTTGTCCATTTTTTTCACCTTTTATAATTTTGTCATTTTGTCCGGCCATTTTTGCCAAGGCAGCCTTAAACCTTCCACGGAAGTGCTGAATGGCTGTTTTTCATAGAAATGGCCATTCTATCTAGTTTTGTCTGGTCATATTTGCCGAAACAATTTTCGAACCTCTCCCAGGAGTATCAAAGGATCATTTTCGTAATAATAGCCGTGTTGTCTACTTTGCCTACTTTTATCATTTTCCCTTTGTGCCAGGCCATTTCTACCGAGGTGGCTTTAAAAGCTTTTCTCGAAAGAATCAAAAAGGTTATCTCCGTAATTACACCCATTTTTGCCCTTTTATCATTTTGTTCTTGGCCCGATCATTTTTTAATACCCTGTTCAGAAATGTTAAGAGGACAATAGGTATCTTGATTTTCATGAACTGCGCACTTTTGACTCTATGCAAGATACCTAGACAACCCTTTTACAGTATGGTGTCGCGTCTAAATCGGACAAATTGATCAAGTCTTACCATTTGGGTCACAATGGACTGGTCTTCCAAATTGTATCTTCCTCCAACGAGGGTGTCCGCTCTTTAGTAAACCCTCACTTCAAAACATGGTTATGGTCAGTTACTTGAGTCCCACATTGCCATTTCTAACCTTCATAAGTCAAACACCAGGGTATCGGTGATTTTTGTATTATCTAAGCTTGAATCAGTCCTAACCTCATGTTTTGCACTTAGGTGCGATATGGATACAATGAAAAGAAGATTTGACAAAAGGCCAAAATATGATGAGCCCCCACAGATTTGGCTTGTGCATAAAACACCTGGATTGTTAAGCCAATGGTGGAAAAATATGGGCATTTGTGAGTAGGAAAAGATAAAGGATCATCTGGGTCACTTTGTGAATATTATGGAGATCAACCCAAGCAGGGACTTAATCGAAGCATTGGTGCATTTCTGGGATCCTAATAAGAACGTATCCCGTTTTAATGGTTTTGAAATAACTCCCACTTTGGAGGAGTTAGCTGGATACACAAGGTTACGTGATGAGCTTTGGAAGAAGAGACCATTGGTCCCAAGGGATGTCACTAGCAGTAAGTTCCTTGAGTAGATGACAATCAGCCAAAATAAAATAGCAAGTGTGGAATGAGGGCACGTTCGATTGGATTTCTTGTACGACTGGTATGGGTGTCCAGGTGAATTTTCAAAGCATGGAAAAGAGCTTGATACTAAAATTGGATACAAAGCTTGGCAAAGCCATGGGCGGAAAGCATTCCTAGTGGCATTTCTAGGGACAATGGTTTCCCGAGGCATGACAAAAATATTGATATTCGATTATCTGGCATAGTCACCACTTTATTGCATGGAAAGGATGTCACTATCATTCCAATGATATTGTCCGATATTTATCGTGCCTTGTACAAGTGTCGGGAAGGAAAGGATTTCTTTGAGGGTTGTAACATCATACTCCAAATATGGTTTTTAGAGCACCTTCTAAGTCATCCCGCACGAGTAAATTTTAGTGTTCATTGGAGCAACATTGAGCTTGGAGATGGGTTTGATGATTTGACTGAAGATAGAAGCTTCCCCAAGGGAGTCAAAGCATGGAGAGGGAATCTTCAAAAGTTGAACGCTACTGAAATCACATGGAACTACCACTGGTTCTCACCAAAAGAAGTCATATACATGTCTTACCACCATTCGTTTTTGATTTTGATGGGTCTTCGGGGTTTTCAACCATATGTGCCTATGAGAGCCCTATGCCAGTTAGGTCAAAAACAGGTAGTGCCCACAGTGGCGCACATGCAAAGATTCACATGGGAGGTAACATCAGAGGATTATGTTCGTGAGGCATATGCTTATCAGGTTTGGGGTGAAATTAAGGTGCTTGAATTTCACACTATGGTGGAAGATCAGGATTGAGGAGAGTTAGACCCTGCATATTTTGAGTGGTTCTATGACCAAGATGCTTTTGGATCCAGGAAGGAGACAGTTCTGAAGAGCACGACGAAATGGGAGACTGAAATCAGAACAGGAGTAGGGTAGGTCAGGGAAGAAATAACAAGAGACTATGAATCCATCATCTGGGCTCTACGTAGGGATATAAGTATCGCCAATGTGAATAGGGATTTGCAGTGCTTTGAGTTTAAAGAGGAGAAAATCAGATTGACACATGAAGTTCAAACGCTTCAAGCTCAACTTCAGCAAGCGAGAATAAGGGTTGCCGCTCAGCAGCATATAACCATTCCAAAGCACGAAGAAATGCAATACAACCTTATCATTCATGATCTAAGGGCTCGGGTTAGGGCTGCAGAATCAGGTAAGAACCAGGTAGAGAATAAGCTAGCAAAGGTCCAGAACCAGCTGAATCTAGCGTTACAACGCGAGGTGGATATATCGGATATAACCAATAACCATGAGCGACAGATCCAGTTTTTAAGTCAGAGCAAGGAGCATGTTAGAAGGAGGGTCTATGAAGTGGCTACTTATACCGTTCGAGGTAGTGTGACGTGTCAGGGTTTGACCCAAGAGCAATTTTCTATGGTAGTACCCAACTTCGCATGCCACATTGCCATAGACTTGAAGCGCATATACCATGATATGAGAGGTCAGCTGCAGAAATAAGCACCTTGACTACAATGATACTACTGGAGTCTCCTGCAGAGATCCGAGTCTTCTTTTAGCTGGCAGTCCACTTTGATTGTTCATTTGTAGTCATCGAGTCTGTAAGAGTCTTTTGGTGTTTTGAGTTTTGTTGTTTTGCCTTTTTTATTTTATTTAAAAAAGCAAAAACGTCTATTTAAGTCGATTCGGTCTTGTTTAAATGTTGTCCTTTTAGGTTGTATCTTTATGTAATTTTCCTTTTTTCAAGTCTTGAATCAAAAAGAAAAAAAGAAGAAGAAAAATTCGAAAATCAATGAAAAGATTTTGTTTTAGAAAAATTCGAAAATGAACCAAATGTTTTTTTGTACATTAAAAAAAACCTTAGTAAATTTTAAAAAAAATGGTCATGTCTTTGAACTACGTAATGATCTGATTCATACGATGACATGATAAGTAGGCAACCCCTAAAAGGTTCGATCGAAATATTTTTCAAAAGCTCTAAAATAAGGCGAGGTGTAAAAGAAAAAAAAGCAAAAAAGAGAGGAATAAATAAGAGCATCAATAAGCAACGGCCCTATAAGCTGGAATGAAACACGAAGCCTTCCAAAAGCATGTTACAGATGGTGATAATGTTAGGAGCATAGCATATTTACATGTGATTCGTATTTGTAAAATGTTTTGCATTAACACGTTTGTTGCCTCTTATATAGTAAGCTTAAGGTGGTCAGTTTGTGGTGAAACTGGAAATACATCATTACATTACCAGATCTAAGGGGAAGGTAGCGATGGCTAACAATGATGAAATCGAGTTAGTTAGTGACGACCCATAGGGTCAATCGGTTGAGCAAGAGCCAGAGGAAGTAAGAAGATTGAAACACCGACTAACTGATATATATCAGGCTTGGATCTCTAGTCAGCCTCCACCTCAGGGTCCCTCTGAGGGAACTTCCACCATACCACATGCTACTCAACAACCTCTCATTGCAACGAGTGATCACATTCTACCACCAGGGTATGTGCCAAACTACAACTTCCATGCCGGCCCTGGTACCCCTAATGTGCGGCCTCCCGTCGCACCGGTTAGGAACACACCTCTCATCGTGTCTGGTGTGCCTGTGTATACAATTTCGCCACCACCTCCTGTGACGAGGCCAAATAATGAGCCACCATCTCATGCTTATGATGGACCATTTACAATCAAACATGACTTTCAGGGTCTCAGTTCCATACAATCAGACCTCTCAGTATGAGTCACCTGTAGAAACAGAAAAGCTGCCAAGTTGGGTGAGCCAAATGAGTTGGCTAGAAAAGTGAAAAGTCTTGAGCAGAACATAAAGAACATACAAGACTAGGTGGTCACAAAAGTGTTTCATTCAGTGATCTATGCATGTTCCCTTACATCTATTTGCCACCAGGATTCAAGACCCCAAATTTGAGAAATATGATGGACAGGGTGACCCTATCGCCCACTTGAAAAGGTACTGCAACCAGCTGAGGGCTGCAGGAAGAAATGAAGAGTTGTTGATGGCTTATTTTGGGAAAAGTCTAGTAGAGATAGCCTCTGAATGGTTCATTGACCAAGATATCTCTCACTGGCATATTTGGGACGACATGGACTAGGCCTTCATCAAACAATTTTAGTACAATATTGATATTGGGCCAGATCGCAATTCCCTGTCCAATATGAAGAAAAAGCCGACTGAAAGCTTCAGAGAGTTTGCTGTTAGATGGAGAGAGCAAGCATCTAGAATTAATCCACCCATGGATGATCATGAGTTAATCATTGTCTTCCTTCAAGCTCAGGATCCTGATTATTTTTAAAATATGAAGTCCGCAATGGGCAGACCTTTTGCTGATGCAATCAAGATAGGAGAAATGGTTGAGAATGGCCTCAATACTGGCCGAATTATAAGTCAAGCAGCTCTCAAAGCAGCCACTCAAGAAATCCATAATAGGCCGGACAACCTTGTTAACCAAAATAAGAAAGATGAAGAGGCCATGATGGTGTCACAGGCAAAAAGATACCAAAGGGGAGCATCTTAACCCCCGGATCCACGATACTCAGCTGCTCCACAATATGCAACATTCAATGCTCAGTCTTATGCCAAACCATCCAATCAACAGCAGATGCAGGCCCCAGCTTTGACATACCTTCGTCCGTGACAACAGAACTCTCAATCACCCTACAACCCCCGTCCAAAACAAGAGTACGAAAAGGAACATAAGCAGAGGGACAATTTCACACAAATCGTAGAATCCTACACAAGTTTTTTGAAAGGCTAAAACGTTGGGCATGATTGAGCCGCTTCAAGGGAATGTTCCTGATCCATATGCAAAAGGTTTTGTCCCTGCTGTACAGTGCATGTACCATTCTAATGTCCAGGGACATAGCATTGAGGATTGTCGAGCTTTGAAAAAGGAAATATAAATGATCATTCAAGAAGTAATGAACGTGGTCCAAGATAATGGCACCCTAAACATCATGACCGGGCATGCATTATTCAGATGATTTATAATGATAATGAATATGGGGACGGTTTGGTGAAAAATGTCAAGAACTTGTCCACTGAATGCAAGATGATCAAAGTTGCTGAAGATCATGTTTGTTGTTGATATGCAAATTCGTAGCTAAGATGTTGAGCTTGATAATTGGAAAGTCACTCCCTTCTTTGTCGGGAAGGAGTCTTGGTAACTTATTTTGTCATAATTTCTGTCATCCGGATTATTTCGAGATTGTGATCCAGATGTTGTTTGTTTATCATGTCATCAAGCCTCTCTATCCTTTAATCAATGAAATACGACTTTTTTCTTTGTATCATTTTATTCCATTGTGTTTAGTTCTTCTTGCATATATAGTTCTTTTTACGCCAATTTTAGTGACATGACATTCATGCGGAGTTTTCAATTAGATTTTAGAAATCTTGTCCAATCTTGAATTGAATCGAGGAAAAAAATTTGGAGGATAAATAAGAGGTTGAAGAACTTTGATGATAAGCCTGTCACATGGAACCAAAATAGTCATATCTGTAGAGGTTAAAGATGTGTATCTCAAACTTATCATGAATACTGGCTTAAGGATAATTGAAAGTTTTGTTGGGCTAATCGATGAAAGGTTTTTGCCATGGCCTACATAATCTGATCATATCGAGGAAGATGACCCAAATCTCCAAAGAAGGTGCATTCCAGGGAATTTAAAATGATTAGCTGGTACTGAAGTGCACTCTTCTACATCAGGACAAAGACCAAGAAAAAGTGGATTCAAATTGTCAAAAGTCATTTGTTGCGAACAAGATATTGATTACAAAACTATACAATTGACAAAACAAGAAGAGAGTCATATCCATCAATGTCGAACCTGAGAAGAGATAGAATGTTTGGCATTCTTGAGGCTGGGAGACCCTTTTTCTGCTACAAAAATACTTTATACCCTTCGTTACCCCTTTTGAGCCTATTTTATATCTCTTTGACCCCGCTCTTTTGGAATCACGTATAGAGTCAAAAAAAAATCTAAGATCCATGCCACTAGAAAATAGGAGTTGGGGCAATTTGTTAAAAAAAGAGAAGAAAAAGAAAAGAGAAAAAAAGAAAGAAAAATGAAAAGAAAAACAACAAAGGAATCTTTCGTGTTAGTTTGAGCTATGTTTGACTTGATTCCTTTAAAGGATACGTAGGCAAATCTACACTAGGGTTTAGTCTTACCAAATCAAAAATAAAAATTCCCCAATATATGAAACTGGGGCAGATTTTTTTTAATGTTTTTATCAAGAGTCGATTCCAAGAGTTGTAAATATACAACTCAATCATCTTGAGTCTATTTTGAGCCTTAATGTGACCCTTTCTTTCTAACCCTCTCCAAAAGCCTTCCAAATAAAGACCTTTCAATTAGTCTTTTAGAATGCCATCGGAAGCATACAATATAAGCAACAGTTATCACACGACATAGAAAATGTCAAGTTGCTCACAAAAATTAAAAATAGAAAGAAGAAGAAGAAGAAGAAGAAGAAGAAGAAGAAGAAGAAGATAACAAATGAAAATGTGAGTCTTATTGGTGAAAACCCTCATGGGTACTATAAGGCGATGATAAGTAGAGATAAATAAATGAGAGAGTCTAATTGGTAAAAACCTTTCGGGGCACCGCTGGTCGAAGGTGAGTTGTGATTTGATGCAAATGATTGGCACAAAGAGGCCAACTTCAAAGACGAAAAAGGAACAAGAAAAAAGGGTAGATTGGTTGGATAGATTCGGCTGCTCAGTCCAAAATGTATGTCATGATCATTAAAGTTGACTACCATATTCAAAATATTCCCTTCTTTATTTCTTTTCTCCTAAAGTAACATTTTGAGTTAAATACTATTCCTTCTCACTTTTACATTGCGTCATTGTGTCCATTTGCATTATTATTTTGAGTCATTCTTTGTTAAAACAAACAAGAAATAATTTCAAAATCTGTTACCAGCTTTCTAACTGTCTATCCTAGAACATCAAAGATGACACACCCAGGGAGCAACATGCACAATAAGTTGTTGAAGTTAAACAAGATCCAAGGGTTCATGCAAACAGAAGTTCCAAAGAGAAAACTTTGGTGGTCTATTTGCTTAGAAATCCCACAAAGAAAGAGCCACAAATTGGTTACCATTTCCCAGAAGTGCAAAACAAATAATGTGGGCATACACGATATTAACAAAGGCACAAATCCAACCATGATTTCCTCTGATAAGTCGAACAATGTATTTTGAAGAAATTGAAAATGTCGCTAAGCAAGACTTGATTCATGGGAAAAGTTGATATCACCCCAGACACAAACTGATATTGGGCACAAGATAATCAAGTTTAATTTTTAAAGAAACAAAATGCCAAAGGGTGTGTGACATCCGGGTACGAAACAATCGGGGGCGATGATGGAAAGCTGAGGTCTCCAGAAAGCAATACAGAATATCCTAGAAATTCAGTACCGCATTAAAAGAATCAGTTCTTCATCAGCAAGGTGGCTGCAAATTCAAGCTACTTAGGGCATCAAGGCCACAAACTGATCACCACTTTAAAACTCACAAATCTTTCTTTGTTTGAAGCAGGAAACAAGTATAGAAATAAAGTTCTCAAAGGACGAATGTTACCAAAGGTAAATTCTTCAAAGTTTTTGCTTTTTCTTTCTAGATATGCTTATAATCATATCATCAACCACTGCATTTTCCAGCATAAGGTACATCAGTCCTTAGTTAAGGCCCTATTTTGACATAGGGCACACCACTCCCTAGTTGAATGTTTAGTATAAGGCACATCAATCCCTAGCTGTATTTTCCAATATAAGGTACATCAATCTTTAGTGAGGTTCTATTTTCATACAAGGTATCCTATCCCCTGGTTACTTTATCTCTAAGTGATACAAGGCGCCATCCCTTGGTTACATTCTCTCAGCAATACATGGTGCCAATCCTTGGTCATATTCTCTCTTAGTAATACAAGGTGCCAACTCCTGGTTATATTCCTTCTCACTGATACAAGGCGCCACCCTTGATTATATTCCCCCTTAGTGATACAGGGCACCAACACTGGTTACATTCTTTCTTAGTAATACAAGGTGCCAACCCTTGGTTACATTCTTTCTTAGTGATACAGGGCGGCAACCCCTGGTTACATTCTTTCTCAGTTATACAGTGCGCCAATCCCTGGTAACATTTCCTCTTAGTGATACAGGGCGCCAACCCCTAGTTACCTTCTTTTTCAGTGATACAGGGCACCAACCCCTTGTTACATTCCCTCCAAGTCGTTCAACCTCACTCGTAGGAGACGCACTTCCTAGTTTGGGCGCCGACCCTTGATTATATTCCCTCTTAGTGATATAGGGTGCCAACCCCTGGTTACATTCTTTCTCAGTGATACAGGGCGCTAACCCCTGGTTACCTTCTTTCTCAGTGATACAGGGCACCAACCCCTGGTTACATTCCTTCTAAGTCTTTCAACCTCACTCACAGAAGACGCACTTCCTGGTCTAAACCTTTCAACCTCATTTGTAGAAGACACACTTCCTAGTTTTGAGCTATTCCAGTAGGAGACACACTTCCTAATCTAAACTACCAATCCTAGAAGACACACTTCCTAGTCCAAGCCATTCGACCATCAATCCTAGGAGACACTTCCTAGTCCAAGCCCTTCAACCTCACTTGTAGGAGATGCACTTCCTAGTTTGAGTCATTCCATTAAGAGACGCATTTCCTAATCTGAACATCCAATCCTAAGAGACGCACTTCCTAGTTGAAGCCCTTAAACCTCACTTGTAGGAAACGCACTTCCTAGTTTAAGTCATTCCATTAAGAGACGCACTTCCTAATCTGAACCTCCAATCCTAGTAGATGCACTTCCTAGTCGAATTCCATCAACCTCACATTGTAGGAGATGCACTTCCTAATCTGAATCATCAATCCTAGGAGACGCACTTCCTAGTCCAAGCCATTCGACCATCAATCCTAGGAGACATACTTCCTTGTCCAAGCCCTTCAAGCTCACTCGTAGGAGACGTACTTCCTAGTTTGAGTCATTCCATTAGGAGGCGCACTTCCTAATATAAACCTCCAATCCTAGGAGACGTACTAGGATGTCCACCGCTGCTCATCCATTTAAGCCTAGTTCCGGCCTAAGAACACCTGTTTCCTTTTGGTATGATATCAAGTTCATTGATATTAGTGTCTACCAAAATGAAACGAGTGTTCTACGATCGGACAACCGCTACTCGAACTCCACAGAATCCGTCTCGTTGCTCGATTTGGCATCAAATCCCTCTGTATGGTAAAAAATCAATTTCTTTTTCCTATTTTATCTTTTCTGATTTTTTACTTTTGTATTTAGTATTAGTTTTAAGGTTTAATTTCCATTCATGTTGCTAATATTTTTATGTAATGGAGCTAGGGTGGTATTACTTTTCAATTACATGTTACTTTATAAATTTGAATTTCGTTCTTCGACCTAGCCGGTCGAGTATGCCATTATTGTCTGTCAGTTCTGAATTTTGGTTCTTCAACCTAGCCGGTCGACTATTTTGAATGAATTTGTTAAGTTTGAATTTTAATTTCTTCGACCTAGTTGGTCGATAGTTAAGTCTTCATGTTAGTTTCATGAAAAATCAAAAAAAAGATAAGTTGAATCGTTTTTTTGTTAGTCGTTTGTTCAGTTGTTATTAATCATCTGTGATAGTTAGCGATGCTAGTTTAGTTTATGTTTCATGCATTAGTTTGTTATCTGAATCGCTTCATGTTGGTTTGTACAAATCAAATTAGTTTCAATCTAGTTTGTTGAATACTTAGTTCGGTTACCTTTTAAGTCTTGTTTCTGTTGTATCAATCCATAATTTGGTTAGTTTGAAGGTATGGGTGTGTTAGCTTGAATTTCAGCCATGATAAAAGCTGAATACTTGAGTATAGGGTACTTGTTTGGCTGCCTTTTACTGTTCAAAAGCTGTTGGAGTACAATACTCCAAAATTCTGTTCATAGTTGGTAAAAGGCGTTGTCTTTGGACAGTTGTTTTGACCAAAAATTGTCCTTTGAATAGTATTGGTCATATTTTTGGTGAAAAATCTATCCTTTGGACAGATTTTCAATCATGAAGGCCTTGATTTTTCTCCTATAAAAGACTCAGCACTCTATCACACCAAGGATCAGGTTTTTTACACACTCAAAAAGGGGACACACTACACAGACACTATCTTACATATTTTACATCCTAAAAAACACAACTTTTGAGTAAAAAATCAGCAGATGTACAGTAAGCTGAAACTAAGAGCAAAAATCTTCCAAAAATAAAACTGGTTTGTTTTGGGTGTCTTTTGCTGGTTTTTTCTGCTGTTACTACTGGTATATTGAGTTCGGTTGATTTGGTGGATTCAAACTCACCTTTGTGTTTGTTGAGTTATAATGGAAAGCTTGAAATTTGAATTTCATTTAGTCGCTTGATATTATATTCTGCCTGATTTGTTTTAACTTTGAACGATGAGTATGCCTTAGCCAAAATCTTCTTTGCCTTGCTGCTAAATAAAAACGTTAAGCTCTGAAGTTTGGTTTTTCTGGTGTTAGTAATTAGTTCAAGTTATTTGCTCTCGATTGAGACTGATTGATAGTTTGGCTATTTACATACCGCTGATTTGTAGCTAAATAATCCAAAGTTTTAATTTGGATCAAAGTAAAAGTGGTTCTCTTTGAAGAAAACATGACGTTAATCTCACTAGAGTCACTTTGATATCGACTTTGGTAGTATATTATTATGATTCCTTGAAACTTTTTCAATACATTAGCTTGAAGCTAGTTGTCGTATGGCTCTTCTCAAGTAAAATTCTACTTGTTTATTAGTTTAGTCTAGTTATAAAAAATTTACAATGTGTGTTATGATGATGGAAAGCTGATAATATTTGGATTCAGTTATTTTTTTTATTTCACTTGGGGAAGAGTATTCTGAGAGAAAGCTGAGGTTTTATGGGTGAGTTTTTTCTTTGTTGTCTTCTCCTTTTTAAGTTTGAAAATAGATGTTAAATCTCGCATTCTAGTAAGGTAAAATTTTGTTTTCAATTAACCGACGTAGATTCGGGGATAAGACCATCTTGATGGTAATGTACTCACGCTATTTATAACAAGCGATAAATAAGTGTTATGAAGGATAAAGGGGTACAAGATTAAAGAAAACGAGTTTCGTTAAAAGTGGCCAATTCGGAATAAAATACGGGTCGAGCGATAATATCCGATAATTATGAACTAGTACCATGCAAGGTACCATATGACCACGGTAGTATAATATATAAAGTATATATGAAGTATATAAAAATAAATAGAATTTTGATTAATTTTGGTAATTTTTAAATTATACGGGTAATTGATTAATTATCGGGTAACATGACATTACCCAGTTAACTAATAAGTGGACAAAAATTAATAAATTAACCCCCCCTCACATGGCAAGAAGCCACACACCTAGAAAATGACTAAGTAGGTATAATTCTAGGTGGCCACCTATGAGTTAAGTAAAGTCTTGGAAAGACTTGTAAAACTTTATCCAATTCTTGCCAAATTAGCTTCAATTTATGTCCTTGGCTTGAAACCAAGAAACAGAAACATTTCGTTCAATTCCAAAGATAATAAACACACTCCATCTTTCCAATTTCAATTCCTCAAACTAGAGGAAGCCTATTTCATCAATTGGATCAAAAAGAGTAGAACATCATTTGGTTCAAAAGAACAGAAGCAGTTTCGTCTAAAACATTTAACGAAATCCAAAGCCAAATTTTTGTGATGACCACTTGTTTTAAAATGAAATTCTGCGTTCCGACGCCTTAAAGATCTCGATTTGCGCGCGTAGCCGGAAAGCCTAAATATAAAAATCTGTGAAAATGATAAATTTTAACTATAAAATGAGTTAATTTGACTTCGGTCAACGCTTTGGGCAAACGGATCAGGACCCATGATTGACGGTCCCGGAGGATTCGTAGGAAAATATGGGACTTGGGCGTGTGCCCGGAATCAAATTCCGAGGTCCCAAGCCCGAGAAATGAATTTTTAAAGAAAATTATTTTCTAAAATTGTTTAAAGGAATTTGAAATGAAAACTGATTAGAACATGTTAGCATCGGGCCCATATTTTAGTTCCGACATCCGGTACAGGTCTTATATATGATTTAAGATGATCCTATGAAATTTAGTGAGAAACGGATGTCATTTGACGTGATTCGGATCTAAATTGCAAAAATTGATGTTTAAAGGAGATTTGAGAAATTTCATTGATCTTGAGGTTTAATTCGATGTTCATGATGTTATTTTGGTGATTTGAGTACACGAATAATTCCGTAGGATGTTTTAGAGATTGTGTGTATATTTGGTTTGGAGCTCCGAGGGCTCGGGTGAGTTTTGGATAGGTCACGGGGAGCATTTTGAACTTAGAAATTGCAGGTTTTTATTGCTGGTGTTTCAGACCTGCAGGCTTCGCATTTGCGAAGCCTTGCTCGCAAATGCGAGCCTTGCATCGCAAATGCGAGAGGTGGCCTGGGCATCCTTCTTCGCAAATGCGAAGTATATGTCACAAATGTGACGCTCGCCTAAATCCTCTATGATCGCAAATGCGAGGATCCCCTTCGCAAATGCGACGTATGCTGAGAAGGCTTGAAGTCGCAAATGCAAAAAGCCCAGATTTCCTAAGGGTTCACAATTGCGAGCTTCCCTTCGCAATTCCCAAGCCAGCAGAGGTCAGGGTTCTCAATTGCGAACCCCTGCTCGCAATTCCCACATCTGAGACCTGCAACTTTTATACTTAGACGATTTTAAACTCATTTTTCACATCTTTTCAAAACACAAACTCCTTTGGGCAATTTTCCAAGAACAACTCTTCTTCCAAATCGATTGTAAGTTAATTTTAACTCATTTCCTTCAATCATTAGCATCTTTAACATGATTTCAACTTAAAATCAATGATTTTCATGGAGGAAATTGGGTATTTTGGGTAGAACCTATATTTTTCAAAAAATTGGGGATTTGGGCCTCGATTTGAGGTGCGATTTCAAAGAAAATTATATATTTAGGTTTGTGGGGGAATGGGTAATCGGGTTTTGACCATGTGGGCCCGGGGGCGATTTTTGACTTTTTGGGCAAAACCTTGAAAACTCATTTTTATGCATTCAAATTGATTCATTTGGCGTTTATTGATGTAATTAAGTAACTTGTGACTAGATATGAGCGAATTGGTGGTGGAATCAAGGGGTAAAGCTATAGTTGAATCATGAATTGTATTCGTGGCATCGAGGTAAGTGTTTGGTCTAACCTTAGCTTGAGGGATTAGGAGTTGAGTCTTATTTGCTATGTGGTAATTGTTGAGTACGACGTATAGGTATGGTGACGAGTATCTATACATTGGTGTCTAGCATGCCCGTGAGTCTTTATATTATGATTATCATGACTTTGTTGTATCTTTCATGCCTTGGTGATGGTTTCTAATTGTTGTATAAAGTTTGTGGAAAGAATTGTGACCTATGAACATTGAGGAGCGTTGACTCAAGTTGTATAACGAATTGTGAAAGTATAAGTGACAATTGAACTTTTAGAGCATTGGCTCGAGTTGTGAAATGAGTTGTGAAGGTATAAGTGATAATTGAACCTCTAAAGCATTGGCTCGAGTTGTGAAGTGAATTGTGAAGTAAAAGTGAGAAAGAGAAGAGATCATTATGTTGTCACCCTTGTCGGGCTATTGTTGATGTATTTGTTATCTCCCTTGTCGGGATGTAGATGTTATTGATGTTGTTCCCTTGCTGGAATTTAATTGTTGACTTGTTGCTCCCTTGTTGAGATTCTTATTGCATATTTCCTTTCTTTCCTTGTCTTATTGTTTGTGATTTTTGTTTGGGTGAGGAAGAGAGTTAAAGCACGAAGGGTGATGGCGTGCATTATTTGTTTTGTGAGGAAAGAGTGTAAAGTACGAAGGGTGATGTCGTGCCGCACGATGTACCATTCTGTGCCTATTATAATGATTTCATGGTGAGGAAAGAGTGTAAAGCACGAAAGGTGATGTCGTGCCGCACGATGTACCATTCTGTGCCTATTGTATTGATTCTTATGGTAATAACGAGAGTAAAAGCACGAAAGGTGGTGTCGTGCACTTGTCCTTGATTTCCCTGATTCTTGCTGATAATTGAGTTATGTTGTCCTTTACGTTTATTTACCGATTTTTTGTTGTTATTTGATTTTATTTCGAGGTTATAGATTCCCTTACCCTATTTGCCTTGTGATTGTTGTTTGGGTGAGGAAGAGCGTAAAGCACGAAGGGTGATGCCGTGTATTATTTTGGTGAGAGAGTGTTAAATCACGAAGGGTGATGTCGTGTATTGTTTTAGTGAGAGAGAGTAAAAGCACGAAGGGTGATGCCGTGCACTTGTCTTTGATTTCCTAATTTTTATTGATAAACGTGTTACGATTTCTCTATACTAAATTGTTGGTTTCCTGTTGATACTTGTTGCACCCCGCGGCATGATTTCCCCTTCCTATTTTCAATTGAACTGTGGTGATCCTCATATTTCTTTGTTGCTCTTCTGTTATTATTCGATGTTTCCCCGCAGCATGTTTTCCCCCTCCCATACTTGACTGTATATGACTGTTTCTTTCTGTACTTCTTTTTTATTGTATATAGTTAAATTGCACAGGTTTATTTGGTAGTCTGGTCCTAGCCTCGTCACTACTTCACCGAGGTTAGGCTAGGCACTTACCTGCACATGGGGTCGGCTGTGCTGATACTACACTCTGCACTCTTTTGTGCAGACCCCAGTGTTGTAGACTTTGGACCGCAGTGGGATTGCTGATTCTTGCTCATCAGGCGACCCGAGGTAGTCCTGCAGGCATCCGCAGGCCTTGGCGTCTCCTTCTATCTACTATTCATGTTTCTTTCATGCATTTCCAGAGACAGTGTTGTATTTATTTCTTTCAGACCTTTAATTGTAGTATTCTTAGATCGTCTGTGAAACTGTGACACCAGTTCTGGGTAGTCGAGACTCAAACAGTTGTATTGGATTCATGTTCAGCTAGCTTATTGCTTTTTTTCTTCTGCTTATATTAAATTCCAATGTTTAAATGTTATTACTTCGCAATTGTTAATGGATATAAAATGGGTAAAAAAAAAAGGTAAATTGTTCACATAATTGGCTTGCCTAGCTCACATTAGTAGGCGCTATCACGACTCCCGATGGTGAAAAATCCGGGTCGAGACAATTTTGTGTGTAAATTTCGCAGAAGCAGATTCTTTCAAATAATTTCAGAAACATGTATGTTAAGGCACTCCCTTCTTTCTTTTGGCATGGTCCAAATTGTACTTGTCACACCTCCTTTTTCCGCCCCCGCGAGGGAAGAAGGAGTTTTTCCAATTAAAGGACAATCGAAACGGAATTTGTTTGTTTATTTCAGAGTCGCCACTTGGGAGATTTAGGGTGTCCCAAGTCACCATTTTAATCCCGAATCGAGGAAAAGAATGACTCTGTATTACAGTCCGCGAACCAGAAATCCGGATAAGGAATTCTGTTAACCCGGGAGAAGGTGTTAGGCATTCCCGAGTTCCGTGGTTCTAGCACGGTCGCTCAACTGTTATATTCGGCTTGATTATTTGATATAATACATATTATAAACTTATGTGCAAATTTTATCCTTTAGTCGCTTTTATTATTTTTATTTATTGTTATTATTTTACGGAGAATTGCAACATTGTGAAAACGTATTTCAAACTACGTCGCAATCAATGCACCCGTGGTTATCGACACATTTCGATTCCGTTGAGATTTGGATTTGGGTTACATAAATGCACACTCATATTTAAGAAAATAATTTGTTAAAGACGCGCCTAGAGCGACTAGTGTATTGTTGTTTTGGGAAAGGCCATAAAATTTCACTAGATGGCCAACTCCGATGTTCTAAATAATTAATGCATACATTTGTGAGGGCCCCGCAATCTATATATTTTAACAGGCGAGGCTCATCTCATTTATTTTAAATGGACAAATCTTAAAGCGACTACATTTTTCTATTAAAATTAGTCTCTAAAATAAAGAAAGAAAATCCTAATTAATTACGAGTTTTTTTTATTTAAGAAAACATGGCATACTAATTGCTAGATTAATACAAATATTGATGAAAAGGAATTTTACTCAAAAAATTCGAAATTATAAATAAAATAAAAATTCGACAACTAATATTCAAAAGAATCAAATATAGCTAGATTAAAACTCGCATTGTTATAAAAAAAAAACTATTGAGATTAATTATTCACAACCATTTGAAACTAGATTTAACCATAATTACTAATGCTTATTAGAAAGTTTCTTAAACTTAAACGTTCTTCTAATCTTGTATGAACTCAAATCACGCCTTAATGCCTAATTCACAATATTCAGTTTAAATTCATACCTTAGCTAAATTTAGCTACTTGTTCACGATTAACCTACTATTGATAATCTTAAAACCTTCATAACTAGTGAATTAACCCGTTTTGTCAAACCGATTCATTAAAGACTAACTTATGTTATTTTCTCTTATTCTAATTATTATTCAGTAATACATGAAATAGCCTAAATACAATCAATAAAAGGAACAAAGAAAAAGCGAAATTAAAACTTCAAAATTTTATTCTTCATATGTATTCATGCTTCCACATTATTAGCTTGCAATAGCTAGTATTACAGTCGTGTACCTGATATTGGAAGCAAAAGAAAAGGGAGATCAGCAGAAATTCAGTAGCATACAACAACAGCAATACCCAACAACCAGTAACAACCAGCAACGAGAAACCCGTGACAGATTTTGAAATCAAGATAAAAATCCAGAAACACCGACAACAATCAATGGACAGAAGCCACGGGAATCTTTTCAGATTTGAAAGACTAATTAATGTTCAACACTTAATTTCTGAATCCGTATATTAGAATATTTAAATTGTATATCAGGTGTATACTACTCTCTCTTTTAATTTCCAGAATATTTTTATTTGTATGTTTGGAAGTTATAATATTTTTTGGAATTTTTCTCTCTCTTCAATATTCAGCTCTTTTTTTTTTCTCTCTTCTTCTCTCTCTCCCCCCCTAAAATCTGATCAAGTCTCTCTATTTATCTCACATCCCCAAACCCTTTAATCAATTAATCAAATAATAAAACAACCACTTTTTCTTACCAAACCCACTACTACATAAAAAATACAATTATTATTTATTTAAATAACTTTTCTTGAGCCCCGCAACCCCACTATGTCTTATTCCCCATTTTTGATTAAACAAGTACATTATTCCCCACCATTATGTCTTGTGCCCCCATTATTGATTATTTTAATATTATTTTAATCTTAATGGACAGAGCACTCAAAATAAATAATTATTCAGAATTTTAATTCCAAAAATACCCCTCTGACCTTACTGAAATTACCATTTTAACCCTGAAAACACTGTAATTTACCAATCTACCCCGTCAGCTATAACAAGTTCAACTAATCAATTCTAACCAAAATATAGCAGTTATAACCAATTCCTAGTCAGATTTTATGAACAAACTCAAACTATATGATGAACAACAAAGAAACAACTGGAATTATTTTGATTGAACAATCTTTAAACAACAAATCTACTTTCAGTTTCAACAACAATAACAAATAAGTATATTCAAATCATGAGCTCAAATTCAAATCAAACTTTAAACAAAATAAATAAACAGATTCAAACTCTAAACTCAAATAATCAATTGATCTTCAAATTAATTCTAACAAAATACAACAAAGATACATGATTCAAACTAAATCAAAAAATTTAAAACCAAAACATAAACTCACATTAAATCACTGAATTAAAAATGAACTTCAAACAAAATGAACACGAATTAAATTTATATTAAACAACAAACATGACGGATTCAAATGATTTAAACTAACACTTTTCTATATTAAAACTAAATCCTTTTAAATTAATAAAACAAACTGAAGAAGTAATTAATTGAACTTCAACTTAAATCTAAAAACATTATAATTAAACTAACAATTTCTATCTAAAAATAAATAAGAAAAATGAAACAAACTGAAATAAAAATAAAGAACAAGAATCAAACATTTAATGATTTCAGATCCGAAAATATCAAACAAATTACGGACGGGAACGAAACTTAAACCAACTAACCGGATCGGAACAATGATGAACTCGAACGAAAACAAATCTGCCCGGAAACAAATATCGCACCAAAATAACTCGACGATGAAGACGATCCGAATAAGAAGCAACTGAAGGTCAGTTGGACGTGAAGCAGAAGACGCAGCCACGCAACAGTGAAGCAGTAGCAGCTGCTACTGCTGAACATGGAGCTTGACTGAAGCAGAAGCTCGTCGAGGGTCGTTTGGCCGCGACGAAGAAGAAGCAGCAGCAGGCGACGAAGCTCTCGTGGTTGTTTAGACGAGCTCGAAGACGCAGCCATGGCAGAAGGAAGAGAAACAGCAACGTCGGGGTGGAGCTGCAACGTCGAGCAGAAGCACCATGGACACGGCCATGGTAGCAACAACTTGATGGAGAAGAAGCAGCAACGCGACGGGGGGGGGGGGAGGGGGGGCTGGACTCGGAGCAGCTGCTCGACGAACTTGAAGACGCAGCCATGGCAATGAGGGGACGTCGTGGGGGGTGAGGGTGGTTGTGTTGTGTGTGTGTGTGTGTGTGGTGTGTGTTGAAGGTGAAGGACGGGGGAGGGGCAGCAGCCATGATTGCTTTGGGGTGTTTGGGATGTTTGGGATGGTGAAGGAGAAGAGAGGGTGGGGGGCGGATTGGTTAGTTTAGGGTTTTTGTGTTTGGCTATTTGGGTGCAGGGTAACTGAAAAGGGGAGGGTCCTTTTAGTTTAGTGCTGGATCGGGTCGGGGTGTTTTGGGCAGGGTAAGGGGTAATTTGGTTTGGGCTTGGGGGTTTAAAATTGGAGGATGGGCCCAATCCGATTTTCTTCTTCTTGTTTGTTCTCTTTTCTTTTACTTATTAATAAAACTAAAAATGCTAAAATTATAAAAACCAAAATTATCTTAAAATACTAATTAACCCCCTAATAATAATTATCACCCAAAATTAAACATTAATACAAATAAAATCACACAATTTGGACATTAAAATGCTAGAAATGCAAAAGATGTCTATTTTTGTAATTTTCATTCTGGTAAAACAAACTTAATTATTCCTAATTTTAGAATTAAATCCTAAATGCAAATACGACATATTTTATATTTTTATTAATTTAAACAAATAAATATGTACAGACAAAAATACAAATAATTATACAAAAAATACCACAAAAATATAAAAAATTGCACATAAAAGGAAAATTGTTTTATTTTGAATTTTGTTTTGGAGTAATTCTTTCATAGGACAAAAATCACATGCTTACAGCTGCCCCTCTTTGCCTGAAGACACGAAGGGTTTTCGTGCAAAGATAAAGTGAGCGATTTTTGCCCATCCGAGTACTCCGTGTGAAGCATTTTTTTTTGAAAGATTTGACCGAACCTTTGCTTCAGAGGTTTCCTACATATCCTGGGCTAAACAGGAATCAGGTCAATGTAGTTCGGGAAGTTTTGGTAGCTGGGACTACCATGGGACTGCAATGTTACTGTTGTTGCATGCTACTTTTACTTGTTTGCTGACCTCCTTATTACACCATGCTTAAAAGAAAAATCAAGAAGTTAGGGTAGACTACGGATTACAAGATCCCATCTATCTTCCATTTGTTTTTGATGCCTTGTTTTCTTGTCGGCTTGCGCCGATTCCGGTGCTTTTCGAGAACTGATGGGGGTGACACCGGCCTCTTGCTTTCCTGAATCACCAGTTTGCATCATTTTGTTCGGTCTGCTGGGGATATGGCTTCCTTCATTAAGCTTTGTTATGCTGGGCATAATTTAATGTTCGCAGGCTGCTTCTTTCAAGGCGCGTCTTTTCTTCCTTTTGACTCATGCGCTTGAATTTGTGCTGGGACCTCTTGTTGCAACCTTCTGCTTTCCGGTGTTGGGGATTTTTATTGTTTCCTGCTGGGGATTCCTGTTGTAACCTTCTGCCTTCCGGTGGGTTACTGATTTCAAGATTTGCAGTATAAGACTGAAAAGTATTTCTCTCGTTATACAGGTGGGCGCCTGAATGCAAAAATATGAAATGTATTCCCTCGTTATACTAGTGGGCGACCTAGGACATGAAATGAAAAACAGAAATGTATGCCCGCATTATACTGGTGGGCGACCTAGAAAATGAAAGAACAGAAATGTATGCCCGCATTATACTGGTGGGCGGCCTAGAACATGAAATGAAAACGGAAATGTATGCCCGCATTATAATGGTGGGCGGCCTAGAAATGAAAAAACAGAAATGTATTCCCGCATTATACTGGTGGGCGACCTAGGACATGAAATGAAAAAACAGAAACGTATTCCCGCATTATACTGGTGGGCGCCTAGGACATGAAATGAAAAACAGAAATGTATGCCCGCATTATACTGGTTGGCGGCCTAGAAATAAAAAAAAACAGAAATGTATACCCGCATTATACTGGTGGGCGACCTAGGACATGAAATGAAAAACAGAAATGTATTCCCGCATTATACTGGTGAGCGACCTAGAAATGAAAAACTGAAATGTATACCCGCATTATACTGGTGGGCGCTTAGGACATGAAATGAAAACAGAAATATATACCCGCATTATATTGGTGGGCGACCCTGAAATGAAAAACTGAAATGTATACCCGCATTATACTGGTGGGCGACCTAGGACATGAAATGAAAAACAGAAATGTATACCCGCATTATACTGGTGGGCGACCTAGGACATGAAATGAAAAACAAAAATGTATGCCCGCATTATACTGGTGGGCGACCTTGGACATGAAATGAAAACAGAAATGTATGCCTGCATTATACTGGTGGGCGACATAGAAATGAAAAAAACAGAAATGTATGCCCGCATTATACTAGTGGGCGACCTAGGACATAAAATGAAAAACAGAAATGTATTCCCGCATTATACTGGTGGCGCCTAGGACATGAAATAAAAACAGAAATGTATACCCGCATTATACTGGTGGGCGACCTAGAAATGAAAAACTGAAATGTATACCCGCATTATACTGGTGGGCGACCTAGGACATGAAATGAAAAACAGAAATATATTCCCGCATTATACTGGTGGGCGCCTAGGACATGAAATGAAAACAGAAATGTATACCCGCATTATACTGGTGGGCGACCTAGGACATGAAATGAAAAACAAAAATGTATGCTCATATTATACTGGTGGGCGACCTAGGACATGAAATAAAAATAGAAATGTATGCCCGCATTATACTGGTCGGCGACCTAGAAATGAAAAAACAGAAATGTATTCCCGTATTATACTGGTGGGCACCTAATGGTAAAGACATGAAATGTATTCCCTTGTTATACAGGTGGGCGCCTAATGATAAAGACATGAAATGTATTCCCTTGTTATACAGGTGGACACCTAATGGTAAAGATATGAAATGATTTTAAACTAGGAAGTGCGTCTCCTGTGACTGAAATCTTAATTTAGAAAATACGTCTCCTATGGGTAAAACTAAACTCAGGAAGTGCGTATCCTATGGGTAAAATAGACTTAGGAAGTGCGTCTCCTATGAGTAAAATAAACTTAGAAAGTGCGTCTCCTAGGGGTAAAACTTTAATGATTTTAAAATAGGAAGTGCGTTTCCTATGGGTAACTAAACTTAGGAAGTGCGTCTCCTATGAGTAAAACTAAACTTAGGAAGTGCGTGTCCTATGGGTAAAACTTTAATGATTTTAAACTAGGAAGTGCATCTCCTATGGGTAAAATAGACTTAGGAAGTGTGTATCCTATGGGTAAAATAGACTTAGGAAGTGCGTTTCCTATGGGTAAAATAGACTTAGGAAGTGTGTCTCCTATGGGTAAAATAAAATTAGGAAGTGCGTCTCCTATGGGTAAAATAAACTTAGGAAGTGCATCTCCTATGGGTAAAAATAAACTTAGGAAGTGCGTCTCCTAGGAGTAAAACTTTAATGATTTTAAACTAGGAAGTGCGTCTCCTATGAGTAAAACTAAACTTAGGAAGTGCGTGTCCTATGGGTAAAACTTTAATGATTTTAAACTAGGAAGTGCGTCTCCTATTAATGAAATCTTAATTTAGGAAGCGCGTCTCCTATGCACGAAATCTTAATTTAGGAAGTGCGTCTCCTATGCATGAAATCTTAATTTAGGAAGTGCGTCTCCTATGCATGAAATTAAACTTAGGAAGTGCGTCTCCTAGGGGTAAAAATAAACTTAGGAAGTGCGTCTCCTAGGGGTAAAACTTTAATGATTTTAAACTAGGAAGTGCGTTTACTATGAATGAAATCTTAATTTACTTACCTGTTGAGGGATAAAATGTTATCAGCTGGGGATAACGCTGTCGAGGATAACACTGCTAGGGATTTTGATTCCTTCAAAACTAGTGCTTCACTCTTCGGAAGGCTGCTGGGAATGACACTGGCCTTTTGCTTTTTCCGAGCACAAGTTTCATCCTTTTGTTCTGTCCGCTGGGGAACAACTTCCTTCATTAAAACTTGTTATGCTGGGGGTAACACCTGTTCAAAGACCACTTCCCTTGAGACTGGTGCTATCTTTATTCTTCCCTAAATGGGTACCTGACTTCCAGAAAATTTTCTAAATGAAAGAAAAATTTTCTGCCCCAGTTTGATAATCTCCCTTGTGGCATGCATTTCCGTCATCAATGTCATTTCCTTTACCTGTTTCAAATCAAACAAAATTTGTTAGTTTAAAACGTGGTGGTTGGTTGTGATACTCCTGCTGGGGATGGCTTTTCCCTTTCTCTTCCATGCTCTGCGTTCCATTACACTATCAAAACTTGCTTGGGATGATATTATTTGTTGGGGATGATATTCTGCTGGTCTTAGAACGACTTGCCCTGCTTTGCGTTATTCGGCTATCTTGAAACTTGGGCGATAACTTCCGACCTTATTGTCGATTCCTTATTCACCAACCTCTCAACGTTGTTTTCCATCTGACCATGTATCTTTTCCATGATAGTTGATTCCCCTTGAGGATTTTGCAATGTTTTGCTGATAAACCACATTCTTTGTTCATTCGTGTCATTGAAAACAACCTTTTCTGCTGGGGATATCCCTCTTGTTTTGTGGCATAGCTCGGAAACTGGCATTTCCACGACCTTTTAGTCTCATATGAATTTCCCAAATCATGCCCATTGCTCTCCGCGTTGTTCTTTCTTGATTTGTCCACAAGTCTTGGCCTTGAGGTCTATAACCTTTGATTTCGGCGGGGATATCCCTCTTGACACTCGTCCATCCTTTTGTCAATCTCTTTTTGCTGGGGATATCTTTCTTGACACTGGCCTCGCGCTTGTTCCTTCCTGACTTAGACCATTTGGATGTTCTAATCAGATCTGGTCTTGCATAATTGGAAAGATGATGGCAGATTTTGAAGTCATTTCTCACTTGTTCTGACCAAACAGACTCTACTGGGGACTTTTTTCCATGAAAGGAGAAAGATAAACAAAAAGGAACCGAATAAAAGATAAAGGAAAAAGATGACTCTTTAACAAAAAGAAACTATAAATAAAAACCTATCAAACGCAGATACCGACTCTAATGATCATGACATGCACATGTGGCCTATCCTCTGCCGTCAATCGTCTTTCAAGATCTTCATTTGGAGATTCCCCATCTGATTCTCAATCTTATTCGACTTGTAGTGCCCGAAGGGTTTTCACTATCAAGCCTCTCTCATTTTGGTTTTTCTCTCAGCTTTCATCGCCTTATGGTGCCCGCGAAAATCTTCACCGATAAGATTCTCTCATTTGTATTATTTTTCAGCTGGGGATTGGGGTGTTACCCATAAGACTCTCTTTTTATTTCTTTTCTGTTGGGGATTAGAGTCCTTTCTGCTATGGATCAGAGTGTTATGTTCACCGGTAAGACTTTCATTTGTCTGACTTGGCATCTTTTGAAGACTGATCAGAAGGTCTTTCTTTGGACCGTAATGTGGGATTTTGGATAGGCAAGAAAAAAATGGTATTAAAGGCTAAAAAACAAATCAATTTGGGGTTCAAAATTACAACCTTCGGAACCATATTTGTTTACAACAAGCGCAACCCTTGCCCCAGTTTCTTGCTTGGGGATTTTTTTAAAAAAAATTTTGTTACACTATGACCGAGCCGTGAGGCGCCTACGTATCCTCGTTGAGGAATCAGGTCAAACGTAGTTCCCAATTCCTCTTTCTTTATTTTTTTTTCATTTACTTATTATTTTCTTTTTTTTTCTCATTTCTCCTTTCTCTTTTGTCGTTTTGTTGTTTTCTTTTCTTTCTTCTTCTTTTTTTTTTACCTGTCGTGCTTGTGTTTTTTAGTCGTTGCTACTGATTCAGAACGAGGGGTACGAAAGAAAAATAAATAAGGCTCAAAAGGGGTAACGAAGGATAAAGTGTTTAGGTAGCAGAACAAAATGCCTTCGTCATTCCGGTCTTCAAAACATGCCAAGTGCAAACAACACAATTAAACAAAGATTTGTAGCCTCTTCTGATGGTGCTGGACTTGACGATTATATTCACACATTTGCTTTTTTATTTGTCATTTCTAAAGCACCGTTGGGCGATACTCCCACTCTCATTATCATGAACGACCCTCATGCCAATTTGGCGAATCTCACTTTTAACGATTTTCTTTATGTTTTACTTGCCCCAGTTCTGCATGACTCGCGCTCCGAATAATCTCAAACCGTCATTGTTTCCTTTAAATGTTCTGATCACCTTTACGGGGTTTTATGATTAACTTTTAAGATTAGGCCCAAACTGTGTGCGCATGTCATGTCACTAGAATCAGTGCTGAACAAAAATGATAAAAGGATTAAACAAAAAGATGACTGAAAATAATAAAAGATCGGATTTTGCATTAGACTAATGGTGAATGGTTTCAAAACAAACCAAACAACTGGGGTACAACTTTGGACCAAACCTAAAACAAATCCTAGACAACACTAAACAAACCACTATGATGAAAATGGAAGGATAAGAGGGTTTGACACAAGACAATGTCTAGATTACAACCCTGCAAATAACCCGGACAACAGAAATAACAACAAAATGAACCACCAAAACTCTACTCCGGCAGACCAAGGAATGGAGCGCCTTTCCAATTGCCAAGCTTGGCATCTTAGCCCCTGAATTCGGCATCAACCTTTGGGTTCCCTTTGCGGGCTCGTTCTTAAGAGCAACCCCCTGATAGCAGTGAAAACTTTGCCGCGCACGGACCTCCAAGGATCTCAGAAGAATTCTCATCCTCCTCTTCAAAACAAATCATATTAGACCTATGCATCTCACTTTGAATAGGCGATGGACTTTGGCCGGTGTCTGTTGCGTCCGGATTTTGCACGACAATGTCACATGCATCAATAAGCTTCTGAATTGCTTCCTTCAGCCTCCAACACTTCTCTGTGTCATGCCCCGGTGCATCTGAGCAATATGCGCACCTTCTAGAAAAATCAAACTTCTTTGACAGAGGGTTTGGCATGTTTATATGAATCGGCTTCAACATGTCCAGTTGCTTCAACTTTTGGAACAAACCGGCATATGATCCTCCAATAGGGGTGAAAGCCTTTCTTTTTTTCAGCAACCTCTCATTCTTGCATGCTTGACTGGGTCGGAAACCTGATCTAGATGGCTTTCGGTAGGCTTGTGAGGGTGGACAGGCATTTTGTGGAGCCGGATACCTAGAAAGTGAAGTATTGTTTTTAGGATCATGGGGAAAGAAGTGGTGTTGGGGAGGGGAGAAGCATTGAGAAAACATAGCCGGAGGGCGAGTGATGGAGCTACTCGGGTGGCTGGGAAAGTTGTGATAGGCGGTTATATATGGAGAGTGTGGGGGAGCGTTTGGCCTTGTGCTCGGTGTTTGGGTAAAGAGAGATTCCAGGAAGCTAGATGGTGGCGGGGGTGGTGCTATCCGAGCCATCCACGCTCGATGCATGTCTGCCACATGCTGTCTCAGCATTTTCACTTCTTCTACCAACACGTTGTTCCGTTCGACCAGTTGTTGTCGGTCATCGGTACCGACCCACTCGGTTATGAGGTTCTATGTCATTGTCCCTTTTTACTTTGCAGGGAGGAGTTACCACAACCAACCACTTCTCTATATATGAACATAGCAAAGGGAAGTCATCACGTTAGTGTTAGGGTATTTGACAGATAATCATATATCAAAGATGCAATGCACCTAAGCAGTTAAACCATTCTATCAGAGATGCGATGCACCCGCGCTTTCCTTTATTTTTATTTCTCTTTTTTTTATTTATTATCATTCCTTTTTCAGTGGTGGTCGAATCTTATGGAGATTGCCTACGTATCATGACCCCGCATGAATCAGACCTTGCGTAGTTCGGCCAAAATGAAAGGTAACAACAATGAAACATTTTTTTTAATCAATTTTCATAATAAAACAAACTGGGTTTCAAAGGTTTAAAGATGACCTACAAACTCGAAAATCAAACAACCCACATATTCTAATCAAAAGATTTACAAACTCAACAACAAAAGGCCAGCTCCCTTTCTCCGTTTGACAAATGCAACCAAACGGTTATTTTTGCAAATGTGGCCCCTTCCAAATTTCACATGAACTTTGAGGCCGGGGAGGATTATTTTATGACACTTTACAAACTTGTCCGTTCTTTTACGAAAATAGCCTTTCGACAACTGAAAGATACTCTAAGGCTATTTCGGCAAGAACGGTTTAAGACGTGGCCGAAGTTGGCTCGATTTATTTTGACTAAAAATCCAAACGGTTTTCACCTGACCGCTGACTCTTTGTTTTTTTTTCTTTTCAAATTACAATAAAAGTCTGGTGTTGCAAACACGGCCTTTCAGCGCCTCGGGGACGAAGATTTTTAAGGCTGTGTGGGTCAACTGGACCAAAATCCTAAAAAATGACCCAAGGTGGCTGTTTATACAAAGCCAGCCCTCCGGCGTCCCTTTCGGGAACATTCGGCTATTTTTGACAAAAACAGCATCACCCGACTTATTTATGACTCTTTTTATCGTTTTTCAAAATAGAACACTCAATATTGCAAACACGACCTTTCAACGCCTCGGGGACGAAGATTTTTAAGGCTGTGTGGGTCAACTGGACCAAATCTTAAACATGACCCAAAAAGTGGCCGTTTATGCAAAGTCAGCCTTCCGGCGTCCCTTTCGGGAACATTCGGCTATGTCTTGACAAAACAGCGTCACCTGACTTCTTTATTTTGACGTATATATATTTTTTATTTTTATTTTTTTTATTTTTATATTTTTTTTTTTTTTTTTTTGCAAAAGGGGAGGTTGGACATCACCCGACTTATTTAAAATTTGACATATTTTTTATTTATTTGTTTTTTTGGTTATTTTAGCAAAAAAGGGAGGTTGGACCCGATGAGGGTTGCCTACGTATCTCACATCCGGTGAGAATCAAACCCGCGTAGTTCGGGATCATGAATAAAGTAAATAAACTAACCTCTTTTTTTTTGAAGGACAGACTTATAAAGAAGAAAGGGAGCATTTTTGCAAAGAAAGATTTCTAATTTTTTTTTTTTTTAATTTCGAAAGAAAAACTTCTAAAGAAGAAAGAAAATATTTTTGGAATTTTACTTACAATTTTTTTTTTTGAATTTTCTTTTCAATTTTGAAAGACGAATGAAAATATTTTCGGATTTTTTGGAAGAAATTAAAAAAAAAAAATTTTATTTTTATTATTATTTTTTTTATTATTTTTAAAACAATTAAAAAGACTTTCTAAAGAAATCAATAATGGGAAATATTTTTGGATTTTTTTTTTTGAAAATTGGAGGTCTAAAAAAACTTTTCTAGACTTTTTGGCAAGACAAATACTTTTGCAACAAATAAAGATATATATATATATATATATATATATATATATATATATATATATATATATATATATTGCAACAAATAACAAAACCACGTTCAATGTACGACTCTTTTTATTTTAAAATTTGGCATTTTCATAAACAAATAAATAAATAAAAAACTCATTTTAAAACAAGACTCTTTTTCATGGCAAGATAAACTATTTTCCTTTTCTATTTTTTTTTCATTTTTTTAAAAAAACAAGACAGAACAACGACTCTTTTTTTATATTTTTCTTTTGATTTTAATAAAATAAATTAGTAAGACATTTTTTTTTCATTTTCTCAAAATTTCGGCAGAGTTTTGACAGTATTTGGGCATTGGTTTTTTTCAAAAATAAATAATTAATTCCCTAACCGCTATTTCTTTTTTTTTCCAACGTTCCCGAGATTCAAAAACCGGTCAACCTGCGGGTTCAGAACAAATAAATGCACAGCACAAATAGGATGCATCAGGATGGTCTTTTCATTTCAGGTTGCTAGTCCTAGACGGACCCAACCCCTGTGTTGAGTCCCCTAAGTCAAATGCAACATGATGCAAATAATCGTTCCTACTAGGGATCCAGTATGAAGTCATGTTATTCTATGTTCAAAACCTGAGTCGGTGTTCTAGACTGTGTATCCAAGCGGACAACTCGAATCGAGGAGGGGACAACTTTCCGGGAACCAAAGGGCCATCCGGCTTAGTAACTTGTCTGGCCTCTTTCTTATTTCAAGGTATGACACTAACAGAATAGGGAGTCTCAATCAATAAGCACATCCCCGGGGGTAAGAAGAGAAAAGTTTCGGCACAGTTTATATACAGTTCAGATAATATTAAAGCGGTAAAAGCAGCATTTAGCACATTAAGCTCAAACATGTAAAAATCAGATAAAGCCAAATATAACAATTTATCTAAGCTCGAATTTCTAACCCTGAACCAGTGGTTCTGGATCAATCCCCAGCAAAGTCGTCAGAGCTGTCACACCTCCTTTTTCCGCCCCCGCGAGAGGAGAAGGAGTTTTTCCAATTAAAGGACAATCGAAACGGGATTTGTTTGTTTATTTCAGAGTCGCCACTTGGGAGATTTAGGGTGTCCCAAGTCACCATTTTAATCCTGAATCGAGGAAAAGAATGACTCTGTATTACAGTCCGCGAACCAGAAATTCGGATAAGGAATTCTGTTAACCCAGGAGAAGGTGTTAGGCATTCCCGGGAGTTCCGTGGTTCTAGCACGGTCGCTCAACTGTTATATTCGGCTTGATTATTTGATATAATACATATTATAAACTTATGTGCAAATTTTATCCTTTAGCCGCTTTTATTATTTTTATTTATTGTTATTATTTTACGGAGAATTGCAACATTGTGAAAACATATTTCAAACCACGTCGCAATCAATGCACCCGTGGTTATAGACACATTTCGACTCCGTTGAGATTTGGATTTGGGTTACATAAATGCACACCCATATTTAAGAAAATAATTTGTTAAAGACGCGCCTAGAGCGACTAGCGTATTGTTGTTTTGGGAAAGGCCGTAAAATTTCACTAGATGGCCAACTCCGATGTTCTAAATAATTAATACATACATTTGTGAGGGCCCCGCAATCTATATATTTTACTAGGCGAGGCTGATCTCATTTATTTTAAATGGACAAATCTTAAAGCGACTACATTTTTCTATTAAAATTAGTCTCTAAAATAAAGAAAGAAAATCCTAATTAATTACGAGTTTTTTTTTATTTAAGAAAACATGGCATACTAATTGCTAGATTAATACAAATATTGATGAAAAGGAATTTTACTCAAAAAATTCGAAATTATAAATAAAATAAAAATTCGACAACTAATATTCAAAAGAATCAAATATAGCTAGATTAAAACTCGTATTGTTATAAAAAAACTATTGAGATTAATTATTCACAACCATTTGAAACTAGATTTAACCATAATTACTAATGCTTATTAGAAAGTTTATTAAACTTAAACGTTCTTCTAATCTTGTGTGAACTCAAATCATGCCTTAATGCCTAATTCACGAAATTCAGTTTAAATTCATACCTTAGCTAAATTTAGCTTCTTGTTCACGATTAACCTACTGTTGATAATCTTAAAACCTTCATAACTAGTGAATTAACCCGTTTTGCCAAACCGATTCATTAAAGACTAACTTATGTTATTTTCTCTTATTCCAATTATTATTCAGTAATACATGAAATAGCCTAAATACAATCAATAAAAGGAACAAAGAAAAAGCGAAATTAAAACTTCAAAATTTCATTCTTCATATGTATTCATGCTTCCACATTATTAGCGTGCAATAGCTAGTATTACAGTCGTGTACCTGATATTGGAAGCAAAAGAAAAGGGAGATCAGCAGAAATTCAGTAGCATACAACAACAACAATACCCAGCAGCCAGTAACAACCAGCAACGAGAAACCAGTGACAGATTTTGAAATCAAGATAAAAATCCAGAAACACCGACAACAATCAACGGACAGAAGCCAAGAGAATCTTTTCAGATTTGAAAGACTAATTAATGTTCAACCCTTAATTTCTGAATCCGTATATCAGAATATTTAAATTGTATATCAGGTGTATACTACTCTCTCTTTTAATTTCCAGAATATTTTTATTTGTATGTTTGGAAGTTATAATATTTTTTGGAATTTTTCTCTCTCTTCAATATTCAGCTCTTTTTTTTTCTCTCTTCTTCTCTCTCTCCCCCCCTAAAATCTGATCAAGTCTCTCTATTTATCTCACATCCCCAAACCCTTTAATTAATTAATCAAATAATAAAACAACCACTTTCTCTTACCAAACTCACTACTACATAAAAAATATAATTATTATTTATTTAAACAACTTTTCTTGAGCCCCGCAACCCCACTATGTCTTGTTCCCCATTTTTGATTAAACAAGTACATTATTCCCCACCATTATGTCTTGTCCCCCTATTATTGATTATTTTAATATTATTTTAATCTTAATGGACAGAGCACTCAAAATAAATAATTATTCAGAATTTTAATTCCAAAAATACCCTTCTGACCTTACTGAAATTACCATTTTGACCCTGAAAACGCTGTAATTTACTAATCTACCCCGTCAGCTATAACAAGTTCAACTAATCAATTCTAACCAAAATATAACAGCTATAACCAATTCCTAATCAGATTTTATGAACAAACTCAAACTATATGATGAACAACAAAGAAACAACTGGAATTATTTTGATTGAACAATCTTTAAACAACAAATCTACTTTCAGTTTCAACAACAATAACAAATAAGTATATTCAAATCGTGAGCTCAAATTCAAATCAAACTTTAAACAAAATAAATAAACAGATTCAAACTCTAAACTCAAATAATCAATTGATCTTCAAGTTAATTCTAACAAAATACAACAAAGATACATGATTCAAACTAAATCAAAAAATTAAAAACCAAAACATAAACTCACATTAAATCACTGAATTAAAAACGAACTTCAAACAAAATGAACACGAATTAAATCTATATTAAACAACAAACATGACGGATTCAAATGATTTAAACTAACACTTTTCTATATTAAAACTAAATCATTTTAAATTAATAAAACAAACTGAAGAAGTAATTAATTGAACTTCAACTTAAATCTAAAAACATTATAATTAAATTAACAATTTCTATCTAAAAATAAATAAGAAAAATGAAACAAACTGAAATAAAAATAAAGAACAAGAATCAAACATTTAATGATTTCAGATCCGAAAATATCAAACAAATTACGGACGGGAACGAAACTTAAACCAACTAACCGGATCGGAACGATGATGAACTCGAACGAAAACAAATCTGCCCGGAAACAAATATCGCACCAAAATAACTCGACGATGAAGACGATCCGAATAAGAAGCAACTGAAGGTCAGTTGGACGTGAAGCAGAAGACGCAGCCACGCAATAGTGAAGCAGTAGCAGCTGCTACTGCTGAACATGGAGCTTGACTGAAGCAGAAGCTCGTCGAGGGTCGTTTGGCCGCAATGAAGAAGAAGCAGCAGCAGGCGACAAAGCTCTCGTGGTTGTTTGGACGAGCTCGAAGACGCAGCCATGGCAGAAGGAAGAGAAACAGCAGCGTCGGGGTGGAGCTGCAACATCGAGCAACAGCACCATGGACACGGCCATGGCAGCAACAACTTGACGGAGAAGAAGCAGCAACGCGACGGGGGGGCTGGACTCGGAGCAGCTGCTCGACGAACTTGAAGACGCAGCCATGGCAGCGAGGGGACGTCGTGGGGGGTGAGGGTGGTTGTGTTGTGTGTGTGTGTGTGTGTGGTGTGTGTTGAAGGTGAAGGACGGGGGAAGGGCAGCAACCATGGCTGCTTTGGGGTGTTTGGGATGTTTGGGATGGTGAAGGAGAAGAGAGGGGGGAGCGGATTGGTTAGTTTAGGGTTTTTGGGTTTGGCTATTTGGGTGCAGGGTAACTGAAAAGGGGAGGGTCCTTTTGGTTTAGTGTTGGACCGGGTCAGGGCGTTTTGGGCTGGGTAAGGGGTAATTTGGTTTGGGCTTGGGGGTTTAAAATTGGAGGAAGGGCCCAATCCGATTTTCTTCTTCTTGTTTGTTCTCTTTTCTTTTACTTATTAATAAAACTAAAAATGCTAAAATTATAAAAACCAAAATTATCTTAAAATACTAATTAACCCCCTAATAATAATTATCACCCAAAATTAAACATTAATACAAATAAAATCACACAATTTGGACATTAAAATGCTAGAAATGCAAAAGATGCCTATTTTTGTAATTTTTGCAAAAGATGGACATTCATTCTGGTAAAACAAACTTAATTATTCCTAATTGTAGAATTAAATCCTAAATGCAAATGCGACATATTTTATATTTTTATTAATTTAAACAAATAAACATGTACAGACAAAAATACAAATAATTATACAAAAAATACCACAAAAATACAAAAATTGCACATAAAAGGAAAATTATTTTATTTTGAATTTTTTTTGGGAGTAATTCTTTCATAGGGCAAAAATCACGTGCTTACAGTACTGAAGAAACGAGCAAACACACAGTTTCCATAAATTACTCTATTCATAAAATTATTAGGGGTGTCTATATTCTTGATTCCATGAAAAGTATTATTATTTTCTGTTCATGGGTCTCAAAAGAATACGCAGTTGGAAAAGTTTATCCGAAAGGAATATTGAGATTATTACGTATTTTTCATGCATTTCATACATGTATTGACCCATGACCAGATGGCGTTATATACGCGTATATATGTAAAAATATGTATATGGGATATGAGAAAAGGTTACGGCGTTATATACGCATCACCACCTGATTAGCTGGTATATGTTGATGATGTTGCTCACCGTGGCCGAGATGATATGATGGGATGCCCTCAGTGGCTTGATGATATTATGTACACTCATACCTATGCATGACACGACATTTATATGTACGTGCATGACATTATAAACGTTATAGAATTTACAAAGTTATTCAGATTTAAAGATGTGTTTCCTTATTCCATGTTTCATCTATGTCTTTTACGTACTAATTTTCATGCCTTACATACTCAGTACATTTTTCGTACTGACGCCCTATTTCACGGGGCTTGCGTTTCATGCTCGCAGGTGCAGGTAGGCAAGCTGACGGTCCCCCTTCTTAGGATCCCTGATCAGCGAGAGTTGGCATGCTCCATTTGATCCGGAGCTGCTTTTGAGATACGTTCGTGTATATATATATATGTATGTATGTATATGGGTATGACGAGGCTCAGTCCCGTCTTTGTACAGTTATGTTTCTATTAGAGGTCTGTAGATAGTATGTCTAGTTGGGTTGTATGTGGCATTGTCGGCTTTCAGTTTTGGATGTATAGTTGTCTATAACAGCCTTGCCGGCTCGCCCACTGTATTCTGCATGTATACGTACATATGCCTTGATGACAGGTTTCCTTCACCTATGTTATTTTCGTAATGCAGCAGATGTTATTCAGGTTCATATCTTAGAAGCATGCTTAGGGGTGTTTGACATGTAGTACTCAGGCACCCGTCACGACCCTTCGATTTGGGTCGTGACAATAAAGTTAAAGCTTGAATCAATATTTTGATTTCATTCAAGTTTCGTTTCCCCGTGTGCTGGTTTTAGTGTTATTTTTTGTGATCTGTCATATTTTTTATTGATTAAGTTCGAGTCCATATTTGAATATTTAGTAATTCCTTTTTCGCTCAAATGGATATAGGTTTATCACTACTATGATTCAGCATTATCAGTAAGAGTTTAGATAATTAAGAAGATTGAATGGTGAGGGGTTATCCCTTTTAATAAATGTCTTGCTAAGTATCATGTTAGGCCACTTCCTCTTTAGTATCAAAGTTTGTCCAATGCATATATAGCAACCAATAAAAATTCCCATGCCTATAATACATAATTGGCGCTAATCTTTAAATTACTAATTTGGTCAAATAAATTCAATAACAATTTATTTTTTTTATAGTTAAAATAATGTGAAGATTTAATCCCCTAAGTGATTAATTTAAACGCTAGGCATATAGTAGGCGCGCTTTAACTTCATAGAATCGCTTGCGTAGCGTGATGTTTAACTTTATTCAAAACATCCTTCAATAATTCAATAATCTTATACTGTATTCAATAGTTTTTTTTTAATTTAGTTAATCCTTTTGCTAAAATCGTGGATTCGCTTGCGTAGAGCGATAATTAATATTTAATTAATTTCTTTAAGCGTAGTAACTTTTTCAAAAGTAATAATATACTAATAAACCTTGTCATAACTGCGAATTCGCTTGCGTAGCGCTAATATGATAAATTAATAAATTTTGTCTCGATCACGCATTCGCTAACGTAGTTTGGTTATGACATTTTATTATTCAAAATTTTCTTTAATTTTTCTAATAATCTAGAAATAAAAGCGGGTAGGTAAAATATAAAAATCATATAAATCTCAGTTTGTCCAAAATTAATTCAAGCCAAGTTTAAGTCAGTAAAGCTACCGTACTAGAACCACGGGACTCGGGTAATGCCTTATACCTTCTCCTCGGTCAACAGAATTCCTTATCCAGATTTGTTTTCGCAGACCAATAATAAAAGAGTCAAACCTTCCTTTGACTAGGGATTCAAATAAAAAGTAACTTGAAACACCAAAAATCAATTCCAAGTGACGACTCTGAATAACAAAATAATTCCTATTTCAAAATGGTTATTTTAATTAAAAAAACTCTTTGACCCCAATCCACAACTCATATAACTTTTGCGGGGATTGAAAAAGGGGTGTGACAGAAAGTTTTCTTACAAAAAACTAAACTATATGTATTAATATTAAGTACAGCAGAACCATTTCTTTCAAACTACTATGAATCTAGCTTCGTCTCAGTAGAGGCACATGTGGTGTCATAGTATCAGATTCATCTGAACCCAGTACTTTCGACATAGAATTTAAGAATTCATTAAAAGTACAACATAGAGTGTGTCTGAACCCATAACTTAAAAATATAATAGGTTCAATACTAAGAACCTTATTTTCCTTGTGATTTTGTGGTTAGTCTTTTAATCTAGAAAGAGTCCAGAGAAAAAGCTAAGAATTCACTTGGAATGAAGAAATTCAGAATATTATTTCCTGATACTGCTATCTCAATTTATCAAAATACTTCAATTGGTACATGCAAGAAATAGGCTAATTTGGCAGCCTTTTGTGTAATTTCCCGTGGAGTCAAATTCTCATTAGTACGAGTCAAGGGATTAGTTCGCTGGACTCGGATGTCCATATAAAAAACACGACAAGCATATATACAAATACTGAACTCATAGAATTAAATTCTTAGATCCGCCTCTGCAACTTAGGATCCCCAAACTAATCCAAACAATCCGTAGTTTGATGTGAAATTGCAAGTTGATGGTTAACAGTTTAACTTAATACATGTTGTTAAGAAATATCCTTCTCCACTGCAAATAAAATATCTTTCTATCAAGGTGAAAATAGTGTTTTTCTTTAGAGTCCAACTAGCTGACGATTAGTGATAATACAGATTGTTAACAAGAGTATCCAACTTGCTTAGAGCTCGTAGGAACCTTCTTTATATTATTCAAGATTCTAATGATTATAAATGATACTCCTTAATCATGTCGTTTTCAATATTATACCCCTCATTAATATTCTTATACGTCGAATATGGAATAAATCACACTTTCTTGCTTATATGACTAAAAATGAAACCTTATTAATTATCAAGTGGATTAAGCCACGTTAAACTCAATGCGCGTATGTTTGTTCTGGTTTCTCGAGTAAGCTTATTACTAGAGGAAACTTTCAAGCAAAGTCACTATATAATTTGTGTATAATCAGCGTGTATACATTTTAATTGATTGTAAACTTTATTATGTACTTATTATTCATTGAGTACACACCAACAACGACTACAAACTATTACGGCCATGCAGGTGAAAACTATTTTAATAGGCTGGCAATTAAATGGGAAAGGGCACGGACAACCATTCTTAGGATGTTATTTACAGATTAATCAGTATTTATTTTTGTATGGGTTCAAATTTGACAATCACGGCAGTTAATAAGCAAGACACAGAATAAGGTCACCACAACACAACAACTGATGGCCGTTGTGATAAAGGATGACGACCAAGAGCGGGCAGCCGAAATAACATAGTAACGGTAGTTTAAACTTGGAAAGAAAACAGGAAAAATATGCTTTTTGGATATTCTTTATGTTATACATTTTAGGGTTTTTTGGGAAATGTCCCTTATAAATAGGAGGAGTTAGTAAATAAAAGGGGGGTGTCATTTGTAAGGAGATAGAACACATTGTGAAAAGAGAGAAATATATGAAATTGTCTGATTGGCTTTACTCAAGCACATGTTGTTTAACTTTCATTCATAATCTGAAGATTCCAATCACACAATCATTGGGTGACAATCCCTTTTAACGTCATCATTGGGTGACAATCCCTTTATACTATAGCCCTTGTCATTTCTTGCATTTATTGCATTTTTAGAATATTATATATTTTACCAATCATAATGCATTGAACATACTACTTAACACTCCGATATTGTTCTCATTATATCAAAATCTCGTTCCATTTGATCTAGAGATTGTTAAGTTCAACTGAGATTTACCCCATTAATTTGTTACTAATTAGTTTAGCATTTATTTGCTCAAACAATTTCGTCATGAAAATTTGATCTAAAATTTTAACTATAGGACAATTGAGGACATTTATGTCCCGAAAAATTGAACTAAAAAACTGAAATTCAAAATATATTGGCTAATTCCTAAATAGCAGCCCCATATAATGGCTACCTAGTATCATTTCTACTAATTAAATCAAGGAAAAATGATATTATACATCCGCCCTCAAAATAATAACCAAAGAATGTATTTTTTTCTGTATATATATACTTTCTGTATATTATATACAAAATTATATAAATTTTATATACTTTTTCGTATACCAAATGTAAACAGTATATGACGCGAGCTTGTGACACCCTAGGCGAATCCCACATCGACAAAACACGGGAGAGATGCTAGATATATAAGTTAACAAGCATTAGACCCTTGTGACGCGTTTTAAAGCAGTGGGGGCTAGGCCCAAAGCGGACAATATCACTAGTGGGATGAGCTGTTACATATGGTATCAGAGTCACTCCGCGTGCAACCTTGAACAGTGGTGGGGCAAACCTTAGCGAGGACGCTGAGTCCCCTGGGGGGCGGGGGCGGGGGATGTATGTAACACCCTAGGCGAATCCCACTTCAACAAAACACAGGAGAGATGCTGGGTATATAAGTTAACAAGCCTTAGACCCTAATGACGCGTTTTAAAATCGTGGAGGCCTAGATCCAAAGCGGATAATATCACTATTCACTAGTGGGTTGAGCTGTTACGGGGCTAAAAGTGAAAAAGCTCTTAAATCAATGGATCCGACAAATTATTGAGCCCAAAAATAACAGCCCCCAATTTGAGCCGACCCAATCCGAATTGATTCCAATTGTTTCTTCGTTTCTTTTTCCCAACAAATTGGAAAAGTTGGTTTGATTACATAAAGAAGTTTACCAGTTCCAAATTGTCACCAACCATATGAATGACTTGGCACAACCTATCTTTCACGTAAAGAGATTGAACATCATTTGACTGGCTATATTAGTAGTAGAAAAAATAAAAGTAATTATAAAATTTAGTTTAACAAATATATCACGTCAATCTTAACAACTATTTTGTAACTATTAAAATGGAAACGAAGATATTTTTGACATCCCAAAATTTAAAAAAGAAAACTAAAATGTTGTACAATTGGAGACGGAGAGATAATAGTTTGCTTCTATTTTTGTCGATCATTGATTAGCTTATTAGGTAACGTCTCTCCATTGGTATCCTTAGAAAAGGACATCCAATTAATAATGGATACCTAAAATATAAGTTAAAGTGTCGTGAAAAAAGGAAGATACTAGTAATAGTAATTACAGTAGTTATAACTCCAAGCTAAGAAATAGAATCTTTGAGATTCCCTACTTTGCAATTTGCAAGATTCAATTGGCATCATCAACAAGAAATATAAAATAGTGATGTATTCATAATCAATGCCTTTTCCAAATTATCAAATTGTAATTAATCCCAGAAATAGAATGTAATTAATGAAGATATTGTTCAACATTGTTGGATTAATGACATTCGTAATCAACTTAATTTGAATTCTTTAGAGAATTTTGTTGAAGTGTGTGATTACGCCCTTTCACGTGCGAGCTTAATTCTTTTTTATGAGTTAAGCACGTGAAAATTCTTTTATGATATTGGGTGCAGTGAGACTCGAATTCAAAACCTAAATGTTTAAGCTGTTAGAGAAAATACATTTTTATTTATTTAATTATATCTTCAACAAATGTCTCAGCGTCTTTAAAGACCATTAGAGTCGAACTGAGGAAAAATATAAAAAATGACTATATTTATATTTCATACATTTATGTGAGGAGAATATTTGTTTCCTCTATTTTATGTTAAGCGAGGTGAAGTTGATGCGACTTTAGATTTGTTTCTCAAAATTCTACTTAACTAAAATTTTAATATTAAAACAAATACCATAAATAGATGATGTTTTAGAAGACATAATTAAGTAGGAGGCAAACAATTTGATCAATCAGTTACTCCATATAGAAATGAGTAAGAAAAAAGGGTATTCCAACAATTCAAATCATCCATGTCCCAACAATTCAAATAGATGGCGCAGTTTCTCTTCTTGGCGCAATTCAGTGTATGAAGTATCTCACATTTACAAATAATCCGGAAAGGGTCGCATCCAAAAAGGATGTAATGTAAATATGTTATACCGATGCAAGTATTAGTGACTGATGTCACGGTTCAAACATGTAACCTATATGCTATAGGTCAAGATATCATAGGAAATCTCGTCCAACAATCACGTAAAAACACAATGCAGAATGCGATCGATATCATACTTAGCAATCATGGGCTCCTCCCAAAATTTCAGATTTTACTTCGTCTATTTCTATGTTTCGTGAACAAAGGGGGGCCAAGCATTTTGTGTTTATAATATAAGTACAAGCTTTACAACTGCACCCTCATTTTCTGCGCCATTTGTCTCAAACCACAATAATATCCCTTTTTGACCCGTTATTACACCAGGGGGGCAAGATAACTAGTCCACTTGTACAAGCACAATTTCAAGATTAGCAGTACACTAAATTAGGACTTAACTGAATAAAGTTCAAATATTTCTAATTTTTCTAACCAATTTCTTGTTTGATGTGGAACACGATATATGAAGTTAACTTTATCCCTTAACTAAAATTAAATCACGAAAATCTTTTTCCATTTGCCTAAATTTTAGTAGACAAAGTTATTTGTATGGGTTAGTTTCAGCGGCAGATCTAGAGGCTAACATGTGAGTATCTCTGGAGCAAAATCTAGTAATTTTTGTATATTCCTTATATATGTATTTAAAAACTTATTAAATATCTACAAATATATAATTGTGAATCCAGTTGCTATTTCGATAAATATCTACAAATATATAATTGTGAATCGAGTTGCTACAAATATTTCGAACTCAGACAGGCTGTTATTTCGATAGGTTCGAAATAACACCCTTAAGGCCAAGGGCCTTCGCCATCAAAGAAAAAGAGAGGTTCTACCTCGCTCGAACCACGACGGGTTGTTCACCCTTAAGGCCAAGGGCCTACGCCATCAAAGAAAAAGAGAGGTTCGACCTCGTTCGAACTCGAACGGGCTGTTATTTCGATAAGTTCGAAATAACACCTTTAAGGCCAAGGGCCTTCACCATCAAAAAAGAAGAAAAGTTCAACCTCGCTCGAACCACGACGGGTTGTTATTTCGATAAGTTCGAAATAACACCCTTAAGGCCAAGGGCCTTCGCCATCAAAGAAAAAGAGAGGTTCGACCTCGTTCGAACTCAGACGGGCTGTTATTTCGATAAGTTCGAAATAACACCCTTAAGGCCAAGAGTCTTCGCCATCAAAGAAAAAGAGAGGTTCGACCCCGTTCAAACTCAGACGGGCTGTTATTTCGATAAGTTCGAAATAACACCCTTAAGGCCAAGGGCCTTCGCCATCAAAGAAAAAGAGAGTTTCGACCTCGTTCGAACTCAGACGAGCTGTTATTTCGATAAGTTCGAAATAACACCCTTAAGGCGCCTTCGCCATCAAAGAAAAAGAGAGGTTCGACCTCATTCGAACTCAGACGGGCTGTTATTTCAATAAGTTTGAAACAATACCCTTAAGGCCAAAGGCCTTCGCCATCAGAAAAGGAAGAAAGGTTCGACCTCGTTCGAACCACGACGGGCCATTATTTCGACAAGTTCGAATGAATACCCTTTCGAGTCCAAACGTCTTCACCAAAAAGGAGAAGGAAAACCGGGACTCGCCTGGCGAGCATCCGTCTTGCGACAAGGTCACGAATAGCTAGAACAAAAATTGAAGCACAAGGCAAATAGTGAAGAAGAAAAACTCTTTATTCATGCAAAGTCATAGGTGCGGGCTATCGCCGCTTACATACGACCCAGGCCAACCAACAAATATAAAAAAAGGGGGGGAACAAACAGATGCCAACCGGCAAACGAAATGAAAATAAAAACAAAGCACAACTTTCTTCACTCGGAGTCATCGCCGCCGTTGTCGTCACCATCTCTATAAGGCTCGTCATCATCACCATCTGCACCCCCATTAGCTTTGGATGTCGCCGCGTCGTATCCACAATTTGTACGAGCCTCACGAGCATTCGCTCGCGCTTCCTCATAAACTGCCTCAGTCACGGTGCCTGCTTCCCACAAATTCTTATATATATCCCACTGAGCTTCATCATAAACCCAGAGCTCATGCACGTGGCGAGGAACGGCAACGTCAGGTGACGCAATTTGGGTCAGTAGTCGTGCATTTTCCGCCTCCAAGGCCGCGACTCGATCCCCCAGGGTCGACGCCTCCCGATCAATCATCCCAATGCGTTCCTCGAGCCTCCTCTCCCTAGAGTGGATATCGCTCTCTCCGATTCATGTTCAGATTGGAGTACGCGAATGGTGTGCTCAAAGTCCGTTGCCCTTGCCGAAGCCTCAGACCAGGCTCTCTCAATGTGTTCTAAACCAGCAACCTTGTTCCCCATCGTTCCCTCAACTCCACGATCCCTCTCTCTCTTATAATGGGAGCAATGTCCTCCGGCTCTGTTCCACCGCCGATACTGAAGTCAGTCGCATCCTTCCCTGGGCGGGGCAGGATTTCATCCACCGAGGGAACCTCCTCATCCTCCACCACATCCACTTCTCCGATGGCTTGAACAGGGTTCTCTGGTACCGGAGCGGCGGCAGGAAGATTGTTATGGGAAGAATCGTTGGCCATTTTTAGCTAAAAAGGAAAACTTTCCGGAAGAAGTGAGAAGATTAGGGATTGCAATGAGCAAGAAAGTAAGTAAGAACTCGAGATATCAGAAAGTGAGGTATCTGGGGAATTCTCTCAAAATGAACACTGAAGTGTGAGAAGCAAATGACAAAGTTTCCCTATTTATAAGAAACACAAATTCCCCGAGCTCAAAACCCAAGAGTCGACATTCGAATACGACGGGACACGAAACATTTCAGTTCCTCGGAAACGTGTCATAATGATGGCGTGCACGAAGCAACGCTTCATTTACCGACCGACGTTTCGATTTTGAAACCATTGTAACGATACACGAGTACCGAAAAAAAACGTTCCCACGCCACCCAAAATACGCAGAGCACGACTAAGGAACAGAATGAGGGGTCAGATTCCTCTCGACTACGTCGTACGCGTGTTTCGTCCGTCAGGCCCGATGAGGCACGACCCCGACGAACGGAGGGACTAACTGTATTGGTCAATATCTGACCACTTCAACCAGGGTGGCCATGACCCCATTCTTTCCACCGGGTAGAAGAGGTCAATAGAGTTAACCTCATCCCTCCCTTAAGGCATTCGACACAGCAACAAGGGCAATGTCTTCCCATGACAAGGAAACCCCACTTACCCAAACACGTCAAGTCGTGGCAGCGGTAAGAGGGTTATTTTGACTATATATACAAGCAAAAGGAAATTCTCAAGGGTGGCTCCTCCTCGAGCCCTCTCACAGAATAAAAAGAAGAACAAAACTCCAAATCTGAGAGAGAGGAAAAAGGACTTTTCCAAAAGACGAAGAGGGGAAGAGCTCCATTCTTATATCCAAAATGGGCAAAGCTATTGTAATTCTGCTTCCCTCTCTACGGAGAGGAAAGATGGTGCTCAATTTTAATAAGATCTTCGATATTTTATTCGTCTAATATGCAATTGTTGTTATTCAATCTTTCGATCTGGTGTTAATTAAGTTTGACTATGATTTACCCCTTCATCTTCGGTTGATTTTCTTAAAAAGAGTTTAAAATCTTTTGAGTCAAACAGAGACTGTGATCAAATACTCAAATATTTAACTTAAGTTCCAAGTTATAACGTAACAACACACGGGCGAAACTAGGATTTGAATCTTATGGGTCCGGGAATATAATCCTTTTAAGTTATTGAGTTCTAAATTAATAATTTGTACATGTTCATTAAATTTCTTAATACAAATATAGAGTTTGAACTAAAGTTACTGAATTCGGCCGAACCCGCAACCAACACCGTAGCTCCGCCCTGTAACAAACATGGTCCAATATAATTAATTAGTTGAACCAAGTGTTTCGGAGCTAATTAACAAGACTTTAGAACAACTAAAGCATGAAATTAATATATAATCCAAATTCCAAAACGTTAAAAAATCATCCATGCGTATGATCGATTCATTATACATACAGTTGAGGACAACGGACATGACACACAACGATATCTTAGTAGTTCCATTTTATATACTAAAGTCTGGAATGGATATATCATATAACTTCTTGATAACAGGTGGAGACAGGGGTGGAACTACATCATTAATTTCGGGTTCAGCAAAATTCAGTAGCTTTGACTTAGCCCCAATATTAAAAATTCACTTTTAGGTAATAGGCAGTATAAATAATCTTTCCCGAACTCAATAAGTGGTACTACGGTAAAATTTAAAAACCCATAAATTTAAAATTCCAAATCTATTTTTGGGTATAGGCGCACTCACTTTGTTTCGCTCAAAACTATATAGTTGAAAAATTATTACATGCGATGTATACATAAATTTGCTATCATAGGTTAAAAGTGTGACACATAATAAGATTTTAGAAGTCCCTATATATATTGTCAATCTTAATTACGTGAATAAGAATACGACTGCAATTTTTTATGTGCATGCTAATTTCACAAGTGCACCCTCATTTTGTTCACCATTTGTCTCAAAAAAGGATATTTTCTTGATAATATAACTAAAAAAACCATAGCTTACACGAGTCAAAAGATAACGACCCCAAAAAATCCAATCAATTCGTTTTTTTATGTGAAAATTGTCACTTGCTATAGTTATCCTTTATCCACTGCAAATAACTAACATCTTTCTATCAATGAGAAATATAATTTTTTAATTGAGGGTCAAAATTTAACGATTAGTGCCAACATAATATACTGTTAGCAAGTCTATCCAATTAGATTAGTAAGCGTGAGGGAACCTTTTCTGCTGATTTAAGACTAATTCTGACTAAAGTGATCTGTATTGTCTTTTCCAATGATACATACCATCTCTAATTTAGGCTTAATACATATATTTTCCATATCAGTATTATTATATCATTTTTGTATTATCTTATTCTTCGATTTTTATTACTACTTATTATTTCTTTTGATTCGATTATTTTATTGTTTTGTTATTTTGATGTTGTTAATGTTCTTGTCTTCATTATTTTCAACATGATTTTTTCAATGTTGTTTGTTTTTTTTCAAACCATCTTTGAAACACTTTTTTTGAGCCGAAAATTTATCGAAAATAACTTTTACCTCCACAAGCTAGGGATAAGATTTGCATATGTACTATGTTCCCAGACCTCACTTATAAGAATACACTTGTCGTTCTTATATATATACATATATATTCAATGCATGCCACGTGGTAGTTTATGGGAGCCTCAGACGTGGCATGTAGAAAATCCACTTCCTAGTTCCTAGCTCAGATGATTGCAAATCACAATCTCGATTAATTAGCAAGTGAAATATGCAAATGTTTTGCTCATAATTTTCGATATGCTTAAGGAATTAAGAAGGAAATTTCTTGCGTCTCTCTATATAATATACCCCTTACTTTATTCATGTGTTGTCCGCTTTTCTTGAAAATCAGACAAAATACACTTTAATTTACTTTTCGGTTTTTCTTTCTCTTTATTTTGTTGTTTTTACAAGTATTAGCACGTTCTTGATTTTCTTTACTAGGTACCTGTCGAAGTTCTTGACTTGGAAGTATTAAATTAACTTTTTGCCCTTTTTGATTTCCCTTTGTCCAGGGGAGATGGACAATTCGTATTAAAGTTAGAAAGGGAAAAAGGAAGTAGGAGAGTATTAACCCAATGAGTTTGAACCTTCTAATAATTAATTAACTTAAGATAAAATGATGAATTGTGCTAGTTCTGAATTTCACGTGTTCCAATAGTTAGTTTAATCCCATTATTTATCATAAAATTCCATACAAAGTTATTATAAAAACTCTAAAACAGAGATATATAGTGGTACGTTTTAACTGCATCAGCTTGCTTGATCTTGATCGATTAGTTGTCCCATAATGCTATTTGTTTAGTACAAGCTGTCTTCATCTTGATATATATGTACGTAATTTTAGAAAAATTATCGCAAAATATGGTATCAATATCCTCACAACTAGGCCATCGGCCTCACTCAATCATGTACCTCACTAGCCTCACCATCATTAACAAATAAGGGGACACATCCCACATCAAGTATCACAATATATCAGCAAAATAATAGAGACTGAGGTAAATATGTACAATAATTTCTATAACTGAGTACAAATAATATGAGCATGAATAAAGTCTAAGCATGATCTCTAACATGAAGGCAAACAAGTTCAACAACAAGTAAACATAAAACCACAGATAACAACCATTAGGCCTCACGGGACGGACCAAGTCTCAATCCCTCGCGGTGCAGACCCACACGCCCGTCACCTAGCATGGGTATCACCTCCAAACAGTCACACAATATCAAATTTTCCGGGTTCATACCCTCAAAGCCAGAGTTAAAACTGTTACTTACCTCGCTAACCTCAAGTTTTCAGGCCTTGCAACATATAGAACACCAACCAAACGGCCTCCAATGGCCTCAATCTACAGGAAAATATTAATTAATGATATCAATTACGCTAGTCGGAGTCAAATCCTAGTTTCTCCTAGATTTCAGACTTACCGACAAATATTAATATTTTACTCAACGAATCATGAATTTTAAAAGTATAACCATACTTCAATATCACAATTCAACTCAATCTCCAATTAAATTTCTGTAAGATAGTAATTGTATTCCAATGGCATTAATCAAAGTAGAATCTATCCAAATTAAGAGCAAGGATTCGAAACGGTAGCTATTATATTGACGTCAAAATATGTTCTTCACTAATGCACTGTAACTACATGAGTATGCATTGATAAACCCAATCATCTCATTATCATTCCTCCTTATTATTGACTGAGTTATATGTCTGGTAGTTATTTCTTGTCACTAAATTATTATTGTTTCACCATTCTACTTCTTTGGTAATAGTATCACCACAATAAACTTAGTCAAAATATATAGACTAATGGACCCAAAGGAATCTTAATACCATATTTAGTACCCTGGTGGTTATGTCCAAAAATAAAACTATATAACCAGAGGAGAAGGAAAAGTTGTCACGTTAGAATCTAATGCGTAGTGAAAAAACAAAGACTGTTTGTGATAAATCTCCCATCTACTTTTTAATGAATCTCAGCTGAATTTTTACTTTCACTCAAATTGGGTGTATCCACTTAAGTTCAAGGTGAGAAGTGCTAATCTTGCACAAAAAGAGAGAATGAAGTTAATACCGAGACTACTACTTTTCTTGACTTCTAGGATTGAATATAAATACTACTCCTCTCCTAATCCAATTTGTTCATGCTAAGGTAAACTAATGAATATTGGAAAGCCTCAATTAGGTTGTCCTTGTCAAACCCATCATCTTTTTTTCTGTATCGTCCTTCTTCTAATGAAATAACATACTAAAGATTTTCCTATATCAATACCCTAGATGGTTTAAACAGGTAGTATTATGACGTATGAGCTTGGTACCACTGATTTTCACCCCTAAATTAGACCCAAAGTCCTTTTTAATCCACCGGGATGTGGCCTACTAATCACTTATTTAGTACACTATTTTATATATATATATTATATAGTAAATTCCTCTTCCACTAATTAATATTTGACTCCATAACTATAAATAAAAATTAATTCTCTAGTATCACTTTAAATAAGTATATATAATATTTCGGATTATTACATGTACATGCCTGTTAACAGCTTGAAAATTTGGATGGTACGTCGAAGAAAAAAGAATGTTGCATGGTTGGTACTTGGTAATATGTCATTTTCGCTCTTAGGAAATTAGGATTAACAAATTCCCCCCTCTAATGTAAACATATGACTAACTAAAAGAATAAAACGTCTAAGTAACCAATTACGTTGCCACTTTCTGATTTTGACCTTAATCTTTTTCCCTTTTCGATCTATTCAAGCTTTAACCTTAATTCTCAGCCAACAAAGAGAGAAAAAAATGAAGAAAGAATATTTTAATGCATTTAACATCGAGCAGTCACTGCTAAATTAAGAATTCACATATATCTAATCTTATACTATGTATTTAGCTAGACAGTCAGTTTTTTACATTACAATAAATAAATAAACGGGAATACCTAAGATAAAGTAGGACAAGGAATATAGAGATTGTCTAGGTATTACCGTACAATTAGTTTTTTTTTTTTGTGTGGAAACTTTAATAATTATTTCCACTTTCCATCAATCCGAAAAATCTTTTCTCCTCTTCATTTTGACATCTAATTAAGCAATACTTTACCTTGTCTTTTCCTTGCTCAATATTAATTACGTACTAACTTTGTTTAGACTTTCAGAAGAAAAGTCAAATAAAAACTGTATTTTGTTAATTAATAGTATATTTTTGCATCTTAACTAGACGCCCCACGTTGATCTTGTTTGAAATATCTCCATGATGCGACTTGTAAAAGCACGGATTATTAGACTAATGCACAATTATGATTAGCTAATTATTCCCTTATTTAATTTGTTGTGTTTTCTCCATTATTTTTCTTTTTCCTCGGAAGTGAGAATTTGCCAAGTTCTTTTTAAAAATTGGAAAATTTCAATAACAATATACCCAATGTATTCCAACGAAAAATATTCGTCTCAAAATATTTGACACCATTCAGTTTCCAAGCAAGTTTAACAACTTAGAAGAATTAAAATTCTTCAAGCGACTCAAATTTTGAATACTGATGTTTTTTTTGCAATGATTTCCTACAATATTACTACTATATGTCAGATTAATATTTTGAAATAGAATTAAACACTATCAGTAAAATAGAACTAGTAGTTATACTCGCGCAATGCGGGGTCAATATTAAAAAATAGTAATTAAATTAAATTGTGATCAAGATTATTTCAACATATTAGATCGTATTGTTTTAATAAATTTCAACTATCATCTCATTTGTCAATACAATATACTCAATAACAAAATATCGGTTAAAATAGAATTAAACACTATCATTAAAACAGAATTAAGGAAGACAATTATTATAAATACTATATAAAACATTGGAATTTTATAAATAAAAAAAACAGATACAAAATTTTCAAAAGGTGAGGGAGTTACATGGACTATGAAAGGTTGTGATACAGTGATTGGTTCATTAATGATAGGAATCGAGAATAATCGAGCTTTGAAAAGAGTAATGCACAGAAGAAGAAAAAAAGACAATTAAAGTGGCAGAAACCAAGTGTAAATTTTGCCGGCAGAAAAAATAAAAGAAAATAATTATGGTTTGTTAAATATATATAAAATTAAAAGAATGGGCCACAGAGAAGGCCTACTTCATTGATTACAAGCATGTGAGAGGCTGCAACTCAAGTACAGTTCAGGACATGCACCATACTCTGCCCAGAAACTCAGATTCCTGTACTATTATTTAATTATTATTGTATTTACATGAATTTTTAATTCATTTTCATTTCCCTAATCTTATTGTTCACTTAAATTAATATCCACCGACGCGTTGTAGACTATTTAAATAAAAAGCAAACCATTATTTGTAACAATACTAAGATCAAACAAAAATTGAATTTCTCCGTCTCTTCCTTTATTTAATCATTAGGTTTTTCGTCTGTCTATAACTGGTCTCGACTAAGAATTAGCCTTGATATAATTGAAGCAATTTGAACAATAAAAAACTACTATAATTTCCTGAACTTTATACCTTAAATTATCAAATCTTATACAAACTTATATACAGTCATGATCGGAATCAGGAATTCATATTAAAAAAATCAAAAAAAATAGTAGAATGTCGCACGTAAGAATTGAACTTGTGATTTAAAGTAAATTTTGAACCCGCTTCTCTTGTATCAAGAGAATTCAATAGATTATATATAAAATAAAAAAATAATTCTTGCTTGTATAATTTTCACAAATGGGATTCAATTAAACTCTCTTATGTGAACTTAGCTCCGCCCCTGTGTACATACAGAAAGGTAGCAAAAAGAGAAAAAACAACCTACTGAATTTATAAGGAGATGTTAAGTTGTAGAACTATTACCACAATTCTATAAGCTTAAAGGGTTAAGGGAAATGCCTTTCTGCATTATGAATCTAAACAAATAAACATATACTCCTTTTAGATTGGGAAATGTTTTATATATTTTGATTATATATAATGGTAGGTGTCAACGCACCAAGTCAACAATCGTGATCTTTTCGTATTTTATCAAACATCATGTTATGGCAAGTGCAATGATGTTTCATTTAAAACCTTTTTAACGATGTCCGCACTAATATAATTTTATATTTGCAGATTATTCATTTCTTAGTTATGTTTTATTTCTTAATTATGATTAACAAGGCGCCCTTTCATGCAGAGGCGGATCCAAAATTTTAAGTTTATGGGTTCCTGTCGCAATTTCAAATTAATATACAATAATAACTGGGTTCACAAATAGATATTTAATAAAAAATTTAACAAAAATATAGGGTCTACGTAAAAGTTATTGGGTTCCCGGGAACCCGTATACTACACGCTAGATCCGCCCCTGCTTACATGCATGTGGACCTAATTCTTTCTCATATGCCAAGTACGTGATTTTTTTTGTTGATATGATAGACGATAAGAATTGAATTCAGGAGTTTGTCTACCCTAATATCATGGTAAAGTATGTGACATCTCGGAGAAAAATTCATATTTTCAACTGTACAGAGATAGGAACACTCGGTGGCACCAATAAACAACACTATTAACACACACTGATATATTGAAGCAAAAGAATTGCTTTAGGTCTCACCACATTAACATATGAGGAATTTTGAAACAAGAAGAGAATCGAAGACTTTAGAAATTAACAATTAAGGTATAGTTCCTTTTTAATTAAATCGCCTAAGGATCAATCTTTAAACACTCTTATTAATTTTTATTCATTACTCCGTCTTGAAGTTTGGTGTAATGCTGAATATTATGTCTTTAATATGCTTTATAAACATTCCCATGGTCCACCAGATTAGAAAGCTGGTCTAGATTACATGTAAAGCAATGGGAATTTCTATCTAGGGAAAAAGTTTTACTAACATTTATCACCAAGTTTTCTCGCCTCCAAAGAGTATAATTAAAGAAGCGGAGTGTCACCCCAACAAACTAGACGCACGCGTCAAGGCATTCTGCCAACGAGTTCTTATTTAGAATTCTCGTATATGAAGTTCGAATGAGAGCTTTGATGCAATTCAAATTGACAAGCAGTAGTGACAGCATAATAAATGTCGGGAGGACAGAATAAAATCTTGAATTTCCGGGTTTTCTTTACCAATAGACCAATCAATGGTGCTCTATCGGAAACAAGATTCAGTCGCTACAAGCCAAGCCCACGGCGGAGCAGTACTCCTAAGATGTACAATAACAACGTACTGTTGAGGAGGGTGGAATTTCACAAGTGGGGTCTGAGAAAGGTAAGGTGTACACAGACCTTAATTACCCCTATCTTGTGAAAGATAGAGATAATATTTCTGATAGACCCTCGGCTCCAGAAAAATATTTTCAAAACCGATTTGAACAAAACACGAGTAAAAGTTGTGCGGAAAATACTGTAGAAAGGAAAGGAAAAGTACTGCTAGTAAAAGCAGTAAATAACTAACAAGCATAAGAATATGCCCTTGTTTGGTACGCATAATATTTACGTAAAATGAAAAGGAATATAGAAATTGTTCGTAATATTAACTTTGCCAAAATAAGGTACAGCAGGCTAAATATTTGCTTAAATTTTCAGCAAGACCTTGAAGAAGCTTATTGAAATTAGGGGTGTTCAAATCGAATCGGAAAACCGCACCAAATTGAAAAATTAAACCAAATCGATTAAAAAACCCGACTAGGTTTGGTATTGAGTAAAAAAATCCGAACCAAACCGACATATAAATATATAAATTTTATTTATATTTTTAAGACTTTATAGTGATTTTTCTTTAGAAAATGTATAAATATTTGGGATCCTCTGATGTACTAACCTTGAAAGCGTGGATTAACGAAAAAATTTTGTTAGACGACTAAAAAAATAACTATCATGTGTTACTAAAAAAGTTCTTCCATTAGAATATTTTAATAGATCGTATGTTTGTCAATTTTTTCCATACTTACTAAACATATATTCACTTATCAACGCTTTGTCTATAAATTTAACAAAGTAAGATTGAAATAATATTCAAGTAACAAAAAAAAACCCCGAAAACTAGACAAAATCGAACTAATCCAAACCGATATAGTTGGTTTGGTTTGGTTTTGATAAAAACCGAATCAATCCGGTCCATGTACACCCCTAATTGTAATATAGCTATGGCGATTAGCTATTATAAATTCAACTCAGTATACATATGACGTCTTAATTATGGTAAACAAAAAGTTCATATGCTGCGAATTATTTTTTTCTATCTCAAGAGACGATGAGCTAGTAAGCAAAAGAATATTTTCCATCTAGTTGTTTTAACAAGTTCGATAAGCCACATGCACGTAAGTCAATGGCTTTTTAGTACCACAATAATAATGGCAATTTATCAATATTGTAATTTATGCGAACATATTTTTATTGCAAATTAATCGTGATTTAAATGAGACATAACAACTGCGCACTACTACAAGCGAAAACTAGAATATTTAACCTTTATCAATAGGTGCGTAAAAAATATTCTTACAATTAATAAAATAAATTAAGTACCACGCTACAATCAATTAAATTACATAAACCTTAAAATTTACCCTTTGAACTACCATTAACATAGTATAGCACACATATTTTGAAGTTCTAGAAATATCTCCCTTTACTGTATTATATACAGACTTTGATTTGAAACTTCTTAACTAAAGATTAATTAATTACTAGCAACTTAGTCAAATTTGGGTAAATCAAATAACATTTTAAGACAGCCAATCTCTATGGTGGATATACTTGTCAAAGAAAATGGTTTGGATATCCAATCGGCTCTGTACAAATCTCACAATATGAATAATCAAGATTTAAAAAAAAATATTTATTCACTCGGTATATTTAAAATAAATCAGTGTCACGAACTATAAATTAACTATACTTAATTATATTCTCCCTATCTCAATTAAATTTTGAAATTTATCGTTCAAAATAAGTCATACATATTTAAATGACCGTAAATTATTTTTAAATATAAAAATATTTTTTTGGGGATAAACTATAAAGAAAATATGATCAACATAAATTGGAACGAGTAAATATATATATATATATATATATATATATATATATATATATATATATATATAAAATTTAATTTATCAATAACTATAATACTCCAATTAGTGTATGTGATTTTGTGTAGTTAAGTTTCTTTTTCTTGTTCTTAGGATTAGAGAGGAGACTAATGAGCAACAGTAAAAGTAAAAGTAAAAGTCCGAGTAAGAGTCATCCCCAGACAAACACACAGAAGTTGAAGCAGAGAAAATTTTATTTTGTGTCTCGTACAACTGACATTGATTATGTATAAGCTAATTTTTTTGTCTCATAATTTTATGGACATAAATTTCGGTAGACCCAAAAATATAAGAGTGAGTTTCACAAATTTATAAGATAAAAAGGAGGCTTGTACTGTTAACGTAAGTTGTACAGGACAGAAAATAAAACTTATTTGAGAATATATCTGCCCGAACAAATATCTGACTACTGCCCGTTGTCGGGTTCTGTTTAGACTCGGTCACCTGCCCGCTCTTTTCCCCCACCCACCCTCGCCTTTTCGGGCAGCTCCAAACTTCAACACACACCTCTCTCTTCTTCCTCATAAATATGTAAACTCTCACACTTCCCCATTCTTGCCACCACTTCCTCCGCCCTCCACGGTGGTGCAAAAGAGCAGCCATAAAGTTGCTCTCTTGTTTGCAAAAATGGGTCAGGGTTTGAGTTGTGGATCAGGTGATGAACATGGCTTATTCAGTGCTGTACAGTGTGGTGATGTGGAGACATTAAAAGCTGTTTTGGAGAAAAACCCATCTCTAATTCATCATTCTACAGTGTATGATCGACAGTCAGCTTTGCATATTGCTGCTGCCAATGGTCAGATCGAGGTGGGGTTCTTGAAAAAGTTTTGATTTTCATGTTTCTTCGATAAATTTGGTGTTTTTAATAAAATCTGATTCATGGGTTTTGATTTATTTTTCAGGTTGTTACTATGCTGTTAAACCAATCTGTCAACCCGGATTTGTTAAATCGTTATAAGCAGGTGCAAGTTTTGCATATTTTTGTTCTTTTCATTTGTTTGGTTAATAGCCAATTGGTGGCAAATGAGTGTTAATTGAAAGTTTAATGATGTTTTCTTGTTTTTCAAGAGCTGTATTTTTTTTATCATTTTTAACTGTTTTTTTGTGTGTGGTTGATTTAGACTCCATTGATGTTAGCAGCAATGCACGGGAAGATCTCTTGTGTGCAAAAGCTTATTGAAGCAGGAGCAAATGTATGCTTTTACTAGTCTCTTATTTCTCCTTATTTCAAATTGGCATGATTGGCCTTTTTGTGTCTTGTTGCAAATGTTTTAAAACTGATGTGGTCATTTGGGAAAAAATTGTCAGATTTTGAAGTTTGATTCGCTTAATGGAAGAACATGTTTGCACTATGCTGCTTACTATGGTCACTCTGAATGCCTTAAAGCAATTCTTTCCTCGGCTCGCACGTCTCATGTTGCAGCATCTTGGTAAGCTTGTTAGGGGATTCACTAATGGATTTTTGTATGTTCAATCTCTTAGATTAGGTTAAATGGAGCGACATGGACCATAAGAATTCATATAGCGGATCCCAACTTGCTTGAAATTGAGGCGTAGTTGTTGTTTTTATGTTGAATCGCTTATGTAGAGGTTAATGGTTGTTTGAATCGACTGAATTGAATTCTGCAGGGGATATACCCGGTTTGTGAATGTTAGAGATGGAAAAGGAGCAACTCCTTTGCACTTAGCAGCCCGTCAAAGACGGCCTGAATGTGTTCACATTTTACTGGATAATGGCGCGTTGGTTTGTGCTTCAACTGGCGGCTATGGGTAATTTTTCCATCAAGAAATTCTTTTCTGTTGTCTTCCGTTCATGTTCTCTGGATTAACTTAGATTTGATACGATTTTATACTTACGAAGTTATGCTAACCTTTTTTTTCCTTATGTCTATTCTTTTTTTAACTTTTACAGATTTCCCGGTAGCACTCCACTTCATTTGGCTGCAAGAGGTGGTTCTCTTGATTGCATCCGCGAATTATTGGCGTGGGGAGCAGATCGACTACACAGAGATGCCTCGGGGTATGTCTTATTTATCTCTTTTAATTTTTTCAGTATTTATAGCTTATGAATTATAGACTTATGAATATTAATACTTGTAAAATTACCCTGTAATTAATTTAAATTCTTCAATTTGAACATGAGTAATTCTGTATCTAGTCCTCATCTGGTCATTATGGTGCAGGAGAATACCGTACACGGTTGCTTTAAGGTACCACCACGGTGCATGTGCGGCTTTATTGAATCCTTCATCAGCAGAGCCTCTCGTGTGGCCATCACCGTTGAAGTTCATCAGTCAGCTCAATGAAGAGGCGAAAGCTCTACTTGAAAGTGCCTTAATGGAAGCAAATAAGGAGAGGGAAAAGAATATCCTAAAGGGGACAGATTACTCGCCGCCATCCCCAGCTCAATCTGATGCAGGGATGGATGATAACATCTCTGAGGTAATACACCACCTACTTTTACCCAATAACATATAAACTACTATTGAAATATATCCTACTCTACTAATAAATTGTACATATTTTTGAAAATAAAACGACATCAGCATGGAAATGATGTGAGGTATAAGATATTTTAGACCCAACAATATTTGAGGTTAATAGAGTATAATATCCATTCCGAAAAGCTACCAACACTCGGTTTTCAACCTTGATGATCAAGATATTTCTATCGATAGTTCTCTTGTGATCTATCTTTTCAAGTTGACCATTTGTCAACCAGTTTCGTTTGGATTTCTAATGCAGGTCAGTGATACAGAAGTATGTTGTATATGTTTCGATCAATTATGCACAATTGAGGTCCAGGACTGTGGGCACCAAATGTGTGCACATTGTGTACTGGCCTTGTGCTGCCATAACAAGCCAAATCCGACCACGACTAGTCCACCAGAACCAGTGTGCCCGTTTTGCAGAAGCAACATTGTACAATTACATGTTATCAAGGTTACAAAGGACGATGACATAGACCGTGATATCTCCTCAAAGCTTCGAAAGTCTAGGAGATCACGAAACTTCAGCGAGGGAAGTAGTAGTTTTAAGGGCTTATCAGCAGTTAGTTCTTTTGGCAAAATGACTGGCCGTGGCTCGGGTAGGATCGCTGCTGAAAACGAATGGATCGATAAGCCATTAACCGTTGATTGATAGTACAAATTTGGTATCAAAGTTTCAAACTTGGCAATTAAGATCAGTCCAGGGTGGGGTCCTGCTTATCAAATGGTATATATAGATAGATCTTTCTCTTCCCTCTGCATTGTAGATTTGGGAAATAAGCAAAGTTAAAATGGTTTGCAGGTTTGGGTAGATGAGTACTATTATTTGTGTGGGTCACAAAAAAATGAGTATTGCTGTAAAATTCTGTTTACAATAGACCCTTGCGGTCTATTTTTCGTTCTTGAAAAAGGGTGGTAGTTCTTAGGGGCTAGTAGTAGTCAATTTGGATTGGTAAAATTCTTTGCAGTTACCCCCCCCCCCCCCCTCTCCCTCTCTCCCTCTTACTGGTTTCCTTTATTTGGTGAAAACACAACATTATTCCATTGTTTCCCACATTGGTGAAGATTGCAGTATGATGAAAGTTTTGGGAAAGAGTCAAACTCAAAGCAAGTGATGAGAAAGTAGACCCCACCTTACCCTATCTTTTTCTTTAATTTAAAGCAGCCTAAGGTGTGAAATGAACTACAGTATTGTTTATGAGAAAAAAGGGTGTGAAATGAACTATGATTTGTATAATTCATTTTTTAATTTCAGCATATATAAATGAATATTGTATAATAGCTAGTACAAGTTGCAAGGACAATTTTTTTTTGTTGTTGGTCAAAGTGATCATGTGAATCCATTGCCTCTTGGTTCAAATAATTTACGCACTAACATACAACAACTAAACTTTAAAATCTAGTAAGTTGGGGTCGATTGTGTAAATCTTCATCGTCTATGTTGATTCATGTACGTTTGTTTTAGTCCAATATTTGGCACTAGATATTTTTTTACTAACATATAAATCTCTATAAACTAAAAAATTTCCAGTAAATATTGGACCTAAAGTAAACATACTAATATGACGGAAACTTAATGCGAATAATTGATATCACCTATAGATTTTTTCCCTTTCATTATGCACTATTCTTTTCTATCAAGAGATTTTAGGTTTTTCGAGATGATATTCTTTCATGTGAATTTAGGTTTATCCTCTTCGTTTTTAACACTTTTACTCACTATGGCTTCATATACAGTTCGATCGATGTATCTGAATGTCGTAAAACCTGTTCAAATTATCTTAAACAACTTTTCATTTTATTAACTATGTGTGTTATTTACGTCTTTTGTTGAATGTAGTCTTTTTTAATCTCGAATGATCGCACATTTATCGTAACATCTGGACTTTTACATCTTCTGAATATGTTGGACTTCACAGGCTCAACACACACTCCCATACATGCAATGTTTTAAAACTTGCCTTTCACTTTAGCAATTATCCACCTATCACATAATGCTTAGTTAACACCTTTTCATTTCAACCATCCTATTTACATAAATGGAGAAATAATTCGACTTTGTGATGCAGAATTTTGCCACCACACCAATAAGATTATTATCTTATCAAAATATAATTAGACATAATTGAGATAAGGCTAGCTAAAATGGAGCCCACAAACTATGATTTAATGTGATGATGCCATGTGGAGTTGATAAAAATTAATTGGGTGGGGTTTGTGGGTAAGTAATTGTAAGTATGTAGGGCTTGGTGGGGATGTTACAATGTTTGGTATAGAAAGGGCACCTAACAAGAAGAAGAATAGAGGGTCCCAATTTAGTTAAGCTTTCTTGTTGTGTTTTTGGAAGAATTGGTTGATTCTTGAAAATAAAATCAAATCACCAACTGTATTTTTTGATTTTTGGGACTTGACTTTTTGCATATTTCCACAAAATATAAGCTGTTAATACAACCAAATTGCGCACATATTTTGTCAAGGGTGGTTTTATAAGGCCAATTTTAAAAGTCTTATTGCTCTTCTTTTTTTTTTTTTTCTTTCAAAGGAGTGGAACTGTTGATTTTGTTACTTTGGTCTGCCGCAGCCAGCACCTGAATTACTTCACTAGGAGGGAATGGGAAAAGAATTAGTGCACTGATAATAAGCTAGATTTATGTAATTTGGCGATTGTTTATGCCCCAGCTTAATTATGTTTCAATGTTATAATATAGTTAAATGATGAAAAATGGGCTCTAATTGTGAATGTCACACGTTGCAGGAGTGAGGAGCTTGTATGAAGCCTTGAAGCTGTGATTGGAGCTACATTGAAGCAAGAAAAAAAAACCTAGGAGTTGAGTACGCGAGAAGACTAGAAAAAGAATAGTTAAAATGAAGGCCTGGACTAGCGCGGCCATTAGCGTGACCGCGCTAGCCAGATGGTTGAGGCAGAATGGTAGGGCATTAGCACGGCCATTAGCGCGGCCGCGCTAGCCCAGTTCCGGAATATTAATTTCCAGGGGTAAACTTGGAAGTCTGGGGGAAAATTCACTTAACCTATAGAAGGTCAAGCTCGCCCAAGAAGGGATTATGCAGCTTTTCATAGCTTAGTGCAAGAAAAGGAGAGGCAAGAGGCAAGGAGGAGAATTCAACATCAAGTTCTTCCTTTCTTCCTTTTGTTTTATGATTTGTGATGAATTTGATTATTGTTGTGATGAACACTAGTATGAATAGCTAAATATTCAGTCTAAGGTTTGATGGAACCTATTGAAGTATGAACTTCTTGATTATGTTAATATAGTTTGCCATTTTAATCTCTATTTGTTCAACTACGTGCTTGTTGTAGTTAATTTACAGGATCCTCAATTAACTGTGCCTATTTAGTGTATATAACTCGGGAGAGAGTGCATATTTAGGTAATTGTTTAACAACACCACTCTCAAAATATATGAGGGATCAATAATTGCGGGTTTAAAGGTGGGATTAGGGATAACGAAGCCATGAGTGTAATCTAAAGTGAGCTGTAGTAAATAAGCCAGCTAGCGTAATTCGAGAGAGTGCGTCTAGTAGATTATCGTGATTACTCGGGAGAGATTTACGGTAGTAAGAGTGCTCAGGATTGATAGAGATGATTTGTGATTATATGTGAAGCATAACCGGAAGGGAGTCCATCAATAGGGGAAATCATAGCCTCCGAACCTTCTCTTAATAGTTTACAACTCAATTATAGTTATTTTTCAGTTGCTTATTTACATTCATTCGTAGTTAGTAGAAATACCCTCAATTATTATTTACAACGTTTGAGAAGTTGATTCCGTGGAATTTAGTAAGTCTAACGAGAACTAATTGATAGGTTAATTCCTTGTGGGTTCGACTCTGGGCTAAATACTCAGATTATATTTGCAACGTCTGCGTGTACTTTATATAAGGCATAATTGGGCGTGATCATGCACTCTGGCACACAAGCATTCCGTATTCACACAGGATTTGATGAAAGGCCGCACCACATGGGATATAGTGTAGATAACCTACCTTAATGCAAGTGGATGCTTCCATGGTTGGAACTCGTGACCTATAGGTCACACGGAGACAATTGTTGCTCCGTAGCTCGGAAAGAAAAAATAATTCACATAACTAATTTGTTAGCAGCTGCATATAATGTTGACAACCTACCCTAGACTGTTTTCACAGTTCGAACTTATAAGTCATACAAAGACAACTTTATGACTTATTTGATGGTTGTTGCGATAGGTTCACAACTAGTATAAAACTAGTCAATTTAAAATGAATTTTCAAAACATAAAATGGTTTACATTGTGAAATGCTTTTCTAGACACGGGTTAACATGTGCAAATGGCGCGAAATAAATATTGAAGATTCCATAGTTGCCAACTAATTTGGATTGAGGCATGGTAAGTAATAATTTTAATTATAATCTCTGCATAACTTATTTATTAGTCAATAAATCTTTATTATATTTACGTGAAGCTAATTCGTCTACAAATTAAGGTGGTCTAGAAATACGTTTCAAAGGCATAGCCCAATGTCCAAAAATATTACAATTCAGAACTACAAATTACAAATTTGAATTCCATAGTGTTTTGATCATTGTTGTTAATCAATGTAAAGAAGAATTAGCCTACGTGCTTAAAGGTGGAATTAACGTTTGAACCTAGGTTGCAATAATTATAATTAAAAAAAAGGGAATTTTGTTGGTCAAAAGTAAAAAAAAAAAAAAAGAAAAGAAAAAAAGAGAGAGATAAAATATAAGAATTGCATAAAGTTATGGGGGGGTTTCACTTTTAGTCTGCAACAAAAATTATTTATATTCGATAGTCGAAAATTTGTATAATTTTTGTTTATAACATATACAAAATACATATTTTTTTTGGCTTTTATTTTGAAAGCAGCTGGACAATTGCATTTTCCTGAAAGTTATTCTTGTGATCAGCCTTTAAAGTTCTATAATTTAACCAAGAAAGAAATTGAAATATTAGAGGCAAATAGTCAAAATGTTGTCATATACGACAATCATGAATTATACGTCTAATTTTCCGTGGTGGCCTTTTAGGTTTTTCAATTTTAAACTGATGCGCGTGTCATGTTGTAATGAACAGAATTAATAAATATATGAGTAAGATATTTTGTGAGGCTCCAATCCCATCAAAACGGTTGAAAATGCACATTAAATTAATTAATTAAAAAGACGTATAATATACGACAAGAAAATGACCAAGAAAAATAAACGTTACATTCATGACCTAATTAATTACCTCAAAATTTAGGTAATCACACGAGTTGCAGTATTGCTCTTAAGTGTCTCCTTAATTACATACAAATCAAATAATGGTGACTAATCAATTTTAAGAGACAAGGGAGAAATTGTTAAAAATAGTTTGAAATGACCAAGTTGACGAATTAAATTATTTTCAAAATAGTAAGCCATCGGTTACAAGAATTTCTAACGACAACAGCACTTTAAATCATAAAAAGGTGGCTTTTACTATAGTTGAATTCTATTTTTGGTTTAAAAAAATAACACTGTATAACTGCTCTTATAATATATATATATATATATATATATATATATATATATATATATATATATATTGCAATTACCGAATATAAATAATTTTGGTCACCGACTAGAAGTGTTCTTTGCCTTTTTCTTAAGCTATTGTATATTTTGTCCACTTGATAACCCATTACCTTTATAAACAAATTTTCTATAAAAAGAAAGAACAATTTGCCCTAGTTGCTACTAGATTACTTATAAAGGCAAAGAGACAATTGGGTATTGACATTTGGTGAAAATGGCTTGGTCTAAAATTAAATGTGTCTATTTGTGTAAAGGGGAAATGAATAATAATAATTGAATAAAAATAGCACGGGCTAGCCAATTTTCGGACTAGTCATTTAAAAATAGCAGTGTTTACAAAGTTATTAAAAAATAGCCGCTATTTTGCTGTAACACGGAAAGTTCCAGCATAATATACCGGAAATCAATGTACCCGTGTATGAATTTCCAGCATATTATGCTGGAACTCCAACACGCGGAAAGTTTCAGTATAATATACTGGAGATTGGAGCAATGGTGCTCCAATCCTGTATATTATACTGGAACTCCAGTATATTCCAGCATAAGTATATTGGAACTCCAGTATATTATACTGGTGTATTTTTCCGTATTTTGAACAGTGTTTTCGTTCAGATTTATCTTTACATAAAAAATGGCTAAATTTCGATTACTTTTGAAACTGTGGCTATTTTTGAATTTCTCACAATAATTGACCCATATTCTAGACCTATATATTCTGTTTTAATGTTTCTGAAAGAGCAATTTCATATCAGTATTATGTTTTCCATGTATGACCTTTCTTTGCATTATTGCTATAATATAGTAGTAATATACATTTTCAGATAGAGAATCTTAAGCACAAATTAAGGCTAGGAATATCGACTTATACACGCCGATTATAATTATAGATAATTTTAAATTGTTGACTTTATGTTAATAATCATATGATCATTGTCTCAAAATACTTAGACAAAGATTGTTACATTATCTTATTCCTTTATTGTAGCCTGACTAATGATGCAATCCCTAGTTAGTTGTATATTTGAAGAAGAACAAATTATAAAAAGGAGTTTTTTTTCCTTCTTTTCTTTTTCAATAACATTGATGTTCGGATCTGCTTTATCTCACTTGCTAAGTTGTAAAACTCCTAGCATATAATGATAACTTAATGGGTTCTATAATATTAAAGAACTCTGATCCAGGGTCAGATCTAGGTGCGCGGGTTGAAGAGGATTCAACTGAACCCCTTTTGTCGAAAATTACAATGTGCATGTAAGGTCAAATTTTTTTCTATGTATATATATTAGATGTTGAATCTTTTTAGCTTTTTAGTTTGTACATTTTTATTTTTGAATCCCTTGGCGAAAATCCTGCTTCCGCCATTCTAATCAATTCCTATCATTTTGAGTGTAGAAATCACTTCTCTATTTCTGAAAGAAAGTACTGCAACTTCATACAATTGATCATTTAATCTGTCTTATCTATACATCAATAAAACACTTCTATAAGCAGACATTTCTTTTCTGCAGGGTGTTATATGTCAGTGAAGGAGGAATCTTGACGTAATTGGTAAAGTTGTTGCTATATGACGAGAAGGTCATGGGTTCAAGCCGTGGAAACAGCCTCTTGCAGAATTGCAAGCTAAGGCTACGAACAATAGACCCTTGTAGTCAGGCCTTTCCCCGGACCCCGTCCATAACGGAAGTTTAGTGCATCGGGTTGCCTTTAGGGTGTTATATGCTAGTGATTACATGCTTTCATATGAAATCATGTGCTAACAAGAATTAAAATATACAGGATCAACCCCATACCACTAGTTATTTGTATTTATTAAGCCAATAATTACCAGATGAAGATTGTTGTGAAATTTGTAAGCAGCCATTTACAACACATTATCCAGCTTAACTAGGAAGTAAAGAGAAAGAAAAAGAAATTATATTATTGACTTAATGTCTTTAAATGTAACTAATTAATAGCTTTATCAAGAAGTAGCAAAGAGAGTGAGGAAAATGGATAAGTCTCTTCATAAGGAGAATGAATAACAAAATCAACAAAATTAGGATCTTGGGCACAATATAAAATGAACAGATGTATATAGCAAATAGAACTAAGCTAATTGCTATTAGTATGTTGGTTTGATCAATAAGCCAAGCATTGTTTTTTTTAATCATTTCGATATTTGATGCACATTGTGTCTGACTAATCTGGATATGCGCGGGGTAGGACCACTAAGAAGTAAAATGCTCCTTACTAAAATATTCAACATTGTCCCCGAATTGAAGAAAACAAGGAGTGATCAAGAGAAATCTCTCGAGATCAATCAGAAGTGCTACTAACTCTTCTCGACAATCAAGTAAATCACAAAAAAGTTCATATCACCGTGCACTTCAGAAATGCATGCTTTAGCCCTTGAAGAACGAAAACAAATTAAAAATACGAATCAGGGGATACACAGAGTTATATTACGACACAAACCTAAGATATCATTCAGTATCTTAGGTTTAGCCACGCATTGTTTCTTTAATAATTCAGTATCTAAAGTACATTGCATTCGACTAATCTAAATATGTGTGGGTTAGCACCACTAAGAAGGAAAATGCTCCTTAACAAAAGCTTCTTCAACATTGTCCCCTGAATTAAAGAAAACAAAAAAGACTGATCAAGAGAAGTCCCTCGAGATCAATCTGAAGCGCTATTAAATCTTCTTGACGATCAAGTAAATCACAAAAAGTCCATATTATCCTGCACTCCAGAGATACGTGCTTTAGCCCTTGAATAAACGGAAACAAATTAGAAACAAGAATCAGGGAATACACAGAGTTGTATTACGAAACAAACCTAAGATATCATCCACACATGCATGGAAACAAAAGTGGAGCACCTTGGCCATGCACATCATGCTCTAATTCTCTGTTAGCCCTCTGTCTATTTTCAACATCAGATCCTGACCAAGGACTCAACTGAGGAGGAGCAATTTGTCCATTAGCAAACAATGAATTCTGATCTCTATTAGGCAATGCCATAGCAAATTCATCAGGTCCATATAACAAAGGACTATGGTTATGACTTCTTCTATGTCCATTAGCATTAGCTCTTCTTTCTACAGCAAGAAAATGACCAAGTGATGGAGTATTACTACTGTCATTGTTCCTTATCATCATTACACTCTCAGCATCTGTGTTGTTTCTTGGACATAAAGAGAAACACCATGTTGTTTTTGATCTGTAGTTTTTTTGGACATTTGTGATTACACCATTTGATCTTGACCTTGTTGATCTTCTTGAGAGATTATTAACTATACTGGAGACACCAATTAGACTTCCAAGTGTGGTGCTCCTATCATGAAAAAAAGATCCTGTAGACTGCAAATTCCAAACACATTTAAATAGCATAGATTAATTAATTTAGAAATTCCAAACCAGAATTAGGAATTAACTATTTCTTACTCCTAAATATTGTATAATGATTAGGTTCAATTGTGTCTACTTAAGATTTTGAGATTCTGAATCAGTGGCACAGACACCCTAAGGTGTATCATCTCACACCGCTTCGTAAAAGGTTTTACTTATGTATAGGGGTGTTCATGGTTCGGTTTGTATCAGTTTTTTCCTAAAAAGAAACCAAACCAAGTAAGTCGGTTTTTCAAATACTAGAATCAAACCAAACCAATTAAGTCGTTTTTTCTCGATTCGGTTTATATTGAGTTTTGTCGGGTTTTCGATTTTTCAGTTATTTGTCGGATTTTTTCTTAAATATAAGACATACACTACCAAACACATATTCCGTCGACCACATTTTCAACGTAACGCTATCAAATCAATTGCACTTTGAGAAATCTATTATTTACCAAGATATATTGATGATAATTTAATCAAATATTGATGAATAATTTAAGGACTCAATTAAAAATATATTATTTTTAACATGAAATGGATTCTTACATTTAACAAAAGAAAACTACCAATCAAACTAGAATGTAAAGGTAAAAAACATTACTAAAAGTGCAAACGATCAGCATTTACCATAAAAATTTTGAAACTTTGTATAAAAATATACATATATATAGGTGTAATAATAAATTTGAAATAGCTACTCCTATAGTCGGTTTGGTTCTGGTTTTTTCTTTTTTTTTTATTGAAACCAAAACCAAACCAAATTTGATCTGTTTTTAAAATTCAAAACCAAAACCAAACCAAAAAGTATCGTTTTTTTGGTCGGTTTAGTTTGGTTTTCGGTTTGGTTCGATTTTTCGGGTTTTTATGAACACCCCTACTTATGTATGTGCGCAAATAATAGTTTTTTCTTTCTAAGAAACAATGCATATATATACAACAACAACAAACCCAGTGTGACCAACAAAGGTCGTGATAGAATGGTAAGTACTCCTTCGTATCCTTAACCAGAGGTCTCGGGTTCGAGCCCTCAGTATGGAGTCGTGTTTGTCACACCTCTTTTTACCCCCTCCCCCCCCCTAATGTGGGACTTCCTGGTAGTGATGTTTCTAATAGACCCTCGACTCAAGAAACAGTAAAATAAAGTGACAAATAGTAGCAACTACAATATAATAGGAGCAAATGACACATGTAATAATAAGGAACCAGGAAACCACCTAAAATAATGCAAGATAAGTAATTTTTGGTACAAAAAGCAAAGTCTTAAAACCGTCGCAGTCTCACACTCAATCTCGGTTAGAAGCCGAATTGTGACTATAAACCGACACGGCTTGCCTAATATCTTGCGTACGCCACTGTTCTGAATAAAATTAAAAGATTGGTATAGGTTTCTTCAAGTAATTAGTCTAGAGATAAACTTGTCCTAGTGAGAACCATGATACGTATAACTTTAAATTTTCATGTACTACTGCTGCTGCAACATTAGGGTAGTTTTAGATTCAAATCAGTACAAGTAGAACAATCAAGATGAACTACTCAAGAATCTAGGACAAGAAGAAAATTAAAGTTGAAACATGTTACACAGCCCTTATAATTGAGGTTCATTAAAAGCATCCAAGGATTTCATGTCAATGTACTAAAGGGACACCATGACAGCTTTAATAATGTTATGGTCCCAACTTACATTGAACACAGAGTGACATGACATAACTCACAAAAATACTTCACAACATGCATGAAACTGTTAATGAAAGTTGAAAATATCCAGGTGCATTATATGATTTAGACACAAAACAAAGGACATTTCAATAAATAACAAGTACTCTATGTGGCTAGCTTTCCTATCTTATTCAATCTACTTTTGATTCTAATTCCTTTTGATAAACTTCAACTACTCCAATTTATTATGATCTTGATTGTTTGTATTTACATTCTTTTCACATTTTCACTTATCCTTTCTTTATTATCCCTAATAAACAACAATATATAATACTCATAAATCCACAGGAATGTTACAAAGGTTAAGCAAGACACATGCTGTAGCTTTATTTGACTATTTAAATTTTTCACACTGCAATTGGTAAATGAATTTCACCCTATATATCCTGATAATGAAATGAATTTTATATAATCAGTATACTTTAACTGGTTATATATAACTTATTTGTGTCATTTTTTAAATTATCAAATTAGGCTAGCTATAGACAATTATCCATTGTTGTAGGTTATTGCATAAAAAACATTTACACTGTCAGTGTACATAAGTTAATGGGATATATTGATTGGACGGGGTGGGTGGGAAAGAGGGCAGTCCGATGCACAAGACATCCCGCATTCACAAAGGTCCGCCGAAGGACCGCACCTAAGGGGGTGTGATATAGACAGTCTGCTCTAATACAAGTATTAGTCGATGTTTCCATTGCTCAAATATGTGACCTATAGACAACTTTACTGTTGTTTTAAGGCTTCCCTTAATGAAACTAAAAGAAAAGTAGTGCATGAATAGTATGTTAAGTTGAAGTATGAACTGACCTCAGTGTCCAAATCTGATGAAGAATCTGTGGAGGAAGTAAGAGACTCACTGAGTGAAGTGTTGAATGAAGTTGAACCAGCAGAAAAATCTCTGCTCCTACCCAAACCTATTCTCATATTCAGTGGCTGCAATCCCAATGGCCACCCTTCTTCCTGCTCCATCAAATCAATCAACAATTCAAAATGAAAAAAGAAAAAAAGAATAAGTACAATAAAGAAAACTAGCTAAAATAGTAGTGGGGATTAATTTCCATCTATCAATTCAAGAATCTGACCAAGGACAATTTTACAATGTAATGAATGGACTACTCTCACTACAAATTATAAGGAGAAAACACAACCCCTCTTCACAAAATAGAAACCCCACGTGGTAAATTGCAAAACAATGATAACAACAATAAACCTTGTCCCTTCGGATGGTCCAGTTGGTTTTGAGGGCGGTCATCCATACAGATGACCTTATTGGTCTGTCGCACATAGCTTTCCTAGTGCGGTTTACATTCCCTGTGTGGTTTGGAGGCTATTACACAATAGGGGTTTACCCAATGCACACAGCAAAAAATGACAATAAACCCAGCAGAATCGCACAAGTGGAGTCTAGGGACGATAGAATGTACGCACACCTTAACCCTACAATGAAAAGATAAAGAGTTTGTTTTCGATATACCATCAGCTCAAGAAAAAATGAGAAGAAACAATAGAAACGAGCAATATAAGCAACAATTGCAAAACAGTGACAATGGGACAAAACAAATACCTGTTGAGCCATGTCCAAAATAACACTGTTATATTTGATAAAGATTGAATTTTTACTACTCCTTTGAGGTAAAAAAAAAAAGGGAGAAAATGCCAACGAGTGTCACCTTAAAACCATTGGATTAACCTGAAATAACAAACAAAAGCAAGAATGAAAGAAGCTGTCATTTCAAATAGATGCTTCATTAAACAAACAGAAACTGCAGTAAAGAAGAAGAAGAAGGACAAACTCACAAACATAGTAAGTGGTAATTTCATATACACATAGGAAACACACTTAACACAAAGTGTAAGAACATTGTTTCCTACTTCTAGCTAGAATAAGAACAAGTAGAATGGAGTCAAAAGAATAGCTAATGAACAGAGTAAAAGTTGGTTTCTTTAAATTTTTTATTTTTCTTGTTTTGCTTTTTGATTTTGTTGATGGAGAATAAGAAACATAGAATAATTGTAATATGTCGATAAAAGTGAAAAAGCAAACAAACAAAAAGACCGGAAACTGCTGCAGAGGCTGTCCTTTTTAGAATTGGAGGTAGCAACTATATATGACATTTGCCTTTCCTAAAAGTAGCTAAAGCTTTCAATTACTTGGACTGTCATTCTCATATGACCCCAATTTTTTCTTTTTTTCTTTTCTTTTAGTTAGCTGAGCCCTTTGAATTAAGTATTCATATAGAGAGATGCTGAATGGGAAACTGAAATGATGCCTTTTCCAAAATAAAATACGTCTATACAGTTAAAAAAATAGGTTATATTTCTCCATAAAATGCAGTATAATACTGCGTTTTACTTTAATGGAAAGTTAGTCATTAAAGTAAAACACAATATTATACTGCATTTTACTGAAACACATTATAATACTGTGTTTTACAACAATTTGGACCCACCAAATAAGTGTTCTGCAGGACTAACAATTTGTTAGTGTAAAACGCAGTATTACACTGCATTTTACCTGAAACGTATTATTATACTGCGTTTTACTCTAATTTTTGGGCCCACCAATAAGTGTTCTGCAGATAACTGACATAACAATAATTCAAATACATAAAACGTGGTATTATACTGCGTTTTACATTAAAAAAATTCTGCAACTCAAGCTAGGACTTGTCTTATTTAAAGGCGTTAGAATTTTATGAAAATCCATTCAAAACTTTCCTTCAAACTTCTGTTCCTACTTCTCTTCTTCTTATCAAACATTTTTTTATAATGTCTAAAGAGCAAAAAATAAGGGTTTCATTATATTGCGGGGGGTGAGGTTGTAATGGAGAATAATTCTGTGAGGTATAGTTCACCTCCACAGTGTCATATTAAATTGCCGCTTACAATGGAGTATGATAAATTGGTATCATTGTTATGTAAAAAAATGAGTGTGAGAAAACATTCGGTGAATCTTAAAGTAACCGGTAGATTTCCATATTCTGTGAGTCCGTAGGGGTTTGCTTATTATTCTGAGTTTAGCATCGAAGATGATGAAACTCTTAGAGATTTTTTGCGGATTCTGAATGAATATAGGGAATTTATTGTAATAAAATTATTGGAAATGTGCGTCAAGGTTGAAGACAATAATGAGGGTGTGCATAGTAAGGATAACCCCCAGTCATCGGGTGGTTATTCTGGAGCAGTTTTTGCCGGACAGACTCCTGATGAAAGATCTTGCCTTGATTTAAACTTGTCACCACCGGCGAATAAGCAGCCACAAAATAATTTTCGACTTTATATAATCCACAAGACGGCCGGTAAACTTCAATTTTTCAACATTTTAGCGATTTTTATTTTATGTTTGAATTGGATTTGTATTAACACTCATATTTTTCATCGGGGGTACCGTCCGGATATGAATTTTACAAGTTATAACCCCGCTCCTAGTTGGAATATGCGTAGTTCTGGCGTGTTGGACAGCGGTGGTCCATCCGGGAGTCATCACCAACAAAAAAATATCCATTATGGAACATCAACACAGTACGAATTGTAAGTAAAGTGATATAGCTATATGTAAAGTATTTATCTAGTTGAGTAGCTTATCATTTTCTTCTTTTTGTGCAGTGAAAACGAGCAACTTGATGTTCCTGACCTCACACAGTTGCCCATAGATGACGTATTGACTCGTGATTTGGCAGATGCGCAGAGTCAGGAACATGATAGTGATTATGACAATAATGCCGATGAGTCTGGAGATGATTTACCCTTCCTTTGATGAGGGTGATGACGAGGAGGAAGTGGATGCCGAACCTGAGCTGACGAGGGAGCATGCTCCTTCACCTCCCGTTAGACCAAGAGTGTACGAGTTTCACGTGTCGTTTCATGAGCGGAATATTCCCTACCTTGATAATCTACCAAGTATGCCGGACGTGGATGCCCTCACAAGGGATGATGACGAAATTCGGTCAGCAATGTGGGATAAGTCTAGACCGGCGGTGCTGGCAAAGGGCATGTATTTCCCCGATAAAGCTCGCCTAATCGGGGCTGTAAAAATCTACAGTGTAAGAGAGTGTCGTGAGATGACGGTAAGGGAGTCAACTACGGAAGTATACAAGGTTGTATGCCATAGAGACTTTATGGGTTGTCACTGGATGTTACGTGCCAGCAAGAAGAAATCAGGGTTGTGGAAAGTGGGTAAATTTATTAGCACCCACAGATGTGAATTGGACACATTCAATGATAATCACTTCAACCTGGATGTAGACTTGATTTCTCTTATCTTGATTCCATATTTGGAAGTGTCCATTAGGTTCAAGATTAAAGAGTGTATTATAGTCGTCCACCAGGAGTATGGTTGTACTATAACCAAAAGAAAGGCATATCTCAGTCGCAAACGTGCCTTTGAACTTATATATGGCGACTGGGATAAGTCTTTTTCATCTCTGCCCAGGTACATGGTTGCATTGCAACACTCTAACCCCGATATTGTTGTTGAATGGAGGTGTGAGCAGAGTCCGGACAGACCCGAATATATTTTCAACTATGTGTTCTGGTCATTTAAACCAGCAATTGATAGTTTTGTGCATTGTCGTCCTATAATTTCCATAGACGGTACTCATGTCTATGGAAAGTATGATATTAAGCTTTTGATTGCAGTTGCAGTAGATGCCAACAGACAAATATTTCCACTAGCTTTTGCCATTTGTGCCAACGAAAGCGAAGAGACGTGGACGCATTTTTGAACCATTTAAAGCAGCACATTGTCAAACAACGTTTAGGTATTTGTCTAATATCTGATCGACATGGTGGTATTTTAAGTTCTGTACGATATTTTCCTGAATGGCAGGAACCCTATGCATACCACCGTTACTGTGTGAAGCACCTGAAGGCCAATTTCCAGAAGAAATATCCTCACAAGGCCTGGCATGATTTAATGCGGATGGCTGCAACTGAGCACCAGCAGTTTAAATTCATGAGGCGCATGGAAGCGATCCGACAGTTAGATCCACGAGCCTATACTTAGCTGATGGGACATGAACTTCACATGTGGACATTGCATGCTGATGGCGGTAGACGATGGGGAGCCTTGACTACAAATGTGTCGGAGTTATTCAACGGCTTGTTGAAGTCTACCCGTGGATTGCCTGTCACTACCATGGTCCGCATGACATTCAAACAGATTGTGGAGAGGTTTGTTGAAAGGCATTGAGCTGCATCAGCATTGATGGACAAGGGTGTTCAATTTATACCAATACCGATGAGAAGATTTGAAAGGTACAGGAGGCGAGCACATTGACATTCATTTTTACAGTACGATCACGACTGGGGTATTTTTGAAGTTAAGACCGCTATCCGCAGACATCGGGGGAATAATCTACAGACGGTGAATGAAGCCAGCAGGTTGTGTTCATGTGGGAAATGGACCATCTACCACATGCCTTGCGCACATGCCTTGAAGTGCTTTCAACAAGTTTATTTAGGGGCAACCAACTATATTAATAGGCAATACAGCATTGCTGCATACGTAGACACGTATAATGGGTAGTTGCAGCCATTGGGTGCTGAGCATTATTGGCCGCCGGAACCTTTTAAAATGGTGTGTAACAAGGACTATTTGCGCAAGCTGCAAGTGCAAAAGAGAACGCGTATACAGAACCAAATGGATGTTGGTGACACCGTTTATGCGCGTAAATGTGGCATATGCTCGTAAACAGGACACGACCATCGTAAATGTCCTTCAGGTGGTGTGTGTGGCAGTGGTAATCTAGCTCCTGGTGCAAGTTCGTCCAATGTACCCAACTATCAAGAATACATCTAATCTTTTGTTTTCGTATTATTTTTTGTAATACGTGTCTGTACTTGTGTATGTTGCAATATCTATCAAATAAAATTATGTTCCATAATATTGTTACATCTTATTTTTTAACATGACCTTCTGAATTGGGATGCTGATATGGTTGTTCAAATATTCAACTTATTTGTGTTAGTAATGAAGATGAATCTAAAAATTACAAAAAAAAAACCTATAAAATCAACACATCTTTTATTATCCTTTTTAAAATTTAATATGTAAAGCGTGGTATAATACTACGTTTTGTGTGCTGAAAAAAGCTGAACCGACTACGAAAAAGTTATTTTGTTTCAGAAAAATTTAATATGTAAAGCATGGTATAATACTACGTTTTGTGTGTTGTCTTGTCGTTCTGAAAAAAGCTGAACCGACTACGAAAAAGCTATTTTGTTTCATAAAAAATTAATATTTAAAGCGTGGTATAATACTACGTTTTGTGTTTGAACCCTGTCAGCAGGAATAGTACAAAGACAAGCTCCAAGATCTTCATAATTTGTGTTTGAAGCAGTGGGAAAGAGAGCGAAAATCCAAACAAGAAGTTGCGGAGTTGAAGGCGAAACTCAAGAAGGTGGAAGAAGAAAAAAAGCTGGAAGACCAACTCAAGTGGTTGGAGCAGAGAATACTAGGCGGTCGTGACTAAACAATGAAACAATGACATGTACGTGTTGAGCGTAGTAGTGTCTCTTTATGTTTCCCTTGTCATGTTTTTTCATTAGTTGTACTGTTTGTGTTTGTTATGTGTATCTTTAGGTTTGCTATGTTTGTGTTTGTGTTGTACTATTAAAATAAAATTGTTGTTCAAATTCTGTTAAAATAAGAGTGTTGTTAAAATACAATTCTTGCCATTATTTACATAATGTAGTATTTACACAAAACACAAACAAAAATAAATCAATGAGTCCCGCAGCCTGTGTGCTTCAATGCAGCCGCTGGCCTGAGTCGCATCCCATGTCGTCCGGGTACACTATCAGGATCATCATCATCAAGTCGCCTCTTTATGTGAGGATGCACAGCAACATCGATAGTACAACTGGCAGGATCGGTAGAGGGGGCCGTCGATCCATCAGCAACCTACAAAACAATTACTAAGCTTAGCATATGAAAATGTATATTAGTAATGTACGTGTTAAGTCAAAAATATTTTCTCACCATGGTCTCGTCGAACTCCTGAGTATAAGCATCCGTGGTGTCCTCATCATCGCATACAATGGCCTCCGTGATGGGCTGGGACGAAGCCTTAATAAGAAAATAAAAAATTAATTTATGGCAAATCATTAAGGAAAAGAAAACAAATTGAAATTTTACAGTAATACAAACATACCTGCACCTGTGGTAAATATGAGGCATAACTCAACCTGTGCCCGCCATCCACGTCTCGAGTCAGCCGATCCTCATCTGCAGTAGATGGGCCTGAAAAGAATTGGTCTACATCTCCGTCAAATGTACCCGAGATCAATAATGGATATGACGGGGTGACCTGCGATGCTGGCAGAGACAACTGAAGGCTATACGACGGCATGCTGCTGGAAGGCTCGTCTACCTGAGGGAAATAACCCAGCTGATCATCTCCAAGATCCTCATTATGTGCCTCAACAAGTGGGTCGATAGGTGCCTCAACACCCCCTTGCTGGGGGCCACCTCCTCGTCGTCCCCCGTGCTCCCGTGGGGTACCCCTGCCTCGTGGGACAGCCCTACCTCATGGGCCAGCCCTGGCTCGTGCCCGACCCCTGCCTCGTGGGAGAGGCCTACTCCGATGGTGCTCCTCTGGAACCGCATACTCAGCATCATGATCCAACATCGCACCCTCTCTGGATTGCTGCAGGGTCCGGAGAGCCATCTCTTCCACCTGTCGACCATACTCAATGACTGCAGCATTGTCGCCATGTTGTTGCATCTCCTGTCCCAACTGGTAGAATATGTGATGCCCAATAACCTGCACAACATTTAAAATATTAATTAAATAATACTATATCACAATTATATGACTTATCCCACAAAACATACCAGTGCCTCGTGCCTCCCGGCGTATGATCTGTACCGACTGCCAAGTACATGAATGGGGTTCCTGATCATCAGTCGGGTGTGAAGGCGGTACCATGACGTATAGAGCTCAATAGTCGCCTACTGGATCTGTGAAGGTGGTGGCGGAATCAAGTCCTCTCGCTGGTCCAAATATGGACCTGCGCCTCTAGCCATCGTACAAATTCGTTATCCACCCTAGAACCTCATCCTGCTGATAACGTGTAGCCACCCATGCAGGCTCCTCGGTATAGTCTAGGGACGGTCAAACTGGCAAAGTACATGCTCTGTGGCATGATGCTCGACCACATCGAGGCACATCATCGGGACGGAAGTGCTCCAAAGCAGTCGATCGATTGAGCAATAATCAGGCAGATCAACTAGCAACTCGTTGTTGTATGGTATCCACATGAACTATCAAATAATAACATAAAAGTGAGTATGCACAACACAAGTGAATTTATAACAAGTATGTTTAGGTACATATTTACCTGTCCGACCACCAGCATATCTAACACATCCCTGACAAGGGGGAGATTATGATGAGCATCACTCCCTCGGTAGTTCCCGCGCCGGAGAACCCACCTCGTAGCTAGAGGGAGAAACGGAGGTGCTACACCCGGCTCTAGAGGTGGCTGCAACGACAGGATCTGCTCCCAGACCCAAACCTAAGATAAAATGTTGACATAAAATTTAAGAGTCATTTTGACTATATAGAATTCAGAGTAATGAACAGATTATTTGAAAATGTTGTCACCTGTAGAAACGGCAGAAAACCACATATGTCCACTTGGGTGCCCATGCTCGCCCGACACAACTCATGTACAGGTATGCTAGAACAGCAGCACCCCAGCTGTACTGGGGTAACTCATCTAGTTACTGCAGATGATGCAGAAAGCGCAGACTCACTAGATTTCTCGAAGTATTCGGGAACAAGACACCCCCAAAAAGAAAGAACAACACCGACCTCGTGTATCGGTCAATATGGAGATCCTTTGTCTTGCTGGTAATGTCGGGGTGCAATACCTCCATATGTTGTCTGATAACTGTCACAAAAATGCGACTGCTCCCTCTAACTGTAACCTCACCCTGTGGTCTGAAACTAGTATACTGCCCCAGCGAATCCAAATATTGGGGACGTGTCATAGCTCTCATATACTGGGGCAGTGCAATGGCCACTCCATCAACACGCAGCCCATACAAAACCTGAACATCTTAAAGCGTGATGTTGGCCTCTCTAGTGAGCAGGTGAAAAGTGTGCGTCTCCGGTCGCCACCGCTCTATCAACGCTGTGATGAGAGACCAGTCGAGCTGCATTCGCCCAATCTCAAAAATCCTAAGGAAGCCCGTAGCACGCAGGCGATGGACTACGCAGGCATGGAAAGCTCTCCCCCTCAAAAAGTTCCACAAGTCGTCCGGTCTCCTGGCGCGGAAAGTCTGATCCAATACATGTCCCTCCCATACATAGGCGGACCTATGATCGCCCTGTAATACTAATATCTGATCTGCGGCTGGTCCAGGATGCACAGGCGGCAAGTCCATGTCGTCTACTATAATTTAAACAATATTAATTGTGTGTTTGTGATATAATAAATTAAATAATTAATTTTATAATTGGACAGAGTAATTATCTATGGGTTCCAAGCTCGATATTTGAGACCCAATAGCACCAAGCTATCCTTAATTATTATGTGTGTCAATTTTAATAAGTTTAAAATTTTGTTAGTTTAATAAATTAAATAATTAATTTTATAATTGGACACAGTAATTATCTATGGGTTCCAGGCTTGATATTTGAGGCCCAGTAGCACCAAGCTATCCTTAATTATTATATGTGTCAATTTCAATATTTTTAAAATTTTGTGTGTTATAATAAATTAAATAATTAATTTTATAATTGGACAGAGTAATTATCTATGGGGTTCCAGACTCGATATTTGAGGCCCAGTAGCACCAAGCTATCCTTAATTATTATATGTGTCAATTTCAATAAGTTTAAAATTTTGTTAGTTTAATAAATTAAATAATTAATTTTATAATTGGATAAAGTAATTATCTATGGGTTTCAGGCTCGATATTTGAGGCCCAGTAGCACCAAGCTATCCTTAATTATTATGTGTGTCAATTTCAATATTTTTAAAATTTTGTTAGTTTTATAAATTAAATAATTAATTTTTAATTGGACAGGTTATACAACTATGAGTTCCACGCTCGATATTTAATTTGACAACATATATTAATTTGTCAGTTTTGTAAGTTTATTTTATAAATTAAATAATTAATTTTGTAAAGTGTAATTGGATAGAGTTTGTAGTTAGTACATACTTAAAGTACAGAGACTCTATGCTAAAAGGCTCTATATTTTACTACGTTAAAAGACTCTATATTTATTATGCTAAACGAATCTATATTTTACTAAGCTATAAGGCTCTATATTTTACTACACTAAAAAGCTCTATATTTTATTACGCTAAAAGGCCACTATTCTTTAAACAAATAAATAATCTAAACTAATTAAAACAACAAACATATGAACATAACATTCACGAAATTACATATAAAATAGTAAAAGATATTTGTGAACAATTTCATTAACAATAAAAATAATTTCTCAAGCTTTAACTATTTTTTTAAAACACTAACTAATAATTTAATCCGGGTAAAAATAACATACAAATTTAATCGCAAACATAAAACAAATCAATGTGGAAACACATTCAAGAAAATAAATATGCATATGCTCTACGAATTTCGACATAAACTAAATCAGAATACCTCGATTTATGTTTTTTGAAATATCAAAAATTTAAAATTTTGACCCCGAAAAAAGGAATCCAAGGCTTGGTTTGTATGCGGGACCTACGCTCTTCACTTTTTGTGTGACGGGTGGGGCCCCAAGAATTTTTTTAATGGGGGGGGGGGAGTGGGGGGGTTTAAAAACACGACTGAACCAGTCGTGTTTTTAAAAAAGGAGGGTTATATTTAATTATAGGAAAACGCAGTATAATACTAAGTTTTTCTTAAACGTAGTATTATACTGCGTTTCTTATAAAAAAATTATGTTTTTAGTAAAACGCATTATAATACTGCGTTTTACTTTAACGGCTAACTTTCCATTAAAGTAAAACGAAGTATTATACTGCGTTTTATGTAGAAATATAACTTTTTTTAACAGTATAAACATATTTTATGTACAAAAATACATCATTTTAGTTTCGGACTCGAGAGATGCTTTGCTTTGTATTATCCTTTCTCTATTTAATTTATATTGTAAAAGTTTTTTTAATTTTCAATGTATTTTAACAACTTATAATATGTTAAATGCTTTATTTTTTTATAGAGACAGATCTAAGATTTGAAGGTTATGGGTTCAATATTCTAGTTCTTTTAAGTTACTAGGTTCAAAAAAAAAAATTATACATATTCCATGAATTTCACAAGACAAATATAGAATCTGCACAAAAACTATTGGGTTCGGCTGAACCCGTAAGCGGAGGGATAGCTCCGCCTTTATTTTTAGGTTATTCGTTTCACTTGGTATGATAGTTGTTACATATAGTTATTGTATGACCTTAGAGGTCGTTTGGTATGTGACATAAGAGATAATAATTCCATGATTAAATGCAGAATTATTTTATCCCGCGTTTGGTTGAATTTTTGAATTTTAAAACTAATTAATCCCACAATTGACTATTATTCTATCCCAGGGTGGGACAGTAATCCCCGGATAAATGGTAAAATAATAAAGATGTCCATCTCCGAGGCACTTTCCCAAAATTATTTAAACAATTCAATGTTAAAATTGAAAATAAAAGTTTATCTCAACTCATCTAGTATACACCAATCTTTTTGTTGTTACTATTTGTTGTCGTTACTTTTTTTTTTATTCTTTTTTAGCTGATGATTTATCGGATAAAGCCTCTCTAGCCTTCTAGGCTAGGTAAGATTACGTACATCTTACTCTACTCAGACCCCACTTGTGAGAACTCATTGGGTTTGTTGTTGTTGTTGTTGTTGTTGTATTTAGTATATACTAAACACTGTATATCTCATTTTTAGTCCAATGAACCAAACATCTTCCAATTAAATACATTGATTAAATAATTTCGTCATTATTTCATTCTCGTATTATAATCTCGGGATAGCTTGTTATCCTACCAAACAACCCCTTAGTATGTAGAAGTGATTTTGTTTTTAAATTATGTCTTTTCATGCTTAGGCTTCGGACATGACCCCTCCTTGTATCATGAAAAAATTCAAAAATAGTCAGATTTACAAGTGCTCATTCAAAAATAGCCACAGTTTCAAAAGTAATCGAAATTTAGCCACTTTTCATGTAAAGATAAATCTGAACGAAAACACTGTTCAAAATCCAAAAAATACTCCAGCATAATATACTGGAGTTCCAGTATAATTTAACGGTCCAGTATAATATGCTGGAAGTTCATACACTGGTGCACCAATCTCCAGTATATTATGCTGGAACTTTTCATATTGCAGCAAAATAGTAGTTATTTTTCAATGACTTTGCAAACGCTGGCTATTTTTGAATGACCAGCCCGAAAACTGGCTAGCCCATGCTATTTTTACCTTGTATCACTGTGTTTTGACAATTTATTCTCAAGTCACTTCATTTCTTCTTACTCTATTTTCTTTTCCATTGTCAAGTTTTAATTATTTTACAGCTTATTTGCTTAAGTTAATACACTATTAAGGTAAGCATTTGCAATTTGCACACACAATGAATTGAAAAATAGAGAAAACAAGAAAAAATAAAGGGTTTTTTTCACTTATAGATCACGCAAGAAATTATTTACATTCTGTAGCCGAAAAAGTGTATATAATTTGTATAAGTTTTATATATAACATGCAGAATGTATACATATACAAAAAAAATAATATTTTTTGGCTACTATTTTAATAGCGATTATATAATGTTATTTTTCATTATAAATAAATGTGTGGGGCAATCTTCTTAATAGCTTAAGATGGTACCATGGCATCCATTGAAGGTGATTATAGAGAATCCAATAAAGGGTAAGAAATGATTGCAATTTTTTGCTTAGGTGTATACCAATTACAACAGGGGGAAACCAAAAAAAGTCTTCAAGTTTCATAAGGGCCTTTGGTCCTTTTTGGGCCCAATTCATTTAGGGCCCACACTATACGGTCCTTACTTTAACTGTCCCCCCAACTTAAACAAATAGACAAGAAGGTTTCGACATTGAAAATGGGGTCCATTGGCCCATTACTCCATCAGTCAAAGTAATTGATTACCTCAAAAAGTAAGAGTAAAACTGGTGAATAGAATAGTCACTTTTTGAGTCGGCTTTAGAATTTGGCACTACAGGATATTATCCTTTAGTTTAAAAGAGGTAAACAATTGAAAATATGGCAAAACTCTAATAACCGTTCCAAAAATGGCCAACCCAACAAATTTTTCTAAAAAGTAATTAGACCATTTTCAAGTAGTCTCTTTTTTTTTTCAAAAAGAAAAATAGTAGCTTCCTGCGCAAAGTTAATAGGGAAGAATGATAAATTATCTCTCCTATAAGAATTTCAAGAATAACAATGTCATTTACTGGTTGTTCCTCATTGATCGTGTTATATTGTTATCCCAAAATAATGTTTATTTTGATAGTTTCATTAAAATTGATTGTATTGTATTATTAAATCTATTGTTCCGGAACAATGAGAAGTCCCCTTTTTTGAAATAGCCGATTTGGTGTGGTGGGATTGTTTCTTATTTTTCTTTCCAATTATGCCCTAACTTATTACTCCACAATTCTATTTTACCTTTTTTTTTGTTTTGCTATTTTAACTCCAATTCTCCAACTTATAACCTACTTTGTTTTTTTCCAAACCAATGTTAAAGGTGTTTTGTCGCCTTCTATTTTTTTTTCCTCCTAATTTGCTTTTAACTCAATTCTAATTAGTTGTGCTCCTTTAATTTGCCTTCTTCTGACTCGCTCCTTTGTTCTGCTTTCTTAAGGTGTTTTATCTTCTTCTGTATGTTTTTTTTTTGCATATTTTTTGATAAATTTAAAATTTAAAATTTAAACAATTGAGGGTATTTTAGTAAATTTATCAGTTACAGTACAGTACGATACAGTCAAACCAAACAACAAAATATTATGTAACAATAACAAACAATACAATTTATCCAAACATTATATTCATAAAATGACACGGTACAATATGATACAATACAATACATTATAAAACGATGGGGAACAATGATCCAAACAGAGTGTTAACTTTTCCCCATACTCCTACTAAAAGAGTTTTACGTTTGATCTTAATAATATAATTAACGTTTAAACAATTATATCACTATAAAGTAATTGCAAGTAAATATTTATAATAAAAATAATAGGAAACCTGATAAGAATGCAAGTAATCTATTATAACAGGTTAATGGAGTGTATAAATAATTTTTACATTGTTATCATATATAATTTAAATCTATGTTAAAAATTAAACCGCTAATAATTGAAGAAACAAGGTTTTAGCTAACAATATATTGAACATTTATCTAGAAATTTCATAAATATCCATAATTAGAGTAGTACTATTTTGGTACCATCTACAAAAAAAAAAAACACTATATTTTTCATAATTCTACCCCTAAAAGTACAATAAAATTCACAAATGGCGACTTTTCATCTCATGTAATTGAAAAATAGTCAATGATATAAAGTTTTACTCCTGATTATTTTTTAATTATATAGGATGAAATGCATTAGTATTGAATGGGTTATGAAAGACTAACCATAAAAACGTCGAGAAAATAAAGCCCACATTTGCTCTTTTGTATAAAAATGATACTAGGTAGCCACTCTAAAGGGTTGTTATTTAAAAATTAGCCAATTCGTCCTAAATTTCAGTTTTTCAGAACAAAAATATCCTAAGTTGTCTTGAAGTTTAGATTTTTAGTTTAAAATTTTAGAACAAAATAAGTATTGGCTAATCTCTAAATAGCATCCCTGATAATGGCTATCTATGCACTAGCCCCCTCCTTTTGTACATTGGACAACAACAAAGAAATGAGATGGGTATGTATTTGGGATTACCAGCTATCATGGGACGATCAAAGAAAAAGATGCTATAGTTTATTAAGGATAGAGTCAAGACAAAAATAAAAGGATGGAAGGGTAAATTTTTAAGTACATCAGGAAAAGAAGTAATGCTTAAATCTGTACTTGCAGCAATCCCTACATATGCCTTGTCTTGCTTTCAACTCCCTGATGGTCTGTGCAACCGAGGGTAAAGAAAGATGCATTTTGAAAAATGGGAAAGATTATGTGATTTTAAATCAAGGGGTGGCTTAGGATTCAGGGATTTAAAGGCTTTTAATATGGCTTTGTTGGCTAAACAAGCTTGGCATATATTGTCGTATCCGGATTCGTTGTTAGCATAGCCAATGTGACTGTCTTAGCATGACAGTCTAGAATAGCACGACACGGAGAAAACCAATCCATGCCCAAGATGACATTGAAATCCACCATACTCAGTAATAACAGATCCACTTGGGTCTCCAGACCCCTAATAGTCACCACACACGACCGAAACACACGGTTTACAATAACAGTATCGTCCTTGACCAAGTTGACTCAGAATAGTGCTTCATTTGTATGGTCGGACGAGTGCGAGGAGAGCTTTCAGAAGCTCAAGACAGCCTTGACCACAGCTCCAGTGTTGGTTTTGCCATCAGCTTCAGGTTCATATATCGTGTATTGTGATGCTTCGAGAGTTGGGATTGGTTGTGTGTTGATGCAGGAGGGTAGAGTTATTGCTTATTCTTCTCGTCAGTTGAAGCCCCATGAGAAAAACTACCCCGTTCTTGATTTGGAGTTAGCTGTCATAGTTCACGTATTGAAGATTTGGAGGCATTACTTGTATAGTGTATCTTGTGAGGTGTTCACGATCATCGTAGTCTTCAGCATTTGTTCAAGCAAAAGGATCTTAATTTGAGGTAGCGGAGATGGTTGGAGTTGCTTAAGTATTATGATATCACTATATTGTATCATCCGGGGAAGGCCAATGTGGTGACCGATGCTTTGAGCCGAAAGACAGTGAGTATGGGGAGTTTGGCATACATTCCAGTTGGGGAGAGACCTCTTGCAGTTTATATTCAGGCCTTGGTCAATCGGTTCGTGAGGTTAGATATTTCGGAACCCAGTCGGGTATTGGCTTGTGTGGTTTCTCGGTCTTCCTTATATGATCGCATCAAAGAACGTCAGTATGATGATCAACATTTGCTTGTCCTTAAGGACAGAGTTCAGCATGATGATGCCAGAGATGTGACCATTGGAGATGATAGGGTGTTGGGGATGCAAGGCCGGATTTCTGTGCCCAATGTGGATGGACTTCGGGAGTTGATTCTGGAAGAGGCTCATAGCTCGCGGTATTCCATTCATCCGGGTGCCGCGAAGATATATCAGGATTTGAGGCAGCACTATTGGTGGAGAAGAATGAAGAAATATATTATAGGATTTGTAGCTCAGTGTCTCAACTATCAGCAGGTGAAATATGAGCATCAGAGACCGGGTGGCTTGCTTCAGTAGATGGATATTCCAGAGTGGAAGTGAGAGAGGATCACTATGGACTTTGTTGTTGGACTTCCACGGACTTTGAGAAAGTTCGATGCTATATGGGTGATTGTGGATCGGCTTACCAAGTTTGCGCACTTCATTCTTGTGTGTACTACTTATTCTTCAGAGCGGTTGGCATAGATCTATATCCGGGAGATTGTTCGTTTGCATGGTGTCCTAGTTTCCAGCATTTCAGATAGGGGCACTTAGTTTACCTTGCAGTTTTGGAGGTCTGTGCAGCGAGAGTTGGGTACTCAGGTTGAGTTGAGCACAGCCTTTTATCCTCAGACGGACGGGCAGTCCGAGCGTACTATTCAGATATTGGAGGACATGTTGCGTGCTTGTGTCATTGATTTCAGAGGGTCATGGTATCAGTTTCTACCGCTTGCAGAGTTTACTTATAACTACAGCTACCAGTCGAGTATTCAGATGGCTCCATATGAGGCTTTGTATGAGAGGCGGTGTAGATCTCCAATTGGTTGGTTCGAGCTCGGTGAGGCTAGGCTATTGGGGACTGATTTGGTGCAGGATGCTTTGGAGAAGGTGAAGGTGATTCAGGAGAGGCTTCGTACAGCGCAGTCGAGGCAAAAGAGTTATGCGGACAGGAAGGTTCGAGATGTATCCTACATGGTTGGTGAGAAGGTTCTATTGAAGGTTTCACCCATGAAGGGTGTTGTGAGATTTGGGAAGAAAGGAAAATTGAGTCCGCGGTTCATTGGCCTTTTTGAGGTGCTTCGGAGGATTGGGGAAGTGGATTATGAGCTTGCTTTGGCACCCAGCTTGTCGAGTGTGCATCCGGTATTTCATGTTTCTATACTCCGGAAGTATATTAGGGATCTGTCTCATGTTCTGGATTTTAGCACGATTCAGTTAGATGATGATTTGACCTATGATGTGGAGCCAGTAGCTATTTTGGGTCATTAGGTTCGGAAGTTGAGGTCGAAGGATATAGCTTCAGTGAAAGTGCAGTGGATAGGTCGGCCTGTGGAGGAGGCTACCTGGGAGACCGAGCGGGAGATGCGGAGCAGATATCCTCACCTGTTTGAGGCTTCAAGTATGTTTCTTGACTCGTTCGAGGACGAACGTTTATTTAAGTTGGGGAGGATGTGACGACCCGGCCAATTGTTTTATGAGTTACCGCTCTGTTTCCCCCATTTCTACTTCTTTATGCTTTGTTTATCTGTGTTATATGGTATTTGAGACACTTAGTCTCTTTTGAGGAAGTTTAAGTTGGAAAAGTCAACCAGATGTTGACTTATGTGTTAGAGGGCTCGGATGTGAGTTCCAATGGTTCGGTTAGATTCGTGAGGTTATGACTTAGGAGTGTGATCGGAATGGGTTTTGGAGGTTTGGAGTAGATTTAGGCTTGAATTGGCAAAGTTGATATTTTGGCGATTTCCGGTTGGTAGGCGAGATTTTGATATAGGGGTCAGAATGAAATTTCGAGAGTTGCAGTAGCTTCGTTATGTCATTTGGGATATGTGTGCAAAATTTCAGGTCATTCGGACGTAGTTTGGTTGGGTTTTTGACCAAAAGCAGAATTTGACAGATTTTAGAAACTTAGGCATGAATCCGATGTGTTTTGGTTGATTTGATGTTGTTTGAGGTGTTTTAAAGATTGGTACAAGTTTGAATAAGGTATTAGGATATGTTTGTGCCTTTGGTTGAGGTCCCGAGGGCCTCGGATGAGTTTCGAGTGGTCAATCGGATCATTTTGAAGTGAAGAAAGTTGCAGATTTTGAGTTCCACCAGTTGTAGACAATTTGGCCTTCGTGTTCGCGAGAGGACCCTCGCGTTCGCGAAGAGCCAGCTGAGGGAGGTGAAAATTTAGCCTTCGTGTTCACGAGGCAGGTGATGCATTCGCGAAGGGCTGCGAGATTGTGCATCGCGTTCACGGGCGTGTAGTCGTGTTCGCATAGAAGGAATTTAGAGGCTGAGCTTCAGTGAAATTAAACCATCGCGTTCGTGATTGATGAGACGCATTCGCGAAGCTTCGTCTAGGTAAAGCATCGCGTTCGCGAGGTCTTGGTTGCGAACGCGTAGGAGAAAAGTTGGTCAAAGTAAATTTATGCTTCACGAACGCGAGGCTTTGACCGCGTTCGCGAAGAAGGAAATTGGGCCTGGGCAGAAGGTTTTTAAGCTCGTCTTGTCCGCGATTTTGGGGCTTATTTCCTCCATATCTGGTCGTTTTTGGAGATTTCTTGAAGGAGATTGAAGAGGGATTCAAGGGAAAACGTTTGGAGGTAATAGTTTTGGACTAAAAACTTGATTATTATGTGAATTCCACCTAGAAAAACATGGAATCTAAGCCTAGAATTGAAGAGTTAGAGCTTGAAATTGGAGACAAAACATTTGGGATTTGAAGGGTCATTTGTTGATGGATTTTGATGTTTTTGATATGTATGAACTCGTGGGGAGATAAGAAATCTGTTGATGTGAAAATTTTCGAATTTCGAGACGTGGGCCTGGGGGTCGGGTTTTGGTAATTTCAGGATTTGTGTCCTTTATTTATTGTTTTCGCTTGGGCTTCGTTTCTTTAGCATATTTTGACGTCCTCGTTCTGATTTTGGTTAGATTCGACGCGAGTGGAGGCCAATTCGAGGGGCAAATATGTTGCGAGCTAGAGATTTAGCCGGTTCGAGGTGAGTAATGATTGTAAATGATGTTCTGAGGGTTTGAAACCCCGAATTGCACATCGTAGTGCTATATTGAGATGAGACACATGATTGATGACGAGTGTGGGGTCGTGCACTATTGGGGATTGTGACTTGGTCCGTCCCGATTGATATTTGTACAGCGTATTTGACTGAAATCTATTTGTTATCATCATTATTTGGGTTGAATGCCATATTTGGGCCTTGTGCCGACTAATTGAACCCTTCGTGGATTTTTACTGGTATTTCCTCACTGTTTTGACTTTATACTTGAACTCGTCATGTTATATTTTACTGTTTTTCGTACTCAGCTAGGTTTACTCTATTTTAACACTTATATGATCTTTTAAATGATATTTTGGGCTGAGAAACATGTTTTACTACTGCCTCAGTGGCTTGTGAGATTTTTTGACTGAGTAAGGCCGAGGGCCTACTTTGTGAGGAAACATTTGATACCGATTATGAGGCCTAGGGCCTGAGACATGTACGCCACGAAGAGGCTTTATTGATATGAAACCGAGGGCCTAGTTTTGATGCCACGAGATGGTTTGATATTGCGCTTGGGCCGTAAGGGGCCCCTCCAGGAGTCTGCACACCCCCAGTGAGCGCGGTACCCATTGTGATGTGATATTGAGCCCGAGGGGCTGGTATTGTTCTATGTGATTGCCTGAGGGGCTGGTACTGTTCTGAGATATTGCTCGATGGGCGGATTTGTTGATATTGTGCCCGAGGGGCGAGCCTTTATGTGTTTACTTTTCATAATTGACTGTCAATTATTTGCTTAATTATTGAAAAAAGGCTTTTCCGGAAACTACATTTGAGTTAAAGAATTCTATCTATCTTTCGCGGATTTACTGTTTTTAAATGGTTTTACTGCTTCATTATAGAATGCTTTGTACCTTATGTGATTTCTTACTTTCAGTCGTTATTTACATTTGTTACTCACTGAGTTGGATTACTCACTTTACTCCCCACACCCTGTGTGCAGATTCAGGCGTAGCTGGTTCCGCTCCCGAGTGCTTATCCCTCTAGCTTCAGGCGGACGTTCGGAGTTCACGAGGTAGCTGTTGGCATCCGCAGCCCCGTGTCTCTACTCCTTTATTAGTTCTATCTCATTTCAGACAGTTGTACTAGTTTATAGACATAGTGGATTTGTATTATGACTTATAGATGTTCATGACTAGTGACACCCCGGTTAGGGCTGTGTATGAGTGTTCTTCCGCGTATTTATATTATCATCTGTTATTTCAGATTTATTTCATCATGTTTAGACTGTTCTTAATGCTTAACTGTTAAAAATTGGAAAATGAAAAGTGTCGGTTGGCCTTGTCTTCACGTGAGGCGTCATCACGACTGGGTCTGGGTTTAGGGTCGTGACACAAAAGTACTTAAAAGCAAATACTTTCCCAACTCAACTTTCCTTGGCACTTCTACATCATCTACTGGATCATGGATATGGAGAAGTATTTTGTGGGAAAGAGATTATATTAGTTACTGGACTAAGGTGGAGGATTTTTTATGGAAAAAATATAAATATTTGAACTGATCCTTGGATTCCAAGAAATAATGGTTTTACTCCAAAAAGTATTCAAATGCAAAACAATTTAGATCTTAAGGTTGCAGACTTAATTGACGAAGATACGCATACCTCGAAACTATTAGCTTTAAGGTTTCACGTATTAATTTTGATGATAACAAACCAATATAATTATTAATCAAAGAACACTTACTTGTGGTAATCTTATTTTTGCACAGGTTTATTCACAAAGAAGTTGATGGTAAAGATCCAATCAAATATGGGAAAGAAAATATCATGTGAAGAATTTATCAAGGAAGATTATTTTTAGAGATTTAATCTAGAAGGAATAATATTTGAAAGTGAAATTTCAAATATTGAATGGTTTACTACAATATTAGAAGAAGGATCTATGAAAATTATGGATGGAAAGCTTTTCAACATCTTGAAAGGAAAGTTGCTAAAATCATGAAGAAGATTTATTATTTTGTGGAAGGAAGATACTCTGGAAGAGATACTACAAAGCCAAGGAAGAATATATTTTTTATAGAAAGAAAATATATTATGGATGTAGTACAATCTATATTATAAAAAGATATTATTTTTCAAGATCAAGAAAGGAATATTTTTAATATAATGGGAGAAGAATATATTTTCTATGGAAAGAAAATATATTACGGATATAATACAATCTATATTATGGAAAGAGTTATCTGCAAAAGGAAAGGATATAAGCAATAAACAATATTCATTGAATACACAGTTGTATATAATATTGGTGCAAAGAAAATAAATGAAAAGAGTCCTAGCATATTGGAATCTCACGTGGAGTGGAATCACTTTAGCCTATGGATGGAAGATAGATCTTATAATCACTCCATGATTCATACCCTAATGAAGGATCTACTGAGAATCATCCAAAATACAAAGGATTCTATATTCATGATGGACTATTAAAGGAATTAATCTGTTCCTTACAATGTGAGATATGATTGATAGATATATTGGATTGGGAAAGATTCCAAAGATGGTATTGCAATTAGAAGAATCAATTAAACCAATATGAAGGGATATATTGAGAAATATGCACACACTTCATATCTGAAGAAAGGTTTGAAATTCAAGAAGCCCGTAGCTAATTGAGATTCTACAATCACAAAGTCAAGCACTACAACGAAGATTCAAAAGGAAAGTCGACATCTGCTGAATAGAAGAAGATTCAACATAATCCATCAGGAGATATCCTAGGAAATTATCACCGTGATTTTAGCAACAAACATGAAATCAAGACTCAAGGATGTGATGCAAAGGTCAACACGAAGCCAACACTATAAGTACGAGAATTTGAAAAAGAAACATTTACGAGGCCTTCTATACAATTGTCTATCCAACTACAAGTTCTTTATTCTACTCTTAACAAACATTGTAATTCACTTTAGTAGATTTACTGTGTACACAAAAGAGAGAAGAGAGACAGAAAAATATTGGAGAGGCAGTGTGTCCGAGAGGTTGTGTCATTGTTCGTTTCTTTGGTGAGCGAGTGAAAACCAACCAAAGGGTCGTTGTTGGTGAGCGAGTGAAAACCAACTCCTGTTCATTGTTGGTGAGCGAGTGAAACCAACCCTGCCAACATTGGTGGTGATCGCTGAAAACTACAAAGGCTGTACTCAATTCAATTTACAAAGAGCTCTAAAAGATAACACTCTTGCAACCCAAGAGGAATGGATTAGGATACCACATTGGTTCACCAGTATAAAATTCCAGGTGTCATTTATTTTATCGCTCTCATATTATATTTTGTTCCTTTATTGTTTGTTGTGATTAACATTTGTTTAAATCGAAAGAACTAACAGTTCTGTTCAGATTGTCTCCGCATAAATTGATTAGGTCTGAAGAGTAGTCGACTACAAATTTAAAAGGCTGCAATTCAACCCCCCCCCCCCCCCACTTGTACTTTCAGAAACTTCTTGAGATAAGTATGACCTTTGAACCCGAAGATGTAGATGCAATTTTGTCTATTCCAATATCCATCATAGATTTTAATGATAGATTAATTTGGCATCATTCAAAATCTGGAACTATAAAGTCAAGTCAAGTTACTATTTAGCAAATGATTTGGTGGGTAAGACTATTAGGAATTTGGAAGCCCATGCGAGTTGTCATTCTTTTCCTAAAAACTTCTGGGATTCTTTGTGGAACTAAAAATCAAAAATAAACTTAAATATTTTCTAAGGAAGTAAAAATCAAGCATGTTTGATCACATGGAGTTTCTATATATTTCAAGGAGATTGAACAAAGTAGCTCATAGTTTAGCTAAATTTTCTATTGGCGTAATACATACGGAGACACCTAAAGTTGGCACAATCTTTCACTTAGACACTTAAACTAGGCCTCTTTCCAATTAGACACGTGTCTTAGGCAATTCTCATACCAATTAGACATGTTTTTGCTGGCTTAATAATTAACCAAGCGCGTATTCTGCAATCTCCGTCTATGTAACAAAAGTAACCATTATAAATCGTGCCACATCATTTTTTTTTGTCCACCTCACTATTCACCTCAGCTATATAGTGTTATTTCCACTAAAATACAAATACCCCTTTCATCCCCAACCTCCAACGTTCCCCCACCCGCCGATGTCTCCAATTCCGTCGCCGACATCACCCCTGCTCCCTCTTCATTGTCCAATTTTTGTCGTCTGATCTCGCCTGGCAAGCGGCGTCAAACAGATCCAAACTCCAAAGGCAAAAGTTCATAAAACCCATTTATCAAACTCCTTAATAAAGCCAAGAATTTTCGCAAAAATATCAAAATTACATAACAATGGCCAAGTAATTTTATTCTATTTATTAGGATATTGGTCTCATTTGTTCACCACTTTTTAGTTGTCTTTGTTTGAGATTGATAGTTCTGCTTGATGGTTTTTTCCTGTAGCTTTATTTACTTTTTGGTGTTATGGTAATGAAATATTATGGTGGTTGGAGGAGAAGTTTTGGTGGGATTTTGGAATTGGGGGTTGGTGATGATAAATGAAAAATGGTTGTTGCTAGGTAATTTATGAGGAGAAGATGACTTATTGGAGTATTATTACGGAGGAGGAAGGTTTAAGATAGTGTAGGAGCTGATATGGTGGAAAAATGGAGAAGATGATGAAACACAGTTTGTTTTTTGGGTGGGGGGTGGGGGTGGGGGTAGGGGATTTAGTGAAAACAAGATATTTTGTGGTCAAATGCATTTTTAATATTTAATTAATTGAAAATGTCATGTTTATTTCATTCACGCGCTCTAGGAGACTGAGAAACACTTTCTTTGTCATGTCATAGTTTTGTGTCTAATTGGTATGAGAATTGCCTAAGAAACGTGTCTAATTGGAAAGAGGCCTAGTTTAAATGTCTAAGTGAAAGATTGTGCCAACTTTAGGTGTCTCCGTATGTATTACGCCTTTTCTATTTCTTTGTGGAAGGACATCTCCTGGGAGAAGTTTTTCCCAAGTTGAGTTGTCGAGGATGCAAAAAGTACATTTGAACTTTGTTGTTCGTTGATGCAATAATATGAACGTCCTTGTTTTGGGGGAAAAAAAAATTCATAGAGCGGTACCGCTTGAAATTTCAAGAGCGGATATACGGTATAAAGTTGGGCTAGAAATTGACTCAAGAAGAAAAAAGCAAAGAGCTAATATTGGGCCAGACACACAGCACGATCCGAAATGTTAATCAAACCCTTTCCACTTCTGTTGCAGAGGTGGGCAACAATCAGTTAAACGAAAAAATGAAAATAAAAACTTTCAGTTGTAAAAAAATAAAAGAGCTTTAACATGAGAAAATAAGGATGTATGTTGTGTAACTAAAATGATTTCTTGAAAAAACAAAAAGAAAAACGCACCAAACGCATCAAGAAAATCAAAGTATTTTGACTTTTTTTAACGTTCAATAAATTGTAAAAAAAATTCTTTTTCCAACTTAAATAATAGTGTTTTCTCTATTCATTTTTATGGATATTGTCAAATCTATCGTGCAAATATTTATAAATATACAGCTTTTTATAAAAACAAATTGAGAAAACAAAACTTTCTGTTTCTGGGCTTCTACAGAAGTCCATTTAATGGCAGCTTGGGGAATTAATGGCCCACTTGGGCTGCACAACATTTTCTATTGTTCTTTTACAGGGGAAAGGTTCCATAAACCCAGACCGCTATTGAAGTTATATCCGTATTGTACAAATATTTTTAAAAGTTAACACTCGAATCTAAAGTACCTTTATATCTTCAATGCAATTCCAGAATCGAATCTGAAGCTCTTTTATCTTTCCAATGCAACTTCGAAAATCGAATCTTAAATAGTTTTGCTTCTTCAATACAACTTCAGAATCAGATTTGGAGTTCTTTTATCTTTCTAATGCAATTTCAGAAAATCGAATGTTAAGTAGTTCTATCTCTACAATGCAGCTTCGAAAATCGAATCTTAAATTCTTCTATCTTTCCAATGCAACTTTAAAAAAATCGGATCTTGAATAGTTCTATCTTTTCAGTGCAACTTCAGAAGTCGGATCTTATGTTTGGAAATATAAACTTATTTTTTGAATTTTAATAATCTAGCACACGATTTAACGCCCAAATCTACTCCAAGTGAGCTAATATTTAAAATATAACTTTCAAACATCATAAAGAACAAACCCCAATAATCAAATTGTCTTAACAACAACAACAAATCTAACAGATCCATTTTGCAAATAATAATAAGAAGAAGAAACCTTAAGCACAACGTACAATGATGTTTTGCGACTAAAAAAGGGAAGAAAAAGAAACCATAACGGCTCATAGTAACATGGGACATAAATATAGTAAAGAAAAAACAACAGCGATGCTCCTGGATACATAGGACATGAGTATAGAGAAGAAGGGAAAGGTGTATCTGAAGTTACACAAAAATTGAGAGTTAGTTAAACTTTTTTTAAAAAAAATCGGTACAGGCTAAACAGGAGTGACCAAAATAGGACACCCCGTGAAATTTTTACTCTTTTACATGGAATACACATCAGATAAATCTCTTTTAATTTAACATGTAACGTGACCAAAAGGTTTTGACATGTAATGCAAAGCTCATCATTTAATTTCTCTTTTAAATATTACACAATCTCCTTTCTTTAAATTTTGAATGAAAAACAATATTGTCATGGATAATAGATCCATTTTCTCTTTATGTATTAATTCATTCTTTTCCCTTCCATGTTGTATAACAAAGTAATCCCTATTTAATTTTATATGATTGAATCATGCATTTGACATTTGTATATCATTCAATTTCTCCAAATAATATTGCACCAACAAAAGTAAATGGAGCTAAATTCTGTCGTGGGCTTTAAATTTGTTAGTGTAGAGACATTAAATATAAGGGGTTTTTTTTTTAAAGCTTATAATAGATTCAAATATTTATCACTTTCAACTGCTGTCTTTCCAAGTCTTCTTTTCTAAAACTTTTTTTTGGGGAAATTACCAGTTATGTCCATTTATAAGTAGCTCATTATAAAATTTGGCCAATTCATAAAATATTACTAATATTAGTTAATTAGCTATTTGTAGCAAAAAATATCAATTTTTTTTAGTAGGTGTTATTAGAATAGATTGGGTACAACTTAAGGAGCTTGAATCTCAGTTTTGGGATGATTTGGTGAAGTTTTGAGGTGGTTTGAATTGAAAATTCAAAGTAAAAACTAAACATGAAAAAAGTGTTATGTGTATCACACTGTTTATCATTTATGTATCACATATGTATCATATTTGTATCAATTATATATCACATGTATATCCATGTATATCTGTGTGTGAGATATATGTGTGATACATGTTTGATACATGTGTCACAGAAGAATTTTTTGAACTCGATTTAATTACGAATTTTGATACAAAACCAGTCCAAATCACCTCCAAATTTCCTCAAATTTTGTATACTGACTTATGTATATATTTTCAATGAATTTCAACTATACCCATCGAAAAAGTTCCTTTTTTGCTTAGATTTTTGGAATATTATATATATATATATTTTTTGTATTTCGTCACCCTATTTGCTACCTCATCCATGAAATTTCCTTTCCGTCTTGCATCTAATGTTGCTAATCACGCTTAAAAATATGGAAGGTGATTTTTGCATGTGATTCTTTGAGAGAAAGAATCTTATTTATTTGGTTTTTCAATTTTTATATGTACTTGACTAGTTTTGGTAAATCTATAACTAATAGTTAGAGGTTGGTAAGTTGAGACTTATTTGGGACATTTGTGTAAGTTTTTCCTTTTTTTTTTTTTTTTTTTTTTACACCGATGGCCTTTGCTTAAAAGAACTTATAAAAATGTGCAATACACCCTTAAAGTTTTAAATGTTTAATAAATTAAAACTTAGGACATTTCTTACGACTCTGAACATCATAAATCCCTAGCAAAAGAGTTACAATTTAACGATCTGCTCCACAACTTTTATAACTTCAACTTCAATTACCCCCTTTTTCTAAAAACATAAAGGGTCCAAATATGTCATTGAACTATGCGTGAAAAAGAGAATTTACCTATCGTTAATATTTTGGCATATGTGTATACCATCCAATACTTTCTTCAAATACGCCCTTATTTTAAACGGCCCCATATGAGATCATATTTGGCTAAGAATTAAAAAAATGAACAAAGGCAAATTCGCTCCATTTCGTATAATTCAAAGGCATATTTGAACCTTTTTCATTTTTTAAATTCATAGTCAATATTGTGGAAACGCATACGTACTTGCATTTATATTTTATTTTTTTTATTTGGATAGTAACACATTAAAGATTCTTGAAACAGTCGAAAGAAGACAATTAGTCTGTGCCCAGCAAGGGCACAAGCTTGTCGAGGGTAACAGATGCTTGTCGAGGGTAACAGTATTTATTACTAGTTTAGTCAAAATCTTATTACTTATCATTTAATTAATTTGGCGTGTTTACTCCATACTTATCATTATTTATAAACATTCTTTAATATTAACTACCTATTCGTTTCACTTTACAATACTACCATGGCCGGCTGCAACTTATGGATTTTTATGTCAAAGCTTTCAACAAAAAGAAATGGCAATTAAGTGCATTAAGTTTTCGCGATACACAGGGTCCGAGAAAAGGCTAGACTACATTGAGTCTCATGTATGCAGTCTTACGTTGTATTTTTATTGGAAACTATTTTCATGTCTTGAACTTGTGATAGTCACACGACGATTCCATTAAAGCTTTCAACAATCCGATCAAAACTATCAATTAGTTTTTTTTAAAAAACTTTAGTTCATTAATTTTAAGCTTATGTAAGTAGTTTTTCGATAAGCTTGGTCAATCATAATTGATGTTACATTAAACATTAGTCATGGAGCTGGTAGCCGCATATTACGTACGTGCCTCAAGAAAGCGAAAAAAAAAATACAATACTAATAAAATTAATTTCTTAACAATTACTTATTCAAGTAATTAGAGTTGCATATACGCATTGGAGGTAATTCAATAATCAAACAATTACAGTTAGTTAACAAAAAAATGATAAAAGACTACAATTCAATCTAGTACGTCTAATTACATCAATTTGAAAGAGATTTGATATTAACACTATTCAAACCAACGAGCTTTTCCTGCCATCTAAACCTTACTATTTTTTCATATAACTCTTACACATTATTACCAATTGGAAATAACCACAAACTATTCTTGGTCATCAACACACTGATCACAAGCAGAATTACAGAGCTAAATTAGTACATAAAATTGTGATAAAAGCAAAATTCCATAATTAACTGTTTCAATTACCCCAAAGAGAAATCCGTGCATACTGAATATTTGAACAATCCAAAAAAAAAAATTAAAAACAGATTTGCAATTCACTTTGAAAAATATTTTTAAACATACCAATGAACAAACAACTACAAGCTTCATGGCATTGTTAGCTCAAACAAGTTTACGACTCGGGTCCCAAATGTTATGGCAGTATCTAAATCCAATTTTATATTCAAATAGACAAGACATGTAAATCAATAATTGTAATCACTTGTTCAACAGATAAGAACATGTAGTTTCTGAAATCCTTTCTCATAAAAAACAACAAGTGGTCCAAATCAAATTACAGAGTCAAAATCGAGGAAATGTACCTTGCTCCAATAGAGTAAAAAAGAAACAATGATAAGAAATGAATCTGGATCTCGGCAATGCAGTGAACCAGCAGCACACAGTAGTTTCTTCGATTCAAAAGCTTTTACCCAGGAAATGTGCAGCAAACCCGTTAAACTTGAAAACAACTATCGGCTCTTCTTCTCTTTTTTTTTGAACTTTTCTTTAGTTTTGAAGATTTCTGATTTTCAGATCTTCATTTGTGTTTTTGTTTTAGCTTTGTTTCAGCCATTTGTGCATTTCGCGTGTGTCAATCATGAATGAAAGGTGAGTGAAGGAAAGAAGAAAAGAAGGGGAGGATGTTGGTTTTTTAGAGAAATCAAGCCGAAGAAGATGACCTGGGGCGCCGTTTCTCTGTATCTCTAAGGGGTAAGGGATCTGATCATCTTGTATTGGTTGTGAGATGAAGAAGCAACAGCGTGTTTTGGGTATTGAAGAAAAAGGGGGATCTCCTTCTCTGCGGCGCTGCCTTTTGTCTGGGATCTTTTTTAGGTCTCCCCAAATCTGATCTCTTTTGTGCCTTAGCTCCCCTTTTATGTGATGGATTAGGGTATAAAAAATGAACAAAAGGGGTAATGGGTCAAATGGGTATTGGTATTGGAATTGGGTTGGGGTTTAGAATTGATTTGGGCCTTTAGGAATTGGCCCAATTTTAAAAGAAACAAGACCAAAAATACATTCTTCCTAATTTCCTTTTCTCCTTTTTCTTTTTTTTAATTAATTAATCTATTTTTGTAGAAATTAAAATTATTTATTTATTTTTAACATTAAAACAACTAATTAACTTAAAACTAAAGAAAAATGTAAATTTAAAAGACTACAAGTTAAATATGTAAAAATGACAATTTTTAGGATTTTTTTCTATGATTTAAAAATATTAAAAATGCATGAAATGCAAATAAATAAAGAAAAATTCCTAAAATCAATAAAAATTATTTTTGGTCTATTTTTAGGAGTTATTTTCATGTAGGGCAAAAATCACGTGCTCACAGCTGCCCCTCTTTACTCGGAAACCCGAAGGGTTTTCGTGCAAAGATAAAGTGAGCGGATACGAGCTATTTTGCCCATTTGAATACTCCATTGGAAGCATTTTTTGAAAGATTTGACTGCACCCTGCTTCCGAGGTTGCCTACATATCCTTGGCTATAAAGGAATCAGGTCAGTGTAGTTCGGGAAGTTTCGGTAGCTGGGACTACCATGAAGCTGTGATTTCACTGTTGCTGATGCTGCTGCTGCTACTTCTTACTGAACTCCTTATACCATGACAAAACAAAAGAAGTTAGACTAAACTATGATCTATGCATTACAAAAATCCTATCTGTATCTTCAAACTTGATCTTGTGATTCCCGTTGCCTTTTGACTTGTATTCCCCGGGTGAAGTTCCCTTGTTGCCGACTTGAATTGTGATCTGAAATGCTTTCCCTTTTCTTCAGGTGGGCGCCTGATTGATGAACTCGAATTATAATCTGAGATGCTTTCCTTTTCTCCAGGTGGGCGCCTGATTACTGAACTTGAACTGTGTTCCCTTACTTTCCAGGTGGGCGTCTGATTGCCAAAACTTGAACTACATTCCCGTGCTCTCCAGGTGGGCGCCTGATTGCTGAACTTGAACTGTATTCCCCTGCTCTCCAGGTGGGCCCCTGATTGCCAAAACTTTAACTATATTCCCGTTCTCTCCAGGTGGGAGCCTGATTGCCAAAACTTGAACTGTATTCCCGTGCTCTCTGGGTGTGCGCCTGATTGCCAAAACTTGAACTGTATTCCCATGCTCTCCAGGTGGGCGCCTGATTGCCAAAACTTGAACTGTATTCCTGTGCTCTCCAAGTGGGCGCCTGATTGCCAAAACTTGAACTGTATTCCCGTGCTCTCCAGGTGGACGCCTGATTGCTGAACTTGAACTGTATTCCCGTGCTCTCCAGGTGGGCGCCTGATTGCCAAAACTTGACCTATATTCCCATGCTCTGCAGGTAGGCACCTGATTGCCAAAACTTGAACTGTATTCCCGTGCTCTCCAGGTAGGTGCCTGATTGCCAAAACTTGAAATGTATTCCCGTGCTCTCTAGGTGGGCGCCTGATTACCAAAACTTGACTTTTATTCTCGTGCTCTCCAGGTGGGCGCCAGATTGCCAAAACTTGAACTGTATTCCCATGCTCTCCAAGTGGGCGCCTGATTGCCAAAACTTGAACTGTATTCCCGTTCTCTCCAGGTGGGCGCCTTATTGCCAAAACTTGAACTGTATTTGTCACACCTCCTTTTTCGCCTGCGCCGCCTGCAAAGGGGCGCGGAAGGGAGTTTTTTCCAATTAAAGGACAATTGAAACGGGATTTATTTCAAAGTCGCCACTTGAGAGATTTATGGTGTCCCAAGTCACCGGTTGAATCCCGAATCGAGGAAAATATTGACTCTGTTTAACAATTTGCGCATTAGAAATTCGGATAAGGAATTTTGTTAACCCGGGAGAAGGTGTTAGGCATTCCCGAGTTCTGTGGTTCTAACATGGTCGCTCAACTGTCATATTCGGCTTGGTTATCTGATTTTATACAATCATGAACTTATGTGCAAACTTTAAACTTTTTACCGCTTTTATTATTATTATTATTATTATTATTATTATTATTATTATTATTATTATTATTATTATTTTAACAGAGAATTACAACATTGTGAAAAAACGTATCTCGAACCACGTCACATCAATGTACCCGTGATTATCGACACATTTCGACTCTGTTGAGATTTGGGTTTGGGTCACATAAATGTGCACCCGAGTTTAAGAAAGTAAATTGTTAAAGGCGCCTAAAGCGACTAGCGTATCATTATTTTGGGTAAGGCCGTAAAATTTGCTAAACGACCGATCCCGAAGTCTATACAATTATTAACCATTTTTTGAGGGCCCCGCAACTTGTGCGTTTTATTAGGTGAGGCTCATCTCATTTTATTTTAAAAGGATAATCCTAAAATGCCTACATTTTTTCTATTAAATTTGTCTCTAAAAATGAAAGAGAAAAGGTCCTAATTTATTTACATGCTTACGAGTTGTTATAGTCGGGTTCCGAACGCAATTTGTTAAATCAGAATGTAAACACAATATGGACAGCCCGTTGGCCAACGTGGGCCCAGGTTCACCGTGTATGGCACAAAACTGGACCTGGGCCATCTCATTCACATGGTACTACCTAGTTACATTATACTAGGCATGCTCACAGTTTGTCAAATTAAAAAAAAAACTTGGCAATCTAATTTTAATCCTAGACCATTTACATGCTGAAATTAACCAATAATATCTAGCTAAACAATATTCCTACAAGTTCCGAAACGGTCTATTTGTTTAATGAGCTAACTGTTGAATGTTTAAGAATAGTCTAAATCAGCTAACATGCTTTTTGAGACATGATAATCATCCAACAATAGCGAACTAACTGGACAGAGTTACTACACCATTTATTTATTTTTTAGGCAATACATAGACAGTTCGTCCACTAAGCTACTGTCAGATGTTCCATTATATATATTAAACAACTACATGATTCTGATTAGAGGAAGCTAAATAATGTATATATACAAATAAAATTCAGAATATAACTAAGATAAATTCAGAACTTCAGCTCTTTATTTCATATTCATGCTTCATGTTTCAGTTTACAGTAACCAGCGTGTCAATTGTGTACCTGATATTGGAAGTAAAAGAAAAGGAAGATCAACAGGAATGCAGTAGCATACAACAACAGCAACACCCAGCAACAGATTTAAAAAAACCGAGCAGAAATCCAGCAACAACCAGTGAAGTAGTAGCAAATAACCAACCAAACTCAAGGAAACAAATCAAATGAAAATCCCGAAACACCAACAACAATCAACTGGCAGAAACAAAGTAAATCTTTTTTAGATTGAAAGACCAGTTAATGTTTAACCCTTAAATCTTGACCCCTCTGTATATCCAGTGTATGCAGATTGTATATCGGGTGTATACTACTCTATCTTTCGAATCTCCTTCGAAATGTTTTCTCAATATTCAGCCAATCCCCTATCCCCTTTCAATATTTTTTCGGAATCCTCTTCTTCCCAATATCCAGACCCCTTATTTATAGCCAAACTTCAAGCATTTAAAATTAAAATCCCACCATCTTCCACCCATCCCCTTTAAGTTCCACTACTTAATGTTTTATCCCCCACTATATTAAACAAATATATTAGTTCCCACTAACACATATCTTTTCTTTATTTAATTCCATTATTCCCCACTACCGCATGCTTTGTCCCCCACTATATTAAACAATGTATTAATTCCCCACCATTATGTCTTGTCCCCCACTACATATTAAAAAATATATTAATTTAATATTATTAGTACCTAGTGGACGGAACACTCAGATTAAATAATTGTTCAAATTTTCAATTCCAAAAATACCCCTCTGAAATTACTGAAATTACCATTCTACCCTTGAAAATACTGCAATTTACCATTCTACCCCCATCAACTATAACCAATTCACCTAATCAATTCTAACCAAAATACAGCAGCTATAACCAATTCCTAATCAAATTCAATCAACAAATTCAAACTAAATGATGAACGACAAAGAAACAGCTGGAATTATTTTGATTGAACAATATTTTTTAACAACAAACCTACTTTCAGATTCAACAACAATAACAAACAAGTATATTCAAATCATTGAGCTCAAATTCAAATTAAACTTAAACAAAACAAATAAACAGTTTCAAATCACTAAACTCAATAATCAATTGATCTTCAAATTAAATCCAACAACATTATAACAAAGATGAATGATTCAAACTAAATCAAAAAATTAAAAACCAAAACATAAACTCACATTAAATCACTAGATTAAAAACGAACTTCAAACAAAAAATGAACACGAATTAAATCTAAATTAAATAACAAAGATGAATAATTCAAACGATTAAACTAACACCCTTCTATATTAAAACTAAACAAAAACATAAAACAATCTGAAGAAATTATCAAAAAATGATAAACGACGAACAAGAAAAGAATTAAACATATATTGATTTCATATCCGAGAATATCAAACAAAATACCGACAGAAATGAAACTTAAACTAACTAACCGAAAATGAACAACAACGAACTTGAACGGAAACGAAAAACTCGAACCAAGACTGCCAACGACCTCGACGTGAGATGAAGCTGTTGCTGGTGGACGACCTCGACGATGGTTAACGTGAGCTGCTCAGCTGCTGGTGGGCGATGAGGGTCGTGACTGGTCGATGCACGAGTGAGCTAGGTTGCTCGACGAGCAAGAACGCAGCAGTGGGGCGCTGGGCAGCCCGTAGGGGTTGTGCGGAGATGGAGCTCGCTGGGGTTTCAGGTGGAACGAAGAAGAAGATGAAGAGAGGGAGGGGTTTGCTGGTTGATTCCGGTGAGCTGGGTGGCTGGTTTTTCAGATAGTTTCGAGCTTCATGTGGCGACGTTAATGTAGGTTTTCTGGTGGTGGTCAAACGTGGCTCGTTGTTGGTGTTTAGGGTGGCACGATGATGGATAGGGAGCTGAAGCTATGGTCGTGGGCTGGTGGTTGCTCAGCGGCAACGGGGAAGGGGGGCTGGACAGTGGTGAACATGGTGGAGCTGGGGTGATCGTAGTGGACGCAAATGGTGGTGAGGGCAGAAGCAGCGAGGGCAACCATGGGATGGCGAGGTCGTTTGGAGCTGGAGTTGGCGAAGTAGAAGAAGATGAAGGAGGAAGGGGCAGCCATGGGAGCTGACGAAGAAGAAGAAGCAGCGAGGGCAGCCATAGGAGGAGGGTTTGGAAGGAGAAGAAGAGGGGGGCGGGTAGGTGTTTGAGGGTTTGGGGAAATGAAGAGTGAAAAATGGGGGGTTGGGATTAGTTTGGGTTATGGGGCGGGCTGGGGCGGGTCGATCCGGTGGGGGTTATTTGGTTTGGGCCTGGTTGATTTAAATTAAAAGGTGGCCCAATCCGATTTTCTTCTTATTTCCAATGCATTTTTTTCTTCTTTTATTTTTTCTTAAACTAAAACTAAATTCTAAAAAATCTTAAATTATCCTATAGAACTAAATTAATTTATAAAAGTGCAAATTAATTCTTAATAACAATTAACACACAATTAAATAACAATTACGATAAAATCACACAATTTGGACATTAAATGTTAATAATGCAACGTACATTATTTTTATGATTTTTTGTTCTTGTAAAACAAACTTAATTGCTCCTAATTGTAGAATCAAATCCTAAATACAAATGCGACATATTTTTGTATTTTTTTATTAATTTAACAAATAAACATGCATGGACAAATACAAATAATTATCAAAAAAATGCCACAAAATCCTCAAAATTGCACACTAAGGAAAATTGTTTTATTTTGAACTTTTTGGGAGTAATTCTCATATAGGACAAAAATTATGTGCTCACAGTTGTCCCTCTTTGTCCGAAAACACGAAGGGTTTTCGTGCAAAGATAAAGTGAGCGATTTTTGCCCATCCGAGTACTCCGTGTGAAGCATTTTTTTGAAAAATATTTAACCGAACCTTTCCTTCAAAGGTTTCCTACATATCCCTGGCTAGAAGGGAATCAGGTTAATGTAGTTCGGGATGTTTTGGTAGCTGGGACTACCATGGAACTACAATTTTGTCGTTACTGTTGCTGCATGTTGTTGCTACTGCTTTTCGATCTCCTTATTACACCGTGCCAAAAGAAAACAAGAAGCTAGACTAAACTATAGTCTATGAATTACAAAATCTTATCTATCATCCACGCGCTCTGGTTGCTTTGCTTTCTTGTCGGCTTGTGTTTCCTCTGGTGCCTTTCTTTCGAAAACTGCTGGGGATGACACTGGCCTTTTGCTTTTACAAGTGTCATCATTTTGTTCGGTCTGCTGGGGATACTGCTCCCTTTATTAAAGCTTGTTATGCTGGGGATTCTTTGTTGTAACCCTCCTCATTATTGACTTCTGAAAGATGACACAACCTCCATTCTTCAGGCAGGATCCTGACTTCTTCAACTTAAAAATATAACAACCTCCGTTCTACAGGCGGGCTCCTGGCTTCAACAACAACATAACAATAATTCAGCCTCCATTCTCCAAGCGGGCTCCTGACTTCTTCAGCAACTTTGAAAAATAAATCATTTGGCAATGATTTATGGAAATATATATTTTGGCAATATTTATACAAGCAGGACCACTCGGGTCGAGACCAATTAAATGTCCTTTTGAGGAAGGATTAAATTCAATATCCTATTCGAGGGCGGATAGACCCATCATATCCTATTCGAGGGCGGATGAACCCAAAATATCCTATTCGAGGGCGGATGAACCCAAAATATCCTATTCAAGGGCGGATGAACCCAAAATATCCTATTCGAGGGCGGATGAACCCAAAATACCCTATTCGAGGGCGGATGAACCCAAAATATCCTATTCGAGGGCGGATGAACACAAAATATCCTATTCGAGGGCGGATGAACCCAAAATATCCTATTCGAGGGCGGATGAACCCAAAATATCCTATTCGAGGGCGGATGAACCCAAAATATCCTTTAAAATTTGAATTGATTTCCTCGTTCCTCCGAGAAAATTTTCGACAATGGCAGAAAATTTTCTGCCCCAGTTTTGGTGCTTTTCCTTGTGGCATGTTTTTTCGCCATTAATAAGATTTCCTTTTCCTGCTTCAAATCAAAGAAAATTTGTTAGTTTTAAAACATGGTGAGTGGTCATGCCACTCCTGCTGGGGATGGTTTTTCCCTTTCTCCCTTCCCTGCTCTGTGTTTCATTACGCTATCAAAACTTGCTAGGGATTATTTTGCTGGGGATGAATTTTCCTTTTCTTCCTTCCCCACTCTGTGTTGTCCGACCCTCTTGGAACTTGGTCGAAAATCTGTCGGGGATGCTCCTACATCCCGATGATCTGCTGGGGGCCCTCTTGGAATTAGGTCCACAATTTTCTCAACTGTTGTTTTCCTGTTTTTCTCCAACTTCCCCTGGAAATTTGGTCCTCTTGGGATCTAGACCCATTCATCATTTGGTCTTGCGACCAACTTCTTTTCGCTTTATCGCCTTATCTTTGGCCTGTCCTATTCGCATTTTGCTTTGCATCATTTTGGCAACTGGTAGTAAGCTCTGAAAATCCTTTTCAAAAACAAACTGCTGGGGAGGTAAAGTCTTTAAACCAAGAAATGAAAAAGTGATGATCTCAAAAAATAGAAAAAGAAGAAGTCTTTCTGAACAAATGCTGGGGAAAAGGAAAGAAAAGAACGTATCTGAATGATACAACCGATCCCAATGATCATGTCGCGCATTCCGGATTAATCAACCCAGTCTATTTGTATCAATCAACCTTTCGGACGGCCTCATGTTGCTGGGGATAAACAGGCACTCAACTCTTTGCCAAATGTGGATCCTTTCCGCCAATCTTGTCTTGTCGCCTCATAGTGCCCTTCGAGGGGTTTTCACTAATAATACTCTCTCGTTTCTCTCAACTCCCGTCGTCTTATGGTGCCTGTGAAGGTTTTCACCGATAAAACTCTCTCATTTTATTTCTCTCATCTTTCGTCGCCTTATGGTGCTCGTGAAGGTTTTCACCGATAAGACTCTCTCATTTTATTTTATTTTTCAGCTGGGGATTGGAGTGCTGTCGATATGACTCTCTCTGCTGGGGATTCTTTCGGCTATCAATTCATTTCCAGCTTATGATCTTCTTCTTTGCTGGGGATCAAAGTGTTTTTCCCAACTTCCATTTGCATTGATTTAGCACTTCTCGGATACTGATCGGGAGGTCTTTTTTGGACATCAATATGGGTTTTTGTGTATGGTTAAAAGAAAAGAGGTAACAAGAGGTTCAAAATAATTTTGATGGGTAAAACACTACAACTCTTGGAATCAACTTTCTTTCCCAAAATTATAAACACAAACTTCTGCCCCAGTTTTTCTTGCTTGGGGGATTTTTATTTTTTGTTACACTATGACCGAGCCGTGAGACGCCTACGTATCCTTCTTTGAAGAATCAAGTCAAACGTAGTTCCCAATTCCTTTGTTTTTTTTTTCTTGTGACTTTTCTTTTGTCTTTATTATCATTATTTTTTTTTCTTTTTCTTTTATTTTCATTACTGATTCCAAAAAGATGGCTATGAAAGAATAAATAAGGCTCAAAAGGGGAAGCAAATGTTAAAGTGTTTGGATAGAAGAAAGAATTGCCTCCGTCATTTCATTCTCCGATAAATGATAAGTACAAACAAACAACAATTACAATTACAAGAAATCATACATAATATCTCTTAACTGCGTCAGAATTGATAGCCATGTCGATGCATTTCCCTTCGATATCTGTTAAACATAAAGCGCCATTGGGCTTGCTTTGTTCAGATTGCGATAATCAACACACACCCTGAGTTTTCCATCTTTTTTTGGCCCTGGCACCACATTAGCCAACCAATCAGGATATGGAGCGACCCGAATAACCTTAGCATTCAGCTATTTGGTTACTTCTTCCTTAATCTTCACATTCATGTCGGTTTTGAACTTCCTCAATTTTGCTCGACGGGAGGAAATGTCGGGTCAGTGGGTAATTTGTGAACCACTAGATTGGTGCTTAAACCCGGCATGTCGTCGTATGACTATGCAAAATGTTTTTGAATTCAATAAGTGCTTTGATTAGTTTTTCCCTGATGTTTGGTTCAATGTGGACTCTTATCTTAGCTTCCCTGATATCATCCGCATCCCTTAGATTGACGACTTCTGTGTCATTTGAGTTGGTTTTTTTTCTTTTCAAATTGGCTCAACTCTCTGTTAATTTCTTCGAAGGCTTCATCCTCATCGTATTCCGACTCATCATCACAATCTTGTACTATAAGTTCGAAATCAGATTGATTTTTTTAGACTAGGTTGAAGATCCGTCGCACATGCCATGTCATTAGAACCAGTATAAAGAGAACTGTTCAGAAGAGAAAAAGAAGAAGAAAAATTAAAACAAAATAAGGAATGAAGAAAAAAAACTTTCACTTTATTAAAATACGGGATAGCAAGGTTTCACACTTTGGCGAGCACAAAAAGAAATCTTGATTACAACCCTGGAATAATCCAGACAACAAGAAAGAAAATCAGAGCCCACTACCAAGACTCCCTTCGGATAGGAAGAGGAGTAGCCATTCAATTGTTGATTTTTGCTTTCAGCCCCACAAACTGTACATCTGCCCCAATGGACCCTTTTCCCAATACCATAACTAGCTTGTCATCTACTTTTTCCAACTATGCCACCGCTTTTCCATTGGTCGACTTTTCTTTGAACCGGCACAGATCATCATCACTGTTTGTGAGGGTTTCTTTAGCTCTCCTCCTTCGTGCACTAGCTCGATCATGTGGGTTTCATGGTGTGCCGGCAACGGGTTCTGATTGATGTTGGGTGCCTCTGGTGTCTGAACCTCAATCCTGTTGGTGTCAATAAGATTTTGCACTGCTTGTTTCAACTTCCAACATTTCTCGGTATCATGTCCGGGATCCCCCAAACAATAATCACAGCTTACCGAGTGGTCCATATTTTTGGGAAAGGGATTTGGCAATCTGGGCTCAACAGGACTCAACAAGCCTAACTGCCTCAATTTGTGGAACACGACAGTATAGGTTTCTCCCAACTCAGTGAATGTTCTCTGTATTCTTTCATTTTTGAAAGCCTGATTTCCCCGGAAACCTGCCCCTGGAAGGTTCCTGTAGGCCCTTGGCGGCGGATAGGTGTTTTGTGGAGGTGGGTATGTATTTTGTGGAGCCGACGCGCACCATTACGGGCGAGCCGGAGGCTGAGTGTATGTCTGGGCTTGGTGTACGGAGAAGTGTGGTTCTTGTGGGGGGTAGTAAGGTTGTGGAGGGTAATTTGGAGTGTGAGGGTAGTTTGGGTGATGGGGTCTGGGTTGGTAGCGAGGGGAAGGACCTCTCGATCTAGACCAGTTGCCTGCCTCTATTGTCGCGACCTCTTCTCTCTTTTTCTTTCCAAGCGCACCTCCCGTGCCGCTCTGAATGGCCTGAGTCGTTGCCTTGATTGCCGAGTAACTCTGGATCTTATTGGACTTAAGTCCCTCTTCTATCATAACTCCCATTTTCACTACTTCATTGAAGGATTTGCCAACTGACGTCACCAAGTGACCAAAGTATGTTGGCTCTAGAGTTTGCAGAAAATAGTCCACCATTTCGTTTTCCCTCATTGGAGGATCAACTTTGGCTGCCTGTTCTCTCCACCGGAACCCAAATTCCCGAAAGCTCTCCCCGGGATTGTTCTCAAACTTTAGCAATGTGAGACGGTCAGGGATTATCTCAAGGTTGTACTGGAAGTGACCTGCGAAAGCCTGTGCTAGATCGTCCCAGGTGTACCACCTGCTCGGATCTTGTCTTGTATACCATTCCAGTGCTGACCCACTTAGGCTTTGGCCAAAGTAAGCTATCAGCAGCTCGTCTTTGCCACCATCTCCTCTCATCTTGCTACAAAACCCCGTAGATATGCCACAGGATCGCCATGCCCTTCGTATAAATCGAACTTGGGCATCTTGAACCCTGCCGGCAATTGGACGTCAGGGAAAGGGCATAGATCCTTGTAGGCCACGCTGAACTGGTGGCCTAACCTGTGCATGTTCCTGAAGGATTGCTCCAGGCTTTTGACCTTTCGAATCACCTCCTCATGTTCTATGTTCTTAACCGGTTTCTCAGCTTCATCTGGGATCCCAAATTAGGGTGTATATGTGTATGGCTCAGGAGCTTTAAAAGTGGGTTCAGGAGGAAAATATTGGGTGTCGTGAACTTGGAACAGTGGTTCACTAGACGATCTTTGTAATGTGGCTGGGGGAGGTGCCACAAAGACAGGAACATTTGGTGGTGGAGGGTTTTGATTGGGTGGCGGAGCTTGGGGATCATAGGCATCTCTCCCCTGATAGTAGTGGTGGCTTGGGAAGCTTGTTGAAGGGCCGGGGGAAGGGTATTACGGCGTGTGTCCCGGTGGGGAAGTAGGAGTGACAAGTGGTTCGGGCCCCTTTTGCACCTTAGCCATGACTAGCTGCATTTCATTCATTTCCAATCTCATTTTTTCTATATTGGCCATCGCCTCCTTCAGCATCTGATGTGCCGTCCTTTCCGACTCAACACTATTTTCTGAGCCAGTCATGCTTTCTGGTATAGGCCCTTTTGATCTTGTTTGATAATGGTATGGTACCAGTACGCTTTAACAACTAACTGTTTGGAATTGGACAAACAACAAACCTGTTAGCGTTAGAGTTTTAACAGAAATTGCAATTGCCCGTTGGGGGATGCAATGTTCTTAGGCAGTTAACCATTTCTAACATGTTTTTGCTCCTACCGCATGCATCCTCCCGACTTGTTTTATTTGTGCCTTTTTCAAGTGTTTCGGAAACCCTTCATTCCCTCTTTTTTCTTTTTTTTTCTTTTTCTCTCCCTCTCTTTTTTCTTTTCTTTTATTCACTTTCTTTTTTTTTCTTTTTTAGCGGTGGTCGAACCTTATGTAGATTGCCTACATATCATATCCCCGCATGAATCAGACCTTGCGTAGTTCGGACCAATAAAAGATAAATAATAATAAAACATTTTTTTTGGAATTTTTAATTTTCATAATAAAACAAACTTGATTACAAAAGTTTAAAAACTGACCATAGTGACAGACTTTGACAAAAGACAACAAACGGTCTCGAAAATCAAATAACCCACATACTCTAATCAAAGAATTACAAACTCAAAAACAAACAGCCAGATTCCTTCCCCTATATGCCAATTTTAACCAAATGGTTGTTTTTGGCCCCTTCTCAATTTCACATGAATTTTAAGGCCGGGAAGGATTATTTTACGACTTTTCACAAACTTGTTCGTTCTTTTACGAAAATAACCCTTCGACAACTGAAAGATACTCTAAGGCTATCTCGGCAAGAACGGTTTTAAGACATCACCGAAGCCGGGCCGACTTATTTTAACTAAAAACCAAAACGGTATTCACTTGACCACTGACTATTTTCTTATTTTTCAAATAATAAAAGACCTGGTTTTGCAGACACGGCCTTTCAGCACCTCAGGGACGAAGATTTTAAGGCTGTGAGGGTCAAAAATCAAAACATAACTAAAGGTGGCTGTTTATGCAAAATCAGCCTTCCGGCGTCCCGTTTGGGAACATTTGGCTAATTTTGACAAAACGGCGTGACCCAACTTATTTATGACTCTCTTCTTGTTTTTTTTTCAAATTAGAATAAAAGACCCGATTTTGCAAACACGGCCTTTTAGCGCCTCGGGGACGAAGAATTTAAGGCTGTGTGGATAACCGGTCAAAATTCTAAAAGAATGACCAAATGTGGTCGTTTATGCAAAGTCAGCCTTCCGGCGTCCCTTTTGGGGACACTTGGCTATATTTGACATGAGCGGCATTACCCGACTTATTTATGACAAAAATTCGACATTTTTTGGCTATTTTTGCAAAGGAGAGGTTGGACCCGATTAGGGCTGCCTACGTATCTCACATCTGGTGAGAATCAAACCAGCGTAGTTCACCGCATATAAACTAAACTTTGTAAACAATACTCCTTTCTTTTCCAATAAATCAAACTAAAAAAAAAATTCAAAATTTTGGCAGGGTTTTGACACTACTTGGATATTGGTTTTATTTTTTTTCTAAAAAAAATAAGTAGTTATCTCCCTACACTACTATATTTTTTTTTCTTTTTTTTTCACAATTTTTCAAAAATTTCTGATTTCAGAAACCGGTCAGCATGCGGATCTGAAGCAAATAAATGTGCAAAACAAACAGGATGCAACAGGATGGTCTTTTTCATTTCAGGTTGCTTGTCCTAGACGGACCTAACCTCTGTATTGAGTCCCCTAAGTCAAATGCAACATGATGCAAATAAGCATTCCTACTAGGGATCCGGTCATGAGGTTTTGTTATACTAGGTTTATCCTGGGTATATGTTCTAGACTGTGTACCCGAGCGGACAACTCGAATCGAGGAGGGGGCTACGTACCGGGAACCAAAAGGCCATCCGGCTTAGTAACTTGTCTGGCCTCTTTCTTAATTTCGGGTATTGACAGTAACAGAATAGGGAGTCTCGACCAACAAGCACATCCCCAGAGGTAAGAAGAGAATGGTTTCGGCACAGTTTATATACAGTTCAGATAATATCAAAGCGGTAAAAGCAGCATTTAGCACATTAGGCTCAAACATGTAAAAATCAGATAAAGCCAAATATAACAATTTATCTAAGCTTGAATTCTGAACCCTGAACCAGAGATTCTGGGTTCGTTCCCCAGCAGAATCGCCAGAGCTGTCACACCTCCTTTTTCGCCCGCGCCGCCTGCAAAGAGGCGCGGAAGGGAGTTTTTTCCAATTAAAGGACAATCGAAACGGGATTTATTTATTTATTTCAGAGTCGCCACTTGGAGATTTATGGTGTCCCAAGTCACCGGTTGAATCCCGAATCGAGGAAAATATTGACTCTGTTTAACAGTCTGCGCACCAGAAATTCGGATAAGGAATTCTATTAACCCGGGAGAAGGTGTGAGGCATTCCCGAGTTCTGTGCTTCTAGCACGGTCGCTCAACTGTCATATTCGGCTTGGTTATCTGATTTATACAATCATGAACTTATGTGCAAACTTTAAACTTTTTACCGCTTTTATTATTATTATTATTATTATTATTATTATTATTATTATTATTATTATTATTATTATTATTATTATTATTATTATTATTATTATTATTATTATTATTATTATTATTATTATTTTAACAGAGAATTACAACATTGTGAAAAATGTATCTCGAACCACGTCACATCAATATACCCGTGGTTATCGACACATTTCGACTCTGTTGAGATTTGGATTTGGGTCACATAAATGTGCACCCGAGTTTAAGAAAGTAAATTGTTAAAGGCGCCTAAAGCGACTAGCGTATCATTATTTTGGGTAAGGTCGTGAAATTTGCTAAACGACCGATCCCGAAGTCTATACAATTATTAACCATTTATTGAGGGCCCCGCAACTTGTGCGTTTTATTGGGTGAGGCTCATCTCATTTTATTTTAAAAGGATAATCCTAAAATGCCTACATTTTTTCTATTAAATTTGTCTCTAAAAATGAAAGAGAAAAGGTCCTAATTTATTTACATGCTTACGAGTTGTTATAGTCGGGTTTCGAATGCAATTTGTTAAATCAGAATGTAAACACAATATGGACTAGCTAAACAATATTACATGCTGAAATTAACCAATAGTATCTAGCTAAACAATATTCCTACAAGTTCCGAAACGGTCTATTCGTTTAATGAGCTAACTGTTGAATGTTTAAGAATAGTCTAAATCATCTAACATGCTTTTTGAGACATGATAATCATCCAACAATAGCGAACTAACTGGACAGAGTTACTACACCATTTATTTATTTATTAGGCAATACATAGACAGTTAGTCCACTAAGCTACTGTCAGATGTTCCATTATATATATTAAACAACTACATGATTCTGATTAGAGAAAGCTAAATAGTGTATATATACAAATAAAATTCAGAATATAACTAAGATAAATTCAGAACTTCAACTCTTCATTTCATATTCATGCTTCATGTTTCAGTTTACAGTAACCAACGTGTCAGTTGTGTACCTGATATTGGAAGCAAAAGAAAAGGAAGATCAGCAGGAATGCAGTAGCATACAACAACAGCAACACCCAACAACAGATTTAAAAAAACTGAGCAGAAATCCAGCAACAACCAGTGAAGTAGTAGCAAATAACCAACCAAACTCAAGGAAACAAATCAAATGAAAATCCCGAAACACCAACAACAATCAACTGGCAGAAACAAAGTAAATCTTTTTTAGATTGAAAGACCAGTTAATGTTTAACCCTTAAATCTTGACTCCTCTGTATATCCAGTGTATGCAGATTGTATATTGGGTGTATACTACTCTCTCTTTCGAATCTCCTTCGAAATGTTTTCTCAATATTCAGCCAATCCCCTATCCCCTTTCAATATTTTTTCGGAATCCTCTTCTTCCCAATATCCAGACCCCTTATTTATAGCCAAACTTCAAGCATTTAAAATTAAAATTCCACCATCTTCCACTCATCCCTCTTTAACTTCCACTACTTAATGTTTTGTCTCCCACTATATTAAATAAATATATTAGTTCCCACTAACACATATCTTTTCTTTATTTAATTCCATTATTCCCCACTACCGCATGCTTTGCCCCCTACTATATTAAACAATGTATTAATTCCCCACCATTATGTCTTGTCCCCCACTACATATTAAAAAATATATTAATTTAATATTATTAGTACCTAGTGGACGGAACACTCAGATTAAATAATTGTTCAAATTTTCAATTCCAAAAATACCCCTCTGAAATTACTAAAATTACCATTCTACCCCTAAAAATACTGCAATTTACCATTCTACCCCCATCAGCTATAACCAATTCACCTAATCAATTCTAACCAAAATACAGCAGCTATAACCAATTCCTAATCAAACTCAATCAACAAATTCAAACTAAATGATGAACAATAAAGAAACAGCTGGAATTATTTTGACTGAACAATATTTTTTAACAACAAACCTACTTTCAGATTCAACAACAATAACAAACAAGTATATTTAAATCATTGAGCTCAAATTCAAATTAAACTTAAACAAAACAAATAAACAGATTCAAATCACTAAACTCAATAATCAATTGATCTTCAAATTAAATCCCACAACATTACAACAAAGATGAATGATTCAAACTAAATCAAAAAATTAAAAACCAAAACATAAATTCACATTAAATCACTGGATTAAAAACGAACTTCAAACAAAAAATGAACATGAATTAAATCTAAATTAAACAACAAAGATGAATGATTCAAACAATTAAACTAACACCCTTCTATATTAAAACTAAACAAAAAGATAAAACAATCTGAAGAAATAATCAAAAAACGATAAACGACGAACAAGAAAAGAATTGAACATATACTGATTTCAAATTCGAGAATACTGAACAAAATACGGACATAAATGAAACTTAAACTAACTAACCGGAAATGAACAACATCGAACTTACGGAAACGGAAAACTCGAACCAAGACTGCCAACGACCTCGACGTGAGATGAAGCTGTTGCTGGTGGATGACCTCGACGATGGTTAACGTGAGCTGCTCAGCTGCTGGTGGGCGATGAGGGTCGTGACTGGTCGATGCACGAGTGAGCTAGGTTGCTCGACGAGCAAGAACGCAGCAGTGGGGCGCTGGGCAGCCCGTAGGGGTTGTGCGGAGATGGAGCTTGCTGGGGTTTCAGGTGGAACGAAGAAGAAGATGAAGAGAGGGAGGGGTGTGCTGGTTGATTCCGGTGAGCTGGGTGGCTGGTTTTTCAGATAGTTTCGAGCTTCATGTGGCGACGTTAATGTAGGTTTTCTGGTGGTGGTCAAACGTGGCTCGTTGTTGGTGTTTAGGGTGGCACGATGATGGATAGGGAGCTGAAGCTATGGTCGTGGGCTGGTGGTTGCTCAGCGGCAACGGGGAAGGGGGGCTGGACAGTGGTGAACGGAGGGGGGGGAGCTGGGGTGATCGTAGTGGACGCAAATGGTGGTGAGGGCAGAAGCAGCGAGGGCAACCATGGGATGGCGAGGTCGTTTGGAGCTGGAGTTGGCGAAGTAGAAGAAGATGAAGGAGGAAGGGGCAGCCATGGGAGCTGACGAAGAAGAAGAAGCAGCGAGGGCAGCCATGGGAGGAGGGTTTGGAAGGAGAAGAAGAGGGGGGCGGGTAGGTGTTTTAGGGTTTGGGGAAATGAAGAGTGAAAATGGAGGGTTGGGATTAGTTTGGGTTATGGGGCAGACTGGGCCGGGTCGATCCAGTGGGGGTTATTTGGTTTGGGACTGGTTGATTTAAATTAAAAGGTGGCCCAATCCGATTTTCTTCTTATTTCCAATGCTTTTTTTTTCTTTTTTTTTTTCTTAAACTAAAACTAAATTCTAAAAATCCTAAATTATCCTATAAAACTAAATTAATTTATAAAAGTGCAAATTAATTCTTAATAACAATTAACACATAATTAAATAACAATTACGATAAAATCACACAATTTGGACATTAAATGCTAAAAATGCAACGTACATTATTTTTATGATTTTTTGTTCTTGTAAAACAAACTTAATTGCTCGTAATTGTAGAATCAAATCCTAAATGCAAATGCGACATATTTTTGTATTTTTTATTAATTTAACAAATAAATATGCATGGACAAATACAAATAATTATCAAAAAAATGCCACAAAATCCTCAAAATTGCACACAAAGGAAAATTATTTTATTTTGAATTTTTTGGGAGTAATTCTCATATAGGGCAAAAATCACGTGCTCACAGTATTCCCGTGCTCTCCAGGTGGGCGCCTGATTGCCAAAACTTTAACTGTATTCCCGTGCTCTCCAGGTGGGTGCCTGATTGCCAAAACTTGAACTATATTCCCGTGCTCTCCAGGTGGGCGCCTGATTGCCAAAACTTAAACTGTATTCCCGTGCTCTCTACGTGGGCGCCTGATTGCCAAAACTTTAACTGTATTCACGTGCTCTCCAGGTGGGCGCCTGATTGCCAAAACTTTAACTGTATTCCCGTGCTCTCCAAGTGGACACCTGATTGCCAAACTTGAAATGTATTCCCGTGCTCTCCAGGTGGGCACCTGATTGCCGAACTTGAACTGTATTCCCGTGCTCTCCAGGTGGGCGCCTGATTGCCAAACTTGAACTATATTCTCGTGCTCTTCAGGTGGGCACCTGATTGCTGAACTTGAACTGTATTCTCGTGCTCTCCAGGTGGGCGCCTGATTGCCAAACTTGAACTGTATTCCCGTGCTTTCTAGGTGGGCGTCTAATTTCAACAAAATAGACAAAACAAAGAAAATTTTCTGCCCCAGTTTGGTAGCTAGGTACATATGTGAGTGTTTATCAAATATTTTAAGAATTTGACAGCTAGATCCCATTATCCAGGAGGGTCCTCAAAACTCCTAGTTAAATGACAACTTTACATCTAAATTATATCTTCTAAAGGTATGACTCACACTAAACCTTGTTATCTAAGAGGGTCTTAAAACTACATCTCATTATCCAGGAGGGTCCTGAAAGTCAAAAATCAAGTATTATCCTAAGAGTGACAACTTTTACGGTTGAATTATACTACCCTACAGTAGAACTTACGCTAAATCTTGTTATATAATGGAAATCTTAAAGCTAAGTCCCATTATTCAGGAGGGTCCTGAAGACTTCTAATTGAATCCTATCTTAAACATGCAAACTTTGAAACCAACTTATGTTCCTCGGGGTGCATTTATGCTAGGTTTTGCTACTCATGATTGTTTTGATTTTTAAATTAGGTCCCATTTTCCAGGAGAGTCCTGAAAATTTACGGTCAAACCTGACTGGTGCTTGCTTTTCCTTACGGAGGGTTTCTCTGAAACAAATGAAATTTTCTGCCCCTATTTCAATCAAAGAAAACTTGTGAATTTAAACATGGTGGTTGGTTTGTGGCCTTGAACTTTGAGGGCGATTTAAATATGTTGCATATATGGTAACTTCGGTTTCAGCTCGAAAGATCGTGTCTGTTTATTGACTGACCACTTTTCTCTATCACCTTTATCATGGAGAATACCTCTGATCCGTTCAAATCCAATACTATTCATCTGTTGCATTGTGCTCTTGCATTGACATGTACTGAACCTTTGTGTTTCTCATGAATCCCAAAGCACGTCAATTGCCATCCACTCAGTACGCATGTTGTTCTTTCCTGACTTAAATCACTGGCCTTAACCTTGAGGTCTATTGCTCCATCACTTGCCATGATAGCTTTGATTTCTGCTTGGAAGACCTTGCTTGTCACTGGTTAACCACTTTCTTTGTCAATCTTATCACAGAAAATACCTTTGATCCGTTCACCCTAACCCTCCATCTGTTGCATTGTTCATGAATTGATATATACCAAACCTTTGTATTTCACATGGACCCCAAAGTATATTGATTGTTACCAACTCAATGCGCACGTTGTTCTTTCCTGACTTATGCCACTTTGATGTGCTAGCCAGATCCCGTTTTGTGCAATTGGAAAGCTGTTGGAAAATTTTGAATTTATTTCTCACTTGTTCTGACCAAACAGACTCAGGAAGAGGAAGTAAACAAGACAAAAAGAATAGAGTAAAGGACAAAGGAAAGAGATGATTCCTAATAAGAAAACTACAAAATAGAAACCTATCAGATGTGGATACCACATCAAATGACCATGACATGCACATGTTGATTAAGTGACCTAATCTGTCAAACAAGTATGATGTTCAACTCTTGTTATACCCCTAAACCGTGAAATTGGACTTCAATGCTCCAATTATCCAATCTGATTCATAATCTTTATTTGACTCGTAGTGCCCGAAGGGTTTTCACCATCAAGTCTCTCTCATTTTGTTATTTCTCTCGACTCACCGTCGCCTTATGGTGCATGTGAATGTTTTCACCAATAAGACTCTCTCATTTTGTTCTTTTTCTTCTTATTTCCTCTGATTCTGCAGATGACAAGGCATTAACCATGGTAAAACATCATATACTCTTGGCATGTCTAAACTCAGCACTCTCAAAGATTATCCGGGAGGTCTTTTTTGGACTGTAATATGGCTTTTAGACAGGGGTAGAAAGAAAAGATATCGTAAAGGCTCTAAATAACTAAGACAACGAGGTTAACTTATTTACAGCTTTTGGAATCTATTCTAAACACTTTGCCCCAATTTCTAAAATAAGGGAACTTGGTTCTTTTTTTTCTCTCATTTTTTTTGAATCTCCCACTCTAGACTTCATGGGATTATGAAATATTTTATTTGGTATGACCGAACCGTGAGGCTGCCTATGTATCTTGTGGTGACAAAAATCAGGTCAAACGTAGTTCACAAGACTACTTTTGTTGTTGCAATTTTTCTTTTTCTTTTCTTTTTCTTTTTTTTCTTTTCTTTCTTTTCTTTCTTTTCCTTTTTTATCTCTATTTTTATTTTTTCTTTTTTTTTTTTGAATTTTTCTTTTGGTATGAACCTTTTCAAATAAACCTATTGGGACATAATTTTTTTATGACTCTAACTTGATTTCAAAAGAGGGAAGGTCAAAGAAACTAGTACAGGTTCAAGAGGGTATCAAATGGTATAAGTATTTGGGTAACTGAAAGAGGGCCTCCTAATCCCTGAAAATGCCAAGTGCAACACATGCAACTTGAAATAAAAATTGAAGATCATGCACAATATTTCTTTTGCAGCTTCGGCATTGGTATTACCGATGTGCCTTCAACTTTTCTTTAGCACCTTGTCAAGTGCAGAACCCTCGTTGGGTGATTCCCTTTTCACAATGGATATCCTCCGTCAATTCGGAGACAACTTTCTTGACTTTATCTTATAACTTGAGATGCACTTGAACTCAAAGTTACTTGCTTCAAATCGTCCGGGATGCACTCTTCTTTTGACGAATTCTTGTTACCCTATTAACTTCCCAAATTATCTGCCCCAGTTTCACACAGTTCGAGCTTCAAATGATCTCAAAATTGTGTACTTATTTCCTTCAATTGCCCCAGTCATCTTCAAAATTGCTTCATAGCATTCATGAGTAAACTAACTTTTAAGACTAGGCCTAGAATTATGTGTGCATGTCATGTCACTAGAGCGAGCAAGAAAGGAACTATAAAAGGAGAAGAGAACTAAACAGAAATGACTAAAAATAACAGAAAACAAGAAATTGCATTAGGCAAACGGTGAAGGGGTTCGAATACCAAAACAAGCAAACTAAAATAGGGTTACAATCCTGGAATAAACCTAGACAACACTAAACGAGCTACTACGACTAAACAAACTAGGCAAAATAAAAGGATAGAAGGGTTTGAGCCACAAGACAATGTCCGGATTACAACCCTGAAATAAACCGGACAACAGAAATGACAACAAAATGAACCATCAAGACTCCTCCCTGGCTAGCCAAAAAAGGAGCATCTTTCCAATTACCAAGCTCGGCATCTTAGCCACTGAGTTCCACATCAATATTACCAAGACCATTACCAATTTTAATATCATTAATTTCACCAAGTGGCTCCTTTGACCAACTCTTCGTCATTGCCAACCACTCCAACAATCTGTGCGTTGTCATGTACCTGTAGAGGATTACGTGTGACACTTGGGGTATTACTGCCTTGGACCACAATTATTCCTTCTTGAATCATTCTTTTTATTTCCCTTTTCAAAGCACGACAATCTTCAACATTGTGCCTCTGGGCATTGGAATGGTATTCACATCTTTTAGCAGGGTCAAAACTTCTCGCACGTGGGTCTATATAATTTGGAGGAATAGGTGCAATCATGTCGTAATGCTTTAATCTCTCAAACAAACTTGCATAGGACCCTCCTATTGGTGTAAAATTATCTTTCAGCCTTTGTTCCCTTCTACACCCTTGGCTTGAATGTGGGTTATATGGTACTTGGAAATTTTGTAGAGGCTGGTGGGGATTCTACGGTGCTCGTGCTCGCCTATTGGAGTGACCCAGTGGTTGGACAGATGGCCGGACATTGTTCGGAGGATAACACTAGGGTGGATTATGTGGAGTTCGGGGATATTCATGAGGTTGGTATTGAGGCTGAAAGCGTCTAGCAGGAATGCCCGCTGGATCTTGTCATTGGCGGGGGTTAGCAGCATCTTTTCTATCAACGAGAGGACTGTCCCGAGCAACTTGTTTGTTCCATCTGAACCAAAATTCCCTAAAACTTTCCTTGAGTTTCTTTTCCATCTGATATAGGGAGGAGTGGCCTGGGACACTGTCTATATTGTTCTGAAAGTATCACACAAAATCTTGAGCCATGAAATCCCATGCATGTCACTTACCGACATCTTGACGATATGCCATTCCAAAGCTGCCCCAGTCAGGCTCTCACTGAAATACGCCATCAGAAGCTTATCTTTCCCGCCAACATTTCTCATTTCACTGCAATAACCCCTCAGGTGGGCTACTGGATCTCCCCACCCGTCATACAAATTAAACTTTGGCATCTTAAACCCTTTCAACTTTCTGGATATCTCATTTTGCTCCACTGTCTTAGCAAGCTTTGTAGTCTCACGGGGAGGCTCAAAATCAGGAGCATGAGAGTATAGACCCGAGACCTTGAAAATTGGTTCTAGAGCATAGTGTTGGGCATCGGGGACTGATGGTGGAGGACGCCCACTAATCCAAGCTTGGTATATTTCAGCCTGGAAGGTTTGTGCCCTTCTTACAAAAGAATCTTGTGCATATAGAAGGCTGGGCTGATACCCTTTATATATGCCATGGTCCAGCCAATTGCAGTCTTACTTTCCTGCAGTACCTGTAAGAGTTGTTCTACCTGCACATCTAGCAAATCGGATGATATAATAATAGGCAAAGTAGAATCAGGGCCTAAGAAAACATACCTGAGGTGAGCTGGGAGCGGCTTTAGCTCCAGCTTGGGTGGTTCCTCTGCTGATGGCTTTGCTGGAGGTGTAGCCCTTTTTTCTAACTCAAGGGACTCGAACTGAGGTTCCCTTTTCCAGAATCTTTGGCCTTCAAGTGTCATGACCCACTCAGCTAACCCTTCACCATCCATCTCTTCTAAATTTGTTAGACATGCCTCCAATGGATCTTTAGCAGTCAGGGTCACATCATCTTCTTATAGGATCACATCCACTGCCTCTACTAGAGAGCGATTAGCATATTCACTGGGTCTCCTCATAGATTGCTGAACATTGAATATGACTTCTTTATCGTTCAATCTCATTTTTAATTCCCCAGTCTCACAATCGATCAATGCTCTCCCAGTGGCCAAAAATGGCCCACCTAAAATGATAGGTATCTCCTCATCTACCTGACAGTCCAGAATAACAAAGTCTGCAGGAAACACGAACTTCCCCACTTGCACCAACACATCATCAAGAATCCCAATAGGCCTTTTTACCATGCGATCAGCCAGCAGCAACAACATCAAAGTCGGTCTAGCTCTGCCAATGCCCAGTTTGGTGTATACAGCCAGAGGCATCAAATTTATGCTGGATTCCAAATCACATAATGCCTTTGAAAAGGCACAACTCCCAATCATGCATGGAATAGTGAAGCTACCTGGGTCGGACATCTTTTGAACCATCGGTCTGGCCACTACTACGCTGCAGGTCTGCGTCAGAGTTACTGTGGATAGGTCCTAAAAATCAAACTTCCATGACATTAGGTCTTTCATCATCTTCGCATAACCTGGCATCTCCCTCAAGGCATCTATCAAAGGAATATTCAACTGAATTTGACGCAGCATCTCCATGAATTTCTTGTATTGATCTTCTTTCCTCTGTTTTACCAGTCTCTGAGGGAATGGTGCAATTATCACCCTTTGTGCATTGTTTGTTGACTTCTCTCTGTTGGGGTTCTATGGCACAAGAGGCACCACCTGTTCTGCAGCTTGTTCATTTACCTTAGCCTTACCCTTTTCATCTTGACCCTGTTCAACCACTACTTCAGTTAGATTTGATGGTTCATCTACCTCTAGTGGAATTGGAGTGGCTGGCGTAGTCTCTTTGCTGGCTTGTGCAACCTACTGCTCTTTGTCTAAATCTCTCCCATTCCGGAGACTTACTGCCATTCGTTGATTCGGGTTTTGCTCCTTGGGGTTAATATTTGTGTCCGTTGGCAATGTTCCTTGGGGGCGGTTGTTTAAAGCCATAGACAACTGCCCCAACTCAGTTTTAATGTTCTTTATAACTGAATCATGTACTGCCAACTTTTCTTGCATCTTACCATTTGTCCCAATGAGTTGCTGGAGCATCCCCCTGATCTCTACCATGTTGTTATCTTGCTGTTGAGGAGGTGGCTGATATGTCAGCTGTTGCTGGTTCTACTGTAGGTATCCATGTTGTCTCTGATGGTATGGCACCATTTGGCATTGAACTTGCATGCCCCCAGGCTGAGGCATGTTGGGTCTGTATTGCTGATTTGGTGTCGGTCTCCACTGCTGTCCTCCTTGTCTCTGACCCCCCAAAGTTGTTAACATAATTCATATCTTCCCTTGCCCCTTGATTTTTACCTTCTCCACTCCATGAACACTTATAAGACGGATTAACACAGGGTGTACACAGTCCTCCATTTGTTGTGTCAATAATATGCACCTGTTTGGTACCCATTTCATCTATCTTCTTTGTCAAAATACTCATTTGAGTCATGAGTGTGGCCATGTTCTTTGCATGCGAATTATTTGGGTCAAGAGGAACTGAATGCACTATGGGTGCCAGTGTTGTATCTCTAGTCATCCACCCCGAATTCTGGGACATCTTCTCAAGAAGGACTTTGCACTCGGTGAATGTCTTACTCAAAAATACACCTCCAGCTGAAGCATCCACATTGGCCTTTAGATTGTCAGCTAACCCCATGTAGAACCTCTGGCCAAGCATCTGGTCGGAACTGCCATGGTGAGGACACTTCACCAACATCCCTTTAAATCTTTCCCAAGTTTCCTGCAAGGTCTAAGTCGGCTGCTGCTTGTATTGCACTATTTCATCAATTTGCCTTGCAGTCTTGTTGGGCGGGTAGAACTTATTCAGGAACTGCTTTACTAATTCCTCCCATGTGACAATGGAATTAATTGGGAGCGAATTCAGCCAGGTCTGAGCTTCCCCAGTCATAGAGAACGGGAACAGCAATAGCTTGATAGCTTCTGGGGTCACATTTGGCTGCCTTTGAGTCACACAAATTGACAGAAAAATTTTCAAATGTTGCTGAGGGTCTTCAATGTGTGATCCGGAGAACAATCCCTTATTCTGCAGTAGATGCAACATGTTGTTGGTGATCTGGAATGTCTCCGCTTGAACTACGGGCACAGCTATGGTAGTTGCCAGGTTGTCAGCTGTGGGTTGAGCCCAATCATAAAGTGAAGCTTCTGGCACAAGAGGTGCCACCACTCTGACATTTGGGTCAGCTGGCTCATCCTTGATGTTTCCGTTGACATTCTCTACATCACCCATGTCAAATTCAAGCTGGTGTGGTTGTTGTGATTGTTGGATCCTCCTATTGGCACGGTTCAATGCCTAGAATTTTTTCTAGAGGTCTGAAAGTCCTTCAAGCAGTTCTCCAGTCCTCGAAGAATTTCTAGGCATACACCTGAATTCCACAAGAGTTCAAACGTTAGAATTTCAATGAAAATTGTTTAACACCTTTGAAAATTGATTTGAACTAATAATTTTAACACTACTTCTAATGTGTAATAAACAACACCGTTAATTCCTCGGCAACAACGCCAAAATTTGATAATACCCAACTATGCCTTTTAAAAGACAAAGCGGTCGCTGCAAATATAATCCGGTTTTAAGTCCAGAATCGAATCCTCAGGGAACTAACCTATCTATTACACTCTTCGGCAATGTTATTATCAACTCAATCAATCTCTACATGCAAGATTTTTGCTCAATTAAGATTGGGGTTTTGTTTAACTACTTCAAATACTATAAAAAATAACAGTAAGCTAAAAAAAAGATAATTCAATGATAAAAAGGTCTAGGGCAATGATTTCCCCAATTGCTAGTTTAGGTCTCGACTCTTCTGCTATAATCTCACTGTAATACTCTATGAGGATTAAGAATTATGGGTTATTGTAATTTTCTCTCGATCAACTACAATAATTTACTAGAGCATTCTCTCGAACTACTCTAGCTGACAATATATGTGCAACTCTAAATTATCCCACTAAAGTTTCGTTATCTCTAAACCCACTTTTAAGTTCAAGTAATGAATCTCTTCAATTACCCAAAAGTGGTGTTGTTCAATAGCTGTCTAACCTAATATTCTTTCTCAAGCAATATGAGGTAATTAGACACAATTAATCAATGGCTCATTCAATTAATCACCATACAAAACGTAGTTGAACAATCATATCATAAATCCGGCTTGATTATAACAACTTGAGTCAAAACTTCAACCAACAATTGGTTCCATCAACCCTAGATAAGTGTTTAGCTACTTATAACAAAATAATAGAAAACTACTAAATTGTTCATAATGAAACTTGCAAGAATTAAAAGGAGATAGAAAAACTCTAATGTTTGGTTGATCTTCTCACTCTTGTTCTTGCCTCCAAAAGTAGTCTAAAATCAGCTTCGCACAATCTTGGGCGAGTTTCTAAAGCATATAAGGAGTTTACAAAAGTTTTCCCGATTTTACACTTTGGTCCTCACACTTTCCAGCAGCGTGAAGAGGGCACTGCGGTCGCGGCCAACTGCGGTCGACCGCGGTGAATGCTGACCTTTCTGCCTTACGTTGTTAATCTACCGCGGTCACGGTGACCTTCTTTCCCAGGCCATCTATGCTTCTTTGTGTTCGGGTACTTCTCGAGCGGGCATTTTTCTTCACATTATCGCCTCCAAAAAACTCCATGTTGCTTCCTCTCATATAATATTCCCTGCTAAACAAAAGAACACTATTTAAAGTATTTTGTTGGAAATTTATCTATAAAACAACAACAAAGTTTGGTCATATTAAGGTGTAAATATCAACTATATATCCTACTATCACCTACGTATCACGACCACACATGAATCAGATCTTTGCGTAGTTCTGGAAGATCGGGAATAAAGTTAACAAACCAACGTTTTCTTTTTTTTCTTTTTTTTATGACAATCTGATGAGAAAAGAGAAATAAAAGAAGCAAACCCTTTTTTTGAATTTTCTAGACTTAATGTTCTATAACCTATTCTAAACGCAAGCTTAACGAGCCTATATTTTCTTTTTTCTTTCTTTTTGAAACAAATACTCTACGGGAACTATTAAGGAAAAACTCTAGAAGAGAAAAACATTTTATTTTTTTTTAGGAAGGAAATCTAAAGAATAAACCACAGAAAAATATTTTGAATTTTCATTTGATATCCCTGAAAAATGATTTCGAAGCGAGAAATTAACAAAATAAAAGATATTTTTAGATTTCAGTTTTTGATTACCTAAAGAAAAAACTTTAAAGATAAACAAAAGATAAAGTATGCTTCTTTTCTATGTACAATATCCTAAAGTTCTAGTGAAAATAAGAAAACATTTTTTTTTCATTTTTCATTAATTTCCCAAAGAATAATCTCAAAAGAAAATCTTTTTGAATTTTTTGAATTGATATATTAAAGAAAACTTTTTAAAGAGATACTAAAATAAAATTCTCTTTTTTTTTGGATTTTTAGTCTTAATGTACCAAAAGGAAGTATAAAAGCAATTTTTGTTCTGAGTTCTAAATATTAACTTTCTAAGGGAAACCACCTCAAAAGAAATATTTTTTTTTTAATTCTAGAATTAGTATTCCAAAGAAAACTTCTAAAGGAAATATAAAAACACAAAATTTCTTCTTTTTTTTCGCTTTTTTGACTTGTAACACATTTCCAAATACAAAATAAGAAATACAATAACAAAAGACTCGGCAAACTTAACTAGACTATGACAAACTCTAACATTACCTAAAAGACTGGATACTACTATACAAGACTAGAAAGTAAAACATGAACAGTTGACTCAAAAACATAAAATGGATCCTCGAGCAGCTCCTGAATGCAGTGATCCTGAGGTATCTGTCATGCTCAAACTCCGGTAAGTAGATCCACATCTGTATGAAAAACTTTTAACCAACACTATGTGAGATAATAACACTCCCTATTAACATATGCAAGACATATTTGAGGCTATTTTTGCAAAATGACTATGTGGCCAAAAGTGGCTAAAAATGCAAAATTTGGCTAAGACCCCGCAAAGCCAAGAACCTAAGATTTACTAGGAAGACTGGACCCTATGTGAGTTATCTACGTATCACGCCTCGATCGACGAGAATCAGGTATCGTAGTTCGGGCAGATTGGATACGGGCGAGAAATAAAAATAACAACTAATTCAGAGAAAAAACATTTTTTATCTTTTGTTTTGAAAAATGATGAAACATGTAAACTCCTTTTGGATTTTCTTATTTTTCCCCTTTTTTTGATTTTCTGATTTTCGGAAAATGATGAAAAAGTGCAAAATCTTTTTTTTTTTTGAAATTTCAAGCTCTTTTTTCTTTTCTTAACAACAATGTGATAGAAAACATAATTGGGTCCTCCTCGCTTTATCCTCACACTTCACCTCTTTTTTTCTTTTTCATTTGCCCCCAATTATCATTGGTCTGCCAAATGACCCTTTTACCCTTGAAGAAATGCAATATGTAGCACATATGATACATCAGGATGGTCTTTTCTAATCGGGTGCACCTGTCATAGATGGACCCAACCCCTGTGTTGAGTCCCCATTGTCAAAAATGCACATGATACAAGCAAGCGCTCCTACTAGGGATCCGGCATGAGGCTATGTTATACTAGGTTTGAAAACCTGGGTTTATTGTTCTAGACCTGGCTTACCCGGGCAGACAGCTCGAGCCGAGGCGGGCAGCGTACCGGGAATACAGAAGCTTCACCGGCTTTGCAACTTGTCCGAACCTCGTTCTAACATTGGATAAGACTCTAGACAGAAGAGAAGTCACATGAAGTGCACCCTTCTCAAATGATTTAGAAGACTCGGAGAGAAGAAGGGTTTCGTAGCAGTTTATATACAGTTCACAGAATATCAAAGCGATAAAAGCAACACTTAGCAAATTAGGCCCAAACATGGAACAAAATCAGATAATAAATAAAGCCAAATATAACAATTCATCTAAGCTCGAATTCTGAACCAAAGTTCTGGGTTCGATCCCCAGCAGAGTCGCTAGAGCTATCACACCTCCTTTTTCACTACCCCCGGAAGGGTATAAGGGAGTTTTTTCAATTTAAGTGACAATTGAAACGGGATCATTTTATTAAAAATTCAGAGTCGCCACTTGGGATAATTTATGGTATCTCAAGTCACCGGTTTAAAATCCCAAATCGAGGAAAAGATTGACTCTATTTTACAGTCCGCAAACACAGAAATTCAGGTAAGGAACTTTGTTAACCCGAGAGAAGGTGTTAGGCATTCCCGGGTTTTGTGGTTCTAGCACGGTCGCTCAACTGTTATAATTGGCCTATTATCTGATTTTAATACATGTTTTAACCTATGGTACAATTTTTAACTTATTAACCGCTTTTAATTATTTTAGGAAAAGATTCAACATTATTTAAAACACGCCTTGAACCACGCCACATGAAATGCACACGCAATCCACGACACATTTTATTTAACGTTGTTGAGAATTGGAGTTGAGTCACATGAAATGCGCACCCGAGTTTAAGGAAATTAATTTAAATGGTGCGCCTAAAGTAAGCCACGGTGTTCATAATTATTCATTTTTTCTAAATTTAAGTAGGAAAATGAATTAAACTAATATTACCAGATATGATCAAGAAAACTGGAAAAGAAAACAATTAAAGAACGCTAACAAATTACAAATGTTTCTCTATTTTTGGGTTAGCCAAAGATATGCAGCAATCCATATTGTTCTTTTCCTCTTCTTCCTTTGCATTGGAGGTAATTCAATAATCAAACAATTATAGTTAGTTAACAAAAAAAATGATAAAAGACTACAATTCAATGTAGTACGTCTAATTACATCAATTTGAAAGAGATTTGACATTAACTACTGTTCAAACCAACGAGCTTTTCCTGCCATCTAAACCTCATTATTTTTTCATATAACTCTTACACATTATTACCAATTGGAAATAACCACAAACTATTCTTGTTCATCAACACACTGATCACGGGCAGAATTACAGAGCTAAATTAGTACATAAAATTGTGATAAAAGCAAAATTCCATAATTAACTGTTTCAATTAACCCAAAGAGAAATTCGTGCATACTGAATATTTGAACAATCCAAAAAAAAAAATAGATTTGCAATTCACTTTGAAAAATATTTTTAAACATACCAGTGAACAAACAACTACAAGCTTCATGGCATTGCTAGCTCAAACAGGTTTACGATTCGGGTCCCAAATGTTATGGCAGTATCTAAATCCAATTTTATATTCAAATAGACAAGATATGTAAATCAATAATTGTAATCACTTGTTCAACAGATAAGAACATGTAGTTTCTGAAATCCTTTCTCATAAAAAACAACAAGTGGTCCAAATCAAATTACAAAGTCGAAATCAAGAAAATGTACCTTGCTCCAATAGAATAAAAGAGAAACAATGATAAGAAATGAATATGGATCTCGGCAATGCAGTGAACTAGCAGCACACAGTAGTTTCTTCGATTCAAAAGTTTTTACCCAGGAAATGTGCAGCAAACCCGTTAAACTTGAAAACAACTATCGGCTCTTCTTCTCTTTCTTTCTTTTTTTTTGAACTTTTCTTTAGTTTTAAAGATTTTTGATTTTCAGATCTTCATTTGAGTTTTTGTTTTAGCTTTGTTTCAGCCATTTTTGCATTTCGCGTGTGTCAATCATGAGTGAAAGGTGAGTGAAGGAAAGAAGAAAAGAAGGGGAAAGTGTTGGTTTTTTAGAGAAATCAAGCTGAAGAAGATGACCTGGGGCGCCGTTTCTCTATATTTCTAAGGGGTAAGGGATCTAATCATCTTGTATTGGTTGTGAGATGAAGAAGCAGCAGCGTTGGTTTTGGGTATTGAAGAAAAATGGGGATCTCCTTCTCTGTGGCGCTGCCTTTTGTCTGGGATCTTTTTTAGGTCTCCCCAAATCTGATTTCTTTTGTGTCTTAACTCCCCTTTTATGTGAAGGATTAGGGTATGAAAAATGAAAAAAAGGGTAGTGGGTCAAATGGGTATTGGTATTGGAATTGGTTTGGGGTTTAGAATTGATTTGGGCATGGACCAATTTTAGAAGAAACAAGACCAAAAATACATTCTTCCTAATTTCCTTTTCTCCTTTTTCTTTTCTTTAATTAATTAATCTATTTTTGTAGAAATTAAAATTCTTTATTTATTTTTAACATTAAAATAACTAATTAACTTAAAACTAAAGAAAAATGCTAATTTAAAAGAATAAAAATTAAATATGTAAAAATGACAATTTTTAGGATTTTTTCTATGATTTAAAAATATTAAAATGCATGAAATGCAAATAAATAAAGAAAAATTCCTAAAATCAGTAAAAATTATTTTTGGTCTATTTTTAGGAATTATTTTCATGTAGGGCAAAAATCACATGCTCACAAAGCTAGGGTATAACTACATACATAGATATATAAACCAGGTGTGGAATACAGTTACTATGCCAGAACTCTATTCTCGTGATGCTGGTTATTTCATTGTTAGGTTTCATTCCATGGTTGGTATGAAGAAAATTCTGCGTGAGGGCCCTTACACAGTCATTAATAGGCCCATAATAATGAAACAATGGAGTCCACCATTTGATTTTGATACTGAGTTTTTAACCGAGATTCCTCTATAGGTAAGATTTTCCAACCTTCCCATGAACTATTGGGGACGTAGTTCCTTAAGCAGAATAGCAAACATAATATGGATTCCATTGTTTGCAGATGAGTGCACTGCTAAACAAACCAGAATCTCTTATGCTAGAATTCTCATTGAGGTTTATGTCACTAAACCTATTTCAAGCAAGGTTCCTATTTTGGATGACTTAGGTAGACTTTTTGATCAGATAGTGAAATATGACTGGAAATCTGAATTCTGTGGAAAGTGCTTAAAATTGATCATGATTGTACAAAAGCTCGTAAGGAAAAGGTTAAACAAGATTAACAACCCAAAAGAAAGAGACCATAGCCTGTGAAGCAAGTATGGAAGAGTACAAGAGTTGTGTTAGCTCCTGCACACAAGAATAACCAAGAGGAGGTACTGATTCTGAATAGAGAACAAGGGATCACTACTTGTGTTGATGAGAGCAGGGCAGCAAAGTCACTACCTTTAGAAGGCCAGCAACAGCCACTTGGTAAAAGGAAGAAAGCAGTTGAAGTAAATGGCATACCAATGAACTATGTCTTGATTGGTTTGGAACATTAGAGGTACCAACAAAAGATATAAGTAAAAAGAGTTGGGTACCTATATTAAAGAGAATAATATAAAACTAGTTGGTTTAGTAGAAACTAGAGTTAAAAAATAAAAGGCAAATGGCATTGCTAATATGGTAGTGCCTGGATGGCAATCAAGGTTTAACTATGTACATGTTGCCAATGGAAGAATCTGGGTATTATGATATCTGTCCTACTATGATATAACAGTGATAGACTAGTCTGCTCAAGAAATGCATTGTGATGTTAGAGGAAGGAAGAAAGAACAAATGGACGGACTCATGACAGTCATATATGGGTTCAACACAATTGAGCTGAGAAAGCCTCTGCGATTACATCTGCAAAAACTTGCAACATAGATCATCAAGCCTTATCTCATTTGGGGTGATTTTAACTTAGTGTTAAATGTACAAAACATAATTTATGGGAATCTAATAATGAGTAATGAAATTCAAGATTTCACAACCTGCATATAATGTTTGAATTTGAATGAATTGCCTTGGAAGGGGGAAAGCTATACATGGTTTAATAAGCAACAAGGTTCAAATAGAATTTACAGTAGAATAAGCTATTGGAAATGATGAATGGATGAACACTTTTGGTCATATGGAGGTGGACTATAAAATGCCTTTTATCTCAGATCATGCTCCTATCATGATCACTTTAAGGAGAGTTGAATCCAGTGTCAAGATCTCATTTAAGTTTTTTTTAATGTCTAGGCTGATCATGAGGATTTTTTTCATTGATTGAGGGAGTTTAGTAGACACAACTACAGTCAGACATAATGAAAGATATCTGGTATAAGCTGAAGGCACTTAGGTCAGTATTGATACAACTTAATAATACTGAGTTTAGAGGAGTAACAACCAAGATAGAATATTTCAGACACACAACTAGACATTCAAGAGCAGCTGAACAAGGGGCTACTCAGATGCATTAGCATAAGAAGAGAAAAGGTTACTTGAAGATCTGAAAAATGGTCACTAATAGAGGAAATCATCTTTCAACAGAAATCCAGAGCTAAGTGGATAAAACTTGGTGATTCTAATACCAAATATTTCTCAGATGTCATGAGGGAAAGAAGTCATAGAAAAGTTATTGCAGAACTGACTAATGCTTTTGGAGATAGACTCACCGACTAGCAGCAAATTCAACAACAAATAATTACTTTTTACAAATCCCAAATAGGCTCAAGATCATTGTCACGACCCGGATTTCACACCCTCGAGAGTTGTGATGGCGCCTACTGGTGAAAGCTAGGCAAGCCAAATTATCCTAATTACTTAACCTTTTCAAATTTTAAACCATTATCAGTGATGAGTAGATATCATGCAAATAGCAAAAATAATTAAGCGGAAGACAAAATCTGACAATTTATCTTAATACAAAACTGCGGAAGTCTAAATACAACTCTACCCAGAATTTGGTGTCACTACATACAAAGTCTGAAAGATAAAATAAACACTGTTTCTGAAATGAGTAAAGGAAATAGGATGAAGGAAAAGATAGGAGGTGACGCCAAGGCCCGCGGACGTCGCAGGACTACCTCGTGCGCCTGTGTGGGCTGAAGACACCACCCTCACTGCGGTCTAAGCACTCCGGTATCAGTATCTGCACACAGTGCAGAGTGTAGTATCAGCACAACCGACCCCATGTGCTAGTAAGTGTCTAGCCTAACCTCGGCGAAGTAGTGACGAGGCTAAGACCAGACTACCAAATAAACCTGTGCAATATAGCGTACAAAAATAATAGGAAGCAGGTAACAATGATGACAACAATGATCAACCAGTGATATAAATAGCAGACAACAAGAACACCATAAATGTTTCTCAACAAATAATAAATACAAGTGCAATCAATTAATCAAGTCCTTCGAATATAAATCTTTCGCCTGTAAATCCTTCAAGTAATAATTTCTAAGATAATATGTTTTTCAATAAATATATTTCGAATATATTTCCTTCAAATAAATATCTTTCAGATAAGCATCTTTCGAATATAATTCTTTCGAGTAAAGGTCACCTTGTGTCACCTCATTTCATAATCATAAATAATATAGGTCTCAACCCACTTTCATATTTCACAGCACCTCGTGCCCATATTTATGTCACAACCGCACGGACAACTCACGTGCCATTAAATAAAACCATAATATTTTCCCCGGCAGCTTGTGCCCACATATTTCTGTCTCACATTGCACAACAATATTCTCATGTTACTCAGCTCATAGGTTCCATAACCCAATACAATTAAGAATGTTCAAGGAGCTTCATTCACTTAACATAAAGTAGAGTACAACTTCCAATCCAATTAGGAAATCAACAAGAAAAGATGAAGTTAATTTTAGGAATCATTTGATAAAGAAAATACCATTTTCAATTAAATTACAATATCGAATGAATCATAAACTTTAATGCGAGAAATCAATAAATCGAAACATAGTAGAAATTCCTTTTTAAGTAAAGTACAACCTCAAATGGTTTAAGGAAAATTTAGTTGAGAAATCAATTGAGTTAAAAATGTAACAATTGTTGAAATTTGGAGTATTGAACATATATATATAAAAAATAAAAACAGAATATCAAGAGAATTATAAAGGAATCAAAATCCAACCACTAATAAGAATATATAAAAACAGAATATCAAGAGAATTATAAAGGAATCAAAATCCAACCACTAACAAGAATAAGGAAAACAAAGGCAGATTTTACTTTCTTTTCACATCTTGTTGCAGGCGTGCAACCCGATCCCATTTCCTGTATCTCGTGGCAGGCGTGTCACCCGCTCCCATTTCATGTATCTCGTGGTAGGCATACCACTCGCTCCCATTTCATTATATCTTGTGGTAGGCGTACCACCCGTTCCCATTTCATTATATCTTGTGGTAGGCGTACCACCCGCTCCCATTTTATTATATCTTGTGGTAGGCGAACCACCCGCTCCCATTTCAAGCCAACAATAATCACAAGGAATCTCGGCAAGGGAACAAGAGCAATATAAAAATTTCCCGGCAAGGAAACAATACTATCAAAACAAACATTCCGGCAAAGGAACAATGATATTTCAAAAACATCCCGGCAAGGGAACAATACTATCAAAACAAACATCCCGGCAAGGGAATAATGATATTTCAACAACATCACGGCAAGGGAACAATACTATCAAAACAAACATCCCGGCTAGGGAACAATGATATTTCAACATCCCGACAAGGGAACAATACTATCAAAATAAACATCCCGACAAGGAAACAATGATATTTCAACAACATCCCGGCAAGGGAATAATACTATCAAAACAAACATCCCGGCAAGGGAATAATGATATTTCAACAACATCACGGCAAGGGAACAATACTATCAAAACAAACATCCCGGCTAGGGAACAATGATATTTCAACATCCCGACAAGGGAACAATACTATCAAAATAAACATCCCGACAAGGAAACAATGATATTTCAACAACATCCCGGCAAGGGAATAATACTATCAAAACAAACATCCCGGCAAGGGAACAATAATATCAAACAAACATCCCGGCAAGGGAACAATGGTGAAAATAACATATGAAGCGCAATAAACCACAACGGAGTCATAACAATTATAATACAAGACTCACGGGCATGCTTGACACCAACGTATAGATATTCGTCACCATGCCTATATGTCGTACTCCACAATTAACATGTAGCAAATAAGACACAACTCCTAATCCCTCAAGCTAAGGTTAGACCAAACACTTACCTCGCTTTGCAACCAATTCAAAATTTCAACAAGCCTTTGCCTCGCGAGTTCGTGCCCGAAATTCTCAAATCTAGTCATAAATAATTCGATTCAGTCAATAAAAATTATAGGAATTAATTCCATATGAAATTCTACATTTTCCATTAAAAATTCGAAATTGCACTAAAAATTCGCCCGTGGGGCCCATGTCTCGGAACCCAACAAAAATTACAGAATATAAAACCTCATCCGACCACGAGTCCAACCATACCAATTTTACTAAAATCCGACATCAACTCGACCCTCAAATCTTCAAATTAAACCAAGAGGGTTTTCAAGATTTTCCCAACTAAAATCACCAATTAAATGCCAAAACTAGTAATAGATTCGGCTAATCTAACCAAAATTAAGTTAAGAACACTTACCCCGTTGTTTTCTCTGAAAATCTCCCGAAAATCGCCTCTCCCCGAGCTCCAATTTGATAAAAATGGAAAATGGGACGAGTCCCATTTTCAAAACTTAAGAATCTGTCCAGAAAATGTCGAGGGCACTGTTCACGCGTTCAGTACTATTCACTACACTGTTCATCGGCTCTGTTTACGGGGTACTGTTCATGGGCACTATTCATGGGCACTGTTCATGATGCTGTAAAAAAAAGACAACAGCTTCCCAAAGAGAATTTCAGCAGCTTTTTCTACCCGTTGACCTTCCGAAATCTACCCGAGGCCCTCAGGACTTCAACAAAATACACCAACAAGTACTAAAACATGATACGGACTTAGTCAAAACTTCAAATCGCATCAAATAATGCTAAAACCCTGAATCACACCCCAATTCAAGCCTAATGAAACTAAGAACGTCCAACTTCTATATTCGATGCAAAAACCTATCAAATCAAGTCCGATTGACTTCAAATTTTGCACACCAGTCATAAATGACATAACAAAGCTATGAAAATTTTCAGAACTGGATTCCGACCCCGATATCAAAAGGTCAAATCTCCGGTCAAACTTAAGAAATCTTTAACCTTAGATTTCTAGATTTCGTTAAATGGCGATAATTTGATCTAGGGACCTCCAAATTCAATTTCGGGCATATGACCAAGTCCCAAATCACGATACGGAACTACCGGAATGGTCAAAACTTTTATCCGGGTTCGTTTGCCCAAAATGTTGACCGAAGTCAATTCAGTTGAGTTTTAAAGCTCTAGTTCACAATTTAATCCATTTTTCACATAAGAACCTTCCGGAAAATTATACGGATAGCGCACGCAAGTCGAGGATTTATTGATAGCACTTTTCAACGTCTTAAAATACCGAGATAATTATTTAATTTAAAGATGACATTTTGGGTCATCACAATCATCTCTCGCATGTAGTGAACAAACATGTAATGAAACTTGGACCTGTCCTTACACACTCTCAAATCCTTTGTGATGTGGTCACTAACCAAGAAATATTTGAAGCACTATGTACAATTGGAGATGACAAAGCACAAGGAGTCGATGGTTTTAATGCATTATTTTTCAAAAGAACTTGAACACTTATTAGTCTTGAAGTGTGTCATGCAGTGAAGGATTTTTTTTCATTCAGGCAAACTGTTTAGAGCAATTAATTACACAGACATCACACTACTTCCTAAGGTTCCTCATCCTACCAGTGTCAAGGAATATAAACCTATAGCTTGCTGCATTGTTCTGTTTAAACTAATGGCCAAAGTCCTTGCAAATAAGCTGCAACATGTTATTGCTTTGGTTTTGTCATACACTCAGGCTGGTTTCACACCTGGCAGAAAAGTAGCAGATAATGTTCTATTGGCTCATGAGTTATTCAAGGCTAACTCAAGGAAGAATATTTCTCTAAGACATACCTCTTGATACTGAGAGCTGTCAGTATTACAACGGCAATCTCTCATTGACAAAATTGTGAGCAGAATTTCCTCGTGGACAGCAAAGAAATTGTCTTATGCAAGCAAAATCCAGCTAGTCCAAACAGTACTCTTTGGCATACAAGCTTACTTGGCTCAAGTCTTCATTATACCTACTAAAGTCATCAAAGCATTTGAAGCACATTGTAGAAGCTATATCTGGTCTGGGGTGAATACAATAACCAAAAAGTCATTTGTGGCATGGGATAAGATGTGTTCTACAAGAGCTGCAGGAAGGCTAAACATGATTAACTTTCTATATGGAACAAAGCTGCTATCACTAAGACCTGTTGGGAGCTCGCTAACAAGAAATAAAAGTTATGGATCAGATGGATCTATAGCTACTGTTCCATCTATTTCAGTTTATGTGAACCTATTTCCGGTCCGTTCAAAAAAGAATGAACCCTTTTTAAATTTGAAAATAATTTAGCTTAAACTCCCAATTCTACCCTTAGTGAGAAGCTTTTATAACCACACAGATACTCTAGATCCTTTTGACTTTTTAGGACCACAAATTTCAAAAGTCTTTATTTTTCTTAAATTTCGTGCCCAGTCAAACAGGTTCACATAAATTGGAACAGAAGGAGTATATCAAAGAGTAGGACCTCACTCATATGGGAGTACCAAAATAAGCTTGTTGCATTGTTTGAAAAGTATTTGAGGCAAGGGACAAATTACACCTTATTAGCAACTTGTCACGAGTCACAGTTATAAAACAAGTGTACCTACAATGACTAGGGTGCACTTCCAAAAGTCCCATGGCAAAGCTTGATGTGTTAGAACCAAGCAAGGCCAAAAACCATCTTCACTATGTGGCTTCAGGTCCAAGGAAGAATGTTAATAGGTTAAAGAATTGGGGAATGCAGATAGATGACACTTGCTGTTTCTGCCATCAAAGACCAGAGACACGAGATCATCTGTTTGCTGAATGTGAATATGGTAAATACCTATGGCACAGGCTCATGCACTGGCTGCAAATTCAATATCCTCCAATAGATTCATGGGCAGCAAATCACCAGTGGATAGCTATGAAAACTAAGGGCAGATCTTAGATGGCAAGAGTACTTAAGCTAGTTTGTGCAGAGCATATCCATGCACTATGGAATAAGAGAAATTCACGGATCTTTGAGAAGCAAACTACCGCATGAGAGGTCCTAGCTAGGCAGTGGCTTGCATATGCAACTTCAGATGAAGGCTATACACGAGTGTTGCTAAGTAATTGTAAATATTAGCCATTAGCAGTTAGAGACTAGAGTCTGTATAGTGAGGCAGAGAATGTAGGTTGGTTTTTTGTGAAGCTTTCTTTTATCTTGTAAAGCGGACTGAGATGGTCTTCTCAGCTTTGAAAATGCTTACATAGATGGTTAATACAAAAAGTTTAATTAAAAAAAGGCAAAATGTCTTAGTACCTCCCGAAACTAGTTTCCTTCCCAAACTATTTCTGGTTTGAATTACCCCTACACTAGAATAAGTGAATTTAAAACCCCCGAGTCTCCTACACCTAACTAAGTGTATACACGCGCGGTACATGTGGACAATTTGTACTCCACGCAGGCAAATAAAATGAGTATTAAATTTTAATATTAATAACTAAAGAAAAAAAAGGGGAAAAAATAAAGAAAAGGTAAAAGGCAGCAACGTTAGAAGTAAAACATTTGCCCTTTCATTTTTATAAACACCCTTCTCTCTCTGTTAAAAAATTTCTCAAATGCCTCTTCAATAGAGTAGAATAAAACTTCAATTGTGGTGTATTTCTGATCATTTGTGATTTCTTCTCCGGTCATCAAGCTTTTTTAGTGGTCTTCTCCAACTATTTCAAACAGACAAAACCAAAAGGTTAGGGAATTCAAGCTTTACTTTTCGATTAGGGTTTTGTAATATATAACAGAGATGAATATCGATTTGCTTTCTATCTTCTATTTTGTTGAGATAAGGCTTTCAAAATTGAATTTTTAAGTGTAAAATCAGTGATTTTGTGCATGCATATAGCGTAGGACTATCTGTAATAACTTACAAAATTTAGGGGTTTTTTATTTTTATATTTTAGAATTGTCTGAATGTATGTTATTCGGCTTATTTTAGTTATTTTGAATGTATTGCAAGAATTCTTCTGCTATTTTAGTTTAGCTCACTGTTGGTGGATTATTTTATGTAAAAGTGAATCTTTTTCTGTATTTTATTTGTATCTAGCATTTCTTTAATATGTTACAATATTGTACTATTAATTTTAAAAGTTAAATATTGATGAATTATGTATATGGTTGTAGGTTGTCCCATGGCTTCTAAGTACTTTAATTTTAGATGGACAATTGGTGTAATGTTGATAAGTAAAGTAGGGCCGGTTTTTGTTGGAGTTAGATTGAGTATTCCTTCAATATTGATTTTGATCACTTATCTATCCCTGAATTAGTAGATATTGCAAAGGATTTTGGAGTTACTAAATTGGGAACCACTTATATTGCACCTTCTAAGGGTGGCAAATTGTTAAAACTAGAGAAAGATAAGGATTTGTTAGACCTTGGAGTATTGTTGAATGATGGGGACACAATAGATATATTTATCTGCAATAACTCTAATTTTGAGGATGTGGGGCATGTTGGCCATATTTGTTCTATGATTAAGTTAGTTTTTTTGGTGTATGCTTAGTATGTAATCAGATGATTACAACTTTCTTTGTGGTAGTATTTTGTGTAGCTTTTTTGGTGAAACAACTCTTTTGTGATACTGGTAGTATTTTGTGTAGCTGTCAGATATGTTTGGCAAACAGCTCTTTTGTATACTGTCCATATTTTTGTTGCTATCCAGTTTTGTAAACAGCGTGTATCTATCTTACATATCTTCCCATTATCTGCAGCAACATGAAATAGCATTTTCATAGTTCTAACAGTAAACTTTTGTGAGGTATAGAGTAGTGACTAGTGCATATTACTCCTGTTACAGTTGGCGCAATTGTTACCGGAAGAATTCTTAAAGGAAGGTCTATTTACTTCCTTTAACTAACAAAACTGATACTATAGACAAATATGGCAAAATTGAAAGTCTAAGCAGGATTGTGGAAGCTGCTGTATTATTTGCATTATTCCCATCAGAGAAGTTAAAATGATAGATTTGTGATACAAGATTTCTATTCATTCTACTATTTATCTAATACATAGATACCAATTAAAGTTAGATTAAATTGGACACCAACCAAAATACAACATCACATTGCATGCTACACTAATAAATAGACTAATCTTCAATGTTCTTCCCCACTTTAGTTCACGCTCTTGTTTATTTCTCTTCTTCAACAAACTCAAAATAACAATATTAGCTTGTTTTGGAAACTTCGGTTCATACCACTCAAAAAATTAAAATTACAAGCCTTACAACCTTTAACCTGCACAAAAAGCAGAACTATCAACTTTTTTAGTGAAAAAACCTAGAACAAACCCAACATAAATTTTAATCAATTTAAACCTTCTAAACATTACTTTATCATACCTTATAGTTTTTACAACCAAAAAATCTTCTTCCCGGATTGTCATTTGACCATGAAATTTTCAAATGTGATGGATACCTACATTTACAAAGTGGGTTCATCTTCAATGTCTTGGAGAAAACTAGGATGAAAACCTAGAATATCACTAAGAACTTTAACAATTAAAGAAGAAAATCAAGAATATTACAAAAAGAAAGAGCAATAATTATACTTCAATGGTGGAGCTTATAAAGAGGAAGAAGTGAAAGAATAGCCATTGATTAGGAGTTTTTTACCGTTAGGGCTGATTATGTGGCCATTTTTAACCAGCCTCACGCGTCATACACCATTTGAGATCACTTCTCGTGCCATGTGGCAGCTCGGGGGTTTTTAAAATTCACTTATTCTAGTGTAGGAGGTAATTCGAACCAGAGATAATTTGGAGAGGAAACTAATAATTCTCGACAAGTTTAAGGGGTACCAAGGCATTTTGCCTTAAAAAAAAAGTTATTTTTATTTTGCAAGTGGAGACTTGCAAAAGAAATATTAGTACTAGTACATTTTAAAGTCACATGGCGTGGGTAATTGCAATAGTACTTTGCACCAAAACAAGAGGTTGTCTCATGTGATAAAAAGTGAAAAGAGTCTGAAAAGTTAATGATGAGTGCATGGGAAGTGAGGCCAACCATAAAACAACACTTAAAAACTTCCCTTTTTCCAATTAAACTACAGAGTGTATAAGATCTAAATTAAAAGCAATATTAGTGTAACCTTGAAGTTAGGGAAAAACCCTTTATTATCTACTCGCTACAGTATTTAGTTAAATTTCTGGCATGGAGAATATACTCTTTCACGGTTTTCTTTACTTCTATTGGCATTTGCTGAAAACTATGCAGTAAAGGCATGTTTGCGTCTTGGTGAAGTCAATGCTGTCTTTTGTGTTCCTCCATTTCTTCATACAACATGGTAAAAGTCATATGCCAAAAATATATTCTTTTATTTTTTTTGTTTTATAAAAAATCAACAACAAAAGAAGAAGAAGATGATGTAGGAATAATAAAAGCAAACTAAACAAATGCAAATCAATCCTAAATACCCTTTCTGTTTCAGTTTATGTTACAGTATTTGATTGAATGCGGAGTTTGACGACAAAAAGAAAAGAAAAAGAAAAAATTGTAGTCTTAACCATATCATAAGATTTCTATGATTATATAGAAATAAATCAAAAAGTTTAAAATTAGAATGTTTTCAAATATAAAAAATATGAATTTTATAGCAACGAACTAATAAAGAGATAATGGCGCATAAAATAGAAGAAAGGAAGTATTTCATGTGGTTTTGCTGTCTTCTACAGCATGTAGAGCTACAGAGTTATGTACAGTGGCAAGTTCAAAATATAGAATCAGTTTATGAACTAATATACACTTTATTTTGTTATATAACATACATATTTCGAGTTGAAAATAATGAGTTCGGTTGAACCTATAGAACTTATCGTCCTAGATCTGCCATGACTGCATCTGCTTGTACAGATCCAGTTTTAGGGTTGCAAAGATTGGCCATTCATGAACATATTAATGAAAAGAATGAAAATGACAAAGATATATATAGGAGTACTAGATTGAATTATAATAGAAATGAAGCAAATGGGATATACTTGAGTAACAACATAACATAACATCAATTGTTGTCAATACGGTTAATATATATAGAATCAAATTAAACAAAGTTATAGAAACCTGAGAATTTCTTTTTTTCCTTAATCTCTAGGGTTGAGTACACAGTAAAGATATCTATCATATGTAAGAAACTAAATTAAAGACTCATAAAATGGAACTTTCTCTCCTAACTTTCTTGATTTTGTTACCAAGATCTGCTAATAAAGCTGGAGGAAACATTGATTTTACTTCATCATAAACATCAAGAAACACTCTTTGTTTTCTCTTTGTAATTTGAATTGACTTTGGCTTCTTTGGAGCTGGTGGACAAATCATTTGTTTAGTATTACATTTTGGTGATGTTGGAATTTTCAGTACTTCATCTTCTTTAACTTTCAAACAAGAATCCTTAACATCTTCTTCTTCTTCTTCTTTCTTGTCATCTTCTTGTCGTGTATCTTGTTGTCTTTGATCTTCTTGATTTTGAGTCACTTTTTCGTCTACCGAATGTGAATTTTGACACCCATTTTGAAAATCTAAAATGGGTCTTGACAAGAAACTGCAATCGGTACTCGAGTTCGAGAGAAACATGAGGGTAGATGAATTGAATTGTGAGCACATGAATATGTTTTTGAGTGTAAGTATAGGTCAATGAGGGAATTGAGAGGGAGACGAATAAAGATATGGAAACAGAAAATAGATGACAAGAAGAAGTAAGCTCAAAAAGATATTATTGAGTGATACTAGAGAGAGACTTTGGGAGAGATGTCTAACTTAGAGAAATATAACACCTTAGAACAATGCAGGTACATATAGATATATAATATGAAAAGGAAGAAGGTGGGAGAGGGAAGCAAAAGAGAATATAATGATGGGATTCAATTTGTATGGGTCGCAACTCATAATATGAGCAAGCTCACACAAACAAATATAATAGATAATTTGTCTTATTTTTTAGATTATAATTCTACCGTAATTACATTGATAGTGTGAAGTGGAACCTTGAAGCAACGATAAAGTTATCTTCGTGTGATTAGTAAGTTATAGGTTCGAGCTGTGAAAACGTCCTTAATGCTTGCTTTAGGGTAGGCTGTCTATATCATACCCCTTAGATTGCGACCCTTCGAATCTTGTGTGAATACTGAATACTTTATGCATCGTGCTACCCTTTTGACATTATTAAAAAATTTAAAATGGAGAAATATCTAGTGAATTCTTTTTAGTGGAGTTTGTTGGAACTTAGCTTTTCCAACATTTTGGATGTGTGTGTGTGTGAGAGAGAAATGGTAGCAGTTGTTCCTTGCATAATAGTCTTACTTCGGCGAAGGATCCAATGCAAATTTGCATCTTCATCTCTCTCTCCACATCTTTATCTTTTCTTGTTTTTCTTTTCATTTTTAACTGCAATACAACTAAGTATTTTCTTTTTATAATATTATAGGGACGATTAGTCAGACATTAAGTAATTAATAAAATCTCAATTGCATCACTTTTGTGATTTTTTCGAACTTTGATGCATCTAAGCACGTGCTTGCCTCACGCTGAAGCCATCTCATGTCAACTTAATTTCTTGGTATTATTATTTAGAGCAATTATGATTTATGTATCCTAATATTGTTTCAAAAGAAAAATTCTATTAGTATAATTTAATCGGTTATAACATGTTACAACTTTATTTTTCAGGCCACTATATGGATCTTGCTGTTATGAGTTAACTTATAAAGAGCAGCCCAATACACAAAGCATTCAGCGTTTATGCAGGGTTTGAAGAAGGACCGCATCTTAAGGGGGTGTGATATAGGCAGTCTATCCTAATGCAAGTATCAACGACTGATTCCACAACTCGAACATGTGACTTATAGATTATATGGAGACAATTTACCGTTACTGCAAGACTCCCCTTCTAGTTAATTTAACCTAGTGATATAAAAAATTATATACTGTTAATTAGTGCACAAAACTTGAACCGTATTTATTCTCTTTTGGACAAACATGTCTCTTATTTCCCCAACCTCTCACAGCATGATGTAAATTAAACCGAAATTCATGGAATCTAAGAATTTTCCAAAATTTATGGTACTTTAGGATCCATCAGAATATTGAGTCAACATGTTCATCATCATTACTTAATCCATAAAATAATGTTAATATAATTTTTAAGGTCTGATCATAGTACATTAAAGGGATATATAGATGAATACTATTCTAAAAACGTTAGCAAATAGGATACATCATATATTCTCTTGCCTATAATTAATATTTTCTATTCAATTATTTTCGCGAAATCTTAACATGACACCACGTTATGAAATAACCCTTCAAAATAAAAGTTCAAATTTTATAAGGAAATAGAAGAAAGAATTTTTCTTGCTTCATTTTTATGTCTAATAGTTAATTTAAGGGCTGGTGAAATTGCTTTATAATCGAATATAAGAAAATGCTCCTCTCCAATAAAATTTAATAAAAATTACTTAAGAAGAATTAACTTAAATAACCACTCACCTGGCCAACCGTTTAAACTAAAAATAACAACATATATATAATATATGTAGAATTCTTGTATAATATGCATATAACAGTATATAATCCGTAAATAATCTATATGTATACTGACTAAAAAGAGTAAACAATGAATTCTAGCCGCTATTTTTATAAAGATTCCAATAATTAATGTTCAAGTTCGGCCAAAAATCATGAATTAATAAAAAACCGATTTCTAATTAATTCTACCCTCGCCACTTTCACTCAGATCTTCTTCGCAGACACCTTCAAAACCTTCCAATTTTACTGATAATAATTATAATAAGAGTTACTTAATAATTTGATGACTAATTAACGATATTATTAGTATTATTATATATCCAACAGACATGCATCCATAACTGTAAACAACTTAAGATTGTCTAGTACTTTAGGCTACCATTCTAAACTAATTGAATTGGATGCTCTAATCACTGATTAATCTCTTCAAAATCTAATTAAGTCATTAATTTTCTGCCACGCTCCTCATTCACATGGCCCGCCTCTAGCGACACACAGCATGTCTATGTTGCATTGTTATGTAGAATGGGCAACACCAACATCCAATCACTCTTCCCATCACTCCTTAAGAGTATTGTGATTAATTAAATTTTTAACTTTTCGTGCACTGATAATGTATAATTTTTCACACCTTAAGTAAAGGTGAAATTAAGGTTTAAACTGGATGGATTAACGTCTGACCTTTAAGTTCTTTTCACTTTAGGGTAGGCGGGCTACATCACACCCCTTGGGTTGCGACTCTTTCCTGAATCCTGCGTGAATGCGGGATGATTTGTGCACCGAAATTCCCTTTTAATATACTATTAAAATTATGGGTTCATATATTAATACTTTAGTGACTTTTCACATGTTAAAAATACTGAGTTTAGTTGATCCCATCGTCCAGCTGTTGCATCCGCCTCTACCATTTAGGTTAAGATCAATGGTTTCTTGACACTAATTAATATAGACATATAGGTGAAAACTCACTAAATCTTAAAAATATCAAATTATGAACCCATGATTTCGAAATTTAGAAAGTCAAATGCTTCAGTATTCATAAAAAATAATTAAATTCTAGATCCGCCTCTAGTTAAGAACAAGTAACGTCTACAGTAATTTTAATTTTAAAACATAAAAATGCAGTAATATTAATCTGCTAATATATATTTTTTATATATATTTTATATGCTTAGGATCCTGCGCATAGTGGAAACTTATGTATTATTTGCATGCATAGGATACTTGCCTTGCTAGCTAGAGTATATGTTATATGCATGCTTAGGATTCTTGCCTTTATGTTTAGGCTTTTGACTTTTGTGACATAGTTTTAGGAGAATTTTCTTGAAATTTGGTTACTCAAATAGTTGTTTTCCCATGATTATTGTCATCATCTTATGAGACGAAAAAAATAATCATGGGATTGTATGACTTTTAAGTGTTTTTGTGAAAAGAGAGAAGAAAGTGGAGGGACCCTAATTTATAGTTGAGGGTTAGATACTGGATTGCTTGGATTTCAACATCATGAACGTTTGAGCCATGAGAGTCTGCAAAAAGTAAGTACGTTTGGTAGTTTATACTCGAGCATTTTTGTGCCTTTTTTGCTCTTTTCTGATTTTGCATCATTTTCTTTTTTACTTGCTTTGAGTGGCGGATGTGTAGGATAGTTTACGGGGAACATGTGAACTTATGATCTATTCGTCAAATTAAGTTTTTTATATATGTATTTTCTAGAACTAGTTTAATATCATCTGCTGACACCTATGCTCTGTAAATTTTAAATAATGCACTTGGTTGAATATGGAGTTATTTACCCAAAGGAATATGGATCAATTCCTATTTGATACTCCCCATTCTTTGTAGTGCAACCATAAGTTAGAAATCTTAGATTCGCCATGGCCTGCGTTAAGTTTTATTTCAATTATCCATATCCATCTTGTATTTCAATTTTTACATTTATTGTAAAAATTCTTTATTGTATTGTTATTTGCTTTTTCCAAATCAAGTTTATTGACTTCTGTAGAGCTTTTTGGAGAGGTTAGAAATAAAACGAGAGAGTTTAACTTTTATTATATAACGTTTTGCTCAAAACTCCATTTGGTCTCCATAATATATAGTTGGAAAGCTAACTCAAAGTGCTACAACATTTATGTTTTACATTTTTCCAAATTTCAAACGAAATAAGGTGAAAAATGCGGTCGAAACCGCGACCACGGACCTGAGGCGGGCTGAGGCAGTATACTTGCCAAATACCGCGTTCGTGCCGCGCCCGGACCGCGGCCGCGGACGTCCAGGCCTGGAAACTTGTCCTTTTTCGCATAGGAAAAGGTATAATTGTTTGGGTCTGACCCTACTTGGTATATATACATTGAAAAATAGTATTTTGAGGAGGGAGACCAATTTTGACACAAATTCGACCTATGGAGGCAGAGACACAATAGGAGCAAGACGGGGAATTCTTCTACGAGTTTTTCCTTCCTCTTCCTATTTTTTCATTGTTGATTATGACTTTTAGTATTGTAGTTTTACATACAATTATGAATAGCTAATTTGTTATCTAGGGTTTTGATGGAACCTTTTGTAGGATAAATTCTTGTTATGTTTTTATATAATTGAGCCATTGGATTTCTCTACTTGTTCAACTATGTATTTATTGTTGTTGATTGAATGGTCATCGATTGACTGTGCCTATTTATTATGTGTTGCTTGAGAAAGGATACATATTTAGGTGGTTGTTGAACAACGTCACTCCTAACGTATAAGAGAAATCAATACAATGGGTTTAAAGACAGGTTTAGAAATAACAAAGCCTTGCATTGGTCATAATGAGCAGTTAGATAAACCAACTAGCGTAGTTCGAGAGAATATGTCTAGTAAATTGTTGTGGTTGCTCCAGAGAGAATTACGGGACCTAAAGTGCTCACAATCAGTAGAGAATACATTGGCAAAATTGTAGGGAACGTAGCTAGAAGGATTCCGACAATTAGGCAAATCATAACTCTAGACCTCCTTAATTTAGTCTCCAACCCTTTGTCTCGTTAGTTGATAATTTTACCGTTTTGTAGTATTTGCTAGTTAATTAATTAGAAATATAAATCTCAATCTGTATAATTTAGAAAATTGTTCAATCTTGTCTTCTTAGCGATATTAAATAGATACAGCTAAGCCTTAGTTCTCTGTGTGATTCGACTCCGGACTTTTAGATCGGATTATATTTGTAGCGACCACTTATCCTTTTTAGGACTAGAGTTGGGAGTGATCAATTTTGGCGTCGTTGCCGGGTAGCTAACGATGTAGTTGTAACTGTTGGAATATATATCACAGCGGAAGCAATCACAGAATCTTATTCACGTGTGAATTAAACAATTAGCACATACGGAGATTATATGAGTTACCTCTTGAAGCGTGAACAAAGTAAATCGATACCCTTCTCCAGTTCCAGAATTGCAAGACCTCAGTGACCTTCCATAGTCTACTACTGTGTTACCCAAATAAAAAACGAAAAATAGAGAACTTCGGGTGGGCGAAATTCAAGGAAGAAAAACGTGTGTTTTTCTGTGTCAGAAAAACGACCAGCTATATCCCATGTATATATAGCTGCGTTTTTTAGGTCAAAACATTTTTTCAAAACCTGTTAGGTTTACTTCTTTCACTAAGGAAAGGTTTCCTTTATTTCCTATTATTCAGGCACAGTAGGGACCACAAAATTTAATTAACAAGGCTTCCTATTATGGAATTAATTTCGAAATTTAAAATTAATTTCTACCATAATAAATTTCGAATTATTCCACTAAAAATTCGTAATTGCACTCCTTAGTTCAATTTCGAAATTCTTCCATAAAACCTTATTTAACTCTCAATGCTAAGATTCAGATACTAACCAATCAAATTAAATTACTGACAATTTAATTTATTGATTACTTCTTTTAGACTTTCACTTAACTTATTTCATGTGTCGGATACAAAATCCACCGGCCGGGTTTACACATGAAAACTTATAAGTTTTCATAAAGGAGTATCATCAATCTCAAAAAAAACCGAGACATGGATTCTATCAACTAATTATTACTTCGCCAATGTATATCATTATTGTCTAACTTACCAGGCTTATTGACCCACGAAAGAATCTCGCCTTTTAATAAATCAAAACAATAAATGATATACACAACTAATAATAATTATATCAAGATTAAGAGTATAAGTACATTGAATGGACTAGAAAAATTATTTTATCAAGTCAGTATAAAATACCTATCTCTACTTGATCCGTTCAATATATACAAAATGTACTAGCACAAGAAGTTGGAATTAGACCATTCCTATAATCAAGATAAATTATATTGAATCTTGTGCTACAACCATTCTGATGGCTTGTCCAATTCCATCATTAGATTGTGAACATAAACTTTATGACTTATAAGAACCGATGATTTAATCTTCCGTATATAAGCTAAACTCTATACACTAAATCATCTACTATATAAGTAATGGACACACAAACAAATAAATGATCTATTTAATATAAAACTTTATTGAATTGAATAAATAAATAAACAATTGTTCCATAAAGTATACTATAACAATACGCATGATTTATAGTATATCCTAACAATCTTCCACTTAGACTCATAACCATGCGTCTACAATTCTGACACCCATTCCATCTACATGCCTATCAAAAGTCTTCTGTGGTAAGATCTTAGTAAACGGGTCCGCCAAGTTGTTCTCCGACGCAATCTTGGTGACTACGACATCCCCACTTTGCACTATCTCACGAATTAAATGATATTTACGCTCAATGTGCTTTGCTCTTTTATGGCTTCGCGGCTCCTTCGAATTTTCAACCGCACCACTATTATCACAATAAAGTGTTATTGGTGCTTGAATCGAGGGAACCACATTCAACTCTCTTAGGAAGTTCCCGAGCCAAACCACCTTTTTGGTTGCCTCAGAGGCAGCTACATATTCGGCTTCCATGGTGGAATCAGCAAAACAAGTTTGCTTGATGCTCCTCCAACTATGGCTCCACCTCCTAGAATAAACACGTCTCCTGAGGTAGACTTTCTAGAATCTTTATCTGATTGGAAATCCGAATCAGTATACCTAATAGGCACAAGTTCATCCAAATGGTAGACTAGCATGTAATGCCTAGTCCTTTTCAGGTACTTGATTATATGCTTAACCGTTGTCCAATGCTCTTTTCCAAGATTAGACTAAAATCTACTAACAACGCCAACGGCAAAGCAGATATCAGGTCTAGTACATAACATAGCATACATCAGACTCCCCACAACAGATGCATAGGGGACCGCCTTCATCTTTTCTATCTCTTCATCAGTTTTAGGAGACTGATCTTTAGATAGAAAAACTCCATGCCTGAAAGGAAGAAATCCTTTCTTGGAATCATGCATGCTAAACTTGGAGAGTATTGTATCAATATAAAGAGCCTGAGATAAGCCAAATATCCTTTTCTTGCGATCTCGCAAGAGCTTGATCCCAAGGATATGAGCCGCTTCTCCCAAATCTTTCATATCGAAGTGCGCGGACAACAATTGTTTAACCGAATCCTACATGCTCACATTATTTCCTAAGAGCAATATGTCATCTACATACAAGATTAAAAATGACACTTTGTCCCCATCCCATTTTTTGTATACACAAGATTTGTTAAGACACTGATCAAAACCAAAAGTTTTAATCGCCTTATCAAAACAAGTGTTCCATGCCCTAGATGCCTGTTTAGTCCATAAATGGACCTTTTAAGCTTACACAACATGTGCTCTTTGCCACTTTCTATGAAACGGTCTGGTTGCATCATATAGATGCACTCATCAAGACTTCCATTAAGGAAAGTTGTCTTGACATCCATTTGCCAAATCTCATAATCATAATGAGCAGCAATGGATAAGAGAATCCTTATAGACTTAAGCATGGCTACCGGTGAGAAGGTTTCCTCATAATCGATCCCTTCTTTCTGAGTAAACCCTTTCGCTACAAGCCTTGCTTTAAAAGTTTGTACTTTTCCGTCTACACCTCTCTTTTTCTTATATATCCACTTGCATCCAATGGGTTTAACCCCATCAGCTGGTTCTACAAGATCCCAGACTTGATTAGAGTACATAGACTCCATCTCTGATTTCATAGTAGCAACCCACTTATCGGCATTCTTATCATGTAGTGTTTGGTCGTAATTGACAAGTTCGGAGGTAGGCTCCTCAGGGATCCTATAATATGATTCTCCCAAGAGCGTATAACGAACTAGTTGTGTTATTTCCCTCCTAATATGACTACGTACTACATCAGTTGCAACTACATCATTTTGATTTTGTGGTTGAACCTCATCATCTTCAGGAACCTGAGTCTCCATGCTATCTACGGGGATATCAACGACTTCTTCCTGTTGTGCAGTCTGCTCAACATGACTCCCACTACTTTGTGGTAGTATGACTTCGGGCACTTGTTCTTGCGGGACATTAAGTCTATTGACATTTCTCCTATGTCAAAATCGACTTCCGGGGTTTGGATATGGTCGTTCTATTTTTCAGATGACTGAGTTTCCATTCCTTTGATAAGTTCCTGAAAAACGAGTTTACTTCTAGGAACATGGTTCATCAAATAGTCCTCTTCCAGAAACTTGATTTTTGTGCTAACAATTACCTTTTTCTCTTTAGGACAATAGAATAAACCACCTTGCATCCCTTTTGGATAACCTACAAACACGCATACATCCTTTCTTGCCTCCAATTTATCCATTTTCCCTTTCAGCACATGTGCCGGACAACCCCAAACTCGAATATGCCGCAGACTAGGCTTGCACCCAGTCCACAATTCTGTAGGAGTCAAAGGTACTGACTTTGAAGGAACTAAGTTCAGAACGTAATTCGTCGTTTCTAAGGCATGTCCCCAAAAGGACGAAGGCAAATCGGAATAACTCATCATTGATCTAACCATTTCCATAAGAGTCCTATTTCTTCTTTCAGCTACACCATTTTGTTGTGGAGTTCCAAGTGCAGACAATTGAGATGTAATTCCACATTCTGATAAATAACCAATGAAATCCGTAGAGAGATACTCACCACCACGATCAGATCGTAGTGTCTTGATATGTTTATTATGTCACTTTTCAGTCTCAGTCTTGAATTCTTTGAACTTTTCAAAACATTCAGACTTTCGACGCAACAAATAAATATATCCATATTTTGAGTAATGATCTGTGAAAGTCACAAAATACTCAAAATCACCTCTTGCTTGGACATTCATTGGACCACACAAGTCAGAATGAATTAACTCTAATTTATCGCTTGCTCGATTTCCTTTTGAGGGGAAATTTCGTTTTGTCATTTTTCCTTCTAAACAAGATTCACAAGTTGGTAGTGCCTCCACTTTCAATAAACTTAAAGGTCCATCCTTGACCAACCTTGAAATTCTGTTTAGATTTATATGACCCAAACGCAAGTGCCATAAATATGTTTCATTCAATTCAGAAGAACGTTTTCTCTTACTTGGTAAATCAACATAATTCAGTTCTTTAGGTTGTAACGGTTTAGGAATAGAGTCAACAACAAAAAGACCATTAATCAATGTAGCAGAAGAGAGATAACGTTTATTATGAGTAATAACACATTTATCAATATCATGAAAATTAATGTCATAACCATCTCTCATAGCGCTAGAAACCAAAATTAAATTCCTTCTAACGGAAGGTACATATAATGTGTCTTTTAAAGCTAAAACTCTACCACTACCAAACGAAATACTAATATTTCCTATTGCTAAAGCTGGGGTTGACGAACCATCTGCTTGATAAACATTGATTTCTCCTCTACTTAGCCGTCGCGTTACCTGAAACCCCTGCAAATAAGTGCAGACATGATTAGTGGCTCCCGAATCTACATACCATGACATGGTAGAAATAGCCGCTAAAAGAGTTCCAACGACAAGTAGATATAAATCATCTGGTTTATTTTTTAGCTTGGCCAGATAAGTCGGACACTGCTTCTTATGATGCCCAGGCTGCTTGCAGTGATAACACTTGCCCTTAGCCTTCTTTACACCAGCAGTTGCGCCACTAACAAAGGGTTTTTGAGTCTTTTTCTTCTTCTGACCGCCTCTCGGCTTAGAAGCAGAACCTGTCTCAAAATTCAATGCCACAGAAGGAGCTTGTTGCTTGATAATAGTCTACGCCGACTGCAGCTCATTTAGCAATTCCGCAAGTGACAAATCCATTTTGTTCATGTTATAATTCAGGCGAAACTACTGAAACTGCCAGGCAAAGTCTGCAAGATCATTTCAACCTGTGTATCCTTATCAATGTTAGTTCCAAGGACCTCCAGCTTATTTAGAAGACTCATCATCTTCAGAACATGGTCCCTAACCGATGAACCTTCAACCATTTTGGTATTCAGAAGAGCTTTCATGGCAGTCTGCTTAGCCGCACGATTTTGATCTCCAAACATTTCTTTGAGATTTTCCAGAATGTCATAAGCAGACTCCATTGACTGATGCTGATGTTGTAGAACATATGACATAGACGCCAGAATGTAACTCCACGCCATCTCATCAGCCTTGACCCATTTCTGGTAAGCCTTTTGTTCATCATCTGATTTTTCTGGACACACCTCATCGAACACAAATTTGTACTCTTCAGTGATTAGGACAATGTCCAAGTTTCGTTTCCAATCAACATAATTCGGACCCTCAAGTTTGTTTTGAGTAAGAATAGCAGTAAGGGGATTGAAAGAAGTCATTGTTAATCTGGGAGACAATTTCATTAAATAGATCAAAATCAGTCATGTTTATTTGAATAATAAAATTCAAAACACACTACATATATATAATCTATGCACCTTGAACAACAAATTTCGATGGGAAAAAAGCTATTCTTGCAATATACATATATAATGACAGATTATTCACTCTATAAATTTAGACAGGCCATACTCAGATGGAGAGTAAACTGTTAATTTAAGTCAAGTGAATATCAACATTCAATATATATATACTAGCTCCATTGAACCAACATGCATACTCAGATGGAGAGTGAATACAAGTAATCAACAACTAGTATACCCTAGTGTTTATCCATAATGAGTTTATCCGATATGGAAGAAGACCTACGTCAACGTGTAAAATATTATATCACTAGTATTTTAACCCTGTCGTACATAGAAAACGATCCCTACCACCACTGGATTAAAAATAACTCAAAAAAGTTTTGAAAATTTTTCAGAAAATCAATAAAACGTCCAAAAACCCATCTAAACGACCCTGAATGCCCAAAAAACGACATAGCTCATGGGCTTTAGCCCATTCCTATTGCTCACTGGGCCGTTTCGCATGGACCTGCCAAGTTTCAGGTCAATCGAAGTCCGTCAATATTTGACCTCCGATTTTCTGGCCTAATTTCGGCCAAATAGTGATTTTTGCATTTTTCATGGAACAATGTAATTTTCAGATTATTCTAATCAAATATCATAGACCATAAGCAAATATTACATGATTTTCAGAATAATCATAATACTCAGAACAAATATTCATGTTAAGAACAATGCAGTTTTACAGAATTCAAGACCAATCTTTGCAAGTAATTCAAAATTTGCATATTAACATGATGCTTTTTTTATTGTTCATCCTAATCATTTAATTAGACGTGAGTAGGCTCTGATACCAATTGTTGGAATATATATCACAGCGGAAGCAATCACAGAATCTTATTCACGTGTGAATTAAACAATTAGCACATACGGAGATTATACGAGTTACCTCTTGAAGCGTGAACAAAGCAAATTGATACCCTTCTCCAGTTCCAGAATTGCAAGACCTCAGCGACCTTCCACAGTCTTCTACTGTGTTACCCAAATAAAAACCGAAAAATAGAGAACTTCGGGTGGGCGAAATTCAAGAAAGAAAAAAGTGTGTTTTTTTTCTGTGTCAAAAAAACGACAAGCTATATACCATGTATATATAGCTGCATTTTTTTAGGTCAAAACACTTTTCCAAAACCTGTTAGGTTTTCTTCTTCCACTAAGGAAAGGTTTCCTTTATTTCCGATTATTCAGGCATAGTAGGGACCACATATTTAATTAACAAGGCTTCCTATTATGGAATTAATTTCGAAATTTGAAATTAATTTCTACCATAATATATTTCGAATTATTCCACAAAAATTCGTAAATGCACCTTTTAGTTCAATTTTGAAATTCTTCCATAAAACCTTATTTAACTCCCCATGCTAAGATTCAGATACTAACCAATCAAATTAAATTACTGACAATTTAATTTATTGATTACTTCCTTTAGACTTTCACTTAACTTATTTTATGTGTCGGATACAAAATTCATCGGTCGGGTTTACACATGGAAACTTATAAGTTTTCATAAAGGAGTATCATCAATCTCAATAAAACCGAGACATGGATTCTATCAACTAATTATTACTTCGCCAATGTATATCATTATTGTCTAACTTACCAGGCTTATTGACCCACGAAAGAATCTCGCATTTTAATAAATCAAAACAATAAATGATATACACAACTAATAATAATTATATCAAGATTAAGAGTATAAGTACATTGAATGGACTAGAGAAATTATTTTATCAAGTCAGTATAAAATACCTATCTCTACTTGATCCGTTCAATACATACAAAATGTACTAGCACAAGAAGTTGGAATTAGACCATTTTCATAATCAAGATAAATTCTATTGAATCTTATGCTATAACCATTCTGATGCCTTGTCCAATTCCATCATTAGATTGTGAACATAAACTTTATGACTTATAAGAACCGATAATTTAATCTTTCGTGTATAAGCTAAACTCTATACACTAAATCATCTACTATATAAGCAATGAACACACAAACAAATACATGATCTATTTAAAATAAAACTTTATTAAATTAAATAAATAAATAAACAATTGTTCCATAAAGTATACTATAACAATACGCATGGTTTATAGTATATCCTAACAGTAACTGTATATATTGCTAGGGTTCAAGTTTGAGCTTTTATTTTTTTTTATTTTTTTTGTATTTATTTTTATAACTGTTGATTTGAGAAACATGACATCTTGAAATTATGGGAATTTAGGTGTAGATAATTCTACTATTGATCCTCATACATATTGTGAAGGAAATCACCCATATTAAAAAATCAAAATATTCCTGAGATCGAGTTATATGCACCAACTCAATCTTATTTGTGGAATGTGTGTGATGGTAAAAATGGTAAATTTTTTGGTTGTGCATATATTTCTTATCTTCCCCCAACCCCTTACTATGATGGTTCTACTTTTTCTTGTGAAGTTAATAGGAACAAAGAACTTGGGGATGCGGGCCTAAAGGAGATCAAGGATATGTTAAAGTGCCTTCTGTAACAAAATAATAAGAAACAACTGCAGATAGAAAGGCAAGAGGCAACTATTCGCAACTTGGAGGCTCAATTGAGTCAAGTGGTTGGAGCTGTTAATGTTCAACAAGCCAATATTGGGGACAGTAGCCAAGAAGAGCATGAATTTGAGGTGTTAATTAAGGAGGTCAGAGTAGAACATCAATAACCTAGCCAACTACAATTTGAGGATGTCGATGTTGAAGAAGTGAGACTAGAGTTAGCCAAGGACTTTGAGGATACAAATTTTGTTGACTCTAGTATCATTGATGTTGAGGATGTTGAAAGTCTTGAAGTTCATGTGTTTGAGCGCATTGGTCCTCACTCCAAACATTTTTCTATATTGGGCTTCGATGATAATATGGAAATAGAGTCATCCGAGCCGATTGAGGAGTCAAGGAATGAGGAACAAAGTGCCTACAGTCTGAAATTTTTCTTGCCAGAAAGACAGGACTACATACCTCATCTAAAAGCCAAGAAGTGTAAAATAGTAAAATGGTTACTTGGTCCAATTATATTTGTTCCACCACCCCTGGAGCATAACCGAATACTTGAAGCCAAATTGGGGGCTCAATTCATAAGTTCAAGCTGGAGGCAAAAAGTGATTCACGTCGTGTCGTGACGTTAAATCAAGCGTTTATTGGGAGGCAACCCAGCTTTACTGCTTTATTTTATTTATTTATTTGTTTTTTTTGTTCTAATTGTATTATTTTTGTAGTGTCGATTTTTTATTTTTTAGGAGCATGGAATGCAAAGCCATTGAAAGGATGCAACAACAAACCAGATGGTTGGAACTAAGTGTGAGGTACTCACACAAAGGACCAGGCCTGGGAGAAGTTTGGGTACCCATGAGATGCTAGTGATTCGGCCTTTGGCCTACCAGGGAGTTTCTTTTACCCTCTTGTATGTATGGGTGTGCATTGGGGATAATGCACAATTTTAAGTGTGGGTGAGGAGATTGTCTGGGTGACTTTCTATGCTATTTTAGTTGTGTTAGTTTAATTGAATAATTTTTTTAAAAAATATAAAAGATTGGACTTTTCCCGACGATAGATTTATTAGACAATTTTCTTGAGGGATTTAAGTCTAAAGAAAAAATAAAATAAAAATATTTTCTTTTGTTAGGTAGTGTATCATTTCCCCCTTGGTTTTTCTTTGTGCCGCGGTTCTTTTCCAAGGGTTTTATTTGAACAGGGTATAGTTAGTTTTTTTAGGAATAGGAGCTATTGTGTTGTGTTTTGAATTGAAGCAATATCTCTTGACTTTGTTATGCCTTAAGAACAGTGAGTACTTTGGTTGTGACACTTAGGCTCAGTTTTTGACTCTTGTATAAGTACCTTAAAATGTATGATTTTAAATTTGCTTAACTGCTTTGACTAGAGTGTCGTGATGAATCCAATCCTGAGTGAGTTATGTGTCATGTGTGTGTGAGGTTTGAGTGTTATTTTGTGCATTGCATTTGATGCCTAGAACTTGCCCCGTGTGTTTGCAAAGCGAAATAGTAGTTTTATTCAGTCTAGGAAATGATATAGACATTTCTTTTTTGAGCCAGATATGTATATTTTACCCGTCCAATTATTATGTATCGTAGTTAACCCCTTTGAGCATGTAATTCTGTTTCTTTGGCAACCACATTACAAGCCTTACCCATTTGTTTGAATTAACCATCTATTTGAACCATTGTAACCTCTCCATGAGCACTTGAGTTGTTTATGAACTTTGTAAAGGTTAAAGTGTGGGGTGGTTGGTTTGGCTTTTGAGTGGAACTAATTAAATAAGGAGAAAAGTGCACTGTTTTGAAAAAGTAAGAGCCGCTTGAATTGAAAAAAAAAATAGTTGGATTGTCGTGAAAAAAATTCCTTGATAAGTGGTGGCTCTTGATGTAAGTGTGCTTAAAGAAGAATGGGGTAATATACATTGATGTGAAGGTGAAGTTTTGGTTTGACATAAGTATAAGGCTTGAATGTTAAAGTATATGTATTAAAGTGGTTAGGGAAGTGTAGTCACTCTTATATCTAAATGTATCCTACCCATCCCGTAGCCTACATTACAACCAAATAAAGTCTTAATTGATCCTAGATTTAATGAGCTCGATTAGTGGAGTAGACACTACGGGCAAGCTTATGGTGCATCTTTTGTGGCATATGAATATTATTTCTAAGAGTGAGTGAATTCATTTTAACTTGAGTTTCTAAGTGTTCTTAAATTTTATTGTGTGGAACTACTCTCTGTTGTTGTGTAAGGGCACTTGATTCATGGAGGAAAGGTAATGTCAGTGACCTCTATGTTAGAGTAAGTGGGTGAGTTGTGAATAATGCGTGGTACTTGTGAGTCAAATCTTGAGGTGAAGATGTTACGCTTTTGTGCTTAGTCTATTTTAAATACGCTTGGTGTGATGAGTTAGGAGAATTGTTTAAAAAGGTCGTGTCTATAAAAAAAAGTGCAGATTGATTGCTCGAGGACGAGCAGTGGTTTAAGTGTGGAGTATTGATGATAGGCTATAATTACGTATTTTAGTCGCTTATTACACTCAAATTTACTGCACTTTAATTGAGTTTGAGCTTTAATCGCCAGTGTCTTGCACTAATTGTGTGGTTTATGCCTTGTAGGAGTGATTCCGAGCTATGTAGATGTTATGGAATGAATTCAAGTGATTTGGAGCTTTGAAGTCTGATTAAAAGCCCAAAAAATTAAGCCGGGATCGTATTCGGGGATCAACGGATGATAGAGCAACAAAACGAATAATCGAGTAGGCATGTTGCGCACTGTCTAGGAAAATGCATATAACATTTTGCTCAGAATTCCATTTGGACTCCATAATATATGCTTAGAAATCTAACTCAAAGGTCTACAACTTTCATATTTTATATTTTTCCAAATTTCAAACAAAATAGGGTGAAAAACGCGGTCGAATTCGTGAGCGCGGACCTAAGGCGGGCTGAGGCAGTATACTTGCCAAATACCGCATTCGTGCCGCGCCCGGACAGCGACTGCGGACGTCCAGGCCTGGAAAATTGTCGTTTTTTGCGTAGGAGAAGGTATAATTGTTTGGGTTCGACCCTACTTGGTATATATACATGGAAAAACGGTATTTTGAGGGGGGAGACCAATTTTGACACAAATTCGACCTATGGAGGCAGAAACACAATAGGAGCAAGGCGGGGAATTCTTCTACGAGTTTTTCCTTCCTCTTCCTATTTTTTCATTGTTGATTATGACTTTTAGTATTGTAGTTTTACATACAATTATGAATAGCTAATTTGTTATCTAGGGTTTTGATGGAACCTTTTGTAGGATAAATTCTTGTTATGTTTTTATATAATTGAGCCGTTGGATTTCTCTACTTGTTCAACTACGTGTTTATTGTTGTTGATTGAATGATCATCGATTGACTATGCCTATTTATTATGTGTTGCTTGAGAAAGGATACATATTTAGGTGGTTGTTGAACAACGTCACTCCTAACGTATGTGAGAAATCAATACAACGGGTTTAAAGGCAAGTTTAGAAATAACAAAGCCTTGATGGGATCATAATGAGCAGTTAGATAAAGCCAATTAGCGTAGTTCGAGAGAATATGTCTAGTAAATTATTGTGGGTGCTCGAGAGAGAATTACGGCACTTAAAGTGCTCACGATCAGTAGATAATACATTGGCAAAATTGTAGGAAACATAGCTAGAAGGATTCCGACAATTGGAAAAATCATAACTCTAGACCTCCTTAATTTAGTCTCCAGCCCTCTGTCTCGTTAGTTAATAATTTTACCGTTTTATAGTATTTGCTAGTTAATTATTCAGAAATATAAATCTCAATCTTTATAATTTAGAAAATTGTTCAATCTTGTCTTCTTAGTGATATTAAACAGATACAGCTAAGCCTTAGTTCTCTGTGGGATTCGACTCCGGACTTTTAGATCAGATTATATTTGCAGCGACCGCTTATCCTTTTTAGGATTAGAGTTGGGCGTGATCAGTGATCTACAAAGTAATCAGAGCATATATATATATATATATATATATATATATATATATATATATATATATATATATATATATATAGAAAAAAAGACAGTTTTAAGATAAAAATAATTGAACATACACAACCATAGTGAAAAATAAAGAATTAAACGAGCAAGGATAATGCAAGCTCAAAGCTAGAAATTAAATAGTCCACCTTTAGCAATTTCTTTTTAGTTATTAATTATGATGTGGAATTGAATTAGTGCTAAGTGCTAACTGAGTAATAATTAATGCGTAAAAGGTACACTAGTATTTGTTTGATAATGTGGGGTACATATATATGATGGGGTTACATAGCAAAAAAAGTGAGGAACATTTATACAGACTTACAGAGTGATATATTATAAGATGGAGACATAAATAATTGCATATGAAGGTCATGCTTAATTATATTGTTTCCTCTCTAATGATAAGTGTCCCTACCCCTCCCATCCTTAACAATCATATCACTCTCTCCCTATATTTCAACACCCCCTTGTCCTTTGCTTGTTTTTTTTTTTAACATAGTTCGGTGTCCGCTATCTGTATTGAGCCCTAATTAAATTAAGATTCGTCGAATAATCCCACATTTTGAGGGTAAAGTGTTCTTTAGCAAAAATAATTCTATATTTAAGGTCTCGAACACGATATTTCTGATTAAGGATAAAGAAATACTTACCACTCCATCGCAAACTTTGTTGGTTCTTTTTCCCTTGCTGATCCTTTTCCTTGCTTTTCTAAAATGTACATTTTGAAAAGAAAAAAATTATACCATATTTGTAGATTATTCTATTTCACATTTTGTTGGATTTTTTTATTCCGATATATATAAGCAATCTAAAATATAAGGCAGTTATCCTGTTTTTATATGGCTTTTTGGTACTGTACTTTCTTGTCTATATTTTCATTAATGGGGTACTTATGCTTTTCTAAGCCGATGGTCTATTGGAAACAACTTATCTATCCTCACAAGGTAGGGTTAAGGTTTGCGTACACACTATCATCTCCAGACCCACGATATGGGATAATATTTGGTATGTTGTTGTTGTTTGTTGCTAAAATATAAGGCAGCTAACTGGGACTACAGCATGTTAAGATACAGTTACATCACGTTAAGATTGTTTCCACTGTCAAAATTGTGTAAATTAAATCTTTTAAAAGTTAGTTAACATATATAGACCTCTTCTCAGCATTTAGATCGATATTATCAAATGCGAAGTCAGGATTTCAAGCTTATAAGTTCGAGATTCTAATCTTTTTAAGTTATTGGATTCTAAATCAATTATTTATATATATTCAATAAATTTTTAAAATACCGCTCGGATATTATGCTCTTAAAATATTTTAGACGGATTGATCAAATGAACAGCTAAAGATCATCAGGTCACAAATATCAAAATGGATCCTGTAACATTAATTAAAAGTTTAGTATCATCAAGTATTTTGCTTTTCCTTAAGAATACCGAATAAATAACATAGACGCGGTACCACTATTTTTATATTTTTAAATACCTAATTCCTATGGTTCTTTCTTGAATGAAGCAGATGACTAAAAAGAAGGAAAATAGTAGAATTTTCTTAGCTAATGAAAGTCAACTACACTTTCCTATTGAGAGATATTTCATTCTTAATTTGTTTTGTAGAATAGAAGTGTTTTTATGTTATCATGCATGTTCTATCTAAAATCAATTAAAGCAAATCAATTTTGATTCTTAAATAATTCACTTCACTTATTATTTTTTAGTGATGAAAGGAGGGCGCCTGAGCTGCACAAGGTAGGGTAAAATTGTGTATATACTATTTTTTTCAAACTTTTTTGTAAAATTATACTGAATATATTGTTGTTGTTGTCGAAAAGGAAGGCGCCTAAATATTATTTAACTAGATAGATTTTTTTTCGTTCTCTCAACTCGTAAATAAAATAGTTTTAATATATAAAGCATCATCGGATAGTCGGCATCTTTCAAATAGTGGAATTTTCATGACTTTATCTATGTTCTATCTTCGAAATAATTGCCAATTGGCCTCATTTCTGACTTGTTACTTCCTCTCAGCTGGTGGAAATTGCAGGAAAATAGAACTCGCAGGAATAAAAGTAAAATATTTCTAATCGAATCTTCTTTATCTATGTTTCCCTCTTTGAAATCATTGCCAATTGGCCTTATTTCTGACACATGACTTATTTACCTCTCGGGTTGAATCTATAAATACAAAGAACAAATGTACGAACACATTTTTTTTTTTTTGGTCCGAAAAGATAATATATATAAGCATTTAATAACCGCGTACAGATGGCTGGGGCCTAATTGGCACCCTATCACAAACTATTGTTGTATTACAAAACCCTAAACTACTACTAGTTTTTATAGCTGTCATGGTCATCATATTGGAATTATCATCATGACAACTAGTTACACACGGATATAGGCTATTCATATTGCCACTGTAATTTTGCCAAGCAGTGTCTTGGCGTGATTGAGTTCCTTCCTAACAAGCCTTGTCCTGTGCAAAAGTTAGTTCAACAAAATTAGGAACATGTTCAAAAACTCTTGGCAAATATTCCTTTCCAAAATTGTGGCCTGTTTTTGCTAGTCGGTCTGCTACCATGTTTTGCTCTCTGTACGCGTATTTGACTACAGGGTTACCTAGCTGGCTCAGATAGTACCTGCAATTAGCAATTAAGTTAGAGAAAGCAATATTTTCAGAATGTAATAATAATATAAGATCATTTGCATCCACCTCCACCTCCAAAGGTGCAATGTTATTTTCATAAGCTAATTTCAAGCCTTGTGTTAAGGCATAGAGCTTTGCCAAAATGGATGAATCATGTGGTGCAGATCCTGAGAAACCTAAAATCTATTCAGTTTTGGAGTTCCTAATTAATCCTCCTATGCCTGCCGTATTAGATGAAAAAGCTCCATCAGTATTAAGTTTATAACAAAGAGCAGTTGGAGGATTCCATTTGATATTCTTAGCTGGTTTTATTATACGATTAGTCTTACAAGTATAAGAAGCCAAATAAGTAAATTCCGCTGCTTGTTGAGTAATATGATTATGGAGAATATTAACTCTAGTCATGTTAAACAGGTTAGAATGTACGAACACATACTACCATAGTTAGGCGGATTTGTTCGATTTTTATCAAAATCAAATAAAACCAACTATATCAATTTGGATTGGTTCGGTTTTATCGGATTATTGTGTTATATGAATATTATTTCAATATTACTTTGTTCAATTTTTGATAAGTAAATATATGTTTAATAATACAAATATATGATCTATTAAAATATTCTTATGGAAGAATTTTCATAGTAACACATGATGGTTATTTTTTAGTCGTCTGTGAATAACTTTACGTTGATGTACACTTTCAAGGTTAACCGAATTTAATATAAACATAAAAATAAATATGAACCTATATAATGATGTGCTTTATTTAATTTTAAATTATCGAAATACCATTTCAAATTCGAAAAAGATATAAGAATTTAATAGAGTTTGACATATGAATATAAAAGAACAAAGAGATTGACACATTTCACTAACCCTTGACAAGAAAGTGATCATACAACCGATTATTTAAAGTTAATAAATATGGAACATTTCATATTTAACTAAATATTACATTCCATAAGAGAATCACAAATATTTCTTTTAAAGAAAATTCTATAAAAAGTCTTAAAAGTATATATAAAAATTATATATTTATATGTCGGTTTGATTCGAATTTTTTTATTCAATACCAAATCAAATCAAACCAAACTTAATCGGATTTTTTAATTAGTTTGGTTTGAGTTTTCGGTTTGGTACGATTTTCCGGTTCTGTTTCACTTTTCGGTTTGGTGCGATTTTCCGGTTTGGTTTCACTTTTCAGTTTGGTGCGGTTTTCCGGTTGGGTTCGTACATCCCTAACCATAGCTATACTCAGAGGGACGAAGTAAGCATTTGAATTTTATGGGTTCAGAATTATAATTCTTTTAAGTTGCTAAATTTTAAATTAATAATTTGTACATATTCAATAAATTTTTAAAACAAATACAAAGTTTGAACAATAGCTACTGAGTTCGGCTAAACTCACGTCCCCGCCCTCGGCTAAGATCCACACCTTGTAGAAAGCTCTACATACAATGAGAGTTCTTTTGTCAAGAAAGCGTTCAACTTTCATGTACTGATAATGTAAAAAAAATATTATATTAAGTAGCTTAGAAAATACTTGGTAATAAGTGAGATTAGTTATAATTAACCTGAAAAATTAAACGTATAAGTTAAAATCAATATATAAGTTAAATCCGTCAAAAACTTAAACGTTGCATTAGGAGTGACTAAACTGGTTTTTCCTATCTGAATTTAAAGTTGATGTACTTATAACAGTTTAAGAAAACAATATTTATGCAACAATACTTCATTAAGGTCCAGATTAACATTTTATATATTATGCATCCTCTAGACCTCTCCTATTAATTACTTCCTACTTCCATAATTAATGATCCCATTTATTGTTTTCTTTGTATAATTTTTGTCAAATATCTCACAGATCATGATAATCTCACTTTAATAAGATAATATATGAAGATTTGACTCAACCAAGAATTGTTTGGGTAAAGATTTTAGATTTGTAGAAGCCATTTTGACTTTAAACTGATTGCATTGAAACAAATAAATCTTGGATAATCAATTTTATTGGAAAATATGGTACGAAAATATCCAAACTTGACAGGCCCTTAAGCATCTCCGTCAATTGATAGAATCTGATCCTAGCTTCCATAATAACCTTTAAATAAAAGTATCAAGATCTGAGGCTGCCGGAGAATTGGAGGCAAATTAAAGGCAGATGAGGGATGTAAAATTTAATGGGTTCAATTTTTATAATTTTTAGTATTAAACTCATTATATTGTTAGAATTCGGGTTCAAATCTAATAAGTATTGAGATTTTAATAGGTTTTTATATATAGAATCATACTCCGTATTGCAACTATAGATTCAAATGAACTCATAGCTGAAAAGCTATATCCGCCCCTGATGGGTGGTCATGATAAAGGCACTAAGAAAAAGATGGATACAACACATCTCTTCGTATAAATGTAAAGACGAGGCATGAGGCATTGTTGTCATACTTACAGCATGTTTGGATGGTTGTTATAACATATCGTTTCATAATATAATAATATAATGCATCGTATTGTATTGTATTGTACTGTACTGTATTGTTTGATGAATACAATATCTGGATGGATTGTGTCGTTTTGCCGTCGTTTATGGTATCAAGCTCCAATAATATGATAATAAACTTGTAATATTATAAAGAAAAATTATGACACAGTATATTAAAAAGTAGGGTAAATGATAAAATAAAATTATTTAATAATAATGAAGGATGAGATTGAGAAAAATAGACAAGGTAACGACGCGACCACACCAAGTCGATCGTTACATAAAGTGGCACATTTCATCGTTACGTAATGACGGATTTAACGATGCGATACAATAAAATTTAATAATCAAACAAATATTGTATTTAAAGTAACAATACGATACAATACAATAATATGATACAATACAATAAGTAACAACTATCCAAACAAGCTGTTATAAGGGGAAAAAATTAATTTTTTTTTAGAAAAACAAAAGGATGTGTCTTTATGAGATCACATGCATGAAACTAAAAGATGAAGAAAAATCAGATCAAAGAAATAAGGACAATGTAACAAGTAGACTGATGGGTTTATTAAAATAAATTTTGATGCGAATATTTTTGCAGTGGGATTCCCACAGATCTTCCCCACGTTAAGGTCAAGTGCATCTCATGATGTTTATCTCAATCTAAGATCTAAATTCTAATTAAAAACAATTATGGCATCTATCTCATCATTGCCTATATGAACATAGTATATAAGTACAACTAATGAAGAATATTCCAAGTTCGAAACTATTAGTTTTGACATCCCTTTATTTAAGTGGATTAGTCTCTTTACTAATTTATTTTTCCTTTAGGTTTATAATAGTAGGGAACACGTCGTATGTTGTTGTCAAGGCACTGAATACAGGGGTATTATTGTCTTCAAGTAAAAGAAAAAGAGCAATCGGGTATACTTTCTTCGGTCCATTTTAAGTGATTTTTTGGTCTTTTTGTGGTCCACAATATCTGATTATTTTATATATCAAGAAGGAATTAACTTCTTCTTTTCAAAAATGTCATTCGAGTAAAGAGCCTAGGAGTAGTTTGTTATATTTTCAATGAGTAAATTAAGGTTAATATGGTCAATTTTATTGTTAATTAATGATAAAAGATTCCTTAATATATGTGAAAAGAGCCAAAAAAAAAATCAATTAAAGTGGATCAGAAGGAGTACAAAATATCCCGCATTCACATAAGGTACGGGGAAGAGCCGTACTCCAAGGGATATGATGTAGGCAGTCTATCTTGATGCACACATATCAGTGGCTGATTGCACGTGTAGACACTGAAACTTTTACATATCAAGATAAATCATAAATTCAAGACAACTCTTGAAATATTAGGAGTCTATTAGGGTTACTTGGTGGCTGCTCCACTCAAACCCTAATTCATGCCTATAAATAAGGCTACATATGTCCTTCAAAGACCATCTCAATAATTCCATAAACTCTCGGAATATGCAAAAAGAGATCAAATATGAGATCTCCGAAATTCCATGAAACTCTTGGAATATTTATTAAGAGATCAAAGACATGTCAAATATGTCTTGCTTAAATTTCTAGCAACATTCAAGATCCAAATGGAGTGCTGCTACATGCTTGTTGATCATCAAATACATCAAGGAGATGCATATCATTCTACGTTCGAGAAATACACCGCTAAGGCCCTCGAATCAAATAGAATAAATCAGAGGAAGAATCAAGGGATAAACAGAGTTGTAACCTGCAATGTTTATCAATAAAATCTTTTTTTCTTTATAGTTGTTTGTGATTGCAATTTTATTTTTCTGCCCAAAGTTATTGCAAACAGCACGGCTCGAATTCGTGACCTATAGATTACACAGAGATAACTTTATTACTACTTCAAATCCAGAGTGTCTACAAGAAATTTTTTTTGTACCTCGTATTTTAACTTTTTTCAACAGTACCTTTCTAATGTTAGTTAGAAATTAAAGTTTAGAGTATGAAAAAAAAAATCAAAATTTAGAGGAGCAGGCCAAGCGGTTTAAATGGGCCAAAAGAAGGGGGAAGCCCAAACAAGAAAGCAGTTATAAGTTACTAACGACCACTGATGAATATGTGACACGTGGCAACGGACAAAAGCAAAAACCAAAACCAACGAATAACCAACGGACACCCAGGTTTTGAGACAGCAAAAATTGCGGGGTTTTTTAGCATTTAAAAAGCATACCATATGATTATTTTTTAGCGTTGGGTTTCATTTGAATTTTTTTTGTTTTGCATTTGGAACTCATAGCCAACCGTGGGCACCACTAACTTACTCCTCCTACGACCTCCTCCTAAAGTTCCCTCTTTTTTACACAAAGGTAATACATGCGACGAATTCAGAATTTAAACTTAATCAGTAGTATGCATTATTCGCTTATGATGTGTTAATGTTTGTTTCTCTTTGCATTTATAATTGTCAAAACATAATTTCTCGTAGTTTGTTAAATATGTATTTACGATATGCAACATCTATTCTGGACTGACTTGAAATTTTTGATATTTTTGGACCTTGTCAAATTTTGCTCTTATCGTTGGATTCGATAGTTTATTGAGCATTGCTAGCCATGCGAGTTGGAACCTATATTTTTTGATTTCATTGAATTTCTTGGGTTTTAGCTCAAATTTGATTCTTGATTGTTCATATCAATCACATTATGGTGGACAATTGGATAAACTTATTAGGTTTTCAAATGTAGGAATATAGTTAGAGTGAAGATAGATTCTTGGATCTTTATTAAGTTTTGCCCTTACCCATTGGATTTGATAGTTTAATTAGAAATACTGTCAATGTTAGTGGGAAGATGAATCTTGTTCTTTGTGTGTTACTGCTTGATTTAGACTGCCAATTCCTCTTGCTCTTGGTTATTAATGGTGTTTTGTCTGATTTCTATTATCTGTTTATTTCTTTTTTATGGTCTTTCTAATTTGAGGCTTTCAATTTTGTTGATAGCAGTAGATAGAAAATGGCAGACGGTGAGGATATTCAGCCACTCGTCTGTGATAATGGGACTGGAATGGTCAAGGTATGTACAAAAACTTTCAACTATCCAAACATATAAATCTTCGTTTCTATATAAAGGGTACACCGGGTGCTAAACTCCCACTATATATACACGAGGTTAGTGTAAGGACGGATCACATTATATTGGTCTATTGTACGCTATGTTGCTCGGATCTTTCGACAATATATAAGATCTGACACAGGTGTGACAACATTTCTAGAGAGGATCCGAGCAACATAAATGGTATGCATCCTTATACCTTTGAAGTTTGTTTCCATAACTTGAACTCGTGACCTCCTGGTCATACAACGAGAACTTTCACCCTTGCGCGATGGCTCCCTTTCAATATGTGTGCTATTATAAATCATAAAAAATGCCATTCTTTGGTAGTTACTTATTCATGTTTTGTATTGTGTGCCCATTTTATAGGCAGGGTTTGCTGGAGATGATGCTCCACGAGCAGTATTTCCGAGTATTGTTGGTCGCCCACGCCATACAGGTGTGATGGTTGGCATGGGGCAAAAAGATGCATATGTTGGTGATGAAGCTCAATCCAAACGTGGTATTCTAACTTTGAAATATCCAATTGAACATGGTATTGTTAGCAACTGGGATGATATGGAGAAAATCTGGCATCACACGTTCTACAACGAACTTCGTGTTGCACCAGAGGAACACCCTGTACTACTCACTGAAGCACCTCTTAACCCGAAGGCTAATCGCGAAAAGATGACTCAAATCATGTTTGAGACATTTAATACTCCTGCTATGTATGTCGCCATTCAAGCCGTTCTATCCCTTTATGCCAGTGGCCGTACAACAGGTGAACACTTTCTCCTGTATCCAAACTCAAGGTTGTTGTAGGAACCCATAAAGTTTAAATTCTGGATTCGCCTCTGCTCCTCCTGTTTCATTTTTTCCTTGATATTATCTAGAGCTTGGACAGTTCTGCAATATAACATCAAATGTTTTAATGTTATGCAGGTATTGTCCTGGATTCTGGTGATGGTGTTAGCCACACTGTTCCAATCTACGAGGGATATGCTTTGCCACATGCTATCCTTCGTCTTGATTTAGCCGGTCGTGACTTGACCGATCACCTAATGAAAATCTTAACAGAGCGCGGTTACTCATTCACTACTTCTGCTGAACGAGAAATCGTGAGGGATGTGAAGGAAAAACTCTCCTACATTGCGCTTGACTTTGAGCAAGAAATGGACACGTCGAAAACTAGCTCTTCTGTTGAGAAGAGCTACGAGTTGCCCGATGGTCAAGTGATTACCATCGGTGCTGAACGTTTCCGATGCCCTGAAGTCCTTTTCCAACCTTCAATGATTGGAATGGAAGCTGCAGGCATTCACGAAACGACGTACAACTCAATCATGAAGTGCGACGTCGATATCAGAAAGGATCTGTATGGAAATATTGTACTCAGTGGCGGTTCGACTATGTTTCCTGGAATTGCTGATAGGATGAGTAAGGAAATTACTGCCTTGGCTCCAAGCAGTATGAAAATTAAGGTGGTAGCTCCACCTGAGAGGAAGTATAGTGTTTGGATTGGAGGTTCTATTTTGGCTTCTTTAAGTACTTTCCAACAGGTGAGTGAAAAATTAGAATTTTACATTAACATTTACATTTATTGTCATTCATATTTTGTGTTTATAGTTATTAAAATAGTTTCATATTGGTCGTAGATAAGGTAATTGGTCTCTTTTTACGGACTCGGCAATTCTCATCTCATGAGCTAGCTTTTGAGATGAGGATTGCTCGAAACCATATAAGGAGACCAATTACTCCATCTACACAGTCGATGGGGGACTATTTCGTATCGTGACTTGTTATATAACGATTAAACTACATTGACTATAATTCTATGTTGTTTTTTGAAATGCAGATGTGGATTGCAAAGGCAGAATATGATGAATCTGGTCCATCCATTGTGCACAGAAAATGCTTCTAATTTTTAGAAGTGTAATATTTTTATTATGTTGCTTATCGATCGCTGTAACAATGGCAAACAAATTTTCCAGAATTGACAGTAAAAAACAGATATTTCAATGTAGATTTTATTTTATTGTGAACTTTTGTCCTTCAATGCTAACTCCAATTGTTTTCCATTATGTCCGTACGTAAGTACATAACATATTACATAGAGAAGTAACTATTTTTTATAATCATGGTGTTCGAGTCAGCTTACGCACATCTTGACTAATTCCACAGTATCTTGTAACTCGGATCCATCAAGACTTGATGGATGGGAAAAGATCACTTAATGTGTTTTGTATGTGCTGAGATTTAAACTTAAGATCTCATAATTTTCAACCTACTTCATTGGCCATTTAGCGAGACCCGTTTTAATATGACATCTGCTATGAAAAATGTAGCACTCTAGTGCTGCAAGCTCTTCAAAAATAATTGGCGTTATACATATAATAATGAATTAATTAATTAAAAGAAAAAGAGTATCCATATTAAGAACTAAAGTATCGACTGTAGATATTAGATAACAGGCTACGATCTTTCAATAAAGACGTTTCCCTTTCTTTGGAATGAAGATTGGAAACAAACATAGTTCTTTGGTGATGTTACGAATAAAATAAAAATAGAAACAATTCAAAAGAAAGTTTTCGAAAATAGCACATAAATGTTTTCCCAAAATATTTTCTCAATAGCTAATTTAAACGCACACTGGAACTCTTTTCCAACATAATCTTTCAAAACTCAAAAGTCTTTCAAGAACCAAACTTTTCAAAAATTAAACCAAATTCAACAACAACAAATCCAGCATTTTCCTACAAATAGGGTCTAGGGAGTGTAAGATGTACGCAGCCTAGGAGTGGCAATTGGCAAGCGGGCAGGTAGGGTCGAATATGGTTCCGGTCGAAGACATGTAATGAAAAACACAGATAAATTATCCGACCCGACCCATATTTAATATGGATAAAGACGGGTTAACCGACGGATAATAAAGGTAATCATATTATCCATGATTCCTTGCATATGATCACATTTGGGAGAATTCTCGGTCTCCCTAACTTGAGGAACTCCCAATTTGAGGCTTTACAAATGTAAAAGTTGGTTTAATTTTACATTTAAACTTTTGAGCCATTTTAAAAAAGTTCATTAGCCAACCCATTTTAATGAATAATATGGGTGGTTAACTTTTTTCTTTTAATCATTTTGTCATCTCTGTCACAGCCTTATCCCTACCCCTGAAAGGACAAAGAGGTTGTTTTCGAAAAAAAATTAAAACCAAATTCAAATACTGAAATATATTTTTCTTACCAATGCAACCATCGCATTCAAATGTATAGCCAAGAAAAAAAAACATATACTTATCTTTTTGAAAAAAATCTGGCATTTTCTATATAAACCTCCCCCGCACCCCACCCCCCTCACCACCCCACAAAGACTTCATTGGTCTTGATTAACCAAGATTTGTTGCTTTCATCACTGCTTTTTGACAAATCAAAAAATTAATAATTTTTCATAACCAATTCTCTTTTGGCTGCATTATCCACTTTTCGTTATATGATATGATAGAAATATTAAAATTTGGTGCTTCCGAGGATCATGGTCCACAAAAGTTCATTAATTTTTTTCATAGATAATTAATTTTGATTGGATTGATGTATAGCACACTGTTGAAAATTGACTTTTGTTTTTTAGCTTTGTGCAACAGGTGCAAACATATTCACCGTATTTAACTCGAAATAGTTAGTTTTAAAAAAACAATAATAGCATATATTTATTCTAAACAAATTTAGACTTATCATCAAGAAAATAGCACGAGCAAATTAACTTAAATTGTGAAGGAAAACTATACAGTATAACCGTCCTAAAAAATAGTAGCCATTTTTTTTTGTATATTTATAGCGAATGTTATTATTTTTGGCTGAATGGTCAAATAATTAACTTGCCAATCGCAAATCTGTCTATAATTGAAATTAGTTAGACTAGTGGATAATATGTAAAAGTAGAATATCAATATGACATGAATCAACCTAGGATCGAATCCCGCCTCAATGCCTTTTGGGTTGAGCGGCTTACATTCCGTATGTGGTTTGCAAGCTATTACACAGAGAAAGGTTTACTCAGTGCACACAAAATGCTCACCACATTGTGCTCACCTGAAGGATAGAGGCTGTAGCAGAAATTGTAGCGGTCGCGAGTTTCTCCTCTTGCCAAAAAATAAAAGAATGACATGAATCATCACAGGTCAAAGTAGGTACGAAAAGGAAAACTCTTCGTCATTAGTAGTTTAGTATTACTGTATTAATACTGTTACATTTCGGACTTTTTTATTAAAAACCTCAGAAGCTCTTGGAGGAGGAGAAGAGGTCGAAAACAAAAGATAACTTCCTAAAGTCAACAAAGCATACCTAATCTCAATTAATTAAGTACAAATTAAATTAGCAACAAATTATTAGTTCAAATAAATTTAAAAGTAGTTAGCAAAGACGGATTCAAGATTTAAACATGATAAATTCAACCTTTAAAATACTATTTAATACTAAATTTATTGTACTTTTAATATTATGGTTTCAAAATATTATATTTGTTAATTTTTTTAGTTATTTTCACATATGCAGGGACGAATGTACGTAGAACCAAGTGTTGCCACGTGATATCATTTTATCGGATTTTTTTATAAAATATATGTAGTAATACTATACGAATACAATAAGGTAAAGAAAATGACACCACTTGATGCATATTGTAATTTGACTTGCTGATTAAATTATTTGTTTCGCTAGGAGGTCAGAGGTTCAAACCACAACTAGATCATATTTTTGTCAAATATTTGAGAGAGTATCTATTATTAAAAGTTGTAGTTTGGCATAATTGAACTCGTAATCTCTTTTAAATCAATAAAACAAATTGATTAAGGTTATTTCTTATCATGTAGTGTGACAATTAATATTTTTTATTCTCCGTTCTTTTATAAATATTGAGACCGTTTGTGAAAATCTTGCGTACGCCCCTGCGCATATACACTTATATATGTTCAATATTAAAATATTAAGTTTAGTTGAATAAGCAGCTAATTAAGAAGCTACATTGTTTTATTCTCGCTTTAAATGCTAAACTACGAAATACTAGTTATAGATTTGGCTCTTAGTGGAGTAGTTAGTGTTAGCTCATTCATTCTTTATTAGGTGGAACTTTATTATATTTTTTAATTTAATAAAAAGTGAAGCATTATTATAAAGTACTAAACTGCGACACTCAAACTTTCCTATTCTTTTTTCTCCCTTTGCTCTAATATCATCTTCAATTTGTTACGGTTTTCTGATTAATTTCTTTTTAAGGCAAAAATATTTGAAGAAAAGCTGTATGTTTGAACTAATTGTTAAGCCACTTTTTAAAAAAAAATTATTATAGAGAAATCTCTGTTACCTAGGTTGGATTAATTTTCTTTTTATAAGATTACGATTTAATATTTGAATATATCCTTTAATCTAGACATTATTATATCTAATAATTTTAACGATATTTTTCTTCAATAATTTTAAAGGTGAGTGGACTTGCGATAAATAGGACCTCTAAACCGCTTTCCTCATGGATTCGCGAGGCGGGAAAAGAGCTCATTCTTCCATTTTGAGATGTTTAAATTCGTAAAATCATAATAATAAAGTACATTTATTTTCTAGTGACTATTATATTAATCAAGTTTTAACTGTCAACTTCAAATTAACTTACCTAATAGAAATTAAGAGCGTTATCTAAAAAGTTGAAAGATTACGACTTAAAATCTGTTACTTGCTACTTGTTATCTATTTTATTTTATTATGTTATTACGGCAGAGTTCAGAATAACTTGCATGCATTATACTATTTGTTTTCTATTTTACGAGCGTTCACTGTTACGTAAAGTGAAGTTTAAACCCATTAAGTTGTAACCGATCTAAGAACATATTATTTTTTATGGATTTATAAATTAAGATTAAGAAAATCTTCTAAGAACATATTGTTTTTGCTTGATTTATTAGTTAAGATTAAGAAATCATCATTAGCTTTGGCTTTTTAAAAGTTGAAAACCTTTTCTAGATTTTCTCATTATTTAAGGATATTTTCATTTAAGTCGTGTGATGCAGACACGAGCCTAAAAAGACTAAAAAGTCCTCAAATTACACAAAAAAACGTTAAAAACGAACAAAAGAAAGTAACTCAACTTTGTCCCAGCCAGTTCGTTCTTGATATTCAATAACAATGGAGTTGTTAACCCCTTCTCCTACTCCTCTTACTCCTTCTTCAAATTCCCTTTCTGGGTTTTCTTCTATGGCCACTTATCGACGTGGGTTTTACAGAACTAGCCAAATCATCACTCCTCAAACGAGAGAAATCGTAGAAGAACAAAATGAGCCTAAAGTGTATATAGCAGTTGGAAAGTCTGTGAATAAAAATGTTGCTTTGGTTCAATGGGCTTGTAAAACATTTGGGAACTCAGAAATTTGTATTTTTTATGTTCTTGAACCTTCTCCTTATATACCCACTTTATGTAAGTCTCTGTTTATATATAAATTTATCATCTTTTGCTAAAATGTTGTTATATAAATTGATAATTTTTTGATCTTTTAGGGTGCATTTGTTGCAAAGAAAAAATGTTTATACTTTCTATGGAAAATGTTATAGCTTAAAAAATTGTTTTTTTTGGATCATTTCTAGTGTTTTCTAGGGTATACAAGTTGATGATATATCATGTAAATCATGTTCTTTTACAAAAATATTAATCAGTAAATTGATAAAGTTTTGGTCTTTAAGAATGTTTCATGATTATAAATTCATATTCTTTTACTCAAATGTTGTTCAATATTTGATAAAGTTTTGGTCTGTAAGGAATGTTTGATTACCTTAAAGGGCAGCCCGGTGGCATTTATGCAAGGTCCGGGGAAGGGTAGCACCCAAGGGGTATGATGTTGACAGCTTATCCTAATGCAAGCATTAGTAGCTGCTTTCACGGCTCTAACCCGTAGCTTATAGGTCAACTTTACCGTTGCTCCAAGGCTCCCCTTCAAATGTTTGATTGCCTTGAATTACGAAAAAGTTTTGTCCAGGAAAAATATTTTCTACCGGAAAGGAATGAGCAAAAGTTTCCTTTATAACGATCCTAATTTTAAGTCCATATCATTTGCTTCAGTCAACATTAGTCACTGTTTTTAATACTCATAAATATCACTAAAAATGTATCCTTGTACCAAATATTTTTCCTTGTACAATTACCACATGTCATCTATTTTGGTAAACCTAAATGTAGAAAATGTTCTAGAATATAATTTCTTGGAGTATGATAAACATTTTCATTCGCGCCAAATGACACGTTTGAAAACATTTTCTGCGATACTAATCACATTTTAATTCAGAGTAGAGTATTCTGGAGGAATTAATGATTCTTTCAACATACACTCATGTATAATTGTCCATACTTGTAATTTTTATGCAGTAGGAAGATTGCCGGCTACTCAAGCTAATGCGGAAGTGGTATCTGCATTTCGAGATGCGGAGAGAGAAGAGGCTAGGAAACTTCTATCTCGTTATTTGAACGTGTGCTGCAAATCGAAGGTATCGTGTGTCTGATTGGTGTGGAGTGCTCTGGACTGTTATTATGATGTTTGAAATGTCATTTATACGTTATGTATCACTCTTCCACTGTTTCCTTCTCAATGTTTAGAATAATTGTTCTGTCTAGGTCGTGCATTGTTACTTTACTTAACTAATTTGTTTTGGAAGTGTGGTCTATTTTCACAAAAGGTCATTTTATTACTCGCAATTGTCGTTGATGAACACAAATTAAGGGCATCTGCAACATTTTCTACTGAATTTAATTCAGTAATGTTATCTTAGTGGACATACTTATTTTGGTATGATTTGCATAAATTGTTAGTGTGTTACAGGGGCAAGTGTCTGAATGCGACATCTCTAAACACGTCTGAGTACGATAAACTAGATTGGACCATTTCCTTTTATGGTTCTTATGTTGTATGAATGATCATCAAGGTCACTTAAAAACTTCATATCTTAAATGGTGAGAATTCTTATCCTATATCATTAAAAGCTGCTAGAGGATTTTGTGCATTTTGTTTCAAAATGACTTATGAGCCAGATGTCAACAACTCATTTTTGTTCCAAAACCTTGTGCTGGGATTATTTCAGGGCTCAGGTTCAGGTTTGGATTGTGTATTTGTGGGCTTTTTGTTGAGAAATTTTACTTAATAGAATGGTCGGTTGCACAAATTGGGACCACAATCAAATATCTTGACTTTAACTTGTTGTCTTAATGCGTCGTTACAATCTTTTCCACAAGCATTAACTCAAATTTTCCGATTAATGTTGAGGATGAGCAAAACGTTAAAACAGCAGTCGCGAGAGGATACGTTTCCGTGCTTTCTGCCGAAAATCCTGGCTCTTATGGCACCAATATATGAATACCATCTTTGAGTCCTTCCATGTACAGTTTCTCTTATTGTCCAGTCCCCCCTACCTCCTCCTCCTCTTTCTCTCCTCTCTCTCTCTCTCTCTCTCTCTCTCTCTCTCTCTCTCTCTCTCTCTCTCTCTCTCTCTCTCTCTTGAACTTTGGAATATCCGCCATTCTATCTTACTGAATATCAACCTTAACAAAAATGAAATTAGTTCAATGTATTTGCCTGCCCCTCTTCACCAAAATTCCTTCTCCATCCTAACTTTTACTATCCCTTTAGTAATTGTAGAAACTTAAGCACCATTGTAAATTTTCACCTTATTCTGTCGAGGCATCGATCACAACTGTGTCGCATCTGTATCCTGATATGAATTTTCTATCATGATGAAGTATTGATGGACTAACGGGAATGCTATCAGAAGAGAAAGGTTCATTCATGAATGATGTTTGGCTTTTCTCTCCTCTTTTACTTTTTTTCCTTCTGAAGAACACATGTCGAATTTTCAATGAAAAAACACTGAATGTGGATATGAAAATGAACAGACTTATGGTTGAAAAATATCGAACAATTTAGAGAAATTAAGATAGAAATAGTTTTTTCTACTGATCAGGAAAAAAAAATAGAAATAAATTTTCTTCTGATGATTGGAATTATTCCATGTCTGGATCAGAGGATGTGCTGAACGAAAAGAAAAGGAATTCTAATGAATTTATTTTCTTTTTTTGGATGTCAAAGAAAATCCTGAGGAAGTAAAAAGTGATGCGATTGTCAAGATATTCTTATTCGAAGAAAAGAGGTGAGGATATGAGAAAAGTTGAAAATTGTTGGGCTCCTGGCTCTCGACTCTCCATCTCAAGCAATGTCTGAATGTTTCTCTCTCCAGACCGCTCTTTTTTTTTTTTTGGTGAGGGTGGTGTCCAGGCTAGCTTGTGTGTGCCTTGACTAGTCCACCCGGTACATGCTACCTCCCACCAGCACAGATACTAGGGTAACTATGCCCTTAGACAGATAGGAAGAAATCACCTAATTTTTTTTGTCTTCGCTGGGATTTGAATTTGAGACCTCATGATTCTCCATCACTTCATCAATCACTAGGTCACACCCTTGGGCGCTCCAGATCGCTCCCCTCTTCTCTAAGTATTCTCCGGTTGCTGTCTCTCCACCCTCCTATCTCTTTAAAAGTTAACTCCTTTTATTCTTCCCCTCCCCTCTTTCTCATTTTTGTAATAACACATTATTTAAGCTATCAATGCGTGGAAAAGAGACAACTCGACAAAAACATTGATTCATTCCATGTCACTGCTTGAAAGCTTGAATTGGTTAAACCCCAAAACATATTCTTTTCTTTTCTTTTCTCCCTTTTCTACTTTTTAATGTCCTATGTTACATCCAAAACAAAGAATAGAATTCCCTTATATTAAATTATTTTTCTAATACTTTCATCCTTGCTACACTTTATCCAATGTTTGTCTTATAACTTTGTTTGTCTCTGTTGTGATGGTATGTCCCTAGATTTGACATTCTATTGCTGCTATACTACATTCAGGAACATGTTTAGATATTTTTTACCTCTGTGACACTAGTGTTTTCACAATATCATGATCTATGTACTGTAAAATCCCGCTTTTCTTTTCAAAATTAATGATGCATATGTTATGCCAATGATTTGAGTATTTACCTATATCATGCTACCTGTGCAGTCACTTACCGAAGAAATCAATAATCTTTTCAGGTTAAAGCAAGTGTTGCTATAGTTGAAGCACATTTTGTCCTTAAAGGAATTCTTGATTTTGTCAACAAACATAACATCCGAAAGCTTATAATTGGGGCTATACCAGAGTAGGTCTTCAGCTTTTCTTCATTTAATTTACTTTCAAGTGCGAGTGAACTGTTTGAACTGCTGTAGATTATGATTGCACTTGTGAATCCTGGATTATATTACATGATTCAATTTGTGACAAATTTTGAGGAGTTTTATCTTTTTGAAAAGAACTTCTGGACACTAAAATATCTCAATTCACGTGGTTGTATTTGTGTGCCTAGGATCTGAATGAAAGGTTGTAATTTTTTTTGGTAAACTTGATATCATTTTTCCTGAGTGACCCAATTTGCGAAAGAAAATAAAATCTTTTTTTTATTTATAAAAATAATGGCAGTGTCTGGGCCTGGTTGCGTGCGTCCAACTAATCCATTGGGTACCTCTATCTCCTACCCGTATATGTATTGTACTAGGTGACTTCGTCCAATGAGAACAGATCACGTACTAAGATTTCTCACAGAAAACACTTAGGCTGGTCATTTTTTTCACTGTTGGAGAAATGGGAATAGAGGTCAAATTAAGAGGTCTAGAAATCTGGAGAGGTTGTCTTTGCTTGTAGAACTGGGGAATTTCACGATAACAATGACGACGATAACAACGCTTCAACCCTGAACTAGTAGGGTCGGTTATATGAATCCTCTATTTCCATCTGCTCTATTTGGGACCACTTCAAGTTCATTCCAGCACATAACAATCTGTCTTTTAGGACAAATCAATTGTTTTAAGCTAAGGTTCTCTCAATCTGTCTTCTTTTTTAAACTAACATACAAGTCTTTAAACAAACATGAAAAAATTCTTGCTAAAGACTGAACTTAATGTAAGGATTAACATGAAAGAGCCTTATCCCATCTAGTTGATATCGTCTGTGGATCTTTTCTTTCACCTTTTCTTTTTGCTTCACCTGTATTTACTGGAATAGAATGTATATCAGTTTCTGCAGTTTGCATCGTTCTGAAATTTCATCATATGGATCTTGTCTATTGTACCCGAGCTTACCCTTCATATACAGTTGTGTGAAGGTCAAGAAAAGCTCCCAGAAAGCAAGTTTTGCTGCCGCATATTTCCCTTCATTCTGTGAAATATTCTTTGTCTACAAAGGGAAACTAGTCTGGACTAGACAGCCTCCTGATTGCTCAAGCTTCATTGGACCTATTTCTGCTAATACTCGAGCAGTGGTAGCTGATGCATGCAGTTTAAGATCTCGGTCTCTAACGTCTTGCAAGAGAGAGGTTATCCTCTCGCCAGAACGTGCTCGGTCAAGCTCGTCTAGGGACCTACTGTCATCTGGAATCAAAAGTTTAATATTTGAGGAGGGAATTTCATCAGACACTGGTTTATGGCCCAAGAACTTTTCTTCTACTAGCAGAAGCAATCCAATCATTTTCCCTAGTTTATCTATTTCAACAAGCCCTAGCACTGGTAGCAGTTGTGCTTCTTCTGCTGAACAAATGGAGTCCCCTGATGTCGAGTTGGAAAGTTTATACAAACAGCTTGAAGAAGTCTGCATAGAATTTGAATCATCAAGGAATGAAGCTATTGCAGAGATGCTTAAGCGCAAAAAACTGGAAGCTGAAGCTGTGGAAGCCATGAGAAAGGTAACCGCTAGTTTTGTATTCCAGTAGAGGAGCCCTTATTCGTATTGCTCTAAAGATCATTCCATTACTTAATCTTTTGAGGAAGAACTATATTGATGCATGATAAAATTTGGTTGCTGCTAGATATCACAAACATGCTATCTATGGAGGGCTATGAAGCTAAATTACAGTTATTAGCTTTTCTTATATTCTGGCTTCACATTCACTTGTGGACCAAAGTGATCATGTCTACTTTACCCATAGACCCACTATGGGCTTACTCAAGCTTAAATTTTTTGATGTTGCATTCTGTGCATTGCTGCATCACTTATAGAACTACTATACTCTACGTTTGCAACCAAGTAATTTGCTACTGCATGTACATCTGTATTATAAGAGTAGTCATTCTTAGGGCCAGTATGTAATTCTATGTAGAGTAGAAAGTACCAGTGTAAGAGGAATTGTATGTGGACAATAATGTCATTTCTCCTTCTTGTAACATCTATAATGGACTGAAAGCACTTCTTAGGCTGCTAATGTCAGAATGTTTGCTTTGTTATAGGTAAAAGCATTTGAATCTGCTCATGCGCATGAAGTTAAACTGAGGAAGGAAGCTGAGGTTGCTTTGGAAAATATATTGCTGGAAAAAGAAAAGCTCTTGAAGGAGAGAGAGGAGAAAACTAGTGAGCTGCGCAAGGCCATGAGAAATATAGCCCTCCTAGATAGTCGTACACAGGAGGCCGATCAGCGGTGTGAAGAGATTGCTGGAGAATTGACGTTAATTCATTCCTCCATAGCAACTCTCCGGCAGGAGAAGCGCAAACTTCTGCAGCAAAATACTGAAGCCATGAACTGGATTAATCGGTGGAAGAATCGCGGAAAAGATGGAGTACTAAGTGCAAGTGGCGAGTGGTCTGCATCACCTGCGTTGTTGGAATTTTCACTGTCCGAATTGCAGACAGCAACATGCAACTTTTCTGAGAGCTTCAGGATTGGTCAAGGAGGATATGCTGATGTGTTCAAAGGAGAACTGGCAGATAAAACAGTTGTTATTAAGCAATTGCATCCACATAATATGCAACAGCAGTCACAGTTTTTTGAACAGGTCAAAAATCTCCTTTATATTCACAAACTGCATTTAGATAGGATCTGGAAATCCACTCTAAGTTTCTTTATTTCAGAGTTCCCTTTCAGCTATATAAATCAATTGGTCTCATAATGTCTAGCATGTGATTTTCCTTAATATCATCCAACTGAAGTGCGTGGACATTTCCTTGAACCTAGTTTGTCATTCATCATAATTCATAAGCTAAAATGGAACCTCATAATTTTCTCTGCCAACAAATTCTATGATTTTTATGTGCTTGCTCATATAATTATCTTTTCCATATGCAGGTGGAAATTCTAGCTAAGTTACGGCATCCTCAACTGGTTACTTTACTTGGTGTATGTCCGGAAGCCTGGTGCCTTGTTTATGAATATATACCTGGTCGGAGCCTCCAAGACCGCCTATTTTGCAAAAACATTAGTCCCATGAATTGGAAGATGCGAGCACGAATTATTTCTGAAATTGCAAGTGCTCTTCTGTTTTTGCACTCTTCCTACCCTGAACAGATTGCACATGGGGATCTGAGGCCTGAGAATATGCTCCTTGATTCGACAGACAGCTGCAAAATATGTGATACCGGGATATCTAGCCTGATTCCTCAGCAAACCCTGCGCTGCCCAAGTTTTGGTCGTCAGAGTGAACCAAAGGGTCTCTTTTCATACACTGATCCTGAATTTCATATAACTGGAGCGCTGACAACTAAGTCGGACATTTACTCATTTGGACTAATTATCCTTCAAATACTCACTGGAAGAACTCTAGCAGGATTACTGAGTGAAGTACGCAGGGCAGTCTCATGCGCAGAATTAGAGTCTCTTTTGGATTCATCTGCTGGAGAATGGTCTACATATGTGTCAAGGAGATTAGCAGAACTGGCTTTGCAATGCTGTGAAGTTAACAGTAGGGATAGGCCTGAGCTGACACCGACTCTTGTAATGGAGCTAGAGAACTTGCATGTACTGGAAGAGCGATCAGTGCCATCTTTTTTTGTATGTCCAATTCGCCAGGTTAGTTATGCTTTCCGTACTATTCAATCATATGAAAAGATTTTGGTCCTAGGGAAGCAGGATAACAAGACATAATGATGAGTTAACTTAGTTTTCTATATTTGGATATAATCGTATATGTATTAATAAGAAAAGAATTGAATGGGAGCAAACTGGTAATGCTCCCATTCTGCATCTTAGAGGTCCAAGGTTCAACATCCAGCCCTATCGTTTCTCCACCCTACAACGCCACCCCTTCCAATAAAAGACGGAATTAAAAACTTACTTGTAGGCTGTGAGGTTAATGCATTGAGCTGTTCCACTTGCATGACTTCTTAGGCCTGTCGATGTATGCCCAAATTTAGTCACTAGTTAAATTGAAGATGATCAAGCTAGTGTGCTATGTTTATTGCTATTATTGCCTGCCATCTTCTATGCTGTACCTTTTTTTAGATATTCATGCTCTGATTTGTTGGTAAAAACAATTTCTTTGGGTTTCATGTTTGCTGCAAAATGCTCAGGTCGTTGTGAATTTTCTTTCAGGACATAATGCTTGACCCTCAGATCGCTGCAGACGGGTTCACATATGAAGGAGAGGCCATTCAAGGATGGCTGGAAAGTGGTCATGATACTTCTCCAATGACCAATTTGAAACTAAGCCATTTGGAGCTAACTCCTAATCATTCCTTGCGACTTGCTATCCAGGATTGGCTATGCAACTTAGAATTCCTCACTTAGTAATAACATAGACTATTGTAAATCCAAATGTATGTATTCTAGGAGCCTAGGATACAAAGGTAACATAGAAATATAGAACTAGCCTTGCGAAATATAAGGTAAGTGACCGCATTATCGTAGATCTCTAATACCGCAAAATGGAAAGACATTGTGTTGATTACAGTCTAGAGAACATTGAAACTGTCTCGGATGCACTGTAGTAGTTATCATAAAAATAGACTTATTTTGCACTCTATAGCTTAAAGTTGTTTCATTGTCTATTTTCCTGAGATGCTAAATGTTGCTGAACTATTGGGAAAATATAACTCTCATCTGAAGTAGTTAAATTATTGACTTTGCGATTGAAGGTTATTTCCAAGAGAGAAAAGCCCAGTTGGGCATGATTAAAGGACGTAATGTAAATATAAGACGAAGACGACCCTTATATTCTCATGCCATGGTTGGAATATCTCTACCCTTAAACAGAAGTATAGGGCTTGAGTTCTCTTTAGTGTGCTAATTCAGCACAAGTCCGGATTAGTGAGGCCGGTGCCCAGTGGGCTTCATATTTCAGAAGAGATTAGCTGGACTATCATGTGAATTTATTTGAGAATTTTTCATAAAGCACCATCTTTTAGCCCTAATTAGTCATTTATAGATACCCTTTGCTATATTACTTGTTATAGATACCTTTTATGTTTTTATACAATGTATTTCATGTATTTAAGCAGTTGTATTTATTAATACAACCAAAAAAATAGGCGTAAAAACGGGAACTCCAGCTAATGGGTATCTGTATTCAAGCTGAATACAAATACAATACAGTAACATTTTTGCGCAAATTCTGGGAAGTTAAACTTGTTAAAAACGGAAGGAAATAAATTCACATGATAGTCTCCTAATTTAACTCAAAGAAATAATACGAGTACACATTAATCTGCTCAAAGAAAGCAGAATAATCTTCTCCCTTTTTTCGTGAAAAGAAGCAAAAACAGAGCAAACACTTACAGAATTGCATATTTCATAGCAAATCAGTTTTGAATACATATCAATACAACTACAAACACTTACAGAAGACTAAATACAGTAACAAGGCTAAATACATATTAAAAACTAGATACCACACACATGACATAAAAAATAAGTAAGCTGAATACATATGAATACATTTGAAAACTTACTGGAAAATTGAACGGTTGCAAACAAAAATACAGTTGAATACATTGCATATTTCACAATGTAAAAGAGAGAGAGAACGTGTTTAGGAGTTATATAGTGATTATGTGAGAGAAAATACTAAAAAGGAGAGAGAAAAATATTATTTAGCATATATGGTACCTTAAATGTAGGATGTAACTATAATTAGATATTTTGCTATAAAGGATAAAAGATATTTATAGGATGTAATATTTTAAAATGGTATTTATTTAAGATAAATAGGGTACTAAGGTTTTCTATAGGGTGTAAAATTATCAAAAGAAGAAGGAAAGTTTGGTGCATTAAGCTCCCGCTTTGCGCGGGGTCCAGGGGAGGGCGGGACCACATGGGTCTATTGTACGTTGTCTTACCCTGTATTTCTGCAAGAGGTTGTTTCCACGACTTGAACCAGTGACCTCCTAGTCAAATGGTAGTAACTTTATCCGTTATGCCAAGACTCCCGGCCTCCATATTTCAGATGGTTAAATAAATAAATAAATATATATATATATATATATATATATATATATATATATATATATATATATATATATACTATGAAACAATATTATTCAGAATAAGCCAACTCATTAATTCGTCTTCCCCTTAAAGTTGTTTTTATCACCTCTAACAAGGAACAAGAACACAAACTTGGTATTAGCTCTTTCAAGAAAGTTGCAATTATTTCATGAACGTGAAATAGCAGTGCAGTTGCATTTCTGCATTGCTGTACCCTGTAGGTTACAAAATAAAGCTCAAAACATCTAGTAGTAGAGGTATGAGGGAACAGCCAACGGCGTGTTCTTAGCTCTATATAGCAGTCACACGACTGCTCCTCATAGATAGATGAACGCGTAAAACAACTATTTAGCACATGCACTAGAGCGATTAAAAGGCGATGTCCCTATTGACATGCTTGGAGGACTTGATCTCCAGAAGAGAGTAGGGAGGCTGATGTTAGTCGGTCGGTTTCAGTAAAAGGGTGATCCTCTTCTGAGGAAAAACCTATTCTTGGATCTGTTTTTTGTTCATCCAAAAGTGATTTTGCTTCCCCTTTGAAGTTCCACTTATGCATGTCTTCACTTGGAGCCATGTTTTCTTTAAAACTAATACTAGAAATCCCAGAAACTAAGTACTTATCACCAGTGTCAAGATTCCAAGAAACTGCAGCATCCTCCACTTTCTCCATTTTTGTGTTGATCAAATCTTGAGTATTGAAATTTGAATTTTCATCTTCTTCATTTCCATGATCATTAAACTGAGAATTAGACCTTCCATAAGGTTTTAGTGCTGATTCCTCCAAAATTCCTTCAGGTGAATTAGTCCTAATGTTGAAGCTCCCAAAACCTTCAATCCCTCTTGATATTTTCCTGGCTTTGTTTCTCTCATCTCTAAGAAGTTGTCCATTTTCTAGCAGCTTCAATATCCTCTCTGATTTGTTTCTAACATTTAGCCCCCAGTTGAATCTGCAGAATCATTCAAAATACCTTAACTTGTATTACCAAATATAGATTTTATTTAAAAAAAAAAGAAGAAGAAGAGCAGCCCGGTGTACTAAGCTTCCGCTATGCGCGGGGTCCGAAAAAGGGCCGGACCACAAGGGTTTATCGTACGCAGCCTTACCCTACATTTCTGCAAGAGGCTGTTTCCACGGCTCGAACCCATGACCTCTTGGTCACATGACAACAACTTTAGCAGTTACGCCAAAAAGAAAGAACCACAAAAAGAATGGGTAAAATGGTAAAAAGCACCCCCTTTATTGTACGAAGTATCTTAATTTTATCGCGTATTATGTTTAGGAAGCATTCATACCCTTGCTGTTAGCAAATTATCTCGTACTTGACCTTGATCCTAATGGAACTCCAAAGTGGATCCTAATCATGTAACGGAGGAAAATTTTAAAGCATAGTCAAAAGTAGCTAGAGGGGTAAATCTAGACCTTTTTTTTCAAGTATTTTGACACATGGAAATCACACAGTCTACGTTGGAGCTACATGAGGTCAAGGATAAATACGAAACGATTTGATAATGACAGTGGTATGAACAACCCTAAAGTATAATACGAAACGATTTGATAACGACAGAGGTATGAACAACCCTAAAGTATAACGGAAGGTAAAATTAAGATATTTTGTATAGTAAACGAATAAATTTGGACCTTTTCCAAAAGAATAAATAAATTACCCTTTCTCATCAATGAGTTGAAAGTGTCCCATTTCCTTGATAACATCTTTGTCAGTTTGGAATTCCTCAGCAACACTTTCAGGTCCATGAGTCAACAAATGTTCCAACACAATCACAGCCTTATATGACACCCTCCAATTCTTTCTGTCAAAACTTGACAATCTACCTCATAAATCAAAAAAGCAATCAAAACATCATCAAGCCTGAAAATATTATTCAAGAAACTGCAAAAAGAAAAGAAAAAAATTAAAGTTGTTGTCATAGGGAGCCTTAGCGTAACTGGTAAAGTTGTTGCCACGTGAGTAGGAGGTCACGATTTCGAGGCGTGAAAACAATTAATTACAAAAATGCGGAGTAAGGCTATATACAATAGATCGTTGAAGTCTGACCCTTCTCTGGATCCCGCGCATAACTGGAGCTTAGTACACCGGACTGTCCTTATATAAACAAATAAATAAATAAATAAAAGGAACAAACACAGACTTTTTGTGAAGGATCCCAACAATTCTCCAGTAATCATCAACTTCAAAAGCTGCCTTTGATATCATTTTCAGTGTTCTTGTATCTGGTGCACCTGGATTTCCATTTGTTGCTTCTTCTGCCAATCTTCAAACAACATAATCAGTTTAGTATCTGAACTTTATCCACTATAACAGTATCTGAACTTTATCCAATATAACAGTAAAGTCGCAAAATTATTTTTTGTGTCGTTAAAATAACTGAGCTATACACGAATTACTCAAAAAATACAAATCATGATCAGAAAGTCAAATTTTAAAAATCATAGTACAAAGCAAAGAACTTACAGTTGAGCTGGTGTAACATCAGTCAAGGCTAATCTAGCTGTCTTGATCTTTTCCTTGAGGAAGAAAGAAGCTTGTTTCTTGAATTCATGGAGTTGGAGATATGGTTGAGACATTTTGTTACTGTTTTCCCTGCCGCCTAGTATTGACATATTCTTGCTACAAGAAAAATAATGAAGGATTGTGGACTTTTTTGGTAAGAAGTAGAAGAGGCTTAATAACTTAAATGATGCAACAGTACACACCTACTCTTTGCTTTTTTTTTTTTTTTAATGATGGGTATGTCTAGAAGGGGAGCCTTGGTATAATTGGTAAAATTATTGTCACGTGACCAGTAGGTTATGGGTTCAAATCATAAAAATAACCTCTATAAGATTGCATAGAATAGATCCTTGTTGTCCGGTCCTTTTCCGAAAGCGCACCGGACTACCGGGCATGTCTGTATCAACTTGTTCTCTATCCAAGTCATCAACATAGATATCAAACAATTCCATCCAGTGGAGTCTTGTGGGATTTAAGTATAATTTTCTATGATTTTTAACTAATTTATTGACCACTATACCAACCATAGAGATTAGGACTCAACACTCGATGGAGATGAAAAATATATCAATTTTTTTTTTAAAATTTATTTACGTCTCGATGAATAAAGTTATTTTGAAAAATAATAGAGATTAACTTTACTATGATACTTTCTGTTTTGTCGAGCCCTGCTTTGGTCTCTGGTTTGATGGTTGTACGCGCTCAAAACCCGATACATTCCGTTTTGTTTCTCATCCCAGTCTTTCGTAACATTTACTTCTTTTGTTTAAATCGAGATATACGCAAGATTTTTGTGTATGTAACAAACAATAGACAAGCTATTTCTCATCTAATATTAGTGGCCACAGAATATGTAATGAGAAGGACATAGGAGGGACACTTGTCGAAAGGTTGATGATGAAAAAGTCAAAGGAGTAGATGTATAATATTAGATGGTAATGGATTTGTTGACCCTTTGTTTATGTCTTGTTCAAAGGGTTGGATAGTGGAGTGGTTCTTGAATATAGTATATAATATACTATCTATGGACTTGAAGTAACAAAATGCTTGCCTAATTTAAAATAATATGATCAAATAATTTGTTTTCCTACTTTTTATGAATTATTGTTTAGTTTGACGTAAACATCCGATTTTTTATTGCAGGGACAACTAACGTAGCCTTCCTTCAGCTAGCTAAACGCGCTTCACCTTAAGATTAAGAGAGACTTTCTCTTGGTAATCGGTTAGTATTTTTTCATGTTTTTAGTATCTACATTAATTAGAATAAAACTAATTAAGTACCTCCTAAAATTGTTGGGGTTGTGCCTTGTAAATTTCATTCATTCTACTCTTAAGTGCATTATACTGCTCAATGACCAACATTTTGCTCTAGGCTACATCATTTACATATCTTGTTAAATACTCTCTTCATCCCATTTTAATTGTCGCTTTAACGCAAAAAAATTATCCCAAAATAATTATTACTTTAAAAATTCAAGACTAAATTTGTTAATTGTTTCCAACTATACCCTTAATATTAATAAATAATAGTTCTACTCAATTCTCAAAAAGCATTTACTTTCATATTTATTCTGAAACCTTTCATATTGATTGTGTTTTTCTATGAATCTTTCCCTTTTCCTTTCCCTTTCCCACATCACACTTTTTGCATTACGTAACAGACAAAAAAGATAGAATCTTTCCATTCTTCACTTTATTTCTTCTTCTTCATCTTTCACTATTGTTAGTTTGATTAAATAAGTTGTTTAATTTGATCATTATATACACAAATTCACAAAAGATTTTTCCTTTATGTATTTATTCTTCAAAATTTACTAATTCGGATAATTTTAAATATGAGTAGAACCTACTAAGACAGTGTTTCTGCTAAGATTTTTTTTCATTCTCAAAATTTAAATCCCAGCCAATATAAAAAATTGCTTCCGAGAAAAAGAATTTTTAATGATTTTTTTAAAAATAAATTAGTTTACCATTCACGTGCAACCCACGTGATTACACCATTAGTTTGGAGGAACAGTTTGAATCAAATCTGAATCTACTTTTAATAATACAAGCCCATTATTCCCCTTTTTGTCTACACAATATAAAAAAACTTTATCCATTCTCAATCCATTATCTTCTTTTCTTCTCCTCTTTCATAATTTCTTATATTAAGAGTTGGTACATGAACGATGATAACAACAACAACAATCCAGTATAATCTCACAAGTGGGGTCTGAGAAGGGTAATATGTACGCAGACCTTACCTCTACCCCGAGGGGCAGAGAGACTGTTTCTAGGAGACTCTCGGCTCAAGAAAGCAACAAGAGACGCTATATTAGTACTATCAATAGACTCATAATAAAATAACATAAAATAACAGCAATATAAGAAATATAGGAAATACGAGAAAGATGTAAAGTATACTAATAACCAACATATAAAGCTCATCATCAGTAGCTGATCAGTAGCATCCTAAGACTAACTCCTAACTGACTAATCTCACTCTAGTGCGCTGTAGAAATATTCACAATTTCTCCCTAACCTACAACCTTAATACTCGACCTCTACAATTCCCTGTTAAGGGTCATGTCCTCAATAACCCTAAGTCGCGTCATGTCCTGCCTGATCACCTCTCCCCAATACTTCTTAGGTCTCCCTCTCCCTCTCCTCGTACCCACCACAGCCAGTCGCTCACACCTCCTCACCGGTGCATCAGTGTTCCTCCTCTGAATGTGCTCGAACCATCTGAGTCTTGCTTCCCGCATCTTGTCCTCCATGGGGGCCACACGCACCTTCTCTCGAATATCTTCATTCCTAATTTTATCCCTCCTTGTATGCCCACACATCCATCTCAACATCCTCATCTCTGCAACTTTCATTTTCTGGATGTGTGAGTTCTTAACCGGTCAACACTCGGTCTCATACAACATGGTAGGCCTAACTACTGCTCTATAAAATTACCTTTCAGTAACGGTGACACTTTCTTGTCACATAGGACTCCCGTCGCTAACCTCCACTTCATCCACCCCACCCCTATACGGTGTGTGACATCCTCGTCGATCTCCCCGGTCCCCTGAATAACTGACCCAAGGTACTTGAAACTACCCCTCTTAGGGATGACTTGAGAGTCGAGCCTCACTTCCACTCCTGCTTCCAAACACATTGCAGAATTAAGATCATAGTGCAGTGTGGAAGGGCCAGCCCTCAGATGTCCAAGTTCAGAAGGAACTCAAGGTCCCAAAGCAAGGCTCATAAGAGGGGGGCAGGAAAGCAGCTAAATTATGTAATTTTTCCTTGTGTTTTTTTATAAATTGTCTTTCTGAATAAGTTCAAAATTCTAGCTCAATTTCTGTTAGAACTTTTACCCTCATTACGTGATGTTTAATACTCATGACTCAAACTAGTGATCGTTTGATTAAGAGGGTGTTTGGCTAAGCTTATAAGCTGGTCAAACTGGCTTATAAGCACTTTTTGGCTTATCTACGCGTTTGGTAAAATTAAAAGTGCTTATAAGTTAAGTGCTTATAAGCCAAAAATAAGTCAAAAGCCATAAGTTGGTCTCCCCCAACTTATCAAATTTCAGCTTATAAGCATTTTAGGTTTGACCAAAATATGTACTATTTTATCCGTAAAATACTTCTTTTTAAAACAAAACTTTTCGTATACCCAGTTCTTCAGCTGCTTATTATTAATTTCAGCACTTTTATCCAAACGCGTAAGTGTTTATTTTTTAAATCAGTTTCAGCACTTAAAAGTGTTGTTAAACACATAATGCTTATCAGCTACTCTAAATCAACCAAGCCAAACGGGCTCGACTTAAGATTAGAAAAATCATAATCATCCTATCACGACCCCTAGGTGTTAATTAAATGTAGTATCGTAGCATAATTGGCTAAGCTCGTTTCTATCTAGTGTACCAACCGACTACGATTCCTATAAAACCCCATGTATCTTACGTGTAATATGTGACTCTTTTTAAATCCTTTTTCCAATTTAATATAAACTATACTTTTTCTCTCTTTTGTCTCCTTCAATCAGCAAAGCTAAACAAATTTTCATTTTCACTGCTGAAGAAAATATATCAAATCTTGGAAAAATGGGTTCATTGATGAATGAGAGTGAAATGGAAAGGATAGGAGATGAGTCAAAGGAAGCAATTTTATACGTTAATGGAGTTCGTCGAGTTTTGCCTGATGGGTTAGCTCATTTGACTCTTCTTGAGTATCTTAGAGGTCAGTTAGTCTTTTGAGCTTTAAGTTTTTAGTATAGTTTCTATAATTTACTTATTTTTTGCAATTCTTGATGAATGTGAACAGTTAATTTTGAGGGGTTCTCTCTTTTTTCTTTTCTTGTCAGAAACTTAGAAAGAAATGAATAATTCAACTTCATAATCAGATTAAGTAGTAGCTATTTAACTCAAAAAAGAAAAAATATTTAATCTTGAGCATAATTTTCTGTATTCTCTCTCTTGCAATTTTGATTGAGTTAGTAGCTCTGCGGAGCTGAGGATGTCAAGTTTAAGTGGATGGATTGAAAGGGAAGAAAATGTGAAATTAATAGGACTTGAGTGTTAATTTTGTTGATTCGCTTTTTGTAGGATCGATGATGATTTGGATGTGTTAGTTTTACTGTACCAGTTTATTTATTGTCATGGTTAGCTGTTGAGGTAAATGAAAAAGAAATGAAGTGTATATAAGTTAGTGGCTTGCTGTCTTAGCAATCAAATGTGTTTGTACTTTCCCTTTAGTAATGCAATCATACCCGTATGGTGTTGAAATTTTGGTATGTCCAGTTTCGAGTTGAGTTGTAGCTTTATGTGGCAATCAATTTTGTTTGTACTTTCCCTTTAGTAATGCAATCGCACCCGTATGGTGTTAAAATTTTGGTGAGTCCAGTTTCGAGTTGCTGCAAAGTTGTAGCGTTATGTAGCTGTTAGATGAGTATGATTTTTGTATTATCTTCAGAACTCAGCCTCTATGTTTTGCCCAATTCTTCAAGAATTTACAGTTCATATTTCCGTTCAGATAATTGATCTGGATTTCTATGCTCTCTCTCTCTCTCTCTTAATTTGTTTTGGTGGTTTCTCTGAAGTTTCTCTTTCTCTTTGGCAATGCAGAGATAGGCTTGACAGGCACCAAGCTAGGCTGTGGTGAAGGTGGGTGTGGGGCGTGCACTGTGATGGTTTCTTATTTTGATCAGAATTTGAAGAAATGTGTGTGAGTCTCTTTCCATCTCTTTATCTATTGAATGTTTTTCTTCTGAACAGTTGCGTGATTACTCTAAGAGCTGAGGAAGTAAATTTTTAGTAGATTTCCTTTCTTCTCAATCGAGGGTATAGTAATGCATTGAAATTCCGATTAACCATGGTTTTGTAATCTGTGTTAGTTTGATAGTTAAATAGTAGTAAATAACCCTAATCCCATATGTATTAGGAGTAGGATATGTATTATATATGTATATAGGGCTCATTGTATCATTGTCAATATTAATCAATAATATTTTCTCCCGTGCATTCTCACATGGTATCAGAGCATTGGTGAGATAATTATCGTTGTGCGTCATTCCAACGACATCCGGGACAGTCACCGTGCCTTTTTTCCGGTGACTTTAAGGCTCTTTTTTTGCGAAATCCCTTCTCCGGTGGGTTTTTTACGAAAAATAACACCACCAGCAGGTGCGGGTTTCTAAGGCGACCAAACCCCAAAAACCACACCGGCAGAACACGTCCACGCGCTCTCACGCGCCTCTAGATCTTCTGACGCCGGCGGCGCGTCAGACCCACGCGCCGGCACGTGAACAGTGTTTCGGTCATCTTTTTGGAAAATTTCTTCAGGACAATCCTATTTTCTAGTAATTCCGATCAGGCCCATATTGTTTTCTTTTTATTCCGAGCACTTTGAGATTTTTCCGGCGTGAACAGTAAGTTTCCAGCGAGAACAGTAATTCCTTGAAAAATTCTGCTTTTTTCCGGCACAATATTATAATGGCATTCGTATCAGAAGCCTTTAACTCACAATCCGTTGGATCTAATGCATTGAATCCAATCCAGATGGTTTCTTTACCGGATTATATTGAGTTCCTTTAGTACAAAGCACGTAAACAGACATCTTCAGGATTAGCCTCCGTTGTTCCAACTTCCAACAAATAGTAGCATGCCTTGTGTCTCCCAATCTTCAACTTCTGAGTCTTGGGTCATTGATTCAGGTGCATCTGATCATATTTCTGGTAACAAATCTCTTTTCACTAGTATTTCATATTCTCAATCTCTTCCAACAGTTACAATGGCTAATGGGTCTCAAGTCATGGCAACTGCAATAGGTCAAGCAAGTCCGCTTCCTTCCTTACCTTTAGACTCAGTTCTTTATGTTCCTGGTAGTCCTTTTAATCTCATAGTCGTTAGTCGCTTAGCCAAATTACTTAAATCTATTGTTTTATTTCTTGATGACCTTGTTTTTATACAAGAACGCAGTACAGGGCGGATCATTGGTACCGGACGTGAATCAGATGGACTTTATTACCTTATCCTTGCAAAATCACATGGACTCGCATCTTGTCTTTCTCCAATAACTTGTCCCGTTACTGATTCACCAGATTTATTACATAAACGGTTAAGACATCCCAGTTTGTCAAAACTTCAGAAAATGGTACCTGGCTTAGCTCACTTGTCCACTCTAGAGTGTGAGTCATGTCAGCTCGGTAAGCATACCCGCTCCCATTTCCCGCGACGTCTTGATAATCAAGCAGAGTCACCTTTTACTTTAGTCCATTCAGATGTTTGGGGTCCTAGTCGGGTCAGTTCTACCTTGGGATTCCGCTACTTTGTCAGTTTCATTTATGATTATTCCAGGTGCACTTGGATATTTCATTGAAAAATCGATCTGAGTTGTTTTCTATTTTTCAGACCTTCCACGCTGAAATTCAAAATCAATTTGGGGTTTCTATCCGCACATTTCGTAGTGATAATGCCCTAGAGTATTTGTCTTCCCCATTACAGCAGCTTATGAACTCCCATGAGATTATTCACCAAACATCTTGTCCGTACACATCCCAACAAAATGGGGTAGCTGAAAGAAAGAATAGACATCTTATTGAAACTGCTCGTACCCTACTCATACAATCTCATGTTCCGCTGCGTTTTTGGGGGGATGCAGTTCTTACATCTTGTTATCTTATTAATCATATGCCATCTTCAGCTATCCAAAATCAAGTTCCATTCTCTGTCCTGTTTCCCCACTTACCTTTGTTCTCTCTTCCACCTCGTGTCTTTGGGAGTACGTGCTTTGTTCATGACCTTACTCCAGGAAAAGATAAGTTAGCTCCTCGTGCTCTTAAGTGCATATTTCTAGGTTACTCGAGAACGCAAAAGGGATATCGATGTTATTCTCCTGACCTTCAGCGATTTCTTATGTCTGCTGATGTTACCTTCTTTGAAACCCAATCATACTTCACAGGTCCAGTTAATCACTTAGATATTTCTGAGGTGCTACCAGCTCCTTCTTTTGGAGATTCAGTCCCTATCTCCCATTCATCTTTCTCTATAGCTCCACCACCTACAGTTCCAGTTGTAGCTCCACCACCTATAGCTCTAGTGCCACCACCAAGTCCAGTTCCACCAACTATAGCTCCAGTGCCACCACCTAGTCCAGTTCAACCTTCTACAACTCCACCACTCCTGACTTATCATCGTCGTCCGTGCCCAGCATCAGGCCCAACTGATTCACGTCCTGCACCTGACCCTGCTAATACTGCGGACTTGTCTCCTCTTAATCAACCGATTGCACTACGAAAAGGTATATGGTTCACACTTAATCTTAATCTTCATTATGTCGGTTTAAGTTACAATTGTCTTTCATCATCCCATTTGCATTTGTGTCATCTTTGTCCTCTGTTTCCATCCCTAAATCTACAGGTGAAGCACTGTCTCATCCCCGATGGCGACATGCTATGATTGATGAGATGTCTGCTTTACATACGAGTGGTACTTGGGAGTTTGTTCCTTCGGGTAAATCGACTGTTGGTTGTCGTTGGATGTATGCAGTCAAAGTTGGTCCAGATGGCCAGGTTGATCGACTTAAGGCTCGTCTTGTTGCCAAAGGATATACTTAGATATTTGGATTCGATTACAGTGATACTCTCTCGTGGCTAAAGTTGCATCAGTCCGCCTTTTTCTATCCATGGATGTTGTTCGCCATTGGCATCTCTATCAGTTGGACATTAAGAATATTTTTCTTCATGTTAACCTTGAGGATGAGGTTTATATGGAGCAACCATCTGGTTTTGTTGCTCGGGGGGAGTCTAGTGGCCTTGTATGTCGGTTGCGCCGGTCCTTCTATGGTCTAAAGAAGTCTCCTCGAGCCTGGTTTAGTAAGTTTAGCACAGTTATTCAGGAGTTTGGCATGACTCGTAGTGAAGCTGATCACTCTGTATTTTATCGACATTCTGCTTCAAATCTCTGTATTTATCTGGTCGTTTATGTTGACGATATTGTTATTACAGGCAATGATCAGGATGGTATTAGTAAGTTGAAGCAACATCTCTTTCAACACTTTCAGACTAAGGATATAGGCAGATTAAAGTATTTTCTGGGTATTGAGGTCGCTCAGTCTAGCTCAGGTATTGTGATCTCACAACAGAAGTATGCCTTAGATATTCTTGAGGAGACAGGAATGACAGGTTGTAGACATGTTGACACTCCGATAGATCCGAATTCTAAACTTCTGCCAGGACAGGGGGAGCCTCTTAGCGATCCTGCAAGATATAGGCGGTTGGTTGGTAAATTAAATTACCTCACAGTGACTAGACCTGACATTTCCTTTCCTGTGAGTGTTGTGAGTCAGTTTATGGATTCTCCCTGTGATAGTCATTGGGATGCAGTTGTTCGCATTCTTCGGTATATAAAATCAGCTCCAGGCAAAGGCTTATTGTTTGAGGATCGAGGCCATGAGCAGATCGTTGGATACTCAGATGCTGATTGGGCAGGATCACCTTCTGATAGACGTTCTACGTCTGGATATTGTGTCTTAATAGGAGGAAATTTGGTGTCTTGGAAGAGCAAGAAACAGAATGTGGTTGCTCGATCTAGTGCAGAAGCAGAATATCGAGCAATGGCTATGGCCACATGTGAGCTAATTTGGATCAAGCAGTTGCTGAAGGAGTTGAAATTTGGTGAGATTAGTCAGATGGGACTTGTGTGTGATGATCAAGTTGTTGTTCATATTGCGTTAAATCCAGTGTTCCATGAGAGAACTAAACACATCGAGATTGACTGTCACTTTGTTAGAGAAAAGATACTCTCGGGAGATATTGCTACAAAATTTGTGAAGTCGAATGATCAGTTTGCTGATATTTTCACCAAGTCCCTCACTGGTCCTCGTATTAGTTATATATGTAACAAGCTCGGTACATATGATTTATATGCACTAGCTTGAGGGGAGTGTTAGTTTGATAGTTAAATAGTAGTAAATAACCCTAATCTCATATGTATTAGGAGTAGGACATGTATTATATATATAGGGCTCATTGTATCATTGTCAATATTAATCAATAATATTTTCTCCCGTGCATTCTCACATAAAGTACATACAGTTTAGCATTCTGTATTCATTCAAGGAGACTAAGCTGTTACAATTTGTGGACCCTTGGCTTCGGCCTCACCTAATACTAGGTTAACCTAGAAGTCAGTATGAAGGTACATGAAAAATGAATAAAATATTCTTGTTTCTCATGATTACTATGCAAGGCTTTGGCTTGTACTTAAACCCCCCTCCAAAAAGAAAACAAACACCACCAAAAACGAGAGGCCGCTTCCAAAACTTGAAATGACCAATTATGTGCAAGATAATATTCTTCATTTTACGATCCATAGAGAATGAGCTTGTTGTAACACTGTTAGTACCTTGGACTGTGATACTATTTCTTAGTCGAAATTCTCTTGGAGAGTGGAATGCGAGTCTTCAGCGAATATCTTTACTTAGAGAGTAAAGAGAAACTAGTGGAGAATATGGATAGTTAGGAGATTAAAGAAAACATAATGGTAATACTATTATTAGCAATAATTTGGTCAACAGGAAGTCCGCTTGATTTGATTGGCCCCGTGTACATCCATTCAATTGAGCTAGTATATGACCATAATAAATTTTCCATAAATCATATCCGGTTTCTCAGTTTATATTTTCTCTGTAGGCACCATGCAATTAATGCATGCTTGGCTCCTCTATATTCTGTGGAAGGGATGCATGTCATCACAGTGGAGGGAATCGGGAACCACAAAGCTGGATTGCATCCAATTCAGGTGTGTTAATTGGCTTCACATTTTTGTTTTTCATCGCATGGTTTTCCAACATAGTTTGTGAATGCAAATATTACCTTTTTATGGATGATGGATGTATGCGATCTTCTTTTTAACTCCTCTGCTTTGTCCATTACATTCTAAAGGAATCATTGGCTTGCACGCATGGCTCACAATGTGGATTCTGCACTCCTGGTTTTGTGATGTCCATGTATGCATTACTACGATCATCTAAAGAACCGCCTTCAGAAGAGCAAATTGAAGAAAGTCTTGCAGGAAATTTATGTCGATGTACTGGTTATAGGCCAATTATTGATGCATTTCGAGTATTCGCAAAAACTAATAATGCTTTATATACCAACACATCTTTACAAAGCATTAGTAGTGGTGAGTTTATCTGTCCTTCAACGGGTAAGCCCTGTTCATGTGGGCCAAAGGCTGGAAGTAGTGAAGAAACTATTGAACAAAATTTGAGCAATGACTGTGGCTGGCGGCCATTTTCTTACAACGAGACTGATGGAACCACCTACACCAGCAGGGAACTTATTTTTCCTCCCGAACTTCTATTAAGGAAATTGACTTATTTAAGTTTGAGCGGATCAAATGGACTAAAGTGGTATAGGCCCTTAAAACTTCGACATCTGTTGGATTTAAAAGCAAGATATCCAGATGCCAGGTTAGTTGTTGGAAATTCAGAGGTGGGAATTGAAGTCAGGCTTAAAAGAATTCACTATCCTATATTAATATCTGTTGCACATGTTCCTGAACTTAACCATATAAGAGTTGAGGATGACGGCTTAGAAATAGGTGCTGCAGTGAAATTGTCACAGCTCGTGGAGGTATTAAAGAAGGTAAAAAACGAGCGTCCTGTGTATGAAACATCATCATGTCGAGCTCTCATTGAGCAGATAAAGTGGTTTGCTGGAACACAAATACGGAACGTTGCATCAGTTGGTGGGAATATCTGCACTGCAAGCCCAATATCAGATTTGAACCCTCTTTGGATGGCAGCAGGAGCAAAGTTTCGAATAATTGACTGCAAAGGAAATGTTAGAACATGTTTGGCTAAGAATTTCTTCCAGGGCTATCGTAAGGTGGATCTCGCAAGTAGTGAAATTTTACTGTCAGTATCATTGCCTTGGAATAAGCCATTCGAGTTTGTGAGAGAGTTTAAGCAATCTCATAGGAGAGATGATGATATTGCCATTGTCAATGCTGGGATGCATGTCTGCCTTGAAAAGAAAGACCAGAAATGGATTGTTTCAGATGCTTTGATTGTCTATGGTGGGGTTGCTCCTCTTTCATTTGCTGCATCGAAAACTAGTGACTTTTTAATCGGGAAAAAATGGAATAAAGAGCTGTTATATGGTGCTTTGAAAATTTTAGGGGATGAAATTGTGCTGAAGGAAGATGCACCTGGCGGGATGGTTGAATTTCGAAAATCATTAACGTTTAGTTTCTTCTTCAAATTTTTCTTGTGGGTTTGTCATCAAATGGATGGACAACCATCGTTTCTTGAGAAAGTTCCAGCTTCGCATGTTTCAGCTGTAGATTCATCTCTTCGACCATCCATTAGTTCAATTCAGGATTTTGAGATCAGGAAGCACGGCACTTCTGTGGGTTCCCCTGAGGTTCATATTTCGTCAAGGCTTCAGGTGACAACATTTATAGCATGAGAATTATGCGTAATTTTTTTTTTGTCTATTCGAGTACTGTTTAGATTTTGGAAGACAATGAATTGAATAAAATTCTATGCGTGTGGACAGATAACAAGAAAAAAGCTGTAAATATTTAAAAGAGTTCTTGATTTCCTAGCATGGCACGAATTCTTACACCATAATAGACATAATGGCTGGGATGACCTTTGTACTATTGAGATTCCTGACCTCTCTATTATTATGCTTCCGCACTCTGATGAAGAACAAGCACACATTCATCTCTTATTGGTTCATAACAAAAGTGAATTTTGGGTTTTTAGGTCCTTGCTGCTGCTCCTCTCCTGTTCTATATATTGGGATTGAATCTGTACTAACAGCATAGGGAACATGGTGTCACTTTTGAACTTTTTTAATAAGATAAATCAGCTTTATCATTCAGAAATTGTGTTTTGGGTAGTGGTGTCACGTTTTACTTTTTTCCTCTTTATTTGTTTTGTGGCACGTTTTACTTTTTCCTCTTTATTTGTTTCGTGGCTTGTGTAGGAGCATATTTCTAGTGATAAACGACGTTTCCCTTTAAGATTCTTGGATCCCAAAAGCAAATGGATTACTTTAACAACATTGGGTCCCTTTATTGCTTCTGCCTTTGCTTTGATATAGCTCTTTCTTCTGAGAAGAAAACTTTTTCTATAATCATGACGTTTGTAGTGTACGAGCTGGGTCTACACATAGGTGTTGGTATTTTTATTATTGTTAAGCTATTTTGAACTGGCATACTGATGAAATAGTTATCCTTTATCAGATCTGTTTGGCCAAAATTGCCACTCATCTTTTGGCTGGATAACTTGACCATTTTCAGGTTTCAGGAGAGGCAGAATATACTGATGATGTGCCAACTCCACCCAATAGTTTACACGCTGCTCTGGTATTGAGTAAAAAACCTCATGCTCATATACTTTCAATAGATGATTTGGGAGCCAGGTCCTCTCCTGGATTTGCGGGTATTTTCTTTGCCAAAGATGTACCTAGTAAGAATATGGTTGGACCAGTTATTACTGATGAGGAACTTTTTGCCACGGTGTTTGTCACTTGTGTGGGGCAGGTATGATGTTATGCTCCGAGATTTTCTTTTCATCTTCTTTTGCAAATGTTAAGTGGATGAATACTATTCTTTTGTAGGTTATTGGAGTGGTTGTAGCTGACACACATGAAAATGCAAAACTTGCTGCTAGAAAGGTTCATGTCGAGTATGAAGATCTACCTGCAGTTTTATCAATAGAGGATGCTATACAGGCTAACAGTTATCATCCTAATACGGCAAGGTGTCTGACAAAAGGAGACGTCGAACAGTGTTTCCAATCTGGACAATGTGACAATATTATAGAAGGAGAAGTTAGGGTAGGTGGTCAGGAACATTTTTATTTGGAGCCTCAAGGGACTTTAATATGGACAGTGGATAGTGGCAACGAGGTGCACATGATCTCATCCACCCAGGTACTTCAACTTAATTCTAGTAATTCTCTCTTAGTTTCTCAAATATATCTAGGTTTATAGGACATTTGTTGTGGTGTTGGGCTCTTTATTTTTTCTCCCCCATAACACCTGTAGTTTGCTGGTTTAGATGTAAGTGTTAATAATCCTTTCAAAAAAGGTGGTAATAAAGGAAAATGCTAGCTATCGGCCATTGAGTTCACAAAGTTTGTCTCCGTAAAGCCTCGATCCTAAGTTAGTTTCAGTTAATAAGTTGCTAATATACCCAAAGAGCAGTAGTTGTTAATGTATGTTAAAAAAACCACCAGAGTACCCTGCATGTGTTTGCCATACTTGGAAGTCTCAGATGACACATATTTGACCATTATATGCATTTTAACATACTTATTCTATGACTACTATTGCTTTTTGACACAAAGTCAAAAATGTTTCAAAAGCTATCTTTAACTAGAAAAGGCATAGTTACCCTACTAAAGTTCTTGATTTTGCTCTACAGACTCTTGCTTTTCAGACTCACATGATATATGAATAATCAACCATAATCATCTTAGTTTGGCATTGTCAGTTTAGATATATTACCTTGACTTCGGTTTTAGATAGTTCCTTAAAGCTGGTTAAGATTTCTTCCAGATCATTATAATGCTGTGAGCCAAGTTTGGTTTGCCATGTGGATTAGGTTAAATCCAGCTTAAAAGGCTGCACAATGTGATTTACTTGTTAGAGAAGGGGGATGTCTTTGCTGCAAATTCAGTGACGGAATCATTGTTTATCTTGCAGGCTCCTCAGAAGCACCAGAAGTATGTTTCTCAGGTTCTTGGTCTTCCAATGTCAAAGGTGGTTTGCAAGACTAAAAGGATAGGTGGTGGATTTGGAGGAAAGGAGACTAGGTCTGCTTTCCTTGCTGCTGTAGCTGCTGTTCCATCATATCTGTTGGATCGTCCAGTGAAACTCATTCTGGATAGGGATATAGACATGATGACAAGTGGGCAGCGACATAGCTTTCTTGGAAAGTACAAGGTGAATAGTTTGTGATCATGTTATACACAGCTAAACTCACCCTAACTGGCGTTTTATGGCACAAAAAAGTTTGTGTAACTCATTCACTTCAGTGGTATTAATTGCTCAAATGTTTGTGCGAAACACATATTTAAATTTGAATTATTGTGACTAGTATCTGGTGAACACCTTTTTGTTATTTGAGTGTGTCAAACCTTTTGGGATGTTTTAAAATAGAAAGTGTATCATATATATTGGAATAGACGAATGTGTATACCAACCAATTTACTGAAAGACATTGTTGGGCTGCATAAACAGGTAAGAGTTAGGATTTTGCGGTGCACAAAATAACAATTGAAAAGAGAATTGATTAGACATTGCTGTTTGTTTTTGTTACATGAGCCCAATCAGAATAATACTTGATAGATACAGATAAGTAAACTATATAAACCTCCTGAAGGGAGGGTGATAGAAAGGGCACGATCTAGTTTTGTTCTTTTTCCTAATATGTCTTTGATAGACGTTGCTTTGCTGTCATTTTCTATTTTGTTTTTTGTTAGCATTTTTTTTTTGGATTTGTGGAGTAACAATTTTAATGTTCTCTATTATTTTTAGGTTGGGTTTACAAATGATGGGAAAGTGCTTGCCTTGGATCTTCGTATCTACAGTAATGCTGGATATTCATTGGATTTATCACTTGCTGTACTTGAACGTGCTATGTTCCATTCGCACAATGTCTATGAAATACCAAATATGAGGGTTAACGGAAATGTCTGCTTCACTAATTTTCCTAGTAATACAGCTTTTAGAGGATTTGGAGGCCCACAGGGTATGCTAATTGCTGAGAATTGGATAGAGAGGATTGCCGTGGAAGTTAACAAAAGCCCAGAAGAAATAAGGGTATGACTTGTGCTTCTGATGATTGTCTTGATATTCTTTCGTCATAAGGGATGCATATCAGCAGCTCCTCCGTTCCATGCTTTCTTTAGTATTGTAGGTTATGATGTATATGAATTGTTTCTCTTTTTCATTTTTCGACCAGGAAATGAATTTTATTGGTGAAGGATCAGTCTTGCATTATGGTCAAAAAGTTGAAGACTGCACCTTGGGACGTCTCTGGAATGAATTGAAATCTTCTTGTGACTTCATTAATGCTCAAAATGAAGTTGAAAATTTCAATCGCCAGAATCGGTGGAAGAAGCGAGGTATTGCCATGGTGCCAACCAAATTTGGGATATCTTTCACTATAAAGTTTATGAACCAGGTGAGTTGCTGTCTTTGTTGTACATCCTAGAGTTGCTAACCAACTCAAGCGGCTGGATATATTTTTAAGCTGTTTCTTTTAGTACCCATGAGCATGATATAACCTGTTGACTGGCTGCTGTAATTGGTTAGGTTCCACTTTCCTTACTAATTCTACCACTTGCATTTTGTGATTTTCTTGATAGAAAATCACAAAATGCACTTTGATTCGCTCATGGAACATTTCATACCCTTAAGTCCCATCTGTTTATTTTCCAACCATTGCACAACTGGATGATTCATACCATTTGCCATAAGTTCCGATTTCCAAGAGTGAGCTGCTTAAATTAAAATTTTGTTTCTGTGCAGAAACTGTTTTTTTCTTCCCTAGGTTAATGGGACCGATGGAGGTGAAATGCACCTGGATAAGATGAGTAGTAGATGAGAATAGTTCCTTAGGGGATATATGTTTCGTTTCTTTGTAAAGAGCACTTTGTTGGTTGTTGAGTGTTTCATATTTTCGTTTCTTATGAAAAAATTAATAATCCCAAAGATCTATCTTGGTTATTCACTGACGGATGAACTACAGGCGGGTGCTCTTGTTCAAGTTTACACTGATGGAACTGTGTTGGTCACTCATGGGGGTGTCGAGATGGGCCAAGGTTTGCATACAAAAGTTGCCCAGATTGCTGCATCTTCCTTTGATATTCCTCTAAGTGCAGTATTCATTTCGGAGACAAGCACTGATAAGGTATGGTTTGACACGAATATCAATATATCATTGCCTGAAGGTTCTAATTTTTTCTTGGTGAATAAACCGAAAGTATACATTGGAATAATGTGGCGTAAATGTTGTTTTATTTCTAAATTAGGGTGCGACGAGGGAAGAGGTAGGCATGTACGAGATGTCAATGAGAGAAAATGAACTAACCAGACGTGAATATCCACTATAAGAAACTTGAAAACATTCTGTATTTTGTTTAGCTTCTCTAGTGTTGAGTTTTACAATTGCTACCTAAATTTTTTGAAGTATATAGTAACTAATTGGAGAAGGCAAAATTGATCTTCCTCAGCCATGCGGTGGTTTTGTTCCTTGGTTTTGGGGGTTGGGGAGGGTGGGGTCTTCTAGCACGTCATGATGTTTCATTCAAGTTCCTTGTGTTGCATGTCAATTTTGTTTTGCAGTTTATGAAAATATAAGTGCGTGTCTCATCTGCTTTTTCACCAATTTTAGGTTCCTAATGCTTCACCAACAGCTGCTTCTGCAAGTTCTGACATGTATGGAGCTGCAGTACTGGATGCATGCGAGCAAATAAAAGCACGAATGGAGCCTATTGCATCCAAGAATAACTTTAGCTCATTTGCAGAGGTATCTCTTCTTGTCCTGTCTTGTAAATAATCTTTTTCTATTTTGTATGTGTTTTATTTCATTCCTCATCTCATTTACTTCCTTGCCTATCATTTGAAATGTGATGGTGACTTATACAAGAACAAGGACAGAATAAGGCATGAGGACGAAATAATAAATATGCACTACTGGTTAATTTCTTTCATTTAGTGGCTTAGTGGGTACAGTAACCGATACTTAATTGAAGAGCAAACATACTAGGCTGTTGTCAAATCAGTTGTGGCTTGTGATCAACTTTATCATATTGTCTGTTTAGTTTCTTTTTCTCCATTTTGCTTGATCTTTGAATGCTTATGAAATACTATTTCTAATCTGACCTCATCTTTCAGATAAGGGAAGGGTATATGCTTATGTCCTGATACACCTTCCTAGTCTCTGACACGAATAGAGTGAACTCCTTATGTGCTAGTCATACTTCTTCAGGGTTAGGAACCAATTGTCCATAAGATGGCTTGGCATTTTATTATTTGAAGGAGATAATTTATCTTTATCACTCTAAAGTATATTAGAGTATTGAAGACCTTAAATTTGTATTACCTTTTGCTTTTACCTAACTACTTGAGTTTGAACAGTCCAAGGAAGCAAAATACATATGCATCTTGATTGAAGATAAGGGATGTAAATGCTTTAGTTAGCTAAGTGAGGAGGTACCAAGTTCTAGGCATTATTAGTCGATGCATATATCCACTATCTCTTCAAGCATAGCCTTGTGTGGGCTAGTCTTTGACCAGGCTTCTTTGGTTAATTCCATATAATTAATTGGGTTCTTAGGTTGCCAAGGAACCAAATGTGAAAACAACAGAATTTTGCAGTGGCCAAAGATGAAGTGTGTTAGATATCCTAGATTGGAAGAGAACGAGACGCTAGATAATAACAGTGCATGGAAAGATATGAGTGCTCGAATACCAAATAGATGTTGACTGCGCAAACTATATTACTTTCAAGTTCATAAATAGCCCAACCTCCTGCATTTAAAGTAAAAGGATCTAATTTTCCACATCTTGTGTCAGTTGAACTAGGGACTAGGCATGCAAAAATTTATGAAGGGGACAAGGGGAGGTACTTAAAAGAACAGATGGAGAAGTGATTTGTTCATCTAAGAGTGCAGATTTTATTTTGTATAAGATGCAGTGAGTGAGTATGGCAACAGACGGAGGACTTAGTGACATGGATATGTAGCAAAAGAGAGTGGTAAAACCGTAAAAAGATACTTTAGGTGAAATGCTATGAGGCTGTTAACTTCAGAAATAATATATTGATGGATCATGACATTCCTAGTAATGAGATTATAGAAAGGCAGGATTAATGAGAGATTTTTTCTGAACTTGACCTTTAAAGAAAGAGCTTTTTCACCTTAATCACCTGCTTTATTCCTTGGCTCAGTAACAAGGCTGACATTATAGCTTTGGTAATTCTGTACATAGTGATCAACACAATATACTTTATTTATCTGTCTTAAATTTTATTTCTGCCTCAAAACTGGACTCTGAGATATTGTACTTTGTCTTTTTCTCCTGATTGTGATGATGATGCTAAAGGAGATTGACCATTAATCCACATGTCTTGTTCTTTGATTTACTATCAGCTTGTCAGTGCATGTTACATGGAGAGAATAGACCTTTCTGCTCATGGGTTCTACATTACACCTGATATTGGTTTTGACTGGAAATCTGGAAAAGGCACTGCATTTAGGTACTTCACCTATGGTGCTGCATTTGCCGAAGTTGAAATTGACACATTGACAGGCGATTTCCATACTAGGAGAGCAGACATTATCCTAGACCTTGGATTCTCTCTCAATCCAGCAATTGATGTTGGACAGGTCATTAATGCTCTCTCCGTACTGTTACTTGTAAATTCTGAACTTTTCATTGCTTAACTGGCCTGCTTATCGACATAATTTGATTTTTATGAATTTTGAAAGGTGACTATTGATTAGTAAATGCTGAAGTATTTGATGATTGAAGGTCTGCAAGTTGTGGCTTTTGTCAGATCTATCTATGTATAGATGATGTTTCCATTTCATTGTTTTGAATAGTAAGCCAGAAATAAGAGTAGAATTGACTTTAATGTGTAGATAATGTTTCCGTTTCATTTTTTGTACTGCACTCAATTGGGAAATTTCCAGATCTTCTCTTTGTTTACTTTTTTCCTAATGTTCATATATTTACAAAGATGACCTGCAAATATTATGTCTAGTGCCATTAGATCCCAGTTGTAGACTTGCAGCTAATTGTCTATATTTGGAAAGAAATAGAACCACTACCTCACTGGATCTTGTATCTTTCAATCTGAAATGGTGCTTGCTAACGTTCGTGCATACTCCTTATACTTGGTGCAGATTGAAGGAGCATTTGTGCAGGGTCTTGGATGGGTAGCATTGGAAGAGCTGAAATGGGGCGATAAAGCACACAAGTGGATTCCACCTGGATGCCTATTCACATGTGGACCTGGAAATTACAAGCTTCCATCTTTGAACGATGTGCCTTTCAAATTTAATGTCTCTCTTCTGAAAGTAAGTTGCACCACCATCTCTTTCTTGACGTTAGGCGTCTAGATTTTCTTATTCAGTGGCTAAAAACTTCTCTGTCATTTTCTTAGTTGTTACTTTTTTTGCCCTTTGTGTTTCACAAGACTTGGTTAAGCCTAATACATCATCGGTGAGCTGATATTCACTGTTTCTTGAAATTGCTTATAATTTAAGTAGATTGTTATTGGTAGTAGCTGCTGTTAATTTTTCTTGAATAATTGTCGCGTTTTCACATAGTATTTCTATTATATTTGGAAGTCGACATGCTTTAGCACAAGCAATCTTGAGTCCGCAGTTGAACAATTTTCTGGGCATTTGTCAACAGGATGCTCCAAACACCAAGGCAATCCATTCATCTAAAGCAGTAGGAGAACCACCTTTCTTTCTTGGCTCAGCTGTCTTATTCGCAATCAAGAACGCCATCAAATCTGCAAGGGCGGAAGCTGGTTACAGTGACTGGTTCCCTCTTGATAATCCAGCCACTCCAGAGCGTATTCGAATGGCTTGCGCTGATGAATTTACAAAGTTATTAGTGGAGTCTGATTTTCGGCCAAAGCTAAGTGTTTGATGGTTGAACTATACTGCCAAGGTGAAAGGCTTGGAGCTTCTTGTATGTCCTCTGTACATTTTCCTGTAACACTATATAGTAACTTGTTAAATTAGAATGTAATTTTGATATATAAGTGGCTTCATTCAAATTCTTGTGCGGCGTGAATCTGAATTTATCGGTCCAATGAATTTCGAATATTGGATAGTTAAAATAGAAAAAGAAGTTCAGATCAATCATTAGAAGCTGTCCCATGCCATCCAACCTAAGTCTTGAAGAAAACAACATAAGAAGAGGGCAAAGCCTATAAGCCTCCTGGGGATAATTGTCAATGCAAATAAACTGGACACAACAAAACGGCTTTTAACACCCCCATAGTTTAGACAGAATATCACATCGGCAAAACACAAGAGGGATGTTGGATATATAAGTTAACAAATTTTAGACCCTAGTGACACGTTTTAATCCCATGAGGACCTAGGCCCAGAATGGCTGTCACATATGATATTAGAGTCACTCTTCGATGGTCGGTCAGAGTTCAACTGAGTTTAGGCAAATTTCGGTTAGGTGGGGCAAACCTAAGTGCTGAGTCTAGACAAGTTTTGCTTAACTAATTTGAAACCTAGACAAATTTAATAAGATATTTGCATAAAGCATGAATATTAATGAAGTGTTTTTCTGAACTTTTAAAGCCGTCCTTGGAAGTTCTTCATAGATATGTAAACAACAAAGAATCAAATTAAAATGTTTATATGGTCATGACATATTCAATAAATTAAATTTATAGTTGGTCCTTTTCTCTTTTCATGCCGAATGCACATTTGGCTAGCTCCATTTGCCCTTTGCATATATGGCAATTGACTTGGTCTCCCTTTAACTCTATTCACTATTGATGAACAAGTCTACCAACTAGGGGCTGTAAGCTTCATTGTTCACTAAAATATTGTACCAAAACTTGATGAGAAGACTATATAAAGGGACGTTCTCCATCTTTATGCTCATCAAATTCAACTCATTCTCTTCATACCTCTTATAAATATGGCTTCATTTTTGCCACATCTAATATGGTTTATGGCAATACTTTTGATATCCAAGAATGTAGAAGCAAGTCATAAACCATATGACTATACATGGAGAAAATATTATAGTTACAAATCATTTCCAAAGCCAGCACCAGTATCTGCGCCTTCTAACTCTAATAAGTCACCACGACAACCATCTCCATCACCACAAACACCAACCCAAAAGTATTACGCTTCAGAATGGTCCTCTCCTCAGCCTTCCCCTACTTACAATGACAAGAATACTGTAAGTTCACCAACCATATCACCATTATCGCCATCTCCATACAAGTATAGTTCCCCGCCCTCACCTTCAGGATGGGCTCCATCCCCATATCACTATTCATGGGCATCATCGTCTGTACTTGCGCCTTCACAATGGTTCTCTCCTCAGCCTTCCCCAATACCGTCGCCTTCTTACTATGACAAGACTCAAAGTCCACCCACCCCATCACCACTTCCAAATTACTATTATAAATCGCCACCTCCTCCATATGTTTACAACTCTCCACCACCGCCATCACCATCTCCGCCACCTCCTTATTACTATAAATCTCCTCCCCCACCATCACCTTCTCCACCTCCTCCATATGTTTACAACTCTCCACCACCGCCGTCACCTTCTCCACCTCCTCCATATGTTTACAACTCTCCACCACCGCCGTCCCCTTCGCCACCTCCTCCATATTATTACATGTCACCACCCCCACCATCCCCTTCGCCTCCGCCCGTTTACTATTACAACTACCCTCCACCACCTCCATCTTACTAAAATAAATTTTCACATTATTCTCTGTTCCTAAAACATAGCAGTGTACTATTGCCAATCACCTCCTTTTGAATTTTATTCTATCTACTTTTCACGACAGTTTTCTTTTATTTGTGCAACAGATCATGTATCATTTGCATGTGCTTCTTTTGATCCTTATTTATTTCAATATATGTATTGGCCTCCATTTACTTTTGTTAGTATGAGATGAAAAGTTGTTCTGAAATGATGAACTTGTAGTTCTTCTAATTTCTGAGTTTGCTTAATCACAGCAGTAATAAACAAGAAAATGGGCTGGCATAAAATAATATAATAAACTCAAGAAACCTAACTAAATGGAATTTTATTTAGCAATCACATTATATTTGTCTGGCTACGTAGAAAAGTTTGTTATTAAGGATAAAATGAGAAATTAAAATTGAGTGCTTCTAAATCTAGAAAAATATTATTATTTTTGGAATAGATTAAAAAGAAATGGAAACACCTCGAATCGAGGAATGAAGTAGTATTACTCTTTACTTCCCATATGAAAAAAAGAAAATAAAAGGCTAGAATACAAAATTAAAGGTCAACTGTCACTTGGAAAATGACTGTCGATTCACGTTTAGCCGACATGCAAATTTAAGTACAATCACTAAAATATATATGGTGCAAAATTGTGAAACTTTTAAGACTACAACAACAACAACCACCCAATATAATTATAAATCTGGGGATGATAGGATGTACGTAGCCTTACCCCTACCTTGGAAGGGCAGGAAGACTGTTTCTGATAGACTCTCGGCTAAAGACGGTGAAAGAAGCCTTGATAACAAGACAATAATTAGAAAACTAAATAAAAGATTGCATAGAGAATATGAATGGGGTACCGTGAAAATTTCTATCAAACACATTTTTTAAATTTTATATAGGTTAATATAATATGTATAATTGGTTTTGCAATTTTAGGTTTCAAGAATTCTATGTACGCAATCATGGCCTTCTCTAACTTACAAATTTGGCTGAACTATTTTCAAATCTAGACAAATTAATAAGATACTTGCTTAAGGTATGAAATATTAACGAACTGTTCCTTTTTAACTTCTGAAGCCGTCCTTGGAAGTTCTTCAGAGATATACAGTAAACTACAAGAGGTAAAAAATGGTTTTTTGGTAGCTGACATTTTCAATAAACTAATTTTATACTCCGTCCCAATTTATTGATGCAGTTACTATTTGGAGAATTAAAGATTTTTTTTAATCATGATCTTTATGTCTTTTAAATATTTTAGTTGTTACAAGCTATATTGTGACTTATAGTATTTTCTCTGTAGTTGCTAAATATGTAAATTTATGTTTGAATCAAACAAAAAATTAGATAGTTTAACCCTTGTAACGTATTTATTTATTATTTATTTACTATTTTGTGGCGACTTATATAAAGGGACTTAATTTCCCCCTTTTTCCACCAGGGAGAAATTCAAAAATAGCCAGATTTATAACTGGTAGTTCAAAAATAGTGCAGTTTCAAAAGTAATCGAAATTTAGTCATTTTTCATGTAAAGATAAATCTAAGTAAAAATATTGTTCAAAACCCGGAAAATACGTCAGTATATTATACTGGAGTTCCAGCATAAGTATGCTTGAACTCCAACATATTATAGTGGAGTTCCAAGATAAGTATGCTGGAACTCCAGCATAATATGATGGAGTTCCAGCATAAGTACACTAGAACTCCAGCATAATATACTGGAGTTCCAGCAAGTATAATTGTCCAGTATAATATACTGGAGTTTGGAGCACCGGTGCTCCAGTCTCCAGTATATTATACTGGAGTCAGCAAAGTATATCGGTCCAGCATAATATGCTGGAGTTCATACACAGGTGCACCGAACTCCAGTATATTATGTTGGACCGGTCTTTGTTGTAGCAAAATAGTGGCTATTTTTCATTGACTTCGTAAACGCTGGCTATTTTTGAATGACCAATCCGAAAACTGGCTATACCGTGCTATTTTTACAGATTTTCACTAACAAGCCTTAATACTTATTGTTCATTCATTTGACTAACACATGAAATGTCCTGTCTTTTGGACATTTGCGTGAAAAGCCCCTCAAAAGACACATATGACTAGCACATGAGATGTAACGTTCTTTTTGGTATCAAATAAACCATTAAAATTTTCCCACCTTTATAATTTCAAAATCGAAAAATATAAATTAGTGTATTTTATTGTTAATTATGACAGTTATCCGCGGTAGAACAAAATGTCTACATGTATTTTGTGGGGGCGATTTTGTTGTCTATATAAATTGAAGTGCTATTCATAACTACAAATTATTCAGTCAGTGGCGAAGCTAGAAATTTTCTTAAGGGTATTCAAACTTTAAAAAAGTAAAAAACTTTCCTGACAAAAGGGTGTTCAATATATGTTATATACCTGTAAAACTTAACATTTTACCTATATATGTAATGTAATTTTTTGACAAACGGTGGTCAATTGACTAACCTTACGAGAGTGTAGCTTCGCCCCTGCAATCAGTATGGTCTAACCAGCTTCTTAAATACAAGGTAAGGTTGCATACAATAACTCCAATTCGATCTGACATTTTTCAAGCTCTACGAAAAGCGAGAGGTTAGTATATGGGGCTGTCTTTTTTTTGATATGGTCTAAACAATTATGTTAAGTTAGTATCATTTGCCTAACTTCTTGAGAGGATCACTATATAAATATGTACTATAGTAGAGCATTTTATTCTCAGAATCACTTCAAAAATATGGTCAGCTTTTGCCTTCAACTAGTATTTTCAATAGCAGTAAATCTCAAATTTTTTGTAGCAGCTCGCAATCACCCTACTACTAGCTTGTCTCCATCGTTGCTCCTACCACCCAATACACCACCTCCGCCATCACCATTACCATCACCTCTGCCTCACGTTCGTAAGTTGATGTCTCTGACACCACCATTATTATTATCATCTTCCTCGTCACCACCTCTATATCCATCACCACAACTTCCACAAGTGCCCGAAACTCCATCATCGCGACCATTGATTATTCGTCTACCTTCCTCACATCTCTTGAAACTACCTTCATATGATTTTGAAATTTCTTTGTTGCAATACTTGATGGTAAAGTTGTTTCTTGTCAAAATTTTGTTACTTTTTGTAGCTATAATTGATGTATGTGATGGATTTGAGTAGGATGCTACTTTTTTTCTCTTCATTAAGTTAATTGTAGGATTTTTTGGGGGGAAATGACACTGTGTAGCCGCTCTTAAAATCATAGTCGAAAAATGTATATTTTTTGTATTGTATATTATATAAAAAATATCTAAATTATATGCTTTTGCGGTCACTGGATGTAAATAGTTTCAATAGTGAGCTAAAAGTGATCTTTGCCTTTTTCTTTTTGGTGTTCCCTCAAAAGTGAAGTGCAAGGTTTAATTAAAGGCCCAAACCATGAAATTCCCGTGAAAATAGCACGGGCTAGATAGAGGCGGAGCCAAGATTTGAAGCTTATGGGTTCGAGGTTCTAATCCTTTCAAGTTACTGGGTTCTAAATTAATAATTTGTATATATTCAATAGATTTTTTAAGGCAAATACATGGATTGGACCAAAGCGACTGGGTTCGGTCGAACCCGTACTCAACGGGCTAGCTCCGCCCCTGGGGCTAGATATTTTCGGACTAGTAATCGAAAAATAGTCAGTATTTGCAAAGTCATTGAAAAATAGTCATTGTTCTGCTAAAACATGAAAAGTTCCAGTATAATATGCAAGATTATGGAGCTCCTACGTATAAACTTCCAGCATATTATGTTAGAACTCCAGCACACGGAATGTTCCAACATAATATGTGGGATTATGGAGCTCCTGCATATAGACTTACAACATATTATGTTGGAACTTCAGCACATTATGTTAGAATCTAATATGTAAAAAATTCGAACTCTAGCATATTATGCTGGAATATTTTTGAATTTTTTAGGGTATTTTTGTTGAGAGTTTATTTTTACATGAAAAAAGTGGCTAAATTTCGCTTACTTTTGAAACTATGGTTATTTTTCAATTATCAATTGTGAATCTGCTATTTCTGGTTTTTCCCCAAATTCCTCAAAGTCTACAACCTTTCATGGCACCTCATGCATGAACACTTGCACAGTTCCAGCTATATGTGTAGAATTATTAAAACACATTTAAAATAGGATTAATCATAAAGAAAAGAAGAAATTTTTAACAATTTTCTTCGTACGAAAGCAATATTAAGCACTAGCCATTTGGTTACTGAAAATATGTAAAATTTTATAATATAAAAGTGGTATTCCAGCTCCAGCTAATACTTTTCTGTCAAATACATCTTACAACAATTGTATCAACTTTTCACATACAATGGAACACAAATTAAGATACATTTGGATATTTTTGCAAACTACTAAATTGAACCTAAGCATATTGCTGATATTTTCATAAGCCAAATCTTGAATAACAAATCAAAAGAAAAAAAAAAAATGAGAAAGTTAAAGCCACCAAAGAATCAATGAATCTTGATCTTCAAAAAAAATTCTTGTAAAACCAGCCCTTCTTAGTCCTCTCCTCTAATTTGAATGCTCAAATTTACACCTATTTAAACCATCTTAAATTTCATCATATCATCATGCTGGAAGTAAATTCTCCTCCAATGTATTTCGCGGAGGTACTTTAGGAGCAATAGATTTTTCTGACTTGGAAAAGACAATGAGAATCTGCATCAAGACTAGGACGAAGACCAAGAAAACTGCACAGAATACAACTCCTCCCCAAGAGAATGGACACCACTCGAAAAATTTTATAGCGCTGAAGAAAAGGAAGCATGACCAACAGATAACAACCTGCATATCAACAACATAATGTGGTTGTCAAACAGAAGAACAGAATGGAAGTGACAAGCTGTGGTTATGTTACAAATTAGCTCTTTCCTCACCAATAAGGACTTTTTTGGTCTTCCGATATCTTGACATTCTTGATCACCAAATGTACCCGTAACAAGATGTTGTTCCAACAAAGTATCCTATCGCCAGTGAAAAAGAGCATCAATAGGTATATAATAATTAACATGAGTAAGTGAAAGCTAAGAAGGAAAGCCTTGGCGTAACTGGTAAAGTTGCTGCCATCTGACCAGGAGATCACGGGTTCGAGCCGTAGAAACAGCCTCTTGCAGAAATGCAGGGTAATGTTGCGTACAATAGACCCTTGTGGTCTGGTCCTTCCCCGAAAACCGTGCATAGCGGGAGCTTAGTGCAATGAGCTGCCCTCTTTTAAATGAAAGCTAAGTACTTTTTGACTAATTTACATGCTATACAATTTACAAAGATTAGCTTGACATTGTTTTCTGTAGAAAGTTTATCTTATTTGTATCAGATTCTACAATCAATAAACTAGGCGTCATTGAATCGAATTCTACCTTTACAACAAAAACATCTTTGCACCATTGCGCAATGCCACTCTCATCTTCTGGTAATTCCTGCATCAAACGCCGTTCAACACGCACATGGACCTACAAAGAAACAAGACACATAAAATATCCAAATCTTCATGAGCTCCAGGAACTAAGTCACATATCCACAAACTGCAATTTATAGAAAATTTTGTTATTCTCACAAACAACAGCATAACTGCACCCTCAGTTTTATTCAAGCACCACTTGCCTCAAGTGCGAACAAGAAAAATTGAACATGAAAAGAGGGAATGTTAGTGAAGAGAGACACAGCAAGGTAAGTGGACATATAAACTATTCTAATCAATCTAGGCTAAAAAAATTCTGATGAAAGGAACAATTCCAAACTAATTAGAAAATTCAAACACAACTTGGACAGCTGCCAAATGTGCAAATCGATGCACGTCATGTGCATCTTTGCAGTCTCAAGCATATAGTTTAGAATTTTTTTTTCTCAACATATATAGTGTACAGTAATGTGTATACACCAAAAATATCAGTTTCCGAAAGTAAAGAAGTATGTATGTAGGTATTAGCTTACCACAGACGAACATCCTCTAAGCATTCTTAGCAATGTCGGTCGAGGCTTATCTTTAGGAATTGCAAATGTTATATTATAAATTGCTGGAACAAAAGAACGCAAATGGCTTACTGCTGCAACAAAACCCTGAAGAAGAGAATGCGAGCAGATGAATATCTATGGAAATTTTCTCTTGATCATATATATAAAAAAAGTACATGTAAACAATGTTGTCAGTGTTACGAATCATTCCTCTGAAGTTTCAATCTAGGATGAGAAAATGTTAATGTCACCAAATTAAAACCAGAAAGATGTTACAAAAGATTACATCACCTTGGTTCGAGGAATCAAAACATTCCTTGGGATAGGTAATCCTGCAGAAGTAGCATATTCTTGGGCTGCTAAAAGCTTTGTGTGCGTAAAGCGAGTTCCTTCTACAAAAACAGCCAACCAAAAAGGTTGGTGGAAATCATTTAGCTGTTGGAAGCCTGACTGCAGTGGAAGACCGAAAGAAGAAATAAATGTAACAAACAAAAGTAGAAGATTACAATACGAACTGATAAAGGTTCGATAATAGTACCTTCAAGGTGTTTTCATCCTTGGCCCAGCTTCTCTCGAGACTGATATAACCAGAAAACCACATTGACCATCCCAAAACCTGAAAAGTAAATATTTCCCTTACCATTATATTGAGCTTATGAAGATGGATTAACACATTCTTCAGCCAACTAGCAGCATTTTCCCCCTAATGCTATAGCACAACAGTGTATCAACTAGTGAGGTTATTTACTAGAGATCTGTTAAATTTTTGGCCCAACTATGCATAACACTTCCAACTAAAAATTTGACCGCTGCACTTACTGAAATTAAATGTTCGAAATGGCAAAAAATGGTCTAATATTTCTGTGTCTTTGCAAAGCAATATCTGATGTTGCACTCTTTAACCGAACACTATAAACTTTAAATTACACAAAATATAACTTGCATTCAGTTGCAAAATCCAACTTAACAACAACTAGCACCAGAGAACATAACATAGTGAATAATTCTGAAGGTGTCAATTCTGAAGGTGTCAGAGACTTACAGGAAGATATGATAAAGATTTCTTTGCCAAAGCAATTGTGCTACCGAGGCAACCTACTCTCTGTAAATAACCATAAAGGAAAATATGAAAAAGCATATCTTTCTGCAATTCTGCTTCAATAAGGGAATAAGAATAGGTTGTCTTCCCAAAAGAGCGCATAAGAATAAAATCAAGAGATTATAGTGCTACAATGGTACCAATGCTTAGATCGAAAAACCAATCTCCCAATCTATTAAATTATTATTTGCATATACATCCATCAAAATTCTCCATCTTTACAATTTTGTTTTATTAATTTTTCAACTTTTTATTCTATAGGAACACTATTCTAAAAGATCAATGAATTGCTCTTGAGCAATGACAACAGCATGAGCAATCATCCCACCACATTGTCCGAGAAGCAAGCAAACCAGAAGAACGATATGAATATGATACAATGTTTCCTAATAAGCAATCCTTGCCATATTATCATTTATCTCACACATGTTTCTTTTCCTTCCATGAAATTCCAAATAAAAGATAAAAAGAGAGAGAGAGAGAGAGAAAAGAAAAAAGAACCATTTATTCTTCTCAACAGAAAGTGGTTCTAAGTTATGGTTGTTCACGTGCTTACAGTTCTAAGTTGAGTTCTCAGCCAAATAACTATAGGGATGTTTCAAAGTTTTCTAAGGCAAAGAGAGAAATGACATGTCAAGATTTTCTTAAATTAAGAAATGGATGCTTCTCGAAAGAGAGAGAATTTCGATGCTTCAAGAAAGACAAAAATTTAAGTTAAAGTAGACAAGCACCTGAGCTATAACCCATCCGACAAGCCAGTCAATGTCACTTCTATGATTGGAGATTACTAGTGCATGTTCTTTTCCTGAAATCGGTTATTATCAAAGAATCAATAAAACTTACACATGAAAAAAGAAGATACAGAAAACCTTGTATCTCGCAAAAGAATTCAGGTAACTAAACTGACAGAGTTTTCTTACCCATCAACCCAAAAGTTTCTTGATCTGTGTATAACTCAACCTAGCAGGAAGCACAAAATATGCACATAGTTAGTCTTAAAACACAATAGAAATCAGTATGATGGAATCTTTCTAACCCAACCTTTTCCTTGCCTAATCAAGAAATTATTTTTCAAGAAAACTAACTTAATTTTGTATTCCACATGCATAAATAAAAAGGCACAACGCCTGCTGCCACATGCATGGTCAAAGTCACGGAATAGTACTTAGAGAAATGGGATGAACTTCTTTTCTTCCTACAACAGACCAACATATAGTCCTTTTTATCTAATCGAAAAGATCGTATCACATTTTTCTTGAGCTCTTAAAGAAAGCAGGAGTTTAAAATGCTCAAAATCGATACCTATGGATATGTTATTTCAGATGTGGAAAATGCGTTATCACATTTATGTAGAAGCACAATTAAGTTATCACCAAGAATATTATGATTCTCAATTCCAGTAACTTATTTGGAAAAAGGAAAAGCAGTAACTCAAGTTATGACATCTAGCACAAAATGTAAATAGTTAGAAATGCATATAAGTAAACAATCATATTTAGTACTAATAGTCTTCAAACACCTTAACATTTGCCCACCAGTCGAAAAGCCATATGAGTTCCAACCATAACAATTCTGTAACTTCTTTATTGATTCCTCTGTATATGTTTTTCGAACAGGGTCGAACTAGAATGAAGAGAAGTGCCTGAAAATAAAAACAAGTTGAAGATTGTAATGGATGAAAGATGTATCGTCACCAAATTACATTAACATGCTATAGCCCGCGATATCAAGGATTCTCTTTATAAGTATACGCCTATATTTTTAGTTAACTACATTTGTTGGTTCGCTGATTTTCTGGAAACTACATAAATAGCATAGCAAGCTGCAAAGCCACTTTGCAAACTTAAACAAATTTAAGTAAAACTCTAAGAAACAGGCTGTCAAATAACCAAAGAAAAAGTTATAATTATATATACAGATAGTAACTACTAATATTTGACAAAAATGAGCAACTAATCATAACATTGAACAATGATAACCATAAGGTCTAAAATTCAAATCTGGAACAAAAATCACTAGGTGATTCTTTCCATCTGCCTAAGCCTTGGTGGGCAGAGTTATCCTGTACCAGTGCTGGTGGGAGGTCGCAGGTACATGGTGGATTAGTCGAGGTACGCGCAAGCTGCCCAGGACACCACGGTCATAAAAAAAAATCCATTGAACAATGTGGACATGAAAGGGACAATTCTTTAATTAAATCAAGAATGTTGAAGCCATAACAAACATGCATAAAACAACCCAAAAATGCAATGTGGGATCTAATCTAAAAACTTATTACATCACAAAAGAATATTTTAAAAAATTGTTAGAATAATAAGGATAAAAAATGGGGGTACCTGAATGAAGTTGATAATGAGGCCAGATAAAAGGAAGAGAAGACCAATAGGAAGAATAATGGCGGCTGCGATTGCCATTTCTGAGATATTAACCACATCAACTAAAGAATATTGGATATAGAGATTGAAGAAATGGGAGAGAAGTTGGGGGTGCAGAAATGTGTACAGTTGGCAATCTGACCGTTTGTACGAATGAATGATTAGTTAAATGGGATTAATTCCCAACTGAATATGATTAAAACTGCGACTGGCGCACGTTGCACTGCTAGCTTTTAAGAATTTAAAACTTTAATATATACACTCCTTAACAGAGGCCCGCCACGTAGCAACAACTTAGTGCACCGTGCTCCCTTTTTAATACTATATAACACTCCTACCTGGACCCGTCACATAGCAACATCTTAGTGCACCGTACTCCCTTTTTAATATTATAGACCCGCCACATAGCAACAGACTTAGTGCACTTGCTCCCTTTTTAATACTATATAATACTCCTTGTACTTTGTTTTAGCAAAAATAATATCATGAACTTGGCTCCATTTATTCAATACGCATTTAAATTTTAATTACACTCTAGACTTTGACAATTTAATACTTAAACTCCTCTGGACGTGTCACTTTTTTAACAAAAACTTATTAGTACTTTTTAAATCAATCATTTTTTTTTTTGGGACCAAATGTGTAAGAAATTTGGTCAAAACTATATTATTTTAGTTAAGGTTTATTTTGTTTGACTAAAAATAATGAAGTTTCGTCTAAGGTTCTTACAAGCTTCGCTCGAAAAAAAGAAAAAATATAAAGTTAAAATAAATATATTATTGCATTTAAAGAAGAAATAAAAAGAAACAGATCACTGGAATTCTATAATTTTGGTTAGAACCTTTTTATTTGGCTAAAGAATGAAGTTTCGAGCCAACTTTTTTATAAACTAGTATCTATGAACAAGGGCACATGATGGTTTAAACATTTATTTATACGAAAGAACAATAAAATTTAATTAATGAGAAAAATTTTATGTATAATATTAATACAACAATCATCTAAATGCCGAAAAATATTATTATATTAGCATAATATATGAACTTAAAATAAAAGAACATCATCAAAATTTACACAAAAGACATGTTAGTTAGATAATTATGTATTATAATTTAAAAATACTTAATGTGATGGTATCTTAACAAACACTTCTTTGCGCACAATATTTTTTTATGTATGTTTCCTCATAATTCTTTGGTTGTTCTGCCTTAAGCAAAATTCTTGTTGTCGATCTTGATATACCGCTTGAAAGTGCAACATATAGTTGTTCGTGAAAGAAAATATATTGTGGTAAATATAATCCAATATTTAGGATGTTTGTACTTTTGCTTTATTTATTATATTTACAAAATATAAACATACTAAAATTTATTTTTACTCAAATTTAAAAGGATATTCCTTAGTTTTGGAAGACAATAGTTGAATTCATGGATAAGAATATACTTAAAAGCACATTGACAAGTATTATATTTTTTGCATGTATGACGTTATTGTCAAAACTTCTATATACCATATGTGTGCTATTACATAAGCTATTCGGTATATTTAACTTTTTCAGTAGTATGACGGGTATATATTCCTTAAAAATCAATCTATATATAATGGAAGATCAATTTAACTTAGTCTATTATATATACGGTGAGACTAACATATATAATAAATAATAAACTTGACAACAAATAGATGTGGTAGAAGGCTATTTGGTATTAAAGTATTTAAGTATTTTTCTTGGTAGTAATTATTGGTATAATTTTTTTGCTGAGTCAAAAATCGAAAAATACTTTGTTTTTATTATAAAATTTTGTAATCAACATTTTATTTAGTTTATCTACATATTCATTTATGCTAGCTAAGATATCTTTTTAATTCTATCATGCGATTTTCATAAATTGTGTTTAATCTAACGATAGAAATATTTTTCTTATTAAATGCACTACTATTACCGTTGGAATTGATAACCAAGTGTTCAGGAAGAACCAAATCATTTTTTATTAGATGTTCTTCTTCATTTCTGACACTAAGCAAGAAGACACTGAATACTAGATTTATTCTTACTTTATATTTGTTGTCAGTTGAATCTTTTTCATTTTAAGTCAGAGATAGCTTTGATAAGCTAGCTTTTACAGTCTCTGCTTTAGCCAATTTTGGAACTATTGGTAGTATTTGACATAAATCACCTTCCAAACTATTAATTTTTCACCACGGTTCATTAATATCCAATATATCTCTAGAACTCCGGACAATTATTTCGATCGTTTGACACTTAGCCATAAGTGATTCATCACATATTATCAATTTTGTTTTCCTTATAAATTTAGCACATTTGCTCTGCTTTGATATATTTATGATGGATATTTAAGTTGTTTGAAGAGGTATATCAAATCTAAAGTGAGTAGCCTCACAATAAAATCGTTGTTGGTACACCATTTGCTATTATTACTAACAGTGCCATGCAACTTGATATGATATTTGCAAGTAATGCATGACATAGAAATATTATTTCGATTCTGCCGGAGGCATCTACAAAGAATAATCCAATAGCACAATTTTATAATATAAAGTGTCTTTGGCTAAGCTTATAAGCTGGTCAAACTGGCTTATAAGCACTTTTTGGCTCATCTACGCGTTTGATAAAATTAAAAGTGATTATAAGCTAAAAATAAGCCAAAAGCATAAGTTGGTCTCCCCAACTTATCAAATTTCAGCTTATAAGCACTTTAAGTTTCTCCAAAATATAAAGTATTATTATTATTATTAATAATAATAATAATAATAATAATAATAATAATAATAATAATAATAATAATAATAATAATAAGAAGAAGAAGAAGAAGAAGAAGAAGAAGAAGAAAATAACTATAAAAAAAAGACAAAACAAAACAAATCCAAAAAAAGGAAAAGAAATAGGGGTTTACAACAAAGGGCCAAACCCATATGTAACCAAAAGCACATAAAGAGAAACGAAAGAGAGAAAGGGGGAAATAAGTCTGCTTAGAAAAACGAATAAGGGCTGCTTCAGAGAAACGCAGAAAAAGGGTTTCAAAAGGAAGAGAAGAAGAAGAAAAAGGCTGGAACCAAATCTTGAGAAATCTTAAATATGCGTTGTTCTTTATGGGTAATACTCGAATTTCTCATTTGGGTTCTTTTCTTCTAGTAATTTTTTTTATCTCAGTTCATATATTTGAAGGGTTTCACAAGGTATACGAAATTAAATACCAATAAGAATTATTCTAGGAATATTAAGAGTCAAATATGAAACCTCGAGGGTTGGGTATTCTAAAATAGCTATGAATTAGCCTAAATAAGAAAATTAACATGAGATCGATATTATGTAATTATAGATTGATTGGAGGAATTTGTACGAGTTGCTTGAGGTGAAGCAGTTGGTATTTCGGCACGAGTACTGTGAGTAGTAATCTTACCGCAATTTGTGTTTTCATAACTTGAATGATTTACATATAATTGTTAATATGAATATGTTACCGATTATTTTAAGTTGCATGTGGTACAAGTCTTTTACTCGATATGATACCGAAATAGTTATTTGAGATGAATAGCGTGTTATTAAATATTTTCGTTGTCGCTAGATCTGTTTTACTGTTACTTGAATTTACTGTTATCAAAAAGAAATTATATAATTTGATAAGAACCGAAATGCCCTATATTGTTTTAAAGTATTTTCTACGAGTATATACGGATTACAGAGACAAGTATAAATGAAAGTAGACATTGAAGGATCCCGTAGCTAACGGCGGGTTCGTTAGACCTGGTGCACCTTGTAATTACCGATTACTGTTATAGCCCTCGCTAGTAGGAAGGTAGAACTAGCATACCGTTACTGATTTCCCTCGAGTAGGGACTACCATTATATATGACTTCTTGCAAAGAAGTCCACAGTTTTACCGATTACATGATCCGTTCATTGAAACCTCCCAAAAATGTGAATACTGATATTATACAGTGGTTACCGATCTTATTACTGAATTGTTAATTATATTTTACTACAAGAAAAACGTGATGAGACTGAAAATTTATTTATTGTTTCTGAAAGGGCATTTTTATGTTATTTTCTCTTTGAGATACTAGCATATTTCTGACTTGTCCCCAAATAAAAACGGTTGTGGTTAAGTGTTATTACTCACTGAGCTAGCGACTCATTCCCCGCTAATTTTTTTTACAGAGACAGCAGTTGACGCTGCGAGGATTTCGTTAATTAGAGCGCACAGGTTGAGAATTCTTGGTGAGCTTCGCACTTGTTCGCGTGGGTGGAGATTTTTATAAGTTGTTATGGTGTTTTCTTTGAATTTTTAGAGTCGCTCCATAGTCATTCTTTGGTGTCATGAGTATTATTTTGTTATTAGTCTTATGTCGAGTATCGTTCTTTATTATCAAAGTCGGAGATAAATTAGTATTTTTGGTTGTTAGTGGGTTGATTAGTAATGGTGAAGACTATTTTGGTTAATTGATAAGTTGTCGATTATTTGAATTGCTATTAGGATGTTTGGTTGCTGATTTGAGACAGGGAAAATTTTTGGGATAGTCCAAAAATAGGGAAATCTCTGTCCGATTTTTTGTAAAATTATCGATGAGGCTTACTTAGGAGCACTTGCTCCTAAGCGCCGATCACAATCCTAAATTGGGCCGTGACAAAGTTGGTATCAGAGCTTAGGCTTTAAGTCCCGAGTAATGGAGCAATGTTTAGTAGTCTTATTTATGGGTATGTAGGTGTCACGACCCGGCCCACACTGTGCATATATTGTCCGCTTTGGGCTTCACCCTCACGGTTTTGTTCTCCCCCAATCGAACATGGGGAAAAGGCCTATGCACATGTAGGTCCAAGTCCTACTAATATAGCCCAGGACTCCCCCTCTCTTTTCCGATGTGGGATTCCTGCGAGCTACAGGAGTGCTACAGCACCTGTACTGTACTCACCCCACCAACAAGAACACAACGTCCTCGTTGTGGGTACCCACCCATCGTACTTCCTGAGAGTCGGCTCTGATACCAACTGTCACGACCCGGCCCATACTGTGCATATATTGTCCGTTTTGGGCTTCGCCCTCACGATTTTGTTCTCCCCCAATCAAACAAAGGGAAAAGGCCTATGCACATATAGGTCCAAGTCCTACTAATATAGCCCAGGACTCCCCCTCTCTTTTCCGATATGGGATTCCTGCGAGCTATAGGAGTGCTACAGCACATGTACTGTACTCACCCCACCAACATGTGCATAGGTCTATTCCCCATGTTCAATTGGGGGGGGGGGAACAAAACCATGAGGGCGAAGCCCAAAGCGGACAATATATGGACAGTGTGGGTCGAGTCGTGATAGTTGGTATCAGAGCCGGCTCTCAGGAAGTACGATGGGTGAGTACCCACAACGAGGACGTTGTGTTCCTGTTGGTGGGGTGAGTACAGTACAGGTGCTATAGCACTCCTATAGCTCGCAGGAATCCCACATCGGAAAAGAGAGGGGGAGTCTTGGGCTATATTAGTAGGACTTGGACCTACATGTGCATAGGCCTTTTCCCCATGTTCGATTAGGGGAGAATAAAACCGTAAGGGCGAAGCCTAAAGCGGAAAATATATGCACAGTGTGGGCTGGGTCGTGACAGTGAGTACAGTACAGGTGCTGTAACACTCCTGTAGCTCGCAGGAATCCCACATCGAAAAAGAGAGGGGGAGTCCTAGGCTATATTAGTAGGACTTGGACCTACATGTGCATAGGCCTTTTCCCCATGTTCGATTGGCGGAAAACAAAATCGTGAGGGCAAAGCCCAAAGCAGACAATATATGCACAGTGTGGGCCGGGTCGTGATAGTTGGTATCAGAGCCGACTCTCAGGAAGTATGATGGGTGGGTACCCACAACGAGGACGTTGTGTTCTTGTTGTTGGGGTGAGTACAGTACAGGTGCTGTAGCACTCCTGTAGCTCGCAGGAATCCCACATCAGAAAAGAGAGGGGGAGTCTTAGGCTATATTAGTAGGACTTTGACTTACATGTGCATAGGCCTTTTCCCCATGTTCGATTGGGGGAGAACAAAACCGTGAGGGCGAAGCCCAAAGCGGACAATATATGCACAGTGTGGGCCGGGTCATGACAGTTGGTATCAGAGCCGACTATCAGGAAGTACGATGGGTGGGTACCCACAACGAGGACGTTGTGTTCTTGTTGGTGGGGTGAGTACAGGTCAGGTGTTGTAGCACTCCTGTAGCTCGCAGGAATCCCACATCGAAAAAGAGAGGGGGAGTCCTGGGCTATATTAGTAGGACTTGGACCTACATGTGCATAGGCCTTTTCCCCATGTTCGATTGGGGGAGAACAAAACTGTGAGGGCGAAGCCCAAAGCGGACAATATATGCACAGTGTGGGCCGGGTCATGACAGTTGGTATCAGAGCCGACTCTCAGGAAGTACGATGGGTGGGTACCCACAATGAGGACGTTGTGTTCTTGTTGGTGGCGTGGGTATAGTACAGGTGCTGTAGCACTCCTGTAATCCCACATCGGAAAAGAGAAGGGGAGTCCTGGGCTATATTAGTAGGACTTGGACCTACATGTGCATAGGCCTTTTCCCTATGTTCGATTGGGGGAGAACAAAATCGTGAGGGCGAAGCCCAAAGCGGACAATATATGCACAGTGTGGGCCGGGTCGTGACAGTTGGTATCAGAGCCGACTCTCAGGAAGTACGATGGGTGGGTACCCACAACGAGGACGTTGTGTTCTTGTTGGTGGGGTGAGTACAGTACAGGTGCTGTAGCACTCCTGTAGCTCGCAGGAATCCCACATCGGAAAAGAGAGGGGGAGTCCTGGGCTATATTAGTAGAACTTGGACCTACATGTGCATAGGCCTTTTCCCCATGTTCGATTGGGGGAGAACAAAATCGTGAGGGAGAAGCCCAAAGCGGACAATATATGCACAGTGTGGGCCGGGTCGTGACAGTAGGCGCCCATACTTATGATCTCGAGGCTACTGAACATTTAGGAAAGTTTTCCCTTCTATGATCGTGCGTTGAGATAACTTGATATTGACTTTGGAATATTTCTTTCGCAGATGGCTAGGACACGCACACCTTCATCTGCTGGACGTGGTGCTACCCAGGGTGGCGGTCAAATTGGGGTTCATCAAACTAGAAGACAGACTTCTCCTCAACCTCAAGTTGGGAACATGGGTCAAACCCAAGCTGTTATGCCAGATCAAGTGCAAGAGCAGGGAGTTCAAAACGTTCCACCACCAGTACCAACTGTTGTACCTACTGTTGCCTTACCTGTAGATGCAATGGCAAGGTTATTGAATGTGTTAGAGGTACTGGTGCCTACTCAAGGCGGAAGTTCATCTCCTCAGGCTACTTTGCAGACACAAGCACCTACATAGACTCAGCCTTTCGGGAATAAGGATGTATCCCTACACGAGTTCCTGAAATTGAAATCACCAAAATTCACAGGTTTCGATAATTCAACAGATCCTCAAAGTTTCTTGGATGGGACACTCAAGGCATTACGTGCTTTTGGATGTTCTAGTGAGAGAGTCGTGGAGCTCGCAGCATACAAACTAGAGGATATGGCCAACACATGGTATGAAACTTTATTGCTAGGAATGCCAGCAGGAGCAACACCACTGACATGGGACGAGTTCACTATGTTGTTCAAGAATCATTTTCTTCCAGACAGTCTGATGCAATAATATGCTAGAGACTTTGAGAGATTGGTTCAGACTCCAGATATGGATGTGTCAACATATAACACTAAGTTCTGTAAGCTGGCTATATATGTTTCTCACTTAGTGCCTACCGAAAAAGCTCGAGTTCAGAGGTTTGTTGATGGATTGGTTGGTCGTCTATACACTGTAGTAGCCCCACAGATGAAGACTTTATCCTACTCTGACGTAGTCGACCTTGCTAGAAAGATTGAAAACAAGGGACTTGAGGAGCGTGCAACTAGTGATTTACGTAAGAAGGCCAAGACAGGAGGGGCTTTCAGTGGTGGTTTTAGTGAAAATAGAAGAGCGGGAAATCAGGGACAACAACAACAACAACAACAACAAGGTTCTCAGACAGGGACACACATGTCTTCACAGTCCACATACAGACCACATTACAGACAGGGTAATAGGGGACCATCATCTTCTGGACATTGTAATTCTGGGCAGATATATGCCACTACTCCAGTCTGCCAGACTTGTGGTAGATCACATTTGGGCCAATGTCGTGTTCTAACTAGAGAGTGCTTTCGGTGTGGCCAGTTGGGACATCACTTGAGGTATTTCCCTTAGCCTCCGAGAAATTTTAACCAGGCTTCTATTCAGTCAGCTGTACCGACTTAGGCTACTCGTGATACTTCAGGTGCTACAGGTACAGGAAATAGAGGTCGAGGTGCTGGAGACCGTGCTATTATGAATCAAGGACAAGGCAATGCTGGTAGACGTCAGGCGAGAGTTTTTGCATTTACTAGACAGGATGCTCAGGCCTCGAATACAGTGGTTATATGTATTCTTTTTGTCTGTTCATTTGATGCACTTGCATTGATTGATCCGGGATCTACCCACTCCTATGTGTCCTCGTACTTTTCTTTGAGGTTTAGTAGACAACCCGAGCTACTGAATGATCCTTTTCTAGTTGTTACTCCTGTTGGAGAGTCTTTGTTAGCTGAATACGCGTATCGTGCTTGTCAGATTCGGGTTGAGGGTAGAGATACTCTAGCTGACCTTATTGTACTTGATATGATTGACTTTGACATGCTGATGGGAATGGATTGGTTATCTTCTTGCTATGCTATAGTCGATTGTCATGCAAAGATAGTTAAGTTTGAGATACCAAATGAACCTAGTTTTATTCTAAGAGGGAGTCAGGTTCCAGAGACTTGCAAAACTGTATCTTTTATGAAGTCTCAACGACTTCTGAAGAAAGGTTGCTTGGGTGTCTTAGCTATTGTAAATGATACAAGAAAGGAAACAGTTAGTATAAAAATATACCAGTAGTGACAGAATTTTCTGATGTATTTCCTGAGGATTTACCAGGACTGCCTCCAATACGAGAAATAGACTTTGGTATTGATTTGCTACCTGACACACAACCTATATCAATACCCCCATATCGAATGGCACCAGCAGAGTTGAGGGAGCTAAAGAAACAGTTACAAGATTTGTTAGATAAGAGTTTTATTAGACCTAGTGTATCACCATGGGGTGCACCAGTACTATTCGTAAAGAAGAAAGACGGATCCATGAGAATGTGCATTGACTACAGGCAGTTGAACAAGATAACAATATGCAATAAATATCCTTTGCCTCGTATAGATGACCTGTTTGATCAGTTACAAGGAGTTGTCCACTTTTCAAAGATTGACCTCCATTCTGGTTATCAACTTAGAATCAAAAATGAAGATATTTCTAAGACTGCTTTCAGAACTCGATACGGGCACTATGAGTTTCTTGTGATGCCTTTCGGACTGACAAATACTCCAGCTGCATTCATGGATTTAATGAATAGAGTGTTCAAGCCGTTCTTGGATAGCTTTGTAATAATATTTATTGATGATATCCTAATATATTCTCGTAGCCAAGGAGAACACAAGAATCATCTCAGGACTGTATTGCAGACATTGCGAGAATATCAGCTTTATGCTAAGTTCTCGAAGTCTGAATTCTGGCTAGACTCGGTAGCATTTTTGGGGCATGTTGTATCCAAAGATGGAATTATGGTAGATCCTAAGAAGACTGAAGCTGTGCAGAAATGGCCCAGACCTACTTCTCCTACAGAGATTCGTAGCTTTTTAGGCTTAACAGGCTATTACAGGCGTTTTGTGCAGGATTTCTCTAGAATAGCATCGCCGCTGACCAAGCTAACACAAAAAATGCAAAGTTTCAATGGACGGAGGAATGTGAGCAAAGCTTTTAGAAACTCAAAACGTGTCTGACAACTGCACCAATATTAGCCTTACCATCAGGTCCTGGAGGATTTATGGTATTCTACGATGCCTCGAGGGTGGGATTAGGATGCGTTCTCATGCAAAATGGCCGTGTTATAGCTTATGATTCGAGACAATTGAAAAAGCACGAGCAAAACTATCCTACACATGATTTGGAGATGGCTACAATGGTGTTTGCTCAAAAAATTTGGAGACATTATCTATACGGCGAAACTTGTGAGATTTATACCAACCATAAAAGTCTGAAGTATATCTTTCAGCAGAGAGATCTAAATCTTTGGCAGCGTCGTTGGATGGAAATACTCAAAGACTATGATTGTTTTATTTTGTATCATCTTGGAAAAGCCAATATGGTGGCTGATGTATTGAGTAGAAAATCTATGGGGAGTTTGGCACATATAGCCCCTGCAAAGAGACTATTGGCCAGAGATATTCAGAGACTAGAAGATACATGTATCAGATTTAGTATCAGAAATTCAAAGGCATTGTTGGCTTGTGCTCAGGCTAAGTCTTCATTAGTTAAGCGCATTAAGGCCACCCAATATAAGGATGAACGATTATGCAAATACAGAGATGAGGCATTAGCTGGTAAAAGCAAGGATATGATTGTTGAAAGTGATGGTGTTCTTCGAATGGGTGACAGGCTATGTGTAGCAGATGTAGATGGGTTGAGACATGCTATTCTTAAAGAAGCTCACAACACTAAATACACTATACATCCTGGATCCACAAAAATGTACCATGACCTGAAGCAATTTTATCGGTGGGAAAGTATGAAGAAAGATATTGCTAACTTTGTTTCTAGTTGTTTAACTTGTCAGTAGGTCAAGGCTGAGCATCAGCAACCCGCAGGACTACTACAACAAATTGAGATTCCAGAGTGAAAATGGGAAAGAATTACTATGGATTTTGTCACCGGGCTACCACGAACCCTTAGAGGTTATGACTCGGTATGGGTGATTGTAGATCGACTGACGAAATCAGCACACTTTTTGCTGGTAAAGACTACATATGGTGGAGTCAAGTATGCACAAATATTTATGAACGAAATTGTCCGACTTCACGGAGTTCCAATATCCATCATCTCTGATAGAGGATCATAGTTCACTTCACGCTTTTGGAAATCTTTTCAAGAAGCATTGGGTACACGAGTAGATCTTAGTACTGCATTTCATCCACAGACAGACGGGCAGTCTGAACGTACTATTCAGATCTTGGAGGATATGTTGAGAGCTTGCATTCTTGAGTTTGGAGGTAGTTGGGACACTTATCTACCATTAGCTGAATTTGCTTACAACAATAGCTTCCAATTCAGTATTCAAATGGCACCGTACAAAGCATTGTATAGTAGAAGATGTCGTTCTCCTATCGGATGGTTTGAAGCTGGTGAGACTAACTTATTGGGACCCGACGTAGTACAAGAAGCTATGGACAAGGTCCAGTTGATCAGACAGAGATTGCTTGCAGCTCAAAGTAGACAAAAGTCTTATGCTGATAAGAGAAAAAGAGATTTAGTATTCACAATTGGGGACAAAGTGTTCCTACGAGTCTCCCCTATGAAATGTGTGATGCGGTTTGGGAAAAGAGGCAAGTTGAGCCCTAGGTTTATAGGACCGTATGAGATATTAGACCGAGTGGGAACGGTGGCTTATCGTTTGGCACTTCCTCCTGAGTTGTCCTTTATTCATCCAGTGTTTCACGTTTCAATGCTAAGAAAATGTATATCAGACTCATCTCAGGTGATTGAAGCACCGACTATACCACTCGATGAGAAGTTGTCTTACGAGGAGGAGCCAATGGCTATTGTTGATAGACAAATAAGAAAACTGCGGTCAAGAGAAATCGTGTTCGTGAAAGCCTTATGGAGAAATCATACAGTTGAAGAAGCTACTTGGGAAATAGAAGACACTATGCGAGTCAAGTACCCCCATTTGTTTCAGTCTACAGGTACGTACTTGAGTTAAATTCGGGGACCGAATTTCATAAGGTGGAGAGGATGTAATACCCTATATCTTTAAATAAGGGTGTAATAATAATAATAATAATAATAATAATAATAATAATAATAATAATAATAATAATAATAATAGTAATAATAATAATAATAATAATAATAATAATAATAATAATAATAATAATAAGGCAAAACAAAACAAATCCAAAAAAAAAAAGAGGAAAAGAAATAGGGGTTTACAACAAAGGGCCAAACCCATATGTAACCAAAAGCACATAAAGAGCAACGAAAGAGAGAAAGGGGGGAAATAAGTCTACTTCAGAAAAACGAATAAGGTCTGCTTCAAAAAAACGCAGAAAAGGGGTTTCAAAAGGAAGAGAAGAAGAAAAAAAAAAGGCTGGAACCAAATCTTGAGAAATCTTAAATACGCATTGGTCTTTACGGGTAATACTCGAATTTCTCATCTGGGTTCTTTTCTTCTAGTAATTCTTTTTATCTCAGTTCATATATTTGAAGGGTTTCACAAGGTATATGAAATTAAATACCAATAAGAATTATTCTAGGCAAATTAAGAGTCAAACATGAAACCTTGAGGGTTGGGTATTCTAAAATAGCTATGAATTAGCCTAAATAAGAAAATTAACATGAGATCGATATTATGTAATTATAGATTGATTGGAGAAATTTGTACGAGTTGCTTGAGATGAAGCAGTTGGTATTTCGGCACGAGTACTGTGAGTAGTAATCTTACCGCAATTTGTGTTTTCATAACTTGCATGATTTACATATGATTTTTAATATGAATATGTTACCGATTATTTTAAGTTGCATGTGGGACAAGTCTTTTACTCGATATGATACCGAAATAGTTATTTGAGATGAATAGTGTGGTATTAAATATTTTCGTTGTCGCTAGATCTGTTTTACTGTTACTTGAATTTACTGTTATTGAAAAGAAATTATATGATTTGATAAGAACCGAAATGCCCTATATTGCTTTAAAGTATATTCTACGAGTATATACGGATTACAGAGACAAGTATAAATGGGAGTAGACATTGAAGGATCCCGTAGCTAACGACGGGTTCGTTAGACCTGGTGCACCTTGTAATTACCGATTACTGTTATAGCCCTCGCTAGTGGGAAGGTAGAACTAGCATACCGTTACCGATTTTCCTCGAGTAAGGACTACCGTTATATATGACTTCTTGCAAAGAAGTCCACAGTTATACCGATTACATGATTCGTTCATTGAAACCTCCCAAAAATGTGAATACTGATATTATACAGTGGTTACCGAGCTTATAACTGAATTGTTAATTATATTTTACTACAAGAAAAGCGTGATGAGACTGAAAATTTATTTATTGTTTCTGAAAGGGTATTTTTATGTTATTTTCTCTTTGAGATACTAGCATGTTTCTGACTTGTCCCCAAATAAAAATGGTTGTGGTTAAGTGTTATTATTCACTGAGCTAGGGACTCATTTCCCGCTAATGTTTTTTACAGAGACAATAGTTGACGCAGGCGAGGATTTCGTTAATAGAGCGCACAAGTTGAGAATTCTTGGTGAGCCTCGCACTTGTTCGCGTGGGTGGAGATTTTTATCAATTGTTATGGTCTTTTCTTTGAATTTTTAGAGTCGCTCCATAGTCATTCTTTTGGTGTCATGAGTATTATTTTGCTATTAGTCTTATGTCAAGTATCGTTCTTTATTATCAAAGTCGGAGATAAATTAGTATTTTTGGTTGTTAGTGGGTTGATTAGTAATGGTGAAGACTATTTTGGTTAATTGATAAGTTGTCGATTGTTTGAATTGCTATTAGAATGTTTGGTTGCTGATTTGAGACAGGAAATTTTTTTGGGATAGTCCAAAAACAGGGAAAACTTTGTCCAATTTTCTGTAAAATTACCGATGAGGCTTACTTAGGAGCAGTTGGTCTCCCCCAACTTATCAAATTTCAGCTTATAAGCACTTTAAGTTTGACCAAAATATTTACTATTCTATCCCTAAAATACTTCTTTTTAAAACAAAACTCTTCGTATACCCAGTTCTTCAGCTGCATATTATTAATTTCAGCACTTTTATCCAAACACATAACTGCTTATTTTTTAAATCAGTTTCAACACTTAAAAAGTACTTTTCAACACCTAATGATTATCAGCTACACTAAATCAACTAAGCCAAACGGGCTCATAGTCTTGAAAGCTTATTCTTGTTTAGGATTTTTCTTTGATTGTGCTTTTTCATACACTTGTATAGCATTTTGATTCTTAATAATATACTAACATTTTTACTTTGTGTTCTAACGCTCTTCTTATGGAATAAATTTATGTACCCTTAGATTTGTCCTAACTTGAATAAGAACTTTACTCATATGATGAATTTAAAAAATAATTTGGTTGGATTTTCTTGCTAAATAATTAATTAAAAAAATTAATTATTTGATTTTAACATAAAAAATAATTTATTCTATGTTGATTCAGATCTTGGTATTAGTTCATATCTTATTTTGAATATTTAATCTTAATTATAATTTTATCCAACATAGATTTTATTTTCAAAGAATAAAAGATTGATATGATATTTTACTTTTAGATCTTTATGTTTGTAGAATCATTAGTGGTATTGACTCTTATCATTTTTTTTCTTTCTCACACATTTATATTCTTAAATATTTTCTTGATTCTTATTTAATAATTCAGTTATTTTTAACTTTACACAAAAATTTATAAAAAAAAAAATATTACTTGAGTAGGAAAATAGTTCAAATAAAATATAAAAAGATATTATCGTGGGAGTATATTTTCTCAATTTCAACTCTTTATGCAGTCCATTTAATATTACTTTTATTTTTTCTTGGTATTGGACATTATGGAGTGATAATGTATTGCCAATACGAAGGATTCTTATGAAATTAATTTTATTTCTTACGTATTTTTAATAAGAATTTAATAGATAAAATTTATTAATTTAAAAATCTTAAATATTAAAAGTTAGCATAGAAGGTGTTGTAGTCCAAAAAATAGGTTATTACAGTTATGTCCTTTCCCTATGAATTTTTTCTTTTAATATTTTATAGCTATTTTGTTATATTGATGTTGTATTTACGCTTTTATAAAAATATAGGCTCTCCTTTTTCTAAATGGATTTGGACAATATAATACATACTCAAATTAAATTACTAATTAGACATTACAATACGTTTTCAAATTAAATCAGTAATAAGAATTTTTAAGAAGTATAACCCAAAAGTAATAGGATTACATGACTAAAGATATTTACTTGTTCAATTTTAAATGAATTAGACAACTGAAAGTAATTATACTAATAGGATTCCTAAAGGTAATCATGTAGGATTCCTAATGTGTAGTATTATGCTATAACATTAATAGAATTATAAGCCTAATATCTAGAATTCCGATTATACCTTTTTATTACGAGTTATTATGCTTAATATTATAAGGTTATTTTTATAAACTGACATTTTATTCATGCTTTTATAATAACTAGTTTATATGAACGTGCGTTGCACGTGAATAATTATACCTGAAGTTTTAGTCTATTTTTTATATGAAAGGATACCAAATTTAATTAATTAGAGAAATATAAAATCTCTAACAATCATAAATAACGCTACAATTATTAAAATGACGCAATATGTTATTTTATATATTAGCATAATACGTGAATTCAAGCTGACTGGACATCATCATTTGAACCTGCAAAAATAATTAGTTAGTCATATAAAGTTAGATGATACTATTATGTAATAATTTATAGATATGCAATTTGATGATATCTTACCTAAGACTTCTTCATCGGCGATGTTCCTCGTGTATGTTTCCTTCTGATGATTTGGTTGCTCTGCTATGATAAGAACTTATGTTGTGGATATTGTATTTCTCTTAAAAGTGCAACATGTTGTTATTCATGTGAGAAAATATGTTACGACAAATAGTCCTAACACTTGAAATTGTTTGTCGTTGTGCATTACTTATTATCATTGTTACGATGATATCTATATATTATCTACAAGCTAACAATATGTAGCAGTTGTAAAACAATATCTAATTTTGTTGAATAATTGATATAGTATCTACAAAATATCAAGATGCTCAATATAGCAAAATAATTTATTAACAAGGAAGATAACTTATTAGATATTGTAAAAAAGTGGCTTAATACATGTGTTCTTATATTAAGATAATGAGGTCGTTTGGATTGACTTAAAAAAAGTAATTTTTCAGTAGAAATAGTTTTTAAGTTAAAAAGCAATAAGTTTGGGTTGCCCAGCTTATTGCTTTTGACTTATTTTAAGTAGTTTTTAACTTATTTAAAGCACTTTTTAATTTTGTCAAACACTGAAAAAGCTAAAAAGAGCTTAAAAGCCGATTTGACCAGCTTAAAAGCCAATTCAAACAGTAGAAATGGCGTGGGATAGCCACTTTTTAATATGGTATTTAGTTTTTATCCAGTATTTTAATGCCGGGCAAAATAGCCACTACACTATTAAGATTAATACGAAAAGACGTTTTTACCCTTTCTTCATGAGTGCTATGTAAATATTAAGGACATGGTGTCCTTAACATTTACACCGCACACATGAAGTTAAGGACATGATGTCCTAAAGTTTAACAACGGAAGGTGCAAATACATGACCATTTGTCCTTAATATTTTACACAATATTCATGAAGTTACAGACAACATGTCCTTAATATTTACACAACACTCATAAAGTTAAGGATACTATGTCCTTAACATTTACACTGCACATATGAAGTTAATGACATGAAGTCTTAAAGTTTAACAACAGAAGGTGCAAATACAAGTTAAGGACATGAGGTCTTAAAGTTTAACAACAGAAGGTGCAAATACAAGTTAAGGATATTATGTCCTTAACATTTACACTGCACACATGAAGTTAAGGACGCTATGTCCTTAATATTTACATTGCACATATGAAGTTAAAGACATGGTGTCCTGTAGTTTAACAACGGAAGGTGTAAATACAAGACACTTTCTCCTTAATATTTACACAACATTCATGAAGTTAAGGACACCATGTCCTTAATATTTACACAACACCCATGTCTAGCAGTAAAAGAGTACACCTATATATGACCCTAAAACAAAGTAGATGACGTCTAATTCATGTACATGATCCTAAACCAAAGGATTACTATATTTCGGAGAATGGGAGCGATAAAAAATATGTGACTTCTTTTAGAGGAATAAGTGGCTTATTCTTTTTGTACATATAATAAATCAAAATGGCATACAAATAGCTGAACGAAATTTATTACTATTGTCCAAAAAGAAAAAGGGTACTATATGAAGCATCTGTTATCCAAGATGAAGTAGGCTAAACCATGCATAGGGCGTTAAGGATTCATAGTTAATGTATTTTTTGTGATATTTATGTAATATTTCGAACTTCAGTTACCATCCATGTAATTTCACAATAAATATTTACAGAGGTTTTCTCTCCTAATGTATATTATGTCAAAATTCTTAAACCCCAGCAAAACATACAGAGCCGAAGATGAGTACACAGCAGCCATACCACCAGCCCGCTACTCTAGAAGAAGTGCGTACTCTTTGGATTGGCGATTTGCCTTATTGGGCTGATGAATCTTATCTCCATAGCTGGTTTGCTCAAACTGCTGAGGTCTCTCTCTCTCTCTCTCTCTCCTATTTTTTCCCCTCAAGTTTTTACTTTGTTGGTTCTGTTTTTACCTTTTCCATGTATTATGGTTTTTTTTTCTTTGAATTTGTTTATTTTGGTGTCTTGATTTTAGCTCAAATCGTCGAGATTTTTGTTTGAGAAGCTCAAAAAGACAAGTCTTGGGATTGGATAGTGAATAGTTAATGTAGGTTCCTTTGAATTCTTGAAAAAGCTTAAAGGTTTCTGTGCTGTTGTTTTTTATTATTTATTATGGGTTTTTCCTTTGATTTGTTTATTTGGGTATCTTGATTTTAGCTCAAGTAGTCAAGATTTTTGTTTGAGAAGCTCAAAAAGCCATGTTTTGGGATTGGCTAATGAATAGTTTATGTGGGTTCCTTTGATTTCTTGAAAGCGCTTCAATTTTGCTATGTTGTTGTTTTTCCCCCCCATTTAAAATGGTTTTTTCTTTGAATATGTTTATTTGGGTATATCTTGATTTTAGCTCAAATTGTATGGATTTTAATTTGATAAACTTACGCTTATACAGTTTAATGTGATGTTAATGACCAATTTTGGCCTATGCAGGTGCTCTCAATAAAAGTTATTCGAAACAAAATTACTGGCCAACCCGAGGGTTATGGATTTGTGGAGTTTAATTCACATGCAGTTGCTGAGCGGATTTTGCAGTCGTATAATGGAACTCAAATACCGGGGACAGAGGTAACATTTAGGTTAAATTGGGCATCGTTTGGGATTGGAGAGCGTCGTGATGCTGGACCAGAGCATTCTATATTTGTTGGAGATCTAGCACCTGATGTAACGGATTATCTATTGCAAGAGACTTTTCGTACTCACTATCCTTCGGTTAGAGGAGCCAAGGTTGTTACTGATCCCAATACTGGACGCACAAAAGGATATGGATTTGTTAAATTTGCTGATGAAAATGAACGGAACCGTGCCATGACTGAAATGAATGGGATGTACTGCTCAACTAGGCCGATGCGCATCAGTGCAGCAACACCAAAAAAGACAACCCCTATCCAGCAACAATATGCAGCAGTAGTAAAAGGTAATTCATAACTGTATTTTTAGAGGGTAATAGGGTTTTGTTAATATTCAAATCCAACGATAATTTGTCGGGGGAACCATGAGGTCTCAGGTTCAAATTCTAATGGAGGCAAAAAATACTAGTTGATTTTTTCCCGGCTGCCCAAGCCTTGGTGGACAGAATTACCTGGTACTTATGCTGGTGGGAGGTAGTAGCAGGTACTCGAGGGAATTAGTCGAGGTGCGTAAGCTGGCCTGGAGACACCACCATCATTAAAAAAATTGTGCTGAATGATTACTGAAATAATTTACAATTTTTATAAAAGTAATTACTATTTTGGAGGGGAGGGGGGGGGGGGTTAGTACAGAATGGGATTTGATCCCTCACCAACTGGTGAAGCATGAAGTGCTCACTATGTGTGAGCTAACCTCGAATCCCAATGACTATGCAATATGAGAATACAGTTCATAACTTAAACCTGTAATGTTCAATGGAATTCTATTAGAGTATCAACCTCGTCTACAAGTTTCAGATTACACAACCTATAAAATACTTGCAGGAACAGTTCCCATATCTTTTCTTTTTTCTTGCTAATACACCTTTGATAACTGAAGAGAACAATAATTATCTGAGAAAGAACATTAAATTTCTTGGTGGTCAGTCAAGTCATTGCTTGGAAGATTCGCGTAGCTTATAAATGCAGTAATCTTTTGATTTACTTTCTGTTCCAGTACACTAAACAGTGAATTTTTATTTTGATGCAGCTGTTTATCCGCCTGCTGTTTATCCTCCTACAGTGCAGACTATTCCTGTAGATAATGACTTGACTAATACAACAGTAAGTTAAGAACTTGGAGTGTGTTACCGTATATTTCCACTTCTCTTCTGACAGTCTTTGGTTAACTGCAGGTTTATGTTGGTAATCTGGACCCCAACTTAACTGAGGAGGAACTGAGACAAGTTTTTTTGCAGTTTGGGGAAATTGTTTATGTTAAGATCCCTGCTTCCAAGGGCTGTGGTTTTGTGCAGTTTGCTGCCAGGTATGATGTCTTCATGAATTTTCACTTTTATATCAAACCGTGTGGGGTGGGGTGGGGGTGGGGATACTTATTCCTAGCATTTTTCTCTGTTTTCAAGTTGTCCCTTAATATTCACTATACAGGTCATCTGCTGAAGAAGCAATCCAGAGGATGCAGGGTGCTGTGGTCGGTCAACAAGTTGTTCGTGTTTCATGGGGTAGGAGTCCGACAGCTAAGCAGGTGAAGATTATCCTTGTAGACTTTTATTGTTAGCCACGAACTTTATTCTTTAAGATCTTAGGAAGGTGTCACGAAGAAGTTATTCATGTCATAAAATTGTTGCAGGAGTCCGACAGTTAAGCAGGTGAAAATAATCCTGTAGATTTTTATTTTTAGCCACAAAGTGCAGTCTTTAGGATCTTATGCAAGTGTCATGAAGAGGTTATCCATGTCATAAAATTGTTTAATACTGGTAAGATTCTTCATTAATAAGCCATTTAAAGTCATAAGAGTTTGAAGTAATGACCATCGGGTTAACTGTAGCCAGTGATTGGACCAAATTCGTGTCACGCTCTGGAAAAGTTGTCCATTCAAGATAGGTCAATATTTACCACAAACATAATAAAATCTTCTGTGCTATATATGGATCTATTCATTATCGACATTTATGTGATGTGTATATGCAAAATGCAAACTGTTATTCAGCATGCTGGTATCAACTATAGATCTGAATTGCTTATATTCCACGAGTTATTAATTGTTTAGCATTTGATCAATATGGTGCTATCTTGCAGGACGCTGGTGTTTGGAGTCAGCCTGCTGATCCGAGTCAATGGAACGCTTATTATGGCTATGGACAAGGTTATGATGCCTACGGGTATGGAGCCACCCAGGATCCTTCGCTATATGCATATGGTGCATATGCTGGTTATGCGCAATACCCTCAACAGGCAAGATTTTGGTTATTTTGTCATATTCAGGCCAATTCCTTATTGTGCAATTACTGCTTTTGATGAGAAGCTACTTCATGAACTTATCTGCCAACTTTTTTTGCATTCTGGAACAACTGATTAGATGATCGCAGTCAGTAAAATAGTTGCAACTCTCTTGGTCATAACTTTTAAGCATCATATTAAAATTTTCATAGTCTGTCACTCTTCATAGCTGTGTCTGGGAGTACCGAATATTGCTTCCCTTTTGTCTAGGTTTCCTCATTTTGCTGAACAGATTGCTAGTAATGAGTTGGAAGGAAGCTAACTCAGTTTAAGAGCTCCTTGTTATACACAGACGGATCTTTCAAGGCTGCTCAGCATAGAATCATAAAAATGTGATTTTATTGAGAAATCCATGTCTTATGCCATTTACTTGTAATGCTTTATCTAGAATATTCAAGGATCTGTTCAGCACACAATCAGGGAAAATGTGATTTTATTGAGAAATCCACCTTACGCCATTACTTTAAATGCTTTGTTAAAAAAATTCATAGTTTTACACCTTTTCTGCTCTCTCATCAGCTTCTTAACTTCTGCCGTGGCCTGGTTCTTGATTTATTTTTATTTTTATTTTTTAATATTTTTGCTTGGTGAATGTTAAGGGGTAGAAAGTGCCCTCCATGTATTTCTCCTCTGGGACAATTCTCTTACCTGATGATCGATATCTTTCATTACTGAACATTATGTAGTAGTTGATGATAACTCATTAGTATGAGCAGGCTGTACATGTGATGTCTATGTTATTAACTTTCTTTCCTTTCATAATATCCTGTTTCTGACTATAAATTGTATCTCCTCTTTTAACTGTGTCATATTTTAGTGAAGAATGTGTTTATCTTTTGACATATGTTGTCAATCCTTCTGGTGTAGGCTGAAGGTGCTCAAGATTTGGCTACCATGACTGGTGCTCCTCCAGTTATTGAACTAAGAGAAGAGCAGCATGATCCTTTGGCCGTGCCAGACGTTGACCGGTAAAAATTGCATTTGCAGCTTCTTCTTGTATATTGTAATCTCTGCAGTCGCTTTGTTAGACTAAAAGCACCAGTTGCGCATGAAGAAAAACTAACTTTCTAACCTCCCACCTACTTTTCACACATTCTATGGTTTCACCCTAATGATACTTGTTTCTTGCCACAGGTTAAATAATGCTTACCTTTCTGTCCATGCAAGCTCAATCTTGGGCCGGCCTTTGTGGCAGAGGACATCATCGCTTTCACAAGTATAGACTTCACCATTACAGAGAATAGCGTACCTGTTTGGATTGACATTGAGTTCTGTATCTTTTGGTAACAAAGACTTGGCCAGCCTTCAAACTGCACACCGCAACTTAGTCTAGCATGCTTAATGCTGCTTTCTGCATTTTCCTTTCCCAATTTTTCCATTTTGGCTTCTTCTAATGTTTACTGTAATTATAGCCTTAGTTCTCTCATAGAATTAGGTATCACTCCGTTGTTACTACCGATACATTTTGTACGTCTTCGGGCTACCTTGTCTAAGTACTACTTTTCTCAAGAACGAAGAGATAAACTATCTATATTTCTCCTTGGCTGTGAGACTAAGTATCATACAGGAGAACACAGTATTGTGGGTGTGAAGTTTTCAAATTTCGACCTATGCGTCTGAAATTGGACTATACCAAAGCCTAAGTTCAAACCCGAAGGTCTGAATTTGACAGACCCCAACTAAAGCAGCAGCGGCAGGTTGAGTCTTAAATTTTCCAAAATGGACTAGACTTTAAATAATTTTTGAATATTGGATATGTTTTAAATAGGGGTGTTAGAAGTGGCTACTTGGTGTCATTTCGACAGAATTGCAGCAAGATAGTAAAGCCTCCCCATCCGAAGGAAAATTTAAACTTTTCTTCGTATGTTCACAAATGGTCTCTTTCTGGAACATCATAATGTGATTACCATATAAATGTTTTCACATGTAAAATGATTTGACATTATTACAATATGTCGAACGAGTACCACACATTGAAACTGGTGAACCCAAGATCTGCCATACCGCGAATATATACAACAAAGTTTCTCATATTTCTTGTTTCTTTCTATTCCATCTGTAATGTAGTGACAAACTAACAAAAGTTTGGGAGAATCACATGCAAGTCCTTGAATTTACTTCCTCTCGGCCCTGGCATATGTGCTATCACTAGCAATGGTCAGGTCATAAATCAAGCAACCACTCAACGTGAGTGCCACGCGTAAAGAGTCGATAGTAGTGATCAAACTCAAACGGCAGCCTTGACAGCTCTTCCAGAATGAGCCTCCGAAGTAACAGCTTGATGATCTTGCATAGACGTTTAATTTCTTGAAGACATCGAGAAGATAACTGCATTTGCTCAATAGTACCATAAGTTCATGCTGGAACTGCCAACTTCTTCTCTCTGTCTTTGAAGTTCTCTTGCATCTTTGTTGGACCATCCTTGCCTGAAGGCCAACAGAGTAAAACTGTGTTAGTTGTCCAAGTCATATACAGAATATAGCGTGTTACCATGAAAGCACTAGCCCGATGATTTTCTCTAAACCCATAAAAATAGAAACTAAAACTGGGTAAATAAAAATGTGGAACCGAATATGTTTGTGTAACGAGACCCGATAATGGAATTAATCAACTTTTCATGAGCCATCTCCAGAGACATATCTTATGGCTATTTATGAAATGATCAGAGGAATATATACCATTAGGTTCTAAATGAGGTAAATTTAATATGTGTAAGGATGTGCCTCAACCAATATGATTTAGCAGTGTTAAGATTGAGGACATGGAACTAGACGTCCATTGGCTCAAATACCTGCAACGCAACTGTTTGCACACTCATGGCAAGAATTGTACATGAGTATTTGATGCATAACTTAAATGACTGTAAATAGCACACTCATGTTTTGCGATTAAACAACAAAAGGGAAAAGGAAAAAAGAGAAGAAAAATGCAGATATGTGATGAAAGATGAAAATAAAATTCATTTGTTCATGAAAACGAACCATCACTCTTTTCCATTTTTCTCCTGCTGCGCCACAAAAGCCGAATTGGAGTGCCTGCAAACCCTGCACTCGTCCTCAGTTGCTTTTCCATGTAACGACGGTATGTCTCTGAAAAGAGCTTTGCATCGTTAACAAAGAAGACAAATGTAGGTGGTCGAATAGCTGCCTGTAAAATAAAGGCAGGGCGTGAGTTCAGTACGTTTTAATGAATGTCAACTCAAGTCACTGAAGGGTAATCTTGTAAGACACTTGCATCCCATGCCATTTATGCCAATATAATCTGTTAAACCAACTTTCCATTATAATCGTGTCACAGAACGAGGGGTATCCAGCTAGGAAGTAAACCTCTTACAACAGTTAAAATATCACATTGGAAATAGTTTATGTCCTTCCTGCCTCCTAAGTAACGATACAAAGGGATTACTAGTTTTTCTTGTGTGGAAAATTGTAAATGTAAATGCATCTTTTAAAATGAAATTTACCTGAGTGCTATAATAAACACGTCCTCTCTTCCCACCTCTAGTTCTAGGAGGTGCTTTAAATGCAACAGCTTCCCGCACAACTTGATTCAATATCGCAGTAGTCAATCTTCTTGATCTCTCTTTTTCCACCGCAGCAGCAGCGACAATGATTCTAGAATATAACAATAATATATCAAGATTTTTTATTTTAAACAGAAATAGTATTACACAAAAAGTTTCCTTCTCAAAAAAAGTATTACACAAAAGGTCACCAGTGAGACCAAACAAATGCTTCAGTAGGGAAAAATGCTCTCCATTTACTTCCCTCCCTGTCCTATCCAAGCCCCCAAAAGTAAACAAGAAAAACAAATGTGTACTCGGGATCTGCTGGAGACGCTTCACTGAAATACCTACCCTTCGTGCTCAGCAAACCATGAGCGTACGAGCCAAATGATTTATGCGTTGTAACTAAAGCCAAATGCACCACATAGATATGACAGAAATGTCCTATTATTCTTCCTGTCTGGATTATAGGCAGGTTTCATTTTAACCAGTTTTCCTTATATGTTTCTAACCTGTCATAATCCAACAAAACAGACTATGCCGCCAAACATCTGATGACTCTCCACCTTAACTTTGCATAACAAGTCCCATCTCATCAAGCACAATATCAAGCAGTCCATTTGCACTAAGCATGACATCAATCCATTGCATGACGGCCTAACTCATTCAGGAGCAACCCTGATCAAGTTGCGCCTTTATTTGTGTGCCGAAACCTCCAGGTAAACTAGGGGAATCACCTTGGTAACCAACTGTCTCATCAAACCATCTCTTAGTCCGACGGATGTCACGGAACCGAATTTTGCACCAACATTGGATTCAGTGTATCTAGCAAGCCAAAATCTCTTCCAAAAAATTTAAAAATTTTCTCAAAAAATCATTCTAAATTGTAAAAATGAACCACATGGATAAAACAGAAATGTCCTATTTCTCTTCCTGTATGGAGTATAGACAGGTTCCAGCTTGACTGGTTTTACTTCATATGTTTCTATCCTGTCTTAATCCAGCAAAAGCGAATCAAATTGCCACACCATGATTAGTAAATGAAATTATACAGATCTTTTTCAGGATATACCTCAAACAAATTAATAAATGTTTTAAATCGTTATCAAAAATATGAAAAGCGTTCTGGTTTAAAGATACATTTCCTGAAAATCCCTACATCATAAAAGAACAATGTAATTAATCAGAAGGATCAGTATCAGTTCAATTTACACGTGCCTTCTCATCATCCTCTCCTATGATGTTACTGGAACACAGAGTTGAAGGAAGGAGTTCATTATGCCATTTAAACTGTAGATGGTAAGCAGGAGCAAATTCAGTTGGATATCATCAGATAGAAGCTTTATCATAGCTTCAGAGTTACAAGTCATTTTCTCATTGTTTTGGGTCTCTAATAGTCTACTTTTTATTGACAATACTCAAGTGGGATTACAAAAAAAGGGGGCCTAATTTCTTAAGCTTCTTATTACCTACAAGAGGTGCCACTATGTATCTTTCTTAATACACCTTCAGTTATCCCTTACTGTTTTCGAGCATTAAGCTCAGAAATACAAAGTTTGAGCTGTATAAACAGCCGTGAGAATGACATGATATGCTGTTCTTTTATCCCTTTGGTCTAGTAAGCAAATGCAACTACACATCTAATACTCAATATACATGCCAAGTCAATTGCAACTGATTTGTCTGAACTAAGGCAATAAATTTTGTAAAATGAGAGTCGAAAAGTATAAACTACGAAGATGGATGGAATAAGGAGCATACTTTTCAACACTGTGCCCAGCTATTGCTGTTGAATACACAATAGGTGCCCAACTCAAAGAACGAACCTTCCGTCTAACATCTTCCTCATAAAACACAGTAGTTTCTTGGTTCTTGTTAGGGATCGTGTCCCACTTGTTCACAACAATGAGGCAACCCTTCCCTTCTTTCTCTATCCTTTCTGCAATTTTGCAATCCTAAAAAATTGCAAGGAAACAAGTATAAGTTAACATATCAATATTTACGTAGCCATGTTATGAGCGCAGAGGGAACTACTCTTTTGCCTATTACTAAGGAATGACGTGCGCTTATTGCTGTGCAATACGCCATATTTTACAACAATAGTTTCTCCAAGTCAGCTTAATGTACCTGTTCAGTGATGCAAGCCATAGCCTCAATAACAAGAGCCACAACATCTGACCTACGAATCGCGCGTAATGCTTGATTTACAGATAAAGCCTCTGGTATGCTACCTGATGAAGCCACTGCAGCCTTTCTTCTTATTCCAGCAGTATCAATAAGCCGAAACTTCTGCAGAAAAGGATCATTAAAATGTAAGTTTTCCTCAGCCAACTTCAGGTGATAAACCAGGAAACTCCAATATTAACCCAAGCCATTTTATAAATCTTACATCCAGGATGGGAAGGAAAGTTGACGATGTTACGCATCCAAATTGCTTTTATGAACAATGTTCACTTTTATTTCATTCTTTTTTTGGTTAGATAAGGTAGGTAAATTTCTTTCATTTATATTTCTAGTGTTCTCTACCTGCATTAGGTAGGGGTAAGGTTTGCGTACAGACTATCCTCCCCAGACCCCACATGTTGGGATCAAACTGAGTTTGTTGTTGTTGTTGTTGTTGTTTGTATATTTCTAGTGTAAAGAGAATATACAGTCTTATCTAAATATTTAGCTATACTTTTGGTAGGCTTAACAATTGCTTGACCACATTATGCACTTAGTTAAAGTTGACCCAGTCGTTGTGTTATATCAATAAACACATCTACTCTGTCATACATTAACGGTTCAACTAGAGCAAGTAGAGGTCGAAGTGCAGTCGCCCAACAACAAATGAATACTGCAGAATGAGAAGTACATATGATCCACAAGTTGTTGTATATAGTTGCAACAAATTGTATCACTAACAAAAATGAGAAGGCCAGCATCTCAGAATGTGATCAGGTAGGACAACCTAGTCTTTCTCCCTTGCAAAAGATTCACACTCAGAAAATTCTTTCGTTGATTTACTATTTGAGAAATAGGATGCATTTCCCACTTCAACAAATGCAACTCATTGCGCAAAGAATCACTTATAAGCATGATGCAGGCATAATTCTTTGTTCTGTCAGATGACAATTATGTAAGAAAGAACTCATGCTCCCTTACACAGAAAAGTACCCTGATCAATAAAGAGTCATCCTGCTAAAAGCAAAATCCAAGAAGGAAAAGAACAAGTGCAACCCAGTTACTATTTGCCTGAGTAATACAAAGAGGCATATACAGTCCAATATGATCCAGCAATTTCTGTTCCCAAATGCAGCAATATAACTACACCTCAAGTATATTTAGTGGGGTCAGCTATATGAAACTTTTATACCCATTCTGCTCTACAACAAATCCAGTGTAATCCCACAAATGGGATCTGGGGAGGGTAGTGTGTACGCAGACCTTACCCCTACCTTGTGAAGGTAGAGAGGCTGTTTCTGATAGAACCTCGGCTTATATACCCATTCTGCTCTGTTTGAGCCAATTTCATTCCCAAATTTGTCTTTAAAGACCTCAAAAACCTCTGTCAAGTAGTTGGTAACCCGGATATCTATCTTTTAAAAGCCTCTACGAAAAGTAGGTAGATCTAAACGCAAGCACCCATGTAACTTTAGAAAGATTCCCCTTTCTTTTTAAAGAGGGAGATGAAACTATATGGAGAAATGAAGTGTGAACTGGTATGGAACTAGCATCACCATTCCACTTAAAAAGAATTGAAGAATGAAAAACACTACTATCTTTTTTCTGAGAAATCCATCTGAGGCCAACCTTTAGAACTAACAGCAGCCTTTGAAATTCGGGGATAATGGGCGCACCTCTTGTATGGGTCAAAATCAAACTAGAAAAATTCAACACAGAGACGATTGTCATGAGTGACCTGCAAATCAATATGGACAGTTTGGCGAGGTCGATCAGTGATCAACAACAAGCCACTGAGTGGTTCATCAGGGCCGAGGTCGAGCAGCATAGATAGAAGTAACGGCTAGTTTTGCTTTGGAATCTTCAGAGGTAATATTCTATTGATATTCTCTCTATTTGTACTTTTTAGGGTTCTTTGGGAATATCCCATATAAATAGTATGAGAGATAAGGATATTCGAGATGATAAGAACACTTTTGAAAAGCAACCTCTCTAGATAAATATAAAGAACAACTTTCCAGAGAGATTCGATCCTTTTAGATTATATATTGTCATTTCCATCCGATCCGAGAAAGTGCTCAATATTCTCTCACATTCCTGTCATTCATCATTGTCAGAAGGAAGAATCATTCACTCCATTCAAAATTGGGTGAATCTTCCTCTTTATTTACATTTATTGCCATTTATTGTTAGTTAATACTCGATACTCCATGCATACTATCACACTGGGTACATTTATTGTTATCCATTAATTCCGTTTTTTCTATTGCTCATACTTTTCGTACTGTTAACTTTAGATCTGAAGTTATTAGCTTTCGCTAGGATTAACCCTCCTTAATAACTGATTAATTAGTTTAACCAAAGATTGTCTTTTTTGGCCGAACACCTCTACCCTTCTCTACCTAAATACCAGACTTAATTCGCTTGGCGCAAGGCTCAAACCTGTGACCTAAATCACAAGTCTCTCAACCTTTGCCACTTGAACTAAGCCCTGTGGCGGAAAGAAAAACATTATATAAGCAGATAAATAAGTTAAAGCAACTCCAAGAACAGGCTCGAGCTTCTGAAAACACTTAGGGTACCCTCAGATAAATTACCTGCCCAATCCAATATCCTTAAGTTCTATACAATTCTAAAGGGTGAGAAACACACAAGTTATTCCATCATGAGACCATGTACAATTAACAAACTTGACGCATTTTGTGACAAGATTTGAGAAGGCTATTCCCAAAATACTGTATAACCAACTCTCACTAATTTGTCAGATATACTCTCTCTCTCTCTCTCTCAATGCTTTTGCTGAATGACTATTGATTAGAGATATAAATATTAATTAATTAACTGCAGACACTAGACATATATGAACATATGGACTGCTCTTGACTTATTTACTAACTAAAAATAAAAACCTCATAATCTACTAACTAGTAACCCTGAGGTCAAAGTTCAAAACCGAAACTGGAAGAAAATTTAGAGCCTTCAAACTTCAGGATCAATAGTCAGTACCAGCATAGAAAGGGTGGATGGATTTCAGTTAAAGCCCTTAAAATTATCACCATTCCTTAACCACACAAGGAGTAGAACAATATCTTGAGACTAGTAATTCTAACTTTCTGCACACCAGATAGATTCACATGAAGTTGAGCATTCCAAAAAGTTGTGGTTTATGTTTGACTTTCAAAATTATATCTTTTCAGGTTAATAAAGGAAAGGCCAGACACAGACTCACCTGGCCATCTGATCCAGTGAATTCTGTATCAATAGCATCACGAGTCGTTCCACTAACCGGACTAACAATTGTTCTGTCCTCTCCAACTAAAGCATTCAAAATACTACTTTTACCAACATTTGGACGACCAACAATGGCGATTGCAGGAACGTAATTCTCTTCTTCAAGATATTCTGGCTCCTACAAAATATTTCACAAAGTAAAATATTTCCCTTTTCTTTTTGATTGGTAAAACAATTGTATTAAATGAAAAGGGTTCAAGATGAAGAAGGAGGAATACAAAAATTAATGGGAAAAGGAAAATAAAACAACGGAAAAAGCTATAATAAAATCCAGAAATTTCCTATGCGTTAAGTTACTAAGAGGAAGTCCAAGGCATGTGTTCCCCATTATCTTCCTTGAAAATTTCATTTTCTTGTGAAAAAATTAACTCTCTACTGAAGCCTTCACCTGGAGGAGCTGAAGAGAAGAAGATTTCTTTGGCTGCCATGAGGTTTCCATCTTCTATAGCAGTAACTCATGCCCCCTTCTAACATTGCTCTTTCATCTCAACCCCCGGGATTGATCCCACACAAACTTTAGATTTCTTTTCATAACTTCCTTTTCATAGTTTGATATATAGATGAAGAAATTTAATTTGCTTCATATCTCCAATAGCTGTACAGATTTATCCTATGCATAGTTATTTTCAGATTCTGTACATGTAGCTTTGATTTGGCACCAACTTTTGTGTTGTTGCTTTTATGGTTTACTTAAATTAGCGAATATGTGACTTAACCTATTTCTGTGCATAATTTCTGGAAATAAGGCACAGAAATACTCCTCAGAGGCCTTAGCCACTAAGATAGTATACTAATCTAAGCAAAAGGACACCTAATCTCAGCGCAGACGAAGGGGTACCTCAACTTTCTTTATCCCTGAGCAAAGAAGATCTAGAAGCTCTCCAGTTCCAGTTCCCGATAAAGCAGATACTGGAAGGGGATCAAACCTAATAAATTAAACAAAGGAACATGTTTTATAAGATTAAAGAAAAGGAACATTTAAACAGCAGTCATGAAGTTACAATGTTTATTTATAAAGAATGAATCAAGTTCATTGATGCATATCATATTGAATTTCTGAAAAAGATTAGGGAAAAGAATTCTAGTTTTTGAAAATCTCAAGCACAGAACGCAACAGACTTTCCAATAAACAAAAGAAATAAACAGAACTTATGGTACAAAAATAATGATATATCGCCAGAATAATCAGCTCACCCCAAAGACCAAAACTCTGATGCTTGTGAGATTCCCTTGCGTGGAGATTCACACTTATTTACAGCAAGAATAATACATTTGTCCGAGTAGTGCTTGCGTAGCCAATCTGCTATTTCCACATCAGCAGCATTTAGACCTGCCTGTTTAAAATTTGTTATTCTGTCTTACCATATTAATCTATACACTTTAACCACTAATAAGAATAAGGTAATGTCTAGCAATCAGAATTTGACAATAAAGAAAGTTACGACATCCATATATTAAGCATGTCGGTTCTGCTAACTGCATGACACATGAGAAGCTTAAGACCGTGTGGGGGAAGGCTGTGGCGGAGCCACATGTATTTAAGGGGTGTCGATACTCCTTCTTCAGAAAATTACACTATGCAGCTAGGTAACATATTGACACCCCTTGGCTTCTTCATGAGTTTACTTCTTTATATTTTGATCCATCTTAATGAAAATTCTGGCTCCGCCACTGGGGGATGAGGTAGAGAGAGTGAGGGTGGGTTGAGAAAAAGGGGAACAAAACTCTAATCACGGTTCAAGGAAAATGCTTTCTTCTTGGAAATCATTTTTCCTTAATTTCAGGAAATATTTTCCCAGACAAACGAAAAGTAGGAAAACATTTTCCGAAAATGTATCCTTCATACCAAACACACCCTCTATCTTTTTGGAAATCTCATTACCTAAAAATGAAAGTTCATCACCCCTTATTAATTAATTTTTCAAAATAAAATTAGTCTCCAAGTAATTCGGCTAAAGGATATACCTGGCCATCAACAAGGAATATAATGACAGATGACTCTTCAACAGCCACAGTAGCTTGTTTCTCAATCATTGAAGGCATTCTAGCAACAGCGGCCTCCCTGGTAGCAAGTGGAATGCCCTCCATTCCAATTGTTGTTGAGATAGCAAGTTCTTCCATTAAATCAGCTTGTGATTTCGAAATGGTAAGCACACCTCCTGTATCCACCACCACAAATTCATAGTTTCCCCAAAATGCTCTACCATACAAGCGATCCCTTGTTACCCCGGGTTCATCTACCACAATGGCCTTCTTCCCCTGATGAAGATAAAACAAGTGTCATGAAGAGAAATCCAGAGCAAGAAGAAATCATATAAGAAAACTGGATCATTTATAAAGATTGTCAAGGTTCTATTTCCTGGCAATCAAAAATCAAGACAAGTTTAGAGAAAATACCCCAACAAGACGATTAAATAGTGCTGATTTACCAACGTTCGGTCTTCCAACAATCGCCACCTTAGGAAGAAGATGATCAGGAATCTGCAAATAAACTTTTACTGGTCAAGTCAACCGTATAAACTTAGATCTTCATATAGATCACAGTAAATTAGTAGAATACACATAGAGGACATAGAAGGTAGATCTTCACAAAGCACTCAGAATGTTAGTACAACAACAACAACAACAAACCCAGTGTAATCCCACAAGTGGGTCTGGGAGAGCAGGATAGTGTGTACGCAGCCTTACCCCTACCTTGTGAAGGTAGAGAGGTTGTTTCCAATAGACCCTCGGCTCAGGGAAGCATAGTCACATCACTTGTTGAAAAGAAAACAAAGCACTCAGAATGTTAGTTGCTGAACTGCCTTTGTACATATTTTAGCCGTTTGCTTGATGAAAATCTATGTTGCGCAAGTCTCCAAAAATGCTGCCGGGTGTGCGCAAATCCTCCGAAAGTAATGGTTTTTTGGAGGATCCGACATTGGTGCAGCGGCATTTTGGAGGATCCAAGCAACATGTTGGAAATTGTGTTCCAACCTATCCTTCTTTTTCTGGCTAGACGAGTCAATTCGGCAGCTCAACACAGGAGTCTCTTAGATTCAAAACACATAGCTACTCATGATTCCAAGATACTAGTTGAATAATCACAAAATAGAAAGAGTTGAGTCAAGTAAAAGAAAGGTGTAGTATCTTGTGCTTATCATAATGCGAAAAATGAGGACAAGCAATTACTTAAAATGAGTTATGGTTGCAGTCTCACTTCAGGCTCTTTCTTCAGTTTCATGATTAATAATCAATTTCCAGTTTACACATAGCAGGCTTATATAATAACAAACAAAGGGAAGAATCCTTCAGACAAGAATATCATATCATGATTTATGAACAAATCTCTACTACAGTTCAATTTTATTTTCTCAGTAAGACTCTAAAAGTATGGGAGTATAAGTTCCAACATAGTAGCAGATGAGATACTAACATTTTTTGAGGTATTATTACGTCTCTTCTCCTTGACTTGTGCTTCTTTTGGACTAGATCTCTCCTCTTCTGTAATCAACAAAGGAAGAACATCTTGAGAGTTAAAGGGCTAAAAAGATATAGGCTGCAACAACGGAACAGTTTAGCAAGATCTTATAAAATATATTGCATTTTGGTCTCATCTTCCCTGCAATTCAATGATTAACAGCAAAATCAATTTCCAAAGCTTTAGCAGTTAAAGAGCTGTAACAGGATTATCCACAGAACTCCATCCATTGCAGTATCATTGAACCTCTGTGCTAGAGTTACATGTCGGCAATTTTCTAGTATTTAGGAGGAAACCCTTCAGTTGAAATAACATATGCAGGATGGGAAGGGGGAAATGCAAAGGCCCTATGTTTGTGCAGATAGAGGAGGAAAGATAGCACCCAAGGGTATGGCCTAGTGGTCAATGAAGTGGGTCGAGAACTTGAGTTTTCAGGTTCAAATCCCTGCGGAGACAAAAACACCACGTGATTTCTTCCTATTTGTCCATTCCTTGGTAAATAGAGTTACCTAGTACCGGTTGCGGTGGAGGTAGCATGTATACTGTGGAATTAGTCGAGGTGCGTGAGAGCTGGCCCGGACACCACAATTAGAAAAAAACAAGGAAAAGGGAAGATAGTATTTTGGATTTCCCTGTTTAAAAAGGTTAAAACTTCAGCATCAAGGGGAAAAATAAATCTTATACTTGGAATATTTCAAACTTTCAATTAAGATTCCTTCGCTCTACTGCTATCCCCTTTTGCCGCTTTATGTTCAACTAGAAAGTGTCTAATTTTGAAGCTCAAAGGACAGTCCAAGACTCCGTTTGGTTAACCTTCTGTACAAAGACCAACAACAACAACAACAACAACCAACCCAGTGTAATGGGTCTGGGGAGTTAGTGTGTACAGAGAACAAGGATGGTAAAGAAAAATATGATAACAACAATCTCTCTCACATTTGTAACTTGTTTCAGATTAAACTCAATATACCAAACAATAACTGAAGAAAATCTCAGTTAGAGTATGAGTCATGTTTTCGAATTATTCTATTTTAAAGAGGCAGCATTGCAAGTTTTGGACTTTTACACACACACACACAGAGACACACATTTCAGGATAGAGTAACTCTCTCTATAAATATAACTCGTAAAGTGAAAGTATGGAAATAGAGATAAACCTATAGTCAATTGTCGAGACAAAGAATCTGAAAATTCTCGAACGACAAGTTCAGCTTCACGTTCGAGTGACTCAACATCAATGCTATTGCTATCATCATCTTCAATATACTCTTCTTCTAATTCAGAGTCTTCAATTTCCACCAACTCCGCTTCTTCATCTTCATTTTGTGTACTACTACTGGAGAACGGTACGGCCGGTGGAAGGCAAAAGCTCCGGCTAAGAGTGTAGCGGCGATGGCGGAGGTGGCAACGGCGGGAGAGAGAGACAGGTGGAAGAAATGGAATAGAGGAAGAAGTGGGTGCAATTGGGGAGAGGAGAGAGAGAGTTCGTGATAGAGATATTGCTGCACTTACCTCCATTGATGCTGAGAGAGTGAAGGAGCAAAGAGAGGTTATCCTTTGTCTTCCAGTCCAGAGAGGTTATTATAAACGGAAAGTCTGATGTTTAATATAAGTCGTATTTGGGGAATGCGTTTATAAGCGTTTGTAGATATTTATAAGGCACATTTGTAGGATGCGATTTATAAGGTGCTGCGTTTCTCATGTCATATTGTAAGTCCAATTTTAGAATATTATTTATAAGTCGCATTCATAATGCAACTTATAAGTCGCGTTGATCGTTTATGCATTTATAAGTTGCTTATTTTTTTACATTTCCTTTTCATCTTTGTTGAGCTAAGTATCTTCGGAAACAACATGGTTAGGGATTGTTATTGTTATTGTTTGTCGTTTATAGATTTTGAAATGCTGTGTGGAATCGATTTTTATGTGCTATTTGTTATATGCTGGAGTGCGATGTACTAATCGCATTTTTCCAGTGCATTTTGTAAGCACATTTCTGAAGTATATTTTTAAGTCATATTCTTGAAGTACGATTTACCAATCATATTTTTTTTAAGTGCAATTTATAGGTCGCAATCTAAAATATAATTTATAGTCGCATTTCTAAAATTTTGTAGATTACATTTTTAAAATGCTATTTAAATTCATCTCTCAAACGGACTGTTTTACATATTTCAGCCAAAAATCAAATTTTACATATCTGTTTTGCATATTTTTGGAATTCTGACTATAATTACCCCCAATGTTACGGCCAAAAATTCATATTTTGGGGAAAAAACTACTATAAAGACAAAAAGATAGTCCCAAATGTGGGTAAAGATACATATTTATCTCAAGAAGATTACAATACTGTGTCAGTTCAGGTAAAACGGTCTCAAGATATACAAGGTTTGACTGCAACAGTCAGACTAACAACAAATACAACAACATACTCAGAATATTCTCACAAGTAGATTCTGGGGATAATAGTATGTTCGCAATCCTTATACCTTGTGAAGGTAAATAGGCTATTTTCGAAAAACTCTCGGTTCAATACAACAAAATCACAGCTTTTAGTGAACTACGGCAAATGAAATAGTAAAAACATCCAGAAAAAATAAGCAAACGGTCAGACTATTAAAGAAAAAGGGGTACATACATCTCTTTTAATATCATTGTGTTTTTATCATTGGAAACTAAAAGAAAATTAAAGAAAAAGATATTCTATAAAACAGATAGCAACTGGTCTATCTACTGAGATATAAAGCTGCTTCACTTAACCAATGCCTCCCAACTAAATCTTGGGAAATATTGTATCATTAAAGATAAATGATAGTTCCTATACAACTAAAAATCAACCAACCACCCTCCTCCAATGCCCAGGTGCATATTTCACTAGCTCTCTTGACAATAATAACAACTATTGCGCCTCAATCGCAAGCAAGGGTCGACTTCTCCTGTCCATATAAGCTCTATCTCAGTCGAGCAGTCCGATGCACAAAGTATCAGCATTCACACAGGGTCCGGGGAATGACCGCACCCTTGGGTGTGATGTAGACAACTTACCTTAATGCAAGCATCAATGGCTACTTTCACGGCTCGAGCCCGTGACCATATCTCAGTCCAATATTATATATAACAAACTTAACCCTCCTAATAAATCTTTAACTCATTAGAGTTTACATGTATAGAGCCTAAAACACTTTATCACTGATATTCTTCAAGATATTGCAGCCAATGTAATGCATACCAAACCAGGTGAAATCTAGTTAGTGACAGCAATTCCAGAATTAGCAATTCCAGAATTAGCAATTCCATATAAAGATTTGCCTCATATTTTTTATCAGATTGTAGCAAAACTCTGCTCTGGTTTTACCATTATCTTGACTGGTTTCCCAAGCTTGGATTTATCTTCCATTCGAGCAATTTCAAGAGCCCTCTCACAAATTGGATATCCTTGATCATCCCATGACTCCAGTATTACGCCAGAACCAATACAAGTCCTTCCATTGTAAAAGGCTGCAAATTGTCCAGCTGCCAGACCCTGATCATCTTCAGATATCCGGACAACTGCAACTTCCTGCCCATGTTCATCAACTTCCATGGCCAAGCTGCAGTTGTAAAAACCGGGACCATGACGAACCTAGAAAACCAGTAAAAACTAAGAATTTTGCTTGTATATAAACACCATATTACTCTGAATTTCCAGTGCTACCAAGCTCACATTGCAAAAAATTGGAAAAAACAACAGTACCCACCTAAAATAAAAATAATCAAGCAAAAGAAAAATGAAATCCCAAGAAATTCAACTCTTATCTCCACTAGTCTGCTATGTCACGTATATTATAGCCTTTGTTCTTTACAGCCTAAGTTCATGTTGAACATTCTTAGATACGTATAAAGGTGTCAATGAACTCAAACAATAAACAAGAAGTTTAACGGAGGAAACAATAAAAGGAAGATTTACCTTGCATTGAAGCTGACTGATTTGTCTAGGAGGTAACCCACTGAGCCATTTTAAGGATCCAACACGAAATAACCGTCTTTTCTTGTCAACAGAGAAATAATTTCTCGATACATATACGACATTGTTTTTAATATCCTTCTCCACAACATACCTACAAAGTAAGCAAAATATTTAATAAGCACATTTGAAAACTCATGCAAAAGAACAACATATATTTGGATTGATGATTACTATAATTGCTCATAATTCCTAAACACAATGAAGATCAGGGCCATAAGATGACAATACGCAAGCATTTTGTTCTCTTTGGAGGGTGGATTATGGCAACTGTCATCCGCCATATAACTTGTTAATGATCAAGTAGCCATGTGCAGTAGGCGGTTAATAACACAATAAAAAACAAATGGATATAAGATAATCAAACTGCATAACTACTTGAGACCAGAGCTGGTCACATATATATTAAGAAAGAGCTAGTAGACACATACCAGGGTCCTCCAGGAAGACGTAAACCTTGGCGTTGGCCAATAGTATAGAACCAAAAGCCACGGTGGTTTCCGAGATAATCTCCACTCTCTGCTTCCAATATAACACCTTCTGATTCTCCAATGTGTCTAGCGACAAATTCACTGAATTTTATCTGAAACTCCAAATGGAACTGAGACTAAGATCTCTTGGGGTCAATTGAACTATATGCAACTACAAAAAATTAAGAACAAATCTTAAACTTTTTGGAGAAGTTTGCAATCTAACAGAATTAAGAAAGTGTGTAGCTAAAATAATGAATCTACGGCTAAGAGATTTGTCGTGTAGACCCTCTATGCAGAAGATGAAGTTTTCAAATCTAACTAGTCATGGTTATAGAATATACTTATATTACCCGTACTGGTGGATGGAAAAATGTGAACCTCCACATCCCATTATAATGTGTTGGCAGCTTGATATAAAATGGTTCAGATATAGCAAAAAGATTGTAAGGCCCACTTTGCATTGACAATTTTAGACAATTACCTGTTTGCCGCAATAAATCCGGCAAGCTCATCTATTGTTGTTTAGCAAATAATGCTCATGAGTCATGGTTAAGAGAGCTACTTAACTGGTTACAACTTACCAGCAGGAATAGCTAAACTAGTTAGTAACTAACCTATTTAAGTTACTTCACGAGAATGGCATACGACTGTACCGACATCACCTTATACCAAAAAACAAAAAGTTCATGTTAACTGTCGAATGTGCTGGTAAAACAGACCTTGCCAAGAAAGCATATTCCTTGTGAATCCTTCCTGTCTTGGTTTGGTAGATTAAATGATTTAGCAAGCATGCGAACTTCATCCTGTAGATACGTGATGAAAGATTAAGAGCACTTCAGCCTCAATGAAGAATTGAATTTTTCAAATGATCACATCCCAGTATGAAGGAGGGTAAAGACGGATTCTCTCTCAGCAACATAATATTTGATCATTTTATAGCAACGATATTGTAGAGAAGTGATAAGCATAATTAGAAAAGTCTCACCTCACCTTTGGGATACATCCAAGTGGGAAAATCAGCCGTTTAAGCTGAGCCTGTGAGAGATGCGAAAGGAAGTAGGTTTGGTCCTTGACCTGAAACAACACCACTGCGGACATAAGAAATCAGCTGCATTGACCCAAAAAAGAGAACGAAAAACTTGGGACGAGGACGTGTTTAGAATACTAGGAAAAATCAGACGAAACTACAGAAATATCATGCAGAACTTCCAAAATACATAAAAAGATGAACATAGAAATGGAATTTCAAAGAATTTCACTCATGTGTTGTTTAATGTTACTGTTCACTAGACTAAGGAAGACATGGGATTTCTGAAAAGAAATTAATTATGCCAAGAGTAGGCAGGAGATTTTAAAGAGCCCTTCAATGCAAGTTTTCAGAAAAATGGAGGACAATACTAGCACAACTTGGTACACTCACAAACTAGAGGTATCAAATAGGAATGTCGGGCTAAATTTAGGCCAGTCTAAAAGGGTTGAGTCAATAAATGGCTGATGAACCAACCCGTCCAGAATTTTCTCGAATCAATATGGATTTGGGCATTCGACCAATTCGGGTAGAACGGACTATCGCTAAACCAACCAAACTCAAACATTTTTTCATTTATTTGTTTTTTAACCAAATCGAAAAAAAAAACTTTTCCTTTCTTTATAGAAGAGAAACTCAGTGTGCAAATGTATTTTATCAAACAGTCCATCCTCGTCTGCTGAACACGTATGTCTCTTGCAAACAAAACTGCTTTTGATGGGAGCATAATGCTTAATTCCTGACCATATACATCTGCCTAAGTTTATTCAATTTCTCGTATGTTCATCCTTTTACCTAAAATCAAGAAAGATTCTTTCCCACCATGTCATCTTCAAAATCTCCCCTTCTCAAGTAAATACATCAAACTTTACAAAAGAAAACATGGAAACAGGCTCAAAGAAACATGTATAAGTATGGTAAAAACGTACTGCAAATACAAGTTCAAAACATTATATACACACCATATCCTTTGACAATTCTAAGATAGAAGGTTCATCCAGATGATCAGTAGATGCGTGGACAATCTTTGCATAATGTCCAGAAGCAACAAAGTCAAATTCCATTCCGCTAATGGCATCCATAAAAGCACCTGAAAATTTGTTTTGCCATTTTCAAGCCAACGAAATTAAAAGGCAGCAAAAAATAGTGCATTGATAATGTAAGATGACTGACCAAATTTTATTCTAGTATTACAAAGGACATCTGGATTTGGAGTCCTGCCACATTTGTACTCCTCAATGATATATGATACCTGAACATGTTAAACTTACATATCAAAAAACAAAATTACAACCGAGCTTTCATCAATAGCCTCTAGCTTATCTTTATATTACATCACATGAAGAAACCTTTGTAAACAGAACCCAATAAACACGTAACAAAGTTCCACTCAATGAGACAAAGCTGGTAAAATGAGTAATTAAGCAGCTCAAAAGTAAACAGAAACATACCACATTATTCCAATATTCATCAGTCAAATGGACAACTTCCAATGGTACATCAACCTGAAAAGTTTGAAAACAGATGCTGTGGAAACTTAATTTGGAAATAGCAAACTAACTAATGCAAGAGAATGAACACCTCCTCCCTCCCTCCATAACAGGAACCATCAACCTGAAAAGACCTTGTGGAAACATAACATCAACCTCAAAAGCACTCGCAGAAACATGGTTGGGAATATCAGATTACTAATGCACGGCCAGGTAAAAGAAACAATCACCCACAATATGGATTATGTGCAAAGGTAAAGTGCATCATGCCCGAAAACTCTTGATTTAATCTTATTTCAAACTATTTGGTATTCGGTATGGTTATCCTTTTTCCTTTTTTCTTTTTCTAAAGCCAGGCAGGAAGTTGTATAATCCTGTCCATTAACTTCAGATTTAGCATTTAACAGAAAATTAACCTAAATCAGACAGAGCTATCACTACAGAGATGACTGAAAGAAAGCAGCTGTGTCTACAATGTATCAAAATTCTGTTCCAAACCAATACATAAGAAAATGACCGAGGAAAAAAGACTGACCTGGTCACAAACAGCCTTTGCATATTTTAAGTCATCCTCCCATGGGCATTCAGACCAAAAGTTCTCAAAGTCTTCCTACAAAAGAGAAGGCAATACACTTTAGGAATTGTTTGATAAACCAAATTCACTGCTTGAAACTAAAAAGATTAAGGGGTCGTCAATGTTATCAAAGGCGAAAAGTGCAAAAAACTCAAAGGTTTGTTGCACCTTTAAGCGCAAAATGCAAATAAAGTGTGGGCTTAAATGAAGAAAGGCACATATGGTGGAAAAAATACAAATATGTATGTGTAGTCAAAAACTAATAATTATAAGCATGAATGATAAATATATGGATAAAGAAATTAAAAAAGAAAATTATGTGAAATATCAATTGTTTAGTCTCGCCTCTTCAGGATTACGTTCATTAGCAAGGAAAAATATGCCTTAGAGTCTTAATGACCACACTGAAGCACCCGCTAAGAGAGGCGAAGCCATCAATGTTTTGCACCTCGCTTCAAGGCGTAGTATATAGCTTATTTTAGACCATGGGTTTCACAAAGTTTCTTCATTTCTTAAACTTCGTACCCAATTACGTGGTAATGGTGGGAGGTGGCAGGTATACTACAGAATTAGTCGAGGTGCGCGCAAGCTGGTTATAAAAAAACTTCATGCCCAATCAAACTGGGGAGTACCACTTATTTGATTTATCAAAAGCAAAATAGAAAGAGGAAATAGTAGCAAAAGCAGCTCATATTCTTTAACTCTGTATACCAACTCAAAAGAAGACTAAATAATTATGGGCAAAAGTAGTGAAGTTACATACTTGAAACCAAATCTTGAGATAAAAAGCAGTACAGGAATGTCCAGCAGCATGAAGCAGTCTAAGAGCGACGCTGCTATCAACGCCGCCACTAACCAAAACCGCAACTTTGAGAGGATTTTTATGTGACATGGAGCAAGATAAGTATGTGGGGTCGATTTTCTCATCCACATAAGTCCTAATTGGGGATGAAACTGAAATGGGTTTTATAGAAAACAGTCTTCTTGTAAAAGTTGTGAGCTTTTTTGGTTGATTAAAAGAGTGGATAAGGGGTTTTTGGAAATGGGAAAGGGAGAATAAGTGTTTGAGAGATTGTGAAGATTGAAGGGTAAGAGGTATTGTTGACATGGTTGCCCTTAGCATTTCTGTTCGTTTGGGGAATGAGGTTCGTGAAGTCCTGGCTATGGCGGAAGCATTTGCTTCAAAGTTTTTTTGTTTTTGTTTTTTTCCTTTTAACTAGCTTCAAAGCTTTTTTGATATGGCTACTGAGCTTTAAAAGTGTTGTACAATGTGCATTGATGATTGTAAAGCCACTTTGGAATTATTAATTCACTCTTTAACGAGGTGCTCAGATTAAGGCTGGGCATATATGGGTAAAACGGATAACCCGAAACATTACTTGTTTATTGGACTATCGGTATTGGGTTATCGGGTTAACGGTTCGGTAACAGTTTATAATTTGAAATTTTAACATTCCTTTGCCATATATGAAACCTTATTACCCTCAATGTTTAAGGTCCCCCTACGTTTTCCCTTTTCCCTTCACTCCCCCGTGTTTAACGCCTATTTTCTTCTTTACAGAACAAAAGCTACCCACGTTCTTCATTATTCTCCATTTAAATTCACCAAATATTGAAGTTATCATTCTACAAAATTCGTTCTCATCTTTTGTCAAGTTGAAGTTAAACCATGAAGAACATCAAATCTACCCAAAAAAATACCTAAAAAATCTACAGTATGTGATATCCCCTCTTTCGATTTGGGTGTTTTAACACCAAAATCACCACAAAAAAACAAGTAAAATCTACACATGCAATGGAACCTACTACCCACAGTTCATCTCCGAGACAAATCCGTGCTGAGATGAGAACAAAGCAAATGCACGATGTAGATGTTGGAGGAAGTGCTACAACTGGCGGCAAACAACTCAAAAGAAAGAGGAAAGATGTATGTGTAGATGACGACTTTGTTGAAGATGTCCCTAAAATTCCAACAGTTAAAAACCCCAAGTTGTCTCCTGCTTCCTCAAAACAACCAGTCCAAAAAACTCCCAAAACTGGTTCAGAAAAAAAATTGGTGAAGGTAAACATTTATTATTTTCGTTTCCAGTTTTTTAGTTTTGTTTTGGATGTAAAAATCTCTGTTTTAAGTATTTTGGTAAATTGTAGATTAGTTGTCTTAATTTTGTAGATTATTTGTAGTTGTGATTTTTTACAGTTTATAATTATAGTTATTTTGTAGTCGTTTTGTAGTTATATTGTCGTTAGCTTTTAAATTTTGAAACAGAGTTGTAGTTACTTTTTTCTTCCTACATTTTTGTAGATAATGTTTATATCTGTAGATGTCTTGTAGTGTTTTGTAGTTATATGTGTGGTAGGCTGTATTTTGTTGAAACAGATTTGTATGTATTTTTTCTTCCTGATTTGTTTTTAGCTATTTGTGTAGTGATTGTGTAGTTATATGTAGATAATATGTAGATTAATGCTTCATTTTATGCAGTTTAGTAATGTGAAATAATTTATCATTTTGTGCAGAATGGACATTATTTTGCCCCACATAATGTGGATTATGGGGTACTTAGATTCCACACTTTGTGTGATCCTAGCATTCCTAGCCAGATAAAAGAGTTATTGTCTCCAAATGCTTTAAAGCTTTTTAAAAACACTTGTTTTGGTTACTTACTATCTCTCCCCTCCATTTGCATGCAAAACCAAGCTATTTATCTTCTGATGAAGTATGAACTGTCTAAGTCTAATGAATCATTTTTTTCAGTCCATTTGAAGGGGAAAAAATTGAATTTTTCATTGAGAGAGTTTGGTTTAATTACCAGTTTAAATTGTGTGAATCAGTTTACAGATTATGGATATACTTCTACTTATGTTAGCAAGTTAATGAATAGCTATTTTCCTAACAAAAAAAGAGTAGAGAAGTGGTATTTGAAAAATATAGTAACAAATAGATCTTGGGTAAACGATGAGGATGCAGTCAAGTTGTGCATTCTTTAACTTTTGGAATTTTTTGTTCGCTCTTATGACAAAGACCATGTGTCTTTTATAGACCACTTTAGGTTCTATTTGGTAGAGTCTGGTCAGTTTGAGTCATACCCATGGGGTATTAAATCGTTCAATCAGGTTATGGAATCCGTTAGGCATCGTCTAAATCCCCGTGTACATTCTTATCTCATACGGGGATGCTCATTAGCCTTGCAAGTGTGGCTTTATGAGTGTTGCTCGACCGTCAACACGAAGCTTGCTACGAGGTGTTCTGACTCAATACCTCGCATATTAAGATGGTCAGCTACTAAGGGGCAGATTTGGTTAACTGCCTTTGAAGAGAAGATGATCAAGCCTGAGTGGATTAAGGTATTTTTTTCAGTTTTATATGTTGCTACATTTACCTTCATAATATCTACAATTAGCCTACATTTTCTACCTTAGTGGAACTAACTGTTTTTTTCCATCATTCAGTTCACAAGCGTGACTGAATATGGAGAAGAGGTTGAAGTGCTTACTCTTCCAAACAAGATTGAGTATGAAGATGAACAAGGTGCACAATCATTAGAGGTTCCAAATGCTTATTCTCCAACATTGAAACCCAAACATACAGATTGTCAAGAGGACAAGGAATCTGTGGCTAAGAAGCTCAGGAAGCTAGAAAAGGGAATTGAGTAGGTAATATTATAACTACAATATATTTACATATTTGCTACAATTTATCTACATTTCATAACAATTTATGTAGTATACATTGTAGTTAAATTGTAGTATAATTCTATAGTCATCCCTGTTGGGATTGCACACATTGTAGTTAAATTGTAGTATAACTGTAGCAATTTGTAGACAATTGTGAAAATAATATTGCCTCGTACATAATTAAACTGATTTGTAATTTATTTGAATAAAATTACCAACTAACTATATTTTTAACTTTTAGGTTGATGGAAAGTTAGAGGATTTTAGGAAGGCTGTATTTGAGGAACTACATGACCTTCGAGTGTTTATAGATGATTCTATGAAGAGTGTTTTGAATTTTATAAACAGGAGATATGATGCGGATGAGGCAAAGGTAAAAGTTGACATATATTTATATACCAAAACAAATTATGACATATGAAACAATATACTCAAACTAACATAAAATCTTTAGTTTGCTGGTAGTTCAACCAAAAATAATGACCAACAACAATGAGTGAACAACCAGCAATTTCAATTTAATATTGGTGAGCAAGTGCATGCAAGCACAAGCAACACATGTATCTGCAAATACCTACAAATATATATACTTAGTATAAAACTTTATAGAGCATAGTTTTATTATTCATATTTTATCTACAACTTCCTACATATATCTACAAATTTCAAGGCAGCATTATCTAGTATTATTTACCTTTTTTTCATTATAAATTGAAGCTGCAGTTTGTCCAGAACATGTTCCAGAACATGTTCCAGCACATGTTGACTTATATTCAGAATTTCAAGAAGCAGCTGAGGTAGAACAAGCAGGTATAATATCGTACTGTCATTCAGAATAAATAATTGTTGTTTATACAATTTTACATTCATGTTAAGTAAGTTATGTTTTATGTAACAGATATTGAAGATATCAATGCACAGTCCCCAATTCACGGAGTGACTGTAGCAGCTCAGACAGAACAAGTCATTGAGAAACAGCTAAATAAAGGTGAAAATGCACAGCATGTGGATGAAGTTACTTCTGAAGGATCAGGCATTGATAAGAAGGGTGTGACATTGGATGACTTTGAGTTGCCAGACAACTTAACACAATTGGTTAAGTATGGCGAGCCCATACCAGATGAAGCAACCCCTATTCATCTGGGGAGAACCAGGCAACCGGGGAAACATGCACGATCACCTTTCATACCTCTATATAGTTCTAGGAGGCATCAGCTCTATTGGACCTAAATTTTTCTACCTCAAACACCCCTTCACAACTCTTATAGGTGAAAATGTAGATTCTGATGTGTTAGATAAGTTCAACAAGTGGTTATACCACCGTAGTCACAAAGTATCTAAGAGGTATGAATGCTTAATTTGACACTTTCATTTCAGCATTTTAAAGTTTAAATATGTAATTGATTCTGTGATTTTTTTTATTGGACATTTATTTGTTGTTACAGGAGAAGGCTCCCCTTTCCATAAAGGATAACCAAATCAACCCTTGGTTAGACCTTGGAGTTGAAAAGGTGGATAAAAATCACTGGTTTTATTTCCTTGCTCACCCCGGACAAGTCCTCAATGACTCGGTAAGTATCAAAGAATAAATTCACAAGATATATTTTGTGTGAGGACCCGGCCCGTCTCCTTATGAGTTACCACCCCGTTTTCCCTATTTTCTATTTCTTCATGCTTCGTTATCCGTATCTTGTGTGATCGGAAGTGGTTTTGGAGGTCCGGTATAGAATTTGGCTTGAATTGGCGAAGTTAGTATTTTGGCGATTTCCGGTTGATAGGCGAGATTTTGATCCGGAGTCGGAATGGAATTTAGAAAGTTGTTGTAGCTTCTTTAAGTGATTTGGGATATGTGTGCAAAATTTCAGGTCATTCGGACGTGGTTTGATTGGATATTTTATCGAATGCGTGTTTTGGAAGTTTTAGAAGAACTTAGGCTTGAATTCGATGTAATTTGATGGTTTTGGTGTTAATTGAGGTATTTTGATGATTGGAACAAGTTTGGATGATGTTTTAGGATGTGTTGGTGCTTTTGGTTGAGGTCCCAGTGGCCTCGGGTGAGTTTCGGGTGGTTAAACGGACTATTACATCTTTGGAAAAGTTGCAGATTTTTGTTTAGCTTCAGCTGTGCACCAGAAAATTTCCGGTGCGATGAGTCAAGTTTGGAAGCTCATATCTTGAAATATATAAGGAATCAGAAAAAGTGTAAAACATTAAAGTTGTATACCTTACATTCTAGTTTCCAGAAAGTTAAACCATTCATAATTTGGATATTCTATCAGAAAGTTATGATGAATCGAATATGGCTGGTGGATCAGTTTTGACAGAATTTTCTGATGCATTTTAGAAGCTCATATCTCGGAATATATAAAGAGTTATATGGTGTACAACCTATCAAATGAAATATCTTCGAGTCTAGTTTTTAAATATTTAAACCGTTTGTCATTTGGATATTTTCACAAAGAGTTATAGGCGTTTTAATAGAAGGTGTACAACAGGGAAAATGGTAAGAGGATGTACAACCTGCATAGCGCAAGGTACACCTCGATGAAGCCTTGGCAGAATGTTTTTAAGTCCTCTTGTCCGCGATTTGGGTCTATTTTTCAGCCATATTTTGAGAGATTTTTAAAGGAGATTGATGAGGGATTCAAGGAGAAACGTTTGGAGGTAAGAATTTCGGACCTAAAACTCATTTATATTGTGAAATCCACCTAGAAAATCATTGAATTCTTGCTAAAAATGGAGGAAATATGGCTTGAGATTTTGATTGGGGATTTGGAGGACCATTTGGGGTTAGATTTGAGAACTTTTGGTATGTATGAACTCTGGGAAGATAAGGAACCCGTTGATGTAAAAAAATTTGAATTTCGAGAAGTGGGCCCGGGGCTCGGGTTTTGCCAATTTCGAGAATTTTGATATTTTTTGATTGTTTTCGATTGGGTATTGTTTCTTTAGTATAATGTGACATGTTCGTTGTGATTTTGGTCAGATTCGACGCGCGAGGAGGCCAATTTAAGAGGCAAGGGCATAGCGAGCTAGAGCTTTGGCCAGTTTGAGGTGAGTACTGATTTTAAATGATGTCCTGAGGGTTTGAAACCCAGGATTTTGCACAACATAGTGCTATACTGAGATGAGACACACGCTGCGTGATGAGCGTGGGGTTCATTACTACTGGAGATTGTGACTTGGTCCATCCCAATTGATATTTTCACTACATTTTGACTGAGACTTATGCATTGTCATCCTGACTTGGGCTAGTTGCTATGTTTGGGGCCTTGTGCCGACCTGTAGAACCCTTATGTGATTTTTGACTAGTTTTCCTCACTTATTTGCTAAAAATCATATCCTCAGTCATGTTTTTAATTGTTTAAAAATGATATGAACCGGGTTATGAAATGTTAACCATAAATGAGAGAAATATGTGGGCTGAGATCCCTACCTTATATTATTGTGCCCGAGAGGTTGTGATTATAATGACTGAGAGGGGTTGAGGACCCAATAGTGAGGATATTATATATGATATTGGATCGGGCTGCACGCCGCAGCAAATCCATATATTGGATCGGGCTGCACGCCGCAGTAAATACTTATATGGACCGGGTTGGGCTGCACGCCGCAGCAAATACATATATTGGATCGGGCTGCACACCGCAACAAATACTTATATGGACCGGGCTGCGTGCCGCAACAAATATGCAAATACATATATTGGATCGCCGCATTAATACTTATATGGGTCGGGCTGCACGCCGCAACAATATAGCGCTTGGGTTGTAGGAGCCCCTCCGGAGTCTGCACACCCCCAGTGAGCGCAGTTGACTATTATTATTATGGATCGGGTTGTGCGCCACAACGATATACGGATCGGGATGTACGCCGCAACGGTATATATATATGTTTCGATTTCGGTTATTGTGAGAAGTATATGAATTGAGTATTGAGGGTAAGAAATAAGTAAATGAACAGAAATGCTTGAGGAGCGAATATATACTGGATTAATGCCTGTCAAATTACCTGTTTTCACTATCGACACCCCCTTTTTCTACGGGTCAAAATCGGGTCTACGACATTGGGAGGACAACTCTATTCCCTTTCGAAAATTGGGTCTTAGAAGTTGAAGAGTCGCCACCTAATGATTATAGTGCATTAGTACACTTTTTAGAAGAGTTTGAGATAAAGATACCAGAGATTAGGGTAAGGGCTAGAAATTATCCCGAGGGGAAGGTGTTAGGCACCCCTCAGGATCCACAAGTGTGGTTCCTGGCCATGCTATAATTGTGACTTTAAGAAGACAAGTAGAAAAATAAAGCAAAGGGCTTCACATAGTTTTGCAAACAAGTTTAAGAGTTGAAGAAGTAGAGACTTTAGAAAATTAGTTTTAAAAGAAGACTTAAAAGTTAACAAGTAAAGGGGAAATGGGTCATAGGCTTACCGATAATATGGATCACATCAATGCAATATCCAGGAATCACTCCTCAGAAGAGGGGTCTCACGTGATATTAGCGCACCGGTCATGATATCCATATTCTACCCTTCCCACCCCGTTAAGGTATTAAAGCACGAAAAGTTTCGTTACTTATCGCATGCTAGTACCCGTCCCAATCCTATCAGTCCTGGAGGCATTTAGGACTACTAATCCTAAAGGGAAAGGGATTTGGGGCTTTTTGAGAGTTTCAAAGGACAAAATACTAAGGTGTCAATCAAAACACATAATACAAGTAAAAGTGGAGGCAGATAAGCAAGTAAGGCTCAAGTAAACCTCCTTAAATCAGATAAGCCATAGAGTTTAGCATGTCTTGCATAGTTTGGTCTTTAAAAATTAAAGCGATAAGCGGACCGATTCAACACATACTTTTAGACAAGAAGTCCGCATTAGGCTCACTCGAATGCAGTTGTCAAAGACTGAGCCACTCTAATTAGTCAACTTTACCTTAAGTGTGGGACAAAACTACTGATTGTAAAGGAGTTACATAATAAGATAAGTTTCAGAAAAGATTGCAGACTTAATACAAAGAAAATGGTTTAAAATGAGTTTCAGAAAACATACTTGTTTAAGAAAAATAGTTGTTGAGTTTTAGCAAAAGAACTGAATTACAGACTGATTCAAAAGGTTATCAGATAAGTATAAAGAAGTGAATTCAGATTGATTTGAAAAAATGTTTGTCAAATTATCAGGAAAGCAGTAAGTTTTCAGAAAATATGCACTGATTTGAGAATATTTATCAAGAAGGAAAAAGATGCACTGATTTGGTTGCAAGAAAAGTTTTAAGGGTTCAGAAAACGTGCAGAAAGTCGCTTGTTTTAGCAAAAAGGGTTAGTACTATTTTAGACGAGTGAAACAATTCTGATTTGAAGTTCCTTTAGGCATGATCTCTACGAGTTACTGATTTTAATACCTTTCAAACATTAACAACCTTATAAACATGATATCTATATGCTGATTTATCGTTAAACCTAAAGGTTTGCCTAATGTCATTATAAATGCAGAAATGCAAATCCTTATAGGCATGGTATCTATATGCATAGTTGCAGAAATCAGAAAGTTAGATCCTATAGGCATGGTTTCTATTTGTGAGTTTGCATAGATTAACAGTAAAAGTCCTATAGGCATGGTTTCTACCCTTTTTGTGCATAAAAGTAAATCCCCTCCCCTTTTCTTTAGATCCCCGAGTTTATACAATTATTACATACCAGAAAAATAAGACAGAAATAAAAATACATCAGAAATTACAGCTACATCCGAGCAGCCTAATTCAGACTTAGTATCTAACAATATGAGATTGAACCACTTCCGAGATCCAGATTTCCAAAGCCTTCTCTTATCTAGGGTGTTTCAGAGATCCAAGGAGTTTCAAGAACTCTAGGCAGTGCTTACACCCAAGATATTAATTAGAAAGAGTTATAGTGCAGTGTGGAAGGGCCAGCCCTCAGGTGTCCAAGTTCAGAGGGAGCTTAGGGGGTCCCAAGGCAAGGCTCACAAGAGAGGGGCAGAACTTAGTTTCTAAGAATGAGTGTAAGTGCAAGAGGGGGGTTAGGGAGTGCCATGGCAGGCTGGTGGTCATGCCTAGCCATAGGATAGGCTGGCACACCCCTGACCAGGCCTATTCAGCCAACAAAGAAGAGTACAGACCTATTGAAGGTCAGACTATGGTCTGGACAGTGATTAGGACACTGCCAGACCAAAGTCTCAGGCTCAGAATACACATAAAGGGAAAGGGGAATGGGAATTGAAAGAGTTTAGGACTCAGGGAGTCCAGTCCATATACATGAACAACAATATCAAGTGTTGTCATGTTTTCTGAACCATAACTCAACATACAAAGGGTTTAGTAATGGGGATTCATATAGGAGCAGGAATAAACAAACTTGCAAAAAGCAGTAAAATAAACAAAGAGAAGACTAAAGCATAAACACATAAGAGAGAGGCAGAATTTAAACAAGAAGAGACATACCAGTTGCAGAAAAGTAAGCAGGAAGAAAAGCAGAATACTTGCAGCCAAAGCACAATCAAAGAAGAGGACTCTAGCTTATGAGTTCAGAGAAAGCCTCGAATGTTTTTAAGAAAAACTAAGAGTATTTGAGGGAAGAAGTAGTGACTTATGATGTGTGTGTTCGTGTCTCTGAAAGAGAAGAATATATGTATTTATAGTTTTTGAAAACGAGTAAAGAAACAAGTATAGCTTCAACACAAATATGGGCATGATCACAATCAAAATCAATTAACACAAGACTTCCCTTTAATCAAGGGATTATTGTTCAAACGGATACTAACAGGATCAAAAATAAGGAAAGAAAATCAGTTTGTAAGCAGACTGGTTGTTGTCATAAAAGGAGCAGTAAAATCATACAATAGGTATTTAAATCCAAGTACATGATTGTACTTATTTTTGGAAAGGGTTTAGTAAACCAAGAAAGAGAATCAATTAACCCTTGACAGGCGTGTAAGAGGGAAAAGTTTTGAAATCAGTTATGAGTTTGAAAATCAATCACAGAAAGGACTCAGTATATAAAGGAATGAACAAGTAATAGACATGTGAGGCCAAGCTATGGCAAAAGAAACAACATACAGTAGTAGCATAGAGCAAGCATTCGAAGCATGATAGTCACGTTTCAGTGGTTTAGTAATAGAGAAAAGGATCAGAGGCATGCAAAGAGTCGAGTGAAAATCATAGTTGAGTTTGACAGGTAGCAAGAACTCAGAACCAAAAGAGTCACATAAAGAAAAAAGAGAGTTGAAGTAAAGGAATCACATTGAGCAATTTCAACAGACGAAGAACTTCAGGAACTCAAATAGACTCCCAAAGAACTAGGGTTTTCAAAATCAGTCAGGTGTAGAGGCGATAAACAAGTGAAACAAGCACACAAATTCAGAATCTCGAATAAACCCCAAAAATTAGGGTTTTCAACATGCTAACTCAGATATAAAAACAAGGTAAACGAATGTTAACAAACAGACTAAGAAACTCAAACAAAATCTCAAGAATTAGGGTTTTAAACATGCTAACTCAGATAGAAAACAACACAGGCAAAACACAGTAAAACACGTCGATAATCAGAGAAGAGATTCGAAATACCTTAACATAAAACCCTAATTAAAGAATAAAGAGTTTTGAAAGCAAAAAATTAAAGAAACTTTGAGAAAGATGCTTAGAAAGTTCAAACACATATAGATCCGGGGCAGATCTGAAATAAAATCGAAGGAACCTTAGAGATTAGGATTTCGTAAGAAACTCAGGCGATGAGAAAGGCTTTGAAAACCATCGATCTAAGCAGGAAAGTCGAAGATCGAACTCGAATAGCCATGGCTGGCCTGAACAAAGGTTGAAGACGACCAGAGAACAGTCATCAAGGAAGGGTTGGTCGAAACCCCTTCAAGATCTGGTCATAGGACCTCAAAGACGAGCACGTAGAGGCCATGAGAGGCTGGTATAGGTCTCTGATGAGCCTGGGAAGCCATGGATTAGGGTTTCAGTGAGAGGCGACGACTAGGGTTTGAGCTGGGTTGAGAGAGAGTTGAGAGAAAGAAGGGATTCAAAGGCGGCGTCTCTGGAGGAATGGGGTAGGTTTAGGGGTCGTTTGAAATTAAAAAGGAAAGAATCAATGGTGGCCATTGATCTAAGTGATCAACGGCCGAGATTGAACGGGGTTATGGGCTGGGTCGGTTGAGTAAGTGCTGGGTCGGGTTAAAGGTAATTGGGCTGGGTAGTTTGGGCTCGAATTTGGGGCTGAGTTGGGTTAATTAGGGGTGCCAAATTGGCTGAAATTAAAATACAATTGAGGCTAGATTGTAAATAGCCACTTTTCCTATTTTGTTTTATAAAAAATAGTAATAGCGATTTTAAGAACAAATTAAAAGTACCGGGTAAACAAATATCATATAAATATTGATTAAAAAATGTTGGGGTTAATTTTATAATTATAAGATGCTATCAATTACAAAATAGGCTATAATTGCAATTATATGCAATTTAGCTTTTAAAAATGCCAAACGAATTTGGAAAAATGTGCAAAAATCACCTTAATTATATTTTGGTATAAATATGGGAATAAAATAAATTATTCACCAAAATTGATGATTTTGGGAATAATTATGGATTTTGTACTACTAAAATAGACAATAAATTAATTTTAAAAATCTTTAAGAATTAGAAAAAATACCAAAATCTTGGGGCATGCTTATATATACATGTACATGCTATTTTGAAAGTATTTTGTATAGAAATATATAGGAAAAAATTGGGTATCAACAGCTGCCTCTCTTTATCCGAGGAGGATGAAAGAGTTGTCGGGTAAAGATATAATGACCAATTTTGACCGGAAGTGACGATTTGAAAGGAGTTTTAACTGAGCTCTCGTCTCTGAGCTGCCTACATATCCCTGGTCTTACAGGAATCAGGCCATATGTAGTTCAGGAACCATTGACGGAATATGCCGATGGAGATTTGAAACGGACGAACACGATGTTTAGATTGAGAGAGGTTTCTGAAAATCGATAGGCTGCGGGAACCGGAACGAGATCGCTCCTGATGAGACGGCCATTGCTAGCCGGTTTACCTGCAAATGAGCAATACGAACATATATTGTGTACAAATTTAAACGTGATGCAAATTTCCATTGGACCATGAATGTTGTCTTTGGATGGTTAGGATGACGTCCTTGGACCATGATGTCCCGGGTTATGAAGAGCGTAAATAAAAATTCGTAGGCCATGAAATGATGTTCTCAGGCCTTGTAGATGATGCCTTCGAACTATGATGCCTTTGAATAATGATATGCAAAAGATAAAATGGGGTCCTCAGGCCATGGCATGACGTTCTCGGGCTATGCAAATGGTGCCTCCGAACAATGATGCCTTTGGACAATTTGGCGATCTTTCAGCCCATGAAATGCAGAAGGTGGCGATCTTTCAACCCATGAAATGTAGGATTTGGCGATATTTCAGCCGATGCAAGACGTAAATAAAAGGTGACGATATTTCAGCCATGCGAGAGAGATAAGGTGGCGATCTTTCAACCGATGCAAGAAAATAAAGTGGTGATATTTCAGCCATGCAGGATTGAGACAGAGCTTAGTCTCGGAAGGCAGAAAGGTAGCCTTATGCAATGCAGGAAATGCAGATGGAGGTAGAGCTTAACCTTGGAAGGCAGAAAAGTAGCCTTATGCAAAATGTAGATGGAGACGGGGCTTAGTCTCGAAAGGCAGAAAATTAGCCTTATGCAGATGATGATGGAGGTAGAGCTTAACCTCGGAAGGCAGAAAAGTAGTCTTATGCAAAATGCAGATGGAGACATGGCTTAGTCTCGAAAGGCAGAAAGGTAGCCTTATGCAAATGATGATGGAGGTAGAGATTAACCTCGGAAGGCAGAAAAGTAGCCTTATGTAATGCAAAGATATGCAGATGGAGGTAGAGTTTAACCTCGGAAGGCAGAAAAGTAGCCTTATATAGTACAAGAATGTAAAAGGACGATTAGTAGTAAGATCTCTTAGCTGATAGCCGATTATGACAATATGACTGTTGGGGAGATTGTGTACGGATAGAAATTGTGGGCACATGATGGTTCTGAGAAGTTGCATTCTTGGGAAAGTGTGAGTGCATAAATATATCTAATGATATTGCGAATTGAGTGCCTGCATCCAAAGAAAAATCGTGAGTTCTGTAAGGGGAAAAGATTAGTTCGTCTTCCTCGGGCTCTTGACGTTGTGTGTCATTGGGGTAGCATCGCTAAACAACAGCAATCCGGATAATAGTTATGCATGATTTAGTAAATATAACGTAAGTATATAATCGAAAATAGTTTTCTTTAGATGAACCAACGACTGCGACGTGGTTCCAGACATTGCAACCTCTTTCGCTCCGGAATTTTGAGGGTCCTCCTCAAAATTCTGCCCCAGTTCCAATAGCGGGGGGAAATGGAATTTTTATTAAATTGTGACCGAACCCATAGGGCTGCCTACGTATCCCCTCTTAAACGGGAATCAGGTCAGGCGTAGTTCAAATTACATCATAAAGGGAATCATAAGTGGTTACACATAGTATCGTTTCACTGCATCTGAATTGATTGGCTTTGGCCAGACTTCTCTGTCCATTTCTGCAAGAATAAGGGCTCCTCCAGTTAGAACCCGGTGAACCATGTACGGACCATGCCAATTGGGAGAGAACTTCCCCTTGGCTTCATCTTGATGTGGGAATATTTTCTTCAACACCAGCTTCCCCGGTGTAAACTTCCTTAGCTTAACTCTTTTGTTGAAGGCTCTAGACATTCTGTTCTGATACAACTGACCGTGGCAAACTGCATTCATCCTTTTCCCATCAATAAGGGCTAACTACTCGTAGCGACCTTTTACCCATTCTGCATCATCCAACTCTGCTTCTTGTATAATCCTTAAGGAGGGAATTTCTACCTCGGCGGGGATGACTGCCTCTGTACCATAAACCAGCATGTAGGGAGTTGCTCCGGTTGATGTGGAAACTGTGGTACGGTATCCCAATAAGGCGAATGACATTTTCTCATGCCATTGTTTGTGCCTTTCGACCATCTTCCTTAGTATCTTCTTGATATTCTTGTTGGCTGCCTCCACAACTCCATTCATCTGAGGCCTGTAGGCTGTAGAGTTCTTGTGTTTGATCTTGAATTTTTCACACATTACTTTCATCAAGTCGCTGTTGAGATTGGAACCATTATCGGTGATGATTGATTCCGGAATTCCGAACTGACAAACAATGCGGTCGCGGACGAAATCCACCACAACCTTCTTAGTGACCGCCTTGTATGATGCTGCTTCGACCCATTTGGTAAAATAATCGATTACCACTAAGATGAACCTGTGCCCATTTGATGCCGCAGACTCGATAGGTCCGATAATATCCATTCCCCAAATGGCAAATGGCCATGGTGATCTTGTTGCAGTAAGCTCATTTGGAGGCACCTTTATCATATCTGCATGTATCTGACAGCGATGGCATTTGCGAACATACTAGATACAGTCTGTTTCCATAGTCATCCAAAAATACCCTGCTCAGAGTATCTTCTTTGCTAAGACAAAACCATTCATGTGCGGCCCGCAGGTCCCTATATGCACTTCATCCAATAGCCTGGATGCTTCTTTTGCTTTGATACACCTTAGTAAACCCAAATCCGGAGTCCTCCTGTACAGGATTCCTCCACTATGAAAGAAGTTGCTGGAAAACCTACGAAGTGTGTGCTTCTGAGTAGCGTTGGCAAGTTCTGGATATTCCCCTGTTGTCAGGTACTCCTTGATGTCATGGAACCATGGCTTTCCATCCGCTTCTTCCTCAACGTGGACGCAATAAGCTGGCTGATCATGAATCTTTACTGGGATGAGATCAATGAAATTTGTATCTGGATGCTGGATCATGGATGATAAAGTAGCTAATGCATCAACAAACTCGTTCTGGACTCTGGGGACGTACTGAAATTCTGTCTTTGCGAACCTTTTCCTCAACTCCTGTATGTGATGCAAGTAGGGAAGTATCTTAGAGTTCTTGGTTGCCCACTCTTCTCGAACCTGATGTTTGAGCAAGTCTGAGTCCCCGATCACTAGCAACTCTTGAACGTTCATGTTAATGGCCATTTTGAGCCCCAAAATGCAGGCTTCATATTCGGCCATATTATTGGTGCAAGGGAACCTGAGCTTGGCAGATACCGGTAGTGCTGGCCGGTTTCTGATACTAGGACTGCTCCTATGCCAACTCTTTTGAAATTCGCAACTCCGTCAAAAAACAACCTCCAACCATCATAGGATTCTGCAATATCTTCTCCTATGAAAGATACCTCTTCATCGGGAAAATACGTTTTTAGGGGCTCGTATTCTCCATCCACGGGATTCTCGGCGAGATAATCCGCCAAGGCTTGCCCTTTGATTGCTTTCTGGGTCACGTAAATAATGTCGAATTCACTTAGCAGGATTTGCCACTTGGCGAGCTTGCCAGTGGGCATGGGTTTCTGGAAGATATACTTTAGAGGGTCCATTCTGGATATGAGATAAGTAGTGTAGGCACAGAAGTAATGCCTCAACTTCTGCGCGACCCTAGTCAGAGCACAACAAGTGCATTCTAAAAGAGAATACCGGGCCTCGTATGGTGTGAACTTCTTACTGAGATAGTAGATCGCCTTCTCCTTTCTCCTTGTTTCATTATGTTGTCCCAGAACACAACCGAATGCTCTATCCAATACTGCAAGTTAAAGCAATAGGGGTCTTCCTAGCTCAGGCAGAACCAAGACTGGTGGCATTGACAGGTATTCCTTGATTCTGTCGAAGACTTTCTGACAATCATCAGTCCACTTGGTAGCAGCACCTTTTTCAATATTTTGAAGATAGGTTCACAAATGATAGTGGACTGAGCTATGAACCGGCTGATATAGTTGAGTCTCCCCAGGAAACTCATCATGTCCTTCTTGTTCTTTGGCAGCGACAATTCTTGGATAGCTTTGACCTTTGATGGATCCAATTCTATTCCTCGACGACTCACGATGAAACCCAATAATTTACCAGCAGGAACCCTGAATACACACTTGGCGGGATTTAGTTTCAGATTGTACCTCCTCAGTTTGTTGAAGAACTTTCTTAGGTCTTCCATGTGATCCCTTGATTTCTTGGATTTGATGATGACGTCATCCATATATACCTCGATCTCCTTGTGTATTATGTTATGAAAGATGGTAGTCATGGCTCTCATGTAGGTGGCACCAGCATTCTTCTAACCGAATGACATCATTTTGTAACAGTACATTCCTCATGGCGTGATGAAAGCCATTTTCTCTGCATCTTCCTCATCCATCCATATCTGATGATACCCAACAAAACAATCAACAAAAGAATGTAACTCATGCTTGGCGCAGTTGTCGATAAGAATGTGTATGTTAGGCAAGGGAAAGTCGTCTTTGGGACTGGACCGATTAAGACCCCGGTAGTCAACACAAACTCTAACTTTCCCATATTTTTTTGGTACTGGCACGATGTTGGCTAACTATGTCAGATACTCTACTACCCCTGAGAACCTTGGCTTTGACTTGCTTAGTAACCTCTTCTTTGATTTTCAAACTCATGTCAGGTTTGAATTTCTTGAGCTTCTGCTTTACCGGCGGACATGTTGGATCTGTTGGTAGTTTGTGAGCTACAATGGATGTACTGAGACCAGTCATATCATCATACGACCAGGCGAATATGTCTTCATATTCCGTGTACTCTTTCTTTTCTGATGGTGACAGGTGAACATTGATGCACGTTTCTTTGACATTCTCTGTATCTCCCAGATTAACGACCTCAGTTTCGTCCAAGTTAGACTTAGGCCTATTTTCAAAATTCTCAACCCCTCTGATGACCTCTTCTGGTATATCATCCTCTTCTGACTCCGTATCCGTTTGTTGCGTTGTCTCGTTATAAGTCACAATCGTTGGTTCATCGTTAAGGCAAGTAATAGTAATGTTGTGTAAAATAAAGTGAATGCTTCAATTGAATTCATAATTTTTTTGAATATTAGAGCTCTTTTCAAAATTAAAGACAATGCGGAAATAAAATCAGTTAGTAAAAAGTAAAAATGTGATGCATGGTTCTTTTGTTTAGCCTTGCTACCCCGAAGCTTTCCGGGCCCTGGTGGTTCTGATTGACCAATTGCTAAGGCTCTCTCCTCGGTTCACAACTTGTATAGAAGGGTCTTCCTCCCCTTCCTCCTTGAAAATAACACAGTAGTCCATATCATCGTCTTCCAGAAATAGATTCCTTGTTCCGGATAGGACTCGGAGGAGGAGGAGGTGGAGGGCCCTTGGATCTCGTACTGTATGATGATAGTGCCAGAATGCACGAACTAACCTTTGGGGAGGGGAATAATAAAAGAAAAGAAAAATAAAAAGGTAACAAGTTAGTGCGGATTATGAGGAAAAATGTTGCAATATTTAAACATATTGTGCAAGAATGTAAATCGCATCCTAATTTGGGTGCCTCGTTGTGCCCGAGGTAGGCCTAGCGAAAAGTTAATTTGGAGAACTTATAATGCTAAATGCCTCATTTTATTGATAAAAATAAGACGAATCCCAAAACGACACTAAAATAGCGGAAAGTAAAAATGTCACTAATGGCCATTGGTCTTATTACATTAAAAGCGAAAAGAAAGACTCCTAACTACTTGGTCCCAGAAGGACCTTTGTCGGGTTGAATGTTCTCGTTGATCAAGTCCTCCAGCTCGCGCAGATTTTCTATTAAAAATGCTATCGCCAGACGTTCTCCTTTGCCTTCCTCAGCATTTTGACAGTCGATGACTCTTTTCCTCACTTTCCCTTCCAATTCCAACAAGCTGTACTCTAGGTATTCTAGCTTCTTACTAGCCTTGGTGACTCTCTCTTTCCATTCGTTGATTTGGTTGCTTGATGGGAGGTTTCTCCACTAAGTCTGCAAGAGTGAATGTATGTTTACCACACCGAAGTCAGGAACTTTGTCATTCATTTTCTGCAAAACAAAAGGGTTAAGACCTTACCCCCACCGGACTCGACTATTTAATACCAATAATCAGCATAAAAAGCATTTAGTTCTCCAAATAAATGTACAAAATATGGTGGTGTCCATTTAGGTTTCAAGGAAACCCAGTGGACTTCGGACAAGGCTATCTTAATGAGTCATTATGTGGACAACATAACTGACTCGGCTAGGTTTGACCATGATGCATGCACAGTTAAACAGAGTAAGGTTTCTATTGGGGTATTAGACAGGTACCCTTGAGCGAACAACTCAAGAGGGAAAGGCACGGAACCGTCGACTGCATCGCTGATCGACTGGTTACCACAAATACGCCTTTGCCAAATTTAAAAGGTGATAATATTGGAAGAGCGCAACCACTCATTATAAGTGTCGCTATGGTATTTGTTTGGCACGAGTGGAATATGATGTTGAAGATGCAGTTTACAAGAATGAAACAAATTGACATGTATTTCCACGTTCATAAGATAAATGATTACAGTAATTATAGTAATCACAACAGTATTGAAATAAAGCAGTAAAGGAAAGCAGTTAAAGGAAAGAAAAGACATGAAGAGCCAAGTCAGTTTCGTAGTGAAAGAATAAAAGACAGTAAATAAAGCAATTAATGAGATAATAGAGTCACAAGCAACATACAATGGTAAAAGCCTAAAGAATCCCCAGCAGAGTCGCCATGCTGTCGATGCCCCCTTTTTCTACGGGTCAAAATCGGGTATACGACATTAGGAGGACAACTCTATTCCCGTTCGAGAATTGGGTCTTAGAAGTTGAAGAGTCGTCACCTAATGATTATAGTGCATTAGGACACTTTTTAGAAGAGTTTGAGATGAAAAGACCAGAGATTAGGGTAAGGGCTAGAAATTATCCCGAGGGGAAGGTGTTAGGCACCCCTCAGGATCCACAAGTGTGGTTCCCGGCCATGCTACAATTGTGACTTTAAGAAGACAAGTAGAAAAATAAAGCAAAGGGCTTCACATAGTTTTGCAAACAAGTTTAAGAGTTGAAGAAGTAGAGATTTTAGAAAATTAGTTTTAAAAGAAGACTTAAAAATTAACAAGTAAAGGGGAAAGGGGTCCTGGTTTACTGATAATATGGATCACATCAATGCAATATCCAGCAATCACTCCTCAAAAGAGGGGTCGCACGTGATATTAGCGCACCGGTCATCATATCCATATTCTATCCTTCCCACCTCGTTAAGGTATTAAAGCGCGGAAAGTTTCGTTACTTATTGCATGCTAGTACCCGTCCCAATTCTATGAGTCCCGGAGGCATTTAGGACTACTAATCCTAAAGGGAAAGGGATTTGGGGCCTTTTGAGAGTTTCAAAGGACAAAATACTAAGGCGTCAATCAAAACACATAATACAAGTAAAAGTGGAGGCAGATAAGCAAGTAAGGCTCAAGTAAACCTCTTTAAATCAGATAAGCCATAGAGTTTAGCATGTCTTGCATGTATTGGTTTGGTCTTTAAAAATTAAAGCGATAAGCGGACTGATTCAACACATACTTTTAGACTGGAAGTCCTCATTAGGCTCACTCGAATGCAGTTGTCAAATACTGAGCCACTTTAATTAGTCAACTTTACCTTAAGTGTGAGACAAAACTACTGATTGTAAATGAGTTGCAGAATAAGATAAGTTTCAGAAAAGATTGCAGACTTAATACAAAGAAAATGGTTTAAAATGAGTTTCAGAAAACATATTTGTTTAAGAAAAAAAGTTGTCGAGTTTTAACAAAAGAACTGAATTGCAGACTAATTCAAATGGTTTATCAGATAAGTATAAAGAAGTAAATTCAGATTGATTTGAAAAAATGTTTGTCAAATTATCAGGAAAGCAGTAAGTTTTCAGAAAATATGCACTGATTTGAGAATATTTATCAAGAAGGAAAAAGATGCACTGATTTCGTTGCAAGAAAAGTTTTAAGGGTTCAGAAAACGTGTAGAAAGTCGCTTGTTTTAGCAAAAAAGGTCAGTACTATTTTAGACGAGTGAAACAATTCTGATTTGAAGTTCCTTTAGGCATGATCTCTACGAGTTACTGATTTTAATGCCTTTCAAATGTTAACAGCCTTATAAACATGATATTTATATGCTGATTTATTGTTAAACCTAACGGTTTGCCTAATGTCATTATAAATGCAGAAATGCAAATCCCTATAGGCAACAACAACAACAACAACAACAACAACGACCCAGTATAGTCCCACAAGTGGGGTCTGGGGAGGGTAATATGTACGCAGACCTTACCCCTACCCCGAAGGGTAGAGAGGCTGTTTTCAAGAGACCCCCGGCTCAAAAAAAGCAACAGGAGCCAATATATTAGTACCATAAAAATGCATAATAAAAAAATTATTAGGCTTAGCCCTTATAAAAAATTACCCTTCTAGACAATCTTAGGCTTAGGTCTAATGTTTTTTCACATATTGATCAATCTTACAAATGAAGTATTAGATTGTCATCTTATGTTTGCAATAACTTATAAAAAATTCAAATTGTCGGTAATGTTTCTCATAAGATTTTTAATTTGCTCCAAGTGAATCTTTAGAAATTAAAAAATGGTCATCTCTAGACAACTGTCCCAAAAGGGACAATAATTTCTGAAGTTCTTGCATCCACCACTCCACTTTTCTTTCACTACGTGAACCACTTTCTCTTCATTTTCTTCAAAACCCCAAAATTTCAGAGAGGACACTCTCTTATTCGAGAGGTTAGTTATGTGAGACAAGAACTCTTATAAGAGTGTAAGTTTTTTTTTTTGAAACTCAAGAAAAATCACACCAGGGATGTAAACCGCACTAGGCAGGGCCCTGTAAGACAAGCTTGACCCAGAAAGTATTGAGGAAGGATTGATCCCATATCATATGTATTGTTACGCGGTGTCTTCCTGATGTTCTTTGGAAGGGCAACGTAAGGCTAAGCAACCGATGTCAGTGCGGTTGTTGTCCACCAATTAAATGCAGAAATGCAAATCCCTATAGGCATGGTATCTATATGCATAGTTGCAGAAATCAGAAAGTTAGATCCTATAGGCATGGTTTCTACTTGTGAGATTGCATAGATTAACAGTAAAAGTCTTATAGGCATGGTTTCTACCCTTTTGTGCATAAAAGTAAATCCCCTCCCCTTTTCACTAGATCCCCGAGTTTATACAAATTATTACAGACCAGGAAAATAAGACAGAAATAAAAATACATCAGAAATTACAGCTACATCCGAGCAGCCTAATTCAGACTTAGTATCTAACAATATGAGATTGAACCACTTCCAAGATCCAGATTTCCAAAGCCTTCTCTTATCTAGGGTGTTTCAGAGATCCAAGGAGTTTCAAGAACTCCAGGTAGTGCTTACACCCAAGATATCAATTAGAAAGAATTATAGTGCAGTGTGGAAGGGCCAACCCTCAGGTGTCCAAGTTCAGAGGGAGCTTGGGGGGGTCCCAAGGCAAGGCTCACAAGAGAGGGGCATAACTTAGTTTCTAAGAATGAGTGTAAGTGCAAGAGGGGGGTTAGGGAGTGGCATAGAAGGCTGGTGGTCATGCCTAGCCATAGGATAGGCTGGCACACCCCTGACCAGGCCTGTTCAGCCAACAAAGAAGAGCACAGACCTATTGAAGGTCAGACTATGGTCTGGACAGTGATTAGGACACTGCCAGACCAAAGTCTCAGGCTCAGAATACACATAAAGGGAAAAGGGAATGGGAATTGAAAGAGTTTAGGACTCAGGGAGTCCAGTCCATATACATGAACAACAATATCAAGTGTTGTCATGTTTTCTGAACCATAACTCAGCATACAAAGGGTTTAGTAATGGGGATTCATATAGGAGCAGGAATAAACAAACTTGCAAAAAGCAGTAAAATAAATAAAGAGAAGACTGAAGCATAAACACATAAGAGAGAGGCAGAATTTAAACAAGAAGAGACATACCAGTTGCAGAAAAGTAAGCAGGAAGAAAAGCAGAATACTTGCAGCCAAAGCACAATCAGAGAAGAGGACTCTAGCTTATGAGTTCAGAGAAAAACTCGAATGCTTTTAAGAAAAACTAAGAGTATTTGAGAGAAGAAGTAGTGACTTATGATGTGTGTGTTCGTGTCTTTGAAAGAGAAGAGTATATGTATTTATAGTTTTGAAAACGAGTAAAGAATAAGGTAACAAGTATAGCTTCAACATAAAAATGGGCATGATCACAATCAGAATCAATTAACACAAGACTTCCCTTTAATCAAGGGATTATTGTTCAAACGGATACTAACAGGATCAAAAATAAGGAAACAAAATCAGTCTATAAGCAGATTGGTTGTTGCCATAAAAGGAGCAGTAAAATCATACAATAGGTATTTAAGTCCAAGTACAGGATTGTACTTATTTTTGGAAAGGGTTTAGTAAACCAAGAAAGAGAATCAATTAACCCTTGACAGGCGTGTAAGTGGGAAAATTTTTGAAATCAGTTATGAGTTTGAAAATCAATCACAGAAAGGACTCAGTATATAAAGGAATGCACAAGTAATAGACATGTGAGGCCAAGCTATGGCAAAAAAAACAACATACAGTAGTAGCATAGAGCAAGCATTCGAAGCATGATAGTCAGGTTTCAGTGGTTTAGTAATAGAGAAAAGGATCAGAGGCATGCAAAGAGTCGAGTGAAAATCATAGTCGAGTTTGACAGGTTTAGAGGCGATAAACAAGTGAAACAAGCAAACAAATTCAGAATCTCGAATAAACCCCAAAAATTACGGTTTTCAACATGCTAATTCAGATAGAAAAACAAGGTAAACGAATGTTAACAAATAGACTAAGAAACTCAAACAAAATCTCAAGAATTAGGGTTTTAAACATGCTAACTCAGATAGAAAACAACACAAGCAAAACACAGTAAAACATGTCGAGAATCAGAGAAAAGATTCGAAATACCTTAACATAAAACCCTAATTAAACAATAAAGAGTTTTGAAAGCAAAAAATTAAAGAAACTTTGAGAAAGATGCTTAGAAAGTTCAAACACATATAGATCCGGGGCAAATCTGAAATAAAATCGAAGGAACCTTAGAGATTAGGATTTCGTAAGAAACCCAGGCGATGAGAAAAGTTTTGAAAACCATCGATCTAAGCAGGAAAGTCGAAGATCGAACTCGAATAGCCATGGCTGGCCTGGACAAAGGTTGAAGACGACCGGAGAACAGTCATCAAGCAACTTGGTCAAAACCCCTTCAAGATATGGTCATAGGACCTCAAAGACAAGCACGTAGAGGCTATGAGAGGCTAGTACAGGTCTCCGATGAGCTTGGGAAGCCATGGATTAGGGTTTCAGTGAGAGGCGACGGCTAGGGTTTGAGCTGGGTTGAGAGAGAGTTGAGAGAAAGAAGGGATTCAAAGGGGGCGTCTCTAGAGGAATGGGGTAGGTTTAGGTGTCGTTTGAAATTAAAAAGGAAAGAATCAATGGTGGTCGTTGATCTAAGTGATCAACGGCCGAGATTGAACAGGGTTATGGGCTGGGTCGGTTGAGTAGGTGTTGGGTCGGGTTAAAGGTAATTGGGCTGGGTAGTTTGGGCTCGAATTTGGGGCTGAGTTGGGTTAATTAGGGGTGCCAAATTGGCTGAAATTGAAATACAATTGAGGCTAGATTGTAAATAGCCACTTTTCTCATTTTGTTTTATAAAAAATAGAAATAACGATTTTAAGAACAAATTAAAAGTACCTGGTAAACAAATATCATATAAATATTTATTAAAAAATGTTGGGGTTAATTTTATAATTATGAGATGCTATCAATTACAAAATAGGCTATAATTGCAATTATATGCAATTTAGCTTTTAAAAATGCCAAACGAATTTGTAAAAATGTGCAAAAATCACCTTAATTATATTTTGGTATAAATATAGGAATAAAATAAATTATTCACCAAAATTGATGATTTTGGGAATAATTATGGATTTTGTACTGCTAAAATAGACAATAAATCGATTTTAAAAATCTTTAAGAATTAGGAAAAATACCAAAATTCTTGGGGCATGCTTATATATGTATGTACATGCTGTTTTGAAAGTATTTTGTACAGAAATACATAGGAAAAAATTGGGTATCAACATTCACCTGGTTCAAAGAGTTTCATTCAATTTTCTTTACTATTTGCTCTTTAAATGGTTTTACTGCTTTGATATAGAAGTGCTTAGTGCCTTTACGTGATTTCATACCGTCAACCATTATTTATTGTTATTACTTACTGGGTCGGAGTACTCACATTACTCCATGTACCGTGTGTGCAGGTACAGGTGTCCCTGAGGTGTAGAGCGAGTTTTCCTGCCGTTCAGTTTTTCATCGGAGTTATCGAGGTAGCTGCATGGTGTCTGCAGACCCAATTTCTCCCTCTATCTTTTTTTTTACTATTCCGCATTTTAGACATATTTCTGCATTAGGCTGTTGAAACCTTGTATTAGAGGCTCAGACTTGTAACACCAGATCATTGGGCATTTATAGAGATTTCATTATGGCATTCCACATATTTCAATCTTTTATTTCAGACTTCTACTTATATTAAATTGGTATCTATTTCTGAAAATTGGTAATGAATTCTAATACGAAGGGATTCTGCGTGGTAATTGGTCGGGCTTGCCTAGCATCGTGTTGGGCGCCATCACGATTGGGATTGGGGTCGTGATAAGTTGGTATCAGAGCCTAGGTTACATAGGTCTCACAAGTCATGAGCCGGTTTAGTAGAGTCTCGCAGATCGGTACGGAGATGTCTGTATTTATCCTCGAGAGGCTGCAGAACCTTTAGGAAAAACTTCATATTCTTAAAATTCTTGTCGTGCGACTTTGGTTGATCCGAGAACTAAACTTCTGTTATTCTATTCTCTCGCAGATGGCGAGGACTCGTGCTACTGGACGAGGTGGACGACTACCGGTGCCACCCACTGAGGCCACCAGAGGCCGTAGACGCGGTCGTGGCAGAGGCAGGGTAGCGTGGGCAGCACCTATTGATCCACCAGCTGCCCCAGTTCCAGTCCAGGCACCGACAGTGCCTATTGTGATTCCGGGTCTACAGGAGACCTTGGCTCAGATCCTGACAGTTTGCACTGGCCTAGCTCAGGCAGTTTCAGCTACCACAACATCGGCTACTTCACATGCCTGGGGAGGCAACCAGACCCCCACTGCTCGCACACCTGAGCAGGTGGTACAAGGATTGCAAACCCTGGAGGCACCTCCAACTCATCCGGTTGCACCAGCTCAGGAGTTTGTAGTACCAGTTATGCCAGATGATGAGTAGCGCCGTCTTGAGAGGTTTGGCAGGCTTCAGCCTCCGTCATTCAGTGGTGTTGAGGGCGAGAATGCCTAGGGTTTTCTTGACAAGTGTCCGCGGATGCTCCGTACAGTAGGGATACTTGAGACTAGTGGTGTGGCATTTACTACTTTTCAATTTACTGGGGCTGCCTTCACTTGGTGGGAGGCATATGAGAGGCGTAGGCCGGTTGGTGCAGTGCCCCTTACTTGGCAGGAGTTCTCCACTCTCTTCTTGGAGAGGTATGTACCGCAGTCCCGCAGGGAGGAGCTGCGTAGGCAGTTTGAGTGGCTAAAGCAGGGAGATATGACTGTGTCTCAGTATGAGGCAAGGTTTTTTGAGTTGGCTCATCATGCTAGTTGGATGGTTCCGACCGATCGTGAGCGGATCAGGAGATTTGTTGATGGCCTTAATTACCATCTCCGTATCTTGATGACTAGAGAGAGAGTTTGGGTGTTTTATTTGAAGAGGTGGTTGATATTGCTCGGGAGATTGAGACGGCTCGCTAGCAGGATAGAGAGGAGAGGGAGGCCAAGAGGCCTTGAGGTTCTGGGAGTTTCAGTGGTGCTCCGTCTAGGGGCCAGTTCCAGCATGGTAGAGGCTATTCTTTCAGGCCCACTCAGTCGGCTCGTCCAGAGTATCGCGGGGGATCTTCAGGTCGTGGTTATCATGGTTCTCAGTAGGGTCAGCCTTCACTAAGCGCCCTCCCAGCTCAGAGTTCATCTCGTGCTCCATCAGTACAGGATTCTTCCGTAGCAGGTCATTCTACTGGTCCTTCTAGTTCCAGAAGTTCCCTTCAGCCCCTACCTCTAACACCGGGTAGTTGTTATGAGTGAGGAGAGTTTGGGCATATGAGGAGACAGTGTCCTCGACTTCATGATGTTCAATATCAGCAAAGGGGTCAGCCCTTGACTTCCGCTCCAGTTATTTCACCACCCGCCCAACCAGCTAGGGGTGAAGGTCAGGCAGTCAGGGGTCGCCCCAGAGGGAAAGGTCGATCAGGCGGTGGCCAGGCCCGTTTTTATGCTATTTCAGGCCGGACATATGCCATTGCTTTAGATGCTGTCATCACAAGTATTGTCTTAGTCTGCCACAGAGATGCTACTGTATTATTTGATCCCCGTTTCACCTATTCTTATGTGTCCTCATATTTTGCTCATTATTTGGGTACGCCCTAGGAGTTTCTTTCTTTACCTATTCACGCATCTACCCCGGTAGGCGATACTGTTATTGTGGACCATGTGTACCGGTCATGTGTTGTGACTATTGGGGGTCGGTAGACCCGAGTTGATCTATTGCTATTGAGCATAGTGGACTTTGATGTTATTTTGGGCATGGATTGGTTATCTCTGTGTCATGCTATTCTAGACTGTCATACTAAGACAGTTACTTTGGCTATGCCAAGTGTACCGCGGATCGAGTGGCGTGGTGTGACTGATTATGTTCCTAGCAGAGTGATTTCTTTCTTGAAAGCCCAGCGTATGGTTGGGAAGGGTTGTCTGTCATATCTAGCTTTTGTGCGAGATGTTGGAGCTGAAACTCCTAGTATTGATTTTGTCCCAGTTGTGAGGGATTTTCCCGATGTATTTCCTGCAGACCTGTCGGGCATGCCGCCGGATAGGGATATTGATTTTGGTATTGACCTGGTGCCGGGCACTCAGCCCATTTCCATTCTGCCATATCGTATGACACCAGCAGAATTGAAAGAGTTGAAGGAGCAACTTCAGGAACTCCTAGATAAGGGGTTCATTCGGCCTAGTGTGTCACCTTGGGGTGCGCCAGTTTTATTTGTGAAAAAGAAAGATGGCACAATGAGAATGTGCATTGATTACAGGCAATTGAATAAAGTAACAGTGAAAAACAAGTATCCTTTGCCTCGCATTGATAACTTATTTGATCAACTTCAGGGAGCGAGTGTGTTCTCCAAGATTGATCTCTGTTCGGACTATCACCAATTGAAGATCAGGGATTCAGATATTCCTAAGACTGCTTTCAGGACTAGATATGGTCACTATGAGTTTCTTGTCATGTCTTTTGGGCCGACCAATGCCCCGGCAGTGTTCATGCATTTGATGAAAAGTGTATTTCAGCCTTATTTGGATTCATTCGTTATTGTATTCATTGATGATATTCTGGTGTACTCGCGTAGTCAGGAGGAGCAAGCAGAGCATTTGCGTGTAGTGTTGCAAAGATTAAGGGAGGAGAAGCTTTATGCGAAGCTCTCCAAGTGTGAGTTATGGCTCGGTTCAATGGCATTCTTGGGACATATAGTGTCCAGCGAAGGTATCCAGGTTGATCCAAAGAAGATAGAGGCGGTTCAGAGTTGGCCTAGACCATCCTCAGCCACAAAGATTCGTAGCTTTCTTTGGTTAGTAGGATATTATCGACGGCAAGTTCAGGGATTTTCATCCATTACATCGCCCTTGACCAAGTTGACTCAGAAGGGTGCACCATTTGTATGGTCGGACGAGTGTGAGGAGAGCTTTTAGAAGCTCAAGACAGCTTTGGCCACAGCTCCAGTGTTGGTTTTACCATCAGCTTCAGGTTCATACACCGTATATTGTGATGCTTCGAGAGTTGGGATTGGCTGTGTATTGATGCAGGAGGGTAGAGTGATTGCTTATGCTTCTCGTCAGTTGAAACCCTATGAGAAGAACTACCCTGTTCATGATTTGGAGTTGGCTGCCATAGTTCATGCATTGAAAATTTGGAGGCACTATTTGTATGGCGTATCTTGTGAAGTATTCACGGATCATCACAGTCTTCAGCATTTATTCAAGCAGAAGGATTTTAATTTGAGACAGCGGAGATGGCTAGAGTTGCTTAAGGATTATGATATTACTATTCTGTATCATCCGGGAAAGACCAATGTAGTGGCCGATGCTTTGAGCCGAAAGGCAGTAAATATGGGGAGTTTGGCGTACATTCCAGTTGGGGAGAGACCATTTGCAATTGATGTTCAGGCTTTGGCCAATCGGTTTGTAAGACTAGATATTTCGGAGCCCCGTCGGGTGTTGGCTTGCGTGGTTTCTCGGTCTTCCTTATATGATCGCATCAGAGAGCGCCAGTATGATGATCCGCACTTGCTTGTCCTTAAGGATAAGGTTCAGCATGATGATTCCAGAGATGTGACCATCGGTGATGATGGTGTGTTAAGGATGCAGGGCCGGATTTGTGTGCCCAATGTGGATGGGCTTAGAGAATTGATTCTGGAGGAGGCCCACAACTCGTGGTATTCTATTCATCTGGGTGCCACGAAGATGTATCAAGATTTGAGGCAACACTATTGGTTGAGAAGAATAAAGAAAGATATTGTGAGATTTGTAGCTCGGTGTCTCAATTGTCAGCAGGTGAAATATGAGCATTAGAGACCAGGTGACTTACTTCAACAGATGGTTATTCCCGAGTGGAAGTGGGAGATGATCACTATGGACTTTGTTGTTGGACTTCCACGGGCTTCGAAGAAATTTGATGCTATTTGGGTGATTATGGATCGGCTGACCAAGTCCGCGCACTTCATCCCTGTATGTACTACCTATTCTTTAGAGCGGTTGGCAGGGATTTATATCCGGGAGATTGTTCGATTGCATGGTGTTCCAGTTTCCATCATCTCAGATAGAGGTACTCAATTTACTTCACAGTTTTGGAGAGCCGTTCAGAGAGAGTTGGGTACTCAGGTGGAGTTGAGCACAACGTTTCATCCTTAGACGGACGGACAGTTCGAGCGTACTATTCAGATATTGGAGGACATGTTGTATGCTTGTGTCATCGATTTTGGAGGTTCATGGGATAAGTTTTTGCCGCTTGCAGAGTTTGTCTACAACAACAACTACCAGTCGAGTATTCAGATGGCTCGGTATGAGGCTTTGTATGGGAGGCGGTGTAGATCTCCAGTTGGTTGGTTCGAGCCCGGCGAGGCTAGGCTATTGGGGACAGATTTGGTTCAGGATGCCTTAGAGAAGGTGAAGGTGATTCGGGAAAGGCTTCGTACAACACAGTCGCGCCAGAAGAGTTATGCGGACTAAAAGGTTTGAGATGTATCCTACATGGTTGGTGAGAAGGTCTTGCTGAAGGTTTCACCCATGAAGGGTGTTATGAGATTTGGAAAGAAAGGAAAGTTGAGTCAACGATTCATTGGACCTTTTGAGGTACTTAGGAGGATTGGGGAGGTGGCTTATATGCTTGCTTTGCCACCCAGCTTGTCGAGTGTGCATCCGGTATTTCATGTTTCTATGCTCCAGAAGTATGTTAGGGACCCGTCCTATGTTTTGGATTTCAGCACGGTTCAGTTGGATGATGATTTGACCTTTGATGTGGAGCCAGTGGCTATTTTGGGTCGTAAGGTTCGGAAATTGAGGTCAAAGGATATATCTTCGGTAAAAGTGTAGTGGAGAGGTCGGCCCATGGAGGAAGCTACCTGGGAGACCGAGCGGGAGATGCGGAGCAGATATACTCACCTGTTTGAGGCTTCAGGTATGTTTCTTGACTCGCTCGAGGACGAGCGTTTGTTTAAGTTGGGGAGGATGTGATGACCCGACCCGTTGTCTCATGAGTTACCGCCCTGTTTTCCCCATTTTCTGTTTTTTCATGCTTCGTTATCCGTATCTTGTATGATTGGAAGTGGTTTTGGAGGTCCGGTGTAGAATTTGGCTTGAATTGGCAAAGTTAGTATTTTGGCGATTTCCAGTTGATAGGTGAGATTTTGATCCGGGAGTTGGAATGGAATTCCGAGAGTTGTTGTAGTTTTGTTAGGTGATTTGGGATATATGTGCAAAATTTCAGGTCATTCGGACGTGGTTTGGTTGGGTTTTTGATCAAATGCGTGTTTTGGAAGTTTTAGAAGAACTTAGGCTTGAATTCGATGTAATTTGATGGTTTTGGTGTTAATTGAGGTGTTTTGATGATTGGAACAAGTTTGGATAATGTTTTAGGATGTGTTGGTGCTTTTGGTTGAGGTCCCAGTGGTCTCGGGTGAGTTTCGGGTGGTTAAACGGACTATTTCATCTTTGGAAAAGTTGCAGATTTTTGTTTAGCTTCAGCTGTGCACCAGAAAATTTCTGGTCCGATGAGTCCAGTTTGGAAGCTCATATCTTGAAATATATAAGAAATCAGAAAAAGTTCAAAACATGAAAGTTGTAGCCCTTGCATTCTAGTTTTTAGAAAGTTAAACCATTCATGATTTGGATATTCTATCAGAACGTTATGATGAATCGAATATGGCTGGTAGATCAGTTTTGACAGAATTTTCTGATGCATTTTAAAAGCTCATATCTTGGAATATATAAAGAGTTATATGGTGTACAACCTATCAAATGGAAGATCTTCGAGTTTAGTTTTTAAATATTCAAACCGTTTGTCATTTGAATATTTTTACAAGGAGTTATAGGAGTTTTAACAGAAGGTGTACAACAGGGAAAATGGTAAGAGGATGTACAACCTGCACAACGCAAGGTACACCTCGATGAAGCCTGGGCAGAATGTTTTTAAGTCCTCTTGTCCGCGACTTGGGTCCATTTTTCAGCCATAGTTGATCATTTTGAGAGCTTTTTGAAGGAGATTGAAGAGGGATTCAAGGAGAAACGTTTGGAGGTAAGAATTTCGGACCTAAAACTCATTTATATTGTGAAATCCACCTAGAAAATCATTGAATTCTTGCTAAAAATGGAAGAAATAGGGCTTGAGATTTTGAGATTATGATTGGGGATTTGGAGGACCATTTGGGGTCGGATTTGAGAACTTTTGGTATGTATGAACTCGTGAGCAGATAAGGAACCCGTTGATGTAAAAATTTCTTAATTTCGAGAAGTGGGCTCGGGGCTCGGGTTTTGCCAATTTCGAGAATTTTGATATTTTTCGATTGTTTTCGATTGGGTATTGTTTATTTAGCATAATGTGACATGTTCGTTGTGATTTTGGTCAGATTCGACGCGCGAGAAGGCCAATTTGAGAGGCAAATGCATAACGAGCTAGAGCTTTGGCTAGTTTGAGGTGAGTAATGATTTTAAATGATGTCCTGAGGGTTTGAAACCCCGGATTTTGTACAACATAGTGCTATACTGAGATGAGACACACGCTGTGTGATGAGCGTGGGGTTCATTACTACTGGTGATTGTGACTTGGTCCATCCCAATTGATATTTTCACTACATTTTGACTGAGACTTATGCATTGTCATCCTGACTTGGGCTAGTTGCCATGTTTGGGGCCTTGTGCCGACCTGTAGAACCCTTATGTGATTTTTGACTGATTTTCTTCACTTATTTGCTAAAAATCATATCCTCAGTCATGTTTCTAATTGTTTAAAAATGATATGAACCGGGTTATGAAATGTTAACCATAAATGAGAGAAATATGTGGGTTGAGATCCCTACCTTATATTATTGTGCCCGAGAGGCTGTGATTATAATGACTGAGAGGGGTTGAGGACCCAATAGTGAGGATATTATATATGATATTGGATCGGGCTGCACGCCGCAACAAATACTTATATGGACCGGGCTGCGCGCCGCGACAAATATGTAAATATATATATATGGATCGGGCTATATATATATATATAGATCGGGCTGCACGCCGCAGCAATATAGCGCTTGGGCTGTAGGAGCCCCTCCGGAGTCTGCACATCCCCAGTGAGCATAGTCGACTATCTATATGGATCGACTGCACGTTGTAGCAATGTACGGATCGGGCTGCACGCCGCAGCGGTATATATATATATGTTTCGATTTCGGTTATTGTGAGAAGTATATGAATTGAGTATTGAGGGTAAGAAATAAGTAAATGAACAGAAATGCTCGAGGAGCGAATTTATACTGGATTAATGCCTGTCAAATTACCTGTTTTCACCTAGTTCAAAGAGTTTCATTCAATTTTCTTTACTACTTTCTCTTTAAACGGTTTTACTGCTTTGATATAGAACTGCTTAGTGCCTTTACGTGATTTCATACCGTCAACCATTATTTATTATTATTACTCACTGGGTCGTAGTACTCACATTACTCCTTGCACCGTGTATGCAGGTACAGGTGTCCCTGAGGTGTAGAGCGAGCTTTCCTGCCGTTCAGTTTTTCATCGGAGTTATCGAGGTAGCTACATGACGTCCGCAGACTCGATTTCTCCCTCTATCTTTCTTTACTATTCCGCATTTTAGACATACTTCTGCATTAGGCTGTAGAAACATTGTATTAGAGGCTTAGACTTGTGACACCAGATCGTTGGGCATTTATAGAGATTTCATTATGGCCTTCCACATATTTTAATCTTTTATTTCAGACTTCTACTTATATTAAATTGGTATCTATTTCTGAAAACTGGTAATGAATTCTAATAAGAAGGGATTGTGAGTGGTAATTGGTCGGGCTTGCCTAGCATCGTGTTGGGCGCCATCACGACCGGGATTGGGGTCGGGACATTTTGTGTTCTGTTTTGTAGTATAATTGTAGTTATATTGTAGATATGAAATATATGTGACCATGCCTTTTATTATAAATTGTAGATATAATGTAGACATTTCTTATAAATGTTACTCTTATTATTTATAATGTAATTGTATTTAGATTGGACCTTATGTATCATATTTTATGATGAATTGTATGTAAAAATTGTATATTTGGTAATTTGGACAGAATTGGTATATCTGTATTTCATGATTGTAGTTAATTTGTAGAGCAAGTTGAAGACTTATAATATTAACTGTAGTTTGAATATAGATATTATTGAGACCTCATGGTAGTTGCTGTGTTCTATTTGTTGTTGTGTATAGCAGCTAAAGTGTAGCTATTTGTTAGATTATTTGAATTCTGACTTTGTAGTTTAAAGTGTAGCTGCTTTGTTGATAATTGTAGTTACACTGTAGGTTATAGTAGATTTTATTTTATTTTGCAGCACATTGATGTTATTATGTATTACCTGAGAAAAAGAGGCAAATATGTCCCCAACAACAACAACACTAGGTTTACAACAACCGATTGCTTGTTCAAGTCAAAGATTGAACAAATCTATGAGAAGTTCATAAGTTCTCCACCAGAAAAAAAGTATTCGGTTGTTAAACCCGATGATGATGTTGCAGAATATATTCTTGGGTATACACTTCTTGCTAATGTTGCCTGAAATGAAGTTGACTATGTCATCATGCCCGTGAACATTGTAGAGAATTTCCATTGGTTGTTGGTCGTTTTCGACATAGCGGTATGTGTATGATTCCATGGTGTCTTTACACCATCATAATGCTGTTGAATCATGTGTTGATAAGCTTTCAATCATTATCCCTCTGTATTTGTCTTGCACTGGTTTCTACGAGAAGTGTAAAGACATTGACTTCAAGACCACAAAGGCATACATTGAGAAACCAGTTACAGACCCTCTCAACATACAGTGGATGGTTGCGGAGATTCCACAACAAAAGGAAGGATCACTGTAAAAAAACTATTCTCTCTTTCTAGATGTTTAATTATTTTTTTTTTATAATCATTTGTTAAATAATTAAATTTTTTTGTCTTATGCAGCGATTGTGGTGTATTTGTGGCTGCTTTTGCGGAGTATGTTAGCCTTGGAGATTTGTCAATCCCTTCAGAAGACCTTTCGAATATCGACCAACACCGTAGACGCTATGGAGCTCTCCTATGAGACTATGCTACAAAGAAGCAAGAAGATGGGTCAATCAGTGAAAGTGAAGTTACAGGCAGGCTAGCAAGGAGGAAGGGTGCTCCTGCTTTGAATGAAAAGACTAGAGTTTAGAGAAAGAAGAAATAAAGTCCTGTTTTCCTAGTTTAGTTGATGTCAATTTGTAGTTGAAGGAGAATACACTACTTTATGAACAAAATTTTTATTTTTTTATTTCAGCATACCTTTTTGTTTTGTTATTTTATCCTTCATTATTAGTTGTTCACTTGAATATAAATTGGTTGTTTGCAGCACTATATCTTCATTATATTAAATATGAGTATTTTGATGTTAGAATACAATTTGTCTACAAATAATATAGACAATATTTATATTTTGGAAACATTCAATGTAGTTATTGTATATAATTTTGTATTTGTATATGTTCATAATTTTTACGAAATACCTTTAAGTTCTAGGTAATATCTGTATATAACTGTCCGTTGAAGTTAAATTACACAACAAACAGAAGAAATAAATACTCCAATCCTAGAAATATATTATTCACAATTTATCTACAAATCATCTACAAATTATTACCAAGACTACAATTTAACTACATCTAACCTATATTTTACCTACAATCTGGAAACACTTTACATTAAAGTTACTTATTTTATATAAGTTGTATTGTAGATAATAAATATTAAAATTTAATTACACTATATCAAAGACAAATTTAGATGTCTGACACAATACATAAAAGCATATTAAACACATATAAACAAATTGTAGTCTACTTCATAATGATCCTTAAAAACTTAAACGATTACACAAAAAATCTGCTAACTTTAACTCACTAACAGTTAGTTTGAATAACTATTCTAACTACATGATATTCATTTCTTCTTGGGCGCATTCTTGTAAGATCTTTTGTTATGCCCTTCACCTCCAAAATTTTCACATGACACCTTGTACTTCTTTGACTTTATTTCATCATATGTTTTATACCTTTCCTTTTGAGGTCTCCCTGGCTGCCTTTTATCTCCCATCGGTAGATTTACTACCTCATCCAAAATATGTTGTGGCACATTCCATTTGCTTTCATCAGGAAGATGATTTACTGGTATTTCATACGTACGCAGAAGACTCTCCCTTGTGTAATACGAAGAGCAATAGTTTTCATATGTTTCATTCCTGTGCCTTAATGCTGCCAAAGCATGCACACATGGAAGTTCTTCAAGTTGGAATTGGCCACAGCTACATTTCTTGTTTTCTAGACACACAATGTACCGCTTCACACCATCTAACACAGTATGTATATGATCTGTTGAAGCCCTCACCTACAATTGCAGAACAAACAGAAAAAATATTATCTCAATCATAAAAATAGATTATCTACAACCTATCTACAAATCATCTACAAAGATTCTACACCTTATCTACGACCTACAATTATCTACAATTTGACTATAATTTATCTACAATATGGAAACACTGCATATTAAGTAATTTATTTTTTCTGCACCAAATAAACAGATCTTACCCTAAGCTTCTAAGATAATGTTATGTTATTCTTTAATTCTTTGTTGAATTTGGACCCAAGAAATGTGAAAGTACCCCTCGCCTTCAATAACTTCTCGTTGGTCCAACGTTCTAGTAGTGTCCGCATATACTCTAAAAGGTCAAATATCGACAACTCTCTTGCATCTTTTGTTACAGCGTTCAATGACTCTACAATATTTGATGTCATTGTCCACGTTCTATTCACAGTTGCATGTACTCTTGACCATCTATGATAGCCAATATCATATAGGTAAGATTTCACACGCGGGTCTACCTCTTCAATCTTCGACATCCTTTCATTAAATTCATCTAGAGTGTATGACTGTGTTGTAGCAAAGTACAATTCATGTAATTGTAGATGACCCTTCTTGAATTTTGACCTTATATTTGTCCAAATATGTCACATGCAAGAGTAGTGTGTCATGCCCGGATAGACAATTGATGTTGCCTTCAGTATACTCTCATTCCTATCTGAAACAACACACATTGATGGTCTTTCATCATATGCCTGTTTGAATTGCTCAAAGAACCACTTCCAAGATTCGTCATTTTCAGAATCAACCACAGCATATGCCAAGGACAATATTGTACCTACATTATTAATTCATAAAATATTAATTGTCAGCTTTGAAAATGTATATAAAAATATAAATACATAACAACTACAATATATCTTCATAATATAGATAATTTATCTACATTTCATGTAATATCTACAAAATAACTACAACGTATCTACATTTTATAGATTGCCTACAAAATAACTACAAAAGCTTTACACTTTTTACCTGCTGCATCCATGGTGCATAATCCCCTTGTAGGCTAACTTTAAGAATGTCCAATCAACTACTACTACTGGCCTACAATATTTCCAATCACTTATTGATGTACAAAGAGTAACAAATGCATATAAGAAGCATTCATCTGTTGTCTTCTTCAATTTAACAACCGAACCAGGATAAGTCTCCTCAAGAATATAAAAATATTTGGGTAATTTGCTGTAGGAGTCAGCCGGATTCCCTCTCAAAAACTGTAAAGCCTTTTCCTTTGCTCTCCATGATTGCATGTAGCTTAGGTTCACTCCGTGTTCGGATAACATGTCAGTTTGTATGTCCTTTGATGTGTAAACAGTCTTAGGATCACAATACTTTCGAATGACCATGCTACCAACTACAACTGCAATACGTTTGCGCTGTATGAATGTTTCGTCCATTAAGGAGCATGTGTGTTGTCGGTTGAAACTCCTTATCTTGAACATTGCGGAATCATTAATTGACGTTGCCTTGAAGTGCCATTTACAGTTTTCACCAACGCATACAAGCCAGTAGCTACAAAAACATACAATATTTAATACAGATTATAAATGTAGATGCAACAAAAGGACTGTTTTAACATAAAGTAACATAAAACTACAATTTAACTACAATGTAACTACAATTTATCTACAATGTTTAAAAAACATATATCTTCAGTAAAACACTGCTTGTAACGATATTTTCACCACAAATATCTCTATACCTTCTATGACTAGATCTTTTAACTCTGAACTGGAACTTGTGCATCACAGAAAAGTGCTTCATTGCAGCAACTACGGTTTGCTTGTCCTGATACACTTGTCCTTCTTCAATAACAGTTTGCGTAGATTCTGTTATTATTTCACTTTGATAATCCTCTATAGCTGGAGAGGATGGCATATCAAGTAACTTTAGGGATCCAGACGAACCTGCATCAAAATAAAGATAAACAGTATCATTATAATTTTGTAGAATCTTTGTAGATAATTTGTAGATATAGTCAAAATTTTGTAGTCATCCATTTTAGGATGTCAGACATTGTAGTTAAATTGTACTATAACTATTGCAATTTGTAGGAATTTGTGAAAACAATACTGCTTCGTGCATAATTAAACTGATTTGTATTTTATTTGACTAGATTTTGTTCTAAACATAGATTGTAGTTTTATTTGAAGACAATATTTTGAAATCAACAATTTCTAATCATATATTGTAGTTTATTTTGTCGTATAAATGTAGTAACTTTGTAGATAATTTTTAAAACAACATTGCTTTATTCTTTCATTAAATTGATTTGTAGTTTAATTGTAGATAAATGTAGTAATTTTGTAGATAATACCGTAAAACCATAATTCTATGCAATTTCGAACTATACAAACTTGCACTTGTGTTATCGTTGGTGATTGCTAATTCCATATTGAAATCTCGTACACTTATACATAACGAATATGAACCTAAGTTTTTATTCTCCTTTTTGGTCTCCATATACACACGAACCCCCATATCATTCCTAATCTCCATTAGGGGACAATTGTCGTTCACCATGTATTTGATTTCTACAATTTTTTCTGAAGTATCAATAAATAGTTGTTCTGCAATTGTAGAAATCAGAATACTGTAGCTTGCATTCTCATCTACCACAATGACATCAACTTCAAAATCTCTAAATCTGCCATAGTTATCCCAATTCCCATTCAGTTGTAGCATGATTGCAATTTTGGACATGATTGCGTATTGTTGCTGATGTATTATTCTAAATTTTTTCATTTTTTTGGATTTCTAGATTGAGAAAAAAAAAGATGAAGAACAGATATACGATCGCCAATTTGATTTATGAAAACGACGAAGAATAGAATATTCTACAATTTGAATTCAGTTTGTTGAATCTCGAAGATATGTTCTGCAATTGTTGCGAAATCTTCTTTCCGTTTCAAAACTTGAATTTAATGTAGAATCAATCAATCCCAAGATTCTTTGCTGATTTTTCGCGCGTTATTAGGGGAAGATTCTATCCTATTAATTCCTAATAAACGAATGATACAAAAATTGTAGGAAAAATGTGGACTAGGCGGGTAATTTAGATACTATGCACATATTTGGTAATAAAGTTTCATATATGGTATAGAAAGGAAAAAATCTCTTATAATTTTTTTACTATTAGGATATCGATTCGGGCTTCGGTTTGCCAATTTTGCTAAGGGTTAACCGATAACCCAATAAAAATTAATAAAATTACGACTTTATCCTTAAGTATATATATATATATATATATATATATATATATATGTGTGTGTGTGTGTGTGTGTGTGCGCGCGCGCGCACGCTAGGGCTTTAGTTCATTCTCTCCTATTCTTTCTCAACCGCTCTCTTCAGTTGCTTCATCTTCATTCTTCATAGACATTACTAGTTTCTCCTGGTGTAAGTATTTTATCTTATACTTTAGGCTTTTAATTTCTATAACAAAATTTATTTTCATATAGGGATTACTCTATGGTTTCTTTTTGCAGGTTAGGCATTTGACAAACAACATCCAGTTTATTTTGGTCGACTATTTGAGGGCTTCAACGCTTGTGGAAGTGCATGTATTGTGTGAAATAAAAATTCTAAATCAACTATTATTGTTATCATATCGGAGGAGGCGGCTAATGCCTTGGAAATTTTTGTGGGAATTGTTGCAGTTTGATAAGTATTTATCCACTGATGTTTTGGTGAAGCCTATAAGGATTGTGTAGTTGTTGTCTTGTTATCTTGAATTTGAACTGTTAGTACTATATGTTTGGACTTGTTAATTTTAAGATGAAATTGCTACTACTTTGTATTATTATTAATGTATTTGGACAACTGTTGTTGAAGAATTAATACTATTCCAGTTTGGGCCACTGGACAGAATGCAGAAATGGGTAGTATACTATATGTGAATTCTTCTCTTTTTTTCTTAACTCCAATGAATTGTCTTCTCTTTTTTGCTTAACTATATATTGAGTTATCTTATCGGGTAAACCGATATCTTATCGGTTCGGTTATCGGTTTATCAAATTTGTAAACCGATAACCGATACACTAAACTGATAATATTCATAACCGAACCGAACCGAACCGACCGATGCCCATTCTTAGTGCGCTCTTTTTTTGTTGTTGTGGGGGAGGGGGAGGTAGGATAGAGTTTAGGATGTACTCTCTTTTTTTGGTTTTCGCGGCCGCGTAAGAGCTCATTAGGGAGAAAGCGCTCTCTACCAACTATTTTTCCATACTCAGAACTCGAATCCGAAATCTCTAAACTCTAGTTAAGGGCATCCTTTTACGTTGCACCACATCCTTTGGCATTGTTTAGGATGTACTTTGGTAAACTAGAGATCACAATCAAATTGGTTGAATTGTTGAATTGAGGATTAACTTTAGTTTTTATAGTTATCTTTTACTATATTGTAAACTAAAATTTGAGGAAATAATTATCTTACTCCTTAAATGATAGCCAAGCTTATTTTTCTTCTACAAATATGGTATTAGTAGCAGTTTTTACTATATGTGAGAATAATGTCACATAAATTCGAGTCACTAAAAATAACTAGTCCATAATTATTATCGATGGATTTAATAACTCATAAAACTTTGACATGTAACATGCTATAACATGTAGTTTAGTTGATTTTTTGTAATATTATGCGATTCATAAATAATCTAACATCAGTTTATGAAATTATTTTTAGGTAAGTGTTTAAAAGTTACAACCATATTTTAAAAAGAGAAAAATAATTTTTAGTTGTTTCTAAAATAAAAGTTGATATAATATATATTTTATATATGTATATTATATATCTAAAATATAATATAATTAGTTTCAATGGACCATTTATGCATTTTGCCTATTTTAAAATCCCTCATTTTTTCATAATTTGTGTCCTAATTGGTTTAGGAAAAAAGGGCGCCTTTGTTTCCAAAGGCGTTAATATTTTATTAAGGCTATATATATAGATGGAAAACAAACAAATAACCAGCTACTCTCTCTCTCGATCGATCAATCTCCCGCCTCACTCTTCCCCTGAACTGTGAAACCCTCCGAGCTAGGGCTTCAATTTCATTCCTCCATAGAAATCCATCACTTAAGCTCGAACTCTTTTGCTTTTTGGTCTCACCAATTCAATCGATAGGGTATGTGCAACTTGCTATTTTGATAGATAATGCTGAATTATTAATATGAGTTATTTATATTCTTATTTTTATGTTGTATATTACTGATCAATACCTCGATTACCAACTTGTAAGGGTTTTTGATATAGATGCTCTATATATTCTGCTCTATTTGGTGTATTTGTTGATAATATAAGTTTTATTTTTTTGAAACATTTTATGTTTGTTAGCTAACTTGTAAGTTCGATTTTTCGGGTTTTAACTACTGAATGTGAGCAAATATTAAAGGCAAAGACGTCAATTGGCTTCGGTGTATGTGGAAAGCCTATTATTTGCTAATATGCATTTCGCTATTCACCTTCTAAGGTGTGTAACAGTGTTTGGATTTGCTTTACATGGTATGGTAGCAATGGTTATCAGGACAGTGAGAAAGAGGCGATTCCGGGGAGTAATATTAATACGTTTTTCAGTGTGGAAAAGATTTTGCATATATATGCAATGGTATTTTATATTTTTTGGGCTCTTTTTTTAGAATATAAAAAAGTGTATCTGGATTTGCAAATAGTAGGCAATGTGCACTAGGTTCCACTTTGCTGAGTAACATTCTATTTGGCATGGATTGTTCACTCCTTGTTAACTTCTAACTCTTATCTGTATCACGATGCTACTTTGATGCTAATCAAGTTGATCAATTCATAATTAGTTAGTTAAAGCTGATTTACATTCATTATTGAGTTCTGAAGAAATATTCTTTCTACAGATGCAGGCCAAATTTTATCTGCGTGCTTATTTGCATGTTGCATTTTATCAGTTTTTCAGAGTGATAATCTTTATTTTAATTTTGTGGCAAAGCAGGTCTGAAGGAGCAGGTCCAGCAGCAGCTGACTCAAAAGCCCAACATGATGAGAGATATTACGGATGTGCCTCTTGTTCAGAAGTTAACTAATACTCCTGCTACTTGTTCTGAGACAACCTCTGATCCTCCCGCTCCCAATGCTAATCCACTTCCGAATCCCTTGGCATCAGCTGACCGTAAGCTTCTACCCATTTTATGTTTTCTAACTGTCTTAACAGTAATGCAACTTTTGTTTCGCTGGTTTTGTCTAGTAAAAATGTAAAATATTTCAAAGTTAGCATAATCTTCTCAGAATTTATTAAAAACAATTTTATCTTTATGTCTTAATATTGGAAAATCTAAATACATAGTATTATCAAATGCCGTTGGCTAATCAGAAGCTAACGTCTTATTTATGCAGTGCACTTTCTCATAATGTTATGATTGAAACTTTATTATCTTGCTTTATTTGTGTTGCTATTTCTTGTTACTCTATCGTAAGTGATCGTCTTGTAATTCTAATTGGACATGACCATGTAACTAATGTTCCATTAGGTACTGCTGTCGTTTGTATTCCTGGTTCCTTTTGTTATCTTGCTTTATTTTTATTGCTATTTCTTGTTATCATAAATGATCGTCTTGTAATTGTCATTGGACATGACCGTGTAACTAATGTTCCATTAGGTACTGCTGTCGTTAGTATTCCTGGTTTCGCATGGACGCGTGTGTGTGTGTGTATTCTATGCTAGCAAATATTAATCCTAAGTTTCTTTTCTGTTCTATTTTGTTTCTGCCTTTTCTTGTCAATTTACTGGTGCATTTTGCTTTTGCTTAATATGTTTTCTTTCCTGCTATTTTCAGTATGCAATTCTTTCAAAAAACAATCCAAGGCCAAAAATATCAGAAAGCTTACGCTTGAAGAGGAGGAGAATGAAGATGCATAAGGTGAAAGTTCAGTCATATATATGAAGAAAAAGCCAGCAATTGCAGGTTTTTCTACTGGACCTCCAAAGTGTAACAAGGCCCCGCTTTTTTATTTTGAGTCCCCAAAGGAAATTACAGTTCAAAATGACAGTAGAGCAACAGCATCTTTAGAAACTGAGACTGAGTTCTCTAAAGATGCTCGGGCCATTCGAGAGAGGGTTCTGAAGCTGGGAGAGGAGGCTTTAAAAGGAAAATCTAAGAGCAGTGCTGATGATAAACTCTACAAAGGGATGAATCAATACACTGATTACAAAGCTGGTTTAAGAAGAGAACATACAATTTCCAGTGAGAAAGCTTGTGGCGCACACGGTCCTCTTAGGGCTTCTGCCCACATCAGAGTTTCAACGAGGTTTGACTATCATCCAGATATATGTAAAGATTATAAAGAGACGGGATATTGTGGATACGGGGATGCTTGCAAATTTCTGCATGACTGGGGAGATTATAAAGCTGGGTGGCAGCTTGAAAAAGAGTGGGAGGAAGCTGCAAAAGAGAGGAAAAGAAAATTGGCTATGGGGATGCTCAATGAGGATGACGAGGATGCAGAGAAGAGCGATGAAGATGATGACGACTCCTTACCATTTGCTTGTTTTATCTGCAGACAGCCTTTCGTTGATCCCATCGTGACCAAATGCAAGCATTACTTCTGTGCACATTGTGCATTAAAGGTAATTTTATTGACCTTCTTCTCTTGTTTGCTAGTCATGTCATAGAATCATTGAATGACAAAACTTTTATGTTCGTTTTCTATTTCTCTTGTTTTAAACCTTTTCCTCTTGTTTGAAGTGATAATAAAATTTATTCCCTCCCCAGTCCCCCCAACCCCGACCACCCAGAAAAGAATGCCAACGGGTTGAAAGAGTGAGATGGTTGTAATGGACTTCTTGGTGCCTATTGCCCTTGATATGCCCTTCTCCATTTTTCTTATGCAATGCAACTAGGGACACAAGAAATTTTGTATATCTGATGTGGAGGAGATATTGACACTAGGATACAAAAGTACCAACTATTTAGGCCGGAGTTACTTCTGAAGCCAGTGGAATTTACCTTTTTCCTTAAGTAAAAGCTGCACCTTGTTTTAGTTGGGCTTCTGGCAAACAATATAGACTACTGAAATCAATCTGAGCTACTGTTGAAACAGAAGAAGCTGTTGTCCAAGAAGAAGAAGAAGAAGCATCGCAGCAGATGCTGCGGATGAAGCTCTGTTCTCCCAGAAGAAGAAGAAGCATCGAAGCAGATGCTGATGTTGAAACAAAAGAAGCATCCACACAGACTCCTGCAATCTAACCTTGACCGTTAGATTAAAAGAGTCTCTGACTCATCTGGGCCCTTCATTTGTTAAGTGCCAAGCACATGAGTGAGCATATGCTCACATTTGTATTAGTGCAAATACACTAAAGTGAGTATGGGATCACATAGTAAACAATATACCTTGTCTAGGAATATTATACATACACTTTATATATGTATAGGAGGTAGATGTATATACAAGCCATGGTAGTGAATGTAAAGAGACAGTGAAAATTAATCTACATCAGCTCTTTTTTCATTCTTTCATGGTATCAGAGCAGACCTCTGCTCTATCCTTCAACTTCCTTAATACCATGAAAGAATGAAAAAAGAGCTGATGTAGATTAATTTTCACTGTCTCTTTACATTCACTACCATGGCTTGTATATACATCTACCTCCTATACATATATAAAGTGTATGTATAATATTCCTAGACAAGGTATATTGTTTACTATGTGATCCCATACTCACTTTAGTGTATTTGCACTAATACAAATGTGAGCATGTGCTCACTCATGTGCTTGGCACTTAACAAATGAAGGGCCCAGATGAGTCAGAGACTCTTTTAATCTAACGGTCAAGGTTAGATTGCAGGAGTCTGTGTGGATGCTTCTTTTGTTTCAACATCAGCATCTGCTTCGATGCTTCTTCTTCTTCTGGGAGAACAGAGCTTCATCCGCAGCATCTGCTGCGATGCTTCTTCTTCTTCTTCTTGGACAACAACTTCTTCTGTTTCAACATCCCCCCTCAAGGTGGAGGGGAGAGAATGGACCCCCAGCTTGGATAAAATGCTCCGATGAGAACCCCCAGATAAGGGTTTGGTAAATAGATCGGCGAGCTGAGATTCGGACGGAACAAAAGAGAGAGATATCAAACCGGACAGAAATTGTTGACGAACGAAGTGACAATCCAACTCCACATGTTTGGTTCGTTCATGAAAAACTGGGTTACGAGCTATGTGGATGGCGGCTTGGCTATCCGAGTGAACAGGCACTGGCAAAGTGGGTGAAGCTGATAGATCTGCAAGCAATTGGACTAACCAAGTGATTTCTGCGGTCACCCTTTGCATAGATCTGTATTCCGCCTCTGCGGAGGACATAGAGACGGAGATTTGTTTCTTCGATTTCCAAGAGATTGGAGCTCCACCAAGGGTGATGAAGAAGCCACTAACAGATCGGCGAGAATCTCGACAAGCCGCCCAGTCTGCATCACAAAAGGCGAGTAGATCAAAAGATGGATGTGCATTAAGAAAAATCCCTTGAGAAGGGTCGGTGCGCAAATAGCGAAGAACACGCAAAGCTGCAGAATAGTGGGACATGCAAGGACGTTGCATATACTGGCTCAAACAAAGGACAGCGAAAGAGAGGTCCGGCCTAGTATTTGTTAAGTAGTTGAGCTTTCCAACAAGATGGCGATAGATGGTAGGATCAGGCATAGGCTCTCCCATATCAGCTTGCAATTTAGAGTAAGGGTCGAGAGGTGAAGATACAGCAGGACCTGTGCAGTCAAATTCAGCCAAAAGTTCCAAGGTAAATTGCCTTTGCCCTACTATAAAACCATGCTTTTCTCTGAGAATTTCCATACCCAAGAAATGATGAATGTGCCCAAGATGTTTTACTTTGAATTCTGAGTGTAGAAAATCTGCAAGTTGTGCGATTTCTGTGGTGTCATTACCTGTGAGGAGTATATCGTCCACATATACAATTAATATGGAAATTAAATCACCTGATCGCTTAAAGAACAGTGAATAGTCATTTAAAGAGCTGGAGTAACCTTTGTAATTCAGAGCCCCAGCTAACCTAGCATACCATTGCCTCGACGCTTGCTTTAAACCATAGAGTGATTTCCTTAGTCGACAAACAAGATTAGGTTGAGAAGGAGTCAAGCCTGCTGGGAATTTCATATAGACCTCTTCTTGCAACTCCCCATGCAAGAAAGCATTATTAACATCGAGTTGTGACACATTCCACCCCTTCTTGATAGCCACAGCCAAAAGACACCTGATAGTAGTCATCTTTACCACAGGTGAAAAGGTTTCTGAATAATCTATCCCTTCCCTCTGAATGTCCCCCCTCACCACCAACTTAGCCTTTAGCCTTTCAATTGTACCATCTGAGTTATGCTTAACCTTGTACACCCATTTACAAGGTAAAGCTTTCTTCCCTGGTGGTAAGGATACAACATCCCAAGTGTTATTTATCTCAAGTGCTGAAATTTCAGCATCCATAGCCCTTTTCCAACCTGGATGGGTAGAGGCTTGTAAATAACTGCTAGGTTCTGATGTGGTAGAAATAGATTTAAGGAGATGCTGGTTGTCTATAGAAAGAGCATGGAAGGAAAAGACATTTGGCTTGAGAGGTTTGGATAGACAAGAACTAAGGTCGGATAGATAGATGCTATTGCAAATATAATCATTTAAGTAGGCTGGTTTCTGAGTTACCCTGTCAGACTTTCTGACTGATGGAGGTGGAATTGGAATAGGTGTGCTGATTGATGAAGGAGAAAATGTTCTGGACAGAATGGGTGAGTGAGAAGAACATGGAGTAGAAGCAGAATCTGAAGGGGTCAGGTTGATGTTGGTTGAAGTAGAGGGACCAGGACATGTAGCAGAACTGCTAGGTGAGGAGTGGGTAGAGGAGTGGTTAGATGTCCCAGAAGAGTATTCTGTTGAGTTTTGGGGTAAGGTATCTGGTGGGATTGTGTCTTGAGGAAAGAAAGGGAAATCAGATGTGAGAGGTGAGTGTGAAAAAGGGAATTGATCTTCATGAAACCTAACATCTCTAGATACAAACACCTTCTCAGTGACAAGGTCCAGAACCTTGTAACCTTTCTGATGTTGTGCATATCCCAGGAACACACAACCTTTTGCCCTAGGCTCAAACTTCCCTCTGTTGTTAGACAAAGTTGAGACATAGCACAAACAACCAAAGCTCTTGAGAGATTCATAGCTAGGTTGTGTACCAAGCAATACCTCATAGGGTGTTAATCCATTTAGAACCTTAGAGGGGATTCTATTGATCAGATATGTAGCTGTCAACACACATTCTCCCCAGTATTGGAGAGGCACCTTAGAGTGAAATAAAAGTGCCCTTGCTACTTCCAAAAGATGTCTATGCTTCCTCTCAACTACTCCATTCTGTTGAGGGGTAGAAACACAAGAGGTTTCATGTATAATCCCTTCTGATTCAAGAAAACTTGCTTCTAGTGAACCTTTTCCTAGTTCCATGGCATTATCAGACCTGATCTTCTTAATTTTCAAGTTAAACTGTCTCTCTGTCATGCACATAAATGATTTCAAGACTGAAAAAGCATTCCCCTTAGAACTTAAGAGAAAAGTCCAAGTGGCCCTACTATAGTCATCCACAATAGTCAAGAAATACCTATAACCATTATAAGTCACAGTCTTGAATGGCCCCCATGTGTCAATATGAATCAAATCAAAAATAGCAGAACTCTTAATATGACTCAAGGGGAAAGGCAGTCTGGTTTGCCTAGCTTGAGGGCAGATGTGACACACACAATCAAACTTAGAGGGAAATTTAATAAAATGCAGATTTCTCATTACTGAAAAGGGCAAATGCCCTAGCCTAACATGCCATTGCCTTACAGTAGCAGTAGCAATAGCAGGTAAAGGTACTGAAAAGGAAACAGGGGTAGAAATGACACTGGAATTTCTTCCTTTTGGAATGGAAACTACATTTTTTCTAAGAAGAGAGACAAACTCTTTACTAGCTGGCTGAAAAAGGTACAATCCATCTCTAACTTCACCAAAAGCTTGTCTCTTCCCCACTAAAGGGACCTGCAACATACACCCATTAGAAGTTAGATTCAAAGAACAACTGAATTGAAGACATAACTTATGAACAGATAATAAGTTATACTTGAAAGAAGGTACATGAAGCACTCTATGAAGAACCATATCAGGCTGAATAGACACACTTCCTATATGTGTAACACATAACTGGAATGAATTAGGTAAGCTAATGTGCAAAGGTGCAGGAAGAGGAGTAAGAGATAGGAAAGAGCTAGCATCAAAACACATATGTTCAGAGGCCCCTGAGTCAATTATCCATGTTTTAGTGTTGAAAACAGCAAGACAAGTTCCTGTGTGTTGGAGTATGGTACCAGCTACAGCATTAGCATTGATTTCTGATGTTGTTGCTGCTGCACTTTCAATCTGGACTTGCTTGATTATGTTTACTAATTCTGACACTTGCTCCTTACTGAAAAACTGGTTCTGACTGCTGATGTTTCCTTCGCTACTTGTTTCCTGTGTTGTCACCACTGCATTTCCCTTTATAGTAGGCTGATTTGTTGATTTTGTGAATTGAAAATCATCTGGGAATCCTATTAGTCTGTAGCAATCTTCCCTTACATGCCCTGTTCTCATACAATGACCACAACTCACATTAGGATTGTATTTCGTCTTCCTTTTGAACTTTTGTTGCATGTTCTGAAAGTTCCCCTGTTTCTGAGGAGTTCCCCATGATTTCTGAATATTGTTTCTTTGATTAAACTTCCCTTGAGCTCCTACCATAAAAGATGCACCATCTGTTGGATATTGTGGGCTAACAAACATTTCCCTCTGACTTTCATCTTGCAGGAGGATGGAATAGGCATGATCCATACTTGGAAGAGGGCTTATCATGAAAATATTGCCTCTTGCAGGTGCATACACATCATTCAGTCCCATTAGAAATTGGATGACTCTCTGATCCTCCAGGAACTTGGCTACTTTCTTCTTCCCTTCACACACACAGGTACAAGTGCACCTTAAATGTGAGTTCAGGGAATCTAACTCATCCCATAATTTTTTCAGAGTTGTGAAGTATGCTGCAATATTGCTATTTCCCTGAACTGTCTTAGCAACTTCCTTTTGTAGGTGATAGAGTTTGGCTCCATTGGATTGTCCAAACCTATGCTCAAGACTACTCCAAAGTTCTTTTGCAGATTTGGAATAGATTACACTGTCTCCTATCTCTTTAGTTAGAGAATTTAAAAGCCATGAGGTTACCATGTCATTGCACCTACTCCATTGTGCATGATCCTTTGAATCCAAGGCAGGTTCATCACAAATCCCATTGATGAATGCCAGCTTGTTTTTGGCTGATAATGCAATGAGTATTGACCTTCTCCTATCATCTTTTGTTGTTGTGGTTAACAGCACCATGCGAAGAACAAGAAGTGTTTTGTATGCAACCAGCCAACCCTCGGGATATTCAATACAGCACTTGAAATACGCAAGAGGATGGCGACCCAAGGAAAATGATAGATCTTCTGCTTAGGATAAAATTCAGAGTTTCAAGCACTTCTTGTGGCACTCTGCAACAGCGTGCAGCTTTGCTGTTCTTGATCTGCAACGGTCATTGTCTATTTTGACTTGCGACGTCAATATGCAAAAAAATCCCTGTCAACCCAATAGGCTTCTTGATTCCATAAAAATTTCTAGGAGCTGATAGATTTACTTTAGTTAGCAAATTGTTAACTATTTTGACGTGGTTGTGATATTAGTTTCCAGATTTGGCGTATGATTAGAAAGGATAAATGGTGCCGAACTATATATAATCAATTTTATGTAACTGTCAATAAGTTTTGATTTGTATATATATTGCAATGTAATATTCTTCATCAGTGTTTTAAAAGGTGGCGTGAGGCGCAACGTTCTACTCAGTACAGGGCGGGCCATAAGCCCCATGGAACTTTAAATTCGTAATTTATAAATTAATAAAATAGCTTAATAACACAAAAACTATAGAAAGCACATTAAAATTTTTAAAAAATTAAAAAGGATTGAAGAAACTCATAGAAAATATAATATTCAACATGTTATTACAAGTATAAACAATGCAATATTATTTAAGTTATTATGAAATACAAATCTACTATAATGTCTTCATTGTCAAACAATCAAAAAATATAGTTTCGAAAAAATATATATCAAATTACATATTTTACCTTCTTAATAGTAAATAATCAATAAACGATATCAATTATAATTTAAAACATTACTTCTTCATAAATAAATATAAAATTACTTTCAAATAACAAAATAATAAAAGAATGATAATCTAGAGAGACATAGTACTAAGAAATGAAAAGCAATAGCAAGTGAACATATAAACTTCAGCTATCTATTTTTAAAAATAAAAATTCAATGATAGTCACCCTTCTGCTTTTCTGAATTAATAACTTCAGCTCGTTATTTGAGTTACTCAATCTTCATATTTTTTTAGATAAAAATAGAACATTTATCATTTATTAAAGAATTTTGAGGGTCAACAATACTAATTAGATAATTCGACACATGATTTGCACAAGAATGGTTAGGCGAGCACCGAGCGTTACGCGTTAGGCGTGTTTAATGCGCACACTCGGACGCTTGAAATATAAGCCTTACAAAACTAAGCTCCATGCTTTAACCTTATATATTTAATATGATTTTTCGACGTAGGTGGTTCGGACTATCTAACTCTTTAGCTCCGCCCATGATTGTGGCATAGTAGCTTTTAGAAGGCTGAGATTCTTTTTATGCCCCATGATTTCATACCAATTTAGGAGTATGTACAATCATAGTACATGCTATCATTGCATTTTCAATCTTCTTTTGCAGGTTGTAAGTTGAAAGAGGAATGCAATCTTTATATCCTCAAAAATTGAAAATCAAAGACGCCTACAAATTATACATGACACTTGTCTTTACATAAGCCATTATCACTTCACTGTAGTAAATTAATACACATTCTCACCTCAATTTTATCATTGACTATGGCAAAACACCGCATTTTTGTAATTTTTTTCTCGAAGAAAACACTTTTCAGATTTTGCAAACTTGTAAGATATGAATTCTCCTCACACACACATCCAAAAAGAAAACTCTCTCTAATGCTAGTACAGTCAGACCTCTCTATAATAATATCCATATATAACAATTATTTATTATAAAAGTCAAATTTTCCTCGGAACCAATTTTTATATTATGTTATAATATATTGTTCCCTATAACAACACTTCACTATAGTAATAAAAAAATATCAGAACAAATAAAATTATTATAAAAAGATTTGACCGTATTCTTTACCGCATTGTTACATACATAAAAAGAAAGAAAAGGCAGAAAAGAAAAGCATACAACTTGTTCACATTACATTTTTAAATAGCCTCTATCTTCTTTTTTGCTAGCTAGAGTTATGTAGTATCATGAATGATATTTTGTGAAGATCTTTCTCAATTGGGGTCTATTTGATAGGCAACTTTCTATTGATAGCAAATTCATTCTATTACAAGGTTCCAATAAGTACAAATTGAATATTCTTTGGCCCATTCTAGGCAACTTTAAAGGGAAGGGATTGCTTATTTTGGTGGTATAATCAACATGACCAAATGAGAAAGCTTGGAGAAAACAAATAGTAAAGAGGAAGCATACAAAAAGTTGACATCTTTGAAGTAACTTCAATGTTTTCTCCACCTTTTTTATTTTTTATTTTATTCATCCCTTTTGGGGCTCCTTTTGTAAATATTAAACATTAAAGGTGGCTTTGGAGTTGATATGAAACTTCTACGAGGAAAGGACCAGACCAGAAGGGTCTATTGTTTTTTCACGGTTTGAACCCTTAACCTTCTAGTCACATGGCAATAACTTTACCAATTACGCCAAGGCTCCCCTTCTTCTACGAAACAAGAATATTTTTCTATAGTCACTACTACAAAAATGGATCATGGGTATTGGTGGTTTTGATGCTTCCACATAAAACATAGAAGAATTAACCCAAATAACCGTCCAACCAACACACAACTGGCTAGGAAAAGTAAACAGTGAACTTGGCCGGATACCGTCGAAGCTTATCAAAATATTGAAAAGTAATTTCAGAAAATCTATTTGGACCCCATTTGTATATTGGTTTCCAAGTTTTGGGAGGATTTAGAAGTAGTAATTTGACTACTCTCTAAGGTTTCTGTATAAATTTAACATGTAAAAACTAAAAGATAGCATTTGCATTTCTTATAGTTATATGACATAATATATAAATAACGTTGGAAATAATATATATGACACCAAACCAAAGATCCACCGACAATAATCAATAGATAAGTAAATGTTAGCAGCGAATTAAGAGTTGCAATTCAAGTTTATTCATACTTGGAAAATGTTTAAAATTTAAATGACCAGCATATATAAGATGGAAATTAAGATTATTAGTTTTAAGGAATTTCTTAATAAAATTAATAAATTTGGCTATTTTCGTTCTTCTTAACTTGAAAGTTAAATTTCACCCACTAAATTTAATACTCATAAAGGTGACAAAATATTTGATTTTGAGTTGATCACTTTAGATATTTCAACATGAACATTACACTTTTTTTTCTTTTGCAAAAACAATAAATTAATGGCATTTGAAACACAATATGAAAATTATAAGATGTGCTTAGATTTTGCCGCAGTGCCCCTTGTATGTAACTATCCTTGGCGTGCATGGTTCGACCAGAAATGCTGTGCTTACAAACAAGACTATTCTTCTGCTCGAAGTTTTTCGAAAACTATTTTGGGACGATTGACGACTCTTTATAGGGGTTTACTGCTAAAATCTTTTGTAGAGAAAAAACTTTATACCAACGAATAGGAGATACATTTTTTTTTAATTTTATTCAAACTATATTAATAGTATATATCGTGATCATATTAAAATACTGTGTCATAGCTAAGTGATAGTTCTTATATCCTAGTACAATAGAAAGTTACATGTTACTATATATCTTACGTTTCCCTTCCTCAATATTGGCGGATGGAGAACATAAGTAACCAAACATGTTTAATATAGAACATAAAGTTATATGTGAAAATCGATAAAACTTTAATAAATAATAGATTCTGAATTTATAATTTTAAAATATAATAGTTGAACGACCCGTCAAATTAAAATTTTGAATCTGTCCCTGCCCTTGCGGACCAAAAGTAGTTGATGCCTCACTAGCATCGTCTATGATATGCCTTAATTGGTGCCAAACTTTACCATTTTGAATGCCATCGTTGCCTTAATTAGTGCCAAACTATTTCCATTTTGAATGCCAACATCGATCCGCAACGCTGCCTTGGCTCCTGAACTGAAGGCAATTAACTTATAATATGGATGCCCAAGTGTTCATTGTCTCTTATATCATGCATGGTGCTATGGGCAGATTTTAGAGTGAAAATAGCATGTTTTTTGGACTGGTAATCGAAAAAATATTCAGCTTTTGTAAAGTTATTGAAAACTATTTTATGTGGAGATACAAAAATGCTCTAGCTGAAACACGGAAAGTTCCAACATAATACGCTGGATTATAGAGCTCCTACGTATAAACTTCCAGCATATTATGTTGAAACTCCGGCACATTATAAAATTCCAGCATATCATGCTGGAATTTTCCTTGATTTTTAAGTTAAAGGTGTTTTTTTTCTTCAAATTTTATCTTTACATGAAAAAAGTTAAATTTCGATTACTTCTGAAATTATAGCTATTTTTTAATTACCGGTTATAAATCAGGCTCTTCCCCCCTAGATTTAGAGGGTTGGTTATCGATTTACGTGAACCAAATAGCTTTTATTCAAATATTGTATTTAGGCTAAAAGATCCTCTAAAATATCTATAAAATATTTGACTGTAATTATTAATTTGAGATCACTATAATAACCCCTAAATACACAAGGCCAATGTCAAAGAGTGAAGACCTTGCTACTGTCATACCATACCGGGGGGACTTGTATAGGTGCCTAACATTTTTGTCTTGCTTAGATTTGGGATGAGTGCACCTTAATTATACCCTTAAAAATTAGATTTCAATTGCTCTACCGACGATCACCAATTTTAATTAGTTTTTAAATGTCTTTTTTATTTTATTTTATTTTTCACTCGGTATCTGGTACTCATATTGGGATCCGATTAATTCGGATTCGCACCGAAAAATCCCACAATGGGAGATAAAGTGCTTCCTAATAAAGGCGACTCCATATCCATAGGCTCGAACTCGAGACTTCTAGTTAAAGATGAAGGAGTACTTAGCACTCTACCACAAACCCTTGTTGGTTAGTTTTCAAATGTCGTGTTGGTAAGATAACTAAAGTTCATGTCTTTAGTCTAACATTTTTTTAATAGTATTATGGTCATCTGTTACAAAAATAGAAAGGATATAAGATATTAATCTATTTTTATTTTATTTTGTTATTTTTTTGGTTGTTTCTCGTGATAAAGTACCGATTATGCATGCCTTTATAATACATGCTGATATTCGCATTGTAAAGTTTAACTATTGAATCGACAAAAAATCAAGAACTTGAGGCCATTATTACTAGAAATTCGGGAAAAAACGTCCAAAAAATCCGATCAAAGTAGATCGATAATAGCCAATAACCGTCCAAAATGCAATCATTAACGTGTGGTTGGTATTTTGAAGGTCGGAAAGGCATACCGACCAAAGTTGGTCGGAAATTACCGATCAACTTTGGTCGGTCAATTAAATTCAAAAAAAAATTGCCGAAAAAACCTATCAAAGTGGGTCGGTTTTTTCCGACCAAAGTTGGTCAGTATTTTAATTATGTAATTAAAAAATGCACCATCTGATAATCGAACCGGGGTCTGTACTGTAATAGGACACTATTCTACCACTAGACCATTGGTGCATTTTGTTTTAAGCCTGTCTTTTATTTCATTTATACTCTTTAATTGTATTTTCGCAAGAAAATAGTCGATTTTATTAAAAAAATGAAATTATCGACCGAATTCTGTCGATTTTTTAAAAATAACCGGCCGAATTTACCGACCGATCTCGGTCGGGTTTTTTTAAATATTAATTTTAATTTATTTAAATGAAAAATCGACCAAAGTTGGTTGATTTCTTGAAAAATAAATTATGCGGGACTCAAAAATAGTTTCTCACATTTTTGCGCCAAAGAAAACCGACCAAAGTTGATTGGTTTCGTAAAAAAAATTAAAAAATAAAATATTTTGAAAAACTGACCGACTTTGATCGTGTTTTTGGCCGGTTTGGTTGGTCGATCTTGGTTGATTTTTGCCAAATTTCTAGTAGTGATTTTGAGATGCAAAGATTGTACGGGTAGAGGTGTGACAAAATTTAAAGAATGAGGTGAAATGTGATTGAGGTCTAACTTTGAAGTGGAAAATGCTTTTTAAGACTTTTCGAATCCTATTTTCATGCATGTTATTACGTGGCTGACCTTGGGATGGGAACGAAAAGTGAGAAAAGTAAAAATTCTGTTTATAATTACCTTATGAGAAAGTTTAATTGTGAATGAATATGTAAAACAACAACAATATTAGCTTGACTTCTACATCGTGACTAATTTCCGTTTGAGACTGCAACATAAGAAGAAGAAAAATTCTTTCTTTTAATTTGCAACTTTCTACTCTTTAATATTTTATTTTCCATTTTTACTCGTAAAACCAAAACTAGGAAAATAGGTGTTTTCCATTATTTACTTTATAGTTTTTCCATTTTTCTCCTTCCAACCTCCCAATATGTTATGAAATACAAGAGGAAGCAAACAAAAAGTGAATTAGTGGGGTCTAAACAGTTGATAATTAGTTGGAAAATTTCTTTCTTATTTTCCTCATGAGGTTCTCTCTCTTGTCTTACATAATATTATCACGCTTACGTAAACCACAATTTATCTACTTCTCTTTGATTCTTTTTTTTATGCATAAGCAAAGGAGTTTTTAATTATTATTGTTATTAGTACAACTAATAACGTTATTTTTATTTAACATAATAATCATTGCAACGTGTCGGAAAGCAATAGCAAGCTCAAAGGGCCCATAAATAAAAAGTGAAACACATGAATGATTTTTTAATAGATTTAAAAAAATGAATAGTGATTGCTTTTAAGTTCATTTTTGACCAAAAATACAATAATGCTATATATTTGGATTTTCAAAGAAAGACAAATGACGTTGTGTCAAAACTTTTCGTCTACATTCAAGATTTGGCAAATTGTGAATACAAATCTACAAAAAAGGTCCACTTTCTTTCTTCATTCCTCCTTTTTCCTCTCTTAGAATGAAAAAAATGACTTAAATCTTTTTTTTAATCAATCCCATTTTAGGTTCGATTAATTTGAATTCACACCGAAAAACTTCATTTTGAATGGTAAAACGATCTCTAATAAAGGCGGCTCCACACAAAGGATGATATAGAATTTAAGTTCTATGAGTTCAAACTTATAATATTTTTAAAGTTATGGGTTCATATATATTATTTCTTGCAAATTTAGTTTATTTTTATGCTTAAATTCATACTTCGCATCGAAGTACTTGATTCAGATGAACTTGGTACTTTCAAGTTGCATCCGCCACTTCAAACCCGACTTCTGGTTAAGGAATAAGCAGTACATACTACTCCACCTTCAAACCCGACTTCTGGTTAAGAAATGAGTAGTACATACAACTCCACCACAATATAGATGGTTAAAAAAACTGAAATAAAAATGGTGGGGTTAAAAACTATAGGATAAGGATGTTATTCTATCAAAAAGAAATCATGAAAAGAAAAACTATTGGATGTAAAAATTTGTATTTGAAAATATTAAAAAAAATATCATGCATGCTAAAAATATCATTCTCTTGAAAGATGTTCAAGAAGATACTAAAAATATCAGTCCCTTGAAAGATATTCAAGAAAATGCTAAAAATATCAGTCCCTTGAAAAATAATATTCCATATTTCTTGAGACAATTCTTTGTATTGGTATTTTATTTTAATAAAGTAATAGAGTGTGTCATTTTACAAATGGAAAAATATTGGTGGATGATTAATTTCCATTCAAAGATCATGTATTATATATGATGATTTGAATTCTTGAAAATTTCACCACATTCAAAATCATCATCCTGCTTTTATAAAATAATAATCATATTTTCTCTTATCTTTATGTACACGTGTGGATTTATATTGTGGTTTTTGGAATTTTGGGTTATTGGGTGGGGCTCTGTCGGCAGGGGGTGGGGTAGATTATGTGAAGTGGAAGCAAATATATATCATAATAATATTAGACTTGGTTACAAAACAAACTTTCCCTTTTAATTTCATGCACTTATAGAGTTATATCAAAGATATACCAATATTATTCATAGTGTATATACATATTTTAGTACCCCTTCAACTTTTAATCATTAACTTACTAGTGAAGAAATATACATAGAGGAAAAAGACAAGATATGGAGTCAAAGACAAGAAGACCATCTATCCTTTTCCAAACCGTTTTTACCTAGACTTATCAACCAACACCACCCTACCCCTACCCCTACCCCCACCCCACCCCATATCTGTGTAGATGGTTTTATCTGAACTTAATATTTTTTTATACTGAGTATAATATATATATTTAATAAATAACAAAAAATTCAATAGGTATTAAAGTTCTAATATTATAATTGTAAAATTTGCAATAGATTCAATGGTAAATACATTATGTAATACAAATATTACATTCGTCAAATTTAAATATTGGATCCGCGTCTCATCATCCCACCCCTATGTTTTATCTCTTATACCCTGTCATATCTTGATTCCCCATTTCTAAGCAAAACCCCACAACCATCAATATCATCATGATTATGATTTTCATTCCATGGAAGTTTCACTCTCTCTCTCTAATTTTTTATTTTCTTTTTCTTTTTTTTAAAAGATTTTTGAGGTTGATATATGGTGCTCATCAATATAAAGTTGTGACTTCTTTTTACATCAAATTAAAACAGTTGGGGAGACAGGAAAAAGAGTGTCTGAAAACAAAGCAAAGAATTCATACAATGAGAAAGCCTGAGTTCTCCTCTTCCTCCTCAGGCAAGAACGGAACGAACAGTAACAACAACAATAATAACAACAACAACAACAACGCGAACGTGAAGTTGAGAAAAGGGTTGTGGTCACCAGAGGAAGATGAGAAGCTGATGCATTATATGTTAACAAATGGGCAAGGGTGTTGGAGTGATGTAGCAAGAAATGCTGGATTACAGAGATGTGGGAAGAGTTGTAGGCTAAGGTGGATTAATTATTTGAGACCTGATCTTAAAAGAGGTGCTTTTTCACCTCAAGAAGAAGAACTTATTATCCATTTACATTCTCTTCTTGGTAACAGGTATATATCTCTCTCTTCTTTTTCTCTCTCAATATATTCATGTGATGTACTGGTGCATGTAGGTCACTAGTATTTTCTATCATTTTAGCTTTTATACATTTTAAGTGTCAAACAAATTTTTTTTATAACAATATTTCTATATAACAGATTCACTATAAAAGTTAAGTTTTTTTCGGGATCTATTTTTATGTTATGTTATAATATATGTCCTCTATAACAACACTTAGCAAAAAAATATCGGAACAAAAAAGATTATTACAAAGAAGTTTGATTGTACTACTATTAGACCGCCTAGAATAGAGAAGTATTATATATAGCTAACAGTGAGACTAGTAATCTAAAAAATAAGGTAACTTATTTGCTACTACATGTTCAGAATTTACCGACAGGAGTAGTAAAGATTTTTTATACTATCATTGAATATAAGTTGTAAAAACTTTTCTATAGACAACTTTGATAATTTCATCAGTCTACTAAGCAAGAGAAAGATTATTAACTTATGCATGAGAATGCATCAATTTTTACCTGTATGAATACGAGGGAAACTGCAGTCGTTTTCTCAGAAGTTTTGACACGAGAAAACATACAGGGAATTTAGGATAAATATTTAGATTAAGTTTCCCTATTCGTTCTTTTCAGTTTACTTCTTTTGTTAGTGTGTGTGCGTGTGTGGCGTGAGGCGGTTGGATAATTAAGGGAGAATAATTCTTAAGGTTTATTTTTTATTTTATTTTAGGAAGAAAACCTGAATACATGGTAATTAAGGACCATTAATCAAACTCCAATTTTCTGAATGTTATTTTTCAGTACCTAGCGGGATCCCTATTTATTAAATAAAATAAAGGGATAACCACATTCATAATTTCCAGCATACACATAATTAATAATATTCTTTGCTTCCGATTATGCATAAAATATTATCACAAATTTGAAAATTTTAGAATATAATATAAATGTAAGAGTGCATAAGATTGAAGATTAATGTCCACGTCTTTTGAAAACTACTAGTCTGCATGACAATATTTCGATAAAAAAAGGTGTGAATAAGGAACAAAATTCCTACCATACAAATACTATTAACGCATAAAGAAATTTTTTTCGCAATAGTTTAATATCTGAAAATCGATAATTAAAAAGTTATGTCATTTAAATGATAACTACATAAAACCACTCATAATAAGTGAGATTAATAACAAAAAAAATATAAGGTAATAAATAATTTATTACGACAAGTTAACATACACTCATAACATTAAAATCATTACAGCAGTGTTAGTATATATAAATTAGGTAATTATTCTCCACCCCATCTCACCACTAGGGTTTGGCGGGGTGGTTGGTAGGAAGAAGGAATATATATATATATATATATATATATATATATATATATATATATATATATATATATATATATATGTATATATATACAACACAGTGAATTCCAGGTAATCTTCATTGGCAACATGATAAAGCTAATCATGATGTTATTGACTTCAACAGCTTAATAATATGATTTATAGACATGCATATCTTTAGTTATACGTTTTCAATGAGTTAACATTCACCAAATTATTCTGCGCGCCTAATATAATTTCTTTGTAATTAAACACACAATTAGGTCTACCACTGGATAATTCCTAATGTTTTCTAAAATTGCATTAGCATCCTCTAAATTAAAGTCTGATAATCTCCATCTATTTGAGGTTTGTAGTTTTGGTTACTTGCTTACAATTAATGGAGTTCACATTCTTTTCAAGAATTTGGTGTTACTTAACGAATGAATCTCTCTCTTTATTTTTCTGATAAATATATATCTTGAGATTTTGTCTAATTGGAAATGGAAAGAAGCAAAGAAAAAATAGACATCTTGCCAACTGGTCATTTAATAAGTGAGTATTTTATATATTATAAAATTTGTTGATTTAAATAAGGGAAGATAGGTAGAATCATAGGTTTCTTCATATATGTTGGTTATACTATTTGATTAGAACTTAATTGGTGATTATAGAGTTGATAACATATCTATTTAATTTTTTAGCTTCAAATTTAGCGGAGGGGAAGTAGTTTTTTATTTTTTTTATTTTTTATATAAGTAAAATCCTAAATCCTAATACTATTAACAAACAAGAAATATAATTATAAAACATGCATGTGCGCTGTTCTCATTTAGGTGGTTTCACATAATTAAGAGCACTTAGTTCTTATTAGTCAAAAGGGCAAATTAAAGATGGATTTTTATAAATATTAATCAAGGGTTTTAACATCTTGGCCTTAGAGTTGAAGTTGCTCCACTTGCCATTTTACAATTTTCTTAAGAATAACATATTTAAACAAATCATAAAATTAAACTACATGCACCCTTCTGAGTCGAGGGCTCATTAGAAACAATCTCTCTATCTTCACTAGGTAAGGGTAAGGTCTACGTACACACTATCCTCACACCCTCACTTATGAGAATATACTGAGTTTGTTATTGTTATATGTCTCACTTTCACTTTTACATAATTTGACCTATATGTTGACTCCTATTTACTTTTCTCTATTTCAAAGATGGTCACAAATAGCTGGACGTTTGCCTGGACGTACTGATAATGAAATCAAGAATTTCTGGAATTCGACATTGAAAAAAAGGCTAAAGAACTCATCATCTTCCTCTACACCATCACCAAATGCAAGTGATTCATCCTCAGAACCATGCAAAGATCTCAACATGGGAGTCAATCAAGGTTTCATGTCAATGGAAAAGCATAAACTAATGGCCATGTACATGGACTCAACGTCGTCTTCTTCCTCCTCGATGGCTCTAAACACCATTATCGATCCTTTGCCCACGCTCGAGCACAGTCTAATGAACATGCCTAGTAGATTTGGTGCACCTTCATACTTGACTACACAACCATGCATGGCACAAGGAGGGAATGTTACTAATGGAAGTCTTTTCTATGGGAATAATCATGGGATATTTGGAGGAAATCTTGGAATTGAAGGAGAGATCTATGTTCCACCATTGGAGAGTGTAAGTATTGAATATCAAAATGTTGAAGTTGGGAATATAGTTGAAAGGAGGAGCCAAAACAATAACCCTAATAACAATATGACCAACTTGACTAGCCATTTCAATAGTAGTAGTAATATCAAAGTAGAGAATTTTGGAGGAATAGGGAATTATTGGGAAGGAGATGATCTAAAAGTTGGAGAGTGGGACTTGGAGGAATTAATGAAGGATGTTTCACCTTTCCCTTTTCTTGATTTCCAAATTGAATAACCCTAGAAAAACCTTTATTTTCCTATGAACATCAAGACCTTTTTTTCCTTTCAGTATTAGACCACATAATTCAATCCTATATAGTTCATATAAAACCTCATATATTGAGATAAATTTGGACAGGAAATTGAAGATGAGAGGGTAAATAATCTCATGAGAATAAGGATCATTTCCTGGTAGATATATACTTTTATTTCTTGCAATGCAACTCTTTGTATAGGATATTTTGCATTACCTTATACTTTATATGATGTAATTAGAAATTAGGGTAATCTGGTCATTTTTACTTCAATTTGATGTTTGTAATAATCACCATATACTTTTGAAGGGATATATGTATAGTCACATATGAATATTGTAGAGATTAGTGATATTGTCTATTAGTCTTTTATGTACAAAACCATTTGAAATGTAAGCAATTATGTTTTTAATTAGTGGATTAAACAAGCTATCTTATGGATAAATAATTAGATCCCCTTTCGTTCTATTTCGTGCTTTAAAATAATCTCATCGTTCTGCTCTTTTTAATGGATATTCTTAGCCGTCCTCGTGTACTATAGTTATTTGTCTATATTATGTGTGTGCTTGCATGCATTGCGTAATATTATGAAAAATCAACGATTATGGATATTAATCAAGGATTATGGATATGACACGCAAGTAATTTTTCCTTTAATGGGATTTAATCTCTAAGGTGATAAGTCCACTTGGAATAGGAATTTTCCACATAAAAGAGTGCAAAGTCAGCTTGCGTTAATTGTCATTAGGACTTTGCAATCATAACATTAATTACTACTTAACCTTAATGGTAGAATTCAAAGAACAATGATAGCTTTTTTCCTTTTCACTGTCACTCCTAAAGGTAGCAACACAGTCATTTTCAATAGGGAAGTTAATCAGTTCAAAATGAAATTATGGCTAGGGTAATAAAGATAACCTAGAAACAATAGTAACAGAAATAGAAGGTGAGATTTGAGATTATCTTTTAACCGGTGCTAGATATCCAAGAAAAAGTTGGAATAAAAAATGGGAATAATTTCAATATTTGAACAAGTGAAAGTGATGGAGACTAAGGTTCAAATTCCAGAGATAAAAAAAAAATTATTATGTAATTTCTTTTTATGATATGCCTAAACCTTTAGGGGTTGTTTGGTTATCGGTATTAGGATTCAGAATAAAATTTGAGATTGCATTTAGCTCATGTTTAGTTATGGATATTGGCTAATACCGCTATAAATTTTACACCAAAAGATCTTGGTATTAACTATCTCATATTGAGGCGGGATAACAATCATGCGACTGTTAATCCCTGGATATTCCACCTCGAACCAAACGGTCCTTTAGTGCGAATACATTTGGAAAAAGACACTGTATAGTCGTCGCCGTAAAATAATAGCAGAAAAATATATAAAATTTGTATATTTTGTATATATATGATGCTAATATTATTTCTTTGGTTTTTGTTTGATGGTACTAATATATTGTCTCTTCCCTTCTCTTCTCGTCTTTTTCGTCTTCTTGAGCCGATGGTCTTCTGGAAACATCCTCTCTACTACTTCGAGATAGGGGTAAGGTCTACGTACACACTACCCTCTCCAGATCCCACTTTCGAAATTTTACTGGGTCGTTATTGTTGTTGTATATATATATGCATTTTTTTTATGATATATACAAAAAATTTACAAATATATATACTTTTACGGCTAACAAATATAAAGAATTTTGGCCACGGATTAAAAGTGATATTTGCCCGATACATTTTCAGTAATGTATCCATTTCCATGCATGTTGGGTTTGCAGGTGAGAGAGGTGTCTTTACAAGAAAAGTCTCTAAGATAAATATTGTTTTGTCAGTTTAGGTTAGGAGGCAAATTAAAGTGATTTCTGTGTAGTTAAAAGGTAATTAGCTACAGAATGAAAGTAAGTGCTTCACTAAATCATTTCACCTCAAGATTTATGACATTCCATAACTAACTGATCTGACTTTAATATAGGTATTTGTCTGGAAGGTTTATGAATATCTTTTTGACAAGATTGTTTGATTACGTAAATTATGCATTGGAATGAGGTCAGCTTTTTGGCACAATTAGAAATTGCTAATCGAGTAAAAAGGGAGGATATGTTTTTTCTTCAAAAAAGTAGTTTAACTTCTTTAAATAGTATAAAATAATTTTGTATATGATATACCTCATTTATAAGATAATTATAATTAGTAATAGATAATTGCCCATAACAAATAAAATTACTCTAATAAAAAATAAGTCAAAAAATCTACTACAACAAATTAAAGTATCCTAATAGTATAGAAATATTTGACTGTTCATGTATATAAGTTTAAAATGAGAGAAGGAAGTGAAGCTAGTCATGAATTCGATCTTTTTGACGATTGGAAAGTGATTTTAATTATTGTTTCTTCATTTATATTTTACAGTACGTTTTATGGTTTATTCTATTATATAACCATATAATAAATTAGAAAACTAATTTATCTCAGAGGTTTGCCACATTGTTATACACTATTATTATGGTTTATTCTATTAAATAACCATAATAATAAGTTAGGAAACTAATTTATTCTCACGGGGTTGCCACTTTGTTATACACTATATATTATCGGGTAAAAACTTATTCGCACCGAATAGCCACCTGCATTTTTGTTTCTTCCACCTATTGCTTTCTAGCTAGTTTTTAGGTTTAAAATTGGCACAGAGATTAAAAACACACAAGGCAAAGTAAACTTCACTTTCAAATGTGATTATACATTTATGGAATAATTAATTAGTCAATGTTCTGATGTGATTTGAAGAAATAAATTGACATAAGATTGAGATAAGGTATGTTTAATTTTTTTTCCAATATGGTGTATAAGAAAAACCCTAAATCAATCTCCCTCTTCTCCTCTATCTTTTTTCTCACCCCAAAGGGAAAAAGGTTTATTAAGTTTTTCATATAATTAATAAAGAAATAGGGAAATGAAGATCCGTCTAGACCATGACCACCCACCTCGACAAGCTCCGTCAAATGCTATTATTTCAATTTCACGTATAATTATTAAATTTTATTTATTTTAATAATTTAAATTATAAAAAAATATTTAGTATATTAATATAATTAAACTTTATCCACCGTAAAATCACCAGTGAAAATTGTCTTGAGAAGTCTTAATCCAACTATAGTTTATAACTTTATATTGCAAAATGAGAAATCCAAGATTCGTTTTACCTACCAAACGAAGAATTAATTGAAAAGCCATGCACGGTAGTACGTCTCTTGACTAGCTTTTGACTTCATTTTCGTCTATCGATTTTTACATTATAAATATATTTTAACGTGTTGCAATTAATAACTTGTACTTTTATTGACAATTACATGTATTACTTGTCCCTATAGAAATTATTTTAAATTATTAGTGCACAAATTAAAGTTAGCTCAATTAAGTTTTTATTTCACAAATAATCAGAAATTCAAATTCATTTAATAACCTACCAATCAAATAATGAAATGAAAAGCCATGCACGATAGTACGTCTATCAAGTAACTTTCAGTTTCATTTTCATTAATTGATTTTTCCATAACATTAAAGTTGGTTACATAAACTTACAATTTCCCAAACTTGCAATTCACGAATACAAAGAAAGAATAAAAAAAGAATTAAGTTTATGCCCATGATCCAAACAGATTCTTTATTTATATCTTAAGTAATACGTTCATTTTCTTTGATTTAAGCAATTTTAGTTACATGATTATGACATCTCAGTTATAACGGTTTATAAGTTACAATGTCATTTTCACTGCATATATGTATGTTAGTTCCGTTATATTAGCTGCATGCTAGTTCCTTTTCTTACGTTTATTTATTTTAACAGTTTGCCATTTTATTTATTATTTTATTTACCCAATTTTTCAAAGCAAAGTTGTATAGGTCCAAATTTGGCAACCACGATAATGGATAAGCAAGACATGGGACGGGGTCACCACAACACAGCGACTAAAGGTCGTTGTGACAAAGGACGACGATCAAAAGCGGGCAGCTGAAATAAGATAGCAACGGTAGTTTAAACTTAGGAAGAGACATGAAGAATATGCCTTTTGGATATTCCTTATGATGTACTTTTTAGGATTTTTTGGGAAATGTCCCTTATAAATAGGAGGAGATAGTGAACAAGGAGGGGGTCTGCCATTTCAAAGAAGAGAGAACACATTGTAAAAAAAGAGAGGAATATACGAAAGAATTGTCTTATTCGCTTTACTCAAGTATATGTTGTTTAACTTTCATCCATAAATCTGAAGATTCCACATTCATATCGGTTGCATATCATTTCACGTCATCAGAAAGAGGAGGCACCCAATCACACACTCATTGGGTGACAGTCCATTTATACTATAACCATTGTCATTTCTTGCATTCATGGCATTTTTAGGATATTATATATTTTGTCAATCATAACACATTGAACATATCATTTAACGGGCTCCTAAACTGTTCTCATTATATTACAATCTCGTTACATTTGATCTAGAAATTATTAAGTTCAACTGAGATTCACTCCATTAATTTGTTACTAATTAGTTTAGCATTTATTTGCTGAAATAATTTGGCGTCGTCTGTGGGGAGTTTTCTAGTTGAAACTATAGTTTTTTTTTGGATCATAAAAAAAACATCTCTTCCTCGTTTGCACCACTAATAATGGCAGGAAAAGGAGATGCGAGGTTGAAAACGATAGCATGTGTCACTACCAACATCTTGAACACAATCAACGAAGATGGTAGGGAAAACGATGAAAACGCGACACCGAATGCTACACCCAGGCGGAGTGCTTCGCCTCCCCCCCGAGAGCATAACTACTTCACGCGAAAAGGGAACCTCCACGTCAACAATAGAGGAAGCACCACCAATAATAAAAAGACTACTGGAAGAGTGGCTAACAAGCACTCTGAACAACATACTCGATAAACCCGTCCAAAGGGAGAACGAAGATACTACACACGTAGATATCATAACAACCACTGACGAATAGGATGCTCCCCAAACAGGTAACACTCATGCCACTGTTAACACAGGTAATGACGCACTCACAACCATTTTGAAGAAAATGGAAGAAATGGAGAACAAAAACAAGGCGCTCCGTGATCAGATGAAGGAGCATCAAGAAAGGGTCGACAAGATACCGGGTGCCCAAAAGTTATTACCGAAATGAGACGCTGGTCGATTCGTCGAACAACCATACAGCAAAGGAGCAACCCCCCATGCCATTCCAAAAACCTTCAAGATGCCACCATATCTGAAGATATACGATGGAACTACGGACCCAGAAGATCATATCGTTCACTATGCCATAGTGCTGAAGGGCAATGTCCTTTCGAAGGAGCAAGTACCGTCAGTATTACCGAAAAAATTTGGCGAAACCCTAACAGGGGGAGCCCTAACATGGTACTCGCAACTGCTGGCGCGGTTAATAGAGACGTTCGAGGAAATGGTAGACAAGTTTGTCACTGCTCATGCAGGGGTTAAAAAGGCGGAAGCCAGGGTGAATGATATATTTACCGTTAGGCAATCGCCTGGCGAGGGACTCAGAGACTTCCTCGCTCGGTTTAACAGGGTGAGAATGAGCCTACCAAATGTATCAGATAGGATGGCGGTAGCGGCTTTCCAAAATGGGTTGAGCAGGAACGGGTCAAGAGCAACCAAAAAACTACTGAGCAGACTCATGAAATATCCTCCTACCACCTGGGAAGAAATCCACAATGTCTATTGAGCCGAGGTAAGAGCCGATGGGGACGACCTCAACGGTCCGATTCAACGATTGACATCAATTCAAGCAGAATCAAGGAAAGATCGTCATATCGACGATCAAAGGGTTCAAGTAGGTCCCTGTCTCGGCCGAAAAAGACATCAGCCCTACATCAGAATAGCCATCCCACCACCACATCGGCATATGGATGGACCGCCCTGTCACACAGGGACTCAGCGAAACGAAAGATGTATGCTTCCACTCTTATCTGCTCACAATTTTTGTGTTTCCCCTTCAGAAATAGTGTACGCGCTAGAAAAGCTCGGCACAAAGGTACAATGGTCGCAAAAGATAAAATCCAATCCAAATACTCGGAAGTCGAACGCTCTTTGTGAATTTCACCAGGAGCGGGTTCACAAGATCGAAGACTGCATAGGTCTGCGGCAGGAGGTAGTAAGAATGCTGAATTAGAGACATCCGAGAGAACTAATGAGCGACCCAGGGCGAGCCAACTTTACTCGCGGATGCGAACTACCCCAGGGACCTCCAAAGCCCCCCTTCCCCGATCGCACTATCCAAATGATTATCGGTGGAGGCGACGGGGAAGCAATCAACCATGTGAAATTCACCACTACACGCAAACTCAAGCGGTTGATCACTCACGAACGGTATGATGACCTTGTAGACATGTAATTTTTGACCCTCCCTAAGATTTTACATATTTTAGCATTTAAATATTTAGTTTAGATTTAATATCGCTATTTTAAATAATTTTGACTCTTTTACTTTTTTTTATCACAAAAATAAATATTATAAAAATATTTTCATCTTTAGTTTAAAGTCAATTAGTATATTTATATTTATAGTATTTTAATTTCACCGTGGCTTTAGCCTATTCTTCCTACTTTTTACTTTATTATAACATTTGAAAATACAAAAATTAATTTTATTTTTAGTATTTAGTTTTATATTAGTTTATTTTAATTAAGAGTAATTTTTACACTTTATAGATATATTGTATTATTTGGTCTTCTTAGCCTAAATTTAAACCCAAAAGACATGGTCCAACCCAATTTCCTAAATCCAAGCCCAGTTACCCATTCCCCTCTTATATCCTAATAAACAATAACCCTAGACCTGAAAAAAAAAACCCCAGTCGTTCCCCCCATCTTAAAGGAGAACACCCCTAATCTCCATCTCCTACAGACCCAAAAAGCTTTGACTAACCCTAACTCCCCAAAGACCCCAGCCGTCACCTATTTCCAAAAACCAGAACCCTAAGCTAGTGTTTGGCCATAGATTTCCAAATTTATTTTAAAAAATTTGATTCGGGTGAAGTTTGGTTTGAAGATGAAAATGTGTTTGGAGATACATTTTCAAAATATATTTCCAAACTTTATTTTGGAAAAATATGTATATAATTCCCAAGTTTTGGGATTTTGGTCCAAAATCAGCAATTGGGGTGATTTTGGGATTTGGAATTTTGCCAAAATGTGGGCAAAATTTATGGCCAAACATGAGTTTGCCAAATAAATCCCAAATTTATTTTGGCAAAACTCATGGCTAAACGGGTCCTAAGACTCCATTAAAGCCATTATGTTCCTCCTCATCTTTGCTAACCATCTGCGACCCCTAATCTCTTCACAAAACCAGTCACCTCTCACCCCCCTTTCTTCACCTCCGCCCAAACCTTCAGTAGCCACCCCTTCCTTGAGACAATCGACCACCTCCCTTATACTCCCAACCAGACGCCATCGAGAAATGACCATACCCCACCCTTCTCCATATCCTAACAACGTTCCCAACTTCCAAAAAAAATGAGGGCTTCTGGACAGAAAAATCGAGAGGAGGATTGAGAGAGAGAGAGAGAGAGGCTCGTGTTCAAGAGAGTTCTTCTTCTTTTTCCCCTTTCCTTTAAATTTTCAGATATTTCCTTTTGAGATTTTTTCCCACTGTAATAGTATAGGGATTCCAAATTTCTTTAAATTAAAAGTTCAAATGCCAATGAGGCATGCAATGTACAATTTCTGGCACATCATTAACGGCTTGAGCAATGTTTCGTATACATATTTGGAGGAGCACACACAAGTGTCTTGACTTAAATTTTGGAGGCGGTTGACTCGCGATATATACATCCCTAGACATATGAGCATATAACAAAAACGTGGACTGAGCAGCTTTTGTCAAGAGTTTTATAATTATTCGACCAGCCGAGATCAAATGTTCACATAATCCACCCCAGTTTTAATTCCAGAAAAAGAATACTAAAATAAAGAAAAAAATCCTGTTTCATCTTTCCAGTTTTGGATTTTCACTTTTCCAAATGGAGTTTGTTTGAGTTGTTTGAGTTCACGACGAGGTTCCGTTCGTGGTTCCGACGAGGTCTTCCATTATGGATCTATCACGTGATGTAGCAGCTGTTATTCCAACTTTTATAAGGGACCTCTGTATATTGTAAGTCTGATATTGTTTCACTCAAGGTCAATTTTCTACTTTAGATCTTTATTTCATGTATAGCTTGATGCATAATATTGCTGAGCTTATATTACTTGTGCACTGTTTATATGCTTATGTGGTGACTCGTTTTTAGTTTGAGAATTATCGTGATGCTGATTTTTAGCTTCTCTTGTTAGCTTTGTAATTGCAATTTAGTAGTAACAACTGTGGCTTAGAGTTCATCTTTATTTGCTAAATGGACCAATTGAATAGGATTTTATTAGAATTAGGGAATGAAGATTCAACGTCATGTTTATGGGCCAGGGTTGAGTCTTACAAAATTGAAGTGGGTCCTGGTCGCCTTTTGATCCATAGCTGCTAATAACTCCAACATGCCTTGTAGCCGTTAATTACTTGTATTTTTGATAGCTAAGTCATACACTTCTTGCTCAATAACTCTACATGATCTCTTAATAAACTCAAAATTAGTTTAGGAAGAATAATTCTTAATGATCACTAGTATGTTTTAGGCGCGTAATTAAGTTATTACGACTGTGGGTACGGTTCCCGTGGCATGGTCATGATACATAATCCCCAATTTGGGTGTGCATTTCATGTGACCCGATCATAACTTCAAACAATAATAAAATAAATATGTTTTAGATTGCGGGTGCATTTCATGTGACACGGTTTGCAATGTATACCAAAACGACAAGTGTACGACAATCGTGCCTTGTTCCAGAAAATAATTTCATAAATATTAAAAGCGATTCAAAGGAATAAAATGCATATACGTTTTAAATATTTAATAAATCAGATAAGTAGGCCAATTATTAATAGTTAAGCGACCATGCTAAAATCATGAATCCCGGGAGTGCCTCACACCTTCTCTCGGGTTAACAGAATTCCTTACCCAGATTTCTGTATTTCGCGGACTATAAAACACAGTCAAACTTCCTCGATTTAGGATTTTAAACAGGTTGGGACACCATCGATTGTCCCAAGTGGCGACTCTGAATTTGAATATAAATAATCCCGTTTCGATTATTGTCACTTAAACTGGAAAAACTCCCTATCCCCGCTCGGGTAAAAAGGAGGTGTGACAGACATCGAAGATAGTATCGTCTTCAATAAGTCAGATACCAACAATTTGTCTTTCCCTCATTACGATGCTCTTGTTATTACTTTACGTATTTCAGATACTGATGTGAAAAGAATAATGGTGGACGATGGAAGTGGCGCGTGTATTAACCATCCTCAGGTCCTCGTACAGATGAGGCTCAAAGATAAGATAACACCACGTTGTATAACACTAACGGGTTTTAATAATGCAGTCGAGCGAACTTTTGGAGAAATAATACTACCCGTTCTAGCCAGAAGAGTCACCTTAGAAACAACGTTTCATATCATGGACCAAGATACGGCCTACAACGCCATCATAGGGAGGCCATGGATACACACCATGAGGGCCACCCTGTCAAGCCTCTATCAAGCAATCAATTTTCCTACCTCATGGGGAATATTCAGCATCCGAGGCAAACAACGCACTGCGCAAGAATGCTACTGCATCGCTCAGGATTGCACACACACCCAGCAACTAAAGGGAGTGAACGCAAAAGCATAGCAATTAGCAATGTAGGGAACTAAATCCGACGCACAGACATATGTTATCAAGGATCCCGACATCGTGGAAGCCATTGAGTTGACAATAGAAGATCTCGATCCCATCCAACTAGATAACAGTGACGGAACAAAGAAGGTTTATATCACACAATCTATCAGAACCAGGTATATTTCATAAATTCTTAACTGACAATGCTGATTTGTTTGCCTTCTCCCATTCAGATATACCGGGCATTCCGAAAGACATCGCTATGCATAAATTGAATGTCGATCCATTCTATCCACCGGTACAACAAGTAAGGAGAAAGTTCAATACTGCAATCAATGAGGCCGTCAGCGTTGAAGTTGATAAGCTGCTTGCCAACGGTTCTATCCAGGAATCAAAATATCCGCAATGGATCGAAAATGTGGTCATGGTAAAGAAGAAAAATGGGAAATGACGAATGTGCATAAATTTCATAGATCTGAACAAGGCATGACCAAAAGACTCCTTTCCCTTGCATAATATCAACTAACTCATTGATACAACAGCAGGGCACGAACTACTAAGCTTTTTAGATGCCTACTCGGGATATAACCAAATCCTCATGGGGGAGGACGACCAGGAGAAAACTACTTTGATCACGCATAAGGGAACACATTGTTACAAAGTCATGCCATTCGGGCTAAAGAATGCAGGGGTCATGTATCAAAGGTTGGTCACCAAAATGTTTAAAGACCAACTCGGCAAAACGATGTAGGTTTACATCGACGATATGTTGGTCAAATCCGAAAGGAAAAAGGACCACATCGACCACCTTATAGAGGCCTTCGGCATATTAAGATGATATAGAATGAAGCTAAATCCCGAAAAATGCGCTTTCGGCGTAACCTCGGGCAAATTCCTCGATTTCTTGGTATCACAAAGAGGCATCGAGGTCAATCTAGACCAGATCAAGGCCATGAAAGGAATACTCGAAATATTAACTAGCAAAAAACAGGAACAAAAACTGACTGGCTAGATAGCCGCCCTGTCGAGGTTCATCTCACGATCATCCGATAGATGCCATAAATTTTTCAATGTGTTGAAGAAAGACAACAGGCTCTAGTGGAATTCAGATTGCATCGAGGCCTTGAAAAAACTAAAATCATACTTGTCCTCATCGCCACTACTCGCTAAGGCAGATCCTGGCGAACGCCTCCTAATCTACCTAACTGTCTCGGAAGTCGCGGTAAGCGTAGTTTTGGTCCGCAAAAACAAAGGTACACAATTTCCGATTTATTATATAAGCAAAACCTTGGTTAACGTCGAAACGAGATATCCCCACCTCGAAAAACTGGCTCTGGCACTGGTCATAGCTTCACGAAAGCTTAGACCATATTTTCAATGTCACCCATATCGGTGGTGATGACTTTCTCCTTCAGAAGCATCCTGCATAAACCCAAACTATTAGGAAGATTGACCAAATGGGCCATTGAATTGAGCGAGCATGATATAACATATCAGCCACAAACAACGATAAAGTCGCAGGTACTCGCCGACTCGTCTTCGACTTCAGTGCAGAAATATTATCCGAGGTCGAGCAGGAAGCACTTCGCACCTTCCCTTGGCAACCCGACCTCTAGGTCCTCTATACTGACGGTGCATCTAATGTGTTAGGGTTTGGATTGGGACTTGTACTTGAAGTCCCAACAAGCGAAGTGATTCGCCAATCCATACGGTGCCCGAAATGACTAACAATGAGGCCGTGTATAAGGTCGTAATTGCAGGACTGAAACTGGCCCTCAAATATGGCGCACGACGAGTCGTCCTCAAGTGCTACTCACAACTCGTCGTTAACCAAGTTACTAGGACTTTCCAAATCAAGGAGCGAAGGCCACAGAAATATCGGGCAGAAATCCATAAACTACTGTCAGAATTTGATGAATGCCGACTGGATCAGATACCCTGGGTGCCAAATATCGAAGCAGATGGCCTCGCCAAACTAGATGCAGCAACCAAAAATATCACCAAGGAGAATGTGGTCACCCTCTTCCACTCGTCAATAGACCAAATTGAGATACATTCTATAAACTTGACTTGGGATTGGCGCAACCGCATCATGACATATTTGCAAGAGGGAACACTTCCACAAGACAAAAAGAAAGCCAAAAAGCTTCGAATGCAGATGGCCAGGTACAACCTCAAAAATCACTACCTTTACAAAAGAACGTTTGGCGGACCCTTGGAAAAGTGCCTAGGGCCAAACCAAACAAGGCACGTGCTCGAAGAAGTACACGAGGGACATTGCAGTGCCAATATAGGCAACCGAGCCTTCGTCAGATGCCTTATTCGGGCAGGGTATTACTGGCCCACTATGAAAAGGGAAGCCACGGATTACATCAAGAGATATGAGCAATGCCATAAGTATGCACCTATGATACACCAAGCGGGCGAACTCCTTCACTCCGTCACTTTACCATGGTCGTTCATCAAATGGGGAATGGACAACGTCGGACCCCTCCCAGCAGAGCGAGGTAAGACACGTTTCCTTTTAGTTTTAACAGACTACTTTTCCAAATGGGTGGAAGCAGGTGCGTTCGCCCAAATACGCGAACAGGAAGTCATCACATTCTTATAGAAAAAAATCATATGCCGCTATGGCATTCCCAAAGAAATCAGTTGCGATAATGGACCTCGGTTTACCAGAAAAAGGATGATCGAGTTCTTCGAAAAATGGCGCATCAAGCGAATACTCTCCACGCCATACCATCCCGCTAGTAATGGTCAAGACGAATCTTCCAACAAAAAATATTGAATATCCTAAAGAAAAAGCTTGAAGACGCCAAAGAGATATGGCCGAAACTACTACCAGAGGTATTATGGGCCTACCACATGATGCTAAAATCAAGCACAGGCGAAATGCCATATTCAATAGTCTACGGAACTGATGCCATTATACCCGTTGAGGTCGTAGAACCTAGCCCAAGATACTCCAATGAAAACGGACCAAACAATGACGAGAACAGAAAACAAGACCTCGACAAAGTAGAAGAATGAAGAGACATGGCTCATGTAAGGATGGTAGCCCAAAAACAACAAGCGGAAAGGTACTACAACAAGAAGGCCAAAATACGACCACTCAAAGTCGGGGACTATGTCCTCAAGGCCAAAACACAAGAGACCAAAGACACAAAAGAAGGAAAACTGGGAACCAATTGGGACGGGCCGTACAAAATCACAGCGGCAGCAAGCAAAGGGGCATTCCAATTAGAATCAATGGAAGGAAAACTACTACAAAACAACTGGAACGTCGCCCATCTCAAACACTTCAACTTCTGAAAAATGACGCCCCTCAAGTCGTACTCTTTTTCCCTCATTTGGGTTTTGTCCCAATCGGTTTTTTTATCGAGGCCAACTCTGCACTACTATTGAGTAGCAAAAGAGGGTCGAAGCAGCTTTTACCTAATTAAGGCCGGGATCGATTTCCACAGGGAGCTAGATATTGGAGTCGGGTGTCTACCTAAAGCGGAGTTGTGTATTTGCTCTTAATTACACTTCTAAACATTTTGGGTTTTGATTTACTTCTAATTATATAAACTACAATGCTCAATTGAACTAAAGTAATCTAAGGTTAATCTATTGCGAGTTGTTCAAATGGGTAAAAGGCACTAGGGTAGTGACTTTCGCCTAGGTGGTCAATTGACGGATACTTGAGTCTAAGGTATGATTGACACATTTGGGGAGTATGATATAACCATTGCACGATTCTACCCACTCTACACCTCTCGGTGGTTCGAGTGATTTTGCCCGAATTGACTTTCTCTAGACCAATTGGGTATGCAAATTCGCACAAGCAATCAAGGTTCAAGTCGGGTATTATGATCTCTAGATTTAACCCTTTAATTGGGGCTATCAATCTCTTGAGTACGCCCCAATTCCTTATTGGACCAACTTTAGAGACTTAGACTCTTTTTCTTAAGAAGAGCCAAAGTCAACTAAACACAAACTAGTGTCTGCAACCACTAATTCATCAATTAAACATGAAATTAGTCCAAATATCAAACACCCATAGACAATTAATCATCAAAACACAAGACCCATCAATTACCCACACTATGCTTGAGTCACAACCCTAGCTTATGGGTCTAGCTACTCATAATTAGAGAAAAAAACAAAAAAATAGATGAATAAAAACTCATAATAATTAATTGCTAAATTAAACTTGAAGATTCAATGTTGAAATGAAGCTAAAATTACTCAAAATAGCTAAAGGAACGGAAGTCACAAGCGCAGCTCAGTACAAAAACTATCTGATGACCTAAAAATGGGAAAATAAGCTATTTATACTAAGCTAAAAAATCTGGACAAAAATACCCCTGCGGGGCTAAGTGCGGACCGCATAAAATCACGTGCGGCCGCACTAAGGCTCTAAACTTGAATAAATGGCTCTTTTAACTCGGGCAATGCAGACCGCACAGAATTGAGTGCAGCCGCGGTGGCTTCTAGTGCGGTCCGCATGAAATGGAGCGCAGACCGCATTATGCTTCAAACTTGGAACTGACACTTCTCTTAACTCTAGATTTGCGGACCGCACTAAATTGAGTGCGGTCGCAACGAACTCAATGCGGACCGCACAAAACCCCATGCGGCCGTAATGCTTGTTGGCGTGAAAATGCACACTCTCTGAACATCACTTGTGCGGACCGCACAGAATGGTGTGCAGCCGCCCTGGACTTGTTTTGTCTGAGCTTTGTCTTGTTTTGGTACTTGTGCAAAGTTTCACTCCTTTTTGAGCTGATCTTTGACATCTTGTCACCTTGTTGCTCAAACTTGCAATCAAGCATAACTTGTGAGCCTTTGGGACTATTTTGTACACATTTCTAATCAAAACTTAAGCAAGAAGGAGTATAAAATGTATCAAAATCTCTAGTTATCAACTCCCCCAAACTTAAGCTTTTGCTTGTCCTCAAGCAAACAAAGTAAGACCCACCCCTTAAGAGAACATCCAAGAAAATTCAGCTGTTATAAAGTGACCTCATCTAGCATCAATTAGGACTAACAATTACCCTCAATACAAATGAATCATTAACAACATTTACTCTTTTAAACACAATGGATTAAGTGTGACACAAGAGCATCAAGAGTTGGCTTAACACGTCAAAGAACTCTTTCTATTACTATGGTCATCGTGGAACCCAAACTCACAAATCCTTAGCTCTCCCTAAGCAAACCTCACCTTTAGAATAGCAGCACTCATAAAGAGGTTAATAGAAAATCACTCATCTCTTTCAAGGAAAAGTTACAAGTCCGGCGCTAAGTACCATATGCTTGCCCCTTATGTGAGTTACCACTAATGTAAGTTTCATTCAACTCAAGATCATATAGGGCTTTTGTGGAGACATAGTGAAGGCTTTTGGTTTAGGGTAGGTAATGTTTGGTCTAAGTAGGTTCCATCTTCCCTTAAGCACTTCTTTTGTTTTATTTTGGCTCAAATTCATTTGATTTTTTTGAGTCTTTTCACTTCTTTCTAAGGGGTTAGAGAGACACACTATCACTCTTTCTTATACAATTAAAATCTTTTCTCCTTTCTCAACTTTCCACACCTTTCATTCTTTGCTTTTCTTGAATCCCTTTTTATTCAATTCTAATTTGGGCATTCTTTTTGTCTTTTTTCTTTTCTTTCTTTTTCATTGCCTTCCTTTTCTTTATTTTGTACCTTTTTACCACTTTGTTTCCATCCTCGTATCTCCTCCCAAACTTATACTTTTGCCATGTGCTAAGAAAAGATCAGGTGCCAAGAGAGGGTATCTTTTAGAACGGGTAAAGGCTTGCATCATGGTTTTTGAAGGAAAAAGGTCTAAGGCTCAAAAGGGTGACTAGGGATTTTATCATTGGTAGGCTATGGAAGTGTTCAAGCTATCATTTGGATCAAGGAGAGCCTATAATCATGTCGCAAGTCAAAATTCACTCAGGATTTCGCCTCAAAAAACATTCAGGGCAAGTTCTAGACCAATGGCTCGGGACTTGGACTTGCAATGCAATTCCTCACCTCACAAGCTATGGGATCATGAAAGACATAGAGTCGGGGGCCCACAACGACCTTAGATAAGATTTGAGCACACAATGATCCAGAAAAACCACTTGATAATTATCGTTCAACACAAGAGTCTCAAGGTCACGACTTTCACCATCCTAAACACAACAATTTATTTTTGACCATGAGATCAAAGGCAAATATGCTAGGCCCAAGTGAAGCTTTGCTTGAGGCACCCTTAACCAGTAACTACTAAAAGCAAAAAGAAAGACATACTCAAACCATTAAGAAGGTTGTCACGCCATCCATCATTGGGAAGAGCCACCCGATTCATACAAACTCCACCTTTGGAAAGAACCGTAGCATTAAGAAAACCAAAGGCTTATTGCAAACGTTCAAAACAAGAAGCTACGAACATAAATAAGAAGCTATGGAAAAGAAAAATGCGGAAAGTAAAATGAATATTTACAAGAGGGGATTTAATCAAATATACAATAGAGGGGATGAATATATACAATGTAACATAAACTTTATATACAGGCCCAAAGTAAAAAGTACGAAAAATGTAAAAAAGTGCTAAAATTATATACATACCAAAGATGAAAAATAAAGAAAGCATAAAATCTGCCAAATATATACAATCATCCAACAAATCAATGTAAGTCCTACCCCCTCAAATGAAAGCTGGCATTGTCCTTAATGCCAACTAAACCAAATAAGCACCAAAAATAAAAAAGGGTAAAGGATATAGAGACTCCCTATGGCCAATCTGTCTGCATGGGATCCTCAGTGGTCCATGGGTCCTCAATATGCTCGGGAACTTTAGACTGGTTCCTTATGGCCTGCTGCTCTGCTGCTGGGACCTGGGCCTGGACAGACTCCTATGCTGCATCCTGTGGCTGACTAGAGGAGGTCTCCGATGGGTCTGCCAACTGGGTGACTGCATCATCTGCTCGGGGAATCATCATCTTCCTCTTGGGAGGCCTTTGGGACTACTCTAGCTGGGGGTGAGCTGTTGGCACAGGGTCCTGTAACAATAAATCCAAAGGAAAATGAGCCGACGGAAGCGAGAGTTAAAGTGAGGCTTGACTCTCAAGTCATTCCCAAGAGGGGTAGTTTCAAGTACCTTGGATCGGTTATTCAGGGGATCGGGGAGATTGACGAGGATGTCACACACCGTATAGGGGTGGGGTGGATGAAGTGGAGGTTAGATTCGGGAGTCTTGTGTGACAAGAAAGTGCCACCATTACTAAAAGGTAAGTTTTATAAAGCAGTGGTTAGGCCTGCCATGTTATATGGAACTGAATGTTGGCCGGTAAAGAACTCACACATCCAGAAGATGAAAGTAGCAGAGATGAGGATGTTGAGGTGGATGTGCGGGCATACAAGGATGGATAAGATTAGGAATGAAGATATTCGAGAGAAGGTGGGCGTGGCCCCCATGGAGGACAAGATGCGGGAAGTAAGACTCAGATGGTTCGGGCACATTCAGAGGAGGAGCACTGATGCACCGGTGAGGAGGTGTGAGCGACTGGCTGTAGTGGGCACGCGGAGAGGTAGAGGGCGGCCTAAGAAGTATTGGGGAGAGGTGATCAGACAGGACATGACGCGACTTAGGATTACTGAGGACATGGCCCTTGACAGGGAATTATGGAGGTCGAGCATTAAGGTTGTAGGTTAGGAGAAAATTGTGAATATTTCTACAGTACAATAGAGTGAGACTAGCCATTTAGGAGTTAGACTAAGAATGTCATTGCTCGTCTATTGATGCAGGGCTTTACCTGCTAGTTTTTACTATACCAGACATCTATTTCGTATTCTGTATTTCATATCTCCTATATTGCTGTTATTCTATTATGCATTTTTATGGTACTAATATATCGTCTCCTGTTGCTTTTTTGAGCTGAGGGCCTCCTGGAAACAACCTCTCTACCCTTCGGGGTAGGGGTAAGGTTTGCGTACATATTACCCTTCCCAGACCCCACTTGTGGGATTATACTGGATTGTTGTTGTTGTTGTTGTTGGAAGCCCGCGTCTTTCTCATCTTCTTAGCCTCCCTAGAAAGCTCCTTGAGAGCTTTTCCATGAGACTCCACAGCGTCCGTAAGAACTTTCTAAGTGCCAAGGATTTTCTTCTGGTTGTCCAGAATATCCTTGATGGCGTCCTCAATAGACTGTGGGACCTGTGGAGGTGGAGGTGCCGACTGAGATGCTACTGTAGTAGTGAGGATAGACAACTTAGAGGAAGCTGTCTGCATCCAGTTGTTGATGCTGAGAAGGGCCTGGCTCAGGCGGTGTGCAGTCACTGGGTGGGCCGGGTAGAGGGTATCTCTGGAGCTGCTGAAGTGGATGCACCAGGGGGCATGTCCGCTGAGATGGATGAAGGTTGAGTAGGAGCTGCTACTACTACTGGCTCTTCAGACTGGCCAGTTGCAACAGTGCATGTTCCCTTGTAGTTCTTGCTTTTAGGGTTGTTATCACCCTGCATGTTGTACCATGAGAACAAGGCCTTTGCTTTCACTTTGATATCAAATGGCCGATTTTCTACCTTTAGGTCCGTGAAGTACATGGTTAAGAATCTGGGGAAGGGGTAGTTTCTGTCATCTTCACTGCCTACCTGTGTAATCACTCGAGACATCACCTTCCCGATGTTAATCAGGTACCCCACCATAATTGATGCTACCAATACTGCCCGGTGAAGAGGGAGTTAGTTGTCATGAGTAGTAGGATCCAATCTATTGCACACGAATGTTTCCCACCCCTTGGCCTCGAAATTCAAAGATCTTCTCAAAATTTTCACTCCCGCATTCAACCAATCGGGGGTAGTACATGGGATTGCCAGATATTGTGTCAACCAAGGATAGACCTCCTCACCTCATTCCATCTTCTCCAAATACAGCGACTCATCCTCCTCATCAAAGCCTAAGTATTTATTTATGGTTTTCCCATCGAACATCACTTTCAAATTTTGCACCTTAGTCACTTTGGTACCCTTCTTAATGTGAGCAACATTAGTGTAGAATTCCTTGACCAGGTGCTCGTTTGTATCCTCACAGTTGTTTAAGAAATACTCCCAGCCCCCTCTCTCTCTAAACTGCCTTCTCACATTAGGGTTGTGAGGCAAAGGACTCTATCTACAAAACTTCTCTTCGGAATTAATTTCCTCACATGCCGCCATTCTTTGAATTTATGGTAGGCCACCTCGCTCACAAAGTGGTCTTGCCACATCTCCAGGTTTCTAGTTCATTCTACTCCGCCAACCTGGGGCTCACCCCTTCTCCTACTACCTCTTCTTCTTCTACTGCACCCTCTCCGGATAATAAAGCTATGGGAGAGGTGGAGTTTTCATCCCTACTGCCTTCAGCTGAGCCCTTAGACGATCCAGAAGATACATTTACTAAAGCTTGGGCAGTGGGGGACGGTGGAGGAGTGTCTCTTAGCCTATTCCTCTCCGTCCAGTCAGGGATGTACTCTAGCACGGAGTCTGAAGATATTTGTCGGGAGGGCTCGTATTCACTCCCAGACTGGTCAATGGCCTTATCAGTAGCTTTATGATCTTCCTCATGTTTTTAATGTTTTGTCGGGCTTGAGGAGTCAGTCTTATCATTTTCTGTTTCCCTCCCCGAGAGGATTCACCTCGACCATCTTGTTTATAACCCTTGCCTCTTTGTTTCACCATTGTATGCAAACAACATCCATTAGGCTTGTTAGTATCAGTAGAATTAATTAAGATCAGAGTTGCAGAAAAGAAAAGGTTGCAAACAGTTGCAGATATTACACAGTGCGGACCACACAAAATGTAGTGTAGCCGCATAGAGGTCAGTGCGGACCACACAAAATGCCAATGTGGTCCGCACAGAGGTGGGGTTCAGACTACCCACTCTTTGAACAATTTCTCCGCGGATCGCACAAAATGGTAATGCGGTCCGCATTGAGGCACCGCGGACCGCACAAAATGCAATGTGGCCGCGGTCCTCGAAGATCAAGTTTCAGGACTTTCAGCAATGCGGTCCAAACAAAATGTCATTGCGGACTGCACAAAGTCACCGCAGACCGCACAAAATCCACCACGGTCCGCACTGAGTACCTAGAAGCAGCACTAACTTAGGGTTCATGTATTCTGTTTTTAAGTCCAATTTTTTACACCTAAGAAAGGTCCCTATATGTTTGCCTAATGTTTTAACTACCTAATTCTACTTTTAACAATAATTTAACTAACCTAATTTTACCAAATCAAAAGAAATACGGGAAGAACAGAAGGGAAGTTAAAAAGACAAAAATTAAATGAAAATAATAAAACTAAACAACTAACAAGAAGTAAAAATTTACCAGATGTGATATGCTGATGATTAATCGAGATTTTACAGATGAAATCGTGCAATTTAATTTTATGATGAACAGTGATTTTATGAGTTGTGAGAGTCAAGAGATCGAAAAGTGTAAAAGGAAGGCCTCAAGCCCTATTTATAGAAAAGGACCTAAGGCCCAGCTTACCAACCCGATGCGGACCGCACAAAATGGCAATGCGGTCTGCACTGCTCAAAGTCATGAGGTTCAGACAAGGCATCCACTACGGTCCGCATAAAATGCACTGCGACCGTAGTGGACCACCACGGACTGCACAAAATGCAATGCGGCCGTGGTGGTAAACTTCAGAGAGCTATTAATTTCATCCATCATCAGCGCGGTCACACTGATTTATGGGCCCCCACACTGAGTTCTTTGCGGCCGCACACAATGTAATGCGGTCCCCATTGAAAACTTCAGAGACTTGACAATGTTTTTTTCATTGTGTCCTGCACTGCATCAACACAAACCTGTAACATCTCACAACCAGTCAGTCTAAAAATAAATCCTATCCTACAATAAAAAACAAGAAGAAAAACACATGGGTTGCCTCCCAAGAAGCGCCTGATTTAACGTCGCGGCATGACACAGGTTACCATCACATCATTTGAGGTGAAAAAGTGCCACCACGTGGCTGTCATTAATTTTTCCCAAGTAGTGTTTGACCCTGTAGACATGTGATTTTTGACCCTCTCCAAGATATTTTATATATTAGTGTAAAATATTTAATTTAGGCATAATATAGATATTTTAAGTAATTTTTGACTCTTTTACTATATTTTATTACAAGAAAATAAAATTTACAAAAATAGGTTCATTAATGTTTCGTAGTCATTTTTAATCTTAAAAAAAAATCTTTAAAAAAATATATACAACAATAGTATCGTATTTTTATTTTAATATGATATTTGAAAATACCAAAAATAGATTTGTTTTAATGGTTAGTTTTATTTTAGTAATTATTTGAATAGTAGTAATAATTAATAAATGAGCCTGTATTTTTAATCTCGTTCGCAGCGAAAGAATAGAACTTGGGCTCGAGCAACCCATTTTTAGGCCTAATTTTGGACCTAGCCCACAATTGTCAAGCCCATAATTCCTAAGCCCATACCCCTTAACCTAATAACCCTACCAAAAAAAACCTACAATATAAAAAAAAAAGCCTAAGACTAAAAAAAAGACGCTGAAAACGACGAAAACAAAAAACAAAAAGCGGCGCATCATCTTCTTCACAAAATCAATACCAGAGAATGACCCCCACCCCCTTGCGTCTATCTTCTTCAAGCACCCCCCCCCCACGATCTCGTCTTTCCGCCTCACCCAAACGACCCCTCGACTTCTCCTCTCCTCACCAGTAGCGAGCTCGCCATAACACCTCAAATAACGACCCAACACCCAGCTCCCCACCACCCATCTCGTTGACTTTGATCCGCCGGACCTTCCGCCAGCGACACCATATCCGACGAGCTTCACCTTCACACACACACAGTCAAGCACATGAACGGAGTGAGAGAACGGGCGTAAGGCAGGTTCGAGATTTCAGAAAGTCGAAAAATAGTCCAAAAAATGTTTCGTCTTCCTCATCCTTGGTTTGATTCTTAGTTTCCGAAACATGGATGTTTAGCTGAGGTCTGGAGTCGTTTGCGAGTTTGAGTCGTGTGGAAGTTGTCGTACGTTGGTTCCGGTCTATGGTTATCGCTGTCCATTTTTTCCGTCGAGCTCGAGCTGCTGAAACTCTACGTTGCTGTAAACGTCGCTGCTTTTTCGGCGTTTCGCCGGAGTTTCACCATCTCCGACCAGTTTATTCTTACTATAAACGTAGCAACTTCAGCTTCTTTAACTGCTGCTGGTCTCTTAAGTCGAGCTCAGGTCGTCAAGGTCGTCGAAGTTTCCCAGCGAGGTTTCCTCTGTCCACGCCCCGTCCTGATTTTCGCTTTTGGATAATTTCCGTTTGGACTACTTGTACATCGGCTTGGAGTTATCTAAAGGTCTCATCTTCTCCTTTTTAATTCTTGTACTTTTGCTTCCATGATATTTATTGGAATTTTGGCTACATTAATGAGTGTTTAAGTTGAAATGATATGCTTGTGGTTGCAAATATGTTAAGATCATGAATCTGTTGAATGAGTTTGACGCATATTTTTTTTCTCCATTTTTTTCTTTTTTTTTTTTGTTTTGAAGGTTTAACATCATATAGCAATATCTTAGATATTTTCTTATTTCAAGTTATTTGCTTCACGTGCAGTCCATTTGAGTGCTTGAGATGCATATGTCAATTCAAGATTTATCTTGCATGAAACACTTTTTTTGGTCAAATAAGATTTGGAAAAGGGAACAAAATAGAGTAACTCAAAAGGGCTCTGGAATTTGGGCCGTTGGGTGGTGTTTGAAATCTAGTATTTGGTCTTTGATTTAAAATTGGGGAGATTTAGACCTTATAATAAATTTTTGGTTTTAAGAAGTTGGGCTGTTGAGAGTTGTTAACTAGTTTACTCCATTCTCCACATCACTTCTCCATAATTCATGGTCCTCACTTAATTAATTTTAATCCTTTAGAAATCGAGGTGTGCCATTTAGTTGAATTTTTATGGCCCTCACAAAGTTGAATGTTCGTAGTTTGCCTTAGGCCTGTTTAATATACCACAGTGATCGTGGACACGTTCGCATGACACGATTACGGTTTCTAAAAACAAAATCGGAGTATACGTTTGTGTAACTTCCGCTAAACTTTCTTAATAATAATAAGCGTTATTAATTGTGGACGCGTTCGCGTGACATGATTTTTGACATGCCAAACAAATGGGTACACGTACGCGTGACTCAGTTCAAGATAATTTTCTTAATTAAAAAGCGGTAAAGGGGTAAATGCATATAGGATCTAAAATCAGTAATTTTAATAAGCCAAGTATGATCAGAGCGACCATGCTAGAACCACAGAACTCGGGAATGCCTAACACCTTCTCTCGGGTTAACAGAATTCCTTACTCGGATTTCTGGTTCGCAGACTGTAATACAGAGCCAATCTTTTCCTCGACTCGGGATTTGAACCGGTGACTTGGGACATCATAAATCTCCCAAGTGGTGACTCTGATTTTTTAATAAATAAGCAATCCCGTTTCGATTGTCCTTTAAGTGAAAAAACTCCATTGTATTTATACCCTTTACGGGGTGTGTCACACCTCCTTTTTCCGCACCCGAGAGGGTACAAGGGAGTTTTTCCCAATTAAAGGACAATCGAAACGGGATTTATTTATTTATTTATTTCAGAGTCGCCACTTGGGAGATTTAGGGTGTCCCAAGTCACCAATTTTAATCCTGAATCGAGGAAAAGAATGACTCCATATTACATTCTGCGTACCAGAAATCCGGATAAGGAATTCTGTTAACCCAGGAGAAGGTGTTAGGCATTCCCGAGTTCCGTAGTACTAGCACGGTCGCTCAACTGTTATATTCGGCTTGATTATCTGATTTTTATACAAATATGAACTTATGTGAAAATTTTATCTTTTAACCGCTTTATTATTATTGTTTTTAAAAGAAATGTGAACATCGCTTAAAACACGTCTTTGGACTGCGTCACATGAAATGCACCCACAATCCGGAACACGTTTTATTTGATGTTTGGATACGGGTCGCATGAAATGCACACCCAGGCTTAAGAAAGTAAAATATTAAACACGCGCCTAAAGAGACTATCACGTTATTATTTTGGGAAGACCGTGAAATTCGCTAAACGGTCCTTCCGAATTCTAATTAAACCATACATTTGGTGAGGGCTCCGCAATCTATACGTTTTATTTGGCGAGGCTCGTCTCATTTTTATTTTAAAGGATAAACCTACAATGACTATATTTTCTATTAAGTTCGTCTCTAAAATAAAAGAAAATCTCTTAATTATTTACATGCTGAAAAACGTAACTTATTAGTTATTAGTTTGCGGCTAATGCGAATGGAAAATTGCGATCGAGTTTGTACAAAGAAAAACTGCTTTCATTTTATATTCTGTTATTCAATAATACTAGAACATGAGATTGACCATAATATCAAAACAGATTAATTATTCTCCGATTAATTTAAACTAACATTATTAGATGAAGAAAGTATATATATGCAACCTCATTATTCATTAATCATTCAACTACATCTTTATACGAAGAAAGAAAAATTATATTCAACCACAAATCTAAATAGGAGGAATTCAACAGGAACAAAGCCTGATTAATATTTCATTTTTGCTTCAAGCCGAGATTGTACAAATATGTACCTGGAAACAGCAGTACAAGAACAAAAGAAGTAGGAGTCAGCAGCAGTAATAACACGGCAACAGCAGGTTCAGCAACACCGCAAAACCAGTAACAACCAGTAGAATAACCCAGCAACGGATTGAAAAATCAGCAATGCCAAAGTGCAATCACAATCAAAGAAGAGAAGAGAAAAGATACGAGATGCAGTAGTTTCTGACTTTTGAATAACACTCGAAGAAAAGCAAACAGAATTGTTCGAGTGAAAGTTCAAATTGTCTTTCTCTTTTACTCTCAAAAACTCTCTCAAGTATAAAAGTATGTCAACTCTCAAGTGTAAAAAAAATCTGTCAACTCTCCAAGTCTCTCTTAATGTTTAAGTTCTCTAAACTCTCTTTTCAGTCAATGTTTTCTTCTTTTTTTTCTCAAATGTCAAGAATGACTCTATATATATAGCAAGACAAGTCTTCAATTCCCAACCCCAAATTATTCCCCCAATGGCATGCTTTGTCCCACTACTTAATGTTTTCTTTATTTTAAACTTTGTCCCCCATGCCTAAATTAAATAAATACCACATTCCCAACCCATTACAATATGTCCCCCATGCCTACATTAAACAAGTACAAGATTCCTCCCCATTATGTTTTGTCTTGTCCCCCATTATATTAAATAAGTACATCAAAAACCCCACCCCATTATATTTGTCCCACATGCTTAACATAAAGAATCAAAATAATGTTCAATTACCAAACTACCCCTCCGACCTTATTGCAATTACAAATCTACCCCGAATGCAATGCAATTTACCAAATTACCCCTCTGCTCTAAACAATCAATTAATCATAACTTGACCAAAATATAGTCAAGATGACCAATTTCTCAACAATCTTCAACAACAATTATATGAACACGATGAACAACACAACTCCAAATTAATGGAACTAAATTAACCATATCGGGAACCAATCCTGGTTAATTTAGCAAGGATACAACAATACAAACAACAAAATACATGATTCAAACTAGACTAACAAATCAAAGACAAACATAAACTCACATTAAATCATTGGATTTAAACATGAACTTCAAACAAAGATGAACATGATTTAAATCTGTTTTTAAGCGACACACATGACGGATTCACATGATTCAAACAACATTAATAATTTCTGGAAAATACATAACAACATGAAACAAATTGAAGAAATAATTAATTAAATTTCAATTTGAATCTAACAAACATTAAACTAACAAATATTCACTTAAACAACAATACAAACATGAAATAAACATGAAAAATAACTAATTAACTTCCATTTGAAATCTGAAAAATTAATTCAACAAAAACATATGAACATGAACAAATCCAAAAATCAAATATCTAAACATAGACATGAACAAAACAAATATTTGTCGATTTTAGATTCGAAAATATCAAAACAAAATACGGACAAAATAAAATTCAAAATCTACTAACCGGAGATGAACAACGATGAATTCGATCGTATGGACTGTTTCGACGAACCTCAAATGGGAATAAATCTGTCCGGACTCGACGACGAACTCAACGAAGAGCTCGACCAAACGACGATGAACGAATCTAAGAAGTTGACTGAAGCCGCGCCGGAGCAGCAGCAGCAGTTGTCACGGCATAAGTGAAGGAACGAGGCAACTGGGGGTCCCTTTGGTTACGTGACTGAGTTTGGACGACTGGTTCTGTTGGAACGTGAAGAAGCAGCAGCGGGGATAGAGGTCGAAGCTAAGGAAGCAACAACCATGGGTGTCGAGCTTCAAGCTCGTCGCCGGAGAAGACGAACAGTAGTCGTGGGGCTGTTTGGATGTAGCAGACGGGGGAGCTGGAGAAGATGAAGCAACAGCTGGTTGACACAGCATCAACGAAGGTCGTTAATGGCGGACGTCTGGCGTGGTCGTTCATGGTGAAGCAGCAACGACTGGCGTAGTTGCTCGCTGGGCAGCTAGGTCGTGGGGGTGATGAGGGTGGTCTGGGTGAACGAAGAAGAAGATAAAGGGCAGCCATGGATGCTTGGGGTGGTTTAGTTTTGGAGAATAGGAAGATGGAGGAGGGAGGCGGATGTTAGTGTTAGGTTTTTTTTGTTTTGTTATTTTTTGTTTTGTTTTTGTGTTTAGACCAAAAAATGAAGAAAGGGGTTGGGTATTGGGTTAATGGGGCGGACCGGGTCGACCCGGTCTGAAGTGGATTGGGTCATGGAGAAGATTGGGCAATTTTTTGGGCCTTTGGCTTACAATTGAAGAAGTGGCCAAATCCGATTTTTCTTTGTATTTTTGTTCTCTTTTCTTCTTTTATTTTTCTAAAACTAAATTATAAAAGTACTTAAATTATTATTAAGAACTAAATTAAATTATAAAAGCGCAAATTAACTCCCAATAACAATTAACGCACAATTAAGTAATAATTAAGCACAAAATTGTTCATTTGGACATTAAATGCTAAAAATGCAAAAGATGCCTATTTTTGTAATTTTAATTTTTGTAAAACTAATTTAATTACTAACAATTGTAGAATTAAATCCTACATGTAAATGAGACATATTTTTGTATTTTTTATTAATTTAACAAATAAGCAAACACAGACAAATACAAATAATTATCCAAAAATATCACAAAAATACTCAAAATTGCACACCAAGAAAAATCATCTTATTTTGCATTTTTTTTGAGAGTATTTCTCATATAGGGCAAAAATCACGTGCTTACAGGGTGTAAGTAAAAAAGGAGGTGTGACAGCTCTGGCGACTCTGCTGGGGATCGAACCTAGAATCTCTGGTTCAGGGTTCAGAATTCGAGCTTATTAATATGATTTTTCTTGGCTTTATTTATTGTTGATATTACTGTATTCTGTGAACCTTTTTGTGCTAAATACTATCTGTTTACCGCATTAATATTATTTGAATTGTATATAACTATCTTCTTACGCCACCCCATCTGAGTCTTCTGGAAATGATGCATATGTTCGCGTAACCCGCTTTTTCTGTAGAAATTATACCAAATAGAACGAGGCAGGGCAAGTGACAAGGCCGAGTAGACTTCAGTGCTCCCGGTACATCGCCCCCTTCTCGTCCCCAGTTGTTCGCTCGGGTACCCCAAGTCTAGACCAAAACCCCAGGATTTAAACTTAGAAATACACAGCCTCATGCCGGATCCCTAGTAGGAACGTTTGTTTGCATCATGCGCATTTGCATCATGTGCATTTTGATTTTGGGGACTCAACACAGGGGTTGGGTCCGTCTAGGACAGGTGTACCCAAAATAACAGACCATTTTGATGCATCTTATGTGCTACATGTTGCATTTATTCAAGGGTAAAAGGGTCATTTGGCGGACCAATGATAACTGAGGGTAAATGAAGAAGTGAAAAAAAGAAAAAAAAAAGGGGAAAAACAATGAAAAAAGAAAGAAGAAAAAAAAAGAGAAGCGGAAGTGTGAAAATAATGCAAGTAGGGTCTAGTTATGTTTTTTTTTGTTACATTTTAAAGAAAAAGAAAAAGAAAACATGAAAAATTCAAAAAAGTTTTTGCAATTTTTCATCATTTTTCAAAAATCAAAAATAAAAAAAAAGAGAGAAAAAGAAAATCCAAAAAGATTTTGCAAGTTTTGTCAATTTTCAAGGAAAAGCAAGAAAAAATGTGATTTCTATGAATTAGTGTTTTTTTTTTAAATTCTCGTCCGTATCCAATTTGCCCGAACTACGCGAACCTGATTTTCGTCTCACGGGGAGGGATACGTAGGCAACCCACATAGGGTCTGATCTTCCTAGTAAATCTTAAGTTCTTGGCTTTGAGGGATCTTAGCCAAATTTTGCACTTCTAGCCACCTTTTTGGCCAAATAAGTCATTTTGCAAAAATAGTCCCAATTATGTCTTGCATGTGTCTAATAGGGAGTGTTATTATCTCACATAGTGTTGGTTAAAGTTTTCTCATACAGGTGTGGATTTATTTACCGAAGTTTGAGTATGGCAGACACCCCATGACCATCCGGTCAGGATCCCTCAGTCAGGAGTTGCTTAAGGAGATTTGTTTTATTTTTATGTTTTGAGTCTGTTCCTCATTTTATGTCGTCTTTTACTTTCTACTTTTGTACAGTAATGTCAAGTCTTTTTATTATTGTTATTTTCTGTTTTATATTTGAAAAAATGTGTTGTAACTCAAAAATCCAAAAAAGAGATGTTGCATTTTTATATTTCCGTTATAAATTTTCTTTAGAATACTAATTCTAGAAATGAAAAAAATTTGAGGTTGTTAATATATAGGAATTAAAATGAATTATTTTATGTTTCCTTTAGTATATTAGGACCAAAATTCAAAACAAAAAAAGAGAGAATTTTATATTAGTGCTTCTTTAAAAGCTTTCTTTAAGGTGTTAATTCCAAAATTCAAAAAGATTTCTTTTGAGGTGTTTCTTTGGGGAAATTAATGAAGGATGAAAAAAAATTCTTTTTATCTTCATTAGAATTTTAGGATATTGTACATAGAAAAAAAACATACTTTATCTTTTGTATATCATTAGAAATTTTCCTTTAGGCAATCAAAATTGAAATCCAAAAACATTCTGTTTTACCTTTTTCATTGTTTGCTTCGAAATCTTGCGCTAGGATATCAAATAAAAATTCAAAATATTTTTCCGTAGTTTATTCTTTCGATCTTCTTCCTAAAAAAAAGAGAGAATCAAAGAAAAAAAATATTTGTTTTCTCTTCTAAGGGTTTTCCTTAATAATTTCCCATAGAGTATTTGTCTTGAAAAAATATATATGCTCGTTAAACTTGAGTTTGGAATAGGTTATTGAACATTAGGAATTTGTTTCTTTTATTTTTTCTTTTCTCATCAGAGTAGTCATTAAGGTAAAAAGAAAAAAAAGAGAATGTTAGCTTGTTTGCTTTATTCTCGATCTTCCAGAACTACGTAAAGATCTGATTCATGCAGGGTCATGATACGTAGGCAACCTACATAGGGTTCGATCAAATCATTTTTTTATTTATTAAAAGAAAAAAAAAGAGAAAAAAGGAAAAAAAAAAAAGAGAAAAAAAGGTGAAATCGTGGGATGTGAGATATGAGAGAAAGAAAGGGGGATGATTAAAAAAGAAGAGAAATGAAGGAAAATGGGCAAGCCAACAAGTGCTAGAAAAGCAAAGAAAAGAGAGGTTGAAATGAACAAATTGGGATGATGCCAACTGATCTTTGTACCCTCGAAGTCATTTTAGAACTGATAAATGTGGCTAGGTGCATTGCATATAAAGTGAGATTATCTTATGTTAAATGCCCTAACGCTAACGTGGTGGCTTCATTTTTTTATATTTATATCAGAAGGGTGGTTGGTTTGTGCTTTTAAAGTGGTAACTCTTCTCTACAACATAAGGTCAAAAGGCAATGGCAGACAACAATAGAACTGAGTTGGTTGATACCGACGCTCGAAAGCAGTTGGTTGAACAGGACAATGGGTTGGTTGAAGAGGTAAAGATGTTAAAACAACATATGGCTGACATGTATCAGACTTGGATGACTGGGAAGGTACCACTCCCTCCACCACCTAGCCTCCTAGATGCCGTCCTTACCCAAGCTCCGAACACAATGTCAGATGATCCTCCATACTCTCCAGATCTACCCGCTTATCACAGCTTTCCCAACTGTCTTATGAGCTTCATCACTCATCCTCCAATTACCTCTTCCCAAAATTGCTCTCCTGTCACATCTACTATCCCCGACAATGAATACTCATTCAAAGCTCATGATGCCCAATATTACCCCTCAGAGGTTGCCCACAAGGTTCCCAACTCATACAAGCAGGGTCCGTGGGATGGGCCTCATGTTGTAAATGAAGAGTTCACAGGAAGAAAAGGGCAAGATGGGATACCCAGGAGGCTGAGAGGCATAGAACAATCCTTAAAGAACAAACAAGGAAGGGTAGACCAGGGTAGCATAGCTTACAAAGAACTATTTGTGTCCCCTGACGTTCTCCTGCCCGCGGGGTTTAAAGTGCCAAAGTTTAACTTGTATGATGGGTGTGGAGATATGGTAGCCCATTTGAGGGATTATTGTAGTGAAATGAGAAGTGTTGGCGAGAAAGATGATTTGTTGATGGCGTACTTCAGTGAGAGCCTGACTGGGGCAGCTTTGGAATGGCATAATCGTCAAGATGTTAGTAATTGGCCTACATTGGGTGACATGGCTCAAGATTTTGTTCGATACTTTCAATACAGATCGGGTGTTACCCCAGACCGCTCCTCCCTATCTAAAATGGAAAAGAAGTCGGAGGAAAGCTTTAGGGAGTTTGGGCTCAGATGGAGGGAGCAAGCTGCTCGAGTCAATACCCCGATTGGTGAAGAAGAAATGGTTGAGTTTTTCCTACAAGCCCAGGGGCCCACCTACTTCAGTCATTTGATCCCAACCTTGGGAAGGCCTTTCAAAGATGTGTTAAAAATGGGGGAGCTAGTAGGAGAGGGAATCAAGTCAGGAAAAATCATGAGTTGTTCGAAAGACATTCAGAACATCCTCGTAAGCTTGGGTGGAAGAAAGAGAAACAGAAAAGATAATCTGGTGGGCTTTCCCGATCAACACTTCCAGCCTCGACATCATCCCCGTGGATATATTTATGCGCCAGATGATCCTCCCCAATGCCACTTCTCTCCACGGATCTTCCAAAGTCGTACATCACTTTCCCAGTATCCAACTCCACAAAATGCCAATCCACCCCCACGAACCTACCGAAAACCCCCTGGATCAGGTTTTCGGCCCAATCAAACATTTAAGAATGAGAGGTTGCTGAAAAAAGAAAAGGCTTTCACCCCATTGAGAGTGTCATATGCCAGTTTGTTCCAAAGGTTGAAGCAATTAAACATGTTGGATCCGATTCATATAAAAATGTCAAACCCTATGTCAAAGAAGTTTGATTTTTCTCAAAGGTGCGCATATTGCTAAGATGCCCCAGGGAATGGCATAGAGAAGTGTTGGAATCTGAAGAAAGCAATTCAGAAGCTTATTGATGTAGGTGACATTGTCGTGCAAAATCCAGACGTAGCAAACACTAGCCAAAGTCCATCGCCTGTTCGTAATGAGACGCATATGGTGAGTATGATTTGTTTTGAAAAGGAATATGGAAATTCTTCTGAGATCCTCGAAGGTCCACGCGCTGTGAAGTTTTCAGTGCTATCAGAGGTTGATCTTAAGAACGAGCCAGCAAAGGGAACCCAAAAGCAATTTGTTAAGAACAATGTGATGGAAGTTTGTGAAGGTCCCAATAATGTTGATGCGGAATTCAGTGTTTAAGATGCCGAGCTTGGAAATTGGAAAGACGCTTCTGTCTTGGTTAGCCAAGGAGGAGTTTTGGTGGTTTATTTTGTTGTCATTTGTGTTTTCCGGGTTATTTCAGGGTTGTAATCCAGATACTGTCTTGTGACTCAAACCCTTCTATCCTTTTATTATGCTTAGTTTGTTTAGTCATAATAGCCCGTTTAGTGTTGTCTAGGTTTGTAACCCTAGTTTAGTTTGTTTGTTTCGTTGTCTAAACCCTTCCACCATCTGTCTAATGCCATTTTCTATTTTCCGTGATTTCTAATCATTTTCGTTTAGCTCTTTTTTCTTTTTATAGTTCTTTTCCTGTTGACTCTAGTGACGTGACATACACACGTAATTCTCAGCCTAGTTTTAAAAGTCAATTTAATCACGAAGCAATAAAACAATGTTGAAGATGTAGGGACATTTGAGGGAAATAAGTAAAGGCATTTTGAGATCACTTCAAGCCCGAATTGTATGAAACTGGGGCAAATAGAACATAAAGAACCCCTATTGAAATGCATCCTGCCGCATCAATTTGAAGATAAAAGCAAGTTTGCCCTAAATTTGTAGGGATCCGTTCGTGGTAATAAGAGTGAGAGTGTTGTCCAATGGTGCTTTGTATATAACAGATGTAGAAGGCAAATGTGTGGATACGGTCATCAAGTCTGGCGCAATCAAAAGATGGTACGAATGTTTTCCTTGGTTTGTTTAATTGTGTTGTTTGTACCTGGCATGTTTTGAAGATTAGAATGACGAAGGCATTTTGTTCTGCTATCTAAATACTTTATCCCTCGTCACCCCTTTTGATCCTATTTATTTTCTTTCATACCCCTCTTTCGGAATGAGTAGCGAATATCAGAAACACAAGCGTGAAAGATAAGAAAAGGAAGAAAGAAAAAGAGAAAGAAAAGGAAAGAGAAAGAAAGAAAGAAAAAGGAAAAAAAGAAGAAAAGAGAAAAGAAGAAGAAAAATAATAAAAAGAAAAAGAGAAAAGCAAAAGAGAAAAAAACAGAGAAGAAAGAGAAAAGAAAAAAAACACAACAACAAAGTAATTTCTATGACATGAACTACGTTCGACCTGATTCCTTTTAAGGAGACGTAGGCAGCCTCACGGTTCGGTCTCATCAAAACAAAAATCCAAAAGTCCCCCATGCAAGAAACTGGGGCAGAAGTTGTGTTTGTTGTGAGAAACCTGATTCCGAAAGTTGTAATTTTAACCCATTTGAATTGTTTTGAGCCTTTTATACCCTTTACTTATAACTTTGTCCAAAAGCCCACATTACGGTCCAAAGAAAGACCTTCTGATCAGTCTTTGAGAAATGCCAAGTCGAGCAAGTAAAGGTAATTCATGTCAGGGGCAACACTCTGGTTCAAGCAGGAAAATAAAAATGAGAGAGTCTTATTGGTAAAAACCCTCACGGGTACTGTAAGGCGACGAGAGCTGAGAGAAATAAAAAATGAGAGAGTCTTATTGGTGAAAACCCTCGCGGGCACCATAAGGCGACGACAAGTTGAGAGAAAGAACAAAATGAGAGAGGCTTGATGGTGAAAATCCTTCAGGCACTACAAGTCGAATAAGGATTGTGAATCAAATTGGATAATCGGAGCATTAAAGCCCAGTTTCACGGTTCAGGGGTATAACAAGAGTTGAACATCAGATTTGTTTGACAGATTAGGCCACTTAATCAACATGTGCATGTCATGGTCATTAGAGTTGGTATCCACATCTGATAGGTTTCTACTCTGTAGTTTTCTTGTTAGGAATCATCTCTTTCCCTTGTTCTTTACTCTGTTCCTTTTGTCTTGTTTACCTCCTCGTTTCGAGTCTGTTTGGTCAGAACAAGTGAGAAATAACTTCAAAATTTGCCACCAGCTTTTCAATTGCACAAAACGGGATATGGCCAGTACATCAAAGTGCATAAGTCAGGAAAGAACAACAAGCGCATTGAGCTGGTAATAATCAACATGCTTTGGGATCCTTATGCAATACAAAGGTTTGGTACACATCAATTCAGGAACAATGTAATAGATGGAGGGTGTTAGGTGAACGGATTAAAGGTATTTTCGGTGAAACACGATGGTTTGGTACATATCAATTCATAAACAATGCAACAAGATGGAGGGGTTTGGTGAACGGATCAAAGGTATTTTCTGTGGTAATATCGACAAAAGGTGTTTAATCAGTGACAAGCGAGGTCCTCCGAGCAGAAATCAAAGTTATCATGGCAAGTGAATGAGTAACAAACCTCAAGGCCAGGGCCAGTGGTTTAAGTCAAGAAAAAACAACATGCGCGATGAGTGGGTGGAAATTGTCGTGCTTTGAGATTCATGAGAAACACAAAGGTTTAGTACATGTAAATGCAAGAGCACAATGCAATAGATGAAGGGTATTGGGTTGGAATGGATCAGAAGTATTTTCCGTGATAAGGGTGACAGAGAAAGTGGTTAATCAATAAACAAGCAAGGTCTTCGAGTGGAAATCAAAGTTATCATGGGAAGTGAAGGAGCAACCGTCCTCAAAATCAAGGCCACAAACCAACCACCATATTTTTAAGCTGACAATATTTTTCTTTGATTTGAAGCAGGGGCAGAAAACTCGTTTGTTTCGGAGAAACCCTCCGTGGAGAAAGGCAGTCACCAAAAAGGTTTGACCGTAAACTTTCAGGACCCTCCTGGAAAATGGGATCTAGTTTAAAGTTCAGAAATAGCATAATCTGCATAAATATATCCCAAAAGAATATAAGTTAGCTTAGAAGTTTGCATGTCCGAGATAGGATTCAATTAGGAGTTTCCAGGACCCTCCTGAATAATGGAACTTAGCTTTAAGATTTCGATTAGATAACAACAATTTAGCGCAAACTTTGCTGTATGGTAGTATAATTCAGCCATGAAAGTTGTCAACCCTAAGATAAAAATTGACATTTGATTTTCAGGACCCTCCTGGATAATGAGGAGTAGTTTAAAGATTCTCTTAGATAGCAAGATTTAGCAGAAGTCACACCTGTAGATGATATAACTTAGATTTAAAGTTGTCGTTCAGTTAAGAGTTGTCAGGACCCCCCTGCATAATAGGACCTAGCTTTCAAATTCTTAGTAATATTTGGTAATATGATTCAGTTTAACACTCACATATGTGCCCAGTTACCAAACTGGGCCAAAAAACGTTTCTTTGTTTTTGTCTATTTTGTTGAAATCAGGTACCCTCTTGGAGAACAGGGAGAAGACTTTCAAGCGTAGTAGTCAGGAGCCCGTCTGGAGAACAAGGGAGTACAATTTAAATTTTAGCTTTCAAATTCTTTGTTTTGTCTATGTTGAAGTCAGGAGCCCGCCTGGAGAGCAGGGAATACATTTCAAGTCAGAAGTCAGGAGCCCGCCTGGAGAGCAGGGAATACATTTCAAGTTGAAGTCAGGAGACCGCCTGGAGAGCAGGCAATACTTTCAAGCGTAGCAGTCAGGAGCCCTCCTGGAGAACAAGGGAGTACAATTTAAGTTTTAGCTTTCAAATTCTTTGGTTTGTCTATATTGAAGTCAGGAGCCCGCCTGGAGAGCAGGGAATACATTTCAAGTTGAAGTCAGGAGCCCGCCTGGAGAGCATGAAATACTTTCAAGTTAGCAGTCAGGAGCCCGCCCGGAGAACAAGGGAGTACAATTTAAGTTTTAGCTTTCAAATTCTTTGTTTTGTCTATGTTGAAGTCAGGAGCCCGCCTGGAGAGCAGGGAATACATTTCAAGTCAGCAGTCAGGAGCCCGCCTGGAAAACAAGGGAGTACAATTTAAATTTTAGCTTTCAAATTCTTTGTGTTGTCTATCTTGAAGTCAAGAGCCCGCCTGGAAAGCAGGGAGCACTTTCAAGTTGAAGTCAGGAGCCCGTCTGGAAAGCAGAGAATACTTTCAAGTCAGTAATCAGGAGCCCGCCTGAAGAACAAGGGAGTACAATTCAAGTTTCAACTTTCAAGTTCTTATTGATATTTGGTTATGTGATCCATTTTACACTTACATCTGTGCCCAGCCACCAAACCGAGGCAGAAAAGTTTCTTTGTTTTGTCTATTTTGTTGAAGTCAGGAGCCCTCCTGGATAGCATGGGAATATATTCACGTTTTGGAGTCAGGGGCCCCGCTTGGAGAGCAGGGAATACATTTCAAGTTAGCAGTCAGGGAGCCCCACCTGGAGAACAGGGTCAGTTTTTACTTTAGTCAAGCTTAATTTAGAGTTTTCCTAGTATATTCTTTAGTTTAATCATTGCATCAATAGTACAAGTGGTTTACAATTTTGCTAACAACTCACAAATCTTCCTAGTGCAAACTGGGGCAGAAAAAAATTTCTTTGTTTTGTCTATTTTGTTGTAATCAGGCGCCCATCTGGAGAACAATGGGAGACAACTCAAGTTTCTAGGGAAAGCAGTGTCGAAGGAAGACAACTCAAGTTTCTAGGGAAAGCAGTGTCGAAGGAAGACAACTCGAGTTTCAAGGGAAAGTAGTTTCGAAGGAAGACAATTCAAGTTTCAGGGGAAAATGGTTCAAAGTGGAAGGGAAAACAGTGTCAAGTAACAAGATAAGACGGTTCAAGTCCAGCAATCAGACGCCCACCTAGAAAAAAGGGAATTCAATTTAGAATACAATTCAAGTGATGTAATGAAAAAAGCTCGCGTCAAGAATGCGAGTCAGCAGTCCTAGATGGTCAACAGAAGTTAATCAATAAAGGAAAAAAGAGAAAGGCAACAAGTTAATCCAAATGCAGAAGTTGATGAAGGATGTGAGCTGCTCAAGACATGGCCGAGGTCACAAGCAATACATGTCCGGTCTTGGTCCGAAAATATGAAGAAGAACGAGCTAGCACCTGCAGCTGGCGAGCGTTAAGGTTCAAATCTAAAGTCTGCATGAAGAATCACTCAAGACTCAAGATCAAGCTTCAGAAGACTTATAGATAGGAATCTTGTAACTCGTAATTGATAGGCTTAACTAGTCTTTTTCATGTTTTGATTTTGATGTAATAGCAGGATTGTGGTCCGGAACCTCGGCGGAACGGCACCTCGACCGGATCTCCACCTCGGCATACTCCGTCATCTCACTCATTTCTGAACTACATGTGGCATGATTCCTTTATAGCCAAGAATATGTAGGCAACCCAGATACCAGGGCTCGGTCACATTTTCCTTTTCTCTTAGTTTTAGTCTCTCCAAATAAGGGTCGGGTCAAAAATCTGTCTAATCAGTCTTTGTCTGAAAACTCTGTACGTTTCCAGTCAAAGAGGGGCAGCTGTAGACATGTGATTTTTGACCCTCCCCAAGATTTTTTATATATTAGCGTAAAATATTTAATTTAGGCATAATATAGATATTTTAAGTAATTTTTGACTCTTTTACTCTATTTTATTACAAGAAAACAAAATTTACAAAAATAGATTCATTAATGTTTCGTAGTCATTTTTAATCTTAAAAAAATATATACAACAATAGTATCGTATTTTTATTTTAATATGATATTTGAAAATACCAAAAATAGATTTGTTTTAATGGTTAGTTTTATTTTATTAATTATTTGAATAGTAGTAATAATTAATAAATGGGCCCGTATTTTTAATCTCGTTCGCAGCGAAAGAATAGAACTTGGGCTCGAGCAACCCATTTTTAGGCATAATTTTGGACCTAGCCCACAATTGTCAAGCCCATAATTCCTAGGCTCATACCCCTTAACCTAATAACCCTACCAAAAAAACCTACAATATATATATATATAAAAAAAAGAAAAATCCTAAGACTAAAAAAAAGACACTGAAAACGACGAAAACAAAAAACGAAAAGCGGCGCATCATCTTCTTCACAAAATCAATACCAGAGAACGACCCCCACCCCTCTTCCGTCTATCTTCTTCAAGCACCCCCCACGATCTCGTCTTTCTCCCCACCCAAACGACCCCTACGACCCCTCGATTTCTCCTCTCCTCACCAGCGGCGAGCTCGCCGTAACACCTCAAATAACGACCCAACACCCAGCTCCCCACCACCTATCTCGTCGACTTTGACCCGCCGGACCTTCCGCCAGTGACACCATATCCGGAGAGCTTCACCTTCACACACATAGTCACGCACATGAAAGGAGTGAGGGAACAGGCGTAAGGCAGGTTCGAGATTTCAGAAAGTCAAAAAATAGTCCAAAAAATGTTTCGTCTTCCTCATCCTTGGTTTAATTCTTAGTTTCTGAAACATGGATGTTTAGCTGAGGTCTGGTGTCGTTTGCGAGTTTTAGTCGTGTGGAAGTTGTCGTACGTTGGTTCCGGTCTATGGTTATCACTGTCCATTTTTTCTGTCGAGCTCGAGCTACTGAAACTCTATGTTGTTGTAAACGTCGCTGCTTTTTCCAGTGTTTTGCCGGAGTTTCACCATCTCCGACCAGTTTATTCTTACTATAAACGTAGCAACTTCAGCTTCTTTAACTGTTGTTGGTCTCTTAAGTTGAGCTCAGGTCGTCAAGGTTATCGAAGTTTCCCGGCGAGGTTTCCTCTGTCCACGCCCCGTCCTGATTTTTGCTTTTGGATAATTTCCATTTGGACTGCTTGTACATCGGCTAGGAGTTATCTAAAGGTCTCATCTTCTCCCTTTTAATTCTTCTGCTTTTGCTTCCATGATATTTATTGGAATTTTGGCTACATTAATGAGTGTTTAAGTTGAAATGATATGCTTGTGGTTGCAAATATGTTAAGATCATGAATCTGTTGAATGAGTTTGACGCATATTTTTTTTCCATTTTTTTCTTTTTTTTTTTGGTTTTGAAGGTTTAACATCATATAGCAATATCTTAGATATTTTCTTATTTCAAGTTATTTGCTTCACGTGCAGTCCATTTGAGTGCTTGAGATGCATATGTCAATTCTAGATTTATCTTGCATGAAACACTTATTTTGGTCAAATAAGATTTGGAAAAGGGAACTAAATAGAGTAACTCAAAAGGGCTCTGGAATTTGGGCTGTTATGTGGTGTTTGAAATCTAGTATTTGGTCTTTGATTTAAAATTGGGGAGATTTAGACCTTATAATAAATTTTTGGTTTTAAGAAGTTGGGTTGTTGAGAGTTGTTAACTAGTTTACTCCATTCTCCACATCACTTCTCTGTAACTCATGGTCCTCACTTAATTAATTTTAATCCTTTAGAAATCGAGGTGTGCCATTTAGTTGAATTTTTATGGCCCTCACAAAGTTGAATGTTCGTAGTTTGCCTTAGGCCTGTTTAATATACCACAGTGATCGTGGACACGTTCGCGTGACACGATTACGGTTTCTAAAAACAAAATCAGAGTATACGTTCGTGTAACTTCGGCTAAAATTTCTTAATAATAATAAGCGTTATTAATTGTGGACGCGTTCGCGTGACATGATTTTTGACGTGCCAAACAAATGGGTATACGTACGCGTGACTCAGTTCAAGATAATTTTCTTAATTAAAAAGCGGTAAAGGGGTAAATGCACATAGGATCTAAAATCAGTAATTTTAATAAGCCAAGTATGATCAGAGCAACCGTGCTAGAACCACGGAACTGAGAATGCCTAACACCTTCTCCCGGGTTAACAGAATTCCTTACTTGGATTTCTGGTTCACAGACTGTAATACAGAGTCAATCTTTTTCTCGACTCGGTATTTGAACCGGTGACTTGGGACATCATAAATCTCCCAAGTGGCGACTCTGATTTTTTAATAAATAAACAAACCCGTTTTGATTGTCCTTTAATTGGAAAAACTCCCTTGTATTTATACCCTTTACGGGGTGTAAGTAAAAAAGGAGGTGTGACAGACCCTATGCCCATTCACTCTGAAGACTTTCCCATTTTTGTTCTTAAAATCAAGTGCACCAAACGGGGTCACACACACCACTTCAAAAGGTCCACTCCATTTTTACTTAAGCTTTCCCCGAAACAGATGTAACCGAGAATTGAACAAGAGAACCAAATCACCCACTTTGAACTCCTTGCTACGAGCATATTTATCATGAAGGTACTTCATCTTGTCCTTGTACAAGGAAGAACTGGAGCAGGCATGGAATCAGAATTCATCAAGTTTATTAAGCTGCTCCACACGAAGATTGGCTGCAACATCTCATTCAAGATTTAGCTTCCTCAAAGCCCACATGGCTTTGTGCTCTAATTCAACCGGTAGATGGCAAGCTTTCCCAAACACCAACCGATACAGAGACATACTAATCAGAGTCTTCTAAGCAGTCCTATAAGCCCATAGAGCGTCATCCAACTTCTTTGACCAATCGGTCCTATTAGCATTGACCGTCTTTGACAATATACTTTTGATTTCTCTGTTGAAGACCTCAACTTGACCACTTGCTTGAGGATGATAGGGAGTAGAAACTTTATGATTGACACCATACTTTACAAGCAAAGTGTCAAAAGCTCTATTGCAAAAATGAGACCCCCATCATTTATGATTGCATGAGGAGTACCAAACCTTGTAAAAATGCTCTTCTTGAGAAATGCAACAACACTCTGGGCCTCATTGTTGGGCAAAGCCACGGCTTCAACCCACTTTGAAACATAGTCTACCGCCATAAGAATGTATGTGTTCCCACACGAGCTAACAAACGGGCCCATAAAATCAATGCCCCATACATCAAAAATATCAACCTTAAGAATGGTATTGAGAGGCATCTCATCTTTCTTCTAAATTCCACCCGCTCTCTGACATTCATCACACCTTTCACTAGTTCGCTTGCATCTTTGTACAAAGTTGGCCAATAAAACCCACAACTAAGAACTTTGGAAGCCGTCATCGCCCTACCATGATGGTCACCATAGGGAGAGTAATGACAAGCCTCCAAGATACTCAATTGCTCTTCCTCTGGGACACACCTTCGGATCACACCATCCATGCAAATCTTGAACAAGTATGGCTCATCCCAATATAAATTCAAAGTATCCCACTTGAGCTTATTTCTTTGATTAGAAGAGAACTCACGCAGGATTATACCAGTCATAAGAAAATTAGCAACATCCGCAAACCATGGCATTCCATTCATCGACACCAAAAGGAGTTATTCGTCGAGAAATGAATCATTGATCTCTAGGCCATCATGAGGCCTCCCCTCCTCCTCCAAGCAGGATAAGTGGTCCGTCACTTGGTTCTCACTACCCTTCCGGTCCTCAATCTCCAAATCAAACTCTTGAAGTAACAAGACCCACCGCATCAGTCTAGTTTTGGAGTCCTTTTTCGTCATCAAGTACCAGAGTGCAGCATGATCGGCATGGATTATGACCTTGGCACCCATGAGATACGACCGAAATTTCTCCATTGCGAACACAATAGCCAAAAATTCTTTCTTGGTCATCGTGTAGTTCACTTGAGCATCATTCATTGTCTTGCTCGCATAGTACACTGGATGAAATATTTTTTTCACTCTTTGACCCAAAACCGCCTCAACCGCAACGTCACTCGCATCACACATGAGCTCAAAGGGCAAACACCAATTAGGTGCGGTAACGATAGGAGTGGTGGTCAACTTATGCTTGAGAAGTTCAAAGGCTTGCATACATTTTTCATCAAACACGAACTTAGCATCTTTTTCCAACAACTTTCAGAAGGGATTCACTACTTTCGAAAAGTCTTTGATAAATCTCCGGTAAAACCCCGCATGCCCAAGAAAACTTCGAACCCCCTTAACAAATATAGGGGGAGGGAGCCTTGAAATCACATCAATTTTTGTTTTGTCTACCTCAATACCATGCTTTGAAATATTATGCCCAAGTACTATGCCCTCTTCCACCATAAAGTGGCATTTCTCCTAATTGAGAACAAGATTGGTTTCTTCATAACAGGCCAAAACTCTGTCAAGATTTTTCAAGCACTCATCAAATGAATCCCCCACAACACTAAAGTTTTCCAGGAACACCTCCAAAATGTCTTCCACCATATCGGTGAAAATGGCCATCATACACCGCTGAAATGTTGCCGGTGCATTACACAACCCAAAAGGCATCCTAGAAAAGGAAAAAGTTCCATATGGATAAGTGAATGTGGTCTTCTCCTGATCTTCCGGAGCAATCAAGATTTGGTTGTACCCAGAATACCCATCCAAGAAACAGTAAAAGGCACGCCCAGTAAGTCGGTCTAATATATGATCAAGAAAAGGCAAAGGAAAGTGATCCTTGCGGGTCACTTTATTCAACTTGCGGTAATCCATGCATACCCTCCAACCGGTGACGGTTCTGGTAGAAATCAACCCATTTTGTGAATTTGCAACCACGGTCATGCCACCCTTCTTTGGTACACATTGCACCGGTGAAGTCCAAGAGCTATCAGAGATGGGGTACACAACCCCGACATCCAACCATTTGATCACCTCCTTTTTCATAACTTCTTGCATTGCCACGTTCAACCTCCTTTGATGCTCCAAGGAGAGTTTGCATCATCTTCCAGAATAATCTTGTGCATACAGAATGTGGGGCTTATCCCCCGAATATCAGCTAAAGTCCATCCAATTGCTTTTTTCTGCTTTTGAAGCACCACCAATGTTGAATCAACTTGTATGTTAGTAAGATAAGAGGAAAGAATAACTAGCAAAGTAGAATTTGAGCCAAAGAACTCATACCTGAGGTGTGGAGGCAGTGGTTTCAACTCAAACACCAGAGGCTCCTCAATTGAAGGTTTTGTTGGTGGAGTCTTCCTATTTTCAAGGTCCAAAGATAATTTCCTAGGCTCATAAGAGTAAGAGCCCATCCCATGTAAAGCATTCATGCACTCCACTCGGCCCTCATCATCATTGACATCAAGATTCAACAATACGGCTTCCAAAGGGTCCTCCACATTGATCATTGCACTGGTGTCATCAACTATCACTGCTATGACAAGGTCCACAAAAGAGCACACCTCCGTACTATTGGGCTGCTTCATTGATGTACACACATAAAAGACCACCTTTTCATCACCCACCCAGAAGTTGAGTTCCCCTACTTCCACATCAACTAAGGCCTTCCCCGTAGCAAGGAAAGGTCTTCCCAATATGATAGGAACTTCATAGTCCAACTCGCAGTCCAAGATCACAAAGTCAGCTGGCAAGAAAAATTTGTCCACTCGGACAAGCACAACATCAATGATACCCAATGGTCTTTTCATCATTTTATCTGCCATTTGTAATCTCATGGAAGTTGTCCTAGGTTGCCCAATACCCAAAGTTTTGAAAACCGAGAAGGGCATCAAATTGATACTAGCCTCCAAGTCACATAGAGCCTTGGCAAAATCTGCACTCTCAATGGTGCATGGAATGGTGAAAGCACCGAGATCTTCAAGCTTCGGGGCCATTGAATGCACTATTACACAAACTTGGTGAGTCATCTTTATAGTTTCACAATCCATAAACCGCTTCTTTGTCACCAAGTCCTTCATGAATTTAGCATAGCCCAACATTTGTTCAAGAGCCTCCACCAAAGGCACATTGATGGATAAGGTCTTCATCATGTCAATGAACTTTTTAAACTGATTCCAATTTTTTTTGCTTCGCGAGCCTTTGAGGATAAGGAGAAGGTGGCCTTAGCAAAGGTACCTTGGCTTTAGGCACAACCAGCTCCGGCATGTCTATTATGTGTTCCACCTCGACATCTTGAATATCAATCCTCGCTTCTTCATCACATTTTCATCAATCACATTTTCAAACACCAAAGGAACTTCATCTTCTTGCAACTAAACATCATCATCCACAATTTTGCTTTTGTTTGGAGGCATTCACATCACCGCCTTGTCCACTCCTTGTAGTTACCTCCATAACATGATTGTTCCTGCCCTTCGGGTTTACTACCGTATCACTTGGTAGAGCACCCTTAGGGCGAGTATTTAGAGACTGTGAGATTTGGCCTAACTGTACCTCCAAGTTTCTAATAGAGGTATTGTGGAAAGCCAACTAAGCATCCGAGTCTGCATTCTTCTTCATCATTTGTTCGAACATCATTTCAATTCTACCTATATCATTGCTAGAAGAACTAGGAGCTTGAGATAGAAATGGGGATGGATTGTTCGGTTGTTAGTACATTGGGGGCCTTTGAAAGCCTTGCCCCCGGTTTCCTTGGTTTCCATTGTTCCATCCACCTTGATTGTTATTACCACCCCAATTGTTGTTATTACTATTCCAACTTCCCTGATTGTTTTGATTGTTGTTCTGATTTCCCCAGTTGGAGTTTTGGTTGTTGCTCTAATTTCCCCAGTTGGAATTTTGGTTGTTGTTCCCCCATTACCATTGCCTTGTTTTTGTTGATTGCCCCAATTGCCTTGGGGTCTCCATTGTTGTTGTTTGGAAGAATTTCCCCTTTGGCCTTAATAATTATTCACATATTGCACCTCCTCATTTTGTTCATCATAACCATCATTTTGGAATCCACTACAATCATTGTCAAATTGCTCCGAATTCCCTTGGTTCTGTTGATCTCTTTGTCTTCTTTTGTTAACAAGCATATTGACACCCTCCATAACATTCACTTGGCGAGGATTTTGAACTTGTTGCAATTGTGCCTTCGCTAGTTGGTTCATTGTAGTTGTCAACTCAGCAATAGCCTGCCCATGATCATGCAACTCTTTGTGCAAATGAGTAACCATGGGGTCACCTTGGGTACATTGGCTCTACTCTGCCAAGTGGAAGAAGTGTCAGCCATCTCATCAAGAATGTCACAAGCCTCATCATAAGACAGCTTCATAAAGTTGACCCCAGCAAGTTGGTTCAGTATGCATTGGTTTGTGGTATTAATACCCCGATAGAAAGTCTATTGGATCATCGCCTCGGTCATATCATTGTTGGGGCATTCCTTCACCATTGTTATATAACGCTCCCAAATCTCATGCAAAGGTTTCGTGGGCTCTTGCTTGAACGCCAAGATCTCATCTCTCAATGCAGCCATATGCCCCGGTGAGAAAATTTTTGCAATGAACTTATCCTCCAACTCATCCCAAGTAGTGATAGAATGGTTGGGAAGTCGCTCAAGCTAATCAAGTGCTTTCCCTCTAAGTGAAAATGGGAAGAGTCTCAACCGAAGTGCATCTTCGGACATATTTGTTTGCTTGCTCCCCCAATAGATATCCACGACCCCCTTGAGATATTTGTAAGCATTTTGATTTGCAGCGCCCGTGAAATACCCACGCTGCTCCAGCAATGTCAGCATCACATTGGTTATTTGAAAATTGCCTGCCCGGATTTGGGGTGGGACAATAGCACTTACATAGCCTTGGTTCGAAAGCACTCTAGGAGCCACCACGGCTCATCCCAATAGAAATCCAAACTATCCCGCTTGAGCTTCTTCCTTTGGTTAGAAGAGAGCTCACACAAGATTATACTAGTCACAAGGAAATTAGCAACATCCGCAAACCATGGCATACCATTCATCGACACCGAAAGGAGTTGTTTATCCGGAAATGAATCATTGATCTCTAGGACATCATAAGGCCTCCCCTTCTCCTCCAAGTGGGACATGTGGTCCGCCATTTGGTTCTCACTACCCTTCCGGTCCACAATCTCCAAATCAAACTCTTGAAGTAACAAGACCCACCGCATCAGTCTAGCTTTGGAGTCCTTTTTCATCATCAAGTACCGGAGTTCGGCATGGTCGGTATGGATTATGACCTTGGAACCCATGAGATACGGCCTAAATTTCTCCATTGCGAACACAATAGCCAAAAGTTCTTTCCCGGTCACCGTGTAGTTCACTTGAGCATCATTTATTGTGTTGCTTGTATAGTTCACCGGATGAAATATTTTGTTCACTCTTTGACCCAAAGCCGCCCCAATCGCAACATCGCTCGCATCACACATGAGCTCAAAGGGCAAGCTCCAATTAGGTGCGGTAATGATAAGAGTGGTGGTCAACTTAAGCTTGAGAAGTTCAAATGCTTGCATACGTTTTTCATCAAACACGAACTTAGCATCTTTTTCCAACAACTTGCACAAAGGATTCACTACTTTCGAAAAGCTTTGATAAATCTCTAGTAGAACCCCACATGCCCAAGAAAACTTCGAACTCCCCTTATAGATATAGGGGGAGGGAGCCTTGAAATCACATCAATTTTTGCTTTGAGAATAAATGCACCTCCAAGACTGTGAGATTTGGCCTAACTGCACCTCCAAGTTTCTGATAGAGGTATTGTAGGAAGCCAACTGAGCATCCGCGTCCACATTCTTCTTCATCATTTGTTCGAACATCATTTCAATTCTACCCATACATTGCTAGAAGAACTAGGAGCTTGAGATGGAAATGGGGGTGAATTGTTCGGTTGTTGGTACATTGGGGGCCTTTGAAAGCCTTGCCCCCGGTTTCCTTGGTTTCCATTATTCCATCCACCTTTAATTGGGGTTATCAATCTCTTGAGTACGCCCTAATTCCTTGTTGGACCAACTTCAGAGACTTAGACTCTCTTTCTTAAGAAGAGCCAAAGTCAACTAAATACAAACTAGTTTTTGCAACCACTAAATCAGCAATTAAACGTAAAATTAGTCCAAATATCAAACACCCATAGACAATCAAGCATCAAAACAAGAGATCCATCAATTACCCACACTAGGCTTGAGCCACAACCCTAGCTTATGGGTCTAGCTACTCATAATTAAAGAAGAAAACATAGAAATAGATGAAGAAAAACTCATATTAATTAATTGCTAAATTAAACTTGAAGATTCAATGTTGAAATGAAGCTAAAATTACTCAAAATAGCTAAAGGAATGGAAGTCACGAGCGCAGCTCAGTACAAAACTATCTGATGACCTAAAAATGGGAAAAGAAGCTATTTATACTAAGCTGAAAAATCTTACAAAAATACCCCTGTGGGGCTAGTGCGGACCGCACAAAATCACGTGTGGCCGCACTAAGGCTCTAAACTTGAATAAATGGCTCTCTGAATTCGGGCAATGCGGACCGCACAAAATCGAGTGCGGCCGCGGTGGCTTCTAGTGCGGTCCGCATGAAATGGAGCGCGGACCGCATTGTGCTTCAAACTTGGAATTGGAACTTCTCTGAACTCTGGCTTTGCGCACCGCACTAAATCGAGTGCGGCTGCAATGAACTCAATGCGGACCACACAAAACCCCATGCGGCCGCAATGCATGTTGGCCTGGAAATGCACACTCTCTGAACATCACTTGTGCGGACCACACAGAATGGTGTGCGGCCACACTGGCCTTGTTTTTCCTGAGCTTTGCCTTGTCTTGGTACTTGTGCAAGTTTCACTCCTTTTTGAGCTTATCTTTGACATCTTGTTACCTTGTTTCTCAAACCTGCAATCAAGCACATCTTGTGAGCATTTGGGACTATTTTGTACACATTTCTAATCAAAACTTAAGCAAGAAGGAGTATAAAATGTATCAAAATCCCTAGTTATCAGTTTTCTCGAGGAGGTTTTTAATGAGGCGATGAGGGGGACGTCTCGAAGTTCAAAGTATAATTCATTGCCCCGCCTGCCGACGAGCTCTCCAAGCCGAACAATAAAGGGACTAGATATAGGGAAACTCCAATATATGTATGAAACTGACAGATACAATACTCCAGCAAATGAAATAAAGCAACATCTTAATCTTCATCGGTCTTTTTTTGTAATTTAATATTCGACCTCGCTCGAATTACAACTGGTTAACATTTCGACCAACTCGAAATAACACCCCTACGGCCAAAGGCCATCGCCAAATGAAAAATTCAACCTCGCTCGACTCATTTAATATTTGACCTCGCTCGAAATACAACGTGTTAACATTTCGACCAACTCAAAATAACACCCCTACGGTCAAAGGCCATCGCCAAATGAAAAATTCAACCTCGCTCGAAATACAACGGGTTAACATTTTGACCAACTCGAAGTAACACCCCTACGACCAAAGGCTATTGCAACATGAAAAATTCGACCTCGCTCGAAATACAATAGGTTAACATTTCAACCAACTCGAAATAATACCCCACGGCCAAAGGCCATCGCCAAATGAAAAATTTGACCTCACTCGAATCATTTAATATTCGACCTCACTCGAAATACAACGGGTTAACATTTCGACCAACTCAAAATAACACCTCTATGGCCAAAGGCCATCGCCAAATGAAAAATTTGACCTCGCTCGAATCATTTAATATTCGACCTCGCTCGAAATACAATGGGTTAACATTTCGACCAACTCGAAATAACACCCTTACGACCAAAGGCCATCGCTAAATGAAAAATTTGACCTCGCTCGAAATACAACGGGTTAACATTTCGACCAACTCGAAATAACACCCCTACGGCCAAAGGCCATTGCCCGATAAAAAATTAGACCTTGTTCGAATCATTTAATATTCGACCTCGCTCAAAATACAACAGGTTAACATTTCGACCAACTCGAAATAACACCCCTACGGCCAAAGGCCATCGCCAGATGAAAAATTCGACCCCGCTCGAATCATTTAATATTTGACCTCGCTCGAATTATAACGGGTTAACATTTTGAGCAACTCGAAATAGCTCTCCTACGGCCGAAGATCGTCGCCAAAATAAAAAAGTTCCGACCTCGGTCTAATCGTTTAATCTTCAACGTCGTTCGAATTACTTGACATTCAGCGTCGTCCAAATTACTTTATACAACCTTGTTCGAGTTACTAAGATCAACGGTTGTCTACGACAAAACATCACACGAAGCTGAAAAACCAGAGACCCCCTCGCAACAAACAAAAATAATAATTTAAAGGTACACAACAAAAAAGTAATTAGTCCATTACAACTGGATATATTACAAAAGTTTCTTACAAGGGGCTTAAGGACGTCCTCGCAAAAATAACAAAGCAAAAAATGAATACAACAAAGTCCTACGCCACGTCATCCCCCGTGGCATACTCCTCATTGTACCAAGAATCGAAGGCGAGCCTGTCCACATAATCATCATCAACATTGCCCCCACCAGGCGTACCGGGGTCGTAACCATAAGCCTCACGAGTTGCACGTGCTTTAACACACACATCCCGAAGTTCTTCCTCGAAAACCTTCCCATTGGCTTGCAGGGACTTGTACACGTTAAGTTAAGCCTCGGCATGGACCCACATCTCATATAATTCCCATGGCACAACAAGATTGGCCAAAGCATGAGACGTAGAGGGTTGCGACTGTCGTCGCACATCCTCCGCCTTCAAAGCAGTAACTTGTTCATTCAACATGGACAACTTCGCCTCCAGATCTTGGATATATTCCTCAAACCTCGCTACCTTGAGCACGGACGTCTCCATCTCATTGTCCCATTTAGATCTACAAATGCGAAGGGTGTCTTCCAAAGCTGCTACCTCAGAGATGGCATTCACCCTACTCTTTTTTGCACAAGCCAATACATCAGCCTTAACACTCAGCTCGCCCCTCAGATCGACAACCTCCTCCTCCCTTCGATCAAGCTCAACAGTTAAGGTGGCCATCCGTTCTTGAAGGTTGGCATTCTCGGCCATCACCCCCTTGCTCACCTCAAACTCATCCTCCTTGGACTTAAGAGCCGCCTCAAGTTCATTACATCGGACAATGGCCTTCATCAGCTCTTCGTCCCTCGCTTTCAGCTATTCTACCTTTTGCTCCAACTCTTCCTCCTTCTGCTTAAACCCATCACGGAACAACTGAAAATTGTTGTCCTAAGCGAAGACATCGGCCAATGCACGATGCTTAGTGCAACAATCCTTGTATTTAGAGGCCATTTTCCCAAAAACGATTGTCCTCTACTTATCTCTCCGATCGCGCTTGATCTCCATGATAAGAGTCTAACATACAGAGTAAAGAAATATAGCTTAAGTAGATTACGTATACAAAACAAATTCAAAAACAAAAATAAGAGAGAAAAACACTTACCCGCAAAGCCATGCCGAAAATACTCCATGATAGCTCTACATCACTCATCTCCTTAAGCATTGTACTCTCGGAAGCAGTGTACAAAGGGGAAAATGCCGATGCTGCCTACTCAGAATTCACTAACAAGTCATAATCCACGGGGATGGCTATGTGTCGATCAGGACCCTCCGTCCTCACTTCCATGCGAGTATGTTGCTCCAAGAAATCTTGCACATCATCGGGATCAACGTCCGTACCTAAACTATCATCCTCGGCATTTACCATTCCACCCCTTTTGACAGTAGATGATGCACCACCAGCAATAGACTGTACAGATCCCCCGCCTTGACATACCCCTTTGACCCTAGGGGACCTCCCCGCCAAAATGGCGTCCGCTATAAAAATGGCCCATGTGCCTGACCAAGGCGAGGTTGCCACTCCCAAAGCAACAACTATTTTCTTTTCAAGATCGGTGGAGACGGCCTTCTCGAGCTCCACCATCCTCCTTTTCCTTAGTGGTGATTCATCCCTGTTGGAAGGCTCATCCACAAGGTGGTAGATAGGCTAAGAATAGATCTTATCCCATATAATGACGTCATGAGGAGAGTCCCTTGTTGGTACAGCTTGAGTACGATCTCCTCGAACAGACTCAGCTAAGGTAAATTGCATCCCCGCCAATGCAACGGCGTGGCAAAATACCAGGACCAGAGCCTTCTTCTTGGAAGTCTGTGATGACCCAAAAGGTCATCACTTGTTTTAGAAATAAATTCTGTGTTTCGAGGCCTTAAAAAATGCTTTCTGTCTCACATCGATTTGCGTTCATAGTCCGGGAGCATATTCGTATGATGTTTTTAGGTTAGTGTACATGTTTTGTTTGGAGCCCCGAGGTCTCAGGTGAGTTTTAGATAGGCCACGAAGTGGAATTGAACTTAGGAAAGTTGGAGGTTTTAGCTGATATGTGTTTCAGGCTCTGGTATCGCAATTGCGAGGCCAGGTGTCGCAATTGCGAGCCTATCAGTGTTGGGAATTGTGAGGGGCTCTTTGCAATTGTAAAGTATGCCCTGCCCAGCATTGCTCACAATTGCGAGCATTTCCTCGCAAATGCGAAACCCCCAGAAATCCCTATTTATCGCAAATGTAACTATCCCATCACAAATGCGAGTTCGCAATTGCGAACAGTGATCGCAAATGCGAGATTAGCAGGTTTTGAAGGGGTTTGCAATTGCGAATCCTGTTCACAGTTGCGACATCTGCGACCTGCAAATTCATGACTTAGCCGAAAATCATTCATTTTTCAAACCCTTTAAACATAAACTCTCTTGGGCGATTTTTCAAAGAAACGTTCTTCTCCAAATCGATTGTAAGTCATTTCTAACTCGTTTTCTTCAATCTTTAACATCTTTTCACATGATTTCGACTCAAAATCATGGGTTTTCATGGGGGAAATTGGATGTTTTGGGTAGAACCTAGGTTTTTCAAATTTTGGAAATTTGGACCTTGATTTGAGGTCCGATTTCAAAACAAATTATATATTTGGGTTTGTGAGGGAATAGGTAATCGGGGTTTGGTTCGAACCTCAGTTTTTGACCATGTGGGCCCAGGGGCGATTTTTGACTTTTTGTGAAAAACTTTTAAAAACCTATTTTCATGCATTAGAATTGATTCGTTAAGCATTTATTGATATAGTTAAGTAACTTATGGCTAGATACAAGCGAATTGGTGATGGAATCAAGAGGTAAAGCGATAGTTGAGGCTTGAATTATGTTCGTGGCATCGAGGTAAGTGTTTGGTCTAACCCTAGCTTGAGGGATTAAGAGTTGTGTCCTATTTGCCATGTGCTAGTTGTTGAATACGACATATAGGCATGGTGACGAGCATCTATACATTGGTGTCAAGCATGCCCGTGAGTCTTATATTATGATTAATGTGACCCCATTTGTATTGTTCATGCTTTATATGATGATTTCTATTGTTGAGCAAGGTTTGTGGAAGTGATATTTGTATTTGAACATTGAAGAGCGTTGGCTCAAGTTGTAAAGTAATTTGTGGAAGTATAATTGGCAACTGGACCTTATAGAGCATTGGCTAAAATTATGAATTGAGTTGTGAAGTAAATGTGGGGAAAAAAGAGGATTATGATAGTGTCTCCCTTGCCGGGATGTTGTTATTTTAATGTTGTCTCCCTTTCCGAGATGTTATTGTTGATATTGTTTTCCCTTGCCTGGATATGACTATTATACTATTGTTCCCTTGTCGGGATGTACTTGTAAATTTGTTGATTTCCTTGCCCTTATTGCTTTATGATTGTTGTTTGGGTGAGGAAGAGTGTTAAAACACAAAGGGTGATGTCGTGCATTGTTTTGGTGAGAGAGTGTTAAAGCACAAAGGGTGATGTTGTGGATGATTTTGTAAGGAAGAGTGTAAAATTACAAAGGGTGATGTTGTGCCACACGATGTACAATTCTGTGCCGATTATATTGATTTTATGGTGAGGACGAGAGTAAAAGCACAAAGGGTGATGTCGTACAGATTATATTGATTCTTATGGTGAGGACGAGAGTAAAAGCACAAAGGGTGATGTTGTGCACTTGTTTGATTTCTGATTCCTGTTGATAATTGAGTTATGGTGTTCCTTATATTTATCTGTTGTCTTTCTGTTATCATTTGATGTTTCCCCGCAGCATGTTTCCCCCTCCCATTCTTAACTATACATTCCTACTTTTATTTTCTACTGTATATGATTTAACTGCATAGGTTTATTTGGTAGTCTGGTCCTAGCCTCGTCACTACTTTGCCGAGGTTAAGCTAGGCACTTACCAACACATGGGGTCGGTTGTGCTCATACTACACTCTGCACTATGTGCAGATCCTAGTGCAATAGCTTTCAGACCTTAGCTTTGGGTTTGCTTCCTTCAATCCATTCGGAGATCCGAGGTAGTCCTGTAGGCGTACGCATGCCTTGGCGTCTTCTCCTATCCTTTCATTCTATTTCTTTTATATATTTCAGAGACAATGTTGTAATAAATCTTTCAGACCCTTATTTGTAGTAATCCTAGATAGTCTATGGAATTGTGACACCAATTTTAGGTAGTTTATGTATGGATTGGTATTGACATCTTTATTAATATGTTATGTTTTAGTCTTTCGCTTTTTAATTTCTGTTGTTTATATAATATTGGCTCTAAATTGTTAAAGGATTAAAAATGGGGAAAAGGTAAATAATTTAAATGGTTGGCTTGCCTAGCTTTCACTAGTAGGCGCCATCACGACTCCGGAGGGTGGGAAATTCGAGCCGTGACAAGTTGGTATCAGAGCTCTAGGTTACTTAGGTCTCACAATTCACGGACAAGCTTAGTAGAGTCTGAGGGATCCGTACAGAGACGCTTGTATTTATCCCCAGAGGCTGCCAAGTTAGGAAAAATTTCACATTTATTCTTTCCTGTCGTGAGTTTTGGTTCTCAATGCTAATTGAATTTCTACTCTGTTCTTTCACAGATGGCAAGAACACACGTTTCCTCATCTTCTGATCAGTAGCATAAGCCCCTAGCAGCAGCTCCCACGAGGGGCAGAGGGTGAGGCCGAGGCAGAGCTCATCCCGGAGTAGCAGCACCAGCGACAGAGCGTCAGGTTGAGTTTGATGATGAGGTTCCGGCCCACGCAGTTCTGGTGGGCCCAACTCAGGTTCTAGAGGGGTTCATTGCTACCCTAGTACTCCAGGATGCTCTGATCCATCTAGTGGGCCTTATGGAGAGTGTCACCCGGGAAGGCTTGCTTCCTGTAGCACCAGTCGCCTCTCAGGCTAGAGGAGGAGCCCAGACTCCTGCTACTAGCACTCCGGAGCAGATGGCTCCCCAGTTTCAGACTCCAGCAGCTCAGCCAGTTGGAGTAGTTCAGCCGGGTGTGGTAGCTCAGACCGGTGATGGAGTAGCTATGTCTGGCGATGCCGTGTGGATATTGGATAGGTTTACCAAGCTCTTCACTACCACTTTCAGCGGTGCATCATCTGAGGATCCCCATGATTATTTAGACAGTTGTCATGAGGTTCTCAGGAACATAGGGATAGTGGAGACCAATGGGGTCGACTTTGCTACTTTTTCGCTTATTTGGATCTGCCAAGACTTGGTGGAGAGAGATTGTTTGGCTAGGTCAGTTGGGTCACCAACTTTGACTTGGGATCAGTTTTCTCAGCTATTTTTGGAGAAGTTTCTTCCTGTCACTCAGAGAGAGATATATCGGGGGCAATGTGAGTGTCTCCAGCAGGGTTCTATGATTGCTAATCAGTACGAGACAAGGTTTATTGATTTGGCCCATCTTGCTCTTCTTATACTTCCCACTGAGAGAGAGAGAGTGATGAGGTTCATTGAGGGACTCATTCAGCCTATTTGACTTCATATGGCTAAGGAGACGAGAAGTGAGATTTCTTTTCAGGAGGCGGCCAATGTGGCCAGGAGAGTTGAGATGGTTCTATCGCAAGGAGGTGGTCAGGGGTCTGACAAGAGGCCTCGTCATTTAGGAAGATTCAGTGGTGCCTCGTCTGGAGGCAGGGATTAGTATGGTAGAGGCCACCTCCTAGTCCTTTCCATTCAACACTTCAGGTTTCTCACGTTGCTTCAGGTGGTTGTGGTTCTCATATGCAGTATTCTGATCAGTAGTCTTACAGTGCACCACTAGCTCCTATCAGTGCACCGCTGCTCCAGAGTTTTTGGGGTGGTCATTCCGATTGTTAGGATCAGCAGTCTCAGCAGCCGAGGGTTTGTTATACTTGTGGTGATATGGGGCACATTGCTAGATTTTGCCCTTGAGCATCGAGCAGCTCTCAGCATCAGGGTTCCTGTGCCATGGTTCAGGAATTGAGTGTTCTGCAGCCCCCCCCCCCAGCCAGCTTGAGGTAGATGTAGAGGTGCTAGAGGTGGAGGTAGAGGTATTAGAGGTGGAGGCCAGCTAGCAGCAAGCCATCCCAGAGATATAGTTCAGAGTGATGGGGCCCAGCCCCGATGTTATGCTCTTCTAGCCAGGCCTGAGGCTGAGGCTTCCGATGCAGTTATCATAGGTACTGTTCTAGTTTGTAGTAAAGATGCTTCAGTTCTATTTGATCCAGGGTCTACATACTCCTATGTGTCATCTTATTTTGCACCATTTCTGGTCATGCTTAGTGATTCTTTGAGTGCCCATGTATATGTGTCTATACCGGTGGGTGATTTTATTATGGTAGATCTTGTCCATCGTTCAAGTGTAGTTGTGATTGGGGGTCTTGAGACGTGTAGATTTGGTACTTTTGGACATGGTTGATTTTGATGTCATATTGGGGATGGACTGGTTATCACCTTACCACGCTATTTTGGACTATCATGCCAAGACTATGACCTTAGCCTTGCCGGGATTACCTCATTTAGAGTGGAGAGGGACTCCTGGTCATTCTAATCGTAGTGTTATATCATATATGAAGGCTCGGTGTATGGTCGAGAAGGGGTGTTTGGCTTATTTAGCATATGTTCCTGATTCTAGTGCCGAGGTTCCTTCTATTGATTCTGTGCCTGTTGTTCATGAGTTCCCTGAGGTATTTTCTTTAGACCTATCGGGTATGCCACCCGATAGGGATATTGACTTCTGCATTGATTTGGCCCGGGAACTCAGCCTATTTCTATTCCACTGTATCGTATGGCCCCGCCTGAGTTGAAAGAATTGAAGGAGCAGTTGCAAGACTTGCTTGATAAAGGCTTCATTAGACCTAGTGTCATGCCTTGGGGTGCACTTGTGTTATTTGTTAAGAAAAAGGACGGATCGAAGATGATATGTATATATTACCGGAAGTTGAACAAGGTTACATTCAAGAATAAGTATCCATTACCGAAGATTGATGATTTGTTTGATCAGCTTCAGGGTGCCAAGGTATTTTCGAAGATTGACTTGAGATTTGGCTACCATCAGTTGAGGATTAGGGAATCTGATGTCCCTAAGATAGCTTTCCGCACTTGGTACGGGCATTATGAGTTCTTGGTGATGTCATTTGGGTTGACAAATGCCCCAGCAACTTTTATGGATTTGATGAACCAAGTGTTCAAGCCTTACTTGGACTCGTTCATGATAGTCTTCATTGATGATATTTTGATATATTCCCGCAGCCGGGAGGAGCATGAGCAGCATCTGAGAGTGATCCTCCAGACTTTGAGAGAGAGTCAGTTATATGCCAAGTTTTCGAAGTGTGAGTTCTGGTTGAGTTCATTTTCATTCCTGGGTCATGTTATATCAACAGAGGGTATACAGGTTGATCCTAAGAAAATAGAGGCAATCAAGAACTGGCCTAGACCAACACCAGCTACAAAGATCCAGAGTTTCTTGGGTTTGGCAGGCTATTATTGTTGGTTTATGGACGGTTTTTCATCTATTGCAGCCCCGATGACCAGGTTGACCCAGAAGGATGCCCAGTTCAGGTGGTCGGACATTGTGAGGCGAGCTTTCAAAAGCTCAAGATAGCTTTGACTACGGTACCAGTGTTGGTTTTGCCACAGGTTCAGGGCCATATATAGTTTATTGTGATGCATCTCGTATTGGACTTGGTGCGGTATTGATGTAGGATGGCAAGGTTATTGCACATGTTTCACGTCAGTTGAAGATTCATGAGAAGAATTATCCAGTTCATGATTTGGAGTTAGCAACCATTATTCACGCATTGAAGATTTGGAGGAATTATTTATGTGGCATGTCATGTGAGGTGTTCACGTATCACAAGAGTTTGCAATACTTGTTCAAGTAGAAGGAGCTAACTTTGAGGCAGAGAAGGTGGTTGGAGCTATTAACGGACTATGATATCACCATCTTATATCATCCGGGGAAGGCCAATATGGTGGCTGATGCTTTGAGTAGGAAGTCAGCCAGTATGGGCAGTCTTGCATATATTCTGGTTGGTAAGAGACCGCTTGCTTTGGATGTTCAGGCTTTGGCCAATCAGTTTGTGAGGTTGGATGTTTCTGAGCCCAGTCATGTGTTAGCTTGCACAGTCTCTTGTTCTTCTTTATTGGAGCATATCCGTGATCGGCAGTATGATGACCCACATCTGTGTGTCCTTAGAGACATGGTGTGGCACAGAGGTGCCAAATAGGTTACATTAGGAGATGATGGAGTTTTGAGGCTTCAGGGTCGAGTTTGTGGGCCTAATGTGGATGGACTCTGAGAGTTAATTTTAGAGGAGGCCCATAGTTCCCGATACTCTATTCATCCAGGCACCGCTAGGATGTATCAGGATTTGCGGCAACATTATTGGTGGAGGATAATGAAGAAGGATATTGTTGCGTATGTGGCTCGGTGTTTGAATTGTCAGCAGGTTAAGTATGAGCATCAGAGATCTAGTGTTTTGTTCTAGAAGATTGAGATTACTGAGTAGAAGTGGGAGTGTATCACCATGGACTTCATTGTTGGAGTCCCACAGACTCAGAGGAAGTTCGATGCAGTATCAGTTATTGTTGAATGGCTGACCAAGTTAGCACATTTCATTCATGTGCTAGTCTCTTATTCTTCCGAGAGGTTAGCTGAAATCTATATCCGAGAGATTGTTCATCTTCATGGTGTGCCTGTGTCTATCATTTTAGACCGAGTTACGCAATTTACCTCGCATTTCTGGAGAGCAGTTCAGCGCGGGTTGGGCACACGGGTCAAGTTGAGCACAACATTTTATCCTTAGACGGACGGGCAGTCCAAGCGTACTATTCAGATTTTGGAGGATATGCTCCGAGCATGTGTCATTGACTTTAGAGGCTTGTGGGATCAGTTTTTGCCTTTAGCAGAGTTTGCCTAGAACAACAGCTACCAGTCGAGCATCCAGATGGCTCCTTATGAGGCTTTATATGGTAGGCGGTGTCGGTCGCCGGTTGGATGGTTTGAGATGGGAGAGGCTCGGTTGTTGGGTACGGATCTAGTATAGGATGCCTTGGATAAGGTCAGGATCATTCAGGATAGGCTTCGTACAGCTTAATCCATGCAAAAGAGTCATGTCGACCGTAAAGTTCATAATTTGCCATTCATGCTCGGTGAGCGGGTATTGCTTAGGGTGTCACCTATGAAGGGCGTGATGAGATTTGGAAATAGGGGCAAGCTTAGACCTAGGTTCATTGGCCCGTTTGAGATTCTTGATCGAGTGGGAGATGTGGCTTACAGACTTGCATTGTCGTAGAGTTTATCAGTCTTGCATCCAGTGTTTCATGTGTCCATGCTTCGAAAGTATCATGACGATCCATCCTACGTGTTAGATTTCAGCACTGTCCAGTTGGACACGGACTTGTCCTATGAGGAGGAGCCGGTAGCTATTCTAGACCGGCAGGTTCGTCAGTTGAGATTGAAGAGTTTCCCTTCTGTTCGTGTTCAGTGGAGAGGTCAGTCTGTTTAGGCATCGACCTGGGAGTCCAAGCCCGATATGCGGAGCCATGATCCCCATCTTTTCTCCGACTCAGGTACTTTCTTCTTATGTCCGTTCAAGGATTCACTTGTTTTAGAAATAAATTCTGTATTTTGAGGCCTTAAAACCTCTTTCTGTCTCACCTCGATTTGTGTTCGTAGTCCGGGCGCATATCCGGAAAGCCATTATGTAAAAATTTGTGAAAAATAATAAATTTGGCTTTTAAAATGAATTTAAGTTGACTTCGGTCAATATTTTGGGTAAACGGACCCGGACCCATGATTTGACAGTCGCGGAGGGTCCGTAGGAAAATATAGGACTTGGGCGTATGCCCGAAATCAAATTACGAGGTCCCAAGCCCGAGAAATAAATTTTTAAAAAAATTATTTTCTGGAATATATATGAGTTTTTGGAAATGAAATGTGTTTGGAATTTGATGGTATCGGGCCCGTATTTTGGTTTTGGAGCCTGGTACAGGTTTTGTATGTGATTTAAGTCGAGCCTGTAAAATTTGGTAAGAAACGGAGGTCATATGACGTGATTCTTAGTTGTTGATGTTATTTTGGTGATTTGATTGCACGAGTAAGCCCGTATAATGTTTTTAGGTTAGTGTGCATGTTTGGTTTGTAGCCTCGAGGGCTCGGGTGAGTTTTGGATAGGCCAGAGTGGAATTGAACTTAGGAAAGTTGCAAGTTTCAGCTGATATGTGTTGCAGGCTCTGGTTTCGCAATTGCGAGACCAGGTGTCGCAATTGCGAGCCTATCAGGCTTGGGAATTGCGAGGGGCTCTTCGGAATTGCGAAGTATGCCCTGGCCAGCATTGCTCGCAATTGCGAGCATTTCCTCGCAAATGCGAAAAACCCTAGAAATCCCCATTTGTCGCAAATGTGACTATCCCATCGCAAATGCGAGTTTGCAATTGCAAACAGTGATCGCAAATGCGATATTAGAAGGTTTTGAAGAGGGGTTCAAATCTTGGAGGATATGCTTCGAGTCTGCATTATCGAGTTTGAGGGTAGTTGGGACAGACACTTAGCCCTGATAGAATTTTCTTACAATAATAGCTACCAGTCAAGTATAGGCATGCCTCCTTATGAAGCTTTATATGGGAGAAAATGTAGAACGCCTCTTTGTTGGAACAAGGTTGGTGAAAGAAAATTGGTGGGTCCTGAGATTGTACAACAAACTGAAGATAAGGTGAAAATCATTAAGGATCATTTAAAAATTTCTTCGGATAGACAAAAGTCCTATGTTGATCTTAAAAGGCATGAAATTGAGCATCATGTGGGCGATAAGGTATTTTTAAAAGTGTCTCCATGGAAGAAGATTATGAGATTTGGCCAAAAAGGTAATCTTAGTCCTCAGTTCATTGAACCTTATGAAATACTTCACAGAATTGGTCCAGTTGCATATAAGCTAGCTTTGCCACCTGAATTAGGAAAGATCCACAACGTTTTTCATGCTTCTATGCTTCGAATATACCGCTCAGATCCATCTCATGTTCTTCCTATTGAGTCTATTGAGGTTAATCCTGATTTGACATATGAAGAATAACCAATCCAAATTTTAGCGCATGAGCTAAAGAGCTTAGAAATAAGAGAATCCCCTTAGTGAAGGTTCTTTGGAAAAATCATTCAAGCAAGGAAGCTACTTGGGAGTGAGAAGAGGATATGCGAGTTCAATATCCACATTTGTTTCGGGACAAGTACAAGGTAAATTTTGGGACGAAATTTATTTAATGGGGAGAGAGTTGTAACACCTCAAAATTTTAACAATATTTGCATTCTTGATTGAGCATTTTTATAACGAGGAGATATTTTACTTTACACTTCTTAAACGTAAAATTGACTATATATGAAAATTTCTTACTTTAGGTTGTGTTAATATTGACAAAGAAGCTTCATGGTGTTGCTATGTATAACACTTAATATTATTTTGATGAATTGTTATTAAATATATTATATAATTAAGTTTTTGGGCTGCCAACTTTTTGTATTTATCTAAAGATAATAGTAATTTGGGCAGCCACATTTTTCATACTTATCCAAAGTTTAGATATTACTTTGGAAGACTTGCCTTTCCATATCCTTCTCTCTTGTTTTATTCTTGTAAGACAAAGAAACAAAGCCACCTACCCTCTCTCCTACTTAGCCTTTGAAAACTTAATGAAACCACCATAAATTTTTACTAAATCAACCAGCAAAATTCATTTTTTTGGTGAAGATTAAGTTGCTCCTCTCTTTTGTGGTAAGTTTCTAAACTCATTTTTACACTAGTAGCTATCAGTGTTTTCTACATATCATTTTGTACAAAGTTCCGATTTAATTGATCCAGGACTTTCTGGAAAGGTATTTCATAGATCTATAACTCTTATGAAGGTACAAAAATCTAATTTTTCTGTTATTTACCTGAAAAGGGATCAGAAAGTACAGGGCAGGTGCTGCCCAGATTTTCAGTTTTAGAAATACTCCATATATTACTGTTAGTAATTTTAGCATAAGTATCTGTACAAAATAGATATGGAGGTTATTCAAGATGTTCTGAAATGTTAATACATAGATCTACAACTTTTATGAAGACTATATTGTGTAGTTTGTCCGTTTAGATCTTCCAAAACTGAGCCACAACACGAAACAGTGATACTGTCCAGATTTTCTGTTTCAAACATTTTTGAGTAATTTTCACCAATATCATGTTTAGTTTAACATGTTAAATTACTGAACTTATTTAGATATTTGATTATGTATTTAAGGTATATAAACCCTTGAAAAATCAAAGGTAAAGTGTTTGAGGAAGTGGACGAATTTGGTATTTTTACCGTGTAAACGATTCGAACGTCCCCAAGTTGTGATTGAACTGTTTTGTGGTAAAACACCAAGGTTTGTGTATAAGCTTTGTACTCTTTTTGCTTGCTGGAATATTTTGAAATAACCTAATATTCATTTTTCTTGTCTTCAATTTATATTGTTATATTCGTATTATATCAAGTATTGTCAGATATTTGCTAAATCGCCCATTTGTACGGATAGTTTGATCATTTTGCATTCTTGTTGGAACTATGTCTTTCTTGTGGCAGTGACTTTGTCACTCCCATTGGCATGCCTCTTGATTTGGAGCTTTTTCCATCTTGAGTTTGGATTTGTAGTTCGTCTTAAATTATGGAACTTGTCCGTGTTAAGTATGAACTACGAAGCCATTTTTAATATGGTTCTTGATTCTCTTGACTATTGGGTTTTGAACCTACTTGATTTGGGGATTCGGTCCATCTTAATATTTGATTATTCTTAGTGTGATGGCATAACGTACATATTGGGCGAAAAATGGATATTTGGTAAACTCTCTTGGATTGATAGTATACGCTTTCTCGACTCTTGAACATTGTTATTGATATTTGGAAACACTTCAAAGTTTGATATTTGATATGTTTGATATATTTGTTCACTTATTTTAAATTATGTTAAATTGAGCTAACTATGACAGAAAAGGGGAATTGGAGAATTTAATGACTTCAAACCCAAAGTTTATACGCCACTAAGTTTTATGCTTAGCGATAGTTGTTTTCTATCATAGGTAATGTACAAGATGAAAGTTAGCGAGGATGTCCTAGTTGTTGAGTACGATGTATAGGCATGGTGACGATATCTATACGTTGGTTTCAAGCATGCCCGTGAGTCTTATATTATGATTAATGTGATCTCATTTGTATTGTTCATGCTTTATGTGATAATTTCTATTGTTGAGCAAGATTTGTGGAAGTGATATTTGTATTTGAACATTGAAGAGCGTTGGCTCAAGTTGTAAAGTGATTTGTGAAAGTATAATTGGCAATTGAATCTTATAGAGCATTGGCTCAAATTTTGAATTGAGTTGTAAAGTAAATGTGGAAAAAAAAAGAGGATTATGATAGTGTCTCCCTTGCCGGGATGTTGTTGTTTTAATGTTGTCTCCCTTGTCGGGATATTATTGTTGATATTGTTTTCCTTGCCGGGAAATGTCTGTTTTACTATTTTTCCCTTGTCGGGATTTAATTGTAAATTTGTTGATTTCCTTGCCCGTATTGCTTTGTGATTGTTGTTTGGGTGAGGAAGAGTGTTAAAACACGAAGGGTGATGCCATGCATTATTTTGGTGAGAGAGTGTTAAAGCACGAAAGGTGATGATGTGTATGATTTTGTGAGGAAGAGTGTAAAAGCACGAAGGGTGATGTCATGCTGTACGATGTACAATTCCGTGCCGATTATATTGATTTTATGGTGAGGACGAGAGTAAAATCACGAAGGGTAATTTCGTGCAGATTATATTGATTCTTATGGTGAGGACGAGAGTAAAAGCACGAAGGGTGATGTCGTGCACTTGTTTGATTTCTTATTCATGTTGATAATTGAGTTATGGTGTTCCTTATATTTACCTGTTGTCCTTCTATTATCATTTGATATTTTCCCGCAGCATGTTTCCCCCTCCCATTCTTAACTGTACATTCCTGCTTTTATTTTCCGTTGTATATAATTTAACTACACAGGTTTATTTGGTAGTCTGGTCCTAGCCTCGTCACTACTTCTCCGTGGTTAGGCTAAGCACTTACCAGCACATGGGGTCGGTTGTGCTGATACTACACTCTGCATTGTGTGCAGATCCCGGTGCAGTAGCTTTCGGACCTTAGCTTTGGGGTTGCTGCCTTCAGTCCATTAGGAGATCCAAGGTAGTCCTGCAGGCGTCCGCAGGCCTTGGCGTCTTCTCCTATCTTTTCATTCTGTTTCTTGTATGTATTTCAAAGACAGTGTTGTAATAAATCTTTCAGACCTTTATTTGTAGTAATCCTAGACAGTCTGTGGAATTGTGACACCAGTCTTGGTTAGTTTATGCATGGATTGGTATTGACATTTTATTAATATATTATGTTTCAGTTTTCCGCTTTTTAATTTTCATTGTTTATATAATGTTGGCTCTAAATTGTTAAAGAATTAAAAATGGGAAAAAGGTAAATAATTTAAATGGTTGGCTTGCCTAGCTTTCACTAGTAGGCACCATCACGACTCCGGAGGGTGGGAAATTCGGGTCGTGACAAAGTCCTACAACCTATCACAACAAAGAGGTCGTATCAATAAATGACGGCAAACAACCAAAGGTTAGAGCAAAAGGAACACTTAACAGATGGAACTTTCGGCCCAAAGCATTTGAGAAAGGCGGGCCAATATCGAGTCCCCACCACATGAGGTAAGATGCGAGCTACCCAATCCTCAATGCCAATGACAGGAAAGGGTGAACATCTCTCAACTGCACAGAAAAGTCACGGGTAAATAAAAATTAGAAAGAACGAAAGTAAACAACAGGTGTACGCCACCAAGACCTATGATTATGATTCCACTGCTTCGGAAATCCAGCGGGGTCCAACACCAAGTGCTCCATTTTGATGAAGAAATATTTATGCCAAAACATTATGTTTGCCCTGTCGTCCGTTCTAACCACCAACCCCTGGTCCCACGATGTCGCAGATGTATCATGGTACCCCTATGAAAACTCGGGAAAAATAAATGTAAAAGATGGTGAATGCCAACCTCACACCTAGCCAACTTCGCATACTTTGTCAGTACTCGAAAGATCTTATACGTATACGGAGATAGCTGTGCTGGGCAGACTTTATATAATCGACAGAACTCTTCCACCAGCGAAAGAAGAGGGAGGGTATGACCGATCACAAAAGGTTACACATAAAAAGCACAGTATCCCGGTCTATGGACTTCCAAGAGGTCCGTCCTATATGGAACCATCTCGACATAAGGATGAATGAGACCGGAGTTCATTTATGTGAGTTGGCCCAGTCTCAGACATCATCGGAACAGGGAAAGGAGCAAGCTCCTTGTGGAAATGGTTCCTAGACATAGGATTTCTGGGAAGTATCTCTTCTACGGTGGGGAAACTATCACCCTCCTCAACCGCTACATCCTCGCTACCGGAAGGAGGGGGCATAGACAATGGACTGGCGTCGGAAACCTCATCATGTGCACGGTGGGTTAGGGGCATCTTGGTAATAAAGGGTGTTTTGGTAAACCTAAAATAAGCAACAGTGACTGAACAGAAAGACGAGAAGTAGAGCTATAGGAACTGAGCTAAAGAACTGAGAAAGATAACCAAATGGGGCAAAATATACGCAAGGAAGGAAATGGCTAAAAGTTCCTGAAAAAACAAATCCTTCACCTATTTATAGGGTTATATGGCACGTGAGTCGAAGCAAAAGACTGCCAATGGCGCTAAAACCAAAGCAACAAGCAATCAGACGCTGTCTCAGGAAGGTGCGTAATGATGATGCGCGTGGGAGTGATGTCACACCTTGATAAACTACATCAACTAGGGTTCCGTGGAACGTGTCTCTCTCTCGGCCTTGGCCAAACCGGCATAATTCAATAGCCAACTTCTCCAATAGAAACGGATGATGTTCGTTTATCAAGGACGTGCAGGGCCACAAACTCAACAAGTGGAGGGACTAACTGTATAGGTCCAAATTTGGCAACCACGGCAATGGATAAGCAAGACATGGTATGGGGTCACCACAACACAATGACTAAAGGTCGTTGTGACAAAGGACGATGGCCAAAAATGGGCAGCTGAAATAAGATAGCAACGGTAGTTTAAACTTAGGAAGAGACAAGAAGAATATGCCTTTTGGATATTTCTTATGTTGTACCTTTTAGGATTTTTTGGGAAATGTCCCTTATAAATAAGAGGAGATAGTAAACAAGGAGGGGGTCTGCCATTTCAAAAAAAAGAGAACGCATTGTAAAAAGAGAGAGAGAGAGAGGAATATACGAAAGAATTATCTTATTCGCTTTACTCAAGCACATGTTGTTTAACTTTCATCCATAAATCTGAAGATTTTACATTCATACCGGTTGTATATCTTTTCACGTCATCAGAAATAGGAGGCACCCAATCACACAATCTGTCACGCCCCGAACCTGGGCCTGGACGTAACACGGTACTCGGTGTCAAACTACATGTGACCGAGCGAACCAACTGGCTGGCTAAATCAACATGTGATATCATAACATACTAAATGCAGAAGATAAACTAACACATGTTGATATACTGAAAGTCTGGATTGTATAAATCGAAGTGCGGAAATACTAAAACAAGTCTGAAACATAAATGTAGCCAACATTGCTTAACGTGAAAAGCCTGAGACTCTATCTAACTATTATTCTAATCTATGAATCCTCTATTGATGTACTGAAAACACTAACTATCTGTAAATATTGAAAGGCTGTAAAGAACTGGGGATTACCAAATTAGTTGGTACAAGAATTCTAGCACTCTATATCATCGACCTGTAAATTATTACCTGCATTGTGAGATGTAGGCCCCAGGCAAAAGGGCGTCGGTACATTTGAACTGCACTGGTATGTAAAGCAACTGAAAGAAAGAATTATAAATGCTGAAACTGAAACTAAGTTGATAACTAAGAATTGATAATTGATAACTGAAATGATAACTATTGAAACTGAAACTGAAATGATAACTGATAACTAATAACTGAACTGATAACTAGTAACTGAAATGATAAAGGAAGTAAGGATATGAATACTCCCTCTTCTGAATGATGAACAACCTATTTATCTGAATATTAAACTGCGGCCTCAGGCCTAATATATATATGTGCACAATTGCGGCCTCGGGCCCAAGTATACGTATACATAACTGCGACCTCAGGTCCAAAATACATAAAGCATAAACTGCGACCTCGGGCCCAAAGATGCATAAAGCATAAACTGCAGCCTCAGGCCCAAAGATGCATAAAGCATTAACTGCGGCCTCAGGCCCAAATATAGGTGTTCGACATTCACGGATTTAAAATTTGGAATTGAGAATCATACTGCAATACATAATAGTGAAATACTGAATCACGCTGAGTTACATGATACTGGAATACTGGATCACACTGAGTTACATAATACTGGAATATTGAATCATAGTGAGTTACATTATACTGGAATACTGAATAGGACTAGAATGAGACATGTATTCTTGAACTGATTATGAACAATGAAACTTCAACTGTTTATGACATGCTGAGTAAGCTATACTGAGACTTAGGGACATCAAACCCAAGTTTATATTGAATACGACCTGAGCTCACAATGTTCAGAATGAAAGTCATGAACGAGTTATGAAGCTAGAGAATAAAATTTCTACAACTATTCAAGGAACTAGGCTTAGCTATATTTCTGAGGCAATTGATACGTCGTAAAAGAAACGTAGTGTGGGGAGAATTATTAACATTCCCAAACATAGAGAATTAGCCTCACATACCTTAACTTCGTGCTCTTGAGCATAATACAATATTCGCCAACCCTTTCAACTTCAATCTATATTAATACAAGTCAAAGGATTCCATATTAGCAATAATACTCATGTTTTGGTCACTTAGGCATTTTCTCAAACACTTGGTGGCATAAAGCTTCATAGTTCTTATTAATGGTGTTTCTACACCCAATAACCCATTCTCTTGCTCCTAAATAAATTCTAAAGTCTCAAATGGTTATAATCAACATTATTCTTTATCACTCATAAGGTAAACAACACCCTTAACCAATAACCAACAATCAACAACACAAACCTTTAACGTTCATGCTTTTCTATCAAACCCATCAACTCACATCTCATGAACTAGAGTCTATAACCATTAATTCAATGATAGAATCAATTAGAGGGAGAAGATATTACCTTTTTGATGTTCAATCTTCTTGAATTCGAGTTCTAGGGTTTCTTCTTTCAACAATGGTGTCCCAATCGAATATCTAATGATATGAATGGTTTAACCATGTTAATAAGATGTTGGGAAATTGAAATTAACTTAGAATCACCATTAGAACTTACCTTGGGTGGTGGAGGGACCCTTAAGGAGTTAGGTTTTTGAGAGTTTTCCTTTCTAGAGCAAGTTTTTATGTTTTGGGGTTGTAGGGGACAAAATATGGCTAAAACAAGGACTTCCCAAGTCGTCCACCGCATCCCAGCAGGCTTGACTACGGTAAATCGCTGGAGCATTGCCTCACGATTGCGGTCACGGCCGAACGCGGTAGTTATGCATCATTCTGTAAAATGGGAATAATATTTTGCACAAAGCTCCATTTGGGCTCAACGGTGTATTGTTGGAAAGATATTTCAAAGGCCTACAATTTTCATGCTTTGACTTTTCCCAAATTCCTTACACATTTTCACTAAACCCTGCTGGAAGACGGACCTTCTGCAAACTTAGTCGATTTTGTCGAATCATATGCACCTCAATTTCCATCTTGATTTTGAAAAAACTATTTCACCCATAATCATCCCTATAGGACTTCATATGTCCAAAATATAACCTTACTACTCTTTTAACTCATTTATACCTAATCCGAATGTGCGGGGTGTTACATTATCTCCCCCTTGGGATCATTCGTCCTTGAATGATTGTCTTGCTAACTCCGGACCTTAAACAAGTCTGGTGCAAACATGAACTTTCATTAACACTTGCATACTAAACTGAATGAATACATGATTATTGAACTGTTGATATACTGAACTTAATGACTGTTGTATTGACTGGATATTGGTCTGCCATGGATACGTGAATACTGAACTAACATGGATATATGAATATTAAACTTGCACGAATATTTGAGTATTGAAATAACATCAATATCTGAGTACTAAGCTGGCATGAATATCTAAGTATTGGATTGACATGAGTAGCTGAGTATTGAACTGACTTGAATATCTGAGTATTGAACTGACATGAGTATCTGAGTACTGAACTAGCATGAGTATTTGAGTGCTGAACTGACATGAGTATTTGAGTACTAAAATGACATAAGTATTTGAGTACTGAACTAACATGAGTATCTAAGTACTGGAAAGTTGAATGTTATAACATGACACATGAACTACTGGATGTACCACCACTAATTCTGGTGGCAACTCCAACTCATAAGCTAATTGACCGATCCTTCGCAAGATTCTATGGCCTAATATAGCAGGGACTATGCTTCCCCTTCTTCCAAATCTCATAACGTTTTTCATAAGCAAAACTTTCAGAAACACCCAATCATCAACTTGAAACTCTAGGTCTCTATGTCGTACACTCGAATATGACTTTTGGCGGCTCTGAGTTTTTTTCGAACGCTTTTGAATCAACTTAACTTTATCTATAGTCTGATAGACCAAATCGGGTCCTAACAACTCCACTTCTCCAACTTCGAACAACCAATTGGTGATCTACACCTTTGCCCATACAAAGCTTCGTACGGTTCCATCTTGATACTAGAATGGTAGGTGTTATTATTAGAAAACTCAATGAGAGGTATGTTATCATCCCAATTGCCTTAAAAAATCAAGGATATCCTCAACTATTTGAATAATGTGCTCTACCTCGCCATCTTTCTGAGGATGAAAAACAAGGACTTCTAAAATTTCATTTTAAACTGAGCACCACAGTCCCAAATGACGGACAACGGAGTCCCATGCAATCAGATAATTTTTTGAATGTACAACTTGGTGTAATCTTCTACTGAATTTGTAGTCTTTAATGGCAAGAAATGTGCTAACTTGGTAAGTCGATTTACAATCAGCCAATCAAAGTATGTGTATTATGTGATAAAATACTAGGCTTTCTATTGCCCGACTTTTACTTGCTGACAATTCAGACAATTTGGCCACGAAGTCTGTGACGTTCCTTTTCATGTTGGTCTGCTAATAAACCTCCTTAAGACCATGATACATATTTGGGTACCTGAGTAAATAGAATACCTGAAATTATGGGCTTCTAGCATGATCTTCCCTCTTTAAGTCCATCCATGTCTGGAACACACAATTTGTCGTGGTACCTAAAAATGCCATCATCTCCCCCTTATTCAAAAGCCATCGTCTTATACTTGTGAATCCCCTCTTTCAACTGCAACACGTAGGGATTATCATATTGTTTCTCATTCTTTTCGGCTACTAAGGAAGAAAAAATTCTTTTTTGGACCATAATTCCACCATCTTCAGAATCTGAAAGCCAAACTCTTTGCTTGGCTAAGCGGTGAACTTATTTCACCATAGTTCTCTTGTCTGTATCAATCATGAGTTATACTTCCCACACTTGATTATCTTCTTAAGCACTTCCTGAAAATACTTATAGAATTGTTGTGAGCTAAGTCTTTGACTAGTACTCCGAAGACTAGAGTCTCATGCAATAGCACTACCCTCGTGACACATAAATAGGCATGATTTTTTTATAGTTTTTCTATGATCACTTTATCATCACTAACTAAGCCCGGTGATCATTCTACTCACTTTGTGTTTCTTACACATGCTAGACATAATCCCTATGGTAATTATACAATTTTCCCTTATTATCGAACTGATTTTCTTTTTCATATCCCATGCTAACTATTCGGGTTTCAAATCTCTAACTGGACTTACTAAAAATTCTCACATCACCCCTTAGACCAAAGGTCGTATACTTGTGGATCCTTCTCTTTTTATTGAGATCCAAATAACTTTCCTTATTTCCTGCAATTGTTTGCACTCTACGTCAATAAGGACTCATCTTCTGACTTACTTCTGAGCAATCTTCCTTACCAAGAAAAACTAATTTTCTTACATAAATGGAAATCTAATGTATTCAAAACTATCATACACAATCTTAATAATTTAACTCTGCTTACACTGTCAATCCTGGAGAAACCACATTACAATAATTCCTAAAGGTTATTCTTCTATAGTTTGCCCTCTTATTGCTAGCTGATTGTTTTTCCCGCTATCACTGTACATCGGATTTAACTTAAACTCTTTGGGTTCTAACATGTGTCCGGTATTTCAAATTATCATCCACTCACTATAGTAAACCTGGCTAAATGGATCAAATTTTACTCCTACTGGCTCTGCTGAAATTGCTAATTTGTTTTATCTACTCAAAACTTACTCACTATCCTTTTACTAACACCTGCTAGCATCATAAGGTCTTCTCCTGCTTTGTATAACTAAAGTGAAACATAAGGTTATTTCTAACTTCCCTCACTATCCGACCTTATTCTATGGTCGCATACTTATCTTTTTTTTTGAACTATGTACATGGATCACACTTAGAGAAAATTCATTTGTCTTAAACAAAATTGGAATATCTAACCCCAAACTTTTTATACAATACAAAATCATATCATACTATAAACATCCGGGGTAATCACTTAGTCACATACCATATCTTTTATCTTACATCAATAGCTACTTCTTATAGAAGCTTACTAACGTGGTACTTCTAGTCCTAATTTGAATAAATATGAACACTTAAAATCGTTTCCTGAAATTCACTATTGGCTACTCTTGGTTCTCATTTCATACATCATATCTCCTAGTCATTTGCATGAGTTGTACGAAATCACATCTTTGGTAATAACAACCGTTTCTGACTCAAAGGTATTTTACCCGTAGGCTCTTCTCTGTCCAAAACTATAGTGACCAATGTTAGGGTCTGACATCTGAACTATCATCATCCAACTTGTGGCTCCATTTCCAAGAATAAAATGAAGTTGCTATAGGAGGTAAAACACATATGAATACACTACCATGCACAAACTTATCTTTCAAAGTATACCATCATCTGATAAATCACTTCATGCGTCCTCCGGTGAGTATTGGTCTTAATCCAGACCTAAAATATGCAAAAGATTTTGCTATAACCACTATTACTTACATTTTTCTTTTAGCACCCATAGGCATTACTATACGCTCACAAGTCACCAGAAATTTTGATACACTGAAGATTGGATATTTGGTAAACATATAACTGAATACTGGAGTACCGAATAACCACAAACTTGCTAACTGAAAGACTGTATAACTGGTAATTGAGGTAAACTGATAACCATAAGACATGATAACTGCTTTTGTACTTTCTAATAAGGTTATGCTATAATATGTACTACTATCCATTGCATCCCACTTTTAACATCCTCTCAAGTCTCATATTTACCAACCTGTACTCCATGATTATATCCCAATAGGCAATATCCTCTCTAGGACCTTACGTTTCTCCTGTGCGTCGCTTGGGAATCCAATATGTTTGGAATTCCATAGAAAGAGAAGCTTACCTTTTGCTCTAAGATTCATGGCACGATCTAGAGTAGAAAGAAATGAGACAATCCTGGATGTCTTGGTAGTTAACCATTTATATGAGTGGCCGGCACACACATATAAAGGAAACTTTACTGGACACGGCTTTATAGACTCCCTAGGACTCTTGAACCTGGTGCTCTGATACTAAGCTTTGTCATGCCCCGAACCTGGGCTTGGACGTAACACGACACTCGGTGCCTAACTACATGTGACCGAGCGAACCAACTGGTTGGCTGAATCAACGTGTGATATCATAATATACTGAATGCGGAAGATAAACTAACACATGCTGATATACTGAAAGTCTGGATGATATAAATCATAGTACGGAAGTACTAAAACAAGTCTGAAACATAAATGTAGCCAACATTGCTTAACGTGAAAAGCCTGAGACTCTGTCTAACTATTACTTTAGTCTATGAAAACTCTATTGATGTACTGAAAACAATAACTATCTGTAAATACTGAAAGGTTGTAAAGTAATGATAATGCCCCGAAAGAACTGGGGATCACCAAATAGCTGGTACAAGAATCCTAGTGCTCTGCATCGTCGACCTGTAAATCATTACATGCATTGTGAGATGCAGGCCCCGGGCAAAAGGGACGTCAATACATTTGAATTGCACTGGTATGTAAAGCAACTGAAAGAAAGAATTATAAATGCTGAAACTGAAACTAAGCTGATAACTGAGAATTGATAACTAAAATGATAACTATTGAAACTGAAACTGAAACTGAAATGATAATTGAACTGATAACTAATAACTGAAATAATAAAGGAAGTAAGGATATGAATACTCCCTCTTCTGAATGATGAACAACTTGTTTATCTGAATATTAAACTGCGGCCTCATGCCCAATATATATATATATATATATATATATATATATATATATATATATATATATATATATATATATATATATATATATATATATATATATATGCACAAACTGCGGCCTCGGGCCCAAGTATACGTATACATAATTGCGACCTCAGGTCCAAAATGCATAAAGCATAAACTACGGCCTCAGGCCCAAAGATGCATAAAGCATAAACTGCAGCCTCAGGCCCAAAGATGCATAAAGCATAAACTGCGGCCTCATGCCCAAAGATGCATAAAGCATTAACTACGGCCTCAGGCCCAAATACAGGTGTTCGACATTCACGGATTTAAAATTTGGAGTTGAGAATCATACTACAATACATAATAGTGAAATACTGAATCACACTGAGTTACATGATACTGGATTACTAGATCACATTGAGTTACATAATACTGGAATACTGAATCATACTGAGTTACATAATACTGGAATACTGAATAGGACTCGAATGAGACATGTATTCTTGAACTGATTATGAACACTGAAACTTCAATTGTTTATGACATGTTGAGTAAGCTATACTGAGACTTAGGGACATCAAACCCAAGTCTATATTGAATACGAACTGAGCTCACAACGTTCAGAATGAAAGTCATGAACGAGTTATGAAACTAGAGAATAGAATTTCTATAATTATTCAAGGAACTAGGCTTAACTATATTTCTGAGGCAATTGATACGTCGTAAAAGAAACGAAGTATGGGGAGAATTATTAACATTCCCAAACATAGAGAATTAGCCTCACATACCTTAACTTTGTGCTCTTGAGCATAATACAATATTCGCCAACCCTTTCAACTTCAATCTATATTAATACAAGTCAAAGGATTCCATATTAGCAATAATACTCATGTTTTGGTCACTTAGGCATTTTCTCAAATACTTTGTGGCATAAAGCTTCATAGTCCTTATTAATGGTGTTTCTACACCCAATAACTCATTCTCTTGCTAGTAAATAAATTCTAAAGTCTCAAATGGTTATAATCAACATTATTTTTTATCACCCATAAGGTAAACAACACCATTAACCAATAACCAACAATCAACAACCCAAACCTATAATCGTTCATGCTTTTCTATCAAACATATCAACTCATATCTCATGAACTAGAGTCTATAACCATTAGTTCAATGATAGAATCAATTAGAGGGTGAAGATATTACCTTTTTGACGTTCAATCGTCTTGAATTCGAGTTCTAGGGTTTCTTCTCTCAACAATGGTGTCTCAATCAAATATTTAATGATATGGAGGGTTTAACCATATTAATAAGATGTTGGTAAATTGAAATTAACATAGAATCACCATTAGAACTTACCTTGGGTGGTGGAGGGACCCTTAAGGAGTTAGGTTTTTGAGAGTTTTCCTTTCTAGAGCAAGTTTTTATGTTTTGGGACTGTGGGGGGAAGAAATATGGCTAAAAAATTGACTTCGCAAGTCATCCACCGCATCCCAGTAGGCCTGATCACAGTCCCGACCGTGGTAAATCGCTGGAGCACTGTCTCACGACCGCGGTCGCGGCTGAACGCGATGGTTATGCATCATTTTGTAAAATGGGAATAATATTTTGCACAGAGCTCCGTTTGGGCTCAACAATATATCGTTGGAAAGATATTTCAAATTCCTACAACTTTCATGCTTTGAATCTTCTCAAATTCCTTACACATTTTCACTAAACTCTGCTAGAAGATGGACCTTCTGCAAATTTAGTCGATTTTGTCGAATCTTATGCACCTCACTTTCCATCTTGATTTTGAAACCACTGTTTTCACCCATAATCATCCCGATAGGATTTCATATGTCCAAAATATAACCTTAATACTCCTTTAGCTCATTCATACCTAATTCGAATGTGCGGGGTGTTACACAATCATTGGGTGACAGTCCCTTTATACTATAACCATTGTCATTTCTTGCATTCATGGCATTTTTAGGATATTATATATTTTGTCAATCATAACGCATTGAACATATCATTTAATGCTCCTAAACTGTTCTCATTATATTAGAATCGCGTTCCATTTGATCTAGAAATTATTATGTTCACCTGAGATTCACTCCATCAATTTGTTACTAATTAGTTTAGCATTTATTTGCTCAAACAAAAGTTGGGTCAAATACTATTTACTTAAACATTGCTTTTATAGTGTTATTAGTTCATCTGTTCGATAAGAATATATTTATCTAATGTAGTCAAATGTGACTTAGAGATCGATAAATTTGAGATAAAGATAATATTGTTAAAAAACTTAACTCAAAGTAATAATATGAAACAAGCAAATAGACAAGAATGTAGAGAGAAAAAAGGAGAGATTCTTATTTCTTCAATGTATTCAAGTCTATACAATGTGATGCCCAAACTCTTTATTTATAGGATGATATTGAGGTATATAAAGGGATATCATAAATATGGTATTAATTATTGAGAACATGGGGGAAGATCATTGGGATATTATGGAGGTGTGGGAGTTACAACTATAATGGTGAGAAATAACGGGGGTTATCTACATAATGGAGAAGAGTAGTGAGAGTTATATTTGATTAATGGATATTCACATAATATGTATTTCATAACACTCCCCTTTGGATGTTCACAAATTATGTGCCTCGTTAAAATCTTACTAAGAAAAAAAAACCGTGGGAAAAACTTTTAGTGAAGGAAAAAGAGTACACATATCTTGTAATATGCATTACTTGTTGCCTCGTTAAAAATCTTGCCAGGAAAACCCAGTGGAATAAAACTTTAGCTAAGGAAAAAGAGTACAGCGCGTATGTGCCTCCCCCTGATGAAAACATCAATTTGTTTCTCCTAGATGACGCGTTCCGATCTTGTATATCAACTTCTCAAATGTTGAGGTTGCTCATACTTCACTGAACAGATCATCAAATTATCAAGCGAATAAATTTTTGAACATCTATTTCACTGGTACAATGAAGATTGTGTCTGATAAAAAACTTTGATGAAATATATGCTTTATTCTGTCTCCTTCAATATATCCTTCTTTCAATTGAGATAAGCAATCATCATCGTTTTCATTATTATTGGAATCTTCTCTTCAAAAAAAAGTCACACATTGGTTGTGTGTTGAGTCACTTGCTTTATCAGTTGATAGTATATTGACATAACTTGAATAATTATCAACAATTGACTGCCTTGTGAAATAATAATATGGAAGTACTCTCACGTACAAATAGATTGTCTGATGAACGAACTTCAGAAAATGCCTGCATTTGCATAACCAATAAAACCTTGACAATATTTGTTAGAATAAACAAATCTATATCAAGAATTCCTTTTGCAATATAATACGAATAGTATCCCAATATCTTCATATAGGAATTAAACTATATCTCTTCAGCATATTGTTATACTCAATATACATAGTGCACCAACAAAAATAAATCATGTATGCCATGATGCTCTAATCCACATAATAATGGTTTGTTGAAGCTTTATTTAATAAATTCTTGAAACCTTGATATGCTTCAGAACAATTTAAATCCTTCAAGGATTTTCATTATACGCATATCAAATATATTGTTAGACCAAACCCTGAAATGACTGCATCTAACACAAGAGAACATGTCTCCATATAATCAATGTCAGGATATTTACAAATCTTTTTGCGCCACAAGTCGTCTTTATGTCTATCGACTTGATTTTTTATTTAATCTTTTGCACAAGAATACATTTATACCTCCATTCGCTTTATACGTTCAGGTTTTAGGACTATCCGTCCAACTTTACATATTTCATGTGAAGTTAATTTTCATTGTGTACTTTTCATTTGACCAATCATTTACCTATCCAAATTTCATGACAGATTTGAGCTCAAGATCCTCGTCAATATTAATAATATTGAGCGCCAAATTATATCAATAACATCATCGACGATCATTTTATGTCGGTTCCATCATCAATCAATAAAGACATAACTTATCGAGATCTCATTATTTTCAGGTATCTGAGTCTCTCCCATGAGGTCTGATAAAGCGTTTTGTCATGGTGCTCTTATAAAGCACCTGCCTTCTTATTATGACCATATTTGTCATTTGCTCCTCTCCTTCTTAAAGGAGTTTTATCTTTAGAACCGATTAGTCTATTACGCTTCATGCGTCTCATAAACTCTGTCCATCATGGACTTTTCACAATTGAAATATGACATTTAGCTTTGGGTCAGCAAATGCGCTTGACAATATTTTGCAAATGAATTATCACTTGAACCTCAAGTTCAAATTTTCTTGTACGAGGATCTATGTGTACTCATAATAATTCGTTCCATGTATTATTTTTTTCAGTTGCCTATTTTCTCCCCCTAATGTTGGGATCACCAACACATATCCCAACCTTCTTTGGGAACCCATCTTTGTGTATTGTGGTATGATAATTAAATCATATAGCATATTTTTTTCTAGATAAAACTTATTTGGTTCCTGACCCTGAACCAATTGTGATAGGGAGAATTTATCATAACTTGGCTAGATGCGTACAAGTGCTGATGTACGTTAATTAATACGTCTCATAACCAATGGTTTAGCTATAATTGGAGGCATACAATTTCTGCTAAACCAAGTTGGATTTAAACCAGCATTATCAAGATAAATTATCATAGTTTATATTCTGGAATTGTGCTCTAATAATTTGAGCAATCAACCTTGCAAAATCCACGCTGCAAGTTGACAACAAACGCACTTGTGACCATACAATAGATGCATCTTTTAAAATTATATAATAGTAAACGGCCTACATGGCTAGTGAGTGGGCATATATATATCACCTTTTATTCGTTCCAGAGTTTAAGGGATTCAATCCCAACCTTAAATGGCATATCATGAGAATAAGCAGCACAAGAGAATTCTTGAAGAATCTTCTATTCTTCAGTATATGCCAATGTAAGTTCTCAATTAATTGAACCGGGATGACCAACCGGTCATGCCAACTAATATTTATTTCAGTAAACCTCTAGTTTACTTGTGGCATGTGATTTCATCATCATGCTTATACTTGTGTAGTACAAATAGAAAAAAATCGGGCAACCTTTTATATTTACCCGGAATGATTATAGTAATATGAAGATAATCAATTTTATTTTATTTATAATCTCAATATGCCAATCACTTTGGCTAATATATTTGAAACTCAAAAAATTCCTTTTTGAGACTTACTACCACCAATGCCATGAATAATTTTATATATTCGGGTAGTAACAAATTCACTCTTCCGGAGCTCTCAATAATTTTGTACTACAAGATCTTTTATAACATCATCCAAGTGGTAAATTTTTCCTCCACGGAAAAAATTATCTTATCATTGTCATAGTCAAAATCATTATAGACAAGACTTGTTTCTTGCTTTACTTTGGCCTTTAATAACTATTATAAGGCATGACAAAATATTTTTGGCGTACCACATGTACACGACCAATGACATATTCATGTAACCATGCAGTAATGTTCATTATCCTTCTTTCTCTCAAACCTCCCGTAGAGGTGTGTTGTAGCATTTATTCAACCATGCATAAGCACATTCTTATACATAATTTGTATCACATATATATATTTTCACATTCACTTTCAGGAAATGAGTTTGCATTTACAATGCTTATCACAAGTCACATTCTCTTCAAATAATGGAGTATAATTATCGCAATGTGCTTTATAAATTTTCCATACCAATTTGACGGTAAATATTTCCTTCACCTTTGGAAAGATTACTTCGAGAACCCTTATTGTTCTCCTTTTATAGTTACCATAGTGATGACAATTATTATTTCGTCGCTTGCCATACCCTCGTACATTCATATAGTCATGAAAAATTATTTTCATTAGTCATCATTAGATCATCAATATGGTGCATTGGGACTCAAATCTAATGGCTTATCCATATAAAGGCATGTAAGGCTATAATGCATTGGGACTCGAACCCAACTCTTATCATTATGTTGCACCAAGACTCAAACCCGATGTCTTACTCTCGTGGTGTATTGGGACTTAAACCAACATTTTATCCATATAAAGGCATATTAGGCCACAATGCGTTGGAATTCAAACCCAACGTCTTATTACCATGGTGCATCAGGATTAGAACCCGATGCCTTACTGTTATAGTGAACTGTACTTGAAGTGCACTATGATATAAACAAGCAATTACCTTTGACAAGGTAATATTTGCAATTCACTCAAGTGTAAATGTAATTCCAACCAAACATTGAAGCAGCAAGAGCCAAAATTCACGCTCTATCAAGCATGAATGTCAACAGTACATATAGCAAGGAAAATCAATATGTGACTGCATCTTCCTTTCATTAGTTAACAGGCTGTATCTTCCTTTCATTTGTTAACAGAGTCACCAAACAAAATGCACAAACGCCTTGTTGTATTCACATTAATTAGTCATGTTCTAATAATTAGTAGTTTCATTATCTTAATATTGTAGCCGTCTTTATCAATACCAATTTAACTTACGCAATCTCAATGATTAGAAATATATTCCAGAAAAATCTTATATTATATGTTGAAGAATGGAAATTGCGTGTTAGACAAAAACATACACATAATTTAAAGCAAGTTCATAATTAAAATTTTCCTCTATATTCATTGTTTTCTCCTGATAAGAACTTCAGTTAATCAAGAGAAAATAATTTAGAGCAACATATGTCAATTTTAATTTTGACAAAGAACCAAAATTAATATTTATTACTAATGGTTTCCCAGTGACTTTAATAATTTCATCTCACTATGGATATCATGATTCAAAATACAATTGTAACCAAATTGCTAAGTATGTATTACATGGTATCTAGTTTGCATGCAAACAAGAGATTAGGATAAAGAAATATAGAGAGCCGAAATCAGAAAATATGGTGTCAACTTCTAGCCTATGAAGATCGTTATAAACATTTTGGTAAGATTAAGATTACGTCCTTAAAGTAATAGAGATAAAACTTAAACAGGCTTGTCACCGAGACAATGTTAGCAAAATGTATACTAAAAATCATTGTGAGATTGGCGTACTAATTACTACTTAAAAAGTAGATTATACACCTTGTAAAAGAAAATCGGCTAAGACACCACCTTAATTACTTACACATATTCTCCAAGAGTGAACCACTTTTTGGCTCATTCTTTACGCCTTAGGTAATCAAATAAAAATTCAAAGCTTTAAAGATTAACCATGGAAAAGTTAGATATCTTAGTCTTAGACTGTTTCCATTTTCTTGTTAGTGTGTCTTTAGAGTAATAGTAAAACACTAAAAGAATATAACAACTGAAGACAGTAACATACCTCACACTTACCGAAGAACATTTGTGCCATGTTGATATCACTAATTGTGTAATACCACTAAACCTTCCTAGAAAGGCCTATCACCCGCATCCCTCAAGTGAGAAACATATTTCTCAGTTGGTTAGTGCATCGTGCTGATAACGTGTTAAAAAACTTAGTTCAAAGTAATAAGATGAAACAAGCAAATAGACAAGAATATAAAGAGAGAAAAAGGAGAGATTCTTATTTCTTCAATGTATTTAAGTCTATACAATGTGATGCTCAAACCCTTTATTTATAGGATGACATTGAGGTATACAAAGGGATATCATAAACATGGTATTAACTATTCAGAACATGAGGGAAGATAATGGGGAGGTTATAGAGGTGTGGGAGTTACAACTATAATAGTGAGAAGTAGTGGGGGTTATCTGCATAATGGAGAAGAGTAGTGAGAGTTATATTTGATTAGGACATCTATATAATATGTATTTCATAACAAAGATGTTATTATTTTCCTAATAAAGGAAAAAAAGAAAGGACAAAATTAAAAGATCAGTGCGTAAAAAAAAAATTAAACGTCGCCTGTGAGACTCGAACTCACGCGGGGAAACCCCACTTACTTAGCAGGCAAGCGCCTTAACCACTCGGCCAAAGCGACGTCACATCCTCCGCATGTTCATATTACGTTTTTGGATAATTTTAGAAAATAGGAAAAAGGTTTGAGACCGATGTTGATAATTCAACTAGGTCCTCGGCCTATATTGTCCTTATATATAAGCCTCATTTATACATTGGTATTCTATATAACCGACATAATTAAGACTAAGCTTGTTAGATATTACGAGATTTAGTGAGTATCACATTGGATTTCATTACTATTTTCTTGCTCAATTCATTGATTTGACTTCAATTTAGTTAAGATTAAAGATAGAAGCTAGTAGTGAAGGCTCATTAAGTAGACAACGAGCAAACTGCAAGTACCTACTCCTATTAAATAAAAAGCAACACGCAACTGATCTTTATCAGCAATTGATATATCATTCTATCTATCTATATACAGGGGCGGATTTAGGGGGGCGCAAGGGAGTTCACCCGAACCCCCTTCGCCGAAACAACACTGTATATATAAGGCAAAATATATTTTTTACCTCTATATATTAAGTTTTGAACTCCCTTAACACAATCCAAAAGTGTAGTTTAGTGGTCAAGGAGGTTCAAAATTTATATAAGGTCATGAGTTCAATTCCCACTAGATACAATTTTTTTTTAAACCCCCTTCGTGGAGATCCTGCATCCGCCACTATATATATATATGAGAATTTTTTGCTAAGATAAACTTGAGGTATGAACTTTATATTATTGCCAAAGCCGCTGCTTCCAAAAAATGCAAGGAACATTAAAAAAAATAAAAAAGCAATGTGTCAACAAGTGGCTTAAAAATATTACCCTTTTTAAAAATGAACAATCTAAGCATATTTGCTTTTTCCACAAATACGTTTTCAATTTTTTTCTTCATATTCCTATAAACAGTGTACTACATGTTATGAAATTTGTGAGAAGAGATTTTAGGAATCAAGAACCAGGCCGAACATAAGAGATTAGGAGAACATGGGCTGATAAAGAGGCCTGGTTTCAATTATAAAATTCTGGACTCATGAATTCAGTAGGCTTGGACTCATGAAGTGCACAAACAGCCATTCTTAGCTATTTAGTAATTAGTTAGTATTTATTTTATCCTGAAAATTTGAACTAAAAATTTTAATTTTAGAACAATTTAAGAAATTTGTGTACCAAAAAATTAAGGAAGAAATTCAAAAATAGCCACATTTACAAGTGGTCATTCAAAAATAGCATTGTTTCAAAAGTCATCGAAATTTAGTCAATTTTCATGTAAAGATAAATTTGAACGAAAATACTGTTCAAAATCCGAAAAATACTCCATCATAATATGCTGAAATTCCAGTATAATATACTGAATAATATACTGGAAGTTCATACACAGGTGCACCGAACTTTATTATTTTATTCTGGACTGGTCTCTGTTGCAGCAAAATAGTGGTTATTTTTTAATGACTTGACAAACGCTGGCTATTTTTGAATGACCAGTCCGAAAACTAGCTAGCTCGTGCTATTTTAACAAAAATTAAACTGAAAAACTAAAATTCAGAATACATTTGTTAATTCCTAACTAGTAGCCCTTTAGAACTATGTGGCCGGCACCATTTCTACAATAAATTAGGAACATATGAACAACATTTCATCTATTCAAGTCTAAGCTACATCCTTTCAATTATAGACTTAAATGTTATATCCTCTTCATAATGTTCAATGTCGGCCAACCTAGACAACTTTTTGAAGATCTTTTAAGACATTTTCTTTTTCTAAACATTATTCGGAAAAGTTTTCAAGAGAATGATCAACTTCCACAATATTTTGTTTTTCATTTCAACATTGTCCAAACAGCTGGTTTTTTGGTTGATTGTTGTCTCAGGAAACACGTTTTAAAGAGGAACTTTCTTTGAAAAATAAAGCTTTTTATTTGAAAATACGATGAGGGAGGTAGCACCCAACATGGAGCCAGCGATCAATGCAGCAAGTCTAGAATTATGAAATTACAGGTTTTAATTTCAACGGAAGCAAAAGTGATTTCTTCGTATATGTTCAAGTATTTGTTAACAGAGTTACCCGATTTTTATATTAATAAAAAATAATATTTACCACATAAAATTAGTCGACATGCATATATACTAGTCTAATACTACATTTTTAAGTACTTCATCCGTTTCAATTTACATGAGCTAGTTTGACTGGGCACGTAATTTAAGGGAAAAAAAAAGACTTTTAAAACTTATGGTCTTAAAAGCTTTGTGGGGTCATAATATTTGTGTGGTTATAAAAGTTTTTCATTAAGGATAAAATTGGTAAAATAAAGAATTTAAAAGTTAAATTATTTCTAAATTTTTATTTATTTTAAAATAAACTGAACAGGAAATAATACATAGTATAACAAATAACAGCACACTATGTAAGTAGCCCACTGGCCCTGGTGAACATGTAAGTTGTCCTATTATTAATTGAATAAAGACAAATAAGAGAAAAATCGTGAGGTTCAGGTGAATTTGCCTTCTAAATTCTCTGACCTTTGGATCAGAAAAAGAGGCACTTCCATTTTGACATTACTTTCTCTCTTCTTGAGATTTACCCACAGCCTCACACTTCTCTCAACTCTCTTCTTTGTCCTTTTCCCAACATGCCACACCACTTACCATTTCTGTGGCTGTCAATAACATCACTTAAAAACCCTCTTTGGTAATTTCATCATTCTTTTAAATATATTAAAAATAAATATTTACGTGCACCCCAATTAAGAATTTCTTCTTCTACTTCTGTATATATGGGGCTCTTTAGGAAAACCACTTCAAAAACTAGTGTATGCCTTACTTTTGCTCGTTAAGACTTGAAAAAAATAATTATTTAAACATTTTTTGTCTATGTCGGAATTTAAATTAATTACATTTCATGATTTTCAATAATTTTATTGATACAGTCAAACCTCTCTATAACATCATCGTTTGTTCTGTTTTTTTTTATTGCTTTTATAGTGAATGATTGTTATACACCTATAACAGTATTTAGCATTTGAATATATTTTAGTTGTTATAGACAAAAATTATCCAAAAATTATTTTTTTTTCTTTTTTAAAATTGCTAAGAATGTCGGTGACTATCTGACAACTAGCAAGTAAAAATTTATACTTTAATTATTCATGAGTGATGGTAGAATTATCTTTTTTGTATTGGCACAATGCTACCTTTAATTTGTTTCCAAAGGAATAGCCTGGCGTTTAGACCCCATATGCCATGAAAAAAATTAAAGGAATAGCTTGAATTTTTTAAACGAATAACTTTAGTCAGTTCTTTGTTACCTATGTGTTTGACTCAAAAGATATCGGAACCTTTTTGAATAAATTAATAAAAAAAAATGAAGGGGTAAATCTTAGTCAAACATAATAAATTCCAGATTAATGAGCTAACAGAATAGACAGTATATAAGATGAAATAGATATAATCGATCTTATTGAAATTATTCATTGTGGCTCCCATCAATCGATGGGAGAGGTAGTTTTACATGTTTTTCTATAGATTACTTCCTTCTTATGAATATTACAAGAAGAGAACTTAGGGGAGAGAATGGGAAGGAGCCCCCCTCTCTATCGAGGGTTTTTCCCTACTATATATAGTCAAGGAACCTTTGTCATTTACTTGGTTCGACGCTCTCTCGCACCAAGTGTGCCTTGGTCGTCCTTTAGACATTGCTCTTTTTGACTAGACGGGTGTCGAGAGTGCCGGATGTAGAGTGGTCCATGTCGTCTTTTACTGCCCTGTCACTTGGGCGAGACATTGGTCAGCTCGGCCATGATGGTCAGATTTTGAACAATACAGTTAGTTCCTCCGTCTGTCGGGGTCGTCCCTTGTCAGGCTTGGCATACGGATCATGATTGCTACAAATTCGAGCGAAATCTGACTTCTCGTTCCTTAGTTACGTTACTCGGGTTTCAAGTGAGATGGCGACGTTCTTTCGATATCCTTGGACCGTTACGGCTGTTTCGGAACCGAAACATCGTTTGGCATCAAAGCATTATTTCGTGGTTGCCACCATTATGACACACGTTCCTAGGGAACTGAAACGTTTCGTGCCCTATCAGATTCGATTAGCGACTCTTGGGTTTCGTGCTTGGGGGATTTATATCTCTTATAAATAGAAGGAACTCATCATTCGATTGACACACTTCTTTGCCTTTTACTCGAAAGAATTCTGCAGATATACTTTCTCTCTAACACTCCGAGTTTTCGTTTGCCCTCAGTTAACTGAAAATTTTCATCTTTTCTTTCCGTTGTCTTTTTGCCGCATCATCTGGACAAAATGGCTAGTGAATCCTCTCGCACCGATCTCCATGTCACAATTCCTACATTGGAAAATATTGATCAGGCCACTAGAGGGGTAGAAGCGGTGGAAGACGAGGAGGTCCTGCTGGTAGTTGAGATTTTGCCTCGCCCTATGAGAGAATTGACCGACTTCAGCAGTCGCGTCGGGGCGGAGCCGGAGCCTGTCCCTCTTGTTATGAGAGAAGAAGACATTGCATAGTTGAAAGTCAGGTGGGGGATCCCCGGTTACGTCGACATGTGACCGGCGATAGGAAACAACATAGTTCATTTTGACCATCCTGGGTACTGTGTACTTTACGCTTACCCCTTTCTTATTGGATACACACTTCCTCTCCTTTTTCTGGTGGTAGACTTCTGCCATTTTTATGAGGTATGCCCCACCCAACTTTCACTGTACTTGTACAAGTTTTTCCTTATGTTGCTCAAGTTTGCGGAACTCGCCAGTCGTGAGATCACCTTGGAACACATGCTCACTATCTTCGCCCCTCAGCTTATCCGTGGCACGATGCTTCACACGCGTCCTCAGGGGTTGAAGAGTCTGGTGGTGAAAATGGACGACAAGGTTGTTGATACCCAATTTTTTCCAATATATTTTTCAATATGCAAAATAACTTCAAAATAGTATATATATGCATATCCAAGTGTTTTATTATTTTTTCATAATTTTTAAAGGCTTTTGATCGATTTATTTTCCTTTTTATCTATAAAATCCCAATAATTATTTCTAAAAATATTATTTTTGATAACTCATCTATTAGTTTTTTATATTTATGCCAAAATATGGCTCAAGTAATTTTTACAATTTTATTTAGTATTTTTAAAGCTAAATTGCATATAATTACAATATTAGCTCAATTTAAGGTTTAATTAGGGTTTATATTCATAAAATTGGATCCTGTAATTTTAAATTGTTATTCATATGTTATAAATCATTTTAGCCTTTTAAATTAGTTTTCAAAAATTATTTATTATTTTTATAAAATTAAAAGGGAAAAATGGTTATTTAACTTATAGCCAAAATTGGCTTTAAAATCTAGACCAAATCGAATCCCTAATTCCCTAGCTCAGTTTTGATTTAAACCCGACCCTAACCCTTTAAACCAAACCCAAACCCGGATCTCTACCTACCCCATTTAATCTAGGCTGTTGATCTGAAATAAACCCAAGCGACCCCCTTAACCTACTTCATTTCCACCAACCCGCCGCCCTTGAATCTCCTTCCTCTCCAATTCTCTCTGCAACCTCACCCAAACCCTAGCCACCGCCACCCAAACCAACCCTAATCCCCTTTGATTCTCGGCTAATCCATAGACTCCCATGGCTGTTGACGTGTGTCGGTCTCCTATGTCTCCTGGTTGTTTGTTTTCATGATTTCATGGATAGATCTCAAAGAGATCTAATCCAGTCTTGGCTCAACTTCTATCTATGGTCTTTCCCCGACCATCCATGGTCGTTCGAGTCAGATCCATGGCTTTTCCGGTTAGATCGGTAACTTTTCAAAGTCTTTCTCATTTCTCTGGGTTCTCCGAAACCCTAGCTTTAAAGGTTTTTCGATTTTCTTTCAGATATGTCTTAGATCTATGTATATTATGAACCTCTTAAGTATTTTCCTTGAAGGTTTTTCGATTTTTCAAAGCGACTCTTCATCTTCAACGATTAGGGTTTTCTTAACTTCTTTTAAAAGATCTCTTCTATGATTTTCAGTGTTGTTTTTACTATGTTCAAACGATTTGTTTATGCTTTTCTTCTTCTTGGTTCAGCATGTTGAAAACCCTAAATATTTTTAGTTTTATCCAGGGTTCTGAAACCGTATTTTATTTTGTATACTTGTTTCGACTGAGTTCTTTGTGTTTAAATCTTTTTCTTTGTTTGACTTAACTGATTATGAGTTCTTACCTTTTTTAACTTAGCTCTGTTAAAACCCTAATTTCTTAAAAACTTTCCTCACTTATTACTGTGAGCTTTTGGAGATTTCTTTTACTTATTTCAGTGTGTTGGTCTGATCTCCTCTACCTGTTGCTATGTGTTAGACTGTTTCCTTCATTTTTTTCTTTTGATTCTATGTGACTACTTGACTTTGTTGACCACCATGTTTCGAGTAGGTTCTCTTACTATTGAATCCTTAGCATACTCGTGTTACTGTTGTATGTTTATCTAGTTGTTTCTTTTGCTAATATGTTTGGCCTTGCATGTCTGATACTCCTGTTCATTCTTTTCTATTTATATGTCGAAGTGCAGAATCATGACCCTTTCTTGATTGATCTTGATTTCCTTAAGTTACGGTTTGATTGCAAGGTTTCTTATAAATCCCTAGTTTTACTCATTTTGCTTAAATTGATTGATTCCCTTCCTTTGCTATGATTTTTTACCCCTGCTGAATTCTTTCCTAAAATTAAGTCTATCTTGTACTTAGACTCAATTATTTACTATATACATTTACTACTCCCTTACATGGTAAGAATCAATCTTTCTCAAAACTGATTTCTTTCCTTAATTATCCATGTTGGTATCCATTAAGCAGTAATTCCTTGATTAAAGGGAAGTACTTGTATTAATGAGATTTTGATTGTGATTATTTCCATATTTGTGTTAAGCTTTTACTTGTTACCTTATTTTCTACTCGTTTTCAAAGTTATAAATACCATACCCTCTCTTCTCTAAACAGACGAACAATTTAGTTCAAAACACACACATACACACTCAAACTCTCTCTTCTCTGTTATTTGTGCTACTACTTGTCTAGCCGGCTGAAAGCCAAGGCTAGACTATGGAATTCTACTCGCTTTACTTTTCAGCACTTTGCTTCTTTGACCGGTATGTCCTAGTTTAATTTTAAATCTCCAACAACAACATGATTCCTTGTTTGTTTCAGCTTCTTTCATTTTTGGTCTACTTCTGCTTGTGGTTCTGTTAAGCATGCTATAATGTTTCCTTTTCCTCTTTAGATTAATGCACTCCCATATGTGTGTTTAAGGCATACTTTGTCAATCACTTATTGTGTACTTGATATCTTATGAATCCCAAACCCCTATCTCTTCCATATGTTTATGTTATTTTGGCCGATTTGTGATTATGTCAGTATCAGCTATTGATGTGCATGTCCAGACCAAACCCCTGCTGGGGTTATGTGTTTACTGACAAATGTCTATGTATCCCCAAATCCCTTGACCCCCCTGTGTGGCTACTGATTCTGTGTGTGATTCCCTCTTGAGGTGTTTGAGTTTTGTTTACTGCTACCACTGCTTTCAATCATCTCTGTTACTGATTGCTTTTCAAAAAATGGAGTTGACAGTCCAGTTTTTTTTACACAAACTCTTTTTCAAACCATGTCAAGCACTCTCACCTATACTCTTAGAATATTAGGTTCTGCCCCTTTTGTGTGACCTTGCCTTGGGACCCTTGAGCTCCCTCTGAACTTGGACACATGAAAGTTGGCCTTTCCATACTGCACTTACTCTCTTGGTTATGCAATATGGGTGTGAGCACTGCCCGGGATCCCTTGAGGTCCTTAGGGAACTCTGACACACCCAGATATGAGAAGGCTTTGGAACAATATTGGTATTTGAGGTGGTTTATTACATAACTCAAAGAGGAAGTCAGAATCAGGCTTCTTATGGTTGTAATTTCGTATTTTACATTTTTACTATGTAAGTCAATCACATGGTTTGTAATAAATTGTAAACAACTCTGGGATGGATAGTGGAAAGGGAAGGGGCGATTATGCATGCTTTAGCTATCAAAAGGGGTAGAAAACATGTTATTAGGTTTATCTTCCTACTTGCGCAATAGAATTCATGCTTAGGCGATCATGTTCCTAGTTCCATGTACACTTAGAGATCCTGTTTTAGGCTAAACAACACTAACAAACATATCATTTCTGCATATTCTAGAAATTATGTTTAAATGTTATAATATTTGTGCATATATAAATCTTGCTTAGGATTCTGCATCATTCTGCATCTCTGTACATTAGATACCATGTATTTAGGATTTCATTTATATTCGCTTAAGCACGCTTAGGCTAACTATGAATGCATAAAAAGGAATAAAATAATTTTACTCAGTTTTTACAATCAGCTGGCAATAATTCTATGTGCTGAACACCTAGAACAGCATGTTTTAGGTAATAATAAGCTCCAAGCTGTCTGAGCAATCCTGAATGACTACTGAGTACTGCATTGTTTTATGCCTAGGCAAGCCTTAGGTAATAACCTGAATAAAACTGGAACTGCCTTTGTTTAATTATTAACTATTACAACCAGCAGGCAGGCCTGATTCAGACTTCTTATCTGAGTCATGTAATAAATTTGGTTCTGCTTCAACAACTTAAACACCCTGCTTTAGGATTTTTAAATTCAGACCTTAATTGTGTATGGGTCATGCTATCTATGTGCATTCTTTGTGGAGGTATAACTGAGCCTTCTACTTGCTTATATGTTCCCCCCCTAATTGCAGTCTTATATGTTTTTGTATGTCGCCTTAGTATTTTGCCTTTAAACCTGAGTGTCTGCCTAGAAACCCCTCATTGTAGGAATAGTAGTCCTAAATTCCTCCGGGACTGATAGGAAGGGACGGGTAACAACATGCAATAAGAGTCGAGACCAATCTTCACTTAATTACCTTTACGGGGCGGGAAAGGGTAGATATGGATATGATGACCGATGCGCTAATACCACGTGTAGCCCCTCTTTTTAGGAGTGTCGTGCCGGGTATTTCATTGATGTGATCCATATTACAAACAAACCTAGGACACCCCTTTACATTCATAAGCATGTTTTAAATTGTAACTCTTTTCAAAATTTTGCCTTTCAATAACGGTTTCCAAATTCTTTTGTATCTTAACTTAAATCCCCTATTATTTGAGCCATACTTGTCTATTTTCTAATTGCACAAATTCACAAAAACCGTCTGTCCGGGAACCACACTAGTGGATCCTAAGCGGTGCCTAACACCTTCCCCTTAGGATAATTTCAAGCCCTTACCCTATCTCTGGTTAGCAAATGTAGTTATAGATGAACCTCATAGGTGCCCTAACGCACCTTAAAAATCGTTAGGTGGCGACTCTTCAAAATTGTAAACCCCTTCCCAAAAGGAAAATAGTTGTCCCATACCAAAAAATGTCATGAACTCGATTTATGCGCAGAAGGAAAAAAGGGGGCGCGACAGCATGGCGACTCTGCTGGGGATATTTAGGCTTTTACCATTTCAGATTGTTCTTGTGAATTTGTACCCCTCTCTTATGTGCAATTACTTGTTTAATTCCTTTAAGCGTTTAATTTCTTCTTCAAAAGCGAAACTGACGTATCTTCCTTGTTTATTTCCTTTATTGTTACTTTAAATTATAAAATTGTTGTATTTATCGTTTTCTTAACGTGCAAATATATGTCAACATGTTTTTTTTAATTATTGCATAATCATGCTTAACATCATACGCCACTCGTGCCAAACAAATATTATAGCAATGCTTTAATGAGTGGTTGCGCTCTTCCCATATCATTACCCCCTAAATTCGGAAAGACATATTTGCGGTAAAGCTAATCAATCAACGGTGCAGTCGACAGTTCCGTGCCTTCCCCCTTGAGTTGTCTTCTCAAGGGTACCAGTCTAAAACCCCATAGAAACCTTACTCTGTTTAAATTGTGTATGCATCATGGTCAAACCTAGTTGGGTCAGTTATGTTGTTCACATAATGATCCTTTAAGATAGGCTTGTCCAAAAGTCCACTGGGTTTCCCTAAACCCAAACGGACATCATCACGTTCTGTGCATTTATTTGGAGAACTAAATGCTTCATGTTAATTGTTGATATTAAATAGTCGAGTCTGGTGGGGGTATGGTCTTAACCCTTTTGTCTTGCAGAAAATGAAAAATGAGGTCCCCATCTTCGGTATGGTTAGCACACCCTCACTCTTACTAGATTGGTGGAGGAGTCTTCCATCGAATGACCAAATCAATTAGTGGAAAGAGAGGGCCGCCAAAGCTAGCAAAAATTTGGAATATCTGGAATACAGTATGCTGGAATTGGAAGGAAAAGTGAGGAAGAGAGTCATCGACTGCCAAGAATGCTGAGGGAAATGAAGGAGAACACCTGGCAAAGGAATTTTTACTGGTGAACCTACGCAAACTGGAGGATTTGATCAACGAGAGCATTCAACCTGAGGAAGGTCCTTCTGGGACCAAGTATATAGGAGTTTATCCTTTTCGCTTTATAAATGTAATAAGGCCAATGACTATTAGTGACTTTTATTTCTTGCTTATTTAGTGTCGTTTTGGGATTCTTCTATTTTTATTAATAAAATGAGGCATTTAGCATTATAAGTTTCTCCAAATCATTTTGTCGCTAGGACTACTGTCGTGCCCCTTTTTCCTCGCGAAAGAGGGTTCATGACATTTGGGAGGACAACTCGTTCCCTTTTAGGAATTAGGTTTGGATTGAAGAGTCGCCACCTAATGATTTGAGTGCATTAGGACACTAAGAATAATTTGATTTAGGAAACCAGAGATTGGGTAAGGCCTTGAAATTATCCCGAGGGGAAGGTGTTAGGCACCCCTCAGGATCCACTAGTGTGGTTCTCGGTCAGGCTATGGTTGTGACTTTAAGTACAAATAACATGATGGCGAGTAGGACTTAAACTAAAAAGGGGATTTGCACATAAGGGTTACAAATAGGTGAAATTAAAAGAAAACAAAAGAAAAGCTGTATTTTGAGAAAAATAGTTTGAAATTTGAAAGTAAACAATGAAATAAACAAGTAAAGGAAAGGGGGTCCTAGGTTTATAAATAATATGGATCACCCCACACAACATCCGGTAATCACTCCTAAATGAGGGGATACACGAGATAATATCGCGTGGTCATCATATCCATATCTACCCTTTCCCACCCCGTTAAGGTATTAAAGCGCGGAATAGTCTCGTTTACTTATTGCATGCTATTACCCACCTCAATCCTATCAGCCCCGAAGGTACTTGGGACTACTAATCCTAAAAGGGCAGGAAAGTTGGCTTATTTGTGGTTTCAAAGGCAAAATTCTAAGGCGACAAACAAAAAACACATGTAGCAAGTTTGGGGAGAAACACATAAACAAATAAGGCTCAACATACCTCCTTAAAACCAAAGAAAAACACATAATTTAGCATGTCTTGCACATACTGCTTAGGGTCTGATTAAAACTTAAAAGGTTGAGGCAGACTGATTTATTACATATTTCAGATAAGAAATCTGAATCAGGCCTGCCTGCTGGTTGTAAAAAAATCTGACAAATTTACCTTATGGCTTGCCTAAGTGTTAGATGAAGACCTATAGGCATGCTATCTACTGATTTCAGAAATGAAGAGGTAAACTGATTACAGATAGGTTACCAGTTTTAACAGAATAATACAAGTTCTGCAATCGATAATGTGTTACTACTGACAGTTTAAACTTACAAGTGAGTGAAGCGATTCAGATTTGATTAGAACCCCTATAGGCATGTTTTCTATGTGTTTGTTAACTTAAAACATGTTATCTAGGTGCTGCATTTTATTACAAACGCGATATCTGATTTCACTGGTTGTTAAAACCTATAACATGTTTGCCTAATGAGAGGCGAGTATGCAAGAATCAGAAAGGACTTATAGGCATACTATCTACATGCATATGCATCATATAGACAAGTTATTTGTAGGATGTAGAAATTAATAAGCCTGTAGGTAAGTTATCTATGTGAATGCAGAAATTCGAAATTTCTATGAGCAAGATATCTACATGAATGCAAAAGTGCAAAATCTATAGGCAGGTTATCTGTATAAATGCCGAAGTGCAGAAAACCCTATGAGCAGGACGTCTACCCCTTGCATGCATGGTTACCCCTCCCTTTTCACTAATCACCCCAAAAGTTTATTATAAAGTTATTACAATCCAAAAAATAAAATAGATAAAATACATCAAAAAATTGAAAATTACAACCAAGGAGAGCCTGATTCAGACTTCCTGTCAAAAGTATGAAGTAAACCAACTCCCAAGATCAAGACCCAAAGCCTTTATCTCATTTGGATGTGTCAGAGTTCCCTAAGAGCCTCATATGGACTCCGGGCAGTGCTCACATCCAAATACATTGCAGGATTAAGTCATAGTGCAATGTGGAAGGGCCAGCCCTCAAGTGTCCAAGTTCAGAGGGAACTCAAGGTCCCAAGGCAAGGCTCATAGGAGGGGGGAAGAACTTAGAAGCTAAGAGTGAGTGCAAGTGCAGAGTTTTGAGAGGGGGAAAACAGAAGGAAGTAACTTAAAACCACTGCACATAGGGGTATAGGGGAGTGGGGAATTTGTTGGAAGAGCATGCAAAGGGGGCATACCCAGCAATGAGACATACTGGCACACCCTCCAGCCTACTTAGAGGTTAAGACCTCAGGGGTTCAAAACTCAGTTCATAGACAACAATCCTTGTTGTCATGCCCTAAGTCTCGACTTACAAACATATAGAGGTAATGGGATAGGGAGAAAGTGTTCACAGAAAGAGGCAAGCAGTAGCACATAGGCATATTAAGTTAGATGCTAAACTTTACAGAAAACAATAAAGTAGACATGGATACAAAGACTGTAAGTAAACACATTAGGGTGATGTTGAAAATTAAGTTAGGACATACCAGTTTCAAAGGGACAAGTAAAGAAGAAAGCAGTAGTCTTGTAAAAGCCAAAATGCAGACAAGAAGCAAGAACACTTTAAGTATGAATTCAGAAGAGGTTGTGAGCTTATGAAGTCTGAAGTCTGTAGTGGTTAAAAAGGGTAGTGCCTTTTATAGTGTAGAAAGCAAGAAGAAATAAGGTAAGCAAATAGTTTGAACACTAATTGTCAATCAATTACACAAGGTTTTCCTTAATTAAGGGATTCAGATTCAAACGAGTAAAACTAATTAAGGAAATAAAGTAGTCAAATACTTTGTGCAAAGTAGTAAATTAAAGGCAAATACATAAAGGTTATTTAAGGACAGGGTCTTGACAGTACACGGTTTTTGCAAATAAGGCAAGGGAACTAGTTAACGGCCAAGAAATCAGAGATCATAGATTTGGTATAAATGAACCAAATCAGAAAGGTGGAAAAGGTTTTAGCTTAAGAAAAATCAGTAACAATCTATTAGACCTATTAAAAGGGGATTCTGAATCAATCACTAGTTTGAAAACCTCTTTGAAGAAAGAATCAACATATATAAAAAGCATACAGACACGTTTAAACATGAAAGAAATTTGTCATGCCCTTGCAAAATCAATAGAAAGAATCTAGTGTAGAAGAGTTTAGCAAAAAGGTTCAACATTGTATGAAAACAAAGGTGTCCAAACTCAGTTCCGAGATTCAAAAATCAGTCTGAAAGAGTTAAGGGTTCTAAAAATAAAACCCTAGGTCACATAATCAAACCTCGGCGGAATCCCCAAATTCTAGGGTTTCTACCTTGAATCAGATACAAAGATGAGGAGGCAAGTAGTCGAAACATACTCAGAGGTTTCTTTCAAAACCTCATGAGAAAATATGCGAACAAGTAAAAAGGTCCAAGCAAGAGTGAAGAGACTAATTTGAGGCATAATGAAAGAACAACTGATAGTAGAAGAAACAGTAGAAGCAAAACATGCTTAAGCAGGTTTTTTAGAAAAACCTAAACAAGGTAAAATAGTAAGAACACTTAAGAACATAGTAGAAGGAAGTAATAGGCGAAGCATATCAGATCGTAGTGGAAGAAAATAGCAGAGCATAGTGAAAAGCATACAGGCACATAGTGTAAAAACACAATAGAAGAACATGTGTGGTAAAAGAAGAACATAAGAACACAGTAGAGACACACACACACAATGAAAAAGGAAAAGAAAAAGTCAGAGAAATACTTTAAGCATTTTCAGAAAACCCTAAATCGGAAAGAAGTGATTTTGAAAGTAATTTTTGAAAGAAAAGTTGGGAAAATCGTTTGAAAACTCAAGTAGAGCATAGATACATAACAGATCTAAAAAGATCGGAGAAAACCTCGAAGAGTTAGGTTTTAGAAGAGCCCTAGAAATGAGAAAGGCTTGGGAAAAGGTCCGATCTGAGTCGAAGAAGTCAGAACCAGGCTCGAAACACCATTGTACGCCTGAGCAAGGCTGGAGATGGCCGTAGAAACTTGAGTCGGTGGAGATCTGAGCGAAAATCTTCGAGGTCAGACCTCGAATCTTCAAGTATAAGAGCAAAGGGAGGTGAGTTTAAGACTCTCATGGCCTGAGAGGCCATGGATTCCGGTGGTTTCAAGGTTTGAAGACGGTGAGAGGGGCTAGGGTTAGGGAATGTTCGAGAGAGTCTGAGAGAGGAGAAGATTTCAGAGGCGACAGGTTAGGGGAAAATGATTTTAGGGTTGGGTGTATGTGAATTAAAAAAGGAAAGGAATGATTGTGGTCGTTGATCAAAATGATCAACGACCTAGATCAAAAGGGGAGGCCGGGCAGGTTAGATTAGTTGGGTCAGGGGCGGGTTAAATTGAAATTGGGCCGATCAATTTGGGATTTGAAATTGGGTTAATTGGGGGGTTGATTCAGGCTACAATTGAAATGAAATAGGGCTAGCATTTAAATAACCACTTTCTCCCTTTTATTTTATGAAAAATAGTAAAATGATTTTTGAAAATAAATTAAAGGTACTAACTTAATTAATAATATATAAATATAAAATTAAAAATACTGGAACCAATTTCATAAGTATAAAATGCAATTAAATCTTAAAATAGGCTAAAATTGCATATAATTGCAATTTAGCCTTAAAAATACTAAATAAATTTGTAAAAATATGCAAATATTACCTTAGCTATATTTTGTTATAATATGAGAATAAAATACATTAACCATCAAATGATAATTTGAGGAACAATTATTGATTTTTGTACTGTTAAAATAGGGCAATAAATTGATTTAAAAATCTTTAAAATTTAGGAAAATACTACAACACTTGGGTATACTTATATATGCATATATATGCTATTTTAAAATTATTTTGTATATATAAAATATACAGAAAAAAATTGGGTATCAACACCTACCTCGGGCACAACGAGGTTCCCAAATTAGGACACCCTTTACATTCCTCCACTACGTGTTTAAATATTGCAATACTTTTATAATCTTCACTAACTTGGTTACCTTTTGCTTTTATTTTGTTTTATTATTCCCCTCCCCAAGGTAGTTCGTGCATTCTGGCATCATCACCGTATTTCAAAAGATTTAGGGGCCCTCCACCCACTCCTCCTCTTAGTCCTGTTAAAAGCAAGAACAAAGGTAAAATGAAAGATTTGAACAACATTAGGAAGGAGAACACTATTGAACTGGTTGAGGCCACTGATGGCCAGGGTATTCGAGTTCCTAACGAGAATGTGTCACAACTTGAACAAAAACTGATGAAATTCCAGGAAGAGCTCGATCAGGTTCGGAATCTGGCAAACCTGTCATTTTCCCTCAGCACCCCAGATATTAACTTCCCCAACACTCAAAACCCTACACCTCCTCAAAATATCCCAAAACAATAGAATCATCCTACTCCTCACCATCATGTTTCTCCACCAAAGAATCAATGCAACATCTGCTATACCCCAAACAACACTCCGCTACTCATCCCAGAACCCCAAAACTCAAACAAACAACCATTTCCACACCCACACACAAGGCCACCATAACACTCCTATCTATGTGGAGACCATGCAACACTCCACCCAACTTATCTCAAGCACACCTGAGTCTGATGAAAAGGATCTGCTTATCAGGAACCTGGCTGAGAAACTTAAGAAATTGACTAGCCGGATTCAGGGCGTTGATGGAAGCAAAGGAATCGAAGGGCTAAACTATGAGGATCTTTGCATACAGCCTAATATCGAACTGCCCGAGGGGTACAAACCTCCTAAATTCGAAATGTTTGATGGTACGAGTGATCCAAAGGTCCATCTAAGGACATACTACGACAAGCTGGTTGGAGTAGGGAAAGACGAGAGAATCCGCATGAAGCTGTTTATGAGGAGTTTGAAAGGAAATGCATTATCTTGGTACATCAACCAAGATCCCAAGAAGTGGTCAAGCTGGGTAAGCATGGACTCTGACTTCGTAGACAGATTCAGGTTTAATACAGAGAATGCGCTAGATATGTTCTATATCTAGAATTTGAAGAAGAAGCCCACAAAGACGTTGTGAGTATGCTACTCGCTAGAGGTCCGAAGCTGCCAAGGTCAGACTCTCCCTGGAGGAGGAGCAAATGAACAAGTTCTTTGTCCGAGCTTAGGACCAACAGTACTATGAACGGCTGATGATGATTGAGAACCATAATTTCTCCGACATTATCAAATTAGGTGAGAGGATTAAAGAAGGTATCAAAAGCGGTATGGTCACAAACTTCGAGGCCTTGCAAGCTACAAATAAGGCTTTACAGTTCGGTGGTGTGTCCAAGAAAAGGGACATATGGGCCGTGATGGTCGCACAAAGGACCAAATCTCCCCTCAAATACCAAACTTACCCAATACTTCCACTCACATACCAGCCAACTCTGAATTACCAAGCACCTCACCCTTGTTGATACCCAATTTTTTCCTATGTATTTTTATATACAAAATACTTTAAAAATAGCATGTACATACATATATAAGCATGCCCAAGAGTTTTGGTATTTTTTCCTAACTTTTAAGATTTTAAAATCAATTTATTGTCTATTTTTAGCAGTACAAAATCCAATAATTATTCCCAAGATTATAATTTTGGTAAATAACTTATTTTATTCTCATATTTACACCAAAATATAATTAAGGTAATTTTTGTGTATTTTTTACAAATCTATTTGGTATTTTTAAGCTAAATTGCATTTAATTGCAATTATAACCTATTTCACGATTAGTAGCATTTTATAATTATAAAATTATTTTCAGTATTTTTAAATTAATATTTATATAGTATTTGTTGGCTCATTGTTTTTAGTTTACTTTTAAAATTACTATTACTATTTTTATAAAATAAAAAGAGAAAATAGACTATTTAACACTTAGCCCATTTCTATTTCAATTACAGCCCTTTCACCTTTCAATTTTGGCCCTCAATTTGACCTAATTCCGCCCCCAAGTTAAATCAGCCCAATCCCCAAATTACCCGACCCCTGACCCGATTAAAAAAAACCACTCGGCTCCCCTTTGATCCAGGTCGTTGATCATTTTGATCAACGACCGTAATTCACCTTTTCCTTTTTAATTCCTAAACCCCCCCCTGACCTAATTCATTTCATCTGAGATGCTGCCTTTGAACCCCTTCATCTCTCAAATCCTCTCGAGCCTCTCTGAAACCCTAATCGTCTCCCACCTTATCTCACCATGTTTCCACCAGAATCCATGGCGTCTCCGGCAATGGATGGTCTGTACTCATCCTTTCTCATCATCAGACCTAAACCATTCAAGGTTTTGAAGCCCGACTTCAATGGCTCTCTTCAGATCCTTCTCAGATCTGTAGATCTATGACTTCTCCGGCCATTACCCCGGTATGTTCAAGCAATATGAGTCTTTTCGGCTCAGGATCTGACTTTCCTCAAGACCTTTCTCATTTCTAGGGGTTTCTCTGCAACTCAAAGTCGTCTGAGGTTCTGTACTCGCCTATTTTTCTTAGATCTGTGATATGTCTGGGCTTTACTTGACATTTTAAAAGGTTTTCCCCAAATTTCTTTTTCAAAATCGCTCAATTTCAATTTTAGGGTTTCTGAAAAAGTTTCTTCAAATATCTTTCTGATTCTTTATGTTCTTTCTTCATGTGTGTTTACCTATGTTATACTCGTATTCTTTCTTTTCTACTACGCTTGAGTTTTCCCTCTTGTTTCCTTTCTATTATGCAAGATTCTTCTACTTTTGTTGTTATTCCTGTACTCATATGTTAATCCATGTTGTTAATCCTTATTCTTTTCTATACGTGTTTATGGTTGAGTTCTTTGATTTTGTTCACTTTATTTAGCTCTGTTTGTGTTCTTGCTAAGCATATTTCACCTACTTTTATTTAAGCTCGTATCATCTCTTTCTTCTGAACTTGTTTAAACTCCGAGTTTTCTCAAACATGTTCTCATGACCTTGAATCAGTTCTTTCTATCATGTATGTTTGTTTCTCATAAAGTCTTTGGAAGAGACTTCTAAGCCTCTTTCAATGACATGCTCTCCCACCTCTATGTCTGACTCAATTCGAAACCCTAGGATTTGGGGGTTTCTTTGGCAAGTGATACTAGGGTTCCACTTTGGGACCCTAGGCTTTCAAACTCACTATGATCTGTAACTGAACTCGATTCCCTTTTGTTTGTGACTCTAAGGCTTTCAATGTTAGACTCTTTTTCTGAGTAACCTGACGATTCCTTTCGTTTGATTGGTATGCTTTATATATGCGAAATTTCTCTTTCAAAAGGTTTTTAACAACTGATTGAGTGATTCTGAAATCCTTTTAATAAGGCTGACGAATTGTCACTAATTTTCTTTAATTGAACCCTCTTTACCTATTCCTGACTTGGTTCATTCGAACTAAGTGTGTAATGTTGATTTTACTGGCTGTCTGATTGATTCCCTTTCCTTTTTCTTTACAAACCAAGTACCAATGGACTTTTCCCTTAAATAAACTCTATGTATTTACCCTTTTTATGTTACTGTGAAAAGATTTTAATAAAATTTCTTTCCTCAATTGTATTCTACCCGTTTGAAATCAAATTCCTTAACTGAAGGGAGATCATATGAGACCGAATTTAAAGTTATTTCCTTACCTTTCTTACTCGTTTTCTACACTATAAAAGGGACTACCCTTCTGCACTTTTGACACCACTTCGAGTTCAATACCTCGAACTTTTAGATCAATACTTTCAACTTACTTACACACTTTATTGCTTTGAGTTCAATACTCTTACAATATTCTGCTCTTTTCTGGGATCTTTTGGAACTTTTGCTTGCAACTTGTGGCTTTTTCAAGACTACTTTTACTTGTTTGTTTTCCCTGAAACTGGTATGTTCTAATTTAGCTTTCCTGCCTCATCCCTATGTATTTATTTACAGTTTTCTGCAATCCTGCTTACTTTGTTGTTCATGATTAATGTTAACTATGTGTGTTCTTTACTTGCATCTATTTTCTGTTATGAATCCCTACCCCTATTCCCTTCTATGTATTTGAGTTAAGGTTCATGGCCTGGCAATATCCAAATTACTGCCCAGGTCCAAACCTGATCCTCAATGGATCCTAACTCCCAATTTTGGCTGACAGGCTGGTTAGGGGTGTGTCAGCACTTCTAATTGCAAGGCATGACCACCAGCCTGCCATGGCTTTCCCTGATCCCCCCCCCATGCACTTACACTTACTCTTATACTCTTAAGTTCTGCCCCCTCTTATGAGCCTTGCTTTGGGACCTTAAGTTCCCTCTGAACTTGGACATCTAAGGGCTGACCCTTCCACACTGCACTGTGATCTTAATTCTGCAATGTGTTTGGGGTGTAAGCACTGCTCGGAGCCCCTTTGAGACTCTTAGGAACTTTGACACATCCCAAGTATGAGAAAGGCTTTTGGAAATTCGATTCTGGAAGTTGGTTTATCTCATATTGTTGGACTTTGAGTCTGAATTAGGCTGTTTGGTTGTAGCTGGAACTTCTGATGTAATTTTTTACCTTTTTTCTGAGTCATTCGGGTCTGTAATAATTTGTAATAACTATTGGGGATGGCTAGTGGAAAGGGATGGGATGAATGTATGCAAAGGGGTAGATAACTTGCCTATAGGATTTTCTGATTCCTGCATTCACATAAACAGCATGCCTATAGGTTACTTATAAATTTCTGCATATTAGAAATTATGCCTATAAGTTCTGCATTTCTACATATAGAAATCTTGTATCTAGGTTTTTGCATTTTTGCATATAAAAATCCTGTATCTAGGTTTCTGCATTTCTGCATATAGAAATCATATCTCTAAGTTTCTGCATTTCTGCATATAGAAATCATGATCATAGGTTTTCTGCACTTCTGTATATACATGTCATTAGGCAAACAAACAATCAGTTTAATAATAATCAACTTCATTCTAGATATCATGCTTATAGGACTCTTGCATTTTTGCAATCGTTTAAAAACCAATAACGCTTAAAAATCATGCCTATAGGAGTAATCAATTGAACCAGTTTCGCTATTCCATCTCTGAGTTTAAAATCAGTAGTAATATCGTTTACAATCTGCAGAACTCTTGTTTATAAAACCAGTGATCCTTTCTTTAAAATCAATATTATTAGATGGCATGCCTATAGGTCTCACCTAGGCAAACCATTATGTGATTAATTAACTGTGTCAGTTTTGATAAACTACAATCAGACAAGGCTAATTCGGACTCCTCATCTAAGAAATATGTGATAAATCAGCCTGTCCTAACGCTTTAATCCAGACCATAACCAGTATTTGAAGTCATGCTATATATTTGCTCCTCTGAGTGAGGAGGCTTGTTTGAGCCTTAACTGCTATTTGTTTTTCCCCTAATTGCTTATGTGTTTTGTTTGTCGCCTAGACTTTTTATCCTTTTAAAACTCTGAAAAGCCCCAACTCCCTCCCCTTTAGGATTAGTAGTCTCAAATGCCTCCGGGACTGATAGGATTGGGACGGGTAATAGCATGCAATAAGAAATGATACTATTCTGTGCTTTAAAACCTTAACGGGGTGGGAAGGGTAGATATGGATATGATGACTGGTGCTCTAATACCACGTGTAGCCCCTCTTTTGAGGAGTGATTACCGGGTATAGCATTGATCTGATCCATATTATTTGTAAACCTAGGACCCCCTTTCCTTTATTTGTTTATTTTATTCTCAAACTATTTCTTTAAAATTTTTGCTTTCTTTACTTTCGTTAAACTCTCAACTTGCTTGCAATATTATGTGAAAACCCCCCTCTACTTGAGACTTCTATTTGCTTACTTGTTATTCAAAGTCACAATTGTAACATGGACGGGAACCAAACTAGTGGATCTTGGGGGGTGCCTAACACCTTCCCCTCGAGATAATTTCTAGCCCTTACCCGAACTCTGGCTTTCCAACTCGAACTCTTTTTTAGTGTCCTAATGCACTTTAATCATTAGGTGATGACTCTTCAACCCAAAAAACCCAATTCCCAAGAGGGAACGAATTGTCCTCCCAAATGCCATGAACCCGATTTCGCCTTAGAAAAAGGGGGTGCGACAGCATAGCGACTCTGCTGGGGACTTCTTTAGGCTTTTACCATCTCATGTTACTCGTGACTTCACTGCTTTTTTATTACCTTTATTTAATGTCTTTACCTTTTTCTGCTATGAAACTGACTTGGGTCTTTGTTTCTTTTCTTTAATGCTTTCTTTTACCGCTTTCCTTCAATGTCATTGTAATTATGAGCAATTATTGTAATCATTACTTTATGAACGTGCAAATACGTGACAACTTGTTTCATTCTTGTAATTGTGTATCCAACATCATATTCCACTCATGCCAAACAAAATACCATAGCAACGCTTATAATGAGTGGTTGCGCCCTTCCAATATTATCACCCCTAAATTTGGCAAAGACGTATTTGCGGTAAAACCAGTCGATCAGCGGTGCAGTCGACGGTTCCATGCCTTTCCCTCTTGAGTTGTCCGCTCAAGGGTACCGGTCTAACATCCATAGAAACCTTACTCTGTTCAATTGTGCATGCATCACTATCAAACTTAGTCGAGTCAGTTATGTTTTCCGCATAATGACTCTTTAAGATAGCCTTGTCCAAAGTCCATTGGGTTTCCTTGAAACCCAAACGGACGCTACCATGTCTGTGCATTTATTTGGAGAACTAAATGATGCTCATGCTAATTGTTGATATTTAATAGCCGAGTCTGTCAGAAGTATGGCCTCACCCTTTTGTTTTGCAGAAATGAATGACAAAGTTCCCGACTTTGGTATGGTCAACATACCCTCACTCTTGCTGACCTGGTGGAGGAACCTCCCATCAAGTAACCAAATCAACGAATGGAAAGAGAGAGTCACTAGGGCTAGTGAGAAGCTGTAATATCTAGAATACAGTCTGCTGGAGTTGGAAGAAAAAGTGAGGAAAAGAGTCACCGACTGTCAAAATGCCGAGGAAGGCAAAGGAGAACGCCTGGCGAAGGCATTTTACAAGAAAATCTGCGCGAGCTGGAGGATCTGATCAATGAAAACATTCAACCTGAAGAAGGTCCTTCTGGGACCAAGTAGCTAGGAGTCTTTTCTTTTGCTTTAAGAATGTAATAAGGCCAATGGTCATTAGTGACATTTTATTTTCTGCTATTTTTAGTGTCGTTTTGGGATTCGTCTTATTTTTATCAATAAAATGAGACATTTAACATTATAAGTTCTCCAGATCAACTTGTCTCTAGGCCTACCTCGGGCACAACGAGGCTCCCAAATTAGGACACGAACTATATTCTCGCACTATGTGTTTAAATATCGCAACTTCTTTTTCTTACAACCCGCACTAACTTGCTACCTTTGTTTTTATTTATTTTTGTTTTATTCCCCTCCTCAAAGGTTAGTTCATGCACTCTGGCATCGTCATCATACTCCACAAGATATAAGGGCCCTCCACCTCCTCCGAGTCCTATCAGAAACAAGAACAAAGGAAAAATGGAAGATTTGAGCAACATCAGAAAGGAGAACTCAGTTGAAAGGGTAGAGGTTCCTCAGGGTGCATGCACTCAAGTCGTAAAATCATCAGATATATCTATACACTCATACTTCCCGGGAATACAACTCTCGAAATCATCACATATTTACAGTTGCTATTCATACATGACATCCACAGCAACCATAATATAGCAATCAGCTATCAGCTATCATCTATCAGCTAAGAGATTTCACTACTATTCGCCTTTTATTTTCTACATTGCATAAGGCTACCTTTCTGCCTTCCGAGGTTAAGCTCTACCTCCATCTGCATTTCTCTGCATTGCATAAGGCTACCTTTCTGCCTTCCAAGGTTAAGCTCTGCCTCCATCTGCATTTCTCTGCATTGCATAAGGCTACCTTTCTGCCTTCCGAGACTAAGCTCTATCTCCATCTGCATTTTTTGCATTGCATAAGGCTACCTTTCTGCCTTTCGAGACTAAGCTCTGTCTCCATCTGCATCTTCTGCAATGCATAAGGCTACTTTTCTGCCTTCCGAGACTAAGCTCTGTCTCCTTCTGCATTTTCTGCATTGCATAAGGCTACCTTTCTGCCTTCCGAGGTTAAGCTCTACCTCCATTCGCATCTCCTGCATTGCATAAGGCTACCTTTCTGCCTTCCGAGGTTAAGCTCTACCTCCATCTGTATGGCTGAAATATCGCCACCTTATTTCTCTTGCATGGCTTAAATATCGCCACTCTATTTCTCTTGCATGACTAAAATACCGCCATCTTATTTCTCTTGCATGGCTGAAATACCGCCACTCTTTATTTACGTCTTGCATCGGCTGAAAGATCGCCACCTTTTGCATCTTCATGGGCTGAAATATCGCCAAATTGTCCAAAGGCGCCATTGTTCGGAGGCACCATTTTCATAGCCCGAGAACGCCATGTCATGGCCTGAGGACCCCATTTTATCTTTTGCATATCATTATTCAAAGGCATCATGGTTTGGAGGCATCATCCTCATAGCCCGAAAACATTATTTCATAGCCTGTGAATCCTTTATCATACGCTTCATGGCCCAGGACATCATGGTCCGAGTACGTCATCCTAACTGTCCAAAGACAGCATTCACGGTCCAACGGGAACTTGCATCACGTTTAAATTTATGCACAATATATATATGCTGGTATTGTTCATTCACAGGTACAGGCTAGCAACGGCCGTCTCAGCAGGAGCGATCCCGCTCCAGTTCCCGTAGCCTATCAGACTTTGACCATCCTTTCTCAACCTGAACATCGCGTCCGCTTTTCGAAAATCTCCATCGGCATACTCCGCCGATGGATCCCGAAATACATATGGCCTGATTCATGTAATACCAGGGATATGTAGGATGCTCAAAAACCAGAGCTCGGTCAAAACTCTTCAAAATCGTTTCATTCGGTCAAAATTGGCCATCATATCTTTACCCGACAACTCTTTCATCTTCCCCGGGTAAATAGGGGCAGTTGTTGATACCCAATTTTTCCCTATGTATTTTTATATACAAAATACTTTCAAAATAGCATGTAAATACATATATAAGCATGCCTAAGAGTTTTGGTATTTTTTCCTAATTTTTAAGATTTTAAAATTAATTTATTGTCTATTTTTAGCAGTACAAAATCCAATAATTATTCCCAAGATTATCATTTTGGTGAATAAATTATTTTATTCTCATATTTACACCAAAATATAATTTAGGTGTTTTTTTGTTTATTTTTTACAAATCTATTTGGTATTTTTAAGCTAAATTGCATGTAATTGCAATTATAGCCTATTTCACGATTAGTAGTATTTTATAATTATAAATTATTTCCAGTATTTTTAAATTAATATTTGTAGAGTATTTGTTGGCTCAGTGTTTTTAATTTACTTTTAAAACTAATATTACTATGTTTATAAAATAAAAAGGGAAAATAGGCTATTTAACACTTAGCCCATTTCTATTTCAGTTACAGCCCTTTCACCTTTCAATTTTAGCCCTCAATTTGACCCAATTCTGCCCCCAAGTTAAACTAGCCCAATCCCCAAATTACCCGACCCCTGACCCGATTAAAAAAACTCACCTGGCTCCCCTTTGATCCAGGTCGTTGATCATTTTGATCAACGACCGTAATTCACCCTTTCATTTTTAATTCCCAAACCCCCCTTTGTGTTTACCTATGTTATACTCGTATGCTTTCTTTTCTACTATGCTTGAGTTTGCTCTCTTGTTTCCTTTCTATTATGCGATATTCTTCTACTTTTGTTGTTATTCCTGTACTCATATGTTAATCCGTGTTGTTAATCCCTATTTTTTACTATACGTGTTTATGGTTGAGTTCTTTGATTTTATTCACTTTATTTAGCTCTGTTTGTGTTCTTGCTAAGCATATTTCACCTGCTTTTGTTTAATCTCGTATCATCTCTTTCTTCTAAACTTGTTTAAACTCCGAGTTTTCTCAAACATGTTCTCATGACCTTGAATCAGTTCTTTCTATCATGTATGTTTGTTTCTCATAAAGTCTTTGGAACATACTTTTGAGTCTCTTTCAATGACCTGCTCTCTCACCTCTATGTATGACTCAATTCGAAACCCTAGGATTTGGGGGTTTCTTTTGCAAGTGATACTAGGGTTCCACTTTGGGACCCTAGGCTTTCAGACTCACTATGAGTCTGTAACTGAACTTGATTCCCTTTTGTTTGTGACTCTAAGGCTTTCAATGTTAGACTCTTTTTCTGAGTAACCTGAAGATTCCTTTCGTTTGATTGGTATGCTTTATATATGTGAAATTACTCTTTCAAAAGGTTTTTACCAACTGATTGATTGATTCTGAAATCCTTTTAATAAGGCTAACAAATTGTCACTGATTTACTTTAATTGAACCCTCTTTACCTATTCCTGACTTGGTTCATTCGAACTAAGCCTGTAATGTTGATTTTACTGGCTGTTTGATTGATTCCCTTTCCTTTTTCTTTACAAACCAAGTACCAATGGACTTTTGCCTTAAATAAACTCTATGTATTTACCCTTTTTATGCTTCTGTGAAAAGATTTTAATCAAATTTCTTTCCTCAATTGTATTCTACCTGTTTGAAATCAAATCCCTTAACTGAAGGGAGATCATATGAGACTGATTTCAAAGTTATTTCCTTACCTTTCTTACTCGTTTTCTGCACTATAAAAGGGACTACCCTTCTGCACTTTTGACAACACTTCAAGTTCAATACCTCGAACTTTTAGATCAATACTTTCAACTTACTTACACACTTTATTGCTTTGAGTTCAATACTCTTACAACATTCTTCTCTTTCTGGGATCTTTTGGAACTTTTGCTTGCAACATGGCTTTTTCAAGACTACTTTTACTTGTTTTTTCCCCTGAAACTGGTATGTTCTAATTTAGCTTTCCTGCCTCACCCCTATGTATTTATTTACAGTTTTCTGCAATTATGTTTACTTTGTTGTTCATGATTAATGTTAACTATGTATGTTCTTTCCTTGCATTTGTTTTCTGTTATGAATCCCTACCCCTATTCCCTTCTATGTGTTTGAGTTAAGGTTCATGGCCTGGCAGTATACAACTTACTGCCCAGGTCCAAACCTGATCCTCAATGGATCCTAACTCCGAATTTTGGCTGACAGGCTGGTTAGGGGTATGCCAGCACTCCCAATTGCAGGGCATGACCGCCAGCCTGCCATGGCTTTCCCCGATCCCCCCCTATGCACTTACACTTACTCTTAGACTCTTAAGTTTTGCCCCCTCTTATGAGCCTTGCTTTGGGACCTTGAGTTCCCTCTGAACTTGGACATCTGAGGGTTGGCCCTTCCACACTGCACTATGATCTTAATTCTGCAATGTGTTTGGGGTGTAAGCACTGCCCGGAGCCCCTTTGAGACTCTTAGGAACTTTGACACATCCCAAGTATGAGAAAGGATTTTGGAAATCCGATACTAAAAGTTGGTTTATCTCATATTGTTGGACTTTGAGTCTAAATTAGGCTGTCTGGTTGTAGCTGGAACTTCTGATATAATTTTTTGCCTTTTTTGCTGAGTCATTTGGGTCTGTAATAATTTGTAATAACTATTGGGGATGGCTAGTGGAAAGGGATGGGATGAATGTATGCAAAGGGGTAGATAACTTGCCTATAGGATTTTTTTATTCCTGCATTCACATAAACAGCATGCCTATAGGTTACTTATAAATTTCTGCATCTTAGAAATTATGCCTATATGTTCTGCATTTCTGCATATAGAAATCCTGTATCTAGGTTTCTGCATTTCTGCATATGGAAATCGTGTATCTAGGTTTCTGCATTTCTGCATATAGAAATCCTGTATCAAGGTTTCTGCATTTCTGCATATAGAAATCCTGTCTCTAAGTTTCTGCATTTCTGCATATAGAAATCCTGTATCAAGGTTTCTGCATTTCTGCATATAGAAATCCTGTCTCTAAGTTTCTGCATTTCTGCATATAGAAATCATGATCATAGGTTTTCTGCATTTCTGCATATACATGTCATTAGGCAAACAATCATAGGTTTAATAATAATCAACTTTATTCTAGATATCATGCCTATAGGAATCTTGCATTTTTGCAATCGTTTAAAAACAATAACGCTTAGAAATCATGCCTATAGGAGTAATCAATTGAATCAGTTTCGATATTCCATGTCTGAGTTTAAAATCAGTAGTAATATTGTTTACAATCTGCAGAACTCTTGTTTATAAAACCAGTGAACCTTTCTTTAAAATCAGTATTGTTAGATGTCATGCCTATAGGTCTCACCTAGGCAAACCATTAGGTGATTAATTAAATGTGTCAGTTTTGATAAACTACAATCACACAAGGCTAATTCGAACTCCTCATCTAAGAAATATGTGATAAATCAGTCTGTCCTAACGCTTTAATTCAGACCATAACCAGTATTTGAAGTCATGCTATATATTTGCTCCTCTGAGTGAGGAGGCTTGTTTGAGCCTTAACTGCTATTTGTTTTTCCCCTAATTGCTTATGTGTTTTATTTGTCGCCTAGACTTTTTATCCTTTTAAAACTCTAAAAAGCCCCAACTCCCTTCCCTTTAAGGATTAGTAGTCTCAAATGCCTCCGGGACTGATAGGATTGGGACAGGTAATAGCATGTAATAAGAAATGTGACTATTCCGCGCTTTAATACCTTAACGGGGTGGGAAGGGTAGATATGGATATGATGACCGGTGCGCTAACACCACGTGTAGCCCCTCTTTTGAGGAGTGATTATCGGGTGTTGCATTGATGTGATCCATATTATTTGTAAACCTAGGACTCCCTTCCCTTTATTTATTTATTTTATTCTCTAACTATTTCTTTAAAATTTCTGCTTTCTTTACTTTCGTCAAACTCTCAACTTGCTTGCAATATTATGTGAAAACCCCCCTCTACTTGAGACTTCTTTTTGCTTACTTGTTATTCAAAGTCACAATTGTAACATGGTCGGGAACCACACTAGTGGATCTTGGGGGGTGCCTAACACCTTCCCCTCGAGATAATTTCTAGCCCTTACCCGAACTCTGGTTTTCCAATTCGAACTCTTCTTTAGTGTCCTAATGTACTTTAATCATTAGGTGGCGACTCTTCAACCCAAAAAACTCAATTCCCAAGAAGGAACGAGTTGTCCTCCCAAATGTCATGAACCCAATTTCGCCTTAGTTAAAGGGGGCGCGACAACCCTCATACCAAGCTCCGCCACCAAATTATCAATCACCTCCACCTCCTACATATCAACCTACTTTACCCAGATACTCCCAAACCCGCTCATGTCTACCAGACCTATAATGTTCAACTATCCCATTATCAATCACCCCCTGCACGCCAAAACTTCCCTAGACCTCGACCAAATTTTGATCGCAGACCTCCAAAACAATATACAGCCATCGCTGAACCCATCGACCAGCTGTATGAGAGACTCAAAGTTGTTGTTTATATCACCCCCATCCCTGCTACAACCCCTGAGAATCCTCCTCAGTGGGTTAACCCAAACAAATCCTATGCATACCACTCCAGCATGAAAGGGCACACCATGGATGAGTGACGTTCTTTCAAAGACAAGATACAGTCTTTGATTGATAGCAAGATCATTGTGGCAAAAAAACCCGCTCCAAATGTCCGCAATAACCCTCTGCCAGACCATAAGGGTGGAGGTATCCACATGATTGAAATAGAAGAGACTGGGATCCCAAGGGGTCAATCGGGTTGATTGCAGGAGGGGATGACCCAAAGAAACCAACAATTACTCTCAATCCAATCATAGTCCAGATTCAACCGTTTGAGGACGCTGAGGTGAATATGTATGTACCACTTGAGTTTGAAGCAACATCATCCGCAAAGACACCAGCACCAATAGAGGTTGAATTAGTGTCGCCAGCAAATGCACCCGCACCATTTGAGGTTGCAGTTTTGCCACCCAAGGAACATGTTCTGTTCGGAGTAAGGATAGCCGCACCGATCCTAGTGGCGATGTCAACCATGACACCATTCTATACCAATGTTGTACCCTGGGACTACACAACCGAGGTAAGAAGGAAAGGCAAGGTCAGGTTTGAAGAAACCGTTGCAGCACAGGGTATGACAAGAACTGGTAGAGTATATATCCCTGAACACCTAGCTGAATCAAGCAAGAAGGCCTCCAATTGGCCACCCCTCATTTAGACAGGTCTGGACGACCTTTGGAGGAAGATACAGGCCAAGGAATACTCGGTCATCGACCAGTTAAACAAGACGCCAGCACAAATATCCATTCTCTCTTTGTTGCAAAATTCTGAGGCACACAAGAATGCTCTGTTAAAAGTGCTAAGTGAAGCATGCGTACCAAGTAACATCACTGGCGGGGAAATGGCTAACATGGTAGGACAAAAGCTGGAGAGCCATAAGATCACCTTTCATGAGGACAAGCTGCCACCCGAAGGGTTGGGGAACAACAAAGCATTACATATCACCGTGCAATGTGAGGATTATTTCATCACCAGAATCCTGATCGATGGAGGTTATGGTCTCAACATTTGTCCGCTGGTAATGCTCAAGAAACTAGGTAAAGGACTGCATGAGATAAAAGATGGAGCAATCAATGTGAAAGCCTTTGATGGTTCTCAGAGGTCCACCATTGGTGAGATTATTATATGCTTGCAGATGGGACCAACATGGTTTGAGGTCGATTTCCAGGTGATAGATGTGCCAACATTTTACAATTTGGTGCTGGGACGACCATGGATTCATGCTGCTGGGGCTGTAGTATCAACGTTGCATCAGGCAGTAAAGTTTAAATGGAATCACCAGGAAGTGATCATTCACGGCGAAGGTAGCAACCCTATATACAGTCGCCAGACCATTCCGACGATCGAGGGAAGAATGAAGCTGGGTGGAGAAACTTACCACCACATCGAACGAGTCAATGCTGTCGACAAAGACAAATGGTGGGATAACAAAATCGAGAGTATACTGAATTGGAGTGGGTACGAACCTGGCAAAGGGCTCGACAAGAACCTCCAAGGAATCTCTAAGCCCATAAAACTCAAGAAATATGGCACTACCTTCGGTTTGGGATATGATTACACCTGGGAAGAATTCAATAACTGGTCGCCACCATGGCGCGGTCCTTACTATCCACTAGAGCAACCAATACCACATCTAGAGCAGACCTTCCAACAAGCCGACATTATTTATGGGTCAGATGAAGAAGAAGCTCTTGCAACGGTGAAGAACCTATTTATGGAGGACTGTTGTGTTATTCTCGAGGAGGAGGGGAGGAAGGCCCTTCCATACAGGCTATGAACAGAGGTGCACATCTCAATAATTGGACCATCAGGACAATCAAAGCCCGACGAGCTTCGGGGTAGCAAGGCTAAAACAAGCATCATTCACTATTTTATTTACTAAATGATTTTCTTTTCGCATTTTCAATTCCCGTAATAAGATCTTCAATGTTCAAAACAGTTATTCCATTTATCAAAAGCATTTTTGATTTTTCTTATGAATTAATATTTATTGCTATCATTTTCTCTCTTTATTTCACAAATACAACATTACTATTACTTATCTTGATGAACCAATGATTGTGACATGCAACGAGACAACGCAACAAACGGACATTGGTTCAGAGGAAGATACCATACCTGACGAGATTGTCAAAGAAGTTAAGAACTTTGAGCACAGACCTAAGTCCAACCTGGACGAGACCGAAATTATCAACCTGGGAGATGCAGAGAACGTTAAGGAAACATGAATCAGCGTTCACCTATCGCCATCAGAAAAGAAAGAATACACAGAATTTCAAAAAGAATATGAGGACATATTCGCTTAGTCGTATGATGATATGACCGGTCTAAGTACGTCTATTGTGGATCACAAAATTCCAACCGATTCAATGTGTCCACCAGTAAAGCAAAAGCTCAGAAAGTTCAAGCCTAATCTGAGTTTGAAAATCAAGGAAAAAGTTAACAAGCAGATCAAAACTAAGGTTCTCAGGGTAGTAGAATACCCGACATGGTTAGCCAACATTGTGCCAGTGCCAAAGAAGTATGGGAAGGTTAGAGTCTATGTCGACTATTGGGATCTCAACCGGGCCAGTCCAAAAGACGATTTCCCTTTGCCAAATATACACATCCTGATTGACAATTGCGCCAAGCATGAGCTACAGTCATTCGTCGATTGCTTCGCTGGTTATCATCAGATCTGGATGGATGAGGAAGATGCTGAGAAAACAGTTTTCATTACGTCGTGGGGAATGTACTGTTACAAGATGATGCCATTCGGCCTAAAGAATGCAGGGGCCACCTACACGAGGGCCATGACTACCATTTTCCATGATATGATACACAAGGAGATAGAGGTATATGTAGATGATGTTATTATCAAATCCAAGAAGGTCATTGACCACATGAAAGATCTGAGTAAGTTCTTCAATAGACTGCGGAGGTACAACATGAAACTAAACCCCGGAAAATATGCATTTGGGGTTCCTACTAGGAAATTGCTTGGGTTTATTGTGAGTCGCCAAGGAATAGAACTGGATACATCAAAAGTCAAAGCCATTCGAGAACTACCACCGCTAAAGAACAAGAAGGATGTTATGAGTTTCTTGGGAAGGCTTAACTACATCAGCCGGTTCATAGCACAGTCCATAGTTATCTGTGAGCCAATCTTTAAGATGTTGAAGAAGGACGCCGCTACCAAATGGACTGATGACTACCAAAAGGCCTTCGACAGAATCAAGGAGTACCTATCAACACCACCAATCTTAGTCTCATCCGAGCCAGATAGACCCTTACTACTCTACCTTGCAGTATTGGATGGAGCCTTCGACTGCATTCTGGGGTAGCATGATGAAACGGGGAGGAAGGAGCAAGCCATTTATTATCTCAGTAAGAATTTCACCCCGTACGAGGCCCGATATTCTCTATTGGAATGCACCTGTTATGCTTTGACTTGGGTAGCTCAGAAGCTGAGACATTACTTCTGTGCCTATACTACATATCTCATATCGAGGATGGATACTTTGAAATACATCTTTCAGTAGACCATGCCCACCGGCAAGCTGGCCAAGTGGTAAATCCTGTTGAGTGAGTTCGACATTGTCTACGTAACTTAGAAAGAAGTCAAGGGATAGGCACTGGCAGACCACCTTGCCGAAAACCCCGAGGATGGAGAATACGAACCCCTGAAAATGTATTTTCCTGATGAAGAGGTATCATTTATAGGAGAAGACATTGCAGAATCCTATGACGGTTGGAGAATGTTCTTCGATGGAGCGGAAAATTTCAAAAGAGTTGGCATAGGAGCAATCCTAGTATCATAAACCGGTCAGCATTATCCGGTATCTGCTAAACTCAGGTTCTCGTGCACCAACAATATGACCGAGTATGAAGCCTGCATCCTAGGACTCAAGATAGCCATTGACATGAATGTTTAAGAGATACTAGTAATTGGGGATTCATACTTACTTATACATCATGTACGAGAAGAATGGGCAACCAAGAATTCCAAAATACTCATGTATCTACATCACGTACAAGAATTGAGAAAGAGGTTCACAAAGACAGAATTCTAGCATGTTCCCAGAGTCCAGAATGAGTTCGTCAATGCATTGGCTACACTGTCATCTATGATACAACATCCACACAAGAATTTCATTGATCCCATTCTAGTGAAAATACATGATCAGCCAGCCTACTGTGCCCATGTTGAAGAGGAAGCAGACGAAAAGCCTTGGTTTCATGATATCAAGGAATATTTGGCAAAATGGGAGTACCCAGAACTTGTAAATCCTACTAAAAAACAAACACTTCGGAGATTGTCCAACAACTTCTTTCACAACAGAGGAATTCTATATAGGAGGACTCCTAATTTAGAATTATTAAGATGTGTCGACGCAAAGAAAGCGTCCAGACTACTAGAGGAGATTCATGCCTGCACCTGCGGTCCACGTATGAACGGTTTTGTCTTAGCAAAGAAGATACTCCGGGTTAGTTACTTTTGGATGACTATGGAAACAGATTGCATCCAGTATGTCCGTAAATGTCACCGCTGTCAGATACATGCAGACATAATAAAGGTACCTCCAAACAAACTCAATGCAACAAGCTCACCATGGCCGTTCGCCGCCTGGGAAATGGGCATTTTTGGACCAATCGAGCATGTCGCTTCCAACGGATACAGGTTTATCCTAGTGGCCATCGACTATTTCACCAAATGGGTCAAAGTAGCATCTTACAAAGCAATAACTAAGAAAGTCGTAGCAGACTTTGTTCGCGACCGCATTGTTTGTCGATTCGGGATTCCGGAGTCAATCATTACTAATAACGGCTCCAACCTCAACAACGATTTGATGAGAGCTATGTGTGAAACTTTCAAGATTAGACACATTCCACAGCCTACAGGCCTCAAATGAATGGAGCTATAAAAGCTGCCAACAAGAATATCAAGAAGATATTGAAGAAAATGATAGAGAAGCATAAACAATGGCACGAGAAGTTATCGTGCTCTACGGGGGTATCGCACAACAATCCGTACATCAACTGGGGCAACCCTCTATATGATGGTTTACGGTACAAAGGCTGTCATTCCTACTAAGGTAGAAATTCCTTCCCTAAGGATCATACAAGAAGCTGAGCTCGATGACACAGAGTGGGTAAAGGGTCGTTATGTGCAACTAGCCCTTATAGATGGAAAGAGAATGAATGCAGTTTGCCATGGCCAACTCTATCAGAACAGAATATCCAGATCCTTCAACAAGAGAGTCAAGCCAAGACAGTTCACACCGGGGCAGCTGGTGTTAAAGAAAATTTTTCCGCATCAAGATGAAGCCAAAGTGAAGTTCTCTCCCAACTGGCAGGGTCCATACATGGTTTACCAGGTTTTGACAGGAGGAGCCCTCATACTTACAGAAATGGACAGAGAAGTTTGGCCAAAACCAATAAATTTGGATGCAGTCAAGCGCTACTATGTGTGATCTTTATACTTTTCTTGTATGATATAAATTGAACTACGCCTGACCTGATTCCCGCACAAGAGGGGATACGTAGGCAGCCCTATGGGTTCAGTCACAACTCAATAAAAATTTCATTTCCCTCCACAATTGGAAACTGGGGCAGAATTTTGAGAAGGACCCTCAAAATTCCGAAGTAATTTCAGCCGATCGCAGCACGAGCAACAGTCAGAAATGACAACCCATCGAGACTGGGGCAGAATTTTGAGAAAGACCCTCAAAATTCTGTAGCAGGAGAGGTTGCAATGTCCTGAACCACATCACAGTCATCGGTTCATCTAAAAGCTATTTTTAACTGTACATTTATGTCATACTTTTACAAAATCATGCATGTTTATTATTGAAATTGCTTTGTTTAGCAACGCTACCCCAATAATACAGACGGTATCACCAGGTCGAAGCCAAACAAGCCAAGCAAAGCCAGTAGGGATACGAATTAACCTTCCCCCTTACAGAACTCATGATTTTTCTTTGGATGCAGGCACTAGAATTGCGAAATCATTAAACATACTATACAACATGGAACCAACATTGTTCAAGAGCACGACTCTCTGAACCGTTGCACTTGACAACATTTGATATCAGCACACACGAGTAATGCTCCATAGTCACAATGCTCCCACTCATCACAATGTCGCAATCTGCTATCAGCTAAGAAAACTCTATTACCATTCATTATTTTATTTTCTTGCATAAGGCTACTATTCTGTCTTCCGAGGTTAAGCTCTACCTCCACCTGCATCTGCATTGCATAAGGCTACTATTCTGCCTTCCGAGACTAAACGCTATCACCATCTGCATCCAATTTGCATAAGGCTACCATTCTGCCTTCCGAGACTAAACACTATCTCCATCTGTATTCGTATTGCATAAGGCTACTATTATGCCTTCCAATTTGCATAAGGCTACTATTCTGCCTTCCAATTTGCATAAGGCTACTATTCTGCCTTCTGAGGTTAAGCTCTACCTCCACCTGCATTTGCATTCATACATAAGGCTATCATTCTGTCTTCTGAGGTTGAGCTCTACCTCCATCTGCATTCTTGCATAAGGCTACCATTCGGCCTTCCGAGACTAAACACTGTCTCTATCTGCATTTGCATTGCATAAGGCTACCATTCTGCCTTCCGAGACTAAACGTTGTCTCCATCTGCATCTGCATTGCATAAGGCTACTATTCTGCCTTCCAATCTGCATAAGGCTATCATTCTACCTTCCGAGACTAAACGTTGTCTCCATCTGTATCTGTATTGCATAAGGCTACCATTCTGCCTTTTGAGACTAAACCCTGTCTCCATTTGCATTTTTGCATAAGGCTACCATTCTGCCTTCCGAGACTAAACGCTGTCTCCATCTGCATCCTTGCATTGCATAAGGCTACTATTCTGCCTTCCAATCTGCATAAGGCTACCATTCTACCTTCCGAGGTTAAGCTCTACCTCCATCTGCATTCGCATCTTTGCGTAAGGCTATCATTCTGCCTTCCGAGGCTAAGCTCTGCCTCCCATTTTCGTGGCGCTATCCCAAGCTCTATTTATCTCATTTTTCTTACGGGCTAAGTTGTGCCCTTCAATTCGCAAGACTAAGCTCTGTCTTGTCCGCATCATGCTACTTCATCCTTCATGGGCCGAAATATCGCCAACTCATCCAAAGGCGTCATCGTTCGGAGGCACCATCTTCATGCCCGAGAACACCATGTCATGGCATGAGGATCTCGTTCAATCTTTTGCATATCATTATTCAAAGGCGTCATGATCAGAGGCACCATCCTCATAGCTCGAGAACATCATTTCATGGTCTGCGAATACCTTATCATACGCTTCATGGCCCAGGACATCATGGTCTAAGGACGTCATTCTAACCGTCCAAAGACAACATTCATGGTCCAACGTGAATTTGCATCATGTTTAAATTTATGCACAGTATACGCATGTATTGTTTCTGATTGCAGGTAAACTGGCGAGCAACGACCATCCCAACAGGAGTGATCCCGCTTCAGTTCCTGCAGCTATTCAAACCCAACCATTTCCGTGAACCGTCCATTCACCTTGACCTAGATATTGCGCTCGTCCTTGAAATATCTTCATCGACATACTCTGCAGGTGAATCCTGAACTACATACGACCTGATTCCTGTAAAACCAGGGATATGTAGGCAACTCAGAAGCCAGGGTATGGCCTAAACATCTTCAACCCGTTTTGCTCGGTCAAAATTAACCATCATATCTTTACCCGACAACTCTTTCATCCTTCCCGGGTAAAGAGGGGCAGCTGTTGATGCCCAATTTTTCCCTATATATTTTTTAATATGCAAAATAACTTTGAAATAACATATATATGCATATATAAGCTTGTCCAAGTATTTTATTATTTTTTCATAATTTTTAAAGGCTTTTGATTGATTTATTTTCCTTTTTTTATCCATAAAATCCCAATAATTATTTCCAAAATTATTATTTTTGATAACTCATCTTTTAGATTTTTATATTTATGCCAAAATATGTCTAAAGTAATTTTTACAAATTTTTATAATTTTATTTAGTATTTTTAGAGCTAAATTGCATATAATTGCAATATTAGCCCTTTTTAAGGTTTAATTAGGGTTTATATTCATAAAATTAGATCCTTTTAGCATTTTAAATTAGTTTTTAGAAATTATTTATTGTTTTTATAAAATTAAAAAGGGAAAAAATGGTTGTTTAACTTATAGCCAAAATTAGCTTTAAAATCTAGCCCAAATCGAATCCCCAATTCCTTAGCCCAGTTTCGATTTAAACCCAACCCTAACCCTTTAAACCCAAACCAAACCCGGATCCCTACCTACCCCCATTTAATCTAGGCCGTTGATCATTCAGATCAACGGTCACCATTTCACCTACCTAAAATAAACCCAAACGACCCCCTTAACCTACTTCATTTCCACTAACCCACCGCCCTTGAATCCCTTTACTCTCCAATTCTCTCTGCAACCTCACCCAAACCCTAGACGCCGCCATCCAAACCAACCCTAATCCTATTCGATTCTCACTAATCCATGGACTCCCATGGCTGTTTGAGACGTGTGCCGGTCTCCTATGTCTCCTGGTTGCTTGTTTTCATGATTTCATGGACAGATCTCAAAGAGATCTAGTCCAGTCTTGGATCAACTTCTATCTATGGTCTTTCCCCGGCCATCCATGGCCATTCGAGTCAGATCCATGGCTTTTCCTGCTAGATCGGTAACTTTTTGAAGTCTATCTCATTTTTCTGGGTTCTCTAAAATCCAAGCTTTAAAGGCTTTCCAATTTTCTTTCAGATTTTTCTTAGATCTGTGTATGCTATGAACCTCTTAAGTTTTTTTCTTGAAGGTTTTCTGATTTTTCAAAGCGACTCTTCGTCTTCAACGATTAGGGTTTTCTTAACCTCTTTTAAAAGATCTCTTCTCCGATTTTCAGTGTTGTTTTTACTATGTTCAAATGATTTGTTTATGCTTTTCTTCTACCTGATTTAGCATGTTGAAAACCCTAAATATCTTTGGTTTTATCCAAGGTTCTGAAACCGTCTTTTATTTTGTATACTTGTTTCGACTGAGTTCTTTGTGTTTAAATCTTTTTCTTTGTTTGACTTAACTGATTATAAGTTCTTACCTTTTTTTAACTCAACTCTGTTAAAACCCTAATTTCTTAAAAACTTTCCTCACTTGTTATTGTGACTTTTGGAGATTTCTTTTACTTATTTCGGTGAGTTGGTCTGATCTCCTCTACCTGTTGCTATGTGTTATATTATTTCCTTCATTTTTTTCTTTTGGTTCTATGTGACTACTTGACTTTGTTGACCACCATGTTTCGAGTAGGTTCTCTTACTATTGAATCCTTAGCCTACTCGTGTTACTGCTATATGTTTATCTAGTTGCTTTTTTTGCCAATATGTTTGGCCTTGCATGTCTGATACTCTTGTTCCTTCTTTTCTATTTATATGTCTAAGTGCAGAATCATGACCCCTTCTTTATTGATCTTGATTTCCTTAAGTTACGGTTTGATTGCAAGGTTTTCTTATAAACCCCTAGTTTTACTCGTTTTGCTTAAATTGATTGATTCCCTTCCTTTGCTGTGATGTTTTACCCCTGCTGAATCCTTTCCCAAAATTAAGTATATCTTGTACTTAGACTCAATTATTTACTCTATACTTTTACTACTCCCTTACATGGTAAGAATCAATCTTTCTCAAAACTGATTTCTTTCCTTAATTATCCTTGTTGGTATCCGTTAAGCAGTAATTCCTTGATTAAAGGAAAGTACTTATATTAATGAGATTCTGATTGTGATTATTCAGTATTTATATTAAACTTTTACTTGTTACCTTATTTTCTACTCGTTTACAAAGTTATAAATACCCTACCCTCTCTTCTCTAAACAGACGAACAATTTAGTTCAGAACACATACTTACAAACTTAAACTCTTTCTTCTCTGTTATTTGTGCTACTGCGTGTCTAGCCGGCTGAAAGCCAAGGCTAGACTGTGGAATTCTACTCGCTTTACTTTTCTGCACTTTGCTTTTTTGACTGGTATGTCCTAGTTTAATTTTAAAGCTCCAACAACAACATGCTTCCTTGTTTGTTTCAGTTTCTTTCGTTTTTGGTCTACTTCTGCTTGTGGTTCTACTAAGCATGCTGTAATGTTTTCCCTTCCCCTTTAGATTAATGCACTCCCCTGTGTGTGCTTTAAGGCATTTGTCAATCACTTATTGTGTACTTGCTATCTTATAAATCCCAAACCCCTATCCTTTCCATGTGTTTATGTTCTTTTGGCCGGTTTGTGATTATGCCAGTATCAGCTATTGTTGTGCATGTCCAGACCAAACCCTTGCTGAGGTTATGTGCTCACTAACAAATGTCTATATATCCCCAAATCCCTTGACCTCCCTGTGTGGCTACTGATTTTGTGTGTGATTCCCTCTTGAGGTGTTTGAGTTTTGTTTACTACTACCACTGCTTTCAATCATCTCTGTTACTGATTGCTTTTCAAAAAATGGAGTTGACAGCCCAGTTTTTTTTACACAAACTCTTTTTCAAACTATGTCAAGCACTCTCACATATACTCTTAGAATACTAGGTTCTGCCCCTTTTGTGTGAGCCTTGCCTTGGGACCCTTGATCTCCCTCTGAACTTGGACACATGAAAGCTGGCCTTTCCATACTGCACTTACTCTCTTGGTTATGCAATCTGGGTGTGAGCTCTGCCTGTGATCCCTTGAGGTCCTTAGGGAACTCTGACATACCCAGATATGAGAAGGCTTTGGAACAATATTGGCATTTGAGAGGGTTTATTACACAACTCAGAGAGGAAGTCAAAATCAGGCTTCTTATGGTTGTAATTTCTTATTTTACATTTTTACTATGTAAGTCAATCACATGGTTTGTAATAAATTGTAAACAACTCTGGGATGGATAGTGGAAAGGGAAGGGGCGATTATGCATGCTTTAGCTATCAAAAGGGGTAGAAAACATGTTATTAGGTTTATCTTCCTACTTGCGCAATAGAATTCATGCTTAGGACTCATTTCATGCATTAGAGATCATGTTCCCTAGGACTTACGCTTACTATTTTCAGCATGTCAATTTCACTATCATATTACTTATAAAATCCTGCGTTAATTATGTTAATAACCGAAGTTTATGCGATCATGTTCCTACTGCCATGTACACTTAGAGATCCTGTTTTAGGCTAAACAACACTAACAAACATATCATTTCTGCGTATTCTAGAAATCATGTTTAAACGTTGTAATATTTGTGCATATAGAAATCTTGCTTAGGATTCTGCATCATTCTGCATCTCTGTACATTAGATACCATGTATTTAGGATTTCCTTTATATTCGCTTAAGCACGCTTAGGCTAACTATGAATGCATAAAAAGGAATAAAATAATTTTACTCAGTTTTTACAATCAACTGGCAATAATTCTATGTGTTAAACACCTAGAACAGCATGTTTTAGGTAATAATAAGCTCCAAACTGTCTGAGCAATCCTGAATGACTACTGAGTACTGCATTATTTTACGCCTAGGCAAGCCTTAGGTAATAACCTGAATAAAACTGGAACTGCCTTTGTTTAATTATTAACTGTTACAACCAGCAGGCAGACCTGATTCAGACTTCTTATCTGAGTCATGTAATAAATTTGGTTCTGCTTCAACAACTTAAACACCCTGCTTTAGGATTTTTAAGTTCAGACCTTAACTGTGTATGAGTCATGCTATCTATGTGCATTCTTGTGAAGGTATAACTGAGCCTTCTACTTGCTTATATGTTTCCCCCTCCTAATTGCAGTCTTATATGTTTTTGTATGTCACCTTAGTAATTTATCTTTAAACCTGAGGGCCTGCCTAGAACCCCCTCCTTATAGGAATAGTAGTCATAAATTCCTCCGAGACTGATAGGAAGGGACAGGTAATAGCATGCAATAAGAGTCGAGACCAATCTTCGCTTAATTACCTTTACGGGATGAGATATGGATATGATGACCGGTGCGCTAATACCACGTGTAGCCCCTCTTCTGAGGAGTATCGTACCGGGTATTGCATTGATGTGATCTATATTACAAACAAACCTAGGAAACTCCTTTATATTCATAAGCATACTTTAGATTGTAACTCTTTTCAAAATTTCGCCTTTCAATAACTATTTCAAAACTCTTGTGTATCTTAACTTAAATTCCCTATTATTTGAGCCCTACTTGTCTATTTGCTAATTGCACAAATTCATAAAACCTGTCTGGTCGGGAACCACACTAGTGGATCTTGAGAGGTGCCTAACACCTTCCCCTTAGGATAATTTCAAGCCTTTACCCTATCTCTGGTTAGCAAATGTAGTTGTAGATGAACCTCATAGGTGCCCTAATGCACCTTAACAATCGTTAGGTGGTGACTCTTCAAAATTGCAAACCCCTTCCCAAAAGGAAAAGAGTTGTCCCATACCAAAAAATGTCATGAACCCGATTTTCGCGCGGAAGGAAAAAAGGGGGCGCGACAAAGGCTAACCGTCATTTCTATGAGAATTATTTCTATGTGCGGACTAAGCACATTGTGGCGGATCCGACGGGGTTCCCTGAGAAATGGAACTTTGCATGTAAGTTTCTTATGTTTTTAGTCAGGGATATATCCGACCATTTTTCGTTACAGTACTAAACCCTGTTATGTCTCTGCAGTCGAGAAATTGCCTCATTCATCTGTCGAAGGTATCCGCGAGGGGGTTAGTGCCATCCTTCCCCATATAGCGGGGGTTCGCACCTGGTCGGCCTTCTATGAAAAATTTGGACGCAGGCCCCTTACGGGTGAGATGTCATTTCTGTTTGTTACCTTTCCTCTCTTTTTATTTACTTTCTTATATGATGTTTGTCGATGCTAGGGAGAGTGCGGAGAGTGAGGGCTACTCCATTGGCTTTTCATCAGCCGACAGTGTCTGCTTGCCCTGTTGCAGCACCTGCCGTTCGGACTTTGTCGAGGGCTGCTTCGGTCGAGTCGGCAGCTGCGGTTATTCCTCCGGAGGCCACTTCTCAGATTGAACTTCCGACTTGTATTGCTCATCAGACGGGCGAGTCTCCCCACGCTGAGGAAGAAGAAGGGTCATCTAAGAGGCAGCGAGTGGAATTCGAGGCATCCCCTCCAACTGTAATTCACCTGGACGACTCTCCCTTGACAGAATTTGGGGGGGTTGATACTGCTCCACCCGTAGAGATGGAGATAGCCGTCGCATCTGCCCCATCGACGGAAATTCCTACTGCTGTTGTTGATCAACAGCCTGACGTGATGGGGGGCTAGATGTCTGAGGCCACCGTTGTAGTTTCGGACGTACCCTCATCCTTTGTACCTGGTCGTGCTTCGTCCTCAGCTGTTGAAAGAGGAAAGGGTGTTGTGGTCGACGATTATGAATCCAAGTCAGTCCTCGATCCTGATGATGTTAAGATGTTTGAGGAGGGTTTTACCCACTCGGTGGTTCGTGTAGGAGGGCCGACCTATATTCTTGAAATTTCTTTGGATGTTAATCTCCTGGGGGACATAGAGGATCTGGTGCCACAGTTTGACATTCTGTGTTCTACTACCGAGAACGAGGCTCTTCGGAATGTTCCTGATGTCGATTTGATGAATGAAGTGGCTACTATGGGCTTGAGGGTACGTTGCCCTTTTCTTTTATACTTCTCCCATTTTTCTTGTTGGTATATTTTTAACCCACCTTCTCGCTTTTCAGACGTACATGGTGGAAGTGGAGAGTATGCACAGGGCCGACATTTGGGCCAAGTTTTTCTTGAAGATGTTGGAAAAGTATCGATGCTATCGCAACAAGTGCCGTGAGATGTACGGGCGACTGAGGTAGAACCCTGTTGCTCGATCCCTTGGAGAGGAATTGGAGAAGAGAGATCAGTAATTGATGGAGGCCATTCATAGGAACAGTGTGCTGGAAGAGCAGCTTCACACAAAGGATAAAGAGCTCGAGGTGGGAAAGGGGGTGGCTGCAAAGTGTGACTATCTGCAGAGGAGGCTGAGGTCGATGCAGGCTGAAATGGACCAGAACTTTATCAAGGTCGAGGTGATGAGTGCAGAGTGGATGATAAAGATGGCCGAGTTGGAGAGAAAGGTCGCCGGGCTGGGGAGTATCGAGAGTGCCTGGTCTGCGGCTTCAGCAAGGACGGCGGCACTGGAGAACACTATCGGCGTCCTCCAATTTGAGCAGGAGTCGGAGAGAGCGATGACAACGGTGATGGATGCGAGGCTTGAGGAGCGTATTGGTGAGATCGATCGGGAAGCTTCGACCTTAGGAGATCGGGTCGCCGCTCTTGAGGCTGAAAAGGAGCGACTGTTGGCTCAGATTGAGTCTTCCTCTTCTCCTGCTCCCCGTCGCCTACACGAGCTTTGGATTCATGCTGAAGCTCAGCGAGATATATACAAGAGTCTATGGAAGGCAGGCAATATTAATGAGGCCGTATATGAAGAAGCACGAGCAAAGGCGCGGGAGGCCCGTGTCAACTATGGTTATGACTCTGCGACTCCGGAGAGCGAAGAGGACGCAGATGATGAGGGAGAGCTTCCTGGAGATGATGGTGGCGGTAATGACGCCGAGTGAAATAATGCTATCTTAGTCTATTTTTTGTTTTCTTTTTTATTCATTGTCGATTATTGTTGTTCCTTTCTTTCTTCTTTTTTTATATTGTTGGCTTGGGCCATATGTAGTCTGGGACCATTAGCGCGGTGACCTTGTATAAGGAAGAATTTTTTCGTTGTTATCTACCTCGTGCTTTATCTTTGCTTTCGCTTTTTTGTGCCTTTGGCGCGGGATGGATTCCCGTATGGTGAGTCCCGATCTTTTCTTACCTTGTTGTTCAGTAACGGCTCTCGGCCTTAGATATATTTTTAACTTTTCCCTTTGGCGATGGCTTGTGGCCTTGAGGGTGTGATTTCGAACTTTTGTCGAAAAATCGACCTGTCGCTGTTTGATTAAGATTTAACTTCTTTTTGGTGAAAGCCCTTGGCCTCAAGGGTGTTATTTCGAACTTATCGAAATAGTAACCCGTCGTCATTCGATCGAGGTCTAACTCTTCTTTTTGGCAAAGGACCTTGGCCTTAAAGGGTGTTATTTCGAACTTATCGAAATAGTAACCGGTCGTCGTTCGATTGAGGTCGAACTTTCCTTTTTGGAAAAGGCCCTTGGCCTTAAAGGGTGTTATTTCGAGCTTATTGAAATAGTAACTCGTCATCATTCGATCGAGGTTGAACTCTTCTTTTTGGCGAAGGCCCTTGGCCTTAAAGGGTGTTATTTTAAACTTATCGAAATAGTAACCCGTCGTCGTTCAATCGAGGTCGAACTTTCCTTTTTGGCAAAGGCCCTTGGCATTAAAGGGTGTTATTTCGAACTCTTCTTTTTGGCAAAGGCCCTTGGCCTTAAAGGGTGATTTCGAACTTATCGAAATAGTAACCCATCATCGTTCGATCGAGGTCGAACTCTTCTTTATGGCGAAAGCCCTCGGCCTTAAAAAGTGTTATTTCGAACTTATCAAAATAGTAACCCATCGTCGTTCGATCGAGGTCGAACTTTTCTTTTTGGCGAAGGCCCTTGGCCTTAAAGGGTGTTATTTCGAACTTATTGAAATAGTAACCCGTCGTCGTTCGATCGAGGTCGAACTCTCCTTTTTGGCGAAGGCCCTTGGCCTAAAAGAGTGTTATTTCAAACTTATCGAAATAGTAACCTGTCGTCGTTCGATCGAGGTCGAACTTTCCTTTTTGGCGAAGGCCCTTAGCCTTAAAGGGTGTTATTTCAAACTTATCGAAATAGTTACCTATTGTCGTTCGATCGAGGTCGAACTCTTCTTTTTGGCGAAGTCCCTTGGCCATAAAGGGTGTTATTTTGAACTTATCGAAATAGTAACTCGTCGTCGTTCGATCGAGGTTGAACTTTTCTTTTTAGCGAAGGCCCTTAGCCTTAAAGGGTGTTATTTCAAACTTATCGAAATAGTAACCCGTCGTTGTTTGATCGAGGTCAAACTCTTCTTTTTGGCGAAGGCCCTTGGCCTTAAAGGGTGATTTCGAGCTTATCAAAATAGTAACTCGTCGTCAGTCCCAGTGTTTGGAGAATCAGACATCCTCTGGGGGAGTCCCAGTTCGTTTGACATTGATTGCATCATAGAGTGCAATGTCGGAGAGTACGAAGTGCTGCTGTTTCGCTTAGGTTTGTTCTGCGCACATATTGTAGTTTCCTTGTCTGACTCCTGCCTTCCGACTTGGAGGTGTCACTGGCGGGCGGTATTTTGGTTGTTTTGTAGTAGTCTCTCATTCTTTAATTGAGATGTTTCTTTGCTTGCTCGCCCGCGCGGCATTTGTGTTCCTGCTTGAGCAAAGAGCAGAAGGTGAGTTAAAATGATACTTTCCTTACCCTCATCCGATGGTCCGGTGAAGGAGAGCAGGTTTGTAACGTTGCTCGTTTTTTTTGGCATTTCGATGGTTGATGAGGCGAGGATTTCTAAATTCGGTGACTCTACTCGGTTCTCCTTCCCCTTCTGTGCTGCGCTTTTGTCCCGCGTGGGTTGGGTTTTGCCTTAACGCTCTTTTCGGTGGGTAATCGTGTTTCTTGTCTTTGATCTGAGAGAGACTAGGAAATTTCACTAAGAAATCCCCACAGACGGCGCCAAATTGTTTGACTCAAAAGATATCGGAACCTTTTTGAATAAATCAATCAAAGAAAATGAAGGGGTAAATCTTAGTCAAACATAATAAATTCTAGATCAATGAGCTAACAGAATAGACAATATATAAGATGAAATAGATATAATCGATCTTATAGAAATTCTTCATTGTGGCTCCCATCAATCGATGGGAGAGGTAGTTTTACATGTTTTTCTGTAGATTACTTCCTTCTTATGAAGATTACAAGAAGAGAACTTAGGGGAGAGAATGGGAAGGAGCCCCCCTTTCTATCGAGGGTTTTTCCCTACTATATATAGTCAATGCACCTTTGTCATTTACTTGGTCTGACGCTCTCTCGCACTAAGTGTGCCTTGGTCGTCCTTTAGACATTGCTCCTTCTAACTCTACGGGTGTCGAGAGTGCCAGATGTAAAGTGGGCCATATCATCTTTTACTGCCCGGTCACTTGGGCGATGCATTGATCAGCTCGACCGTGACGGTCAGATTTTGACCAATACACTATGCACTAAGAGAAACTCACTCAAACATTTAAACATCCAAAGAGTATCACGTGCAAATCTCTTCAAATAAAACTTATGATGTATATCTTAAAAAAATGTGAATATATTACGTTTACATATTATTGACGGCATTTGTCCAATATAAAATACATCATGTGTAGATCTTCAAAAAGAAATATAAATATTATGTGCATATCTTCAAAAAATATAAATAAATCTTTTAAGTAGTTTTTGGCATTTTTCTAATGAAAAATATATTAATATATTATTTGAAGTTCTTCAAAAAAAAAGTGCATATTTCATGAAACGTACCTTATCCTTAAGATACATATTTCTATTATAAATTGTATATTAAAGTTATAAAATATTTGATTAAAAAATTTAGAATTATTATTAGTAATAATCTAAAAAAATTTACATGGCTGTTATAGAGAAGTAATTTTATAAAGAGCGTGTTGTCATAAAGATGACGCTGTTATAGAAATATAAAATATGATATAAAAAATTAATTTTGAAAAAAATTAGACTTTTATAATAAATGACTGTCATATAAAGATATGGTAGATAAGTTGACTGTCGATAAATTACACCCTTCCATACTCTTGTGTGATTTTATCCTTCATCTCCTCCTCCCACGCCCCAAATCGCTTGACGATACCATTTATGGGTCAGCACAGCATAACCTCCACCAACTAAATCATGCCACGTGTCACGGAATAGAATGTGGATCGATCCTTAAAGTCACTATATCAGGCACTTCACCGATAACCTGCTGCCACGTGTAATGTTCACGTTAACTACAAGCTTTAAACGGCGCATGTTAGCATTGAGCCAGTGCATTTTAGCATCAAGAACTGTGACGGACTTTGCAAGAAGCCTATTTCACAATGCTGACACAAACAGACCAAAACAAAAGCTGGCCCTGTCATTTACGGTGTATATTCCAAACCCCATCACTACCGTACAATTTCTAATCTACGGTCACGATTCATCCCCACAAAATTTAGCCCATACTATAAACTCAACTCCCTTATTTCTCCCAGATTTTCTCTCTTACAGATCACAAAGATGGCGTCTTTGGCCCTCACCTCCGCCGTCAACCTCCGTCTCCGGCCAACCCCATCTCAAAAATCACACCTTTTTTCTCCCCAATCCCTACAATCTACTCAAATATCAAAAAAGACCCCATCTTTTTTGACTTCTTCATTCAAGAACCCCTTAAATCTTGAAAAAAGCTTGAATCCTGGAAAAAGATTGAATCTTGATAAACTCAGAAGTGTAATTATAAAAGCTTCAGCTTCTTCTACACCTTCAGCTATAGTTCCACCTCAGCAGCCATGGCAAGGTGCAGCAATAAAGCCATTAATTGCATCTATAGCCACTGGAATTATCCTCTGGCTTATTCCTGCACCTGCTGGTGTTACAAAAAATGCATGGCAATTATTAGCCATTTTTTTAGCTACAATTGTTGGGATTATAACTCAACCTTTACCTCTTGGTGCTGTTGCACTTATGGGACTTGGTGCTTGTGTTTTAACTAAAACACTTACTTTTGCTGCTGCATTTTCAGCTTTTGGTGATCCAATTCCATGGTTAATTGCTCTTGCATTTTTCTTTGCAAGAGGTTTTATTAAAACTGGATTAGGGAATAGAATTGCTTATCAGTTTGTTTCATTATTTGGTAGTAGTTCATTGGGTTTAGGTTATAGTTTGGTTTTTAGTGAAGCCCTTTTAGCTCCTGCTATTCCTTCAGTTTCAGCTAGAGCTGGTGGGATTTTCTTGCCTTTGGTAAAATCACTATGTGTAGCTTGTGGAAGTAATGTAGGTGATGGAACTGAACACAAGTTAGGATCTTGGTTAATGTTGACTTGTTTTCAAACATCTGTTATTTCATCATCCATGTTCTTGACAGCTATGGCTGCTAATCCTTTGAGTGCAAATTTGACTCTAAGTACAATTAATCAAACAATTGGGTGGATGGATTGGGCTAAAGCAGCTATAGTTCCTGGTTTAGTGTCTTTAATTGTGGTTCCATTGCTTTTGTATATAATTTATCCGCCTACTGTGAAGAGTAGTCCGGATGCACCTAGGTTGGCTAAGGAGAAGTTGGAGAAAATGGGGCCAATGTCTAAGAATGAGATGATTATGGCTGGAACTCTGCTTCTTACGGTAAGAAAAGAAATAATTTGTTTTGCTTGCTGGTCGCATTATTTTTAACTTCTTGTTGATTGAAAGCAGAAATGTGTTTTTTTTTCCATGTAAATTTCTGAAAATATCTGAATTAATGGTAACAACCATGAGTTGATCAGATTAGGATGTAAATTACGCTTTTAGATTTAAGGGATTAGTACATGTTGACACTTCAGCGGAGAGGATTATGCTTCGACGTAAACGTGTGTACAACTCTATAGAGTGATTTTGTCAATGCATTGCTGGGTAATAGGGCTGTCAAATTTGGCCCAAGCCCAAGAGATCCACCCAACCCGGCCAATGTTGGACTGCTTATTGACCCGCCCATTTATTAAACTCAACTCACCTTGACCCAACCCATCTCAACCCATTTAAAGTTTGGCTGGTTTTTAGCCCAAATTTATGTATGAGTAACTTTGTCAAAATATCTTAGAAATTATTCTTATTTATTGATATGTTATACATGACCATGACAAAAGAAAAACAGTCTTGTTTAGTAATTATACATTTCATAAGAAAACATCACATATTAATTAAAGTTTGGTAATAGTTGGGCGGGTTGGGCTATAAACCAAATTTTAGCCCATCTTGACCTAGCCCATCTTAGCCTATGTAACTTTTGGGCGGTCAATGACCCGCTCAGTTATTGACTCATCCCTTTTTGACCCGCCCAAAATCGGCCAAACCCGCCCATTTGACACTCCTACTGGTTAATATGCAATGTTAATGTGTCCTAGACTCGTTACTTTTGTCAAGCTGGTTTTTGTCCCTTTTTGGATGCTGAACTTTGCATTGAATTTTACTGATCCTTAAAAGAAGTGGCAATGGCCAAGCAATTAGCTATTGTTCACTAAATGTTGGTTTGTTCCCAGCGTAATAAACAGAGATGCAGATCCACTTAGTTTTGAGTGATCAATATATGCTTATGGTTTTTTGCATTTTCAAACGCTTGTGTACTAGCTTAGCATTGGCAGCTTTTGCTTAATTTTCTCTTGACTTTTCGGTGCATCTGTAGTCAACATAGACAAATAGTTATTTTCATTTTTTTATCATATTTAGCTGATACTTTCGTATTATACTTTTTATGCAATTGATCATACATAGATGAGACAAGTCATTGGCCTCATACCTGGTGATACTTCCATACTGTTCCTTTTTACCAGTTACTTTTAATATACTGTGTTTTCATTCTGATGTACATCTCATCATATTTGTTTGAGGGATAATCACAAGCTCCCTTTATCTTTCTTTTCGAAAGCGTTCTTTTTCATTATTCAGTTGTGAAATGCATGATTGACATAAGAGCATATAGGTGAACTTTTGAAAGTATACTTCAGACCTCTACCTTGAGGTTAATATCTTGTTTTACCCTGCCGACCTTTTTATCGTTATTATTCGTTTTTTCGTTAGTCTATTTAGAAGTGAGGTAAATCAGGAATTCAAATGAAGCACATGAGACCCATCAGACTTAAAGAGATGATTTTGTAAGTTCCGATATGAATAATGTTATTGATAGTACTCATTTGACTGAGAATTCCTACCTCAAGGGTTTTAATTTATATATGGTGATGTGTAATTAAAGCTTTGTGATAAGGGAAATCGTTCCCAGCTCAGGTATCAAGTTGGAACCTTTTGGGAAAAGGTGCAGGTGAAAAGAAGGGGAGATAATAGAATCACTAGTTTGACTCAAAAACTGAATGTCAATGCACAAAAGTAAGTTCTCGTCTTGTGAAGTATTAATTTAATGGCCCAGATATTGCTGACTAATTGGTGATCCCCGTGGAATTGAAGCTGTTATAAGGTGGATCATGTCAAGACTTCATTGAGTTCATTGACGTCCTAATAGTGCTTGAAGATTTTGTATGATTCATTTAATCTGATATCTTGTTAACACATGTTTTCCGATAGTTATAACATAGTATTTTTAGGAGCATATAAAAATGCATTTTTGTGTTTTGGTTTTGCCCTTTTTTAGGAGCATATAAAAATGCATTTTTGTGTTTTGGTTTTGCCCCTATGCATTTTTCTATAAGAAATGATAAACGTGGCTTATATTTGTTTGATACCATCTATTGATGTTTCGCTCTAAATGCTTTGTTTCAGGTCGGTCTTTGGATTTTTGGTAGCACGTTAAAGGTTGATGCTGTTACTGCGGCAATTCTTGGACTATCTGTACTCCTTATTACCGGGGTTGTCACATGGAAGGAATGCTTGGGTGAGGCAGTTGCTTGGGACACCCTTACTTGGTTTGCTGCACTGATTGCAATGGCTGGTTATCTGAACAAATACGGTCTCATCTCTTGGTTTAGTGAAACTGTGGTCAAGGTTTGTTTTCATTGCTTAATTGCACTGCGTGATATTTTGTTTGCTTTTTCGCTAAATGTTCAGTAATTTATGCAAAGGGGAAGTAGACACTTAAGGATATTCTATTACTTCCTATGCTCTTGTTGGTCCTTCTTTCAGGTCATGTGCAAGTGTAGGATACAACTTAAGATCTTTTGTCTCAGTACCTACCATTTGACATTCATCCACTGGTTTTCTCCTTTTATGCAGCCATATTGACTTCCTCATTGTTCAAATAGGATCTCTATCTCACACATGGTAGTAGCTATTTACATTTGACATGAACTTTGTCGTGCCTTTCTGAAACTAAAAAAAAACAAACATTTAACATGAGCTCTTTATTTGCTCAAAACTAATTCTACATATAGCTACATGGCCTTCAAGTTTGCATCTCGACACCTAAGTCTTAGGTTGTTACAAACTTACAATTTGCTTTAAGTTTTATCTGAAGATTTCTAATCATAGGTAAGAGTTTCTTTCAATAATGATGTCGGCTATTGAAAAAAAATAAAAAAAATTGTGATCCCATATTCCCCTTCCCCTCCCCCCCTCAAACACCACAACCAAAAAAAGGAGAAAAGAGAACTGATACTGGTGCTTCTCTGTGCACTGGAAAAGGCATGGTTTTACATAGAAATATCTTTGTATGTGTGAATTAAAGACCAAAATGTTGGACATTGTCAACAAAAACTTCTCAGCAGGAGCTATTGAAAGGCCTCATAAAGATCATTTGACTTACCATCTTAGGTAGAGTAAATTGTTATTTGACATCACTCTCTTGCCACTAACAAGTGTATTGAGGGAAGTTAAAAAGAGGTACATGTAACCTTGATTGGCATGAGCGTAAAAGAAAATCTGGGTGGAATTGAAGTGGGGCTATCCTTCAGTTTTATATTTGCATTTGTTTATGTAAAAGACTAAATTATCTCATAATGATGCTCGTGTATTGAACTCTTAGAAAGCTGATCCGGATTATAATACTTTGTAGTCTTCTGCTTCATCCTTATCTGCTTGCTGACATTGTATTATTTATTAACGTTAATGTACCACGGTCAGACGTCAATATAGCATCTCGATAAATCTGTAAGTATTTATCTGTGGTGACTATGTCTGTGGTGAGTGCATCTTATGGGGTAGGTGAACATTTTTCTCATTAGCAACAAAACGACTTTTTAATAAAGATTAGGTGGTGAGCCCATTTTGCCTTTTTTTCCAATTGATTTACTGAAGCATCTGTGTGTCCACTACTCCACAAGTATGGGGGTTGCTCCTCTAATTTATCGCTCATGCTTGATTTACTCGCTCTATTTTGCAGGTCGTCGGTGGATTAGGACTTTCGTGGCAGTTGTCATTCGGAATTCTTGTTCTTCTGTACTTCTACTCTCACTACTTCTTCGCAAGTGGAGCTGCTCATATCGGAGCAATGTTCACAGCATTCTTATCCGTTGCTAGTGCACTAGGTACTCCACCATACTTGGGAGCGTTGGTGCTCTCTTTCCTCTCAAACCTTATGGGTGGCATTACTCACTATGGAATCGGATCAGCACCTGTATTCTACGGTGCAAACTATGTCCCCCTCGCGAAATGGTGGGGATACGGGTTCATAATTTCTATAGTCAACCTTATTATCTGGCTTGGAGTCGGAGGAATTTGGTGGAAGGCCATCGGCTTGTGGTAGAGTTGCTGGTTAAGACGAAACCTTCTGATTTACAGTAGTTAACGATACCTGTTACAACCTCCTCATATGATCTTGGCGTGGGCCGTTAAGATTAGTTTCCTATTCTTTTTTTGAAATAAGTTTTGGTAATTATTGGTGGAGACTGGCATAGTTAAAGAATGGTGTAGAAATTAGGTCCATTCGTAGCTGAAGTTCAAGTTTTTGCTGAATTTTTTTTGACATTGAAACTTCAAATTGTAAGAGCTGAGTGACTAGCTCACTTCAATTCTTTTTACATTTATTGCCTACAACTTTGCTTATTCTGTAGTTGGCAACTTAGAAGTGATTTTGGACCTAGTTGGATCATTATAACAAATATATTTTCATCACGTTTGGTTGCATATTAGTGAAGGGGAGCCTTGATGTAACTAGTAAAGTTGTTGTCATGTGGTCAGGAGGTTACGGGTTCGAGCCGTGGAAACAGTCTCTTGTAGAAATGCAAGGTAAGGCAACATACGATAGACTTTTGTGGTTTGGCCTTTCTACGGACTTCACCCATAACGGGAGCTTAATGCACTGATCAGTACCCATAACGGGAGCTTAATGCACTGATCAGTACAATTTTCATAGGGATTCAAATTGCCTTGTGTACCAAAAAATGGAAGTGAGTGATAAAAAGTGGAATATATCTCCATCCTTTTCCTGTGACCATAGTTAGAGATAGACTTGAGATAACGACCAAATTGGTTAGTGGAAACTTCGTTATCTTTCATTTTCAATAATGATATGAATCCATTATTTTATGGAAGATAGTATGGTGTAAAACAACAGCTTTTTTCGTATACAAATGTCCGTTTAGCTCATCAACTAGCTTGGATAGTATTCTCATATTTAGAGGTGGTAAAATGGACAGTTAACAGATTACAAAATGGGTATATAAACAAAGAAAATTTTAGAAATTAAGATTCAAATTCGAATCGATAAACAAATAAACATTAAATGAATTCTTTTCATAATTTTTTTAAAATAATTTATTTATTAGGAAGCTATTCGCTAGAAGAAGGGCTTGACCTTCGACCTTGTGGTTATTTCATATGGTTTAGACTTATTCCTCTGTTGATGGGAGATAGCAACTCGATATTTATGCTAGTGCGAAATAGCAAATACATACTAAAATAGTTGAGTTGGTAGCAGCTTAAGTTTTAGTGTAAGCTCTTGTGACACTATCGCCAAGTCTTTCCTTTTTTTTTTTTTGTTTTTTTTTTTTTTTTGCTAATAACCTAGTCTTATTCAATACATCAAAAATATTGTAGCCAACTTATAGTGAACTTCTGAATTATGCCATATATTTTTCTTCTTTTGTTTCTGGTTTTGAGTTTAACTTATATATAATGACAATGTTAAATGTTACTTATATTGTCAAATCATGTAAAAGAGAAAAAAAAAAGTAGTAGTAGAGGGTAGAATTTTCACATAGGAGATTAAAAAACATGAATACGTGAAAAATTCAAAGTGATTTAACATCTAACATATATACATAAAAAGGGAATTTAGATGAACCTCTTGCGATTCCCTAGCTCCATCCTTGACTACACGTAATTGCTCATAAGAAGTGAAACTAATTACTTGAAATATATAATTTGATTGTCTGATAACACGATTTATCTAGTTTCAAGAACTTGGAACATATTATTTGACAATGATATGGAATCTCTTGTTCAATTATAATACAGCAAAAAGGCTGAAATATTATCAATCCACTTTATCAGAACATATTCCTGTTGTAGTGCATAGAGCATCAGCATTCCAAATTGTTGATTCAACTTTTAATTAAATTATCATTCTTTCCATTAAAGATATTCTTTTCTTAGAATATTGTTAGCCAAATTGATTCAACTTGAAATAATTCAAGATCATCCATTTTTCCCTACTTTATTAAAATATGCACTTAAAAATTAGGATAACTTGTAAAAATTAAACCTTCTTTTGACATTCTTTTTAAATGAAAATTAGTCATGCCCATTTATTAACTTTCTTGAGGGTTCAAAGCTCATTGTCATTTATAAATCAATTTTTTAGAGAATAAATTCTGTTGATTGGCTCCAAAATCTCCTAAGCATACAAATTTGTTCGTGGTAATTAGTGTCAGAGTTAAAATTTTCACTAAGGGGTGTCAAAATATAAAAAAGTAAACATACGAAAAAGTGAAGGGAAATCAAGATATAGTAAGTAATATATACGTTTAAAAAATTTACCCAGGTACACAATATAATTCTCTGGACAAAGGAGTGTGACTTGACACCTTTAGTGATAAGGTAGCTCCGCCACCGCTCCTAATACCTAAACCTACCTGTATCTTGTGCTGAATTATTCACGGTATTATTATTATTACTATTCTGTAAAAGTTTAAGATTGTTATGATAAAAATCAAAATATGGTGGATGTCTACTCTTCCTCCATGATCTTTCTCTCAAATGGTTAATGACATATTCCATGACATATTTTCTTCATTTTTCATGCCTATATAAAGGTCTTGTAATAGATAGGAAAATACACACAATTGAAGAAGAAAATCTCTTCCTTCTCTCTATCTCTATTTCTTGTTCATGTTTTACTAAATTGCTTTTATTTCATAACATGTTATCAGCACGAGTCTCTAACCAATTGTATATATACCTACAAAAAAAATTTCCTACATCCGAAAAAATTACAATTAAAAGCTATACATATCATCACATGGTTAAATGTAAAGAGAAACGACATATGGTAAGTAATGAAATGTAAGAATGTATGATTATCTTATACTTGTCATTCCTTTAAAATCTCATATGCACACAACTTCGTACTACACCTGTATTGCATAAGCACATATTAATATTACATCTTTTATATCACATGAATGAAATAAAATTTTTGAAGTTCTATATGTGAAAATCATAGTAGCAGTTAATTGTTGATATGATGCATGTCATGGTAACCAAGGATATTTTATATAAATTGTCCTATGCATATTTATGTGTTAACTATCTTCAATCTCTCTTGCCGCTTTAAACATTTTCTTTTACTTGGATGAATATTTTTTTTCTTTTGGATTTTTACACTTGCATATAGCACCAAAAAAAAAAGGAATAAAAAATAAAATAAAATCGGTCATACTGATTAAAAGCATAAATCATCTTGAAGAAAACAAGAAATACTTCACATCTTTATCTAGGTTGATTAATTACTTCTTTGAAGTTTGGAAAACAAACCAGCTATTGAGAAAGTATACTTCATAATTTATGGTCGTATCATTTGAAAGCAAACAATGATTAGTATGACTACTAGAAGAGGTGTTTTTGAGTATCCATGACCTACTTGATGTTTGCTACTGACTTACCATTATTAAGTATTTTATATGAATGATGCACAAGCTACAACTGGTAAGTTGTGACCTATAATGTCACTTTTCAGGTAATATAAATGTTGAATTTATGTATTAGTACTATATATATGTATTGTTACCTATATGGTGTACTTTTGATAAATTTATTCACTAATTGCTTGGTTGAATTGAGTGAAGGAAAGTCATGACATTTAATCAAATCCAATAGGTAGGGTATACCCCGAAAACAACAATATTTTTTAAAGAGACTCAATAAATATTATGACAATGATTTTATGATCCTTTTAAACTCTAATAGAATTTAAAAGAAATATTCTGACTACAAACGGTTGTATTTCATATAGATGCTACAAATGATTAATAAAGCTTTACGCTGATTTGAGATTTGTACACTTATTTAACAAAGCAAATTTGATTTGCTAAGATGCAAATTAGTTGTGTATAACTTTCTTGGCATGTGATTGAAATTAAGTCTTGAGAATGAATCTCAATATTGTTTAGCCTATTATGTCATTGATTGAGGGTAAGACATCGAGATCAAGTCCTGATGCTCCATAATGATAAGAGTTGGGTTTGAGTCTCAATTTATTATGACCTAACATGTCTTTATATTGGTAAGATATTGGGTTTGAGTCCCAATGTACCATATTTATGATATAATGATGACTAAAGAAAAATAATATATTTTTCATGAAAAGGCATGAAAATTGTCCCACTTGATTTGCTACATTCTTGAAGTAAATGTGATAGCAGTGCATAATAAGTCTAAATGAAGACAAGTGGTTGAACAATGAACGAGAGCGTTCCAAATAATAATAATCATCACAATGATTATAAAAGGAGAACAACAAGGGTTCTCAAAATAGTCCTTCAAAATGTGAAGGCAATGTTTATCATCAAATTGGTATGAAGCACATCGCTGATTATGATCCATTCCTTGAAGAGAATGTGACTTGTGATAAGCATTGAGAATGCAGACCCATTCCTAAAGGTGAATGTGGTAATATGTGATAAAAGTAATGAATAAAGACATGCAAGGCATGATTGGATGAGTACCACACAACTCACCTTTGAGGGAGGTTTGAATGAAATAAAGAGAACAAATATTATTGTGTGGTTACATGAATATGTCATTGGTCTCGTACATGTGATACGCCAAAATATTTTGGCATACCTTATAAAAATTATTAAAGGCAAAATTAAAGCAAGAAATAATTTTGCTTATGATAATTTTGACCATGACAATTTATTATGATATAAGTTTCTCCGTGAAGGAGACATTTACCATATGAATGGTATGATAAAAGATCTTGTAGTACAAAAGTTGTTAAGAGCTCCGAAAAAACTAATTTGTTACTACCCAGATGAATAAAATTATTCATGACATTGATATTGTAAAGTCTCAAAAGAAACTTTTTGAATTTCAAATGTATAAGTCAAAGTGGTTGTCAAATTGAGACTATAAATGAAATGAAGATTGACTATCTTCATATTTCTATAATCATACCGGGTAAATATAAAAGGTTATCCGATTTTCTTCCTATTTGTACTATACAAATATAAGCATGATGATGGAATCATATGCCACAAGTAAACTAGAGGTTTACTAAAACAAATATTAATTGGCATGACCGGTTGACCATCTCAGTTCAATTATGATGCGAAAAAATTAATTAAGAATTATATTGACATATATTGAAGAATAGAAGATTCTTCAAGAATTCTCTTGTGCTGCTTATTCTCATGATATACCAGTTAAGGTTGGGATTGAATCCCCTGATTTCTGGAACGAATAAAAGGTGATAAATATATGGGCCCAGTCACCTGCCATGTGGACCGTTTACTAATATATGTTTTTTAATAGATGCATCTATTCTATGGTCACATGTGCATTTGTTATCAACTTGCAGTTTGACTTTTGCAAGATTGCTTGCTCAAATTATTAGAGCACAGTTCCAGAATATAAATTATGATGATTTATCTTGATAATACTGGTTTAAATCCAAGTTGATTTAACAGAAATTGTATGCCTCCGATTATAGCTAAATCATTGGTTATGAGAACAAAACTCCCAAAAATGAAATTTGATATGAGATTTATTATTTAATATACAACAACACTTGTACGCATCTAGCCAAGTTATAAAAATTTCTCCCTATCATAATCGGTTCAGGGTCAGGAACAAAATAATTTCTATACAGAAATATGGATGTGCTATATGAATTAATTATGCCACCAAAATGCACAAAGATGAGTTCCCAAAGATGGTTGGGAAATGTATTGGTGATTCCAACATTAGGGGGAGAAAATGGGCAGCTGAGAAAGTGATACGTGAAATGAATTATTATGAATACATATAGATCCTCGCACAAGAAAATATAAACTTGAAGTTCAAGTGATAATTCATTTATAAATTATTGCCAGACGCATTTGCTGACCCAAAGCTAAATGTCATATTTCAGCTGCTAATGCTCCGAATAGAATAAAGTCCATGAGGGACAGAGTCTATGGCACGCATGAAGTGTAACAGACCAATCGGTTCCAAAGATAAAACTCCTTGAAGAAGGAGAGGGGCAAATATTCAAAATGGTCATAATAAGGAGGCAAGTGCCCTAGAAGAGCACCACGTCATAACACTTCATAAGACCTCATGAGAGAGGCTCAGGTACCTGAAAAAAATGAAATAAAGAGATCTCAATAAGTTATGTCGTTATTGGGTAATAATGGAACCGACATAAAATGATTGTCGACAATATTGTTAATATAATGTAGCGCTCAATATGATTAATATTGACGAGGATCTTGAGATCAAATCTATCATGAAATTTGGACGGATAAAAGATTGGCCAAATAAAAAATATGCAATGAAATTGACTTCACTTGAAAAATGTGAAGTCGGACGGATAGTCCAACACCTGAAAGTATAAAGTCAATTGAGGTATAAATGTGTTCTTGTGCGAAAGGTTCAAGTCGATAGACATAAAGACGACTTGTGGCACAAGAAAATTAGTAAATATCCTCACATTGATTATATGGAGACATGTTCTCTTATAGTGGATATAGTCACTTCAGGTTTTAATCTGGCAATATATGAAAAACTTGATATGCGTATAGTGGATATCATTGAAAGATTTAAATTGTCTTGGAGCATATTAAAGTTTCCAAGAAATTTATTAAATAAAGCTTCAAAAATCCTTATACGGATTGAAACAATCAGGGCGCATGTGGTATAATCGCCCGAGAGAGTACTTGTTAAAAGAAGGGTATAAGAATAATTCAATTTGTACTTGTGTCCTTATAAAAGGATATGGATTTGAATTTGTTATAATCGCCATGTATGTTGATGATTCAAATATCACTAGAACTCCCGGAGAGCTTCCTAAAGCAGTAGACTATTTAAAGAAAGAATTTGAAATGAAAGATCTTGGAAAGACAAAATTTTGTCTTGGTCTACAAATTGAATATATGAAAGATAAAATTTTTGTCCTTCAATCAGCATACACTAAAAAGATTTTAAAGAGCTTTTATGTGGATAAAGCACATCCATTAAGTACCCCGATGATTGCGAGATTACTCGATATAAATAAAGATCCACTCCGACCTCATGAAAATAATGAAGAGCTTCTTGGTCCTAAAGTACTATATCTTAATGCAATTGGTGCGCTAATATATCTTGCTAACACTACAAGACATGCCATAACTTTTTCAGTTAATGTCTTAACAAGATATAGCTCTACTCAAGGAGAAATTGGAATAAAATCAAGCACATATTGCGTTATCTAAGGGGGATTACCGATGTGGGCTTATTTTATGGCAATGATTGCAATACCGATCTTGTTGGTTATGTCGATGTGGAGTATTTATCTGACACACACAAGGCTTGATCTCAAACATGTTATGTGTTTACATGTGTGGCACTGTCATATCTTGGTGATCGACTAAGCAATCAATCATGGCTACTTCTTCTAATCATGCTGAGATAATTGCTATTCATGAAGCAAGTCGAGAATGTGTATGGTTGAGGTCTACTATACATCTTATTCAAGACAAATGTGGTTTGAAGTGTAATAAACTACCCACAGTTTTGTATGAAGAAAATACAACATGCATTGCCCAATTAAAGGGAAGATTCATAAAGGAGTTAGGACAAAGCACATTTCACCTAAATTATTATTCACACATGATCTTCAAAAGAATGGTGATATTAATGTGCAACAGATCCGTTCAAGTGATAATATGGCTGATTTGTTCACCAAATATCTACCGGCATCAACCTTCAAGAAACTAGTGTACAAGATTGGGATGCGAAGGCTCAACGATGTGAACTGATGATCTCATCAGGGGGAGTTAATACGCGTTGTACTCTTTTTCCCTTACAAGGTTTTGTCCCATTGGGTTTTCCTTGCAAGGTTTTTAACGAGGCAACTAAGAGGCGTATTTCTAAATATGTGTACTCTTTTTCCTACATTAGGATTTTTTTCCCATAGGATTTTTTCCTAATAAGGTTTTAACAAGGCACATTATTTATGGACATCCAAGGGGGAGTGTTAAGATAAAAATCAAAATATGGTGGATGTCTACTCTTCCTCCATGATCTTTCTCTCAAATGGTTAATGACATATTCAATGACATATTCCATGACATATTTTCTTCATTTTTCATGCCTATATAAAGGCCTTGTAATAGATAGGAAAATACACACAATTGAAGAAGAACTCTATTTCTTGTTCATGTTTTACTAAATTGCTTTTATTTCTTGTTCATGTTTTACTAAATTGCTTTTATTTCATAACAAAGATTACTTTATATTTTTGTCCACATATATACGTCCACTAATCTTTTATTGTCCACTTTAGGGGTGTGCATTCGATTTATCGATTCGATTTTGACCCTTATCGATAATTATTTATCGATTATCGATTTGTACATATGCTTATCGTTATCGTTTCAATAAGGTTTCGATTTTTTCGATTTCGATTTATCAATTTTTGGGGCTTATCGATTCGGTTATCGATTACACCAATAAGAAAATTTACGGGATTCCACAGAAAGTATATCGCTACAAACACACCTAACTAATATGGACAAAAGGAAGCTAAAATAAGAAGAACACCGTTTATAACATAAAAATTGTGTCAACAAGCACATGCAACAAAACTAAAGTAAGGGATCAAATGTATGCCACCAACACTCCAACGGTATAAACAAACAAAAAATCAAAATACATCATCACGGCTAATTCTATTTTCCATTAATTTGAACTTCATTCCCTTGAGCTTTAAATATGATCATTCCTTAAATGTGGTAGAGGAAATAATAGGGTTAGAGACTTAGGGTAAAAGAAAGGGTATTATAGAATAAGGGTAAAAAAAATTAAAAATAAATTTTACTGTAGCTTATCGGTTTATTGATAAATCGATAATCGAAGAGGACAAAATCGAAATCGATATCGATAAGGAAAATTTTGAAATCGAAATCGAAATCGAAATGGATAAATCGATAAATCGAAATCGATAAACCGATAACAAATAATCGATTCGATTTATGGATAAACTGATTTGAATGCACACCCCTAGTCCACCTAACCTAAGTTAGGCAAAGACTATTGTCTCTTTCTTTAGTGCTCTTTCGACCTTAAATATAACTTCTTTTTGACAATTCAAATTTATTATAATATATTTAGTTACAACAACAAAAAGCCCACTATATTTTTAATAGATGGGGTCTGGGGAAAGTAATTTTGTACATAGACCTAGAAAAGCTATTTCCGATAAATCCTCGACTTAAAAAGGACGAGAAGGAGGAGGAGGAGGAGGAAAGCAAGAAAGGAAGATTGAAGTAAAAGAGGGAGATAAAGGATAAGTAGTACCAAATAATACAATAGGGAATACAATACCTAAGGCGAATAAAACCACACAACGCAATAAAAATCTAAGAATATGAACGGACAATCATGCTACTAAGATTATCGGTTAGCAACTAAGAAACTACCTAATAACCTTGTACCCTAATCTTCGATCTCCACACCCTCCTATCAAGGGTCATGTCCTTAGTGAGTTGAGGTCATGTCCTGCCTAATCACCTCTCCCCAGTACTTCTTAGGCCTATCTTGACCTCTTCTCAAACTCGCCATCGCCATCCTCTCACACCTTCTAACAGGAGCATAAATGCTTCTCCTGTTAACATGTCCGAACCATCTCAGCCTCGACTTTCACATCTTGTCTTCCACGGAGGCTACTCCCACTCAGTCCCAGATAACTTCATTCTTAATCTTATCTCTCCTAGTACACCCACACATCGATCTCAACATCTTCATCTCTGCTACTTTCATCTTCTGTACGTGGGAGTTCTTAACTAGCGAACACTCAACCCTATACATCATAGTCGGTCGAATCGCCACTATATAAAACTTACCCTTAAGTCTCGGTGGCACATCCTTATCACATAAAACACCGGAAGCGAGCCTCTATTTCATCCGTCCTGCTTTGATGCAATATGTGACATCTTCGTCATCTCCCTGTTACCTTGGATAATAAACTCGAGATACTTAAAACTAGCTCTCTTGAGGATAACTTGAGCATCAAGCTTTACCTATACGTTTGTTTCATGGGTCACGTTACTAAATTTGCACTCCAAGTATTCTATTTTGGTTCTGCTCAACTTGAAGCCTTTAGACTCCAATGTCTGTCTCCAAACCTCCAACCTCGCGTTAACTCCGCTTCGCGTCTCCTCAATCAATACCATATTATTGACAAATAACATGCACAAGGAACCTCCCCTTAGATCTGTTGCGACAGTACATCCATTCCCAAGGCAAATAAAAAGGGGATAAGAGCCGATCCCTGGTGCAATCCCATTATAATAGGGAAATGCTCCGAGTCACCTCCCACAATCCTCGCCCGAGTCTTAGCAACATCATACATATCCTTAATCACCCTAATTTACGCTACCGGAACGCCTCTAGCCTCCAAACACCTCCATAAAACCTCCGTCGGAAATTTATCGTACGCTTTCTCAAGATCAATGAACACTATATGCCAGTCCTTCTTCCTCTCCCCGTATTGCTCCACTAATCTCCTTACCAGATGAATTCTTCCGTAGTTGAACGCTCCGACATGAATCCAAACCGATTCTCAAAAATAGACACGCAACCTTCATAGTGTGATTCAACAACTTGATACCTCTATAATTGTTGCAATTTTGGATATCATCATTTTTCTTGTACAAGGGATCATCGTACTCCACCTCCGTTCTTCGAGCATCTTTTTCGTCTTGAAAATAATATTAAATAGTCCAATGAGCCACTCCAAGCCTACCCGCGCTCTTCCAGAATTATAATAAATTTAGTTAAAATTCATTTATTACTTTCTAAATCTACCTTTATTGCTTTAATAGTAGATATAAATTATTTCTTTTTGTCTCAAACATTAGTCGCTTTAGCATACTGAATTTATTTCATATATATATATATATATATATATATATATATATATATATATATATATATATGGGGGGGGGGGGGGTAGGGGATAAGAAAAAAGGCTTTTATTAGAACGAGAATTTAACAAAGAAATATTTCAAATTAACAAAGAAGTCATTTTTTATTATAAATATTTTCTATACTATCTTTGTTGCTCCAATTAGAGGATGTTAAGTACACGTTTAATAAGGAAGAGATAGAGGTAATTTAGGCAATGCTCATTTGTGATTACGACTCATAAATGTATTTTCAAGGGATGTTCAAATACCTTAAAAGCCCATTATAAGGACCAAAAGTAGTACTTAGTAAGTAAAATATTCAAGTGAGAAAAAGAGTATATTTTTATAATTTAAATTATTAAATACCTTAGAAGAGTGTATAGGACAACTAATATAAATTTTGGAAAAGTTAATACTCTCGATTTCAATTTAAATGATACACATTTCTTATTAGTTTGTTCAAAAAAAAAAATAATATACTTTTAATATTCGTAACAATTTACATTAAACATTTTATGTTTTTACTTTATCTTTACTAAAATATTTTTATAGCCACATAAATATCATATCCCTATAAGCTTTTAAAAATCTTTTTTTTTCCTTAAATTTTGATCAATTCAAATATTACTATCATATAAATTAAAACGAAAAAATGACAAACATGTCAACTATTTAAAGAAAGTGACTAGTAAGGACTTCCAAGACGTGTTTTCTTTCTTGAAATACAACATAGACACGTGTCAGAGCCAACTTCATGATTATGGTCTTCTTGCAATTTGAGAAACAAAAGAAAAAGAAGAGAGACTTTTGCATTAAAGGAATGTTGTCTTCCTCTCATTTGTATCTTTAATTTAGGTCCATTAATAGTATGGTACTTTTTAGTGAACAATGAAAAAATTTCATTAAAGTTAACACAATTTTTTCTCCTTTAAAGTTGAAGCTTCTCTCTCTTTCATTCCATTTTCCAAGCTCATAAAATTCTTGTAAGTTGGTAAGTTTATATCTTTCCACTTGAATTTTCTTTCTTTGGTCTTAATTAGATTTGAAACTTAACTTCAAATTCAACTTTCTTGGAAACCAGTTGTGACTTTGTAGTATCTTCCTTAAGTTTTTCCATTAATACAAAAACATGTACATATATCATATATGTGTGTGTTAAGTTGTTAAGGGGGTCTTGTTTGGGGTGGGGGTGGGGGGAGATGTTCATTAAATGTATTTTAAGAAAATCTGAATTGTATTTAATATTGTGAATTTACCATTTTCAGTAGAGGGGAGTGGAAACCATTTTCTTGGTTGAGTTAGCTATTAGTATGGCAGAGAAAGAAGTTCCATATTCAGATAATGGAAAAATCCCACTCTGCATTTTCTTTAGGGAAGCAAGGTATTTCTAAGTCTTTTCCTTGTTCATATTTGTGATCATCATTTAAAGAATATGTACACACTATTAGAAGGGGAGCTTTGTTGTTGTCATATGACCAAGGGGTCACAGATTCAAGCCGTGGAAACGGCCTCTTGCAGAAATACAGGTAAGACTGCATACAATAAACCTTGTGGTCCGGCTCTTTCCAGACCCTGCACATAGTGAGAGCTTAGTGCACCGGGCTGACTTTTATTAGCCTATTTTTATACGTTTTTACATGTTGTAGGTAATTTATTTTATTTTTCAGGTTACTAATTCAGTTTTTAAGGATGATTACGTGTAGTTATCTTTTAGGTGATCTGATAGTTATACTCAATTACTTCCTTGAAAATCTATTATATCAAGTTTTCTTTTATATTATGCACTTGTTCATTCCTTTCACATAGCCCTATATAAAAGGGCAGCCCGATGCGCTAAGCTCTCACTATGCGCAGGGTCCGAGGAAGGGCCGAACCACAATGGTCTATTGTACGCAGCCATACCTTGCATTTCTGCAAGAGGTTGTTTCCACGGCTCGAACCCGTGGCATCCCCTCACATGGCAACAACTTTATATGCTATATGCTAATACTAGTTTAACATTCTAAGAAACTTTTGATGTTTTTGAAATGTTGAGATTTTCACAAGTTAGTAGTAGTAATATATTTCTCTTTTATTAATTGTGTGGCATGAGCAGATCAGTATTTAAATTGGATGAGCTAGGCCAAGAGATTGCAAGAATTGCCATTCCTGCTGCACTAGCTTTAACAGCAGATCCTATTGCATCTCTTGTTGATACAGCATTCATTGGCCAAATAGGTCCCATTGAGCTTGCTGCTGTGGGAGTTTCGATTGCTGTTTTTAATCAAGCATCGAGGATTGCAATATTCCCACTTGTTAGTGTCACTACATCTATGGTTGCTGAGGAGGATACCATCACAAAAGTAAGCCCTGAACCACGAGACACTGAAAGCCAGGATCTACAATCACAAGAAGCCGAAGGATTGGATACGGAGTTCCAATCAAACAGTGAAAACAAAGAGCTCATACCTCAAAGTAGTAAGTAGGAAATCCATGTTCAACATGTTTTTTTTTCACATCATGTAGAAAAGTTTACATGTAAGTTCCTTCCGCTTCGTGATAATGATATTCACTTCCATTTTATCAATTGATTTTGTAGGGAGTATGTACAAGTTCGAAATGATAGCTACCACCTTTGAAGTTTTGAAGCGAAAGCCGGAAAAGAGGCACATTCCTTCTGCATCGTCTGCATTGATCATCGGTGCCATCCTTGGCCTCATCCAAGCAGTTTTTTTAATTTCCGGAGCAAAGCCTATATTAAACTTCATGGGAGTCAAATCTGTGAGTAAACTTCTTAATAAAGTCGCAAAAGACACGAAATTCTCTCAAATGATTCGCAAAATTTTACCCCTTTCCAATCTTATGTCTACTTTTTCTTTTTGTTTTTTGGGCCGAGGAAGGGATCATACAGTTGGCCAGTATTTACTGCCAGTAATCAAGACACAAATTTGAACGATTCTATCTTTAAGGTTCTTAGCTCTAAATTCATCTTGAAATAGGATCTTTACATAAATAGCAGGCCGGATTCATTGTTTAGTTTTCCCAACCAGTATACACAGATTATGTATGGTTATACACATATTTTACATCCACCAGTTATTTTTAGTTTTAAGCGGTTGAGTGAGCGGCTATTTATTAATTCTTCTATTGAAATTACATATTCAACATTTACTACTATATATTTTCGATCTTTCACATATATCTATCCGTGTCAAAAATACTAGGATTAGTTGAACTTGTTGAATATATGCTCCATCCGCCTCTGTTTACTCCTCTCATATTATAGGGATCACCTGTGTTAAAACCTGCCCAAGAGTACCTGAAATTGAGGTCACTTGGTGCACCGGCAGTTCTTCTCTCATTGGCGATGCAAGGAGTTTTTCGAGGATTTAAAGATACACAAACTCCACTTTTTGCAACTGGTGAGCAACTAAGAAATTGAATCAAGTTTCCACAGATGGATGAAGTTCAAAATTCAGTTAACAAAGATTTACTTCTGTTTGAAACTTAGTACGTAAAATCTAATTTAATTTCTGTGTTATCATCAGTGGCTGGAGATTTGACAAATATAATTTTGGACCCTATATTCATTTTTGTATTCCATATGGGCATCAGAGGTGCTGCGATTGCTCATGTAATTTCACAGTGAGTAGATTATCATGTCTCCCAAAAGACAAAAATTGTGAGAGAACAGTTCTCAAATATATCATTGCTTTACAGAAAAGTATTTTGGTATATGTTAAGATGTAGATTCTTATGTATATGACTTCGTCGTGCAGGTACCTAATTTCAGTAATACTTTTTTGGAGATTGATGGAACAAGTGGATCTTTTACCTCCTAGTCTAAAGTATCTGCAATTTGCTCGATTTCTTACAAATGGTGAGCTTCTCTCTGATGTTGTTAATGTTTACTACAGATAGATATACAACAAAAAATGTTGTAATGAGGCTTAAGAAATTCGTAAGTTAGAATATTATAGTTTCGGGATAAGTAGGCCATTTCCCTTTTATCAGCTTATTTGTTTTCTGATTACTTTTTACAATGATTTTGCAGTTATCTGAACTTTGAAATCATACTGAAAATCTTGTAAATGTTAAGCTATATGCTGAAGTTTTTGGTTCATAAAAAATAGTGATTTCAGTTTGCAGAATCTTTTTTAACAAGAAATTTGAGCTATTTCTATATTGCATGAACTTCACATTTGGTCTGTCTCATCTTGCATTTGTGGTCCTATGTAATAGCATCTTGTTTCTTTGGCATTTGCGATAGGAAGTTGAATGGAGATAGTAGACGGGAAGCTTCTACAGTAGCAAATTATTGGCAAATGCATTGTTTTTATGTTGTTTGAATCACTGTTAGTATTTGTTTTCTGATGAATGTTAAACACAAATCATCGAAGAACACATGATCTATGCGAAACAAACGTGAACTTAATCTGAGATATCATAGTTTTGAACTTTCTACTTTCTTTTTCTCTTTTAGTCCAGATTTTGTTCTGTTTTTAGATCTTCTAATAAAAGATGGTTTCTAATGTTTCATTATAAAGATGAATTAGTTCACTAAGTGTATTTTTTCTTCATTTCATTCTCTTTTTTTGGGGAATTTCAGGATTTCTATTGTTAATGAGGGTGATAGCAGTTACGTTCTGCGTAACATTAGCTGCATCATTGGCCGCAAGGTTAGGACCAACGGAAATGGCTGCATTTCAGGTCTGCTTGCAGGTTTGGTTGGCTACATCTCTTTTAGCTGATGGGTTGGCTGTTGCGGGTCAGGTGATACAAATCTTCCTTTCGTTTGCTGAAAGCCAGTTTCTATCAACTGTCTCAAATAATAAAACAGCCAGATGCTACGAAAAAATCTATTCCAAATACTTAAGTAATAAAGTGGAAGAATGTCTATCCTAAAATGTTTCTATACCGTATTGTCCTTGAATTCCTGCTGTACTGAAGAAAGATCGCAATTATTCCCTCTCAAAATAACCTGTCACTATGTGCGCACCTATAGTTGTTGCTACATCAACAAGGTTTTCGCTACTAGAGTGTCATTTCTCGAAGCGAGTTAGCACCTTACATTGTTGTTCGCTATAATGCAGCAAATTATTCACTTTCGAAGCCCAAATGTGAATCAGTAATTAGTACCGCTATAATGCAGCAAATTATTCACTTTCGAAGCCCAAATGTGAATCAGTAATTAGTACCACTAGCTTCAAACGTAGATTTCTAATATTAATCTTTTCTGCAGAAACAATGTATTATATTTCTTAATTTGTGTATCTCTGATGCAGTCTGTAAAAAAAAATGGCAACCCGGTGCACTAAGCTCCCGCTATGCACGGGGTCCATGGAAGGGCCGGACCATAAAGGTCTGTTGTACGCAGTCTTACCTTGCATTTCTGCAAGAGGCTATTTCCACGGCTCGAACCGTGATCTCCTGGTTACATGGCAGCCACTTTACTAATTACGCCAAGACTCAAATGACGCAATTTGTACCGATAACTAAAATTTTAATCTTCTAGCCTGAAAAAGCATCAGCATTACGAAAATGTAAACAAAATTCGGAATTCTGACCTTTCTTTTATCATATCAGGCGATACTAGCAAGTGCGTTTGCTCAGAAGGACTTCGGTAGAGCTACTGCTACAGCATCAAGAGTATTACAGGTAATTAGGTTGTTCCGTAGTAGATCTGAACATATCCTTGATTTCAGTAATGTAACTATTTTTTTACCATAGAATTCTTGAAAATTGCAGTTGGGATTAGTTTTAGGATTGGTGCTAGCTCTCATCCTTGGAGTTGGTTTACACTTTGGAGCTAGATTATTTACAAATGACATCAATGTCATCCACCTAATTGGCATTGGCATACCGGTATTCGCCATATCCTAATATACTTGACAATACACTTTAACTACCTTTTCAAACAAGCTATGTATTTGGAACTCACAACTTATTTATTTCAGTTTGTCGCAACAACTCAACCAATCAATGCCCTGGCCTTTGTCTTTGATGGTGTAAACTTTGGCGCATCTGACTTTGCATATTCTGCTTACTCGATGGTAATTAGCTCACATGACATTCCTTTTTTCTTCTACCGACAACACAAAGCAAACATGTTATCCTCAAGTGGTGCAAAAGTTTTTAACAAAGAAAAATCACTATAAATCTTTAACTATATTATGGTAAAGATCGCAGTGAGGAGCCCTGGCGTAACTGGTAAAGTTGCTGCCATGTGACGGTTATGGGTTCGAGCCGTGGAGACAGTCTCTTGCAGAAATGCAGGATAAGGCTGCGTACAATAGAACTTTATTGACCGGCCCTTCCCCGGACCCCACGGGTAGCGGGAGCTTAGTGCACCAGGCCACCCCTTTATTGTAGTTTTGGAATGTTACCTCAATAGCACTTTGGTTAAAACTGTTTCCGCCAGTCGATGCTTACATCAAAATCCACCCTCTCCCTCCCCTCAAGACCCCCAAAATCCTAATGCGAGTGGAAAAACATCCTTATGAACAGAGATATCTTCCTTGATTATGATCCGAAGACAATGTCAGTATATATATTTTCCTTTTTCATTAATTAGTAAATATTTAGCCCATTTTCCTTTTTCATTAATTAGTAAATATTTACAAAAGAGAATGCTATTTATGTTCAGGTTGCAGTGGCTATATTCAGCATTGTATTCTTGTTCGTTCTTTCATCAAGTTATAAATTCGTCGGAATTTGGGTCGCTTTGACCGTCTATATGAGCCTAAGAGCTTTTGCAGGTTTCTGGAGGTATGGTTAATTGTTAATGTACTCTAAATAAAGTACATTTGAGTAAAAGCACTTAAAAGGATAAGCAAATAATCTATTTGTTTTCTACTTCGCATTTACAGGATAGGAACTGGAACAGGTCCCTGGAAATTCCTCAAGAGCTAAAGTCTTATTCCTACATAGCATATTGTACATAACTGAAGCAACTGCACTTCTGCCTTAAAGTAATCAGTGTTTTTGATGATTTGCATGCAGTAATATCCATGACTACTCCATTCATGCTCTCACAATGTGATGACCCAAGAGGTCATCTTATGATTTAAAATTAAATTCTGTGTTCAAAAGTCCTAAGAATCTCATTTTTACCCTTCTCGATTTGCATGCGCAGTCCGGGTATGTTTCCAGAAAGTTTTTATGGTAAAAGTTAATGAAAATAATAATTTTTGCCTAAAAGTTGATTTTAGTTGACTTCGATCGATATTTTTGGTAAACGGATCTGGACTCGTATTTTGACAGTCCCGGTGAGTCCGTAATAAAATATGGGACATGGCGTATGTCCAGAATCGAATTCCGAGGTTCCTAGCTCAAGATATAAATTTTTGTTGAAAATTGAAAAGCTGAAAATCTAATGGTTTTAAGAATTTGGTTAATATTTGATCTAGTTGGTATCGGGTCCGTATCTTGGTTTCGAAGCCTGGTATAGGTTTATTATGATATTTAAGACTTGTTTGTGAAATTTGGTGAGAAACATAGTTGGTTTGATGTGATTCGGACGTCCGGTTGTGAAGTTAGAAGTTCTAAATTTTCTTAAAAATTTTCATTTGATTTGGTGCTAAATTCGTAGTTATAGATGTTATTTTGACGATTTGATCGCGCGAGCAAGTTCATATGATGTTTTAAGACTTGTGTGTATGTTTGGTTTGGAGCCCTGAGGGCTCGGGTAAGTTTCGGATGGGCTACAGAGTGATTTGAACCTTAGAAAGATTGCTGGATTCTTCAGCTGTGTTGCAGGACCTAGACCTCGCAAATGCGAGGTCAAGCTTCGCATTTGCGACTACTGTTGAGGTTGCATTTGTGAGCTTCTCATCACAAATGCGAAGAGAAGCTGGGCTAGCATATGTTCGCAAATGCGAACAATACTTCGCATTTGCGATGGGATAGGGGGAAGGTAGACTTTGCAATTATGAAGACTAGATCGCAATTGCGATCATTTTAGTCGCAGTTGCGAACAACTGTTCGCAATTGCGAAGGCAACAGAAATGTGGGGAGTTCGCATTTGCGCGTCTCGCATTTGCGATGCGACATCTGTAGTTGTGTAAAAAGGGACTTAGACGTGATTTTTTATTTATTCTCCAATTTTCAAAACCTAAAACACAAAGGCGATTTTCCAAAGACTTCTTCTTTCACAAATCATAAGTAAGTGATTCTTAACTAGTTTTTTTTTTCAATCTTTCACTTAATTTTATAAGATTTCAACCTAGAATCTAAGGTTTTTATAGTGGAATGCGGATTTTATGGGTAGAAGCTAGGGATTTCGAAATTTAGGGATTTAGACCTCAAACTGAGGTCGGATTCCAAAACCAATTGTATATCCGGGATCAGGGGTGAATGGGTAAACGGGTTTTGGTCCGAATTTCGGATTTGGACCAAGTAGGTGCGGGTGTTGACTTTTTAAAAAATGGCCTAAATTGAATTCTTATCGATCGTGGGTTATTCCTAAGGCTTATTTTGAAATCTTTAGTTGGTAATTTGCTAGATATTGTTGGTTCGGAGGCGTGTTTGAAAGGCAAAGCTGTGATTGAGATTTGAGTGGCCTTTGGAGCGAGGTAAGTGTTGTGTCTAACCTTGACTTGAGGAAATTAGGAACCCTCGGACTATATATTATGTGAATTTCATGTGAGCGGCGTATATGCAAGGTGACGAGTGCTTATACGCCGCCGAATTATTTGTTTTCCCATGATTTTCTGCTTTACTTTAACTGTTTCTTTCCATGTTTTATTTGTTACATGCTCTAAATGCTGTCCATGCTCATCTGCTATATGCTAATCAATATCTTCTTCTGTTAACCATGCTACTTCTTTCATAGTTTCCCTTAATCCCTGCTATTTATTTAATTTGACTTGTTTGCACTTTATAACTGTAAATTGTTGGTTTGGTCTCGTTGTGTAGTGTTATTTTCGTGTAGACTCTATGTTGAACGAGGTTTCTTTTCTTGGTTCAGTTTGGTATTTATTTATCGTAAAGGTCTTGTGATTTCGATTGCTGAATTAACTGTGTACATTTATTATTTATTGATTTGGAGGAATAAGGGAGAATATATTATACGGTGGTATCGGGTTGCACGCCGCAAATACATATATTGATATTGATATGGAGGAATAAGGGAGAATATATATATATATACACGGTGGGATCGGGCTGCACGCCGCAATAGGTGAAATAAGGGTGGATTGATATTGTGAAATAAAGGTGAATATATATTATACGGTGGGATCGGGTTGCACACCGCAACATATATATATTATTTATTGATATTGTTACGGAGGAATAAGGGAGGATTATGTGTTGTCTGGTGGGATCGGGTTGCACGCTGCAACAACTTATATATTTACATTTCTTGAGCTGCATTGTTTATTTATTTTTCCGGTACTTCTATTTGAGCTGGCAAAGGTTGGTAAATCTGGACAATACTGGTTTATTTCGAGGCCGTGGTTATCATTTCCTGTTGGCTGTTAATTTATGACTTTATTTCAATTATTCTGTCATTATTATATAATGCGTACATGTTTTAGGGTAGGTTAGGCTCGGCACTTACCAGTACATGGGTCGGTTGTAATGATACTGCACTCTGCACATTGTACAGATTTTGGGGACGGTCCCACCGGCGAATATTAGAGAGCCTTGATCGGACAGCTTACAGAGACTTGAGGTACAACTGCTTAACGTTCGTAGCTCCTGAAGTCCCCTTCTTGTTTTTACTTAGTTGTGTATCTTCTTTTCGAACAACTTTATGTTATTTCAGACCTTTGTATGCAGTATTCTAGTAGTTCGTGCACTTGTGACACCAGATTCGGGGATTGTTATAGACGTTTGGCAGTTTTATCTTCCACATCGTTATTTTAGTTATTCTAGTTGCCTTTTGTTATCACTTAAGCTGTTAAAAGAATTATATTATTCTAACGTTGGCTTACCTAGCAAGTGAAATATAAGGCGCAACCACAATCCCGACGCTGGAAATTCCGGGTCATGATAAGTTGGTATTAGAGCACTAGGTTGCATAGATCTCACGAGTCACGAGCAAACTTTGTAGAGTCTGGTAGATCAGTACGGAGACGTCTGTACTTATCTTCCGGAGGCTAAAGAGTTAGGAACAATTTCACTTCTATTCTTCTATGTCGTGCGATTTTATTCTATCATAGCTGATTGAACTTTTCTATTTTGTTCTCTCGCGGATGGCGAGAACGCGTACCGTATCTTCAGCCTCGAACACGAGCAACAACACTAGCGGTGGAGCCTCAGGTAGAGTTTGATAAGAAGGTTCCAGCCCAGACTGTGCCTATCCGGCCAGCTCAGGTTCTGGAGGGGTTCATCGCCACCCAGTGCTTCAGGATGCTTTGGTCTATCTAGTGGGCCTTATAGAGAGCGTTGCTCAGACCAGTACATTTCCTGTGGCACCAACCGTCTCTCACGCTAGGGGAGGAGTCCAGACTCCCGCTACTCACACTCCGGAACAGATGGTTCCCCAGTTTCAGACTCCAGCAGCCCAGCCAGTTGGGGTAGTTTCGCCGGGTGTTCCAGCATAGACCGGTGATGGATCAGCTATGTCTTCTGAGACTTTGTGGAGATTGGATAGGTTTACCAAGCTTTTCCTAGTTTACTTCAGCGGTGCATCTTCAGAGGATCCCCAAGACTATTTGGACAACTGCCATGAGATTATTTGGAACATGGGGATAGTAGAAACCAATGGGGTCGACTTTGCTGCATTTCATTTGTCAGGTTCCGCCAAGAGATGGTAGAGGGATTATATTTTGACCAGGCCAGTGGGATCGCCTGCTCTTACTTGGGACCCGTTCTTCCATTTGTTTCTTGAGAAGTTCCTTCTTATCACTTAGAGGGAGAGCAACCAGAGGCAGTTCGAGCGTCTTCAGTAGGGCTCAATGACCGTCACTGAGTATGAGATCCGATTTGTGGATTTGGCCAGTCATGATATTCTTATGCTTTCTAGAGAGAGAGAGAAAGAGTGTGGGGAGGTTTATTGAGGGACTTGCTCAACCTATCAGATTGCAGATAGCTAAGGATACAGGGAGTGAGATTTTCTTTCAGGCGGATGCTAATGTCGCCAGGCGTATCGAGGATGTTCTTTCACTGGGAAGGAATCAGGGGTCTGACAAGAGACCTCGTCATTCATGTGGTTTCAGTGGTGCCTCATTTGGAGGCAGGGATACTTTCGGCATAGGTCATCCTCCCAGGCCATATCGTTCAGCGCTTCAGGTGTCCCACAGTGCTTAAGGGGGTTGTGGTCATTATGTGCCTCATTCTGGACAGAGTGCACCGCCAGCTCCTATCAGTGCGCCTCCTATTTAGAGTTGTTATCATGTTCATCCGGCCCATTCGGGCCAGTCTCTATTTCAGCAGCCACAGTACCAGGATGCGTATTTTGATTGTGGAGATTATGGGCATATTAGGAGGACTTGTCCGAGATTATTGGGCGGCACGTCACAACAGGGTTCTCGTGCCATAATTCCGGCACCGGTTGCACCACCACCCGTTCAGTCCACTAGAGGTAGAGGTCATGCCGTTAGAGGTGGAGGTCAGGCCGCTAGAGGTGGAGGCCAGCCAGCAGGAGGCCGTCTTAGAGATATGATTCAGAGTGGTGGGGCCCAGCCCTGATGCTATGCCTTTCTAGCCAGGCCTGAGGCTGAGTCATCCGATGATGTTATCACAAGTACTGTTTCAGTTTGCAGTACAAATGCTTCAGTTCTATTTGATCCGAGATCTATTTATTCATATGTATCGTCCTATTTTTCTTTGTATCTGGTTGTGCCTCTGATCGGGTCCAACCCTACACCACTATATAGTGGCGAGAGCAGTCGACGCAGCTTTTACCCGAGAAGGTCGGGATCGAATCCACATGGAGCTACAATAATGTTTGGAGTTGGATTTCTATCTAATCTAGCAATGCATAGTGCTCTTGATTACACTTCTAATCATATTTGTTTGTTTGTTACTTCTAATTTTATACTAATGATGTGCTAAACTGAGCTAAGTATAAATGTTTGTAAGGTTTTCTAAATGGTTAAAGAGGACTAGGGAAGTGACTTTCCCCTAGGTGAATACTTGACGGGTTCTAAAGCTTAAGGCAAAGTTGTTATGTTTAGGATCGCGATATAGCCAATGCACGAAACTACTCACTCTATACCTATCGCTAGCTTGAGTGACTTTGCCTTAATTGACTTTTTCAAGACCAATTGGGTGTCAAAATTGTGCAAGCAATATAGGCTCAAGTCGGGTATTACTCTCTCTATGTTTAACCCTTTAATCGGGGCTATCAATCTCTTGAATACGCCCAATTCCTTGTTGGTCTGATTTTCCTAAACTCAAGCTCTCTTTCTCAAGAAGAGCCCAAATCAAAAAGGCACAAATTAGTGTTTGCAACCCCTAATTCAACATGGAAAACACAAATCAGGCCAAATATCAACCACCCATAAACATCTAAGCCCTAAAACAAGAGACCCATCAAATACCCACACTAGGGTTGAGTCACAACCCTAACTAATGGGTCTAGCTACTCATAATAATGGAAGAAATCAGATATTGAGATGAAGAATAACCCTAAAATATAATTACAAGCTAAGATTCGAAGATTCAATGTTAAACTAGCTAAATAATTACTCAAAATAGCTAAAAAATGGCATTCACGTGCTCAACTACAGATAAGATAACCTAAAAATCTGAAAAAGAAGTATTTATACAAGGCCGATTGTTTTGGACTAAAATGCCCCTGAAGGAGGTACCGCGGACCGCGAAAAATGGACTGCGGCCGCGGTGAGGCTTTTTGGCTTCAAATCTTTCCCTCTGAATCTGGCTACTGCGGACCACAGTAAATGGACCGCGGCCGCGATGGCTTCACCATGGACTGCAACAAATGGATCGCGGACCGCAGTGTCTTGAAACTTCCAAACTTCATGTTCTCTAAATCTCTTCTCAGTGGACCGCAACAAATGGATCGCGACCGCGAAGAATCAACCGCGGACCACGGTGCTTGAATTTCTAGAATTGCATCCTCTCTGATCTTTACCACTGCGGACCGTGATAAAAGCACTAGGATCGCGGTGGGTCTATTGCAACCACGGTGGATTTAATGCTGTAGCGGTGCTTTGACTTGTTCTTGGCACTTGTGCAGGTTTCACTCCTTTTTGAGCTGGTTTTGACTTCCTTGTCACTTTTTGACCAAACACTGCAAACAAGCACAATATGTAAGCTTTCAGGATTACTTGTATCCACTTTTAATCCAAAAATCAAGCAAAAAGGAGTATAAAATATATTAGAATCCCTAGTTATCAACTCCCCCAAACTTAAGCTTTTGCTTGTCCTCAAGCAAACAATGTAAGTCCCAACTCTTTAAGAACAAAACCAAGAAAATTTAGCTGACCTAAAGTGACCTCTTCTAGCATCAATGGGGATTAACAATTGCCCTCAATTCAAATGAATCATTGACAACATTCAACCTTTTAAGCACCATGGTTTTAGTGCGACACAAAAGCATCAGAGTTGACTCAACTCATCAAGGAAACTCTTTCTACTACTTTGGTCATTGTGGAACCCAAACTCATGCTCCTCACTCTTCCTTAAGCAAAACCTCACTTTTAGATTGTAGCACTCAGAATGAGGATTGTGGAAAACACACTCATATCTCTCAAAGAAAGGTCAGAAGTCCGGTTCTAAGTACCATAAGCTTGCCCCTTATGTGAGTCACCACTAATGTAAGCTTCACTCAACTCAAGATCATATAGGGCTTTTGTGGGGATACAATGAAGGCTTTTGGTTCAGTGTATGATATATTTAGTCTAAGAAGGTTTCATCTTCCCTAAGCACTTCATTTGTTTTATTTTGGCACACATTCTCTTGACTCTTTGAGTCATTTACTTCTTTCTTAGGGGTTAAAGAGATACACCGTCACTCTTTCTTGTTCATTTCAAACCTTTTTCTCCTTTATAGTCTTTCCACGCCTTTCATCTTTTTACTTTTATTGAATCCCTTCATTTCTTCTACATTGTTCATTCTTTTTTACTTTTTGATTTTCTTTCTTTTTCTTTTTGCCTTTCCTTTTCTTCATTTTGTACCTTTTACCACTTTTTGCATTCCTCATCTCTCCCCCCAAACTTATGTTGTTACCTTATGCTAAGGAAAGATCGGGTGCCAAGAGAGGTTTTTTTTAGAACGGGTAAAGGCTTGTATCATGGTCTTTGAAAGAAAAAGGGTTATGGCTCAAAGGGGTTGACTAGGGATATTATCATTGGTAGGCTATGGATGTTTTCAAGATACCATTCGCATCAAGGAGAGACTATAATCACTTCTCATGTCAAACTACACTTACAATTTCGCCTAGACAAACATTCAGGGCAAGTTCTAGACTCAATGGCACGGGATTTGGACTTGCAAATTAAATTCTCAACCCACAAGATATAGTATTGCTAAAGAGACAGAGTCGGGGGCCTACAAAAACCTTAGCTAATATTAGAGCAATGCAAATGGTCCCAAAAAACCACTTGATGATTGTTAGCCAACACAAGAGTCTCAAGGTCACAACTATCACCATCTTATACACACCAATTTGTTTTTGACCATAAGATCAAAGACAAATGTGTTAGGCCCAAGTGAAGCTTTGCTTGAGGCACTATTACTCACTAGCTACTGTTTACACAAAAACGAAAAGAAAACAGACTCAAACCATTAAGAAGGTTGTCATGCCATCTATCATCGGGAAGAGCCACCCGGTTCAGACAAACTCCACCTTTGGAAAGAACCGTGACATTAAGAATACCAAAGGCTTATTGAACGCAAGACTCAAAATAAGAAGATATGAACTGAAAAAGAAGCTACTAAAATGAAGTAAGAAGCTATGAAAGAAAATACGGAAGGTAAACTAAATATGTACAATAGGGGATTTAAACGAATATATATATGAGAGAGAATGAATATATACATAAGAAAGTAACTTTATATACAAACCAAGATTGCAAAATACGAAAAGTGAAATAAACTGGTAAAATTATGTACATACCAAAAGTGAAAAATCATAACAAAAAGTAAAATAGAATCATAATTACAGTCCAATATAATCAAAATAGGGCTACCCCCTCAAATTAAAGCTAGCATTGTCCTCAATACTGACTAGCCAAAAATAAGCTCAACAAGAAGATAGAGATTAAAGACAACTCCCTATTGGTCCTCCGTCTGCATGGGGTCATGAGCCTGGGTCCCTGGGTCCTGGGACTGCTCAGGAACCTATGACTGAATCCCTGTAACCTGTGCCTGCTCTGGGACCTGAGGCTGGCTAGAGAAACCCCCTGCGGGTCCTCCATCTCAATCACTACATCATCTGCCTGGGGGATCACTCTCCTCCTCTTTGGTGCCCTCTCCAACTCCTGCTCCTGCTCCGGCCCAGACTGGGCTGCTAGAGGCTGGTCATGCAACAATAGCTCCAATAGTAGATGATTTGCAACCTTCATCTTCTCTACTTCTTCCCTCAACTGCTTCACAGACTCCTTTGAGGCCCGAGTATGCTTTAGCTTCTTTGTCTGCTTGGTTAGCTCCTTCAGTGACTTCCTATGAGCATCTATAGCTTCCATAATCAACTTTTGGTTCTCTAGGAGCTTCTTTTGGTTGTCTAGAAACTCCTTGAGAGTCTCCTTCACTGAAGCTTGAACCTGTGGTTGTGGGGGTACGAACTGGGCTGCCATCGAACTGGAAAGCACAAACAACTTAGAAGTAGCTATCTGCATCCAGTTGTTGATACTGGCGAGTGTTTGGCTTAAACGGTGGGCAGTCAATGGGTAGGCTGAGGATGAGGGGATAACTGGAGCAATGGAAGTCGATGGTCTGGAGGCAATATCTGGTGTGGCTGTGGGAGGCTAAAAAGAACTGACTACTACTACTGGCTCTTCATACTGGCCAGTAGAAGTAGTGGCTTTACCTTTAGGATCTTTGGCTTTGGTGTTATCATCATCCTTGAGGCTGTACCATGAAAAAGGCATCTTTGGTTTCACCTTTACGTCAAACTTCTTTTTTTCCACGTCCTGGTCCTCAAAATACATTGTAAGGAAATTTGGGAAGGGGTATGATCTATCACCTTCATTGACCACCCTAGTGATCACCCTAGACATAACATTCCCAATATTGATCGGGAACCCCACCATAATAGAAGCCACCAATATTGTTCGGGAGACCGACATAGAGTTCTCATGGGTAGTGGGGTCTAGCCTGCTGCATACAAAAGTCTCCCACTCCTTCGCCTCAAAATTTAAAGTTTTCCTCAAAATTTAAACTCCTGATGTCAACCATGCTGGGGTGGTACCCGGGAGTGCCAGGTATTCTGGTAACCACGGACGGGTTGCCTCATCCAATGCTACCTTTTCCAAGTATAGTGATTCATCTTCCTCGGGAAAGCCAAGGTAGTCATTAAGTGTCTTCCCATCAAACTTCACTATCAAATTCTGCACCTTAGTCACTTTAGTGCCCTTTTTTATGTGGGCGGGATTTGCGTAGAACTCCTTAACTAATTGCTCGTTTGCATCCCAGACTTTACTTGTAAAATATTCCCAGCCCGGTCGCTCTATGAATTTCCTCTTCACATTAGGGTTGTGAGGTAGAAGGTCCCTCTCAATGAGTTTTCGCTCAAGAATCAATTTCCTCTGGGGCCACCACTCTTGGAACTTGTGGTATGCAACCTCACCAACAAATCTCCTTTGCCAAACCTCCGGGTTTCTAGTTCTTTCTACACCCCCAGTTTGGGCTTCTCCCCCTTCTTCTTCATCAATAGGATCCTCACCGGTTGTTGAAGCTATAGGTGAAGTAGAGGCTGCACTATCACTGCTCTCTGCTGAGCCCTCAAATGACTCAGAAGAAACTTGAACTGAATCTTGAGCAGTAGGAGAGGCCAGAGGTGTAGGTACATCTCTCAACCTAAATCTCTCCTGGAAGTCGGGTACATATTCCGGCACTAAGTCAGACTCTGTTGCCTCCCGGGAGGGCAAATACTCACTTCCCTTTGAATGGGAAGCAACTCTATCTGCAGCCTTGATTTGTTTTCTGGTTTCCCCAATTGCTTTCCGAACCTGTGGGGTCAATTTATCATTCCTCGTCCCCTACTCCGGGAGGACTCCCCTCTTCCTTTCTATTTGTCACCACCTCCTCTTGATTTAACCATTGTCTACAAGGAGAATTCAGTTAATGTTTGTTGGTATCAATACCAAAAGAAGCAGTAAAGAATATGATTGGAAAAAGTTGACCGCGGACAACATAAAATGCATTGCGGCCGCAAAGTTACCACCGCGGACCGCGAAAAATTGCATCGCAGACCGCAGTGGTGTGGGATTCAGATTACCCACCCTCTGATTCAGGTTCCCCACGGTCCGTGAAAAATGATGCTTGGCCGCGGTAAGGCACCGCAGACCGCGAAAAATGCCACCGCGAACCGCGGTTGTCAAGGTTTTATAATCTCTCAAAAGATAGTTGACCGCGGACCGCGATGGTCAAATATTTGTGCTCAACACCTAGGTTTTCAAAGTTTCATGCATTTTAGCATTAATCAACATATTATCAACCCACTATGTAGTTAATCACCCTTTCTGACTAATTAAAACCTAATCTAATTAACATTATAGAGCCCTAAGTTAAAAATTGAAAGAAGAAGTAAGAACTATTAGATTAAAAGAAAATAAAAACAAAATTAAAGACTAAGGATGGATTTGAAGTACCAGAAGTGAGATGCAATACAGATGAAACTTAGTTCTTGTGTTGTGCAAATCAGTGTGTGAGTGAACAATACTGAGAATGCAAAGAGCGAAAAGTGTAAAAGGGGGCCTGAGGTCCTATTTATAGAAAAGACCTGGGACCCACACTACGTACCCACCGCGGACCGTGAAAAATCCACTGTGGACTGCAGTTATGAAACCCAAAAGGGCACTGGCATGGACTTCACCGTGGACAGTAGAAAATGCACCGCGGTCGCGTTAAGGCACCACGTACCGCGGAAAATGCATTGCAGTCGCGGTTGAAACTTCAGAGAACTATCACTTTTGTACATTTAGCACTATGGACCGATGAGGGCCAAACCTATTGCAAAAATGAGACCCCCATCACTTATGTTTGCTCGAGGAGTGCCAAACCTAGTAAAAATACTCTTCTTGAGAAATGCAACAACACTCCGGGACTTATTATTGGGTAAAGCCACGACCTCAACCCACTTTGAAACATAGTCAACTGCCACCAGAATGTATATGTTACCGCATGAACTAACAAACGGGCCCATGAAATCAATGCCCCACACATCAAAGATATCAACTTCGAGAATAGTGGTGAGAGGCATCTCATCCTTCTTTGAAATTCCACCCGCTTATTGACATTCGTCGCATCTCTTCACAAGTTCACTTACATCCTTATACAATGTTGGCCAGTAAAAACCATAATTAAGAACCTTTGAAGCTGCCCTCGCCCCACCATGATGACCAGCGTAGGGAGAGGAATGACAAGCCTCTAAAATACTCAATTGCTCCTCATCCGGGGCACATCTTCGGATCACACTGTCAGTGCATATATTGAACAAGTAAGGCTCATCCCAATAGTAGTCCAAACTATCTCATTAAAGCTTCTTCCTTTGGTTAGAAGAGATCTCACATGGTACAATACCGATCACAAGGAAGTTGGCAACATCCGCAAACCATGGCATGCTATTCATTGATACATAGAGGAGCTGATCATCAGGGAAAGAATCATTAATTTTAAGGCCATCACGGGTCCTCCCCTCCTCCTCCAAGTGGGACAAGTGGTCCGCCACTTGGTTTTCACACCCTTTCCAGTCCATAATCTCCAAATCAAACTCTTGAAGCAATAAGATCCATCTCATCAACCGAGCTTTGGAATCCTTCTTCTTCATTAAGTATCGGAGTGCGGCATGGTCGGTATGAACTATCACCTTGGCACCCATGAGATATGACCGAAATTTCTCCATTGCGAACACAATAGCCAACAACTCTTTTTCCATCACCGTGTAATTCACTTGAGCATCATTCATTGTTTTGCTTGCATAATACACCGGGTGAAATATTTTATTCACTCTTTGACACAAGACCGCTCCAACCGCCATATCACTCACGTCACACATGATCTCAAAAGGCAAGCTCCAATTGGGTGCGGTAATAATAGGAGTGGTGGTCAACTTGTACTTGAGGAGTTCAAAAGCTTTCATACATTTTTCATTGAACACGAACTTGGCATCTTTTTCTAATAACTTTCACAAGGGATTTACTACCTTAGAAAAGTCTTTAATGAATCTTTGGTAGAACCCCGCATGCCTAAGAAAACTTCTAACCCCCTTGACTGATGTAGAAGGAGGAAGCTTTGAGATCACTTCAATTTTAGCCTTGTCCACCTCTATGCCTTGCTTTGATATCTTATGGCCGAGGACAATGCCCTCCTCGACCATAAAGTGGCATTTCTCCCAATTTAGCACAAGATTGGTTTCTTCACACCGGGCCAACACCCTATCAAGATTTTTCAAACATTCATCAAACGAGTCACCCACAACACTGAAGTCATCCATGAACACCTCCAAAATGTCCTCCACCATGTCGGTAAATATGGCCATCATACACCGCTAGAATGTAGCCGGTGTATTACACAATCCAAATGGCATCCTAAAAAGGCAAAGGTACCATACATACACATGAAAGTGGTTTTCTCCTGATCTTCCGGAGCAATTAAAATTTGGTTGTACCCAGAATATCCATCTAAGAAATAGTAGAAGGAACACCCATCAAGTCTATCTAGCACCTGGTCAAGAAAGGCAATGTAAAGTGATCCTTGTAGGTCAATTTATTCAACTTGCGATAATCCATGCACACCCTCCGTTCGATAACAATCCAGGTAGGAATCAACTCATTTTGCGTATTGGTAACCACGGTCATACCACCCTTCTTCAGCACACATTGCACCGGTGAAGTTCAAGAACTATCCGATATGGGTTACACAACCCCTGTATCAAGCCACTTGATCACCTCCTTTTTAACAACCTCTTGCATTGCCTCATTCAACCTCCTTTGATGTTCCACGGAGGGCTTTGCATCATCTGCAAGAATAATTTTATGCATACAAAAGATGGGGGTTATTCCTCGGATATCATCTAAAGTACATCCAATTGTCTTCTTTCGTTTTTGGAGCACCGCCAATGTGGCATCTACCGACATATTTTTAAGACAAGAGGAAAGAATAACTAGCAAAGTTGAACTAGGGCCTAAGAATTCATACCTGAGGTGTGGAGGCAACGGTTTCAACTCCAACACGGGAGGTTCCTTGATTGAGGGCTTTATTGGTGGAGTCTTCCTATTCTCAAAATCCAAAGAGAGCTTCCGAGGCTCATAAGAGTAAGAGCCTATTCCATGTAAAGCATTAACACACTCCACCCGGCCTTTATCCTTATTTACATCAAGATTCAACAATACTTCCTCTAGAGGGTCCTCCACATTAATCATTGCACTAGTATCATCAACTATCACTGCCATGACAAGATCCATGAAAGAGCACACTTTAGTACTGTTGGGATGCTTCATTGACTTGCACATATGAAAGACCACTTTTTCATCACCCATTTGAAAGGTGAGTTCCCCTTCTTCCACATCAACTAAGGCCTTCTCAGTTGTAAGAAAAGGTCTTCTCAAAATGATCAAAACTTCATAATCTACCTCATAATCCAAGATCACAAAATCAGCGGCCAAAATGAACTTGTCCACCCAAATAAGAGCATCATCTACAAAACCAAACGGCCTCTTCATAGTTCTATCCCCCATCTTCAACCTCATTTAAGTAGCCCTCGGTTACCCAATACCCAGAGTCTTGAAAACGGAGTAATGCATCAAGTTGATACTTGCCCCCAAATCACATTGAGCTTTTGCAAAGTTTGCACTCCCAATGGTGCAAGGAATGGTGAAAGTGCCGGGATCTTCTAGCTTTGGAGCCATCGAGTGCACTATTGCACTAACTTGGTGGATCATCTTGATGGTCTCATAATCCATGGATCTTTTCTTTGTCACCAAGTCTTTCATGAACTTGGCGTGCATTTGTTCTAGAGCCTCCACCAAAGGCACATTAATTGATAAGCTTTTTATCATGTCAATAAACTTCTTAAACTGGTTCTCATTTTTCCGCCTCGCAAGCCTTTGAGGATAAGGTAGAGGTGGCCTTAGCAAAGGAGCCTTGGCTTTAGGCACAACTGTTTCCAGCATGTCTATTACGTGTTCCCTAGAAGGGTTCACGTCATTCTGAGTTCCCACCTTGTTATCTTGGATATCAATCCTCACTTCCTCATTCAAGTTCTTATCAGTCACATTCTCAACCACCAAAGGGATATCATCCTCTTGCAACTCAACTTCATCACTCAAAATTTCTTCTTGTTTAGAGGCATTTACATCACCGCCTCGTCCACTTCTTGTAGTTACCTCTATTGCATGACTGGTATTGTTCCCACCCTTCAGGTTGACTACCGTATCACTAGGTAGAGCCCCCTTAGGGCGAATATTCAAGTATTGTGAGATTTGGCCTAATTGAACCTCCGATTTTATGATTGAAGTATTATAGGATGCCAACTGGGCATTAGAGTCAGCATTCGTTTTCAACATCTATTCAAACATCATTTCGATTCTCCCCATTTCAGTGTTGAATGAACTAGGACCTTGGGATGGAAATAGGGGTGGTTTGTTCGATTGTTGATACATTGAGGGCCTTTGAAAGCCTTGACCCCAATTTCCTTAATTGACATTGTTCCAACCACCCTGATTGTTGTTTCCACCCCAGTTGTTGTTGTTGCCACTCCAATTACCCTAATTGTTCTGGTTGCCCCAATTTGAATGTTGGTTGTTGTTCCCCTAATTACTATTCCCTTTTTGTTTTTGATTTCCCCAATTGCCTTGGGATCTCCATTGTTGTTTTTGGTTAGAAGAATTGTCCCTTTGGCCTTGATAGTTGTTCACGTATTATAGTTTTTCATTTTGCTCATCATACCCATCATCTTGGAACCCACCACTATATTGGTCATATTGATACGAACTCCCTTGGTTCTATTGACCTCTTTGTCTTATTTTGTTCACTAGCATGTTGACACCCTCCATAGCATTCACTTGGCGTGAATTTTGAACTTGTTGTAATTGTGCCTTTGCTAGCTGGTTCATTGTTGTTATCAGTTCTGCTATAGCCTGCCCATGGTCATATAGCTCTTTGTGCAAATGAGTGACCGTGGGATCACCCTGTAGCATATTGGCTCTACTTTGCCAAGCGGAGGACGTGTCAGCCATCTCATCCAATATTGCATTAGCCTCATCATACAGTGTGTTCATGAAATTTCTCTCGGCGAGTTAGTTCACTATTCACTAATTTGTTGTGTTAATGCCTGGGTAGAATGTCTGTTGTATCATTGCCTCAGTCATATCATTATTTAGGCATTCCTTTACCATAGTCCGATATCTCTCCCATATCTCATGCAGTGGTTCATTGGGATCCTGTTTGAAAGCTAAGATTTCATCCCTCAAGGTTTCCATGTGGCCCGGCGAGAAAAACTTTGCAATGAATTTATCCACCAAAACTCATCCCAAGTAGTGATGGAATGGTTGGGAAGCCTTTCAAGCTAGCCCAACGCCTTCCTTCTAAGTGAAAAAGGGAATAGTCTCAACCGAAGCGAATCCTTTGACACATTTGTTTGCTTGCTCCCCCAGCAGGTATCCATGAAACCCTTAAGATGTTTGTAAGCATTCTGATGGGGAGCACCTATGAAATACCCTCGCTGCTCTAACAAAGTCAACATCATATTTGTAATTTGGAAATTTCCCTCCCGGATTCAGGGTGGGACAATTGCACTAGCATATCCTTGGTTTGGAAGCACCCGAGGAGCCACTCTTGGAGGTGGCAGGCGTGGGTCTGGAACATTATCATTGGCCTGAAAGACTTTCATTTGTCCCTGAGGTACTAGAGACACCTCATCTTCACCATTATCATCAACTTTCTCCCCCGGGATCACGTTTCCAAGAGGGTCATTGTTGTTGTTTACCGCCATTTTGTACCTGAATTGGCGACACACATAAATTAGTATCATAGAAGGAAAGAAAAACAATACACAAAACTATTCAAATAGATAGCCAAAAATGCTTAGCTTCCCGACAACGACGCAAAAAAGTGATTGGGTCCAACCCTACACCACTACAGAGTGGAGAGAACGGTCTATACATCTTTTACCTGAGAAGGTCGGGATCGAGTCTAGAGGGAGCTACAACAATATTTGGAGTTTGATTTCTATCTAATCTAGCAGTGTGTAGTGCTCTTGATTACACTTCCAATCATATTTGTTTGTTTGTTACTTCTAATTTTATACTAATGATGTGCTAAACTGAGCTAAGTATAAATATTTGTAAGGTTTTCTAAATGGTTAAAGAGGCACTAGGGAAGTGACTTTCCCCTAGGTGAATACTTGACGGGTTCTAAAGCCTAAGGCAAAGTTGTTATGTTTGGGATCGCGATATAGATAATGCACGAAACTACTCACTCTATACCTCTCGGTAGCTTGAGTGACTTTGCCCTAATTGACTTTCTCAAGACCAATTGGGTGTCAAAATATGGCAAACAATATAGGCTCAAGTCGGGTATTACTATATCTAGGTTTAACCCTTTAATCGGGGCTATCAATCTCTTGAATACGTCCAATTCCTTGTTGGCCCGATTTTACTAAACTCAAGCTCTCTTTCTCAAGAAGAGCCCAAGTCAAAAAGGCACAAATTAGTGTTTTCAACCCCTAATTCAACATGAAAAACACAAATCAAGCCAAATATCAACCACCCATAAACATCTAAGCCCTAAAACAAGAGACCCATCAAATACCTACACTAGGGTTGAGCCACAACCCTAGCTAATGGGTCTAGTTACTCATAATAATGAAAGAAATCAGATATTGAGATGAAGAATAACCCATAAAATATAATTACAAGCTAAGATTCGAAGATTCAATGTTAAACTAGCTACATAATTACTCAAAATATCTAAAGAACGACATTCACGTGCTTAACTAAAGATAAGATAACCTAAAAATTTGAAAAAGAAGTATTTACACAAGGCCAATTTTTCTGGACAAAAATGCCCCTGAAGGAGGTACCGCGGACCGCGGAAAATGGACTGCGGCCGCGGTGAGACTTTTTGGTTTCAAATCTTGATCTATGAATCTAGCCACCACGGACCGTAGTAAATTGTCTACGGCCGCGATGGCTTTACCGTGGACCGCAACAAATGGATCGCGGACCGCGGTGTCTTGAAACTTCCAAACTTCATGTTCTCTAAATCTCTTCTCCGCAGACTGTAAAAAATGGATCGCGGACGCGATGAAGCTACCGCGGTCGCGAAGAATCAACCGCGAACCGCGGTGCTTGAATTTCCAGAATTGCATCCTCTCTGATCTTTGCCATCACGGACCACGATAAAAGCACTATGGTCGCGGTGGGTCTATTGCAACCGCTGTGGATTTACTGCTATAGCGGTGCTTTAACTTGTTCTTGGAACTTGTGCAGGTTTCACTCCTTTTTGAGTTGGTTTTGACTTCCTTGTCACTTTTGACCATACACTGTAAACAAGTACAACATGTCAGCTTTCGGGATTACTTGTATACACTTTTAATCTAAAACTCAAGAAAAAAGGAGTATAAAATAGACTAGAATGCCTAGTTATCTGCCTCGTAATTCTTTGAGTTCTCCTGTGTATGTGTCCATGCCTGTGAGAGATTCTATTGTTGTAGATCGTGTCTATCGTTCATACGTGATTGTCATTGGAGGCCTTGAGACTAGTGTATATTTTTTGCTTCTCGATATGGTTAATTTTAGCCATACCAAGGTTTCCTCTACTAGACTGGAGAGGGAATCCTAGTCATTCTACCAGCAGAGTTATTTCATATGTGAAGGCTCGGCATATCGTCGAGAAGGGATGTCTAGCTTATTTGGCATATGTTCGTGATTCCAGTGCGGAAGATTCTTCTATGGATTCAGTACCAGTTGTTCGTGAGTTTCCAAAGGTGTTTCCTGCAGACCTGCCTGGGTTACTACCTGATAGGGATATTGACTTCCGTATTGGTTTGGCTCGGGGAACTCAGCCCATTTCTATTCCGCCATACCGTATGGCCCCGAGAGAGTTGAAAGAATTGAAGGACACTACTAAAAAAATCAGGTTTTAGCGACGAACAAATTTGTATCTAAATAAAAAAATTCGTCACTAATCTCATTTAGCGACGGATTATCAAAAAATTCTTTTAGCTATGATCATTTTAGCTACACCTTAGCGATGATGTTCATAGCTAATTCCAGTTTTTTTTTGTAGTGGGAGCAGTTGCAAGATTTGCTTGACAAGGGCTTTATTAGACCTAGTGTCTCGCCCTGGGGTGCGCCTGTGTTGTTTGTGAAGAAGAAGGATGGATCAATGAGCATGTGCATAGATTATCGACAGTTGAATAAAGTCACCGTCAAGAACAAGTATCCATTGCCGATGATTGATAAAGATATTTTCGAAGATTGATTTGAGATCTGGCTACCATCAGTTGAGGATTACGGCATCCGATGTCCCTAAGACAACTTTTCTAACTCGGTATGGGCATTATGAGTTTCTAGTAATGTTATTTGGGCTGACAAATGCTCCAGCAACATTTAAGGATTTGATAAACCGGGTGTTCAAGCCCTATCTAGATTTCTATGTGATTGTGTTTATTGATGATATCTTGATTTACTCCCGCAGTCGAGAGGAGCATGAGCAGCATCTTCGGATCGTTCTTCAGACTCTGAGAGACTGCCAGTTATATGCTAAGTTTTCGAAATATGAGTTTTGGTTGAATTCAGTTACTTTCTTGGGTTACGTTGTATCAGTAGAGGGTATTTAGGTGGATCCGAAGAAGATTGAGGCTGTCAAGAACTGGCCCAGACCCACATCAGCTACAGAGATCCGGAGTTTCTTGGGATTGGCGGGCTATTACCATCGGTTTTTGGAGTGGTTTTCATCTATATCAGCCTCGATGACTAGGTTTACCTAGAAGGATGCCCCGTTCAGATGGTCAGACGAATGTGGGGCGAGCTTTTAGAAGCTCAAGACTGCTTGTCTACGGCGCCAGTGTTAGTGTTACCAACAGGTTCAGGATCTTATACGGTATATTGTGATGCATCTCTTATTGGACTTGGTGCGGTGTTGATGCAGGATGGAAAGGTTATTGAATATGCTTTGAGGTAGCTGAAGGTTCACGAGAAGAATTATCCAATTCATGACTTAGAGTTGGCAGCTATTGTTCATGCATTGAAGATTTGGGGGCACTATCTTTATGGCGTGTCATGTGAGGTGTTCACGGATCATGTTTGCAGTATTTGTTTAAGAAAAAGGAACTTAACTTGAGGTAGAAAAGGTGGTTATAGATATTGAGAGACTATGAATCACCTTTTTGTATCATCCCAGAAAGGCCAATGTGGTAGCCGATGCTTTGAGTAAGAAGTCAGCCAGTATGGGCAACCTTGCATTCATTCCAATCGGTGAGAGACCGCTTGCATTAGATGTTCAAGAATTGGCCAATCAGTTCGTGAGGTTGGATGCTTCTAAGACCAGTTGTGTTCTAGCTTGTACCGTCGTTCGATCTTTATTGTTTGAGCGCCTCAGGGAGCGGCAGTATGATGACCCTCATTTGCTTGTCCTTAGGGATATAGTGCGACACGGAGATGCCAAACGGGTTACGGTAGGAGATGATGGAGTTTTGAGGATGTAGGGTCGTGTTTGTATGCCTAATGTGGATGAACTTCATGAGTTGATTCTAGAGGAGGTCCACAGTTCCTGCTATTCTTTTCATGGGGCGCCACCAAGATGTATCAGGACTTGTGGCAACATTATTGGTGGATGAGGATAAAGAAGGACATAGTTGCATATGTAGCTCAGTGTCTAAATTGTCAGTAAGTAAAGTACGAGCATCAGGGACTAGGTAGTTTGCTTTAGAAGATAGAGATTCCAGAGTGGAAGTGGGAGCGAATCACTATGGATTTTGTTATTGGACTCCCACGAACTCAGAGTAAGTTCGATGCAGTTTGGGTCATTGTGGACAGGCTGACCGAGGCAGCGCATTTCATTACTATGGCAGTTTTCTATTCTTCAAAGAGGTTGGCAGAGATTTATATCCGTGAGATCATTCATCTTCACGGTGTGCCCTTGTCTATCATTTCTAATCGAGGTACGCAATTCACCTCGCATTTCTGGAGAGCAGTGCAGCGTGAGTTGGGCACGCAAGTTGAGTTGAGCACAACATTTTATCCCCAGACTGACGGATAGTTCAAGCGAACTATTCAGATCTTAGAGGATATCCTCCATGCTTGTGTTATTGACTTCGGATGCTTTTGGGATCAGTTCTTGCCACGTGTAGAGTTTGCCTATAATAACAGTTATTAGTCGAGCATCTAGATGGCTCCCTATAAGGCATTATATGGTAGACAGTGTCGATCACTAGTCAGATGGTTTGAGTTGGGAGAGGCTCGGTTATTGGGTACAGATTTAGTACAGGATGCCTTGGATAAGGTCCAGATCATTCAGGATAGACTTCGTACAGCTTAGTCCAGGTAGAAGAGTTATGCCGGCCGTAAGGTCCGTGATGTTGCATTCATGGTCAGAGAGAGAGAGAGAGAGAGTGTGTGTGTTGCTCCATGTGTCACCCATGAAGGGTGTAATGAGATTTGGAAAGAAGGTCAAATTGAGCCCTAGGTACATCGGGCCTTTTGAGATTCTTCAGCGAGTGGGTGAGTATGCTTACAAGCTCGCATTGCCACCCAGTTTATTAGTAGTTCATCCGGTATTCCATGTGTCCATGCTCCAAAAGTATCAAGGTGATCCATCCCACGTGTTAGATTTCAGCTCTGTCTAGTTGGACAAAGATTTGACTTATGAGGAAGAGCTGGTAGCTATTCTAGACTAGCATATTCGTTAGTCGAGGTCAAAGAGTTATCCTTCAATTCGAGTGCAGCGGAGAGGTCAACCCGTTGAGGCAGCTACTTGGGAGTCCGAGTCCTACATGCGGGGTAGATATCCCCACCTTTTCCCCCCAGCTCAAGTACTTTTCAATGTCCATTCAAGGACGAACAATTATTTTGGAGGTGGAGAATGTGATGACCCAAAAGGTCATCTTATGATTTAAAATTAAATTCGGTGTTTTAAAGCCTTAAAAATCTCATTGTTATCCTTCTCGATTTGCATGCGCAGTCCGGGCCTAGTTCCCAAAAGCTTTTATGTTAAAAGTTGATGAAAATAATAATTTTTGCCTAAAAAGTTGATTTTAGTAGACTTCGGTCAATTGTTTTGGTAAACGGTCCCGGACTCGTATTTTGACAATCCCGGTGGGTCCATAATAAAATATGGGACCTGGGCGTATGCCCGGAATCGAATTCCGAGCTCCTTTGCTCAAGATATGTTTTTTTGTTGAAAATTGAAAAGTTGAAAATCTAATGGTTTTAAGAATTTGGTTAATATTTGATCTTGTTAGTATCAGGTTCGTATCTTGGTTTCGGAGCCCAGTGTCACACCTCCTCTTTCCGCCCCGCGAGGGGAGTAGGAGTTTTTTCCAATTAAAGGACAATCGAAACGGGATTTATTTATTTATTTCAGAGTCGCCACTTGGGAGATTTAGGGTGTCCCAAGTCACCAATTTTAATCCCGAATCGAGGAAAAGAATGACTCTGTATTACAGCCTACAAACCAGAAATCCGGATAAGGAATTTTGTTAACCCAGGAGAAGGTATTAGGCATTCACGAGTTCCGTGGTTTTAGCACGGTAGCTCAACTGTCATATTTGGCTCATTTATCTGATTTTTTAAACAATTAAGAACTTATATGCAAATTTAGCTTTTAAAACCGCTTTTATCATTATTCTTCTTATTATTTTATACAAAATTGCAACGTCGTGAAAACGCATCTCGAACCACGTCACAACCAGTGTACACGTGATTTGTTGACACATTTTGACTTCGTCAAGATCGGGATTTGGGTTACATAAATGCACACCCGTATTTTAAAAAATAACCTTATTAAATATGCGCCAAAATACTACGCGTTATTATACTATTAGGTATGACTGTGAAATTTACTAAATCGCCCATCCCAGAACCTAAGTATTTTATTATTATTTTTTTAAAAGAAAAATAAATAAGATTGGAGGACTCTGCAAATCTTTGTATTCTTTATATTTATTTATTTTTAGTGAAATCCTCCCTTATTTTATGAATACCTTTTAATGACTACATTTTTATTATTACTAAGTTTGTCTATAAATATAAAATCAATCTCGACATACTTAAAAAAAACATATTAAATACTAGTTTAAAACAAATATTAACGGAAAGTAATATTACTAAAATTATAATTATAAATACAACATGAAATTGTCAAATAAAAAAAAATTAATTATCCCATAGTCGGATTAAAAATCATATTGTTAGATGACTTGAGCTATTGAAATTAATTATTTACAAATACTGAAAATTAGAAATAATCTTGATTACTAAACCGTATTTCTAAAAATTAAATAATTTAACCTTAACTAACCTTGTTTTAATTCAAATCCTGTCCTAATACTTGATTCGCAAAACTAATTCAAGTTTTAACTGAATTTAGCTACATGATTCCGATTAACTTAACGTTCGCGATACTAAAACCCTTATGAATAAGGAACTTAATCAATTTTGCCAAACTGATTTAATAAAGCCATTTTTACGTTATTTTCTTCTATTTTAATTATTTGACAGTTTAATCAGTAATGAACATGCTTAAATATATACTACCTAATTATCAGGTTAAAGCAAAGCATTATTTAATACATCGCTACAATATGCCTAATTATGCAAAACAACGGCGATTTACAGAATAATAATACATGAAATAACCTGAATGCAATTAATAAAAAAAACTAAATTTAAAAAAATTTAACTTCCATTCTTCATTTCATCTTACAAAAGGCCAAAATTACAGTTGTGTATCCGGTATTGTCAATATAAGAAGAAGAAAGTCAGCCACGTAGTACGTAACACAACAACAACAATAATAACCAGCAATCCAGTCAACAGAAATCTCAGTGACAGATTTGAAAATCAAAATAAAATCCAGAAATACCAACAACAAACAACGGCCAGAAACCAAGGGAATTTTCGGATTTGAAAGGCTAATTAATCTTTAACCCTTCTTTTCTAAACACGTATATCAGAATATTTATCAGGTGTGTACTACTCTCTCTTCTAATTTTCAGCTCCTTTTTTATTTGTATTTTTTTTCCTTTTCTTTTTTTTCTTGGAAGTTTTAATATTTTTCGGAATTTTTCTTTCTCTCTTAAATATTCAGCTCTTTTTTTTTTTTCTCTCTCTCTCACTCTCTATCCGTCCTCTTCTCTTTTTTTCAAAATCTGATCAAGTCCTTCCTTTTATTAACATCTTTCAGCTTTAAAAAAAAAAATTAAAACCCACTATCTTCCACTCATCCCCCTTTTAATAAACAAATACCTCATTATATCAAATAATTGTATCACCCACACCCCATTATATTTTGTCCCCCATGCCTAACATAAACAATTACAATATTCCTCCCCACTACATTATGTCTTGTCCCCCATTATATTAAACAATTATTACCAACCCCAACCCATTACATTTTGTCCCCTATGCTTAACATAAAGAATTATTCAAAATGTTCAATTACAAAACTACCCCTCCGACCTTATTGCAATTACTATTTTGCCCCTGAATGTAATGCAATTTACCAAACTACCCCCATTAGCTATAACCAATTACAACCAAAATATAGCCAATATGACCAATTTCTAAACAAATTCGAACAACAAATCACATGAACATGATTTCTGAACCAATTCAACAACAAATCACATGAACGCAAATTGAACAACATCAAATTAATGTGCATAAATTAACCATATTGGGAACCAATCCTGGTTAACTTAGACCAAAAATTGATGAGTAAGGAAACAACAATATTAACAACACAATACATGATTCAAACTAAATCAACAAATCAAAAACCAAAACATAAATTCACATTAAATCAATGGATTAAAAATGAACTTCAAACAAAGATGAACATGAATTAAATCTATTTTAAACAACAAAACATGACGGATTCAAATGATTTAAACAACGTTAACAGTTTCTGAAAAAATACATAAAACACATGAAACAAATTGAAGAAATAATTACTTAAATTTCAATTTGAATCTAAAAAACATTAAACTAACAATTTCTACCTAAACAATAAACAAGAACAATAAAACAAACATGAAACAAACTTGAAAAATTAACAAAACAATGAACACGAAACAAAACAAAAATCAAACATTTACCGATTTTAGATTCGATAATATCAAAACGAAATACGGACATAATAAAACTCAAAACCCACTAACCGGATCGAAACAACGAATCAATGACTGACCAACGACGAACTCGTAGGGACTGTTTTGATGACCCCAACCAAATCTTGAACAAACGAGATGGTTTGAGTCTCGTTTTCGGACCGGACTGAAGCAACGAACCCATTTCTGTATGAGGTCTGTTTGGACGTAGCGAAGAAAAAACAGTAGGGTTAGCCATGGATGACGCAACAGGTCGTTTGGTTGCTTGGATGGAGAAGATGAAAGCAAAGCCCCACGTCCATGGCTGGAGCTCGGGAACTCGACCACTCAACTTGAGCTCAGATGAAACGAAGAAGATGAAGCAGATGATGCAGCAGTGGAGGTTTGTTTTAAACTCAGCTGCTCGACGACGCACAGTAGGGTAAGCCATGGACGTCCTTGAAGGAGTAGAAGAAGCAAACGATGCACAGTAGCACAGCTGAAGCAGCAGCGGCAGCTATGGGAGCTCGAGTTCGAGCTCGATGAATCTCGTCCATGGCTGGTTGTTTGAAGACGAAGCCGCAGCAGTGGCAGTGATGGGGTCATTGGAAATGCAGCAGCATGAAGTGAGGAGGAAGAAGAAGCAACGATCAACGTGAACTTGAAGAAGAAGAAACCCTCGCGATCTTGAAGAAGAAGAAGAAACACGGGCAGCAAGTGTGTGTGTGTTGCGTTGCCGTGGTTGTGTGTGTGTGTGTATGTGAAGGAGAAGAGGCGGGGGAAGGGCAGCCATTGATGGGTTTGTTTGGAGATTTTTGGAGAAGAAGATAGAGAGTGGGGGCGAGTAGGTAGTGTTTTTTTTAGGGTTTTGTTTTATTTTGTTTTTTTGAAATGCAAGATAGGGGGTGTTGGGTTTTGGGGTTATGGACTGGGTCAACCCGGTTTGAAATGGACCAGGTCATGGGGAAGGTTGGGCAATTTTTTGGGCCTGTTGTTTGAAATTGAAGAAGAGGCCCAATTCCGATTTTCTTTATATTTTCGCTCTCTTTTCTTCTTTTATTTTTCTAAAACTAAATTATAAAATACTTAAATTATTATTAAGAACTAAATTAAGTTATAAAAGCGCAAATTAACTCCCAATAACAATTAACGCACAATTAAGTAATAATTAAGCATAAAATTGTATATTTGGACATTAAATGCTAAAAATGCAAAAGATGCCTATTTTTGTAATTTTTAATTTTTGTAAAACAAACTTAATTACTAACAATTATAGAATTAAATCCTACATGCAAAATGCGACATATTTTTGTATTTTTATTAATTTAACAAATAAACATGCACAGACAAATACAAATAATTATCCAAAAATGTCACAAAAATTCTCAAAATTGCACACCAAGGAAAATCATTTTATTTTGAATTTTTTGGGAGTAATTCTCATATTGGGCAAAAATCACGTGCTTACAGCTGCCTCTCTTTGCCCGAAGACACGAAGGGTTTTCGTGCAAAGATAAAGTGAGCGATTTTTGCCCATCCGAGTACTCCGTGTGAATCATTTTTTGAAAACGATTTGACCGAACATTTGCTTCAGAGGTTTCCTACATATCCTGGGCTAAACAGAAATCAGGTCAATGTAGTTCGGGAAGTTTTGGTAGCTGGGACTACCATGAGACTGCTGTTGCGTGCTACTTTTACTGTTTGCTGACCTCCTTATTATCCCACGCTTAAAAGAAATATCAAGAAGTTAGACTAGACTACGGATTACAAGATCTTATCTGTCTTCCCCTTGCTCTGGTTTCCTTGCTTTCTTGTCGGCTTGTGTTTCCTCTGGTGCCTTTCTTTCGAAAACTGCTGGGGATGACACTGACCTTTTGCCTTTTTGAGTATAAGTTTTATTATTCCGTTCTGTCTGCTGGGGACGTTGCTTTCTGCATTAAAGCTTGTTATGCTGAGGATTTTTGTTGTGACCTTCCTCATTACTGCCTTCTTCTTGATCTTGAAATGTATTCCTCTGTTCTGCAGGCAGGCTCCTGACTTCAATCTTAACTTTTGAAAGATGACACAACCTCAATTCTCCAGGCGGGATCCTGACTTCAACAATATAACAATCTCCATTCTCTGTTCTCCAGGCGGGCTCCTGACTTCTTCAACTTAAAATGTATCAACCTCCATTCTCCAAGCGGGCTCCTGACTTCAACAACTTCTTAAATTCTATCACCTCTATTCTCCAGGTGGGCTCCTGACTTCTTCAACTTCTTGCATTTTATCACCTCCATTCTCCAGGCGGGCTCCTGACTTCTTCAACTTTCTCAAAATTTTAACACCTCCATTCTCCAGGAGGGCTCCTGACTTCAATAACTTTAAAATTATAACAACCTCCGTTCTCCAGGCGGACTCCTGACTTCAATAACTTCTTAAATTTTATCACCTCTATTCTCCAGGAGGGCTCCTGACTTCTTCAATTCCTTAAAAATAACACCTCCATTCTCCAGGCGGGCTCCTGACTTCTTCAATTCCTTAAAAATAACACCTCCATTCTCCAGGCGGGCTCCTGACTTCTTCAATTCCTTAAAAATAACACCTCCATTCTCCAGGCGGGCTCCTGACTTCTTCAATTTCTTAAATTTTATCACCTCCATTCTCCAGTCGGTCTCCTGACTTCTTCAACTTCTTACATTTTATCACCTCCATTCTCCAGGCAGGCTCCTGACTTCTTCAACTGATTCCTTTAAAATTGGTGTTTTATTCCTCTGAAAATTGCTGGGGATAACACCGATATTTTATTTCATCAATGTGTCATTTTCCTTCCTTAAAGACTATTTCCTTTAAAGCTGGTGCTTTCACTTCCCTGAAACCTGCCGGGAATAACACTGCTGGGGAATTATCTTTCTCCTTTTAATAATGGTGGGGATGATACTGATTATCTTGTTTCTTCCAAGATTACTTTTCTCTTAAAACTTATATCTCCCTTCTCGTATACTGCTGGGGAGTTTTTCCTTCCTTCAACACTTGTGTTATTTTTTCTCTTTCCCAAATGACTATCTGATTTTAAGAAAATTTTCGTAATGAGAGAAAATTTTCTGCCCCAGTTTGATGATCTTCTCTGTGACCCTGTCTTCTTGCGGTCAATAATATTTCTTTTCCCTGTTTCAAATCAAAGAAAAATTTATTAGTTGAAAATGGGGGCGAGTGGTCGTGCCACTTCTGCTAAGGATGGTTTTTCCCTTTTCTTTTCCTTTCATTGCTATAATATTTTGCTAAGGAGAATATTGATTGTTGAGGCTGATATTCCTGCTGGGGGTGGTTGTCGTTCCTCTTCCTCCCCCGCTCCGTGTTGTCCGACCATTGTGGAGCTTGGTCGAGAATCTGTCGGAGTTGTCCCTATATCTCGCAAATCTTCTGAGGATCATCTTGGAATTTGATCCATAACTTCCCTTGGAAATTTGGGCCTCTTAGGATCTAGATCCATTCATCATTTGGTCTTGCGACAAACTTCCTTTCGTTTGGTCGCCTTATCTTTGGCTTGTCCTTTTCGCATTTCGCCTTGCACCATTTTGGCAATTGGTAGTAAACTCTGAAAATCCTTTTCAAAAATAAACTACTAGGGAAATGAAATCTTTTAAACTAAGAAATGAAAGAGTGATAATTTTAAAGATAGAAAAAGAAGTCTTTCTGAACAAACGCTGGGGAAAAAGAAAAGAAAAGATATAACCAATCCCAACGATCATGTCGTACATTCCGAATCGATCAACCCAGTCTATTTGTATCAATCAATCTTTCGGATGGGCTCATCTCGCTGGGGATAAATAAATACTCAACTTTTCCCAAAGGTGCACCTTTTCCGCCAACCTCGCCTTGTCGCCTCATAGTGCCCTTCGAGGGGTTTTCACTAATAAGACTCTCCCATTTCTCTCAACTCCCATCGCTCTATGGTGCCTGTGAAGGTTTTCACCAATAAGACTCTCTCATTTTGTTTTATTTTTCAGCTGGGGATTGGAGCGTGTCGATACGACGCTCTTTGTTGGGGGATTCTTTCGGCTATCAATTCACTTCTAGTTTATGATCCTCTTCACTGCTGGGGATCCGAGTGTTGTTCCCAACTTCCATGTGCATGAACTTGGCACTTCTCGGATACTGATCGGGAGGTCTTTTTTGGACATCAATAGGGATTTTTGTGTGGGGTTAAAAGAAAAGGCTATCAAAAAGCTCAAAATAATTTTGACGGGTAAAACATTACAACTCTTGGAATCAAACTTTCTTTCCCAAAATTATAAACACAACTTCTGCCCCAGTTTTTTGTTGCTTGGGGATTCTTATTATTTTTGTTACACTATGATCGAGCCGCAAGGCACCTACGTATCCTTCTTTGAGGAATCAGGTCAAACGTAGTTCCCACTTACTTTGTTTTTCTTGTGATTTTTTTTTGTCTTTATTATTATTATTTTTTCTCTTTTTATCTTTTATTTTAATTACTGACTCCAAAAGAGGGATATGAAAGAATAAATAATGCTCAAAAGGATAAGCAAAGGTTAAGGTGTTTGGATAGAAGAAAGAATTGCCTCCGTCATTTCATTCTCCGATAAGTGCCAACCACAAACAAATGCCAATTACAATCAAAAGAGATCATACATAATATCTTTTAACTGCGTCGGAATTGATAGCCATGTCGACGCATTTCCCTTCGATATCTGTTAAACATAAAGCACCATTGGACAATACTCTGGTTACAATAAATGGTCTTTGCCAATTCGGGGCGAACTTGCCCTTTGCTTCTGCTTGGTGTGGCAGGATTCGTTTCAACACTTGTTGCCCCACTTCAAATTTTCTGGGGTGTACCCTCTTGTTGTAGGCTCTTGCCATTCTCCTTTGATATAACTGGCCATGACACACAGCTGCCAATCTCTTTTCATCAATCAAGTTCAATTGCTCCAAACGGGGTTTGACCCACTCATCATCATCAATCTCAGCCTCTGCGACAATCCGAAGGGAGGGAATTTCAACTTCTGTCGGTATCACTGCCTCAGTTCCATATACCAACAAATAAGGGGTTGCACCTACTGAGGTCCGGACGGTAGTGCGATAACCCAACAATGCAAATGGTAATTTTTCATGCCATTGCCTGGATCCTTCTACCATATTTCTCAATATCTTCTTGATGTTCTTGTTGGCCGCTTCAATAGCTCCATTTGCCTTGGGACGATAAGTGTAATCTTAAACTGTTCACATACTTCTCTCATCAAATTACTGTTAAGATTAGCACCATTGTCCGTGATTATCACTTTCGGGATCCCAAATCTACAGATGATATGGGAATGGACAAAATCCACTACTGCCTTCTTGGTTACTGACTTGAAAGTTTTGGCTTCAACCCACTTAGTAAAATAGTCGATGTCCACCAAAATGAACCTGTGACCGTTCGAAGCTGCAGGCTCAATAGGCCCAATGACATCTATTCCTCATGCCACAAATGGCCATGGTGTTGACATTGTGTGCAATTCCGTTGGTGGAGAATGAATCAGATCTCCGTGTATCTGACACTGATGGCATTTTCGTACAAAACTGATACAATCATGCTCCATAGTGAGCCAATAATACCCTGCTCGAAGAATCTTCTTCGCCAATATATATCCGCTTATATGTGTCCCACAAACTCCAGCATGTACTTCTGTCATAACTGTCGTGGCTTGACTGGCATCTATACATCTCAACAATCCCAAATCTGGGGTTATTTTGTATAACACTCCTCCACTGAGGAAGAAACCATTTGATAATCGCCGCATGGCTCTTTTTTGATCTCCGGTGGCTTGCTTCGGGTATATCCCCATTCTGAGGTACTCTTTGACGTCATAAAACCATGGCTTGCCATCCACTTCTTCCTCTATCATGTTGCAATAGGCATGCTGATCACGAACTTGGATGTGTAACGGGTCAACATGAATTTTGTCTGGGTGATGCAACATTGATGCTAAAGTGGCCAATGCATCGGCAACCTCATTGTGAACTCTTGGGATGTGTCTGAACTCCACTGATCGAAATCTCTTGCTCAGATCGTGCAAACATTGTCGATATGGTATGAGTTTCAAATCTCGTGTTTCCCATTCACCCTGAATTTGATGCACCAGGAGGTCTGAGTCCCCCAAGACCAAGACGTCCTGGACATCCATGTCTGCCGCTAATCGCAAACCCAAAATGCATGCTTCATACTCAGCCATGTTGTTAGTACAGTAGAAACACAGTTGAGTTGTAACAGGGTAATGATGTCCTGTTTCAGAAATAAGCACTGCTCCTACTCCAACTCCCTTCCCGTTTGCGGCTCCATCAAAGAAAAGCTTCCAACCTGGTTCCTTAGGTAAGTTCAACTCATCTATATTCATTACCTCCTCGTCAGGAAAATACGTCCTCAATGGCTCATATTGTTCATCAACCGGATTCTAAGCCAAGTGATCTGCCAATGCTTGGGCCTTCATGGCTGTCCTCATCACGTAGACAATGTCAAACTCCGTGAGTAGTATTTGCCATTTTGCTAACCTTCCTGTGGGCATAGGCTTCTGGAAAATATACTTTAACAGATCCAGACGGGAAATAAGATAAGTAGTATATGAGGATAAATAATGTTTCAACTTCTGGGCCACCCAGGTTAGGGCGCAACATGTCTTCTCGAGTTGAGTGTACTTAACCTCATCTACTGTAAACTTCTTGCTGAGATAATAGATGGCTTGCTCTTTTCTTCCGGTAATGTCATGTTGCCCCAACACGCAACCAAAAGAATTCTCCAAGACCGTTAGATAAAGAATTAACGGTTTTCCCAGCTCAGGGGGAACCAATACTGGTGTATTTGATAAATATTCTTTGATCTGGTCGAATGCCTTCTGACACTCCGCCGTCCATCCTATTGCAGCATCCTTCTTTAACAACCGAAAAATGGGTTCCCAGGTTGCTGTGAGTTGAGCAATAAATCTGCTGATGTAATTCAATCTTCCCAACAGACTCATTACTTCTGTCTTGTTCTTTGGCGGTGGCAACTCTTGGATAAATTTGATTTTTGATGGATCTAGTTCAATACCTCGCCGACTGACAATGAATCCCAAAAGCTTCCCAGATGGAACACCAAATGCGCATTTGGCCGAGTTGAGCTTAATATCATACCTCCGAAGTGTTTGAAAGAACTTCCTTAGGTCTGCTACGTGGTTTTCCTGATGCTTGGACTTTATGATTACATCGTCTACGTACACTTCAATTTCTTTGTGGATTATGTCATGAAACACAGTGGTCATTGCTCTCATGTACGTTTCCCCAACATTCTTCAAACCAAATGGCATTACCCGGTAGCAATAAGTTCCCCATGGCGTAATGAAGGCTATCTTTTCCGCATCTTCCTCATCCATCAGAATCTGATGATACCCAGCATAGCAATCCACAAAAGATCCAATCTCACGTCCGTCACAATTGTCGATCAATATATGGATGTTGGGTAGAGGAAAGTTGTCTTTAGGGCTTGCCCTATTCATATTGCGGTAATCGACACACACCCTGATCTTTCCATCTTTCTTTGGTACCGACACCACATTAGCCAACCAATCTAGATATCGAGTGACACGAATAACCTTTGCTTGCAACTGCTTGGTTACTTCTTCTTTAATCTTCACACTCATATCCGTTTTGAACTTCCTCAATTTTTGCTTGACTGGAGGGCATGCCGGGTCAGTGGGCAATTTATGAACCACTAAATCTGTGCTTAACCCCGGCATGTCATCATATGACCATGCAAAAACATCTTTGAATTCAATAAGTGTTTTGATCAATTCCTCCCTTATATTTGGTGCAATGTGGATGCTTATTTTAGTTTCTCTGATATCGCCGGCATCCCCTAAATTGATAGTTTCTGTGTCATTTAAATTGGGTTTGTATTTTTCTTCAAACTGGCTTAACTCCCTGTTTACCTCCTCGAATGCTTCATCCTCATCGTATTCCGACTCATTATCATAATCGACCTCTTATATGATTAGCTCAAAATCAGATTGATCTTTTAGACTAGGTTGAAGATCCGTTGTGCATGCCATGTCATTAGAACCAGTATGAAAAGAACTGTTCAGAAAAGAAACGAAAGAAACAAAATTAAAATAATAGAAAATAATAAAGAAGAAACTTTTCATTTTATTTATGGGATAACAAGTCTTCACACTGTATTTGATATAATAAAAAGAAATCTGGATTACAGTCCTGGAATAATCTAGAAAATAGAAAAGGAAAATCAGAATCAACTACCAAGACTCCCTCCAAATAGGAAGAGGAGTAGCCGTCCAATTGTTGACCTTGACTTTGGGACCCACAAACTGTATGTCTGCCTTACTAGAACCCTCTCCAACTTCTATCATGTTGACGTCGGCAAACACTCTTCCAAAGCTTTCATTCAAATCTCCGTTTGGCCCCATCAGAGGTCCAAGAACTTCCGGGACTGGCAACTTTCTGCATCCTGCTTTGACAAATGATCTGGACAGGCGTGGGACTGGTTTAGGAAGGACCCAAACTCTTTTCTTCAATTTTCGGGCTCGCTTCACATCCGCTGCGGTAGGCTTGAATCCTAACCCAAAAGTTTCCAGGTTCTTGGGCAAAGAAACTGACTGGATCATTCCCTGCAAATCAACCCCCAGACCTTTCCCTGGTACAAACCCATTATTCAACATTTCTGCTGCTATCATGAAGGCTGCAGTTGTGATTCTGGGAAGTGGAAGGCCTTCACCCTCAGGAATTTTGTCTACCGAGACTGCATCAAAAACCTGATAAACCCACGGGCCCTTATCATCGTCGGTTTCTATGAAGGGCACAATAGCATCACTGATGGCGTGTGTGCCATCATCCCCGTGTATCACAATCTCTTGTCTATCCCATTCAAATTTGACCACTTGATGCAGTGTAGAAGGTACTGCCTTAGCTGCATGGATCCATGGTCGACCCAACAAAAGATTGTACGACACTGCCACATCTATTACTTGAAATTCTATGGTGAACTCGACTGGACCAATGGTTAGTTCCAGTACGATATCACCTACTGTGTTAATGCCGCCTCCATCAAAACCTCAGATGCAGACACTATTCTGGTGGATCCTGTCATCAGCAACCTTTAGCTTGTTGAGAGTGGCCAAAGGATAGATATTGGCACTTGACCCGTTATCAATTAATGCTCGAATGACCACCGATTCTTCGCATTTTACCATCAGATAGAGTGGTTTGTTGTGCTCAGCACCCTCTACCGGTAACTCATCATCAGAGAATGTCACTCGGTTTACTTCAAAGATCTTGTGCACTACCTTCTCCAAATGGTTTACTGAGAGTTTGTCTGGGACATAGGCCTCGTTTAGAATCTTCATTAAGGCCTGACAGTGATCGCTTGAATGGTTTAACAAGGATAGCAATGAAATCTGGGCTGGGGTCTTTCTCAATTGTTCTATAATTGAGTAATCATGCGCCTTCATCTTCTTCAAAAATTCCTCTGCTTCTTCCTCTGTTACAGGTTTCTTTATTGTTTCAGGATTGACCCTTCTCAACTCTGCGGGAGCAAAACACCTTCCCGATCGAGTTAACCCTTGTGCCTCGCATATGTCTTCTACAACCTCCTTACCCTTATGCGTTACTGTCACTTGACTGTAGCTCCATGACACAACCTTCTCATTTGTTATCGGCAACTGTATGACCGGCTTGATAACAACTGGTCCCACATGGACCCCTTTTACTACCAACCTTGGTTTGTTTGCTACTCCCTGCAATACTGCTTTGATTGACTCTGGCCTCTTCGCAGTAATAGATGATCCTTTCCTTGCTATCACAAAGGGCTTGTCATATACCTTTCCCGACTGTACCACTGCCTTTCCACTGGTTGACTCTTCATTAGTACTGGCGCGAATCACCATTACCGTTTGTGAGGGTGTTTTTGGTTTCCCTCCCTCGTGCACTAATTCGATCATGTGGGCTTCATGGTGCACCGGTAATGGATTTTCATTGATGTTGGGGGCCCCTGGTGCCTGAACCTCGATCCTATTTGTGTCAATAAGATCTTGTATGACAGTCTTTAACTTCCAACATTTCTCAGTATCGTGCCCGGGAGCACCCGAACAATATTCACAGCTCACTGAATGGTCCAGATTTCTGGGAAGGGGATTTGACAATTTGGTTTCAACATGACTTAGTAGGCCTATCTGCTTCAACTTGTGAAACAGAGTAGTATAGGTTTCTCCCAACAGAGTGAATGTTCTTGGCTTCTGCATCCTTTCATTTCTGAAAGCCTGATTTCCTCGGAAGTTTGGCCCTGAAGGATTCCTGTAGGCCCTCGGTGGTGGATATGTGCTTTGTGTAGGTAGATATGTATGTTGGGGAGCCGGTACACGCCATTGCGGACGAGCCGGAGGCTGGGTGTAAGTTTGGGCATGATGTATGGAAAAATGTTGTTCTTGTGGTGGGTAGTAGGGTTGTGGAAGGTTATATGGATTGGATGGGTAGTTTAGATGATGGGGTCTGGGTTGGTAATGAGGGGCAGTGCCTTTAGATCTGGACCAATTGCCCGCCTCTACTGTTGCGACCTCCTCTCTCCTTTTCTTTCTAAGCGCACCTCTTGTGCCGCTCTGAATGGCCTGAGTTGTTGCCTTAATTGCCGAGTAACTCAGGATCTTATTGGAGTTAAGTCCCTCTTCTATCATACTCCCCATCTTCACCACTTCATTGAAGGATTTGCCAACTGATGTCACCAAGTGACCGAAGTAAGTCGGCTCTAGAGTTTGTAGAAAGTAATCTACCATTTCTCCTTCTCTCATTAGAGGATCAACTCTGGCTGCCTGTTCTCTCCATCGGAACCCAAATTCCCTCAAGCTTTCCCCAGATTTCTTCTCAAACTTTAGCAATGTGAAACGGTCTGGGACTATCTCAAGGTTGTATTTGAAGTGTCCTGCGAAAGCCTGTGCCAGATCATACCAGGTGTACCACCTGCTCGGATCTTGTCTTGTATACCGCTCTAATGCCGACCCGCTCAAACTATGGCCAAAGTAAGCTATCAGTAGCTCATCTTTGCCACCCGCTCCCCTCATTTTGCTACAAAAGCCCCGCAGATGTGCCATAGGATCGCCATGCCCTTCGTACAAATCGAACTTGGGCATTTTGAACCCTACTGGTAATTGAACATCAGGGAAAGGGCATATATCCTTGTAGCCCATGCTGACCTGGTTGCCTAACCCATGTATGTTCCTGAAGGACTGCTCCAGGCTTTTAAATTTCTGCATCACCTCGTCCTGCTCTGGGCTCTTAGCCGGCTTTTCAATCTCCGTCGGGACCTCAAAGTGGAGATTATAGGTATGTGGCTCGGGTGCTTTGAATGTGAGTTCGAGGGGGTGATATTGTGTGTCGTGAGCCTGAAACAGTGACTCACTGGATGATTTGTGCAATGGGGCTGGGGGAGGTGCCACAAAGACGGGAACATTTGGTGGAGGAGGGTTTTGACTGGGTGGTGGAGCTTGGGGATCATAAGCCTCTCTTCCCTGAAAATAGTGATGGCTTGGGAAACTTGTTGAAGGACCGGGAGAGGGGTATTCTGACATGTGTCCTGGTTGGAGAGTAGGAGTAACAGGTAGTTCCTGCCCCTTTTGGGCTCTAGCCAAGGCTATCTGCATTTCATTCATTTCCAGCCTCATTTTTTCCATTTTTTCCATAGCTTCCTTCAGCATCTGATGTGCTGTCTTTTCCGACTCAACGCTGTTGTCTGATCCAGTCATGCTTTCTGGTATAGGACCTTTCGATCTTGTTTGATAATGCTACGGTGCCAGTACGCTCTAACAATTAACTGGTATTGATTGGAAAAACAACAAACTTGTCAGTGTTAGAGTGTTAACAGATATTGTAATTGCACGTTGGGGGGATGCAATGCTCTTAGGCAGTTAATCATTTCTAACATGCTTTTGCTCTGACCGCATGCATCATCCCGACTTATTTTGTTCTGATATATCTCTTCAAACGTTCTTAAAAAGAAAAGTATGGAGTATGTATTTTTGTTTTTTTGTTTTTTTAATGATGGCTTGTAATAGCATATTTGAATAATAAAAGTTAAAATTGAGTCTTTATTTTTATGGCACGAACTACGCTTGGTCTGATTCGTGCGGGGTCACGATACGTAGGCAATCTCTATAGGATTCGACCGTAGTTATGAAAAAAATAAAAAAATAAATATATAATATGTATACATATTATATATTTATTTTTTTATTTTTTTCATAACTACGGTCGAATCCTATAGAGATTGCCTACGTATCGTGACCCCGCACGAATCAGACCAAGCGTAGTTCGTGCCATAAAAATAAAGACTCAATTTTAACTTTTATTATTCAAATATGCTATTACAAGCCATCATTAAAAAACAAACAAAAATACAGACTCCATACTTTTCTTTTTAGGAACATTTGAAGAGAACATAAGGGTAGACAACAGACTCAAACAAGTGCAAGATTGAGCTAGGGATACATTAAAGCTTTGAATTTTGGTGCCCGCGAGGCATCGTTCGGCCTTTCCGCGGGCTTTGGTGCCAGTCCTCTTTGCAAGCTTTTTAGTTCCTCCATGATCTGGTGGACATAACCCATGACTGAGGCAAAAAGGATATCACGAGGCATCTCTTCACATGTTAGGCACTTCGTGGTGATATGGCGCCCTATCTCATTGATCCTTGTCACACCTCCTTTTTCCGCCCCCGCGAGGGCGCAAGGAGTTTTTTCCAATTAAAGGACAATCGAAACGGGATTTATTTATTTATTTCAGAGTCGCCACTTGGGAGATTTAGGGTGTCCCAAGTCACCAATTTTAATCCCGAATCGAGGAAAAACATGACTCTGTATTACAGTCCGCGAACCAGAAATCCGGATAAGGAATTCTGTTAACCCGGGAGAAGGTGTTCGGCATTCCCGAATTTCGTGGTTCTAGCACGGTCGCTCAACTATTATATTTGGCTTAATTATGTGATTTACTAAATTTTTTTTTTCTTGTTGCATGATTTCGTTACCGCCTTAGATTATTTATAATTATAGACCCTTCTTTGAAACGAATCACGCGCACGTATATTCGTATTATATATTTTTTATAAACGTAGAGAATCGTGTTACGCATACGTGTACACAATAAGATTGATAATATTTTTATATTTTTGTTATAAAAAAAATATGTTCGAAATAAAATTAAGAACATCATCACCCTTGTATTATTAAATAGTGAACTGCATATTTCGGGTTATATGAAATTATTTTAACATCCTCCGAGGAACCCCTTTTATTAAAAATTTGCTCGAAGTTGCGCGAACACATAATCCGAATTGCCTTTAGAAGTATAATCAAGTCACGCGAACGCATCCCTAATTATACAAATATTCTTGATGGTAATATAAATTCTCTACAAATGTTTATTGCATCCATCTATTTTTAAATGTGAGAGTCATGGAGAATCACCGATTGGGATGCCACCAAATTTCTTGAAAAAGAATTCAAAATTTATTAGGCGTTGACCGCGAGTTATATTTTACACGTATGGGTTATGTCTCTCAAAGATTATTCAAATTTAAGAAATTAATGATAAAGAATAAATAACGCGCGGCTACACTTACCATTTTATTAGTTAATATGGTATTAGTATAAAAAGTGAATTACACGCAAAATTCGGAAAGATATAAACGGATAAACAAACTAATATTTTTTCGAAGAATTTGCATTATTCTATTTGTAGCGAGTGCTATTTATACATTCTTAAAATGTTGCAATTTATAAATCCAATCTTCTTCTACACCACTTGTTTTTAATCCAAATGTATGATTATTTGGTTAATTTGCTCATGATGATTGAATTTAGGATAAATATAATCAAACCAATTCTTATTCTCGGCCTATGCGAATATTTGCAAACACTAACTCTATATTTTATAAAAATTTATTGACATTATTTTTATACTTTATTTTTTTTTTAGGAATTGAGTTGATCGCACTCTCAAAATAACTATGGCCATTTGTTATTAAGAAAGAGAACTAATCTACCAATTGATTTAATAAGACGACATCTCATATAACGCAAACATACATCACGAACTGTTCACAATATTCCAACATTGTAATCGTAACGGATTATATCAATTCACCTATCAACTATTGATTATACACATAACCATTATTGCGCCATATATGATCGAAATACAACTAACAATCATCTAGCTTTGAACAAAATCAAATATTGGACGAGATATGCTAGTAATGTAGTTTATTGATATTTTCATACTATCCTACGCTTAACCAACAGTATCACAAAATGTAATTAATGGCCAACTTTCTGCCATGTTCCCTATCTCAACAATTCAAACAGTAAATGTCATCACTAGTCCTCAAAATATATAAGATTATCGTGGAATTTACTACTCCAGAAGGTTAATTAGTTAACAGTTTATCATGTCAAGTATAATACTATATTAACCAACTAAAACAAAACTGAAACTTAAACTAATAAAATTTAAATGAGTAGAAGACATCCTTATAATTCCAAACTTCATTTACTTGTCATATTGAAGCTTTTCAATGACATGAGTTTACAGATATGTACCTGATGTTGGAAGCAAAAGAAAATGAAGATGAGAATCAGCAGCAGTAATAACAGTACAGCACAGCAACAACAGCCCAACAACAGTAACTACCCAGGAAAAGAGTTTGCAAACCAGTAGAGCAGTAATCCCAAAAACAAAAGCTTCAAGCTTTGAATGAAACAACAACAATTAATACTAATTTCAAACAATGAAAGAAAGCAAAAGATTTTTTTTATAGGTTTTTTTTTATTTGAAAGCTTAAATATTTTTCGGAATTTTTCTTTCTCTCTTAAATATTCAGCCCTTTTTCTCTGTCCGTTTTTTTTTCTTACTTCAGATTCGTTCTTCTTATCCGTGTGTCCTTTTTTTTGTGTTCAAGACTTCCTATATATAATCCCAACCCTTTAATCAATTAAAATCAATCCCTTTTTCCTACCAAACCCATTATCTTCTCACTCATCCCATTACATTAAATAAATATATCATCACCACCCCATTATATTTTGTCCCCCATGCTTCACTAAACAAATACAAGATTCCTCCCCACTAAATTTTGTCTTGTCCCCTCTTTATATTAAACAACTATATCACAACCCACCCCATTACATTTTGTCCCCCATGCTTCATACAAAAAAATTACAAAATGTACAATTCCTAAACTACCCCTCCGACCTTATTGCAATTACTATTTTACCCCCAAACGTACTGCGATTTACCAAATTACCCCATCAGCTATAACACATCAATTAATCAAACTCAACCAAAATATAGTCAATATGACCAATTTCTACATAAATTCAAACAACAAATCTCATGAACATGATTTCTTCAACATTTCAACAACAAATCACATGAACAAACTAAAAAATTATTTCAACGACGAACAAACAAAACAAGAATTAAATTATTTAACGATTTTGGATCCGAAAAATATCAAACAAAAATATGGACAAAAATAAAACTCAGAACAACTAACCGGAGATGAACAACGACGAACTTGAACCATGTATGGACTGTTTTGACAAATATCGACCAAAGCTCGAACAAAAGTAAGAACTAAATTAAGTTATAAAAGCGCAAATTAACTCCCAATAACAATTAACACACAATTAAATAATAATTAAGCATAAAATTGTGTATTTGGACATTAAATGCTAAAAATGCAAACGATGCCTATTTTTGTAATTTTTATTTTTTTGTAAAACAAACTTAATTACTAACAATTGTAGGATTAAATCCTACATGCAAAATGCGACATTTTTTTGTATTTTTATTAATTTAACAAATAAACATGCGCAGACAAATACAAATAATTATTCAAAAAATATCAAAAAATATCACAAAATTGCACACCAAAGAAAATTATTTTATTTTTGAATTTTTTGGGAGTAATTCTCATATCGGGGAAAAATCACGTGCTTACAGCTGCCCCTCTTTGCCCGAAGACACGAAGGGTTTTCGTGCAAAGATAAAGCGAGCGATTTTTGCCCATCCGAGTACTCCGTATGAAGCATTTTTTTGAAAAAGATTTGACCGAACCTTTGCTTCAAAGGTTTCCTACATATCCTGGGCTAAACAGGAATCGGGTCAATGTAGTTCGGGAAGTTTTTGGTAGCTGGGACTACCGTAGGACTGCAATGTTACTGTTGTTGCATGCTATTACCACTACTTACCGATCTCCTTGTTACACCGTGCTTAAAAGAAAACAAGAAGCTAGGCTAAACTGCAATTTTTCTTGTTGCCTTGCTTTCTTGTTTGCTTGCATTTTTTCCGGTGCTTTTCTTCTTTTTGACACATGCACTTGAGTTTGTGCTGGGACCTCTTGTTGCAACCTTCTGCTTCCCGGTGCCGGGGAATTTTATTGTTTCCTGCTGGGGATTCCTATTGTAACCCTCTGTTTTATTGTCCTCTGACTTGATCTTGAAATGTATGCCTCTGTTGTATGGGCGGGCTCCCAACTTCAATACTTGAAAATTAAAGACTGAAATGTATGCCTCTGTTATCTGGGCGGGCTCCCAACTTCAATGCTTGAAATGTAAAGACTGAAATGTATGCCTCTGTTATCTGGGCGGGCTCCCAACTTCAACCAATAATTCGCCATTCTGTTCTTCAGGGGGGCTCCTGACTTCAACCAATAAATCGCCATTCTGTTTTTCAGGGGGGCTCCTGACTTCAACCAATAAATCGCCATTCTGTTCTTCAGGGGGGCTCCTGACTTCAACCAATCAATCGCCATTCTGTTCTTCAGGGGGGGGGGCTCCTGACTTCAACTAATAAATCGCCATTCTGTTCTTCAGGGGGCTCCTGACTTCAACCAATCAATCGCCATTCTATTCTTCAGTGGGGCTCCTGACTATTTAAAATTTCAATTGTATTCCCTTATTCTCCAGGTGGGCTCCTGACTGCTGAGACTTTATCTGTATTCCCTTATTCTCCAGGTGGGCGCCTGACTGCCGAGACTTCATCTGTATTCCCTTATTCTCCAGGTGGGCGCCTGACTGCTGAAACTTCAACTGTATTCCCTTATTCTCCAGGTGGACGCCTGACTGCTGATACTTCAACTGTATTCCCTTATTCTCCAGGTGGGTGCCTGACTGCTGAGACTTCAACTGTATTCCCTTATTCTCCAGGTGGACGCCTGACTGCTGATACTTTAACTGTATTCCCTATTCTCCAGGTGGGCGCCTGATTACTAACATTTCAACTCTTCATCCTTGGTCTCCAGGTGGACGCCTGATTGCTATTTCCTTTCTTCATCCTTGTTCTCCAGGTGGACGCCTGATTGCCTTTTCAATTCTTCATCCTTGTTCTCCAGGTGGACGCCTGATTGCCTTTTCAATTCTTCATCCTTGTTCTCCAGGTGGACGCCTGATTGCTAACATTTCAATTCTTCATCCTTGTTCTCCAGGTGGACGCCTGATTGCTATTTCCTTTCTTCATCCTTGTTCTCTAGGTGGACGCCTGATTGCCTTTTCAATTCTTCATCCTTGTTCTCCAGGTGGACGCCTGATTGCCTTTTCAATTCTTCATCCTTGTTCTCCAGGTGGACGCCTGATTGCTAACATTTCAATTCTTCATCCTTGTTCTCTAGGTGGACGCCTGATTGCTATTTCCTTTCTTCATCCTTGTTCTCCAGGTGGACGCCTGATTGCCTTTTCAATTCTTCATCCTTGTTCTCCAGGTGGACGCCTGATTGCCATTTCCTTTCTTCATCCTTGTTCTCCAGGTGGACGCCTGATTGCCTTTTCTTTTCTTCTTCCTTGTTCTCCAGGTGGATACCTGATTGCTATCTCAATTCTTCATCCTTGTTCTCCAAGTGGACGCCTGATTGTCTTTCTTTCCATGATTCTTCCTTATTCTCCAGGTGGACGCCTGATTTCTAATACTTCTATGCTCTTCCTTGTTTTCCAGGTGGATTCTTGACTTCTAACACTTCCATTGCTCTTCCTTATTCTCCAGGTGGACGCCTGATTTCCACCGGGTATTTCCTGACACAAATGTTGTTTTTGCCCCTGTTTCAAATCAAAGAAAATTTCGTTAGTTTAAAGCAGGGTGGTTAGTTGTCGCATTCTTGCTGAGGGTGGGGTTTCTCTTTGTCTTGTTTTACTGCCTTGGAATAGTTGAAAAGACTGTTTTGTCCTTGTAATTGATCCTTAACTATAGGATCCCCAACTATTGTTTTCACTTCAAACCCTTTCAATTGTAATCATATGTCTCTCCTGGCATTACTGAATCACTTTTCTGATTCAACTTTTCTTACACCCATACCTTATTTTCATCCTATTACTTCCTGCCCATCATGGCCGTATTTTGCCCTATGCAATCTTGAATCTTGGTAGTATACCTTGAAATTCCTTCTTATTTGTTTGGAACAAAACTTGCCTTAAAAGCTTTAGAAGAGTAAGATTTTTAGTGACGAAACATGACGATTTTGACAATATAGAATGAAAAGAAAAATCAACTTTGGATGACTATTGGAGAAAGGAATAAGGAACTTATCTGATTGGAGTTACTGGCACCAATGATCAGGGTATGCATTTTGGATTAATCAGCCCAGTCTTTGTTCATTTCTTAATTCCTTTTTGCCTTATGGTGCCTGCGAAGGTTTTCACCAATAAGACTCTCTCGTTTTACTTTCTCTCAGCTTTCGTCATCTCATGGTGCCCGTGCAGGTTTTCACCTATAAGACTCTCTCATTTTACTTTCTTTCAGCTTCCGTCGTATTACGGTGCCCGTGCGGGTTTTCACCTATAAGACTCTCTCATTTTCATCACTTCTTCTTGTTTGGACCAGAATGTTATGAATCATCTTCATTTGCTTGATTCAGCATTTTTCTAAGATTGATCGAAAGGTCTTTTTGGTATGTGGTTGGAATGAAAAGGTATCAAAAGTTAAACAATTTCGATATGGGTTTAAAATTACAACTCTTGGAATCTTTTTCTTATTACCAATACAATTCCTGTCCCAGTTTCTTGATTGGGGTCTCTTGATGTTTCTTTTTGTTCACATTATGCATATTATGCTCCCTATGACCGAGCCGTGAGGCACCTACGTATCCTCTTTGAGGAATCAGGTCAAACGTAGTTCACTGCCATAATAGTGATTTTTTTTTATTTTTTTTATTTTCATTGATTCCCAGAGAGGGTAAGAAAGAAACGAATGTGGCTCAAAGGGGAAACAAAGGGTATAGTGTTTGGATAGAAGAATAAATTGCCTTTGTCATTCCAATCTTCGAAATAATGCCGAATACAAACATTTAATAATTATACCAAAGAAAAATCATGCATAGTATCTCTTTACCGCATCAGAATTGATAGCCATGTCTATACATTTTCCTTCAATATCTGTTAAACATAATGCACCATTGGATAATACTCTGGTCACAATGAATGGTCCTTGCCAATTCGGGGCAAATTTGCCTTTTGCCTCAACCTGATGTGGAAGAATACGTTTCAACACATGTTGACCCACTTCAAACTTCCGGGGATGCACCTTTTTATTGTATGCTCTTGCTATTCTTCTTTGATACAATTGGCCATGACATACTGCTGCCAATCGTTTTTCATCAATCAAGTTTAACTGTTCCAGACGGGTTTTGACCCATTCGTCATCATCAATCTTAGCTTCCGCGATGATCCGAAGGGAAGGAATTTCAACTTCTGCAGGAATTACTGCCTCAGTGCCATATACCAACAAATAAGGAGTTGCTCCTACTGAAGTGCGAACAGTAGTGCGATATCCCAACAATGCAAATGGTAACTTTTCGTGCCATTGTCTTGAACCTTCTACCATTTTCCGAAGTATCTTCTTTATGTTTTTATTGGCTGCCTCGACTGCTCCATTCGCCTTGGGCCGATATGGGGTAGAATTGCGATGTATAATCTTAAACTGTTGACATACTTCCCTCATTAAGTTACTGTTAAGATTAGCACCGTTATCTGTGATGATCACCTTTGGGATTCCGAATCGACATATGATATTTGAGTGAACAAAATCGACCACAGCTTTCTTGGTCACTGATTTGAATGTTTTGGCCTCAACCCATTTGGTAAAATAATCAATGGCTACCAGAATGAACCTGTGCCCATTGGATGCTGCCGGCTCAATTGGTCCAATCACATCCATGCCCCAGGCGACGAAGGGCCATGGTGCCGACATTGTGTGCAACTCGGATGGTGGAGAATGAATCAAATCCCCGTGTATCTGGCATTGATGACACTTGCGCACAAAACTGATACAATCTCGCTCCATGGTAAGCCAATAGTAACCAGCTCGGAGAATTTTCTTTGCCAACACATATCCGCTCATGTGGGGTCCGCAAACTCCCGAATGTACTTCAGACATGACAGCCGTAGCTTGTCTGGCATCTATGCATCTTAATAATCCAAGGTCTGGTGTTCTTTTATACACAACTCCTCCGCTTAAGAAGAATCCATTTGCCAATCGCCTAATGGTTCTCTTTTGATCCCCTGTGGCTTGTGCTGGATATATCCCCATTCTGATATACTCCTTGATGTCGTGGAACCATGGTTCACCGTCAAATTCCTCTTCAACCATATTGTAGTAAGCATGCTGATCATGGACTTGAATATGCAGTGGATCTACATAAGCTTTGTCCGGATGGTGCAACATTGATGCCAGGGTAGCCAATGCATCGACAATCTCATTATGGATCCTTGGAATATGCCGGAACTCCACTGCTTGAAACCGCTGACAAAGATCATGTAGACATTGTCGGTATGGTATGAGCTTCAAGTCTTGGGTTTCCCATTCTCCTTGAATTTGATGTACCAGAAGATCCGAATCCCCCATGACTAAGATTTCCTGGATACCCATGTCTGCGGCTAGCCTTAACCCCAAAATACAAGCTTTATATTCAGCCATATTATTGGTGCAATAAAAACGAAGTTGAGCCGTAACAGGATAGTGATGCCCTGTTTCAGAAACAATTACAGCTCCTATCCCGACTCTTTTCATGTTAGCGGCCCCATCAAAGAAAAGTTTCCAGCCAGGTTTTTCAATTTGCTCCATCTCATCGATATGCATTATTTCTTCATTGGGAAAATAGGTTTTCAATGGCTCGTACTCCTCGTCGACCGGGTTTTCAGCTAAATGATCGGCGAACGCTTGGGCTTTCATTGCAGTCCGAGTCACATAGATGATGTCAAATTCTGTGAGCAATATCTGCCACTTTGCAAGTCTCCCTGTTGGCATAGGCTTTTGAAAAATATATTTCAACGGATCCAGACGCGAAATGAGGTAAGTAGTGTAAGATGACAAATAGTGTTTCAATTTCTGAGCTACCCATGTTAGGGCGCAACATGTCTTTTCCAGATGAGTATACTTAACCTCATAAGCTATGAATTTCTTGCTAAGGTAGTAGATGGCCTGTTCTTTTCTGCCGGTGGGGTCATGTTGCCCCAATACACAACCAAATGAATTTTCCAAGACTGTCAAGTAAAGAATCAGAGGTCTTCCTGGCTCTGGCGGGACCAACACGGGTGAGTTTGACAAGTATCCTTTTATCTTATCAAATGCTTCTTGGCACTTATCAGTTCACTCGACCGCAACATCTTTCTTTAACAATTTGAAAATAGGCTAACATGTTGCCGTGAGCTGAGCAATAAACCTGCTGATGTAATTCAACCTCCCCAACAAACTCATTACTTCAGTTTTGTTCCTTGGAGGTGGCAATTCTTGGATGGCTTTGACTTTTGATGGGTCTAGCTCGATGCCTCGTCGACTGACTATGAATCCCAGCAACTTTCCAGAAGGAACTCCAAATGCGCATTTGGCAGGGTTAAGCTTGAGGTTGTACCTGCAAAGTCTTAAGAAGAATTTCCTCAAATCCCCAACGTGGTCGGCCTGATGCTTTGATTTTATGATCACATCGTCCACGTATACCTCAATCTCCTTGTGTATCATATCATGAAACACCGTGGTCATTGCTCTCATGTAGGTTGCTCCGGCGTTCTTCAAACCGAATGGCATTACCCGGTAGCAATAAGTTCCCCATGGTGTGATGAATGCTGTCTTTTCTGCATCCTCTTCATCCATTAGAATTTGATGATATCCGGCATAACAATCCACAATATATCCTATCTCATGCTTGGCAAAATTATCGATCAAAATATGGATATTGGGTAATGGGAAATTATCCTTCGGACTTGCTTTGTTGAGATTGCGGTAGTCGACGCATACTCTAATTTTGCCATCTTTCTTTGGCACAGGAACGATATTAGCCAACCAAACAGGATATCGAGTGACTCGAATGACCTTTGCCTCCAACTGTTTGGTGATTTCTTCTTTAATTTTCACACTCATATCAGGCTTGAACTTTCTCAACTTTTGCTTGACAGGAGGCACCATTGGATCAGTGGGCAATTTGTGAACCACTAAATCAGTGCTCAAGCCTAGCATGTCGTCATATGACCATGCAAAAATATCTTTGAATTCTATGAGTGCTTTAATTAACTCTTCTCGGATCTTTGGTTCGAGATAGACACTTATTTTAGTTTCTCGGATATTATTCGTGCCCCCTATATTGATGTTTTCGGTATCACTCAGGTTAGGTTTGCTTTTTTCTTCAAAATAAATTAACTCTTTACTAATCTCTTCAAAAGCTTCATCCTCATAATATTCTGATTCATAATCACAATATATTTCTTGAATTATTATTTCGGAACCAGATTGATTTTTAAGACTGGGTTGAGGATTCCTCATGCATGCCATATCACTAGAGCCAGCGTAAAAAGAACTGTACAGAAAAAGAAGAAAAAGAAAAGAAAACTATCAGGAATGATAATGAAAAAGGAAATTGTATTTTATTGGATGATGAAAGATAACAAGGTTTGCACACTTCAAACAAACTGTAAGATAAGCATTGGGATTACAACCCTGAGGTAACCCCAAACAAACTGAAGGAAAATCAAAAATAAACTACCAAGACTCCTTTCGAATGGGGAGAGGAGTGGCTTTCCAATTATTAAGCTTTGTTTATGGCCCAACGAATTGAACTTCTGCGTTGCTGCAACCTTCCCCACTTTCTACCATATTCACATCATCAAACAATTTCTCGAATCTTTCAATTAATTCCTCCTCAGGATTGACCAGGGATTTAGGGATTGTTGTTATCGGGGTGATTTTTAGCACCGGTCTTGACAAAAGACTTTGATAGATGTGGGACTGGTTTTGGAAGAACCCATGCCTTTTGTTTCAGCTTTCTGGCCTTGCTCACGTCTGTGACAGTGGGTATGAATCCCAAACCAAATGTTCCCCAGTTCTCGGGGAGAGATACTGGTTGAATAATTCCTTGTAAAGATGAGTCCAATCATTTGCCGGGTACAAAACCATTTTTTAACATTTCATAGGCTACCATGACTGATGCAGAGGTTATCTTTGAGTTCGGAAGGTACTTCCCCTCTGGAATTTTCTCTACTGACACTGTGTCGGACACTTGGTAAACCCATGGTCCCTGGTCATCTTCTATTCCCTCGACCGGTACAATGGCACTGCTGTGAGCATTTAAACTGTCCTCCCCATGCACAACTATTTCCTGTTGATCCCATTCAAACTTGACCGCCTGGTGTAGTGTTGACGGGACTGCTTTAGCAGCATGGATCCATGGTCGACCTAACAGAAAATTATAAGAAACAGTTATATCCAACACTTGAAACTCCATCGTGAATTCAACTGGCCCTATTGTCAGCTCTAGCACTATGTCGCCAAATGAATCTCTGCTTCCACCGTCAAACCCCCGTACGCAAATACTATTTTTCTGGATCCTCTCCTCTTTTATTTTCAACTTGTTTAAAGTGGAGAGAGGGCAGATGTTTGCACTTGACCCTTTGTCAACCAATACCCAGGTTACTACGGAGTTTTCACATTTCACGGTGAGGTAAAGAGCTCTGTTGTGCTCAGTACCTTCCACAGGCAATTCATCATCAGAAAATGTAATTCTGTTTGCCTCAAAGATTCTGTTGGTTATTCTTCCCAAATGATTTACGGAGATCTTATCAGGAACGTGTGCCTCATTCAGGATTTTCATCAAAGCTTGATGGTGCTCCTCTGAATGGATCAGTAATGACAATAATGAAATTTGAGCGGGCGTCTTTTTCAATTGTTCCACAACAGAATAGTCATGGAGCTTCATCTTTCTTAAAAACTCTTCCGCTTCTTCTTCCGTCACAGCTTTCTTTATTGGTGTTGGATTATTTTTAGTCTTTCTTAACTCCTCGGGAATAAAACATCTTCCCGAACGAGTCAAGTCTTGCACCTCACAGACTTCTTCCTTGACTTCTTTCCCTTTATACATTACCGTCACCCGTTCATAGTTCCATGGAATGGCTTTGTTGCTGATCACTGGTAACTGGGTTACCGGCTTGATAATGACCCGATCTATACGAGCTCCTTCCACGACTACAATGGGTTTGTTGGCGACCCCTGGTACTATCACTTTCGACCTTTCTTGCTTTGTGGCAACTTTGCTCGAAGATCCCTTCTCGACTACCACAGATGGTTCATCACCATTTCTGTTCTGCTTAGGTACCGACTTCTCCTCTGTTAACTGCTTATCTGGCTTGGATTTATGAGACCTGATCATCATGACGGTTTGTGACGGCTTCTTTGTTTCCCCATCAGCCTGTACTATTTCTATCATATTGGCCTCCTGATGGGCTGGCATTGGATTTCTGTTGATATTGGGAGCTTCGGGGGTTTGAACCTCAATTTTATTAGTATCAATCAGTTCTTGTATTGCATTCTTTAAATGCCAGCATTTTTCCATATCATGGCATGGTGTACCAGAACAATACTCACAGCTAATGGTGTAGTCCAGATTCTTTGGAGGAGGATTGGGTAGCTTGGATTGTATTGGTCTTAGCATGTCCAGCTGTCTCAACCTGTGGAACAGACTAGTGTAGGACTCTCCCAATGGAGTGAAGGTTTTCCTTTTCTGCCCCCTTTCACCCCTGAATACTGGACTAGGCCTGAAACCTGGTCCGGAGTGGGCTCGCGGATAAGGGTAGGTACTTGGTATGACAGGAGCACGCCAATTAGCGTGAATAGGTGGCTGATTGTATGCTTGTGCATGGTTAATGGAAAAATGAGGTTCCGAATGGTGATAGTAGTGTTGGGGTGAATTGTGGTAGTAAGTTGATTGGTGGGGTCGATGTTGATTATAGTAAGGAGGTGAACCTCCGGATCCCGACCAAGTTCCTGAATCAACTACTGCTGCTTCCTCCCTTTTCTTTCTTCCGATTCCTCCTACCCCGCCTTGAATAGCTTGAGTAGTCTCCTTAATAGCCGAATAGCTCATGATTTTATTTGTCTTGAGGCCTTCTTCCACCATACCTCCCATCTTCACTACTTCATTGAATGATTTTCCTATCGCCGAAACCAAATGGTCATAGTAAGTTGGTTCCAAGGCTTGAAGGAAGTAGTCTACCATTTTACTCTCCTTCATAGGAGGATCCACTCTTGCTGCCTGTTCCCTCTACCGGAAACCATACTCTCTAAAGCTCTCATTGTGCTTTTTCTCGAATTTTGTCACGGATAGTCGATCTGGGATAATTTCTAGATTGTATTGGAAGTGATACGCAAATGCCTGTGCCGGGTCATCCCAGGTGTACCATCTCCCATGGTCCTGGCGAGTATACCACTATAGAGCTGATCCGCTCAAACTTTGACTGAAATAAGCCATTAGTAATTCGTCCTTTCCCCCAGCTCCTCGCATCTTGCTACAGAAACCCCTTAAGTGGGCTACTGGATCGCCGTGACCGTTGTATAGGTCAAATTTGGGCATCTTAAAACCAATTGGTAATTTCACATTTGGGAATAAGCATAAGTCCTTGTAAGCCACACTGACCTGTCCTCCCAACCCTCGCATGTCTCGGAACGATTGTTCTAAGCTTTTGACCTTTCTGAACATCTCTTCTTGTTCAACATTTTTGTCTGGCTTGTCAATTTCAGTTGGGAGGTCAAAATAGGGAGTAAATGAATGGATTTCGGAGGTTTTGAGAGTAGGCTCCGGCGGGTAGTATTGGTTGTCCTGGGCCTGGAATGTAGGCTCACTAGGAGATTTGTGGAGTGTAGCTGTGGGAGGTGCTACAAAGACAGGAGTTATAGGTGGAGGAAGGTATGGAACTGGTTTAGGAGGGGGAGACTGTGGTGTCTGAGAAGTGGTGCCTCGGTAGTGTTGGTAGATGGGGAAATTTGGGGATAGTTCAGTAGTAAGATTATCCTGAGTTTGGGCTAGTGATGGAGCAGGGTTAGTTGGGTAAGATGGGGGTGACTGCCCTGTAGACCAGGCCCGGTACATCTCAACCATTTGCTGCTTGAGTTTAAACATCTCTTCTTTCATTTTACCGACATCCATCTCCTCTATCTCAATACCTGTGTCGACATCTGGGATAGACATACTTTCGGGTATTGGTCCTTTTGATCTCGTGTGATAATGATAATATGCCAGTATACTCTTTAGAGAAACTAACTGCTTGAATTCTGGAAATGAGCAAACTTGTTAGTTTTGAGAGTTTAACACATATATAATTACACGTTGTGATGCAATGCTCCTAGACAAATAACCCATTTCTATTATGCATTTGCTCGGCTGCTTGTGTCATCCCAGCTTTTCTTGGTCTTTTATTGTTGCTCACTCTTATTTTATTTTATTTTTTATATATTTTTTTTATTGTGGTCGAATCTTATAGAGATTGCCTACGTATCATGCCCCCGCATGAATCAGACCTTGCGTAGTTCGCACGTAAGGCAAACACTTTTATTTATTCTTGAAAATAATACAAAGATGAAACAGACATCACATTTGGAAAACATTATAAGATAATGGTTTGAAAACACACACACCCAAATCAAAATGAAAGACACAACTCTTAACATCTTTGAACATGCCCTACTTTCCACTTTTGTTATCAATCATTGGATTATCTGCTCAATGTGGGGCTTGACCTGGATGACCTCCCAGCGTACGATACATTCTTTCTAACTCCATTGCCAGATAACGGGCAAAAATAGGTGCATGCTCTATAAACCTTTCATAATCCATCCCTTGGCAGTTCACATAACTTTGAGAAGTGTAAACCGCTAAATCATGGATTTGTGCCCTGAAGTCTTGGAGATGTTGGTCTTGGTTTTGCAGTTGCTGTTGGTGAGTTGTGGCTATATCTCTGATACGGTCTTCACGATCTAAAGCTGACTCTAACTGAGCTCGGAGTCTGGCCAGATCGAGTCTTGCCTGTGCTCTTTCTCTGTCGATGTCTGCCTGCTGATGTTCTCTGTTGTATCTTCTCGCTTCTTCCAGTTGTGCATGAAGTTGGGCTTCTGAATGTATCCAACGGTCTTTCTCCTTCTTTAATTGTGCCCAGTCTTCTTCGGATTGCCTTACTTGGCGTTCCTTATTAGATCTGGCTTCTTCATTTAATTGTTGGATTCTTTCTTTAGCTTTGCTCAACGCCTTTTCGGTTTTTGCCAAAATGGAATCATAATCTTGCATTTTCTCAAAAAGATTGGCGATAATTTTTTGATCCTTCCAACTCCTTATTGGTATTTCGGAAGCTTTTCTCATTTTTTGAAATTGAGCGTGAAGATTTTCATTCTCACAAGCTAGACTCTTCTTCTCGCCTTTGGCTTCTTGTGCTTGCAAATCTTTATCCAGACTGAGGCTCCTCAGATTTTCCTTTAAGGCATGGATAGTTGCTTTGTACCCCTTTTCCTTTTGTCCCCAAATCAGCCGCTCTTGGATTTTATCGTTAAAGGTCTGAACATGGGGTCTTTTTGTTGGCCTTCTTAGATCGGGTTCTGGTGCATCATCCACGCGGGACCGTTTTATCTTGGATTTATCTCGCCCTTTGTAGTGTCTGGGACTTGAGTATCATCTTTTAAGTATCGACATCCATTCCACATCTGCTGAATTAAAGCCTCGGGAAGAGTGGCTTCAGGGTGTAACTCGATTACTTGCATGCTCAAATCTTCATCATCAGGAACCACTTGGTATCTCCTTAGTTGTCTTAGAACTCTCTGTGGCGCATATGGCTGGATGCTTCTCAATCCCAATAGTAGCAAATAACATTTCAAGGTTGACATGTGTATCACTTCCTTTATCGGGAGCCATCCCAAAGTCCACTCAATTTGATTCGCCGTTAAAGCCCTTAGATGAGATACCCAGGCTTCCATCCCTTCTAGGGACTTATAATCTTTTATTCTTTCCTCATAACTTTCGATGAAATTATCATTGCTTGGACCATACTGTATGATCTTGGGCTGATGTTGGAAATGTTCAATCATCCACATTTGCAACAAAATTTTGCATCCTTCGAAGACCTTTGCCCCTGATTTACATAAAGTCAATGCTCGATAAATGTCTGAGAGAATGATCGGGGCAAGGGTGTGATTCTCTTTGGTAGTGAGGACCTGTACGACTTTCGCCGTGCGAATATCAATTGTTCGTTCTTTGTTTGGGAAAACCATGATTCCCAGAAAAGCCACTATGAAAGAGAAGCGTCGGTGAATTTGCCAGGTGTCTTTGTTCTGTTTGTTAGTAAGGCCCTTTTCATGAATTTCAAACCCGTCCGGCTTTCCGAATCTTGAATATAGGAAGTTGAAAGAACAACACCTGTTGACAACATTGCTTTTTCTGATTTGATTACTGATGTTTAGAAGACCGAAGAATCGATGCACCGAGGAAGCCTTTGTGAATATCAGATTTTGATTTCTTAGATCTCCGTCAAAACCAGCATATCCAGCTATCTCTTCTAATGTAGGGGTAAGCTCGAAATCAGAGAAACGAAAGACATTGTGAACAGGGTCCCAAAAAGTTACTAACGCCGCAATCAGATCATCACACGGTTTAACTTTCATAATATCTGTGAGATTTCCCAAATGCTTAATGACCCATTTTTGACCATCTTCGCCTAACTCATACCACCACATCTGAAGCCGAAATAGAAACTCGTCTGCATTCGCGGACGGTGGATTTTGTGTGGTGCTCATTTTGTATCTGAAATTAATATTAACAAAATCAAGACACATTTTGAAAACAGACACTAAAAAAAATCAATTTTTTTTTATTTTTTTATCTATTTATTTAGCACTTCTTATTTTTTCAAAACTTAAAACTATATATATTTTTTAAAAAAAAACTTTTTATTTCTCGGCTCTCGCAATGATCTTTTTTCAATTAAGCTGGTCAACAAGCAAATCCGAGGCAAATGAATGTACAAGTAGCAAGTAGGATGCATCAGAATGGTCTTTTCATTTCGGGTTCACCTGTCCTAGACAGACCCAACCCCTGTGTTGAGTCTCCAAGGTCAAATGTACATGATGCAAATAGACGTTCCTACTAGGGATCCGGTACGAGGCTGAGTTATTCTAAGTGAAAAACCTGAGGCATATTGTTCTAAACCTGGCTTACCCAAGTGGACAGCTTGAGCCGAAGTGGGGGCAACGTACCGGGAGCACGAAAGTCTACCCGGCCTAGTTACTTGTCCCAACTTCGTCTTATTTGGTATGACCTTTAACAGAAAGGTGGGCCACGCACATGTGTGCACCATAAATTTAGAAGACTCAGAAAGAAGGCGGGTTTCGTAGCAGTTTTATATTCACAATTCAAATAATATTAAAGTGGTAAAAAGCAACATTTAGCATATTAAGCATAAACATGTAAAAATCATATAATAAATAAAGCCAACTATAACAGTTATTTTAAGCTTGAATTCTTAAACCCTGAACCAGTGGTTCTGGGTTACAAATTCAGAGTCCCCAACAGAGTCGCCAGAGCTGTCACACCTCCTTTTTCCGCCCCCGCGAGGGCGCAAGGAGTTTTTTCCAATTAAAGGACAATCGAAACGGGATTTATTTATTTATTTCAGAGTCGCCACTTGGGAGATTTAGGGTGTCCCAAGTCACCAATTTTAATCCCGAATCGAGGAAAAACATGACTCTGTATTACAATCCGCGAACCAGAAATCCGGATAAGGAATTCTGTTAACCCGGGAGAAGGTGTTAGGCATTCCCGAATTCCGTGGTTCTAGCACGGTCGTTCAACTGTTATATTTGGCTTAATTATCTGATTTACTAAATATATTTTTTCTTGTTGCCTGATTTCGTTACCGCCTTAGATTGTTTATAATTATAGACCATTCTTTGAAACGAATCACGCGCACGTATATTCGTATTATATATTTTTTATAAACGTAGAGAATCGTGTCACGCATACGTGTACACAATAAGATTGATAATATTTTTATATTTTTGTTATAAAAAAAATTTGTTCGAAATAAAATTAAGAACATCATCACCCTTGTATTATTAAATAGTGAACTGCACATCTCGGGTTATATGAAATTATTTTAACATCCTCCGAGGAACCCCTTTTATTAAAAATTTGCTCGAAGTTGCGCGAACGCATAATCCGAATTGCCTTTAGAAGTATAATCAAGTCACGCGAACGCATCCCTAATTATGCAAATATTCTTGATGGTAATATAAATTCTCTACAAATGTTTATTGCATCCATCTATTTTTAAATGTGAGAGTCATGGAGAATCACTGATTGGGATGCCACCAAATTTCTTGAAAAAGAATTCAAAACTTATTAGGCGTTGACCGCGAGTTATATTTTACACGTATGGGTTATGTCTCTCAAAGATTATTCAAATTTAAGAAATTAATGATAAAGAATAAATAACGCGCGGCTACACTTACCATTTTATTAGTTAATATGGTATTAGTATAAAAAGTGAATTACACGCAAAATTCGGAAAGATTTAAACGGATAAACAAACTAATATTTTTTCGAAGAATTTGCATTATTCTATTTGTAGCGAATGCTATTTATACATTCTTAAAATGTTGCAATTTATAAATCCAATCTTCTTCTACACCACTTGTTTTTAATCCAAATGTATGATTATTTGGTTAATTTGCTCACGATGATTGAATTTAGGATAAATATAATCAAATCAATTCTTATTCTCGGCCTATGCGAATATTTGCAAACACCAACTCTATATTTTGTAAAAAATTATTGACATTATTTTTATACTTTTTTTTAAGGAATTGAGTTGATCGCACTCTCAAAATAACTATGGCCATTTGTTATTAAGAAAGAGAACTAATCTACTAATTGATTTAATAAGACGACATCACATATAACGCAAACATACATCACAAGCTGTTCGCAATATTCCAACATTGTAATCGTAACAGATTATATCAATTCACCTTTCAACTATTGATTATACACATATCCATTATTGTGTCATATATGATCAAAATACAACTAACAATCATCTAGCTTTGAACAAAATCAAATATTGGACGAGATATGCTAGTAATGTAGTTTATTGATATTTACATACTATCCTACGCTTAACCAACAGTATCACAAAATGTAATCAATGACCAACTTTCTGCCATGTTCCCTATTTCAACAATTCAAACAGTAAATGTCATCACTAGTCCTCAAAACATATAATATTATCGTGGAATTTACTATTCCGGAAGGTTAATTAGTTAACAGTTTATCATGTCAAGTATAATACTATATTAACCAACTAAAACAAAACTGAAACTTAAACTAATAAAATTTAAATGAGTAGAAGACATCCTTATAATTCCAAACTTCATTTACTTGCCATATTGAAGCTTTTCAATGACATGAGTTTACAGATATGTACCTGATGTTGGAAGCAAAAGAAAATGAAGATGAGAATCAGCAGCAGTAATAATAGTACAACACAGCAACAACAGCCCAGCAACAGTAACAACCCAGGAAAAGAGTTTGCAAACCAGTATAGCAGTAATCCCAAAAACAAAAGCTTCAAGCTTTGAATGAAACAACAACAATTAATACTAATTTCAAACAAAGAAAGAAAGCAGAAGATATTAATACTAAATATTTTTCGGAATTTTTCTTTCTCTCTTAAATATTCAGCCCTTTTTCTCTGTCCGTTTTTTTTCTTACTTCAGATTCGTTCTTCTTATCTGTGTGTCCTTTTTTTTGTGTTCAAGACTTCCTATATATAATCCCAACCCTTTAATCAATTAAAATCAATCCATTTTCCCTACCAAACCCATTATCTTCCCACTCATCCCCATTACATTAAAGAAATATATCATCACCACCCCATTATATTTTGTCCCCCATGCTTCACTAAACAAATACAAGATTCCTCCCCACTAAATTTTGTCTTGTCCCCCCTTTATATTAAACAACTATATCACAACCCACCCTATTACATTTTGTCCCCCATGTTTCATATAAAAAAATTACAAAATGTACAATTCCTAAACTACCCCTCCGACCTTATTGCAATTACTATTTTACCCCCAAACGTACTGCGATTTACCAAATTACCCCATCAGCTATAACAAATCAATTAATCAAACTCAACCAAAATATAGTCAATATGACCAATTTCTACATAAATTCAAACAACAAATCTCATGAACATGGTTTCTTCAACATTTCAACAACAAATCACATGAACAAACTAAAAAAGTATTTCAACGATGAACAAACAAAACAAGAATTGAATTATTTAACGATTTTGGATCCGGAAAATATCAAACAAAAATATGGACAAAAATAAAACTTAGAACAACTAACCGGAGATGAACAACGACGAACTTGAACCATGTATGGACTGTTTTGACAAATATCGACCAAAGCTCGAACAAAAGCTTGAACTCGACTTTAAGAAGTAACGTCGAAACAGTAGCAGCAGTTGGAACGATGAAGTGAAGCAGCAGATGTCGGCTCAAAACAGCAACAGCTCGATCTCGACGTGACTGGAAGGAGGAGAATGAGCAGCATCGCGGCAGCAGGAGAAAGACGATGAAGCAGCGGCGATGGTGGCTTCGGATGGGCAGCAACGGACGAGGCAGTAGAAGCAATGATGAAGGAGCTGAAGAAGCTATGGTCGTCGACTGTTGCTGCGTTCAGCAGCTATGGTCATTGAGGAGGAAGATGGCGATGAAGAAAGCTGGAGCAACGATGCAACAGCTATGGAAAAATAATGGAGCGGCAGCGCGAAGGTCGTTTGGTTGAAGGAGGAAGACGACGCAACGGTGTGTGTGTATGCCGTGAGTGTGTGTGTGTGTCGTGAGTGAGTGTGTGTGGCGTGAGGGGAAGGAAGGAAGCCATTGATGGATCTTGGAGCTTTTTGGGAAGATGAAGAAAAGAAGAAGAAGAAAGATAGGGGGGCGGGTAGTTTAGTGTTTAGGTTAGGGTTTTTTGATTTTGTTTTTCTTTTTTGTTTTTGTTTTATTTTTGAAATGCAAGATAATAAGGGTGTTGGATTATGGACTAGGTCGACCCAGTTCGAAATGGACTGGGTCGTTTGGGAAGATTGGGTATTTTGGGCTTGTACTTGAATTTGAAGAAAAGGCCCAATTCCGATTTTTTGTATTTTTGCTCTCTTTTCTTCTTTTATTTTTCTAAATCTAAATTATAAAAATACTTAAATTATTATTAAGAACTAAATTAAGTTATAAAAGCGCAAATTAACTCCCAATAACAATTAACACACAATTAAATAATAATTAAGCATAAAATTGTATATTTGGACATTAAATGCTAAAAATGCAAACAATGCCTATTTTTGTAATTTTTATTTTTTTGTAAAACAAACTTCATTACTAACAATTGTAGGATTAAATCCTACATGCAAAATGTGACATTTGTTTGTATTTTTATTAATTTAACAAATAAACATGCGCAGACAAATACAAATAATTATTCAAAAAATATCACAAAATATCACAAAATTGCACACCAAAGAAAATTATTTTATTTTTGAATTTTTTGGGAGTAATTCTCATATTGGGCAAAAATCACGTGCTTACAATCCTACCCCTGATTCTATCCCTTTCTATACACAGCTGTTCTATCCGTTGATTCTTTAGTCCCAATATTTGAGTATTGTCAATGAGCTGATCTTGGAACCTCTCCATTTGTTCTTCCATCCGGGCTATCGACTCATAGCAGCGTTCTCTATCTATTCTAGCATCCCGGGTTTGTTTAAGGACCCGATTATTGAGAATGGAGTTTATTTCTCTCAATGTTGTAACACTCATTTCGTAGTCCCTTTTCACTTGCCATAGGTGCTCTCTCCGCGCTGCTGTAAATTTTGCCCACCTGACCCGCATTCTTGCTATACAAGCCTCAGATCTCTCCAAGTCTTCTCGGCTTTTGCTCACTTGATTTCTCAATTCTGCTATCAGCCTTTCATCAGAGCGACGTTTCTGTCGGTCGCTATCACTCTTACTGACTTGGCGAATTCGGGCTTTCAGTGCCTGGTTTTCTTTGGCTAATTTGTTCTTTTCACCCTGCTCCGAGGCTACTTGCACGTTGTTTTCAAACATAAGCCTTTCAATTTATCGCTTCAGCTTTTCGATTTCAGCCCGGTAGCCTTCTTCTCTCACTAACCAGCCCCACTGTTCCTGTGAATCATCCGTAAATTGTTGGACGTGAGCTCTTTTAGCAGGTCTCTGACGAATTGGAACCTTTTCCCGAACCAAACATCGTACTTTGGGTCTACCTCACCCTTAGCCAGTTCTCGAACCACAGTCTTGGGCTCAAGGAATCTACATTCGTGCCACAGCTTTCTAATTTTTCCTTCGGGGAACACGACTCCTGGACTCAACTCAATGGCGTGCTTGCTTAGATCCTCATCAATGGGAATTACCTGAAATCTTCCTAGTTGGCGCAGTACCCGATGAGGAGCATATGGTTGGATGCTGCGAAGTCCCATCAAAAGAACATGGCATTCCTCGGCCGCCATGTATATTACCTCAATATCAGTCAGCCACCCAAATGCCCATTCAACTTGGTCGGCTGTTGTTGACCTCAATCGTGTAAGCCATGCTTCGACGCCTTCGGGAAATATGATGCCTGTCATTCGTTTCTCAAAGCCACTGATGCAGTTTCTCTCAGTCAAGCCGTGGTTCATGTATCCCGCTCGGTGATGGAGATGTTCTTGCATCCACAACTGGAGTAACAGATTGCATCCCTGAAAGAACTTGCCTCCTTCTCGGCATATAGTTAAAGCTCGGTAGATTTCGGACAAAATCAAAAGAACCACAGTACTGTCTGTTCTTTTGATTGAAACATCGGCCATCCCTACAAGGCCTATCTCTACTTTCTTATCTTTGCGGGGACAGACCACGACTCCCAGGAATGCTGTGATAAATGCCAAAGTACGTCTTGCTTCCCACTTGTTTCTGTTCCCAGTGTGAATTAATCCGAGGTTTGGTTCTTCAAAACCCTGAGGAGTTCCTTACCGTTGATACAAGAATTGGAGAGTACAACATCCTCTCGACAAATCATCATTCTGCACCTTCCGACTAATGCTTAGCAAATCCAAGAACGCGTGCGGAGATACTGGTCTTGGTGAAAGTAAATACTGCCCTCTTAGTTTCCCATTCAACCCCGCATATCCGGCGACTTCCTCTAGTGTAGGTGAAAGTTCAAAGTCAACAAAACGGAATACGTTGCGGGTTGGGTCCCAGAACGGTATTAGAGCCTCGATGATATCTGTCATTGGCTTGATATTCAACAGATCGACAAAACTCCCAAAACTCTTTCCACTATCTTTTTACTATCATTTTCCATATCATTCCACCACATGTGGAGTTGCAAAGGGACCTCTCTACAGACTAAGAACGGTTCATTTTGACTTGTGCTCATCCTGCACATTTATTATAGTGATTAAAGAAGGAAAAACTTTTATTTGACTTAAAAACTATCTATATTCTAAAGAAATATTTTTGGATTTTAACTTTTTTTTTTTTTTGAAATTTTGAAAAACTTTTAAAGAGAAAGGAAATATTTTTGAACTATTATTCTGAATTTATGAAAGAAATACTACAAAAAAAATATTTTTGAATTTTCTTTTGAATATTTTTAAACAAATAATTTGGATTTGAGATTAAAAGGAAATATTATTATTATTTTTTTAAAATAAATTGAGGTCTAAAAGAAAGACTTTCTAAAGAAGCGAGTAATGTTAAATATTTTTGGATTTTTTTTGAATACGGTGGGCCGAAACCAAAGAGGTTTGCCTACGTATCTCACATCCGGTGAGAATCAGACCCGCGTAGTTCGGGCTATAAACTAACTAATTTTTGAAAACAAACAAATTTTTTCCTTTTTCTTTTATAGCAAAAAAAAACTATTTTCCTTTTTCATTTTTTTTTTTTTTGAAAATAAAGCAAATTAAAATAAAAGACTTATTCCTGCACACTTCTGCTTTCTAGGCAAACAAACAGTTCTAAAAGTAAAAATATATCAAAATTTCGGCAGCGTTCCGACAGTACTTGGACACTGATTTTTTCTAAATTAATCATCTAACTCTCCACTTGCTATTTTTTATTTTATTTTTTATTTTAATTTTTTTTACATTCCCGAGATTCAGAAGCCGGTCAACATGCAAGACCGAGCAAATAAATGCACATAAAACAAATAAGATGCATCAGGATGGTCTTTATTTCAGGTTGCTAGCCCTAGACGGACCCAACCCCTGTGTTGAGTCCCCTAAGTCAAAATGCACATGATGCAAATAAGCGTTCCTATTAGGGATCCGGCATGAAGCTGAGTTATTCTAGGTTCAGAACCTGGGTGTTTGTTCTAGACCTGGCTTACCCGAGCGGACAGCTCGAGCCGAGGGGGAGGCAGCGTACCGGGAATACAGAAGTTTCACCGGCTTTGCAACTTATCCAACCTCGTTCTAAATTGGGAATTTAGACACTATACAGAAAAGAAGTCACACGAAGTGCACCCTTCTTCATGATTTAGAAGACTCAGAGAGGAGATGAGTTTAGGCACAGCTTATATACAATTCACATAATATCAAAGCGGTAAACGCAGTCAATTAGCACATTAAGCACAGATCATGTAACAAAATCAAACGAAGCCAAATACAACAATTATTCCAAGCTCGAATTTTGAACCCTGAACCAGTGGTTCTGGGTCACTTGTCCCCAACAGAGTCGCCAGAGCTGTCACACCTTCTCTTTCCGTCCCGCGAGGGGAGTAGGAGTTTTTTCCAATTAAAGGACAATCGAAACGGGATTTATTTATTTATTTCAGAGTCGCCACTTGGGAGATTTAGGGTGTCCCAAGTCACCAATTTTAATCCCGAATCGAGGAAAAGAATGACTCTTTATTACAGCCTGCGAATCAGAAATCCGGATAAGGAATTCTGTTAACCCAGGAGAAAGTATTAGGCATTCCCGAGTTCCGTGGTTTTAGCACGGTCGCTCAACTGTCATATTTGGCTCATTTATCTGATTTTTTAAACAATTAAGAACTTATATGCAAATTTAGCTTTTAAAACCGCTTTTATCATTATTCTTCTTCTTATTTTATACAAAATTGCAACGCCGTGAAAACGCATCTCGAACCATATCACAACCAATGTACACGTGATTTGTTGACGCATTTTGACTTCGTCAAGATCGGGATTTGGATTACATAAATGCACACCCGTATTTAAGAAAATAACCTTATTAAATATGCGTCAAAATACTATGCGTTATTATACTATTAGGTAGGACTGTGAAATTTACAAAATCGCCCATCCCGGAACCTAAGTATTTTATTATTTTTTTTTAAAAGAAAAATAAATAAGATTGGAGGACTCTGCAAATTTTTGTATTGTTTATATTTATTTATTTTTAGCGAAATCCTCCCTTATTTTTTGAATACCTTTTAATGACTACATTTTTATTATTACTAAGTTTGTCTATAAATATAAAATCAATCTCTACATACTTAAAAATAACATATTAAATACTAGTTTAAAACAAATATTAACGGAAAGTAATATTACTAAAATTATAATTATAAATACAACATGGAATTGTCAAATAAAAAAAAACTAATTATCCCATAGTCGGATTAAAAATCATATTGTTAGATGACTTGAGCTATTGAAATTAATTATTTACAAATACTGAAAATTAGAAATAATTTTGATTACTAAACCGTATTTCTAAAAATTAAATAATTTAACCTTAACTAACCTTGTTTTAATTCAAATCCTGTCCTAATACTTGATTCGCAAAATTATTTCATGTTTTAACTAAATTTAGCTACATGATTCCGATTAACTTAACGTTGGCGATACTAAAACCCTTATGAATAAGGAACTTAATCAATTTTGCCAAACTGATTTAATAAAGCCATTTTTACGTTATTTTCTTCTATTTTAATTATTTGACAGTTTAATCAGTAATGAACATGTTTAAATATATACTACCTAATAATCAGGTTAAAGCAAAGCATTATTTAATACATCGCTACAATATGCCTAATTATGCAAAACAATGGCGATTTACAGAATAATAATACATGAAATAACCTAAATGCAATTAATAAAAAAAACTAAATAAAAAAATTAAACTTCAATTCTTCATTTCAGCTAACAAAAGGCCAAAATTACAGTTGTGTACCTGGTATTGTCAATATAAGAAGAAGAAAGTCAGCCACGTAGTACGTAACACATCAACAACAATAATAACCAGCAATCCAGTCAACAGAAATTCCAGTGACAGATTTGAAAATCAAAATAAAATTCAGAAACACCAACAACAAACAACGTCCAGAAACCAAGGGAATTTTCAGATTTGAAAGGCTAATTAATCTTTAACCCTTCTTTTCTAAACCCGTAAATCAGAATATTTATCAGATGTGTACTACTCTCTCTTCTAATTTCCATCTCCTTTTTTATTTGTATTTCTTTTCTTTTCTTTTTTTTCTTGAAAGTTTTAATATTTTTCGGAATTTTTCTTTCTCTCTTAAATATTCAGCTCTTTTTTTTTTCTCTCTCGCTCTCTCTCTATCTGTCCTCTCAAAATCTGATCAAGTCCTTCCTTTTATTAACATCTTTCAGCATTAAAAAAAAAATTAAAACCCACTATCTTCCACTCATCCCCCTTTTAATCCCACTATCTAATGTTTTGTCCCCCACTTTATTACCCACACCACATTATATTTTGTCCCACATACCTAACATAAACAATTACAATATTCCTCCCCACTACATTATGTCTTGTCCCACATTATATTAAATAATTATTACCAACCCCACCCCATTACATTTTGTCCCCCATGCTTAACATAAAGAATTATTCAAAATGTTCAATTACAAAACTACCCCTCCGACCTTATTGCAATTACCATTTTACCCCTGAATGTAATGCAATTTACCAAACTACCCCATCAGCTATAACCAATCACATAATCAATCTCAACCAAAATATAGCCAATATGACCAATTTCTAAACAAATTCGAACAATAAATCACATGAACACGATTTCTGAACCAATTCAACAACAAATCACATGAACACAAATTGAACAACATCAAATTAATGTGCATAAATTAACCATATTGGGAACCAATCCTGGTTAACTTAGACCAAAAATTGATGAGCAAGGAAACAACAATATTAACAACACAATACATGATTCAAACTAAATCAACAAATCAAAAACCAAAACATAAATTCACATTAAATCACTGGATTATAAATGAACTTCAAACAAAGATGAACATGAATTAAATCTATTTTAAACAACAAAACATGACGGATTCAAATGATTTAAACAACGTTAACAATTTCTGAAAAAATACATAAAACACATGAAACAAATTGCAGAAATAATTACTTAAATTTCAATTTGAATCTAACAAACATTAAACTAACAATTTCTACCTAAACAATAAATAAGAACAATAAAACAAACATGAAACAAACTTGAAAAATTAACAAAACAATGAACACGAAACAAAACAAAAATCAAACATTTACCGATTTTAGATTCGAGAATATCAAAACGAAATACGGACATAATAAAACTCAAAACCCACTAACCGGATCGAAACGACGAATCAATGACTGACCAACGATGAACTCGTATGGACTGTTTTGACGACCCCAACCAAAGCTTGAACAAACGAGATGGTTTGAGTCTCGTTTTCGGACCGGACTGAAGCGACAAACCCATTTCTGTATGGGGTCTATTTGGACGTAGCGAAGCAGAAACACTAGGGTCAGCCATGGATGACGCAGCAGGTCGTTTGGTTGCTTGGATAGAGAAGATGAAAGCAAAGCCCCACGTCCATGGCTGGAGCTCGGGAACTCGACCACTCAACTTGAGCTCAGGCGAAACGAAGAAGATAAAGCAGACGACGCAGTAGTGGAGGTTTTTTTTAAACTCAGCTGCTCGACGACGTACAGTAGGGTAAGCCATGGACGTCCTTGAAGGAGCAGAAGAAGCAAACGATGCACAGTAGCACAGCTGAAGCAGCAGCGGCAGCCATGTGAGCTTGAGTTCGAGCTCGATGAAGCTCGTCCATGGCTGGTCGTTTGAAGACGAAGCCGCAGCAGTGGCAGCGAAGGGGTCACTGGAAACGCAGCAGCATGAAGTGAGAAAGAAGAAGAAGCAACGATCAACGTGAACTTGAAGAAGAAGAAACCCTCGCGATCTTGAAAAAGAAGAAGAAACACGGGCAGCGGGTGTGTGTGTGTGTTGCGTTGCCGTGGTTGTGTGTGTGTGTGTGTGTATGTGAAGGAGAAGAGGCGGGGGAAGTGCAGCCATTGATGGGTTTGTTTGGAGCTTTTTGGAGAAGAAGATAGAGAGGGGGGGGTAGGTAGTGTTTTTTTTAGGGTTTTGTTTTGTTTTTTTTTTTTTTTGAAATGCAAGATAAGGGGTGTTGGGTCTTTGGGGTTATGGACCGGGTCGACCCTGTTTGAAATGGACCGGGTCATGGGGAAGGTTGGGCAATTTTTTGGGCCTGTGGTTTGAAATTGAAGAAGAGGCCCAATTCCGATTTTCTTTATATTTTCGCTCTCTTTTCTTCTTTTATTTTTCTAAAACTAAATTATAAAATACTTAAATTATTATTAAGAACTACATTAAGTTATAAAACCGCAAATTAACTCCCAATAACAATTAACGCACAATTAAGTAATAATTAAGCATAAAATTGTATATTTGGACATTAAATTCTAAAAATGCAAAAGATGCCTATTTTTGTAATTTTTAATTTTTGTAAAACAAACTTAATTACTAACAATTGTAGAATTAAATGCTACATGCAAAATGCGACATATTTTTGTATTTTTATTAATTTAACAAATAAACATGCACAGACAAATACAAATAATTATCCAAAAATGTCACAAAAATTCTCAAAATTGCACACCAAGGAAAATCATTTTATTTTGAATTTGTTGGAAGTAATTCTCATATAGGGCAAAAATTACATGCTTACACCCGGTACAGGTTCATTATGATATTTAAGACTCGTTTGTGAAATTTGGTGAGAAATGGAGTTGGTTTGACGTGATTCGGACGTCCGGTTGTGAAGTTAGAAGTTTTAAAGTTTTATTAAAATTTTTTATTTGATTTGGTGCTAAATTCGTAGTTCTAGATGTTATTTTTGGTGATATGATCGCGCGAGTAAGTTCATATGATATTTTAAGACTTATGTGTATGTTCGGTTTGGAGCCCCGCGGCCTCGGGTAAGTTTCAGATGGGCTACAGAGTGATTTGAACCTTAGAAAGATTCCGGGTGTTCTTCAACTGTGTTGCAGGCCTCAGAAGCTTCGCATTTGCGACTACTGTTGAGGTCGCATTTGTGAGCTTCTCATCGCAAATGCAAAGAGAAGCTGGGCCAACATATGTTTGCAAATGCGAACAATACTTCGCATTTGTGATGGGTACAGAGGGAAGACAGACTTCGCAATTGCAAAGACTGGATATCAATTTCAAAGGCAGCATAAATACGGGGAGTTCGCATTTGCGAGCTTTGAAATTGCGAAGCTCACGTCGCAAATGCGACATCTGCAACTGTGTAAAAATGGACTTAGACGGAATTTTTCATTCATTCTCCAATTTTTCAAAACCTAAAACATAAGAGGCAATTTTCCAAAGACTTTTTCTTCCCCAAATCATAAGTAAGTGATTCTTAACTAGTTTCTTTCAATCTTTCAATTCGTTACAAGATTTCAATCTAGAATCGAAGGTTTTCATGGTAGAATTGGAAATTTTTGGGTAGAAGCTAGGGATTTCGAAATTTGGGGATTTAGACCTCAAATTGAGGTTGGATTCCAAAATCAATTGTATATCCGGTCTCGGAGGTGAATGGGTAAACGGATTTGGGTCCAAATTTTAGGTTTGGACCAAACGAGCCCGGGTGTTGACTTTTTCAAAAATGACCTAAATTGAATTCTTATTGATCATGGGTGATTTCTAAGGTTTTTTTTTGAAACGCTTGGTTGATAATTTGCTAGATATTGTTCGTTCGGAGGCGTGTTTGAAAGGCAAAGCCGTGATTGAGATTTGAGTAGCTTTTGGAGCGAGGTAAGTATTGTGTCTAACCTTGACTTGAGGGAATTAGGAACCCTCGGGCTATGTATGATGTGAATTCCATGTGAGCGGCGTATATGCAAGGTGACGAGTGCTTATGCGCCCCAAATTATCTGTTTTCCCTGATTTTCTGCTTTACTTTAACTATTTCTTTCCATGTTTTATTTGTTACATGCTCTAAATGTTGTCCATGCTCATCTGCTACATGCTAATCAATATCTTCTTCTGTTAACCATGCTAGCTCCTTTCATAGTTTTCCTTAATCCCTGCTATTTATTTAATTTGACTTGTTTGCACATTCTAATTGTAAATTGTTGGTTTGGTTTGGCTGTGTAGTGTTATTTTCGTGTAGACTCTATGTTGAACGAGGTTTCTTTTCTTGGTTCAGTTTGGTATTTATTTATTGTAAATGCATTGTGATTTCGATTGGTGAATTGACTGTTGACATTTATTATATATTATTGATATTGTTACGGAGGAATAAAGAAGGATTATGTGTTTTCTGGTGAGATCGGGTTGCATGACGCAACAACTTATATATTTACATTTCTTGAGCTGCATTGTTTCTTTATTTTTCCGGTATTTCTATTTGAGCTGGAAAAGGTTGGTAAATCTGGACAATACCGGTTTATTTCGATGTCGTGGTTATCATTTCCTGTTGGCTGTTAATTCCAGTACTTTATTTCAATTATTCTTCCATTATTATATAATGCGTACAGGTTTTAGTGTAGGTGACCCGCCTTAGCCTCGTCACCACTTCGTCAAGGTTAGGCTCAACACTTACCAGTACATGGGGTCGGTTGTACTGGTGCTGCATTCTACACACTTTGCAGATTTTGGGGACGGTCCCAGCGGCGGATATTAGAAAGCTCGGATCAGACAGCTTATGGAGACGTGAGGTACAGCTGCTCAGTGTTCGTAGCTCCTGAAGTCCCCTTCTTGTTGATACTTAGTTGTGTATCTTCTTTTCAAACAACTTTATGGTATTTCAGACTTTTGTATGTAGTATTCTAGTAGATTTTGCACTTGTGACACCAGATTCAGGGATTGTTATAGACGTTTGGCAGATTTATCTTCCGCATCGTTATTTTAGTTATTCTAATTGCCTTTTGTTATCACTTAAGTTGTTAAAAGAACTATATTGTTCTAACGTTGGCTTGCCTATCAAGTGAAATAATTGGCGTCATCACGATTCCAATGGTGGGAACTCCAGATCGTGACACACAACCAGGTGTCTGGACAATTAGGGGTGTCAATGGTTCGGTTCGGCCGGTTATATTATAAAATTTGTACCATACCAATTTTTCGGTTATTCTCTTATGTATAACCAAAATTAGACTTTTAGAAACCGTACCAATCATATCAGTTTCTCTTCAGTATCGGTACGGTTCGGTTAATTTTTGGTATTTTTCTAAATATCATGCAAAATTCACCAATAGAAGTAGAATGTCATAACATATGTTCTTTTATAGGACTCAGCACAACGTTTCAGATATTTTTACTATTTAAAGGGTGATGAATTAAAAAATAAAAGATGACTAGAGTATAGATCCATCAAATATTCTATAACAACGTAAAAGAAACTAAGCAACGACAAAGAAAATATAAATCACACAAGTAGAAAGATATTAACCAAGCTAGAACTCTAGAATAAAGTCTATAGAAGATTAAATTTTCAAAAAGATATATCAAAATTATATGAAAGGAAACATATTCAATACATTGTAGTTTACTACTCGTAATCTCTATAATACTTTGTGTCTTGCTAATAAAGATACTTGAAATAACTTAGTTTAAGTAGAAGTAGCATAATAGGTTTTAGGAATTAGTATTTTGAGTTTAATTTCTTGTTGGCTTGTAATAGTTTTCATAATTCCAAGACCCAAAGAAAAATTTAATGCATTATTATTTTTAAACTTACTAGATAAATATATTTTTCACATGTAAAATTTATTCGGTACGGTTCAGTATTTTTCGGTTTATTTTTATAAAATAAAAAAACCTACCCTAATTATCGGTGCAGTTATAGATTTATATAAAAATCTACGGTTTTTTAAAAAAACCTAAAATTCGGTTCGATACAGTACGGTTCGATCGATTTAGTCGGTTTTCGAATATACATTGACACCCCCGTGGACAACTGGAGATAAAACTAATTAAGCAATATGTGTCGCTAAGTTTTGATTGTTTTCCTACTGTACATGCAAATTAAGCATAACCATTAATACAAGAGTGAAGCTAGCTTTTAGAGTTCTATAAGTATACAAATCTACTATATCTATATATTATTAAAAGCTAAAGAAAAAAGCACCACATTAAACAAATTTGCAATTTATTAAGATATATTGATAGTATATATAATTAAATTAAATAGTGATGAGTAATTTAGGGACTCAATTAAAGACAAGTTATTTTTAATATGAAATAGATTTTTAGACTTAGCGAAATAAAACTACCATCAAACTAGAATATAAAAGCAAATAACTTAATTATTATCACGACAAAGAACTAGACTACCAACTAAGAGTATTATCTATCATAAGTTTTTTTATATAAACATACACATATAAATACGTAATAATAAAATTTTAAATAAGTATTTCTAAAGTTGGTTTGGTTCGAATTTTTCGAATTATTTTTTAGTTAAAACCGAAATCAAACTTAGTTTAATCAATTTTTAAAATTCAATATCAAACCAAAATATTATTGACTTGGCAATGGACAATCCGATAATAAAGGTAGAAATAGAATTTAGTCAGATTGATTAATATAGTATACCCATTATTGTGGCAATTAAATAAAAGAGAATTAATCAACGCCTAAAAATGGGGAATGTATTACAACAATAATTTCTTCTATTTAGAGAGGGAAATGTGCAGTAATTCATTCATCAATGGCACTACCATTTTCTTCATCTTCCTCAGTCCTACCAATCTAGATTTTTCCCAATCAATTTATGTGTTCTTTTCGCTTGTACTAATTTCGGAACACTTGACCCTTATTTCTTCTATTTCAATTTGTTGCGTCTCCATTTACTATATATGGGCAGCAGCAAAATTGGCCGCAGGCCTTTCCCTGAAGATTTAGACGGAGAAATTCTACTCAGGCTGCCCGTGATGTCGTTGTTGAGATTCAAATGCGTGTGCAAGAACTGGTATGTTCTTATCAAGAGCCCCGCTTTTATTAGAAAACACTTGAATTGTAGCAAGAATAAGCCTTCCCAATTCATGATTTATGATTATAATGCGCGTGATGATTCCCCTCCCATTACTTTGATTTCAGAGAATCATGGAGACGGTGAAGCTCCTGATTATATCCATAGATTTAAAGATATGACGAATGTTATAGGCTCTGTGGATGGATTGTTTTTGTTGCGGAGAGAAATTGATCCCGAAAACAGATACATGCATATCTTTGCAATGGCGATGTGGAATCCTTCGACCAGAGAGGTGAGGCACCTCCCTCCACACAAAATCCAGTACACTCACTTTGGGTTCGGATTAGATCCCTTGACTAATGACTATAAGGTGGTTTGCTATAATTTCCACTTTGGTGAATATGAATATGCAGCTGTCTACTCTTGTTCTACCGACTCATGTAGAAACATTACACCTAAAATTAAATTCTATTCTTACGGACGATCTTTACATGAAGCCTGTGGTATTGCTTATCTGAATGGGGCTTATTATTGGCTGATAAGGGAGGGGCGTAAGCCCAGCATTCTTTCGTTTGACTTTAGCAATGAGGTGTTTGAAGAGATTGAAGGGCCAGATGTTATCTCTTTTAGTTCTCTGATATTGCTTGACGACTCGGTTGCCCTCTTGACCTTTTATGGAAATTCTGTTCATGATATATGGGTAATGATCCAACCAGGGGTTTGGAACAAACTTTTTACTTTTCAAAACTTTACATGTATTAAGACTTGGTATTCCAGCTGTCTCATTTTGGCAACTAAACGTTCTCGGCTAGTCTCATATAATGTTAGGACTAAGAAGACAAGACGTCTTGGATTTTGTCACCCAGTCCTGCGACGCTGCTGTGGGTTTTATGTTTATAAGGAAAGCTTAGTGACATTGAAACGAGAGAATGGAGAGCAGCTGGACCATCGCAACTTTCCTGATGCCTCGTTTGAGCTTTAAACAAGAGTATGCAACAAACTCAAGTGTGGAGAACATAGAGGGGGAGCGACAAACACAGAATCCTATAGTTATTAGAGTGTTTCAGCGAATTGATATAGAGTAGGTTTACGAGATGAATGAATTGATTGTGTGAATTCCCGACTCTTACCTTTTTAATACAGTTATGAAGAAATTACAGCGATACACGCCTGTGATTTCTTAGTCAGATCTGCTACTGTATCACTTTAGCGAGAAATGTTACAAGATATACTGAAATATTTGGTTCCTAAAGATTTTGGAATTCAGCCTGCAGAAACTTTGGAGTGAGAAATTCGAGCAATTTATATATCACATGTTCCGTTCATTCATTGAGACAAGAGGGGTTGCTTTGATGGTAAGCAACCCCCACTTCCAACCAAGAGGTTGTGAGTTCGAGTCTCTCCAAGAGCAAGATGGGAAGTCCTTGGAGGGAAGGATGCCGGGTGTCTATTTGGAAACAGTCTCTCTACCCTAGGCTCGGAGTAAGGTCTGCGTACACACTATCCTTCCCAGACCCCACTAAGTGGAATTATACTGGGTTATTGTTGTAATGAGCTGTAGCAATTTTGAATAATGAGCTGAATGGAGAGAGTACCTATCTCTGTGAAACAAATTATATTGAGATATTACAAGACATGAGCTTTCTACTTTGTTTTTCTCCCCGAGATGTTGAAATGTTTTTATCCACCAGATTTCCTTCTGCTTTTCGATCTTCTAATTATAGGAAATTTCTAATGTTCAAGTATAAAGTTTATTTAGCCCATTAACTGTTCTTTATTTATGTTTCCATTCTCTTGCTTCTTCTTTTATTGTGGCGAGAATTTCAGGATTTCTGCTGTTAATGAGTGACATTCTGCATAACCTTGGTTGCATCATTGACAAATGCATTGTTTTTATTTGTTTTAATAACTGTTGCCTATTTGTTTTCGGATACATGATCAATACAAGTCATTAAAGAACACATAATCTTTGCTTTTGTCCCTCAAATGTTGAAATGCTTTTATTCACCATATTTCGTTCAGTTTTATTCACTTTTTTTTGGTAACTAAACAATTTTATTACCAAGTAATATTTTACACGCAACTTACGGAGACGTGAGGTACAGCTGCTCAGTGTTCGTAGCTCCTGAAGTCCCCTTCTTGTTCATACTTAGATGCGTATCTTCTTTTCGAACAACTTTATGGTATTTCAGACTTTTGTATGTAGTATTCTAGTAGCTTGTGTACTTGTGACACCAGATACAGAGTTGTTATAGACGTTTGGCAGTTTTATCTTCCGCATCGTTATTTTAGTTATTCTAGTTGCCTTTTGTTATCACTTAAGTTGTTAAAAGAATTATATTGTTCTAACGTTGGCTTGCCTATCAAGTGAAATATTAGGCGTCATCACGATTCCAATGATGGGAACTCCGGATCGTGACACACAACCAGGTGTCTGGACAACTAGGGGTGTCAATGGTTCGGTTTGGCCGGTAATATTATAAAATTTGTACCATACCAATTTTTCGGTTATTCTCTTATGTATAACCAAAATTAGACTTTTCGAAACCGTACCAATCATATCGGTTTCTCTTTGGTATCGGTACGGTTCGGTTAATTTTTGGTATCTTTTATAGGACTTAGCATAACTTTTTAGATATTTTTACTATTTAAAGGGTGATGAATTAAAAAATAAAAGATGACTAGAGTATAGATCCATCAAATATTCTACAACAACGTAAAAGAAACTAAGCAACGACAAAGAAAATATAAATCACGCAAGTAGAAAGATATTAATCAAGCTAGAACTCTAGAATAAAGTCTATAGAAGATTAAATTTTCAAAAAGATATATCAAAATTATATGAAATGAAACATATTCAATACATTGTAGTTTACTACTCGTAATCTCTATAATACTTTGTGTCTTGCTAATAAAGATACTTGAAATAACTTAGTTTAAGTAGAAGTAGCATAATAGGTTTTAGGAATTAGTATTTTGAGTTTAATTTCTTGTTGGCTTGTAATTGTTTTCATAATTCCAAGGCCCACAGAAAAATTTAATGCATTATTATTTTTAAACTTACTAGATAAATATATTTTTCACATGTAAAATTTATTCGGTACGGTTCGGTTTATTTTTATAAGATAAAAAACCTACCCTAATTATTGGTGCGGTTATAGATTTATATAAAAACCTACGGTTTTTTAAAAAGAAACCTAAAATTTGGTTCGGTACAATACGGTTCGATCTATTTAGTCGGTTTTTGAATATACATTGACACCCCTATGGACAATTGGAGATCAAACTAATTAAACAATATGTGTCGCTAAGTTTTGATTGTTTTCCTACTGTACATGCAAATTAAGCATAACCATTAATACAAGAGTGAAGCTAGATTTTAGAGTTCTATAAGTATACGAATCTACTATATTTATATATTATTAAAAGCTAAAGAAAAAAGCACCACATTAAACAAATTTGCAATTTATTAAGATATATTGATAGTATATATAATTAAATTAAATAGTGATGAGTAATTTAGGGACTCAATTAAAGACAAATTATTTTTAATATGAAATAAATTCTTAAACTTAGCGAAATAAAACTACCATCAAACTAGAATATAAAAGCAGATAACTTAATTATTATCACGACAAAGAACTAGACTACCAACTATGAGTATTATCTATCATAAATTTTTTTATATAGACATATACATATAATTGTGTAATAATAAAATTTTAAATAAGTATTTCTATAGTTGGTTTGGTTCGAACTTTTCGGATTATTTTTTACTTAAAAACTGAAATCAAACTTAGTTTAATCAATTTTTAAAATTCAAAATCAAACCAAATTATTATTGACTTGGCAATGGACAATCCGATAATAAAGGTAGAAATAGAATTTAGTTAGATTTGTTACGTTAAAAATCAAAATATGGTGGATGTCTACTCTTCCTCCATGATATTTCTCTCAAATGGTTAATGACATATTCAATAACATATTTTCTATGTTCAATGACATATTCCATGACATATTTTCTTCACTTTTCATGCATATATAAAGACCTTGTAATAGATAGAAAAATACACACAATTGAAGAAGAAAATCTCTTCCTTCTCTCTATCTCTATTCTTGTTCATGTTTTACTAAGTTGCTTTTATTTCTTGTTCATACTTTACTAAATTGCTTTTATTTCTTGTTCATGCTTTACTAAATTGCTTTTATTTCATAACACGTTATCAGCACGAGTCTCTAACCAATTGTATTTATATATCTACAAAAAAATTTCCTATATCCAGAAAGATTACAATTAGAAGTCATACATATCATCACGTGGTTAAATGTAAAGAGAAATTACATATGGTAAGTAATGAAATGTAAGAAGGTATGATTATCTTATACTTGTCATTCCTTTAAAATCTCATATGCACACAACTTCGTACTACACCTGTATTGCATAAGCACATATTAATATTACATCTTTTATATCACATGAATGGAATAAAATTTTCGAAGTTCTATATGTTAAAATCATAGTAGCAGTTAATTGTTGATATGATGCATGTCATGGTAACCAAGGATATTTTATATAAATTGTCCTATGCATATTTATGTGTTAACTATCTTCAATCTGTCTTGCCGCTTTAAACATTTTCTTTTACTTGGATGAATATTTTTTTTCCTTTTGGATTTTTACACTTGCATATAGCACCAAAAAAAAAAGGAATAAAAAATAAAATAAAATCGGTCATACTGATTAAAAGCATAAATCATCTTGAAGAAAACAAGAAATACTTCACATCTTTATCTAGGTTGATTAATTACTTCTTTGAAGTTTGGAAAACAAACCAGCTATTGAGAAAGTATACTTCATAATTTATGGTCGTATCATTTGAAAGCAAACAATGATTAGTATGACTACTAGAAGAGGTGTTTTTGAGTATCCATGACCTACTTGATGTTTGCTACTGACTTACCATTATTAAGTATTTTATATGAATGATGCACAAGCTACAACTGGTAAGTTGTGACCTATAATGTCACTTTTCAGGTAATATAAATGTTGAATTTATGTATTAGTACTATATATATGTATTGTTACCTATATGGTGTACTTTTGATAAATTTATTCACTAATTGCTTGGTTGAATTGAGTGAAGGAAAGTCATGACATTTAATCAAATCCAATAGGTAGGGTATACCCCGAAAACAACAATATTTTTTAAAGAGACTCAATAAATATTATGACAATGATTTTATGATCCTTTTAAACTCTAATAGAATTTAAAAGAAATATTCTGACTACAAACGGTTGTATTTCATATAGATGCTACAAATCATTAATAAAGGTTTACGCTGATTTGAGATTTGTACACTTATTTAAGAAAGCAAATTTGATTTGCTAAGTTGCAAATTAGCTGTGTACAACTTTCTTGGCATGTGGTTGAAATTAAGGCTTGAGAATGAATCTCAATATTGTTTAGCCTATTATGCTATTGATTAAGACATCGGGATCAAGTCCTGATGCTCCATAATGATAAGAGTTGGGTTTGAGTCCCAATTTATTATGGCCTAACATGCCTTTATATTGGTAAGACATTGAGTTTGAGTCCCAATGTACCATATTGATGATATAATGATGACTAAAGAAAATAATATATTTTTCATGAAAAGGCATGAAAATTGTCCCACTTGATTTGCTCCATTCTTGAAGTGAATGTGATAATAGTGCATAATAAGTTTCAATGAAGACAAGTGGTTGAACAATGAACGTGGGCGTTCCAAATATCAAAATAATAATAATCATCACTATGATTATAAAAGGAGAACAATAAGGGTTCTCAAAATAGTCCTTCAAAATATGAAGGTAATGCTTACCATCAAATTGGTATGAAAATAATAAAGCACGTCGCTGATTATGATCCATTCCTTGAAGAGAATGTGACTTGTGATAAGCATTGAGAATACAAACTCATTCCTAAAGTTGAATGTGGCAATATGTGATAAAAGTAATGAATAAAGACATGCAATTCATGATTATATGAATACCACACAACTCACCTCTAAGGGAGGTTTGAGTAAAATAAAGAGAATAAATATTATTGTGTGGTTACATGAATATGTCATTGGTCGCGTACATGTGATATGCCAAATATTATTTTGTCATGCCTTATAAAAGTTATTAAAGGCAAAGTTAAAGCAAGAAATGATTTTGCTTATGATGATTTTGACCATGACAATTTATTATGATATAGTTTTCTCAGTGAAGGAGACATTTCCATATGAATGGTATGATAAAAGATCTTGTAGTACAAAAGTTGTTAAGAACTCCGGAAAAACTAATTTGTTACTACCCGGATGAATAAACTTATTCATGACATTGATATTGTAAAGTCTCAAAAGAAACTTTTTGAGTTTCAACTATATAAGTCAAAGTGATTGGCATATTGAGACTATAAATGAAAGGAAGATTGAATATCTTCATATTTCTATAATCATACCGGGTAAATATGAAAGGTTACCCGATCTTCTTTCTATTTGTACTACACAAATATAAGCATGATGTTGGAATCATATGCCACAAGTAAACTAGAGGTTTACTAAAACAAATATTAATTGGCATGACTAGTTGGCCATCTCGGTTCAATTATGATGCGAAAAATTAATTAAGAATTATATTGACATATATTGAAGAATAGAAGATTCTTCAAGAATTCTCTTGTGCTGCTTATTCTCATGATATACCAGTTAAAGGTTGAGATTGAATCCTTTGATTTCTGGAAGGAATAAAAGGTGATATATATATGGGCCCAGTCACCTGCCATGTGGACCGTTTATTATTATATGATTTTAATAGATGCATCTATTTTATGGTCACATGTGCATTTATTATCAACTTGCAGTTTGGTTTTTGCAAGATTGCTTGCTCAAATTATTATAGCACAATTCCAGAATATAAATTATGATGATTTATCTTAATAATACTGGTTCAAATCCAAGTTGGTTTAGCAGAAATTGTATGCCTCCAATTATAGCTAAATCATTGGTTATGAGAACAAAACTCCCACAAAACGAAATTTGGTATGAGATTTATTATTTAATATACAGCAGCACTTGTACGCATCTAGCCAAGTTATAAAAATTTCTCCCTATCACAATCGGTTCAGGGTCAGGAACCAAATAATTTCTATATAGAAATATGGATGTGCTATATGATTTAATTATGCCACCAAAATGCACAAAGATGAGTTCCCAAAGATGGTTGGGAAATGTGTTGGTGATCCCAACATTAGGGGGAGAAAATGGGCAGCTGAGAAAGTGATACGTGAAATGAATTATTATGAATACATATAGATCCTTGTATAAGAAAATATAAACTTGAAGTTCAAGTGATATTCATTTACAAATTATTGCTAGACGCATTTGCTGACCCAAAGCTAAATGTCATATTTCAGCTGCTAATGCTCCAAATAGAATAAATTCCATGAGGGACAGAGTCTATGGCACACATGAAGTGTAACAGACCAATCGGTTCCAAAGATAAAACTCCTTGAAGAAGGAGAGGGGCAAATATTCAAAATGGTCATAATAAGGAGGCAAGTGCCCTAGAAGAGCACCATGACATAACACTTCATAAGACTTCCTGGGAGAGGCTCAGGTACCTAAAAATAATGAAATAAAGAGATCTCAATAAGTTATGTCTTCATTGGGTAATAATGGAACCGACATAAAATGATTGTCGACGATATTGTTAATATAATGTAGCGCTCAATATGATTAATATTGACGAGGATCTTGAGATCAAATCTGTCATGAAATTTGGACGGATAAAAGATTGGCCAAATAAAAAATACGCAATGAAATTGACTTCACTTGAAAAATGTGAAATTGGACGGATAGTCCAACACCTGAAAGTATAAAGTCAATTGAGGTATAAATGTGTTCTTGTGCGAAAGGTTCAAGTCGATAGACATAAAGACGACTTGTGGCACAAGAAAATTAGTAAATATCCTCACATTGAATATATGGAGACATGTTCTCTTATAGTGGATATAGTCACTTCAGGTTTTAATCTGGCAATATATGAAAAACTTGATATGCGTATAGTGGATATCATTGAAAGATTTAAATTGTCTTGGAGCATATTAAGGTTTCCAAGAAATTTATTAAATAAAGCTTCAAAAATCCTTATACGGATTGAAACAATCAGGGCGCATGTGGTATAATCGTCCGAGAGAGTACTTGATGAAAGAAGGGTATAAGAATAATTCAATTTTTTCTTGTGTCCTTATAAAAGGATATGGATTTAAATTTAATCGCCATGTATGTTGATGATTCAAATATCATTAGAACTCCCGGAGAGCTTCCTAAAGCAGTAGACTGTTTAAAGAAAGTATTTGAAATGAAAGATCTTGGAAAGACAAAATTTTGTCTTGGTTTATAAATTGAATATATGAAAGATAGAATTTTTGTCCTTCAATCAGCATACACTAAAAAGATTTTAAAGAGCTTCTATGTGGATAAATCACATCCATTAAGTACCCCGATGGTTGTGAGATTACTCGATATAAATAAAGATCCACTCCGACCTCATGAAAATAATGAAGAGCTTCTTGGTCCTAAAGTACCATATCTTAATGCAATTGGTGCGCTAATATATCTTGCTAACACTACAAGGCATGACATAACTTTTTCAGTTAATGTCTTAACAAGATATAGCTCCGCTCAAGGAGAAATTGGAATAAAATCAAGCACATATTGCTTTATCTAAGGGGGATTACCGATGTGGGCTTATTTTATGGCAATGATTGCAATACCGATCTTGTTGGTTATGTCGATGTGGAGTATTTATCTGACACACACAAGGCTTGATCTCAAACATGTTATGTGTTTATATGTGTGGCACTGTCATATCTTGGCGATCGACTAAGCAATCAATCGTGGCTACTTCTTCTAATCATGCTGAGATAATTGCTATTCATGAAGCAAGTCGAGAATGTGTATTGTTGAGGTCTACTATACATCTTATTCGAGACAAATGTGGTTTGAAGTGTGATAAACTACCCACAATTTTGTATGAAGAAAATACAACATGCATAACCCAATTAAAGGGAGGATTCATAAAGGAGTTAGGACAAAGCACATTTCACCTAAATTATTGTTCAAACATGATCTTTAAAAGAATGTTGATATTAATGTGCAACGGATCCGTTCAAGTGATAATATGACTGATTTGTTCACCAAATATCTACCGGCGTCAACCTTCAAGAAACTAGTGTACAAGATTGGGATACGAAGGCTCAACGATGTGAACTGATGATCTCATCAGGGGGAGTTAATATGCGTTGTACTCTTTTTCCCTTACAAGGTTTTTTACCATTGGGTTTTCCTTGCAAGGTTTTTAACGAGGCAACTGTCACACCTCCTTTTTTAATTACACCCACAGAAGGGTATAAAGGAGTTTTTCCATTTAAAGGACAATCAGAACGGGATTTAATTATTGATTATTCAGAGTCGCCACTTGAGAGATTAGTGGTGTCCCAAGTCACCGGTTGTATCCCGAACCGAGGAAACATATGACTCTGTTAACAGTCTGCGAACCAGAAATCCGAGTAAGGAATTCTGTTAACCCGGGAGAAGGTGTTAGGCATTCCCGAGTTCCGTGGTTTTAGCACGGTCGCTTAACTGTTGCATTTGAATTTATCTGATTTTAATACCTGCTAGCTTAGGTGCCTTTTATTCGTAAACCGCTTTTTATCATTATTTATTTTAAAAGAATTGCGACGTCGTGAAAACGCATTTTGAACCACGTCGCAATCAATGCACCCGTAGTTGTCAACACATTTCGACTTCGTCGAGATTTGGATTTGGATCACATCAATGCGCACCCGAGTTTAAGAAGGTTATTTAATTAAAATTGCGCCTAAAGATTCTAACGTAATATTATTTTGGGGAAGGCCGTGAAGTTTGCTAAATGGCCCTCCCAAATTCTAAGGATAAACATGATTAATTAAATAAGGGCCATGCATGTTGAGGTTTTATTTGGCATGGCGCGCCTCAATTATTCTATGACTCCTAGGCTGAATTACGAAGGCCATGTAAATTAGGTGATTGGGCTCGGGGACAAAGAAGAAATCTAAACTAGGCTGATTCAGATGATAGACCTCGGAACGCCAATGGGCCAAAGACACAGGCCCAACTGTGGGATTTACGGTAACTGCTTGAAACAAATTAGCTATTCATGAGAACCCCCTAAGTCCGATCAAATGCTGATTATTTTTGTAATTTGAGACAGACATGAAATGCATTCCTTGATACCAAATCCTATTCTATAGCAGAGATGCCATACATGATGTTATAAAACTCATATACAGTTTGTGTCACCATTTCAAGCTATAATAGCATTTAAAACCTTTAACCAAAACAACAACGTGACTTCAAAATTGAAAGTGCCAATGTAGATTCAAAGTTAGAAACGCAAAAGCCGCTCAACTAATCTTAACATGATCACCATTTGAAAGCTTAAAAGCAATCCATTCCTACACTTGAGTTCAAACGGTATTAAAACACCCAGTATTCTGAAATTATACAATAGATCCAAGCAACGAAATCAACATAAGCCCTTAGCATGCACTAGCACTCGATACAAACCAAAAACAGAAATATACAGAACTGAAGCACTTAATCATGTATACTAAAAGTATTAAACAACATCAAACTTGAGATAGTTAATTGAATTTCAACTTGAATTTCCAACAGCTTCGTGCAAGCCAATCAATATTCAATTTCATGTCAGGTTTGAGTATTATACCTGGAGATTTGAAAAATAATGAAGGAGAATAGTGAGTCAGTAGCAATCCAAACAATAGTAGACCAAGAGATGATTAAACAACAACAATACACAGCCCAGGAATGGATTCAGAAATCCAGAAATATTCAACAATCAGACAGAAACTAACAAATCAACCCAAAGACCACTTGAAATGCACTCAAATAAGCTCGAAATGCCCCAGAATACTTCAGTAAATCCAAAACTCATCCAAAACCAGTTCAAACAGACCCAAAATTGCTCAAAATTAAACAGGAGAATATTTGAAGTTTCAAAATCCAAGTATTGAACTAGAAGAATGGGGATCAACAACTAAAAGTCAAAATTAACCTGAATTGTCTAATGGAACAGTACTTTTTTTGGATTTTTGAAGGTTTTCTATTGTTTTTTTTTCTTTTCTCTTTTGAAGAAAGCTAAGCTAAAAGGAGTTTTGGGATCTGAAATTCTGAATTTCAGATCTGTGAGGCTAGAGGAGTATTTGGGGGGGGGTGTATTTCAAAGATCCCAAAAAACTCCTTTCTGAAAGCATTGAACATGCCCTTTTATAGGCACAAATGGGGTTCTATCAGATTTTAGACTTTACAAATTAGCCCTTCCTTATTTTCGGTTTAGTCCCTTTATTTTTGACTTGCTCAATAAGTAAATACCTCTATTGTGTTAACACCTACACTAAAGTACCCTTCTAGAAGGCCCTAGGAGGCTCTTCTACCCCCACAATATCTATACTACCTTTACCCCTACTTTAAAATTACTATTCTTATTAGAATTACCCTTTTCCATGCCTAAACTACCCCTGAAAGCTTCTCCAAGTTACTGATTCTACCTATATCCTCAACAGCTATAACCAATCCCCTAAATTAATTGAAAACTAACTATGACTGATTCATTAGAACTCAGAAATTACCCAATTGAACTAACCAATCCCAATTATTCAATCACCCAAACCCAAACAACTTAGAAAACTAGGAGAATAGGATCAGTCAACATTAAATGAAATTAAACTAACTTTTAACCAATAAGCTCACAATTGACCATTCGAACATTAAATTCAGAACTAAAAAGCAATTGCAATCAACCTAAACATCTAGCTAACATTAATGGACAAAATGGTATTGAATCCAAACAAATCAATTTTGCCTATTTTGCAATTAAAATTATGATTAACTAACAAATGACACATGCATTAAACTAAACTAAAAATGCGAAGATGCTTTACTGATTAAAACAGATGGAACAAGGAACAAGGAACAAAGAAGATTTAAACTATACTAATACACAAAAATAAATTGTAAAATTAACAGAACACTTAATGAAATCAAAACTATAATTAAAACTTCAACCATGCAAGTAAAAAGAAACAAGAAAGCTTACTGAAGCACGAGAAATTCCGGCTAGTCGCTGACGTCCGAATCTTTCCAGATTTTTGACACATAACATCCCTAACCATGTGTTTTTACAAGAGAACACATGGTTAAGGATAATCTTGTCCAAAATCACAAAGATTTTTGGATTAAGGTTTTGGCCAGAAATTCTTAGATCTGAAATTCGAGCCGCTTCACCGAGATTTGAAGGAAGATGGTCATGGATTTGGGTTGAGGGAAGTCTGGGGATGGTGTGGTATGATTTTGGGCCGGTTTGGATAAGTTTGCGACTTGGCCGAAAAACTTCAATCGGAGATTCGACGAGCTCCGACAATATTCGATGGAAACCAATTGTAGTAATGGAAAGAGGGATTCATGGGGGATCTATGGTGTTAATTTGGGGTTGAATGGCGTAGGTTGAGCTTGCCGCCGGCGAGGGGTTTGGGCGGCTGGGATTAGGGTTTGAAAGGATAGGTAGGGTAAGGAAGGCGAAGGATCGGGGTGGGGGGAGGGGTAATGTTTCGGACAGTTTTATACTACGCCTACCCTGCCTCTGAGCCGTTGATCTTGTTAACCTCCACGGTTCGGATGGATCGACGCCAAACAGCTTCATTTTGATTGTAGTGTATTGGACCGGGTGGGGAAGGGGTTCTGGGCTAGCCGGGTCTGGGTTGTGGTTTAATTGGCCCAAATCATGGGCAACCCTTTTTAATGTTTTCACTTCTTTTCTTTTGACTTATTTTATTTAATTTTTGTACTTCAATTTGTATATTCTTTTTTCTAATTTTATAAAATTGAAAAATTTAAAATACATTCCCAATATATTTCAAAATTAAACTAATTAATTCCTAAAGTTATTTTAAAAACTATTCCAGGACGAATTCGCAATTAAACAATTAAAAGTGCAAAAATGGACCCTTTTTATTATTTTCCATATATTCTATTATAAAACAAATTAATCGCTGATTAATACCAACATATGAAATTAGATCCTAAATGTAAATGCATATTTTGTATTTTATATGAATTGACCAGGCATAAATAAAATGCAACAACTATCAGAAAATGACGCCAAACTGCACAAAAATTGTAAAAATAAAGAAAAAGAATCATTTCGTTTGAATTTTGGGAATAATTTGCTTAGGGCAAAATCACGTGGTCACAGCTGCTCCTCTTTGCCTGGAAACACGAAGAGTTTTCGTGCAAAGATAAGTGAGCAAATACGAGCGGTTTTTTCCCGTTTAAGTATTCCGTTGTGAAGCATTTTGAAAAGTTTTGACCGCACCCTGCTTCAGAGGTTGCCTACATATCCTGGGCTAAACAGGAATCAGGTCAGTGTAGTTTGGGAGTGTCCGGTAGCTGGGACTACCGGGAGCTGTGATTTCACTGCGATTGCTGCTGCTGCTACTACTCGCTAACCTTTCTTATTATACCGTGGCAAGATAAAAGAAGCTAAACTAAACTATGAACTACGAATTTTAAAAAAAAAAGTCCTATCTAAAGTCTTCAAACTTGCATCTTGCACTTCCTTGTTGCCATGTTGTCTTGTTGTGAAACTCACTATTACTACTTCAAATCGTGAACTGAGATGTTATTCTTTCTCTCCAAACTGCTGAACTTGAATAAACTTGAACCTGAATTTATTTCTTGGTTATCCAAGCGGGCTCCTGACTGCTGACCTTGAAACTGAAAGTATTCCTCTACTATCCAGGCGGGCTCCTGACTTAATAACTTGAATGTATTCCTCTGTTCTCCAAGTGGGCTCCTGACTTCAAAATAAACAAAAAAAGTTGATTGAAAACTAAACTTTGGTTTGTATCACCTCTGTTCCTCAGGCGGGCTCCTGATTGCTTAAAATTTGAATTGTATGTCTCTGTTCTCCAAGCGGACTCCTGACTTCTGAATTTTGAAATTGAATGTCTCTATTCTCCAAGCGGACCCCTGATTGCTAAAATTTGAGATGCATGTCTCTATTATCCAAGAGGACTCCTGACTTCTGAATATGAATTTTGTACCCCTGTTCTCCAGGCGGGTTCCTGACTTCAAAATGAACAAAGAAATTGAGTGAAAACTAAAATTTGAATTGTGTCACCTCTGTTCTTCAGGTGGGCTCCTGATTGCTAAAGATTTGAATTGTATGTCTATATTCTCCAGGTAGACCCCTGATTGCCGAAATTTGAAATGCGCGTCTCTGTTTTCCAGGCGGATGCCTGACTTTTAAAATTTAAACTGTATGTCTCCGTTCTTCAGGCGGACTCCTGACACCAAACTTAAAAAAGTATATCTTTGTTCTCCAGGCGGACTCCTAACTTTTAAAATTTAAACTGTATATCTGCGTTCTTCAGGCAGACTCCTGACACCAAACTTAAAAAGTATGTCTCTGTTCTTCAGGCGGACTCCTGACTTTTAAAATTTAAACTATATGTCTCCGTTCTTCAGGCGGACTCCTGACACCAAACTTAAAAAGTATGTCTCTGTTCTCCAGGCGGACTCCTAACTTTTAAAATTTAAACTGTATGTCTCCGTTCTTCAGGCGGACTCCTGACACCAAACCTAAAAAGTATGTCTCTGTTCTCCAGGCGGACTCCTGACTTCAACAAAATAATCAACCAACAGAAATTTTTCTGCCCCAGTTTGGAAGCTGGGTGTATGGGTGAGTGTTAAACTGAATCATATTATCACATATTACTAAGAATTGAAAGCTAAATCCTATTATCCAGGGAGGTTCTGACAACTACATCATGTTATCTACAAGGGTTTAAACTACATCCCTTTATCCAGGAAGATCCTGTCAACTCCAAACAATTATGAACCTAAGGTGTTACTTCTCACTATACCATGTTATCTTATCCGGGTATTTGAATTATGTCCTATTATCCAGGAAGGTCCTGACAACTTGCATTTTAACCTAAACATGCAAACTTTGCAACCAAATTATATTCCCTTACGCTATTCGTGATTATCATGTATTTAATCAAACTGCACTTTGCGGTCAAACCTGATTACTGCTTGCTTTCCCTTTTATGGAGAATTCCTCCTGAACCACCAACTTTCTGCCCCTGTTCCAGTCAAAGAAAATTTTGTTAGTTTAAGATGGTGGTTAGTTGATGGCATTCTTGCTGAAAAATCCTTCCCCTGCATTGCTTTGTGTTGACTGACTTCCACGCACTGACCCTGAACCGTTTGATTTTCTGACCAGCTTTTAAATTCCCCAACCTCTGGTGACCTAAATGTTTTACACTCGTGCTGTTATTTCACTTTTATGACCCTTTTGTTTGAACCTTTGCATTTCCCACGATATTTCCCAATCATTCTACCGATGAAATTTTCGTTAATTCCCTATATTCCGCTTGTCATCATGTTGTTTTTGACATGTTCTGCCCACGTTGTGCTTTTACGATCTCGGAAGCTGGTAATGAGCCTTGAAATCTTTTCCCACTTGCTTTTGAACATAATCGACATTAGGACATTTAGACAAACAAAACCCCCTAAAAGAAAATGAAATGCAATGGTTTTACGGGTTAGGGATAAGAAGAATCCAAAACCGGATGACTACTAAAAATGAAGTAAAGAAAAGAAACTTATCTGACCAGAACAGCTGGCACCAATGGTCATGACATGCATTTCAGATTAATCAGCCCAACCGATCCAACTAAACAACTCTCAATTGCCATACCTCATTGCCCAGAACTTCCATCACTTGTTTGATTTACCCAGACCTTAACCTTGTTTTCCTGCGGTATCACGAAACGGTTTCCATCAACAGACCTTTCTCAGTTTGTCATTTCTCATCTCACCTGCGCCTCGAGGTGCCTATGAAGGTTTTCACCAACACGACTCTCTCATTTATTTTTCTCTCAGCTCTCATCGCCTTACGGTGCCCGTGAGGGTTTTCACCCATAAGACTCTCTCATTTCTATCTTTTGTTCTTCTTGCTTGAACCAGAGTGTTGCCCCTATCGTGAGTTATTCCTACCTGTTCAACTTGGCACTTCTCAAAACTGATCAGAAGGTCTTTCTTTAGACCATAATGTAGGCTTTTGGATTGGGTTAGAAAGAAAGGTATAAAAGGCTGAAAACAATTCAAATGGGTTCAAATTACAACTTTCGGAATCCAACTGTTCACAACAATCACAACTTCTGCCCCAGTTTCTTGTTTGGGAATTTTTGGATTTTTATTTTGGTATGACTGAACCTCAGAGTAAGGCTGCCTACGTACCCTTTCGGGATCAAGTCAAACATAGTTCACTATATCATAATTACCTTTGTTGTTGTGTGTTTTTTTTTCTTTTCTTCTTTTTTTCTTTCTTTTCCCCTCTTTTCTCCTTTTCTTTTCTTATTTTTCTTTTCTTCTCTTTCTTTTTCCTTCACTTTTCATTCTTTTTTCTTCTTCTTCTTTATCCCTTCTTCTTTCTTTTTTCCTTTTATTTTCTTTTTCCTTTGCTTTTCTTTTCTTTCGTTTATGTTCGACACCTGTGTTCCTTGATAGTGTCATTGATTCCGAAAGAGGGGTATGAAAAATAAGTAAGGCTCGAAGGGGATGACAAGGGATAAAAGTGTTTGGATAGTAGGACAAAACGCCTTCATCATTTCAATCTTTAAGATATGCCAAATACAAACAGATACATTCAGAAATAAAGAAATCATACATAATATCTCTTGACTGCATCGGAATTGATGGTCATTTCTATACATTTTCCTTCTACATCTGTCAAATACAATGGCCCGTTAGACAACACTCTGGTTACTACAAATGGTCCCTGCCAGCTTCTTTATATTCTTATTGGCTGCTTCAACCGCACCATTTGCCTTGGTACGGTATGGAGTAGAATGCCTATGGGTAATCTTAAACTGCTCACATGTCTCATTCATCAAATGACTATTAAGATTAGCCCCATTATCCGTGATGATTACCTTCAGAATCCCAAACCGATAGATGATATTTGAATGCACAAAGTCGACCACAACTTTCTTAGTCACAGACTTGAACGTCTTAGCTTCCACCCATTTGGTAAAATAATCTATAGCTACCAGAATAAACCTGTGCCCATTTGACGCTGCTGGATCAATTGGCCCAATAACATCCATGCCTCATGCAACAAAAGGCCATGGTGCGGACATCATATGTAGTTTTTTTGGTGGAGAATGAATCAAATCTCCATGCACTTGGCACTGATGACATTTACACACAAAACTGATACAATCCCGCTCCATAGTGAGCCAATAATAACCTACTCGGAGAATCTTTTTTGCTAGAACGTACCCACTCATATGCGGTCCACAAACTCCGGAATGTACCTCAGTCATGATAGATGTGGCCTGTCTTGCGTCCATGCATCTCAACAACCCGAGGTCTGGAGTTCTTTTGTACAACACTCCTCCACTAAAGAAAAACCCGCTTGCCAATCGCCGAATCATTCTTTTCTGATCACCGGTGGCCTGTACCGGATATACTCCCGTCCTGATGTATTCTTTGATATCATGGAACCACGGCTCGCCGTCGATTTCCTCTTCTATCATATTACAGTAAGCATGATGATCACGGACCTGAATCTGCAACGGATCAACATAAGCCTTGTCTGGATGATGCAACATCGATGACAAAGTAGCCAAAGCGTCGGCAACCTCATTATGAATCCTTGGAATGTTCTTGAATTCTATAGCCTGAAACCGCTAACAAAGCTCATGCAGACATTGCCGGTACGGTATAAGATTTAAATCCTGTGTTTCCCATTCTCCTTGAAGTTGGTGTACCAGTAGGTCCGAGTCACCCATGACCAAGACTTCCCATACACCCATATCTACAGCTAATCTCAATCCCAATATACACGCCTCATATTCTGCCATGTTGTTCGTACAGTAGAAATGAAGCCGACTTGTAACAGGGTAATGCTGACCTATTTCAGAAATAAGTACCGCTCTTATTCCCACGCCTTTCATATTTGCATCCCCATCAAAGAAAAATTTCCATCCCGACTTCTCAACTTGTTCCAATTCATCAATGTGCATCACCTCCTCATCAGGGAAATAAGCTTTCAAAGGTTCGTAATCTTCATCGACGGGGTTCTCAGCCAAATGATCGACTAATACATGTGCTTTCATTGCAGTCCGTGTCACATAGATAATGTCAAACTCTGTAAGAAGGATCTGCCACTTTGCAAGCCTCCCTGTGGGCATAGGCTTCTGAAAAATATACTTCAGTGGGTCCAAGCGAGATATGAGGTAAGTGTTGTAGGATGGCGATCTCTTCCTCCTGAAGTATGGAAAAAGGAAGAAAAAGCAGTCAACCACAGGGAAGGAAGGAGGTATAGCTCAACTTTCTTGCCTCTTCCTCAATCCAGTAGCGAGGTTTCAACGAGTTCTTTGTACGCGTGTAACGAAAAGTATATATACTTTTTATCCCGAATTCCCTATTACTCTCGGTCCTTGTTCTTGGTCTCTGTGAAAGATCCAGTCGATGGGAATGAATCCATGTTCAAATCTTATTACCGGGTTCGATTACGGGAAGGAAGAAGAGATTACTTCCAGCTAGCTTTTTTCCCTAACCCTAACCAATGAATGATAGGCCGGCTTAGGATAATAGAAAACGAATTCACTTTCAGTAATCGGAGGCAGGTCAGGGGCCGGCGGGCACGCCCCCAGCTTCTTAAGTTTGGGAATTGTGCCGGACCAATGCTACGAGCTTCCGGAATCCAATGGAATCTTCGTAAAGTCGATCATTACGAGTGTTACGATTCATTCGATTGGCAGGTCCAATCGATTGAATTATTCAAAATCGTCAGATATAGAATCAAAGGCCTCCCTGGTTCTGGCGGGACCAACACGGGTGGGTTCGACAAATACCCCTTTATCTTATCAAAAGCCTCCTGACATTCATCAGTCTATTTAACTGCAGCATCTTTCTTTAACAATTTGAAAATCGACTCACAAGTTGTCGTAAGCTGAGCAATGAACCTACAGATATAGTTCAATCTTCCTAACAAACTCATCACCTCAGTTTTTTTTCTTGGAGGTGGCAATTCCTGAATAGCTTTGATCTTCGACATGGTCTAACTCAATACCCCGTCGGCTGACTATAAACCCCAACAACTTCCCAGATGGCACCCCGAAAGCACACTTTGCAGGATTGAGCTTAAGATTGTACCTGCGAATCCTTTGAAAGAACTTTCTCAAATCTCTGACATGGGTTGACTACTGTCTAGACTTCACGATCACATCATCCACGTACACCTCGATTTTCTTGTGTATCATATCATGGAATATTATTGTCATGGCCCTTATATAAGTTGCCCCAGCGTTTTTCAAACCGAACAACATGACCCAATAACAATACGTTCCCCACGGCGTGATGAATGCCGTCTTTTCTGCATCTTCCTCGTCCATTAGAATTTGATGATAACCCGTGTAACAATCCACAAAAGAGCCAATATCATGTTTGGCACAATTGTCAATCAGTATATAGATGTTGGGAAGTGGGAAATTGTCTTTTGGACTCGCCTTGTTAAGATCTCGATAATCGACACACACCCTGGTCTTGCCATATTTCTTCGGCACAAGCACAACATTAGCTAACCAAGTGGGATACCGTGTAACCCGAATGACTTTTGCATCAAATTGCTTGGTAATTTCTTCTTTGATCTTCACACTTATGTCCGTTTTGAACTTTCTCAACTTCTGCTTGACAGGAAGGAGTGCCAGATCAGTGGGAAATTTGTGAACCACCAAATCAGTGCTTAGACCCGGCATATCATCATATGACCATGCAAAAACATCTTTGTACTCATGCAATACTTCGATTATCTCCTCCTTGAGTTGTGGCTCCAGATGAACAGTTACTTTAGTTTCCCGCACATTGTCTTGGTCCCCTAGATTAACTGCTTCTGTGTTATTTAGGTTAGGTTTGGGTTTTTCTTCAAAGTGACTTAATTCTTTACTAATTTCCTCATAAGCCTCATCGTCTTTACAATCCACCCCATTATCACACTCGATTTCTTGTATTATTATTTCCGAGCTAGATTGGCTTTTAAAACTGGGCCGAAGATTCCTCATGCATGTCATATCATTGATATCAGCATAAAAAGAACTATACAAAAAGAAAAGAAAAAATGGAAACAAAATTAGGAATGAAGAAAGAAAGAAAATTGCATTTCATTAAATGTAAAGATAACAGGGTTTCAACTCATCCAAATGGACGGAACATAACAACTGAATTACAAACCCTGGAATAATCTAGGTGACAAAAGGAAAACAAAACCCACTACCACGACTCCCTCTGAATTGGAAGAGGAGTAGCTTCCCAATTGTTGACGTTAGCATGCGGTCCGAGGTACTGTATATCTGCTCTGCTTGACCCTTCCCTGGCCTCAACCATGTTCACTTCAGTAAATACCCTCTCGAACACCTTATCCAAGTTCCGCTCTACAGCAATCAGTGGACCCGACACCTTTGCCAATGACTGCTTCTTGCGACCCGGCCTGACGAAGGACCTGGACAAGCGTGGAATCGGTTTAGAAAGAACCCAAGCTTTCCTTTTCAATTTACGAGCCCTTCTAACATCTGCCGCTGTTGGTTTGAACCCTAGTCCGAAGGTGTCCAGATTTTTTGGCAGAGAAACAGGTTGAACAATGCCCTAAAGCTTAGCCTCCAGACCTTTTCCTGGCACGAACCCATTACTCAGCATTTCTGATACTACCATGACGGTCGCAGCTGCCACCCTGGGACATGGAATGCTTTTACCCTCGGGCACTTTATTCACGGGGACCGTGTCGAAGACCTGATAAACCCATGGTCCCTTATCATCTTCAGTTTCTATAAAGGGCACAATGGCATCATTTATGGCGCATGTGGGATCTTCCCTATATAACACGATTTCTTATCTGTACCACTCGAACTTAACCATTTGGTGCAGTGTGGAAGGCACTGCTTTGGCCGCGTGGATCCATGGTCGACCCAAGAAAAGATTGTAGGACACTGCAACATCCAACACCTGAAATTCCATAGTGAACTCGACTGGGCCAATAGTCAATTCGAGTATAATATCCCCCACTGTGTTTGTTCCCCCTCCGTCGAACCCTCGAACACAAATACTATTTTTGCGGATTCTATCATCATCAATCTTCAACTTGTTCAATGTGGACAACGTACAAATATTAGCACTTGACCTGTTATTGATGAACGCCCGAGTAACCATTGAATCTTCACACTTGACCGTCAAGTAGAGAGCTTTATTGTGTTCTATGCCTTCCACAGGTAATTCATCATCAGAAAATGTTACCCTCTTTACCTCAAAGATTTTGTTGGCAATTATTTCCAGATGGTTTACTGAAATTTTGTCGGGCACATGAGCTTCATTCAATATCTTCATCAAAGCTCGGCAATGCTCGTCAGAATGGATCAATAATGACAACAACGAGATCTGGGCCGGTGTTTTTCTCAATTGTTCAACAATGGAATAATCTTGCACTTTCATCTTTTTCAGAAATTCTTCTGCCTCTTCTTCTGTCACAGCCTTTTTGACTAACACTAGATTATCCTTAGCGCCCCTAGCCCTTCTTAACTCTTCGAGCGCAAAACAACGTCCCGACTGAGTTAGTCCTTGTGCTTCACAACTGTCTTCCTCAATTTCCTTTCCTTTGAATGTCAACACTACCTTGTCATATTTCCATGGTATGTCTTTGCTATCAACCACGGGTAATTGGACTACCGACTTTATGACAACTGGTTCTATGTAGGCCCCTTTCACAACAACCACGGGTGCAGATGATGACCCTGGTACCACTAACTTGACTGGCTCTGGCTTTTTTTGCAGCAACAAATGGTCCTTTTCCCATGACTAACACTGGGTTATCTTTTATCGCTTTTAGCTGAACCGCTGGCCTCGCGCTAACTGTCTTTTCTTTGACCTTGGCTTCCGTAGAACGGATCACCATGACCGTCTGCGAGGGGTTTTTAGGCTCTGTCCCCTTATGTATCAGTTCGATCATATTGGCTTCATAATGTGCTGGTAACGGGTTTTGATTGATGTTTGGAGCTTCTGGAGCCTGTACTTCAATATGGCGATTATCAATGAGTTCTTGTACCATGTTTTTCAATTTCCAACATTTTTCAGTATCGTGCCCCGACATCCCTGAGCAATACTCACAGCTAACAGAATGGTCCAGGTTTCTGGGAAGGGGGTTTGGTGCTTTGGAATCAATTGGGGTCAACTGAACATCAGTGAAAGGGCACAAATCTTTGCATGCAACGCTAACCTTGTTGCCCAAACCATGCATGTTCCTGAAGGATTGCTCCAGGCTTTTGACTTTACGAATCACTTCCTCTTGTTCTGTATTCTTAACCGGTTTCTCAACTTCTCCCGGGATTTCAAAATGGGAAGAATAGGTATATGGCTCAGGTGCTTTGAAAGTGGGTTTGGGAGGGTAATATTGGGTGTCTTGAGCTTGGAATAGTGGCTCACTAGATGATCTATGTAGTGGAGCTGGGGGAGGTGCCACAAAGACTGGAACCATGGGTGGGGAGGGTTCTGTTTGGGGGGTGGAGCTGGAGGGGCATATGAAGTAGTACCATAGCCCTGGGTGTAATAGGGGAGAGTTGAAGATGCGTGGGGAGTGGTGGGCTCCTGAGCCTGAGCCAGAGGTGGTATGTAAGATGGATTAGCGGGGATATAGTGGTGCTGGATGTCCCTGAGACCATGCCCGATGCATTTCAGCCATTTGTGCTTTTAGTTTCCTCATCTCTTCTTTCATAGCACCCACATCTGTTACCTCAACTTCATTTGAAGGGTCTACGATGCTGATTTCCGGGTCCTGTCCTGTCATGTTTACTTTATCTTTCGACCAGGTGCTGTACGGGTGAGTTGCCAGAATTGCCAATCAACTAACCACCTGCCTGGACTCACACATTTAGACAACCACTTTGTTAGCGATTAAGTCTTAACAGATTTGACAACCGCACGTTGGTATGAATGTACCTATACAGTTAATCATTTCTATTATACGTTTGCTCGATCGCATGCACCATCCCGACACTTCGTTCCTTGTTTCTTTTTATCTTTCTTTCCCATTTCTCACGTTATCCCTCTCTGGTGCTCTTTTATTTCTTCTATTTCTTTCTCTTTTGGGTTTCCGCTCATTTCTTGCTTTCTCTTTCTCTTTTTGTTTTTCCACTGTCTTCTTTCTTTCTCCCTTTTTTTGCTCCCTTCTTTTTATCTCTATCTCTTTCTTACGTTTTGTTGTTACAATTACAGTCGAATCATATGGAGATTGCCTACGTATCGTGACCCCGCACAAATTAGACCAAGCGTAGTTCGTGAAAAATAAATGCAAAAATAAAGGGTGGAAATTTTGAAATTTTCAATTTTCATTACTAAAACAAACTATTACAAACTAAACATTTTTCGGAATGAAACTAACAGATGCAAATTAAAAGCAAACACAGACTCTAAGACTGCAAACATACTTGACCTGAAAGGATAACGGACAGACAAAAGACAGACTCAAAATGTAGAAAACTACAAACATGGCCTATGCATACTCTAGTGCTTCAAACTTAGGTGTCCGCAGGGCGTCGTTCGGCCTCGCCGCGGGCCTAGGATCCAAATCCCTTTCAAGCTGCTCTAATTTATTCATGGTTCGTTTCACATAGATCATTACTGCGGAGACAAAAGTAGTATGAGTCATGTCTTCACAAGCCTGGAATCTCCTGAAAATGGCATGAGCAATGGCTCTAATCTTGTCTTTTGTTTGCTACTTTTCTATAAGCAAGCGTCTTATTTGATCGCTACATGTCTTTAAAGATCGAGAATCCTGCAGGTGTTGATCTTGCAACTACTGCACTTCTACCTCCATTTAGGCCAACAAGTCGTAACAATGTCCATTTTCAATTCCAAAATCTCTAGCCTGTCTAACCATTTTACCCTCAAGGTCAAACACTTTTCCCTTTAAATTGGTAATAATTTTCTCATGGTCCCTTTTCAACTGATTCAAGTACTGGCGACGCTCCTCTGTTCTTGTAGCCCACTGCGTTTTAAGCTCTGCCATGATATTATCAGATTCTTCTAATTCATCCCGCCATTCCCTGACTTCATTTTCCAGCCTTTTTATCAATTGCTCATCTGATCGGCTCCTTGGTTGCTTATCGACGGTTATCCTCAATTGCCGGATTTGGGCCTTAAGCGCTTCGTTTTCTCAAGCCAATCTGTTCTTCTCACCTTGATCCGCAGCAACCTAGACACTGTTCTCGAATTTCAGACTCTCAACTTGCTGCTTGAGTTTACCAATCTCAATTCGATAACCTTCTTCCTTTGCTAACCAGTCCCATTGCTCTTGGGACGACTCGACGAAATCTTCGAGATGAGGTCTTTTAGCCGGTCTCCCGTACGCCACGTCACCTCTGAACCAATCATGATACCCCGGGGCAACTTCCCCTTTATCCCTATCTGACACACAAGTGTTCGCCATCAAATGTTGACACTCACTCCAGATTTGGCGAACTTATTCTTCGGGGAACCGTCCGTCAGGACTAATTTCGACCATTTGGGTACTCAGATCTTCATCTCTCGGTACTACTTGATACCTTCCGAGCTGCCTCAAAACCCGATATGGCGCATAGGGCTGGATGCTTTTGAGTCCCATCAACAGAAAATACGGTCTGGCTGCTGGCATGTATATGACTTCTTCGACAGGCAACTATCCAAGCACCCACTGTATCTGGCTGGCAGTGAGAGTCCGAAATAATGATGTCCAAGCCGTGACTCCTTCAGGTAAACTAGCCCCTTTGATTCTTGTGTAAAATTCTCCTACACAAGTTTTCTTAAATGAACCATAACTCAAGAGCTAAGAGTGGGGGCACAAATGCTCAGTCATCCACATTTGTAACAAGTTAGATCCCTCAAAAAATTTTCCCCCAGCTTTGCAAGTCGTGAGAGCCCGGAAGATGTCAGCCACGATCATAGGTGCTAAAGTGCTTTTCCCTATGGTTTGCAAGGTACTGACGACCCCCACTACTTTCAAATCAATATTACCATCTTTCCTTGAGAATACTATGAGGCCCAAAAAGGCTATCATAAAAACCACTCGTCTGTGTTCCTCCCATTTTTGTCGGTTACTTTTACTGCATAGCTTAAAGTCTGGATTATTGAATCCGCCCACGTGGCCATATCTATCATATATGAAGCGGAAACTACAGAAACCTTTTGCAAAATCTGGATGATGAACTGTTCGGGGTATTTTCAAGGAATCCAAAAACCGATGTACGATAATGGCCCTGGGAGCAATTAAGTATTTAAACCTCAACGGAGCTTGATCACTTCCGATGTACCTCGATATTTCCTCCAATGTCGGGGTGAGCTCAAAGTCCGAGAAATAAAATACATTATGTTCCGAATCCCAATAAGCGATCAATGCCCTGATAATATCACCCCGAGGCTGAATGTCTAATAAATCCGGGAGATCTTTCAAATACTTTTTCACTTCGTCTTGCCCTTCTTTGCCTAAATCATTCCACCATAATCGCAACTCAAAAGGGATTTTGGTCATTATTGAAAAGGGTTCATTCAGCATCATGCTCATCCTGCACATTTATTAAGGCGATTAAGCAAAATAAAAACTTTTATTCGACTCAAAAAAGAACTATCTATATTTTTGACTCAGAATTACCTATATATTTTCAAATTTTAAAAATGAAGAACTCGATTCTCAAACGCGGCCTTTTAGCACTTCGGGAACAAAGATTTTAAGGCTACGAAAGTCAACCAGTCAAAAATAAAAAATTGACCAAGATGGTTGTTTTTGCAAAGTCAGCCTTCCAGTGTCCCTTTTGGGGACATTCAGCTATTTATGACAAGACGGCCCCACTTGACTTATTTACGACGAAAAATAAAATTTTTGACATTTTTTGGCTATTTTTGCAAAAGAAAGGTTGGACCCGATTAGGGTTGCCTACGTATCCCACACCCTGTGAGAATCAAACCGGCATAGTTCGGGCGAATTAACCGAACCATTTTAAAACAAGACTCTTTTTGATTTTCATTTTTCATGGCAAGACAAACTATTTTCATTTTATATTTTTTTGAAAACAAGACAAAATAGCGTTTTCTTTTCGACGAAAAATAAAAAAATCTACTTTTCCAAACTAAAATAAATACTCTTTTTCCCATTTTCTTTTTCAACAAACAACTGTCCTAAAATAAAAGACTCTTTTTTCCTATTTTCGTTTTTCTATTTTCTCAAAATTTCGGCAGAGTTTCGACAGTACTTGGTTTTTCTGTTATTTCTCTCTTTTTCTCTTTTTTCCGACTTTTCAACATTCCCGAGTTTCAGAAAATTGGTCAGCATGCAGGTTCGAAACAAATATATGCACAGATCAAGTAGGGTGCATCATGATGGTCCTTTCATTTCAGGTTGCTAGCCCTAGACGGACCCAACCCCTGCGTTGAGCCCCCTAAGTCAAATGCAGCATGATGCAAATAATCTTTCCTACTAGGGATCCGGCATGAAATCACGTTATTCTATATTCAAAACCTGGGTCGGTGTTCTAGATCGTGTACCCGAGAGGACAACTCAGGTCGAGGAGGGGGCAACTTACCGGGAACCAAAAGGCCATCCGGCTTCGTAACTTATCCGTCCTCTTTCTTATTTCAAGGTATGACACTAACAGAATAGGGAGTCTCAACCAGTAATCACATCCCCGGAGGTGAAGAGAGAAGGGTGTCGGCACAGTTTATATAAAGTTCAGATAATATCAAAGTGGTAACACTTAGCACATTCAGCACAAAACATGTAGGAAAATCAGATATAATCAAATACAACAATTTATCTAAGCTCGAATTCTGAACCCTGCGAAACTAGAGATTCTGGGTTCGGTCCCCAGCAGAGTCGCTAGAGCTGTCACACCTCCTTTTTCAATTACACCCGCAAAAGGGCATAAAGGAGTTTTTCCATTTAAAGGACAATCGGAACGGGATTTAATTATTGATTATTTAGAGTCTCCACTTGAGATATTAATGGTGTCCCAAGTCACCGGTTGTATCCCGAACCAAGGAAACATATGACTCTGTTAACAGTCTGCGAACCAGAAATCCGAGTAAGGAATTCTATTAACCCGGGAGAAGGTGTTAGGCATTCCCGAGTTCCGTGGTTTTAGCACGGTCGCTTAACTGTTGCATTTGATTTTATCTGATTTTAATACCTGCTAGCTTAGGTGCCTTTTATTCATAAACCGCTTTTTATCATTATTTATTTTAAAAGAATTGCGACGTCGTGAAAACGCGTTTTGAACCACGTCACAATCAATGCACCCGTGGTTGTCAACACATTTTGACTTCGTCGAGATTTGGATTTGGATCGCATCAATGCGCACCCGAGTTTAAGAAGGTTATTTAATTAAAATTGCGCCTAAAGATTCTAACGTAATATTATTTTGGGGAAGGCCGTGAAGTTTGCTAAATGGCCCTCCCAAATTCTAAGGATAAACATGATTAATTAAATAAGGGCCATGCATGTTGAGGTTTTATTTGGCATGGCGCGCCTCAATTATTCTATGACTCCTAGGCTTAATTACGAAGGCCATGTAAATTAGGTGATTGGGCTCGGGGACAAAGAAGAAATCTAAACTTGGCTGATTCAGATGAGAGGCCTCGGAACGCCAATGGGCCAAAGACACAGGCCCAACTGTGGGATTTACGGCAACTGCTTGAAACAAATTAGCTATTCATGAGAACCCCCTAAGGCCGATCAAATGCTGATTATTTTAATAATTTGAGACAGACATGAAATGCATTCCTTGATACCAAATCCTATTCTATAGCAGAGATGCCATACATGATGTTATAAAACTCATATACAGTTTGTGTCACCATTTCAAGCTATAATAGCATTTAAAACCTTTAACCAAAACAACAACGTGACTTCAAAATTGAAAGTGCCAATGTAGATTCAAAGTTAGAAACGCAAAAGCCGCTCAACTAATCTTAACATGATCACCATTTGAAAGCTTAAAAGCAATCCATTCCTACACTTGAGTTCAAACGGTATTAAAACACCCAGTATTCTGAAATTATACAATAGATCCAAGCAACGAAATCAACATAAGCCCTTAGCATGCACTAGCACTCGATACAAACCAAAAACAGAAATATACAGAACTGAAGCACTTAATCATGTATACTAAAAGTATTAAACAACATCAAACTTGAGATAGTTAATTGAATTTCAACTTGATTTTCCAACAGCTTCGTGCAAGCCAATAAATATTCAATTTCATGTCAGGTTTGAGTATTATACCTGGAGATTTGAAGAATAATGAAGGAGAAGAGTGAGTCAGTAGCAGTCCAAACAACAGTAGACCAAGAGATGATCAAACAACAACAATACACAACCCATGAATGGATTCAGAAATCCAGAAATATTCAACAATCAGATAGAAACTAACAAATTAACCCAAAGACCACTTGAAATGCACTCAAATAAGCTCGAAATGCCCCAGAATACTTCAGCAAATCCAAAACTCATCCAAAACCAGTTCAAACAGACCCAAAATTGCTCGAAATTAAACAGGAGAACATTTGAAGTTTCAAAATCCAAGTATTGAACTAGAAGAATGGGGATCAATAACTAAAAGTCAAAATTAACCTGAATTGTCTAATGGAACAATACTTTTTTGGATTTTTGAAGGTTTTCTATTATTTTTTTTCTTTTCTCTTTTGAAGAAAGCTAAGCTAAAAGGGGTTTTGGGATCTGAAATTCTGAATTTCAGATCTGTGAGGCTAGAGGAGTATTTTTTTTTGGGGGGGGGGGATTTCAGAGATCCCAAAAAACTCCTTTCTGAAAGCATTGAACATGCCCTTTTATAGGCACAAATGGGGTTCTATCAGATTTTAGACTTTACAAATTATCCCTTCCTTATTTTCGGTTTAGTCCCTTTATTTTTGACTTGCTCAATAAGTAAATACCTCTATTGTGTTAACACCTACACTAAAGTACCCTTCTAGAAGGCCCTAGGAGGCTCTTCTACCCCCACAATACCTATACTACCCTTACCCCTACTTTGAAATTACTATTCTTATCAGAATTACCCTTTTCCATGCCTAAACTACCCCTGAAAGCTTCTCCAAGTTACTGATTCTACCTATATCCTCAACAGTTATAACCAATCCCCTAAATTAATTCAAAACTAACTAGGACTGATTAATTAGAACTCAGAAATTACCCAATTGAACTAACCAATCCCAATTATTCAATCACCCAAACCCAAATAACTTAGAAAAACCAGGAGAACAGGATTAGTCAACATTAAATGTAATTAAACTAACTTTTAACCAATAAGCTCACAATTGACCATTCGAACATTAAATTCAGAACTAAAAAGCAATTGAAATCAACCTAAACATCTAGCTAACATTAATGGACAAAATGGTATTGAATCCAAACAAATCAATTATGTCGATTCTGCAATTAAAATTATGATTAACTAACAAATGACACATGCATCAAACTAAACTAAAAATGCGAAGATGCTTTACTGATTAAAACAGATGGAACAAGAAACAAGGAACAAAGAAGATTTAAACTATACTAATACACAAAAATAAATTGTAAAATTAACAGAACACTTAATGAAATCAAAACTATAATTAAAACTTCAACCATGCAAGTAAAAAGAAACATGAAAGTTTACTGAAGCACGAGAAATTCCGGCCAGTCGCTGACGTCCGAATCTTTCCAGATTTTTGACACATAACATCCCTAACCATGTGTTTTTACAAGAGAACACATGGTTAAGGATATTACGGTCCAAAATCACAAAGATTTTGGATTAAGGTTTTGGCCAGAAATTCTTAGATCTGAAATTCGAGCCGCTTCACCGAGATTTGAAGGAAGATGGTCATGGATTTGGGTTGAGGGAAGTCTGGGGATGGTGTGGTATGATTTTGGGCAGGTTTGGATGAGTTTGCGACTTGGCCGGAAAAATTCAATCGGAGATTCGATGAGCTCCGGCAATATTCGATGGAAACCAATAGTAGGAATGGAAAGAGGGATTCATGGGGGATCTATGATATTAATTTGGGGTTGAACGGCGTAGGTTACGCTTGCCGCCGGCAAGGGGTTTGGGGCGGCTGGGATTAGGGTTTGAAAGGAGAGATAGGGTGAGGAAGGTGAAGGACCGGGGTGGGGGGGGGGGGGTAAGGTTTTGGACAGTTTTATAATACGCCTACCCTGCCTCTGAGCCGTTGATCTTGTTAACCTCGACGATTCGGATTGATCGACGTCAAACGACGTCGTTTTGATTTTAGTATATTGGACCGGGTGGGGAAGGGGTTCTAGGCTGGCCGGGTCTGGGTTGTGGTTTAATTGGCCCAAATCATGGGCAACCCTTTTTAATGTTTTCAATTCTTTTTTTTTGACTTATTTTATTTAATTTTTGTACTTCAATTTGTATATTCTTTTTCTAATTTTATAAAATTGAAAAATTTAAAATAAATTCCCAATATATTCCAAAATTAAACTAATTAATTCCTAAAATTATTTTAAAAATTATTCCAGGACGAATTCGCAATTAAACAATTAAAAGTGCAAAAATGGATCCTTTTTGTTATTTTCCATATATTCTTTTATAAAACAAATTAATCGCTGATTAATACCAACATATGAAATTAGATCCTAAATGCAAATGCATATTTTGTATTTTATATGAATTGACTAGGCATAAATAAAATGCAATAACTATCAGAAAATGACGCCAAACTGCACAAAAATTGTATAAATAAAGAAAAAGAATCATTTCGTTTGAATTTTAGGAATAATTTGCTTAGGGCAAAATCACGTGCTCACAGCAACCAAAAGGCATATTTTTAAATATGTGTACTCTTTTTCCTTTATTAGGATTTTTTTCCCATAGGGTTTTTTCCTAAGAAGGTTTTAACGAGGCACATTATTTATGGACATCCAAAGGGGAGCGTTATGATAAAAATCAAAATATGGTGGATGTCTACTCTTCCTCCATGATCTTTCTTTCAAATAGTTAATGACGTATTTTCTATGTTCAATGACATATTCCATGACATATTTTCTTTACTTTTCATGCATATATAAAGACCTTGTAATAGATAGGAAAATACACACAATTGAAGAAGAAAATCTCTTCTTTCTCTCTATCTCTATTTTTGTTCATGTTTTACTAAGTTGCTTTTATTTCTTGTTCATACTTTACTAAATTGCTTTTATTTCTTGTTCATGATTTACTAAATTGCTTTTATTTCATAACAAGATTAATATAATATACCCATTATTGTGGCAATTAAATAAAAGAGAATGAATCAACGCCTAAAAATGGGGATTGTATTACAACAATAATTTCTTCTATTTAGAGAGGGAAATGTGCAGTAATTCATTCATCAATGGCACTACCATTTTCTTCATCTTCCTCAGTCCTACCAATCTAGATTTTTCCCAATCAATTTCTGTGTTCTTTTCGCTTGTACTAATTTCGGAACACTTGACCCTTATTTCTTCTATTTCGATTTGTTGCGTCTCCATTTACTATATATTGGCAGCAGCAAAATTGGCCGTAGGCCTTTCCCTGAAGATTTAGACGGAGAAATTCTACTCAGGCTGCCCGTGAAGTCGTTGTTGAGATTCAAATGCGTGTGCAAGAACTGGTATGTTCTTATCAAGAGCCCCGCTTTTATTAGAAAACACTTGAATTGTAGCAAGAATAAGCCTTCCCAATTCATGATTTATGATTATAATGCGCGTGATGATTCCCCTCCCATTGCTTTGATTCCAGAGAATCATGGAGATGGTGAATCTCCTGATTATATCCATAGATTTAAAGGTATGACGAATGTTATAGGCTCTGTGGATGGATTGTTTTTGTTGCAGAGAGAAATTGATCCCGAAAACAGATACATGCAAATCTTTGCAATGGCGCTGTGGAATCCTTCGACCAGAGAGGTGAGGCACCTCCCTCATCACAAAATCCAATACACTCACTGTGGGTTCAGATTAGATCCCTTGACTAATGACTATAAGGTGGTTTACTATAATTTCCACTGTGGTGAATATGAATATGCAGCTGTCTACTCTTGTTCTACCGACTCATGTAGAAACATTACACCTAAAATTAAATTCTATTCATACGGACGCTCTTTACATGAATCCTATGGTACTGCTTATCTGAATGGGGCTTATTATTGGCTGCTAAGCGAGGGGCTTAAGTACAGCATTGTTTTGTTTGACTTTAGCAATGAGGTGTTTGAAGAGATTGAAGGGCCAGATGATATCTCTTTTAGTTCTCTGATATTGCTTGACGACTCGGTTGCCCTCTTGCCCTTTTATGGAAATTGTGTTCATGATATATGGGTAATGATCCAACCAGGGGTTTGGAACAAACGTTTTACCTTTCAATGCTTCACTTATCCTAGGACTTGGTATTCCAGCTGTCTCATTTTGGTAACTAAACGTTCTCGGCTAGTCTCCTATAATGTTAGGACTACGAAGACAAGACGTCTTGGATTTTGTCACCCAGTCCTGCGACGCAACTGTGGGGTTTATGTTTATAAGGAAAGCTTAGTAACATTGAAATGAGAGAATGTATAGCAGCTGGACCATTGCAACTTTCCTGATGCCTCCTTTGAGCTTTATATCCATTAGATTAAGAGGTGAAGCTCCAGAATGATGGACCGGGTTGGTTCGGTTTTTATCACAATCAAACCAAACCAACTATATCGGTTTGCATTGGTTCGGTTTTGCCGTGTTTTTCGGAATTTTTGCTTACATAAATATTATTTCAATCTTACTTTGTTAAATTTTTAATAAGTAAATATATGTTTAGTAAAAAATAAAAAAATTGTCAAACGTGTGATCTATTAACATATTCTCATGGGAGAATTTTCTTAGTAATTAGCTTTTTCCCTCTCGAAATCCACAAGGCTTTGGTGGCATTTCTCAGAGTGAGTGAGCAACAAATAATTAGCTGTCGAAGCACAAATGTGAATTAACAATTAGTACTATAATAAGTTACTACTAGTAATCCTTTTCTTAATGTGGATTACTAATATTAATCTTTCTGCAGAAATAGAAGAGAGAAGATATCCTTCTTTTTTTCTGGTTACTCTTTTGTCTTTAATTCATGCTAAGCAGTTAATCATTATTTCGCAAAGATAAATAAATAGAAAAGAGATAGGGTGTCCCGGCCACTGTAATTAAGCAGAACATTTATATGCATGTATATTCCACACCATAGTATATAGAAACAAGTACTAGTATTTCTTTATTTATTTTTCCAGCTCCTACTCCAGTAATTATGATTATTAATTATACAGGAATGATGATTTTGGTGCTCTTGGATTTACCATCACAGCCTCTAGTGTCTGGACTTGGTGGGCAGGGAATGAAATTCCCCAACATCTTATCAAGACAAAAGAAAATTTCGTGGAGGAAGGCATGGGTAGTATTTTTATCAGTGCATGATATATAAACAACATCCACTTGGTTATTAATGTTGAAGTTTGCCAAAATGCCAAAGTCCCACATTGGTTGGGAGTTAAGTATAGGGGGATTTTTCCCCTATAAAAGAAGGCCTAATGTTTAGGATTGAAACACACCTCTCATTTGCCTTCTCATCTGTTTAAGGCATTTGTATCTTCTCTCTTTAGTATTATTTCACTTGTATTTTGGAGTGGAATAAAATATTGGTTGTGTCCGAGGAGTAGGCAAAATTAGCCGAACCTCGTAAATTCTGGTGTTCCCTTTATTGTTGCTTTATTATCTTATTTATTATTTGGTGGCTGTCATAATTTTTGGTATAGTAGTTGTGACTTATTCACACTATATACATTTGGCTTCCGCAACAATTGGTATCAGAGCCAAGGTACTGTCTAAGTATGCTCTGTGGTTGCAGCATAGTCTGATCTTCCACATCAGAAAAGATTTATCTTGGTAACTGAGTCAAGGTTCTGTCTGAGTATGCTCTGTGGTTGCAGCTTAGTCTGATCTTCTACATCAGAAAGGAAATAATCTTGATTTGTGTCGTCAGCTATTAAATAATATTTGTGTCAAATATGGGAGACAATAAACAAGAAGAATCTACATCAAGTGTCAACAATACGTCATCATTGGCATCTTCGCTTATGACAAGAATTGTGTCAAATGCGAAATTTGCGGTAGAAATTTTTGACGGGTCCGGGCATTTTGGGATGTGGCAAGGCGAGGTTCTAGATGTCCTTTTTCAACAAGGGCTAGATCTAGCCATTGAAGAAAAGAAACCAGATGTTATTGGAGAAGAAGATTGGAGAATTATCAACCGTGTTGCTTGCGGTACCATTCGATCCTACCTTGCTAGAGAGCAGAAATATCCATACACAAAGGAAACTTCTGCAATTAAATTATGGAAAGCACTGGAGGATAAATTTTTGAAGAAAAACAGTCAAAATAAATTGTACATGAAGAAGAGACTGTTTCACTTCACCTATGTTCCTGGTACCACGATGAATGAACATATCACCAGTTTCAATAAGTTGGTCACAGATTTGCAAAATATGGATACAACTTATGATGATGGTGACTTGGCCTTGATGTTGTTGGCGTCACTTCCTGATGAGTACGAGCACCTTGAAACTACTCTACTCCATGGAAATGACGAAGTTTCTCTCAGAGAAGTTTGTTCGGCTTTGTACAGCTATGAACAAAGAAAGCGAGAAAAACAGAAGGGCGGAGAAGGAGAAGCACTATTTGTGAGGGGTCGTCCTCAAAGTCAAACGAGGACAAAGAAGGGAAGATCCAAGTCAAGATCCAGACCCAGCAAAGATGAATGTGCCTTTTGTCGAGAAAAAGGGCACTGGAAGAAAGACTGTCCGAAGTTGAAGAATAAGGCCAAACATAACAATGGAAAGGCCATTATGGATTCAAATGTAGCTGATTGTGATGATTCAGATTTCTCATTAGTTACAACAGAGTCATCAACATCATCAGACATATGGTTGATGGACTCGGCTTGTAGCTATCATATGTGTCCCAACAGGGACTGGTTCGTGGAATTTCAAGAAGGAGAATATGGAGTCGTCCACACAGCGGATAACAGCCCTCTTACCTCATATGGCATTGGTTCAATACGATTAAGGAACCATGATGGAATGATCAGAACATTAACAGATGTTCGATATGTACCGGATTTGAAGAAGAATCTCATCTCTGTGGGAGCCCTGGAATCAAAAGGGTTTAAAATCATTGCAGAAAATGGAGTGATGAGAGTATGTTCCGGTGCACTAGTGGTAATGAAGGCTAATCGGAAGAATAATAATATGTACCGCTATTGTGGCAGTACAGTTATTGGGACAGCGACAGTGACATCCAGTGACGACAAAGAGGCAGAAGCAACCAAGCTATGGCACATGCGCTTGGGACATGCTAGAGGAAAATCCTTGAAAACTCTATCAGATCAAGGATTGTTAAAAGGAGTCAAGGCTTGCAACTTGGAGTTTTGTGAGCATTGTGTTAAAGGGGAAACAGACAAGGGTTAAATTTGGTACAACGATCCATAATACTAAAGGCATTTTGGATTATGTACACTCTGATGTTTGGGGTCCTTCCAAAACACCTTCATTGGGTCGGAAGCACTATTTTGTAACCTTTGTTGATGATTTTTCCCGAAGAGTATGGGTGTATACAATGAAGAGCAAAGATGAAGTGTTGGGAATTTTTCTCAAATGGAAGACGATGGTGGAGAATCAGACAGGCAGGAGGATCAAGTGTATTCGCACAGACAATGGAGGTGAATACAAAAATGATCATTTCAATAAGGTCTGTGAAAATGATGGCATCATCCGACACTTCACTGTTAGACATACACCACAACAGAATGGAGTGGCAGAACGTATGAACCGGACCTTGCTGGAGAAGGTACGGTGTATGTTGTCCAATGCTGGCTTGGGCAAAGAATTTTGGGCTGAGACAATTACATATGCATGCCACCTCATTAATCGTCTACCATCTGCTGCTATTGATGGCAAGACACCATTTGAAAAATGGTACGGAAAACCTGCTGTAGATTATAACTCTTTGCACGTGTTTGGCTCAACTGCATATTATCATGTGACGGAGTCAAAATTGGATCCAAGGGCAAAGAAGGCTATTTTTATGGGAATTACTTCTGGAGTCAAAGGATATCGCTTATGGTGTCCTATGACAAAGAAAGTAATATTCAGCAGAGATGTTACCTTTGATGAATCTGCTATGGTAAATAAGGTAACAGAAGATACCAAACAAAATAAAGGTGCTTCTAAGCAGGTGGAGTTTGAGGGAAAATTTATTTTTCCTACACAAGAAGCAGAGGAGGAAACAAATGAAGATTATCCTCTGGAAGGAGAGCCAGTAGAGGAGATTCCAACTCAGGAACCTCAACAACAACTTGAATCAATAGCAACCAGCAGGCCAAAAAGAACAATAACGAAACATGTTCGTCTCATAGAGACGGTTGCTTGTGCAACCTCAATTGTAGCTGATGATGTTCCTACTACTTATAAAGATGTTGTCCAAAGTTCAGAAGAAGATAAGTGGAGGATTGCCATGAATGATGAAATACAGTCCCTTCATCAGAATCATACATGGAGATTGGCCAATCTCCCGAAGGGAAAGAAAGCAATTGGGTGCAAATGGGTATTTGCAAAGAAGGAAGGATTTCCTAACCAAGTAGATGTTCGCTACAAAGCAATATTGGTGGCCAAAGGATATGCTCAAAAGGAGGGTATTGATTACAATGAAGTGTTTTCTCCAGTTGTAAAACATTCCTCCATTAGAATTATGTTGGCTTTGGTAGCACAATTGGATTTGGAACTAGTTCAGATGGATGTAAAAACTGCGTTTTTACATGGAAACTTGGAGGAGGAAATCTACATGACTCAGCCAGAAGGATTCAAAGTTGCTGGAAAAGAAAATATGGTGTGCAAACTTGAAAAATCGTTGTACGGATTGAAACAATCTTCTAGACAATGGTACAAGCGATTTGACGAGTTTATGTTGCGGCAAGGGTACAAGAGAAGCAAATACGATCATTGTGTGTATTTGCACAAGATTAAAGATGGTTCCTTTGTATATCTTCTCCTATATGTTGATGATATGTTGATAGCTTCCAAGAATTCGGAAGAAATTGATAAGTTGAAGATTCAACTGAAGAAGGAGTTCGAGATGAAGGATTTGGGTGAGGCAAAGAAAATTCTTGGCATGGAGATAATTAGAGATAGACGTTCAAAGAAACTCTGTTTATCTCAAAAGGAATATTTGAAGAGAGTACTTCAACGTTTTGGCATAGATGACAAGACTAAGCCAGTTAGTACTCCACTTGCTTCCCATTTTAAGCTAAGTACTATTATGTCGCCAATGGATGAAGCTGAACGAGAGTATATGTCAAAGGTACCATACGCAAATGCTGTTGGTAGCTTGATGTATGCAATGGTTTGCACAAGGCCTGACATTTCACAAGCTGTTGGAGTTATTAGTAGATATATGCACAATCCAGGGAAGGAGCATTGGCAAGCTGTGAAGTGGATTCTACGGTATATTCATAATACTGTAGATATCAGGTTAGTTTTTGAGCAGGAATACAATCAATCTGTAGTTGGATATTGTGACTCAGATTTTGCGGGTGATCTGGACAAACGAAGATCAACTACTGGTTATGTGTTTACTTTTGCAAAAGCACCAGTTAGTTGGAAGTCTACTTTGTAGTCAACAGTTGTTTTGTCTACAACAGAGGCAGAGTACATGGCTATTACAGAGGCTGTGAAGGAGGCAATTTGGCTTCACGGATTGCTAAAGGAGCTTGGTGTTGAACAAAAAGGTATCACAATTTTTTGTGATAGTCAAAGTGCTATTCAATTAGCGAAGAACCAAGTTTATCATGCAAGGAAGAAGCATATTGATGTTCGGCATCATTTCGTACGAGAAATCATAGAAGAAGGAGGAGTCACAATGAAGAAAATTCATACTACGGAGAATCCTGCTGATATGCTAACTAAGGTGGTGACTGCGATCAAGTTTCAACATTGTTTGGATTTGATCAACATTGTTGAACACTGAAGATTGAAGATGAAGACACAACCAAAATTTGTTATTGAGAGAGAATTGAAAATGTGGAATTTTGCCAAGGTGGAGATTTGTTGAAGTTTGGCAAAATGCCAAAGTCCCACATTGGTTGGGAGTTAAGTTTGGGGGGATTTTTCCCCTATAAAAGAAGGCCTAATGTTTAGGATTGAAACACACCTCTCATTTGCCTTCTCATCTGTTTAAGGCATTTGTATCTTCTCTCTTTAGTATTATTTCACTTGTATTTTTGGAGTGGAATAAAATATTGGTTGTGTCCGAGGAGTAGGCAAAATTAGCCGAACCTCGTAAATTCTGGTGTTCCCTTTATTGTTGCTTTATTGTCTTATTTATTATTTGGTGGCTGTCATAATTTTTGGTATAGTAGTTGTGACTTATTCACACTATATACATTTGGCTTCCGCAACAATTAAAGCCCAGAATTTCAGACAAGGCACTCGTTATTGCACTCTTTTTGTAATCCTTATCATTTGACGGATTGATTCCTTCACCACTCAGTTTGTCAACAATCGCCTTGCCCACAATCTTGGTGTTTTCTCCATACTTGCGTACTGCAGCCCAGAAGTAGTCAGTATCTTTTATTGTATGGCTAGAGCAATAGCCATGATACTTCCATTCATGTTTCCACAGTATGTAATCGGGACGACCCCGGATCAGACTATACCAACAATTTTGAAGAGCTGTCCGCAACGGTCTGTCCGTTGTCCACTGTAAGTACATGCATATATGAAGAATTTTGAATTCTATATATGTTAAAAAATATATATGTACTAGTACTAATCATCAAAAAACGGCAACTATACATGCTAATAAGTATTTTCAAGAACATATATACTGACCACGCTAGTATCTTGTGGAGGTGGAGCACATTGTAGACTATATCCAATACTGTTTGCCGGCCAAAGCCCATGCAAGGTGAAACTTTGTGGAACAGGATTGTTGCAGTACTTATTCCTCCCACAGAATGTGGGTGCCCATTGTAATACGATCTGCATATTATCATAGGTGGTCGATTGAGAAATTACTTGCTGAGTGAAACTAAAAAACAGTGCAATGCAAGTTACTAACAACTTCATTTTAATTTTGCTATATATGTAAAAGGATGAAAGCAATCGCTGAACATCAACTCATATTTATATATAGTTGAAATCTGTTAAAGTTTGGCAAAATGCCAAAGTCCCACATTGGTTGGGAGTTAAGTTTGGGGGGGATTTTCTCCCTATAAAAGAAGGCCTAATGTTTAGGATTGAAACACACCTCTCATTTGCCTTCTTATCTATTTAAGGCATTTGTATCTTCTCTCTTTAGTATTATTTCACTTGTATTTTTGGAGTAGAATAAAATATTGGTTGTGTCCGAGGAGTAGGTAAAATTAACCGAACCTCGTAAATTCTGGTGTTCCCTTTATTGTTGTTTTATTGTCTTATTTGGTGGCTGTCATAATTTTTGGTATAGTAGTTGTGACTTATTCACACTATATACATTTGGCTTCCGCAACAATTGGTATCAGAGCCAAGGTACTGTCTTAGTATGCTCTGTGGTTGCAGCATAGTCTGATCTTCCACATCAGAAAAGATTTATCTAGGTAATTGTGTCAAAGTTCTGTCTGAGTATGCTCTGTAGTTGCAGCTTAGTCTGATCTTCTACATCAGAAAGGAAATAATCTTGATTTGTGTCGTCAACTATTAAATAATATTTGTGTCAAATATGGGAGACAATAAACAAGAAGAATCTACATCAAGTGTCAACAATACGTCATCATTGGCATCTTCGCTTATGACAAGAATTGTGTCAAATGCGAAATTTGCGGTAGAAATATTTGACGGGTCCAGACATTTTGGGATGTGGCAAGGCGAGGTTCTAGATATCCTTTTTCAACAAGGGCTAGATCTGGCCATTGAAGAAAAGAAACCAGATGTTATTGGAGAAGAAGATTGGAGAATTATCAACCGTGTTGCTTGCGGTACCATTCGATCCTACCTTGCTAGAGAGCAGAAATATTCATACACAAAGGAAACTTCTGCAAGTAAATTATGGAAAGCACTGGAGGATAAATTTTTGAAGAAAAACAGTCAAAATAAATTGTACATGAAGAAGAGACTGTTTCACTTCACCTATGTTCCTGGTACCACGATGAATGAACATATCACCAGTTTCAATAAGTTGGTCACAGATTTGCAAAATATGGATACAACTTATGATGATGGTGGCTTGGCCTTGATGTTGTTGGCGTCACTTCCTGATGAGTACGATCACCTTGAAACTACTCTACTCCATGGAAATGACGAAGTTTCTCTCAGAGAAGTTTGTTCGGCTTTATACAGCTATGAACAAAGAAAGCGAGAAAAACAGAAGGGCGGAGAAGGAGAAGCACTATTTGTGAGGGGTCGTCCTCAAAATCAAACGAGGACAAAGAAGGGAAGATCCAAGTCAAGATCTAGACCCTGCAAATATGAATGTGCCTTTTGTCGAGAAAAAGGGCACTGGAAGAAAGACTGTCCGAAGTTGAAGAATAAGGCCAAATATAATAATGGAAAGGCCATTATGGATTCAAATGTAGCTGATTGTGATGATTCAGACTTCTCATTAGTTACAACAGAGTCATCAACATCATCAGACATATGGTTGATGGACTCGGCTTGCAGCTATCATATGTGTCCCAACAGGGACTCGTTCGTGGATTTTCAAGAAGGAGAATATGGAATTATTCACACAGCGGATAACAGCCCTCTTACCTCATATGGGATTGGTTCAATACGATTAAGGAACCACGATGGAATGATTAGAACATTAACATATGTCCGATATGTACCAGATTTGAAGAAGAATCTCATCTCTGTGGGAGCCTTTAAATCAAAAGGGTTCAAAATCATTGCAGAAAATGGAGTGATGAGAGTATGCTCCGGTGCACTAGTGGTAATGAAGGCTAATAGGAAGAATAATAATATGTACCACTATCGTGGCAGTACAGTTATTGGGACAGCGACAGTGGCATCCAGTGACGACAAAGAGGTAGAAGCAACCAAGCTATGGCACATGTGCTTGGGACATGCTAGAGGAAAATCCTTGAAAACTCTATCAGATCAAGGATTGTTAAAAGGAGTTAAGGCTTTCAACTTGGAGTTTTGTGAGCATTGTATTAAAGGGAAACAGACAAGGGTTAAATTTGGTACAGCGATCCATAATACTAAAGGCATTTTGGATTATGTACACTCTGATGTTTGGAGTCCTTCCAAAACACCTTCATTGGGTCGGAAGCACTATTTTGTAACCTTTGTTGATGATATTTCCCGAAGAGTATGGGTGTATACAATGAAGAGCAAAGATGAAGTGTTGGGAATTTTTCTCAAATGGAAGACGATGGTGGAGAATCAAACAGGCAGGAGGATCAAGTGTATTCGCACAGACAATGGAGGTGAATACAAAAATGATCATTTCAATATGGTCTGTGAAAATGATGACATCGTCCGACACTTCACTGTTAGACATACACCACAACAGAATGGAGTGACAGAACGTATGAACCGGACCTTGCTAGAGAAGGTACGGTGTATGTTGTCCAATGTTGGCTTGAGCAAAGAATTTTGGGCTGAGGCAATTACATATGCATGCCACCTCATTAATCGTCTACCATCTGCTGCTATTGATGGCAAGACACCATTTGAAAAATGGTATGGAAAACCTGCTGTAGATTATAATTCTTTGCACGTGTTTGGCTCAACTGCATATTATCATGTGACGGAGTCAAAATTGGATCCAAGGGCAAAGAAGGCTATTTTTATGGGAATTACATCTAGAGTCAAAGGATATCGCTTATGGTGTCCTATGACAAAGAAAGTAATATTCAGCAGAGATGTTACCTTTGATGAATCTGCTATGGTAAATAAGGTAACAGAAGACACCAAACAAAATAAAGGTGCTTCTAAGCAGGTGGAGTTTGAGGGAAAATTTATTTTTCCTACACAAGAAGCAGAGGAGGAAACAAATGAAGATTATCCTCTAGAAGGAGAGCCAGTAGAGGAGATTCCAACTCAAGAACCTCAACAACAACTTGAATCAATAGCAGCCAGCAGGCCAAAAAGAACAATAACGAAACCTGTTCGTCTCATAGAGACGGTTGCTTGTGCAACCTCAATTGTAGCTGATGATGTTCCTACCACTTATAAAGATGTTGTCCAAAGTTCAGAAGAAGATAAGTGGAGGATTGCCATGAATGATGAAATACAGTCCCTTCATCAGAATCATACATGGAGATTGGCCAATCTCCCGAAGGGAAAGAAAGCAATTGGGTGCAAATGGGTATTTGCAAAGAAGGAAGGATTTCCTAACCAAGTAGATGTTCGCTACAAAGCAATATTGGTGGCCAAAGGATATGCTCAAAAGGAGGGAATTGATTACAATGAAGTATTTTCTCCAGTTGTAAAACATTCCTCCATTAGAATTATGTTGACTTTGGTAGCACAATTGGATTTGGAACTAGTTCAGATGGATGTAGAAACTGCATTTTTACATAGAAACTTGGAGGAGGAAATCTACATGACTCAGCCAGAAGGATTCAAAGTTGTTGGAAAAGAAAATATGGTATGCAAACTTGAAAAATCGTTGTACGGATTGAAACAATCTTTTAGATAATGGTACAAGCGATTTGACGAGTTTATGTTGCGGCAAGGGTACAAGAGAAGCAAATATGATCATTGTGTGTATTTGCACAAGCTTAAAGATGGTTCCTTTGTATATCTTCTCCTATATGTTGATGATATGTTGATAGCTTCCAAGAATTTGGAAGAAATTGATAAGTTGAAGATTCAACTGAAGAAGGAGTTCGAGATGAAGGATTTGGGTGAGGCAAAGAAAATTCTTGGCATGGAAATAATTAGAGATAGACGTTCAAAGAAACTCTGTTTATCTCAGAAAGAATATTTGAAGAGAGTACTTCAACGTTTTGGTATAGATGACAAGACTAAGCCAGTTAGTACTCCACTTGCTTCCCATTTTAAGATAAGTACTACTATGTTGCCAATGGATGAAGCTGAACGAGAGTATATGTCAAAGGTACCATACGCAAATGTTGTTGGTAGCTTGATGTATGCAATGGTTTGCACAAGGCCTGACATTTCACAAGCTGTTGGAGTTATTAGCAGATATATGCACAATCTAGGGAAGGAGCATTGGCAAGCTGTGAAGTGGATTCTACGGTATATTCATAATACTGTAGATGTCGGGTTAGTTTTTGAGCAGGAAGACAATCAGTCTGTAGTTGGATATTGTGACTCAGATTTTGCGGGTGATCTGGACAAACGAAGATCAACTACTTGTTATGTGTTTACTTTTGCAAATGCACCAGTTAGTTGGAAGTCTACTTTGCAGTCAACAATTGCTTTGTCTATAACAGAGGCAGAGTACATGGCTATTACAGAGGCTGTGAAGGAGGCAATTTGGCTTCAAGGATTGCTAAAGGAGCTTGGTGTTGAACAAAAAGGTATCACAATTTTTTGTGATAGTCAAAGTGTTATTCAATTAGCGAAGAACCAAGTTTATCATGCAAGGACGAAGCATATTGATGTTCGGTATCATTTCGTACGAGAAATCATAGAAGAAGGAGGAGTCACAGTGAAGAAAATTCATACTACGGAGAATCCTGCTGATATGCTAACTAAGGTGGTGACTGCGATCAAGTTTCAACATTGTTTAGATTTGATCAACATTGTTGAACACTGAAGATTGAAGATGAAGGCACAACCAAAATTTGTTATTGAGAGAGAATTGAAAATGTGGAATTTTGCCAAGGTGGAGATTTGTTGAAGTTTGGCAAAATGCCAAAGTCCCACATTGGTTGGGAGTTAAGTATGGGGGGAATTTTCCCCCTATAAAAGAAGGCCTAATGTTTAGGATTGAAACACACCTCTCATTTGCCTTCTTATCTATTTAAGGCATTTGTATCTTCTCTCTTTAGTATTATTTCACTTGTATTTTTGGAGTGGAATAAAATATTGGTTGTGTCCGAGGAGTAGGTAAAATTAACCGAACCTCGTAAATTCTGGTGTTCCCTTTATTGTTGTTTTATTGTCTTATTTGGTGGCTGTCATAATTTTTGGATGAAAACAATCGCTGAACATCAACTCATATTTATATATAGTTGAAATCCTCACTTCTATAATGTTAAAATTTAATGGCATTTAATAGGTTGTTATTAAATTAATTTTTTGGACAGAAGGAACATTTGCCAAAGTATGTTAATGTGCGTAGTATTAGAATTCTGTTCACCTACCAACCAACCAAGGTCACGGAGTACTCCATCCTTGACCAGATATTTCAGGTTCGAAGCCTTATGTATGGAATCGCTTTTGTGAGAAAGCACTGTATCCTCTAATGTGGAACTAAATTCAGATTTAGTCGGCCCCTATAATATAGGTACCGGATTCTAGGGAAAACCAAAAAATAAAAAGAATTCTATTCACCTACCTGCGAGGTCCGTCTCCTAGTAGTTATTAGAGTTTCGTTATTTTTTTTTCCCGTCAACCCAACCATGGCCAAGGGGCTTCTTTTCTCAACTAATAGTATATTTAAAACCAAGCACATGCAACACATTAATTCTGTATTCTTTGCATCACTCTCTTTTCCGTAAAATCTAACATTGTAAGTAATATCCAATAAAATACTTTATTAATTTTTTCTTTTGCAAGTTAAACGAAGCACGTGCAATACAACAATTTTTCGTCCCTCGCATCGCTTTCGCTTCCTTTAAATCTAACCGTGTAAGGAATGTCCAATATAATACTTTCTTAATTTTCTTTTCTGTAAGTCAAACCAAGCACGTGCAATACATCAATTTTTCGTCCCTTGAATCGCTTTCTTTTCCTTAAAATCTAATCTTGTAAGGAATGTCCAAAAAAAACTTTATTAATTTTCTCTTCTACAAGCCAAACGAAGCACATGCAATAAATCAATTTTTCGTGCCTTGCATCGCTTTCTTTTACTTAAAATCTAACCTTATAAGGAATGTCCTACAAAATTTTTTATTAATTTTCTCTTCTACATGTCAAACCAAACACGTGCAACACATCAATTTTTCGTCCCTCGCTTCGCTCTCGCTTCCTCAAAATATAACCGTGTAAGAAATATCCAACAAAAACCTTTATTAATTTTCTCTTCTTCGAGTTAAACCAAGCACGATCTAGCTCACACGATCCATGTTGGTTCGGCTGGTTCCATTGTGCTTTGTCTAGTTAACAATTGACATTGTTCGCCCATGCTTGATTGACTCATTATGGTCAAACCTTCATATGACTTGGTTAGCATCTGTAAACATTTGATGAGCCACGCAGGCATGGGAGACTCTCACCCAAATTGATGCCCACATTTTGTGTTGACATATACCAAAATTGATTTGCATGATTGATATTTAGTGTTGACAACTTGACATATAATAAAAATTTATTAATTTTCTTTTCTACGAGTTAAATTAAGTGCGCGCAACACATAAATTTTTTGTTCCTTGCATCTTTCTGGTTTCCTTAAAATCTAAATACAACAACAACAACCCAGTATATTTCCACTTAGTGGTTTCTGGGGAGGGTAGTATGTACGCAGACCTTACCCCTACCCTGGGATAGAGAGGCTGTTTTCAAATAGACCCCCGGACATTCTTCCCTCCAAGAACTTTCCACCTTGCTCTTGGGGAGATTCGAACTCACAACCTCTTGGTTGGAAGTGGAGGTTGCTTACCATCAGAGCAACCCCTTAAAATCTAAATCAATCTAAATAATATAGGGATTTTTACACAGTATAGCACTTTTGTGAGACTATTTATCTAAAGGAAAGCATTTTTCATTTATTACAAATTTAGCAGATTTATTTATAAATAGAATAGATTTTGTTACGACTTAACCCGCAAATCAAGGGATCAGTTTTGTTCCATTTTAATTTGTTAATCTTGTATCACACCATTATACTAAAACTATAGTTTTTCACTCCTAAATTTCTGCCATATTTTTGCCTTCCAACTATTCTCGGCGCATTCCTCTCCAAACCTTAAAAAAAAAAAAAATTAAAAAAAAAATTTAACTTGATTTACTTTGTGGAATCAAACATAAATGGAATCATTTTCTTTTTCTTTCTAGGGATCTATTTCTAATGTAAAAATGCATTGGAATTCTCCAATCCTCAGTGCGTGTTCTCTCTTAACTCTTCTTTCATGTATTTGAGCCACACATGTAAATGGATTACATATACCCACAATCACAAATAATACATTTCATCAGTTCAAATCACATCTGAATCACCGAAGATACTATAATTATACAACTATTATTTCATGTATAATATTAAAACTAATTTACATAAGAAAACCCACATCTAAAAAGTCTAAAACATTAAGATACCATTATTATACTAGTATAATACGGCATATCATTATTATATTAAAATTGTATCATATATATGATTTGCAAATACATAACAACAAATTTGAATCATCAAAATACATTATTAATTATATTAGCATTATATAATATATAAGACCTCCCATTGATATTATGTAGTTAATAATTAAAAATGCATACATGTAATATTATCATATTTGAAATATTTATTGTTACTTAAATTATAACATCGTTCTACAGTTAAATATTCAAAATACATATGGCAGACATATAATTCTTCAAATACATTGATAGTTTCATTTGGATAAAGTAATTCAAATAAAATGAACCATTATTATACCTATCAGATTGATACTATATATTTTCTTAATCCTGTTTTTATCTATCATAAAGTGGGCCCTAAATCTCTATCTTCCACTGCTTATAAATTAGTGATGTACTGGTGATATTATGATTACTACAATAAAAAGTAAAATATTAGTTTATAAAGAAAAATATAACAAACTAATAATGATCGAAAAATACATGCAATTAAGGACTGAAATAAGCATGAATCTCGGCAAAGAGAAGGTTCCGCTGTTGGAAGCTGCTACAACATATTAATATTTAATTGCCTGAAATGATAATCAATAATTACTGCTATGGTTTTGTATTTTTTTCTTAAATATTGCCTAGTTATGTTTAATCTAACTTTGTGAGGAATGTCCAACAAATTTTTTTATTAATTTTCTCTTCTACAAGTCAAATCAAGCATATGCAATACATCAATTTTTCGTCTCTTGCATCGCTCTCACTTCCTTATAATCTAATAGTGTAAGCAATGTCCAACAACTTTTTTATTAATTTTCTTTTCTACGAGTCAAACAAAGAACGTGCAACACATTAATTTTTCGTCCTTTGCATCGCCCTCTTTTCCTTAAAATCTAGGGATAATGTATAAAATCCTCTCCGACCTATGACCATATTACCAACTACACATCTTTTCTTTTCGAGGGTCCTTTTACCCCCTGAACTATTTTAAAGTAAAATTATTTACCCTTTAAAAAGCTACAACCAGATGCGTGCAAAGTGGTGAAATACACGCGCCTATAATGTGTATTTCTTACTTAAAAACTTTTTTTCATCGTTTTCTCCTTCCTTTTTTTTCTATTTGTAGACCTACATTATCATATCCGGCCAAAAGGCAAAAGCCTCATTTGATGGGTTTTATATAATACTTGTTTGATATTGTCAGATCTGGCCGAAGAACGAAACTCCGACGAAAACCCTTGCTCCGGCAAAACTCTATTGTTGTTGACTATTTTGACTGTTTGTAGGTTCTTACTGAATCATGTTCGTTCCTCCCTCTATTTGTAGCTCTATGTCTGTAATTAAATATATCTGCTTTTAATTTCTAGGTTGATTTTGCGTTGCATTAGATTTTTGCTCCGCCATTGAAACGATGTCCCCCTTGTTCGTGCGAGAAGAGGTTTAGAAGACGAAGGAGGCTAATTAATTAGATGTAATTAATTACGTAATGTCCAATCAAAAGATGACACTGTATACCTGTTAATCAAGTTTAAAATTATTTTTGTAACTTGCACTGGCCCTTAAGAGAGTGTGCACACTCTCTATGCCACTTCAACACTTAGGGTGATGTTTATTACACTTTAAAATAGTTCAGGGGGTAATAGGACCTAAAAAAAAAAGGTGTGTAGTTGGTAATATAGTCATAGATAGGGGAGGATTCCATGCATTATCCCTAAAATCTAAACTTGTAAGGAATGTCTAACAAAAAATATTATTAATTTTCTCTTCTACAAGTTAAACCAAACACATGAAACACATCAATTTTTTGTTCCTTGCATCATTCTCGTTTCCTTAAAATCTAACCGTGTAAGGAATGTTCAACAAAAAACTATATTAATTTTCACTTATACAAGTCAAACCAAACACGTGCAACACATCTATTTTTTGTCCCTCACATCGCTCTTACTTCCTTATAATCTAATAGTGGAAGAAATGTCCACAAAAAAACTTTATTAATTTTTCGTTCTACAAGTTAAACCAAGCACGTGAAACACATTAATTTTTGTCCCTCGCACCGCTCCCGCTTCCTTAAATTTAACCATGTAAGGAATGTCCATAAATAAAATATTATTAATTTTCTTTTCTACAAGTCAAACCAAGCACGTGCAACACATCAATTTTTCGTCCCTTGCATCGCTCTATTTTCCTTAAGATTTAACCTTGTAAGGAATGCCCAACAAAAAACTTTATTAATGTTCTCTTCTATATTTCAAACGAAGCACGTGCAACAGATTAATTTTTCATCCCTTGCCTCGCTATCACTTCATTAAAATCTAATTGTGTAAGGATGTCTAACAAAAAATTATATTAATTTTCTTTTCTACAAGTCAAATCAAGCAAGTGAAACACATTAATTTTTTGTTCCTTGCATCGCTCTTTTTTCCTTAAAATCTAACCTTGTAAGAATGTCCCACAAAGAACTTTACTAGTTTTCTCTTCTATATGTTAAACTAAGTACATGCAACACATCAATTTTTTTATTCCTTGCATCGCTCTCTTTTCCTTAAAATTGAACCTTATAAGGAATGTTCAACAAAAAACTTTAAGAAATTTCTCTTTTACATGTCAAAGCAACCACGTGCAACACATCAATTTTCCGTCCTTCGCATCGCTCTCGCTTCCTTAAATCGTGTAAGGAATGTCCAACAAAAAACTTTATTAATTTTTTCTTCAACAAGTCAAACGAAGCACTCGCAACACATTAATTTTTCGTCCCTTGCCTCGCTATCATTTCATTAAAATATAACCGTTTAAGGAATATCATACAAAAAACTATATTAATTTTCTTTTATGCACGTGAAACCCCAGCACGTGAAACCCATCAATTTTTTGTTCCTTGTTGTAGGCATATAAATTTTATTTAAATTAAAATCATACATTAATTCGGACTACTTTTAAAATCAAGATATATTAGTTCAAATAAATTTATTGGGCTAATATAATTAGATTAGTTATATAAGTTCAACATACATGGATTAAATAAATAAGTCTTAATCCATTGGGCTAAAGTGATGAGCCCACTTCATTAAGCCCAAGATGACATCTTCCTAGAGGCCCAGTTTGGTGCCACACATTAAATGACGTAGCACGCCAAGTCAAACAGAAGAGCCAATGAGATCATTCCATGTGTCAAAATGACAAGGCATGTCAAACCAAATCAAAAGGCCAATAAAATCGCGCCACGTGTGCAAGTGACATGTTCTGGCCAATCAAATGCGGCCATGTCACACTTCAATTTCATTGGTCGGAAAGAGTTTGTTCTTATCACAACTCCTCCCTTCCACAACTATAAATAGGGGTCTTCATAACTCAAAAAAGACACAAGAAGTTATAACAAGAAGAAAGAAAGAGCTCGTGGATTAAACGTTGCATATTCCTCCACAAGTTTCAAGCTTCAAGCAATCAAGTTCAAGTTCAAGAAATTAAGTTCAAGTTCAAGAACAAAGAAAAATAAAGTGAAAGCTCAAGAACAAAGAACAATTCAAGTATTCAAGATCAAGAACGAAGTCAAATCAAATACAAGGCGTTCAAGATCAAGGCTACTTGTTCGTGATAAAATTTGTGGCAACAATCAAAGTGTTCGTGACAGATAAATCAAATTAAAGTTAAAGATCAAGCTCAAAGGCCCTTGAATATATATTGAAAAGTAAAATCAGAGGATTCATAGAGATTGTAATACTCAAATATTTGAAATAAAATACTACGATTGTTGCGATATTTTACGACCTGATTTTATTTTCTCGACGCAAATTTATTGTCTATAAATTCTAGCACGCCTAGTGGGACAATCTCTACCTCTCATCTCAACTTTTCAATCACCAAAATTCTAGAACATCGAAATAACTTCAAAGAAAATCAATTCCAGATCAACTTCCACTAAAGCTGCTAATTCCAAGCTCTATCCTGACGTGAAAAACATCCTCAATATTACCTTTGGAAGCTTTGGGCCAGCCACAAGGAGCAATGTAAGCTCTTTAGGACACCAAACACTTCAAGTGTCACCCACATCAAGCCTTATTATCTAATCTTCATTCTTAAAAAGAACAAGATCCTCTACAAGCACGACCCAAAAAGGGAACAATGTTGCCGAAAAGATCGAAGAGGTTTTTGCTCAACTTAGTTTATCTAAGTCAAAGAAAACTTTCATGCAAGCCGATGATGTTGACTTGAGTGTTGGATCTCCTCATGCGACCTCTAAGCTCTATTCTAGCAATGATCCCTATTATTCTTCATCCTTAATGGCGATCATGCAAACAATGGTTATTGAAGTTTCTACTGTAGAAGAACAACTTGCAAATTTGACAAAAGAAATTGAAAGCTTATCAAAGCACATGCAAGATCAAGATACTAAACTTTTGAAGTTAACAGATATATTGGATAGAATAGTAGAGGGATAATCTACACAAACTCCTTTAAATCTTCAAAGATCACAAGAGAAAGAAGACTCCTCCGAAAAGCAAGCAACGACGACCAAGGAGATTCAAGTCTCCGCTGAAGGTCTGATTCCCGTTGATAAATTAAAGAACTTCATCATGGAGTCTATCAAAGATAAACCTGAGTCGTCCAAATTATCACTCACATATGCAAAGCCGTATACGCAAAGAATTGATAACTTGAAGATGCATGTTGGTTATCAACCTCCTAAGTTGCAACAATTCAACGACAAGGGAAATCCAAGACAACATGTAGCACACTTTGTTGAAACTTGCAAATATGTTGGAACGTATGGTGATTATCTTGTCAAACAGTTTGTTCGATCTCTCAAAGGTAATGCTGTGATGACCCAAAAGATCATCTTGTTATTTAAAAAGTAATTTTGCATTCAGAGGTCTTAAAAACCTCCTTATATATCTCCTTGATTTGTGTGCGCAGTCCGGGCGCTATTCCGGAAAAGCCTTTATGTGAAATTTAAGAAAAATGTTGAAATTTGCCTTTAAAATTAATTAAAGTTGACTTGAGTCAAAATTTTTGGTAAATGGACTCGGACCCATGATTTGACAATCCCGTAGGGTCCGTAATAAAATATAGGACTTGGGCGTATGCCCGAAATCGAATTCCGAGGTCCCTAGCCAAAGAAATAAATTTTTGAAGAAAATTGTTTACTGGAAAATATAAGAAATTTTAGAAATGGAACAATGTGTGATCTCGTTGTATCGGTCCCGTATTTTGGTCCTGGAGCCTGTTATAGGTTTGATATGGTATTTAAGTCGTAACTGTGGAATTTGGTTGAAAACGGAGGTGAATTGATATAAATCAGACATTTGGTTGAAAAGTTAGAAATTTTAAACTATCTTATAAATTTCATGAGTTTTGGTGTTAAATTCGTTGTTTGAAGGGTTATTTTAGCGATTTGATCGTCCGAGAAAGTCCGTAAAATGTTTTTAAACTTGTATACATGTTTGGTATGGAGCCCTGAGGGTTGGGTGAGTTTTGGATAGGCTATGGTGTGTTTTGAGACTTAGACAGAAATCTGGTAGGTAAAAAAATGCAGGTCTCTGAACCTGGGGTCCGAGGTGGAATTTTCACGGCCGCGTAGGGGATTCCGCTGCCTCTGTGGGATCTCGCGGGTAGCGGTAGGTAAGTCCAAGCTTCTGCGGCCGCGCCCTTTTTTCCGTGGTCCGCGGTGACTTTCCGCGGTCACGACACCTTTTCGGCTGTCAGTGTTTGAGGACCTGAGAGGGCTATATAAATGAGACTTTTCATCCATTTTTCCATTTTTCAAAACCCTAAAACATAAGAGGCGATTTTTCAAACACTCTTTCTTCCCCAAATCATAAGTAAGTGATTTTAAATTCATTTCTTTCACTCATTGACTTTTTTTACAAGATTTCATCCCAGAATCTAGGGTTTTCATGGTGGAATTGAGAATTTTGGGCAGAACTAGGGATTTCTATAAATTGAGGATTTAGACCTCGATTTGGGGTCATATTCCAAAACAAATTGTATATCCAGGCTCCAGGGTGAATGGATAATCGGGTTTTGGTCCGAATTTTGAGTTTTGACCAAGCGGGCCCAAGGCCAATCTTTGACTTTTTGGAAAAAATAATGGAAAACCTATAATTATGCATTAGAATTTATTTCTTTAGAATTTATTAATGTTATTAAGTTAATTATGACTAAATTCGAGTGGATTGGAGGTGGAATCGAGAGGTAAAGCGGTAATTGAGCTTTGAAATACCTGTTGGCTTGAGGTAAGTGTTTGATCTAACTTTGACTTGAGGGAATAGGAATCCCCGACTTATTTGCTATGTGAAATTCCACGTGTGAGGCATATAGGTGTGGTGACGAGTACCTATGCACCACCAAATTTTCATTCCCAACCTGTTCCCTTCTCCATTTCCTATTATGTTGCTTCCTGTCTTAATTGCTACCTGCTCATAAATGCTTCCATGTCTAATTGCTTCATGTTAACTGTCATAAATGTTTCCATGTCTATTTGCTTCGTGTTAACTGTTGTTTTTCTCCATTGAAGTGTTAACTATTTCGTAGCCTCATTTAGATACCTTGTTAGTTCAAGTTGGTTGTTGGTGCTTCGTGAAACGTTTTGGTTGGTCTCGTTGTGTAGTAATAACTGTTGATGTTTTACCATTATGTAGATCTTCCGTTGTTATGATTTGAAGGAATAAATATTGTGGATGGTTTAAGTTAAACTGTGAAATACTTGTTCATATTTTGTGATTGGTACTGATATGTTGGGATCGGATTGCACGCCGCAACATGAGGAATAAAGGTGAAATGTGATTGTCTGGTGGGAACGAGTTGCACGCCGAAACAAGGAGCAACAAGGGTGGACAGGTGGGATCGGGTTGCACGTCGCAACAAGAGGAATAATCGTGATATATATTGAGTAGTGATAAGGGTGGACATGTGGGATCGGGTTGCACGCCGCAACAAGGAGGAATAAGGGTGAATATTGACATTGTTGTTTATATGATGGGATCGAGATGCACGCCTCATCAGTTGTTGTTATGTATTTATTTCTGTTGAGGTTTATTACTATGATGTTGAAACACCCTTAAGGATTGGTTATAGTTGAACACTGGTAGAACAATTGGGTTCCGAATTTATTTAATGCTAGTTATTGCTTTATTACATTCTATATTTCCTTTCTGTTTAGTATAAACTGTTACAGGTTATTTATATTGTTATGCCCCGCCATATCCTCGTCACTACTATATCGAGATTAGGCTCGGCACTTACCAGTAGATGGGGTCGGTTGTACTGATACTACACACTGTACTTCTTGAGCAGATTTTGGAGCTGGTAGCTGATATGAGTTCGAGGTTGCTGCCTTTATAAGAGACCCAAGGTAGTCCTGTAGGCGTTTGCAGGCCCTGGCGTCCCCTTCTATCTTATTTCATTTCTATTTTATCTATTTTCAAGATAGATGTAAACTTTTGTTCAAACCACTATCTGTAGTATACGTAGAATATTCGTGAGTTATGACACCAGTTCTAGGTGGATTTTATTTCGGCTTTTGTTATTAGCTTAAAGATAATCTTTTAAACAGTGTTCTTCCGCATTTATTTTCGCTGATTTATTTTTGTTAAATTTTAATTGTTAAAATATAAAGGAAAAAGTGAAATATTCTGTAACGTGGGCTTGCCTAACGGGTTCAATGTTAGGTGCCATCATGGTCCCGATAGTAGAAAATTTTGGCCGTAACAAATGTATCCGATTTGTACACAGATCTCTAATTTGGTTCTATCGATAGTTGGGAGCAATTGGAGCAAGAGTTTCTCAATTGTTTCTATAGCATAAGATGCATCGTAAGCATGATCGAACTTACAAACTCTCATCAACGAAAGGATGATCCAGTTATTGACTTCGTCAACCGTTGGAGGATCTTAAGCCTCGACTTCAAAGATCACCTTAGCAAAACCTCTAGCATCGAAATGTGCATTCAAGGCATGCATTGGAGTCCTCACTATATCTTACAAGGCATAAAGCCTAGCAACTCGTGCTCAAGATATGGAACTAAACATGTCTACAAGTGGAGATCAAAGATTTTCTGGCTTTGAACCTCATGATAAAATAGAAGCAGACGATGTTGAGAACGGGGCCAAGTATTCATCCAAAGATGTTACAACCCATATACACATGAGTTAGTTCATGCCATATATTAGTTAACATAAATCCAAGAAAGAATTATCTTTGAGATGATAAGAAGTCAATCCTATTGGTCTTAAGTGATACAAGAGTGTATAAGGGTGATTAACAAGTATTAAAAGTTAAATGAATCAAGGATGTTGTAACTCATATTTTCAAGTAATCTAGCAATTCTTAATACACTCAATAGTTCATTTATTAATGTATTTTAATCATATAATATCCGTATCATAAGTCTTGAATTCAAACGAGTTATGAAACAAAAGTCGACAAATGTTGTCGCAACTTAGGTTCAAAATTTTACTTAAACATTAGGTCAAATGTTTCTAATATTTTCTCCTAATTTACAAGGAATTACGGGGTGATATACCAACCAAATTAAAGATCTATGAGTCTAGTTTCCAATGCATTAAACCGTTCATCAATACGATCTCTGAGTAGAGAGATATTCGCATTTTCGCGAGACTGTGCCAAGCACCTCTCTATGGGGCCCACTAAGGCGGTTTAAGATATTTGGACCTATATAGGATGCCTCCAACCCGTTTTAAGTCATTTCTTCTCACTATTTTCAGACCTTAGAACCCTAGGAACATCCTCTCAAGGTTCTCTCAAGATTCAAGACCCAAAAAAGGGGCAAACAACACAAATCAAATGTCGGGAATTCCGTGGCGCTAGTAAGTCTCTTGTTCTTCTTGTTGTTGCTCATTTTTGTGTCGTTCCAGATCGTGTGGGAGGTTGTTTTAAAGGGTTTATGTTCTGTAAATACTCCCTCATGTTCTTAATATCAATCCTAGGTGATTTCAAGCCTTCTAAAGTGATTCTAGTGCCGAAAAACACTAATTGATCGCTAGTTTCGCTTTTTTGTTATTGTGGCAGCATTGGAGGGATATTTCATGGAAATTTAAGGTCAAATTGGAGTTGTTATTTCTGTATAAAGGTAAGGAACCTCTTACTCTATATGTATTTAAGATTATCCACGTTGCGGCTAAGCCATTGAAGCTAGAACTTGTGAAATATATATCGAAAGGCTTGGTAGTAATGTTATTGTTTTTGTGGACTGTTTTGCATTGCTGTTGGGCTGCATATTTTACTACTGTTTTGTGGAGTTTTGGAGGAGGAAGGGTGTGGAGAAACACCATATATATGTAGGGTTATGGGCTGATAGTTATTCATAACATTTCCAGGTTGTTTGACACGACTACAGTGGTCGTCGTATGTATGGAGTGATTAGGCTGTGTGTGGACTATTTTGGGAGGCTCAATATGTTTATTATTGATGTTGTTTGGGCTGTTTGGTGACTGTTTTGAATGGTGTGAGTTCATATATATAGGGGAGGTGCTGTCCGTTTCATCGTAAAATAGGTTGTGGTCGATACATAACAGTTATGACGCTTAAATGATAACGATAATATCGTTTCTCTTATTGTAGACTAAGGAGTTTTGACAATTGCATAGCTTGAGATTGGGGTAGTATATACAAGGTATGTGAGGCTATCCCTTTCCTTCTTTTGCACGACTCCGATTGTACATAATGTAATGAACGAGCTTCCAAGATACTCTACTCTTAGAAGCTAGCAGTACTTACATTATTTTCCCTCTTATGGAACGATTGATGTTAATGTTGCTTCTCTTATTCTTATGTTATCAATGTTGTTGGTAACTTCCTGATTCTTATAAGGTTCATAGTGAAAAGTTAGTCCTAATAACGTGTACAGAGGATACCGACCTTACGTCACTCCGAAAGGTTTAGAATGTGATTCCATGAGTCGAGCATGCATTATATATATGTATCTATTTTACTTTACCGAGCCGCGTTATAGTCGGCCGGGTACGGCACATATTGTGCAACCACTGATCAGTTGGGTCTTACCGAGCTCCATGTGGCCGGGTACGATTCTACCGAGCCTTATGATGGCCGGGTACTTTTTTTTACTGAGCCTATTATGGCCGGGTACGATATGATGATGATGATGGCCATAGAGGTGAATGTTTTAAGGGTTTATGTATTTATACATATGTATCATGCATTTCATGTAAATAGCCCTCAGAGGTACTAAGATGTTACAGGTTGTATATTCTCTATCCTTGCTTACATTACTGATCGTATTTATGGTTCCCTGCCTTACACACTCAGTACTTTATTCGTATTGATGTCCTTTTATTTGTGGACGCTGCATGTCGTGCTGCAGGTCCTGATAGACAGGCAGGTGCAGCTCCCCCACTACAGTAGGCTGTACAGTTCAGCGGTGATTGGTGAGATCCCTTCTCCGGACTTGCCTTGGTCTTGGTATGCATTTTTGTTATAGACATTATGGGTATGTCGGGCCCTGTTCCGGCTATGTTGCAGCATTTACGTTCTTTTAAAGGCTCATAGATAGGTGTCGACTCATGTATAGTGTGGTATGCCTTGTCGGCTAGTTTTTGTTGTATAGTCTTTCATAGTAGCGTGGTAGCTCATACCTTATATGTAGTTTCTTGATTGTCTGGTCATCCCCTGATATGTATGTTCATGCCGTCATATTTTATTGCTGGTTGTCCATGATCCAGGTCCACCATTTAAATTGATCTCGTCAGCCCTAAAAGATAATAATGAAGGTTAGATGAAATGTACGTTGGTGCTCGGCAAGTGTGGTCGGGTGCTAGTCATGGCCCTCCAGTTTGGGTCGTGACAAAAGATGAAGCTGAATAGTCCATGCATGTTGCAACTCTCCTTAATGCACGAGCCTAAACCGCAAGTTATAATGCTCCTTAACCCACGAGCCTAAATTGCAAGTTATAACGCTCCTTAACGCACAAGCCTAAACTTCAAGTTATAACGCTCCTTAAGGCACGAGCCTAAACTACAAGTTATAGTGTTCCTCAATGCATGAGTCTAAACTACAAGTTATAATACTTCTTGGTACATGAGCATATATTGTATGTCACGAAGCTCCCCAATTTTGAACTAAATATTTTAGGCATAAAAGCTCTTCAAATTCGATCAAAGTCTTCAAGTTGTAAAGCTCTTTAAATTCGAGCAAGTGTTCAAGTCTCAAAACTCCTCAAATACGAGCAAAGACTCAAGTCGAAAGCTCTTCAAAGTCGAGAAAAGACTTCAAATCGCAAAGTTTTTCAAATTCGAGTCAAACTTTAAGACGTAAACCACTTCAAATTCGAGCAAAATCTTCAAGTTGTAAAGATATTCAAATCCGAGCAAAGTCTTCAAGTCGAAAGCTCTTCAAAGTCGAGAAAATATTTCAAGTCGCAAAGCTTTTCAAATTCGAGCCAAACTTCAAGTTGCAAAGCTCTTTCAACTTTGAGCTAAATCTTTAAGTATGAAGCTCAACTGTGTACAACCCCAATAAAAAAAATTCCGCTAGGTTGAAAACCTCGAAAGGGGTGGCCTAGGCAAAAGTTAGGACATATAAAGAAAAAAAAAATTACCCATTCTGAACTACGGTATGACTTGATCCTCTTCATCGAGGTATGTAGGCAGCTGGTAACTAGGGATTCTAGTCTATTTTATACCCTTTTCTTGCTTGAGTTTTGAATTAAAAGTGTATACAAGTAATCCTGAAAGCTTACATGTTGTGCTTGTTTGCAGTGTTTGGTCAAAACGTGACAAGGAAGTCAAAACCAGCTCAAAAAGGAGTGAAACTAACACAAGTGCCAAGAACAAGTCAAAGCACCGCTACATCAATTAATCCACCGTGACTGCAATAGACCCACCGCGACCGTGTTTCTTTTATCGCGGTCCGCGGTGGCAAAGACCAGAGAATATGCAATCCGGGAATTTCAAGCTACATGGCCCGCGATTGATTTTACTTGGCCAGATTCAGAGAACAAGATTTTAAGCCAAAAAGGGCTTGACCGCAGTTCGCGGATGATTTTATGCAGCCGCGGTAGCTTCCCCGCGATCGCAGTCCATTTTTTGCGTTCCACGGTACCTCATTCAGTGGTATTTTTGTCCAGAAAATTTGGCCTTGTATAAATACTTATTTTGCAGATTTTTAGGTCATGGGATCTGTAGCTGAGCACGTGAACGCCGATTTTTAGCTTTTTGGAGTAATTTTGTAGCTAGTTAACATTGAATCTTTGAATCTTAGCTTATAATTATATTTTATGGGTTCTTCTTCATCTCAATATCTGAATTCTTCCATTATTATGAGTAGCTAAACCCATTAGCTAGGGTTGTAGCTCAACCCTAGTATGGTTATTTAATAGGTATTTTATTTTAGGGCTTAGATGTTTATGGGTGATTGTTATTTGGCTTGATTCATGCTTTATATGTTGAATTGGTGGTTGCAAACATTAATTTGTGCCTTTTTGACTTAGGCTCTTCTTGAGAAAGAGAGACTAAGTTTAGGAATTTCTGGCCAACAAAGAATTGGGGTGTATTTAAGAGATTGATAGCCCCAATTAAAGGGTTAAACCTAGAGAGAGTAATACCCGACTTGAGCCAACATTGCTTGCACAAATTGAACACCCAATAGGGCTTGAGAAAGCCAATTAGGGCAAGGTCACTCTTACTACCGAGAGGTGTAGAGTGAGTAGTTTCATGAATTGGCTATATCATGATCCCAGCTATACCATTATTGCCCTAAATACTAGATCCCATTAGATACTCATCTAGGAGTAAGTCACTTTCCTAGTGTCTTTTTACCTATTTAGAAAATCCTACAAAAATATCTGTTTAGCTCAATTTAGTGCATCATTAGTATTAGAATTAGAAGTAACAAACAAATAAGAATGATTGGAAGTGTAATCAAGAGCACTACACGCTGCTAGCTTAGATAGGAATCCAACTCCTAACATTGTATTAGCTTCCTGAGGATTCGATCCCGACCTTCTCGGGTAAAAGCTGCATCGATTGCTCTTGCCACTCTGTAGTAGTGTAGGGCTGAACTGCGATCACTTTTTGGAGCCATTTATGCGGAGCTAACAGTTTTGGCTATCTATCTAAATAGTTTTGTGTACTGTTTTTATTTTCTTCTGTGTTACTAATTTGTAAGAGATATTCAATATAGGTACAAAATGGCAGCAAACAATGATCCTCTTGGAAATGCTCTTCCGGGGGAGGAGGTTGATGACAATATTGATGACGAGGTATCCATAGTGATTCAAGTTCAAAGGAGAGGCAGCCAGGCTAATGATAATGTTTTAGACCCTCCCCCGCCACCTCCAAGAGTGGATCCTCGGGTGCTTCCAAACCAAGGATAGGCTAGTGCAATTGTCCCACCCCGGATCCGGGCAGGCAATTTCCAAATTACAAATGTGATGTTGACTTTGTTGGAGCAGCGAGGGTATTTCACATGTGCTCCCCATCAGAATGCTTACAAACATCTTAAAGGCTTCGTGGATACTAGTTGGAGACGCAAGCAAATAAATGTGTCATAGGATGCACTTCTGTTGAGATTATTTCCTTTTTCACTTAGAGGGAAAGCTTTAGACTGGCTTGAAAGGCTTCCCAACCATTCCATCACTACTTAGGATGAGTTGGCGGACAATTTTATAGCAAAGTGTTTCTCGCCGAGGCTATGGCGACTTTGAGAAATGAGATTTTGGCCTTCAAACAGGAACCTAATGAACCACTTCATGAGATCTAGGAGAGATATCAGACAATGGTGAAAGAGTGTCTGAACAATGACATGACCGAAGCAATGATTCAGCAGACATTCTACCGTGGTATTTACACAACCAATCAGTGAGTAGTGAACCAGCTAGCAGGGGAAAATTTTATGAACACACCTTATGATCAAGCGTGTGAGATATTGGATGAAATGGCAGATACTTCTTCAGCTTGGTAAAGTCGAGCCAATGTGCCACAGGGTGACCCCACTGTCATCCACCTGCAAAAAGAGCTCCATGATCATGGCTAGGCAATAGTAGAGTTAACTACCACAATGAACTAGTTGGCGAAAGCTCAATTGCAACAGGTTCAAGCACCCAGACAAGTAAATGTTATGGAAGGTATCAACATGTTGGTCAACAAGAGGTGACAAAGAGGTCAACAAGGTCAAGGTAGTCTGGATCAATATGACCAAGGTAGTGGTAGTTTCAATCAAGATGATGAGTATGATGACCAAAATGAAGAAGTTCAGTACGTGAACAATTATCAAGGACAAAGGAGCAATGCTCCTAACCAACAACAACAGTGGAGACCTCAAGGAAATTTGGGAATCAAAACCAATAGGGAAATAGCAACGGGGGGAACAACAATAACAATTGGGCAAATCATAACAACTAGGGCAACTGGAGTGGCAACAACAACCAAGGGGGTTGGAATAATGAAAATCAAGGGAATCAAGGTCAAGGCTTTCAAAGACCTCCAATGTACCAACAACCAAACAACCTACCTCCATTTCCTTCCCAAGGTCCTAGCTCGTCAAGCAATAAGATGGGAAGGATCGAGATGATGTTTGAATAAATGATGAAAAAGAACGCCGACTCTGATGCACAATTGGCATCCCACAATACTTTAATCCAAAATTTGGAGGTTCAACTTGGCCAGATTTCACAGTCTTTGAATACTCGCCCAAAGGGTGCTCTACCGAGTGATACGGTAGTAAACCCGAAGGGTGGGAACAAAACCGAGCATGCAATGGCGGTGATTACTAGAAGTGGTCGAGGTGGTGATGTGAATACCTCCAAGCAAAAGGAAATTGAGAGTTATGAGATTCAAGTGCAAGATGATGATGTTCTTTTAGTTGATAAGCAAGAAAGAGAAGAGAATGTGAATGCGGAAGTGACGATTGATGTTCATGATGATGAGGTGGAGACCCAAGATGACGTGAACCCATCTAGGGAACACGTAATTGGAAACGGTAGTGCCCAAGGCTAAGGCTCCCTTGCCAAGGCCACCTCCACCTTACCCTCAAAGGCTTACGAAGTAAATGAATGAGAACCAATTTAGAAAATTTATTGACATGATGAAGAGCTTATCAATCAATGTTCCTTTGGTGGAAGCTCTTGAGCAAATGCCGGGTTACGCCAAGTTTATAAAAGACTTGGTGACTAAAAAGAGATTCATGGATTGTGAGAACATCAAAATGACTCACCAAGTAAGTGTAATTGTGCACTCGATGGCTCTAAAGCTTGAAGATCTCGGCGCTTTCACCATCCCATGTACCATTGAGAGTGCTAATTTTGCAATAGCATTGTGCGATTTGGGTGCAAGTATCAATTTGATGCCTTACTCTATGTTCAAAACTTTGGGTATTGGGCAACCAAGGGCTACTTCAATGAGGTTGGAAATGGAGGATAGAACTATGAAGATGCCGCTTGGTATTGTAGATGATGTTCTTGTTCGGGTGGACAAGTTCATTTTGCCCACTGATTTTGTGATCTTGGATTGTGAGGTTGATTACGAGGTTCTGATCATATTCAGAAGACCTTTCCTTGCAACTGGGAAGGCCTTAGTTGATGTGGAAGCAGGGGAACTCACTTTCCGAGTGGGTGATGACAAAATTGTCTTTCATGTGTGCAAGTCAATGAAGAATCCCAATAGTACCGAAGTGTGCTCTTTCGTGGATCTTGTCACGGCAGTGATAGTTGATGATACTAGTGCAATGATCAATGTGGAGGACCCTCTAGAAGTGTTATTGTTGAATCTTGATGTAAATGAGGATGAAGACCGGGTGGAGTGTGTCAATGCTTTACATGGAATGGGCTCTTACTCTTATGAGCCTTAGAAGCTCTCTTTGGATCTTGATAATAGGAAGAATCCACCAACAAAGCCCTCAATCAAGGAACCTCCCATGTTGTAGTTGAAGTCATTGCCTCCACACCTCAGGTATGAATTCTTAGGCTCTACTTCAACTTTGCCAGTTATTCTTTCTTATTGTCTTACTAACATGTAGGTAGATGTCACATTGGCGATGCTCCAAAAATGGAAGAAAGCAATTGGTTGGACTCTAGCTGATATCTAGGGGATAAGCCCCGCCTTTTGCAGGCACAAGATTATTCTTGAGAATGATGCCAAGCCCTCCGTGGAACATCAGAGGAGGTTGAATGAGGCTATGAAACAGGTTTTCAAAAAGGAGGTGATCAAGTGGTTGGATGCAGGGGTTGTATACCCCATTTCGGATAGCTCTTGGACTTCGCCGGTGCAATGTGTGCCGAAGAAGGGTAGTATGATTGTGGTTACCAATGCGCAAAATGAGTTGATTCCCACCAGGACTGTTACCGGATGGAGGGTGTGCATGGACTACCGCAAGATGAATATAGAGACCCGAAAGGATCACTTTCCATTGCATTTTCTTGACCAGATGCTAAATTGACTTGCTGGGCGTGCCTTCTACTGTATCCTGGATGGGTATTCTGGGTACAACCAGATTTTGATTGCTCTAGAAGATCAAGAGAAAACCACCTTCACGTGTCCGTATGGAACCTTTGCCTTTTCTAGGATGCCATTTGTGTTGTGTAATGCACCGGCTACATTCTAGCGATGTATGATGGCCATATTTACAGACATGGTGGAGGACATTTTAGAGGTGTTCATGGATGACTTCAGTGGCATGGGTGACTCATTTGATGAATTTTTGAAGAATCTTGACAAGGTATTGGCCCGGTGTGAAGAGACCAATCTTGTGCTCAACTGGGAGAAATGTCACTTTATGGTTGATAAAGGCATTGTCCTTGGTCATAAATCTCCAAAGATGGTATAGAAGTGGATAAAGCAAAGATAAATGTGATTGCAAGACTCCCTCCTCCCACCTCTGTCAAGGGAGTTAGGAGTTTTCTTGGCCATGCGGGGTTCTACCGAAAATTCATCAAAGACTTTTCTAAAGTAGTGAATCCTCTGTGCAAGTTATTAGAAAAAGATGCCAAGTTCGTGTTTAATGATAAATGCATGAAGGCGTTTGAACTTCTCAAGTACAAATTGACAACCACTCCCATTATTACTGTACCCAATTGGAGCTTACCTTTTGAGATCATGTGTGATGCAAGTGATGTTGCGGTCGGAGTGGTTTTGGGTCAAAGAGTGAACAATATGTTTCACCCGATGTATTATACAAGCAAAACAATGAATGATGCTCAAGTAAATTACACGGTGACGGAAAAAGAGTTGTTGCCTATTGTGTTCGCAATAGAGAAGTTTAGTCCTTATCTCATGGGTACCAAGGTGATAGTTCATACAGACCATGCCGCACTCCGCTACTTGATGATGAAGAAGGATTCCAAAGCTCAGTTGATGAGATGGGTATTATTTCTTCAAGAGCTTGATTTAGAGATTGTGGACCGAAATGGGTGTGAAAACCAAGTGGCAGACCACTTGTCCCGCTTAGAAGAGGAGGGGAGGACTCGTGATGGCCTCGAGATTAATGATTCATTTCCTAACAAGCTACTCCTCTCTGTGTTTGTGAATAGCATGCCTTGGTTTGCAGATGTTTCAAATTTTCTTGTGATTGATATTGTTCCGTGTGACCTCTCTTCTAACTAAAGGAAGAAGCTTAAACGGGATAGCTTGGACTACTACTGGGATGAGCCTTATTTGTTTAAGATTTGTAATGACGGGGTGATACGTCATTGTGTTCCAGAAGAGGAGCAGCTGAACATTTTGGATGCTTGTCATTCCTCCCCCTATGGTGGTCACCATGTGGGGCGAGGATAGCTTCAAAGGTGCTTAGATGTGGTTTTTACTAGCCTATATTATACAAGGATGCGAGTGAGCTTGTGAAGAGATATGATGAGTGTCAAAGAACTGGGGGGATCTCAAAGAAGGATGAAATGCCCCTTACTACAATTCTAGAGGTCGACATTTTTTATGTTTGGGGGATAGACTTCATGGGTCCGTTTGTAAGCTCTTGTGGTAACATATATATTCTTGTGGCCGTTGATTATGTTTCAAAGTGGGTTGAGGCCGTGGCTTTACCCAACAACGAGGCTCGAAGAGTTGTGGCCTTTCTTAAGAAGAGTATCTTTACTCGGTTTGGCACTCCTAGAGCAATCATTAGTGATGGAGGGTCTCATTTTTGCAATAAGGCATTTGACACTTTGCTTGCAAAGTATGGTGTCAATCACAAGGTTTCTACCCCTTACCATCCTCAAGCTAGTGGGCAAGTTGAAGTTTCCAACCGGAAGATCAAGAGTATATTGTCAAAGACGGTCAATGCAAATAGGACCAATTGGTCAAAGAAATTGGATGATGCTCTTTGGGCTTATAGGACTGCTTACAAGACTCTGATTGGTATGTCTCCGTACCGGTTGGTGTTCGGGTAATCTTTCCATCTACCGGTCAAGTTAGAGTACAAGGCCATCTGGGCTTTGAGGAAGTTAAATCTTGAATGGGATGTGGCAGCAAATCTTCGGGTGGAGCAGCTTAATGAGCTTGTTGAATTCCGATTTCATGCCTACTCCAGTTCGTCCTTGTATAAGAACAAGATGAAGTACCTTCATGACAAGTATGCTCGTGGAAAAGAGTTCAAAGTGGGTGATTTGGTTATTTTGTTCAATTCTCGGTTACGACTGTTTCCGGGTAAGCTTAAATCAAAATAGAGCGAACTTTTTGAGGTGGTGCTTGTGACTCCATTTGGTGCTCTTGATTTGAAAAACAAAAATGGTGAGATCTTCAGAGTTAATGGGCACAGAGTCAAGCACTATCTTGGAAAGTTTGATGACAGCCACGTGGTGGCAATTATCTATCTCAAGTGATTTATGGTAACCTGCGCCATGCCGCGACGTTAAATCAGGCGCTTCTTGGGAGGTAACCCATGTGTTTTTATTTCTTTCTTTTCGATTTCATTCTTAGTGCAGGATTTGTTGTTGGACTAACTGGTTGTGAGATTTGTACAGGGATGTTTGATGCAGTGCAGGACTAAGCTGATGTCACTCTCTGAACTTTGGACCGCGACCGCACTACATTTCTCGCGGTCCGCGGTGCTTTACCACGTCCGCGGTGCGTTCTCTGCGGTCCATGGTGAAATCCATGTTGGTGCCCTTCTAAGTTTCATAACCGCGGTCCGTGGTGGATAAGTATTGTTGGTCCCAGGTCTTTTTCTATAAATAGAACCTCAGACCTCATTTTTAACTTTTCGCTCATTTTAGTTACAAACACCATAAAGTACTGGTCACGCCCCCTAACTTGCACAAACACAAGAACCGAGTTGAATTTGTTACACATTTCATATCTGGTAATTCTAAGCAACCCTTAATCTTTAATTTTGTTCTTATCCTCTTTTAAATTGTTAGTTATTATTTCTTCTTATTTTAGTTTTTACTTAGGGCTCCATAGTATTAATTAGATTAGGTTTTAATTAGTCAGCAATAATGATTAACTACCTAGTGGGTTGATAATGTGTTGATTAATGCTCAATTGCACAATAATTTGAAACCATAGGTACTGAGCCCATAATTTTGACCTCCGTGGTCCGCATTTGTTTTACCATGGACCGCGGTCACCTATATTTTGAGAACCGTGATCAGTGGTGGGATTTTTTGCGGTTCGCAGTGCTATTTAATCAAAGAGTGGGTAGTCTGAATCCCACCTCTCCGCGGCCGCGGTTGATTTTTCATGGTCCGCAGTGTACCCACCGCAGTTGTGCCCCATTTTTTGCGGTCCGCGGTGCCAGCTTATCAGAGAGTGGGTAGTCTGAATCCCACCTCTCTGTGGTCCGCATTTGATTTTTCACGGTCCGTGGTGCAGCTTTCGCGACTGCAGTACATTTTTCGCGGTTCGTGTTCTGCTGCTTTGCCTTGTACTGTCAACTATTTTATTTTCTGCACTGCTTCTTGTAGTCTTTGCACAAACAAGTTTCTACTGATTGTACTTGCAAACAATGGTTAAATCTCGAGGAGCTGGTGACAAATAAAAGGGTAAAGCAGAGTCCTCCCGAGGTAGGGACGAGCAATGATTAGGTTGACCCCAACAGTGCGGTAATCGATCAAAGACATGAGAAAGAGCATAAGTGTTGCTGATAGAGCTGCTTCCCATTCTGAGGGAAGTGAGTACTTGCCCTCCCGGGAGGCATCTGAGTCTGATTCAGTGCCGGAGTATGTACCTGACTTGCTGGAAAGGCTTCGTTTGAGTGATTCACCTACACCCCCGGCCTCTCCTACTGCTCAAGCTTCAATTCAGATTTCTTCTGAGTCGTCTGAGGGCTCAGCTGAGAGCAGTGATAGTGCAGTTTCAACCTCACATACATCTTCATCACCTGAACAAGATGTAGATATTGGGGTACTGGATGAAGAGGGAGGGCGTGTGCCCCAACCCGAGGGTGTGGAGAGAACTAGAAACCCCGAAGTATGGCAAAAGTGGTTCGTCAGTGATCTAGCTTATCACAAGTTTCGGGAGTGGTGGCCTCTAAGATTGCTTATTCTTGAGCTCCAGTTCATCGAGAGGGATCTCCTTCCGCGCAACCCCAACGTGAAAAAACACTTTAATGAACGAGTGGGGTGGGACTAATTTACTAGCAGGGTGACCGAGGAAAACGAGCACTTAGTCAAAGAATTTTACGCCAATGCTTCCCACATCAAAAAGGATACCAAAGTGACTAAAGTGAGGAACTTGAAAGTGAAGTTCGATGGGAAAACAATCAATGAGTACCTTGGCTTTCCTGAGGAAGATGAAACATTGTACTTGGAGAAGTTTGCACTCGATGAGGCAGCCCGTCCATGGTTGGCATCATATTTGGCTCTCCCGGGCACCACCCCAGCATGGTTGACAGTCGGGGTTCCTATCTTAAGGAAATCCCTAAACTTTGAGGCTAAGGGGTGGGAGACTTTCGTATGCAGCAGGCTGGACTCCACTACCCATGAAAACTCCATACCGGTCTCCCGAGGGATATTAGTGGTGGCTATTATGGCGGGTTACCCAATCAATGTTGGGAATGTCATGACTAGGGTGATCACCAGAGTGGTTAATGAGGGTGATAGATCATACCCCTTCCCAAACTTCCTTACAATGTATTTGGAAGACCGGGAGGTGGAGAAAAGTAACTTTAATGTGAAGGTGAAACCCAAGATGCCTTTTTCCTGGTACAACCTCAAAGCTGAGGAAAACCCCAAGGCCAAAGATCCTAAGGGCAAAGCCACTATTTCTACTAGCCAGTCTGAAGAGCCAGTAGTCGCAGTCACTTCTTCTCAGCCTCCCACTGCCATACCAGAGCCTACCCCGGACCATCTACTTCCACCACTCCAGATATTCTATCCTTTTCAGCATACCTATTGACTGCTCACAGATCGAGCCAAATACTTCCCAGTATCAACAACTGGATGCAGGAAGCTACTTCTAAGCTGTTTGTGCTTTCTAGCTCGGTGGCAGCCCAGTCCGTACCCCCACAACCACAGGTTCTAGCTTCAGTGGAGGAGACTCCTAAGGAGGTTCTGGACAACCAGAAGAAGCTCCTGGAAAACTAAAAGTTGATTATAGATGCTATAGATGCTCAGGGAAAGTCACTGTAGGAGCTGACTAAACAGACAAAGAAGTTGAAGCATACTCGGGCCTCAAAGGAGTTTGTGAAGGAGTTGAGAGGAGAAGTGGAGAAAATGAAGGTTGTTGATCATCTACCATTGGAGCTATTGTTGCATGACCAGCCTCCAGTAGCTCAGACTGAGCCGAAACAGGAGCATGAGTTGGAGAGGGCACCAAAGAGGAGGATAGTGATCCCCCAGGCAGATGATGCAGTGATTGAGTTAAAGGACCCGCAGGGAGGTTCCTCTAGCCAGTCACAGGTTCCCGGGCAGTCACAGGACCCAGGGACCCAGGCTCATGGCCCCATGAAGACGGAGGAGCCATAGGGGGTTTTTCTTTACTCTCTATCTTCTTTTTGAGCTCATTTTTGGTTATTTAGCATCGAGGACAATGCTAGCTTTCATTTGAGGGGGTAGCCCTATTTTGATGATGTTGGACTGTAATTATGACATTATCTTCTTTTTATTTGTTACGCTTTTTCACTTTTGGCATGTATATAATTTTACCAGTTTATTTCATTTTTCGTATTTTGCAATCTTGGTTTATATATAAAGTTACTTTCCTATGTATATATTCATTCCCTCTTATGTATATTTGTTTAAATCCCCTACATATTTAGTTTACCTTATGTATTTTCTTTCATAGCTTCTTACTTCATTTTAGTAGCTTCTTTTTCAGTTCGTAGCATCTTATTTTGAGTTTTGCGTTCAATAAGCCTTTGATTTTCTTAATGCCACGGTTCTTTCCAAAGGTGCAGTTTATGTGAATCGGGTGACTCTTCCCGACGATAGATGGCATGACAACCTTCTTAAGGGTTTGAGTCTATTTTCTTTTCATTTTTGTGTAAATAGTAGCTAGTAAGTAATAGTGCCTCAAATAAAGCTTCACTTGGGCCTAACACATTTGCCTTTGACCTTATGGTTAAAAACAAATTGGTGTGTATAGGATGGTGACAGTTGTGACCTTGAGACTCTTGTGTTGGCTAATAATCATGAAGTGGTCTTTCGGGACCATTTGCGTTGCTCAAATCTTAGCTAAGGTTGTTATAGGCCCCCGACTCTATCTCTTTAGCAATCCTATAGCTTGTATGGTGAGAATTTGATTTGCAAGTCCAAGTCCCGTGCCATTGAGTCTAGAACTTTCCCTGAATGTTTGTCTAGGTGAAATTCTAAGTGTAGTTTGACTTGAGAAGCAATTATAGGCTCTCCTTGATCAGAATTTTATCTTGAAAATATCCATAGCCTACCAATGATAATATCCCTAGTCAACCCTTTGAGTCGTAGCCCTTTTTCTTTCAAAGACCAGGATACAAGCCTTTACCTGTTCTTCATTTTTGTACCCTCTCGTGGCACCCGATCTTTCCTTAGCACAAGGAAAAAGCATAAGTTTGGGAGAAGAGACAAGGAATGCAAAAGGTGGTAAAAGGTAAAAAAATGAAGAAAAGACAAGGCAAAAAGAAAAAGAAAGAAAATCAAAAAGTCAAAAAGAATGAACAATGTAGACGAAATGAAGGGATTCGATAAAAGTAAAAAAAGGAAAGGCGTGGAAAGATTAGAAAGTATACAAAGGTTTGAAATAAACAAGACAGAGTGACGGTGTGTCTCTCTATCCCCTAAGAAAGAAGTAAATGGCTCAAAGAATCAAGAGAATGTGTGCCAAAATGAAGCAAATGAAGTGCTTAAGAGAAGATGAAACCTTGTTAAACCAAATATATCCTACCCTGAACCAAAAGCCTTCATTGTATCCCTAAAAAAGCTCTATATGATCTTGAGTTGAGTGAAGCTTACATTAGTGGTGACTTACATAAGGGGCAAGCTTATGGTACTTAGAGCCGGACTTGTGACCTTTCTTTGAGAGAGATGAGTATGTTTTCCACAATTATCGTTCTGAGTGCTACAATCTAAAAGTGAGGTTTTGCTTGTGGAAGAGTGAGGAGTATGAGTTTGGGTTACGCAATGACCAAAGTAGTAGAAAAATTTTCCTTGATGAGTTGAGTCAACTCTTGATGCTTTTGTATCACACTAAAATTGCGGTGCTTAAAAAGGTTGAATGTTGTTAATGATTCATTTGAATTGAGGGCAATTGTTAGTCCCAATTGATGCTAGATAAGGTCACTTTAGGTCAGCTGAATTTTCTTGGTTTTATTCTTAAGGAGGTGGGACTTACTTTGTTTGCTTGAGGACACGCAAAAGCTTAAGTTTGGAAGAGTTGATAACTAGAGATTCTAGTCTATTTTATATTCTTTTCTTACTTGAGTTTTGAATTAAAAGTGTATACAAGTACTCCTGAAAGCTAACATATTGTGCTTGTTTGTAGTGTTTGGTCAAAAATTTATAAGGAAGTTAAAACCAGGTCAAAAAGGAGTGAAACCTGCACAAGTGCTAAGAATAAGTCAAAGCACCGCTACAACAATAAATCCACCACGGCTGCAATAGACCTACCGCGACCGCGGTTCTTTTATCGCGGTCCGCGATGGCAAAGATCAGAGAAGATGCAATCCGGGATCGCGGTGTCCAGATTCAGAGAGCAAGATTTTAAGCCAAAAAGGGCTTGACTGCGGTCCGTGGTTGATTTTATGTGGCCGCGGTAGCTTCACCGCGGTCGCAGTCCATTTTCCACGGTTCGCGGTACCTCCTTCAGGGGCATTTTTGTTCAGAAAATTTGACCTTGTATAAATACTTCTTTTAAAATGTTTAGGTCATGGGATCTGTAGCTGAGCACGTGAACGCCAATTTTTAGCTATTTGAAGTAATTTGTAGCTAGTTAACATTGAATCTTCGAATCTTAGCTTATAATTATATTTTATTGGTTCTTCTTCATCTCAATATCTGAATTCTTCCATTATTATGAGTAGCTAAACCAATTAGCTAGGGTTGTAGCTCAACCCTAGTGTGGTTATTTAATGGGTATTTTATTTTAGGGCTTAGATGTTTATGGGTGATTGGTATTTGGCTTGATTCATGCTTTCTATGTTGAATTGGTGGTTGCAAACATTAGTTTGTGCCTTTTTGACTTAGGCTCTTCTTGAGAAAGAGAGACTAAGTTTAGGAATTTCTGGCCAATAAGGAATTGGGGTGTATTCAAGAGATTGATAGCTCCAATTAAAGGGTTAAACCTAGAGATAGTAATACCCGACTTGAGCCAACATTGCTTGCACAAATTGAACACCCAATTGGGCTTGAGAAAGCCAATTAGGGCAAGGTCACTCTTACTACCGAGAGGTGTAGAGTGAGTAGTTTCGTGCATTGGCTATATCGTGATCTCAACTATACCATTATTGCCCTAAATACTAGATCCCATTAGATACTCACCTAGGAGTAAGTCACTTTCCTCGTGCCTTTTTACCCATTTAGAAAACCCTACAAAAATATCTACTTAGCTCAATTTAGTGCATCATTAGTATTAGAATTAGAAGTAACAAACAAACAAGAATGATTGAAAGTGTAATCAAGAGCACTACACCATGCTAGCTTAGATAGGAATCCAACTCATAACATTGTATTAGCTCCCTAAGGATTCAATTCCGACCTTCTCGGGTAAAAGCTGCAGCGACCGCTCTTGCCACTCTGTAGTGGTGTAGGGCTGGACCGCGATCAACAACTTAGAGTTTCATTCTAATATCAGTCGCATAAGTTCAAAAGATACATATTACCCCAATTGTTGTCCGAGTGAAGTATGGAGGAATGTAAAATCAAGATGAAACGCCATCCTCCTGTTGAACTTTGATCTCATTTAATTTAAAAGAGGCAAGCTTCCATGGTAAATTGGTATCTTCAATGGAATGATTATAGCCTTTTCGGAGTCTACCAAGTATTTGCAATGAAGCTTGGTGATTCGTTATGCCTTCAAGTTCGCCAAACCTTCAAATTTTTGGTCTTCAAGTTGAAGTTTGCAAATCCGCCACTCTTTAAGTTGAAGTAGTCAAGCCCTCCAAGTTCATCGATCTTCAAGTTGAAGTCCTTAAATTCACCAGAGCTCAAGTTGAGTTGTTTAAGCCCTCCAAGTCTTTAAGTTGAACTTTAAAGTCCGCCGCTCTTCAAGTTGACGCATCAAAGTCCGCCAAATCTTCAAATCATTAAGTTTGTTTGTCTTCAAGTTGAAGTCTACAAATCCACCAAGTCTTTAAGTCGAGGCTTTCTAATTTTCCTATTTTAAGGTGGACGTTTAAGTCCCTTTGCACCTTAAGTTGGTCCTTTTACGGGTTTGTCCTTAAAAGGAACTTTAATTTTTCAATCTTAAGGTGGACGCTTAATCCCTTTGCACCTCAAGTTGGCCTCTTCACAGATTTGTCTGTTTATATGGTGATGTGGATTTGTCCGTCTATATGGTGATACGAATTTGTCCGTCTATATGGTGATGTGGATTTATCCGTCTGTATATTGAGGTGGATTTATCCGTCTGTATATTGAGGTGGATTTATTCGTCTATATTTTGATGTGGATGTATTCATCTATATGTTGATATGAGTTTGTCCGTCTATACATTGAGGTGGATGTGTCCGTCTATATGTTGACGTTGATGTGTCCGTCTATATGGTGATGAGAATTTGTCCATCTATAAGTTGTTATGAATTTATCTGTCTAAAAGTTGTTACAAATTAATCCGTCTATAAGTTGTTGCGGATTTATCCTTACGTGGGACTTCACTGAATTGCCTGTCAATTTGACACTCGACCACTTTTCTTTTCTTGGCCTACAAAAGAAAAGAAGAAAAGAACAAGCAAAGAAAACGTAGAAGAAGAGAAAATTACCTTGGCAGTGAGCGCTCCCATTTGAGAACGTTGCAGCTGATGATAAGAAAGAGAAAGCATACGGGCTTATTGATTAGGCGACCGGCAGCCTTCAATAAGGAATCAAAATATAGTGTTTCGGATTTCCTTTATGTGATAATATGGGGGGTGACTTGGAATTTTGAGCTTGCTTTAGTCAATGCTTACTTGATTACAGGTTTGACTTAGTTGAAATTATTTTAGGACTAAATTACACTCTGAGTCCATAATGTATGTCACTACTACTTCAAGCTTGATCTTCGTAGTACGAAAAGTTTATACTTCGGCAAATCTTGAAGTAGGGGCCATTTGTAGGCATATAAATTTTATTTAAACTAAATTCATACAAGAATTGGGACTAATTTTAAAATTAAGATATATTAGTTCAAATAAATTTGTTAGACTAATATAATTGGATTAGTTATATAAGTCCAACATACATGGATTAAATAAATAAGTCTTAATCCATTGGACTAGCCAATTTAATTGGGCTAAAGTGATGAGTCCACTTCATTAAGCCCAAGATGACATCTTCCTAGAGGCCCAGTTTGGTGACACACATCAAATGACATGGCACGCCAAGTCAAGCGGAAGAGCCAATGGGATCATGCCACGTGTCAAAATGACAAGGCATGACAAGCCAAATCAAAAGGCCAATGAAATCGCGCCACGTGTACATGGGGACATGTTCTGGCCAATCAAATGCAGCCATGTCACACTTCAATTTGATTGCTCGGAAAGAATTTGTTCTTATCACAACTCATCCCTTTTACAACTATAAATAAGGGTCTTCATAACTCAGAAAAGACACCAGAAGTTATGACAAGAAGTAAGAAAGAGCTCGTGGATCAAACGCTACAAATTCCTCCACAAGTTTCAAGCTTCAAGCAATCAAGTTCAAGTTCAAGAACGAAGAACAAATCAAGCTCAAGAACGAAGAACAATTCAAGTATTCAAGATCAAGAACAAAGTCAAATCAAATACAAGGCGTTCAACATCAAGGATGCTTGTTCGTGATAAAATTCGTGGCAAAAATCAAAGTGTTCGCGACGGATAAATCAAATTAAAGTTCAAGATCAAGCTCAAAGGCCTTTGAATTTATATTGAAAAGTAGAATCAGAGGATTCATAGAGATTGTAACAATCAAATATTTGAAATAAAATAGTACGATTGTTGCGATATTTTTCGGCCTGATTTTATTTTCTCTAGGCAAATTTATTGTCTACACTTGCAAACTCTCCTTTCCTTAAAATCTAACCTTGCAAGGAATGTCCAACAAAGAACTTTATTAGCTTTCTCTTCTACATGTTAAACCAAGCATCTGCAGCACATCAATTTTTTTTACTTGCTTCGTTCTCTTTTCCTTAAAATTGAACCTTGTAAGGAATGTCCAAACAAAAACTTTATAAATTTTCTCTTTTACAAGTCAAACCAAGCACGCAACACATCAATTTTTCGTCCCTCGCATCGCTCTTGCATCCATAAAATCTAATCGTGTGAGGATTATCCAAAAAAACCTTATTAATTCTCTTTTCTAGAAGTCAAACCAAGCACGTGCAACAAATCAATTTTTAGTCTCTTGCATTGCTCTCTTTTCCTTAAAATCTAACCTTGTAAGGAATGTCCAACAAAAAACTATATTAATTTTTTCTTCCACTATTTAAATCAAGTGCAACACATCAATTTTTTGTTCCTTACATCACTCTATTTTCCTTAAAATCTAACCTTGTAAGGAATGCAACCCAAAAGTTTTTATTAATTTTCTCTTTTACATGTCAAACGAAGCACGCGCAACACATCAATTTTTTATTCCTTGCATTGCTCTTTTTTCCATAAAATCTAACATTGTAAGGAATGTCAACCAAATTTTTTTATTAATTTTCTCTTCTACAAGTCAAACGAAGCACGTGCAACACATCAATTTTTAATTCCTTCCATCACTCTCCTTTCCATAAAATCTAACATGGTAAAGAATGTCATACAAAGAACTTTATTAATTTTCTCTTCTACAATTCAAACGAAGCACGTGTAGTATATCAATTTTTCGTCCCTTGCATCGCTCTCTTTTCCTTAAAATTTAACCTTGTAAGGATTGTCCAACAAATAACTGTATTAATTTTCTCTTCTACAAGTTACACCAAGCACGTGCAACATATCAATATTTTTTTACTTGCATCACTCTCTTTTCCTTTAAATCTAACCTTGTAAGGAATGTCCAAAAAAAACTTTATTAGTTTTCTCTTCTACAATTTAAACCAAACACATGCAACACGTTAATTTTTTTTCCTTTGCATCGCTCTCGCTTCCTTAAAATCTAACTGTGTAAACAATATCCCACAGAAACCTTTATTAATTTTTTCTTCTACATGTCAATCCAAGCACGTGTAACACATCAATTTTTTGTCCTTCACATCACACTCGCTTTTTTAAAATCTAACCGTGTAAGGAATGTCCAACAAAAAACTTTATTAATTTCTTTTCTACAAGTAAAAGTAAGCACTTGCAACACATCAATTTTTCGTCCCTCGTATCGCTCTCGCTTTCTTAAAATCTAACCTTGAACAAAATGTCCAACAAAAAACTTTATTGATTTTTTCCTCTACAAGTCAAACCAAGCACATGCAACATACAAATTTTCGTTCCTCGCATCACTCTCGCTTCCTTAAAATCTAACCTTGTAAGGAATTTCCAACAAAAAACATTATTAATTTTTTTTACAAGTCAAACCAAGCACGTGCAACACACTAATTTTTTGTCCCTTGCATCGCTTTATTTTCATTAAAATCTAACCTTGTAAGGAATGCCCAACAAAATACTGCATTATTTGTTTTCTACAAGTTAAACCAAGGACATGAAACACATCAATTTTTTGTTTCTTGCATCGCTCTCTTTTCCTTAAAATCTAACCTTGAAAGGAATGTCCAGCAAAATATTTTTTTTATTTTCTCTTTTACAAGTTAAACAAAGCATGTGCAACACATTAATTTTTTATTCCTTACATCGCTCTCTTTTCCTTTGAATCTACTCTTGTAAGGAATGTCCAACAAAAAATTGTATTAATTTTTTTTTACATGTCAAACCAAGCACGTGCAACACATTAATTTTTTGTTCTTGCATCGCTCTCTTTTCTTAAAATCTAAATATGTAAGGAATGTCCAATAAAAAACTTTATTAATTTTCTATTCTACATGTTAAACCAAGTGCAACACATCAATTTTTGTTCCTTGCATCGCTCTATTTTCCTTAAAATTGAACCTTGTAAGGAAAGTCCGACAAAAACTTTATAAATTTTCTCTTTTATAAGTCATATCAAGCACGTGCAATACGTCAATTTTTTGTCCCTCGCATCGTTCTTGCATCCTTAAAATCTAACCGTGTGAGGATTATCCAACAAAATACCTTATTAATTCTCTTTTCTAGAAGTTAAATCAAGTACGTGCAAAACATCAAGTTTTCGTCCCTTGCGTCACTCTTTTTTCCTTAAAATCTAACCTTGTAAGAAATGTCCAACAAAATACTATTTAATTTTCTCTTCCATAACTTAAACCAAGCACGTGCAACGCATTAATTTTTTGTTCCTTGCATTATTCACTTTTCCTTAAAATCTAAATTTGTAAGTAATAACCAACAAAAAACTTTATTAATTTTTTCTTCTAAAGGTAAAACAAGAGCCGTGCAATATATCAATTTTTTGTTCCTTGCATCGCACACTTTTGGTTAAAATCTAACCTTTTAAGGAATGTCGAGCAAAAAAATTTATTAATTTTCTCTTGTACAAGTCAAACCAAGCACGTTCAACATATCAAATTTCATCAATTGCATCACTCTCTTTTCCTTAAAATCTAACAGTGTAAGGAATGTTCAAATTATTTTTTAATAATTTTCTTTTAAACAAGTCAAACCAAGCACATGCAACACATCAGTTTTTCATCACTTGCATCGCTCTCTTTTCCTTAAAATTTCACCTTTTAAGGAATGTCCAACAAAAAATTGTATTAATTTTCTCTTTCACAAGTTAAACCAAGCACGTGCAACACATTAATATTTTTTTACTTGCATCGCTCTCTTTTCCTTTAAATCTAGCCTTGTATTGAATGTCCAAAAAAAACTTTATTTTTCTCTTCTACAAGTTAAACCAAGCACGTGCAACACATTAATTTTTTGTCCCTCGCATCACTCTCGCTTCCTTAAAATCTAACTTTTTAAGGAATTTCCAACAAAAAACTTTATTAGTTTTTATTTCTGCGAGTCAAACCAAGCACGTGCAACATATCAATTTTTTGTTCCTTTCATAGCACTCTTTTCCTTAAAATCTAACCTTGTAAGGAATGCCAAATAAAAATCTTTATTAAATTTCTTTTCTAAATATTAAGCGATACACGTGCAAAACAACAATTTTTTTTCCCTGTATCGCACTCTTTTCCCTAAAATCTAACCGTCTAAGGGATGTCCAACAAAAAACTGTATTAATTTTCTCATCTACAGGTTAAATAAAGCACGTGCAATACATCAATTTTTTGTTCCTTGCATCACTCTCTTTTCCTTAAAATCTAACCGTGTAAGGAATGTCCGACAAAATACTTTATTAATTTTCTTTATTACAAGTCAAACTAAGCATGTGCAACACATCAATTTTTCGTATCTTGTATCGCTCTCTTTTCCCTAAAATCTAACATTGTAAGCAATATCCAACAAATATTTTTATAAATTTTCTCTTCTATTGCATAAATACAGGGTAAAGCTGCGTACGATAGACCTTTATTGTCTGGCCCTTTCCCGGACCCCACACGTAGCGGGAGCTTAGTGCATCAGGCTGCCCCTTTATCGCAGTTTTGGAATGTTACCTCAATAGTACTTTGGTTAAAACTGTTTCCGCCAGTCGATGCTTATCATCAAGATCCATCATCTCCCTCCCCTCAAGACCTCCAAAATCCTAATGCAAGTGGAAAAACATCCTTATGACCAGAGATTATATCTTCCTTGATTATGATCCGAAGACAATGTCAGTATATATATATATTCCTTTTTCATTAATTAGTAAATATTTACAAAAGAGAATGTTATTTATGTTCAGGTTACAGTCGCTATATTCAGCATTGTATTCTTGTTCGTTCTTTCATCGTCAGAATTTGGGTCGCTTTGACCGTCTATATGAGCCTAAGAGCTTTTGCAGGTTTCTGGAGGTATGATTAATTCTAAATAAATTACATTTTGGTAAAGCACTTAAAAGCATAAGCAAATGATCTGTTTGTTTTGTAACGACCCGACTGGTCATTTTGAGCAATTGTGTCTGGTTCGGTAGTTTGAGGTCACAAGCATCTTCATATTATGTGTATCGACTTGCGTGCATGGCTGGATTCAGTACTTTTGTTGTGACACATGTTGTACTTGTTAGATAATCCTCGTACCTTGCTTTCCTTTTAGATGTGATGTACAATTGAGTTATTGCTAGTTTGGTGTACGAGCTGTGTCGTGTGAGAATCCGTGTGGTTCCGTGATGAGTTGTTAGTCAGGCTGCTTGTATTGGCTGAGATGAGGTTCTTAGACCTGAGATTAGCACTATCGTATTAGGGGTGAGTAGTGTTTGGAAGTATAAGGTGGTTTCTGCTAAGATTTGGGCAATGTCCCTTGATGGGCGAGAGAGCTTCTTGACTTGTTGACTTCATGGGCATCTATGAGTTTTCACATATTTCTTTATCATGGGCAATGATATCGAGGTCCGAAACAAGGTTATATTCAATTTGAAGTGTATTGTTGGCATCCGGGATGTTATTTGAACAACTATGGTGGTCAGAGGTTATTGCTACGGGTATTTGAGTTGTGTGGAACATTATGTGATTGTATTCTGGATTGCAATTATGGATCGATTCATCTTGTTCAGGTTTATGCAGAAAGATGATGTGAGATTCAGGTCCTACGATGGATTTCAGATATTGAGGTTTGGATTCGGTCCTAAGGTTATGGGCTAAGGATGAAGTGAGATCGTTAGTTAAATTATGTTGTCAGTTCTACATTGGTTGGGTGATGGAGCATCACCCCCAGGTGTATGTATGGTGAGTTCACGCAGTGGTTCGATGGCTTTGGAACGACTCGGGGCACATTTGAGGACAAACGTATATTTAAGTGGAGGAGGATGTAACGACCTAACTGGTCGTTTTGAGTAATTGCGTTCGATTCAGCAGTTTGAGATCACGAGTAACTTCATATTATGTGTATCGACTTGCATGCATGGTTGGATTTAGTTTCCGGATGATTCGGAGTCGAATTGAAAGAAAGAATTTAGTTTTGGAAGCTTAAGCAGTGCGAATTTGACCGGAATTTGAGTTTTGAGTAAACGACTCCAGAATGAGTTTTGAATGATTTTGTATGATTTTTTTGGACTTAGGCGTACGTTCGGATTCAGATTTGGAGGCCCGTAGGGTAATTTGAGGCATTTCGGCGAAAGTTGAAAAAAAGTTGAAGTTTGAAAAATGGAGAAGTTTAACCCATAGTTGACTTTTGTGATATCAGGGTCGGAATAAAATTTTGAGAGTTGGAACAGCTCCGCTATATAATTTCGGACTTGCCTGCAAAAATTTGGTGTCGTTTGGAGTTGATTTGATATGGTCCGGATACTTGGTTGCGATTCTAGAAGTTCTTGAAGTTCAAGGTGGTTTTTATGTGTTTTTGGCATCGGATTCATGGTTTTAGAAGTTATTTTGGTGTTCCGATTGCGCGAGCGAGTTCGTGTTATGTGTTCAGACTTGTGGGGGTGTTTGGTTTGGAGCGCCGAGGGCTCGGATAAGTTTCGTACGCATTTCAGAGTGTTTGGAAGAAAGTTCAGAATTGCTGCTGTCTGATCTCGCATTTGCGATCAACGCTTTTGCGGGCTTGGAATTACATTTGCGAAAAGGCTGGGGAATGGCAGGCTTTGCATTTGCGAAGCCAGTCTCGCAAATGCGAAAATGAATTGGGCAGGGGAAGTTTGCATTTGCGAATATATGGGTTGCTTTTGCAAAGGCCCTACTTCGCAATTGCAAAGTTTTTCATCGCAATTGCGATAGAGACAGGATAGTCCAGGTTTCGCATTTGCGAAGAATTCTTCGCTTTTGCAAGTCCGCATTTGTTAATCCAGTGTTGCAAATGCGACATCTACAACCTACTAAAAGCTGGGCATTCCAAATCTTAGCTTCATTTTACCATATTTTGAACCCTATGTCCGAGGGTGGGCGATTTTGAGAGAAGATTTTCATACCAAATCATTGAGTAAGTGTCTCTAATCAATTTTTAACTATATTTTATGAAAGTAAATTCTATGTTCTAAGGCCTTAAAAACTTCTTTTTGTCTCACCTCGATTTGCGTGCATAGTCCGGGCGCATTTCCGGAAAGTTTTTATGTGAAAACTAAGTGAAATAAGGAAATTGGCTTTTAAAATTGATTAAAGTTGACTTTGGTCAACATTCTTGGTAAATGGACCCGGACCCATGATCCGACGGTCTCGTAGGGTCCGTAGTAAAATTTGGGACTTGGGCATATGCCCAGAATCGAATTCCGAGGTCCCAAGCCCGATGAATGAATTTTTGAAAGAAATTATTTTCTAGAAAATATAAGAGTTTTTGGAAATGAAAGATGTTTGAAATTGATGGTATCAGGCCCCTATTTTGGTTCCGAAGCCAGTACAAGTTTGAAATAATAATTTAGTTGAAACTGTAAAGTTTGGTAAGAATCGGAGTTCGTTTAGTATAAATCGGACCTTTATTTGTGAAAATTGGAAAATTTGATGTTCTTGAGTGATTTCATGAATTCGAGGATTTATTCATAGTTGTTGATGTCATTTTGATGATTTGATTGAACGAGCAAGTCCATATGATATTTTTAGACTTGCGTGCATGTTTGGTTTGGAGCCCCGAGGGCTCGGATGAGTTTTGGATAGGTCGCGGAGTGAAATAGGACTTAGGATAAATGCTGGTGTGATTGCAGGGTCTGCAGGCTTGCTTGCAATTGCGAGCTCGCATTTGCGACTGACCATCGCATTTGTGATGACTGGGCAGGGGAAGGGGACCTTCGCATTTGCGAGGCTCCAGTCGCAAAAGCGACTCCAACAGTGTTCGCATTTGCGAATAGTCGTTCGCATTTGCGAGGTTAATAGGGCAGGCCTTCCTTCGCAATTGCGAAGCTTTGGCCGCAATTGCGAGTTCGCATTTGCGAACATATTATCGCAATTGCAATATCCGCACCTGTGTAAATTAGGACTTAGACGCATTTTTCTTCATTTTTTAAACTCTCTCAAACTCTAAGCTCTCTTGGGCAATTTTCTAAAGAATAGTTCTTCTCCAAATCAATTGTAAGTTGTTTCTAACTCATTTTCTTTAATTTATAATATCTTTTCACATGATTTCAACTCAAAATCAAGAGATTTCATGGGGAAAATTGGGTGTTTTGGGTAGAAATTAGGATTTTTAAATTTTGGGGATTTGGACCTCGATTTGAGGTCCGATTTAAAAACAAATTATATATTTGGGTTCGTGGGTGAATGAGTAATCAGGTTTTGGTTCGAACTTCGGGTTTTGACCATGTGGGCCCGGGGTTAATTTTTGACTTTTTGGGAAAATCTTTACAAAAACCTATTTTCATGCATTAGAATTGATTCATTTAGCATTTATTGATATCGTTAAGTAAATTGTGGCTAGATACAAGCGAATTGGTGGTGGAAACAAGAGGTAAAGCAGTAGTTGAGGCTTAAATTATGTTCGTGGCTTTGAGGTAAGTGTTTGGTCTAACCTTACCTTGAGGGATTAGGAGTTGAGTCTTATTTACTATGTGTTAATTGTTGAGTACGACGTATAGGCATGATGACGAGTATCTATACGTCGGTGTCAAGCATGCCCATGAGTCTTATACTATAATTAATGTGACTCCGTTTCGTATTGTTCATGCTTTATATGATGATTTCTATTGTTGAACAAGACTTGTGGAAGTATTATTGGTAATTGAATATTGTAGAGCGTTGTCTTAAGTAGAGAATTGAGTTGTGAAATAAATGTGAAAAAGAAAAGAGGTTTATGATATTGTCTCCCTTGCTGGGATGTTATTGTTTTTGATATTATCTCCCATGTCGGGATGTTATTACTTACGATATTGTTTCCTTTGCCGGGATATTATTGTATGTTATTGTTCCCTTGCGGGATTTTATTATGATATTATTGATTCCCTTGCCCAAATTGCTTTGTGATTGTTGCTTGGGTGAGGAAGAGTGTAAATCACGAGGGTGATGCCATACATAGTTTTGAGGGTGCTAATGCACGAAGGGTGATGTCGTGCCAATATTGTGAGGTAAAATCACGAAGGGTGATGCCCTGCCGCACGATGTACAATGTCATGCCATGATATGAGTGATAATGCACGAAGGATAATTCCGTGTCGTGATTATGTAAGGTAAAAGCACGAAGGGTGATGCCGTGCCGATTATATTGATTTTTATGGTGAGGATGGGAGTTAAAGTACGAAGGGTGATGCCGTGCACGTGTTATTGAATTCTCGATTCTTGTTGACATTTGAATTATGGCTTTCATTATATTCCTCTATTGATTTTCAATTATTACCTGATATTCCCTGCAGCATGTTTCCCTCTCCTATCCTTAACTGTAAATTTCTGTCTTTATTTTTCTATTGTATATAATTTAACTGCACATGTTTATTTGGTAGTCTTGTCCTAGCCTCGTCACTACTTCGCCGAGGTTAGGCTAGGCATTTACCAACACATGGGGGTCGGTTGTGCTGATACTACACTCTATACAGTATGCAGATCCCAATGCTACAGCTTTTGGACCACAGTGAGGTTGTTGCCTTCAGTCCATCAGGCGGAGTCAACATCATTGATGATGGAAGCTGTCACACCAAAGAAGAAAGGAAGCAAAGAATTGAAAAACGTAGATCTTGGTAGCAATTTCAAAAGCAATGGCACAAGAAGCAGGGGAGGGTATATTGTCATCGATAGTCAATGATGATTAAAATAGTATCTTGGAATGTTTGGGGACTTAACAGAGCTAGGAAGAGGGAGTTGATAAAAAATATGGTGAGTAGCTGGAAGGCAGAAGTCTATTGCTTTCAAGAAACCAAGGTAGAAGGGGAAATCAGGGAGATAGTTAGAGAATTATGGGCAAATGGATGGGTGAAATATGCCCAGTTGGAAGCAAGTGGAACTAGAGGGGGTATTCTCATTATGTGGGACAGTAGGGCATGGGAAGGGGAAGTCAGTAGTGTGGGTAGATATTCCATCACATAAAAGTTCAGCGGCAAAGCCCAAGAATTTGTTTGGCATTTAACCAGTATTTATGCTGCTAATGATAGGGTTGAAAGAAAAGAAGTATGGTGGGAGATAGGAGCTGCTAGGGGTCTATTCACTGGGCCTTGGGTTGTGTGTGGGGATTTTAACACTGTTAGATATCCCTCAGAGAAGAAGAACTGTGTTAGGTATACCAGATCAATGGCAGAATTCTCATATTTCATTGAGGGCATGGGTTTAGTTGATCTGCAACTACTGGGAGGCAAGTTCACATGGAAGAAAGGAACAAATTTCAACAGTGCTGCTAGACTGGACAGGTTTCTAGTCTCTGAAGAATGGGATGAAGGATTTAGAAACATTAAACAGTCAATCCTTCACAGGGTTACCTCTGACCATTCACCTGTCATGATTCAGTGTGGCAATTGGGAACCAGTGAAATTTTTTTTCAAATTCGAGAATTGGTGGCTGCTGACTGAAGGTTTCAAGAATAGAATTAAAACATGGTGGGAGTCATTTTCATGTACTGGCAGACCTGATTACATCCTGGCTTTCAAGCTGAAAGCTTTGAAGGAAAAACTCAAAGAATGGAGCAAGACAATTCAAGGCAATCTGAAGATACAGAAACAACATATATTGGACCAACTTGCTGAAATTGAGGATATACAAGAACTGAGGAGCTTGAATGAGGAAGAGACACACAAAAAAACCTCTCTACTGCTAGAATTTGAGGAAAATGCTCGGAAGGAGGAGATAGCTTGGAGGCAACGGTCCAGGGCCTTATGGTTGAAAGAAGGTGACAGAAATACTAAGTTCTTTCACAGAACTGCAAATGCCCATAAAAGATATAACAATATTGACAAGCTACAAGTCAACGGGGAAACTGTGGAGAATTCTGAAGATATCACGAGGAAGATAATCTCTTTCTACCAAAAATTATACACAGAAGCTGAGGAGTGGAGACCACAATGCAGCCTAAGGGACTGCCAAACTATTAGCTCAGAGGATAATCAGATGTTATTGAGCCTCCTGAAATCTGGGAGAATGTCAAAGCATGTGTAGGGGACAAAGCTCCTGGTCCAGATGGGTATACTATGGCTTTCTACATTCAATGCTGGGAAGTGATTAGTCAAGATGTGATAGCTGCAGTCCAGAATTTTCAAGTTACTGGGGTCTTTGAAAAAAGTTTCAATGCTACTTTGGTGGCTTTGATTCCTAAGAAAGTTGGAGCTAAAGAACTGAAAGATTTCAGACCTATCAGTCTGATAAGTAGTGTCTACAAAATAATCTCAAAAATCCAAACAGAAAGAATCAAGAAAGTAATGGGCAAGTTGGTGGACAATCAACAGATGACCTTCATCAAAGGTAGACAAATAATGGATGCTATTTTCATTGCAAATGAGAGTGTAGATGCTAGAATGAAGAGCAAAGAACCTGGTATCCTGTGCAAGCTGGACATAGAAAAGGCATATGATCACCTTAACTGGAATTTTTTGTTGGGAATACTTTCGAAGATGGGCTTTGATGAAAGATGGATTAGTTGGATCAAATTCTGCATTAGTACTGTCAAATTCTCTATCTTAGTCAATGGTTCACCTGTTGGTTTCTTTTCCTCTCAGAGAGGCTTGAGACAGGGAGACCCTATCTCCCCTTTTCTATTTATTCTGGCTATGGAAGGTTTAAACAATCTGTTTAAAACTGCCAAAGCAAATTATAGGATCAAGGGGTTCAGGGTAAACTCTAGGGAGCCAACCAACTTGGAAATCACCCATCTACAATATGCAGATGATACTTTGGTGTTTTGTGATGCTAGCAGCGAACAATTGCTTTTCCTGAGAATGGTATTCATTCTTTTTGAAGCTATATTTGGACTACACATTAACTGGAACAAGAGTTTCATCTATCCAGTTAATGAAGTAATGGAGATGCATAGTTTGGCTAGAATACTGGGGGGAAGATAGGAGCTCTACCAACAGTGTACCTGGGAATGCCACTTGGAGCAAAAAGCAAGTCAAAAGGAATATGGAATGGAGTAATTGAGAAATGTGAAAAGAAACTTGTTAGTTGGAAGAGCCAATACCTATCTTTGGGAGGTAGACTAATCCTCATCAATAGTGTTTTGGATGTCATGCCTACTTACATGATGTCTTTATTTCCAGTTCCGACCAGTGTAGTTAAAAGAATAGATGCACTGAGAAGAAACTTTCTATGGCAAGACACCAGTGATAAGAGTAAGTTTCATCTGATCAGGTGAGAAGTACTTATTACCAGCAAGAAAGAAGGGGGAATGGGGATCAAAAATTTGAAAACTCAGAATCAAGTATTGATGATGAAGTGGTTATGGAGGTTTGCCACAACAAAGCAATCTTTATGAAAGAAGGTAATTCAAGAAAGGTATGGGATGGAAGGTAGTTGGACAACAAAAACAGTTTGTACTCCTTATGGGGTGAGTCTGTGGAGGTGTATCAGAAACACATGGCCAAGATTCAGAAACAATTTCAGTCTCAGAGTTGGAAATGGAATGAAAACATCCTTCCGGGAAGATAAATGGCTTGGACAGAGAACTTTAAAGCAACTATTCACGGACATCTACAATCTGAATCAGCAACAAAGAGCTTATGTTGGAGAACTTTGGACAGGTCAAGGATGGAATCTTACATTTAGAAGATTTCTATATGACTGGGAAATTGAGAGGCTGACAGATTTCTATGATACTCTGGAACAGTTTAGAGGGACCACCAACAATGAAGATAGGTTGTTCTGGCAAGGGGGGATAAGAGGAATTTTCTCTGTTAGATCAACTTACAAGGAGTACAACCATTCTAATAATCAGATTGGTTGTTGGCCTTGGAAAATGATCTGGAAAGTTAAAATACCTTACAAAGTATCATGTTTTGTCTGGCTTCTAGCAAGAGAAGTTGTCCTAACCCAAGATAATCTCACTAAGAGAGGATATCAGTTGGGGTCCAAATGTTACTTATGTAAAGCTCAGGAGGAGACAATCAATCATCTTTTCTTGCACTGCAGTGTCACAGATCAAATTTGGTAGATATTCATCAACCTGAGGGGAATTAAATGGGTTATGCCAGGGAGAATCAGGGAAGTCCTAACAAGTTGGAAAAGAGATGGAATGCAGTCTGGCCAGAAGGAGAGATGGAAGATTGTCCCTCCATGTATATGGTGGACAATTTGGAAAGAAAGGAACCTAAGATGTGTTGAAGATACACATAGTTCAATACAAAAGTTGAAAATGAGCTGTCTCACGCTCTTTTATTTTTGGTGTAAACAAGAGTGCTTAGAAGAGAGTGAAAGTATTTTTTGATGTTTTAGACCTCTTATGAGCTTTATAGAGACTTAGTTTGGCTCTCTTTGTACTCCCTTTTGTAATTGTGGATGACGACACTGAATTAGTGTAGTCATGTTTATATCTAATACAAATGTTACCAATTTCAAAAAAAAAAGTCAATGGAAAAAACAATTAACCGCACAACTTAAACCCAAAAGATAAGTAAGAAACAATCGTCTTTCTTCTTAAAAGAAATTTAAGTTTGAAACATTTCTTTCTACTTTCATCCCCTGTTGTATGACTTCGTTGAATTCTCTGTACTACATTACTAACATAAACAACGCTTCCGTTTTTCCAGTTTAATAAGACTCAAAATTTATTTCAACACTAACTAGAAAAAACATGAAAAGGATAAAACAAACTACCTAAATTACATACATATTTAGGAATATGACTTTTATTAATACGTAGAAAAGATCGTTACTAGGTACAGACCAGCAGCTTCTTTGTATTTCCTTCAGTCAGAGAAGTTAAACTCTTTGGCCTTCCAAGTTTCAACACTTCAACATAGCAGAACAAGCTCCAAAAAATATAGATTACAAACTAGACTAGTCAAAGTCCCCAAATGATACTTTTATAAAACAATTACAAAGAGCTAATGATATTGTAGACAACTAACAATTCATTGCCTATCTGTCAATCAATGAATTTCTTTAATAGGAAACAATTGACAATTTGAAACCAACTTAAGAAATCTAATTCGGTCAAAGTTGATCACCACCGCTCAAAATGAAAAAGTTAATCACCAAACCAAATTAATTCGATAAGTTAAAGGCACAAAATCTTCTATATCACAGATATCTAAACAGAAAAAATTAACAAAACATGCATATCCAAAGACAGATAACCTTGATCAGATCAGGCTACAAAGAAGGGGCACAAAAGAAGGGATTTACAGGAGAAACATGCCAAGAAACTTCCTCGACTCATTCATGATAGAAAACGCCATTGTTACCATCCCTCATCATGTGATTAAAACTCTATGGGTGATATTAGCATTATGTGCTCATTCCCAGAAAGTGACGGACGTCACTGGTGAAAATATGGAACAAAGAATACTCGAGAAGCATATTGCCCAGAATTCTGAGTGACATAAACATGGAAGTTACACTTTTTTGGCATTCAAAAACGGGAGCTACATCCGATGAAAGGTGCCTCAGAAAGGCTTCATCATTTTGCTGCTGGAAAACACACGATTTCCACACCAAACAATGCATCCACAACTACTCACAGTCTCACACATTTGCTGGACACACAAGAGTTGCAAATAGGAAACAATGATGTAATGTGGAGAACATATCCTATGCGTACAAGGAGGGCCACACCAAAACATGCGTGCGACTACAAGGTACCAGAACTGGTATTTGATTTTAACTATATGCAGCGAGGTTTCTTGATATCACTACTACAATGCTGGATTTTACTAGAGCAAAAATGGGATTACATCAAGCGACGAGGAATGCTCGTTCCCTACTGGGCAGTGTGGATATTTGATGCTTTTTCTGCATTCATGGGGCTAGTTTCTACTCACCACTTACGTAGATTGCTTTGCCATCTCTCAACTAGTTCAAAATGTACTACCATAGTGGAGTATATTTTACTCAATTATGGTACTAGGGGCTATGTATTCAACATAGATTATGTCTCTACATCTTTTAACACACTACATTACTCTGGTTTGTTTTCTGATTTTGATTTAGATATATATAAAAACTAGCCCTAGGCATTTGCCTAATGGATTGCTAAAAAAAAAGACAGATAACCAAAAACTCATATAGATAATCAGTATGACTAAAATCACCAGTGACACAAAAGAAATATAAAAATAAAATGGATGAAGCTATAATATAATAACCTTTCCGCTGATGATAAGACAATAAAATGACTCATAATTAAAACTAACTTGATATCAAAGATAAAAAAATCACCGATGATAAGCCAGCAATCTTTGGCCTTGTTGTGCTTAGGAACATCCTCAAACACTGAATTTAACCAATCTGACTTCATATTTTCCTACTACTGCACAAAAAACCACTCCAGTAATGATACATAGAAGTAGGAACCATTAAAATAAAATCAGATAAGGTTCTGCAAAAACCTTACTACTCTGCAGGCTGATGTAAGGATCAATGTGTCTTCAATGTTGATGCTTAGTAACATCCTTTCTCAATAAATCAAAATTATCTATATCTCTTCTATCACAAATCCTAAATTGAACAAAACACCAATTTATAATAGCGAAAACCTCTGGAATCAACAAAATTGAAACCAAGTAAAATTGACCTTCAATTAAGCACAACACACACACAGAGAAAGAGAGAGAGAGAGAGAGACCGAGCAGTAATTGAAGAGGGAGAGCAACAAGGCGATGGTAGCGGAGAGTCCGGTGTCGTGCTCATTTTGCACTTTGGGGCTTAGGGTTCTCTGAATAGGGCAAAGAAAACGAACTGAGATCTTAGCGGTGATTGTTGGCGCTTTTTTGTTTCGGAAAATTCTGCCAAATTTGTAGTAGCATTAACGACCGGATATCTTAATTTTAGTGGACCGGATATTTTCCTTTTGTTATTGTCGAATTTAGAATCGTCTTTAACCACCGAAAATACTTTTGGTCATTATAAATATGCCTCTAACGACCGGATTCACATCCCTTCGTAAGAAGTGGTCACTAAAAGATAAATTTCTTGTAGTTGTGGAACACAGGGAGGGGCAGCGACAAACATCCGAGAGTTATTAGAGTGAGACAGTGAATCATTTTACCTCGAAATTTGAGGTTGTTAGCGTATTACGCATCTTTGCCCCGAAAATGGTGGTTTCTCTATTTTTTATGGTCATTGTTGTTTGTTTCTTCCCCTCTCATATTTGTTTTGTCTAAGGTGCTGACATCTTCTCCAATCCATTTTTAAGAGTATGTTTATTGGAATATAATAGCATCTCTGGGTGATCTTGTTTCCTATAGTATTGACCTGTTATTTGCTTTCAAGTTTAGAGATATGCTTTCCTATTCATATCACTTTATTCTATTAAAGTCCTGTTTGAACTTTAAAAAGATGGTCCAATGATTCTAAACATATATGCCTTTAACCTATGTAACAAGTTCTTCTCATGCATAGACAAACAATTTCCAAAGAAGTCAATAAGTCAAGTGAAAGGCTTGGACACCAGAAGTTTAAGATAATATTTGTTGAATTAGACTTCTTCTCCGTGGCTACGACTTACTTTTAAAATTCTCTATGAATTTCAGGGTAAAAAGTTTCTCAAAACTTGTAGCGGAGGCACTTTTGGACTTTTACAGCGTATTGGGAAAAATTGAGTTTACATATCGAAGTGATTGAAAGATGACGTGTCATGACACGAAGGCCGGTCAAAGAATGATGATTAGCAAAGAGGCACGAGTTGCAACAGATACGAGCAGACGCACAAGTAGAGGCACGAGCAGTTACTCAAAAGACTCGACGCTCATACCTATTTAGATCCGCAAATTAAGGAGAATGAATCTGACAGCACAAGAGAGTACAAATGCAGTATTTAATAAGCATTAAATACTAAAAACGTTAAAGAATTTGTATTAAATTACAATAATTATGTAACGTAACATTTAATGCCTTTAATTATCTATAATGGCCTGATTACGACAAAGGCAAAATGTATAGATAGCTATAAAAAGGAGAAAACTGGTCATTTGTAAGGACACGAGAAATCTTCTTAATATACTGGTTCACTTTGTTTTCCTCTATTTATCTTATTGTAAGCAAAATCAATTTCCCTTATTCATTTCTGATTATCAGTAACCCGAGTTCTTCTAAATTAATGCTTTGACCGAAGTTCTACTTTTTGGTTAAACAAATTGGTTCTGTTACCGGGAATCTGATAATCTATTCTTTCTTAGCCTAACCTTTTTTGTTGCATCAACCATGTCAAACATTAATGACAACACCCAAGGAAACCAACAACTCCAGGGGAATCCACAGGATGATCACACCCCGATCCCTTCTCCACAAAGCTCCCCTCGGCGGTCTCGAGAAGGCACTCCTGATGGATCTCATGCAAATGGAAACACTCAATTTGAAAATGATGAAGTTGTCAATGAAGCTTTGCAAAAGTTAAACGCTCAACAGGTCAATAAAGCTCTTGAGGCCTTTGTCAGCCAGTTACCTGTTGCACCACCCACACCTACTCCAAATAACAACACTTTGGAGAAGCCTCGTTCTAGGCTTGCTAATTCAGGCAGTGGTGGAATCCCCAGCGAGTCACGAGAAGGAGAACCAAGTAACTTAGTCAATTCTGATTTACAAAATTTAGTACTAACATTGCAGAAACAGCTCAAGGAGCAAAGTGACAGCATAGAGCAAATACCTGGAGTACGACCCGTAATCAAAAGGATAGATATGGATAAATATTCACAACAACCTTGGAAGCCAAGTGTTGCTCCCCTCCCAATTCCAAAGAAATTCAAAATGCCCGATATTCCAAAATACGATGGAACAACTGATCCACAAAACCACGTGACTGCATTCACAACAGGCGTAAAAGGCAACGACTTGACCAAACAGGAAATTGAATCAGTATTGGTCAAAAAATTCGGTGAAAAACTCACTAAGGGAGCATTAATATGGTATTCTCTTTTACCCAAAAATTCCATAAATTCTTTTGCTCAGCTTACAGATTCATTTATCAAAGCACACTCGGGAGCTCAAAAAGTCGAAAAAAGAATGAAAGATATTTTCAAAATCAAGCAAGGGGACTCAGAGTTGCTTAGAGAGTTCGTGGATAGGTTCTAGCGTGAAAGAATAACGTTACCGCGTGTACCTAACAATTGGGCAGCTATAGTCTTCACTAGTAATTTGAATGAAAAAAGCTCAGAAGCCACGAGGCGACTCAAGGAAAGTCTTCGTGAATTCCCAGCCACAACATGGAATGACGTTTACAATAGGTATAACACGAAGCTAAGGATAGAAGAGGATATTATCTCACGATCTCAAAAAGAAGAAAAAGTAAGTTCGAGACGGGCGGAAACTGAAAAAAGGTCTGGTAAAAATAGGTACGAACCATATATGGGCCCAGCGAAAAAATATTCACGGTCAAAACAGGACAATACAAAGTACAATCATAGGTCGAGGAATAGAGAGTCAGGCTCGTTATCAAGATTTGGGAATGATCGAAACACGCGAGAGTCACGGGATGATGATAGAAACTTGAAGAAAAGATTTGGCAGTTATAATTTTAATGTAAGCACTTTCGAGCTCGTAGCTGTTTTAAGAAGCATGGGTGATAAGGTGCGGTGGACAAAAGAAATGAGATTGAATCCAAACAGGCGCAATCCTGATCACCGGTGCGAATTTCACAATGATCACAGGCATAAAACGGCAGACTGTAGGTTGTTACAAGGTGAAGTTGATCATCTATTAAAGCAAGGGTATCTCACTGAATTATTCAGTGAGAAAGGTAAGCAAGCACACATGAAGAATAGGCAGGAACCCACTAAACCACCTTCTCCCAAAAGGACCGTTAATGTTATAAGCGAAGGTGAAGACATCAATGGTGTGACGTACACAACAGCCAATAAACTTTCCAAAATCACAATTACCCACGGGAAGCGGGTGCGACATGTCTTAGAGGAAGAAAGTATTACGTTTGATGATGCAGATGCAGATGACATATTATGTCCACATAACGATGCACTGGTAATATCTCTACTTGTAAATGATACTAATGTAAAACGGGTTTTGATTGATCCAGGTAGTTCCGTGAACATTATTCTGCTAAGAGTACTACGCGAGATGCAAGTTGAAGATAAATTAATACCAAAGGTGCATACTTTGTCTGGATTTGACAATTCCAGTATCGTGACGAAAGAGGAGATAATACTTACTACATTCGCAGAAGGAGTTGTCAAAGATATAAAGTTTCAGGTGGTAGATATGGAGATGGCTTACAATATGATTCTCGGAAGACCATGGATCCATGAGATGGAGGCCGTTCCATCGACCTTACACCAAGTAATTAAATTTCCATTACCATAGGGAATATGTCAAATCCGTGGGGATCAACAGACATCCAGGAGCATCAACTCTATACCAGATTCAAGCACGAGAGGCAAAGAAAAATAGCAGTTACAGAATCCAGTTGAGGGTACCACAACACAAACCTCAACTGAACAAGGGCGAACAGAAGTGGACTCAAGGCCTGATGCCATTCAAGAACCAGAGGAAAACGATAATATAAAAACAACAATTGAAGAACTGGAGGCTGTAGTATTATCCACACAATGGCCTGAAAGGAAAGTCTTCGTAGGGGCCAATCTAAGCCAGAACATGAAAGGTAAGATGATTGAAGTTTTGAAAACTACCTTGAAAGGGGACTCAGAGTTGCTTAGAGAGTTCGTGGATAGGTTCCAGCGTGAAAGAATGACGTTACCGCGTGTACCTAACAATTGGGCAGCTATAGTCTTCACTAGTAATTTGAATGAAAAAAGCTCAGAAGCCACGAGGCGACTCAAGGAAAGTCTTCGTGAATTCCCAGCCACAACTTGGAATGACGTTTACAACAGGTATAGCACGAAGCTAAGGATAGAAGAGGATATTATCTCACGATCTCAAAAAGAAGAAAAGGTAAGTTCGAGACGGGCGAAATTGGAAAAAGGTCTGGTAAAAATAGGTACGAACCATATATGGGCCAAGCGGAAAAAGATTCACGGTCAAAATAGGACAAACCAAGGTACAATCATAGGTCGAGGAATAGAGAGTCAGGCTCGTTATCAAGATTTGGGAATGATCGAAACATGCGAGAGTCACGGGATGATGATAGAAACTTGAAGGAAAGATTTGACAGTTATAATTTTAATGTAAGCACTTCCGAGCTCGTAGCTATTTTAAGAAGCATGGGTGATAAGGTGCGGTAGACAAAAGAAATGAGATTGAATCCAAACAGGCGCAATCCTGATCACTGGTGCGAATTTCACAATGATCACAGGCATAAAATGGCAGACTGTAGGTTGTTACAAGGTGAAGTTGATCATCTATTAAAGCAAGGGTATCTCACCGAATTATTCAGTGAGAAAAGTAAGCAAGCATACATGAAGAATAGGCAAGAGCCCCCTAAACCACCTTCTCCCAAAAGGACCGTTAATGTTATAAGCAAAGGTGAAGACATCAATGGTGTGACGTACACATCAGCCAATAAAGTTTCCAAAATCACAATTACCCACGGGAAGCGGGTACGACATGTCTTAGAGGAAGAAAGTATTACGTTTGATGATGCAGATGCAGATGGCGTATTATGTCCACATAACGATGCACTGGTAATATCTCTACTTGTACATGATACTAATGTAAAACGGGTTTTGATTGATCCAGGTAGTTCCGTGAACATTATTTTGCTAAGAGTACTACGCGAGATGCAAGTTGAAGATAAATTAATACCAAAGGTGCATACTTTGTCTGGATTTGACAATTCCAGCATCGTGACAAAAGAGGAGGTAATACTTACTCCATTCGTAGAAGGAGTTGTCAAAGATACAAAGTTTCAGGTGGTAGATATGGAGATGGCTTACAATATGATTCTCGGAAGACCATGGATCCATGAGATGGAGGCCGTTCCATCGACCTTACACCAAGTAATTAAATTTCCATCACCATGGGGAATATGTCAAATCCGTGGGGATCAACAAATATCCAGGAGCATCAACTCTATAGCAGATTTAAGCACGAGAGGCAAAGAAAAATAGCAGTTACAGAATCCAGTTGAGGGTACCACAACACAAACCTCAACTGAACAAGAGAGAACAGAAGTGGACTCAAGGCCTAATGCCATTCAAGAACCAGAGGAAAACGATAATATCAAAACAATAATTGAAGAACTGGAGGCTGTAGTATTATCCACACAATGGCCTGAAAGGAAAGTCTTCGTAGGGGCCAATCTAAGCCAGGACATGAAAGGTAAGATGATTGAATTTTTAAAAGGCTGTAGTATCAAATCCGCTGTTGCTCGCAAAATCAAAAGTTGGGGAAAGATTGCTCATCTACCTTGCTGTCTCCGAAGTAGCGGTAAGTGTTGTGTTAGTTCGTGAAGATTAAGGTAAACAATTTTCGATTTACTATGTCAACAAATCTTTATTAGATGCGAAGATGCGGTATCCTCAATTAGAAAAGCTTGCACTTGCACTAATCATGCCATCTAGAAAATTAAGGCCTTATTTTTAATCTCACCCCATTGCTGTATTAACTGCTTATCTATTACGCAATATATTACACAAGCATGAGTTGTCAGGTAGGTTAGCCAAATGGGGTATAGAATTAAGTGAATATGACATCACATACCAGCCTAGAACCGCGGTAAAATCTCAAGTGTTAGCAGATTTTGTGGCTGATTTTAGCCAAGGAATGCAATTGGAAGCAGAAAAAGAATTACAGGTGTTCAACGGATCTAATACGAGAATTTGGACCTTATTTACTGATGGTTCATCTATGTGAAGGGTGCAAGCTTGGGAATTGTTTTGGTACCACCTACGGGTGAAACCATTCGACAAGCCACTAAATGTCATTCTATAACTAACAACGAGGCAGAGTATGAAGCTGTGATTGTAGGTTTAGAACTAGCACGAGAACTCGGCATCAATCAGATTGTAATCAAAAGCGATTCGCAACTACTAGTTAATCAAATGCTAGGGACGTATACGACCAAGGAAGCACGGATGCAGCAGTACTTAGAGAAGGTACGTGATTTGATAAGGTAATTCCAAACCTGGAAAGTTAGGCAAATACCAAGAGATGAAAATGTCGAGGCAGACGCCCTAGCCAATCTCGCATCTGCAGCAGACGTGGTAAGTAATGAAAATGCTTCCGTAATTCATTTGTTTCATTCAGTACTCGGTCTAGACAAAAATGAGGTAAATTTTAATAACTTAACCTGGGATTGGAGGAACAAGATTGTTGTTTTTTGCAGTATGGAACCATCCCTGAAGACAATAAAAAAGCTCACGTGCTTCGAAAAAAGGCTGCTCGATATTGTTTAAAGCAAGACAATCTTTATCGAAAAATGTTCGGTGGTCCCTTAGCAAGGTGACCCGGGCCTTCTCAGATGGAATATGTAATGAGAAAAATACATGAGGGGCATTGTGGGAATCACACTGGAGGAAGATCATTGGTAAGAACCATGATTAGGGCAGGTTGTTATTAGCCTAAAATGGAAGAAGAAGCAAAAAATTTCGTGGCTAAATGTGATAAATGCCAAAGATACGGTAATATCATGCATAGACCTGCGAAGTTGTTACATGCGGTCATTGCACCGTGGCCATTTATGAAATGGGGGATGGATATCGTGGGTCCACTACCACAAGAAAAAGGAAAGGTAAAATTCTTGCTTGTACTCATTGACTATTTTACTAAATGTGTGGAAGCAGGAGCATTCAAACAGGTGCGAGAAAAAGAAGTTAGAGATTTCATTTGGCGAAATATCTTATGTCGATTCGGTGTGCCAAAGGAAATCGTGTGTAATAATGGCCCTCAATTTAGAGGCGCACAAATCACAGAGTTTTTTCAAAGTTGGCAGATCAAAAGGATTACATCCACACCTTATCATCCGGTGGGTAATGGACAAGCTGAGTCAACAAACAAAGTCATTATCAACAATTTAAAGAAGCGTTTGGAGGAATCCAAAGGTAATTGGCCAGAATTGCTACCTGGTGTTTTATGGGTATACCGCACAACAGCAAAAATAAGTACGGGAGAAACACCATTCTCATTGGTTTATGGAGCTGAAGCCTTAATTCCAGTTGAGATAGGAGAGCCAAGCACGAGGTTTACACAAATGTCAGAAGAATCCAATGACGAAGAATTGCGCATAAACCTTGGTCTACTTGAAGGAAAAAGGGAAACTGCATTAATAAGAATGGCAGCACAAAAACAGGTCATGGAACGATACTACAATCGAAAAGCGCGTCTAGGATACTTCAAGATTGGGTACTTCGTGCTCAAAAAAGTTTTTTAATCTACGAAGGCAGCTAATGTGGGAAAATTGAGTCCAACCTGGGAAGGACCTTACAGGATTCATGGTATCGCAGCAAAAGAAGCGTACGAGCTGGAAACGATGGATGGCAAGATACTACCTTCACACTAGAACGCCATTCACCTGAAGAGATACTATTTCTAAGGAATACCCACTGTCAGGTATCCATATTTTAAAATTTTATTTTTGAATTGTTAAAATTTTACTAATGATTTTAGATGATAGGCAAAAAGCTAGCCCGTACTAAATGATGAATCACGACCTGCAAGGCACGTGGAATAAATTAAAATTTTCAGTCTAGGGTTATAACTACTCTGATAGATATTCAGACGGGTTAAGTAGTCTTCATCTATAATCGCACCTCCGAGTCCCGTGTGTTTTTCCTTTTCAGGGAAAGGACCAAATGAGAGGAACAATTAAGTGCTCGAGACTTCATACTTCAAAGCTCAAACACTTGGGGGACTATATAATATACATAGACATGTGTATAAAGAAGGCAAAGAAGATTGGGAAATAATCAAAGTTCAAGCCTGAAAAATTCACTCATTGAATGAGTCAAGTGCAGAGCAAAGTCACGAGCTAAGGCCAAACCTTATCATAGTTAGGGTAAAGGCAATGTAATGAAACGGGTTATAAGGAAAAACCTTATGTTCATTTTCTTTTTTGAAATATGTTATAAGGAAAACAGTTGCGAGAAAGTTATAGAAGTAATTTAAATACATGTAAAGTGTTATTTAAAACTTGACAAAGTTCAAATAAAAACTTGTCAAAGTTATTCCAAAAAACGTGTGTGTTCCTATTTCTTTTATCGTACATTAACACCGTTATGAAGTTGAGATATCTTCTTCATTAAGGGTCGAATATAAAAGGGCCCTCTTTTATAAAATTCATGTTTAATTCAAGTATTCATGAAGTTAAAAACAAAATAGAAGCATTTTTGAGAAAATAAAAATGCAAGTTATTCAGTAAGTCCTTAAAAATAAAGGCAAGAATAAACAAAACGAACAACGACGAAAACTTCTTAATGTTAAAAAAGTTTAGACTAAGTATGACCTTAGTCATAAACCAAAAGTTGTTTATACAGAGCGCCCTATAAAAGGTCCGGGGACTTTCAGCAAAACCTTAAAAAGACCAAGGGTTACAACCACATAACATAAAAAAAAAAAAGATGAAGTCAAACATCATAAACTTTTCACCGAGACGTAGAAGGAACTAAAGCAGGGTCATCAGCAGCAACAGGATCAACTTGACTTGAAGGAGTGATACCCACACCATCTTCAACATTTCCAGAAACTTCAGCCACAGGAGAAGAAAAATCTTGGTTCTGCTGAGTCTTTTCTTTGATCTTGGCTAACTCAGATTCCAAGTCAAAATTCTCCTGGCTAACTTCAACAAGGGTATCTTGGCCGGAATTTAAAAACGCCCAACTCACTTCAATGACAGTTTTATCTTCAAGAATCTCATAATCTCTTTCCTAGTCAGCAATTTCATTTCTTAACTTCTCATTTTCAGCCAAGGCAGATTCATAAGAGGTTTGAAGAGAAACGTGTGAATTTTCTAAAGAGCAACCCTTATCAGAAGATATCCGGAGGTCTTCTTGAGTTTGAGTCAAAGTCTGCACGAGTTCACCAGCATATGCTTCTTTTTCACCCAAGAGAGCCTTCAACTCTCTGATTTCTTCACTTGCTTTGGAAAGTTGCTTGGAAAAAAAGGTTTCCAGACGAGCCTTTTCCTTATCTACTTGATTTGAAGAAGCTTTTTCAACTATCAACTCTGAAGTCAAAGCCCGTACCTGCTACTCTAAGGTAAATTTACTTTCTTCTAATGTTTCCACGTCGATCTGAAGACTTTTACACTGTTCCTTCCAATTATCCGCCTCCACCTGGTAGTCACGCACTAATTGCTCTGAGAGGGTAACCCTTTCCATCATCTCCGTGCCAATTAGATTGACCTAAAAAAAAAGAGGGGAAAAATGAGAACCCTGAAGATAGAAAAACGATAAAGTAAAGTTTGAAAAAGGGATACCTTTAAAGAAGCATGCACTATATCGTTCATTAAGGTCAAAGAACTGTGGCTGTCAAGCTTAGCTCTCTCAACTGGACCAATCAAAAGCTTTAGCCACACATCAGCTTGACCTGATTTTCTCAAGAGGTTACCCTCAGCAGGAACTTCAATGGTAACATGGCTCCATCCCTACTTGAGGAACCAACTTTTGTGTAAGGAACAGTTGAAGGAGGGGGTAGTCGAGGGAGGAACTAGAAGCAGTCAAAACAGCCTGGTGAGGAACAACAACAGCCACGACCGGTAAAGGAGGTATCACATGAACGGGAGTGGAAAAAGAAGCAAGAGGTGCTTCATCAGAAATCGGACCTAAATTTTCACTACCAAACTCGCGGTTAAAAAGTTGCTCAACTGAATCATGAGCAGCAACGGGAACGTTAACATCGGGAATCAACACCGGGGCTTCAACAGACTCGGTAAGAGGAACAGAACAAGGGGGATATTCTTCATCATCAGAAATGATTCGTCTATGGGCTCGCGGCCTTTTTACTAAGGAACCCTCATCTTCCTCTTCTTCAGAGTCTTGGTCAACAATAGCTTCCCTTTTTGATGAAGAGCCCAAAATTATCTTTTGGTCCCTTTTCAAAGAAATACGGGAAGCTATGACCGCCTCAGAATTAATCCCTTGAATGACAAATCCTGATAAAAAGAACGATTAAAATAAATTCTGAAAAAAAAATAAAAAAAATAAAGAGTTAAATAAAAAAAACTCTTACCATGAGTTTTCACTTTCCAACCAAATCGTTGGGAAAGATTCTTCCAAGATCTGCCCTCCATTGGGGCTGTATTTAACAACTTTCCTACCCAACCACAAAAATTGGGAATTTCGTCAACAATTCCCATGGTTGCTGGAGAAGAAAAGGAAAATTAGAATAATGATCATCAAAATTAAAGATATAGGCACGAGAAAGTTATTAAAAAGAAAACTCACGTGCAAAATTCCACTTCTCGGGGAAGGGTACGTTTCCATCACCCACTAAACCAACAGTAAGAGCAGCAACAAACCTGACATACCAGCCATGATCTCTGTCATCTTCTGGACTGACCAGAACTCTTTTTCTCCTTGCTACTAAAGTAAAAACACCTTGGCGAAAGAGTCTGGGAGACTAAAGGTGAATTAAATGGGCAAAAGTGAAAGACACACCGGCCATGTTAGTCAAATTCCTCAAACAGGCAACATCCCTCCACACTATAGGGCCAATTTTACTTAAACAAACATTGAAAAAATGACAAAATTTGAGAATAACAGGATCAATAGCAGGTTTGAATCCTAATGTGAAAGGATACGTATATACAAAGGAAAATCCAACTAAATAAGAGGTGATTCTTTGATTCGCGTTGGGAATTATGATAGGGAAGTCATGACTCCAATGACAGTCTTTACAAACTAAAGAAATCAGACCCTCTGTGATCTGAGTTGGATAGGTATCATCACGATTTAAAGAAGACACTTGATTTCTAAGGGACTCTCTATCATTGTAGAAAGATAGTTCCATAAGAACTATTTCTTCTACTGTAGGTTAACGAACAGGTTCAGAGGGTTCCTTACCTCTAGAAGAAGACCTTTGAGAAAAAGAACCTCTGGTTCTAAAAGAAGGACTGAAACCAGATGAAGGAAGAGAAGAATCACGTATGGATGAAGACCCTAAATTTCGAAGTCTATCTCCTCTTCTGCTTCTGCTAGGGGCAAGAGGAAAATTATCAACTATGGGGACTCTTCTAGGGTCAGGGTTTGATGAAGACATGATAGTACGAGGAAGAAGCAAACAAAAATTCAAGAATTGAATATTCAGAGAAGTTTATGTGATAAGGACAAAGGCGAAAATTAAATTTATACTAAGAAGCAACCGTCAAAGGAAAATGTGCAATGATGGAAATATCATAATGAGAACTGTCGCTTCGTAATTGGTGAAATTGTAAAAGAGCCTTAAAAGGCGTTGCAAAGTCACAAAACCAATAAAAAGATGCCACGTGTAATAAGCATTAAATGGAAGTGACAACTGAAGCGTCGATTCTACAATAACATTAATGGCGGAAACTATTCCCGCTTTAATAAAATCCACTTCTCAAATATTCAACTGATGAATAAATGGCAAGTGGGGGGACTATCTGTATTGGGAAAAATTGAGTTTACATATTGAAGTGATTGAAAGATGATGTGTCATGACACGAAGGTTGGTCAAAGAATGATGATTAGCAAAGATGCACGAGTTGCAACAGATATGAGCAAAGGCACAAGTAGAGGCACGAGCAGTTACTCAAAAGACTCGACGCTCATACCTATTTAGATCCGCAAATTAAGGAGAATGAATCTGACAGCACAAGAGAGTACAGATGCAATATTTAATAAGCATTAAATACTAAAAACGTTAGAGAATCTGTATTCGATTACATTGATTATGTAACGTAACATTTAATGCCTTTAATTGTCTATAATGACCTGATTATGGCAAAGGCAAAATGTATAGATAGCTATAAAAAGGAGAAAACTGGTCATTTGTAAGGACACGAGAAATCTTCTGAATATACTGATTTACTTTGTTTTCCTCTGTTTATCTTATTGTTATCAAAATCAATTTTCCTTATTCATTTCTGATTATCAGTAACCCGAGTTCTTCTAAATTAAAGCTTTGACCGAAGTTCTACTTTTTAATTAAACATACAGTGAACATTCTCATTATAAGAAAAGAGTAAGTTTCTTCTTTATCCATCTTCCAATCAATATATATAGGAAGATGCTTACATGCATTTCATTTTTTTTTTCTTATGTTAGGTAGCAAGCTATTTGATTTTTTACATCTCTTGAATAGCTACATCAACATTTGAAGATGATGTAAATCATAACTTTAATAGACTAAAAATATGAATATGATGAAAATTCTGCGAACAAGAGAAAGTCAAATATGAAAGAATGAGAAACTTGACGGTTTAAGTACATTTCTAATTCAGAAGATAAAGTGAAGGGAGCAAAAGCTAATGTATATGATGAACATGAATTTAAAAAATAATAATTCCAGTAGATTCAAAATAAATGTATAACGAGCAATATATACTAGATAAGAAGAGTCTAGGTTGGCACAAGTTGTTAACTCACAAAATAAAAAACTTGATCAAAACAGGATACAAGAATATGTTTTACTTTAATATCAAATTTTCTCTTTGTAATGAAAAAAGTAATTTCATCACTTCTGCCTCTTCACATATGGCTAGCACACATATTATCAATGTCAACTCTAAAGGAAGTTGTCACGACCCTAAAACCGACCCGGTCGTTATGGTGCCTATCGTAAAACTAGGCCAGCTGACACAATTCCCGAATCAACCTTTATTTAATAAAAGTCATTTTTAAGCCTTTAATTAATCAAATATCTCATAATGTAAGTCTAAATGAACAATGCGAAATAAATACATAAGACCGGCATCGGAGTGTCACACAATTCCCGAATCAACCTTTATTTAATAAAAGTCATTTTAAGCCTTTAATTAATCAAATATCTCATAATGTAAGTCTAAATGAACAATGCGAAATAAATACATAAGACCGGCATCAGAGTGTCACAAGTTACGAGTATCTACGAAGGTCTGAATACAATGAAGAGTCTGAAAATATACTAAAAACAATCTAAAAAAGACAAGAGGGAGAAGAGCAGGGCTGCGAACATCGGGCAGCTACCTTGCCAACTCCGATGACTCTGCCACCGAGCAATCAACACCCACTACCGGGTTCAGAAATACCTAAATCTGCACATAAGGTGCATGGAGTAATGTGAGTACGCCAACTCAATAAGTAATAAAAGTAAATGAAAGCTGAGCAGTAAGAAAACACGTAAACCACATCATAACGATACAACAAATGTAGTACATTTCCAAAATAGTACAAAAATTATTTAATTCGTGAATCAAGCTCAGGTACAATAAAACCTATTAAAACAACCTTCAATAGTTTCAAACGAGTGATAAAAACAGTGAGTAAAAATGATAGAAAACGTAAATAGCCCCTCGGGCAAAACATGTATCATAAACCGCCCATCGGGCATAATATCATCAGAACCAGCCCCTCGGGCTACCTCACAATCACTCGTACTCTTCCTCTCGAGCAAAACATGGATCAAGAACAGCCCCTCAGGCAACAATATGAAACAACAACAGCCCCTCGGGCTATATCATATCACTCACACTAGGTACCCGCGCTCGCTGAGGGCATACAGACTCCTGAAGGGGCTCCTACAGCCCAAGCGCAATAACAAGCCATCTCGTAGCATAATCAAACAGGCCCTCAGCCTCATAACAAGCCACCTTGTGGCGTAAAAATCAGGCCCTCGGCCTCATAATCAAGAATCAGTACAATACTGCTGCGACGCGCAGCCCGATCCCATAATATCCTCACAAAACAGGCACTCGACCTCACTACGTCAGAAATCTCTCAAGCCACACAGGCAACAGTAAAACATGATGCTCAACCCAAAATATCATTTAAAATATCAAAATAGAGTAAATATGGTTGAGTTCTGAAAATAGTAGAATACAACATGACTGAGTACAAATATGAAGTCAAAACAGTGAGGAAAAGTAGTAAAAATTCCCTAAGGGTCCAAAACAGTTGCCACGAGGCCCAAATATGGCATTCAGCCCAAAGCATGATAATACTTTCCAAAACACAATGATATCAAACAAGTTTTAATCAAATATGCGACTTAACAATCATACGAGACGGACTAAGTCACAATCTCCAACGGTGCACGACCCTATGCTCGTCATCTAACGTGTGCGTCACCTCAAAGTAGCACAATGATGTGAAATCCGGGGTTTCATACCCTCAGGACAACAGTTACAATCATTACTTACCTCAATCTGGACCAAACTCTAGCCCGCGATGCCTTTGCCTCTCGACTCGGCCTCCGAATACTCCAAATCTAACCAAAACCAGATTCGTACTATCAAAATATGCTAAGGGAGCAAAGCCCACTCAAAAATAATCAATTTACACCAAGAATCCTGAAATTGGCCAAATCTGGTCCCCGGGCCCATGTCTCAGAATCCGATAAAAATTACAAAATCTGACAATCCATTCAACCACGAGTCCAACCATACCAAAATTACTAAATTCCTATAACAATTTGGCCTCCAAATCTTCAAATCTTATTTTCAAATCCCTAGGTCCAAATCCTCTATTTACACCTCAAAAACATGTAATCTAGTTGGATTATTCGATGATAATTCAATTTTATGGAGTAGAAATGATCACAAGTGACTTACCTCAAGATTTCTCATGACTTCTCGCTGAAAAATCGGCCCAAGCCACGTTCTTTTTGTCCAAAAAATGTGGGAATGAGCTTAAAAAATAAGACAGCTCAATAAAACATGATTCTGGTTGCTAAAAGCCCATTCTCATTGCTAAAAGTGCCAAATCTGGTCGCTAAAGGTGCGCACCAGATCCTGTTGCACCAGCAATATTTATTTTCACTAAAAAGGCTCTAACTCCACCATACGAACTCGGAATTCGAGGATTCTTGTTCCTATGAGTCACAAATAATAATACGAACATAGCCCTTTAATCAAAACTCAATTCGAAGCTCATTTGCTCAGTGCGATACCCATTTCGCTCGTTAAATATTTAACTCATGTTTCGTGTCAAAAACCCAATCATGACTTGATGAAATTAGACCAAACTTTTCAGATCACTCCTATAATTCATTATCAAAATTCTGGAAGTCTCAAAATCAAATTTCGATCTCTAGAACTAAAAATGGACCTTTAGATCATTACATGTTTATGCTCAAAACGGCAAAATCTTCCAAAAACTCTTCCAACACTTTTCCGAGCCTCATGGGACCCCGACCAAACATGCCAACACACTCCATAACATCATTCAAACTTGTTTCAACCTACGGAACACTCAAAACAACATCAAAATATCGAATCACCCTCGGATTCAAGCCTAAGAATTCCAAAACTTCCGAATTCCGAATTCGATCAAAAAGTCTATCAAACCTCGTCCGAATGACCTAAAAATTTGCACACACATCACAAATGACACAACGAACCTACTCAAATTTCCAGAATTCCATTCTGACCCCGATATCAAAATTTCCACTGCCGACCGGAAAATGCCAAATTTCCAATTTCGCCAATTCGAGCCTAAATCTACCACGGACCTCCAAAATACATTCCGGACGCGCTCCTAAGTCCAAAATCACCTAACGGAGCTAAACAAATCATAGAAATACAAATCCGAGATCGAATACTAAAAAGTCAAAACTTGGTTAAACCTTTCAAATTTAAAGATTCAAGCTGAGAAATGTTGTTCCAAATCTATTCCGATTATCCTGAAAACCAAAACCGATGAATTTCATAGGTCATAATACATCATATAGGGATAGTCATGCCCAAGAACTGGCGAGTAAAGTGCAAATGGTCAAAACGACTGGTCGGGTCGTTACATCCTCCCCTGCTTAAATATACGTTCGTCCTCGAACGTGCCCAGAGTTGTTCTGAAAACCATCAAATCGCTGGGTAACCTTACCATGCACATACCAGGGGGTGATCCCACGTCACCCTATCCCATAAAGGTCCGGTAACATAACATAACTGAAATTTCACAATTCACCATAGCCCATAACCTCAGAACCAATTTTCCACTTCCGAAATTGTCTATAAGATCAGAATCTCACATCTACAAACTGAATGAGTCTGAACACGCTGTATCAAGCCATAACCGCAATCCAAGATGAAAATCACATGATATACCGCAGTACTCAAACACTCATAGCGATAACTTCTAATCACAGTAGTTGCTCAAACAACCCAATTCTGATAATAAACCTCTTATCGAACCAAAGCCTCATTCTAAGACTTTCGTATACTACCAATGATGAATGAAACACGCAGAAAATCATAACCATTCCTCAGATCAACCAGTCATGGAGCTCCCTCTCTTTCAGTAAGGACCATAGTAAATATTTAAGCTGAATCCTGATATTATCCTTCTAACATGCTGAAATCGAATTCGATAGTCTTCATTCAAGATCTCAATGACCTCATCTCATCCAACATGACTATTCTAGTGACATGACACATCGATACAATCTAAAGCCACAACCCGTGCAACTCATGCACCAATAAGCAGCAGTCCAAATGTACTCAAATCATGGAAAAATGACTCAAATGAGAGAGTTGTACCACAAGCTCACCAGTACCACTACAACACAATGCTAAGAACCCATCACCCTTCGTAGAACCAGAACATATGAATCTAACCCGAAGGATCATACCTCTACATAACTTCGCTGCAATGTCCGACCATGTCCAAACACTGGTCCACATGAGACACCTCAAGTCACCATGCTCAAAATCATCAACCACATGCAATTTGATGTCTAGTACCAAAAGTATATCACCAAAACCATGGAGAAGTAAATGACGCAATGTCATGCCAGCCCGAAAGAATATATCCAATGCGCAATCAATCATGCAACACCCAAATACCCGTCTCAGTCAAATTTCGCTATAAAACCCAAATAGGAAAAGCACCATATGTGCATATAACCAACAATCACAACTCCTCGCAACACAGAAGGGTAACTCATAGATCACTCCATAACACGAATAAGCTCAATGACAATCGAATGGCACATCCCTCAACAATAGCAATTCGGAGTCAACAATTTCGATCAGGTACAGAACAAACATCCATACTAGGCCTACCAATGAATCCTAAATCAACTCTGGTCACCCACAACAGATAGATAACTCTCCGAAAGTTCACAATGACTGAATCATGGCACATACTAATATCTGACTAGCTTTGCTCGCATCTTCATGGTTCACAACCACAAAATAACTTGTTTATGAGAACTCCTAGTCTCGAAATCCATAAAACGCACGAATCACCATATCTGATCCCAACTCCATCGCTCGAATGTATAACAAAACTCTACTACTGAATTATTCTACGAGGGATACTCCTATAATTCTTCTATGCCACCAAACAAACTTGAATATCAGCAGTCGATCCAACAAGAGAGCACCGCAATACCAATGAATACCCTTAACTCAAACACATTGCCTTTTCTGAAATGTATACCCTCATCAAGCTGCACAAATTAGTGATATCATTTACCTAGTCATCTGAAACTATCCATGCTGCCTAAGAATTTATGAACTTCCTTCCAGAACTGAACCGTGACCTTACACATGCAAATCTTAACCCTACACAACATACCGCATATACCATGCCATCCTATGATAAATATGAGAACTTCATAATCCACTCCGAGCTACAAGCAACTACGTACTCAACCAGCTAAGAACTTTTTTAGTTGATCCCATCTAGGAGAAAATCACTATACTTCCCATGCTCCACATGCCAGTAGAAATGTACACCTCCAACCGTAGTAGAAATCATCAAGAACCCTCTCAATCCCCTTTGCAAAAAACCAAACCAATAGGATAGACTTCTTCTAACTCAACCAAGCTACACAATCCATCAAAATATAAGAGCATTGCCACAAAGCACCTATAGAAACTCATTATCTCATAAACACCCAAAGAACTTATCGTATCCCTTACCATGCCGATCCGACCTACCACCAAGCTGTCCTATTTATCCAAGTTCCTTCTAAATTACCTTCGAATTAATACTTCTCCTTGCCATAATACCGTAATCCTCAACCCAGACCCACCACACGAGACCCCAACATAAAGCCATACTGTCTAAGGCTCATAAGCCGCTGAATACTCTCTCAAATATCCCCACAAGCACCACTTTCAATATACTTACCCTGAAAAGACTTCCTGCGAATCTAAAGCCATTACCTTCACCTTTATGATATTGATATGTAGAATCCATAATGATATAGAAATACCACGAGTCTTAACATCCTCCAATGCAAACCTTAGTTTCTAGCCAAATATACAACCTGAAAATCTCTAATTATTACATGTTAAATCTTGAACCCATTAGAACCATTCTCGAGAGTCATCCACTCTACTCAAACCGTAATTAGACCGATCAAATGGACCGGATGACCTGTGCTCCATTAGCACTCCGACACAGCAGAGTGTGACCTCACCTTAACACAACCAAGCAACTTCCTGTTCTATGCACCGTACGTCCTCTACCAATAACAACTCAAATCATTCCGTGATTCTCATACACCCATGAAGCATAACATAACCTTTATTAAAATTTCTTTTGCTCGAACCATCCTCGAGATCAACCCCTGTAAGCCACAACTGATTTGCCAGTATACCTCAAACTGAATCTGATACGATACTTAGCCGCACAATCAACTTATCAATAGCGGACTCCCCCACTTAACTCAAAGCCATATGTCAAAACACACAAAAACTAACAATGCCCATACTCCATTACTGCCATAATACCACAGTGAGATTAAACTAAATCTTTCATAAGCTCGTGCAACACAAACCATATAGTACCTCAAATCATCTGCAAATCTCGCATTCACCCTCGTAACAGTCAAGACAACTCTCATACGCGATCCAAACTCAATCTGCAGTACATATAATACACTAGTAAATGAGGACTCGTTACAAAACAACATAGGGATCACATGCTCTCAGGATACCCTGCAGGAGATAAACCGCATGCTTCGTCTCAAACTGACATCTCTTTATACCCTTCCACTGTCATAAACATCATGCAGTCACTTAATCTTCCTGAGTCTGAGCTCATATCACAACGTGAAATCTACTTCACTTCCCAACTAGGCAACATGAAAAGGTCCTTCAACATACCCACAACTCGGGGCTATACATCAAATCACGATGGAAATCAAGCACGAGATAATTCTTGCTACCCCAAGCAGACCCTTCTCGTCTCATTCAATTCATATGAACACATCTCGCAGTCACATCACACTCATAACGTAACTATCCAGTCATCACTTCCCTTAATAGGGACACTATCGAACATATAAATCCAGAAACACACGCTTGCGTAATCAACAACTCAGGGCTTAATCTACAGGTAAGGCCCAACCTCAAGTCCTCTAGACTGGCCCAACATCAACACACAGAGATCACATCTCGCCCCTTGATTAGGGAATCACAAGCTGTTGATGTACAGCTGACACCGAGCACTCATGCGCGCATACGAACGCGTGGAAGGAATTTCAAAAGTTACGTTTTAAGCTGAATCAATGACGCACGATAAGAATTCAAGAATGTGGGATTTCCTAAAGGTTGTACAGCCTCCCGAGGATAAGTACAGACGTCTCCACACCGATTCGTGAGACTCTACTAAACCTGCTCATGACTCGTGAGGCCTATGTAACCTAGGCTCTGATACCAACTTGTCCCGACCCTAAAACCAACCTGGTCTTGATGGCGCCTATCGTAAAACTAGGCCAGCCGACACAATTCCCGAATTAACCATTATTTAATAAAAACCATTTTTAAGCCTTTAAATAATCAAATATCTCATAATGTAAGTTTAAATGAACAGTGCGAAATAAATACACAAGCCCGACATCGGGGTGTCAAAAGTTACGAGCATCTACTAAGGTCTGAATACAACGAATAGTCTGAAAATATACTAAAAACAATCTAAAGAAGACAAGACGGAGAAACGAAGGGCTGCGAACGTCGGGCAACTACCTTGCCAACTCCGATGACTCTGCCACTGAGCAATCAACACCCGCTACCGAGTTCAGAAATACCTGAATCTGCACACAAGGTGCAGGGAGTAATGTGAGTACGCCAACTCAAGAAGTAATAAAAGTAAATGAAAGCTGAGCAGTAAGAAAACACGTAAACCACGTCATAATGCTACAACAAATGCAGTACATTTCCAAAACAGTACAGAAATCATTTCCTTTGTGAATCAAGCTCAATTTCAATAAAACCTTTTAGAACAACTTTCAATAGTTTCAAACAAGCGATAAAAATGGTGAGTAAAAATGTTAGAAAACGTAAACAGCCCCTCGGACAAAACATGTATCATAAACCGCCCCTTGGGCATAATATCATCGGAACCAGCCCCTCGGGCTACCTTACAATCACTCGTACTCTACCCTTCGTGCATAACATGAATCAAGAACAGCCTCTCGAAAAAATCATGGATCAAGAACAGCACCTCGGGCAACAATATGAAACAACAACAGCCCTTCGGGCTATATCATATCACTCACACAAGGTACTCACGCTCGCTGGGGGCATACAGACTCCTGGAGGGGCTCCTACAGCCCAAGCGCAATAACAAGCCATCTCGTGGCATAATCAAACAGGCCCTCAGCCTCATAACAAGCCACCTCGTGGCGTAAAAATCAGGCCCTCGGCCTCATAATCAAGAATCAGTACAATACTGCTGCGACGCGCTGCCCGATCCCATAATATCCTCACAAAACAGGCCCTCGGCCTCACTCAGTCAAAAATCTCTCAAGCCACACGGGCAACAGTAAAACATGATGCTCAACCCAAAATATCATTTAAAATATCAAAATAGAGTAAATATGGCTGAGTTCTGAAAATAGTAGAATACAACATGACTGAGTACAAATATGAAGTCAAAACAGTGAGGAAAAGTAGTAAAAATTCCCTAAGGGTCCAAAATAGTTGGCACGAGGCCCAAATATGGCATTCGGCCCCAAACATGATAATACTTTCCAAAACACAATGATATCAAACAAGTTTTAATCAAATACGCGACTTAACAGTAATACGGGACGGACTAAGTTACAATCCCCAACGGTGCACGACCCCACCCTCGCCATCTAGCGTGTACGTCACCTTAAAGTAGCATAACGATGTGAAATCCGGGTTTCATACCCTCAGGACAACATTTATAATCATTACTTACCTCAATCCGGTCCCTAGCCTGCGATGCCTTTGCCTCTCGACTCGGCCTCCGAATGCTCCAAATCTAACCAAAAACAGATTCATACCATCAAAATATGCTAAGGGAATAAAGCCCACTCGAAAATAACCAATTTACACCAAGAATCCCGAAATTGGCCAAACCCGGCTCTCGGGCCCACGTCTCGGAATCCGATAAAAATTACAAAATCCGATAACCCATTCAACCACGAGTCCAACCATACCAAAATTACTAAATTCCGATAACAATTCGGCCTCCAAATCTTCAAATCTTATTTTGAAATCCCTAGGTCTAAATCCCCTATTTACACCTCAAAAACATGTAACCTAGTCGGATTATTCGATGATAATTCAATTTTATGGAGTAGAAATGATCACAAGTGACTTACCTCAAGATTTCTCATGACTTCTCGCTGAAAAATCGCCCCAAGCCGCGTTCTTTTCGTCTAAAAAATGTGGGAATGAGCTTAAAAAATAAGACAGCTCAATAAAACATGGTTCTGGTTGCTAAAAGCCCATTCTCGTTGCTAAAAGTGCCAAATTTGGTCGCTAAAAGTGCGCACCAGATCCTGTTGCACCAGCAATATTTATTTTTACTAAAAAGGTTCTAACTCCACCATACGAACTCGGAATTCGATGATTCTTGTTCCTATGAGTCACAAATAATAATACGAACATAGACCTTTAATCGAAACTTAATTCGGAGCTCATTTGCTCAGTGCAATACCCATTTAGCTCGTCAAACAATTAACTCATGTTTCGCGTCAAAAACCCAATCATGACTTGATGAAATTAGACCAAACTTTTCAGATAACTCCTATAATTCATTATCAAAATTCTGGAAGTTTCGAAATCAAATTTCGATCTCTAGAACTAAAAATGGACCTTTGGATCATTACATGCTTATGTTCAAAACGGCAAAATCTTCCAAAAACTCTTCCAAAACTTATCCGAGCCTCATGGGACCCCGACCAAACATGCCAATACACCCCATAACATCATTCAAACTTGTTTCAACCTTTGGAATGCTCAAAACAACATCAAAACATCGAATCACCCTCGGATTCAAGCCTAAGAATTCCAAAACTTCCGAATTCCGAATTCGATCAAAAAGTCTATCAAACCTCGTCTGAATGACCTGAAATTTTGCACACACGTCATAAATGACACAACGGACCTACTCCAATTTCCGGAATTCCATCAAACCCCGATATCAAAATTTCCACTACCGACCGGAAAATGCCAAATTTCCAATTTCGCCAATTCGAGCCTAAATCTACCACGGACCTCCAAAATACATTCCGGACGCGCTCCTAAGTCTAAAATCACCTAACGGATCTAACCAAATCATAGAAATCCAAATCCGAGATCGAATACTAAAAAGTCAAAACTTGGTTAAACCTTTCAAATTTAAAGATTCAAGCTGAGAATTGTTGTTCCAAATCTATTCCGATTATCCTGAAAACCAAAATCGATGAATTACATAGGTCATAATACATCATACAAGGATAGTCATGCCCGAGAACTGGCGAGCAAAGTGTAAAATGCTCAAAACGACCGGTCGGGTCGTTACAGAAGTTCTGAATATTAGATCTAGAGTTGATTTCATGTGATCATCTCTAGCTTGTAATATGAAGCTCTATGATTTTATCCTTTTTCTATTTTTTAGTGTCTGAATATTGACACCTTGGTACTATGTAGTAACGTCAAATGTGAAAGACCATATTTTTAATATTTTATAGAAATACATGTCATAAATGTGATAAAATAGTAAAAATGTGTGGAAAATTTTCTGCTGCAAGCAGCAAATGTGAATGAAAGCAAGGAACCTATGATAGATCGCGTTCTACTTTATGCTGCTCTCTAGACACATAGAATTCATTTGCTAAGGCATCTTCTTACACAGAGAATGAATGGAAGGTGTACTTCAACATTATTTTTTAAGTCTTTGTTTAACTTCAACGAACTGCACTTAATGCATATGGACTTCTTGTAGCTATGTGGAATAAACATTCATGGATGTATGTACATGTGAGAAATATGAGTAGTATCTGGTTGGACTTCTTCGTGAATGTAATATGAAGAATGGAGCGAAATTTTCACTACATGAATGCTCTGACGCCAAATTATTTCTTATTCCAATTCTTTATTTTCTGAAACCGTAGTTATTCTGTTATATGTAATTTACTGCTATTGAGAGCGTGAATGTGTGCTTTATTTCAATCTTTGCTTTCTGAAATCGTAGTTATTCAGTTATGCTTACTGTTGTTGATTATCAAGTGCTAGATATATCGTTGTCCATAGACATTATTGTTTTTGGAATGGCAGGGATTGGCTATTAGACTGCTGACTACCTCTTGTTAATGATAGACTCAAATATGCTTGTGATGTATTTGCAGAAGCAAACATTTTCAATATTTTCTTAGGTATTGTAGCCACAAAATTAGAGTGTCATTAGAGAATGTGCTATTTTGCACATGTATAGTAAATAGAAGTCTTTTGGTTAAGCTTACCTGTTACGACATTTGTACAGAAAATGGTCATTAATTATGTCATGTTTTGCCCTTGCGTTCTTTAATCTTTTCTTTCTACATTTTCATGTCAAAGCAAATAAATATTGGTAAACTTTTGTAAATTAATGTAACCAACAATTACCTATGCATTACTAATAACATATAGTTATTTATTGTTTTAATTAGCATCTTTAGATCTACTGAATATTATATTAAAACCAAAAATAAAGCAAAAATACAAGGAGAATTCCAGAGGCAGTATGACGATGGTATACAAATCTATATTATTATAAAAGTATGAATACAATGTCGGTTTACAAAAATAACCTTATAACGTTAAGTATAATAACTTATAATAAAAGAAATGTCACGGCCCGGAATTCCCACCAACGTGATTATGATGGCGCCTAATATCACACTTGCTAGGCAAGCCAATGTTAGAATTTTATTGACCATTTTCCTTTATATTTCATTGAATACAAATAAATAAGTTAAAACAAGTGATCATAATTGCGGAAGTAAGCGAACAACTGCTTTGTTTATAAACTATTGCCAGAACTACTACTACTACTACTACTACTGTAATGACTCGACTGGTCGTTTTGCTTTCTAGAACCTCCTTCCCTCAAATAAGACTTTTTGTACTTACTTTTACTAATTTATGACTTGTGGGGATGGTTGGTTCGGGATTTGGAAGAGTTTGGGTTGAAATCGGAGCACTTGGTTTCTTAAGGTTTGCTTAAAAGGCCAAGTTTGACTTCAGTCAACATTTTGAGTAAACGACCTCGGAATCGGGATTTGACGGTTCCAATAGGTTTGTATGATAATTTTGGACTTCGTCGTATATTTGGATCGGGTTTTGGATGACCCGGGAGCGTTTTATCGCATAATAGTAAAAGTTGGTTCTTGAAGATTTTGGAAGTTCGATAAATTTGGTTTTGGAACGCGTTTTGGTGATATCGAGGTCCAAACGGAATTCCGAAATCGGGAATAGTTCCGTAATTTATTTAAGACTAGCACACAAAATTTGGTGTCAATCAGAGTAGTATAAGTACGTTTCGGCTCGTTGAAAGTAAATTGAAGAACTTGAAGTTCTTAAATTTGATTCATTGGTTTTGGGTGTCGATCCTTAGTTTTTGATGTTATTTAGGTGTTCCGATTGCACGAGTAAGTTTGTATGATGTTGTTAGACTTGTGTGAGTGTTCGGTATGGATCCCCAAGGGCTCGGGCAAGTTTCAGACGTGTGTTGGGAGTGAAAACACTCTAGTTTTCTACTATTTTTGACCAGCTGTTTCAGGTCTTGCAAATGCGAGGATTTGTTCGCATTTGCGATGAAGGCTTCGCAAAATCGAAGAAGCATGAGCTGGGTAATCGTCGCATTTGCGAACGCGGCAGGGACCGCATTTGCGACCCATGCAGAGGGAGCCCAGGTTCGCATTTGCGATGATGTTGTCGCATTTTCAACCTTCGCATTTGCGAACAAGGTGTCGCAAATGCAACATCAGAAGCCTGGACACAGCTTTTAAAAATGTGACTTAGGCCATTTATTTCATTTCACTTCTACACTTGGGCGATTTGGGAGCTTCCAAAGAGGAGATTTCGACCTTGCATTGTGAGGTAAGTTATTTCTACTTAATGTGAGTTTAATACTTTATTTTTGGGTAGATTAACACACAAAGATTAGTGAAAATCATGGGATTAGAGTAAAACCTAGGGTTTTGATAAAAACAAGATCTAACCACGAAATTTGTTATGGAATGGAGTAAAAATCATATATTCTTGATCCTTAGGTCATGGGTAACAACTTCCTTCAAAAATTTCCGGAATCCGGGCACGTGGTCTCGGGGATGAATTCTAGGAACCTTGCATTTAGAGTTGAAAAATTACTTCAATAGTTAGAATATGAACTCTTGAGCTTGTATTGACTAGTTCTTATCCCGTTTGATTAGTTTTCGATCGTTCGGCTCCGAATTGAGGGTTTTGAGCACATTCTTGAATTTGGAAGTAAGCTTTGGAGCAATGTGAGTCTCCTTCTAACCTTGTAAGAGAAAAATAACCCCTACGTGAATTAAATAAATGTATGTGACTATCTGTGGGGACTACGTACGCACGTGATGACGAGAGTCCGTGCGTAGCTACTATTATGCTAATTGTCCGGGTAGCTTAGGGCCCGTATCATGTCATACTTGCAAATGTTTACACTTTTGCTTGCTACTGAGATCACTTAGGACATGCTAGGAATTGTAAATAAATATAAACAAATGTACGCCCTTACTTGAGAACTTGTATGAATTTATTTGACTATAAATGAGTAATGTGTGCTTACTTGATAATAATTGCTATTTGTGGATTGAGCCGATCGCCTTGGTAGAAATAGAAGCATCTATGGTTCGTGGCATTTGACCCTCTGGCAGTGCACAATTATTATTATTATTATGTTGGACCGGCCGTACAACCTAGACATAATGTGCGCATGTTATTTATGTGGAATTTATCTATGATTTACTCTATTTAAATGCTTTGAAATGTAAATTTCCATATGACATGACTGAAATTGATATATATTGTTTCTCCTTATTCTGAGGCTATCTTTATATTTATGTTATCCATGCTTAGCGTAAACCTTAAATATTATTGATATTGACCTTAGTAAGTGTCAAGACAACCCCTCGTCACTACTTCTTCGAGGTTAGACTGGATACTTGCTGGGTACATGTTGTTTATGTAGTCATACTATGCTTCTGTACTTAACTGTACAGGATCTGAGGCAGGTGCATCTAGTTACCCGTCCAACGCGAGTTCCTGATTCCTGATCAAGATCTCACGGTGAGCTGCCCCTTCCGAGCCGTTCAGCAGCATACCGGAGTTCTCTTCTTTTGTTGTTGTTATGTACTGTCTATTCTGTTTTAGGCAGTAGGATGATGTTAGTTTAGTACATTCTACTAGTTTCCCTAGTACTTGTGACACTAGTTCCTGGCACACACTTGTAGACCATTATTTTGGGATTTATTTATATTATTATGATCTTGTTATTTATCGATTTATTAAAAGCTTAACTATTAAGATAAATGTTGGGTTTTTTTGGGTAAAATAATTAGAACCCATTAGTTGTATTAGAGTTGGCTTGCCTGACAACGGTGTCGGGCGCCATAACGACCTACACTGGGATTTGGGTCATGACAACATGGTATCAGAGCACTAGGTTCTCGTAAGTCTCACAAGTCATGGGAAAACCTAATAGAGTCTTGCGGATCGGTACATAGACGTCTATATTTATCTTCGAAAGGTTATAAGGTATTAGGAAACTACTCTTTATTCATATTCTATCGTATAGTCTATGGTATACTAAATTTCCTTCTTCTATTCTCTCACAGATGGTGAGGCCGCGCACGGCAGATGTTCCAAACCCAGGAGGAGCTACTTCTCTCGTTGCTAGAGGCCAGGGGAGGGCACTAGCCTGAGGTAGGGGACAAGGGCATCCCAGAGCTGCCCCAGTTGCACCACCGGTGGATCCTGTGGGGGATCCTATCATTGAGGAGCAGGGCGAGGTGCCCGCAGTTGAGCCTACCCCAACAGACTTCATGACAACAACGGGTTTCCAGGAGTTCATGGGCTGTATGTTGCGGTTCATGGATACCATGTCTCAGGCTAGGTTATTTCCAGCAGACCTAGCCACATATCAGGCGGGAGGGGGAGCACAAACCCCTATTGCTCAGGCTTCAGGTCATGCACCTGCAGTGTATCAGACTCCAGGTGCACTACCCGCGAATAAGGCTCAGCCAGTTGCTTCAGTGGTACCCGAGCCCAGACCGGGTGCAGACGGCAATCTGCAGAAGTTAATGGATAGATGGACTAGGCTACACCCTCCTATCTTCAGAGGTGAGCGTCATGAGAATGCCCAGGATTTCATTGATAGGTGCAGGGACAGACTGCACAATATGAGAATATTGGAGTCTCATGGGGTTGACTTCACTACATTCCAGCTGGAGGGCAAGGCCCGTAGATGGTGGCAGTCTTATGTTCTTTGCAGGCCAGCTGATTCTCCTCCCATTACTTGGGGTCAGTTCACACAGCTTTTCTTGGATAGGTATATTCCACCCTCTGAGAGGGAAGAGTTGCGGTATCAATTTGAGCAACTTGAGTAGGGTCAGATGTCGGTGACCGACTATGAGGCGAGTTTTTCTAAGTTGTCCCGCCATGCACTGATGATACTTCCTACTGACGCAGAGAGGGTGCAGAGGTTTGTTGCAAGGTTGCATTCTAGTATTAGGGCCAACATGGCCCGAGAGGTGGAGATGGGGACTCCTTATTAGCTGGTAGTGGAGATTGCTCGGAGGATTGAGGACTTTCATCTGAGAAGTAGAGAGCAGATGCAGCAGGACAAGAGGGCCCGATTCTCTGGAGAGTTTAGAGGTGCCCCGACTAGGGGTAGAGGTCAGTTTGGGAGGGGTCAGCCCAGCAGGCCCACATATTAAGCACCACCACCTCCTCGAGGTGCTCCAGCACGCCCCTATTTCAGTGCCATACCGGAGAGTTCTTACTACCCGTCAGCTATCCAGGGTTCTTCCAGTGGGTATTCAGGTCCCTAGAGTTCTTTTGGCTCATATTTTAGTGCTATACTGGAGAGTTCATACCTCCCATGGCTATTCAGGCTTCTTCTAGTGGGTCTACAGGCCATCAGGGTCATACATCAGGGCAGTAGCTTACCGCACCCCGGGGTTTAATTAGAGTGTGGAAATCATGGTCATATGAGGAGATACTACCCCAAGCTTCGGGGCAAGGCAGTACAATAAGGTCAGTAACCCTTGATTACAGCATCGGTTGCCCAGCCGTCTAGAAGTGGAGGACAGACTGGTAGGGGCCGTCCTAGAGGTGGAGGCCAGATAGGGAGAGGTCAGCCAGCTACTATTCAGTCAGGTGGAGTCCAGTCAGTCGGTGCTCCATCCAGATTCTATGCTTTTCCGGCCAGACCAGATGCATTGGCCTTAGATGCCGTTATCACAGGCATTATTTCTGTCTACGGTAGGGATGATTCAGTGCTATTTGATCCAGGGTCTACCTATTCATATGTATCATCTCTGTTTGCTCATTTTCTAAATATTCCGCGTGTGTCCTTGGGTACTCCTATTCATGTGTCCACTCATGTGGTTGTGGATCAGATCTACCGGTCCCGTGTAGTCACATTCTGTGGTTTCGAGACTAGAGCAGATCTCCTATTTATTGATATGACTGACCTTGAGGTCATCCTGGGCATGGAATGGTTATCCCCGTATCACGCCGTCCTAGATTGCCATGCCAATCCTGTTACTTTAGTAATGCCAAAGTTGTAGAGGTTGGAGTAGAAGGGTTCCTCAATTAGTACATCTAGTAGGGTTATTTCCTTTCTGAAGGCCCGACATATGGTCGAGAAGGGTTGTTTGGCTTATCTAGCTTATGTTCGGGACACCACCACAGAGTCTCTGGCGATTGATTCAGTTCCAGTAGTCCAAGATTTCGCCGATGTGTTTCCTTCTGACCTTTCTGGTATGCCACCGGATCGTGATATTAATTTCTGTATTGATTTGGCCCAGGCACCCAGCCTATATCTATTCCACCGTACCGTATGGCTCCGAAAGAGTTGAAGGAGTTGAAGGAGCAACTTTAGGAGTTGTTAGCAAAGGAGTTTGTTAGACCGAGTGTGTCACCTTGGGGTGCACCAGTGTTGTTTGTGAAGAAGAACGATGGGACGATGCGGATGTGCATTGATTATCGCCACTTGAATAAGGCTACCATCAAGAACAAGTACCCGTTGCCGCGCATTGATGATTTGTTTGACTAGTTGCAGGGCGCTAGGGTGTTCTCTAAGATCGACTTGAGATTAGGGTATCATCAGTTGAAGATTCGGGACTCAAATGTTTCGAAGACGTCTTTTCGTACTAGATATGGCCATTATGAGTTTCTGGTGATGTCCTTTGGCTTAACTAATTCACTAGTGACGTTTATGGACTTGATGAATAGGGTGTTCAGGACTTATATTGATTCCTTTGTTATCGTCTTCATTGACGACATCTTGATATACTCACGTAGCCTGGGGGAGCACGAGCAACATTTGAGAGTAGTGCTTCAGACCTTGCGAGAGTAGAAGTTGTATGCTAAGTTCTCCAAGTGTGAGTTTTGGCTAGAGTTAGTAGCATTCTTGGTGAATATTGTATCAGGAGTAGGTATTAAGGTGGATCCCAAAAAGATTGAGGCAGGTCAGAGTTGGCCATGTCCTACTTCAGTGTCTGAGATCAGGAGTTTCCTAGGGTTTGCAGGTTATTACCGCCGATTCGTGCAGGGCTTTTCATCTGCCGTATCACCTCTGACTAGATTGACCCAGAAGGGTGCTCCTTTCCATTGGTCCGATGATTGTGAGGTAAGCTTTCAGAAGCTCAATATAGCTTTGACTAGAACACCGATTCTAGTGTTGCCTTCCGGTTCAGGCATGTATACTGTATGTTGTGACGCTTTACGCGTTGGCTTGGGATATGTATTGATGCAGAAGGGCCGAGTTATTGCATATTCTTCACGTCAGCTGAAGATTCATGAGAAGAATTACCATGTGCACGACCTGTAGCTGGTAGCGATTGTTCATGCTCTTAAGATAAGGAGGCATTATTTGTATGGGGTGTCATATGTGGTTTATACTGATCATCGCAGCTTACAACGCTTGTTTAAGTAGAGGGATCTCAATTTGAGGCAACGTAGATGGCTTGAGTTACTAAAGGATTACGACATCATCATTCTTTATCATTCAGGCAAGGCAAAACGTGGTCGTGGATGCCTTGAGTAGGAAGGCAAAGAATACGGGTAGTTTGGCATTCATTTCAGCGGAGGAGAGGCCACTAGCTTTGGACATTCAGTCCTTGTGTAACAGACTTGTGAGGTTGGACATTTTAGAGCCCAGTCGAGTTCTTATGTATGTTGTTGCTCAGTCTTCGTTATTGGTGCAGATCAAGGCTCAACAATTCGATGATCTACATTTGGCAGTTCTCAGAGAGACAATGCTACAGGGTGGTTCCAAGGAGGTTTCTATTGGCGAGGATGGTGTTCTGCGACTCTAGAGTCGCCTATGTGTTCCCAATGTCGATGGCTTGAGGGAGAGTATTCTAGAGAAGGCACACAATCCATTGTATTCAATTCATCCAGGTGCTACGAAGATGTATCGTGACTTGAGGCAGCATTATTGGTGGTAGCGGATGAAGAAAGACATAGTTGAGTATGTGGCTAGGTATTTGAATTGCTAGCAAGTTAAGTATTAACACCATAGGCCAGGTGGCCTACTTCAGCAGATGCATATACCTGAGTGGAAGTGGGGGTGCATTACTATGGACTTCGTAGTTGGATTGCCGCGGACATTGCAGAAGTTTGATGTAGTTTAGGTCATTGTCGACAGGTTGACCATGTCAACACACTTCATTTCGGTGATGACTACTTATACTTCAGAGAGGTTGGCTCAGATCTACATTCAGGAGATAGTTTGGTTGCACGGTGTGCCTGTTTCCACAATATCAGATAAATGCCCTCAGTTCACTTCCTATTTCTGGAGAGCCGTACAGAGTGAGTTGGTGACCTGTGTAGAGCTCAGCACAACATTTCACCCGCAGACTGACGGGTAGTTGGAGCGGACAATTCAGATTCTGGAGGACATGCTCCGAGCATATGTGTTTACTTTGGAGGGCAGTGGGATTAGTTCTTGCCTTTGGCCAAGTTTGCTTACAACAATAGTTATCAATCCAGCATCGAGATGGCTCCATTTGAGTCCTTATACGGTCGAAGATGTTGTTCTGCTATTGGGTGGTTTGAGCCTGGTGAGGCTAAGTTGTATGGTACATATTTGGTAAAAGATGCCTTGGAAAAGGTAAAGTTGATTCAGGAAAGACTTCGCACCGCACAGTCCAGACAGAAAAGTTACGTGGATCAGAAGACGCATGATGTATCATTCATGGTCGGCAGGAAAGTTCTCTTGAAAGTCTCACTGAAGGGTATTATTAGATTCGGGAAGAAGGGCAAGTTGAGCCTCAGGTTTATAGGCCTATTTGAGGCGTTGAGGTGAGTTAGGGAGGTTGCTTATGAGCTTGCGTTACCTCCCAGCTTATCGGGAGTTCATCCAGTTTTTCACATGTTTATGCTTCCTAGGTATCACGCCGACTTGTCCCATGTGTTAGACTTCAGTACTATTCAGCTAGATGAGAGTTTGGGTTATGAGGAGGAGCCAGTTGCCATTGTTGATAGATAGGATCTCCAGTTGAGATCCAAGAGGATTTCTGCGGTAAAGGTTCAGTAGAACGCCCAACCAGTCGAGGAGGCGACCTGGGAGTCCGCGTAGGACATACAGAGCAGATATCCACACTTGTTTCGCACTTCGGGTATGAATCTAAACCCATTCAAGGATGAACGTTTGTTTAAGAGGTGGAGAATGTAACGACCCTATTACGCCCCGCAATATTACGTCGATATTATGTCCCGTATTATTACATTACGATGATGGTACGCTTCGTAGTATTAAATTATGACGATGTTGCACCCTGTAGTATTGTACATTGAATTTGTCGTAAGGTAATTGACGTCAGTCCAAGGAAAAGATTATTTGGAGATTATAAGGACTATGCTATTTCAAACAAGTGATGAGTAAATTTGTGAAGGTAAGAGGGGAAGGAAATCAAAGAAAATGAATTTTCGTCCAAATTTGGCATGTTAGGATAAAATACGGGCCGAGCGTTAATACCCGATATTTAAGGACTAGTACCATACAAGGTACTATATGACCATGATAGTATGATATATATAAAAGAGTATTAAAATTAAGTAGAATTTTAAGTAAGTTGAGACTGTCGCACCTCCTTTTCGCCGCGCCCGCAGGGCGCGTGGGGAGTTTTCTCCAATTGAAGGACAGTCGAAACGGAATTTGTTTATTTGTTTTAGAGTCGCCACCTGGGAATTTTAAGGCGTCCCAAGTCACCAATTATAATCCCTGAATCGAGGAGAATATGACTCTGTTTATTATTCTGCGAACCAGAAATCCTGAGTAAGGAATTCTGTTAATCCGGAAGAAGGTGTTAGGCATTTCCGGATTCCGTGGTTCTAGCACGGTCGCTTAACTGTTTTTATTATTGGCTTAATTACCTTGATTTTATTAAATACATTGATGTTACATGTTTTTACTACCGCTTATTGATGACCCTTCTTTGAATCGAATTACGCGTACGTATATTCGTGTTAAAAAAAATTGCGGACTTGTGTCACGCGTACGTGTACACAATAACTTTTTATAATATATTTATTAAGCAATCATTTTTCGAAATTGTGTTGGATCAAGAATATTTGTTTTTCTTGAATAATGAACCGTACATCTCGGGTTTTTATGAAATTGATTTAACGCCTTTTGGAAAAATCCTTTTATTAAATATTCGTTCGAAATTGCGCGTACGCATAATCCGAATTTTTGCTTTTAAAAATATAATCAGGGTACGCGAACGTATCCCTAATTGTGCAAAATATTCGTAATGATATTAGGGATTTTCCACAAATTGTTTATTATATCTATACATTTTTATGTGAAAATCATGATAAATTCCCATTTAAGGTGCCCTTAAATTCTTTGAAAAGAATTTACAATTTATTAAATGTTGACCGTTGATTATATTTTCCGAATATAAGTTATATTCATTTCAACTATTCAATTTCAAAGGACAGAATACAAATATGATTAATATTATTTAAAAAAAAACAAATATGACATATATATATATATATATCAAAGAATAAATTTATATATATATATATATATATATATCAAAGAATAAATTGCATATAAAACTGAAAATGAATGATTCATAAAGGAAGGAAATATTTTCCAAATTTTTTTTTCATGATTTACTTAATGCAAATTCTATTTCTAATTACCATTGATATCAAGTGTTGCAATTGGTACTTATACATCTCGTTTCATTCTCATATAATCGCTTTTAATCTAATAAGCCTAATTATTTGATCAATTTGTCTTATGAAGGTATATAGGTATCGAGTTTATAAGAAAGGAATTATTATACAAGTTAATTCAATAAAATTACCTTACATGCAACTTAACTGTATATCGTAAACATTCATAACATTTTAACATTGTAACAAGCTACATCATATCACCTTTCGCCAACGTTTATACACACATCTATTATCTTATAAAAATATACCAACAACACCATCTTAACCTTATTTAACAATAAATATCACTACTGTAATTTTCTTGGCACTTCTACATCACTTCTTGCTTAACTAACAACAAAATTAAATAATGACCAACATTCATGCCATATTCCCTACTTTGACAATTTAATATGATTAAACTAATGAGATAATGAGCTAATATTATTACAAATCTTTATACTAACTTTCAAAGTAAGACAATTAGCTCATAGCTATCAAATTGAATTCACTACTAATTAACTAACATAAAAAAAAATGAAATTTAAATTGATGAACTTGGACAAATAGAAAACAGAATTTCAATTCAAACTTCATTGATGAGTCATGTTGAATCTCTTTCCAACTTAAAATTTAAAAGACATGTACCTGGTATTGGAAAACAAGAGAAGATGAAGCTGAGAAGCAGCAACAGTAGTAACAATGTAGCACAACAACGACAGTCCAGCAACACAGGAATAGACCAGTAACAGTAGGAATAGTAGTAAACCCAGGAGACTATAAACGACTCCAAGTATAGAGAAGAAGTAAAAGGCAGGAAGGTTCTGACTATTTCAGATCTTAAGCGAGGCAATGAAACAGTAACTATTCTTTTCAACTTCAAAACTCTCCAAAATGAATTCTGTCCCTGTATATTCAGTGTATCCAGAATGTATATCGGGTGTATACTTCTCACTCCGCCCCCTCTTTTTTTCTTCTCTCTATCTAGTTTTTCCTCTCTTTTTTTCCACCCTTCTTCCTAAATTTTCTCTTCTATTTATAGCAAAATTTTCGAAATTTTCAGATTTATTTTTTTATTATTTTATTATTTTTTTAATTAAAAGAAATCCCACTTACAAATTGCTTTTATTTTTTTAGAAAAAGAAATCCCACCTTTATTTACTTTTATTTTTAAAATTCCAACTTTAATTACTTTATCTTATTTAAAATCCCACTTTTTATTTTTTTTAAAAGAGAATCTCACTTTATTTAACTTTTCTTTAAAAAACAAACCACTATCTTTTCTTTTTCTTTTAAAAATGCTACTTTCAATTACTTTAAATTTTTTTAAATTTTCAGATACCTTTATATTTATTTTTTAATTCCAACCTTCTTTTACTTTTAAATTTTTTTTTTAAAACTTTTTATTTTTTTTTAAAATTTTCTACATTCTTTTACTTTTTTAAAAAAAAAAAATCATTCCCGAAATTATTATATATGTTTTTTTAAAAAAAATAAAAAATAAAAATAAAAAAAATAAAATAAAATATTTTCGGATTTTTTTTATATATAAAAAAACAAAAAATAAAACTATTAATAGTGATAATTCACCTTTTATTTTTTATTTTTTTGGTTTTGTTTTGTGTTGGACAAAAATGAAGATGGGGTGTTGGGTTAATGGAGCGGACCGGGTCGACCCGGTTTGAAACGGACCGGGTCATGGGGAAAGTTGGGCAATTATTTGGGCCTGTGGTTTGAAATTGAAGAAGTGGCCCAATCCGATTTTTCTTTGTATTTTTGTTCTCTTTTCTTCTTTTATTTTTCTAAAACTAAATTATAAAAGTACTTAAATTATTATTAAGAACTAAATTAAGTTATAAAAGCGCAAATTAACTTCCAATAACAATTAACGCACAATTAAGTAATAATTAAGCATAAAATTGTTCATTTGGACATTAAATGCTAAAAATGCAAAAGATGCCTATTTTTGTATTTTTTTATTAATTTAACAAATAAACATGTATAGACAAACATACAAATAGTTACACAAAATATCACAAAAATTGCACACCAAGAAAAATTATTTTATTTTTTGAATTTTTTGGGAGTAATTCTCATATAGGGCAAAAATCACGTGCTTACAGCTGCCCCTCTTTGCCCGAAGACACGAAGGGTTTTCGTGCAAAGATAAAGCGAGCGATTTTTGCCCATCCGAGTACTCCACGTGGCAGCAAACCATACCCTAAAGAAATGACTCTTAGTCGTTTCTTATGAGGTGGAAAACTAATGTGAAGTCTTACATATCAAAGACTAATATAAAACTAATGTAAAGTTTTACATTCCAAATGTTTTCCATATAAAAGACTACCATCAGAAGTGTGTGGGGGGGAGGGAGGGGGGACGTTAGCCATTTTTTAAAGGCTTTCAATCAAATTCATTCTCAAAACACTTCAATCAAATTACTACTTTGATAGCGTGATTTCTTAACCAAAATCAGACGACGTTTCTTAGCACAATTAGCATCATGAGATTTTGTGATTCTAAGGGAGTGCAATGCAACCTTTTTCAAGAATATCTTACGGATTTTTCTCTACTACTCTAGGTATGTTAAGGCTATCCCTTATTTCTTTTGGCATGATCCATACGATGCAAACGAAACGTGCAAATGCACAACTTCTATAAATGACTCTATTCATAGAAATGCTAGAGATGCCTATATTCTTGATTCTCCATGTGGCATATTATTCTATGATCTGTTCATGGGTCTCAGAAAAATACGTAATTTGAAAAAGTTTACTTCATGATATTATTCAAAGGCATAATGGTCTTATGACACTCCAAGAGATTTTATTGACGTACTTCTCATGCATTACATTCATGTACATTGACCCATGACCAGATTGTGTTATATGTGTATATATATATATATATATATATATATATATATATATATGATGTTATGGCGTTATATACGCGTATATATAAGTATATATATGGGATATGGGAAAAGTTATGGCGTTATATACGCACCACCACCTGATCAGCTGGTATACGTTGATGATTTTGCCCACAGTGACCGAGATGATATGATGGGATGCCCTCAGAGGCTTGATGATGTTATGAACACATGTACCTATGCACGACATGACATTCATACACATATGCATGACACTATAAGTATTTCATGATTTACAGAGTTATCCAGACCTACAGGTTGAGTCATTTATTCTATATCTCCTCCATGTCTGTTATGTAATTATTTATGTTCCTTACATACTCGGTATATTATTCGTACTGACGTCCCTTTTGCTTGGGAACGCTGTGTTTCATGCCCGTAGGTCCTGATAAACAGGCTAAGAGCCCTCTAAGTAGGCTATCAGCTCAGCGGAAGATGTTAGTGCACTCCATTTGCTTCGAAGTTGCTTGTTTGGTAAGTATGATTTAGACGTGTATTGTTTGGTATGGCGGGACTCTGTCCCGACCTTGATGAAAATTATGTATTCTTAGAGGCTTGTAGATAGATGTCATGTACGTAAAATATTGTATGGCCTTGTCGGCCTATGTTCAGTATACGAGTAGTTATTTTGGCCTTATAGGCCTGTATTGCTTATGTATAAGTTGGTATCACATTTTGTATTCTATTTATCTCACGGCAGCCTTCCGGCTCAATTATCTATGATATTATGACATGAAAGGATACGTTATGTTGGTACTCAGTTGAGTAAGGTGTCGGGTGCCCGTCACGGCCCATCGGTTTGGGTCGTAAAAAAAGTGGTATCATAGCAGTTCTATCCTAGGGAGTCTACAAGCCGTGTCTAGTAGAGTCTTGTTTATGGGTGTGTCGTGCACCACACTTATAAGCAGGAGGGTATAGGGCATTTAGGACTGTCATTCTTTCTTCTTACTCTAGATCGTGTGGTAGAGCTCAGTTGCAAGAACTCAATTTCCTAAACTTTATCTTATTCATAATACGACAATGCCTACATCCAAAAAGACAGGTGGTAAGAGATATAGTTGTGGAAGAGTTGAGTTAGAAGAACTCGATTTTTGCATCATGATTATGATGGATAAATATGAAGTATTCAGCAGACCATGTGTATACTAAGATGTGTAAGCTTCTTGAAAAGGATCCCTAAGGCAAGAATGTCTATCCATTTTTACGATAGGAAAAAAAGGAAAAAGAGAATTGAAAAGTAGACATAAGTTCCAGCAAGTAACAGAAGCAAGGTGAAAAAGGGTACGAGGTACCCAGTTAATGAAGATTATTGGTATTTTTAACTCAGGCAGAGAAATATAAGCATTTTGAGTTACCTTCAATAGTAACAGAGGTATGCACAATTGGTCACACCCATTCTAGTTATGTCCTATGGGGGTTAACAGAAGTATTACATGAAGAGGACGAGATATCAGGATCCGGTCGGGGTTAGAATAACCCAAAATGATGGTTGAAATGTTTGTGTCAGTTGACATTTCCGAAGAGTATTTCAAATGTGCTAATACATCTCCTCGTGAGATACCCAGATGATGCACTCTAAAATAGTACAACTAGATATGAGCACTACAAAGATAGACATTGAAAGCCTGGAAGGGATAAATATTACCTTAGTATGACTCTCGTCCCTAGTAGAGCAAGGACGTGGAGAAACACGAAGAGCCGATGAATGAAGAAAGGAGAGCTAAAAGCGAAAGAATGTCGTGTTGAGGTTTTCACAAGAAAGGGATAGGCAAAAGTATTAGCAGAGTAATGATAAGAGAGATAAGGAAGAATTATGAGTGAGATGTGATACATGGATGACAACGGTAGAATGTTCCAGAATCTATAGTCAAATGAAGAAAGAGACAAAAGGTGATGGGCCTTAAGAAAACAAAAGAGTATACGCCATACAATTACATCCTCATTTCGAGGAATAAGTTCGCGACTTTGACATGACTGACAAAAGTAAAGCTAGACCCCAGAATAATAGAAATCAGTACGAACTGGTGCACAAGATAAACTAAACATGAGTTAGGAATTGAGTGATTTGATAATAGTCAGCATCATAAGAATTTCAGATTGCATTCCGGCAATAATAGAATGGACAATAGAAGAAGATCCATGATGAATTCAGAGAATGTTCATTTAGGGGGACGCTTCCCTAAAGCAAGCAATATGAGCAAAGTAAAGTTTAAGGGACTGTATGTGCCAGTTACACTAAGTGTCACCATCGCGAGTAAGGAGTTTTTTTATCCTTGGTATAGAAGGATTACCGCAAGGCGAGTAAGGGTCATTGGTGATGTGAAAGGATGCCAAAGATGAAGAGGAAAAACATCTATAGGCAGGTCGTCATAGCTCCAAGATTTAGTACTCCCCTAAAGGGGGAATATAGAATGATAAAGGAAGAATGCGATAAAAATGAGAAAGGGATGAGATTCTTATCCAAATGTTATAGACATGCTATGATTCCAGAACGTTATGTAAGCACGACGTCAAAAAAAATTAAGTAAGGGTTCCTTCCCGGGATGTTATTAATAAATAAGGAGCCAGTACGTGAGGTAAGTTAAGACAAGGAAATAACCCAAGAATGATTACATAGAATATGGATAAGAGAATGGGCCGACGAGTAGTTAGTAGTTGATTCAGGAAGAGCCTATTCATGACTAGATAGGAGGTTACAGACAAATCAGCAGATCATGCAAGATAAATGTAATAAACCTCAACATGGGGAATTCAGCACCGCAGTAATGTCATTATAATAATTGAGATATATTCAAATCGGAGTCAGGTTATTTAAAGGTACCATATGAGTGTTACGGGGATAAAAGAAAGTGCCACTGGAAAGACAGTCAAAATATCATTTCAGGAGCAACCCTACAAGCACAAGGGCATGGAGGAAAGCAACTACAAATGATTATAGACAAGGAAGGACATCAAAAGGTCCGTAATAAGTTCACAACTTTACAAGAGTCAAGGGTTCTCCCTAAGTACTACAGCGAAAGACTAGATGAGGAAATAAGGAAGAAGTGCAACCTAAGCACAATAACCTAAAAAGGAAATGGCCGTGTAACAACAGTCTCATAATAACATTGTAAGCACTCCAAAGGAAAGTGGCACCTACCGTGGCTAATGAATGGGAAGTAAAATTAAAAGTAATATTCGAGATCATATGAGTTGCACGAAACCTACAACATGTATGGAAACTAAGACAAGATAAGTATGCACACAACAAGGGGGCAGAAAGACCAGGAAAAGTAATAGCTTACGTTAAAGAAAGTTGAGAAGGAACAAAAGGAATTATTCGATCAGTGATCCCGAGTTGGTGACGTTATGAACGCACTTAAGAGTTTGGAGTTTTATACCTGCAGCATATACAGCCATAGAAGATTCTGGTATACGTTAAAAGAAAGTATTGAGCACAGGTCATAGACGAAGGATTGAATTGTTAAAGGATTGTATCATGAATATCCCTCAGCTCCTATTAAAGGCTAAAGTAATAACTAATACCAGGAGCCGCAGATCGGAAGATAGCTTAAGCCTACATAAAGGCTGATCAGAAAAAGAGGAAACTAAAGAGTTACATTGACTAAGTAAAATAAAAGTGGACCAAGAGAATTATAGACCTCAGGATCACTCTTAAATAACAGAGGTATAAGAGAGCTAGTACAACATCCAAATTTTATAACAGCTCTATGATGAAGCCAACTAAAGAGTACCAGCCTCATAAGAAGTAAGTATGAAGCTCCTACCGGATTGTGTATTCACCAAAGGTACAATATTATAATAGAGCTTCAGGTTGTGGAGGTAAGTTATACCTATGTGGAAGGGAGGTTATGAAGGAGATAGAATAATGTGAGGCAATATTTTAAGGTAAGTAAGGAAAAGTTAAATAACGTACAAGATACTCAAATACAGAAGGTTATAGACAGTCCATACTGCGGATAAGGGGCTAGGAGCGCGGGGATTCAATATCCAGGAATCATAGCAGCGTCGTCAGTAGCATACCTTTTAGTATAAATACTCACCCTTGTTACTCCTTGTTGCGGCGTGCAACCCGATCCCACCAGTCCACCCTTATTACTCCTCAATATATCACCTTTATGTCTCCTATTGCGGTGTGCAACCCGATCTTACCTGTCCATCCTTATTACTCCTTGTTGCGGCGTGTAACCCGATCCTAGCAGAAAATCACATTTCACCCTTATTCCTCCCACTGCGGTGTGCAACCCGATCCCACTATAACAGTACCAATCATAAAATACGAACAAGAATTTCACAAATTAATTCAAATCCCCCTCAACACTTATACCATAACCAAACACAATGGAAGATCATTACAATTATGAAACTTCATCTGTCATTACTACACAGTGAGACCAACCAAAGTGTACCACGAATCACCAATAAACCAACGCAAACCAACAGATGAAACTATGGAACAATTAATAACATCAATAGAGAAACAACATTTAACAAGAAGCAATTAGACATGGAGGCATCAATAAGCAAGTAGCAATTAAGACAAGAAAGTAATATATAGAGAAACGGGGAAAGGGAACAGGCTAAACAAGTAATTTGGCGACGCATAGGTGCTCGTCACCACACCTATACACCACACACATGGTATTTCACATAGCAAATAAGTCGGGGATCCGTAATCCCTCAAGTCAAGGTTAGACCAAACACTTACCTCAAGCCAACGAGTAATTCATAGCTAAAATATCACTTTACCTCTCGATTCTACCACCAATCCACTCGTATCTAGCCATAATTAACTTAATAACATCAATAAATGCTAAAGAAACCAATTCCAATGCATAATTATAGATTTCCCAACATTTTCCCCAAAAGTCAAAAATCGACCCCGAGCCCGCTTGGTCAAAACCCAAAATTCGGACCAAAACCTGATTACCCTTTCACCCCTGAGCCCGGATATACAATTGGTTTTGGAATCCGACCCCAATTTGAGGTCTAAATCCCCAAATTTCAAAATTCCTTAGTTCTACCCAAAAACACCCAATTCCACCATGAAAAACCCTAGATTCTAGGATGAAATCTTGAAAAAAGATGAAATAGATTGAAAGAAATGAGTTAAGAATCATTTACCTATGATTTCGGGAAGAACTTGCTCTAGGAAAATCGCCTCTTGAAGTTTAGATTTTGAAAAATAAGAGAATGAATGAAAAATCCCGTCTAAGTTAAGTTTTGAACAGCTGCAGATGTCGCATTTGTGACCTGAGCTTCGCAAATGCGAAGGGGCTATCGCAATAGCAAAGCCTTCATAATTTCTGTTGCCTTCGCAAATACGAGGAAAGTGTCGCAATTGCGATCACTGACCCCGCAAATGTGAACAAAAGATCACATTTGCTATCCATACCCCTCCCAGACTCATTTTGCATTTGTGAAGGTTTGTTCGCATTTGCGAACTATGCTGGCCAAGCATTCTAATCACATTTGTGATGCAAGGCCCGCAAAAGCGGACCCTGCAGGGCTCGCAATTGTGATGCCTGATATCACAATTGCGAGATCAGGAGCCTGTAATAGCTGACGCATACCAGCAATATTTTCCTAAGTCCAAAATCATTCCATAGCCTATCCAAAACTCACCCGAGCCCTAGAGGCTCCAAACCAAACATGCACACAACCTTATGGTTGGCAGAATTCTTTTGCTTGGACTGAGCTGTACAAAGTCTATCTTGAATTATCTTAACCTTATCCAAGGCATCCTGTACTAAATTTGTACCTAACAACCGAGCCTCCCCCGGCTCAAACCACCTAAACGGCAATCAACACCGTCTGCCATATAATACCTCTTAGGGAGCTATCTGGATACTCGACTGATAGCTGTTGTTGTAGGCAAACTCCGCTAATGGAAAGAACTAATCCCAAGAACCTCCAAAGTAAATAACACAGGCGCGGAGCATATCCTCCAAAATCTAAATAGTACAGTCGGACTGTCCGTCCGTCTGAGGATGAAATGATGTGTTCAACTCGACCCACGTACCCAACTCACGCTGCACTGCCCTCCAGAAATGCGAGGTAAACTGCATGCCTCGGTTAGAAATGATAGACACGGGCACACCATAAAGATGAACGATCTCACAGATATAGATCTCTAGCAACCGCTCCGAGGAATAGGAAATTGCCACAAGAATGAAATGTGCCGACTTAGTCAGCTACATATGCAACAATATCCTTCTTCATCCTCATCCACCAATAATGTTGCCGCAAGTCCTGATACATCTTGGCAGCGCCCAAATGAATAGAGTACCAGGAATTATGGACATCCTATAGAATCAACTCACGAAGTCCATCCACATTAGGCACACAAACTCGACCCTGCATCCTCAAGACTCCGTCATCTCCAACTGTAACCTACTTGGCATCTCCATGCCGCACTATGTCCCTAAGGACAAGCAAATGAGGATCATCATACTACCGATCTCTGATACGCTAAAATAATGAAAATTGAGTGACTGTACAAGCTAGAACATGGCTGGGCTCAGAAATATTCAACCTCACAAGCTGATTGGCCAAAGCCTGAACATCCAAAGCAAGCGGTCTCTCACCGACTGGAATATACGCAAGGCTACCCATACTAGTCGACTTCCTACTCAAAGCATCGGCCACCATATTGGCCTTCCCAGGATGATACAAAATAGTGATATCATAGTCTTTCAATAGCTCCAACCACATTCTCTACCTCAAATTGAGCTCCTTCTGGTTGAACAAATACTGCAAACTCTTATGATCTGTGAACACCTCACACGACATGCCATATAAATAATGCCTCCAAATCTTCAGCGCATGAACAATTGTTGCTATCTCCAAGTCATGAACTGGATAATTCTTCTCGTGAATCTTTAACTACCACGAAGCATATGCAATAACCTTGCCATTCTGCATCAACACCGCACCAAGTCCAATACGAGATGCATCACAATACACTATATATAGCCTTGAACTTGTGGGAAATACCAACACCGGTGCAGTAGTCAAGGTTGTCTTGAGCTTCTGAAAGCTTGCCTCACACTCGTCCGACCACTTTAACGGGGCACCCTTCTGGGTCAACCTGGTCATCGGGGATGCTATGGATGAAAACCCATCCACAAACTGACGGTAATAACCCGCTAAACCCAAGAAACTCCGGATCTCTATAGCTAGTGTGGGTCTAGGACAATCCTTAACTGCCTCAATCTTCTTAGGGTCCACCTGAATACCCTCTGCTGATACAACATGACCCAAGAAAGCAATTGAACTCAACCAAAACTCACAATTCAATAACTTAGCATATAATTGGCTATCTCTCAGAGTCTAAAGAACGATCCGAAGATGCTGCTCATGCTCCTCTCGGCTGCGGGAGTAGATCATGATATCATCAATGAAAACAATCATGAAGGAATCCAGATAGGGCTTGAACACCCAGTTCATCAAATCCAAAAATGCTGCTGGGGCATTTGTCAACCCAAATGACATCACTAGGAAGTCATAATCCCCGTATCGAGTGCGAAAAGCTGTCTTAGAGACATTGGATGCCATAATACTCAACTGATGGTAGCCAAATCTCAAATCGATTTTCGAAAACACCTTGGCCCCCTGAAGCTAATCAAATAAGTCATCAATACTCGGTAATGAATACTTGTTCTTGATGGTAACTTTGTTCAACTGCCGATAATCTATGTACATCATCATTGATCCATCCTTCTTTTTAACTAATAACACCGGCGCACCCCAGGGCGAGACACTAGGTCTAATAAAGCCCTTATCAAGCAAATCTTGCAACTGCTCCTTCAATTCTTTCAACTCTGGCGGGGCCATGCGGTATGACGGAATAGAAATGGGCTGAGTGCCCGGAGCCAAATCAATGCAAAAGTTAATATCCTTGTCGGGTGGCATCTCCGGCAGGTCTGTAGGAAATACCTCTGGAAACTCCCGAAAAATTGGTACAGAATCCATGGAAGGAACCTCAACACTAGAATCACAAACATAAGCGAAATAAGCCAAACATCCTTTCTCGACCATACACCGAGCCTTCATATAAGAGATAACCTTGCTGGTAGAATGACCAGGAGTCCCTCTCCACTCCAATCGAGGCAACCCTAGCAAAGCTAAGGTCACGGTCTTAGCGTGACAATCCAATATAGCATGATAATGTGACAACCAATCCATCCCCAAAATGACATCGAAATCAACCATATCAAGAAGTAGGATATCTACACTAGTCTCAAGACCCCTAATAACAACTACACACGAGCGATAGACACGATCTATAATAATAGAATCCCCTAATGGCGTGGACACATACACGAGAGCACTCAAAGAATCATGAGACATAACCAAATATGAAGCAAAATAAGATGACACATAGGAGTATGTAGATCCTGGATCAAATAGAATTGAAACATCTCTACTACTAACCAAAAAAGTACCTGTGATAACTATATCGGAGGACTAAGCCTCAGGCCTGGTTATGAAAGCATAACATCGGGGATGGGCCCCACCACCCTGAACCATATCCCTGGGATGACCTCCTGCTAGCTGGCCTCCACCTCTAGCGGCCTGGCCTCCACCTCTAACGGCCTAACCTCCATCTCTAGTGGGTTCACCCCTACCTCTGGCTCCTTGACCCCTACCTTTAGCTGGCTGGGCAGGCGGTGCTAGAATCATGGCATGAGAACTCTGTTGTTGTAACTGAACACCCACTAATCTGGACAGGTCCTTTGGACATGCCCATACTTACCATACTCAAAATATCAATCTGAATATTGCAGCTGAGGAAACTGAGACTGACCCTGACGGGCAGGCTGACTGAGATAATAACTCTGAAGAGGAGGTCCTCTAATAGGAGTTGGCGGTGCACTATAAGCTGGCTGCCCTGAATGAGGTACATAAGGACCACAACCCCCTGAAGCTCCATGGGATGTCTGAAGTGCTGAATGAAACGACCTAGGAGAATGACCTCTAACAAAAGTATCTCGACCTCCAGATGAGGTCCCCCTGAATCCACCGGAATGATGCGGCCTCTTGTCAGACACCTGACCACTCCCCTAAGCTAAGACCATATCAACTCGTTTGGCCACATTGGCTGCATCCTGGAAAGAAATCTCACTCCCTGTCTCTTTAGCCATATGCAATCTGATAGGCTGAGCAAGTCCCTCAATAGACCTCCTCACCCTCTCTCTCTCGGTGGGAAGTATAAGAAGAGCATGACGGGCCAAATCCACAAATCTAGACTCGTACTAAGTGACAGTCATAGAACCCTGCTGAAGGCGCTCAAACTACCTCCGATAGTCCTCTCTCTGAGTGATAGGGAGATACTTCTTCAAGAATCACTGAAAGAACTTGTCCCAAGTGAGAGCTGGTGACCCAGCTAGTCTAGCCAAACAATAATCGCTCCACCATTTCTTGGCGGAACCTGACAGACGAAAAGCAGTAAAGTCGACCCCATTGGTCTCCACTAACCCCATGTTCCATAGAACCTCGTGACAACTGTCCAAATAGTCCTAGGGATCCTCTGAAGATGTACCGCCATAGGTAGTAGTGAAAAGCTTGGTGAAGCTATCCAATCTCCACAAGGCATCAAAAGACATAGCTGATCCATCACCGGTCTGTGCTACAACACCCGGTGGAACTAGTCCAAATGGGTGAGCTACTGGAGTCTGAAACTGGGGAGCCGTCTACTCTAGAGTATGAGTAGTGGGAGTCTGTGCTCCTCCCTCATCCCGAGAGATGGCTGGTGCTACAGGAAGTATGTCGGGTAACACTCTCCAAAAGGCCCACTAGACGGACCAAGGCATCCTGAAGTACCGGGGTAGCTATGAACCCCTCTGGAACCTGAGCTGGCCCTGCTGGAATGATTTGGGCCAGAGCCTCCTCATCAAACTCTACCTGAGGCTCCGCCACTGGTAATGCTGCTCGAGCTCTAGGTTGAGCCCTGCCCCTGCCTCGGCCTCTAGCACGGCCTCACCCTCGTCCTCTGCCCCACTTAGGAGCTGCCACTAGGGGCTCGGGCTGCTGATCAGCTGATGAAGCAGTACGTGTGCTCACCATCTGCAAAAGAATAGTGTAGAGGGTTCAATTAGCATTAAGAGATCAAACCGCATGACAGAGACGAATAAAGTGAAATTTTTCCTAACTCTGTAGCCTCTAGGGATAAGCATAGACGTCTCCGCACCGATCCCTCAGACTCTACCAAGTTTGTCTATGAATTGTGAGACCTAGGAAACCTAGTGCTCTGATACCAACTTGTCACGACCCGAATTTCCCACCTTCGGGACCGTGATGGCGCCTAACATTGCACTCCTAGGAAAGCCAATGTTACAAAGTATTTCACATTTTACCTTTATCCGTTTACAATTAAAATTTAACAAAACTAAATCAGCGGAAATAAAAGCGGAAGTACATAATTTAGCTAATTACCATTATACTATTAACCAAAGGCCGAAATAGATACCACCCAAAATCTGGTGTCACAACTCACGAACATTCTACGAATACTACAAGTAATGGTTTGAAAGAAAATACATTTGTCTCAGCAACCGACCTCTCGATCAGCCACTACCAGCTCCGAAATCTGCACAGAAAATACAGAGTATAGTATCAGTACAACCGACCCCATGTACTGGTAAGTGCCAAGCCTAACCTCGACGAAGTAGTGACGATGCTACGACAGGGGCATAACAATATATAACCTGCAATGGTTTATACAAAGATAGAAAGGAAATACATAATGAAATATAATAGTAACTTGCATTAAATAAACATGGAACCCAGTCGTTCTACCAATACTCAGCTATAACCAATCCTTAAGGGAGTTTCAACACTAAAATAAGGAACCTCATCAGAAGAAGAATACATAAACAACAAATTATGCGGCGCGTATCTCGATCCCACCATATAAGCAATAATAGTATAAATATTCACCCTTATTACTCCTTGTTGCGGCGTGCAACCCAATCCCACCAGTCCACCCATATTACTCCTCAATATATTGCCCTTATTCCTACTGTTGGGGCGTGCAACCCGATCCCACATGTCCATCCTTATTACTCCTTGTTGCGGCGTGCAACCCGATCCCAGCAGACAATCACATTTCACCCTTATTCCTCCTGCTGTGGTGTGCAACCCGATCCCACTATAGCAGTACCAATAATAAAATAAGAACAAGTATTTCACAAATTAATTCAAATCCTCCTCAACACTTAGGGAACATTTTTATGATATGCGTCTGAGTCCCTTTTTACATAGCTAAGTCATGTCTATGCGTTTGAGAATGAATGAAAAATTCCGTCTAAGTCCCTTTTTACACAACTGCTGATGTCGCATTTGCGACCTAACCTTCACAATTGCAAAGCTCGCAAATGCAAGTAAAGTATCACAAATGCGAACTACCCACATTTCTGTTGCCTTCGCAATTGCGAACAATTGTTCGCAAAAGCGACTGAAATGATCGCAATTGCGATCTAGTCTTTGTAATTGCAAAATCTATTTTCCCCTATCCCATCGCAAATGCGAAGTATTGTTCGCATTTGCAAACATATGCTGGTTCAGCTTCTCTTCGCATTTGCGATGATAAGCTCACAAATGCAACCTCAACAGTAGTCGCAAATGCGAAGCTTGACCTCGTATTTGCGAGATCTGAGGCCTACAACGCAGTTGAAGAACACAACAATCTTTCTAAGGTTCAAATCACTCTGTAGCCCATTCGAAGCTCACCCGAGCCCTCGGCGCTCCAAACCAAATATACACACAAGTCTTAAAACATAATATGAACTTGACCACATGATCAAATTGCCAAAATAACATCTACAACTACGAATTTAGCACCAAATCAAATGAAAATTTTTAAGAAAATTTAAAACTTCTAACTTCACAACCGAACATCCGAATCACGTCAAACCAACTATGTTTCTCACTAAATTTCACATACAAGTCTTAAATATAATAATAAACCTGTACCGGGCTCCGGAACCAAGATACGGACCCGATACCAACAAGATCAAATATTAACCAAATTCTTAAAACCATTAGATTTTCATCTTTTCAATATTCAACAAAAATTTATATCTTGAGCTAGGGACCTCAGAATTCAATTCCGGGCGTACGCCCAGGTCCCATATTTTATTATGAACCCACCGGGACTGTCAAAATACGAGTCCGGGTCCGTTTACTAAAAATATTGATCGAAGTCAACTAAAATCAACTTTTTAGGCAAAAATTATTATTTTATTAATTTTTAACATAAAAGCTTTCCGGAAATACGCCCGGACTGCGCATGCAAATCGAGAAGGGTAAAAATGAGATTTTTAGGGTTTTGGAACATAGAATATAGTTATAAATCATAAGATGACCTTTTGGGTCATCACATTGTTAGATCATGAATGGAGTACTTTATTTAGAGTACATTAGCAATTAACCATGTTTGAGAACAAAAGTATGAGTCTTTTTTTGTTAAACTAATTAAATAAGAAGATTGAGGGTAAATCCTAGTTTAGGATAATTAATTCTAGATCCGAGATGAATAATATGAATAGAAAAACATAGCTGAGTATAAATGCTGGCAGTGATTATGACCAGATTTAATAGCATAAAGAGAGATGCATTAAGTAACATAAAATGGCAATAAAATATAAATAAAGGAAAAGATTCATCCAATCTTGAGTGAAGCGGATCCTCTTTTATTTGATAAAGATGAATGATAACAGATACAAGAACCTTAGGACCCTTTTTGGATCTGATGAAGGTCTGGGATCGCAAATCCTCTCATCTCTTTAAAGGGGTATGTTTACATATTTTCTAGAGAGAGGGAGAGGGAGAGAGAGAGATCCCCCTTTCTAGGAAGTCCTATCTTCCTTATTATAAGGGGTATCCATAGAAAATCCTAAAAAAGTACAATTAGAGGGAATATTCAGTAGAATATTCCCTTTGAGGATTCCCAAGCAAACTAGCTATTTCATCGATGTTCGACCTCGGCCTTATTGATGACTATCCGGCCTCTGCCTTATTGATGACTATCCGACCTCGGCCTTATTGATGACCGTCCGACTTCGGCCTGTCCTACCTCGGCCTTGTGTCTTCACCTATCGAATTTCTCTGATCTAATTTTCACCCATATTGTTAGTCCCTCCGCTTATTGAGGTCCTCTCTAGATCGAGCTCGGTGAGCTGATTTCATTAATCGTAGTTCGAGAAATTCGGATGGGGAGGTCGACTAGTGTGGATCGCGGCTGAGGGTGCCGATCTTTAGGTCAAAGTGGTATCCCCGCGGGCTGAACTTTAGCAGAGTTCGATCAGGGCCAATGACTCGAGTAATGAGTCGATCGAGAAGACGGTAGAGTTGGAGAAGTCCGTCAAGGCCAAGATGGCGGCTTTGTCAAGGATGGTGGCATTCGAGGAGGTCATTCGCATCCTCGAATTTGGACGGGTGAGGAGGCCGAATGTGACTTCGGATGAGGTCGTCGAATGGGGATTCGTGCGAGGTTGCCGAATGTGAATTCGGACGAGGTTACCGAATATGAATTCGGGCGAGGTCGGCGAATGATGATTCGGGCGAGGTTGCTGAATGTGAATTCAGGCAAGGTCGCCTACTATGAATTCGAACGAGGCCGAAGGTTGATTCGGACGAGGTCGAAGGCTGTAATTTGAGCGAGGTCGAATTCTTCTTTTCGGCGATGGCCCTTGGCCGTAGGGGTGTTATTTCGAGCTATGGCCGAAATGTTAACCTGTCGTGGTTTGAACGAGGTCGAACTCTTTTTTTTGGCGATAGCCCTTAGCCGTAGGGGTGTTATTTCGAGCTAGTCGAAATGTTAACCCGTCGTGGTTCGAATGAGGTCAACCTCTTTTTTTTACGGTGGCCCTTGGTCGTAGGGGTGTTATTTCGAGCTAAGGCCGAAATGTTAACCCGTCGTGGTCCGAATAAGGTCGAACTCTTCTTTTTGGCGATCGCCCTTGGCCGTAGGAGTGTTTTTCGAGCTGGTCGAAATGTGAACCTGTCGTGGTTTGAATGTGGTCGACCTCTTTTTTTTTATGATGGACCTTGGCCGTAGGGGTGTTATTTTAAGATAAGGCTGAAAGGTTAACCTGTCGTGGTTCGAACGAGGTCGACCTCTTCTTTTTTGGCGATGGCCCTTGGCCGTAGGGGTGTTATTTCGAGCTGGTCTAAATGTTAACCCGTCGTGGTTCGAACGAGGTCGACCTCTTCTTTTTGACGATGGCCCTTGGCCGTAGGGGTATTATTTTGAGCTGGTCGAAATATTAACCCGCCGTGGTTCGAATGAGGTCAACCTCTTCTTTTTGACGATGGTCTTTGGCCATATAGGTGTTATTTCGAGCTAAGGCTGAAATGTTAACCCGTCGTGCTTCGAACGAGGTTGACCTCTTCTTTTTTGGCGAATCATAGGCTACCATATTGTCTGTAGACATCGAAGTGGATCTTGGCGTACTCGATTTTGTTTCTTTTCTTTTTTTTTGGAGAGTTTCGGGTGTCCTCTGGGGAAGTCCCAGTTTCGCTTAGCTTCTGCGTTTTCTGGGTGAGTCCCAGTTTGCTTTTGTGTGTTTCCTGGGTGGGTCCCAGTTTGCTTAATTTTGCTTGCATTGGAGAATATGAGGCATTTCCTGTTTGCGCATCTGGAAGAATGCTCCTGCTTTTATCTCACTTAGAAAAATAGTTAGTTAAACCAAATAAAATCATTCGTTACCTCGATTGGATTGTTCAGCGAGTGGGGAGGAATGTTACATTGAGCTATACGAGTACGCCCCTCACATGGAAAGAAAGGAGCAATCATTCGGCTAACTGCCATTTCATCTTGAAAAGCATCAATGGCCGAAAGGAGGCGATGATGTTGAAGTAGAGCCGAACAACTCCCAAATTCATCGCCTCATGATTGTTGTCTTTTTAATGATGATGAAGTTGAAAATGCAGCGTCTGTGACCTTCCAATCCAATCTTGGGTGAAAAACATGTTATTGTAGTGGAGATTGGACTCCGGATCAACAATACCAAAATTAGGTCGAAATAGGACAAAATCTAGTGACATCCGCTTCGGGACAAAACATGCATGATTTTACAAGGTGCTCAAATACTTGAAATGATTTTCAATTCATTGTTTATGAAAAATCCTAAAAGGTAATGAGAAAATATTGGCAGAGCTAGGAGCACTAGTGTTGTTTATCTTACTGTTACAATTTAATTACTCTGTACCATGTTTAGCTCATCATGCTTTCACGTGGCTGGTGCTTGAAAGTTTTCACCTACTTCTTTCTGTTTAATTGTTTCTTTTGGTCCTATTTTTAAGGGTTGGGCTTGTACCATGAAACAAAGCAAATAGATTATTGAAACGGAGCCGCGGACAGGTTTTGCACAGAACGTCATAACGTCCACTTAATCGCTCATTGATGTAAAGTTCTGTCTCATCAACATGCTCAAATGTTGGTATTAGCAAATGCTTTATGGACTTTTGGGTCTGCATCATAGAGCTTTACTATGCTAGAATAGAATTTTAGGTCTAGAATAAACTACAATTTTAACTAGAAAATCCCCACCGACGACGCCAAATTGTTTGAGCAAAAAAGTATGAGACCTTTTTTGTTAAACTAATTAAATAAGAAGACGGAAGGTGAATCCTAGTTAAGGATAATTAATTCTAGATTCGAGATAAATTATAAGAATAGAAAAACATAGCTGAGTATAAATAATAACAGTGATTATGGCCAAATTTAATAGCATAAAGAGAGATGCATTAATTAACATAAAATGACAATAAAATGTAAATAAAGGAAAAAATTCACTCAATCTTGAGTGAAGCAGATTCTATTTTATTTGATAAAGATGAATGATAACAGATACAAGAACCTTAGGACCCTTTTTGGATCTGACTAAGGTCTGGGATCACAGATCCTCTCATCTCTTTAAAGGGGTATGTTTACATATTTTCTAGAGAGAGGGAGAGGGAGAGAGAGAGCCCCCTTTCTGGGAAGTCCTTTCTTCGTATTTATAAGGGGTATCCATAGAAAATCCTAAAAAGTATAATTAGAGGGAATATTCAGAATATTCCCTTTAAGAATTCCAAAGCAAACTAGATATTTAATCATTGTCTGACCTCGGCCTTATTGATGACTGTCCGACCTCGGCCTTATTGATGACTGTCCCACGTCGGGCTTATTGATGACCGTCCGACTTCGGCCTGTCCGACCTCGGCCTTATGTCTCCGCGTGCTGAATTTCTCTGATCTAATTTTGACCCATACAAACCATACCTCCAGGAACATGCAAAAGCTCTTAGGCTCATATAGACGGTCAAAGCGACCCAAATTCCGACGAATTTATAACTTGATGAAAGAACGAACAAGAATACAATGCTGAATATAGCCACTGTAACCTGAACATAAATAGCATTCTCTTTTGTAAATATTTACTAATTAATGAAAAAGGAAAATATTTATACTGACATTGTCTTCGGATCATAATCAAGGAAGATATCTCTGGTAATAAGGATGTTTTTCCACTTGCATTAGGATTTTGGAGGTCTTGAGGGGAGGGAGAGGGTGGATTTTGATGTAAGCATCGACCAGCGGAAACAGTTTTAACCAAAGTGCTATTGATGTAACATTCCAAAACTGCGATAAAGGAGCAGTCTGGTGCACTAAGCTCCCGCTACGTGTGGGGTCCGGGGAAGGGATGGACAATAAAGTTCTATTGTACGCAGCCTTGTCCTGCATTTCTGCAAGAGGCTATCTCCATGACTCGAACCCATGACCGTGACATGACAACAACTTTACCAATTATGCCAAAACTCCTCTTCATTCCAAAACTGCGATCTTTACCATAATATAGTTAAAGATTTATAGTGATTTTTCTTTGTTAAAAACTTTTGCACCACTTGAGGATAACATGTTTGCTTTGTGTTGTCGATAGCAGAAAAAAGGAATGTCATTTGAGCTAATTACCATCGAGTAAGCAGAATATGCAAAGTCAGATGCGCCAAAGTTTACACCGTCAAAGACAAAGGCCAGGGCATTGATTGGTTGATTGTTGCGACAAACTGAAATAAATAAGTTGTGAGTTCCAAATACATAGCTTATTTGAAAAGGTAGTTAAAGTGTATTGTCAAGTATATTAGGATATGGCGAATACCGGTATGCCAATGCCAATAAGGTGGATGACATTGATGTCATTTGTAAATAATCTAGCTCCAAAGTGTAAACCAACTCCAAGGATGAGAGCTAGCACCAATCCTAAAACTAATCCCAATTGCAATTTTCAAGAATTCTAAGGTCAAAAATAGTTACATTACTGAAATCAAGGATATGTTCAGATCTACTGCGGAACAACCTAATTACATGTAATACTCTTGATGCTGTAGCAGTAGCTCTACTGAAGTCCTTCTGAGCAAACGCACTTGCTAGTATCGCCTGATATGATAAAAGAAAGGTCAGAATTCCGAATTTTGTTTACATTTTTGTAATGCTGATGCTTTTTCAGGTTAGAAGATTAAAATTTTAGTTATCGCTACAAACTGCGTCATTTGAGTCCTGGTGTAATTAGTAAAGTGGCCGCCATGTAACCAGGAGATCACGGTTCGATTCGTGGAAACAGCTTCTTGCAGAAATGCAAGGTAAGATTGTGTACAATAAACCTTTATGGTGCGGCCCTTCCATGGACCCCGTGCATAGTAGGAGCTTAGTGCACCTGACTGCCATTTTTTTACAGACTGCATCAGAGATACACGAATTTAGAAATATCTCTCAAATAATCCTTATTCATCTGTATAATACATTGTTTCTGTAGAAAAGATTAATATTAGAAATCCACGTTTGACGCTAGTGGTACTAATTACTGATTCACATTTGGGCTTTGAAAGTGAATAATTTGCTGCGTTTTAGCGAACAACAATGTAAGGTGCTAACTCGCTTCGAGAAATGACACTCTAGTAGCGAAAACCTTGTTGATGTTGCAACAACTATAGGCGTGCACATAGTTACAGGTCATTTTGGGAGGGAATAATTGCGATCTTTCTTCAGTACAGCAGGAATTCAGGAACAATACGGTATAGAAACATTTTAGGATAGACATTCTTCCACTTTACTACTTAAGCATTTGGAATAGATCTTTTCGTAGCATCTGGCTGTTTTATTATTTGAGACAGTTGATAGAAACTGGCTTTTAGTAAATGAAAGGAAGATTTGTATCACCTGACCCGCAACAGCCAACCCATCAGCTAAAAGAGATGTAGCCAACCAAACCTGCAAGCAGACCTGAAATGCAGCCATTTCCGTTGGTCCTAACCTTGCGGCCAATGATGCAGCTAATGTTACGCAGAACGTAACTGCTATCACCCTCATTAACAATAGAAATCCTGAAATTCCCAAAAACAAGAGAGAATGAAATGAAGAAAAAATACACTTAGTGAACTAATTCATCTTTATGATGAAACATTAGAAACCATCTTTAATTAGAAGATCTAAAAACAGAACAAAATCTGGTGAATAAAAGCATTTCAACATCTAAAAGAGATAAACAAAGTAGAAAGTTCAAGACTATGATATCTAAGATTGTGTCAAGAGATCAATTGTAACTCGTTTGTGGTAAACATAAGAAAACCACTCTCATATTGTAACTGTTCGATTGAAGATTTAAGAGAACCCTTGTGACACAAGGGAACTGAATGCATGTACCTCATCGGTACACAAACCAGTATAAAGATCTTTATCTCTCTTGTTTATTTTTATTACGTGCCTTTACTTTTATTTGGTATACTAACCATTGTCTGCAGAATCACGGTAGTCAACTACGAGAACAGTTAGTCGACTAAAGAGGATTTTTACAATTCATCCCCCTCCCCCCTTGTACTTTCAGTAAGTACCTGGGCTACCCTATTCTAAACTCTAAACCTACTAAAAAAGATTTCTAGTTCATCATAGATCGGCTTAATAGTAGGCTCAAAGGTTGGAAGATTAACCATCTTAATTTAGCAGGCAACACTATTGTGATTAAATCTACCCTAGTCGCTATCCCAAACCACGTCATGCAAATCTACTCTCTACCTCAAGCAACTCTCCAATATATTGACACAATACAAAGAAATTTCCTATGGGGCATCACTATTGTGAAAAGAAAATGTCACTTAATAAATTGGGACACAATTACTAGATGATGATAGGCTATAATTGCGTATTTTAGTCGCTTATTACACTCTAATTTACTGCACTTTAATTGAGTTTGAGCTTTAATCTCTAGTGTTTTGCACTAAATTGTGAATTTTTTTATGCCTTGTAGGAGTGATTCCGAGCTATGTAGATATTATGGAATGAGTTCAAGTGATTTGGAATTTTGAAGTCTGAGTAAAAGATCAAGGAATCAAGCCGGGATCGTGTTCGGGGATCAACAGATGATAGTTAAAGACGAAACGAAGAATCGAGCAGGCATACGACACATTGTCTAGTAAAATGCACATAACCGTTTGCTCAGAACTCCGTTTGGGCTCCACAATATATCGTTGGAAAACTATTTGAAAGGGCTACAACTTTCATGTTTTGCATTTTCGCAAATACCCACTACCGCGGTGCATGGAGCGGCGCAGGATGCGCCGCGCCTTTGGAATTTTCCTGCAGTCAGTCAGAATCAGCTCTCTGAACTTTCCCACAAGCACACCGCATGGCGCGTCGCCCCATGCAGCGTGCCTGTGCAAATTTTACAGAGACAGAGTCATATTTTGCGTAGGAATGGGTGTTTCGTCTGGGTCTAACCCTACTTGGTATAAATACATATAAAAATGTTATTTTGAGGACTTTTGACGGATTTTAGACCTAGAGGGAACATACTTTGAAGGAGAATTCACGTGGAGTAACACACAACACGCCGGGAGGAGGCTTCTAACCAGTTGTTCTTCTCTTCTCTTCCTTTAATCTCATAATTTATTAGTTCTAGAGTTTTGGGTGCTGCATGAACGTTGTAGTTTGAAGCTTGAATTGTTATTATTATTTTATCATATTGGTTGTTTTATTCAATCTTGCACTTAATTATTTGATTGCTTGATCACCAATTAAATACTATCTACAAATCTACGATTGAACTCGGGAGCGGGAATTCTAGATTGCATATAAGATTGAGTAGAGCAAGATCTTAACTCTGAGGGGCAACAGATTTGCGGTTAGGATAAGAATATACCTAATCGCCTTGCTTGGTTACTATAAATGAATTATTAATGTGTTATTGTTAATTCTTATTCCATAGGAATATAGGCGTTAGATTAGCTTGAATAGACGAGTTGTACTTCGGGAGAAGGCTACGAGCAATATTAACCTTATCAACCAATAACACTATAAATTAATTAGGCGATTTAAGTGAAAAAATTAACGGTATTGTTAGCTAACCCATAGCTCTAGAATATTCACTCACATTGAATTCGTCTTTATAATTCGCCTACTTGTTTTCTTTAATCTCTTAATTTGTTACTCTAGATTAGTTTTAGTTAAATATTCATACATTCAGATTCACTTGAATAGATTAATTGTTTAGGTTTAATTTAGTTGATAGTTAATCACAAGTCCCTGTGGGTACGATATCCGGACTTACTATCCTATATTACTTGTCGACAGCGTATCATAAATTAATTCCTAGCTAGTATGCCCCTGATTAATTTTTGAAACCTAAACCTTATGTGCCCTAGTTCATCAATTGTGAGTTCCATTCTTATTCTTGTTTACTGCTTTGTTTAACATGCCCAATCCTGTCTTGTTCAATATGTGATAATTATAAAGTCATGAAATATGAAATTAGTTATAAGTGGATAAGTGTCATTTGTATGAATCCACGTGGAATCATAAGGATAAGGGGGATCATGACTAATCAACTTTACAAAGATTGAGGTGGCAACAAGTAGAGAATTCAATATTAACTAGGCAAGTCTTGGAGCTAGGTGGCAAGATTAGGGAGTTTTGGTGGCTTAGTCATCAAATAAGTAGGGTGGATAAGCATTTACGTGGCTGCAATTATAGGTCTTGATCAAGACAAAGGGTAACTCTTTGGTTTGTAAGATTAGGTGGCATTTTAGGGAAATTTGTGGGCTGCCACATAGCACGAAGTTAGCCAAGGGTGGCACCAATGTGCACATGAGTCATAGCACTTAAAGTACATAGTTTAAATGTGTAAAGTTTGATGATGAGTCATTAAGTGTGCACTTAGAGGATTACACGTGTAGAATGAAAAGAAAGTCTTTAATGTTTAGTAGTCCCGTATTTTAGTACTAGGATGAGTCGTAGTAATCCATATGAGCTTAAAAGGGATTAAGGTCATTCATGAGGTTATAGAGGATTTGTGACAATATTATTGTAAGACCCCGTAAGTTTAACAACCTTGATACTGTTAGATATATTTTAATATTGTACCATGATCTTTTTTTTTTATAGTTGTACTTTAGGATAAGGATTTGTGGACAAGTACAAGGTGACAAGGATGTCCACGTGGCTATATAGTAACGAGCAACAAGTGACTAATACAAGTTATTATGGAGGTGACATCTTTATAACTAATTAAGAAATTGTGGATAAATATTGTTAGTAGTAGAACTAGATAAAGATTATGTAGATTAAAAGGGGTGGATACGTGTACAAATTAGGTGAGGTTAATGGGTGTCTAATTTTATTAGATGACAATATGTCATAAATTAAGGAAAGAGTGGAGGGAGGAGGATCCCATGTGTAGTTGTGGGAGACAATATTTAGTGACTAAGCACTACTAGAGGTGAAGGTGGCATTCTTATAGATGGTGAGGGGACAACATCTCCACATGTCACTATGAGGGAAGTAACAAAGTGACTAAGCATTTAATGGGCAGTAAGTGGCAGGTTTGAAAGAATTAGGGCTTAGCTTTCTAGGTGGACCCCATGGTCCATAATCATGTGGCATCATTTGAGAGCTCACTTATCCCTTATTTTGTATATATATGATAAGTAAGTTCATGTATTTCACGATCTTTTCTTTTGTACCAACAAAATATAGCAACACTTTTAGCTAGGAGTTCATTCTTTTATTTGGGAAAATTCATACTTTGGTCTTGAAAATAAGTACTTTGGTATAAGGAAGCGTTGGTAGCAATATTCTCACTATGAGGATAATTCCTTATTCAAGTTTGATTCTTCATCTACGACCTTCTACGAGCTCGTATGAGCAATTAAGGTATGTTAAGGCTATCCTTTTTTTCTTTTGACATGATCCATACAATACAAACGAAACGAGTAAATGCACAACTTCCATAAAAGATCATATTCATAGAAATACTAGAGGTTCCTATGTTCTTGATTCCCCATGTGTCATATTATTCTATCATTTGTTCATAAGTCTCAGAAAATATGTAAGTTGATAAAGTTTACTTCATGACATTAATCAAAGGTATAATGGTCATACAATGTTCCGAAAGATTTTATTGATATACTTCTCATGCACTGCATTCATTCGTACATGTACATTGACCCATGACCAGATGACGTTATATACGCGTATATGTGTATATATATGTATATAGGATATGGGAAAAGGTTACGACGTTATAGACGCACCACCACCTGATTAGCTAGTATATGTTGATGATTTTGCCCACAGTGGCCGAGATGATATGATGGGATGCCCTCAGAGGCTTGATGATGTTATAAACACATGTACTTATGAACGACATGACATTCATACGCATATACATGAAAATATAAGTATTTCATGATTTACAGAGCAATCCAAATGTACAGGTTGAGTCCTTTACTCCATGTTTCTTCCATGTCTTTTATAAACTCATTTAAATGCCTTACATACTCGGTACATTATTCGCACTGACGTCCTTTTGCCTGGGGACGTTGCATTCATGCCTGCAAGTATAGATAATCAGTTTGACGAGCCCTCATTGTAGACGAGATTGGCATTCACCGAAGGATCGGTAAGACTCCACCTCATTCAGAGTGCAGCCGAGTCTATAAGTCATCGTGTCAGAGTTTTGCTACAGACTTATGGGTAGGCCGATATCCTGTCCCATTTGATGTCAAATAATCTTAGAAGCTTTGTTGACACAGAGGTTCATTTTGTACAGTATGTCAGAGGCCTTGACGGCTCGTATGTATTTTTGTTTTAAGAACGATGAGTCATTAATACAACGTTTTCCTACTTATAGTTATACATTACGAGTTGTGGTCATGTTGACCCATTATAGTTGCAGAAGAAAAAATGAGTTATAGAGTGTTTTGCTCGGGCCAGTACGGCACCGGGTGCTAGCAACGCCTCCCAGGTCATATGAAGTTTTTACCATAATGAGTCAATCAAGCATGGGCAAACAATGTCAATTGTTAACTAGACAAAGCGCAATGGGACCAGCCGAACCAACATGGATCGTGTGAGCTAGGCCGTGCTTGCTTTAACTTGAAGAAGAGAAAATTAATAAAGGTTTTTGTTGGACAGTCCTTACACCGTTATATTTTGAGGAAGCGAAAGCGAAGCGAGGGACAAATTGATGTGTTGCACGTGATTGGTTTGACATGTAGAAGAGAAAATTAATAAAAAATTTGTTGGACATTCCTTACAAGGTTAATTTTAAGGAAAAGAAAGCGATGCAAGGGACGAAAATTGATGTTTTGCACGTGGTTGGTTTGACTTGTAGAAAAGAAAATTAATAAAGTTTTTATTGGACATTCCTTATACGGTTAGATTTTAAGGAAGCAAGAGCGATGCGATGGACGAAAAATTGATGTGTTGCACATGCTTGGTTTGACTGGTAGAAAAGAAAATTAATAAAGTTTTTGTTGGATATTCCTTACATGGTTAGATTTTAACGAAAAGAGAGCGATGCAATGGACGAAAAATTGATGTGCTGCACATGCTTGGTTTGACTTGTAGAAAACAAAATTAATAAAGTTTTTTGTTGGACATTCCTTACACTGTTAGATTTTAAGGAAGCTAGAGCGATGCGAGGGACGAAAAATTGATGTGTTACACATGCTTGGTTTGACTTGTAGAAGAGAAAATTAATAAAGTTTTTTGTTGGACATTCCTTACAATATTAGATTTTAAGGAAAAGAAAGCGATGCAAGGGACGAAAAATTGATGTATTGTACGTGCTTTGTTTGACTTGTAGAAGAGAAAATTAATTAATAAAGTTTTTTGTTGGACATTCCTTACAAGATTAGATTTGAAGGAAAGAAAGCGATGCAAGGGATCAAAAATTGATGTATTACACGTGCTTGGTTTGACTTATAGAAAAGAAAATTAAGAAAGTATTCTATTGGACATTCCTTACATGATTAGATTTTAAGGAAGCGAGAGCGATGCGAGGAATGAAAAATTGATGTACTGCACGTGCCTCGTTTGACTTGTAAAAGAGAAAATTAATAAAGTATTTTGTTTGACATTCCTTACAATGTTAGATTTTAAGGAAAAGAGAGCTATGCAAAAAATAAAAAAAATTGATGTGTTGCATGTTCTTGATTTTAAATATACTATTAGTTGAGAAAAGAAGCCCTTTGACGGAAAAAAAAATAACGAAACTCTAATAACTACTAGGAGACGGGCCTCGCAGGTAGGTGAATAGAATTCTTTTTATTTTTGGTTTTCTCCGTTGTCGGATACCCATATTATTGAGGCCGACTAAATCCGGATTTGGTTTCACATTAAAGGATACAGTGATTTCTAACAAAAGCGACTCCATACATAAGGCTCGAACTCGAAACTCTGGTTAAGGATGAAGGAGTACTTACCATTTCACCTTTGTTGGTAGATGAACAGAATTCTAATACTACGTACATTAACATACTTTGGCAAATGTTCCTTCTGTCCAAAAAATTAATTTAATAACAACCTATTAAATGCCATTAAATTTTAACATTATAGAAGTGAGGATTTCAACTATATATAAATATGAGTTGATGTTCAGCGATTGTTTTCATCCTTTTACATATATAGCAAAATTAAAATGAAGTTGTTAGTAGCTTGCATTGCACTGTTTTTTAGTTTCACTACAGTCCCTCAGGCCTTAGCAAGTAATTTCTCAATCGACCACCTATGATAATATGCAGATCGTATTACAATGGGCACCCACATTCTGTGGTAGGAGGAATGATTGGATACCCAAAACGTTTCACCTTGCATGGCCTTTGGCCGGCAAACAGTACTGGATATAGTCTAAAATGTGCTCCACCTCCAGAGGGTACCAGCGTGGTCAGTATATATGTTCTTGAAAATACTTATTACTCCCTTCGTTCCAATTTATGTAAACCTGTTTGACTGGGCACAAAGTTTAAGAAAAAATGAAGACTTTTGGAATTTGTGGTCCTAAACAAGTCAAAATAAGACCCAGAGTATTTGTGTGGTTATAAAAGTTTCTCATTAAGGGTAGAATTGTAAGTTTAAACAAAATTGTTTCCAAATTTAGAAAGGAGTCATTCTTTTTGGAACGGACCAAAAAGGAAATAAGTTCACATAAACTGAAACGGAGGGAGTAGCATATATAGTTGCTTTTTTTTGATGATTAGTACTAGTATATATATTTTTTAACATACATAGAATTCAAAAATCTTCATATATGCATGTACTTACAGTGGACAACAGACGGACAGTTACGGACAGCTCTTCAAAAATGTTGGTATAGTCTGATCCGGGGTCGTCCCAATTACATACTGTGGAAACATGAATGGAAGGATTATGGCTATTGCTCTAGTCATACAATAAAAGATACTGACTACTTCTGGGCTGCAGTACGAAAGCATGGAAGAAACACCAAGATTGCGGGCGATGCGATTGTTAACGAATTGAGTGATGCAGAAATCAGTCCGTCAAATGATAAGGTTAACAAAAAGAGTGCAATAACGAGTGCCTTGTCTGAAATTCTGGACTTTAATAACCAAGTGGATGCTGTTTATATATCATGCAGCCAAAAATGCTACCCATGTCTTTCTCCGCGAGATTTTCTTTTGTCTTGATAAGATGTTGGGGAATTTCATTCCCTGCCACCAAGTCCAAGCCGAGAAGTTCTAGTTGCCAAAATGAGACTGCTGGAATACAAAGACCTAACTGTATAGGTCCAAATTTGACAACTACGGCAACATATAAGCAAGACATAGGACGGGGTTGACCACGACACAGTGACTGACGGTCGTTGTGATAAAAGCCGACGACCAAAAGCAGACAGTTGAGATGATATAATAACGATAACTTGAACTTAGAAAGAGACAGGAAGAATATTCCTTTTAATATTCTCTGCGTTGTACTTTTTAGGGTTTTTTGGGGAATGTCCCTTATAAATAGGAAGAGACAATGAACAATTAGGGGGATCTGCCTTTTGAGAACTAAGATACACATTGTAAAGTCAAGAGAGATATATACGAAGGAATTGTCTTATTCACTTTACTTAAGTATATGTTATTCAACCATCATTCACAAATCTCATAGATCCCATGTTCATATCAATTGCACATCCTTTTAAGTCATCAGAAGGAAAAGGCACCCAACCACACAATCATTGGGTGACAGTTCCTTTACATTATTGTCATTTGTCGTTCCTTGCATTCATTGCACGTTTATGATATTATTCTGCCAATCTTAGTATATTGAACGAACTGATTAATACTCCTAAATTCTTCTCACTACACGAGAATCTCGTTCTATTTTGGTCTAGGATTTATTAAGCTCAACTAAGATTCACCCCATTAATTTGTTATTAATTGGTTTAGCATTTATTTGTTCAAACAATTTGGCGCCGTCTGTGAGGAGTTTTTAGTTGAAACTATAGTTATTTCTGTATCATAAAAAAGAAAACAACACATTTCTTCCACGTTTTGCACAAACTAATGATGGCAGGAAAGGAGATGCGAGACTGAAAGCGATAGCAGCCATCACTACCAACATTCTGAACACCATCAACGAAGATGGCTGGGAAGACGACGAGAATGCGACACCAAACGGTACTCCCAGGCAAAGTATATCACCTCCCCTCACGAAAGCGTGACGGCTTCACGCGAAAAGAGAGCATCCACATCCACAATTGAGGAAGCACCACCAGCAGTGAAGAAACTATTATTAGAGTGGCTGACAAGCACTATAAACAATATATTCGACAAACCTGCCCAAAAGGAGAATAAAAACACCGCGCAAACAGATATCGTAACAACTACTGGCGAGCAGCCCCTTCCTCAAACAGGTAACACTTACCCCACTATGGACGCAGGTAACGATGCGCTCGCAACCGTCCCAAAGAAAACAGAAGAAATGGAAAACGAAAAAAGGCGTTTCGCGACCAGATGAAAGAACACCAAGAGAGGGTCGACAGGATACCGGGTGCCCCAAAGTTACTACCAAAACGAGACGTTGGTCGATTCATCGAGTAACCATACAGCAAAGAAGCAGCTCCATACGCCATTCCTAAAACCTTCAAAATTCCTCCATACCTGAAGATATATGATGGTACTAAAGATCCAGAAGATCTTATCGTCCATTATGCTACAGCGGTGAAGGGCAGCGATCTTTCGAAAGAGCAAGTACCATCGGTGCTACTAAAAATGTTCGGTGAAACCCTAACAGGAGGAGCCCTAACTTGGTATTCACAACTTCCAGCACTGTCAATAGCCTTTCGAGGAAATGGCCGACAAGTCTGTCACTGCCCATGCAGGGGCTAAGAAGGCGGAAGCCAGGGTGAACGACATATTCGCTGTTAGGCAATCGTCTGGCGAGGGACTCAGAGACTTCCTCGCCCGATTTAACAGGGTAAGAATGAGCCTACCAAATGTATCAGAACGGATAACGGTAGCGGTCTTCCAGAACGGGCTGAGCAGGAATGGGTCGAGAGCAACCAGAAAACTATTAATCAGGCTCATGAAATACCATCCTACTACCTAGGAAGAAATCCACAATGCCTATTGCGCCAAGGAGAGAGCCGACGATGATGACCTTAACGGTCCAATCCAACGGCTGACATCGGTTCAAGAAGAATCGAGAAGTGATCATCGTAATGATAGTCAAAGGGATCAGTCGGGCCCCCGTCTCAGCCGAGAAAGACATCAACACTACGTCAGAACAACCGTCCTGCCATCTCCTCGACACATGGAAGGGCCGCCCAGGCCGTACATAGGGACACAGCGAAACGAAAGAGGTATGCCTCCACTCTTATCCACTCACAATTTTTGTGTTTCTCCTTCAAAAATAGTGTACGCACTAAAGAAGCTCGGCACGATGGTGAAATGTCCACAAAAGATGAAGTCCGGCCCAAATACTCAGAAGTTGAATGCCATTTGTGAATTTCACCAGGAACGAGGTCACAAAACCGAGGATTGCATAGGTTTGCGACAAGAGGTAGTGAGAATGTTAAACCAAGGGAACTTGAAAGAACTGATGAGTGATCGCGGACGAGTCAACTTTGCCCGTGGACGCGAACTACCCCAGGGACCTCCTAAGCCTCCCTCTCCAGCTCGCACTATCCAAATGATCATCGGTGGAGGCGACGAAGCTATGATCAACCATATGAAGTTCACCACCACGCATAAATTGAAACGGTCGATGACCCACGAACGGTACGACGATTTCGGAGACAGTATCATCTTCGATAAGTCAGATACCGACGGTTTGACTTTTCCTTATTTTGAAGCTATCGTTATTACTTTATGAATTTTAGACTAAGAAGAATAATGGTAGATGGCGGAAGTAGCGCATGTATCATCTACCCTCGAATCCATAGGCGGATCCAGGATTTTAAGACCATGGGTGCACCACAATACTTGTTATAATATCAAGTGGTGTATATTTAATGAGTGTTTTATGACATTAATAATTTTGCACATTATTCAACGAGATAAATTATAATCTTGCTAATCTATATGTGTTTTTCATTAATATATCAATTATAATTTGACAATCATGCAATTATCTTAAACCTTGTTCAGGATTTACCATAAAATTCAAAATAAAAAGGGAAAGTAGAATACTATTGAAAACTTAATACTGTAAAAATTGAAGCTTTGCAAATTTTATAGCTAAAAGAAGAATTAAAATATCAAAAAGCTCTTAGAACATATGATGAGTTCTTTTTATGTAACTTGCTTATTCAAAAAAAGAAAAGTATATTTTATCCTAAAAATTTGAAAAAGAGTGTCAATAATTTGATTGAAATTCAAATATATTTAAACAATAATTTGGGATAAAAATATTTAAGCAAATCGTATCATGCACTTAGATTTTATTGTCACATAAATTATTTATAGTAAAACCAATTTATAGTGGTTTAAGATAAGACAAACCTCAATGAAAGTAATAAGTAGTTTAATCTCTGACTCCTTAAGTTGTTGTTTACCATGAAAATTTGGAGAAATAGATGAAAAAAGAAAGAATGATAAGAAGGATAAAAAAGAACTAAACCAAAAAAAAAAAGAGCTACGAAGTACAAATTAAATACATATTATTATATTAATATGTGTCCAAAAGGTCTCGATCGGAGGCACTAATGCTAAAATTTGAGCATGGGTGCCATCTACTTACTCTATATGGCTAAACCATTGAAAATTTGTACATAAAATTTGCTTTTACTTGGAAAGAGGATGGGTGCATGTGGCCCATATATTCTAACATAGATACGCCAATGCTCGAGTCCTCGCACAAATGACACTCGAGGACAAGATAATGTCGCGCTGCATAACACTAACAGGTTTTAACATGGCAATTGAGCGAACCTACGGGGAGATAACGCTACCCGTTCTGGCCAGGGGCCTCACCTTGGAAATAACATTCCATGTCATGAACCAAGACACAACTTATAATGCCATCATAGGGCGGCCATGCATACACGCCATGAGGGCCATTCCGTCGAGCCTCTACCAGGTAATCAAGTTCCCTACTCTATGGGAAATATTCAGTATCAGGGGCGAACAACGCACCGCCCAAGAATGCTATCGCATCGCCCATGATTGCACGTACACCCAACAGATAAAGGGAGCAGACGCAGAGTAATATCAATTACCGCAGTCAGGTATCGGGTTTAACCTACAAACAGATGTCATCAAGGACCGTGGCATTGTGGAAGTAGCCGAGTCAACGGTAGAGGATGTTGATCCCGTCAAACTAAACAACAACGACAACAGCAAAAAGGCCTACATCGGACATAAACGCCGATCTGTTTTCTTTCTCCCATGCAAATATGCTGGGCATCTCGAAAGACGTGGCCATACACAAGTTAAACGTCAACCCACTTTATCCGCCAGTAAGACAAATAAGAAGGAAATTCAATGCCACAATCAACGAGGCCGTAAGTGACGAAGTGGAGAAGCTCCTTGCCAACGGTTCCATCCAAGACTCAAAATATCCCCAATGGGTCGCTAATATGGTCATGGTAAAAAAGAAAAACGAAAAGTGGCGAATGTGCATAGATTTCACAGACCTAAAGAAGGCATGCCCGAAAGACTCCTTCCCATTGCCGCACATCGACCAGCTCATCAACGCCATAGCAAGAAACGAGTTGCTAAGCTTCTTGGACGCTAACTCAGGCTGCAACCAAATCCTCATGGAGGAAGAGGACCAAGAAAAAACTACGTTCATCACTCACCAGGGAACATATTGCTACAGGGTCATGCCATTTGGATTAAAAAACGCAGGGGCAACGTACCAAAGGTTGGTCACCACGATGTTCAAAGATCAACTCGGTAAAACAATGAAAGTCAACATCGACGACATGCTGGTTAAATCGAAAAGAAAATATGACCACATCGATCACTTGAAGGAAGCCTTTCGGTATACTAAGGTGGTACGGCATGAAGCTAAACCCCAAAAAATGCGCCTTCGGCATAACCTCGGGCAAATTTCTTGGTTTCTTGGTATCACAAAAAGGCATCGAGGTCAACCCAGATCAGATCAAAGCCATTGAAGGGATATTTGAGGTGCTGACCAGCAAGAAACAGTTGCAAAAATTGACTGGCCGCATAACCGCTCTGTCAAGATTTATCTCGCGGTCATCCGAAAACAACAACAACAACAACCAAGTAAAATCCCACTCGCGGTCATCCGTCAGATGCCACAAATTCTTCGACGTGCTGAAAAATGATAACGGGCTCCAGTGGAATTCAGAATGCGTCGATGCCTTGAGAGAACTAAAGGTGTTTTTGTCCTCGCCCCCACTACTCGCCAAAGCAGAGCCCGATGAGCTCCTCCTAATGTATTTGGCCGTCTTAGAAGTCGCGATGAGCGTGGTGCTGGTCTGCGAGAATAAAGGTACGCAATTTATTATATTAGCAAAACCCTGGTCGATGCCGAAATGAGGTACCCCCACCTTGAGAAGTTGGCCTTATCACTGGTTATAGCTTTACAAAAGCTTAGACCCTATTTTCAGTGCCACCCCATATCGGTGGTGACGACCTTCCCTCTATGGAGTATCCTACATAAACCTAAATTGTCGGGAAGACTGAACAAATGGGCCATCGAACTAAGCGAGAATGATATAACATATCAGCCGCGAACAACGATAAAATCGCAGGTACTCACTGACTTCGTCGCCGATTTCAGTGCCAAAATAATGGCCGAGGTCGAGTAGGAAGCTTCTCGTGCCTCCACTGGGCAACCCAACCTCTGGGTTTTTTACACCGATGGTGCATCCAATGCGTCAAGATCGGGATTGGGACTTGTACTTTAGGTCCCAACATGGGAAGTTATCCGCCAGTCCATGTGACGCCTTGGTATGACTAACAATGAGACTGAGTATGAGGCTGTAATTGCAGGGTTAAAGCTAGCTCTCAAGTATGGAGCACGACGAGTCATCCTCAGATGCGACTCACAACTCGTCGTCAACCAAGTCACAGGGACTTTCCAAGTCAAAAAACAAAGTCTACAAAAATATCAGGCATAAATTCACAAACTACTGCCGGAATTCGATGAATGTCAACTCGACCAGATACCTCGAGCTCAAAACATCGAGGCAGACGACCTCACCAAACTAGCAGCTGCCACCAAAAATATCAGTAAGGAAAACGTGGTCACCCTCCTCCACTCATCAATAGACCAACTCGATGCATATTCCATAAATTTGAGTTGGGACTGGCGCAACCGCATCATGACATATTTGCAGGAGGGAATACTCCCACAAGACAAAAAGGAAGCCAAAAAGCTTCGAATGCAGTCGGCCAGGTACAACATCATAAATCACAACCTGTAAAAGAGAACGTTTGGGGCCCCTTTGGTGAAATGCCTAGGGCCGAGTCAGACCAGGCGCGTGCTCGAAGAAGTGCACGAAGGCCACTGTGGTGCCCATACAAGCAACCGAGCCCTTGTCAGATGCCTCACTCAAGCATGATATTACTGACCCACTATGAAAAATGAAGCCGCAAATTACGTGAAGAGATGCGAGTAGTGCCAAAAGTACAAGCCTATGATACATCGAGCGGGCGAACACCTCCACTCTGTCACCTCACCATGGCCATTCATCAAATGGGGAATGGACATCGTCGGACCCCTCCAAGGAGGTCGAGGTAAGACACGTTTCCTTTTAGTTTTAACTGGCTACTTTTCCAAATGGGTGGAAGCAGGTGCATTCACCCAGATACGTGAACATGAAGTCATCACATTCATATGGAGGAACATCATATGCCTCTTTGGCATCCCCAAAGAAATCAGCTGCGATAACGGACCCTAGTTCACTGGGAAAAAGATGATCGAGTTCTTCGAAAAATAGCGCATCAAGCGAATACTCTCCATGCCATATCATCCCGCTGGCAACGGTTAAGCTGAATCCTCCAACAAAACCATATTGAATATCTTAAAGAAAAAGCTTGAGGATGCTAAAGGGCTATGGATGGGGTTGCTGATAACTAGGGATTCTAGTTCATTTACACTCCTTTTTACTTGAGTTTTGATTAAAAACGTATACAAATAGTTCCAAAGGCTTACATGTTGTGCTTGTTTAGAGGGATTGGTCAAAAAGGTGACAAGTAGTCAAAACCAGCTCAAAAAGGAGTGAAACCTGCACAAGTACCAAGAATAAGTCAAGGCACTACTGCATCATAAAATCAACTGCAGCCGTAACAGACCCACCGCAGCCGCAGACCATTTAGTGTGGTCCGCGGTTGATAAGTTCAAAGAAGTGCAAGTTTGGAGGCTCAAGTATTGCGGTCCACGGAGGATTTCTTGCGGCCGCAGTAGCCTCTTCGCGTCTGCAATCCATTTTATGGGGTCCGCGGAGAGGGGGATTCAGAAAGTTGAGAGTTTGGAGGATTGAAGCCAACGCGGTCCGTAGAGCATTTTGTGCGGACCACAATGAAGCCACCGCGGCCGCAGAGCATTTTATGCGGTCCGCGGTGGCCAGATTCAGAGATCAAGAACTTGAAACCAAAAAGCCTCACCGCAGCCGCAGTCCATTTCTTGCGGACCGTGATACCTCCGTCAGGGGTATTTTTGTCCAGAAAATTTAACATTGTATAAATACTTTCTTTTCACATTTTTAGGTCATCAGTTAGAATCCAGAGCACGTGAACGGTGGTTTTGTTCCATTTTGAGTAATTTGTAGCTATTTTAACACTGAATCTTCATTATCTTAGTTTGTAATCAAATTATATGGGTTATTCTTCATCTATTTATCTGTTTTCTTCCATTATTATGAGTAGCTAGGGTTGTGGCTCAACTCTAGTATGAGTATTTGATGGGCCTTTTGTTTTGAGGCTTAAATATTTATGAATAGTTGATATTTGGACTGATTTGTATTTTCTATGTTGAATTAGTGGGTGCAAACACTAATTTGTGCCTATTTTACTTGGGCTCTTCTTGAGAAAGAGAGCTTGAGTCTAAGAAAATCAGTCCAACAAGGAATTGGGGTGTGATCAAGAGATTGATAGCCCCAATTAAAGGGTTTAACCTAGAGATAGTAATATCCGACTTGAGCCTATGTTGCTTGCACAATTTTGACACTCAATTGGTCTTGAGAAAGTCAATTAGGGCAATGTCACTCAAGCTACCAAGAGGTGTAGAGTGAGTAGTTCTGTATATTGGCTACATTGCAATCCCCAACATATTCTAGCTCCCTGTGGATTCGATCCCGACCTTCTCGGGTAAAAGCTACATCGACTAAGCTCAGCAGTCAAGGTGGCCACCCACGCATGAAGGTCGGCATTCTCGGCCATCACCCCCTTGCTCACCTCAAACTCATCCTCCTTGGCCTTAAGGCCCGCCTCAAGTTCACTTCATCGGCTAATGGACGTCATTAGCTCTTCATCCCGCTCTTTCAGCTCTTCAACCTTCTGCGCCAACTCCTTCTCTTTCTGCTTAAGCCCGTCACGAAACAGATAAAACTTGCTGTCTTGAGTGAAGACATTGGCCAATGCGCGATGCTTGTTGCGGTACTCTTTATACTTAGAGGCCACCTTCCCAAAAACGACCGTCCTTCGCCTATCTCTCCGGTCGCGCGCGATCCCCATGATGAGAGTCTGACATGCAAAGGAAAGAATATCAGCTTAAGTAAATCACGCATACAAAACAAACCCGGAAATGAAAAGAAGAGAGAAGACACTCACCTGCAAAGCCATGCCGTAAATACTCCGCGATAGCTCCGCGTCACTCATCGCCTAAAGCGCCGTGCTCTCGAAAGCAGCACACAAAGGGGCAAATGCTGACGTTGTCTGTTTGAAGTTCGCCAAAAGGTCGTAATCCACAGGAATGACCACGTGTCTGTTAGGACCTCACTTTCACGCGGGTATGTCACTCCAAGAAAACTCGCACATCTTCGGTATCGATGTCCGACCCCAAACCATCATCTTCCGCATGCACTGCTTCGTCTCCTCCGGCAGCGGACAATGCACCGCCTTCAGCAGATCGTACAAATCCCCCGCCTTGACATACCTCTTAGGCCCTAGGGGACCTCCCTCCCAAAATGGTGTCCGCCATAAAAATGGGCCCGACGCCTGACCTAGGCAAAGATGCCGCTCTCGATGCAATAGGTTTTCTCTTTTCAAGATCTGTGGCAACGACCTACCTAAGCTCCACCCTCCTTCTCTTTCTCGATGGCGATTCATCCCCGTTGGAAGATTCATCTAAGAGATGGTAGGTAGGTCGAGAAGAGATCTCGTCCCGAGGAGGATCCCTTGTTGGTTCAGTATAAGTACGACCTCCGTAGACGGACTCAGCTAAAGTAAATTGCATCCCCGCCGATGCAACGGCCTGGCGAAATGCCGGGACTGGAGACTTCTTTTTAGAATTCGTCCGCCTATCACCGCAAAGAGATCTTATCAATAAACAACTGCACACAACTGATGGTCGGGGCAAAAGAAGCACTTACTTGACGGAATCTTCGGTCCAAAGCATATGAGAAAAGTAGCCCAATCTCGAATCCCCACCATGTGAGGTAGCACACGAGCTACCCAATCCTCAATACCGACGATGGGAAAAGGTGCACGTCTCTCAGCTGCACAAAAAGTCATAGGTAAATAAGAATCAGAGAGAACGAAAGTAGATAACAAGCGTATATCACCAACACGTATGGTTATGATTCCACTGCTCTGGAAATCTAGCGGGGGCTGACACCAAGAGCTCCGTTTTGATGGAAAAATACTTGTGCCAAAACTTCCGACTCGCCCTATCATCCGTTCCAACCACCAATCCCCTAGTCCCACGATGTCGCAGATGTATCATGGTACCCCTATGAAAGCTTGGGGAAAATAAGTGTAAAAGGTGGTGAATGCCAACCTCACACCCGGCCAACTCCGCATACTTCTTCAGCACTAGAAAGATTTTATATAAGTACGGAGACAACTATGCTGGATAGAATTTGTAAAACCAACAGAATTCCTCCGCCAGCGGGAGAAGAGGGAGGGTATGAACTATCACGAAAGGATATACGTAAAAAGCGCAATATCCCGGTCTGTAGACTTCCACGATGCCCCTCCCAGCCGGAACCATCTCGACATGAGGAGGAATATTGTACGTAGATCGGAGTTCATTTATCTGAGATGGCCCGGTTTCAGAGATAACTGGAATGGGAGGAGTAGGTTCCTTGTGAAAATCATTCCTAGCACTACTAGAAATCCGGTAAAAAGCGACCACAAAAAGCGACCAAAGTTGGTCGCTTATAGGCCTAAAAGCGACCAAAAAGCGACCAAACATGCCTGGTCGCAATATTGATGGTCCCTTTATTTTAGGGACCAAAGTTGGTCGCTAATTAGCAACCAACTTTGGTCTCTAAGGTAAAAGGACCAAATATTCCGGGTAAAGACTATAGCGACCAAGTTTGGTCGCTTTATTATTTTAATAATATAATTTTGGCGACCAAAGTTGGTCTCTAAATGTAAAATACGTTATTTATTTATTTATTATTAATCATAAAAAAGCGACCAACTTTGGTCTCTAATCCAAATATTATATTTTAAAATCTGGAAAATAGAGACCAAGATTGGTCGTTTTTTATTAAATTTTTTTATTTTTTTTAAAAATAAGCGACCATAGTTGGTCGCTAACTTCAAGAAATAATTATTTTTTTTAATTATAAGCGACCAACTTTGGTCGCTATATTTCCAGAAATTATTATTTTTTAAATAGAATAGCGATCAAAGTTGGTCGCTTTTGAGAAATCTGGGTTAAATAGCGACAAAGGTTGGTCGCTATTGCCCAGAAAATTGTTTTTTAAGGGAAAAGCGACCAATTAGCGACCAAAGTTGGTCGTTTTTCTTGGTATATTTTTGCCAGAAAATGCATGTTTTGGCAGCTACACCACCTGCCAGCTTACCAAAAATCCTAAACATGCATTTTATGCCAACAACAATAAGAAACAACTACAACAACAACAATAAAAAGCAACAAAGTATAAAGTTCAATAGAACTAACACATTAAGCTAACAAAACTAAGTTAACGCTTATTACAAGCCCATTCGAAAACTGGTTCTATTGTCTAGTTCAAAGTATATAAAGTACTCAAGGAGTGTTCTTTCAGCATCCTCATCCGAAAGTTGGATTGTCTCGCCCGACTTATTAGGTGGTTGACTGTGTATGAATTCCCCCACATCAGCTGTGAAGCGAACCTATAAGAAAAATTATATTGAATTAGTATTTCAAAATTTATATAAAAGTAAATCAAAATACTTAATGAAAAGTAAAAAACTTACATGTATAGTCGAGGCTCGACCCTCGACCCACCTTTCTAGATCAGTCTCTTTCTTCTTCTTTACAATACGAGTCTCATTGAATAACTCATCTTACTTCATTGACATCATAAAGTTGTCTGGTGGCTTTGGTGATTATCCTCGTGGTACTATTACTCGGGATGAACTTAGATACAGAGAGTAACTTGGATATAGTACCCGACAGGGTGTGTCTTTGATCAATTGTTGTTCTCAATAGCAACAATGATGATGAGAAGGCAATGGCATGTGTTTCAAACAGTGATGGTGTAGGTAAGAATTTAACATTTCCTAAGCAGATAAAAGAAGAGGTTATAGAGGAATTCTCTACTTCCTCTTGGAAAATGAAGTAGAGAATTCCTCTATAACCTTTTCTTTTATCAATTTAGGAAATGTTAAATTCCTACCTACACCATCACTGTTTGAAACACATGTCATTGCCTTCTCATCATCATTGTCGCTAATGAGAACAACAATTAAAGGCACACTTATGCCAGGTACTGTGTCTAAGTTATTCTTGGTGGAAGTTGCATTGCATGTCTAATAAAGTTATCAACCCCTTCAACAAAATCCTCCCGCAATCCTAAATTTCAATTCATATCCACAAAAGTTCAATTCATATCCTAAAGGCTCAATTCATATCATAAAAGTTCAATTCATACACAAAAATTTCAATTCATATCTTAAAATTCAATTCATACACAAAAAATTCAATCCATATCCTAAAGGTTCAACTCATATCCACAAAAGTTCAAGTCATATCCTAAAATTTCAATTTATAAACTAAAATTCCGATACATAAACCAAAAATTTCAACATATCCTAAAGGTTCAATTCATATCCTAAAGGTTCAACGCATATCCACAAAAGTTCAAGTCATATCCTAAAATTTCAATTTATAAACTAAAATTCCAATACATAAACTAATATCTTAAAGGTTCAATTCATATCCTAAAGGTTCAACTCATATCCACAAAAGTTCAAGTCATGTCCTAAAATTTCAATTTATAAACTAAAATTCCAATACATAAACTAATATCCTAAAGGTTCAATTCATATCCTAAAGGTTCAACTCATATCCACAAAAGTTCAAGTCATATCCTAAAATTTCAATTTATAAACTAAAATTCCAATACATAAACTAAAAGTCCAATTCATATCCTAAATGTTCAATTCATATCCTAAAGGTTCAACTCATATCCACAAAAGTTCAAGTCATATCCTAAAATTTCAATTTATAAACTAAAATTTCAATACATAAACTAAAAGTTCAACTCATATCCTAAAGGTTCAATTCATATCCACAAGGCTCAATTCATATCCTAAATGTTCAATTCATATCCTAAAGGTTCAACTCATATACACAAAAGTTCAAGTCATATCCTAAAATTTCAATTTATAAACTAAAATTCCAATACATAAACTAAAAGTCCAACTCATATCCTAAAGGTTCAATTCATATCCTAAAGGTTCAACTCATATCCACAAAAGTTCAAGTCATATCCTAAAATTTCAATTTATAAACTAAAATTTCATTACATAAACTAAAAGTCCAACTCATATCCTGTAGGTTCAATTCATATCCTAAAGGTTCAACTCATATCGACAAAAATTCAATTCATATCCTAAAATTTTAATTTATAAACTAAATTTCCAATACATAAACCAAAAATTTCAATTCATATCTTAAAGGTTCAATTCATATCCTAAAGGTTCAACTCATATCCACAAAAGTTCAAGTCATATCCTAAAATTTCAATTTATAAACTAAAATTCCAATACATAAACTAAAAGTCCAATTCATATCCTAAATGTTCAATTTATATCCTAAAGGTTCAACTCATGTTCACAAAAGTTCAAGTCATATCCTAAAATTTCAATTTATAAACTAAAATTTCAATATATAAACTAAATTCCAACTCATATCCTATAGGTTCAATTCATATCCTAAAGGTTCAACTCATATCCACAAAAGTTCAATTCATATCCTAAAATTTTAATTTATAAACTAAATTTCCAATACATAAACCAAAACTTTCAATTCATATCTTAAAGGTTCAATTCATATCCTAAAGGTTCAATTCATATCCACAAAAGTTCAAGTCATATCCTAAAATTTCAATTTATAAACTAAAATTCCAATACATAAACTAAAAGTCCAATTCATATCCTAAATGTTCAATTCATATCCTAAAGGTTCAACTCATATCCACAAAAGTTCAAGTCATATCCTAAAATTTTAATTTATAAACTAAAATTCCAATACATAAACTAATATCCTAAAGGTTCAATTCATATCCTAAAGGTTCAACTCATATCCACAAAAGTTCAAGTCATATCCTAAAATTTCAATTTATAAACTAAAATTCCAATACATAAACTAAAAGTCCAAGTCATATCTTAAATGTTCAATTCATATCCTAAAGGTTCAACTCATATCCACAAAAGTTCAAGTCATATCCTAAAATTTTAATTTATAAACTAAAATTTCAATACATAAACTAAAAGTCCAACTCATATCCTAAAGGTTCAATTCATATCCTAAAGGTTCAACTCATATCCACAAAAGTTCAATTCATATCCTAAAATTTGAATTTATAAACTAAACTTCCAATACATAAACCAAAAATTTCAATTCATATCCTAAAGGTTCAACTCATATCCACAAAAGTTCAAGTCATATCCTAAAATTTTAATTTATAAACTAAAATTCCAATACATAATCCTAAAGGTGCAACTCTTAGGGTTTCTTTTCTTCAAACAATTTCTTCCCAAAATTAGTAGGTAAAACTAAATATTTGGACTAAATGTATTAATAAGAACCCTAAAAAATGCAAATAATATATAACTTTGAACCCTAATATGGTTGAGCTAACTTTGAACCCTAACATGGAGAAATTAAACCCTAATATGGAGAAATTAACTTTGAACCCTAACATGGTTGAACAAATAATATATAACTTTGAACCCTAACATGGATAAATTAAAAAAATCACTGTATTTCGAAAAAAACAAAGAAAACTGAAAGAAACCTACCTTGGGAATGGAGGTCGCTGGCGGTGGAGCTGCTACCGTCAGTGGTTGTCGGTGGCGTGGGTTGCGCCGCTGCTGATGGGAGTCGGAGGTGGGGGGGGGGATTGAGTGTGAGAGAGAAAAGAGAGATTTTGGGGAATTTTTTTGAAAAAATGGGAGGGAAAACCCGATTTTGACACTGGAATTAAAAATAGCGACCAACTTTGGTCGCTATTTTGGTAGCAAAATAAGTTTTGACTTTTTGACCAAAATAGCGACCAAAGTTAAAATTATGTACATATGTAGTATAAATTACGCTTTTAAGCTCTCTCTCTCTCTCTCTCTCTCTCTCTCTATATATATATATATATATATATATTAATTGATATAAGTCAAGACGTTTTAATTTATTGTTAATATATATACATGCATATGAGTAGGTTATAAGTCGATGAATCAATTTACAAGTGTATCAATACCTAAAAGAACCCGTCCCTGTGTTCCGAGCGCTTCATGTTCTTATATATATATATATATATATAGACACACACGCACGCTTCGTTGTACTGCTTAACTGCATATATAGCATGTTAGAGTATATTTATACTATACTATACTATACTATACTATACTATACTATACTATACTATACTATACTATACTATACTATACTATACTATACTATACTATACTATACTATACTATACTATACTATACTATACTATACTATACTATACTATACTATACTATACTATACTATACTATACTATACTATACTATACTATACTATACTATACTATACTATACTATACTATACTATACTATACTATACTATACTATACTATACTATACTATACTATACTATACTATACTATGCCAGACATTCAACGCAATTCATCCTTTTAAGATAATTAATTAACACAATTATAGTATAAATATGGTTTAATAATATCCAATAGCGGAAAGTATAGATAAAATACGGAAATCCAACCCAACTCAGCCCTAACCGGGGTGTCACAAGTCATGAGCTACTACAGAGTTTACTAAAATTCTACAAAGTATGGAATTAGGAACGACATCTGAAGATATCATAAATACAGAAGATAAGGGAGAAAATGGGTCTGCGAACGCCATGCAGCTACCTCGATAACTCCGATGAAAACTGAATAGCAGAAAACTCGCTCTATGCCTCAGGAATACCTGTACCTGCACACATGGTGTAGGGAGTAATGGGAGTACTCCGACCCAGTGAGTAATAAATATAAATAATAACTGAAGGTAAGAAAACACGTTAAGGCACACAACACTCTATAAAGAAGCAGTGAAATCATTTAAAATAACAATTCAGTGAAACATCATGTGAAATTTCTTTTAAACCAGTAAAAAAAAGATAATTTGGCAGTAAAATGACGAGTAGAAATCTGCCTCTCGGGCTCAATATCAAAACAACAAGTAGAAATATGCCCCTCGGGCTCAGTATCAAAATAATAAGTAGAAATCTGCCCCTCGGGCTCAGTATCAAAATAACAAGTAGAAATCTGCCCCTCGGGCTCAGTATCTCAGAACAGTATCAGCCCCTCGGGCTCAGTATCTCAGAACAGTATCAGCCCCTCAGGCTTATAACAGTATGAAGCAACCAGTCAATGAAATAAGAGTACATAATTATTATGGCGGATAATGCAGATGAGGAATAAATGCATGAGTGCAATGCAATGCATATGACGGTACCCTCTGGTACCTACTGCGGCGTGCAGCCCGAGCCATCTATATTTATTTATCATCCACGGTGCTAACTGGGGGTGTGTACAGACTCCGGAGGGGCTCCTACAGCCTAAGCGCAATAACAAGCCATCTCGTGGCATCAATCAAGTCCTGGTCAGTCATTGTTACCTGACCAATTTATATCACACAGTGCCATTGTTACCACTGTTTCAAGTTAGATCATACAGTGTCATTGTTACCACTGTTTCAAATCACTGCTGCGACGCGCAGCCCGATCCATGCTCAGTCCAGAAATCATAATAAGCCCCTTGGGCATTTGTAAAACAGTAGTTCTCAGTCTGAAATATCATTAAGAAATATCATTTAAGTTTTCAAATCTTAGAAAGATGGCTCAGTTTGCAAAATAGTATTTAAAACCTTGGATTGAGATCAAATGATATGCATATATGCGAAAACAGTGATGTCAATCCCTGAAGGACTCAAATAATTGGCAAGAAGCCCAAATATAACAATTAAATCCAAGTAAGGATGATTTTCAATTTAGTTCAAGTAGAAAACACGGTAAAAACATCTCTCGGGACGGACTAAGTCACAATCCCCAATGGTGCTCTACCCCACGCCCGTTATCTGGCGTGCAAGTCACCTCAATATAGCGTTACGATGTGAAATTCTGGGGTTTCAAACCCTCAGGACATCATTTACATCAATTACTCACCTCAAACCGACTACTTCTTTAGCTCGCGATGCCTTTGCCCCTCGAATTGGCCTCCACGTGCGTCGAATCTGCCCAAAATCACAACGAATATGTCGCATTATGCTAAAGGGACAATACCCAATCGAAAGCAATCGAAAAATATCAAAATTCACGAATTTGACAAAAACCGAGCCCCAGGCCCACGTCTCAAAACTCAGAAATTTTTATACCAAAATGTTCTTCGTCCTCTCACGAGTCTGTACATATAAAGAACGAAAAAATCGGAGCTCGTTTGACCCTTTAAATCGACCCTAGAAAATCTCAAAAGTACAAGCCCTAAAACCCCACTTTTCTACTGATTTTCATGTTCTAATTCACATATAATCTTGTATTTAACTTGGAAATAAGTAAAAACAACTCACCTTTGATGCTTGATAAAATCCCCCTTGAAATTCTCTCCAAAATCATCCAAGCCAAATGAAAGAAATGAAAGAAATAAGCCAAATCCGTGTTTAAAGAATCTGCCCGTGCTTCATCGAGTTGTACCCTGTACTTGTGCTATACAAGTTGTACATCCTATTAAAATTTTTTCTTGTTGGACACCTTCTATTTAAACACCCATAACGTCTTGTATAAATATCCAAATTACAAACGGTATGAAGATTTAGAAACTAGACTCGAAGATCTTTAATTTGATAGGTTGTACACCATATACCTCTTTATATATCCCGAGATATGAGCTTCTAAAGTCGGCTCCATGAAATCAGAAAATTCTGGAGAAACTGCTCCACCAGTCATCTTCAGTCGATCATATCTTTCTCTACAGATGTCCAAATTACGATTTCCTTAGCTTTATGGAAACTAGACACAAAGGGCTACAATTTTCGTTTTCAAATCATCTCAAAATTCCTTGTATATCAAAAGATATAGGCCTCCAAAGTACGCTCCACGACTACACATTTGCTGTCCAAAGACAGCTTAGCAGCAGAAACTGCAGCAACTTTTTCTTTTCTTTTTTGGGTCCGAATTTCATTCCGTTAACCTTCCGAAATCCACCCGAGGCCCTCGGGATCTTAACCAATTATATCAACATGTCCCACAATATCATTCAAACTTGTCCCAACCTTTGGAACACCCAAAATAACATCAAAACATCAAATCATCATCGGATTCAAGCCTATGAATCTCAAGAACTTCCAAATTCCATTTTTGATCAAAAACCAAACCAAACCACGTCTGAATGACCTCAAGTTTTGCAGACAAGCCCAAAATGACATAACGAAGCTACAGGAACTCTCAGAATTCCATTCCGACCCTCGGATCAAAATCTCACCTATCAACCGGAATTCGCTAAAATACTAACTTTGTCAATTCAAGCTTAATTCTACAACGGTCATCACAAAAATATTCCGGACACACTCCTAAGTCCCAAATCACCTAACGAAGCTATCCGAACCATAAAATTCGCATTTCGAGCCCTCTAACACATAAGGCAATATCCGGTTGACTTTTCCAACTTAAGCTTCCTTAAAAGAGACTAAGTGTCTCAAACCTTACCAAAACTAGTCCGAATGACTTCAAATTTTGCACACAAGTCACATTCAACATTACGGACTTGCACCAACTTTCGGAATCACATTCCGACCCCGATATCAAAATTTCCTCTTCCGGTCAAATTTTCTCAAAAACCTTCAAATTTCTATATTTAACCAAATGACTTCAAAATGACCTCCGGACATCCGAATTCACTTCCGATCGCGCTCCCAACTCCAGAATTACCATACAGAGCTATTACCAGACTCGGAATCCCAAACGAACATCTATAAATCTGAAATGCCTTCCAGCCCAAATTTATGAAATTCTTCTAAAATACTAACTTCCACAATATACGCCGAAATGCTCACGGGTTATCCAAAACGAAATCCGGACATACGCCCAAGTCCGAAATTATCATACGAACATGCTGGAACTTTCAGATCCCAATTCCGAGGTCGTTTACTCAAAATTCCAATCTTAGCCATTTTCTTCAACTTAAGGTTGTCGCAATGAAACGTTTCTTTCCAATTTGACTCCGAATTTCCCGAAATTCAACTCTGACCATACGTACAAGTTAATATACCTGAAATGAAGCTATTCATGACTTCCAACTGCTGAACGACGCGCTAGAGCTCAAAATGACCGGTCAGGTCGTTACATTCTCCCCCACTTAAATAGACGTTCGTCCTCGAACGTTCCAAGAACTGCTCTTAAGTTATATGAAATCACTGTTTAACACCTCGTGCACCTGCCCATGCTACCACAACTCATATGGACACATTAGTTTGATCAAATCTGCAGATATCCTCTTTTATCCACACAATAAGCTCAGAACCCAATTCCAACACCTGAAATTCTCTGTCAGACCTGTTCCCTGTATATAAACACTGTATCAACTACCACACGAGGTACCAGAACACGACTGCGTACCTTTGTTGAATTAGCACCATGCATCGCATAATTCACCATCTAACCACAATGACACTCCATGAACCTTAATAGCCAAAATTCTACGACTCTGATGCTCCCAATGCATATGATGATATACCTATACATTCTGTTATAATGCTGACGATACAACCACAACGGAGGAGATGTGCAGAAATTTCTAACCAATTGCAGAGTTAACCAAACATTAATTCTCTCCTTTTTGACTAAAATCATCACCTCATTACTACCCAAATACTGGTAACTGCCTTGTAATATACCTCACATAATCCTACTGCAATGGTCCCCGTTACCAATAGTCTCGCCTTACCTATTACGAGCTGATCAGACAACCAATCACCACAGACAATGACCAACGGTCTCACATGATGCAAAAATGCGCCAATAGGCCATAATGCGAACAAGATACATAAGGAAATGATTCAGGAATGGACTGCTCAACTCACACAACTAATGTGGACTTTTCCCCAAAGAATAGGAATTTATCGAGCCGTTTCACAACACACATGGCAAAATCACAATATTACATGAGTTGACGAACACAGAACAACATATGATATTCCAACACCCCTCCTTGAGGAGCGCTATACTAAAATGAACACATCTGACTCACATGAAGCCCATAATCCTATTTAAATCCATTCACCCACTTCAGGTCAATTCTGCTCGCACTGAACTAGGCTGATAGCCTTTCCTGGACCCGTAGTAAGTCATTTCTTCTCATAACATGAAAGAACTACCACCATAGCCGGGACAACACCCCACAATCCACAACCAAATGAACCGAACGACTTCATATAGATTTTAGATATTCTTCCAACATTTCAACTTTCTTAAGTCCCCAAAATTTGACTAACTCCTAGATTTTTCAAATATTTCGGCAGAGTCTCCCTTGTAATTGGGCCTATCCACCTGGCAGAGTAACACCAAAACAACTCCTAACAGCATGTCCATAACCCAACAAGTACCACAAGTATATCAATAACACTAATCTCCGCATTACAAGCCCGACATTATCACAATGATATTTTGACATGAAACACATCATTTGTATGATCATAACCACATTTCTGGTCTTAATAGTGGTTCATAAATAATTCCATCATTATCAATAAATCTCATATTAACCACCACCTCATTTCAAATTTTCACAATACTGACAAAAGAATGTGAGGCATGAAGACCTCATTATTACTTACTCGGATTAATGAGTCACATTTAATGCCACCTGGGAACCCATCTCATAAGCTAAAACTCAATGTTTACAGTACGAAAATGGCTGAATATGAACATAAAATATACAAGAATTATCAAATTAGCCTAATTGGCTTGACTCCCTTTAATATTATCGTACGAATTAAACTTTACAAAGGAAAACTTTAAACTCATAATTATTTACCACAAGGACCTTGTCCTTACATAACCTCCACTGCAGCTTGCAGCCCGGTTTAAATATTTCACATTGTGCCAACTGCAGTTTTCAATTTCCTTTCTTTCTTCTTCTCAATAAATTTCGTAAACATTTTTTTTCATAGCACATAATGAACCCTCATACCGGTAGGGCATATAATTCATAAAAAAGTTGGAACCAATTATTCCGAAACACATTAAACCCATTGTAGTGAATAATAAACATTACTTTAACCTTACCCCAAATCCTTGGAGCCCAATTTCTAACATCCAGAATTCTTTTCATGACCCGAATCTCACATACACACACTGTATAAGTCCGAACAAACTGTGTCAAGCCATAACAATAACCCTAGATATAATCGCATAACATACTACACAACTCGTATACTCGCAACACCATTCTCGATCACCATAACCACTCAAACTAACCAAGTACCAGTAGGAAACCCCACATTAAACAGAACCTCGCTCCAAAACCTTCGTACCCCATCAATAATGAAGAAATATACAGGAACTCACAATACACAACACCTTCCCCATACATATAGAAAGTATCTATTTTAAACCATGGTAGAAACCATCAAGAACACTTGGAAATCCATTTTCTCCTAATCAAGCTATCAGAACTAAATTCCTCTAATTCAACCAGGCCATGCATGTCATCAAACTCAGAAATATTGCCATATTACTACAGTTAGTTCAACAAAAATTCTTCACAAGCTTAGGTAACACAGACCGTAAAATACTTCAATTCCACTACTAAGATCACCTTCATTCTCGTGACAATCAACTCAAATTTCTCAATTAGAGTCAAATTCAAATCTCAACACATACACCCTGTTAGTAGAAAAGAAACTCTCTACTCAACATTATAAGGAACACACCTACTTTGCCTCCAATTAACATTTTTGTATACCTTCCACCGTCATACACATTACACAATCACTTAGTCTTCCTGGGTCTAAACTCATACTGTAACATGAAATTTACTTCACTCCAAACAGGAGACTTGAAAAGATTCTTCACGCCCATAACTCGGAGCTACACCTCTAATCACAATGGAAATCATACACTTAATAGTTCACCTATCATCCAGCAGATCTTCCTCGACATTTCCAAGTCATATAGAAATATCTCGCAGTACTAACATACCCATCACATTACTACCCAGCCGTCATTCCCGCTAATAGGGGCAATACCGGTCATATAAGTTCAAAACACTTGCTCACACAATCAGCACCTCGGTGCTTAAGCCGTAGGAAAAGATCCGGCCTCAAGTCCTTCAGACTGGCCAAACATCAACTCATAAAGATCACGTCTCGTCCCTCAATCAGGGAATCACAAGCCATCAAGGCACATCTGATACTGAGCGCTCATGCACGCATGCGAACGCGTGGAAGGAATTTCAAGAGTTACTTTTCAAGCTGAATCAAGAACGCACGATAAGAATTCAAGAATGTAAAGTTTTCCTAAAGGTTCTGCAGCCTCTCGAGGATAAATACAGACGTCTCCATACCGATCCGCGAGACTTTACTAAACCTGCTCATGACTCGTGAGACCTATGTAACTTAGGCTCTGATACCAACTTGTCACGACCCAATTTCCGAACCTGGTCGTGATGGCGCCTCTCATGAAGACAAGGCCAGCCATTCAACCCAATTCATCCTTTTAAGATAATTATAGTATAAACATGGTTTAATAATATCCAATAGCGGAAAGTATAGATAAAATACAGAAATCCAACCCAACTCAGCCCTAACCGGGGTGTCCCAAGTCATGAGCTACTACAGAGTTTACTAAAATTCTACAAAGTATGGAATTAGGAACGAATCTGAAGATATCATAAATACAGAAGATAAGGGAGAAAATGGGTCTGCGAACGCCATGCAGCTACCTCATAACTCCGATGAAAACTGAACAGCAGAAAACTCGCTCTATGCCTCAGGAATACCTGTACCTACACACATGGTGCAAGGAGTAATGTGAGTACTCCGACCCAGTGAGTAATAAATATAAATAATAACTGAAGGTAAGAAAATACGTTAAGGCACACAACACTCTATACAGAAGCAGTGAAATGATTTAAAATAACAATTCAGTGAAACATCATGTGAAATTTCTTTTAAACCAGAAAAAAAAAGAAGATAATTTGGCAGTAAAATGACGAGTAGAAATCTGCCTCTCGGGCTCAATATCAAAACAACAAGTAGAAATATGCCCCTCGGGCTCAGTATCAAAATAATAACTAGAAATCTGCCCCTCGAGCTCAGTATCAAAATAATAAGTAGAAATCTGCCCCTCGGGCTCAGTATCAAAATAATAAGTAGAAATCTGCCCCTCGGGCTCAGTATCTCAGAACAGTATCAGCCCCTCGGGCTCAGTATCTCAGAACATTATCAGTCTCTCAGGCTCAGAACAGTATGAAGCAACCAGTCAATGAAATAAGAGCACATAATTATTATGGCAGATATGCAGATGAGGAATAAATGCATTATAACACACAGTCATATTTATTTATCGTCCACGACGCTCACTGGGGGTGTGTACAGACTCCGAAGGGGCTCCTACAGCCCAAACATAATAACTAGCCATCTCGTGGCATCAATCAAGTCCTGGTCAGTCATTGTTACCTGACCAATTTATATCACACAGTGCCATTGTTACCACTGTTTCAAGTCACATCATACAGTGTCATTGTTACCACTGTTTCAAATCACTTCTGCGGCGCGCAGCCCGATCTATGCTCAGTCCAGAAATCATAATAAGCCCCTTGGGAATTTGTAAAACAGTAGTTCTAAGCCCGAAATATCATTTAGAAATATCATTTAAGTTTTCAAATCTTAGAAAGATGGCTGAGTTTGCAAAACAGTATTTAAAACCTTGGACTGAGATCAAATGATATGCATGTATGTGAAAACAGTGATGTCAATCCCTGAAGGATTCAAATAATTGGCAAGAAGCCCAAATGTAACAATTAAATCCAAGTAACGATGATTTTCAATTTAGTTCAAGTAGAAAACACGGTAAAAACATCTCTCGGGACGGACTATGTCACGACCCGGATTTCCCACCCTTGGGAGTCGTGATGGAGCCTACTAGTGAAAGCGAGGCAAGCCAGCCAATTGAACTATCTACCTTATTTTCATTTTTAATCCGATAACGGTTAAGAGTCAACAATTAGATAACAACATAATTGAATAAGCGGAAGACTGCATTGTAAAGATTTAATAATACTGCTAACACCAATCCATAAAAAATCTACCGAAGACTGGTGTCACAACTTAACAGACTGTCTAGTAGGACTACAAATAAAGGTCTGAAATAAATAAATACAACATTGTCTCTGAAAATACATGAAAGAAACAGGAATAGTAGATAGAAAGAGACGCCAAGGCCTGCGGACGCCTGCAGGACTACCTCGGATCGCCTGATGAACAAGAAACAACAATCTTACTGCGGTCCAAAGTCTACCCCACTAGGATTTGTACACAAAAATATACAGAAGTGTAGTATCAGCACAACCGACCCCATGTGCTAGTAAGTGCCTAGCCTAACCTCGACGAAGTAGTGACGAGGCTAGGACCAGACTACCAAATAAACCTGTGCAAGATAGCGTACAAAAATAATAGGAAGCAGATAACAATGATGGCAATAATGATCAACCAGGGATATAAATAGCAGGCGACAAGAACACCATAAATGCTTCTCAACAAATAATAAATACAAGTGCAATCAATTAATCAAGTCCTTCAAATATAAATCTTTCGCCTATAAATCCTTCAAGTAATAATCTCTAAGATAATATGTTTTTCAATAAATATATTTCGAATATATTTCCTTCAAATAAATATCTTTCAGATAAGTATCTTTCATAATTCTTTCGAGTAAAGGTCACCTTGTGACACCTCATTTCATAATCATAAATAATATAGGACTCAGCCCATTTTCATATTTTCACGGCACCTCGTGCCCATATTTATGTCACAACCGCACGGACAACTCACGTGCCATAAAATAAAATCATAATATTTTCCCCGGCACCTTGTGCCCACATATTTCTGTCTCACATCGTACAACAATATTCTCATGTTACTCAGCTCATAGGTTCCATAACCCAATACAATTAAGAATGTTCAAGGAGCCTCCTTCACTTAACATAAAGTAGAGTACAACTTCCAACCCAATTAGGAAATCAACAAGAAAAGGTGAAGTTATTTTTAGAAATCATTTGATAAAAAAAAATACCATTTTCAATTAAAGTACAATATCGAAGGAATCATTACCTTTAATACGAGAAATTAATAAATCAAAACATAGTAGAAATTCCTTTTTAAGTAAAGTACAACTTCAAACGCTTTAAGGAAACTTTAGTTGAGAAATCAATTGAGTTAAAAATGTAACAATTCTTGAAATTTGAAGTATTGGACATATTAAAAAAAATAAGGCGACGTATTGTAAACACTATGGATTCCAACACAAAGGATCACAACAGTAAAGGGATCTAAACAGTTAATACACTTGAATTGTTAATAACAAGTAAACACAGCAAACAGAAAGTGCACGACATCACCCTTCGTGCTTTAACACTCTCTCACCAAAACAATACACGGCATCACCCTTAGTGCTTTAACACTCTCTCACCAAAACAATACACGGCATCACCCTTCGTGCTTTACACTCTTCCTCACCAAAGCAACAAACACAAGGCAAATAGGGTAAGGGAATCTATAACATCGAAATAAAATTAAGTAATAACGGAAAATCAGTAAATAAACGTACAGGACAACATAACTCAGTTAGAATCAGGAAAAATCAAGAACAAGTGCACGACATCACCCTTCGTGCTTTTATTCTCGTCCTCACCATAAGAATCAATATAAACTGCACGACAACACCCTTCGTGCTTTACACTCTTCCTCACCATAAAATCAATATAATCGGCACGGAATTGTACATCGTGCGGCACGGCATCACCCTTCGTGCTTTACACTCTTCCTCAAAAAATCATAAACGGCATCACCCTTCGTGCTTTAAAACTCTTCCTCACCCAAACAACAATCACAAGAAATAAGGGCAAGGAAATAAATGAAATCACAATAAAATCCCGATAAGGGAACAATAGTACAACAATCAAATCCCGGCAAGGGAAACAACATCAAAACAGTAAAATCCCGGCAAGGGAAACAACATCAAAACAATAATACTTCCACAAGTCATATTCCTCAATAGAAATTATCATAGAGCATATACACTACGAAACAGAGTCAGATTAATCAAAGTATAAGACTCACGGGCATGCTTGACACCAATGTATAGATACTCGTCACCATGCCTATACGTCGTACTCAACAAATAACACATAACAGATAGGACACAGCTCCTAATCCCTCAAGCTAAGGTTAGACCAAACACTTACCAACTTTGCAACCAATTCAAAATTCCAACAAGCCTTTGCCTCGCGAATTTGTGCCCGAAATTCTCAAATCTAGTCATAAACAATTTGATTCAGTTAATAAAAATTATAGGAATCAATTCCATATGAAATTCTACATTTTCCATTAAAAATCCGAAATTGCACTAAAAATTCGCCCGTGGGGTCCACGTCTCGGAACCCGATAAAAATTACGGAATATGAAACCTCATCCAACCACGAGTCTAACCATACCAAAATTACTAAATTTCGATAACATTTCGACCCTCAAATCCTCAAATCTATCCGAGAGAGTTTTCAAACTCTTCCAACTAAATTCATAGATTTAATACCAAAACTAGTAATAGATTCGGGTAATCTAACAAAAATTAAGTTAAGAACACTTACCCCGTTGTTTTCTCTAAAAATCTCCCGAAAATCGCCTATTCCCGAGCTCCAATTTGACAAAAATTGAAAATGGGACAAAGTCCTATTTTCAGAAATAAACATTCTGTCCAGAATTCGGGGGTTACTATTCACGCATTTTTACTGTTCACGGGTTCTGTACACGGTACTGTTCATGAGGTACTGTATATTGTACTGTTCACTGGGTACTGTACATGGTGTTGTTCATGAGGTACTGTACACGGTACTGTTCATATGCTGTAAAAGAAAATTCAGTAGCCTTTTTATATCCGTTAACCTTCTGAAATCCACCCGAGGCCCTCGAGACCTCAACAAAATATACCAACAAGTCCTAAAACATAATACAGACTTAGTCAAAATCTCAAATCGAATCAAATAATGCTAAAATCGCGAATCACACCCCCATTCAAGCCTAATGAAACTAAGAACATCCAATTTCTATATTCGATGCAAAAACCTTCAAATCAAGTCCGATTGACTTCAAATTTTGCACACAAGTCATAAATGACATAACAAATCTATAAAAAAAATTTAGAACTAGATTCCGACCCCGATATCAAAAAGTCAACTCTCCGGTCAAACCTAAGAAATCTTTAACCTTAGATTTCTAAATTCCGTTAAATGGCGATAATTTAATCTAGGGACCTCCAAATTCGATTTCGGGTATATGACCAAGTCCCAAATCACGATACCGAACTACCAGAATGGTCAAAACTTTTATCCTGGTTTGTTTGCTCAAAATATTGACCGAAGTCAATCCAGTTGAGTTTTAAAGCTCTAGTTCACAATTTAATCCATTTTTCACATAAAAACCTTCCAGAAAATTATACGGACTGCGCACGAAAGTCGAGGAATTATTGATACCACTTTTCAAGGTCTTAAAAATACCGAGATGATTATTTAATTTAAAGATGACATTTTGAGTCATCACATTCTCCACCTCTAAAACAAATGTTCGTCCTCGAACGTACTAAGAATTATTCTCAAGTTACCAAATTGATGATTTTACTTTTACACAATTATTCGCGGTTGATCCCACATTATCGCATTCGACATAAGTCCGACAACACCATTTCAATTGAGATCATTTCATATATCCATATTCGTAAACTTCAAGACCAAATTTCTTATACTCCAATCATTTCTAGAAAGGTCCGATTTTTACGTCAACACACAATATTAGTCCCGACAGGCTATAGCAACTCGTGCCTATGCACCCATTAAATACGGGGTATTACATTCTCCTCGACTTCGGGTCATTCATCCTCAAATGAGAAGTAGAGTCTGTCCTCCAACACATAATGTAACTTATCTTTTTCTTTGCACATCTCAATATCCCAAATTTTTCTAACTCCCAAATTTTGCAGAAATTTCGGCAGAGTCTCCCCTGTAATTGGGCCTATCCACCTGTCAAAGTAACACCAAAACAACTCCTAACAACATGTCCACGACCCAACAACGCACCACAAAGTATATATCAATAACACTAATCTCTGCATTACAAGCACATCATTATCACAATGATATCTTGACATAAAACGCATCATATGTATGACCATAACCACATCTCTGGTCTTAATGGTTGTTCATAATAGATTACAACATCGCCAATTAACCTCATGTTAACAAAATTTCGTTTCAAACCTCCAGTTTACTAACAACAAGGCAGGGAGATCTTATAATTACTTACCCGAAGTAACGAGTCACAATTTAACGCCACCTGGGCTCTCACCTTGTAGGCTAAAACTCAATAGTTACAATACAATTTTGGCAAATTATGCATAGAAATATTCATACAAGAATTTTCAAATAAGCCTAATAGGCATGACTCCCTACAAGTGCTATAGCACAAATTTTAATTTTACAAAAGGAGAATTTAAACACATAAAATTTTCACCATCAGGACCTCGTCCTTATATAACATTCACCTCAGCTTGTAGCCCGGTTTAAATATTTTATCTCATATAAAAATATGAGGATCTCATCCTCAACTCTGAATCACAAGAATTTTGCACATTGTGCCAACTAAAATTTTCCATTTCCTTTCTTCCTTCTTTCAAATAATCTTGGTTAAACAAAATCACAACATACAATGATCCCTCATACCGGTAGGGCATATAATTTACAACTAAAATCAATTATTTAGAAATTACATTAAACTCATCGAATTAATTCACAAAAGTCACTTTTAGCCTCACAACTATTTTTAGTGACCAACACATAACGATAGACATGACTATCTCCATATAATCTCCCAACAGAATTATTCACATATGTAGATTTAAGAATTACAAAGCTCACTCATAAGTGGAGCACAATAGGAGAACTTTCCTCGATACTCAAAACCGAATCAAGTTAAGGAAATTTTGACTTTATAATAATTCAAAACCGTATTTATAACGATACCGTCTGGTATAGCAACCTCAGCCATACCATAGAAAATATATCAACGGACTGGGTCTCCACCTCTAGGAGTCTCACCTCCACCTCTAATATCCTGACCCCTACCTATGGTTGGTCATGTAAGTGGAGTAGTAACTGCAATGGGGCACGTAGCCTGAGTGCTTTGATGAAATATGTCTCTCCCAAGTCTAGGATAATTTCTCAGAATGTTCCCAGTATCACCATTTTCATAACAACCCATCCGCAGTTCGACTGCTCATACTAAGTCTGTACCGGATAACTCAAATAACCATTGCAGGAAATTCCATGCCACTGGTACATTAAAAGATGACTGCCCCACGCGAGTGTTGTGATTAACTTAAGCACTACGAGTATACTGAATATGTTTCCATAACCCCGCTGATACTGAAATGTAGAATTATTAAGGACGAGGGAATATCTCAAGTCTCATCATCATCCCATTCAAATATCAACTTTTAATCATATACAAGTTTTTGGAAAACCTTTTAATACCACATAAATACATCTCAGGCCAAAATTGGTATAACACATGACACCGCAATTTGATCATTGATAGTGGACTCCCCTCACTTGGCACGAACCATAGGTCACAACATCCTATAATCCACGATATTTGACCTTCACAACTCAAATAAATTAACTAGACGTCAAGGTAAGTTGAACCCCAACATGATTCATTAGGTGATCTCTTGATACGTCTACATCTTCCGTCGGAGCCACAAATGGTCTAGTAAATACATTATCTTTCCACTACCTCTACTTGCCATCTGAAACACAGCAAAATCAACCCCATCGCTTTCGACTATTCTCACATTCTGCAATACTTCATAGCAGCGGTCAAGATAATCCCGTGGGTCCTCAAAAGATGCACCGCTGAAAGTGGTAGTGAAGAGCTTGGTGAAACCTATCCAACCTTCGCAAAGCCTCCGAAGACATAATTGATCTATCACCGGTCTGTGATGTTGTTCGGCTGAAGAAGTGGCACGTGACTTCGCCATTCGTGAAAGGACAAGAGTAGAGGTTTCAATTTAGCAATGTGAGAACAAAATCGCACGACAGAGAAGAATGGGAGTGAAACTTTTCCTAACTCTGTAGCCTCTGGGGGATAAATACAGACGTCTCCGTACCGATCCCTCAGACTCTACTAAGCTTGTCTGTGAATTGTGAGACCTATGTAACCTAGGGCTCTGATACCAACTTGTCACGACCCGGATTTCCCACCTCGGGAGTCGTGATGGAGCCTACTAGTGAAAGCTAGGCAAGCCAACCAATTGACATATCTACCTTATTTCCATTTTTAATACGATAATGGTTAAGAGCCAAGAATTAGATAACAACAGAGTTGAATAAGCGGAAGACTACATTGTAAAGATTTAATAATACTGCTAATACCAATCCATAACAAATCTACCCAAGACTAGTGTCACAACTTCACAGACTGTCTAGGAGTACTACAAATAAAGGTCTGAAAGAAATAAATACAACACTGTCTCTGAAAATACATGAAAGAAATAGGAATAGTAGATAGAAGGAGACGCCAAGACCTGCAGACGCCTGCAGGACTACCTCGGATCGCCTGATAAACAAGAAACAACAATCTCACTGCGGTCCGAAGTCTACCGCACTGGGATCTGTACACAAAAATATACAGAAGTGTAGTATCAGCACAACCGACCCCATGTGCTAGTAAGTGCCTAACCTAACCTCGGCGAAGTAGTGACGAGGCTAGGACCAAACTACCAAATAAACCTGGTCAAGATAGCGTACAAAATAATAGGAAGCAGATAACAATGATGACAACAATGATCAACCAGGGATATAAATAGCAGGCGACAAGAACACCATAAATGCTTCTCAACAAATAATAAATACAAGTGCAATCAATTAATCAAGTCCTTCAAATATAAATCTTTCGCCTATAAATCCTTCAAGTAATAATCTCTAAGATAATATGTTTTTCAATAAATATATTTCGAATATATTTCCTTCAAATAAATATCTTTCAGATAAGCATCTTTCGAATATAATTCTTTTGAGTAAAGGTCACCTTGTGACACCTCATTTCATAATCATAAATAATATAGGTCTCAGCCCATTTTCATATTTTCACGGCACCTCGTGCCCATATTTATGTCACAACCGCACGGACAACTCACGTGCCATTAAATAAAGCCATAATATTTTCCCCGGCACCTTGTGCCCACATATTTCTGTCTCACATTGCACAACAATATTCTCATGTTACTCAGCTCATAGGTTCCATAACCCAATACAATTAAGAATGTTCAAGGAGCCTCCTTCACTTAACATAAAGTAGAGTACAACTTCCAACCCAATTAGGAAATCAACAAGAAAAGATGAAGTTATTTTTAGAAATCATTTGATAAAGAAAATACCATTTTCAATTAAAGTACAATATCAAAGGAATCATTACCTTTAATACGAGAAATTAATAAATCAAAACATAGTAGAAATTCCTTTTTTTAAGTAAAGTACAACTTCAAACGCTTTAAGGAAACTTTAGTTGAGAAATCAATTGAGTTAAAAATGTAACAATTCTTGAAATTTGAAGTATTGGACATATTAAAAAAAATAAGGCGAGGTATTGTAAACACTATGGATTCCAACACAAAGGATCACAACAGTAAAGGAATCTAAACAGTTAATACACTTGAATTGTTAATAATAAGTAAACACAGCAAACAGAAAGTGCATGGCATCACCCTTCGTGCTTTAACACTCTCTCACTAAAACAATACACGGCATCACCCTTCGTGCTTTAACACTCTCTCACCAAAACAATACACAGCATCACCCTTCGTGCTTTATACTCTTCCTCACCCAAGCAACAAACACAATGGCAAATAGGGTAAGGGAATCTATAACATCGAAATAAAATTAAGTAATAACGGAAAATCAGTAAATAAACGTACAGGACAACATAACTCAGTTAGAATCAGGAAAAATCAAGAACAAGTGCACGACATCACCCTTCGTGCTTTTACTCTCGTCCTCACCATAAGAATCAATATAAACTACACGACATCATCCTTCGTGCTTTACACTCTTCCTCACCATAAAATCAATATAATCGGCACGAAATTGTACATCGTGCGACATGACATCACCCTTCGTGCTTTACACTCTTCCTCACAAAATCATACACGACATCACCCTTCATGATTTAACACTCTTCCTCACCCAAAAAACAATCACAAGAAATAAGGACAAGGAAATAAATGAAATCACAATAAAATTCCGATAAGGGAACAATAGTACAACAATCAAATCCCGGCAAGGGAAACAACATCAAAACAATAACATCCCGGCAAGGGAAACAACATCAAAACAATAATACTTCCACAATTCATATTCCTCACTAGAAATTATCATATAGAGCATATACACTATGAAACGGAGTCAGATTAATCAAAGTATAAGACTCACGGGCATGCTTGACACCAACGTATAGATACTCGTCACCATGCCTATATGTCGTACTCAACAAATAACATATAACAGATAGGACACAGCTCCTAATCCCTCAAGCTAAGGTTAGACCAAACACTTACCTTGCTTTGCAACCAATTCAAAATTCCAACAATCCTTTGCCTCGCGAATTCGTACCCGAAATTCTCAAATCTAGTCATAAACAATTTGATTTAGTCAATAAAAATTATAGGAATCAATTCCATATGAAATTCTACATTTTCCATTAAAAATCCGAAATTGCACTAAAATTTCGCCCGTGGCGTCCACATCCACGTCTCGGAACCCGATAAAAATTACGGAATATGAAACCTCATCCAACCACGAGTCTAACCATACCAAAATTACTAAATTTCGATAACATTTCGACCCTCAAATCCTCAAATCTATCCGAGAGAGTTTTCAAACTCTTCCAACTAAATTCATAGATTTAATACCAAAACTAGTAATAGATTCGGGTAATCTAACCAAAATTAATTTAAGAACACTTACTCTATTGTTTTCTCTAAAAATCTCCCGAAATCGCGACCAAAGTTGGTCTCTATTTTCGTAAGCGACCAACTTTGGTCGCTAAATTTGAATTATATTTTTTTATATTTTATAAAATTTTTTAAATAAAAATATAATTATTAAAATTTTATAATTGGGTCCCATTTTAGCGACCAAAGTTGGTCGCTATCTGCTTACCCCTTAATTAGCGACCAACTTTGGTCGCTAATTTAAGTTATATTTATTTATATTTTATAATTTTTTAAAAATAATATTATAATTATTATAATTATATAAGTGGGTCCCCCTGTATCGACCAACATTGGTCGCTAATCTCAGTATACCTTTGACCAAGCTAGTCTGACCAGTCCGGTCAATATTTTGACAAAATTAGCGACCAAGTAGCGACCAACCTTGGTCGCTAATGTATATCAAATAATTATTTTATTATTTTCGCCAATTTAGCGACCAACTTTGGTCGCTTTTCTTGACAGACCAACTTTGGTCGCTAAAGTTTGATCGCTTTTTTCCGGAATTCTAGTAATGAATCTTGTTGGATTCAATATAGTTATACTTGGGATAAGAGAACTATGTGAAGTAAAAGAAGAAATATGCCATTGATTATTACTAAGAACCTATCAAAACCTTTTATAAAAGAACTACTTGTATAAGACCGGGTTGAGAATTGGAGCGATGTGCTCGACCTATCTGCCTAAGTCTTGCTTAGAGAACGCATACGCTTTCTAACTCTATGAGGAGTTCCACCCCTATTTCAATTAAAGTCTCCCCTCCCCTTTTTGTTCCCTCTATCTCCTGTCGCTCCACTTATTTTGAAACTTCTAATAACGTTTGAAAACAGATGCCAAAAGTTGTCTACAACCCATATGCTATTAGGGCTAGTATAGACTATACTGTATAGTAAAGGGGCTTTTCATTTGTAATAAGAAACAGATCGACAACACCATGCATGTGCATGAAAACTGCTATTGACGTGCAAAATATAGTAATCTGAACTACCACTTTTCCAATATATCAAAGAGCACCATGTGCAGTATTTAACTTCTTCATGCAATCAGATAAAAAAAAACTAAGGGTGTGTTTGGTATAAACGAAAATATTTTTCGTGGAAAATGTTTTCCAAGAAAATGTTTTCTTGGAACAAGTAGTAATCTTATTTATTTTCCGGTGTTTGGTACGCAAATTAAGGAGAATAACTTCTCAAGAGTATTCATAAATAATTTAGATACAATAAACATGAAGCCATAAACTTTCGAACCAACAATCTTCCGAACCCACAAATTTCATAAACTTCCGCACCGCTAAACTTTTGAAACCGCAAACTTTCGAACCCGGTAGGGAAACTGTCACCTTCGTCAGCCGCGATATCCTTGCCACTGAAAGGAGGAGCCACTGATAACAGAGTGACGTCGGAAACTTCATCGTGTACACGAGAAGTTCGGGGCATCTTGGTAATAGAGGGTATACTAGTAAAACTTGGAAGGAGGAACGATGACTGAACGGGAAGAAGAGGAGCAGAATCACAGGGACAGAGATATGGATTGAGAAAGATGGCCAAAGGAGAACAATGTATACACAAGAAAGGAAATGGCGAAAAGTTTCTGAAAAAACGAAACCTTCACCTATTTATAGGGCTAAATGGTGCGAGAATTGAAGCGGAAAACCGCCAATAGCGCTAAAACCAAAGCGACAAGCATTCAGACGTCACCTCGGGAAGATGCGTAATGATGACTCGCGTGGGAGTGACGACACATCTTGATAACCACATCGATCAGGATTCCGCAGGACGAGTCGCTCTCTCTATCTTAGTCAACCCGACGTAATTTAGTAGACAAATTCTCCCACAACGAAAACAAACGATGTCCGCTTATCGAGGACATGCAGGGCTACGACCTCAACAAGTGGAGGGACTAACTGTATATGTCCAAATTTGGCAACCACGGTAACAGATAAGAAAGACATAGGACGAGGTCGACCACGACACAGTGACCAACGGTCGTTGTGATAAAGGCCGACGACCGAAAGCGGGAAGCTGGGATGATATAATAACGGTAACTTGAACTTAGAAAAAGACAGGAATAATATTCCTTTGGATATTCTCTGCGTTGTACTTTTTAGGGTTTTTTGGGGAATGTCCCTTATAAATACAAAAAGACAATAAACAATTAGGGGGGTCTGCCTTTTGAGAACTAAGATACACATTGTCAAGTTAAAAGAGATATATAAAGGGATTGTCTTATTCACTTTACTCAAGTATATGTTATTCAAACATCATTCACAAATCTCATAGATCCCACGTTCATATCAACTGCACATCCTTTTACTTCATCAGAAGGAAAAGGCACCCAACCACACAATCATTGGGTGACGGTTCCTTTACATTATTGTCATTTGTCGTTCCTTGCATTCATTGCACGTTTATGATATTTTTCTGCCAATCTTAGTATATTGAACGAAACTGATTAATACTCCTAAATTCTTCTCACTACACGAGAATCTCGTTCTATTTTGGTCTAGGATTTATTAAGCTCAACTAAGATTCACCTCATTAATTTGTTATTATCTCTTTTCTATTTATTTATCTTTGCGAAATAATGATTAACTGCTTAGCATGAATTAAAGACAAAAGAGTAACCAGAAAAAAAGAAGGATATCTTCTCTCTTCTATTTCTGCAGAAAGATTAATATTAGTAATCCACATTAAGAAAAGGATTACTAGTAATAACTTATTATAGTACTAATTGTTAATTCACATTTGGGCTTCGACGACAACTAATTATTTGTTGCTCACTGAGAAATGCCACCAAAGCCTTGTGGATTTTGAGAGGGAAAAATGATGATCATTCTCAAATAAATAAAGAACTCATAGAGAATATGGCACATTTTAAGATATATTTTCTTCCCACTTTAATCCTTAAGAACTTGAAATAGATTTCCTAGGAGTCATTTGGCAACTACAAGTGTGCACATAGTGGCAGGTTATTTTTGAGAGGGAATAATGGCAGTCTTTCTTCAGTAAATCAGGATTTATTACTTAAGAATTTGACATAGATTTTTCTGCAGCATCTCCCATCTGACTGTTTAATTTATTCAACAAATTGCGCTTTAGAAAATGATAGGAAGAACATAAACAGCCAACCCACAACTCACAAGACTGAGCAAGTAGACGTGAAATGCAGAAGGAAATCTGGTGAATATAAACATTTCAACATCTCGGGAAAGCTCATGTCTGTAATATCTAAAGATAATTTGTTTCACAGAGATGAGGTACTCTTTCCATATCAGCTCACTATTCAAAATTCCTATAGCAAATGTCAAAGCAACAGGATGCTACTACAAAGGAATACAAATACAAGATGAAGACAGAATGAATGAGCGGAACATGTGATATATAAATTGCTCGAATTTCTCACTCCAAAGTCTCTGCAGACTGAATTCCAAAGTCTTTATGAACCAAATTTTTCAGTATATCTTGTAACATTTCTCGCTAAAGTGAAACAGTAGCAAATCTGGCTAAGAAATCAAAGGCGTGTATCGCTGTAATTTCTTCATAACTGTATTAAAAAGGTAAGAGTCGGGAATTCACACAATCAATTCATTCATCTCGCAAACCTACTCTATATCAATTCGCTGGAACACTCTAATAACTATAGGATTCTGTGTTTGTCGCTCCCCCTCTATTGTTCTCCACACTTGAGTTTGTTGCATACTCTTGTTTAAAGCTCAAACGAGGCATCAGGAAAGTTGCGATGTTCCAGCTGCTCTCCATTCTCTCGTTTCAACGTCACTAAGCTTTCCTTATAAACATAAACCCTACAGCAGTGTCGCAGGGATGGGTGACAAAATCCAAGACGTCGTGTCTTCTTAGTCCTAACATTATAGGAGACTGGCCGAGAACGTCTAGTTAACAAAATGAGACTGCTGGAATACCAAGTCTTAATACCTGTAAAGTTTTGAAAGGTAAAAAGTTTGTTCCAAACCCCTGGTTGGATCATTACCCATATATCATGAACACAATTTCCATTAAAGGTCAAGAAGGCAACCGAGTCATCAAGCAATATCAGAGAACTAAAAGAGAGAACATCTGGCCCTTCAATCTCTTCAAACACCTCATTGCTAAAGTCAAACGAAACAATGCTGTACCATAGGCTTCATGTAAAGAGCGTCCGTAGGAATTGAATTTAATTTTAGGTGTAATGTTTGTTGAATTTGGCAAAACATTTTGTCCCACATCGGTGGGAAAAGAAGGATTGGGGGGATTTTCCCCCTATAAAAGAAGGCTTAATGTTTAGGATTTAAACACACCTCTCATTTGCCTTCTCATCTGTTTAAGGCATTTGTATCTTCTCTCTTTAGTATTATTTCACTTGTATTTTTAGAGTGAAATAAAATATTAGTTGTGTCCGAGGAGTAGGCAAAATTAGCCGAACCTCGTAAATTCTGGTGTTCCCTTTATTGTTACTTTATTGTCATATTTATTATTTGGTGGCTGTCATAATTTTTGGTATAGTAGTTGTGACTTATTCACACTATATACATTTGGCTTCCGCAACAATTGGTATCAGAGCCAAGGTACTGTCTAAGTATGCTCTGTGGTTGTAGCATAGTCTGATCTTCCACATCAGAAAAGATTTATCTCTGTAACTGAGTCAAGGTTCTGTCTGAGTATGCTCTGTGGTTGCAGCTTAGTCTGATCTTCTACATCAGGAAAGGAAATAATCTTGATTTGTGTCGTCAGCTATTAAATAATATTTGTGTCAAAGATGGGAGACAATAAACAAGAAGAATCTACATCAAGTGTCAATAATACGTCATCATTGGCATCTTCGCTTATGACAAGAATTGTGTCAAATGCGAAATTTGCGGTAGAAATATTTGACGGGTCCGGACATTTTGGGATGTGGCAAGGCGAGGTTCTAGATGTCCTTTTTCAACAAGGGCTAGATCTGGCCATTGAAGAAAAGAAACCAGATGTTATTGGAGAAGAAGATTGGAGAATTATCAACCGTGTTGCTTGCGGTACCATTTGATCCTACCTTGCTAGAGAGCAGAAATATCCATACACAAAGGAAACTTCTGCAAGTAAATTATGGAAAGCACTGGAGGATAAATTTTTGAAGAAAAATAGTCAAAATAAATTGTACATGAAGAAGAGACTGTTTCACTTCACCTATGTTCCTGGTACCACGATGAATGAACATATCACCAGTTTCAATAAGTTGGTCACAGATTTGCAAAATATGGATACAACTTATGATGATGGTGACTTGGCCTTAATGTTGTTGGCGTCACTTCCTGATGAGTACGAGCACCTTGAAACTACTCTACTCCATGGAAATGACGAAGTTTCTCTCAGAGAAGTTTGTTCGGCTTTGTACAGCTATGAACAAAGAAAGCGAGAAAAACAGAAGGGCGGAGAAGGAGAAGCACTATTTGTGAGGGGTCGTCCTCAAAATCAAACGAGGACAAAGAAGGGAAGATCCAAGTCAAGATCCAGACCCAGCAAAGATGAATGTGCCTTTTGTCGAGAAAAAGAGCATTGGAAGAAAGACTGTCCGAAGTTGAAGAATAAGGCCAAACATAACAATGGAAAGGCCATTATGGATTCAAATATAGCTGATTGTGATGATTCAGACTTCTCACTAGTTACAACAGAGTCATCAACATCATCAGACATATGGTTGATGGACTCGGCTTGTAGCTATCATATGTGTCCCAACAAGGACTGGTTTATGGAATTTCAAGAAGGAGAATATGGAGTCGTCCACACAACGGATAACAGCCCTCTTACCTCATATGGCATTGGTTCAATACGATTAAGGAACCATGATGGAATGATCAGAACATTAACAGATGTTCGATATGTACCGGATTTGAAGAAGAATCTCATCTCTGTGGGAGCCCTCGAATCAAAAGGGTTCAAAATCATTGCAGAAAATGGAGTGATGAGAGTATGCTCCGGTGCACTAGTGGTAATGAAGGCTAATCAGAAGAATAATAATATGTACCGCTATCGTGGCAATACAGTTATTGGGACAGCGACAGTGACATCCAGTGACGACAAAGAGGCAGAAACAACCAAGTTATGGCACATGCGCTTGGGACATGCTGGAGGAAAATCCTTGAAAACTCTATCAAATCAAGGATTGTTAAAAGGAGTAAAGGCTTGCAACTTGGAGTTTTGTGAGCATTGTGTCAAAGGGAAACAGACAAGGGTTAAATTTGGTACAGCGATCCATAATACTAAAGGCATTTTGGATTATGTACACTCTGATGTTTGGGGTCCTTCCAAAACACCTTCATTGGGTGGGAAGCACTATTTTGTAACCTTTGTTGATGATTTTTCCCGAAGAGTATGGGTGTATACAATGAAGAGCAAAGATGAAGTGTTGGAAATTTTTCTCAAATGGAAGACGATGGTGGAGAATCAAACAGGCAAGAGGATCAAGTGTATTCGCACAGACAATAGAGGTGAATACAAAAATGATCATTTCAATAAGGTCTGTGAAAATGATGGCATCGTCCGACACTTCACTGTTAGACATACACCACAACAGAATGGAGTGGCAGAACATATGAACCGAACCTTGCTGGAGAAGGTACGATGTATGTTGTCCAATGCTGGCTTGGGCAAAGAATTTTGGGCTGAGGCAGTTACATATGCATGTCACCTCATTAATCGCTTACCATCTGCTGCTATTGATGGCAAGACACCATTTGAAAAATGGTATGGAAAGTCTGTTGTAGATTATGACTCTTTGCACGTGTTTGGCTCAACTGCATATTATCATGTGACAGAGTCAAAATTGGATCCAAGGGCAAAGAAGGCTATTTTTATGGGAATTACTTCTGGAGTCAAAGGATATCGCTTATGGTGTCCTATGACAAAGAAAGTAATATTCAGCAGGGATGTTACCTTTGATGAATCTGCTATGGTAAATAAGGTAACAAAAGATACCAAACAAAATAAAGGTGCTTCTAAGCAGGTGGAGTTTGAGGGAAAATTTATTTTTCCTACACAAGAAGCAGAGGAGGAAACAAATGAAGATTACCCTCTGGAAGGAGAGCCAGTAGAGGAGATTCCAACTCAGTAACCTCAACAACAACTTGAATCAATAGCAACCAGCAGGCCAAAAAGAACAATAACGAAACTTGTTCGTCTCATAGAGACGGTTGCTTGTGCAACCTTAATTGTAGCTGATGATGTTCCTACCACTTCTAAAGACGCCGTCCAAAGTTTAGAAGAAGATAAGTGGAGGATTGCCATGAATGATGAAATACAATCCCTTCATCAGAATCATACATGGAGATTGGCCAATCTCCCGAAGGGAATGAAAGCAATTGGGTGCAAATGGGTATTTGCAAAGAAAGAAGGATTTCCTAACCAAGTAGATGTTCGCTACAAAGCAAGATTGGTGGCCAAAGGATATGCTCAAAAGGAGGGAATTGATTACAATGAAGTGTTTTCTCCAGTTGTAAAATATTCCTCCATTAGAATTATGTTGGCTTTGGTAGCACAATTGGATTTGGAACTAGTTCAGATGGATGTAAAAACTGCATTTTTACATGGAAACTTGGAGGAGGAAATCTACATGACTCAGCCAGAAGGATTCAAAGTTGCTGGAAAAGAAAATATGGTATGCAAACTTGAAAAATCATTGTACGGATTGAAACAATCTTCTAGACAATGGTACAAGCGATTTGACGAGTTTATGTTGCGGCAAGGGTACAAGAGAAGCAAATACGATCATTGTGTGTATTTGCTCAAGCTTAAAGATAGTTCCTTTGTATATCTTCTCCTATATGTTGATGATATGTTGATAGCTTCCAAGAATTTGGAAGAAATTGATAAGTTGAAGATTCAACTGAAGAAGGAGTTCGAGATGAAGGATTTGGGTGAGGCAAAGAAAATTCTTGGCATGGAGATAATTAGAGATAGACGTTCAAAGAAACTCTGTTTATCTCAAAAGGAATATTTGAAGAGAGTACTTCAACGTTTTGGCATAGATGACAAAACTAAGCCATTTAGTACTCCACTTGCTTCCCATTTTAAGCTAAGTACTACTATGTGGCCAATGGATGAAGCTGAACGAAAGTATATGTCAAAGGTACCATACGCAAATGTTGTTGGTAGCTTGATGTATGCAATGGTTTGCACAACGCCTGACATTTCACAAGCTGTTGGAATTATTAGCAGATATATGCACAATCCAGGGAAGGAGCATTGGCAAGCTGTGAAGTGGATTCTACGGTATATTCATAATACTATAGATGTCGGGTTAGTTTTTTAGCAGGAAGACAATCAGTCTGTAGTTGGATATTGTGACTCCGATTTTGCGGGTGATCTGGACAAACGAAGATCAACTACTGGTTATGTGTTTACTTTTGCAAAGGCACCAGTTAGTTGGAAGTCTACTTTGCAGTCAACAGTTGCTTTGTCTACAACAGAGGCAGAGTACATGGCTATTACAGAGGTTGTGAAAGAGGCAATTTGGCTTCAAGGATTGCTAAAGGAGCTTGGTGTTGAACAAAAAGGTATCACAATTTTTTGTGATAGTCAAAGTGCTATTCAATTAGCAAAGAACCAAGTTTATCATGCAAGGACGAAGCACATTGATGTTCGGTATCATTTCGTACGAGAAATCATAGAAGAAGGTGGAGTCACAGTGAAGAAAATTCATACTATGGAGAATCCTGCTGATATGTTGACAAAGGTGGTGACTGCGGTCAAGTTTCAACATTGTTTGGATTTGATCAACATTGTTGAAAACTGAAGATTGAAGATGAAGACACAATCAAAATTTGTTATTGAGAGAAAATTGAAGATGTGGAATTATGCCAAGGTGGAGATTTGTTGAATTTGGCAAAACATTTTGTCCCACATCGGTCGGAAAAGAAGGGTTGGGGGAATTTTCCCCCTATAAAAGAAGGCTTAATGTTTAGGATTTAAACACACCTCTCATTTGCCTTCTCATCTGTTTAAGGCATTTGTATCTTCTCTCTTTAGTATTATTTCACTTGTATTTTTAGAGTGAAATAAAATATTGGTTGTGTCTGAGGAGTAGGCAAAATTAGTCAAACCTCGTAAATTCTAGTGTTCCCTTTATTATTACTTTATTGTCTTATTTATTTTTTGGTGGCTGTCATAATTTTTGGTATAGTAGTTGTGACTTATTCACACTATATACATTTGGCTTCCGCAATAATGTTTCTACATGAGTCGGTAGAACAAGAGTAGACAGCTGCATATTCATATTCACCAAAGAGGAAATTATAGTAAACCACCTTATAGTCATTAGTCAAGGGATCTAATCCGAACCCAAAGTGAGTGTACTGGATTTTGTGTGGAGGGAGTGTTTAACCAAAAATCTGAGTCTTTGGTCAAAGCTAAAAAGAAATTCGGGTTACTGATAATCAGGAGACAAATAAAATACTTTTGAGAACGATAGTAAAAAAGCAAATAGATGTGTATTTCAATGAATTCTCAATAGTATTCCGTGTCCTTACAAATGATGATACTTCTTCCTTTTATAGATAATTCTAGGTAAAGGAATGAAGCCTCAGCTTTAATGATATAATCATGAGTAATAAATGACATTAAATAAGCCGTTATGCAATCATTCCTATTAAATACCAATTTTGTAACGTATCAAGTATTTAATAATGAATTTGGACTCCTTTTTGTCATCAGATCTTTACCTTCAATGTCTTCTAATCCGTTGGCTGTAAATAATTTAAAGTGGTACGAGACTCGTATCTATACGTCGTCTCGTGCCTATTTAAATTCTTCTTCCCGTGGCTGTCTCCATCCGTGCCCCTTTAGTCAATTGATGCGCTTTGACCATTTAACTAATCCACATGTCATGCCACATCATCTTTAATATAAACTCAGTTTTTTCCCAATACAGATAGTCCCCCCACTTTCCATTTTTTTTATCAATTAAATAATTGGGAAGTGGATCTTCATGTAAAAGGAATTTTTGCCACAATTAATGCTCATGACAGTATTAACGTCTCAGCAGTCTTTTCCATTTAATGTTCTGCCCATGTGTCATTTTCTAATTGATTCCGCTATTCATACCCTTTTTCGAGACTTCTTCATTCTCACTATTTACGAAGTGATAGCTGCCTTTATTATAGGCTTTTCATCATTACATTTCTAAAGTTGACGGTTCCCATTTTACACATAACTTTGTCTTCCTTTGACTTTTTCACAAATCTTCAGCACATACTTCCTTCTTAACAATGTCTTCTTCAAACCCTAACCATAAAAAAGTTCCAATTCTAGATCAATTCCCCAACGCCCCTGTTAGACACAGAAGAGGCGGAGGAGGTAGGCTTCGAACAGGGTTAGAATCTACGCGAGGCGGCTCCTCTGGTTCTTCTTCAAGGAGTTCTATCCCAAAAGCCCCTTCTTCTAAAAGTAGGGAAATTCTTGATTCTTCTCAAGAACCCTCAGTTGATGATATAGTTCCCAGCGATTTATCTTTTGAAAGTGACAAAACGTCTCTTCAAAAACAAATTAAAAATTTAGAAAGAGCCGATACTTACCCAACAATAGTAACCGAGCTTACAATCCCCACCATAAGAAGAGATTGTAACTGGAAGGATAGTCTCCGAATGTCAATTCCTTCCCCAAATCAAAGAATTTCCTCTTTTAGAAGTGGGTATTATTTTGTTTACACTTACCCCTTCACTTTAGGTTTTAATCCTCCGATTGACCCAGTTATTCTCGATTTTTGTCGTTTCTTTACAATTTGTTTGGTCCAAATCGGTCCATTGGTGTGGAGAACAGTGGCTTGTTTGAGATATTTATCCTCCAAGGCCAATGTCAATTTCACCTTTTCTCACCTCATTCATCTATACCATCCTAACTTAATACGCCATGGGGTTTTTACCTTAACTGCAAGGAGCAAAAAAGTTTTGGTAAATCCTGAGGATGACAAAGATCGTGGATGGTATATCCGTTACGTTGCTGTCCGTACGGTGAACTTGATTGGCGAAACAAATATTCCCTTCCCTGAGAAGTGGAATTTTGAACGTAGGTTTCCTTTTATTTACCGTACCTACTTTTGAGAATTTCAAAAGAAAGTTGTTTTTAACCTCGTCCCTTCTTGGTTTTTTGTAGAAACCATGGGAGATGTGGAACCTATTCCCAACTTTCGTGGTTGGGTAGACTCACTTTTGAAGATTGCTTCTAGGGAGCAGAGAACTTGGAAATCAATTTCTTCCTTACATGGCTGGAAGGTCAAAACACATGGTATCCCCCTTTTTATATGAATTTTTTTTTACATGTTAAGCACTTTTTCCTCAACTTTAATCATGTATATCCATCCTTTAATCAGGATTTGGCATTAGAGGAATGACGACTGAAGTAGCTATGGCCATTCGCATGTCTGCGAATGCCGCTCTTGATTTGGATAAGGCTCGAGCCTTGCTGCCTAAAAGGAAAGCTACAACGGAAAGTTCTGAAGAAGAAGAGGAGGGTACCTCCCTAATTACCAGGCCAAGGGTCAGGAGACGAATAATCATTGATGATGAAATTGAAAACACTCCTGCTCGAACCTCCACCACCGAGCCTGTTTTGATTCAATCTGACGAGGACACCAAACCAAGAGATAATAATGAGTCAGTTCAGCATCTTTTTGATAGTGGTTTCGGGAGTGGCGAGCTCGGCCCTATTTTTGATGAAGCTCCTCTTTCCTCATTTGTTCCTATTTCCTCCATTCCTCTGCCAACCGTAAGTATTTCTTTACCAGTTTTGACGACTTCCGTTCTTTTGCCAGTTTCTACCGCTCCTATATCCGTTCCCTTGGCTGTTTCTACCGCACCTGCTTCCGCTCCTGTGTTGGTTTCTACATCTTTTCCTTCCATTCCTTCCACTGCTCCTCTTCCCTCTGTTCATCATACAGAGACAGGTTCTAGCAGTGGAAGTATGACTATGAGAAGTGTTACTTTGGAGGTTCCTGCCAATCATAGCCTCTTGAGGAAGACCGGCAGAGCCGATGTTTGGCTCGAACCTCTAATTGGAGATATCGAGAAGAAGAAGATGGAGAGCCATAGCTGCTTAACTCTGATGAATGACGTAGTTCATTCTACTTTGAAGGTATTTTTACCAACAAGTTTTTTTTTAATTATCTTCAATCTCTCATTGAAGAGTTTTTTTTTGCCTTGAAGAGTTCTCATGCTTCTCTTGAAGCTTCCCTTGATTCCCATTTAGCTGAATATCAAATCTTAAAAAACGATATTGCTATGTGGGAAAAGGAATATAGACTTCTAGAGGAAAATTTTAACATAGAAGTGAGTTGGGCTTTCCTGAAATCTCGTCGTGATGCTTTGACGGAAGCTGCTCAAGAAGGTTTTGACTTGCAGTCTGAACTGGCCAAAGTCGTAGATACCATCGAGAAAAGCCAACAGTCTACTGATACTCCTTCTCCTGCACTTGAAGTTCCTGGAACAGAAGAACTTTTAAATGAAGAAGTGAATACTGCAGCAATTGGGATTACAATTCCTGCTTCAGCTGAAAATGTTGCAATTCCAGCTTCAGAGGGTGAAACTTCTATGACCCAGTCTGTGGAAGTTGAAGCTTCCGTGACTCTTGTTTCCCTCATTGATCCTAACATTTCAAGCTCTGCTGAAACCGTTCCTGTTGCTGCTTCTTCAGAAGTTGCCACCGTGCCTGTGGCTGAAAGTGAAATTAATATTGCAACTTCTGATGTGCTAACCCCTTCAATTGGATGATGGTTTTATCCCTTAGTTTTTAAGGGATTTTTTGGTGAAAGTCCCCAGTTATCATAATGGGGCACTTGTATAAACTTTTATTGACTAAGTTTCTACTTAGTCTTTTTAATTATATTAAGAAGTTTTGTTAGTACTTCAATGTGTTCTATTCTTGCCTTTTCCTTACTTATTTAGGACTTATAAAATAGTTTAGCATTTTTATCCTTTGAAAATGCTTTATGATTCTTCTCATGACTTATTAACATGAGGTTTATAAAAGAGGGCCCTTTTATTTTATTGACACTTATTGAAGAAGACGTCTCAACTTCATAATGGTATTATAATACGATGAAAGAAATAGGAATACACACGTTTTGTATGAAACAACTTTTGCAAGTTTTTTTTATAAACTTTTATCAAGTGTTTGACTGTTACATGTATTACAATACATCTAAACTTTCTCGTAACTGTTTTTCTTGTAACAGATTAGTGAATAACATAAAATAAACAAGGTTTTTCTTCATAACCTATTTCAGTACATAGTCATGACCCTATCTTTACATATTAAGAAGGGTTTCGAGAGGTGACTTTGTTTATGAGTTTGAGAGATGACTCTGTTGTTCTCATGAATGCTGAAGACTTCATAATTTTTTCTCAACACTTGACTTCTATCGTTCGATATTCGTATCTGCGTATCTGCATTTCTACACGTATCTGTGTACAATATTGTAGTCCTCAAAGTGTTTGAGCGGTGAAGTATGAAACCTCGAGCACTTGTTTATTTCTTTTATTTTGGCCCTTTTTCCTGAAACAGAAAGATATGCGGGACCCGAAGGTGCGATTATAGATGAAGACCGCCTAACTCGTGTGTATTTCCATCAGATTAATTGTAACCTTGGGCTAGGAATTTAAGAATACTCCATTTTGCCTTGCAGGTTGTGACTCATCATTTGGCACGAGTTAGGATATTTTGCCTAGCATCTAAAATCGTTAGTAAAATACTAATAAACCAAGAGAGAAATTTTAACACGATGATACCTGACCGTAGGTACTTTCTCAAAAGTAGTATCTTTTTAAGTGGACAGCATTCCAATGTGAGGGTAAAACTTTACCATCCATTGTTTCCAACTGGTATGCTCCTTTTCCCGCAATGCCACGGACTTTGTATGGCCCTTCCCATGTTGGACTTAGCTTTCCTGAGTTAGCAGCTTTTGCAGATTGGAACACCTTTTTAAGCACGAAGTCCCCAATTTTGAAAAATCTGAGGCGTGCTTTCCTATTGTAATATCGTTCTATTACTTGCTTTTGTGCTGCCATCCTTATCAAAGCAGCTTCTCTTCTTCCTTCAAGTAAATCTAGGCTAACCCGCATCTCTTCATTATTAGATTCCTCCGTTGCCTGATCGTATCGTGTGCTTGGCTCACCTATTTCAACTGGAATTAAGGCTTCCGTACCATAAACCATTGAAAATGGTGTTTCTCCAGTGCATGTTTTGGTCGTTGTACGATAAGCCCATAGTACTCCAGTACACCTCAGGCCAATTACCTTTTGAATCTTGTAAAATCTTTTTCAAGTTATTGATAATAACTTTGTTAGTTGATTCTGCTTGTCCATTCCCCACTGGATGATATGGCGTAGACGTTATTCTTTTGATTTGCTAACTTCGAAGAAATTCTGTAACTTGAGCTCCAATGAATTGTGGTCCATTGTCACACACGATCTCCTTTGGTACTCCAAAGCGGCATATTATATTTCGCCATATGAAGTCTTTAACTTCTTTTTCTCGTACCTGTTTAAATGCCCCTGCTTCTACCCATTTAGTGAAATAATCTGTAAGTACAAGTAGAAATTTTACCTGACCTTTTGCTTGTGGAAGTGGACCTACGATATCCATTCCCCATTTCATAAAGGGCCATGGGGCTAAAACAGGATGTAGTAACTCAGCTGGTCTGTGCATATTATTGCCGTACCTTTGACATTTATCACATTTGGACACGAAACTGGTTGCCTCTTCTTCCATCTTAGGCCAATAATATCCTGTGCGAATTAACGTTCTTACCAGTGACCGTCCTCCTGCGTGATTCCCACAATGTCCTTCATGTACTTCTCTCATGACATATTCGGTTTGAGAAGGTCCGAGACACCTTGCTAGTGGTCCGCCGAACATCTTTCGATAAAGATTTTCTTGATATAAACAATATCGTGCAGCTTTTTTGCGAAGCGCGTAAGCCTTTCCTTTGTCATTAGGCACGGTTCCGTGCTGTGAAAAGGCAACAATTTCATTTCTCCAATCCCATGTTAGATGATTAAAATTTACCTTGTTTTTATCAGATTCAAGAACGGAATGAAATAGATGTATGACTGAAGCATCTGTATTGTTTGCCACGTCTGCTGCGGATGCAAGGTTTGCTAAAGTATCTGCCTCTACATTCTCATCTCTTGGTATCTGCACTACTTTCCAAGTTTGGAATTGCTTTATTAATTCCCGTACCTTTGCGAGGTATTCTTGCATTCGTGACTCTCTGGCTGTATAAGTCCCCAGCATCTGATTAACCACGAGTTGAGAATCCCTCTTGATTATAATCTCTGTTATGCCGAGTTCTCGTGCCAATTCTAAACCTGCAATTACAGCCTCATACTCTGCTTCATTGTTAGTTATAGAATGACATTTTATAGCCTGTCTAATGGTCTCACCCGCAGGTGGTACGAGGACTATTCCTAGGCCTGCACCTTTTACATTAGATGAACCGTCAGTGATAAAACCCAAGTCCCCGGGTTCGCACCATTAAAAACTAGTAATTCATTTTCTGCTTCTAAATGCATCCCCTGGCTAAAATCAGCCACGAAATCAGCTAGTACTTGAGACTTTATAGCAGTCCTGGGTTGATAAATAACTTCATACTCACTTAGTTCTATAGCCCATTTTGCTAATCTTCCTGAAAATTCGTGTTTATGCAAAATATTTCGAAGCGGAAAAGCAGTAACTACAACAATGGGATGACATTGAAAATAAGGTCTTAACTTTCTAAATGCCATGATCAAAGCTAGTGCTAATTTTTCTAGCTGCGGGTATCGTGTCTCAGCTTCCAATAAGGACTTACTTACATAATAAATAGGAGATTGTTTACCTTGGTCCTCGCGGACTAAAACAACACTTACTGCGACTTCAGATACGGCCAGATAAATGAGAAGTTTTTCCCCCACCTTCGGTTTTGTCAACAACGGTGGTTTTGACAAATAAGCTTTCAAATTTCTAAGGGCTTGTTGACAATCTTCATTCAATTCAAAATGATCTTGCTTTTTAAGTGCAGAGAAAAACTTAAAACACCTTTCTGAGGATTTGGAAATAAATCTCCCCAAAGCTGCAATTCTTCCCATTAATCTTTGTACTTCCTTTTTATTAGTAAGGATATCAGGGATTTCTTCTATTGCTTTGATATGAGAAGGATTCACTTCAATACCACGATTAGAAACAAGAAAACCCAAAAACTTACCTGATGCAACTCCAAATGCACATTTTTCTGGGTTGAGTTTCATATTAAATTTTCGCAAAATTTCAAAAGTAACAGATAGATGAGAAATATGATCATGAGATTGCTGGGTTTTGACGAGCATATCGTCTATATATACCTCCAATGTTTTCCCTAAATGTTCTTGGAACATTTTGGTGACCAACCTTTGATAAGTTGCCCCAGCATTTTTGAGGCCAAAGGGCATTACTTTATAACAGTAAGTCCCCCTGTCTGTGATGAAAGAAGTTTTTTCTTCATCACCAGGATCCATTTTAATTTGATTATATCCTGAGTATGCATCTAAAAAACTTAAAAGTTCGTGACCTGCGGTTTCATCAATTAGTTAGTCTATATGCGGTAAGGGAAAGGAATCTTTTGGACAGGCTTTATTTAAATCGGTATAATCTACACAAACACGCCACTTACCATTTTTCTTGGGTACAACCACCATGTTTGCTAACCAAGTAGGATATTTTACCTCACGGATTGATCCGATTTTTAATAATTTTTGGACTTCATCCTGAATCACCTGGTTTTTGAAAGCACCTTGTTTCCGTTTCTTTTGCTTTATTGGTGTGAAAGAAGGATCCTCATTGAGTTTGTGAGTCATCACATTTGGTGGTATCCCTGTCATATCAGCGTGGGACCAAGCAAAGCAGTCTAAGTTAGCTTTTAAAAATTCGATTATCATACCTCGCATGTTCGTGCTTAAATTGGCCCCGACATAAACCTTCCGTTCAGGCCATTGATCAAATAACATCACTGCCTCAAGCTCTTCAATTGTCGTTTTGATGCTTTCATTTTCTTCAGGTTCTTGAATTGTGTCAGGTCTTGAATCCAAATCTGTCTTTTCCTGTTCAGTTGAAGTTTGATCTTTTTTACCTTCAACTGTTTCCTATAATTGCTACTTTTCTTTATTTTCGGCGCTCGTACTTGTTACAGCGTTGACACATTTAGCCATCTGCTGATCCCCACGAATTTGGAAAATTCCCCATGGTGATGGGAATTTAATAACCTGATGTAGAGTTGATGGGACAGCGTCCATATCGTGTATCCATGGTCTCCCCATGATCATATTGTAGGCCATTTCCATATCAACTACCTGAAATTTAGTTTCCTTCACAACACCCATAGCAAAAGTTGTTAGAAATACCTCACCTTTTGTTACTACACTTGAATTGTCGAAGCCTGACAAGGTGTGCGCCTTGGGTATCATTCTGTCTTCAGCTTGCATTTCTCGTAGTACCCTTAGTAATATAATATTTACAGAACTCCCTGGATCAATCAAAACTCGTTTTACATTAGTATCATGTACAAGTAAAGATATTACCAGTGCGTCATTATGTGGAGTTGTCACTCCTTCGGTATTTGCGTCATCGAACGAAATACTTTCATTTTCAAGGACCTGCCGCACCCGTTTCCCATGTGTAATCGTTACCTTAGAAACCTTGTTGGAAGCTGTGTAAGTTACGCCGTGAATATCTTCTCCCCCGCTTATGACATTCACTGTCCTCTTGGGTGAAGGAGGTTGTGGTGGCTCTTGTCTGTTTTTCATATAAGCTTGTTTTCCTTTCTCACTAAATAACTCAGTGAGGTATCCTTGCTTCAATAAATGATCCACTTCACTCTGCAGGAATCTACATTCTGAAGTTTTGTGCCCGTGATCGTTGTGAAATTCGCACCAATGATCCGGATTGCATCAACTTGGATTTGACCGCATCTCTTTTGGCCACCGTAACTTGTCTCCCATGCTTCTTAAAACAACTACGAGCTCGGAGGTAGTGACATTAAAATTATATCCACCGAATCATGCCTTTAAACTTCTGTCATCATCTCGTGATTCTTGTCTGTTCCGATCATTCCTGAACTTTGAAGAAGAGCCAGAATCCCGGTTCCTTGATTTTTGATCATATTGCTGGCTATCTTGTTTCGACCGTGGGTCCTTTTCTGCGGGTCCCATATATGGATCGTACCTGTTTTTACCTGATCTTTTTTCAGTTTCTGACCTTCGGGTACCGCCCCTTTCTTCATGATGAAGCTTAGGTACGGTATCTTCTTCGATTCGCAGCTTCGTGCTATACCTGTTGTAAACATCATTCCATGTGGTTGTAGGAAATTCTCGAAGACTTTCTTTGAGTCGTCTCGTGGCTTCAGAACTTTTTTCATTTAAATTACTTGCAAAAGCTATAGCAGCCCAATTGTCAGGCACACGGGGTAGAGTCATTCTTTCACGCTACAATCTATCAACGAAGTTTTTAAGTAACTCTGAATCCCCTTGTTTGATTTTGAAAATATCTTCCATCCTTTTCTCAACCTTTTGTGCTCCCGAATGTGCTTTAATAAAAGAATCTGCAAGCTCAGCAAAAGAATTAATATAATTTTTAGATAAAAGAGAATACCAGGTTAATGCACCCTTGGTGAGTGTTTCTCCAAATTTCTTGACCAATACTGATTCAATTTCTTGTTTGGTCAAGTCGTTGCCTTTTACGCCGGTTGTAAATGCAGTCACGTGGTCACGTGGGTCTGTAGTACCATCATATTTCGGGATGTCAGGCATTTTGAACTTTTTCGGAATTGGAAGGGGAGCAGCACTAGGCTTCCATGGTTGTTGTGAGTATTTGTCCATGTCTACCCCTTTTATTACAGGCGGAGCTCCAGGGATTTGTTCAATACGCTCATTTTGTTCCTTAAGCTGTTTCTGCAAGGTTAGTACTACATTTTGCAAATACGAATTATTTAAATTACCTGGTCCCCCTTTTTGTGGTTCACTGGGGGTTGCTCCGTTTCCAGAATTATCAAAACCAGAACGGGGGTTCTCCAATGTATTATTATTAGGAGTTGGTGCAGGTGGCGCAACAGGCAATCGACTAACAAGTGCCTGAAGAGCTTTGCCGACCTGTGCATCAATTAGCTTTTGCAAAGCTTCAGTTGTAACTCCTTCAAAATGTTCAGATTGCTCTTGTTGATCAGCACGGGATTCAGTAACAGCAGTGCCTTCAAGAGATTGACGTGGTGAATTTAGAGGAGAGGGAACCACGTTATCTTGATTTTGATGTATTTGATTCTCATGGTTTCCCAATGTGTTATTACTATTGTTGTCGGCGTTGTTGTTTGACATGGTGACGACAATAGATAAGATATAGCTTAAAAGGAAAGCTTATCAGATTCCCGGCAACGGAACCAATTTGTTTAACCAAAAATCTGAGTTTTTGGTCAAAGCTAAAAAGAAATTCGGGTTACTGATAATCAGGAGACAAAAATAAAATACTTTTGAGAACGATGGTAAAAAAGCAAATAGATGTGTATTTCAATGAATTCTCAATAGTATTCCGTGTCCTTACAAATGATGATACTTCTTCCTTTTATAGATAATTCTAGGTAAAGGAATGAATCCTTAGCTTTAATGATATAATCATGAGTAATAAATGACATTAAATAAGCCGTTATGCAATCATTCCTATTAAATACCAATTTTGTAACGTATCAAGTATTTAATAATGAATTTGGACTCCTTTTTGTCATCAGATCTTTACCTTCAATGTCTTCTAATCCGTTGGCTGTAAATAATTTAAAGTGGTACGAGACTTGTATCTATACGTCGTCTCGTGCCTATTTAAATTCTTCTTCCCGTGGCTGTCTCCATCCGTGCCTCTTTAGTCAATTGCTGCGCTTTGACCATTTAACTAATCCACGTGTCATGCCACATCATTTTTAATATAAACTCAGTTTTTTCCCAATACAGGGAGGTGCCTCACCTCTCTGGTCGAAGGATTCCACAGCGCCATTGCAAAGATTTGTATGTACCTATTTTCGGGACCAATTTCTCTCTGCAACAAAAACAAACCATCCACAGAACCTATAACTTTCGTCAAGCCTCTAAATCTATGGATATAATCAGGAGCTTCACCATCACCATGATTCTCTGAAATCAAAGTAATGAGAAAGGAATCATCACGCGCATTATAATTATAAATCAGGAATTGGGAAGGCTCATTCTTGCTACAATTCAAGTGTTTTCTAAAAAAAATGGGGCTCTTGATAAGAACATACCAGTTCTTGCACACTCATTTGAATCGCAACAACGACTTCACGGGCAGCCTGAGTAGAATTTCTCCGTCTAAATCTTCAGGAAAAGGCCGACGCCCAATTTCGCTGGTGCCCATATATAGTAAATGGACACACAACAAATCGAGATAAACAAAGAAAAAATCCCAAATAAGGGTTAAGTATTTCGAAATTAGTACTGAGGAAGACGAAGAAAATAGTAGTGCCATTGATGAATGAATTGCTGCACATTTCCCTCTCTAAATAGAAGAAATTATTGTAATACATTCCTCATTTTGAGGCAATGATTCGTTATCTTTTATTTAATTCCTATCCATATTTGGTTTACCATATTAATCTAACCAAATTTACTAGTATGAAATTCTACATTTACTATTGGATGGTCCTTTGCCATTTTTTGTTTTCCTAATTTGGGAACAAGAAAATCCCTTTTATTACCATATTAGAATTATTATTATATGGTAATGTATTACTATTCTGTTATAAAACACTAAAAGAAGAAGAACATTGTAGAGAATAGTAAAAAGAACGAATTTTTATTGATTTCGAGACGATTTACAATGGGGTAAGACCCCTTTATTTATAGGGGAAAAATGACTTAGCCACAAAGTAAAACTCTCTACAAGATAGACATTCACTCTAATTACATTTCTATTCATAACACTCCCCCTTGAATGTCTACTCAATAAGTAATGTGCCTCGTTAAAATCTTAATTAAAATAAAACCCAGTGGGAAAAAAATTCCAGTAAAGGAAAAAGAGTCCACATGTTTAATAATACGCCTTTTGATTGCCTCGTTAAAAAACTTGCAAGGAAAACCCAGTGGAACAAAATCTTGTAAGGTAAAAAGAGTATAATGCGTATTAACTCCCCGTGATGAGAGCATCAATTCACATCCTTGAGTCTTCGCATCCCAATCTTGTGCACCATCTTCAAAAGATCGTTGGCAAATCATCCATACTAACTTGAATGAATATGTTGAACCTTGAAATCATTCCCAATAGAGATAAATTGTCTTCATATGATCTTTTTGGAATCGTCATTTCAATATAATCACATAAGGGTAAAAACTTTTGCTATCATATTATCATGTGTATAATTATAGTAGGATACATTTGTGCACAAATTGCACTGAGGATGTGGTACTTCAAGATCAAGAATTGTATATGCTTTAAGCAATTTAAATCCTTTGGGGATTGTCATATAAGTATAGTCAAATAAACCATTTAAATAGACTTTAGATGCATATCAACTTTTCATGTCATGCTAGACATATAAGATAAATAAAAGTGATTGCACACACCATTTACTTTATACTTTCAAGTGTTTGAACTGCAGGTTCAAAACAACATGTCTTTCATATGAAACCAATTCTACTTGAATTGCTTCTCTAGACTTAATATCCTCATATATAGCGCTATTATAGATGTCGTTGATAAATATTTTATATCGGCTCCAACATCCTTATTTTTTATAAAGACGTAATATAGAGATATCTTCCTTCATATATTCAGGTACATGAATCTCTCATAAGATTTTATGAAGTGTCATATTATGTGATCTTATAGATCATTTGCCTCCTTTATTGTGATCATTTTGATCATTTGCTTGTCTTCTTTATCAAAACGTTTATTTGAAACCGATTTGTCTATATGCTTTAAGCGTACCATAGACTTTGTCCTTTTAGGACTTAATAGGAGCATTTGAATGAGAATATAGTTACTTTCTTTGGGTCAACAAATGCATCTTGCATGCTTTGCAATATATTGCAAATGGATTATCTTTTTATGAACTTCAAGTTCATAATATCTTATTTGAGGATCTAGATGTATAAATAATAATTCATTCCATGTAACGTTTTCTCAACTGTTTTATCATGTCTCCCCCTCATGTTAGAAAAACTAACTTGCTTCCTCAACATTGAAAGTCCATCTTTGTGCGTTATGGTGTTAATCAAAATATACACCGCACATCAATAATAATGAGATGGAATTATTGGTTCCTAACCCTGAAACCACTTGTGAGGAGAGAATATAATATACTTTCGTATATAATGTATATCAAACCGATATACATAACTTTATTATCATAAGTAATAGTTTAGCTATTAAGTGGAGGCACTCAATAAATTATTTTGCTAAATCAACTGTGATGTAAACCAACTTATCAAGATGAACTTCTTGAATAGAAAATCTAGAAATTATGCTCTAAATTAAATTATTGAGCAAGTTACCTCGCAAACACCAGGTTGCAGGTTAATAATAATCGCACATGTAACCATCTCATAGATGCATCTTATGTGGTATACATGGCTGGTGAATGCGCTCATATTCACCTTTGATATTTTCAGTATTCAAGGGATTCAATCCCAATTTTAATTGGTATATAATTAATTAATGAGAACAAGCAACATAAGAGAATCCATAAAGAACTTTCTAGTTCTTTAATATTTACCCATATGAATTCTCTTTTATTCGTGTACATTATACTTAAATTAACATGGCTAAATCAATTATGCCAACCGAATAAATTATCAATATTGATAAAGTTCAGGTTTACACCATGACGTGTGCAATTAGCAATAAACTCCAAGTTTATTTTGATATGAATTTTTATATCAATAAACTTCTACTTTATTGTGGTATTCTTTTATTTGTGTAGTACAAACTGGAGAATGAAGCGGGTAACTTTTCACATATATATTACCCCACTACAAGTTGTAGTAATAGAAGATACTAAATCTTTCCTTTATTTATAGTCTCAATATAATCAACCGATTTCTCGTATACTTTGGAAACTGAATAAGTTTCTTTGACTTACTACAATACAATACCTTATTGGTAATCAATTGTGTTTCTCCAAAATAGTATAATTGGCTCTTCTAGAGCTCTCAATTAATTTGGTACAACCATATATTCATCAACACCCATATGGTGAATATATCTTTTAAAGAGAAAGTTATACTATTATGGTTATGGTCAAAATTATATGCAAGATATATTCTCGCATTAATGTTATTCTTTAATAAGAACATTACCAAAATATTTTGGCGTGCAACAGGTATGTGACCAATGATCATTCATGACATAATAATAACATTATTTTCTTGTATCATCCCAAACCCCCTTCTAGAGGTGAGTGCGGTATATTCACAACTACTAGCACGTTTATATTCTTCCAAGAATGAATATGTATTCATAAATAAGATGTAGTTACATTCACATCATGAATGGACCATAATCATCCATATGTGCTTTATAAAATCTCATGTCAAATATTACTTTCACAGAGTGAAGGATTATTTTGAGAATCCTTATTATCTCATTATCACAATGATGACGATTATAATTTTGTCTATTGCCACGTCCACATCCATTGATGCCTTTACAGTAATAGTTTTGTCTTTTTAAAGACTTATCACATATTGCTATCACATTCTCTTAAGGGAATGATAATGAAGCAAATCCAATGGGACGGATTTTCACTTCTTGTGCCCACGATCATACATGACTTTGATTATGGCAAGACATAGAAATTTTACCACTTCGAGTGGTTGTAATTTCTTCCTAACTACATCAGAGTTATAATCAAAATTTATTTTCTTTGCTTGTATTTAAAATTAAATTATAGAATAAAATAGAAAAATACGGTAAAATACACACCTTAAATCCAGAATTTAATTATGAAGGAAGTTCATGGAACAATTGACAATCATTATGCTCAATACCAAAGCTTCTACTCAATTGGTTAGAGTCTCGTGCTGATAACGTGTTATAAAACAATAAAAGAAGAAAAAGAGCATTAATGAGAAAAGTAGAGAGAGCGAATTCTTATTGATTTTGGGATGATTTACAATGGGGGTAAGACCCCTCTATTTATTAGGGAAAAATAACTTAGCTACAAAGTAAAATTCTCTACAAGATAAACATTCACTCTAATTACAATTCTATTCATAATATATTCTGCATTCTCCAGATAAAGCTGTGTTTTTTACCCACCGATTTAGAAAGCGAATTTGATATTTGATCTTACCCGTTACGACCTCCTTATATCTTGTTTCATTTTTTATTTTTTTGTCATTATTTCTATATTCCTACCTTAATTTATCACTTAATGATGGCAAATTTATATTGTTTGGTATATACCACAACATAATGTAATTATAGCTATGAATTCTCAACTATAAAGTCCCGCATTCACAAAGAGGAACCGGAGGCAGGTGGAATTTTATGCTTCATGTTTGAAATGTTGGCCTTGTGTTTGCAAAGCTCTAAGGTCATATGTCTATGCGTTCGTGAAGAGGGTCTCGCGTTCGCGTAAAAAATGTTAATTCACTGGGTCCCCAGGCCTTTTGCCTACGTGTCCGTGATGTTGGTCTAGCGTTCGCGTATGGTTGAGCTGAGTAGTCTTCGTATTCGCGATGGAGGATTCTCGGCCGAAGTAAGTTTGTGCTTCACGAACGCGAGGGGCCTCCCGCGTTCGAGAAGAAGGAAGTACCTGGGCAGAATATAACATTTCAAAATCGAGGGTTTGGCCATTTTTATCAAAACTTGAGTTTGAGTGCTCTGATTTTTGGACGAGATCTTGAGAAATTTTCAGAGACATTGATTGGGTAATGATTCTACACTTGATTTTTTATTATACCCCACTAATCTATCATTAATTCTATCTTTTAATTTCAGATTTGAGTTGAAAATTTGGGGAAAATGTGGAAAAGTTTTTCAACTAAGATTTTGGGTTTTGATTAAGATTTTGAAATCGGATTTGGATAATTTTGGTACGAGTAAACTCGTGAGTCAATGGGTGTTCATATTTTGTGACTCTTACCCGATTCCAAAATGTAGGCCCGGAGAGGCTTTTTAGGGCGATTTTTAAATTTCTTATTAAAGTCTTAATTTCATTAATTAGATTATTCTATTATAATTGTATTTATGATATGTAATTGTTTTTGGCCAGATTTGGGGCATTCAGAGTCAGATATTTATGGAAAAGGCATTTTTACCGATTGATTGAGCTTGGTTCGAGGTAAGTGGCTTGTCTAATCTTGTGTGGGGGAACTCCCTTTAGGATTTGGTACTGTTGTGATATGTGAGCACCGTGTACGTGAGGTGACGAATGCATACACGAGCTATTTATTGTAAAATTTAACTTTTATTGAGTAATAATATGTTTCTTCTTATTTATGTTATATCAGCATGTGTATTTATCTCGTTTAGTCTAGAATAGCATGTCTACGTGCCTTAAATGCTTATCTGAACTCTGTGCATCATGCTTAGTGGATTTCCTTCTTTTTCCTTGACTTGTACTTAGTCTAAACTGTAGGATTTCTTGATGTAACTGTTAATTCCATTGTTTGATCTGCGTATTTACTTTGGGACTTCGGAACGATATTTCGAGAGATTCCCCTGCATATTTACTTTGGGATTATGGAACGGTATTCTGGGAGATCCCCCTGCATATTTACTTTGGGACTACAGGACGGTATCTCGGAAGATTCCCCTACACTTTTTCTTTTGGGACTACGAGACGGTATCTTGGGAGATCCCCTACTGTTATTACTGTGTACTGTACTGTCATCCTCTATGACTGCCTTTTTGTTAAATTTCAGTCTTTTATTATATTGAGATATTTATTCTACATTATTTGATTTATATATACCAGTAGGACCCTGACTTGACCTCGTCACTACTTGGCCGAGGTTAGGCTTGGCACTTACTAGGTACCATTGTGGTGTACTCATGCTACTCTTCTGCACATATTTTCATGTGCAGATCTAGGTACCTCTTACAAGCCTCTCTTTTGTGTTGTTCTTCCCTACTTCTTCTAGATACTAATGTACAAAACATTTATACAAATCTTAAAAGCTTGTGACTTACGGCGTTCCGGATCTTGGGAGGATTTTATGTATATTTGAGAGTTGATTATTGTATATGTCAAGCGCCATCTCTATCGTTTATTTAAATTATCTGTTCTTATTAGTTGTTAAGGTTTTTGCATCATTTTTTGTTATTTTTGCAAATGTTAGGCTTACCTAGTCGTAGAGACCAGGTGTCGTCATGACATTTCACGGATGGAGGATTTGGGTCGTGACAATTTGGTATCAGAGCTCTAGGTTCATAGGCATCACGAGTCACAACCAGGTTTAGTAGAGTCTCGCGAATCAGTACGGAAACGTCTGTACTTATCGTCGGGTAGCTATGGAACTGTTAGGAAAAACTTCACTTCTTTTGATTCCTTGTCGTACAAAAATTTTGACTTCAAAATTTTAAACTTCTGTCTTCTATTCTCTCACAGATGGTGAGGACACGTACAGCTGAATCAGATGACCAGGCACTGGTGCCCCCTTCTATAATCGCTAGAGGCCGGGGTAGAGGCTGAGGACATCCACGTTATGCAGCTAGAGCACCTACACGAGCTTCAACAGAGGAGCCACCAGTAGCTCTAGTCGGAGCGCAGGCACCTGAGGTATCTACTATTGTACCAGCTCTTTAGGAGACCTTTGCACAATTCATGAGCATGTTCAATGCTCTAGCTTATACAGGGTTGATTCCCCTTCATCCCGCCATATCTCAGGCCAAGGAGAAGCATAAACTCCTGCCTCCCGCACCGTAGAGTAGCGGGTTTAGGTCGATCAGATTTTAGAGGTTATACCAGTGTCACCTGTAGCCCCAGTTCATCCTAAGGGTAGGGCAGCAGTTTTTGAGGAGGAGCAATGTAGGCTCGAGAGGTAGAAAAAGTACCACCCTCCTACTTTCAGTGGTTTGGCGATAGAGGGTGATTAGGGTTTTCTTGAAGAGTGCCACTGTATCTTCCGTACTATATGCATAGTAGAGTCGAGTGGGGTTTCTTTCACTGTATTCCAGCTTAGAAGAGCAACCTATCAGTTGTGGCGTGCTTATGAGTTGGACAGTTCGACTGAGGCAGCTTCATTTACATGGTCTCAGTTCTTGGATATGTTTTTGAGGGAGTATGTTCACCAAAGCCTCAGAGATGCATGGTGTGCCGAGTTTGAGCAGTTGCGCCAGAGAGCTATGACTGTGTTAGAGTATGTAGTTTCTTTCAGTGATTTGGCTAGACATCCACCAACCTTGGTTGCTACAGTTTGAGAAAAGTCTCATCGGTTCATTGAGGGGCTCCATCCCAGCATCAAGTTTAGCATGGCCCGAGAGTTAGATGTGGATATCTCATATCAGCAGGTTGTGAGTATTGCTAGGAAAGTGGAGGGCCTACTTGCTCGGGTGAGAAAGGAGAGGGAGGCCAAGAGGTCTCGAGAGTCTGGCACCTATACTGGTACTTGTGTCCTTGCTGCAGTTCGACATGGTAGGGGCTATGTGGGTCGCCCTATTCATTCAGCTCTTCTAGTGGCCAATGGTATTCCAGCTACTCCTAGGCCTCAAGACACTTATTATGCACCGCCAGTATCTAGTATGCCTCTAATACCGGGTTCTTTCAACGGTTAGTCCAGCAGACCTGGTCCGAGCCAACCACGCCCTCTGAGAGCTTGTTTTGAGTGTGGTGACACTTGCCATATGGTAAGGGATTTCCCCAGACTTAGGAGGGGTGCACCTCCATAGACTTCTCAGGCACTGTGTGCTTCACCGAGTCCTATAGCTATGATCACAACACTATCTACCACTCCACCTCCTCGGTTAGTTCGATTTGGAGGTCGGGGAGGTAGAGGTCACCCTAGAGGGAGAAGCCATGCGAGATACTATGTACTTTCTGCTCGTACATAGGCGGTTACTTCCGATTCTATCATTATAGGTATTGTTTCGGTCTATCATATAAATGCGTCGGTTCTATTCGATCCAGGCACCACTTATTCCTATGTGTCATCTTATTTTGCTCTGTATTTGGGAGTATCCTGTGATTCTATGAGTTCTCCTGTTTATGTGTCTACACCTGTGAGAGATTTTTTTGTTGTTGACCATGTGTATCTGTCATGTTTGGTTGTTATTAGTGGTTTTGAGACCAAAGCCGATTTATTATTGCTCAGTGTGGTAGATTTTCATATTCTTGAGCATAGACTGGTTATCGCCCCACTATGCTATTCTTGATAGTCACACCAAGACCGTGACTCTGGCTATGCCAGGCTTACCGCGGCTAGAGTGGAGGTGTATCTTTGATCACACTCCCAGTAGAGTTATTTTATTTCTTAAATCTCAATGGATAGTTGGGAAGGGGTGTGACACGTATCTAGCTTATGTGAGAGATGTCAGTATTAATACCCCTACACTTGAGTCAGTCCCAATAGTGAGGGATTTCCCTTATGTATTTCCAGCTGATCTTCTGAGCAGACAGAGATATCGACTTTGGTATTGATTTGTTGGCGAGCACTCAACCCATCTCTATTCCTCTGTATCATATGGCTCCTCCTGAGTTGAAGGAGTTAAAGGAGCGATTACAGGAATTGCTTGATAAGGGCTTCATTCATCCTAGTGTGTCACCTTGGGGTGCTCCCGTCTTGTTTCGGAAGAAAAATAATGGTTCTATGCGCATGTGCATTGATTATCGCCAGTTGAGCAAAGTTATAGTGAATAACAGGTATCCTTTGCCTCGTATTGATGACTTATTTGATCAGTTACAGGATGCCAAATTATTTTCCAAGATTGACTTACGTGCAGGTTATCATCAGTTGAAGATTCGGGAGCCAGATATCCCGAAGACTTCTTTTAGAACTTGATATGGTCATTACGAGTTCCTTGTGATGTCATTTGGGCTGACCAATTCCCCAACAACATTTATGCATTTAATACATAGTGTATTTCGACCCTATCTTGACTATTTCATCATTGCATTTATTGACGATATTCTAGTGTACTCCTGGAGTCTGGAGGATCATGAGCAGCACCTGAGGACTGTGCTCCAGACCTTGAGAGAAAAGAAGTTATATGCAAAATTCTCAAAGTGCGAGTTCTGGTTGGATTCACTGGCATTTCTGGGTCATGTAGTGTCAAGTGAGGGGATCAAGGAGGATACAAAGGTGAAGCGGTGCAGAGTTGTCCCAGACCATCCTCAACTACAGAGATCTGTAGTTTTCTTGGTTTGGCAGGGTATTACCGTAGATTTGTTAAACAATTCTGATCTATTATAGCACTTATGACTAGGCTGACCAAGTTAGCTCATTTCATTGCTATGATGACTACTTAGTCTTCCGAGCAGCTGGCTCGAGTTTATATCCGTGAGATTGTCAGACTTTATGGCGTGACGGTAATCATCTCTGACCAGGGTACGCAGTTTATATCGCGGTTCTGGAGGGCCGTACAACATGAGTTAGGTACTCGGGTTGAGTTGAGCATAGCATTTCACCCTCAGATGGACGGACAGTCTGAGCGTACTATTCAAATTCTAGAGAACATGCTATGTGCTTGTGTGATGGAGTTTGGAGGTTTTTGGGATCAGTTCTTGCCACTTGCGGAGTTTGCCTACAACAACAGTTATCTATCTAGCATTAAAATGGCAGTGTATGAGGCTCTGTATGGTAGGCGGTGTCAGTCTCCAGTGGGTTGGTTCCAACCAGGCGAGGCTAGATTATTGGGTACAGACGGTGTCGGTATCCAGTGGGTTGATTCGATCCAGGCGAGGCTAGATTATTGGGTATAGACTTGGTTCAGGATGCGTTGGAGAAGGTTAAGGTGATTTAGGATAGTCTTCGCACAGCCCAATCCAGATAGAATAGTTATGCAGATCGGATGATTCGCGATATTGCATTTATGGTTGGAGAGCAGGTCTTGCTCTGGGTTTCTCCTGTGAAGGGATTTATGAAGTTCAGAAAGAAGAGCAAGCTAAGCTTAAGGTTTATTGGCACATTCGAGGTGTTACGGCGAGTTGGGGAGGTTGCTTATGAGCTTGCCTTATCTCCCAGTCTAGCAGGAGTTCATCCGGTATTCCATGTTTCTATGCTCCGGAAGAATCACAGTGATCCGTCTCATGTGTTGGATGTTAGATCAGTCTAGTTGGACAAGGATCTATCTTATTTTGAGGAGCCGGTGGCTATTTTGGACAGCATGTTCGAAAGTTGAGGTCAAAGAACATTGCTTCAGTAAAGGTTCAGTGGAGGGGCCAGCCGATCAAGGAGGTGACTTGGGAGACCGAGCATGATAAGCGCAACCGTTATCCTTATCTTTTCACCACTTCAGGTATGTCTCTATGCTCGTTCGAGGATGAACAATTATTTTAAGAGGGGGAGGATGTAACAAAACGGCCAGTCCTTTTGAGAGTAATAGCCTCGATCCCCTATTAACTGCTTCCCCCGTATCTTTTTTTGCTTATGTGACTTGCCGGAAGGTTTTGTTTTTGGTTTCGAAGTGTTTTGAGACACTTAGTCCCTAAAATGGAAGCTTAATTCTTAGGATTTTGACCATAGTCGTAACTGTGTGAAGATGACTCTGGAATGGAGTTTCGTTGGTTGCGTTAGCTCCATTGGGTGATTTTGGAGTTAAGGGCGTGTTTGGACTATGAATTGGAGGTCTGTAGCTGATTTAGGCTTGGTATGGTGAAAGTCGAATTTTTGGAGATTTTGACCGAAAGTGGACCTTTTGATATCGGGATCAGATCCCAATTTTGGAAGTTGGAGTAGGTCCATAATGTTGAATATGACCTGTGTGCAAAATTTGAGGTCAAACGGACATGGTTTGATAGGTTTCAGCATCAGTTGTAGAAATTTGAAGTTTCGAGTTCATTAAGTTTAGATTCGAGGGTGATTCATATTTTTGTTGTTGTTTGATGTGTTTTGAGGGCTCAACTAAGTTCGTATGGTATTTTAAGACTGGTAGGTATGCTTGGTTGAGGTCTCGGGGGGCCTCGGGTTAATTTCAGGTGGTTAACGGATCATTTTTGGACTTAGGAAAATTGCAGATTTCTGGTGTTCACCGGTTCTGGTTTCCTTCTTCGTGTTCACGAGGGGAGTCCCGCGTTCGCGAAGAGGAACTGGAGGCAGGTGGAATTTTATGCTTCACGTTTGCGATGTTGGTCCCGAGTTCGCGAAGCTCTAAGGTCATATGTCCACACTTTCACGAAGAGAGTCCCGCGTTCGCGTAAAAGAAGTTGGTTCACTGGGCCCCAAGGCCTTTTGCCTGTGCATTCGCGATGTTGGTGCTGCGTTCACATAGAGTTGAGCTGACTGGTCTTCGCGTTAGCGACAACGGCATCGCATTTGTGATGAAAGATTCTGGCCGAAGTAAGTTTGGGTTTCGTGAACACGAGGGTCCTTCTGCGTTCGCGAAGAAGGAAGTACCTGGGAAGAATATAACATTTCAAAATTGAGGGTTTGGCCATTTTTATCAAAATTTGAGTTTGAGAGCTCGTATTTGTATGTAATTTTGAGCGATTTTCAGAGACATTGATTGGGTAATGATTCTACACTTGATTTTGTTTATATCCCACTAATCTATCATTAATTCCATCTTTTAATTTCGGATTTGAGTTAAAAATTAGGGGAAAATGGGGAAAAGTTCTTCAACTAAGATTTTGGGTTTTGATTGAGATTTTGACATCGGATTTGGATAATTTTGATAAGAGTGAACTCGTGAGTGAATGTGTGGTCATATTTTGTGACTTTTACCCAATTCCGAGATATGGGCCCGGGAGGCGTTTTAGGGTGATTTTCGAATTTCTTATTAAAGTCTTGATTTCATTAATTAGATTACTCTATTATAGTTGTATTTATGATATGTAATTGTTTTTTGCTAGATTTGGGTCATTCGGAGGCGGATATTTGTAGAAAAAACATCGTTACCAATTGATTGAGCTTGGTTCGAGGTACGTGGCTTGCCTAACCTTGTATGGGGGAACTCCCCTAAGGATTAGGTACTGTTGTGATATGTGAGTGCCGTGTACGTGAGGTGCTGAGTGCATACGCAGATTACTTTTTGTAAAATTCATTTTTTATTAGTAATAACCTATTTTTTCTTATTTGAGTTATATCAACATGTGTAGTTATCCTGTTTAGCCTGGAATAACATGTCTACGTGCCTTAAATACTTACCTGAACTCTGTGCAGCATGCTTTGTGGATTTCTTTTTTTTCCTTGACTTGTAATTAGTCTAAACTGTAGGATTTCTTGTTGTAATTATTAATTCCATTATTTGAGCTGCATATTTACTTTGAGACTACAGAACGGTATTCTGGGAGATCCCCCTGCATATTTATTTTAGGACTACGAAACGGTATTTCGGGAGATCCCTCTATATATTTACTTTGGGACTACGGGACGGTATCCTGAGAGATCCCCCTGCATATTTACTTTTTGGACTACGAGATGGTATCTCGAGAGATCCCTTGATGTTATTCCTATGTACTATACTGTCATCCTCTATGATTGCCTTTTTGTTAAATTTCAGTCTCTTATTCTACTGCAATATTTATTCTGCCTTATTTGATTTATATATACCAGTAAGGCTCTGACCTGACAACGTTACTACTCGACCGAGGTTAGGCTTGGTATTTACTGGGTACCGTTGTGGTGTACATATGCTACTCTTCTGCACACGTTTTCGTGTGCAAATCCAGGTACCTCCTACCAACCTCGTTTTTAGTTGCATTGTTGCTGCTGCTCCTGAGACTTCAAGGTACATCTGCCTGCGCCTGCAGACCTCTGAGTCCCCCTCTATATTTTTTGTGTTGTTCTTGCCTACTTCTTCAAGATACTGATGTACATAACATTTAAACAAATCTTAGAAGCTTATGACTTACAATATTCCGGGCCTTGGGAGGATTTTGTGTATATTTGAGAGTTGATTATTGTATATTTCGAGCGCATCTCTATCGTTTATTTAAATTATCTGTTGTTGTTAGTTGTCAAGGTTTTTGCTTTATTGTTGGTTATTTCCACAAATGTTAAGCTTACCTAGTCGTAGAGATTAGGTGCCGTCATGATATTTTACGGAGCGAGAATTTGGTTGTGACATCAAGCTTATACATATAATTTTGCAGATAAAACTCAAAATTTTTATTAATAATCATAGAGATATTTATGTATTTTGTTCCTTTATTATTTTAAAATAAATAATTAGAGTAATTTCTTGTATCTAAACTCTTGTTTTCAAATAGCACTCATATGGTGAAGACTTTGATAGTTTGCAGAGATATTTGTATATGTGTTTTATGAACTAGTTTAAATTAGTATTTAGAATAACTTCATATATCTAAGCATTTATTTATGAATAAGTACTCATATGTTAAAAAACAATTATGGTATTTTTAGTGCGCAATGACCAAAGACTCCTAATACGTACGAAATATACTAACATTGCAAAAAAGAAAATAAAATACTTTTAGTAGTTGATGACATCATGTAACTAATTGTCCACGGAAAAAGGATAGATTTATGATTTTATCACTAAAAAGATAAAATAATAAAATAATTGTTAATTTTTTAAGAAAAATAAAATTCACGCTATTTTTTGCGCTAACATTTAGCTGTGAAACCATGTTACTAATAATATAATAATATTCATCTTAAATTTTTAAATATTTGTCTTTTTAATTATATCGAATATAGAATATATTTATATTTACAATAAGAATTAAGAACTTAACATGATTGATATTTAAGTCTTCAACAAAAAATGCGTATATGTAACGATCCGACCTATATATATAACGACCCAATTTCTCCTATAGGTCGTGATGGCACCCAACGTCCGCTAGGCAAGTCAACAGTGAACTAAACATGTATCGATTCTTTTTAACAATTTTCAAATAGATGATTTTTATTTATTAAGTAAGTAAGAGGTAAAAATTTAATAAAATAAAATGTAAATAAATACGAGAGCAAGTGTGGTGTGATAAACACTCAAAAACCATTAAATATCAACTAGTATATTTTCAAGACCTGGTGTCACAAGTGTACGAGCTACTAGTAGAATATATAAAACACTGAACTACTATCCGAAATAGAGTAGATAGAAGGAAAATTAAAACAGAGACTCCGGATGCTGCAAGATGGACTCGAAAGCAGCTCACCACTAAGCCTCGGGGTACCGGGGGTGCGCATCTGAAGGGTCACTAGATGCATCTGCCTCAGATCCTGCACGATTAGTGCAGAAGTGTAGCATGAGTAAATAAACAACATGTACTAAGTAAGTATCCAGTCTAACCTCGAAGAAGTAGTTACAAAGGGTCGACATCGATACTTACTTTGAGCCAATAATAATATGCAAAAATGTTAAATAGGCATGAAATATGTGAATAATAAAAGCAACATGACATCAAGCAATAAATAAATGGTTCTCTAACTGATAGTAAATTCCAAAATCCCCGTCTAACACATACTAGTTCTTAATAAATTTCGGTCATCAGGTAGATCATAACCTCTCAAGCAATAACATAATATCAAGTGTAAATGGGCTCCGATTACACACACGATTTATGCCGAGGTCATACGGTAATATATACTGTATGCACTGTCGAGGGTCGAACGACATGAACCATAGATGCATCTATTAAAATATCGAGGCGAATGACCCGCTCCCATGAAAATAGAGAAGTTTACCTTGCTCACAGAAGTACTTGCGACGCGGTAGGACATGGATTTCTCAGAGTTATTAAGTATTCTTCAATTGTTTCCTGAAATAAGAAATCAAACTTGGAAGTTTTCAACTTTAAAATCTCTAGTCTCAGCTCTATTTAAGATAATTAATATGCACAATAAACCTGACAATACAATTAAAGCATGATGTAAACCTGACACACGGACTCTCATCACTAGTGCGTATGTAGATCCCCACGCATGTAATTCACAACAAAAATACACCTAAGGGGATGAGTTCCCTCATACAAGGTTAGTCAAGAGACTTACCTCGTTCTCAAGATCACTTATGGTCCACAAATACGCTCTAACTCCTCAACATGATGCCGGATAACCTGAAACTAGCCAAATATAATATAAATAAATTAATATATACTCAAAAGTTCATAATTTAACCATTAGGGTAATTAGCCATTCCTAATTGGAAGATTCCTAAAATTCACCCCAAGTCCACGTGCTCGGGTTTTAGAAATTTTCGAAGATAATTGTTACTCATAACCTCACGAACTCAAATATATCATTTTCACCCAATTCCATAATCATTTTTATGGTTAAATCCCTTTTCTTTTTTAATCAAAACCTAGATTTTTCAACTAAACCCCTAATTTTACAATTTTACAAATTAAAATCTACCCATAATCTATGTATTTAACTTACATTGCATAGAAATACTTACTTCCAATAGCTAGGTGAAAATTCCTCTTCAAAGAGCTAAAAAATTGCCCAGAGATGAAACAAATGAGCCAAAATAGCCTATGTCCCGATATCAAAAGACCTCACTACCTCCAGGGATTCTGCTTCTATGGACCATGGGCCGGATTTGTGGTGCCACACCTGTAGAAAATCCATTGCAGGTGCGGTCCTAGCCAAGGCCACCTGACTTCGCTTATGTGGACGGTCTCTCTCTTCTGCAGACCCGCTTCTGTGGAAAGCGGCATCGCACTTGCGGTCAAGGCATGTCCAGCCTCTTCTTGCACTTGCAGCCCTCTCATCATAGAAGTGAGGCCGCTTCTGCAGAAGATCTTCTACTTCTACGGGCCACTGACCTTTCTTCCAAAGTCGCTTCTGTGGTCAGAAGCTCGCACTTGCGGTCAAAATCTCGCAGGTGCGGGCACACCATAACGGGCACACTAGTAGTCCCCCAAGCCCATATTTAAGTCTGATTCCCCGTCTGATCCACATGCAAGTCCCCTAAGACCCCATCCAGCAACACTCACACGTCAAACAACATATCACAGATCCTCTCGTGTGCTTGAAATAAGAAAATAACATCTAGAAGCACGAATCAGATACCAATTTACATAAATCGAATTATAAAACTCAAAAACTTCTAGGAACACTTTCGCGCATCCAATTCCGGTCAAATCAACTCGGAATGACGCCAAAATTTGCGTGCAAGTCTTAAATTATCATACAAAACTATTCCCAGGCTCATATTCCCAAGCGGTCCTCGATAACTCCATAACGTACTTCCAAACAAAATTCAAACAACTTGAAAAACCTTCAATATTAAGTGCCGAAACGCTCTCGGGTCATCCAAAACTCGATCCGAACATATGTGCAAGTCTAAAATCATCATACGAACCTATTGGGAACCTCAAATCCTATTTTCGAGGGCATTTACTACAAATGTTGACCCAAGTAAAACTTAACCCTTTTAAGCCAATCTTAATGAACTAAGTGCTTCGATTTCAACCCGAACTTTTCCAAACCCGAACTAACCATCCCCAGCAAATCATAAAAGAGTAACAGAATATACGGGAAGTCTTTTTTAATGGAACAGGGTTCTACAAAGCAAAACAACTGATCGGGTCGTTACATTCTCCACTTCTTAATCAATCACTCATCCTCGAACGAGTCTATAATCATACCTGGAGTGTGGAATAAGTGTGGGTATCTGCTCTGCATGTCCTCCTCTGTCACGACCCAAAATTCACTATAGGTCGTGATGGCGTATAACGCGACCATTAGGCAAGTCAACGGTGATTTACCAATTAAATTACTCATTTTAGTATTTTTGGAAATCAATTTTTTTTGTAATTGAATAGTATAAAATAGAATTTACAAAGTAATAAAATTACTTACATGAACCACTACAATGAATAACCCGAAGGAAAACCCCCAAAATCCGGTGTCACAAGTACATGAGCAAATTTCTAAGGAATGCAATAAATATACAACATCTATCCCGAATATAATGAGACATGATAAAATAAATAGTACAATGTAGACTCGATGGACTACGATGCGTAGGCCGGAATGCAACTCATATAAAGTCACCTCAACAGGTGCGCCTGCACCCAAAGATGATCATCAAATGAACCTGTTAGATCCTGCACATATAATGCAGAAGTGCAGCATGAGTATGTAAATCAATGCGTACCCAGTAAGTATCTAGCCTAACCCTGAAGAAGTAGTGGCGAGGGATCGGCATCGACACTTACTAATGATCCAATGAAACTATGTAATAAAACATGAGCAGGTATGAAGCATACTGCAATAATGGGGTAAATCTGTAAGTTACATAATCTTCCAAATATTTCCTTTAGAGCAGCAATTTCTAAATCTCGTATTCTACTTTAACTTCTCGTAAATGTCAAGTACCGATATCAATTAAGTAAGAAATACCATATAAGGAGTCAGACATCAATGGAAAGATTTATCTTATGAATATATTCGGACTACTAGCGATATGACACAGGATTCTGCCAAGGTCATTCAGCGCGATCCAGAATAATGTGTACACTACCGAGGGACGAGCGACGTGATCCACAGATGCATCAATATATTGCCGAGGTGTTCTGCCTGCTCCACAAGAAAGGGAAGGGAGTTTTCGAAATTTCGAGACACATGTTTACATTATAGCACATGAGCATAAATGAATATAATCTTTACCACTTTTCAAATAACTCGCCCACCACTCAATTGTTAACGCTTGGCCTAGTATACATATTTTTAGTTCTAAATCAATTTGATTTATAAATTCAATTAAGTAAGCCAACACAATGAGTTAAAGTATTTCAAATATTACATAATAAGATCCTAAGTCTACCCGTACATAAACATGTTATAGCTACGTGCAGACTCTCATCACCTCGTGCGCACGTAGCACCCACAACTAGTTTCACATAACAATGAATAACATGTAGGGTAGTTTCCCCCTCACAGGGTTAGACATAAGACTTACCTCGCTCCAAAGTTCTGTAACCGGCTCCAAAGCCTCTTCTAGCACCTCAAACCAATGCCCGTCAATCCAAAGCTGTTCAAATAAGGTGCAAACCAATAAAAATATATTGTAATACTCATACTAATTCAATTCATAACTATTCCCAACTCCTCTCGAAAGGCTAATAAAATCAACCCTCAGGCCCACGTGCCCTGATTCTGAAAATTATTGAAGAAATATTTTACCCATAACACAACAAACTCAAATATATCATTTATCCCGACCCTGGGAGTTGAGAGCTCTAGCGATTGGCGATTTGCGAAGACTGCCTCGCGAAGCTTCTTGATCGCCTTTCATGGTTGCTCCGGCCACTGGCCAGCCTCCTCTTGAGGTTGGTCAGTTGTCAAACAACTCTCCATAATCCCCCAAAAAATATCCAACCCTAATCCAATCCAGAACTACATACAACTATTAAAACCTACTGCATTGAATGAGCCCATGCAAACCCTAGCAAAACTGCCCGTCAAAACTATGGAATTTCTACATGGGGAGCCTATTATCACGTGTAAGAAGCAAGAAGTTAAACAATCCATCATCCAACAAGGTTTACAATTAGCTGTTCTTGGCAAATTTTCTTATGGTAAACCTGTGATCAAGGAACTGCATAAGGTTATTCCTATTTAATGTGAGTTGAAAGAAGAATGTGCTATAGGGTTGATAGAGGATAACCATATGTTAAGAAGACTGACTTTGCTTGAAGATTATGTTCATTTACTGTCTAAACCTGCATTCTACCTCAAAGCTCAAGGTGATATGTGGCAGATGAGGTGTACCAAGTGGGATCCAGGGTGGAAACCTAATGAAGAGACACATATAGCTGTAACATGGATTAGCTTCCCTGAACTGCGACCAAATTATTTTGGTAAGGAATGTGTATTCTTGTTGGTTAGGGCAGTTGGGAATCCTCTACATGTTGATCTTACAACTCAAAATGGTGCTAGGCCTAGTTGTGCCAAGGTTAAGGTGGAGGTTTATCTACTAGCTAAGTTCCCTCAATGTATTAAGATAGTTGAGGAGGAAGATGAAATTGGACCAGAGGAATTCAAGTGGATAAGAATCAAGTATGATTACATGCCCAAATATTATAGAACTTGCAAAAAACAAGGACACAATGAAGTTGATTGCTGGGTAATTCACCCAGAATTGCACAAGAGTTATGAGGACAAAGAGGAGGAACAAAATTCAAGGAAGGAACAAAATGCTGGAAAAGGATTGGTAGGTACTGCTGCTAATTCAACTAAGGTACTGTGCCAATCAAGCAAAGTAGGAATGGATATAATCAATGAAGAACTAATATCAAAGGGACAACAGAGGTCACATTATTGAGGACAAGCAAGGAAAGAAAGCTGACAAGGGTAAAGGGAAGGCCAAATTTGATGAAGTGGCAACCAAGAACAAATTTAATGCATTAGAGGTGGAGGAAGTACAAAATCCTACTCTACAAATTACTGAAGGCAAAGGTGAGGATCATAGCAATGGTAGGAAAAAAGAACAAGGCGAGAAGCAATCGAAGAAGGTCCAGGAGAAGGAAAAGGAATTCAAATTCAGAATCTCTAGTCCTAGTCCAAATGTTTCTAGGAGTAGGGTACTTTGGAGGGAAGGTAACCTTAATCCAGATGGAGAAGGGATTCATTAGGAATTAAAGAGTGTGAAGAAGGAGGCAGTTAAGAAGGTCTTGTAAAATCCTAATTCTACTGGGATTCAATCAACAACTCCTATAGGGGGATCAAGAATTAGTTAAGGCTAATCCTACGGATCAAAGGAATGATGAAAAGCTAATTAGGAGTCAACAATCGATTGGGTTCATAGGAGGTTTGGTACTAATAAGGAGGAATTAAGGCAACTCAATGTGACTACATACCAGTCCTGCAATGAAATCCCATCACAAACATATGTTGACTCTGGGCAGCTGGAGGATTTCAATGAGCTCAATTCAGCTAAAATGTTATGGAGTGATGAAGTTGAAGGTAGGTATGACCATGTGGGCACAACAAAAGAAACAACATACAATGGAAAGAAGGACAACAATCAGCTCCAAAAAACTAGCAATTCAGAAGTACCTACAGTAAACCCTAGCAGTCCAAAAACTAGGTTGACTGTAACTCGAGTTCTATGATGCAACAATTAGGAAAATCAATTGGAGGTGGTGGAGCATCATCTAAGGAAGCTAGAAATCAAAGTGGATAAGGTCAATTATCACTGAGCAAGAAGAAGGGCAATGGAATAGTAACCCATAATAAAACTGGGGAGATATTGGCTTATGTTGATGAGGTTCCTATGTATACATTGGAGAAGGGACCTGATGAGGGTGTTCCTAAGAAGGTTAGGGAGGTTACAGTGGGACTAGATCAACAGACAGGATATGGGAAGCAAGGTGAATCCAATGGAATAATAATTTCTAGGTAGGCAGCTACAACAACTCCTAGACTTGGCAATGTGTATGAGATGCAATTCAAAATGATGCAGGCTGCTATGGCCTCCATAGAGCAGAATAATGGGAATGAACAAACTAAGTATCATCTTGAGCAAGCAATTGTACCAAGAGAACCTGGGCAAATTGAGGAGGTGCCAATGGAATATGGCACTAATCAAATCATGCAATTGCAGCTCAATGTTCCACTGAAGACTCCACTACAATATTTACATGATCTAGTTACACATAATGTGGCACCAATTGATGAAGACATATTAGGACAAAATCCATTGGAGGATAAAGGAGAGGATGAATCAACTGTAGAAAATTTCAAACAAGTGGCTAGGGAAGGGGATTTATCACCCACGACCAGTGCTAAGGGTAGTAAGAAGACAAGGAAGAATCAAAATAAAGAATCTGTTCAACCTTCAAGAATTATGCCATGAGGGCAGCCTCTCTATCTAAATGATGATGATAAAGACACTTATTTGGAACATAAGGTATGAGAAAACTTAGCAAGCCTTTCCTAGGGTGATCAATATGAATAAAGAGCATAATTTTTGTGTAGTTGCATTGATGGAGCCTTTTCAAAAGAAAGGATTTATTAATAGATATAGAAGGAGGCTGAATATGGAGACTGCTTATGCAAATATTAATGGGCAAATATGGTTATTCTTTGATTCAGTGGTGGAATGGGAACTAGTGGAGGATACTGAGCAACAAGTGACTGTGAAAGTGTTTCACCATGTATTGGTACAACATATAGTGATGATGATATTTGCTTATGCAAAATGTTTAGCAATTGAGAGGATATAATTATGGGATCACTTGTACTACTTAGCAAGTGATATGGAGTTTCCATTGTTGGTAGGAGGGGACTTTAATGTAGTGTTACATGAAGACGAAAAGATAGGGGGACAACAGTACATCCTCCTGAATATGAGGAATTTGCCTTTTGTGTAAATTCTTGTGGTTTGTTTGAGCAAGGGTACAAAGGGAGTCCATTTACATGGTGGAATGGGAGGCCCAATGCTCAGTATATATTCAAGAGATTGGATAGGATCTTTGTAAACTTGCCATTTCAGAACATGTTGCTTACTATTGAAGTGGAACACCTTATTAGAATTGGTTCAGATCATGCACCTTTGCTAATGACATGTGGTGAGCAAACTATAAATTGTGTCAATCTATTTAGGTTTCTAAACTTTTGGACCAAGCATGCAACTTTCATGGAGGCGGTGAGGCAGAATTGGGAAGCTGATTTCATAGGTGATCCTTTTCTGAAGTTTAAGCACAAGCTCAAGAAGATGAAGGTAGCTCTTATAAAATGGAGTAGGGACAATTTTGGTGATATATTCAAGCAATTGGATATATTGGAAGACATAGATAAAGTCAAAGAAATGTTGTTTGAAGAGGAGCCCACAATTGAGAATAGAATTGTTCTATAAAAGGCTCAATCAGAATTGAAGAAATATTTGAGCATTGAGGAGCAATATTGGAAGCAAAAGGCTGGGATGAATTGGTTTGCTGAAGGGGACAGAAACACTAGCTTTTTCCACAATCATGTTAATGGCAAGAGAAAGAAACTGCAATTGAAGGGGATTCAAAATTCTAGTGGGTGTGAATTGAAGATCAAGATCAACTAGCTAATGCAGTAGTGGATTTTTATCAAAGGTAGTTTCTAATAAAGGTGACACTTCTAATTTCTCTTTATTAGACAATATACCATCCATGATCACATTGGAGAAGAATATGGAGTTCAGTAGGATACCAATACTTGATGAAGTTAAGGGGGCAGTGTTTGAACTTAGTGGGGAAAGTGCTAGTGGTCCTGATGGATTTACTGGACTGTTTTATCAAGCTTGTTGGGATATTGTTGGTGGAGAAATACACAATATAGTTATGTACTTTTATGGAGGAGCATCATTACCTAAGTCCATCACTCATACTAACCTAGTCTTGTTGCCAAAGAAGCCTAGAGTGGAGACATTCTCTAACCTAAGGCCTATTAGTTTGAGTAATTTTATTAATAAAGTGTTTTCTAGGATGTCTAGGATGTTACATGATAGATTGGAGAGATTTTTGCCTTCTCTAATCTCTCCAAATCAATCCGAATTTGAGAATGGTAGAAGTATATTTGAGAATATCCTATTGACACAAGAGATTATGACTGATATAAGGTTAAGGGGTAAACCTGCTAATGTGGTGATAAAGCTTGATATGGATAAGGCTTATGACAGGGTTTCATGGAAGTATTTGTTACATGTGCTAAGAAGGATGGGGTTCTCAGAACATTTCATTAATATGGTTTGGAATTTGGTGTCAAACAATTGGTATTCAGTGTTAGTGAATGGACAAGCTTCAGGATTCTTCAAGTCAACTAGAGGTGTGAAGCAAGGTGATTCCCTATCTCCAGTCTTGTTCATATTATCAGCTGAGGTTTTATCAAGATCATTAAACAAGATTTTTGATGATAAATCATTTGTGGGGTTTGGGATGCCTAAATGGCCTGAGCCTCTAAACCGTCTAGCATATGCTGATGATACCATTATATTTGCATCAGCTCATCCTCCATCGTTGAGCAAGATAATGGCAGTGTTGGGACGTTATGAGAAAGTATCTAGCCAGATGATCAACAAAGCTAAGAGTTCCTACTACATCCATGCTAAGGTGGCTCATGGACTATTTCGAGTAGTAGGGGATATCATTGGTTTTGCTAGAGGTAAATTCCCCTTTACATACCTTGGATACCCTATTTTCTATACTAGGAGGAGAAAAGAGTAGTATGATGACCTTATCAAGAAGGTGAAAACTAAGCTACACTCATGGAAAGGCAAGTTGCTCTCATTTGGTGGGAAGGCAACACTCATATCTAATGTGTTTCAAAGCATGCCAGTTCATATGCTTTCAGTTCTAGATCCTACAAATAATATTCTCGAACACCTCCATAAGCTATTTGCAAGGTTTTTTTGGAGTACAAAGGAAAAGGGAAAGATTAGGCATTGATATTCATGGCAAAACCTATGCTTCCCTAAAGAAGAAGGGGGCAGGGGTTTAATCTCTTCATGATGTCTCTAAGGCATTGTTTTCTAAGTTTTGGTGGAGGTTTAGAACTACAAAGTCATTGTGGTCCAACTTCATGTGGAACAAGTATTTCAAGAAGGAACTGCCAACACTGGTTCAATTTAGAGAGGGATCCCATGATTGGAGGCAAATGTTGAATTCTTGGGAGGATGTTGAACATGAGATTCTATGGGAGATGAAGAGTGAAACAACTAATATATGGCATGAAAATTGGACAGGACTGAGAGCACTATATCATGTACTTCCTGAAGATTTTCCAATCAATGAAGATCTTCAAGAAGTAGCAGAATTAAGACATGGAAGATCATGGAATGATGATGTGCTGGATCAAAGCTTTACTGATGAAATTGCTGATCATGTAAGATCCAATGTACACTATGAGGGCAGTGATGAATACTAGGACAAACCATACTGGATTCCAACCCCTTTAGGAAAGTTTAGTGTGAGTAGTGCTTGGCAAATCATAAGGAATAAGTCTAATCCTAATCAAGAATTCAAGCTAATATGGATAAAATGTGTGCCTTTTAAGATATCTTTCTTCTTATGGAGACTGTGGAGGGGGAAAATAGCCACTGATGATACGTGGAGGAGGCAAGGGCAGATAGTGATGTCTAGATATTGGTGTTGTCAGCAGCCTCAAGAGGAATCTATAGAGCACATCTTTCTCACAAGTCCTACTACCTCTAAGGTGTGGAACTTGTTCATGGGAGCTGCTGGAATCACAGTGCCTTTGGTTCAGTTGAAGCAAGTTATAAGACATTGGTAAAATGTACAATGTTGTCCTAAGCTAAAGCCATTGTTCCAAGCGGTTCCAACTATCATCACTTGGGAGCTATGGAAGAGGAGAAATGCAGGAAAACATGGAGGTTCAGTGTCTGCAAATTGGGTGATCCATACATTATTTGGCAAGGGTGAGGTTTGATTGGCTACCTAATATTCCTTTGCTATGGCTAGATATGATCCAGTATTTTGAAAGATACAAGTCTATTTAAATTACAAGAAGAGTCATATGGCATCTTCCATTTAAAGGTTGGTACAAATGTAATATAGATAGAGCATCAAGGGGAAATCCGAGCCCTAGTTCACTTGGATTCTATGTGAGGAATGATGAAGGAGACTTGGTGTATGCAAGGGCAGTAGACATGGGGTGACAACTAATGTGGTAGCTGAGGCTAAGGCCATTGTTCAAGGGTTGGAATATTGTGTTGAGTATGATAGTCACCCTCTTATTTTGGAGACTGATTCATTTGTGATGAAGAAGGTGATTGAAGGGGAATGGTATCCCCCATGGACAATTGCACCAGATGTGAAGAGAATTAAGGAGATGAAGGACAATTTCAATATGACCTTTCAACATGTGTTCAGAGAAGGCAATTCAGTGGCAGATTTTATAGCTAATATTGTGTTTTCTTTTGTAGGTACAACTGAGTTTCATTCATTCTCTGAACTGCCTTGTGCAGGGAGGAGATTAATCAATCTTGATAAATCCCAAACACCTAACCTTAGGGTTAGAATAGCAAAGAGGAGAGCCCCAGACTAATGATATCACATGGTTTGATTCTGCACTTATCTATTTATCTGCTTATATTGTGTGTTATTAGGGTACATTCCAGTGGTAATAGCATGGTTACATGCTCATTCTGGAGGTAATTTGATGGTACACAAGAATTGTAGGATAAGCAGGTTATGGATAGTGCTGTGTTTCCTTTTCCTGAGATGTCCAAATTCTAAGGAACTGCCTGAACCTGTACCTCTAAGTTTCTGTATATTGATAAATCACTTCCCAGTGATATTAGCATGTTCTCATGCTCATTCTGGGGGTGATTTAGCAATGTTCATAAGGGTTCCTTTATCAATGGTTCTGGCAGGAATAATTATCCTCTACTTTGTATATCACAAAACTATAATGAACAGTAGGTTTGTGTTGTGCACAGCCAAACCCTATTGTTCATTGTATTGTGCATTGCTTCTGGTCAGTCTAAGCTAAGGGATCAAATCTTGGGATCAATGGTAACAAATTGGTTCCCAGTACACATACATGAAGCTGCTTCTGCATAAGGTTCCTACATTCTAGAATTTATGTCTCACACTTCATTGTTGTATTTGATTTTCTTCTTATTAGTGTGTGTAGTATATTGTCATTTTTAAGTGGTATTAGTGTGTTTACACACTCATTCTAGAGATGATAATACAATATGCATGATCTTCTTGATGAGTGAGCAAATGGCAAAGTGATTGATTGGTTTTAACTTGAAGGGATCATATTGGAACATCTTTAAATATTGGAAGATTAACTGGTTTCAATCTTGTGGTATAGTTGTTTGGAGTCCATGCTAGCCTTGGGAATGCATACCCTGGCACATGGTGAGAGCTTGATAGGTGCTTCTTGGTATTTGCCTTTGGCCTTTGGATTCACATACACTGACAGGATATTGAATCATCCAGCTTGCCATGTTGTAATAGCTAGTGCATTTCATTATAGTTTTTTATTCTTTATAGTAGCTAGTAGCTTATTGTAGCTTATATTTTGTTTTGGAAATCTTGTATATTTTGGATGCTATTTTAGGATTTTTTATATATATTAGCCACTAGGCAGCCTGCCTAGTGGTATATTTGCTTAAAAAAATATATTATTTATCCTAAATTCCATGTCCAATTTTGTGATCAAAATCCAAAAATACCAAATTCTAGGTTTTTCTTCAAAATCCCAAATTCCTACAAATTTACATGTCTAAATCCATATACAAACTATATATTTAACTCACAATGTTAAGAAATCACTTACCTAGTGATGAGTGATGAAGAAGCTCCTCCAAAATCGCCCCTAACGCGGCTCTCATGGAAGATTTGAGATAAAATGATCCAAAACCCATTTTGCAACTCATAAACTGCCCAGACGCCCCTTATTCCCGAATGCAGCATTGCCCTCGTGTTCGTGAAGCACAACCTGCTTCAGCTCCAATTTCCTCCTTCGCGATCGCGAAGACAGGCTAACGAATGCAATGCCTTTCCAGGCCTGACCATCACGAACGCAACATAATCCTCATGAACGCGTAATTCATAACTTCCCAGGCCCAGTTTACCTTATGCGGACATGACTGGCCAATCACGAACGCGGATCTCAACTGCCCAGACCATCGCGAACGTGACTCCCCTATCGCAAACTCATAGAGAAAAATGTCCCAATCCAAATTCCTTCTTCGTGAACGCGTGAGCACCTTCGCATTTGCGATGAACAACACTAGCAATATCAACTTGGCCAAACTTGGTCCAAAACCACCCCAAAACACACCTAAGGCCCTCGGGACCCCGTCCAATCACACTAACAAGTCCCAATACATAACACGAACCCGCTCGAGGCCTCAAATCACATCAACCAATGTTAAAATCACGAATTGCACCCCAATTCAAGCTTAGTGAACTTTAGAACTTAAAACTTATACATTCGACGCCGAAATCTATCAAATCAAGTTCGATTGACCTCAAATTTTGCACACAAGTCACAATTGACATTACAGACCTACTCCTACTTCTGGAATTTGAATTTGACCCCGATATCAAAAAGTCCACTCACGGTTAAAATTCCCAAAAATCATCCAATTTCTAACTTTCGCCAATTGACGGCGAAATGACCTACAAACTTCAAAATCAACATACGGACATGCATCTATGACCAAAATCACCATATGGAACTAACACCAGGCTTGGGGTCCCAAACAGATATCAACAACATCAAAATCCACTTCAACCCAAACATAAGGAATTCTTAAACCTTCAAATTTTCAACTTTTCATAATAAGTGCCGAAATACTCCGGGGCCACCCGATACTTGACTCGAACATACGCCCAAGTTCGAAATCATCATACGAACCTATTGGATCTGTCAAATCCCGATTCTGAGGTTATTTACTCAAAAATCAAAGTTTGGTCAACTCTTCCAACTTAAAGCTTCCAAATTTAGAATTTTCTTTCTGAACCAACTTCGAACTTCCCGAAAGTAAATTCCGACCACATGTACAAGTCATAACACCTAAAGTGAAGCTTCTCAAGGCCTCAAACCATGAACAACGTGCTAGAGATCAAAATGACTAGTTTGGTCCTTACATCCTCGGTATCCCAAGTCGCCTCCTCAACCCCTCCACTGAACCTTTATAGCAAAAATGTTGCAGGACCTCGACAACAAATTTACTTGTCAACAATGGCAATTGGCTACTCCTCATAACCTAGGCTATCATCTAGCTGAACTTTTCTATAGTCTAATACCTGCGACTTGTCCGCATGATACTTCCGGAGCATAGAGATGTGGAAGAGTGGATGAACCCTAATAGACTGGGAGGCAAAGCAAGCTCATAAGAAACCTCCCCAACTCGTCTCAAAACCTCAAATGGACCTATAAACCTTGGGCTTAACTTGCCCTTATTCCTAAACCTCATAATTCCCTTCATCGGTGAGACTTTCAAGAGAACCTTCTCGCCCACCGTAAATGATATATCACGCGCATTCTGATCCGCGTAACTCTTCTACCTGGACTGTGTCGTGCGAAGGTGCTCTTGAATCAACTTTACATTTTCCAAAGAATCCTTCACCAAGTCAGTACCATATAACTTATCCTCGCTAAGTTCAAACCATCCAATGGGCGAGCGACATCACCGACCATATAAAGCCTCAAATGGATCCATCTCGATGCTGGGATGGTAAATTTTATTGTAAGAAAACTTGGCCAAAGGCAAGAATCGATCCCGCTGCCATCCGAAGTCAATAACATATGCTTTGAGCGTATCCTCCAAGATTTGAACCGTCTGCTCCAACTGCCAGTCGATCTCCGGATGAAAGGCCGTGCTGATCTCTACCTGGGTCCCCAACTCACTCTGCACTGCCCTCCAGAAGTGCAAGTAAACTGAGGGCCTCTATCAAATGTGATGGAAACAAGCACACCGTGCAAGCGAACAATCTCCTGAATATAAATTTGGGCAAATCTCTCTGAAGAATACATGGTCACAACCTTAATGAAGTGTGCCGACTTGGTAAACCTATCGACAATGACCCAAACTGCATCAAACTTCCTCAAGGTCCGCTGTAACCCAACTACGAAGTCCATAGTAATGCGCTCCCATTTTCACTCAAGTATAACCATTTACTGGATTAAGCCACCTGACCTCTAATGCTCATACTTAATATGTTGCCAATTTAGGCACCTCGCCACATACTCAACTATGTCCTTCTTCATCCACCGCCACCAATAATGCTGCCTCAAGTCGCTATACATCTTCGTAGCATATCGAGAACTATGTACCTCATATAGAATCCTTTCTCTCAATCCATAGACATTAGGGACACATAGACGACCCTAGAGTACCGTCTCTATAATAACCAATAAGTGTGGGTCATCGTACTGGTGAGCCTTGATCTTCTTGAATATTGATGACTCAGTGATGATGCATGCGAAAACATGGACGGGCTCTGAAATATCCTACCTCACAAGTCTGCTAGACAAGGACTGAATGTCCAAAACTAGTGGCCTCTCTCTACTGAAATGAATGCCAAGCTACCCATACTCTTTTCCTTTCTTTTTAAGGTATCCCCGACTACATTCGCCTTGCCCGAATGATAAAGAATGGTGATATCATAATCTTTTAGTAACTCAAGCCACCTGTACTGCCTAAAATTAAGATCCATCTTCTTGAACAAATGCTCCAAGCTGCGATGATCAGTGTAAACCTCACATGACACCCCATAAAGATAACGCCTCCAGATCTTAAGAGGAAGAACTATCATGGCCAACTCGAAATCATGTACGGGGTAATTCTTCTCGTGGCGCTTCAGTTGACATGAAGCATATGAAATAACTTGCCCCTCCTGTATCAATACACAACCCAAGCCAATACGCGAAGCGTCGCAATACACAGTATACATCCCTGAACTGGAAGGCAACACTAACACCGGTGGTGAAGTCAATACGTTCTCGAGCTTCTAAAAGCTCTCCTCTTAATCATCGGACCGTCGGAACAAAACACCCTTCTGGGTCAATCTAGTCCAAGGTGCTTCAATAGATAAGAATCCCTCCATAAATCGACAGTAATAACCTGCTAACCCCAAGAAGCTCCTAATATCGGTCGCTATAGTTGGATGAGGCCAACTCTGAACTGACTCGATCTTCTTGGGATCTACCCTAATACCTTCGTCTGACACAAAATGCCCCAAGAATGCCACAAAATCTAACCAAAACTCACACTTGAAGAACTTAGCGTATAACTTCTGTTCCTGCAAGGTCTGAAGCACCACTCTTAAATGCTGCTCGTGCTCCTCAATGCCACGTGAGTAGATCAAAATGTCATCAATGAGGATAATGACAAACAAATCAATATATGGCATGGACACTTGGTTCATCAAAACCATAAATGCCATCGGGGCACTAGTCAAACAGAAGAACATCATTAGAAACTCATAGTGGCCATATATAGTCCAAAAACCATCTTCGGAACACCCGAATCATGAATATTCAACTGATGGTACCCCAATCTCAAGTCTATCTTAGAGAACACCCTGGCATCCTGCAACTAGTAAAATAAATCTTCAATACGCGGCAACGGGTACTTTTTCTTAATTGTAATTTTGTTCACCTAGCGGTAATCAATGCACATCCTCATAATCCCATCTTTTTTCTTCACAAATAACACAGGTGCACCCCAAGGCGACACACTCGATCTGACGAACCCCTTTGCTAGCAACTCCTCAAGATGTTCTTTCAACTCATTCAACTCTTTCAGAGCCATGCAGTACGGTAGAATAGATATAGGCTGATTAGATGGAGCCAGAACAATACAGAAGTCGAAAATCATGGTCTGGTGGCATGCCTGGAAGATCAAAAGGAAACACATAAGAGAACTCCCGGACTATGGGTACTGAATCCATCACTGGAGTCTCGGTAGTAGTATCCTGAACATAGGCTAGATAAGACAAACAACCCTTCTCGACCTTGTGTCGAGCCTTCAGGAAAGAGATAACCTGACTAGATATACTAACGGATGAACCCTGATAAGTAGGGTTTTTGAATACTTATTTTGCACCCTTTTACTTTCTTTTTAGCTCAAAAATGCTTAAAGGTATTTCCGAGAACTGATAAACAGTTCTTACTTGTAGGATTATTGGAAAATGAGCCAAAGAGATGAAAATCAACTCAAGAAGGAGTAATTTTGGACAAGGACTAAAACAAAGCAAAAAGGAGCAAAGTGCGGACCGCACAATATTGTGTGCGGCTGAAGAGCATGAAAAGTCCTTTGATAGATTTTCCTTGCAAAGTGCGGCCGCAGAAGAGGAGGCTCAGAGAGATGTGAATTTGGGTGCATGAAGAAGTGTGGACCGCACTATTATGTTGCGGCCGTAGAATCAAAAGTGCAACCGCACTCAGAAATGTGCGGTCTACAGAATATGAAGAAGTGCGACCACAATCCAAAATTGTGCAGCCCCATAAGTCCATCCTTTCAATATAACAACAAAGTGCGGACCGCACACAGAATTGTGCGGCCGCAGAACATTCGCAGGGGCAATTTTGTTTGATAATTTTAGTTTTGTATAAATAGTATATTTTGTCAAAATTAGGTCAAGTTTTAACATCATAAAATAGATAGCCATTTTTCCTTTACTTATTTGGGTAACTTTATAATAGTTTATCATTTCAACATTAGATTTTCCTCCTTTTATCATCTATTATGAGTTTAGTCCTATTTTGTTTTTTAGTTTCTTCACTTTTCTCTATGAGTAGCTAAATTTATAGCTAGGGTTGTGACCCAACCCTAGTGTGGGTACCTAATAGGTGTTTGATTTAGGGCTTGTTTGTAATTGGGTGAGTGATATTTAGCCTAGTTCTTGCTTGAATTTAATAATTAATGGTTGCAAACTTTGATTCATGCCTAAATGACTTAGTTTCTACTTGACAAAGAGTGACTAAGTCTAGGAAAAGTTGGCTAACAAGAAATTGGGGTGAACTCAAGAAATTGATATCCCTAATTAAAGGGTTGAATCTAGAGATAGTAAGACCCGATTTTAGCATCTATCAGTTGTATTGTGAACTATCCATTTGGAATTGGTTAACGATCTGGTCGGTCATTTTGAGAATTTATACCCCGATCCCCTATTAACTTCTTTCCCCGTGTCTTTTGTTTTCTGCTATTGTGATTTGCCGGGATGGTTTATTTTGAGTTTCGGAGTGTTTTAGGACACCTAGTCCCTAAATGAGAGCTTAAGTCTTAAAATTTGGACCGTAGTCAGAGCAGTGTGAAGATAGATCCGGAATGGAATTATGTTGATTTCGTTAGCTTTATTGGGTGGTTTCAGGCTTAAGGGCATGTTCGAATTGTATTTTTGAAGTCTGTAGCCTATTTAGGCTTGAAATGGCAAAAGTTAAATTTTTAGAGTTTCAGGCCGGTAGTGGAAATTTAATATCGGGGTCGGAATCTGATTTCGAAAGTTGGACTAGGCTCATAGTATTGAATATGACTTGTGTACAAAATTTAGGGGTCAATCGGATGTGATTTGGTTGGTTTGGGCATCGAATGTAAAACTTTGGAAATTCAAGTTCATCAGTTTTTGATGGGAGGGTGATTCATGATTTTGCCTTTGTTTGATGTGATTTGAGGGTTTGACTAAGTTTTAATGATGTTATGGGATGTGCTGGTATGTTCGGTTGAGGTCACAAGGGCCTCGAGTGAGTTTAAAGTAGTTATCGGATGGGTATAACTGTTGAAAGAGTTGCTTATGTTTAGATGTTGGTCTCTGAAGTTGGTAGTGCGGACCGCGACGGAATCTCGCGGTCACCGGAGGAAGTTCGAGGGGGCGGGAGAAATTTTGAGGTCTGCAGGGAAGGCCGGTGCGGATAGCGAAAAAAGGGACGCGACCCCCAGGAGCTAGAGGCTTTTGTGGCAGCGGTGGGAATTTCGCGGACCGCGGAGAGAGGTTGTGAGGGCTTTAGTTTTTGGTGGTCAGCACGATTTGAGTCCAAGGGGTGCACTATAAATACGAGATTTAGGGTTTTATTTCATATTTTGACCTAGAGAGCTCGGATCTTGGCGATATTTCGAAGGTTTTTCAAGATATTCATAGGAGTAAGTGATTCTAACTCAACTTTGGCTAAAATACACGAATATATCGTTGGATTTGCGATTTGATTAGAGAATTGGGAAGAAAAATTGTAGAAACTTCATAAAATGGATTTTTGCGTTTTGAATGCCGAATGGAAGTCAGATTTGAATGAAACTGGTATGGTTAGACTCGTAACTGAGTGGGTTGTCGAATTTTGTAACTGGTCGAATTTTGAGACGTGGGCTCGGGGAGGATTTTTGGGCGTTTTCTATTTTGTTGCCTTAGCTTTTATTTTATTAGCTAAATTAGTTGCTTGTAGCTATATTTAAGTTATGTAATTAATTTTATTAGATATGGGCCACTCGGAGTTAGATACTCGTGGCAAGAGCGTGATCTCGAATTGATTTGAGGTTTGTTTGAGGTAAGTGGTGATCGGCTCCAACCCTATACCACTATAGAATGAGAAGAATGGTCGATGCAGCTTTTACCGAAAAGGTCGGGATGGAATTCACAGAGAGTTAATATTGGAATTGAGTGTCTATCTAATCTAGCTGTGCGAAATTGTTCTTAATTGCACTTCCAATCGTGCTTTGTTTTGGTTACTATTCTACTTTTATCACTAATGAAGAATGAAAATAAGCTAAGTATGATATTTTTGTAAGGGTTTTCTCAATAGGTAAAAAGCACTAGGGAAGTGACTTACACCTAGGCGAGTATCTAACGGGATCTAAACCTTAGGACAAACTTGTTGTATTTGGGGTCGTGATCATTACACATAAGTACTCTCTCTATATCTCTTGGTAGTTTGAGTAACTATGCTTTAATTGGCTTTCTCAAGCCCAATTGGGTGTTCAAACAATACAGGTAAAATTGTCTCAAGCCGGGTATTACTATCTCTAGGTTTAATCCTTTTATTGGGGCTATAAACTAGTTGAATGCACCCCAATTCCTTGTTAGCCTGAATTTCCTAGACTTACTCTCTCTTTCTCAAGAAGAGCCTAAGTCAAAAAGGCACAAATCAGTGTTTGCAACTACCAATTCAATAGTTATAGCATGAAACAAGCTAAATATCACTAACCCATAAATAATTAAGACCTAAAATAGAAGACCCATTAAATACCCATACTAGGGTTGGATAACAACCCTAGCTAATGGGTTTAGCTTCTCATAATAAAGGTAGAAATCAAAGATGGAGATGAAATATAAGCCATAAAAAGTAATTACAAAAGTAACATCTAAGATTAATTGCTAAAGATGTACTTAAATTATTCTAAAAAGTAAAAAGCGGCTGTTCACGAGCTCTACAGTACCAAGGATGACCTAAAAATCTGAAAAAGAACTATTTATACATAGCTACATTTTCTGGAAAAAATTGCCCCTGCGAGGATACCGCTGACAGCGGAAACTGGACCGCCTCAACGCTTGGACTACCGCGACGACGCAAAAGCAAGCATGCACCGCAGTTCTTCTCTCTTGAACTCTGTGCCCGCTAAGAGCGAAAAATCTACCGCCTCAGTGCTAGTCCAACCACGGCCGCGAAATATGAGCGCAGACCGTGGTCTTCAATTTAAGCTCCACTTTTGGTTCTCTGATTCTTGCTTCCGCTGAGGGCGATGACTTGACCGTTGCCGCTTTAAAGACACCACTGCCGCGCAATTTCACCGTGGGCAGTGGTAGCATGTTAAGCCCAAAACATCACACTCTGAACTTTGCCACCGCTGAGGGCGTAATCAAGACATCCTCAGCGATGGACCCTTCGCGTCCGCGTTTGTTTCTCTGCTATCAACGACTTTTTGACTCAGCTTTGATCTTGTGCTGGTTTCACTCCTTTATGAGTTGGTTTTGAATTTCTTGTCGCTTTCTGACAAAAAACTACAAACAAGCACAATAAGTTAGTTTTCAGGAATACTCGTACACACTTTTAATCCAAAACCTAAGCAAAAAGGAGCATAAAATAGGTTAGAATCCCTAGTTATCAACTCCCCTAAACTTATTCGCTTGTCCTCAAGTAAACAAAGTAATTCCCGCCTCCTCAAGATAAAAGAAAGGAAATTTTCAGCTGTCCTAAAGTAACCTCATCAAAAACTAATTGGGACTAACAATTACCCTTAACTCAAATGCATTATTAACAATACACAACCTTTTTAGCACCATGGCTTTAGTGCGGCGCAAAAGCATCAAGATTTGACTCAACTCATCAAAGAAACTCTTTCTATTACATTGGTCGTTGTGGAACCCAAACTCATACTCCTCAACTCTCCATAAGCAAACCTCACTGTTAGATTGTAGCACTCAGAATGAGGATTATGGAAAACACACTCATCTCTCTCAAAGGAAGGTCACAAGTCCGGCTCTAAGTACCATAAGCTTTCCCCTTATGTGAATCACCACTAATGTAAGCTCACTCAACTCAAGATCATATAGGGCTTTTGCAGGAATGTAATGAAGGCTTTTGGTTCAGGGTAGGAAATATTGGTCTATGAAGGCTTCATCTTTCCTTAAGCACTTCATTTGCTTCATTTTTGCTCACATTTTCTTGACTCTTTGAGTCATTTACTTCTTCTTTAGGGCTAGAGAGACACACTGTCGCTCTTTCTTGTTCATTTAAATCCTTTTTCGCCTTTCTAGTCTTTCCAAGCCTTTCATTTTTGCTTTTATTGAATCCCTTCATTTCTTCTACATTGTTCACTTTCTTTTTGACTTTTTGGCTTTTATTTTTTTTCTTTTGTCTTTCATTTTCTTCATTTTGAACCTTTTATCGCTTTTGCATCCCTCGTCTCCCCCCCAAACTTATGCTTTTGCCTTGTGATAAGGAAGGATCGGGTGCCAAGAGAGGGTTATTTTAGAACGGATAAAGGTTTGTATCATGGTTTTTGAAAGAATAAGGGCTATGGCTCGATGGGGTTGACTTGGGATATCAATTTTGGTGGGATGTGGATGTTTTCAAGTCTAATTTTGGATCAAGGAGAGCCTATAATCACTTCTCAAGTCAAGCTACACTTAGGATTTTGCCTAGACAAACATTCACGGCAAGTTCTAGACTTATTGGCACGGGACTTGGACTTGCAAATTAAGAACCTCACCACACAAGCTATAGGATTGCTAAAGAGATAGAGTCGAGGTCCCACAACAACCTTAGCTATGATTTGAGCAACACAAATGGTTTCGAGAAACCACTCGATGATTGTTTAGTCAACACAAGAGCTTAAGGTCACAACTATCACTATCCTATACACACCAGTTTTTTTTTAATCATAAGGTCAAAGGTAAATGTGTTAGGCCCAAGTGAAACTTTTCCTAAGGAACTATTGTTCACTAGCTACTATTTACATAAAAATGAAAAGAAAACAGACTCAAACCCTTAAGAAGGTTATCATGCTATCCATCATCGGGAAGAGCCACTCGGTTCATACAAACTCCACCTTTGGAAAGAACCGTGGCATTAAGAAAACCAAAGGCTTATGGATCATAAAAACTTGTAAAATAAGAAGTTACGAAACGAAGAAGAAGCTACTAAATGAAATAAGAAGCTATGCTATTAAGGTAAATTGCAAACAAATTTATGAAATAAAATACGGAAAGTAAACTGAATATGTACAATGGGGGATTTAGATGAATATAAATAATGGGGAATAAATATATACACGAGAAAGTAACTTTACATACAAAGCGAGATTGAAAAATAACGGAAAGTGAAATAAATAAATGGTAAAGTTATATACATACCAAAAGTGCAAAATAAGCATAAAGAAAAATAGTATCACCATGACAACCCAACTATCAAATCATCAAAATTGGACCACCCCCTCAAATGAAAACTAGAATTGTCCTAAATGCTAAATAATCAAAAATAAGATCAAAAAGAGGGTTAGAGAGTAAAGAAAAGTCCCTATGGGCCCTCTGTCTGCATAGGATCCTGTGGCTGGGTCCCTGGATCACCTGGCTCGGGGTCCTGTGGCTGGCTTGAGGCACCTCCCTTAGGGTCCTCCAGCTGAATCTCCACATCATCAACCTAGGGCATCAGTCTCCTCCTCCTGGACTCTTCCTCAGTCTCCTGCTCCTAAACCTGCTATGTCTGAGCTGATGGAAGTTGGTCTTGTAATAGTAGCTCCAATGGTAGGTCGCCAGCTGACTTCATCTTCTCCACCTCTCCCCTCAATTGCTTCACGACTCCTTTAAGGCTTGAGTCTTTTTAGCTTCTTTGTCTGCTTGCTCATCTCCTTAATTGATTTTCCTTGAACTGTAAGAGCATCTATGATAAGCTTTTAGTTGTCCAAGAGCTTCTTCTAGTTGTCCAGAATTGCCTTGAGAGACTCCTCTACTGAAGCTGGCACCTGGGGCTGTATGGGGATTGACTAGGCTGCCACTGAACTGGATAGCACAGATAGCTAAGAAGTTGTTGCCTGCATCCAAGTTTTGATGCTTGAGAGTGTTTGATTTAACCTATGAGCAGTCAACGGGTATGCTAAGGAGGAGGGCACTGATGTAGGTGTGGAAGTAGATGGTCCCGAGGGAGGTTGTGGTACGACAGTGGGAGGCTGTGAAGTAGTGACTACCACTACTGGCTCTTCAGACTGGCCAGTAGAAGTAGTAGCTTTGTCCTTGGATCCCTTGGATTTAGGGTTGCTGGGACCCTGCAGGCAGCACCATAAGAAGGGCTTCTTGGGCTTCACCTTGATATTTCTTTTCTCCACCTCTTGATCTTCCAAGTACATGGTGAGGAAGTTCAGGAAGGGGTGAGATCTATCACCCTCATTGACCACTCTGGTGATCACCCTAGACATGATATTCTTGACATTGATCAGGAATCCTGCCATGATAGCCGCTACTATAATTGCCCGGGAAACCGACATGTCACTGTCATGGGTAGTGGGGTATAGTCTGCTGCACACAAAGGTCTCCCAAACCTTTGACTCAAAGTTCAGGGTGTTCCTCAAGATAGGAATCCCCACTGTCAACCACGCTAGAGTAGTATCCGGGAGTGCCAGTAGTGATGCCAACCACGGGCGGGCCGCCTCATCAAAAGCCACCTTTTCTAAGTATAACAACTCATCCTCATCATTGAAACCGAGGTAGTCGTTCAGAGTTTTCCCATCAAACTTAACCTTCAGGTTCCGCACCTTAGTCACAAATGTGCCCTTTTTGATGTGGGAGGCATTGGCATAAAATTCCTTGAGTAGGTGCTCATTGGCATCCGGAAACCTGCTTGTGAAGTATTTCCACACCACTATTTCATCAAAGTGCTGCTTCACATTGGGGTTGTGGTGCAGAAGATCCCGCTCTATAAACTGGCGCTCATGTATGAGTGACTTTTGAGGCCACCATTCCCTAAATCTGCAATATGCCTGCTCACTGACAAATCTCTACTGCCACACCTCCAGGTTCCTCGTTCTCTCTATCCCTCCAGTTTGGGGAGCACCCCCTCTCCCTGCATCCGGTGTCTCTGTATCTACATCAATGGGATCTGGTCCATGTGAGGAGGCTGAAGAAGAAGCCGAAGCTGAGGACTCACTACTCTCTACTGAGCCATCAGACGACTCAGAAAAAGCAAGAGAAGTTGGAGAAGTAGGAGAGGCTATGGGTGTAAGGAGGTCCAGCAGCCAGAACTCACTTTGAAAATTGGCTAGGACGTGAGTTGGGACTGAATCTCCTTCCGAAGCTTCCTTGGAAGGGGTGTACTCACTACCCTCCGAATGTGATGTGGCTCTATCCGAAGCTTTAATTTGTGCTCTGAGGTTTCTCATAGATTGTTGAACGGAAAGGGGTAATTTCCTTCCTTTCCTCTTGCCCTGGGAAGGTTCTGCCCTCCCTTTACCTTTGCCACCACTGCCTCTCGATTTGACCATTGTCTGCTTACATAATTAGTGGAATATTGTTAGTACAGGTGCTAAAGAGAAGCAGTGAAGAACAATAGAGAACATATGACGGTATGGTAAACCTTGCAGACCGCTAGCAGCAAAAAAAAGGAGCACGGCCGCGGCATGAGCACTGTTGACCGTGGAAAATGCAGTGCGACCACGGAGGTATGGGGATCAGACTACCCACCCTCTGATTCTATGCAACCACTGAGCTTGGAAAGTTGGGCGCGGCCGCTGAGGTTGCACCGCTATCCGCGGAAAACTAACTGCGGCCGCGGACCCATGTTATTTGCTTCTCTGAACCTAAGCACCGCTGACCGCGAGAAAAGAAGCGCGACCGCGGTAGTTGGACCGCTGTCAGTGGAATTTGCCGCCACTGATAGCGTCATCAAGACTTCCACACTCAGGTTTAACTCATGAGTGCTGACCGCAGAAAAACAACCGCGACCACAGAATTCAAAATCGACCTGAGATAACCTAGGGTTTCAATTTTTTATGCATTTAACGGATATCAGCTACATTGTTAACCCTACTAGGTATTAATTAGTCTGCCCTAACCATTTTAAGTGTAATTTAATTAACACTATTGAACCCTAGGTCAAAATTAAAAGAAAAAGAGAAAGAAGAAGCAAAAACTAGCAAATAAAAGGAAAGAAAGAACAAATTGAATAACAATTATGAATTAAAATTACTAGTTGAGTGATGAGTGATGATAGTGGACTTCTAATTTGTTGTGTGTGCAAATTAGGGCTTGGATGAATAGTGATAATTTTTGTTTGAGAGTCAAATGAGCGAAAAGGGTAACAGATCTCATGACCTCCTATTTATAGAAAATACCCTAGGCCTACAAAACTTACCTGGTGTGGCCGCGGTAAATCACCATGGTCCACGCTTGCAAAGAACAGAAGACCTGATTGATTTAAACTACCCATGAGAGCGGTAAATGGTACGTGGCCACGGTTAGGCACTGCTGACCACGAAGAATGCACTGCGTACGCGGTTGAAATTTCAGAGAAGTCTCATTTTGGACTTGTCAATCCCGAGTCCGCCACCACTTTCCACCTCCACGATATGGACACCGCTGATCATGGAAAATGGAGCGCTGTTAGCGGTCCAACTTCAGATAGTTACAAAATTTTTCCAGCTTAGTCCTATACTGCATCAAACATTCCTACACACATCTCACAACTAGTTAGTTCAAAACAAAGCCTACACTAAGAAGAAAATCAAAATGAAGAAAGAAGAAAAACGCATGGGTTGCCTCTTTAGAAGCGCCTAATTTAACGTCGCGACACGACGCAGGTTACCATCAATCGTTTGAGATGGATCATTTCCACCACGTAGCTGTCATCAAACTTTCCAAGATAGTGCTTCACTCTGTGCCCATTAACTCTAAAGATTTCACCCTTTTTGTTTTTCAAATCAAGAGCACCAAATGGAGTTACAAGCACTACCTCAAAAGGTCCACTCCATTCTTACTTGAGCTTTCCCAGAAATAGACATAATCGGGAGTTAAATAGAAGAACCAAGTCACCTTTCTTGAATTCCTTGCTACGGGTATACTTGTCATGTAAGTACTTCATTTTGTCCTTATACAAGGACGAGCTGGAATAGGCATGAAACCGGAACTCTTCAAGCTCATTGAGTTTCTCCACCTGAAGATTTGCTGCAAGATCCCATTCAAGATTTAACTTTCTCAAAGCCCACATGGCCTTGTGCTCAAACTCAACCCGGTAGATGGCAAGCTTTCCCAAACACCAACCGGTACAGATACATACCAATCGGACTCTTGTAAGAAGTCTTGTAAGCCCACAAAGCATCATCTAGTTTCTTTGACCAGTCAGTTCTGTTTGCATTGACAGTCTTCGATAATATGCTCGTTATCTCCCTGTTGGAGATCTCAACTTGTCCACTAGCCCGAGGATGGTAAGGAGTTGATACCTTGTGATTGACACCATACTTTGCAAGCAAAGTGTCAAATGCTCTATTGCAAAAATAAGAACCTCCATCACTGATGATTGCTCTAGGAGTGCCAAACCGAGTAAAGATATTCTTCTTTAGAAACACCACTACACTCCGAGCCTCATTGTTGGGCAAAGCCACGGCCTCGACCCACTTGGAAACATAATCAATGGCCACCAGAATATAAGTATTTCCTTATGAACTCACAAAAGGCCCCATGAAGTCTATGCCCTAGACATAAAAAATGTCGACCTCAAGAATAGTGGTAAGGGGCATTTCATCCTTCTTTGAGATCCCACCAGCTCTTTGACACTCATCACATCTCTTCACCAGCTCATTCACATCCTTGCACAATATAGACCAATAAAAGCCACAGCTAAGCACCTTTGAAGCTATCGTCGCCCCACCATGATGACCACCGTAGGGAAAGGAATGACAAGCACATAGAATATTCAGTTTCTCCTCTTCCGAAACACATCTACAAATTTTGAACAAATAAGGCTCAACCCAGTAGTAGTCCAAGCTATCCCGTTTAAGCTTCTTCCTTTAGTTAGAAGAGAGCTCACACGGAATAATGCCGGTCACAAGAAAGTTGGCAGCATCCGCGAACCAAGGCATGCTATTCTGAGATTCAGAGAGGAGTTGCTCATCAAGAATGAATCATTAATTTCGGGGCCATCACGGGGACTCCCCCCCTTCGCCAAGTGGGATAAGTGGCCCGCCCTTCGTTTTCACATCCTTTTCGATCAACAATCTAAGGGTCAAGCTCTTGAAGCAAAAGAACTATCTCATTAACCTAGCCTTCGAATGCTTCTTTGTCATCAAGTAGTGGAGTGCTACATGGTCAGTATGCACTATCACCATGGCACCCATGAGATAAGGCCTAAACTTCTCCATTGCAAACACAATTGCTAGCAACTCTTTTTCTGTCACCGTGCAATTTACCCGAGCATCATTCATTTTCTTGTTTGCATAATACACCGGGTGAAACACTTGTTAACTTTTTGACCCAAGACCGCTCCTACTGCAACATCACTTGCATCACACATGAGCTCAAAAGGTAAGCTCCAATTGGGTGCGGTAATAATGTGACTGGTTGTCAATTTGTACTTGAGAAATTCAAAACCTTTCATGAATTCATCATTAAACACAAACTTTGCATCCTTTTCCAATAATTTACACAAGGGATTCACTACCTTAGAAAATTCCTTCATGAATCTTCGGTAGAACCCCGCATGCCCAAGAAAACTCCTAACTCCCTTGACAGAGGTGGGAGGAGGGAGTCTTGCAATCATATCAATCTTCGCCTTGTCCACTTCTATGCCATTCTTGGAGATCTTATGGCCAAGGACAATGCCTTCCTCAACCATAAAATGACATTTCTCCCAGTTAAGTACTAGATTTGTCTCTTCACAACGGGCTAACACTTTGTCAATATTTTGCAAACACTCATCAAAAGAATCAACTACCACACTTAAATCATCCATGAACACTTTAAGAAAGTCTTCTACCATATCTGTAAAAATTGCCATCATACACCGCTTAAGGTAGCCGGTGCATTACACAAACCAAATGGCATCCTAGAAAATGCAAAGGTGTCATACAGACACGTGAAGGTGGTTTTATCCTGGTCTTCCGGAGCAATCAAAATCTGGTTGTAACCTGAGTACCCATCCAAGAAACATTAGAAGGACGTCCAACAAGTCTATCTAGCATCTGGTCAAGAAAGGGCAATGGAAAATGATCTTTACGGGTTACTTTATTCAGCTTGCGGCAGTTCATGCACACGCTCCATCCGGTGACAGTCCTAATGGGAATCAACTCATTTTGCTCATTGGTAACCATTGTCATACCACCCTTCTTTGGCACACATTTCACCGGTAAAGTCCAAGAACTATTCGATATGGGGTACACAACCCTTGCATTAAGCCACTTGATCACCTTCTTTTTGACAACCTCTTGCATAGCCTTGTTCAACCTCCTTTGATGTTCCATGGAGGGCTTGGCATCTTCTCCAAGTATAATCTTGTGCACGCAAAAAGTGGGGCACTTATTCCTCGAATATCAGCTAAAGTCCATCCAATCGCCTTCTTCCTTCTTTGGAGCACCTCCAATGTTGCATCTACCTGCACATTAGTAAGACAAGAAGAAAGAATAACATGTAAAGTTGAACCAGGGCCTAAGAATTCATACCTGAGGTGTGAGGGCAAAGGCTTCAACTCCAAAACAGGAGGTTCCTCAATTGAGGGCTTTGTTGGCTAAGTCTTTCTGTTCTCCAGATCCAAAGAGAGCTTACGAGGCTCATAAGAATAAGAGCCCATTCCGTGCAAAGCATTGACACACTCCACCCGACCTTCATCCTCACTCACATCAAGGTTCAACAATACTGCTTCTAAAGGATCCTCCACATTGATCATGGCATTAGTATCATCAACTATAACCTCCATGACAAGATCCACAAAAGAGCAAACTTCAGTACTATTCGGCTGCTTCATTGATTTGTACATATGAAAAACCACTTTTTCATCACCCACCCGGAAGGTGAGCTCCCCTGCTTCCACATCAACCAATGCCTTCCCTGTTTCAAGGAAAGGTCTTCCTAATATTATCGGCACCTTATAGTCGACTTTGCAGTCCAGAATCACAAAGTCAGCATGTAAAATAAACTTGTCCACCCGGACAAGAACATCATCAATAATACCAAGCGGCCTCTTCATTGTTCTATTGGCCATTGGCAATCTCATATACCGGTTTACCAATACCCAAAGTTTTGAACATGGAGTAAGGCATCAAATTGATACTTGCTCCCAAATCGCACAATGCCTTCCCAAAATCCGCACTCCCAATGGTACACGGAATAGTGAAAGCACCGGGATCTTCAAGCTTTGGAGCTATCGAGTGCCCAATTGCACTTACTCGATGAGTCATTTTGTTGGTCTCACAATCCATAGATCTCGTTTTAGTCACCAAGTCTTTCATAATCTTGGCGTAACCCGACATTTTCTCTAGAGATTCTACCAAAGGAACATTGATTGACAAGCTTTTAATCTTCTCAATAATCTTCTTAAATTGATTTTCATTCTTCTACTTTGCAAGTCTTTAAGGGTAAGGTGAAGGAGTCCTTGTCAAAGGAGCCTTAGCCTTGGGCATTACCGTTTTCGGTATGTCTATTACGTGTTCCCCAGACGGGTTCACGCCATCTTGAGTCTCCTCTCCATTATCGTGAATATCAATTCTCACTTCAGCATTCAAATTCTCTTCACTCACTTGCTCATCAACTATAGGAACATCAACTTCAACCTCATCCCTCACAAGTTCCTTTTTCTTGGAGGTATTCACTTCACTGCCTCTACTGCTTCTTGTGATCACCGCCATTGCATGCACAATATTGTTCCCACCCTTCGAGTTTACTACTATATCACTAGGTAGATCCCGCTTAGGGCGAGTGTTCAAAGATTTTGAAATCTGGCCAAGTTGCACCTCTAGATTGCAGATAGAAGTATTATGGGACGCCAATTAGGCATCAGAATCGGTGTTTTTCGTTATCATTTGCTCAAACGTTGATTAATCCTTCCCATCTTATTATTGGACGAGATAGGGCCTTGAGACGAAAATGGAGGTAGGATGTTTGGATGTTGAAACATTGGAGGCCTTTGAGAGCCCGACCCCCGATTCCCTTGATTGTTATTATTCCAACCTCCCTAGTTATTATTGCCAACCCAATTGCTATTGTTACCCCAATTATGGTTGTTGTTCCACTAATTGTTGGAGTTGTTGTTGTTGTTCCAATTCTAGTTCTAATTATTGTTTCCCCAATTGTTTTGGTTGTTATTGTTTCCACTATTCCAGTTGCCTTGTTGATTTTGGTTTACCCAGTTACCTTGGGATCTCCACTATTGTTGTTGATTCGGAGCATTGCCCTGTTATCCTTGGTATTTTTTCACGTACTAAAACTCTTCACTCTGATCATTGTACCTATAATCTTGGTTATAACCACTACTACATTGCTCATACTAATCCGGATTTCCTTGAATTTGTTGACCTCTTTGCCTTCTCATCATTGTTACTCCTTCCATGAAGTTCATTGCTTGGGTCCTTGAACTTGTTGCAACTGTGCCTTAGCCAACTAGTTCATGGTGGTAGTCAACTCAGCTATAGCTTGGCTGTGGTCATGGAGCTCCTTGTGCAAATGAATAACATTAGGATAACCTTATGGCACATTAGCTTGACTATGCTACGCTGAGGAAGTATCATCTATCTCATCAAGTATATCACATGCCTCAGCATAAATGGTGTTCATAAAGTTTCCTCTAGCTAATTGGTTGACTACACACTGGTTGGTAGTGTTGATGCCACGGTAGAATGTTTGCTGGATCATTGCTTCAGTTATATCATTGTTTAGACATTCATTCACCATCACCCTATACCTTTCCCAAATTTCATGGAGTGGTTCAGTTGGTTCTTATTTGAAGGCAAGGATCTCATCTCTCAAGTTAGCCATATGCCCTAGTGAGAAAAACTTGGATGTAAACTTGTCAGCCAACTCATCCCATGTAGTGATGGAATGGTTGGGATGCCTTTCGATCCAGTCTAAAGTTTTCCCTCTAAGTGAAAAAGGGAACAATCTCAATCTTTATGCATCCTCCGACACATTTGTCTGTTTGCTTCCCCAGTAGGTATCCACAAAGCCCCAAAGATGTTTATATGCATTCTGATGGGGAGCTCTTGTGAAGTACCCTCGCTGCTCCAATAAAGTCAACATCACATTTGCAATTTTGAAATTGCCCGCCGGATCCAGGGTGGGACAATTGCACTTACGTACCCTTCATTTGGAAGCACCTGAGGAGCAACTTGCGGAGGAGGTGGGGGAGGTTCTGGAATACTTTTATTGGCCTGGCGTCCTCTTCTTTGAGCTTGAGGTACAATAGGCACCTTATCCTCACCATTATCATCTACCTCCTCCCCGGGAGAACATTTCCGAGAAGATCATTATTTGCTGCCATTTTGTACTTTAATTGATTAACTCGCACAAATTAGTAAAACAGAAGGAAAGTAAAACAAAACACACAACTATTCAGATAGATAGCCAAGAACTGTTTAACTCCCCGGCAACGGCGCCAAAAATTGATCGGCTCCAACCCTATACCACTATAGAATGACAAGATTGGTAGATGCAACTTTTACCCGAAAGGTCGGGATGGAATCCACAAAGAGTTAATATTGGAATTGAGTGTCTATCTAATCTAGCTGTGCGAAATTGTTCTTAATTGCACTTGCAATCGTGCTTTGTTTTGGTTATTATTATACTTTTATCACTAATGAAGAATGAAAAAAAGCTAAGTATGATATTTTTGTAAGGGTTTTTTCAATAGGTAAAAAGCACTAGGGAAGTGACTTACACCTAGGCGAGTATCTAACGAGATCTAAAACTTAGGGCAAACTTGTTGTATTTGGGATTGTTATATAACCATTACACATAAGTACTCACTCTATATCTCTCGGTAGTTTGAGTGACTATGCTCTAATTGGCTTTCTCAAGCCCAATTGGTTGTTCAAACAATACAGGTAAAATTAGCTCAAGACGGTTATTACTATCTCTAGGTTTAACCCTTTAATTGGGCTATCAACTAGTTGAATGCACCCCAATTCATTGTTATCCTGAATTTCCTAGAATTAGTCTCTATTTATCAAGAAGAGCCTAAGTCATAAAGGCACAAATCAGTGTTTGCAACTACCAGTTCGATAGTTATAGCATGAAACAAGCTAAATATAACTAACCCATAAATAATTAAACCCTAAAATAGAAGACCCATTAAATACCCATACTTGGGTTGGGTCGCAACCCTAGCTAATGGGTTTAGCTACTCATAATAAAGGCAGAAATCAAAGATGGAGATGAAATATAAGCCATAAAAAGTAATTACAAGAGTAAAATCTAAGATTAATTGCTAAAAATGAACTAAAATTATTCTAAAAAGTAAAAAGCGGTTGTTCACAAGCTCTACAGAACCAAGGATGACCTAAAAATCTGAAAAAGAACTATTTATACATAGCTAAATTTTCTAGACAAAATTGCCTCTGCGAGGATACCGCTGACAGCGGAAACTAGACCACCTCAGTGCTTGGACTATCGCGGCCGTGCAAAAGCAAGTGCCGACCGCGTTTCTTCTCTTTTGAACTTTGTGCTTGCTTAGAGAAAAAAATCTACCGCCTCAACGTTAGTCCAACCGCGGCCTCAAAGTATGAGCACGGACTGTAGTCTTCAGTTTGAGCTCCACTTTTGGTTCTCTGATTCTCGCTTCCGTTGAGGGAGATGACTTGACCATTGCCGCATATGAGACACCACTGCTGCGCAATTTCACTACGGGTAGCGGTAACATGTTAATCCCAAAATATCACTCTCTGAACTTTGCTACCGTTGAGGGCGTAATCAAGACCGCCTCAGCGGTGGACCCTCCGCGTCCGTGTCTGTTTCTCTACTATCAGCGCCCTTTTGGCTCAACTTTGAACTTGTGTAGGTTTCACTCCATTATGAGCTGGTTTTGGCTTTCTTGTCTCTTTCTGACCAAACATTGCAAACAAGCATAATAAGTTAGCTTTCGGGAATACTTGTACACACTTTTAATCCAAAACATAGGCAAAAATGAGCATAAAATAGGCTAGAATTCCTAGTTATCAAGTGGCTTGCCTAACCTTGTGTGGGGGACTTTCCCATAGATTTTTTGGTATTGTTGATATAGGAGTGTTGTGTACGTGAGATGACGAGTGCGTACATGGGCTATTTGTTGTAAAACTCCATTTTCTCACTAAGTCATGAATTTGTTTCTCTTTGCTGAACTACCTTAGCATATGTTATTACTTTGTTATGGTTAGAAAAGCATGATTTCGTGTCTATCTGTCTATTTGAACCATGTGCATCATGTTCTAATGAAATTTCCTATTTTCCTTAAATGCAAACTTAGTTTAACTGCAAATTACTTGATATAACTGTTGTTTGTATTGACTGCACTGCATATTTACTTTGGGACTATGGATCGGTATTACGGGAGATCCCCCTTATACTTCATATTTACTTTAGGACTATGGATCGGTATTTAGGGAGATCCCCCTGTACTGCATATTTACTTTGAGACTACAGATCATTATTCTGGGAGATCCCCTATACTGCATATTTACTTTGGAACTACGGATCGGTATTCTGGGAGATCCTCCATGTACTGCATATTTACGTTTGGGACTACGGGACAGTATCCCAATAGATCCTTTATTGCTATCGCTGTGATTTGAGCTGTTATTCTTCGATGCTTATTTCCTGTTTTAAATTTCAGCATTTACTTCTTTACTGCAATACTTCTTCTATTAAATTTTATCATATTAAAACTAGTAGGGCCTTTACCTGATCTCGTCACTACTTGACCGTGGTTAGGCTTGGCATTTACTGGGTATCGCTGTGGTGTACTCATACCCTTTCCTGAACAAGTTTTCATGTGCAGATCTATGTGCTTCTTCTCAGCCATACTTCCAGTGAGGAGAGGCGATCTCAGAGAATTTGAGGTATATCTGCAGCGTCCGCAAACCTAGAACTCCCTCTTTATTCCTCCTTCAGTAATAGACTTCCTTTATTTTCTTTGTTGACTAGATTTCTAGTGATAGAAACATTATGTACTCCTGTAGCTTTTGATTCATGAGATTTCGGATTTTGGCAGTGCTTATGTTCACTTCAGGAGTGTCTTATTGTATATGTCTAGCGCCATTGTAAACTTCTTAGTTATATTTATCTGTTAAACTGTTAGTTTTCGTATTTTTGTTTAGTTTTTTAAAAATTGTTAGGATTACCTAGTTGTAGAGACTAGGTTCCGCCACAACCGTTCACGGAGGGAGAACTTGGGATGTGACAAGTTGGTATCAAAGCTCTAGGTTCATAGGAGTTGTGAGTCACAAGCCGGTTTATTAAAGTCTCGTGGATCGGTACAGAGACGTTTGTACTTATATTCGAGAGGCTATGTAACTATTAGGAAAACTTCACTTCATTCAATTCTTTATCGTGCAAGATTTTTTGACTTCGAAATTCTAAACATCTATCTCCTATTCTCTCACAGATGGTGAAGACACATGCTACCGGAGATGACCAGGCACCCGCACGCCATGTTAGAGCCACCAAAGTCCGAGGCCGGGGTAGAGGTCGAGGACGTACACATGGTGCGCCAGAGCATATGCACAAGCTGCAGAGGGGCCACCAGTAGCTACAGTAGAATAACATGCACCTGATACGCCAATTATTACTACTCCAGCTCTTTAGGAGACCCTTGCTCAGTTCATGACCATGTACAACACTTTAGCTCAGGCAGAGTTGATTCCCCTTGCTGCAGCCATATCTTAGGCCGGGGGAAGAGCACAGACTCCCACCGCCCGCACTCCAAAGCAGCGGGTTCAGGTTGATCAGATCCTAGAGGTTAAATCAGTACCACATGTAGCCCAGTTCAGCTGAGGATAAGGCAGCAGCTTCAGAGGAGGAGCATCAGAGGCTTGAGAGGTACAATAACTACAAACCTCCTACATTTAGTGGTCTAACATAAGAGGATGCTTAAGGATTTCTGGAGGAGTGCCACCGTATGCTCCGCACTATGGGCATAGCAGATTCGAGTGGGGTTTCTTTCACTGCCTTCCAGCTTCGAGGGGCAGCCTATCAGTGGTGGTGTGCTTTTGAGTTGGACAGTCCGACTAAGGCAGCTTCTCTTACATGGACTCAGTTCATATATATAATTTTGAGGGAGTATGTCCCTCAGAGCCTCAGGGATGCATGACATACGAAGTTTGAGCATTTGCGCCAGGGCACTATGACTGTTTTAGAGTATGCAATTCGTTTCAGCAACTTGGCTAGACATGCACTGGCCTTGGTTTCTACAGTTCGAGAGAGGGTCCGCCGGTTTATTGAGGGACTCATTCCCAGCATCAGGGTTAGCATGGCCCGTGAGTTAGAGATATATCTCGTATCAACAAGTGGTGAATATTGCCAAGCGAGTAGAGGGCATACTTGATAGGGACATGAAGGAGAGAGAGGCCAAGAGGTCTCGTGAGTCGGGCCATTATTTTGGTGCCTATGCCCCAGCTGTAGTTTGTCATAGTAGGGGTTATGTGAGCCGCCCCATTCATTCAGCTCTTACAGCAACCAATGGTATTCCAGCTCCGCCTAGACCTTAGGAACCGTATTATTCACCTCTAGTATCTAGTGTACCTCATGCATGCGGTGCCATAAGTGGTCAGTCCAGCGGACCTGGCCCGAGTCAGACACAGTCGCCATGTCCTCCCAGAGCTTGTTTTAAGTGTGGTGACATTCGCCATATGGTGAGGGATTGTCCCTGATTTAGGAGGGGCGCACCTCCACATACTTCTTAGCCACAACCTGCTCCACCAGGTCCTTAGGCTATGATTACAGCACCAGCTTCCACCCCACCTGCTCAGCCAGCCCGAGGTAGAGGTCGAAGTGGTAGGGGTTGACCTAGAGGGGGAGGTCAGTCTATATACTATGCCCTTCCTGCTCGTACCGATGCTATTGCATCAGATTTTTTCATTACAGGTATTGTTTTGGTCTGTCATAGAGATGCATCAGTTCTATTCGATCCAGGCTCCACTTATTCATATGTGTCCTCTTATTTTGCCCCTCATTTGGGCATATCTCGATATTCCTTGAGTTCTCCTGTTTATATTTTTACTCATGTGGGAGATTCTCTTGTTGTAGACCGCATTTATCGGTCATCCTTGATTTTTGTTAATGGTTTTGAGACCAGAGCTGATTTATTATTGCTCAGCATGGTAGATTTTAATGTTATATTTGTCATGGACTAGTTGTCACCCCATTATGTTATTCTTGATTGTCACGCCAAGATCGTGACGCTGGTTATGCCAGGTATACCACAATTAGAGTGGAGAGGCACTTTAGACTACCCTCCCAGCAGGGTTATTTCTTTCCTTAAAGCTTAGCGAATGGTTGAGAAGGGGTGTGACGCATATCTAGCGTATGTGAGAGATGTCAGTATTAATACCCCTTCAGTTGATTTTGTCCCAGTAGTGAGGGATTCCTTTTATGTGTTCCCTGCTGATCTCCCAGGCATGCCACCTGACAGAGATATTGATTTTGGCATTCATCTTTTGCCGGGCACTCAATCTATTTCTATTTCTCCTTATCGTATGGCCCCTCCTAAGTTGAATGAGTTGAAGGAGCAGTTACACGAATTGCTTGATAAGGGTTTTATTCGACTCAGTGTATCACCTTGGGGTGCTCCTATCATATTTATGAAGAAAAAGGATGGTTCTATGCACAAGTGCTTTGATTATCATCTGTTGAACAAAGTTGCATTGAAGAACCGGTATCCCTTGCCTCGTATTGATGACCTTTTTGATCAGTTACATGGTACTCGAGTGTTTTCCAAGATTGACTTGCATTCAGGTTATCATCAGTTGAAGATTCGGGAGCCAGATATCCCGAACACTGCTTTCAGGACTCGGTATGGTCATTACGAGTTCCTTGTTATGTCATTTGGGCTAACCAATGCCCCAACAATATTTATGCATTTGATGTACAGTGTATTCCGACCATATCTTGACTCGTTCATCATTGTCTTTATTGATGACATTCTGGTGTACTCCCAGAGTCGGGAAGATCATGAGCAGCACCCGAGGATAGTTTGAGAGAGAAGAAATTATATACATAGTTCTCGAAATGTGAGTTCTGGTTAGATTCCATGGCATTTTTGGGTCATGCGGTATCTAGTAAAGGGATCAAGGTGGATCCGAAGAAAGTGGAAGCAGTGAAAAGTTGGCTTAGACCATCCTCAACCACATAGATTCGTAGTTTTCTTGGTTTGGCGGGTTACTACTGCCGATTTGTTGAGGGATTCTCTTCTATTGCAGCACCTATGACCAGGCTGACCCAGAAAGGTGCTCCGTTCAGATTAACGGAAGAGTGTGAGGAGAGTTTTCAGAAGCTCAAGACAGCTTTGACTACAACCCCAATATTGATATTGCCTACATGCTTTGGGTCTTATACAGTTTATTGCGATGCATCGCGAGTTGGCCTTGGAGCGTTGTTGATGTAGGACCGCAGGGTGATTGCCTACGCGTCCAGATATTTGAAGGTGCCTGAGAAGAATTATCCTATACATAATATCGAGTTAGCTTCTATTGTTCGTGCCTTGAAGATCTGGCATCATTATTTGTACGGTGTCTCTTGTGAGATCTACAGTGACCATAGGAGTTTACAACATTTGTTCAAGAAGAAGGATCTTAACTTGCGTCAGAGGAAGTGGTTAGAGCTGCATAAGGATTATGACATCACTATATTATACCACTCGGGGAAGGCCAATATGGTGACCGATGCTTTGAGTCGCCGGGCAGAGAGTTTAGGAAGTTTGGCTTATCTACCAGCAGCAGAGAGGCCCATGGCGATGAATATTCAGGCCTTAGCAAGCCAGTTTTTGAGGTTGGATATTTCGGATCCCAGTCAGGTCTTAGCTTGTGTGATTTCTTGGTCTTCCTTATTTGATCGTATCAGGGAGCGTTAGTATGATGACCAACATTTGCTCATCCTCAAGGATAGGGTTCTGCATGATGATGCTAGAGATATGACCATTGGTGATAACAGGGTATTGAGGATGTAGGGCCGAATATGTGTGCCCAATGTTGATGGTCTTCAGAATTTGATTCTAGAGAAGGTCCATAGTTTGCGGTATTACATCCATATGGGTTCTGCAAAGATGTACCAAGATTTGAGGAAGCACTATTGGTGGAGGCGGATGAAGAAGGATATAGTTTGGATTGTAGCTTGGTGCCTCAATTGTCAACAGGTGAAGTATGAGCATCAGAGACGGGTGACTTGCCTCAGCAGATAGAGATTCCAGAGTGGAAGTGGGAGCGGATCACCATGGATTTTGTAGTTTGACTCCCATGGACTTTAAGGAAGTTTGATGCCATTTGGATGATTGTGGATCGGCTGACCAAGCCTGCGCACTTCATTCCTGTATGTACTACCTATTCTTCAGAGCAGTTGGCTGAGATTTAAATCCGAGAGATTCTTCGCTTGCATGGTATTCTAGTTTCCATCATTTCTGATAGAGGCACTCAGTTTACATCACGGTTTTGGAGAACCGTATAGGTACTCGGGTGGAGTTGAGCACAACATTTCACCCTCAGACGGACAGAAAATCCGAGCGTACTATTCAGATTCGTGAGGATACGCTCCATGCGTGTGTGATGGAGTTTAGAGGTTCTTGGGATAAGTTCTTGCCACTAGCGGAGCTTTCATACAACAACAATTATCATTCCAGCATTCAGGTGGCACCTTATGAGGCTCTGTATGGTAGGCAGTGTAGGTCCCCAGTGGGTTGGTTCGAGTCGAGCGAGGCTAGATTATAGGGAACAGAATTGGTTCAGGATTCTTTAGAGAAGGTTAACGTGATTCAGGATAGACTCTGCACAACCTAGTCCAGACAGAAGAGTTATGGGGATCGAAAGGTTTGTGATGTTTCACTTATGGTGGGATAGTGGGTCTTGCTTCGGGTTTTGCCTATGAAGGCGTTATGATATTTGGAAAGAGGGGCAAGTTAAGCCTAATGTTTATTGGTTCCTTTGAGGTGTTGCGACATGTTGGGGAGGTTGCTTATGAGCTTTCCTTACCTCCCAGCTTGGCAGGAGTTCATCCGGTATTTCATGTTTCGATGCTCCGGAGGTATCATAGTGATCTGTCGCACGTGTTGGATTTCAGTTCGGTCCAGTTGGACAGGGATCAATCTTATGTTGAGGAGACAATGGCTATATTGGACAGGCATGTTCGAAAGCTGAGGTCAAAGAACATTGCATCGGTAAAGGTTCAGTGACAGGGTCAGCCGGTCGAGGAAGCAACTTGGGATATCGAGCAGGTTATGCACGACCGTTACCCTCATCTTTTGACCACTCTAGGTATGTCTCTATGCTCGATCGAGGATGAAGGAATGTTTTAAAAAGGGGGAGGATGTAACGACCTGGCCGATCGTTTTGAGAATTTACGCCCTAATCCCCTATTAACTGCTTCCCTTGTGTCTTTTTTTATTCTGTTATTGTGATTTGCCGGGATGGTTCATTTTGAGCTTCGGAGTGTTTTGGGACATTTAGTCCCTAAATGAGAGCTTATGTTTTATAATTTGGACCATAGTCGGAGCAGTGTGAAGACGTCTCCGAAATGGAATTCTGACGATTCTTTTAGCTCCGTTGGGTGATTTCAGGCTTAGGGGCGTGTCCGGATTGTGTTTTTGAAGTCCATAGCTTATTTAGGCTTGAAATGGCGAAAGTTGAATTTTTGGAGTTTCGGGTCAGTAGTGGAAATTTTGATATTGGGGTCGGATCTGATTCCGGATGTTGTAGTAGGCCCATAGTGTTGAATATGACTTGTGTGCAAAATTTGGTGTCAATCGGACGTGATTTGTTTGGTTTCTGCATCGAAAGTAGAACTTTGGAAATTCAAGTTCATTAGTTTTGGATGGGAGGGTGATTCATGGTTTTAACGTTGTTTGATGTGATTTGAGGTTTCAACTAAGTTTGAATGATGTTATGGGATGTGCTGGTATCTTAGGTTGAGGTAAGGGGGCATCGGGTTAGTTTCAAGTAGTTATTGGATGGGTATAGCTGTTGAAAGAGCTGCTGATGTTCATATGTCCGTCTCTGAAGTTGGGAGTGCGGACTGCGGCGGAATCTCACGGTCACTAGAGGAAGTTCGCGAGGGCAGCGGAAATTCCACGGTCAGCGGGAAGGCTGGCGCGGATAGAGAAAAAAGGGACGCGACCCCCAGGAGCTAGAGGCTTTCACGGTAGCAGTGGGGATTCCGCAAACCGCGGAGAGTGGGGCGCAAGGCTTTAGTTTTTGGCAGTCAGCGAGATTTGAATCCAAAGGGTGAACTATAAATACGAGATTTAGGGTTTTATTTCATATTTTAACCTAGAGGGCTCGGGTCTTGGCGATATTTCGAAGGTTTTTCAAGAAATTCATAGGAGTAAGTGATTCTAACTCAGTTTTGGCTAAAATACACGAATATATCGTTGGATTTATCATTTGATTAGAGAATTGGGATGAAAAATTAGGGAAAATTGTAGAAACTTCATAAAATGGATTTTGCCATTTTGAATGTCAAATTGAAGTTGGATTTGAGTGAAACTGGTATGGTTAGACTCGTCACCGAGTGGGTTGTCGGATTTTGTAACTTTGGTCGGATTTCAAGACGTAGGCTCGGGGAGGATTTTTGGGCATTTTCTATTTTGTTGCCTTAGCTTTTATTTTATTATCTAACTTCGTTGCTTGTAGCTATATTTACATTATGTAATTGATTTGATTATATTTGGGCCACTCGAAGTTGGATACTCGTGGCAAGAGCGTGATTGCAGATTGATTTGAGCTTGATTTGAGGTAAGTGGCTTGCCTAACCTTGTGTGGGTGACTTCCCCTTAGGATTTTCGGTGTTGTTGATATATGAGAGTTGTGTACGTGAAGTGACGAGTGCGTACACGAGTTATTTGTTGTAAAACTCCATTTTCTCACTAAGTCCTGAATTTGTTTCTCGTTGCTGAACTATCTTAGCATATGTTATTACCTTGTTTAGGTAAGAAAATCATGTTTTTGTGTCTAACTATCTATTTGAACTCTTTGCAGCATGTTTTAATGAAATTTCCTATTTTCCTTAAATACAAACTTAATTTAACTACAAATTACTTGATATAACTGTTGTTTGTATTAACTGCATATTTACTTTGGGACTACGGATTGGTATTCCGGGACATCCCCCTGTACTGCATATTTACATTGGGACTACGGATTGATATTCCAGGAGATCCCCCTGTACTGCATATTTTCTTTTGAACTACGGATCGGTATTCCGGGAGATCCTCCCTGCATTGCATATTTACATTTGGGACTAAGGAACGGTATCCCATGAGATCCCCTGTTGCTATCACTGTGATTTGAGCTGTTGTTCTTTGATGCTTATTTCCTGTTTTAAATTTCAGTATGTACTTCTTTGCTATGATACTTCTTCTGTTAAATTTTATCATATTAAAACTAGTAGGGCCCTGACCTGATCTCGTCACTACTCGACCGAGATTAGGCTTGACACTTAGTAGGTACCGCTGTGGTGTAGTCATGCCCTTTCTTGCACATGTTTTCATATGCTGATCCAGGTTCTTTTTCTTAGCCATACTTCCAGTGAGGCGAGTCAATCTCAGAGACTTCGAGGTATATCTGCAGCATCTGCAGACCTAGAAGTGCCTCTCTATTCCTCCTTCAGTTATAGACTTCCTGTATTTTCTACGTTGACTATATTTCTAGAGTTAGAAACACTATGTACTCCTATAGCTTGTGATTCATGAGATTCCGGGTTTTGTGAGTGCTTATTTTCCGTTCAGGAGTGTCTTATTGTGTATGCCGAGCAGAATTGTAAACTTCTTAGTTATATTTATCTGTTAAACTATTAGTTTTTGTATTTTTGTTTAGTTTCCACAAAATTGTTAGGCTGACCTAGTCGTAGAGACTAGGTTCCGTCGCGACAGTTCATGGAGGGAGAACTTGGGTCGTGACAACTTGAGAAAGCAAAATTGGTCAAAACCACTCTAACAACCGAGAGGTATCAAGTGGGCAACTGGGTGTGATTGCTATATTACACCCCGACAAATCAAACTTACCTTAAAGCCCAGAATCCGTTAGGTAACCACCAGGTGAAAGTCACGACCCTAAATCTTTTATAAACTTGAAAAACAACAACAAAAAAATATCGTTCTCTAGATTTTCATTTACAAACAATAACATTAAAAAATTAGGAGTAGAAAGAAACAACCAAAATGTGGAAGTGTATTTTGGGCACATCATACACTTAGTCTAAATATATACCAATACAATACAAGTTCTCAGTGGAATCGACCCCGACTTACGTTGGGTAATTATAAATTCATCGATCGCTTCACAATCCTAATTAGTGGTGTGAATTTGGGCGACATCAATTTTTAGCGCTGTTGCCGGGGAGTTAAAAACGGATTTAGCAATATATTTGGTTTTGTGTATGATTTGTTTTTCTTTCCTTCCGAGTTACTAATCTTTTTGTGACATAATTGTAGGTGTTACGATGCTCTCAACAACGATTATCCTTTTGGAAACATGCCATTGGGGATGACAAGGATGATGACCATGTTGATGAGGTTCCTCTTGAAACTCAAGCAAATAGACGAGGTCATCCGCCTCAAGATAATGTTCATGTTCCACCCCTACCTCCTCCAATAGTGGCGGCACACAAGGTGTTGCCAAAATTAAGGATACACAAGTGCCTTAGTCCCACCCCGCATTAGGGCGGAAAATTTTCAAATCACAAATATTATGCTTACATTGTTGGAACAATGAGGGTTCTTCACCTAGGCTCCGAGTCAAAATGCATACAAGCACTTGAAAGGGTTCGTTGACACTTGTTGGGGGAATGTCTCCGAGGATGCTTTAAGATTGAGTCTATTCCCTTTTTCTCTACGGGGGAAGGCCTTGGATTTGTTAGAGAGGGTGTCAAATTACTCTATCCATACATTGGGCGAATTGGCCGAGAAATTCATTTCCAAATACTTTTCTCCAGGACATATGGAAACTCTTAGGAATGAGACTCTAACTTTCAAACAAGAACCCAACGATCCTTTATATGAGATATGGGAAAGGTACCGTACTATGCTCCACCTCCCTACCCTTCCCAAGGGCCGAGTTCTTCCAACAATGAGATGGGCCGAATAGAAAACATGTTCAAACAAATGATGGAGAAGAGTACTGACTCTGATGATTAACTAGCATCTCACAACAATTCAATTAGCAATTTGAAAGTTCAATTAGGCCAAATCTCGCAAGCTTTGAACACTCGACCAAAGGGAGCACTGCCAAGTGAGTGGTAAAGTCGAAGGGTGGGAACAACACACGACATACATCTCTACTAGAAGTGGAAAAGGTGGGGAAGCATCCACCTCAAGTCAAAAGAGAATTGTAGATGATGAATGATTGGTGCAAGAAGATGAGATGCCAAGCAATTAAGTGCAAGCAAATGATGAGGTGAGAATTGATATTGATGAAAATGTGGAGGAGATTCAAGAAGAAGTGAACCCGTCTAGGGAGCACATTGTTGACATACCGGTACTGGTATTGCCAAAGGCTAAGGCACCAATGCCATGGCCTCCTCCTCCATACTCTGAAAGGCTTTCCAACCAAAATTGTGAGAACCAATTTAAAAAGTTCATTGACATGATGAATATTTTGCCTATTAATGTGTCGTTGGTTGAGGCCTTAGAACAAATGTTGGGGTACACAAAGTTCATGAAGGACTTGGTGACCAAGAAGAGGTCGATGGATTGTGAGACTATAAAGATGACACATCAAGTGAGTGCAATTGTGCACTCAATGGCTCCTAAATTGGAAGATCCGAGCGCTTTCACAATCCCATATGCAATTGGAAGTGCGACTTTGCAAAGCTTTATGTGATCTTGGGGAGAGTATCAACTTGATGCCCTATTCATTGTTTAAAACTTTGGGGATTGGGCAACCAAGACCCACATCCATGAGGTTGCAAATTGCAGATTGCACAATGAAGAGACCTTTGGGTATTATTGACGATGTGTTGGTTCGTGTTGACAAGTTCATTCTCCTGGCGGACTTTGTGATTCTTGATTGTGAAGTGGACTATAAGGTGGCTATTATTTTTGGTAGACCTTTCCTTGCTACGGGGAAGGCTCTTGTTGTTGTAGAAGCCGGTGAGTTCACTTTCCAAGTGGGTGATGAAAAGGTGGTATTCCATGTGTGCAAATCTATGAGGTAACCAAATAGCAATGAAGTTTGTTCGTTTGTGGACTTGGTGACCGATGTGATTATTGATGATTCTAGTGCCACAATGGATAGTGAGAAAATTTGGAAGTCATTTTGCTCAACCTTGATAATGATGATGAGGAAGAAGGATATGTGGAATGTGTGAATGCATTGCAAGGAATGGGGTCGTACACTTATGAACCCCGCAAGTTATCCTTGGATCTTGAAAATCGGAAGACTCCACCAACAAAGCCCTCAATCGAGGATCCTCCAATTTTGGAGTTAAATCAATTGCCTCCGTATCTCAGGTATGAATTCTTTGGCCCTTCTTCTACTTTATCGGTTATTCTTTATTCTTGTTTGGCTAACATGCAGGTAGAGTCCACATTGGAGGTGCTACAAAGGAAGAAGTGAGCAATTGGATGGACATTGGCGGATATCCGGGGCATAAGCCCTGCCTTTTGCATGCACAAGATAATTTTGGAGGAGGGCGCCAAACCCTCCATTGAACATCAAAGAAGGCTAAATGAAGCAATTCAAGAGGTGGTCAAAAGGAGGTTATAAAATGGTTGGATGCCGGAGTTGTTTACCCCATTTTCGATAGTTCATGGACTTCTCCGGTGCAATGTCCCGAATAAAGGGGGCATGACTGTGGTTATCAACGACAAGAATGAGTTGATTCTTACAAGAACGGTGACCAGGTGGAGAGTGTGTATGGATTATTGCAAGCTTAACAAAGTCACACGTAAAAATCATTTCCTATTTCCCTTCCTTGATCAAATGCTTGATAGGTTCACTGGCCGTGCTTTCTATTGTTTACTCGATGGGTATTCCAGCTACAATCAAATTTTTATTGTGCCAGATGATCAAGAAAAGACTACTTTTACGTGTCCCTATGGTACTTTTGCATTCTCGCTGATGCTATTTAGTTTATGCAATACACCGATGACTTTTCAATAGTGTATGTTAGTTATTTTCACCGACATGGTGGAAGATATTCTTGAGGTCTTCATGGATGACTTTTCCATTGTTGGGAATTATTTTGATGATTGCCTAAACAATTTGGATAAGGTCTTGGCAAGATGTGAAGAGGCGAACTTGGTATTGAATTGGGAGAAATGTCACTTCATGGTTGAGGAAGGCATTGTCCTCGGTAACAATTTCAAAGCATGGTATTGAGGTCGATAAGGCCAAAATTGGGGTGATTTCTAAACTTCCACCCCTACATCCGTGAAAGGAGTAAGGCGTTTCTTGGGTCATGCGGGGTTTTATCACCTTTCATCAAGGAGTTTTCCAAAGTGGTAAACCCCTTGTGTAATATTTTGGAGAAGGATGCTAAATTCCATCTCAATGAGGATTGCATTAAGGCATTTGAATTTCTCGAGTTCAAATTGACAACTACTCCTATTATCACCACACTGGATAGGAACTTGCCTTTTGAGCTCATGTGTGACACAAGTGATGTGGCGGTTGGAAAGGTTTTAGGGCAAAAAATCAACAAAATCTTCCATCCGGTCTACTATGCTAGTAAGACCATGAATGATGCCTAAGTCAATTACATAGTGACCGAAAAAGAGTTACTTGCTATTGCCTTTGCTATGGAGAAGTTCCGCCCGTACTAGATGGGTACAAATGTGATTGTCCGCACCGATCATGTGGTGCTTCGGTACTTAATGAGCAAGAAAGATTTAATGATGAGGTTAATGCGGTGGATGCTTATATTGAATGAGTTTGATCTAGAGATCCAAGACCGCAAAGGTAGTGAAAATCAAGTGGCGGACCACTTGTCTCAATTCGATGAGGGGGGGAGGCCACATGATGGCTAGAGATCAATGATTCCTTCCCCGGCAAGTAGCTTTTAGCTATTTTAATGACCGGGATGCCATGGTTTGCCCACTTATCAAATTATCTTATGAGTGGAATTATACCGAATGAGTTCTCTTCAAACCAAAGGAATAAGCTCAAATGTGATTGCCTTGACTATTATTTGGATGAGCCGTATATTTTCTGGATTTGTACCGATGGTGTGATTCAACGCTGTGCGCCTGAGGAAGAACAAGTAAAAATTCTTGACGCTTTCCACTCCTCACTAAGTAAAGAGGGTGATCTCTTGTTATTGTTCAATTCTCGGTTATGAATGTTTCCAGGAAAGTTGAAGTCAAAATGGAGTGACCCATTTGAGGTTGTTGGTGTGACACCATTCAGTGCATTGGACATGAAAAATAAGAATGGCGAAGTGTTTATAGTCAATAGGCACCAGGTGAAACACTATCTTGGAAGAGTTGATGATGTCCACGTCATGCCGGTTTTTCATTTTAAATGATTGCTAATCTGTGTCGTGTCGCGACGTTAAATCAGACACTTCTTGGGAGGCAACCCGTATGTCTTCTCCTTTTTCTTTTTCCTTTTTCTTTTTCATTATATAGGCTTTGTTTTGTGCTAACTAGTTTTGAAGTGTATGCAGGAATGGGTGTGCATTACAGGGACTGTGTCATAAAAATTTGCTAAGGGTTGAAAATGTTCGGATAGCACATTAATTGTGCGGACCGCACAATTTTAATTGCAACAGTAGAAATCACTCTGCAGTGGCACAATTCTGTGTGCGGTTGCATAACTGGAGACCCAAAAATGCAACTCTCTGAAATTTGAAATAGCAAAGAAATGGCCATATTGCGGCCACACTCACTTTTGTGCGGTTCGCATAAATTTCTGCGGCCGCACTCACTTTTGTGCGGACCGCAGAGCTTCATCAATGTTATGGTAAAGAGTGCGGACCCCAGTCAAAATTGTGTATCCGCATTCAGCTTAATTTTTGACCGACTTAGTCAACCTAAAAATAGAACCTTAGTGCACTATTCATAACTTTACTGTCTCTGAGTTTTGGAGACCTAAGCAAGCACAATCCACCACAAATTAGTTCGCATTTCTCATTCATCTCATCAGTGTAGATTCTTACTTGCATCCTTCATCATTGGTATGTTCAATTCATGTTTAGATTTTTCAATTTTCTTAGTTTTTGTTCTTCTGTAGCATCATTATTTTTAGGCTAAAAATGTAAAGTGATATTCATGAGTGCTCAAAATCATGTGAATAACATCATATGTAATCATTGGGGGACAGGTAGATCATTAATCATGTTTAATTACAAATACCATGCCTAAATTATGTCAAAATTGCAAACCTAAACTCACTTCCATGTGATTTCAAATTGTGGGGTCCACAGATCTTAAAATTAGGGCAAATGTGTTGCATGAAAAGTGCGGACCGCACTCGAAATTGTGCGGTCCGTAGAAAATTGTGAGGTCCGCGGAAAATGTGTGCAGCCGCACTGTCGAAAGATTAGAGAACCAGTAGTCTGAACCTGGGATTGTGCCACTGCACTCAAAATTGTGCAGTCCGCACATCAGGATGTGCGACTGCACTTGGAAATTATGTGGTCCACACATGGCATTGTGCGACCACACTCACTTTTGTGCGGTCCGCATTGTCTCTTCTTTAGAACTATTTTCTTACAATTGTAATGCAATTGTTTGCACTATGTTGAACTCTAACTGACTTATGTGCTTGGTATTGCAGACAATGGTACGATCTCGTTGTAGAGGTGGTACTTCTAAAGGGAGGGGTGAACCCTCCCTGAGGTAGAGGCAGGGGAAACCTCCCACTCTCAGTCCAAAGAGCAGTAAACAAGAAGGCAGTTGCCAACAGAGTCCCTGAACCCTCAGAATCTAGTGAGTATCTCCCATTCAGGGAAGCTTCAGAGGGAAACTCTGCGCAAGCACTACCCGATGCCCGATCTCAACCCAAACAAGTTCCGGGTAGTCTATAATTGAGAGATGAATCCTCCTCCTCTGCTAGTTCATCTGAGGGTTCGGAAGAGGGTAGCCAAGATTCTGAACCCTCTTCCTCACATGCCCCGCAGCACCAACCCCTATTGATGATAATGATGATAATGCTCCTTATGATGGTAGAAGAGGTGACACTAGAGAGCGCGACCTAGAGAGGTCGAAGAAGAAGGAGATATGGGAAGATAGATTTGTGAGCTTGACAACATTCAGAGATCGCTCACACTTGAGCAGCAATTCTTAGTGAAGGACTTGGACAAATACAATCCCAACGCCCTTAGGCAATTCCGGGAGCGCAAGAGGTGGATATGGTTCACCCAGAATGTCATGGATGCAAATGAGCACTTGGTACGTGAATTCTATGCTAATATGGAAGATATCAAGAAAGGTACCAAAGTGACCAAAGTGAGGAATTTGAATGTTAGATTTGACTAATGCACATTGAAAACTTACATGGGATTTGAGGAGGTAGAGGCAATCCAATATATGCAGAAGCTAGCCATGGGTGATGCAGCTCGCCCTTGGATAGTAGAGATTTTTGCATCCATAGGAACACCTCCACCGTGGATCACAGCGGGAGTATCCATTGCATGGGCCACCCTCAATTTTGAAGAAAAAGGGTGGCAAACGTTTGTATGCAGCCGGATAGACCCAAGCAGGAATGAGAACAATCTTCGACTCCCCCGAGCAGTTTTGGTGGTTTCTATCATCATCGGTTACCTGATCAATATGGGTGACATCATGTCAGTCAACATGTCAGTAGTTGTCTGAAAAGGTGAAAGCTCTTACCTATATCCTAATACTCTCATAGAATACCTTACAGATGCAAAGGTGGAGCCGAAGAGATTCGATACACAGGTGCAAGCCAAAAATCCCTTTTCATGGTACTCCTTGAAAGGACCGGGGAACCCAAAGTTCAAGGGCAAAGCAACTATCACTGATGCCAGTCTGATGAGCCAACGGTGGTAGTTATAGATTCAGCTACTGAGCCGTCTACAACTGCCATGCATTCCACAGCAGCCGGTCTTTCTATCGAGACAGCTGACATACCACCACCACCATCATCTAGACCATATACATCTGTATCAGTGCCTACTTCATACACATATCCTCTCATTACACTGCGGGTCTCCCAAACATTGGCGGGTCTCAATAACTGGATACAAACAGCTATTTTAAAGATGTCTGACATATCCAATGCTATTGCAGCACAATCTTCCGCCCTAGTATCACCACAGATACCTCCGTTAGTGGAGGAAACACTGACAAATATTTTGGAAAATTAGAAGACCATTATGGAAACATTGGTGGAGCTATTGAGGAATTGGGCAAACAGGTGAAGAAGATGTGAAAATCTCAAGCTTGGAAGAAATCAGTGGATAGATTGATAAAAGAAGTGGCCAAGATAGAATCTGCAGGGGATATACCATTTGATTTGCTAATGGAGTTAGCACCAGCAACACCATCTGTCTCTGGGACATCAGAGGCAGCAGTTATCCAGTCTGCGGAGCCAGACCTTGCTGCCCACACTGCCGAGGAAGTGCTTCATATGTTCACCAACCCATTATTCCCCAAGCAAATGATGATGAGATCCAGTTGGCGGGGCCCGAGAATGCTGATGATCCCATGCACACTGAGACTACATAGAGAGTCCTCTTAACTCTCTACCCTTCCTTATTCTGATTATTGTTAAGCATTGAGGACAATGCTTGTTCTTATTACGGGGGGTGGTCCATTTTGACTAACTCGATATGAAATTGGCTTGTAATAACTTTAAATACTCTTTTTTCTTTCATCTTTATTCTCTCTTTCATTATGTATATATTATTCCCTCTCTTGTGATGTATATATTTTATTCCCCTCAGTTTGTATATTCATTTGTCTTACTTTCAGTTTTTTATAGCTTAGTAGTATAACTTCTTATTTACTTTAATAGTTTTTTTTTTATTTGGTAGCTTTTATGTTTAAGTGTGCAATAAGCCTTTGGTTTTCTTAATGCTACGGTTATTTCTAAAGGTGGGTTTTGGGTGAACCGGATGGCTCTTCCCAACGATGGATGGCGTGACAACCTTCTTAAGGGATTGAGTCCATTTTTTATATTTAGGTAAAAATAGTAGTATTAATGAATAAAAAGGGAGGTAAAGCATTCTTCACTTGGTACCAACACATTTAACTACGTCCTTATGGTTAAAAACAAGTGATTGGCAAGAAATAACTATAATTAGTGACCTTTAGACTCTTATGTTGACTTGAGCAAGCATAGAGTAGCTTAGTTGAACCATTAGTGATTTTCAATCTTGAATATGGTTGTTGTAGGACCTCAACTCTATCCTTTTTAACAATCTAGTTGTGTGAGAAGTGAAATTTTTGTTGCAAGTCTAAGTATTTGTGCGAATAGTCTAGAACTTGCCCCGAATGTGTTTCTAGGCGAAATTCTAGGTTTTGCTTAGTTTGAAAAGTGATTGTGGGCACTCCTTGGCCCGCTTTTAATTTTTCATGCCCCAAAAATGTTGCTATCCCTAGTCAACCCATTTGACCCTAAGACCTTTCTCATTTGATAGCCACGTTACAAGACCTTACCCATTTTGTAGTGACCCTCTCTTGGCACCCTAGCTTTCCTTATCACTGTTGAGAAGTAATTGACTAAAACATAAGTTTGGGGGAGAGTCGAGGAGTTTGAAAGTGGTAAAAAGGCACAAAAAGAGAAGAAATGAAAAAAAGTAAAGGAAAAGAGAAAGAAAGAATGAACAAAAGAAAAATGCAAAAAGAAATTGAATAAAGTGAAGAGTTGAAGGGATTAAAAGAAAAGCAATGATGCAAAGCATGGAGAAAACAAAAAAGGAGAAAATGACCATCATGACTGAGAAAGAGTAGTGTTAATTCTCTCTCGTTCCCCTAAGAAAAAAAGTTAATGACTCAAAAAGTTAGCGAAACATGAGCCAAAAAGAGCAAAATGGAGGGCTTAAGGAAAGATGAACCTGTTTCTATTCCTATATTGTCTAACCTTGTCCAAAAGCCTTCATTACATTCTGCAAAAGCCCTATGTGATTTCAAGCCGAGTGAAATTACATTAGTGGTGATTTACATAAGGGGCAAGCATATGGTACTTAGAGCCGTACTTGTGACATTCTTTTGAGAGAGATGAGCGAGCAATTCACAAATCCTTGAATTGAGTGTTACATTCTTAAGTGAGATATGCTAATAAAGAGTAGAGGAGGAGGAGTTTGGGATATATAATTACCTACATGAAAGAGCAAGCTTCCTTGATGAATAAAGTCAACTCTTGATGCTCTAGTGTCGCATTTGAACTATTGTACTTGAAAAGTAACATTATTGCCTTGTTGATAATTCATAAGTGTTGTGGGTAAGTGTTGGTTCCAATTGATGTGTGTTTGATTCACCTTAGGCTAGCTTAAATAGCTCTTTTCTTATGGAGGTGGGAAGTACCTTATTTTCTTGAGGACAAGCTAAAGCTTTAGTTTGGGGGAGTTGATAAGTGGAGATTTTGACTACTTATTTGAACCCTTTTACTTTTGTTTTAGCTCAAAAATGCTTAAAGGTATTCCCAGGAACTGATAAAATGTGGTTCCTTGTAGGATTATTAGAAAATGAGCCAAATAGATGAAAATCAGCTCAAGAAGGAGTAATTTTGGACAAGAACTAACACAAAGCAAAAAAAAAAAGAAAAGTGCGGACCAGACAATATTGTGTGCGGACGCAAAGCATGAAGAGACCTTTGATAGATTTTCCTTGCAAAATGTGGACTGTACAATTTTTGTGCGGTCGCAGAAGATGAGGTTCAGAGAGATGTGAATTTGGGTCCATGAAGAAGTGCGGACCACAATATTATTGTGTGGCCACAGAATCAAAAGTGTGGCTGCACTCAGAAATGTGCGGTCCGCAGAAGTCTCTCAAGAAAACTCAAGATCAAGAGTGCGACCGCACTCAAAAATGTGCGGTCCGCAGAATATAAAGAATTGCAGCTGCAACCCAGAATTGTGCGGCCGCTGAAGTCCATCCTGTCAAGCCAACATCAAAGTGCGAACCACACACAGAATTGTGCGGTCACAGAACCTTCGCAGGGGCAATTTTGTCTGATAATTTCAGTTGTGTATAAATAGTCTTTTTTTCAAAATTAGCTCAAGTTTGAACATTAGAAAATAGATAGCCATTTTTCCTTTACTACTTTGGGTAACTTCGTAATAGTTCATCATTTTAACATTGGATTTTCCTCCTTTTATCATTTATTATGAGTTTAATCTTATTTTCCTCGTTTGTTTCTTCACATTTCTCTATGAATAGCTAAATTTCTAGCTAGGGTTGTGACCCAAACCTAGTGTGGGTACCTAATGAGTATTTGATTTAGGGCTTGTTTGTGATTGGGAGAGTGATATTTAGCCTAGTTATTGCTTAAATTTAAGAATTAATGGTTGCAAACGTTGAGTCATGCCTAAATGACTTAGTCTCTACTTGAGAAAGAGAGACAAAATCTAGGAAAACTTGGCTAATAAGGAATTTGGGTGAACTCAAGAAATTGATAGCCCCAATTAAACGGTTGAATCTAGAGATAGTAAGACATGACTTGAGCCTCTATCACTTGTTTTGTGAACTACCCATTTGGACTTGAGAAAACCAAATTGGGCAAACCACTCTAACTACCGAGAGGTATCGAGTGGGTAACTCCGTGTGATTGCTATATTATACCTCAACCAATCAAACTTACCATAAAGCCCCCAATCCATTGGGTAACCAACTAGGTGGAAGTCACGGCCCTAGATCTTTTATAAACTTGAAAAACAACAACACCAAAAATATCGTTCTCTAGATTTTCATTTACAAACATTAGCATAAAAAATTAGAAGTAGAAAGAAACAACCAAACACGTGGAAATGCAATTTGGGCTCATCACAAACTTAGTCTAGGTATATACTTAATCCAGTATAAAATCTATGTGGAATCGACTCCGACTCACATTGGGTAATTATAATTGCATCGACTGCATCACAATCCCAATTACTAGTTTGAATTTGGGTGACATCAAACCCTTCCACTCCAATCTGGCCAACTCTGGCAACGCCAAGGTAACAGTCTTGGCATGGCAATCAAGGATGGAGTGATGTGGAAAAAAATGATCCATGCTCAGGATGACCTCAAAGTCGGTCATATCAAGCAACAGAAGATCAGCTCTAGTCTCATAGCCATATAAAGTCACTATACATGATCAATATATCCGATCCACCACAATAGAATTGCCCACTGGCGTGGACACATATACAGGAGTACCCAATGACTCGTGAGAAACACCCAGGAAATGAGCAAACAGAGATGACACATATGAATATATAGACCCAGTATCAAATTGTACCAAAGCATTACTACCGCAAATAGAAATAATACATGTGATAATAACATCTAAGGCCACTGCATCTTGTCTAGCTGGAAAAGCATAGAACCAAGCTGTAACGCCACCAAACTGGCCTCTACCTCTAGGACGACCCCTACCCATCTGCCATCCGCCTATGGGCGGCTAGGAGACTAGTGTGGTAGTTGGTGTTGTAATTATAGGTTGATGACCCCATTGTACTGCAATTCCCCAAAGTTGGGGACAAAACCTCTTCATGTGGCCATAATGCCCCGATGTCTGACCATGATAGCATGAATACCCACTAGAAGAACCCTAAATATCTTGTGGGCGGTAGGAGATCTCTTGTATAACACTGAAATAGGGTCGCACAGGAGCACCCCGAAAAGGCGGAAATGTTGGATATATGGGCTTGCTAGATTAACCTCTCCTGAACTAACCACTGTCCCCAAACGGAGCACCACTGAACCATCCGGAATAATGGAACCGCTTGTCCCTCGGTACTTGATCTTGGCTCTGCTGAAGAACACCCTCGATCCTCTGAGCTATCTCAACAACTAGCTCATAAGAAGTCCCCATCTCAACCTCTAGGGCCATAGTGGCTTGGATACCAAAGTACAAACCTGCAACAAATATCCACACTCTTTGTGCATCAGTGGGAAGTATCATAAGTGCATGGCAAAACAACTTAGAAAATCTCGCCTCGTAGTCGGTCACTAACATCTAACCCTGCTGGAGCTGCTCGAACTAAAGCCGCAACTCTTCCCTCTGAGAGGGTAGAATATACCTATTCAGAAAGATACATATGAACTGGTCCCAAGTTAAGGGAGGAGAACTTGCTGGTATCCCGAGAAGATAGGACTGCCACTATATATGGCCCCTGCCCTCCAGTTAAAAGGTAGTAAATTCTACTACGTGGGACCCCAATATCCTCATATTGTGCACTTCGTCCTTGCATCGATTAATAAAATCCTAGGGGTCCTCAAGTGCTTACCTCTAAAGATAGGTGGATGTAGCCTAGTCCATCTGTCTAATAGCTTCTGTGTCTCGCCGACCGTAGCTGGTCTGGGCTCAGGTATAGCTCCTACAACTGGCTGAACTCTGCTCATGGGTAGTGCGCTCGGGGTCTAATATACAACAGTTGCATGCCCTGGATCTGAGCAGTAGGGGTCAGTGCTCCCCCTCCCGCCTGAGATGTGGCTGGGTCTGCTAGAAATAAACCATTCGTAGTCATAGAATTTATCAACCCCAGAATACGACCCAAAACCTCCTAGAATCCTAGTACAAACATGAAATCTGCTAGGGCTGGCTCTAATATAGGTACCTTGCCCTACTACTCAATAGCATGATCGTCCAAAGGTGTAACGACCCGACAAGTTGTTTTGCTTTATAAAACCCTATTCCCCTAAATAAGATTTTCAGTACGTGCTTTTACACTTTTATGACTTGCAGGGATGGTTAGTTCGGCATTTGGAAGGGTTCGGGTTGAAATCGGAACACTTGGTTCCTTAAGGTTGGATAAAATGGCTAAGTTTGACTTCGGGTCAACATTTTGAGTAAACGACCTTAGAATTGGGACTTGATGGTTCCAATGGATTGGACTTGAGCTTATATTCGGATCAGGTTTTGGATGACCCGAGAGCATTTCAGCACCTTAGAGTGAAAGTTGGCTCTTTCAAGGTTTTTGATGTTCTTTAAACTTGGTTTGGAGTAGGTTTTGGTGATATCGAGGTTCAAATGGGATTCCAAGACAAGTAATAGTTCCATAATGTCATTTTAGACTTGCACACAAAATTTGGCATAATTCCAAATAGTCTACGTATGATTCGGTGCATTCGGATTGATTTGGAAACTTAAAGTTCATATTTTGATTCAATTTGGTTTTGGGGTGCGATTTTTGGTTTTGTTATGTTTTTTTTCATGTTTCAAGAGTTCGAGCAGGTCTGTATTATGTTTATAGACTTGTTGGTGTTGTTGGACCGCCTAGAGCTAAGTTGGGGAAACTAGATTTTCTAGTTCTAGTTTCCTTCTTCGCGAACGCAGGAGGACCATCACATTTATGGAGAAGGATTTTGGCAGTGGGGAAATTTTTCCTTCGCGATCGTAAGAAGGGGATTACGGTCACGGAGCCTTGAGGTCCCAAGCCTATGCGTTCACGTAAGCCCTATCACATGGATAGACCTAGGGAGGGGTCAAGGTCAGTGTTCTTCGCGTTAGCGAAGGTGAACTCACGTTGGCGAAAGACAGGGCTAGTAAGATCTGCGTTCGCAAGGTCCTTGTCGTGTTCATGTAGGCCAAGTCTTAATGGGCCTGGGCCATTTCCTTAGCAAACACGAGGCTTGTTCCATGTTTGCGAAGATGAAGGCAGCTGGGCAAAGACTTTTAAAATCAGGAGTTAGCCATTTTTAGGTTCATTTATTGAATTCTTGGGTGATTTTAGAGCTTCAAAACGGAGGATTTCAACCTAGTTATTGAGGGTAAGTAATTTCTATAGAATGTGATTTTAATACATAGATTATGGTTAGAGTTTAACATGTAAATTTGTGGAATTTATGGGTTAGATGAAAAACATAGGTTTTTGATAAAAATGAGATTTAACCACTAAATATTTTATGGAAATTAGTGAAAATCATATATTTGAGTTCATGACGTTATGGGTATCAACTTTCTTCGAAATATTTCTGGAATCCTGCCACGTGGGCCCGGGGTGAATTTTAGGAATCCTACATTTGGCGTTGGGTAATTACTCTAATAGTTGGAATATTAACTTTTGAATATGTATTGATTAATTTATATACCATTTGACTAGTTTTGAGATTGTTTGGCACCGAGTGAGGCTTTAGAGTGAATTTGAGGCCGGAAAGTAAGCTTTGAGACGAGGTAAGTCTCTTTTCTATGGGAATTACCCATAGGTGAATTGATTAATATGTACTCCTATTTGTGGGGGCTACGTACGCATGAGGTGACGAGAGCCCGTACGTAGCTACTCATTATGCTATTGTCCGGGTAGTCTAGGACCCAGAACATGCTATACCTACGATGTTTGCACCCTACTTGTTAACTTAATTGCTTAAATCATGTTGGAACTTGATAAAGGAATTTTAAAAGGTTAAATTTCATTTACTTGAATTCTTGGATGGGTCGCTTGACTGTTATTGAGAATTTGTATTTCTTTAAATATTAGCCTCTTAATAAATCTTAAATCGGCTATTATAAAGTATTTTATCTTTTGTGGAGAAGGCCGAATGCCTCGGTAAAAGATAGATGCATCTATGGTTCATGCCGTTCGACCCTCGGCAGTGCACAATTTAAATATTTTTTGTTGGATCGGGTCGTACGACCTCGACATGAATTGTGCGTAATAAATCGTTGGAACCATTTATAATTGATATTGCTTCATTGGCTTGAGATGTAAATTGTTAAATGATAGAAATAAATTTGGGATTTATTATTAGTGAAAGGAGTTCCTATTATTTCATCTTGTTGAGTTTTCAGCTATATTTATGTAATATAAGCATAGTTATAATTTCGACATTTTATTGTTAGCTCATAGTAAGTTTCAAAGTCGACCCCTCGTCACTACTTATTTGAGGTTAGATTGGATAATTATTGGATATATGTTGTTTATTTACTCATGTTACACGTCTACACTAAATGTGCAAGATTAGAGCTAGGTGTATCTGGATATCAGTCTAGCGTGCATCCTTGATTCCCGAGACTTCGCGGTGAGCTACCCTTTTGAGTCCGTTGTGCAACAGCTGGAGTCTTTCTTTTGCTTGTATTCTTTTGTCTATATCGCTTCAGATAGTAGGCTAGTATTACTTTGTATATTCTACTAGTTTCTCATACATTTGTGACACCGGGTCTTGCAGGCTTAAGCTAGTAGACACTTGATTGTTTTTGAGTTATCTTCATTATCTTTAGTGCTTTAAAAATCTTGATCTCTCATTTTTATTAAATGCTTACTTCTTATTTATGCAACAACAACAATAACAAACCTAGTATGATCCCAACAGGTGGGGTCTGGGGAGGGTAGTCTGTACGCAGACCTTGCCCCTACCTAATGCAGGTAGAGAGACTATTTCCAATAGACCCTCGGCTCAGGAATGGTAAAAAGAAGAGGAAATCAATGAAGGAAATTGAAGGAAGTGAAAAGAAAAAGGGAGAGATAAATGTAAAGTAGTACCAAATAATAGCAACAAGGAATACAATACTTGGGACGAACAAAACCACAAAACGTAAAAATCTAAGAATATGAAGGGACATTCATGCTACTAAGACTATCGGTGAACAACTAAAATCTACCTACTAAAATTCTACCTTAATCCTCGACTCCACACCCTTCCCTCAAGAGTCATGTCCTCATTGAGGTAAAGCAGCGATATGTTCTGTCTAATCACCTCTCTCCAGTACTTCTTATGCCTACCTCGACCTTTTCTCAAACTCTCCATGGCCAACCTCTCACACCTCTTGACAGGAGCATCAATGCGTATCCTCTTAACATGTCATAACCATCTCAGCCTCAACTCCCGCATCTTGCCCTCCACGGGGGCTACTCCCACTCTATCCCAGATAGCTTCATTCTTAATCATTCTTCAACATCCTTATCTCTGCTACTTTCATATTCTGTATGTGGGAGTTCTTTACTGGCTAACACTCAGCCCCATACAGCATAGCCGGTCAAACCACCACTCTATAAAACTTACCCTTAAGTCTTGGCGGCACATTCTTACTAGATAAAACACCGGAAGCAAGCCTCCACTTCATCCATCCCTCTCCGATGCAATGTGTGACATCTTCGTTAATCTCTCTATTACCCTATATAATAGACCCGAGATACTTAAAACTCGCTCTCTTGGGGATAACGTGAGCATCAAGTTTTACCTCTATGTCTGCTTCATGGGTCCCATCACTGAATCTGGACTCCAAGTATTCTGTCTTGGTTATACACAGTTTGAAACCTTTAGACTCCAAGGTCTTTCTCCAAACCTCCAACCTCGCATTAACTCCGATTCGTGTCTCGTCAATCAACACTGTATCACCGGGAAATATCATGCACCAAGGCACCTCCCCTTGGATGTGTCACGACAGTGCATCCATCGCCAAGGCAAATAAAAATGGGCTAAGAGTCGATCCCTGGTGCAACCCCATCACCACAAGGAAATGCTCTTAGTCACCACCCACAGTCCTCGCCCGTGTCTTAGCATCATCATACATATCCTTAATCACCCTAATGTATGCTACCAAATGCTGCTAACCTCCGAACACCTCCACAAGACCTCCATCGGGACATTATCGTACGCTTTCTCAAGGTCAATAAACACCATATTCAAGTCCTTCTTCCTCTCTCTATACTACTCCACTAATCTCCTTACCAGATGAATCGCTTCCGTGGTGGAATGCCCTGGCTTGAATCCAAACTGATTCTCGGAAATAGACACGCACCTCCTCACCCTGGCCTCCACTATCCTCTCCCAAACCTTCATAGTGTGACTCAATAGCTTGATACCCCTATAATTGTTGCAATTTTGGATATCACCCTTGTTCTTGTAAAGCAGAACCATCGTACTCCACCTCCATTCTTTGGGCATCTTTTTCATCTTAAAAATAACATTAAACAGCCCAGTGAGCCACTCCAAACTTGCTCGCCCCACGCTCTTCCAAAATTCCACCGGGATTTCGTCTGGCCCCGTCGCTATGCCCCTACAAATCTTACGCATCTCCCCTTTCACCTCCTCTACCGTAATCCGCCTACAGTACCCAAAATCCCGCCAACTCTCGGAGTGCTCCAACTCACCCAACACAATGCATCTATCCCCCTCCTCGTTCAACAGTTAATGGAAGTATGCCCACAATCTTCTCCTAATAAGTGCCTCATCCATCAATACTTTTCCATCCTCATCCTTGATGCACTTGACTTGGTCTAAGTCGTAGGCCTTATTCTCCCTCAAATTGGCCAACCGGTACAACTTCTTATCCCTGCCTTTGCTCCCGAGCTCCTCATACAAATGAGCAAATGCCACGTTCTTAGCCATCATAACTACTAACTTCACCTCTTTCTTTGCCTTTCGGTAACACTCCCGATAAGTCCTTTTTTCCTCCTCGTTTGTACTCTCCGCTAGCTTCAAATAAGCAGCTTTCTTAGCTTTCACTTTACCTTGAACCTCTCCATTCCACAACTAGTCCCTTTTATGACCCCCAAGAGAGCCCTTCGTTACCCCTAAGACCTCTCTAGCAGCTACCCTAATGTAATTCGTAGTCGCGAACCATATAATAGACACATTCCCCCTACTTATCCAGGCCCTCATAGCCAACAACTTCTCCCCTAACTCCTAAGCTTTGTCCTTGGTCAAGTTATCCCACTTGATCTTAGGTTTCTTGCACCTCGCCTTCTTCCTCCTACTCTTCTTGATCTCCAGGTCCATAACTAGGAGCCAATGTAAGGTCATGAGGTGCTCACTTGGGATGACCTTGCAGTCAGTGTACAGACCTTTATCGCATTTACTGTAGAGAAGATAATCAATCTGAGTCTTTCCCATTGAATTCTGGAAAGTGACCAGGTGCTCTTCCCTCTTCAGAAAACTCAAGTTAGCTATAACCAAATCAAAAGCTCTAGCAAAATCCAATAGTGAATTCGCTCCCTCATTCCTAACCCTAAAACCAAACCCGCCATGCATATTATCATAACCCCTAGCACTAGCCCCAATAAGGCATTGAAATCTCTGCCAATGAAAAACTTCTCTGTGTGCGAAATACTACACACCATCTCGTCCAAATCTTCCCAGAGTTGCTTCTTAACCTCCTGGTCCAAACCTACCTGAGGAGCGTATGCACTAATCACGTTTACAGTAAACCCACCAACTACCAGCTTGATACTCATCAACCTATCATTTACCCTCCTAACCTCGAACATGAGCTCACTGAGGTCCCTTTCAACTAAAATACCTACCCCATTCTTACCCCCAGCGCTTCCTGAGTACCATAGTTTAAACCTTTCTACATCTCGTGCCCTAGTACCCTTCCATCTAGTCTCCTAAACACACGCTATGTTGATTTTCCTCTTCAGAAGAATCTTACCTAACTCTATACACTTCCCCGTCAATGTCCCAATGTTCCAAGACCCAACTCTCAGCCTAGAGGCTTTCTTACCCCCTTCCACCCCTGGACCCCAACCCCAGCCCCACCCGAGGACATAACCTCACTCTTACATCGTTCACTACCGCTACTATAAGGAAAAGGTATTAGGTAAATACTACCACTTATAACAAGTAGCGGGAACAAAGTACTACAAGCTACGAACCCGAAAGCTAAAAACAACTCAAAGGCGCTACTACGAGAACAGTAACGCGAGCTGGCACTAGAACAATGAAGCTACCACGTCTAAGAAACTACCCCTATGCAAACACATAATTAAAATGGATAGATGAAACCTTAAGCTTAAAACACTAATAGAAAGACAGAAAAACAATCAATGAAAAAATAAAATAAAGTAACTAATGGGAACTATAATCTCAACTAAGGTCAGACAAACAGGTGAGAAATAAAACAAGAATAAAATACAATACAACAAAAAATAGGTGTAGAAATACAATACAAGAGCTAAAGGGGCTATAATCTATAACTAAAGGTCACAAAGAAAATATGCAATAAAGATCCAAAATAAAATATTCAAAAGAAAGATGTAAACAGGTAGATAACAGTATAAACAAGTAGGCAAAGCTATCACTAATGCAATTAATTTGACAATTCTAGGGCAAATACTAATTAAGGATTCAAGAACAAAATAGACAGGCAAGGAGATATTATTATGCTACAATATCAAACTATTAAAATATCAAAACAAGAGAGGAACAGTAGAACCTAGATTGCAAACGGACAAGGGGAAACAATAATGGTGGCTTCAGAGAGAACTCGAATTGAAAGATTCCCAATTGATGTTTTGACCGAGGAATCAAGAATGAAAAGTTGATCATCCCGAAATTAGCAATTGTACGTAATCGGATTGATTCAACAAAGCAAATGAGAGTGAAACCCGATGTATTGAAGACGATCGAAGAATTCCCGGCAACGATAACCAAGATTTTACGCGGTGGAGTTTGCACCATTGAGCCAAAAAATCCTTTAAGGTTTTGAGAGACAACAGATTCAAACTCCAAATACACAAAATATGTTCGAGAGAAAAGCAACAATTTCGAAGCGAAGACCGCGAAGCAATGGCGAAACTCGAATCGAAAACGGAAATCTCCAATTGGGCTCAACCTCAAGTGACCTCTATCCTCCAATTTCAAAATGAGAAATCGAAAATCCAAAGGTTACTAGAGGCCGAGGTTGAGGCCGAAGGAGGGAACCAGTCCGAGGTAGGGGATAAGGACGTCCCAGAGTTACCCCAGTTGTACCACTAGTGGATCCAATGGAGGATACCAATATTGAGAAGTAGGGAGATGTGCCTACAGTAGAGCCAGCCCCGGTATATTTCATGTCAGCACCGGGCTTTCAGGAGTTTATGGGCCGTATATTGTGGTTCATGGATACTATGACCCAGTCTGGTTTATTTTCAATACACCCGAACATATCTCAGGCGGGAGGGGGAGCTAAGACCTCTACTGCTCAGGCTCTTGGGAAAGAAACTGTTGTATATCAGACACCAGGCACACTATTCCTGGGCAGGGCCCAGATAGTAGCAGCAGTCGTACCTGAGCCCAGACAGTTGCGACCGGTGAACCACAGAAGCTATGAGATAGAAGGACTAGGCTACACTCTCCTGTCTTTGGGGGTGAGCGACATGAGGATCCACAGGACATTAATGATCGGTGTAGGGATAAACTGCACAACATGAGAATATTGGAGTCCTATGGGGTGGATTTCACTACTTTCTATCTAAAAGGCAGGGCCCGTAGGTGGTGACAGTCTCATCTTCTCAACAGAAGCAGGTTCTCCTCTTATGACTTGGGATCAGTTTACCCGCCTTTTTTTGGATAGGTATATTCTACCCTCCTAGAGGGAAGAGTTGCGGCTTCGGTTTGAGTAGCTCTAGCAAGGTGAGATGTTAGTGATCGATTATGAGGCGAGGTTCTCTGAGTTTTCTCACCATGCACTTATGATACTTCCTATAGAAGTGGAGAGAGTGCAAAATTTTGTTGTGGGGTTGCACTCAGGTATTCAAGCCTTTATGGCCCGGGAGGTTGAGATGGGGACATCTTATCAGATAGTAGTGGAGATAGTTCGTAGGATTGAGGGTTACTGCTAGAGAGGTACAAAGAAAATGCAGCGGAAAAAGCGGGTCCATTATTCTGGAGAGTTTAGAGGTGCGCTGACTAGGGGTAGAGGTCAGTTTGGGAGGGGTCAGCCTAGCAGACCCACATATCCAGCACTGCCACCTCCTCTGGTGCCCTAGTGCGACTTATTTAAATGCCATGCATAGAGAGTTCTTACCGCCTACCAGTTATTCAGGGTTCTTCCAGTGGATGCCCAGACCATCAGGGTTCTTCTAGTGCCTATTTATGTGCCATGCTAGAGAGTTCTTACAACCCAATAGCTATTCAGGGTTCTCCCAGTGGGTACTTAGGCCATCAAGGTTAGAATTCAGGCCAACATATCACCGTACCGAGAGGTTGTTTTGAATGCGGAGATTTTAGTCATGTGCGGAGTAAGTTTTTGAGATTGAGGGCTTGGATCGAGGTCTTTTTGTCCTAGGCTATGGGGCAAGGCATCGCAGCAGGGCCAGCAACCCATGATTACAACACCAGCTGTCCGGCAGCCTAAAGGTGGAGGGCAAGGGGTAGGGGCATCCTAGAGGTGGAGGCCAGGCAGGTGGAGACCTGCCAGCTACAACCCTGTCAAAGGGGGCCAACCAGTTGGCACTCCACCTAGGTTTTATGCTTCTTCGGGCCGACCACATGCAGTGGCCTCAGATGCCTGATCTCAAGTATTATTTCTATCTGCGTTAGAGATGTTTCGATATTATTTGATCGAAGGTCTACCTATTCATATGTGTCATCTCTGTTTTCTTATTTACAGGATGTTCCTCATGAGTCCTTAGGCACACCTGTTTATATGTCCACTCTTGTAGGAGATTCTATCGTTGTGGATCAGATTTATTATTCCTGTGTTTTCACATTTTGTGGTTATAAGACTAGAACGGATCTTCTGTTGCTTGATATGATCGACTTTGAGAACATCATGGGCAGGGACTAGCTATCCCCATATTACGCCATCCTTGATTGCCATGCCAAGATTGTTACTTTAGCGATGCCAGAGCTGCCTGAATTGGAGTCGAAGGGTTCGTCTGTCAGTACATCTGGTCAGGTTATCTCTTTTCTGAAGGCTCGACATATGGTCGAGAAAGGTTATTTAACTTATCTAGCTTATGTTCCGGATACTACCGCAGAGGCTTCGACGATTGATTCAGTGCCCGTAGTCCGGGAGTTCTCCAATGATTTTCCTTATGATCTCCCAGGAATGCCACTAGATAATGATATTGATTTTTGTATTGATTTGGCTCCAAGTACCTAGCCTAAATCTATCCCACTGTACCGTATGGCACCGAAAGACTTGAAGGAGTTAAAGAAACATCTTGAGGAGTTTCTAGCAAAGGGATTCATCAGACCAAGTGTATCACCTTGGGGTGCACCACTATTATTTCTGAAGAAGAAATATGGGACTATGCGGATGTGCATTAATTACCGCTAGCTGAACAAAGTTACCATTAAGAACAAGTACTTGTTGCCACATATTGATGATTTGTTTGACGAGTTGCCGGTGGTAAGCACTTACCTTATGATTGATGCTGAAAGTGGTGCTCCAAAATCACTCCAAGATCGGCTCCCATGGAGGAAATAAAATGAAAATAGCCGAATTCCCATTTTAAACTTCACTGCCCAGGTCCGCCCTTCTTCACAATCGCAGAAAGATCATCACGATCGCGAAGGCCAAAAAAAAATACTGCCTCCAATTTCCTCTTCACGTTCGTGTTAGCTTGGTCGCATTCGCGAACCTTTGTGACCACCACCCTTCGCGTTCGCATTCCACTAGCCACATTAGTGAAGGCCAACTACTCCAAGCCCCACCCTCTTCCTTCCATGCATTTGCCGTAGCTCACTCGAGTTCGCGTAGGCTGTTCCAGGCCCTATGCCGCGTTTACGATGAACAACCATCAGCAGTAAAAACATCCTTACTTCGTGAATGCGGGACTCCCTTCGCGTTCACGAAGGACAACACCAGAACCAGCAATAGTAGTATCCAAAACAGCCCGTATCGACCGAAACTACCCCGAAACACAACTGAGGCCATCGGGACCCTGTCCAATCACACCAACTAGTCCCATAACATAACACAAACTTTCACGAGGCCTCAAATCACATCAAAAAACATCAATGAATCTCACCCCAATTAGATCTTAGTGAACTTTAGAACTTCAAATGTCCACATTTGATGCCAAAACCTATGAAATCCCATACGATTGACCTCAAACTTTACACATAAGTCACATTTGATAGTACGGAGCTACTCTAACTTTCTAAATCGGAATCCGACCCCGTTATCAAAAAGTCTACTCCCGGTCAAACTTCCCAAAGACCTTCAAATTCCAACTTTAGCCAAATGACCCCAAAATGACCTACATGCCTCCAAATTCACACACGGACGTGCTCCTAAGACCAGAATTATCATATGAAGCTATTCCTAGGCTCAAAATTCCAAACGGACACCGATAGCATTAAAATACAATTCAACCCAAATTTATGAAATCATTCTAAAATGCCAACTTTCCACAATAAGAACTAAAATGCTTCCGGGTCATCAAAAACCCGATCCGGACATACGCCGAAGTCCAAAATCATCATATGAATCTGTTGGAACCTTCGAATTTCGATTCTGAGGTCGTTTACTTAAAAATAAAACCTTAGTCAATTCTTCTAACTTAAAGCTTCCAAAATGAGAATTTTCTTTCCAAATACACTTCGAACTCCTGAATTTCAATTCCGACCATACGTACAAGTCATAATACCTTAAGTGAAGCTACTCATGGCCTTAAACTACCGAACGATGCGCTAGAGCTCAAAACGACCGGTCGGGTCGCTACATACCCAGATAATAACATGAATATATCTTTGTACAAACTCTCATCACCTCGTGCGTACGTAGCCCCTGCTACAAGTAGCAAATATCAATTACAACACCTAGGGGTAGTTTTTCCCTTGCAGAGTTTGATATGAGACTTACCTCTCTCCGAAGTTCCATAACCAAATTCCAAAGCCCCTCTAACACCTCAAACCAATGCTCGTCGCTCCAAAACAAGTCAAACAATGTGCAAATCAATAAAAATATACACTAATACTCATAACAAATAAATTTTGACGAATTCCCAACTCCGCTCGAAAAGTTGATAAAGCAACCCTTGGGCCCACGTGCCCGGATTTCAAAACTTTTTGAAGATAACCATTACCTATAACATTACGAACTCTAATATATGATTTATTACCAATTCCATATCCAATTTCGTGGTTTTTCTTTAAAATCCCAAATTTCTACAAATTTTCATGCTAGAATCCATATAAAATCGTTGTATTTTACTCACAATAGATGGGGATAACTTACCTTCCCATTGATGATGAAAACCTCCACTTGAAGCTCTCCAAGAATCGTCCAAAACCAAGAGAATGAAAGAAATGGGCCAAATCCCGTCTTAAAACAACTCACTGCCCAGCCTGGCCTTCGCACCTGAGGTCTTTTAGCTGCTTATGTGCCTCCACTTCTACGGAGGACTCTTCGCAGGTGCGGATCTCCTCAAAGGCTAGCTCCTCCAATTCTGCGCTCCTTCACCCGCAGGTGCACATCTCCTTCTGCGGAAACTCTTTCGCACCTGTGGACTCCTAATTCCTCTATCCCTTCCGTTTCTGCGACCACTGGGTCACTTCTGCGGGCTCGCACCTGCGGCCCTTTTCACGCAGGTGCAAACGCACCAGATGCGCAGCTGCTTCAACTCTTCCTCCGAATCTAAATTCGATCCGTTGACCATCCAGAATCCATCCAAGGCCCTCGGGACCCCAACCAGTTATACCAACATATCTCAAAATGCAATACAAACTTAGTCGAGCCTTCAAATAACATCAAACAACTATAAAACCACGAATTGCATCCCAATTCAAGCTTAATAAACTTAAGAACTTCAAACTTCTACATCCGATGTGGAAACCTATCAAATCATGTCCGGTTGACCTCAAATTTTGCATACAACTCACATTGACATTACAGACCTACTCTAACTTCCGAAATTGGAATCCGACCCCGATATTAAAAAGTCCACTCTCGGTCAAACTCCCAAAAACCTCCAACATCCAACTTCCGCCAAATGACCCCGAAATGATCTATAGACCTCTAAATCCACATCTGGATGCACTTCTAAGACCAGAATCACCATATGAAGCTATTCCTAGGTTCGAAATTCCAAACGGACACTGATAGCATTAAAATACACTTCAACCCAAATTTATGAAATCCTTTCAAAATGCCAACTTTCCACAATAGACACCGAACAGCTCCCATACCACCCAAAACCTGATCCGAACATATGCCCAAGTCCAAAATCATCATACGAATCTGTTGGAACCTTAAAATCCCAATTTCGAGGTCTTTTACTCAAAAATCAAACCTTATTCAATTCTTCCAAATTAAAGCTTTCGAAATGATATTTTTTATTCCAAATCAACTCCAAACTTCCAGAAATCCAATTCTGACCATGCATACAAATTATAATACCTGAAGTGAAGCTACTTAAGGCCTCAAACCGCCGAATGATGTGCTAGAGCTCGAAACGAACGGTTGAGTCATTACATTCTCTCCTACTTAAACATGCGTTCATCCTCGAACGTGCTAAGAACTATTGCGGAGTTGTCTGAAATTACTATTTAACCTCTTGAGCACCTACCCGTGCTACTACTACCCAGTTGAGCACATTGGCTCGAGTCAATCTGAAGATCGTCCTATTTATTTTGTCAAATAAGCCTTAGAGCCAAATTCCAAAACATCTGAGATTCTCTACCAGATATTTTTCCAACATATGAACACCATATCAATCATTGCACACTGCACCAAGCATTAATGTATACCTTTACTGAATTCACACCTTGCAACGTGCAACTCATTTGCCCTAGGCATTCTTCCCTAAGCAACAACTAAATTTTCCACTGATCTGAAGCCCATAGGATACCTCATAGCAAATATAAGCCTTGTTTCAATGCTCCCAATATTACCACGATGGAAGACATGTGCAGAGACTCATAACCACCTGCTGAATCACAAATTATATTTCTGAACTAAATAACGATATTTGCTCTTTAATATGCCTTATATAAATTCGATCGCACTGATCATAGGTCCAATAATCTCGTCTCACCTAGTATGAGCTTCTCAGGCAATAAGCCATCTTAGACACTGCCAAAAGTCTCATATGATGCCACAATGTGCCTACAAGCTACAAACTCGAATGTGATACATAAGGAAAACGAACTCTGGAAAGAACTACTCAACCCAAGTAACTAATTAAACAACCGAAAAGATGTTATGAACCTTCATCAGAAAATGAGAAACAAAACACACAAGATAGATATGGGGAATTGTACTCAACATCATACTGTTACAGCGTGCAACCTGATCCACACATAATAATCTACAAGGAAATACTTACGCAGCTAGAATGCTCTTACATGCGTAATACCCGAATGTCGACCACAAGCACGCCAAGTGCATAATACCATCCCCGAGGATACAGATACCATAATACTCGAAAAAGCTCAAGCACGACTAAGGTGCAATAAATGAAGCCATCCTGCTTGTATAACACCGCAAACTACACGGGACCAGAACACATGTGTGAATAATCAAGTCATCTCATTTACATGGAAAAGCTAATGACATAATAAAATCCAAAGCCCGAAGACTCCTCCATAAGCAACGTAATGTTGAAATGAACACATCCGGTCTGATATAGAGCACGTATTCACATTTATATCCATCTACGTACCCCAAGCAAATTATAATCATACTATGCTAGACTAATAACCTTTCAAGGATCCACAATGACCTATTCATGACATATAAACACAACCGACAAATCTAGAACAAACTCACGCGGTCCACAACCCAAGGAATAGAACGCCCCTCAGGTATAAACTCTCTCACATTAGCGATAGTACCATAATCTCCATACTTGGTTTCAATCTTTAACAATCAAGTGACTAACATGTCATACTTATACAAATCTTCTCGTGGGGCACGCTCCCATGACCTTCCGCTCAGGTAGCAAAGTCCGTACATCCATACCATCAATCGTTCTAATTCTGTAAAACAAATTAAAAATCTGCAAGTCAGTACACAAAGCCTCTTCCACAAAACACCATTCTCAGGTCACGTTAAAGAGAAATGCCAGCTTGCTTTTAAATCTGATGTCACGACCCAAAATCCATTAAAAGTCGTAATAGCGCCTAACATCGCCGTCAGGCAAGCTAACAACAAATTATTAACTTAATTACTCCTTTTAATTTTTTTTAAAATCATAATTTCCTTCAGTTAAATAGTAAGAAATGAAATTTACAGGTAAATGATAATATTCTCATAAGTAAAATATTGAACTACCGGTAAGCACTCCCAAAACCCAATGTCATAAGTACATGAGCATCAACTAGGAAGTGAAAAAAAATACAGCATCTATCCGGAATACAAATTAGATAGGAGAATATAAATAACTCTGAAGGAAACTCTGCTAGTTGTGGATTGTAACATGAAATACAGCTCGCGGTAAGTCCCCGCATCATCCGCGCCTCCGCGCCCAAAGGACCACCACACATAAATCTACATGTACAAAAATGTACAACAAGTGTAGTATGAGAACGCAAATTAACGTGTACCTAGTAAGTATCTAGTCTAACCTCAAAGAATTAGTGATGAGGGGTCGACTCCGACACTTACTAAGGGCTAACCATAAAATATCAATATTATAATTAAGCATGGGTTATGTAGAAACAACAGAAAACACAAGAACAAGAAATAAGCAAACAATTCTTTCATTGATAGTAAATCCCAACTTAATTTCCATCATTTTATCAAATTAATCTTTTAAGCCAATGAAACAATATCGATTATAACTAGACTCCAAGAAATTGTACGTACAATTTATGACGAGGTCGTGCGAACATTCCAACATATAAATATAAACTGTACACTACCAAGGGTCGAAAAACACGAACCATAGATGCATCTATCTACTACCAGGCGTTCGATCCACTCCTAAAGAAGAGAAAATACATTAAAACAACCGATTCAAGATTTATTAAGGGTTAATACTCAAAAGAATATCAATTCTCATTAACAGTCAAGTGACCCGTCAACAACTCAAGTAAATGAAGTTTAACATTTTACAATTCCTTTATCAAGTTCCAATATGTTTTAAACAATTAAATTAATAAGTAGGATACAAACATCGCAAGTATAACATGATTTGGGTCCTAGACTATCTAGACATAAGTACAATTATTAGCTTCGTATGAACTCTTGTCACCTCATGCGTACGTAGCCCTGACAAATAGAAGTACATATTAAATCAATTCATCTATGGGGTTAATTCCCTCTTACAAGGTTAGAAAAGAGACTTACCTCACTCTGAAGTTCCATAACCGGCTCCGACGCCACTCTAACACCTTAAACCAAATCTTGACAGTCCAAAAATACGCAACCAATGTGCAAACCAATCAAAATGAGTTCTAATACCCATAATTAATCAATTTAAACAAATCCTAACTCCGCTTGAAATTTCGATAAAGTCACCCTCGGGCCCACGTGCCCGAATTCCAAAAACTTTTAAAGATAAACATTACCTATAATGTTACAAACTCAAATATATATATGTCATTCCAAGTTCCATGTCAAACTTCGTGGTCAAAATTCAAAAATACCAATTTCTAGATATTCTACCAAAATCCCAAATTTTCTACAAATTTCCATATTTAAATCCATATATAAACCAAGTATTTAACTTGCAATAGGCGGAATTAACTTACCTCCAAGTTGCTAGGTGAATACTCCCCTCAAGAAGCTCCAAATAATTCCCAAGAATGAAGAGAAATGGCAAAAAATGGCTGAGCCTAATTCATTTAAGCATTCTGCCTAGCAACTCGAGTACCCACGAACTCCTAGGCCGCTTCTCTGCATTCGTTTCTGCGGCACTTCTTCCGCACCTGCACTGTCGCGGGTGCGCAAACTTTTGCTGCTTCTGTGGGTGCTTGGCAGCCATGTCCCTTTTGCTTCTACGAGCTATATCCCGCACCTGCGAACTCGCACTGCGGATGGTCAAGTGCAAGTGCGGTCTGACCAGAAGCTGAAACTTCAGCATTTTTCTTTAAGTCCAAAATTGATCAGTTAACCTTCCGGAATCCACCCTAGGCCCCCGGGACCATAACCAATTATACTAACGCATCCCAAAACACATTAAGAACTTAGTCGAGCCTTCAAATTACATCAAACAATGCTAAAACGATGTATCACACCCATTTCAAGCTTAATGAACTTTAGAACTTCCAACTTCTACATTCGACACCGAAACCTATCAAATCACATATGATTGACCTCAAATTTTGCGCACAAGTCACATTTGGGTTTACGGACCTACTCCAACTTCCAAAATTGTAATCCGACCCCGATATCAAAAGTCCACTTCCGGTCAAACTTCCAAAAACCTCTAACTACCAACTTTAGCCAAATGACCCCAAAATGACCTACAGACCTCGAAATCCATATCCAGATGAGCTCCTAAGACTAGAATCACCATACAGAGCTATTCCTAGACTCGGAATTCCAAACAAACATCGATAACATTGAAATACACTTCAACCCAAATTCATGAAATCCTTCCAAAATGCAAACTTCCACAATAGGCACCGAAACTCTCCCGGGTCGTCCAAAACCCAATCTAGACATACGCCCAAGTCCAATGTCATCATACAAACCTATTGGAACTTTCAAATCTCGATTCCGAGGTCATTTACTCAAAAGTTAAGGCTTAGTTAGTTCTTCCAACTTAAAGCTTCCAAAATTAAAATTTTCCATCCGAATCAACTCTAAACTTCCCGAAACCCAATTCCGACCACAGGTAAAAGTCATAATACCTAAAGTGAAACTACTCATGGCCTCGAACCACCAAACGACATGCTAGAGATGAAAATGACTGACCGGGTCATTACATTCTCTCCCACTTAAACATACATTCGTCCTCGAATGTGCTAAGAACTACTCCAGAATTGTCCAAAATAACTATTTGTGCACCTACCCGTGTCACCATAACCCAGTTGAGCATATTAGCTCGAGCCTGACTAAAGATCCTTCCTACTACCTTAGCTAACAAGATTTAGAACCAAATTCCAACATCCAGAATTCTCCACGATACTATATTTTAAAATATGAATGCCGTGTTAATCACCAGACACTGAACCCAAGATGACCATGCTCATCCGCTGAAAGTACACCATGCACCACATAACTCATTTGCCCAAGTAAATCTCCCCCAAGCACAATAGCTGAAATATCCATTGGCCAGAAGCCCGTAGGATACCTTATAACAAATATAAGCCATGTTTCAACTCTCGCAATACTGCTACGACTGAAAGGATGTGTAGAAACTCATAACCGCCTGCTGAATCACAAATTATGGTGAATTTCCTCCTAACTAGAACCGTCACCTTATTCTAAAATGAATAACGATATTTCCTTTTTAATAGGCCTCACATAAAGCCGATCACACTGATCCAAAGACCAATAATCTCGTCTCACCCAGTACAAGTTGCTCGGCAATGAGCCACCTCAAACATTGATCAAGATCTCATATGATGCTCGAATGTGCCAACAAGCTACAAACTCAAATGTGTTACATAAGGAAGACTGAACTTTTGAAAAGAACTACAGCCGAAAACGATGTTATGAACCTCCCTAAAAAAATGTGAAACAAAACACACATAATAGATATAGGGAAATTTACTCAACTTCAGACTGTTGCAGCATGCAACTCGATCCACACGTCATTTCATTGCAGCATGCAACCGGATCCAACCATGATACCTATGGCGGTGTTCCACCCTATCCAAACAACATACCCGTGGAGGCGTGACACCCGATTCACACACAATAATCTATAAGGAAATACTTACCGAGCTTGAATGCTCATACCTACAAAATATCCGAATGTCGACCACAAGATCGCTAAGTGCATAATACCAACCCTAGGGAGGCAGATAGCATCATGCGTTATAAAACTCAAGCCTGACTAAGGTGCAATAAATGACCTGCATCTCAAGAGTCATCCTGCTCATATAACACCGCAAGATACATGGGACCACAACACATGTGCGACAAACCAAGCCGTCTCACCACCCACATGGCACAATAAAGTATTTCCTAGAATCGATGATGATAGAAATAACATCCAAAGCCCAAGGACTCCTTCATAAATAACGCTATGCTGAAATGAACACATCTGGCCTGATATAGAGCCCACATTTACATTTATATCCATCCACGGACCTCAAGCCGATCCTGATCGTACCGCACTAGGCTAATATCCTTTCAAGGATCCACAATGACCTTTTTCTATGACACACAAGAACAACCGCCGAATCTGGGACAGACTTCCACAATTCACAACCAAATGAATAGAGCGCCTTATAGGCCTAAACTCTCACATTAGCAATAGTACCATAATCTCCATACTTGGTTTCAATCTTTAATCAATCAAGTGACTACATGTCACATTTATACAATCTTCCCGTGGGATACGCTCCCACGACCTTCCGCACTGGATAACAAGTCTACACATCCATACCACCGGCCACACTAATGTTATAAAGCAATTCAAGAATTCGCAAAATCAGTACACAAAGCCTCTTACACAGGACAACGATCTCAGCTGACGCTAAAGATAATATCAGCTTACTCTAAATATCTGAATCTTTTCCTGCTCATCCGAGCTCATGACATTCTTGTCAACACTAAACTGCAACCTTGATCCTAAACTTCTAATTTCTATGCCGTTCGCTGCACCTAATATGCCAATACGCGAGAGTACATGAATTTCATCATAAATTCTGAACCACTAAAAGAATTAACACCTCATCATATAGAAACCTCTTACTTAGCTCATTTTAGAAGAACCAATGCAACACGCAACTGAATTCTCAAGCTACAGGAAATACAAACCTCATGTCGCAATCTGAACCGCCATGGCTATTCTAGAATCCATTTACTCAACCTAGTCCTTAGAACCAAATACCTCCCAAATCAATTGAATTATGGTGGCTATCAAGCCTTACACTTAGTACCATAAATCTCATATATAACTTAACACGTTGAAGGAACTGATCAAGGACATAATCATGTCGATTCAACCATTACTAACCGACCCAACTTCTTCCAATTTATTCTCAACTTGCCTTAGAAATAATAATAGCTCCATTCATAAACGTAACAAAACCCAACAACACTCATCCCGAGTGACCCAATCCACGAGACCACATCATCTCAATACCCATAAACCATCTCATATTCTCCTTAAGCACACAATAGAGTCGCCAATTGGTACACCCATTATGGAAGGCCTTTTGTGAATCCGAAGCTACTTATTCCAACCATCACATATTCTACTTATTTCATTCCAAGTCCTCAGGCACTATACTCAAATTCTTGAACCCACTAAGACCATTGTTGAGAGTCGCTTACTCTGATATGGCCCTGAATATAAGTCAAACTCTAGTACTCTGCTAGCACATGAACACCCTAACAAGAAGCTCCAACTGAATTCTTTTCCCGTGTACATTACTTCCACCTGAAGCAGAAACTATGACTCTTCCCAAAAATGAACATGAATCGATAAGGACAAATATAGCATATATTCCCTAAATCCTTTGCTCAAATTACCACTGATGTTTTGTTTCTTTAGTCGTAATAACCCACCAATATGTCGATAACCAAGAACCTCACAAGTAGATAACGATGCAATCCAATCGTAGATGTTGGGTCTCTCCCACTTAGCTTGAAGCTACAATTATGTAACCCTGGAACCCACCAAGATTCCTTCTTCCCCCTTGACATGATTTTGCACAATCAAACCGCCAATTCATTTTTTGAAATCTCTCTATTAAACATTTTATGAACACTCAGAATCACTAACCATATTCACACATTCGGCCTCTTACCGAATAGCTGGTAAAATTTTTCGTAGAAGTTTCTTCAACGCCATACAACCGCTAATCTGCTCACTAGAGATAACCCACCCATGGAAATGCCATGCCGACATCTTCCAACGATATTGTACTAGGTACAATCTCTACGAAATCAGTAAACCCTACTTAGCCCATGGGTATTCACCAGTTGTACCATTCTGTTCACTCCCCATTGACATCACTAAAAATGCGACAATACATTCCAACCCGAATTCATGTCGCATTCCTCTTCATATCAAGCAGACTCCTTTATGTCACATCTAATATTCCCCCAGTATAGTAGCCAACATTCCAAATTAAATCCGCCGACCTAGTCAATGTCCATTACGATTCCCAATTTCCCTAAACTTCTCTCTAGGTGTGTGGCTATCCTACCACAAAACTTTTATGCTACTCTGCCACTCTCCCACCTTGGTCAAACCCTCTCCTTTAAGCAACTACCTAACTTCTGCTTCTCACACTTGGCCTTCTAGAAATTTAACCACCACAAGACACCTCCCACTCAAACCAATAGATCTCTACCAACTTTAAAAGTCTCCGAAGATCATCCTTCTCAAGCCATCAACACTAAGAACACCGATTTGACCATGAACCACTGCACACCACGATCTCTGACAGCCACTTGCCCTACACCATTTCACAATACCCTATCCTAAAGGAAAATTGAAGAAGACCATAACACTGGAGAACTTATCACATTCAATCAAGGACGACGACAGCACGTAACAAATGAAGAATTTCACCCGCTCGAAAATACCAAGTATTGTTACTCCATCAACCCAAACCGGAGCATTTGTAGTCCGATTACTTTTCCTCCGCCGGAACTAATTATTGAACCTCTAAGCTGTGAATTGAGAAATCATTCTATCAGTCATTCCTGTCACGATCCATAACTAAGCACCCTACCATTGCACCTACAATACACGATAGCAATGCATGAATCATCATAACAATCAGTGCCCAACTTCAAAACCATAGGCAATACTGACACTGAGCTAAAACGACAGGACAACTTTCTGCAATGCGACGACAATAGCCCAATCGATTACGCAGGGAGAAACACCCTGCACCACATCTGTAGTATCATTACAATTCCTTGATGGCCAATTGATAACAAACACTTCACCTCACATAAGATTAAATAGGAAAGAAATAAAAGCATAAGCCTCAAAGGAATCAAATCGCACGATGAGGAATCAAGAAGGGAAGTGCTCCTAACAGCCCTGTAGCCTCTCGAAGATAAGTACGGACGTCTCTGTACCAATCTGCAAGAATCTACTAGACTTGGTCATGACTAATGTGATAGAAGTGAATCTAATGCTCTGATACCAAGCTATCACGACACGAAATCCATTAAAGGTTGTGATGGTGCCTAACACTGCTGTCAGGCAAGTCAACAATAAATGATTAACTTAATTACTCCTTTTAGTATTTTTGAAATCATAATTTCCTTCTATTAAATAGTAAGAAGTGAAATTTACAAATAAATGATAATATTCTCATAACTAAAATAATGAACAACCCATAAGAACTCCCAAAAACCCGATGTCACAAGTACATGACCATAAACTAGGAAGTGAAATAAAATACAACATTTTTCTGGAATACAAATTAGACAGGAGAATATATAACTCTAAAGGAGACTCTGTTGGCTGTGGATCGTACCATGAAATGCAGCTCGCGGTAAGTCCCTGCATCATTCGTGCCTCTGCACCCAAAGGACCACCGGGCATCAATGTACCTTCACAAAAATGTGTAGCAAGTGTAGTATACGTACGTAAATCAGTGTGTTACCAATAAGTATCTAGTCTAACCTCGAAGAAGTAATGACGAGGGGTCGACTACGACACTTACTATGGGCTAACCATAAAATATCAATATTATAATTAAGCATGAGTTATGTAGAAACAGCTAAAAACTTAAGAACAATTAGTAATCAAATATCTCTTTCACGATAGTAAATCCCAATTTGATTTCCATCATTTTAACATATTAATCTTTGAAGCCAATGAAACAATATTGATTATAATTGGAATCCAAGAAATTTTATGCACGATTTATACCGAGGTCGCATGGCCCGTTCCAACATATAAATATAAATTGTGCACTGACGAGGGTTGTACATGAACCATAGATGCATCTATCTGCCACTTAGATGTTCGGCCTACTCCACAAGAAGAGACAACACATTAAAACAACCGATTCAAGATTTATTAAGGGTTAATTTTCAAAGAAATATCAATTCTCATTAACTGTCAAGTGACCCGTCTAAAACTCAAGTAAATGCAGTTTAACCTTTTACAATTCCTTTATCAAGTTCCAATATGTTTTAAACAATTCAATTAACAAGTAGGGTGCAAACATCGCAAGTATAACATGATTTGAGTCCTAGACTACCCGGACATAAGTACAATTAGTAGCTTTGTACGGAATCTCATAACCTCGTGTGTATGTAGACCCCACAAATAGAAGTACATATTAAATCATATCACCTATGGAGTTAATTCCCTCTTACAAGGTGAGAAAAGAGACTTACCTCGCTCCGAAGATACATAACCGGCTCCGACGCCACTCTAACACCTTAAACAAAAGCTTGACAGTGCAAAACTATGCAACCAATGTGCAAACCAATCAAAATGCATTCTAATACCCATAATTAATTAATTTAATCAATTCCCAACTTCGCTAGAAAATTCGATAAAGTCACCCATGGGCCCACTTGCCCGGATTCCAAAAAATTTCGAAGATAACCATTACCCATAACATTACGAACTAAAATATATAACGTATTCCAAATTCCATGTCCAATTTTGTGGTTAAAATCCAAAAATATCAATTTCTAATTTTTCTACCAAAATCCCAAATTTTTTACAAATTTCCATGTTTAAATCCATTTATAAACCAAGTGTTTAACTTGCAATAGGTGGGATTAACATACCTCCATGTTGCTAGGTGAATACTCCCCTCAAGAAGCTCCAAATATTGGGCAAGAATGAAGAAAAATGGCAAAAAATGGCTTAGCCCCATTCTTTTAAGAATTCCACCCAGTGACTCCCGCACTAGCGGACTCCTGGGCCACTTCTGCACATTCGTTTCCCCGACACTTCTTCTGCACCTGTAGCCACTGCCTTCGCACCTACGCTGTCGCGGGTGCGCAAACTTTTTTCGCTTCTGCAGGTCATTTGTAACTTTGGCCCTTCCTCTTCTGCGAGCCATATCTCGCACTTGCAGACTCACACCTGCGGCTGGTCAAACGCAAGTGTGGTCGCACCAGAAGCTGAAACATCAACATTTTTCTTTAAATCCAAAATCGATCCGTTAACCTTTCGGAATCCACCCGAGGTCCTCGGGACCTTAACCAATTATACCAACGAATCCCAAAACACATTACGAACTTAGTGAGCCTTCAAATCACATCAAATAATACTAAAACCATGAATCACACCCCAATTCAAGCTTAATAAACTTTAGAACTTCCAACTTCTATCTGATTGACCTCAAATTTACGCACTAGTCACATTTGACATAATGAACCTACTCCAACTTACAAAATTGTAATCCGACTCCGATATCAAAAAGTCCACTCCAGGTCAACTTTCCAAAAACGTCTAACTTTCAACTTTCGCCAAATGACCTCAAAATGAACTACGGACCTTCAAACCCACAACTGGACACGCTCCTAAGACCAGAATCACCAAATAGAGCTATCCCAGGCTCGGAAACCCAAAATGACATCGATAAAATTGAAATATACTTCAACCCAAATTCATGAAATCCTTCCAAAATGGCAACTTCCACAATAGGCGCCAAAATGCTCCCGGGTTATCCAAAACTATGCCGAAGTCCATAATCATCATACGAATCTATTGGAACCTTCAAATCCCGATTCGGAGGCCGTTTACTCAAAAGTCAAACCTTAGTATGTTATTCCAACTTAAATCTTCCAAAATTAAAATTTTCCATCCGAATCAACTCTGAACTTCCTGAAATCCGATTCCGACCACACGCACAAGTCATAATACCTAAAGTGAAGCTACTCATCGAATCAAACCGCCGAACGATGTGCTAGAGCTCAAAATGACCGGTAGGGTCGTTATATTTGAATTCACCCCCTACTCATCCGAGTTCGTGACATTCTATCAATACCAAACAGCAACCCTGACCTTCAACTTCCACTCCCTCTGCTGTTCACTGCACTTATCATCTCGCTATGCGATAGTACCTACATTCACCATAACCTTTGAACCACTAGTGGGGATAAAATGCTTAATTAGTTATAAACCTTTCACTTAATTCATTTCAGAACAACCATTGCAACACTCAACTAAATTTCCATAACCGCTGAAAATACAAACCTCAGGTCGTGATTTGAGCCGCCATTACTCATTTGGAATACATTTACATAATAAGGCCATTAGAATCAAATATTTCCCAAACCAATAAAATTAAGGTAGTTGTCAAGCCTCGCACGTACCGCCACAAATCAGATGTATAACTTAACACATTGAAGCAACTGATCATTGCCACCATCATGCCGATTCAACCATTGCTAATCGATCTGACTTCTTCTAATTTACTCTGGACTTGCTTTAGAAATAATAATAGCTCCTTCCAAAATATAACGAACTCAATCCGCACTTATCCTGAGTGTCCTCATTTCACTAGATGGGTCATCATAATTCAAATAAGGAAAACTCTCAGATGCACTAGCCTTTTGACAAATAATACGCACGATCGCAAAGAAGTATTTTTACATAAATGTCGAGGCGTACGGACCGATCCCATCATAATCTAGTATATAACAATAGATACATCTATTATATATTGATGAGGTGAATGGCTCGCTCCCATGAGAGTGTGGTACATAATCCTGTCGAGGCAAATGACCCGATCCCATAAGGTTTGCACACGACCGAGGGTCAAACAATACGAACCATAGATGTATCTATCCTGTCGAGGCGAGCGGTCTGATCCAATTAAAATAAGAAGCTTTGAAGGGTCCTTAACCCGACTCACCAAAGGAAATGTGAGTTTTACGAAAGCTTTAGGGAAACCCTTCGATGAGAACGCATAATGCGAAGGGAATTCGCAAGAGGAGTACAATTATTCTCTGGAAAATAATGAAGTTCATCTGATCTCTACAATAATGAGTCTACCATTCTACGCAAGTCTAGTCTCAAATTGTAACATGTAGTAAAGGAATCTAATAGGCAAGAGACAACTCAAATAGTAAAGTTATAGCATGGCGTGAATCTGAGTCTACCTGGACAATAACATGAATATAGACACGTACAGACTCTTGTCACCTCGTGCGTATGTATCCCCCGCAACAAGTGGCAAATATCAATTCCAACACCTAGGGGTAGTTTCCCCCTCACAGAGTTAGACAGGAGAATTACGTAGCTCTGAAGTTCCATAACCGGCTCCAAAGCCCCTCAACACCTCAAACCGATGCTTGTCACTCCACAACTAGTCAAACAATGTGCAAATAACTAAAAATATATTGTAATACTCATAACAAATCAATTTAGATGAATTCCCAATTCTGCTCGAAAAGTTGATAAAGCAACCCTCGAGCCCACGTGCCCGGATTTCAAAAAATTTCGAAGATAACCATTACCTATGATATTACGAACCCAAATATATAATTTATTTCCAATTCCATGTCCAATTTCGTGGTCAAAATCCAAAAATATCAATTTATAGGTTTTTCTTCAAAATCCCAAATTTCTACAAATTTTCATGCTTGAATCCTTGTATTTAACTCACAATAGGTGGGGATAACTTTACTTGACATTGATGATGAAAGCGTCCACTTGAAGCTCTCCAAGAATCGCCCCAAACCATGATAGAATAAAAGAAATAGGCCAAATCCCATATTAAAACAACTCACTGCCCAACTCGGCCTTTGCACCTGCGGTCCTTTAGCCATTTTGGCGCCTCCGCTTCTATGGAGGATTCCTTGCAGGTGCGAATCTCCCCCAAGGCAAGCTCCTACGCTTCTGTGCTCCTTCACCCGCAAGTGCGCATCTGCTTCTACAGAATATCTTCCGCACCTGCGAACTCCCAGTCCCTCACTCCCTTCTGCGACCACTAGGCCACTTCTGTGGGCTTGCACCTACGGCCCTTTTCACGCAGGTGCGATCACACCAGATGCCCATTTGCTTCAGCTCTTTTTCCATATCCAAATTCGATTTGTTGACCATCCGGACCCGAGGCTCTAGAGACCCTAACCAATTATACCAACACGTCTCAAAATGCAATACGAACTTAGTCGAGCCTTCAAATCACATCAAACAACTCTAAAACCACAAATTGCACCCCAATTCAAGCTTAATGAACTTAAGAACATCAAACTTATACATCCGAAGCTGAAACCTATCAAATCGCGTCCCGTTGACCTCAAATTTTGTAAACAAGTCACATTTGACATTACAGACCTACTCCAACTTTAAGAATTGGAATCCGACCCTGATATCAAAAATTCCACTCCTGATCAAACTTCCAAAAACCACTGAGTTCTAACTTCCGCCAAATGACCCCAAAATGACCTACGAACCTCCATATCCACATATGGACGTGCTTCTAAGACCAAAATTACCATAAAAAGCTATTCCTAGGCTCAAAATTCTGAATGGACACTGATAGCATTAAAATACACTTCAACCCAAATTTATGAAATTCTTCCAAAATGCCAACTTTCCACAATAGGCACCAAAACGCTCCCGGGTCATCCTAAACTCGATCCGGACATACGCCCTAGTCCAAAATCATCATACAAATCTGTTAAAAAAACTTCAAATATCGATTCCAAGGTCGTTTACTCAAAAATCAAATGTTATTCAATTCTTCCAACTTAAAACTTCCGAAATGAGAATTTTCTTTCTAAATCAACTCCGAACTTCCCAAAATCCAATTTTGAGCACGCGTACAAGTCATAATACATTAAGTGAAGCTACTCAAGTCCTCAAACCATCAAATGATGTGCTATCGCTCAAAACAATCGATCGAGTTACAACTTCTACATATTTTGTGCGTAGCTAGGTATTGGATATATCGGACTCAGACATAGTTGCAAGGATTCATAGAGCTGCTTGGTCATTCCAGTCCCTTGGGGTCTTTCCATTTTATTGTACTATTAGTTATTATTCAAACAATATTGAGTATTCAATCCTTCAGATCCTTTCATGTATTCAGTTAGAGTTTGTGATATAGTACTACCAATCTTGGGAGGTTGTTATAATTATTTCCGCTATTGGTTTTGATACTTATGTTAAATTCTATTTAAAAAAGGTGGGGTGGCTTGAATATTTGTTATGATCGTCTTAATTAGTCTTAGAGACTAAGTCCTATCACGGTCTCGAAGGTGGGAATTTTGGGTCGTAACAAGTTGGTATCAGGGCTCTAGGTTCATAGGTTCTACGAGTCACGAACGAGTTTAGTAAACGTCTGTACTTATCTTCGAGAGGCTACAAAATTATTAGGAAATTTTCACTTCTTTCATTCCCATCGTGCAAATTTTTTGACTTTGGAATTTGAGCCTTAGTATCTCTATTCTCTCATAGATTGTGAGGATAAGTGCTACCATGCCAGCTGATCATATACATGCCTATGTTGCTAGGGCTGCAAGAGGCCAGGGCCGAGGTAGAGGCTGAGGAAGGGTACATGTCACAACTAGAACACTAATCAGAAGAGCAGTTGAGGAGCCGCCAGTACCTCTATTTGGGGTATAGTCACCAGAGGCACCTGTTGTTATCCCCGGACTTTAGGAGACTTTATCACAGTTCCTGAACGAACATGTTTGGTACATTAACCAATGTAGGATTGATCTCTATTGCACCAAATATTTCATAGATTGGGGGAGTAGCTCAGACTCCTACCTCCCGTACTCCATTGTAGCAAGTTCACATTGGCCATGTTTCGGGTACAGTACCGGTAAAACATGATATTTTAGTTCATCTTGGGTTCAGGCTAGAGGCATCAGAAGAAGGACAAAAGTGATTTGAGAGATTTAAGAGGTATAGCCCGCCTACCTTCAGTGGTACAACTACTGAGGATGCTTAGGGATTTCTAGAAAAGTGTCACTGTATTCTCTTCTCCATGGGTATTATGGAAGTGAGCAGAGTTGTTTTTACTACATTTGAGTTGTCTGGAGCAGCATATCAGTAGTGGCAAGTCTTTGAAGAAGGTATACCAGCCGATGCAATACAACAAATTTGGGCTCAATTTTCGGAAATATTTTTGAAAGAGTTTGTTACTTAGACTCTCCAAGATATGTGGCGCACTGAGTTTGAATGGTTGCATTCGGGCAGAATGACAGTGTCAGAATATGCCATCAGTTTCAGTGAGTTAGCCCGTCATGCACCTGTTTTGTTTCCTACAATCATAGAGCGAGTCTGCAAATTTATCAAGGTGCTACATTATGATCTTAAAATATGTATGGCTTGAGAGATGCAGACTGACATTCCATTTTAGCAAGCAGTAAAAATTTCCAGGAATTTAGAACATGTTCAAAGTGAGGAAAAGGAGTCTAAGGATGCCAAAAGGTGTTAGAACTTTGTAGGATTCAGTGGATCTTACTCTGCAGCTAAGACTCATCATGGCGGACGCTCGGGCATTCCGTCAGCCCTGCCTGAACATCAAATTACTCGAGGTGCTCCGGCAAGTTCTTATAATGCACCACCGACACGAGATTCTTACAATGGTTATTTCAGTTATCCAGCATAGACTCAGTATGAGAAACCGCTACCTTATATGGGTTATTATCAGTGTGGTGATACTAGGCACATCATGAGAGATTGTCCCAGACTTTGGAGAGGTGGATTTCATCATAACACTCAGTCTACGGGCCCCAATACAGTTACTACCCCACATGCACAGCTACTTAGGGGTGGACGACAGACGGGTAGAGGGAGCCCTAGAGAGGGAGGTCTAGCCCATTGATATATTGCTCTGATTATGACCGAGGCCTCTACACCAGATGGTGTTGTTACATGTACGATCCTGACTGGTTATAAAAGGATATTTTTTGTTAATTTGGTTCGATTCTGAATATCGAGGCGAGTCCTCCTTTTATGATTCACTTATAGGTGAGCTTCATAATTTCGTGACCCACTTATATGTTTATCCCTGTTGGAAGACTTTATGGTGTTAGCCTGTGTCTATAATTTTGTTATGTACACTATTGAGGGCTATGAGTCAAAAAGTGACCTTATATTACTCACTACAGTGGGTTTTGATTGCCCTACTAGTATGGGGGTTCATTATATATTGTGAAATTGTTTATCGAAATATATGAGAAGAAGAAAAAGAAATGGAAATTTTCAGTGGCACAGTGTGCAAAACACTTATGATTCAGAGTTGCGGACGATATCCTCGTATTTTTATATGATGTGAAATATTTAAACCGGGCTACAAGTCACGGTGGAAGTTACATAAGGACGAGGTCCTTGTGGTGAAAACCTTATGTGTTTAAATTCTCACTTTATGAAATTTAAATTTGTACTATAGTATTAATAGGGAGTCTTGTCTATAGGCTAATTTGATAATTTTGTATGTTATTTCTGTGTATATTTTGCCATATTCGTGCTGTAAACATCGAGTTTTAGCCTACAAGGTGAGTGCCCAGGTGGTGTTAAATGTGACTCGTTAATTTGGGTAAATAATTATAAAGTCTTCGTGTATGGCGTGTTATTATCAGTGTTGTGAAAATTTGAAACGAGATTTTGGTTAATATGAGATTACTTGAGGATGCTAGAATTAATTATGAACAACTATTAAGACCAGAGATGTGGTTATGGGCATGCTTATAATATGTGTGTAGGAACGATATTGTTACAGCCAATTGAGACTACCATGGTGTCTTAATACGGAAAATCAAGCCTTTTGAAATTAATTGAAGTGTAAGAAATTAGCTTTAAGGTTTATAAAGGAGGACAAAAGAGATAATATCAACTGAGAGGGTGTTGTTGGACCCATGTTAAATGTTGTTATGTTGAATCACCCTCCTGTATGTGTGTAACAGTAAACTCAATAATTTAATGTCCTCAAAAGAATTCTTGGCACGTTCGAGGATGAACATATGTTTAAGAGGGGGAGAACGTAACGACCCGACTTGTCGTTTTAAGAATTAACCCCCCATTCAACGACTTAAGGTTTTGATAAACTTCATAATATGTATTATGACTTGCGTGTGTGGCCAAGTTTGGTTTTCAAATGATTTCGAATTAAATTGAAAGAACAATTCTTTTTTTTTTTGAAGCTTAAATGAAAAGAGTTGATCGGAGTTTGACTTTGAGCAAACAACTCTGGAATAGAGTTTTGATGATTTCAATAGCTTCATATGGTGATTGTGAATTGAGGTGTATGTACGGATTTGGATTTGGAAGTTCGTAGGTCAATTCGACAAACTTTGGCGAAAGTTAGAAAATAGAAGATTTTTTGAATGTTTGACCGGGAGTTGACTTTATTGATATCGGGGTCAAAATTCAATTCTGGAAATTGGAATGGCTCCGCTATGTCATTTATGACTAGTGTGAAAAATTTGAGGTCAATCGGACTTGATTTCATAGGCTTCGACATCGAATGTAGAAGTTGGAATTTTTTAGTTTCATTAACCTTGAATTGGGGAGTGATGCATGATTTTAGCATTGTTTGACATGATGTGAGGCCTCAACTAAGTTCATATGATGTTTTAGGTCGTGTTGGTATATTTGATTGGGGTCCCGGGGGCCTCGGGTGTATTTCGGGTGTTATCAGAACATTTTGGGCTACTTTGGATGCTAATTTTGTGATGTCTGGTGTTGTTCTTTGCGTTCGCGAGGAGCCTCTCGCATTCGCGAAGAAGTATTTGGCTTCGGGGATTTTGTTCTTTTCGTTCACAAAGAGACTCTCACGTTCGCGAGGAAGGAATTCCTGTTGTCTGTCGTCTGATTTTGGAAGCTCATATCTCGCAATATATAATGAATTTGGAGATTATTCAAAAATGAAAGTTGTAGCCCTTTGTTCTTGTTTTCAGAAATTCAAACAAATTGTCATTTGGAGTTTTGTACAAAATATTATGATAGTTACACTATAGGATGTCTGGGAAGAGTTTGGAAATCTCTATTGCACAAAGCTAACTTTGGAACCTTATAACTGGCAAACTATAAGGGATCAGGAGATGAGCAACAAATGAAAGTTATAGCCCTTGGTGTCTAATTTACAGAAAGTTAAACCATTTGTCATTTAGAGTTGTGTATAAAACGTTACGACTATTATACTAGAGGTTGTCTGTGAAGAGTTTAAAAATCACTATTGAGGAATTTGCTCATCGCAAATACGAAGGGAGGGTCGCTAACGCGAAGAACAAACCCCTGGGTAGCAAAATAAAGTCCAAAAATGAAACTTCGTCTCATTCTTCCATTTTTAGACCAAGAAAGCTCGGATGAGGCAATTTTCAAGAGTTTTTCAAGGAAAACATTGGGGTAAGAATTCCTAACTCGATTTTGGTTATTATACATGAATCTATTGTTGTTTTTATCATGAAACTAGTTAATTGAGGTGAAATGGTATAAATTTTCTATACCGTAAATTTATGATTTGGAGGTTGATTTTTTATTGTAATTTGATAAAATTGTTATTGTCAAGACCCATTTCTCTTATAGGCCGTAATGGCGCCCAAGGTTGCCGCTAGGCAAGCCTACAGTGAACTAACTCTGTGATTCTTTCTTTTAAATATTTGAAATAGTTTATTTTTATTTTGTGAAAAAAAATAATAAGTAAGCATTTAATAAAATGGGAAAATCAGGATTTCTAAGCAAGTGAGATAAGTAAAATAGCCCCAAAAACCATCAAGTGTCTACTAGCATTAATCACCAAGACATGGTGTCACAAGTGTATAAGCAACTAGTAGAATATAAAAAAGAAAACTACTCTATTATCTGAAGTGAAATAGATAGGAAATACAAGCAAAAGAAAAATTCCAGCTACTGCAGAACGGGCTCAGAAGGGCAGCTCACCGCGAAGTCTCGGGAATCATGGATGCATAACGGACTGATATCCAGATGCACCTGCCTCAGATCCTGCACATTTAGTGCAGAAGTATAGCGTGAATACATATACAACATGTACCCAGTGAATATCCAGTCTAACCTTAAAGAAGTAGTAACGAGGAGTCGACTTTGACACTTATTATGGGATAACAATAAAATGTCAAAATTATAACTAAAAATGGATTACATCAATATAGCTGAAAGCTCAATCACAGGAAATAATAGGCAATTGTCTCACTAATAATAAATCCCAAGTTCATTTCCATCATTTAATAATTTATATCTCAAGCCAATGAAACAATATCAATTTTAATTGGTTCCAAAGATTTATTACGCGCAATTTATTCTGAGGTTGTACGGCCCGATCAAACATAAAATATTTAAATTATGCATTGTCAAGGATCGAATGGCACGAACCATAGATCCATCTATCTGCTACTGAGGTGTTCAATCTGTTCTATAAAAGAGAAAATACTTTATAACAACCGATTTAAGATTTATTAAGAGGCTAATATTTAATTAAATAAAAATTCTCAATAACAATCAAGTGACCCGTCCAAGAAATCAATTAAATGAAATTTAACCTTTTAAAGTTCATTTATCAAGTTCCAACATGATTTAAGAAATTAAGTTAACAAGTAGGGTGCTAATATCATAAGTATAACATGGTATGTGTCCTAGACTACCCGGACAATAGCATAATTAGTAGCTATGTACGGACTCTCATCATCTCGTGCATAGTTAGCCCTCGCACTTAGGAGCACATATTAAACAATTCACCTATGGGGTTAATTCCCTCTTAGAAGGTTAGAAAAGAGACTTATGTCATCTCAATGCTTACTTTCCGGCCTCGAATTCACTCTAAAACCTCACTCGGTGCCGAGCAATCCGAAAAATAGTCAAATGGTATATAAATTAATCAATACATATTCAAAAGTTCATATTCCAACTATTAAAGTGATTATCGAACCCCAAATGTAGGATTCCTAAAATTCATCCCCGGGCCCATGTGCCTGAATTTCGGAAATTTTCAAAGAAAGTTGTTACTCATAACCTCATTAACTCAAATATATGATTTTCACTAAGTTCCATAACAAATTTCGTGGTTAAATCCCCTTTTTATCAAAAACCTAAGTTTTTCATCTAACCCATAAATTCCACAAATTTACATGTTAAAATCTAACATAATGTATATATTAAACTCACATTAGGTAGAAATTACTTACCCTCAATAGCTAGGTTAAAATCTCCCTTTTTGAAGCTGCAATATCACCCAAGAATGCAATAAATGAACACAAAAATGGCTAAGTCCCGATTTTTAAAACTCTCTGCCCAGCTCCCTTCTTCTTCGCAAACGCAGAACAGGCCTCGCGTTCGTGAAGGCAATGACCTAGGCCCATGAAGACTTTGCCTCTGAGAACACGATAAGGACCTTGCGAACGCGATGGCTTACTAGCCCTGTCCATCGCGAACGCAAGGGCACCTTTGCGAACCCCGAAGAGCACTGACCTTGACCCCTCCCCAGGTCCCTCCCTTCTACGCGAGCGCGTAAGCCTGGGACCTCAAGGCTCCGCAAATGCTATCCCCTTCTCATGATTGCAAAGGGTAAATTTCCCCACTGCCCAAATCCTTCTCCGCCGAGGTGATGGTCCTTCCGCGTTCGCAAAGAAGGAAACCAGAACTGAAAAATCTGGTTTCCTCGACTTAACTCCGGGCGGTCTGAAATACACCCAAGCTCCTCGGGACCCCATCCAACTACACCAACATGTCTATAAACATCATACAGACCTGCTCAAATTCTTGAAATGTGTAAACAACAATAAAACTAAGAAGCACACGCCAAAACCAAATTGAATCAAAATATGAACTTCAAATTTCCAAATCGATCCGAATACGCCGAATCATACTTAGACTATTCGTAATGATACCAAATTTTTCGTGCAAGTCTTAAATCACCATAAAAAACTATTCCAGTTCTCAAAATTCCATATGGACCATGATATCACCAAAACCTACTCCAAACAAAATTTAAAGAACTTCAAAACCTTCAAAGAACCAACTTTCACTATTAGTCGCCGAAACGCTCCCGGTTCATCCAAAACCTGATCCGAATATACGCCCAAGTCCAAAATAATCATACGAACCTATTGGAACCGTCAAATCCTGATTTTGAGGTCCTTTGCTCAAAACATAACCAAGTATTCTGATTTCAAGCCGAACCCTTCCAAATCCCGAACTAACCATCCCCACAAGTCATAAAGCAGTAAAAGCACATATGGGAAGTATTATTTAGGTGAACGGGGTTCTAGAAGAAAAATGACCGGTCGAGTTGTTACATTCTCCACCTCTTAAACAAATGTTCATCCACAAATTGGTTTACAATCATACGTGGAGTTCTAAATAAGTGTGGATATCTGCTCCGCATGTCCTCCTCGGACTCCTAGGTCACCTCCTTGATTGGTTGGCCCCTCCACTGAACCTTTACCGTAGAAATCCTCTTTGATCTCAATTCGCGAACCGGCCTATCAACAATGGCAACTGGATCCTCCTCATAATCCGGGCTCACATCTAACTGAATCGTCCTAAAGTCTAACACATGTGACAAGTCATTATAATACCTTCGGAGCATAGACACGTGGAAAACCGAATGAACTCTCGATAGACTTGGAAGTAAAGCAACCTGATAATCAACCCTAACAACTCGTCTCAATACCTCAAATGGTTCTATAAACCATGGGCTCAACGTGCCCTTCTTCCTGAACCTCATGATCCCCTTCATCGACAAGACTTTCAAGAGAACCTTCTCACCCACCATAAATGATAAATCATGCTCCTTATGATCTGCATAACTCTTTTGTCTGGATTGTGCTATGCGAAATCACTCCTAAATCAACTTTACCTTTTCCAAGGCATCCTTTACCAAATCAGTACCATTTAACTTAGCCTCGCCGGGCTCAAACCACCCAATGGGAGAATGACATCGCCGACAATATAAAGCCTCAAATGGCGACATCTCAATGCTGCACTAATGACTGTTGTTGTAAGAAAACTCGGCCAAAGGTAAGAATCGATCCCAATGCCCTCCAAAGTCAATCACACATGCTCTAAGCATGTCCTCCAAGAACTGAATTGTCCGCTTTGTCTGCCCGTTGGTCTGTGGATGAAATGTTGTGATGAGCTTTACACGGGTCCCCAACTCACTCTGTACTGCTCTCCAGAAATGTGAAGTAAACTGAGGGCCTCTATCTGATCTGATGGAAATAGGCACACCATACCGAACTATATCTTGAATATAAATCAAGGCCAACCTCTCGAAAGTATACGTAGTCACAACTAGAATGAAGTGAGCCGACTTGGTCAACTTGTCGACAATGACCTAAACTACATCAAACTTTTGCAAGGTCCACGGAAACTCAACTACAAAGTCCATAGTAATGCACTCCCACTTCCACTCTGGTATAGTCATCTGCTGGAGTAGGCCACCTGGCCTCTAATGCTCATACTTAATCTGCTAGCAATTTAGGCACCTAGCTACATACTCAACTGAGTCTTTCTTCATCCTCATCCACTAATAATGCTACCTCAACTCGTGATACATCTTTGTAGCATCTGGATGAATGGAATACTGAGAACTGTGTGCCTCCTCTAGATTTCTCCCCCTCAAGCCATCGATATTAGGAACACATAGACGACCTTGGAGCTAGAGAACACCATCCTCGTTGATAGAAACCTCATTGGCACCACCATGTATTATCGTCTCTCTAAGAACCATCAAATACAGATCATGAAACTGTCGAGCCTTGATCTTCTCTAATAGTGAAGATTGGGCAACAATGCATGCAAGAACTCGGCTGGGCTCTAAAATATCCAACCTCACAAGTATGTTAGCCAAGGACTAAATGTCCAAAGCTAGTTTCTCTCCTCTACTGAAATGAATGCCAAGCTACCCATACACTCTACCTTTCTGCTCAAGGCATCCGCGACCACATTCGCCTTGCCCGGATCATAAAGAATGGTGATATCATAATCCTTCAATAACTCAAGTCATTTGTGCAGCCTCAAATTGAGATCTTTTTGCTTGAACAAATGCTGCAAGCTGCGATGATCAGTGTAAACCTCACAGGACACCCCATAAAGATAATGCCTTCAGATCTTAAGAGCATGAACAATTATAGCTAATTCTAAATTGTGCATAGGATAATTCTTCTTTTGGATCTTCAGCTGACGTGAAGCATATGCAATAACTTGCCCCTCTTACATCAATACACAACCCAATCCAATGCATGAAGCATCAAAATACACTGTATACATCTCGATTTTGAAGGCAACAATAGAACGGGTGTCATAGTCAAAATTGTCTTGAGCTTCAGAAATCTCGCCTCGCAATCATCAGACCAACGGAACGGATCACCTTTCTAGGTTAATCTAGTCAAAGGTGCTACAATAGATAAGAAGCCCTGTACAAAATTAGTAAATAATAACATGCTAACCCCAAGAAGCTTCTGATCGCAGTCGCCAAAGTGGGATGGGGACAGCTCTAAACTTCCTCAATCTTTTTGGGATCCATTTTAATACCCTCGCCTGACACGATATGCCCCAAGAATGCTACAGAATCTAGCCAAAACTCACAGTTGGAGAATTTAGCATATAGCTTCTGTTCTTGCAAGGTCTGAAGCACCACTCTAAAATTTTTGCTTATGCTCCTCCATGATGCGCGAGTAGATCAAAATTTCATCAATGAAGACAATGAAAAACGTATCATTGTATGTACTGAACACCATGTTCATCAAATCCATAAATGTTGTTGGGGCATTATTCAAGCCAAATGACATTACTAGAAACTCATAATGGTCATATCTAGTACGGAAAGTAGTATTCGGAACATCCGAGTCCCTAATCTTCAACTAATGATACCCCGATATCAAGTCGATCTTAGAGATCACCTTATCACCCTGCAACTAGTCAAACAAATCAACAATACATGGCAACATGTACTTGTTCTTAATGGTAACTTTGTTCAACTTGCGGTAATCAATGTATATGCATATAGTCCCATCTTTCTTCTTCACAAATAACACTGGCTCACCATAAGGCGATACACTTGGTTTGACAAACCCCTTTGCTAGCAACTCCTCAAGATGTTCCTTCAACTCCTTTAACTCTTTCAGAGACATACAGTACAGTGGTATAGATATAGTCTGGGTAAGTGGAGCCAAGTCAACACAGAAATCGATATCACAATCCGGTGGCATGCCTAGAAGGTCAGAAGGAAACATACTGGATAATTCCCAGACTACTAGTACTGAATCAATCATCGGAGTCTCTGCGGTAGTATCTCGAATATAAGCTAGATAAGCCAAACAACCCTTCTCAACCATATGTCGAGCCTTCAGAAAAGAGATAACCCAACTAGATGCACTGACAGACAAACCTTTATACTCCAATCTAGGCAACTCTAGCATTGCTAAGGTAATAATATTGGCATGGAATTCAAGGATGGCATGATATGGGGATAGCCAGTCCATGCTTAGCATGACCTCAAAGTCGACCATATCAAGCAATAGAAGATCCGCTATAGTGTCGTAACCACAGTATATGACCACACAAGAACGATAGATCTAATCCACAACAATAGAATCGCCCACAAGAGTGGACACATAAACAGGAGTACCCAAGGACTCACGAGGAACATCCGAAAAATGAGCAAACAGAGATGACACATATGAATAGGTAGAACATGGATCAAATAATATTGAAGCATCCCTACCACAAACAGAAATAATACCTATGATGATGGTATCTGAGGCCACTACATCTGATCTGGCCGAAAAAGCATAGAACCTAGCTAGGGTGCTGGCTGGATGGCCCCTACCTAACTAGGCTGTAACTGGCTGGCCTCCACCAGCCTGGCCTCCACCTCTAGGACGGCCTCTACCCACCTGCCCTCCGCCTCTTGGCGGTTAAAGAATTGGTGCTATAATCATGGGTTGATGGCACTACTGCACTGCCTTATCCCGAAACCTGGGGAAGAACCTCTACACATGACTAAAATCTCTACATTCGAAATAACCTCTCGGTACAATGATCTGCTAGCCTGAAGCCTGACCCTGATGGACTGAGTACCCACTGGAAGAACCCTAAATAGCTGGTGGGCGGTAAGAACTCTCTAGCATGGCACTAAAATAGGGTCGCACTGCAGCACCCCGAGGAGGTAGCGATGCAGGATATGTGGGCCTGCTAGACTGACCCCTCCCAAACTGACCTCTGCCCCCAGCCGGGGCACCTCAAAACTCTCCATAATATCGGACCCACTTGTCCCACTACATCTTCTCTCTACCTCTCTGACGGTAACCCACAATCCTCTGAGCTATCTCCACTACTAGATATAAGAAGTGCTCATATCAACCTCCTGGTCCATAGTTGCCTGAATACCTAAGTGAAATCCCGCGACAAACCCCCACACTCTCTCTGCGTCTGTATGAAGTATCATAAGGGCATGACGAGGCAAGTCAGAGAACTCACTTTATAATCGGGCATTGACATTTGACCCTGTTGGAGCTATTGGAACTGCTCAAAATGAATTTGCAACTCTTCCCTCTAAGAGGGTGAAATATACCTATACAAGAAAAGGCATGTAAATTGATCTCAACTCATGGGAGGAGAACCTGCTAGTCTACCAAGAAGATGAGACTGCCACCACCTATGGGCCTTTCCCTCCAGCTCGAAAGTAGTGAAATCCACCCCATGAGACTCCAATTTCATCATTTGTGCAGTCTGTCCATGTACGGATCAATGAAGTCCTGGGGATCCTTATTTTGCTCACCCCCAAAGACACGAGGGTGTAGCCTAGTCCATCTATCCAATAGCTTTTGTGGCTCGCTAGCTGCAGCTAGTCTGGGCTCAGATACGATTGCTGCTACTGGCTAGGTCCCGCCCACGGGTAGTATGCCTAGGGTATGATATATAGCGGCTGCATGCCTAGGAGCCTAAGAAGTAGAGGTCTATGCCCCTCTCCTTCTTGATATGTGGCTGGGTCTGCTAGAAATAAACTAGCCTGGATCATGGTATCCTTGAACCGCAGCATACGGCCCATAACCTCTTAAAAGCCCGGTGCTGACATGAAATCTACAGGGGCTAGCTCTACTGCAGCTACCTCTCCTTCTCTTCAATAGTGGGATCCTCCACTAGATCCACTATTGGGACCACTAGGGCAACTCTGGGATGTCCTCGCCCCTACTTCAGGTTGGTGCCCTCCCTCAGCCTCTTCATTGGCTTCTAGAAACAGGGGGAGCAGCTCTTTCTAGGTTCGGAACATCCGCCGTTCACGTTCTCACCATCTATCACGGCCCCAGTTCGCCCTCCGTGAACTGTCGTGACGACACCTAGTCTTTACGACTAGGTAAGCCTAACAAATGCAGAACATAAACAAAACATGCGGAAGAAATAATCAAAAACCAAAAATAACTGAATGGAACAATAGTTATAATGTCGCTCGGCATATACAATACAACATTCTCAAAACCAAGTAGACTATCCCAAAACCCGGAAACTCACGGAAACACAAGCCTTTGGAATATCTAACAGTCTAACTCTAGAATATCTAACAAGAAAGAAAAATACAGAAGGGCTATGTTTAACAGCTAGAATAGAAAGGGACTTCTTGGACTACGGATGCGGCAGATGTACCTCGAAGTATCTAGAGCAGTCGCCTCCCTCAAGGATAGTAGGCCTGAGTAGCGGTACTTGGACATGCAGATGAAAAACATGTGCAGAAGGGGCATGAATACACCACAACAGTACTTAGTAAGTGCCAAGCCTAACCTCGGTTGAGTAGTGACGAGGAAGGTCAGGGCCCTACTGAGGTTAAATAAAATATAAAGATCAAAAATATAGAACAAAATAGTATAAATAAGTACGACAATAGAATAACACAAGATGTACAGGACATCAATAGCTATATAGAAGCAAGGTAAACACGGAAAAGAAATACAGCTCAACACCAATAATAACAATCGGGGATCTCCCAGGATACCGTCCTATAGTCCCATATGTACATATCCAATGGATCTCCCGGGATCCCGTCCCGTAGTCCAACTCATAGTGCGCGGGGATCTACCGGAGTCCCATTCCGTAGTCCCAAATGTAAATACCCAGTGTTGGGGGAATCTACCGGGTGCATTCCCATAGTTTCATATAACTATGTAGGGGGATCTACCGAAATCCCACATTCGTAGTCCCAAAATAAACAGACAAGGGGGAGCTACCGGAATCCCGCATCCGTAGTCCCAAAAAATATACACAACAACAATAGGAAGATATACAGAAATGGCAAAATTTCATATTAAGGCAACAAGTGATTCTAGCCTGGCATATTGCATAGAATTCAGGTAAGGCAATTTGAGCAAATAAGGCAATTAAGTCACTTAGACATGTTTTCCTAAGCAAACAACATGCTTAATAGTGCAAGTAATAGGAACAGGAAAGGAAACATACTAGTAAATACTAAAATAAAACTAGACAATTAGCACAAGTACGCACTCGTCACCTCACGTACAAGGCATTTCAATTACCAAATATACCAATCCTAGGGGGAAGGTCCCCCATACAAGGTTAGACAAGTCACTTACCTTGAACCGGCTCAATAATCAATCCGAAACCACGCTCTTGCCATGGGTACTCGACTCCAAATGGCCCAAATCTATTCAACTCAATTTCATAACATAAATAACACTTCAAGTAAATAATTCTACAAAGAAATTCTAAGCTAATACGCAAAATTAGGTAAAATGACCAAAATGCCCCTCGGGCCCACGTCTCGGAATTGGGTAAAATTTATATTTTCAGAATCCTCACACTCACACGAGTCTAACCATATCAAAATTATCCCAATAAAATGTCAAATACCCAATCAAAACTAAATTACTTGGTGTAAGAACGTTTTCCCAATTTTCATATAACTTCCAAAATTAAAGGATGAATTCATGTTTAGATTAATGGGTTACAAGCAAAAATGAGTTAAGAATCGTTACCCAATAGATATCTCTGAAAATTCCTTAAAATCTCGCTCAAATCCGAGCTCCCAGGCTTAAGTTTTGATAAAAATGGCTAAAACACTAGACTTGAAATCTTATATCTGCCCAGGAGCGTTCTTCTTCACGAACGCGAGGCTACTATCGCGAAGGCGATGCACAAAAGTCCTGACGGCCAAATTCCTCTTTCGCAAACGCGAGGACCACTTGCGAACGCGTACCTTACACGGGCAGACCCTATGCAAAGGCGAGGACCATGTCGCGGACGCGAAGACTAACGGGTCCTTACCTTTGCTAACGCGGGACATCATCGCGAACGTGAAGCACATTTCAGTTGCTTCACCCAGATGCTTTACACGAATGAGAGACCCTCTCGCGAATGCGATGAGTGTTTTCTCTGCAATACAATAGCAGAAAAAATCTACAATCTTTCCAAGTCCAAAAGTGGTCCGTTGAGCAACCGAAACACACCCGAGGCCCCTGGGATCTCAACCAAACCTGCCAACCAATCCTAAAACATCATTCAAACTTGTTCCAACCTTCGGAACGCTCAAAACCATATCAAAACACCTATTTTTTATCAGATTCAAGCCTAAGAATTTCCGAAACTCTAAAAACACGCTTTCGATCAAAAAGTCTATCAAACCTCGTCCAAATGACCTGAAATTTTGCACACACGTCATATTCAACACTACAAAGCTACTCCATCTTCCGGAATACCTTTCCGACTCTCAGATCAAAATCTCACTATCAGACCAGAAACTTTAAAAATTTAACTTTCGGCATTTCAAGCCTAAATTTACTACGGACCTCCAAAACACAATCCAAATACGCACCTAAGCCTGAAATCACCCAACGGAGCTAACAGAACCATCAGATTTCTATTTCGAGGTCGTCTTCACAATGTTTCGACTACAGTCAACTCTCTAATACTTAAGCTCTCATTTAGGGACTAGGTGTCCTAAAACTCTCTGAAACTCAAAACCGAGCATCCCGGTAAATCAAAATAGCAGAAATAAACTTGGGAAAGGCAGTTAATAGGGGATCAGAGCGTTAATTCTTAAGAGGACCGGCCTGGTCGTCACATCCTCCTACACTTAAACATTCATTAGTCATCGAACGAGCATAAAGACATACCTGAAGTAGTGAAAAGATGAGGGTAACGGCTGCACACATCCTGCTCGGTCTCCCAGGTCGCCTCTTCGACCGGCTAATCCCGCCACTAAACCTTTACTGCAGCAATATTCTTTGACCTCAGCTTTCTAACCTGCCTGTCCAATATTGCCACTGGCTCCTCAACATAAGATAGATCCTTGTCCAATTTGACTGAACTGAAATCCAATACGTCCGACGGATCACCGTGATACCTCCGGAGCATTGAAACATGAAATATCGGATGAACTCCTGCCAAGCTAGGAGGTAAGGCAAGCTCATAAGCAACCTCCCCAACACGCCTCAATATCGCAAAAGGGCCAAAAAACCTCAGACTCAACTTCCCTTTCTTCCCAAATCTCATAACGCCCTTCATAGGTGAAACTCGAAGCAGAACCCGCTCTCCAACCATATAGGAAATATCACAAAGCTTCCGGTCTGTGTAACATTTCTATCTGGACTGGGCTGTACGGAGTCTATACTGAATCACCTTAACCTTCTCAAAAGCATCTTGAACTAAGTCTGTGCCCAATAATTTGGCCTCACCCAGCTCAAACTAACCCATAGGGGATCTACACCGTCTCCCATATAAAGCCTCATACAGTGCCATCTGAATGCTGGACTGATAGTTGTTGTTGTAAGCAAACTCCGCCAATGGCAAGAACTGATCCCAAGACCCTCCAAACTTAATACACACGCACAGAGCATATCCTCAAGAATCTAAATAGTGTGCTCGGACTGTCCGTCTGTCTGAGGGTGAAATGTTGTACTCAACTCTACCCGAGTACCCAACTCATGCTGAAAAGCCCTCCAAAATCCTGATGTGAACTGAGTACCTCTATCTGAAATGATGGACACTGGAATACCATGCAGACGAACAATCTCCCAGATATAAATCTTTGCCAACTGCTCCGAGGAATAAGTTGTACACACATGAATGAAATGAGCGGACTTGGTCAGCCGATCCGCAATCACCCAAATAGCATCGAACTTTCTCAAAGTCTGTGGGAGCCCAACTACAAAGTCCATGGTGATCCGCTCCCACTTCCACTCCGGAATCTCTATCTGGTGAAGCAACCTACCCGGTCTCTAGTGCTCATACTTCACATGCTGACAGTTGAGACACCGAGCTACGAGTCCAAATATATCTTTCTTCATCTGCCTCCACCAATAGTGCTGCCTCAAATCCTGATACATCTTCGCTGTACCCTAATGGATGGAATACCGTGAACTATAGGCCTCTTCTAGAATAAACTCTCGCAACCTATCTACATTGGGTACACAGATATGACCCTGCATCCTCAATACCTAATCATCACCAATAGTCACATATCTGGCATCACCGTACTGAACCTTGTCCTTAAGGACAAGCAAATGAGGGTCATCATACTGCTGCTCCTTGATACAATCAAATAAGGAAGACAGAGAAACCACGTAAGCTAGAACCTAACTGGGCTCTGAAAGATCCAATCTCAAAAACTGGCTGGCTAAGGCCTCAACATCCATCGCCATAGGCCTCTTCGATGCTAATATATATGCCAAACTCCCCAAACTCTCCGCTCATCGACTCAAGGCATCGGCCATCACATTAGTCTTGCCTGGGTGATACAAAATAGTGATATCATAGTCCTTCAGCAACTCTAACCACCTCCTCTGGTGCAAATTTAGATCCTTTTGCTTGAATAAGTGCTGCAAGCTCTGATGGTCAGTATAAATCTCACAGGGAACCCCGTATAAATAATGGCACCAAATATTCAGGGTGTGAACAATGGCAGCTAACTCAAGGTAGTGAACAGGGTAGTTCTTCTCATGTATCTTCAATTGTTTGGACGCGTAGGCAATCACCCTACTATCCTGCATCAACACCCGAGGCCAACCCTCGAGGCATCACAATAGACCGTATAAGACCCTGGACCTATTGGCAATATCAAAATCGGGGTTGTAATCAAAGCTATGTTGATCTTCTGAAAGCTTGCCTCACACTCCTCCGTCCACTAGACGGAGCACCCTTCTGGGTCAACCTGGTCATAGGGGCTGCAATCGATGAAAACCCCTCCACAAAATGAAGGTAGTAGCCCGCCAAGCCAAGGAAACTGCGGATCTTTGTATTTGAGGATGGTTTGGGCCAACTCTGCATGACCTCTATCTTCTTTGGATCCACTTGAATACCTTCACTCGATATCATGTGGCCTAAGAATGCCACTGAATCCAACCAAAACTCACACTTCGAGAACTTAGCATATAGCTTCTTCTCTCTCAGAGTCTGAAGCACAATCCTCAGGTGCTTTTCATGATCTTCCCAATTCTAGGAATACACCAGAATATCATCAATAAAGACAATGACAAACGAGTCAAGATACGATCGGAACACACTTTGTATCAAATGCATAAAGGTTGTTGGGGCATTGGTCAGCCCAAATGACATGACAAGGAACTCGTAATGACCATACCGAGTCCTGAAAGTAGTCTTTGGGATATCTGGATCCTGAATCTTCAACTGATGGTAACCGGAGCGCAAATCAATCTTAGAAAACACCCGTGCGCCCTGAAGTTGGTAAAATAGATCATCAATACGAGGCAAAGGATAACAGTTCTTCACTGTAACCTTATTCAACTGTTGATAATCAATACACATATGCATAGAACCATCTTTTTTCTTCACAAACAAAATAGGAGCACCCCAAGGTGATACACTGGGCTGAATAAAACCCTTATCAAGCACTTCCTGCAACTGATCCTTCAACTCCTTCAAATCAGGAGGAGCCATACGATACGGAGGAATAGAAATGAGCTGAGTGCACAACAATAGATCTATGCCAAAATCAATATCTCTATCAGGCCGCATGCTTGGAAGATCATCTAGAAATACATGGGGAATCAACTGAAGGGGTATCAATACTGATGTCTCTCACATAAGCTAAATATGCATGATACCCCTTCTCAACCATACGTTGAGCTTTAAGAAAAGAAATAACTCTACTGGGAGTGTGATCTAAAGTACCTCTCCACTCAACACGCGGTACACCTGGCATTGCCAACATCACGGTTTTGGCATGATAATCAAGAATAGCATAATGGGGTGGCAACCAGCCCATGCCCAAGATAATATCGAAGTCAACCATATTGAGTAACTATAAATCGACTCTGGTCTCAAAACCACTAAGAGCAACCAAACACGACCGATAAACGTGGTCCACAATAAGAGAATCTCCCATAGAGTAGAAACATAAATAGGGGAACTCAAAGAATCCCGAGATGCACCCAAATACGGAGCAAAATAAGAAGATACATAAGAATAAGTGGAGCCTGGATCGAATAGAACCGATGCATCTCTATGACAAACCAGTATAATACCTATGATGACAGAATCGGAGGCAACAACCTCAGTACAGGCAGGAAGGTCATAGTATCGGGCTTGGCCTCCCCCTCTAGGGAGACCTCTACCTCCCCAACATCCACCACTAGCTGGTTGAGCAGGTGAGGTACCAAGTGGAGCTGTAACCATAGCCTGAGTACTCTGCGGGGCACGTTGTGGCTGAGAAGTCTGTAGAGGTGCACCCCTCCCAAGTTTGGGGCAATCTCTCACCATATGACGTGTGTCACCACACTCAAAACAAGCTCTGGGAGGACGTGGTGGCTGGACTAGCTCAGGCTAGGTCTGCTGGACTAACCATTGAAAGCACCCCGTGCAGGAGGCGCACTAGATACAAGAAGTACATAATAAGGCTCCTAAGGTCTAGGAGGAGGTGGAATACTACTGGCTACTGGAAGAGCTGAATGAACGGGGTGACTCATATAACAACTACCATGACGACCTGCTACTGGGGCACGGGTACCAGAGAAATGTCCCGACTCTTAAGACCTCTTGGCCTCCCTCTCTTCTCTCTCCTTAGCATGCATACCCTCAATCCTCCCAGCAATACTCACCACCTGCTGATAAGAAATATCCATCTCCAACTCACGAGCCATGCTAGACCTGATGCTGGGAATAAGGCCCTCAATAAACTAGCGAACCCTCTCGCGAACAGTAGAAACCAAGGCTGGGGCATGTCTAGCCAAGCTAGTGTAACGGACAACATACTCTAAGACAGTCATAGCACCCTAGCGCAAATGCTCAAACTATGCGCGCTATTCGTCCCTGAGGCTCTGAGGAACATACTCCCTCAGAAATAAATTTGAAAACTGAGTCCAAGTCAGTGAAACAGCCTCATCTGGACTATCTAACTCATAGGTGCGCCACCACTCATAGGCGGCTCCTCAAAGTTGGAAGGTAGTGAAAGAAATCCCGCTCGATCCTGATATACACATGGTGCGGAGAATAAAGTAACACTCATCTAGAAATCCCAGAGCATCCTCCGATACTAGACCACTGAATACAGGAGGCTTGTACCTCTTGAACCTCTCAAGCCTCAGCTGCTCCTCATCGGAAGCCGTTGCCCTGACCTCGGTCTGAACTGGCACTGCAGGCGGTACAAAATAATCTCAGGGACCTGCTCAACTTGCACTCTCTACTAAGGAGTGCGGGCGGCGGAAGTCTGTGCTCCTCCCCCGACCTAAGACGTAGCTGCAGCAAGGGGAAGCAACCCTGCCTAAGCCAAAGTGGTGTACATGCTCTCAAACTGTGCCAGAGTCTCCTGAAGAGCTGGAGTAGTAGTAGCGGTAGGCATATCAGGTGCCTGGACTCCAGCTGGATCTACTGGTAGTACCTCAGCGGTAGCTCGTGCAGGTGCTCTAGCTGCACCACATGCACATCCTCAGCCTCTACCCCGTCCCCGGCCTCTGACAGCTGCAGTAGGGGCACGAGTGCCTGATCATCTCGGGTAGCACGTGTCCTCACTCTCTGTGAGAGTATAGAAGACAGAAGTTTAGAATTGTGAAGTCAAAATATCGCACGATAAGGAAATCAAATGAAGTGGAAGTTTTTCCTAAAAGTTACATAGCCTCTTGTAGATAAGTATAGACGTCTCCGTACCGATCAGCGGGACTCTAATAAACCGACTTGTGATCCATGATTCCTATGAACCTAGAGCTCTGATACCAACTTGTCATGACCCCAGTTCGCCCTCCGTGAACTGTCGTGATGGCACCTAGGCTTTACGACTATATAAGCCTAACAAATGCGGAACATAAACAAAACTTGCGGAAGAAATAATCAAAAACCAAAATTAACTGAATGGAACAAAAGTTATAATGTCGCTTCTGTGCAAAATTTCATATTAAGGCAACAAGTGATTCTAGCCTAGCATGTTGCACAAAATTCAGGTAAGGCAGGTTGAGCAAATAAGGCAATTAAGTCATTTAGATATGCTTTCCTAAGCTAACAACATGCTTAATAGTGCAAGTAATAGGAACAAGAAAGGAAACATACTATTAAATACTTAAAGAAAATCGGATTTCCAACAATTAGCACAAGTACGCACTCATCACCTCACGTAAAAGGCATTTCAATTACCAAATATACCAATCCTAAGGGGAGGGTCCTCCACAAAAGGTTAGACAAGCCACTTACCTCAAACCGGCTCAATAATCAATCTGAAACCATGCACTTGCCACGAGTACTCGACTTCAGATGGCCTAAATCTATTCAATTCAATTTCATAATGTAAATAACACTTCAAATAACTGATTCTACAAAGAAATTCTAAGCTAATACGCGGAATTAGGTAAAATGACCAAAACGCCCTACGGGCCCACATCTCGGAATCGGGTAAAATTTATATTTTCAGAATTCTCAAACTCACACGAGTCTAAACATATCAAAATTTTCCCAATACAATGTCAAATCCCCAATCAAAACTAAATTCCCTGATCTAAGAACTTTTTCCCAATTTTCATACAAATTCTGAAATTAAAGGATGACTTCATGTTTAGATTAATGAGTTACAAGCAAAAATGAGTTAAGAATCATTACCCAATCAATATCTCTGTAAATTCCTCAAAATCTTGCTCAAATCTGAGCTCCCAGGTTTAAGTTTTGATAAAAATGGCTAAAACCCTTGATTTGAAATCTTATATCTGCCTAGGCGCGTTCTTCTTCGCAAACGTGAGGCTACTATCGCGAACGTGATGCACAAAAGTCTTGCTGGCCAAATTCCTCTTTCGCAAACGCGAGGTCCACTCGCGAATGCGTAGTTTACATGGGCAGACCCTACGCGAACGCGAGGACCATGTCGCGGACGCGAAGACCAACGGGTCCTTACCTTTGCGAATGCGGGACATCATCGCGAACATGAAGCACATTTCAGCTGCTTCACCCAGATGCTCTACACGAACGCGAGACCCTCTCGCGAACACTATAAGGGTTTTCTCTGCAACACAACAGAAAAAATCTGCAAACTTTCCAAGTCCAAAAGTGGTCCGCTGAGCATCCGAAACACACCCGTGGCCCCTGGGACCCCAACCAAACCTGCCAGCCAATCCTAAAACATCATTCAAACTTGTTCTAACCTTCGGAATGCTCAAAACAACATCAAAACACCTATTTTTCATCGGATTCAAGCCTAAGAAATTCCAAAACTCTAATAACACGCTTTCGATCAAAAAATCTATCAAACCTCGTCCAAATGACTTGAAATTTTGCACACATTCAACACTACGGAGCGACTCCAACTTCCGGAATTCCTTTTAGTCCCTCGGATTAAAATCCCACTATCGATCGGAAACTTCAAAAATTCAACTTTTAGCATTTCAAGCCTAAATTTGCTACGGATCTCCAAAACACAATCTGAACATGCCCCTAAGCCCGAAATCACCCAATAGAGCTAACAGAACCATCATATTTCCATTCCGACGCCGTCTTCACATTGTTCCGACTACGGTCAACTCTCCAATACTTAAGCTCTCATTTAGGGACTAGTTGTCCAAAACTCTCCGAAACTCAAAACCGAACATCCCGGCAAATCAAAATAGTATAAATAAACTTGGGGAAGGCAGTTAATAGGGGATCAGGACATTAATTCTTAAGACGATCGTCCAGGTAGTCACACCATCTGTGAGAGAATAAGATAGAGACACTTAGTATAACATCAACTGCACAATAAGAGAGGAAGAAAGAGTAGTTTCCTAACACCCTATAACCTCTCGAAGATAAGTAAGGATGTCTCCACACTGATCCTCCAGACTCTATTAGGCCTACTCATCACTTGTGAAACATACGTGAACCTAGTGCTCTGATACCATGTTTTCACGACTCAATTTCTCCTATAGGCCATGATGGCGCCCAACGTTGCCGCTAGGCAAGACTACAGTGAACTAACTCTATGATCCATTCTTTTAAAGATCTGAAATAGTTTATTTTTAGTTTGTCAAAAAAAAAAGAAGTAAGCATTTAATAAAATGGGAAAATCAAGATTTCTAAGCAAGTGAGATAAGTAAATAGCCCCAAAAACTATCAAGTGTCTACTAGCATTATCACCAAGACCTGGTATCACAAGTGCATGGGAAACTAGTAGAATATACAAAAGAATACTATTCAACTGTCTAAAGTGAAATAGACAGGAAATACAAGCAAAAGAAGGACTCCAGCTACTGCAAAACGGGCTTAGAAGGGCAGCTCGCCGCGAAGTCTCGGGAATCAGGGATGTGTGACAGACTGATATCCATAAGCACCTGCCTCAGATCCTGCACATTTAGTGCAGAAATGTAGTGTGAGTACCTAAATAACATGTACCTAGTAAGTATCCAGTCTAACCACGAAGAAGTAGTAAAGAGGGGTCGACTTTGACACTTACTATGGGCTAACAATAAAATGACAAAATTATAACTAAACATGGATTACATAAATGTAGTTGAAAGCTCAATCACAGGCAATAATAGGCAATCCTCTCACTAATAATAAATCCCAAGTTTATTTCCATCATTTAACAATTTATATCTCAAGCCAATGAAGCAATATCAATTTTAATTAGTTCCAAAGATTTTTTAAGTGCAATTTATGCCAAGGTCATATGGCCCAATCCAACATATAATATTTAAAATATGCACTGTCAAGGGTCGAACGACACGAACTATAGATGCATCTATCTGCCACCGAGGCTCCTGGCCCGCTCCACAAAAGAGAAAATACTTTATAACATCCGATTTAAGATTTATTAAGAGGCTAATATTTAAAGAATCACAAATTCTCAATAACAGTCAAGTGACCCGTCCAAGAATTCAAGTAAATGAAATTTAACCTTTTAAAATTCTTCTATTAAATTCCATCTTGATTTAAGCAATCAAGTTAACAAGTAGGGTGCAAACTGCATGAACTCAAATATATGATTTTTACTAAGTTCCATAACAAACTTACCCTCAATAGCTAGGTTGAAATACCCATTTTTGAAACTCCAAATTGCCTAAGATAGCAATAAATGAACAAAAAAATGGTTGTCCCTATTTTTTAAACTCTCTGCCCAACTACCTTCTTCTTTGCGAATGCGGAAAAGGCCTCTTGTTTGCGAAGACAAGGGCCCAGGCCCATGAAGACTTGGCCTACCCGAATGCAACAAGGACCTCGCAAACGCAAAGGCTTACCAACCCTGTCCTTCGGAAAGGCGAGGGCACCTTCGCGAATATGAAAAGCACTGACCTTGACCCCTCCCTAGATCCCTCCCTTCTACGCGAATGCGTAGGCCTGGGACCTCAACGCTCTATGAATGCGATCCCCTTCTTACAATCACGAAGGGAAAATTTCCTCACTGCCAAATCCTTCTCCGCGAACGCGATGGTCCTTCCGTGTTCGCGAAGAAGGAAAACAGAATTGGAAAATCTAGTTTCCTCAACTTAGCTCTGGACAGTCCGAAACACACCCGAGTTCCTAGGACCCTGTTCAACTACAAAAACAAGTCTATAAACATAATACTGACCTGCTCGAACTCTCGAAATGCATAAAAATAGCAAAAACCAAGAATCACACCTCAAAACCAAATTAAATCAAAATATGAACTTCAAGTTTCCAAATCGCTACGAACGCGCTGAATCATACATAGACTACTCGGAATTACACCAAATTTTGCGTGCAAGTCTTATATCACCATACGGAACTACTCCAGGTTTTGAAATCCCATTTAGACCTTGATATCACCAAAACCTAATCCAAACCAAATTTAAAGAACTTCAAAACCTTCAAGAACCAACTTTCACTATTAGGCATTGCAACGCTCTCGGTAATCCAAAATCCCATCCAAATATATGCCCAAGTCCGAAATCATCATACGAACCTATTAGAATAGTCAAATCCTGATTCCAAGGTCGTTTTCTCAAAACATTGACCGAAGTCAAACTAAGCCTTTTTAGCCAACTTTACTGAACCAACTGTTCCGATTTCAACCCGAACCCTTTCAAATCCCGAACAAACCATACCCGCAAGTCATAAAGCAGTAAAAGCATGTACAAGAAGTCTTATCTAGGGGAATGAAGTTCTAGAAAGCAAAATGACCAGTCGGATCGTTACAGATATAGTTGAACTCGTATCAGAATGCGTGTTGGAATTTCGTAAAATTTCTGCCGGGATGCGGGTCCCATGTGGACATTTTAGAATAAATTTTTAAATCGATGTTATATTATTCGAAATTTTTACTGATGGATTTTAATGAAATTATACAATTAATTTGGATATATTTGAGCTGTCCGGAGGTAAATTCAAACAAGAAGGCTATTTTGGAATATCAGTCTAACTTCAAAAAAGTAAGTATCTTGTCTAACCTTGAGTAGGGGAATTATCCCTTAGGCATTGATTCGTGTGTGCCTTTGTGAAATATGAAAAGTTGTGTACGCGAGGTGACAAGTACGTACTTTGGCTTATATGTGCAAAATTTATTGGTTTAAAGTCTTATGCATTTTGTGTAGTAAATTGGATAATTGTTGGCATTTATTAAATCCTCTATTTACCATGCCTCAATCCTTGTTTGTCTAATTTGTTTTTATATGATATTTTACTGTGATTGTCACTTGAATTTTTATGTGAATTCTGCATGCTTGTTGATTTGATATGTCCCGGAGATAATTATATTATGGATTTTCCATATACAAATAATTAATTAAATAAGTTTAAAAAAGAGGTATTAATATATTTATCAAAAATTTGGATTAAAGAAGGAATTGTCCTATGCTGAGTTACTTTTCAATATCTGTTGTTATTTTTGAGGTTTTATATACGTTGAGTAGAGCCTTGGGCTATTTGCTGTGAAATTAGTTGATGTCTATTGTATCTTCTGGAGTTGGTTGTGGCATGTGAGAAAATTGTGATATGAATTATTGTATAGTGTTGTCGTTTAAACACTCTCCTTGATATTATTAATGCTTTCTACCTTGCTTGTTAATGATATACATGTGCTTGGTAAGGAAGAGTGTAAAGCACAAAGGGTGATTGATAAGTAGGGATTTTGACCGCTTATTTATGCTCTTTTACTTTTGTTTTAGCTTAAAATTGCTTAAAGGTATTCCTGAAAACTAATAAAACGTGCGTCCATGCAGGAGTATTAGAATATGAGCTAAAGAGATGAAAATCAACTCAAGAAGGAGTAATTTTGGACAAGGACCAAAACAAGGCTAAAAGGGCAAAAGCAAACCGCACAATATTGCGTGCGACCACAGAATATGAGGCAGCCTCTGACAGAATTCCCATGCAAAATGCGGACCGCATAATTTTGGTGCGGCCGCAGAAGGTAAGGTTCAGAGAGATGGAGATTAGGTCCATGAAGAAGTGTGGGCAACACCATTATTGTGCGGCTGGAGAATCAAGAGTGCGGCCGCACTAAAAAATGTGCGGTTCACAGAGGTTCCCCATGTCAAAGCCCAAGGTCAAGAAGTGCGGACTGCACCATTATTTTGCGGTTGCAAAAGTAAAAGTGCGGCTGCACTCAGAAATGTGCGGTCCTCATAAGTTGAAGAAGTGCGGCTGCAATGCAGAATTGTGAAGCCGCAGAAGTCCAACCTGCCAAGCCAAGTCATAACGTGCGGATCGCACACGGAACTGTGCAGTCGCACAACCTCCGCAGGGGTAATTTTGTTTGATAATTTTAGCTGGGTATAAATAGATCTTTTTGTCATTTTTAGGTCAAGATTGGTGTACCTGAGAATAGATAGCCATTTTTCTTTACTGTATTGGGTAACTTTATAATAGTTTAACATTTTAACAAAAGATTTTCTTCTCTTAATCATATATTATGAATTTTATCTTAGCTTCTTCTTTAATTTCTTTATTTTCCATGAGTAACTAATTTCTAGCTAGAGTTGTGACTCAATCCTAGTGTGGGTACCTAATGGGTGTTTGATTTAGGGCTTGTTTGTGATTGTGTTAGTGATAATTAGCCTAGTTCTTGTTTGAAATTAAGAATTAATGGTTGCAAACATTGATTCATGCCTAATTGACATAGTCTCTACTTGAGAATGAAACACAAAGTCTAGGAAAACTTAGTTGACAAGGAATTGGGGTCTTCTCAAGATATTGATAGCCCCAATTAAAGGGTTGAATCTAGAGATAGTAAGACCCAACTTGAGAATTTATCACTTGTTTTGTGAACTATCCATTTGGACTTGAGAAAGTCAAATTGGGCAAAATCACTCTAAATACCGAGAGGTATTGAGTGGTTTATTTCGTGTGATTGTTATATTATGACCCCGACCCAACAAACTTGCCATAGAGCCTACAATCCATTAGGTAACCTTCTAGGCGGAAGTCATGATCCTAGATCTTTTATCAATTTAAAGAAACAACACCACCAAAAAAATTGTCTCTTAGCTTTTCAATTACAAGCATTAGCATACAAACTAGAAATAGAAAAGAAACAGCTGAATATGTGATAGTGTAATATTGGGAACGTCATACACTAGACTAGGTATATACCAAATCCCACATAAAGCTCTTTGTGGAATCGACCCTGCCTCGTGTTGGGTATTTATAATTGCATCGACCGCCTCACAATCCCAATTAATGGTGTGAGTTTGGGCAACATCAATTTTCGGCGTTGTTGCCGGGGATCTAAAAACACATTTAGCTATATATTTGGTTTTGTGTTTGATATTTATTCTTTTCCTTCCAAGTTACTAATCTTTTTGTGACACAATTGCAGGTAATACAATTGCTCTCAACAACAATGATCCTCTTGGAAACGTGCCATTGGGGGATGACGGGGATGATGACCAACTTGATGAGGTTTCTCTTGAACCTCAAGCAAACAGACAAGGTCTTCCGCCTCAATACAATGCTCCCGTTCAACCCCCACCTCCTCTAAGAGCGGCGGCACACCGGGTGTTGCCAAATGAATGATATGCAAGTGCTACAGTCCCACCCGCATCAGGGCGGGAAACTTTCAAATCACATATTTCATGCTTATACTGGTGGAACAACGGAGATTCTTCACCGGGGCTCCAAGTCAATATGCATACAAGCACTTGAAAAGGTTTGTTGATACTTGCTGGGGGAGTAATAAAACCAACGTCTCTATGGATGCTTGCAGTTGAGGCTATTCCCTTTCTCTCTTTGGGGGAAGGCATTTGATTGGTTGAAGAAGTTGCCAAATCATTCTATCCATACATGGGATGAATTGGCCGAGAAATTCATTGGCAAGTTCTTTTCTCCTGGGCATATGGAAACTCTCAGGGATAAGATTCTAGCTTTCAAACAAGAACCCAATGAGCCTTTGCATGAGAGAAGGAAAAGATATCATACTATGGTAAAAGAGTGCCCGAACAATGACAAGACGGAAGCCATCATTCAACAAACTTTCTATTGGGGGATCATTACTACCAATCAATGCGTGGTCAACCAACTAGCCAGTGGAAACTTCATGGAAACGCCATATGTGGAAGTTTGCGAGACTCTTGATGAAATGGCGGATATTTCATCGTCATGACAAAGTAGAGAGAACGTTCCTCAAGGTGATCCAAATGTGATTCAATTTCATAAAGAATTACATGATCATGGGAAAGAAATTGCCAAGTTGACCACCATAATAAATCAACTAGCTAAAGCTCAACTTCAACAAGTGCAAGGTCTCAAGCAAGTAAATGCAATGGAAGGAGCTAGCATGTTGGTGAACAAGAGAAGGAAAAGGGGTCCTCAAGTGCAAAATCGGGTTGAAAATTACGAACAAGATGACAGTGGATTTGATCAAGATGGACAATACAATGAACAAGAGGAGGAAGTACAATTTTTAAACTTCCAAGGGCAAAGAAACAACAATCACGGCCCAAGTCAACAACAATGGAGACTGCATGGGAATCAAGGAAATTGGAATTCATGCAATCAAGGTAGTTGGAAAAACCAAAACAACCAAGTCAACTGGAACAATCAAAGCAATTGAGGAAATTGGAATGGTCAAAACAACCAAGGAAATTGGAGTGGCAATAATCAAGGCTATTGGGAAGGTAACAACCAAGGAAGGTGGAATAAAAACAACAACAACAAGGGGTCAGGTTTTCAAAGGCCCCCGATGTTTCAACAACCAAGAAACCCGCCTCCTTATCCATCTCAAGGTCCGAGTTCTTCCAACAATGAGATAGGCCGAATTGAAAATATGTTCAATCAAATGATGGAGAAGAGTGCCGACTCCAATTCTCAACTATCATCTCACAACACTTCAATTCGCAATTTGGAAGTTCAAATAGGCTAAATCTCGCAAGCTTTGAAAACTCATTTTAAGGGGCACTAGCAAGTGATACAGTGGTGAACCCCAAGAGTGGGAACAACACAGGACATGTCATGGCAGTGACTACAAGAAGTGGAAGAAGTGGTGAAGCAACCACCTAAAATGAAAAGAATATTGTGGATGATGAACAGTTGGTGCAAGAAGAAGATGTCAAGCAATGAAGTGTAAGCAAATGATGAGGTGAGAATTGATATAGATGACAATGTGGAGGAGACGCAAGAGGAAGTGAACCTGTCTAGGGAGCATATTGTTGACATACGAGAGCCGATAATGCCAAAGGCTAAGGCACCAATTCCAACGCCTCCTCCTCCATATCCTCAAAGGCTTGCCAAGAAAAATGGCGAGAACCAATTCAAAAAAACTATTGACATGATAAAGAGTTTGCCTATTAATGTATCGTTGGTTGAGGCCTTGGAACAAATGCTGGGGTATGCAATGTTCATGAAGGACTTGGTAACCAAGAAGAGATTGATGAATTGTGAAACCATAAAGATGACACATCAAGTGAGTGCAATTGTGCACTCCAGGGCTCCTAAATTGGAAGATCTGAGCGCTTTCACAATCCCATGTACAATTGGAAATGCGGACTTTGCCAAAGCTCTATATGATTTAGGGACAACTATCAACTTGATGCCCTACTCGATGTTCAAAACTTTGGGGATTGGGCAACCAAGACCTACATCCATGGGGTTGCAAATGGCGGATTGTACAATAAAGAGGCCTTTGGGTATTATTGATAATGTGTTTGTTTGTGTTGACAAGTTGATCCTCCCGGCGGACTTTGTGATCCTTGATTGTGAAGTGGACTATGAGGTGCCTATTATTTTGGGTAGATTTTTCCTTGCTACGGTGAAGGGTCTTGTTGATGTGGAAGCCGGTAAACTCTTTTTTCGGGCGGGTGATGAAAAGGTGATCTTCCATGTGTACAAATCTGTGAGGCAACCAAATAGCAGTGAAGTTTGTTCGTTCATGAATTTGGTGACCGGTGAGATAATTGATGATGCTAGTGCCACGATGAATGTTAAAGATAATTTGGAAGTCGTTTTGCTTAACCTTGATAAAGATGAGGAGAACGAAGGCTGTGAGGAATATGTGAATGCATTGCCCAGAATAGGGTTATACACTTATGAACCCCGCAAGCTATCCTTGGATCTTGAAAACTAGAAGACTCCCCTAACAAAGCCCTCAATCGAGTAGCCTCCCCCTTTGGAGTTAAAGCCATTGCCTCCACATCTCAGGTATGAATTCCTTGGCCCATCTTCTACTTTACCTATTATTCTTTCTTCCTGTTTGACTATCATACAGGTAGAGTCCACATTGGAGGTGCTATAAAGGAGGAAGAGAGCAGTTGGATGGACTTTGGCGGATATCTGGGGTATAAGCCCCACCTTTTGCATGCACAAGATTATTTTGGAGGAAGGTTCCAAAACCTACATTGAACATCAAATAAGGCTAAATGAAGCAATGCAAGAGGTGGTCAAGAAGGAGATAATAAAGTGGTTGGATCCCGGGGTTGTTTACCCTATTTCCGATAGTTCATGTACTTCTCCAGTGCAATGTGCCCAAAGAAAGGGGGCATGACTGTGGTTACCAATGACAAGAACGAGTTGATTCCTACAAAAATGTTAATTGGATGGAGGGTGTGTATGGACTATCGCAAGCTCAACAAAGTTACAAGAAAAGACCATTTTCCACTTCCCTTCCTTGATCAAATGCTTGATAGGTTGGTCGGTCATGCTTTTTATTGTTTCCTCGATGGGTGTTCCGGCTACAATCAAATTCTTATTGCTCTGAAGGATCAAGAAAATACTACTTTCACTTGTCCCTATGGTACTTTGAATTTCTCCTGGATGCCTTTTGTGTTATGCAATGAACCAGTGACTTTTCAACGGTGTATGATGGCTATTTTCACCGGCATGGTGGAGGATATGCTTGAGGTCTTCATGGATGATTTTTCCGAGGTGAGTAATTCCTTTTAGGATTTCTTGAACAATTAGATAAGGTCTTGGCAAGATGTGAGGAAATAAAATTGGTGTTGAATTGGAAGAAATGTCACTTCATGGTCGAGAAAGGTATTGCCCTCGGCCACAAAATTTCAAAGAATGGTATTGAGGTTGACAAGGCCAAAATAGAGGTAATTTCTAAAATTTTCCCCTTCATCCGTGAAGGGAGTGAGATGTTTCTTGGGTCATGCGGGGTTCTATCGCTGATTCATCAATGATTTTTCCAAAGTGGTGAACCCCTTGTGTATGCTTTTGGAGAATGCTTCCAAATTCCATTTCAACGAAGATTGCATGAAGGCATTCGAATTACTCAAGTTCAAGTTGACCACTATTCATATTGTCACCGCACCATATTGGAGCTTACATTTCGAGCTCATGTGTGACGCAAGTGATGTGGCGGTTAGAGCGGTGTTGGGGCAATATATCAACAAAATCTTTCATCCGGTCTACTATGCTAGCAAGACCATGAATGATGCCCAAGTAAACTACATAGTGACCGAAAAAAAGCTCATTGCTATTGTCTTAGCTATAGAGAAGTTCTGCACATACTTGATGGGTACAAAGGTGATTGTCCACACCGATCATGTGGCGCTTCGATACTTGATGAGCAAGAAAGATTCTAAGGCAAGGTTAATGCGGTGGGTTCTTCTATTGCAAGAATTTGATCTAGATATCCAAGAGCGCGAAGCTAGTAAAAATCAAGTGGCGGACCACTTGTCGTGATTGGAGGGGGATAAGAGGCCACATAATGTCCTATAGATCAATGATTCCTTCCCTGGTAAGCAACTTCTAGCTATTTCAATGATCGGAATGCCGTGGTTTGCCAACTTATCAAATTATCTTGTGAGTGGCATTATACCGAATGAGTTCTCTTGAAACCAAAGTAAGAAGCTCAAACGGGATTGCCTTGACTATTATTCGGATGAATCATACCTCTTTTGAATTTGTACCGATGGTTTCGAAGATGTGTGCCGGAGGAGGAACAAGTGAAAATTCTTGAGGCTTGCCACTCTTCACCGTATGTTGGTCACCATGGTAGAGAAAGAACGGCAGCAAAAGTGTTGAGTTGTGGATTCGATTGGCCGACTCTCTACAAGGATGCTAGTGATCTAGTTAAGCAGTGTGATGAATGTCAAAGGTCCGGTGGGATTTCTAAGAAGAATGAGATGCTCCTCACCACCATCTTGGAAATTGACATCTTTGATGTGTGGGGCATTGATTTCATAGGACCGTTCATGAGCTTTTATAGGAACACTTACATTTAGTAGCTGTGGACTATGTGTTAAAATGGGTTGAGGTCGTGGCTTTACCCAACAACGAAGCTCGAAGTTTGGTGGCATTTTTGAAGAAAAACATCTTTACAATATTCGGCACTCATAGGGCCGTTATTAGTGATTGGGGATCGTATTTTTTCAACAAGACTTTTTATACCTTACTCATAAAGTATGGTGTCACTCATAAAGTATCGACCCCCTACCATCCTCAAGCAAGCGGACAAGTTAAAGTCTCCAATCGGGAGATCAAGAGTATTTTGTCAAAGACTGTGAATGCCAACCTTACGGATTGGTCAAGAAAACTTAATGGTTCTATTTGGGCATATAGGACAACATATGATCCACTGATTGGGATGTATCTATATCGATTGGTGTTTGGGAAGGTGTGTCATCTTTCGGTAGAACTTGAGCTTAACGCCATGTGGACTTTGAAGAAGTTAAACCTTGAGTGGGATGTCACCGCAAACTTAAGGGTGGCACAATTGAATGAGCTAGATGAATTTCGGTATCAATCCTACACAAGCTCGTCCCTATACAAGGAAAAGATGAAGTACCTCCATGACAAGTACATCCATAACAAGGAGTTTAAAGAAGGTGCTCTTGTGCTATTGTTCAATTACCGCTTGCGGATTTTTCTGGGCAAGTTAAAGTCTAAATGGAGAGGCCTATTTGAAGTGGTGAATGTAACCCCTTTTGGTGCTTTGGACTTTAAAAATAAGAATGATGAGGTGTTTAGAGTCAATGGGCATCAGGTAAAACACTATCTCACCAAGGTTGATGATGGCCACTTCGTTGCAGTTCTTCATTTTAACTGATTGGTAATCTGCGAAGTGTCGTGATGTTAAATTAGGTGCTTCTTGGGAGGCAACCCATGTATCTTTTTCTTTTTCTTTCTTCTTCATTAAGTAGGCTTTGTTTTGTGCTAACTAGTTTTGAAGTGTATGTAGGAATGGGTGAGCATTGCAGAGACTGTGCATGAAAGAATTTGGCTAAGTGTCGCAAAATTGCGGACCGCACAATCACTCTGCGGCCGCACAATTCTGTGTGCGGCCATACACCTAGAAGACAAAAAGTGCAAGCTCGTTGAAAATTGGCCTATCAAATTTCATAGCCAATTTGAAGCCGCACACAAAATTGTGCGGTCTACACAAATTCTACGGTCGTACTAACTTTTGTGCAGACCATAGAGTTTCATCAAAGGTCCAAGTAAAGAGCGCGGACCACACTCAAAATTGTGCGGCTGCACTCAACTTAAAATTGGGGTGACTTGGTCAACCTATAAATAGGACCTCAATGCACTATTTACAACTTTACACACTGAGTTGTTGAACCCTAAGCAAGCATAGTGCAAGTTCAATTTGTTAACAATTCTCAAGCATTTCATTTGTGTAGATTCTTACCTGCATCCTTTGGTATGTTCATTACATCTTTAAATTTTTCAATTTCTTTTAGTTTTTGTTCTTTTGTGTTAGGGTTATTTTAGGCCTAAAATGTTAGTTGATTAGTCATGTATGCTTAGAATCAGTTGGGTATTATCATGTATGCTAATTAGGGACTAGGTAGACCGCTGATCATGTTTATTTGCATAAACCATGTCTAATTTTGTGAAAATTTGCACGAACCTTAAAGTGTTGCTGCCTAAATTCAAGTTGTGCGGTTGCACACACCTTTTGCAATCTGTAGGTCTTAAAGTTTAGGGCAATAGTATGCATGCAAACTGTGGACCGCACACAAAATTTTGCAGTCTGCAGAAATTGCACAGTCTGTAGAAAAATGTGTGCGACCGCACTATTGGAAGTTCAAATACCCAGTAGTCTGAACCTGGGGTTGTGCAGCTGCACTCAAAATTGGGTAGTCCGCACTTGGTAGTCTGCGGCCGCAGTCACTTTTATGCGGTCCACACTGCCTCTTCTATCTGTTTTCCTGCAACTATCATACATGAATCTATGTACATTGTGACCTTCAACTCTAACTGATTCCTATTGATATGTATTGCAGACAATGGTTAGATCACATGGAAGAGGTGATACATAAAAAGGGAGGGCTAAACCCTCCCAAGGCTGAGGCCAAGGCAAGAGTAACCTACCACTTGCCATACAGAGAATAATAAACAAGAAGGCTACTGCCAACAGAGTCCCATAATCTTCAGACACAAGTGAATATGCCCTGTCTTGGGAAGCTTTAGAGGGAAACTCTATGCAAGCTCAACCTGATGCCCATTCTCAACCCAAACAAGTTCCGGGTAGATTCTAATTGAGATATGACTCCTCCTCCGTTGCTAGTTCTTGTGAGGGTTTGTAAGAGGGTAGCGAAGATTTTGAACCCCCTTCCTCACATGCCCCGACAGCAACAATCATTATGGACGATGATGATGATGATGTTCCTGATGATGGGAGAGGGGATGACACTACAGTAGGAGGTCTAGAGAGGTCAAAGAAGAAGGAGTATAGGAGGATCGATTTGTAAGCTTGATAGCCTTTGCCAGATTCAGAGAGTGGTGGCCGCAAAGATCGCTCACACTTGAGCAACAGTTCTTAATTAAGGATTTGGATATTCATAATCCAAATGTCCTTATATAGTTCCAAGAGAGAAAGGGATAGAAATGGTTCACCCAAAGTGTCCTCAATGAAAACGAGCACCTGGTTAAAGAATTTTATACCAATGTGGATCACATAAAGAAGGGTACCAAGATAACAAAGGTGAGAAATCTGAAAGTCAGATTTGACTCCGGCTCTTTGAACATTTATGTGGGCTTTGAAGAAGTAGAGGCAGTCCAGTATTTGGAAAAGCTTGTTATGGGTGATGCAGCTCACCTGTGGATAGCTGAGATGTTGGCTTGCTCAAGGACCACTACCACCATGGAATACCGTAGGGGTTCCTATCCTCTAGGACACCCTAAATTTTGAAGCTAAAGGGTGGTAGACTTTTGTGTGCAGCCGTATTGATCGGTGTTTGATTGAGAACAACCTCCCACTTCCCCGAGCAGTTCTGCTGGCTTCTATTTTGGCTGGATACCCAATCAATGGGGGTGACATCATGTCAACCAATATCACATTAGCTATCCGAAAATGTGAAAGATCCTACCCTAATCCAAACTTCCTCACAGAGTATTTTAACTATGCAAAGTTCAAGGCTAAGGCAACTACCTCTATTGTCCAAGGAGCCAATGGTAGTTGTTACAAATTTGGTTGTTGATCCTTCTACAGGTACCATGCCTTCCACAGTAGTTGGTTTGTCCACCAGGACAGCTGACATGCCACCACCTCTACCTTCTAGACCATCTACATCAGTGCTGGTGCCTGCCTTATCGACATATCCGGTGGTTGTGCCTGCGAGTCTCCTAGACATTTGCGAGTCTCAATAACTGGATGCAGACAACTACTTCAAAGGTGTTTGACATATCCAGTATTGTTGTAGCACAATCTTCTGCCCCGACAATAGCACAGGTACCTCTGTCAGTGGAGGAAATATTGGAAAAGCACCTAGAGAATCAAAAGACCATTAAGGAGACATTGGTGGCACATGGGGCAGTCATTGAGGAATTGGGAAAAACATGTGAAGATGATGCGGAAAACTCAGGCTTCAAATAAGTCAGTGGATATGTTAAGAAAAGAAGTTGCCAAGATCGTATCAGCTGGAGATCTACCGCTTGATCTGCTAATAGAGTCAGCACTAGCAGCACCATCAATACCTGAGGATCAGAGGTAGCAGCTGGCCAGCCTGAAGAGCTAAACCTTACTGCCCACACCATTGAGGAGATGCTCCAGATGCTCTCCAACCCTATTGTCCATCAGCCAGGTGATAATGAGATACAGTTAGAGGAGACAGAGGGTGCTGAGGATGCCATGCATACTAAGACCACATAAGGAGTTCTCTTAACTCTCTACCCTTCATTGTTCTTATTTTTGTGAAGCATTGAGGATAATGCTTATTTTTATTCAGAGGGGTGGTCTATTTTCGATGATTTATTATGACATTGACATTTGGCCTATAATAACTCTAATACTCTTTTTCTTCTATCGTTATTTTCTCTTTCGTTTTGATTATATTCTTCCCTTTTATTTGATGTACATATTCCTTTCCCTTTGGCTTGTATATTCATTTGTCTTACTTTTCGTAGTGTATTTACTTTAGTAGCTTCTTTTTGATTTGGTAGCTTCTTGTTATGTTTAAGTGAGCAATAAGCCTTTGGTTTTCTTAATGTCATGATTCTTACCAAAGGTGGGTTTTGTATGAACCAGGTGGCTCTTCCCAATGATGGATGGCGTGACAATCTTTTTAAGGGATTGAGTCAGTTTTTTTTATGTTTAATCAAAAACAGTGGTAATGAATAAAAGGGTCCCAAGCATGCTTCACTTGGTACCAAAATATTACATGTGGCCTTATGGTTAAAAATAAGTTGTTGGCAAAAAATAACTTTAGTTGTGACCTTTTGACTCTTGTGTTTATTTAAGCAGTCATCGAGTGGCTCAGTCGAGCCATTCTTGATTCTCAATCTTATCTAGGGTTGTTGTGGGTCCTTAACTTCGTTCTCTTTAGCAATCTAGAAGCTTAAGAGATGATATATTTATTTGCAAGTCCAAGTACCCAAGTTAATAGTCTAGAACCTACCCCGAATGTTTTTCTAGGCGAAATTCCAAGTGTAGTTTGGCTTGAGAAATGATTGTAGGGTCTTCTTGATCCACTTTGAAATCTTCCATAGCCTACCAATGTGATATCCATAGTCAACCCATTTGAGCCTAAGCCCTTTTTCATTCAATAACCACGTCACAAGCCTTTATTCGTTTTGTAACGACCCTATCTTGGCACCCGATCTTTCCTTAGCCTTCTTGAGAAACAATTGGCTTGAGCATAAGTTTGGTGGAGAGACGAGGAGTTTGAAAGTGATATAAAAGTACAAATAAGAGGAAAGAAATGAAGAAAAGGGAAGGCAAAGAAAAGAAAGAAAGAAAGAAAGAACAAAAAATTAAAATGCCAAAAAGAAAGTGAATAAAGTAAAAAGTGGAAGGGATTCAAAGAACAAAAAGGACGAAAGGCATGGAGTGAATAGAAAAGGAGAAAAATGAATATCATGACCAAGAAAAAGTGACGTTACGTCTCTCTAGTTCCACGAGAAAAAAGAAAATGACTTAAAGAGTTGATAAAGTATCAGCCAAAAAGAGAAAATGGAGTGCTTAAGGAAAGATGAGCCCATTCTATTCCAACAAGTCCTACCTTGGTCCAAAGCCTTTATTACATCCCGAAAAAGCCCTATATGATTTCAAGTTGAGTGAGATTACATTAGTGGTGATTTACATGAGGGGCAAGCATATGGTACTTAGAGATGTACTTGTGGCATTCTTTTGAGAAAGATGAGCGAACGTTTCACAATTCTTGAATTGAGTGCTACATTCTAAAGTGAGATATGCAAATGGAGAGTAGAGGAGGAGGAGTTTGGAATCTACAATGGCCTACATGATAGAGAAGTCTTCCTTGATGAATAAAGCGAACTCTTGATACTCTAGTGTCACATTAGAACTATTGTACTCAAAAAGTCAAATCATTGCATTGTAGATAATTCATACGTGTTGTGGGTAATTGTAGGTCCCAATTGATGTGAGTTTGATTCACCTTAGCCAGCTGAAATTGTTCTTTTATTATGGAGGTGGGAATTACCTAATTTGCTTGAGGAAAAGCAAAAGCTTAAGTTTGGGAGAGTTGATAAATAGAGATTTTGACCACTAATTTATGCTCTTTTACTTTCGTTTTAGCTCAAAATTGCTTAAAGGTATTCCTGAAAACTAAAGAAATATGCTTCCTTGCCGGAGTGTTAGAATATCATCTAAAGAGATGAAATCAACTCAAGAATGTGTAATTTTGGACAAGGACCATAACAAATCTAAAAGGGCAAAATGCGGACCGCACAATATTGCGTGCGGCCGCAGAACATGAGGCAGCCTCTAATAGAATTCCCATGCAAAATGCAGATCGCACAATATTGGTCCGATCGTAGAAGGTGAGGTTCAGAGAAATGGAGGTTAAGGCCATGAAGAAGTGCGGACCGCACCATTATTGTGCGGTCGCAGAAGCAAGAGAACGACTGCACTTAAAAATGTGCAGTCTGCAGAGGCTCCCCATGTCAAAGCCCAAGGTCAAGAAGTGCAAACCACACCATTATTGTGCAGCCGCAGAATCAAGAGTGCGGTCACACTCAGAAATGTGCGGTCCGCATAAGATGAAGAAGTGCGGCCGCAGAAGTTCAATCTATCAATCCAAGTCACAATGTGCGGAACGCACATATAATTGTTCGGTCGTACAACCTCCGCAGGGGAAATTTTGTTCGATAATTTTCGTGTTACACCCCAAGTTTTCATACGTGAGAGTACGTCGTAAGTCATTGATGTAAGCTCGAAAATGAGATTCTATTTGGAAGCAAATAAAGTAAGTTAATCATGTTACCTTGGAGGTTACAAATATTTAAGATCATGAATAACGAGTACCAAGAGGGTTGGAAATCTTAGAAGCTAAACCAATTGAAGAAAATAAGTTTCGTCGAAAGTCGACAAGTTTCGAATGTTATAACATGTACTTTGGGGTGAGACTAGGGTTATTAACATGATAAGGAGGTTATTCTATGAGTTATTTTAGTCGTATGATATTCATTTTCTACATTGTGAAGGCAAGCAAGTTGTGGAACAAGAGTTGGCAAAGGTCATCACAAGTTACATTCATAAATTTGCTGAAATTTAGGTCAAATGTATCTGAGAATTTCTCCGAATATACTTAGAATCATGGGTTCTACCTACAAAATTGAAGGTCTACGAGTCTAGTTTCTAACGCATTAAATCGTTCATCAATACGACATCGGAGTAGAGAGATATTCGCGTTTTCGCGAGACCGCGCAAGCAGCTCCCAATGGGACCCACTTAGGCGGTGGTTGACCTACTTCAATTTATAAACGATTTGGACGCCTATTTTTTCTCATTTTTCAACTAAAATTCATCTCCAAACCTCTCCTAACCATCCTAAACATATACCACAAGGGTTTGAAGTGATTCCAAAGTGATTACACCATATTTCAACATCAAAACTTAGTTCTAGTGAAGAACAACACCTCTTTGAGGTTGTGTTGTCATTGAGGATTATTGTGCGCTGTATTTGGATGAAATTCCAAGTTGTTGCTGCTGTCTAAGGTGAGTATAACAGCCTACTAATTGTTCTTAAGCTTGCTTGTATGTTGGTTAAGTTGTTAGGATGATAAACTACAACATAATACTTGGATTAGCTTAAGTCACTTCTATGGTGTTGTATTGCTATTAAGGGTTATTGTAAACTGAATATAACTTGGATTTTGACTTGAAGTTACTGTATAAGGTATGTATATTGTGATCTTGCTTGTGCCTAAGGTTATCTTGATGTTTATTAAGTTAAATGGATGGGATAGACATGAAATCCTTACATCCGGGTGATGCGAAAATGTATCAGGATTTGAGACAGCACTATTGGTGGAGGCGGATGAAGAAGGATATAGTTAGATTTGTAGCTTGGTGCCTCAACTGTCAACAGGTGAAGTATGAGCACCAAAGACCGGGTGGATAGCTTCAGCAGATAGAGATTCCGGAGTGGAAGTGGGAGCGGATCACTATGGACTTTGTAGTTGGGCTCCCACGGACTTTGACAAAGTTTGATGCTATTTGGGTGATTGTGGATCGGCTGACCAAGTCCGCTCATTTCATTCCTGTGTGTACTACTTATTCTTCGGAGCGGTTGGCGGAGATTTATATCTGGGAGATTGTTCGTCTACATGATATTCTAGTTTCCATTATTTCAGATAGAGGTACTCAGTTCACATCACGATTTTGGAGGGTCATTCAGCGTGAGTTGGGACCTCAGGTAGAGTTGAGTACAACATTTCACCCTTAGACGGACGGACAGTTCTAGCGCACTATTTAGATTCTTGAGGATATGCTCTGTGTGTGTGTGATTGAGTTTGGAGGGTCTTGGGATCAGTTCTTGCCATTGGCGGAGTTTGATTACAACAATAGCTATCAATCCAGCATTTAGATGGCACCGTTTGAGGCTTTTATATGGTAGGCGGTGTAGATCTTCGGTGGGGTGGTTTGAGCTGGGCGAGGATAGACTATTGGGCACAGATTTGGTTCAGGATGCTTTAGAGAAGGTTAAGGTGATTCAGGACAGACTCCGTACAGCCCAGTCCAAACAGAAGAGTTACGCGGACCGGAAGGTTCGCGATGTTTCCTATATGGTTAGAGAGCGGGTTTTGCTTCGGGTTTCGCCTATGAACGGTGTCATGAGGTTTGGGAAGAAACGGAAGTTGAGTCTAAGGTTTATTGGCCCTTTTTTGAGATATTGAGGCGTGTTGGGGAGGTTGCTTATGAGCTTGCCTTACCTCCCAGCTTGGCAGGGGTTCATCCGTTATTTCATGTTTCGAGGCTTCGGAGGTATCACGATGACCCGTCGCACGTGTTGGATTTCAATTCCGTCCAATTGGACAAGGATTTATCTTATGTTGAGGAGCTAATGGCAATATTAGACAGGCAGGTTAGAAAGCTGAGGTCAAAGAACATTGCATCAGTGAAGGTTCAAGGCGGGGTCAACCGATCGAGGAGGCGACCTGGGAGATCGAGTAGGATATGTGCAGCTGTTACCCTCATATTTTCACTACTTCAGGTATGTCTCTATGCTCGTTCGAGGATGAACGAATGTTTAAGTGTAGGAAGATGTGACGACCCGGCCGGTCATCTTAAGAATTTACGCTCTGATCCCCTATTAACTGCTTTCTCCAAGTTTATTTCTGCTAATTTGATTTTTCGGGATGTTCGGTTTTGAGTTTCAGAGAGTTTTGGGACACTTAGTCCCTAAATGAGAGCTTAAGTGTTGGAAAATTGACTGTAGTCGAAACAGTGTGAAGACGGCCTCGAAATGGAAATCCGATGGTTCTATTAGCTCCTTTGGGTGATTTCAAGCTTAGGGGCGTGTTCAGATGGTGATTCGGAGTTCCATAGCTAATTTAGGTTTGAAATGCCGAAAGATCGAATTTTGAAGTTTTCGGTCCGATAGTGAGATTTTGATCCGAGGGTCAGAATAGAATTCTGAGAGTTACAGTAGTTCCGTTGTGTCATTTGGTATGTGTGTGCAAAATTTCAGGTCATTCGGACATGGTTTGGTTGGGGTTTTGATCAAAAGAGGAATTCGAAAGATTTTAAAAACTTAGGCTTCAATCCGATGTGTTTTGGTTGTTTTGATAATGTTTGAAGTGTTTTGAAGATTAGTACAAGTTTGAATAAGGTTTTAGGACATGTTGATGCCTTTGGTTGAGGTCCTGGGGGCCTTGGGTGATTTCGGATGGTTAACGAGAAGTTAAGGAAATGTTGCAATTGCTGTATATTTTGCTGCTTTTGGTATTTTTGCATCTGCGGTTTGGGGACTGCATCTGCGAATTTGGAGTTGCAGATGAGGAATCATGCTATTTAAGTGAATGTCTCAGGTGCGACCCACAAAGCAAGACCGCAGATGCGGTCCCAGGGCCGCAGATGCGGAAATCGCTGGCCAAAACATATAAATAGTTGCCTTCGCGAATTTGAGCTATTCTTTCACCATTTTTATCCGGGTTTGAAGCTTTTGAGAGGGATTTTTGAGGAAAACAAAGGGGAATCACTTGGAGGTAACATCCTTGACTTCGTAACTCGTTTTTATGTGATTAAAGACCTAATTAGTAGTGAAAATTTTGGGAAAAATGGGTAATTAGGGCTTGAGTTTAAGAGACATTTGAATGAGGATTTGAGGGGCCATTTGGACTCCGATTTCAGTGTTCTTGCTATGTATAGACTCGTGAGAGTACGAGGTTTCTGAAAATATAAATTTCACCCGATTCCGAGACGTGGACCCGAGGGGCATTTTGGTTTTTTACCTAATTTCGCATATTAGCTTATAATTTAATTGTAGAATCAGTTACTTGAAGTGTTATTTACATTATGAAATTGAATTGAATAGATTTGGGTCATTTGGAGTCAAGTGCTTGTGGCAAGAGCATGGCTTCGGATTGATTTTTGAGCCGGTCCGAGGTAAGTGGTTTGTCTAACCTAGTGCGGGGGACCTTCCCCTTAGGATTCGTATATTTGGTAATTGAAATGCCTTGTACGTGAGGTGGCGAGTGCATACTTGTGCTAATTGTTGGAAATCTAGTTTTCTTTAAGTAATTACTAGTATGTTTCCTTTCCTGTTTCTATTACTTGAACTATTAAGCATGTTGTTAGCTTAGGAAAGTATGTCTAAGTGACTTAATTGCTTTATTTGATTCAACCTGACTTACTTGAATTATGTGCAGCATGCTCGGCTAGAATCACTTATTGTCTTAATATGAAATTTTGCCATTTTTGTATATCTTCCTACTGCTGCTGTATATTTATTTTGGGACTACGGTTATGGGATTTCGGTAGCTCCCCCTTGTCTGTTTACTTTGGGACTACGGGTTAGATTCTCGGTAGATCCCCCTGCACATTTACTTTGGGATTACGGGTTAGATTCCCGGTAGATCCCCTGCACAGTTATATGGAACTACGGGAATGCACCCAATAGATTCCCCCACAACTGGATATTTACATTTGGGACTACGGAACGGGATTCCAGTAGATCCCCGCGCACTATGAGTTGGACTATGGGACGGGATCCCGGGAGATCCACTGGATATGTACAGATGGAACTACAGGACAGTATCCTGGGAGATCCTCGATTGTTATTATTGGTGCTGAGCGGTATTTCCTTTCCATGTTTACCTTGTTTCTGTATAGATGTTGTTGTCCTGTACATCATGTGTTATTTACTGCCATACTTATTTATATTGTTCTGTTCTATACTATTGATCTTTATATTTTATTTAACCTCAGTAGGGCCCTGACCTTCCTCGTCACTACCCAACTGAGGTTAGGCTTGGCACTTACTGAGTACCGCTGTGGTGTACTCATGCCCCTTCTGTGCATATTTTTCATGTGCAGATCCAGGTACCGCTACTCAGGCCTACCATCCTTGAGGGAGGCGACTGCTCTAGAGATTCCGAGGTACATCTGCCGCGTCCGCAGACTGAGAAGTCCCTTTCTATTCAAGCTGTTAAACATTGCCCTTCTGTATTATTCTTTATTGTTAGATATTTTGGAGTTAGACTGTTAGATATTCCAAAGGCTTGTGTTTCCGTGAGTTTCCAGGTTTTGGGATAGTGTACTTGATTTTGAGAATGTTGTGTTGTATATGCCGAGCGACATTATAACTATTGTTCCATTTAATTACTTTTGGTTTTTGGTTATTTTCTTTCGCAAGTTTCGTTTATGTTCCACATTTGTTAGTAGTTCATTTTTAGTAGTCTCAACAAGAAAATAGACATGCTTTCAAATCCGGCAATTTAAATCAAATCAGTTTATACATGCCAAGTTCAAGTAAAAGTCGGATATAATATATCCAGAAGTTTCAAAACAATGACATATAGCAGTTATGTGCAGCAACAATGAAGCAAATACTGCCTCTCAACGCAAAAGTCACTCAGTCTTTCTCAATAGCTCATCACTCGGCTCTCAGCTCTCAACACTCACACTCAATAGGTACCTGCACTCACTGGGGGTGTACAGACTACGGAGGGTCTCCTTCAGCCCAAGCGCTATATTGTTGCGGCGTACAGCCCTATCCCAATATATATATATAGCCGTAAGGCTCGTTGCGGCGTGCAATCTGATCTATATACATACAGCCCCAAGGCTCGTTGTGGCATGCAACCCAATCCATATATATACATATAACTCACTATATATATATATAGCCCTGAGGCTCGTTGAGGCGTGCAATCAGATCTATATACATACAGCCTTATGGCTTGTTGCGGCATGCAACCCAATCCATATATATACATATAACTCATAGCTCGGCACTTGGGCCCTAACTCAGTCACCAAAGCCCTAAGGCTCGTTGAGGCGTGCAATCTGATCTATATACATACAACCCTAAGCCTCATTGCGTCATGCAACCCAATCCATATATATACATATAACTCACAGCTCGGCACTCGGGCCCTAACTTAGTCACCAACCACTCCAGTCTCTCGGGCTCTCATATTTCATAAAAGTCAGCCAAAACAGAGATAATAAAATGTATCAACAAGAAACAAGAAGAGACTGAGCTATGATATGCTAGTAAAACCATGACTAAGTACAAGACAAAAATTACCAAATAATTCAATAAGTACACGACCTCTGCGGGTCCCAACAATATCAACACATCGCCTAAACATGATTTGTTGTCAAATTTCTATAACACAGGGAGAGCATATGGCTAACAACAAGTTATTCAACTTTACAGTTCCACGAAATAGACCAAGTCATAATTCCTACGATGCACGCCCACACGCTCGTCACCTAGCATGTGTGTCACCTCCAAACCAATCACATAATACATAATCCGAGGTTTCATATCCTCAGAACCAGATTTAGAACTATTACTTACCTCAATCCGAGCAAAACTGTACCCCAATATGCCTTTGCCTCGCAAATCATCCTCCAAAAGTCTCGAATCTAGCTATAAGCAGTGCAATATAATCAATACGGGCTAAAATAATCAATTCCACAAGAAAAATATGAAATTATAAGCCAAAATCCAAAATTGGCCAAAAGCCAGCCCCCGGGCCGATGTCTCGAAATCCTAGGTGCCCAATCTTTCCGCACCTACAGCTATTTACCCGCATCTGCAGATTCGCGGGCGCGAAAAAGTCACCCACTTTTGCGAAGGATTTCGTTCCTGCAGACCAAAATCCCGCTCCTACGAGGATATATCGGCTTCTGCAGAGGTCACTAATCCCAGCTACCTCCACTTCTGCAAGCCTGGGACCGCATGTTTGGCCTCGCAGGTGCGGAAGAAACCACACTCATGCGGCCTCTGCCCAAATCCTACTTGCCCGCTTCTATGGCTTCCATCCAGCTTCTACGGGCTCGAACCTGTGGTGCCCACTCCGCATGTGCGATTACACCAGTAGTGGAATTTCTTCAGCAACTTATCAACTTCAAAAGTTGATCAGTTAAGCACCCGAAATCAACCTGAGGCCCCCGGGACCTTCACCAAACATACCAATATGTCTTAAAACATCATACGAACTTAGTCGAATCCTTAAACCACCTCAAACAACATGAAAAACATGAATTGCACACGGATTAAAGCCTAATGAACTTTGAAATTTCAAATTCTACAAACGATATCAAAACCTATCAAATTATGTCTTTTTGACCTCAAATTTTGCACACAAGTCATAAATGACCCACCAACCTACTCCAACTCCCGAAAATCCAATCCGACCCCAATATCAAAAAGTCCACTCCTAGTTAAACTTTTCAAAATTTCAACTTTCGTCATCTCAAGCCTAATTTTACTACGGACCTCGAAATTAAAATCCGGACATGCTCCCAAGTCCAAAATCATCCAACAGAGCTAACGAAACATAAAAATTCAAATCCAAGGTCGTTTACACATAAGTCAACATCCTATCAACTTTTCCAACCTAAGCTTTCAATAATGAGACTAAATGTCTCATTTCACTCTGAAATCGCTCCGGACTCAAACCAACAAACCCAGTAAGTCATATAACATCTGTAGAGTGCAAAAGGAGCAGAAAAAAAGAGGAACAGGACTAAAAATCTCAAAACGACCGGTCGGGTCGTTATAAGCACTACTAACAAAACTGTCAAAAAACGTCCAGCATAGCCGACCGAAATTGGTCGGAAACAAAAACCGACAGATTGTCGATCGTTTTCAATTCATCGAAAAAAGAATAGGTAGAATAGGGCAGCGATCACATTCGGTCTATATTACCGACTGAAGTCGGTCGCTATTTGTCAACGCAATTTGACCAAGTTAATTGACTTAAAATAATCATATCGATCGAAGTCGATCGGATTTTTCGAAAATTATTTTTAATTATTTTTAAATTAGCGACTGACGTCGGTTGAAATTTTAATTATTAATTTATTTTTTAATTGTTCAATTCCGACCAATTCCGGTCTGAATGATTAAAATATTTAAAATGTAAAATCAAAAATTCTGACCGCGGTCAGTCGAAATTGTTAAAATATTTAATATTTAAAATCAAAAATTCTGACTAAAGTCGGTCGGTAAATTTAAATTTTTGGAAAATCAAATGAACATTTCCGACCAACTTCGGTCAGTAGGCGGATAGTTTTATGGGTATTATTTTGGTTGTATACACTTGTTATATAACTGCACCACCTGCCAACAACCAATCACCTATAATGACAGCATTATATTGCTGCCATTCAACCAATAACAACAACAATAACAACAATAGCAATAATAACAACAACAATAACAACAATAATAACAACTATCAATATTATATTATTAACAAAATATCATCTCCATCTCCACTAAATTATATTAACAAAACATCATGCCCAACAACAAAATGTTTCATAAGTTAAAAATTCAAACATCATTCAATGAGTGTTTTGTATTGCATCACCTCCATCTTCACTACTAAGCTTCATCATCGGCATGGTTTGAAGGATCTCGACAAAAAAAAAAACTAGCATATGGGGAAGGCTCACGGGACCACGGAATGGGGAAAGCACCACTAGCAAGAAGTTTAGCCAACTGACCTTGAAGGAGATTAAATTGTTGGTCCCTCTTTTCTAGCTGAACTTGAAGGATATCAAATTGTCTATCTCTTTTGTTCTCTAGCCTTCATCTCTTCAAGCTCTGCTGTCAACTTTGCGATCTTCTTCTCCGTAGACGAGATAGTCGACCTATCAATTGCCTCACCTTGGGCGGAAGTCCCTATACCTTGCAATATAGACATGTAGCGCCGAAATGATCTCTCTAGAAGGCCCGAGGCCGTATGCTATTCCCTTTTTAGGACCACTGACAACATCCAACCATATCTTCTGCGCTTCTTCATCTAAAACAGGTGGTCGCTCGCCTTGCTCATTCGATGGCAAGCTCTGAGTGTACTCTTCCACATAATCTTGTAGTGGCCCTTAATTTAGAAGGTAGAAAATTATTAACTATATAATTGTCACGACCCAAAAACCTTTAAAGGTTGTGATGGCACAAGACACCACTGTCAGGCAAGCTAACACTAAATAGTTAAATTAGTTCTTTTTTTTAATATTTTAGAAATCACAACTTTTCCTTCAATTAAATAATAAGAAATAAATTACAGATTAAATAATAGTATTTTTAAAAATTTCAATACTGAATACTCACATTATCACCCTAAAATCCAGTGTCACAAGTGCATGAGCATTAACTAGGAAAATAAAATAAAATACAACCTCTGTCCGGAATATAAATTTGCAAAAGAAAGATAATACAAATACTCTAAAGGAGACTCTACTGGCTATTGATTGTAACATAAGAAGCAGCTCACCTAAATCTCCGTATCAATCACGTTGCTGTGCCACAAGGCCACTAAAAATACATGTACCTATACAACAAAATGTACAACAAGTGTAGTATGAGCACGAAATTAATACGTACCCTGTAAGTATCTAGCCAAGACCTAGAGGAATAGTGACGAGGGGTCGACATTGACACTTATTAGTGGTCCAATAATATCAACTACAGTAAAGAGGTAAATAGATATGAGGCAGAGTAAATAGATAAAATAGACAAGTACAAAATACATGGTACAATTCCCCTCTTTACAATTAACTCAAGCTATCAACTAGCAAATTTCCTCCTTAACCGGAGAAGATATATAGATATAGTGGATCTCATCCAAAAGGTTGTCATAATTCAAGTCAGGGAAAGCTCACAGATACACTGGCTTCTTGCCAAAATATTGCGCACGATTCCATGAGGATATTTATAGGAAATGTTGAGGCGTACGGCCCGATCCAACAAAAGTATTTAAATTGTACATACCAAGGGTCGAACGGCACGAACCATAGATGCATCTATTAAACTGCTAAGTCGAACAGTCCTCTCTCATGAGAGCATGTTACATAAATTCTGCCAAGGCAAACGGGCCGATCCCATAAGATGTGAAGTACATAATCCTACAAAGGCGAACAGCCCGATCCCATTAGAATAAGAAGTTTTAACGGGTCATTGACCCCACTCACGAATAAACGTGTGAGTTACAATTTCTTTAACAAAAACCTTTCAATATATATATCGCGGAATCATTTCATAAGAGGAGTATAATTATTCAATGACTAATCATGAACTTGTGAAGTCTATACAATGGCAAGTCTAGTCTTTAGTAATGTAAAACAGAGCAATTTAATAGGCGAGTGACAGCTCAAATAGTACATATATAGCATGATGTGAACCTAAGCCTATACGGACAATAACATGAATGTAGCTACGTACGGGCGCTCGTCACCTCGTGCATATGTATCTCCCACAACAAGTAGCACACATCAATTTACAACACTAGGGGTAATTTTCCCTCACAAGGTTAGACAAGAGACTTACCTCGCTTCGAAGTTTCATAATTGGCTCCAACGCCACTCTATCACTTCAAACCGATGCCCATCGTTCCAAAATTGTCAATAAACATGCAAATCCATAAATATATACTCTAATACTCACTATAATCCAATTTATAATAGTTTCCAACTCCGTTCGAAAAGTTGATAAAATCACCTTCGGGCCCACGTGCCCGGATACCAAAATTTTTTTGAAGATAAACTTTACCCATAACACCACGAACTCAAATATATAGTTTATTCTGAATTCCACGCCCAAATTCGTGGTCAAAATACAAAAATACAAATTTTAGGTTTTCTGCCAAAAACCCCACAATTTATACTAGTTTCCATGTTTAAATCCTTATAAAAACCACGTATTTAACTTATAATAAGTGGGAATCACTTACCTTGTGATGCTTGATGAAATCCTCCCTCAGAAGCTCTCAAAAATCAACCCAAGCAAGTGAAAAATGGAAGAAAATGGTCCAAGTCCATGTTTTAAAGAAAGCACACTGCCTAGCCCGTCCTTTGCACATGCGGACCAACAACCGCTTCTGCGACTCCGCAGGTGCGGTCCAAATTCTACTCCTGCGGTCCTCACTGCCCAGCCAAGACCTCGCACCTACGGACAAAATGTTGCATCTGCGCAAATCTCTTCTACGATGGCTAGCGCACACCTGCGACCCTTGTCGCTTCTACGACTACTGACCTCGCACCTGTGCCACCGTAGGTGCGCAACTTTTCTGCTTTCACGGTTCTCAGCAGACTTGGCCCCTTCCATTTCTGTGAGCCATCTCCTGCACCTACGGGCTCGCACCTGCATCCATGCAGGTGCGGTTACACTAGATGCCCATTTGTTTCAACTCTTCCTCAAAATTCTAATTCGATCTGTTAGCCGCCCGGAATCAACCAGAGGCCCTCAGGACCTCGTCCAATCAAACCAACCCATCCCAAAACATAACGTGGACCTTCTCGAGGCCTCAAATCACATTGAACAATGTCGAAATCATGAATCACACCCCAATTCAAGCTTAATGAACTTTATAATTTCAAACTTCTATATTCGATGTCGAAACCTATCAAATCACGTCCGATTGACCTCAGATTTTGCACACAAGTCACATTCGACATTGCATACCTACTCCAACTTCCGGAATCGGAATTCGACCTCGATATCAAAAAGTCCATTTCCGGTCAAAGTTCTCAAAGACCTTTAAATTTCTAACTTTCGCCAAATGACCCCAAAATGACGTACGGACCTCCGAATTCACTTCTGGATGTGCTCCCAATACCAGAATCACCATACGGATCTATTCCCAGACTCAAAATCCCAAACGAATATCGATAACATTGAAATTCACTTCAACCCAAATTTATGAAATCTTCCAAAAATGTCAACTTTCACAATATGCCCTGAAACGTTCCCGGGTCATCCAAAACTCGATCCAGACATACTCCCAAGTCCAAAGTCATCATACAAGCCTGTTGGAATCTTCAAATCCCCATTCTAAGGTCGTTTACTCAAAAATCACACTTTAGTCAGTTCTTCCAACTTAAAGCTTTTAAATTGAGAATTTTCTTTCCAAATCAACTCCGGACTTCCCGAAACTCAATTCTGATCATGCGTACAAGTAATAATACATGAAGTGAAGCTATTCATGGCCTTAAACTGTTGAACAATGCGCTAGAGCTCAAAATGACCGGTTGGATTATTACAATAATATTATAAACATTAATTTCAAGTTATAATAGTTATGAAACTTACATTTGTAGTCTCAGCCCGGTCCTCGGCCCATCTAGTTGGATCTGTCGGTGCCTTTTTCTTGCGGATGTGAGTCTCCATGAAGATCTCATCATGAACCATCTTCCTCCCATATTTTTTTCCTATAAATATAATAAAACATGTTAACTAATTAAAATATATAAATATAGTTTGATATATATAGAATTAAATATTTTAAGGAACTACCAGTAGTCTTCTCGCAGTCTCTGTGCTCCTTGCACCTGCATAGTACAAGGAGCCACCCTTAAGATGCTTGAAAAATATTGGTATATGATTTGATACTTAATAATCTAACCGCAACAGACAACTAAGAGTGCATACTCCCTTCACTTAGTGGATGACTAGCGGGCTCTAACTGTTCATAAAAATATTTTACCTATTCGTTAGGAGCTTGTTCAATACTTTCATTGGGTTCAAACTCGAAGTTCATCCCAAAAGCATCCGCAACCATTTTATGGTATCTAGGATGTTGAACATTATTCCCCATCGACCTACTACTTTTACCAACAACTATGTTATCAAATAAACCATCACTACCATCAACCTCTCCATGGGTAGTCCACACAAAATAATTATCCATAACTCCTTTTTTATAAAGATAAGTCTTAACATCCTCCAATCCAAAAAAATGCAAAAACTTGCACTTCACACAAGGACACTTAATCATCTCTCCGATTTGAAATCGTTCAAGTGATATTGCATGCCTAATAAATTCATTAACCCCATCTATAAATTCCTCCCTCAAAAACCGACGATTAGGATAATCCATATTATAAATCCAACTACAATATTCCATCTACACATAGAACAAATAAATTGTATGTTATATTAATTGAAAGTTCACATATATCCCTGAATAAGTTCTTTTAAAATTCAATTATAAGAAGTAATTTGAAAGTTCATATATATTCCTAAATAAGTTTTTTTAAATTTTAATTATAATAAGTAATTTAAAAGTTCATATATATCCCCAAATGAATTCAACTAGCTTAGATTGTATCGTTACACTTGGTATAAGAAAAGCCTAAATGTGAAAATTTGTGAAAAATAATAAATTTTGACTATAAAATGAATAAATTTGACTTCGGTCAATATTTTGGGTAAACAGACTCGGACCCGTGATTTGACGGTCCCGAAGGGTCCGTAAGAAAATATGGGACTTGGGTGTATGCCCGGAATCAAATTCCGAGGATCCAAGCCCGAGAAATGAATTTTTAAAGAAAATTATTTTTTGAAATTGTTTAAAGGATTTTGAAATGAATTTTGATTAGAACATGTTGGTATCAGGCCTATATTTTGGTTCCGGTGTCCGGTACAGGTCTTATATGTGGTTTAAGATAATTATGTGAAGTTAGGTAAGAAACGAAATCCGTTTGACGTGATTCGTACCTTAATTGCAAATTTGATGTTTTAGGAAGTTTGAAATAATTCATTAATTTTGAGGTTTGGTTCGATGTTAATGATGTTATTTTGGCGATTTGATCGCATGGATAAGTTCATATGATATTTTTGAGTTAGTACATATGTTTGGTTTGGAGCCTCGAGGTCTCGGGTGTGTTTCGGATGTGTTTCGGAAGGTTTTAAACTCTTAAAAAGTTGCAGGTTTTCAGTTGCTGGTATTTTGGTATTTTCTTCTTTGCGTTCGCGGGAGGACCCTCGCGAACGCAGATGAGTTAATAGTGCTGAAGGAAAATTCCTTCTACGCGAACGCGAAGCTTAGGGGGGGGGAGGGTCTACCCTTCGCGAACGCGGGCCTGGTATCGCGAACGCGAAAGCTTGTGGCCTGGTCAGGGGAAGGGAAAATTATACCTACGCGAACGTGACCACTTGGACGCGAACGCGAAGGCTCGAGGAGTTACTTTTACTCGAACGCGAGCCATCTTCCGCGAACGCAAAGGTCTGTCAGACCTAACTCATCGTGAACGCGATGACCAAATCCGCCCAACTATTTTAAAAGTCCAGAAACAAAATGCATTACGGGATTTAACCCATTTTTCGCAAACTTCTTCTTCTCCACACCTCTTGAGCAATTTTTTGAAGAACTTCTCCACCATAACCTCTTGGGTATATAATCTTTGACTTATTTTCTTCCATTTTTATCAACACCTACTAGATTTCTAGGCTTAAAACATGAGGTTAAGGGTAGAAAATTAGGGATTTGGGTAGAGTTAGGGCTTTTTGATTAATTGAGAATTTGACCTCATTTTGGGATCGGATTTCAAAACCAATTATATATTCGGGCTCGTGGGTGAATGGGTGATCGGGTTTTGGTCTGAACCTCGTGTTTTGAACAAACGGGCCCAGGGTCAATTTTTGACTTTTTGGGAAGAATGATTAGAAAGTTATAATTAAGCATTGGAATTGGATTGTTTAGCATTTATTGATGTTATTAAGTCGATTATGTCTAGATACAATTGGTTTGGAGCCAAATTCGAAAGGAAAGGCGGTGTTTGAGGCTTGAGTTGGCCGTGGAAGTTTGAGGTAAGTGTTTGGTCTAACCTTAGCTTGAGGGATTAGGAGTTGTGTCCTATTTACTATTTGTTGCTTGTTGAGTACGATGTATAGGCATGGTGACGAGTATCTATATGTTGGTATCGACCATGACCGTGAGTCTTAAATTGAAATTTATTTTGTGTTCTTAAATAGTACTACAGATGCTTTAATTGATGATTCTCGATATTGAGCAAGGATTAAGTTTGTTTTCGTGGAAATTACTTATGATTGAGTATTGGTGTTAGCTGAGATGAGTAGAAGTTGGGTTAAGATTGGTTATAGTTGTTTCTCCCTTGCCGGGACGTATTTACCTTTACTGTTGAATCCCTTGCCTGGATAAAGTAGTTATTGTTGGTCCCTTGCCGGGACTCGTGGCTTGGTTGTTATTAAAGGTATATAAATATATGGATCGGGTTGCACGCCGCAACAATATTAAATTTGGATTGGGTTGCATGCCGCAACAATGTTATAATGGATCGGGTTGCACGCCGCAACAATGTTATAATGGATCGGGTTGCACACCGCAACAATGTTAAAGTGGATCAGGTTGCACGCCGCAGCAGTGATATAAATGGATCGGGTTGCACGCCACAACTGTGTTAAATGATAAAGGATCGGGTTGCGCGCCGCAACAGTGTTATTATTGTTTTGTTGTAGATTATGAATTGTTCTCTCATATTTCGCTTAAGTTTCTGCTGGATTCAATATTCTCTCTGTAGCATGTACCCCCTCCCATGTTAATTGTTCATTCCTGTTTGTTTTTCCGTTGTAAATTATATAACTGCACAGGTTTATCTGGAGTTTGGTCCTAGCCTCGTCACTACCTCGCCGGGGTTAGGCCAGGCACTAATCAGCACATAGGGCTGGTTGTGCTGATGCTACACTATGCACTATGTGTAGATACCGGAGTAGCATTTGGACAGTAGCACTTGGGGAGCCAACCTTCAGTCCAGCTAGAGATCTCGAGGTAGTTCTGCAGGCGTCCGCAGGCCCAGCATTCTCTTCTATTTCATTATGTACTCTGTTTTCATTAGATTTCGAGACAGATTGTATTTCTTTTAGACATTTGTTGTATAATCTTAGTCCGTCCGTGAATATTGTGACACCAGATTCCGAGTAGAGGAGTATATTGGCATTATAGTACTGGCTTGGTTATTTTTAGCTGTTTAAGTCTTCCACTTATTCTGTTTATCGTTAATTATTAAAAGTGTTGATTCCTTGTTAATTCAAGTTGTTAAAAAGGATTAAAATGAAAGAGTTGGAATTTCTATATTTCGTGGCTTGCCTAGCTTCTACAAGTAGGCGCCATCACGACTCCCAAGGGTGAGAATTCTGGGTCGTGACAAGAACTATCTTAATATATCCTTGTAATTTATTTTAAGTTTGATATAATTTATTTAAAAGTCCATATAATAAGATTGATTTATCCTTGCAATTTATTTTAAGTTTTAATCATCAACTCACAATTATACAACTAAATTTAATTAAACATTAACTAAACCCTAATTTATATAATTTAAATTACTTAAATTCAAAAATATAGATAACTAACCTTGAAATGCTATTAGCACCTAAGACAAGCATCTAGATCTTCCAAAATGTAAAAATCCAAAATTACACAAAATACCAATTCTCAAAGAGGAGATAGAGTATAAATATGAACTCTTCTAATGTGAACAATCCTAAATGACTAATGATAACACATGAAATATTTCAAAGGTTAATTGACAAGGCAACTCACAATTATACAACTAAATTTAATTAAATATTAACTAACCCTAATTTATACAATTAAAATAATTAAAATTACATAAATTCAAAAATATGGATAACTAACCTTTAATGCTAGGATAAGGGGCTTGATTTTGGGGGGCAGAGGAGGATGCAGTGGGGCCGGCGGAACAGTGGCGTGAGAGGGGAGGGAGACTTCAAAGTGCTTAGTTTTTGGGTGAGGAGGGACATAGAAGTTAATTTTGGGTGGGGATTTGGGGAAATCGCGATAGTGGGGTGGAGAAGAAGAGAGATGGAAGAGAGATAGAGAAAAGAGGTAAATGGGAGAAAACCCGTCTGGGGCTAGCATTTTTTCAAAAAATTTCGACCGAAATCGATTGAAAATTTTGGTCAGTAATTGAATTTTTAATTGATCTACTAAATTATCAACCCTTGTCATATATATGTAAGTGCGAATAATCATATATGAAATAAAATCGTACCCTATTATAGATGCTTCATCAGTAGATCAATTAAAAATTCAATTATATTCGATTAAAACTTACTAGAACACATTTAAAAATAAAATATTTGGTTCTATAAGATGTAGTGCTATGTTAATACTTTAGTGTTAGCAACAACATCATATGTATACTTATATTACTATTGCATATGTTAATATAGCATTAATATGTATACATATTTTATTGTTGCTACAACTTAAGTATTAATATAGCATATTAATGTCTAACACCGCTGTCAGGCAAGCCAACAATAATTAATTAACTTAATTACTCATTTTAGTATTTTAAAATCGTAATTTCCTTCAATTAAATAGGAAAGGATAGGACTTACAGAGTAAATGATAATATTTTCGCAACTAAAATACTGAACAACCCATAATTACTCCCAAAACCTGGTGTCACAAGTGCATGAGCATTGACTAGGGAGTAAAATAAAATACATCATCTGTCCGGAATACAAATTAGACAAGAAAATATAATTAACTCTGAAGGAGACTCTGCTGGCCTGCAGATCATAATATGGAATTCAGCTAATCTAAGTCCCTGCATTAACCACAGCTCTGCGCCCACAAGGCCACTAAATATATATGCACCTGCACAAAAATGTACAACAAGTATAGTATGAATACGTAAATCAACGCAAACCCAGTAAGTATCCAGTCTAACCTCGAAGAAGTATTGACAAGGGGTCGACTCTGACACTTACTATGGGCTAACAATAAGATGTTGATATTATAATTAAGCATGGATCATATAAAACAACCGAAAATCTAATAACAAGAGGTAAGTAAACAATTCTTTTAGTAATAGGAAATTTCCAAATTTATTTTTGTTATTTAACTATTTATATCTCAAGCCAATGAAGCAATATAAATTATTATTAATTCCAAAGATTTATCATGTGCAAATCATCCCGAGGTAGTGAAGATCTTAGTGAAAGCTACCGGGATATCTCGACTTGTAAATATCCCGAGTCGTGATGGCTCCTACTAGTGAAAGCTAGGCAAGCCTACCATTCGAATTATTTACCTTTTTCCCATTTTAGTCATTTTTCAATTAATAACCAACAATTGATAATCAGCGGAAATTTAATAAGCGGAAGACTGAAATGTAAAAACTTAAGAAAATTGCCAATACATATCTATACAGTAACTACCCAAGACTGGTGTCATAATTTCACAGTCGGTCTAGGAATACTACAAACAAGGTCTGAAAAATAAATACAACACTATTTCTGAAATAGATAAAAGAAACAGACAAAGAGGATAGGAGATATATATATAATAGAGTTTGATTTTATTTCATATATGATTATTTACACTTACATATATATGACAAGGGTTGATAATTTATTCTCAAATGATCCTTACATCACTCAAATGTTTGATTAGTGAATAAATAAGAAAACAAATCTTGAAATATAAGTGACTACATGCTTCGGTATAATGAGTGACTAGATGCTTCAAGATGTGTACAATCGATATAGTCTTGAATGTTTTATTCTCGATCATCTTATTAGTACTTTGCTCGGATACTTCATCGGTAGATCAATTAAAAATTCAATTATATTTGATTAAAACTTACTATAACACATTTAAAAATAAAATATTTGGTTCTATAAGATGTAGTGCTATGTTAATACTTTAGTGTTAGCAACAACAACATATGTATACTTATATTACTATTGCATATTTTAATATAGCATTAATATGTATACATATTTTATTGTTGCTACAACTTAAGTATTAATATAGCATATTAATGCCTAACACCGCTGTCAGGCAAGCCAACAATAATTAATTAACTTAATTACTCATTTTAGTATTTTAAAATCGTAATTTCCTTCAATTAAATAGAAAAGGATAGGACTTACAGAGTAAATGATAATATTTTCGCAACTAAAATACTGAACAACCCATAATCACTCCCAAAATCCGATGTCACAAGTGCATGGGCATTAATTAGGGAGTAAAATAAAATACATCATCTGTACGGAATACAAATTAGACAAGAAAATATAACTAACTCTGAATGAGACTCTGCTGGACTGCAGATCATAATATGGAATGCAGCTAATCTAAGTCCCTGCATTAACCACAGCTCTGCGCCTACAAGGCCACTAAATATATATGCACCTGCACAAAAATGTGCAGCAAGTATAGTATGAATACGTAAATCAACGCATACCCAGTAAGTATTAAGTCTAACCTCGAAGAAGTATTGACGAGGGGTCGACTCTAACACTTACTATGGGCTAACAATAAGATGCTGATATTATAATTAAGCATGGATCGTATAAAACAACCGAAAATCTAATAACAAGAGGTAAGTAAACAATTCTTTTAGTAATAGGAAATTTCCAAATTTATTTTTGTCATTTAACTATTTATATCTAAAGCCAATGAAGCAATATAAATTATTATTAGTTCCAAAGATTTATCATGTGCAAATTATCCCGAGGTAGTGAAGATCTTGGTGAAAGCTACCGGGATATCTCGACTTGTAAATATCCTGAGTCGTGATGGCTCCTATTAGTGAAAGCTAGGCAAGCCTACCATTCGAATTATTTACCTTTTTCCCATTTTAGTCCTTTTTCAATTAATAACCAACAATTGATAATTAGCGGAAATCTAATAAGCGGAAGACTGAAATGTAAAAACTTAAGAAAATTGCCAGTACATATCCATACAGTAACTACCCAAGATTGGTGTCATAATTTCACAGTCGGTCTAGGAATACTACAAACAAGGTCTGAAAAATAAATGCAACACTGTTTCTGAAATAGATATAGAAACAGACAAAGCGGATAGGAGATATATATATATAATAGAGTACGATTTTATTTCATATAAGATTATTTACACTTACATATATATGACAAGGGTTGATAATTTATTCTCAGTTGATCCTTACATCACTCAAATGTTTGATTAGTGAATAAATAAGAAAACAAATCTTGAAATATAAGTGACTACATGTTTCGGTATAATGAGTGACTAGATGCTTCAAGATGTGTACAATCGATATAGTCTTGAATGTTTTATTCTCGATCACCTTATTAGTACTTTGCTCGGATACTTCATCGGTAGATCAATTAAAAATTCAATTATATTCGATTAAAACTTACTATAACACATTTAAAAATAAAATATTTGGTTCTATAAGATGTAGTGCTATGTTAATACTTTAGTGTTAGCAACAACAACATATGTATACTTATATTACTATTGCATATGTTAATATAGCATTAATATGTATACATATTTTATTGTTGCTACAATTGAAGTATTAATATAGCATATTAATGCCTAACACCGTTGTCAGGCAAGCCAACAATAATTAATTAACTTAATTACTCATTTTAGTATTTTAAAATCGTAATTTCCTTCAATTAAATAGAAAAGGATAGAACTTACAGAGTAAATGATAATATTTTCGTAACTAAAATACTGAACAACCCATAATCACTCCCAAAACCCAGTGTCACAAGTGCATGAGCACTAATTAGGGAGTAAAATAAAATACATCATCTGTCCGTAATACAAATTAGACAAGAAAATATAATTAACTCTGAAAGAGACTCTGCTGGACTGCAGATCATAATATGGAATGCAGCTAATCTAAGTCCCTGCATTAACCACAGCTCTGCGCCTACAAGGCCACTAAATATATATGCACCTGCACAAAAATGTGCAGCAAGTATAGTATGAATACGTAAGTCAACGCATACCCAGTATCCAGTCTAAGCTCGAAGAAGTATTAACGAGGGGTCGACTCTGACACTTACTATGGGCTAACAAGAAGATGCTGATATTATAATTAAGCATGGATCGTATAAAACAACCAAAAATCTAATAACAAGAGGTAAGTAAACAATTCATTTAAAAAATAGGAAATTTCCAAATTTATTTTTGTCATTTAACTATTTATATCTCAAGCCAATGAAGCAATATAAATTATTATTAGTTCCAAAGATTTATCATGTGCAAATCATCCCGAGGTAGTGAAGACCTTAGTGAAAGCTACCGGGATGTCTCGCCTTGTAAATATCCCGAGTCATGATGGCCCCTACTAGTGAAAGCTAGGCAAGCCTATCATTCGAATTATTTACCTTTTTCCCATTTTAGTCATTTTTCAATTAATAACCAACAATTGATAATCAGCGGAAATCTAATAAGCGGAAGACTGAAATGTAAAAACTTAAGAAAATTGCCAGTACATATCCTTACAGTAACTACCGAAGACTGGTGTCATAATTTCACAGTTGGTCTAGGAATACTACAAACAAGGTCTGAAAAATAAATACAACCTTGTTTCTGAAATAGATAAAAGAAACAGACAAAAAGGATAGGAGAAGACGCCAAGGCCTGCGGACGCCAGCAGGACTACCTCGGTACATCTGACTGGACTGAAGGCATCCACCCAAAGCTACTGTCCGAAAGCTGCTCCAAGATCTGCACACAGTGCAGAGTGTAGTATCAGCACAACCGACCCCATATGCTGGTAAGTGCCTAGCCTTACCCCGACGAGGTAGTGACGAGGCTAGGACAAGGCTACCAACTAACCTGTGCAGTTAAAGCATGTATATATATATAACAAGTAATAATAAAAGAAACTAGCAGTTAAAGATGGGAGGGGACATGCTAAAATATAAACAATTTAAAGAACAATTTAAAACTCACAGCAGAAAGAATATCATTTACCAACAGTACTCAAGAGAAAAATATAAAGAACAATTTAAAACTCGCAACAGAAAGAATAAGGAAACAATAACAAATCGTTATCCACTTTTATCTTTTATTGTTGCGGCGTGCAACCTGACCAAAATCATAAAATACTGTTGCGGCATGCAACCCGATCCATATATAATATTTAACACCAACCACAAAGAGTCCCGACAAGGGAACAATAAGGGAACCACAAAAATCCCGGCAAGGGAATCGATAGTAAGAAGTAAATACGTTCCGGCAAGGGAATCAGCTATAACCAAACTTATTCCAACATTTAACTTCACAAAAGTAACCTCAACTAGAACCAATACTCAACCATAAGCAATTTCCACGAGAATAATCATAATTCTTGCCCAACACCGAGAATCAACAACTTAGGCCTTTGAACAACAACTGAGTCATAAAATTACAATACAAGACTCACGAGCATGCTTGACATCGACACATAGATACTCGTCACCATGCCTATACGTCGTACTCAATAAATAACACATAGCCCTAATCCCTCAAGCTAAGGTTAGACCAAACACTTACCTCAGAGCCACGAACACAATTCAAACCTCAACTACCGCTTTACCTCTTGATTCCACCACCAACTCGCTTGTATCTAGCCACAATTTACTTGATTATATCAATAAATGTTAAATGAATCAACTCCAATGCATGAAAATCGGTTTTATGAAGATTTCCCCAAAGGTCAAAGATCGACCCCCGGCCCATATGGTCAAAACCTGAGGTTCGACCAAAACACAATTATCCATTTCCCCACGAACCCAAATATATAATTTGTTTTGAAATCGGACCTCAAATCGAGGTCCAAATCTCCAAAAATTGAAAAACTTAGGTTCTACCCAAAATACCCAATTTCCCCCATGTAAACCTTTGATTTTGAGTTGAATTCATGTGAAAAGATGTTAAAGTTTAATAAAAATTAGTTAGAAATGACTTACAATTGTTTTGGAAGAGTACTTGCCTTTGAAAAATTGCCCAAGAGTGTTTTGGTCTTGAAAGGGTTTGAAAAATGGTTTAAATGTGTCTAAGTTATGAATTTACAGGTTACAGGTGTCGCAATTGAGACAAGGGTTCGCAATTGCGAACCCTTTCAGGACCTGCTATCCTTGCAATTGTGAAGAATATGTCGCAATTGCGACACAGGGAAAATTTTGTTAAGCTTCACATTTGTGACTCTGGCCCCTTTCGCATTTGCGACCAAATAGTCGCATTTGCGATCAAGGCCTGCCCAGGCCATATTCGTATTTACGATCAATCTTCGCATTTGTGAGCTCGCATTTGCGAGCTAGGCCTTGCAAATGCGAAGTGTCACGACCTAATTTAGGATCATGACCGGCTTTTAGGAGCAAGTGCTCCCAAGTAAGCCTCATCGATAATTTACAGAAAATCAGACAGAGTTTTCCCCCTTTAGGGACAATCCAAAAATAAACCTGTCTTTGAAATCAACAACACAACCAATCTATATCGACCAAACAAACTATAATCCTCATTCACGAAATATTTCCAATATAATAATACTAACTTCATCTCCAAATATACGATAGGAGAGTCTAATACGAATCACAAGTCTATATCAACAAAAAAATAATTATGACACTCATAAAAATGACTATAGAGCGACTCTAAGAGTTTTAAGAAAGAGACTATAACAAATAAATAACAATCTTTGCCGGCGCGAATAAATGCGGGGCTCACCAAGAACTGCCAATTCGTGTACTCTAATTAACAGAATCCTTGCTTGCGTCTACTGTTGTCTTTGTAAAAAAAATAGCGGGGAGTGAGTCGATAGCTTAATCATATTTAATCACAACCATTTTTAATAGGGGACAAGTTAGAAAACATTCTTGTATAAGAATAACAAAATAAAATGCCCTTTTTAAAACAGTAATAATAATCAGTCTCATCATTTGTTTCCTGTAACAAAATCAATTTAACAATTCAGTAATAAACTCAGTAAGTATGCAAATCTTTATATTTGGGAGGTTTCCAGAAAAGGATCATGTAATCTGTATCACTGTGTGGACCCCTTCGTAAGAGAAGTTAAATATAACTGTAGGTCCCTACTCGAGGGAAAACTGTAACTGTATACTAGTTCTACCTTCCCACTAGCGAGGGTTCTAATTGTACTCGGTAATCAGTAAATACAAGGTGCACCAGGTCTAAAGAACCTGCCGTTAGCTACGGGATCCTTTAAAGTCTCCTCCCATTCATAATTTTCTTTGTAAACAGTAAATTTTTACATGAAAGCATTTTCAAAATAGTACAGGGCATTTTAAATTTTAATAAAATCATGTAATCCAATTTCGGTAACGGTAATCATATCTCTAGTAATAGTAAAACATGTCTAGTAATAGTGAGAATACTTCAAATAACTGTAACAACTCAAGAAACAGTAAAACATATCTAGTAATGGTGAAAACATTTAGATTAGTCGGTAAACATCTCAAGTAAATTGTTCGGTACCATATCAAGTAAAAGGACTTGTCCCACATGCAATTTCAAAGCATCAGTAATACATTTATTTTCAAAATCATATATAAACCATTCAGGTTATGAAAACACAAATTGTGATAAGATTACTACTCATAGTACTCGTGTCGAAATACCAAACTCGTCGCCTCGAACGATCTATATGGCTTTCTTCAATCAATCTATAATCACATCAATATCGATCTTGTGTTAATTTCTTTGTTTAAGCTAATTCAAAGCTAAATTTAGCTTTCAAATCCTCAGCGTTTTATGTCATACCATCAATTTGTTGAATTATATTTATCCATGCTATGTGTAATTTAACTAGTCTATAATCTATCAATTCCAAGTTACTCGTATATTTATTTATTTTTCAATTTTCTTTTACCCAAATTATGCCAATTATGTGTATATATCTAAATCATATAGGATCACTATCGACAATACTTTCTTTCTTACCTAACAAAATTATATACACCTAGAAGATAATCTTAAGCAAGTGAAGTAAGAAAGTTTATCCTTTGAATTAAAAAGAACGCCTTCAACAAATTGCCTTTGTTTCTATGTATGTTCCCATATTTAATTCATACTACTACATACAAAGATATAAAGAATTTGATTTGTTTTGAAAAAATAAATCTTCATTACAAAGTATTCTACAGGTATCCATGATTCTTCCACAAAGTGCTATGAGTTAAGGGAAGTATTACTTAATCTTTTCTTGTTTCTAATTATATTAGTCAATCTCACTATATAACTCAAATTATTTAATTTATATACTCTCATATTAGTAAAACAAAATATAAGAATATTATATTACCTATTTTCCAAAGTTTGGTTCCAACCTCTTTCTTCTTCTTCTTCTTCTTCTTCTTCTTCTTCTTCTTCTTCCTTTTTCTTCTTCTTCTTCTTCTTCTTCTTCTTCTTCTTCTTCTTCTTCTTCTTCTTCTTCTTCTTCTTCTTCTTCTTCTTCTTCTTCTTCTTCTTCTTCCAATCTCTTTCTTCTTCTTCTTCCTTTTTCCCTTCTCTGCATTTTTTTTTTTTTGCGTTTGCTGCAGCAGCAGCGCTGCTTTCCCTTTCCCCCAATTCCCTTTTCTTTCTTTTGGTTCACGTGGGCTTTTGCCCTTATTTTAAATTGATTAGGTTTTCTTTCTTTCTTTTTGTTTTCTTTTCTTGTATTATTATTTTTTTGTTATGTTAAAAGACCAACATACCCTAATTTAAATATGGGTCATGACATCCTACCCACGTTATGAAATTTGGTCCCCAAATTTAACTCAAGTATGTACTTGTAGACCGAAATAAATGAGAATACTTGACTCATATATCATCTTCCACTTCCCAAGTAGCTTCTCCAATGGTGTGATTTTTCCACAAGACTTCAACAACCACAATTTCTTGTCACCATAACTTCCTCACTTGTCTATCGACAATAACCATCGACTCCTCCTCGTAAGTCAACTTCTCATCGAGTGGTATAGTAGGTGCTTCAAGAAGTTGAGAGGAGTCTGATATACATTTTGTTTTTTTTTGGCATGGAGACATGTAACACTGGGTGAATATAAGATAACAAAGGAGGAAGTTCCAAATGATATGCCACAGCTCCCACTTGGTCAAGTATTTCATACTGACCTATAAACCTCGGCTTAACTTACCTCTTTTCCGAATCGCATCACGCCCTTCATAAGAGATACCTGTATGAACACTCTGTCTCTAATTGTGAACATTAAGTCTCTTCTTCTCTTATCCGCATAAGGTTTTTGTCTATTTTAAACTGTGAGCAATAGTGGTATGATCAATTAGACCTTGTTAATAGCTTCTTGTACTAAGTTGGGTCCCAATAAGTTAGTCTCACTAGCTTCAAACCTTTCTATAGGAGAATGACATCTTCTACCATATAATGCTTCGTACGATGCCATCTGAATACTGGACTGGAAGATATTGTTGTAAGCAAATTCAGCTAAAGGTAGATAAGCGTCCCAACTCCCTCAAAACTCAAGAATACAATCTCTCAACATATCCTCCAAGATCTGCATAGCACATTCAGACTTTGCGTTTGAGTACAATAAAACTAGTACAAAGATCTACTCGTGTACCCAATATTTCTTGAAAACATTTTCAAATCGTGAAGTGAATGCGATCCTCTATTAGAACTGATGGACAGTAAAACTCTATTGAGTCAGATAATTTTCTGTTCATGTATATCTATGCATATTTTACCTCATAATAAGAGGTTTTGACTAGCAAGTAATGTGCCTACTTGGTAAGCCAATTTATAACTTTCCTTCCATTAGCATTGCTAAATATTTATATCTCTATTGATTTTAAATGTACTTCAGGATCTTGTTCTAGGTATAAATCTCATAGGTGTCACGACCCTAAATCGGACCCGGTCGTGATGGCGCCTCTCGCGAAGACAAGGCCAGCCAACACTTCCCATTTTCAAATTTGTAACAGTTAAGCATATAGAACAGTCTAAACATGATAAAATAAATCCGAAACAACGGATAATAACATAAATATGCGGAAGAACACCCATACAGATCCCTAACCGGGGTGTCACAAGTCATGAGCATCTATAAGTCATAATACAAATCTGCTAAGTCAATAAACTAGTACAACTGTCTAAAAAGAGATAGAAGTGATAAAGGAGGTAGAGACACAGGGCTGCAGACGCCAATAGCTACCTCGTGAACTCCGAATGTCCGCCTGAAGCTGGAGGGATCAGCACTCGGGAGTGGAACCAGCCACGCCTAAATCTGCACACAGGGTGCAGGGAGTAAAGTGAGTACTCCAACTCAGTGAGTAACAAATGCAAATAACGACTAAAAGTAAGAAAACACGTAAGGCATAAGGCATTATATAATGAAGCAGTAAAATCATTTAAAAGCAATAAACCTGTGAAAGTTAAGTAAAATCCCTTTTCAACAAGCAAACGGGTAATTGACGAGCAGTTAAGGTAAAGTAAACAAATAGAAGTTTGCCCCTCGGGCACAGTATCAACAAATCTGCCCCTCGGGCAATATCTTAGAACGATACCAGCCGCTCAGGCTCAATCTCACATCACAATGAGTACCCGCGCTCACTGGGGGTGTGCAGACTCCTAGAGGATCCCCTTACGGCCCAAATGCAATATCAAGCCACCTCGTGGCATCATCATTAGGCCCTTGACCTAATATCAATCAAGCCACCTCGTGGCTTACATATCTCAGTCCCTCGACATCATAATCGGTATCACATGTTTCCTCACAACATAGGCCCTCGGCCTTACTCAATCAAAAATCCTCACAAGCCCCTCGGGCAATAGTAAAACAGTGCTTCTCAGTCCAAACATCATTTAAAATATCATTTAAGTCTCAAAACTGAGTAAAAATGGTTGGGTAGTAAAACAGTGGAAAATAACATGACTGATTTCAAGTAATAAGTCAAAACAGTGAGGAAATATCGATAAAAAGCACCAAAGGGTTCATATAGTTGGCACAAGCCCCAAATTTGGCATTCTGCCCAAATAATGATGAAAATAAATAGATTTCAGTCTAATACGCAGTAAGATCATTAATCGGGACAGACCAAGTCAAAATCCCCAATAGTGCACAACCCCATACTCGTCATCAAGCGTGTGTGTCACCTCAATATAGCACTACGATGTGCAATCCGGGGTTTCAAACTCTGAGAACATCATTTACAATCATTACTCACCTCGAACTGGTCAAATCTCTAGCCCACGACGCCCTTGCCCCTCGAATCGGCCTCCACTTGCGTCGAATCTATCCAAAATCAAAACGAGAACGTCAAAATATGTTAAGGGAACGAAGCCCAAGCGAAAACAATCAATAGAGGGCACAAATCTCGAAATTACCAAAACCTGACCCCCGGGCCTACGTCTCAAAATTCAATAATTTTTACATCAGTAGGTTCCTTATCTCCCCACGAGTTCATACATATCAAAAGTTCTCAAATCCGACCCCAAATGGTCCTTCAAATCCTCAATTAAAGGCCTAAGTTCCCAATCCCTAGTTTTCCCAAATTTCACTCTTGATTTCCTTAATTTCTAGCTCTAATCCATGGAATAATAGCATAGGAATGAGTTTTAAGTCCAAATCCCTTACCTCAACGAAGTCTCCTTGAATTCCCTCTTTCAAATCGTCCAAAAAGCTCCCAAGCCGAAGTCAAAAATGGTGAAATAGCTTAATTTCGTGAAATGAAATAACTTATATGTTCTGCCCAGGCCTTTCCGCATCTGCAGTCCTTCAATCGCATTTGTGGTACCGCATTTGCGGTCATTATTCCGCTTATGCAGAAATCACTTAACCGACCACATCCGCATCTGTGATTATCCTTCCGCATCTACAAGTCTACAGATGTGGTCCTCTTAGCTGCCTCTACGGTCCCTGACAAATCCCCATAATCCGCTTCTGCGGCCACTCTCTCGCACATGCGGCGTCGCACCTGCGGTCCCCAAACCGCAGGTGCAAAAACACCAGAAGCAGCAATTTCAACAGCTGCAATAACATCTCAACTTTTCCGTTAACCACCCGAAATCACCCTGAGGCCCCCGGGACCTCAACCAAAAGAACAAAAATCTCCTAATACCTTATTCAAACTTGTTCCAATCATCAAAACACCTCAAACAACATCAAATCACCCAAAACACATCGGATTTAAGCCAAACTTTCAAAAAAATTCCAATTTCCTCTTTTGATCAAAAATCCAACCAAACCACGTCCGAGTGACCTGAAATTTTGCACACACATCCCAAATCACACCACAGAACTACTGCAACTCTCAAAATTCCATTTCGACCCCTATATCAAAATCTCGCCTACCAACCGGAAATCGTCAAAATATAAACTTCGCCAATTCAAGCCTAAATCTACTTCGAACCTCCAAAACTCATTATGATCGCACTCCTAAGTCCCAAATCACCTCCTGAAGCTAACCGAACCATCGGAACTCACATCTGAGCCTTCTAACACATAAGTTAATGTCCAGTTGACTTTTTCAACTTAAACTCACTCCAAAGAGACTAAGTATCTCAAATCCTTATCAAATCCTTTCCGAACCCAATACCACAGAACACGGATAATGAAGGATAAAGAAGCATAAATGGGGGAAATGGAGCGGTAACTCATGAGACGACTGGCCGGGTCGCCACATCCTCCCTAACTTAAACAAGCGTTCGTCCTCAAACGAGTCAAGAAACATACCTGAAGCCTCAAACAGGTGAGGATATCTGCTCCGCATCTCCCGCTTGGTCTCCCAGGTAGCCTCCTCCACGGGCCGACCTCTCCACTGCACTTTCACTGAAGCTATATCCTTTGACCTCAACTTCCGAACCTGACGACCCAAAATAGCTACTGGCTCCACATCATAAGTCAGATCATCATCCAATTGAACCGTGATGAAATCCAGAACATGAGACGGATCCCCAGTATACTTCTAAAGCATAGAAACATGAAACACAAGATGCACACTCGACAAGTTGGGTGTCACGACCCAATTCCCGAACCTGGTCGTGATGGCGACTCTCATGAAGACAAGGCCAGCCATTCAACCCAATTCATCCTTTTAAGACAATTAATTAACACAATTATAGTATAAACATGGTTTAATAATATCCAATAGCGGAAAGTATAGATAAAATACGGAAATCCAACCCAACTCAACCCTAACCGGGGTGTCACAAGTCATGAGCTACTACAGAGTTTACTAAAATTCTACAAAGTATGGAATTAGGAACAAAGTCTGAAGATATCATAAATAATAGAAGATAAGGGAGAAAACGGGTCTGCGAATGCCATGCAGCTACCTCGATAACTCCGATGAAAACTGAACAGCAGAAAACTCACTCTATGCCTCAGGAATACCTGTACCTGCACACATGGTGCAGAGAGTAATGTGAGTACTCCGACCCAGTGAGTAATAAATATAAATAATGACTGAAGGTAAGAAAATAATTTAAGGCACACAACATTCTATACAGAAGCAGTGAAATCATTTAAAATAACAATTCAGTGAAACATCATGTGAAATTTCTTTTAAACCAGTAAAACAGGTAATTTGGCAGTAAAATGACGAGTAGAAATCTTCCCCTCGGGCTCAATATCAAAACAACAAGTGGAAATCTTCCCCTCGGGCTCAATATCAAAATAATAACTAGAAATCTGCCCCTCGAGCTCAGTATCAAAATAATAAGTAGAAATCTTCCCCTCGGGCTCAGTATCAAAATAAAAATTAGAAATATGCCCCTCGGGCTCAGTATCAAAATAATAAGTAGAAATCTGCCCCTCAGGCTCAGTATCTCAGAACAGTATCAGCCCCTCAGGCTCAGAACAGTATAAAGCAACCAGTCAATGAAATAAGAGCACATAATTATTATGGCAGATAATGCAGATAAAGAATAAATGCATGAGTTCAATGCAATGCATATGACGGTACCCTCTGGTACCCACTGCGGCGTGCAGCCCGAGCCATCCATATTTATTTATCATCGACGGCGCTCACTGGGGGTGTGTACAGACTTCGGAGGGGCTCCTACAGCCCAAGCGCAATATCAAGCCATCTCGTGGCATCAAATCTAGGCCCTCGGCCTCATATCAATCTCAGTATAATCACCCAGGATCTCAGCCTCAATATCAATGTAATCAACCAGGCTCTCGGCCTCAATATCAATATAACACTGCTGCGGCGCGCAGCCCGATCCATGCTCAGTCCAGAAATCATCATAAGCCCCTTGGGCATTTGTAAAACAGTAGTTCTCAGCCCGAAATATCATTTAGAAATATCATTTAAGTTTTCAAATCTTAGAAAGATGGTTGAGTTTGCAAAACAGTATTTAAAACCTTGGACTGAGGTCAAATGATATGCAAAATATGCGAAAACAGTGATATCAATCTCTGAAGGATTCAAATAATTGGCAAGAAACCTACAATTAGAAACATGACTGAGGATATAAATTCTTTAACAAAATAAGTGAAGAAAACCAGTCAAAAATTCCCTAAGGGTTCTACAGGTCGGCACAAGGCCCCAAGCATGGCAACAAGCCCAATTCACAATAATAAAGTATACGTTTCAACCAAAAATGTAGTAAAATATCTCTCAGGACGGACCAAGTCACAATTTCCAACGGTGCTCTACCCTACGCCCGTTATCCGGCGTGCAAGTCACCTCCATATAGCGTTATGATGTGAAATTCCGGGGTTTCAAACCCTCAGAACAACATTTACATCTATTACTCACCTCTAGCCGGCCAAATACTACTCCGCGATGCCCTTTCCTTTCGTATCGACCTCCTCGCGCGTCGAATCTGGCCAAAACCACAACGAATATATCACAATAGGCTAAGGGAATATAACCCAATCGAAAAGACTCGAAAAATATCAAAAATCACGAAATTTGCAAAACCCGAGCCCCGGGCCCACATCTTGAAATCCAGAAATTTTTACATCAAAATGTTCCTTATCTTGCCACGAGTCTATACATACCAAATTCACAAGAATCGGAGTCCATTTGACCCCTCAAATCCCAAATTTTGAATTTCAATCTCAAGCTCTAATTTCTTATAATTTGGCTATGTTTTCATGGATTTCTAGGATGATTCTTCAGTAAAATCATGTATTTAACTCATAAAACTTACCTCCAATCGATCTTAGTTGAAACTCCCTTCAATCCCCGTCCAAAAGCTCTCAAAATAACTAAAAATGGAGGAGAAATGGGGTGTTTTTCGCGAATGAAATGTAAATATTCTGCCCAAATTTTTTCGGAATTACTGTTCACCCCGTGTACTGTTCCTCAGTATTACTGTTCACGGGGTACTGTTCATGGATACTGTTACCGGTACTGTTCACGGATACTATTACGGGGGCACTGTTCACGGCACTATTCACAGATACTGTTACGGGGTACTGTTCATGGCACTATTCACGGATACTGTCTCGGGGCACTGTTCATAACTACTGTTCACAGTGCTTTAAAAAAATGCAGTAGTTTTATTTTTTTCGTGCCTAAATCGATCTGTTAACCTTCCGAAATAAACCCGAGGCCCCCGAGACCTCAACTAAAAGCACCAACATGTCTTAAAACATTATCCAAACTTGCTCCAATCGTCAAAACACCTCAACTAACGCCAAATCATCAAATTATATCGAATTCAAGCCTAAGTTCTTTTAAAACTTCTAAAACACACATTCGATCAAAAACCCGACCAAACAATGTCCGAATGACCTGAAATTTTGCACACATATCCCAAATGACACAATGAAACTACAGCAACTCTCGGAATTGCATTCCGACACCCAGATCAAAATCTCACCTATCAACCGGAATTCGCCAAAATACTAACTTCGCCAATTCAAGCCTAATTCAACACCGGACCTCCAAAATTACTTCCGGTCCTGCTCCTAAGTCACAAATCACCTCCCGGAACTAACCGAACCGTCGAAATTCACATCCGAGCCCTCTAACTCATAAGTCAACGTCCGGTTGACTTTTCCAACTTAAACCTTCTTAAAAGAGACTAAATGTCTCATTTCTTATCAAAATCGCTCCAAATAAATTCTAATGCACCCAATACCGATAATGAAACATGAGGAAGCAGAAAATGGGACAAACGAGACAGTAACTCATGAGACGACGGGTCGGGTCGTCACACTGGGTGGCAAAGCAAGCTCATAAGCCACCTCCCCAATCCTCCAAAGCACCTTAAAAGGTCCAAGAAATCGCGGACTCAATTTCCCTTTCTTCCCAAATCTCATAACACCCTTCATGGGCGAAACCTTCAACAAAACCTTCTCACCAACCATGTAGGACACATCTCGAACCTTCCTGTCAGCATAACTCTTTTGCCTCGACTGCGCTGTACGAAGCCTCTCCTGAATCACCTTCACCTTTTCTAAGGCATCCTGTACCAAATCAGTCCCCAATAGCCTAGCCTCACCGGGATCAAACCAACCAACTGGAGATCTACACCGCCTTCAATACAAAGCCTCATATGGAGTCATCTGAATACTCGACTGGTAGCTGTTGTTATAAGCAAACTTTGCAAGCGTTAGAAACGGAACCCATGACCCTCCGAAATCAATGAAACAAGCACGCAACATGTCCTCCAATATCTGAATAGTGCGTTCGGACTGCCCGTCCGTCTGAGGGTGAAAAGTTATGCTCAACTCAACCTGAGTACCCAACTCTCTCTGCACAGACCTCCAAAACTGTGATGTAAACTGAGTGCCCCTATCTGAGATGATGGAAACTGGGATACCATGCAATCGAACAATCTTCCGGATATAGATCTCTACCAACCTCTCTGAAGAATAGGTAGTACACACAGGAATGAAGTGCGCGGACTTGGTCAACCGATCCACAATCACCCAAATAGCATCGAACTTCCTTAAAGTCCATGGAAGTCCAACAACAAAGTCCATAGTGATTCTCTCCCACTTCCACTCGGGAATATCCATCCGCTGAAGCAAACCACCCGGTCTCTGGTGTTCATATTTCACCTGCTGACAATTGAGACACTGAGATACAAATCCCATAATATCTTTCTTCATTCTTCTCCACCAATAGTGCTGCCTCAAATCCTGATACATCTTCATGGCACCCAGATGAATAGAATACCGCAAGCTATAGGTCTCCTCCAAAATCAACTCTCGAAGCCCATCCATATTGGGCACACAAATCCGGCCCTGCATCTTCAACACCCTATCATCACCAATGGTCACATCTCTGGAATCATCATACTGAACTCTGTTCTTTAGGACAAGCAAATGCGGATCATCATACTAGCGCTCTCTGATGTGATCATATAAGGAAGACCGAGAAACCACACAAGCCAAAACACGACTGGGCTCCGAAATATCCAATATCACGAACTGATTAGCTAAGGCCTGAACATCAAATGCAAGAGGTCTCTCCCCAATTGGAATATATGCCAAACTCCCCATACTCACCGCCTTTCGGCTTAAGGCATCGGCCACCACATTGGCCTTTCCCGGATGGTACAATATAGTGATATCATAATCCTTAAGCAACTCCAACCATCTCCGCTGCCTCAAATTGAGATCCTTCTATTTGAACAAGTGCTGGAGGCTGCGATGATCAGTAAACACCTCACAAAACACACCATACAAGTAATGCCTCCAAATTTTCAATGCATGAACTATGGTAGCCAACTCAAAATCATGAACAAGGTAGTTCTTCTCATGGGGCTTCAACTGACGAGAAGCATAAGCAATAACTCTACCTTCCTGCATCAATACACAACCAATGCCAACTCTCGAAGCATCACAATACATGGTATATGAACCTGAAGCTGGTGGCAAAACTAACATTAGAGCTGTGGTCAAAGCTGTCTTGAGCTTCTGAAAGCTCTCCTCACACTCGTCCGACCATACAAATGAAGCACCCTTCTGAGTCAACTTGGTCAAGGGCGATACGATAGATGATAATCCCTGAACAAACCGGCGATAATAGCCTACTAAACCAAGAAAGCTGTGAATCTCTGTGGCTGAGGATGGTCTGGGCCAACCCTGAACCGCCTCTATCTTCTTCGGTTCAACCTGAATACCCTCATTGGATGCCACGTGCCCCAAGAAAGCCACCGAACCGAGCTAAAACTCATACTTGGAGAATTTTGCATAAAGCTTCTCCTCCCTCAATGTCTGCAACACAACTCTCAAATGCTCCGCGTGCTCCTTTTGACTATGCGAATACAGCAGAATATCATCAATGAAGACAATCGCGAATGAATCAAGATAAGGTCGGAACATGTTGTTCATCAAATGCATGAACGTTGTTGGGGAATTGGTCAGCCCAAAAGACATCACCAAGAACTCATAATGACCATATCGGGTCCTGAAAGTTGTCTTAAGAATATCTGAGTCCCTGATCTTCAACTGATGATAACCTGAACGGAGATCAATCTTGGAGAACACTTTCGCTCCCTGAAGCTAGTCAAATAAATCATCAATGCGAGGCAAACGATACTTGTTCTTAATCGTTACCTTGTTCAATTGCCTATAATCAATGCACATTCTCATAGTGCCATCCTTCTTCTTCACAAATAGAACCGGCGCACCCCAAGGTGACACACTAGGCCAAATGAACCCTTTATCAAGGAGTTCCTAAAGTTGTTCTTTTAATTCCTTCAACTTTGATGGTGCCATACGATACAGTGGAATAGAAATGGGATGAGTGCCCGACACCAGGTCAATATCAAAATCAATATCCATGTCCGGTGGTTTCCCACCCAGCAGGTCTGCAGGAACCATATCAGGAAAATCCCTCACAACTGGAACATAATCAATACTGGGAGTCTCAACACCGACATCCCTCGCAAAGGCTAGATACGAAAGACAACCCTTTCCAACCATACGCTGGGCTTTTAAGAATGAGATCACTCTACTGGGAACATAATCAGTCACACCTCACCACTCAATCCGTGGCACACCCGGTATAGCCAATGTGACTGTCTTAGCATGACAGTCCAGAATAGCACAACACGGAGATAGCCAATCCATGCCCAATATGACATCGAAATCCACCATACACAATAATAAAAGATCCACACGGGTCTCCAGACCCCCCAACAGTCACCACACATGACCGGTACACACAGTCTACAACAACAGTATCGCCTACCGGGGTAGATATATGAACAGGTGAAGCAAGAAACTCACGGGGCGTACCCAAATAACGATAAAAGTATGATGACACATAAGAAAAGGTGGAACCGGGATCAAATAATACAGAGGCATCTTTGTGGCAGACTGAAACAATCCTCTAGCTGGCGGGGCGGGTGGTGATAAAGCAACTGGCGCTGAAGCCGATGACTGACCCCTTTGCTGGGATAAACTAGCAAAATGACGAGGATACTGCCTCCACATGTGACCCATCTCTCCACACTCATAACAACTCTCAGGTGCTGGAGAAGGGGACTGAAGGGAACCCCTTGCACCGGAGTGACTAGCAGATGCACTCGGCATAGAAGAGCCCTAAACTAATGGAGCACAGGTCGAATTTTGAGCTGGAAGGGCACTAAGTGATGACTGGTCCTGCTGGGAACTGTGATAACCATGACCCGACGATGCCACACGATAATCTGGGTGAGCAGGCTGAGCATTCCTGAATGGATAGCCTCGGCCGTGCTGAAACTGACCTCTCAAAGGAGCACCACTATAATTGTCAGATCCTCGAGGCCTCTTGGCCTCCCTCTCTTCTCGCTCTTGGCGACGAACAGACTCAATCTCATAGGCAATATCCACAACCTCCTCAAAAGTAGCACCAGTCACCCTCTCCCTAGTCATAAGAATGTGAAGCTAATAAGTGAGGCCATCAACAAACCTCCTAATCCTCTCCTTATCTGTCGGGACCAACCAGATGGCATGACGATCCAACTCAGAGAACCTCAACTCATACTGCAACATGATCATCTCCCCCTGATGCAACCACTCAATCTGCCTACGTAGCTCCTCTCTGCGAGACTGCGTCACATACTTCTCCAAAAAGAGAACGGAGAACTGCTGCCAGGAAAGGGGTGCTGCACCAATAGACCTACGCCTCTCAAAATTCTCCAACCAAGTGAAAGTAGCTCCTGAAAACTGATAGGTGGTAAAAGTGACCCCGCTAGTCTATAGAGTACCCGCTGTACAAAGCATCCTCTAGCATTTGTCCAAAAAGCCCTGGGCATTCTCACCCTCTGCACCACTAAATGACGGAGGCTGAAGTCTACCAAACCTCTCCAACCTACGCTACTCATCCTCCGGCATGGCAGGAACTACATAATCCTGAGCAGCTGCAACCGGCTGGGCTGGATGTGCCCCCGGCATCTGAAGTCCCTACACGACGTGCTCAGGTGTGCGAGCGGCAGGACTTTAATTGCCTCCCCTAGCCTGAGAAGCAGTTGCGGCTGTAGTGGCTGAAATCGCCTGAGCTAGGCCAGTGCAACATGATAAGATTTGAGCCAAGGCCTCCTGAAGACCCAAAATCTTGATGGGCACAGCTGGTGCTACTAGAGCATCCATAGCTGGGACCTAGTCCTAAATTAGGGAAGCTGGTGGATCTGCAAGTGCTGCCCTAGCGGCTCTGCCCCTACCACAACCACGGCTGCGTCCCCATCCTTTGGTGGCCACAACTGGTGGTATTGGGGGTTATCTACCCTGACTAGTAGGATAATGACTTATTAGACCTTTCCAATAGCTTCTTGTACTGAGTCGGGTCCTAATAAGTTAGTCTCACCAGCTTTAAACCTTTCGTTAGGAGAACAACATCTTCTACCATATAATGCTTCGTACGATGTCATATGGATACTGGACTGGAAGCTATTGTTGTAAGCAAATTCAGTTAAAGGTAGATAAGCGTCCCAACTACCTCTAAACTCAAGAATACTATCTCTCAACATATCCTCCAAGATTTGCAGAGCACATTCGGACTTTGCGTGCAATAAAACTAGTACTAAGATCTACTTGTGTACCCAATATTTCTTGAAAAAGTTTTCAAATCGTGAAGTGAATACGATCCTCTATTAGAATTGATGGACAATAGAGCTCTATTGAGTTAGATAATTTTCTGTTCATGCATATGTATGCATATTTTACCTCACTATAAGAGGTTTTCACTAGCAAGAAACGTGCCTACTTGGTAAGCCAATTTACAACTTTCCCACATATAATCATACCTCTAACGGTTTGAGTAGTTTAGTCATATAATGTATTGTTCTATTGTATTTCCACTTAAGAATCTTGAGTTGTTTTAGTGGGCCTGTGAGTCGCAAGTGCTTTCCTTAACATATTGACATGCCAAATAGTTAGAAACAAAGTTAACGATTTTATTTTTCCTTCTTTCTATTCCAAACAATCAATTTTTCTTATAGTCATGGTGCATCTTATAGACCTGATATATACAGTGTATCTAGAGTTGTGAGCTCCGTCACGAATAGCTTGTCTCAACCCATATATGTTTGCTACACATAATTAATTAACTAGTAGGAGAATACCCTCACTATTAACAATCATATCCTTGCTTTTACCATCTAGAAACTAATCTCGGTAATTAAACAATTGTTCATCCTCGTATTGTCTAGCCTTCATACACTCTACATCGGGCTTGACCAATATCCAATAATGTCTTTGAATTTTTAATTTTTTATTGAATCTAATACGTGTACCCTCTAGTCTATGCATATCCTCGTCTAGAAGTATCTCTACAGGAGCTAAATGCGTCAAATCACCCATAGGTTTTTTTGGCATAAGCTATAATATTTATCTTTTCCGAACAGTAAAAACAGTACAATTATATCTTCAGTAGTTCCCTCCATTAGCATTGCTAAATATTTATATCTCTATTGATTTTAAATTTACTTCAGGATCTTGTGCTAGGTATAAATCTCATAGGTGTCACAACCCTAAACCGAACCCGATCGTGATGGAGCGAATCGTGAAGACAAGGCCAGACGACACTTCCTATTTTCAAATTTGTAACAGTTAAGCATTTAGAATAGTATAAACATGATAAAATAAATCCGAAACAATGGATAATAATATAAATACGCGGAAGAACACCCATACACAGCCCTAACCAGGGTGTCACTAGTCATGAGCATCTATAAGTCATAATACAAATCTGCTAAGTCAATAAACTAGTACAACTATCTGAAAAGAGATAGAAGTGATAAAGGAGGTAGAGACACGGGGCTGTAGATGCCAATAGCTACCTCGTGAACTTCGAATGTCCGCCTGAAGCTGGAGGGATCTGCACTCGGGAGTGGAACCAGCCACGCCTGAATCTGCACATAGGGTACAGAAAGTAAAGTGAGTACTCCAACTCAGTGACTAACAAATGTAAATAACAACTGAAAGTAAGAAAACACGTAAGGCACAAGGCATTCTATAATGAAGTAGTAAAATCATTTAAAAGCAATAAACCAATGAAAGGTAAGTAAAATCTTTTTTCAACAAGTAAACAGGTAATTGACGAGCAATTAAGGTAAAGTAAACAAATAGAAGTTTGCCCTTCGGGCACAGTATCAATAAATCCGCCCATCGGGCAACATCTCAGAACAATACCAGCCCCTAGGGCTCAATCTCACATCATAATGGGTACCCGCACTCACTGGGGGTATGCAGACTCCTGTAGGAGCTCCTTACGGCCAAAGTGCAATATCAAGCCACCTCATGGCATCATCACTAGGCCCTCGGCCTCATATCAATCAAACCACCTTGTGGCGTACATATCACAGGCCCTCGACATCATAATCGGTATCACATGTTTCCTCACTACATATGCCTTCGACCTTACTCAATCAAAAATCCTCACAAGCCCCTCGGGCAATAGTAAAACAGTGTTTCTCAGTCCAAACATCATTTAAAATGTCATTTAAGTCTCAAAACTGAGTAAAAATGGCTGAGTAGTAAAATAGTGGAAAATAACATGACTGAGTTCAAGTAATAAGACAAAATAGTATGGAAATATCGATAAAAAGCCCCGAAGGGTTCAAATAGTTGGCACAAGGCCCAAATATGGCATTTAGCCCAAATAATGATGAAAACAAGTAGATTTCAGTCAAATATGCGGTAAGATCATCAGTCGGGGTGGACCAAGTCACAATCCCCAATAGTGCACGACCCCACGCTCGTTATCAAGCGTGTACCTCACCTCAATATAGCACTAAGATGTGCAATCCGGGGTTTCAAACCATCAGAACATCATTTACAATCATTACTCACCTCGAACCGGTCAAATTTCTAGCCCGCGATGCCCTTGCCCCTTAAATCGACCTCCACTCGCGTTGAATCTATCCAAAATCAAAATGAGAACTTAAAATATGCTAAGGGAACAAAGCCCAAGCGAAAACAATCAATAAAGGGTACAAATCCCGAAATTACTAAAACCCGACCCTCGGGCCAACGTATCGAAATTCAATAATTTTTACATCAATAGGTTCCTTATCTCCCCACGAGTTCATACATATCAAAAGTTCTCAAATCCGACCCCAAATGGTCCTTCAAATCCTCAATTCAAGGCCTAAGTTCCTAAGCCCTAGTTTCCCCAAATTAAACCCTTGATTTCCTTAATTTCTAGCTCTAATCCATGGAATAATAGCATAAGAATGAGTTTAAGTCCAAATCCCTTACCTCAACGAAGTCTCCTTGAATTCTCTCTTTCAAATCGCCCAAAAAGCTCCCAAGCCGAAGTCAAAAATGGTGAAATAGCTCAATTTCGCGAAATGAAATAACTTATATGTTCTGCCCAGACCTTTCCACATCTGCAATCCTTCAACCGCATCTGCGGTACCGCTTTTGCGGAAATTGCTTAGCCGGCTGCATCTGCATCTGCGATCATCCTTCCGCATCTGCGACTCTACAGATGCGGTCCTCTTAGCCGCTTCTGCGATCCCTGACAAATCACCATAATCCGTTTTTGCGACCACTCTCTCGCACATGCAGTGCCGCACCTGCGGTCCCCAAACCGCAGGTGCGAAAACACCAGAAGCAGCAATTTCAGCAGTTATAATAACATCTCAACTTCTCTGTTAACCACCCGAAATCACCCCGAGGCCCTCCGGACCTCAACCAAAAGCATAAATATATCCTAATACCTTATTCAAACTTGTTCCGATCATCAAAACACCTCAAACAACATCAAATCACCCAAAACACATCGGATTCAAGCCAAAGTTTCCAAAATCTTCCAATTTCCGTTTTTGATCAAAAACCCAACCAAACCATGTCCGAGTGACCTGAAATTTTGCACACACATCCCAAATCACACCACAAAACTACTGCAGCTCCCAGAATTCCATTCCGACCCATATATCAAAATTTCGCTTACCAACCAGAAATCGTCAAAATATCAACTTAGCCAATTCAAGCCTAAATCTACTCCAAACCTCCAAAACTAATTCCATTCGCACTCCTAAGTACCAAATCACTTCCCGAAGCTAACCGAACCATCAGAACTAATATCTGATCCTTCTAACACATAAGTCAATGTCCGGTTGACTTTTCCAACTTAAACTCACTCCAAAGAGACTAAGTGTCTCAAATCCTTATCAAATCCTTTCCGAACCCGATACCACAAAACATGGATAACAAAGCACAAAGAAGTAGAAATAGGGGAAACAAAGTGGTAACTCATGAGACGACTGGCCGAGTCGTCATAATAGATTTCTTTGTATAAATAGTGTCTCTAAATCTTAAAAGGAAATACCACTATGACCATCTGTTCATCCTGAATGGCATAATATGACTTGAGCTTCTTCAATTTCTTTAGAGCATAGGCTATCCCGCGACTATTTTGCATGAGAAAATATCCTAATCCTACCCTCTGTGATGACCTAAAAATGTCATCTTTAATTTAAATATTTATTTCTGTATTTTATGAAAATGTTGAGAACTTACCTGATATGAATTTTGTGTCACCTAAATAGTTAATGTGAATGTCGTTCCTTTTCTAGTAACATATTACTTATGAGGCCAATGTTGGTATTGTTTTCATGTTGGGTTATGTTGATTGGATTATGTATATGTTGTTAGGATTGGTTTCTCGGATTCTCTGACAGGTGGATAGGCCCAGTTACAAAGCAAACTCTGCGAAATATTTGGAAATTTTGGGAGTTAGTAAAAATTCGGGAAATTGAAATGTGCGAAAGAAGAGGTAAGTTATGTTATGCGTTTGGGGGCGGACTCTACTTCTCATCCGATGACCTATTAACATGATTCATACCAATTTGATATGATAGCAATTGTAAGAAACATACTATAAGTGATATGAGGTCTAAGGAAGGTTATAAGTCTAAGCCAAGTTGGAAAATTTCATAATAAACTAAAGTTGCAAATGAGTACGCGCAAGACCTCACTTGGGACGAGCATATATATTCATGGATATAATGAGTTGTGTGATTCACAACCTATAAAATTAAAACTCTTTGAGTCTAGTTTCCAGAGCATCAAATCGTTTGTCATTTGGAGGTGTAAATAGAAAGTTATGACCATTTTACCGGACCATTGTCATAAGCACGCCCAGGCGTGCGGCCACGCTGCGACCGCGTCGATTTAAAACATTTCTACCTGTGAGCACGGCGGGAGCACGGAAAAGCACGTAAAATCCCTATAATACCCCTGGGCAGTGTAAAAAATTGAAGGGGTCCGAAATTTCTTCCATTTTTGGTCATTCAAGCACGGATTTGGGCGATTCCAAAGGGGTTATTCATGATTTCGACTTGAGTAAGTGTTCTATATCCGGAAGTGATTACATTTCATGAATCTATATCAATATTCATTATTTATTTTGGATTTGGATGAAAGAAATTGTGGGTTTTGTAAAACTTTCCAAAAATGAAAAAATTAGGATTTGAAGGTCCATTTGACATCGGAATTCGATAATTTTTGTATAGTTGAACTCATATCTGAATGGGTTGTCGGATTTTATGAGTTTCGTCGGATTCCGAGACGTGGGCTACACGAGCAATTTTTGAGCTAAATTTTGGATTTTAATCCAGAAAATTTGTAAATTCATATAGAATTAGTTCCTGCGATTCGTGTTGAGTATTATGAATTTTTATGACTAGATTTGAGAATTTCGGGCACGATTTCGTGAGGCAAATGCTTGTTGGAATTTTGAATTGGTTGCAAAGCGAGGTAAGTGGCTTGTCTAACCTTGTGTGGGGGACCTTCCCCTTAGGATTGGTATATTTGGTAATTAAAATGCCTTGTACGTGAGGTGACGAGTGTGTACTTGTGCTGATTGCTGGAAATCCGGTTTTCTTTAAGCAATTACTAGTCAGATTCCTTTCCTGTTTCTCTTACTTACACTATTAAGAATGTTGTGAACTTAGGAAAACATGTCTAAGTGACTTAATTGTTTTAATTTCTCAACCTGCCTTACCTGGATTATGTGCAGCATGCTAGGCTAGAATCACTTGTTGCCTTAATATGAAATTTTGCCATTTCTGTATATTTTTCTGTTGCTGCTATGTATTTATTTTGGGACTACGGATGTGGGATTCCGGTAGCTCCCCCATGTCTATTTATTTTGGGACTACGGATGTGGGATTCCGGTAGCTCCCCCTTGTCTGTTTATTTTGGGACTATGGATGTGGGATTCCGGTAGATCCCCCTGCACAGTTATATGGAACTACGGGAATGCACCCGGTAGATTCCCCCAGTACTGGGTATTTATATTTGGGATTACGGAACGAGATTTCGGTTGATCCCCACGCACTATGAGTTGGACTACGAGACGGGATCCTGGGAGATCCATTGGATATGTACACATCAGACTACAGGACGGTATCTTGGGAGATCCCCGATCGTTATTATTGGTGCTGAGCTGTATTTCCTTTCCGTGTTACCTTGTTTTTGTATAGTTGTTGTTGTCCGGTACATCCTGTGTTATTTTACTGATGTACTTATTTATACTGTTCTTCTCTATACTGTTGATCTTTATATTTTATTTAACCTTAGTAGGGCCTTGACCTTCCTCGTCACTACCTAACTGAGGTTAGGCTTAGCACTTACTGAGTACCGTTGTGGTGTACTCATGCCCCTTCTGCATATATTTTTCATGTGCAGATCCAGGTACCGCTACTCAGGACTACCATCCTTGAGGGAGGCGACTACTCTAGAGACTTCGAGGTACATCTGCCGCGTCCCCAGACCGAGAAGACCCTTTCTATTCTAGTTGTTAAACATTGCCCTTCTGTATTTTTTTTTGGTTAAATATTCTGGAGTTAGACTGTTAGATATTCTAATGGCTTGTGGTTCCGTGAGTTTTCGGGTTTTGGGATAGTGTACTTGGTTTTGAGAATGTTGTGTTTTATATGTCGAGCGGCATTATAACTATTGTTTCCATTCAGTTATTTTGGTTTTTGATTATTTCTTCCACAAGTTTCATTTATGTTCTGTATTTGTTAGGCTTACCTAGTCGTAGAGACTAGGTGTCGTCACGATAGTTCACGGAAGGCGAACTGGGGTCGTGACAAGTTGGTATCAGAGCTCTAGTTCATAGGAGTCATGGATCACAAGCCAGTTTATTAGAGTCTCACGGATTTGTACAGAGACATCTGTACTTATCTACGAGAGGGTATGTAACTGTTAGGAAAATTCCACTTCATTTGATTTCCTTATCGTGCAAGATTTTGATATCACAATTCTAAACTTCTGTCTTCTATTCTTTCACAGATGGTGAGGACACGTGCTACCGGAGGTGACCAGGCACCCGCACCCCCTTCTGCAGCCGTCAGAGGCCGGGGCTAGGGTAGAGGTCGAGGACGGGCACGTGGTGCAGCCAGATCACCTGCGCGAGCTACCGCCGAGGTACCACCAGCAGTTCTAGCTGGAGTCCAAGCACTTGATACGCCTACTGCTACTACTACTCCAGCTCTTCAGGAGACTCTGGCATAGTTCATGAGCATGTACACCACTTTGGCTCAGGAAGGGTTGCTTCCCATTGCTGTAGCTACGTCCCAGGCTGGGGGAAGAGCACAGCCTCCTGTCGCCCGCACTCCTGAGCAGCAAGTGCACATTGATCAGGTCCCACAGATTTTTCCTGTGTAGCTTGTTGCCCTAGGCTAGCCCGAGGACAGGGCAGCGACTTCAAAGGATGATTAGCAGAGACTTGAGAGGTTCAAGATGTATGATCCTCCCATATTCAGTGGTTTAGCATCAGTTGATGCCTTGGGATTTCTGGAGGAGAGTTACCGTATTCTCCGTACCATGTGTATATCAGCATCGAGCGGGGTTTCCTTCACTAATTTCCAGCTTCGAGGATCCGCCTATGAGTGGTGGCGCACCTATAAGTTAGACAGTTCGGATGAGGCTGCTTCACTAACTTGGACTCAGTTTTCAGATCTGTTCCTAAGAGAGTTTGTTCCTCAGAGCTTTAGAGATGTATGGCGTGCCGAGTTTGAGCATTAGCGCCAGGATGCTATGATTGTCTCAGAGTATGTTGTCCGTTACACTAGCTTGGCTAGACATGCCCCAGCCTTGGTTTCTACTGTTCGCGAGAGGGTTCACCGATTTATTGAGGGGCTTATTCCTAGGATCAGGTCTATCATGGCTCGTGAGTTGGATATGGATATTCCTTATCAGCAGGTGGTGAGCATTGCTAGGAGGATTGAGGGTATGCATGGTAGGGAGAGAGAGGAAAGGGAGGCCAAAAGGTCTCGCGAGTCAGGCCATTACTCTGGTGCCCGCGCCTCAGCTGCAGGCCGTCATGGTAGGGGTTATATGAGTCGCCCTATTCATTCAGCTCTTCCAACAGCCAGTGGTATTCCAGCTCCTCCTAGACCTTAGGAGCCTTATTATGCACCACCGGTATATAGCGTGCCTCCTACGCGGGGTGCTTTCAGAGGTCAGTCCAGCAGACCTGACCCGAGCCAGTCACAGCCACCACGTCCTCCTAGAGCTTTTTTTGGGTGTGGTGACACACGCTATATGGTGAGGTATTTCCCTAGACTTGGGAGGGTTGCACCTCCACAAACTTCTCAGCCACAGCGTGCCCCGCAGAGTTCTCAGGCTATGGTTTTAGCTCCAGTTTCTACCCCACCTGCTCAGCCAGCTAGAGGTGGATATCGGGGAGGTAGAGGTTGCCCTAGAGAGGGAGGCCATGCAAGATATTATGCCCTTTCTACCCGTACCGAGGTTGTTGCCTCTGATTCTGTCATCACAGGTATTATACTGGTTTGTCACAGAGATGCATTGGTTCTATTCGATCCAGGCTCTACTTACTCTTATGTATCTTCTTATTTTGCTCCGCATTTGGGTATATCTCGAGATTCATTGAGTTTTCCTGTTTATGTTTCTACTCCTGTGGGATATTCTCTTGTTGTGGACCGCATTTATCGGTCGTGTTTGGTTACTCTTAGTGGTTTTGAGACCAGAGCTGATCTATTGTTACTCAGCATGGTCGACTTTGATATTATCTTGGGCATGGATTGGTTTTCGCCCCATTATGCTATTCTTGATTTTCACGCCAAAACCGTGACGCTAGCTATGCCAAGTATACCGCGTGTTGAGTGGAAAGGTGTTTTAGGTCACACTCCCAGTAGAGTTATTTCTTTTCTTAAAGCTCAGCATATGGTTGAGAAGGGGTGTGACGCGTATTTAGCTTATGTAAGAGACGTCAGTATTGATACCCCTTTAGTCGATTCAGCCCCAGTAGTATGGGATTTCCCCAATGTGTTTCCAGTTAATCTTCCAAGCATGCTCCCAGATAGATATATTGATTTTGGCATTGATCTATTGCGGGGCACTCAGCCCATTTCTATTTCTCTATATTGTATGGCTCCTTCTGAGTTGAAGGAGATGAAGAATCAGTTACAGGAATTGCTTAATAAGGATTTTATTCGGCCCAGTGTATCATCTTGGGGTGTTCCTGTCTTGTTTGTGAAGAAAAAGGATGGTTCCATGCATATGTGTATTGATTATCACCAGTTGAATAAGGTTACAGTGAACAACCGTTATCCTTTGCCTCGTATTGATGATCTGTTTGACCAGCTTTAGGGCGCACGGGTGCTTTATAAGATTGATTTGCGCTCAAGTTACCATCAGTTGAAGATTCGGGAGCCAGATATCCCGAAGACTGCTTTCAGGAGTCGGTATGGTCATTTTGAGTTCCTTGTTATGTCATTTGGGCTAACAAATGCCCCAGCAGCCTTTATGCATTTGATGCACAGTGTGTTCCAGCCGTACCTTGACTCGTTCATCATTGTCTTTATTGATGATATTATGGTGTACTCTAAGAGTTTGGAAGATCATGATCAGCACCTGAGAACTATGCTTCAGACTCTAAGAGAGAAGAATTATATTCTAAGTTCTTAAAATGTGAGTTTTGGTTGGATTCAGTGGCATTCTTAGGCCACGCGGTATCAAGTGAGGGTATTCAAGAGGATACGAAGAAGATAGAGGCCGTGCAGAGTTGGTCGAGACCATCCTCAGCTACCGAGATCCGTAGTTTCCTTGGCTTGGCGGGCTGCTACCATCGTTTTGTGGAGGGGTTTTCATCGATTGCAGCCCCTATGACCAGGTTGACCCAGAAGTGTGATCTGTTCCTGTGGACGGAGGAGTGTGAGGCAAGCTTTCAAAAGCTCAAGACAGCTTTGACTACAATCCCAATTTTGATATTGCCTACAAGTTCGGGGTCTTATACGGTCTATTGTGATGCCTCGAGGATTGGCCTCAGAGCGGTGTTGATGTAGGACTGTAGGATGATTGCCTATGCATCTAGACAGTTGAAGATACATGAGAAGAATTACCTTGTTCATGACCTTGAGTTAGCTGCCATTGTTCACGCCCTGAAGATTTGGCGTCATTATTTATACGGGGTCCCTATGAGATTTATACTGACCATCGGAGCTTGCCGCACCTGTTCAAGATAAAGGATCTAAATTTATGCCAGAGGAGGTGATTAGAGTTGCTGAAGGACTATGATATCACTATTTTGTATCACCCGGACAAGACCAATGTGGTGGCCGATGCTTTGAGTCGCCGGGCAGAGTGTTTGGGGAGTTTGGCTTATTTACCAATATTAGAGAGGCCTATGGCCATGGATGTTCAGGCCTTAGCCAGCCAGTTTGTGAGATTGGATCTTTCGGAGCCCATTCGGGTTCTATCTTGTGTGGTTTCTCGGTATTCCTTAATTGATCGTATCAGTGAGCGGCAGTATGATGACCCTTATTTGCTTGTCCTCAAGGACAAGGTTCAGCACGGTGATGCAAGAGATGTGACTATTGGTGATGATGGGGTATTGAGGATGCAGGGTTAGATTTGTGTACCCAATGTTGATGGGCTTCGAGAGTTGATTCTAGAGGAGGCCCATAGTTCGCGGTATTCCATCCATCCAGGTGCCGCGAAGATGTATTAGGATTTGAGACAGCACTATTGGTGGAGGCGGATGAAGAAAGATATAGTTGGATTTGTAGCTTGGTGTCTCAACTGTCAACAGGTGAAGTATGAGCACCAGAGACCGGGTGGGTTGCTTCAGTAAATAGAGATTCCGGAGTGGAAGTGGGAGCGGATCACCATGGACTTTGTAGTTGGGCTCCCACGAACTTTGAGAATGTTCCATGCTATTTGGGTGATTGTGGATCGGCTGACCAAGTCCGCTCATTTCATTCCTGTGTGTACTACTTATTCTTCAGAGTGGTTGCCAGAGATTTATATCCGGGAGATTGTTCGTCTTCATGGTATTCCAGTTTCTATCATTTCAAATAGAGGTACTCAGTTCATATCCCGATTCTAGAGAGTCGTTCAGCATGAGTTGGGTACTCGGGTGGAGTTGAGTACAGCATTTCACCCTTAGACGGACAAACAGTCCGAGTGCACTATTCAAATTCTTGAGGATATGCTCCATGCATGTGTGATTGAGTTTGGAGGGTCTTGGGATCAGTTCTTGCCATTGGCGGAGTTTGCTTACAACAACAACTATCAGTCCAGCATTCAGATGGCACCGTATGAAGCTTTATATGGTAGGCGGTGCAGATCCCCAGTGGGTTGATTTGAACCGGGTGAGGCCAGATTATTGGGAACAGACTTAGTTCAGGATGTTTTGAAGAAGGTTAAGGTGATTAAGGATAGACTCCATACAGCCCAGTCCAGACATAAGAGTTACGCATACCGGAAGGTTCGTGATGTTTCCTATATGGTTGGGGAGTGGGTTCTGCTTCGAGTTTCATCTATGAATGGCTTTATGAGATTTGGGAAGAAAGGGAAGTTGAGTCCGAGGTTTATCGGCCCTTTGAGATATTGAGGCGTGTTGGGGAGGTTGCTTATGAGCTTGCCTTACCTCCCAGTTTGGCAGGAGTTCATCCGGTATTTCATGTTTCAATGTTATGGAGGTATCACGGTGATCCATCGCACGTGTTTGATTTCAGTTAAGTCTAGTTGGACAAAGACTTGTCATACGAGGAGGAGTCGGTAGCTATTCTAGACCAGCAGGTTCGTTAGTTGAGGTCGAAGAATTTCCCTTCTGTTCAAGTTCAGAGGAGAGGTCAGCCTACTGAGGCATCAACCTGGGAGTCCAAATCAGACATGCGAAGTAAATATCCATATCTTTTCACCAGCTCAGGTAATTTTCTAATTCCGTTCGAGGACGAACGTTTGTTTTAGAGGTGGAGAATGTGATGACCCAAAAATGTCATCTTTAATTTAAAAATTTATTTCTGTTTTTTATGAAAATGTCTAGAACTTAGCTTATATGAGTTTAGTGTCACCTGAATAGTTAATGTGAATGTCGTTCCTTTTCTAGTAATATATTACTTATGAGGCCAATGTTGGTATTGTTTTCCTGTTGGGTTACGTTGATTGGATTATGTATATATTATTAGGATTGGTTTCTCGGATTCTCTGACAGGTTGATAGGCCCAGTTACAAAGGAAACTCTGGGAAAATATTTGGAAATTTTGGGAGTTTCTAAAAATTCGGGAAATTGATATGTGCAAAAGAAGAGGTAAGTTATGTTATGCATTTGGGGGCGGACTCTACTTCTCATCCGATGACCTATTAACATGATGGATACCAATTGGATATGATAGTAATTGTATGAAACATACTATAATTGATATGAGGTCTAAGGAAGGTTCTAAGTCTAAGCCAAGTTGGAAAATTACATAATAGACTAAAGCTGCAAATGAGTACGCGCAATACCTCACTTTGGACCAGCATATCTACATGGATATAATGAGTTGTGCGATGCCCAACCTATTAAATTAAATCTCTTTGAGTCTATTTTCCAGAGCATTAAACCGTTCGTCATTTAGATGTGTATACAGAATGTTATGACCATTTTACCGGACCTTTGTCATAAGCACGCCCAGGCATGCATTCGCGCCGATTTAAAAGGTTTCTGCCTGTGAGAGCGGCGGGAGCGCGGAAAAGCACGTAAAATCCTTATAATACCCTTGGGCAGTGTAAAAAACCGAAGGGGTCCGAAATTTATTCCATTTTTGGTCATTCAAGCACGGATTTGGGCGATTCCAAAGGGGTTTTCATGATTTCGACTTGGGTAAGTGTTCTTTATCTGGAAGTGATTACATTTCATGAATCTATATCAATATTCGTCATTTTTTTCGGATTTGGATGAAAGAAATTGTGGGTTTTGTAAAACTTTCTAAAAATGAAAAAATTAGGATGTGAAGGTCCATTTGACATCGGAATTCGATAATTTTTGTATAGTTGAACTCGTATCGGAATGGGTTGTCGGATTTTATGAGTTTCGTCGGATTCCGAGACGTGAGCCCCATGGGAAATTTTTGAACTAAATTTCGGATTTTAATCCGGAAAATTTATAAATTCATATAGAATTAGTTCCTACGATTCGTGTTGAGTATTTTGATTTTTATGACTAGATTTGAGAATTTCGGGCACGAATTCGAGAGGCAAAGGCTTGTTGGAATTTTGAATTGGTTGCAAAGCGAGGTAAGTGGCTTGTCTAACCTTGTGTGGGGGACCTTCCCCTTAATATTGGTATACTTGGTAATTGAAATGCCTTGTACGTAAGGTGATGAGTGTGTACATGTGCTGATTGTTGGAAATCCGGTTTTCTTTAAGCAATTACTAGTATGTTTCCTTTCCTATTACTATTACTTGTACTATTAAGCCTGTTGTTAACCTAGGAAAGCATGTCTAAGTGACTTAATTGTTTTCATTTCTCAACCTGCCTTACTTGAATTATATGCAGCATGCTAGGCTAGAATCACTTGTTGCCTTAATATGAATTTTTACCATTTCTGTATATTTTCCTGTTGATGCTGTGTATTTATTTTGGGACTACGGATGTGGGATTCCGGTATCTCCCCCTTTCCTGTTTATCTTGGGACTACAGATGTGGGATTCCGATAGATCCCCCTGCACAATTATATGGAACTACGGGAATGCACCTGGTAGATTTCCCTAGTACTAGGTATTTACGTTTGGGACTATGGAACGGGATTCTGGTAGATCCACGCGCACTATGAGTTAGACTACGGGACGGGATCCCGGGAGATTCATTGGATATGTATACATGGGACTACAGGACGGTATCCTAGGACATCCCCGATCGTTATTATTGGTGTTGAGCTGTATTTCCTTTCCGTGTTACCTTGTTTCTGTATAGTTGTTGTTGTCCTGTACATCTCTGAGGTTCTAAGTCTAAGCCAAGTTGGAAAATTACATAATAGACTAAAGCTGCAAATGAGTACGCGCAAGACCTCACTTTGGACGAGCATATCTACATGGATATAATGAGTTGTGCGATGCCCAACCTATTAAATTAAATCTCTTTGAGTCTAGTTTCCAGAGCATTAAACCGTTCGTCATTTAGATGTGTATACAGAATGTTATGACCATTTTACCAGACCTTTGTCATAAGCATGCCCAGGCATGCATTCGCGCCGATTTAAAAGGTTTCTGCCTGTGAGAGCGGCGGGAGCGCGGAAAAGCACGTAAAATCCTTATAATACCCTTGGTCAGTGTAAAAAATCGAAGGGGTCCGAAATTTCTTCCATTTTTTGGTCATTCAAGCACGGATTTGGGCGATTCCAAAGGGGTTTTTCATGATTTCGACTTGGGTAAGTGTTCTTTATCTGGAAGTGATTACATTTCATGAATCTATATCAATATTCGTCATTTTTTCGGATTTGGATGAAAGAAATTGTGGGTTTTGTAAAACTTTCTAAAAATGAAAAAATTAGGATGTCAAGGTCCATTTGACATCGGAATTCGATAATTTTTGTATAGTTGAACTCGTATCGGAATGGGTTGTCGGATTTTATGAGTTTCGTCGGATTCCGAGACGTGAGCCCTACGGGAAATTTTTGAACTAAATTTCGGATTTTAATCCGGAAAATTTATAAATTCATATAGAATTAGTTCCTACGATTCGTGTTGAGTATTTTGATTTTTATGACTAGATTTGAGAATTTCGGGCACGAATTCGAGAGGCAAAGGCTTGTTGGAATTTTGAATTGGTTGCAAAGCGAGGTAAGTGGTTTGTCTAACCTTGTGTGGGGGACCTTCCCCTTAAGATTGGTATACTTGGTAATTGAAATGCCTTGTACGTGAGGTGACGAGTGTGTACATGTGCTGATTGTTGGAAATCCAGTTTTCTTTAAGCAATTACTAGTATGTTTCCTTTCCTATTACTATTACTTGTACTATTAAGCCTGTTGTTAACCTAGGAAAGCATGTCTAAGTGACTTAATTGTTTTCATTTCTCAACCTGCCTTACTTGAATTATATGCAGCATGCTAGGCTAGAATCACTTATTGCCTTAATATGAAATTTTGCCATTTCTGTATATTTTCCTGTTGATGCTGTGTATTTATTTTGGGACTACGGATGTGGGATTCCGGTATCTCCCCCTTTCCTGTTTATCTTGGGACTACAGATGTGGGATTCCGATAGATCCCCCTGCACAATTATATGGAACTACGGGAATGCACCTGGTAGATTTCCCTAGTACTAGGTATTTACGTTTGGGACTATGGAACGGGATTCTGGTAGATCCACGCGCACTATGAGTTAGACTACGGGACGGGATCCCGGGAGATTCATTGGATATGTATACATGGGACTACAGGACGGTATCCTAGGACATCCCCGATCGTTATTATTGGTGTTGAGCTGTATTTCCTTTCCGTGTTACCTTGTTTCTGTATAGTTGTTGTTGTCCTGTACATCGTGTGTTATTTTACTGATGTACTTATTTATACTGTTCTGCTCTATACTGTTGATCTTTATATTTTATTTAACCTCAGTAGGGCCCTAACCACCCAACCGAGGTTAGGCTGGGCACTTACTGAGTACCGTTGTGGTGTACTCATGCCCCTTCTGTGTATGTTTTTCTTGTGCAGATCTAGGTACCGCTACTCAGGCCTACCATCCTTGAGGGAGGCGACTGTTCTAGAGACTTCGAGGTACATCTGCCGCGTCCGCAGACCGAGTAGTCCCTTTCTATTCTAGCTGTTAAACATTGCCATTCTGTATTTTCTTTCTTGTTATATATTCTGGCATTAGACTGTTAGTATTCCAAAGGCTTGTGTGTCCGTGAGTTTTCGGGTTTTGGGATAGTGTACTTGGTTTTTAGAATGTTGTGTTGTATATGCCGAGCGACATTATAACTATTGTTTCCATTCAGTTATTTTGATTTTTGATTATTTCTTCCGCAAGTTTCATTTATGTTCCGCATTTGTTAGGCTTACCTAGTCGTAGAGACTAGGTGCCATCATGATAGTTCACTGAGGGCGAACTGGGGTCGTGACACCCTCAAAGTATCACATAACATCGTGAATCCTCTAGAGCCTATTGGAATAAGGCTAACATTAGTGTGATTGTCATACATGCTTTATCGTTGTACATTTCTCCATCTACTGAAATTTAGCGATTTTCTATGTTAACTTGGTGAGTGGTGGTGCTATTCTAGAAAAATTCTACACAAATTCCTATAGTAGCTTGTCAATCCAAAAGTAATCTCTGTAGGAAAAATGGGTCTCGGCTATTTATGAACTATTTTTATCTTCTTAGAATCTACCATTTTTTATTCATAGATACCATGTGTCCTATGAATACCATCGAGTCCAGCTAATTGAAGAACTTGGAAAAAAGTTGATTTTCCTGCAGCGTCTTTGGCATATTTTTCAAGTAATTCTCGTGCTCTTCCTGGGTACAAGAATATACCAGAATATAGTAAGTAAAAACTATGAATTTTTTTTCTCAAGAAATAACTTTGAATACCGTATTCATTATATACATCAATGCAATTGGAGCATTGGACAATCTAAAGGACATCACATGTAACTCATAATATTTGTACTGAGTACTAGAGGCAACATCGAAATATCTTCCCTTCTTATTCTAAGCTGATGATAACCAGACTAAAGATCAATGGCTCCTTGTAACTAATCAAACAAGCTATCTATACAAGACAAGGGATATTTGTTGTATATTATTATCTTATTTAATTATCTGTAGTTGGCCCACATTATTAAAGACTCATCCTTTTCTTTTTCAAATAATATTGGTGTACCCCATGGTGCAACACTCGGTATGATAAAACCTATATCCAGTAGGTCTGTCAATTTTTCAATTAGCTCTCTCAACTCTGTTGGTGCCATATGATATAGTTTGCATGTCAGGTGTCAGCTCAATACCGAAGTCTATTTCTCATATTGAAGGTAGTTTTAGTAAATCCTTAGGAATATATTAGAGAATCTCTCATTATGATACTTCTTTTTTTTCTTCTCAAACTAAGTGTTTCTTCTCTTGTGCCTCTTACCTTTTCTACGAGATCTAAACAACCTTTCTTCTATAGCCGTTAAGTCTTCAAAATATATAATTTGCTGGTCTCTAAAACCTATTATCCCCTTTTTGGACAAAACCAACTTTTAAAGTTCACCAAACCTAATAGTCTTTCTATAGTAATCGAGGGTAGCATGGTAAGAAGATAGTAATCCATATATATCTGTACATTAGAGTCAACCATATCAAGTACAACTTGGTTAGCTAGGGTTTCCTTCTTTTAACTTGAATCTTAAAAGTTTTAAACACATGTCTAACTACTATAAATTCTTCACAGATGTGGCAACCCGGAAAGGATTGCTTAATATCTCAAAACATTCTTGATTTTTAAATCTTCGACTCATATTAAAATCCATACTAAAAGATATTCTAATCTCGATCTTCTTATGTGAGTTCTTGCCCGCCTATCATGTTCATATTTTCAATCTTTCTGGTAAGTGCAACTGCTACAGAATAGGTTTAAGTCTTCATATATGCAGTTACTATGTTATTTAAATAATTAACCAACCTTTCAACAAGCCTATAAACTTATGATGCTGCTTGTGTATCCAGCTGAGAAAGTTTGGTGTTATATGTAAGTATACCCAACGCCTAAATCAATTTCTTAAATGATCTAGCAGGCAAGTTCACATTACAAACTGTTAAGAATGAGGTGATTCATAAACACTTTAGTGAAATTTATTCCCAAATTAGTTGTGTTGCTCTTGTTGGCATCTATAAGAGTACAGTATCATTTCATATATTCGTCATGTTCTCTAGTCTAAAAGTTGTATGTTCCTGTCACGACCCCAACCCCGGTCATAATGGCGCCCAACACACTACTAGGCAAGCCCGACCCAACAACATTATCCCAAATTCTTATTCAGATTATAGATAAATATCACAGAAAATTTACTAAGTCATCACTTTCAAGTGTATAATTAATAATAAAATCTGCGGAAGTTCAACTAAAATACCACACCATATCCCAATAGAATCCGGTGTCACGAATATGAGCCTCTAATACAGAATATCCACCTATTACAAGTCTATCTAGGAAAAATGCGGAATAAAAGAGAGAGATAAAGGGGAGAGATCATGGTTGCGAACGCCATGCAGCTACCTCAATACTCCCGGATACTGCTGCTCAGCTAAACAAATCCTCACTCAGCCTGTGGTGTACCTGGATCTACACGCAAGGTGCAGGGAGTAATGTGAGTACTCCGACCCAGTGAGTAATAAATATAAATAATGGCTGAAAGCAAGAAAATGTGTAAAGGCACAAAGCATTCTATACAGAAGTAGTAAAATCACTTAAAATGGTAATTCAGTGAAATATCAATGAAATCTCTTTTAAAACCAGTAAAACAGGTAATTTAGCAGTAATTAACAAGAAGAAATTTGCCCCTCGGGCTCAGTATCAAAATAACAAGTAGAAATCTGCCCCTCAGGCACCGTATCGGTCACTCAGTACAGTATCAGCCCCTCGGGCTCACTCTCAGAACAATATCACTCATATCATCCCCACGGGCGTAGTATCAATCACTCAGCATAATGGGTATCCGCACTCACTGTGGGTGTGCAGACTCCGGAGGGGCTCCTAAAGCCCAAGCGCAATAATAACATAAGGCCTGAAAGCCTTCTCACAACACTCATAAGGCCTAAAAGACTTCTCACATCACTCATGAGGCCTGAAAGCCTCCTTACATCACCTCAAGCCACCGCGTGGCATAAATAGTATCACAGGCCCTCTACCTCATATCACTCAGCATATCCTCACATATGGCCCTCGGCCTCACTCAGTCCGTAAATCATCATAAGCCCCTTGGGCATTTGTAAAACAGTAGTTCTCAGCCCAAAAAAATCATTTAAGTTTCAAATCTGTATAAATTGGCTGAATTTGTAAAACAATAATTGTCAATGGGACTGAGTTCAAATACAAGTCAAAACAGTGAGGAAATAGTGATAAAAATTCTCGAAGGATTCAAACAATTGGCACGAAGCCCAAATATGGCAAACAACCTAAATCATGATGATAACAAATAAGTTTCAGTAAAATACGCAGTAAAATCATCAATCGGGATGGACCAAGTCACAATCCCCGGTAGTAAAAAGACCCTGCACGCATCATTCAGTGCGTGTCTCGCCTCAATATAGCACTACGATGTGCAAATTCGGGGTTTCAAACCCTCAGGACATCATTTACACTCATTACTCACCTCAAATCGGCTATTTCTTTAATTTGCGACGCCTTTGCCCCTCGAATTGGCCTCCACGTGCATCGAATCTTCCCAAAATCACAACGAATATGTCATATAATGCTAAAGAGTCACTACCCAATCGAAAGCACTCAAAAAATATCAAAATTCACGAATTTGGCAAAACCCGAGCCCCGGGCCCACATCTCGAAATTCAGAATTTTTTTTACGTCATCGGGTTCCTTATCTCGCCACGAGTCTATACATACAAAAATCTCTGAAATCGGACCACAAATGGCCCCTCAAATCCCAAATTTAGAATTTCAATTTCAAGCCCTAATTTCTTACAATTTGGCTATATTTTCATGAATTTCAAGGATGATTTCACAATATAATCATGTATTTAGTTCATTTCACAAAAATCCAATCACGACTTGATGAAATTAGACCAAACTTTCCAGATCACTCCTATAATTCATTATTTAAATTTTGGAAATCTCGAAATAAAATTTCGATCGTTAGAACTAAAAATGGACCTTTGGATCATTACATGCTAATGCTCAAACGGCAAAAATCTTCCAAAAACTCTTCCAAAACTTATCCGAGCCTCATGAGACCCCGACCAAACATGCCAACATAATCCATAACATTATTCAAACCTCTTCCAATCATCAAAACAACTCAAACAACATCAAATTACCCAAAACTCATCGAATTCAAACCTAATTTTCTAAAAACTTCCGAAATACACTTTCGATCAAAAACCCGACCAAACCACGTCCGAATGACCTGAAATTTTGCACACATATCCCAAATCACCTAACGAAGCTACATCAACTCTAACCGGAATTTTCCAAAATACTAACTTCGCCAATTCAAGCCTAATTCTACACCGGACCTCCAAAATTACTTCCGATCACACTCTTAAGTCACAAATCATCCCTCGAAGCTAAACGAATCATCGAAATTTACATCCGATCCCTCTAACTCATAAGTCAACATCCAGTTGACTTTTTCAACTTAAACCTTCTTAAAAGAGACTAAGTGTCTCATTTTCTATCAAAACCAATCCGATTTAACTCTAACACACCGAATACCGATAACGAAACATGAAGAAGCAAAAAATGGGGGAAACAGGGCAGTAACTCACGTGACGATGGGCCGGCTCGTCACAGTTCCATAGACCTCTTCATGAAATATCCTATGGCTCATAACGTGGTAAGTATTTTACTAAAACCTTTAAGGGTCCCTTCAATGTTTATCTATTACCTCCTAAAGATCTCAATTTTTTTTCATTTCTTTTCATGGAGGTAAGTGCCTTTTTGTGAGAGAACTCCTTTATCGCTGTAGTGGTGGACTAATATAAATTTCCAAAATGGACTCTATTACGCATCTTATCGGAAAGCACCTCATATGGCCCAATGAACCCTTCACTGGTCTGGTATACTACTTATGTAGTATTTCTTTGCTTGGAGATGGCTGCATGTCCATTGCCGAAATTTGACATCTTTGAAGTTTGAATCACTAGGCAAATTCTATTATAGGGTAATTGGTCCGAGCCATACACGAATAGGATAAGTAATGATGGAATCAGTTATTTGACCCTAATCTCCACACACATATGGAGGAATAAGAAAGAAAGACAAGACACATCCTATCACGCCCTCGCAGAATCACGATTATGGAAATGGCCGGCTACATAACCATAATTGAGATTCTACTACTGACGTGTGCTCCATTAGTCACAAGAATAACCTATCTGATACCAACTTTGTCACGACCCAATTTAGGATCATGACTGGCGCTTAGGAGCGAGTGCTCCCAAGTAAGCCTCATCAATAATTTACAGAAAACCGGACAGAATTTCCCCTGTTTAGGGACTATCCAAAAATAAACCTGTCTTTGAAATCAAGAACACAACCAATCTATATCCACCAAACAAACTATAATCCTCATTCACAAAATATTTCCAACACAATAATACTAACTTCATCTCAAAATATACGATAGGAGAGTCTAATACGAATCACAAGTCTATATCAACAAAAGAATACTTATGACACTCATAAAAATGACTATGGAGCGACTCTAAGAATTTTAAGAAAGAGACTATAACAAATAAATAACAATCTTTGCCCACACGAATAAATGCGGGGCTCACCAAGAACAGCCAACTCGTGTACTCTAATTAACAGAATCTTTGTCTGCGTCTACTGCTACCTCTGTAAAAATAATAGCGGGGAGTGAGTCGCTAGCTCAGTGAGTAATAATATTTAATCATAACCGTTTTTAATAGGGGACAAGTCAGAAAACATGCTTGTATAAGAATTACAAAATAAAATGCCCTTTTCAAAATGGTAATAATAATCAATCTCATTATCTGTTTGATGTAACAAAATCAATTTAACAATTCAGTAATAAACTCGGTAAGTACGCAAATCTTTATATTTGGGAGGTTTCCAGAAAATGATCATGTAATCTGTATCACTGTGTGGACCCCTTCGTAAGAGGAGTTAAATATAACTGTAGGTCCCTACTCGAGGGAAAACTGTAACTGTATGCTAGTTCTACCTTCCCACTAGCGAGGGCTCTAACTGTACTCGGTAATCAGTAAATACAAGGTGCACCAGGTTCTAACGAACCCGCCGTTAGCTACGGGATCCTTTAAAGTCTCCTCTCATTCATATTTTTCTTTGTAAACAGTAAATCTTCACATGGAAGCATTTTCAAAACAATACAGGACATTTTAAATTTTTATCAAATCATGTAATCAAATTTCGGTAACGGTAATCATATCTCTAGTAATAGTAAAAGATGTCTAGTAATAGTGAGAATACTTCAAATAACTATAACATCTCAAGTAATAGTAAAACATATCTAGTAATGGTGAAAACATTTAGATTAATTGGTAAACATCTCAAGTAAATTGTTCGGTACCATATCAATTAAAAGGACTTGTCCCACATGAAATTTCACTAATACATTTATTTTCAAAATCATATATAAACCATGCAGGTTATGAAAACACAAATTGTGGTAAGATTACTACTCATAGTACTCGTGTCGAAATACCAAACTCGTCGCCTCGAGCGATCTATACGGCTTTTTTCAATCAATCTATAATCACATCAATATAGATCTTGTGTTAATTTCTTTGTTTAAGCTAATTCATAGCTAAATTTAGCTTCCAAATCCTCAGCGTTTTATGTTATACCATCAATTTGCTGAATTATATTTATCCATGCTATGTGTAATTTAACTAGTCTATAATCTATCAATTCCAACTTACTCGTATATTTATTTATTTTTCAAATTTCTTTTACCCAAATTATGCCAATTATGTGTATATATCTAAATTATATAGGATTACTATCGACAATACTTTCCTTCTTACCTAACAAAATTATATACACCTAGAAGATAATCTTAAGCAAGTGAAGTAAGAAAGTTTATCCTTTGAATTAAAAAGAATGCCTTCAACAAATTGCCTTTGTTTCTATGTATGTTTCCATATTTAATTCACTACATACAAAGATATAAAGAATTTTATTTGTTTTAAAAAAATAAATCTTCATTACAAAGTATTCTACAGGTACCCATGATTCTTCCACAAAGTGCTATGAGTTAAGGAAAGTATTACTTAATCTTTTCTTGTTTCTAGTTATATTAGTCAATATCACTATATAACTCAAATTATTTAATTTATATACTCTCATATTAGTAAAACAAAATATAAGAATATTATATTACCTATTTTCCAAAGTTTGGTTCCAACCTCTTTCTTCTTCTTCTTCTTCTTCTTCTTCTTCTTCTTCTTCTTCCTTTTTCCCTTCTCTGCGTTTTTTTTTTTTGCTTCTGCTGCAGCCGCAACGCTGCTTTCCCTTTCCCCCAATTCCCTTTTCTTTCCTTTGGTTCACGTGGGCTTTTGCCCTTATTTTAAATTGATTAGGTTTTCTTTCTTTCTTTTTTTTTTTTCTTTTCTTGTATTATTTTTTTTGTTATGTTAAAAGATCAACATACCCTAACTTAAATATGGGTCATGACACGAAGCCGCAGACCTGCAACATACAAGAAATTTTTGAGTGCAAAATTTCACTCTGTGGCCTATCCAAAACTCACCCGAGCCCTCGGGGCTCCAAACCAAACATGCACACAAGTCCAAAAATATCATACGGACTTGCTCGTGCGATCAAATCATGAAAATAACATGTAAAACCATGAATTAGGCCTCAAAACTCATCATTTTCATCAAGAACACTAAGATTTCCAATTTCTCAACTTTAAGTCCGATTTATACCAAACTAATTCCGATCTTTACCAAATTTTACATATTCAACCAAATTATTATTTCAAACACATACCGGGCTCCGGAACAAAAATACGGGTCCGATACCATCAATTTCAAACATCTTTTCATTTCCAAAAACTCTCATATTTTCCAGAAAACAATTGCTTTCAAAAATTCATTTCTCGGGCTTGGGACCTCGGAATTCGATCTCGGGCATACGCCCGAGTCCCATATTTTCTTACACACCCTCCGGGACCGTCAAATCACGGGTCCGGGTACGGGTCCGTTTACAAAATTATTGACCGAAGTCAACTTAAATTCATTTTAAAGGCAAAATTTATCATTTTTCACAAATTTTCACATAATGGCTTTCTAGATATGCGCCCGGACTGCGCACGCAAATCGAGGTGGGACAAAAGGAGGTTTTCAAGGCCTCGGAACACTGAATTTATTTCTAAAACAAGTGATGACCTTTTGGATCATCACATTCTCCACCTCTAAAATAATTATTCGTCCTTGAACGGACATAAGAAGGAAGTACCTGAGTCAGGGAAAAAATGGGGATAACGGCTCCGCATATCGGACTCGGACTCCCAGGTCGATGCCTCAACAGGCCGACCTCTCCACTGAACACGAACAGAAGGAAAACCCTTCGATCTAAACTGACGAACCTACCAGTCTAGAATAGCTACCGGCTCCTCCTTATAGGAGAAGTCCTTGTCCAACTAGACAGTGCTAAAATCTAACACGTGGGATGGATCGCCGTGATACTTCCAAAGCATGGACACATGAAACACTGGATGTACGGCTGATAAACTCGGAGGCAACGCAAGTCTGTAAGCCACCTCTCCCACTCAATCAAGAATCTCAAACGGGCCAATGAACCTAGGGCTAAGCTTGCCCCTCTTTCCAAATCTCATCACGCCCTTCATAGGCGACACCCGAAGCAACACTCGCTCACCGACCATGAATGCCACATCACGACCTTACGGTCGGCATAACTCTTTTGCCTAGACTGAGCTATACGTAGCCTATCCTGAATGACCCTGACCTTGTCCAAGGCATCCTGTACTAGATCCGTACCCAACAACCGAGCCTCACCTGGCTCAAACCACCCAACTGGCAACCTACACCGCTACAATATAAAGCCTCATAAGGAGTCATCTGTATACTCGACTAGTAACTATTATTGTAGGCAAACTCCGCTAAAGGCACAAACTGATCCCACGAGCCTCCAAAGTCAATAACACAAGCTCAGAGCATATCCTCCAAAATCTGAATAGTACGCTCGAACTGCCCATCCTTCTGAGGATGAAATGATGTGCTCAACTCGACTCGTGTTCCCAACTCATGTTGAACTGCTCTCTAGAAATGGGAGGTAAAACGCATACCTCAGTCCGAAATGATAGACATGGGCACACCATGAAGACGAACAATCTCCCGGATATAGATCTCAGCTAACCTCTCAGAAGAATAAGAGACTGCCACAAGAATGAAATGTGCTGACTTGGTTAGCCTATCAATAATAACCCACATTGCATCGAACTTCCTTTGAGTCCGTGGGAGTCCAACAATGAAGTCCATAGTGATACACTCCCACTTCCACCCAGGAATCTCGATCTTCTGGAACAAACCTCCAGCTCTAATGCTCGTACTTTACCTTTTGACAATTTAAACACCGAGCCACTTATGCAACAATATCCTCTTTCATCCTCCTCGACCAATAATGCTGCCACAAATCCTGATACATCAATAACACACGGTTGGGCTTAGAAACATCCAACCTCATGAACTGATTGGCCAAAGCCTAAACATCCAAAGCAAGAGGTCTCTCACCGACTAAAATATACGCAAGACTGCCCATACTGGCTAACTTTCTACTCAAAGCATCGGCCACTATATTGGCCTTCCCCGGATGATATAAGATGGTGATATCATAGTCTTTCAATAGCTCCAACCACCTTCTCTGCCTCAAATTTAGCTTCTTCTGCTTGAACAATTATTGCAAACTCTTGTAATCTGTGAACACCTCACATGACACCCCATACAGATAGTGCCTCCAAATCTTCAACGCGTGAACAATGGCTGCTAACTCCAAATCATGAACTGGATATTTCTTATCATGAATCTTCAATTGCCGCGAAGCATAAGCAATGACCTTGTCATCCTGCAACAACACCGCGCCAAGTCCAATACGAGATGCGTCACAATAAACTGTATATGGCCCTGAACCTATGGGCAAAACCAACATCGACATCGTAGTGAAAGCCGTCTTGAGCTTCTGAAAGCTCGCCTCACACTCATCCGACCACCTGAATTGGGCACCCTTCTGGGTTAACCTAGTCATCAGGGCTGCAATAGATGAAAACCCCTCCACAAACCGATGGTAATAGCCTGCCAAACCTAAAAAACTCCGGATCTCTATGGCTGATGTGGGCCTAGGCCAGTTCTTAACTGCCTCTATCTTCTTCGGATCAACCTAAATACCCTCTGCTAATAAAATAAGACCATGAATGTGACTGAACTCAAACAGAACTCACACTTCGAAAACTTGGCATACAACTGATTGTCTCTCAAAGTCTGAAGAACCACTCTCAGATGATGCTCATGCTCTTCCCGACTTAGGGAATAGATCAAAATAACATCAATGAAGACTATTATTAATGAATCCAAGTAAGGCTTGAACAATCAGTTCATCAAATCCATAAAAGTTGCTGGGGCATTTGTCAACCCAAATGACATCACCAAAAACTCATAATGCCCATACCGAGTGCGAAAAGCTATCTTAGGGACATCGGATGCCCTAATCCTCAACTAATGGTAGCCAGATCTCAAGTCAATCTTCGAAAATACCTTGGCTCTCTGTAGCTGATCAAACAAATCATCAATCCTCGGCAATGGATACTTATTCTTGATTGTAACCTTGTTCAACTATCGGTAATCTATACACATTCTCATCGATCCATCCTTCTTCTTAACAAACAACATCGACGCACCCCAAGGCCAGACACTAGGTCTAATGAAGTATTTTTCAAGAAAGTCTTGCAACAGCTCCTTCAATTCTTTCAACTCTGGTGGGGACATGCAATATAGTGGGATAGAAATGGGCTGAGTGCCCGGAGACAAGTCAAATGCAGAAGTCGATATCTCTATCAGGTGGCATACTCGGCAGGTCTGAATGAAAAACCTCAGGAAACTCACAAACCAAAATCAATAGAAGGAACCTCGGCACTAGAATCACGAACATACACCAAATAGGCCAAACACCCCTTCTCGACCATATGCTGAGCCTTCGTATATGAGATAACACTACGAGTAGAATGATCAGGAGTCCCTCTCCACTCTAAACGAGGCAACCCCGGCAAGGCTAAGGTAAAAGTCTTGGCATGACAATCCAAGATATTATGGTAAGGTGATAACCAGTCCATCCCCAATATGACATCAAAATCGACCATATCCAAAAGTAATAGATCTACTTGGGTCTCAAGACCTCCAATAGTAACTACACAAGAACAATGGACATGATCTACCACAATATAATCACCCACCGGTGTAGACACATATACAGGAGCACTCAAAGAATCACTAGGCATAACCAGATATGGTGCAAAATAAGAGGACATATAGGAGTATGTAGATCCTGGATCAAATAGGACTGAAGCATCTCTACTACAAACAGAATAGTATATGTGATAACTGCATTGGAAGTCTCAGCCTCAGGCCTAGATGGAAGAGCATAACATCGGGGCTAGGCCCCACCACTCTAAACTAGCTCTCTGGGACGGCCTCCTACTGGTTGGCCTCCACCTCTAGCGACCTGAGCTCCACCTTTAATAACTCTACCTCTACCTAGCACCTCTACCCCCACCCCTAGCTGGCGGAGCGGGCGGAGCGGGCGGTGGAACACCTGGTGCCTGAACCACAGGACAAGAACCTTGCTGTTGCGACCGAATACCCACTAGTCTCGAATAAGCCCTCCAAACATGGCCATACTCACCGCACTCAAAGCATCCGCCTGAGTACTGCGGCTGTGGAAACTGAGACTGACCCTAGCGGGCCGGCTGACCATGAGAATAGCTCTGAATAGGAGGTGCTCTGATAGGAACTGGTAGTGCACCGTAGGACTACTGATCAGAATATTGCATATGAGAATCACGGCTAATCGAAGCACTGTGAGAAACCTGAAGTGCTGACTCGAAATTCCTAGGAGAATGGCCTCTACCATACGAATCCCTGCCTCCAGATGAGGCACCACTAAATCTACCTGTATTACAAGGTCTCTTGTTAGACCCCTGACCACCTCTATATGATAGGACCATCTCAACCCTCCTTGCCACATTGGCTGCATCCTGAAAAGAAATCTCGCTGCTCGTCTCATTTGCCATCTGAAGTCGAATAGGATGAATGAGTCCCTCAATGAACCTCCCCACCCTCTCTCTCTCTCTCTCGGTAGGAAGTATGATAAGAGCATGATGGGCCAAGTCGATGAACCTGGTCTCGTATTATGTAACAGTCATGGATCCCTACTGGAGATGCACAAACTGTCTCCGATAGATCTCTCTCTGGGTGAGGGAGAAACTTCTCCAGAAATAGTTGAGAAAACTGCTCCCAAGTCAAAGCTGGTGATCCGGCTGGTCTACTCAAACAATAATCTCTCCACCATGTCTTGGCGGATCCATACAAGAAAAATGCAGCAAAATCGACCCCATTGGTCTCTACTATCCCCATGTTCTTGAGAAACTCATGACAGCTGTCTAGAAAATCCTAGGGATCCTCAAAAGTTGCACCGCTGAAAGTGGCAGTGAAGAGCTTGGGAAACCTATCCAATCTCCACAAGGCATCTGCAGACATAGCTGACCCCTCTCTAGTATTTGCCACCATACCAGGCTGAACTGCTCCAGCTGGCTGAGCTGCTGGAGTCTGATAGGGAGCCATCTGCTCTGAAGTGCGAGTAGCAGGAGTCTGGGCTCCTCCTCCAGCCTGAGAGACGGCTGGTGCTGCAGGAAGCAAACCTGCATGGGCGACACTCTCCATCAGGCCCACTAGTCGGACCAGAGCATCCTAAAGTACAGGGGTAGAAATGAACCCCTCTGGGACCTAAGCTGGGCCCACCGGAACTGCCTAGGCTGGAACCTCCTCATCAAACTCAACCTGAGGCTCCTCCGCTAGTGTTGCTACTCGAACTCTGGGCTGAGCTCTATATCTATCTCGGGCCCTAGCACGGCCTCTGCCTCTGCCCCTCGCAAGAGCTGCTACTAGGGCCTCGGGCTACTGGTTAGCTGATGAAGCGGTACGCGTCCTTACCATCTGTGAAAGAATAGAGTGGAAGTTCAATTAGCATTGAGAAATCAAGTCGTATGACAGGAAGGAATAGATGTGATATTTTTCCTAACTCTATAGCCTCTGTGGATAAATACAGACATCTCTGTACCGATCCCTCAGACTCTACTAAGCTTGTCCGTGAATTGTAAGACCTAAGCAACCTAGAGCTCTAATACCAACTTGTCACGACCCGGATTTTCCACCCTCGGGAGTCGTGATGGCACCTACTAGTGAAAGCTAGGCAAGCCTACTATTCGAATTATTTACCTTTTTCTCATTTTAGTCCTTTTTCAATTAATAACCAACAATTGATAATCAGCGGAAATCTAATAAGCGGAAGATTGAAATGTAATAACTTAAGAAAAATACCAATACCAATCCATACAATAACTACCCAAGATTGGTGTCACAATTCCACAGACTGTCTAGGAATACTACAAACAAGGTCCGAAAAATAATACAAAATTGTTTCTGAAATAGATAAAAGAAACAGACAAAGAGGATAGGAGAAGACGCCAAGGCCTGCGGACGCTAGCAGGACTACCTCGGTACCTCCGACTGGACTGAAGGCAGCCACCCAAAGCTATGGTCCGAAAGCTGCTTCTCTGGGATCTGCACAGAGTGCAGTGTGTAGTATCAACACAACCGACCCTATGTGTTGGTAAGTGTCTAGCCTAACCCCGACGAGGTAATGACGAGGCTAGGACAAGGCTACCAACTAACCTGTGCAGTTAAAGCATGTATATATATAGCAAGTAATAATAAAGGAAACTAGCAGTTAAAGATGGGGAGGGAACATGTTGTGGGGGAATATCATTTACCAACAGTACTCAGGACAAAAACATAAAGAACAATTTAAAACTTGCAGCAAAAAGAATAAGGAAATAGTAACAAATCATTATCCATTTTTATCTTTTATTGTTGCGGCGTGCAACCCGAACCAAATTATGAAACATTGTTGCGGCGTGCAACCCGTTCCAAATATAATATTGTTGCGGCATGCAACCCGATCCATATATAATATTGTTGCGGTGTGCAACCCGATTGCTATATATATACATGCTTTAACTGTTCAGGTTTATTTGGTAGTCTGGTCCTAGCCTCATCACTACTTTGCTAAGGTTAGGCTAGGCAATTACCAGCACATGGGGTTAGTTGTGCTGATACTACACTCTGCACTGTGTGCAGATCTCGGAGCAGCAGCTTTTGGACCATAGATTGGGTGGCTGCCTTCAGTCCACGCAGAGATCCAAGGTAGTCCCACAGGCGTCCGCAGGCCCTGGCGTCTCTCTCTATCCCTTTACTTCTGTTTCATTTACTTAGTTCAGAAACAATGCATATTTTATCTTTCAGTTTGTATGCAGTATTCTTAGATCGTCTGTGAAACTGTGACAGTAGTTCTGGGTGGTTACTGTATGGTTCGATATTGGCATCTTTCTTAAATTATTACAGTCCAATCTTCCGCTTATTAGATTTTCGTTGTTTATAAATTGTTGGTTATTATTTGTAAAAGAACTAAAATGGTAAAAAGGTAAATAATTTGAATGATAGGCTTGTCTAGCTTTCACTAGTAGGCGTCATCACGACTCCCGAGGGTGGGATATCCGGGTCGTGACAAGTTTCGGCCTGATCCAACATATAAATATAAATTGTGCATTACCGAGGGTCGAACGACACGAACCATAGATGCATCTATTTGTCTACCGAGGCGACTGTCCTGCTCCCATTAGAGTAGTGGAAATTTACCCCGCTAGCGAAATATATATGCGGCGCGATTGAACATAGATTTCTCAAGTTATTATAATATTCCTCAATTCTTTTCAAAAATACAAAATTTAAATGAAAACTTTCAAATTTTGAAATCCTCAATTTCACTCTTTTCAAGGCAACTAATAAGCATACTCAATCTCAACTCTTTTCAAGGCAAATAATAAACATAATCATACGACGGTATCAACAAGGCATGGTGTAAAACTGAAACTACCCAGACATAGGCATAATTAGTAGCTACGTACGGACTCTCGTCCTGTGCATACATAGTCCCCGCAAATAAGAGCACATATGAATTCAATTCACCTATGGGGTAAATTCTCTCTTGCAAGGTTGGAAAGGAGACTTACCTCGCTCCGAAATTTCATAATTTACTCCCAAGCCCTTCCAACAACTCAAACCGATGCCCAACGCTACAAAACTAGTCAATAAATGTGCAAATCCATAAATATATATACTCTAATACTCATTATAATCCAATTTCTAACAATTACCGACACCACTCGAAAAGTCGATAAAATCACCCTCAGCCCCACGTGCCCAGATTCCAAAACATTTCGAAGATAAACATTACCCATAGAATCACGAACTCAAATATATAATTTATTCTCAATTCCATGCTCAAATTCATGGTCAAAATCCAAAAATACCAATTTTCTAGGATTTCTACTAAAACCCCAAGTTTTCCACTAATTTTCCATGAGTTTCCATGTTATAATCTATACATAATCCAAGTATTTAACTTGATATAGGTGGGAATCACTTACCTTGATATAGATGATAAAAATCTCCTCTACAAAAGCTTTAAAAATTGCCCACCCAAGTGAAAAATGAGAGCGGATGAGCCAAATCCCGTACTAAACTAATCTGCCCAGGCCCGATATTCTTCACGATCGCGGAAATGCCTTCGCGATCACGAAGGCTAAACACACTGCCTCCACATTTTCCTCTACACATTCACGAACCTGGTGACTCCCTACCCTTCACGTTCGCGGGCCTCAAGCCGCGTTCGTGAAAGCTTAACGCCTGGAAGGCCCCAACTCATTTCCTCTTCGCATTTGTGTGCGTCTACCCGTGTTCATGTAAGCTTCCACAACCTCATCTCCATGTTCACGTCTCTCCCATCGAGTTCGCAATGGAAAAACCCAGCAGCCCCCAGAAGTCTCCTTCACGAAAGCATGAATCCCTTCGCGTTCGCGAAGAAGGAAACCAGATAGCAGCAACAGTAGCAAATCATTCCAATTTGGTTTGAAACCAGTTCGAAACACAATCGAGGCCCCCCGGGACACCGTCCAATCACACAAACCAGTCCCATAACATAACACAAACTTACTCAAGGCCTCAAATAAAATCAAACAATGTCGAATTTATGAATCGCACCCCAATTCAAGCTTAATGAACTTTAGAACTTTGGACTTCTACATTTGATGTCGAAACCTATCAAATCACATCCGATTGACCTCAAATTTTGCACACAAGTCACATTCAACATTATGGACGTACTCCAACTTTCGAAATTGGAATCTGACCCTGATATCAAAAATTCCATGCCCGGTCCAAAAACCTTCATATTTTCTACTTTCATTAAATGACCCCAAAATGACATACGGACCTCTAATTCCACATCCGAACACGATCCTAAGACCAGAATCACCATATCGAGCTATTTTCAGGCTTGGAATTCCAAAAGAATATCGATAACATTGAAATGCATTTCTACCCAAATTTATAAAATCCTTCCAAAATACTAACTTTCCACAATAGACTCTGAAACACTCCCGGATCATCCAAAACCTGATCCGGACATATGCCCAAGTCCAATATTATCATACAAACCTGTTGGAACCTTCAAATCCCGATTTCGAGCCCGTTTACTCAAAAGTCAAACCTTAGTCAATTCCTCCAACTTAAAGCTTCCGAAATTAGAATTTTCTTTCGAAATCAACTTCGAACTTCCCGAAATTCTATTCCGACCACAAGTACAAGTCATAATATCTGAAATAACACTACTCATGGCCTCAAACTGTTGAACTACGTGCTAGAGCTCAAAACAACCGGTCGGTTCATGATATTCTCTCTCACTTAAACATACGTCAGTCCTCGAACGTGCTAAGAACTGCTCTGGAGTTGTCTAAAATCATTGTTTAAAAAATCGTGCACCTACTCGTGCTACCACAATTTAGTTGAGCACATTTTCTCGAGCCAATCCGAAGATCCTCCCTTTTATTTAGTCAAGTAAGCCTTAGAGTCAAATTCTAACATCTGAAGTTCTCCACCAGGCCTATTTCCAACATACGAACACTGTATTAGTCACCACACACTGCACCAAAACATGATTTTATACCCTTAATGAATTCATACCATGCACCGTGTAACTCGTTTGCCCAAGGCAATCTTTCCCAAGCACAACAGCTGAAATTTCCACTGACCCGAAGCCCGTAGTATACCTCATGATCAATATAAGCCTTGCTTCAACTCTCGCAATACTGCCACGAAAAAAGAGATATGTAGAAATTCATAACCAACTGCCGAGTCAACAAATTATTGAGTCTCTCCTCTTGACAAGAACCATTACCTCCATCTTTGAATAACGATATTTACTCTTTAATGTGCCTAATATAAATCTGATCGCACTGATCCCAGGTCTAGTAATCTCGTCTCACCCAGTACAAGCTGCCCAGGTAATAAGCCACCTCAGATACTGCAAAAAGTCTCATATGATGCCACAATGTGCTAATAAGTTACAAACTTGAATGTGATACATGAGGAAAACGAACTCTGGAGCTAACTACTCAACCCACATAACTAATTAAATGACCAATAAGATGTCATGAACCTTCCCCAGAAAGTGAGAAACAAAAAAACACAAGAATAGATATGGGGAACTGTACTCAAAATCACGCTATTGCGGCATGCAACTCTATCCACGCATGATACCGTTGCGGCGTGCAACCTGATCCACACATGATACCATTGCGGCATGCAACCCGATCCAGCCATGTTACCCGTGGCGGCATGCCACCAGATCCAAACAACATACTTATGGAGGCGTGCCACCGATCCATACATAATAATCTATAAGGAAATAATTACCGAGCTAAAATGCTCATAACTACAAAATATCCGAATATCGACCACAAGCACGCCAAGTGCATATACCATCCCTAGGGAGACAGATAGCACCATATGCTACAAAAATCGAGCACGACTAAGGTGTGATATATGATTTGCATCTTAAGAGCCATCCTGCTCACACAACACCATCTCTACGTAAAACCTCAATACATATGTAATTAATCAAGCCGTCTCACAACCCACACGGCACAATAGAGCATTACATGAAATAGTCGACAACGAAATAACATCCAAGGCCTGAAGACTCCTTCGTAAACAATGCTATACTGAAATGGACACATCCGGCATTATATAGAGCCCACTTTCACATTTAGATCCATCAACGGACCTCAAGCCGATTTTGATCGTACCGCACTGGGCTAATAACCTTTTAGGGATCCACAATAACCTTTTTTCCCATGACATACAAGAATAGCCGTCAAATCCGAAACAACCTTCCACAGTCCCCAACCAAATGAACCGAGTGCCCTTCAGGCATAAATTCTCACATTAGCGATAGTACCATAATCTCCACACTTAGTTTCAATATTTAATCAATTAAGTGAATATAGGTCACACTTATACAATCTTCCCGTGGAATACCCTCTCACGACCTTCCGAACCAGGTAAAAAGTTTACACATCCATACAACCGGCCATACTAATATTGTAAAGCGAATCAAGGATCCGCAAACCAGTACACAAAGCCTCTTACACATTACAACAATCTCAGGTGACGCTGAAGACAATACCAGCTTACTCTAAACATCTAAATCCTATTTTGCTCATCCGAGCTTATGATATTCTTGTCAAGACCGAACCGCAACCTTGATCCTCAACTTCCAATTCCCATGCTACTCACTACACCTAATCATGCCAATACACAAGAGTACAAGAATTTCATCATAAATTCTGAACCACTAATAGAATAAACACTTCATCATATAGAAACCTTTCACTTTACTCATTTCAAGAGAACTATAGCAACACGCGACTGAATTCCCATAATAGCAGAAAATATAATCCTCTAGTAGTGGTCTAAACCACCACAACTCTTCTGGGATCCATCTGCATATACAGGCCATAATACTCGAACAACTCCAAATAAAATCAATTGCGTTGGCCGTCAAGCCTCGCACATACCACCGCAAATTACCGGCTTAACTTAATACGTTAAAGGAACTAATCATTGCCAACACCATGCAGATTCAACCATCACTAACCAATCCGACTTCTAATTTACTCTAGACTTACCTTAAGAATAATAATAGCTCCATTCAGAATATAACGATCCCAATCTGCACTCATCTTGAGTGACCTTATTTCACGAGGCCACATTGTCTCAAAACCCACAAACCATCTCATACCCTCCTTGTGCGCACATTCGCATCTTCAACTGGAATACCCATTCTGAAAATTCCTCTATGAATCCAAAGTTTTTTTCTCTCATTCCTCCAATGCTACACCGCAGACCAAAAATAACATAGAACACTCCAAGCCCCTTTCATAACCTAGTGAAAAATCTCAATACTTAACCATACTACGGACTCGAAATCCTTAGGCACTGCACTTTAACTTTTGAATCCACTAGGACCATTGTTGAGAGTTGCCCACTCCAACTTGGTCCTGAATATAATCAATTTCAAGGCTCTGCTAGCATATGAACACCCTCTCAAAGAAGCACCCGGCTGAATCACCTTTCTTGTACATCACATCTACACGAGGCATAAACTCTGAGTCTTCCTAAAGCCTGAACATGAATTGATTAAGGCCAAATATAGTACACATTTCCCTCAAATACTTTTCTCATATTACCACTTATGTTCTCTTTCCTTAGTTGTAATAACCTACTAATATGCCGATAACCAGAAACCTCACAAGTAAATAACCACGCAAGCCAATCATAGACGGTGGGGCTCTCCCACTTAGCTTGAAGCTACAATTACATAGCCTTGGAACCTACCAAAACTCCTCCTTCCTTATTGACATGATTTCGCATAATTGACCCGCCAAATTTCTCGAAATCTCCTTATTAATCATTTTATGAATACTCTAAATCACTAGCCATATTTACATATTCGACCTCTTACCTAATAGCCAATAAAATTATTCATAGAAGCTTCGTCAACACCATGCAACCGCTAATCTGCTCACAGGAGATAACTCACCTATGGAAAGTCCATGCCGACACCGTCCAACGACGTTGCACTAAGTACCATTACTATGAAATCCTTAAACCATCCTGAGCCCGTGCTCATTCAACACTTGTACAAGTCCGTTCACCCCTCATGGACATCAACTAAAGGTGCGACAATACATTCCAATCCAAAGTCATGTTGTATCCTTATTCATATCAAGGAGCTAATTTTCATCGTATCCAACCTTCCTCCATATAGCAGCCAATATTCCAAATTAAGCTCGTAGACCTAGTCATTGTCCACCGTGAATCCCAAATCACTCTACACTTTCCTCAAGGCGTGCAGCTATCCTACCACAGAACCTATATACTACTCTGCCACTGTCCCACTTTGTCCAAACCCTCCCCTTTAAGCAACTACTCGACTTATGCTTCTTACACTTGGCCTTATAGAAATTTAACCATCGCAAGACACCTCCCACATGTCCTTCCTCATCCTCCACTGCCTAGGTTGTTCCTTAAATCAAAATCTATCTCTGTAGCACCTGAACTAACATATTGCTACCAGTTCTAAACCTCCCCGAAGATAATCTTCCTTGAGCCCTCAGCATCAGGAACACCAATTCAATCCTGAACCACCGCACACTGCAATCTTTGACAGCAACATTCCCGGTACTATTTCATAATACTATGTCCCAAAGGCGAACTGAAGAAGACCATAGCACCGGCAAACTTAACACATTCAACAAGGATGATGACACCACATCACAGATGAAAATTCCACCATGCTCGAAAATACCAAGTCTCGTTACCACATCGACCCAAATCTGAGCACTCGTAGTCTTGTTGTTTTTCCTCCACTGGAAATAAAATACTCAATCTCTGAATCATGCACTAAGTAAAACCTCCTTTGAAGTCATTCACTGCCTCGACACATAGACAAGTATCCTACCATTACATAAACACTATGTGATAGCAACGCACGAATTCTCATAACAATCAATGCCAAATCTCAAAACCTTAGGTAATACTTATACTGAGCTGAAATGATAGAATGGCCTTCCGTAAGGCAACGACAATAACCCAATCAAATATGCAAGGAGAAACATCATGCACCACATTTGTAGTACCATTACAATTCCTCGATTCCCAATTTATAACAAGTTCTTCATGTCGCATAAGATTGAATAGGAAGGAAATAAAGGCATAAGCCTCAAAGGAATAAAATCTCACAGTGAGGAATCAAGAAGGGAAGTGCTTGTAATAGCCATGTAGCCTCTCTAAGATAAGGACAGACGTCTCCATATCGATCCGCAAGACTCAACTAGACTTGCTCATGACTCCTGAGACCTAAGTGAACCTAGTTCTCTGATACCATGTTATCACGACCCAAAATCCATTAAAGGTCATGATGGCGCCTAACACCGCTGTCAGGCAACCTAACAATAATTAATTAATTTAATTACTCATTTTAGTATTTTGAAATCGTAATTTTCTTCAATTAAATAGCAAAATATAGAACTTACAGAGTAAATGATAATATTTTCGCAACTAAAATACTGAACAAACCATAATCACTCCCAAAACCCGATGTCACAAGTGTATGAGAATCAACTATGGAGTAAAATAAAATACTGCATCAGTCTAGAATACAAATTAGATAGGAAAAACATAAATAACTTTGAAGTAGACTCTACTAGCTTGCGGATCATAATATGGAATGCAGCTCACCTAAGTCCCTACAGTAACTACACCTCTGCGCCCATAAGGCCACTCGACATATATGTACCTGCACAAAAATTTACAGCAAGTATAGTATAAGTACATAAATCAATGCATACCCAGTAAGTATCCAGTCTTACCTCGAAGAAGTAGTGACGAGGGGTCGACTTTAACACTTACTATAGGCTAACAATAAGTTACTGCTATTATAACTAAGCATGGATATTATAATTAAGCATGGATTGTATAAAACAATTGAAAACCCAATAACAAGATGTAAGTAAACCATTATTTTAGTAATAGAAAATTTCCAAATTTATTTTCGTTATTTAACAATTTATATCTCAAGCCAACGAAGCAATATTAATTATTATTAGTTCCAAAGATTTATCACGTGCAAATCATGTCGAGGTCGTACGGCCCGATCCAACATATAAATATAAATTGTGCACTACCAAGGGTCGAACGACACGAACCATAGATACATCTAATAACATGCTGAGGTGAATGGCCCGCTCCTATGAGAGTAGTGAAAATTTACCCCGCTCGCGGAATATATTTGCAACATGGTTAAACATAGATTTCTCAAGTTATTTTAATAATCCTAAATTCTTTTCAAAAATATGAAATTCAAATGAAAACTTTCAAATCTCGAAATCCTCAATTTCAACTCTTTTCAAGGCAACTAATAAGCATACTCAATCTCAATTCTTTTCAAGGAAAATAATAAACATAATCAAATAACGGTATCAACAAGGTATGGTGTAAACCTGAAACTACTCGGATATAGGCATAATTAGTAGCTATATTCAGACTCTCGTCATCTCGTGCATATGTAGCCCCACAAATAAGAGCACATATGAATTTAATTTACCTATGGGGTAAATTCCCTCTTACAAGGTTAGAAAGAAGACTTACCTCACTCTGAAATTCAATAACCGGCTCCCAGGCCCTTCCAACAACTCAAACCGATGTCGAACGCTCCAAAACTAGTCAATAAATGTGCAAATCCATAAATATATACTCCAATTCTCATTATAATCCAATTTATAACAATTCCCAACTTCGCTCAAAAAGTCCATAAAATCACCCGCAGGCGCACGTGCCCAGATTTCGAAAATTTTCGAAGATAAATATTACCCATAGCTTGGCAAACTCGATTTGTGATATGTGAGTGTCGTGTACGTGAGGTGACGAGTGCGTACATGAGCTAATTATTGAAAATTCGGACTTTGCTAAGTAGTATCCTGTTTATATCTTAAATGAGTTGCTCCAACATGAGTAGCCTTCATGTTTAGTCTAATCTCACATGTCTACGTATTTCATCTCTCAGTTGTAATTTGTACAGTATGATTAGTTTAATTACCTATTTTTCCTTGATTCCATATTTGTTCTTTAACTGTAGGATTTCCTTACTTGTAATATCCGTGTTGTATTTATTGCGTGTTGACTTTAGTAATTCTTTTTGTAAGGATTGGTTGGTTGTGGAACGAGCTTTCTGTCATGCCGTTGTAAGATATTTACTTTTGGAACTACGAGGTAGCACCGCAGGAGCACCCTTGTTGCATATTTACTTTTGGGACTACGAGGAGGACCTCAGGGGCGCCCCTATTGCATATTTACTTTTGGGACTACGAGGCGGCACCTCAGGAGAACTTCTGTTACAAATTTACTTTTAGGACTATGAGGCAGTACCATGGGAGCGCCCTTGTTGATTTCCTGACTTTGCTAGATTGTTTTGTTGTAATTGTCTTCCTATTTTTCCTGAGTTATTGCTTTCAGTACATTCTTACTGTTTCATTTACCTGCCATTTCTTTTATCATTTAACCTTTTGTCTTACTTCTTATATTCCAGTAGGGCTCTAACCTGACCTCGTCACTACTCTACCGAGGTTAGGCTTATCACATAATTGTACCGTTGTGGTATACTCATACTATGATTCTCCACATGTTTTATGTGCAGACCCAGGTACATCTTACCAGCCACGATATTAGTAGAGTATGTGCTGCTGCTTGGAGACTTCAAGGTATATTTTCCAGCGTCCGTAGACCTCGGAGTCCCCCTTTATCCTTCTATGTTGTTCACCTTTATTTTTCTTGATGCTTATGTATAGAGACAGTTAGTACATTCCTTAGAGCTTCTGACTTGTGACTGTCGGGCTTTTGGGAGTTGTTTATACTCAGAGTTATGGATTTTACTTGTACATGTCGAGCGGCAGTTTTCAGTTATATACTATCTATTGAATGTTGAGGTATAATCGTATTTTAATTATTTTCCGCAAATTGTCAGGCTTACCTAGTCTTAGAGACTAGGAGTCGTCATGACATACTACGGAGGGAAATTTGGGTCGTGACAGGAGTTTTTACTATTCGTTGTGGATTTTTCTAAGCTCAGAGAAGCTGATTGATTTCTCCTTCTATGTTCTAGTATTTTTTGGTTCGGTGAAGAAATTTGGTAACCCTAGTTTCATTATTTAAAATTGCATGTTCAATCTACCTAATTGACTTGCTTGTGTGCACAATCTAGTGTTATATGGTGAATTCTGAAGTTCTTATTGTTGTTAGTACTAGTACAACCACTCTATATACACCAGAACCTTCTAGCCTCCTTTTCATTCACTCTACTGATATTCTCGGAACCTGTTTAGTTAGTACTCCATTTAATTGGTCTAGTTATGGTGGATGGAAAAGGAGTATGATAGTTTCTTTATCAACTAAGAATAAAATAGGTTTTGTGGATGGATCATGTCCTAAGCTAATGTTTGGTAAGAATCTTGCAATGATTCGTCAATAGGACAGATGCAACAACATGGTTATTTCCTGGTTAATTAGCTCCATTTCACCAACCATTGTTGAAAGTGTACAATACTCGGAGTCAGCTAAAAGTATTTGAAAGTAGTTAGTGTCACACCTCCTTTTTCCGCCCCCGCGAAGGGTGAAAGAGTTTTTCCAATTAAAGGACAATCGAAACGGGATTTGTTTATTTATTTCAGAGTCGCCACTTGGGAGATTTAGGGTGTCCCAAGTCACCAATTTAATCCCGAATCGAGGAAAAGAATGACTCTGTATTACAGTCCGCGAACCAGAAATCCGGATAAGGAATTCTGTTAACCCGGGAGAAGGTGTTAGGCATTCCCGAGTTCTGTGGTTCTAGCACGGTCGCTCAACTGTCATATTCGGCTTGTTTATCTGATTTTATACAATTATGAGCTCATGTGCAAGTTTTAACTTTTAACCGCTTTCGTCATTATTATTATATATTTTTTTCAAGAATTGCAACATCATGGAAATACATCTCCAACAACGTCACATCAATGCACCCGTGGTTGTTGGCACATTTCAACTCTGTTGAGATTTGAATTTGGGTCACATAAATGTACACCCGTGTTTTAAGAAAATTAAATTATTAAAAGGCGTGCCTAAAGCGACTAGAGTATCATTTACTTTGGGTAGGGCTGTGAAATTTTGTTAAACGGCCCATCCCGAAGTCTAAGCAATTTTAAAGCAAATATTTACCGAGGGCCCCACAATTTTGTATTTTTATTCGGTGAGGCTCATCTCATTCTTATTTTTTAAAGGAATTTGCAACGTCATGGACATGCATCTCGGACCACGTCACAATCAATGTACCCGTGATTAGAGACACATTTCGACTCCGTTGAGATTTGGATTTGGGTCACATAAATGTACACCCGAGTTTAAGAATGTAATTTAATTAAATCGCGTCTAAAGAGTCTAACGCGTTATTATCTTTCGGGAAGGCAGTGAAATTCACTAAACAGTCCATCCCAAATTCTAAGTATTTATTATGACCAATTATCGAGGGCCTCGCAATTTGCATTTTTATTTGGCGAGGCTCGTCTCATTATTTATTTTTGTTTAAAAAAAAAGATAATCTTAGAATGACTACATTTTTTTATTTTTTTTTTTCTCTAAAATAAATGAAGAAAATGTCCTATTTTATTTACATACTTTCGAGTTATTATAGTTAAGTTTCGAAAGTGAGTCGTTTAAAGAGTTTACATGGGCAGCGCATAGAATGTTCTACATACAGACAGTAAAAGAAAGAAAAGACTACATTAAACTACAACTTCAAATCTTTCTCATTTTTTGCATTCATGTTTCGAGTAGCTTACAAGATGAACCAGTGTATCGTTTGTGTACCTGGTATTGTCAATACAAGAAGAAGAAGGTCAGCAAAGTAGTATGTAACACAGCAACATACAGCAGCAGAAAGCCCAACACAGTAGCTTCAACACCTCAATCCAGAAATCCCAGCAACACGGAGAAAACTAGTAAAAATGGAGAAGAAAAATAGTGCGGAAATCTCTTTTTGTTTTTTCTTTCTAGATTTGAACTCTTTATGGTGTTCTCCCGCTCTCAATATTTCAGAAAATTTGGTTCTATCTTTTTTACTCTCTCCAAAATGAATTCTGTCCCTGTATATTCTATGTATCCAGAGTGTATATCTAGTGTATACTTCTCTCCCCGCCCCCTCTTTTTTTCTTCTCTCTATCTAGTTTTTCCTCTTTTTTCCCCACTTTATTCTTCCTAAATTTTCTCTTCTATTTATAGCAAAATTTTCGAAATTTTCAGATTTTTTTTTTATTATTTTTTTATTTTTTAATTAAAAGAAATCCCACTTACAAATTGCTTTTATATTTTTTTAAAAATGAAATACCACCTTTAATTACTTTTATATTTAAAATTCCAACTTTAATTACTTTTATCTTATTAAAAATCCCAATTTTTATTTTTTTAAAAGAGAATCTCACTTTATTTAACTCTTCTTAAAAAAAACAAACCACTATCTTTTCTTTTTCTTTTAAAAATGCTACTTTCAATTACTTTAAATTTTTTAAATTTTCAGATACATTTATATTTATTTTTTAATTTCAACCTTCTTTTACTTTTTAATTCTTTTAAAATTTCCACAAAACTTTTTATTTTTTTAAATTTTCTACATTCTTTTACTTTTAAAAAAAAAGAGAATTCCACCTATTTTTTATATATATTTTTTTATTCAATACTTACCTTTTTCTTATTTTTTTTAAATCATTCCCGAAATTATTATTTTTGTTTTAAAAAAAAATATTTTCGGATTTTTTTATATATAAAAAAAACAAAAAATAATAATAAAAATATTATTAGTGATAATTCAGCTTTTAATTTTTTTGGTATTTTTATCCTATAATAAAAAGTGTAATAAAGCTAAAATAATAGTAGGTTAAAACCCCCTAAAATATTTACATAAAAGAAGTGATAAAAAAAAATTAAATGTTGTCAAAAATTAGGTGTTCACAGCTGCCCCTCTTTGCTCGAAAACACGAAGAGCTTTCGGGCAAAGATAAAGTGAACAATGCGACTAATTTTTGATCATATCGTTATTCAAAATAGGAAGAAAATAAAAAAGGAAAGGCGCAACCGAGTCCTGGTTTTGGACAGCCTACATATCCCTGGTTATAAGGGAATCAGGTCGCGTGTAGTTCAGAAAGTTTTGGTAGCTGGGACTACCATGGGATTGCGATGTTACTGTTACTGCTGTTGCGTGCTGTTACCACTACTTTTCGATCTCCTTATTACACCATTGCTAGAAAGAAAACAAGAAGTTATACTAAGCTATGATCTATGAATTACAAAGATTTATTCTCAAGCTTGGTCATGTGATTGTTGCTGCCTTATTGCTTTGTATTTCCTCTGGTATTTCTTTACTTCTAGCTCGACTTGTGGTCTTCCTTCTGATTTCTGCTGGGGATTTTTGTTGTAACCCTCTGCTTTACTGACTTCAAACTTCAATGTATTCTCCTGTTCTGCAAGTGGGCTCCTGACTCCACCTTGACTTTTGAAAGATGACACAACCTCCATTCTCCAGGCGGGCTCCTGACTTCTTCAACAATCTTCGAATTTAACGTCATTCCTCTCTTGAGGCGGGCTCCTGACTTCAATTTTAAAAATAAAATGTCATTCCTTTCTTTAGGTTGGCGAGATTTCAACAACTTTTAAAAATAAAACGCATTTCCTCTCTTCAGGCGGGCTCCTGATTTCAACAACTTTGAAAATAAATGCCATTCCTTTCTTCAGGCGGGCTCCTGACCTCAATAACAACTGAACATTGATAATCTTAAGAAAACTAAAAAAATGACTCCCTTTTTTTCAAATTCAAACTTCTTCTTTTTTCAAATTATCCTAGGAGAAAATTCATCAGACTAGATTTTGATCCTAGGAGAAGATTCATCCGACTAAGATTTTATTATATTATCTTGGGAGAAAAATTCCATCGGACCAAGATTTTGACTCTAGGAGATAAATCGTCAAACTAGGTCCATTTTGTTGTGATCTTAGGAGAAAGATTCATCGGACTAAGATTTGATATCTTAGGAGAAAATTTCATCGGACTAAAATTTCTATCTTAGGAGAAAAATTCATCGGACTAAGATTTGATATCTTAGGAGAAAAATTCATCGGACTAAAATTTGATATCTTAGGAGAAAGATTCATCGGACTAAGATTTGATGTCTTAGGAGAAAATTTCATCGGACTAAAATTTCTATCTTAGGAGAAAAATTCATCGGACTAAGATTTGGTATCTTAGGAGAAAATTTCATCGGACTAAGATTTGATATCTTATCTTGGGAGAAAAAATTCCATCGGACCAAGATTGTGACTCTAGGAGATAAATCATCAAACTAGGTCCATTTTGTTGTGATCTTAGGAGAAAGATTCATCGGACTAAGTTTTCTATCTTAGGAGAAAAATTCATCGGACTAAGATTTGATATCTTAGGAGAAAATTTCATCGGACTAAAATTGTATCGGGAGGGAAATTCATCAGATTAGGACTTTTTATCCTAGGAGGAAAATGTAAAGATCAATGATTTGAGAAACTTACCTTTGTAATTTCTTCTTTTCTTTTCTTTTTCCTTTGCGCTGATTTGTTCCTGTTTCAACTCTCAAGCAAAGAAAAATTTATCAGTTTTAAAATGGTGGCCGATTTGTGGCTTTGCTGGGGATGGCTTCCTCCTTTAAAAGCTGGTGTTGTCTTCCCACGAGACTGTTGGGGATAATGATGTTGGGGAATTACTTACTTGCTTGATGGGGATAATACCACTGGGGGAGTCTCCTTTCTTCCCCTCCTACAATTTTTTTTTTATTTTCTCTCAACACTGCTGGGGATAAAAGTGTTATCTTCTTGGGATAACGTTGTTGAGGATAATGCTGCTGGGGAATTTTATCCCTTCAAATCGATGCTTCATTCTTCTGGAAGCTGCTGGGGATGATAATGGCTTTTTCTTTTTCTAAACACTAGTTTCATCTCTTTGGTTCTGTCCGCTGGGGGATACAACTCCTTTTATTAAAACTCATTATTTTCTTTCTTTCAACACTGCTGGGGATAACACCGGTTCAAAACCCACTTACCTTAAGACTGGTGTTATCTTTCTTCCTCCCCATGTGGATACCTGACTTTCAGAAAATTTTCAAAATGAAAAAAAAATCTGCCCCAATTTGATAATCTTCTTTATGGCATGCCTTTCCGCCATCAATGTCATTTCCTTTAAGATTCGACTGTGGTGGTTGGTTGTGATACTCCTACTGAGGATGGCTTTTCCCTTTCTCCTTCCCTGCTCTGCGTTCCAAAAAACTTGCTGGGGATGATATTATTTGCTGGGGATGATCCCTTTCTGCTGGGGATATCCCTCTTCTTTTGTGGCACAGCTCGGAAACTGGCATTTCCCTGACCTTTTAGTCTCATATGAATTTTCCAAATCATGCTCATTGCTCTTCGCGTTGTTCTTTCTTGATTTGTCCACGGGCCTTGGCCTTGAGGTTTATAACCTTTGATTTCGACGAGGATATCCCTCTTGACACTCGTCAATCCTTTTGTCAATTCCCTCTTGTTGGGGATATCTTTCTTGACACTGGCCTTGCGCTTGTTCCTTGCTGACTATACCACTTGGATGTACTAGTCAGATCTCGTCTTGCATAATTGGAAAGCTGATGGCAGATTTTGAAGTCATTACTCGTTCTAACCAAACAGACTCTATTGGGGAATTTTTCTATGAAAGGAGAAAGATAAAAAGGAACAGAATAAAAGACAAAGGAAAGAGATGACTCTCTAATGAGGAAACTATAAAATAAAAACCTATCAAATGTGGATACCAACTCTAATGGTCATGACATGCACATATGGCCTGTCCTTCGTCGTTAATCGCTTTTCACAACTTTTGTCTGGTGATTTCCATCTGATTCTCAATCTTTATTCGACTTGTAGTGCCTGAAGGGTTTTCACTGTCAAGCCTCTCTCATTTTTTTTAAACTTTCATCGCCTTATGGTGCCCGTGAAGATTTTCACCGATAAGACTCTCTCATTTGTATCACTTTCCAACTGGGGATTTGGAGTGTTGCCGGTATGACTCTTTCTACTGGGGATTAGAGTCCTTTCTGCTGTGGAACAGAGTGTTATGTTCACAGGCAAGACTCTCATTTGTCTGACTTGACATCTTTTGAAGACTGATCAGAAGGTCTTTCTTTGGACTGTAATGTGGGTTTTGGATAGGCTAGAAAGAAAGTGTATTAAAAGCTCAAAAATAAATTTGGGGTTTAAAATTACAACCTTCGGAACCATATTTGTTTACAACAAGCGCAACTCTTGCCCCAGTTTTTAGTTTGGGGATTTTTATTTTTGTTATACTATGTTACACTATGCATATTATGCACCCTATGACCGAGCCGTGAGGTCCCTACGTATCCTCTTTGAGGAATCAGGTCAAACGCAGTTCCCAATTCCTCTGTTTTCTTCTGACTTTCTTTTGTTTTTTTGTTATCATTTTTCTTTTTTTTTTCTTCCACGTTTGTGTTTCTAACCTTTGCTACTGATTCCGAACGAGGGGTATGAAAGAAAATAAATAAGGCTCAAAAAGGGTAACGAAGGATAAAGTGTTTAGGTAGCAGAACAAAATGCCTTCGTCATTCCAGTCTTCAAAACATGCCAAGGGCAAACAACACAATTAAACATCGCAACATTAAATATCCACGAATTCACCTTTTTATTTGTCATTTTTAAAACAACGCTGGGCAATACTCTCACTTTCATCACCACGAACGGCCCCCTTGTCAATATGGCCAATTTGCTTTTACGGTTTTCTTTATGTTTTACCTCACCCCAGTTTCACACGGTTAGGGCTTCAAATGATCTCAAACTGTTCTTATTTTCAAAGGGGTCCCGATCATCCCTAAATGGCTTTACGATCAACTTTTAAGATTAGGCCTAAACTGTGCGCGCATGTCATGTCACTAGAATCGGCGTTGAACAAAAGCAAAACAAAAGGGTAAAGAAAAGTAAACAAAGAAGATGACTGGAGATAATAAAAGATCGGAATTTGCATTTAGACAAACGGTAGAACTGTTTAAACAACAAAATAAGCAGTTACAACCCTAAAACTAAACCAGATAACACCACATTAGGTACTAGACAAATAACAGGATAAGGGGGTTTGACCACAAGACAATATCCGGATTACAACCCTGAAATAATCCCGACGACAGAAATGACAACAAAATAAACCACCAAAACTCCTCTCTGGCTGACCAGGAGATGGAGCGCCTTTCCAATTGCCAAACACGGTGTTTTAGCCATTGAGTTCTGCATCATCATTGCCAAGACCATTACCAACTTCAATATCATTATCATCAGTTAGCAGCTTCCCGGGATGACTCTCAAACTCCATGTCACCAGGCATCTTCCCCATAAAGTGTGCATCATGATTTGCAGGTAAAGGATTTTGTACGATATTCTGGGTGTCAATATCTTGGATCACAATCAGATTTTTCTGGATCATCCTTTCTATTTCTCTTTTCAAATCCCAACAACTTTCAACATTGTGCCCCTGGGCATTGGAATGGTATTCACACCTTTTAGAAGGGTCAAAGCTTCTTGCACGTGGGTCCACATGATTTGGAGGAATAGATGCAATCATGTCGTGATGCTTTAACCTCTCAAATAAGCTTTCATAGGACTCTCCTATTGGTGTAAAATTATCTTTCAACCTTCGTTCCCCTTTATACCTCTGGCTTGGATGTGGGTTATAGGGTACCTGAAATTTATGTGGAGGCTTCTAGAGATTTTGTGACGCTCGTGCTCGTCTTCTGGGGTGTTTTGGTGGCCGGGCAACATACTGAGGTGGAACAATAGAGTGTTGTGGGTTCTGAGGGGGATAATATTGCTCAGGGGATTCATAGAAAACTTGAGGAGGCTGCTCACACCTTCGAGATGTTCTCCTAGGACCTTTTCTTGACCCTGATGTCATCATGATTTCTTCAATCTTCTCATTTGTGTCGCAAAAATTATCAGACTCAACCCGGACAGCGTGAGTTGCAGCTTTAAAAACTGCTTGACTTATAATTTTTCCTGTCTTAAGACCATTCTCTATCATTTCTCCCATTTTGATTGCTTCCGAGAAGGATTTGCCAACTGCGGACATCATGTTCTGAAAGTAATCTGGCTCTTGCGCTTGAAGGAAGACAGTTATTAGCTCGTGGTCATCCATGGGTGGCTTAACTCGAGCTGCTTGCTCTCTCCATTTAATGGCATATTCCCTGAAACTTTCACTTGGTTTCTTCTTCAGGTTTGAAAGGGAAATGCGGTCTGGGGCAATGTCGATGCTGTATTGGAACTGTTTGACAAAGGCTTGTGCCATGTCGGCCCAGACATACCAGCGAGACGTGTCTTGATCCATAAACCATTCGGAAGCTACTCCCGTAAGGCTTTCCACAAAATAAGCCATCAACAATTCTTCATTTCTTCCCGCACCTCTCAGTTGATTGCAATACCTTTTCAGGTGGGCAATGGGATCTCCACGTCCATCGTACTTTTCAAATTTGGGAGTCTTGAAACCAGGCGGCAAGTGGACATCGGGGAACATACATAGATCTTTGAAAGCAACACTCTTTTGACCAGACAACCTTTGCCTGTTTTTCAACCATTGTTCTAAGCTTTTCACTCTTTGGGTCATTTCTTCTTGTACCATCTTTCGGGCAGGCTCTTCAATCTTTGCAAGAAGATCAAACGAGTACGAGTGGTACTTAGGAGAGTGGTACTGCTCTTGTTGTGTCGCAAATTGTGACTCATGACGAGGCTGTCCTTGCCCACTGGCCCATGCTTGACACACTCCGGTCATTTGCTGTTTCAGTATTCTATTTTTCTCCGGCACAGTAGACTCTTGTTGAACCCTCTGACTCTGAGTCTCTTGAGCATTTGTAACAACTTTGATGTCAGTTATCATTTTCTTTGGATCTTGTGTTTCCATCTTACCACAAACCGACCAACTCAACTTTCTTCACAATTCAAAACAAAACATGTTAGAATGGACTCAGTCGGTTCTTATTACTAGCAACATCTTTTTCCTTTTTTCGAATTTTTTTTTCCGATTTTTTTCAATTTTTTTTTGTTGTTGTTGTGGTCGAATCTTATGGAGATTGCCTACGTATCATGACCCCGCATGAATTAGACCTTGCGTAGTTCGGACCAATAAAAGATAAACAATAATAAACATTTTTTCAATTTTCATATTAAAACAAACTGGGTTTCAAAGGTTTGAAGATGACCTACAAACTCGAAAATCAAACAACCCACCTATTCTAATCAAAAGATTTACAAACTCCAAAACAAATGGCCAGCTTCCTTTCTCCGTTTGACAAATGCAACCAAACGGTTATTTTTGCAAATGTGGCCCCTTCCAAATCTCACATGAATTTTGAGGCCGGGAGGATTATTTTATGACACTTTTACAAACTTGTCCATTCTTTTACGAAAATAACCTTTCGACAATTGAAAGATACTCTAAGGCTATTTCGGCAAGAACGGTTTAAGACACTGCCGAAGCTGGCTCGGCTTATTTTGACCAAAAGCCCAAACGGTATTCACCTGACCGCTGACTCTTTGTTTTTTTTTTCAAATTACAATGAAAATGTGGTGTTGCAAACCCGGCCCTTCAGCGCCTCGGGGACGAAGATTTTTAAGGCTGTGTGGGTCAACTGGACCAAAATCCTAAAAAATGACCCAAGGTGGCTGTTTATACAAAGTCAGCCTTTCGGCGTCCCTTTCGGGAACATTTGGCTATTTTTGACAAAAACAGCATCACCCGACTTATTTATGACTCTTTTTATCGTTTTTCAAATTAGAAAACTCAATATTGCAAACACGGCCTTTCAACGTCTCGGGGACGAAGATTTTTAAGGCTGTGTGGGTCAACTGGACCAAATCTTAAACATGACCCAAAAGGTGGCTGTTTATGCCAAGTCAGCCCTCCGGCGTCCTTTTCGGGAATATTCGGCTATTTTTGACAAAACAGCATCACCCGACTTATTCATGACAAAATTAAAATTTTTACATTTTTTTTATATTTATTTTTGGCTATTTTAGCAAAAGGTGGGGTTGGACCCGATGAGGGTTGCCTACGTATCTCACATCCGGTGAGAATCAAACCGGCGTAGTTCAGGTTAATAAACTGAACTATTTTAAAACTTTTTTTTCATTCATTTTCCATGGCAACACAAACTATTTTCCTTTTCTATTTTTGAAAACGAGACATAACAACGACTTTTTTTTATTTTATTTTTCCTTTGCTTTTAGTAAAACAAACTAATAAAACATTTTTTTTTCATTTTCTCAAAATTTCGGCAGGGTTTCGACAGTATTTGGGCATTGGGTTTTTCAAAAATAAACAAATAACTCCCTAACCGCTATTTCTTTTTTCCAATTTCACAATATTCCTGATATTCAAAAACCGGTCAGCATGCGGGCGTGAGACAAATAAATGCACGGAAAACAGATAGGATGCATCAGGATGGTCTTTTCATTTCAGGTTGCTAGTCCTAGACGGACCCAACCCCTATATTGAGTCTCTTAAGTCAAATGTACATGATGCAAACAAACGTTCCTACTAGGGATCCGGCATGAAGCTGAGTTATTCTAAGTGAAAAAGCTTTGGTATACTGTTCTAGCCCTTGCTTACCCAAGTGGACAGCTTGAGTCGAAGTGGGGGCAACGTACCGGGAGCACGAAAGTCTACCCGGCCTAGTTACTTGTCCCAACTTCGTCTTATTTGGTATGACTTCTAACACAAAGGTGGGCCACACTCACGTGTGCACCATAAATTTAGAAGACTCGGAAGGAAGAAGGGTTTCGTAGCAGTTTTATATGCATAATTCAGATAATATTAAAGCGGTAAAAAGCAACATTTAGCACATTAAGCATGAATACGTAAAAAAAATCCGATAAAAAACAAAGCCAACCATAACAGTTATTTTAAGCTCGAATTCTTGAACCCTGCGAAACCAGAGATTCTGGGTTCGTTCCCCAGCAGAGTCGCCAGAGCTGTCACACCTCCTTTTTCCGCCCCGGCGAAGGGTGAAAGAGTTTTTCCAATTAAAGGACAATCGAAACGGGATTTATTTATTTATTTCAGAGTCGCCACTTGGGAGATTTAGGGTGTCCCAAGTCACCAATTTAATCCCGAATCGAGGAAAAGAATGACTCTATATTACAGTCCGCGAACCAGAAATCCGGATAAGTAATTCTGTTAACCCGGGAGAAGGTGTTAGGCATTCCCGAGTTCCGTGATTCTAGCACGGTCGCTCAACTGTCATATTCGGCTTGTTTATCTGATTTTATACAATTATGAGCTCATGTGCAAGTTTTAACTTTTAACCGCTTTCGTCATTATTATTATATATTTTTTTCAAGAATTGCAACATCATGGAAATACATCTCCAACCACGTCACATCAATGCACCCGTGGTTGTTGGCATATTTCAACTCTGTTGAGATTTGGATTTGGGTCACATAAATGTGCACCCGAGTTTTAAGAAAATTAAATTATTAAAGGGTGTGGGTAGGGCCGTGAAATTTTGCTAAACGGTCCATCCCGAAGTCTAAACAATTTTAAAGCAAATATTTACCGAGGGCCCCACAATTTTGCATTTTTATTCGGTGAGGCTCATCTCATTCTTATTTTTTAAAGGAATTTGCAACGTCATGGACATGCATCTCGGACCACGTCACAATCAATGTACCCGTGATTAGAGACATATTTCGACTCCGTTGAGATTTGGATTTGGGTCACATAAATGTGCACCCGAGTTTAAGAATGTAATTTAATTAAATCGCGTCTAAAGAGTCTAACGCGTTATTATCTTTGGGGAAGGCAGTGAAATTCACTAAACAGTCCATCCCGAATTCTAAGTATTTATTATGACCAATTATTGAGGGCCCCGCAATTTGCATTTTTATTTGGCTCGTCTCGTCTCATTATTTATTTTTGTTTAAAAAAAAAAAAGATAATCTTAGAATGACTACATTTTTTTATTTTTTGTTTTTCTCTAAAATAAATGAAGAAAATGTCCTACTTTATTTACATACTTTCGAGTTATTATAGTTAAGTTTCGAAAGTGAGTCGTTTAAAGAGTTTACATGGGCAGCGCATAGAATGTTCTACATATAGACAGTAAAAGAAAGAAAAGACTATATTAAACTACAACTTCAAATCTTTCTCATTTTTTGCATTCATGTTTCGAGTAGCTTACAAGATGAACCAGTGTATCGTTTGTGTACCTGGTATTGTCAATACAAGAAGAAGAAGGTCAGCAAAGTAGTATGTAACACAGCAACATACAGCAGCAGAAAGCCCAACACAATAGCTTCAACACCTCAATCCAGAAATCCCAGCAACAAGGAGAAAACTAGTAAAAATGGAAAAGAAAAATAGTGCGGAAATCTCTCTTTGTTTTTTCTTTCTAGATTTGAACTCTCTATGGTGTTCTTCCGCTCTCAATATTTCAGAAATTTTGGTTCTATCTTTTTTACTCTCTCCAAAATGAATTCTGTCCCTGTATATTCTATGTATCCAGAGTGTATATCGAGTGTATACTGCTCTCCCCGCCCCCTCTTTTTTTCTTCTCTCTATCTATTTTTTCCTCTTTTTTCCCCACTTTTTTCTTCCTAAATTTTCTCTTCTATTTATAGCAAAATTTTCGAAATTTTCAGATTTTTTTATTATTTTATTATTTTTTAATTAAAAGAAATCCCACTACAAATTGCTTTTATATTTTTTAAAAAAAGAAATCCCACCTTTAATTACTTTTATTTTTAAAATTTCAATTTTAATTACTTTTATCTTATTTAAAATCCCACTTTTTATTTTTTTAAAAGAGAATCTCACTTTATTTAACTTTTCTTTAAAAAAACAAACCACTATCTTTTCTTTTTCTTTTAAAAATGCTACTTTCAATTACTTTAAATTTTTTAAATTTTCGGATACATTTATATTTATTTTTTAATTTCAACCTTCTTTTACTTTTTTATTTTTTTAAAATTTTCACAAAACTTTTTATTTTTTTAAATTTTCTACATTCTTGTACTTTTAAAAAAAAAAAAGAGAATTCCACCTATTTTTTATATATATTTTTTTATTCAATACTTTCCTTTTTCTTATTTTTTTAAATCATTCCCGAAATTATTATTTTTGTTTAAAAAAATATTTTCGGATTTTTTTATATATAAAAAAAACAAAAAATAATAATAAAAATATTAATAGTGATAATTCAGCTTTTAATTTTTTTGGTATTTTTATCCTATAATAAAAAGTGTAATAAAGCTAAAATAATAGTAGGTTAAAACCCCCTAAAATATTTACATAAAAGAAGTGATAAAAAAAATTACATGTTGTCAAAAATTAGGTGTTCACAGTTAGAATGTAGGTATGGGACTGTAAATAGAACTAAAATCTTTGAGATAAAGAAGGAATTGGCTTCTACTTAGCAAGGTTCCCTTGATGTTGCTTCATATTTCAGCAAATTAAAGAAGCTCTGGGATGAATTGGGAACAATGCACAAAAATCATAAAAATTCTTGTACTTGTGCTGCAAAGCCTTATATTCAAAAGGATGAAGAAGAGGACAAGTTACACCAATTTCTTATGGGGTTAAATGAGGTGTATGTGGGTATGAGAAGTAACTTACTGATGTTGCAGCCTCCTCCTTCATTAGATAGTGATTACAATATCCACCTTTAGTATGAGAGTCAAAGACAAGTCCAATTCAACCCACAGTTAACAACACAATGTACATCCTTCAACACTAATGTGAATGTCAACCCCCCCCCCCTCAAACAATACAGTCAAAAGATAGATTTTGATTATTCAAGGGGAATATGTTTTGTAACTATAGCAAGAAGGCTTGACACCCAATTGAGAAATGCTAAAACTCTATGGGTACCCATAGAATTTTAAGTTCAACAAGGAGAAGAGGTTAGTTGCAATAGTATCTGCTAAATCTTCTCAATTTCAGCCATGTCTCAGCTCAGCCTCACATTGCTCCTTTTGTTGGACCTGTTGTTGTGTCTGATGACAGGGTCTCATCTATACCTAGTTTGAGATAGCAACAGTTCTCACAACTCATGTCCCTGCTATAGCAAACTCAAATCAGTCATGCTCCTGAGCCTCAATCCAATCTGATGGGATCTGCTAACTTGTTGGTAGTGTTCTTTCCTTATCTGTTTATATTGATGATGATTCTCATGCCTGCATATTGTCTAGTGTAAATAGAGATATATGAATTATATATAGTGGAGCAACTGATCATATGACTTCCAATTAAGAAATCCTTTCTAATATGATTCCTCTTCCTACTCCTTATTAGTGACCTTGCCTAATAGTTATAAGGCAAAGGTTACTTGTATTGGTTCATGTACTTTACTTCCATCTTTTAATCTTAATCATGTCTTTTATATTCCTTCTTTTCAATATAATTTTATCTCTGTATACAAGCTTATTCAACAATTTCGTTGCCTTGTCTTGTTTACTTCTATCTCATGTATTTTGATACAGGACATTTCCATGAGGAAGCTTCTGGAACTTGGTAAAGTGGACCAAGGACTCTACAAGCTTCTTCATAACCATCAATTTAATGGAACATCTAACTTTCTTGTTTCTGTCTTCAGAAATAATGTGCAAAATGCTTCCATTTCATACCATTCTATTAAAACTACACATAATAAGGTTGCTTTACATACTGCTCCTGTTGTTCCTTGTAATGATAAGCAGAGCATAAATAAAAATGATGTTCTTTGGTATCATAGATTAGGCCATATTTCATTTTCTAAAATGAAAACCATCACTTCCATTTATGCTGAATTATCTTCCTAGAAATCCCTTATATTCCATGTTCGTCCTCTTGCTAGGTAGCCAAGATTATCCTTTCCAGCTAGTTCTACTACTTCTGCTTCCTTGTTTGAGTTAATTCATATTCACACATGGGGTCCCTACCATACTTAGACTTATTCTGGGGCAGAATACTTTCTTATCATTATGGATAACCATAGTAGAGCTACTTGGACTTGTGAGTACGTGATTTTTGCCCTATATAAATTACTCCCATAAATTCAAGAAAAAATAAATTTTTCCCATTATTTGCAATTTCGCGGATTTTTTTAGCATTTTTCGTTAATTGCTTGCATTTGTTTGTGCATGTTTAATTTTTATAAAAATAAAAAAAATATATTGCAATTGCATTTAGAACTTAATTTTACATTTTTTATTGATTAATCAGTAAATTAATTTGTTTTACAAAAATGGAAAAAATCACAAAAAATGATTTATTTTGCATTGTTTAATTTTTAGCTTTGAATTTTGTTAGTCTTCTTTTAATTTAGTCTTTAATTAGTTTTGGTAATTGTTAGAATTAATTAATTTAATTTGGTAGGATAATTTGGGTTAGGAATTAAATTAGGTTTTACTTTATTTTTATTTTTTTAAAAAGAAAAGGGATTAAAAAGAATTTTGAAAGGGAAAAGAAAAGAATCAGATTTTTGGGCCATTTTATTTTAATTCTCTCAAGCCCAAACAATTTCACCCTTTAACCCGTCCAAAACCAGCCCAAACCATGCCCCAACCCAGTCCAACATTTCAGTCTCCTAAACAATTCAAACAACGTAGTATCAGGCCAATACTACGTCGTTTTGAGTTTCTTAAAGACAAATCAATCTAAGCCTTTCATTCCTCTTTATTGAACGGTCATCAAAACCTCACCCTAATCACATAAGATTTTCCGAAAACCTTAGAACATTAACATAGTATCGTCTTCTTCATCACACCCTCCTCTCACGACCGTCCGCCGCCCACCGAAAATCGCCAGCGGTGTCAGTTGACCCCCAATCCACACCAGATTTACACCGTAGCACCCTCTTCCTCCCCTCATAACGAATCTATCATTTGTTGCCTTCGAATCATCTCGAAACTCATCGAATCTTCAATCGAAGTTTGGACCTTCAAACCTTAACCCACCTAAACTCATACCAGTTAAAACCCAGACTGTCCCAAAGCTTATCCACACGCGTATTTCCTGAAAACCCCAACAGGACCTCCCCAGTTCCAAATATGAGAAAATTCAACCCTAATCTCTCTCTTCTTCTGATTTTGTTCAAGACCTAGCTTCGTTTTGAATTATAGTCAATGTGGGTTGATTGTTCTTAATGAGAACAATCGATCAACATTGATTTTAATTCATTCTGGGGATGTCAGAGTTTGACGAGTTCATCAAGTTCTGAGCCAATTGTTCACTCTCATTGATACGCCTCATGTCGTCAAGGCATTCCACCATGTTTGGTATTTTTCCCTCCTTTCTCCCACTAATTTTATACACTGTAGTTCCATCCTGTTTTCATTTGGCTCAGTGTTATTTGTTTCTTTTGTTTTTTGTTGTTTGTGACTAATTATCTTTAGTTAGTCAAGTTCGATTTTAGTTTGATTAGCTAAAGTTAATTTAAGACTAAACTCAGAATTGTGTGAGTTGCCCTCCAGTTTTGGATTTTTTCTTTTTCTATGGTTTCGTTTAATCATTTCTGAGTATTCAAGTCTCTCATAGTAACTATAGTCACCACTGACCTAGTTAAGAGACTGGTTTATTTGGACTTTGGTCTAGCTTAACCTAAGTTAATAATTGAAAAGTAAATAACAGGGGATTTTAAGAGTGATCTGGGAATTGTAAGTAGAGAATCTCTCTATGACTGAAATAGGAAGCTTCCCAGAAGCTGTCATTAGGACTGAACTGAATTTCTGATCTTTACACTAGGGGTATCTAAGCTAAAACCAAAATTTCAAAAGGTTTAAAGTGCAAAATTATTTTCAGCATTGCTGCCCTAATACCTTGCCTATAAAGGCATCCTTACGTCATTAGCAAAGAAAAGAAAAAAAAAAGAAAAAAGGGAAAAAGACTGAAAAGTTGTAACGGCTGAGTTTCTTTGAAAATTCTGAATTCCATTGCTGAAAACTACTAAAATTCTGTTTTGGGTTTGGGTTTCTGAGTCTTCTGTTAACTAGAACCTTTGAAGAATTTCATGGTAATATTGATGGGGTAAGAAAATGGGTTGAAACTGTCTTGAAATTGGATTTTGGGTCTGTTGTGTATCACTGTTGGTTTGGGCTGGGTTTTGTTGGTTATTTTCTGGATCTGGACTCTGTCCTACTTGCTGTTGGCTACTGATTCTTCACTTTTTTGGTTTCTATCTTATCTCCAAGTATTTCCTTCAAACCCTGAGAGGAAGTGAAGTTTGTTATGGCTGTTATGTTGGAGTCATGTAATTTAAGTTGAAGAAACTAATTGTTGCCCCTTCTCTGTTGCATTACCAGTTTTAAAGTCTATTATATTTTGTTTTCATGTTTCCCCTAGGCTCATATAAGTTATTTAGTTTCTTGTCATTATATTTTTAGGTTCTTTTATGGTGTTGTATAAATGTTCCCTTTCACTTGCTTTGTTTAAATGCTTTAAGGCTTCTGATCACATGTATATGTAGTAAAGAACTAATGCAAGGAAATTTTCAGTAGTATCAAGTATGTTTCAGGTCTATTTTGGCCTATTGAAGCCAGTGTTGTTGTGTGAATGTGCTTAAATTTGTTTTAAGATTGATGTCCCTAAAGTTTGAAATCAGGAACTTTCATGTTGAGGTTTAACTAGTGTAGTATCTTATTTCATGAATTATTGATTAAAGGAATTCCAATTCATATAGCTTATAGTCACCGTGAATGAGGAAAATGGTTTGATTGCTTACTGAGAGGGGTTAGTCTTGTGTGGGAATGAGGTTAATGGTACATGGCATCCTTAGTGTATGCTAATTATAGAATAAAATTTATGTTGATATGATAATAGGTTAAATCTAGGTAATTTGGCGATTGTTTATGCCCCCACTTGATTATATTCCAATATCATAATATGGTTAATTGATGGAAAATAGGCTCTAATTGTGAATTGTATACCTTGCAGGATGAGGAGCCTATGTGATGCCTTAAAAAGTTGTGATTGGAACTATTTTGGATCAAGAAAGACCCCTCAGAGCTGAGTACGCTTGAAGACGAGGAAAAGAAGTGATGAAACACAGAACTGGACATGTGTGCCCAGGTGCGCGACCGCGCTCCTTTTAGCGCGTCCATGACAGAATCTCAGCCAACTAGCATGCCCAGATGCGCGGCCAGGTGCGCGATCGCGCTAGTCCAAAATCCGGGAAGAGTTATTTAGGGGTAGAATTGGAAATCTGGAGGATAACTCACTTAACCTATATAAAGTCAAGCTCGCCCAAGGAAGAAAAGGGAAGGTTTTCAGAGTCTAGTGCAAGAAATAGAGAGAGGCAAGAGAAAAGGAGGAGATTTGACCATCAAGTTCTTCTTTTCTTCTCTTGGTTTTTGCTATTTGTGATGAAATTGAACCTATTTGTGATGAACACTAGTATGAGTGGCTAAAACCCATTGTTCTAGGGTCATGGGTGAAACATGAATGTTATTGTTTGAAGTTTAATTTGACAAAGTTGGTTTATCATATTAGGTTGTTTATTTAATTCTGCTTTTAATTATTTTGCTGAGTAGCTAACAGTGAAATACTATCTACAAATCTTTAGTTGAACTCGAAAGTGGGAACCTTAGATTGCATATAGAATTAAATAGAGAAAGTTCTTGAACCCGGGCCTCGGGGAACGGATTAGAAATTGGGACAGACATATACCCAATTGCCTTGCTTGGTTGAAATACAGGAATTGTAAATGCATTCTTGTTAATCTTAATTCCATAGACATATAGGCATTGAGTTAACTTGAATAGGCGAGTAAGAACTCGACAGATTCTTATGAGTAACATTAACCCTGTCAATCAACAATCCAGATAAATCGATTAGTCATTTTAAGCCAAGAACATAACACGATTGTTAACTAGCATGTGACCCAAGAATATCCTCTCCTACTGTTTGTTACTCGAAATTGTTATTTGTTTGGTTAATTGCTCTAGTTAGATTATTGCTTGGTAGTTTAGGTAGTAAAACAATTACATCTCTATTTTGTAAAAAAACCTCTTGGATAGACAAATTAATTGAGTTTGAATTAGTCAACAGTTAATCATAAGTCTTCGTGTGAACGATACTCTACTCACTACTCTATTACTTGACGATCACGTGCACTTGCGTGAGTGTTTTTGGTCGCAACAAGTTTTTGGCGCCGTTGTCGGGACTTAGAAATTAGCTACTTGATTGAGTTGAGCTTTTATTATTTATTTATTCAAGTTTTAATTTTCAGTTCACTTTGTTTGTGCTAATACAGGTTTTTTTTCTTGAATGCGAAGAAGTAGAAGCGCAAACAATCTCCTTCCTCTTGATCCAGAAATTGAACGAACACTTCACAGATTGAGGAGGGATGTGGACGCTAGAACTAGAATTGAAAGAGAGTTGGACATCGTAGTTTAACCACAGCCAATTGAGATGGCCGGTAATTAGGAACGCGCGGTGATCGAAACCGCAAGGCCCAGTCTGGCTAATATGACTCAGGCTATTGTGAAGCCTGATATCACTGGGCACTTTGAGCTAAAATAATACATGGTGCAGCTGATCCAATCCATAGGGCTATTTGTGGGCTTACCTCATGAAGACCCGCAAAGGCACATTCAGAATTTCTTGGAAATTACGGACACCTACAATTATCCGAACGTTTCCAAATGCTATGTCAGGCTGACACTTTTCCCCTTTTCACTTATCGGGGAAGCTAAGGAGTGGTTGAATAAGGAGCCAGCGAATTCAATCCGCACTTGGGATGATCTGGCAAGGAAATTCTTAATCAAGTTTTTCCCCACTAAGAAAACAAAGATATTGAGTCAAATTCTTTGGTTCGAACAACGAGCTGGCGAGACACTTCGTCAAGCATGGGAAAAGTACAAGAAGATGCTCAGAGACTGTCCTCATCATTTTCAGACGGACGAGGTATTGGGTCACACTTTTGCAGATGGGTTAGATGATGCTTCAAAGATGAATCTTGATTCAGCTTATGGGGGTAGTTGCATGGCTAGACCGTACAGTGAAATCCAAATCTTGCTGAATAAATTCACTGCTAATGATAATAACTGGCAAGGTGAGGGTGATTCACACAAGGCAGTTAAGCAAAAATCAGCTGGGTTACTTGAGCTCGACGAAGTGTCATCCATGAGAGTCGATATTGCAAAGCTGGCCAATCAGATGACTAGGATGATCATGCAGCAGCCACAGACAATGCAACATGTATAACAAATGACTATTTGCTGCGAACTCTGTGGCGACAGTCATATGAGTGATATCTGCCCCACGAATCCAGAATCCATCTATTATGTGGGGCAACAGAACAGAGGTCCACCGAATCAGCATGCACAATACGGGAATTCTTACAATCCAAATTGGAGGAATTATCCCAACTTCTCATGGGGTGGAAATCAACAGAATCAGAATCAGCATAGACCTCAAGGGAGTTTCAATATGCCTCAGAGACCACCCCAACAAATGGAAGAAAGTACCAATGATTTGCTAAAGAAGTTGTTGATTGACAATCAGCAACTCAGGGCCGACTTCAGAAATCTTGAAAGGCAAATGGGCAGTTAGCAACAAATCAAAACACTAGACCTGCATGCACTATCCCCAGTGATGCAGAAAAGAATCCTCAAGTGAATGCAGTTATACTTAGAAACGGGGGGGGGAGCAAGAGGAAGTGCCAAATAAAAAGAAAGACAAGCCCATACCTGAGGGAGAGTTGATCCCTAAAGTGATTCATGAGCCAAAGAATACTGCTGAAATTCCAGAGCCAGTGGAGGCCCCAAGGCCACCACAACCTTTCACCTAGAGATTGCAGAAAAAGAATGATGATCGCATGTTAAGAAAATTTCCCTCTATGTTGAGCCAGGTTCAATTGAATATCCCATTTGTTGATGTGCTTTGTGAAATTCTAAAGTATGCTAAGTATATAAAAGATATAGTGGCTCACAAGAGAAGATTAACTGAATTTGAGACAATGGCACTTACTGAGGAGTGCACTTCAAGGGTCCAAAATAATCTCCCTCAAAAGATTAAGGATCCTAGCAGCTTCACGATTCCTGTGCGTATTGGTAATATTGATGTGGGTCGTGCTCTTTGCGATTTGGGGGCGAGCATAAATCTGATGCCCCTATCTTTGTTCAAGCAATTGGGCCTGGGAGCTCCAAGGCCCACTACTGTGATGTTGTAGCTGGCTGATAGATCGATAGCACACCCTGAAGAGGTGATTGAAGATGTGTTGCTGCAGATTGGGAAATTCATCTTCCCTACTAATTTCATTATCATCGATTATGAGGCTGATGAACTGGTTCCAATCATATTGGGGCGATCTCTCTTAGATACTGGTGATGCAATTATCAAAGTGAGAGAGGGAAAGATGATTTTGAGGGTAGATGACGAGGAAGCAGTTTTTAATGTCTACAAAGCAATCCAACTTCCCCGCCACTATGAGGAGCTCTCAATGATATCTGTTGTTGAGGCTGATGAGCAAATTCAATCTCCGAGTGTATATCTAGACGATTCTCTAGAGAAAGCACTTATGTTGCTTGATATCTTGGGGGCTGATGAGGAGGTTGAGGAGATGATGCACATCTTTGATACATCTTGTGCGTACATACAAGGGATACACCCCGTTGAGCCTTTGAATAGGTCAGAGGGACCTCCTCCAAAGTCGACAATTGAGGAAGCCCCAAAATTGGAGCTTAAACCTCTTCCACCTCACCTGCAATATGCTTATTTGGGTGACTCTGACACTTTGCCCATTGTTGTTTCTTCTGACTTGTCTAAATTGCAGGAAGAAAAGCTGTTGAGGGTGCTACGTGAGCACAAGCTAGCACTTGGGTGGACGATGTCTGACATTAAGGGAATTAGCCCAGCCTTTTGCATGCACAAAATCCTCATGGAGGACGGACACAAGCCTAGTGTAGAGCAACAATGCCGGCTCAATCCAATCATGAAAGAGGTGGTAAGAAAAGAAGTGATTAAGTGGCTTGATGCAAGTATTGTATTTCCTATCTCAGACAGCAAATGGGTAAGCCCCGTTCAATGTGTACCCAAGAAAAGGGGGATGACTGTAGTAGTTAATGAGAATAATGATTTAATCCCTTCAAGAACTGTCACCGGGTGGAGAATTTGCATTGATTATAGAAAATTGAACAATGCCACCCGGAAGGACCACTTTCCCCTCCCCTTTATTGACCAAATGCTTGATAGATTAGCTGGCCAGGAGTACTACTGCTTCTTAGATGGTTACTCGGGGTATAATCAGATTGCTATAGCCCTAGAGGACCAAGAGAAGACCACATTTACGTGTCTTTATGGCATGTATGCATTCAAGAGAATGCCCTTTGGTCTTTGTAATGCACCTGTGACTTTTCAAAGGTGTATGATGGCCATTTTTACTGACATGGTTGAGAGGTTTGTGGAAGTGTTCATGGATGATTTTTCTGTGTTTGGATGTTCTTTTGATAACTGCTTGATGAACCTTGACAAAGTACTTGCTAGGTGTGAAGAAACTAACTTGGTGCTAAACTGGGAAAAGTGCCATTTCATGGTACGTGAAGGTATAGTTTTGGGGCACAATGTGTCCAAAGATGGTTTGCAGGTGGACAAGGCAAAGGTGGAAGCGATTGAAAAATTGCCCCTACCGATATCTGTCAAAGGCATTCGCAATTTCTTGGGCCATGCAGGTTTTTATCGTCATTTCATTAAAGATTTCTCGAAAATTTCCTCTCCCTTGTGCAGGTTGCTTGAGAAGGATGTCGCCTTCAAATTTGATGCTGCCTGTCTGAAGGCATTCGAGGAGCTGAAGGGAAGGTTGGTGATTGCACCAATCATAATTGCTCCGGATTGGGAGCAGACATTTGAGTTGATGTGTGATGCGAGTGACTTGGCTATTGGAGCTGTTTTGGGGCAAAGGAGAAATAAAATCTTCCACTCCATCTACTATGCGAGCAAAATCTAAATCCAGTTCAGATGAACTACACAGTCACTTAAAAAGAGTTGCTTGCCGTGGTGTGGGCATTTGACAAGTTCAGGTCATATCTAGTGGGGACCAAAGTCATCATCTACACAGATCATTTAGCTATAAGATACTTGTTTGAGAAGAAAGACGCCAAGCCGATATTGATTATGTGGGTCCTCCTCTTGCAAGAGTTTGACTTAGAGATCCGAGATCGCAAAGGAACAAAGAATCAAGTGGCTGATCACTTGTCTAGGTTAGAAAATAGGAACCATGTAGCTGAAGGGGGTGCAATCAAAGAAACATTCCCTGATGAGCAGCTATTGGAAATCACCTCAAACACAGCCCCGTGGTATGCAGATTATGTGAACTTTATTGCAAGCGGGGTGACACCACCAGAATTGACACCCGATAATAGAAGAAGGTTCCTGTATGATGTAAGGCTTTACATGTGGGATGATCCATTCTTATACAAGCTCTGTGCAGATCAGTTGGTGCGGCGATGTGTTCCTGAGGAGGAGATGAATGCCATACTTCATAGCTGTCACGCCTCTCCATACGGAGGTCATCATGGTGGAGACAGGACTGCCTAGAAAGTACTACAATAGGTTTCTATTGGCCAAAATTGTTTAGGGATACACACGCCTTTGTTAAAATATGTGACAGGTGCCAAAGAACCGGAACGATCACAAAAAAGCACGAGATGCCGCTGCAAAACATTCTGGTAGTGGAGTTTTTTGATGTTTGGGGAATTGACTTCATGGGACCGTTTCCGTGCTCCAATGGTCATAGGTACATCTTGGTGGCAGTCGATTATGTGTCTAAGTGGGTGGAGGCCATTGCTCTTCCCACTAATGATGCAAAGGTGGTGGTAAGCTTTGTCAAGAAGCAAATCTTCACACGCTTTAGAACTCCCAGAGTGTTGATCAGTGATGGAGGAACGCATTTCTGCAACAAACTGCTGAATAATGTTCTTGCAAAGTACGGAGTCAAGCACAAAGTTTCCACTGCCTATCACCCCCAGATGAGTGGTCAAGTGGAAGTGTCAAACAGAGAGGTAAAGCGGATTCTTGAGAAAACAGTGAGTGCAAATAGAAAAGACTGGGCGAGGAAGTTAGACGACGCATTGTGGGCATATCGAACTGCATACAAAACTCCCATAGGTGATTCTCCGTATAAGTTAGTTTATGGGAAGGCATGTCACTTGCCCGTTGAACTTGAACACAAGGCCTTTTGGGTAATTAAAAAGTTGAATATGGATAGGAACATGGCTGGCGAGAAGAGGTTGCTGCAACTTAACGAGCTTGATGAGTTTCGTTTGCACGCATATGAAAATGCCAAATTGTATAAAGAGAAGACTAAGAGGTGGCATGACAAGCACATCCAACATCGAGAGTTTGAGCCAGGGCAAGAAGTTCTTTTGTTCAATTCGAGGTTGAAACTTTTTCCAGGAAAGCTTAAATCTCGTTAGTCAGGCCCTTTTGTTTTGGTAAGTATGAAGCCTCATGGAGCTGTGGAGTTGCGGGATATGAGTTCAACTGGTACTTTCTTGGTGAATGGTCAAAGTATAAAACATTAATGGGGTGGTGACTTTGCACGTCACAAGTCCTCGGTGGACTTGACGGATGCTTGAGAACGTGTTGAGTCGTGTCGCGACATTAAATCAGGCGCTAGATGGGAGGCAACCCATTGAATTGTTGTAACCGTCGTGCCACGATGTTAAATAAGGCGCTGGTTGGGAGGCAACCCAACGATAGTAGTAGTGTTAATTTTGTGTTTTAGGAAGAGCTAACCAATGCATGTGACAAAGGGCAGGTGCTAAGGCCATCGAACAGGGTAAGAACAGGTGAAAAGTTGAAGAAAAAAATCGCCCAGGTGCGCGCCCGCGCTACTGGACGCGCTACTTGGCGTGCTAAACTGCAAAGTTTCTGCCTTGGCCGCGCACCTGGTCGCACTGTTGAATGCGCTACTAGAGGGACCGCGCTTCTGGGCGCGCTAGTAGCTCTTGGGTTCTGTATTGTACGCGCTAAATCTAGCGCGCTCGCGCATTTGGGCGTTCTAGTTCCGTAAAAAAAATCCGGCATTTTTCAAGTGTATTTTAAGTTTTTCATTTTTTTATTTTGTTTATTCTTTAGACTAAATTACCCCTTGCCCCCATCTAGGAAACGCCCCCCCATACCTGAACCCCCCATTCAACAAAAGAAAACCCCTACCCTTCATCTCCCCCATTCCAACTCAAACAAAAACAAAACCTTCCTCCAAACACTCTCAAACCTAAATCCCAAACCCCCGAGTTCACTAGCATCTTCCCCATTCTCCTTCACCACAGGTATGAGCACTAGTTTCTTTCTTCTCTTTTTTTATTCTCTCTCTATTTTTCAGATTTTTTTGGTTGTATTCTTATGCCTATGTTGTAGTAGATGTACTTAGATTTTGTAGAGAAATTGGTGCAAAATGTTGTAGTGTTGGCGGATGATAAGTGTGGGGTGGAATCTCACTTGATATGTGATGTTAGTGAGTGTAAGTGGGTGATTCTTATTCTAAAAAGTTTAAAAAGGGGTTGTGAAGGCCTACTGCCCACAAGGTGTTTGTGGAAAGGTCCCAATGATCGTGATTATATAGTTTGTGACCCTTTACGCATGTGAAGTCTGAGTAACCGCATTGAGTCACAAAATTTCTATTGGGCTGTGCTAATATGTCTCCGCTTTGCAGGCATCATGACTCCATCTAGGAAACGACGCGCCACAGAGGCCTCATCGAGCAGCCAGGCTGGTTTATCTAGGTCACGAGGGGCTGCACATGCACGCTCCTTTGATAGTTCCAAATTTGTTTTGGCCAATGCTCAGGCCCGCTTTGCAGAAAAGGCTCGTAAAACGCCAATTTCGGAGAGAGGTATTAACGTCAGACAACTCCAGAGACACTGCCCTCACATGTACGAGGAGTTGGTGAGGCGGGGGTTGCACACATTTATCAATGATCCCGGTGAGGGCAATGCAATGGTTATGCGTGAGTTTTATGCGAATGTGCCGGAGCATGATAATGGAGTAATCACGGTGCACCGAAGGGCAGTGAATGCTTCTGTTGAGGTGATACAGATGGCCTACCAGCTGCCTCCACCTCCGATTGGTTATGATGACTTCTATGAATATGGCCGCAACCCAACGCACGAAAAATGGGCGCAATTCTTTGAGACAATTTGTGCGCCAGGGAAAGAAGTGGCCTGGATGGACTATGGGGAGAAGTTTCACTCCTCCGCACTCACCTTTGAAGGGAAGTGCTGGTTGTACCTCATAAACAACCTCTTGATTCCATCTCACAATACTACAGAGGTCAATGGGCCCCGCGCTGCTTTGATTTGGTGCTTTGTAAATGGTCACGACTTCGACGTGGCCAAAGTGATGCATGAAGAGATATTCGTCCGCAGCCAAGTCAAAAGGTATGGGTTCTTTTTCCCTTCTTTAGTTACTCAACTATGCAGGGATGCTCAGGTGCCCGAAAATCTAGCTGTGGATGGGTTGGTGAAAAAGGAAGGCCAATTCCCTGCTGATAAGGTGACCACGGGCAAGGAGCCGGAAGTAGTAGAGGAGGAGTCAAGAGGTGGCCAGTTTGCGAGTAGTAGCTCTGATGATTCTCATGACGGAGAGGATGCTGAGGAGAACATGGGGACAGCACCGCAGGCTCAGGAGCAAAATGTGGCAGCAGTAGGACCATCTCGGATGGCAACATCGTTAGGAGCTGCCTGGGTGTCCCGTTTTACACCGATGGAGGCGGAGATGGCTGGTTTGCGAACCTCCGTGACTGATTTGGGCACTCGAGTAGATGCGGTAGCTGACTGACAAGTGAAGTCGGAAAAGAAATTCATGGGCTGGCTGCGAGCTCTATGTCGTGCGTGCCATGTCAACCCAGACACCATCTCCGACCAGGAGTTAGCCTTCGGGGAAGTTCCTTTACCTCACTGCTCTTTCAATTTTTAAGCCATGGGGACATGTCTTTATTTTTAAGTGTGGGGTGGGGATTCCTTCGTTGTATGTATGTGATTGTATCAATTGACTATTGGTTTTGTTTTGTTTCATTTTGCTTTGATAATTTTGATGATGTTAAGTAGGAATCGTTAGCTTAAAATAGATATATGGCTCATCCCGACAATGGATCCTTGTCGACGGGGTTCTTGAGGTACTGAGTTGAGAAAAGAAAGGGCAAATACGTAGACTCTTCCTGATGACGGATCCTTTAGATAATTTTCTTGAGGAAAGTTAGTCTAGAGAAAACACCAAAAAAAATTTATTTTTTATTTTTATTTTTTTTCTTAAATAGTGTAGCAACTCCCCCTTGGTTTTTCTTTAGGCCATGGTTCTTTTCCAAGGGTTTAACTTGAACCGGGTATAGGTAGTTTTCTTTTTATTTCGTTTTCTTTTCGAATTGTAGATTAGGTTAATGGGCTACGAGCTAGAGAATCAAAAGAGAACCCATAGCGTTGACACACCTGAACACAATAGACCCTAGAGTCTAATGCTTAGTCTTATTTGTTGAATCTCACTAAAATGCCTTAATCTCTATGTTTATTGCTGAATTGAATGCTCATAACGGTGCGTCTTAATGAGCTGATCTGGAATGAGTCTTATACCATGTGTGGTGAGGTTTTTGTGTAGTCCATGTAATGTACTTGTGTCTAGAACTTTCCCGGTATGTGAGTTGAAGCAAAATTTTAGGTGATGCTCGGTTTGAAAAATGATTTTAGGCTTTCTTTGATCTTTTTGAGCTTAAGTGCTTGTCACAAATAAAATTTGTCCCTAGTTAACCCTTTTGAGCCTATGGACTTTTGTTTGGCACCCGCATTACGAGTCTATACCCTTTTTGTTCTTAATTTACATTGTTTTGATCCTTTTACCTCTTAAAGCACTTTAATTGTGAGATGAGCGCTAAAAGGAGTAAGAAGGAACTAAGTGTGGGGTGGCTTTTGAGTGGAACCAATAAAAGGAAGAAAGGTGCACTTGTTTTGTAAACTAATACACCACTAGCGGAAATTGAGTGAAAAGAAGAATAAACTGGGGAAAAAAAGAGAGAGGAATACATTGTGTCTTGTTCCAGCTAGTGGGTATGAATTAATATAGTGCTTAAAGAAGAAGGAAGTATTTGTAGGGTGATATTGTTTGTGGAAGTGAAGTGGGTTGAAGAATTTGCGCTAAAGTTGCTCATGTGATGTGTTAAAGTGCTTAGGAGGGTTAGTCAATATTTCTAAGTATATCCTACCCGTCCCTTAGTCCACATTACAACCATGAAAAAGTCCTAATTGATTTTGGGTCGAGCAACCCTACATTAGTAGAGATTTACATTAAAGGCAAGCTTATGGTACCAATTGCATGCATGTGACTTCTTTTGTGAGGGTGAGTGATTTCTTTGATATATGTGAGCATATGATGCGAATGTGTGGATTGATTCAATTTTCGTTGATTTGATTGTGAGGGCATACGATTCGTGATGGAAAATCAAGTCTTGACTTCTGTGTAGAGTACGTTGAGGAAGTATGAATATTGCATGACACTTGAAGAGTCGACTTTTGAGGCTAGGATTGTTCACTGCTAGGCGTAATGTATGTAAATTGTTCTGGGTGTAGGGCGTTAGGGGAAATGGTTGAGTGAAGGAACCTTTAGAATGTATAGTTTGATTGCTCGAGGACTAGCAATGAAGTAAGTGTGGGGTGTTGATAATAGGTTAAATCTAGGTAATTTGGCGATTGTTTATGCTCCCACTTGATTATATTCCAATATCATAATATGGTTAATTGATGGAAAATAGGCTCTAATTGTGAATTGTATACCTTGCAGTATGAGGAGCCTATGTGATGCCTTAAAAAGTTGTGATTGGAACCATTTTGGATCAAGAAAGACCCCTCAGAGCTGAGTACGCTTGAAGACGAGGAAAAGAAGTGATGAAACACATAACTGGACATGCGTGCCCAGGTGCGCGACCGCGCTCCTTTTAGCGCGTCCATGATAGAATCCCAGCCAACTAGCACGCCCAGATGCACGGCCAGGTGCGCGATCGCGCTAGTCCAAAATCCGGGAAGAGTTATTTAGGGGTAGAATTGGAAATCTAGAGGATAACTCACTTAACCTATATAAAGTCAAGCTCGCCCAAGGAAGAAAAGGGAAGGTTTTCAGAGTCTAGTGCAAGAAATAGAGAGAGGCAAGAGGCAAGGAGGAGATTTGACCATCAAGTTCTTCTTTTCTTCTCTTGGTTTTTGCTATTTGTGATGAAATTGAACCTATTTGTGATGAACACTAGTATGAGGGGCTAAAACCCATTGTTCTAGGGTCATGGGTGAAACATGAATGTTATTGTTTGAAGTTTAATTTGACAAAGTTGGTTTATCATATTAGGTTGTTTATTTAATTCTGCTTTTAATTATTTTGCTGAGTAGCTAACAGTGAAATACTATCTACAAATCTTTAGTTGAACTCGAAAGTGGGAACCTTAGATTGCATATAGAATTAAATAGAGAAAGTTCTTGAACCCGGGCCTCGGGGAACGGATTAGCAATTGGGACAGACATATACCCAATTGCCTTGCTTGGTTGAAATACAGGAATTGTAAATGCATTCTTGTTAATCTTAATTCCATAGACATATAGGCATTGAGTTAACTTGAATAGGCGAGTAAGAACTCGACAGATTCTTATGAGTAACATTAACCCTGTCAATCAACAATCCAGATAAATCGATTAGTCATTTTAAGCCAAGAACATAACACGATTGTTAACTAGCCTGTGACCCTGGAATATCCTCTCCTATTGTTTGTTACTCGAAATTGTTATTTGTTTGGTTAATTGCTCTAGTTAGATTATTGCTTGGTAGTTTAGGTAGTAAAACAATTACATCTTTATTTTGTAAAAAACCTCTTGGATAGACAAATTAATTGAGTTTGAATTAGTCAACAGTTAATCATAAGTCTTCGTGGGAAAGATACTCTACTAACTACTCTATTACTTGATGATCACGTGCACTTGCGTGAGTGTTTTTGGTCGTAATATGATACGTGCTTATTCTTCTCTTTTTGAAACCACGTAGTACTGTATGTTTAAAAATGAGGAATGGAATGGGATTTTAAAATCGCCAGGGGCTATGAATGAGTATTATATGATTATATTTTCATCATACTGACAATTTGACACTAAAATGTGTTCTGTATCTTTTTAAGATAATTAGTAGTTATTTTAATTCTCCATGAAGCAATACAATATGTGATCCGTTTTATGTGCTTGAGTCCTGCACTGGGCTATGGTGTATGGCCCAATTGTTCAGAAACGCTGACTCCCTGGTGTGCATAGGCACTTTTGGGCTTCAAGTGAGCCCAATTTTCCTCGTTGCTTTGTGCGTAAACGTCCGAGCCTTCAATATAAGGATTGGGCCAGACATTCCAGTCCATTCATCGTTGAATTTTACCCTTTATTATAATAATTCTGGATCCCCTCGCCCTTTTATTAATTAGCTCCCCTAGTTTAGTCTGAGGCGTGCCATATTAGCCAAATGTACAATTTATGGTCCTCAAAAGCTTAGTTTTGAATTCCCTTTAAAATTGAAATCGAGGTGGGCCACGCCAACCAAAATGTATAACTTATGGCCTTCGCTTAGTTAATATTTTAATCCTTAGAATTCGAGGCGTGCCATTTATCGAATTTTCCATGGCCCTCGCAAAGTTAAAACGCGTAGTTGCTTTAGGCGCGTCATTAAATAACATTAGCTTCCCTAAACTCGGGTGTGCATTTCATGTGACCTAAATCCAAATCCTAACAACATTAAATAAAATATGTCGCGGACTGCGGGTGCATTTCATGCGGCGTGATCCAAAGGCATGTTTTGTGTAACATTGGAATCTTCTTAAAAATGAATAAAAACGGTTTTAAAGTTAAAATACACCCAGGTTTGAAAGTATAATTAAGCCAATAATAACAGTGAGCGACCATGCTAGAACCACTGAACCCGGGAATGCCTAACACCTTCTCCCTGGTTAACAAATTCCTTACTCGGATTTCTGTGTTCGCGGACTGTAAAACAAAGTCAATCTTTCCTTGATTCGGGATTTGAACCGGTGACTTGGGACACCATAAATTATCCTAAGTGGCGACTCTGATTGAATAATATAAAAATAATCCAGTTTCGATTGTCACTTTAATTGGGAAAAAACTCCCTTATACCCTTCCCGGGGTGTAGGAAAAAGGAGGTGTGACAGCTCTGGCGACTCTGATGGGGACAAGAACCTAGAACTCTTGGTTTAGGGTTTAGAATTCGAGCTTAGATGAATTGTTATATTTGGCTTTATTTATTATCTGGTTTTATTCACATGTTTGGGCCTAATGTGCTAAATGTTGCTTTACCGCTTTGATATTCTGTGAACTGTATATAAACTGCTACGAAAACCTTCTTCTCTTTGAGTCTTCTAAATCATGGAGGAGTGTGCACTTCGTGTGACTTCTCTTCTGTTAGAGTCATATCCCAAATTTTAGAACAAGGTTCGGACAAGTTGCAAAGCCGGTGAAGCTTCTGTATTCCCGGTACGCTGCCCCCCTCGGCTCGAGCTGTCCACTCGGGTAAGCCAGGTCTATAACAAATAAACCATGTTTTAAATCTAGTATAACAAGACCTCATGTCGGATCCCTAGTAGGAACGTTTGCTTGCATCACGTGCATTTGACTTTGGAGACTCAACAGAGGGGTTGGGTCTGTCTAGGACAGATGTACCAGAAATGAAAACACCATCCTGATGCATCTTGCTTGCTACTTGTGCATTTATTTGCTTCGGATTTGCATGCTGACCGGCTTTTGAATAATAGGAGAAAGTTGGGAAATAGCAGTGTGAGGGTTAAGTGAGATAATTCCTATTTTGAAAAACCAATGTACAAAAGGTACTGAAACTCTGCCAAATTTTTGAAAAAAATGAAAAAAAGAAAAGGAAGAAAAAGGAGAAAATCTTGTTTTCAAAAATAGTTTTATCTGCCCGAACTACGCCAGTTTAATTCTCACCGGATGTGGGATATATAGGCAACTTCCATCGGGCCCAACTTCTTTTTTGCAAAAATAGCCCAAAAAGAGCAAAATTTTATTTTTATTGCAAATAAGTAAGGTGATGTCATTCTTGTCAAAAATAGTCGAATGTCCCTCAAAAGGGCGTCGGAAGGCTGTTTTTGCAAGAACAGCCGCCTTTGGTCATTTTTCAAGATTTTGGGCCGGTTAGCCAACACAGCCTTAAAATCTTTATCCTCGAAGTGCTGAAAGGCCGTATTGGCAAAGCCGGATATTTTTATTTCAAAAAAAAATAGTGATCACTCTTTCTTAGTCGAAATGAGTCATAATTTTTCTCTTAATTAAAATCACCTTAATAAATGTGCAGGATGAGCACAATTCAAAATGAACCTTTCTCAGTCCGTGAAGAGATCCCGTTTGAGCTACATATGTGGTGGCATGATTTGGGGGAAGATAGCAGAAAAATTGTGACAAAAGCGTTGGGCGGTCTTGTCGGGCCCTTGAAAGTTAAGCCGAGAAAGGACATAATTGAGGCCTTGATACCATTTTGGGACCCAGCACATAATATATTCCACTTTGCTGATTTCGAGCTAACTCCTACACTAGAAGAGATAGCAGGCTACACCGGTTTCGATGGGAATCTTAGAAATCAATACCCGGTGGCACCTAGAACAGTAACCCCTCACAAATATTTGGACCTGTTAAACATCATTCGGGACATCCGAAATGGAAATTTGGCCAAAGGATTCTATAACTTCTACTTTCTGTACCGATGTTACGGGTATCCTCGTGGCTTCGAGGCGCCAGACACCGGCCTTACTTACTTAGGAAACCAAGACAAGTGGGAAGCTCAGAGAGGATTAACTTTTATAGTGGCGTTCCTGGGTATTTTGATTTACCCCAAAAAAGACAGGAACATAGAGTTGGGGCTCGTGGGGATAGCTGACTTTATGATGAAAAAGGAAAATGGGACCATAGTGCCGCTGATATTGGCAGAAATTTACCGACCTCTGACCCTTTGCCGAGGAGGAGGAAAGTTCTTTGAAGGGTGCAATATTTTGTTACAACTATGGATAGAGGAACACCTTTTCCACCGCCCGGGATATCTGAATTGTTGTATGACTGGTCTCGAATGTATTGAAAAACTTGAAAAGTGGGTAGAGGGTTATGAGTTCCCGGATGGTACAGAAGCATGGCATGCCCACTTGAGATCCTTGACTGCAAACAAGATCAAATGGACGTTCGGGTGGCTCTCGGTCAGTGAAGTAATTTATATGTCAGCTGAGGTGTGTTTTCTGTTGTTGATGGGTCTTCGGAGTATCCAGCCTTATGCTCCACACCAAGTTCTACGTCAGTTAGGCTGATACCAGACCATCCTACATGATGATGATTTTAGTCAGCAAGTCATTGAGTTAGAACCGAAGGTCGCTTTCCCAGAAGAAAAAGTGTGTTGGATTTGGCATCAGTGCAGGTTCTTGGAGCCTAAGACTCAAGTATGAGATCTATCCAGAGGCGAGCTAGAGCCTAGTTACACTGCCTGGTACGGTAAAAGATCTCAAGTTCATCAAGAGCCCGAACGGCCCGCAAAGAGACCCCATGTCCAACAATTCATCGACGAAGCACAGGTGCAATGGGACTGGTTGACCAAAGAAAACGAGTACAGGGCTACCATAAGAAAGATGGAAAAGCAAGTCAGGGATCTTCAGTTTGAGAATGGTTTGCAAGCCGCTGAAAATGAAGGGGAAAAGAAAAGGCTCACTCAGGAAAATGAGGCCCTCAAAGCTCAAATCCGAAAAATGAGAATAGCTGCCAGAAACCCGAAAAGAAGTCGAGCGGATAAATGGCTTATAAGCAGTCTGAGAAAGAAAGCACTTGGGTGACAAGATGACCTAGAGAAGTTCGAGGTCAATCTAGCAAAGGTTCGGGCTCAATTGGCAAAGAATGCAGAAGGGCGGACACAGTTTGTGCAACAAATGAAAAGAAGATATGAAGGGACAATCACCAGCCTGAAGAGAAGAGTAACTACTCTCGAGAATGAGGCAGCCAAGCAGGCCAAAGATTTTAAAGCTGAAAGGGAACACTGTTATGATTTGATGGCTCTGATGGAGGAAGAAATACAACAGTTGCAAAATCAATACCTTCACGACACTTAGATGGACGTTCGGGTGGCTCTCGGTCAGTGAAGTAATTTATATGTCGGTTGAGGTATGTTTTCTGCTGTTGATGGGTCTTCGGAGTATCCAGCCTTATGCTCCACACCGAGTTCTAATTTAGTTAGGCTGATACCAGACCATCCCACACGATGAGGATTTGAGTCAGCAGGTCATTGAGTTGGAACCGAAGGCCGCTTTCCCAAAAGAAAAAGTGCGTCGGATTTGGCATCAGTGCAGGTTCTTGGAGCCTAAGACTCAAGTACGAGATCTATCTAGAGGTGAACTGGAGCCTAGTTACACCGGAGGCTAATCTGAAAGAAGAGGTGCATAAGCTGAAATAGCAGATGGCCGAAATGTACCAGGCATGGGAAAAAGGGCACCCACCGCCAGCTTACCCAGCCAACCCTTCTTATATCCTGCCATTGGCTCAGCCTCAGGAACCTCCCACTGTGAACTCATCTCCTGCCTTTCCCATCTACCAACAATGCCACGGCACCACTTCTTATACATCACAAGATCCACCACCCAAACAAGTCTCGTACCCTCCTCCACCAGTTACTCCCATTTTTGTGGCGCCCCCACCTGCTGCACTACACCAATCCTCTAGTGAGCCGTTATTCCAGACTCACGACAACCAATATTACCCCTCGGAGCCCACTTTTAAAGCTCTAAAACCTTATTCCTACACTCCTTATTTTGACCTCCCTATGGAAACTGAGAAGCCACCTAAAAATCCCGAGCAGGATTAGATGTTTAGGAAAGTTAAGAGCTTGGAACAGTCATTCAGGAATATGCAGGGGTTGGGTGGTCAGGTAAGTGTGGCTTACAAAGATCTATGTTTGTTCCCAGACGTTCAATTGCCGGCAGGGTTTAAGATGCCCAAGTTTGATTTGTATGATGGGCATGGTGATCCAGTGGCACGCTTGAGAGGTTTCTGTAGCAAAATGAGGGGATCTGGTGGGAAAGACGAGTTGTTAGTGGCATACTTCAGTCAAAGTCTGAGTGGTTCGGCGCCGGAGTGGTACACTCAGCAAGATCACGGAAGGTGGTATACATGGGACGATCTGGCACAAGCATTAGCTTGTCACTTCCAATACAATCTTGAGATTATTTCGGATCATTTGTCCTTGACAAAGATTGAGAAAAAGCACAATGAAAGCTTCAGGGAGTATGGTTTCCAGTGGAGAGAGCAGGCAGCAAGGGTGGACACTCCAATAAAAGAAAGTGAAATGGTAGATTATTTTCTGCAAGCTTTAGAACCTACTTATTACGGTCATCTGGTATCAGCTATAGGCAAGTCCTTCAACGAAGTGGTAAAGATGGGAGCTATGGTAGAAGAAGGACTTAAGTCAATCAAAATCATGAGCTATTCGGCTATTAAGTCAACCATCCAGGTCATTCAAAGTGGAACTGGGGGAGTAATTGGAAAGAAGAAGAAAGAGGACGTGGCAACAATTGATTCGGGAGCTTGGTTCGGACCTAGGGGCCCATCACATTACTATAATCAGCCCCGACCCCACCACCAAACCTATCCCCATACCCCGTATAATCCACCCCAACACTACTACCTACCACCAGACCCCCATTTTTCTGTCCACCATGCCCAAACATACAGCCAACCCCCAGCCCATGCACAATGGCGTGCGTCAATCCCACAAAATACATACTCAGCTCCACAAAATGGCTATCCACCCCCACGAGCCTACCGAAACCCTCCTGGATCAGGTTTCCGGCCCAATCAAGCATTTAAGAACGAGAGGTTGCAGAAGAGGAAAACCTTCACTCCAATGGGAGAGTCCTATACTAGTTTGTTCCACAGGTTGAGACAATTGGATATGCTGAAGCCGATCGAGCCAAAACTGCCAAATCCTCCCCCGAGAAATCTTGATCATTCTGTAAGTTGCGAATATTGTTCTGGGGCACGACATGGAGAAATGCTGGCAATTGAAAACAGTTGTTCAAGAGCTTATTGATACCAATCGGATCGAAGTCTAAGCTCTGGAGGCGCCCGATATCAACCAGAACCCATGGTCGGCCGATCATGAGACAAATATGATCGAGATAGTGCATAAGGGAGGGGGGCCTAAGAAGCCTTCGCAGACCGTCATGATGATTCGGTCCAGTAAAGGCAGGCCGGTTGAAAAGTTAACGAGTGATAAGTCAGTGATCAGGTTGGGTAGGGCAAACAGTGAACCATCTGTGGTATTCAAGAAGGGGTCCTCAAGTGATGTTGCAGTGAAACAAGAAAAAGCAAAAGTGGTGGTTCCAGGAGTGGTGAACAAGCCTGTCGTAATTGTGGAGGGTGCTCGCACAGATCCTGTCATTATCAAACCTGTAACCCAGCTACTGATAGTCAACAACAAGGTTGTCCCGTGAATTATGAACGGGTGACAGTGACTTACAAGGGAAAAGAAGTTAAAGAAGAAGTCTATGAGACCCATGGATTGACTCGCTCGGGGAGATGTTTTGCCCCGGAGGAGTTAAGAAAAGCTACAACCTCCAAAGATAACCCAGTGCTAGTGAAGAAAGATGTGACCAAAGAAGAAGTAGAAGAGTTTTTGAGAAATATGAAAGTGCAACACTATTCCATTGTGGAGCAGTTGAGGAAGACGCCTGCTCAGGTTTCATTGTTATCATTGTTAATCCATTCAGACGAGCACCATCGGGCCTTGATGAAAATCCTGAACAAGGCTCATGTTCCTGACAAAATATCAGTAAACCATTTGGAAAAGATAGCCAATAAGATATTTGAGGTAAACAGAGTCACTTTTTCTGATGATGAGTTACCCGTTGAGGGTACTGAGCACAATAGAGCCCTCTATCTTGTAGTGAAATGCGAAGATTCCGTAGTTACCCGGGTATTGGTCGACAATGGTTCTAGGGCAAACAATTGCCCTCTCTCCACTCTGAACAAGTTGAAAGTGGATGATGAAAGGATTCACAAGAACAGTATCTGCGTGCGAGGATTTGATGGTGGAGGGAAAGATTCAGTCGGTGATATAGTCCTTGAGCTGACAATAGGACCAGTTGAATTCACCATGGAATTCCAGGTGTTGGATGTGGCTGTATCCTACAATCTGTTGTTAAGTCGACCCTGGATTCATGCTGCCAAATCAGTCCCGTCTACTCTGCATCAAATGGTCAAGTTTGAATGGGATAGACAGGAAATCGTTGTGCATGAAAAAGATGATCTGTGTGTTCCCAGTGATGCCATTGTTCCGTTCATTAAGGTTGAAGACGACAAGGGACCTTGGGTCTATCAGGTTTTTGACACAGTATCAGTCGAGAAAATTCCAGAAGGGAAATGCGTTCTAATGACGAGGGTAACTAACGCATCAGTTATGGTGGCTTTTGAAATGTTGAAAAATGGTTTTGTACCTGGTAAGGGTTTGGGTGCATCTCTGCAAGGTATAGTACAGCCGGTGACTCTTCCCAAAAACTTGGGTACATTTGGTTTGGGATTCAAGCCCACAGCCGCAGACGCGAAAAGAGCCAGAAAATTGAAACATAGGGCATGGGTCCTCCCAAAGCCTGTCCCATGTCTCTCCAGATCATTTGTCAGGCCCGGCACCAAGAAATGCTCAGTAACAACAGTTCCCAGTTCTATGGTTGGTCTTGATAAGGAGCTGATTGAGAGGTTCGAGAAGTTGTTCGACGATGTGAACATGGTGGAAGCTGGAGAGGGTTCTAGCAAGGCGGATGTGCAATTTGTTGGGCCTAGTGCAAAGATTAACAATTGGGAAGCTACTCATCTCCCTACCAGGAAGAAGTTTTGGTAGTTTGCTTTGATTTTCTTTTAGTTTATCTGGATTATTCTAGGGTTGTAATTCAGATTCTATGTTCCGTCCGTTTGGATGTATAAACCTTGTTATCTTTCAATTTCAATGAAATGCAATTTCCCTTTTTCTTCATTCCTGATAGTTTTATTTTCTTTTTTCTTTTCTTCCTTGTACAATTCTTTTTATGCTGGTCTCAATGACATGACATGCATGAGGAATCTTCGTCACAGTCTTAAAAGTCAATCTAATTCTGAAATAGTAATTCAAGAAATAGAGTGTGATGATGAATCGGAATATGATGAAGATGAGGCCTTTGAAGAGATTAGTAAAGAATTAAGCCATTTTGAAGAAAACCCCAAGCCTAACCTGAGTGATACAGAAGAAATCAATTTAGGGGACCCCGATAATATCAGAGAAACTAAGATAAGTGTCCATCTTGAACCACAACTCAGGGAAGAGATAATCAAAGCGTTGTTTGAGTACAAAGACATCTTTGCATAGTCATATGATGACATGCCGGGTCTAAGAACTAACTTAGTGGTTCACAAATTGCCCACTGACCCGGGATTTCCTCCCGTCAAACAGAAGTTAAGGAAGTTTAAAACTGACATGAGTATAAAGATTAAAGAAGAGGTCACAAAGCAGTTCGAGGCAAGGTCATTCGAGTCACGCGGTATCCCACTTGGTTAGCCAATGTTGTGCCTGTGCCAAAGAAGGATGGTAAGACCAGAGTGTGTGTTGATTACCGTGATATCAACAAGGCAAGCCCAAAAGACAACTTCCCACTGCCAAACATCCACATTTTGATTGATAATTGCGCCAAACATGAGATTGGGTCTTTTGTGGATTGCTATGCAGGCTATCATCAGATCCTAATGGATGAGGAAGATGCAGAAAAGACAACATTCATTATGCCATGGGGAACATACTGCTACAGAGTCATGCCTTTTGGTTTGAAAAATGTTGGGGCAACTTACATAAGGGCAATAATGACCATATTCCACGACATGATACACAAGGAGATTGAGGTTTATGTGGATGATGTAATCATAAAGTCTAGAAAGCAGTCTAACCATGTCAGAGATTTGAGAAAGTTCTTCCAAACGCTCCGCAAGTACAATCTCAAGCTCAATCCTGCAAAGTGTGCATTCGGTGTCCCATCTGGAAAACTGTTGGGATTAATAGTCAGTCGTCAAGGTATTGAATTGGACCCGTCAAAGATCAAAGCTATCCAAGAATTGTCACCCCAAAGAATAAGACTGAGGTGATGAGTCTGTTAGGGAGGTTGAACTACATTAGCAGGTTTATTGCTTAGCTTACGACAACTTGTGAGCCTATCTTCAAACTGCTGAAGAAGGATGTTGCGTTCAAGTGGATAGATGAGTGTCAAGAAGCATTTGATAAGATAAAGGGTACTTGTCAAACCCACCTGTGTTGGTGCCACCAGAACCGGGGAGGCCTTTGATTCTGTATTTGACGGTCCTAGACAATTCATTTGGTTGTATGTTGGGTCAGCATGACATCACCGGTAGGAAGGAGCAGGCCATCTATTATCTCAACAAGAAGTTCACATCTTATGAGGTTAAGTACACTCGCCTATAAAGGACATGTTGCGCCCTAACTTGGGTAGCACAGAAGTTGAAGCATTATTTGTCATCTTACACTACTTACCTCATCTCTCGTTTGGATCCGCTAAAGTATATATTTCAGAAGCCTATGCCTATAGGGAGGCTCGTAAAGTGGAAGATCTTGCTAATGGAATTTAACATCGTCTATGTGACTCGAACTGTGATGAAAGCCCAAGCATTGGCCGACTATTTAGCTGAGAATCCGGTGGACGAAGAATATGAACCTTCGAAGACTTACTTCCCTGATGAAGAGGTAATGCACATTGATGAGTTGGAACAAGTTGAAGAGTCAGGTTGGAAAATTTTCTTTGATAGAGCTGCTAATATGAAAGGCGTTGGGATAGGAGCCGTACTTATTTCTAAAACAGGCCATCACTACCCCGTTATGGCTCAGCTCCGTTTCTACTATACTAACAACATGGCTGAGTACGAGGCATGCATTTTGGGTTTGAGGTTAGCTGCAGACATGGGTGTCCAGGAAGTCTTGGTCTTGGGAGACTCGGACCTTCTGGTGCACCAGATTCAAGGGGAATGGGAAACACGAGATTTAAAACTCATACCGTATCGGAATGTTTGCATGATCTTTGTCAACGGTTTTGATTAGTAGAGTTCTGGCATATTCCAAGGATCCATAATGAGGTTGTTGATGCTTTGGCTACTCTGGCATCAATGTTACATCATCCAGATAAGGCTTATGTTGACCCTTTGTATATTTAGGTCCGCGATCAGCATGCTTACTGTAACATGGTGGAAGAAGAACTTGATGGTGAATCATGGTTCCACGACATCAGGGAATATATCAGAATGGGAGTATATCATGTACAAGCCATAGGTGATCAAAAGAGAACAATTCGTCGTTTGGCAAGTGGATTTTTCCTCAGTGGAGGAGTCTTGTACAAAAGAACTCTAGATCTTGGATTGTTAAGATGCATAGATGCTAGACATGCCACAACTATTATGACCGAAGTACATTCTGGAGTCTGTGGACCGCATATGAGTGGGTACGTTCTGGCAAAAAAGATTCTCCGAGCAGGTTATTATTGGCTCACCATGGAGCGAGATTGTATCAGTTTTGTGCGTAAATGTCATCGATGCCAAGTACACGGAGATTTGATTCATTCTCCGCCATCTGAGTTTCACACAATGTCTGCACCATGGCCTTTAGTTGCTTGGGGCATGGATGTCATTGGACCGATTGAGCCAGCAGCATCCAGTGGGCACAAGTTCATTCTAGTAGCCATCGATTATTTCACCAAGTGGGTTGAAGCTAAAACTTTCAAGTCTATGACCAAGAAAGCAGTGGTCGATTTTGTGCATTCAAATATCATTTGTCGGTTTGGGATCCCAAAGGTGATTATCACAGATAATGGTGCTAATCTCAACAGTCATCTGATGAAAGAGGTATGTCAACAGTTTAGGATTACACATCGCAATTCTACCCCATACCGCCCCAAGGCGAATGGAGCAGTCGAGGCAGCCAACAAGAACATAAAGAAGATACTTTGGAAAATGGTGGAAGGTTCCAGGCAATGGCATGAAAAGCTACCCTTTGCATTGTTGGGTTATCGCACTACTGTTCGCACTTCAGTAGGGGCAACTCCTTATTTGTTGGTATATGGTACTGAAGCAGTATACCCGCGGAAGTTGAAATCCTATCCCTTCGGATTGTCGCTGAAGTCGAAATTGATGATGACCAATGGGTCAAAACCCGCCTGGAGCAGTTGAGTTTGATCGATGAAAAATGATTGGCAGCAGTATGTCATGGTCAGTTGTATCAACAGAGAATGGCAAGAGCATATAACAAGAAGGTGCGTCCACGGAAATTTGAAGTGGGTCAACAAATATTGAAACGTATCCTTCCACATCAGGCTGAAGCAAAAGGCAAGTTCGCCCCAAATTGGCAGGGGTCGTTCACCGTAACGAGAGTGTTGTCCAATGGTACTTTGTATTTAACAGATATAGAAGGCAAATGTGTAGACATGGCTATCAATTCTAATGCAGTCAAAAGATATTATGTATGATTTCTTTGGTTTAAATTGTATTTGTTTGCACTTGGCATGTTTTGAAGATTGGAATGACGAAGGCATTTTGTTCTGCTATTTAAACACGTTTTCCTTTGTTACCCCTTTGAGCCTTATTTATTTCCTTTCATACCCCTCTTTTGGAATCAGTAGCAAAGATCAGAAACGCAAGCGCGAAAGATAAGTAAAGGAAAAGAGAAAAAATGAAAATGAAAAAAAAAGGAAAAAAAAAGGAAAAAAAAGAAGAAGAAAGAAAAAAAGAGTAAAAGTAAAGAGAAAAAAGGGAGAAAAAGAAGAAGAACAACAAAACAACAAAAAGAGAAGGAAATAAGAAAGGAAAAGAGAAAAGAAAAGAAAGAGGAAGGAGAGAATCACAACAACAAAGCAATTTTTATGTCATGAACTACGTTCGACCTGGTTCCTTTTAAGGATACGTAGGTAGCCTCACGGTTCGGTCCCATCAAAATAAAAATCCAAAAGCCCCAGACAAAGAAACTGGGGCAGAAGTTGTGGTTGTTGAAAGAAATCTGATTCCAAAAGTTGTAATTTTAACCCATGTTGAACTGTTTTGAGCCTTTTGATACCCATTCCTTCTAACCCTATCCAAAAGCCCACATTACGGTCAAAAGAAAGACCTTCTGATCAGTCTTCGAGAGATGCCAAGTCGAGCAAGTAGAGGTGATTCATATCAGGGGCAACACTCCAGTCCAGGCAGGAAAAAATAATGAAAATGAGAGAGTCTTATTGGTGAAAACCTTCACGGGCACCGTAAGGCGATGGGAGTTAAGAGAAATAAAAAATGAGAGAGTCTTATTGGTGAAAACCTTCACGGGCATCGTAAGGCGACGGGAGCTGAGAGAAATCAAAAATGAGAGAGTCTTATTAGTGAAAATCTTCAGGGGTACCTTGAGGCGAAAGTGAGTTGAGAGATGAACAAATGAGAGAGGTTTGTTGGTAAAATCCCTTTAGGGCACCGCAGACCGAACAAGGTCAAGGTTTTGGTGAAGATATTGGGCTTTTGAAGATCTTGGGGCATAAGGTACAACAATCGAAAGTTGATTGGTTGGACAGACTGGGCTGATTAATCCGAAATGCATGTCATGATCATTGGTACCAGTTGTTCCACTCAGATAAGTCTCTTTTCTTTTTCCCTTCTGGTAGTCATCCAGTTTTGAATTTTTCTTATCCTTAACTCTCAAAATCATTGCATTTCATTTGGAGTTTTATTTCTCTAAGATGTTTTCAATGTCAGTCCTGTTTAAGCAAATAAGAAAGAATTTCAAAGCTCACTATCAACTTCCAAATTGCACAAAGCACAATGTGGCCAGAATATACCAAAGATAGTATGATGTAAAGTGGGATATAAACTGCCAGCGAAAGTTCCATCGGTGGAATTATTTAGTAATTTCATGGGAGATGCAGAGGTTCAGATAAAGGGGTCAGAGATGTAAAACAACGATTTGGATACAGAACACTCGGGTCATCCAAGGTCATATGGGTTGACAATCAGGCAAAAGTCAAGCGGTTCTTGGCCAGTTCGGGGAAGCCAGTCAAAACAAAGCACGACAGCGGAGAGACCTTCAGCAAGAATGCCATCAACTAACCACCACATTTTAAACTGACAAAATTTTTCTTTGATTGAAACAGGGGCAGAAAATTTCGTTTGAAGCGGAGAAACCCTCTGTAAAGAAAGGCAAGCACCAGACATGTTTAACCGTAAATTCTCAGGACCATCCTAGAAAATAGGACCTAGTTTAAAATTCAAACATGCATGAGTAACAAGATCTAGCATTAGTCTTACCCCAAAGAAATATAAGTTGACTTTGAAGTTTTCATTCTTAGGACAGGATTTAATTCGAATTGTCAGGATCCTCATGAATAATGGGACCTAGCCTCAAGATTTCTGTTAGATAACAAGATTTAGCATAAGTTCTGCTGTAGGATAGTATAATTCAGCCGTAAAAGTTGTCACACTTAAGATAAGACTTGATTTTTGGTTTTCAGGACCCTCCTAGATGATGGGGTGTAGTTTTAAGACCCTCTTAGATAACAAGATTTAGCGGAAGTCACACCTTTAGAAGATATAACTTAGCTTTTAAAAACTGTCATTTAACTAGGAGTTGTCAGGACCCTCCTGGATAATGGGATCTAGCTTTCAAATTCTTAGTAATATTTGGTAACATGATTCAGTTTAACACTCACAGATGTGCCCAGCTACCAAATTGGGGCAGAGAATTTTCTTTGTTTTGTCTATTTTGTTGAAATCAAGCTCCCACCTGGAGAGCACGGGAATACAATTAAAGTTTTGGCAATCAGGCGCCCACCTGGAGAGCACGGGAATACAGTTAAAGTCTTGGTAATCAAGCGCCTACCTAGAGAGCGCGGGAATACAGTTCAAGTTCGGCAATTAGGCACCTACCTGGAGAGCACGGGAATACAGTTAAAGTCTTGGCAATCAGGCGCCCACCTGGAGAGCATGGGAATACAGTTCAAGTTCGGTAATCAGGCGCCCACCTGGAGAGCACGGGAATATAATTAAAGTTTTGGCAATCAGGCGCCCACCTGGAGAGCAAGGGAATACAGTTAAAGTTTTGGCAAACAGGCGCCCACCTGGAGAGCACGGGAATACAGTTCACGTTTGGTAATCAGGCGCCTACCTGAAGAGCACGGGAATACAGTTAAAGTCTTGGCAATCAGGCGCCCACCTGGAGAGAACGGGAATACAATTCAAGTTTTGGTAATCAGGCGACCACCTGGAGAGCAAGGAAGAGCAACACTAGTTTCAAGGAAGGGAAACAGTTTAAGTGTCGGTAATCAGGCGTCCACCTGGAGAAAAGGAAAGCATCTCATATTATAATTCGAATTCAGCAATCAGGCGTCCACTTGAAGAAAAGGAAAAGTGTCTCAGATCACAACTCAAGTTGGCAACAAAGGGACTTCACCAGGAGAATACAAGTCAACAAGGCAACAAGAATCATAAGATTAAGTTTGAAGATACAGATAGGATTTTTGTAATGCATAGATCATAGTTTAGTCTAGCTTCTTTTTATCTTGTTATGGTGTAATAAGGAGTTCAGTAAGCAGTAGCAGTAGCAGTAGCAATAGTGAAATCACAGCTTCATGGTAGTCCTAGCTACTGAAACTTCCCGAACTACACTGACCTGATTCCTTTATTGCCAAGGATATGTAGGCAACCTCAGAAGCAGGGTGCGGTCAGATCTTTCAAAAATGCTTTCCACGAAGTATTCAAAAGGACAAAAATCACTCGTATTTGCTCACTTTATCTTTGCACAAAAACTCTTCGTGTTTCCGAGCAAAGAGGGGCAGCTGTGAGCACGTGATTTTTGCCCTATCTGAATTACTCCCATAAATTCAAGAAAAAATAATTTTTTCCCATTGTTTGAAATTTCGCGGATTTTTGTAGCATTTTTCGTTAATTGCTTGCATTTGTTTGTGCATGTTTAATTTTTATAAAAATAAAAAAAAACATTGCATTTGCATTTAAAACTTAATTTACATTTTTTCTTGATTAATTAGTAAATTAATTTGTTTTACAAGAATGGAAAAAATCACAAAAAATGATTTATTTTGCATTGTTTAATTTTTAGCTTTGAATTTCGTTAGTCTTATTTTAATTTAGTCTTTAATTAGTTTTGGTAATTGTTAAAGTTAATTAATTTAATTTGGTAGGATAATTTGGGTTAGGAAATAAATTAGGTTTTACTTTATTTTTATTTTTTAAAAAAGAAAAGGGATTAAAAAGAATTTTAAAAGGGAAAAGAAATGAATCAAATTTTTGGGCCATTTTATTTTAATTCTCTCAAGCCCAAATAATTTCACCCATAAACCTGTCCAAAACTAGCCATAACCATGCCCCAACCCGGTCCAATATTTCAGTCTCTTAAACAATTCAAACGACATAGTATCAGGCCAATACTACGTCGTTTTGAGTTTCTTAAAGACAAATCAATCTAAGCCTTTCATTCCTCTTCATCGAACAGTCAGCAAAGCCTCACCCTAACCACATAAGATTGTCTAAAATCCTTAGAACATTAACATAGTATCATCTTCTTCATCACACCTTCCTCTCACCACCGTTCGTCGCCCACCGAAAATCGCCAACGGCGGAGTTTGACCCCCAATCCACACCAGATTTACACTGTAGCACCCTCTTCCTCCCCTCATAATGAATCAGTCATTTGTTGCCTTCGAATCATCGCGGAACTCGTCGAATCTTCGATCGAAGTTTTGACCTTCAAACCTTAACCCACCTAAACTCATACCAGTTAAAACCCAGACCGTTCCAAAGCTTATCCACACGCCTATTTCCTGAAAACCCCAACAGGACCTCCCCAGTTCCAAATCTGAGAAAATTGAAGCATAATCTCTATCTTCTTCTGTTCCGTTCAAGGCCTGGCTTCGTTTTGAATTATAGTCTATGTGGGTTGATTGTTCTTAACAAGAACAATAAATTGACATTGATTTTAATTCATTCCGGGGATGTCAGAGTTATACGAGTTCATCAAGTTCTGAGCCAATTGTTCACTCTCATTGATACGCCTCATGTCGTCAAGGCATTCCACCATGTTTGGTATTTTTTCCTCCTTTCTCCCACTAATTTTATACACTGTAGTTCCTTTCTGTTTTCATTTGGCTTAGTTTTATTTGTTTCTTTTGTTTTTCTTTGTTTGTGACTGATTATCTTTAGTTAGTCAAGTTCGATTTTAGTTTGATTAGCTAAAGTTAATTTAAGACTAAAATCAGAATTGTGTGAGTTTGCCCTCCAGTTTTAGATTTGTTCTTTTTCTATGGTTTCGTTTAATCATTTCTGAGTATTCAAGTCTCTCATAGTAACTATGGTCACCACTGACCTAATTAAGAGACTGGTTTATTTGGACTGTGGTCTAGTTTAACCCAAGTTAATAATTGAAGGGTAAATAACAAGGGGTTTTAAGGATGATCTGGGAATTATAAGTAGAAAATCTCTCTATAACTGAAATAGAAAGCTTCCCAGAAACTGTCATTAGGACTGAACTGAATTTCTGATCTTTACACTAGGGGTATCTAAGCTAAAACCAAAATTTCAAAAGGTTTAAAGTGCAAAATTATTTTCAGCATTGCTGCCCTAATACCTTGCCTATAAAGGCGTCCTTACTTCACTAGCAAAGAAAAGAAAAAAAAAAGAAAAAAAAGGGAAAAAGACTGAAAAGCTGTAACAGCTGAGTTTCTTTGAAAATTCTGAATTCCATTACTGAAAACTACTAAAATTTTGTTTTGGTTTTGGGTTTCTGAGTCTTCTGTTAACTAGAACCTTTGAAGAATTTCATGGTAATATTGCTGGGGTAAGAAATGGGTTGAAACTGTTTTGAAATTGGATTTTGGGTCTGATGTGTATCACTGTAGGTTTGGGCTGGGTTTTGTTGGTTATTTTCTGAATCTGGACTCTGTCCTGCTTGTTATTGGCTACTGATTCTTCACTTTTTTGGTTTCTATCTTATCTCCAAGTATTTCCTTCAAACCCTGAGAGGAAGTGAAGTTTGTTATGGCTGTTATGTTGGAGTCATGTAATTCAAGTTGAAGAAACTAATTGTTGTCCCTTCTCTGTTGCATTACCAGTTTTAAAGTCTATTATATTTTGTTTTCATGTTTCCCCTAGGCTCATATAAGTTATTTAGTTTCTTGTCATTATCTTTTTAGATTCTTTTATGGGTTGTATAAATGTTCCATTTCACTTGCTTAGTTTAAATGCTTGAAGGCTTCTATTAAAAGGGAAAAAGACTGAAAAGTTGTAACGGTTGAGTAGTATCAAGTATGTTTCAGGTCTGTTTTGGCCTGTTGAAGCCAGTGTTGTTGTGTGAATGTGCTTAAATTTGTTTTAAGATTGATGTCCCTAAAGTTTGAAATCAGGAACTTTCATGTTGAGGTTTATCTAGTGTAGTATCTTATTTCATGAATTATTGATTAAAGGACTTCCAATTCATATAGCTTATAGTCACTATAAATGAGGAAAATGGTTTGATTGCTTACTGAGAGGGGTTAGACTTGTTTGGGAATGAGGTTAATGGTACATGGCAGCCTTAGTGTATGCTAATTATAGAATAAAATTTATGTTGATACGTGCTTATTCTTCTCTTTTTGAAACCACGTAGTACTGTATGTTTAAAAATGAGGAATTGAATGGGATTTTAAAATCACCAGGGGGCTTGAATGAGTATTGTAGGATTATATTTTCATCATACCGATAATTTGACACTAAAATATGTTCTGTATCTTTTTTAAGCTAATCAGTAGTTATTTTAATTCTCCATGAAGCAATACAATATGTGATCCGTTTTATATGCTTGAGTCCTGCACTGGGCTATGGCGTATGGCCCAATTGTTCAGAAACGTTGACTCCCTGGTGTGCATCGGCACTTTTGGGCTTCAAGTGAGCCCAATTTTCCTCGTTGCTTTATGCGTAAATGTCCGAGCCTTCAATAGAAGGATTGGGCCTGACATTCCAGCCCATTAATCGTTGAATTTTACCCTTTTTTTATAATAATTCTGGATCCCCTCGCCCTTTTATTAATTAGCTCCCCTAGTTTAGTCTGAGGCATGCCATATTAGCCAAATGTACAATTTATGGCCATCAATAGCTTAGTTTTGAATTCCCTTTAAAATTGGAATCGAGGTGGGCCACTCCAAATAAAACCTCAAAATGCATGGCCCTCGCTTAATTAATATTTTAATTTTTTTAGAATTCGAGGCGCGCCATTTAGCGAATTTTCCATGGCCCTCGCAAAGTTAAAAACGCGTAGTTGCTTTAGGCGCGTTATTTTAGTAATTAGCTTCCCTAAACTCTGGTGTGCATTTCATGTGACCCAAATCTAAATCCTAACAATGTTAAATAAAATATGTTGCAGACCGCGGGTGCATTTCATGTGGTGTGATCCAAAGGCATGTTTTGTATAACGTTGGAATCTTCTTAAAAATGAATAAAAGTGATTTTAAAATGCACCCAGGTTTGAAAGTGTTTTAAAATCAGATAATTAAGCCTATAATAACAGTGAATGACCGTGTTAGAACCACGGAACTCGGGAATGCCTAACACCTTCTCCCGGGTTAACAGAATTCCTTACCCGGATTTCTGTGTTCGCGGACTGTAAAATAGAGTTAATCTTTCCTCGATTCGGGATTTGAACTGATGACTTAGGACACCATAAATTATCCCAAGTGGTGAATCTGATTGAATAATATAAAAATAATTTCGTTTCGATTATCACTTTAATTGGAAAAAAAACTCCCTTATACCCTTCCCATGGTGTAGGAAAAAGGTGGTGTAACAGGACTCACTTGTTACATGATAAAAATAATGCATTTACTATGCTGAAGGCTTTCATTTCCATGGTAAAAACACAACCTTTCTTTAAAAATGTTAGAAGTGATAATGCCTTGGAAATTGGACTTTCCAATTCTGCCTTACAATACTTCTCAGATAATGAAATTATTCATCAGATTACCTGTTCTCACACACTTCAACAAAATGGAATTGTTGAAATAAAGCACGAGCACTTACTTGAAATAGCTAGAGCCTTGATGTACTAGTCTAAGTTACCAACAAAATATTGGGAAGATTGTATTTTAACAACCACTTATTTGATAAACCGATTTACATCCACCATCTTACATAACAAATCTCCATTTGAAGTGCTTTATGGCAAACAACAACGATGACAACCTAGTAAAATCCCACTAGTGGGGTCTGGGGAGGATAGTATGTATGCAGACCTTACCCCTACCCCGAGAAAATAGAGAGGCTATTTCCAAAATACCATTGGCTCAAGAAGATAAAGAAGTGCTTTATGGAAAGTTGCCCTCTTATTCACATCTTAAGCCCTTTGAGTGTCTTTGTTATGCAACTATGCCTAAATGTAAGAGAAGTAACTTTGATCCAAGAGATGTACCTTGTGTTTTTATTGGTTATCCATTTGGTAAGAAAGGCTACTAGTTGTATAACTTATCCACCAAGTGTATCCTAGTTTCTGGGGATGTCCTATTTCATGAATCCGTCTTTCCTTTTATGTTATCCTCTTCTTCCTCTTCCAGCTGCCTTCTTTATCCTACTTTCGTACTTATTTCACCCGTTCTTGTTGATCCTATCTTATATAATGATCATCCTCATTCCCCTCTTGTTCATCCACCTTCTCTTGATAATCCACCTTCTGCTGATGCTTCTTTACCTTCTATACCTTCTGCCTTTTATCTTAATACTATCATTCCTTCTGGTCTTCCCTCTACATCTACTCCGTCAAACTCTTCTTCTCTCCCTGCAACTAGAAAGAGCAACAGAAATCACACCTTTCCCTCTCATCTTAGTGATTTTGTTGTGCAACTTCCTCCATCCATTTCAAGCTCCACTATTTTATCCTTCTCTGCTGCACACATAGCTGAAGCGAGCCTCATTCATATTCTCAGGCTGCTACTAGTTTAGTCTGGCAGGAAGCGATGAGAAAAGAATTTGAGGCCTTAGAAGCTAATAACACTTGGTCCATAGTTGAATTACCTAAGGGTAAGAAGCCTATTAGGTATAAATCGGTGTATTAAATTAAGTACAAGACTGACAGAAGTGTAAAAATATATACGGCAAGGTTAGTAGTGAGAAATGATACACAAATTGAAGGAACTGACTTTAATGAAATATTTTCCCCGGTTATCAAAATGTGTACCATTAGGTGTTTAGTTGCTTTTGCCATTAAGAAAGGGTGGCCCTTGTATCAGCTGGATGTGAATAATGTCTTTCTTGATGGGGACTTAGATGAAGAGGTGTATATGAAGCTTCCGCAAGACCTCACAATTGTTACCTTTTCTCAATTTGCTTCGCATTTGGTTCGTAAGTTGCGAAAATCCCATAATGGTTTAAGACAAGCCTCTAGACAATGGTATGCTAAGTTGTCACAGGCACTTTGCACTAGAGGTTATACACATTCCTTAAATGATTACTCCATTTTTATTAAAAGGTTAGATTCATCTATTGTGTTTTTTGCTGTCTATGTGGACGACATTATTCTCACTGGGGAAGACCATCAAGAGATCAATGACCTCAGAATATTTTCAAATGGTCAGTTTAAAATTAAAGACTTAGGATTACTCAACTACTTTATGAGAATTGAGTTGTTGTCTGTTGATTCTGGGGTGCTTTTTCATCAGAAGAAATTTATTTCTGAGCTAGTTGCTAAATATGAATGTTCTGATGCTTCTGTTGTCTCTTCTCCACTTGAGCTATGTGTTAAACTCAAATATGATGTTGGGATCTTGCTGCCCAATCCTGAATCCTATAGAAGTTTGGTTGAAAATTTGAATTTCTCACTTATACTAGGCCAGATTTATATTTTGATGTACAACATTTTAGTCAATTTTTTATCACCCTGTGTGCCTCATATGATTGTTGCATTACATGTTTTAAGATATTTGAAAGGTACACATGATGTTAGGGTTTATTTCAATGATTCTTCTAACTTTTCTGTACAAGCTTTTTATGACAGTGATTGGGCTTCTTGCCTGACTAGCGCGGATCAGTTTCTGGTTTTTGTGTGTCTTTAGTGGGTAGTTTGATTAGCTGGAAATCTAAGAAACAAGTTGTCGTCTCTTTTTCTTCTCTTGAGACAAATATCGGGCCATGAGTAAAGTGGTGGCTGAGCTTGCATGGTTAGTTCCTTTATTGATAGATTTGGGTCTTCAATTGTCCACCTCTATCCTTGTTTTCTGTGATAGCTTGGTTGTCCTCTACATTGCTAAAAATCCTATTTTTCATGAGCGCACGAAACATATTGAGATTGATTGTCACTTCATTCGCATAAAGTTGGCAGATGGTCGTATTTCCTTACATCATGTTCCTACATCTTCTCAATTTACTGATATTTTTACTAAGTGTTTGACAGGCGGACAACACAGGTTGTTGCTTAGAAAGTTGAGTGTGTTGCCACCATCCAACTTGGGGGGAGGGGGGGAGGAGTGTTGGAGTTACCCTATTTGGGTTTGATGATAGTTAGTTAGGTGTTTGGCCCATTTGGCCCAGTTATATTTATTAACAGATCCGGCCCACTTTTCTCTTTTCTCTATTGATTGTATTTTTTTCATTCTAGCCCAATATAATTGTCAGGTATTTTGTAATAGTTTTTACAGAAAATCAATAAGAAAACTCTCTTGAAGCTACCTCTCTAAACATGAACCGTAAATTAAATCTTCTCCATTTCCGTTCGATCTACAAACCTTAAGAGGGAATTAAAGGTGTCTAACGGTATTCAAGATCTGATATATGTATAAAAAATAATAGTATTTAATTTATATATACGATATAACTTTCAGGTGAAAGGTATTCAAGCAACTATCTTTGGCGGACGATAACTCTGCATATGTATATACTCATAACATTGAAGTCATATCTGATCTATATAATATAATTTTTAGGCGAGAGGTGTTATTGTAACGCAAACTGTAAGTTTGTAACTAGGCCTCTGTGTATACTCATAACATTGGAATCACATATGGTCCATTCGGGTTTTCCTAATATTATAAGGGCTTAGTGCTTTTCTGATCCAGCAATATTTTGGGATGCGTGTACATTCCACTGCCACGTAAAGTACTAACTTTTTTTTCTAGTCTTAGTTAAAAGCCAGCTTGCTAAAAAAAGGTTGACTTCCGTCCACACTATAGTAATAGGTTTCCAATATTATAGAAACAACAAGTATTATAGCTCTCTTCCACTTAATTATAAAAGAATTAATCACTCATTTTGTAATGTGAAACATGTCAAATATGTTACATAAAATAAATGGAATGAAATCCAATTAAGCTAATCATCACGCATATTTATAACGTACTACAGCGCTCTTGCACTTAATATTTTTGAAGTGTCAGTCGTTTGTAATATGAAACACAATATATCTATAACATACTATAGGCACCTGCATTCATTACTATATAGATGCCCCAAAATCGTGTTATATCAAACTGTAGAAACACGGTGCGTATGTATATAATATAATCATGAGGACAGCATTCACATTGGATATATTAATATGATTTGGCATTATTGTAATTATTGAGTATTGAGATTTTGATGATTAACAAAGTTTGTTCAAATGAAACGTTCTAAGAACTAGGTCTTCAACGTAGCTGCTTAATTGCACTTAGAACCAGCTCCTCAAGGGTCTTTTCAAGACGGTAACTTTATCTCAAAGTTACTTAGGCCCGAGTTTGTTGGAAAAAAATTGCTAAACATGATAAGGGTTGTTGCCCAAGAAGATACGCATGCATAAGTGAGAGACAAGAGTCACAAGACTTGTGGAGTCCTTGGAGCAGTAAGAGTCCTATCAAACGAGAAGTTGACTATGCATAGGACTCCTAAAAGATCTCAGTGTCCAGGGAATTTAAATATTATCTTTTTGGACTGCTGAGATCATTTTTTTACACATTGACTGAAGAACCATATTTTCTACACTCAAGTCATACTAGTGTTGTGTTCTTCATGAGTCAGTCTAGTAAATGTGTTTTAAGAAATCGAGTTGTAATCAAAGTGTCATATTCAATCAGTGAGTTGGAGTGAGTGTTTGGTTTTGCAAGTTAGAGTAACTTGTAAATCAAATAGCTGGAGTAGGAAAACTAGAGAGTATTGAGTTACAGCTTTGTAGTCGATACATTTGGCTCATTGTTCTAGTAAAATTGAAGTTAAAAATCCTATGTAGTAGATCGTGGTTTGCACCTTTTGAGTCACGTGATTTTCCACGTAAAAATTTATGTGTTCTAGTGAAATCATGAATGTCACCAAAATTGGGTAGCAGAAGAAAATGCATCTCTATGCATGTATCTAAAGTATGCATGCTAAATATAATGCATATCAGTGATGAACTCATGTACTCACACTCTTAGAGTACTCAATCTCTCTGTCTCGTATTCTTACTCACCATGTTCAACACTCAATCACACAGTACTGTACAGGGCAGATCCAGCCCAAACATGATAGGTCCAAAGCAGATCCAGCCCAATGCAAATGAACCAGGGTAGATCCAGCCCCAAATGCAAATAGACCAGGGCAGATCCAGCCCAAATGTAAATAATTGCTAGCAATTGCACCCACTGTAGATGTGCAGACATCGGAGGGGGTGGTCCAGCCAAGGCTATAATAAGCCAAATCCTGCCATGAATCAATAAAGCTTGTTGCAACGTGCAACCCGATCCCATAAATATTACTCACAATAGGCCCCCGGCCTCACTCAGTCATCAATCTCTCTAGTCTCTTGGGCTCACAACACTCATGCTAAGCAACCCAAAATCAATGATATGAGATGTGACAATATACAATAACAGAGACTGAGATATAATATATATAATGATGAATGTAACTGAGTACATAACTGCAATTAAGCAAATAACTCAATAGCTAAGAACGACCACTGTTGGTCCAAATAGTACCAGCATTTAGCCTAAACATGACTTCTAGCATAAATCACAACTCAAGTGCTCTAACACATAGAGTACGGTAAAAAATATTTCAGATAAGATAGCTACACAATTCCATGGAATCGACAAAATCACAACATCAACAATGCATGCCCATACGCCTGTCACCTAACATGAATGTCACCTCAATATCAATCACATAACATGTAATTCGGGGTTTCATACCATCAACACCAAATTTAGAAGTGTTACTTACCACGAACAAACCAAGTCTGATATTGAGCAAGCCAAACGATGCTCCAAAAATACCATCCCGCGTACCGAACTCTGAACGGCTCGAAACTAGACAAAAGCAACTCAAGTTCATCAAATAATGCCAAAGGAAACAAACTCAATCTAATAAGGTCTAATTTTCAATCACAAGCCCAAAAATCATCCTAAAAATCCAACCTAGGTCTGCACCTCGGAACTCGACAAAACTCATAAAATCCGACAACCCATTCAATACGAGTCCAACCATACTAGTTTTATTCAAATCCGACTCCAAATCGGTATTCAAAACTCAAGAATTCGCTCTATGAAACATTAGTAAAAAACTCCCAATTTCTCTTTTGAAATCATCAACAAATTCTCTTTAAATTTCATAATCCAGCTACCAAAAACAAGGATAGATTCCCAAGATATAATCAAAACCTGGAGTAGAAAACTTACCCCAATCCTTGTGATAAAATTTGCTTCAAAATGCATCTCAATTCGAGCCCCAAATCTCAAAATATGCTAAAAGAACCAAAAATCTCGATTTTATAGCTTCTGCCCAGAAATTCCGCATATGCTGTCACACTGTCGCATTTGTGACCCCCGCTTCTGCGGTGAAATACTTCGCTTCTACGAAAACTGCTTGGCCCAGCAGCTCTCGTACCTGCAGTCACAAATTCTGAAATCGAGGACCTTTGCACTTGCGCATCCGTACCTATGCCAAATTCTCCGCTTTTGCGAGCTTCCTCACCCAGCTTTCACCTCGTATTTGTAACTGCTTGGTCTCTTCTGCAACCATCGCACCTATGAAAACCATCCGCAGGTGTGATAACACCAGATCCTGCCACCAGCAGCCTTAGCCAAAAATGAACTAAACGATCTGAACCTCGTCTGAAACCCTTCTGAGCCACTCGAGACCCCACACGAATATACCAACTAGTCTATAATATAACGCGGACATACTCAAGGCCTTAACTCACACATAACAATATTAAAACGACGAATCGCACCTTAATTCAAACTTAAATAAACTCTGAATTTTCAACTTCCAAAACTTGCGCCGAAAACATATCAAGTCAATCCGGAACGAACTCAAATTTTTCACACAAGCCCCAAATGACATAACAAAGCTATTCTAATTCTCGAAATCATAATCCGAACCCGATATCATCTAAGTCAACTCCTGGTCAAACTTATGAACTTTTCAAACCTTCAAATTTCTAACTTTCGCCAATTAGCACTGAATCCTTCTAGAAATATACAAATGTAAATCTGGGCATACGCCGAAGTCCAAAATCACCATCCGGGCCTAACAGAACCCTCAAAACTCCGTTCCCGGATCAAATTCACAAAAGTCAAACTTGGTCAAGTCGGCCAACTTAAAGCTTCAACAATGAAATTCATCCTTCCAAATCGATTTTGAATAACCTGAAAACCAAAATCGATGATTCACACAAGTCATAATATATCATATGGAGCTACCTGTGCCCCCAAACTATTTAGCGAAGTGCAAATACTCAAAATGACTTGTCGGGTCGTTACATTTATTTTTGACATAGTAAGCATAATTCCATCAAATCCACATTTTATCCTGTTTATGAGTTGTGTCCCAGCATGTTTTGATTTGAGTAGCTTGATTCCACAATTTTATGTTGATAATTCAGTTTTGAAGGGTATAAAAGTCTATCAACATTACAAGGATATTTTGGTCGTTTAATATTTAGCATGAAATATTTGTGTTTTTATAATAATATAGATAGATATAGATATATAGATAATATGTTCAATACTAAAAATCTTAAAGAATGAACCCATAAAATTTAAATTCTAGATTCAGTCAACTTTGTTGGCATTTGCACATTGTGTGTGCTTGATCGTTGAGATTATTATGTTCAGTCTTCCCTGATACAAAGGTATATATCGTTCTGTGTGGGGTAAAATTGGTTTATAACAGATGGTCAAATGGTAGTATGACACGTGAAACCGAAGGTAAGAAAAAGACAAGTCGGGGAGCAACCAATACCAGACACAACGAATGTAATCGACATCGGGTAAATCTCGAAGGGAGCATATTTAACGGGAGAAGATCAAGCATTTGCCACCGGATAATATTCAATGAGGGAATATTCTCTAACATTAAATGAGCGGTCGTTGTAGAGAATATATGCATTCATGGCCTGTCATTATATATTCATCAATGACTCTTTTATTATCATTTAAGAAGAGCTTGATCCTAGGATCTTTTTTCCCTAGGTAAAATTATAAATAGCAGGCTTAGCAGCAATTGTAAAAGGACGATTTTTTTTGCAAACATAAGCTATAATTTACTTTTGCTCTCAATTAAACAACTTTATTCATAATTTATCATTGCTTTCACTTTTTTTCTTGGAGGCATTGCGCGGAGCCAGGCTTGACATCTTCTTCTATTTCAATAGCTAAATTTCATTTTTAATCTTATTTCTTTATTATTTTTGGATTAAATCAGTTTGATTGTAAATAAACCACGTAACAAATTTAACTGTACCGTTTTACAAGTAAACAAGTTCGAATTTGAATATTTTACATTAAAAATATAATTACTTTTTATGTCATTATGTTAAGTTGACCTAACTTATAATTATTAGCTTTTTATGATAAACTTGATATGATAATCTCTGTTGTGACTATTAGCATACTGTAGAGTCAAATGCTAACACTTTAGTGTGCCCTTCTCGTTTATTCCTTGTGTTGTTATTTCATGTATAATCATAGTATGGTGTTGTATATCAGTAGCGAAGTCGGGTATTAAGGGTATCTAAAGGAAGAAGCTAATAATAAAAATAAAAAAAATAATAATAATAATATATATATATATATATATATATATATATATATATATATATATATATATATATATATATATATATATATATATATATAACTTTTAGGTGAAAGGTATTCAAGCAACTATCTTTGACGGACGATAACTCCGCATCTGTGTATACTCATAACATTAGAGTCACATTTGATTTATGTAATATAATTTCTAGATGAAAGGTGTTCTAATCTTTCACAAACTGTAACTCGGCCGGTGTGTATTACACTATTACTCATAACATTGGAATCACATATGGTCCATGCGTTTTGTCCTAATATTATTGGAAGAATTTGAAAAAATAGTCAGATTTACAAATGGTCATTCAAAAATAGTCACAGTTTCAAAAATAATCGAAATTTAGTCAATGTTTACTTGTTTTAGAAACAAATTCAGTATTCCGAGGCTTTAAAACCTCCTTTTTACCTCACCTTGATTTGCGTGCGTGGTCCGGACCTATATCCAGAAAGCCTTTTAAGTGAAAAGATGAGAAACAGAAATTTCTAGAATTAAAAATTTGATTTGTTTGGTTAACTTTGGTCAACATTTTGAGCAAATGAACCCGGATCCGCGTTCTGATGATCCCGGGAGGTCCGCAGTAAAATATGGGACTTGGGCATATGCCCCGAAATAAATTCTGAGGTCCCAAGCCTTAGAAATCAATTTTTGAAAGAAACTGCTTTGCTGAATTATCTAAGAAATAAAGAAAAGAATTAATGTTTGAAACCATTGGTATCGGGCCCGTATTTTAGTTCCTGAGCCCGGTACAAACTTGTTATAGTATTTGAATGATAACTGGGAAATTTGGTGAAAAAATGGAGTGTATTTGACGTGAGTTAGACTTCCAGTTGAAGAGTTATGAACTTTAAGTGTTCTTGATGAAAATGATGAGTTTTGAGGTTTAATTCAAGGTTTTACATGTTATTTCGATGAAGTGATCTCACGGGTGGGTCCATATGATATTTTTTGAGTTAGTATGCACATTTTCTTTGAAGTCCCGAGGGCTCGGCTGAGTTTCGGGTAGGTTCCGAGATGTTTAGGCTTAAAACATAGCTGTTGTAGGTTCAGAGAAGTTGCAGATCTTTGAACCCGCTAGTGCGGTCCACAATGATTTTTTGCTGCCGCAGAGGGGCCTTTGCGGCCGCAAACGATTTTGTACGGTCCGCGATAGGGCTTTGCGGCTGCAGTCGATTTTGTGTGGTCCGCGGTGACGAAGAATCTCACTGGTCTGACTTCGGAAGACTATATCGTTTGATCTACAAGGAATTTTGAGATGATTCAAAAACAAAAGTTATAGCCCTACATGTTTAGTTTCCAGAAAGGTAAAGTAATTATAATTTAGACATCTGTAGAGAAAGTTATCACCAAAATACTAAAGCATGTCACTACAGACAACATTCTCCGCGGTGAGCTCCGCGGCCGCAATCCTTTTTGTGTGGTCCACGGAGAGGGTCTGAGAGGGATATATTTAAGCATACTTTTCAGTTATTTCAAAAACCTTAAAACGTAAGAGGCGATTTTCCAAACACTCTTTCTTCTCCAAAACACTAGTAAGTGATTTCTAACTTATTTATTTCCCTCCTTAACTTCTTTTAACAAGATTTCATCCGAGAATCTAGGATTTTCATGGTGGAATTGGGAATTTTGGGTAAAACCTAAGAATATTAAAATTTGGGGATTTAGACCTCTAATTGAGGTCGAATTCCAAAACCAATAATATATCCGGTCTCGGGGGTGAATGAGTAATCGGATTTTGGTCCGAATTTCGGGTTTGGACTAAGCGGGCCCGGGGTCGATTTTTGACTTTTGGGGAAATCTTTATAAAAACCTATTTTCATGCATTTGGGTTGATTCATTTAGCATTTATTGATATCATTAAGTAAATTGTATCTAGATACAAGTGAGTTGGTGGTAGAATCAAGAGGTAAAGCGGTAGTAGAGGCTTAATTATGTTCGTGGCTTTGAGGTAAGTGTTTGGTCTAACCTTAGCTTGAGGGATTAGGAGTCGAGTCCTAATTTGTATGTGTTATTTGTTGAGTACGACGTATAGGCATGGTGACGAGTATCTATATGTCGATGTCAAGCATGCTCGTGAGTCTTAAATTGAAATTGTTGTGTTCTTAATAAGTACTATAAATGTCTAAGTTGTTGATTCTCGATGTTGGGCAAGAATTATGATTATTCTCGTGGAAATTATTTATGGTTGAGTATTGGCTCTAGTTGAGGTTTCATTTGTGAAGTTAAATGTTGGAACAAGTTTGGTTATAGCTGATTCCCTTGCCAGGACATATTTACTTCTTATTATCGATTCCTTTGCAGGGATATTGTTGTTCCCTTATTCATCCCTTGTCGGGACTCTTTGAGATTTGTATTGAAAAATTATATATTTGGAGCGGGTTGCACGCCGCAATAATATTATATATTCGGATCAGGTTGCATGCCGCAACAGTATTATATATTTGGATCGGGTTGCATGCCGCAATAATATTATATATTTGGATCGGGTTGCATGCCACAACAATATTATATTTAGATCGGGTTGCACGTCGCAACAATATATATGATATGGATCGGGTTGCACGCCGCAACAGTGTTTTATGATTTGGGGTCGGGTTGCGCACCGCAACAATACAGGATAAACATGGATATTGATTTGTTATTGTTTCCATATTCTTTCTGCTGTGAAATTTTATACCGTTCTTTATGCCTTTCTCCTAAATTACCATTGTTAAATAATATTTCCCCAGAGCATGTCCCTTTCCCATCTTTAACTGTTAGTTTCCTTTATCATTACTTGCTATATATATATATATATATATATATATATATATATATATATATATATATATATATATATGCTTTAACTGCACAAGTTTAGTTGGTAGTCCTGTCCTAGCCTCGTCACTACTTCGTCGAGGTTAGACTAGGCACTTACCAGCATATGGGGTCGGTTGTGCTGATACTACACTCTGCACTATGTGCAGATCCCAGAGCTGCAGCTTTCGGACCGTATCTTTGGGTGGCTGCCTTCAGTCCAGTCGGAGATTCCGAGGTAGTCCTATAGGCATCCGCAGGCCTTGGCGTCTTCTCCTATCTTCTTTGTTTGTTTCTTTTATTTATTTCAAAAATCGTGTTGTATTTATTTTTCGGACCTTGTTTGTAGTATTCTTAGACCGTCTGTGAAGTTGTGACACCAGTCTTGGGTAGTTACTATATGGATTGGTTTTGGCATTTTTCTTGAATTATTATATTTCAGTCTTTCACTTATTAGATTTCCGTTGTTTATCAATTATTGGTTATTAATTGTAAAAGGACTAAAATGGGAAAACGGTAAATAATTCAAATGGTTGGCTTTCCTAGCTTTCACTAGTATGCGCCATCACGACTCCCGAGGGTGGGAGATCCGGGTCGTGATAAGTTGGTAATAGAGCTCTAGGTTGCTTAGGTCTCATAATTTATGGACAAGCTTAGTAGAGTCTGAGAGATCGGTACGGAGATGTCTATATTTATCCCCCAGAGGCTACAGAGTTAGGAAAAACCTTCACATCTATTCTTTCCTATCGTCCGACTTGATTTCCCATTGCTAATTGAATTTCCACCATGTTCTTTCGCAGATGGTGAGAACACGTACCGCTTCACCAGCTGACCAGTAGCTTGAGCACCCAGTAGCAGCTCCTGCAATGGGCAGAGGTAGAGGTCGTGCTAGGGCCCAAGGTAGAGGCATAGCTCAGCCTAGAGCTCGAGCAGCAGCACCAGCGGTAGAGCCTCAGGTTGAGTTTGACGAGGGATTCCAGCCTAGGCAGTTCGGGTGGTCCCAGCTTAGGTCCTAGAGGGGTTCATTGCTACCCCAGTACTTCAGGATGCTCTGGTCCGACTAGTGGGCCTGATGGAGAGTGTTGCCCAAGCAGGTTTGCTTCCTGCAGCACCAGCCGTCTCTCAAGCTGGAGGAGGAGCCTAGACTCTTGCTACTCGCACTCCGGAGCAGATGGCTCCCCAGTATCAGACTCCAGTAGTGCAGCCAGTTGGAGCAGTTCAGCCTGGTACGGTGGCACAGGGCAGAGAGGAGCCAGCTATGTCTGCCGATGCCTTGTGGAGATTGGGCAGGTTCACCAAGCTCTTCACTACCACTTTCAGTTGTGCAGCTTCTAAGGATCCCCAAGATTATCTAGACAGCTGTCATGAGGTTATCAGGAACATGGGGATAGTAGAGACCGATGGGGTCGAGTTTGCTACTTTTCGCTTATCTGGATCTGCCAAGACTTGGTGGAGAGATTATTGTTTGACTAGACCAGCCAGATCACCAGCTTTGACTTGTGAGCAGTTTACTCAGCTATTTCTGGAGAAGTTTCTCCCTATCACTCAGAAAGATATCTATCGAAGGCAGTTCGAGTGTCTGCAACAGGGATCTATGACTGTTACTCAGTACGAGACCAGGTTCATCGACTTGGCCTGTCATGCTCTTATCATACTCCCCACTGAGAGAGAGAGAGAGAGAGAGAGAGAGAGAAAGAGAGATGGTGAGGAGGTTCATTGAGGGACTCATTCAACCTATTCAACTTCAGATGGCTAAGGAGGCAGGGAGCGAGATTTCTTTTCAGGATGCGGCCAATGTGGCCAGGGGGTTAAGATGGTCCTATCGCAGGGAGGTAGTCAGGGGTCTGACAAGAGACCTCATTATTCAGGGAGATTCAGTGACGCCTCGTCTGGAGGCAGGATTCTTATGGTAGAGGCCATCCTCCTAGGACTTTCTAGTCAGCACTTCAGGTTTCTCACGGTGCTTCGGGTAGATGTGGTTCTCATATGTAGTATTCTGATCAGCAGCTCTACAGTACACCACCAGCTCCTATCAGAGCACCTCCTATTCAGAGTTATTCTCATGGTCAGCCGGCCCGTCAGGGTCAGTCTCAGTTTCCTCAGCTGCAGCACTCAGGTGGATGCTTTGAGTGCGGTGAGTATGGTCATATACGGAGGGCTTGTCCGAGATTAGTGTGTATTCAGTCGCAGTAGCAGGGTTCCCGTGCTAAGGTTTAGGCACTAGGTGCTCCACCGCCCACCCAGCCAGCTAGAGGTGGGGATAAAGGTGCTAAAGGTTAAGGTAGAGGTAGTAGAGGTGGAGCTCAGGCCGCTAGAGGTGGAGGCCAGCCAGCAGCAGGACTTCCCAGAGATTTAGTTCAGAGTGGTGGGGCCCAACCCCGATGTTATGCTCTTCCAGCCATACCTGAGGCTGAGGCTTCCGATGCAGTTATCACAGGTATTGTTTTGGTTTGTAGTAGAGATGCTTTAGTTTTATTTGATCTGGGATCTACATATTCCTATGTGTCATCTTATTGTGCACCGTATCTGGTCATGCCTAGTGATTCTTTGAGTACTCTTGTATATGTGTCTACACTGGTGGGTTATTCTATTGTGGTAGATTGTGTCCATCGTTCTTGTATAGTCATGGTTGGGGGTCTTGAGACCCGAGTAGATATGTTACTTTTGGATATGGTTGATTTTGATGTCATGTTGGGGATGGACTGGTTATCACCTTACCACGCCATCTTGGACTGTCATATCAAGACTGTGACTGCAACACCCCGTAATTTGAATCGGTTGTGGATGCATTAAACGAGTATTAGCGTGATGGTAATTGGGTGGTTATGATAATAAGTATACGAGGCATATTATAGGTGATTTGGGGTCTAAGGAGAGGCTTAAGTCCAAGCCAAGTTAAAAAGTTTCATTATAGCTGAAAATTTGCAAATGAGTATGCACAAGACCTCACTTTGGGTGAGCATATCTACCTGGATATAATGAGTTGTGTGATGCACAACCTATCAAATTAAATCCCTTTGAGTCTAGTTTCCAACTCAACAAAGCGTTCGTCATTTGGAGGTGTATACAGAAAGTTATGACCATTTTACTGTGCAGGTGTCACTAGCGCGAACAGGAGCGCGAAGTCGCGCGTTTTTGCTGAGTATTCTGCCTCCCGCGCGCGAACAGGCACGCGAGCTCGCGCGTCTAGAAGGTTTTAAATATCTTAAAGACCGTAAATAAGAGAAATTGAGTCATTTCGCAAGCTTAGGGCTTCCTCTACACCCCCAACTCGACCAAGGCATCCAATTGCACACCTAAGGTGAGTTTTTAAGTGTGTTATCATGGTGATTTCACTTCTCAATCACTAGTTACAACATGATTTTGATTGGGTTTCATAGGATTTCTTCAAAATCTCAAGAACACCCCAAAAGTTGTCTTTCAAGATTTGGTCTACAAGAGGTAATCCTACACCTTTAGACTTACATATATGGTGTTATTATGGAATTATGAGTATGAATCAAGTATTACAACTTATGGTATGGTGATTGGAAGTCATAAATTCCCAATTTAAATGCATGACCATGGTAGGGATTTAAAGGTGATTATTTGATAGGATTTGTTGGTTGGGTGTGAATGGATGGTCATACATATGTTGTTGGAAGTTATAAATTTGTTAGGAATGATGGTGGAATGAATTGTTGGTTAATGGTGATAGTTGGATGAACCAACACTATAGTTATGAGGTGTAAATATCTATGCCTACAAGGTATTTGATAATATGCCTAAATGGCATAAGTTATGGAATTTATTACTAATATTGGGTTCCATTGGATGTTGTTGTTGTAGATTGAAGGTTCTTAGTAGTGTGGATCATTGTAGTATCACTAAGGGGTAAATTGAGGTATGTAAGGCTAACTCTTTACGTTTGGGAATATCTATGATTCTCCCTACGTCCCATTCATCATGAACATTACTAGTTTCCTCAGAAAGTAATTATGCCTTGGTTCCATGAATAGAAGTAGAACTTATATTCTCTAGATGACATAGTTTCATAATCATTCGATATTCTATGAGTTTCAATTATGACAAATCAACTTATTATGAATACTCATCTCAGTTTAATCCTATTCACTATACCAGTATCATGTAAGTCGGTATGGCTCATTATTTCAGTATCACATATTAAAGTATGATTCTCAGTTCCTGATTTAAATTCCTGAATGTTGAACACCTGCATTTGGGCCTGAGGCCGCAGTTTATGCTTTATGCATTTTGGACCTGAGGTCACAGTTATGTATACGTATACTTGGGCCCGAGGCCGCAGTTTAATATATATATATATATATATATATACATATTGGGCCTGAGGCCGCAGTTTAATGTTCAGATAAACAGGTTGTTCATCATTCAGAAGAGGGAGTATTCACATCCTTACTTCCTTGTTCAGTTATCAGTTTATCAGCTAGCAGTTCAGTTTCAATTTTAGTGTTGACAATTCTTTTGTTCCGCTATTTTACATACCAGTACAATTCAAATGTACTGACGTCCCTTTTGCCCGGGGCCTGCATCTCGCGATGCAGGTAATGATTTACAGGTTGATGATTCAGAGCGCTAGGATTCTCGTACCAGCTATTTGGTGATCCCTAGTTCTTTCAGGGCATTATCATTGCTACAGTCTTCAGTATTCACATACAGTCAGTGTTTTTAGTACTCAAATAGAGGCTTCATAGACTAGAGTAACACTTAGACAGAGTCACAGGCTTTCATATTAAGCTATGTTGGTTACAAATATGTTTCAGAATTGTATTAGTATTTTCGCACTTTGATTTATATCATCCAGACTTTCGGTATATCATCATGTGTTAGTTTATCTTCCGCATTCAGTATGTTATGATACCACATGTTGATTCAGCTAGCCAGTTGGTTCGCTCGATCACATGTAGACAGGCACCGAGTGCCGTGTTACGTCCAGGCCTAGGTTCAGGGCGTGACAAAGCTTGGTATCAGAGCCATAGGTTCAAGTGTCCTAGGGAGTCTATGAAGCCATGTCCAGTGGAGTTTCCTTTAAATGTGTGTGCCGGCCACTCATATAAACGGTTAACTACCAAGACATCCAGGATTGTCTCATTTCTTTCTACTCTAGATCGTGCCATGAATCTTAGAGCAATAGATAACCTTTTCTTCCTATCAAATTCCAAATGTATTGGATGCCCAAGCGACGCGCAGGAGAAACCTAAAGTCCTAGAGAGGATAATTGCCCATTGAGGTATAATTATGGAGTACAGGTTGGTAAATACGAGACTTTAGAGGATGTAAAAAAGTGGGATGCAATGGATAGTGTTACAGATTAGAGCATAACCTTATTAGAAAGTACAAAAGCAGTTATCGTGTCTTATGGTTATCAGTTTACCTTAGTTACCAATTATACAGTCTTTCAGTAATTTCTCAGTTAGCAAGTTTATGGTTATTCAGTACTCCAGTATTCAGTTATATGTTTACCAAATATCCGATTTTCAGTGTATCGAAATTTTTGGAGACTTGTAAGTATACGGTGATGCATATGGATGCTAAAAGAAAATGTAAGTAATAGTGATTATAGCGAAACCTTTGCATACTTTAGGTCTGGATTAAGACCAAGACTCACCGGATGGTGCAAGAAGTGATTTATCAGATGATGGTATACTTTGAAGGATAAGTTTGTGCATGGTAGTGTATTCGTATGCGTTTTACCTCAGAGAACAATTTCTTTTAATTCTTGAAAATGGAGCCACAAGTTGGATGATGATAGTTTGGATGTCAGACCCCAACATTGGTCACTATAGTTTTTGACATAAAAGAGCCTAAGGGTAAAATACCTAGGAGTCAGAAACGTTTGTTATTACCAAAGATGTGATTTCGTACAACTCATGCAAATGACTAGAAGATATGATGTGTGCAATGAGAACTAAGAGCATCCAATAGTGAACTTCAGGGAATGATTTTAAGTTGTTCATATTTATTCAAATCAGAACTAGAAGTACTACGTTAGTAAGTTACTATAAGAAGCAGGTATTGGTGTAAGATAAAAGATATGGCAATTCCCCCTTAGGTTATGTGACTAAATAATTACCCGGGATGTTTATAGTATGATATGATTTTATATTATATAGAAAGTTTGGGGTTACATATTCTAAGTTTGTTTAAGACAAATGAATTTCTCTAAGTGTGATCCATGTACATAGTTCAAAAAGAATGATAGTGTGCGAAAAAAATATATTAGCTAGCAGTGAGAGCACAAACTATAGAAGAATAGCCTTTAGGAATTATCGTAATGTGTTTTCTCCAGGATTGACAGTGTGAGCAGAGTTAAATTATTAAGATTGTATATGATAGCTGTGAATACATTAGCTTTCTGTTAAGTGAATAATTTAATTTTTCCTAGTAAGAAAGATTTCTCAGAAGTAAGTTGGAAGATGAGTCGGCATTGACGTAGAGTGCAAAGAATTGCAGAGAATAAGGAAAGTTATTTGGATCCCAACAAAATGAGAAGGATCCACAAGTATAAGATTTGTGGTCTAAGGGCTGATGTGAAAATTTTCAATAAGTCCAGTTAGAGATATGACACTCGAATAGTAGCATGGAATATGAAAAAGAAAATCAATTCGGTAATGAGGGAAAATTGTATAATTACCACACGGATTATGTCTAGCAAGTGTAAGAAAAACAAAGTGAGTAGAATGATCACCGAGTTTAGTTATTGATGATAAAATGATCACAGAAAGCTATAGAATCATGCCCAGTTATGTATCACGAGGGTAGTGCCATTGCACGAGACTCTAGTCTTCGGAGTACTGGTTAAAGGCTTAGCTCACAACAATTCTATAAGTGTTTTCAGGAAGTTCTTAAGAAGATAAAGTGCGGGAAGTATAACTCATGATTGCGGTAGATAAGAGAACTTTGGTAAAAGAAGTTCACCAGCCAAGATAGAAGTTCGACTTCGGACTCTAAAAGATGACAGAGTTGTTGTCTAGAATATGACTTGTTCCCCCTTAGTAGGCGAAGTGAAGGAGAAATAGTTTGATGATCCCTACTTGTTGTAGCTTAAAGAGGAGATTCACAAGTATAAGATGATGGCTTTCGAATAAGGGGGAGATGATGGTACTTTGAGGTACCAAGATTGTGTGTTCTAGACATAGATGGATTTAAAAAGGGAATATCATGTTAGAAGCCTATAATTCCGGGTATTATTTCCATCCAGGTCCCCCAAATATGCATCATGACCAAGGAGATTGATTAGATGAACTACATGAAAAAGAACGTCGCACACTTGCGGCCAATTGTCTTAATTGTCAGCAAGTGAAAGTCGAGCAGCAGAAAGCCTAGTATTTTATCACAGAATACACATATTTTGTGTGGAGATGGTAAATATGAAATTTATAAATGGGATTATCTTTATCATTTTAAAAGCATGATTTGATTGGATGATTGTAAATCGACTTACCAAGTCAGCACATGTTTTGCCAGTAAAGACTACAGATTCAACAGAAGATTATACCAAGTTATACATTCAGGAAATCGTCTAATTACATGGGACTACGTGGTCCGTCATTTGGGACTATGGTGCTCAGTTTAAAATGAACTTTTAAAAGTTCTCTCAGAAATGATTAGGCACACGTTTTTCATCCTCAAAAAAGATGGCTAGGCAGAGCGCATTGTTCAAACAATTGAGGATATTTCCTTGATGTTAAAAGTAATTGGGATGATCACATACCTCTTATTGGCCTTGCTAATAATAACCTACCATTCTAGTATCAAGATGGCACCGTACGAAGCTATGTGTGGGGGAAGGTATAGATCACCAATTGGTTGGTTCGAAGTTGGAGAAGTGGAGTTATTAGGACCTTATTTGGTCTATCAGACTATAGAGAAAGTTAAGTTGATTCAAGAGCGTTTGAAGAAAACTCAGAGCCACCAAGACGTCCTATTCGAGCGTGCGGCATAGAGACCTAGAGTTTCAAGTTGATGATTGGGTGTTTTTGAAAGTTTCGCCTATAAAAGGCATTATGAGATTTAAGAAGAAGGGAAAGCATAGTCCCTACTATATTGGGCCATATAGAATCTTGCAAAGGATCGGTCAATTAGCTTATGAGTTGGAGTTGCCACCAGAATTAGTGGTGGTACAACTAGTATTTTGCGTGTAACGTTATTCAAGTTTCCAGCACTCAAATACTCATGTCAGTTCAGTACTCAGATACTTATGTCAGTTCAATACTCAGATATTCAAGTCCGTTCAATACTCAGCTACTCATGTCAGTCCAATACTTAGATATTCATGCCAGCTTAGTACTTTGATATTGATGTTAGTTCAATTCTCAAATATTCGTGCCAGTTCAATATTCAGATATCCATGTTAGTTCAGTATTCACGTATTCATGGCAGATCAATATTTAGTCAATGCAGTTCAGTTCAGTATCTCAACAGGTCAGTAATCATGTATTCATAATATTTCAGTATTCTCATATCTCCATAACACCCATTTAATGACCATAGATAGCCGTAGTTGCAGCCAGGACCATCATTCGAGGACGAATGATCCCAAGGGGGAGATAATGTAACACCCCGTAATTTGAATCGGTTGTGGATGCATTAAACGAGTATTAGCGTGATGGTAATTGAGTGGTTATGATAATAAGTATACGAGGCATATTATAGGTGATTTGGGGTCTAAGGAGAGGCTTAAGTCCAAGCCAATTTGCAAATTTTCATTATAGCTGAAAATTTGCAAATGAGTATGCACAAGACCTCAATTTGGTCGAGCATATCTACCTGGATAAAATGAGTTGTGTGATGCACAACCTATCAAATTAAATATCTTTGAGTCTAGTTTCCAACGCAACAAAGCGTTCGTCATTTGGAGGTGTATACAGAAAGTTATGACCATTTCACTGGGCAGGTGTCACTAGCGCGAACAGGAGCGCGAAGTCGCGCGTTTTTGCTGAGTATTCTGCCTCCCGCGCGCGAACAGGCGTGCGAGCTCGTGCGTCTAGAAGGTTTTAAATATCTTAAAGACCGAAAATAAGAGAAATTGAGTCATTTCTCAAGCTTAGGGCTTCCTCTACACCCCCAACTCGACCAAGGCATCCAATTGCACACCTAAGGTGAGTTTTTAAGTGTGTTATCATGGTGATTTCACTTCTCAATCACTAGTTACAACATGATTTTGATTGGGTTTCATAGGATTTCTTTCAAAATCTCAAGAACACCCCAAAAGTTGTCTTTCAAGATTTGGTCTACAAGAGGTAATCCTACACCTTTAGACTTACATATATGGTGTTATTATGGAATTATGAGTATGAATCAAGTATTACAACTTATGGTATGGTGATTGGAAGTCATAAATTCCCAATTTAAATGCATGACCATGGTAGGGATTTAAAGGTGATTATTTGATAGGATTTGTTGGTTGGGTGTGAATGGATGGTCATACATATGTTGTTGGAAGTTATAAATCTGTTAGGAATGATGGTGGAATGAATTGTTGGTTAATGGTGATAGTTGGATGAACCAACACTATAGTAATGAGGTGTAAATATCTATGCCTACAAGGTATTTGATAATATGCCTAAATGGCATAAGTTATGGAATTTATTACTAATATTGGGTTCCATTGGATGTTGTTGTTGTAGATTGAAGGTTCTTAGTAGTGTGGATCATTGTAGTATCACTAAGGGGTAAATTGAGGTATGTAAGGCTAACTCTTTACGTTTGGGAATATCTATGATTCTCCCTACGTCCCATTCATCATGAACATTACTAGTTTCCTCAGAAAGTAATTATGCCTTGGTTCCATGAATAGAAGTAGAACTTATATTCTCTAGATGACATAGTTTCATAATCATTCGATATTCTATGAGTTTCAATTATGACAAATCAACTTATTATGAATACTCATCTCAGTTTAATCTTATTCACTATACCAGTATCATGTAAGTCGGTATGGCTCATTATTTCAGTATCACATATTAAAGTATGATTCTCAGTTCCTGATTTAAATTCCTGAATGTTGACACCTGCATTTGGGCCTGAGGCCGCAGTTTATGCTTTATGCATTTTGGACCTGAGGTCACAGTTATGTATACGTATACTTGGGCCCAAGGCCGCAGTTGTGCACATATATATATATATATACATATTGGGCCTGAGGCCGCAGTTTAATGTTCAGATAAACAGGTTGTTCATCATTCAGAAGAGGGAGTATTCACATCCTTACTTCCTTGTTCAGTTATCAGTTTATCAGCTAGCAGTTCAGTTTCAATTTCAGTGTTGACAGTTCTTTTGTTCAGTTATTTTACATACCAGTACAATTCAAATGTACCGACGTCCCTTTTGCTCGGGGCCTGCATCTCGCGATGCAGGTAATGATTTACAGGTTGATGATTCAGAGCGCTAGGATTCTCGTACCAGCTATTTGGTGATCCCTAGTTCTTTTAGGGCATTATCATTGCTACAGTCTTCAGTATTCACATACAGTCAGTGTTTTTAGTACTCAAATAGAGGCTTCATAGACTAGAGTAACAGTTAGACAGAGTCACAGGCTTTTATATTAAGCTATGTTGGTTACAAATATGTTTCAGAATTGTATTAGTATTTTCGCACTTTGATTTATATCATCCAGACTTTCGGTATATCAGCATGTGTTAGTTTATCTTCTGCATTCAGTATGTTATGATACCACATGTTGATTCAGTTAGCCAGTTGGTTCGCTCGGTCACATGTAGTCAGGCACCGAGTACCGTGTTACGTCCAAGCCTAGGTTCAGGGCGTGAAAGTGACCTTAGCCTTGCTGGGGTTGCCTCGTTTAGAGTAGAGAGGGACTCCTGATCATTCTACCTGTAGGGTTATCTTATATATGAAGGCTCGGCGCATGGTCGAGAAGGGGTGTTTGGCTTATTTGGCATATGTCCGTGATTCTTGTGCTGAGGTTCCTTCTATGGATTCGGTGCCTGTTGTTTGTGAGTTTCCTGAGGTATTTCCTTCAGACCTATCGGGTATGCCACCCGATAGGGATATTGACTTCTGCATTGATTTGGCTTCGGGCATTCAGCCCATTTCTATTTTGCCATATCGCATGGTCCTGCCAGAGTTGAAAGAATTGAAGGAGCAGTTGCAAGACTTCCTTGATAAAGGTTTTATTAGACCTAGTGTCTCGTCTTAAGGTGCGCCGGCGTTGTTTGTTAAGAAGAAGGGCGGATCGATGAGGATGTGTATAGATTACCGATATTTAAACAAGGTTACAATCAAGAATAAGTATCCATTTCCAAGGATTGATGATTTGTTTGATCAGCTTCACGGTGCCAAGGTATTTTTGAAGATTGACTTGAGATCTGGCTACCATCAGTTGAGGATTAGGGCATCCGATGTCCCTAAGACAGCTTTCCGCACTCGGTACGGGCATTATGAGTTTTTGGTAATATCATTTGGGTTGACAAATGCCCCAGTAGCTTTTATGGATTTGATGAACCGAGTGTTCAAGCCTTACTAGGATTTGTTCGTGATAGTCTTCATTGATAATATTTTGATCTATTCCCGCAGCCGGGAGGAGCATGAGCAGCATCTGAGAGTAGTTCTTCAGACCTTAAGAGATAGTCAGTTGTATGCTAAGTTTTCGAAGTGTGAGTTCTGGTTGAGTTCAGTTGCATTCTTGGGTCACGTTGTTTCGGTAGGAGGTATTCAAGTAGATCCAAAGAAGATAGAGGCAGTCAAGAACTAGCCTAGACCCGCATCAGCTACAGAGATTCGGAGTTTCTTGGGTTTGGTAGGCTATTACCGTCGGTTTGTAGAGGGGTTTTCATTTATTGCAGCCCCGATTACCAGGTTGACACAGAAGGGTGCCCAGTTTAGGTGGTTGGACGAGTGTGAGGCGAGCTTTCAGAAGCTCAAGACAACTTTCACTATGGCGCCAGTGTTGGTTTTGCCCACGGGTTCGGGGCCATATACAATTTATTGTGACGCATCTCGGATTGGACTTGGTGCGGTGTTGATGCAGGATGGCAAGGTCATTGCTTATGCTTCGCGGCAGTTGAAGATTCATGAGAAGAACTATTTGGTTCATGATTTGGAGTTAGCAGCCATTGTTCACGCGTTGAAGATTTGGAGGCACTATCTGTATGGGGTATCATGTGAGGTGCTCACGGATCACAAGAGTTTGCAATACTTATTCAAGCAGAATGAGCTAAATTTGAGGCAGAGAAGGTGGTTGGAGCTGTTAAAGGACTATGATATCACCATCTTATATCATCCGGGGGAAGGCCAATTGGTGGCCGATGCTTTGAGTAGAAAGTCAGCTAGTGTGGGCAGTCTTGCGTATATTCCGGTCGGTGAGAGATCGCTTGCTTTCGATATTTAGGCTTTGGCCAATCAGATCGTGAGGTTGGATATTTCTGAGCGCAGTCGTGTATTAGCTTACACAGTCGCTCGTTCTTCTTTATTGGAGCGTATCCGAGATCGGCAGTATGATGATCCTCATTTATGTATCCTTAGAGACACGGTACAGCACGATGGTGCCAAGCAGGTTACATTAGGAGATGATGGAGTTTTGAGACTACAGGGTCGAGTTTGTATGCCTAATGTGGATGGACTCCGAGAGTTGATTTTGGAGGAGGCCCATAGTTCCCGGTACTCTATTCACCCGGGCGCTTCCAAGATGTATCAGGATTTGCGACATCATTATTGGTGGAGAAGGATAAAGAAGGACATTGTTGCATACGTGGCTCGGTATTTGAACTGTCAGTAGGTTAAGTATGAGCATCAGAGGCCCGGTGGTTTGTTCCAGAAGTTTGAGAATCCTGAGTGGAAGTGGGAGCGTATCACTATCGACTTCGTTGTTGGACTCCCACGGACTCAAAGAAAGTTCGATGTAGTGTGGGTTATTGTTGATAGGCTGACCAAGTCAGCACATTTCATTCCTGTGGAAATCTCTTATTCTTCCGAGAGGTTAGCTAAGATCTATATCCGGGAGATTGTTCGTCTTTATGGTGTGCCCGTGTCTATCATTTCGGACCGAGGTACGCAGTTTACCTCACATTTTTGGAGAGTAGTTCAGCATGAGTTGGGCACACGGGTCGAGTTGAGATGATTCAAAAACGAAAGTTGTAGCCCTTCGTGTCTCGTTGACATCTGTAGAGAAAGTTATGGCCAAAATACTAAAGCATGTCACTGCAGTCAACATTCTCCGCGGTGAACTCCGCGACCGCAATCCTTTTTGTGCGGTCCGCGAAGAGGGTTTGAGAGGACTATATTTAAGCGGACTTTTCAGTTAGTTTTCACTTTTCAAAAACCCTAAAATGTAAGAGGCGATTTTCCAAACACTCTTTCTTCTCCAAAACACCAGTAAGTGATTTCTAACTTATTTCTTTCACTCCTTAACTTCTTTTAACAAGATTTCATCGTAGAATCTAGGGTTTTCATGGTGGAATTGGGAATTTTGGGAAAACCTAAGAATATTGAAATTTGGGGATTTAGACCTCAAATTGAGGTCAGATTCCAAAACCAATTATATATCCAGGCTCGGGGTGAATGAGTAATCGGGTTTTGGTCTGAATTTCGGGTTTGGACTAAGCGGGCCTGGGGTCGATTTTTCACTTTTGGGGAAATCTTTATAAAAACCTATTTTCATGCATTGGGGTTGATTCATTTAGCATTTATTGATATCATTAAGTAAATTGTGGCTAGATACAAGCGAATTGGTGGTGGAATCAAAAGGTACAGCGGTAGTAGAGGCTTAATTGTGTTCGTGGCTTTGAGGTAAGTGTTTGGTCTAACCTTAGCTTGAGGGATTAGGAATCAAGTCCTAATTGTTATGTGTTATTTGTTGAGTACGACGTATAGGCATAGTGACGAGTATTTATATGTCGATGTCAAGCATGCCCGTGAGTCTTAAATTGAAATCGTTGTGTTCTTAATAAGTACTACAAATGCCTAAATTGTTGATTCTCGGTGTTGGGCAAGAATTATGATTATTCTCGTGGAAATTGTTTATGGTTGAGTATTGGCAGTAGTTGAGGTTTCATTTGTGAAGTTAAATGTTGGAACAAGTTTGGTTATAGTTGATTCCCTTGTCGGGACGAATTTACTTCTTATTATCGATTCCTTTGTCGAGATATTGTTGTTCCCTTATTGTTCCCTTGTCGGGACTCTTTGAGATTTGTGTTGAAAAATTATATATTTTGGATCGGGTTGCACGCCGCAACAATATTATATATTTGGATCTGATTGCACGGCGCAACAATATTATATATTTGGATCGGGTTGCACGCCGCAACAATATTATATTCGGATCGGGTTGCACGCCGCAATAATATATATGATATGGATCGGGTTGCACGCTGCAACAGTGTTTTATGATTTGGGGTCGGGTTGAGTGCCGCAACAATGCAGGATAAACGTGGATATTGATTTGTTACTGTTTCCTTATTCTTTCTGCTGTGAAATTTTATACCATTCTTTATGCCTTTCTCCTGAATTTTCGTTGTTAAATAATATTTCCCCACAGCATATCCCTTTCCCATCTTTAACTGCTATTTTTCTTTATCATTACTTGCTATATATATATGCTTTAACTGCACAGGCTTAGTTGGTAGTCATGTCCTAGCCTCGTCACTACTTCGCCGAGGTTAGGCTAGGCGCTTACCAACACATGGGGTCGGTTGTGCTGATACTACAATCTGCACTGTGTGCAGATCCCGGAGCAACATCTTTCGGACCGTAGCTTTGGGTGGCTGCCTTCAGTCCAGTCGGAGATTCCGAGGTAGTCCTGCAGGCGTCCGCAGGCCTTGGTGTCTTCTCCTATCTTCTTTGTCTGTTTCTTTTATCTATTTCAGAAACAGTATTGTATTTATTTTTCGGACCTTGTTTGTAGTATTCCTAGACCGTCTGTGAAGTTGTGATACTAGTCTTGGGTAGTTATTGTATGGATTGGTTTTGGCATTTTTCTTGAATTATTACATTTCAGTCTTCAACTTATTAGATTTCCGTTGTTTATCAATTGTTGGTTATTAATTGTAAAAGGACTAAAATGGAAAAAGGTAAATAATTCAAATGGTTGGCTTGCCTAGCTTTTATTAGTATGGTCTATCACGACTCCCGAGGGTGGGAGATCCGGGTCGTGACAATAAATCTGAACGAAAACACTGTTCAAAATCCGAAAAATATTTCAGCATATTATAATGGAGTTCCAGCATAAGTATATTAGAACTCCAGCATATTATAATGGAGTTCCAGCATAAGTATACTGGAACTCCAGCATAATATACTGGAGTACCAGTATAATATACCGATCCAGTATAATATGCTGGAAGTTCATACATAAGTGCTCCAATCTCTAGTATATTATGCTGGAACTTTCTACGTGTTTGAGTTCCAGCATAATATGCTGGAAGTTCATACACAGATGCACCGATCTCCAGTATATTATGCTGGACCGGTCCCTGTTGTAGCAAAATAGTAGTTATTTTTCAATTACTTTATAAACGCTGGCTATTTTTTAATAAACAGTCCAAAAACTGACTAGCCCGTATTATTTTGACAATATTACTAGGGTTTTAATGCTTTTCTGGTCCCACAATATTTTGGGATGCTTGTACATTCCACTACCAAAGTACTAACTTTTTTTTTTCTTTCTAATCTTAGTTAAAAGCCAACTTGCTAAAAAAGGCTTAGACTTTCGTCCACTCTATAATAGGTTTCCAATATTATAGAAACAATAAGTACTACAGCTCTCTTCCACTTAATTATAAAAGAATTAATCATTCATTTTTTGTAATACGAAACATGCGAAATATGTTACATAAAATAAATGTGACGAATAATATCATAATGAAATTCAATTAAGCTAATCACCACGCATATTTATAACGTACTACGGCTCTCTTCCACTTAATATTTTTAATCACTCGTTTGTAATATGAAATACAATATATTTCTAACATACTATATATAGGCACCAGCATTCTGTACCGTATAGATGCCCAAAATCCTACTCAATTACTTGCTGTGGAACAACTTAATTACGTACTGAAGTCCTTCTGAGCAAATGCACTTGCTAGTCCTTTAGCAGAGACAACACAATAAAATAAATAGAAAAGAAAGTCATTAGATAGGGTGTAAGGAGTTTCCACTATAATCAGAATATTTATAGGTATATATTCTTCCACACCTTAGTATAGAAGATTAAAAGCAGAGAAATTAAGCCTATACAACAAGTAGTATTTCTTTATTTTTCCAGCTCCTAGTAATTAAGGAACTAAGTTCTTCTTCAGCTAGTAGGGATGGCAATGGGGCGGGGCGGGTGCGAGACGAAAATTTGGCAAAATCCACAAAAATTTCAACCCGCCCCGCCCCACTTAATTTTTTCTTTCTTTTTCCTTTATCATTTCCTATTACTAATACGATATCTTGACTTATGTAATATCATTTTGGTGAATATGTCACTGTAAGAAATAGGATGGATACAGAACTTGTAGTAGGTTTATAGAATAAATTAGAAAAATAGATTTAAAGATTCTTGTAGCTACTACCTAGGAGTTAGCTAACGATTTTGTTCTGGTTTTGTAAGTTTTTTTCCTGGTGATGGTGATGATGAATAAAAAATTTCTTTCACCAAAAAAGACTTGACAATCATGTAACTAAGAAATATTAAGATAAAATTCAAAGTTGTTCCGCATTAAACCCGCAACCCGCCCCACTTTAAAAATTTTAAAATTTGTTTTAACCTGCCCCACCTCGCACCCGCCCCGCACCATTGCCATCCCTATTAGCTAGACCCTCCCATTCAGATGCTTTCCTTGTAGCAGCAGTAAAAATTGCATGGGGCGCCCTACTTGGTCGCCCCCATTTAACCTATACCCATTTTTTTCAAAATTTTTAACGTGTACCCACTTTTTAAATAACTTCAGCCCCCTTTCTCCTCCTCCTTCTCCTCCTTCATTTTCTTCTTCTTCTTCTTTCTGAAGATTAGCAATGTAGTTAATGTTAATGATTGGCTATGTACTTGTTTGTATGGATTACAGTTCCTCTTCTCTTTCTTGACTCTGTCTATGCTTCCTCCTCGCCATGTTGCATATTGCTTTTTTGCTGGTGAAACGAGAAAATAGTTTTCATTGTACCAAATTAAATACTCATATTGTACGTACCTGATTTGATCTTCTCAAGTGCTTCACATAATGCATTTTTGTGTTTAGACTTCAACACACTATAATATTTTTTGTTGTTGTATTAGTGGATTCTTGAAGCTTAGAAACTAAATAATGAGTATACCAAAGTAGCTTTCTGTAGCAAGAAACAAACCCTACAACATGTTGAAGTTAATCCAAGGTTGAGAAGAGCAAGGTTGCAGAGACTAATAAGCCGAAGAGGCCTACAACATGCTGAAGTTAATCAAATATAGAACAAAAACCCCAGTTACAAAACAAAAACTTCACCAGTTACAAAACAAAAACTTTAGCTCTAGAGCTGAAGTTCGTCAGTTACAAACAAAAACTTCAGCTCTAGAGCTGAAGTTCGCCAGTTACAAAACAAAAACACAAAAACAAAAACTTCAGCTCTAGAGCTGAAGTTCGCGAGTTACAAAACAAAAACTTCAGCTCTAGAGCTGACGTTCACCAGTTACAAAACAAAAATTTCAGCTCTAGAGCTGAACTTCAGGCCCGACTACTAGAATGCTGAAGTTTTGCATGACTGCCTTTGCTACTTCAGCCCCGTATGCTGAAGTTATGCGAAAAAGCGGGTATGCTTGCAATTGTTTTTGTAAAGCGGACATAAGTTAAAACGTGACATAAAAAACGGGTATAGATACAAATGTATATAGATGACCTACAAAAAATAGACCAAGAAAACAACATAAATAAGTAATATATAAGAATCGAATTTGCTAGAGAATGAAAAATATGATTAATTATACCTTAGTAGGGATGATGATCTTGTAGCTCTTGGATGCTCCACCACAGCCTTTTGTATATGGATTTGGTGGGCAGGGAATGAAATTCCCCAACATCTTATCAAGACAAAAGAAAATCAGACAGGGCTAGCATTTTTTGCAGTGCATGATATATAAACAATATCCACTTGGTTAAAGTCCAGAATTTTAGACAAGACACTCGTTATTGCTCTCTTTCTGTAACCTTTATCATATGACGCACCGGTTCCTGCACTACTCAGTTTGTTAACAATCACATTGCCCGCATTCTTGGTATTTGTTGCATACTTCAGTGTTGCAGCCCAGAAGTAGTCAATATCTTTTATATTTTGGCTAGAGCAATAGCCGTAATACCTCCTTTCACGTGTCCACAGTATGTCATCGGAACGACCGTGGATCAGGATATACCAAGCATTTGTTAAGAGCTGCTCCTAACTATTTGGCCGTTATCCACTGTAAGTACATGTAAAATTAAGCATATATATCAATTAGTACAAGAATAGATGAAGATTTTTGAATTCTATGTTAAAAATATACTACTAATAATTTTAAAAAAAAAAACAGAAACTATGCTAATAAGTATTTTTAAGAACATACTGATCACGTTAGTCTCGTGTTGAGGTAGATCACATTTTAGAGTATATCCGGTACTGTTTGCAGGCCAAAGGCCATGCATGGTGAAACTTAACTGAACAGGATTTTTGTAGTTATTCCTCCCACAGAATGTGGGTGCCCATTGTAATACAATCTGCATATTATAATAGGTGGTCGATTGAGAAATTACTTGGGGGGTTTTTTTTTGGGGGGGGGGGGGGGGGGAAGCAGTGAAACTAAAAAGCACTGCAATGCAAGTTACCAACAAATTATGCAATGCTGTTTTTTTGATGATTAGTACTAGTATATATATTTTTAACATGTATAAAATTCAAAAATCTTCATATATATATACACATATATTCTTGTAGTAATCTTTACATATGCTTATTTTTCAATGTACTTACAGTGGAGAACAGAGAAACAGTTAGGGGCCGCTCTTCACAAATGTTGGTATTGTCTGATTAGCGGATGATATACTGTGGACACATGAATGAAGGCATCATGGTTGTTGCTCTAGCCAAATAATAAACAATTCTGGGCTGCAGTACTGAAGTATGCAACAAACACCAAGATTGCGAGCAATGTGATTGTTAACAAACTGAGTGGTGCAGGAACCGGTGCGTCAAATGATAAAGGTTACAGAAAGGGAGAAATAACGAGTGTCTTGTCTAAAATTCTGGGCTTTAACCAAGTGGATGTTGTTTATGTATCATGCACTGCAAAAAAATGCTAGCCATGTCTGATTTTCTTTTGTCTTGATAAGATGTTGGGAATTTTATTCCCTGCCCACCAAATCCATACACAAAAGGCTGTGGTGGAGCATCCAAGAGCTCCAAGATCATCATTCCTACTAAGGAATAATTAATCATATTTTCCCTTCTCTAGCAAATTCAATTCTTAGATATTACCCCTGGTTGGATCATTAGCCATATATCATGAACAAATTCCGCGTCACCAGTCAAGAGGGCAATGTAGTCATCAAGCAATATCAGATCCACATAAAGTAAATTGTCTGGCCCTTCAATCTCTTCAAACACCTCATTGCTGAAATCAAATGAAAGAATGCTGCAGTTAAAATCTTCCCTTATCAGCCAGTAATAAGCTCCATTCAGATAAGCATTACCATAGGCTTCTAAACAGTCATTATAGTGTATGAATAGAATTTAATTTTAGGTGTAATGTTTCTACATGAGTCGGTAGAACAAGAGTAGACAGCTGCATATTCATATTCACCACAGTGGAAATTATAGTAAACCACCTTATAGTCATTAGTCAAGGGATCTAATCCGAACCCAAAGTGAGTGTACTGGATTTTGTGTGGAGGGAGGTGCCTCACCTCTCTGGTCGAAGGATTCCACATCGCCATTGCAAAGATATGCATGTATCTGTTTTCGGGATATTCAGGATTTTCATGTAAAGGGGGTGTCAATGTACAAACACCATCAGCCGAAATCAAAGCGACGGGAGGAGTATCATCGCGTGCAGCATAATCATAAATCGGGTATTGGGAAGGCTTATTCTTGCTACAAATTCAATGTTTTCTAATAAAAGTGCGGCTGTTGATAAGAACATACCAGTTATTGCACACGCATTTGAATCGCAACGACGACTTCAGGGGCAGCCTGAGTAGAATTTCTCCGTCTAAATCTTCAGGGAAAGGCCGACGACCAATTTCGCTGGTGGCCATAGCAGAGGAATACACAACAATGGAGATGGAAAAAGAAAGCACAAAAAGAAGTGATCGGAAAAGGCTAGATCGCCATTAGAGGTTGCTGAAGAAAATAGACAATTAAATCATACTCCCTGTGTTGCAGCACAGTATCGAAGCTATTTCTTCTTGATTCGTTCAAAAAGATATACTCTTTTTAAAATTTGGAAACAATTTAGCTTAAACTTTCAATTCTAACCTTAATGATAAGCTTTTATAACCACATAAATACTCTAGACTTTTTTTGACTTGTTTACGACCACAAGTTTAAAAATTCTTCATTTTTTCTTAAATTCCGTGCTCAATCAAACAAGTTCACATAAATTGAAACGGAGAAAGTACTATATTATAAATAGGAACACTTTAAGTTAAAGTTGAATTACAAAATTACCCATAAAAAACTAAGTAAAGATTGCAACAAAAGAGCCAATATTTAGCAATCAAATCAGGTGAATCAATTTATCCTTTGGTAATCCATTTCACTAATTAATTCTCTTCTTTACTAGAATTAAGCAGATGCACTGTTACTTCGAGAAAAGTTTCGTTTTACTCACTATGTAATTGATTTTTCTTTTTTATCCTTGGGATTAAATGTAATGGTCCCGGAAAGCTATGCAACCTATATTTTAAAAGTAATTCTTGTATCACTTTGGCATAGTTGTGTTCACTTTTTTTTTGTTTTTGATTCTTCTTTTTGTTTGTGTGTTTTTAATTCTTATCTATTATTGTATACGTAATAGACAAATACTGGATTTAGTTTATTGGCTATCTGACGAGTAGTTCATTTTACATTAAGCTTGAATATTTTCCTAAAGAAGAGCATTCTTTATTTACAATTGGTGAGTTCCTAGCTATAGTATTGTGAGAGTTTAAATGCTCGTCGTGGTGATAACTTTTATTTTTGGGCATTTTGGCTATTTTTCCCCGAGTCTCTTTTTGTGTCTTTTTTATTGCTACTGAACTATAAATCATGCCAAGAACATTACTAACATTTGCACGCATAGTCGCCAAATTTCATTTTTATTGCAAAATTTTATTTTGTTTAGGTTTTAGTAACATAAATATTAAATCAGCTAAGATTGGTTAAGTCTGTTATGTGATATATTGGTTTTTGTATTTACAAGATTATTCTATACATGGATTCATGTTTACCTTTTACCCTTATACAATGGTGTCATTATTAAACTTTGTTGCTCCCGATCGAGCTCTAACATGCCATGCTATTTGATTTAAGGATAATAAGTGAAGTACAAGACCAAACAATTATTAGGGATATAGTAGATATGCCCTAGATCCAATCTCATATTTGATAATTTGAATATATTTTTGTGAACGTTATTTGATATAAAAATATATGGCATTCTTTTATCATAGTTATTATTAATTGTTTGATTAATTTGATAAGGACCTTGATTAATTTTGAGATTTGTCATCGTGATAGAGATCATGATAATGAGAGCAAAGTCTCATACAATTTAATCTAAACTTTTTCTTGATCGTAGGATTATTAATTTAGACATTAGCAATCCGGTTAGATCAATATTTATGTGATTGTCTTTATAGGATAAAGATTAGTTGATCTCATTAACTGAATCATATAGATAGATGATGCATATAGAGATATGATCATCGAACCGACTCATGATAATTCCTAATGGTTACCATAAACTGTCAATAGGATATTCTCTTGAAGAATGTGATGTAAGAGTTTCATTTGACCTGAGATCGTCATAGTAATTGACAAGTTATTTGTTGTGCTTTAATACTAGACACATATGGCCCTAGGGCGATAGTTGAAAGGATATTGGGTACGATTGAATACTTGTAGAATTAGTGATTGATCAAGATGGAATCTGTCAACTCTTGGTAATGAATTTAAGCTCCATGTTGTCATAAATTATAAACGACCAAATTAAGACCTTGGACAGGGTAATTGAATGAAAGAAGAAAAGAGTTTCTAAGGTCATTCAATGGTCGATTATATTTGACATGAACACATAGTTGGTCGCCTATTAGGATTTGACAGTTGAACCATATCCTAGGGTGATCCAGAGCTATAAGGACAGAAGGAATTACTACATTATTCTTCTACTGGTTCTTGAGAGTAAATTGTATACTTCATGCTATCCGGTCATTAAGGAGTGTTGCTAGACGCCACCTTTGATTAGTATATTGATGTGATCAATCTACTACCGGTTTAGTATTGAACCTATGGGGTCGCACACTAACGAGTGTTCTGATCTTTGTTAAATGATTAATTATTTTATTATTTGTTAATTAAATTAAAGAATTTAATTATTAGTTCATATGAAATATTATTATGTTCTTTGCTAGCACAGAAGATATAATTAATATTGTGAATAAATTGAAGTTTTTTATTTAAAATAGAAAATTAAATTATATCTCTTAGTTGAAATATATGTGTGGTATATATAATATAAAATAATATTAATTTATATAAAAGTTATGTATATAATATTAGTTTATCCTCACCAATTTGGAATTGGAGATGAAAGTCCACAAAGGACTATGGCAGGAATGGGATATATATTTCCATTGGAAAACTCCTATATTGTTCAATTTGGAATTAGAATTGTAATACGTGAAAGTCCAATGTTGAATTGGACGAACAGGCGTGAAAGTCCAATTGGACTTAGCATAAAATACCTTTAGTCAAATTGTTTGAACGCATATGGATTGATATTATTTTATTGTGAATAAAATATGTATACATATAAGTTAAATTATTGAGATAGTTCGTAATTTGAATTTGAAATTTTAGTATTAGATATGACGGTAATCTATATTAGGTTATTGGATTCTACTATTATTTTAATTGTTATTAGTTCATGAGATGTTAATTAAAAATAATATTCTGCCATGGATTATTTTTTTGTGATATATGTGATATATAAGATAAACATGTTAGAAGATGTTGAATTTCGTTTTTATGTCACGTTCTTGTTTGTTACATAATTTTGAATTATTTATTACATGTGATGTAATTTAATTTAGGACTAAGCATGTAGACAACTTTAACTAAATTCACATGCTATAAATGATTTGATCTTCATGTTATTAAAAACTATTTTAGTAACAATTCTCTCTTACTAAAATTTGAGTTCTTAAATAATAAAATATAAGATATTTTATTATTGAGCTATCCATCAAAGTAAATAATTTTACTTATTTTTTGTTTAAAAGGAGCGGTCTAACTACCAGGAGACTTATAGTTCGAAAATATGTTAAATTTTTTTATTGCATTAGATGCATGGATTGAAAGAATTATTCAATTTCTTACTAGACGTCTGGACTATCCGGGGAGTATAAAATTTAATAAGTTCTTTGCTATCATGATGGTTGAACTCAACTATGCCAATAGGATCGACCTGACTACCAGGGGACTATTTGACATAGAGCTATTTAAGAAAATTGTATGGGGATACAATTGGTAAGAGTACCTACCTTTAAAATATATGTGAGAAACGACCTGATTTCCAAGGGGCTCATACATATTGTTAAAGGATTCCTTTACTCCACTAACAGAAATAAAGATTTCGCAAACTATAATGAGGGTAAATAGTTTAAAATAATTAGTGGAAATATCATTTAGATGAAAATTCATGTCTTTATGATATATGTAAATATGTTCTTATATTATTACCTTTTTCTATATTTTAGATTTCTCAATATGTTTGTTATATCACTGCGTGAAATACTTGAGACCAACAAGTTGATAGGACCAAACTTTGATGACTGGTATAGAAATTTGAGAATTGTTCGCATGCATAAAAAGATCATTGATGTGATCGATAAGCCTGCAAAGATAATCTCACCAGAGAATGATGTTCAAGGCACCAAGGTTTATCAAAAATACTTGGAAGAATGCCCTACTATTAAACGCATTATCGCTTCTATGAGTTCTGAACTCCAGAGGAAACATCAGAATATGGATCCAACTGTAATCATTAAATATCTTAAGAAGATGGTTGATGCACAGTTGGACATTGAAAACCCTCTAGTTGGACCCCTTGTCAATCATGTGACCGTTCTTACCGAAAAACATGAGAAGTTGGGGTACAAGCTTAGTAAAGAGCTTTCTGAAGATTTGATCTTGCAGTCAGTATATGATGTTGAATGTTTTCACTGTAAGAAGAAAGGACATTAGAAGAGAAACTGCAAGGAGTGTCTTGCAACTCTAAAGGACAAGAAACAAGGTGAGACATTAATGAAAAATATTTTCAAGGTTTCTTTAGCTACTACTAATTCTTCATTGTGGGTATTAGATACTGGCAATGGTTATAACATCTGCAATATATTGCAAGGGTTCAAGATAGGTAGGAAACTAAAGAAAGGAGAAGTTAATCTACAAATTGGAAATGGTGCAAAAGTTGCAACCGTAGCTGTAGGATCAATTTCTTTAATAATGCCTACGGACAAAGTACTTATGTTGGATGACTGTTATTACATTCCTAAATTTGTTTCGAACATAATTTCAGCTTCTATGTTAGACAACTGTCCTTTCGCATTATTATAGGCAATGGTATTTGCTCTATTAATTATGGTGATAAATATGTGAATGGTTATCTCCAACATGATATTTATGTCTTACCTAATGTGAATTCTAATTCGATTATGCATGTTTCAAGTCTTAAGAGGAAAAGAGATGATCATGTAAATCATACATACCTTTGGCATTGTAGGCTTGGTCATATTGGAGAGAAAACAATTAACAAGTTGTACAAGGAAAGGTACCTTGACAAGTATGATTTTGAATCATATCCAACTTATGAATATTGTCTCAAAGGAAAAATGACCAAATCTCCATTTACTGGAAGTGGAGAAAGAGCTTCTGAATTATTGGGACTAATTCATACAGATGTTTGTGGGCCCATGAAAATTCAAGCTAGAGGTGGATATTCTTACTTCATCACCTTTATTAATGATATGTCAAGATATGGATTTGTGTATCTTATGAAACACAAGTCTGAATCTTTTGAAATATTCAAAAGGTTCTGTAGTGCAGTTGAGAAGCAGACTGGTAAAAGTATCAAAGTACTAAGGTCTTATAGATGTGGAGAATATCTTAGTAAAGATTTTACCATATATCTCAAAGAGAATGGGATTCTCTCACAGTGGACACCTCCAGGAACACCACAACATAATGGTGTGTCTGAAAGGAGAAATCGAACTTTATTAGATATGGTGAGATCTATGATGGGGTTCACTGATCTTTCAATAAATTTATGGGGATATGCTTTGGAAGCAGCAACATACTTACTTAATAAAGTTCTCAGTAAGTCAGTCTCTACAACACCATATAAGATATGGAAAGGATGTAAGCCTAAACTTAAACATATTAAAGTTTGGGGTTGTCCAGCTTATGTTAAGAGACTACAGTCTGATAAACTTGACTCAAGATCTGATAAGTGTAGGTTCATTGGGTATCCCAAGGAAACAATGGGATATTATTTCTATCACCCTTCTGACTATAAAGTGTTTGTGACCAGAGGAGTAACCTTTTTGGAAAGGGAATTTCTTTTAGAAGGAAATTATAATGGAGAAATAGAACTTGATGAAGTTCAAGATACTAATGAATCAACACAAAGTAAAGATCATGAGACCCAAGTTGAATAACCTTTATTGGATGTTTTGAAGGTGCCAAGAAAGTTGTCATCTTCAACGGTTGAAGTTCAAGAACTAAATGAAGTTCAAGAACAGGTTAATGAACCAGTTCCAAACTAAATTGAATAACAACCAAATCTAGCACAAGGCGAACAGGTTGTACAAGTACCTCTTAAAAGGTCTACAGAAGAACGTCATGTACCAACTAGATTAAATTTAATGGTACAAGATGATGTATCAAATGAGGTTGATCATAATGATGATGACCCTAAGACGTATGAAGAGGCTATACAAAGTTCTGATTATGAGAAGTGGCAAAAGGCCATGGAATCTGAAATGGAATCCATGAAGGAAAATAAAGTATGGACTTTAGTTGAACCTTCAAAGGATATAAAACCTATAGGTTATAAATGGATTTTTAAGAAAAAGATTGGAGCAGACGGAAAGGTAGAGACCTACAAAGCCCGTCTTATTGCCAAGGGATATCATCAGAAAGAAGGAGTTGAATACGATGACACGTTCTCTCCCATGGCAATGCTCAAATCTATTCGGATTTTGCTTGCTATAGCAGCATACTATGATTATGAAATATGGAAAATGGATGTGAAAACATCTTTCCTTAATGGTGAGCTAGAAGAGGATGTGTACATGACACAACCTGAAGGTTTCACATCTTCGTCTGATTATAATAAAATTTACAAGCTACAAAGATCCATTTATGGACTAAAGCAAGCTTCTCGAAGTTGGAATATTCTCTTTAACAAGACAATTGAAAGTTTCAATTTTGTTAGATGCAAAAAAGAACCTTGTGTGTACAAAAAGGTTAGTGGGAGCACAATTATATTCTTCATGTTGTATGTTGATGATATATTGCTCATAGGGAATGACATACCGACATCGAAAAGTACCAAGATTTGGCTATCTGAACAGTTCTCGATGAAAGACTTGGGAGGAGCAGCTTATATATTAGGAATAAAGATCGATAGAGATAGATCTAGGAAGTTGCTTGGATTTTTCCAGTCTTAGTACATTGATACCATCTTAAAGAGGTATAATATGGATAATTCCAAAAGAGGCTATCTACCGATAGGCACTGAAAATTCTCTCAGTAGGGAGGAATGTCCTAAAACACTAGAAGAGAGAGAATGCATGAGTAGGATCCCATATGCTAGTGCAGTGGGAGCTATCATGTATATCATGACATGTACACGTCCTCATGTGGCTTATGCACTTGGAGTGACTAGCCGATATCAGGAAAATCCTGGTAAGGAACATTAAAAGGTGGTGAAGACCATTCTTAAGTATTTAAGAAGGACTAAAGACCAATTTCTCATCTATGGAGATTCTGAGTTGAAACTTGAAGGTTATACTGATGCAATTTTCTCTTCAGATAGAGATGATAGCATATCTATTTCTGGTTATGTATTCACTTTAAATGGTGGTGCAATGAGTTGGAAAAGTTTCAAATAAGCTACAGTAGTTGATTCAGTGACTGAAGCAGAATATATAGAAGCTAGAGAAGCTGCTAAGGAAGTTGTATGGATGAAAAAGTTCTTAACTGAACTTGGTGTGGTTCCTCAATAGAAGGTGCGGTTCCACTATTGTGTGACAACACTAGAGCCATTGCTCAAAGAAAAGAACCAAAATCACACCAAAAATCCAAACATGCTCTACCAAGGATCACTTGATAAGAGAAATCATTGGACGTGGTGACGTCTAGATTCAAAAGGTAGATGGAAAAGAAAATGCTCTATACCTATTCACTAAAGCTCTTGGTGCAAAGGAGTTTGACAAGCACAGGTGAAAATTAGGAATGAAGTACAAGAGCGATTGGCTCTAGTGCAAGTGGGAGATTGTTAGGAATATAGTAGATATGCCCTAGATCCAATCTCATATTTGATGATTTGAACATATTTTTGTGAACGTTATTTGATATACAAATATATGACATTCTTTTATCATAGTTATTATTAATTGTTTGATTAATTTGATAAGGTCCTTGATTAAATTTTGAAATTTGTCATCATGATAGAGATCATGATAATGAAAGCAAAGTCTCTTACAATTTAATCTAAATTTGTTCTTGATCGTAGGATTATTAATTTAGACATTAGTAATCGGTCAGATCAATATTTATGTGATTGTCCTTATGGGATAAAGATTACTTGATCTCATTAACTAAATCACATAGATAGATGATGCATATAGAGATATGATCATCGAACTGACTCATTGAATAATTCCTAATGGTTAGAATTACCATAAACTGTTAATAGGATATTCTCTTGAAGAATATGATGTAAGCGTTTCCTTTGACTTGAGATAGTCTGTCATGACCCCAACCCCGGTCATGATGGCGCCCAATACACTGCTAGGCAAGCCCGACCATTCAACAACATTATCCCAAATTCTTATTCAGATTATAGATAAATATCACAGAGAATTTACTAAGTCATTACATTCAAGTGTATAATTAATAATAAAATCTGCGGAAGTTCAATTAAAATACCACACCATAGCCCAATAGAATCCGGTGTCACGAATATGAGCCTCTAATACAGAATATCCACCTATTACAAGTCTGTCTAGGAAAAATACGGAATAAAAGATAGAGATAGAGGGGAGAGATCAAGGCTGCGAACGCCATGCAGCTACCTCAATACTCCCGGATACTGCCTGCTCAGCTAAACAATTCCTCACTTAGCCTGTGGTGTACCTGGATCTGCACGCAAGGTGCAGGGAGTAATGTGAGTACTCCGACCCAGTGAGTAATAAACATAAATAAAGGCTGAGAATAAAAAATCATGGAAAAATACAAAGTAACTATAACTGGCAGTTTAGAAAAACAAATAGTGAAGCAACAAGTCAAACCAAATACTGAGACAGGTATAACCGATAAAAACAAATGCATGAGTGCAACGCAATGCATATAATGGTACACTCTAGTACCCACTGCGGCGTGCAGCCCGAGCCATCCATTTATTTATCGTCGAAGGCGCTCACTGGGGGGGTGTGCAGACTCCGGAGGGGCTCCTACAGCCCAAGCGCAATATTAAGCCATCTCGTGGCATCAAATCTAGGCTCTCGGCCTCATATCAATCTCAGTATAATCACTTAGGCTCTCGGCCTCAATATCAATGTAATCAACCAGGCTCTCGGCCTCAATATCAATGTAATCAACCAGGCTCTCGGCCTCAATACCAATATAACACTGCTGCGGTGCGCAGCCCGATCCATGCTCAGTCCAGAAATCATCATAAGCCCCTTGGGCATTTGTAAAACAATAGTTCTCAGCCCGAAATATCATTTAGAAATATCATTTAAGTTTTCAAATCTTGGAAAGATGGCTGAGTTTGCAAAACAGTATTTAAAACCATGGACTGAGGTCAAATGATATGCAAAATATGCGAAAGCAGTGATATCAATCCCTGAAGGATTCAAATAATTGGCAAGAAGCCCAAATGTAACATTTAAATCCAAGTAAGGATGATTCTCAATTTAGTTCAAGTAGAAAACACGGTAAAAACATCTCTCGGGACGGACCAAGTCACAATCCCCAACGATGCTCTACCCCACGCCCGTTATCCGGCGTAGTCACCTCAATATAGCATTACGATGTGAAATTCTGGGGTTTCAAACCCTCAGAACATCATTTACATCAATTACTCACCTCAAGACGGTCAAAGTCTAGCTCGCTATGCCCTTGCCTCTCAAATTACCTTCCTCGTGCGACGAATCTGCCCAAAATCACAACGAATATGTCTTATTATGCTAAAGAGACAATACCCAATCGAAAGCAATCGAAAAATATCAAAATTCATGAATTTGACAAAACCCGAGCCCCGGGCCCACGTCTCGAAAAATCAGAAAATTAACATCACCGGATTCCTTGTCTCGCCACGAGTCTATACATACCAAGAACTCCCAAATCCAAGTTCAAACCCATCAAATCCTAATTGTTTGGTTTCAAAATTCAAGCCTTAGTTCTTGATTTGTAGGCTTATATTTCATGAATCTCTAGGTGGAATTCACAATAAAAACGAGTTCTAAGTCCAAGAAACTTACCTCAAGTCGTTCCCCCTTGAATCCCTCTATAATCTCCACCAAGAAGCTTTCAAAATGATCAACCATGGAGGAAAAATACCCAAAATCGCGGATGAAGTGTTTTATAAACTCACTGCCTAGAATTTTTCAGAAGTACTGTTCACGCGTATGGTTACTGTGCACACGCGGTTACTGTTCACGCTGCTAAAAAATACAACAGCAACCAAAGAAATTGCAGCACTTTTCTTTTTACTAAAATGGCTCTAACTCCATCATACGAACTCGGAATTCGATAATTCTTGTTCCTATGAGTCACAAATAATGATACGAACATAGTCCTTCAATCAAAACTCAATTCGGAGCTCGTTTGCTCAGTGCGATATCCATTTCGCTCGTTAAATAATTAACTCATGTTTCGTGTCAAAAACCCAATCACGACTTGATGAAATTAGACCAAACTTTCCAGATCACTCCTATAATTCATTATTTAAATTCTGGAAATCTCGAAATAAAATTTCAATCTCTAGAACTAAAAATGGACCTTTGGATCATTACATGTTTATGCTCAAACGGCAAAAATCTTCCAAAAACTCTTCCAAAACTTATCCGAGCCTCATGGGACCCCGACCAAACATGCCAACATAATTCATAACATTATTCAAACCTCTTCCAATCAAAACACCTCAAACAACATCAAATTACCCAAAACTCATCGAATTCAAGGCTAATTTTCTAAAAACTTCTGAAATACACTTTCGATCAAAAACTCGACCAAACCACGTCTGAATGACCTGAAAGCACACATATCCCAAATCACCTAATGAAGCTACAAAAACTCTTGGAATTCCATTCCGACTCTCGGATCAAAATCTCACCTATCAACCGGAATTCGCCAAAATACTAACTTCGCCAATTCAAGCCTAATTCTACACCGGACCTCCAAAATTACTTCTGATCACACTCCTAAGTCACAAATCATCCCCCGAAGCTAACCGAATCATCGAAATTCAAATCCGAGCCCTCTAACACATAAGCCAACGTCCGGTTTACTTTTCCAAAACAAACCTTCCTTAAAGAGACTAAGTGTCTCATTTCCTACTAAAATCAATCCAAATCAACTCGTTCATACCCAACACTGATAATGAAGCATAAAGAAATAGTAAATGGGGAAAACGGGGCGATAACTAACAAGAAGACGGGGCGGGTCGTCACATCCTCCCCAACTTAAACAAACGCTCGTCTTCGAGCGTACCTAGAGTTGTCCTAGAAGCCAGCCAATAGCTGAACGACTTTACCAAGAATATACCCGTGGGTGATCCCACACTACCCTATCTCGCATAGGTCCGATAACACAACATAGCTGAAATTTCACAATCCATCTAGTCTATAAACCATAGAACCACACTGCACCTTCCGAAATCATACACAAGATTAGAACTTCACATCCATACTCAGAAAAAGCCCGAACCAGCTGTAATAACCCATACCTGCAACATCAGGTGCAATTATCTGATATACCACATAACTCAAACACTCGAAACGATAACTTCTATTCATAGTAGCTGCACATAATAATCGAATATCGATAGGAAACCTCTTAACTACTAAAGCCTCATTCCAACACTTTCACATACTGCCAATGATAAAGGAAACACGCAATAAATCATAACCATTTCCTATGTCAACCATTCATGAAGTCATTTCTCTCCTGGTAATTACCTTAGCAAATTTTGAACCGAACCTCAATATTTACCCATCACACATACTGAAATCGAATCTGTTCGCATTCATTAATGATTTCAACGATCTCTTCTGACCAAACACACTACTCTGGTGACATGACACATCAATACATGCCTAAGCCACAACTTGCATAATGCGTGCACCAATAAGAAACGGTCCGAACATACTCAATTCATGAAAATGACTCAACTGAGAGAGCTGTACCTCAAACTCACCAGTACTGCCACAACACAAGGCTGAGACCCTGTCTCACATCATAGAAACAGGACACACAAATTTGACCCGCAATGTCATGTTTCCACACAGCTTTGCTGCAACGTGCGTTCCTATCCAAATACTACTCCTCAGGAAACACCTCAAGTCACTATGCTTGAAATCGACAACCATGCTCAATTGATGTCTGGAGCCAAATCAAATCATTACACCCATGGTGAAACAAATAACACACACCACGCAAACCTGATAGAACATAACCGGTACGTTATTCACCGAGCAACACCCAATTACTCATCCCGCTTGACTTCCACTACTACAACTCCTATCGGAGCCAGACGATCCGGTGCCCGGCACCAAATTAATACCGAAATCAACAACCTCGCCCGGCGACATGCCTAGCCATATGAAACTCATCTGAAAAGTCCCCCAACACCGGAACTAAATTAATGATAGCAACCTTGCACTGACATCCATCACGAATGCCCAATTAAGAAAGCAATCCTTCCCAACCATCTGTAGGTCCTTTGAAATATAAACCACTCTGCTAGAACATAATCCAATGCACTTCATCACTCAACACGTGGCATTTTCGGTATTGCCCGTAGCGCAATAGTTCAGAATCACTCAACACTAAGACAACCAGTCTGAATTCCGACATCACATCCAAAATCTAACATACTAGCAAACAAAAATCCACTCGAGCCTCCAAATCCCGATTGCCGCTAAACGGTGTCGAATACACACGATCCACCACCACAACCTAGCCTGTACATGAGAACTCCCAGTCTCCAACTCCATATGGCACACAAATCATCATACCTGATTCCAGTTTCCACCGTGTGAATACATGCACACCTTTGATACGCAATCATTCCACGACAGATACCCAAAATTTCCCTGTGCTACCAAGCAAACCCGAATACCACCAGTGGACCCACCAAGAACATGCCGCAATACTATCGAAATATCATCAGTTTAATCATATTACCTTTTTCTGAGACATATACTCTCATCAAATCACTTCCAATTAGCAATACCATTTTCTTAATCATCTGAAGCTCATTTCTCTAATCACCTAAAGCTCCCCGTACCGCCTAAGAATGTTTTGAATTTCCATTCAGAACTGAATTGTAACCTTACACACGCAAATCTCAACCCTTCACAACATATCGCATATACCATACCATCCTAAGGTAACATGAGGACTTCACCTCCTTTCCGAACCATGAACGTTTACGTACTCAACTAGTCAAGAACTTCCATTGATCCCATCTAGAAGAAAAATCATTACACATCCTATGCTCTGCATGACATACATAGGTCTCGTTCAAATTCTTACAATACCGATACGACAAATGAGATCTGTATAAATTCATAACACCGCCGAATCAACAATTCATTGGGTCTATACTTCTGGCAAGAACTATCACCTTATTATGAACCAAACAATGGTCTTAGCCCCTTAATTTACTTCATATACTCAGATTGCACTGATCTCGAATTCAATGATCTCGTCTCACCCATTACGAACTGTTCAGGCAATAAGCCACCCCAGACATAATCAAAAGCCGCATATGATGCCCTAATATGCCAATAGGCTACCAATTCGAACGCGATACAAAAAAGAAAACGAACTCTGGAAGGAATTACCAATCCCACGCACTAATACAGACTTTCTTTAGAAAACAGGAAGCAAGGCATACAAAATAGCATATAGAAAACTATACTCAACATCACACTGTTGCAAACTTCATACTTGGTTTACATCTTTAATCAATCAAGTGATCACATGCCACACTTATATAATCTTCCCGTGGGACATACTCCCACAACCTACCACAACAATATCTGGAGCGTACATCCAAACCACCAGTCGCACTAACGCTAAAGAGCGATCAAGAATTATTAACCAGGACGTAAAACCCTTTTTACAAAACACCGATCTTAGGTGACGCTGAAGACAATACCAACTTACCGTAAACATCGAAACTTATCTCCTGCTCATCCGAGCTCATGACATCTTGTCAAAAAATTTCCTTCACTCGTGCCATTCTCGGCCCAATTTCCACAACCAGAACTGATTCACCAGCATGCATCAAATCGGAACTAACATAGTACATAACCACACAATCTGCTAACCAATAGCAAGCTCCCCAACTTGGCTCAAAGCCATAGATCATAACATACTATACTCATAACGCATATACTTCATTGTTGCCTCAATAACATAGTGAGATTAAACTCGATCCTTCATAAGCTTATGGAAACACAAATCATTTAGAATTTTTAACTTTTCTGCAAATCTCGCATTCACTCACACAACAGTTAAGCCCACTCTCTAGGCGATCCAATTTAGATTTCAACACATTTTATTCACTTGCAATTGAGGTCTTCTAATGGATAACATAAGGATAACACAACTTTAGAACATCCCGCAGGAGATGACCCACCTGTTTTGCCCCCAACTAACATTTCTGCATACCTTCCACCGCCATAAGCATTACGTAGTCACTTGATCTTCCTGAGTCTGTACTCATACCGCAACATGAAATTTACTTCACTCCCAACTAGGAGACATGAAAAGATTCTTCACACGCCCATAACTCGGGCTATAACTTGAATCACGATGGACTTCAAGCATCTATTAGTTCTTCCATCATTCTGCAGACCCTTCTCGTCGCTTCCAAATCATATGGATACACCTCATAGTACTAACATACTCATCACATAGCCACAGCCGTCATTTCCACTAACGAGGACACTACCGAACATATAAGTTCAAAACACTTGTTTACACAATCAGCACCTCGGCGCTCCAGCCATAGGCAAAGATCCAACCTCAAGTCCTTCAGACTGGCCCACCATAAACACACACAGATTACACCTCACCCCTCGATCGGGGAATCACAAGCCATCGAGGCACATCTGATACTGAGCACCCATGCGCGCATACGAACGCGTGGAGGGAATTTCAAAAGTTTCTTTTCAAGATGAATCCAGGATGCACGATAAGAATTCAAGAATGTGAAGTTTTCCTAAAAGTTCTGCAGTCTCTCGAGGATAAATATAGACGTCTCCGTACCGACCCGCGAGACTGTACTAAACCGGCTCATAACTCGCGAGACCAATTAACCTAGGCTCTGATACCAACTTGTCACGATCCCAACCCCGGTCATGATGGCGCCCAACACACTACTAGGCAAGCCCGACCATTCAACAACATTATCCCAAATTCTTATTCAGATTATAGATAAATATCACATAGAATTTACTAAGTCATTACATTCAAGTGTATAATTAATAATAAAATCTGCGGAAGTTCAATTAAAATACCACACCATAGCCCAATAGAATCCGGTGTCACGAATATGAGCCTCTAATACAGAATATCCACCTATTACAAGTTTATCTAGAAAAATTACGGAATAAAAGATAGAGATAGAGGGGAGATATCAAGGCTGCGAACACCATGCAGCTACCTCAATACTCCCGGATACTGCCTGCTCAGCTAAACAATACCTCACTTAGCCTGTGGTGTACCTGGATCTGCACGCAAGGTGCAGGGAGTAATGTGAGTACTCCGACCCAGTGAGTAATAAACATAAATAAAGGCTGAGAATAAGAAATCATGGAAAAATACAAAGTAAACTATAACTGGCAGTTTAGAACAACAAATAGTGAAGCAACAAGTCAATTAAGTCAGAGTACTAAATACTGAGACAGGTATAACCGATAAAACAAATGCATGAGTGCAATGCAATGCATATGATGGTACACTCTAGAACCCACTGCGGCGTGCAGCCCGAGCCATCCATTTATTTATCGTTGACGGCGCTCATTGGGGGTGTGTGCAGACTCCGGAGGGGCTCCTACAGCCCAAGTCCAATATCAAGCCATCTCATGGCATCAAATCTATGCCCTCGGCCTCATATCAATCTCAGTATAATTACCCAGGCTCTCGGCCTCAATATCAATGTAATCAACCAGGCTCTCGGCCTCAATATCAATATAACACTGTTGCGGCGCGCAACCCGATCCATGCTCAGTCCAGAAATCATCATAAGCCCCTTGGGCATTTGTAAAACAGTAGTTCTCAGCCCGAAATATCATTTAGAAATATCATTTAAGTTTTCAAATCTTGGAAAGATGGCTGAGTTTGCAAAACAGTATTTAAAACCTTGGACTGAGGTCAAATGATATGCAAAATATGCGAAAGCAGTGATATCAATCCCTGAAGGATTCAAATAATTGGCAAGAAGCCCAAATGTATCATTTAAATCCAAGTAAGGATGATTCTCAATTTAGTTCAAGTAGAAAACACGGTAAAAACATCTCTCGGGACGGACCAAGTCACAATTCCCAACGGTGCTCTACCCCACGCCCGTTATCCGGCGTACAAGTCACCTCAATATAGCGTTACGATGTGAAATTCTGAGGTTTCAAACCCTTAGGACATTATTTAGATCAATTACTCACCTCAAGACGGTCAAAGTCTAGCTCGCTATGCCCTTGCCTCTCAAATTACCCTCCTCGTGCGACGAATCTGCCCAAAATCATAACGAATATGTCGCATTATGCTAAAGAGACAATACCCAATCGAAAGCAATCGAAAAATATCAAAATTCACGAATTTGACAAAACCCGAACCCCGGGTCCACGTCTAAAAAAATCAGAAAATTAACATCACCGGATTCCTTGTCTTGCTACGAGTCTATACATACCAAGAACTCTCAAATCCGAGTTCAAATGACCCATCAAATCCTAATTGTTTGGTTTCAAAATTCAAGCCCTAGTTCTTGATTTGTAGGCTTATATTTCATGAATCTCTAGGTGGAATTCACAATAAAAACGAGTTCTAAGTCCAAGAAACTTACCTCAAGTCGTTCCCCCTTGAATCCCTCTATAATCTCCACCAAGAAGCTTTCAAAATGATCAACCATGGAGGAAAAATACCCAAAATCGCGGATGAAGTGTTTTATAAACTCACTGCCTAGAATTTTTCAGAAGTACTGTTCACGCGTATGGTTACTGTGCACACGCGGTTACTGTTCACGCTGCTAAAAAATACAACAGCAACCAAAGAAATTGCAGCACTTTTCTTTTTACTAAAATGGCTCTAACTCCATCATACGAACTCAGAATTCGATGATTCTTGTTCCTATGAGTCACAAATAATGATAAGAACATAGTCCCTCAATTCGGAGCTCGTTTGCTCAGTGCAATATCTATTTCGCTCATTAAACAATTAACTCATGTTTCGTGTCAAAAACTCAATCGCGACTTGATGAAATTAGACCAAACTTTCCAGATCACTCCTATAATTCATTATTTAAATTTTGGAAATCTCGAAATAAAATTTCGATCTCTAGAACTAATAATGGACCTTTGGATCATTACATGTTTATGCTCAAACGACAAAAATCTTCCAAAAACTCTTCCAAAACTTATCCGAGCCTCATGGGACCCCGACCAAACATGCCAATATAATTCATAACATTATTCAAACCTCTTCCAATCATCAAAATACCTCAAACAATATCAAATTATCCAAAACTCATCGAATTCAAGCCTAATTTTCTAAAAACTTCTGAAATACACTTTCGATCAAAAACCTGACCAAACCACGTCCGAATGACCTGAAATTTTGCATACATATCCCAAATCACCTAACGAAGCTACAGAAACTCTCGAGATTCCATTCCAACTCTCGGATCAAAATCTCACCTATCAACCGGAATTCGCCAAAATACTAACTTCGCCAATTCAAGCCTAATTCTACACCGGACCTCCAAAATTACTTTCGATCACACTCCTAAGTCATAAATCATCCCCCGAAGCTAACCGAATCATCGAGATTCAAATCCGAGCCCTCTAACACATAAGTCAACGTCCAGTTTACTTTTCCAAAACAAACTTTCCTTAAAGAGACTAAGCGTCTCATTTCCTACTAAAACCAATCCAAATCAACTCGTTCACACCCAACACTGATAATGAAGCATAAAGAAATAGGAAATGTGAAAAACGGGGCGGTAACTCACGAGACGATGGGGCGGGTCGTCACATAGTCATAGTAATTGACAAGTTATTTGTTGTGCTTTAATACTAGACACCTATGGCCCTAGGGCGATAGTTGAGTTGAAAGGATATTAGGTACGATTGAATACTTGTAGAATTAGTAATTGATCAAGATGGAATCTGTCAACTCTTGGTAATGAGTTTAAGCTCCATGTTCTCATAAATTATAAACGACCAAATTAAGACCTTGGTCTGGGCAATTGAACGAAAGAAGAAAAGAGTTTCTTAGGTCATTCAATGGTCGATTATATTTGACATGAACACATAGTTGGTCGCCTATTAGGATTTGACAGTTGAACCATATCCTAGGGTGATCCAGAGTTATAAGGACAGAAGGAATTACTACATTATTCTTCTACGGGTTGTTGAGAGTAAATTGTGTACTTCATGCTATCCGGTCATTAAGGAGTGTTGCTAGACGCAGCCCTTGATTAGTATATTGATGTGGTCAATCTACTACCGATTTAGTATTGAACCTATGGGGTCGCACACTAACGAGTGTTCTGATCTTTGCTAAAGGATTAATTACTTTATTATTGGTTAACTAAATTAAAGAATTTAATTAGTCAAATAATTTAGTTATTAGTTCATATGAAATATTATTATGTTCTTTGCTACCACAGAGGATATAATTAATATTGTAAACAAATTGAAGTTTTCTATTTAGAATAAAAAATTAAATTATATCTCTTGGTTGAAATATATAAATGTGATATATATAATATGAAATAATTTTAATTTATATAATAGTTATGTATATAATATTTGTTTATCCTCACCAATTTGGAATTGGAGATGAAAGTCCACAAAGGACTGTGGCATGCACGTGATTCCCGTTAGGAATGAGATATATATTTCCATTGGAAAACTCCTATATTATTCAATTTGGAATTAGAATTGTAATACGTGAAAGTCCAATGTTGAATTGGACGAACATGCGTGAAAGTCCAATTGGACTTTAGCATAAAATACCTTCAGTCACGTTACCTTTGAACGTGATTCGATTTCTTTAGTAAAGTTTATTTTTGAATTAAATTTTTACTCTAAGTAAATTATTACCTCATCCAAATAGGAAAACGGTTTATAGGTGATGATATATAAAGGATGATGGAAGAAAATTTGTTAATTAATTCTTGAGAAGAAAACACTTTGTGAAAGTGAGAGAACAACACAAGCCAAGAGAGAAAATACAATTACACGAAAAGTGTTTCTTGTTCTTCTAATATTGAGTTGAGATTTTTTAGAAAAATTTCAACACAATATTCTGTTCAATTTTGTTCGCGGGTTTCATTGATCAAAGAGTTGATAGCAAAGATCGGTCTCGGTGTGGATACGCATAGAGTCTTCGCACTATCGAAGAAATTTTGAAACGAGACTCTCTTCACCAGGTACATCTCAGATCAGTTCTTTGGCATGTAAATAAATTTTAAACACGAAAAAATCTGCCTAGGATTGTTATTGTCTTCCGCTGCGTGTTACAAACACCTATACGCAATCCATCAACAATTCCACTATTGGGTTGTATGTTCCGCAACAAATTTTCTCACACCGATAATTATATAATCATTGTATTTTCATGATGGATATCACCGCCGACAATAAGATGTTCATCATAACAAGCAATTGAAATGTTATAATAGAACATACTCCAAGAATAACATTTATAAAAAATTTGGTTATGCTATATCATATTACATATTTGTATCTCATAACATTAACTTATAAGAAAATATATCTAAATATCCAATTATTTTAAGTTCAACACTATATTGCGTATGCAATTCATCACTTTTAGCTAGTACTTTTTCGCTTTATTTTAGCCCCTTTAAAAAATTTGTGACAAGAGATAGAGATGCACATGTCCACAAACTAGTAGAAGTAGAAAAAAGAAAAGGAGAGAATGATCAGCTTGACGAGTCAAATTGGTTACACATCGCTTTCAAGGATCACAGATTTGCCCTTTGGTACTTTTATATCTCTGTATAACAATATCTTATTTAACAACACTTTACTGTAAAAAGTTAAGTGTTTTCAGAACCAAATTTCATATTCTATTACAATATATATTTTTTATAGCAGCAATTCGTTATAACATTAAAAAATATCGGGAACAAATAAGACTATTATAGATAGGTTTAACTGTACTCCATAATGGAACAATAAACGTAACTAACCAAACTAGTGTTACTATACAAATTTATACTTTCATCTCATGGTACTTTTTATTAAAAATATATTTTAAAATATTAATCAAAATTTTCGTCACTTAAATTTTAAGAAGCGCAAAGTGTCACAAACACATAATTGTAACGATCCGACTGGTCGTTTTGAGTAATTGGGTCTATATCGGTAGTTTGAGATCACGAGTAGCTTCATACCGTGTATTATGACTTGCGTACAGCATCGGTTCGGATTTTTGAGAAGATCGAAAAGGATTTTTAGAAGTGACTCTCATTTGAGAAGCTCGAAATTGAAAGAATTGACCAAGGTTTGACTTTTGAGTACTTGACCTTGGATTGGAGTTTCGATGGTTGCAATAGGCTCGGGTGGTAATCTTGTACTTAGGCGAGTGTCCGGATTTGAATTTGGAGGCCCGTGTGGTAATTTGAAGCATTTTGATGAAAATTGGGAAGTTGAAGTTTTGGAAGGTTGAGAGGTTGGACCAAGAGTTGACTTTGGTGATATCGGGGTCGGAATGAGATTCTGAGAGTTGGAATAGCTCCGTTATATCATTTGGGACTTGTCTGCAAAATTTGGCATCATTTTGAGTTGATTTAATATGGTTCGGACGCTTGGTTGCAACTCTAGAAGTTCATGATGATGTTCAAGTGTTTTGGACATCCGATTCGTGGTTCTAGATATTATTTTTGTGTTCCAATCGCGCGAGCGAATTCGTGTTATGTTTTCAGACCTGCATGGATCTTTAGCATGGAGCCCCAAGGGACGTGTTTCGAAGTGTTGGAAGAAGGTTCAGCTGTGATGGTGTCTCTGTTCTTGCATTTACGAGGATTTCATCGCATTTGCGATGACTTTATTTGCAAGATCATTCTCGCATTTGCAACGATGGGCTGGGGTAGGGTAGTTCGCATTTACGGACCACTTCATCGCATTTGCGATTAGGCAGCTCCGCATTTGCGACACAATCAGTCGCTTTTGCGAAAACACTGAGCTCGCACTTGCGAGTCCTATGTACCATTTGAGACTTTGATAGATCTGGCCAGCCTTCGCATTTGCGATACTTCTGTCGCATTTTCAAGCATCGCATTTGCGATCCTGATGTCGTAAATGCGACATTTGAGGCTGGTATTAAGACTCGCATTTCGGGACTTAGCTTCATTTTATCATATTTTGAACCCTAGGTCCGAGAGTGGGCGATTTTGAGAGAGGAGTTTCATATCAAATCATTGGGTAAGTGCCTCTAATCAATTTTCAATTATATTTTGTGATTATGTCTTAGATTTAATATCAAATTCATGAGAATCTAAAGGAAAATTTGGGGAAATTATAAAATCTTTCCAAAATGTAAAATGATGATTTGAAGGGCAAATTAGTATCGAAACTTGATAATTTTTATATGATTGAACTCATATCGGAATGGTATTCGGGTTTTGTAAATGTTATCGGGTTCCGAGGTGAGGGCCTAGGGAGTTGACTTTTGTTGACTTTTGCAAATTTTATAAGAATCATAGCTTTGTTAATTGAAATTATTTTCTCTTGCATTGTTTGATGTATTCAAGTCGTCTTTGGCTAGACTGAGCCGAGCAATGGCGAATTGGTAAAGGAAAATCTAAATTGAGTATTGAGTTGGCCGAATTGAGGTAAGTGTCTTGTCTAACTTTGTATGAGGGAAATCACCCCTTAGGAATTGAATCGATTGTGCTATCTTGTTAATGTGGAAGCCGTGTACGCAAGGTGACGAGTGCGTACACGATTTATATGTGGTATTGACCGATTTAGATTGTTTAGTCTCTTCCCATGCCTTTGATTAAATTGTCATAACATGTGGTGTCTCGTTGTTAAGCTACTCTACATGCTCTATATGGTGTTAATAGCATTTATTTACCTCTTACTCATTATTTGGCCTTTATATGCCTTGGTTGAAGTCATTGCCTTCCTTATTGTCTTGTTACCTCTTAATTGTTGAGTTCATCTATGACTCTATGCATATCTACTACGCGTCCAAATTGTTGTGATTGTCTGCTTAGTTATCACGTGCCTTACATGTCTTGTCATTTTTGTACAGGTTGTTGTGTTCCTTGATTTTTACGTGGTTTTTTTGTTGTTGTGTACTTGTACCCTTGGTTGTAGAAATTCCTATAAATTGAATTATTGAATTGTTGTTGTTGATTTAAATTATCGTACGGAGGATCGGGTTGCACGCCGCAACAGGTGAAATAAGGGAGGTGGTGAAATTAGGGAGGATATTTATATTGTGATATTGTGATTGTACGGTGGGATCCGGTTACACGCCGCAACAGGTGAAATAAGGGTGGATTATTATGGCAAAATAAAGGTGAATTATGATATTGATATTATATGGTGGGATCGGGTTGCGCGCCGCAACATATTATGTTTATTGTTATGATATTGATGTTGTACAATAAGATCGGGTTGCACGCCGCAATAGGTGAAATAAGAGTGAATTGATATGGCGGAATAAGGGTGAATTATAATATTGATATTATATGGTGGGATTGGGTTGCATGTCGCAACATATTTGTGTATTTGTATTCCCTGTTTTATTGTATTGGCTTCAGTTCCTTCGTACGAGATTCTAAGAATTTGTATTTTCCGGTTTTCACTGTCTTCTGAGAATTTAGTTATTATCATTGACATTACTGCCTTGCCGTCTCCTGAGCTCTTTTCTTAGTACTATTATCCTGGTAACTTGATTTTCAAGGTGAATTTACTATGTTGAGTCATTACCTCCCGCACAACTACTGAGTTGTTAGTAATATAGTTATTTAAAATAAATGAATTTATATTATGCTACCTTGTGTGACTTTTAAGTTAGAACTCGTTGTATATTTCAGTATTACTAATTCTAATAATTGTTATATTTTATTTCACTTGATTTCTCAACTTAATCTCCTTAACCTAATTGAGGTTTGTATTTTACTTAAAAAAGAATTGTTGTTAGGCTTTAATTTAATAAATTTTATATTAACTGCAATAGCTCATTCCATGTTGTATTTTTATTTGAATATATTATTTTTTTTCTTCACTCAAATGATTTCTAAAATAAATTCATCTTTCTCGCTGATTTCCTATTTGATCTAGAAACTGTAAATTACTTTATGATATATAAATAGAATTTTTTGAACATCTTAATAACCATTTGACACGAATATTACGTACCTAGTAGCATGTAGATTCTTGTCGTATAAAGTGAGATTGAAAGATGTGGGCACAAGGTGCCAAGTGTGTTTGTGATTTATGGTATGAGATTGTCGAGAATTGGGATTATTGGAATCATGTATTAGAAACGATTTGATTTGTTAAGCTGACATCGTTTTCCCTACTTGAGCACTTTTATACTTATCTGTATCCTAATCGTGTTGTTGTTTAATTACTTGGCTATTTCTTGTTGTCATTCGTGTTCTCCTTGTCGCTACTATTGTTTGTAATCCGATTTCTTTCTGCTATTGGTATTGCTTTGATATTCCTTCCTTGTTAGATTTATGTTATATCCTGCACAAATTTATATGTTCGGTAGGTGTCTTGACTTGGCCTCGTCACTACTCTACCGAGGTTAGGCTTGATACTTATTGGGTACCACCATGGTGTACTCATACTACACTTCTGCACATCTTTTTGTGCAGAACCAGGTACTTCAGATCGAGTGGGTTTTGAGACGTATGCTTGGTGAGGCTGGAGACTTCAAGGTACATCTGTTGGGCGTTCGGAGGGTCTGAAGTCACCTTCTACTGCATTTATTTCCATTATTTCCTTTTTTTTCAGAACAGTGATATGTTTATTAGGTATAACTACTCGTAGAAGGGCTTATGACTTGTACTACCGGTTTTGGGATTGTAAATTGTATAGAGATTTTTATTTCAAAATTGTTCGGTGTTAATATATATTGTCGTTATTTCTGTTAATGTTAGGCTTACCTAATTTTAAAGACTACGTGTCATTACGACTCCTTCGGATAAATTTTGGATCGTGACCATAATTGAGGATTAGAGTAGATTAATATATATAAACATATATATGTACAATAAATGGGTCCAAGAATTAATATTGTATACTCACAAATACACCCCCCCCCCCACACACACACACAAAAAAAATATATAAATATATTCTTTCTCACACGCAAACATATACATTGTTTATATTTGTCCCCTTAGTATAATTAACGGAGATTTTATTATTGTAAGGGAAGGGAGTGTGGGTCCTATCAATTTGTCCTTTGCTCAATCCTCACCAAGAAACCACCCTTCATCCTAGTAGTAAGGTAAGCTATCAACACTGGCTCCTCTTCACCTTTTTCCACCACCGGAACCACCCTAAACCGCCGTAGAACTCCGGCAACCACCTTCTTCATCTGCAAGAATGCCATTTCCTTCCCTAAACAAACCCTAGGTCCAGCTTGAAACACAGGATACACGAACGGATCCTTAGGAACAAACCTCCAGTTTCCAGTCCTGACATCCTTTTCCAGCCACCTTTCTGGTCTAAAAGTCTGCCAGTCCTTCCCCCATATAGCCTCCGCTCTCCCCATTGCGTACGGATGATAACTTATTCTTGTTCCTCTCTTCACGAACGTTCCATCTGGCAAAATATCATCTTGCATGGCTTCTTTAGTATCCACAGGGACAGGTGGGAAAAATCTCATACTCTCACATAGTGATGCATGAGTATATGGCATGTCCTTCACTTCATCGTACTTCGAAGGTTCATTACTACTCTTAGCGATTTCCTCCAAGATTTCTTTTTCGACATTAGGATTCTTGAAAATCAACCAGAAAAACCATGTTAGTGCAGCAGAAGTTGTGTCCCTTCCAGCCAAGATAAAGCTTATCACAATATCTATAATGAACTCTTCATCTTGATATTGCTCTGAGCTTATTAAGAATCTTGAAAGAAGATCATCACCACTAGAATTAGTCAAAAGTGATTTCTTCTCCTTCTTTTCCTTGATTATTTCCTTAGCCATTTCGCGAATTTGTGTTGCGCAAAACTTCAATTTCTTCTCCGATCCAACGTTGAGGATTCTCTTGAGCTTCCATATAAACGGAGCAAAAGAATTGAATCTCTCACTACTAATTCGAACAACTTCTTCAAAAGCATTCGCAAATTTTGCCTCAGGAAAAGATGGTAATAAATATGCAGGATCATAACCATAAGCAACCATGCAAATGTTATCAAAAGCAAACCTTTGAAGCAAATCTTGCATGTCAAGAACACACTTTTTAGAAGCCGCAGCCATAGTCAGAATAGGAATAAGACGATCACATAGTTCAACATTTACTACCTTTTCAACAAATTTACGCAAAGATTTCGAGTTAAACTCATGGCTAGCAAGTTTTCTTTGGTATTTCCAAATTTCACCATCAGCATTAAAAATCCCATTACCTAAAAGATCCTTAAGAGTTTCTTTACCAAGATACCCTTTTTGATAATTATGGAAATGGTTTTTGAGAATGTGTTGAACATTTGAGGAATTTCCTGTGAATATATGACGATGGCCAAAAGGTCGACGGAGGGTAAAAGTAAGAGTTGGTGTACGTAAAACAATATCAGATGTCCATTGAATCCGACGATTTTTGTTGGATTTAATTGAGAAATAAGAGCCAATAATAGGATATGATCTTGGGATTTTGGTGGACTTGGATAGGAAAAAAAGATTGGTTAAAATATTGGTTCTAAAATTGATGAAGAACAAGAAGAATACTAAGGGGAGGAAGTAAAAATAAATCTGTGAAAATATTGGACGAAGATCAAAGTTGAAGAACATTTTCTTCTCTTTTTTTTAACTTTCTCAATACAATTGGTTAAAGAAAGCAAGCTTGAGAAGACAAGAAGTAGAGGTTCCAATCGTTTGTTTATATAATGTTTGTATATACAACTTTTTTAGAAGACTAGAGAATTTTGCACTAGATATTCCCCACGTTTATTTTTCTAAAATGAGTAGTAGCTCAGCAGAATGCATGTCGACTGTCGACTTCACTTATAGCACGTACTTGGGAATTACATATTAGGGTTGGATTTAATAAATGCGTTCTAGATTTTATGAATTCAAAACATCAAATATGAGCAAAATTACTGGGTTCGGCCGAATCCATACGGCGGCTTGTGCCTCCGTCCTTGCTGACAGTATATGTAATTGATGCAATTTAACTTGTTATAATAAACTGTTTTCTATTTTTGTTTTTTCAATAATAAATTTCACATATTATGAATAGTTGTCTCTAGTGATTCTTTAGATGATTTAATAGTGTAAAACTCTTTTATATTATAATGTATAAAAGTTAAACCTATTAAAAATTGCATTTTGTATTTGAAGGGGATTGGGCCCTATTTGATTTAGTTGAATAAAGATAGTTGATGTATTTGATAAAAGAATATCAATTTTTATATTTGTTAGAATATTTGTAATTCCCTTATATATAAAATATGAATTTGAGAGTATTTTTACGTGAAAAAGATTGAATGAAGGAAATGAATATGTAGAAGGAGTCAAGCATCATGTTTTAAGAAATAAGGTATTTTGGGGATTACAAAACATTACTAAGGGTACAATAGTAAAAGAATTGATAAAACCAAAAGATTTGGATGCATTGTGACGACACAATGGCAAGAATCATTCACTATAAAACAAACAAACTACCTAACATTTTTTCAAATTCAGTGTGAAATATCTAGAACCAATGAAAGGTACGTAATTTGTCCTTCATTAGGTGGGCTTGCAAAAGTCAAATGCGTGTGACGTAGGACGAGGAGCGTCCAAAACCTCTTAAGAAGGACAAAAAATAATTAATATAGCTTCTCTTCTACTCCCTCCGTTCTCATTTAATTTAGAGGATAAAGTTTTGCATAATCCTTAAGGACAAATTAACTAGGAATATAATTTGACTAGTTCTTTAATTGTTATGTATTTGCGTGCCTCTTAATTATAGAACAATTAATGTTAAATGCAAAATTGAAGAAATAGTTAATTTTCACTTAATGTTTAAAATTGGCAAATATTTAAAAATGATTATTTTTTTAATATACATGACAGCTAAATATCACAATTCACAACTAAATGGGAATAGAGGCCGTATCTTCAACAGAGAACGTGGACAATTAAGCTTCTGTATTGGGATGTTTTATCACGTGGAGAATGTTGTCAATTAAGCTTCTACTTTATCACTTTTCGCTTTGCCATTGACAGCTCTAAGTCATTGCGGCCATCAAAATACGGCCATCAAATGCCGATGTACAAGCAGCGCCACATTTATCTAAATTTATAATTTTCTACGCACGACATAAATTTGTACGTAAAAGTTCATTAAAATTAGAATAAATAGTAAGTCTAAATTCATAAGCTTAAAAATATAATATATTGAATGTTAAGAGTCTTAAAGGTTGAACCTATACAATAAATCTTAGATCCGCTTCTGTTTGAAGATTGGAGTCTTGGAGCAACGGTAAAGTTGTCTCCGTATGACAAGGTTACGGATTCAAGCCGTGGAATCAGCCGTTGATACAAGCATCAGTGTAGGCTGCAAACAGCATACCTCTTGGGGTACAACCCTTTCTCGAACCCTACATAAATACGGGATGCTTTATGCACCGGATTGCCCTTTTTATCTGCCTCTGTTTGTCAACTTTGTTGGCATTTGCACATTGTGTGTTTTTTTTTTTGTCAGAAAGATAACATATAGGAGTATTACTAGTGAATACGTACAGAGAGTCGGGGCCTAACTGGCTTCCTATTACAAGCCGTAGTGCTAGATTCAAGCCATAAGCTACTACTACTATTTAAAGTTGTCATGGTCATCCTATTGGAATTATCATCATGACAACTAATTACATCATAGGATAGTTGAGCCATGTTGCCACTATCATTATGCCAAGAATTTTGCTGGCCTGATCGACTCTAATCCATACAGGCCTTGTCTCTTTCAAAAACTGGTGCAATAAAAATGGGAACAGCTTCAAACACTCTTGGCAACCATGCATCTCCAAAATTGTGGCCTACTTTAGCTAGTTGGTTTGCTACCATATTTTGCTCTCTGCACGCATGTTTAACTGCTGGGTTACCTAGTAGGCCCATATAGTACCTGCAATCAGCAATTAAGTTAGAGAGGGCAAAATTTTCAGTATGAAGCAGTAATATAATATCTTTTACATCCACCTCCACCTCAAGAGGTGTGATATTTCTTTCATATGCATATCTCAAACCCTGCATCAAAGCATAAAGTTCTGAAAAAATGGCAGATTTACATGGAGCAGCTCCTGCAAAGCCCAAAATTCATTCAGCTTTAGAATTCCTAATGACTCCTACTATACCTGCCTTAGTAGGTGAGTAAGCCCCATCTGTATTAAGTTTGTAGAAATGTGCATTAGGAGGATCCCCTGATGTCCTTGTGCAGTTTGGTTGTGTGAGATTATTATGTTCGATCTTCCCTGATAGAAATACCGTTCGAGTTTAAATTCATTGCAATAATAATATAATTACTTTTTATATCATTATGTTACGTTGAGTTAACTTTTAATTAACGTTTTATAATAAATTTAATGTGATAATATGAAAAAAGATGGATAACAGCCTACTATATCTAGTATTACTTATCCTTTGGTTTAAGTAAATATATATGCATAAAAAGAATCTTTGCTGTGACAACGTTAGCATGATACGGACATGATATTGAGACAAAACAAAATTACACGCCTGTAAGTCATATACATGCTAAGACTTTAGTGTGCCCTTCTCGTTTATTGTTTGGGTAACTATTTTATGCATAATTATTGTATATTTTTACAGTAGCAAAATTAAGGGTCTCTAACTGTATTCAAAATTTGATATATTTATAAAAATTAATATTTAATTTATATATACGATATTACCCCTTAAAGGTAATCAAGCAATTATTTTTGACGGACGATAACTCTGCATATGTGTATACTAACATTGAAGTCACATCTGATTTATGTAATATAATTTTTAGGCGAAAGATGTTATTCTTTCACGAAGTGTATCTCGGCCTCTGTGTATATTCATAACATTGGAATCGCATATGGTCCATTCGTTTTGTCCTAATATTACAAGGACTTGGTGCTTTTCTGATCCAGCAATATTTTGGGATGCTTGTACATTCCATTACCACGTACTTAAATATTTACTTCTTTTTTTTCCAGTCTTAGTTAAAAGCCAACTTGCTAATAAAGGTTTAGACTTTCGTCCACACTATAATAGGTTTCTTGTTATGATAAATATCACATTATGGTAGATGTCTACTCTTCTTCCATGATTTTCATCTCAAATACTTAATGACATATTAAATGACATATTTTGTATGTTCAATGCTATATTCCATGACATATTTTCTTCACTTTTTATGCCTATATAAAGGCCTTATAATATATAGGAAAATACACACAATTGAAGAAGAAAATCTCTTTCCTTTTCTCTATCTTTACTTTTGTTCATGTTTTACTAAATTGCTTTTATTTCTTGTTCATGTTTTACTAAATTGCTTTTATTTCATAACACGTTATCAGCACGAAGTCTCTAACCTCAAGGTTGAACTCCACTTCTTACGAGGTATATCTCTATGATTTACTGTCAAAATTATCAAGCCTAATAATTCTTTAGTTTTTTTCCAGATATACATATGAGTATATTCCGCCAAATGAATACTGGTTCATTTATTTATTTATTTTTCTTGTGATGTTTTATCATAATATAAACTTGAACATCATTTTTTTTATTCATGAATATAGTACTGACAAAGATCGATGAACAAAAGTGTAAATCTTTTGAAAAATAGAAATAATCCTTCTAACACAATGGAAAACAGAAATAATCATGAATCTCATGACGTTATAGTAAATATTCCTAGTAAGAATCTCATAGTTAAGAGGAGCTAATAAAATTTCATTATCCAGTACATTGGGAACAATAGACGTATAGACGAATATATCATTATCATTCATTTTGGATTGGTATTTTTCACCTAAATATCATACAGAATCAGAAGAGTTTAGTGTAATCGTTTCTTTACGCTATTATCCTAATAATTTCTAATTATTTATCTTCTTTGATAGTCATCACCATATCGAACTTGTTAAAGCTTGAGTTTGTGGCACTTGATATTTCTGGAAAGAACTATCTATCATGGGTTCTCGATGCTGAGATTCACTTAGCTGCTAAAGGCCTTGGTAACACCATTACTCATGGTAATGAGGCATCAAGCCAGGACAAAGTGAAGGCCATGATTTTCCTTCATCATCATTTGGATGAAGGTTTGAAGGTTGAATATTTAACAGTGAAAGATCCACTTGAATAGTGGACTGGCCTGAAGGAAAGGTATGATTACCTTAATGCTACGGTATTGCCAAAGGCTCGATATGAGTGGATGCACTTACGGTTGCAAGATTTTAAGACCGTAAGTGAGTATAACTCTGTTGTATTTCGAATAACTTCCCAATTGAAATTATGTAGGGAAGTTATGAATGATGAGGATTTACTAGAAAAGACTCTTACGCTTTTCATGCCTCAAATATGGTATTACAACAGCAATAACGTGAAAGGGGTTTTAAAAAGTATTCTGAATTGATCTTATGCCTTCTGGTGGCTGAGCAACATAATACCCTTTTGCTGAAAAATCATGAAACCCGTCCCACAGGGTCAGTTCCGCTTCCTGAAGCGAATATGATAGCTAGACGTGATAAGTCTGGAAAAAGACAGAATAATAATCATGGCCATATGAATGTACGTGGGCATGACAATGGTAAGAGACGATATAATAGTCGTCATCGTGGTGGTCATGGCAAACGAGAAAATAATATGAGTTCTCAAAACAATCCTTCACGAGGCAAAAGCGGTAACTGCCACCGCTGTGGCATGAAAGGTCATTGGAAAATTGAATGTCGTGCACCTGAGCATTTTTTCAGGCTTTATCAAAACTCCTTTAAAAGAAAGGCAAATAATGTTGGAGCATCTTCTGTTGATGCTCCAGTGGAGTCACATTTGACCTTTAAAAATGATTTTGAGGCAGGGCCTTCAAACAAAAATGATGACAATGCCGAGGCAAATCTTGCTTTGAATGATGATTATTTTCAAGGCCTCGATGAAATTACTCATTTGGAAGTTGAAGACTTCTTTGGAGATCAAAACTAATGTTTGATCATTTTACTGGGGAATGCAATTATGTTGTTATTTTTATTTTCGGTGTTTTTGTCTCGTTTGAAGTTGTTTTTATTTTCAAGTAGTACTTAAGTTGTCTTATGTTGTCGTTGGTGATGTTAGTTGTTTCCGTATTTCTCATCATGTATCTTTTTTATGAAGAAATTAAAATTCCCCAGTCTTCAATTGGATCCAAGATGAGTAATGAAGATTTATGTCTTTTGGATAGTGCTACAACTCACACAATATTAAGAGAAAAGAAATTTTTTTTCTTATTTCGTTATGAAAAAGGCCTATGTTAATACAATATCCGATAGTACAAAGCTGATTAAGGGCTCTGGAAGAGCGGCCTTATTATTACCCGGAGGAACGATATTAACTATTGATAATGCATTGTATTGTAGTAAGTCTCAAAGAAACTTGTTGAGTTTCAAAGCTATTCGTCAAAATGGCTACCATGTTGAGACATCAAATGAAGGAAAGGTTGAATACATTTATGTTACTATAATAAAAGCGGGTAAAAGATATGTGCACGAAAAATTGCCCGCATTTTCTTCTGGATTGTACCACACAAACATTGGTGTGGTTGAATTTATCGCATGCCATAGTAAATAAAAAGTTTACTACTTCTAATGATTTTATCATTTGGCATAACCGGTTGAGTCATCCCGGTTCTAACATGATGCGCAAAATAATAGAGAATTCAAATGGGCACATATTGAAGAACAAGAAGATTCTTCAATTTAAGGAATTCTCATGTGCTGCTTGTTCTCAAGGAAAATTGGTTATTAAACCAACATCAGCTAAAGTTGGGATTGAATCCCCTGCATTTCTGGAACGTATACAAGGTGATATATGTGGGCCTATACACCCTCTATGTGGACCATTCAAGTATTTTATGGTCTTGATAGACGCATCTACAAGATGGTCACATGTGTGCTTATTGTCAACTCGTAATATGGCATTTGAGAGATAGTTGGCCCAAATAATAAGGTTAAGAGCACAATTTCCAGATTACGCAATTAAAACAATTCGTCTTGATAATGCCGGTGAATTTACATCTCAGGCCTTTATTGACTATTGTATGGCCATTGGAATAAACGTTGAGCATCCGGTTGCTCATGTTCATACTCAAAATGGTCTAGCAGAATCATTGATTAAGTGCCTCCAACTAATAGCTAGACCATTGCTAATGAGGACAAAACTTTCCCTTTCAGTGTGGGGACATGCTGTTTTGCATGCAGCAGCACTTGTGCACATAAGGCCAACTAGTTATCATAAAGTCTCCCCATTACAATTGGCTTTTGGTCAGGAACCAATATTTCCTATATAAGAATTTTTGGATGTGCAGTATATGTTCCAATTGCTCCACAAAAATGCACAAAAATGGGTCCCCGAAGAAGGTTGGGAGTATATGTTGGTTATGAATCTCCTTCTATTATTAAATATTTGGAGCCTATGACAGGAGATTTATTTACAGCCAGATTTGTTGATTGTCATTTTGATGAATCAGTTTTTCCAACATTAGGGGGAGAAAATAAACAACTAGAAAAAGAGATAGATTGGAACGTATTATCTCTATCTCATTTAGATCCTCGCACAAATCAATGTGAATAAGAAGTTCAAAATATCATTTATATGCAAAACGTTGTAAATCAATTGCCAGATGCATTTACTAACCTTCCACGGATTACTAAATCGCATATTCCAGTTGTAAATGCTCCAATTCGAGTTGATGTCCCAACTGGATAGTATAATGATGCAAATGAGTCTAGGCCACGCCTTAAACGTGGTAGACCAATTGGTTCCAAGGATAAAAATCCCCGAAAAAGAAAAGGAGCAGATGATCAAGTTGATCATAACATAGCAATTGATAAGACCTCACAGGAGGTTCTAGTACCTGGAAATGATGAAAATGAAGAGATATCAATAAGTTATGTATCTACGGGAAAAAGGTGGAACCAAAATAACGTTGTTGTTAACAACAATTTTGCATATAATATTGCAGTTGAAATAATGCAACAAGATGAGGATCTTGAGCCAAAATCTGTCGATGAATGTAGACAGAGAAATAATTGGCCAAAATGGAAAAATGCAATTCAAACGGAATTGGCTTCACTCGAAAAACGTGAAGTTTTTAGACCAATAGTCCGAACGCCTGAAGGTGTCAAGCCAGTGGGTTACAAATGGGTTTTTGTGCGAAAACGAAATGAGAAAGGTGAAGTCGTAAGATATAAAGCACAACTTGTGGCACAAGGATTTTCGCAAAGGCCTGGCATTGATTATATGGAGACATATTCTCCTGTGGTAGATGCAATTACCTTCAGGTATCTAATAAATCTAGCAGTCCATGAAAAACTTGATATGCGGTTGATGGATGTTGTCACAACCTACTTATATGGCTCACTGGACAATGAAATTTTTATGAAAATCCCTGAAGGATTTAAAGTTCCTGAAGCACATAAAAGTTCAAGAGAAACTTGTTCAATAAAGCTTCAGAAATCCTTATACGAATTGAAGCAATCAGGGAGGATGTGGTACAATCGCCTTAGCGAGTATTTGCTAAATGAAGGGTACAAAAATGACCCTATTTGCCCTTGTGTCTTTATTAAGAGGTGTGGATCTGAATTTGTCATCATAGATGTATATGTTGATGACTTGAATATCATTGGCACTTCGAAAGAGCTTCCAAAGGCTGTAGAGTGTTTGAAGAAAGAATTTGAAATGAAAGATCTTGGAAAAACAAAATTTTGTCTTGGCCTCCAAATTGAGCATGTACCAAATGGAATTTTTGTCCATCAATCAACATACACTGAAAAGGTTTTAAAGAAATTTTACATGGATAATGCACATCCATTGAGTACCGCAATGGTTGTGAGATCGCTTGACATAAATAAAGATCCATTTCGGCCTCAAGAAAATGATGAAGAGCTCATTGGTGATGAAACTCCATATCTTAGTGCAATTGGGGCAATGATATATCTTGCCAACAATACTCGACCAGATATTGCTTTTGTAGTGAGCTTATTAGCAAGATTCAGCTCCTCTCCAACAAGAAGACATTGGAATGGTGTTAAGCATATATTTAGATATCTTCAGGGAACCATAGATATGGGATTGTTTTATTCTAATGAATTCAAGTCAGAAATGATTGGCTATGCCGATGCAGGTTATTTGTCTGATCCACATAAAGCCCAATCTCAAACATGTTATTTGTTTACATATGGAGGTACTGCTATATCATGGCGTTCAATGAAACAAACAATAGTTGCCACATCTTCAAATCATGCTGAGATAATAGCCATTCATGAGGCTAGCCAGGAATGTGTTTGGTTGAGATCAATGACTCAGCATATTCAGGAAATGTGTGGTTTTCTTATGAAAACAGATAATCCAACTACACTATATGAAGACAATGTTGCATGCATTGCTCAACTGAAAGGAGGATACATCAAAGGAGACAGAACAAAGCACATTTCACCAAAGTTCTTTTTTACGCATGATCTTCAACAAAATGGTGAAATTAATGTTCAACAGATTCGTTCATGTGAAAATTTGGCTGATTTGTTCACTAAGGCATTACCAACCTCAACATTTGAGAAGTTGAGACAGAAGATTGGAATGCGCCGTCTTCGGGAAATAAAGTAATGTTTTCATGAGGGGGAGTAAGATACGCGTTGTACTCTTTTTCCCTTAGCCTAGGTTTTGTCCCACTGGGTTTTACTGGTAAGGTTTTTAACGAGGCAACAAATAAAGCGTATTACAAATATGTGTACTCTTTTTCCTTCACTAAGATTTTTTCCCTACAGGGTTTTTTTTAGTAAGGTTTTAATGAGGCACATTATCTATGGACATCCAAGGTTTCCTGTTATGATAAATATCACATTATGGTGGATGTCTGCTCTTCTTCCATGATTTTCATCTCAAATGCTTAATGACATATTTTGTATGTTCAATGTCATATTCCATGACATATTTTCTTCACTTTTTATGCCTATATAAAGGCCTTGCAATAGATAGGAAAATACACACAATTGAAGAAGAAAATCTCTTTCTTTTCTCTATCTTTATTTTTGTTCATGTTTTACTAAATTGCTTTTATTTTTTGTTCATGTTTTACTAAATTACTTTTATTTTATAACATTTCCAATATTATAGAAACAGCAAGTACTATAGCCCTCTTCCACTTGATTATTAAAAAAAAAGGAGTAATCACTCATTTTGTAATGTAAAATATGTTACATAAAATAAATGTGACGAATAATATTATAGTGAAATTCAATTAAGCTAATCATCACGCATATTTATAACGTACTACAGCTCTCTTTCACTTAATATTTTAAAGTAGTCGTTTGTAATATGAAACACCGTATATTAATAACATACTATAGGCACCTGCATTCATTACTGTAGAGATAATAGATGCCGTAAAATGGTATTATATCAAACTGTAGAAACACACAGGGGCGAAGCTACAGCCTATCAAGGGATTGACGACCGTTCGTCGAAAATTATATTGTGTATATAAATAAAATATTAGGTTTTAGAGGTATATAACATATATTAAACACCATTTACCGAACTTCTTTCAAATTTAAAATATCCCTTGGCCAAGTTTCTGACTTCACCACAAAAGCACAGTGGGTATAATATATATAATCATGAGGACACCATTCACATTAGATATATTAATATAATTTGTTATTGTTACTATTCTCATGACATTTATAAAGGCTGCTATAAGGATGGTTTGGTCGGAGGGATTAGAAAAAGAAACTCAGCACAAAAATAATCACTCCATAATTAACATGTGAACTAAAAGAATGTGGAATTAAATAATATTAAACTATGCTAAGATAAATGAAGTTATTGGTTGGCCGGGTTAATTATAATGGGATAAATTTGTAAGTTATTTCCTACGCGTATTTATGACCCAATAAAATTAGGTCCATAATTAATATTTAATTAATGAGCAAATTTCATCCGTCCAATTGATTATTTGATGGACGTACCGGATTAGTGAGAACCTCTATAAATTGGTCATTTCCCCACCCATTAGGTTTACCGTATTCTTTCTTTCTTTCATCACTAAAGGCGGCGGTAACGAAAGCTAGGGTAAGGGGCGAGAAATCAATTTTGAATTAACGCTTCCGCTTCACGATGATGGCTCACGATTTAGATATGTTTTCTATGACGATTATATGTAAGATTATCATGTTGTATGAATTAAAGTTTATGCCTACATGTTGTATCATGAACATGAAATTTGAACTGATAATCTTCGCGGATGAAAGCCTAGATGACTTATGCTTCGACGTGATAACATCTTTATTTGAATATGATTACAGTAGTAATCTAAGGTTACGTTTTGGAGGCTTAGATTTGTCTGGTAAATGCTGTTTTGGATTCTGCCAAAATAGGAGACAAAATTATGTTATTGTGTTTAAAGCATCTACACTAAAATAATTTTATAATGGAATCATGTGCAATTGAAATAAAGTAACGTTTAGAAATTAAGGGATTTTGGTGATAAAGCCATAGAGATGGCGTTCTTAGAAAGTTAATATCGACGGCCTTCACTGTCTAATAATTTTGGCTATATATGTTTGATGCTCTCTTAGGGTTACTAATTTTATGGTTTAGTTTTTAAAACAAATAAGTAACTATATCATCTACTTGAGCCAGAACATGCCAAATATGAAGATTAGGCTAATTACTTTTGTATGTGAACCGCCTAAGGTCTTTGGACTCAAGAAGATGATGCAGTCTAATTCCTAAGTATGTAGGACCACTAATTTACAGATTTTGTATATATTTGCAGTATCAGTATGTAAACCCCACATATTGATTGTAATTTGGTTCTTATACTGTGAAACAATTAATGTATGTGCTTAAAGTTATATAGTTTGTTAGTCACCACAGTGATCAAACTAGAATGTTTAAAATATTCACATGCATAAAATTTTCTTATATTTGTTTTATGTGTGCACTTATGTTATATAGTTTGTTAGTCACCAAAGTGGTCAAATTAGTAAGTTTATGAAAAATATGCATACATAAAATTATTATTTATCCATGAAATTAATAAAATGCCTATAATTAAAAATTAGTGGATAAATTAATTTTCACTATTGCTAGAACTTAAGTATTTACCCAATGATGCATCAATTATTCTATGAATAGTGAATATGATGAGGTCAATTAATATTCTTAGTCAAATATATATTGTCTGTCCAAAGATGGCATACATATTTGGTTAAAAATATTTAATTACCTACTAAGACTAAATGGCATTTAAATTATGATAGTGTGTCGTAGTATTTACCCAAAGGAGAACTGCGATATGCTTTAACTGTTTTGTTGAATCCATATTGATTTATGAGCATGTATTATCTATTTTGCAGCTATTCCTTTTCATTTGCTTACTTCGTTTGTTACTGTGTTCAATGGATTGAACTTCTCTGAATGGCGTGAACAAGTCCAGTTCCACTTAGGTGTGATGGATCTTGACTTGGCTCTGCTGAATGATAAGCCCGCTGCCATTACTGATTGGACCAATGCGGATGAGAAGTCTTTCTATAAAGCATGGGAACGCTCTAACAGACTAAGCCTTATGTTTATGCGAATGAATATTGCCAATAATATTAAGAGTACTACTCCACAAACAGAAAGTGCCAGGGAATACCTGTAGTTTGTGGAAGAGCATTTTCGTTCTGCAGATAAGTCTCTCGTTGGTATACTAATGGCTGAACTCACGACCATAAAGTTTGATGAGTCGCTTAGTATGCAAAATCATATCATCGAGATGACTAACATTGCAGCAAGACTTCAGACCTTGGGGATGAAAGTGGATGATTCCTTCTTGGTTCAGTTTATCCTGAACTCGTTACCTCCTGAGTATGAACCTTTTCAAATTAACTATAACACTATTAAGGATAAGTGGAATGTTAGTGAAACAATATGCTTCTCAGGAAGAGTCAAGACTTAAGAAACAAGGGAGTCATTCAATTAACCTCATGGGCCAAGGAGCTAGTAAAGGACTTAAAGTGAAGGCCAACAAGTTCAAGAAGAAGAAAGCACCACTAAAGCCCAATAGGATGCTAACAAGGAACATAAGGCGGATACGTGTCATTTCTGTAACAAGGAAGGACACTATCAGAAAGATTACCTGAAAGGTAAAGCTTAGTTCGAAAAGAAAGGCACAATTAGTGCTTTTGTATGTTTCGAATCAAATTTAGTAGAAGTTCCTAATAATACTTGGTGGCTTGATTCTGGTGCAACTGCTCATGTATCTACTACGTTGCAGGGATTCCTTACGATCCAAACTACAAATCAGGATTTCTTGTTCATGGGAAATCGTATGAAGGCTCCAATTGAAGGCATAGGGAATTATCGTTTGATCATGGAGACTGGACATCACCTTGATCTACTACAGACTCTTTATGTACCTTCAGTTTCTAGGAATTTGATTTCTCTTTCACGACTTGATGTTTCTGGATTTGATTTAAAGTTTGGAAATGGATGTTTCAATTTATATAAGAATGCTATTTTTTATGGTTCTGGTTTCTTATTGATGGTTTATATAAATTGAAACTCGATATTGGTTTTTCTGAATCCCTTCTTACTGTTCAACATAATGTTGGAATTAAACGTAGTTTATTAGATGAAAGTTCTGCTTACTTGTGGCATAGACGTTTGGGTCATATATCCAAAGAAAGGTTAGAAAGATTAGTAAAGAATGAAATTCTTTCGAATCTAAATTTTACTGATCTTACTATATGTTTGGATTGCATTAAGGGAAAACAAACCAAGCATAGTAAGAAAGGTGCCACAAGAAGCCCCCAACTTCTTAAAATTATACGCACCGATATTTGTGGACCCTTTGATGTTCCATCTTTTGGTGGAGAAAAATACTTTATCACTTTTATGATGATTTTTCATGTTATTGATACATCTATTTCCTGAAAGAAAATTCCCAAGCAACAGATGCTCTCAAAGTATTTGTTAATGAGGTTGAACGCAATTAGATAAAAAGGTGAAAATCATTAGATCAGATAAAGGTGGTGAATATTATGGAAAATATAATGAATCAGGGCAATGTCCAGGTCCATTTGCAAAGTTCCTCGAGGAATGTGGCATATGTGCACAGTATACTATGCCAAGAAAACCTCAACAAAATGGTGTTACAAAAAGGCGTAATCGAACACTTATGGATATGGTTAGGAGCATGATAAGTAATTTTTCATTACCCAAATCATTGTGGATGTATGCTCTTAAAACCGCTGTATATTTATTAAACATGGGTCCTAGTAAGGCAGTCCTAAAGACCTTTTTTAAACTGTGGACAGGAAGGAAACCTAGTTTAGGGCACCTGCATGTTTGAGGTTGCCCAGCGGAAGCTAGAGTTTATTATCCACAAGAAAAGAAATTAGATTCTCGAACAGTAAGTGGTTACTTTATTGGTTACCCAGAGAAATCTAAAGGGTATGTGTTTACTGTCCAAACCATAATTTGAGAATTGTTGAAACCGGTAATGCAAGATTCATTGAGAATGGTGAAGTTTGTGGGAGTGTTGAAAAGCAAAGTGTGAAAATAAAAGAGGTGAGGGTCAATATTCTATTACCCACGAATGTGCCTACTTCCACACAAATACCAAATATTATTCCAGTTGTTGAAGAATACTTTGATAACACCGAGCAACATTTGGATGAAACACTTAATGAAGAAACTAACGTACAAATATCTGATACAAATGAACCACAGGAAATGCCATTAAGAAAATCTCAAAGAGTTAGAAAATTGGCTATTTCGGATGATTACGTGATTTATTTGCAAGAGTCAGATTTTGACATTGGTTTTAATAAGGAACCGGTTTCATTTTCACAAGCCATAGAAAGTAATGAGTCTGACAAATGGATTAATGCCATGAAGGAAGAGTTAAAATCCATGGAATACAACAGAGTCTGAGGTCTTGTTGAATTGCCAGAAAGTTCTAAAAGAATCAGGTGTAGATGGGTCTTTAAGGCCAAACACAATTCAAATGGCAATATTGAGAGATACAAAGCCAGACTTGTTGCCAAGAGTTATACTCAGAAAGGAGGCATTGATTATAAAGAGACCTTTTCACTGATATCAAAGAAAGACTTGTTAAGAATTATTATGACTTTGGTGGCTCATTATGATTTAGAGTACACCAAATGGATGTGAAACTTACTTTCTTAATGGAGATCTCGAGAAGGAAGTTTATATGGACCAACCAGAGGATTTCGAAACTAAAAGAAAAGGTCAAATGGTGTGTAAACTGAAGAAGTCAATATATGGACTTAAACAAGCCTCACGACAATGGTATATAAAGTTTAATGATACTATAACATCTTTTGGATTTGTGGAAAATATCGTTGATCGGTATATATAACAAAGGATCAGTGGGAGCAAGTTTATATTTTTAGTCTTATATGTTAATTATGTTCTACTTGCTGCTAATGATTTAGGCATATTGCATGAGACTAAAGATTTTCTCTCTAAGAATTTTGAAATGAAAGATATGGGTGAGGCATCCTATGTGATAGGAATAGAAATATTCCGTGATAGATCACAAGGATTATTGGGATTGTCTCAGAAAGGCTATATCAAAAGAATTCTAGAGAGATTTAATATGAACAATTATTCAGCAGGAATTGTTCCAAATCAAAAGGGGACAAGTTTAGTCTCATGCAATGCCCTAAGAATGATGTAGAACGAAAGGAAATGGAATCAATTCCTTACTCTTCAATTGTTGGTAGTCTGATGTATGCTCAGACTTGCACAAGACCGGATATTAGTTTTGTGGTCGAAATGCTAGGAAGATATCAGAGTAACCCAGGAATTGATTACATGCTCATGTATAGGAGATCCAAGAATTTGGAAGTTATTGGATACTCGGATTCAGATTTCGTTGGATGTATTGACACTAGAAAATCTACGTTTGGTTATTTGTTCCAATTAGCTGAAGGAGCAATATCGTGGAAGAGTGCCAAAAAATCTGTCATTGCTACATCCACGATGGAAGCAGAATCTGTGGCATGTTTTGAAGCCACAATTTATGCATTATGGCTGCGAAACTTTATTTCAGGACTTGGGGTTGTCGACACAATTACCAAGCCGCTGAAAATTTACTGTGATAATTCTGCTGCAGTATTCTTCTCCAAGAACGATAAGTACTCCAAGGGTGCCAAACATATGGAATTAAAATACTTTACCGCCAAGGAGGAAGTTCAGAAACAAAGAGTGTCACTTGACCATATTAGAACAGATCTCATGATTGCAGATCCGTTAACGAAAGGTTTACAGCCAAAGATATTTAAAGAACATGTACATAGAATGGGTCTTGGCTGTATTTATGACTGATATATTTATGATATTTTGACACTCTAAGCTCATTTATATGTTTCGGATATACATTAGTGATTTCTTGTTTCTCATAATGGTGTACACATTATTGTTTTGAGATATTACAGGATAAGTCTCAAAGAGACATTATTGTGGACCATAATATTTTATAGCTTATGAACCTGATACAATAAATTACTAATATTGTAGTATATGAAAGGGAGTATGTAGACAAATTATATATAACCGCCATAACTCATATTTACTGGTTTATCGTATTGTGGTATTTATGATGGACATTATAAAAGAGATTTGTTTATGCAGAACTAATGTTCCTATATTAAATATTAATATTATGTGATTATTGGGCCATGTGGGAGAATGTAAGTTATTTCCTACGTGTATATATGACCCAATAAGATTATGCCCATAATTAATATTTAATTAATGAGCAAATCTCATTCGTCTGATCGGTTACTTGATGGACATACCGGATTAAGTGAGAACCTCTATAAATTGGTACTCTCCCCACTCATTAGGGTTACCGTATTCTTTCTTTCTTCCATCACTAAAGGCGGCGGTAACGAAATCTAGGGCAAGGGGTGAGAAACCAATTTTGAATTAACGCTTCCGCTTCACGATGATGGCTCACGATTCAGGTATGTTTTCTATGACGATTTCATGTAAGATTATCATGTTCAAGATCCTGGTATGAATTAAAGTTTATGCCTACAAAATTATCCAATATCATCAACCAAACAACCCTAAGTTAATTTTGGGAGAATCTATAAATTATTTTATGTGAGAAATATCGAGTAAGAATAAATATATCAGTAATATGGTGATACAAGTATCTAAAAACAAAAAAGTTAACTGCTAAATTAAAGGTTATGGCAAGGTTTTATGTTCCTTTCCAACCGTAACGATAGGTTTTAGATTCGATCCTTGTGAATGAGATCCCCTTCCCATCCAATCTCTCTACCACAAAATAACGCGAGGGATCGATGCCCCACAGAGAACCCAACCTTATTGGGTCGCCTTTGGTATACAGTTTTTTACCCTCAAAGTGAGACTTTTCAGATTACTCAGACCTTGAAGCGGGTACTCAACATTGGACTCAGACCTTAAAGAGAATACTCAACATTGGACGAGAAATCAAAAATAAAAATATCTTTAAAATAAGTAATTTCTGCATAACAATATTTCATTTATACTATTCATCACATTACAATTTCTATATTATTATTCATCTTATAACAATTCATGGATTATAACCCGTATAAATATTATATGAACAAACGATGAGTAGAAACTTATTTACCATTCGTCATAAAATAATTTCTCCACTTTATCATAAAAAAAAGATTTTATTTTAAAAAAATGCTTACATATGGTTAACGTCCTCTATTCGTCACTACTAAATGCTAAACGGTTAATTCAAAAGCTATGCTTTCCGCCGACCCCATTTTTAAACTCGAGTAGCCAAAAGGATAATTCTTGATTTTCTAAAATAAACGAGGGATTTAAATTACTTTTTTCTAAAAAAAGGAATACTCTTTTTAATTAAATTAGTCTTAAGTTACGTGCTTTGCACATATGTGTACCTATATCATTTTTTTTTTTTTGAAAAGGTAAAAATTCATATACTCATTTGTGCTACCAATAAGACTACCCTTACACCATAAAAAAGATTATTCAAACATTTGCTCTTAATTCTAGAAATATGGTCTCTTTGTCCTTCAAAACAAACTATATTCCTCTCTGGCCATAAGATCCAAAATATGCATATAGGAATAGTATTCCAAATCTTCTGCAAGCTTTTTTGAGTCCTCTGTCCTTGCCAGCACTCGAGTAGGTCCATTACGCTATTAGGTATTACCCACAAAAGCGTCTTAACAAAACTCATGGCCTAAAGCTAAATTTTAATTAATAAGGGGCCTTAACTTTATTTTATTTTGTCTATATTATAGTTATCTTACAAAATATAATATCAATATTACATTGGTTCCTTTTTTTCTTTCTTTCTTTTGTCTATAGTGTAGTTATCTTATAACATATAATATCAATATTCACATTGGTAAGAAAATTTAAGTTAATAAGATATTAGCCACATAATTACAATTCGTTACCTTGGATGTTATTGTAAAAAATATTATTTAACAATATGAAGATTTGAGTATCTTAATTCAAAGTTCTAAAATATTTCTATTGTTAAAAAATAGATAATCTTTCTTTCCATTTTTATAAGGATTTAATTTTTTTTCTATGAATTTCAATATTGTCTAAGTGAAAATAAGATAGTAAATCCACAACTATAAATATCTTTGGGGCCCCAAAATTTTGGGGGCCTAAAGCAAAAGCTTTACTAGTCTTTCCCTTGAGCCACCCCTGATTGCCCAAGACACCACAGATACTCGGAAAAAAGTCCCAACGTTGTCTTGAAATTCTACAGTGCAGAAAAAGATGTTCAACTGATGCCCGATCCTCCTTACATAAGTAGCACCTGTTAGCCATGAGAAAACCTCTTCTTTGAAGATTTTCTTGAGTTAAACTGACTCCCCAAGTTACAATCCAACCAAAGACCGATACTTTGCAGGGGCTTTTGTCTTCTAAATCATCTTCCATGGCTAATTATGTTCTCAATGGCATGTCTGCCTCATCAACAACTTGTAGCAATTATTCACATAGAACTTTTTATCCTTGCTATTTTTTCAGACCAGAGAATCCCTTTTATTATAGTGTCAATATGCATTGTCTATAGTTGTTGCGTCGTGTAATAGAATCCTTTTATCTCCCAATCATTCAAGTTTCTTCTAAAATTAACTTGCCAACCTGAATTTGAATAGAATTCAGCTACACTACCTTCCTTGTTAATAGACTAGTTATAGAAAGTTGGGAATCTGGTTCCTAAGCTCGCATTTCCTATCCATGTATCAGTCCAGAACTTGAACCTTGCACCATTACCCACTTCTAAACTGGTATAAGAAAAGAATTCATCTCATAACCTGATTATGTTCGTCGAGACCCACCCTTTTGTGTGAGAGTTAGTTAAACATGGTGTCTGTGACAACCCGGCCAGTCATCTTAAGAATTATCGCCTTGATCCCCTATTAACTGTCTTTTCCATATTTATTTCTACTATTTTGATTTGTCGGGATGTTTGGTTTTGAGTTTCGGAGAGTTTTGGGACACTTAGTCCCTAAAGGAGAGCTTAAGTTTAGGAAATTTGATCGTAGTCAGAACAGTGTGAAGACGGCCTCGGAATGGAATTTTGATGGTTCTGTTAGCTCCGTTGGTGATTTCGGGCTTGGGGACGTGACCGAATTGTGTTTTGGAAGTTTGTAGCTAATTTAGGCTTGAAAAGGTCAAATTTTGAAGTTTACGGTTCGATATTGAGATTTTGATCCGAAAGTTCGGAATGGAATTCCGGAAGTTGGAGTAGCTCTGTAGTGTTGAATGTGACGTGTGTGCAAAATTGCAGGTCATTCGAACGAGGTTTGATAGACTTTTTGATCGAAAGTGTATTTTTAAAGTTTTGGAATTTTTAGGCTTGAATCTGTGGTTGATTCATCGTTTCGATGTTGTTTTAGGTATTTCAAGGATTGGTATAACTTTGGACAGTGGTATTAGACTTATTGGTGCCTTTGGTTGAGGTCTCGGGGGCCTCGGGATGATTTTGGATGGTTGACGGAAGGATTTTGGAGTTTGGAGTTGCAGCTTCAGCTGCTGGTTTTCTATCATAACCGCACCTGCGAGTGTGGGACCGCAGGTGTGGCACCGCAGAAGCGGCTATGTGGCCATAGAAGCGAGATAGGCCCAGAGCTCCAGGATCCGCAGGTGTGGCTGGGTTTTCGCAAATGTGGTGCCGCAGAAGCAGCCAAGCGACCGCAGATGCGGACCCAGCCCGTTAAGTGACATTTCGCACCTGCGATGCTTTCTTCCGCAGGTGCGAGACCTCAGGTGCGCTCCCTTGACTGCAGATGCGGTAATTGCTGGGCAGAAACATATAAATACTTGCATTCGCGAAATTTAGCATTTTTCACCTCTTTTCAAACGGGAAGAAGCTTGGGGAGCATTTTTTGAGAGGGAATTCAAAGGAACTTCGAGGAGGTAAGATTCTTGGAACCTAAACTCGTTATTGGAGTGATTTTTATCATTATAAGCATGAAAAATTAAGGAAAATCAGTGGTAATTTGGGGGTTAGGGCTTGACTAATTAGAAACTTTTGAGTGATGATTTGAGGGACCCTTTGAGGTCCGATTTTGGTACTTTTGGTATGACTGAACTGGCGAGAGTGTGAGGATTCTGGAAATGTAAATTTTACCCGATTCTGAGACGTGGGCCCGAGGGGTGTTTTGGTCATTTTTCCTAATTTCGCGTATTAGCTTAGAATTGCTTTGTAGAATCAGTTGCTTAAAGTGTTATTTACATTATGCAATTGAATTGAATAGATTTGGGTCATTTGGAGTCGAGTACTCGTGGCAAGAGCATGGTTTCAGATTGATTTGAGCTGATTCGAGGTAAGTGGCTTGCCTAACCTTGTGTGGGGGACCTTCCCCTTAGGATTTGATATATTTGATAATTGAAATGCCTTGTACGTGAGGTGACGAGTATGTACTTAAGTTAATTGTTGAAAATCCGGTTTCCTTTAAGTAATTTTAATTGTGTTCCTTTTTCCTGTCTTATACTACTTGCAATTTAAGCCTGTTGTTAGTCTAGAAAAGCATGTTCAACTGACGTAATTGCTTACTTGCTTAAACTGCCTTAATTGTATTATGTGAAGTATGTTAGGTTAGAATTACTTGTTTACTTGGTACGAAATTAGGCTTAAATGAGTATTCCTTGTGTTGTTGCTGCGTGTTTTACTTTGGGACTACGGGACAGCATCCCGGGAGATCCCCTGCACTTATTTATGATTTCAGCTGAGGTGCGAGATACCGAGAGATCCCTAGCATGTATATTGAGGATACCAAGAGATCCTCGGGAAACTAAAAGACCCCTAGCATTTATTGAGGATACCGAGAGATCCTCGGAATACCAAGAGATCCCTAGCATATATTGAGGGTACTAAGAGATCCTCGGGATACTGAGAGATCCCCGGTTATTTCTTTGTGATTGTTTTTGCCTCTGTTTCTGTTATTGAATTCCTCGTTTTCATATATTAAATTCTTATTGTTAGCTTTCAACTGTACTGCTTATCTTATGCTATCATACCTTATATTTTTATTTCATCTCAGTAGGGCCCTGACCTTCCTCGTCACTACCCGACCGAGGTTAGGCTTGGCACTTACTGAGTACCGCTGTGGTGTACTCATGCCCTTTCTACGCATGTTTTTCAAGTGCAGATCCAGGTACTTTGACTCAATCATATCACCCTTGAGGCGAGGCGACTGCTCCAGAGACTTCGAGGTATATCTGCCGCATCCGCAGACCGAGGAGTCCCTTTCCATTCTATCTTGTAGTGATATCCCTTCTATTTTCTTCTATTGATGTAGACATTCCGGAGTTAGAGCATTTTTATTATATTCATAGCTTGTGATTCATGGGTTTCTGGGTTTTGGGAAAATGTATTAGTTTTTGAGAATTAATATTGTGTATGCCGAGCGGCACTTTTAAACGTTGTTTTATTACTCCATTTATGTTTTAAATTGTTTTTCTTTCGCAAATTGGTTTATATTACGCAATTTAGGCTTACCTAGTCGTAGAGACTAGGTGCCGTCACGATGGTTCACGGAGGGCGAACTGGGGTCGTGACAAGTTGGTATCAGAGCTCAAGGTTCATAGGAGTCATGAATCACAAGCCGTTTTATTAGAGTCTCATTGATCGGTACGGAGATATCTGTACTTATCTATGAGAGGCTATGTAACTGTTAGAAAAATTTCGCTTCATTTGATTTCCTTGTCATGCGAGATTTTGATATCACAATTCTAAACTTATGTCTTCTATTTTCTTGCAGATGGTGAGGACACACGCTACCCGAGATGATCAGGCACCCGCACCCCCTACTGTAGCTGTCAGAGGTCGAAGTCGGGGTAGAGGCCGAGGACGCGTACGTGGTGCAGCTAGAGCACCTGTGCGAGTTGCCACCGAGGTACCACCAGCAGTACCAGCCGGAGTTCAGGCACCTGATACGCCTACTGCTACTACTACTCCAGCACTTTAGGAGACTCTGGCACAGTTCATGAGCATGTACACCATTTTGGCTCAGGCAGGGTTGCTTCCCCTTGTTGCAGCTACATCTTAGGACGAGGGAGGAGCACAGGCTCCCGCCGCCCGCACTCCTGAGAAGAGAGTGCATGTTGAGAAGGTCCCTGAGATTATTCCTGTACAACCGGCAGTCTGAGATCAGCCCGAGGACAGGGCAGCGGTTTCCGAGGATGAGCAAGTGAGGCTTGAGAGGTTCAAGAACTACAAGCCTCATATATTCAGTGGTCTAGCATCAGATGATGCTTTGAGATTTCAAGATGAGTGTTACCATATTCTCCGTACCATAGATATATCAGGATCGAGCGGGGTTTCCTTCACTACTTTCCAGCTTCGCGGAACCGCCTGTAAGTGGTGGCGCACCTATGAGTTAGACAGTCTGGATAAGGCTGCTTCACTGACTTGGACTTAGTTTTCAGATCTGTTCCTGAGAGAGTATGTTCCTTAGAGCCTCAGGGACGCATGGCACACAGAGTTTGAGCACTTGCGCCAGGGTACCATGACTGTCTCAGAGTATGTTGTCTGTTACACTAGCTTGGCTAGACATGCCCCAGCCTTGGTTTCTACTGTTCGTGAGAGGGTTCTCCGATTTATTGAGGGCCTTATTTCCAGCATAAGGTCTAGCATGGCTCATGAGTTAGAGATGGATATTTCTTATCAGTAGGTAGTGAGCATTGCTAGGAGGATTGAGGGTATGCATGCTAGGGAGAGAGAAAGGAGAGGGAGGTCAAGAGGTCTCAAGAGTCGGGCTATTATTCTGGTGCCCGTGCCCCAGCTGCAGGCAGTCATAGTAGGGGTGATATGAGTTTCCCTATTCATTCAGCTCTTCCAGCAACCAGTGGTATTCCAGCTCCTCCCAGACCTCAGGAGCCTTATGATGCACCTCCGGTATCTAGCGCGCCTCCTGCGCGGGGTGTTTTCAGAGGTCAGTCCAGTAGACCTGGCTAGAGCCAGTCACAGCCACCACGTCCTCCCAGAGCTTGTTTTGAGTGTGGTGACACACGCCATGTGGTGAGGGATTGCCCTAGACTTGGGAGGAGTGCGCCTCCACAGACTTCTCAGCCACAACGTACCCCGGAGAGTTCTCAAGCTATGGTTGCAGCTCCAGTTGCTACCCCACCTACTCATCCAGCTAGAGGTGGAGGTCGGGGAGGTAGAGGTCGCCCTAGAGGGGGAGGCCAGGACCGATATTATGCCCTTCCTGCCCGTACCGAGGTTGTTGCCTCTGATTCTGTCATCACAGGTTTAATACTAGTTTGCCACAGAGATGCATCGGTTCTATTAGATCCAGTCTCCACTTACTCTTATGTGTCTTCTTATTTTGCTCCGCATTTGGGTGTACCTCGGGAATCTTTGAGTTTCCTTGTTTATGTTTCTACTCTTGTAAGAGATTCTCTTGTTGTGGACCGCATTTATCAATCGTGTTTGGTTTCTCTTAGTGGTTTTGAGACCAGAGCCGATTTATTGTTGGTCAGCATGGTAGATTTTGATATTATCTTGGGCATGGACTGGTTGTCGCCCCATTTTGCTATTCTTGATTGTCACACCAAAACCGTAATATTGGCTATGCTAGGTGTACCGCGTATTGAGTGAAGGGGTACTTTAGATCACACTCCCAGTGGAGTTATTTCTTTTCTTAAAGCTTAGCGTATGGTTGAGAAGGGGTATGACGCGTATTTAGCTTATGTGAGAGATGTTAGTATTGATACCCCTTCAGTTGATTCAGTCCCAGTAGTACGGGATTTTCCCGATGTGTTTCCAGCTGATCTTCCGGGCATGCCGCCTGATAGAGATATTGATTTTGGCATTGATCTGTTGCCGGGCACTCAACCCATTTCTATTCCTCCGTATCGTATGGCTCCTCCTGAGTTGAAGGAGATGAAGGATAATTTACAGGAATTTCTTGATAAGGGTTTTATTCGGCCCAGTGTATCACCTTGGGGTGCTCCTATCTTGTTTATGAAGAAAACGGATGGTTCTATGCGTATGTGTATTGATTATCGCCAGTTGAACAAGGTTATAGTGAAGAACCATTATCCTTTGCCTCGTATTGATGATTTGTTTGACCAGTTTCAGGGCGCACGGGTGTTTTCTAAGATTGACTTGCGCTCAGGTTACCATCAGTTGAAGATTCAAGAGCCAGATATACCGAAGACTACTTTTAGGACTTGGTATAGTCATTATGAGTTCCTTGTTATGTCATTTTGGCTGACCAATGCCCCAGCAGCCTTTATGCATTTGATGCACAGTGTGTTCCGGCCGTATCTTGACTCGTTCGTCATTGTCTTTATTGATGATATTTTGGTGTATTCCCAGAGTCGGGAAAATCATGAGCAGCACCTGAGGACTGTGCTTCAGACTTTGAGAGAGAAGAAGTTATATGCTAAGTTCTCGAAATGTGAGTTTTGGTTGGATTTTGTGGCATTCTTAGGCCACGTGGTATCGAGTTAGGGTATTCAGGTGGATTCGAATAAAGTAGAGGCCATACAGAGTTGGCCCAGACCATTCTCAGCTACAGAGATCCACAATTTCCTTGGCTTGGTAGGTTACTACCGTCATTTTGTTGAGGGGTTTTCATCGATTGCAACCTCTATAACCAAACTAACCCAGAAGGGTTCTCTGTTCCAGTGGACGGAAGAGTGTGAGGCGAGCTTTCAGAAGCTCAAGACAGCTTTGACTATAGCCCCAATTTTGATATTGCCTGCAGGTTCGGGGTCTTACATTGTCTATTGTGATGCCTCGAGGATTGGCCTTGGAGCAGTTTTGATGTAGGATGGTAGAGTGATTGCCTACGCATCCAGACAGTTGAAGGTACATGAGAAGAATTACCATGTCCATGATCTAGAGTTAGTTGCCATTGTTCACGCCCTAAAGATCTGGTGTCATTATTTTTATGGTGTCCCCTGTGAGATTTATACTGATCATCGGAGCTTGCAGCACCTGTTCAAGCAAAAGGATCTAAATTTGTGCCAGAGGAGATGGTTAGAGTTGCTGAATGACTATGATATAACCATTTTGTATCACCCAGGCAAGGCCAATGTGGTAGCCGATGCCTTGAGTCACTGGGTAGAAATTTTGGGGAGTTTGGCTTATTTACCAGCATTGGAGAGGCCTATGGCGATGGATGTTCAGGCCTTAGCCAGCCAGTTTGTGAGATTGGATCTTTCGGAGCCCAGTCGGGTTCTAGCTTACGTGGTTTCTCGGTCTTCCTTATTTGATCATATCAAGGAGCGGCAGTATGATGACCCTCATTTACTTGTCCTCAAGGACAAGGTTCAGCATAGTGATGCCAGAGATGTGACTATTAGTGATGATGGGGTATTGAGGATGCAGGGTCAAATTTGTGCACCCAATGTTGATGGACTTCGGGAGTTGATTCTGGAGGAGGCCCATAGTTCGCGGTATTCTATTCATTCGGGTGCCACGAAGATGTATCAGGATTTGAGGTAGCACTATTATTAGAGGCGGATGAAGAATGATATAGTTGGATTTGTAGCTCGGTGCCTCAACTGTCAGCAGGTGAAGTATGAGCACCAGAGACCGGGTGGGTTGCTTCAGCAGATAGAGATTCCGGAGTGGAAGTGGGAGCGGATCACCATGGACTTTGTAGTTGGGCTCCCACGGACTTTGAGAAAGTTCGATGCTATTTGGGTGATTATGGATCGACTGACCAAGTCCGCGCACTTCATTCCTATATGTACTACCTGTTCTTCGGAGTGTCTAGCGGAGATTTATATCCGGGAGATTGTTCGTCTGTGTGGTATTCCAGTTTCCATCATTTCAGATAGAGGTACTCAGTTCACATCACGGTTCTGGAGGGCCGTTCAGCATGAGTTGGGTACTCGGGTGGAGATGAGTACAACATTTCTCCCTCAGGCAGACGGACAGTCCGAGCGCACTATTCAGATTCTTGAGGATATGCTCCGTGCATGTGTGATTGAGTTTGGAGGGTCTTAGGATCAGTTCTTTCCATTGGCGGAGTTTGCCTACAACAACAGCTATCAGTCCAGCATTCAGATGGCACCGTATGAAGCTTTATAAGTTAGGCGGTGTAGATCCCCGATAGGTTGGTTCGAGTTGGGCGATGCTAGATTGTTGGGCACAGACTTGGTTTAGGATGCTTTGGAGAAGGTCAAGGTGATTCAGGATAGACTCCGTACAGCCCAGTCCCGACAGAAGAGTTACACGAACTGGAAGGTTCGTGATGTTTCCTATATGGTTGGAGAGCGGGTTCTACTTCGGGTTTCGCCTATGAAGGGCGTTATAAGATTCGTGAAGAAAGGAAAGTTGAGTCAGAGGTTTATTGGTCCTATATTGCGGCATGTTGGGAAGGATGCTTATGAGCTTGCCTTACCTCCCAGCTTGGTAGGAGTTCATCCGGTATTTCATGTTTCGATACTCTGCAGGTATCACGGTGATCCCTCGCACGTGTTTGATTTCAGTTCAGTCCAGTTGGACCAGGATCTATCTTATGTTGAGGATTCAGTGGCAATATTGGACAGGCCGGTTAGAAAGCTGAGGTCGAAGAACATTGCATCAGTAAAGGTTCAGTGGCAGGGTCAGCCGGTCGATAAGGCGACCTAGGAGACCGAGCAGGATATGCGCAACCGTTACCCTCATCTTTTCACTACTTTAGGTATGTCTCTATGCTCGTTCGAGGATGAACGAATGTTTAAGTGTAGGAGGATGTGACGCCCCGGCCGATCGTCTTAAGAATTAACGCATCAATCCCTTATTAACTGCCTTCCCCGTGTTTATTTCTACTATTTTGATTTGTCGGGATGTTCGATTTTGAGTTTCGGAGAGTTTTGGGACAATTAGTCCCTAAATAAGAGCTTAAGTTTGGAAAATTTTACGGTAGTCAGAACAGTGTAAAGACGACCTTATAATGGAATTCCAATGGTTCCATTAGCTCCGTTGGGTGATTTCGGGCTTAGGGGCGTGATCGGATTGTGTTTTGGAGGTCCGTAGCTAATTTAGGCTTGAATGCCGAAAGGTCAAATTTTGAAGTTTCCGGTTCGATAGTGAGATTTTGATCCGAGGGACGGAATAGAATTTCGGAAGTTGGAGTAGCTCCGTAGTGTTAAATGTGACGTATGTGCAAAATTTCAGGCCATTCGAACGAGGTTTGATAGACTTTTTGATCGAAAGTGTATTTTTAAAGTTTTGGAATTTTTAGGCTTGAATCTGTGGTTGATTCATCGTTTCGATGTTGTTTTAGGTGTTTCAAGGATTGGTATAAGTTTGGACAGTGGTATTAGACTTGTTAGTGCCTTTGGTTGAGGTCTCGAGGGCCTCGGGATGATTTTGGATGGTTGACGGAAGGATTTTGGAGTTTAGAGTTGCAGCTTCAGCTGTTGGTTTTCTGTCATAACCGCACATGCGAGTGTGGGACCGCAGGTGCGGCTCCGCAGAAGCGGCTATGTGGCCATAAAAGCGAGATAGATCCAGAGCTCCAGGATCCGCAGGTGCGGCTGGGTTTTCGCAAATACAGTGCCGCAGATGCGGCCAGGTGACCGCAGATGCGGACCCAGCCCATTAAGTGACTTTTTGCACTGGCGATGCATTCTTTTGCAGTTGCAGGACCGCAGGTGCGATCCCTTGACTGTAGATACGGTAATCGTTGGGCAGAAACATATAAATACTTGCCTTCGTGAAATTTAGCCATTTTTCACCTCTTTTCAAACGGGAAGAATCTTGGGGAGCATTTTTTGAGAGGGAATTCAAGCGAACTTCGAGGAGGTAAGATTCTTGGAACCTAAATTGGAGTGATTTTTATCATTATAAGCATGAAAAATTAAGGAAAATCAGTGATAATATGGGGGTTAGGGCTTGACTAATTAGAGACTTTTGGGTGATGATTTGAGGGACCCTTTGAGGTCCGATTTTGGTACTTTTGGTATGACTGAACTCGTGAGAGTGTGAGGATTATGGAAATGTAAATTTTACCCAATTCCGAGATGTGGGCCTGAGGGGCGTTTTGGTCATTTTTTCTAATTTCGCATATTAGCTTAGAATTTCTTTGTAGAATCAGTTACTTGAAGTGTTATTTACATTATGCAATTAAATTGAATAGATTTGGGCTATTTGGAGTTGAGTACTCGTGGAAAGAGCGTGGTTTAGGATTGATTTGAGATGGTTCGAGGTAAGTGGCTTGCCTAACCTTGTGTGGGGGACCTTCCTCTTAGGATTTGGTATATTTGATAATTGAAATGCCTTGTATGTGAGGTGACAAGTACGTACTTGAGCTAATTGTTGAATATCCGGTTTCCTTTAAGTGATTTTAATTGTGTTCCTTTTTCCTGTCTTATACTACTTCCAATTTAAGCCTGTTGTTAGCCTAGACAAGCATGTTTAACTGACTTAATTGTTTACTTGCTTAAACTGTCTTAATTGTATTATGTGAAGCATGTTAGGTTAGAATTACCTGTTTACCTGGTACGAAATTGAGCTTAAATGAGTATTCCTTGTGTTGTTGCTGCGTGTTTTACTTTGGGACTACGGGATGGCATCCTGAGAGATCCACTGCACGTATTTATGATTTGAGTTGAGGTGCGGGATACCGAGAGATCTCTAGCACATATATTGAGGATACTAAGAGATCCTCGAGATACCAAGAGATCCCTAGCATATATTGAAGATACAGAGAGATCCTAGGGATACCAAGAGATCCCTGCATATATTGAGGATACCGAGAGATCCTCGGGATATCAAGAGATCCCTGGCATATATTGAGGGTACTACGAGATCCTCGGGATATTGAGAGATCCCTAGTTATTTCTTTGTGATTGTTTTTGCCTCTATTTCAGTTATTGAATTCCTCATTTTCCTGTATTAAATTCTTATTGTTAGCTTTCAACTGTACTTCTTATCTTATACTGTCATACCTTATATTTTTATTTCATCTTAGTAGGGCTCTGACCTTCCTCGTCACTACCCGACAGAGGTTAGGCTTGGCACTTACTGAGTACTGTTGTGGTGTACCCATGCCCTTTATGCGCATGTTTTTCATGTGCAGATCCAGGTACTTTGACTCAGTCCTATCACCTTTGAGGTGAGGCGACTGCTCCAGAGATTTCGAGGTATATCTGTTGCGTCCGCAAACCGAGGAGTCCCTTTCCATTCTATCTTGTAGTGATAGCCCTTCTATTTTCTTCTATTGATGTAGACATTCCGGAGTTAGAGCATTTTTATTATATTCATAGCTTGTGATTCATGGGTTTCCGGGTTTATGGAAAATGTATTAGTTTTTTGAGAATTAATATTGTGTATGCCGAGCGGCACTTTTAAACGCTGTTTTATTACTCCATTTCTGTTTTAAATTATTTTTTTTCCTGCAAATTGGTTTATCTTCTGCAATTTAGGCTTACCTAGTTGTAGATACTAGGTGCCGTCATGATGGTTCACGGAGGGCGAACCGGGATCGTGACAGTGTCCATCCCTTCTTTACTCCATGAACATCTTCAATTATTTGCTTCCAAAAATACTATTTTTAAAAACATTATACACTCATGATATATGTGTACCTATATCATGAGTGTATAATTTTTTTAAAAATAATATCGCTGCGCGTGTACCTATATCATGAGTTATTGAACTAAAATTAATGAAAAATACGTAATTTCTTAGGACATATGTGTATATCTTATGAGCATCCTTGTTATTTTTGTTACCTAATACAAAAAACAAAAAATAAGTTAAACTATAACATAATGTTTTGCTCTATTTTTTATTGTTTTAACCGTCAATGCTCTACTCGTGAAAATAAATTTATGTACCTTAAGAATTTTTTCAATTTAAAAAATAATTTTATTTATATGATGAGTTTAAAAAAGCAATAAATTGATTACTTTGCTAATTACTCCCTCTAGTATGTGAATCTTTTCGTTTTCCAAGAGTTAATTTGACTAACCTTTAAAGCTAAATTTAATTAGATTAATTCGATGTTTTAAATTTAAAACTTATATATTCAAAAACTATACGAGAAATACTATGAAGCTGCAATCTTTCCTTGTCAATATGTGATGGTAGGCCAGTACTCACGTTTTTAGTTATATTGTACACTCGAATTACTACACTTCGAATGTATTTGAGCCTAATTGTTATACTTTGTACTTATTACGTGTGTTATGTTATGTATGATATGATTTTGAGTGGAAAAACAGGTTTGGGGCTAAAATAGATGATTTGAAGTTTTGAAGTATGAGTAGAAGCCCAAGAAATTAAGTCGGGATCACATTCGGGGGTCGAGGAACAAGTCAAAAAGTGAGAAAAAAAGATTACTTGGAAAAACTGCACTATCGCACTGCGCCATGCGCCACGGGATGCTAGTGAAAAATTCCTGCAAAGTTTAAAAGTCAACTCTTTGAACTTCTCCGCAGGCTCACCACATTGGAAAGGATAGTTTCATCCGGCCCCGTTCCTACATGGTATAAATACACCCAAACACGATTTTTAGAGGACTTTTGACCTTGGAAGCTTTGGGAGAGCATTGGAGGCTACAAGACACGGGATTTCATAATCTTTTCATCAATTCAATTCGGAGTTTGGATTGTAACATTAGATTGATGATTTCTCACTCTTTAATTATATTTGTGATGACTTCCTCCATGATTATGGAGTAGTTTACATTAGAGTTTGACATGATTTGGTGACTTGGTTGTTGTTTATGAGTTTGACTTCTTCTTCTTAATTGCTTGAATTTATTAGAGGAGCTTTAATATAGTTGTGATTTTATTCTTTATAATGTTTCATCGAAAGAGGAACGTCTTACTGAATATTATTGCAGCGTGTGCTTTAGTTTATTTTGGTGATTTATTGAAGTAATCGAGAGAACTTTTTGAGTTATCATTTAAATTAAGATTGAGAAATATTCACGAGAAGTTTCTTTTAGATCATTCCTACCAATATATTCTTGCAAGTTTCGTCGTACTTTACATCAGTTTATTTGAAAGATTTGGATTTAATCGAGAGAGGAGTCTGAATTTGTAACGACCCGGCCGGTCATTTCATGAGTTACCGCTCCGTTTCCCCCATTTATGCTTCTTTATGTCTTGTTCAGCTGTATTATGTGGTATCGGGTTAGTTGGTTTGAGTTCGGAGTGGTTTTGGAGAGGTTGGAGATACTTAGTCTCTTTTGAGTAAGCTTAAGCTGGAAAAGTCAACCGGATATTGAATTATGTAGAAAAGGGCTCGGATGTGAATTCGTTTAGTTCAGATAGCTTCGTTAGGTGATTTGGGACTTAGGAGTGTATTCGGACTGTAATGTGGAGGTCCGTGGTAGATTTAGGCTTGAATTGGCGAAATTGGAATTTTGGCGCTTTCTGGTTGGTAGTGGAAATTTTGATATCGGGGTCGGAATGAAATTTTGACAGTTAGAGTAGGTTCTTTGTGTCATTCGGATTTGATAGACTTATTGATCGTTTGGGGAATTTGGAAGTTTTGAGAATCTTAGGCCTGAATCTGAGGATGATTTGGTGTTTCGGTGTTGTTTTGAGTGTTCCAAAGATTGGTATAAGTTTGAATAGTGGTATATGACTTGTTCATACTTTTGATTGAGGTCCCGAGGGCCTCAGGATGATTTCGGATGGTTATCGGGAAGTTTGAGAGTTAGAGTTTGCAGTAAAGCTGCTGAGTTCATGTCATAACCGCACTTGCGGATTGGGGACCACAGGTGCAGGCCCGCAGAAGCATAGAGAGGGCCGCAGATGCGGCCGGGGCTATGAAGGACAGGAGCCGCAGATGCAGAGTGTGGAGCGCACCTGCGAAGGCGCATGTGCGGGCATTTGAGCGCGGGTGCGATTTTGGGCGGATAAGTGGGTTCTGCATGTGCACACCTGGGACCGCAGGTGCGGGTCCGCAGGTGCAAGTATTTGACCGCATGTGCGGTATCACTGGGCAAAACATATAAAAAGATGCCTTTGCGAATTTTTGCTAAGTGTTGCCATTTTTGAAGATGTGAAGAGAGCTAGGGCTATGATTTTTCAAGGAAATCAAAGGATTTCAGTTGGATAAGCTTCTTAAGCCTTATTATTTGTGTTTATGGTTATTTTTTCATTGTTTAATCATGGTATTGTCACGCCCCTCTTTTTTTCCTTTTGACGGGAAAGTCCGGGTTCCGACATTCCATGGTGTGTAATGACTCATTTCCTTTTGAGAATTGGGTATTTAAAGAGTTGCCACCTAACGGATTACGGTGCGTTAGGGCACCTAGAATGATTAACTCTTGGATTGGTTTGCAATACCAGAGATTAGGATAAGGGCTCGAAGTAACCTCGAGGGGAATGTGTTAGGCACCCCTCTTGGTCTACAACTGTGGGTCACGACCGAACTTATATTCACAAATTAGTCCATTACAAGTAAACAATCAAATAGGTTGCAAGCAGAGCACGTTGGATAACTCAAGTAATAAGATAAAGATTTGGACAAGTTGTAAAACAAAAGTTTTAAATAAAAAGGGGAGTTTGGTAAAGGAGGGGTCCTAGGTTGGTTATCCTATAGGATCACCCCACACAATGTCTGGTAAACATTCCTCAATGAGGAGCTACACGTGATATTAGCGCGTAGTCATCATATCCCATATCTACCCTTCTCATCCCCTTATTGGTCATGCAAAGCGAGTGTTTGGTCAGCATTCTCTATTGCGTGCTGCTACTCATCCCGTCTTAATGGTCCTGGAGGGAGCTAGGACCTCTACCTATAGGTGGTTCTAGACGGACCCCTAAGGTTTTAAAAGGTGAAAAATTCTAAGGCGACAAGCAAAATACTTAGGACTTTTAGCACATAGAAAGAAGCAAATATAGGCTCAAAGTTTCCTCCTCAATTAAGCACATAACAGCACGACTCAAGCACAATTAAGGTCTTTTATCAGACAGTGTCCTAAGGCAAGATATCTAGGTGAATATGCAGAAATAAGCAACTTATTTTTAGACACTAAGGAGTAGTGATCCTAGCAGTTGCCTATGGATTTTTAAAAGCCTGTTAGGATTAGAAAAATGTTAAGCAATAGAAATAGTTTTCAGAAATACAGTTTTGAAAACGCCCTAAAGGCTTGCCTATATGCGGAATATTGATTAGCACATTTGTATAGTGAAATAAAGCAGGTTTTCGAAACGGATTTTTTGTAATACTTATAGGCATGATATCTAATGAGATTGAGACAGTTTTAAAGAACTTGTTTCAGGAAACATGGAATACTTAGTTAAACCAATTCAGATGTGAACTAAGCATGGACTAAGTTGAATTATTCAGACTAGCTTAGATTAATAGGCAGGAATTCGAATATGATTTCCTATAGGCATGATATCTACGTTTCATACTATTTTAAAGACTTCAAGGCATGGAAACATACATAACACTTGTTATAACAGGATCTGGATTAAGTCTTATAAGCATGACATCTATTAGTTAATCTGATTTTAAGACATTGAAGGCATGATTATTTGGAACCTATAGGCATAGTTTCTAGCATGGTGAGATGACAAAATGTAAAGCCATATGAGCATGATTTATACATGACAAAGCGATCAAATTAAATATAAAGCCTTATGAACATGATTTCTACTCGTACTACCCCATAAAACATGTATCTACCCATCCCTTTCACTAAATACCCCAATATTTGTTTACAAGTTATTACAGACCAATGAATGAATTACATAAGTAAATAAGAAAAATAAGAAGCTATTCTATAGGGAGCCTTCGATTAGGCCCAGATTCCCAAAGCCTCCAATGGCCTCAAATGCCTTAATTTTATAGACAATGACATAGTCTAGGTGCATCAGAGTTTCCTTAGGATCTCAAGGATCCCGGATAGTCCTTACACCTAGACTTGGTAACCAAGAATTAGACAAGTGCAGTGTGAAAGGGCCAGCCTTAGTATGCCAGAGTTCAGAGGGTTCTCAAGAAGGTCCCAAGACAGTACACATACTAGAGGGGCAGAACTTATTGACTAGGAGTAGAGTGAAAGTGATTGACACAAGTTGAGAGGTTTTAGTAAAAACACTGTATTAAAAAGGAAGTCTGTTTGAAAGTAATGTAGTAAAACAACAGAGACTGTTTGGAAAGAGATTGAAGAAATGAATAGAAGTCCAAACATTAGGATAGGTTTATACATAGCCAGTAGTCACAGAACCAAAGTAAATTCAGTAGTCACAAACAGGGCTCAAGGGGTTTGGGATACATAGAACACTTGATTGCAAGCACATAATCAAGCAAAGGTCTAGGAATTGGTATAGACATGCTCAGAAACAGCTGACCCGGCATAGTCACAAAACCAGACACAAAGAACAAGATCACTTACAGGGGTGATATGGATATGAGGATTCATGGAGCATATGATGATAATCATACAACAAGTAAGAGATGATTGGTATAGACATGCTCAAAAACAAGAGGTAACATACTGTTCTTGAGGAAGGAAGGTATATAACATGCTAATAATGTAAATATCAACTGCAAGTTTCACAACAAAACCACAAATAGAAGCAAACCAGAAACAGGATGAACTGAAACAATAAGAGAATCATATTATTGTTGGAACTTTGAATTGAAACTAGAACATACAAGTAAAGAGGACAATAAGCAGAATAAAAGAACAAGAGAACACAATGGTTAGCCTTGGCTTGTAGCTGACTAACTTAAAGCAGTAGCAAGTAGTACAAAAGAGAGAGCAGAAAGTTTGAGTATGAGAGATAGTTTTTGAACCAAGAGTTCGTGTGTTGTGCTAATGAAAAACTAGAGTATTTATAGTCTGAAAGCATGTAGTAAATAAGGTAGAAATCAAAGTCCATTAGTAATTAAGGAACTCAGAATCAATCAGTCAAGAAATCAAGGTAAGTACTCCCCTAAGTTAAGGGAATTAATTCGAACGGTACGAACCAGTAGCATATAAGGCAAGAAATCAGTATATGACTAATAAAGAAAGAATCAAATTTAGTAAGTATAGGGTAAGCAATTAGGGCTAAGTTCAGAAAACTCCTAATTAAGGAAATGGTTTAGTAAGAATAAAGTACCATAGCAAATAAAGTAGGAGAATCAGTTAATTTAAACAGACGAAGTAGAAATTTATGTTTTAAAAGAGAATCTTCCAATCGGACCATAAAATAAGGAAATCAGAATCAATCAAGAGGAAGTTATGATTCCATACTCCTTAGATAAATAGAGTAAGAACAAACAGACGTATCAACCGGGCAAGGTTAACAATAGAAAGAGGCAAGTCTCGAACAATTGATGAGCATAATCACATAGAGGTGGTATAAGTTAGGCTAAAAGCTCAGTAAGAACACATTCGAGGCAGGGTAATCACAGAAACTTAAACAAGAATCGAGTAGTCATGCTAACACACAGAGCCAAACAAAGAAAATCTAGAAGTAGTAGGGATTCTAACACATGTGAGTTGAAAAAGCAGTAAGAACATAGAATTAGTCAATATATGCAAAGGATAGAAGTTTAAACATAAAAAATCAGCTTAAACAAGGTGTAGAAGAAGTTCCGAAAAACCATAACTTCAAAAGAAAGTAAAAGCAATTGAAATCGATGATTTTTGCAAAAGAGATTCGAGAACAGTGTAAAACATAAAATAAACAGACCTGAATCATTTAAAAATAGCATAGATCTAAGAGATGCAAACAAAAATTAGGGTTTCAAAAGAAACCCAAATAGAGATGGAAGAACCTGCTTAGAACTTCAGAGATCGTAACAAATACAGTGTGATTTTGCTCGAAATCACATCGAAATAGCCATGAACAGCCAAAAAAACAAACCTTAGATACAAGTCGGCATGGCCCAGGGCCCTTGAAGGCCTCAGAGAAGATGAGCAAGGCAATGGAGGAGCCATTGGAGGCTTGGGGTTGAAGGGTGGTCACCGGAGAAGACTAGAGAAGGGAGGCGGTTGAAAGGGGTTAAGTGTTAGGTTGAGAGAACAGAGGAGATGAGAGAATTTGAGGGCTGCGGTCTTTTGGAAATGATGTAGGGTTAGGGGATATTAGGAATTAAAAAAGGAAAGGAATCATATGGGTCGTTGATCTGGGAGATCAACGGCCAAGATTTGATTTACGTTGGATCGGGTAGATGGGTTCCAGGTTTGGGTAAGTGTATATAGGGTCTGGGTTGAGTAATTGGGTATGAAATTGGGTTGTGGTTGGGTTCAATTTAGGCTATAATCGAAATGCAAATCTGACTATAATTTAAATAGCCAATTTTCCCATTTTAATTTATAATAAATAATAAATAATTTCTGGAAAATAATTTTATGTACAAAAATGATTTAAAATTTATATTTATTATTTTAAAAATATAGGGACCAATTTTATACATATAAAATATAATTATACATTAAGGGCTAATATTGCAATTGTATGCAATTTTAGCTTAAAAAATACCAAATGCAATTATAAAAATGCATAAAAAATATATTAACCATATTTTGGCATAAATATAGAAGTTAAATGACTAAATCATCATAACAATAATTTGGAAAATAATTATTGGGGGTTTTATGAATAAAAAGGAAGGAAATAAATCAATTTAAATCCGTAAAATTATGGAAAAAATTATAAAAGCCTTAGGCATGCTTATATATGTATGTATATGCTATTTTGAAGGTATTTGTGCATGTTTAAAATATATAGCAAAAAATTGGGTATCAACAGCTGCCCATCTTTACCCGGTAAGGATAAAAGAGTTTTCGGGTAAAGAAATGATGGCCAATTTTGACCAAACGAGATGTTTTGAAAGATGGAGGCTGGACTTCAGTTCTCGAGTTGCCTACATATCCCTAGTTTTACAGGAATCAGGCCATGTGTAGTTCTGGATTCATCCGCGGAGTATGCCGATGAAATTACTACAAGAACGAACACGCGATGCGTAAGCGGCTACGGTGAGCGGTTGAAGCTCAGGGTGGTTGGGGGTACTGGAGTGAGATCGCTCCTGCTAGGATAGCAATTTCTTACTGGTTACCTGCAGATAAAAGATGCTACAAACGTATTTGCCAAAATTTAAACATGATGCAGATTCCCTTTGGGCCATGAAGGTTATCTTTGGACGGTTAAAGATGACGTCCTTAGACCATGACGTCTTAGGCCTTGAATTGTTTAGTGAGGGATTCGCAGGCCATGAAATAATGTTCTCGGGCCATGACAATGGTGCCTTCGAACCATGACGCCTTTGAATAATGATATGCAAGTTTGAGAGATCCTCAGGCCATGGCATAGAGTCTTCCGGCTATGAGGATGATGCCTTTAGACTATGACGCCTTCGGATAGATTGGCGATATTTCAACCTATGAGATGTAATAATGAGATGTTAACAAGACAAGGCTTAGTCTTGTGAAATGGAGGGCAGAGCTTAGCCCGTTTGAAAAGCCAATAGATAGCAAAAATAAGCGATATCTTGTGCAAAAGGGATAGCGCTTACTCCCATGCGAATGTGGAGGCAAGGATTATCTTCATACAGATAGGGAGGCAAGGATTAGCCTCATGCAAACATGAAAGCAAGGATTAACCTTATGGAGTCAAGGATTAGACTCATGCAAATAGGGGACAGGGATTAGCCTCATGCAAGTATGGAGGCAAGGATTAGCCTCATGCAGGTATGGAGTCAAGGATTAGACTCATGCAAATATGGAGGCAAGGATTAGACTCGTGCAAATATGGAGTCAAGGATTAGACTCATGCAAATATGGAGGCAAGGATTAGCCTCATGAAAGTGGGGAGGCAGGGATTAGCCCCATGCAAACATGGAGTCAGGGATTAGACTCATGCAAATAGGGAGACAGGGATTAGCCTCATGCAAATATGGAGTCAAGAATTAGACTCATGCAAATACGGAGGCAGGGATTAGCCTCATGCAAATGCGGAGTTAGGGATTAGACTCATGCAAACATGGAGTCAGGGATTAGACTCATGCAGGTAGGGAGGCAAAGATTAGCCTCATGCAAATATGGAGTCAGGGATTAGACTCATGTAAACATGGAGTCAGGGATTAGACTCATGCAGGTAGAGAGGTAAAGACTAGCCTCATGCAAATGTGGAGTCAGGGATTAAACTCATGCAAACATGGAGTCAGGGATTAGACTCATGCAAATGGGGAGGCAAGGATTAGCCTCATGCAGGATGGAGTCAAGGATTAGATTCACGCAGATAAGGGGATAGGGATTAGTCCCATGCAAAGAGCAAGCAGTGAATAAGAGTAATGTATGTCTTAGCTGGAGATGTATCCGATGTTTGTTGGCCTGATTGATAGAGAATTATCTTTGTGTATACATGTTTTGCGAGTGCTATCGTTACGTCAAATGCACCCGCGTTCAAAGAAAAGTTATAAGTTTGATGAGGGGAGGTTGGTTCTTGCTTCGTCTGCTGGCCTTGCTCTGCTTCATTTTGAAAGCCTTTCAAGTTCCCCTGGGTGACACTTGACTATTATAGAAGTAAAGTTTTCGAAAATATACAATATTTGAAAAATAGAGTTGTTTTAGAAACGTATTGATATATCAAGTAATTTTCATGAACTAGTGACTGTAACATGTCTCAAAGACATTGCAATTCTCTTATGGAATTTTGAGGGTCCTCCTCAAAATTCTATCCCAGTTTGGTAGATGATCCTTCGTCTGTTTGTGGATAATAGGCCTTGCTGAACCTTCTTCGGAATTTTGAGAATCCTTATCGAAATTCTGCCCCAGTTTCTTAACTGATTACTGACCGTCTGATGCAAGTTGGCGTTGGCTGGACTTGCTCTGGAATTTTGAGGACCTTCTTCAAAATTCTGCCCCAGTTTCTGATCTTGGAGGGAATGAAAATTTTATTATGATATGACCGAATCAATAAGGCTGCCTACGTATCCCCTCTTAAACGGGAATCAAGTCAAGCATAGTTCAATTACATCAAGTAGGAAATGTATATAATCTAAGCATAGTATCTCTTGATTACGTCTGAATTGATTGGTTTTGTCCAGACTTCTCCGTCCATTTCTGAAAGTATAAGTGCTCCTCCTGTCAGTACTCTGTGAACCATGTACGGACCTTGATAGTTGATAGAGAATTTTCCTTTGGCTTCATCTTGATGTGGGAAGATTTTCTCCAATACTAGCTGCCCTGGTGCGAACTATCTTGGTTTGACTCTTTTGTTGAAAGCTCTGGACATTTTGTTCTGATAAAGTTGGCCGTGACACACTACGTTCATCCTCTTTCCATCAATAAGGGCCAATTTCTCATAGCCCCAGTTGATGTGTGAACCATGGTGCGGTACCCCAGTAGGGCAAAAGGTAGCTTCTCATGCCATTGTTTGTGGTTTTCTACCATTTTCCTTAGTATCTTCTTGATGTTTTTGTTGGCGGCTTCTACAGCTCCATTCATCTGTGGCATGTAGGCTATAGAATTCTTGTGCTTGATTTTGAAAGCTTCACACGTAGCTTTAATCATATCATTGTTGAGATTGGCGGCATTATCAATAATAATGGACTCGGGAACTCCAAATCGGCAAATAATATGATCTTTGACAAAATCTGTGACAACTTTCTTTGTTATAGCTTTTTAAGATGTAGCCTTTACCCATTTTCTAAAGTAATCAATGGCTACTAGAATGAACATGTGTCCGTTTGAAGCGGTGGGCTCAATTGGACCAATAACATCCATTCCCCAAGCGGCAAATGGCCAAGGTGAGCTTGTTGCATTGAGCTCGTTTGGTGGCACTTTTATCATCTCGGTGTGTACTTGACATTAAAAGCATTTGCGGACATACTGAATGCAATCCATCTCCATGGTCATCCAAAAGTAACCTGCCCTGAGTATCTTCTTTGCCAAGATGAAACCATTCATGTGCGGACCACAGGTCCCAGCATGCACATCCTCAAGTAGATTAGAAGCTTCCTTCGCGTTGACACATCTTAGCAATCCCAGATTATGGGTTCTTCTATACAAATTTCCTCCACTGTGGAAGAATTGATTGGACAATCTCTGGAGTGTGTGTTTATGAGCGTGGTTTGCATACTCCAAGTATTCTCCTTTTGATAAGTACTCCTTGATGTCATGGAACCAAGGCCTTCCATCGGCTTCTTCCTCGACATGGTCACAATATGCTGGCTGATTATGGATCCTTACTGGAATGAGATCAATTTAGTTCTTGTCTAGATGTTGTATCATAGATGACAAAGTGGCCAATGCGTCGGCAAACTCATTCTAAACTCTAGGAACATGTTGGAATTCTATCTTTGCAAACCTCTTTCTCAATTCTTGCACGTGGTGTAGATATGGCAATATCTTGGAATTCTTGGTGGCCCACTCTCTTTGTATCTAGTGCACAAGCAAATCTGAATCATCGATTACCAACAGCTCCTGAATATTCATGTCGATTGCTATGTTGAGCCCTAGTATGCAGGCTTCATACTCTGGTATGTTGTTAGTGCGCGGAAATCTAAGCTTTGCAGATACAAGGTAATGCTAACCCATTTCTAATACCAAAACTGCTCCAATGCCTACTCTTTTGAAATATGCAGCTCCGTCAAAGACATCCTCCAACCGTCATATTCTTCGGTAATGTCTTCTCCTACGAATGATACTTCTTCATCAGGAAAATATCCTCCCACTGGATTTTCAGCAAGGTGATCTACCAATGCTTGTCCTTTGACCTCCTTTTGAGTTACATAAATGATATCGAACTCACGTAGCAGTATCTTCCATTTGGCCAATTTTCCAGTCGGCATGGGTTTCTGAAATATGTACTTTAAAGGATCCATTCTGGATATGAGGTATGTAGTGTAGGCACAGAATTAATGCCTCAACTTCTGGGCCATCCAGGTCAAAGCACAGCAAGTGCGTTTGAGCAGAGAATACCGTGCTTCATAAGGTGTAAACTTCTTACTTAATTAATATATGGCTTGCTCTTTTCTTCATGTCTCATCATGTTGTCCCATAACACATCCGAAAGCTCCACCCAATAAAGACAGATAGAGTAGCAAAGGTCGTCATGGTTCTGGCGGGACCAGAACTGGTGGTGTGGACAGGTACTCCTTGATCTTGTCAAAATCTTTCTAATAATCCTCGATCCAACTTGTCTCGGCATTTTTCCTCAACATCTTGAAGATAGGTTCACATATGACTGTGGACTGTGCTATGAATCGGCTGATGTAGTTGAGTCATCCTAGGAAGCTCATCACATCCTTTTTACTCTTAGGTGATAGTAACTCCTGAATAGCTTTGACTTTAGACGGATCCAGCTCGATCCCCCGACGACTGACGATGAATCCTAGCAACTTTCTTGCGGGAACCCCGAATGCACATTTTGTGGGGTTCAACTTCAAATTGTACCTCCTTGGCATGTCGAAGAACTTTCTCAGGTCCGCTATGTGATCTGCGACCCTCTTGGATTTGATAATGACATCGTCCACATACACCTCTATTTCTTTATGTATCATATCATGGAATATGGTTGTCATGGCTCTCATGTAAGTGGCCCCAGCATTCTTCAGACCAAATGGCATCATCTTGTAATAATATGCACCCTATAGTGTAACAAAAGTTGTCTTCTCTGCATCTTCTTCATCCATCCAAATCTGATGATAACCTGCGAAGCAATATACAAAGGATTAGGTTCATGCTTAGCGTAATTATCGATCAGGATATGTATATTTGGTAATGGGAAGTCATCCTTGGGACTTGCTCTGTTAAAATCCCGGTATTCAACATATACCCTGACCTTTCTGTCTTTCTTCGCAACTGGCACAATGTTTGCCAACCAGGTTGGGTACTCAACCACCCTGAAAACTTTGGCTTTGATCTGCTTGGTAACTTCCTCCTTGATTTTCAAACTCATGTCTGGTTTGAATTTTCTGAGTTTTTGCTTGACTGGCAGACACATCGGACTAATAGGCAACTTGTGAGCCACTTCAGATGTGCTCAAACTGGTCATATCGTCATACGACCATGTGAAGATGTCTGCATATTCCTTTAGAAAATGGATGTATTCTTCCTTCTCTGTTGGTGACAAATGAATGTTGATGCGAGTCTCCTTAACGATCTCGGCGTCTCCCAAATTTACTGCTTCGGATTCGTCCAGATTGGACTTAGGCTTGTTCTCAAAATTCTCAACTTCCCTGACAATTTCCTCAGGTATCTCATCTTCCTCCTCTGAATAACTATTCTCATATTGCGTTGCCTTATTACATGTCACAGTCACTGCTTCATTAGGAAAAGTAATAATAGCACTGTGGAAAGAAAAAGTGTAAAGATAGTAGTGAATAATAAAGAGCAAATGCATTTGATTAAAACTTTGAGAAATTGTTCAGACAAAGCACGGCTCGATGTATCGAGCATTTATTTTGAAACAATTAAGGACTAAACGAAATTAGAGGAAATTTTAAATGCCTAGAGAGACTACAGAAGTAAATTCTGCCAAGCTACCCAGGGACTCGGCGGGCTCAAGATGGTGTGGCGGTCCAGTTTCTGAGGAAAGTTCCCTTCGCCACAGTCTCAATAGTGAGGCCTTCTTCCTCCTCCTCCTCAATTATGGCACCGCAGTCCATGTCCTCATCTTTCAAGAACAAATTCTTCAACCCGCTAGTGCTTCTTCCTCTGCAATTCCCTACATTATGTCAACCTGGTGAAAAGCTTGTTCCAAATGTGGCACTGGTTGCTCAAGAGGGTAATACGGTCCGCGCCATGGAGGCAACCAATCATTGTACTCTTGCCATGTATACTGGTAACCAAGCCCAAAAGTGGTACCATGATTTTTCAGCTATATTGGTTTTGTTATACCTTGGAGGCTATTTCCCAACCATTTGTCGGGTTCATATCTGGACCATGCTAGTATGATTTCTATCTTGTTACTCTACCACTTATCCTTCTCGACGGCATTGATCCGTTCGATGTGATGATAGGTTTCCCCTTCTAGCCTTCTTCTATGTCTAATGGCCGGGATGGTTTGGCTAGTGTAGATGGGGTTACTTCTATCTCTGTGAATGATTACTTCCTGGTAGTTCCATTCAAACTTTAAGGCTTGATGTAGTGTAGAAGGCACGGCTCCAGCAGCATGGATCCATGGGCGGCCTAACAAAAGATTATATAAGGCTGGTATGTCAAGCACTTGGAATTCAACGTCGAACCAAGTTGGACCCATCTATAAGAAAAGGTTGATTTTCCAAATCGTGGCCCTCTAAGACCCATTGAAAGCCTTCACATTCATGCTTCCTACCTGTATATTGTGGAAACCTTTGTCCAACCTTTCAGATGTCCAATGGACAAATATTTAGGCTTGAACCTCCGTCAACCAGGACCCTGGCAATGAACTTGTCTTCAAATTGCACTATGATATGTAATGCCCGATTGTGATTCAAACCCTCAGGCGGTAGCTCATCTTCGTGGAAGATAATCTTATGGCTCTCCAGCACTTGCCTGGCCATGTTGGCCATTTTTCAACCAGTGATGTTATTGGGTACATAAGCCTCGCTCAGTACTTTCATCAAAACTTTCTTGTATGCCTCTGAATTCTGCAATAGTGATAGATATCTGAGCGGGGACTTTGTTCAGATGGTCAACAACAGAGTACTTCTTTGCCTGCACTTTCCTCCACAGGTCATCTATCCTAGTCTCAATGATAGGCTGCCTAGTAGTGGCCTCCTTACTTGAACCTCCCAGGTGTTCAGGTATATAGACTCTTCTAGTTCTAGTCATCCCTTGTGCAGCGTCAAATTCCTCTACTCTGGTCTTCCCGCCGAGCCTCGGCAACATAATCTTAAGGTATTGCCTTCGAGTGGAATGAAGGTGTGGTTGATACCGTCACAGTAAAAGGTGTGACCACCTCTACTTCAAAAGGAGCGGAGGTGGATGCGGATGGATCCACTTCTACTTCGAACGGAACTAATGCGGTTACCTCAATATCGATTGGTTCCTGAGTTTGAACCACAATAGGAGTAAGTGTGAATGCAACCTTGAAGTCATCGCCTTCTTAAATAAGCCCGATCAACCCTTCAAGGTCCCATTCTTCATTTGTCTCTATCACTTGTACACCATCACCTCTGTGATCAGAGAGGGGATTATTGCGGACATTAGGTGCGGCTTCCTTTGCTTGTATGACCTTGTTGTCAATGAGTGTCTGGATCTTATCCTTCAATGTTCGGCACTCAGCGGTGGTGTGCCCTTTCATACCAGAATGTTACACACAGGTTTTGTTCGGATTGACCCATTGGGATGGATTTTCCAATACCACAGCAAGAACAGGAGTGACGTAGCCGGCAACTTCCAACATTTCATACAATTGGTCGATGGGCTCAGCAATGGCGGTGTATTGTCTGGGTGGCTTGCGGTCGAAGTTGGGTCTTGGTCTTGGATAATTTTGGCGAGCTGGTGGTGATTGGAAGTGGGATGGCTGGGAGTTGTAGGTGTGATGGACATAGGCTGGTAGGGAATATCTAGGAGATGAAGGCTGATATGTAGGCGGCGATGCTTGGTATGTGGGTGGAGGTTCTTGATATGTTAGTGGAAATTTTGGGCCCTGGGCCACTATTACTACCCCAACATCTCTCTTCTTCGATATGCCACCTGATTGAAGTGCCTTATTTATGGCCTGCAGTGCCTCAAAATTCATTACCATCCTGCTCTTGATTCCTTCCTCAATCCTTTCTCTGAGCTTGATGATATCAGAGAATTTGTGATTTTCGATGACCATCAACCTCTTATAATATTGTGGATCTTATGCCCTGACGAAGAATTTATTCATTTGTTCTTCGTCTAAAGATGGTCTAACCTTGGCTGCTTTCGACCTCCAATGAGTAGCATACTCGCAGAAAGTTTCAGTAGGTTTATTCTTGAGATTCTGAATGTAAAAAACATCCGGTGCATTCTTTGTTTTAAACCTGAACCGGTCCATGAGCTCTGATGCCATGCTTACCCAATTATCCCATTTCTTGGGATTCTAGCTAATATACCAAGACAAAGAGCCCCTAGTAAGGCTCCTCATAAAGAGCTTCATCCGGATCTTTTCGTCTTTCTCGACCCCGACAAGCTTGTCACAATAGGTCCTTAGATGAACCTTGGGATCACCTGTACCATCGAACATTTTGAACTTGGGAGGTTTGTACCCCTCTGGCAGTTTGACATCCGGCTGTATGCACAGATCTTCATAGTTCAAACCCTCTATTCCTCTGTTGCCTTCAACCTCTTGAACTCGTCTTGTTAACAGTTTGAGTTCTTCAACCGTGTTTTTAATAAGCAGGTCCTTCTCAGAAGATTCTAGTGTATATGAGATTGGTTGGGTAGAGTGATGTACAGTTTCCACATATATAGGGTTTCTTTGATGGATGCCAGGAACTTGAGTGTAGTGATGGTCATTGGTGGAGTTTTATGGATCGGGAATGAGTGGTTGTGTCTTTTGGGGAGTGTGGTAAGTAGTGGTCTGTGGGTACAGAATTAGTTGATGATGATGTTGTGGTTGAGTTGGTATTGGCAATGGATTAATGTTTTGGGTCGGAGTTGTGTATTGATTTGGTGCGGGAGGATTTTGTGGTTGTTGGTTTTGTGTGTTCTGAGGAGGTGTCGGGTTCTTTGTATTTTGTTGGTGGATGTCAGGGGACATTAAGGGTAAGTGACAGGTTTTCCAAGTTATGGACCTGCTCAAGTTCTCCTTGTAGTTCTAGTATCTTTTGTTCCAGTCTTAAAACCAAGTCATTCGGGGACGGAGTACTACGGCCATCTGAAGTCTCTGCGTTCTCGACATTTTCCTTTCGGATCCCACTTAAGTCGTCCATCATTGCTTTCCCTTTGCTTTTTGCGTTGCTTGGAGGACGAGGAGGTGGAGAGCCTCTGTATCTGGTATGATATGCTGATGAGGCCAGTATGAGTGAACCAACCTAAGGGGATGGGAATAATCATAATGAAATAAGCAAAAACAAAAAGGTAACAAGTCATTGAGGATTCTGAAATGCTTGCAATATTTAAACACATATTGCCAAATGTAAACTCGCGTCTTAATTTGGGAGCCTCATTGTGCCCGAGGTACGCCAAGCGACAAATAAATTTGGAGAACTTCAAATGCCAATAAATTCTTCATTTCATAATATTAAAATAGACGAATCCCAAAACGACACCAATATAATAATAAAATAAGTCACTACTAGCACTTGGCCTTATTACATTTTTAGGAAATGCAAGTAAATCTAATTTATTTGGTCCCAGAAGGACCTTCCCCAGATTTGATCTTCTGGACTCCATCATACAGATCTCTCAGCTCGCGCAGTCCCAGTAGCAAGTAGGCTCTGGCCAGATGTCCTCCCTCAGCTCCTTAGCATTCTGGCAATTTTCAATCCTCTTTATGACTTTGCCCTTCAGCTCCACTATTCCTCGCTCCAAATATTCCAGTTTCTTGTTGAAAGTGATTGCCATATCTTTCCACTCCTCGATCAGCCTCACATTCCTTTTATGTATTTCCCGGTGCTCATTCTCAGAGTCGTGAATCCTTTTGCGCAGCCTGTTGTATTTGACTTGGGCTTCAGCTTCCTTGTCTATGATTCTATTCCCTTGACCAATTCATGGTGTCACCATTCCTTTCAGATTGTCCTCCAACCATGCCTAGTAGAGAGGCTCGCACCCTGCATGATACCTGTCTGGCTCAACAGTGCTTTTCTCCACAATGATTTTGCAGTGCCACATGTGTTGAGATTGGCACTTGTAAGAGGCGTCATCATCATGGAAGTCTGCCCTGAAACGACTCATTTTGAAAACCCTTGGTACGACCTATTTTCTGCCTGCTTGCCTCATAACTCGCATAGGGACGTATGGATATATCCCTCTCAACCTGATCAGCACCAAGTGCGGAGCCTCCCTAAACCTGATAATAAACTCGTCTATTGGGAACCAGTCAACCATCCATTGTACATGTTCCTTGGTCAGATTGTCGAAGAACTCCCATTCCCTGGTATTTTCCGGCTGAGCAAATCTGTCTGGAATGTAAGTCATCTGCTTAGGGTGATGGAAGGCAATGTGGTCATTCCAAGCCCTTGGCAGAAATTCGTGACAATAGCGACCTTTTTGGAGATGCTCTAGCAACCATAACTGCATCAACAAATTACAATCCTCGAAATGCTTGACCCCTCTCTGACAGCGCTCCAGAGCCCTGTAGATGTCGGCTATGATCATGGGGACTATGGTATATGTCTTCCCATTAATCCCTTCCATCAAAGTCTTGGCGACCATAGCCAGCCTAGTGTAGATTCTTCCCTTTTTCATTGGAAACACTACCAGGCCTAGAAAGCACACAATGAATACAAACACTCTGCGGTGGATATGACCCAGTGAAGTGAGGGAGATCTCATCATGGTAAGTGCGGAAGACTTGATATAGCCATACCTCTCATATAGATATTCGAAAGGTACGTAGGAATCCTTCAAGCACACTAGGTCGACATTCTTTTTCAGCCCCATCATCTTCAAAAATCCCCTGCCCGTACGATTTTCTAGTACCAATAGCCCAGGACTTTCCCAAGTCAGTCCTGTGAGTCCTCTTATTTCCTCTAGAAGCGGTGTTATCTCTGTCACCGAAACGGAACACAACTCTTTCACTATCCCAGAATAAAGTGGCAGCCTCGATCAATTTGTTGTTTGGATCAATATCCAGCAAGGAAGCCAAGTTAACCAAGTACTTTTTCACATGCTTCTTGTCACTTGAGGAAAGGTCCTCCCACCAATCTAGCAGTAATGGTGGGATGTTGCTAACCATACCGAATCTGGGGACCTCGTGCCTCATTTTCTGCAAAATTGAAGGGTTAGACCTTACCCTCACCGGGCTTGACTATTTATACATTTATGATCAACATATCGGCATTTAGTTCTCCCAATTAATGCACAGAACGTGGTTGTGTCCGCTGGGATTATGGAAAACCCGATGGACTTTGGATAAGGCTTATCTTAAAGGACCATTATGTGGACAACATAACTGATCCGACTAGGTTTGACTATGATGCATGCACAATTTTAACTAGAGTAAGGTTTCTATGGGGTTTTAGACTGGTACCCTCAAGCAGATAACTCAAGGGGGAAGGCACGGAACCGTCGACTGCACCGCTGATCGACTGGTTTTACAAGTCAGTTTCAGGATAATAAAGAAATCATAAATTCTTGAAAAAATAGACAGTTAAATTCAAATAAAGGATAGAGGTGTCGGATAAAGAATGCTTGGACTAATTTGTAAAAGACAAGTTCGTTATGGTAAGAGCCTAAAAAAATCCCTAGTAGAGTCGCCATGATATCGCGCCTCCTTTTACCTTTTTTGATGGGGAATTCCGGGTTCCGACATTCCATGGTGTGTAATGACTCATTTCCTTTTGGGAATTGGGTATTTGAAGAGTCTCCACCTAATGGATTACGGTGCGTTAGGGCACCTAAAGTGATTAACTCTTGGATTGGTTTGCATTACCAGAGATTAGGGTAAGGGCTCGAAGTAACTTCGAGGGGAAGGTGTTAGGCACGTCTCTTGGTCCACAACTGTGAGTCCCGGCCGAACTTATATTCACAAATTAGTCCATTATAAGTAAACATTTGTCACACCTCCTTTTTTACTACACCAGGAAGGGCGTAAAAGAGTTTTCCCAATTAAAGGACAATCAAAACGGGGATTATTATTAAAAGATTCAGAGTTTCCACTTGGGAGATTTATGGTGTCCCAAGTCACCGGTTGAATCCCGAATCGAGGAAAAACTTGACTCTGTTTAACAGTCCGCGAACCAGAAATCCGAGTAAGGAATTCTGTTAACCCGGGAGAAGGTGTTAGGCATTCCCGAGTTTCGTGGTTCTAGCACGGTCGCTCAACTATTATATTCGGCTTAACTATCTAATTTTAATCAATTATAAACTTATGTGCAAATTTCAGCTTTTAACTGCTTTTATTCAATTTTTAAAGAAGATTAAACGTCGTTTAAAACACGTCTTTGGATGACGCCACATGAAATGCACCCGCAATCCTAAATATATTTTATTCAACGTTTTAAGATTTGATTTGGGTCACATGAAATGCACACCCGAGTTTAGGAAGGTAATATTATTAAAATACGCGCCTAAAGCAACTAACGCATTTGCGACTTTGCGAGGGCCATGGAAAATTCGCTAAATGGCACGCCTCAAATTCTAAGGATTAAACAAGATTAATTAAATGAGGGCCATGCGACTTAAGATTTTTGTTTGGGCATGGCATACCTCGGTTCCAATTTGTAAAAGAAATTCAAACTAAATTTTGGAGGTCCATAGCTATTTGTGTTGTTAAATATGGCACACCTTAAGTTCATTTTAGAGAGAGTCTAATTAATTATGGAAGAGAAGAAACCCCAGGAGTTCAGAATATCAACTATGCTAAAAGCCCGAACTAAATTTGCTATCAGCAAACAAGCAAGCAAGGGAACTGGGCCAATGAAATCAAGCAGGCCCAAACGATGCCAAATACGCAATTCTGATTCTGGGCAAGTCTTTTCAGATTCAGTCCCAATATGAGCCCAAAACCCCGTGAGTCTGAGAATGACGAGCAAAGACTCGACTTCGAATCCCTAAAGCACCCAAATTGCGCCCGAAAAGCCATGAAGGAACCAAATTTCAACAAGGGCAAACTATTGATCATGAAATTCTTTAAACACAAAATTAACGTTCAACTTTGACAACTAAATGATATGCAACTTCAAATCTCAAAATCTCACGTTAACTCTAAGTACTGACATGGGAGTAAACCTCAACAAATCCTGTGAAATTGCCACTAAACAGCCATATGATTCCAACTTGTTAAAAGAAATATGTGACGAACTCTACTAGGCTGAGACATTCTCAGAACAAAAAAAAACAGATTTGACTTTCATTTGAAATCCCTCATTGAAGTAAATCATCACATGAACAAAAGGGAAAGGTTGAACAACAAACTTCTGAAGTTACTAAACTATGCTTCAAACCATAAGAAAGCAGGTTTTAAAGACCAAATGGAAGGCAAAACATGGATCAATTGTGTTGTACCCAAAAATCTGAATTAATACATTTGAACCATGACCATGAAAGGCACATCTATAGATGAAGAGTTTCAACCAATCAGCTAAGAGCCACAGTCCTCAATCAATACACATTAAAAGGTCTAACAGTTTTGAATCACTATATTCGAGCAAGCTCAAATCCAAACCTTAAAACGAAATAGAATGTTAATGACATGTATGACTATATATGGTGAACTAAACTGAAGAACACATGAAGAAATTGTAAGAACTCTAGCATCATTTGACAAAAAAAAATGTAGCAATTATCATTTCTCTTCAAGCTTGGCTACATGACTTTCATCTTTGCATTTCACATGCTACTCAGGGGATCAGTACATACCTGAATATAGCAAAAATAGAATCAGAAACCAAAGTGGAGATCCAGAGGAAAACAACATCAGCAATAAACACCATGAGCAATAACTCAGCAGGAGAAATAGCAGCAGAAACTAGCTCAAACCAGCAATAAAACAGTGTTTTCCAAATAGTAAACCCAAACCAGCTTTAAAATATCCAGAATTCTACCCATTTTTAGCCTAGAATGCAAAACTATCAAAGGTTCAGTGATTTCAACTGACTATTAGGATTAGAATAACCAAAACCCAAGCAAAATTTTCAGTAGTTTCTCAGAAAATCCCAGAATTATAAGTTATTTCAGAATTTCTTCAGGGCAGCAACCGTTTTTGATTTTTCTGGATTTCATCTCCCAAAAAAAATCTCCCTTCAAAGGCAAGAAAAGTTGCCTTTATAAGCAAGGCACTAGGGCAACAAAGAATGGGTTCAGTTTTACACTTGAACCCTTTTTGAATTTTCATTTTTGCTCTCATGTCCTCGGTTTTAAAATCAGCATTTCATATAAGTCCCAATCCCAGCTTCTAAGAAGCTTCCCTATTCAGTTACAAGAGATTCCCCCCACCTAAATTTCCTATACTAACCCCTAGACCCTCTGTTTTTACTTTGGGAACCAAATGGGTCACATTGACCTAATAGCTCAAACAGACATGGGCTCAGACCCGACCCCAAAACCCAAACAAACCCCTTGAGGTGAGGTCTAAACTGGCCTCAAAGCTCGAGCAACAAAGACAACCCAAACCAAATCAGTATTTCATAGCAGGCAAAAGAAAACACTCAAACAATTTCCAAAACCCCAAACCTAAATTAAGTGGCTGACTAATTAACAAAATAGGCAGGGATTCAAAATTACCTAATTAAATTAAACTATGTGACCAAAACAAAAGACAAAAATGAGAAGTTTAAGCATGGCACTAATGAAAACTAAATAGACCACAAACTTCAGATTTGAAAAAGAAAGCTGAAAAGCCAATGGAACAGATACGAACACAAAATCAATCTAGAGGGAAACTAGGTTCAAAACCTTGCTCGAATTTTAATCAAAGTAAAACTAAAGAAAGGGAGAATAAAAGAAGAGGAACAAAAGCTGAAACTCGTATAGAAAAGAAAAGGGAAGGAAAGTTACACTAGTAAACCCGAAATGGCATCGGACATCTTGATTTAAACGGAACTGATGCTAATCACTTGTTCTTCGTCAAGAACAAATGAGCAGCACCAATTTGCGTTGAATCAGACTTCAAACACAAACAAATTGGAGGCCTATGGTCATGCATGCCAACAGATTTGACGGAAATTGACTTCGGGCATTTTAGGGTTCGAACTCAGATTTGAAATTCGAAGAATTCTGGGGTGATTTGAGGGAATCTAAGTGGGGATTTGGAGTGAAGGAGAGACGGGGGTTCAGGGGTGTGATTTTGGGGTCGAACAGAGGCGGCGGCGCCACTAGAGAGCACAGGGGCGACGCTAGGGTTTTTCTTTTAAACCAAGATTCGAGACGTTCTGGGTTTGTTTGATGGAAGGTGCTTGTAGATTTGGACTGAGGGAGTTGAGGAGGGTATTTGGTGTTAATTTGAGGTCGGTTCGTGGTGGCGCCACCTCCGGTGGTGGGCGGATTTATAGGCGGTGGCATTAGGGTTGCAGAGACAGGTTGTGAGGGAGATGAGTGAGGGGTATGGGGCATGTTTGGACAGTTAAATACTAGATGATCCGAGCTTCAGGACCGTCCGATCAAGAAACCTCGACGGTCCTGATCTATTGCCCATGAAACGGTGTCGTTTTGATTAAAGGGGGGAGAACGGACCGGGTTAAGGTGGTTTGGGCCGGGTGAGGGGGTTTGGACTGTAAGCACGTGATTTTTGCCCAATATGAGAATTACTCCCAAAAAATCCAAAAATATTTTCTTTGGTGTGCAATTTAGTGATATTTTGTGATATTTTGAATAATTATTTGTATTCGTCTGTGCGTGTTTATTTGCTAAATTAATAAAAAATACAAAAATATGTCGCATTTGGCATGTAGGATTTAATTCTACAATTGTTAGTAATTAAATTTGTTTTACAAAAATTAAAAATTACAAAAATAGGCATCGTTTGCATTTTTAGCATTTAATATCCAAATATACAATTTTATGCTTAATTATTACTTAATTGTGCGTTAATTGTTATTGGGAGTTAATTTGCGATTTTATAACTTAATTTAGTTCTTAATAATAAGTTAAGTATTTTTATAATTTAGTTTTAGAGAAATAAAAGAAGAAAAGAGAGCAAAAATATAAGGAAAGTCGGAATTGGGCCTCTTCTTCGATTTCAAGCCACAGGCCCAAAAAATGGCCCAATCTTCCCTACGACCGAGTCCATTTCGAACTGGGTCGACCCAGTCCATAACCCAAAAGACCCAAACCCCCTTTGTCTTTCATTTTTTACAAAACAAAAACAAAACAAAAAAAAATAAAAGAAGAAAACCCTAGACTAAGTCATCCGCCCCCACCCCTCCTATCTTCTTCTTCTTCCTCTCTTTCTCCTCCTACCCCAAGCTCCTCCCATGGCAGCCCTTCCCCCTCACACCCCTGCCCCCCTCACATCAACACACACACAACACAACCACTCTCACCCCCACGACATCCCCTCGCGGCCATGGCTGCGTTTTTCAAGTTCGTCGAGCAACTTCTACGCCACCATTGTTGCCCGTAGTTGCATTTCCTCCTGCTGTTGCGTTTTATTCTTCTCCAACACTGCTGTTGCTGCATTTTTCATCCTTCATGTTGCTGCTGCGTCGTCCAAACAAACCACCACAACTGCTGCCCGCCGCGTCCAGCCATGGACGAGCTTCATCGAGCTCGAACTCGAGCTCCCATGGCTGTCGTTGCATCTTCTCCGACACTGCTGCTCCAGCAGTGTTGCTGCTACTGCCTTCTGCTTGTGACGGGCTGCCATTGTTCGTTTTTAAACGATGCCAAACGACCACCTTCTTTGGTCGTCCGTTCGTAGTCGTCTTCGGCGTCAAGTTATCTTGGTGCGAGATTCGTTTCCGGACAGATTGTTTCCATCCGAGTTCATCGTCATTCGTTTGATGCTTTGGTCGTCAAAACAGTCCATACGTATGTCGTTCGATCCGGTTAGTAGATTTTGAGTTTTATGTTTGTCCGTATTTCGTTTTGATATTTCTCGAATCTAAAATCGTTAGATATTTGATTTTTTGTGTTGTTTGTTCATGTGAATTAATTTTCAGATTTCAAATGGAAAGTTAATTAGTGGTTCTTCATGTTTATTTCATGTTTGTTTTATTGTTTAAGTAAGAATTTGTTAGTTTGATGTTTGTTAGATTCAAATAGAAATTTAATTAATTGTTTCTTCAATTTGTTTCATGTGTTTATGTATTGTTAGAAATCGTTAATATTGTTAAGTTCAAGTTTAAGTTCATAATTATTTCTTCGTCGATCTTGTTATTTGTCTAAAAGAATTTAGTTGTGTTAGGAAAATATGTTGGTTTAATCGTTTAAATCCATCATGATTGTTGTTTAACATAGATTTAATTCATGTTCATACTTTGTTTGGATGATCTTGAATCCGAATTTTGTATAGTTTGATTTCTTGTTTATCATTTATGATTATTTCTTGAATTTGTCTCATAATCTTGTTTAAGTTTAATATAGGAATTGTTGGTTGTAATGTTGTTAGAGTTGATTTTAAGTTCAATATTATTGAATTTAAAAATCTAAATATACTTGTTTGTTGTTGTTGTTGAATCCGAAAATAGGATTGTTTGTTGCTAAAATATTGTTCAATCAAATTTTAGTTGTTCTTTGTTGTTCAATTTGTGTTCATTTGATTTGTTGTTGAAATGTTGAAGAAATCATGTTCATGTGATTTGTTGTTGAAATGTTGAAGAAATCATGTTCATGAAATTTGTTGTTTGAACATTGTTAGAAATTAATCATATTGTCTATATTTTGGTTAAGATTGATTAATTGATGTGTTATAGCTGATGGGTAGTTTGTTAATTTATAGTACTTTCGGGGGTAAAATAGTAATTTGCAATAGGGTCGGAGGGGTAGTTTAGGAATTGTACACTTTGTAATTGTTTATTTGAAGCATGGGGACAAAATGAAATGGGGTGGGTTGTGATATGGTTATTTAATATAAAGGGGGGACAAGAGAAAATTTAGTGGGAGAAATCTTGTATTATTTTATGTTAGGCATGGGGGACAAAATATAATGGGGTGGTGTGATATGTTTATTTAATGTAATGGGGATGAGTGGAAAGATAATGGGTTGGGTAGAGAAAAAGTATTGATTTTAATTAATTGAAAGATTTATGGGATGGGTTATAAGAAGTCTTAAAATCAGAATAGAAAGGAATAGATAGAGAACACACAGAGAGAGATACGAGACAAGAAAAAATACACATACAGATAGAAAGAAAAATAAGAGAGAGAAAAAAAAGGGCTGAATATTTAAGAGAAAGAAAAATTCTGAAAAATATTTAAGCTTTCAAAATAAAAATAAAAACTAAAAAAAATCTTCTGCTTTCTTTCTTTGTTTGAAATCAGTATTAATTGTTGTTGTTTCATTCAAAGCTTAAAGCTTTTGTTTTTGGGATTACTACTCCACCGGTCTATTACTGGGTTGTTACTGTTGCTGGGCAGTTATTGCTGTATTGTTATTACTGTTGCTGATTCTCATCATCATTTTCTTTTGCTTCTAATATCAGGTACATATCTGTAAATTCATGTCATGAAAAGCTTCAACATGGCAAGTAAATGAAGTTTGGAATTATAAGGATGTCTTCTACTCATTTAAATTTTATTAGTTTAAGTTTCAGTTTTGTTTTAGTTGGTTAATATAGTATTATACTTGACATGATAAACTGTTAACTAATTAACCTTCTGGAGTAGTAAATTCCACGATAATCTTATATGTTTTCAGGACTAGTGATGACATTTACTGTTTGAATTGATAGGGAACATTGCAGAAAATTGGCCATTAATTAAATCTTGTGATATTGTTAGCTAAGTAAAGAATAGTACAGAAATACCCAGAAATTACATTACTAGCTTATTTTGTCAAATATCCAATTTTGTTTAAGGCTAGATGATGTCGTCTTATTAAATCAATTGGTATATTAATTCTCTTTCTTAATAACAAATGGCATAGTTATTTTAGGAACGCGATCAACTCATTTCTTTTAATGTATGAAATAATGTCGATGATTTTTTTACAAAATATAGAGTTAGTGTTTGCAAATATTTGCATAGGCAGAGAATAAGAATTGGTTTATTTATCTCAAACTCAATCTTCGTAATCAAAAATTAACTAAATAATTATAACTTTGGACTAAAAACAAGTATATGAGAAGGATATGGGATTTATAAGCACGAATTGCAACATTTTATGTCAAGGATATGTAGAAATAGAGTTCGCATTAAATATAACAATGAAAATTCTTCAAAAACTATTAATTTGTTTGTCAAATTAATTCTTTTTCCAGTTTTATATGCGATTCGATTTTTGGATATATTAATGTTGTATCCACGATAAAAATGGTAGTATTTTTAGTTACATGTTGTTTGTTTCTTTTTCATATCATTAATTCTTTAAAATTTGAATAGTTTTGAGGTATATAATTCATACGCATAAAATAAGACTTGCGGTCAACACATAATAACTTTTGAATGCTTTTCAAGAAAATACAGAGACGTCTAAATCAATGTTTCTCTATGGCTTTCATATAAAAATAAGTGGATGCAATAAACAATTTGTAGAGAATTTTATCAAGAATATTTTGTGAAATTAGGGATACGTTCGCGTGGCCTAAATTACATTTTTAAATGCAGTTCGGATTATGCGTTCGCGCAACTTTGAGCCAAAATTTTAATTCGTCGGGGGATATTAAATTAATTTTATAAAACCCGAGATGTGCGGTTCACTATTTAAGAAAGGCGAATGTTCTTAATTTTATTTTTAAACACAATTTCGAAAAAATAATTATTTTTATAATAAATATATTATCAATATCATTGTGTACACGTACGCGTGATACGATTTTTCACGTTAAAAAATATATAATATATAAAACGGATACACGTATGCGTGATTCGATTCGAAGAAGGGTCTTTAATTATAAACAATCTAAACAGAAGTGGTAACAAAATCATGCAATAAAAATATAAAATCAAGATAATTAAGCCAAGAATAAAAACAGTTAAGCGACCGTGCTAGAACCACGGAATTCGGAAATGCCTAACACCTTCTTCCGGATTAACAGAATTCCTTACTCAGGATTTCTGGTTCGCAGAATAATAAACAGAGTCATATTCTCCTCGATTCAGGGATTAAAATTGGTGACTTGGGACGCCTTAAAATTCCCAAGTGGCGACTCTGAAACAAACAAACAAATCCCGTTTCGACTGTCCTTTAATTGGAGAAAACCCCTACGCCCCTCGCGGAGGCGGAAAAAGGAGGTGCGACAGCTCTGGCGACTCTGCTGGGGAACAAACCCAGAACCACTGGTTCAGGGTTCAAGAATTCGAGCTTAAAATAACTGTTATAGTTGGCTTTATTTATTATCTGATTTTTACATGATATATTCTTAATGTGCTAAATGATGCTTTTATCGCTTTAATATTATCTGAATTGTGTATATAAAACTGCTACGAAACCCTTCTTCTTTCTGAGTCATCTAAATTTATGGTGTACACGTGCGCGTGGCCCACCTTTCTGTTAGAAGTCATACCAAATAAGACGAAATTGGGACAAGTAACTAGGTCGGGCAGACTTTCGTGCTCCCGGTACGTTGCCCCCATTTCGGCTCAAGCTGTCCACTTGGGTAAGCCAGGGCTAGAACAATATGCCTCAGATTTTTCACTTAGAATAACTCAGCTACATACCGGATCCCTAGTAGGAACGTTTGTTTGCATCACGTGCATTTGACTTTGGAGGCTCAACACAGGGGTTGGGTCTGTCTAGGACAGGTGTACCAAAAAATGAAAATGACCATCTTGATGCATCTTACTTGCTACTATTTGCGCATTTATTTGATTCGCACTTGTGTGTTGACTGACTTTTGAATATCAGGAATAAAATTTTGAAATTGAAAAAAAAGAAAAAGAAATAGCGGTTAGGGAATTGACTGTTTATTTTTGAAAAAAAATCAATGCCTAAATATTGTCAAAACTCTGCCGAAATTTCGAGAAAATGAAAAAATATATATATTTTATTAGTTTGTTTTACTAAAAAGAAAATGAAAAATAGAAAAAAAAGAGTCGTTGTTCTATCTTATTTTAAAAAAAAATATAAAAAGGAAAATAGTTTGTCTTCCCCTGAAAATGACAATGAAAAAGAGTCTTACTTTTAAAATAGTTTTTTTATTTGTTTCTGAAAATACCAAAATGAAAATGAAAAGAGTCGTGCTTTGAAAGTGGTTTTGTTATTTGTTGCTGAAAAAGAAAAAAAATTGTTTTAAAATAGTTCGGTTATTTTGCCCGAACTACGCGGGTTTGATTCTCACCGGATGTGAGATACGTAGGCAACCCTCATCGGGTCCAACCCCCTTTTTGCTAAAAAAGCCAAAAACGAATAAATAATAAAAAAACATGTTATAAATAAATCGGGTGATGTCCAACCCACCTTTTGCTAAAAAGCCAAAACAAACAAATGAGAAAAAAAAACATGTCAAATTTTAATTTTATCATCAAGAAGTCGGGTGACGCTGTTTTATCAAGACATAGCCGAATGTTCCCGAAAGGGACGCCGGAAGGCTGACTTTGCATAAACAGTCACTTTTGGGTCATATTTATGATTTGGTCCAGTTAACCCACACAGCCTTAAAAATCTTCATCACCGAGATGTTGAAAGGCCGTGTTTGCAATATTGAGTTTTCTATTTTTGAAAAATGATAAAAAGAGTCATAAATAAATCAGGTGATGCTGTTTGTCATAAATAGCCGAATGTTCCCGAAAAGGACGCCGGAAGGCTGACTTTGCATAAACAGCCACATTTTGGGTCATGTTTAGGATTTTGGTCCAGTTGACCCACACAGCCTTAAAAATCTTCGTCCCCGAGGCGCTGAAGGGCCGTGTTTGCAACACCACGTTTTCATTGTAATTTGAAAAAAAAAACAAAGAGTCAGCGGTCAGGTGAATACCATTTGAAATTTTTTTAGTCAAAAATAAGTCGAGCCAGCTTCGGCCGCGTCTTAAATCGTTCTTGCCGAAATAGCCTTAGAATATCTTGTTATCAAAAGGCTATTTTCGTAAAAGAACGAACAAGTGTGTAAAGTGTCATAAAATAATCCTCTCCGGCCTCAAAATTTGGAAGGGGCCACGTTTGCAAAAATAACCGTTCGGTTGCATTTGTCAAACGGAGAAAGGAAGCTGGCCGTTTGTTTTGGAGTTTGTAAAACTTTTGATTATAATATGTGGGTTGTTTGATTTTCGAGTTCGTAGGTCATCTTCAAACCTTTGAAACCCAGTTTATTTTAAAAATTGAAAAAAAATGATTAGTATTGTTTATCTTTTATTGGTCCGAACTACGCAAGGTGTGATTCATGCTTGGTCATGATACGTAGGCAATCTCCATAAGATTCGACCACCACTGGAAAAAAAATGGAAGAAAGAAAAATAAAGGAAAGTGCAAGTGCATCGCATCTCTGATAGAACGGTTTAACTGCTTAGGTGCATTGCATCTCTAATATATGATTATCTGTCAAATGCCCTGACACTAACGTGATGGCTTCTCTTTGCTGTGTTCATATATAGAAAAGTGGTTGGTTGTGGTAACTCCTCCCTGCAAAGCAAATGACACAGAACCTCAGAACAGGGTGGGTCGGTACTGATGACCGACAACAATTGGTTGAACAGAACAACGGGTTGGTAGAAGAAGTGAAAATGCTGAGACAACATGTGGCAGACATGTATCAGGCATGGATAACTGGGAAAGCACCACCCCTACCACCGCCAAGCTTTTCAAACTCTGGCATTACCCATCCCCCATACTCTCCATCCCAACCCACTTATGACAGCTTTCCTAGCTACCCGAGTAGCTCCATCACTCGTCCACGCTACTCCCCTCCCCAATGCTACTTCTCTCCACGAGATTCCCAAAGACGGGCTTCACTTTCCAAATACCCAGCTCCACAGAAGGCCTATCCACCCTCAAAAGCCTACCGGAAGCCCCCTGGATCAGGTTTCCGGCCCAATCAAGCATTTAGGAACGAAAGGTTGCTGAAACGAGGAAAGGCTCTCACCCCTATCGGAGTATCTTATGCAAGTCTGTTTGAAAGGCTAAAGCATGCTGGCTTGATTGAGCCGCTCCCCGCATATACTCCAGATCCACATGCAAGAAATTTTGATCCGGCAGCGCGATGCGCGTACCACTCCAATGTCATAGGGCACAACATTGAGAGTTGTCGTAATTTGAAAAAGGAAGTAGAGAAAATGATCCAAGAATGGCGGATTGTGATCGATAACAGTGACATGGAGCACTCGAACCCTATCGAGAACTTGTTGACGGAGGTTGATGACGTGGAAGCTGATAATGCTCTTGGCAATACTAATGCAAAGCTTAGTGGCTAAGATGCCAATTTTGATAAAATGGGAGGACGCTCCGTTCCTTGGTTAGCAAGAGAGAAGCTGGTGGTGTCTTATTTTGTTGTCATTTCTGTTGTCCGGATTATTCTTAGGGTTGTAATCCGAATATTGTCTTGTGTCAAACCTTCTTATCTTTCCAGTTTGTCATATCAATTTGTTTAAGTTTTGTCAAGGCTGTGTTAGGATTTTATTCTGGTTGTTTTGTTTGTTTTATTATTCAAACCATTTCGCCGGTAGTCTAATACAAAAGTCGGTCTTTTGTTGTTTCCAGTCATCTTTTGTTTAGTCCTTTTATCATTTTTTGTTCAGCGCCGATCCTCGTGACATGACATGCGCACATATTGGGCCTAATCTTAAAAGTTAATCATAAAACCCTCGGAAGGTGATTAAAGCATTTAAAGGAAATAAGAACGGTTTGAGATTATTTGAAGCCCGAGTCATGTGGAACTGGGGCAAGTTAAACATAAAGAAAACCGTTAAATGCAGGGTTCGCCAAATTGGCATGAGGGTCGTTCATGAGAATGAGAGTGAGAGTGTCGCCCAGCAGTGCTTTAGAAATGACAAATGAAAAAGCAAGTGTTTAACATAATTGTCAAGTCCAGCACCATCGGAAGACACTATAAATCTATGTTCAATTGTGTTGTTTGCACTTGACATGTTTTAAAGACTAGAATGATGAAGGCATTTTGTTCTGCTACCTAAACACTTTATCCTTCGTTACCCCTTTTGAGCCTTATTTATTTTCTTTCATACCCCTCGTTCGGAATCAATAGCAACGACTAGGAAATACGAGCCTGGAAGGTAAAGAAAAAAATAAACAAAAAAAAAAAACGAAAAATGAGAGAAAAAAGAAAGAAAAGAAAAGAAAATAATAAGCAAATGAAAAAAAGGAATTGGGAACTACGTTTGACCTGATTCCTCAAAGAGGATACGTAGGCGCCTCACGGCTCGGTCATAGGGTGCATAATGGCCATAGTGTAACAAAAAATTTAAAAAATATATATAATAATAAATAATCCCCAAGCAAGAAACTGGGGCAAAGGTTGCGCTTGTTGTAAACAAAAATTGGTTCCGAATGTTGTAATTTTTAACCCCAAATTTATTTTGTTTTTGAGCCTTTAATACCCTTTCTTTCTAAGCCTATCCAAAAAACCCACATTACGGTCCAAAGAAAGACCTTCTGACCAGTCTTCAAAAGATGCCAAGTCAGACAAATGAGAGTCTTACCGGCGAACATAACATTCTGTTCCACAGCAGAAAGGACTCTAATCTCTAGCAGAGAGAGTCATACCGGCAACACTCCAAATCCCCAGCTGGAAAGAGATATAAATGAGAGAGTCTTATTGGTGAAAACCTTCACAGGCACCATAAGGCGATGAAAGCTGAAAGAAAAACCAAAATGAGAGAGGCTTGATAGTGAAAACCCTTCGGGCACTACAAGTCGAATAAGATTGGGAATCAGATGGGGGATAGTCAAGGGAAGACCTCGAAAGACGATTGATGACGAAGGATAGGCCACATATGCATGTCATGACCATTAGAGTCGGTGTCTGCGTTTGATAGGTTTTTATTTATAGTTTCTTTTAAAGAGTCATCTTTTTTTGTTGTCTTTTATTCTGTTTCCTTTTATCTTTTCCTTTCATAGAAATTTCCCCAGTAGAGTCTGTTTGGTCAGAACCAGTGGGAAATGACTTCAAAATAGGCCATCAGCTTTCCAAGATAAAACCAACTAGTACATACAAATGGTATAGTTAGCAAGGAACAAGCGCGAGGCCAGTGTCAAGAAAGATATCTCCAGCAAAAGTAGATTGACAAAAGGATCAACGAGTGTCAAGAGGGATATCCTTGCCAAAATCAAAGGTTATTAAAACCTCAAGGCCAAGGCCCGTGGACAAACAATGAGAGCAATAAGCATGATTTGGGAAATTCATGTGAGACTAAAAGGTCGGGAAAATACAAGTTTTCGAGCCATGCCACGAAAGAAGAGGGATATCCCCAGCAGAAAAGGATTATCCCCAGCAAATAAAATCATCCCCAACAAGTTTTGGAACGCAGAGCAGGGAAGGAGAAAGGGAAAAGCCATCCCAGTAGGCGTATCACAACCAACCACCGCATTTCAAACTAACAAATTTTGTTTGATTTGAAACAGGTAAAATAAATGGCATTTATAACGGAAATGCATGCCACAAGAAAGATTGTCAAACTGGGGCAGAAAATTTTCTTTTCAGTTAGAAAATTTTCCGGAAATCAGGTACCCATTTGGGGAAGAATAAAGATAACACCAAGGAAGTGGTCTTTGAACCAGGGTTGCCCCAACATAATAAGTTTCCAATGAAGGAAGTTGATCCCCAGCAGACAGAACAAAGGGATGACACTTGTGCTCAGAAAAACAAAAGCCATTATCATCCCCAGCAGCTTCCAGAAGAATGAAGCATCGATTTGAAGGGATAAAATTCCCCAGCAGCGTTATCCTCAACAACGTTATCCCAAGAAGATAACACTTTTATCCCCAGCAGTGTTGAGAGAAAATAAATTCTGAAAAAAAAATTGAATTTGAAGGAGGGGAAGAAAGGAGACTCCCACAGTGGTATTATCCCCAGCAAGCAAGAACAAAGCAGAGCGAAGGAAGGAGAAAAGAAAAGAAGAAATTACGAAGGTAAGTTTCTCAAATCATTGATCTTTACATTTTCCTCTTAGGATAAAAAGTCCTAATCTGATGAACTTCCCTCCCGATACAATCTTGGTCCGATGAAATTTTTCTCCCAAGATAAGATATAAAATCTTAGTCCGATGAATTTTCTCCTAAGATAGAAATCTTGGTCTGATGAAATTTTTCTCCCAAGATAATATAATAAAATCTTAGTCGGATGAATCTTTCTCCTAAGATCACAACAAAATGGACCTAGTCTGACGATTTATCTCCTAGAGTCAAAATCTTGGTCTGATGAAATTTTTCTCCCAAGATAATATAATAAAATCTTAGTCGGATGAATCTTTCTCCTAAGATCACAACAAAATGGACCTAGTCTGACGATTTATCTCCTAGAGTCAAAATCTTGGTCTGATGAAATTTTTCTCCCAAGATAATATATTAAAATCTTAGTCGGATGAATATTTCTCTTAAGATCACAACAAAATGGACCTAGTCTGACGATTTATCTCAATCTTGGTCTGATGAAATTTTTCTCCCAAGATAATATAATAAAATCTTAGTCCGATGAATCTTTCTCCTATGATCACAACAAAATGGACCTAGTCTGACGATTTATCTCCTAGAGTCAAAATCTTGGTCTGATAAAATTTTTCTCCCAAGATAATATAATAAAATCTTAGTCCGATGAATCTTTCTCCTAAGATCACAACAAAATGGACCTAGTCTCACGATTTATCTCCTAGAGTCAAAATCTTGGTATGATGAAAATTTTCTCCCAAGATAATATAATAAAATCTTAGTCGGATGAATCTTCTCCTAGGATCAAAATCTAGTCTGATGAATTTTCTCCTAGGATAATTTGAAAAAAAAAAGAAGTTTGAATTGAAAAAAAAATGGTTGAAGTCAGGAGCCCCCCTGAAGAATAGAATGGCGATTTATTGGTTGAAATTAGGAGCCCCCCTGAAGAATAGAATGGCGATGTATTGGTTGAAGTCAGGATCCCCCCTGAAGAATAGAATGGCGATTTATCGGTTGAAGTCAGGAGCCCGCCTGAAGAGAGGAAAGGCGTTTTTAAAAGTTGTTGAAATTTTGCCAGCCTAAAGAAAGGAATGGCGATGTATTGGTTGAAGTCAGGAGCCCGCCTGAAGAGAGGAATGGTGATTATTTTCAAAGTTGTTGTTGAAGTCAGGAGCCCGCCTGAAGAGAGGAAAGGCATTTTTAAAAGTTGTTGAAATCTTGCCAACCTAAAGAAAGGAATGGCGATGTATTGGTTGAAGTCAGGAGCCCGCCTGAAGAGAGGAATGACGATTATTTTCAAAGTTGTTGTTGAAGTCAGGAGCCCGCCTGAAGAGAGGAAAGGCGTTTTAAAAAGTTGTTGAAATCTTGCCAACCTAAAGAAAGGAATGGCGATGTATGGTTTGAAGTCAGGAGCCCGCCTGAAGAGAGGAATGGCGATTATTTTCAAAGTTGTTGTTGAAGTCAGGAGCCCGCCTGAAGAGAGGAAAGGCGTTTTTAAAAGTTGTTGAAATCTTGCCAACCTAAAGAAAGGAATGGCGATGTATTGGTTGAAGTCAGGAGCCCGCCTGAAGAGAGGAATGGCGATTATTTTCAAAGTTGTTGTTGAAGTCAGGAGCCCGCCTGAAGAGAGGAAAGGCGTTTTTTAAAAGTTGTTGAAATCTTGCCAACCTAAAGAAAGGAATGGCGATGTATGGTTTGAAGTCAGGAGCCCGCCTGAAGAGAGGAATGGCGATTATTTTCAAAGTTGTTGTTGAAGTCAGGAGCCCGCCTGAAGAGAGGAAAGGCGTTTTTAAAAGTTGTTGAAATCTTGCCAACCTAAAGAAAGGAATGGCGATGTATTGGTTGAAGTCAGGAGCCCGCCTGAAGAGAGGAATGACGATTTATTTTCAAAGTTGTTGTTGAAGTCAGGAGCCCGCCTGAAGAGAGGAAAGGCGTTTATTTTAAAAGTTGTGTATTTGAAGTCAGGAGCCCGCCTGAAGAGAGGAATGACGCTTATTTTGAAAAGTTGTTGTTGATGTTGGGAGCCCGCCCAGATAACAGAGGCATACATTTCAGTCTTTACATTTCAGTTGTTGAAGTTGGGAGCCCGCCCAGATAACAGAGGCATACATTTCAGTCTTTACATTTCAAGCATTGAAGTTGGGAGCCCGCCCAGATAACAGAGGCATACATTTCAAGTCTTTAATTTTCAAGTATTGAAGTTGGGAGATCGCCCAGATAACAGAGGCATACATTTCAAGATCAAGTCAGAGGACAATAAAACAGAGGGTTACAATAGGAATCCCCAGCAGGAAACAATAAAATTCCCCGGCACCGGGAAACAGAAGGTTGCAACAAGAGGTCACAGTACAAACTCAAGTACATGTGTCAAAAGAAGAAAAGCACCGGAAGAAATACAAGCAGACAAGGAAGCAAGGCAACAAAAACAAATTGTACTCTAGCCTAGTTTCTTGTTTTCTTTTAAGCATGGTGTAACAAAGAGATCGGTAAGCAGTGGTAATAGCATGCAACTACAGTAACAATGCAGTCCCACGGTAGTCCCAGCTACCAAAATTTCCCGAACTACATTGACCTGATTCCTGTTTAGCCCAGGATATATAGGAAACCTTTGAAGCAAAGGTTCGATTAAATCTTTTTCAAAAAATGCTTCACACGGAGTACTCGGATGGGCAAAAATCGCTCGCTTTATCTTTGCACGAAAACCCTTCGTGTCTTCGGGCAAAAAGGGGCAGCTGTAAGCACGTTATTTTTGCCCAATATGAGAATTACTCCCAAAAAATCCAAAAATAAAATGATTTTTCTTTGGTGTGCAATTTAGTGATATTTTGAATAATTATTTGTATTTGTCTGTGCGTGTTTATTTGCTAAATTAATAAAAAAAATACAAAACTATGTCGCATTTGGCATGTAGGATTTAATTCTACAATTGTTAGTAATTAAATTTGTTTTACAAAAATTAAAAATTACAAAAATAGGCATCGTTTGCATTTTTAGCATTTAATATCCAAATATACAATTTTATGCTTAATTATTACTTAATTGTGCGTTAATTGTTATTGGGAGTTAATTTGCACTTTTATAACTTAATTTAGTTCTTAATAATAAGTTAAGTATTTTTATAATTTAGTTTTAGAGAAATAAAAGAAGAAAAGAGAGCAAAAATATAAGGAAAGTCGGAATTGGGCCTCTTCTTCGATTTCAAGCCACATGCCCAAAAAATGGCCCAATCTTCCCTACGACCCAGTCCATTTCGAACTGGGTCGACCAAGTCCATTTCGAATTGGTCGACCCAGTCCATAACCCAAAAGACCCAAACCCCCTTTGTCTTTCATTTTTTACAAAACAAAAACAAAACAAAAAAAAATAAAAGAAGAAAACCCTAGACTAAGTCATCCGCCCCCACCCCTCCTATCTTCTTCTTCTTCCTCTCTTTCTCCTCCTACCCTAAGCTCCTCCCATGGCAGCCCTTCCCCCTCACACCCCTGCCCCCTCACATCAACACACACACAACACAACCACTCTCACCCCCACGACATCCCCTCGCGGCCATGGCTGCGTTTTTCAAGTTCGTCGAGCAACTTCTACGCCACCATTGTTGCCCGTAGTTGCTTCTCCTCCTGCTGTTGCGTTTTCTTCTTCTCCAACACTGTTGCTGCTGCATTTTTCATCCTTCATGTTGCTGTTGCGTCGTCCAAACAAACCACCACAACTGCTGCCCGCTGCGTCCAGCCATGGACGAGCTTCATCGAGCTCGAACTCGAGCTCCCATGGCTGTCGTTGCATCTTCTCCGACACTGCTGCTACTACTGTTCCGTGCTGCTGCTCCAGCAGTGTTGCTGCTACTGCCTTCTGCTTGTGGCGGGCTGCCATTGTTCGTTTTTAAACGATGCCAAACGACCACCTTCTTTGGTCGTCCGTTCGTAGTCGTCTTCGGCGTCAAGTTATCTTGGTGCGAGATTCGTTTCCGGACAGATTGTTTCCATCCGAGTTCATCGTCATTCGTTTGATGCTTTGGTCGTCAAAACAGTCCGTACGTATGTCGTTCGATCCGGTTAGTAGATTTTGAGTTTTATGTTTGTCCGTATTTCGTTTTGATATTTCTCGAATCTAAAATCGTTAGATATTTGATTTTTTGTGTTGTTTGTTCATGTGAATTAATTTTCAGATTTCAAATGGAAAGTTAATTAGTGGTTCTTCATGTTTATTTCATGTTTGTTTTATTGTTTAAGTAAGAATTTGTTAGTTTGATGTTTGTTAGATTCAAATTGAAATTTAATTAATTGTTTCTTCAATTTGTTTCATGTGTTTATGTATTGTTAGAAATCGTTAATATTGTTAAGTTCAAGTTTAAGTTCATAATTGTTTCTTCGTCGATCTTGTTATTTGTCTAAAAGAATTTAGTTGTGTTAGGGAAATATGTTGGTTTAATCGTTTAAATCCATCATGATTGTTGTTTAAAATAGATTTAATTCATGTTCATACTTTGTTTGGATGATTTTGAATCCGAATTTTGTATAGTTTGATTTCTTGTTTATCATTTATGATTATTTCTTGAATTTGTCTCATAATCTTGTTTAAGTTTAATATAGGAATTGTTGGTTGCAATGTTGTTAGAGTTGATTTTAAGTTCAATATTATTGAATTTAGAAATCTAAATATACTTGTTTGTTGTTGTTGTTGAATCCAAAAATAGGATTGTTTGTTGCTAAAATATTGTTCAATCAAATTTTAGTTGTTCTTTGTTGTTCAATTTGTGTTCATTTGATTTGTTGTTGAAATGTTGAAGAAATCATGTTCATGTGATTTGTTGTTGAAATGTTGAAGAAATCATGTTCATGAAATTTGTTGTTTGAACATTGTTAGAAATTAATCATATTGTCTATATTTTGGTTAAGATTGATTAATTGATGTGTTATAGCTGATGGGTAGTTTGTTAATTTATAGTACTTTCGGGGGTAAAATAGTAATTTGCAAAAGGGTCGGAGGGGTAGTTTAGGAATTGTACATTTTGTAATTGTTTATTTGAAGCATGGGGACAAAATGAAATGGGGTGGGTTGTGATATGGTTATTTAATATAAAGGGGGGACAAAAGAAAATTTAGTGGGAGAAATCTTGTATTATTTTATGTTAGGCATGGGGGACAAAATATAATGGGGTGGTGTGATATGTTTATTTAATGTAATGGGGATGAGTGGAAAGATAATGGGTTGGGTAGAGAAAAAGTATTGATTTTAATTAATTGAAAGATTTATGGGATGGGTTATAAGAAGTCTTAAAATCAGAATAGAAAGGAATAGATAGAGAACACACAGAGAGAGATACGAGACAAGAAAAAATACACATACAGATAGAAAGAAAAATAAGAGAGAGAAAAAAAAGGGCTGAACATTTAAGAGAAAGAAAAATTCTGAAAAATATTTAAGCTTTCAAAATAAAAATAAAAACTAAAAAAAAATCTTCTGCTTTCTTTCTTTGTTTGAAATCAGTATTAATTATTGTTGTTTCATTCAAAGCTTAAAGCTTTTGTTTTTGGGATTACTACTCCACCGGTCTGTTACTGGGTTGTTACTGTTGCTGGGCAATTATTGCTATATTGTTATTACTGTTGCTGATTCTCATCATAATTTTCTTTTGCTTCTAATATCAGGTACATATCTGTAAATTCATGTCATGAAAAGCTTCAACATGGCAAGTAAATGAAGTTTGGAATTATAAGGATGTCTTCTACTCATTTAAATTTTATTAGTTTAAGTTTCAGTTTTGTTTTAGTTGGTTAATATAGTATTATACTTGACATGATAAACTGTTAACTAATTAACCTTCTGGAGTAGTAAATTCCACGATAATCTTATATGTTTTGAGGACTAGTGATGACATTTACTGTTTGAATTGATAGGGAACATTGCAGAAAATTGGCCATTAATTAAATCTTGTGATATTGTTAGCTAAGTAAAGAATAGTACAGAAATACCCAGAAATTACATTACTAGCTTATTTTGTCAAATATCCAATTTTGTTTAAGGCTAGATGATGTCGTCTTATTAAATCAATTGGTAGATTAATTCTCTTTCTTAATAACAAATGGCATAGTTATTTTAGGAACGCGATCAACTCATTTCTTTTAATGTATGAAATAATGTTGATGATTTTTTTACAAAATATAGAGTTAGTGTTTGCAAATATTCGCATAGGCAGAGAATAAGAATTGGTTTATTTATCTCAAACTCAATCTTCGTAATCAAAAATTAACTAAATAATTATAACTTTGGACTAAAAACAAGTATATGAGAAGGATATGGGATTTATAAGCACGAATTGCAACATTTTATGTCAAGGATATGTAGAAATAGAGTTCGCATTAAATATAACAATGAAAATTCTTCAGAAACTATTAATTTGTTTGTCAAATTAATTCTTTTTCCAGTTTTATATGCGATTCGATTTGTGGATATATTAATGTTGTATCCACGATAAAAATGGTAGTATTTTTAGTTACATGTTGTTTGTCTCTTTTTCATATCATTAATTCTTTAAAATTTGAATAGTTTTGAGGTATATAATTCATACGCGTAAAATAAGACTTGCGGTCAATACATAATAACTTTTGAATGCTTTTCAAGAAAATACAGAGACGTCTAAATCAATGTTTCTCTATGGCTTTCATATAAAAATAAGTGGATGCAATAAACAATTTGTAGAGAATTTTATCAAGAATATTTTGTGAAACTAGGGATACGTTCGCGTGGCCTAAATTACATTTTTAAAGGCAGTTCGGATTATGCGTTCGCGCAACTTTGAGCCAAAATTTTAATTCGTCGGGGGATATTAAATTAATTTTATAAAACCCGAGATGTGCGGTTCACTATTTAAGAAAGGCGAATGTTCTTAATTTTATTTTTAAACACAATTTCGAAAAAATAATTATTTTTATAATAAATATATTATCAATATCATTGTGTACACGTACGCGTGATACGATTTTTCACGTTAAAAAATATATAATATATAAAACGGATACACGTATGCGTGATTCGATTCGAAGAAGGGTCTTTAATTATAAACAATCTAAACAGAAGCGGTAACAAAATCATGCAATAAAAATATAAAATCGAGATAATTAAGCCAAGAATAAAAACAGTTAAGCGACCGTGCTAGAACCACGAAATTCGGAAATGCCTAACACCTTCTTCCGGATTAACAGAATTCCTTACTCAGGATTTCTGGTTCGCAGAATAATATACAGAGTCATATTCTCCTCGATTCAGGGATTAAAATTGGTGACTTGGGACGCTTTAAAATTCCCAAGTGGCGACTCTGAAACAAACAAACAAATCCCGTTTCGACTGTCCTTTAATTGGAGAAAACCCCTACGCCCCTCGCAGGGGCGGAAAAAGGAGGTGCGACATGGACGACTTGGGACTGGGGAATTTCGAACACAAATGGCCCAAGTCAGGGTCTTCTAAATCCAACTCTTTTTATTTTCCCTTCTTTTGATTTTTTTTTCTAGTTTCGTTTAAAATCAAATTTTAAAAATTAAAAATTAAAATTAGACCTAAATTAATTCCTAACTAAATTATCCTATCAAATTGAATTAGCTAACTCTAAGTAATGTTTACCACCCTTAATTAAATGCCAAATTAAAGAAAACTAACAAAAATTCAAAAAATTAAAATTAAAGTGCGAAAAATGAACTATTTTGTGATTTTCTCATTTTTATAAAACACTAAACTATTAATTAGTTCAAAAATACAAAAATTAAATCCTAAATGCAAATGCAGCATATTTTGTATTTTTCATTAATTAAACAAAATAAAATGCATAGACAAAAATGCAAATAATTAATAGAAACTGCCACGAAATCCACAAAATTGCAAACACTGAAAGAAATTATTTTGTTTTGAATTTGTTGGAATAATTCATAAAGGGTAAAAATCACGGGCTCACAACAATCAAATAGGTTGCAAGCAAAGCACGTTGGATAACTCAAGTAATAAGATAAAGATTTGGACAAGTTGTAAAACAAAAGTTTTAAATAAAAAGGGAATTTTGGTAAAGGAGGGGTCCTAGGTTGGTTATCCTATAGGATCACCCCATACAATGTCCGGTAAACACTCCTCAATGAGGGGTTACACGTGACATTAGCGCGTAGTCATCATATTCCATATCTACCCTTCTCATCCCCTTATTGGTCATGCAAAGCGCGTGTTTTTCTCTATGCGTGTTGCTACCCATCCCGTCTTAATAGTCCTGGAGGGAGTTAGGACCTCTACCTATAGGTGGTTCTAGACGGACTCCTAAGGTTTTAAAAGGTGAAAAATTCTAAGGCGACAAGCAAAACACTTAGGACTTTCAGCACATAGAAAGAAGCAATTAGAGGCTCAAAGTTTCCTCCTCAAATAAGCACATAACAGCACGACTCAAGCACAATTAAGGTCATCAGACAGTGTCCTAAGGCAGGATATCTAAGTGAATATTCAGAAACAAGCAACTTATTTTTAGACACTCAGGAGTAGTGATCCTAGCAGTTGCCTATGGATTTTTAAAAGCCTGTTAGGATCAGAAAACGTTAAGCAATAGAAACAGTTTTCAGAAATGCAGTTTTGAAAATGTCCTTAAGGCTTGCCTATACGCGGAGTACTGATTAGCACATTTGTGTAGTGAAATAAAGCAGGTTTTGAAACGGATTTTCTGTAATACTTATAGGCATGATATCTAATAAGATTGAGGCAGTTTTAAAGAACTTGTTTCAGGAAACATGGAATAATTAGTTAAACCAATTCAGAAGTGAACTAAGCGTGGACTAAGTTGAATTATTCAGACTAGCTTAGATTAACAGGCAAGAGTTCGAATATGATTTCCTATAGGCATAATATCTACATTTGATACTGATTTTAAAGACTTGCAGGCATGGAAACATACATAACACTTGTTATAACAGGATCTGAATTAAGTCCTATAGGCGTGGCATTTATTAGTTAATCTGATTTTAAGACATTGAAGGCATGATTATTTGAAACCTATAGGCATAGTTTCTAGCATGGTGAGATGACAAAATGTAAAGCCCTATGAGCATGATTTCTACTTGACAAAGCGATCAGATTAAATATAAAGCCCTATGAACATGATTTCTACCCGTACTACCCCATAAAACATGTATCTACCCATCCCTTTCGCTAAATACCCCAATATTTGTTTACAAGTTATTACAGATCAATTAATGAATTACAAAAGTAAATAAGAAAAATAAGAAGTTATTCTATAGGGAGCCTTTGATTAGGCCCAGATTTCCAAAGCCTCTAATGGCCTCAAATGCCTCAATTCCATAGACAATGACATAGTCTAGGTGCATCAAAGTTCCCTAAGGATCTCAAGGATCTCGGGCAGTGCTTACACCTAGACTTGGTAACCAAGAATTGAACAAGTGCAGTGTGGAAGGGACATCCTTAGTATGCTAGAGTTCAGAGGGTTCTCAAGAGGATCCCAAGGCAGAACACATACTAGAGGGGGCAAAACTTATTGACTAGGAGTAGAGTGAAAGTGATTGACACAAGTTGAGAGGTTTTAGTAAAAAAGTTGTATTAAAAAGGAAGTATGTTTGAAAGTAATGTAGTAAAACAACAGAGATTGTTTGGAAAGAGATTGAAAAAATGAACAGAAGTCCAAACACAACACCTTAGGACAGGTTTATACATAGCCAGTAGTCACAGAACCAAAGTAAATTCAGTAGTCACAAACAGGGGTCAAGGGGTTTGGAATACATAGAACACTTGATTGCAAGCACATAATCAAGCAAAGGTCTAGGAATTGGTATAGACATGCTCAAAAACAGCTGACTAGGCATAGTCACAAAACCAGACACAAAGAACAAGATCACTTACAGGGGTGATAGGGATATGGGGATTCATGGAGCACATGATGATAAGCACATAGCAAGTAAGAGATGATTGGTATAGACAAGATCAGAAACAAATAGAGGGGTAACATACTGTTCTTGATGAAGGGAGGTATATAACATGCTAATAATGTAAATATCAACTACAAGTTTCACAACAAAACCACAAATAGAAGAAAATCAGAAACAGGATGAACTAAAACAATAAGAGAATCATATTGTTGTTGGAACTTTGAATTGAAACTAGAACATACCAGTAAAGTGGATAGTGAGCAGAACGAAAGAACAAGAGAACACAATGCTTAGCCTTGGCTTGCAGCCGGCTAACCTAAAGCAGTAGCAAGTAGTACAAAAGAGAGCAAAACGTTTGAGTGCGAGAGATAGTTTTTGAACCAAGAGTTTGTGTGTTGTACTAATGAAAGACTAGAGTATTTATAGTCTTAAAGCAGGTAGTAAATAAGGTAGAAATCAAAGTCCATTAGTAATTAAGGAACTCAGAATCAATCAGTCAGGAAATCAAGGTCAGTACTCCCCTAAGTTAAGGGAATTAATTCGAACGGTACGAACCAGTAGCATATAAGGCAAAAAATCAGTATAAGACTAATAAAGAAAGAATAAAATTTAGTAAGTACAGGGTAAGCAATTACGCTAAGTTCAGAAAACTCCTAATTAAGGAAATGGTTCAGTAAGAATAAAGTATCACAACAAATAAAGTAGGAGAATCAGTTAATTTAAACAAATGAAGTAGAAATGTAGAGTTTAAAAGAGAAACTTCCAATCAGACCATAAAATAAGGAAATCAGAATCAATCAAGAGGAAGTTATGATTCCATACTCCTCAGATAAATAGAGTAAGAACAAACAGACGTAGCAACTGGACAAGGTTAACAATAGAAAGAGGCAAGTCTCGAACAATCGAGGAACATAATCACATAGAGGTGGTATAAGTTAGGCTAAAAGCTCAGTAAGAACACATTTGAGGCAGGGTAATCATAGAAACTTAAACAAGAATCGAGTAGTCATGCTAACACACAGAACCAATCAAAGAAATCTAGAAATATTAGGGATTCTAACACAAGCATGTTGAAAAAGCAGTAAGAACATAGAATCAGTCGAGATATGCAAAGGATAGAAGTTTAAACATAAAAAATTGGCTTAAACAAGGTGTAGAAGAAGTTCCGAAAAACCCTAACTTCAAAAGAAAGTAAAAACAACTGAAATTGATGATTTTTGCAAAAGAGGTTTGAGAACAGTGTAAAACATAAAAGGAACAAACTTGAATCATTTAAAAATAGCACAGATCTAAGAGATGCAAACAAAAATTAGGGTTTCAAAAGAAACCCAAATAGAGATGGAAGAACCTGCTTAGAACTTCAAAAATCGTAAAAAATATAGTGTGATTTTGCTCGAAATTACACCAAAATAGCCATGAACAGCCAAAACAGCAAACCCTATATACAAGTCGGCGTGGCCCAGGGCCCTTGAAGGCCTCAGAGAAGATGAGCAAGGCAATGGAGGAGCCATTAGAGGCTTGGGGTTAAAGGGTGGTCACCGGAGAAGACCGGAGAAGGAAGGCGGTTGAAAAGGGTTTAGTGTTAGGTTGAGAGAACAGAGGAGATGAGAGAATTTGAGGGTGGCGGTCTTTTGGAAATGAGGTAGGGTTAGGGGGTCTTAGGAATTAAAAAAGGAAAGGAATCATATGGGTCGTTGATCTAGGAGATCAACAGCCAGGATTTGATTTATGTTGGATCAGGTAGATGGGTTCTAGGTTTGGGTAAGTGTATACAGGGTCTGGGTTGGGTAATTGGGTATGAAATTGGGCTAGGTTTAGGTTCAATTTAGGCTATAATCGAAATGCAAATCTGGCTATAATTTAAATAGCCAATTTTTCCTATTTAATTTATAATAAATAATAAATAATTTTTGGAAAATAATTTTATGTACCAAAATGATTTAAAATATATATTTATTATTTAAAAAATATAGGGACCAATTTTACGCATATAAAATATAATTATACATTAAGGGCTAATATTGTAATTATATGCAATTTTAGCTTAAAAATATCAAATGCAATTATAAAAATACATAAAAAATATATCAACCATATTTTGGCATAAATATAGAAGTTAAATGACTAAATTATCATAACAATAATTTTGAAAATAATTATTGGGGATTTTATGAATAAAAGGGAAGGAAATAAATCAATTTAAATCCTTAAAATTATGGAAAAATTATAAAAGCCTTGTGCATGCTTATATATGCATGTATATGCTATTTTGAAGGTATTTATGCATGTTTAAAATATATAGGAAAAAATTGGGTATCAACAAGTATTAGTGGAAAATTAGGGAGGAAAGTTGGGAGATTAGGGCTTGAAATTTGAGACTTTGATTTGAGGATTTGAGGGGTCGTTTGTGGTCGAATTTTGATGTATTTGGTACGTATGAACTCGTGAGAGTGTAAGGATTCTAGTTTTGTGATTTTTATCGGAATCCGAGACGTGGGTCCGGGGGTCGGGTTTGGCCAATTCGGAATTTTTGAGTTAAATTGATAATTTTCGTATGGGTTTCATTCCATTAGCATATATTGATGGTTATATATTGATTTTGGTTAGATTCGGGGCTTTTGGAGGCCGAATCGAGAGGCAAAGGCGTCATGGGCTAGAGTTTGTCTTGGCTTGAGGTAAGTAACACTTCCAAGCTTGGTTCTGAGGGTTCGAAACCCTGAACTATGTGTTCTATGATTACTATTGAGGTGACTCAAATGCCAAGTGACGGCGTGTGGGCATGCACCATGTGAATTGCGGCCTGGGTCATTCTATGGCACCGCTTAGTGACTCTTTCATGCTGATATCTATGTTGTAGTTATGTGAATAAGTTAATGAACTACAAATCATGCTAATTATCATGTTAAGGCTTCATGCCAACACTGTTGAGACCCGAGAGGTTGTTCCTTGTTGTCCTATCATTAGCTTTATATTATATAGTCAGTCCTGTTCATGCATATTATATCATGCCTCAGTCTCGATTATTGCTATTTGACATATCATATCATTGTTCGGGCTAGTATCATAATATTTTGAGCCCGTGTGTATGAGACTGGAGAGTATTGACTGAGTGAGGCCGAGAGCCTGATATTGATTGACAGTATGGGATCGGGCTGCACGACGCAGCGGGATATTGATCATGTTTTCGCTGGCATTTATATAGCGTTTGGGCTAAGAGAAGCCCCTTCGGAGTCTTTACACCCCTAGTGAGTGCAGTTGATGATATTGGGGGATGGATCTTCCCTGGACATGGATCTTGTCTGAAGTATTGGTATGGAGATGGATCTTCTCCATGAGGCTGGATTGCCATGTTTCCTGGGTACTGGGTGACTTATAGCCAGTGATGTATATATTCCGGGATGGATTTTCCTAGGGCCGAATGGGCCATATATAGTATTGAGTGGTTGAGCGCTATGAGTGGAAGTATTATACGTAACATTGATCATGGTATCTGTGCATTAGTACTTAGAGGTTCCTGAGCTTTATACTCTGTATTGTTCATACTGTGTTTAATCACTACTGAGAATTTACTTGAACTGTAAGCATGTCTACTTTTCTGTACAATTAAATGTTGCTACCTGTTGAGGCTTGGTTCATCACTACCGTCAGTCCATAGTTTGGACTTGTTACTTACTGAGTTGGTGTACTCACGTTACCCCCTGCACCTCTGTATGCAGATCCAGGTATCTCGGGCCATGGTAGTGGCTGCTGATCATATCATTGTGGACTTTTCTCTGGAGATTGCGAGGTAGCTGCTTGGCGACCACAGTTTCGCCTTCTCCTTCCTTATCTTCCTTGTAGTACTTTTATTAGATTTTCTCAAACTATGTAGTCTTGGTTATTTCAAACGATTGTAGTATTGTGCACATGACTTAGTGACACCCGAGGTCGCGCTTGTATTTCTTTCCACTGGATTTGATTTCTACTTTATCTTATTGGATCTCTATTAAAATTATAATTTTCTTAAGTTTTTATTTGAAAAATGAAGTATTTGGAAATAAGTGGCTGGCCTAGTATTACAATAGGCGTCATCACGACATGGTTAGATTTTTTGTCGTGACATGTTGGAATTAGAGCCTAGGTTATATAGGTTTCACGGGTCATGAGCAGGTTTAGTAGAGTCTCGCGGATCGGTACGGAGACGTCTGTACTTATCCTCGGGAGGTTGTAGAACCTTTAGGAAAAACTTCACATTCTTGAATTCTTGTCGTGCGAATCTGTTGATTCTGGTACTAAACTTCTGTTATTCTATTCTCTCATTGATGGTGAGGACACGTGCTACCGGTCAGGATGAATGACCGCCAGTACCACCAGTTGGGGCCACTAAGGGCTGAGGACACGGTCGAGGTTGTGGTAGGGGTAGGGGTGTAGCTCGTACAACAGCTAGGGTAGCACCTGTAGATCCACCTGTCGCCCCAGTTCATGATCAGGCTCTAGCGGGGGATGCTCCAGTAGCACCGGCTCAGGCACCGACTGTGCCTATTGTTACTCCGGGTCTCCAAGAGACTTTGGCTCAGATTCTGACCGTGTGCACCAGTCTTGCTCAGGCAGTTGCAGTTTCTACTATAGTATCTACTTCTCAGGCCGGGGGAGGCACTCAGACTCCCGCCGCCCGTACACCTGAGCAGGTTGTTCAGGGAATCCAGACACTGGAGGCACCACCAGCCCAACCGGTTGCACCTGCTCAAAATTTTGTGGTTCTAGTTATGCCTAATGACGAGCAGCGTTGATTGGAGAGGTTTGGTAGACTTTAGCCTCCGACTTTCAGTGGTGTAGAGGGCGAGGATGCCCAGGGTTTCTTGGACAAGTGTAATAGGATGTTGCATACAGCAGGTATTCTAGAACCTAGTAGGGTCTCATTTACTACTTTTTAGTTTTCTGGGGCTGCCCTCACTTGGTGAGAGGCTTATAAGAGGCGTAGGCCTATTGGTGCACCGCCCCTTACCTGGCATCAGTTCTCCATTCTCTTCCTAGAGAAGTATGTATTTCATTCTCGCAGAGAGGAGCTGCGCAGGCAGTTCGGGCAGCTGTGTTAGGGGGATATGACCGTGTCGCAGTATGAGATGAGATTCTCTGAGCTGGTCCGTCATGCTATCTAGCTAGTTCCCATGGATAGAGAGAGGATCGGGAGGTTCGTTGATGGCCTCAACTACCAGCTACGGGTTTTTCTGACTAGAGAGAGAGTATATGGCGCTCCTTTTGAGGAGGTAGTTGACATTGCTAGAGAGATAGAGTCAGTTCGTCGTCAGGAGCTAGACGAGAGAGATGCCAAGAGGTTTCGGGGATCTGGTAGCTTTAGTGGTGTTCCTTCGGAAGGTCAGTCTCAGCACGACAGAGGTCGTCCATTTAGACATGCTCAGCCAGCATGTTTAGGTCACCGTGGTGGGTCATCTAGCCATGGTTCTCACAGTTCACATCAGGGTCACTCGTCTCTCAGTGCCCTTCCAGCTCAGAGTTCGACTGAGGCACCATCAATTCAGGGCTCATCTATACCTGGTTCTTCTAGTGGGCATCCCGGTGGGCTCCCTTCAGTCCCAACCGCCATTTACTGGGAGAGGTTTCTTCGAATGTGGAGATTTAGGTCATATTAAGAGGTTCTGTCCTCATCTTATAGGAGGTTCATCCCAGCAGAGGAGTCAGACTTCGACTTCAGCACCAGTTACTTCCCCACCCACTCAGTCAGCTCGGGTGGAGGTCAGTCAGCTAGGGGTTGCCCTACAGGGGGAGATCAATCAGGTGGTGTTCAGGCCCGTTTCTATGCCCTCCCAGCCAGACCAAATGCTATTTTTTCAAATGCTGTGATTACGAGTATTATCTCAGTCTGCCACAGAGATGCCTCTGTATTATTTGATTCCGTTTCCATTTTTTCATATGTGTTATCATATTTTGCCCATTATTTGGATACACCTCGCGAGTCTCGTGTTTCACCTGTTCATGTATCTACTCCGGTGGGCGATACTATTGTTGTAGACTGTGTATATCGGTCATGTGTAGTGACTATTGGGGGTTTGGATAGCCTAGTAGATATCTTGTTTCTTAGTATGATTGATTTTGACGTGATACTAGGCATGGATTGGTTATCTAAGTGTCGTACTACTTTGAACTGTCATGCTAAGACAGTGACATTGGCTATACCAGGGTTGCCATGGATTGAGTGGCGATGTTCGACTAATTATGTTCCCAATAGGGTGATTTCATTTCTGAAGGCCCAGCAGATAGTTGGGAAGGGTTGTCTTTCATACTTAGCCTTTGTGATGGATGTCAGTGCAGAGACTCCTAGTATTGATTCTGTTCACATAGTGAGGGATTTTCCCGATGTGTTTCCTGTAGACCTGTTGGGCATGCCGCCGGACAGCGATATTGATTTTGGTATTGAATTGGTGCCGGGCACTCAACCCATTTCTATTCCACCATATCGTATGGCACCAGCGGAGTTGAAGGAATTGAAAGAGCAGCTTCAGGAACTCCTTAACAAGGGGTTTATTCGGCCTAGTGTGTTACCTTGGGGTGCGCCTGTTCTATTTGTGAAGAATAAAGCAGGATATTGTGGGATTTGTAGCTCGGTGTCTCAATTGTCAGCTGGTGAAATATGAGCATCAGAGACCGGGTGACTTGTTTCAGCAGATAGACATTCTAGAGTGGAAGTGGGAGCGGATCACCATGGACTTTGTAGTTGGACTCCTATGGACTTTGAAGAAGTTCGATGCTATTTGGGTTATTGTGGATCGGCTGACCAAGTCCGCACACTTCATTCCTGTATGTACTACCTATACTTCAGAGCGGTTAGCAGAGATTTACTTCCGAGAGATTGTTCGCTTGCATGGTGTCCCAGTTTCCATCATTTCAGATAAAGGTACTTAGTTTACTTTGCAGTTTTAGAGAGCCGTACAACGAGAGTTGGGTACTCAAGTTGAGTTGAGCACATCTTTTCACCCTCAGACGGATAATTTGAGCGCACTATTTAGATATTGGAGGACATATTACGCTCTAATGTCATTGATTTTGGGAGTTCATATGATTAGTTTCTACTGCTCGCAGAGTTTGCTTACAATAATAGTTACCGGTCGAGTATTCGGATGGCTCCATATGAGGCTTTATATGGGAGACGATGAAGATCTTCAGTTGGTTGGTTTGAGCCAGGTGAGGCTAGGCTTTCGGGTACAAACTTAGTGCAGGATGCTTTGAGCCAGATGAAGATCTTCAGTTGCTGCCTGTTGAGGTTTGGTTCGTCACTACCGTCAGTCCATAGTTTGGACTTGCTACTTACTGAGTTGGTGTACTCATGTTAACCCCCTGCACACCTGTGTGCAGATCCAGGTATCTCGGGCCACGGTAGCGGCTGCTGATCATATCATTGTGGACTTTTCTCTAGAGATTGCGAGGTAGCTGCTTGGCGACCGCAGTTCCGTCTTCTCCTTCCTTATCTTCCTTGTAGTACTTTTTATTGGATTTTCTCAGACTATGTAGTCTTGGTTATTTCAAACGGTTGTAGTATTTTGCTCATGACTTAGTGACACCCGAGGTCGCACTTGTGTTTCTTTCCGCTGGATTTGATTTCTACTTTATCTAATTGGATTTCTACTAAAATTATGATTTTCTTAAGTTTTTATTTTAAAAATTGAGTATTTGGAAATAAGTGGCTGACCTAGTATCACGATAGGCCATCACGACATGGTTAGATTTTGGGTCGTGACAGAATCGGAAGTATAAGGTAATCACCTATTGAATTCATGAGAATCGATAGAACCTCATGGTAAAATATAATAGTATCATATCTAACATAACAATCGTGCACTATCATGTCAAAACCCTTATTTTTCACATTGATAAGAAACCAACTCTGCTAATCTCTAGTTCTTTGTCATCAATTGTCCACGCTTTGCTTTATTAGTGAATCGTAGCTCGTAAACATTCCAATCTAGTTTTGATCATCCAGAATATCAGTTAAACCGGGAATCGCTAGAGCATTATTTAAATTCAATCCTTGTGGAGACGATAATCATACTATATTATCTTTGGCTAGCGAGCATCAATTTCCTGTTGTGTTTTGCACTCGTCAATCTGATAAAAAAATATTTAAAAATCTTGGTCAAAGTTTATATAGTTTGAATCTTGAAAAACTAAAAGATTTTATAGAAATTGAAACTGAATGAATAATTAATTCAAAGACTTAATTACTTGTTCTCAAACTTAAAAAAAATAATTTTATTTTTTCGCATTGGGGTTTAGTAGTTTTACAATTAAAAATAAAATAATTTTTTACCTCGAATAATATTTTATCTTTATTATTTTTTTGTATAATATTTGAAATCTACATCCGCACATTGCGGGTGTATCCTATCTCGATGAATAAAATATTATATTAAATATTATATTTGAGATATAAACTAATAATTTAAACTCTTTAAATTGAAGAATATTAATTATGATTCTTTTTTAGTTTCAACAAAAATACATAGCCTTTAAAAATTTAAGAGTTTTTCTGGAAAAAGAACTTTAGTGTTTATTTTTTATTTAGTTGTTATTCTTTTTCGTTTACCTTTTTTTGGAGTATCCATTTGTAACTCTGTTTGATCTAAGTTTTTCTGTCTAACTTCATTCTAATCTTTATCTATTCATATTATTACATGGATTAGATTATCAAAACAATAATCTTTTGTAATTATTGAAAAATAACTTGTACGATTGATGTGTACCTCGAACAGTTGAGATTGCATTCTCTGTAATATTAGTTTCCTGCTTTTGACTTGGTTCTGTTGCTAAAATTAATCGTTTTATTTATTTAACGAAGACCAAAGAATCGTAACCTTAAAAGAAGTCCTTAATGGTTAAAAAAGGAGTCCTAAATTTCAAAAAAAAAAAATTACTTAAAACTTTTACAAACATTGCTTTTTTGTTAATAGATTTATTATGTTACATCATTAATTTAGGAAGGATTTATGCAAGATATGTATTATTAAAACTCTGTGTCCATACTTAGGGAGAAAACTTAAAATGAAGATCTTGTCTAATATAAAATTTACTTTTAAGGGGCAAAAAGGCAAACAACATTTCGCTAAGGGCATTCATGCTTTTTGTCAAGACCCAAAATTCTATCGCACTGATCCTAGATCCAGTAATCTCGTCTCACCCAGCACGAGTTGTTCAAGCAATAAGCCACCCCAGACATGACCAAAAGTCTTATATGATGCCACAATATGCCAATATGCTACAAACTTGAACGTGATACATAAGGAAAACAAACTCTAGAAGGGACTATTCAACCCACGTAACTAATTAGACAATCGAAAAGGTGTCATGAACCTACCTCAGAAAATGAGAAGCAAAATAGACAAAATAGAATATAGGGGACTGTAGTCAACATCACACTGTTGCAGCGTGCAACCCGATCCAACAACATACCCGTGGTGGCGTGTCACCCGATCCATACATAAAATTCAAATAAGAAGATACTTACCGAGCTAAATTGCTCATTGCTACAAAATATAGGGGACTGTACTCAACATCACACTGTTGCGGCATACAACCCGATCCAACAACATACCCGTGGCGGCGTGCCACCCGATCCACACATAAAATTTACATAAGGAGATACTTACCGAGCTAAATTGCTCATTGCTAAAAAATACCGAATATCGGCCACAAGCACGCTAAGTGCATAATACCATCACTGGGAAGACAGATAGCGCCATACGCTACAAAACTCAAGCACAACTGAGGTGCGATATATGATCTGAATCTCGAGGGCCATCCTGCTCACATAACACTATCGCTAAGCAGAACCTCAACACATAAGAAATTTTTTAAGTCGTTTCACAACTCACACGGCACCGTATATTATTACATGAAATAGCCGATGACGAAATAACATCCAACATTCGAATACTCCTCCATAAGGAGTGCTGTGCTGAAATGAACACATCTAGCCTGATATAAAGCTCATATTCATATTTAAATCCACCCACCGATCTTAGCCGATTCTGACCACACCGTACTATTATAATAACCTTTCAAGGGTCAATAATAACCCCTTTTTCCCATAACTCACAAGAACAACCCTCATATACGGAGCAAACCTCCACAGTCCACAACCTAATAAACTGAGTGCCCTCCAGGCATAAATTCTCAAATTAGTAATATTACCATAATCTTCACACTTGGTCTAAATCTTCAATCAATCAAGTGACTACATGTCACATTTACATAATATTCCTGTGGAACACGCTTCCACGATTTCCCGCACTGGGTAACAAGTCTGCACATCCATACCACCGGCTACACTAATATTGTAAAGTGAATCAAGGATCCGCAAATCAATACACGAAGCCTCTTGCATAAGGCACTGATCTCAGGTGACGCTGAAGACAAAACCAGCTCGCTCTAAACATCTAAATTCTTTTCCTGCTCATCCGAGTTCATGACATCCTTGTCAATATCGAACTGCAACCTTGATCCTCACTTTCAAATTTCATACCGCTCACTGCACCTAACACATCAATATGCAATAGTACAAGAATTTTATCATAACTCCTGAACCACTAATAGGGTAAACACTTCATCATATAGAAACTTTTTACTCAATTCATTCCAAGAGAACTATAGCAACACGTGAGTAAATTCTCATAACCGTAGAACATTCAAATCCTCAAGTAGTGGTCTAAACCACCATAACCCTTCCAGGATTTGCCTACACATAACATGTCATAATACTTGAATACTTCCAAATAAAATTAATTACGGTGGCTGTCAAGCCTCGCACGTACCGCCACAAATCACAACATAACTTAATCACGCTGAAGGAACTGATCACCGCCACCATTATGCCAATTCAACCATGGCTAACAAATCTAACTTTTTCTAATTCATCCTTAACTTGCCTTAGAAATAATAATAGCTACATTCCTTACATCACCGACCTAAATCCGCACTCATCTTGAGTGGCCCCATTCCACGAGACAACATTGTCTCCAAACCCATGAACCGTTTCATATCCTCCTTGCACACACATTCGCATCTTCAACTGATACACCCATCCTGATAATTCCTCTACGAATCCGAAGTTATTTTCTCTTTTTCCTCCAAATGCTACAGTGCAAGTCAAAAAAATCATAGAACATTCCGTGCCTCTTATCATAGCCCGCTACAAAAGCTCGATTCTTAACCATACCGCGGGCTCGAAATTCTTAGGCACCGCATTTTAACCTTTGAATTCTCTAGGACCGTTGTTGAGAGTCACCCACTCTGGCTTGGTCCCGAATATAATCAACTCCAAGGCTCCGTTGGCAAATGAACACCCATCTCAAAGAAGCACTCGATTGAATCACTTCCCTTGTAAATTACCTCTATACGAAGCATAAATCCCGAATCTTCCTAAAGCCCGAACAAGAGTCAATAAGACCAACTATAGCATACCTTTATCAATTCCTTTGCTCAAATTACCACTTATGTTCTTTTCCCTTAGCTGTAATAACTCACCAATATGCCGATAACCCGAAACCTTACAAGTAGATAACCATGCAACCAATCATAGGCGGTGGGACTCTCCCACCTAGCTTGGAGCTACTATTACACAACTCTGGAACCCACCAAGATTCTTTCTTTATTTATGACATGATCTTGCACAACCAACCCGCCAAATTCCTCGAAATCCTTCTGTTAGCATTTCACGAACACTCTGAATCTCTAGCAACATTCACATATTCGACCTCTTACTGGATAGTCAGTAAATTCTTCACAGAAGCTTCATCAACCACGCGACTGCTGACCTGCTCACAAGAGATAATTCGCCTATGGGAATTACATGTCGACATCATTCAACATCATTGCACGAGGTACAATCACTACGACATCAATAACCCATCCTAAGCCCGTTCTCATTCACCAATTGTACCCGTCCGTTCACTCCTTATGGATATCAACTAAATGTGCGACAATATCTTACAATCCAAAGTTATATTGCACCCTTCTTCATATCAAACAACTCATTTCTATTGCATCAGACCTCCCGTCGTAATATAGCCAATATATCAAATTAAGCCCGTGGACCCAATCACTGTCTACTAAAATTCCCAAATAACTCTAAACTTTCCTCAAGGTGTGTAGTTACCCTACCACTAAACCCATATTCTCCTCTGCCACTCTCCCACTTTGGCCAAACCCTCTTCTTTAAGCAACTACTCAACTTTCGCTTCTTACACTTGGCCTTCCAAAAAACTTAACCACCGCAAGGCACCTCCCACATGTACTTCCTCATCCTTCGCTGCCCAGTTGTTTCCTTAAATAAAAATCTATCTCCGTAGTACTTGAACCAACAGATCGCTACTAACTTTAAACCTTCCTGAAGATCGTCTTTCTCGGGCCATCAACATAAAAAATACTGATTCCATCCTGAACCACCGCATGCCGCGATCTCTGGTAGCCGCTTCCACGACACTATTTCACAATACCTGGCCCAAGGGCAAATTAAAGAAGACTATAACACCGGTGAACTTAACTCATTCAATCAAGGACGACGACACCTCGCGGATAAAAATTCCACCACGCTCGAGAATACCAAGTCTCGTTACTTCATCAACCCAACCCCGAACATTTATAGTCTGATTTCCTTTCCTCTGTCCAAATCTCTGAATCATGCGCTGAGTAAACCTCCTTTCAAGCCATTCACTGCCCCGACACATAGGCAAGCATCATACCATCACATCAATACTGCGCGATAACCATTCATGAGCATCATAGCAACCTGTGCATAGCCTTAAAGCTCTTAGAAGTATAACTACTGAGCTGAAATGACATAATATCCTTTTGCAAGGCGACGATAATAGCCCAAACAACTACGCAGGGAGAAACATCCCGCACCACATCTGTAGTATCTTTACAGTTCCTCGATTCCCAATTTATAATAAGCGCTTCACGTCGCATAAGATTGAATGGAAAGGAAATGAAGGCATAAGCCTCAAAGAAATCAAACCGCACGATGAGGAATCAAGAAGGGAAGTGCTCCTAACAGCCATGTAGCCTCTCGAAGATAAGTACAGACGTCTTCGTACCAATCTGCAAGACTCTACTAGACTTGCTCATGACTCGTGAGACCTAAGTTAACCTAGTGCTATGATACCATGTTATCACGACCCAAAATCTATTAAAGGTCGTGATGGCACCGGACACCACGGTCAGGCAAGCCAAGACCAAGACATTAATTAAATTCACATTTTAGTATTTTTGAAATTATTTCTTTTCCTTACATTAAACAATATATAATGAACTTCACTGAGTAAATAACAGCGTCTTTAACAAATTTAAATACTGAAACATCCCATAGTCATCCTAGAACCCGGTGTCACAAGTGCATGATCATCAATTAAGAATTATACATAAAATATAGCATTTGTCTGGAATACAAATTGGACAGAAAAAGAAATATAATACTCTGAAGGGGACTCTATTGGCTGCGGGTCGTCTCGAGAAATGCAGTCACCTAAGTCTCCGTATCAACCATGTCGGTACGCCCACCTAGGCCACTAGACATAATATGAACCAGTGCAACAAAAATGCACAACAAGTGTAGTATGAGTATAAAAATAACGCGTACCCAGTAAGTATCTAGTCTAACCTCGAAAAAGTAGTAACAAGAGGTTGACTTCAACACTTACTAGTGGTCCAATAATATAATCAATCGTGGGTTTATTAAAAACAACAGTAAACTCAAGGGAATCATGAAGCAAGTAAATAACCCGTTTGGTAATAAGAGATTTCCAATTCCATATTTCATCGTTTATCAATTTATCTCAGGTCAGGGAGGTAATATCATTATTTATAAATTTCAAGGCAAGCAATACAAGCATGCACAAATTATGACGAGGTCGTACCGCCCGATACAACAAAATATTTAAACTATGCACTGTTAGAGGGTCGAATGGTGCGAACCATAGATGCATCTATTACCCCACTCGTGAATCATACATGCGACACAGTCAAATATAAGTAAACACATCAAACATTCAATCAAGAATTCATCGGGGAAATATTTACCCAAAGAAATGGCAACTTCTCTTTAACGGTCAAGAAAATAATGTTTAACTTTTTTAGAAATTCATTTACCAATTCGATATGATTTAAGCAATTTAAATTGTCAATAAGGCTACAAATATTTCAAGTATAGCATGCTTTCGGGTCCTAGACTATCCAGACTTAAGCATAATAGTAGTTACGCACGGACCCTCGTCCCCTCGTGCGTACGTAGCCCCCATAAATAAAAGCACATATTTAATTATTTCACATATGGGGATAATTCCCTCTTACAATATTAGAAAGGAGACTTACCTTGCTCCAAAGTTCCATAACCGGTTTCTAAGCCCTTACGACGACTCAGACCGATGCTCAATGCTCCAAAACTAGCCAATAATTATGCAAACCCATTAATATATACTCACATACTTATAACAATTCAATTTATATCAATCTCCAACTCTGCTTGGAAAATTGGTAAAATCATTCTCGGGACCACGTACTCAGATTCTGAAATTTTTCGCAGACAAACATTACCCATAACATTACGAACTCAAATATATAATTTATTCCCAATTCCATGTCCAAAATCGTGGTCAAAATCCAAAAATATAAATTTCTAGGTTTTTCTTCAAAACCCCAAATTTTCACTAATTTCTCATGATTTTCCATGTAAAAATCTGGATATAATCTAAGTATTTAACTTAGTAGGTGAAAATCACTTACCTTGACATAGATGAAGAAAATGGAGCTCCAAAATCGCTCCTAGGTCGGCTCCCATGGAGGAAATGAGATGAAAATGGCCAAACCCCCATTTTGCAACTTATATTCTGCCTAGGCCTCCCTTCTACGTGATCGCGGAAAAGACATCGTGATCGCGAAGGCCAAACAGACCTCACCCAAAATTCCTTCTCCACATTCGCGTTCCACTGAATGCGTTCACATAGGCCAAACGGCCTCCTGCCCCGTTCCCTCATCTCCTCTTCGCGTTCGCAGTTGGTCCTCCACATTCGCGAAGCCTTGCCAGGCCCACCTACGCGTTTGCAGGCCCCTCACCGCATTCACGTAGGGTATAAAAAAGCTTTGAAACTTTGAATTCGAATTAGGGTTTTCAAAAATCATTATTTGTTTGGATTGAGTGTTGTTACAAACAATTGGGAATATGGTTTGGAGTTTATATCTCAATTTTGAGGGGTTTTGGTGAAGATTAGACTTGGTTTTGGCTGAATTTCAGATTGAAACTCGAAGAAGAAGAACACATGATACACATTATATTTACGAAATTGTAGTAAAATTGTATTCTGTTGTTTATATATTTTTCTTTTATTTATTTAACTACTGTATGAAAGTTGAACAACATTGTATTAAAATTATATTTAAGTTGTATGATATTGTAGTTGCATATACCTAGTAGAAATAATATATGAAAGTTGTAGATAAGAGTTGAAAATGCAACTATCAAAGTCTGTTTTTAGTATTGTAATTGGAAGTAATGATATAATTAAATTCATTTCTATGCAAGATATATAGCTTCTGTCAAAGATATGGGGAGAAAGAGAGAATCTGGAGAGAAGAGGGGAGAGAGGAGAGGACAAAAGGAAAAGAGTGTAACTAAATCCTTGATTGAAGGCAGGTGGATTGTATATATTTTGTAAACAAAACTTGTTTATGTCAGGTAATTAACTAAACATGGACATTAAGGGTAATAAAGTTTCAAATAGTGTATAAGAATGAAAAAATACCTTAAAGAAATTAGGATCAAGTTTGAAAATTGAGTTTTATTTATTTATTTATGTTTCCCCAAAAAGTAATATTCAAAATTTCAAACGAAACAAAAAGAGAAAAAATTCGTCCAGTTTCTCTTCTCAAATAAGCTTCCCAATAGCTTTCCCTCCAAGATTTGTATAACTCCACCTCGTTTTCATTTCCCTCCGAATTTCAAAAACTCGAATTTCAAAAACTTTCATTGCTCTTCACATGGCCCCTACTATTATCTTCCTATATATATAATTCATTGAAACTTTCATATCTCTTCATCAATTTACACTATCAAACAAATCACATCTGATAAAATTTCCACAATTTTGCCGCCATGACCTTTTCATCTTCTGTTAAAGACCCAATATGTGTAACCACAAAGCCCAATTATCGGCCGACCGGCGAAATCCATGTTATTATTGGTCCTATGTTTGCTGGAAAAACAACTGCTCTTCTTCGCCGTGTCAAATTGGAATCTAACGACGGCAGGTACTACTAGTACTGTTCTTGTTAATTTGTTTGTCTCATAATTTTGCGCTACTTTTTTTGTTACATTAGTTTGATTTCCGAGTGCAAATTTATATGTTTCTAAGTGACGTGAAAAGAACTAGGAGTTTTAATTTATTGCTAGTAGAGGCTGATCCATGATCTAAAGGTGGTAGACCCATCTTTTTGCGGTTTGTAAATTTGTATAGTAGATGAAAATATGTTTTGTGTGTATCCAAATATGCTGAATTATGCAAAAAAAAAAAAAAAAAAAAAAAGAAAACATGTGAATATATAATGGATTTAAGTTATATGCCGAATTATCAATAGGTTCTTATTAAATATTTTAGGTGATCCAATTGTGTAAATATGTTTATACTTTGGTGCATAGATCTTAAACTCATATATGATAGATCACACCTACTTTAAACCAATTACCATGCTATATGATTGAAAATTGATCTGGCGTTTAATGTTTTTGATGATTTTGAGAGTAATTGAGGTTGGTCAACATTCATATAGGTGGTTCTGTTATTAGAAATTATGTGCTGAATTGTTTATTTTATAGTTTTTAGGCTGTAAGTTTAATTTTTCAAATTGTGTAACCAGAAATGTGGTGATGATAAAGTCAAGCAAAGATACAAGATATGCAGTAGATGCAGTAGTGACACATGATGGGACAAAATTCCCATGTTGGGCATTACCTGATCTTTCATCTTTCAAACACAGATTTGGACTAGATGCATATGAAAAGGTACAAATCCTGCTCTTGATTCCCGAGTCAACAAGCTCTTCAGCCTGACATGTTAAAAACACTCTGTCTATTCTTGAGAACTTCTAGATTGTATTCACAAAAGTAATTGTTTTCACTCTACTTTATCTCATACAATTCAATGAACCAGAGCTTCGAGTTTGACATTGTTGATCTTGGATAATTGATGACGGGTCATGTGATAACTCTACTCTGACTCGAGAATTGACAGTATATTATAAGTCTTTTATAGTAGTAATTTACACCAGTAATTGGCAAAAATGAGCACCCTTTAGGACACATTTGTTGGGGGTAATATTTAAACTAAAATTGGATAAAAGCTCTACAATTTGATGGTGGATATTAGAGATTTCTCGTGTCTCTAACTTTTACCTTACTCAATTAACTATTGGATTATGGTCCCGGGGTTTGAACTTATACAAGTAAAACTCCAGAACCATCTTCTGGAGTTTGAAACTTATACAGGTGAAGCTCCAGGATGTGAAATTTTCCTGTGAGTGCAACATTGTTCAAATTTTAGTACATAATGGAAAAAACAGCTGATTGTTGATGCACAGTATTAGAGATTGTCTGCATTATACACAACAGGATAAATTGATCCAATATATGTCAGTATGTTATGACACTTGGATGAGAAAGCAGGAGGGATCTCTTGAAAAGATCTTATATAGTAGGAATAACAAATACTACTACACACTATCGCAACATAGCACAAATGGTTTAGAAGGCACAAATCAGGGCTAAGTGCTGCAGGTATAGAATTTGATGAGAAGGCAGGATAGAAAGGAGACCTGAAAATTGTGAGTCAAACTCAAGATTAGCCTTTTGAATTTGATAGAGCAATAGTCATAAAAGAACTTCTTAGTAGGAAAAATGAATTCACTTTTGTTAGCTGTGATGTGGTGTGAGTGTGTTTCAATCTCCTAGTAACTCTATTTCTTGATTAGGTCGATGTGATTGGCATTGATGAAGCTCAGTTCTTTGATGACCTTTATGATTTCTGCTGCAATGCTGCTGATCTTGATGGGAAGACTGTAATTGTTGCAGGCCTAGATGGCGATTACTTGAGGTACTCCTCGAATTCTTGAAAACTAGTTTCCAAACCAAGTTCTTTAGCAGAAAACTGTGCTCAAATATGGTATCTTGAGCCGAGGTTCTATTGAAAACAATCTCTCTATTTGCTTAAGATAGGAGTAGTTGCGTACTAACTACCCTTTCCAGATCCCACTTGTAGGAATACACCGGGTTTGGTATTGTTTGTTGTTTGTTGTTGTTTGTGCTCTAATATGGTATTGTGTGCTTGCTTGTAGGAAAAGTTTTGGATCAGTGCTTGACATAATTCCACTTGCTGATACTGTGACAAAGTTGACAGCCAGATGTGAACTATGTAACAAAAGGGCATTTTTCACCTTTAGAAAGACTAGTGAGACAGAAACTGAGCTTATAGGTGGTGCTGATTTATACATGCCTGTTTGCCGTCAGCACTATGTCAATGGACAATCTGTCAATGAAGCTGCAAAAATGGTTCTTGATTTTCATAAACTGCCAAGTAGCCTTATATTAGAAACAACTCTAGTTACTCCATAAAACTTGTGTTCAACTCCTTAAAATTATCAGCTGTCTGAAATGCTGGTTTGATGATCATGTATTTTTCCTCACTATAAAAGTAAATGAAATGTTTTGCTTCTTACTCAATTCTCTAACAGTTATCCAAAGTGACATACAGGAAAATGATGACTTAATCTTTGAAGTTTCTTTGAAGTTTTTTCTTTCTCGGTTAAGGTTAGATCATGGCTAAAGATATGCCACTGCAATGGTAAATAGGCCTGAATCTTTGATTAGAGTTTTATTTCTTGTGGTATCATAACCATTGTGAGTTCAATCAACTTACTAATACTACATAATTTCTTCAATCAAAAAGCATACACTCCTGCTTTCTTTGGGTCCTTCATGGTGAAAAGGAATAAAGAAGCTCTAGAGGCTCTTGAGCCATATTGATAGAGATGGCAATGGGCAGGGCGGGATGGTTGCGGTGCGGGTTCAATCTCAACCCGTCCCCATCTGGTATATCATAATTTTCTATTTTCAACTTGTCCTACCTAAATCCACATTGCACGCACTGCTTTAAAAAGTTATTTTCTTTTTTTTGAAAATATAATATTAAATTATGAAATTTATAAATAAAAAATTGGGTTGAGTTATTTTTTTTAATTATTATCCAAAATCTATTGATCGTAAAATATTTAATTTGTATACAATTGTGTATCCTCTTTGTAAAACTTTGATCCAGTGAAGAGAAAATTAGAATTGTTTATCAGTGTTTCTTATGCCTTTATGTCTAGCTTGTGACATGTCTTAAAGATCACCTTTAGCATTTACCAACCAATTCTATATTCAATATTATATGACCTACAGTTAGATTCAACAAACCAGGATGCGAAAATATGAAATACAACTGGAAGACAAGTTCTGTTTCCAAAGCAGTGTAAGTTGCGTCCTTCGTGACAACCCGCATAGATTCGCGACCCGCTTGTTAAAATTCATGTTTTTGTACGTGAAAGTATACAATAAGTAAATTGATGGAAGCTCGGAAATGAGATGTTACATCCCGCATTTTCGTACGTTAAAGTTTCGTCGTAAGCTAATCGATGTAAGATCGGGAATGAGGTTATTTTGAGATTATAATCATTATACTATTTCAAACACGTGATGCATAAATTCGTGAAGGAGAGATGATAAGTAAATCGAAGGAAATGAGTTTCGTCGAAGTATGACAATTTGGGATAAAATATGGTCAAAGTTATAATACTCCGTATTTATGGACTAGTGTCATACAAGGTACCACATGACTATGATTATAAGGTGTATAAAGTGTGTTAAAAGTGAGTAATACTTTAAATAATTTAAGATAATTCTTAATTATGTGAATAATTGGGTTACTTAATGATTTTGGCGGTAAGATTAACTAGGAAATTAAAATCTTTGGATGAAGACAAAGGCATTAACGGTAGCCTTACCTTATGGAAATGGTGACCCTTAAAGTTCATAAATAGGTGGCAAAATTAGAGGGATATTGTTGGCTAAGTCATCCCAAAAGCGGGGGCCCACAAATTAAAAAAAATATGACATTGTTACATATATATCACTTAAGAGGAAAATCATGGGCTGCAACGAACGCATATCATTTTCAAAAGAATTCTTATGAACTCATATAAGAGAGCTAGCTTGCTAATGGATGGCTTGCTACAGTAGCATAAAATGCGATTCTAAGAGAGCACGATGCAATCTTTCTCAAGAATATCATACAGATTTTCCCCTACTTCGATTTGTTGCTACATATTTTGTCGCAATCAACGTGTATTAGAGGGATTGTCAAGAGAATCGGCTCAGGTATGTTAAGGCTAAGTCTTTCTTTCATTTTGGCATGATCTCGTAACTACATGAGTTTGATAACAAGGCATAAAGAGAAGTTTATATTCCTGAACTTATGTACATTATCCTAGTCTCATAAATTACAATATTTTTCCTTATCAGGACTTTATATTCAATTGAGTATTGTCTTCTTCCAGTCAAGAGAGAGGAGATTATATATATATATACACACACAGAGTATTACAGTATTTTCACCACCATCGAGCTATAATCGGTGAGCAGGCTCCTATTGGCAACCTCGGATCAGATGGTAAGTTATATACCGAGCCTGCTGTGGCCGAGCATCTATGAGCGAGCCCAGCATGGCCGAGATACAGAGCCTAGTACGACCGAGCGCCTATGAGCGAGTCTACTATGACAGAGCAGTTATTTATACCGAGCCTTATAAGGCCGGACAACTATTTTACTTACTATATTGAGAGAGTTGAGTTAGTATCAGCAGGTAAGCATACCTTCAGATTATCTTTGGCTCCTAGTTACTTTCAGTTATTATATTATCAGTTCAGTTTCAGCTTTCAATTATTCTGTAGCCTTACATACTCGGTACATTATTTTGTACTGGCGTCTTTTTGTTGGGGATGTTGCATTTCATGCCTGCAGGTATAGACAATTAGTTTTACGAGCCCTCATAGTAGACGAGGTTAGCATTCAATGAAGGATTAATAAGACTCCACCTCATTCGGAGTGGAGCCGAGTCTATGAGTCATTATGTCAGAATTTTGCTACAGACTTATGGGTAGGCCGATACCCTGTCCTATTTGATGTCAAACTTCCTTAGAGGCTTTGTAGACAGAGGTTCATTTTGTACAAGTATGTGAGAGGCCTTGACGGCCCATGTGCATTCATGTTTTAAGAAAGATGATTTATTTATACATTGCTTTTCCACTTATAGTTATACATTACAAGTTGTGGCCATGTTGGCCTAGTTACCAATGATAGTACGATAAGAAAGATATGTTATGTTGGTACTCAGTTGAGTAAGGCACCGGGTGCCCATCGCGGCCCACAATTTAGGTCATGACAAAAGTGGTATCAGAGCGGTTCTGTCCTAGGGAGTCTACAAGTCGTGTCTAGTAGAGTCTTATTTTTGGGTGTGTTGTGTACCACACTTGTAAGCAGGAGGCTACAAGGCATTTAGGACTGTCATTCTTTCTTTTTACTCTAGATCGTGTGGTAGAGCTCAGTTGTAAGAACTTAATTTTCTAAACTCTATCTTGTTCATAATACGACGATGCCTATATTCAGAAGGGCAGTTGGTAAGAGATATAGTTGTGGAAGAGTTCAGTAAGAGGAACTCGATTTTTATGTCATGCTTATGATGGATAAATATAAGGTATTCAACAGATCATGTGTGTACTAAAATGTGTAAGTTACTTGATAAAAATCCCTAAGGTAGAATATCTATCCACCCATATGGTGAAAAACAATGAGAGATTCAGAAGGTAGATACAAGCTTCAACAAGTAAAAAAGAGAAAGATGAGAAGGGACGAGGTACCCAGTTAATGAAGATTATTGGTATTTTCAACTCAGGCAGAAAAATATAAGCATTGTGAGTTATCTTCAACAATAACAGAGGTACGTACAATTGGTCACACCCATTTCAGTTATGCCCTGTGGGAGCTAACAAGATATAGTTTAAGAGAAGGACATGATATCAAGATCTGGGTGGGGTTAGAGTAACCCGAAATGGTAGATGGATTGTTTGCGTTAGTCGATATTTCTGAAGGATATTGCAAATGTGCTAACAAATCTCCTTGTGAGACACTTAGATGGTGCACTCTAGAATAGTACAGCTAGATATGAATACTAGAATGTTCAAAGACAGACACTGGAATTTTGAAAGGGATAAATATTACCTTAGTATGGGTCCCGTTCCTAGCAGAGCGAGAATGCTAGGCAACCCAAAGAGCCAATAGATGAAGCAAGGGGAACTAAAAGCAAAAGAATGTCTTATTGAAGTTTTCAAAAGAAAGTGATAGGCAGAAATATCAGCAGGGAGATAAGGAAGCATTATGAGTAAGGTGTGATACATGGATGACAATGGTAGATAAAAAAATGTCAGTATTATAGAGTCTATAGACATGTGAAGGAAGAAACGAGAGGTGATAAGCCTTGAGACAACAAAAGAGTATAGGCCATAAAGTCATATCCTTATTTCGAGAAATAAGTTCGTGACTCTAACGTAATTACCAGAAGGAAAAGCTAGACCTCCAGAGTAATAGAAATAAGTATGGGATGGCGAACAAGATAAACTAAATATGTATTGGAGACTGAATGATTTGATAATGATCGATATCATGAGAATTTCATATTTCGTTCTGACAATAAAAGAATAGACAACAGAAGAAGATTCATGAGAAATTCAGAGAATGGTCATTCAGAAAGACGCGTCTCTAAAGCAAGCAATGTGAGCAAAGTTAAGCTTAAGGGACTGTATATGCCAGTTACACTAAGTGTCACCCTCACAAGTAAGGAAATTCGTTATCTTTTGTTCAGAAGGATTACCGCAAGGCGAGTAAGTGTTATCGATGATATGAAGAGACGCCAAAGATGAAGAGGTAAAACAACTATAGGTAGATCGTCGTAGCTCTAAACCTTAGTACTCCCCCTGAAGGGGGGAATATGCAGTGATGTGGCATTAAGTTAGAATTAAGTGGTTCTAGTAACTATGGAATGGTGAAGGAAGAATGCGAACAAAATGATAAAGGAATGGGATTGTACTTATCCAAATCCTATAGATATGCTACGATTCCATAACATTAGGTAAGCACGATATCAAGGAGAGGAAGTAATGGTTCCGACCCGAGATGTTTGTGATAAATAAGGAGCCAGTACGAGACGTAAGTTAAGACAAAGGAAATAACGCAAGGAAGATTATGCAGAATATTGATATGAGAATGGGCGAACGAGTATTTAGTATTTAATTTAGGAAGAGCCTATTCATGGCTAGACAAGAGTTTACAGACAAATCAACAGATCGTTCAAGATAAATGTAGTGAACCCCAACATGGGAAATTCAATCTTATAGATATGACATCGTGATCCTTGAGAAATATTTAGATAGGAGTTGGGGTAGTTAAAGGCACCGTATGAGTGTTATGGAAATAAAAGAGAGTCCCACGGGGAAGACAGACAAAACTTCAGTTCAAAAGCAACTGTACGAGCACATGAGTGTGGATGTAAGTAACTAAGGATAATTATAGGTGAGTACAAACATCAAAAAAAAAATTCTATCGGGAATACGATGTGATAAGCTCGCAGCCTTGCAAGAAACAGAGGGTCCTCCCTAAGTACTACAATGAAAGACTAGATGAGGAAGTAAGGAAGGAGGCTTCAACCTAAGCACAGTACCCAAAGAGGAGTGGTCTTGTAACAACAATCTCATAACAACATTGTACGCACTCCATAAGAAAGTGGCACCTGCCGTGGCTAATGAACGAGAAGTAAGATCTAATGTAATACTCGAGATTATAGGAGTTGCACAAAACTTTCAGCATGCGTGGGAGCTAAGACATGCTAAGTAGGCACACAACTAGGAGGCAGAAAGACCAGGAAAAGTAATAGCTTATGTTTAAAGAAAGCTAAGAAGGAACGAATAGAATTATTCGATTAATGATCCAGAGTTAGTTATGTTATGAACGCACTTAAGAGTTTAGAGTATTATCCATGTAGCATATATATTGACATTCATACAGTCGTAAAAGACTTCGGTATAAGTTAAAAGAAAGAATTGGGCTAGGCCATAGATAAATGATTAAATTATTAGAAGATTGTATCATGGATATTCCATAGCACCCATGAAAGGCTAAAGTAATAACTAATACCAGGAGCCGCAGATCGAAAGATAGTTTAAGTCTACATGAAGGCTGATCAGAAGGAAGAGGAAACTAAAAAGTTACATCAATCAAGTAAATCAGGAGTCTGATTATTGGATCCAAAGAAAAGGATTTTTTTTACAGAAATTGTGATTGAGAATATTGCAGAATCACTCTTAATACCTGAGGTACACGAGAGATAGTACAACATCCATATTCTATAATGGCTCTATGATAAAGTCAGTTAGAAGAGTACCAGCCTTATCAGAAGTCAGTATGAAGCTCCCACCGGATTGTGTATGCACCAGAGGTGCAAGTGTTATAATAGAACTTCAAGTTGTGGATGTGAATTATACCTATGTAGAAGGGAGGTCATAAAAGAGATAGAAGAGGTAAAGCGATATTTTAAGATAAGTAAGGTAAGGTGAACAACGTACAAGATACTCAGGTGTAAAAGATTGTGAATAATTTATACTTTAGATAGAAGGCCAGAAGCGCTGGGATTCAGTATCCAGGAATGATAACGGCATCGCCAGTGGCATATCTTCCAACCTATGGTTTCTAAATATCGAGAGGTTTAGTTAAGAAAGTAAATGAGAGTTAGAGACAATGAGATGTCTCGTTTGATGTTCCAGAATAACACAAGCAAATCTATAGTGCAAGCAAGTTGAAGGAAGGTTGTGAGTAATATAAATAGATATGTGTAGGTCGCAAGCTAAAGTATGATAAAGCAACAAGGTTTTAGGAAGACATGAGTAAGGATAAGAAAAGACATGTGATAAGGTGACGAGAAGGGATAAGTCCTCGAGGTTAAGCTCATGAGAACAAGAATTATAGAAAGCTTAGAATAGCCTGAATATACTCAAAGGATTCTAAGACTTGTAGAATTTAAAAGAGATGGAATACTGCCCTGATAATAGAATAAGGGTGTAATTGTGATAGATAAAGGATGACCTTTTGGCCTTAAATTGAGTAATGATTTGATGAATTGTACAGGATTAAAATACCCTTGTAAGGAGAATCACATTAGAATGTTATGAGATATGTTTATTGAAGTATAGTATCGCCTCTAGGTGGATTAGGAAAGCCACTTTAGATATTCCTCGATGAGATGTAAGCCCTAGTGATAATGTATTATGTAAGAACTTTTAAGTTATCAGTGGTGAATTGTAGATCAACATTGAGGTGAATCAACAATGGAGAGATAAAAGTTACAAAGTATGAGATGAGATTGAGCCATTAATCTTAAGATGCACAATAATGAAGAAGCATTAAAGGACTTAGATTTATACATATAGGATAAGCAACGAGAATAACCTGGAGTTTTGTAGTAGGCCTTAGTAATGATAAATCGAAGTAAGAGTTATGGTATAGTATGACCTACCTTTATACAGTAAAGTCACACGGATGGATAATCGGGGATATGAAACAAGTTATAGCAATAGTCGTAAGTTTGACAAAGTACCGAGCAAAGAACTTCATTACACCTATAGATGCCCCGAGGGACATCTTTTCAAGTTCTGTATATGTTCCCAAAGTGAGGCCTAGAGAGTGGCTAAAAGCTAAAGGTTAGAGTCGCTTAGGCACTCATACAAGCAAAAAGTCATACAGGCTGCAGACAAAAGGTAGCAACAGTTACGAGATTGGAAGGATTTCAACCACAGGTCGTGGTATGAGTACTAAAGTATTCAAAAGACATAGGTTATGAAAATGATAAGTGCATCAGTCAACATTCGAGGGCGAATATTCCAAAGGGGGGGGGGGATGATGTTATACCCCATGTTTTCGTACGTGAAAGTACGCCATAAGTAAATTGATGGAAGCTCGGAAAATGAGATGTTACATCCCGTATTTTCGAACGTTAAAGTTTTGTCGTAAGCTAATCGACGTAAGATCGAAAATGAGGTTATTTTGAGATTATAAGCACTATGCTATTTCAAACACGTGATGATTAAATTTTTGAATGAGAGAGGGTAAGCAAATTGAAGGAAATGAGTTTCGTCAAAGTTTGGCAATTTGAGATTGTGAGCACGTGATTTTTGCCCTATATGAATTACTCCCATAATTTCAAAACAAAATAATTTCTTTTCATTATTTGCAATTTTTGCGGATTTTGTGGCATTTTATGTTAAGTGTTTGCATTTGTCTGTGCATATTTATTTTATTTAATTAATGAAAAATACAAAATATGTTGCATTTGCATTTAGAATTTAATTCCACATTTTAGGATTAATTAACAAATTAGTTGTTTTATAAAAATGGAAAAACCACAAAAATAGTTTAATTTGCACCTTTTTGATTTTAACTTTGATTTTGAGTAGTTCTTCTTTTAGTTTGTTTTAATTAAATGTGATAATTTTATTTTTAAGTCTAATTAGTTTTTTTAGGATTAATTTGGATTTAGGTTTTAACTTTGATTTTTAGATTAGTTTTGAAAAAGGGGAAGAAAAAGAATTAAAAAGAAATAAGAGAAATTAAAAGGAAATTGAAAGAAAAGAGAATGGAGCTGAATTGTGGGCCGAAATTGGGTAATTTACCCCATCCCATTTGAAATTCACTCAGCCTAGCACTGAACTCGCCCCGTCCAAGCCCAGAATCCGCCCCAGAACCCGGTCCAAGCCCCACTATAACCAAACGACGCCGTTTCCTTTCTTTTCATCACAGCCGTCGATCTTATGTTATCTAACGGCTGTGAACTAGGCACCAGTAGATATATCAGTGTCGGAACCCCCTAACAGCCCCTACCCCGTCTCGTCTCATCTCCCTCACAGAACCCTCACCATCTTCGCCGTGAACCGCCGCCGGAAATCGTCTCCGCCGGAAGCGTGACTCCAATCGACCCCATTTTTACACCATAGATCCCCTTCCTTCTCCTCGCCCCAAATCCCTAAACCCCCTCCTTCGAATCCTACTGGAATTCGTCGAATCTTGGATCGAAGAAAAAGACCAAAACTCCAACTCATCCAATTGTCCCCAAAATAATACCCCATAACCACCATGCCCCCTTTACACCTAATCCACCATTGGTTTCCCTTGAATCTGTCCGATGCTTCTCGAATTTCAAATCTAGGGTTCAAGCCTGGAAGTCATGGACGAGTTCGTTCATGCAAAGGTGTTTCTCTAGTCTTTACGAGGGTTCAGGGCCAGTTTTACCATAAAACAACGTCATTCGACAAAGAACGAGCATTTGACGTTCGTCGAGCATTTGAATCGAAATATCGGTTGAGTTCGAGTTTTGGTCGGTGAGTTTTCCTTCCCTATTCATTTCTGGCATTATTTCATGTTTCGTTCCTCCCCATCTCTCCTTCTTTTTCTTTGGTCAATTCAACTGAAACTCGACCAAAACTTTCTAGGCAAGAATTCACAATGTTCTTTTTCCCTTTTAAATTTATTTTTCAAAAATCCTGCCCCTGATTTTTCTTGGTAACAGCATGAATAAAGTTCTGATTTTGACTCTTGTTTATGTCGTTTAGTTAATTTAATTAGATTTATTTTGATAATTAGTCAATTTCCTGCTTACTTGTGTTCAACTAGTGTTTTGTTGACTGATTTGATTTGGATCATTTTGTTTGGGCTTTGAAGCCGAAATTAGAACCTTCCCCAAGGGGGTTGATTTAGGCTATTGGGCCAGCATTGAGCCCACGTTTGGCTTAACTACTAGGTCAATTCAAGCCATGACCCATATCTGTCTGATTTCAGGAGTAATAACATGGTGTTTCAGGGGTAAAATAGGAATTGTAGGTAAGGGAATCTTGCATAACTGAATAGGGAAGCTTCTAGGAAGATGGAGTGGGGTGGGTGGGGGGCTATCTTGAATTCTAAAAATTTAACTAAGGGCACCTAGGCTAAAATGAAAATTTGAGAAGGGCCTAAGTGCATAATTTAGATCCTTAAGGCTACCCTACTTGCCTTGCCTATAAAGGCATCTTTTCTTGCCTTTCAAGGGAGTTTTTTGAGAACTAGAATTCCAGAAAACACCAAGACTGCTAAAAATTGTTACTGTTTCATTGATTTCATCATTGATTTCTGAATTTTTCAAGTTCTGAAATACTTTCTGGTTCATTTGAGATTGAAATTTTTTAAAAAATCCAGAAATACAGACGGATGGTTTTTGACTGTTTCATTGAGTTTCATCTGTGAATTTTCGAAGTTTTTGATTAACGGGACATTTCTGTTTCATCCGGTATTACATGGCATGAATGTCTATTCTTAGAGTTTGGGTTTTGAGGTTTTGCTGCTGGGGTTACTGTGCTATTAGGCATGTTTTTGAGTTTTGCTGCTACTGTTACTGTTTTATTGACCAAATCAAATTGGATCCCTGCCTAATTTTCTGAGTCTTGGGCTGTTGCTATCACTGTTTCCTCACCTTTTTTTCCTTTTCAAATTCCAAGTACATGTTATTGAGACTCATACAATGTGATACTCAAATTGAAGATTGAAATGGAAATGGAATGTTGAAGTTTAAATTTCAAGTTACTGATTTATAGCTTAGCTTTGTTTCTTTTGTGTATGCATCTCTTCTGCTTCATGCTTTCTCCTAGTTGAGTTCTCTCATGTAAAGTCGACCATGCTGTTAAATGTTACATGTTACTTTAGGATTTAGATAGGGTCCTGTTCGAATATAGTTGACGCGGAACATTTTGGACCCTGTGTAGTGTGTGCCAAATGAGTCAGAAAGGATCCTACATCCCTTTTATGTATTTAAGTAAAGGACTGTATTAGGGCTATCTTTGCTATATGATTCATTTAATATGTCATAGCATATGTGTTTAAACAACATTCAGATTCACGAAAAAACTAATTAAATAGGTTCTAGGTTGTGGTCAGTTTTCTTTTCTTCTGGACATGTACTGTTAGCAATATTCAAGTTTCTGGATGCACTAGTTATTGGTTAGTGATGAGACTTATTAATTTATGTTTTACTTGTAATTGTGATTTAGCGTAGACTCGATATTGAGTCTGGGATCTTCAGCCTTGTTCTTTAAAGGTTTTGAGCCCATTGAGCCTTGGACGCTGAGGTCCCTTGTAAAGAAGAAGGCCTGCTACCGCTGCTTGGGCTTGCTTCTTGAGCCCAGTGGTTTGCTCATTTGGCTCACTGGATGTTTCCCTATATAAGCAGATTTGTTTAATACATGCCAAAATAGAAATAGATATTTAGTTAGTCAATTTGTGTTGATTAGTTAAGGTTCAGAAATAATTGTTAGTCTGATATCGCTCGGCTTATAATTCTGAGCAATTTGTAGCTAGCCGATTTTGGGCTTAAACGACGACGCTGAGATTTGAGGCCTAATACTAGTCCGGATGAGGAAAGTCAAGGCCAGCTGAGTCCGCCTGGGGTACGGCCTTGGGCATGTCATCCCACTTAAGAAATTGGGATCACGTTTGGGCCCAAGTCTGAAAGCATATGTGAGTAAGATTTCGACCCAAAGTTTTTTCTGTTAGGATTCTCAAGTTCATTTATCGCTTAAACTAATTAGTATTTAATTATGAAGTGGGTCGTATCAAATAAAATGATAATTGTGTGGCCCTCATTTTAATTAACATATGAATCCTTAGAATTTGAGGTGTGCCATTTAGTTGAATTCTCATGGCCCTCGCAAAGTTGAAAGTGTGTAGTTGCTTTAGGCGCGCTATTTAATAATTTTATCTTCCTAAACTCGGGTGCGCATTTATGTGACCCAAATCCAAATCCCAACGATGTTAAAATATGTCAAAACTACGGGTGCATTTATGTGACGTGGTTCGAGACATGTTTTAATAACGTTGCAATTCTCTTTAACAAATGAATAAAAGCGGTTAAAGTTTAAAATTGAACCATAGGTTAAAACATGTAGTAAAATCAGTTAATAGGCCAATTATAACAGTTGAGAGACCGTGCTAGAACCACGGAACTCGGGAATGCCTAACACCTTCTCCCGGGTTAACATAATTCCTTACCCAGATTTCTGTGTTCGCGGACTGTAAAACAGATTCAATCTTTTCCTCGATTCGGGATTTGAACTGGTGACTTGGGACACCATAACACTCCCAAGTGGCGTCTCTGAATCTTTTAATGATAAATCCCGTTTCGATTGTCCTTTAATTGGAAAAACTCCTTTATACCCTTTCGGGGGTGTAGGTAAAAAAGGAGGTGTGACAGCTCTGGCTACTCTGCTAGGGACTCAAACCCAAAATCTCTGGTTCAGGGTTCAGAATTCGAGCTTAGATGAATTGTTATATTTGGCTTTATTTATTATCTGATTTTATTATATGTTTGGGCCTAATGTGCTAAATGTTGCTTTTATCGCTTTGATATTATATGAACTGTATATAAACTGCTACGAAACCCCTCTCTTCTCTTTTCCGAGGAGTGCACGCTGGTCGTGACTTCTTTATATTAGTGTCATATCCCAAATAGAGCGAGGTTCGGACAAGTTGTAAAGCTGGATGATCTTTTGGTTACCGGTACGCAGCCCCCCTAGCTCGAGTTCTCCGCTCGGATAAGTCAGGTCTAGAACAATAAACCCAGATTTTAAACCTAGTATAACAAAGCCTCATGCTGGATCCCTAGTAGGAATGCTTGTTTGCATCATATGCATTTTGACTTAGGGGACTCAACACAGGGGTTGGGTCCGTCTAGGACAGGTATACCCCAAAAAATAAAAGACCATCCTGATGCATCTTATGTGCTACATGTTGCATTTATTGAAGGGTAAAGGGATCATTTGGCGGACCAATGATAGCTGAGAGCGAATGAAAAAAAAGGGAAAAAAAAGAAAGAAAAGAGAGGCTGAAGTGTGAGAATGAAGCGAGTAGAGCCCAATTAAATTTTTGTTACACTTTATTAAGGAAAAAAAGAGCATGGAAACTTCAAAAAGATTTTGCACTTTTTATCATTTTTCAAAAATCGAAAAAATCGAAAAAAAAGAAAATCCAAAAATATTTTACATGTTTCATCATTTTTCGAAAAAAAAGACAAAAATGTGTTTTCTATAAGTCAGTTATTTTCTTTAATTCTCGCTCGTATCCAATCTGCCCGAACTACGCATACCTGATTCTCGTCTTTCAGAACGTGATACGTAGGCAACCCACATAGGTTCCTATATTCCTAGTAAATCTTAGGTTCTTGGCTTTGCGGGGTCATAGCCAAATTTTGCACTTCTAGCCACTTTTTGGCCAATAAGCCATTTTGCAAAAATAGCCTCAATCATGTCCTGCATGTGTCTTAGGGAATGTTATTGTCTCACATAGTGTTAGTTTAAGTTTTCTCATACAGGTGTGGATCTACTTACTATAGTTTGAGCATAACAGATACCCCAGGATCACTGCATTCAGGAGCTGCTCGAGGAGCCATTTTATGTTTTTGAGTCAATTGTTTTTGTTTTATTTTCTAGTCCTGTATAGTAGTATTTAGTCTTTTAGGTGATGTTAGAGTTTGTAATAGTCAGGTTAAGTTTGCCAAGTCTTTTGTTATTGTAATTCTTATTTTGTATGTGGAAATGTATTACAAGTCGAAAATCCAGGAAAAAAAAAAGAAGAAGAAATTTTGCGTTTTTGTTATAAGAAATACAAAAAAAATTCTCCTTTGATATTGTTTTTCCTTTAGGCAATTAATATTTAGGAATTTAAATGAATTGTTTTTATATTTCCTCTACTATATTAGGACCAAAATTCAAAAAAAGAGTATTGTATTTTAGTACTTCTTTAAAATCCTTCTTTAAGGTATTAATTCCAAAATCCAAAAAGATTTTCTTTTGAGGTGTTTTTTGGAGAAATTAGTGAAAAATGAAAAAAAAAATTCTTTTTATTTTCATTAGAACTTTAGGATATTGTACATAGAAAATAAAACATACTTTGTCCTTTGTTTATCATTAGAAATTCTTCTTTAGGCAATCAAAATTGAAGTCCAAAAATATTTTGTTTTATCTTTTTCATTGCTTGTTTCGAAATCTTGCATCAGAATATCAACTGAAAATTCTAAATATTTTTCTGTGGTTCAATCTTTAGATTTTCTTCCTAAAAAAAGGAATCAAAAAATATCTTTCTCTTCTAGAGTTTTCCCTTAATAGAGTATTTGTTTCAAAGAAAAGAAAAAAAATCCGTTAAGCTTGAGTTTAAAATAGGTTATAGAACATTAAGTTTAGAAAATTTTTTAAAAAAAGATTTGCTTCATTTATTTCTCTTTTCTCAGCAGAGTAGTCATTAAGGTAAAAAGAAAAGAAAAAGAAATAGAGAACGTCAGTTTGTTTCCTTTATTCCTGATCTTCCAGAACTACACAAAGATTCGATCGAATCATTTTTTTTTACTGTTAAAAGAAAAGAAAAAAAGGAAAAAAGGAAAAAAGAGAGAAAAAAAGATGAAATTGTGGGATGTGAGAAATGAGAGGAAAGAAAAGAGTGAAATTAGAAAAAAAGGAAGGAAAATGATCAAGCAAGTGCTAGAAAAGAAAAGAAAAGAGAGGATTGAAATGAACAAATTGGGATGATGCCAACTGACCTTCGTACCCTCGAAGTCATTATAGAATCGATAACTGTGGCTAGGTGCATTGCACATAAAGTGAGATTATCTTATGTTAAATGCCCTAACGCTAACGTGATGACTTCATTTTGTTATATCCATAGCAGAAGGGTGGTTGGTTTGTGGTTTTTTAAAGTGGTAACTCTTCTCTAAAACATAAGGTCAAAAGACAATGGCAGACAACAACAGAACTGAGTTGGTTGATATCGGTGCCCGGAAGCAGTTGTTTGAACAGGACAATGGGTTGGTTGAAGAGGTAAAGATGTTAAGACAACACATGGCAGACATGTATCAGGCTTGGATGACTGGGAAAGCTCCACCCCCGCCACCACCTAGCTTCCTAAATACTACCCTTACCCAAACACCAGTCATAATGCCAGATGATCCCCCATACTCTCCAGATCCACCCGCTTATCATGGCTTTCCCAACCACCCTAGTAGCTCAATCACTCATCTTCCAATTATCTTTCCCAAAAATTGCCCTCCGGTCTTATCCACCATCCCCAACAATGAACACCCACTCAAAGATCATGATGCCCAATATTACCCCTTAGAGGTTGCCCACAAGGTTCCCAACTCATACAAGCAGGGTCCGCGGGATGGGCCTCATGTTGTAAATGAAGAGTTTACAGGAAGAAAAAGGCGAGATGGGATACTCAGGAGGCTGAAAGGAATAGAACAGTCTTTAAAGAACAAGCAAGGAACGAGAGACCAGGGTAGTATGTCTTACAAAGAATTGTCTATATTCCCCGACGTTCGTCTGCCTGCGGGGTTTAAAGGGCCAATGTTTAAATTGTATGATGGGTGTGGGGATACGGTAGCCCATTTGAGGGATTATTGCTATAAAATGAGAAGTGTTGGCGAGAAAAATGATTTGTTGATGGCGTACATCAGTGAGAGCCTGATTGGGGCAACATTGGAATGGCATAATCGCCAAGATGTTGGTAAGTGGCCTACATTGGGTGACATGGTTCAAGATTTTGTTCGATACTTTTAATACAGATCGGGTGTTACCCCAGACCGCTCCTCCCTATCTAAAATGGAAAAGAATCCGGAGGAAAGCTTTAGAGAGTTTGGGCTCAGGTGGAGGGAGCAAGCTGCTCGAGTCAATACCCCGATTGGTGAAGTCCTACAAGCCCAGGGGACCACCTACTTTAGTCATTTGATCCCGACCTTGGGGAAGCCTTTCAAAGATGTGTTAAAAATGGGGGAGCTAGTAGAAGAGGGAATCAAGTCAGGCAAAATCATGAGTTGTTCGAAAGACATTCAGAACACCCCAGTAAGTTCGGGTGGAAGAAAGAGAAACAGAAAAGATGATCCGATGGGCTTTCCCGATCAATACTTCTAGCCTCGACATCATCCCCGTGGATATCCTTGTGCACCAGATGATCCTCCCCAATGCAACTTCTCTCCACGGAACTCCCAAAATCGTACATCACTTTCCCAGTACCCAACTCCACAAAATGCTTATCCACCCCCACGAGCCTACCGAAAACCCCCTGGATCAGGTTTCCGGCCCAATCAAGCCTTTAAGAACGAGAGGTTATAGAAGAAGAAAATATTCACTCCATTGGGAGTGTCATATGCCAGTCTATTCCAGAGGCTAAGGAAATTGGACATGTTGAAGCCGACCCAGATAAAAATGCCAAACCGTCTCCCAAAGAAGTTTGATTTTTCTCAAAGGTGCGCATATTGCCCAGATGCCCCGCGGCATGACATAGAGAAGTGTTGGAATCTGAAGGATGCGATTCAGAAGCTTATTGATGCAGGCGACATTGTCGTGCAAAATCCAGATGCAGCAGACACCAGCTAAAGTCCATCGCCTATGCATAATGAGACGCACATGGTGGGTGTGGTTTATTTTGAAAATGAATGTGAGAATTCTTCTGGGAGCCTCGGAGGCCCATGTGCTACTAATCTTTCAGCTCTATCGGAGGTTGATCTTAAGAACGAGCCGGCAGAAGGAACCCAAAAGCAATTTGTTAAGAATAATGTGATGAAGACTTGTGAAGTTCCTAGTATTGTTGATGTAGAATTCAGTGGCTAAGATACCATGCTGGGTAATTGGAAAGATGCTCCATTTCTTGAGTAGACGGAGGGGTGCTTTGGTGGCTTAGTTTGTTGCCATTTCTGTTGTCCGGGTTATTTCAGGGTTGTAATCCGAATATTGTCTTGTAATTCAAACCCTTCTATCCTCTTATTTTGTCTAGTTCCTTTAGTCGTAGTATCCCACTTAGTGTTTTCTAGGTTTGTTCTAGGTTTGTAAACCCAGTTTAGTTTGTTTGTTTTGTTGTCCAAACCCTTTCACCATATGTCTAATGCAATTTTCTATTTTCTGTTATTTCTAGTCATTTTGTTTAGTTCTCTTTTCCTTTTATAATCCTTTTCCTGTTGACTCTAGTGACATGACATGCACGCGTAATTCTCAGCCTATTTGTAAAAGTCAGTTTAGTCACGAAACAATGAAACAATGTTGAAGATGTAGGGACATTGGAGGAAAATAAGTAAAGGCATTTTGAGATCACTTCAAGCTCGAATTGCGTGAAACTGGGGCAGGTAGAACATAAAAATACACTATTGGAATGCATCATGCTGCATCGGGTGAAGATAAAGGCAAGTTTGCCCCAAATTTGTAGGGAGGCCGTTCGTGGTAATGCGAGTGAGGGTGTTGTCCAATGGGGCTTGGTAATTAACAGATATAGAAGGCGAATACATGGATATGGTTATCAAGTCTAGTGCAATCAAAAGATGTTACAAATGTTTTCCTTGGTTTGTTTAAATTGTGTAGTTTGCATTTGGCATGTTTTGAAGATTGGAATGACGAATGCATTTTGTTCTGCTATCTAAACACCTTATTCTTCGTTACCCCTTTGAGACTTGTTTATTTTCTTTCATACCCCTCTTTCGAAATCAGTAGCAAAGATTAGAAACACAAGCGTGAAAGATAAGTAAAGGAAAAGAAGAAAAGAAAAGAACGAAAAGGGAGAGAAGAAAAATGAAAATCGAAAAAAAAAGAAAAAAAAAGGAGAAAGGAAAGAATGAAAAGAAAAAAAAGAAGAAAAACAACAAAAAGAGAAAAAGAAAGCAAAAAAGAGAAAGAAAAGAAAGAGAAAAGAGAAAATCACAACAACAAAGTAATTCATATGTCATGAACTACGTTCGACCTGATTCCTTTTAAAGATATATAGGCAGACTCACGGTTCGGTCTCATCAAAATAAAAATCCAAAAGTCCCCAAGCAAGAAACTGAGGGAGAAGTTGTGGTTGTTATAAGAAATCTGATTCCGAAAGTTGTAATTTTGAACCTATGTGAATTGTTTTGAGCCTTTAATATCCTTTATTTTTAACCCTATCCAAAAGCCCACATTACAGTCCAAAGAAAGACCTTCCGATCAGTCTTCGAGAGATGCCAAGTCAAGCAAGGAGAGGTACTTCATATCAGGGGCAACACTCTGGTCCAAGCAAAAAAATAATGAAAATGAGAGAGTCTTATTGGTGAAAACCCTCACAGGCACCGTAGTGCGACGAGAGCTAAGAGAAATCCAAAAATGAGAGAGTCTTATTGGTGAAAACCCTCACGGGAACTGTAAGGCGAAAGTAAGTTGATAGAAAGAACAAATGAGAGAGGCTTGATGGTGAAAACTCTCCGGGCACTACAAGTCGAATAAGGATTGTGAATCAGATTGGATAATCGGAGCATTGAAGCCCAGTTTCACGGTTTAAAGGTACAATAAGAGTTAAACATCAGGCTTATTTGACAGAATAGGCCATAGGTGCATGTCATGGTCATTAGAGTTGGTATCCATAACTAATAGGTTTCTACTTTGTAGTTTTCTCGTTATGAGTCATCTTTTCTATTGTCCTTCACTCTGTTCTTTTTGTCTTGTTCACTTCCTCTTCCTGAGTCTATGCGGTTAGAACAAGTGAGAAATGACTTCAAAATTTGCCACCAGCTATCCAATTGCACAAAACGGGGTCTGGCTAACACATCAAAATGTCATAAGTCAGAAAAGAACAACAAACACATCGAGCTGGTAATAATCAACATGCTTTGGGATCCTTGTGAAATACAAAGGCTTGATACATATCAATTTATAAACAATGCACAAGATGGAGGGTGTTAGGTGAACGAATCAAAGGTATTTTCAATGAAACATAAAGGTTTGGTACATATCAATTCATGGATAATGCAACAGATAGAGGGTATTGGGTCTGAACGGAGAAGGGCTATTTTTGTGATAAGGATGACTGCGAAAGTGGTTAGTCCATAAGCAAGCAATGTCCTCGAGTGGAAATCAGTTATCATGGGAAGTGAAGGAGCAATCTCCCTCAAAGTCAAGGCCACAAACCAACCACCACATTTTAAACTGATAAGATCTTTCTTTGATTGAAATAGGGTCAGAAAAGTTCGTTTGTTTCGGAGAAACCCTCCACAAGGAAAAGAAAGCACCAAACAGGTTTGACCGTAAACTCTCAGGACCTTCCTGGAAAATGTGGCCTAGTTTAAAATTCAAAACAATCATGAGTAGCATAATCTAGCATAAATGTACCACAAAGGAATATAAGTTAGTTTCAAAATTTGCATATTTAAGATAGGATGTAATTAGGAGTTTTCAGGACCCTCCTGGATAATGGGATGTAGCTTTAGTACTTTCTTAGATAACAAGACTTAGCATAAGACGTACCTTTAGTAGATATAATTTAGCTTTAAAATTGTCATTTAACTAGGAGTTTTCAGGACCCTCCTGGATAATGGGGAGTAGTTTAAGACCTTCTTAGATAACAAGATTTAGCGGAAGCCATGCCTTTAAAAGATATAGCTTAGATTTAAAATTGTCGTTTAGAGTTGTCAGGACCCCCCTGGATAATGGGACCTAGCCTTCAAATTCTTAGTAATATGATTCAATCTAACACTCACATATGTGCCCAGCTACCAAACTGGGGTAGAAAATTTTCTTTGTTTTTGTCTATTTTGTTGAAGTCAGGAGCCCGACTGGAGAGCAGGAAATACATTTCAAGTCAGCAGTCAGAAGCCCGCCTGGAGAGCAGGGAATACATTTCAGGTTAGTAGTTAGGAGACCACCTGAAGAACAAGGGAGTACAATTCAAGTTTTAGCTTTCAAATTCTTATTGATATTTGGTAATGTGATCCGTTTTACACTTACAGGTGTGCCCAGATACCCAAACAGGGGCAGAAAATTTTCTTTGTTTGGTCTATTTTGTTGAAGTCAGGAGCCCGTCTGGAGAGCAAGGAATACGTTTTAAGTTTAAAAGTCAGGAGCCTGCCTGGAGAGCAGGGAATACATTTCAAGTTTAGAAGTCAGGAGCTCGCCTGGAGAACAGAGAATACATTTCAAGTTAGAAGTCAGGAGCCCGCCTGAAGAGTAGGGAATACATTCAAGTTCAACAGTCAGGCATCCACCTAGAAAAATGGAAAACATCTCAGATTACAAGGCGACAACAAAGGGATTCCACCGGGAGAATACAAGTCAACAAGGCAACAAGAACCACCGGAGCAAGTCTGAAGTTATAGATAGGATTTTGTAATGCATAGATCATAGTATAGTCTAGCTTCTTTTAATTTTATCATGGTGTAATAAGGGGATAGAGTAAGCAGTAGCAGTAGCAACAACAACAGTGAAATCCCAGCTTCATGGTAGTCCCAACTACCAAAACTTCCTGAACTACACTGACCTAATTCCTTTTTAGCCAAGGATATATAGGCAACCTCGGAAGCAGGGTGCGGTCAAATCTTTCAAAAATGCTTCCCACGAAGTATTCAAATGGGCAAAAATCGCTTGTATCCACTCACTTTATCTTTGCACGAAACCTCTTCGTGTTTCTGGGCAAAGAGGGGCAGCTGTGAGCACGTGATTTTTGCCCTATATGAATTACTCCCATAATTTCAAAACAAAATAATTTCTTTCCATTATTTGCAATTTTTGCGGATTTTGTGGCATTTTATGTTAAGTGTTTGCATTTGTCTGTGCATATTTATTTTATTTAATTAATGAAAAATACAAAATATGTTGCATTTGCATTTACAATTTAATTCCACATTTTAGGATTAATTAACAAATTGGTTGTTTTATAAACTAGAAAAATCACAAAAATAGTTTAATTTGCACCTTTTTGATTTTAACTTTGATTTTGAGTAGTTCTTCTTTTAGTTTGTTTTAATTAAATGTGATAATTTTATTTTTAGGTCTAATTAGTTTTTTTTAGGATTAATTTGGATTTAGTTTTTAACTTTGATTTTTAGATTAGTTTTGAAAAAGGGGAAGAAAAAGAATTAAAAAGAAATAAGAGAAATTAAAAGGAAATTGAAACAAAAGAGAAGGGAGCTGAATTGTGGGCCGAAATTGGGTAATTTACCCCAGCCCATTTGAAATTCACTCAGCCCAGTGCTGAACGTGCCCCGTCCAAGCCCAGAATCCGCCCGAGAACCCGGTCCAAGCCCCATTGTAACCAAACGTCGCCGTTTCCTTTCTTTTCATCACAGCCGTCGATCTTATGTTATCTAACGGCTGTGAACTAGGCACCAGTAGATATATCAGTGTCGGAACCCCCTAACAGCCCCTACCCCGTCTCGTCTCATCTCCCTCACAGAACCCTCACCATCTTCGCCGTGAACCGCCGCCGGAAATCGTCTCCGCCGGCGGCATGACTCCAATCGACCCCATTTTTACACCATAGATCCCATTCCTTCTCCTCGCCCCAAATCCCTAAACCCCCTCCTTCGAATCCTACTGGAATTCGTCGAGTCTTGGATCGAAGAAAAAGACCAAAACTCCAACTCATCCAATCGTCCCCAAAATAATACCCCATAACCACCATGCCCCCTTTACCCCTAATCTACCATTGGTTTCCCTCGAATCTATTCGATGCTTCTCGAATTTAAAATCTAGGGTTCAAGCCTTGGAAGTCATGGCTGAGTTCGTTCATGAAAAGGTGTTTTTCCAGTCTTTACGAGGGTTCAGGGCCGGTTTTACCATAAAACAATGTCATTCGACAAAGAACGAGCAGTTGACGTTCGTCAAGCATTTGAATCGAAATATCGGTTGAGTTCAAGTTTTGGTCGGTGAGTTTTCCTTCCCTATTCATTTCTAGCATTATTTAATGTTTCGTTCCTCCTCATCTCTCCTTCTTTGTCTTTGGTCAATTCAACTAAAACTTGACCAAAACTTTCTGGGCAAGAATTCACAGTGTTCTTTTTCCCTTTTAAATTTATTTTTCAAAAATTCTGCCCCTGATTTTTCTTGGTAGGTTCAGTTTTTCTTGGTAACAGCATGAATACAGTTATGATTTCGACTCTTGTTTATGTCGTTTAGTTAATTTAATTAGGTTTATTTTGATCATTAGTCAATTTCATGCTTACTTGTATTCAACTAGTGTTTTGTTGACTAATTTGATTTGGCTCATTTTGTTTGGGCTTTGAAGCCGAAATCAGAACCTTCCCCAAGGGGGTTGATTTAGGCTATTGGGTCAGCATTGAACCCACGTTTGGCTTAACTACTGGGTCAATTCAACCCATGGCCCATATCTGTCTGATTTCAGGAGTAATAACATGGTGTTTCAAGGGTAAAATAGGAATTGTAGGTAAGGGAATCTTGCATAACTGAATAGGGAGGCTTCTAGGAAGCTGGGGTGGGGGAGGGGCTATCTTGAATTCTAAAAATTTAACTAAGGGAACCTAGGCTAAAATGAAAATTTGAGAAGGGCCTAAGTGCAGAAATTATTTCCTTAAGACTGCCCTACTTGCCTTGCCTATAAAGGCATCTTTTCTTGCCTTTCAAGGGAGTTTTTTGAGAACTAGAATTCCAGAAAACACCAAGACTGCTAAAATTATTACTATTTCATTGATTTCATTATTGATTTCTGAAATTTTCAAGTTCTGAAATACTTTCTGGTTCATTTGAGATTGAAAAATTAAAAAAATCCAGAAATACTGACGGATGGTTTTTGACTGTTTCATTGAGTTTCTTCAGTGAATTTTCAAAGTTTTTGATTAACGGGACATTTCTGATTCATCCGGGATTACATGGCATGAATCTCTGTTCTTAGAGTTTGGGTTTTGAGGTTTTTGCTGCTGGGGTTACTGTGCTATTAGGCCTATTTTTGAGTTTTGCTGCTACTGTTACTGTTTTATTGACCAAATCAAATTGGATCCTTGCCTAATTTTCTGAGTCTTGGGATATTGCTGTCAACGTTTCCTCACCTCTTTTTCCTTTTCAAATTCCAGGTGCATGTTCTTGAGACTCATACAATGTGTTACTCAAATTGAAGATTGAAATGGAAATGGAATATTGAAGTTTAAATTTCAAGTTACTGATTTATAGCTTAGCTTTGTTTCTTTTGTGTATGCATCTCTTCTGCTTCATGCTTTCTCCTAGTTGAGTTCTCTCATGTAAAGTCGACCATGCTGTTAAATGTTGCATGTTACTTTAGGATTTAAATAGGGTCCTGTTCGAATATAGTTGACGCAGAACATTTTGGACCCTGTGTAGTGTGTGCTAAATGAGTCAGAAAGGATCATACATCCCTTTTATGTATTTAAGTAAAGGACTGTATTAGGACTATCTTTGCTATATGATGCATTTAATATGTCATAGCATATGTGTTTAAACAACATTCAGATTCACGAAACAGCTAATTAAATGGGTTCTAGGTTGTGGTCAGTTTTCTTTTCTTCTGGACATGTACTGTTAGCAATATTCAAGTTTCTGGATGCACTAGTTATTGGTTAGTGATGAGACTTATTAATTTGTGTTTTACTTGTAATTGTGATTTAGCGTAGACTCGATATTGAGTCTGGGATCTTCAGCCTTGTTCTTTAAAGGTTTTGAGCCCATTGAGCCTTGGACGCTGAGGTCCCTTGCAAAGAAGAAGGCCTGCTACTGCTGCTTAGGCTTGCTTCTTGAGCCCAGTAGTTTGCTCATTTGGCTCACTGGATGTTTCCCTTTATAAGAGGATTTGTTTAATACATGCCAAAATAGAAATAGACATTTAGTTAGTCAATTTGTGTTGATTAGTTAAGGTTCAGAAATAATTGTTAGTCCGATATCGCTCTGCTTATAATTCTGAGCGATTTGTAGCCAGCCGATTTTGGGCTTAAACGACGACGCTGAGATTTAAGGCCTGATACTGGCCTAGTTGAAGAAAGTCAAGGCCAGCTGAGTCCGCCTGGGGTATAGCCTTGGGCATGTCATCCCACTTAAGAAATTGGGATCACGTTTGGGCCCAAGTCTAAAAGCACCTGTGAGTAAGATTTCGACCCAAAGTTTTTTTGTTATGATTCTCAAGTTCATTTATCGCTTAAACTAATTAGTATTTAATTATGAAGTGGGCCGTATCAAATAAAATGATAATTATGTAGCCCTCATTTTAATTAACATATGAATCCTTAGAATTCGAGGCGTGCCATTTAGTTGAATTCCCATGACCCTCGCAAAGTTGAAAGTGCGTAGTTGCTTTAGGCGCGCTATTTAATAATTTATCTTCCTAAACTCGGGTGCGCATTTATGTGACCCAAATCCAAATTCCAACGATGTTAAAATATGTCAAAACCACGGGTGCATTTATGTGACGTGGTTCGAGATGTGTTTTAATAACGTTGCAATTCTCTTTAACAAACGAATAAAAGCGGTTAAAGTTTAAAATTGAACCATAAGTTAAAACATGTATTAAAATCAGTTAATAGGCCAATTATAACAGTTGAGCAACCGTGCTTGAACCACGGAACTCGGGAATGCCTAACACCTTCTCCCGGATTAACAGAATTCCTTACCCGGATTTCTGTGTTCGCGGACTGTAAAACAGAGTCAATCTTTTCCTCGATTTGGGATTTGATCCGGTGACTTGGGACACCATAAATCTCCCAAGTGGCGACTCTGAATCTTTTAACGATAAATCCCGTTTCGATTGTCCTTTAATTGGAAAAACTCCTTTATACCCTTCTGGGGGTGTAGGTAAAAAAGGAGGTGTGACAGAGATAAAATACGGTCCAAGCTATAATACCTCATATTTATGGACTAGCGTCATATAAGGTACCACATGAGCATGATTATAAGGTGTATAAAGTGTGTTAAAAATGAGTAGTATTTTAAGTAATTTGAGATAATTCTTAATTATGTTGATAATTGGGTTACTTAATTATTTTGGTGGCACGATTAACTAGGAAATTAAAGTCTTTGGATAAAGACTAAGGCATTAACGTGGAAGCCTTGCCTTATGGAAATAGTGACTCTTAAAGTTCATAAATAGGTGGCAAAGTTAGATGAATATTGTTGGCTAAGTCAAACCAAAAGTGGGGGCCCACAAATCTTTAAAAATCAGAGATTGTTACATATCACTTAAGAGGAAAATCATGGGCTGCAATGAACGCATATCATTTTCAAAAGAATTCTTATGAACTCTTATAAGAGATCTAGGCTTGCTAGCGGATGGATTGCTACAGTAGCATAAAATGCGATTCTAAGAGAGCACAGTGCAATCTTTCTCAAGAATATCATAAGAAATTTCCCCTATTTTGATCAGTAGTTACATGTTTTGTCGCAATCAATGTGTGTTAGAGGGATTGTCAAGAGAATCAACTCAGGTATGTTAAGGGTACACCCTTCCTTCATTTTAGCATGATCTCGTAACTACACGAGTTTGATAACGAGGCATAAAGAGAAGTTCGTATTCCTGAACTTATGTCTATTATCCTAGTCTCATAAATTACAATATTTTTCATTATCGGGACTTTATATTCAATTGAGTATTATCTTCTATTAGTCTCTCTCTCTCTCTCTCTCTCTCTCTCTCTCTCTCTCTCTCTCTCTATATATATATATATATATATATATATATATATATATATATATATATATATATATATATATATACATTACCATCGAGCTATAATCGATGGGCAGGCCCCTATTGGGCAACCTCTGATCAGATGGTAAGTTATATACCGAGCCTACTATGGCTGAGCGCCTATGAGTGACCCCAGTATAGACAAGATACAGAGCCTAGTATGGCCGAGTGCCTATGAGCGAGTCTACTACGGTAGAGCAGTTATATATACCGAGCCTTATAAGGCCGGACAACTATTTTACTTACTATATTGAGAGAGTTGAGTTAGTATCAGCAGGTAAGCATATCTTCAGATTATCTTTGACTCCCAGTTACTTTCATTTATTATATTATCAGTTCAGCTTCAGGTTTCAGTTATTCTGTAGCCTTACATACTCGGTACATTATTTTGTACTGACGTCCTTTTGTTGGGGATGTTGCATTTCATGCCTGCAGGTATAGACAATCAGTTTGACGAGCCCTCATCGTAGATGAGGTTAACATTCAAAGAAGGATTGGTAAGACTCCACCACATTCGGAGTGCAGCCGAGTCTATGAGTCATTATGTCAGAATTTTGCTACAAACTTATGGGTAGGCCGGTACCCTGTCCTATTTGATGTCAAACTTCCTTAGAGGCTTTGTAGACAGAGTTTCATTTTCTACAAGTATGTGAGAGGCCTTGACGGCCCATGTGTATTCATGTTTTAACAAAGATGATTTATTTATACAGTGCTTTTCCACTTATAGTTATACATTACAAGTTGCGGCCATGTTGGCCTAGTTACCAATGATAGTAGGATAATAAAGATATGTTACGTTGGTACTCATCGTGGCCCATCGGTTTAGGTTGTGACATTGCTCTGCCCCGCATCATTTTTTTTACTTGCCCCACCCCGTTTGCTATTCCTACTTGATATTGAGAAGCTTACTATCTCTTTATGACTTGATGCAAGTGGTATTGCCCAAATATTGATCACTAAGACACGATAAGCTCATTGCACAATTTAAAGTTAAAGATTGTCTCGATACTAGGATTAGCTTCCCTGGGATTAACAAGGTATTTGCAAGTGATGAAAATTTAGGATCCACCAAACTATATAGATAACCGGGTTCTCTATCAGTTCCTACAGAACACAAACAATAAGAGATAAATAATTGACACAGCAGAGTTATACGTGGAAAACTCCCAGCTCACTGGATTAAAAACCATGACCTACACTCGTAGGATTTCAATTTCACTAACCAAGCAACTTTAGATTACAACCTATTGTAACCTAGGAATTAACCTCTTAATCCCGCACTCACTTGTAATAACTCTATTACAAGCCTCTTTTTAATAACTCTATTACAAAGCTCACAACTCGACTAACTTTAGTCAAGACACAAACGCAAGGTTTATGGTTTTACAAATGGTTTCCTACAAAATGCTTCTATCTAAGCTAAGTAGGAATTACAAGTAAATCACTCTAATAAAGGTGCAACACAACAAAGACATATAATAACACAATGCTGGAAACTGGTCCTTCGTTATGTTCTTCCTTTATTCTTGAAGCCTGGAAGTCACTTGCAAGATGGCAACGCACTTGAGAGGAAACTTGATTAATTCCGGATGTGCAAGTGCATGTTTTTCGTTTGCTTCATGTTAGTAATACCCAAGTGTTGTCACTTGGATGATGCAAGAAAATATTTGGTATAAGGCATTCCCCATAAAGTGACTGTTGCACTATTTGCAACAAATTTACAGCTGTGAGGAGTTAACTGGTACAGTCAGCAAGAGAACTGATGTCCATTTGTTCCCTCTGTCGTCTCTTTGACTCTGATTATTGGAACTTGTGCCCGACTTGAGACTTGTTGTTCTTGATCACTTTGAGGATGTGTAGCAGGTTCCAGATTTGGTTCTTATCATTTAGTTTGTTAGATCATCAAAACATAACATGGAACATAGCCTATCAATATCCCCCCTTTTGATGATGACAAACTTGTAATTGAAGTTCACATGAGAACCAGATTACCATACAATATTTCATGTATTCCCCTTGAACTTGTTCCCCCTCAATTAATTTCCCCCCATTTGGTATCATAAAAAGACTCTTCATAAGTACTAAACAAAAAGATGTCTAGCATGGCTAACTCATTCCACATGGCTAAAAACATAGCATAAGAGTATAACATGCATAGTAAAAGGATGAGATACTCATTAATTTTAAATAAAAGAGAACAGAATTAGCAGTACCATTTATAACACAACCATTCACAAAATAAAATAACTTAAAAAGTACCAGCCACCAAATACAACAAAACATGGGGACCAAGATATATGACAGACAACATTTAACTAGACACTGGGGAGGGAACTATTTTAAGGAGCACTGGAAGGGGGAGACAGTGATGAAGAGGCAAGGGTTCTAAGGAGAATATCCATTTGAGCGTTTGCCAACACTTGCTCGTTAAGTAACCTCTCTTTTAGGTCCTCAACCTGTTTCCTGATATCAGCATTTTCCTTGGTCAGACGGGCAATCTCTGCGCCTTGTGCACTGCTGGAACCAGGTGCTTCCTGGGCCTGACTAAGTTGTCCTTCAAGAATAACATTCTATGCCTTCAACATCATTATCTCTTCATTCGCAGCATTCTGAGCATTAATCAATTGAGAGATATAGGAGTTGCTGCCAACCCCTCATTTTTTATCACTACACTCACACTCTTCTAAGGTGGACTTGGAGAAGGTTTGCTTGTGAATTCCCACTGTTGCTTTTCCCAAAGGTGGACTTGGAGAAGGTTTGCTTGTGAATTCGCAGCAACAAACCTTTTGAGGTTCTAAGTCTTACGATTCAGATGATAACTAGAACTCGATTGGGTTGGAGAGGAAGTAGTAGGTGGTTGGGGGTCTAGTATGGGGTTTTGACTGGGTGACAGAAGGGACTCAGACTCTCACTCCTGTGCTTCATGAGACGAAGACACAGTGGGGACCATATTAGAAACATTTGAGATTTTTGATTTTCAGACATAGTGAAGATTTGCAGTGAGAACACAAGAAAAAGAGTGTTTGGTTTTGAGAGAGAAAAGGGAATTTTTTGGCTTTGATGTGGATAGTGAGGGAAAAGGATAGCGTTTGGGTTTATTTAGAGAAAGTGAGAGACCAGTTACAAATGGGTATAGATTCCTAGGTATACGGGTCGTTTAGTAACGGGTATGACGTTTGTGTTCTAGAGAGATGAAAAAGAGAAACTGAAATTTTAATGACGTGACACTTTTACAGCCGTTAAAAAGATGTGCATGAGAGTACAAAGAAACTATTAACCTGATTCAAGGGAACCAGAATCCCTGACTTACTTTTGTAAGTGTGAGCCTCATCCTTTTGCCAAGATGAAATGACATTAGCTACTTGTTTGCTCTGTAATTGCCATGTATGTCTACTTGTAACGGTGTAGAAATGAGTTAGAACTTGCCAGAAAATACTTTTTAGTTATTTACCTATTCATTTTTTCATAGCCAATCATTGAGGGACCTGGTGCTCAGTTTGATAACCGCAATGCCAATCAATTCTTTTCAAAGTGCTCTTTGTTTAGTGCTTTAGTAAAGATATTTGCTACTTGGTCTTCTGTTTTGCAGAACTTGATGTAGATAAGACCTTTTTCAACATTATCTCTAAGAAAATGATCTCACACATCAACGTGCTTTGTTCTATTATGCTGAACTGGGTTCTTTGCCATGTTGAGAGTACTGGTGTTATCACATAGTAATGGAACACAATCAGAAAATATACCAAAGTCCTCCAGCTACTGTTTGATCCACAACAATTGAGCACAGCAAGAGACAGCTGCCACATACTCAGCTTTAACAGTTGAAAGAGCCACAAAGTATTGTTTCCTTGTACCCCATGAAATCAAACACGATCCTAGAAAGTGTGACATGCCAGATGTGATCTTTCTATCCACCAGATAACCAGCATAATCATCATCAGCATACCAAATTAAGTCGAAATTATCTCCTGAAGGGTAGTAGAGAACCAGGTCTTGCTTTTCTTTGAGATACTTTATAATTCTCTTGGCAGCCTTCAGATGAGATTCCTTTGGACTAGATTAAAATCTAACATATAATCCCACACTGAATACGATATCAGGTCCACTAGCTGTGAGAAACAAGAGTGAACCAATGATACCCCTGTACATGGTTTCATTCACAGAAGAACCAGGTTCATCTATGTCTAGTCGAGTGGCAGTGGAAATAGGGGTATCAATGATCTTTGAAATTTCCATCTCAAATCTCTTTAGGATCTCTTTAATGTACTTCTGCTAACTTATCATTGTGCCTTTAGGAGTTTTCTTAACTTGCAGTCCCCCAAAAAAATTCAATTCCTCCATCATGCTCATTTCAAACCTCCTTCCCATGAGCTTTGCAAACTCTTCACACAGTGAATCATTTATTGCACCAAAGATGATATCATCAACATAGACTTGCACAATGAGAAGGTTCCTCCCCGTGTCTTCAGAAATAGGGTGTTGTCGATTTTTCCTCTTTTAAAGCCATTTTCAAGGAGGAATTTGGACAACCTTTCATACCCTACATGAGGGGCCTGCTTCAGTCCATATTATGCCTTGTCAAGTTTGAATACATGCTCAGGATGCTTATGACATTCAAAACTAGGTGGTTATTTGACGAAGATTTCCTCCTTTAGATATCCATTCAGAAATGCACTTTTGACATCCATTTGGACAATTTGAATTCCATATGAGTTGCAAAGACAATGAGGATTCTGATGGCTTCCATTCAAGTAAATGGAGCAAAAGTTTTATCAAAGTCGATACCTTTTTCTTAATTGTAGCCTTGAACTACTAATCTTGTTTTGTTCCTTGTTGTGTTCCCGAACTCATCAAGTTTGTTTCTAAACACCCAGTTAGTTCCTATAATAGTTATGTTTGAGGGTCGAGGAACCATGTGCCATATGTTGTTTCTCTCAAATTGATGGAGTTCATCTTGCATAGCAGTAATTTAGTCAGCATCTTTCAATGCTTCTTTGATATTTTTGGGCTCAATTTGAGAGAGGAAGACTGAGAAGGCAAGTGAGTTTCTTGACTTTGATATGGTTTGTTTCCCTGATTCAAGAGGAGTGTTCACATTTTGAAAAGGGCGTGAACTTTTGTGTTTCCAGTTAGACATCTCAATCTCATTGCGAGAGGATCCAAGTTCCTCTGAGTGAGATCCATTGTTGACATGAGCGCCACTTCTCAATTCAGCATCAAGAGTTCCTTGCACGACATCAACAACTCTGTTCTCTGCTTTAGTTGTTGTGATTGAGGGACCAGGTTCCTCCGTATCAGTCGGAGATTCATATGCACTATCTTTATTTGATTCCTTGGTCTGACTCATCATGTCAACCTTTCCATTTTCCATATCAATGACTTCACCAGGAACCTTTGACTGCTCTTCGTCTTAATCAACCTTATCATGTGGATCTTTCCCACATAGGTGGTATGATTTATCAAAGATCACATGTATGCTTTCTTCAACACATTAAGTTCTTTTGTTGTAGACCTTGTAATCGTTGCTTTGTGATGACTAGACAAGAAAGATTCTTTCATCACTTTTGGTATCAAGTTCAGTGCTTCCTTACCATTATTGAGGACGAAATATTTGCAGCCAACGTCCTTAAGTGTGTTAGCTTGAGTTTCCTCCAGTTCAGCAGTTCATACGGGTTTTTGTCCAGGAAGGACCTGATCATGCACTTGTTCACCAAGTAGCACATAGTGCTGACTGCCTCTTCCTAGAAACGTTTTGCAACACCATAGCCAATCAGCATTGTCCTTGCCATGTCTTCAAGATCCTTTTTTTCCTCTCCATAACACCATTTTGTTGAGGTGTTCTTGGAGCTGAAAATATATGACTTATACAATTTTCAGCATAGAATTCGTCGAATTTATGCATTGTCTAACTCTGTGCCATGATCCAATTTTATACTCACAACATTATGGCTCATTTTCACGTGGATCTTCTTCACAAAAGCAACAAACATTGGGAAAGTTTCATCCTTGGTTATGAGGAACAAAGTCCAGGTGAATATGGAATAGTCGTCCACTATGACGAAAATGTACTTCTTTCCTTCTCTACTTGACACCCTCATAGGTCCACACATATCATATGGAGGAGATCAAGTGGCCTTGAGGTGCTTACTTCCTTTTTGGGCTTGAAGGAGGACCTGACTTGCTTTCATTTTACACATACATCACACACCTTGTGATCTTTGAAACTTGACCGAGACAGCCCACGAACCAGGTCCTTCTTGATCAATTTGTTTAGCAACATAAAACTAGCATGTCCCAATCTTCTGTGCCACGGTTCAGCATCATCATCAACAGCACTCAGACATGTAAGATCCCCATTGTGCAAGGACTCAAATCAACAACATAAATGTTTTTGTATCTTTTTGCCTCCAAGACCCTTCACCAGTCACGAGATTTGTGACGGTATAGGTTTTTGATACAAATTACTTTGTTTCCTTTGTCGTAGATTTAAGAAACACTTAGTAGTCTATATTTTAAGAAATTCACATTATACATATTCTCAATTGAGTGAGTGAGTGTTTTCCCAGTTCTTCCTACTCCCAAAATGTATCCCTTTTTGCCATTTCCAAAGGACACACTCCCTCCTTGCAGAGCTTTGAGCGAAAGAAAATCATCGATGCTTCCAATAATATGCTTAGAGCAGCTACTATCCATATACCATTTTTGGCTGCTTCCTTTCACTGCTTCCTGCACAAGAGAATCAAGGATTAGACTTAGGAACCCAAACAAGTTTGGGTCCCTTGTAGTGAGGAAAAGGGCGAATTAAACTTCTTTTTATCCAGGCAGGCAATACACATTTTTAATGAAGGGACCAAGTTCCTTAGCAGTAGTTACCTTTTCAACAAGAACCTTGTTTTTCTGTTGGGATTGAATTCTAGCCTTACAGTTTTCTTTAAAGTGTCAAGTGTTGCCACAGTGAGTGCAAAGCCAGTTATCAGGGATAATAACATGCTTTCTATGTGGTTGTAGGGAGTTTTTTCCTTTTGGAACCCGACTCCATGCCTGTTCCTACCATTGCTTGTATACATGGCAGTGATTGTATCAGAGCACTAGGCCCACTTTAGAGATTTTTCTAGGTCATTTTTAACTCTGCCTAGATCTTCTTGAAGTTGTCTGTTTCTTTTAAGTTCAGCACACAGATTAGATTTCACAGATTTGAGTTCATTTTCAAGCTTAATGTGTGCCTCACTAGCAACTTCCTTTCCCTTTTGGTTGTTATCAGAATTATTTCCCCTTTTTAGTTCCTCAATTGTTTCTTTTAGATCCACAACCACTACCAAGTACTAACATGCCATCTATCTCATGTTCTATGTTTTCAATTTTTTCAGTTAGAACATCTTTGTCTTTCTTTAGAACCTCAATGGTTTCTTTTAGATCAACCACTATGACTACCGGATCATCTCTCTCATGTTCTACCTCTCCTAATTCCACAGTTAACATATTTTTATCATTTATAAGGCTATGATAATCATCAATTAAAACATTTTCCAAAGATATAAGCTTCTTCTCAGAGTAAGACTTTAAATTTCTTTGAACGTCTAGAAAGTTTACCTCATCATCATCATCATCTTCATCCTTTCCATCAGGGCAAAGATAGAGTCATATTCAGTTGCTTCACTTTCCACTGCCATCATGGAGGTGTCACCTTGTTCATCATCTTCTCCAGCTTCACTAGAAGAGTTTCCCCATGCAGCAAGAGCTTGTTTCACAACATTGTCAGTGACATCTTTTCTCTCGAATCTTTTGTCAGGAACTAGGTTTCTCTTGACTGCTTTGTCTGTGTTGTGCTTGTACCGGTCTTGCTTGAGGAAAGGATAGTCCTTGATAAAGTATCATGGCTTCCCACATTTATGACACAAGTCATACCCTCTTGGCTTGCTGGAGCTGCCCCTTTTTGGAATACCTCTATTCCCGCGAATCATTTTCTGAAATCGCTTTGCCAGGTAGACCATGTCAGCATCCTCACCACTTGAGTTATTATTATCTGTCTTGAGGACTCGCTACTTCTCCTTTTGGGCTCTCTTCTTTTATGGTCCTTCTTCTTCTTCTTCTTATTCTTCTTCTTCTTCTTCTTCTTCTTCTTCTTCTTCTTCTTCTTCTTTTTTTTCTTCAGATTACCAATGAGTTCATCAACGGTCAACTTTTGTAAATCCTTAGAACTCCGTGATAGCATTTACTTTGCTTTCTCAGGAACCAAGTAATACACTGAGTATTTTCTTGACAAACTTGTTCCTTGGAATGATCTCTCCTAGAGAATGAAACTCGTTGATGATAGAGGTGAATCGAGGGTGCATGTCCTGAATGGACTCATCACCCTTCATCCTGAAGAGTTCATACTCAGTGGTGAGCATATCAATCTTCAACTGCTTGACTTGAGTTGTTCCTTCTTGTGCTGTTTGGAGAGTTTCACATATCTCCTACGCAGATTGACAAACAGAGATCCTGTATATTCGTCTGGTCCAATGCCACAGATGAGTATCTTTTTTGCTTGGAAGTTATTCTCTATAGTTTTGTGGTTAACATCATTGTACTCCTTCCTTGTCTTGGGAACTGTCACTGCTGGTTCACCAATGGTCTTCATAGGAACGAAGGGTCCATCACAGTGACATCCTAGAGCTCTGAATCTTCAGCCATGATAAAATCATGCATCCATGTCTTCCACCGTCCGTAATATTGTCCATTGAATCTTGGTGGTCTGTAGGTAGATTGACCTTCTTCAAAGTTTGCTGAAGCAGTCATGAGGATCTTTTCTAGGTGTTAGCCTGATAGAAAGAATCTGCTCTAATACCAATTGATAGAAATTTAGGGTCCACCAAACTATATAGAGAACCAGGTTCTCTATCAGTTCTTACAGAACACACACAATAAGAGATAAATAAATAACACAACAGAGTTTTACATGAAAAACTCTCAGCTCACGGGGATTAAAAACCACGACCTACACTCGTAGGATTTCAACTTTACTAATCGAGCAACTTTAGATTACAACCTATTGTAACATAGGAATTAAACTCTTAATCCCTCACTCACTTGTAATAACTCTATTACAAGCCTCTTTGTAATAACTCTATTATAAAGCTCACAACTCGGCTAACTTTGGTCAAGACACAAACACAAGGTTTATGGTTTTACAAATGAGTTCTTACACAATGCTTCTAGCTAAGCTAAATAGGAATTACAAATAAATAACTCTAACAAAGGTGAAACACAACTAAGGACATATAATAACACAATGCTGAAAATTGGTCATTCGTTATGTTGTTCTTTGTTCTTGAGCCTGGAAGTCACTTGTAAGATGGAAACACACTTGAGAGGAAACTTGATTAATACTTTGATGTGGAAGTGTGTGTTTTTCCTTTTCTTCATGTTAATAATACCCAAGTGATGTCACTTGGATGATGCAAGCAAATATCCGGTACAAGACATTCCCCATAAAGTGACTGCTGCACCGTTTACACTGTTGCGTGTGTGTAGAGGAACACAGTTGCAGCGAATTTACAGCTGTGGGAGTTGATTGGTACAGGAGAACTGATGTCCATTTGTTCCCTCTGTCGTCTCTTTGACTCTGATTATTGGAACTTGTGGACTTGTTATTCTTGAGCACTTTGAGGATGTGTAATAGGTTCCAGGTTTGGTTCTTATCTTTTAGTTTGTTAGATTATCAAGACATTACAGGGCACATAATCTATTAGCAAGACATTCAATTTTGAAAGCAAAAATTTCATTGAAATATCAAATATGGATCGTTAATGTTTTTAGCCATCCCCATCTTTAAATGAATCAAGGAAGATACAATACTTTCTAACATAAATTCCTAAGCTGAATACTTGAAACTAAAGAGACTTCTAGACATGAAGTCCTAGCTTTCAGCAATAATATTTCGAAAACTCTGAAAATGAATCAGATAAAGTCTTACCAAAACTAAATATCAAACCGATAAGTGTTAAAGAACAAATGAAACAGATAGATACTGCTACACAGCTTGAAGAAGGTAGCACAACGTATAAACCAGTCATAAATGCTACCATCATTGCTACCATAGCAATCAAGACAAGGATGCCAGCAGTTACATAACGATTCAACCTTTTGGTCTCTCGTTCGTAAGTTGCAAGGTAATGTAAGAACATTGCAGAAGTTGAAGATGTCATGGCAAATGTATCTGCTACTGCGAATACTTGAAATGCTGCTTTCTTCCATAGGATTGCCATGCCTTTATTTGGACCATCGTCACCATTGTAGCCACCAGGAATGGTAAAGCCAGCCGCGAAAGAGACTGTTGCTATGAGAGTAGCCACTATCAAATGTGTGTTCGCTCTTTCTTTCCATACTTCCATGCATTCTCTAAGCATCTCTTCACGTAATGATGTCTGTGAAAATTAATATAGTTAAAAATATAAGTGTATAACTCCATTGTGGTATAAAAATCTCTTCAATTTTCTTCTTGTAAATATAACTCATAGTATACACAAATATTTACATGTCTGATTCTGTCGAGATCTATTTCCTCCAAGCGAGGGTGATATAACACGATTTTCCCTTTAGCATGAAAGGGCGTGTTCCCATCAGCGTCTTTCTGATCTATGAGGTTTTGGAGCAGGTGTTGTCTGCCAAGGAAATCTCTCATTTTTGAATTCTCCCTCGAATTCTCCTTATTAGTGCATGCAAGGTGAAGAAGATTTTGGCCATGGCTAGTGACTGCCTCCAAGGTATCTGGACATTGATTTAAAATCTCTTCCACAACCTCATGATTATCATTAATGGCTGCTAAATGCAGAGGTGTCATATTGTATTCTCTAATGATTTTATAAGCCATTTCTCTATCTGCAACTAATAACTGTTTCACTAATTTTGCAGAGCCGAAATATGCCGCGAAATGGAGAGAACTCCATGCAAATTCGTCTACTTGCTTTGTCAAAGTTCCTTCCTTTTTCACTATCATTTCCAAGCATTCTACCCAAAGGAGTAGTCCTAGTTAGTAAGGGTAATTCCAACAAATGTGAAAAAAAGGAAGTAAAAGAAATATTTGTACAAACATTCAGAGGAGAGAAGGTTCTTTACCTACTAGAATACCTTTTTCTTTCATGTTGTTTTCTTCCTTTGTAGGACTTACCAATGTTTTTAAAACCAACCAGACATCAGCAAACTTGAATCACAACTAGTTTAGTTTAGTTTTTTTTTTTTTCGAAACTAGTTGTTGAGGTACATCTCATTTTCTTGCACTTCTCCGTTTCAATTTGTTTGAACCTTTTCCGGAGTACGAGAGTCAAATTGACTAATTCTTTGTATAAATTCGGACATAAATTCTTTAAATTTTTTAAAATAAAATGTACATAATTAAAAACTACATAAAAAATACTATAAGTCACAGTGATTAACAATTCAAAATATTTTAAAAAAATTACTAAAAACGTGGTCAAACAAAACTTTGTTGACTCCCAAATAGTAAAAGGTTCGTTCATATTAAAACAGAGAGAGCAAATGATACATATAATAAATGAGAAATTAGTATGAGGTTTCAAAAAAGAGAATCAAATGAGATTTGAATAATAACTACTATATATGCATTAATCCTAAACAAGTTGAAGTTGGCTATATGAGTTCTTACCGACCATATTACTTCATTTAAACTCAACTCATGCTAATATTTACTTTATTGTACAAAACTAAATCAATTCCAAATCCTAAAAAACAAAAAACAAAAAACAAAATAAAACAATACAAAAAGCGATCAAGCACAACTGTCATTATAAACTGCAGCAAATGGAGTAAACCAAAATTAAAGTTAACATCTCTAGTTAGAAATTCCAATCAATTAAAGTGAGTAAAGGGATATATATAAAACCTGTAGTAGGGAAAGGATGCATTACAACTGCATGTAGCGCAGTTGCGCCAATAGGGCCAGCATAAGATGGTGAAGCGCAGTTGTTCAGAATCAATTCAACAGAAACATTATCTCCTCTTTCCACAGCAAGATACAGTGGACTTTTCCCGGCTTTATTAGGCGGATGTGAGAAAGCAGCATCTTCTTTAACCAATAATTCTACCATGTCGTCACTACGCCGCCCATGCATTACAGCTTCATGCAAGGCCGTATTTCCATCGTTATTGGTAATACTCAGCAGTTTTTGAATGTCAGCTTCTATATCACGAACAATCCCGAGCCCTCCACAATTTTTCGTGTAGTTGATAAAAGCTTTAATGATCTCAAGATTGCCATTTCTAGCAGCCACATGAATAAAAGTATCCCCGTTACAGTTCAAGCTGAAGAACAAGTTCGGACCTGCCATATCAAGAAAACCTATGGGGGATTTCGGTCGATTGAAACCATCATGCTGAGCTGCAACATGGAGGACCGTGTTGTTATAAGGAGTTAATTCGGTGGCGAACTTATCCTTGTATTGTTCCAGAACCTCCATGTTACCTTCTTTGGCAGCTACGTATAACAGCTTATCCATAGGCATTTTATTTAGAGTCGTAATAGTGTAAAAGATAATTTTAATGAAAAATATGGAATGATCAATAGGCAAAGTGTTTCCAAAAACTATCAATCTTTGGTTTTTTTTGCCACCACAACTCAACCAATAATAGTCTGTTTGGCCAAGCTTCTCCAAGCCAAAAGAACTTCTTTTTTTCAATAAAAAGTATTCTTTTCAAAGTTGAAGTGTTTGGCCAAACTTTTAGAGGAAAAAATAAGTGCTTTTGAGTAGAAACAAAAGTAGTTTTGGAGAAGTAGAAAAAAATAGCTTTTTTGAAAAGCACTTTTGAAAAAAATACATACTTATAAGCATTTTTTAATAGTTTGGTCAAACACTAAATGTTGCTCATAGGTGCTCTTCGTATAAGTTTGCCAAACACAAACTACTTCTCAGCAAAAGTACTTTTAAAATAAAACACTTTTAAGAAAAAAAACTTTTTGAAAATAAGCTGATTTTTGCAGCATCAAATAAGCTATAAGAAGGAGTGAACGAAAGAATTGATACAAAAGTTCAGAAGAATGGATAATGCTTTGTGAATCTAATAATGAAGAATTGACAGAGTTAAGAACCTTAAATAGACTTTCAAAAAGCCAACAGTTAAATTCAGAACAATTAACTTATTTTTCTATTTAAAATAGAAGTATTATTTTTAAATAAATAGTACACGCAATAATTATATTATATATATAAATATATTATTATAGTATATAGTTTTGACTTTTGTAGATCAGTGTATTTTTTTTCGATAAATGAATGACTCAGATCCGACAATGGGAAGGGCATGCCCCGCGTCATGAAACAAGAGTGTGAAAGAATATTAAATTTTATGCACTGGGGCATAAAAAATATTTATAATTATATCACTTATAAAATAATTACTCCTATATGTAAATCTCATGGCAAATGCTCCCTCCGTTTCAAGTTAGATGAGATATTTTTCTTTTTCGTTTATTCTAAAATAAATGGCACATTTGAAAATAATTCAACTTTAAACTCTTCATTACCCTTAATGAGAAGCTTTTATAACCACAAAAATATAATGACCCCACAAAACTTTTACACCTTAAACTTTTAAGACCACAAGTGTCAAAAGTCTTTTTTTTTTCTTAAACTCCGTGACAAGTCAAACTACCTCGTCTAAATTGAAACAGAGGGAGTATTAATTAATAACTTGATAAAGTGACAATTAACTTATTTTCATATGAACATATTATCCTTACACTATCAATGTATAGAATTAAACTATGAAAAGGCTAAACAAGAAAAGTCGTAGGAAATTTCATATGATTTAATTAATAATACTTCTTTTGGTCGGTTGAATACCGTGTTCTATAAATACTAACTAGTGTTTATTTAGTCAAATAAATTTAAAAGTCGTTGGTCAGGTTAATGAACAATTTAGTAAATCTAACTCTTCTAGTAATCTTACTGAAACAGCTTTGTGAGATGAAACGCTATTTATGATGCTTGTATTTGTGCTTGATTGAGCAAGAAAAATAATTGAACAAACTAACATGCCTATTGCCAAGAGAAGGAAAAACTAACAACATATTGTAAAAAATATTGGAATATGGAGAATAAGATGCAGCTTGATGCGTGTTAAGGACATTATTCTTAAGAATATTTTGCTCATACCGTAATAAAAATTAAGCATATTCCCCAAAATTCAACAAGCTCTTCTAAAGTAAATTAGGAGCACAAATAACAAAGATTAACAAAACAACCCATCCCAATCATAAAGGCTTTTCAAAGCTTACAAATACGTTAAAATCCAAAGCCCTTAAGGCTATCAAAAGGTCAATTGACTTTTCAATAGTAACGTTCAAATTATCCACTAATGAGCACTCAATAATAAGATTTATTTTGTCCAATTGAATTCAAAATTAAAATATATTTCTATTACAAATATAATTAAAATAATTACTATAATAAAGACTCATTTATATAATAGTAAGAAAATGAATCTAGATATAGTTTTGGAATATTTCTTTTTGAGATATCAAAATTATTTTTCTATCAATCTACCACGTATCAAAAAAACAATTGTGAAATAATTAAAAATATTGCTGGATTTACACAAATGAGCATAATGCGTCGAATCTGGTGTCTCTTAGACTATGAACCAGACCTAGATAAAATAAGATTAAATTTATCGAACAATTGGTGAAGTTTAGAATTTCTATGAACCAAGAATTCTTTTGTAAGTTTGCATTATGCTCGCACACACTTCGTTGTTTATCGCAGTTTTGCGCTAATAGGCTGTAACGACCCAGCTAGTCGTTTTGAATAGTACAACCCAGTTTCCCCTTTTACTGCTAAACTTATGACAGTTGTTATGTGACTTGTCGAGGTAATTGGTTCGGGTCCTGTAAGGTTTGAAATGAATTGAGACACTTAGGACCCGTTTGGCCATAGATTTTACCAAAATAAATTTGGATTTTATTTGGCAAACACATGTTTGGCCATAGATTTTGCCTACATTTTGCCAAAATCCCAAATCTCAAAACCAGCTCAATAGCTGGTTTTGGGCCAAAATATTTACAAACACTAATAATATACATGTTTTTCCAAAATAAATTTGGGAAATATGTTTTGAAAACGGATGTCCAAACACATTTTCATCTTCAAACCAAATTTTATCCAAATAAGATTTTTTAAAACAAATTTGGGAATCTATGACCAAACGCTAGCTTAGTCTCCAAGAGGAAAGCATATGTTGAATTAATTGATCGGATGGTGAAATATGTGTAAACAAACCCGGAATGGATTTTTGATGATTCCAATAGCTCCGTATGGTAATTTCGAGCTTAGGAGTGTGTCCTAATATTTATTTCGAGGTCCGTAGCAAATTAGGCTTGAAATGGCGAAAATAAGAAATTTAAGTTAGAAGTTTGACCAGGGAGTTGACTTTTTGATATCGGGGTCGGAACCCAATTCTAAATTTTTTATAGCTTCGTTAACTTATTTATGACTTGTGTGCAAAATGTAAGATCAATCGGATTTGATTTAATAGGTTTCGGCATTGAATATAGAAGTTGGAATTCGTTAGTTTTCATTAAGCTTGAATTGGGGTGTGATTCATGGTTTTAGCATTGTTTGATGTGATTTGAGGTTTCAACTAAGTCCGTATGATATTTTAGGACTTGTTGATATATTTGGTTGAGGTCCCGGGGTCTTCAGGTGAGTTTCGGAGGGTTAAACGTATCAAATTTGGACTTAAAACCAAAGCTGGAGTTTCTGCCTTCTGGTGCAATCGCACCTGCAGAATTTGGCTCGCAGAAGCGGAAAAATGGGAGGGCAGTTGGCTTTGCAGAAGCGTATTCGCAGAAGCGGGCTGCCTTCCGCAAAAGCGAGCCCAGTCGCAGAAGCAAAAATGCTGGACAGCGTATAAGTCGAAGGGTCCGAGATTTCTTCTCATTTTTGGACTTTCAAGCACTGGTTTTGGGCGATTTTGAGCGAGAGTTCACGGGAAAACTTGAGGTAAGTCACTTGTGATCATTGTTAATTAATAACATTGAATTATCATCTAATAATCTGACTAGATTACGTGTTTTTGAGGTGTAAATAGGGAATTTGGACCTAGGATTTGAAAATAAGATTTAAGGATTTGGAGGTCGAGTTGATGTCGGAATTTGGTAAATTTGGTTGGACTCGTGGTTGAATGAGCGTTCATATTTTATAACTTTTGTCGGGTTTGGAGATATGGGCTCCATGGGCAATTTTCGAGTTAAATTTTGGATTTTTGTTGAAAATTATTGATTTCATATGGAATTAATTCTTATAATTTGTATTGACTGAATCAAATTAATTGTCGCTAGATTCAAGGCGTTCTGAGGCCGATTCGCGAGGTAAATGCTTATCGGGGGTAAAGAATTACACACTTTGAGGTGAGTAACACTTCTAAACTTGATTCTGAGGGTATGAATCCCTGAATTATGTGTTCTATGATTTGTTGGAGGTGACGTACATGCTAGGCGACGAGCATGTGAGCGTGCACTATAGAAATTGTGACTTAAATAAATTTTCTGGAGTTGTATAATGAAAGAATCATGTCAATTCATATATCCTCCATGTGTTAGAGGGATTGAGCTGAGGCTCGTATTAAAGATCATGTTTAAGCTACGTGCCAATATTTTTGGGACCAACAGAGTTCGAATTACTATTGAATTATTTGTTTAAAATTCCACCTGTGTAATTAGTCACACCTTTCATTCTGTATCATATCTCAGTCTCTGCTGCTATTTGTTGATACATCATATCATTATGCCAGGTCGATTTTCATATCATTGTGAGCCCGAAAAACTGGAGGTTTTGAGTGATATTTATGGGATCGGACTGCACGCCGCAACATATTTTATTTATTTATGCATGGATCTGGCTATTATAATGCTTGGGCTGAAGGAGCCCCTCCGGAGTCTGCAACCCACACAATGAGCGCGAGGAATGGATCTTCCCTGGGCATAGATCTTGCCCAAAGTATTTATATTGAGGGATGGATCTTCCCTGAACATGGATCTTGTCTGCATCATTTATATTTGGGGATGGATCTTTCCTGGATAGATTTACCATATACAATACTGAGTGATTGACTGTTAGTTGATGTATACATATATGAGATGGATATTCCCTGGGCTAGATTAGCCATATACAGTACTGAGTGATTGGGTATTCTGAGAGTGTGAGCGCACGAGGCTTCCATTGAGGCACATCACATACAGTATGTATATTGGCATGTAGATATAGAGATGTCATATTCCTCATATCTTACAGAGTTGATTTATTTTATTTGTACTAAATTTAGTTGTTGAACTAGAAAACATGTCTACATTTTTGTACTATTATTTTATATTAGACTGTACCTGTGGAGCTCGTCACTACTTTCATCCAAGAGGTTAGTCTTGTTACTTATTGAGTTGGTTGTATTCATACTACACTACTTCGTGTGCAGATCCAGGTACTTCCGGATACGGCGATTGCTAAATTTCAAGGATTTATCTGTTGGAGATTTCAAGGTAGTTGCTTGCCGTCTGCAGACCTTGATTCTCCTTCCTTACAGTTATTTGTATTGTTCTATATATTCCAGATAGTGGCTATGTCAGTTTCCTATACACTATTGGAAACTTTATTACCCGAAATGTTCATGTTTAGTAAATTAACAGACCTACACAAGTTTTGTTTACAAAATATATACATTTCATCTTAAAAGTCTCCCAATCCATTATTAGTGCCTTCAATTAAGGGATTTAATTATATCTTTGGGAATTTTTCATAAAGCACCATCTTTTAAGTCTAATTAGCCATTTATAGATACCCTTTGCTATATTACGTGTTATAGATACCTTTTATGTTTTTATACAATGTATTTTATGTATTTAAGCTGTTGTATTCATTAATACAACCAAAAAATAGGCGTAAAAACTGGAATTCCAGCTAAGTTTGACATGTATTTAGCTGTATTCCAGCGGCATTAACGTTAAATACAGAAGGCTAAACTGGTTAAAAACGGAAGGAAATCAAATCACATGATATTCTCTTAATTTAACTCCACGAACTAAGAAAATCAAATCACATGATATTCTCCTAATTTAACTCCACGTACTAAGGAAATCAAATCACATGATATTCTCCTAATTTAACTCAACGAACTAAAACGATCCCTCATTAATCTGTATTTGAAAGATACATAATAAAGATTATAGCTGAAAAAGAGAAATACATATGAATAATACAGTTGAGTAGAACTGTATACAGTTGAATACAACAAAATACAACTTAATTCATCTGAATAAAACACTTGAATACAACAAAATACAACTGAATACAGCTGAATAAAACTCTTGAATGTAACAAAATACAACTAACTTCTGCTGAATAAAATAGTTAAATACAACTGATTAAAACTGAATACAAGAGAATACACATAACTTTTTAATACATCTAAAATATATAAATTAATGCTACTGAATACATGTGAATACAGCTGAAATATACATTCGAATACAACTGAATACAAATAGGCGATTTGGGCGATCTAGAGAGAGAAGCAGCCTGATGGCTTCGCCGGCCGGCGGCCAGCCATTAATTCTGGCTGGTCAGCCCCTTAACACATCTGCCCAACCTCTTACAACAACTACAAACAATCCCCAACCCTCAAATCCTACAAACGAAGCCATGAATTACGCAAAAGCTGTGAACCCTACTTCAACGACCACTGCCAAGCAGAATCGAGCCGCTACAGTTGAACCAATTGCTCTTCATCTATCAAAATCAACGAATTAAACTTACTCTAGGCGATTGTAATGGAGTGATAATGGAGGAGAACTAGAGAATTTGGGTGGGAGGAGAGGTATGAATCGTGGGTTGAGGGAGAAAGAGTAAAGTGTATGCAAAGAGAGAGAGAACACGGTTAGTCAATTTTACTGTGATTATGTGAGAGAAAAGACTAAAAAGAAGAGAGAAAAATATTATTTAGCATATATGGTGCCTTAAATGTAGGATGTAACTATAATTAGATATTTAGCTATAAAGTATAAAAGGTATCTATAGGATGTAATATTTTAAAATAGTATTTATTTAAAATAAATAGGGTACTAAGGTTTTCTATAGGGTGTAAAAATTCCTTTATTTTATCACAAAAACGAAAATTACATAAATAGTTTCATTAATGTTTTGTAGTCATACTATTTTACTAGGATTTTTATTTTTTATATAATCTTGAAAAATACAAAATAGTTTTACAATATAATATTATTTATTTTAATTATTTAGAATTGGTTTTATATTTATAAATTTTATATCATTTTTTTTAAAAAAAAGAGTATGAAATTTGAGGGTGGTTTTGTTTGGTTTTAAGTTAAGGGATCCATAGAGATGGCCTAATTTTAAAACCCAAACCCTAAGACCCACCCCCCTCCCTTTTTTTTTATACACCCTAACACACAAACCCTAGGAGGACAACCCTAGAGACCCCTAGTCGTTCCCCTCTTCTCCTTCAACCTAGGGCCATCTTCTCCAATACCCTAAGATACCAACAACCCTAGAACACATAGCAACAACCGCCGCCCACCACAACAAGCAGCGACCTCCACCAACCGCTCACCCCACCTCAACAAAAACAGCCGCAACTCCACAACACCTAAGAGCCGCCGCTGGAACAACCACCCACCACACCTCCTCATCTCTTCATCGACAGGAAAACCAGATCCCAGCTGCCTCACCCCTCTCGTTTCGCTACTTCCTCACCGGCGAGTGGCTGTAAATCGGCAACCACCCCTTCATCACCTTCAGCCACTCCAACCTCTCCAACACAAGAAGCACCATCGCCAGAAAACAAGTAGCGACCACTAGATCTCCAAAGGCTAATAGCCGTACTCCCCCCGTCCTAATCTTATCTCTTTACCCATTGAATAATCAGCATACTTCACTAGTTTTTATAGATTCTTTACAAGAATTTTTTAGCAAAAAGCATTAGATAATGAGTATGCACAGAATTCCGGCGATTGTCATTTTGCATCGCCGCTGTCGGACTGCCTTAAGGTCTTGACTTTGCATGGAATTGAGGTTACAGAAGAGTAATTCCCTGCACTAGGTTTGAATCTCTTTGGTACTGTCTTTCGAGTTTGTGATTCCGGTTTGAGTCCTTGTTGCTGATCAAAGTTTTCGTTCACGTGTCCAATTTCTTGTTCAAAAATTTGTTCATGATTAATTGTTGGGAGTTCTTTCATTAATCGGTCTTTGAAAGATTTCATCAGTGAGGTCCATTTCTTCCTCTCTTTTTCCGTTTTGCTTAATGTCATGCTTTGTTTTGTTAGCCTCGTTAATCAATCTATGCTCTGTTTTAGTTGATCGATTGCTGTTTGTATATGGTTTGGTGTAATTGTCTTGGATGCATTTTCACAACTTAAAATAAGTTTGGTTTTCCCTGATTTGTTGCTTCATTAAGATATAATTGTTTGATGCCGGTTTGATTAAAATCTTAGTGACCACAAGTATTTGGCCATATGGTTGGACTGAAGGTTAAAAGTGAATTGAAATAATTTATTGCTCTCTTAATTGCCCGGATGGTTATGAGCATGTTAGACCGATCACATCCGGGTAGGCGAACCTTTAGGCACGTTTTGAATTTATTATCGTGATTATGTACACGTTCGCGTGACATGATTACAATTTATTATAAATATTCATAGCTTTCTTTAGGCGCGATTAATAAATCATTGTGACAATGGATACAGTTCTTGTGGCATGGTCATGATACGTAAATCCCAATTCGGGTGTGCATTTCATGTGACCCGACCATAACTTCGAATAATAATAAAATAAATATGTTGTAAATTGCAGGTGCATTTCTTGTGATGCGATTTGCAATATGTACCAAAAAGACAAGTGTACAACAATCGTGCCTTGTTCCAGAAAATAATTCCATAAACACTAAAATCGGTTGAAAGTTAAAAATGCATGTAGGTTTAAAATGTGTAATAAATCAGATAATTAGCCCAATTATTAATAGTTAAGCGACCGTGCTAAAACCACAGAACCCGGGAGTGCCTAACACCTTTTCTTGGGTTAACAGAATTCCTTACCCGGTCTTCTGTGTTCGCAGACCATAAATAAGATTCAACTTCCTCGATTCAGAATTCTAAACCGGTGACTTGGGATACCATAAATTATCTCAAGTGGCGACTCTGAATTTGAATATCAATAATCCCGTTTCGATTGTAGACATGTGATTTTTGACCCTCCCCAAGATTTTTTATATTTTAGCTCGTAAATATTTAATTTAGGCCTAATATAGCTATTTCAACTATTTTTGATTTCTTTACTTTATTTTCGTCATAAAAATGGAAAATTACAAAAAATATTTTAGCTTACGTATCTTTCATAAATTTAAATAAAAAATATATACAAAAATAGTACCTTATTTTTATCTTTACATGATCTTGAAAATACAAAAAAAATATATAATAGTTTCATGTTAGCTTTTGCATTATGTAGTATTTTTATCTTATTTTAAAAGGAGTTGATTAAGGTGTTGGATTATAATTTTAAGAGTTTTAGAACCCAGTTCTTGGCCCAAGTCGGATTAGTCCATTAAGCCTAGGGACCCTTCTAGACTCTTCTTTGGAATATAAACAAACAAAAAGACCCTAAGGACCTAATACACAAAAGACCTAGGGACTAATGGGCAAAATACACAAAAATACACCTAAACCTAGACTCTACCTATAAATTAATGCTTAAAAAATCAAAAAAGAGGAGGAGGAATGCATATACACTCTATCGGCAGCGCCGCAAGAACAAATAAAAAATGACCCCCCCTCAACGTCTTCTCCTTCGTCATACCCCACCCCAAACGACCCCCCCTTCTCATTTTCGTAACCTTTAGCTGCAATACACACCCATATAAACAAATACACACACAAAGAACGCCGGAAATAGCCACGCACCACATTTTCGAGCTTCGTCGATCCTTTCACTCATCCGAGCTTCCACTGGCTTCTTCTTTTCTCTTGATACCTACTGCTGCTACTGTCTTAGCACAATTTGGTGCATCAGCAGCTGCAGCGTTGAACCAATGGAGTTGAGATCGTAGTCTGAGGTTCCCGGAGAAATTCGCGGTCCTGTCAAGGTCGTCGCCGGTTTGAGATATCTGTCGTGGCTTTCGGGTGACGGGTCTGTTCATTTTCAACCCCATCGATACGTTCTTCTTGTAAATCAATTGGAAGATTTTTGATGTTCTGAAAGTTATAAAAGGTCCATACTCTTCTCTTTCTCTTTGTTATAACTTTTTTTTAGTGATTTTAAATGTGATGTTGGCTCATTCTTCCTAGTTTTTCTATCATCTGAGTTTTGTTGGAATACTTAAGATTATTTTAGGCATCTAAATAAGTTGTTGGATCAATTTCTCATGAAGTTTAGTCCAATCTTTCTTCCGATCTCACCGTCGCCGAGTGGTCTGTTGCGTTATGGTATTCTTTTGGGGCGAGATTCCGTTAAATATTTTCCTAAGTCTAAGGCAGTTCTTCTCGTTATAGGATTTCATTTCTAGTTCTCTGTATTCTTAACTAACGATTCCTTAAGAATACTTACGCCTTACCATGGCGTTACTCTACCACTGAGTTAAAAGGGCCTTTTTGATTTAATTCCGGAATTATTCACTATGTGGATAAAATATCTATATGTACATATATTATAAACATAAGTATATATGCATAAGTACATGCAGTAGATACATAGTGTCTAGTGGCTCATTGTTGAATAATAAAATGGATTTACCTAGGAAGTCTAGGAGAAAATGCAATGAATTGTTTCAAGACCGACTCGAATTGCTTTTTTTCTTTTATTGAATTGATCCCACCAGAACAAAATTCACTTGATTGATACATGTACATACACCTAGCAATTTGTCCACATCAAGTTGATATATAAATGTTAGTGTCTCTCAATAGTTCGTATACAGGTTAAGTCGCTGAAGGCATTTTGGTAATCCATCACGTTCAGGTGTAGAGATCCTTTTAAGCTTTGTTAAGTTGATGCACTAACTTTGAATTTTGGACTAATTATTGTCAAGGAAATTTTTCCCTTAAAGTAAGTGAATATTTGTGTTTTTCAAGTTAGTCTCACTGACTAAATTCATGGTGCCTTGCTGGATGTTTCATTTTTAGTTTGGAAGGTTTTTTTTAGCGAAATATCACTGGCTTGAAGTTTATGGAATATTTCAAAAATTATGTGTAATAATATCTATCGTAGGGTTTCATGTTTGCTAAAGCCAGTTGGAACTTGAAGCCTATTTTCGTAGAAGTGTGCTTGAGCATGCTTTAGTCTTGCTCTTAGCTAATCAATTCACTGTGATTGTGTACACATTCGCATGACATAATTACGATCCTTTAAAGATAAATTGAGATGTGCCATGCCAAATAAAATCTCAAAACTCATGGCCCTCACTTAATTAATTTGAATCCTTTAGAAATCGAGGCGTGCCATTTAGTTGAATTTTCCATGGCCCTCGCAAACTTGAAAGTGCGTAGTTGCTTTAGGTGCATAGTTTAAATTAATTTCCTTAAACTCGGGTGTGCATTTCATGTGACCCAAATCCAAATCTCAAAAACGTTAAATAAAATGTGTTTAGGACTGCAGGTGCATTTCATGTGGCATGGTTCAAGACGTATTTTAGATGACGTTGAATCTTCCTAAAACTAATTGAAAGCGATAATAAGTTAAAAATGTACCACAGGCTAAAACATATAATAAATCAGATAATAGGCCAATTATAACAGTTGAGCGACCATGCTAGAACTACAGAACTGTAACTGTAACTGTAACGGAACTACCTAACACCTTATCCCGGGTTAACAGGATTTCTTACCTGGATTTCTGGTTCACAGACTGTAATACAGAGTCAATCTTTTCCTCGACTCGGGATTTGCACCGGTGACTTGGGACACCATAAACCTCCACTCGGGATTTAACGGAATCTCACCCCAAAAGAATACCATAATGCAACAAACCACTCGGCGACTGTGAGATTGGAAGAAAGATTGGACTAAACTTCATGAGAAATTGATCCAACAGCTTATTTAGATGGCTAAAATAATCTTAAGTATTCCAACAAAACTCAGATGATAGAAAAACTAGGAAAGCCAACATCACATTTAAAATCACTTAAAAAAGTTATAACAAAGAGAAAGAGAAGAGTATGGACCTTTTATAACTTTCAGAACATAAAACATCTTCCAATTGATTTAGAAGAAGAACGTATCGATGGGGTTGAAAATGAACAGACCCGTCACCCGAAATCCACGACAGATATCTCAAACCGGCGACGACCTTGACAGGACCGCGAATCTCTCCGGGAACCTCAGACTATGATCTCAACTCCATTGGTTCAACGCTGCAGCTGCTGATGCACCAAAGTGTGCTAAACAGTAGCAGCAGTAGGTATCAAAAGAAAAGAAGAAGCCAGTGGAAGCTCAGATGAGTGAAAGGATCGACAAAGCTCGAAAATGTGGTGCGTGGTTATTTCCAGCGTTCTTTGTGTGTGTGTTTGTTTATATGGGTGTGTATTGCAGCTGAAGGTTACGAAAATGAGAGGGGGGATTCATTTCTTGTCTTATGAGGAAGGAGAAGACGTTGAGGGGGGGTCATTTTTTATCTGTTCTTGCGGCGCTGCCGATAGAGTGTATATGCGTTCCTCCTCTTTTTTGATTTTTTAAGCATTAATTTATAGGTAGAGTCTAGGTTTAGGTGTATTTTTGTGTATTTTGCCCATTAGTCCCTAGGTCTTTTGTGTATTAGGTCCTTAGGGTCTTTTTGTTTGTTTTTATTCCAAAGAAGAGTCTAGAAGGGTCCCTAGGCTTAATGGACTAATCCGACTTGGGCCAAGAACTAGGTTCTAAAACTCTTAAAATTATGATCCAATACCTTAATCGACTCCTTTTAAAATAAGATAAAAATACTACATAATGCAAAAGCTAACATGAAACTATTATATATATTTTTTGTATTTTCAAGATCATGTAAAGATAAAAACAAGGTACTATTTTTGTATATATTTTATATTTAAATTTATGACAAATACGTAAGCAAAACTATATTTTGTAATTTTCCATTTTTATGACGAAAATAAAGTAAAGAAATCAAAAATAGTTGAAATAGCTATGTTAGGCCTAAATTAAATATTTACATGCTAAAATATAAAAAATCTTGGGGAGGGTCAAAAATCACATGTCTACACCTGCCCCTCTTTGACTGGAAACGCGAAGCATTTTCTGACAAAGAACGACTACACAGGTTTTTTGACCAGACCCTTATTTTGGAGAGACTAAAGCTAAGAGAAAGGGAGAATGTGACCGAGCCCTGGTATCTGAGCTGCCTACATATCCTTGGCTATAAAGGAATCAGGCCACGTGTAGTTCAGAAGTGAGTGAGATAATGGAGTGTGCCGAGGTGGAGAGCTAGTCGAGGTGCCGTTCCGCTGATGTTCCGGTCCGCGGTTCGGTTATTACATCAAAAATTAAATGAAAAATACTAACTAAACCTGTCAGCTACGAGTTACAAGAGTCCTATCTATGAGTCTTCTGAAGCTTGATTTTAAGTCTTGGTTGGTTCTTCATACGGACTCTTATCTGAATCTTGATGCTTGTTAATCGCAGGTGTTGGTTCAATCTTCTTCATCTTTTCAAACTAGGACGGGACATGCAGAGCTTGTGACCTCAGCCCTGTCTTGAGCAGCTCACATCTTTCATTAATTTCTGCATTTGGATTCACTTCTTGTCTTTCTTTTTGTTTTTTCTTTTTATTCTGGATTGACTAACTTATGTTGATCATCTTGGACTTTTTCCTCGCATTCTTGACGCAAGTTTCTTTTGTTGCTGACCTGAATTGCATTCTGAATTGAATTCCCTTTTTTATCCAAGCGGGCGCCTGATTGCTGAACTTGAACCGTCTTCTTTTGTTACTTGACACTGTTTTCCCTTGCATCTTGAATTGTCTTCCATCAACACTGCTTTCCCTAGAAACTTGAGTTGTCTTCCCTTGTTCTCCAGGTGGGCGCCTGATTACAACAAAACAAACAAAACAAAAGAAATTATTTCTGCCCCAGTTTGCGCTAGGAAGATTTGTGAGTTGTTAGCAAAATTGTAAACCACTTGTACTATTGATGCAATGATGATAGTAAACTAAAGAATAGACTAGGAAAACTATAAACTAAGCTTGACTAAAGTAAAGACTCACCCTATTCTCCAGGCGGGCCCCCTGATTTCAGGAAAACTAAACATTGATAATCTTAAGAAAACTAAAAATTGACCCATTTTTTTTTCAAATCCAAACTTCCTTTTTTTTTCTTTTTTCTTCAAAAATATCCTAGGAGAAAATTCGTCAGTCTAGGTTTTCTATCTTAGGAGAAAGATTCATCAGACTAAGACATTAATCCTAGGAGAAAATTCATTAAACTAGGTCCTTTTCTCTTTTTTTTTTGTTTTTTTTTGGTATCTTAGGAGAAAGATTCATCAGACTAAGACGTTTACCCTAGGAGAGAATTCATCAGACTAGGTTTTCTATCTTAGGAGAAAAATTCATCACACTAAGATCTTGATCCTAGGAGAAGATTCATTAGACTAAGTTTTCTATCTTAGGAGAAAAAATCATTAGACTAAGATCTTGATCCTAGGAGAAGATTCATCAGACTAGGTTTTCTATCTTTAGGAGAAAAATTCATCAGACTAAGACATCTATCCTAGGAGAAAGTTCATCAGATTAGGTCTTCTATCTTAGGAGAAAAAATCATCAGACTAAGATTTTGATCCTAGGAGAAGGTTCATCAGACTAGGATTTCGATTGGGAGGAAAATCCATCAGACTAGGACTTTTTATCCTAGGAGGAAAAATGTGAAGATAAATGGCAAGATTTTATGCACAATAGCAAGACAAATAAAGGCAAAGATTTGAGAAACTTCCCTTTGTCGGCTCCTCTCGTATTTCCTTTTTCTTCTCTTTTTTTTTTTCATTTTTTCTCTTTTTGAATCACTTTTCTTGAACCGCTTTGTTCCTGTTTCATACAAAGAAAAATTTATTAGTTTTGAAAATGGTGGTCGGTTTGTAGCCTTGAGTCTTGGGCAACTTGGTTTTTGCTCGATCAGCCTGAGTCGGTCTCAAGAGACTTTTACTCTGCACCAACTCTGATTATTTCACACCCAGTACCATTTGTATTTGCAACTCAAACAACCTTATCCCAACTGGAGATCTTTGCTTAGGTGACCTTTTCTGATATCTTGAATGACTTCCTGCTTTTTGAGCAATTTGTCTGTCAGAGAGAATCACCAGTTATCTTTGCTTGCGCCTTGCGCCAAGTAAGCTGACAAGAGTCTTGGAGGGGGGAGCTTTTGCATGAATCCTCAAGGCATGTTAACTGTATCAACTGAGTGTGTTGGTTAAATTTACTTTGTGCAACTGAAAAGCTGGTAGCAGATTTTGAAATCTTTTCTTTCTTATTTTGACAAGGACTGAATCAGAGTGAAGGACAGAATGGTGCAAAGAAACAAGTATTAACAAGAAATGCCCCTGTCAGAAGGACAGAAGAAAGAGTTTTTTTTTTCAATAACTAGCCTTAATGATCAGGACATGCATTTTGGACTTAACGGCCGATCTACCAAACTAATCCAATCTTCCCTTTCACCATTCTTATGACCTTTGAAGTCGGGCTTGTTTATGCCAATTCTTTGCATCAGCTTCACGACTCACTTTCGACAAGTAGTGCCCGAAGGTTTTTCGGCAATAATTCTCTCTCATTTATTCATCTCTACTTACCGTCACCTTACAGTGCCCGTGAAGGTTTTCACTAATAAGACTCTCTCATTTTTTCTTTTTCTTTCTCTCCTTTTGGGAGCAACTCGACGATGTTCTACGTCGTGTGACAACTATTGCTCATTGCATGCATCTCTTGGCATTCTTGAAGGCATATCGGGAGGTCTTTGTTTGGTAGGATTTTGGATAGGGTTGGAAAGAAAGGTCGACATGAAGGCTCAAAATAAACTCAAAATGAGGGGTTGTAAACTTACAACTCTTGGAATCGACTCTTTTAAAAATGAAATAAAATCTTTGCCCCAGTTTCAGATGCTGGGGATTTTGGATTTTTCTATTTTTTCTTATTTTTCTTTTTCTTCTAAATTCTTATTTGGTTAGACCGAACCGTGAGGCTGCCTACGTATCCTTGTTTTCAAGGAATCAGGTCTAACGTAGTTCAAACATTTAACCTAAACTATTTTTCATCTTTCTTTCTATTTCTCTTTTCCTTTTTTCTTTTTTCCTCTTTTCTTTTTTTCTTTTCTTTTTTCTTATTTTTTTTTGTTTGCCCAACTTCTATTTTTGAGGGCATGGACCTTTGATAATTCTTTTTTTTTTTCTCTGAACTTTCTAAGAATTGCCCCAGTTTGTACTCTTGGGACATGATTTTTTTTTTTGACTCTAAACTTGATTCCAAAAGAGGGTAGTCAAAAAAATAACACAGGCTCAAAAGGGGTAGCAAAGGATATAAAGTGTTTGGGTAGCAGAAAAAGGGCTTCCCAACCTCAAGAACGTCAAACATGGTATCTTTTCGTGATCACAACATTGACGAACATGTATGTCTTCTTGGTGTGCCATGGTCACAAGACATTTTTTTCATCCCTTAGTGACAAACTTTCCAACAAACATCAATTGATTAAACATCCTCAAGCCCGATCTTCACAATGATTTGAAGGTGAATTTTACTCGACTTTAATTTCAAAGTATTTCAACTCTTTATTCATCCTCAAAAATGTTTTTTTTTCAGTTATCCAATCCCAGAATAAATCAGTTTCTAAGATCTGGCCAAAATTTCCGCATGCATGTCATGTTATTAGAACTAGTGCGAAAAGAACTAAGAACAGAATGACACAAAAAGACAAACTGTATTTTATTGAGTAAAGGAAGAAAGGGTTTGACAACAAGACAAACAACCTAAAATTCGAGTTAACAGAACAGACAGACAAGACTCACACGAATAAAATGGAGGCATAGAAGGGTTTGACTCAAACAAATAAAATCTGGATGACAACCCTGAAATAACCCAGATAGTAGAAAAAACATCAAAACAAGCTACCAAGATTCCTTCCTAATGAGGAGAGAATGACTTTTCAATTGCTAAGCTTGACATTTAGCCACAAATTTCCTCATCAGAATCACCATGGCCTTCCTCAATTTCAGTCGACAAGTTCCCGAGAAGATTCTCATACTCCACATCACCGGTCATCATCCTCACAAAGTGTGCATCATCATGTGCAGGTAAAGGATTCTGCGCGATATTCTGGGCGTCACTGTCTTGGATCACAATAAGGTTTTCCTGGATCATCCTTTCTATTTCTCTTTTCAAATCCCGACAGTTTTCAATATTATGCCCATGGGCATTGGAATGGTATTCACACCTTTTAGAAGGGTCAAAGCTTCTTGCACATGGGTCCACATGATTTGGAGGAATAGGTGCAATCATGTCATAATGCTTTAATTTCTCAAACAAGCTTTCACAGGACTCTCCTATTGGTGTAAAATTATCTTTCAACTTTTGTTCCCCTCTATACCTCTGGCCTGGATGTGGGTTATAGGGTACTTGAAAATTTTGTGGAAGCTGGTGGAGATTTTATGATGCTCGCGCTCGCCTTCTGGGGTGTTTTGGTGGCTGGACAACATACTGATGTGGAGCGACAGAGTATTGCGGGTTCTGAGGTGGATAGTGATGCTCAGGGGAGTCATGGGAAACCTGATGAGGCTGCGCATACCTTCGAGGTATTTTCCTGGGACCTCTTCTTGAACCTGTTGTCATCATGGTTTCTTCATCCTTCTCATTCGTGCCACTGAAATTATCGGATTCAATCGGGACAACCTGAGTTGCAGCATTGAGAATTGCTTGACTTATAATTTTGCTTGTCTTAAGACCATTCTCTACCATTTCTCCCATTTTGATTACTTCCAAGAAGGATTTGCCAACTGCGGACATCATGTTTTGAAAGTAATCTGACTCTTGCGCTTGAAGGAAGACAGTGATTAGCTCGTGGTCATCCATGAGTGGCTTAACTCAAGCTACTTGCTCTCTCCATTTAATGGCATATTCCCTGAAACTTTCACTTGGTTTCTTCTTCAGGTTTGAAAGGGAAATGCGGTCTGGGGCAATGTCGATGCTGTATTGGAATTGATTGACAAAGGCCTGTGCCATGTCATTCCAGACGTACCAGTGAGATGTGACTTGATCCAAAAACCATTCGGATGCTACTCCCGTAAGGCTTTCCCCAAAATAAGCCATCAGCAATTCTTTGTTTCTTCCCGCACTTCTCAGTTGATTGCAATACCTTTTCAGGTGCGCTATGGGGTCTCCATGTCCATTATACTTTTCAAATTTGGGAGTCTTGAAACCAGGCGACAATTGGACATCGAGGAACATACATAGATCTTTGAAGGAAACATTCTTTTGACCTGCCAACCCTTGCATGTTTTTCAATCGTTGTTTTAAGCTTTTCACTCTTTGGGTCATTTCTTCCTATACCATCTTTCGGGCAGGCTTCTCAATGTTTGCATGAAGATCAAACGAGTACGAGTGATACTCAGGAGAGTGGTACTGCTCTTGCTGTGTAGCAAATTGTGACTCATGACGAGGTTGTCCTTGACCACTGGCCCATGCTTGACACGTTTCGGTCATTTGCTGTTTCAATATTCTATTTCTCTCAAACACAGTAGCCTCTTGTTGAACCCTCTGACCCTGAGTCTCTTGAGCACTTGTAACAGCTTCGATGTCAGTTATCATTTTTCCCTGGATCTTGTGTTTCCAGCTTACCACAAACCGACCACCTCAACTTTCTTCACAATTCAAAACAAAACATGTTAGAATGGATTCAGTCGGTCCTTATTATTTTCATTTTTGTTTTTTTTTTTTCATTTTTTTCTTCTTTTTTTCATCTTTTTTTCTCATCATTCTTTTCAATGGTTGATCGAACCTGATGTGGGTTGCCTACGTATCATGAACATGAATCAGATCTTGCGTAGTTTGGGAAGATTAAGAATAAAGTAAATAAACTAACTCTTTTTTTTATTTCCGAAGAAAGACTTATAAAGAAAAAAGAAAATATTTTTTAGATTTCGATTTGTTGTTTTTGTTTTTTTCCCCGAATTTCGAAAGAAAAACTTCTAAAGAAGAAAGAAAATATTTTTGAATTTTTGGACTTTTGTTTTGAATTTATGAAAGAAATACTTCTAAAGAAAAAAAGATTTTTTTTTAAATTTTAAATTTTCTTTTCAATTTTCGAAAGGAGAATGAAAATATTTTTGAATTTTTTGATTTTTGTTTTTGAAAGAAAAACTTCTAAAGAAGAAAGAAAAGTATTTTTTTGGATTTTTGATTTTTTTTTGAATCTTTGGGAAAAAGACTTCTAAAAGTAGGGTAGAAAATATTTTTGATTTTAAAAATTTTTATTCGGGATTTTCTAAAGAAGGAATTAAAGATTTTTGTTTTTGGATTTTTGAAAATTGGGGTCTAAAAAAAAGACTTTTCTAGAGAGGAAGTAAAGGAAAATATTTTTGGATTTTTTAAAAAATTATGGGCCGGAACCGATGAGGTTTGCCTACGTATCTCACATCCGGTGAGAATCAGACCCGCGTAGTTCGCCCGTTTTGACGCAACAGAAATTGACTTATTTTGAAATGAGTTTTCTTTTCTTTTTTTTCAAAATTTCGGCAGAGTTTCATGACAATTCAAATACCTACTTCTCACTCTCTTTTCTTCTTTTCTTTCTTTTTTTTTCTTTTTTTTTTTGATTTTCCCTTTTCTCTTTTTTTTTTTCATTTTCTTTCTCTATTCTAGAAGCCAATCAACATGCAATCCGAAACAGACAGATACGCAAGTAGCACGTAAGATGCATCAGGATGGTTTTTTAATTTGGGTACACCCGTCCAAGATGGACCCAACCCCTGTGTTGAGTCCCCAAAGTCAAATGCACGTGATGCAAACAAGCGTTCCTACTAGTGATCCGACATGACGCTATGTTATTCTAGGTTTAAAACCTGGGTGTATTGTTCTAGACCTGGCTTACCCGAGCGGACAACTCGAGCCGAGGGGGGGGGGCAACGTACCGGGAATACAGAAGCTTCACCGGCTTTGCAACTTGTCCGAACCTCGTTCTAAAATTGGGATAAGACTCTAACAGAAAAGAAATCACACGAAGTGCACACTTCCCAGATGATTTAGAAGACTCAGAGAGAGGAGGGTTTCGTAGCAATTTATATACATGCCAAACAATATTAAAGAGGTAAAAGCGGCATTTAGCACATTAGGCTCAACATGTAAAAATCAGATAAAACAAACCAACTATAACAGTTATTCTAAGCTCGAATTCTTAAACCCTGAACCGAAGTTCTGGATTTGGATCCCCGGTAGAGTCGCCAGAGCTGTCACACCTCCTTTTTACTTACACCTTCGGAAGGGAGTATATAGGGGAGTTTTTCCACTTTAAGTGACAATCGAAACGAGATTTATTGTTAAAAGATTTAGAGTCGCCACTTGGGAGGTTTATGGTGTCCCAAGTCACCGGTGCAAATCCCTAGTCGAGGAAAAGGTTGACTCTCTTTACAGTCTGCAAACCAGAAATTCGGGTAAGGAATTCTGTTAACCCGGGAGAAGGTGTTAGGCATTCCTGAGTTTTGTGGTTCTAGCACAGTCGCTCAACTGTTATAATTGGCCTATTATCTGATTTATTACATGTTTTAGCCTGTGGTACATTTTTAACTTATTAGCCGCTTTCAATTAGTTTTAGGAAGATTCAACGTCATCTAAAACACATCTTGAACCACGCCACATGAAATGCACCCGCAGTCCTTGACACATTTTATTTAACGTTGTTGAGATTTGGATTTGGGTCACATGAAATGCACACCCGAGTTTAAGGAAATTAATTTAAACTATGCGCCTAAAGCAACTACGCACTTTCAAGTTTGCGAGGGCCATGGAAAATTCAACTAAATAGCACGCCTCAATTTCTAAAGGATTAAAACTAATTAAGTGAGGGCCATGAGTTTTGAGATTTTATTTGGCATGGCACATCTCAATTGATCCTTAAAAGATCGTAATTATGTCACGCGAATGTGTACACAATCACAGTGAATTGATTAGCTAAGAGCAAGACTAAAGCATTCTCAAGCACACTGCTACGAAAATAGGCTTCAAGTTCCAACTGGCTTTAGCAAACAAGAAACACTATGATAGATATTATTACACATAATTTCTGAAATATTCCATGAACTTCAAGCCAGTGATATTTCGCTAAAAAAACCTTCCAAACTAAAAATGGAACATCCAGCAAGGCACCATGAATTTAGTCAGTGAGACTAACTTGAAAAACCCAAATATTCACTTACTTTAAGGGAAAAATTTCCTTGACAATAATTAGTCCAAGATTCAAAGTTAATGCATCAACTTGACAAAGCTTAAAAGGATCTCTACACCTGAACGTGATGGATTACCAAAATGCCTTCAGTGACTTAACCTGTATACGAACTATTGAGAGACACTAACATTTATATATTAACTTGATGTGGACAAATTCTTAAGGAATCGTTAGTTAAGAATACAGAGAACTAGAAATGAAATCCTATAACGAGAAGAACTGCCTTAGACTTAGGAAAATATTTAACGGAATCTCGCCCCAAAAGAATACCATAACGCAACAGACCACTCGGCGACGGTGAGATCGGAAGAAAGATTGGACTAAACTTCATGAGAAATTGATCCAACAACTTATTTAGATGCCTAAAATAATCTTAAGTATTCCAACAAAACTCAGATGATAGAAAAACTAGGAAGAATGAGCCAACATCACATTTAAAATCACTAAAAAAAAGTTATAACAAAGAGAAAGAGAAGAGTATGGACCTTTTATAACTTTCAGAACATCAAAAATCTTCCAATTGATTTACAAGAAGAACGTATCGATGTGGTTGAAAATGAACAGACCCGTCACCCGAAAGCCACGACAGATATCTCAAACCGGCGACGACCTTGACAGGACCGCGAATTTCTCCGGGAACCTCAGACTACGATCTCAACTCCATTGGTTCAACGCTGCAGCTGCTGATGCACCAAATTGTGCTAAGACAGTAGCAACAGTAGGTATCAAGAGAAAAGAAGAAGCCAGTGGAAGCTCGGATGAGTGAAAGGATCGACGAAGCTCGAAAATGTGGTGCGTGGCTATTTCCGGCGTTCTTTTTGTGTTTGTTTGTTTATAAGGGTGTGTATTGCAGCTGAAGGTTACGAAAATGATAGGGGGGTGGCATTTGGGGTGGGGTATGACGAAGGAGAAGACGTTGAGGGGGGGTCATTTTTTATCTGTTCTTGCGGCGCTGCCGATAGAGTGTATATGCGTTCCTCCTCCTCCTTTTTTGATTTTTAAGCATTAATTTATAGGTAGAGTCTAGGTTTAGGTGTATTTTTGTGTATTTTGCCCATTAGTCCCTAGGTCTTTTGTGTATTAGGTCCTTAAGGTCTTTTTGTTTGTTTTTATTCCAAAGAAGAGTCTAGAAGGGTCCCTAGGCTGAATGGACTAATCCGACTTGGGCCAAGAACTGGGTTCTAAAACTCTTAAAATTATGATCCAACATCTTAATTGACTCCTTTTAAAATAAGATAAAAATACTACATAATGCAAAAGCTAACATGAAACTATTATATATTTTTTTTGTATTTTCAAGATCATGTAAAGATAAAAATAAGGTACTTTTTTTGTATATATTTTTTTCTTAAATTTATGAAAGATACGTAAGCTAAAATATTTTTTGTAATTTTCTATTTTTATGACGAAAATAAAGTAAAGAAATAAAAAATAGTTGAAATAGCTATATTAGGCCTAAATTAAATATTTACATGCTAAATATAAAAAATCTTGGGGAGGGTCAAAAATCACATGTCTACATCGATTATTGTCACTTTAATTGAAAAAACTCCATATCCCCACGAGGGAAAAAGGAGGTGTGACAGCTCTGGCGACTCTGCTGGGGATAAGAACCCAGAAGTTCTGGTTCAGGGTTCAGAATTCGAGCTTAGAATAACTGTCATAGTTGGCTTTTATTTATTATCTGATTTTTTACATGTTTGAGCCTAATGTGCTAAATGTCACTTTTTACCACTTTGATATTGTTTGAACTGTAACAAAACCCTCTTCTCTCTGAGTCTTCTAAATCATCTAGGAAGCGTACACTTCGTGTGACTTCTTTTTTGTTAGAGTCATATCCCAATTTTAGAATGAGGTTCGAATAAGTTGCAAAGCCGGTGAAGCTTCTGTATTCCCGGTACGCTACCCCCTCGGCTTGAGTTGTCTGCTTGGGTAAGCCAGGTCTAGAATAATACACTCAGGTTTTAAACCTAGAATAACATAACCTCATGCCGGATCCCCAGTAGGAACGCTTCTTTGCATCACGTGCATTTGACTTTGATGACTCAACACAGGGGTTGAGTCCATCTAGGGCAGGTGTACCCGAAAGTAAAAGACCATCTTGATACATCATATGTGCTACATGTTCCATTCTCAAGGGTAAAAAGGGTCATTTGGAGGACCAATGATGGTTGAGGATAAATGGGAGAGAAAAAAGGGTGAAGTGTGAAAATGAAGCAAGTAAGGCCTAATTAAGTCTTTCCTTCACATTTTTTTTTAAGAAAAAGACACAAAAAATGAAAAAACCCCCATCATTTAAAAAAAAAATAAAGATAAAAAAATATGTTCTCTCCAAATCAGTTGTTTTATTTTTAATTCTCGCCCGTATCCGATCTTCCCGTACTACGCATACCTGATTCCCGTCTTTTGGGGCGGGATACGTAGGCAGACCACATAGGGTCCGGTCTTCTTAGTCAGTCTTAAGTTCTTGGCTTCGAGGGTCGTAGCCAAATCTTGCATCTCTAGCCACTTTTGGCCACATCGGACGTTTTGCAAAATAGGGCTATTTTTGCAAATTGGCTTGTTTAATTGTGTCTAGAGAGTCTTCAATCCACAATTAGGTGTCTCTTTACTTTAAATTTGCATGTCTAGCCGCTTTTGGCCACATAGGCCGTTTTGCAAAATAGGGCTATTCGCAAAAGTGGTTCAATCAACCCATGTCTTAGAGTTCTAAATCCACAACAAGGTGTCCTCTTTGTTTAGGGTCCATTCTATTGAATTTACAATGCTTAGCCATTTTCTGGTCACATAGGCCATTTCTACAAAGTGGGTCATTTTGGCAAAGTGATTTTTCCATGTCTTTGAGGTCACCTTTGTCGAGTTTGCACTAACAACAACTTTTGGCCAGGTAGGTTATTTTGCAAAAATCGCCTAAATCATGTCTTGCATGTGTCCAGTAGGGAGTGTTATTGTCTCACATAGTGTTCTGAATCTTTAACTCTATTTGGTTTTAGTTTTCTCATACAAGTGTGGATCTACTTTCCGGAGTTTGAGCATGAAAGATGCCTCGGGACCATCCGGTCAGGACCGTTGCATTCAGGAGCTGCTTAAGGAGATTTTTTTATGTTTTGAGTTTGCCTTCCTTTTATGTTGTCTTTTACTTTCTAATAGTACTGAGTCTTTTAGGTGGTGTAAGAATCTATCATAGTCTAGCTGAGTTTGTCGAGTCTTTTGTTATCGTATTTTTGATTCTGTATTCAAAAAAAGTTATAAATGAATAATCCAAAAAGATTTTTATTTTTTAGTTTAATTTATCCATTACTTTTCCAGAATTACGCTTGGTCTGATTCATGTGGAACATGATACGTAGACAACCTACATAGGGTTCGATCGAATCATTTTTAAAATTAAAAGAAAAATAAAAAAAGGAAACAAAAAAAGAAGAAGATAAAATTATGGGATGTGAGAAATGAGAGGAAAGAAAAGAGTGATAATTAGAAAAAAAAGAGGAAGGAAAATGAGCAAGCCAAGAAGTGCTAGAAATGAAAAGAAAAAAGAAGATTGAAATGAACAAATTGGAATGATGCCAAGTGACCTTGTGACCCTCGAAGGCATTCTTGAACCATTAGTTGTTGCTAGGTGTGCCGCGCCCCCTTTTTCCCTCTGTGGGGAGGAGTCATGGTTTCGACATTCATGAGGTGTAATGACTCATTTTCTTTTGGGAATTGGGTATTTGAAGAATCGTCGCCTAACGGATTATGGTACGTTAGGGCACCTAGAGTGATTAACTCTTGAGTTGATTTGCATTACCAGAGATTAGGGTAAGGGCTCGAAGTAACCTCGAAGGGAAGGTGTTATGCACACCTCTTGGTCCAAAAATGTGGGTCCCGGCCGAACTTATATTTACAAATTAGTCCATACAAATAGTTGAATCAAATAAGTAGTTTGTAAAGCACATTGAACAATTCAAGTAGTGAAATAAAAGTTTGAACAAATTATAAAAACATTTTTTTTAATAAGGAGAGGATTTGGGGTAAGGAGGGGTCCTAGGTTGTTTATCCTATAGGATCACCCCATGCAATGTCCGGTAAACACTCCTCAATAAGGGGCTACACGTGACATTAACGCGTAGTCATCATATCCCATGTCTACCCTTCCCATCCCCTTATTGGTCATACAAAGCGAGTGTTTGGTCACTGATACCTATTGCATGCTGCTACCCGTCCCTTCTTAATGGTCCCGGAGGTAGTTTGTAGCTCTACCTATAGGTAGTTCTAGACACACCCCTAAGGTTTAGAAAGGCAAAAACACTAAGGCGACAGTCAAAACATTTAGGACTTTCACATAATGGGAGAAAGTAAGAGGCTCATAGTTTCCTCCTCAAACAAATATACAAGCAACACGTCTCAAGCACAGTTAAGGTCTTTATTGATCAAAGTCCTAAAGCAGGATCTCTAAATGATTATGCATAAATAGACCACTTTTTAGACCGAGAAGTTATAACCTAGCAGTTGCCTGGGGATTCTTCTTAAAGTTATTAGAATCAGAAATGTTAAACGACAGAAACAACTGCAGGTTTTGAAAATGCCCTAAGGCTTGCCTATATGTAGTATACTGTGTCTATATTAATGCAGAAACATGCAGATTTTCGAAATAGGACCTTTAGTATCTATAAACATGGTATCTAATGAGATTACTGCAATTTTGAAAGAACTTATTTTAGGAGAAGTCAATACTTAATAAGACCAGTTTTAAAAGATGAACTCGGCGTAATGACATTGATTTATTAGGCTAATTATATTATCAGACATAATTGCAAATAGAAATCCCTAGAGACATGGTATCTAGGCGTATTACTGGTTTTAGTCAATTTGCAGTAACATATGGAAAGACTTATTAGAACTGAATCAGAATTAAGTCCTATAGGCATGACATCTATATTTGAATTGATTTAAGACATGATTGTTTGAAAACCTATAAACATGATTTCTACCATGACGAAAATGCAGAACCTTAAAAACATGATTTCTACTTGATGCAAATGATATTGGAAGTGAAAACCTATAGGCATAATATCTATTATGCAAACGAAATCAGATTCAACAAGAGTAAAATCCTATGAACATATTTTCTATTGAGTAAAGTAGGCAGATTTGAAAGTAAAATTCTAATAGTAGGATTTCTACCCATATTACCCCACAAAGTATGCATCTACCCACTCTTTTTACTAAATACCCCAAATATCTGTTTACAAGTTATTACAGGCCAATAAATGAATTACATAAATGAAACAAAAAATCAAGAAGCTATTCTATAGGGAGCCTGCAATTAGGCCCAAGTTTCCCAAAGCCTCCAATGGTCTTACAAGCCTCCTTTCCATAGACAAATCAGAGTCTAGGTGCATCAAAGTTTCTTAAGGATCTCAAGGACCCCGAGCAATGCTTACACCTAGATTTAGCAACCAAGCATTGAACCAGTGCAGTGTGGAAAGACCAGCCTCAGTATGCCAGAGTTCAGAGGGCTCTCAAGAGGATCCCAAGATAGTACACATACTAGAGGGGGCATAACTTATTAACTAAAAGTGAAGTAAAAGTGCATGACACAAGTTGAAAGATGTTTATTAAAGACTGGACTTAAAAGTCTGTTTGGAAAGCAATTAGTAAAGTAATAGAGGCTGTTTAAAAGAGGTTGGAGTGGTAAACAAAATCAAGCACTTCAGGATAGGATCACACACAGAATTCAGTAGTGACGCAGGGGTTAAAGGGTTTGGGGATACACAGACATTTGACTGCAGACACATAACCCTAGCAAGGGTATTAGGGCTGGTTTGGACATGCTAAAAAATAATTGAAACTGGCATAATCACAAACCAGTCAGGGAGAACATAAACACATAGAAGGGGATAGGGATTTGGGATTCATAAGAAGGTAAATATCTAGTAAATAAAAGACAATTGACAAGACATGCTTTGAAACACACATAAGGGAATACATTAATCTAAAGGGAAGGGGAGACATAATAGAATGCTAGTAATGTAACCCAACTACAAGTTTCACAACAGAACCACAAGTAGAAGCAGACTAGAATTAAAAGGAACTGAAACAAGAAGAGAAACATGTTGTCGTTGAGGCTTTAAATTAAACTAGGACATACCAATGAAGATAGAAGTAAGCAAAATGGAAGAACCGAAGAGCACAGATGATTAGCCTTGGCTTGCAGCCGGCTAATAGTAGTAAGTAGCACAAGAGAGAGGGGAGAACAGAGATTTTTAATAAGAGAGGAGTTTTTGAAAACCAAGTGTTCTTCTTGTTAATGAAAGACTTAGGGTATTTATAGTTGAAAGTAGGTAGTGAAATAAAGTAAAAATCATAGCAATGTAATAATTTAAGAACTCAGAATCAATCAATTAGAGAATCAAGGAAGTACCCCCTTAAGTTAAGGGAATCAAATAAAACGGGGAGATTCAATATCATATAAGGCAAGAAGAAAAATCAATGCATGATTAAATAAGGAAGGAGTCAAGGTTTAGTAGGCATAGAGTAGTCAATTAGTACCAAATTCATAAGACCTTAATTAAGGACACAACTCAGTAGAAATAAGTATCGTAGCAAATATGGTAAGGAAATTAGTCAGCATAAATAGACGGGGTAAAGATTTTAGAGCTTTAAAAGAAAATCTTTCAATCATCACCAATTAAGGAAATCAGAATCTATCAAGAGGGAGTCACGATTTTGTATTTCAACATATAAATAGAGAAGATCACACAGACGTAACAAACATGCAAGGTTAGCCATAGTGACAGAAAGAAGCAAGAGATGAACAAACATATGAGCATAGTCACACAGAAGTGACATAAGTAGACTAGGAATTCAGTAAACACGTTCCAAGCATTGTGACCACGAGAGATTAACAAGAATAAAGGAAACATGGTAACACACAGAGCCAAGGTAAAGAAAATCATGCTGACGCACAGAACCAAAGCAAAGAAAATCATGCTAACTCACAGAATCAAAGCAAAGAAAATCATGCTAACACACAAAACCAAAGCAGAGAAAATCTTAAAAATTAGGGCTTTTAACAGAGTCGAGTTAAAAAGCAGTAGGAACATAAAATCAGTCAAAATAAATAAGGAAAAAGGTTTAATCATAAAGAAATCGGTTAAAACAAGCGTAGAAGGAACTCCGAGAAACCCTAGTTTTCAAAGAAAGTAAAAACGGTTTAAAATAGAGGATCTTTCAGAAGAAGTTTGAGAATAAGCAAATCATAGAAGGAAACAGGCTTAAAGCATGAAAATAACACAGATCTGAGAGACTCAAAAGAGAGTTAGGGTTTCAAAAGGAGACCCAAATAGAAATCGAAAGAACCTGTTGTAACTTTACAAATCGTAACACATATGGTGTGATTTTGCCCAAAATCACACCAGAGAAGCCTCGAACAACAGAATCAGAAATCCTAGGTCCAAATCGACATGGCCCAGGACCCTTGAAGGCCTTAGAGATGATGACCAAGGTGATGAGAGACCCATTGGAGGCTTGGGGTTGAAAGGAGGTAGCCGGAGATGACAGGAGAAGGAGGCGATTGACAGAGTCTAGGGTTAGGTTTGAGAGAGAAGAGAAGATGAGAGATTTTAAAGGCGGCGGTTTAGAAAAAAATGACTTAGGGTTTGGGGTCTTTCAAAATTAAAAAGGGAAGGTCGTTTGTGGACCGTTTATCTGAGAGATCAACGGTCAAGATTCAACCGGGTAGGTGGGTTCCGGGTTTGGGTAAGGGTTAATAAGGTCTGGGTCGGGTTATTTAATTAGAATATTGGGCTGGGAATTGGTCCGATTTTGGCTACAATTGAAAGCCAAATTTAGCTATTATTTAAATAGCCAGTTTTCACTATTTTAATTTATACAAATAATAGGTAATTTTTGAAAAATAATTTAAGGTTCCAAAATAATTTAAAATATATAATTATCATTTTAAAAATACAGGGGCTAATTTTATGCATATAAAATATAATTATATCGTAAAATGGGCTAACATTGTAATTATATGCAATTTAGCTTAAAAATACTAAATGTGATTGTAAAAATACATAAATATTACATTAGCAATATTTTGGCATAAGTATAGAAATTAAATAAAATAAATTATCATAGCAATAATTTGAGAAATAATTATTGGGGATTTTATGGATAAAAGGGGAGAAAATAAATTAATTTAAACCCTTAAAATTATGGGAAAAATAATATGAGCCTTGTGCATGCTTATATATGCATATATATATATATATGCTATTTTGAAGGTATTTATGCATATTTAAAATATATAGGCAAAAACTGGGTATCAACAGTTGCCCCTCTTTACATGGGAAAGATGAAAGAGTTTTCGGGTAAAGAAATGATGACCAATTTTGACCGGATGAGATATTTCAAAATGTGGAGGTCGAACTGCGATTTTCGAGCTGCCTACATATCCCTGGTTTTATAGGAATCAGGCTATGTGTAGTTCTGGATTCACCTGCAGAGTATGCCGATGAAATTATTGTAAGAACGGACACGATATGTGGAAGCGGCTACGATTGGGACGGTCAGAGAGAACTGGAGCGAGATCGCTCCCGCTAGGATAACAGTTGCTTACTGGTTACCTGCAGATAAAAGATGCTACAAATGTATTTGCGAAAATTTAAACATGATGTAAATTCCCTTTGGATCATGAAAGGTGTCTTCGGACGGTTAAAGATGACATCCTTGGACCATGACGTCCTGGGCCATGAATTATTTAATGAGGGATTCACAGGCCATGAAATGATATTCTCAGTCCATGAAAATGGTGCCTCTGACGCCTTTGAATAATGATATGCAAGTTCGAGATATCCTCAGGCCATGGCATGGTGTCTTCAGGCTATGAGTATGATGCCTTCAGACTATGACGCTTTTGTACATATTGGCGATATTTCAACCCATGAAATGCAATAATATGATGTTAACAAGACAAGGCTTAGTCTTGTGAAATGAAGGGCAGAGCTTAGCCCGATTGAAAAACAAATAGATAGTAGTAGAAATATAGCAATATTGGTACACAGAGGGATAGTGTTTAGTCCCGTGCAAGTGGGGAGGTAAGGATTAGCCTTATGCAAGCGGGGAGGTAAGGATTAGCCTCACGCAAATATGGATTCAGGGCTTAGACTCATCCAAGATTGGATACAGAGCTTAGTCTCATGCAAGCGTAGAGTCAAATATTAGACTCCTGCAAATATGGAGTCAGAGATTAGACTCATGCAAATATGGAGTCAAGGATTAGACTCATGCAAGACTGGAGACAAAGCTTAGTCTCATGCAAAGAGAAGGCAGCGCTTAGCCTTATGCAAATATGGAGTCAGGGCTTAGACTCATCCAGGTATGGAGGCAAGGATCAACCTCATGCAAACATGGAGTCAAAGATTAGACTCATGCAATATTGGAGACAGAGCTTAGTCTCATGCAAAGAGAAGGTAGCGCTTAGCCTTATGCAAATATGGAGTCAGGGCTTAGACTCATCCAGGTATGGAGGCAAGGATCAGCCTCATGCAAACATGGAGTCAAGGATTAGACTCATGCAATATTGGAGACAGAGCTTAGTCTCATGCAAAGAGAAGGCAAATATGGAGGTAGAGCTTAGCCTCATGCAAGATGCGGGACAGGGCTTAGTCCCATGCAAATGGAAGGTAGTGCTTAGCCTTATGCAAATATGGAGGCATGACTTAGCCTCATGCAAAATGCGGGACAGGGATTAGTCCCATGCAAATGGAAGGCAGTGCTTAGTCTTATGCAAATATGGAGGCGGGCTTAGCCTCATGCAAGATTGGAGACAAGGCTTAGTCTCATGCAAGCGTGGAGTCAAGGATTAGACTCATGCAAATATAGAGTCAAGAATTAGACTCACGCAAAGAGAAAATAATAGATAAGGGTAGAGTATATCTTAGCTAGGATATGTTCCGTGTCTAATGACTGGATGGATGGCGAATCTGCTCTGTGTATGAAAGCTATCATCCAATATACCTGTGTTCAAAGAAAAATCATAAGTTTCATGAGGGGAGGTTGGTTCTTGCTTCGTCTGCCGGCCTTGCTTTGCTTTGCTCTAGAAGCCTCTTTCGAGTTCCCATAGGTAGCACCTGACTGTTATAAAAATAGATTTTTCTAAAAATATGCATTTATTGATAAAGTAGAGTTGTTTTGGAAGTGTATTGATATGTCAAGTAGCTTTGATGAACTAGCTACTGTGACACATTTCAAAGGCATTGCAGCTTTCTTATGTTGGAAATTTGAGGGTCCTCCTCAAAATTCTGCCCCAGTTTGGTAGATGATTTCTAACCATTTGCGGATGGCAAACCATGCTGAATCTTCTTCGGAATTTTGATAATCTTTCTCAAAATTCTGCCCCAGTACTTGACTAATGACTGACTTCCTGACATGTGATGGTGTTGGCTGGACTTGCTCCAGAATTTTGAAGAGGGTCCTCAAAATTCTACCCCAGTTTCTAATTCTGGGGAAAAATGAAAATTTTATTATGATATGACCGAACCTATAAGGCTGCCTACGTATCCCCTCTTAAACGGGAATCAAGTCAAGCATAGTTCAATTACATCAGAAAAAGAAATATGAAATAATCTAGTCATAGTATCTCTTGACTGCGTCTGAATTGATTGGTTTTGGCCAGATCTCTCCATCCATTTTTGCAAGTATGAGTGATCCTCCTGTTAGTACTCTATGAACCATATACGGACCTTGTCAGTTGGGAGAGAATTTCCCTTTAGCTTCATCTTGGTGTGGGAAAATCTTCTTCAATACCAGTTGCCCTGGCGCGAACTGTCTTGGTCTGACCCTCTTTTATTGAAAGCTCTGGACATTCTGTTATGATAAAGCTGGCCGTGACATATTGCGTTCATTCTCTTTCCATCGATAAGGACCAACTGCTCATAGCGACTTCTTATCCATTCCGCATCATTGAGCTCAGCTTCCTGTATGACTCTTAAAGAAGGAATCTCTACCTCAACTAGGATGACAACCTCAGTACCATAGACCAGCATGTAGGGAGTTTCCCCCGTTGACATGCAAACTGTGGTGCGGTACCATAACAGAGCAAAGGGTAACTTCTCATGCCGCTGTTTGTGATTCTCTACCATTTTCCTTAGTATCTTCTTAATGTTTTTGTTGGCGGCTTCTACGGCTCCATTCATCTGAGGTCTGTAGGTGGTGGAATTCTTGTGTTTGATTTTGAAGGTTTCACATATAGCTTTCATTATATCACTGTTGAGGTTGGCGGTGTTGTCAGTGATAATGGTCTTAGGAACTCCGAATCGGCAGACAATACGATCCTTGACAAAATCTGCGATGACTTTCTTGGTTTGTAAGATGCGGATTCTACCCATTTTGTGAAGTAGTCAATGGATACCAGAATAAACTGGTGTCCGTTTGAAGCCGTGGGCTCAATCGGACCAATAACATCCATTCCCCAGGCAGCAAATGGCCAAGGTGAGCTTGTTTGGTGGAACTTTTATCATTTTGGCATACACTTGACATTGAAAGCATTTACGAACATACTGAATACAATCCGTCTCCATGGTCATCCAAAAGTAACCTGCCCTGAGTACCTTCTTGGCCAGAATGAAACCATTATGTGCGGGACATATGTTCCAGCATGCACATCCTCAAGTAGCTTAGAAGCTTCCTTTGTGTCGACACAACTTAGCAAACCCAAATCCGGAGTTCTTCTATACAAGTTCCCTCCACTATGGAAGAAGTGATTTGACAGTCTCCATAGCATGTGCTTCTGAATGTGATTTGCGTGCTCCGTATATTCTCCTTTTGATAAGTACTCCTTGATGTCATAGAACCAAGGCTTTCCATCAGCTTCTTCCTCAACATGAGCACAATATGCCGACTGATTATGGATCCTCACCAGAATGGGATCAATATAGTTCTTATCTGGATGCTGTATCATTGATGAAAAAGTGGCTAATATGTCAGCAAACTAATTCTAAATTCTGGGCACATGTCGGAATTCTATCTTCGTGAACCTCCTTTTCAATTCCTGCACATGGTTCAGATATGGCAATATCTTGGAATTCTTGGTAGACCATTCTCCTTGCACCTGGCGCACAAGCAAATATGAATCGCCGATCACCAACAACTCCTGGATGTTCATGTCGACTGCCATGTTGAGCCCTATTATGCAGGCTTCATATTCTGCCATGTTATTGGTGCAGGGAAATCTAAGTTTAGCAGATATCGGATGATGCTGACCTGTTTCTGATACCAGAACTGCTCCAATGCCTACTCCTTTGAAATTTGCAGCTCCATCAAAGAACATCCTCCAACCATTGTATGTTTTTGTAATGTCTTCTCCTACGAATGATACGTCTTCATCATGAAAATACATTTTCAAGGGTTCGTATTCTCCTCCCACTAGATTTTCAGCGAGGTGATATGCCAATGCTTGTCCCTTGACTGCCGTTTGAGTTACATAGACGATGTCAAGCTCACTCAGTAGTATCTGCCATTTAGCCAACTTCCTAGTAGGCATGGGCTTCTATAATATGTACTTCAAGGGATCCATCCTGGATATGAGGTATGTAGTGTAGGCGTAGAAATAATGCCTCAACTTCTGGGCTATCCAGGTCAAAGCACAGCAAGTGCGTTCAAGCAGAGAATATCGTGCTTCATAAGATGTGAATTTATTGCTCAGATAGTATATGGCTTGCTCCTTTCTTCCTGTCGTATCATGTTGTCCCAAAACACATCCAAAGGCTCCATCTAACACTGATTGATAAAGTATCAAAAGTCGTCCTGGTTCAGGTGGGACCACTGGCGGTGTGGACAGGTATTCTTTGATCTTGTCAAAAGATTTCTGACAATCCTTGGTCCAACTTGTCTCGGCATCTTTCCTTAGCATCTTGAAGATGGGTTCACAAATTACTATGGACTGTGCTATGAATCGGTTGATGTAGTTGAGCCGTCCCATGAAGCTCATCATGTCCTTCTTGCTTTTGGGTGGTGGTAACTCCTGAATAGCTATGACTTTAGTCAGATCCAACTCGATCCCTCAGCGACTGACAACGAATCCCAGTAGCTTTCTTGTAGGAACCCCGAATGCACACTTTGCGGGGTTCAACTTCAAATTGTACCTCCTGAGCCTGTCAAAGAATTTCCTCAAGTCTGCTATGTGATCTGCGGCCCTCTTGGATTTGACGATGACTTCGTCCACATATACCTCTATTTCTTTGTGTATCATATCATGGAAGATGGTCGTCATGACCCTCATGTAAGTAGCCCCAGCATTCTTTAGAACGAATGGCATCATCTTGTAATAGTATACACCCCAAGGCGTAATAAAAGCTGTCTTCTCGGCATCTTCTTCATCCATCCAGATCAAGTGATAACCTGCGAAGCAATCTACAAAGGATTGGAGCTCATGCTTGGTGCAGTTATTAATCAGGATGTGTATATTTGGCAGTGGGAAGTCGTCTTTGGGACTTGCTCTATTTAAATCCCGATAATCAACACATACTTGGACCTTCATGTCCTTCTTCGGAACTGGCACAATGTTAGCTAACCAGCTTGTGTATTCGACTACCTTGAGAACTTTGGCTTTGATTTGCTTGCTGACTTCCTCATTGATTTTCAAACTCATGTCTGGTTTGAATTTTCTGAGTTTCTGCTTGACTGGCGGACACATGGGATTGGTAGGCAACTTGTGAGCTACTATAGATGTGCTCAAACCGGTCATATCGTCATATGACCTTGCGAAGATATCCTCATATTCTTTTAGGAAACAGAAGTACTCTTCCCTCGACGATAAAATCCCAGGGTATTGCCTTTGAGTTGAATGGGGGTGTGGTTGACACTGTCAAAGTAAAAGGTGTGACCACTTCTACTTCAAATGGAGCGGAGGTGGCTGCGGGCGGAGTTACTTCCACCTCGAATGGAACTGATGCAATTACCTCAACGTCAATAGGTGCCTGAGTCTAAACCACAATAGGAGTAATTGTAACTACAACCTTAAAGTCATCGCCTTCTCGGATAAGTCCGATTGACCCCTCAGGGTCCCATTCCTCATTTGTTTCTATAACATGTACACCGTCACCTCTGTCACACCTCCTTATTGTATAAGGGGTTTTTCTAATTTAAGTGAGAATAACCGAAGCAGGATTATTTATTCAAATTTAGAGCCGCCACTTGGGATAATTTATGGTGTCCCAAGTCACCGGTTTAAAATCCTAAATCGAGGAAATTTGACTCCTATTTATGGTCTGCGAACACAGAAATCCGGGTAAGGAATTTTGTTAACCTGGGAGAAGGTGTTAGGCACTCCCGAGTTCCGTGGTTTTAGCACAGTCACTCAACTATTAATAATTGGCATAATTATCTAATTAATTACTTGTTTTAAACTTATGTGCATTTTTATTCCTCTTAAACCGCTTTGAATAATCAAATTGTTATACAACTAATTATTTGATTACACGCTACGAATCAAATCTCGGGAACCGTACCCACGATCCACAACATATTTATTTTATTAACAAGATTAAATTGTGGCCGGGTCACATAAATGTACCCCCAGATTTTAGAAATTAAGCTCCACAATTACGTCACGGGAGACGTACCCGTAGCTATGACAATTTATTTAATTAACGCGCCTAAAGTAAACTACGAAAGTTCAAGGCGTTTTCTACACTAGTTAAGATATAGATGTGAAGGGCCATAGACTAGGTGATTGGATTGCGCACCTCAATTTAATTAAAGGAAAAACATTTAACTACAAATGTTCATATTTAAAACTAATTTAAAATTAAGTGTCACCACGCCATGGGAACCATACCCCCAGTTGTTATGATTATTATTATCGCGCCTAGAGCAACTAGCGCAGTTGAATTATTTTCCTAATCTCTAAGATTGTTGTGATACCATGAATTATAGAAAATGTAGGAAAAATTAAACCATTTAATATTCCCTTAGCTAGGCTACGCAATCAAAGATTATTAGAAAATCGGTGATAGCACAAATCTTAAAGAGAACCTAATTTTGTGTCGAAGCTCTAGCATTCATTAACCAACGAGTTAATTTTTTTTTAATCCCTAAGATTTGCAACAATTCTTACTTTATCTACCATTAAGTATGCTTGAACAAATATTCAGTACTATTTATTATGGAGGACTTCCGAGATTATTTATGCATCATTATGCTTTACATACAAATGTCAAGGTAAATACGCTTCCATGATAAATTTCAAATTTAGGAATCTTCAAACGTTTAGTTGACTGAATCAAATTAGCTCATTTACGAAGAACACCACATCTTTCGAAACTGCAAGTATAGATGAGTGATTTACAGTTGAAGCCTCACAGAAATTGACTATTAAGATCAAGAAAACACAATTATTGATACAACTAGTGCCTGTTCATTAATTTGGCTTTGAAAATCTTAAACAACAGGAGGAGGACTTTAATTAGTCACCTTGAATTGAAAATGTTCTGCATTCCTTTCTATTGCAGCGATTTATACGAAGCTGACTGCTTCTTCAATGTTCCCTACGTCACTGGGAGTCAGGAATGAAATCGGGCTACAACTTTTCTTTTTTTGTGTTAGGAATTACGGCTGTCCTCAGTTTTTTAGGAATTGGAATCTTAAGGTTTCTATAATTGGGTATTTTATATGGAGGTGAGAAGGAATGATGACCATTGGATTAGAAGGAAATAGATAGCTAAAATTAAATCTTGCACTTAAGTGGGCTAATGGATTAAGAAGAATGGGCTAAGGGTAATTGGGTTGGACCATGTCTTTTGGGTTTGAACTTAGGCTAAAAAGACCAAATAATTCAATGTATCTATAAAAATGTGTATAAATCACTCTAAATTAAAATAAACTAATATAAAACTAAATACTACGAGTGAAACTATTTTTTTTTGTATTTTCAAATGTTATAATACTATAAATATAAATATACTAATTGACTTTAGCCTAAAGATGAAAAATATTTTTGTAATTTTTATTTTTTTGTTATAAAAATAAAGTAAAAGAGTCAAAACTATTTAATATTTTTACTTTTTGTGATAAAAATAAAGTAAAAGAGTCAACACTATTTAGAATAGCGATACTAAACCTAAATTAAGTATTTATGCTAAAATATGTAAAATCTTGGGGATGGTCAAAAATTACATGTCTACAGCTTCCCCTCTTTGACTGGAAACATGAAGAGTTTTCAGATAAAAAACGACAAGACAGGGTTTTTGACCAAACCCTTATTTAGAGAGACCAAAAACTAAGAGAAAGGAGAATGTGACCGAACCCTGGTATCTGAGCTGCCTACATATCCTTGGCTATAATGGAATCAGACCACGTGTAGTTTAGAAGTGAATGAGGTGATAGATTGTACCGAGGTGGAGAACCGATTGAGGTGCCATCGAGGTTCCGGTCCGCAGTCCCGTTATTACATAAAAAATCAAAATTGAAAAAACTAACTAAGACTATCAGCTACTTGTTACAAGATTCCTATCTATGAGTCTTCTGAAGGTTTATCTTGAGTCTTAGTTGGTTCTTCATGCAGACTCTGATCTGAATCTTGATGATTGTTAGCTGCAGGTGTTGGTTCAATCTTCTTCAGCTTTTTTAGATCAAGACGGGACATATAGAGCTTGTGACTTCAATTATGTCTTGAGCAGACCACATCGTTTCTTCACTTCTGCACTTTGGATTCACTTTTTTCTTTTATTCTTGATTGAGACTTCTTTTTTGTTATCTCGGACCCCTGTCGACCCGCATTTTTGAGGCGAGCTTCTGCTACTTGTAACTTGAACAGGACTGGAGGTTGCCCTTATTCTTCGGGAGGGATCCTGCTGTCTCTGACTAGAACATGAAATGAATTTCCTTATTCTTCAGGTGGGCGCCTGCTACTGACTTGAAACTTCAAATGACTCTGAAATGATTTTTGAAATGAGTTCCCTTGTTCTCCAGGTGGGCGCCTGCTACTATAATAAAACAGACAAAACAAAAGAAACTTTTCCTCCCTAGTTTGTACTAGGAAGATTTGTGAGTTGTTAGCAGAACTATAAATCACCTATGCTATTTGACGAGAGTAAAATTGAGGACTCGACTAGGATGTGCGTCTCATGTGAGTAAAACCAAGAAAATTTCGACTAGAAAATGCGTCTACTAAAAAAAACCTAAATGACCCAAACTAGGAAGTGTGTCTCCTAGATTTAAGATTGAACTTGCGGAAAACTATAAACTACGCTCAACTAAAGTAAAAACTGACCCTATTCTCTAGGCGGGATCCTTGATTTCGAGAAAACTAAAGATTGATAACTTAAGAAAACTAAAAATTGACCCTTTTTTTTAGAAAAATCCAGACTTCCTTTTTTTTTCAAATTATCGTAGGAGAAAATTCGTCGGACTAGGTTTTCTATCTTATGAGAAATATTCATCAAACTAAGATGTTTATCCTAGGAGAAAATTCATCACACTAGGTCCTTTTTTGTATCTTAGGAGAAAGATTCATCATACTAAGATTTTGATCCTAGGAGAAAATTCATCAAACTAGGTTTTCTTAGAAACATTCATGAGACTAAGATTTTATCCTAGGAGAACGTTCATCAGACTAGGTTTTCTATCTTAGGAGAAAGATTCATCAAACTAAGACGTTTATCCTAGGAGAAAATTCATCAGACTAGGTCCTTTTTTGTATCTTAGGAGAAAGATTCATCAGACTAAGATTTTGATCCTAGGAGAAAATTCATCAGACTAGGTTTTCTTATCTTAGGAGAAAAATTCATCAGACTAAGATTTTATCCTAGGAGAAAGTTCATCATACTAGGTTTTCTATCTTAGGAAAAAATTCATCAGATTAATATTTTTATCTTAGGAGAATATTATCAGACTAGGTATTCTATCTTAGGAGAAAGATTCATTAGACTAAGATTTTGATCCTAGGAGAAAATTCATCAGACTAGGTCCTATTTTTTGTTATCTTAGGAGAAAGATTCATCAGGCTAAGATTTTGATCCTAGGAGAAAATTCATCAGACTAGGTTTTCTTATCTTAGGAGAAAAATTTACCAAACTAAGATTTTATCCTAGGAGAAAGTTCATCAGACTAGGTTTTCTATCTTAGGAGAAAATTCATCAGACTAAGACTTCTATCCTAGGAGAAAATTCATCAGACTAGATTTCTTATCTTAGAAGAAAGATTCATCAGACTAAGACTTTTATTGGAAAGAAAATCCATCAGACTAGGACATATTACCCTAGAAGGAAAATGTAAACAACAATGGCATGATTTTATGCATATTAACAAGACAAATAAAGGCAAAAAATTGATAAACTTCCCTTCGTCGGCTCTTTTCTTATTTTCTTTGTCTTTTTTTTTTTGCTTTTGTTTCCTATTTTTCTCTCTCTTTTTTTCTCTTTTCTTTTCCCTTCTTTCTTTTTTTTTCTTTTTTTTTTTGGAACCTCTTTCCTTGCACTGCTTTGTTCCTATTTCAAACAAAGAAAATTTTGTCAGTTTTGAAAGTGATGGTCGGTTTGTGGCCTTGAGTCTTGAGCAGCTTGGCTTTTGCTCGATCAGCCTGAGTCGGTCTCAAGAGACTTTTACTTTGCACCAACTCTGATTATTTCACACCCAGTACCATTTGTATTTGCAGCTCAAACAACCTTATCCCAACTGGAGATCTTTGCTTAGGTGACCTTTTCTGATATCTTGAATGACTTCCTGCTTTTTGAGCAATTTGTCTGTCAGAGAGAATCACCAGTTATCTTTCTTGCGCCAAGTAAGCAGACAAGAGTCTTTTTGGGGGAGCCTTTGCATGAATCCTCAAGGCATGTTGACAGTAACAACTGAGTGTGTTGGCCAAATTTACTTTATGCAACTGAAAAGCTGGTAGCAGATTTTGAAATCTTTTCTTGCTTGTTTTGACAAGGACTGACTCAGAGTGAAGGACAGAATGATGCAAAGAAATAAGTATTAACAAGAAATGCCCCTTTCGGAAGGACTGGGGAAGAGTTTTTTTTCAATGACTAGCCTTAATGATCATGACATGTATTTTGGACTTAATGGCTGATCTACCAAACTAATCCAATCTTTCCTATTATCATTCTTATGACCTTTGAAGTCGGGCTTGTTCGTGCCGATTCTTTGCATCGGCTTCATGACTCACTTTCGACTAGTGGTGCCTCGAGGGGTTTTCATCAACAAGTCTCTCTCATTTATTTATCTCTACTTACCGTCGCCTTACCGTGCCCATGAAGGTTTTCACTAGTAAGACTCTTTCATTTTTTTTCTCTTTCTCTTTTTTCTGTTGCTTTCTTGAGTAACTTGACAGTGTTCTATGTCGTGTGACAACCGTCGTTCATTGCATGATTCTCTTATCATTCTTAAAGGCATATTATGAGGTCTTTATTTGGAAGGATTTTGGATAGGGTTGGAAAGAAAGGATGTCATGAAGGCTCAAAATAAACTCAAAGTAAAGGGGGTTGTGCACTTACAACTCTTAGAATCGACTCTTTCAAAAGTGAAATAAAATTTCTGCCCCAGTTTCTGCTATTGGGATTTTTTTTGAATTCTTATGTGGTTAGACCGAACCGTGAGGCTGCCTATGTATCCTTTTTTTAAAGGAATCAGGTCAAACATAGTTCAAACATCTGACCTAACTAAATTTTTTCATCTTTCTTTCTGTTTCTCTTTTTTCTGTTTCTTGTTCTTTTGGTCTCTTTTTTTTCTTTTCAAGTTTCCGCAGCTTCTATTTTTTGAGGGCATGGACCTTTGACAATTATTTTTTTTTTTGTTTTCACTTAGAACTTTCTAAAAGCTGCCCCAGTTTGTAAACTTGGGACATGGACTTTTTCTTCTTCTTCTTTTTCTTCTTCTTCTTCTTCTTCTTCTTCTTCTTCTTCTTCTTCTTCTTCTTCTTCTTCTTCTTCTTCTTCTTCTTCTTCTTCTTCTTCTTCTTCTTCTTCTTTTTTTCTTTCATTTTTTTTGACTCTTGACTCTAAACTTGATTCCAAAAGAGGGTGGTCAAAGAAAATAACACAGGCTCAAAAGGGGTAGAGAATGATATAAAGTGTTTGGATAGCAGAAAAAGGGCCTCCCAGCCTCGAGAACGCCAAGCATAGTATCCTTTCGCAATCACGACATTGATGAACATGTCTGTATTCTTGGTGTGTCATGGTCACAAGACACTTTCCATCCCTTAGTGTCAAATTTTCCAACAAACTTCAATTGATCAAACAACCCCAAGCCCGATCTTCACAATGATTTGAAGGTGAATTTTACTCAACCTTAATTCCAAAGTATTTCAACTCTTTAATCATCCTCAAAGTTATTTTTTTCTCAATTATCCAATTCCAGATTAAATCAGTTTCTAAGATTTGACCAAAATTTTCGCATGCATGTCATGTCATTAGAACTAGCGAGAAAAGAACTAAAAACAAAATGCACAAAAGGACAAACTGCATTTCATTCAGTAAAGGATGAAAGGGTTTGACAACAAGACAAACAACCTAAAATACGAGTTACGGCCCTAAAACAACTCGGCAAATGAAAATAGCAACAAAACATGCAGACAAGACAAGAACAGAATAGAGGGATAGAAGGGTTTGACTCAATAAAACAAACAGAATCTGGATCACAACCCTGAAATAACCTAGATAATAGAAAAACATCAAAACTAACTACCAAGATTCCTTCCTAATGAGGATGGAATGACTTTTCAATTGCTCAGCTTGACATTTAGCCACAAATTTGCTCAACAGAATCACCATGGCCTTCTCTAATTTCATTCGGCAAGTTCCTAAGAGGATTCTCATACTCCATGTCACCAGGCATCATCCCCACAAAATGTGCATCATCATGTGCAGGTAAAAGATTCTATGTGATGTTCTGGGTATCACTGTCTTGGATCACAATCAGGTTTTCCTGGATCATCCTTTCTATTCCTCTTTTCAAATCCCGACAGCTTTCAACATTGTGCCCCTGGCGGAATGGTATTCACACCTTTTAGAAGGGTCAAAACTTCTCGCACGTAGGTCCACATGATTTGGAGGAATAGGTGCAATCATGTCATAATGCTTTAATTTCTCAAACAAGCTTGTATAGGACTCTCCTATTAGTGTAAAATTATATTTCAACCTTTGTTCCCCCTTATACCCCTGGCTTGGATGTGGGCTATAAGGCACTCGAAAATTTTGTGGATGCTGGTGGAGATTTTGCGGTGCTCGTGCTCGCCTTCTAGGGTGTTTTGGTGGATGGGCAACATACTGAGGTGGAGCAATAGAGTATTGTGGGTTCTGAGTTGGATAGTAAAGCTCAGGGGAGTTATCGAAAAACAGACGAGGATGGCCATACCTTCGAGACATTCTCCTAGGACCTCTTCTCGACCCTGATGTCATCATGATTTCTTCGTCCTTCTCATTCGTGTCACAAATATTATCAGATTCAATCTGGACAGCCTGAGTTGCGGCTTTGAGAACTTCTTGACTTATAATTCTGCCTATCTTAAGGCCATTCTCTACCATTTCTCCCATTTTGATTGCTTCCGAGAAGGATTTGCCAACTGCGGACATCATGGTTTGAAAGTAATCTAGCTCTTGCGCCTGAAGGAAGATAGTGATTAGCTCGGGTCATCCATGGGTGGCTTAACTCTAGCTACTTGATCTCTCCATTTAATGGCATATTCCCTGAAACTTTCAGTTGGTTTCTTTTTCAGGTTTGAAAGGGAATTGCGGTTTGGGGCGATGTCGATGTTGTATTGGAACTGTTTGACAAAGGCATGTGCCATGCCATCCTAGAAGTACTAGCGAGATGTGTCTTGATCCAAAAACCATTTGGATGCTACTCCCGTAAGGCTTTCCCCAAAAAAAGCTATTAGCAATTCTTCATTTTTTTCTGCACCTCTTAGTTGATAGCTATACCTTTTCAGGTAGGCTATGGGGTCTCCATGTCCATCATACTTTTAAAATTTTGGAATTTTGAAACCAGGCGGCAAGTGGACATCGGGGAACATACGTAGATCCTTGAAGGCAATACTCTTCTGAACTGCCAACCCTTGCATGTTTTTCAACCGTCGTTCTAAGCTTTTCACTCTTGGGTCATTTCTTCCTATGCTATCTTTCGGGCAGGCTTCTCAATCTTTGCAGGAAAATCAAATAGGTACGAGTGGTACTTAGGAGAGTGGTACTGCTCTTGCCAGGTAGCAAATTGTGACTCATGCCAAGCATGTCCTTGGCCATTGGCCCATGCTTGGCACATTTTGGTCATTTGCTGTTTCAGTATTCTATTTTCCTCAAACACAGTAGACTCTTGTCGAACCCTCTGACCCTGAGTCTCTTGAGCACTTGTAACAGCTTCGATGTCAGTTATCATTTTCCCTTAGATCTTGTGCTGTCTGCTTACCACAAACCGACCACCTCAAACTTTCTTATCAATTCAAAAAAATACACATTAGAATGGACTCAGTCAGTCCTTATTATTATCAACATTTTTCACTTTTGTTTTTCATTTTTTTTCATTTTTCTTTTCTATGGTTGATCGAACCTGATGTGGGTTGCCTACGTATCATGTGGGAACATGAATCAGATCTTGCGTAGTTCGGGAAAATTAGGAATAAAGTAAATAAACTAACTTTTTTTTTGGCTTTTGAATTTTTATTTTATTTTTTCTAAAGAAAAACTTATAAAGAAGAAAGAGAATATTTTTGGATTTTGATTTTTCTTCAAAAGTTTTGCAAATAGAGACTTCTAAATAAAAGATATATATTTTTTTGAATATCGTCCTTTTTTTTCTTTTTTTTTTGGAATTTTGAAAGAAAAACTTCTAAAGAAGAAAGAAAATATTTTTGGATTTTTGAAATTTTATTTTGAATTTATGAAAGAAATGCTTCTAAAGAAAAAAATATATTTTTGAACCTTGAATTTTCTTTTCAATTTTTGAAAGAAGAATGAAAAATATTTTTGGATTTTGAGAAGAAATTAAAAGAAAATATTTTTGTATATTCTTTTTTTTTTAAAAAAAAAATTGGGGTCCAAAAGAAAGACTTTCTAAAGAAGAAAGTAAAGAAAAATATTTTTGGTTTTTGTTTTTTAAAAAAATGTGGGCCGGAACCAATGAGATTTTCCAACGTATCTCACATCCGGTGAGAATCAGACCCGCGTAGTTTGCCAGTTTTGACGGAACAAAAATACACTTATTTTGAAATGACTTTTCCTCTCCTTCTTTTTTCAAAATTCGGCAAAGTTTCGGGATAATTCAAATATCTACCTCTCACTTTTTTTTTGTTTTTTTTTTGTTTTTTGATTTTCTTCTTTTTTCCATTTTCTTTCCCTATTCTAGAAGTCAGTCAACTTGCAAGCCGAAACAGACAGATACACAAGTATCACATAAGATGCATCAGGATGACCTTTTAATTTGGGTACACCGTCCTAGATGGACCCAACCCCTATGTTGAGTCCCCAAAGTCAAATGCACATGATGCAAACAAGCGTTCCTACTAGGTATCCGACATGAGGCTATGTTATTCTAGGTTTGAAACCTGGGTATATTGTTCTAGACCTGGCTTACCCGAGCAGATAACTCGAGCCGAGGGGGGGCAACGTACTGATAACCAAAAGGACATCCAACTTTGTAACAAATTCCATTATCGCTCTAAATTAGGGTATGACACTAACATAAAAGAAGTCACGCCAGCGTGCACTTCCCAAGAGATTAGAAGAGAGGGGTTTCACAGCAATTTATATACAGTTCAAATAATATCAAAGCGGTAAAAAGCGACATTTAGCACATTAGGCCAAAACACGTAGAAAATTAGATAATAAACAAAAGCCAACTATAACAGTTATTCTAAGCTCAAATTCTTGAACTTTGAACCAGAGATTCTGGGTTCTTATCCCCAGCAAAGTTGCCAGAGCTGTCACACCTCCTTTTTCTACCCCGAAAAGGTATAAAGAAGTTTTTCCAATTTAAGTGACAAAAACCGAAACGGGATTATTTATTCAAATTTAGAGTCACCACTTGGGATAATTTATGGTGTCCCAAGTCACCGGTTTAAAATCCCGAATCAAGAAAATTTGACTCTTATTTATGATCTGCGAACATAGAAATCCGGGTAAGGAATTCTGTTAACCCGGAAGAAGGTGTTAGGCACTCCCGAGTTTCGTGGTATTAGCACGGTCGCTCAACTATTAATAATTGGCCTAATTATCTAATTAATTACATGATTTAAACCTATGCATTTTTATTTCTCTTAAACCGCTTTAAATAATCCAATTGTTATACAACTAATTATTTGATTACACGCTGCGAATCAAGTCACAGAAATCGTAACCACGATCCACAACATATTTATTTTATTAACAAGATTAAATTGTGGCCGGGTCACATAAATGTACCCTCGAATTTTAGAAATTAAGCACCACAACTACGTTAGGGGAACCGTACCCGTAGCTATGACAATTTATTTAATTAACGCGCCTAAAGTAAACTATGAAAGTTCAAGGCATTTTCTACACTAGTTAAGATATCGATGTGAGGGCCATAGACTAGGTGATTGGATTGCGCACCTCAATTTTATTAAAGGAAAAGCATGTAACTACGGATGTTCATATCTAAAACTAATTTGAAATTAAGTATCACAACTACGTCATGAGAACTATACCCGCAGTTGTGATGATTATTATTATCGCGCCTAGAGCAACTAGCGCAGTTGAATTATTTTCCTAATCTCTAAGATTGTTGTGATGCCATGAATTATAGAAAACGTAGGAAAAATTAAACCATTTAAGATTCCTTTAGCTAGGCTACGCAATGCATCAAAGATATTATAAAATCGGTGATAGCACAAATCTTAAAGTGAACCTAATTTTGTGTTGAAGCTCTAGCATTCATTAACAAACGAGTTAATTTTTCTTAATCCCTAAGATTTGCAACAATTCTTACTTTATCTGCCATTAAGTATGCTTCAACAAATATTCAATACTATTTATTATGGAGGACTTCAGAGATTATTTACGCATCATTATGCTTTACATACAAATAACAAGGTAAATATGCTTCCATGATAAATTTCAAATTTAGGATTCTCCAAACGTTTAGTTGACTGAATAAGATTAGCTCATTTACGAAGAACACCAGATCTTTCAAAATTGCAAGTATAGATGAGTGATTTACGGTTGTAGCCTCACAGAGCTATAATAATTTTATTGACTTCTAAGATCAGGAAAACACAATTATTGATACATCTAGTGCATGTTCATTAATTTGACTTTGAAAATCTTAAACAACAGAAGGAGGACTTTAATTAGTCACCTTGAATTGAAGATGTTCTGCATTCCTTTATATTGCAGCGATTTGTACGAAACTGGCTGATTCTTCAATGTTCCCTATGTCACTGGGAGCGAGGAATGAAATCGGGCTACAACTTTTTTTTTGTGTTAGGAATTGAGGCTGTCCTCATTATTTTTAGGAATTGGAATCTTAGGGTAGAGTTTCTATAATTTGGTATTTTATATGGAGGTGGGAAGAGATGATGACCATTGGATTAGAAGGAAATAGTTGGTCATGATTAAATCTTGTACTTAAGTGGGCTAATGGGTTAGGAAGAATGGGCTAAGGGTAATTGGGTTGGACCATGTCTTTTGGGTTTGAACTTAGGCTAAAAAGACCAAATAATCCAATGTATCTATAAAAATGTAAAAATCACTCTAAATTAAAATAAACTAATATAAAATTAAATACTACGAGTGAAACTAATTTTTTTTTTAATTTTCAAATGTTATAATAATATAAATATAAATATACTAATTGACTTTAACCTAAAGATGAAAAATATATTTTTTTTGTAATTTTTTACTTTTTGTGATAAAAATAAAGTAAAAGAGTCAACACTATTTAGAATAGCGATACTAAACCTAAATTAAATATTTACGCTAAAATGAGTAAAATCTTGGGGATGGTAAAAAATTACATGTCTACAACCTCTATGATCAGGGAGGGGATTGCTGCGGACATTAGGTGCGGCTTCCTTTGCTTGTATGACCTTGTTGTCAATGAGTGTCTGAATCTTATCCTTCAATGTTCGACACTCAGCAGTGGTGTGCCCTTTCATGCCGGAGTGGCATGCACAGGTTTTGTTCGGATTGACCCACTGAGATGCATTTTCTAGTGCCACAACGAGAATAGGAGTACGTAACTCGCGGTCTTTAACCTTTCATACAATTGGTCGATGTGCTCAGTAATGGAAGTGTATTGTCTGGGCAGCTTGCGGTCGAAGTTCGGTCTTGGTCTTGGATAATTTTGGCGAGTTGGTAGTGATTGGAAGTGGGATGGTTGGGAATTATAGGTATGATGGACAGTGGCTGGTTGGGAATATCTGGGAAATGAAGGTTGATATGTAGATGGCGGTGCTTGATATGTGGGTGAAGGTGTTTGATATGTGGGTGAAGGTGTTTGGTAGGTGGGTAAGGGTATTTGGTATGTGAGTGGAGTTTTTAGGCCTTGGGCCACCATTACTGCCCCAACATCTCTTTTCTTTGATATGCCACCTGATTGGAGTGCCTTATTCGTGGCTAGCAGTGCCTCAAAATTTGTTACCATCCCGCTCTTGATTCCTTCCTCGATCCTTTACCTGAGCTTGATGATATGAGAGAATTTGTGATTTTTGATGAGCATCAGTCTCTCATAATATTGTGGATCCTATGCTCTGACGAAGAATTTATTCATATGTTCTTCGTCAAAAGCGGGCCTGACCTTGGCGGCTTCCGACATCCAATGAGTAGCATACTCGTGAAAAGTCTCAGTAGGTTTGTTCTTGAGATTCTGGAGGTAGAAGACATCTGGTGCATTTTCTGTGTTGAACCTGAACCGTTCCATGAAATCTGACGCCATGCTTACCCAATTTGACCATTTCTTGGGATTCTGGTTGATATACCAAGACAACGCGTCACCAGTAAGGCTCCTCATAAAGAGCTTCATTTGAATTTTTTCATCCTTTCCAACCCCTACAAACATTGTCACAGTAAGTCCTTAAGTGAACCCTGGGATCACCTGTACCATCGAACATTTCGAACTTGGGAGGTTTGTACCCCTCTGGCAATTCCACATCGGGCTTTATGCACAGATCTTCATAGTTCAAACCTTCTATTCCCCTATCACCTTCAACACCTTGAACTTGGCTTATTAACTTTCGCGCTCTTCGGCCATGTTCTTAATAAGCAGGTCCTTTTTCAGAGGAATCCGGTGCACAGGAGATTGGCTGGGTAGAATGTTGTATAGTTCCCACGTATATGGGATTTCTCTGATGGGTTCCAGGGACTTGGGTATAGTGATGGTCATTGGTGGAGTTTTTTGGATCGGGAATGAGTGGTGGTGTATTTTGGGGAGTGCGGTAAGTGGTGGTTGGTGGGTATGGGATTGGTTGGTGCTGTTGTGGTGGAGTTGGTATCGGCAATGGGTTTTGTGGTGGAGTTGCATATTGATTTGGTATGGTAGGATTTTTCTGCTGTTGGTTTTGTGTGTTTTGAGGAGGTGTTGGGTTCTTTGCGTTCTGTTGGTGGATATCAGGGACATTGAGGGTGAGTGACAAGTTTTCCAAATTGCAGACCTGCTCAAGTTCTCCTTGCAGTTCTAGTATCTTTTGTTCAAATCTCAAAATCAAGTCATTCGGGGCCGGAGTACTACGGCCATCGGAGGTCTCTGCGTTCTCACAGTTTTCTTTTCGTATTCCACTTAAGTCGTCCATCTTTGATTTCCCTCTGCCTTTTATATTGCTTAGAGGATGAAGAGGTGGAGGACCTCTAGATTTGGTCTGATGTGCTGACAAGGCCAATATGGATGAACCAACCTATGGGGATGAGAATAATAATAATAATAAAAGTAAACAAAACAAAAGGTAACAAGTTAGTGGGGATCCTGAAATGTTTGCAAGTATTTAAACACATAGTGCAAGATATAAACTCATATCCTAATTTGGGAGCCTCGTTGTGCCCGAGGTAGGCCTACCGACAAATAAATTTGGAGAACTTCAAATGCCAATAAATGCTTCATTTCATAATATAAAAGTAGACGAATCCAAAAATGACACTAACATAAAAACAAGTCACTACTGGCAGTAGGCCTTATTACATTTTTAGGAAAAGCAAGTAAATCTAATCTATTTGGTACCAGAAGGACCTTCCTTAGGTTGAATGTTCTCGTTGATCAAATCCTCCAGTTCTTGTATATTCGTCAGTAAAAATACCTTTTGCCAAATGTTCTCCTTCATTTCCCCCAGCATTCTGGCAATCGGTGACTCTCTTCCTCACTTTTCCTTCCAATTCCAACAGGCTGTATTCCAGATATTCCAGCTTCTCGCAGGATTTGGTGGCCCTCTCCTTCCATTCATTGATTTGGTCATCTGATGGAAGATTCCTCTACCAGTCTAGCAAGAGTAAGGGTGTGCTAACCATACCAAATCTGGGGACCTTGTGCCTCATTTTCTGCAAAATAAAAGGGTTAGACCTTACCCCTACCGAACTCGACTATTTATACATTTATGATCAACATATCGGTATTTAGTTCTCGAAATTAATGCATAGAAAATGGTTGTGTCCGTTGGGATTATGGAAAACCCGATGGACTTTGGATAAGACTTATCTTAAAGGATCATTATGCGGACCACATAACTGATCCAACTAGGTTTGACTATGATGCATGCATAATTTAAACAGAGTAAGGTTTCTATGGTGTTTTAGACTGGTACCCTCAAGCAGACAACTTGAGGGGGAAGACACGAAACCGTCGAATGCACCGCTGATCAACTAGTTTTACCGCAAATAAGCCTTTCCGAATTTAAGGGTAATAAATAGGAAGAGCGCAACCACTCATTAAAGCGTTGTTATAGGATTTGAGATGCACGAGTGGAATATGATGTGGAGCATGATTTATGCAGCAGTTAATAACATGTAGGCAAGTATTTTCACATAGGGAAAAATAAATACAACATTTAAATAATTGAAAGACAGTTACAAGAAAAGGAAAACAAAGAGACAAGTCAATTTCAGGGATAAAGAATCATAAATGCTTAAAAGAAACAAACAATTAAATTCAGATAAGGGAGTAGGGTATGGGATAAGCATGCTTGGAGTAATTTGTAAAAACAAGTTCGTTATGGTAAGAGCCTAAAAATATGACCAGCAGAGTCACCATGCTGTCATGCCCCTTTTATTCCTCCACAGGGAGGAGTCCGTGTTTCGACATTCATGGTGTGTAATGACTCATTTCCTTTTGGAAATTGGGTATTTTAATAGTCGCCACCTAACGGATTATGGTGCGTTAGGGCACCTAGAGTGATTAACTCTTGAGTTGATTTGTATTACCAAAGATTAGGGTAAGGGCTCGAAGTAACCTCGAGTGGAAGGTGTTAGGCACCCCTCTTGGTCCACAAATGTGGGTCCCGGCCGAAATTATATTTACAAATTAGTCCATGCAAACAGTTGAATCAAATAAGTGGTTTGTAAAGCACATTGAACAATTCAAGTAGTGAAATAAAGGTTTGAACAAATTATAAAAACAAAGTTTTTTTTAATAAGGAGAGGATTTGGGGTAAGGAGGGGTCCTAGGTTATTTATCCTATAGGATCACCCCACGCAATGTCCGATAAGCACTCCTCAATAAGGGGTTACACGTGACATTAACACGTAGTCATCATATCTCATGTCTACCCTTCCCATCCCCTTATTGGTCATGCAAAGCAAGTGTTTGGTCATTGATACCTATTGCGTGCTTCTACCCATCCCTTCTTAATGGTCCCGGAGGGAGTTTGGACCTCTACCTATAGGTAGTTCTAGACACACCCCTAAGGTTTAGAAAGGCAAAAACTCTAAGGCGACAGTCAAAACATTTAGGACTTTCACATAATGGGAGAAAGTAAGAGGCTCATAGTTTCCTCCTCAAACAAATATACAAGAAACACGTCTCAAGCACAATTAAGGTCTTTATTGATCAAAGTCCTAAAGCAGGATCTCTAAATGATTATGCAGAAACAAATCATTTTTTAGACCTAGAAGTTATAACCTAGCAGTTGCCTGGGGATTCTTCTTAAAGTTATTAGAATCAGAAACGTTAAACGACAGAAACAACTACATGTTTTGAAAATGCCCTAAGGCTTGCCTATATGCAGTATATTGTGTCTATATTAATGCAGAAACAAGCAGGTTTTCGAAATAGACCCTTTAGTATCTATAAACATGGTATCTAATGAAATTACTGCAATTTTGAAAGAACTTGTTTCAGGAGAAGTCAATACTTAATAAGACCAGTTTTAAAAGATGAACTCGGCGTAATGACATTGATTTATTAGGCTAATTAGATTATCAGACATAATTGCGAATAGAAATCCCTAGAGGCATGGTATCTAGGCGTATTACTGGTTTTAGTTAATTTGCAGTAACATATGGAAAGACTTATTAGAACTGAATCAGAATTAAGTCCTATAGGCATGGCATCTATACTTGAATTGATTTAAGACATGATTGTTTGAAAACCTATAAACATGATTTCTACCATGACGAAAATACAGAACCTTAAGAACATGATTTCTACTTGATGCAAACGATATTGGAAGTGAAAACCTATAGGCATGATGTCTATTATGCAAACGAAATCAGATTCAACAAGAGTAAAACCCTATGAACATGTTTTCTATTGAGTAAAGCAGGCAGATTTGAAAGTAAAATCCTAAGAGCAGGATTTCTACCCATATTACCCCACAAAGTATGCATCTACCCACTCTTTTTACTAAATACCCCAAATATCTGTTTACAAGTTATTACATGCCAATAAATGAATTACATAAATGAAATAGAAAATCAAGAAGCTATTTTATAGGGAGCCTGCAATTAGGCCCAAGTTTCCCAAAGCCTCCAATGGTCTTACAAGCCTCCTTTCCATAGACAAATCAGAGTCTAGGTGCATCAAATTTCCCTAAGGGTCTCAAGGACCCCGGGCAATGCTTACACCTAGATTTAGCATCCAAGCGTTGAACCAGTGCAGTGTGGAAAGGCCAACCTCGGTATGCCAGAGTTCAGAGGGCTCTCAAGAGGATCCCAAGGCAGTACACATACTAGAGGGGGCAGAATTTATTAACTAAGAGTGAAGTGAAAGTGTAGGACATAACTTGAAAGAGGTTTATTAAAGACTGGACTTAAAAGTCTGTTTTGAAAGCAATTAGTAAAGTAATAGAGGTTGTTTGAAAGAGGCTGGAGTAGAAGGAGACTAGAATTAAAAGGAACTGAAACACGAAGAGAAGCATGTTGTAGTTGAGGCTTTAAATTAAACTAGGACATACCAGTGAAGATAAAAGTAAGTAAAATGGAAGAACCGAAGAGCACAGATGATTAGCCTTGGCTTGCAGCCGGCCTAATAGTAGCAAATAGCACAAGAGAGAGGGGATAAGAGAGATTTTTAATAAGAGAGGAGTTTTTGAAAACCAACTGTTCCTCTTGTTAATGAAAGACTTAGGGTATTTATAGTTAAAAGTAGGTAGTAAAATAAGGTAAAAATCATAGTAGTGTAATAGTTTAAGAACTCAGAATCAATCAATTAGACAATCAAGGAAGTACCCCCTTAAGTTAAGGGAATCAAATCAAACGGGGAGATTCAATATCATATAAGTCAAGAAGAAAAATCAATGCATGATTAAATAAGGAAGGAGTCAAGGTTCAGTAGGCATAGAGTAGTCAATTAGGACCAAATTCATAAAACCTTAATTAAGGACACAACTCAGTAAAAATAAGTATCGTAGCGAATATGGTAAGGAAATTAGTCAGCTTAAACAGACGGGGTAAACCTTTTAGAGCTTTAAAAGAATTTTTTTCAATCATCACCAATTAAGGAAATCAGAATCAATCAAGAGGGAGTCACGATTCTGTATTTCAACTTATAAATAGAGAAGATCACACAGACGTAGCAAACATGCAAGGTTAGCCATAGTGACAGAAAGAAGCAAGAGATGAACAAATAGATGAGCATAGTCACACAGAAGTGACATAACTAGGCTAGGAATTTAGTAAACACATTCGAAGCATAGTGACCACGAGAGATTAACAAGAATCAAGTAAACATGCTAACACACAGAGCCAAGGCAAAGAAAATCATGCTAACACACAGAACCAAAGCAAATAAAATCAAGCTAACACACATAAGCAAAGTAGAGAAAATCTTAAAAGTTAGGGCTTTTAACAGAGTCGAGTTAAAAAGCAGTAGGAACATAAAATAGGTCAAAATAAACAAGGAAAAGGTTTAATCATAAAGAAATCGGTTAAAACAAGCGTCGAAGGAACTCCGAGAACCCCTAGTTTTCAAAAAAAGTAAAAACGGTTTAAAGTAGAGGATATTCCGAAGAAGGTTGATAATAAGCAAATCATAGAAGGAAACAGGCTTAAATCATGAAAATAACACAGATCTGAGAGACTCAAAAGAGAGTTAGGGTTTCAAAAGGAGACCCAAATTGAAATTGAAAGAACCTGTTGTAACTTCACAAATCGTAACACATACGGTGTGATTTTGCCCAAAATCACACTAGAGAAGCATTGAACAACAGAATTAGAAACTCTAGGTCCAAATCGACATGGCCCAGGTCCCTTGAAGGCCTTAGAGATGATAAGCAAGCCGATGAGAGACCCATTGAAGGCTTGGGGTTGAAAGGAGGAAGCCGGAGATGACCGAAGAAGGAGGCGATTGACAGAGTCTAGGGTTAGGTTTGAGAGAGGAGAGAAGATGAGAGAGTTTGAGGGTGGCGGTTTAGAAAAAATAACTTAGGGTTTGGGGTCTCTCAAAATTTAAAAGGGAAGGTCATTTATGGACCGTTGATTTGGGAGATCAACAGTCAAGATTCAACCGGGTAGGTGGGTTCCGGGTTTGGGTAAGGGCTAATTGGTCTGGGTCGGGTTATTTAATTAGAAGATTGGGCTAGGAATTGGTCCGATTTTTGCTACAATTGAAAGCCAAATCTGGCTATTATTTAAATAGCTAGTTTTTTCCTATTTTAATTTATAAATATAATAGATAATTTTTGGAAAATAATTTAAGGTGCCAAAATGATTTAAAATACATAATTATCATTTTAAAAATACAGGGGCCAATTTTATGCATATAAAATATAATTATATCTTAAAATGGGCTAATATTGTAATTATATGCAATTTAGCTTAAAAATATTAAATGTAATTGTAAAAATACATAATAATTATGTTAGCCATATTTTGGCATAAGTATAGAAATTAAATAAATAAATTATCATAACAATAATTTGGAAAATATTTATTGGGGATTTTATAGATAAAAGAGGAGAAATAAATCAATTTAAACCCTTAAAATTATGGGAAAAATAATAACAACCTTATGCGTGCTTATATATACATATATATGCTATTTTGAAGGTATTTATGCATATTTAAAATATATAGGAAAAAAATGGGTATCAACAACGTGCACTGTATGCAATGTGATATTTTTAGCAGTTAAATACCCTAACGCTAACATGATGACTTCATTTTGTTCCTCTTTGTTATCTCATTATAGCAGAAGGGTGGTTGGTTTGTGGTTCTTAATTGGTAACTCTTCCATACAACACAAGGTCAAAGAGGAAGGTAGTCATGGCTAGCAAAGACTTGGACACAAATGTTATTGATCCGTCTAAGGAGATTGTTGAATCAGAATCTGAGTTGAAAGAAGAGGTCTTAAGGTTGAAAGGACAGATGACCGAAATATACCAAGCCTGGATTAGTGGGCGCCCTCCACTATTAGTTGCTGCTAACTACACTGAAAGCCTCGTCACCATTCCGCCACTGTCACAAATCCAGCTTCCTACTGCTGCTCATATCTCCCCCACAACCTTTTCACACTCCACCCGCCAAAACCACCTCATATCCCGCTCCTTTGACCACTCATGTTTTTGTAGCTCTTCCACTAGCTACTTTTCCTCGATCTTCTAGCGAGATTGTGTTCAAAGTCCCCGATGCCTAATATTATGCTCCAGAACCTACTTTCAAAGTCTCGGATCCTTATTCTTACACTCCTTACTCTGAGCCTCATGTTGAAACTGATAAGACACCCAAGAATGCAGAGTAAGAGGAGATATTTACAAAAGTAAAGAGTCTGGAACAGTCTTTAAGAAACATGTGAGGGACAGGGAGCCAGATGAGTGTGTCTTATACAGACTTATTCTTGTTTCATGACATCCAACTACCTGTTTGGTTTAAGATGCCAAAGTTTGATTTGTATGACGGACATGGAGATCCTGAGGCCATTTTGAGGGGCTACTGCAGTAAGATGAGAGGCGCCAGTAGGAAGGACAAATTATTGATGGTGTATTTTAGTCAAAGTTTGAGCGGGGCAGCCCTGGAGTGGTACACCCGCCAAGACGCTAACAGGTGGTACACATGGGACAATATGGGTCAGGCCTTTGCCCGACGCTTTCATTACAATATAGAAATTATCCCAGATCACATGTCCCTCACCAAGGTGGAAAACAAGCTTAATGAAAGCTTTAGGGAATACGGGCTCAGATGGAGAGAGCAAGCTGCCTGAGTCAATCCCCCGATGGAAGAAGACGAGATGGTCAAGTACTTTCTTCAAGCTCAAGATCCTACTTACTTTGGAAATTTGATCTCGGCCGTGGGTAAACCTTTAGTGATGTGGTAAAAATAGGAAAAATGATGGAAGATGGGCTAAAGTCAAAAAAGATCATGAGCTATTCTACTTTAAAAGCCACAACACAAGCAATTCAGAATGACACATGAAGCTTGCTGTGTCAGAAGGAATAGAATGATGTTTCCATGGTTGTCTCAGGATCATGACATGGTCTAACGGGTACGCCTCACCAATATACTCAGCCTTAACCCCAACCCCAAACCTATCCCCTAGCTCCACATAATCCACCCCAGTATTATCCTCCGAATAACGTCTGGTCATCTGTCCAACCACTGGGTCACTCCTTATGGCGAGCGCCAGCATCGCATAATGCACTTTTGGCTTCACAACATTTTCGAGCATCCAACAACCCTAGAAACTGGGGCATAGAGGGGACCAAAGGCAAAGAAATAGTTCACGCCAATCGGAGAATCCTACACAAGCATGTTTAAAAAGTTAAAACATTCTGGCCTGATTGAGCCGCTCCTCGGCTATACTCCAGACCCATATGCAAAAGATTTTTATCCTACTGTACGGTGCATGTACCACTCTAATGTCTAAGGGCATAGTATTGAAGATTTTCATGCTTTGAAAAGGGAAATAGAGAGAATGATTCAAGAAGGGATAACTATGATCCAGGAGAGTGACACCCAGAATATCACAGAATCCTTTACCTGCACATGATGATGCACACTTTGTGGGGATAATGCATGGTGACAGAGATTATGAGAATCCTCTTGGGAACTTGCTGACTAAAGTTAATGATATTGAAGTTGGTAATGGTCTTGATAATATTGATGTGGAAATTAGTGGCTAGGATGTCGAGCTTTGTAATTGGAAAGACGCTCCTTTCTTGGCTAGCCAGAGGAAGTCCTGGCATTTTATTTTATTGTCATTTCTGTTGTCCGGGTTATTTCAAGGTTGTAATCTAGATATTGTCTTGTGAATCAAACCCTTCTAACCTTTTATTTTGCCTTGTTCGTTTATTCGTAGTAGCTCGTTTAGTGTTTTCTAGGTTTGTTCCAGGGTTGTAACCCCAGTTTATTTTACTTGTTTTGTTGTTCAACCCCTTTCACCATTTGTCTAATGCAATTTTCTGTTTTATGTTATTTCTAGTCAGTTTTTATTTAGTTCCCTTTTCCTTTTATAGTTCTTTTCATGCTGGATCTAGTGACATGACATGCACTCATAATTATAGGCCTGGTCTTAAAAGTTAGTCTAATCATGAAGCAATGAAATAACTTCGAAGATGATAGGGATGTTTGAGGGAAATAAGGACAGATTTAGAAACTGGGTCAGATAATTTGGGAAGTTAATAGGATGACAAGACTTCGTTAAGGGAGAGTGCATCTCAAACAATTTGAAGTAAGCAGTTTTGAGTTCAAGTGTACCTCAATTTACAAGATAAAGTCAAGAGAGTTCGCTCCGAGTTGATAGAGGATATCCATTGTGAAGTGGGAATCACCCAACGAGAGTTCTGTACTTGACAATGTACTAAAAGAAGTGGAAGGCATATCAGTGATAACAATACCGAAGCTGCAAAAGAAATATTATACATGATCTTCCTTTTTCATTTTCAAGTTGCATGTGTTGTACTTGGCATTTTAAGGGATTAGGAGGCCCTCTTTCAGCTACCTAAACACTTTATACCATTCGGCACCCCTTTTGAGCCTGTGCTATTTTTAACCTCCCCTATTTTGGAATCAAGTTAGAGTCATAAAAAAAGTCCATGTCCTCATAGGTTTGTTTTAGAAAGTTAATTCTAAAAGAAAAGTCAAAAAGAAAAAAAACAAAGAGAAAAAGAAAAAAAAGGAAAGAGAAAAAGAAAAAATAGCAACAAAAAGAAAGCATCCTTTTGAACTACGTTTGACCTGATTCTTGTCACCACAGATACGTAGGCAGCCTTAAGGTTCGATCGCACCAAATAAAATATTTCATAATCCTACGAAGTCGAGAGTAGGACAGTCTTTCTTAGAAATTCCATTAAAAAAAAGAAAAAAAGAATTAAATTCCCTTGCTTTAGAAATTGGGGCAAAGTTTTTATAATGGATTCCAAAAGTTGTAGATAAATTAACCATATTGTCTTAGTTATTTTGAGCCTTTATGATATTCCTTCTTTCTAATCCCGTCAACAAGACACATTACAGTCCAAAAGACCTCCCAGATAATCTTTGAGAGTTCCGAGTCAGACATGCCAGGAGCATATGATATTTCTATGGTGGTTAATGCCTTGTCATCTGCAGATTCAGAGGAAATAAAAAGAAAAGAAAAAATGAGAGAGTCTTATCGGTGAAAACCTTCACAGGCACCATAAGGCGATTGTAAGTTGAGAGAAAGAACAAAATGAGAGAGGCTTGACGGTGAAAACCCTTCGGGCACTACAAGTCGAATAAGGACCGTGAATCAGATAGGATAATCAGAGCATTGAAACCCAGTTTCACGACTCAGAGGTACAATAAGAGTTGAACATTATACTTTCTTGACAAATTAGGCCACTTAATCCAAAGGTGCATGTCATGGTCATTAGAGTTGGTATCCACATCTGATAGGTTTCTACTTTGTAATTTTCTTGTTTGATATCATCTCTTTCCATTATCCCTTAATCCGTTCCTTTTGTTTTGTTTACTTCCTCTTCTTGAGCCTGTTTGGTCAGAATAAGTGAGAAATGACTTTAAAATTTGCTACTAGCTTTCCAGTTGCACAAAACGAAATTTGGCTAGCACATCAAAGTGGCATAAGTCAGGAAAGAACAGTATGCACACTGAGTTGGTAACGATCAACGTGCTTTGGGATTCATGTGAAATGCAAAGGTTCGGAAATGTCAATTCATGAGAAAAATGCAACAAATAGAGGATATTGGGCTCGAATAGATCAGAGGTGTTTTCTGTGATAAGGGTTGAAAGAAAATGGTTAGTCGATAACAGGCAAGGTCTTCCAAGTTGAAATCAAAGTTATCATGGCAAGTATAGAAGCAACCGCTGCAGACATGTAATTTTTCACCCTCCCCGAGATTTTATACATTGTAGCGTTTACATATTTTGTTTAGGTCTAATATCGCTATTTTAACTAGTTTTGACTCTTTCACTTTATTTTATCACAAAAACGAAAATTACAAAAAAAAATAGTTTCATTAATATTTCATAGTCATACTATTTTACTAGGATTTTTATTTTTATATAATCTTAAAAAATACCAAAATAGTTTCACAATATAATATTATTTATTTTAATTAATTAGAATTGGTTTTATATTTTATATTATAAATTTTACATCAATTTTTGGAAAAAGAGTATGAAATTTGAGGCTAGTTTTATTTGGTCTTAATTCAAGAGGTCCAAGAGATGGCCCAATTTTAAAGCCCAATACCCTTAAACCCATAAAAAAAACCTAGAACTAAAAACCCTTGAGCTTCTTCTTCTTGGACACAAGACAAAAAACCCTAGAAGATCCCAATCTCCAAAACCGCCGCTCACCACCCTTACACCACCAATCCGCCAGCCATCTTCCTCATTCAAAAGGAGATCCGCCAGGCATCACCCCCCAACAAGAAAAGAACGGACACAAAGAAATGGAGAACAAAAATCTCCAAGAACCTAGCCGTTGCACCCACACCTGATCTTCTCAAAATTGATTTTTACCAAAATACACTCACTACACAAACTCATAGAAAAACAAAGAAACGAGAAGAGGAAGAACAGAAATCTGGGGATGAAGAAATAAAAGGCTAGAAAACAAAAATCATGATGTTTGCTGTTTCGGTTGCCGATTGAGGTTCCGTTCATGGTCGTTGGCTCCTGATCTTGACCGCTGGTCATTACAAATTTTTGTTGCCGGATCCTAATTTGTATCTTCTATTCTAGAAGAATTATGACTGGCTCTGCTGAGATCCATGATACCCATGACCTAAAGATGCCCCATGATAACATGGGTGAGCTGACTGAGCAAGCCTGAATGAACGATCTCTACCATGCTGAAACTGGCCCCTCGAAGGAGCACCACTATAACTCCCGATCCTCGAGGCCTCTTGGCCTCCCTCTCCTCTTGCTCCTGACGAAGAACAGACTCAATCTCACGAGCGATATCAACCACCTCATCGAATGTAGCACCCATCACTCTCTCTCGGGTCATAAGAATACGGAGATGATAATTAAGACTGTCAACAAATCTCCTGATCCTCTCTCGATCTGTCGGAACTATCCAAATGGTATGATGAGCTAACTCAGAAAACCTCAACTCATACTGTGACACAGTCATATCCCCATATTGCAACCACTCAAACTGTCTACGCAACTCCTCTCTATGGGACTGCGGCACATACTTCTCCCGGAAGAGAATGGAGAACTGCTGCCAAGTGAGAGGCGTTGCACCAACAGGCCTACGCCTCTCATACGCCTCCCACCAAGTGAAGGCAGCCCTAGAAAACTGAAAGGTAGTAAATGCCACACCACTGGTATCAAGAATCCCTGCTGTACGAAGCATCCGCTGGCACTTATCCAAACCACTCAAGGTGACGCTGCTCATCATCCGACATAACCGGTATCACAAACTCCTGAGCTGGTGCAACCGACTAGGCTGGAGGTGCCTCCGGCGTCTCAAGTCCCTGCACTACCTGCTCAGGTGTGCGAGCAACGGGAGTCTGGATGCCTCCCCCAGCCTGTGAAGTAGCTACGTCTGTAGCTGCTGAAACCGGTTGAGCCAGGCTAGTGCAAACTGATAAGATCTGTGCCAAGGCCTCCTGAAGACCCGGAATCACGATGGGCACAGCTGGTGCCTGAACTGGTGCTACTGGAGCATCCATGCTGGAGCCTGATCCTGAGCTGGGGCAACTGGTGGATCAATAGGTGATGCCCTTACTGCCCTGCCTCTACCATGACCACGACCGTGTCCTCGGCCCCTAGTGGCCGCAAATGGTGGTACTGGTGTTCGTCCACCTCATCCGGTAGCTCGAGTCCTCACCATCCGTGAGAGAATATAATAATAGTAGTTTTGTACTCAGATCAACAAGTTTGCATGACAAGAGTTTCAAGAATATGAAGTTTTTCCTAAAGGTTTTGCAGCCTCTCGAGGATAAATACAGACGTCTCCGTACCGATCTGCGAGACTCTACTAAACCTGCTCATGACTCGTGAGACCTATGTAACCTAGGCTCTGATACCAACTTGTCACGACCCTAACCCTGAACCCGGTCATGATGGCACCTCTCGTGAAGACAAGACCAGCCAGTTAAATTCAATTCATCTTTTAAAGCAGTTAATTAACACAAATATAGTCTAAACATGGTTTAAATAATACTAAATAGCGGAAATATAGGTAACAATGCGGGAATCCAGCCCGACACAGCCCTAACTGGGGTGTCACAAGTCATGAGCATCTACGAGTCATAATACAAGTCTACTAGATCCAATAATTAGTACAAATGTTCTAAAGGAATAGAAATGACAAGATAATAGAGACACTGTGCTACGGACGTCAACAACTACCTTGTAATCCCTGAAAGCTGTCTGGAACTAGAGGAATCAGCACTCAGGAGCGGAACCAGCAATGCCTGAATCTGTACACATGGTGCAGGGAGTAATATGAGTACTCCGACCCAGTGAGTAATAAATATAAATAATGACTAAAAGTAAGAAATCACGTAAAACACAAGGCATTCCATGCTGAATCAGTAAAATCACATAAAATAGTAAAACAATGAAAAGTCAAGTAAAGATCCCTTTTTCAACAAGTAAAACAAGTAATTATTAGGTAAGTAATCAATAGAAGTTTGCCCCTCAGGCATAATATCAACAAATCCGCCCCTCAGGCAACATTTCAAAACAGTACCAGCCCTTCGGGCTCAATCTTAGAACAATAACAGCCCCTCGTGCTCAATATCAGAAAGTACCAGCCCCTCGGGCTCAATATCACATCACAATAGGTACCCGCGCTCACTAGGGTGTACAAACGCCGAGAGGGGACCCTTCCGCCCCAAGCGCAATATCAAGCCATCTCGTGGCATCAAATCTAGGCCCTCGGCCTCATATCAATCAAGCCACCTCTATGGCATATATATGTATCTCAACCCCTCGGCCTCATATCAGTGCCAGTGTATCCTCACAACTAAGCCCCCGTCCTTACTCAGTCCGAAAATCATCACAAGCCCCTCGGGCAATAGTAAAACAGTATTTATCAGCCCAAAACATCATTTAAAATATTATTTAAGTCACAAAATTGAGTAAAAATGGCTAAGTAGTAAAACCGTGGAAAATAACGGGATTGAGTTCAAGTAATAATTCAAAACAGTGAGGAAATGGTAATAAAAATCCCCGAAGGGTTCAAATAGTTGGCACAAAGCCCAAATATAGCAATTAGCCCAAAGCATGATGATAGCAAATAAGTTTAAGTCAAATACGCAGTAAAATTATCAATCAGGATGGACCAAGTCAAAGTCCCCAATAGTATACGACCACACGCTCATCATCAAACGTGTGTCTCACATTAATATAGCACTACAATGTGCAGTCTGGGGTTTCAAACCCTCAGAGCATCATTTACAATCATTACTCACCTCGAACCGGCTAAAACTCTAGCTCGCGACGCCTTTGCCCCTCGAATTGGCCTCCATGCGCGTCGAATCTATCCAACATTAGAACGAATACGTCACAATATGCTAAGGGAACAAAGTCCAAGCAAAAACAATCGAAAAATACCAAAAATTCCGAAATTAGAAAAACCCGAGCCCCGGGACCACTTCTCGAAACCCAGAAATTTTGAGATCAACGGGTTTCTTATCTCCCCACGAGTTCATACATATCAAAAGTTCTCAAATCCGACCCCAAATGGTCCTCCAAATCCCCAATTAGAATTTCAAAATTCCAGGCCCTATTTCTTCCATTTTAGCAATAATTCAATCATTTTCTTGGTGGATTTCACAATATAAATGAGTTTTAGGTCCAAAATTCTTACCTCCAATCGTTTCCCCTCTTAGAGCGCTCTTTAAGATTCTAGCAATTTCTTGGTAGTTCAACTATAGTAGTGGTTGTGCCTTCCACCAAATGCATATTTGTTTACCTTTCTCGTTCCGCAATGGGTTTTAGAGCAGCTGGCCAAATCTTTTTGAAGCTATTTAGATGAATGAACAACAGACCACTTAATTACTTGACCTTTAATGAGGAATCAAACAAATAAGATCCTTGGGGAAACCATCTGAATTCCCATCTTCACTTTACTATAATGGAGAGAGCATCTTTGTGTCCTTTTGCTGCTATACATAGCCATCATGACTTGTTTCACAATAGTGGGGGACCCACTAACTTTTATAAATATACTTCTCTCGTGCACTTCAAAATGCAGCCCAAAATCTCACTTTAAGACTTTTAAGCTCCTACTTTAAGACTTTTAAACTCTCACTTTAAGACTTTTAAACGTGGTTGTCCATTTACCACTATATTAATCAATATTATAGACACTTTTCAGTCGCCTATGCAAGGTCTAGTTGGACCATTCAACTCTCCTTTATTAGATATGTTGTAATACATAGTTTTATAGTCTTTATTGCAGCTACTATAGACAATATAATGATAGTCCTCAGTGCGCTTCCCATAATTAGCCATGAACTAATTTACAAGACCTCAATTAACAGCTCCCTAAACTGTAGCGTATAGATAGCTTCTTATCTCTTCAATTTGTTGTCTAAAACATTTTTTTTCTTTTTTTCCTGAAGCGCCAAATATCAACTTCGCCAATTCAAGTCTAAATCTTCTCTACAACTCCAAACCCATTCTGTTCGCGCTCCTAAGTAACAAATCACCTCCCGAAGCTAACCGAACCATCAGAACTCACATCCGAGCCCTCTAACATATAAGTCAACGTCTAGTTGACTTTTCCAACTTAAACCTTCCTAAAAGAGACTAAGTGTCTCATTTCTTACCAAATCCTCTTCGAACTCAAACTAATCAACCCGATCACATAAAACATGGATAACGAAGCATAAAGAAGCTTGAATGGGGGAAACGGGGAGGTAACTCATGAGACGACTGGTCGGGTCGTCATATCCTCCCCAACTTAAATAAACGTTCATCCTCGAACGAGTCAAGAAACATACCCGAAGCCTCAAAAAGGTGAGGATATCTGCTCCGCATCTCTCGCTCGGTCTCCTAGGTAGCCTCCTTCACGGGCCGACCTCTCCATTACACTTTCACTGAAGCTATATCCTTTGATCTCAACTTTCAAATCTGATGACCCAAAATAGCTACTAGCTCCACATCATAGGTAAAATCATCATCCAACTGAACCGTGCTGAAATCCAAGACATGAGACGGATCCCTAATATACTTCCGGAGCATAGAAACATTAAATACCCGATGCACACTCGACAAGCTAGGCGGCAAAGCAAGCTCATATGCCACCTCCCTAATCCTCTATAGCACCTCAAAAGGCCCAATGAACCGAGGACTCAATTTCACTTTCTTCCCAAATCTCATAACACCATTGATTTGTGAAACCTTCAACAGAACCTTCTCGCCAACCATGTAGGACACATCTCGATCCTTCCTAGCAACATAACTCTTTTTCCTCGACTGCGCTGTACAAAGCCTCTCCTGAATCACCTTCACCTTCTCCAAAGTACCATGTACCAAATCAGTCCCCAATAGCCTAGCCTCACCGGGCTCGAACCAACCAACTGGAGATCTACACCGCCTCACATACAAAGCCTCATATGGAGCCATCTGAATACTCGACTGGTAGCTATTGTTATAAGCAAACCTGCAAGTGGTAGAAACTCATCCCATGATCCTCCAAAATCAATGACACAAGCACGCACCATGTCCTCCAATATCTGAATAGTACGCTCGGACTGCCCGTCCGTTTGAGGATGAAAAGTTGTGCTCAACTCCACCTGAGTACCCAACTCTCTCTGCACAGCTCTCCAAAACTGCAAAGTAAACTGAGTACCTCTATCTGAAATGATGGAAACCGGAACACCATGCAAACGAACAATCTCCCGGATATAAATCCTGCCAACAGCTCTGAAGAATAGATAGTACACACAGGAATGAAGTGATCGGACTTGGTCAGCCGATCCACAATCACCCAAATAGCATCGAACTTCTTCGAAGTCCGTGGGAGTCTGACAATAAAGTCCATAGTGATCCTCTCCCACTTCCACTCAGGAATATCTATCTGCTGAAGCAAACCACCCGGTCTCTGATGCTCATATTTCACTTACTGACAATTGAGACACCGGGCTACAAATCCCACAATATCTTTCTTCATCCTTCTCCACCAATAGTGCTGCCTCAAATCCTGATAGATCTTCGCGGCACCCGGATGAATAGAATACCGCGAGCTATGAGCCTCCTCCAGAATCAACTCCTGAAGCCCATCCACATTGGGCACACAAATCCGGCCTTACATCCTCAGCACACCATCATCACCAATGGTCACATCTCTGGAATAATTATGCTGAACTTTGTCCTTAAGGACAAGCAAATGTGGATCATCATACTTGCGCTCTCTTATGCGATCATATAAGGAAGACTAAGAAACCACACAAGCCAACACCCGACTAGGCTCCAAAATATCCAACCTCACGAACCCATTGGCCAAGGCCTGAACATCAACTGCAAGAGGTCTCTCCCCAACTGGAATATATGCCAAACTCCCCATACTCGCTACCTTTCAAAGCATTAGCTACCACATTGGCCTTTCTCGGATGGTACAATATAGTGATATTATAATCCTTAAGCAACTCCAACCATCTCCTCTGCCTCAAATTAAGATCCTTTTGCTTGAACAAATGCTGAAGACTACGATGATCAGTGAACACCTCACAAGATACGCCATACAAGTAATGCCTCCAAATCATCAATGCATGAACTAGGCAGCCAACTCCAAATCATGAACGTGGTAGTTCTTCTCTTGGGGCTTCAACTGACGAGAAACATAAGCAAAAACTCTAACCTCATGCATTAACACACAACCAATCCCAACTCTCGAAGCATCACAATACACGGTATACGAACCTGAAGTTGATGGCAAAACCAATACTGGAGCTGCGGTAAAAGCTATCTTAAGCTTCTGAAAGCTCCCTTCACACTCGTCCAACCATACAAATGGAGCACCCTTCTGAGTCAAATTGGTTAAGGGTAATGCAATAGATGAGAATCCCTGAACAAACTGGCGATAATAGCCTACTAAACCAAAAAAGATGCGAATCTCTATAGCTGAGGATGGTCTAGGCCAACTCTAAACCACCTCTATCTTCTTTGGATCAACCTAAATACCCCCGCTGGACACCACGTGCCCCAAGAAAGCCATTGAACTGAGCTAAAACTCACACTTGGAGAATTTTGCATAAAGTTTCTCCTCTCTCAATCTCTGCAACACAACTCTCAAATGCTTCGCGTGCTCCTCCTGACTACATGAGTACACCAGAATATTATCAATGAAGACTATGACAAATGAATTGAGACAAGGACGGAACACGCTGTTCATCAAATGCATTAACGCTGCTGGGGCATTGGTCAGCCCAAAAGACATCACCAAGAACTCATAATGACTATATCGGGTCCTGAAAGCTGTCTTAAGAATATTCAAATCCCTAATCTTCAACTGGTGATAGCCTGAACGGAGATCAATCTTGGAGAACACTCTCGCTCCTTGAAGTTGATCAAATAAATCATCAATGCAAGACAAGGGATACTTGTTCTTAATTGTTACCTTGTTCAATTGCATATAATCAATACACATTCTCATTGTGCCATCCTTCTTCTTCACAAACAGAACCGGTGCACCCCAAGATGATACACTAGGCCGAATGAACCCCTTATCTAGAAGTTCCTGAAGCTGCTCCTTCAACTCCGCTAGTGCCTTACGATACGATGGAATAGAAATGGGCTGAGTGCCCCGTACCAGGTCAATGCCAAAATCAATATCCTTGTCTGGTGGCATGCCTGGCAGGTCTGCAGGAAACACATTAGGAAAATCCCTCACAATTGGAACAGAGTCAATACTGGGAGTCTTAGTTCTGACATCCCTCACAAATGCTAGATATGATAGACAACCCTTCCCAACCATACAATGGGCCTTCAAGAAAGAGATCACTCTACTAGTAACATAATTAGTCACACCATGCCACTCGATCCGCGGTTCACCCGGCATAGCCAAAGTGACTGTCTTAGCATGACAGTCCAGAATAACACGCACGGAGATAACCAGTCCATGCCCAAAATAACATAAAAATCCACTATGCTTAATAGCAATAGATCCACTCGGATCTCCAGACCCCCAATAGTCACCACACATGACCGGTACACACGTTCCACAATAACAGTATTGACCACCAGGGTAGATATGTGAACAGGTAAAGCAAGAAACTCACGGGGCGTACCCAAATAACGAGCAAAGTATTATGACACATAAGAAAAGGTGGAACCGGGATCAAATAATATAGAGACATCTCTGTGACAAACTGAAACAATACCTGTGATAACAGCATCTGAAGCAATGGCATCGAGTCTGCCGGGGAGTGCATAAAAACGGGCATGACTGCCCCCTGATAGACCTCCCCCTCTGGGGCGACCCCTGGATGATTGACCCCTACCCTTAGCTGGCTGAACGGGTGGTGGTGAAAAAATTGGCGATGAAGCTGAAGACTGACAACTCTGCTGGGACGAACTAGCAACACGATGAGGACACTGCCTCCACATGTGCCCAAACTCGCCACACTCATAACAACTCCCAGGTGTTGGAGAAGGGGACAGAAGGGAACCCCTCGCACCGGAGTGACTAGCAGATGTACCCGACATAGAAGAACCTTGATCTAATGGAGCACGGGATGAACTCTGAGCTAGAAGGGCGCTGAGTGATGACTGGACCTACTGAGATCCATGATAACCATGACCTAAAGATGCCCCATGATAACCTGGGCGAGCTGACTGCAAGCCTGAATGAACGACCTCTACCATGCTGAAATTGGCCCCTCGAACGACCTCTTGACGGCAAACATACTCAATCTCATGAGTGATATCAACCACCTACTCGAACGTAGCACCCATCACTCTCTCTGGTCATAAGAATACTGGGATGATAATTAAGGCTGTCAATAAATCTCCTGATCCTCTCTCGATCTGTCAGAACCATACAAATGGCATGACGATCCAAATCAGAAAACCTCAACTCATACTGTGACAGAGTCATATCCCCCTGTCGCAACCACTCAAACTATCTACGCAGCTCCTCTCCGCGGGACTGCGGGACATACTACTCCATGAAGACAAGGGAGAATTGCTGCCAAGTGAGGGGTGTTGCACCAACAGGCCTACGCCTCTCATACGCCTCCCACCAAGTGACGGCAGCCCTAGAAACCTGAATGGTAGTAAATGCCCCACTACTAGTCTCAAGAATCCCTGCTATACGAAGCATCCGCTGGCACTTATCCAAGAAACCATGGGCATCCTCGCCCTCTACACCGCTGAATGTCGGAGGCTGGAGTCTACCAAACCTCTCAAGGCGACGTTGCTCATCATCCAGCATAACGGTATCACAAACTCCTGAGCTGGTGCAACCAGCTGGGCTGGAGGTGCCTCCAGCGTCTGAAGTCCCTGTACCACCTGCTCAGGTGTGCAAGCAACGGGAGTCTGGGTGGCTGAAACCGCCTGAGCCAAGCCAGTGCAAACTGATAAGATCTGTGCCAAGGCCTCCTAAAGACCCGGAATCACGATGGGCACAATTGGTGCCTGAACTGGTGCTGCTGGAGCATCCATAGCTAGAGCCTGATCCTGAGCTGGGGCAACTGGTGGATCAATAGGTGATGCCCTTGCTGCCCTGCCTCTACCATGGCCACAACCGCGTCCTCGGCCCCTGGTGGCCGCAGATGATGGCACTGGTGGTCGTCCACCTCATCTAGTAGCTCGAGTCCTCACCATCTGTGGGAGAATATTATAATAGTAGTTTAGTACTCGAATCAACAAGTTTGCACGACAAAAGTTTCAAGAATATGAAGTTTTTCCTAAAGGTTCTACAGCCTCTCGAGGATAAATACAGACGTCTCCGTACTGATCTGCGAGACTCTACTAAACCTACTCATGACTCGGGAGACCTATGTAACCTAGGCTCTGATACCAACTTGTCACAACCCTAACCCCGAACCCGGTCGTGATGGCACCTCTCGTGAAGACAAGACCAGCCAGTTAAATCCAATTCATCTTTTAACGCAGTTAATTAACATAAATATAGTCTAAACATGATTTAAATAATACTAAATAGCGGAAATATAGATAACAATGCGGGAATGCAGCCCGACACAGCCCTAACCGGGGTGTCACAAGTCATGAGCATCTACGAGTCATAATACAAGTCTGTGAGATCCAATAACTAGTACAAATGTTCTAAAGGAATAGAAATGACAAGATAATAGGGACATGGGGCTGCGGACGTCAACAACTACCTCGTAATCCCTAAAAGCCGCCTGGAACTGGAGGAATCTGCACTCAAGAGCGGAACCAGCAATGCCTGAATCTGCACACATGGTGAAGGGAGTAATGTGAGTACTCCGACCTAGTGAGTAATAAATATAAATAATGACTGAAAGTAAGAAATCATGTAAAACACAAGGCATTCCATACTGAATCAGTAAAATCACTTAAAACAGTAAAACAATGAAAAGTCAAGTGAAGATCCCTTTTTCAAAAAGTAAAACAAGTAATTTTTAGGTAAGTAATCAAATAGAAGTTTGCCCCTCGGGCATAATATTAACAAATTCGCCCCTCGGGCAACATCTCAGAACAGTACCAGCCCCTCGGGCTCATTCTCAAGATAGGAACAGCCCCTCGGCTCAATATTAGAACAGTACCAGCCCCTCAGGCTCAATATCACATCATAATGGGTACTCGCGCTCACTTAGGGTGTACAAACTCTAGGGGCCCTTACGACCCAAGCGCTATATCAAGCCATCTTGTGGCATCAAATCTAGGCCCTCGGCCTCATATCAATCAAGCCACCTCATGTCATATATATGTATCTCAGGCCCTCGGCCTCATATCAGTACTAGTGTATCCTAACAACTAGGCTTTCGGCTTTATTCAGTCCGAAAATCATCACAAGCCCCTCGGGGAATAGTAAAACAGTATTTCTCAGCCGAAAACATCATTTAAAATATTATTTAAGTCTCAAAACTGAGTAAACATGGATGAGTAGTAAAACCGTGGAAAATAACGGGACTGAGTTCAAGTAATAATTCAAAATAGTGAGGAAATGGTAATAAAAATCCCCGAATGGTTCAAATAGTTGGAATGAAGTCCAAATATGGCAATTAGCCCAAAGCATGATGATAGAAAATATGTTTCAGTCAAATACGTGGTAAAATCATCAATCGGGATGGACCAAGTCACAGTCCCCAATAGTATACGACCACACGCTCGTCATCAAACGTGTGTCTCACATCAATATAGCACTACGATGTGCAGTCCGGGGTTTCAAACCCTCAAAGCATCATTTACAATTATTACTCACCTCGAACTGGCTAGAACTCTAGCTCGCGATGCCTTTGCCCCTCGAATTGGCCTCCACGCGCGTCTTGACTTCTGCCTTTTGCATTTTGCATCACCGCTACGATGCCTTTTGCATCACCACTACCGGACTGCCTTAAGGTCTTGACTTTGCATGGAATTGAGGTTACTGAAGAGTAATTCCCTGCACTAGGTCCGAATCTCTTTGGTACTGTTTGTCGAGTTTGTGATTCCGATTTGAGTCCTTGTTGCCGATCAAAGTTTCCGGTCACGTGTCCAATTTCTTGTTCAAAGATTTGTTGATGATTCATTGTTGGGAGTTCTTTCATTAATCGGGCTTTGAAAGATTTCATCAGTGAGGTCCATTTCTTCCTCTCTTTTGCCGTTTTGCTTAATGTCATGCTTTGTTTTGATAGCCTCGTTAATCAATTTATGCTTTGTTTTAGTTGATCAATTGTTGTTTGTATATGGTTTGGTGTAATCTTCTTGGATACATTTTCACAACTTAAGGCGAGTTTGGTCTTCCCTGATTTGTTACTTCACTAAGATATAATTGTTTGATGCTGGTTTGATTAAAATCTTAGTGACACAAGTATTTGGCCGTATGATTGGACTGAAGGTTAAAAGTGAATTGAAATATTTTATTGTTTTATTAATTTCCCGTACCGTTAGGAGCATGTTAGGCCGACCATACCCTGGTAAGCGAACCTTTAGGTGCATTTTGAATTTATTATCGTGATTATGTACACGTTCACGTGACATGATTACAGTTTCTTATAAATATTCGTAGCTTTCTTTAGGCGCGATTAATAAATCATTGTGACAATGGATACAGTTCTTGTGGCATGGTCATGATACGTAAATCCCAATTCGGGTGTGCATTTCATGTGACCCGACCATAACTTCGAATAATAATAAAATAAATATGTTGTAAATTGCAGGTGCATTTCTTGTGATGCGATTTGCAATATGTACCAAAAAGACAAGTGTACAACAATCGTGCCTTGTTCCAGAAAATAATTCCATAAACACTAAAATCGGTTGAAAGTTAAAAATGCATGTAGGTTTAAAATGTGTAATAAATCAGATAATTAGGTCAATTATTAATAGTTAAGCGATCGTGCTTAAACCATGGAACCAGGGAATGCCTAACACCTTCTTCGGGTTAACATAATGTCTTACCCGGTCTTCTGTGTTCGTAGACCATAAATAAGAGTCAACTTCCTTGATTCGGGATTCTAAACCTGTGACTTAGGACACCCTAAATTATCCCTAGTGGCGACTCTGAATTTGAATAGCAATAATCCCGTTTCTATTATTGTCACTTTAATTGGAAAAGTCCCTATCCCCCTGTGGGAAAAAAGAGGTGTGACAATTTATATTAGTATTTGTGAGAGTTTCTACTAGATCCAAATATTTTGTTTTCAAACTTAAAAGATTATTGTGATTTATTGAGGTTATCGGCTTGCCTAGTATTGAGATAGGCGTCATACCGACATGTGAGATTTTGGGTCGTGACAAGTTGGTATCAGAGCCTAGGTTACATAGGTCTCACGAGTCATGAGCGTGTTTAGTAGAGTCTTGCGGATTGGTACGGAAACGTCTGTACTTATCTTCGAGAGGCTGTAGAACCCTTAGGAAAAGTTTCACTTTCTTGTATTCTACTGTGCGAACTTGTTGATTTCGGAAACTAAATTTTTGTTATTCCATTCTCTCACAGATAGTGAGGACAAGTACTTCCGGATCGGACAGCCAACCACTAGTCAGGGTCGCAAGAGGCCGGGGCCGAGGTAAAGGTCGAGGTGTAACTCGTACAGCAGTTGGAGCAGCACCTGTAGCACCACTAGTTGCTCCAGCTCTGGAGCAGATTCTAGATATAGCTGAGCTGACAAGGCCAGCTCAGGCACTAGTTGTGCCTATTGTGATTCCAGGCCTTCAAAAGACTTTGGCCCGGATATTGACTGTTTGTACTGGCCTTGATCGGGTGCTTTCGGCTCAGGCCGCACCTGCCACTTCTCAGGTTGAGGGAGGTACTCATACCTCTATTGCCCGTACTTTAGAGCAGGTAGTGCAGGGACTTTAGATAACGGGGGCATCACTAGTCCAACCGGTTGCAGCTGCTCAGGCTCAGGTGGGGTCCTACTATGAATGACGAGGAGCAGAAAAGGTTATAAAGATTTGAGAGACTCCATCCCCCATCCTTCAGTGGAACTGAGTCAGAGGATGCTCAGAATTTCTTGGACAAATGTCAGAGGATTCTCCGTACAGTAGGTAAGAGACCAGTGGAGTCTCGTTTACTACTTTTCAGTTTACTGGAGCTACCTTCAACTGGTGGGAGACTTATGAGAGGCATAGGCCGGTCGGTGCAGTGTTACTTACATGGCAGGAGTTCTCTGGTCTCTTCTTGGAGAAGTACGTTCCATACACCCGCAAAGAGGAATTACACAGGTAGTTCGAACAGCTCCGTGTCGGTTACACATTATGAGATGAGGTTTTCTGAATTGGCTCTTCATGCAGTCTAGTTGGTTCCCACTAAGAGGTAAAATATTAGGAGGTTCATTAATGTCCCCAACCAACAGTACCATTTTGTTATGACACTAGGAAATGTAGCATGTGCTTAGTTCGATGAAGTAGTTGATAGTGCTCGACAACTAGAAATGGTCCTTACTTAGAAACACGGGGAGAGGGAGGCCAAAAGGTCTTGTGGTTAGGCTAATTCTAGTGGTGTTCCTTTTGGGGGACAGTCATATCACAGCAGGGGTCGACCTTATAGGCCCGCTGCTCATTGTGGCACATCAGCTATCCATGGTTCATACAGTAATCGGCCGAGTCAGTCATCTCTTAGTGCACTTCCAGCTCAAAGTTCATCTCGTGTACCATCAGTTCAGGGTTCATCTATACCAGGTTCTTCTGGTAGCTATTCTGGTTCTCGAAGTTCACATCAGCACTTGCATACATTTTTAGAGACGGGTTGTTATGAGTGTCACACCTCCTTTTTCACCTATACCCCGCAAGAGGAGCGTAAAGGAGTTTTTCCAATTAAAGGACAATCGGAACGGGATTTGATTATTAATTATTCAGAGTCGCCACTTGGGAGATTAATGGTGTCCCAAGTCACCGGTTGCATCCCGAACCGAGGAAATTATGACTCTGTTAACAGTCCGCGAACCAGAAATCCGAGTAAGGAATTCTGTTAACCCGGGAGAAGGTGTTAGGCATTCCCGAGTTCCGTGGTTCTAGCACGGTCGCTTAACTGTTGTATCTGATTTTATCTGATTTTAATACATGCTAGCTCATGTGCCTTTTATTAATTTTATACTGCTTTTATTATAATTATTTTTAAAGAATTGCGACGTCATGAAAACGTGTTTCGAACCACGTCACAATCAATGCACCCGTAGTTATCAACACATTTCGACTTCGTCGAGATTTGGATTTGGGTCGCATCAATGCACACCCGAGTTTAAGAATGTTTATTCAATTAAATCGAACTCAAAGATTCTAATGTAATATGATTTTAAAGAGGACCATGGAATTTGCTAAATGTCCCTCCCAATTTCTAAAATTAATACAAAATTTGAGGGCCCCGTAATTTTGCATTTTACTGGGCGAGGCTCGTCTCAGTATTTTATTAAAAGGTCCATCCTAAAGTAAACTATGATTTTCTATTTTTTATTTGTCTCTAATAATACAATAATAGTCCTAATGAATTTGTTACCGGATCAAAGGACAATTTGGCACCATGGTTTCGTCTCTTTCAATAATGAGGGAGAAATAACGTTCTGCTTTCTATGACAGGAACTACAACTTAATTTCAACTATTAAAACCATCCTAATACAGATTGAGCAAAGACATACCAATCAGTAATGAAAAGAGCAAAAGAAACAAAGTAAAATAGCAACAAATTCTCATGCGCACATTGAAAACCAAGCTCCGTGGGAATTATAGTGAACTCAAATGAAGCTACCAGTAAACAAATTTGAATACACTATCATGGGATAGAAAATTTTATAACTGAAGCTTTCAAATAAAGTAGAGAAAAAGGTAAATAAAACAGAGGAAATAATGCACCTGAAATGAATATTTCAACCTCTCAAATGTTCAACAGTTACACGAGCCAAAGGAACAGTGGCTGTAATGGCACTCGAATCAAATATCAACTTGGACGGAGCTGGACCTCACATGTACTCAAACGTTAGAACCGGTGACGGAATTCAAACCGGAAACCAACCAAACGGCACCTCAACGCAGGACTGAAATGGAGTCTCCTTAGACAACGACCATCGACGAACTGAAAGCTCGACGGAAAGCTCAAACTCATTCAGTCATCAATTCAAACGTCGTTAATTTATATTAATGGCAACGAAGCATAGACAAACCAAAACAAACAATCGACCAGCCGAGCATAAAAATTGACAATTCAGAGAATCTGAAATTTAAGCTTCATTCAACTAAAATTTTCAGCAATTACACAGTCATAATGGAGTGCCAAATGACGAAATTTCAACTTAAACCGGAATCGCAACCTCGAATCGGAACCACGATTCAGACTTCGAAACTCGCCGGAAACGCGACAAAGTTCAACGACGGACTTTGCATCGCAACCTCAGATTCACAAACGGACAGCTTGAACAAAACTAAATCGAGGCTACTGTTCCATTGATTTTTAGAATGTCACTCGCCACCTCCCTCTTACTCCCGATCTCCCACTGTTGTTGTATGTGTGTATGGTTATGTGCGTCGAAGGGGGAAGGGGCTGCTATGGTGGTGGTTTCAGTTCGTTGGGGAGAGGGGTGAGGATGAAGATGGAAATGAGGTGATGGCTGGTTCTCGACGTCCGTCGAAGAAGATGACGACGTGAAGGGGTGTTGTTTTCGTGTTGTGCAGCTTGTTCTAGTTGCTGCTTCTATAAGCTTCTTAAACGAAGAAGGAAAACTCCTTCATGCGCAGCAGCTTCTCCTTTTCCCCGTTCCCCCTTCGTTTTTTTTTGCGTAGCCTTCTGCGTTCTTTCCCAGTTCCTCTTTCCCCAGCTCGTTCCTCTCTCTCCCTTTGTTTAGTCTTTTAGGCTTGTTTTTATAGTGTAGAGTCTAGGGTTTTTTGGTAGGGTTTTTAGGTTAAGGGGTGTGGGCCTAGGAGTTATGGGCTTGGCAATTGTGGGTTATGTCCAAAATTAGGCATAAAGATGGGTTGCTCGAGCCCCAGCTCTATTCTTTTGCCGCAAATGAGATTAAAAATACGCGCCCATTTATTAATTAGCCCTACTATTAAAATAGTTTATTAAAACAAAACTAACCATTAAAACAAATCTATTTTTTGCATTTTCAAACATTATATTAAAAATAAAAATACGATACTATTTTTTTATATATCTTTTAGATTAAAAATGACTACAAATATTAACGAACTTATTATTATTATTATTATTATTATTATTATATATTTTTTTGTTGTAATTTTTGTTTTTCTTGTAATGACTACAAAACATTAATGAACCTATTTTTTTTCTTGTACTAAAATAAAGTAAAAGAGTCAAAATTACTTAAAATATCTATATTATGCCTAAATTAAATATTTTACGCTAATATATGAAAGATTTTGGGGAGGGTCAAAATCACATGTCTACAGCTGCCCCTCTTTGACTGGAAACGTACAGAGTTTTCAGACAAAGACTTACTAGACAGGTTTTTGACCCGACCCTTATTTGGAGAGACTAAAGCTAAGAGAAAAGGGAGTGTGACCGAGCTCCGGTATCTGAGCTGCCTACATATCCTTGGCTATAAAGGAATCAGGCCACGTGTAGTTCAGAGATGAGTGAGATGACGGGGTATGCCGAGGTGGAGATCCGGTCGAGGTGCCGTTCCGTCGAGGTTCCGGTCTGCGGTCCCTGTTATTACATCAAAAATCAAATGATGAAAAAGACTAGCTAAGCCTATCGACTACGAGCTACAAGATTCCTATCTATAAGTCTTCTGAAGCTTGATCTTGAGTCTTGAATGGTTCTTCATATAGACTTTAGATTTGAACCTTGACACTTGTTAGCTGCAGGTGCTAGCTCGTTCTTCTATAGCTTCTCGGTCAGGACCGGACATGTAGTGCTTGTGACCTCGGTCATGTCTTGAGCAGCTCACATCCTTCATCAACTTCTGAATTGCATTCTGAATTGCATTCCTTTTTTTCTTTTTTCAGGTGGGCGCGTGATTGCTGAACCTGAACTGTCTTCCCTTGTTACTTGACACTATTTTCCCTTACACTTTGAACCATTTTCCCTGAAACTCGAACTGTCTTCTTTCGAAACTGTTTTCCCTAGAAACTTGAGTTATTTTCCCTTGTCCTCCAGGTGGGCTCCTGACTTCAAAACTTGAACTGTATTCCTCTCTTCTCCAGGCGGGCTCCTGACTTTACAAAACAAACACAACAAAGAAGACTTTCTGCCCCAGTTTGAAAACTGGGTACATGTTAGTGGATGAGAATTTAAAAACTAAAACTTGAATTGTAATACCTCTATTCTCCAGGCAGGCTCCTGACTTCAAACTTGAAATGTATTCCTCTGATATCCAGGGGGGCTCCTGACTCTAACATGGACAAAGAGATTGATTGAAAACTAAACTGAATTGTATCACCTCTATTTTCAGGCGGGCTCCTGACTTCTGAATTTTGAAATTGTATGCCTCTGTTCTCCAGACGGGCTCCTGATTTTTTGAATCTTGAAATTGTATGCCTCTGTTTTCCAGGCGGGATCCTGACTTCAAAAGACAAAAGGTCTATTGAAAACTAAAATTTGAATTATATCACCTCTGTTCTTCAGGCGGGCTCCTGATTGCTGAATTTGAAATTGAATGTTTTCCTCTATTATCCAGGCGGGATCCTCACTTCACAAAAATAAACGAACCAAGAAAACTTTATGCCCCAGTTTGGAAAACTGGGTGTTTGTTACCACATACTAATAAGAACTAAAACTTGAATTGTGATAAAATTGAAATGCAACTTTTAAAAATTTAAAGACCGCAACGTATCTTAAAATTTAAACTTTATCTTAGGTGAAAAATTCATCAGACTAAGATTTTCATCTTAGGAGAAAGATTCAACAGACTAAGATTTATCTTTATCTTAGGTGAAAAATTCATCAGACTAAGATTTTCATCTTAGGAGAAAGATTCAACAGACTAAGATTTCTTTATCTTTATCTTAGGTGAAAAATTCATCAGACTAAGATTTTCATCTTAGGAGAAAGATTCAACAGACTAAGATTGTGACTCTAGGAGATAATTCATCAGACTAGGTCCATTTTGCGTGATCCCGACTTTCTTAATTTTCCAAAGTCCAACTTCCTTTCTTTTCAAATTCCGCCTTCCTTTCTTGTTCCCAAATTATGTCTTCCTTTCTTCTTCTTTTTCGACTTCTGTCTTCCCCTTCTTTAAATTATGCCTTCCTTTCTTTTTCCTCAAATTCTACCTTCCATTCTTTTTTCCAACTTCTGCCTTTATCTAAATTATGCCCTCCTTTCTTTTCCAACTTCTGCCTTTATCTTTTTCAAATTATGCCTTCCTTTCGTTTTTCCAACTTTAGCATTTATATTAGATGAAAGATTCATCAGACTAAGATTTTTATCTTAGGTGAAAAATTCAACAGACTAAGATTTCTTTATCTTAGGTGAAAGATTCAACAGACTAAGATTTTTTTTATCTTAGGTGAAAAATTCATCAGACTAAGATTTCTTTTAACCATTTTCCTTCAAAATTTGTTTTATCTACCCACCAACTTGAATTATCTTCTTTCAGAACTGCTTCCCTAAAAACTGGTGTTGTCCTCTTTCAAAAACCACTTCCCTAAAAACTAGTATTTCATTCCTCCAAAAATTACTTTTCTTAGAACTGGTGTTTCTTTCCTGAAAACTACTTCCTCTCTTTTTCTCTTTTTTTTAAAACACTTGCATTGACCTTCCTGTTCTTCAGATGGGTACTCGAAAAAAATTTCAACATGACAGAAAATTTTCTGCCCCAGTTTGATAATCCTCCTGTAGCATATCTTTCTGCTATCAATATCATTTCCATGCCCCTGTTTCAAATCAAAGAAAATTCTGTCAGTTTAAATGTGCGGTGGTTGGTTGTGGTACTCCCGCTGGGATGGCTTTCCTTTTCTCCTTTCCATGCTTTGGGTTGTTCGACCATCTTTGAAACTCGGCTGATAACTTCCGCCCTTCTTGACGACTATCTCTCAATTATTACTTCTAGTCTTCTTATCTGACCCCCATATGTTTTCTGTGACAACTAATTCTTCTTGAAGGGCTTGCATGTTTACTGATTAACCACTTTTCCCGTCATCTGTGTCACCGAAATACCCTTTTTCCCCGTTCAATCCCAATACCCTCTATCTGTTGCATTATTCCTGAACCGACATCTACCAAACTTTGTGTTTCATAAAGATCCCAAAGTATGTTGATTATTACCAGCTCAGTGCTCTTGTTATTTTTCCTGACTTGTGACCCCATTGGAAAGCTGGTTAAAATTTTTGAAGTCATTCCTCACTTGTTACGACCAAAAGACTCAGAAAGGGGAAATAAACAAAACAAAAGGAACAGAGTAAAGGACAATAGAAAGAGATGATTCCTAACAAGAAAACTACACAGTAGAAACCTATCGGATGTGGATACCGACTCTAATGACCTTGACATGCACCTGCGGCCTATTCTGTTAAGCAAATCTGATGTTCATCTCTTGTTGTTCCTTTTTGCCGTGAAACTGGGTTTCATTGCTCCACTTATCCAATTTGATTCGCATTCCTTATTCAGTTTGTAGTGCCCCAAAGGGTTTTCACCATCAAACATCTCTCATTTCATTCTTTCTCTCAACTTACTGTCGCCTCAAGGTGCCCGTGAAGGTTTTCACCAATAAGACTCTCTCATTTTTTATTTCTCTCAGATTTCATCACCTTGCGATACCCATGAGGATTTTCATCAATAAGATTCTCTCATTTTCATTTTCCTTGTTTGGACCGGAGTGTTGCCCCTGACAAGAATTACCTTACCTGCTTGACTTGGCATTTCTCAAAGACTGATCAGAAGGACTTTCTTTGGACCGTAATGTAGGCTTTTGGATGGGTTAGAAAGAAAGGGTATAAAAAGGCTCAAAACAATTTCAAAATGGGTTAAAATTACAACTTTCGGCATCCGACTTCTCACAACAACTACAATTTCTGTCCCAGTTTCTTGCTTGGGGACTTTTGGATTTTTGTTTTGGTATGACTGAACCTCAGAGAGGCTGCCTATGTACCCTTTCGGGATCAAGTCAAACGTAGTTCACGTCATAGAAACTACGTTGTTGCGATTTTCTCTCTTTTTTTTTTTTTTTTCTTTTTCCTTTCTTTTCTTCATTTTCTTTTTCTTTCTTCTCTTTCTTTCTTTTCTTTTCTTCCCTTTTCTTTTTTTTTCTTCTTTTCCTTTCTTTCTTCCTTTCTTTCTTTCTTTCTCCTTTCTTCCTTTTCCTTTTTTTTCTTTTTCCTTCTTTTTCCATTTGCGTATCTCCGGCACTTGCATTTCTTTAATTATGTCGTTGATTCCGAAAGAGGGGTATGAAAGAAAACAAATAAGGCTCAAAGAGGTTGACAAAAGGGTAAAGTGTTTAGATAGCAGAACAAAATGCCTTCGTCATTTCAGACTTCAAAATATGCCAAATACAAACAAGTACAATCAGAATAAAGAACCCACACACATCATCTCTTGACCGCATCGGAATTGACGGCCATTTCCACACCTTTTTCTTCTATATCTGTCAGATATAATGTGCCATTCGACAACACTCTTACTCTTATTACCACGACCAGCCCCCTGTCAATTTAGCCAACTTGCTTTTACGGGGATTTTTATGTTTTACTTGCCCCAGTTTCACATGGTTCGGGCAAACCATCTCAAAATGTCCCAATCTGTTCTCATTTCCTCAAGTGTCCTTATCGTTTTCAAAAATGGTCTCATTGCTTCACAACTTTTGAAAATCAGACTGAGAATTATGCGTGCATGTCATGTCACTAGAACTGGCAAAATGCAAAACAAAAAGTTAGAAAAGAACTAAACAAAGAAAATGATTGGGAGTAACAACAGATCGGAATTTGCATTAGACAAACGATGAAACAGTTCGAATAACAAAACAAAAACAAAACAAACTGGATTGCAACCCTAGAATGAACTTAAACAAACCTAGACAACCCTAGACAAACCACTACGACTAAACAAGCTAGACAAAAATGAAAGGATAGGAGGGTTTGAACACAAGACAATATCCGGATTACAACCCTACAAATAATCCGGACAACAGAAATGACAGCCAAATGGACCACCAAAGCTCCTCCCCAACTGACTTAGGAATGGAGCGTCTTTCCAATTACAAGCACGACATCTTAGCCACTAAGCTTCACATCCATATTGCCATGACCACTATCTGCTTCAGTATCTTTAACTTCAGTCAACAAGTTCCCAAGAGTATTCTCATACCCCATGTCACCGGGCATCATCCCCACCAAGTGTGACTCCTCATGTAAGGGATGCAGCGTGATATTCTGGGTGCCACTGTCTTGAATCAAATTTTCCTGGATCATCCTTTCTATCTCTCTTTTCAAATCTCGACAATTTTCTACATTGTGCCCCAGAGCATTGGAGTGGTATTAACACCTTTTAGATGAGTCAAAGCTTCTCGCACGTCGGTCCACCTGATTTGGAGGAATGGGTGCAATCATGTCATGTTGTTTTAACTTCTCAAATAAGCTTGCATAGGACTCTCCTATTGGTGTAAAACTATCTTTCAACTTTTGTTCCCTTCTATACCCCTGGCTTGGATGTGGGTTACAAGGTAATTGAAAATTTTGCGAAGGCTGTTGGAGATTTTGTGATACTCGTGCTCGCTTTCTTGGGTGATTTGGTGGTGAGTATGGGGGGTTTAGAGGTGGATAGTAATGCTTAGGGGGGTCATGGAAAACCTGATGAGGCTGCACATACCTTCGAGATGTTCTCCTATGACCTCTTCTCGACCCTGATATCACCATGATTTCTTCATCCCTCTCATTCGTGTTACCAAATTCAATTTGGACAGCTTGAGCTGCAGCTTTGAGAGCTGTTTGACTTATAATTTTGCCTGTCTTAAGACCGTTCTCCACCATTTCTCCCATTTTGATTGCTTCCGGGAAGGATTTACCCACTGCAAATGTCATGTATTGAAAATAATATGGCTCTTGAGCCTGTAGAAAGACAGTGATTAACTCGTGGTCATCAATAGGTGGCTTAGCTCTAGCTGCCTGCTCTCTCCATTTGATGGCATATTCCCTGAAACTTTCAGTTGGTTTCTTTTTTAGGTTAGAAAGGTAAATGTGGTCTGGGGTGATGTCGATGTTGTATTGAAACTGTTTGACAAAGGCCCGTGCCATGTCATCCCAGACGTACCAGCAAGATGTGTCTTGATCCAAAAACCATTCAGATGCTACTCCCGTGAGGCTTTCCCCAAAATAAGCTATAAGCAATTCCTCATTTCTTCCCACACCTCTCAATTGGTTGCAATACCTTTTCAGGTGGGCTATGGGGTCTCCATGTCCATTGTACTTTTCAAATTTAGGGATCTTGAAGCCAGGCGGCAAATGGACATCGGGGAACATGCATAGATCTCTGAAGGCAACACTATTTTGACCTGCCATTGCTTGCGTGTTTTTCAACCGTTGTTCTAATCTTTTCACTCTTTGAGTTATTTCTTCCTGTACTTTCTTTCGGGCAGGCTTCTCGATGTTTATAGGAAGCTCAAACGAATACGAGTGGTACTCGGGATAGTGGTACTGTTCTTGCTGTGTAGCAAATTGTGACTCGTGACAAGGCTGTCCTTGGCCATTGGCCCAGGCTTGGCGCATTTTGGTCATTTGTTGTTTCAGTGTTCTATTTTCCTCAACCACAGTAGACCCTTGTTGAACCCTCTGACCCTGAGTCTCTTGAGCACTCGTAACAGCTTCGATGTCAGTTATCATTTTTCCTCAGATCTTGTGTTTCCAGCTTACCACAAACCAACCACCTCAACTTTCTTCACAATTCAAAACAAAACATATTAGAATGGATTGAGTCGGTCCCCATTATTAACAACATCTTTTCCATTTTTTCAAATCCTCTTTTCTATTTTTCACTTTTCATCATTTTTTTTGGTTGCGGTCGAATCTTATGGAGATTGCCTACGTATCATGACCCCGCATGAATCAGACCGTGCGTAGTTCTTGCAAATAAAAGGTAAACGACATAAAACATTTTTTGGAATTTCCCATTTTCATAATAACAACAAAACTAACCAACTTAATGATGAAATACGGACTCGAAAATCAAACGACCCATATACTCTAATCAAAAGAAATACAAAACCCAAAATGACAGATTCTTTCCCCTATATGCCAATTTTGACCCAAAATCTGAACGGTATTCATTTGACCACTGACTTTTCTTGTTTTTTTTTTTAGAATTAAAATAAATGACCCAGTATTGCAAACACGGCCTTCCTGCGCCTCGGGCCAAAGATTTTAAGGCTGTGAGGGTCAAAAATCAAAATACGACCAAAGGTGGCTGTTTATGCAAAGTCAGCCTTCCGGCGTCCCGTTTGGGAACATTTGGCTATTTTTGACAAAAACGGCATCACCTGGTTTATTTAGGACAAAATTGAAATTTTGATGTTTTTTGATTATTTTTGCAAAGGGGAGGTTGGACCCGATGAGGGTTGCCTACGTATCTCACGCCCTGTGAGAATCAAACCATGCGTAGTTCGGGCGAATTAACCGAACTATTTAAAACATGACTCTTTTCCATTTTTTATTTTGGCATTTCATAAGCGAATAAAAACTATTTTTAGAAACAAGACTCTCTTTTTTTCTTTTTCTTTTCAACAAATAAAACAACCGATTTTTCCAAGCTAAAAATAACAGACTCTTTTTCTTTTCATTTTCCACAGACAATAAAACAACCTATTTTTCCAAACTAAAAATAAAAGACTCTTTTTTCCTTTCCTTTTTCAACAAATAATGAAACAACTTATGTTTTTCAAACTAAAACAAAGACTCTTTTTTATCCTTTTCTTTTTCAACAACCAACTTTCCAAAATTAAATGACTCTTTTTTTTTGCTATTTTCTTTGCTTTTTTTTAAAGTAAAACAAAATAAAACATTTTCCCCCTTTTTTTTTATTTCCTCAAAATTTCGGCAGAGTTTCGCCAGTAATTGGTCATTGATTTTTATTTCAAAAATAATCAATTAACTCCCTAACTGATATTTCTTTTTTTTTTCTCTTTTCTCTTTTTTTCAATTTTCCAACATTCCCGAGATTCAAAAACCGGTCAACGTGCAAGTTCGAAACAAATATATGTACAGATCAAGTAGGATGCATCACAATGGTCTTTTCATTTCAGGTTGCTAGTCCTAGACGGACCCAACCCCTGTGTTGAGTCCCCTAAATCAAATGCAACGTGATGAAAATAAGCGTTCCTACTAGGGATCCGGCATGAAGTCATGTTATTCTATGTTCAAAACATGGGTCAGTGTTCTAGACTGTGTACCCGAGCGGACAACTCGAATCGAGGAGGGGGCAACTTACCGGGAACCAAAAGGCCATCCGGCTTCGTAACTTGTCCGACCTCTTTCTTATTTCAGGGTGTGACACTAATACAAGAGGGAGTCTCAACCAGTAAGCACATCCTCGGAGGTGAAGAGAGAAGGGTGTCGACACAGTTTATATACAGTTCAAATAATATCTAAGCGGTAATATTTAGTACATTCAGCACAAAACATGTAGGAAAATCAGATACAATTAAATACAACAATTTATCTAAGCTCAAATTCTGAACCCTGAACCAGAGATTTTGGGTTCGGTCCCCAGCAGAGTCGCCAGAGCTGTCACACCTCCTTTTTCACCTATACCCCGCAAGAGGAGCGTAAATGAGTTTTTCCAATTAAAGGACAATCGGAACGGGATTTGATTATTAATTATTCAGAGTCGCCACTTGGGAGATTAATGGTGTCCCAAGTCACCGGTTGCATCCCGAACCGAGGAAATTATGACTCTGTTAACAGTCCACGAACCAGAAATCCGAGTAAGGAATTCTGTTAACCCGGGAGAAGGTGTTAGACATTCCCGAGTTCCGTGGTTCTAGCACGGTCGCTTAACTGTTGTATCTGATTTTATTTGATTTTAATACATGCTAGCTCATGTGCCTTTTATTAATTTTATACCGCTTTTATTATAATTATTTTTAAAGAATTGCGACGTCATGAAAACGCGTTTTGAACCACGTCGCAATCAATGCACCCGTAGTTATCAACACATTTCGACTTCGTCGAGATTTGGATTTGGGTCGCATCAATGCGCACCCGAGTTTAAGAATGTTTATTCAATTAAATCGAACTCAAAGATTCTAATGTAATATGATTTTAAAGAGGACCATGGAATTTGCTAAATGGCCCTCCCAATTTCTAAAATTAATACAAAATTTGAGGGGCCCGTAATTTTGCATTTTACTGGGCGAGGCTCGTCTCAGTATTTTATTAAAAGGTACATCCTAAAGTAAACTATGATTTTCTATTTTTTATTTGTCTCTAATAATACAATAATAGTCCTAATGAATTTGTTACCGGATCAAAGGACAATTTGGCACCATGGTTTCGTCTCTTTCAATAATGAGGGAGAAATAACGTTCTGCTTTCTATGACAGGAACTACAACTTAATTTCAACTATTAAAACCATCCTAATACAGATTGAGCAAAGACATACCAATCAGTAACGAAAAGAGCAAAAGAAACAAAGTAAAATAGCAACAAATTCTCATGCGCACATTGAAAACCAAGCTCCGTGGGAATTATAGTGAACTCAAATAAAGCTACCAGTAAACAACTTTGAATACACTATCATGGGATAGAAAATTTTATAACTGAAGCTTTCAAATAAATTAGAGAAAAAGGTAAATAAAACAGAGGAAATAATGCACCTGAAATGAATATTTCAACATCTCAAATGTTCAACAGTTACACGAGCCAAAGGAACAGTGGCTGTAATGGCACTCGAATCAAACATCAAAACGTTAGAACCGGTGACGGAATTCAAACCGGAAACCAACCAAACGGCACCGCAACGCAGGACTGAAACGGAGTCTCCTTAGACAACGACCATCGACGAACTAAAAGCTCGACGGAAAGCTCAAACTCATTCAGTCATCAATTCAAACGTCGCTAATCGATATTAATGGCAACGAAGCATAGACAAACCAAAACTAACAATCGACCAGCCGAGCATAAAAATCGACAATTCAGAGAATCTGAAATTTAAGCTTCATTCAACTAAAATTTTCAGCAATTATACAGTCATAATGGAGTGCCAAATGACGAAATTTCAACTTGAACCGGAATCGTAACCTCAAATCGGAACGACGATTCAGACTTCGAAACTCGCCGGAAACGCGACAAAGTATAACGATGGACTTCGCATCGCAACCTCAGATTCACAAACAGACAGCTTGAACAAACCTAAATCGAGGCTACTGTTCCATTGATTTTTAGAATGTCACTCGCCACCTCCCTCTTACTCCCGATCTCCCACTGTTGCTGTATGTGTGTATGGTTATGTGCGTCGACGGGGGAAGGGGCTGCTATGGTGGTGGTTTCAGTTCGTTGGGGAGAGGGGTAAGGATGAAGATGGAAATGAGGTGATGGCTGGTTCTCGACGTCCGTCGAAGAAGATGACGACGTGAAGGGGTGTTGTTTTCGTGTTGTGCAGCTTGTTCTAGTTGCTGCTTCTATAAGCTTCTTAAACGAAGAAGGAAAACTCCTTCATGTGCAGCAGCTTCTCCTTTTCCCCGTTCCCCCTTCGTTTTGTTTTTGCGCAGCCTTCTGCGTTCTTTCCCAGCTCCTCTTTCCCCAGCTTGTTCCTCTCTCTCCCTTTGTTTAGTCTTTTAGACTTGTTTTTATAGTGTAGAGTCTAGGGTTTTTGGGTAGGGTTTTTAGGTTAAGGGGTGTGGGCGTAGGAGTTATGGGCTTGGCAATTGTGGGCTAGGTCCAAAATTAGGCTTAAAGATGGGTTGCTCGAGCCCCAGCTCTATTCTTTTGCCGCAAATGAGATTAAAAATATGCGCCCATTTATTAATTAGCCCTACTATTAAAATAGTTTATTAAAACAAAACTAACCATTAAAACAAATCTATTTTTTGCATTTTCAAACATTATATTAAAAATAAAAATACGATACTATTTTTTTATATATCTTTTAGATTAAAAATGACTACAAATATTAACGAACTTATTATTATTATTATTATTATTATTATTATATATTTTTTTGTTGTAATTTTTGTTTTTCTTGTACTAAAATAAAGTAAAAGAGTCAAAATTACTTATAATATCTATATTATGCCTAAATTAAATATTTTACGCTAATATATGAAAGATCTTGGGGAGGTTCAAAATCACATGTCTACAATGAGTGTAGAGATTTGGGTCATATAAATAAATATTGTCCCAGCCTTATGCGAGGTCCAGTGCAGCAGAGGAGTCAGGTTGTGGCTCCCACACTAGTTATTCCACCACCTGCCCAGAGAGAACGAGGTGGGGCAGAGGAAGCTAAAGGTTACCCTAGAGGGGGAGGTAGATTAGGTGGCGGTCAGGCCCGATTCTATGCTTTTCCTGCCAGACCAGATGCTATTACATCAGACATAGTAATCACAAGTATTGTCTTAGTATGCCACATGGAAGCTTCAATATAATTTGACCCTGGTTCCACAAATTCATATGTCTCATCATATTTTGCTCGTTGTCTGGATATGCCCCGTGAGTCCTTAGCTTCACTTGTTTATGTATCTACGCTGGTGGGCGATACTATTATTGTGGACCGTGTATATAGGTCATGTGTAGTGACTATCAGGAATTTGGAGACCAGAGTTGATCTTTTACTGCTCAGTATAGTCGATTTTGATGTGATCTTGGGTATGGATTGGTTGTATCCATGTAATGCTATTCTGGACTGTCACGCAAAAACAGTGATGTTAGCGATACCGGGATTTCAAAAGGTTGAGTGGAGAGGTTCTCCAGATTATGTTCTCAGCAGGGTGATGTCACGACCCCAAAACTAACCTGGTCGTGATGGCGCCTATATGGAACTAGGCCAGCCGACACAATTCCAAAACAAATTGATAGTTCATAAAAAAGATATTCTAAAGCTATTAATTAATAAAAATTCACAGCATAAGTCTAAATAATAAGTGTGGAAAGAACAAAGGCCCGACATCGGGGTGCCACTAGTCACGAGCGTCTACTAAGGACTATCCGATAACAACTAGGACTATTATAGTCTGGAAAACACTAATATAATCTAAGGAAGAAAAGAGGGAGAAGAGCAAGGCTGCGATCGCCATGCATCTACCTTGCCTACTCTGAATATCCGTGATGGATGAAAAATCAGCGCTCGCTATCACGTCCAGCAACTCTTGGATCTGCACACAAGATACAGGGAGTAATGTGAGTACGCCAACTCAGTAAGTAATAAAGGTAAATAAAGACTGAGCAGTAAGAAACACATAAATACATGCCATAAAATCACAGTAAGTACAGTATACTTTCAAAACAGTATATAAATCAAATCATCTCGTTAAAAATCCAATTTAAGTAAAAATCATTTGAAGATATTTTTCCATCAGTTTCAAGAGAGGTTCAATGAAGTTTAGAATAAAAGTGACAAAAATCATAAATAGCCCCTCAGGCAAAACATGTATCATATACCACCGCTCGATCAAAACTGTGAGCACGTGATTTTTGTCCTACATGAAATACTCCCATAAATTCAAAACAAAGTAATTTCGTTTCATTATTTGCAATTTTGTGGATTTCGTGGCATTTGCTGTTAATTATTTGCATTTTGTCTGTGCATTTCATTTTTTAATTAATGAAAAATACAAAATATGCTGCATTTGCATTTAGTATTTAATTTTTTGCATGTTTGAAATAATTAGTAATTTAGTGTTTTATAAAAATGGAAAAATCACAAAAATAGTTCATTTTTGCATTTTAATTTTAATTTCTCGAATTTTGTTAGCTTTCTTTAATTTGGTATCTAATTAGTATGGTAATTATTTTTAAAGGTTAATTAGTTTAATTTGATAGGATAATATTAGTTTTAATAATTAATTTAGGATTTATTTCTAATTTTGAAAAGAAAAGAAATTTGGAAATTGAAAAGGAGAAAAGATTAAAACAAAATCAAAGGGAAATTCGGATTTGGGCCATTTAGTTAAACCCACCCTTCAGCCCAATTGCCCCCAGATCTGTACAATTCTAGCCCAAACCCACCTCTACCCAGTCCGGATCCCCCTTTAGGCGAAACGACGTCGTTTCGACTAGTGTCAATCTGAGTCGTTGATCCCCACCTGATCGAACGGCTCGGAACTGAAGATTGGGGAGTATTTATATGTCCAAATCTGTTTCCCCCCCTCAAAACCCCTCTGCTCAGCACCCCACTAGGACTTTAGACCTAACCCTAACGGATCCGCCTCAAAACTCCACCGCCTCCCCCGGCGGCGCCACCGTGAACCGCCACCAAACTTACACCAAACACCCCATCCTTCTCCTCTCTCCGAATCTACAAGTCCCCGCCCTCGAATCAACCCAGAATGGCTCGAATCTGGCTTTGAAAGAAAACCCTAGCTGAGCCGCCCCCCAAGTCCCCGGCCTCTAGTGGAGGCACCTACCCCGACCCTACCCAAAATCACACCATATAATCACCCCACTCCCCTTTTTCTAAATCCCGGACTGTTTTCCTTCGAATCTGCCCAGAACTTCTCGAATTTGGGGTGTACTGAAGGTTTCAGACCGCAACAAACTTTATTCGTGTATTTTCACATGAAAATACACGATTAAGGGCTATTCCGGTCAGAAATTTGAAAAGCCCTGCAAACTTTGTGGAATCGGCTTTCTGGTTGATGTTCAGGTATCTTCTTTGTCCGCTTGTTTAGTTGTTGATCTTTTTTTTCTTTGTTTCTGCTTCATCTCTGCTTCTGGGTTTTGTTATGCATGCATGATTAGTTCAGGGTCCTTTTTTTAATTAGTCTAGCAGTTCAGTTAATTCCCTCTATTGTGTGTCAGATAGTAGTAATGTAGCTAGGGTCTTAGTTTTAAGAAATTGGGCTTTGGTCTGTTGTTGATTTGTCCCGCAAATATAGCCCATTTAATTTGGTCTATATCCTTGGGTCAATTTGACCCGTTTGGATTTTTGAAGTAAATAGCAGAGGTATGCGGGGTAATTTGGGGTAGTCGGTTGAGGGAATCTTTGCATAACAGAACAGGAAGCTTCTAGGAAGCTGGGGGAAAGGGGTATTCTGTAAATCTGATATGTGAACTGAGGTTATTTGAGCAAAATCAAAAATTGAATAAGGGCCTAAGCTAAAATCAGAATAAAAAAGGGTCTCATTTGTAAAAATCTGATTCTAGAATAGGTTTGCCCTAATGCCTTGCCTATAAAGGAATCTCTATCTTGCCTTTCAAGGCAAGGATGAAAGAACTGAAAAATAAAGAAAAAACTAAAAGCGGCTGGGATTTTCTTGAAAAATTCTGAATTCCTTGCATGGTCGGTTGTAAAAAGTTATTCAAACTTTGCTGATTTTGAGTTTTCTGATTGCATTCGGTGAATAAAACTCTTGGAAACAATAGCCTCTCATTTTGGGATTTGAAATGAATTGAAAGTGTGTTGTGAAAAGTTTTGGTTCAAACTTTGTTGAGGGTTACTGTTCCATTGGATTTTGAGCTGATTTCATTGTTCTGATTACTAAATCTGGGTTAACTGCTACTGCCTACTGCTGAGCTTCTCACTTATGCTGACATTTTGCTTTCCAGGTACATGACTATAAACTTTATTTAATGTAAGGTTGGATTTGAAGAAATGAAATGGACATGGAACCTTGAAGCAGTGCATTGAATTTGCTCATTCCTATAGCTTAGTCGTACTTTTGTCTTGTTTATGAAATGTCACTCATGTCTTTGGGAAACTATCAGAATATGTAGAGTAGTCTGATCTTCCCTTTATCATGTTCACTCTTAATTGTTTAGCTGTAAACATGCCATGTAGCACTGGTTGGATCATGGACTTTGGCCTTTGAATAAGTTCGAACTCATGTTAGTAAGACCTTAAGTTTTGTAATTGCTAATTTCACGCTGGTTTGTTATGGATTTTGGTTAGTTTTGGCTGTGAGTTACTGGGATTCTTTGGTGTAGGTGTATGTTTGAGTTTACCGTGAACTGATCAGTTGTTAGTTTGGTTTTACTTCAGCAAGATTGGTTTGATTTGTTTTTATCTTCAGGCCTTTATTTTAAGTTAATTTGGAGGTCTGGAAATAAGTTGTCTACTGTTAGCTATTTAAATCGGATTTTCAAACTATCATTGCTAAAGTGCATATAATCATCCATTAAGTAATCAAAGGCTGATTTTAAAGGTCGATTGAATATGTATGGGTGTCCCGTTGTTAGCCATTTGGACTCATGTTGTACCCAGTAATATTTTTTTAGACGCTGCTGGTATGCCTCAGGGACTCGATCTGGAACCCCCTTTCCGCTAACGCCCAGTCTCCCCAAAGACTTGGGCTCACGTTTGGGCCCAAATTGTGTGGCTCTTTATTCGTTAAGCCATCAGCTCATTTGGAGTTGGGTTAAACCCATTTGCTCAAATAACCAACCTTTGACTACACTTGGCATTTTGATTAATTAGGCTCTTATCAATAATTGGGGCGAGTCATCTCTTATAACACAAGTAGTATACGACCCTCATGGATTAGTCTAAAAACCGTTTGGCTAGAATAATTCGAAGTGTGCCATGCCGTACAAAAATGACAATCGCATGGCCCTCGTTTAATTGATTTTGATTTGATCTTTAGAGTTCGAGGCGTATCATTTAGTAAAATTCCCATGGCCCTCGCAAAGCTGAAACGCGTAGTTGCTTTAGGCGCGTATGTTAATAATATTATCTTCCTAAATTCGGTTGCGCATTTCATATGACCCAAATCAAAATCCTAAAACGTTGAATAAAATGTGTTTCGAATTGCGGGTGCATTTCATGTGGCGCGATCCAAAGGCATATATTTTAAAGGACGTTCAATCTTTCTTAAAATCAATTAAAAGCAGTTAAAGGTTTAAAAATGCACGTAGGTTTAAAATAAGTGATTAGTCAGATAATTAAGCTGAATATAACAGTTGAGCGACCATGCTAGAACCACGGAACTCGGGAATGCCTAACACCTTCTCCCGGGTTAACAAAATTTCTTACCCGGATTTCTGGTTCGCGGACGGTTAAACAGAGTCATATTTTTCTTGATTCGGGATTCAACCGATGACTTGGGACACCCTAAATCTCCCAAGTGGCGACTCTGAATCTTTTAAATAAATCCAGTTTCGATTGTACTTTAATTGGAAAAACTCCTTTACACCCTTTACGGGGTGTAGATGAAAAAAGGAGGTGTGATAGCTCTGGCGACTCTGCTGGGGATTCGAACCCACGACCACGTGGTTCAGGGTTCAAGAATTCGAGCATAGAATAATTGTTATAGTTGGGTTTATCCATTATCCGATTTTGTTACATGATTTGGGCCTTATGTGCTAATTGATTGCTTTTACCGCTTTGATATTCCGCGAACTGTATATAAATTGTGGCGAAACCCCTTTTCTCTATGAGTATTCTAAATCATGAAGAAGTGTGCACTTTGTGTGACTTCTTTTCTGTTAGAGTCTTATCCCAATTTTAGAACGAGGTTCGGATAAGTTGCAAAGCCGGTGAAGCTTCTGTATTCCTGGTACGCTGCCCCCCCGGGCTCTAGCTGTCCACTCGGGTAAGCCAGGTCTAAAACAATAAACCCAGGTTTGGAACCTAGAATAACTCAGCCTCATGCCGGATCCTTAGTAGGAACGTTTGTTTGCATCATGTGCATTTTGACTTTGGAGACTCAACACAGGGGTTGGGTCTGTCTAGGACAGGTGCACCCGAAATAAAAGACCATCCTGATGCATCCTACTTGCTACTTGTGCATTTATTTGCTTCGGACTTGCATGCTGACGGGCTTATGAATATTGGGAAAGGTTGAGGAAAGAGAAATGGTAGTACGAGGGTTAAAGAGAGTTAATCGCCTGTTCTGAAAAAAAAAACAATGTTCAAATAGTGTCGAAACTCTGCTGAATTTTCGAGGACATAAAAAAAGGGAGAGAGAAAGAGGTTTTGTTTTCAAAATAGTTTGTTTTACTTTAAAAAAAAATAGTTCTATTTGCCAATAAAATAAAAAAGAGAGACTCTTGTTTTCCAAAATAATTTGTTTTGCCCGAACTACGCCAGTTTGATTCTCACAGAGCGTGAGATACGTAGGCAACCCCCATCGGGTCCAACTTCCTTTTTGCAAAAAATAGCCCAAAAGCCTAAAAACTTTACTTTGATTTGAAAATAATTAGGGTGATGTCATTCTTATCAGAATTAGTCGAATATCCCTAAAAGGGCACCGGAAGGATGCTTTTGCAAGAACATTCACTCTCGTCCCTTTCAAAGGTTTTGGCCGGTTAGCTGACACAGCCTTAAAATCTTCGTTTTGAAGTGCTGAAAGGCCATGTTGGCAAGGCCAGAAATTTTATGGAAATTTCGGAAGTGGTCATTTCTCTTAAGTCAAAACGAGTCATGATTTTCTTTTAAACTAAAATCACCTTAATAAATGTGCAGGATGAGCACAAATCAAAATGAACCTTTCTCAGTATGAGAAGAAATCCCTTTGGAACTACATATGTGGTGGCATGATTATGGGGGACGACAACAGAAAAATTGCGACAAAAGCACTGGGCAGTCTTATTGGGCTTTTGAAGGTCAAGACCAGAAAAGACGTGATTGAGGCCTTAATACCGTTTTGGGACCCAACACATAATGTGTTCCACTTTGCGGATTTCGAGTTAACTCTTACGCTAGAAGAGATAGCAGGCTATGCCGGGTTCGAAGGGAATCTCAGAAGTCAATACCCAGTAGCACCAAGAACAGTGACCCCCACAAATTTTTGGACTTGTTAAGCATCAGTCGGGACGTCCGAGACGGAAATTTGACCAAAGGATTTTGTACCTTCTACTTTCTGTACCGACGATACGGGAATCCACGTGGCTTCAAAACACCAGATACTGGTCTTACTCATGCTGGGAATCAAGACAAGTGGGAAGCTCGGAGAGGATTGGCTTTCATAGTGGCGTTCCTGGGTATTTTGGTTTGCCCGAGAAAAGATGGGAACATAGAGATGGGATTATTAGGGATAGCTGACTTTATGGTGAAGAAGGCAAATGGGACTATAGTGCCGTTCATCTTGGCGGAAATTTACCGAGCTCTTACTCGTTGTCGAGAAGGAGCAAAGTTCTTTGAAGGATGCAATATGTTGTTACAAATATGGATGGAGGAACACCTTTGCCATCGTCCCAGATACTTGAATTGCGGTATGATTGCCTCAAGTGCATCGAAAAACATGAAAAGCGAGTAAAAGGTTATGAGTTTCCAGATGGTACAGAAGTATGACATGCTCATTTGAGATCTTTGACCGCGAATAAGATCGAATGGACATTCGGATGGCTCTCGGTCAATGAAGTAATCTATATGTTGGCTGAGGTGTGTTTTTTGCTGTTGATGGGTCTGCGGAGTATCCAGCCTTATGCTCCACACAGAGTCTTGCATCAGTTGGGCCGGTACCAGACCATCCCACACAACAAAGATTTGATTCAGTAAGTCATTGAGTTAGATCCGAAAGCTGCCTTCCCAGAAGAAAAGTGCGTCGGGTTTGGCATCAGTGCAGATTTTTAGGGCCTAACACGCAAGTACGAGACCTGTCCAGAGGAGAGGTGGAGCCCAGTTATATCGCTTGGTATGGTAAAAGATCCCGAGTTCAACCTGAGCCTGACAGGCCCGCAAAGAGACCCTATGTCCAGCAATTCACCGATAGAGCTCAGGTACAATAGGAGTGGCTGACCAAAGAAAACGAGTACAGGGCTACCATAAGCAAGTTGGAAAAACAAGCCAGAGAACTGCAATTCGAGAATAGCTTGCAAGTGGCGGCAAACGAAGAAGAGAAGAAAAGGCTGGCCAAAGAAAATGAAGCCCTTCGAGCTCAAATTCAGAAATTGAAAGTAGCTGCGGAAAATCCAGTCCGAAGTGACAGAGATGAAAAACTCATAGCTAACCTGAGGCATAAAGTGCGTGATTACAATTTCGATTTGAACAAAGCAGAAAGTGAACTAGCCAAGGCTCAAAAACAATTGGCTAAGAATGCAGATGAACGTGTACGCCTGGTTAAGCAGCTGAGAGAAAGGTACGATGATGAGGTCACAAGGTTGAAGAAGAGGGTCATCGCCACCGAAAATAAAATGATCAAGCAGGCAAAAAATTTCAAGGTTGAAAGGGAACAGACTTGCAATAGACTTGCATTGGCGCAGTTAGAAATAGACTTGCAACAACTTTAGGAACAAAATTACGCAGCAGAGCAAACTTTGGGGGCCAGGGCCCAGCAGATTGGGTGGTTGTTACAAGAAAAGGGCGTCATAAGAGAGAGAATTAGAAGCATCACCGACTACATCATTATGAAGTGCCACATCTGTGAGGATATGACTCGCACTACATTCTTTGCAGCATTGATGACCTTTGTTAAACAAATAATGAATGACTTGGACTGACTTCAAAGGGATCTTGCACATAGGCCCGCGGTGAGACCGAATGATATCCCGCGAGCACCAGGAGCACTGATGTACTCGTGATTTTCCGTTTGAGTATGTATTTCATTTTCTGTCAGAGTCTGTAAGTCATGTTGGGTTTGTATTTTCTTTCTGTTTTGAGTCTGTATTTCTTTAGAATGTGATAGCTTATTTTCGAAGTCTGTGTTTGTCTTTGCATCAGAGTCTGTAAGTCTTTTGGAAGTTGTTAGTATTGAGTCTTTGTAATCGAAGCATCTGTTTTATAAAAACTGGAAATCCCAAAAATGTTTTATTTCGCACTTAGCTACAAGAACTACACTTAGTCTGATTCATGCGGATCATGATACATAGTTAATATCTGTAGGATTCGAGCGTAACCAAATAAAAGAGAGTAAAGAGAGGAAAGAGCGGAAAAAACAAAAGAGAAAGAAAATAAGAAATAAGAGAGAGTAAATACAAAGAGAGGACAGGGACAAGAATGAAAGGAAAGGAAAAGAAGAGAAATGAAAGGGGAATGTTTGCAATTAAAAGAAGGAAAAGTCGGGATGACGCATGCAACCAATCAAATACACAATAGGGACGGTTAACTATTTAGGTGCATTCATGCCCAATGTGCGATTACCAATCTGTCAAAACCTAATCGCTAACAAGGTTGTTTGTTTGATGTATTAAGTCCATGCGGGTGGTTAGTTGACTGGCATTTTGGCAACTCACTCCTACAACACCCGATCGAAAGACAGGCTGAATATGGTCGACTAGGAACCGAAAACCAGTATCGTCGATCCATCAAAAGAGATGGAAGAAATGGACGTTAATGCAATGAGGGAAGAAATGTATAAGCTGAAACAGCAGATGGCTGAAATGTACCAAGCTTGGGCGAAAGGGCATCCACCACCGATTTATCCCGCCAATCCTTCTTATATCCCACCATCAGCCCAACCTCCGGAGCCTCCCACTGTGAACTCATCTCCAGCCTTCCCCCTCTACCAACAACGTCAAGGCACCACTTCCCATACTTCTCAAGCTCCACCACCCAAACAAGTCCCGTACCCTCCCCCACCAATTACACTTGTTTTTGTGGCACCCCCACCTGCTACATTACACAGATCTTCCAGTGAACCCCTATTTCAAACTCATGACAACCAGTACTATCCTCCTGAACCCACCTTCAAAGTTCAAGAACCATATCCTTACACTCCTCATCTTGATATCCCGGCAGAGACCGAGAACCGCCCAAAAATCCCGAGCATGAAGAGATGATCAGAAAGGTCAAAAGCTTAGAGCAATCGTTCCGAGATATGAAGGGGTTGGGAAGCTAAGTGAGTGTGGCCTATAAGAATTTGTGCCTGTTCCCAGATGTTCAGTTGCCATCAGGGTTCAAAATGCCCAAGTTTGATCTGTACGATGGGCATGGCGACCCGATAACACACTTAAGAGGATTCTGTAGCAAGATGAGAGGGGCAGGTGGAAGAGACGAATTGCTGATGGCATATTTCAGCCCAAGTTTGAGTGGGTCGGTGCTAGAATGGTACACCAGACAAGATCATAGCAGGTGGTACACATGGGACGATTTGGCCCAAGCCTTTGCCTGTCATTTTCAGTATAATCTCGAAATTATCCCAGATCGTCTGTCATTGAGAAGAAGCTCGATGAGAGTTTCCGAGAATATGGGTTCTGTTGGAGAGAGCAAGCAGCGAGGGTTGACGCCCCGATGAAAGAAAGCGAGATGGTTGATTATTTCTTGCAGACTTTGGAGCCTACTTATTTTGGTCATTTCGTGTCAGCAGTGGGCAAGTCCTTTAATGAAGTTGTGAAAATGGGAGGCATGGTTGAGGAGGGACTTAAGTCCAATAAGATTATGAGTTATTCAGCAATCAAAGCAACCACTCAGGCCATTCAAAGCGGTACTGGGGGTGTGCTCGGAAAGAAGAAGAAAGAGGATGTTGCAATGATCGAGCCGGCAGCTTGGAGTGGATCTAGGAGCCTTTCACAGTTCTACAACCATCCTCGACCCTATCCCCAAACATACCCCCACACTCCATATAGCCCACCATAACACTACTACCCACCGCCAGATCCCCATTTTTCTGTCTATCACGCACAAACCTATACCCAACCTCCCGCTCACGCGCAATGGCGTGCGCCAGCTCCACAGAGTCCCTACCAAGCTCCACAAAATACCCACCCACCCCAAAAAGCCTACAAAAACCCTTCTGGAATAGGTTTTCAACCTAATCAAGCCTTTAAGAATGAAAGGTTGCAGAAGCAGAAGACTTTCACTCCATTCGGAGAATCATATACCAGCCTATTTCACAGACTAAGACAGTTGGGTATGTTGAATCCGATCGAGGCCAAAATGCCGAATCCTCTTCCCAGAAATCTTGATCGCTCGGTGAGTTGTGAGTATTGCTCAGGGGCCCTGGGCCATGACACAAAGAAATGCTGGAAACTAAAAACAGTTGTACAAGAGCTCATTGATACTCATCGAATCGAGGTTCAGGCCCCAGAAACACCAAACATCAACCAGAATCCGCTACCAGCTCACCATGAAGCCCATATGATTGAGTTGATACACAAGGGAAGGGAGGCTAAGAAACCCTCGCAGACGGTGATGATGATCCGCTCCAGTGAAACCAATTCAAAGGAAAAGGTAACCAGTGGGAAATCAGTGGTCCAGTGGAAAGAGGTAGACAACAAGCCAGTTGTGGTAGCCGAGAAAGGGTCGTCAAGTACTGTTGCAGTGAAACCAGAGAAAGCTAAAGTGGTGGTACCAGGGGTTACAAGTAAACCTGTCATGGTCGTGAAGGGTACTCGCACAGACCCTGTTATTGTAAAACCAGTAACTTAGCTGCCAGTGATCAGCAGCAAGGTGGTCCCATGGAATTATGAACGACTGACAGTAACTTACCAGGGGAAAGAGGTTAAAGAATAAGTGTGTGAAACCCATGGTTTGACTTGATCGGGGAGATGCTTTGCCCCCGAAGAGTTGAGAAAAGCTAAAACTTCCAAAAACAATCTAGTGTCGGTGAAGAAAGCTGTGTCCGAGGAAGAAGTAGATGAATTTTTGAAAAAGATGAAAGTATAGGACTATTTCATTGTGGAGAAATTGAGGAAAACACCGGCTCAGATCTCGCTTTTGTCATTACTGATCCATTCCGACGAGCACCGTCGAGCTTTGATGAAGATCTTGAACGAAGCCCACGTTCCTGACAAAATCTCAGTAACCCACTTGGAAAAGATAGATAACAAAATATTTGAGGTAAACCAAGTCACCTTTTCCGATGATAAGTTGCCCGTGGAGGGCACCAAGCATAATAGAGCCATCTATCTGACGGTGAAATGCGAAGATTCCGTGGTTACTCGGGTACTGGTTGACAACGAGTCTAGCGCGAACATCTGTCCTCTCGCCACATTGAACAAGATGCAAGTGGAGGATTAAAGAATTCACAAGAACAATGTTTGCGTTCGGGGATTCGACGGTGGAGGGAAGGATTCAGTCGGGGACATAGTGATTGAGCTCACAATAGGGCCAGTTGAATTTACTATGGAATTCTAGGTGCTCGATGTGGCTGTTTCATACAATCTGTTGTTGGGATGACCCTGGATCCATGCTGCCAAAGCAGTCCCGTCTACCTTGTATCAAATGGTCAAGTTTGAATGGGATCAACAGGAAATTGTTGTACATGGCGAAGATAATTTGTGTGTGCCCAATGGCGCCATTGTGTCGTTCATAGATGTTGACGATGGCAAGGGACCATGGGTTTATCAGGTTTCCGACACAGTATCGGTAGAGAAAGTTCCGGAATGAAAGTGCGCGCCAACTCCAAAGATGGCTGCGACATCAGTCATGGTAGTTGTCGAAATGTTGAAAAACGGTTTCGTACCGGGCAAGGGTTTGGGTACATCTCTGCAAGGTATTGTGCAGCCAGTCTCCCTTCCAAGGAATCTAGATACTTTTGGTCTGGGGTTCAACCCTTCCGTTGCAGACATGAGAAGAGCTAGGAAAATGAAAAATAAAGCATGGGCATTGCCAAAGCCAGTCCCGCGTCTGTCTAGATCATTCGTCAGGCCGGGTACCAGAAAGCAACTGTTGTCAAGGATCCCTAGACCATTGATTAGAGCCGATGGATATTTGGAGAAGGGGTTCGAGAGGTTATTCGCCGAGGTCAATATGGTTCAGGCTGGGGAAGGGTCCAGCAAGGCAGATGTGCAATTTGTGGGACCACGTGCAAAAGTCAACAACTGGGAAGCTACTCCTCTTCCTATCCGAAGAGAGTCTTGGTAGTGGGTTTTGATTTTCTTTTAGTTGTCTGGATTATTCCAGGGTCTGTAATTCAGATATTATGTTCCGTCCAGTTGGATGTGTTAAAACCCTGTTATCTTTATATTCAATGAAATGCAATTGTTCCTTTTCCTTCAGTTCTTCTAATTTTATTTTGTTTTCTTCTTTTGTACAGTTCTTTTCATGCTGATATCAATGACATGACATGCATGAGGAATCTTCGGCCCAGTTTTAAAAGCCAATCTAACTCTGAAATAATAATACAAGAAATTGAGTGTGATGACGAGTTGGAATTTGATGATGATGAGGCCTATGAAGAAATCAGTAAGGAACTAAGTCATTTTGAGGAAAAGCCCAAACCCAATTTGAATGACACAGAAACAGTTAATCTAGGGGACAAAGAAAATATCCGTGAAACCAAAATAAGTGTCCATCTGGAACCCCAACTTAGGGAGGAGATCATTAAAGCACTATTCGAATATAAAGACATTTTTGCATGGTCCTATGACGACATGTCGGGTCTAAGCTGTGATTTAGTGATTCACAAGTTGCCCACGGACCCGGCATTCCCTCCTGTCAAGCAGAAACAGAGAAAATTCAAGATGGATATGAGTGTAAAAATCAAGGAAGAAGTCACCAAGCAGTTCGATGCCAAAGTCATTTGGGTCACCCGGTATCCCATCTGGTTAGCCAATGTTGTGCCTGTACCGAAGAAAGATGGCAAGACCAGGGTGTGTGTTGACTATCGGGATCTCAACAAGGCAAGTCCAAAAGACAATTTCCCGTTGCCGAACATCCATATCTTGATTGACAACTGTGCCAAACATGAGATTGGTTCTTTCGTGAATTGTTACGCGGGTTATCATCAGATCTTAATGGACGAGGAAGATGCAGAAAAGACGGCATTCATCATGCCGTGGGGAACGTACTGCTATCGGGTCATGCCATTCGGTTTAAAAAATGTTGGGGCAACCTACATGAGGACAATGATAACAATATTCCATGATATGATACACCAGGAAATCAAGGTATACGTGGATGATGTGATCGTGAAGTCTAGGAAGCAGTTTGACCATGTCAGGGATCTGAAGAAGTTCTTCCGAAGGCTTCGCAGGTACAATCTCAATCTTAATCCTGCAAAGTGTGCTTTTGGGGTGCCGTCTGGAAAGTTGTTGGGGTTTGTAGTCAGCCACCGGGGTATTGAATTGGACCCATCAAAAGTCAAGGCTATCCAGGAATTGCCACCTCCGAAGAACAATGCCGAGGTAATGAGTTTGTTAGGGAGATTGAATTATATCAGTAGGTTCATTGCTCATCTCACAACAACTTGTGATCCTATCTTCAAGCTATTAATGAAATACGCTGTGGTCAAGTGGACAAATGAATGTCAGGGGGCGTTTGATAAAATAAAGAGGTATTTGTCAAATCCACCCGTGTTGGTCCCGCCAGAGCCAGGACAACCTTTGATTTTATACTTAACGGTATTGGACAATTCATTCGGCTGTGTATTTGGTCAACGTGATATCACTGGCAGGAAGGAGCAGGCCATATATTATCTCAGCAAGAAATTTACACCGTACGAGGTTAAGTACACCCAGCTTGAGAGGACATGTTGCGCCCTAACTTGGGTGGCGCAGAAGTTGAAACATTATTTGTCATCTTATACTACTTACCTCATATCTTGCTTGGATCCATTGAAGTATATCTTTCAGAAGCCCATGCCCATAGGGAGGCTTGCAAATTGGCAGATCCTGCTCACAGAGTTTGACATTGTCTACGTGACCCAAACTGCAATGAAAGCACAGGCCTTGGCGGACCATTTGGCCGAGAACCCGGTTGATGAAGATTATGAACCTTTGAAAACTTATTTCCCTAATGAAGAGGTGATGCATATTGATGAGTTGGAACAAGGCGAGAATCCTGGATGGAATTTTTTATTTGACGGAGCCACAAACATGAAAGGCGTGGGGATAGGAGCAGTACTTATTTCTAAAACAGGGCAGCACTACCCTGTTACGGCTCAGCTTCGTTTTTACTGTACCAACAACATGGCTGAGTACGAGGCATGTATTTTGGGGTTGAGGTTAGCTGTGGATATGGGTGTCTAGGAAGTCTTGGTCTTGGGTGACTCAGACCTCCTGGTGCACCAAACTCAGGGAGAATGGGAAACATAGGATTTGAAACTTATACCGTACAGACAGTGTTTGCATGATCTTTGTCAACGATTTCAGCCAATAAAGTTTAGGCATATCCCAAGAATACATAATGAAGTCGCCGATGCTTTGGCCACTCTGGCGTCAATGTTACATCATCCAGATAAGGCTTATATGGACCCTTTACAGATTCAGGTCCGTGATCAGCATGCTTACTGTAATATGGTCGAAGAAGAACTTGATGGGGAGACATGGTTCCATGATATCAAAGAATACCTCCGGATGGGGGTATATCCGGTACAGGCCACAGGTGATCAGAAAAGAGCAATTCGACGATTGGCAAGCAGATTTTTCTTCAGTGGAGGGGTATTGTACAAAAGAACTCCAGATCTGGGATTGCTAAGATGCATAGATGCAAGATAGTCCACAACAATCATGACTGAGGTACACTCCAGAGTTTGTGGACCGCATATGAGTGGGTACGTCCTGGCAAAGAAGATTCTCCTAGCAGGTTATTACTGGCTCACTATGGAGCGGGATTGCATCCGTTTTGTGCGCAAATGCCATCAGTGCTAAGTGTATGGAGATTTGATTCATTCTCCACCATCTAAATTACATACAATGTCTGCACCATGGCCCTTTGTTGCTTGGGGCATGGATGCCATTGGGCCAATTGAGCCAGCAACATCAAATGGATACAGGTTTATTCTGGTAGCCATTGATTATTTCACCAAGTGGGTTGAAGCGAAAACTTTCAAATCTGTGACCAAGAAAGTAGTGGTTGATTTTGTGCATTCAAATATCATTTGTCGGTTTGGGATTCCGAAGGTAATCATAACGGACAATGGCGCTAATCTCAATAGTCATCTAATGACGGAGACATGTCAGCAGTTTAAGATTATACATCGCAATTCCACCCCATATCGCCCTAAAGAAAATGGAGCAGTCGAGGCAGCCAACAAGAATATAAAGAAGATACTTCGAAAAATGGTGGAAGGTTCTAGGCAGTGGCATGAAAAGCTGCCATTTGCATTGCTGGGTTATCGCACTACTGTCTGTACTTCAGTAGGGGCCACTCCTTATTTGTTGGTGTATGGGACGGAGGCAGTAATACCCACAGAAATTGAAATCTCATCCCTTCGAATTGTCGCTGAGGAAGAAATTGATGACATTGAATAGGTCAAAACCCGCTTGGAGCAATTAAGTCTGATTGATGAAAAGAGATTGCCGGCAGTATGTCACGGCCAATTGTACTAACAGAGAATGGCGAGGGCATATAACAAGAAGGTACATCCACGGAAGTTCGAAGTGGGTCAGTTAGTGTTGAAACGTATTTTGCCTCATCAGGCTGGAGCAAAAGGAAAGTTCGCCCCAAACTGGCAGGGGCCATTTGTTGTATCTAGAGTGTTATCCAACGGCGCGTTGTATTTGACAGATATAGAAGGCAAATGTGTAGAAATGGGTATCAATTCTGATGCAGTCAAAAGATACTATGTATGATTTCTTTGTTTGATTGTACTTGTTTGTATTTGGCATATTTTAAAGATTGAAATGACGAAGGCGTTTCGTTCTGCTATCTAGACACTTTATCCCTTGTCACCCCTTTGAGCCTTATTTATTTTCTTTCATACCCCTATTTCGGGATCAACGGCACAATTCAGAAACGCAAGTGCGGAGAGTAAGTAAGTGAAAAGGAAAAAAAGAACGAACAAGAAAGGAAAAGGAAAAGAAAAATGAAAAGAGAGAAAAAAGAAAAGAAAAAAAGAAAAGAGAAAAGAAGAAGAAAAACAATAAAAGGGAAAAGAGAAAAGCAAAAGAGGAAAAGAGAGAAGAAAGAGAAAAGAAAAAACACAAGAACAAAGTAATTTCTATGACGAACTACGTTCGACCTGATTCCTTTTAAGGATACGTAGGCAGCCTCACGGTTCGGTCTCATCAAAATAAAAATCCAAAAGTCCCCAAGCAAGAAAGTGGGGCAGAAGTTGTGGTGGTTGTAAGAAATCTGATTCTGAAAGTTGTAATTTTGAACCCATGTGAATTGCTTTGAGCTTTTTTATACCTTTTTCTTCTAACCCTGTCCAAATGCCCATATTACGGTCCAAATAAAGACCTTCTGATTAGTCTTTGAGAAATGCCAAGTCAAGAAAGTATAGGTAATTCATGTCAAGGGCAACACTCTGGTTCAAGCAAGGAGAGAAATTAAAAATGAGAGAGTCTTATTGGTAAAAAAACCCTTACGGGCACCGTAAGGCGATGGCAGTTGAGAGAAAAATGAGAGAGTCTTATTGGTGAAAACCCTCACGGGCACCGTAAAGCCAAAGAGAGTTGAGAGATGAACGAATGAAAGAGGTCTTCTAGTGAAAACCTTTCAAGGCGCCGCAGGATGAACAAGGTCAAGGGTTGGGTAAAGCAATCAGGTCATGGAAATCTTGAGGCAACAAAGTACGACAACTGAAAGTTGATTGGTTAGACAGATTGGGCCGATTAATCCGAAATGCATGTCATGATCATTGGTACTAGTTGTTCCACTCAGATAAGTTATTTTTTTTCTTTTTCCTTTTGCGGCAGTCATCTGGTTTTGGATTCTTCTTATCCTTAACCCGCAAAGTCATTGCATTTCATTTTTCTTTTGGGGTTTATTTGTCTAAGATGTTTCAATGTCAGTCCTACTCAAAGCAAGTGAAAAAGTATTTCAAAGCTCACTACCAACTTCCAAAATTGCAAAGCACATCGTGATTGGAGCATACTAAGGATAACATGATGTAAGAGGGGGGTACAAGGAATCACCGGAAGTTTCATAGGTGGAATGGTTTGGTAATGTCATGGGAGATGCAAAAGTTCAGATAAATGGGTCAGAGGTAAAACAACAGCAGGGGTATAGAACACTCGGTTCGTCAAAAGTCGTGGGGTTTGAAAGTCAATCAGAAAGTCAAAGCGGTTCAGGGCCAGTTCGGAGAAGCCAGCCAGAACAAAACGAGGCAGCGGAAATATCTTCAGCAAGAATATTTTAAACTGACAAAATTTTCTTTGATTGAAACAGCGGCAGAAAATTCGTTTGTTTCAGAGAAACCCTCCGTGGAGAAAGGCAGTCACCAAACAGGTTTGATTTTTTGATTTTCTGGACCCTCCTGGAAAATGGGACCTAGTTTAAAGTTCAGAAATAGCATAATCTAGCATAAATGTATCCCAAAGGAATATAAGTTGGCGTAGAAGTTTGCATGTTCCAGATAGGATTCAATTAGGAGTTTCCAGGACCCTCCTGAATAATGGGACTTAGCTTTAAAATTTCGATTAGATAACAATATTTAGCGTAAACTCTGTTGTAGGGTAGTATAATTCAGACATGAAAGTTGTCACCCTTAAGATAAAATTTGACCTTTGATTTTCAGGATCCTTCTGGATAATGGGGAGTAGTTTAAAGATTCTCTTAGATAGCAAGGTTTAACAGAAGTCACACCTGTAGAAGATATAACTTAGATTTAAAATTGTCGTTCAGTTAAGAGTTGTCAGGACCCCCCTGCATAATGGGACCTAGCTGTCAAATTCTTAGTAATATTGGGTAATATGATTCAGTTTAACACTCACACATATGCCCAGTTACCAAACTGGGATAGGAAATTATCTTTGTTTTTGTCTATTTTGTTGAAGTCAGGAGCCCGCCTGGAGAGAAGGGAATACATTCCAAGTCAGCAGTCAGGAGCCCGCCTGGAGAGCAGGGAATACATTTCAAGTCAGCAGTCAGGAGTCCGCCTGGAGAACAAGGAAGTACAATTTATGTTTTAGCTTTCAAATTCTTTTGTGTTGTCTATTTTGAACTCAGGAGCCTGCCTGGAGAGCAGGGAATACATTTTAAGTTCAGCAATCAGGAGCCCGCCTGGAGAGCAGAGAATATATCCAAGTCAGCAGTCAGGAGCCCGCCTGGAGAGCAGGGAATACATCCAAGTCAGCAGTCAGGAGCCCGCCTGGAAAGCAGGGAACACATTTCAAGTCAGCAATCAGGAGCCCACCTGGAGAACAAGGGAGCACAATTCAAGCTTTAGCTTTCAAGTTCTTATTGATGTTTGGTAATGTGATCCATTTTACACTTGCATCTATGCCCAGCCACCAAACTGGAGCAGAAAATTTTCTTTGTTTGTCTATTTTGTTTAAATCAGGAACCCGCCTAGATAGCATGGGAATACATTCACGTTTTGAAGTCAGGGGCCCGCCTGGATAGCATGGGAATACATATCATGTTCAGCAGTTAGGCACCCACCTGAAGAAGGGAAAAACATCTCAGTTTACAATTCGAGGTGGCAACAAACGGATGTCTCCGAAAGAATGGAGAACAACAAGGCAACAAGAACCACAAGATCAAGTTTGAAGATATTGATAGGACTTTTGTAATCCATAGATCATAGTCTAGTGTAGCTTCTTGTTTTATTTTGATATGGTGTAATAAGGAGGTTCAGTAAGCAGTAGTAGTAGCAGCAGCAGCAGCAATAGTGAAATCACAGCTTCATGGTAGTCCCAGCTACTAAAACTTCCCGAACTACACTGACCTGATTCCTTTTCAGCCAAGGATATGTAGGCAACCTCAGAGGCAGGGTGCGGTCAAATCTTTCAAAAATGCTTCCCACAGAGTATTCAAACGGGCAAAAATCGCTCGTATCCACTCACTTTATCTTTGCACGAAAACTCTTCGTGTTTCCGAACAAAGAGGGGAAGATGTGAGCACGTGATTTTTGCCCTACACGAAATACTCCCATAAATTCAAAACAAAGTAATTTCGTTTCATTATTTGCAATTTTGTGGATTTTATGGCATTTGCTGTTAATTATTTGCATTTTTGTCTGTGCATTTCGTTTGTTAATTAATGGAAAATACAAAATATGCTACATTTGCCTTTAGGATTTAATTTTTTGCATGTTTGAAATAATTAGTAATTTAGTGTTTTATAAAAATGGAAAAATCACAAAATAGTTCATTTTTGCATTTTAATTTTAATTTCTCGAATTTTGTTAGCTTTCTTTAATTTGGTATCTAATTAGTATGGTAATTATTTTTAAAGGTTAATTAGTTTAATTTGATAGGATAATATTAGTTTTAATAATTAATTTAGGATTTATTTCTAATTTTGAAAAGAAAAGAAATTTGGAAATTGAAAAAGAGAAAAGATTCAAACAAAAACAAAGGGAAATTCGGATTTGGGCCATTTAATTAAACCCCCCTTCAGCCCAATTGCCCCCAGATCTGTACAATTCCAGCCCAAACCCGCCTTTACCCGGTCCGGATCCCCCTTCAGGCAAAACGACGTCGTTTCGACCAGTGTCAATCTGAGTCGTTGATCCCCACCTGATCGAACGGCTCGGAACTGAAGATTGGGCAGTATTTATATGTCCAAATCCGTTCCCCCCCCCCCTTAAAACCCCTCTGCTCAGCACCTCACCAGGACCCCAGACCTAACCCTAACAGAGCCGCCTCAAAACTCCACCGCCTCTCCCGGCGACGCCACTGTGAACCTCTACCAAACTTACACCAAACACCCCCCTCCTTCTCCTCTCTCTGAATCTACAAGTCCCCGCCCTCGAATCAACCCAGAATGGCTCGAATCTGGCTTTGAAAGAAAACCCTAGCTCAAATCCTCGGCCTCTGGTGACGGCACCTACCTTGACCCTACCCAAAATCATACCCTATAACCACCCCACTCCCCTTTTTCTAAATCCCAGACTGTTTTCCTTCGAATCTGCCCAAAATTTCTCGAATTTGGGGTGTGCTGAAGGTTTCAGACCGCAACAGACTTTATTCGTGTATTTTCGCATGAAAATACATGATTAAGGGCTATTCCAGTCAGAAATTTGAAAAGCCCTGCAAAGTTTGTGGAATCGGCTTTCTGGTTGATGTTCAGGTATCTTCTTTGTCCGCTTGTTTAGTTGTTTATCTTTTTTATTCTTTGTTTCTCTTCATATCTGCTTCTGGGTTTTGTCATGCATGCATGATTAGTTCAGGGTCCTTTTTTTAATTAGTCTAGCAGTTCAGTTAATTCCCTCTATTGTGTGTCAGATAGTAGTAATTTAGCTAGGGTCTTAGTTTTATGAAATTGGGCTTTGGTCTGTTGTTGATATGTCCCGCAAATGTAGCCCATTTAATTTGGTCTATATCCTTGGGTCAATTTGACCCGTTTGGATTTCTGAAGTAAATAGCAGAGGTATGAGGGGTAATTTGGGGTAGTCGGTTGAGGGAATATTTGCATAACAGAACAGGAAGCTTCTAGGAAGCTGGGGGGAAGGGGGTATTCTATAAATATGATATGTGAACTGAGGTTATTTGAGTAAAATCAAAAATTGAATAAGGTTTGCTCTAGTGCCTTACCTATAAAGGCATCTCTATCTTTCCTTTCAAGGCAAGGATGAAAGAACTGAAAAATACAGAAAAAACTAAAAGCGGCTGGGATTTTCTTGAAGAATTCTGAATTCCTTGCATAGTCGGTTGTAAAAAGTTTTTCAAACTTTGCTGATTTTGAGTTTTCTGATTGCATTCGGTGAATAAAACTCTTGGAAACAATAGCTTCTCATTTTGGGATTTGAAATGAATTGAAAGTGTATTGTGAAAAGTTTTGGTTCAAACTTTGTTGAGGGTTACTGTTCCATTGGATTTTGAGCTGATTTCATTGTTCTGATTACTAAATCTGGGTTAACTACTACTACCTACTGCTGAGCTTCTCACTTCTGCTGACATTTTGCTTTTCAGGTACATGACTATGAACTTTATTTAATGTAAGGTTGGATTTGAAGAAATAAAATGGACATGGAACCTTGAAGAAGTGCATTGAATTTGCTCATTCCTATACCTTAGTTGTACTTTTGTCTTGTTCATGAAATGTCACTCATGTCTTTGGGAAACTATCAGAATGTGTAGAGTAGTCTGATCTTCCCTTTATCATGTTCACTCTTAATTGTTTAGCTGTAAACATGACATGTAGCACTAGTTGGATCATCGACTTTGGCCTTTGAATAAGTTCGAACTCATGTTAGTAAGACCTTAAGTTTTGTAATTGCTAATTTCACACTGGTTTGTTATGGATTTTGGTTAGTTTTGGTTGTGAGTTACTGGGATTATTTGGTGTAGGTGTACGTTTGAGTTTACCGTGAACTGATCAATTGTTAGTTTGGTTTTACTTCAGCAAGTTTGGTTTGATTTGTTTTTATCTTCAGGACTTTATTTTAAGCTAATTTGGAGGCCTGGAAATAAGTTGTCTACTGTTAGCTATTTAAATCAGATTTTCAAACTATCATTGATATACTGCATATAATCATCCATTAAGTAATCAAAGGCTGATTTTAAAGGTCGATTAAATATGTATAGGTGTCCCATTGTTAGCCATTTGGACTCATGTTGTATCCAGTAATATTTTTTTTAGACATTGCTGGTGTGCCTCAGGGACTTGACCTGGAACCCCCTTTCCACTGACGCCCAGTCTCCCCAAAGACTTGGGCTCACGTTTGGGCCCAAATTGTGTGGCCCTTTATTCGTTAAGCCATCAACTCATTTGGAGTTGGGTTAAACCCATTTGCTCAAATAACCAACCTTTGACTACACTTGGCATTTTGATTAATTAGGCTCTTATCAATAATTCAGGCGAGTCATCTCTTATAACACAAGTAGTATACAGCCCTCATGGATTAGTCTAAAAATCGTTTGGCTAGAATAATTCAAAGTGTGCCATGCCGCATAAAAATGACAATCGCATGACCCTCATTTAATTGATTTTGATTTGATCCTTATAGTTCGAGGCGTGCCATTTAGTGAAATTCTCATGGCCCTCGCAAAGCTGAAACGCGTAGTTGCTTTAGGCGCGTATGTTAATAATACTTTCTTCCTAAATTTGGGTGCGCATTTCATGTGACCCAAATCCAAATCCTAAAACGTTGAATAAAATGTGTTTCGAATTGTGGGTGCATTTCATGTGGCGCGATCCAAAGGCATATATTTTAAATGATGTTCAATCTTCCTTAAAATCAATTAAAAGCAGTTAAAGGTTTAAAAATGCACGTAGGTTTAAAATAAGTGATTAGTTAGATAATTAAGCCGAATATAACAGTTGAGCGACCGTGCTAGAACCACGGAACTCAAGAATGCCTAACACCTTCTCCTAGGTTAACAGAATTCCTTACCCGGATTTCTGGTTCGTGGACTACTAAACAGAGTCATATTTTCCTCGATTCGGGATTCAACCAGTGACTTGGGACACCCTAAATCTCCCAAGTGGCGACTCTGAATCTTTTAAATAAATCCCGTTTCGATTGTCCTTTAATTGGAAAAACTCCTTTACACCCTTTACGGGGTGTAGATGAAAAAAGGAGGTGTGACAATAACATCACTCGTAATCAGCCCCTTGGGCAACCTCATAATCACTTGTAATCAGCCCTTCGGGAATAACATGAATAAAAAACAACCCCTCGGGCAACATCATATCACTCACGCAGGGTACCCGCGCTCACTGGGGGTGTACAGACTCCGGAGGGGCTCCTACAGCCCAAGCGCTATAACAAGCCACCTTGTGGAATAATCAATCAGGCCATCGGCCTCTCATAATCACAAATCAGTAACAGTATGCTACGACGCGCAACCCGATCCCATAATATCCTCTTAACACAGGCCATCGGCCTCACTTAGTCAGAAACCTCTCAAAACCATTCGGGCTATAAGTAATATCATTTTATGCATCAAAACGGAATAAATGAGGTTGAGTTATGAAATTAGTAAAACATAGCATGACTGAGTACAGATCTTAAATCAAAACAGTAAGGAAATAGTAGTAAAGAGCCCCTAAGGATCCAAACAGCTTGGCACGAGGCCCAAATATGGCATTCAACCAAAAACATAATACTTTCCAAAGCATATAAGTATCAAATATTTTTCAGTCAAATACGCAACTTAATAGTTGCTACGGGACTGACCAAGTCACAATCCCCAGCGGTGCACACCCTTACGCTCGTCATCTAGCATGTGCATCACCTCAGAATAGTGAAACGATGTGAAATCCGGGTCTTCATACCCTTAGGATAATATTTATAATCATTACTTACCTCAAATCGATCAAAATCCTACTCTGTGATGCCCTTGCCTCTCAAATTGGCCTCCAAATGCCTCGAATCTAACTACAATTAATTTGAATAAGTCAGTACAATGTATAGGAATCAATTCCGTATGAAATTACTAATTTTTCCACAAAAATCCGAATTTAACTCAAAAATTGCCTGTGGGATCTATGTCTTGAAATCCGACAAAACTCACAAAATCTGACAACTCATTCAACCACGAGTCCAACCATACTAGTTTCACTCAAATCCGACTCCAATTCGATGTTCAAATCCTAATATTTTATGAAGTTTCTACAATTATCCCCAAATTTCCACCTCAAAGTACTAATCAAAGGATGAAATCATTGATATATTCATGTATATTAACCAAATCCGAGTTAGAATCACTTACCCTGATGAATTGCTTGAAAACCCCTCGAAAAATCGCCACAAACCGGGCTTCCTAGGTCCAAAATGTGAAATTATGCCCTAAACCCCGTTATATAGTACACTCTTTGATCTCCACAATGCGGTCCACGAAAATCCTATCGCAGCCGCAAAAATTCAACCACTGCGGTCGCAAAAAAGTAGTGCGGTCCGCGCTTCTGGTGTCTGCGGTGAATGATATGATATAGGCTTCCGAAATCGGACCAACGAACCTGCAGATTCTCCAAGGAGAGCCTCCGTGGCCAAAATTTTGATGTTTGCTCCCCCTCCTCCGCGGTCCGCAACATTTCACCCAGGTCCGCGTGTTCAAGGCACCAGAACCTAGCCAGAGTTTTGGAAATGCCCGAACTCGCTTAAAACTCACCCAAAACACACCCGAGGCCTATGAAACCTCAACCAAAGGTACCATCATGTCCTAAAATACCATACCAACTCAATCGATCTTTCGAATCACATCAAACGATAACAAAAACATGAATCGTACACCAACTCAAGCTTAATGAACTTGAAACCTCAAACTTCTACAACCGATGCTGAAACCTATCAAACCTCGTCCGAATAACCTCCAATTTTGCACACATGTTACAAATGATATTACAAACCTACTCCAACTCCCGGAATTCTATTTTGACTCTAATATCAAGTTTTCCACTGCCGACTGGAAATCGTCAAATTTTCAATTTTGCCAATTCAAGCCTAATTCTACCACGGACCTTCAAAACATAATCCGAACACGCTCCTATGTCCTAAATCACCTAATAGAGCTATTAGAATCATAAAAAATCTATTACAGAGTCGTTTACACATATTTCACCTTCCAGTCAAATTATTCAACTTAAGTTTTTTTCTTGGAGACTAAGTGTTTCAATTCATTTTAAAACCTCATCAGACCCTAACCAATTATCCTGGCAAGTCACATAACAAAAGTAAAGCATGAATTTAGTAGTAAATGGGGGATACGGGGCTATAACTCATAAAACGACTGGCCAGGTAGTTACATCCTCCCCCTCTTAAATAAATGTTCATCCTCGAACGAGTCTACAAACATACCTAAAGCCTCAAATAGGTGTGAATATCTACTCAACATCTTTTGCTCGGTATCCCAAGTAGCCTTCTCCATGGGCCGACCTCTCCGCTGCACTTTCACAGAAGTTATATCCTTTGACCTCAACATTCGGACTTGTCGCTCCAAAATAGTCGTCGGCTCCACATCATAAGTCAAATCACCGTCTAACTAAACCATGCTGAAATCCAAAACATGAGACAAATCGCCAATATACTTCTGGAGCATAGAAACATGAAATACCGGATGCACACTCGACAATCTAGGTGGAAAAGCAAGCTTACAAGCCACCTCCCCAATCCTCCGAAGCACCTCAAAAGGCCCACTGAACTGAGGGCTCAATTTGCCCTTCTTCCCAATTCTCATAACACCCTTCATGGGCGAAATCTTCAGTAGAACCTTCTCCCCAACCATGTAAGACACATCACTAACCTTCCTGTCAGCATAACTCGTTTGTCTCGACTGCGCTGTATGAAGCTGCTCCTGAATCACTTTCACCTTGTCCAAAGCATCCTGTACCAAGTCTGTACCCAAAATTCTAGCCTTGCCCGGCTCAAACCAACCCACTGGAGATCTACACCGCCTCCCATATAAAGCCTCATATGGAGCCATCTGAATACTTGACTGATAACTGTTGTTATAAATAAACTCCGCGAGTGGTAGAAACTAATCCCATGAATCCCCAAAATCAATGAAACCAGTGCATAACATGTCCTCCAATATTTGAATAGTGCGCTCGGACTGTCCGTCCGTCTGAGGGTGAAAAGTTGTGCTCAACTCAACCTGAGTACCCAACTCTCGCTGTACAGCCTTCGAAAACTGCGATGTAAACTGAGTACCTCTATATGAAATGATGGAAACCGGAATACCATGCAGGTGAACAATCTCTCGGATATAAATCTCAGCTAACCGCTTTGAAGAGTAGGTAGTAGACACATGAATGAAGTGCGCAAACTTGGTCAGCCGATCCACAACTACCCAAATAGCATTGAACTTCCTCAAAGTCTATGGGAGTCCAACTACAAAATCCATGGTGATCCGCTCCCACTTCCACTCTAGAATATCCATCTGCTGAAGCAAGCCACCCGATCTCTGATGCTCATATTTCACCTGCTGACAATTGAGACATCGAGCTACAAGCCCCACTATATCCTTCTTCATCTTCCTCCACCAATAGTGATATCTCAAATCTTGGTACATCTTTGCGGCACCCGGATGGATGGAATACCGCGAGCTATGGGCCTCCTCAAGAATCAACTCCAAAAGCCCATCTACGTTGGGCACACATATCCGACCCAACATCATTAACACCCCTTTATCACCAATAGTTACATCTCTAGCATCGTCGTGCTGAACTCTTTCTTTAAGGACAAGCAAATGAGGATCATCATACTGGCGTTCTGTGATACGATCAGACAAAGAATACCGAGAAACCACACAAGCTAAGATCCGACTAGGCTCCAAAATATCCAACCTCACAAACTGATTGGCCAAGGTCTGGACATCACCAGCAATAGGTCTCCCCCCAGCAGGAATATATGTCAAACTGCCCATACTCACCGCCTTCCTACTCAAGGCATCATCCATTACATTGGCTTTTCCCGAATGGTATAAAATAGTAATATCATAGTCCTTTAGAAGCTCCAACCATCTCTGCTGCCTCAAATTGAGATCTTTCTGTTTGAACAAGTGCTGAAGGCTACGATAATCAGTAAACACCTCACAAGACACACCATAGAGATAATGACTCCAAATCATCAACGCGTGAACAATGGCAGTCAACTCCAAATCGTGAACATGGTAGTTTTTCTCATGGGGCTTCAATTGCCGAGAAGCATAAGCAATCACTCTACCCTCCTGCATCAACACACACCCAATACCAACTCTAGAAACATCACAATATATTGTATATGAACATAAAGCTGATGGAAAAACTAACACTGGAGTTGTGGTCAAGGCAGTCTTGAGCTTCTGGAAGCTCGCCTCACACTCATCCGACCACCTGAAAGGAGCACCCTTTTGAGTCAATTTAGTCAAGGGTGATGCAATAGATGAAAATCCCTGAATGAACCGATGGTAATAACCCTCTAAAACAAGAACATTGTGAATCTCTGCAGCTGAGGACGGTCTAGGCCAGCTCTCAACCACCTCTATCTTCTTCAGATCGACCTAAATACCCTTAATGGACACCACGTGCCCTAAGAAAGCCACTGAACTGAGCCAAAACTCGCACTTAGAGAACTTTGCATAAAGCTTCTCCTCCCTCAACTGTTGCAATGCAACTCTCAAATGCTCAGTGTGCTCCTCCTGGCTCCGCGAGTACTCTAGAATATAATCAATGAATACAATAACAAACGAGTCAACATAAGGCCAAAACACGCTGTCATTAAATACATGAATGTTGCTGGGGCATTTGTCAGCCCAAAAGACATCACAAAGAACTCATAATGACCATATCGGGTCCTTAAAGTTGTCTTAAGAATGTCCGAGTCTCTGATCTTCAACTGGTGATACCCTTACCTGAGATTAATCTTGGAGAACACTCTCTCTCCCTGAAGCTGGTCAAATAAATCATCAATATGAGGCAAAGTATACTTGTTCTTGATTGTGACTTTGTTTAACTGCCTGTAATCAATGCACATCCTCATCATGCCATCCTTCTTCTTTACAAATAGAATAGGTGCACCCCAAGGCGACACACTAGGACGAATAAACCCCTTATCAAGGAGTTCCTGAAGTTATTCCTTCAACTCCTTTAACTCGGTCGGTGCCATACGATATGGTGGAATAGAAATGGGATGAGTGCCCGACACAAAATCAATACCAAAGTCAATATCCCTCTCTGGTGGCATGCCCAGCAGGTCTGTAGGAAATACATCCAGAAAGTTCCTCACTACCTGAACCGAATCTATCCTAGGAGTCTCTGCACTAACATCCCTCACAAAGGCCAAATAAGAAAGACAACCCTTCCCAACCATCCGCTAGGCCTAACCTTTCAACTCAATCCGTGGAACACTTCGCATAGCCAATGACACTGTCTTAGTATGACAGTCCAAAATAGCACGACGCGGAGATAACCAATCCATGCCCAATATCATATAAAAATCAACCATACAAAGTAACAGAAGGTCCACTCGGGTCTCCAAACCTCCAATAGTCACTACACACGATAGATATATGCAGTCCACAACAATGTATCGCCCACCGGAGTAGATACATGAATAGATGAAACAAGAGACTCATGGGGCATATCCAAATAATGAGAAAAATATGATGACACGTACAAAAAAGTGGAACCAGGATCAAATAACACTGAGGCATCTCTGTGGAAAATTGAGACAATACATGTGATCACGGCATTTGAAGCAATAATATCAGGTCTGGCTGGGAGTTCATAGAGATGGGCCTGACCACCGCATGATCGACCTCCCCCTCTAGGGTGACCCCTCGCTGACTATCCTCCACCCCTAGCTGACTGGATGGGTGGTGAAGTAACTATTGCTAAAGTCGATGGATGACTCATCTACTGAGGCTGACCCCCATGACGACAAGGACACTGCCTCCACATATGCCCCAACTCTCCACACTCATAACAACCCCCTGGTGTTGGAGACGGGGACTGAAGGGAACCCCTAACACCGGGATAACCAGTAAAAGAACCTGACATGGATAAGCCCTGAACTGATGGAGCATGGGACGAACTCTGGGATGGAAGGGCACTAACTAATGAATGGCCTTAATGAGAATTGTGAGAACCATGGCTCGATGATGCCCCACGATGAACTAGGCGAGCTGACGGAGCATGTCTGAATGGACGGCCTTTTCCGTACTGAAACTGACCCCCATGATGAGCACCACTGAGTCCACCCTAACCATGAGGCCTCTTAGCCTCTCTCTCAACCCTCTCTTGGCCACAAACCATCTCGATCTATCAAGCAATGTCGACAACATCATCAAAAGTGGCACCAGATACCCTCTCTCTGGTCATAAGCAATCGAAGCTAAAAATTGAGGTTGTCTATAAGCCTCCTAATCCTCTCTCGGTCTGTGGGAACCAACCAAACTGCATGACGAGCCAACTCGGAGAACTGTACCTCATACTGTGTAACAGACCTATCACCCTAACGAAGCTGCTCGAACTGCCTGCGTAGGTCCTCTCAGTGAGACTCAGGTACAAACTTCTCCAGAAAGATAACGAAGAACTGCTGCAAAGAAAGAGGTGTTGTGCCAACCGGCCTACGCCTCTCGTAAGCCTCCCACCAACTAAGTGAATCCCCGGAGAACTGGAAAGTAGTAAATGGGACCCCACTGGTCTCCAGAATACCTGTGGTCTGAAGCATCCTCTGACACTTATCCAAGAAATTATGTGCATCATCACCCTCAGCACCACTAAATGACGGAGGTTGGAGTCTCCCAAACCTCTCCAATATGTGATGCTCGTCCTTTGGCATAACAGGAGCTACATAGTCTTGAGCAGATGCAACCGGTTGGGCTGGAGGTGCCCCCGGTGTCTTAAGTCCATGTACAACCTGCTCAGGTGGGAGAGCGGTAGGAGTCTGAGTGCCTCCCCCGGCCTGAAAAGTGGTCGTGGTCGTAGTAACTGAGACCGCTTGAACCAAGCCAGTGCACACTGATAGAATCTAAGCTAGGGCCTCCTGAAGGCCTGGGATAACAATAGGCATAGTTGATGCCTGAGCTGGTCCTGCTGGAGTGTCCACAATTGGGACCTGATCATGAACTGGGGCAGTTGGTGGATCTACAGGTGCTGGCCTAGGTGCTGTGTGGGCTACACCCCTGCCCCTACCACGGCCTTGACCTAGACCTTGGCCTCTCACGATCCCAACTGGTGGTACTGGTGGTCATCCATCCTTCCCGGTAGCACGTGTCCTCACTATTTGTGAGAGAATAGAATAACAGAAGTTTAGTTACCAGAATCAACAGATTCACACGACAAGAATTCAAGAATGTAAAGTTTTCCTTAAGGTTCTGTAGCCTCTCGAAGATAAGTACAGACGTCTCTGTACTGATCCACAAGACTCTACTAAACCCACTCATGACTCGTGAGACCTATGTAACCTGGGCTCTGATACCAACTTGTCACGACCCCAAAACCAACTCAATCATGATGGCGTCTATCATAGAACTAGGCTTGTTGACACAATTCCAAAACAAATCAACATTTCATAATAAGGATGTTTTTAAGCTATTAATTAATAAAAATTTACAACATAAGTCTAAATAACAAGTGCGGAAAGAACAAAGGCCCGACATCGGGTGTCACCAGTTATGAGCGTCTACTAAGGACTATCCGATAACAACTAGGACTATTACAGTCTGGAAAACACTAATATAGTCTAAGGAGGATAAGAGGGAGAAGAGCAAGGCTGCGATCTCCATGCAATTACATTGCCGACTCCGAATATCTATGACAGATGAAATATCAGCGCTCGCTATCACGTCCAACAACTCCTGGATCTGCACACAAGGTGTAGGGAGTAATGTGAGTGCGCCAACTCAGTAAGTAAGAAAGGTAAATAAAGACTGAGTAGTAAGAAACACATAAATACACACAGTAATTACAATAGACTTTCAAAATAGTATATAAATCAAATCATCTCGTTAAAACTCCAATCGCAGTAAAAATCATTTGAAGATATTTTTCCATCAGTTTCAACAGAGGTTCAATGAAGTTTAGAGTAAAAGTGACGAAAATCATAAATAACACCTCGAGCAAAACATGTATCATATACCACCCCTCGGCATAACATCACTCAGAATCAGCCCCTCGGGCAACATCATATCACTCACTTAGGGTGCCCGCGCTTACTAGGGGTGTACAAACTCCAGAGGGGCTCCTACATCCCAAGCGCTATAACAAGGCACCTCGTGGCATAATTAATTAGGCCATCGGCCTCTCATAATCACAAATCAGTAACAACATGTTGTGCCGCGCAGCCCGATCCCAAAATATCCTCACAACACAGGCCATCTGCCTCACTCAGTCAAAACCCTCTCAAGCCACTCGGGCTATCAGTAAAATAAGGTGCTCAGCCCAAAATATCATTGTATGCATCAAAACGGAATAAATAAGGCTGAGTTAGGGAATCAGTAAAACATAGAATGACTAAGTGCAAATCTTAAATCAAAACAGTAAGGAAATAGTAATAAAGAGCCCCTAAGGGTCCAAACAGCTTGGCACGAGGCCCAAATATGGCATTCAACCCAAAATATAGTAATATTTTCCAAACTATATAAGTATCAAATAGTTTTCAGTCAAATACGCAACTTAATAGTTTCTACGGGATGGAGCAAGTCACAATCTCCAACGGTGCACGCCCTCACGCTCGTCATCTAGCATGTGCTCACCTCAGAATAGTGAAACGATGTGAAATCCGGGGATTCATACCCGCAGGACAAGATTTACAATCATTACTTACCTCAAATCGATCAAAATCCTACTCCGCGATGCCTTTGCCTCTCGAATCGACCTCCAAATGCCTCGAATCTAACTACAACTAATTTGAATAAGTCAATACAATGTATAGGAATCAATTCCATATGAAATTACTAATTTTCCACAAAAATTCGAATTTAACTCAAAAATTGCACGTGGGACCCACATCTTGGAATCCGACGAAACTCACAAAATCCGACAACTCATTCAACCACGAGTCCAACTATACTAGTTTCACTCAAATCCGACTCCAATTCGATGTTCAAATCCTAAAAATTTATTTTATGAAGTTTCTACAATTTTTCCCAAATTCCCACCTCAAAGTACTAACCAAATGATGAAATCATTGATATATTCATGTATATTAACCAAATCCGAGTTAGAATCATTTATCCCGATGAATTTCTTGAAAAATCCTCGAAGAATCGCCACAAACCGAGCTCCCAAGGTCCAAACTGTGAAATAATGTCCTAAACCCCATTTATATAGTACACGCTCTGATCTCCACAATGCGTTCCACGAAAATCCAAGCGCAGCCGTGAAAATCCAGCCACCACGGTCGCAAAAAGTAGCGCGGTTTGCGCTTCTGGCAGCTGCAGTGACAGGCTTTAGTATTTTGGCTATAACTTTGCCTAGAGATATCCAAATGATGACTTCTTTATCTTTCTGGAAACTAGACACAAAGAGCTACAACTTTCATTTTTGAATTATATCAATATGCTTTGTAAATCAAACGATATAGGATTCCGAAGTCGGACCAACGAACCTGCGGATTCTCCCTGGAGCGCCTCCGCGACCAAAATTTCGCTGTCCGCGTCCCCTCCTCTGCGGTCCATTAAATTTCACCCAGGTACGCTTTTTTAAGGCACCAGAACCTTGCCAGAGCTCCGAAAATGCCCACACTCGCTTAAAACTCACATGAAACACACCTGAGGCCTCCGAAACCTCAACCAAAGGTACCATCAAGTCCTAAAATACCATACCAACTCAATAGAGCTCTCAAACCTCATCAAACGATAACAAAAGCATGAATCGCACATCAACTCAAGCTTAATGAACTTGAAACCTCCAACTTCCACAACCGATGTCGAAACCTATCAAACCTCGTCCGAATAACCTCCAATTTTTCACATACTTCACAAATGACATTAAGAACCAACTCCAACTCCCGAAATTCTATTTCGACTCCGATATCAAATTTTCCACTGTCGACCGGAAATCGCCAAATTTTCAATTTTTCCAATTCTAGTTTAATTCTACCACGGACCTTCAAAACACAATCCGAACATGCTCCTAAGTCCAAAATCATCTAACGGAGCTATTGGAATCATCAAAAATCCATTCCGGTGTCGTTTACACATATTTCACCTTTCGGTCAAATTATTTAACTTAAGTTTTCTTCTTGGAGACTAAGTGTCTCAATTTATTTCAAAACCTCACCGGACCTTAACCAATTACCCCGGCAAGTCACATAACAACTATAAAGCATGAATTTAGCAGTAAATGGGAGAAATAGGGCTATAACTCATGGAACGACCGGCCGAGTCGTTACAGGTGATTTCTTACTTAAAGGCCCAACCAATGGTTGGGAAGGGGTGTTTATCATATTTGGCTTTTGTGAGAGATGTTGATGTTGAGACCCCTACTATTAATTCTATTACGGTAGTGCAAGACTTTTCGGATGTGTTTTCTGCAGATATGTCGGGCATGCCACCCTACAGGGATATTGATTTCGGTATTAATTTGGTATTGGGAACTCAGCCCATTTCTATTCCTCTGTATCGCATGGCGCCAACCGAGTTGAAAGAATTGAAAGAACAACTCCAGGAACTCCTTAATAAGGAGTTTATTACACCTAGCGTGTCGCCTTAGGGTGCGCCGGTACTGTTTGTAAAAAAAAGATGGTACTATGTGGATGTGTATTGATTACAGACAGTTGAACAAAGTCATAATTAAAAACAATTACCCTTTGTCGCGCATTGATGATCTATTTGACCAGCTTCAGGGAGCGAGAGTGTTCTCCAAAATTGATTTAAGGTCTGGGTATCACCAGTTGAAAATTTGGGATTCGGATATTCTAAAGACGGCATTCAGGACTCATTATGGTCATTATGAATTTCTCGTGATGTCTTTTGAGCTGATCAATGCCCCAGCGACATTTATGCACTTGATGAATAACATATTCTAGTCTTACCTTGATACATTTTTCGTAGTATTTATTGATGATATCATGGTGTACTCACGTAGCCAGGAGGAGCATGCAACACTTGGGTATTATATTACAAAGGCTAAGGGATGAGAGACTTTATGCCAAATTCTCCAAGTGTGAGTTCTGGCTTAGTTCAGTGGCATTCTTGGGATATATAATGTCCAGTGAGGGGATTTGTGTGGACCCGAAGAAAATAGAGGCAGTTCAAAGTTGTCCCAGGCCATCTTCAGCTACTGAGATTTGGAGTTTTCTCGGCTTAGCCGGATATTATCGATGCTTTATGGAGGGTTCTCGTCTATTGCAGCACCTATGACTAAATTGACCCAGAAAGGTGCTCCATTCAGGTGGTCAGATGAGTATGAAGAGAGCTTTTAGAAGCTCAAGACTGCCTTGACCACAACTTTAGTTCTAGTTTTGCCTTCAACATCGGGCTCTTATACTGTATATTGTGATGCTTCTCGGATTGGAATTGGATGTGTCTTCATGCAGGAGGGTAGAGTAATTGCTTATGCTTCGTGCCAGTTGAAGACACATGAAAAGAACTACCTTGTTCATGATTTAGAATTGGCAGCTATTGTTCATGCATTGAAGATTTTGAGGCACTATCTCTATGGTGTGTCTTGTGAAGTATTTATAGATCATCAGAGTCTTCAGCATTTATTTAAACAAAATGATCTAAATTTGAGATAGCGTAGATGGTTAGAGCTACTAAAGGATTATGACATTATTATTCTGTATTATCCCGGGAAGGCCAATATGGTGGCCGATGCTTTGAGTAGAAAGATGGTGAGTATTGGTAGCCTTGCATTCCTTCCTGTCGGTGAAAGGCCTCTTGCAGTTGATATTCAGACCTTGGCCAATTAGTTTGTGAGGTTAGATGTTTCGGAGCCCAGCCGGGTTCTAGCTTGTGTGGTTTTTTGGTCTTTCTTATATGACCGCATCAGAGAGTGTCAGTATGATGACCATCATTTGCTTGTCCTCAAGGACACAGTTCAGCACGGTGATACCAAAGATGTCACTATCGAAGATGATGGGGTTTTGAAGATAGAGGGTCGGATTTGTGTACCAAATGTAGATGGATTGCGTGGGTTGATTCTTGAAGAGGCCCATAGTTCGCGGTATTCAACCGGGTGCAGCTAAGATGTACCAGGACTTGAGGCACCACTATTGGTGGAGAAAAACGAAGAAAAATATAGTTGGGTTTATAGCTCAGTGTTTAAATTGTCAACAGGTGAATTACGAGCATCAAAGACCGGGCGGATTACTTTAGAGACTTGAAATTCCAGAGTGGAAATGGGAGCGTATCACCATGGACTTCGTAGTAGGACTCCCGCGGACTTTGAGGAAGTTTGATGTTATTTGGGTGATTGTGGATCGGTTGACTAAGTATGCGCATTTTATTCCAGTTGGTACTACTTATTCTTCGGAGCGATTAGCTAAAATTTATATCCGTGAGATTGTTCACCTTCACGCTATGCCAGTGTCCATTATTTAGGATAGGGGCACACAGTTTACATCACAGTTTTGGAGAGCACTGCAGCAAGAGTTAGGCACATAGGTACAACTAAGTAAAGTATTTCACCTCAGACGGACGGACAATCAGAGCGCAATTGGAAGATATGTTACGCGCTTGTGTTATAGATTTTGGGGGTTCTTGGGATAAGTTTCTGCCGCTCGCGGAGTTTGCCTATAACAACAGCTACCAATCGAGCATTCAGATGGCTCCATATGAGGCTTTTATATGGGAGACGGCGTCGGTCTCTTGTGAGATGGTTTGAAATACGAGAGGCTAGGCTATTGGGTACTGACTTAGTTCACGATGCTTTGGAAAAACTTAAATTGATTTAGGATCGAATCCACACAGCGCAATCTAGACAAAAGAGTTATGTTGATCAGAAGGTTCGTGATGTATGTTACGTGGTTGGGGATAAGGTTTTGCCGAAGGTTTTGCCGATGAAGGGTGTTATGAGATTCGGGAAGAAAGGCAAGTTGATCCCAGATATATTGGACCTTTTGAAATACTTAAAAGGATCGGAGAAGTGGCTTATGAACCTGCCTTGCCACCTAGTCTATCGGGTGTTCTTCCAGTGTTTCATGTATCCATGCTCCAGAAGTAAATTGAAGATCCATCTCATGTTTTGGATTTCAGTATAGTGCAATTGGATGGTAATTTGATTTATGATGTGGACCCGGTGGTAATTTTAGATCGGCAGGTTCGAAAGTTGAGATCAAAGATGTCACAAACCAGATTTTCCACCCTCGGGAGTCGTGATGGCGCCTACTAATATGAGCTAGGCAAGCCAATTATTGAACAGATTACCTTTATCCATTTTTATACCCTTTTAGAATTTATAAAGCAGTAATGTGAAAAGCAGCGGAAATTTTATTAAGCGAAAAAAATGTAGTAAAATATCTGAAATATGAATCTAATACAACTCTTCAAGCCTTAATCACCCAGAACTGGTGTCACGGTACCACAGACGATCTAAGAGTGCTAAATACAAAGTCTGAAAATAAAGATACATTGTTTCCAAATCAAAGAAATGAAACAGGAAATAAAGGATAGAGGATACGCCAGGACCTGCGGATGCCTGCAGGTCTACCTTGGATAACTGCGTGGACTGAAGGTAGCCACCTGAATGCTATGGTCCAAGAGCTGCTCCGGGATCTGCAAATAGTGTAGAGTGTAGTATCAGCACAACCGACCCCATGTGTTGGTAAGTGCCTAGCCTAACCTCGGCGAAGTAGTGACGAGGCTAGAACCAGACTACCAAATGAACCTGTGCAGTTATATAATATATAGCGGAAAATAAAACAAGAATATACAAGTAAAGATGGGAGGGGGTACATGTTGCGGGGGTGTATCAATATCAATAGTAAATCAACAGTAACGACATAAGGACAGCTTAGAATTCATGGCAAAACAATAAGAAACTTGTATCCAATCTATAAACAGTTTGTATCAACCATTGTTGCGGCGCGCAACCCGATCCCAATATATAATAACATTGTTGTGGCATGCAACCCGATCCCAATATATAATTGTTGCGGCGTGCAACTCGATCCACATATAATATTGTTACGACATGCAACCAGATCCACATATATCATTGTTGCGGCGTGCAACCCGATCCACATATACAATCAACAACAATCATAACAAGAGTCCCGGAAAGGATCAATAAAGAACTACACTATCTCGGTAAGGGAATCGACAGTATAAGTAACTGCATCCCGGCAAGAGAGAAACAGCTATAACCAAACTTGTTCCAACTCCTAACTACCTCAGCTAACACCAATACTCAGTCATAAGTAATTTCCACGAGAATAACCATAATCATTGCTCAATACAGAGAATCATCAACTTAAGCATCCATAGTTTTATTCATGAACACAATAAATCACAATTTAAGACTCGCGGTCATGCTCGACACCAACGTATAAATACTCGTCACCATGCCTATATGTCGTACTCAATAAGAAACAAGTAGCAAATAGGACACAACTCCTAATCCCTCAAGCTAAGGTTAGACCAAACACTTACCTCGATGCCACGAACATAATTCACGTCTCAACTATCGCTTTATACCTTGATTCCACCACCAATTCGCTCGTATCTAGCCACAAGTTACTTAATTACATCAATAAACGCTAAATGAATCAACCCTAATGCATAAAAATGAGTTTTCCAAAGTTTTACCCAAAAAGTCAAAAATCGCCCCTGGGACCACATGGTCAAAACCCGAGGTTCGAACCAAAACCCGATTACCCATTCCCCCACGAACCCAAATATATAATTTGTTTTGAAATCGGACCTCAAATCGAGGTCCAAATCCCCAATTTTTGAAAAACCTAAGTTCTACCCAAAACATTCAATTTCTCCCATGAAAATCATTGATTTTGAGTTGAAATCATGTGAAAAAATGTTAATGATTGAAGAAAACAAGTTAAAATTGTCTTACAATCGATTTGGAAAAAGAGTTGTTCTTGAAAAATCGCCCTAGGGAGTTTGTGTTTTGAAGAGATGTGAAAAATGGTTGATTTTCAGCTAAGTATAAAAATTGTAGGTTGCAGATATGGGAATTGCGAACAGGGTTCGCAATTGCAAACCCCGACCTCTGCTAGGTTCGATTTGTGAAGGGGGTTCACGCCTTTGTGAGTGGGGAAATGCGAACAAAGGATCACATTTGCGACTACTGGCTAGGAGGGAAGACACCGCATTTGTGATAGATTTCCTCGCAATTGCGAGGTAGCTGGCCTGGGCCTTTGATCGCATTTGCGATGAGGCCTTCGAATTTGCGAACTCGCATTTACGAGCCAGGTGCGAAGCCTGCAGGCCTGCAATGCATAGCTGAAAGTCTGCAATCCTCAAGTCCAAAAATTCACCCCGTGGCCTATCCAAAACTCACCCGAGCCCTCGGGGCTCCAAACCAAACATGCACACCAACCTAAAAACATCATACGGACTCGGTCGTACATTCAAATAACTAAAATAATATCAACAGCTATGAATTTAGCATCAAAATCATGAAATTTATTTAAGAACTTCAAATTTCCAATTTTCTCAAAAATGATCCGATTCACGTCGTTTCAAGTCCGTTTCTTACCAAACTTCACAAACTTATCTTAAATCATATATAAGACCTGTACCGTGTGTCGGAACCAAAATACGTGCCCGATTCCATCAAGTTCTAATCACAATTCATTTCCAAATCTCATAAGTTATTTCAGAAAACAATTTTCTTTAAAAATTCATTTCTCGGGTTTGGGACCTCGGAATTCGATTTCGGGCATACGCCCAAGTCCCATATTTTCCTACAAACACTCCGGGAATGTCAAATCACGGGTCCATGTCTGTTTACCCAAAATGTTGACCGAAGTCAACTTAATTCATTTTATAATTAAAATTCATCATTGTTTTCACAAATTTTCACATAATGTCTATCTGACTATGTGCCCGAACTGTGCACGCAAATCGAGGTAATACTGAAAGAGGTTTCTAAGACCTCGGAACGTTATTTCATTTCTAAAACAAGTGATGACCTCTTGGGTTATCACATTCTCCACCTCTAAAATAACCGTTCGTCCTCGAACGGACGTAAGAATGAAGTACTAGATTCGGGGAAAAGATGAGGATAACGGCTCTGCATATCGGACTCAGACGCCCAGGTCGATGCCTCAGCGGGGTGACCTCTCCACTAAACACGAATAGAAGGAAAACTCTTCGATCTCAACTGACGAACCTGCCAGTCTAGAATAGCTACCGGCTCCTCCTCGTAAGACAAGTCTTTGTCCAACTAGACAGTGCTGAAATCTAACACGTGGGATGGATCGTCGTGATATTTCCGAAGAATGGACACATGAAACACTGGATGCACAGCTAATAAGCTCGGTGGCAATGCAAGTCTATAATCCACTTCTCCCACTCGATCAAGAATCTCAAACGGGCCAATGAACCTAGGGCTAAGCTTGCCCTTCTTCCCAAATCTCATCATTCCCTTCATAGGCGACACTCGAACCAATACCCGCTCACCGACCATGAAAACCAAATCTCGAACCTTGCGGTCGGCATAGCTCTTTTGCTTGGACTGAGCTGTACGAAGCCTCTCCTGAATAATCCTGACCTTGTCGAAGGCATCCTGAACCAGATCCGTACCCAACAACCTAGCCTCTCCTGGCTCAAACCATCCAACCGGAAACCGACACCGCCTACCATATAAAACCTCATAAGGAGCCATCTGAATACTCGACTGGTAGCTGCTGTTGTAGGCAAACTCTGCTAAAGGCAAAAACTGATCCTACGAGCCTCCAAGGTCAATGACACAGGCTCGAAGTATATCCCCCAAAATCTAAATGGTCCGCTCGGACTGCCTGTCCGTCTGAGGATGAAACGATGTGCTCAACTCAACTCGTATGCCCAACTCTCGCTGAACTGCTCTCCAAAAATGGGAGGTAAACTGCGTACCTCAATCCAAAATGATAGACTCGGGCACACCATGAAGATGAACAATATCCTGGATATAGATCTCAGTTAACCTCCCGGAAGAGTAGGAGACTGCCACAAGAATGAAATATGCTGACTTGGTCAGCCTATCAACAATAACCTACACTGCATCGAACTTCCTCTGAGTCCGTGGGAGTCCAACAATGAAGTCCATAGTGATCTGCTCCCACTTCCACTCGGGAAGCTCAATCCTCTAAAACAAACCACCAAGCCTCTGATGCTCGTACTTAACCTGCTGACAGATCAAACACCGAGCCACATATGCAACGATATCCTTCTTCATTCTTCTCCACTAATAATGCTTCCACAAATCCTGATATATCTTAGCAGCGCCCAGATGAATAGAGTACCGGGAACTATGGGACTCCTCTAAAATCAACACTCGGAGCCCATCTACATTAGGCACGCAAATTCGACCCTGTAATCTCAAAACTCCATCATCACCTAAAGTAACCTGCTTGGCTCCTCTGTGCTGCACTATATCTCTAAGGACACACAAACGGGGATCATCATACTTCCGATCACGGATACTCTCCAATAAAGAAGAACGAGCAACCGTGCAAGCTAACACACTACTGGGCTCAAAAACATCCAACCTCACGAACTGATTGGCCAAAACCTGAACATCCAAAGCAAGCAGTCTCTCATCGACCGAAATATAAGCAAGACTGCCCATTCTGGCTGACTTCATACTCAAATGGTCGGCTACCACATTGGCCTTTCCCAGATGATATAAGATGGTGATATTATAGTCCTTTAATAGCTCCAACTACCTCATCTGCCTCAAATTTAGCTCCTTCTTCTTGAACAAATACTGCAGACTCTTATGATCTGTGAATACCTCACATGTCGCGCCATACAGATAATGCCTCCAAATCTTCAACGCATGAACAATGGCTGCCAACTCCAAATCATGTACCGGATAGTTCTTCTTATGAATCTCAACTGCCGCAAAGCATAGGCAATGACCTTTCCATCCTGCATCAACACCGCACCAAGTCCAATACAAGATGTATCACAATAAACCGTATAAGGCCCTGAACCTGTGGGCAAAACCAACATCGGTGTCGTAGTTAGAGTTGTCTTGAGCTTCTAAAAGCTCACATCACACTCGTCCGACCATCTAAACTGGGCACCTTTCTTGGTCAACCTGGTCATCGGGGCTGCGATAGATGAAAACCCCTCCACAAACCGACGATAGTAGCCTACCAATCCCAAGAAACTCCGAATCTCTATAGCTGATGCTGGTCTAGGCCAGTTCTTGACTGCCTCAATCTTCTTCGGATCAACCTGAATACCCTCTGCTGATACAATATGACCCAGGAATGCAACTAAACTCAACCAGAACTCACACTCCAAAAACTTAGCATACAACTGACTATCCCTCAAGGTCTGCAGAACCACTCTAAGATGTTGCTCATGCTCCTCCCAGCTGTGGGAATAGATCAAAATATCATTAATGAAGACTATCACGAATGAATCCAAATAAGGCCTGAACACTCGGTTCATCAAATCCATAAAAGTTGTTGGGGTATTTGTCAACCCGAATGACATCACCAAGAACTCATAATGGCAGTACCGAGTGCGGAAAGCTGTCTTAGGGACATCGGATGCATAATCCTCAACTGATGGTAGCTAGATCTCAAGTCAATCTTCGAAAATATCTTAGCACAAATCATCAATCCTTGATAACGGATACTTATTCTTGAATGTAACCTTGTTCAACTGTCGGTAATCAATACACATTCTCATCGATCCGTCCTTCTTCTTAACAAACAACATCGGTGCACCCCAAGGCGAAACACTCAGTCTAATGAAACCCTTCTCAAGCAAGTCTTGCAACTGCTCCTTCAACTCTTTCAACTCAGGTGGGGCCATACGATACGGCGGGATAGAAATGGGCTGAGTGCCCAGAGCCAAATCAATGTAAAACTCAATATCCATGTTGGGTGGGATACCCGGCAGGTCTGAAGGAAATACCTCAGGGAACTCACGAACAACCAGCACAGAATCAATAGGAGGAACCTCGGCACTAGAATCACGAACATATGCCAAATAGGCCAAACACCACTTCTCGACTATACGCTGAGCCTTCACATAAGAGATAACACTAAGGGTAGAATGACTAAGAGTCCCTCTCCACTCTAAATGAGGTAAACCCGGCAAGGCTAAGGTCATAGTCATGGCATGACAATCCAAGATAGCGTGATAAGGTGATAACCAGTCCATCCCCAATATGACATCGAAATCAACCATGTCTAGAAGCAACATATCTACACGAGTCTTAAGACCCCAATCACAACTATTCAAGAGCGATAGACTCGATCTACCACAATAGAATCACCCACCGGTGTAGACACATATATAGGGGCGCTCAAGGAATCACTAGGCATGACCAGATACAGTGCAAAATAAGATGACACATAGGAGTATGTAGACTCTGGATCAAATAAAACTAAAGCATCTCTGCCACAAACCAGAATAGTACATGTGATAACTACATCGGAAGCCTTAGCCTTAGGCCTGGCTGGAAGAGCATAACATTGGGGATGGGCCACACCACCCTGGACTACATCTCTGGGACGGCCTACAACTGGCTGGCCTCCATCTCTAGCAGTCTGAGCTCCACCTCTAACACCTCTACCTCCACTTCTAGCACCTTTACCCCCACTCCTAGCTGGCTGAACGGGCGGCGGAATACCTGGTGCCTGAACCATAGCACGGGAGCCCTGCTGCTGTGACTGAGTACCCACCAATCTCGAACAAGCCCTCTGTATATGACCATACTCACCACACTCAAAACATCCATCTGAATGTTGCAGCTGAGGAAACTAAGACTAACCTTGGCGACCTGAATGACCACCCTGAAAACTCTGGAGCGGCGGTGCACTGATAGGAGATGGTGGTGCACTGTAGGGCTGCTAATTTGAATATTGCATATGAGAACCACGGCCACCCGAAACACCATGAGAAACCTGAAGTGCTGACTGAAAGGGCCTAAGAGGATGGCCTCTACCATACGAATACCTGCCTCTAGACGAGGCACCACTGAATCTGCCTGAATGACGGGGCCTCTTATCCGACCCATGACCACCTCCCTGCGATAGAACTATCTCAACTCTCTGGTCCACATTGGCCGCCTCCTAGAAAGATATCTCACTCCCATTCTCCCTGGCCATCTAAAGTCGAATCGGCTGAATAAGTCCCACGATGAACCTCCTCACCCTCTCTCTCTCTCGGTGGGAAGTATGAAAAGAGCATGACGGGACAAGTCGATGAATCTAGTCTTATACTGAGTAACTATCATGGAACCCTACTGGAGACGCTCAAACTGCCTCTGATAGATCTCTCTCTGAATAATAGGGAGAAACTTCTCCAGAAATAGCTGAGTAAACTGCTCCCAAGTCAAAGCTGGTGATCTGGCTGGTCTAGCCAAACAGTAATCTCTCCACCAAGTCTTGGCGGATCCGGACAAGCGAAAAGTAGCAAAATCGACCCCATTGGTCTCAACTATCCCCATGTTCCTGAGAACCTCATAACAGTTGTCTAGATAATCCTGGGGATCCTCAGAAGATGCACCGCTGAAAGTAGTAGTGAAGAGCTTGGTGAACCTGTCCAACCTCCACAAAGCATCGGCAGACATGGCCACTCCATCACCGGTCTGAGCTACCACACCAGGCTGAACTGGTCCAACTAGCTAGACTGCTGGAGTCTGGAACTAGGGAGCTACCTACTCCGGAGTGCGAGTAGCAGGAGTCTGGGCTCCTCCTCCAGCTTGAGAGATGGCTGGTGCTATAGGAAGTAAGCTTGCCCGGGTGACACTCTCCATAAGGCCCACTAGACGGATCAGAGCATCCTGAAGTACTAGTTAGAAATAAACCCCTCTATTGTAGGATGAGCTCTGCCCCTGCCTCGGCCTCTAACACGGCCTCGGCCTCACCCTTTGCCCCTCGTGGGAGTTGCTGCTGGGGGCTCGGGCTGCTGGTCAATGTATGAGGAAGTGCGTGTTCTCACCATCTGCGAAAGAACAGAGTAGAATTAGCATTGAGAAACCAAACCGCACGATATGAGAGAATAAATGCGAAGTTTTTCCTAACTCTGTAGCCTCTGGGATAAATACAGACATCTCCGTACCGATCCCTCAGACTCTACTAAGCTTATCGGTGAACTGTGAGACCCATGTAACCTAGAGCTCTGATACCAACTTGTCACGACCTGGATTTCCCACCCTCAGGAGTCATGATGGAGCCTACTAATATGAGCTAGGCAAGCCAATTATTGAACAGATTACCTTTATCCATTTTTATACCCTTTTAGCACTTATAAAGCAATAATGTAAAAAACAACAAAAATTTCATTAAGCGAAAGAAATGTAGTAAAATATCTAAAATATGAATCTAATACAACTCTTCAAGCCTTAATCACCCAGAACTAGTGTCACAGTACCACAGACGATCTAAGAGTGCTAAATACAAAGTCTAAAAATAAAGATACATTGTTTCTAAATCAAAGAAATGAAACAGGAAATAAAGGATAGAGGAGACGCCAAGGCCTGCGGACTCCTGCAGGTCTACATTGGATCTCCGCGTGGAATGAAGGTAGCCACCCGAATGCTATCGTCCAAGAGTTGCTCCGGGATCTTCACATAGTGCAGAGTGTAGTATCAGCAAAACCAGCCCCATATGCTGGTAAGTGCCTAGCCTAACCTCGGTGAAGTAGTGACGAGGCTAAGACCAGACTACCAAATGAACCGGTGCAGATATATAATATACAGTAGAAAATAAAACAGGAATAAACAAGTAAAGATGGGAGGGGGGTACATGCTGCGGGGGTGTATCAATATCAACAGAAAATCAAGAGTAACGGCATAAGGACAGGTTAAAATTCACGGCAAAACAATAAGAAACTTGTATCCAATCTATAAACACTTTGGATCAACCATTGTTGCGACGCACAACCCGATCCCAATATATAATAACATTGTTGCGGCGTGCAACCCGATCCCAATATATAATTGTTGCGGCGTGCAACCCGATCCACATATAATATTGTTGCGGCATGCAACCCAATCCACATATATCATTGTTTCGACGTGGAACCCAATCCACATATAATATTGTAGCGGCGTGCAACCCGATCCACATATATCATTGTTCCGGCGTGCAACCCGATCCACATATAATATTGTTGCGACGTGCAACCCGATCCACATATATCATTGTTCCGGTGTGCAACCCGATCCACATATAATATTGTTGCAGCACGCAAACTGATCCACATATATCATTATTGCGGTGTGCAACCCGATCCACATATACAATCAACAACAATCATAAAAAGAGCCCCGACAAGGGATCAATAAAGAACTACACTATCCCAGCAAGGGAATCAACAGTATAAGTAACTACGTCCCGACAAGGGAGAAAATGCTATAACCAAACTTTTTCCAACACCTAACTACCTCAGCTAACACCAATACTCAGTCATAAGTAATTTCCACGAGAATAACCATAATCCTTGATCAATACAGAGAATCATCAACTTAAGCATCCGTAGTATTATTCATGAACACAATAAATCAAAATTTAAGACTCACGATCATGCTCGACACCAACGTATAGATACTCGTCACCATGCCTATACATCGTACTCAACAAGAAACAAGTAGCAAATAGGACACAACTCCTAATCCCTCAAGCTAAGGTTAGAACAAACACTTAACTCGATGCCACAAACACAATTCACGTCTCAACTATCCCTTTACCCCTTGATTCTACCACTAATTCGCTCATATCTAGCCACAAGTTACTTAATTACATCAATAAACGCTAAATAAATCAACTCCAATGCATAAAAATGAACTTTCCAAAGTTTTACCCAAAAAGTCAAAAATCGCCCCTGGGCCCACATGGTCAAAACCTGAGGTTCAAACCAAAACCCGATTACTCATTCCCCTACGAACCCAAATATATAATTTGTTTTGAAATCGGACCTCAAATGAAGGTCCAAATACCCAATTTTTGAAAAACCTAGGTTCTTCCCAAAACACCCAATTTCCCCCATGAAAATCATTAATTTTGAGTTGAAATCATGTGAAAAGATGTTAATGATTGAAGAAATGAGTTAAATTTAACTTACAATTGATTTGGAAGAAGAGTTGTTCTTGAAAAATCGCCCTAGGGAGTTTGTGTTTTGAAAAAATGTGAAAAATGGTTGATTTTCAGCTAAGTATAAAAATTGCAGGTTGCATGTATGGGAATTGCGAACAGGGTTCGCACCGACCTCTGCTAGGTTCGCATTTGCAAAGGGGGTTCTTGCATTTGCGAGTTGGGAAATGCGAACAAGGGATCGCATTTGCGACTACTGGCTAGGAGGGGAGGCATCGCATTTGTGATATATTTCCTCGCAATTGTGAGGCAGCTGGCCTGGGCCTCTGATCGCATTTGCGACGAGGCCTTCGTATTTGCGAACTCGCATGTGCGAGCCAGGCTTCGCAAATACGAAGCCTGCAATGCACAGCTGAAAGTTTGCAATCCTCAAGTCCAAAAATTCACCCCGTGGCCTATCCAAAACTTACCCGAGCCCTCGGGACTCAAAATCAAATATGCACACCAACCTAAAAACATCATACAAACTCGCTCGTGCATTCAAATCACTAAAATAATATCAACAACTATGAATTTAGCATCAAAATCATGAAATTTCCTTAAGAACTTCAAATTTCTAATTTTCTAAAAAATGATCTGATTCAGTTGTTTCAAGTCCGTTTCTTACCAAACTTCACAGACTTATCTTAAATCACATATAAGACATGTACCGGGCGCTGGAACCATAATACGGGCCCGATACCATCAAGTTCTAATCACAATTCATTTCCAAATCTCATAAATAATTTCAGTAAATAATTTTCTTTAAACATTTCTCAGGCTCGGGACCTCGAAATTCGATTTCGGGCATGCGCCCAAGTCCTATATTTTCCTACGGACCCTCCGGGACTGTTAAATCATGGGTTCGGGTCCGTTACCCAAAATGTTGACCAAAGTCAATTTAATTCATTTTATAATCAAAATTCATCATTTTTTTCACAACTTTTTACATAATGTCTATCCGGCTATGCGCCCGGACTGCGCACACAAATCAAAGTGATGTTGAAAGAGGTTTCTAAGACCTCGGAACACATAATTTATTTCTAAAACAAGTGATGACCTTTTGGGTCATCACAAAAGAACATAGCTTCAGTGAAAGTGCAATGGATAGGCCAGCCAGTCAAAGAAGCTACTTGGGAGACTGAGTGGGAGATGCAGAGCAAATATCCACACCTATTTGAGGCTCTAGATATGATTCTAAACCCGTTCGGGGACGAACATTTGTTTAAGAGGGGGAGGATGTAACGACCCGGTCGGTCGCTTTGAATAGTACAACCCTGTTTTCCCTTTTACTAATAAATTTATGATTTAAAGTAGTTATGTGACTTGCCAGGGTAATTGGTTCGGGTCCAGTAAAGTATTGAAATGAATTGAGACATTTAGTCTACAAGAGGAAAGCTTAAGTTGAATTAATTGACCGGGCGGTGAAAATGTGTAAACGACCCCAGAAAATGTTTTATGATTCCAATAGCTCTGTGTGGTGATATATGACTTAGGAGTGTGTCTGGATATTTATTTCGAGGACCGTAGCTAAATTAGGCTTGAAATGGCGAAAATAAGAAATTTAAGTTGGAAGTTTGACCGGAGAGTTAACTTTTTGATATCGGGATTGGAATCTAGTTCTAAAAATCTTCGTAGCTTCGTTATGTCATTTATGATTCGTGTGCAAAATTTGAGGTAAATCGGACTTGATTTGATAGGTTTCGGCATCGAATATAGAAGTTGGAATTTGTTAGTTTTCAAAGCTTGAATTGGGGTGTGATTCGTGGTTTTAACGTTGTTTGATGTGATTTTAGGTTTCGACTAAGTTTGTATGATGTTTTAGGACTTGTTGATATATTTGGTTGAGGTCCCGAGGACCTCGGGTGAGTTTCAAAGGGTTAAGCAGATCAAATTTGGACTTAAAACCAAAGCTGGAGTTTCTACCTTCTGGTGCAATCGCACCTACGGAATTTGGCTCGCAAGTGCGAGCTCGCAGAAGCGGCTTGACAAGTGCAGAACTGGAAAAATGGGAGGGCAATTGGCTTCGCAGAAGCAGTTAGCTTCACGTAGAAGCGTGTCCGCAGAAGCGGACTGCCTTCTGCAAAATCCAGCCTAGTCGCATAAGCGGGAGCTTTACCGCAAAAGCGGCTTAGTGAGCCGAAGAAGCGAAAAATGCTGGAGAGTGTATAAGTCGAAGGGTCCGAGTTTTGTTCTCATTTTTGGACTTTCAAGCACGGGTTTTGGGCGATTTTGAGCGAGAATTCACGGGAAAACTTGAGATAAGTCACTTATGATCATTGTTAGTCAATAATATTGAATTATCATCGAATAATCTGACTAGATTACGTGTTTTTGAGGTGTAAATCGGGATTTTCGACCTAGGGATTTGAAAATAAGATTTGAGGATTTGGAAGTCGAGTTGATGTCAGAATTTGGTAAATTTTATATGGTTGGACTCGTGGTTGAATGAGCGTTCATATTTTATAACTTTTGTCGGGTTCCTAGACGTGGTCCCCACGGGCAATTTTTGAGTTAAATTTTGGATTTTTGTGGAAAATTAGTAATTTCATATGGAATTAATTCCTATAATTTGCATTGACTGAATCGAATTAATTGTGGCTAGATTCGAGGTGTCCTGAGGGAGTTTCGCGAGGCAAAGGCATAGCGGGATAAAGAATTACACAGTTTGAGGTAAGTAACACTTCTAAACTTGGTTCTAATGGTATGAATCCTTGAATTATGTATTCTATGATTTGTTGGAGATGAAGTACATGCTAGGTGACAGGCGTGTGGGCGTGCACCATAGAAATTGTGACTTAAATAAATTATGCGAAGTTGTATAATAAAAGAATCATGTCATTATTCATATATCCTCCATGTGTTAGAGAAATTGAGCTGAGGCTCATATTAAAGATCATGTTTTGGCTACGTGCTGATATTTTTGGGACCCATGGGGTTCGAATTACTGTTGAATTATTTGTTTAAAATTCCAACTGTGTACTTAGTCACACCTATCATTTCGTATCATATCTCAGTCTCTGTTGCTATTCATTGATAAATCATATCATTATGTCGGGTCAATTTTCATATCATTGCGAGCCCGAAAGACTGGAGATTTTGAGTGATATTTATGGGATCGGGCTGCACGCCGCAGCATATTATATTTATTTATGCCTGGATCTGGCTATTATAATGCTTGGGCTGAAAGAACCCCTCTAGAGTCTGCACCCCACACAGTGAGCGCGAGGGGTGCATCTTCCCTGGGTATGGATCTTGCCCGAAGTATTTATATTGAGGGATGGATCTTCCCTGGACATGGATCTTGTCCGAATCATTTATATTTGGGGATGGATCTTCCCTGGGCGGGATAGGCCATATACAGTACTGAGTGACTAACTGTCAATTGATGTATACATATATGGGATGGATCTTCCCTGGGCTGGATTGGCCATATACAATACTGAGTGATTGAGTATTCTGAGGATGTGAGTGCACAAGGCTTCTATTGAAGCGCATCACATACAATATGTACATTGGCATGTAGATATAGAGATGTCATATTCCTCATATATTACAGTATTTATTTATTTTATTTGTACTGAATTTAACTGTTGAACTTGAAAGTGTGTCTACATTTCTATACTGTTATTTTATATTGGATTCTACCTGCGGAGCTCATCACTACTTTCATCACAGAGGTTAGTCTTGTTACTTATAGAGTTGGTTGTACTCATACTACACTCTACACTTCGTGTGCAGATCCAGGTACTTCCGGATATGGTGACTGCTAGATTTCAGGGATTTATCTATTGGAGATTTCGATGTAGCTGTTTGGCATCCACAAATCTTGATTCTCCTTCATTTCAGTTATTTGTATTGTTCCGTATATTCCAGATAGTGTTTGTGTCAGTCAGACTATGTTTTAATTTAGATGCTCATGTACTCAGTGACACCGGATTTTGGGAGTATATTTGTAATAGTATTTGTGAGATTTTCTACTAAATATAAGTATTTTGTTTTCAAACTTAAAATATTATTAAGATTTATTGAGGTTATTGGCTTGCCTAGTATTTAGATAGGCGCCATCACGACATGTGAGATTTTGGGTCGTGATAGAAGCCATAAGCGCGCCTGATTTTCATGAGTGCTCTAGAATGTTTTTTCCAAAAATTTCATAGGAGCGGTCTCACTCCACACTCGTATAGGTCTATTCATCAAGTGTATTCTACAACACAATACACCACCTATAAAAATTAAGAGTTTAATAACTCAGCCACCCATTCCTTTCAGTCTTGCACTATATACACACACCATATGAAGGGACATAATTTAATAGTGCTCATATAATCAACAAATGACTTGTTATTACCCATATGAACCTACTTTATGGGATCTCCAATTACATAGGTTGGGTTACCATCATTGTTGATATAATTGAAATTGGTAATAATCTCATTCCTCTCGATATTTCAGATGTTAATTTTCTTCCCAAAGGTTTAGTCAGTGGATCGGCCAAATTCACTTCTGAATTCACATAATCTATCGAAATAATTCCATCTCTCAGCTACTGCTTTATCATATTATGTCTCAATCGAATATGTCTACTCTTCCCATTGAAGTATTTATTTTTGCCAATGACCATTGCAACTTGGCAATCACAATACATCGACACAGAAGGTGTCAGTTTATTCCTAGTGGAATACTTACCAAAAGGTTCTTTAACCACTCGGCCTCATTGCCAGCCAATTTCAATGCCACAAACTAAGATTCAATGGTAGATCTAGGTATTAGTGTTTGTTTAGGTGATTTCCACACCACAACACCCCCACCAAGGGTGAACTGTCACGACCCAAAATTCCAACCCGATCGTGGTGGCGCCTCTCGAGAGGACAAGGCCAGCCAATCAACAAAACAGTACATCTCTTTATAATTACTTAGCAGGAATTAGTTTAAATCATGGGCAATATAATCTTAAATGCGAAATAAATGTGATAGAACAAGGAAAACCCTCCCAACTCAGCCCGAAATTGGGGTGTCACAATTCATGAGCTACTACAGAGTTTACTAATATTTTACAAAGTCTGTAATTATCATAAATAACAAAGATAAGGGAGAAAATGGGGCTGCGGACGTCAACAGCTACCTCGTTACTCCTAGTCACCGCCTGGTCTGGAAAGAATCAGCGCTCGGGAGCGAACTCAGCTCTGCCTGTATCTGCACACATGGTGTAGGGAGTAATGTGAGTACTCCAACCCAGTGAGTAATAAAAATAAATAATGACTGCAAATATGAAATCTCATAACGACACAATATAGCGCTATCCCAAGCAGTAAAATCAGTTATACAGTAAAATAATGAGTATCAGATAATTCTTCTTTTAAAATAGTAAAGACAAATAATTTCCACAGAAAGGATAAATCAAAAGCTTGCCCGAGGGCTCAATATGTAAATCTCAGTATAGTATCAGCCCCTCGGGCTCACTCCCAACTCACCACACACAAGCAACAGCCTCTCGGGCCCACTCCCAACTCACCTGGGTACCCTCCGCTCACTGGGGGTGTGTACAGACTCCGAAGGGGCTCCTACAGCCCAAGCGCAATATCAATAGGCCTGAAAGCCTTCACACATCACACACGAGGCCTGAAAGCCTCCTCATATAACACTCGAGGCCTGAAAGCCTCCTCACATCACTCAACATATCCTCACGTATGGACCTCGGCCTCAATCAGTTTAAAAAATAATCATAAGCCTCTTGGGCATCAGTAAAACAATAGTGCTCAGCTCAACAGCATTATAAATATTATCAAAACTCGAGTGGAGTGTAAATGTAGCTGAGTTCACAAAATAATATAATTCAATTGGACTGAGTTCAAATAATATTTTAATTCGTGAGGAAAATAGTATTGTAAATTCACAAAAGATTTCAGATAGTTGGCACGAAGCCCAAATATGGCAATAAGCCCAATCATAGTGAAAACATTAAATTTTTATCAATTACGCGGTAAAAATATCAACTGGGATGGACCAAGTAACAATCCCCAATAGTAAATGACCTCGTGCTCGTCATACAATGCGTGTCTCATCTCAACATAGCAGTATGTTGTGCAATCCGGGGTTTCAAACACTCAGTGCATCATTTAAAATCATTACTCACCTCAAGACGGTCCAATATCTACTCCGCTATGCCCTTGCCTCTCGAATTTACCTCTTCGCGCGTCGAATCTGGACAAAACCACAATGAATACATTACAATAGGCTAAGGGAATATAACCCAATCGAAAAGATTCGAAAAATATCGAAATTCACGAAATTCGCAAAACCCGAGCCCCGGGCCCACTTCTCGAACAATTATGAAAGTCACATCACCGGATTCCTCGTCTCGCCACGAGTCCGTACATATACAATTTACCAAAATCGGAGTTCAAATGACCCCTCAAATCTTCAAATCTTATTTTCAAATCCCTAGGCCTAAATCTTCAATTTACTCCTCAAAAACATGTAATCTAGTCGGATTATTCGATGATAATTCAATATTATGGAGTAGAAATAATCACAAGTGACTTACCTCAAGATTTTCCCAAATTTCTTGCTAAAAATCGCCCAAAATCCGAGCTTGGAAGTCAAAAAAAAATGACCAAACTCGGACTGCTGGACATTAAATCTGTCCAGAAATTTTCGGTACTGTTCACGCAGGGGCATTGTTCATGCGTGTGAGGTCACTGTTCACTGTTCACCCGCGTGGTTACTATTCACGCGTGGGTACTGTTCACTGCTGCAGAAAATACAATATCTTTTAAGAAATTTGCAGCACAGCCATTTTTCACTAAAATGGCTCTAACTCCATCATACAAACTCGGAATTAGACGATTCTTATTCCTATGAGTTACAAATAATAATATGAACACATCCCTTCAATCGAAACTCAATTCGGAGCTTGTTTGCCCAGTTCAATACCCATTTCGCTCGTTAAACAATTAACTCACATTTCACGTCAAAAACCCAATCGCGACTTGATGAAATTAAACCAAAATTTCCAGATCTGTCCTATAATTCATTATTTAAATTCTGGAAGTCTCGAAATCAAATTTGGATCTCTAGAACTAGAAATGAACCTTTAGATCATTACATTTATGCTCAAAACGGCAAAAATCTTCCAAAAATGATCCGTTGGGCATCCGAAACACACCCGAGGCCCCCGGGACCCCGACCAATAATACCAACCAGTCCCAAAATACATTACGGACTTGCTCGAGGCCTCAAATCATATCAAACGACGCTAAAATCATGAATCAACCTCCAATCCAAGTTTTATAACTTTAGAATTTCCAACTTCTATTTCCGATGCCGAAACCTATCAAATCACGTCCGATTGACTTCAAATTTTGCACACAACTCCAAAATTACATAACGAAGCTACATAAATTCTTGGAATTCCATTCCGACCGTCGGATCAAAATTTCACCTATCAACCGGAAATCGCCAAAATACTAACTTCGCCAAAATGAGCTAATTTCTTCACCGGACCTCCAAAATTAATTCTGATTGCGCTCCTAGGCCTTAAATCATCCCCCGAAACTAACCGAATCATCGAAATTCAATTCCGAGCCCTCTAACTCACAAGTCAATGTCCGGTTGACTTTTCCAAACTAATTCTTCCTTAAAGAGACTAATTATCCCATTTCATACCAAACTCGATCCGAATTGACTCAAATTCACCAAGTACACATATTGAAACATGAATAAGCATTTAATGGGGAATACGGGATGAAAATACAGGAAACGACGGTTCGGGTCGCTACATTCTCCCCAACTAAAACAAACGCTCGTCCTCGAGCGAGTTAAGAAAGATACCTGGAGTTTCAAATAGGTGTGGGTACCTGCTCCGCATCTCCTTCTCAGTCTCCCAAGTAGCCTCCTCCACGGGCCGACCTCTCCACTGTACTTTCACTGATGCTATATCTTTTTATCTCAATTTTTGAACTTGTCGACTCAAAATTGCCACTGGCTCCACATTATAAGTTAAATTTTCATCCAACTGTACTGTACTGAAATCTAAAATATGAGACGGGTCCCCAATGTACTTCCGGAGCATGGACACATGGAATACCGGATGAACACCTGACAATCTGGGCGGCAAAGCAAGCTCGTAAGCCACCTCTCCAATCCTCCTAAGTACCTCAAATGGTCCAATAAACCGTGGACTCAACTTCCCTTTCTTTCCGAACCTCATAACACCCTTCATCGGCGAAACCTTCAGCAAAACCTTCTCGCCCTCCATAAATGACACATCTCGGACCTTCCGGTCCGCATAACTCTTCTGACGCGACTGTGTTGTGCGAAGTCTTTCCTGAATCACCTTCACCTTTTCTAAGGCATCCTGGACCAAATCTGTCCGTAACAACCTAGCCTCACCGGGATCAAACTAACCCACTGGAGTTCTACACCGCCTCCCATATAAGGCCTCATACGGTGCCATTTGAATACTGGACTGATAGCTGTTGTTGTAGGCAAACTCTGAAAGTGGTAAAAATTCAATCCAAGAACCTCCAAAATCAATCACGCAGGCACGCAACATATCCTCCAATATCTGAATAGTATGCTCGCATTGTCCGTCCGTCTGAGGATGAAATGATGAACTCAACTCCACCTGAGTGCCCAACTCGTGCTGGAAAGTCCTCCAAAACTGAGAAGTGAACTGAGTACCTCTATTCGAAATAATAGTAACTGGAACACCATGCAACCGCACAATCTCCTGAATAAAGATCCTAGCCAGCCGCTCCGCAGAATATGTGGTACACACTGGAATGAAATGCGCTGACTTGGTCAGCCTATCCACAACGACCCATATCGAATCAAAATTATTCAAAGTCCGAGGAAGGCCACTCACGAAATCCATAGTAACTCTCTCTCATTTCCACTCAAGAATAATCATATGCTGAAGCAAACCGCCCGGTCTCTGATACTCATATTTCACCTGCTGACAGTTGAGACACCGAACCACATATCCCACAATGTCTTTCCTCATTCTCCTCCACTAGCAATAGTGCTGCCTCAAATCTTGATACATCTTCGCGGCACCCAGATGAATGGAATACCGCGAGCTATGGGCCTCCTCCAGAATCAACTCTCTAAGCCCATCCACATTGGGCACATAGATCCGGCCTTGCATCCTCAACACACCATCATCACCAATGACCACATCTATGGCATCATCATGCTGAACTCTATCCTTAAGGACAAGCAAATGCGGGTCATCATACTGGTGCTCTCTGATACGATCATATAAGGAAGATCGAGAAACCACACTAGCTAATACCCGGCTAGGCTCAGAAATATCTAACCGCACCAACAGATTGGACAAGGTCTGAACATCAACTGCAAGAGGCCTCTCCCCAACTAGGATGTAAACCAAACTCCCCATACTGACTGCCTTTCGGCTCAACGCATCGGCCACTACATTGGCCTTTCCCAGATGATATAGAATGGTAATATCTTTAAGTAACTCAAGCCATCTCCGCTGCCTCAAATTAAGATCTTTTTGTTTAAATAAATGCTGAAGACTATGATGATCAGTGAATACCTCACAAGATACGCCATATAAATAGTGCCTCCAAATTTTTAAGGCTTGAACTAGCAGCCAACTCCAAATCATGAACAGGGTAGTTCTTCTCATGGGGCTTCAACTGACGAGAAGCATAAGCAATAACTCTACCCTCCTGCATTAGCACACAACCAATCCCAACTCTGGAAGCATCACAATATACCGTGTATGAACCCGTAGCTGATAGTAACACCAACACTGGAGCTGTGGTCAGAAGTGACTTGAGCTTCTGAAAGCTCTCCTCACACTCGTCGGACCATACAAATGGGGCACCTTTCTGAGTCAACTTGGTCAAAGGCGATGCAATAGAATAAAACCCCTAAACAAATCGGCAATAATAGCCTGCTAGCCCAAGAAAACTCCGAATCTCTGTGACTAAGGACGGTCTAAACCAACTCTGCACTGCTTCTATCATCCTTGGATCAACCTGTATACCCTCGCTGGACACTATGTGTCCCAAAAATGCCACAGAACTTAGCCAAAATTCACATTTGGAGAATTTTGCATAAAGCTTCTCCTCTCTCAATCTCTGCAACACTACACGCAAATGCTAGGCATGCTCCTCCTGGCTACGCGAGTACACCAGGATATCATCAATGAATACAACAACAAATGCATCCAGATAAGGCTGAAATACACTGTTCATCAAATGCATGAACGTTGTTGGGGCATTGGTCAGCCCGAAAGACATAGCCAAAAATTCATAGTGACCATATCTAGTCCTGAAGGCAGTCTTGGGAATATCCGACTCTCTGATTTTCAACTGGTGATAGCCCGAACGGAGATCAATCTTAGAAAATACCCTCGCTCCCTGAAGCTGATCAAATAAGTCATCAATGCGAGGCAAAGGATACTTGTTCTTCACTGTTACCTTATTCAACTGCCTATAATCAATGCACATTCTCATTGTGCCATCTTTCTTCTTCACAAATAAAGCAGGTGCACCCCACGGGGACACGCTAGGCCGAATGAACCCCTTATCTAGGAGTTCATGAAGCTGCTCCTTCAATTCTTTCAGCTCTGCTGGTGCCATACGATATGGCGGAATAGAAAGGGTTGAGTGCCCAGCACTAAGTCAATGCCAAAATCAATATCCCTATCTGGTGGCATGCCCGGCAGGTCTGCAGGAAATACATCAGGAAAGTCCCTCACAACTGGGACAGAATCAATACTAGGAGTCTCAGCTCCAACATCCCACACAAAAGCCAGATATGATAGATAACCCTTCCCAACCATACGTTGGGCTTTCAAGAAAGAAATTACTCTGCTAGAGACATAATCAGTCATGCCACGCCACTCGATCCTCGGAACACCCGGAATAGCCAAAGTAACTGTCTTAGCATGACAGTCCAGAATAGCATGATATGGAGATAACCAATCCATGCCCAGAATAATATCAAAATCTACCATGCTCAACAGCAATAGATCAACTCGGGTCTCTAGACCCTCAATATTCACAACACATGACCGGTACACACGGTCCATAACAACAGTATCGCCCACCGGGGTAGATACATGAACAGGTAAAGAAGGAAACTATCGGGGCGTACCCAAATAATGAGCAAAATATGAGGACACATAAGAATAGGTGGAACCGGGATCGAATAATACAGAGGCATATCTGTGGCAGACTGGACAATTCCTGTAATGACATCATTTGAAACAATAACATAAAAAAACAGGCTCGTCCACCGCCTGATCGACCTTAATCCCCGTAAGCAATAACCGACTCACCAACACGCCTCAAACTGGAACCAATATAGCACAAAATCGTGCAATCAACTTATTTAATAGCAAACTCCCCAACTTGGCTCAAAGACATAGATCAAAACGCACTCAATAAATCATAACGCACATACTCTATTATTGCCGTAATACCATAGTGAGATTGAACTCACTCCTTCATAAGCTTGTGGAAACACAAATCATCTAGAATTTTAACTCTTCTGCAATTCTTGCATTCACTCACATAACAGTTAAGCCCACTCTCTAGGTGACCAAATTTAGATTTCAACGCATATTCTTTACTTGTAAATGAGATCTTCTAATAGACAGTATAAGAATCGCACCACCTTAGAACACTCCGCAGGAGATAACCCACATGTTTCACTTCCAATTAATATTTTTGTATACCTTCCACCGTCATTCACATTACACAATCACTTAGTCTTCTTGAGTCTAAACTCATACCGTAACATGAAATTTACTTCACTCCAAACAGGAGACATGAAAAGATTCTTCACGCGCCCATAACTCGGGGCTACACATCATATCACAATGAAAATCAAACACTTAATAGTTCATCTATTATCCTGACGCCCTTCCTCGTCACCTCCAAGTCATATAGATATATCTCGCAGTACTAACATACTCCTCACGTGGCTATCCAACCATCATTCCCACTAATAGGGACAATACCGGACATATAATTTCAAAACTCTTGCTCGCACAATCAGCACTTCGGTGCTCAAGCCATAGGCAAGGATCCAGCCTCAAGTCCTCCAGACTAGCCTAACATCAAACTCATAGCGATTACATCTCACCCTTCGTCTGGGGAATTACAAGCCATCAAGGCACATCTAATACTGAGCGCTCGTTCGCGCATACAAACACGTGGATGGAGTTGTAAGAGTTATTTTTTTCCAGCTGAATCAAGGACGCACGATAAGAATTCAAGAATATGAAGTTTTCCTAAAGGTTCTGCAACCTCTCAAGGATAAATACAGACGTCTCTGTACAGATCCGCGAGACTCTACTAAACCAGCTCATGACTCGCGAGACCTAATAACCTAGGCTCTGATACCAACTTGTCACGACCCAAAATCCCAACACAGTTGTGATGGCGCCTCTTGTGAGGACAAGGCCAGCCAATCAACAAAACAGTACATCTCTTTATAATTACATAGCAGGAATAAGTCTAAATCATGGGCAATATAATCTTAAATGCGAAATAAACGTGATAGAACAAGGAAAACCCTCCCAACTCAGCCCGAAATCGGGGTGTCACAAGTCATGAGCTACTACAGAGTTTACTAATATTTTAAAAAGTTTGGAATTATCATAAATAACAAAGATAAGGGAGAAAACGGGGCTGCGGACGTCAACAGCTACCTCGTTACTCCTAGTCAATGCCTGGTCTGGAAAGAATCAGCGCTCAGGAGCGAACTCAACTTTGCCTGTATCTGCACACATGGTGCAGGGAGTAATGTGAGTACTCCGACCCAGTGAGTAATAAAAATAAATAACGACTGAAAACATTAAATCTCATAACAGCACAATATAGCGCTATCCCAAGCAGTAAAATCAGTTATACAGTAAAATAGTGAGTATCAGATAATTCTTCTTTTAAAACAGTAAAGATAAATAATTTCCACAGAAAGGATAAATCAAAAGCTTGCCCCTCGGGCTCAATATGTAAATCTCAGTATAGTATCAGCCCCCAGGGCTCACTCCCAACTCACCAACACACAACATCAGCCCCTCGGGCTCACTCCCAACTCACCACACACAAGCAACGGTCTCTCGGCCCCACTCCCAACTCACCTGGGTACCCTGCACTCACTGGGGGTGTGTACAGACTCCGGAGGGGCTCCTACAGCCCAAGCGCAATATCAATAGGCCTGAAAGCCTTCACATATCACACACGAGGCCTGAAAGCCTCCTCATATAACACTCGAGGCCTGAAAGCCTCCTCACATCACTCAACATATCCTCACGTATGGCCCTCGGCCTCAATCAGTTTAAAAAATAATCATAACCTCTTGGCATCAGTAAAACAATAGTGCTCAGCTCAACAGCATTATAAATATCATTAAATCTCGAGTTGAGTATAAATGTAGCTGAGTTCACAAAATAATATAATTCAATTGGACTGAGTTCAAATAATATTTCAATTCATGAGGAAAATAGTGATGTAAATTCACAAAAGATTTCAGATAATTGGCACGAAGTCCAAATATGGCAATAAGCCCAATCATAGTGAAAAACAATAAATCTTTATCAATTACCCGGGTAAAAATATCAACTGAGATGGACCAAGTCACAATCCCCAATAGTAAATGACCCCGCGCTCATCATACAACGCATGTCTCATCTCAACATAGCAGTATGTTGTGCAATCCGGGGTTTCAAACCCTCAGTGCATCATTTAAAATCATTACTCACCTCAAGACAGTCCAATGTCTACTCCGCTATGCCCTTGCCTCTCGAATTTACCTCTTCGCGCGTCGAATCTGGTCAAAACCACAATGAATACATTACAATAGGCTAAGGGAATATAACCCAATCGAAAAGACTCAAAAAATATCGAAATTCACGAAATTCGCAAAACCCGAGCTCCGGGCTCACTTCTCGGAAAATTACTAAAGTCACATCACCGTATTCCTCGTCTCTCCACGAGTCCGTACATATAAAATTTACCAAAATCGGAGTTCAAATGACCCCTCAAATCTTCAAATCTTATTTTCAAATCCCTAGGCCTAAATCTTCAATTTACTCCTCAAAAACATGTAATCTAGTCAGATTATTCGATGATAATTCAATATTATGGAGTAGAAATAATCACAAGTGACTTACCTCAATATTTCCCAAGATTTCTTGCTAAAAATCGCCCAAAATCAGAGCTTGGAAGTCAAACAAAATGACCAAACTCGGACTGCTGGACATTAAATCTGTCCAGAAATTTTCGGTACTGTTCACGCGGGGGCATTGTTCATGCGTGTGAGGTCACTGTTCACTGTTCACCCGCGTGGTTACTATTCACGCGTGGGTACTGTTCACTGCTGCAGAAAATACAATAGCTTTTAAGAAATTTGCAGCACAGCCATTTTTCACTAAAATGGCTCTAACTCCATCATACGAACTCGGAATTAGACGATTCTTATTCCTATGAGTCACAAATAATAATACGAACACAACCCTTCAATCGAAACTCAATTCGGAGCTCGTTTGCCCAGTTCAATACCCATTTCGCTCGTTAAACAATTAACTCACATTTCACGTCAAAAACCCAATCGCGACTTGATGAAATTAAACCAAAATTTCCATATCAGTCCTATAATTCATGATTTAAATTCTGGAAGTATCGAAATCAAATTTGGATCTCTAGAACTAAAAATGAAACTTTAGATCATTACATTTATGCTCAAAACGGCTAAAATCTTTCAAAAATGACCCGTTGGGCATCCGAAACACACCCGAGGCCCTTGGGACCCCGACCAATAATACCAACCAGTCCCAAAATACATTACGGACTTGCTCAAAGCCTCAAATCACATCAAACAATGCTAAAATCATGAATCAACCTCCAATCCAAGTTTTATGAACTTTAGAATTTCCAACTTCTATTTCCGATGCCGAAACCTATCAAATCACGTCCGATTGACTTCAAATTTTGCACACAAGTCCAAAATGACATAACGAAGCTACATAAATTCTTGGAATTCCATTCCGACCATCGTATCAAAATTTCACCTATCAACCGGAAATCGCCAAAATACTAACTTCGCCAAAATGAGCTAATTTCTTCACCGGACCTCCAAAATTAATTCCGATTGCGCTCCTAGGCCTTAAATCATCCCCCGAAACTAACTGAATCATCGAAATTCAATTCCGAGCCCTCTAACTCATAAGTCAACGTCCGGTTGACTTTTCCAAACTAATTCTTCCTTAAAGAGACTAATTGTCTCATTTCATACCAAACTCGATCCGAATTGACTCAAATTCACCAAGTACACATATTGAAACATGAATAAGCATTTGACGGGGAATACGGGACGAACTATAAGAAACGACGGTTCGGGTCGTTACATGAACACATAACATCTAGTAGATTTTGTCTCATCTGAATCAGAGATCTAGTTAGCATCGTTGTATCTAGGGGTGTTCATGGTTTGGTTTGGATGATTTTTTCTTAAAAAGAAACCAAATCAAGTAAGTCGGCTCTTCAAATATTGGAACCAAACCAAACCAAACCAATTAAGTTGATTTTTTATCGATTCGTTTTTTGTCGATTTTTTGGTTTGTTTTCTTAAATATGAGACATACACTACCAAACACATATTTCGGTATATTTTCAACGTAACACTATCAAACCAATTGCTCTTTGAGAAATCTATCATTTACCAAGATATATTGATGATAATTGAATCAAATAGTGATGAATAATTTAATTACTCAATTAAAAATCGATTATTTTTAACATGAAATAAATTCTTGTATTTAGCAAAAGAAAACTACTAATCAAACTAGAATGTAAAGGCAAAAAATTAGATTATTATAATAAAAAAAAACTAGACTAAAAATATAAACGACTAATATGTACAATAGAATATATATATATATATATATATATATATATATATATATATATATATATATATATGTATGTATGTATGTATGTATGTATGTATGTATGTATGTATGTATGTATGTATATATGTATGTGTGCATGTATATAGTCGATTTGGTTTAGTTTTTTTGGTTATTTTTTTTATTAAAACCAAAACCAAACCAAATTTCATCGGTTTTTAAAATTCAAAACCAAAACCAAACCAAACCTAAAAAGTATCAGTTTTGTCAGTCGGTTTGGTTCGATTTTTGATTTGATTTGGTTTTTCGGGGTTTTATGAACACCCATAGTTGTATCCTTCTAATATAGTTGGAAATACACTATATTTGATACCATAATTCATGGTACTTCTCAAATATTTTATTACTCTTATTAATGTATTCTAATGATCATGACTCGGGTTTTGAGTATTTCTACTCAATCTACATATAGCATATGCAATATCAAGTCTAGTCAAATTCATCAAATAATTTGAGCATATTTATTTTGATCAACATATCTCCATCTTTTTTAATTAACTACTAGAATCATAATGAGTGCTTACAAGTACCACATCAAAAATGTCAAATTTTTTAAGAATTCTTTCAATATAATGTTCATTAGTCAACGTCAAGCTATTGTCATCTCTTATAATTTTCATGCCTAAAATAATACTAGCCTCTCCCATGTCCTTCATATCAAAATTAGAAGAGAGAAAGTTTGGTTTTATGTACCAAATCAAGGTTAGAACTAAAAATAAGCATGTCATCCACATAAAGACAAATAATAATACAAGTACCATCTACACATTTTGTATAAACACGTTCATCTACTTCAATTGATGAAAAACCATCACTAATCAATATTTGATCATTTTTTTCATGCCACTGTTTAGGTGCTTGCTTTAGACCATACAGAGATTTTAGCAATTTACATACTTTATTTCTTGGCTAGACACTATACAACCCTTAGGTTGCTCCATTTCCTCTTCTAAATCGCCATTTAAAAATGCAGTTTTAACTTCCATTTGTTGAATAAAAAGTTTATAAATAGAAGCCAATACGAGCAAAACACGAATTGAGCAAATTCTAGTTACAGGAGCATAAGTATCAAAATAATCAATATTTTGCTTTTGAGTAAAATCTTTTGCAACAAGTCTAACTTTTTATTTATCAATGGAACCATTCGGATTGAGTTTCTTCTTAAAAATCCATTTACAACCAATGAGTTTAGCTCCCAGAGGTAAATCAACTAAAATTCAAGTTTTGTTTTGTAAAATTGAATTTATTTTTACATCAATAGTTTCTTTTCAAAATGAGGCATCACGAAGAAATAGCTTCAGAATATGTTAAAGGATCATTATCCACAAGATAAGCATAAAAATCATTACCAAAATGTTTTTTTTTCTTGGGTTTTTGCTTCTTCTTAAGACCTTACTTTCAAAATTATTCTGAATAATTGGAACATGTAAAATATTATCACATGGAATAATAGGAGCATCAGGAATATTCTCAAATTTTAAAAGAAAAATATTTTCAAAAAATTCAACATTGTTGTTTCAACAATAGTATTATGTTCAAGCACATCACTTTTGACTACTAAAAATCTATATGCAACACTACTTTCAGCATATCCAATAAACATACAATCAGATATTTTAGATCTAATTTTTCTTTTCTTAGGAGCGGGTAACATAATTTTGGCAAGGCACCCCCACACTTTCAGGTATTTCAAATTAGGGGGATACCCTTTCCACAACTCATAAAGAGTTTTATCTGTTTCTTATAGGGAATCCTATTTTGTAAATGACCGGTAGATAATATAACTTTACCCCAAAGATTATCCTGAGCACCAGAACTAACAAGCATACTCTTCATCATTTCCTTTAAGGTCCTATTTTTTCTTTCTGCTACATTATTTGATTGTGGAGAATATCACGGAGTTATCTCATGTATTATACTTTCTTTCTCACAATAATCATTCAACAAAATAAATTCTCCATCTCTATCAGATCTAACTCTTTTGATTTTCTTATCTTTATTTCTCAACAAATAAACGTTTGTGTATCTGGAAAAATCGTCTATAAATATCATATAATAATTTTTCTCTTCTCTAGTCATAGTTTGTTTCAAGTCTATTAAATCTGTATGGATTAAACTTAACAATTCAGATTCTCTAAACACAGAAGCACATGACTTCTTAGTTTGTTTAGCTTCGGCACAGACTTTACACTTATCAATAGTTGAATAATTAATATTTGAATAAAACCTTCAGAACCCATTTTCTTGATATAAGATAAACTAACATGTCTTAATCTAACATGCCATAAATTAAAAGAGTCAATCAAGTAAGCAGAAGAACTAGCATTTTCATTCATAACATTGAGTACAAACAAGACATGGTTATAATAACCCTTGCCAACAAAATTATTATTCTCAGTCAACACGATGTAACGACCCGACCTGTCGTTTTTAGCATTTCCATACCGTTTAGCTATTTGAAGTCTGGAGTAGCGTTGTTTTGTGTATTATGACTTGCGAGAGTGGTCAAGTTTTATTTTTAGCTGATTCAAAATTTAATTGAAAGAATAATTTATGTTTTGGAAGCTTAAGTTGAATAAATGGACCGGATGGTAAAATATGTGTAAATGATCCCGAAATAGATTTTTGATGATTTCAATAGTTTTGTATGGTGATTTTGGACTTAGGAGCGTGTCCAGAATTCTTTTTGGAAGTCTATAATTAAATTAGGCTTGAAATGGCGAAAATAGGAAATTTGAGTTAGGAAGTTTGACCAGGGAGTTGACTTTTTGATATCGGGATCGAAATATGATTCTGAAAATTTGAACAGCTCCATTATTTCATTTATGACTTGTGTGCAAAATTTGAGGTCAATCGGAATTGATTTGATAGGTTTCGGCATCGAATATAGAAATTGGAATTGGTTAGTTTTGAATAGGCTTGAATTGGGGTGTGATTCATATTTTAGTATCGTTCAATGTCATTTGAGATATCGACTAAGTTTATGCCATATTATGTGACTTGTTAGTACATTTGGTTGGGGTCCTATGTGGCTCGGATGAGATTTGGAAAAGTTTTTGGAAGAAATTGATATTTTGAGCATAAACATGTAACGATCCAAAAGTCCATTTTTAGTTCTAGAGATCAAAAATTGATTTCGAGACTTCCAGAATTTTTATAATGAATTATAGGAGCGATCTGGAAAGTTTGGTCTAATTTCGTCAAGTTGCGATTGGTTTTTTAACATGAAACATGAGTTAATTGTTTAACGAGCGAAATGGGTATCGTACTAAGCAAATAAGCTCCAAATTGAGTTTCGATTGAAGGACTAGGTCCGTATTATTATTTGTGACTCATAGGAACAAGAATGGTCGAATTTCGAGTTCGTATGATAGAGTTAGAACATATTTAGTGAAATTAAAGACTGATGGTGCAGCAGGATCTAGTGCGCACCTTTAGCAACCAGATTTGACACTTTTAGCAACGGGAATTGGGCCTTTAGCGACCAGAATCGTGTTTTTAATGTTATTCTGGGTTTTTTAGCCCATTTTGACATTTTTGGGAGAAAGAACACGACCTGGGGCGATTTTTGAGCAAGACATCATGGGAAATCTTGAGGTAAGTCACTTGTGATCATTTCTACTCCATAATATTTAATTATCATCGAATAATCCGACTATATTACATATTTTGAGGTGTAAATTGAGGATTTGGACCTAGGGATTTGAAAATAAGATTTGAAGATTTGGAGGCAGAGTTGTTATCGGAATTTAGTATTTTGGTATTGTTGGACTCGTGGTTGAATAGGTTGTCAGATTTTGTGAGTTTCGCCGGATTCCGAGATGTGGGCCCCACGGGACAATTTTTAGTTAAATTTCGGATTTTTGTGAAAAAATAATATTTTTTACATGGAATTAATTTGAATAAATTGTATTGACTGAATCACATTAATTGTGGATAGATTCAAGGTGTTCGGATGCCGAATTACGAGGCAAGGGCATAGCGGAGTAAAGAACTTCACGGTTTGAGATAAGTAACTCTTTTAAACTTAATGTTGAGGGTATAAACCCCGAATTATATGTTATGTGATTGATGTTGAGGTGACGCACATGCTAGGTGACAGGCGTGTGGGCATGCACCCTGTGAAAGATGACTCTGTTGTTTCCGGGACACTGTGTAGTGGTCCTACTTTGTTGATATCTATGTTCCACCATGTGATAAGTAAATTGAGTTGCGCATTATGCTAGATATCATGCCTAGGCTTTATACTAATATTGTTGCGACCCATAGTGGTCGTTTCTTGTTGTCATCTCACGGATTTTATTGATATTTCATACTCAGTCATATTCATGTATTAATATAATATCTCAGTCTCAGTTGTTATTATTGATACATTATATCATTATTTTTGGGATGATTTTCATGACATTGTGAGCCCGTGAGCGAGACTAGAGAGATTAATGACTGAGGGAGGCCGAGGGCCACATTGTGAGATATTTATACTATAGCACGTGAGTTCTCCGTGCAACACGTGAGTTGTCCATCCAGATACTGATATTGATACCATAGCACGAGAGTTGTCCATGCAGCACGTGAGTTGTCCGTGCAGATATTGATATTGATACTATAGCACGTGAGTTGTTCGTGCAGCACGTGAGTTCTCCGTGCAGATTATAGTGCTAGGGCTGTAGGAGCCACTCCGTAATTGTGACTTGGTCCATTCCGTGGAACTATAAGGTATATGGATCGGGTTGTACGTCGCAACGAGCCTTAGGGCTATATATATGGATCGATGTATATGGATCGGGTTGCACGCCGCAACGAGTATAGTACAATGCTGAGTGATTGAGAGTGCTGAGTATTGAGCATGGTAAAAGATAATGTGAGGCAGTGAGATTGAGTACTCTGAGAGTGTGAGGACATGATTTTATTACTGAGAGGCATTGCATTTGGCATGTGTACTTGAGATATATGCATAGAGTTGCATTTCTTTCTGCTACCTCGTTTTGGTGACATTCATGATTTTACCTGTGTCTTGACATGTAGGCATAGAGATGTACTTTCATCATGCCATTTGAAAAATGAAATCTCCTATTTTGAAAGAAAGTTTTATGGAAAAATCACAATTTTCAAACTTACTCATATTTTGGTGATTTTAGTGAAAAGAATTGAGTTTTACTGTTATACTTGAAAAGAAAATGCTTATTTTTCCTGAACTGTGAACGAGCTGAGCATTTTATTATTAATTTATTCTTTGTGCTGCTTATGAATATTGTTGTGAAGTATTACTGGATGTGGGTATGGACCCAAACCTTGGTACAATCTCGTCACTGCTTTCAACCTGAGTTTAGGTTTGTTACTTATTGAATACATGGGGTCGGTTGTACTCATACTACACTTACTGCACATTGCGTGCAGATTTCGGATGTCGATGCCACCGTGTTTGATGAGAGCTGACTTGGAAGATGTTCTGGCGTCCCTGTTGTAGCTGCCTCTTGTTCATGGTAGCCTTAGAATGATTAAACTCTGTTTATGTACTTTTCAAACATAAGATATATTTGTTTCATATCAGTTTTGTAAACTTGACCCATAGAAGCTCATGATTTGTACTACCAGTCCTTGGGAGATGTACAAGAGATAATTTATTTTTCCCCAGTATGTTATATTTTTATTGGACTTGATGAGTTGGCTTACCAAGCGGGATGGGTTAGGTGTCATCACGACTAGTTGGATTTTGGGTCGTGACACTATGACGACCCGGCCAGTCATCTCAGGAGTTACCGCTCTGTTTTCCCCCATTCCTGCTTCTTTATGCTTCCTTAGCTGTGTTTTATGTGGTTGAGTTGGTTGGTTTGCATTTGGAGTGGAATGGATGAGAAATGAGACACTTAGTCTCTTTTAAGAAGGCTTAAGTTGGAAAAGTCAACCGGATGTTGCCTTATGAGTTAGAGGGCTCGGATGTGAGTTCCGATGGTTCGGTTAGCTTCGGGAGGTGATTTGTGACATAGGAGTGTGATCGGAAGTGGTTTTGGAGGTCCGGTGTAGAATTAGGCTTGAATTGGCGAAGTTAGTATTTTGGCGATTTCCAGTTGATAGGTGAGATTTTGATCCGAGGGTCAGAACGGAATTCCGAGAGTTGTTGTGGCTTCGTTATGTGATTTGGGATGTTTGTGCAAAATTTCAGGTCTTTTGGATGTGGTTTGGTTGGGGTTTTTATCAAAAGCGTATTTCGGAAGTTTTTAGAAACTTAGGCTTGAATTCGATGAGAATATGGTTTTGGTGATGTTTGAGGTGTTTTGATGATTGGAACAAGTTTAAATGAGGTTTTAGGACATGTTGGTGCTCTTGGTTGAGGTCCCGGGGGCCTCGGGTGAGTTTCGGGTGGTCAATCAGACCATTTTCTAAGTTGAAAAGTTGCAGATTTTGGGAGTTCAGGTGTTGAAGAAAAAAAACCTTCGCGTTCGCAAGGGGTATGTCGCGTTCGCGTAGAAGGATTTGAGGAAGACCAGAATTAAGCCTTCACGTTCACGAGAGGTGCCTCGCATTCGCGAAAGGATGGAAAGCAGTGCATCGCGTTCGCGAGAAGGCACTCGTGATCGCGTAGAGCAAATTAGGGTCCAAGGCATTTTGTTCATCGCGTTCGCGAAGGTGTAGGAGGCAGAAGTATCGCATTCGCGATTGGTGTGACGCGTTCGCGTAGGGTAAAAATTGGTTAACGTAAGTTTGTGCTTCGCGAAAGCAAGACGTTGACCGCGTTTGAGAAGAAGGAATATCAGAACTGGGCAGAAAGTTTATAAGACATTTCCTCCACGATTTTAAGCCATTTTTCCACCATAGTTGATCATTTTGAGAGCTCTTTGAGGGATATTGAAGAGGGATTCAAGGAGAATTGATTGGAGGTAAGTTTTATGAACCAAGAACGTGATTCTATTGTGAAATTAACCTAGAAATTCATGGAATTTAAGCTAAAATTGGAAGAACTAGGGCTTGGGATTTTGAACTTTTGAATTGGAATTTGAGGGACCATTTGAGGTTGGAATTGAGAACTTTTGGTATGTATGAACTCGTGGGGTGATAAGGAATCTAATGATGCGAAAATTTCTGAGTTCCTGGGGCTCGAGTTTTGCTAATTTCGAGATTTTTGATATTTTTCGATTGTTTTCGCTTTGGGTTATGTTCCCTTAGCATATTGTGACGTATTCACTCTCGTTTTGATCAGATTCGATGCGCGAGGAGGCCGATTTGAGGGGCAAAGGCGTCGCAAGCTAGAGTTTTTGCTGGTTCGAGGTGAGTAATGAATGTAAATGATGTCCTGAGGGTTTGAAATCCCAGATTTGCACATCGTAGTCCTATATTGAGGTGAGACACGCGCTTAATGATGAGCGCGGGGTCATTTACTATTGGGGATTGTGACTTGGTCCATCCCGAGTGATACTTTTACCGCGTATTTGATTGAAGCTTATTTGTTATCAATATTATTTGGACGGATTGTCGTATTTGGGCTTCGTGCCAACTATTTGGACCCTTCGGGGAGTTTTTATCACTGTTTCATCACTGTTTTGACTTACTGCTTGAACTCAGTCGTATCGTTTTTCCACTATTTTACAACTCAGCCACTTTTTACTCGGTTTTAAAACTAAAATGATATCTTAGATGATGTTTTGGGCTGAGAACTACTATTTTACTACTGCTCGAAGGGCTTATATGATTTCTAGACTAAGCACGGCCAACGGCCAGATGTGAGGATACTATGGGATCGGGTTGCGCACCGCAGCAGTGTTATACTGATATTGATATGAGGCCGAGGGCCTAGATTTGATGCCACGAGATGGCTTGATATTGCGCTTGGGCCGTAAAGGGCCCCTCTCGGAGTCTGCACACCCCTAGTGAGCGTAGTCGATGATAAATAAATGGATCGGGCTGCGCGCCAGAGCGGGTACTACAGGGTACTGTTCCATGTGTTGATTTCCTTTATATGTTTGTCACTTAACTGCTTATTTGTTGTATAATTATCATATTTTGTTTTCATTGGTTTATTGCTTTCATATTACTTGTTTTAAACTGCCGCATTATAGATTACTCCGTGATTCTCCGTGATTTCTTATTCTCAGTCATTATTTATGTTTATTACTCACTGGGTCGGAGGACTCACATTACTCCCTGCACCTTACGTGCAGATCCAGGTGCATCTGAGGCTGAGTGAGGATTCTTCAGTTGAGCAGCGTATATCCGAGAGCATCGAGGTAGTTGCATGGCATCCGCAGCCCTGATCTCTCCCTTCTATCCTTTTGTTTTATCCGCAATTCCCTAGACTGATATGTATTAGATTGGTAAACCTATATTAGAGGTTCAGACTTGTGACACCGGATCTATATGGGCTATGTAGTAGGATTATTATTTGAAATTCCACATGTTTAACTCTTACTTCAAACTTCTAATATGATGAATTGGTAAACTAACTGTGATGGCTAGTAATGAACTGCATGAGAAATGGGTTAAGGTTGTTTATTTGTCAGGCTTGCCTAGCAGTGTGTTGGGTGCCATCACGACCGGGGGTTGGGGTCGTGACAGACACACGACCTTATCATATTCAAAAGAAACTTCACCCCCACTTTTCCTAATAATTCCACAGAGACCAAATTGGCTTGGATACTAGGAACATGCAACACATCATTCAATGCCAAAGTTTTGCAAGATGTGAGTTTGAGAAAAACTTTGCCTTTTCCAATAACTAGAGTAGCCCTTGAGTCACCAAGATATACAACTTATTCTCCTTCCTCAACTTGGGTGTAAGACACAAAGTCTTTTTTGTTAGAACATATATGCCTAGTGGCACCAGAATCTAATACTCAATCTTTTACATTGGCCACTAGGTTTACTTAGGAAACAACCACCACAGTTATATTATTTGATTTGACTTCAGTTAAATTTACTTTAACCTTAGAGGGATTGCTATTCCCAACCCTTTTCCGACATTGAGCAGCACGGTGACCCGGTTGACACAGACAAAATAGTTGCCTTTTTTCCTTTAAGTCATGATTGTTGGTTTTGGGCTTATAACCATTTCTTTTATCGTACCTATTGTGTGATTTGTCTTGCCGCTTGTTGTCCTCCACAAGGTTCGCTCTTGTAGTAATCTCCTTTCTTTTGTCAGCAACAGCTTGCTTGTGGTTGGTATTTTCAATTATAAAATGCTTGACCAAGTCCTTCAGCGACAGCTGATTGTGTTTGTGCTTCGATTATTGTTTGTAGTCACTCCAGGATTTGGGAAGTTTTTCTATAAGCATACCAGCAATAAACTGCTCGGGCAGAGAGATATCTTCAGATTTGAGATCTTTAATCAGCTTGTGATAATCGTTGATTTGTGCGGTTATGTCCTTGTCCTACGTCATCTCCCACTTGTAGTAGTTTCCAATTAGAAATTTTTGTTTTGTAGCATCTTCAGCAGTGTATTTTATTATCATTGACTCCCAAATTTCTTTTGCCTCCTGTCACGACCCTAACCCCGAACCCGATCGTGATGGTGCCTCTCGTGAAGACAAGGCCAGCCAGTTCAACCCAACTCAACTTTTAAAGTAGTTAATCAACATGAAAATAGTCTAAACATGATTTAAACAATACTAAATAGTAGAGATATCGATAATAATGCGGAAAGTCCAACCCAACACAGCTCTAACCGGGGTGTCACAAGTCACGAGCATCTCTAAACCATAATACTAGTCTGCTAAAGTTATAAACTACTACAAGTGTTTGAAAGGTAACAGAAATGATAGAGAAGTAGAGACACGGGGCTACGGACATCAACATCTACCTCGAAGTCTCCGAAAACCGCCTGGAATTAGAGGAATCAACACTCAGGAGCGGCACCAACTACGCCTGAATTTGTACACAAGGTGCAGGGAGTAAAGTGAGTACTCCAGAGTAACAAATGTAAATAACGACTGAAAGTAAGAAAACACATAAAACACAAGGCATTATATACTGAAGCAGTAAAAATCACTTAAAACAGTAAAACAATGAAGATTCAAGTAAATCTCTTTTCAACAAGTAAAACAAGTAATTGACAGGTAAGTAAACAAATAGAAGTTCGCCCCTCGGCCACAGTATCAACAAATCCACCTCTCTGGCAACATCTCAGAATAGTACCAGCCTCTCGGGCTCAATCTCACATCATACTGGGCACCCGCGCTCGCTTGGGATGTACAGACTCCGGGAGGGGCCCCTTACGGCCCAAGTGCAATATCAAGCCATCTCGTGGCATCAAATCTAGGTCCTTGGCCTCATGTAAATCAAGCCACCTCGTGGCATATATATGTATCTCAATCCCTCGGCCTCATATCAGTATCAGTGTATCCTCACAACTAGGCCCTCAGCCTTACTCAGTCCAAAAATCATCACAAGCCCCTCGGGCAATAGTAAAATAGTATTTATCAGTCCAAAACATCATTTAAAAGTATCATTTAAGTCTCAAAATTGAGTAAAAATTACTGAGTAGTAAAATAGTGGAAAATAACATGACTAAGTTCAAGTAGCAAACCAAAACAATGAGGAAATATAAAATAAAAGTCCCAAAGGGTTCAAATAGTTGGCACGAAGCCCAAATATGGCATTCAGCCCAATAAATGATGATAGCAAATAGTTTTAAATCAAATACGTGGTAAAAACCATTAATCGGGACGGACCAAGTCACAATCCCCTATAGTGCATGACTCCACGCTCGTCATCAAGCGTGTGCCTCACCTCAATATAGCACTACGATATGCGATCCGGGGTTTCAAACCCTCAGGACATCATTTACAATTATTACTCACCTCGAACCGGCTAAATCTCGAACTCGCAATGCCTTTGCCCCTCGAATAGGCCTCCAGGCATGTCGAATCTATCCAAAAACAGAACAAATATGTCACAATATGCTAAGGAAACAAAGCCCAAGCGAAAACAATCAACAAAGGGCACGATTCCCAAAATTACCACAACCTGAGCCCCGGGCTCACGTCTCGGAATCGGGTAAAATTTATATTTTCAGAATTCTCATACCCTCACGAGTCTAACCATACCAAAATTATCCAATTCTTGTACCATTTGGTCCTTCAAATCATCATTTTATATTTTTGGAATATTCCACAAAATTTCTTCCCAAACTCCATCCCAAATCACGAATTAAATGATGAATTCAATGATAGATTCATGTACTCTAGACAACTCTAAGTTAGAATCACTTACCCCGATGAATTTCTTGAAAAACCTTCGAAAAATTGCCAAAATCCGAGCTCTCTAGGTCAAAATATTAAATAAAACCCAAAACCTCATATTTATAGAGTACCCCACAGATTTCCACCTCTGCGGACCGCACAAAAACGACCGCGGTCCGCACAAAACCAGTGCGGTCCACACAACTGCGGCCGCACAGGTTTTCATCTGCAGCAATAGGCTTTAGTATTTTGGCCATAACCTTCGCTACAGATGTCCAAATTGTGATATCTTTACCTTTCTGGAAACTAGATGCGAAGGGCTACAACTTTCATTTTTGAATCATCTCAAAATTACTTGTAGATGAAAAGAAATGAGCTTCCGAAATAGGACCAGTAAAACGTTCCCCACCGCGGCCGCACAGCACCTACCGCAGCCGCACTTCATTTTGTGCGGACCGCGCTGGTGGGTTCCGAGGCCTGCAACCCTTCTAGACCTGCTACAGCTATGATTTTTGGCCTAAAACATCTCGGAACCCCTGGAACTTCAAACCAATTGTACCAACACATCCCATGACATCGTTCAAACTTGTTCAAAACTTCGGAACGCTCACAACAACATCAAATTACCAATTTAACATAAGATTCAAGCCTAATAACTCTTAAATTATGCTTTCGATTAAAAAGTCTATCAAATCTCGTCTGAATGACCTGAAATTTTGCACACACATCCCAAATGACACAACGAAGCTGCTGCAACTCTCGGAATTTCATTCTGACCCCTATATCAAAATCTCGCCTATCAACCGGAAATCGCCAAAATATCAACTTCGCCAATTCAAGCCTAAATCTTCTCTACAACTCCAAAACCCATTCCGATCACGCTCCTAAGTCAAAAATCACCTCCCGAAGCTAACCGAACCATCGGAACTCACATCCGAGACCTCTAACACACAAGTCAACATCCAGTTGACTTTTCCAACTTAAGCCTTCTTAAAAGAGACTAAGTGTCTCATTTCTTACCAAATCCTTTCCGAACTCAAACTAATCAACTTGATCACATAAAACACGGGTAACGAAGCATAAAGAAGTTGAAATAGAGGAAACGGAGCAGTAACTCATGAGACGACTGGCTAGGTCGTCACATTCCTTGTAGGAAACGTAGACATCGAACAATTCGTTAGAAAGAGTAGAAATTATAGTATGTCTACATACCTTATTAGTATGAACCCATTGAACCATCTGACTGGAAGTTGCTTCAATTGGCTTAGGATCAGTAAGTGCAAAAACAAATTTATGCATATCCAAAATAGAATGCATGCGTTCCTACCAACGCTTAAAATTATCTCCGCAAGAAATCTCAATTTTCGAAACATCAGGTACAACGGGTGTAGTAGCATCAACAGCAACATTAGCAGCTTTATTCTCCAAAATAACAACGTGAAAATATCCTTAAGATTTTTGTAAAAAATATTGGAATACGGAGAATAAGATGTAGCTTGAGGTGTGTCAAGGACACTGTCTTTAAGAAAATTTTAGCCACACCGTAATAAAAACTAGACGTATCCCCTAGGATTTAACAAGATCTTCAAGAGTAAATTAGGAGCAGAAATAACAAAGATTAACAAAGACAACTCATCACAGTTGAAGGAAAGTTCTTACTTCTTTTTTGGGATAATGCATAAAATCTTCCCCGACCTATGACCATATTACCAACTACACACCTTTTCTTTTCGGGTGTTTGTCACGACCCTAACCCCGAACCCAGTCGTGATGGCGTCTCTCATGAAGACAAGGCCAGCCAATCTAACACAATTCGTCCTTTTAAGTAGTTAAATAGCATAAGAATAGTTCAAACATGATTTAATAGCACAATTAGCGGAAATAGAGATAACAAAGCGGAAATACAACCCGACACAACCCTAACTGGGGTGTCACAAGTCATGAGCAACTAAGGATCCTGATACAAGTCTACTAAATACAATATCTGATACAACTGTTTTAAGAACATAGAAATAATAAGATAAGGGAGACACGGGGGCTGCGGACGCCAACAGCTACCTCGTAGTCTCTCAACCACTGCCTGGACTGGAGGGATCAACACTCAGGAGTGGGACCTGCTATGCCTGAATTTTCACGCACGGTATAGGGAGTAATGTGAGTACTCCGACCTAATGAGTAATAAATATAAATAATGACTGAAAGTAAGAAAACACGTAAGGCACAAAGCATCCTATAATGAAGCAGTAAAATCACTTAAAAACAGTAAATCAGTGAAGAATCAAGTAAAATCCCTTTTTCAACAAGTAATTGACAGTTAAATAACAAGTAGAAGATTCGCCCCTTGGGCACAGTATCAACAAATCCGCCCTTCGGGCAACATCTCATAACAGTACCAGCCCCTCGGGCTCAATCTTAGAACAATGTCAGCCCGTCAGGCTCAATCTCACATTACAATAGGTACTCGCGCTAACTGGGGGTGTACAAACTCCGGGAGGGGCCCCTTATTGCCCAAGCGCAATATCAATCCATCTCGTGGCATCAAACCTAGGCCCTCGGCCTCATAACAGTCAAGCCACCTTGTGGTGTATATATGTTTCTCAGGCCCTCGACCTCATATCAGTCAAGCCACCTCATGGCGTATATATATATATATATCAAGCCCTCGGCCTCATATCAGTATCAGTGTATCCTCACATCTGGCCCTCGACCGTACTCAGTCCAAAAATCATCACAAGCCCTTCGGGCATTAGTAAAACAGTAGTTCTCAGCCAAAAACATCATTTAAAATATCATTTAAGTCTCAAAACTGAGTAAAAATGGCTGAGTATTAAAACAGTGGAAAACAGCATGATTGAGTTCAAGTAATAAGTCAAAATAGTGAGGAAATAGTGATAAAAATCCACGAAGGGTTCAAATAGTTGGCACGAAGCCCAAATATGGCAATCAGCCCAAAACATGACGATAGCAAATAAGTTTCAATCAAATACGCGGTAAAATCATCAATCGGGACGGACCAAGTCACAATCCCCAATAGTGCACGACCCCACACTCGTCATCAGGCGTGTGTCTCACCTCAATATAGCACTACGATGTGCAATCCGGATTTCAAACCCTCAAAGCATCATTTACAATCAATACTCACCTCGAACCGGCTAAATCTCTAGCTCGCGATGCTTTTTCCCCTTGAATCGGCCCCCATACACATTGAATCTATCCAAAATCAGAACGAATACATCACAATATGCTAAGAGAACAAAGCCCAAGCAAAAACAATCAATAACGGGCATAAATCCCGAAATTACCAAAACCCGAGCCACGGGCCCACTTCTCGAAACTCAGAAATTTTCACATCATTAGATTCCTCGTCTCCCCACGAGTTCATACATATCAAAAACACAAGAATCGTAGTTCAAATGACCCCTCAAATCCTCAATTTAAGCCCTCTTAAACTCAAGCCCTAAACCACCATTTTTAGTCCTTTAATTCCTTAAATTTCAGTCCTAATCCTTGAAACATTACCATAAAAGTGTGTTTTAAGTCCAAAATTCTTACCTCAACGAAGTCTCCTTGATTTCTCTCTTCAAAATCGCCCAAAGCTCCCAATTCCGAGTTCAAAAATGGTTAAACTCTTCAAAAATCGTGAAGGATGAAATATATACCTTCTGCCCAGGTCTTTCCGCATCTGCGGTCCAAAACCCACTTCTACAGTACCGCATATGCGGTCAAAACAACCGCTTATGCGGTCCCTCACTTAATAGCCAGAATCGCATCTGCGATAGAAATTCCGCATCTGCGGCTTTGCGGATGCAGCCACCTTGACCGCTTCTGCGGAAACTGCTCGCCAAACCAACTTTCGCATCTGCGGTCTCCTCCTTCGCACCTACGGTCCCCAAACCGCAGGTGCGAAAACACCAGAAGCAACAATTTTTTCTGAAATCTCTCAAGTCCCAAATCTTCCCGTTAACCATCCGAAATCACCCCGAGGCCCCCGGGACCTCGACCGAAAGCATAAACATGACCCAATACCTTATTCAAACTTGTTCCAATTATCAAAACACCTCAAACAATATCAAATCTACCAAATCACATCGGATTCAAGCCTAAGTTTCTAAAATCTTCCAAAATACGCTTTCGATCAAAAACCTAACCAAACCACGTCCGAATGACGTGAAATTTTGCACACACATCCCAAATGACACAACGAAGCTACTACAACTCTCGGAATTCTATTCTAACCCTTATATCAAAATCTCACCTATCAACCGAAAATCGCCAAAATATCAACTTCGCCAATTCAAGCCTAAACCTCCAAAACCAATTCCGATCACGCTCCTAAGCCATAAATCACCTCCCGAAGCTAACCGAACCATCGCAACTCACATCCGAGTTCTCTAACACATAAGTCAACATCCGGTTGACTTTTTCAACCTAAACCTTTCTTAAAAGAGACTAAGTGTCTCATTTCTTACCAAATCCTCTCTGAACTCAAACTGATCAACCCGATCACATAAAATATGGATAACGAAGCATGAAGAAGCAGAAATAAGGGAAACAGAGCGGTAACTCATGAGACAACTGGTCGGATCGTCATAGTGTCCTATACCCCTCAAAAAAAATTTATCCACAGAATTTCTTTAACCTTATACGCGTAATTAAACCCGACCCCAATTTATAATACAACCTCTATATAACACGTGCTAATGGGGCCCACCCAAGTCCCTTTTATTTTGTTATGCTATCCATTTTCTAATTGTGCCTTCTTCTCCTTTTTGGTGACATGTAAACTGTGTTCTTCATCCCACAAAATTTCAGCAACTTTCATCCTCTCAGGCACTAACTGAGTTTGGAATTCCTGGTGAGATCGAAGCCGAAAATAATGTTGCTTCGACGACTTCCTCTAACCTAGAGAGTCATAGAGTTATCTCTAGATAACTCCCTTCACAGTAAATCCTAAACTCTCAATTCAATTTCATTAATAAGCTTTTTAGCTCTTTAGAAGCTAACGTGTTAAGCCATTAGCCTCTAATAGAATGTAAAGATGGGGTCTTCGCCATCCATACAAAGTCTATTCAAGTTGGTATTTGTTATTTCATAACCCTAATATCTCATAGATAAAAATTGGGGAAGAAATTTCAAACCTTAAAATAAAATTGTAAATTTGAATTAACTAAAGATTAGTAAATTATAGTCTATAGATTTAAAATCACCTCTTCAATTTCAACACCACCAGTAGAAGCTCTTCAACAATGGTAGATATTTTACGTTCGGGAGGAGTGATAAAAGAATGGGTTGAAATAAAAAAAAAGTTGAGTTTTACGTTTGAGAGCCTTTCTTATGGCTTTTTTTGCATAACACGTGATAATTATATAGCAGACGAGCCTTTAAATTTAGTCCTTACGCGCTTAGAAGAGGTGTAGTCACGTTTGGGTTCAATTAAGCATATAAGGTTAAAGAAATTCTGGGGAAAAAAGTTCAGGGGAGTAATAAAACCCCCGAAAAAAAAAGATGCATAGTTGCTAATATGGTCATAGGTCGAGAAGGATTTTATGCATTAGCCCTTCTTTTTTCACACACTTTAGCAAGATGAAAACAAAGAAGTTTAAATAGTACAAAAGAAATGCACAATCTATAAGGGTCTGTTTGGAAAGCCACTAGGTAATTGGAATTGGTGTAATTACTAGGGTAGTAATTACACAGCCTAGTAATTACACAGTTGTATACTTACGACAACCTGTTTGTTTATCATAGAATAATTACAGTGTAATTACAAGTTTACTGTTTGGTTGCACAAGTGTAATTACATAGTTAAATTAAATCTTAAATGAAGTAATTATTAAAATTTAAAAATTAATATAATAAATATATGCCTATAAATTTTTATAAGTATAAATAATATTATATTTGGTATCTAAGATATATTTTTTTCGTGAATATACATTAATAGTAATTATATATTTATAACTAATATTGTAAAAATAATTTTTATATATTTTCCATTAATAATATTTAGTTTAGATACTTACAAAAAAGTAAAAACATACGTTTTGTAAGAACATCAAGGAATTCATGTTTGATAAAATAAATTAATATTTATAAATATAATGTCATAACATTATTCAAATGTTTGACAAAATTAATCTATCAATTTTAACTAAAAAATGAACAACATGCAATGTGAGCCAATTCTATTAAAACAAGTAAACTGGAACCATGAAATAACACAATTTCAAGATCCAAAAAAAATAGTTTAACATATTGTCACGCCCCAACCTTGGGAGGCATGGCTGGCACTGGGTGCCGCACTTGTGATGACCCGGTTGGTCGTCTTAAGAATTAACACCCCGATCCCATATTAACTACTTTTCTCGAGATTATTTCTGCTATTTTGATTTGTCGGGATGTTCGATTTTGAGTTTCGGAGAGTTTTGGGACACTTAGTCCCTATATGAGAGCTTAAGTGTTAGAGAGTTGACCGTAGCCGGAGCAGTGTGAAGACGGTCTCGGAATGGAAATCTGATGGTTGTGTTAGCTCCGTTGGGTGATTTCGGGCTTAGGGGCGTGTTCGGATTGTGTTTTGGAGGTCCGTAGCTAATTTAAGTTTGAAATGCCGAAAGTTGAATTTTTGAAGTTTCTGGTCTGATAGTGAGATTTTGATCTGAGGGTCAGAATGGAATTCCGGAAGTTGGAGTAGCTCCGTAGTGTTGAATGTGATGTGTGTGCAAAATTTCAGGTCATTTGAACGAGGTTTGATAGACTTTCTGATCAAAAGCGTGTTTGTAGAGTTTTTGGAAGGTTGGAGTAAGTTTGAATGATGTTTTAGGATTGGTTGGCAGGTTTGGTTGAGGTACCGTGGCCTCGGGTGTGTTCCGGATGCTCAACGGACCATTTTTGGACTTGGAAAGATTGCAGATTTTCTGCTGTTGTATTGCAGAGAAAACCTTCATCGCGTTCGCGAGGGGGTCTTGCGTTCGCGTAGAGCATCTGGGTGAAGCAGCTGACATGTGCTTCGCGTTCGCGATGATGTCCCGCGTTCGCGAAGGTAAGGATCTGTTGGTCTTCGCATTCACGACATGGTCCTCGCGTTCGCATAGGGTCTGCCCGTGTAAGCTACGCGTTCGCTAGTGGACCTCGCATTCGCGAAAGAGGAATTTGGCCAGCAGGACTTTTGTGCATCGCGTTCGTGATAGTAGTCTCGCGTTCGCGAAGAAAGAATTACCTGGGCAGATATAAGATTTCAAAATCGAGGGTTTAGCCATTTTTATCAAAAATTAAGCTTGGGAGCTCGGATTTGAGCGAGATTTTGAAGGATGTTCAAAGATATCGATTGGGTAACGATTCTAGACTTCTTTTTGCTTGTAACCCATTAATCTAAACATAAATTCATCCTTTAATTTCGAAATTTGTATGAAAATGGGGAAAAGTTCTTAGACCAAGAAATTGAGTTTTGATTAAGGATTTGACATCGGATTTGGATAATTTTTGTATGGTTAGACTCATGAGAGTTTGAGAATTCTGAAACTATAAATTTTACCCGATTCCGAGACATGGGCCCGAGGGACGTTTTGGTCATTTTACATAATTTCGCGTATTAGCTTAGACTTTAATTGTAGAATCAATTACTTGAAGTGTTATTTACATTATTAAATTGAATTGAATAGATTTGGGCCATTTGGAGTCGAGTACTCGTGGCAAGAGCGTGGTTTCGGATTATTTTTTGAGCCGGTTCGAGGTAAGTGGTTTATCTAACCTTGTGTGAGGGACCTTCCCCTTAGGGTTGGTGTATTTGGTAATTGAGATGCCTTGTACATGAGGTGACAAGTGTGTACTTGTGCTAATTGTTGGAAATCCGATTTTCTTAAAGTAATTACTAGTATGTTTCCTTTCCTGTTTCTATTACTTGCACTATTAAGCGTGTTGTTAGCTTAGGAAAGCATGTCTAAGTGACTTAATTGCTTTATTTGCTCAGCATGTCTTACTTGACTTATGTACAGCATGCTAGGCTGGAATCACTTGTTGCCTTAATATGAAATTTTTGCCATTTCTGTATATTTTCCTGTTGCTGCTGTATATTTATTTTGGGACTATGGATGTGGGATTCCGGTAGCCCCCCTAGTCTGTTTATTTTGGGACTGCGGATGTCGGATTCCGGTAGATCCCCCTGCATAGTTGTATGGAACTACGGGAATGCACCTGGTAGATTCTCCCAGTATTGGGTATTTACATTTGGGACTACGGAACGTGATTGCGGTAGATCCCCGCGCACTATGAGTTGGACTACGAGACGAGATCCCAGGAGATCCATCGAATATGTACATATGGGACTACAGGATGGTATCTTGGGAGATCCCCGATTGTTATTATTGGTGTTGAGCTGTATTTCCTTTCCGTGTTTACTGTGCTTCTGTATAGTTGTTGTTGTCATGTACATCCTGTGTTATTTTACTGCTGTACTTATTTATACTGTTCTATTCTATACTATCGATCTTTATATTTTATTTAACCTTAGTAGGACCCTGACCTTCCTCGTCACTACCAAACCGAGGTTAAGATTGGCACTTACTGAGTGCCACTGTGGTGTACTCATGCCCCCTTCTGCGCATGTTTTTCATGTGCAGATCCAGGTACCGCTACTCAGGTCTACCATCCTTGAGGGAGGCGACTACTTTAGAGACTTCGAGGTACATCTGCCGCGTCCGCAGACCGAGAAGTCCCTTTCTATTCCTGCTTTAGTATTTAGCCCTTCTGTATTTTTCTGTTCTTATTAGACATTCTAGAGTTAGAGCTATGTAGTATTGATCTTAGCTTGTGATTCGTGGGTTTCCGGGTCTTAGATTTACGTTTTGGTTTTGAGAGTTGAATATGGTGTATGCCGAGTGGCACATTTAAACATTGTTACTGCTTTATTACTGTTTAAAGTCGTTTTACTTCCGCAAATTTTGGTTTTTTTCTGCAATTTAGGCTTACCTAGTCGTAGAGACTAGGTGCCGTCACGATGGTTCATGGAGGGCGAACCGAGGTCGTGACAGCATTGGCTCGAGCGAACCACTCTACAACTCATTCATTCTTTTTATAACTATCATGGGCCAACATGGCCACAACTCGTAATGTACAATTATACGTGGGCAAATGTTATATTAATGAACCATCATTCATAAAACATTAATACAAATGAGCTGTCAAGGCCTCTGACATACTGTACAAAATAAACTTCTGTGTCTACAAAGCCTCAAAGCTTATTTGACATAAAATGGGACAGAATACCGGTTGACCCATAAGTATGTAGTAAAACTCTGGCACAATGACCCATAGGTTCGGCTATACTCCAAATGAGGTGGCGTCTAATCGATCCTTCACTGGATGCCAAACTCGTTTACAATGAGGGCTCATCAAACTGATTGTTTGTACCTACGGGCATGAAACGCAGCATCCCCAGGCAAAAGGGACGTCAGTACGAAATAATGTACCGAGTATGTAAGGCAATTTACCGAAAAATGAAACTGAACTGATAATATAATAACTGTAAGTAGATGGAAGTCAAAAATAATCTAAAGATATGCTTACCAGCTGATACCGACTCAACTCTCTCAATATAATAAGTAAAATAATTGTCCGCCCTATAAGGCTCTCTATATATATATATATATATATATATATATATATATATATATATATATATATATATATATATATATATATATATATAATTGCTCTGCCGTAGTAGGCTCGCTCATAGGCGCTCGGCCATACTAGGCTCTGTATCTCGACCAACTAGGCTCGCTCATAGGCGCTCGGCCACAGTAGGCTCGGTTGTGTGTATATATATATATATATATATATATATATATATATATATATATATATATATATATATATATATATATAATTGCTCTGCCGTAGTAGGCTCGCTCATAGGCGCTCGACCATACTAGGTTCTGTATCTCGGCTAACTAGGCTCACTCATAGGTGCTCGGCCATAGTAGGCTCGGTATATAACTTATCATCTGATCAGAGGTTGCCTAATAGGGGTCTGCCCATCGATTATAGCTCGATGGTGGTGAAAATATTGTAATACTGTATATATGTAAATTCTCTGCTCTCTTGACTGGAAGAACGAAATACTCAACTGACTATGAAATCCCGATAAGGAGAATATTATAACTTACAAAACTAGGAAAATATACGCAATTTGCGAGACTAGAAAAATATACGTAAATTTCGGGATATGAATTTTCTTTGTGGCTCATTAACAAAATCGTGTAATGACAAGATCATGATAAATGAAATAAGGGCTTAGCCTTAACATACCTGAGCAACATAATTACCATACTGATTTTGCCCAGTCTTGCTGCAGCTGTGCTTGTTTGCTCAGTACCCCCTTCGGGTAATAGATGACTTCCTGCACTGTATGAAGCTTGTCTCCCAATACGAATTTTATTTCCACTCATTACCTAGTTTCTCTTTTATTCTATTCAATGATATAGTATGGCGATATCTTTTTTCCAATCCTATTGCGGCTTTCAAGGTTTGTATATTTAATTTGAAAGAAACCTCTACATACTTATCTCAACTATGAACTATCAAAGTAATTGCCTTTGCTAGCATTTACAAAGGCATATACATATACTATTGAAGCCACTTTAGCTTTAACTTGTTTCCTGTTTCAAATTTTCTCTCTATCTCTCAATGGTATAATCCGTAAGTGATTATACCCTAGTTCATAAAATAGGGTGGGACCCATATAGTAATGACTAAGACTTAATCATACTCAATTATAACACCTTTCAAATGTAAGGTAAGAGTCACAAAACAAAAGAAAGGGCTGCTACGTTGTCGATTTTTAGTTCTTATCCAAAGACAACCACTAATTATTAATTGACTAGGTAATATTCGTTACCCAGTAATTAATCAATTACCCGCATAATTAAAAATTAACTCAAATTACTTAAAATTCTACTTATTTCTTTTATATACTTTATACATCATATTATTATTTCTATTAAAACATCCATGTAAAAATACACATTCACACCACTACATCACATACTTAATTTCTTTCACCCATCAACATTTTACATAACCAACTCATAAACAACGAATTCTTCTCCATGTTTGCCCTATACAAAATTGCTTTACATGTCATATATAGTGTCTTGTTGTTTTTTTTATATTAAAATGAGACAGCTTGAAAAATAACGGCTTATTTCTGATGTGGTAGCCTAGTTATTCTCTCTTTCCGTTTTCTTCTCCTATGTATTTGTTTAGGCTATATTCATGTCACTTTTCTTTCCTTTTCGCTTGTTTCCTCTTTTCACCTTTCTTGGTTTATTATAGGATATTAAATGTTCACCACTGGGATATGCTTCCAAATTAATTGATCCACTATGGAGTTCCTTATCAAAATTTTGAAGTAGTTTATAGTTTGCATTTTCCCGTTGTCATCTCTATCTCCAATAACACTAATCTTTCTTATCATTATACAACTACCATTCAAAAATTATATACTATTATTTTATTAAAATATTCATGTAAAAATACATATATTTTCTCAACTTTTAATTTTGCTAATCTCGTATAAAGAGTGCAAATTCTCGTACGCTTAATTCTTAAAATGTTAAAAAGATAACATTCTTTTCTTGTGAGAAAATAATTTTTATCTTTACAATAAAGAAAATCTCATAAACTTTATCATATTATATGTATAATTTACCATATTCGAAAATAGTAATAATGGTAACTATCCAAAATTATACTTATAAAACTTTTACTAAAATACTCCACTTAAAAGAAAATACCACACTAACATAATATCTAACAGTATCAGGGTTGTAAACTTACAGGGTCGTATAATAACATAGTCACAAATCCTCTATAATCATAAATGGTCTTAATCCATTCGAGCTCATATGGATTACTACGACTAATCCTAATATTAAAGTATGGGATGTAACACATGTCACACCTCCTTTTTCACCTACACCCCCGCTAAGGGACGTTAAGGGAGTTTTTCCAATTAAAGGACAATCGAAACGGGATTTTATTTAAAGGTTCAGAGTCGCCACTTGGGAGATTTATGGTGTCTCAAGTCACCGATTGAATCCCGAATCGAGGAAAAGAATGACTCTGTTTAAGAGTCTGCACACCAGAAATCCAGATAAGGAATTCTGTTAACCCGGGAGAAGGTGTTAGGCATTCCCGAGTTCCGTGGTTCTAGCACGGTCGCTCAACTGTCATATTCGGCTTGATTATTTGATTTTATAAAATTATGAACCTACGTGCAAATTTTAACTGTTTACCGCTTTTGTTATTATTTATTCAAAGAATTACAACGTCATGAGAATGCATCTCGAATTGCGCCACATAAATGTACCCGCAATTTTCGATACGTTCCAACTTCTTTGAGATTTGGATTTGGGTCACATAAATGTGCACCCGAGTTTATGAAGATAACATTATTAAATACACTCCTAAAGATACTAACACGTTGTTATTTTGAGAAAAACCGTAAAGTTCGCTATGCGGCCTGTCTAGAAATCTAAGCATTTGAAATAACTGTCTGTTGAGGGCCTCGCAGTTTGTGTATTCTTGTTTGTTGAGGCTCGTCTCATTCATTATTTTTTTTAAAAAGGAATTTGCAACGTCATGGAAATGCATCTCGAACCACGTCACAATCAATGCACCCGTGATTAACGATACATTTCGACTTCGTTGAGATTTGGATTTGGGTCACATAAATGTGCACCCGAGTTTAAGAAAGTAAATTATTAAAAGTACGCGCCTAACAGTGACTAACGCGTTATTACTTTTGGGAGAAAGGCCGTGAAATTCGCTAAGCGGCCGATCCCGAGATCTAAGTATTTAATATATATACAATCGTGAGGGCCCTGCAATCGGTGAGTTTTACTAGGCGAGGCTCATCCCGTTTATTTTGAAAGGACAATCCTAAAGTGACTACATTTTCTATTAAGTTCGTCTCTAAAATAAAAGAGAATAGGTCCTAATTAGTTACATGTTTATAAGCTCGTGCCTCTTATTGTTTATTAGATTAAGACAAATGCAAACAGAAAATTGCAACAGAGCTTACTCAAGGGAGATTGTATTGTTCCTTATTCTATTAGTTAATAACACTAAAGTTGAGATTATGAATAGAACACGAGATTGACACCCAGTAATATCAAAACAAACTAACTATTCTTTGATTAATTTAAACTAACATTATTAGATGAATTGAACTATTGGAATTAACTATGTGTAATACAAAGCCATTTTTTTTTTACTCTTTTTACGACTTGTCGAAGAAATGCGTCAATGCTTAAAAAAACTGACATTAGGCTAACATCAATCACTAACATTTGAGAATATTAGTTACTAACATTATTCACATTGCTATTTAAAATGATGTTACCTACTCAAGCGAACTCGCAATTTCAGAACTAACCCTATTAAACCAACATGCTGATTTCCATAAACTATTTGAACCTGTTTCGTGGCATAACCTATTTGAAACTATTGCACGACTACTGAAAAAAAGAATTAACTACACTATATTTCGTAACTAGTAATCACAAACTAAGATTAATTACGATTGATATTCACATGTTTGTAGAAATAGATTCAACAGTCCAGTTTATGCATTCCAGAGTCATTCTAATACATGTTATGCGATATCAAGTGAACTACTGCTTATACATTAAATTAAACACAAAGAAACAGGAGACATTCAGAAATCCATTCCAACAACTCTTTACTGCCTTTCCATTAAATTTGAGAGCTTTAGAACATGTACCTGGATAATGGAAATACAAGAAGAAGAAGGAGCAGTCAGCAACAGTAGTAACACAGCAAAACAACAGCAATCCAACAGAAGCAGTTCAGACCAAATTCGAGGCTCAGAAAAATTTGAGGAAAACCAAACAAGGTCGATAGAACAGCCCCAAAAGTTTGTAAAAGACTAAACAGCAACAACCAACATCACCACAAACAGACTCAACCACGCGTGTATTAAACCCAAAAGTGAACTCGTAGACCAATGAACCAATTAAGCATTCAAAAAAGAATCAGGTTCACTGTCCCGAATTCGAGTTACTCCTACAGATGCAATGAAAAACCTTCTCTTTCTTTTTGTTTTCGTCTTTTTAAACTCTCCAGCACTCTTTTATGATTTTCAGAATCTTTTTTCTCGTCTCAAAAACCAGCCCCTTTTTCTATCTTAAAATGACCATATTTATAACCCAAAACAGGTATGGGCAACATATTTTAATCAATCCTTTTTTAAGTTTTTCATACCATTATGTTTTGTTCCCCACATTTGCATGCCTTGTTCCCCACTATATTAAATAAATGTATTAGTTCCTACTACCACATGTCTTGTCTTTATTTAATTCCCTTATTCCCCATTACTGCATGCTTTTTCCCCCACTATATTAAACAATGCATTATTGCTCACTACCATATGTCTTGTCCCCCCACTATGTATTAAACAATGTATTAATTCCCACCATCATATGTCTTGTCCCCCACTAGGTATTATTTTAATATTATTAATGCCTAGTGGACGGAGCACTCAAATTAATCATTTTTTTAAGACTCATTTCCCATATTACCCCTGAAACTACTGAAATTACCATTCTACCCACATCCCCTTTGATCTGTATTACAAACCATATCAGCTATAACCAATTCATCTAATCAATTATTCAATTAATAATCAAACTCTGAATGAACAAACTCGCCAAACAAACTCCTAATCGACAAGTTCATGAAAACACAATCAGAGCTTGAACGTATGCTTGTTCAACATGTATTCCCGGAATTTAGCAGTCCTGTGGGCAATCTTCGAGCCAAGGCAGCATGGGTTGCAGGACAATATGCCCATGTTAACTTTTCAGATCCCAATAACTTCCGCAAAGCATTACACAGTGTTGTGGCTGGAATGCGTAATCCTGACCTCCCTGTTCGTGTTGATTCTGTTTTTGCTTTACGATGGTTTGTTGAAGCACTTGAGACTATCGTTGACAAGTTTGGTGAGGAGATGGCTCCTTATGCTAAGGGGTCGTTGGCGTGATAGTGGAGCTGGAGCAGTAGTGGCTTGGAGATGTTGCTGCTCGCTGCTGCTCGACGGAAAAGGCTGGTTGATGGTCAGCTGGCGACGGGCTGGCTGTGCTGGTCGTGAGGCGCAGCTGGGGCGGTGACGACGTGGTCGTGGTGGACGTGAGGAGCAGTGACTGACGAAGAAGAAGAAGCAGCAACGGTTGGTTTGTTTTGGGTGTTGAAGGGGTCGTTTGGGGACGATGAAGACGGGAGGGCAGTCATGGGGGGTGGTCATTTGGACTACGATGACGAAGAAGGCAGCCATGGGGGGTGGGCATTTGGATGAAGATGAAGAAGAAGGGCAACCATGAGGGTGGTGGGTTCGAAGAAGAAGGAGAAAGAAGAGGGGGCGGGTGTTTAGGGTTTTGGGGTTGAAAAAAATGAAAAATGGAAGAAAGGGGGTGTTTGTTTGGGTTATGGGGCGGACCGGGTCGGGTCGACCCGGTGGGGGTTTGGTTCTTTGGGCCTGTGGTTTAAAATTGAAGAAAAGGCCCAATCCGATTTTCTTCTTCTTTTATTTCCATTGCTTCTTTTTCTTTTTCTTTTCTTAAAATAAAACTAAAATTCTAAAAATTCTAAATTAACCTATAGAAATAAATTAATTTATAAAAGTACTAATTAACTCTTAACAATTAAGACACAATTATATAGCAATTAACGATAAAATCACACAATTTGGATATTAAATGCTAAAACTACGACGTATATTATTTTTATGATTTTTTGTTCTTGTAAAACAAACTTAATTGCTCCTAATTGTAGAATTAAATCCTAAATGCAAATGCGACATATTTTGTATTTTTTATTAATCTAATAAATAAACATGCACAGACAAATACAAATAATTATCCAAAAATGCCACGAAAATTCTCAAAATTGCGCACAAAGGAAAATTGTTTTATTTTGAATTTTTTGGAGTAATTCTCACATAGGGCAAAAATCACGTGCTCACAGCTACCCCTCTTTGTCTGAAACCACGAAGAGTTTTCGTGCAAAGATAAAGTGAGCAGATACGAGCGATTTTTTTGCCCATCCGAGTACTCCGTGTGAAGTAATTTTTTGAAAGATTTAACTGAACCTTTGCTTCAAAGGTTTCCTACATATCCCTGGCTAAAAGGGAATCAGGCTAATGTAGTTCGGGAAATTTTGGTAGCTGGGACTACCATGGGACTGCAATTTTGATGTTGCTGCTGTTGTTGTTGATGTTACCGCTTACTGACCTCTTTATTACACCTTGATGAAAGATAAAGAAGTTATACTAAGTTATGATCTATGAATTACAAAGATTTATTCTCAAATTTGGCCATGTGACTGTTGTTGCCTTGTTGTTTTGCAGTCTTGCTGTCTTGTGTTTCCTCTGATGTTTCTTTGCTTCTGACTTGACTCGTATTCTCTCTTGATTGCCGAGTTTGAACTGCTCATTTCCTTCTTGTGAGCTCTGCATTACTTTTCCGTCGAATCTTGAACTGCCTTCCTCTGCTGGGGATTTTTGTTGTTTACCGCTGGGGATTTCGGTTGTATTCCTCTGCTTTACTGGCTTCAACTTCAATGTATTCCCCTGCTGTATGGGCGGGCTCCCAGATTCAAAACTTGAAAATAAAACGTCATTCCTTTCTTCAGGAGGGCTCCTAACCTCAACAACAACTTTGAAAAACAAATCGCCATTCCTTTCTTCAGGCGGGCTCCTGACCTCAACAACAACTTTGAAAAATAAATCGACATTCCGTTCTTTAAGCGGGGCTCCTGACCTCAACAACAACTTCGAAAAGTAAAGCGCCATTCCGTTCTTCAGGCGGGGCTCCTGACCTCAACAACAACTTCGAAAAATAAATCGACATTCCTTTCTTCAGAAGGGGCTCCTGACCTCAACAACAACTTCGAAAAATAAATCGTCATTCCTTTCTTCAGGCGGGCAACTGACTTCAACAATAACTTCGAAAAATAAATCGTCATTCCGCTCTTCAGGCGGGGCTCCTGACCTCAACAACAACTTCAAAAAATAAAATGTCATTCCGTTCTTCAGGCGGGGCTCCTAACCTCAATAACAACTTCGAAAAATAAATCGTCATTCCTTTCTTCAGGCGGGCTCCTGACCTCAACAACAACTTCGAAAAATAAATTGTCATTCCGTTCTTCAGGCGGGCAACTGACTTCAACAACAACTTTGAAAAATAAATCACCATTCCGTTCTTCAGGCTGGGCTCCTGACTTCAACAACAACTTCGAAAAATAGATCGTCATTCCGTTCTTCAAGCGGGACTCCTGACCTCAACAACAACTTCGAAAAATAGATCGTCATTCCGTTCTTCAGGCGGGGCTCCTGACCTCAACAACAACTTCGAAAAATAAATCGTCATTTCATTCTTCAGACGGGGCTCCTGACTTCAACAACAACTTCGAAACATAGATCGACATTCCATTCTTCAGGCGGGGCTCCTGACCTCAACAACAACTTCGAAAAATAAATTGTCATTCCGTTCTTCAGATGGGGCTCTTGACCTCAACAACAACTTCGAAAAGAAAAAAATAAAACGTCATTCCGTTCTTCAGGTGGGGCTCCTGACCTCAACAACAACTTCGAAAAATAAATCGCCATTCCGTTCTTCAGGTGGGGCTCCTGACCTCAACAACAAATAAAGCGTCATTCTGTTCTTTAGGCGGGGCTCCTGGCCTCAACAACAACTTCGAAAAATAAATCGCCATTCCTTTTTTCAGGCGGGCTCCTGACCTCAACAACAACTTCAAAAAATAAATCGTCATTCCGTTCTTCAGGCGGGCAACTAACTTCAACAACAACTTCGAAAATTAAATCGCCATTCTATTCTTCAGGCGGGGCTCCTGACTTCAACAACAACTTCAAAAAATAGATCGCCATTTCGTTCTTCAGGCGGGGCTCCTGACCTCAACAACAACTTCAAAAAATAGATCGCCATTCCGTTCTTAAGGCGGGGCTCCTGACCTCAACAACAACTTCGAAAAATAAATCACCATTCCGTTCTTCAGACGGGGCTCCTGACTTCAACAACAACTTCGAAAAATAGATCGCCATTCCATTCTTCAGGCGGGGCTCCTAACCTCAACAACAACTTCGAAAAATAAATCGTCATTCCGTTCTTCAGATGGGGCTTCTGACCTCAACAACAACTTCGAAAAGAAAAAAAAATAAAACATCATTCCTATCTTCAGGTGGGGCTCCTGACCTCAACAACAACTTCAAAAAATAAATCGCCATTCCGTTTTTCAGGCGGGGCTCCTGACTTTAATAACAACTTCGAAAATAGATCGTCATTCCGTTCTTCAGGCGGGGCTCCTGACCTCAACAACAACTTCGAAAAATAGATTGCCATTCCGTTCTTCAGGCGGGGCTCCTGACCTCAACAACAACTTCGAAAAATAAATCGACATTCCGTTCTTCAGGCGGGCCTCCTGTCCTCAACAACAACTTCGAAAAATAGATCGTCATTCTGTTCTTCAGGCGGGGCTCCTGACCTCAACAACAACTTCGAAAAATAAATCGTCATTCCATTCTTCAGATGGGGCTTCTGACTTCAACAACAACTTTGAAAAGAAAAAAAATAAAACGTCATTCCGATCTTCAGGTGGGGCTCCTGACCTCAATAACAACTTCGAAAAATAAATCGCCATTCCGTTCTTCAGGCGGGGCTCCTGACTTTAATAACAACTTCTAAAAATAGATCGTCATTCCGTTCTTCAGGCGGGTCTCCTGACCTCAACAACAACTTCGAAAAATAGATCGTCATTCGTTCTTCAAGCGGGAATCCTGACCTCAACAACAACTTCGAAAAATAAATCGTCATTCCTTTCTTCAGGCGGGCAACTGACTTCAACAACAACTTCGAAAAATAAATCATCATTCCATTCTTTAGGCGGGCCTCCTGACCTCAACAACAACTTCGAAAAATAAAACGCCATTCTGTTCTTCAGGTGGGGCTCCTGACCTCAACAACAACTTCGAAAAATAAATTGTCATTATGTTCTTCAGGCGGGCTCCTGACCTCATTTTCCTTCTAACTTGAATTATCTTTCTTCAAAACCACTTCCCTCAAAACTTGTATTGTCTTCTCTGCGAACTGCTGGGGATAACATTTTTTCAAAAATATGTTATCTTACTCCTTCAAAGGCTACTTCCCTTAAGATTGATGTTTCATTCCTCTGCAAACCGTTTCCTTTTGCAAAACTGGTCTTCTTTTTTTTTTCTTTTTCTTTTTCTTTTTTTTTCTTTTTATTCTTCCTTCAAAGACTACCTCTCTTAAAACTCGTGTTATCTTCCTCCTGACATTGCTTTCTTTAAACTTGTTTTGCCTTCTCCCGAAAACTGCTAGGGATACCGCTTTTCACCAAGCTTGTGTTAGACTTCCCGAAAATTTCTGAAATGAATGAAAATTTTCTGCCCCAGTTTGACAATCTTTCTTGTGGTGCATATTTCCGTCGTCAGTAACATTCCCTGTCCCTGCTGGAAATCAAAGAAAATTTAGTCAGTTTTAAATGTGGTGGTTGGTTGTGTTACTCCTGTTGGGGATGCTATCAACCATTTTCCATCTATGCGTTGTTTGACTATCTTGCAGCTTGGCTGATACCTTTCGACTTTCTTGACGATTCCTTATTCACAAACCTCGTGTATTTTCATGACAGCTGATTTTACTTGAAGATCTTGCATGTTCATTGATTAACCACTTCATCCATCGTCTGTGTTACTGAAATACCTTTTTCGGTGCAAACCCAATATCTTCTTTTGCGGTACTGTCCGTGAACTGGCATTTCCCCAACCTTTGAGTCTCCTATGAATTTCCCAATTATGTCCATTCCTTTCCGCGATGTTCTTTCTTGCTGGCCTTAGCCTTATAACCCTCGATTTCTGCTGGGGATATCTTTCTTGACACTGGTCCATCCTTTTGTCAATCTCATCATTGAATATACCCTCGGTTCAATCCCCCTGGCCCTCTTTTTGTTGCATTGTCCCTGAATTGATATGGACCAATCTTGGGTATTTTGCGCGAACCTCAAAGCACGTTGACTACTACCAGCTCATTGCGCTTGTTCTTTCCTGACTTATACCACTTTGATGTACTAGTCAGATCTCGTCTTGCATAATTAGAAAGCTGATGGCAAATTTTGAAGTCATTTCTCGCTTGTTCTGACCAAAGAGACTCAAGAAGAGGAAATGACAAGGGTAAAAGGAACAGAGTAAAAGGCAAAAGGAAGAGATGACTCCTAACGAGAAAAACTACAAAGTAAAACCTATCAGATGTGGATACCAACTCTATTGGCCATGACATGCACATGTGGCCTATCCTTCATCATTAATCGCCTGTCACAATCTTCGTCTGGTGCTTTCCTATTTGATTCTCAATCTTTATTCGACTTGTAGTGCCCGAAGGGTTTTCACTATCAAGCCTCTCTCATTTTGATTTTTCTCTCAACTTATAGCCGCCTCAAGGTGCCCGTGAAGGTTTTCACCGATAAGACTCTCTCATTTTATTACTTTTCTGTCGGAGATCAGAGTGTTATTCTCGACTTCCATTTGTATGACTTGGCATCTTTCGAAGACTGGTCAAAAGGTCTTTCTTGGGACCGTAACGTGGGGTTTTGGATAGGGCTAGAAAGAAATGGAATTAGCGGCTCCAAACGAATCAATTTGGGTTCAAAATTTACAACCTTCGGAACTAGATTTCTTTACATCAAACACAACTTCTGCCCCAGTTTCTTGCTTGGGGATTTTTGATTTTTTGTTACACTATGTTACACTATGACCGAGCCGTGAGGCGCCTACGTATCCTTCTTTGAGGAATCAGGTCAAACGTAGTTCCCAATTCCTTTTTTTTGTTTTCCTTTCCACTTATTTATTATTTTCTTCTTCTTTATCTTTCTCTTTTGCTCATTTCTCCTTTCTCCTTTATCTTTTGTTGTTTTGTTGTTTCTGTTGTTTTCTTTTCCTTTTTCTTTTTCTTTTTCTTATCTTCCATGCTTGTGTTTTCTAATCTTTGCTACTGATTCCGAACGAGGGGTATGAAAGAAAACCAATAAGGCTCAAAGGGTTAATGAAGGATAAAGTGTTTAGGTAGAAGAATAAAATGCCTTCGTCATTCCAATCTTCAAAGCATGCCAAGCACAAACAACACAATCAAACATTTTCCACATCTTCTGATTGTGCCGGACTTGATAACCATACTCACACACTCGCCTTTCCATTTGTCATTTTTAAAGCATCGTTGGGCAATATTCTTACTTTCGTTACCATGAACGGCCCTCTTGTCAATATGGCTAACTTGCTTTTATGGTTTTTCTTTATGTTTTACTTGCCCTAGTTTCACGTGGCTCAGACTTCAAATGATCTCAAGCTGTTCTTATTTCCCTTAAGTGTCCCGACCATCTCCCAATGGCTTTATAATTAACTCTTAAGATTAGGCCCAAACTGTGCGTGCATGTCATGTCACTAGAATCGGCGTTGAACAAAAACAAAACAAAAGGATAAAAAGAACTAAACAAAGAAGATGACTGGAGGTAACAAAAGACCGGAATTTGCATTAGACAAGCGGTGGAACGATTCGTATAACGAAACAAGCAAAACAACTGGGGTACAACCTAAAACAATCCTAGACAACACTAAACAAACCGCTATGACAAAATGGAAGGATAAGAAGGTTTGACACAAGACAATGTCTGGATTGCAACCTTGCAAATAACCCGGACAACAGAAATGATAACAAAATGAACCACCAAAACTCCTCCCTGACCAACCAAGAAAGGAGCGTCTTTCCAATTGCCAAGCTCGGCATCTTAGCCACAGAATTCGGCATCAACATTACTGGGACCTCCACCAACTTCCATCTCATTGTTCTTAACAAATTGCTTTTGGGTTCCCTTTGCGGGCTCGTTCTTAAGAGCAACCTCTGATAGCACTGAAAACTCTGCAACGCGCGGACCTCCGAGGATCTCAGAAGACTTCTCATAGTCCTTTTCAAAACAAGTCATATTCGACGTATGCATCTCATTACGAATAGGCGACGGACTTTGGCTAGTGTCGGTTGCATCTGGATTTTGCATGGCAATGTCACCTGCATCAATAAGCTTCTGAATTGCTTTCTTCAGCTTCCAACACTTCTCTGTGTCATGCCCCGGGGCGTCTGAGCAATATGCGCACCTTCGAAAGAAATCAAACTTCTTTGATAGAGGGTTTGGCATTTTTATATGAATCGGCTTCAACATGTCCAATTGCTTCAACTTTTGGAACAAACCGGCATATGATCCTCCAATATGGGTGAAAGCCTTTTCTTTTTTCAGCAACCTCTCATTCTTAAATGCTTGATTGGGCCGAAAACCTGATCCAGAGGGCTTTCAGTAGGCTTGTGAGGGTGGATAGGCATTTTGTGGAGCTGGGTACTGGGAAAGTGAAGCATGTTTTGGGGAGTCCTGTGGAGAGAAGTAGCATTGGGGAGGGGAGTACTGTTGGGAGAATATAGTTGGACGACGAGTGATGGAGCTACTCGGGTGGCTGGGAAAGCTGTTATAAGTTGGTTGATATGGAGGGTATGGGGGATCATCCGTTATTGTGTTAGGTGTTTGGGTAAAGACAGAGTTCAAGAAGCTAGGCGGTGGCGGGGGTGGTGCTTTCCCAGTCATCCATGCCTGATAGATGTCTGCCACATGCTCTCTTAACATTTTTACTTCTTCTACCAACCTGTAGTCCTGTTCAACCAACCGCTTTCGGGCATTGGTACCAACCCACTCAGTTCTGTTGTTCTCTGCCATTGTCTTTTGCCTTTGTGTTGCAGGGAAGCGTTACTTTCAGGACCACAACCAACCACCTTTCTAAAGATTGAAAAGGATCAAAAATGAGAGCAACCGGTTAGCGTTAGGGTTTTTAACAGATAGGAAAAACACACATTGAGGATGCAATGCAACTAGGCAGTTAACCCTTTCTATCATGCATTTGCTTCAGTTACGAGCGTCATTCTGGCTTCTTATAATTGTGCTCCTTTTGAACGCCTTCCTTTTTTTTCTTTTTTTTCTCAATTTTTCTCTTTTTTATATATTTTTCTTTTTTTATGGTGGTCGAATCTTATGTGGATTGCCTATGTATCATGTCCCCGCATGAATCAGACCGGGCGTAGTTCTTCCACAAATGCGAAAAAAACAAAGACACCATTTTTGGATTTTTCAATCTTTATTAGCAAAACGATCTATTACAAGGCAAAACACTTTTGAAAGGAAACTGACGGATTTGACACAGACTACAAACTTTATGCAAAAGGGAAATTACAAACTCCAACGGACAACAGACTCTGAAGACAAAGAAAATACAGACTTCAAATTGTGAACGTCTCAGAGTTTTTTAATTTTGGCGCCCGCGGGGCGTCGTTCGGCCTCGCCGCGGGTTTTGGTGCACAACCCCTCTGCAGATCTTTTAAATCTTCCATAACCTGGTGGACATGAATCATTTTTGAAGCAAAGAAGGTGGTACGGGACATATCATCACCAGCTAGGCACTTTATGGTGATATAGTGCCTGATATCATCGATTCTTCCCTTGATTCTGTCCCTTTCCATAAGCAATCACTCTATTTGTTGATTCCGTATCCCCAGCACTTTGAGCGTTGTAAAAGAGTTGATCCTGAAACCCATTCATCTGTTTCTCCATCCGGGCCATCAGATCATAGCAGCGCTTCCTATCTGTTCTAGCCTCTTGGGCTTGTCTAAAGATCCGCTCTTTGAGAGTGGATATTGTTTTTCTCAATATAGTGATGTTACCTTCGTAGTACCTCTTTATTCGCCGCGTATGCTTTGCTCGCGCTTAATGTACCCCTCGAAGAAATCGGCCTCGGCTTTACAAGTTGTGAGAGCTTGGTACATCTCGGATGTCATCATAGGGCAAGCGTGCTTTTGTTGCTGGTAATCAGGGTTTTGACGACTCCTGCCACCTTTAAATCAATATTTCTGTCTTTCCGGGGAAACACCACAATGCCTAAGGATGCTACCATGAAGGCGAACCGCCTATGTTCATCTTATTTTGTCTGCCTCCCTTTGTTGCAAACCCCGCTTTTTGGATCGTCGAACCCTCCTATATGCCCATGAACTGCAGAGTAGAAAAACTTTATCCGACTCAGAGTACGAGACTCCCTTGCTTATCCTTAGTAGATCAACGAACTGGTGTGTGTTGACGGCTCTTGGAGCAATCAGATATTTGTGCCTTAGCCCCTCAGTAATGTCCCTATAACCTGCTACCTCTTTTGGGGTGAGTTTAAAATCTTAATCTTCAGCAACCCAGTGAGGTCTCCCAGGTATAACTTGACCATGTCGCGCCCTGATTCGCACCATATGTGCAACTCCCAAAGGGATCTTGTTCACTATTGTTATGTGTAAATTTTGATTTGTGCTTATTCTGCACATTTATTAGGGTGTTTAAAATTTAAGACTTATTTGACTCAAAATAAAATTAACACCCATTTTTCAAAAATAAAATAAAAACCCGATTTCGCAAATATGGCCTTTCAACGCTTCGAGAACAAAGATTTTAAGGCTGTGTTGGCTCACTGATGAAAGCCTTGCAAAAAATGACCACATGTGGCTGTTCTTGCAAAAACGGCCTTCCGGCGCCCCTTTTTAAGGACATTCGGCTATTTCTGACAAGAATGGCATTACTCTAACTATTTTCCAAATAACAATAAATTCTGTTCTTTTGGCTATTTTTGCAAAAGGGGAGGTTGGACCCGATGAGGGTTGCCTACGTATCTCACATCTGGTGAGAATCAAACCGGCGTAGTTCGGGCCGATAAAACAAACTCTTTTTTTTTTGAAAAACAGACTCCTTTCATTGGCAAAATAAAACTATATATATCTTTTTCTTTTTACCCTTTTTTTTCTCCCACTTTCTCAAAAAAATCGGCAGAGTTTCGACACTATCTGGACATTGTTTTTTTATCTTTTTCTTTTTTTTTTCTTTTTTTTTTCTTTTTTTTTTTCAAAAACAGGCGATTAACTCTCCTTAACCCTCATACTGCTATTTCGCTTTCCTTAAAAAGTCGGTCAGCATGCAAGTCCGAAGCAAATAAATGCACAAGTAGAAGCAAGTAAGATGCATCAGGATGGTCATTTTTATTTTTTGGTACACCTGTCCTAGACAGACCCAACCCATGTGTTGAGCCTCCAAAGTCAAATGCACGTGATGCAAACAAACGTTCCTACTAGGGATCCGGCATAAAGCTGAGTTATTCTAGGTTCATAACGTGGGTATTTGTTCTACACTGTGTACCCGAGCAGACAACTCGAGTCGAGGAGGGGGCTACATACCGGGAACCAAAAGGTCATCCGGCTTAGTAACTTGTCCGGCCTCTTTCTTATTTCAGGTATTGATACTAACAGAATAGAGAGTCTCGACCAGCAAGCACATCCCCGGAGGTAAGAAGAGAAGGGTTTCGGCACAGTTTATATACAGTTCAGATAATATCAAAGCGGTAAAGTAGCATTTAGCACATTAGGCCCAAACATGCAAAAATCAGATAAAGCCAAATATAACAATTTATCTAAGCTCGAATTCTGAACCCTGAACTAGAGGTTCTGGGTATAGTCCCCAGCAGAGTCGCCAGAGCTGTCACACCTCCTTTTTCACCTACACCCCCGCTAAGAGACGTAAAGGGAGTTTTTCCAATTAAAGGACAATCGAAACGGAATTTTATTTAAAGGTTCAGAGTCGCCACTTGAGAGATTTATGGTGTCCCAAGTCACCGGTTGAATCCCGAATCGAGGAAAAGAATGACTCTGTTTAACAGTCTGCGCACCAGAAATCCGGATAAGAATTTTGTTAATCCGGGAGAAGGTGTTAGGCATTCCCGAGTTCCGTAGTTCTAGCACGGTCGCTCAACTGTCATATTCGGCTTGATTATCTGATTTTATACAATTATGAACCTACGTGCAAATTTTAGCTGTTTACCGCTTTTGTTATTATTTATTCAAAGAATTATAACATCGTGAGAATGCATCTCGAATTGCGCCACATAAATGTACCCGCAATTTTCGATACGTTCCAACTTATTTGAGATTTGGATTTGGGTCACATAAATGTGCACCCGAGTTTATGAAGATAACATTATTAAATATGCGCCTAAAGATACTAACACGTTGTTATTTTGAGAAAAGCCGTAAAGTTCGCTATGCGACCTGTCTCAAAATCTAAGCATTTGAAATAACTGCCTGTTGAGGGCCCCGCAGTTTGTGTATTCTTGTTTGTCGAGGCTCGTCTCATTCATTATTTTTTTAAAAAGGAATTTGCAACATCATGGAAATGCATCTCGAACCACGTCACAATCAATGTACCCGTGATTAACGACACATTTCGACTTCGTTGAGATTTGGATTTGGGTCACATAAATGTGCACCCGAGTTAAAGAAAGTAAATTATTAAAAGTACGCGCCTAACAGTGACTAACGCGTTATTACTTTTGGAAAAAGACCGTGAAATTCGCTAAGCGGCCGATCCCGAGTTCTAAGTATTTAATATATATACAATCGTGAGGGCCCCGCAATCGGTGAGTTTTACTAGGCGAGGCTCATCCCATTTATTTTGAAAGGACAATCCTAAAGTGACTACATTTTCTATTAAGTTCGTCTGTAAAATAAAAGAGAAGAGATCCTAATTAGTTACATGTTTATAAGCTCGTGCCTCTTATTGTTTATTAGATTAAGACAAATGCAAACGGAAAATTGCAACAGAGCTTACTCAAGGGAGATCGTATGGTTCGTTATTCTATTAGTTAATAACACTAAAGTTGAGATTATGAATAGAACACAAGATTGACACCCAGTAATATCAAAACTAACTAACTAGTCGTTGATTAATTTAAACTAACATTATTAGATGAAATGAACTATTGGAATTAACTATGTGTAATACATAGCCATTTTTTTTTACTCTTTTTACGACTTGTCGAAGAAATGCGTCAATGCTTAAAAAACTGACATTAGGCTAACATCAATCACTAACATTTGAGAATATTAGTTACTAACATTATTCACATTGCTATTTAAAATGATGTTACCTACTCAAGCGAACTCGCAATTTCAGAACTAACCCTATTAAACCAACATGCTGATTTCCATAAACTATTTGAACCTGTTTCGTGGCATAACCTATTTGAAACTATTGCACGACTACTGAAAAAAAGAATTAACTACACTATATTTCGTAACTAGTAATCACAAACTAAGATTAAATACAATTGATATTCACATGTTTGTAGAAATAGATTCAACAATTCAGTTTATGCATTCTAGAGTCATTCTAATACATGCTATGCGATATCAAGTGAACTACTGCTTATACATTAAATTAAACACAAAGAAACATGAGACATCCAGAAATCCATTCCAACAACTCTTTACTGCCTTTCCATTAAATTTGAGAGCTTTAGAACATGTACCTGGATAATGAAAATACAAGAAGATGAAGGAGCAGTCAGCAACAGTAGTAACACAGTAAAACAACAGCAACCCAACAGCAGCAGTTCAGACCAAATTCGAGGCTCAGAAAAATTTGAGGAAAACCAAACAAGCTCGATAGAACAGCCCCAAAAGTTTGTAAAAGACTAAACAACAACAACCAACATCACCACAAACAGACTCAACCACGCGTGTATTAAACCCAAAACTGAACTCGTAGACCAATGAACCAATTAAGCATTCAAAAAGGAATCAGGTTCACTGTCCCGAATTCGAGTTACTCCTACAGATGCAATGAAAACCCTTATCTTTCTTTTTGTTTTAGTCTTTTTAAACTCTCCAGCACTCTTTTAAGATTTTTAGAATCTTTTTTCTCCTCTAAAAAACCAGCCCCTTTTTTTCTGTCTTAAAATGACCCTATTTATAACCCAAAACAGGTATGGGCAACATATTTTAATCAATCCTTTTTTAAGCTTTTCATACCATTATGTTTTGTTCCCCACATTTGCATGTCTTGTTCCCCACTATATTAAATAAATGTATTAGTTCTCACTACCACATGTCTTATCTTTATTTAGTTCCCTTATTCCCCACTACTGCATGCTTTGTCCCCCACTATATTAAATAATGCATTATTGCCCACTACCATATGTCTTATCCCCCACTATGTATTAAACAATGTATTAATTCCCACCATCATATGTTTTGTCCCCCACTAGGTATTATTTTAATATTATTAATGCCTAGTGGACGGAGCACTCAAATTAATCTTTTTTTTAAGACTCATTTCCCATACTACCCCTGAAACCACTGAAATTACCATTTTACCCCATCCACTTTGATCTGTATTACAAACCATATCAGCTATAACCAATTCATCTATTTAATTATCCAATTAATAATCAAACTCTGAATAAACAAACTCGCCAAACAAACTCCTAATCGACAACGTTCATGAATTAACAACAGAGTCAAATTCATATCAGAACAAACATAGCAGAACAAACAGGTAAATCCAAATCACTAAACACAATCATCAATTGAACTCAAACTAGATCAAACAACATCATAACAAAGATGAATGATTCAGAACAAAACTATGTTGAACTACTACGGTCAGATTTCAGACTACGATTGATACACAGATACATGGGCTGAAATAACACAATTCTAAGTTAAATCCTGTACAAAAATGTAGGAATATTGAAAGTATATCGACGATGAACCCTGAAGTTAAAATCTAAGGACCAGCACATAAAACACTCGACATTAAATTGTAGTCTATATTCCTGGGTTCGAATTCAAACTAATACAAACTAACAAACTGGGGTTCCTACATTTAAACCAGAACTAGCAAACTTCAAACAAAATGACCATGAATTATCTATAATACAAACAAAGACCTGGGTTCGAATTCAAACTAACCCATCGGAACACAAACACAATCAGAGCTTGAACGTATGCTTGTTCAACATGTATTCCCGGAATTTAGCAGTCCTGTGGGCCATCTTCGAGCCAAGGCAGCATGGGTTGCAGGACAATATGCCCATGTTAACTTTTCAGATCCAAATAACTTCTGCAAAGCATTACACAGTGTTGTGGCTGGAATGCGTGATCCTGACCTCCCTATTCGTGTTGATTCTGTTTTTGCTTTACGATCGTTTGTTGAAGCACTTGAGACTATCGTTGACAAGTTTGGTGAGGAGATGGCTCCTTATGTTAAGGGGTCGTTGGCGTGATAGTGGAGCTGGAGCAACAATGGCTTGGAGATGTTGCTGCTCGACGGAAAAGACTGGTTGATGGTCAGCTGGCGACGGGCTGGCTGTGCTGGTCGTGAGGCGGAGCTGGGGCGGTGACGACGTGGTTGTGGTGGACGTGAGGAGCAGTGACTGACAAAGAAGAAGAAGCAGCAACGGTTGGTTTGTTTTGGGCGTTGAAGGGGTCGTTTGGGGACGATGAAGACGGGAGGGCAGTCATGGGGGTGGTCGTTTGGACGACGATGACGAAGAAGGCAGCCATGGGGGATGCGCGTTTGGATGAAGATGAAGAAGAAGGGCAGCCATGAGGGTGGTGGGTTCGAAGAAGAAGGAGAACGAAGAGGGGGCGGGTGTTTAGGGTTTTGGGGGTTGAAAAAAATGAAAAATGGAAGAATGGGGGGTTGGGGTTCGTTTGGGTTATGGGGCGGACCGGGTCGGGTCGACCCGGTGGGGGTTTGGTTCTTTGGGCTTGTGGTTTAAAATTGAAGAAAAGGCCCAATCCGATTTTCTTCTTCTTTTATTTCCATTGCTTCTTTTTCTTTTCTTTTCTTTTTTTTTAAAAATAAAACTAAAATTCTAAAAATTCTAAATTAACCTATAGAACTAAATTAATTTATAAAAGTACTAATTAACTCTTAACAATTAAGACACAATTACATAGCAATTAACGATAAAATCACACAATTTGGACATTAAATGCTAAAACTACGACGTACATTATTTTTATGATTTTTTGTTCTTGTAAAACAAACTTAATTGCTCCTAATTGTAGAATTAAATCCTAAATGCAAATGCGACATATTTTGTATTTTTTATTAATCTAATAAATAAACATGCACAGACAAATACAAATAATTATCCAAAAAAGCCACAAAATTTCTCAAAATTGCGCACAAAGGAAATTATTTTATTTTGAATTTTTGGGAGTAATTCTCACATAGGTCAAAAATCACGTGCTCACAACACATATGTCAAATTCCAACATAATAATAGTAACTTCCACTACAACTTAAGATTAGAAAACACAATAAGTTTATAACCACATTTAACAACGAAATTTCACTTTAATTGCATCACTCATTATATGTCAAGTTTTTAATGAATCATTATTTTTGTATTAGGATGTGTAGTTTAAAAAAATAGAATAATAAAATAAATAAAAAATAAGATATAAGCAATTACACGGAATCACAAGAAGTAAAGGTAGAGAAATAAAAGATAAATAATGTACAAAGAAAAATATTTTTTCAAAATAAAGAAATTAAAAAGTAAAATAATAGAAATTAAAAGTTATAAATAAAATAAATTAAAATAAAAACAAAAAGACAAGAAACTAAAAAGCAACCTTGTAATTACACAGTGTAATTACTACCAATTCTCACCTTTCCTTTGAGAATTGGAGAGTGTAATTACACTCCTCCAATCACACCCAATTTTATGCTGTAATTATTTGGTCAAATAAATATACCAAACTGTGTAATTACACCCAATTACACTTAAATCCAATTCCTAAATGGCTTTCCAAACAGGCTCTAAGAAAATTGTCCAAGCCATAAAGGCTTTTCAAAACCTACAAATACGTTAAAATCCAAATCCATTAAGGCTATCAAAAGGTCAATTAACTTTTCAATAGTAATGTTCAAATTGCCCACTAATGAGCATTCAATAATCAGATTTATTTTGACCCAATTAAATTCAAAATTAAAATATATTTTTGATACAAATATAATTAAAATAATTACTATAATAAAGACTCAATAATATAATAATAAGAAAATGAATCTAGACATAGTTGTAGAATATTTCTATTTGAGATATCAAAGTTATTTTCCTATCACAACATACTCTACATTTTATTGAAACATCATACAAACATATGCTTTACTGATTTTTTACAAAACTCCAATAATGGTTAGACTTAAATTGTGATGTGCATTTTACAGTAACCAGTGATCACATAAGTTCTCCTTATTTCCCCAAGTAAAGTTTATATTATGAGGTTCTTCACAAATTGATAAGTATTACGCTTGATTGTCGATATATTGTACCTCTCTTCCTTTATTCGAGTTTCGAATTAGCAATGTGAGCAAGTTCGCACGAATAGAGTTCCAAATAAGTAAAGTACATTATCACAAAAAATAATTATTTTTCCAAAATTTTAGTAAAATTAGGATGTTAAGTTTTTCTTTTAGGAAAAGAGTGCGCAGTTGGGACTTGGGGTTGGGGAAAGGAAAAAAGTTTGGTCCGTGATGGAATATTGATTAAATACGACTCCGCGATTTAAGTTGTTTCAGTGTAAAAATTACAAAATTGGAAGATTCACAAATATTTTCAGAAAACTTTATCATACTTTAATATGTTTCGTTTTCACCGATCAGACATTTGTTATGGAATAATTGTTTGTATGCCGTAAGATTAATGATCTAAATCTTTAGAAGTCAATCTATATATAATTGTTTGGTACTATAAAAATTTTATTTTACGGAGTTATAATTTAACTTTTTTGGTATGTTATGATTCGCCACCACCTTTTGCATTGGAGACCCACCACTGTGAATTCACCAATGACTAGGGTTAGACATAGTTTTCATCCCTAGTATGAATCCCATAAGTATTTCCTATCGAATTATCACTTATTTGCAAAATATTTTTCCTTATCATGCCTCCTCACTACAATCAAAGTGTTTTATTGTAATATTGAAAAGTCCTACTATTTCATATTTCTAATAACTTAACAGTAACTAAAATGGATTAAAATTTTGAAAATAAATGACTAAAATATCACACGCACAAACACACACTATTTGTTCCCCAGTTCTCCTTTCTCACTTTCTCTTTTGCACAATCGGTTGGTCGCATCCGCATATGAAATTCCCGATTTGTCCTCAACCATGCCGGCCTCAGCATCATCGGCGCCGCCGCCTCCGACTCACAGCCGTCGCGAGGATCTAATCGGAAAATTGAGCTCTTCCTCCACCGATACAAAGCTCAAAGCCCTTCGCGACCTCAAAAATCAAATCATCGGTAACCGTACGAAGAAGCTTTGTTTCCTCAAACTCGGTGCCGTTCCTTTAATTACCACTATCCTCTCTTCCGCCGCCGGTACGGCTGGTTCTGCATGTGCCGGTGATATCGTGGAACTTAACGATTCGCTTATTATTCAATCGGCTGCTGCTATCGGTAGCTTTGCGTGTGGCTTTGATGACGGCGTTAAAGCTGTTTTAGATGCCGGTGCTTTTCCTCTTCTTCTTCGCCTTATTTCTTATCCTAATGATAAGGTAAATTTCCATTTTTTTGTTGCTCTTTTACTCTTTTTTGTTTGCGTTTTGGCTCTATTATGAAGCAAATTATTAGTTGTATAATTTCTTTCAACATTTAATGCTAGATTTTTAAATTTTTATATTTGCCTAATTCTTCTGTTTGTAGTACCAGAGTTAAATCTTAATTTCGAATTTTCAGCCTTTTTCGCGCTTACATCTAATTTTCAGATTAAAATCTTTAAAAACTTAGGTGAAATAGATTCCTTCGTTAGATTTTAGAATCTGAACAGAAAATTTATAATAGAACAAGGTAAGTTTGATTCTTTATATTTTCTTTTCCCTCTTTGCTTGGTTTTACATTACTTATGTGGCTAATCAGTTTAAAATAAGTTGAAAGTAGTTAAGGGGAAGAGTAGATGAAGTAGTTGTTTTACTGTTCTTCAGACGAGGCCTTACCTTTTGACTGATATGTCCCATAATCATTTTTTCACGAGTATATTTCATGATTGGCCTTACTGAGATCTGATGCAGGTGGTGGATGCTGCTGCTCGTTCCCGTAAGTTTATTTATCAGTCAAAGTTAGCCCCAAGGTATGATTTTCTGCAGGGGAATAATATGACATTCATCTGGTCGCTATTGAATAGTGAAAATGAGAATGTGACTGGACTTGGTGCAAGTATCATTACACATTCTTGCCAGACAAGTTTGGAGCAGAAGGCATTAAGCGATTCTGGTGTTTTAAAGAAACTCACTTACATGCTTGGAGGGTCTGTAACTCAAACAGATGCTAGTCTAGAGTCTGTTGCCACTATCCTTAAGGGAAATCCTGACGTCGTTTCAAAGTTCACGGAGCCTGAAAATGGAGGAGCATTGGAGACTATTACTGAATTGACCAAGGATAAAAGTGCCCGGACAAGATTGCTTGCTTGCATATGCTTGATTGTCATAAAGAACTCTGCTCCCTCTTGCCTTCAAAGTTTACGAATCAAAACAAAATTGATATTAATACTACTTGAGCTTCTTGAGGATGATCATGTTGGAGCCGAAGCTCCTTTTGCCTTGTCTAGTTTAATTGCAGAAAAGGAGGATTTGCAATTATTAGCATTCGAGGCAAATGTTATTGATAAGCTTGTCAACCACCTGCGAAGAGGTCCATTACAGTCGAGACGTTTAGAGGGTATACTTATTGCTTTGGCTAACATGTGCTCCAGATTGGAACGGTGCAGGGATCGGCTTCTGTCATTAGAGGTCAGTTGCTTCACAATGCATAAAGACTTGTTTTGTCGTGTATATTGTCATTGTGTGGCAGTGAGGCTGCAAGGGAAAAAATTTAATTCTGATTTCTGCACTTGGGCCTTGTTTGCCTGTTCCCGACTTCGTAGATAAAGAAAGTAATGGATATTAATCCACTGAGCTGAATCTAGAATTAAGCTTTTAAATGATAAATGCTGATAGATTCAGTTGAAATGAGTATGTTAATTCTACATCTTGTAAAAGTAAGTGGCATAAATTTCATTTCATTTTTTGTACTTAGAGCTGCAACTGAATCAAATGTAGCTGAATCCTTAACTGTTTCACTTTGCTCAAATCATTTAACTTGAATTGAAGTGTTGGTTAGATTTGAGCTCAAGTTGTATGCTTGAATGCATATATGATAGGCTTGAGCTCGTCTCATAAGCTTGGCAGTTAATTGAAACTATGGACTGAATTTGAGCTTGAATCATCAGTCTTGTATAAAATATTCTTTGTAGATAGCTGAAGTTAAACGATGAGCCTGGTTTTGGTACAAGGGAGAACAATAAAGGAGTGTTTTGAGATGCAAAAAGCGCAAAGTAACCGGACTTCAAGCGAGAAAGGAAGTGCACACCTCATTGAAGTGAAGTGCATATTTTTGCAAAAATACACAGAAGAATTACCGTCATGCACAAAATAAATTTTCATACCATTAAATAACAACTTATATTAACTTACAAAGTCGAGTAAATAATATAAGCATAGAGTCAATGCAGACCAAGGTCACCAATGTATTTTTTATGTTAAAAGGAGGATAAATGCGAATTAATGCACAAAAACTAAGTCATAACACAACAAAAGCAATAGGAATTAATCCTCTTCCTCCTCAAGATTGATCATATCCATCAATATCTTATAATTGTATTTGCCGTCTTCCTCCATTTTCATATTCTTTATCTACTAGAGTCTGTTTTGATGACGTAGAAGTTGCTATTCCTTACTCTATTTATTGGAGCTTGAATTTTGGCTCAAACCATACAAGTCCCTGTCACTTCACTTCCCTCAGCAACATCACCTCAAGTCAAAGCAGAAACATCTTTGTCATCAAATACTAGACTGGAATTGACTAGCAGACAAACATGGTTGAGAACTAGGATATGCTGCTGCAGATGAAACATGCTCATCAATCAGCATGTGTCCAAATTAAACTTAGTTGCATTAACAGTTGAGGTTGCTAGAAGTTTTGTTAGGAAAAAAAACAGCAGACACATTAATGGAGAACCAGACAGTGCTTTAACAAGCAGAACATGCTGAAGATGTTTGATACTATGTTTAGTTGTGTTAATGACTGAGGCATGCTGATATAAGTGTGTCATAAATAAGTCTGGAGGCCTTTCTGTTTAGGAACCTTCGAGTGATGTGGAGGACATGCACCAAATTTTTGATAGTTACTTCTATTTATTGATGCAGGCTATGAAGCTTGTAGGTGATGCCCTGAGTCATGACAGTGGTGAAGTGCGTGCTGCAGCATGTATATGCTTGAAAAATGTTTCTCGCTCAGTCAAGGTTTGTGATAGTAATAATAGCCAAAATTAATTCTTATTAATGGCTATTCATGTAATGATCTTTGCTGACAAACTACTTCTCAGAATCTTAGTGCAGGTCTATTTATGAATGAAAGCTTTGTTGTTCCCTTGGTTCGGCTTTTAGTTGATGATTTGACCTGTGTCCAGGTAATTGTTTTTTTTTTTTTTTGCTTGTGTTCTCCTATGAATCTGTTTTTGCAAACTTTGGCACCATCACTGATGCAAGGCTGCTGGCTTTCATGTCCTATATGTCGTTGAGCATTATCCTCATAGAAGTTGTGTTGATTGGTTTGAAATTGTATGTTCATGTTAGTCTGGGATGGGCATTGGTGCATTAGTAAAGTGAAGCTTAGGAGATTTTGACCTTATGACAGCAATGTTAATTATATAATGTTCTTGGTTTTAGTGACTAATAGGTCATACTAATTAGTTATTATAATGTTTAGTAGTTGAGGACCTGTGATCACGACGAGTTCTTTAAGTTTGATTGCAGATTTGTATGTTAGTGTGGGGTTAAGTGTGAGATTTGGAGAATATCTAGTTTTAGAGGAACCCCAGTTTGTCCTGATTACTAGAATGAAGTGATCCAAATGGAGCGGAATGAATATAAAAGATATATGTAGTTGATTCAAGCTAGTTTGGGATTGGAACGTGTGTTTTTGTTGTAGTAATAGAATATTAACAACTCGCACCCTCCAAGTCCTTGCTTGCAGGATTGGGAAGGTGGGATGGGGTGGGGGAGTTTTTCTTCCTCTTTTTTAGACCAGTTAACATAGGAGTGCTACATGTGAGTAAGACACGCAAGAAACTCACAATTAGTTAGAATATTCTCTCGGGCACCACGATAACACTTGTAAAGTGGTGTTTAAAGCATTTAATTTGCAACTCAATGCCAACTTTGTCACAGGCTAAGCTGAAGTGTGCTCCTTAAAATTTTGAAGAGAGTTGTCAATTGTATTCAGTTAATACTTTAGAGGATCTATGAAAGCCATGTTTACTAATATTATTGTAAGATGTTATATACATGCACCTTTTTCATTGTTTTTGTTTCAACTGTTCGAAGAGATGCTGCATCTGATGACTTGAAAAGATCTTTTGCACTAGTGGCCCTAATCTTTCTTAGGTTGAGCTATTGAGAATTTCATAATATGTTCTTCAATCCTCTACTAGCAGGTTTCTGCCCTTGATGCCATCAGCAACATAGTGGTTGATTTCTTGGCGCATAAGACAATGTTTATGCAATGTGGAGGTGTGAAGCAGCTTGTTCAGCTTTCGAAGTCAATGGATTCAACTATTAGGGTAAAAGCCGTGTGTGCTTTAAGGAACCTGATATTCCTTGTGAACAACAAGTGTAAAGAGGAAATTCTATCAGAGCTCACACAGTTGACTCTGAGAAGCCTGATCTGTGGTAATTTTTCTGCTATTATCTGTTAACTGGCAAATTTATGGTTGTACAGAGAGATCTTCATTAGAAGTTAACACTTTTGGGTTGCAGATCCTGAGGCTTCTGTTCAAGAGCAAGCTCTAGCTTTGGTTCGTAATCTTGTTGATGGGCCTCTAGATTCTATCCAGCACATCTTTGCTGAGGACGCTCTTCTGCTGCATGCTGTGGGACAGCAACTGCAGAGTGCTTCAAAAGCTCAAGTCCTCATTCAGGTAAAAACTTCTGCTCTTTGTAAATGTAGATGACTCAATCCTTAAATGTATGCTTGACGACTGGAAGTAAAGGTTCTAAGCAAGCTGCTGAAAATTTTTCTGGTCATTCTGCCAGATTTTCACAATTGTTTTTTTATAAGAAAGATTTGCATAATTGTTTGTGCAGATGATGAACTGTAATGATTTGATTATTATGTGAATACTTGGGGAGGCCGATATTAAATGTGTATCTGGTTGTGATGGCGATACTGGCAAAAAGATCTGTTCCTTATGTAGTATAAAATAAAATAGATATCACTATGGTGGAGGTGATATCTTTAGGTGGCTAAATAGTTTTTTTCCTTTTGGTGATGAGCAAAAGTTGTGCTAATGTGCATAAATCCATACCGGGGACTGTACAATTTTTATGTTGCCTTATAGGCGAAGAATTTAAGATAATCGTGCTTCCAAAAGCTTGGTTGCCCAAGTGCAGATGTGTGTTTGCTAGAGAAATGTTGTAATTGTGGATGAACTGGCTTTGAAATAGCAGTAATTGCATCAAGTTATAGATTAAGGTTGATTTGGTCTTCACGCACCTTGGCATGTATCTCTTGATGCAAAATTACAATCTCTACCATTGCTTGCTGTCAGATCATCTTTGGTTGAATATAATGCTGTAAAATAGTCACCAAAAATAGCAACAAATTGCTTATTTTGTGTGTGAGAATGAACTTCACACATAGTACTTTCTTTATGGAAGAAGAAGATTAGGCATTTCAAGCAACAAATGTTTTATTTCTCAATTCTGCTTGCACAGGTAACAATGCTAGTTTTCTTTTCTGATAGTTCCATTGCTAGTTTTCTTTATCAACAGATTACTTAACTGATGCTTTGCGAATAATGTCCAATTAATTATGGGTTCTGAACATCTCTCTCTCTCTCTCTCTCTCTCTCTCTCTAGGGTATGTACGTCTTTACAAATGTGGCATCTGGAAATGAAGTGCACAAGGAAGCCGTTATGCAAGAGCTCTTTCCACCGTTAGCTAATGATTCTGAATCAATTATGTTCAAGTTTTTACATAGTGATGATAGCCGGTTACGTACAGCTGCAGTTTGGACTCTAGTGAACCTTACTTCTCCAAGCAGTTCTGGTGCATCTGGCTGGGTGATGAAACTACGGAATGCCGGCATAGTTTCCCAGTTGAAAAATATGGTCAATGATCCTTGCCTTGATGTAAAGGTCAATGCAATTATTCGGATTAAACTATGTTTAGATTATTCGTTTGCTTGTCAATTAAATTTTGTTTGAACTCTTTGTGCAGCTTAGAGCGAGGACAGCTCTAGGGCAATCAATGACTTCTGGTGATGGTTCTACATGACTATTATATTTTTATCCTTAATTCAGTGGTTGGCGAAAGATTCTGGTGCAGAATGATGCTTGGGCTTCAACATGTTTTATATAATGCCATGTCTGCAACCTTTGGGACCAAGGAGAACATGGTATGCATTCATCAAGGCCGACTTAAATTTATGATTAATTAAGTCGTAGGAACATCTCTGTAACTTTATAAATAGGCATAGAGATCTGGTTTTCCATAAACAATGAGTACTATACATACCTCATGGGGCTCTATGGTTCTGCAAAGCACTTGATAGAAACTGTTAACGAACCTCCCCCTTTCTCAGTAAATGGAAGTTTATGAAAGCCTTCAAATGCATTAGATATGTTTAAATTTTAATCGAGAATTCTGAGGGGAGTGTGAAAAGATGCTGTCTTGGCATGGCAAAATGTGATTGTTAGTAATACGAGAATGGTTATAAATAATATAGATCCTTATTCTTGACCATATATTTAGTCAAGTTGGAACTAACATATTTTCTTTCTTGAGAATCACAAGGAAAAGAAAGAAGACCATTCAAATTTGTATCTCCCTGCTTAAATCTTCAAAGTCAATACATTGTCTAGCCCAAAAACATACCGTAAATACCGTTGATTAACTCATCAAATTTCAGATATGCAAGAAATAGTAGGGTTTGCATGTAATTTTATTAAATCTGTCTTAGCAAGGGGTCTTATCCAGGAAAGCTAATTGACCAACAAAACCCACCCCCTCGTTCTGAGTGGTAGACATGGTTTGTAGGTTTTTAATCTTTGTCGGAGATATGTTTAGTTTAACCTACTAGAAAGTGACCAGAGACTGGCCAAATTTGCTTCTGCTTCAACCTCACTTCTTGTTGCAGGTTTAAGCTTTCACTCCAGCATTTTTCAAATTCAAGGCTTTTGCTTGGAGTTGCTCGATTATTGATTGTGTGGCCTATCAGGCCATATTCAACTGTATCATTCTGTGCCCCAGCCGCAATTTTGTATCTTTTTTTTCCAAGTGTAATATTGTTTATGATTGTTGCACCTGTTATCTGTACCCCCCTATAAGCCCTTTCATTTCCCGTTGTGGGGTCTGGTGCTGGGGATAAATAATTAGGTGTCATTATTGTGCCCTCCTCTCTTTTTTCCATTTTAGGGGTTTTAGTTTTAGTATTTAGGCTGCTTAAACACGAGGGATTGTGTTAATATCTATTTACCGATTTTGCTGAGAAGCGGTACTTTCTATCCTGCCACTGGTCCATATATTTTATTCTAATGTTAAGAGAATTTTTTTCCTTGATCTACCTATAGCACAAGGTATATAGTATTGAAATCCACTGTCGAGTTGAAAATTAGATTCCACTTCACCTTTTTATCTTGGCTCGAGTGTTTGTACTGAAGATGATGGCTGATTTCTGAAACTTGACGCATTATTAGCATTTAGCCATGAGCCTTCTCATATTTTTGGAGAATTGACCTCAGCTACTCCCTTTGCTGAATGCTTACAATCCGGAAAGCAGAAGTGTCTGGTTGACATGGCTATTTTAGATTGCTCTGTACTCAGCAATCAGCATCTCTTATAGTTGAATTGAGCTCTTATGCATGAAGTACAAATATATGTGGTGATGAAATGTGTGGTGATGGGCTCGGGCCAACTTTAGGCTTGGGTAGTCCATGTAAACAGGGTCCTTCCCAAGGCCGGCCTCTTATCGCTCGAGCCAAGCAATGAGCAGCCCTATGGGCAGTTGGCATCTCATTGCAACTCCGACAACAAGCATAGTTTTGTCTTAGTATTATCTATAGTTTTCTCTCCAAGATTTAGACCATCTAGAATTATCATTTCTTGTTTGAACATATGTTTACTCTTCATGGAGTTTATGTCCATAGCTTTTAGGTTTTTTAATGAGATTACTAGTTTGTCTGTCCTACACTACAGACAGGTTGAAACTGATTACATGAACCAGAGTTCTCTTTTTCGCTTTCTACCACGAGATGTTACTCTTGATTCAATTGCCCCTCCAGTGGCATTATGTCCCTCATATCTGCTTATTTTGAAGTTTCTTCTGTTTATCTGATCGTGGAGTTTGTTTCTGGTGCCTTAAAAAACCTACATACAACAAGAAGCCCGTATTTTCCCACAAGTGGGTCTGGGGAGGGTGAGATGTACGTAGCCTTACCCTTACCCTAGAAGGACGGAGGCTGTTTCCGATAAACCCTTGGCTGGAGAACGGATAACAAAAGTAATGGCAACAAGAAGGAATAACAATAAGATAAGAATATAGAAGCCAAGAAAGCATTTAAATTCTAGGTAATAATAGCAATCTATGACTAAACGGATATTGTACTAACACCAATGCTAGCGAACTAGGAAAGACAAAGAGATAAACTCGACTACCTACTAGCCTTCTGCTTTAATCATCGACCTTCATACCCTCCTATTTAGGGCAATGTCCTCGGTCAACTCCAATTGCGTCATGTCCCGCCTAATAACCTCGCCCTAGACTTTTTAGGCTTACCTCCACCCCTCCTAATACTCGTTGAGGTAAACCTCTTGCACCTTCTGACTGGGGTTTCTATACTTCTCCTCCTAACATGTCTGAACCATCTCAACCTCGCCTCCTGCATCTTTTCCTCCACAGAAGCCACTCCCACGTTATCCCGAATAACTTCATTCATAATCTTATCCAACATGGTATGTCCGCACATCCATCTTAACATGCTATCTCAGCTACTTTTATCTTCTGGACATGAGTGTTCTTGACCAGTCAACACTCTGTGCCATACGACATAGTCAGTCTAACTACAACCTTGTAGAACTTACCTTTTAAGTTTCAGCGGCACATTTTTATCACACAAGACACCGGAAACGAGCCTCCACTTCATCCATCCAGCTCTGATACGATGTGTGACATCCTCATCAATCTCCTCGTTACCTTTTATTATGATCCAAGGTACTTAAAACTACCTCTCTTGAGGATAACTTGTGTATCAAGCTTCACCTTCATGTCCGCTTCTTGGATAACGTTGTTGAACTTGCATTCCAAGTATTCCGTCTTGGTTCTGCTCGATTTGAAACTCTTAGACTCCAGGGCCTGCCTCCAAACCTCCAGCCTATGTCATCAGCAAATAACATCCATCATGGCACCTCTCCGGAAAAAACCTACATATGAATCGAAATTAGTATCATGTTACGTAACCTATATATGCTTTTGGAGTTGCCTCTGATTCTTGTTCTCGGTTTTAGTTGCCTTAGTTCTCTTTTCTGCGTCCTAAAAAATGCTACAGCATTCTATAACAAGGTGCTCGTTTGTCCTCGACAAAGCTACATGTTCGATCAATTCAGTCACTCCTCGTTCATTTCTTGAGCATAAATTTACAAAGTATCTCTTACCTATTTTTCATTCTGTCAACATGGTAAGTAAATTTATATTCTATATCATCATTCATTCCTCTTTATTGGACTATCGGAAACATCCTCTGTGCCCCAAGGTAGGTGTAACGTCGCCTATATCTTATCCTGCCCAGGCTCCACGGCCTTGTCCGTTGTTGTTATTGCATCCATTCCTATCTATTGGTATAATGTCTTAATCAGACACAGGATTTACCCTTTCTAAGGCAGTACTCTTTCGACCGACTCTTTCAACGGCTGGGACATCCATCGTCGCGGATCAAAAGAGTTTAGGGTCTATGTACAAGAATATTTGCATAATCAAGTTATTTATAAGGCGACTCTATTATAGGCATTAATTTTTAACTTGAAAAGCATGGTAATTAACCCTGCTACAATAAGTTAAATTACACTTGATAGTGTAAAGAAAATTTTATATTTTCACTGTATATGACAGATCCTTATTATAATCGTTAGTTTAGTGGCCACTCCTTTCCCCCACAAGAAGGAAATGTTTTTGAAAAGAAGTATCACTGGGTCTCTCTATATTGTTGATGTGTAGATGAAGAAATACATGAACTACATTAGGAAATTAATCATTTAACATATACATGTGAGAAAATTTAAGAAATTCTCAGAAGAGAACCAATAAGTTTCTTCCCATTGTTTCATAAAAAATGTTACTTCCAATTTTTGCTAAAGCTAATGAAGGACGATATTAATATTGGCGAAGAATGAAGATACTATTAGCATTACGGTAATCAAAGGGACATGCGTTGTATTCGATAGACCCTCAACTTAAAGCAACCATGCATAATCACTACAGTACGGAGAAAGAAAAAGGGACACTATAATAATCATTAGCCAATTCAGTTCAAGTTTGTCATGATTGTAATTTCAGTTTTCACAATAGAAGAAACTCAAATTCCAATAGCAAAGAAGTCAGGAAGAGAGAAAATTTTCGGGAATGTATTTTTACATTAACATCTTCCAGAGAAAAGACTACAGAATATAAGTTGGGAATTGCAGTGCAACAAAGAAACTGCAATTTCTAAGACTCCAGGCTGATCTATCATTTCCAAAAGAAGTCAACTAATCTTGAATTATAAAAAAAAAAAAAAAAAAAAAAAAAAAAAAAAAAAAAGGCAGCCCAGTGCACTAAGCTCTCGCTATGTGCGGGGTCGGGAAAGGGCCGGACCACAAGGGTCTATTTGTACGCAGCCTTACCCCTGCATTTCTGTAAGAGGCTGTTTCCCACGGCTTGAACTCGTGACCTCCTGGTCACATGGCATCAACTTTACTGGCTACACCAAGGCTTCCCTTCTTGATATACTGAATATGAAATACAAAATCCCTTTTATATACAGCTTAAGTTCAAGAATCCCGGTGATCTCGGAAGAATACAACATAAACTAATTTGCTGCAAATTTCAGTGAGAAGTTAATAGAATCTGAAAGAGAAAAGTGAAGTGAAATCAACAGTGCACAACGAGTTTCTTTCACCCAACTCTCTCCGAGTTCGTGTCATCTGATGGCCAAATCACAGTTTCCATGAGCCGCTCACGCATCACTTCCACATTCTGATCAGATATTCGGTTGTAGATCTCCTCGTGATCACATTTCTACAATGGATCAGCGGCAAAAATAAAATAAAACAAATAAGTATGACAGTTCCATGTCCAAAAGTTCTGAAGCAAAAGCGTTTTAGTTCTTACTTTTATCCATTTCGCATACAGACTGAGCCGTGTTACCATCACTTTTTCAGCGAGTTCTTGCTTCTCCTGTCAAGAATATCGTAAGAAGTTGTCAGCTCACTTTCTTTTTCTTGTGAGAGTGATTTCTTTTCTCTTTTCAAAAGCTTTGTCAAGAGCTCGGAGGTCATTTCAAAGATGCAAAGTCCATAGTTACTTAAATTAAGACACTTGATGTACATAAATGGAGGTCAAGAAGACTTACCTTAGCAAGGTTGCGAATAAAACGCTTCCCATCCCTAAGCTTATTTACTGTAACATAACTGTTGAAAACAGATAGTCAAGAAACAAAGTGAACAAGCTCAAACGATTGACATCAGTACTGCAGTGATTACTGCTCTCTTTAGCCGTAAAATATCAAGACCAAGTGAAATAACTCTAGATTTAGGCATTTCTGTTTGATAATCTGAGAACCAGTAGACCATAGGACACACTCTTATTCATTAAAAAGATACTTTCGAGAGGAAAATATGTACTTACTCATTGAACCATTGATATTGTGGAGAGTCCATTTCATTAAGCTGGTTCAAAATAGTCCTCACTGCTTTAAATGTGAAGTAGTTAAGAATTTGCTGCAGAAAAATGCAAGTGTTTCAGATCTTGTTAAGCAGCAAAATATGAGAATACTTCAGAATCAAACAAGGATTATGTCATATTTGGAAGGTATATCCCAAAAATCAACCGACTAATTCCTTATGCCAGAGATTCTCCTTGATATAACAAAAATTTTTGGCAGTTAAACAGATACAGCTAGAGATTCAGAAAGAAATAGCCCTTGAACTAACAATAGTATCAGTCTGAGAAGAATAAAAAGTTCGAATTCTGTCCTCACAAGGTTGATCCAAGTGTAACATACCATTTAGAGGAACATAATCGAAAGAGTTTATCATCGCATGACCGTGCAACTTTCTCTATCTCCTAGTACTGTCTTATATGCAAATCTCTACATAACTATTCAAAGAGAAAGTATATTCAACTGCTACCTGGGCATTGGGTCAATGTAAAAAGGTAGTACAGCTAGGGAAGTGTGGTAGGTGTACGTCACAAGTTTGAATTTCCTACTTAGGAACCAAGCCTGGGATTTAAGTGGAGAAGGTACACAAAGATTCAAAGCTGAAAACACTGTTACTGGAAAAAAAGACAACAGAGAGAGGGAGAATATATTCAACCATGATCATATTGCTGTTCTCCTGGATATCATAGGGGAAGATGGAATTAGCAAGGTAATGAGCAATTCATGATACCAGAGACAGAAATATTGAGCTGCATTTTAGGTAGCTAGCCACATTTTGTTTTTCCAGAAAAATTAACTAGTATCTGAAGTAAGTAAAAAGGCATTACCAAAGGTTATTGGGATTTGTAATTGTGAAGGGATTTCAGACTAGTCTCATTTTCCGTACTCATAAAAACTCTCGAAAGAACATAGTCCTTTTCTTGAAATTCAACTCTCAACTTGATTAATGATTCAGAACTAATGACTTCCAAGAAGAAATGCATTTGGTACTTATTTTACATGACATTTAACATGAGTAGCTTACTGTGTTGTTAAGCAACATGTGGATCAAGTTTAACATAATATTTAAATCATAAAAGGCGTATGGGTTTATTAGCCTAGCTAAAATACCCACTTTAACTCATGAGTAGACTGAATTTTAGTCAAAAACTAACAGTGATTGAGGAGGAAATTTTTTTGGTTAAGTCAGTTACTCGGTCCTTGTTAGCTAAATTGACTGAAGGGCTAAGCTAAAGCAGAAAACAAGCAGCCTACCCCTATTTGTTTAGTTGCAGGGAAGCTTAATAGAAAGAAAGTTAGGCCGCTCTCAGTTTTTTTTACTTTTTCGTTGGGTGAGAGTGTTCATATCCTTTCTAAAAGGAAAACCACACATTTATAAAATCTTCAAATCGAAGAGTTATATCTTTAGTAGAAGATGAAGTATTTGCTAGAACTCTTTATCAGATTATCATTCTAACCATTGTTTATTCAGAAGCACGGTTTAGGAGAAGCTTACATTACCAAATCCAAAATTACAACTTCCCAAGAACTATCAATCTTGTCATCAGCTAGTAAGTATCACAACAGCCTACCACGTTAAAACGATGCGAAAGAGCAGGTGATACTACGATAGACTGTATTATGGCACATCTGCTTCAAATCTTTGATACAATGCAAACATTATTAACACAACAAACAATTCAAACAGTTCATGTTCACCACAAAAGAAAGATCAGAAGAGAAAAATAACTTAAAACTCGCAAGCAAAAAAAATTCAAACAGCCAATAAACCACTGCACTCCTCTCTGAATGCTACATTTGGTTGGGGTGAAAAGAGGAAAAGTGGGAGAAGGGAAAACAAAGAGGATGCTTCGGGTCTTCTTCCCTTTCACAAAGAAAGCGATCGAAGAGCACAAGTAAGATTGGGCGGTTTCAATGTTCGTCCATCTCCCCTTTTTTAACCCCTCAAGAGTTGGAAGGAAAGTAGGAACCATATACATTTTCATCCCCTTGGGATTATACCAAACACCAGAGGTTAATTACCAAAACTCCACCTAAAGGAAGTCAAACAATGAGTTTCTCATTACTTTACTGCTCCTTCCCCCTACTCGGAATCAATAATGGTATTCAATTCCTAGAAGAACCTAACTACAAAAAGCGACAAAGGCAGGCATTCTGATAAGTAAATTCAAAAAAAGTGTTAAACAGTGCCACAACTAGTATTTAGACCTACAACCTAAAGTAAAATTAGAGCCATGTTTACCACTACACTTGAAGATTCCCTTGTATCAAACTGTCTATGGGATTCATAAGAAGATCTTATTACCTCAATGCAGTATAATTTTCCGGGAAGGAGATTCAATTGAACCCCCTATAGGGCATGTAGCTCCGCCCCCGACTACAAGTACCGTTTATATGTAGTTTCAACATCTAACCACATTTTGGTGTTTGTTTCAATAAGATGGTGGTGTAAATGCATTTTGTATCATTGAGGAAAGAGTGTAATATAGCTACCGTTTAATTCCAATATATACTCAACATTTTTGTGACCAATCATACCTACAAATTTCACAAGTTATGCGTGTTTCCTTTGAACAAACGAGTGCAGAACAAAATGTTCTAATAAACATAAGTCTCATAACCATATTTAAACAACAACTACGTCTCAGTCTCAAACTAATCGGAGACAATTATATAAATCCTCTAATTTCAAAATAAACTAGAAATGTTAGAGCTTGCTCACCGTTTTGATATCATCAAAGCCATATTCATACTGTCCACCTAAATCACTGACAACCACAAGATTCCTCCTACTCTTTTTCTCCTTCTTTAAATTCTTGTAATTACCCTTAAATGCTTTTGCTGAAAACCTCAAATCTACAAAAGAACTGCTCAATTCCATTGATCCCAAACGTGGCAATTGTTTCCTACCAATTGATGAAGAATTCTTATATAAAACTGAATCCCCAACACTCAATTTGTTACAAGTAGGCAAAGCATCCAAACACAAACAAGGACTAGAATGTGAATCCACCATAGATGAACCCACAACAGACAATGCCCCCACCATTTTAACCAAGATTTCAAAACCAAATAATAATTCAAGAAAATTAAAAGATACCCAAATGAAAACAAATGGAAAAATGAAATGGGGTTCCAAAAAAATTGGAACTTGGCAAGTAAATTCACAAGTTCATGCACTTAGATAAGAAGACAACTAGGTGCAAAGTGAGGGGGAAAAATCAAGAAGTTGAGGTATTTTTATTTGGACAAGCAAAAGGAAAGTAAAAGAGTAGAATTTTTCCTTGAAAATGTTTATTTATCAGAATTGAAAAAAGTTTTGAGGTCCAAATTGTTCCAACCACATAAGATGATTCAACGTAAGGATCAAGAGATTCAAAGAGAAGGTGTGTTTAGCTTTCTTGGTTCACCTTCCTACACACAGTTGGACGGTTTGGTTCCAAATGGTTGGCATTTTTTAGCCACGTGTAAGGACCAACGACTAGATTTTAACTACTATAAATAACTAACGTGTTCAATTTTTTTTAGGACTTCCAACAGGCGTGCATGTTACTTGTGGGGGAAAAAAATTGTTACTTGTGGGGAAAGTAGAGAGAAAACAAAGGTGTCAAAATATAATAGAATACCAATATCGAAAGTACCGTGAAACTTCTCTATAACTTTATGTTTGTTCTGAAATTTTTTGATTTTTATAGTAAATGAATATTATACATTACAACAACATTTGGTTGTTATAGACAAACATTATCCAAAAACTAATTATTTTCTTTTATAATATTATATATAAAACATTAATACATTATTAATCTCAAAAGATATAAATATTTCACGAATTAAATGCTTAAGAAATATAATACATTATTAAATTTTTTTTAACTAAACGCACAAATATTTAAACTCTAAGGCACACAATTAAAAAATACGAATAGATTATATGTGTACTTCTTCAAATAAAAAAAGAATAATATGCATATCTTCAAAAACTATAAATAGATCTCTTAAGTATCTTTTGGCATTTTTCTAATGCAATATATATCATTTGTAGATCTTTAGTTATAAAAATATTTGATGTGCATATGTTCATGGAACATACTGCTATCCTTAAGATAATATATATAGCTATTATAAGTTGTACATTAAAGTTATAAAATATTTGCTTAAATATTTAGAATTGTTATTAGTAATAATCTTAGAAAATCTGCATGGCTATTATAGAGGGGTAATTTTACAAAGAGTGTATTGTCATAAGGATGGTTGTTGTTGTTATAGGCAGAATGTTGTTATAGAGAGGTAAAATATAACATAAAAATCGATTCTGAGAAAAATTAGGCTTTTATAATGAATGACTGTTATAGAGGGATGTTGTTATAGAGAGGTCTGACTAGTATTAGTAAACAATACTGCACAAATACATTACTGATAGTAAAATGTACGTATTATTGATATTGTTATAGGTAGATTTACCCGATAACTTATGGATTCGTAGGAACTCAATATCTTTTATCCAAATCATGTAGATATATTAATTAATGCATTATTATTGTATATATCTATAAGTATTTGATTGTGAAATCATTATTATTGTTATATTATCTTAAAATCGTTATAAGAATCATAAACTTTTAATTCTAAATTCGTCTCTGGATATCAATATATGAGTCGATACAACTTAAGTATATTGTTTGACCCAAAATTTAGATCTAGGTTTAAACAATTATATTATCTAATAGAATAGAGTTAATCTTAGCCAATATTAATACCCAAAAGATTATTTAACTGATTTCATAGCAAAATATCGTGAGTATCGTTCAAATAACAATAAATGCGCAATAGTGAACAATATTCAATGATCCAAGAACAAAGGGAATAACATTAAATAGTAATAATTGATATATAATGGCATTTATGTAAATAAATGCAAGTGAGGTAACTAAAAAAAGACGAGATTCTTTGGTATTCCTCCTGACCATGATAAGTGATTGATGAGCTTTTGAATATTCGGATTCTCCTTGGTTCGTGGGAGAAAAGCCAGATACAGATCTGAAGAAAAAGTGTATTTTGTATGTATGTACTCCCTCCGTTTCAAATTAGATGAGGTACTTTCTTTTTTAGTCTATTCGAAAATAAATGACACATTTCTGAATTTGGAAATAATTCAACTTTAAACTCTATAATTTACCCATTTTACCCTTAATGAGAAGCATTTATAACTGTAACGATCCGGCTGGTCGTTTTAAGAACTAACGCCCCGATCCCCTATTAACTGCATTCCCCGTGTTTGTTTCTGCTATTGTGAGTTACCGGGAAGATTTATTTGGAGTTTCGGAGAGTTTTGGGACACTTAGCCCCTAAAAGATAGTTTAAATTTTAGAATTTGGACCATAGTCGGAACAGTGTGAAGATGACATCAGAATGGAATTCCGTTGGTCCCGTTAGCTCTATTGGGTGATTTCGGGTTTAGGAATGTGTTCGAATTGTGTTTTGGAGGTCTGTAGCTTATTTAGGCTTGAAATGCTGAAAGTTGAATTTTTGAAGTTTCCGGTTTGATAGTGAGATTTTGATATCGGGGTCGAAATGGAATTTCGGAAGTTGAAGTAGGTCCGCTGTGTAATTTAGAATGTGTGTGCAAAATTTCAAGTCATTCGGACGAGGTCTGATAGACTTTTTGATCGAAAGCGGAATTTGGAAGTTTTGGAAATCTTTAAGCTTGGATTGGAGAGTGATTTGTGGTTTTAGCATTGTTTGATGTGATTCGAGAGTTGGAATAAGTTCGTATGATGTTTTAGGATTTGTTGGCATGTTTGATTGAGGTCCCGGTGACCTCGGGTGAGTTTCGGGTGCTTCACGGAAGCTGAATTGGACTTAGGAAAATTTGGAGTTTGGTTGAACCTGTCTTAACCGCACCTGCATGAATGTGACCACAGGTGCGACACCGCATATGCACTTGGAGGACCGTAGGTGCGGTCTGAGACATTTTAGGATTGGCCGCAGATGCGGCCCAGGCATCGCAGAAGCGGCACCGCATCTGCGCAAAGTAGATCGCAGGTGCAGAAAGTTGTTGTTTAATGAATTATCACATATGCGATTTTAGTTCCACAGGTGCGGTCCCACGGCCGCAGAAGCGGATTTGCTCGGCAGAAATAAGATATTTCGAGGGTTTGAAATCAAAAGTAAGAAAATCGATTTGGAGCTCGGGTGAGGGCGATTTTGGGAGGATTTTGAAGAAAAAATCAGTGGGTAACGATTCCTAATCCCTTTCTAGTTATATTCCTATAATCTAATGTTAGTTTTGTTATTTAATTTTGGATTTGGGATGAAAATTGAGGAAAAGTGGAAAAAAGTTCTTAGGCCTAATTTTGGGGTTTTGATCTAGCTTTTGATGTCGGATTGGAATAATTTTGGTACCAATAAACTCGTGAGAGTATAAGGATTTTTATAAATTTTACCCGATTCCGAGACGTGGGCTCCAGGGCATTTTGGTCATTTTTCCTAATTTCGCGTATTAGCTTAGAATTAATTGGTTGAATTAGTTACTTGAAGTTATATTTACATTATGCAATTACTTTGAATAAATTTGGGCCATTTGGAGTCGGATACTCATGGCAAGAACGTGGTATTGAGTTGATTGAGCGGGTTCGAGGTAAGTGGCTTGCCTAACCTTGCGTGGGGGAACTCCCCTTTGGATTTTGGTATTGATGATATATGAAATGCCTTGTATGTGAGGTGATGAGTGCGTACATGTGTTAATTATTGAAAATCCTATTTTCATTAAGAATTATAACTAGGTTTTCTTTCATGTTTATGCTACCTGCAATTTAATCCTGCTGAGCATGTCTAATTGACCTAATTGCCTTACTTGCTCAAACTTTGAATTCTATGCAGCATGCTAGGTTAGAAATACCCGTTTACCTTGGTATGTAATTTGGACTGAATTGAATATTTTTCGTGTTGCTGTTGTGTGTTTACTTTGGGACTACGGGACGGTATCCAGGGAAATCCCCCTACATGTTTACTTTGGGACTACAGATTTGTATTTCGGGAGATCCCCCTGCACTTTCATATTGGAACTACGGGATTGCAACTGGTAGATTCCCCCAGTACTGGGTATTTACATTTGGGACTACGGATCGGGATTCTGGTAAATCCCCGCTCACTATGAGTTGGACTATGGGACGGTATCCCGGGAGATCCACTAGATATTTATATTTGGGACTACAGGACGGTATCCTGGGAGATCCTCGGTTGTTATTTCTGTATTGAGCTGCATTTTTATTTTGTGATTACTTTTCCCTCTGTTGCAGTTGTGTTACTCTTATTATCATGTATTACTTTAAATATTGTTTCTTTCCTTATATATTATTGTTCATGACCGGTAGGGCCCTGACCTTCTTCGTCACTACTCGATCGAGGTTAGGCTTGGCACTTACTAGGTACCGCTGTGGTGTACTCATGCCATTTCCTGCACATGTTTTTCATGTGCAGATCCGGGTACTTCGACTCAGCCCTACTACCCTTGAGGTGAGGCGATTCTCTAGAGACTTCGAGGTATATCTGTCATGTCTGCAGACCGAGGAGTCCCTTTCCATTCTCTTTTACAGTTTTAGGCTTTTAGCCCTTCTGTACTTATTTTGATTTAGACATTTTGGAGTTAGAACACAATATAGTATCCATAGCTTGTGATTCATGGGTTTTCGGGTTTTGGGAAGTTGTTCAGTTTGAAAGTTATAATTGTATATACCGAGCGGCATCTTAAATTATGTCATTCCGCAGTTTTATTCATAGAAGTCATGAATTACAAGCTGGTTTATTAGAGTCTCGCGGATCGGTACAGAGACGTCTGTACTAATCTACGAGAGGCTATGTAACTGTTAGGAAAATTCCACTTCATTTGATTTCCTTGTCGTGCGAGATTTTTGTTATCACAATTCTAAACTTCGGTCTTCTATTCTCTCACAGATGGTGAGTCCAGCAGGCCTGGACCGAGCCAATCACAGCTTCCAAGTCCTTCCAGAACTTGTTTTGAGTATGGTGACACATGCCATACGGTGAGGGATTGCTCCAAACTTAGGAGGGGTGCACCTCCATAGACTTCTCAGCCACAATGTGCCCCGCAGAGTTCTCAGGCTATGATTACAACACCAGTTTCTACCCCACCTACTCAGCCAGCTAGAGGTGGAGGTCGGGGAGGTAGAGGTCACCCTAGAGGGAGATGCCAGGCCAGATATTATGCCCTTCCTGCCCGTACCGAGGCTATCGCCTCTGATTCTGTCATCACAAATATTATCCTGGTTTGTCATAGAGATGCATTAGTTTTATTCAATCCAGACTCCACCTATTCTTATGTGTCTTCTTATTTTGCCCCGCATTTGGGTGTATCTCGGGATTTATTGATTTCCCATGTTTATGGATATTCTCTTGTTGTGGACTGCGTTTATCGATCATGTTTGGCTGTTCTTAGTGGTTTTGAGACCAGAGCTGATTTATTGTTGCTCAACATGGTAGACTTTGATGTTATCTTGGGCATGGACCAGTTGTCACCCTATTATGTTATTCTTGATTGTCACGCCAAAACCGTGACGCTGGCTATGCCAAGCGTACCGCAAGTTGAGTGGAGTGGTGCTTTAGATCACACTCCCAGTAGAGTTATTTCTTTCCTTAAGGCTCAACGAATGGTTGAGAAGGGGTATGACACGTATCTAGCTTATGTGAGAGACGTCAGTATTGATACCCCTACAGTTGATTCAATCCCAATAGTACGAGATTTCTCTAATGTGTTTCTAACTGATCTTCTGAGCATGCCACTCGTTTGTCATTGTCTTTATTGATGATATTCTGGTATACTCCCTGAGTCAGGAAGATCATGAGCATCACCTGAGGACAGTGCTTCAGACTTTGAGAGAAAAGAAGTTATATTCAAAGTTCTCGAAATGTGAGTTTTGGTTGGATTCCGTGGCATTCTTGGGTCACGTGGTGTCGAGTGAGGGGATAAAGGTGGATCGAAGAAAGTGGAAGCAGTGCAGAGTTGGCCTAGACCATCCGCAGCTACAGAGATCCGCAGTTTTCTTGGCTTGGCGGGTTATTGTTGTCGATTTATTGAGGGGTTTTCATCTATTGCAGCACCTATGAACATGCTGACCCGGAAGGGTGCTCCGTTCCAGTGGACAGAAGAGTGTGAGGCGAGATTTTAGAAGCTCAAAACAACTTTGACTACAGCCCCAATTTTGATATTGCCTACAGGTTCGGGGTCTTATACTGTCTATTGTGATGCCTCGAGGATTGGCCTTGGAGCGGCATTGATGCAGGACGGTGGGGCGATTGCCTACGCGTCCAGACAGTTGAAGGTACATGACAAGAATTATCCTGTCCATGATCTCAAGTTGGCTGCTATTGTTCACGCCTTGAAGATCTTGCGTCATTATTTGTACGGTGTGCCTTGTGAGATTTATACGGATCACCGGAGTTTGTAGCATCTGTTCAAGCAGAAAGATCTTAATTTGCGCTAGAGGAGGTAGTTAGAGTTGCTGAAGGACTATGATATCACTATTTTGTATCACCTAGGCAAGGTCAATATGGTGGCCGATGCTTTGAGTCATCGGGCGGAGAGTTTGGGGAGTTTAGCTTATTTACCAGTAGCGGAGAGGCCCATGGCGATGGATGTTTAGGCTTTGGCCAGTTAGTTTGTGAGATTGGATCTTTCGGAGCCTAGTCGGATCTTTGCTTGTGTGGTATCTCAGTCTTCTTTGTTTGATCGTATCCAGTAGCGCCAATTTGATGACCCTCATTTGCTTGTCCTCAAGGACAAGGTTCTGCATGGCGATGCCAGAGATGCGACTATTGGTGATGATGGGGTATTGAGGATGCAGGGTCGGGTTTGTGTACCTAATGTTGTCGGGCTTCGAGAGTTGATTCTAGAGGAGGCCCATAGCTCGCGGTATTCCATCCATCCGGGAGCCACGAAGATGTACTAGGATTTGAGATAGCACTACTGGTGGAGGCGAATGAAGAAAGATATAGTTGGGTTTGTAGCTTGGTGCCTCAATTGTGAGCAGGTGAAGTATGAGCACCAGAGACCGGGTGGGTTGCTTCAACAGATAGAGGTTACGAAGTGGAAGTGGGAGCGGATCACCATGGACTTTATAGTTAGGCTCCCACGAACTTTAAGGAAGTCCGATACCATTTGGGTGATTATGGATCTGCTGACTAAGTCAGCGTATTTCATTCCTGTGTATACCACCTATTCTTTGGAGCGGTTGGCGGTATTCGGGAGATTGTCCATCTGCATGGTATTCCAGTTTCCATCATTTCAGATAGAGGCACTCAGTTCACATCACAGTTCTGGAGGGTCGTACAGCATGAGTTGGGTACTCGGGTAGAGTTAAGCACAACATTTCACCCTCAAACGGACGAACAGTTCGAGCGCACTATTCAGATTCTTGAGGATATGCTCCGTGCGTGTGTGATTGAGTTTGGAGGGTCTTGGGATCAGTTCTTGCCATTGGCGGAGTTTTCCTACAACAACAGTTATCAGTCCAGCATTCAGATGGCAACGTATGAGGCTTTATATGGTAGGCGGTGTAGATCCCCGGTGGGTTGGTTCGAGTCGGGTGAGGCTAGATTATTGGGCACATACTTGGTTCAAGATGCTTTGGAGAAGGTTAAGGTGATTTAGGATGGAATCCACACAGCCCAGTCCACACAGAAGAGTTATGCGGACTGGAAGGTTCGTGATGTTTCCTACATGGTTGGAGAGCGGGTCTTGCTTCGGGTTTCACCTATGAAGGGTGTTATGAGGTTTGGAAAGAAGGGAAATTGAGTCTGAGGTTTATTGGGCCTTTTGAGATATTGAGGCGTGTTGGGGAGGTTGCTTATGAGCTTGCCTTACCTCCCAACTTGGCAGGAGTTCATCCGGTATTTCATGTTTCGATGCTCCGGAGGTATCATGGTGATCCGTCGCACGTGTTGGATTTCATTTTAGTCCAGTTGGACAAGGATCAATCTTATGTTGAGGAGTCGGTGGCAATATTGGACAAGCAGGTTCGGAAGCTGAGGTAAAAGAACATTGCATCGGTGAAGGTTCAGTTGCGGGGTCAGTCGCTCGAGGAGGCGACTTGGGAGACTGAGCAGGATATGCGCAGCCGTTACCCTCATTTTCTCCCTACTTCATGTATGTCTCTACACTAGTTCGAGGACGAACAAATGTTTAAGTGTGGGAGGATATAACGACCCGACCAATCATTATAAGAATTAGCGCCCCGATCCCCTATTAACTGCATTCCCTATGTTTGTTTCTTCTATTGTGAGTTGTCGGGAAGATTTATTTGGAGTTTTGGAGAGTTTTGGGACACTTAGTCCCTAAAAGAGAGTTTAAGTTTTAGAATTTGGACCATAGTTGGAGCATTATGAAGACGACCTCGAAATAGAATTTTGTTGGTCCCATTAGCTCCATTGGGTGATTTCGGGTTTAGGAGCGTGTTCGGATTGTGTTTTGGAGGTCCGTAGCTTTTTTAGGCTTGAAATGCCGAAAGTTGTATTTTTTAAATTTCCGGTTCGATAGTGAGATTTTGATATCGGGGTTAGAACGGAATTTCGAAAGTTGGAGTAGGTCCGTTGTGTAATTTGGGACGTGTGTGCAAAATTTCAGGCCATTCGGACGAGGTTTGATAGACTTTTTGATCAAAAGCGGAATTTGACAGTTTTGGAAATCTTTAGGCTTGGATTGGAGAGTGATTTGTGGTAGGGGTGTGCATTCGAATCGGTTTATCGATAAATCGAATCGATTATTTGTTATCGGTTTATCGATTTATCGATTTCGATTTCAAAATTTTCCTTATCGAGTTATCGATTTCGATTTTATCCTTTTCGGTTATCGGTTTATCGATAAACCGATAAGATATACTAAAAAGACAAAAAAAAAATTTATTTTTTTACCCTTATTCTATAATACTTGTCCTTTTACCCTAAGTCCCTAACCCTATTATTTTTTCTACCACATTTAAGGAATGATCATATTTAAAGCTCAAGAGAATGAAGTTCAAATTAATGAAAAACAGAATTAGCTGTGATGATGTATTTTTTTTATACCGTTGGAGTGTTGGTGGCATACATTTGATCCCTTACTTTAGTTTCGTTGCATGTGCTTATTGACACAATTTTTATGTTATAAACAGTGTTCGTCTTATTTTAGCTTCTTTTTGTCCATATTAATTAGGCATGTTTATAGCGATATACTTTCCGTGGAATCATGCAAATTTTCTTATTGGTGTAATCGATAACCGAATCGATAAGCCCCAAAAATCGATAAATCGAAATCGAAAAAATTGAAACTTTATTGAAACGATAACGATAAGCATATTTACAAATCGATAATCGATAAGTAATTATCAATAAGGGTCAAAATCGAATCGATAAATCGAATGCACACCCCTAATTTTTGGTTTTAGCATTGTTTGATATGATTCGAGAGTTGGAATAAGTTTGTATGATGTTTTAGGATTGGTTGGCATGTTTGGTTGAGGTCCCGGGGGCCTCGGGTGAGTTTCAGGTGCTTCACAGAAGTTGAATCGGACTTGGGAAAATTTGGAGTTTGGATGAACATGTCATAACCGCACCTGCATGAATGTGACCGTAGGTGCGGCACCGCAGATGCGCTTGGAGGACCGCAGGTGCGGTCTGAGGCATTTTAGGATTAGCCGCAAATGCGGCCCAGGCACCGTAGAAGCAGCACCGCATCTGCACAAAGGAGATCGCAGGTGCGGAAAGTTGTTGTTTAATGAATTGTCGCATATGCGACTTTAGTTCCGCATAAGCGGATTTGATGGGCAGAAATAAAATATTTCGAGGGTTTGAAATCAAAAGTAAGAAAATCGATTTGGAGCTCGAGTGAGGGCGATTTTGGGAGGATTTTGAAGAGGAAATCAGTGGGTAACGATTCCTAATCCCTTTCTAGTTGTATTCCTATAATCTAATCTTAGTTTGGTCATTTAATTTTGGATTTGGGATGAAAATTGAGGAAAAGTGGAGAAAAGTTCTTAGGCCTAATTTTGGGGTTTTGATCTAGATTTTGATGTCGGATTGGAATAATTTTGGTACCAATGAACTCTTGAGAGTATGAGGATTCTAAATTTGTAAATTTTACCCGATTCCGAGACGTGTGCCCGGGGAGTATTTTGGTCATTTTTTCTAATTTCGCAGATTAGCTTAGAATTAAGTAGTTGAATTAGTTAACTGAAGTTATATTTACATTATTCAATTACTTTGAATAGATTTGGGCCATTTGGAGTCGGATAGTCGTGGCAAGAACGTGGTAGTGAGTTGATTGAGCGGGTTCGAGGTAAGTGGCTTGCCTAACCTTACGTGGGGGAACTCCCCTTAGGATTTAGTATTGTTGATATATGAAATGCCTTGTACATAAGGTGACGAGTGCATACAAGTGATAATTATTGAAAATCATGTTTTCATTAAGAACTATAAGTGAGTTTTCTTTTATGTTTATGCTACCTGCAATTTAATCCTACTGTTAGCTTAGGGAAGTATGTCTAATTGACTTAATTGTTTTACTTGCTCAAACTGCTTTATTTGAATTCTATGCAGCATGCTAGGTTAGAAATACATGTTTACCTTGGTATGTAATTTGGACTGAATTGAATATTCTTCGTGTTGCTGTTGTGTGTTTACTTTGGGACTACAGGACGGTATCCTGGGAGATCCTCCTGCATGTTTACTTTGGGACTACAGATTTGTATTCTGGGAGATCCCCTGCATTTTTATATGGGAACTACAGGACTGCACCCGGTAGATTCCCCCAGTACTGGGTATTTACATTTGGGATTACAGATCGAGATTCCGGTATATCCCCGCTCACTATGAGTTGGACTACGGGACGGTATCCCGGGAGATCCACTGGATATTTATATTTGGGACTACAGGACGGTATCCTAAGAGATCCCCGGTTGTTATTTTTGTGTTGAGCTGCATTCTTCTTTTGTGATTACTTTTCCCTCTGTTGTAGTTGTGTTACTCTTATTATCATGTATTACTTTAAATATTGTTTCTTTCCTTATATATTATTGTTCATGACCGGTAGGTCCCTGACCTTCCTCATCACTACTCGACCGAGGTTAGGCTTGGCACTTACTTGGTACCGTTGTGGTGTACTCATGCCCTTTCCTGCACATATTTTTCGTGTGCAGATCCAGGTACTTCAACTCAGCCCTACTACCCTTGAGGTGAGGGGATTCTTTAGAGACTTTGAGGTATATCTGCCGCATCCACAGACCGAGGAGTCCCTTTCAATTCTCTTTTACAGTTTTAGCCCTTCTGTACGTATTTTGATTTAGACATTCCGGAGTTAGAACATAATGTAGTATCCATAGCTTGTGATTAATAGGTTTCTGGGTTTTGGGAAGTTGTTCAGTTTGAAAGTTATAATTGTATATGCCGAGGGGCATCTTAAACTTTCATTATGTCATTCCGCAGTTTTTATTAGTTTTATATGTTGTATTTTTTTCCTTTTTTTGCAATTGTTAAGCTCACCTAGTCGTAGCAACTAGGTGACGTCACGATAGTTCACGGAGTGCAAACTAGGGTCGTCACAATAACCATACAAATGTCATGGTCCCACAAAGCTTTTACCCATTAAGCTTTTAAGACCACAAGTTTCAAAAGTCTTCTTTTTCTTTTTCTTAAACTCCGTGCCGACTCAAACTACCTCATCTAAATTGAAATGGAGAAAGTAATAAAACAAGAATCTTCAGAGTACGGATGGACCACAAAAACCTTAATAGTACGGATGGGAGGAATATTCCTTAGAATATTCTCTATAATATCTTATCTCTAAAACTAGTTGTTACTGCCCTTCTAAAAGGAGTCCTCCCTCTACTGAGTTAGCTCGACCTCGTCTTCATCCTTCTCGTCTTCGTCATTTGTTGATCGATGACGTGTGGCAGCCTTCGAAGGTTCTTTTAATATTGACATGGCCCACACATAACTAGGATAATTTTAGCATATACAGTTAGTCCCTCCGCTTGTCGAGGTCGTCTTTGTGGGCGAGTTCAATGAGCAGATAATAGCGTTCATGGTCGTCTTTGTGGTCAAGTTAACTAAACAGATAACAGTGGCCGTGATTGTTGTGACAAACAAGCGACGTGGCTCTTTGTGGGATGCACGTTTCAAACCCTTAAATTTTCTGGGTGATTTGTTGGAACCATCTGGTCCATGAGAAGAAGTGACATCATGACATCATGACATCATGCGTCATGATGATGTTGATTCCCGATGCATCACATCGATTCACGCGTGACCTTTGATTGGTTCTGTCATTTTGATTCTAGTGCCAATTATGATAAACTGTTTCAGATTTAGAGATTTAATCTCTATAAATAAGGATTGTTTCTTCATTATTGAAACTTTACTTCATTTCATACTATCTTTGCTCTCATAAACTCCGTTTCTTCTCTTGAATCTTCTTTGCCTTATGATATTTAACTTTCTTTCATACTCTTATCTTCCTTAATAACCATGTCTAACCTTTCTTCTAATGTTGATGAAGAGAGTCACGACGTCCCTTTAGCTGTTGTGTTCCCTGCTCACGGGGAGGACACTCTTGTTGTTGCAGAAGATGAATCTCTTCCTTCAGTGGAGGAGATCATCCCTCGTAACCTTGAGGCTAGGTCCGACTTTCAAGGGTCGCCAGATGCGACGCTAGAAAAATTTCTATCATCGATGGGGCTTAAGCACTTGGCTGAATTCAAAGCCAAGTTTGGACTTTTCCAACCACATTGAATTGATCCCTGCTGATGAGGACGAAGTGCACGTTCACCGTCCCGAGTATTGTTCTTTCTATGCCTGCTAGTTTACTATTGGCTATTCGTTCCCCTTCTCCCGTTGGTGGAGGAGTTTGCTGCCATTATGGAATTTGCCCTGCTTAACTCGCCCCTTATGTTTATAAGGCCATCAAGATACTGTCAAAATTTATTGATCTTGACAGAGTCGAGGTGACGGTGCGACACTTAGTGCATCTATTTGCACCTAGCTTCTATAGATGGACGATGTTGAAGCTTCATCATCATGGGAGCAAGTGCTTGGTGGTGAAGATGGACGATAAGGGTAGTCGGCAATTTTGACTTGACTGCTTCTATATCAAGACTTAGTTCATTATGGCTAACGTTGACGTTTTCCCTGAGGCCCGGAACCATACACGTAAGTGTTCGAGTTTCTTTTGTTTTTACCTTTTGAAGTATTTTGTCTATTTTGACTTCGTCGAATAATTCTTCTTTACATGTAGCCAATAATCGTCCTCCTCCTCTAGCGATATGTATTGCTGACTGGGTCGGGCAGGTTCTCCCCTACACCATGAGGATTCATGACTAGACGAGCTTGTTTCAAAAGTTCAGATCGGCCCTCCCTTTGAAAGGTAATTTTTCTCTTCTGGTCGTGATCGTTTTTTATATTGGTTTGTGTCGTTGTAAAACCATATGCTTCTTCTTCTTCAGGTTCAATTAGGGAGTTTTCAAGAAGAAATAGGGTGCCTATGCCTATATTTAGGAGGTGAAGGGATTCCACGCCTTCTGTCTCCGCTCCTGTCGTGGCTATTGTGCCTTATGAATCTGGCCCCATCCCAATTGTTGCACCAGCTCCTCGGTCGTTTTCACTTGTTGATGAGGATAATGAAGTCTCCCTCATGATGGGGACCTAAGGCCTCGCAAGAGGAAGGTTGCGGATGTCGAAGGGTTCCCTTGGCCATTGATGGTGACTTCATTCTACGGAAAACGGTGACAATACACATCGGAGATGATATTGGGGTGACCTCTGAGGCCCCACAACTGTAAGAGGCGAATGCGGATGTGTTGTTATGTCCTGAGGGGGAGATGGTCATGGAGAGGACACTTGGTGTCGGCTCCGTGCTTTGTAAGGCAGGAGGGGGCTTCATCTTCTAAGCCGACAACGGATGCTTCTCCAGTAGTCGAGGACAGAGGAAAGGACATCGTTGTTGAGGGCGATAAGTCAGGTTCCAACATAGACCCTGACGACCCTATGATGATTGATGAAGGACTTACCCAGATCGAGGTGAGGATGGAGGGAGGCTCGAGGACCATCACGATCCCAATCGATTGTGATTTACTAAGAAATATTGAGGAGGTGGTCCCCACTCTCTGTCCTCTTTGTTCTGATGCATAGTGTGTGACCCTTAAGGAGATAAATGACACTACCCTGCAAAGATTATTGTCGGTCTTACTCTCAGGATAAGTATGGTAGTTGTCATTCTTTTTCCCATTGCCTTAACTCATTTCCATTTTCTAACTTTTGCATTTTCTTTTTATTTGCATATTGGTATTCTGGAAATTGAGAGTGCTCGGAGAGAAAAGAGACATAAAGAAATTTACGTGAAGTTGAAGGGTAAGTACAAAGAGTACTGTGGAAAGCACCGGAGACCTTCAGAGGCGGCTTCACGAGGAGGGTGATGTGCCATCCCTAAGAGAAGAACTGAAGAAAAAGGATGAGGAGCCAATGATGACAGTGTAGAGATTCAGCATTCTTGAGGGATTGTTGAAGATAAAAGAAGAAGAGCTCGAGCTAAGTAAGGGCATGGAGGCCTAATGCAGTGACCTTCAGACTCATCTGGTTCAACTACAAAGCAGTTGGATAAATACCAGCTCGAAATCGACACTTTTAGGGGGGAGCTCATTGAGAAGCAACAGATGCTCGAGCAGGTAGAGTAATCCCGACTAGATACTCGGAGAAGGATTGACATTCTCGAGCTGGCAAAAACGATCCTCCGTTCTGAGCGGGATAATGATTTGTCAACGGCTAGGGCTAAAGAGGAACGACTTGAGGAGAAGAGTGGGGAGCTGGACAAGGAAAACTTTGATCTACATGATTGAGTTACTGCTCTTGATGCCAAAAATGCCCAACTACTTGTGCGATCCTCTTTGTTTAATGCTTCTCATTATTATAACATTCCTCAAGAGTTGTACAATGAGTGGATCTATACTGAAACCCGGTTGGATGTGCTCCATGATTTGAATATGACGGGCTCCATTTATGAGACTGCCCTAGAGGATGCTCGAGTCAAATCTTGTTCGGCTCGACTCGGCTCGCTTGTGATTATGATCCTTCCACGCCTCAACCTGGTTTTGAAGAAGATGAGGAAGAGGTTGTAAACCATCTCGCGGATAGTGCTTGATATGACTCCACTTACGGTCTAGGCGAGGATGGAGAGGGCATAGGAGGCCGGGATGGTGATGGCCACTAGTTGGTGCTTTAATTTCTTGTATATTTTTTGTTGGCGTATTCAGATGCTCTTGTGAAAACACTTAATCTGAATATCAAAGTTAACTTTTGTTTTATACGTACCTTTTTTAGTTCCGCATTTTGTTTCTATACTTGCATGTTTTACTTTTGTACTTACATATTTTGCTTCTTTATCCCTTTTGTTGTTATCCTCTAGGTGGCCATAGCCTTTGGGTCTAATATCTATGGGCTTTATCGGCCCTTTATTTAAACAAGTCAAGTATATCTCTTAGTTGAGATGTGGCCAAGGGTCGATAGGTGTTGTTCAAGCTGGCCGAACATACCTTTAAGTTAGGTCATGGCCGAGGGCCGATAGGTGTTGTTCGAGCTTGTTCAAACTTAACCTTTTATTAAATCATGGCCGAGGGCTGATAGGTGTTATTTGAAATTGGTCGAATTTAACCTTTCATTATATCGCGACCGAGGACCGATAGGTGTTGTTCAAACTTGGTCGAATTTAACCTTTCATTAAATCACAGCCGATGACCGATAGGTGTTGTTCGAGCTTGGTCGAAGTTAACCTTTTATTGGAGCAGTTTCAATAAAAGTGTACTTCTGTTATTTTGATGTTGTTTTGATTATATTATTTTGCCCTAGGGCAATTTTTGGAAAAAGTTACAAGTTTTGGGTGTTGGCTGGCGTTCCAGTCCCAGTATATCTAGTCCCATTATTGTTCGACTTGGAGAATCTTGAGGAGACGGCTAATGAAAAATATGTCTCCTCTCATGTACTTCATCTTGAACTGTCCTACTCGTTGCCTCATTAAAAACCTTCTTGATAAAATCCTATTGGGACAAAACTCAAGTAAGGGACAAAAAGAGTATAACTTAGAGGGCATTTTTTGTTTTTTAGAAGTTGAAGTACTTGAGGTGGTTGATATTCCAATTGTTTGGCAGGGGTTTCCCTTCCATGGTTTCCAGTTGGAACGAACCCTTGTCTGATTTTGCTATGATTTTATATGGTCCATTTCCCAACTTTCCTTCTCGTGGATCCTTGTTTGCTTGGATTTTGGCTTTGAGTACGTAGTCCATGATCTAGAGCAGTCAGACCTTTGCCTTTTTGTTGTAGTAACGCTCTGCTTGTTGTTTCTGGGCGACCATCCTTATATATGCCATATATCTTCACCCATAGACCTCGCCGAGAACTTGCCTCCTACTCTCGTCATTACCGGTACCGCTTTTATGGGAGTACCTCAGGATGGGTTCTCCGACCTCGACTGGTATAACTAATTCTTTTCTATAGACTAGAGAATAAGATGTCTCTTCTATGCTCGTCTTCGGGGTGGTTCTGTGCGCCCATAATACATCTGGAAGTATTTCCAACCACAGTCCCTTAGCCTCTTCGAGTTTCTTTTTCATGATGTTCAATATGGACTTATTAGAGGATTCTACTTTTTGTTGTTGGCTGGGTGATAAGGAGTTAAAAGTGCCCTTTTAATATGCCATTTATCGAAGAACTCGATGGGTTTTATTCCCGTGAGTTGGGGCTCGTTGTCATAACTTATCTCTTTGGGTAAGCCGAATGGGCAAATGCTATTTTTCCATATGAAAGTAGTTACCTCTTACTCATGCACTTGGACGAATGCTCCTGCTTCCACCCACTTAGATAAATAGTCAGTTAAAACTAAAAGGAATTTTATATTGTCTCGTCCTGGTGGAGGTGGTCCCACGATGTCCATTCCCCATTTAATGAAAGACCACGGAAAAATGATGGAGTGGAGGTGCTCGCCTACTTGATGAAATATCAGGGTGTATTTTTGACAGCGCTCGTATTTCTTCACAAATCCTAGGGCATCTTTTTTCATGGTGAGCCAATAATACCCGGGTTGTATGAGGCATTTGACGAGTGATCGATCACCAAAGTGACTGCCGCAAAAACCTTCATGGACTTCCTTGAGGACGCGTTGGGTTTGGTTAGGGCTTAAGCATTTTGCCCAGGGACCATCGTATGCTCTCTTGTATAAACCGTTATGAAAGAGGTTGTACCTGGCAGCTAGCATTCTCAGCTTTTTGGATTTCTTATTATTATTTGGAAGGGTGTCATCCTGCAAATAATTTATAATACAATTGCGACATTCCCAAGTTAGATTTAAAATTTTTACCGTTGTGTTGTCCAATACCACTACACTCTTATCCCCAGAGATTACACTTTTGGTAGCGGTGGCTAACTTGGCGAGACTGTCTGCTTCGACTTTCTGATTTTATTGAATTTGATCGAGCTGGCACTCGTCGAAACTGGGTAACAATTTACAGATCTCAGTCTGATAATTTTGCAACCTCTGCTCTTTGATTTGAAAAGTCCTAGTAACCTGGTTGACTACGAGATGAGAATTGTAATGAAACTTTAATCGCTTCGGTCCGTACTTGAGTGTCAGTCTTAATCTTGAAATTATAGCCTCATACTCGGCCTTGTTATTAGTCATGTCTGAGCATCTTATGGATTCAAAAATTATCTCCCCGGTGGGAACCTCGAGTACGAGTCCCATCCTGGACCCGCATGCATTGGATGCGATGTTACTCTGCAGGACCCAAAGGTCTTGTGTCTGAAGAGAATCCCGAGTGGCTTCCTTTTCAGCCTCCGACATTAATTTGGCATTAAAGTCTGCGACGAAATCTTCGAGTACTTACGACTTTATTGTTGTGCGAGGTTAATAAGTGATGTTGTGCTCGCTTAACTTGATGGCCCATTTGGCCAGCCTCCCCGACAGCTTGACTTTGTGTAATATGCTTCTTAAAGGAAAAGTGGTGATGATCGAGATAGGGTGGCACTGGAAATAGGATCTAAGCTTTTGTGAAGCTACGACTAGGGCCAAGGCTAGTTTCTCAAGGTGAGGGTACCATATTTTAGCATCGAAAAATGTTTTACTGATATAATAAATGGGAGATTGCGTACCTTTGTTTTCTCAAACTAAGACCGCACTTATTGCTACTTCTGAGACGGCGAGGTAGACGAGAAGACATTCCCCATGTTCAGGTTTTGAGAGTAGGGGTGGTAATGACAAGTACGCCTTCAGTTCTTGCATTGCTTGTACACACTCGGGCGTCCACTCGAGGCCATTATCCTTTTTGAGTACGCTGAAACACCTATGACATCTATCAGATGACCGATTCGTCCTATTAGTCTATGGACTTGCTTTTTAGTGGTAAATTATTCTGGTATCTCATCAATAGCCTTGATTTAATCTGGGTTGACCTCAATCCTCGTTGATACCAAGAAACCTAAAAAATTTCCTGAGGCTATGCCAAACACGCATTTCTATGGGTTTAATTTTATTCCGTACATTCTTAGTATATCGAAAGCTTCATTTAGGTGGTCGATATGATCCTCTGCCTTCACGGACTTGACCAGCATGTCATTGATATATACCTTCATGGTTTTGCTAGGTTGATCTTTGAACATCTTTGTGACCAACCTCTGATAGGTGGTCCCTTCGTTCTTTAACCCAAATGGCATGACCCTATAACAATATGTTGCCATGGGTGATGAATGTGGTTTTTTCTTGGTCCGCTTCCTCCATGAGTAATTTGTTATAACTTGAATAGGCGTCCAGGAAACTTAACAGCTCGTGCCCGGCTGTTGGGTCGATGAGTGATAGTGTGAATGAATCCTTTGGTCATGCTTTGTTTAGGTCTATGAAGTCCACACACATCCTCCATTTCCCGTTTTTCTTTTTGAGCATCAACACATTGGCTATCTAGTTGGGGGTACTTCGCCTCCCTGATGGATCTATTTGCCAAAAACTCTCCACTTCTTTGTTGATGGCCTCATTGATGGCGGGGATGAACTTTTGTCGGACATGCCTTATCGAGGGTAGAAATGGTCAACATTCAGCTTGTTTGTAGAGATTTCTTTGGGGTTACCTGGCATGTCTGCATGACTAAAGGCAAACAAATTTGCATTAGTTATTAAGAATTGACTAAATTTACCTGGTTTTGGGAGTTTGCAACCGATGTAGGCCTTTTTGCTGGGGTCGTTATGATCTAGTTAAACGGGGTCGAGGTTCTTTATGGTTGATTCAGTGGCTTTGACCGCCTATGGATCCATAATGGTTTCCTTGGCTTTGCCTTGTGGTGACCTCGACCTTGTTGATTGCTATGCTTTATTGTCTTTTTCCTTCTTTTGTTGAGTTGTCGTGTTGTCCATGGCGATTCGGTAGCATTCCCGAGATGTACGTTATTCTCCTTGTATGCTGAATATTCCCCAAGGTGTTGGAAATTTGATCACTTGGTATAAATTGGAAGGGACGGCTCTCATGGGGTTTATCCATGGTCGCCCCATGATGGCGTTATATACGGTGTCCTGTTCCATGATATGGATGTCGTCTCTAGAATTACTCCACCCAGCGAGAACATAGATTGTGATTTCTCTCGAAGTCCGTTCAACTGCATTGTTAAAACCAGTTAGTGTGATGCAACGCGACACTAACCTTTCCTCGAGTCTCATCTGTGCGAGGACTCGGGGATAGATGATGCACGCTCCACTTCCGTCATCTACCATAATTCTCTTAACATCAGTATCTAAAATTCGTAAATTAATGACAAATGAATCATTATAAGGGAAAGTCAAATCGTCAACATTTGATTCATTGAAAATGATACTTTCTTCGAATTCATCATACCGTTCGTGAGTGATCGATCTTTTGAGCTTGTGGGTGGTGGTGAATTTGATGTTTTTGATAGAGGCGTTGTCACTGCCACTAATAATCATATTAATTGTTCGAGCCGGTGAATGGGGCTTTAGCGGACCTGGACGTTCTCGAACCCTTGCCAGGGTGTTCCTGCCCTTGTCGTTGAGCTGAGCAGTTCTTTGAAGTGCCCTTACTTTAGTAAGTTTGCGACTTCTAGCCTCAGGGCAATACAATCTTCTATTTTATGTCCACGTTCTTGGTAGAACTTGTAGAGGGCATCAGATTTCCTTATGTTTGGGTTCGACCTCATCTTAGGCAGCCATTTAAGCTTTGTTCCGAGTCTCTCAAGAGCGTAAATCATTTTTGTAGGTGATACGCAAATATTGTGAGCAGATAATAAGGGAGGCATACCTCTGTTGTTCTTGTGAGTTCCTGATCTCGTCCTAGATAGGACGTCTTCATAACGAAAGGTGGGTACAAATATCCTAACATATGGCTGGTATCGCTCCCTACATGGACGCGATACTGGATGATCTCTCCTCATATTATATCTGTGTTCTTTCTCGGGCTCGGATTATACCGAGGTGAGCCATTGATTTGGTCCATTGAGGTCGTTGTCGTCTGCTCTAACCTCAGCACAATAGGCGTTATGGATTTCATCCCAAGCGGTCGATGGATACTTCATTAACCGACTCAGTAGCTTTCTGGTCACCTTCGAGCCTTCTCTGCTCAACCCATTCTGAAAGGCTGCGACGGCCATTCCTTCAAAAATATTTGGTAAGGTCATCCTCACCCCTGTTGAACCAGGTGAGGAAGTCCCTCAATCCCTATACTAGGGATTGCTTGATAGTGAAGATGTTTTTTACTCTTGTTTTAACTTTTTGGCCTCGACGTGTGCCGTACGAACTTATCGTCCATCTCTTCGAATGTTTCTATGGAACGGACCGGTAACTATGAGTACCATGTCACTGCCCCTCCAGCGAAAGTTTCGCCAATTTTTTTTAGCAAGATGGAGGGCATCTACTCTTTGGTGAGGTTGTTGCCTATCACAATGGTAACGTAGTGAATTACATGATCTTTGGGGTTGGTCGTCCCATCGTATATTCTGAGATATGATGGCATCTTGAAGGTTTTGGTATGGCGTGTGGAGCTGCTTCCTCACTGTACGACTATTCTATGAACCTATCGGCGTCCCTTTATGGCAGCAATTTGGGGCCGCCAAGTATTTTGTCTACTCGTTCCTGGTGCTCTTTCATTTGGTCTCTGAGCGCCTTGTTTTCATTCTCTATTTCTTCCATTCTTTTAAGCACGGTGGCGAGGACGCTATCACCTGTATTGTCAGTAACATTATGATTTTTACCTGAAGTTAGAGGGTCTGGTTAGTCGTCTTGTTCGTCCCCTCGTTTTGTTGCATTGACTCTCGTGCTTTCTGTGGTCGTGCATGGAGCTTGTTTACTGAGTATTCTGACTAGAGTATCAATTAGTCATGCTTCGAGGAGCTTTTTCATAGCAGGTGGCATCCTTTCTCCCGTAAACGTGTTCCATTTGGTTTTGTTGTGCTGCAGAAAGAGGCATGCGACCTTTCTCGCCTAGGGGAGGCAATGGGCATCAATTCTTCGCCCTATGTGTCATAGCCTTCGTTGATGGCGTTCATGAGGTTAAGGGGAACGTTATGTGTTACTCTCGTCTAGTTTCCTTGGTTACCTGCCATGGAAATTTTTGTGCGCACACAGAGGATACATAAACCTTGTGGTTTATTAGATTAACAAGTCACGTAAGTTGTATATCTAGTGGAAACAAAAAAATGGTTGAGAAAATCCCCACAGACGACGGCAAATTGTTTGACCCAAAATTTAGATCTAGGTTTAAATAATTAAATTTTCTAATAGAAGAGAGTTAATCTTAGCCAATATTAATATCCAAAAAATTATTTAACTGGTTTTGTAGCAAAATATCACGAGTACCATTCAAATAACAATAAATGAGCGACAGTAAACAATATTCAATGATCCAAGAACAAAGGAAATATCATTAAATAGTAATAATTGATATATAATGGCATTTATGTCAATAAATACAAGTGAGGTAACCAAAAAAAGGATGAGATTCTTTGGTATTCCTCCTGATAATAATAAGTGATTGACGAGCCTTTGAATATTCAGATTCTCCTTGGAACGTGAAAGAAAAGCCTGATACAGATCTGAAGAAAAAGTGTATTTTGTATGTATATAATAAAGCAAGAATCTTCAGAGAATGTCAATCTGTTATTTTTTACAATGAGTGTTCAATCCCCCCATAACTACATATATTTCTATATATAAATACACATGAAGCACAAAAATACTAATAGTACGAATGGGATATCCCCTAAAATATTCTCTGATATCTTGTAACACCCCGCAAATTTGAATCAGTTGTGGATGCATTAAATGAGTATTAATATGATGATTATCAATTGGATGTGATAATAAGTGTACGAGGAATATCATAGGTGATTTGGGGTCCAAGGAGAGATCTAAGTCTAAGCCAAGTTGGAAAATTACATGATAGACTAAAATTCCAAATGAGTACGCACAAGACCAAACTTTGTACGAGCATATTTACATTTATATAATGTTTTATGTGATACACAACCTATCAAATGAAATATCTTTGAGTCTAGTTTCTAACGCTTCAAACCGTTCATCATTTGGACACTCCTACCAGAAGTTATGATCAAATTACCAAAACAGCGCAGAATTTTACACTACCGCGTCGCCCCATGCAGCGCGGCTGTGTAAATTAACAGAGCACCTCCAAATTTCGTTTTTAAACACATTTTTCGCATGCCGCCCCATACATCGCCCCATGTGCCGCGGCTGTGAAAATCTGCGCTTTTTGTCAACCCGACCCTATTTTGATATAAAGCCTTTAGGGGTTATTTTCCCCACTTTATTTGGACGAATTTTAGGATTTTCCTCCACCCTCTCAAGACCTCCAACCCCTCACATCGTCAAGGTAAGTAATCTCCATTATCTTGGTGTGAATTTCATCATTTATACACTAGTATTGATGAAATCTACACATAAAATACTTAGATCTTCAAGGGATTTCTTCAAGAACTCAAAGGAGGGTTTTGCAAGATTCTTCCAAAAAGGTAATCCTACACCCTTAGACTTACATATATGAATTTATTAAGGGAATATGAGTATGAATAAGTATTGGAACTCTTGGTATGGCGATTAGAAATTATAAGTTCCCAATTTAATTACCCAACTATTATAGAGAGTGAAAGATGTTTATTTAATGGAACTCTATTGGTTAAGGGTGTTGTTTACCTTATGGGTGATAATGAATAATATTGACTATAACCATTTGAGACTTTAGAATTTATCCAAGAGCAAGAGAATGGGTTATTGGGTGTAGGAACACCATTAATAGGGATTACGAAGCTTTATACTTACCAAGTGTTTGATAATATGCCTAAATGACTTAAGTTATGGAATTTATTACTAATATTGGGTTCCATTGGATGTTGCTATTGTAGATTGAAGGTTCTTAGTATTGTGGATCATTGTAGTATCAATAAGTGGCGAAATTAAGGTATGTGAGGCTAACTCTATATGTTTGGGAATGTTAATGATTCTCCCTACACTACGTTTCTTTTATGACGCTACTAATTGCCTTAGAAATATAGTTAAGCCCAGTTCCTTGAATAGTTGTAAAACTTCTATTCTCTAGCTTCATAACTCGTTCATGACTTTCATTCTGAACGTTGTGGGCTCAGTGCGTATTCAATATAGACTTGGGTTTGATGCCCCCGAGTCTTAGTATAGATTACTCAGTATGCCATAAATAGTTAAAATTTCAGTATTCATAATCAGTTCAAGAACACATGTCTCAGTCTAGTCCCATTCAGTATTCCAGTATTATGTAACCCAGTATGATCCAGTATTCCAGTATCATGTAACTCAATGTGATTCAGTATTTCACTATCATGTATTGTAGTATGATTCTCAGTTACTGATTTTAAATCCTTGAATGTTGAACACTTGTATTTGGGCCTGAGACCGCAGTTTATGCTTTATGCATTTTTGGGCCTGAGGCCGCAGTTTATGCTTTATACATTTTGGACCTGAGGTCGCAGTTATGTATACGTATACTTGGGCCCGAGGCCGTATACTTGGGCCCGAGGCCGCAGTTTGTGCATATATATATATTGGGCCTGAGGCCGCAGTTTAATATTCAGATAAATAGGTTGTTCATCATTCAGAAGAGGGAGTATTCATATCCTTACTTCCTTTCAGTTCAATTATTAGTTACCGTTCAGTTATCAGTTATCATATACCAGTTATCAATTATCAGTTATCAGTTCAATTACCAGTTATCAGTTTAGTTATCAGTTATTAGTTCAATTACCAATTATCAGTTCAGTTATCAGTTATCATTTCAGTTTCAGTTTCAGCATTTATAATTCTTTCTTTCAGTTGCTTTACATACCGGTGCAATTCAAATGTACTGACGTCCCTTTGCCTGGGGCCTGCATCTCACAATGCAGGTAATGATTTACAGGTTGATGATTCAGAGCGCTAGGATTCTCGTACCAGCTATTTGGTGATCCTCAGTTCTTTCGGGGCATTATCATTACCTTACAGCCTTTCAGTATTTACAGATAGTCAGTGTTTTCAGTACTTCAATAGAGGCTTCATAGACTAGAGTAACAGTTAGACAGAGTCACAGGCTTTTCACATTAAGCTATGTTGGTTACAAATATATTTCAGAAATGTAATAGTATTTCCGCACTTTGATTTATATCATTTAGACTTTTAGTATATCAGCATGTGTTAGTTATCTTCCGCATTCAGTATGTTATGATATCACATGTTGATTCAGCCAGCCAGTTGGTTCGCTCGGTCACATGTAATCAGGCACCGAGTGTCGTGTTATGTCTAGGCCCAGGTTCGGGGCGTGACATATCTTATCTCTAAAACTAGCTGTTACTGTCCTTCTAAAACGAGTGTTCATCCTCGTCCCTCTACTGAGTCAGCTCGACCTCGTCTTTGTTCTTCGTCAGGTCACTTCGACTTCGTTTTTGTTCTTTGTTGGAAACATATCGATGACGCGTGGCAACCTTCGAACGTTTTTTTTAATGTCGACATGACCCACACCTAACTAGGATAAATTTTTAGCCCATACATATACTAGTACCAAGCATGTGGAGGTAGAACGAAAACGAACAACCATAGAAGTCTTGAAATCAAGAGTTAATGAGCGTTCCGTGAGATGAGAGATTAATTGGTTGAGAATGGCTCAATGGAACATATGCAGAAAGAATTCACTTATATGTGCTCCACTTCGCAAAACCACTAAGATTATCACTATTTAACTTCAACCCAACAATGATAGACTACAATTACAAGATAAATGAGTGTTTGACAACTAATTTCCCTTCATGAAGAATTAAATTTTCGTGTAATAACTTTTAACTTTACTTTGTCCAAAATTGGCAAAGATTTAATTCCCAAATCCCAATATGAAAATGAAAATGGTGGAGCTAGTGATGTTACATCTAAAAGTAGATCTTGACAAATCCGTTAATTTTCGGATTAAGGGGCAAATGTTACTTTTTTTTCAAGGGAAAAGGGCCAAATATATCCCTTTATTTTCGGATATTGTCCACATTTAACTTCCGCTATACTATTCGGTCAAATTTATCCATACCGTAATACTATCAGGTAAAAGTTATGCCTACTATCAACAAACTTTTAAAAATCATCCCTTGATCTGTTAAGTAATTCAAAATCTCCCAATTTTTTTTTATTTAAATCACTTGTTCTTCTTGCTCCACTATTCTTAGAAATTACTATTGATGTGAATGTTAAAGGTACTAGACTATATAAATTATTTATGGATATTTTTAATTACCAATGCACTCACTTCTTGTCTTGTGATAATGGGTTTGGAATTGGTTTAAAATTTTATTTATTTTTCAACCATATACATACTGTAGAATTCAATGAGTCTATTTATACATTATGTATGTACATGTATATTCGAATATATTTTGTTATTGTCTGGTTAGTATATAGTCCGATCGACTAACTTAAGAGTACACAATGCGTAGACATTTAATTAAAGCAATGTTGAATTCGGCAATATAAAATCTCCAAGGAACTTCAACTTTTATCCCTAATACTTGCAAAGTCTCCACACCTTTGGTGCAACGAATTTATTAAAGTTGGGATGTTGTAAATACTTTTGGAATTTAGACAAGCTGCCTAATTTAGATTCTTCAATTTACTATATTTTGTTTACTAACCGTTGTATTATTTTAATATTTCTTTTTCTTATTTTTTTTCAATTAAGAAAGCAAGTAAATGCCAATTATTTCGAAAACAATGGATCACGAAGAAGAATAAGTGGACTTAATTAAAATGATTTGAGAGATCCTGGGTCACCTGACTGATTGAGGGATAATTTTGAAAGTTTGTTAGTTTGACTGGATAGTATAACGATAGTGGTGAATTCGGCCAGATGGTATAATGGAGATTAAATGTAAACAATATCTGAAAGTAAAGAAGTATATTTGGCCTTTTTGCCATTTTCTAGACATCAATGATTATCTATGTGATCGAGGACCGAAATAAACTAACCCCAAGACATTGAGGACCAGTTTATTATTTTCTCAATAATTTCATTTCACTTAACCCCCTCCCCTTTCTCTAAATATAAAAAAGGTTTAAAAAGTTGAAACGACGTCGTTGACCTCGTTGCAGCTTACCACATAAACAAAAACGCCATTCTGGTTGCCTCTCGAGAGGAAGTTCCAATTGAAGAACCCTAAACTTTTCCCCAAAAACCCCGTAAAGAAAAATCGATCTGGAGCTCCAACAAAATGTATTACAGAGGGTAAGCACCCAAGTTCTTCTTTAATCCCAAATTTGATATTTATTTATATTTCCTTAGAAAATGTCACCTTTTTTTTTTTTTGTAATATTCCCTTTTTTTTTTGTTATTGGGGTCGGTATGATTTTCTTGGAATTTATTTGTAGCTTGTCTTTATTGTGCTTTTTGATTGTTTTCTCTTAGTGGGTCAAAAGGGTAGGATTCATTCTTGATACATTGATGCAAATGAAGGGAAATCATGCTTAATTATTGTCTTTTATTATGATTTTTGATTGTTTTCACTTGTATTTTGAGTTTTTATGAGATACCCACCAAGAAATTTGCTTGTTTTGTTGTTGTTGTTGTAATTTACACTTATATAGTTGACCAAATAAGTGAAATTGATGCTTTACATAGGGCAGATCCGGGATATGAACTTTGAGATGCTACTGAAAAATATTGGAGTTAGTTATAAGTGTGAACTAATGAACTAGCCCTTTTATTGGTTATTGGGACATTAACACTTACTAATAAGAGTTTCCGGTGATCTATGAAGGATGAAAGCGAGTCACTATGCTAATTACTCATCCACAAATCAGCCGTTCCCGTAGGTTCTTTTCTCAAAGAATGAAGAATTGGAGGAGGGATAGAGTTATTGGGTATTTAGTAGATTTTGACATATACGCAGGGTATGAGCCAAAGCCTAGTGAACTCGGTCAAACCTGTAGTTTATACCGTACATCCTACAACAACAAAAAGGGAAGCCCGGTGCACTAAGCTCCCACTATGAGGCCGGATCACAAGGGTCCTAAGTTGTTCGGACTCGGGTGCAGGTGTCCGATACAGGTGCAGATCTAGAGGTCGGATCCTTTATTATCTAAATTTTAAGATTCGGGGATATGGATCCTGATACGGATACGGGTACGGAGATTCGACTAAAAATAATTTAAATATCTAAAAATAGTGTTATAAAAATATGTCTAACTTATGAGACATTATGTGTAAACTTATAAGAAGGTATTCTGAGAAGGAGAAATTATTGATCAAGAGTAGAATCCAATAAGGAGATAAAAGGAAATGTACTAACATAAAAAATTCTATATTCAAGGTATTCCATTTTCTTCAATTTCACCCTAGCTTTTATTTTGATTTCATAAATCGTAGTATCTGTCCCGAATTTCTCCATCGATTTTGGTCGAAGTGCCCAAAATCGGTTGACCAAATCCGGTACGGATCCCACACCCACACCCATATCGTGTCGACACGGGTACACCATTGAAAGTGAAGAGTCCGGACAACTTAGCAAGGGTCTATTGTGCGCAGGCATTTCTACAAGATCCCCCCGCCCCCACTCTTACAGGAAAAGAAAAAAGAAACTTTTATATGCTGTTGGATGTGATAGGAAGTGTGCATTTTTGCGAGATATGAGTCCAACGCATAAGTAGATAGAGTGGTAACTAGATGCATGTACAATATCATAATGGGTGATAAGGTCTTGGATTTTGCTATCTCTTAGGTGAAGACAAAGCAATATAATCTTCTAAATTTTGTTTGACTTTGTTCTTTGATCTATCTGCTCCGTTCATTAGTCTATCTTCTTTTTTTCAAATGGGATAGGATAATACCTGTTTTATTGATTTTGAGTTGGATACTGACAAAAAAGTTTCCTTTCATTTTGATTTAATGAAGAAACTACGTTGACGGCGGTGATGCCCGTGAAATGGGCTTCAAAAGGCAACGCATAATGGATCAAGGTTCCTCATATTATGCTACTCCTCCGGGTTCAAGTTATTTGTACAATCCTCCTCCTCCTCCACCTCCCCCTCCATACTCTTACACTGGCCAGCCTCCACCTTTCCCTGTTGTTCGACTCCGGGGTCTCCCCTTTGATTGCTCAGAGACTGAGATTGCTGATTTCTTGCATGGTTTGGATGTAATTGATGTGCTTTTTGTCCACAAAGGTGGCAGATTTACAGGGGAAGCATTCTGTGTTCTGGGATACCCTCTTCAAGTTGATTTTGCTCTTCAGAGAAACAGGCAGAATATTGGAAGGAGATATGTTGAGGTTTTCAGAAGCAAGAAGGAGGAATACTATAAGGCTATAGCCAATGAAGTTTTTGATTCTCGTGGCGATTCAGTTCCGAGGGCTAGATCTACTGATGAAAGGAAAGACTTAGCAGAACACACTGGTGTATTATGGTTGAGGGGATTGCCATTCTCAGCTAGCAAGGAAGATATTATTGAATTCTTTAATGATTTTGAACTTGCGCAAAAATCAATCCATATAACAGCTACTTTTGAGGGTAGACCTACCGGTGAAGCATATGTTGAATTTGCTAGTGCAGATGATTCAAAAGCTGCCATGGCCAAGGATAGGATGACAATAGGGAATCGCTACATAGAGCTCTTCCCTTCATCACCTGAGGAGTTGGAGGAAGCACTTTCAAGGTGCAGGTGGGTACTAAATTCTTTTTCACTTTCAATCAGTATTTAATATGTTTTCTCCTGTCTGATCTGGTGATATCGTGTCTATTACCTAAAATTGTTGGTTTGATAGCGAGATTCCTCTTCCTTGCTCTCTTTCTTTCTCTCTATCCCCATTTTGTTAGTTACAAGTAGATCAGAACCGTTATTCTACGATGTAATATTGTGAGTAGGTCATTTCAGTGGGGAACCAAAACTCCACATCCTGTTACTTTATATCTCACTGTGTCAATTATGTTTTTTACCGTTGAGATGAAATGGTAATTGCATTTTTACACTTGTCGACATGTTTTTTATTTAAACTTTGTTAGATGTCAAGGAAGTACATCAGGGGCATGTTTCTTGAAAACTTACAGTAAAGTAAGCCAATAGGAAAACTTTCTTGTACATCTTTGTTTGAATGAAAGTGAACGTTAAATAGGAACACGATCTTCCTTCAAAATTCTTGCAATTTTCGTATGACCAGTTTTGGTGTAAAGTCATTTTTGGTGTGAAATTGAACACGTTTTCCAGAGTTCTTTAACTTACTATAAAGCAGAAACATTACAAGGAAGTTAGGTGTTTGATATTTCCTTATCAAATGGTGCCAAGTTCCATTGTTTTAATTGTTTTATTTGGAATTTTATTTTTAAAATGGACAAACGGATTGATAAATGCATGCGGATGCCTGAAAAATGCATTTGCATCCAGTAATCCATTTTATACGGCACTGTTTTTCTTTTTGGTTAAGTTAAAAAAGATTTGACATCTTTCAATTAATCTATCATTAGAAACTCTTTCAAGTAACATTCACATCTTACCCTTGATGATGTACTTAAATGAATGACTTGGCATATGGAAGATCACAAAATTCTAATGATACATTAAGTATGTTCGATGTATGTAGCTTATATGTTGAATTTTTTTTTCTTTATTTCAATTTTTTTATAGTTATACTAAATATATTTGGAGAAGACATCTTGGAAGTTTGTGTCTTAGTTGAGGATTAAGTAAATGAGGCAAATAAGTTTAAGGAACTGGTCAATGGCATCCTCAACACTGGGACAGTCAAGTAACCGATTGCAGTTATCTGTGGACTATATGCTGAGATAAAACTTTTTGTAGGTGGTGCCTGCCTTTTGTTTCTCATCATTGAATATTGTGGACCTACTGCAACATTTTATGGAGACTATACCGATATGCCTTATTTTCTCTCAGCCAGTGATTTTAAAAGCGGAAAGCGCAAAAAAGTGATTTCCATAGGGCTTGAAGCGAAAAGCGAGCAGTGAAACTTCTTTAAAATGAAGTCACAATTTATGGATTAAAGAATACCATATATATACCATATAAAATTTTGTTGCTATATATCATCTTGTTAATGGTAAAATGAGAACTTTAGAAGTTTTTTTGGATGATGGTAGTGTCCGTCCAGCTTTTGTGCACCTCAATTATTGGACCGAGTACCTGCTACCTTCCATCAACACAGGTACCGTGTAACCCTGTCCACCAAGGCTTGGAATAATGGGAAGAATTTATCTAGTGTTTTTGGTCTTCGTTGGGTTTTGAATCCGAGATCTCACGATTCTCCTCCTACTTCATTGACCGCTAGACCACACCTTTGGGTACTCAATGGGAAGTTTAGAGTTGAATTTTTGTAAATATAGAAGGTTATCATTCTTCTTGGCATAGACTAAAGAGATAAGAGGATCACATAAAAGGGGATGGAGGTATATATCTATTCCTTTGATATTCCCATAATCAAACCAAAAATTCAAAAAGTTAAACAAGAAAACTTTGTACAGTCAAGCGTGGATGTTTGTCCTTTCGAACATCTACTATATCTCTCCTTCCACAAGCTCTACATAATACACTGTGTGGTAGCTGCACAAAACTTATTTACTTGTTGATGGGAATCATATCCCAAACAGGAGAAACTCTTCTGATTATGAATTGACCAATTTTACTCAGTAGAGGAACAAAAACTTTTCTATACTTCTCTGCGTATTTCTCTATGAAGAAATAGCTGATTTGTTTTTCTTTTTGTGATTGTTCGAAGAAATAGGTGATTTCTTCAGCAACTCTCTCCTGTCGGTGATAATCTTCAACAACTTGTATAAGTTTATTCAATTCTTAGTATTTGCATGGCGTTCTAGACTTGATGTCCTATTAGTGGTCCTGACTTGTGACTACAACATTCTGTTGATATGGAGGATTCTGGTTGATGCTTAAACCTCATAAGTTCAAGAATTGATTCTGTAGTGGTGAATGGTCGAGCTAATTATTGATATGATATTCAACCCTCCTTTCATCGGCAACTTTGAAGCAAGTTTTAAAGTAATGTACTCACTAGCTTGTTATTTGTCACTATACTCCCGCTTCAAAGGATAATTGCTTTTAACACCATCTTTTCATTAGCCATTTTTGCCGATGATTATTTCTATGTAGTCTTTGTTATCCTTTGCTAAACTCCAAAGACTTTTGGACAGTAATTTTTCATCGCATAAGAGAGATTCCTCACCTCCAGTGCGGCTTCCTTTTTCTAATTGACGTACTCATGCCTAATCCCCCTTCTTTTTTAATTGACATTCTGTTTCCCATCTTACCAACTAATGTTTGGGTTCATTCCTCCATTCTAAAGAAATTTACTCTATATTTGCAAGTCATTTTTCCACGTTAGATGAAATGGGGAAAGCAAACACAATGAGATGGCAAACACAAAATTCAGTAATTTGAGAATTCATTGAAAATACGGCGAATGCCAATTTATTTTAGTTGTTATTCACACAGTTACATTATGTCCGCTGTTTGGCATGAGCCTCTTAAGTTTCGTTAAAGATTAAGGGATAGTTCTTAGATTTAGAGATTTAGCTAGTTAATAATGCAATGAAACATGTCCAAATGGAGTAAAGTGGATATAGAAGATTCATAAAGCTGACCTCAACTAGTTTACGGTGGCATTATTGCTGTTATTGTTGTTGAACAACGCCCCACCCGTCACAGGGGCCAATAGTGGCTATTCCCGACTTGCCATCGGTTACTCGAACTCCTAACTTCATGAGGTAGAGGACCCTTTCCAGTAGGTTATCTCTCTCTTGTCTTGGTGCCGATTTATTCTCCTTTTTATTTTTAAATTATTTTAATTTTTTGTTTCAACTATCTTTGGGTGGACAAATGAGAGATTTACAAAATTATATGTGGAGGGGTTGTCTTCAAGCCGTCCCTTTCGGGGTGTGCTGGTGATGTATGCTTTATGCAGACCATTTTTGAAGCTTTGTTTTAGTCTCAGTGATACATATTCGAGTTGTGGTATATCATCTTGGTCATGGTCAAAACCTTCTATTCCAATGCTTAAAATAGTTGATAGTTTGTTTATTATTGATAAATTTCCCTTGTGAAAGAGGATTAACTATGTTGATTTGTTGTTTTATCATGTCCACATATACACGTCTTGTATGATCTTGTTAGTAGTTTGCTTTCCCTGACAATATCACATCTTGCATTGTAACTTTTAAGGGAGAAAAACACCAGAAGTGAATAACATGCCAAAGAGCAAGATATCTCTTAACTCTGGTTGATGCAAATAGGGGTTTCGGTAAACTTGGTAGACGGTAGCCATCGCCTATTATGCTAGTGAGATTGTATAATCTTCCTAGAGTGAATATATCTCTTAACCTACTGCATTGCAACAGTGAACACATTTCTATTTGTGATGTGTCCTACGACTTCAGAGGTCACTTTTCTATAGAAACACAAGCTGCTTTATCAAAATTGTGTCTATATGAACTTAGAAAAAACAGAATCTATTTGCATTTTTACTGACTTCGATAAATTACTGACAACTTTGATATGCTGTTTGGACATGACTTGTGTTGAGGATAGCATGCTTCATCTTCCTTTAAGCAAGGATTTAGGTATTTAAGATATAGCACATGATATCTTTGCTTCATAGGAACTGACTTTCGGAAAAAGGATAACCAAGGAGCTGACGTTTGGTTAACGTTATTAATCTGGTAATGCAGGACTTTATACATCATATCAAACGTTGTATAAAATAATACAGATCATTATACCATGATTGTTTTTGCTTATAGATGTAACCTACCGACACCTTTCCCTTGAGGCATTATCTGTGTTTTTTTTTGTTGCTCACATTATCAGAATCGATAACTGATTTATTTAAACAAAAAGGCGTCAGGAATGATAACTGACTCTAGAGGCACGAAGCTTACAAGTTCTCAATTATAGGGATTAGAAATGACTCAGCCAACCCTTCAACTTTCCTAGAGGCTAGAGCTTGCCTTTATTGTACCTAACCTTCGATACACATTCATTATATGTTCAAGCATATTATCAGGTTGGCGGTTGCATCCTGTTCTGAATTTGTTGTCTTAGTGGTTTTCCTGATGTAGTGCCATTTGAAGTGAATGAGAGATTGTATAACCTCTACTACTAACACGAAAAATATTTGATATGACCTTGTATATCAGGGTACTGGAGAAACCACTGGATGGGAAGGAAATGAATGAAGAAACTTGTATTTTGCGGATGAGGGGTTTGCCATTTTCTGCTGGGAAGGATGATATCATGGATTTCTTCAAAGACTTTGAGTTGTCGGAGGATGCAATTCATGTCACATTTCTTCCAGATGGAAGGCCAACTGGAGAAGCTTTCGTAGAGTTTGCAAGCAATGATGATGCCAAAGCTGCACTGGCGAAGGATAGGATGACTCTTGGAAGTCGTTACGTTGAGCTTTTCCCATCCTCAACCGAGGATATGAATTATGCTGTATCAAAGGGCCGGTGATAAATTTTGGTTTTCATTAGTTAATAATCTAAATGTTGTAACTTGGCGATTTGGTGATAGTATTATGCGAGGTTGACTTTATTTTTCAGTAGAGATAGAAGTGACTTTTGGAAGGTGAAGAACATGGTATACTTCTGCATTCATATATTTGCTCATGTTTTGAGTTTCATTAGTTTATGGTGTCTTACTATTTCTACTTGAAAATGCGATTTTTCATGATTATCTTTTAGCCTTTTGAGTAAGTTTATTTTATTTCATATGTTTCTAGGAGATTTTTAGTCCCGCCAGAGGTTTATATGTCAATTAAAAATATATTTGGTATAATATTGGTCTGGCATGAGCTTAAATGGTGTGAGATTCATATAGCCGATTCAACTTGGTTGCGTGAGAATATGTTGCATGAAAATCATGGTTATAGTTTCAGGGGTGAAGCTATGTTGACCCAAGGGTGGTCAATTAACCATCCTTCGCCGAAAAATTATACCACGTATAAGGTAAAATATTACTTGTTATCGATTAAAAATAAACCTTGAACACCCTTGCATAGTTCACTGGCAAATGATGTTCAAAATTTGAACATCCTTATTGAATTTTTTGGCTTTGCCACTGTATAGTTCCACCACAAGCTCATGATTTTGGTTTCTAGAGCTTAGAAGTTCTCACTATTTCTGCCTGAAACATTGTTAAGAAAAAGGACTAGGATGTTACTATTTATATAGAGGAACAAAAAAAACTAGCTTTTGGCAGATATTGACTACCATTGCTTTTCTATTTAGCAGTGTAATCCAATCAAGTGGAGTCTGGGGAGAATAATAAGTATTTAGTCTTAGAGGACGTTTGAATTGGCTTTTAAGCTGGTTAAATCAGATTTTAAGCTATTTTTAGCTTTTTTTAGTGTTTGGCAAAATCAAAAAGTACTTAAAATAAGTTTAAAATTGTTTAAAACAAGCCAAAAGCAATAAGCCAAGCAACCTCAACTTATTGCTTTTTGGCTTAAAAGCTATTTCTGCTGAAACGCTACTCTTTTTAAGCCAATCAAAACGGGCTCTTATTTCTACCTTGTGCAGGTACAAAGGCTGTTTCCATATTACAAGAAGTCATAAACAATATGGTGATCATAATCTTTTGGAGACTATGTTAACAAACAAATCAATAGTATACATGTTCTTTTCTTATTTTTTAAAAATATCTCCAACATTAGTGAAATAGAATTTCTTAGTTACACCAACGTTTGGTTAATCAATATACATTCCAACAAAAGTTTGTAAAAAAATAATGTCCCTTTTTAAAGAATTATTTGCAATTCATTCTTTTTTTATAATGGTGATGTCCGAATTAACTTGTACACATTTCAACTATTTCAAAGGATATTCGTTACCTTCCACAAGACCACAACCACATGTCCGAATAACTCTTGGCATCAAGGTTATGCGGAGAAAAGAAATCACTTATTATTTTTTGTCTCAATTGAAATTTAAATCGTAACTACTTCCCACAATTTTTAGCTTTTCATTGCTACTCGATCACATCATTGGATGCTATTTAGCAATTCATTTTAAAAAAAAAGTTAAATGTATTTAGAATTCTTTGAGTAAGCATAAAGACAATGAAATCTAAACACCTGCAGCTTGTGCTCATGTCCAATGGAAAAAACAAAAACATCAGACATAGAATTGAGTATCAATTTAAATTAAACTTAGTATTCCAAAGTTCAAAGAATTCAGTGAAATGCACGTGTGGGTACATTAATACAAAGATTAGCCTGACATTAAGGGGTATCCTAAGTTCAATGTGTCCTTCTAAAAGATAAAGCCAACAGATGAAATTATTTAAATAGTTGCTGAATAATTGAAGTTTTAATTAATTAATTAATAGGTTTTAATTGAAAAAATTAAAAATGCCTCCGTATTTTCACCGACAAAGATAGTTACTGCCACTTTGGCGACTTGCATGATATTTTTTCTTTTTTATTTAATATAAATTTCTGTCTTTTTGTGTTTAATTTCTATGACTTATATTATTATTGTAATCGTTATGGATATGAACAAATTGCTAGCAGCTGTCCTTCAGAAAATTGGACACACTTGTCAGTAACCTTATCAATATCATAGGGACTTTAGAAAAATGTCTTTCCCATTTTTATGAAGTTCTTTAAAAAAAAATGTACACATATATGTACACATATACATAAATTATGTCAAAACAGTACTCCTTCCGATCCATCATAAGAATAAATTCAAATATTGGTGAGGCAATGGTCGAATATATCCCAACACCCTTCTTATTTTCACTTACTAGTATTAGTACCCGCGCGGATGCGCGGACACTAATCATGTTAAATATTTAAGTTATTTGGGTTGTATGTAAATAATCTTAAAATTTACACTTTCTCGGTAAATATAGATAATCATTGGATATTAACTACATGAAAAAAATTAGCCATTTCTTCTATTTTTCTTTTTTGATATCATTCTTGCCGGTGTCATTGGATCCTAAAAACAGTCAGGAAGCAAAATAATAACTCATATTTATGGCAAAATAATCAAATGTTGAGACAATGAATGACTCTTTGGATAAAACTCAACTCCTTTACTACTACTTGAACTCTTATTTGATGTGTTGATATCTCTTAAAAAATATTTCTTTCTTAAAATTTCAGTTTCTAAAACATTATTTTTCAATAATGATGTAACTGAAAATATTATTCTTAATTCAAAACTCATTTTAGTTGGCTATCTAAAAATATAAAAAATTCTTTAGCTAGTGAATTTTTTTTACTCCATTTTGATATTTGACATTAACCATGTTAAATATCTAAGTTATTTGAATTATATGTAAATAACCTTAATATTTAAACCTTCTAAATAATTATAGATAATCGTCAGATATTAATTAAGACACTACATGAAAAAAAATTAATATTTTCTAAATTCTCGTAGTGATAATTTTATTTTTGCACTATTCTCGTAGGTGTAATTGGAACCTAAAAATAGCCACAAAGTGAAATAATAACTCATATTTATGGCAAAGCACAAAAGTTGACACGATATAAACGATTCTTTGATTACGGCGTGACTCTTATACTACAACTTAAATTCTTATTTGGTATGATTTTATCTTTCAAAAAATATTTCTATTTTGAAATTTCAATTTCTAAAACTTTATATATATTATAATAATGATTATCTTTAAAATGATGCAAGTGAAGAAATTATCCTTAATTAAAAATTCACTTTAATCGGCTATCTAAAATTTTAAATGATTCTTTGGTCGGATTTATTTCAGTATGACTCCGCTTTAAGTTTATCGATATCTCTAGCCCCAGAATTTGAATTTTTAATACCCTATATATACAAAAAATTTGTTCTTTGAATCATTAAATGTTAAATTAGTTTTTTATTATTATAAAATATAGCATATATTGGCTTAAAAGTGTCAAGTAGGTTATTTTTCGACACCATACTTGGCTTAACCTCGATGCAAACTACTCAAATTGCATTCCAATTCAAATTCGAAAATCATATCAGTTTGTTAGTAATAGTGATTTTTCAAAAATGACACATAATGTAAATTAAAAAAAAAATCGAAGATATCCTTATCTTATAATCTATGTATTTGAGTTGGAAAAACAATATTTGAAATCGATGAGATTAACTTTCAAATTTTTTATACTCAACAAAGATGAAACATAAGAAGAAATTTGTTGTCATCTTTTATTTCTCATTTTTAGAACTTTCTAACATTTTTTTCAATATTTATTTTCTTTTATCTTATTTTTTATGCCATTATTTCTGTTGTTATAAAAAATTAATTTATTTCACTATAAAAGGATGAGTTTTAATAAAAATTGTCCGCATATGAACTTTAATTATATTTTTAGTCTTTGGTTGAGATTATTTCATATTTTTCTTTTATCTAATCAGCCTAAATAGGTGCTCAACCGACCACTTAAATTAAAAAATTGAATGATGTATAATTTATATATAATATGTGTATAATCGTGTGTTGTCCGTATATCATCTATGTATATTAGCTATAAAAAGTAAACAATAAATATGGTTGGATATTATGTAAATATTCCAAAGATTTCGATTTTTTGAGTTTATCCATGATATAACTTTTATTATAATAATTTTAAAACTCTCTACTAATGTTCAAAAATATCTTATCTTTTTATTATCTTTGGATTAAAAAAAAGTAAAGAGATTTTTCGAAATAATTTGTTTACATTTAAGAAAATATATATTTCACGTCATACCAATTTTTTCTTTATATATACTTTTTGTTACACTTAAAAGTCGCTATAGAAACTATCAATTAGAAACCAATTTATCTCTTGTTGAGTTTGAAAAAAAAAAACCTTTCACATAATCTAATAATTCAAAATTAATATTCTTCAACGAAAAAATATTATACCCTTGCAATATTGGTTTGACTACAGCTAAATGAAGGGGTTTCAGCTTATACTCTTCAATTCCTTGAATGTGCTAAATTGAAATTAATGATAGCAATTGTATAGCCAAATTTTTGTTATTTGTTTGATGTCTATTTATGCAAATTGACTCTTTAAACAAATTTTATTGAAGAAGAAAAAAGAAACAATTTTTTATAATACTGACTGATTTTGTGATGTTTCTTTCTCCAACATGTATGTTAACTTTATTATATATGTAAGTAAACTTTTATTTGGTTTTGTAAACTCTTTTTTGTTATTTAGATAAACATAGACGTGTGCCCTATATTACATTTATTTTAACATAATTTCGTTTTATTCAAATCTAGCTACAGTGTTTCAAAGAACTATACTTATAGGATTTTAAATGTGAAAGAGTTTTATAGTTATATGGAGTAGAGGCGAAGTAGTTTTTTAAATAATTATAAAAAATAACAAAGTTCCTACATGATTGCATATGATCATTAATCGAATTAAGTATGAAAACATGATAAAAAAGGGATAGATTTTATTTTTAATTTAAATTTAAATTTTAGAACTTTATCTATAAATTTAAAATTATCTTTTATTTCAAATTTCGTATATATATATATATAGAGAGAGAGAGAGAGAGAGAGAGAGAGAGAGAGAGAGTATATTTGTATTTAACTAACATAGTCAAATATAGAATAAAGTTACCATATACTATTGACATTTATTGACTTGCCACTTGGCTTAATCATAATGCCAATTATATATGGTAACTTTCTTGTTTTAATATATATATATATATATATATATATATATATATATATATATATATATATATATATAGATATAGATATTTAGATGTCAACAAATATTAAAATCAAAAGTTTAACGTATTAATTAAGTTTAAAATTTTGGCTATGTCTCTGATCTTTTTCATTTTGCTTTGTGCTTAGGAACTTATCCGTAAGCCAATAAATGTATATATGTCACCAGAGGCGGATCCAGGATTTTAAGTTTATGGGTTCCTGTCGCAATTTCAAATTAATATACAATAATAACTGAGTTCACAAATAGATATTTATAGATATTTAATAAATTTTTTAACAAAAATACATGGTCTATGCAAAAGTTACTGGGTTCCCGAGAACCCGTATACTACACGCTAGATCCGCCCCTGTATGTCACACATGCGTTTTTCTCACTTAACTATAATAAATTAAATATATGTTCTCACTTTATTAGATTACTTAATTATGCTAAGTCAGTATAATTAGGTATATATATATATATATATATATATATATATATATATATATATATATATATATATATATATATAAACATTCACAAAATTATATCAATATAAGGGGAAGAGGTCCCCTGCTGATTGTCATCAATGTCTACTATTGTATCAATATTACAAACATTAATTTTCCTTTCAAAAACCGTTCCTAAGATGTTTGTCCACACTGCGTCATTTGCAAATATCGGAGTAACTGCCAAAAATTGAGTTTGTGTCAAAACTTCCTTCTTAGCTCCTTCCTTTGCGAGGAGGTCCGTCACTTGGTTCTGCTCCCGATAGTTATGGTAGTTATGGCCTATGACAGGGTTCCCCAGCTGCTCCATTAGATACATGCATTCAGAAATTATGGGGTTGTGGGTTACGTTACCATGCTTTGATATTTCGAGCACCACTTCAGAGTTGGTGTCAATCAAAATAGGTGACATGCCTTGATCGAGAACTATTTTTAGCCCCATCCATAGGCCTTGAAGCTCTGCCCTAAGACAATCAGTGTTTGGGAGCCCCTATCACGTATGTATGTGTGGCTGCCCAACTTTATGTATCCATAAGTTTAACTTAAATACGCAATTAGAACAAAAGAATTTTTACACAATTAGGTCATCTAAAATATAGTTATAATTAATTGTCCATATTCCATAATTAATCGAAATACTAAAAAAGGGAGAAATAGTCTGATAACATGCTAAATTATTATATTGATAATGAAAAAGGTTTTGAATCCTTCTTTTTAACCTCAAAATCAGAAAGAGAATGTAAAAGCAGCTGGTCATGGGATCATGGGCATTAATTGTGGACTTCAATATGCACTGTTTTAGAGAAGCAATTAGACTAACAAGGAAGAAATAAACTAATGTAAAATTAATTAAATTCGCACTTAATCCTAGTTTGAGCTAATCTATGACTTTTAGTTACAAGTCTGACGTTATCTTGTTAATTTCTTTCTTTATTTTTAATTTTGAGTCAAATACATTGAATATGACTTGACCAGCATAATAAATTTTTATTCTTGTTTTTTGCACTATAGTTGATTAGCTTAGATTGGAGTAGACTAAAATTTGAATAATAGTTCCTTTTTTCTATTTTTTTAAAGCTTGGGATTCTTCGTTACTAAGTGAATAGATAAAGGGAAAGAAAAAGGGTGTCTCCAATTTGAACTTTGCTTAATTTAAGGTTTCATAACCATCAACAAACACCATGGGCAACGGGCAGGCTGCCCGAATCTTAATTAGAAAATAATTAAATATTTTTTATTAAAACCCATAATTCATTTGAAAATTATTTGATGAATACTTTATCAATATTTCAAATACTTAAGTTCAGTATTTGTAAATACTCACTATATCCGCAATTTATAGTGAAATTAATAGTAAATTCAAATATCTATAACAAGCATCCTTTATAATAATACTTCCCTATAATAGTGAAGTTTTATTTGGAACCAATTTTTTTGTTATGTTATAATATATATATATATATATTCATACAACAACAGTTTATTATAGCAGTCAAAAAATATCGAAACAAACGATTGTTATAAAAAAGTTTGCATGTACTAATTATTTAAATCAAACGGGCCATAAGGTTTCTCAACCATCAATCACCACCTTGGGCAACGGGCAGGCAGCCCGAATCCTTCCTTAATCAATATATAAAACCCTAATCAAAATCACCTATAAATGAATTAAATTCCCTTTTCTCATATCTCTCTCATTCTCCATCTCTTCATTATTAGGGTTTTTTTCTTTCTCTTGCAACTCCATTATTATAGCATTCTTCTTTCTACTAGGCTTGTGGTTTTTTATTTTATGTTTATTTCCCTTTTCAATTAATATTTCGATAGTATATATACATGAACTTGATATATATCTCATATACACAAGTAGTGCATAGTGTCCTTTTTTGTTGTTCTTTCATTTTCTTGAGTACTTGGTATTCCTAAAAAAGATTGTTTCCTTCTAAAGAGGTATCCACTAGTCTTTTCTTTACTTTTTCAGTCAAAAAATTTATGGGTGTCTTTATAAAGTAGCCTTCTCAATTTTTCTAGAAATATATAGTTAGTGGTGGTAGTTGTTGTGTGGTCTAGCTAAAGCACTAGTAGTCTAGTACTTAGTACTTTCCTTTGCCAAAGTCTAGGGCAAATTGTTTGTGATCTTGTATATTTCACTTCTCAGATATCTTACTTAATTTCCTCCTTATCTTTTTGCAAATATAGGAAATTAGTCAAGTGCAATCTAAGTTTGTTATTGCTTATTTCACTTCTCCGACATCTTACTGAGTTTTCGCCTTACCTCTTTCTCATCTACTAAAAAAATCCAAGATTATCATTTTCATACAAATTTAGCAAGAATTTGAGTTATTTTCTCACACCCTTTAATGGGTCCTTCTAGTAAAAGAAGAAGAACCAGAAGTAGTACTACAAGAAATTCAAGAACTAGTACTTTGCAAAAGAAGCAACAAGAGAAGAAGAAGAAGAAGCAGCCATTGAAGAAAAATGAAGAAGAAAAATCAGCTATTATTTCTCCTTGCAAATCTCCATGTAAAGAAGATTTATTGAAGAGAAATAATAATGAAATGGAATTGGAAAATATTTGTTCAACTCCAAAAGCTGAGAGGTTTAAAATTCCAGAAATAAAAACTTGTCCTCCTGCACCAAAGAAGAGAAGAATAGTTTCATCTTCAACTTCAAGTAGTTGTCATTCATTGAGAAGAAATCCAGTTACTTTCTTTGCTCCACCAGATTTAGACCACTTCTTCTTTTTAGCCCTTGGTAATATTCAAGTTTGAAAAAAAAAAGTTTGTGTAATCATACTTCTATGAAAAAGAGATCATCTTAGTTGATTTTCTTTAGTAAAGTAATCAACTAGCTTTTTGGATTGTTTAATTTTTATTTTCTTTTTCGGTTTTCGGCTGCCTAAATCACACCTTTTTGTGATACGAATCTTTTCTGTACCGTGAACGCAGGATATTTCTTGCACCGACTTTTTTTTTTTTTTGGTTTTCATGGTCTTATGATAAACTTATATGGTCCAGTCATTTTTCAAATTCCGCAAATAGCGGAAGCTTAGTGCACCAAATAACCTTTTTTAGTCTTAGAAGTATGCAACTTTGGTTGACCTTCTCTAGGGTTATACTAATATGGTGAGATTTTGAGCTTTTGAGTGACACTAGATAGCACTAGGTTTTTTATTTTAACCCTTGTGTTAATTTAATTTTTTGTTGTTTTTGTAATTCCTTGTTGTGTAATGTATGCTAATGAATAGTCAAATATAGTTATGGTTGTACTACCTTTGTTACTTTTTTAGCTTGTTCTTGAATGTATTGCTGATGACACTTTTTGGGGAGTTTTAAACAATGTAATTGGATTTCTCTGTCTATATATAATTATATATTGTTCTATCATCCACTTTTTGTTGCAAAAGTCAACCAAGAAAATGAAGGTTTTACCCTTGACATTTTTTAATGCAAATAGTTGTGCTAAACTGCAGCTTTTAAAATGCTAAAAAGGCATGTTGCATGTTGCAAATAGATTTAAATACATTGATAGTATAAAAATTCTATATATATAAGTTAAATCCAAATGATAGTCTTTTTTTATAATTATTTGATATTCGAAATTCAGTACTAGCTCAACTAATTCAAATTTATATCGTATATGACTCATTTAAAAAGAAAACACTCATTACTAGGAGTTTCTCAATTTTTCAAGTCTTGAACTCGAGACCTCCGATAATAGTGTGTTCCTTTATCTATACTAACATACATTGAGTTTTCAAGAAGTACAAATATTATCTTCTGGCTTCAGCCCACAAAACAAAGGAGATGGGTTGGGGTAGGAAAGGAAACATAAAAGAAGAATATCACAGGTGTATGCTGCAGCAAGGTGAAATCTCTGTCAAAAGGTCACTATTTCTTCTGCAAATTTCATCATCTTTTTTGAATTACACCTCAAAGATCCACTGTATTTTATGGCATAATATGCAAGATTTTTAGTAGTCAGCTTCAATTTATTACTCCCTCCGTCTCAATTTATGTGATATTCTTTTCTTTTTAATCAGTACCGAAAAGAATATTATATTCTTATATTTAGTAATAATTCAATTTTAAAAGGTTCATCTTACCCCATAAATATCTATGACTTAAAAGTCTTTCTTTATTTCTTAAATTTTGTATCTAATCAAACATCGGTACATAAATTGGGACGAAAGGAGTAGTAATTATCATACAGCTCGACTTAAGGTTTTAGTTCCGGTATGAGGCTGCGAAGATTTAAGGTTTTACTCGTCCCAAATTGATATTTATTTTACATATTTTTTGGGTGGTTTTGACCTATATATATATACATTTTTTTCTTCATAAATGTTATTTAGTAAATGTTTTCAATACTGAAGCGGTGTCAAATGACACCCTTGTGTCGCGGATTGTATTTTTTTCCTTTTTTGTGTGCTTATTTTTGGATAAAGTAAGGAATTTGGATATTATGAGTTAAAAGATCAATATCATCCAATGAATAAACCTTCATATTTAAAACCAAATGCTTTTTAGGGCACCCCTTGGAAAAATTTCCCTAAAAGGATGTCGTACCATATTCACTTTTATTTAGAACAATCAGAAGGAAAAAACTAATGATTATTATGTAAGGCATCTCATATACATTTCTTTCTATATGCAGTATATATTCTTGGAATTTTCCCTCTTATTTCACATGATTTAGGAGACAACATTTCAATGAAAGATCAACATAAAAGGAATGACGAAAGTAAAGCTTCAATGGACAAATCTGCTCCTTTTTTTCTTCTTGTTTAAAGTACTTTTCATCAAATCAGAATAACCTAGGAATCAAACTGTTTCGTATATTGAAGATTTGTAATTTTATTTTTTGTACCATCAAAAAGTTACATATATCAACAGTAGCTATTCGTAACAAGTATAATAAAAAAATAGAGTAAAATATATAATATATTGTAATAGGTTAAAACATATTGATTCTTAAAAAATGTTAGCACTATCATTGTATATAAATTTTATTCTTAACAAAATATTAGGGTTAAGTTAGATGTGGATAATTAAGTGCACTACTACAAATATAGACCATGAGAGTTTGGACTTAACGTAAAAGGCGTATCTAGTGTAGAAGCTATGGGTTCAACTGAACCTCTAGTTTTTCCTCATACCCTGCATTTTTGCTTAAAAAACTATTAAATGTGTACAAACAATAAATTTTGAATCCATTAAATTAGATAAGATGCAGAAGAATTACAAATCCGAACCCATAAAATTTAAATCATGAATCCGTCTATATTCGACATACAAGAAAGTATTAGTACTAAAAATTAACCAGATTTCCTTTCTTTTATTTCTGCCTTTCAAATATTAAGAGCTATTTATAAAAATCGATCCAAATGTAGATTAATTTTTAACTGAGGGTTAAAAAGTGAATGACAAAATAATAGTAACACGAAATAGTGACAGAATCATGATAGGGTGAAGCTAATAGCTCAGAAAAGTTACAGAGTTTGCCTCTTCTTTAACAGTATGGGAACAGAAGAAACTTAGGTCATGACTTTGTATTAAATATCGAAAGGTGATATTATTGTGTCAGATTTGTGGGTATCTGTATGTCTGACCTTAGCCAACATTATTAAGGGAATCCAATGAAATTGCTCGTGCGGCTTGTTATCATTGTTGTTCTCTAAGAGAATCTTTCATACAAACTACTTGTTCCATTTTCTATGAACCTATTTTCTTTTTGGTCCGTTCCAAAAAGAATGAATCCTTTTTAAATTTGGTAATAATTTAGCTTAAAGTTATAACTCTACCCTTAATGAGAAGCTTTTATAATCACACAAATACTCTAGGCACCATTTGGACTTGTTTAGAACCACAAATTCCAAAAGTCTTTATTTTTTTCTTAAACTTCGTGTCCGGTCAAATAGGTTCACATTAATTGAAACGGAGGGAATACTAATTATTCTATGATTTACCCGACGTTATCGGAAACAGCTTCTCTATCTTCACAATATAGTGTTAGAGGCAGACTTATACTATACCGTGAGGGGTCATCGATATCAGTAAAGTTCGACAAAAAAACTATATATGCATGTATATGTCTTTAAAAAATAGTACTTCCTCCTCCATAATAAGTGTCCAATTTTCATTAGTCACACCCATTAAAAAAAATACAAAATTCTAGACAAATATGGTTAGTGTGATTAAATTATCCTTAATTAAATATTGCAGTATAGTTATAGTAGCACTTAATTCTCTTCTCAAATGTGAGGAATAAATGACTTTTTAGGGATACGTACATAAGGGTAATTTTGGAAAAATAAATTTAATTTTTTTTATTATATAAGTGGACATTTATTTTGGATTAAAATAAAAAGGCAAATTGATCACTTATTATGGACCGGGAGTAATATATTAGTAATAGACATTCTATACACAAAGCAGATTTTGGTTGAATCCAAAAGTGCAGCCCCGACCTTCAAATCCCGAATCTGCCTTTGGGTAGGGGTATGGTCTACGTATATACTAGTCTTCCCTGACCCCACTTGTGGAATTACACTGAATATATTATTGTTGTTATTATAATTGTTCTATGCTTTAATATGATGTTCGAATCAGTTTTTGCGCACTTCATTTTTTTCATCGGATATCTATTACCTTTATACTACAGAATATGAGATAACTTTAATTTCCGCATCAAAATTTAAACAGACGCGAAGATATGATCTGGCTGTTTATATTAGAATATAAACATTCTCATGATTTTTACCTATTTAATTGACACACTCTTAGATGCTATTTTTGATATTTCTATGTTTGCTTCTTATTTTTCTCTAACAATATAAGGAAATACTATAAAAAAAAACATTTGTAGGAAGTACAAGGCTGTAATATATAAATGATCATGACTACAACTTGATGGGAACTTTTTATTTACTTGTTATATTATGCATGCATGTAATCATTTTTTCAAGTTTGATGATAGAAAATGAAGTGCATAAATTAAGACCAAATAATTGTTTTTGATGATCTGCCACTACATAAGGCTATACTCAATTCAGGTGCTTTGAATCATATGTGAGTTGTCTCATTATAGCAAAATTGTGTGTGTTTGAATACTTTTAATCCATTGGAACATGCATGAGTTTTTTTCATTTTACAAAAATAAAAATTGAGAATCCCCAACTTTGAATATTCTTTGGAGAACTTGATAATCTAAGCAATTTCAATTTTTGTTGGTGTTGAGGCTAATATTAATAGACTATATTTAATCTAAAATGCATGCCATAAATTTCTTACCTTGGTGGTTGGGATCAGGGGCGTACGCAGAATTTTTCGCAAGCGGTATCGATATTTAAAAAGAAACTAAAAAGCAAATACAATAGCACATCATATTAAAACACACAAGTACAATACAACTCTCCTTGACATATTTGTCCGCATTGTTCCTATTAGATGAACTTTGAGGTGTTGAATTTGGTATGAAAGTTCAGTGCTCTACAGAAAATCTAGTCATTGAAATTAAGTAAATGACAAATTAAAATATCAATAAGATAACCTCTACATAATTTCATCAAATTCAACCCATAAAGAAAAATAATGTACGAAAATAGAAGCACCAGAAAACTGACAAATGAAACTAAACAACAAACCAAGTCTTTCAGTAAAATGCAGTTAATAATATTTTCATAGTTATGGTTTGAAATAACTGAATCCTTGTAGGTTTAATCCTGTTTATTGTCGTTATTCTAAACCAAAGTGGATCTGGTATAGTTTCCCCTTAAAGAAGGTCATTGGCTCAATCTCATGGCATATCAACTGTCATCAGTAAAGGATTTAATACTGAAAAAATTTACTCACAGGCAGATTGACCCCTGGACCCCCGATAAAAATGCCGAGAGCCTGACCAGCGAGCCAGAAGGGAATTTGCAGCATTTTATTTGTTTTTATACATATTCTTTTATTTTGCATTATATAATTAAAAATATTTCCGACGAAGCGGTGTCCACCAAGGTAAGTCTGCCCCTGGTTGGGATCGAATAAAAAACACTCTTTATATTACGTATTTCCAAATATTGAAAGTTTTGTGTTTAGTTTGTTCTACAGACGGTGAAGAATCCAAAAGATAATTGACAAAGAAAATTTTTCAGTCGATGCAAAAGAAATATAAATTTTTATTTTTCGTTTATTCTCTTGACCCACTAATTATAAAATTAGTATTCGATCCATTTAAAAAAACGATATTATTACCTTATTAGTCTGTTTCTAAGAAAATGATATCTTTATAATTAATTTTAAAATAATTTAACTTGAGTTTTTCATTTTATCCTTAATTATAAGATTTTTTAGCCACAATGTGATATAGTCCTATGTAAGAACACAAGTATTTAAAGTTCTATAAACACACAAAAATTATACTCACTCTGGTCCACAATAAGTGACTTTTTTGCCTTTGACACACCGAAACAGAAAGTACTATTCCCTCCGGTCCAAAATAAGTGATCATTTTACATTTGGCACACCCATTAAGGAAATAGGAACTCTTAGAGAAAAAAGGATGTATTCACTAAATTAACCTTAATTAGTTGTTACCTTGACACATTGAAATTTGTAAATAAGAGCAAATTTTAGAAAATAAAATCAATTCCTTCTTGATTATGTAAATGAACACTTATAGACCAAAATAAAAAGGCAAAACGGTCACTTATTGTGGACCGGAGGGAGTAACTCCTAGAGCAAAAAAGGTATATTGACTAAATTACCCTCAATTAAATTATATATTGTTACTTTAACATATTGGGATAAGTAAATATATAAGGCCAAATTTTGAAAAAATAAAATTAATTCCTTTTTGATTATATAAAAGGGTACTTATTTTGGACTAAAATAAAAAAGTTAAAAAGTCACTTATTATGGATCGGATGGAGTAGTAGATCACAAATTTCTTATTCCTTCTTAAATTTCGAGCCCAGTCAAATTATAGTGTAAGCTGAAATAGAGGGAGTAATTTTAGTTTTAAATATTTAGGGACAATTAAAAGCCAATTGATCAGTATTCGATCCTTTTGTCTTGGGTCGCGAAGTCGACTCCATTTACAAGAAAGATTAAAGACCCTTCCTTTATGATCTTGAAATCGAGGTTCGTTATTAATTAATTAGTATATGTTCATACTATATACTATAAATAATTAATTAAGCTCAATTTAACGTTTCGCTTTATTTGTTCAAGAGATTTTTTGTAAAGTTTTATGAAGACCACGTACTTTAATATATATAACCTTTTAACCTTTAATTTTATACTTACACTTACATCTTAGTTTTTTTTCTTTTTTTCTCGGACTCTCTTAGCTTTTATTAACATCTTCATTTTCATCATATATAAAGATTGAAGGTCGTAAATGTTGTTTGTATCTTATTACTTGTTATATTTGTAAATAATAGTTCTGGAGAAAAGAAAGTTAGTGAATAAACGTAAATATAAACGAAACATAATTAATTCGAGCCCACTGAATTCATAGTGTTTCCTTAAGGAATTTAATCTCATCCTAGTACTCAAGGTTATGGATTATTTCCTCTCAGGATAGAACGAATTACACACTGGTGTAGCGGTACTTCAAACCCCAGTGTTTCAACGAACACAAAGTTCGGCAGCAAATCACACTTACAGTTGCTTTGTTTGTAGTTTAAAACAATGCAGAACAAGGGAGGAGAACTCATAAGTCGAATGAAAATTTTAAGAGGAAGGACTACAATTTATAGCCGATGCTGAGTTCTTACTGAAGAGGATATCAACGACAGCCAAGCTCTCAATTTCGTTTCTGCCTGTGCCTTCTCCTAACAGCTCTTATATTGTTTTTTCAGTTCAGGTTTTTTTGTGTCCTTGCTCTAACAGCTACTACACATATTTATAGTGCAGTCAGCTATTAAGAGAATTACCAGCCACCACTCATGGTGGAGCATGCACTAGGCTCTTATGGAAGAAGCACTTGGCCATGGTGGAAGGAGCATTGGCTCATAGAGCACTAGGCTGCTAATAGAACTGGTGGGACAGATACGCGGATTGGAACATATCTGTTACAAACACAGATAATATTACGATAATATTTACTATTAACAAATAAATTTGGTCCAAAAAATTAATCAATCAATCGATCGATCATTTGACCAAATCCAAATCCGAAGCCGAAGCCGAGCGAGCGACGACGACGACGATGGCGTGAGGCTTGCCTTCTTCTTAACTCTTTAAGAGCTACAAGAAGAGCAATTGTATATATACCCACCAAAATCTTTTTCCACTTCCAATATGGGACAATGTTTCAAGAGAGGGAAACTTAAAATTTTACTCAAAATTTTCATTTTCCCTCCATTTCCCATTCACCCTCTTTTAAAGACTTTTCCATCTTAAAATCCTCAACAATCCCCCACATGAATGGGGAATGGCTATATCACGAAAGTATGCATGAAAAACTTGTGTGATTTGCAAGCAAGGATTAGTTGCATCTGGATAAGTAGGTTTACCTTTGAACTTTTCGTAGTGAACTTATGTCGGATATACTCGGTCAATCGGTAAATTTGATATCTTCGAACCGTCGAACTTTAGTGTATACCTAGACAACCATAAGTTACACAATCAACCCTTAATCGTCTTTGGTTCTCATTGTTGTGTTCGTTTCAGCCATGAACACCGCTTGGTTTCATAAGTGCGTACAGAATTGGTCTTGCAAAATTCTCCTTGAAGCGGCTAGCACTTCACACTTACATAGGTGATTCCTAAACGTGTTATCCCGTAGATACACTATTTGATATACCCCGTATCAAATTTAAAAATCATTAAAAAACCTTAATGCTTTATCCTTGGTACTGAACATTGTCTCATCACGAGAACGGACCAGAATTTTTGTTGACAATGTTGAAGCGTCATTAATGACTTTGTTTGATCTCCTTGAACCTAGATCTTGGGATCTCCAGTCTTCTAGGTAGAGTTACTGCCACAATGACTTGTTCTCAGCCATAGTCCCATTCCCCTCGATGATTTCTCAACTACTTCTCTAGTTAGGCCTTTTGTAAGTGGATCCGACACATTATCACTTAACTTTACATAGTCAATCGTGATAATTCCTCTAGAGAGTAGTTGCCTAACGGTTTTATGTCTTCGTCGTATATGACGAGATTTACCGTTACACATAACGCTCCCAGCCCTTCCAATTGCCGCTTGGCTATCACAATGTATGTATATTGGTGCCAACGGTTTGGGCCAAAATGGAGTGTCTTCCAAGAAATTTCGAAGCCATTCAGCTTCTTCACCGGCTTTATCTAAGGCTATGAACTCAGCCTCCATTGTAGAGCGGGCAATACAAGTTTGTTTGGACGACTTCCAAGATACCGCTCCTCCACCAATAGTCAATACATATCCACTTGTGGACTTCGAATCAGTTGAACCGGTGATCCAATTTGCATCACAATATCCTTCAATCACCGCAGGATATTTACTATAGTGCAAATCAAAGTTTTGGGTATGTCCTAAATATCTCAAAACTCGTTTCATTGCCATCCAATGAGATTGACCTGGATTGCTCGTGTATCGACTCAGTTTACTTATAGCACAAGCTATATCTGGCCGTGTACAATTCATGATGTACATTAAGTAACCCAACACACGAGCATAATCCAATTGTGATATGCTTTGACCTTTGTTCTTTGTTAATGCAAGATTCACGTCAATTGGAGTCTTTGCAACTTTAAACCCTAAGTGCTTGAATTTTTCAAGTACTGTCTTAATATAATGAGATTGTGACAATGCCAGACCTTGAGGAGTCTTTTGGATCTTAATCTCCATAACTAAATCCGCAACTCCCAAGTCGTTCATATCAAACTTGCTAGTTAGCATACGCTTAGTCGCATTTATGTTGGCAAAGTCATTACTCATTATCAGCATATCATCCACATATAAGCAAACAATGACTATGTGATTTGGAATATTTTTAATGTACACACATTTATCACATTCATTTATCTTAAAACCATTTGACAATATTGTTTGGTCAAATTTCGCATGCCATTGTTTGGGTGCTTGTTTTAGTCCGTAGAGGGACTTAACAAGTCTACATACCTTCTTTTCTTTACCTAGAACCACAAACCCTTCAGGTTGTTCCATGTAGATTTCTTCCTCCAAATCTCCATTTAAGAAGGTTGTCTTTACGTTCATTTGATGAATTTCAAGACCATAAACTGCAGCTATATCTACTAGCATTCATATGGACATAATTCTCGTCACTGGAGAATATGTATCAAAGTAGTAAAGACCTTCTCGTTATCTATACCCTTTGACAACAAGTCTTGCCTTAAATTTATCAATAGTACCATCATCTTTCATTTTTCTTTTAAAAATCCATTTACAACCCAAAGGTTTATTTCCAGGAGGAAGATCAACCAATTCTCATGTATGGTTGTTCAATATGGATTCTATTTCACTATTAACTGCCTATGATTCCGAATAAGATATAGCTTCTTTAAATATAAGCTCATTTTCCAATAAGAAAGTCACAAAATCTGGTCCAAACGAAGTAGACGTTCTTTGATGTTTACTACTCTTGGATCTTCATGATTAAATGTACTTTCTTTTGTTTTCTTCCCGAGGTCGTTTAGATCCTTCACCAATCGACTCACATTCCTTTTTATACGGATATATATTTTCAAGAAACTTAGCATTATCTGATTCTATAAAATTATTATTATGAATGTCGGGATTTTCTTATTTATGAACCAAAAATCGATATGCTTTACTATTGGTCGCATATCCTATGAAAACACAATCAACTGTTTTCGGTCCTATTTTTACCCTTTTAGGTTTAGGAACTTGCACTTTTGCCAAACACCCCCACACTTTCAAATAATTCAAGTTGGGCTTCCTTCCTTTCCATTTTTCATAAGGAGTGGATTGCGTTTTGCTATGGGGTATTCGATTTAGTATCCGATTAGCCGTAAGAATGGCTTTCCCTCACAAGTTCGGTGGCAAACCAGAACTTATCAACAATGCATTCATCATCTCCTTTAATGAATGATTCTTTCTTTCCGCAATCCCATTGGATTGGGGCGTGTAAGAGGCTGTTGTTTGATAAATAATTCCATATTCTAGACTTATTTTTTTAAAAGGAAATTCATATTCACCACCCCTATCACTTCTTATCATTTTGACTTTCTTGTTAGGTTGTGTTTCAGCTTCATTTTTATATTGCATGAATGTGTCTATTGCTTCATCTTTACTATTAAGTAAGTAAACATAGCAATATTGAGTATTGTCGTCAATAAAAGTTATGAAATACTTCTTTCCATCGCGAGATGGTATTGACTTCATGTCACAAATATCTATGCAAATTAAGTCTAAAGGATTTGAATTCCTTCCAACCGACTTATAAGGATGTTTAACATACTTAGATTCTACACATATTTGACATTTTGGTTTTTCGCATTCAAACTTAGGCAATACTTCCAAGTTAATCATTTTCCGCAAGGTTTTATAATTGACATAACCCAAACGTACATGCCATAAATCATTTGACTCCAGTAAGTAAGAAGAAGCTGAAGTTTTATTATTATTTTTGACAACTATTCCATTCAGCTTGAAAAAGCCCTCAGTAAGGTAACGTTTTCCTACAAACATTTTATTCTTACTTATCACCACCTTGTTGGATATAAAAACGCACTTGAAATCGTGCTTTACAAGAAGTCCAGTAGAGACTAAGTTCTTCCTAATTTCGGGAACATAAAGGACGTTGTTCAAAGTCATGACCTTGCCAGAAGTCATCTTGAGAAATATCTTCTCATATCCTTCAATTTTTGCTGTAGCAGCATTTCCCATAGAAAGCGTCTCTTCGGGTCCAGCAGAAGCATATGTAGAAAATGTTTCCCTCACAGCACAAACATGGCGAGTGGCTCCAGAATCAATCCACCGCTCCTTAGAATTTCCTACCAGGTTGCATTCAGAAAGCATAGCACACAAGTCATCAATATCTTCGTGCTTTTCAACCATGTTTGCTTGACCCTTCTTCTTGTCTTTCTTTGGAGCACGACACTCTACAGATCTGTGTCCAGCTATTCCACAGTTGTAGCAATTTTCATTGAACCGCTTCTTGCTTGGGTTATTTCTTGGCCCAGAAGCTTGCTTCCTCTTTCTCTTAATTTGAGAAGTATCCTCAACAATATTTTCTCTCATTATTGTTGAGTTTTCACGGCCTTTCTTTTCAGCTGCTTTGTTGTCCTCTTCGATTCTCAACCGAACAATGAGATCTTCAAGGGACATCTCTTTTCATTTGTGTTTCAAGTAGTTCTTGAAATCCTTCCACAAAGGAGGCAGCTTTTCAATAATTGCTGCAACTTGGAATGCTTCATTGATGACAAGACCTTCAATAAAAATTCCGTTAGTAAAAATACTAAAATTTTTACTTTCAACATCAGTAGTCATTTTATATATACCTTCAGCAAGTAGATCATGAATAATCACTTGCAATTCCTAGACTTGGGTAATAACATACTTGCTATCTACCATTTTGTAGTCCAAAAATTTTGCGGCAACGAATTTCTTCATCCCGACATCTTCAGTTTTGTATTTTCTTTCAAGCGCAATCCACATTTCTTTTGGCGTCTCCACATTACTGTAGACATTATACAGATTATCCTCTAGTCCGCTAAGAATATAATTCTTGCACAAAAAGTTAGAATGCTTACACGCCTCAATCACAAGAAAGCGTTCATTCTCTGGAGTTTCATCGAGCAGATCAGGAACATCTTCCTTGATGAACTTCTGTAGACATAACGTAGTCAAGTAGAAGAACATCTTCTGCTGCCAGTGCTTAAAATCAATCCCGGAAAATTTTTCGGGTTTTTCTGTCGGTGCCAATGCCGGTGTTCGGCTTGTCGATGCGTTGGCAGTCATCATCGGAATAGCTCGGTTTCCGTTGTTATTTGCCATTTTTTCTGTAAAAGAATGACAGAAACAAACGTTTAAACTTGGAGAGAGAAAAATCACATAGATTTCAATCCTCAACAAACTGTCATAAAGGCTTTAAAACTGGAGTACAAAACCACGTAGATTTTAATCTCCAACAAAACGCCAAGAAGACTTTAATCTCCAAAACGGTAGTAGACAAAATCACAAAGGTTTTAGTCTTCAAAACTGTAAGTTCTCCAACAAAACGCCGCGAAGGCTTTAACTCCAAAACAGTAAGTATAACACAAATACAAAAATAAAGAATAAATTCCTTATGCTTGTTGTTTGTATCTTCTTACTTGTTGTATTTGTAAATAATAATTCTTGAGAAAATAAAATTAGCAAATAAACGTAAATATAAACGAAACAGTAATTAATTCAAGCTCACTGAATTCACAGTGTTTCCTTAAGGAATTTAATTCCCTCCTAGTACCCAAGGTTATGGATTATTTCCTCCCAGGATATAACGAATTATACACTGGTGTAGCGGTACTTCAAACTCCAGTGTTTCAGCGAACACAAAGATCGGCAACAAATCACACTTACGGTTGTTTTGTTTGTGCCCTTGCTCTAACAGCTACTGCACATATTTATAGTGCAGTCAGCTATTAAGAGAATGAACTCGGCTCATGGAGCACTAGGCTGCTAATAGAACTGGTGGGACAGATACGCGGATTGGAACATATCCGTTACAAATACGGATAATATTACGATAATATTTACTATTAACAAATAAATTTGGTCAAAAAAATTAATCAATCAATCGTTTGACCGAAGCCGAAGCCGAGCCGAGCGAGCGACGACGACGGCGTGAGGCTTGCCTTCTTCTTAACTCTTTAAGATCTACAAGAAGAGCAATTGTATATATATCCACCAAAATCCTTTTCCTCTTACAATATGGGATAATGTTTCAAGAGAGGAAAACTTATAATTTTACTCAAAAATTTTATTTTCCCTCCATTTCCCATTCACCTTCTTTGTAAGACTTTTCCATCTTAAAATCCTCAACAGTAAATTTTAGTAAATTTTCTTTTTCTTTTTAGTACGTATAAGCTAGCATGGATTTAGGAGGAGAAGTTTCTTTAAAAATTGCACATACGTCTAATTTAGCAATGGCATACCTATAATATTGTGCTATATATATATAGCATGAGTCAAACCTCTCTATAACAACCTCGTTTATTTCAAATATTTTTGGATATTATAACGAAGTGCTGTTATAGAGAACATATATTATAACATAACATGAAAATTGGTTCTTGAAAAACTTGACTTTTATAGTAAAATATTGTTATATAGCGATGTTGTTATAGAGAGGTTTGACTGTGTATAGTTATTTTCTTCCTTTTTCTTAATTTGTTAGTAGTTTTTTAATTCCAAGATGCATGGATAATTCAGAATGTCTGAATCAAAGTGTATTGCATTATAATGGAGCATCATATCAGGCTTTATTTCTCACTTATCAGTTTAACAATCAATTACAATTACAGCATTCAAACACAACAACTAGAATCATGACAAAGGATCAAAGTTAGAATTGCAATTGATGAGCTAAAATGGCAAAGTTGTTTTTTGTGCATGACTGTCACTGGTGTAAGATCTGCAAAAGGGATAATCATTGCCCCTCCAAAATAATAGATGAGATGATAAAAGGAAAAAATTTAAGATGAAGGATACCTTAAGTGGACTAAAGCTTTAACTTTGGTTATGTAAATATACAAACGCCTTTTAAGAATTTATGATTGCAGACAGAATATGTCAAGGAGGGATGGTACTCATTAATATAAATAGCCCTTTCTTTTTCACTTATGTTTATCACAATGCTTTCGAGCCGTGGAAACAACCACTAATACGTACATAGGACAGACTTTCGAGTCGTGGAAACAACTATTAATACGTACATTAGGGCAGGTTGTCTACGTTATAACCTTTAGGATGTGCCGATGTAGTCGTTCTTCAAATCCTGCGGAATTCTTTATGCACCGGGTTGCCCTTTAAATGTTGTTCGGATTAGTTTATACATAGTTTAACTATTTCAACCATCTTACTAGTCCACTAAAATTTAGACAGATAAAAAGAAATTGTGCTAGTATTTTTATATTTGTTAGAATTTTAAATTGAGACTTTATAATTTTCCTTATATTTTATTGACCACCAGGCCACCATTCTTCTTTTTGATTGATGTCCATCTCTTATCTTTTCTTTCCACGTTATTGTGGACCCTGCATTTGTTAGACATATCCACTTCTTCTGTTGTTTTCTCATAGTTTATTTTCTGTCCTTTGTTTTTTTGTGGGGGGTGGGTAGGAGTGGTGAATGGAGCTATTAAGTTCGTTAAAGATAGAATGTCGAAGTTTGATTAAGAATATCGGATTAATTGCAAGAAAGAATATCATTGAAGTCGGATTAATTGCAAGAAAGAATATCATTAAAGTATAGTAAGTTTACTGATATCATCCGACCAAGACGAATAACAAATATTGAAGCGAATGCAAAATTATACAACACTTATCACATTGCAATACCTTGATCACTGTATATATATTATTTAACAATTTATTTTACAATTGCGTGCTTGATTAACGTGGATTGTTTTTTAAAAAAAAACTAATTGTAACACTCTAGGCAAACAGTGGCAGATGTACATGGACACTTATGGGTGCTTGAGCATCCATTACTTTTAACCAAATTTTAGTAAATTTATATAGACAATTATAAAAATAGTTAGATAAATATAGAGTGAGCACCCACAACTAAATTATTTTTTCCTCTTCTTTCGGATTTTTTATCGGTGAGCACCCTTCACTTTAAAATTTTGAATTCGCCACTGTAAGCAAAATCTACATCTAAAAAAACACATGATAGATGTTGTCAATTTAAGAAAAAACATCTTAGATAATCATTTCGTCATGATGTGTTTAAAACCGTGTGAATCTAAATCCAAAAATGGATAGCATATTACTAGTAGACTAAGTCGTTACATACTTATGGTATATCAAAATCAATTTTGATGCAATATTGGATAATAGAGCACATCATGCCCAATAGAAACACGATGGATAATGTTATAGTATATGCAGAAGCATGTCTTAAAACTGTAATGACGCGTTTTGAGATTGAGGTACTCAATTAAAATCTGTTTATTTCATTATGTTCGTTTTAATTGTTCTAAGTTATTGCTTCCACACTGAGAAAATGAAGAAATTCTCACTTATTGGCTGGGGAATTTGATCGATATTGATTTCCCTAACCGTTAAACTCTCATTTTAACCTATTGTTTCTACCAAAAAGAGAGAGAGAACGAAAAAGGAAAAAAAAAATTGCAGAAAAAACCCAAAAGAGAGGTAGTATGTGCACAAAGTTTCGTGCGTTCACACATGGTCTAAGAAAGAATCGCACCCTAAAGGGTCGTTTGGTAGGAAGTATTAGAAAAAACAATGCAAGCATTAGCTTTGTACATTACTAATCCCTTGTTTAGTATACATTATTTCAACTTATATATAACTAATACTTATATTAGTTATACACCCTATTTGGTATTATTTTATGTATAACTAATATATAGCAAACTATGGTATCAGAAATGAAAAAGTTATTCAGTATTTGCATAAGCATGGTTAATTAAAGACATATATAAATGCCCCTCAAATCTCTCAAAATTACAGAGTTAAAGAATATGGAGGATATTTTTCTAAACAACTAATTTTAAGACTTTATGTAATGGTTTAATACGCCAAACCAAATAGTGGATAAGAAATAATCTCAGCATAACTAGTCTCAGCATTACTAATACGCCCAGTTCAACACTATTCTTATACCTTCTATCCAACGACCCCTATGGGGTATAATATATACAACGCACCTAGTATAACTATTTGTGGCTAGGGGTGTACATGGACCATTTGGTTCGGTTTTTTATCAAAATCAAACCAAACCAATTATATCGGTTTGGATTGGTTCCGTTTTGTCTTATTTTTCGGATTATTTTTGTTACATGAAATTATTGTATACGGTCAAAATTGGGATGCCCTTTTTTGTTCGACTGACCAAGGTTGAAACGTGATTGATCAAGTTTGGACCTCGATTTTTATCTATGGCGCGGGGTTAAGTTATCGGGACCCTGAGACCGATTGAGTTCGAGGTCGACAAAGATCAAGATCAAATAAGATGGAGATAGAAGCTAAGCCGAGTAACAGAAAATCGAGATATCCGGAATCGGCCAAGGATCGTGACGAGAATCTCAGCACTAATCAAGTCAAGACCAGTTGTTCAGCCAATCATGGGATTTCCTTCAGTAATTAGAGTTATGCCATAATTAGGATTCCTCTATTATATAAAGAGAAGTCTCAATCATTTGTAAGGGACTACATTCACGAATATAAAGGCAATATAATATTTCTTTTTTCTGCTCATCAACTTGCTGCTCTTTAACTGTTCTTACTCTACCAAGCTCGAGGGTTCATTAGCTCGAGGGCATGAACAAAACACTGGTTTGCTTTGTGTTATTATCAATTTGCATTATTTGTCTATACGTTTATCAATTGGTATTAGGTGAAATCACATATCCTTAAAACCATATTATAAGTTTAATTGTTACTCAATTTTTAGGGTAAATAGTTTGGCGACCACCGTGGGGTTAAGGATAATAGTGATTGCCTGGTATTAATTCTCATAATACACACTACTTTACGCTTGTTCTTGTGAGTGTTTTTTTATTTCAAGGTCAACATGTCAAACTCGCAAGCATTACCCACTCACGCCGATAATGGCCTCGGTTTCCATGGAGAAAACGACAATGTAGCCGCCCCAGGGGTAAAAGGTGAGGTTTTTAATGAGGCAACCATTGTTCGTGCTAACTGAGAGCAATTCAATATTATCCGAGGCTCCCTATAATAAGCTTGGGTACTAGGGGCATTACCCTCGAATGTCTACTTTGTTGCAAGGAAATTACCTCGTGAGAGCGGGGTCTCGATAGGAAATATTATAAGGGTCAAATGTACCGTGCCCATATAGATTACTCGAGCCCTAACACCAAACATGTCGCATGTATAATCATCTATTGAGAGGAGTACTTTTCCTTGCCGATATCTCATGCCTTTAGAAAAATTTCCTACTTTATACTCTTGATCTATTTGTGCAAACAGGTTTAAGGGACGATCATGACGAAGTTCGAACAACTTACCCCACGCTTGAGGACTGTCGTCCGAAAAACAAACGAAATCGAGCTACTAAAACTTCGAGACCATAAGACCTTAAAGGCGACCCTTGATTTTATAGGCCACGGCTACCCCACTCGGGGACTGACACTTCGGGCACGCTCGAGGTGAAACGAAAAATCAGCCCAAAGGGCAAGTTCCGAACTAAAAAGGCTACAACCAAATTAATGCGAATCGGAGACGTCCGAAATCCGTAACAAATATAAAAGCCTAAGGGCTAAACTTCACTTCAAGTTCGAGCAAGTCCTCACTCGATCATAAAGCCCAATGGCTATCTTAACCCAGGTTCGAGCAAACTCTCACTCGGGGACTATCTATAAAGCCTTAGGGTTATACTTCACTTCGAGTTCCAGCAAGTCCTCACTCGATCATAAAAGCCCAAGGGCTATCTTAACCCGAGTTCGAGCAAACTCTCACTCGGAGACTGTATATAAAGTCTAAGGGCTAAACTTTATTTCGAGTTCGAGCAAGTCCTCACTCGATCATAAAACCCAAGGGCTATCTTAACTCGAGTTCGAACAAACTCTCACTCGGGGACTATCTATAAAGCCTAAGAGCTAAACTTCACTTCGAGTTCAAGAAAGTCCTTACTCGATCATAAAGCCTAAGGGCTATGTTACCCCAAGTTCGAACAAACTCTCACTCGGAGACTATCTATAAAGCCTAAGGGTTGACTTTACTTCGAGTTCGAGCAAATCCTCACTCGACTGTTAAGCCTAAGAGCCACTCAAACACTAGTTCAAATGGTCATTCGGGGTCCATCGATTTCGGTTGAAAGATCAAAGCCCCGAGCATAGGTTTTTTCAAGGGCCTTCCTCCGAGACTAACACTTTGCGCACTCGGCAGCCTCCTTTTCCCGAACCTAAGCAGTTTCCTTTTGCATAACGGTTTTAGATGTTTTAACCATTTTGTATTTGTGAGCAAAGAAGAATACAGATTGGAATATTTGGTGCTTTGAGAAGAACAAGCAAGGGAACTCGGACTCAATTCGTTCCTTGTCATTACACTCCAAAAAACGAGGGGACTATCTGTATATGGTCAAAATCAGGAGGCCTTTTTTGTTTGACTGACCAAGGCTGGAACATGGTAGATCAAGTTTGGACCTCGATTTTTATCTATGGCGCGAGGTTAAGTTATCGGGACACTGAGACCGATTGAGTTCAAGGTCGACCAAGATCAAGATCAAGATCAAATAAGATGGAGATAGAAGATAAGTCGAGTAACAGAAAACCGAGATATCCGGAATCGGCCAAGGATCATGACGAGAATCTCGGCACTAATCAAGTCAAGACCGGTTGTTCAACCAATCATGGGATTTCATTCAGTAATTAGAGTTATGCCATAATTAGGATTCATCTATTGTATAAAGAGGAGTCTCAATCATTTGTAAGGGACTACATTCACGAATATAAAGGCAATATAATATTTATTTTTTCTGCTCATCAACTTGATGCTCTTTAACTGTTCTTACTCTACCAAGCTCGAGGGTTCATTAGCTCGAGGGCATGAACAAAACACTGGTTTGCTTTGTATTATTGTCAATTTGCATCATTTGTCTATACGTTTATCAATTGGTATTAGGTGAAATCACATATCCTTAAAACCATATTATAAGTTTAATTGTTACTCAATTTTTAGGGTAAACAATTATTTCAATCTTACTTTGTTAAATTTTTTTTATATGTTTAGTAAAATTTGACAAACATATGATATATTAACATATTCTTATGGGAGAATTTTCTTAGTAACATGTGATAGTTATTTTTTTAATCGCCTGACAATATTTTTTCGTTGATATACACTTTCAAGGTTAACTGAATTTAATAATTAAATAAAAAAATTAATATGATACCTATATATAATGATATGTTCTATTTAATTTTAAATTATCGAAATACGACTTCAAATTCGAAAAAGATGTACGAAGTTTGATAGATCTTGACATATAAATATGGAAGAATAAAGAGATTGATGCATTTTCACTAATACATGATAAGAAAGTGATCATACAACTCATTATTTAAAGTTAATAAAAATAGAGCACTTCATATTTAACTAAATATTACATCCCATAAGAGAATCTCAAATATTTTTAGACATTTTTTAAAAAGAAAAGTCTATAAAAAGTCTTAAAAGTACATATAAAAATTATATATTTATATGTCAGTTTGGTTCGAATTTTTTTACACAATATTATACTAAATCAAACCAAATCTAATTGGGGGCTTTATCGGTTTGATTTGACTTTTCAGTTTAGTGCAATTTTTCGGTTCGATTTGTACACCCCTATTAATGACTATTTATACGACTTAAACTCATAACCTATTTGTCATGTAGAGGCAAATTTATCGATTACTCCCAGACTTCCACTTCAACGAAAACCACCAAGAAGGACAAAACAAAAGGTAAAAGCAACAAATAAGAAAACCAAGATAATTGAGTCAAAGAAATGTACGCGTTTGTGATTGTTAAAATTTCTTGATTACATGAAGTTTAATAATTGATTGAGAAAAGTTGAATGATGACAAGCAACTTAATCACTGTTTTTGATTGCCTAATTGCATATTAATATTTTTACTTTCGAATTTCCCAAGGTAAAGAAACTCCCCCACCCCACCAAACCCCAAAACTAAATAGCGTGCTTTTGTTGGTTCTTCTCTTTTACCTAATTACCTTGTTGGTTTAACAAAATTAATAATGGTATGAAATTTATTTATTTTCTTCTACCTTTTCTTTTCATATAGTTGACAAGAACAGCGAAGTCTTTCGCTTGCACATAATTACCTAAATGAGATATTATATGTGTCCTGAGTGCGATTAAGGAATACTACATATTAAGGTGTTCTTTTATAATTTTCTTAATATTTCTATAGGTAATTATTACCAATTTCATAGAGTATTTGGAATAAGCAGGGAATGTTTAGATTTTTTTTTAATATTACAGAGAAGGTTAATATAATTAATAACAAAATTGAAGGGGTACAAGTGAAATTATCTTGTACTACTGTGGAGTATATTACTCTCTCCCGCCAAAATAAGTGATTTTTTAGTTGTTTTCACACAGATTAAAAAATTCATCTTTTAACATTAATTAATAATGAAATTGACCATATTAACTTTTACTATCTATTCACATAAATACTTCTAACACATATTCTAACATTGTTTACTCCAAGGACAATGTAGGAAGAAAATAATTAATTTATTCTTAAAATCTTGAAAAATCATTAATAAAAAAATTAAAAAAATTATTTATTTTGGATCGGAGTATGATCGTGTTTAATTTTGTTAGAGTTTTCGGTTGGGAAGCAGGTAATTCTTGGAATGAGGTTTGGTGCAGTGAAATGAATGGTTTCTTTTGTCTATAAAGAAGCTGCATATGGATTGATGTCTTTTTCCTAAAGTTTTCACTCATTTTTCAATTCCAATGATGTCAAATGGAATATTTCTATCCAATATGTATTTAAGCTATATATTCACAATGTAAATTTTATTACACTAAAAAATACTTTCTTGAGCCGAGGTTATCGGAAATAGTCTTTATGCCTCACACAAGTTAGGGTAAAGTCTGCATAAACATCATTTTTTTCATACCTCACTAGTAAAATTAGACTGACTATATTATTGTTATTGTAAATTTTATTATACTATTAGTGTTGTTCTAACTTATAATAGTTGATTTGTTGTTACATAAATTAGTATTTATTGAAAATAAAAAAAATTAGTATTTATTGAAGAAATTTACCTTAATTATTTTATACGTGTAAATATCAAAATTTTATCGGATAGAATAGCTTCCAAGTTAGGGTTTCATATAGAGTAGTCTCCAAAGAACCTTGATGGACTCTACTTATAGTATCTTAAATTTAGGATTTTGCCCAAATTTCATATGAATTTGATCCGATAAAATTTTGATATCTACAATTCGATATTTTATTCTGTAAATATTTTGTACGTCATCGGCATATAGAAATTAAACTCATCCAAATGATTGATCGATCTTGTTTTGGGGGGTTAAAAAAAGGGAGACTGAAGAAAAAGAAGTACCATATTTTTATTTTTATTTTAGTTAAAAGAAGTATTTTTCTCAATGCCAACACGACACTTTTCTAGAATCCGAGGTTGCCTCCTCTTTCACAAAGCTTAAAACTGTTTAATTTATTTAGCTTTTAGGTCAAACCATGAGACAGCCACATTTTTATAGGTGCTTTATGAATTCTTTTTATGTATTTATTTATAAAACTATAAGTTAAAACCCTAAAATTATTTAATAATTATTTTACCATCTCGATCATTTATTTGACATGTTTACTGGTTTTAGTACGATTTTAGTATACTTCTCGGGTATTTCTTAGACTTCTTTTGAAATCAGATTATCTTTAATAAATAAGTTTTTAGACTCAATTTCTTTATACTTTACTTACATTCAGATAATTTATTTCACCTTATTTTTTACTTCCTTAATTAATAAGAGAAATTCATGATAATATTTTTCTTCTTACTTCCTCTTTTCACAGAACCAAATATAATTCACTTTTTATTTTTTACACTGAAACAAACATAAGACTAAAAGTTGATCAAAAAAGAAAATATTGTACACCTTTGGGGGCCATATTGAGATCTAAAAGTAAATGCATTAAAAGCATAATATTCGTTTGTTTGGTTTCTTTTCAATTCCATTTAAGGCTTCTTTTTCCTTTATTTAGTTTTATATTATTTACACTCTTTCTTTTATTTCTGAAACCTTGTTTGCTTCCTCCCCTTCTTTTGGGGGAAGAGGAGACGGGGCGTGGACTCGCATTTAGGCCAATTGCATGCCTTAGTCCTAAAATAACAACATATTTAACTTTTATATAGCGTTAGTGTAAAAAAAAATTACAAAATTAATTTTATTAAAAACTAATGATATGTAAGTGTGAATTAGTATCCGAAATAAGGTAAGTAACTTGCTAAATTGGTTAAATAACCTATTTTGTGTAGCAAATTTTACTCTATCAGTACGTAAAATTTATATAAATCTGTATGAATAGGAAATATCCGATTCTTTTGAAATATGCCACAATAAAATATGAAAGGTCGAAATGCAATTCTTTTGCATTTACCTACTGTGCTTCTTCGAGAGAATGTATTTTGATGAGCCCAATGCCAGCATGATATAGGCCTAAATGAGTATTTGGGCTTCCTACTCAATTGGGCCTAACTGTAACTTCATCCAGGAAGAATGAGTAAAAATTGCATGGGGCGCCCCTTTTTAACCTATAGCTGCTTTGTCTTTCTGTTTGCATCCGTACCCGTTTTTTTTGTTAAAAGCCTTTTAAAAGACTATTTTGCCCTTCTTTATTAAAAGACTACTTTCTTTCCAAGTATATGCTAGTCTTTTACTGTCTCTGTCTCTCGTTATTCGCGTTTTTTGATTTGTTCTTTTCTGAAATCAAACGATTTTCGTCATTGTTTTGATTTTTCAACTACTAGTCGTTGTTGTTCCCACATTACGATTTAATCACAGGTACATTGCATTAACTTTCTGGGTTTTATTTCTGGCTTTGGTTTTGATAGTCATGTATTTATGATTAAATAGTTTCTTCGGGTTTAGTTTGATAATTGCATTAGTTTTATATTTACGATTGTGTTTTTAGGTTTTTTGAACGAGTTTTTATATTGTTGATGAAAATTCTATAAATTCTTTAGTGATTAGACGTCCAAATTTTTAAAATTTTTGAGAGTTAAATAGATGATACTATTAAAGTGATGATACCTTAGATAGGAGCTGAAGTTTTTTTTCATATTTTAGCATTGTTTTTGGATTTGAATTTGTGTTTTATTTTTTTGTAAAAACTACAGCATGTTGCTGAATGTTTTATGTTTTGTAACTGGTGAACTTCAGCTTTAGGAGCTGAAGTTTTTGTTTTTGTTACTGGTGAACTTCAGCTCTAGAGCTGAAGTTTTGTTTTGTAACTATCGAACTTCAGCTCTAGAGCTGAAGTTTTTGTTTTATAACTGTCGAACTTCAGCCTTCTTAGAGATTGAAGTTTTAACTGATCTTTTTTATAATGTCCCGATGTTATTTTTTGTATGTTTTGCTTTTTTTGAACAGATGGCACCTAAAGATCCTAATGCAGCTAAAGTACGCAAAGCAGCTAATGCCCCTAAAGCACCTAAAGCACCTACACAACCTATAATACCCTCAGGTCCTTATGTCCCTGCTCATCCACCTACAAGACCAGGGCAAAGATATTTTGAGTTTCGAGATTGGCTTAACTGTAAGGGTTACTGGAAGGGGAACCACGATTTGAAGAAATTAATTACAACTTTCTTGACTCCTACACAACGGGATAAGCTTAATAATGGTACATTTCAATACATTATGGCTATGGAGAATTTCAAATGCAGCATAAAGTTGATTTATTGTCTGTGTCTTTCTCGAATATTTACGAATGATCGAGACTCGATTAGTTTCAAGATTTTTGGCCATGATGTTTCCTTCACCCTTGAAGACTTTCACATTATGTGTGGTTTGCGGATCACAACACATAATGTTAAAAAACCAATTAATCGAGAGAGCAATATTCTGAAGCGCTATTTTGGTAAGTCCAAGGGTGTGACTTTGAAGGATATTCGAGATTTTATGACTCGGAATGAAATTCCAAAAAATGTTGTGAATCACATACACGTATGCAAAAGCGATGATGATGCTGTGAAGCTTATGGAAATTCTTGTTGTAGAGTCTATTTTGTTTGGGAAAAAGACCGAGTCATATGTGATGGAGGAGTATGCATCTATTGTTGAAGATGATAAGGATTGTGCTGAATATCCTTGGGGTAATGTGGCTTATGAGAAGCTCATTTACTCACTAAAACATGCATTGGACAAGCAGAACAAATTACATTCAACTGAGTATACACTTGGTGGATTTCCATATCCGTTATGTGCTTGGTTCTATGAGCGCTTCCCAGATATTCGAGAGAAGTATATAATAGAGAATGAGTACTTTGATACCCCTCAGGTTCCCAGGATGTTACGTTATGTATATGTGGGAGAGCCTAAATTTCCCGAACTTTTTGATATGTTCAGTAGTCATGAAGTAAGTTACTTTTTTTTGTCTTTGTGTTAATATGTTGACGTATTAGTTTTTTTCTTCTCATAATATACTTTTTTGAATTAAACAGAGATATCGCAGCTTTACGGTATTGGATATAATTCCTACAGGAGAGGAATTGAATTCAATGCCTTTAATTGGACAATTACCATGCAGTCGGATTCGTTCAAAGGTACTTAACGCGGTTCCTTCAACTGGTGAATCACCACATACTCTGAGTCGATCAAAAGAATCGAATCGAACTCATGTTATTGGTGAATCACCACGTAGTCAGAGTCGATCAAAAGAAGCGAATCGAACTCCTTTTATTGGCGAATCATCTCGTACCTAGAGTCGTTCTAACCGTTCTACAAGTGACTTTGATGACAATGAATTATTAGACACAATATGTTTTGTAAGTTTTGATCTGAAGTTTTTTGGTTTTGTTTTTGTAAAAGTACAACATGTTTTTGAGCTGAAGTTTTCTTCTATATCTGAATTTTTGTTGTGTGTCTATTCTAGAGATTAACGATGGAGGTTCAAAGGCATGCAGAAAAAGAAAGAAGCACGATCGTGAAAGAAGTTTTCGATAAGTTTAAAAAGGAGGAGCGATCTGCTATTGTGGATGTGGTTTTTGTAAAAGTGAAGGTAAGCTAATTTATAGAGAATTTTTTTTATTTATGCTGATTTTATTCAGATTGATCATTGTTAGTAAATTTTTATCTAGGAATATTTCGATGAGAAGTTTGAACAGTTGTTTAAGATTGTCAACAAATCAAAAAGAATGGACGATGGCAATTTTGATTTGAGTAACTATCGAGAATATGATAGGGTGAACGACTGTTACGAACATCCATCGGATATTAATGATATTGATGATGCATCAGATAAAGTCATAGATGTAAATGCTACACGTGAGGAAGTGGCTTTTGAAGGCGATCAACATGTTCAAGAACAAGTTGAAGAGGAACGTTCCAGTGCTGATAGATTGAGTAGAGATGGAAATGATGAAGCGGAGTTATCAACTGAGAATATTGGAAGCAAGCAAGGTGCAGATAATCAAGTTGTTGAGACTGAAGAACATACTGCTCATGATGCATTGCGTAAAATCGCAGAGGATAATGCTACACGTAAGGAAGCGGTTGTTGAAGGCGATGAACATGTTCAACAACAAGGTGGAGAGGAACAATCCAGTGTTTGTAGACAGAGTAAAGATGGAAATGATGAAGAGGTAACAACTGAGAAAGGTGCAGATGATCAAGTTGTTGGCACTGAAAAACATGCACCGAGTTGTGCTTTGGAAAGTGATATGCAAAAGGCAATTTGTTTGGCAATGGAGATCAAGCACTTGTTGGTACTTTAAAACTGAAAGCGAGTGATGTGTCTAGCACTATTGGGAAAGACGATCGGTATGGAGGAGCACTAGCTATTTGCAAAGAACTTCTAGGTGGTGATACACAGAAAATTATTACTACAGGTATAAAGTGTGAAGTTTATAATATTTCAATGATACCTTAGATAAGAGCTGAAGTTTTGTTTCATGTTTTGTGTTTTTTGTAAAAACTACAGCATGTTTTTTTGCTGAATGTTTTGTTTTGTAACTTGTGAACTTCAGCTTTAGAGCTAAAGTTTTTTTTGTAACTGTCGAAGTTTTTGTTTGTGACTGGCTAACTTCATCCTTCTTAGAGTTAAAGTTTTAACTATTTTTTTTATAATATCCTGTAGTGGAATTTTCACCACATATATAAATTTTTTCTATGTTATATATATATATAGAAAAACTAGTTGATCTATTTCCCCCTCTTTATGAATATGCAGTGGAAGTTGAAACTAATTGTGCTTCAATTGACACAACTCAAAAACTCTCTGATGATGTTGAATTGAATGAAGGTAGAGTTGAGAAAAACCTTCCAGAGAATACTCCAATGCTCCTCGACATTGGTTCACAATTGAATGAAGCTGAAAATGCTGATATCGAGAAAGACATGCAGCCTGGGGAAACCACAGGGGAAGACAAACGTCAAGGTATTCTATAGATCATGAATTTATTATATTTGATCGAAGTATATTTTTTACAGTTTGAAATTTTACATACTTTATTTTCTTTTTTATGTTTTTGAATGATTTTTCAGAAAGACTCGAGGCAGCTCAAAAAGAATTTGGTGAGCTTATGCAGCTATATGAAAAAGGAGAAATACATATATTCACACTTGTTGCCTCAAAGACAGGTGTGAAGTGTGTTGGTATTATTTCATAAAATTTAGTTAGTATTATTTAGTTTTTTTTTTTTGAATGAAGATACAGGATATGTTGGAATGCAAACAACATATGTGTCTCAACACTTAGACTAGTAGTCATTTTCTGCAATTCGATTACAAGCTGTTTTTTTGCCTAATGTGTGTTTTGTATCAGTTTTATTTATGTTTATATTTTCCTTGCTTTTGTAGATGTCATCTGATGCATCGCAACTTCTTCCAAATCCTAAGAGAAGGAAGATTTCCAGTTCTCCTATGTGTGACACCGGTGATATCCTCAACTTCAATTTATGTTCATTTTCACTTGGTAGTACACAAGGTACTGATTCAGAAGGTAATTCTGCTGCTGTTGTTGTTCGTGAAGAGAGACAAGAACGTCGTGAACAATAGGGAGTTGGCCAAGCATCTGCCACGATGGCTGTGGGTTTTTCCCCTGCTACTGAACAGCAGCAGTTAGTTGTGACGGAACAGCAGGAAGAGCAAGCAAAAGGAAAACCATATAAAAAAGGGAAAAGGATTCGTATGGTGAGTATTTGGTTGAGATCTCCTTACGTAGTTCATAAACAAAAGCAAAGGGGGCAAGATTGGAAAGTTGGAAAGAATACACAAAGATGTCCCTTCCGTTATGTTAATCAAGACAGTGGATTGATGCAAAGATTTACAGAGTGGTTGGAGATGGACGCCAGTGAATATGATTCCAATTGATTCAGATTAGGTGGAGTTGATATTGCAAAATCATTCTTTACCGAGCTTATGGATCCTGACTCTGATCTTGTGGACGAAGTAAGTTATTAAGTTTGTTTTTTGAATTGGTTTTCAACTGCATTTCCCAAAAGTTCAGCTTATTTTTTTATAGTAAAGTTTTTGTACTGTAATTTGGAAAACTTTAGCTTTATTCATAGTAAACTGTTGAAGTTGTTATTTCATATGTTATCATTTGTTATTGTTCATTTGCAGCATATTGAAGTGGGCATATATTACTTGCGCAAAAAATATTGCTATCACCTTCCAAGTTATCCAAAATCAAGATGTGCAGTAACAGATTTACTTTTTGATCAGTATATGACTAAGTTGAATGGTATTCATCCTTCAGTAGAACAGATGGAGATAATTAAAAAAAATGAAGCAAAAGAGAATGGAGGATCAAAAAAAGAGCAAATAAAAGAGAAAGAGGATATCCAAACAACAAGTTGAAGAAGAAAAAGAGAAGCGGTTATTCAGCCACTCACGGACTTTACTTGGTTTGAGGAAGAATCAATGAATGAAAAGGTGGCCAACTACGTAAAAGACCTCGACCTTTCCTGTGGTATCTCATGGGCATCTGCCAGAAAAGTATTCTTTTCATTTAGACTTAAGCCAAGGATGGGCCAAACATCTACACACTACTTTTTTGGAATTCTGGACTTTAAAGATAAAATTATATATGTGTATGATTCCATGGGCAGTGTAACATATGAACCCGTGTTTGAACATATCAGAATTTATGTCTGGTTGATCCCACACTGTCTCAAATGCTTGGATTTTGGTGCACACTGTCACAAATCCTTTTTACCTACACCCCCGTAAAGGGGTATATAAGGGAGTTTTTTCAATTTAAAGTGACAATCGAAATGAGATTATTTATTTAAAGATTCAGAGTCACCACTTGGGATAATATATGGTGTCCCAAGTCACCGGTTCGAATCCCGAATCAAGGAAAAGATTGACTCTGTTTTACAGTCCGCGAACACAGAAATTCGGGTAAGGAATTATGTTAACCCGGGAGAAGGTGTTAGGCATTCCCGGATTCCGTGGTTCTAGCATGGTCGCTCAACTGTTATTATTGGCCTATTATCTGATTCTTAATACACTTTTAAACCTATGTGCATTTTAGCTTTAAACCGCTTTTAAATATTTTAAGGAAGATTTCAACGTCATCTGAAATACGTCTTTGGACCACGCCACATAAAATAAACCCACAATCCGAGGCACATTTTATTTAACGTTTTTAAGATTTGGATTTAGGTCACATGAAATGCACACCCGAATTTAGGAAGGATGTATCACAACTACATTACGGGAACCGTACCCGTAGCCACGATAATTTTATTATAACGCGCCAAAAGCACACTACAAGTGTTCATTTTTAATATCTAAAATAACATTTGTGAGGTCCATAGATGACACAGTTAAATGGCACACCTCAGCTCGACTTATTTTCAACAAACAAAATGCCAAACACCTCACTTTTCATTATTGTGTTCTGCCAGATCATAATATTAACACCAATGCATACGGTAACTGAAAAGAGCGCACATAGTCAAGCATGAGAAGGTAGTGAAATACTCTGACCCATTTGATGAATCACAAATCACTCCACTTAACATTTTAGATTTAACAGAAAGAGAACGCAGATCTAACTTAGAACTAACAACGAACATGATATCTTAATAGTCATATCCACAAGATGCTAGTATATTCCAATTAACTTTAATAACACCAGACCAAACAATTACTTAAACTACTTATTCAAACACTTTTAATTTTTAAATTGATGAAGGAGAATATTAAACTCAGAATATTAACCTCTTTTAACCATAATAGAATTTGAAAATTTAAGAGTGAGATGCAAGACTACTGCGAGGCACAAGAAACTGAAGTTAAAAAAAGACTTTCAAATCCTAAAACAGAGCTTACACAATACTCATGAACTACTCAAAATAGCAAGGATGAATTCTCATGAACGCGTCTAAACCAAATATGCACCAGTGATTCACAAATCTCAAATAATAAACAAACATGATTAAATCAAAGGCTAATATCATTCTTGTCACCGCTATTAGCACAATAAACAGAGCATCGTAAATAGACTGAAATAACATATGTATATGAACGAATTGAAACTCAAACCTCAAACCGGAAACAAAGAACAACGATTTCAAATCGAACCTCGACGGATAAACTCTTTATAATTAACTTCTGATCGAACACACGGACAAATGGAATGCCAATAACGAAAGTCCAAACTTGAACAGACGCACGCAGCGACAAAACGAACGAGCTACCAGAGATTCAGTGAAACCCGGACAGAAAACTTTGAACATAAACCTCGAGCGACGATCCCCACTTCAATTAGACTCCATAGCAACAAGATATTTCCAGCATAATTACAATCGACAAAACATAACCAGAAATTTCCTTGCTCTAACCTCAAACTGTCTGTGCGTATTAAGGAAGGAAGAAATTAGTTTCCTCCTTGTTTCACTACTGTTCCGTCCTCTCTTCACATTCTTTGTGTTTCTTTTTTAATCTCCGAAGCCTCTCTAAGGTTCAGCTTATCTTTAAAGTGGGGGTAAGGCGTTCGGTGGTCAAAATTTAGCCGGCGAAATCGCCGATTTACTGCCCATCGACGTTCTCTCTTAAATAACGAGGGAGAGACAGAGGGAAATCTAGGGAGGAGTGTTGACGATGGGTGTGTTAATGGTTGAAGAAAGTGAAGTCAAGGATGTGGGTTCTGATTTGCGGCGCTCCTTTTGCAGATTTTTAGGAGTTCTTTTTTTCTCCTTTATTTTAGGTGTTAGATACTATATATAGGGGCAGGGATTAGGTTAGGGGTATGGGCCTAGGAATTATGGGTTTGGGAATTATGGGTTAGGTCCAAAATTAGACCTAAAAATGGGTTGCTCGAGCCCAAGTTTTATACTTTCTCCGCGAACGGGACTAAGATACGACCTTATTTATTAATTAGTCCTACTTAAATAAAATAACTGTAAAAATAAGACTGATCATTAAAACAAACTATTTTTTTTGTATTTTTCAAGGTTAAAAATGACTAAGAAAACATTAATGGAATAATTTTTGTAATTTTTATTTTTCTTGTAATAAAATAAAGTAAAAGAGTAAAAATGAGTTGAAATAGCTATATTAGGCCTAAATTAAATATTTACGTGCTAAATATGAAAAAATCTTAGGGAGGGTCAAAAATCACATGTCTACACACACAATAAATTTTATGAAGAAAGTCCTGTGGAAAAATTTCAAATTAAGTGGATGAAGTCACCGCAACAGACTAACAAGTACGTATTTCGCATATGTTTTACCATTCATCTTATGTTTATTATTTTTTGTCATTGTGTTAACTATTCTTCAATTTCTTTTTCATGTGTTTTTTGTAGTGTTGATTGTGGTATATTTGCTCTTAAGTTAATTGATATGTGGTTGAATAAATAAGATGTCTTCAATTTCGATCAAAGTCAGTCATTAATATTCAGGAGAGAATTGGCTGCCAATCTTTGGGCTCATGGAAAGTAGAAAAAAGATAGCAGTTATGAAACTCCAGAAGAACAAGAAGGACATGATTATGGAGATTTTGAAGAGACTCTGTGTGAATTTTTTTATTAGAGGATTGGTGGAACATAATTTGAATTTTGTGAGTATACATTAATTATTTTTTTAGTTCACTTTTGTTCATACAAATATGTTTGTGTCTTTTATCATGAATTTTAAGTATATTTTTGTTGAAAAAACTTAAGCATGAGGTAAATGACTTATACTTTTTAAGCTGAAGTTTTGGTTAAAAGTCATAACAAAAGTGTCGATTGTAGGACAAAAACTTCAGCTTATCAAGTGCTGAAGTTTTTAGAAATGCACCAAAAAACTTCAGCACATTGGGCTGAAGTTTTTTGAAAAAGCTTTACGACAAAAACTATTGAATCCAATACAAAAACTTAAGCTTATCAGGTGCTGAAGTTTTTAAAAATATACTAAAAAACTTCAGCATATTGGGCTGAAGTTTTTTGAAAAAGCGTTACGATAAAAACTATTGAATCCAACAAAAAAACTTCAGCTTATCATGTGCTGAAGTTTTTAGAAATACACTAAAAAGCTTTAGCACATTGGGCTGAAGTTTTTTGAAAAAGCGTTACAACAAAAACTTTAGCATGTTTTGGTATTTTTTTAACTTGATACTTATCTTTTTTGCATTTTCTAGCTACTTTTTGTCATTTATCACCTATATCACCTACTTTTTCTGGCCTTATTTTTTACTATTTTGTTATTGCATTTACCAACTACTAGCATTTACCACTTACTTGTTTTGCCAACTACTTATCTTGTTACATTCAATTTCTCTGAACAAAAAGCAGTTAACAGTCTCTTCAGCATTTATAGATATTAAATTAATTAGTTGCACTCTTTGGCTATATTAACAATCTCTTCACTTGAAAATTTCATAGTCATCCATAGACTTCTATCATATTTCTTTAAATTTGTATTCAAAGAAAAACAAGAAAATGTTGGCAAAGACATGCTTATTGGGTGTAGCAGGGAGTTCATGGGAAGCAAAGATAATGACGGAAAAGTCGAAATACTTCATATGTGAAGGAGAGTGGCTAGATCAAAAACTCGAGCTCCAGGACAATTTGCTCTTTTTACTAGTTGATAGATCTAACTTTTAGGAAAAAGAGCAAATTTCCTGGGGCTCGAGTTTTTGATGTGGCCACTCTCCGTCACATATGAAGTATTCTGGACTTCTCATTCATTATCTATGCTTCCAACGAATTTCCAACTGCACACTAGTAAGCATGTCTTTGGCCAATATTTTCTTATTTTTTTCTTATGAAAGAAGACGGGAGTTGCTAAAAAAATCATAGTACTAAACTTCGTCAACCTGTGTCTGACAGAAAACGCTTTGGTGGAATTAAATTTGGTGAAATGAAGCGTGACTGTCTTATAGATCATGGTGTTGCAGCGAATTTGCATGAATGCCTTTTCACACTTGGAAAGGCGTTCACGCAAATATGTGGAAAATGCAAGAATATGGCAAATGTAATTCAGAGGTCCGTACAAGGTGGTAAAGTAAGGTGCTCGTATTGTCGCTTTCCGTACAAGGTGGTAAAGTAAGGTGCTCGTATTACCACTTCTGTGAATCAGTTGAAGACATAGTGAAGGTTCATGGAATGTGGTTAAGAAACCCAAGAAGAGCAACTAGGATATGACTATGGAGAATATGAAGACACTCTGTGAATTTTTTGAATAGCGAATAACTTGTAAACAAAAAACTATTTTTTTTCAAGGATGTAACAACAACAAACAACAACAACAAAAACCCAGTATAATCCCATTTAGTGGGGTCTGGGGAGAGTAGTGTGTACGCATACCTTACCCCTACCCTGGGTAAGGATGTAAGTGAAAACAAAATTGAATTTTGTGAATATACATTATTTTGTGTGAATTATATGATGCCTTTTAAATTTTTGTTCTATTTGCATTAATTAGTTTTTTGGTTGACTTGGATTGATTCAAATATGTTTGTGTCTTTTTTCATGAATTTCAAGTATATTTTTGTTGAAATTCAGCATGCTAAACTTGAGCATGAAGTAAATAACTTCTGCTTTTTAAGCTGAAGGTTTGGTTAAAAGTCATAACAAAAGTGTCAAATGTAGGATAAAAACTTCAACTCATCACTAAATACACTAAATAACTTCAGCAGTTTCTGCGTAAGTTATTTGAAAAAGCTTTACGACAAAAACTATCGAGTCCAGGACAAAAACTTCAGCTTATCATGTGCTGAAGTTTTTAAAAATGAACTAAATAACTTCAGCACATTGGGCTGAAGATTTTGAAAGCTTTACGACAAAACTATTGAATCCACGATGAAAAACTTCAGCTTATGATGTGCTGAAGTTTTTAGAAATGAACTAAATAACTTCAGCACATTGGGTTGAAGATTTTGAAAAAGCTTATGACAAAAACTTTAGCATGTTTTGGTATTTTTTTAAGTTGATACTTATCTTTTTTGCATTTACTATATACGTTTTGTCTTTTGTCACCTACTTCATCTTTTATTTAAATTTGTTTTTCCATATAGTAAATGATCCGAAAAGTTATTTTTCAGGCTGAAGTTATTTTTTATTATAGAAAAACTGTGGGCTTATTAGGGTTGAAGTTACATTTCTTTTTGCATTTACCACATACTTGTTTTACCACCTACTTATCTTGTTTAATTCAATTTCTCTGAACGTAAAACAGTAAAAATGGCTGAAAAGTTACTTTTACATTTATAGATATTAAATTAATTAGGTGAACTCTTTGTCTATATTAACAATATCTTCACTTGAAAATTTCATAGTCATTCATAGACTTCCATCATATTTCTTTAAATTTATATTCATCCTTAGTCTTTCAGCTTTTGTTAAAGAAAAAATGCCTGGTGCAAGCGGAAGTAGGAAGCCTAATATGGATGAAATTATGCATAAGTGGGAGACTTTGAAGTGTGAGTGGTACAATAACAAACCGATGGCTAATCTTGTGCTTTTGTGGGATCAAATAAAGGCTGATTGGGAGAGAATCATGCCACAGTTCTTTGCCAATGAATCATTCCAGAATAGGCTTAACCTGGAATGTAGTTGTGTAGGTTATTCAACCTCGTTCGACAAGGTTGTGCAGCAGTTTGATAGTTTTAAGTTTCCCATCGAGGACGACTATTCCAAGCTGCAAAACAACCTGAAGAGTTTCTCTTGTGGACAGAGTAATCGTCGAACAAAGTCAGCTGTGTGATGAATTCAACAAGTTGAAGAATGATCTCGTTGGACTCTGTGGTCTTTTGCCTGAGTACCCTATAGTTATCTCTGATACTAATGATGATGAGATATTTAGAGAAATTGAGGAGTATTGTGATGATGATTGTTAGTGTTTGTAATCCTTTTTTATGTTTTAATGTTGTGCTTTTTTGTTTACTTCAGCCCATAGAGCTAAAGTTTTTAAGTTTATTTTGTATAACTTCAGCCCAGAGAGCTGAAGTTTTGTTTGTACTTTGTATGTTGTTCTCATCTCATTTTATATCAATGTAATTGTCATCCTCTTTCTTCTTAGCTTTCTATTGCATTATCCTTGTTATTTGTTGGTATTTGCTTTATACTTCTTTGTTGGTTTTTATGTTTAGTTTTTGTAATTATTTTTTATGTTTTTATGCTGAGCTTTTTTGTTTACTTCAGCATATTCGAGAATATGCTGAAGTTACTAAGTTCTTTTTCTATAACTTCGGCTTAGAGATGCTGAAACTTTTGTTTGTACATGTATTTCTTTTGTGTGTTGTACGTGTATGTGTGTGTATGTGTGTGTTTGTTTAAGGATATGTATTTCACATACTGTAACCTAAAGTTTTTTCTCGTAGAAGTCATTGCGTACTTTTTTAAAATGCAACCAAACCTGTAAGCATGCGCAACAAAAATGAGTGATTTGTACTTTAGCAATATATAAAATAGTCCAAAAGCTTATTTTTTTTATTCATATGAAAAAAATCACATTTCAATTATGTCATATAATAATGAAAGTCTAAATTCAGATCAAGGATTATTGAAGGTTGGAGTATTTTTCAGTGTGTTTCTTGGAATATGGATAATGTGCTGGAGAAGACAAGCAAGTTGTTCTATTATGGCCAACTTGTTTACATCGACTGCATTTGGTAGACTTGAATGGTACTGATTCAGTCGCACGTATATGCCTCTTCTTTTGTCCTCTTCCTTTTAAAATCTCTACATCGGGAAGTTTTGTGATCTCAGATTGTACATTTTGTGGTATATCCCATGATTTTTGATCTCCCACGGTATTCACATGTCCTTCATATGTTTTCAACCATGTTTCCTTTGAATACCAATTTAAGCAGTAATCTGATTTCTACAAATATCTCTTATTAATAGCAGCAATTGCATGTGGACAGGGCAATTCATCAAGTTGGAATTCCAGGCAGTCACAAGTTCTCTTCTTTAAGTCCACAATGAATTCGATTCCTTCAGTATTTATTCTAAACAATATTGAGTCAAGGTTGAACACCTAACAAGGAATAAAAAATTAAGACAAACTATATTAGTGTATTGTTGCTTCAAAAAAAAAATATGAAATTTTGTAAATGTAAGCAGTAAATCACTGCAACAGATATAAAAAGTTGAACTTAATAAATATATTCACAAACATTTTGCAAGCCAAGTCCATCTTCTTAGTCATCTCTTCTTCTGCCCATATTGATACTCTGTGAAAAGTTTCATTTGAATTTTTTTTCCGTTCGTAAAACCACTCTCCCAACTTTTCTTGGATGAAATCTAACATTCTTAAAATAGGCATTTCTCTCCCTTTTAGTAAAACAGAATTTATTGATTCTACCATGTTTGTTGTTAACATATCATAACGTCGTCGTGAGAACCACGATCGAGCCCATCTCTCTGGAGGCTCTTCCATTATGTAATTGTATGTTTTCTTGTCAATACTTTTGAGTTGGGATATTAACTGATTAAAATCTTCACGTTTGTATGACCTTGCAGCACTTTGAAAAAGATTTATTACCGTGGCTTTTGCATGTCTTTGCTTTAAATTTTTCTCAAAGTGATAGAGGCAGATACCATGGTGAGCTTCAGGAAAAACTTTTCTAATTCCATTTGTGATCGATTGGTTTCTATCTGACAAAAAAACCAGTTCACGATAGACTTGAATTGTTTTTCTCATTTCCACGAAGAACCAAATATATGCCTCATTGTTTTCTGAATCTGCTACACCAAAACATAGAGGAAAGATTTGATTGTTTGCATCATTTGATACAGCAACAAATAGAACACCACGATATTTTGACTTTAAAAACGTTGCATCTACTGCAATAATGGGTCTACAGTAGGACCAACCAGTTACTGATGTCGCATGAGCAAACAACATGTAAGCAAATCTGTACAGTGAAACACAAAAAAACAAATCATAAAGTGTGAAGTTTTTCAAATCTTTATGTGAATTAACTATTCCGGCTAGTGGACCTCTGCTTAAGGTGGTTGGGTTGGGCATAATGCTCTCATTCGCTCTTGCTGCCGGTCTTGTCCCTATATAGGAAAATTTTTTAAACTTGAGGCTGATTGTTAGTATTGTTTTGCTTACCTATTCTGCGCATCTCTTTTTATGATTGTGTACGTTCCTGGGTTTTTGCCCACCATCATATGTAGGTATGAAGGAAGAATCTGGTAGTTCTCTTTAGGTGTTACCCTTATGCAAGCAACAACTTTTTGAATAACACGCCATGCCTTGTGATAAACAATGTCAATTCCAAATTTCTTTTTCATTTCATTTTTTACAAAGGCTGGTGTAACCTCTATCTTTTTGTCTTGAACATGTTCTATAATTTGTTCACTTATAAAATTTGATGTAGCATGCTTCTGATCTGATTTTCTTACATCAACCGAGCATTCATGGATGTTATGATATTTTATCACTCTAAATAGTGTGGAATTTTTTATTCTAGTAGCACGTACATTCTAACCACATTTGTCCATGATGCATTTCAGCCCGTATCTCTTTGAACATGATCTAACATCAGTGAATTCAACTTTCTGGTTTATATCCATGCTGCAGAAAAATTTAGTCATGTTTTGTTTGTTCTCAAAAATTGATCCAACTCTTACTTCCTCAGGCAACGCATCGTGCCTAAGTATTTTACATGGTGGAGATTCTTTCAGCTTTCTCCTCACTCTTTTTCTTGATTTCTGAGAAACTAGAAGTTTCAACAATTTCTTCAATTCTATTTGATGTTATCGGTATAAGCTCCATGTTTACTTCATCTTCGTTGTTGCTTATCATTGAAGAAGGTAACAAAAAACTTTCTTGGATTGTGTGTTGGTTGTCAATTTGCATTATTATCTGTCCTTCTTCTTCTTGGTCATCGACGAACAATAAATTTATTAGAGGAGTGGGTAATTGTTGCAGCATTATATAGTCTAAAGCAGTTGTAATGTTAGAAGGTTGTCGCTCGTTGTCTACTTTTATTAGTGGATGTCCTACTTCATGTTGATAATCAGCAAAAGGTTCTGAATCTATCGCATATGCAAGAGATTGTTTGAATGCTGCAGATTCGGAAGGTTGTATTTTTTTGATGACGAAATGACAATTCTTGTAGGCTGAATCAGTTGTAAGCAAACGTATACAGGTACTGAGTTCTTCATCTGAAGTTACAAGCATTTCTTTGCTTGTATTTAATTTGATATCAAACCATACTTTTACTGCATATCTGGTTGAATCAATATTTGCAACTTCACTAATTTTCTTCAGGAAAATATTGAATGATATGTGCTTATTAAGTAGAACAAGTTTTGTATCATGATCCAAGTATTTGAAATCAGGAGTCCAACTCTCATTGAAAGTTATAACAATGCAAATCAAACTCATCCTGCAGATTCATGTTTAGTGTCAAGTATTAGGAAAGTGAACAGAAGAATTTTTAGGTTGTTTGTGCTGAAGTTTTTACAAATGAACTAAATCACTTAAGCATCTTCTGTTGAATTTTTTTGGAAAAGATGTATGATATAATTAATGAATTCTGCACAGAAAACTTCAGCTTATTAAGTGCTGAAGTTTTTAGAAATAAGCTTAATAACTTCAGCATATCAGTTGAAGTTTTTTTGAAAAAGCTGTATGATAGGGATTCATGAATGCAGAGAAAAAAACTTCAACTCATTAAGTGCTGAAGATTTTAGAAATGAACTAAATAACTTCAGCACATTGGGCTGAAGTTTTAGCACATGAATTCAACAAACTTGAGCATGTTTCAGCATTAATTGCATAGTATACATGAGTAACCTACACAATTAAAGTAGTAATTATATTGCATTGGGGGTATGCGTTAGTGTAATAATTACATTCCTATCACATTCATGCACGCTTTTCATTAGACAACGTTTAAAATTCCTCTTTGCCTTTTCATATACCATGCAGAAGTTTCTCCTCCCTATATAAGCACGCTATACCTTATGAGTTTATTCACTCAAACACATATATTTTAGCAGACATAAAATACAAAAAGGAGAAAAATGGATGGTGTCACCAGGCAAATAGTGGAAGAAATCAAGCAAGACATTATAGAGGCTTTTGAGCTGAAACTGGATGAGCTCATAGACAAGTACGACAGGGAGCTGGAAGAAATTAACAACAAGCTTGATGCGCTTGTGATGCTCGTCCATCTGGTAGTGACGACGATGATGATGATAATATGGACGATTAGTTTTTCTTTTTGTTATTTATGCTATTTTGTTATTTATGTAATTTAATTTATATTTTTTAATTTTAATGAAATATTTAGTTTTTGTTTTAAGTTTTTTGTACGTTTTTTATAATATTAATTCTATTCAAACTCGAAAAATAGCAGAGGGAATGAACAAAATAACTTCAACAGAAATTAAAAAAAACTAATCCAAAAATTAAGTATTTTTTGGTATGAAGTTTTTTTCAAAAATCATAATAAGATACACAGCGCTTGATGAAAACTTCAAGCATGAACTAAAAATTCTTTTTAAACTTAGAAAATAACAGAGCAATTAACAAAAACTTATCCGAAAATTACATATTGCACGATAAAATATTAAGCATTTTTAGCAGATGAACTAAAAAAACTTCAGCATACAAAACATTATATGAAAAATATTTTACATATTCCTGAAGCATTTTTTGGTACGAAGTTTTTCCAAAAAAGGATAATAAAATACGTAGTGCAGGAGGAAAACTTCAGCTCTATTTGCTGAAGTTTTACAGATTAACTAAAAACTTCAACACAGGTGCTGAAGTTTTTGTGCAATATGAAATTTTAATTGTTTTATTTTTTACCCAGTGTAGGAGGAAAACTTCAGCTCTTTTTGCTGAAATTTTTAAAGATTAACTGAAATACTTCAGCACCTATGCTGAAGTTTTTTGTGCAATATATAATTTTAATTTATGTTTTATTTTACCTAGTGTAATAGGAAAACTTCAGCTCCTCCTGCTGAAATTTTTAAATATTAACTGAAAAACTTCAGCACCTATGCTGAAGTTTTTTGTGCAATATGAAATTTTAATTTATGTTTTTTTTACCCAGTGTAATAGGAAAACTTCAGCTCTTCCTGCTGAAATTTTTAAATATTAACTGAAAAATTTCAGCACCTATGCTAAAGTTTTTTGTGCAATATATAATTTTAATTTATGTTTTTTTTTACCCAGTGTAGGGGGGAAATTTCAGCTCATATTGCTGAAGTTTTTAAAGATTACGTAAAAAACTTCAGCAACTAATGCTTAAGTTTTTGTGCAATATGAATTTTTGTGCAATATGAAAACTTCAACTCGTTTTGTTGAATTTTTTAAATATGAACTAAATAACTTCAGCTTATTTAGCAAATAAACAATGACAACACTCATATAATGCTTTAATATAATTTTTTCTTCGTTGTGTAATTTGCCAGCTCGTTTTGATGAATTTTTTAGATATGAACTAAATAACTTCATCTTGTTTAGCTAATACAAAAATTTCAGCATATTTGTCGGATTAGAATGTTCGAATTCAACGTCAAACAGATTTAGAATGCAAATTCAGCATATCAGTGAAGCTCGTCAAACAACTTCAATCAATCAATCAAAAAACATATAATTCAAAAACTATTTTGAACTCTGAAGATGAATTTGAATACTTATAATGTATTTTGTAATTTTGAATTTGGAATTTGAATCTGGTTCAAATCTGCTTTGCGAGAGGCGATCTCAGGAGAGACGCAGTGATGGAGGAGATACAGAGGAGATCTAGAATTTGAATCTGGGTATGCTTGATGCATCTTTTATATGTTTTAGAAGGGGTATAATGGTCATATTATTACGGATTTTTTGTTAGTTGGTTACGAAATCAATAGTTTTTCAAAATAGGGTACATGTTAAAATGTGGCATAAATATAGGGTACGACTTCAAATCACCCATGAATGCGACAAGTTGGTTAAAATAGCACGGGGTAGTCAGTTTTCGGACTCGTCATTCAAAAATAGCCAGTGTTTGCCAAGTCATTAAAAAATAGCCACTATTTTACTGCAATAGAGACCGGTCCAGCATAATATACTGGAGATCGATGCACATGTATATGAACTTCCAGCATATTATGCTAGACCGATATACTTTGCTAGCTCCAATATAATATACTGGAGAATGGAGCACCGGTACTCCAATATCCAGTATATTATGCTGGAGTATTTTTTCGGCTTTTGAACAGTGTTTTTCTTCAGATTTATCTTTACATGAAAAGTGGCTAAAGTTCGATTACTTGAAACTGTGGCTATTTTTGACTAACCACTTGTAAATCTGGCTATTTTCTAATTTCTCCCGACAAGTTGCACTTTAGCCGATCCATCAAAAATAATTAAACTTATTAAATTTCAGGAGCATTTCTCCATTTTTTTTCCTTTCTCTTGAATTATTCTGATTCATCATCTTTTAATTTTTACTCCTTAAAATACTGCACATTTTTTTATCAATAAGGGCAGTACGATGTACAAAGTATTCTGTGTTCGCTTAGAATGGTCAAAGAAAGGTTGCATTCCAACAAGGTGTGATGTAAACAATCGTTGCTCTAAGGCTTTAATATAAATATTAATGACTAATTTAACGACTCGAACCGTGATCTATAGGTTGCATAAATATAATTATATCATTGCTCTAAGACTCCCATTCACATTTTCCCAATAAACCTAAGGAAAATGTAATGAGAACAAATATTTTTCATTAAATCCCAGACGAATTTAGTTAAAGGATTATGTTTAGCATCAAATGAGAAGTGATTTCAATTATTCAAAACAATTATTCAATCAAAAGAGAATAAACAGATTATAATTGATGTTGAAAGCTAGATCTTATGGTTTTTTAAGAGTTCTTTTGACACCCCTAACTCAAACATAGATCTTTTGGTACCGTTTTAGTATTGATTGATAAATAATTCCTACTTTCTATAAAAATAAAAATAAAAATAAAAAAACAAGAAAAGAGATAGCAAGAAGATTCGAAGTTATAAATTCTCTCTCTCTCTTTTTTTTTATCAGAATATTTTCAAATAAACTCTCAGCATCCTTCCCTCCAAGAACTTCTCACCTTGCTCTTGGGTAGACTCGAACTCACAACCTCTTGGTTGGAAGTGGAGGTTGCTTACCATCAGAACAACCCCTCTTTGTCTTCCAGATCACCACTAGTCACTTGAATAGAAAACAGCACGGCCACCTATTTTACTCATAACAAGCAAAGCACCCTATATTTATACTAAATTAAATAATTTAATTTTAATAGTTAGAAATTAAATTAAAAATTTATATCACTTAATTATAATTAAATAATAAGTAATAATAAGTACGTATATATAAACTATTTTTTGTATTTAATTTGTAAATTATTTGACGCGAATGGAAAGGTGTAGAAACAAACAAAATTCCCTCTACCTTTTTTTTTTCAACTTATTGGTTAAGAACTCAAGTACACCATGTATTTTAGTTGACAAATGATATCAAGTATTGTGTTGGTGTAAAGGCTAAGGATTGGTTTAGTCCCCGTACAAAATATATGAATTGTATTGCAATTATTTATATGGTGAATAATAGTGTAAAAATTGTGACATAAAAACTACTCCACTATTATAAGATTTTTTTAGTTACTATTAGGTCTCATTTGTCTGCACTTAGTGGAGGTCTGAATCTTAATCATTCAGATCTCACACATTAAGTGCGTTTGTTTTTAAAGTCTGAATCTTAATTATTCAAATCTTAATCATTAAATGTGTTTGTTTTTTTACTTCACAGCCACTTAATGGGTCTGAATAGGTTTGTATGATTAAGATCTATAACAGAGACTTAATTTCATTAAGATACTATTACATATTCATTATTAACTGCAGCCACCGCCTACCATTATCAACTACCACCACCATACTCAACCGCAACCCCCCCTCCCCCACCACCACCACCTCCACGCCACCATCATCCTCAATCATAGCCGCCACCGTTATCTATTAACACCACCCACTATCCCTACCACTCCGACCACCATATATCATTCTCACCTACAATCAACACTCATCCACCTCAACTACCACAAGTGACCACCCCATCACCATCAACAATCACAACCGACATGTGATGACCCAAAAGGTCATCACTTGATTTATAAGTAAATTCTGTGTTTTAAGGCCTTACAAGTCTTCTTTTTCCTCACCTCGATTTGTGTGCGCGGTCCGGATGTACATTCATAACGCTTTTATTATATGATGAAAATGTTAATTTGGCCTTAAAAATTTAATTTAAGTTGACTTCGGTCAATATTTTGGGTAAACGGACCCGGACCTGTGATTTGACGGTTTCGGAGGGTCTGTCAGAAAATATAGGACTTGGGCGTATGCCCGGAATTAAATTCTGAGGTCCCAAGCCCGAGAATGAATTTTAAAGAAAATTATTTTCTGGAAAATATATGAGTTTTTGGAAATTTGAATGTTTTTGAAATTGATGGTATCGGGTCCGTATCTTGGTTCCGGAGCCCGGTACATGTCTTATATGGCATTTAGATTGAGCCTGTAAAATTTGGTAAGAAACAGACTTGAAATGACGTGAATCGGACCCTCGGATGTGAAATTTGAAACTTAAGTATTCTTGAGATTTTCTTTGATTTTGATGCTAAATTCGTGGTTAAAGCTGTTAATTTGGCGATTTGATCGCACAAATAAGTCCATATGATGTTTTTGAGTTAGTGTGCATGTTTGGTTTGGAGCCCCGAGGGTTCGGGTGAGTTTCAGATAGGTTTCGGAAGGTTTATAAACTTAGAAAAGTTGCAGGTTTTCAGTTTTTCGTGTTCTGAAGTTTTGTTCTTCGCGTTCGCGAAAGGACTCTCGCGAACGCGAAGGGTAAGTCAGGCTGAAGGAATTTTCCTTCTACGCAAACGCGAGAAATAGGTCGCGAACGCGAAGCTTTGGGGGTGCTACCCTTCGTGAACGCTGACCTGCTATCGCGAACGCGAAGAAGGCATGTCCAGTGAATTAGAAAAGTAGCAAATCGGGATTTAGTTCAAAACTTCATTTTTTCAAAACTAGAGAGCATTGAGGCGATTTTCAAAGAACAAGTTCTTCCCCAAAGCATTGGTGTATACTTCTAAACCTTTTCTTTCGATTTCCCATTGCATTTCATCAATTTTCATCCAAAAATCTAGGGTTTTTATGGTAGAAATTAGGAATTTGGGTTGAGTTAGGGTTTTTTGATTAATTGGGATTTAGACCTCATTTTGGGGTCGAATTTCGAAACTAATTTCATATTTGGGCTCGTGGGTGAATGGGTGATCAGGTTTTGGTAATCAGGTTTTGGTTCGAACCTCGAGTTTTGATGAAGTAGGCTCGAGATCGATTTTTGACTTCTTGGGGAAAATGATAGAAAATCTATAATTTAGCATTGGGTATGAATTCTCTAGCATTTATTGGTGTTGTTAAATCAATTTGGACTAGATACAAGTAAATTGTTTACGAATTCTAAAGGAAAAGCGGTGTTTGAGGCTTGAGTTGGTCGTGGAAGTTTGAGGTAATTATTTGGTCTAACCTTAGCTTGAGGGATTAGGAGTTGTGCCTTATCTGCTATGAGTTAATTGTGGAGTACGATGTATAGGCATGATGACGAGTATCTATACGTCGGTGTCAAGCATGCCCGTGAGTCTTGTATTGCAATTGTTGTAACTCCGATGAGGTTTATTCGTGTTTCATATGATGATTATCATTATTGTTCCCTTATCGGGATGTTGTTGTTATATTATTGTTATATTATTGTTCCCTTGTCGAGATTCTTTTATGATTGGTATTGATATATGAAATGGGAGCGGGTTGTACGCCTGCAACGGTAATATATGAAATGGGAGAGGGTTGTACGCCAGCAACGGTAATATATGAAATGGGAGCGGGTTGCACGTCTGTAATGGTAATATATGAAATGGGAGCGGGTTGCACGCCTGCAACTATACTATATGAAATGGGAGCGGGTTGCACGCCTGCAACAGTACTATATGAAATGGGAGCGGGTTGCACGCCTGCAATGGTATTATATGAAATGGGATCGGATTGCACGTCTACAATGGTATTACATGTGTACTTGTTTATTATTTTCTTGTCTTTTGCTGGTAATTGATCTATGACGTTCCTTACATCTCTCTACTGTTATTTTGTTGTTATCTGTTATTCCCCGCAACATGTTTCCCCCGCCCAACTTTAGCTGTAATTATCTGTTTTTATTTCTGCGGTATATAATTTAACTGCTCAGATTTATTTGGTAGTTTGGTCCTAGCCTCGTTACTGCTTCGCCGAGGTTAGGCTAGGCACTTACTAGCACATAGGGTCGGTTGTGCTGATACTACACTCTGCACTGTGTGTAGATACTGGTACCGAAGCGTTTGGACCGTAGTGAGGGTGCTGTCTTCAGTTCACTCAGGCGACCCGAGGTAGTCCTGCAGACGTCCACGAGCCTTGGCGTCTCCTCCTATCACTTCTCTTTCTGTTTTTACTTATTCAGAGACAGATTTGTGTATTTTTATTCAGACATTATTTGTAGTATTCTTAGATAGTCCGTGACTTGTGACACCAAATTCTGGGTAGTATTGTACTTCAGATTATGTAGCAATGTTTGGTTAAACGATTAAGTTTTTGTCTTCCGCATTTCTGGTTATTTAATTTATTCCGCTGATTAATCACTTAATACTTTGAATTATCGAACATGCTTAATAAAAGGGTAATGAATTTATAATACCCGGCTTGCCTACCTTTCATGAGTAGGCGCCATCACGACTCTCGAGGGTGAGAAATCCAGGGTCATGACACGACACTGCCCATTATTATAACTTACCGCCACCCACCCACTACCTTTCTCAGTCACAACTACTATCATCACCCGCTATTATTAACTATCACCACCCACCACCACCATCCTCAATCATAATCGCCACCACTATCAATCAGTATTATATAATAGCATGAACCACCATCATCAACCAAAACTACCACCAACCACCGCTTCTAGTCGGCATTCACCTGTTAGCCATCACCACCACCAACTATCATATTTTAAAAACTGTATCTTTTATTGATAGAATATTAGATTAGTTAGTATTTCATTTGAATTTTATGTTATTAATTTTCAAATAAAGATAAATTTTATACATTCAGATGTTAAAAATCAAACAGTCTTAATTATTTCTATTCAGATCTTAATACACGTCTTAATATATTCAGATGTGTATTCAGATTCAGTCGTTTTAGTCTTAATACACATCTTGATATTCAGATGTGTATTCAGATTCAGACGTCTTAATCTTAAAAAAAATAAAATAAATGAGGCCTTATTCATATATGCAACATTTGTATTTATCCACAATCCTATCATTACATCAAAGTACAATACATATTCTTATATAATTTATGCGAACTGCTATATTATTAAAATATGTCGTGGCTATTTCCTCTCAGTGTTTTAAAAGGTGTTTTTGGGGCGAGGTGTATCAAAAATACCCGAAGGCGATGGTGTGGGGCGAATGTCTCAATATGCGTACGTCCAGCAATTCGGGGTGCACGCTTGGGCGTTCGGGCCGTATGTCCGGGCGTTTGAGGCACGTTTATGTAGTGAGGCGTAAGCCCTAGAGATTTTTTCAAATTAAAACTAAATTTTTTGAATAAGTCCTTCATATAATACCCAAATTCTCAAAAGTCAGCTTGTAATAATTCAAAAGTATAAAAAAACGGAAATGTATTAAATTTAAAAGTCTAACACTTTTTTATTGAATGAAGCCCTAATTTATGATCTTTTCCAATTCTTTATCTTGTCTGCTAGTCTGCTAATATCTCTCAAAAGCGATAAATATTCAATATTTTAACAAATACAAAGAGAACTCTATTCTCCTTCATGACACTAAGTTCAAAGTTCAAATTGCAGGTTAGTCATCCTTTTTGTTCCTGCATGCTGAATACTTTATTCTTTTGACGCAAGTTACTTGCGCTTGTAAATATCGTATATTATATTGTTTTGACTAGTTTTTTGTGGGTATATAATTTCACATAGTTATAGTTTTCTTTAATTTTTATATAATTTTACGTGTTTATAAATATTTACTGTAACTATATTAAAAATTAAACGTGCCTCGGGGCTTACGCCTCGCTGAGACATATGCAAAACGCCTCGCCTTACTTCCTCTATAACTAACCAAACACGATGTTGCAAATAATGAAGTGACACTCTATAACATTCGACCTTAACCTAGGATCACATAATAAATAAATAAAATGCATTAATACCTTTTCTCTTAATTTATTTAGTTTTTTATTTTTATTTTGGTAATATGAAAACAGAAAAAAATAGGAAAAAGAAGCCTACAAACTTTTGGACGTGTAGATGAGAGATGTCTCCTGGGGTACGGATTCTAGATCTTCCCGCAGGTGACTCTATCCTCTCTTTTTTCTTTTTCTTTTTCTTACACAGCTGACTCTATCAACTCTTCAAATTTCACATTCACTTTTTTCTGTCTACTCATCAGTTTAAGTATAGTAAATATATATATATATATATTACTTTAGTAGTACATTTTTATTTATCCATATAATTTTTGTCACACTAGGGAATAGAACTCAATTGACTGCTCTCAATTCTGCCCCCTTTTTTACAACCCAGTATTCTAGGGCTTGTGTCTTTTACCAATCACTAATCACTCCTCAGTTCTCTCTCTTTCTTCTCATATCTTCATACAGGTTAGTTTCTTTTTCCTTTTTCCGTTTATTTTTTTCATCTTCAATTCTCAAGATTTGAGCTTTTTCATGAAATATGGGTAATTTTTGTCATTAGAAGGCACAATTTTGCGTTTTTTATTTATTTATTTATTATATGTGTTTTTGTTGGAATCCGTGGTTCTTTTCTGTATTTTCTCTTTGAATTTCTATTTGATCGAGCTTTTTGTTGAATTGGGTAATTCTAATTTATTGAAAGAAGGCACAAATTTTTTGTGTGTTTTGATATGTGTTTCTGTTGGAATCCATGTTTTTTTCTGTTTTCTCTCGTTGATTTTGATTTCGGAGCTTTTTCTGAAATGAGTTGTTCTAATTTATTGAAAAAGGCACAATCTTTTTTATTTATTTATATTATATAGATTTGCTTATGTTGGAATCTATGGGTTTTCTGTATTCCCTCTTTGATTTTCATTCTGGAGCTTTTTATTTGAAATTGCTAATTCTAATTTTTTTTGGAAGAAGTCCCAATATTTATGCGTGTTTGTCATGTGTTTGTGTGAATGTATGTTTTTTTTGTTTTCCCTCTTTGATTGTCATACTGGACTCTGGAGCTCTTTCTTTTGGGTGGGGGGTAGGGGGAGCTGGGTAATTCTAATTTCATGAAAAAGGCGCTATTATTATGCATTTGCATATGGGATTGTGTTAGAATTTGTCGGTTTAGGTTTATGCTAATCCATTTCTGATCATGGTCTGTTAGGGATATTGGGTGCTTTAATATTGTTCTTCTATGGATAACAACAACAACAATAACATACCCAGTATAATCGCACAAGTGGGTTCTGGGGAGGGTAGTGTATACGCAGACCTTACCTCTATCTGGTGAGGTGGCTGTTTCCGATAATCATACTGTTTCCGATAATCATAATTTTGTTATGGATAAAGAACAAAAATAATCATAACTGTACTTCGATAACTATTGTGCACGAAGAAGCTCTTTATGAAAGCTCCTAGGAGGTCATGAATTCTCATTTGTGAGTCCCTCTTAGGTAATTGACAATTCTTGAATTTTGAGATGAGGTTGGTCGAAGGTGTGATTGTTGATACAAGGGAGATGTGATAATTCTATCAATAGAGGCGTCTCATTCTTTACCAGCTGGAACTTTGATCTTCTCTGCAAACAATGTTATCAAAAGCTAAAAGTGCCAAGAGCCTGTTGGGACTTTATTTGCAATTAATTAATGAAGAATTAACACTAAATAGCAGCGCACACAATCGCTTAAACTAAAAATAGCCGGTGGAGGTATAATATATGCATAATTTATGTATTATATGTGTATAATTATGTATAAACTATGTATATGGATAGAAAAAAGTAAACAATGAATACGACCGGCTTTTTGTGTAAAGATCCCTTAATTAATTAAAGCGTGTTTACTAAAGAAATGCACAAGGAAGAAAAACAAAATCATAACGCACACGTATATATGTGTAACGCAAGAAAAGAATCTACAATACAAACAACTATATGAACAAAGTTCGAGAAAATTACTAATAAGTGAAATATATCAAATAAAACATGTAAAGTAAGGTAAAAACCACAGAAATTTTGATTTCGATTGTAAGATTCAGTTTGAATTTTCTAATTTGGGTTAAATGACTAGTCTTGTGTTAACTTTTTAAATTTCTTTTTCTGATAAACAATAAATTCATTCGTAACCTTTCTTTGACAATGAATATGTTTCTTTACCAAGTTATATATTGTCTAGCGCCATTTTCGTTCCAAGGTAGGGTTCCTGGGTGATGAGGCACAAACCTTAGTGCACCTCACCTGCACTGAGGTGCTGCTTAAGCGATGTGAAGCGTCCTGGCACAGATTCATGTCGCTTCAAGGTCTTAATGCCTCAAATGAGCTTCGGAGACATTGTTTTAGGAGCTGAAGCGGTGTTTGCCAGCCGGGGTGGATTTTTTTCCCTTTGGGTGATATTGCCATGAGTTAAGGCATCCAAGGACGTGGCCTAGCGGTCAATCAAATGAGATGAAAGGTTTGGGAGACCTTGAACTCAGCAAGAGACAACATGCTTGGTCATGTTTTCCTTTTTACCTAAGCCTTGGTGGGTAGTGGGTTTACTAGGTAACTATATTGGTGGAAGGTAGAAGGTATACGTTGCAATAGTCAGCTGGTCCAGACACCAGCAGTTCCAAAAAAAAAAAAAAGTGATGGTTGATATAAAACGATGTGTTTTCTCTTGCATGTCAATTGATTATAGTCTGCTGAGGTTCCAGGTAGTTCTAATATAAAACGATGTGTTTTCTCTTGCATGTCAATTGATTTTAGTCTGCTGAGGTTCCATGTAGTTCTAATATAAAACAATGTGTTTTCTCTTGCATGTCAATTGATTATAGTCTGCTGGGGTTCCAGGTAGTTTTAATATAAAATGATGTGTTTTCTCTTGCATGTCAATTGATTATAGTCTGCTGAGGTTCTAGGTAGTTCTAGCAACCGAAATGCCTCATTTACTAGTGGAATCACTCTGCATTTTTTATGGGTTTTGTTCACCGTGGAAGTTCCTACAAATTTAAATAATATGGGTTGCTTTAGTTTTTGTGTGCAAGATTTAAGGGGGAAAAAGGATTTTGCATTGTGTCTATAAATTGAAGAAGTTGTTCTATCTTTACGTTTTCTTCCCTTTTTTTTTTTTTTGTGTGTGTGTGGGGGGTTATATCTTATGAGAAAGAGTATTGTTGGTATGAGAAGTCTTGACTAATCTCTGATTAAAAGGTTCATAATGTCACTTTACTTGGACAATCAAATAGTCTTAATTAATTACCCAAAAAAAAAGTCCTAATTCTGCAATTTGCTATAGAAATACCTCCACTCGGGAAAAATGTAATTTTGAAAAGTGCTTTAAGGGTTCTGCGTTAGCTTTTTGGCAGTTTTGCCTACTTAGTTGCTAGATATGAGGTTATTTTAGACTGGCACTTTTGTGAAATTGATATATTGGAGAGTAAAGTTTATTAGAGAGTAAAGTTTCTTACCTTTTTTTTTTTCTCTTTATTCCATTTAGCAAAAAGCTTTCGGCTCCTTGTGCTTGGGATTGAAGCACATTTGTTATTGTTGTACTCTCAGTTTTGAATTTACTAAAAGATGCACATATATCACTTAGACAAAAGACTTGAAAAGATCAAAGTGTTTTTCCAAGTGAAAATGAAGGCCACGATTGTTAAATTCTAGTCAGCAATTCCCATGTTTCCTCCATAAAAGTGTAGATCTAGAAGACATCCGAATGTGTTGTTTTCGGTAGCTGAAATTGGAACTGCATATGCAGTGCTTCTCTTTAAATGTAAACTCCTCTCTTTAAATGTAAACTCCCTGAACTCGTTTGTTGTCCTTGTGATCAGGACACTCTATTGCGGAAATCTCTGAATAAAGCTACGGCAGTATGCCATCAAATACCACAAGCGCGAATCGGGAGGAACCCAATGCTTATAATGGTCCACGTTCCGCTGTGTATTCTGAACCTTGGTGGAATAGTGCTGGTTATAATCCTGTTTCCCCTGGGTTGATGAGGGGAACTGCATCAGATTCGTCGTCATTGGAACAATCTATGGATGGCCAATCACAGTCTGATGGTGGAATCAATGAGGAGGAGGATGATGCTCCTGAAAAATCACAAAGTATTGTACCTTTGCATGCAGGTATCTCTTCATTTTTTAATGTTGTTAATGATAAAACAATTATGGTCATTAACGTATGGATAAGGTCTGGCTTTGGTGATTGGTTGGTTTTATAAAAGTTCCGACCTTTTTTTAAAAAAATGATAACAGAAAGAATTAATAAATTTAAAAACTAAAGGTTCCTCCTTTTTTTTCAAAAAAATTTCTTTTAATTGTCTTTACCTTTTGTGAGAATTACTAAGTAATTGTCCTTTGTTGTCTGCCCGTAATTGTATCACTTAATTCATTTTCTGAAAAGCAATCTTATTGATATTGTTATACTAGTTAAATGTGTTGGTGTTAACAAAATCTTGTTTCAAGATTAGATGGGAGTTACGGGCAAGCGGATCAAAATTTTCAGCCAGCTGCGCCAACCATACCTCCAAAACTTGATGGCACCCTAACACAGACCCAACAACTTGCACTTGTTGGGCACTCTATAGTAAGTATGTTTGACTTTTCTATGGGTTTTGAGATCTGTTATAGTTATCTGTTTTATGGAGTTATTCAATTGATAATGTCATATGGCTAATGTGAGAGTTATTCTGTTTGATTGACATCCAGGCCTGCGCTCCTAATCCGTACGTTGATCCATACTATGGTGGGATGATGACAGCTTTTGGCCAGCCTTTGGTATGCACATATTTAAACTTTCAAGTCAACTTCACGTTTTTAATTCCTTATTCAAATACTTCATCTAAGCTCTTCAAAGTGAAAGATAACCTCACATTCTCAGACAATATTATTGATCATGCTGCTGATTTGAGTGACCGAGGGTATTGTCAGTGCTGGACACCTGCTTCTGTCTTGTTTATGGTGTTTCTGGAAAGTGTTAAATCATATATATGCGTTTGTCTGCTGCTGAGCCTCTACTAGCTTCTTGTCACTTACCGTTGTTTTAGAAACACTCACCTTCTCAGACACTACTTGCTGTCAAGAGCTTGTGCTTTACTGCCTTGGAATATATTTTGGAAGTGTATTACTTTCTCCGCTATTGTCCAGGAAGACCGGGATAGCCCATTCTTGTGGAAGTATTAGGTCTGATTTGTACGTCTATGGATGCACTACACCAGCACCATTATTAGGCATTGCAGGCACTACGTTTAAGTGCTTCGTTGAATTTCCAACCAGAATGATTGAGAAAGACTCATTACTTAAAGAATGACTGAGAAAAATTTACCTAAGTTCAATCTTATAATACAAGAAATCTTTAGAGTTTCTTGTAGCACTAGCAGGAGCGAAACGGTTCTGAAAAGGAAGCTTGTGCTTTTGCGCAAATGGGAAATCTAGAAACGAGGAGAGATGTTATAACTCATTGTCAGTAAAGGAGTTTGGATTCTTGATTTTGGGGGTGGGAGGTGGTGAGAGCATCTTTGGTTCCGTTTATAAGTGAACCAACACAGTCAAGTGTAAGCTATATAACACTTGTTTACAAGGTCGCCTTCCATCCTAATCAATATACATGGCATTTTCTTATGAAAATTGTTGCTATATACGGGTTACTGTCTTCTGCAGAATGAGTAGTATAAAAGGACACTCTTCTCTGCTTGTTAATTCATTAACTTTATTTGGTATCATTTAAGTTCAAACATATGATGCTATGCATCTTCTTTGACATCTCTTTGAAGAATATTTCCTTGTTCGGTTCTACTTAATTTCAGGCTCTAGTGATCAGTCCTAAAAGATGAAGCTAAGCTGTCACTGATTCTGATATTCATTTTTAATGGTACACGATGCGTGTCTGTTTTTTCTTTAGGGTTAGGTACTAGCATATCATCTCTTTTTCCGGGGATACCCTTGGGTTGGAATTTCCTTTCTAGCTATGTGCCCTTCTTCACGATGTCTTCATATGATCATTTTGCCAAACCAACACCCTTGACTTTGTATATTCTTCGAATCACAATTGACCAGACAGCAGCAGTTGTACAACTCCTTAGCCTGTATCAGTAACATCTCTTTCTAACTGCCAGGATAGTAGCATTTTGAATTTGAATCACTTAGCACCTTGACATGCAAATGCTCCTCTTATTTTGCTGAGAATCCTCAGAGAGTTCCCTTTGGCCTCTTTTTTTTTTCAATAACCGTGGTGTCCGGCTAGCTTGCGCGCACCTCGACTAAATCCGTGGGATGCCTGCTACCTTTCACTATCAAGAGGTACCAGGTAACTCTATTTACCAATTTGGGAAGAAATCACCTAATGGAAGTGAACTTGAGACTTCATGGTTATAACCCACTTCATTGACAATTAGACCATATCCCTGGGTGCTCTCTTTGCCCTCTTTTATCTTGAAAGCTGAAGATGTGAGCTCGTGCGCATTTCTGCATCTCTATTCTTTTCTCAATTTAGAAAGCTGAATCCCATGGAAATAAAGGCTCTTGCTCGATCTTCGCTTCATGAATGACTCGACTCCTATGTCATATTGTTGAAAATCACCTGCAAAACTGTAGGTCCATATTGGAGCGTTTTGTGCCAAAAGAGCTCTAAGATGCATTTCGCATTTCACCTGTTTCTACATTCCTCTTTTACAAGTTGGATTGGCTAAATGAATTCTCAAATTCATCCATTCTGTTCCATTTGATTAGAAAAACAAAATAAAACATATAAAACTAGTGAAAAATGACATGAAAAAATATCATTATGTCAGCTTAAGTCTGATCTGGTTGGTGTAAGGAGCATTATTTAATCTTAGCTCTAATTTATGGCAAGATTTTTGTTTTTTGAGGTCCTTACATATTGTTGAACTATTTAGGTTCCTCCACATGTACTTGATATGCACTATGCAAGGATGCCGTTGCCACATGAAATGGCTCAAGAACCTGTTTATGTTAATGCTAAGCAGTATCGAAGGATCCTGCAGCGACGACAGTCACGTGCCAAAGCAGAACTTGAAAAGAAGCAGATAAAAGCTAGGAAGGTTAGTATGTGCTCCACCCACATCGCTCTTTCCATTTTCTCTTTCCTCCCTTTCTGTCTGGAAATTGTTTGGCACCTTTTACGAGTACTTACCACATAGTGTAAGTGTTCTGGAGATATATAATCTTCGACCAACTGCTTGTACCTATCCAATTGGTATGGAGGCAGATCTATCTTAGGCGCTGATGGGACTTCCATATTTTCTGACTGGTTAACAGTATGTAATGAAATTCTGCAGTATGAAGAATTTTATATTTCAATGGAGGAGGACAAAGAACTGATGTCCTTATCGGAAAATAAGGACAAAGAACGGATGATATATTCTTTTTGAAGCAAGTAAAAAGTATATGGCATTAGTGCCCTCTAACTCAATACACCTTGTCTAAGAGGAAATAAAGGCTATCAACGCTAAATTTGGTCACTGTCCCTTTTGATAAATGTGGGACCAAATAAGTTTGTTTGCTTGTAACTGTTGTTTCCTTCTACTTTTCCTATTCCAGCTTTTACAGGAGTTCGTAATTCATTGAAAAGGAAATCTTGTAGCATTTTTTTTTATGAAAAAGGAAACCTTGTACCATTAGTTCTATAGAAATACAATTCCCTCCATTTTATTTAATATGAAGATCTTTGAGTGGGTACAAAGTTTAAGAAAGAAAGAAAGACTCGGAACATGTGGTTTAAGCATGCCATTAAATTTCTGTGGCCATAAAGATCCTGTCATTAAGGATAAAACTGAAAGTATAGAGTTATATTGTTTCTAAACATAGAGAGGTGCCGTTTTTTTTGGAACAAACTAAAAAGGAATGAGTGTCACGTAAAATGGGATGGGGGAGAGTATTATTGTTATCTGTCCCTATAACTACATTGGCAAGATTATGGGATCAGGTGGAATGGGGTGGCACAACTTTCAGGCTTGATATATGAGAATTTTAGTAGTTCCACTATGTTGCCTATAATATTATGTCCTCTGTAGTCACTTCCGAATTTAATGATCTGGTGCATTTTCAAGGCAATGATACTGTATCCTTTCCTCATGTTACAGCCATATCTTCACGAGTCTCGACATCAGCATGCACTGAGAAGGGCAAGGGCCTCCGGAGGACGTTTTGCCAAAAAGACAGATGCTGATGCTTCCAAGGGAGCTGGTTCCGTGAGTTCATCGGGCTCTGAACCTTTGCAGTTCAATGCTGCTGATGTTCAAAATAGGCACGGAAATAGAAGGTTGGCCGAGCTTCAGCATTCTTATTCAAATGGTAGTAGTTATGGAAATCAAAGTAGCTTTCAGGAATCAAAAGATGAGTACCAGTCTGCTGAAAGCAGGGAGGGAGATTCCTCTGGCAAGTAATTGGGGAGACGTTCGTGTCTAAACCAGCTTTTGCACTGCAACGAGGTTTGAGTATGGACAGAAAGTTTTACAGTTATTGTTTCATTTCTTGGCTTCTTCAAGCTGGGCGGCAAATCATTCTTGGCTTTTACTTTAGTGTTAACGGGAGCATAGAGACAACGAGCGTTGCAGCATTGCTTGGAAATCTACTTCTTCCCTTCTGTACAAATAGATGGAGTAGGACTAGTGTTAGAAAGTTGTTTAGTAGGCGTATAGTTGGCCATTTACTGCAGTTTAGAACCATGTAAAGGGGTTGTTTGGTTTGTATACTTGTCTTATTTCCTTTCACTACTGTTGCAGAAATTTAGAATTTGGTTTGATTAGGGAGCTAGATATGGTAGGATACAATGGCAGATTTGAGGTTCATGGTCCAATGATGTTTTACTTTGTTTATTTTCCTGAGGTTTAATTTGACTTTTCAATGGTTAAGGTGTGCAAAACTCACAATTACAATGAAGCTCTACACAATTAAGATCATATTTGTTGAGCAGACGTTGGTTTTAGAAAGAATTGTCTGACCAACAAGAATATGCTACGGCGACTAATTACTCGAGAACATTGAATGTATGTAACACGTAAACATAGCTATATATTATTCACCTTAAATAGACATGATTGATCTTTTAGGTGTCTGCTTATAAATAAACTAAATTTTTGAAGGAAAAAAAAAGAATGAATCTTTTCTAAAAATTTGTAAGACAAGGTACTGATACTACAGAAATTTTCCAATGCGGAACCATAAAACAACTCAAAACACTTGGTCTTCAAAATTTGCAGCTTGCAGCTCCCATGAGTCCAAAATAAAGTATCATATCTGGAAGGAGAAATTCTACAACAATAAAATTATTCTCGTCGTCTTTACTACAAACTTCTACGCTGATACATATTGAACATATAAGTAAAAGTTGAGAAGGAAAGAAATAAAAAATTGCAATCTGCTGCTTTCCTGAAAGCACATGTTCTAATAGTATAAAATTAAAAGTTTTTCTGATGATCACTATCTTCTACATTTTCAGTGACTTCTTCAACTTCTTCTTTGGGTGTGGATTCATCATCTACATCAGCTGGGGAAAATACTTTTTCATCACTACCCTTGCTATCAGTTACATTATCATGAGGCTCGGTAATGTTCATCACAGTTTGCTTTTCCATCATGCCTGACAAAGCCAGACTTGGAGACCACTCAAGTACATCGTCAATAATGTTAGAAACCCGCCTCTGATACCTGCAAGAAAGGAATTCTTTTTCAGGGACAAATCACAATTGTGCATAACATTCTCGTATCCTTGTAGAACAAATCAACATATATACGACAACATACCCAGTATATTTTCACATGTGGGGTCTAGGGAGGGTAGCGTGTACTCAAACCTTACAACAGAGTTTCATCAGAATTGCCAGGTTAAGCAAATTGAGTCTATAATTACAAAGCTAAGTTCCACATTATTTGCTAATGTAGCTGCGTAGATATTGGTATTCTGGAATCGCCATTATACATAGGTTGATCATTCAGCCTTTTTCTTGCTCTTGATTTAGTTTCCTAGTCTCATACTATATTTGGAAAATTTAAGATCATGATAACATCTGATCCCATCCTATTCTAAATTTTAAAAAATTAAGCTAGATCTAGTTCAATCCAATTTGTGTTTGATCTTTTCTTCTTTTTTTATGTCAGAAAAGGTTCGGTGTTAGTAAGGATTTGCAATTTTTCTTGGCAAATTTATGGATCTAGATTCAATTTCCAAAACTTGCAGTTAATGTTTAATATATACCATGGTATAAAATAGTGTAATACGTTACAAGTACATAAAATGCATTATATAAGGTAATAGAACATCATCGTTATAAAACAGATAAAGTTTGCTCCCACTGTATCTGGATTTTCATAAATCATCAAACAGGTATCGGAGTATAAGTGCAAGTAAGCAAACCTGGCTCTTGCAGCCTCATCAGGAGCATGATGCCTCAGGATCAAAATAGCCACCACAGCTACAATTGTATAGAAGAGCCTTGCAGTCCACTTAGGTCGCTCGCCCTCATCTTTCTGGGGCCAAAACTGGAACAATTCTTTGAGTGTTGCCTCCTCAGCAAGAATGTTGGGGAAAAGCCAGACTCGTTTGCCAAGAAGAATCCAAAAAGCACCAAAGACCATGGCTCTCACTGCAAGCATCGGCATATTCTTTTTCGGTAACCATCAATTTATTCTTTCAAATAGCAGTTAATTCAAATAGCATTGCCAAGATATACTAGACAGAGCTAGATGAGCATGATTTATATGTCACTAAAAAAAAACAAAGATTTTATGGGAACTAAAGCGACAGTTTCAGGATGTTGGCTTGAGTATACTTAGGGGTCCTTTGCTATAAATTAAATCCATTAGATAAATAACAAACGATATTATTTCTAACTCTTGTGTTTTCGTGACCGTGTCTGACATGAACCTAGTGCCCTATATATTTGCTACCTAGACGAATCAATACATTTTAACAGTGAGCTGAATCTATTAAATATAATCCACAAACAGCTGCTAGGATAATAATGCCAAAAGACACACCACAACTAGGTACTTTTACTTTTTAATCTACTCATTATGCAGTACTAAATAAGAAATTATCAACAGAATCACTTCAGACCGCTTATATAAGCCACAACTTTCAAAAGGGTTGGTCAAAACAACTTGACAAGGACAATATCAACTGACCAAGCAACCAACAATACAATTCTTTTGTGCACCTCTTTACTAATTTCCTTACAACTTATTTGGGAATCTATGTATTATTTAACATGGAATAGAATGTGTAATATGTATTATCACTATGTGGATAAGATTATCTAAAGACAAAAATGCTCTTATGTTAGGCAATCCTTGCATAACAATCCATGCATTAGTATTTACCGCATAGCAATTCTTATATTATTATTCACAACATAAACAATCTCTGTATTATAATCCCCACATAACTAGCTATAATCTAAACAACGCGAACATCCTGAACCTGTTGCTTTGGTCATTCGAATAAAGTATTTGGTTTGGATGTGATATATAAAACAGCTACTTGTTTGTACTTTATGAGAAACTGCCATAATTTCAGGTTTCATGACCACATTATCATATTTCTCTAAAATCGGAAGACAATGAGACAACAAACAAAAGATGAAACTGAAATAGGCACCAGAAACTTACACAAAAGCAGGCAAAGTATAAGGAGGAGGAGACCAGCGCAGGAGTAGAGTATAAGCAGTTTGACCTGATGGGGATACACAGGAAACAAGCAGATTGCTAATGTCAAAACTGGCCAGCAGAATGAGAGAAGTGTTTGCCACAGGGGCCTTCTTTTGACGAATGTCCACGCGAAAAAGGCGTCATTTTCAGAAAATACTTGATCCTGCATACAGAGGTGAAGAAGCATAACCTCAAAAACTGCAAGAATACCATGTAAAATGCATTACTCTAGGGTTACATAATAAAAGGTCAGTATATCCAAGTCGAGAACGTTTAAAGAGGACAAGGATAAGCTTTCTATAGATAAACACACCATATATTTGACGTCTAGCTTTTGATAGAGTGTAGACTTGGTTTTGACAGAAATAGGAAATAAATAGCTTACTTACAGAAAGAGGAAATCTGAGACAATGATATAAGCCATCAGCTAATATGGTGATCATTCTTATCTTCCGATTTAAGAAAGGAGAAGATTTTAGCAACAGAGCAAGGAAAATTATATGTGAAAGGATAGAGAATAAGACATCCTCGGTTCCTTTTGGTTGTGATGTTTATAAGAAAGCCTTTCTTAATCAGTGAATAGCATGACTTACAAAATAAATTTGCAGAAAGATTACTTTTGTTTCTTACAGATTCTAAGGTAACAAGTACTCCAGTAACTATCAGGAATTGCATGCATCAACTAATTTTTACTTAAGGATTCTGGTATATATCTAGATGTAGGACATCTAAGGATTTAACAAAGGATTTAAGAGATTTAAGAGAGCATCGCATAACGTGTGAATCAGGCGCACGTCATGGATTCAACCCTGCTGCAGACAAAGTCTAGTATAAGTGGAGAATGGTAGATGGATCCACTGAGTTTTGGACCGTGCGCCACAGGCCCCCCGGGTTATAGAAAAAATGACAAAGGATTTAAGATTTCTTGGAATGGATCCACAGTAATAGCCCATTTGGCCAAACTGTAAAAATCAGCTTATTTTGAGAAATGTTTTTCCTCAAAAGTACTTTTGGTGAGAAGCAGTTTGTGTTTGGCTAATTAACTTGAAAAGCACTTCTGAGCAGCAATTAGTATTTGGCCAAGCTTTAAAAAACTGCTTCTAAGTGTATTTTTCTCAAAAGTATTTTTCAAAAAAGTGCTTTTGGAGAGAAGCTACTTTTTTTTGCTTCTCCCAAACTGCTTCTGCTTCTCCTCAAAAGCACTTTTTTTTTTCTTTCAAAAGCTTGGCCAAACACCTTAATTTTAGAGAAAAAAACACTTTTGACCAAAAAAAGCGCTTTTGCCTCAAAAGAAGCTTGGCCAAACAAGCTATAAGACATGTAAACTATACAAATGGATGTTCCACAGATTAGATACATGCCCTTTCAAGCAGAAACATCAGCTGTATTGCAAATATATGATCGATTTTTTTTTTTAATTGTGTGGATAAAGAATAGCAAATATATGTTCATGCTAAATTTATGATCACACTTCCGTTAAGCAAATAGACAAAATTTCAAAGCCATTACTAATCCACGGAAAGAGTAAAAACAAATGTATTTATAACTGAATAGGGCAAGGTTGACAGGAAGCCAGAAATTTCTCAAAATAACTAGTACTAAATTCAAGAAAGGAACTCACATGGTATATCTCCAAATGCGCTGGAAAAGTAGACAATTTCTTCTTGCCAGGCCGAACAGTTTTTACAACACGATCACATCGGACTAAAAGGTTCTTTTTAAGCAGAATGTTGGCAACATCTTCTGGTTCCAAACTTCTATCCAACTCGAGTATGTCTTTCAGTTCTAAATGATTTCTCACAAAACTAACAAAATCTTTTCCTCTGAAATACTCTACCCGTGTTTCCTGTAGAACAGCCCAACGAGACACCAAGTCCTTATGATCTCTAACTTTCTCGGCAAATAGCTGGAAGACATCCTTTTTTGCAGCTTGCTTCTGAAACTCAAAGTAAATAGCATGAGTATGAGCATCATAAAATAAAAAGGGCAGAAATAGCAGCAGGAGGAGAGTGGACGAAGCTGAGCACGTCTCAGTATATTCGATGACAAGAAACTTTATTTTTTTATCTTGTTTTTCAAGGGTGCCAATATGGTTAAGTTATCTGTCCACTAATAGTGTAGTTCAGCAAGATGATCAAAAGTGAAACTGCCCACAACCCCCCCAAAAAAAAAAGCAGAAAAAGAGAAGGTATCCCCTATAGTGCTAGTCCTAATTAGTTCATTTCAAGGATTTAAGATAAATCCAATAGATTTCGCAAAGTAAATAGAGCGGAACGAATCACGCATTAACTGCACTGGACAAAAATGAATCCCGACTACCCAGTTAGAAAAACAATTCAACATGTGCCAACTATCATTCAATACTTAGTCCACTGCAAGTTTACCAAATACCTTCGCAAATTTCTCTCATCTCCCAAAAAAGGGCACAATGTCATCCACAATCAGTTGACTATATAAAGTTAACATGATCCAAGAAAGCAAAAGTTCGTTTTCAATCCCTAGAAATACATTTGCAATATTCACACTTCCAGCTAGCAGAAACGGATACCCTCTATCACATACTAGCCGAAATAATACCAAAATTTTAAGTTCAAAATCTCTTTGTCGCAGTGACTTAACTACAACTATGTCTCAGCCCCAAACAAGTTAGGGTTGGCTAGACGAATCCTCATAGACCACGTTACTCCATTTATTTTAAACTCATCTCATGCCAATCAAAATCACTAAATCTCAATCAACTTCACACATTCTTCGAGGAAAATGCAAGAAAATATTCAATTAAAATTTTGATCGGATTATGATCTTTAAAACCTCCTGATTATACATTTCAAATTACTTCCTAAAATCAAATCTTTTCCAAAAACTCTTTTCAGAAATGTAAGAAAACCATTTTTTATGACGGATGTGTCTGGGCCAGCTTGTGCGCACCACAACTATTCTACAGAGTACCTGCTACATCCCACTAACACAGGTACCCCATAACTCTGAAATTAAACAGACCCATTTTCCAAAAAGACCACAACTTTGTAAGGATTTGGAACCCTAAGACATCTGATCCTACTGTACGCAATTCAAATTACCTCCTAAAAACAAGATCTTTTTCTTTCCCCACATTTTCTTTGTTGAGAAATGCATGAAAAAGTCCAAATTAAGAAACCCATTTTCCATAAACCCGTTAACTGGACATGATTTTGAACCCTAGGAATTATGAGTCCCGTGTATACAATTCAAAATTACTTCCTAAAACAAGATCATTTACCCAAAGTAATTGGGGGAAATGCAAGAGTAGTTCCCATTAAACAAACCCATTTCCCCCAAAAAACGAAATTAAAAAAAAAACCCAAAAAAATTGGATATATTTATGCAATTAATTTGGATTAAATTAGAGTGGAATTACCCTAGAAGGAGAATCAGTGTTGGATGCGACAGCTTGTGATCTCCTTACCTTTTTCTTCTCTGCTCCTCCTGCTTTCTTCATCTCTGTCCCTCTCCCTCTGCTTGTACGTATGTGTTTTTTCCCCTTCCTCCCTCTCTGTGAGTGTGTGTGTGTGTGTTTTTCTCTTCCTCTGTCTTTGCGGTTTCCTTAGATTTCTTGTGTATGTTCAGGTGGTCGTTGGGATACAGTAAAAGCATTTTTATCAATGTTGTAACGCTTACTATTGAGGTTTGGGTCAATAGATTTGGATAGTGTGAATTTGTTTTGGAGTAAATTGTCTCGTAAATAAAATTACTAAGAAAGTATTTTTTTTTACATGAATTAAATAATATTTTAAGCAAAAAATATTTTAAGTTAAGTGAAAAAGAATATTTTAAAAAATTCACCTTGTGTGAGCTTTCTTTTCTAGGTTTATGTTTGCATACAATTTTAGCACAACTTTTTAACTTACTTTTGGAGGGTATTTTCCATGATGAAAAAAATATTTATAAATTTTTTTATTGAAGAAATTCCTTTTCAATGTTTGATTACCTTGAATTTTAAAAGGTAGTTTATTTAAGAAAAATGTTTTACAAAAGAAAATTAACTATCCTTGTTTGTAGGCTGAAGTCATCCTTTACGACTAATCAACATGTTCCTAATTCGATTAGGAAGATAGAGTCAGCCTGATACGTGATGCTAGTGGAAGTTAATTGATATACCTATGGAGAATAACTAATAGCCCGTTTAGTCGAGCTTCTAAAATCAGCTTATTTTGAAAAATGCTTCTCTCAAAAGTACTTTTAAACGTGAGAAGTAGTTTGTGTTTGACTAATTAATTTGAAAAGCACTTTTGAACAACAATTAGTGTTTGACCAAACTTTTGAAAACTGCTTCTAAGTTTATTTTTCTCAAAAGTGCTTCTCAGAAAAATACTTTTGGAAAGAAGCTATTTTTTTCTGCTTCTCCAAAACTGTTTCTGCTTCTCCTCAAAAACACTTTTTTTCTTCCAAAAGCTTGGCCAAACACCTTAATTTTTGACCAAAAAAAGCTTGGCCAAACAGGCTATAAGTTGTATTATTTGTTCGGACACTATTGTTATTTAAATTAGAAAAATGTGCTTATTGATGAAGGACAACTTTAAAATGCTTTGGTCATGTTAAAAATACAATAATGATTAGCTACATTTTACACGCTAAAACCAATGTATATCGACCTCATTATGTATGATGACCATATGCAGTCTGCACATTTAAGATATTGTGATCATATGTGTGCTGAGCTTGTTAAATAATTCTGATTAAGTAGTTCAAGAAAACTTTAAGTACCATTACAAAGTTGAGACGCATTTAGTCACTCAAACTTGATAGTCATTTTGTTTCTTTGTTATACAAGGCAAAATGGTAAAATAAAAATTTAAGTAAATATTTACCCGCACCGAGTGCTTACACCAAACTATATTAATACACCATGATAAATTAATTTAGTGAGATGAGAATGCATATAATGCATCTATTGGTTTGGTGTGAACACCCGACACATATAAGACCAATCATAACTAGGAATCCCGTAATCTAAGTCGGTCTATCATAGACGAGCTCGGGCTAAAGTGGGCCAAGTGGTGGGCTGCAATACTCGAGTGGGCTGATCCAGATGCGGCCCAACACTGCAAGAAAAGAATTCATTTTCAGCTCAATTTTACACAATGATTTTGTATCCTTGGACAACAAATCACCACATATTCAATGAGGTAAATTACAAAACTAAGTTCCACACTTTTTACTAATATAGCTGTGTAGATATTAAAAGGGCCGCTCGGTGCACAAAATATCTCGCGTTCACACAGGGACCGGAGAAGGGCCGCACGTCAGGAGTGTAATATAGGCGGCCTACCTTAATGTAAGCATCATGATCAGGTAGATATTGGTGTTATAAAATCTGTCAAGATACTTAAGTTGACCTTCTATTCTTTTTCTTTGTTCTTCATCTAGTTTCCTAGTTTCCAAATCTTACACTCTGGAAAATTTATAATCATATGACTCTCTTCTGACCAACATTGATTGTTAAGAAGATGGACCTTGTGTTGCGGAAGCCAAATGTATATAGTGTGAATAAGTCACAATTACTATACCAAAAATTATGACAGCCACCAAATAATAAATAAGACAATAAAGCAACAATAAAGGGAACACCAGAATTTACGAGGTTCGGCTAATTTTGCCTACTCCTCGGACACAACCAATATTTTATTTCACTCCAAAAATACAAGTGAAATAATACTAAAGAGAGAAGATACAAATGCCTTAAACAGATGAGAAGGCAAATGAGAGGTGTGTTTAAATCCTAAACATTAGGCTTTCTTTTATAGGGGGAAAATCCCCCAAAATTCAAGAGCCCACCGATGTGGGACAAATTTGCCAAACTTCAACAAATCTCCACCTTGGCAAAATTCCACATCTTCAATTTTCTCTCAATAACAAATTTTGATTGTGTCTTCATCTTTAATCTTCAGTTTTCAACAATGTTGATCAAATCCAAACAATGTTGAAACTTGACCGCAGTCACCACATTTGTCAGCATATCAGCAGGATTCTCTGTAGTATGAATTTTCTTCACCGTGACTCCACCTTCTTCTATGATTTCTCGTACGAAATGATACCGAACATCAATGTGCTTCGTCCTTGCATGATACACTTGGTTCTTCGCTAATTGAATAGCACTTTGACTATCACAAAAAATTGTGATACCTTTTTGTTCAACACCAAGCTCCTTTAGCAATCCTTGAAGCCAAATTGCCTCTTTCACAGCCTCTGTAATAGCCATGTACTCTGCCTCTGTTGTAGACAAAGCAACTGTTGACTGCAAAGTAGACTTCCAACTAACTGGTGTCTTTGCAAAAGTAAACACATAACCAGTAGTTGATCTTCGTTTGTCCAGATCACCCGCAAAATCTGAGTCACAATATCCAACTACAGACTGATTGTCTTCCTGCTCAAAAACTAACCCGACATCTACAATATTATGAATATACCGTAGAATCCACTTCACAGCTTGCCAATGCTCCTTCCCTGGATTGTGCATATATCTGCTAATAACTCCAACAGCTTGTGAAATGTCAGGCCTTGTGCAAACCATTGCATACATCAAGCTACCAACAACATTTGCGTATGGTACCTTTGACATATACTTTCGTTCAGCTTCATCCATTGACGACATAGTAGTACTTAGCTTAAAATGGGAAGCAAGTGGAGTACTAACTGGCTTAGTCTTGTCATCTATGCCAAAACGTTGAAGTACTCTCTTCAAATATTCCTTTTGAGATAAACAGAGTTTCTTTGAACGTCTATCTCTAATTATCTCCATGCCAAGAATTTTCTTTGCCTCACCCAAATCCTTCATCTCGAACTCCTTCTTCAGTTGAATCTTCAACTTATCAATTTCTTCCAAATTATTGGAAGCTATCAACATATCATCAACATATAGGAGAAGATATACAAAGGAACCATCTTTAAGCTTGTGCAAATACACACAATGATCGTATTTGCTTCTCTTGTACCATTGCCGCAACATAAACTCGTCAAATCGCTTGTACCATTGTCTAGAAGATTGTTTCAATCCGTACAACAATTTTTCAAGTTTGCACACCATATTTTCTTTTCTAGCAACTTTGAATCCTTCTGGCTGAGTCATGTAGATTTCCTCCTCCAAGTTTCCATGTAAAAACGCAGTTTTTACATCCATCTGAACTAGTTCCAAATCCAATTGTGCTACCAAAGCCAACATAATTCTAATGGAGGAATGTTTTACAACTGGAGAAAACACTTCATTGTAATCAATTCCCTCCTTTTGAGCATATCCTTTGGCCACCAATCTTGCTTTGTAGCGAACATCTACTTGGTTAGGAAATCCTTCTTTCTTTGCAAATACCCATTTGCACCCAATTGCTTTCTTTCCCTTCGGGAGATTGGCCAATCTCCATGTATGATTCTGATGAAGGGACTGTATTTCATCATTCATGGCAATCCTCCACTTATCTTCTTCTGAACTTTGGACAGCGTCTTTATAAGTGGTAGGAACATCATCAGCTACAATTGAGGTTGCACAAGCAACCGTCTCTATGAGACGAACAAGTTTCGTTATTGTTCTTTTTGGCCTGCTGGTTGCTATTGATTCAAGTTGTTGTTGAGGTTCCTGAGTTGGAATCTCCTCTACTGGCTCTCCTTCCAGAGGGTAATCTTCATTTGTTTCCTCCTCTGCTTCTTGTGTAGGAAAAATAAATTTTCCCTCAAACTCCACCTGCTTAGAAGCACCTTCATTTTGTTTGGTATCTTCTGTTACCTTATTTACCATAGCAGATTCATCAAAGGTAACATCCCTGCTGAATATTACTTTATTTGTCATAGGACACCATAAGCGATATCCTTTGACTCCAGAAGTAATTCCCATAAAAATAGCCTTCTTTGCCCTTGGATCCAATTTTGACTCCGTCACATGATAATATGCAGTTGAGCCAAACACGTGCAAAGAGTTATAATCTATAGCAGGTTTTCCATACCATTTTTCAAATGGTGTCTTGCCATCAATAGCAGCAGATGGTAAGTGATTAATGAGGTGGCATGCATATGTAACTGCCTCAGCCCAAAATTCTTTGCCCAAGCCAGCATTGGACAACATACACCGTACCTTCTCCAGCAAGGTCCGGTTCATACGTTCTGCCACTCCATTCTGTTGTGGTGTATGTCTAACAGTGAAGTGTCGGACGATGCCATCATTTTCACAGACCTTATTGAAATGATCACTTTTGTATTCACCTCCATTGTCTGTGCGAATACACTTGATCCTCTTGCCTGTTTGATTCTCCACCATCGTCTTCCATTTGAGAAAAATTCCCAACACTTCATCTTTGCTCTTCATTGTATACACCCATACTCTTCGGGAAAAATCATCAACAAAGGTTACAAAATAGTGCTTCCCACCCAATGAAGGTGTTTTGGAAGGACCCCAAACATCAGAGTGTACATAATCCAAAATGCCTTTAGTATTATGGATCGTTGTACCAAATTTAACCCTTGTCTGTTTCCCTTTGACACAATGCTCACAAAACTCCAAGTTGCAAGCCTTTACTCCTTTTAACAATCCTTGATCTGATAGAGTTTTCAAGGATTTTCCTCCAGCATGTCCCAAGCGCATGTGCCATAGCTTGGTTGCTTCTGCTTCTTTGTCATCACTGGATGTCACTGTCGTTGTCCCAATAACTGTACTGCCACGATAGCGGTACATATTATTATTCTTCCGATTAGCCTTCATTACCACTAGTGCACCGGAGCATACTCTCATCACTCCATTTTCTGCAATGATTTTGAACCCTTTTGATTCTAGGGCTCCCACAGAGATGAGATTCTTCTTCAAATCCGGTACATATCGAACATCTGTCAATGTTCTGATCATTCCATCATGGTTCCTTAATCGTATTGAACCAATGCCATATGAGGTAAGAGGGCTGTTATCCGCTGTGTGGACGACTCCATATTCTCCTTCTTGAAATTCCACGAACCAGTCCCTGTTGGGACACATATGATAGCTACAAGCCGAGTCCATCAACCATATGTCTGATGATGTTGATGACTCTGTTGTAACTAATGAGAAGTCTGAATCATCACAATCAGCTACATTTGAATCCATAATAGCCTTTCCATTGTTATGTTTGGCCTTATTCTTCAACTTCGGACAGTCTTTCTTCCAGTGCCCTTTTTCTCGACAAAAGGCACATTCATCTTTGCTGGGTCTGGATCTTGACTTGGATCTTCCCTTCTTTGTCCTCGTTTGATTTTGAGGACGACCCCTCACAAATAGTGTTTCTCCTTCTCCGCCCTTCTGTTTTTCTCGCTTTCTTTGTTCATAGCTGTACAAAGCCGAACAAACTTCTCTGAGAGAAATTTCGTCATTTCCATGGAGTAAAGTAGTTTCAAGGTGCTCGTACTCATCAGGAAGTGACGCCAACAACATTAAGGCCAAGTCACCATCATCATAAGTTGTATCCATATTTTGCAAATCTGTGACCAACTTATTGAAACTGATGATATGTTCATTCATCGTGGTACCATGAACATAGGTGAAATGAAACAGTCTCTTCTTCATGTACAATTTATTTTGACTGTTTTTCTTCAAAAATTTATCCTCCAGTGCTTTCCATAATTTACTTGCAGAAGTTTCCTTTGTGTATGGATATTTCTGCTCTCTAGCAAGGTAGGATCGAATAGTACCGCAAGCAACACGGTTGATAATTCTCCAATCTTCTTCTCCAATAACATCTGGTTTCTTTTCTTCAATGGCCAGATCTAGCCCTTGTTGAAAAAGGACATCTAGAACCTCGCCTTGCCACATCCCAAAATGTTCGGACCCGTCAAATATTTCGACCGCAAATTTTGCATTTGACACAATTCTTGTCATAAGCGAAGATGCCAATGATGGCATATTGTTGACACTTGATGTAGATTCTTCTTGTTTATTCTCTCCCATCTTTGACAAAAATATTATTTAATAGCTGACGACACAAATCAAGATTATTTCCTTTCTGGTGTGGAAGATCAGACTAAGCTGCAACCACAGAGCATACTCAGACAGAACCTTGACTCAGTTACCAAGATAAATCTTTTCTGATGTGGAAGATCAGACTATGCTGCAACCACAGAGCATACTTAGACAGTACCTTGGCTCTGATACCAATTGTTGCGGAAGCCAAATGTATATAGTGTGAATAAGTCACAACTACTATACCAAAAATTATGACAGCCACCAAATAATAAATAAGACAATAAAGCAACAATAAAGGGAACACCAGAATTTACGAGGTTCGGCTAATTTTGCCTACTCCTCGGACACAACCAATATTTTATTTCACTCCAAAAATACAAGTGAAATAATACTAAAGAGAGAAGATACAAATGCCTTAAACAGATGAGAAGGCAAATGAGAGGTGTGTTTAAATCCTAAACATTAGGCTTTCTTTTATAGGGGGAAAATCCCCCCAAAATTCAAGAGCCCACCGATGTGGGACAAATTTGCCAAACTTCAACACCTTGGACTTCTCGATCCCAATGTTGATGACACTCTTGATCAAGGCGGCTCATGAGGAGAAGTTTGCCCGAGACTATATAAGGAGACAACATCTCATTCACTCGACCAATGCAAGACATTTAATACCCCCTCACGTGTCCAGGACTTTTAGATCTCGAGCGTGTGGAATATAATATAGGGACCTAATATTCAGTAAACCAATAATAGGAATGTGTCTTGTTTAGATATCCTAGGATTTTCAACCCCAAAGGTTAGCTCACGAGGCAAGAACTGTCCGAGCCAATATTAGAAGATAACAACCCATTCCCACAATTTTTATGAGACATTCCAAAATTGATAAAGTTGCCTCCCATTCAAAGAGACATTAGAATGTAAGTACAAGTTAGCAAACCTGGCTGTTGCAGCCTCATCAGAAGCGTGATACCTTCTCAGGAGCAAAATAACAACCACAACTACATTTTCATAGAAGTTCCTTACTTTCCACTCAGGTTGCTTCCCATTATCTTTCTGCGGCCAAAACTGGAACAGTTCTTTGATTGTTGCCTCCTCGGCAAGAATGTTCGGGAAAAACCAGACATGACATCCAAGAAGAATCCAAAGAGCACAAAAGACCATGACTCTCACTGCAGGCATCAACATATTCTTTTCGATAAGCATAAATATCTTCTTTGTATTTACAATTACTCAAATATTTGGATTGCGAAGATACACTAGACAAAGCTAGACGAGCATGATATGAACAGCTCAGGGCAGGGGTGAAGCCAAAAATTTACTCAAGGATGTTCAGACTTGAAAGAAGTAAAAAAAATTCCCGACAGAGGGTGTCCAATATATGTTATATGCATCGAAAATCTAATATTTTACTTATATACACAGTGTAATTTTTCGTAATATTTTGACGTCCCTTAGCAAAAGGTAGCTTCGCCCCAGGGACGCAATTGTACAACCGACACAAACACACATGGACAAATACTAAGAGAAAGACTTTAAGCAAGAGCGCTTCTATCCATCAGCTTACATTTCAACCTCCTATTTAAAATCTTTCTTGCCTAAACTATTCAGAATCAAAAGTACCAGAACTATCTTAGTTATGTTTCTCTACTATCATGAAAAAAACTACGAGGTCTTTCTAGTTGGTAAAAACTTCACCTGGGGTTACACTCAACATCATATATTTATCTTTAGAGAACTATTTTTCATTGCCTGTCAAAGAAAAAAAGCAAAGAAATGTAATTACCTTAAACAGAAGAATGAAAAACAAGATATAAGAAAGTTTTCTTCATAAGGGAACACATCGAGAGTACTAACTTAACATTCTCCTTACCTCTTTTCCTATACATCCGATAATATTTCAAAGATGATTTTGTAACCACAAAGTTCACTCAAGCCGACATCCTAAAACTATTGCTTTAGCATTTTGGTAAAGTATTTGGTTTTGGTGTGACATATAAAAGCAGCTAGCTCTTTTACTTTATGAGAAAGAAGGGCAGCGGTGCACTAAGCTCCCACTATGTGCGGGATCCGGGGAAGGGCTGGACCACAAGGGTCTATTGTATACAGTCTTACCCTGCATTTCCGCAAGAGGCTGTTTCAACCGCCCGTGACCTCATGGTCACATGGCAGTAATTTACCAGTTTCGCCAAGGCTCCGTCCGTAAATCTCTAACATCAGATTTTATGGTCACATCGTGTTGCATCATAAATCTCTAACATGATAAGGATATGCGGCAAATAACAACAGATCTGTGAATGAAACTGAAATAAGCACCAGAACTTACACGAAAGTAGGCAAAGTATAAGGAGGAGGACACCAGCACACGGGTAGAGTACAAGCAGTTTGACCTGGTGGGGATACATTGGAAAGAAGCAGATTGCTAATGTCAAAAATGGCCAGAAGAATGAGAGAATTGTTTGCCACAGGGTCCTTCTTTTGACAAATGTCCACGCGAAAAAGGCGTCATCTTCAGAAAATACTTGATGCTGCATACATAGGTGAAGAAACATAAACTCAGTAACTGCAAGAAAACTATGTAAAATGCATTACTCTAAGGGGTACAGAAATAGGAAATCGGTAATAGCTTATTAAACTTTATTACTCAAAAGTTTCATTGAAACACTCTCAAATTTGCTAATATCATTATTAATCTTTAGTGTATATTCTCTCCATAACATAATTTCGTCTGACCAACCAAATACCAAGAAGATAGAATCATCTTCCAAGAATATATATTTTCTACGGAGAGTGACTTCAATCATATCAAACGCACTCTGAATTCAGAAAGGAACTCACATCGTAAATCTCTAAATGTGATGGAAAAGCAGACAATTTCTTCTTGCCAGGCCGAACAACTTTTACCACACGATCACACAGGACTAAAAGTTTCTTCTTAAGCAGAATGTTGGTAATATCTTCAGGTTCCAAACTTCTGTCTGACTCGAGTATGTCTTTCAGTTCTGAATGATTTCTCATAAAACTAACAAAATCTTTTCCTCTGAAATAGTCTACTCGTATTTCCTTTACGCAGCCCAACGAGACACAAAGTCCTTATGATCTCTAACTTTCTCAGCAAATAGCTGGAAAACATCCTTTTTTGCAGCTTGCTTCTGAAGTTCAAAAGTAAATAGCATGGACATGAACACCGCACAAAAAAAGGGCAGCCCGGTGCAATAAGCTCCCGCTATGCGCGGGGTCCCGGGAAGGACCAAACCACATGAGTCTATTGTATACAACCTTACCATGCATTTCTGCAAAAGGCTGTTTCCATAGCTCGAACCCGTGACATAGCAACTTTACTAATTATTAGGTCACATGACACCAACTTTACTTGAGAAACTTCTCAATAAATTCAGTGACAAGAACCACAATACAGGAACATACAGCAAAAATAACTTAATCCACAGTTAACTCTTTTAAGTTCTATGCACTGATAGTGTAAAAATACAATCAGGACACTTAATAGGTAAATTTCTAGTGAATCTCTTATTAGAATTAATAAGTAATCTGGTAAAAATGATAACTAAGGCAGGTTAAAATTTACTAAAGTATAAAAGAAACTTTACCATGTCATTGTATATAACTTAAATCCTTAAAGTATAGTAATACTTGAGTAAAACCACAATTAACTCATTGCAGCTTGAACTATTTCTTCATCAGCAAATAATCTCAATTCAATAATTTTCAATAACAAAGGTGGTCACTCAAGAAAAGTTAGAGCTGTGCAGAGACATAGTTGGAATAACTTTCAAATAGTAGCTGCGTTGGAATGCAGCTGAAGGGGGAGAATTGATAAGTTCAGCTGCTGCCAACTACCAATTCTAGAAGCCCACCATTGTTGAAGCCACCAACCCATTCTAGAAGCCACCATTGTTGAAGCCTCCATTGTTGAATGAAGAATTCAACCACCAACCACCTTCTTTAAGGCTATAAATAGAGCCTTATGTTTTACACAGAAACATCAATCCAGAGAGATTGAAATACAATCCAGGAAGAGATTGTGAGAACAAAAAGAGAGTTTGGTGAGGTTTTTTGTAGAGAGAAATTCTTGGTGTAAAATCTCTATAATTCTATTCTTGTGAAATAGAGTTGTTTTTCCTCCCAAATAATCTTCATATTGATCCGAGAATCACAACAAGTGGTATCGGAACACTGAAAATTTCAACCCGGATTTACGTTTTTCGAAAACGTGATCTTCGGTGTGTTTTGATCATTTCATTAGATTCCTTGCGTCGATACGAATTCAACGCAATTTTCCGGAGGCCAAACAAAGCTAAAACGAAGAAGTTATGGCAATTTTTTTTCTTCTGCCCAAGGAAGAAGATGATGAATAGTAACTGCCCAGTCAGCGCCACATCATCATCCAGTCAGCACCACGTCAGCATCTAGTCAGCGCCACGTCAGCATCCAGTCAGCGCCACGTCAGCATCCAGTCATCATAACGTTAGCATCCAGTCATCGCCACGTCAGCATCCAGTCATCGCCACGTCAGCATCCAGTCATCATAATTTTTTTAAAAATTTATGAAATAACCCCTGAAGTTACTGAAATTATAAATCTGCCCCACAAGTTCAGTATATTTTCGATTTAACCCCAAAAGTTTGGTGTAAATTTTGAAAATTTTCTGGAGGCCCTATTTTGACCCAAGAAGAGTCAATCCTACCATTTTTCACCATTCCGGACGTGTTGGTGAGTTCCGTTTGGTGAGATTCTGCTCCAAAATTTTGACCAAGCCATTTTAAAGACATAATGGAAGAGTCATCATCATCTGGAGCTATGATAAAGCTTACTGCCACAAATTACACATTGTGGAGACCTCGGATGGAAGATCTCCTCAGTTGTAAAGATTTGTTTGATCCCATAGAAGCAAAGGGTAGGAACCCCGATTCCACCAAAGAAGCAGAGTGGAAGAAATTAAACAGAAAAACTATCGGTCAAATTCGACAATGGATTGACGATAGCGTTTTTCATCATGTTGCACAAGAGACAGATGCGTATGCCCTCTGGGTGAAGTTAGAAGGGATGTATCAAGCCAAGACCGCTAGGAACAAAGCCTTGTTGATGAGGCGTTTGGTAAATTTGAAGTTAAAGCACGGAACTTCAGTTGCCGAGCATACCAGTGAGTTTCAGAGCTTGATAAATCAATTATCGTCTGTTGACATGCCGCTCGGGGATGAGATGCAAGCCCTACTACTTCTTAGTTCTCTTCCTGATAGTTGGGAGACGCTGGTAGTCTCTCTCAGTAATTCAGCTCCTAGTGGAAATCTGACCATGTCTATGGTTAAAGATGTCTTATTTAATGAAGAAGCCAGAAGAAAGGACATCGATCATGGTGAGTCGCATGCCCTTATTACAGAAAGAGGGAGACAACAAGAAAGAAGTCAAGATAAGAGGAGAGGCAGAAGCAAGAGTAGGGGAAAATCCACGGATGGTAGGAAGTCATCATATGCGTGATACCACTGTGGAATAAAGGGCCATTTAAAGAAGAACTGCAGAAAATTGCATAAGGAGAAAGAGCAGTTGAAGCAAAAGGATGGAGATGCATTAGTCACTACCCACGGAGAGGTAGTCATTTGTTCCATCCAAGAAGAGGCATGCCTTCACGTCTCAAGTCAAGAAGAAAACGAATGGGTGGTAGATACTGCAGCATCATACCATGCCACATCCCGAAAAGATTTCTTCACAACATACAAAGCAGGAGACTTTGGAGTAGTGAAGATGGGGAACACTTCTTCCTGTGAGATAGTTGGAATTGGTGATATCAAAATACAAACAAATATCGGGAGTACAATGATATTGAAGGATGTCCGTCATGTGCCAGAACTTCGTCTAAACCTAATATCAGGTATAGCTCTTGACAAACAGGGCTATGAAAGTTATTTCGGAAAAGGCACATGGAAATTGCTGAAAGGGGTTATGATTCTCGCTCGAGGACATATTTGTGGCAACTTATATAAAACTCATGTGAAGGTATGTTCAGACAGCCTCAATGTTATGGAAAAAGAGGCGTCTCAAAACCTGTGGCACCAGAGACTCGGTCACATGAGTGAAAAGGGGATATCAATTCTAACGAAAAAGCAGCTTATCAGAATGGACAAGAATGCTGCTTTAGACCCTTGTAATCATTGCTTATTCGGAAAGCAACATAGAGTCTCTTTTACATTTTCTTCAACCAGAAAATCAGAGTTACTCAGTCTGGTACACTCTGATATTTGTGGTCCCATGGAGGAGAAGTCCCTTGGCGGCAATAGGTATTTTCTGACTTTCATTGATGATGCTTCTCGAAAGGTGTGGGTGTACTTCTTAAAGACAAAGGACCAGGCTTTTGATTATTTCAAGATATTTCATGCCATGGTAGAGCGTGAAACGGGAAAGAAATTAAAATGCCTTCGCTCAGATAATGGAGGCGAGTATACTTCCAAGGAGTTCGATTCCTATTGCAAGAGACAAGGGATTCGACATGAAAAGACGGTCCCACGCACCCCACAACACAATGGAGTAGCCGAGAGAATGAACCGGACAATTATGGAAAAAGTCAGAAGTATGATCAGTATGGCAAAGTTGCCTAAGCCATTCTGGAGAGAAGCTGTTCGCGCCGCTTGCTACCTAATCAACCGGTCACCATCAGCCCCGTTGAATTTTGTGGTTCCAGAGAAAATATGGTCGGGTAAGAATCCCTCATATTCTCACTTAAGGGTATTCGGTTGTTTAGCACATTCACATGTATCCAAGGAGCTCAGGAAGAAGCTTGATGGTAGAACTATACCATGTATCTTCATAGGCTATGGAGATGAAGAATTTGGGTATAGATTATGGAATCCAATACAGAAGACGGTGATCAGAAGTAGGGATGTTGTATTCCACGAAAACCAGATAGTTGAAGACATTGAAAAGCCCACAATATCTTATGAAAGAGGTTCCAGTGCCCAAAAAGTTGGTCCAGATCCACTACCATTGCAGTTTGACACAAATAGCATGGGGGAGCATGAAGCAGTACCAGAAGCAGAACAGGAGGATGTTTGGCAGGGGGAGGCACAAACCCCTCAGGAAACTACAGAACCATCACAGGGGAACGATGATGGTACACATCTTGAAGCTAATAATCAACAACCTCGTCGATCTGAACGAGGTCAGATTCCATCAACTCGATACCCAGAAACCGAGTATATTCTACTTTCTGAAGATGGAGAACCAGAGAGTTTCCATGAAGCTATATCTCATACGGATAAAGAAAAATGGCTGCAAGCAATGACCGAATAGATGAACTCTTTACAGAAAAACAACACTTATGAGATTGTGAAACTTCCACAAGGAAAGAAGGTACTGAAGAATAAATGGGTATTCAAGCTGAAGAAAGATGGCAGCGGAAAGGTGGTGAAGCACAAATCCCGGTTAGTAGTCAAAGGATTCCTACAGAAAAAGGGAATTGACTTTGATGAAATATTTTCACCAGTTGTAAAATTGACTTCAATCCGCATCATCCTTGGATTGGTAGCCAGTTTGAATTTGGAGCTTGAACAAATGGATGTCAAGACAACATTTCTTCATGGTGATCTAAATGAAGAAATCTATATGGAGCAGCCGGAAGGTTTTGAGGTTTCAGGAAAAGAAAACCTCGTCTATAAGCTTACGAAAAGTTTATATGGCCTAAAGCAAGCACCGAGGCAGTGGTACAAAAGATTTGACTCATTTATGGTAAGTCAAGGATATAAAAGGACTGCTGCAGATTAGTGTGTTTACATTCAGAGATTTTCGGATGGCAATTTTGTTGTACTTCTACTTTATGTAGACGACATGTTGATTGTCGGACAAGATGCAACAAAAATTAGACAGTTGAAGAAAGAACTCTCTAAGTCCTTTGAAATGAAAGACTTAGGTCCAACTCAACATATTTTGGGATTGCAGATAACTCGAGATAGGAGAAACAAGAAGTTATGGCTATCTCAAGAAAATTACATTGAACGGGTGATCAAACGGTTCAATATGAGTAATGCCAAACCGGTAGGTGTCCCTTTGGCAAATCACTTCAAGTTGAGCAAGAGTTTGTGCCCCTCATCCAAGAAAGAGATTGAGGAGATGTCGACAATTCCATATTCTTCAGCAGTTGGAAGCTTGATGTATGCCATGGTTTGCACGAGGCCAGATATCGCACATGCGGTAGGTGTGGTAAGTCGTTTTCTTTCTAACCCTGGAAAGAAACATTGGGAGGCAGTTAAATGGATTTTCAGGTATCTTAAAGGTACTTCAAAATCAAGTCTGTGCTTTGGGGGAGCTGATCCAGTCTTGGAAGGCTATACAGATTCAGATATGGCCGGAGATCCTGATGGAAGAAAATCAACCTCAGGATATGTTTATACTTTTGCAGGGGGAGCTGTGTCATGGCAGTCAAGATTGCAGAAGTGTGTTGCACTATCCACAACTGAAGCAGAGTATATTGCTGTAGCGGAAGCTGGAAAAGAAATGTTGTGGCTAAAGCGGTTTCTCCAAGAACTAGGGATAAATCAAACAGAGTATAAGATACATTGTGATAGTCAAAGTGCAATTGATTTAAGCAAAAACTCAATGTATCATTCTCGGACAAAGCACATCGACATTCGCTATCACTGGATACGCGAGGTGATGAATCAACAACTGTTGAAACTAGTGAAGATCCATACGAAGGAGAATCCAGCAGACATGTTAACAAAGGTGGTCACTCAAGAAAAGTTAGAGCTGTGCAGAGACATAGTTGGAATAACTTTCAAATAGTAGCTGCGTTGGAATGCAGCTGAAGGGGGAGAATTGATAAGTTCAGCTGCTGCCAACTACCAATTCTAGAAGCCCACCATTGTTGAAGCCACCAACCCATTCTAGAAGCCACCATTGTTGAAGCCTCCATTGTTGAATGAAGAATTCAACCACCAACCACCTTCTTTAAGGCTATAAATAGAGCCTTATGTTTTACACAGAAACATCAATCCAGAGAGATTGAAATACAATCCAGGAAGAGATTGTGAGAACAAAAAGAGAGTTTGGTGAGGTTTTTGTAGAGAGAAATTCTTGGTGTAAATTCTCTATAATTCTATTCTTGTGAAATAGAGTTGTTTTTCCTCCCAAATAATCTTCATATTGATCCGAGAATCACAACAAGTGGTATCAGAGCCTTCGATTCTGTGTTCATCGAGAAATATCGGAACACTGAAAATTTCAACCCGGATTTACGTTTTTCGAAAACGTGATCTTCGGTGTGTTTTGATCATTTCATTAGATTCCTTGCGTCGATACGAATTCAACGCAATTTTCCGGAGGCCAAACAAAGCTAAAACGAAGAAGTTATGGCAATTTTTTTTCTTCTGCCCAAGGAAGAAGATGATGAATAGTAACTGCCCTTCCCACAGGGATAAAAGAATACTATAATCCCGACATAACTAATATTTAGTTATACTCCAATTTTATCCCAACCAAACATCGGATAAACTTATCTCAAATTTAATCCTGGGATTAATTATCCCTTGTCCCTCATACTCATACCAAACGAGCCCTTATTGGCACTTAGGCTGTGACCTTATATAACATGACATGCAAATGAGAATTATTTAAGTTGTTAGGTGAAGTATTTCAAGTTAAAAATATATTTCAAGAAAAAGTTGGTTTGGGAAATTTACGGATTTAATATGAGATAATTAAAAGTGTTACAGAGATAAGATTTTTGAAGTACCAAAATAATATTATTGAGTTCATATTTCTGTTTTTATTTACTTGAAAACCAAGGGTCAGATATATAAACTTGTATGTTATACAAGGTACATCCAATTTTTTTTTAATATATAGCCAAATATATTATAAAAGTATTGTATGTACTAATAATTCAAAAAGTATTAATTCTTGTAGTACAAACTAATGCTATGTATTATAATTTTGAATAACTTTATCCACCAACCAAAGGATAAGTTAATTTGAAATATTGGTTTATTGGCTATTGCTAATAGACAAATGTTAAAGGCTTTATTTGTATGGTCATTTTAAGAGTAGAATCATCATTAGCTACATTTTCACACTCCATTTTCCATAAACCCCAAAAGAGTAGATCTTTTAATAAGCCAAATAAAATTAGGGAAAAAAAACACATAAGTGCAATATACCTCTTTATCCATATACCTTGTGCCCTGTGACAGTGAGCTTCAAATGCTGCATCTTCACCATTCTCTTTCAATTCACACAAACCATTTGCACAATCCTTCTATATTCTTCCTCAGCCATTCAAGTACCTCAGTTTCTTGTTCTGGTTTAAAGAGATGGGATATAATCAAGAACACCAGAAAAAGAAGAAAAAAGTTTCCTTTGGTTGAAGCAGTGGAAAAAGATTCTGAATTTGAAGTTGACCAAGATAAGGCCCGTGAAGCTTTGAGAAAACTTGATGAAAAACTTCAGTCAATTTCTCAGAAAAAAATTGACCCTCCAAAAATTAGAGGTAATATTTCACTTCATTCCCCATCTGTTTGTATGTGTTTGTAGCCATAGGTGTATGGATATGAATATGTGTCTTAGGTTGTGCTTTAAATGTATGGTCTTTTAGTTTCTATAATAATTTCTAGTTTATTGTTTTCTTTATGTTCTAAGTTAGTGAGGAGGAATTTGATGTACAACACCTAACAACAACAACAACCCAGTATAATCCCACAAGTGAGTCTGGAGAGGGTAGTGTGTACGCAGGCCTTATCCCTATCTGGTCGGGCAGAGAGGTTATTTCTGATAGAGCCTCGGCTCAAGAAGACAAAAAGAGACAGTAAATCAGTAACAACAACAGAGACCAAAAAGATAATACCAGCATCATAAGAACCAGAAAATAGATGGAAAAAAATAATATCAATAACCAATAACAATGGCAAGGTACTGTGAAAACGAAAAAATAGTATAAACACAACATGAACTACTAGCAATCTAGGGCATACATATATTGGGTGTGCGAATAGAGTGTCACTTTGGAAGTTGATAAAGGAAAAAAAGAATCTATGAGATATTCTTAATGCTAATGGCGTGAGACTTTTTGGGAAGACCGTGTGGCGTTGACCAAAAGCGTACGGTATGACACCATGTTAAGAGTGTTAAATTACTCTTTGTAATTATCAATTCTTTTCGGGGAGGGAGGGGGGGGGGGTTGGGTTGGGTTGCTCTTCAGTGCTTGGGCCGGACTTTATTGTTTCTTTCTTAGATTTTTTTTAATTTGACTCCCCCTTTGATTCTCCTTTGTTGGAGTTACGAGTCGAACCCACGACCCTGAGATTATAGGTGGAGGATGCTGACCATATGAGCAACCCCTTTTGTCCTGGACTCTTGTTTCATTGTAGAGGTGAAGTTTTTTGAAGGTTTGTTTTTTTTTTTGGATAAGAGGTGAAACTTTAAAACTCCACTAAAGACCAATGTCTATCTTTGACCATTTTTAGGCAGGATAACCTCAAAATGTATGAACACTGTCTGCAGCACATACAAGATATTTAGGAATCAGTAAGATTTGATTGTGAGCTTGTTTAGTGATTCTGCTTACTATAGTTCAAGAAACTTTAAGTGCATACTTCTACTGTTCTACAAGGTTGAGATGCATATTTAGTCTTTCAAACTCATTAGTCTAACTTGTTTTCTTTACATAATGACAAATATAAACCTCATTGCCTTGGACAATGTTGGCAACTGTTGCTTAAGTAAATTGAGATCAGGAGGCTTGGTTAAAGTTTTCTTCTGATTCATTATACATCATCAACTGTGATATTTTAACTCCTTGTTTAACCTTTCAACTATCATGTAGAAAAGAGTATACACGACATGTTTCTTTGATGCATGACGGGAATTAGGGCGAAGCCTGGGGCGGTCTTTGCCTTCTTAACACGCGGCACACCAACTTGAAGTCTTATTTGAAAATCTCTCTATACCTTCGCAAAACTTCTCGCGCCCTTCTCGTAGTTTTGACTTACTCTTAAGCTTAGGTCTGTGATACTCTATTCCTTGTTTATTTTTCCTGGGAATCATCCCAAAAAAACAACAAATAGACACACATAATCTATATGGAAAAAGAAGCCTGTTTCATTAACTGTGATACATTTTGATAGCTACATGTTGAACCAACAATAACCTAAAAATCATAGCTACAGATGGAAGCCTTTAAACCACAGGTATGGGCTTAATCCTACCTTTCTGATTCTGGCTTTGGGATTTTTTCCGTACTCATCTCAATAGCAGTCAACGCTAGGTTCAAGCTCAACTATAGTCCATACTCATCTCAATAGCAATCAATGATAGTCTTTCTGATTCTGGCATTGGGAGGTATATTAGGAGAAGTCCAGTGCAATGTTAGATTCCATGGTATACTATACACACATCATGGGCCAGATTTATACTCTTATTGATTTTAAGGGGTACACGATACAAAAGGAAAATAGAAAGTGAGGAGGCTGGTTGTTTGTCCCTTTCATATATTCTGTATTTGTTCCTGCAATTAACATATTATTCCTTGTGAAGCTATGTGGTTATCTATTGCTCCCAAATCTTTCTACCACCAGACAAATATCCAATTCTTACGTCATTTCCTGTCACTGGTAAACAGTCATTAGTTTCAATGTATTTGTTAAAGAATCTGTGCATCCAATCCAAATTTAATCACTACTTGGAGAAGTAGCAGGTTCTTTATTAAGCACTTTCGGACTCTACTTCATTCATGTAGGATGATAACATTTGAAAATGCTAATGCACAAATAAGAATATTGCTTCGTATGGAAATTGGAATGAATTTGAAACTCTGAATTAAAGCAATAAGTTAACTCATGAATAGTCTCATTTTTTTCAAAGTCATGGAAAGAAGAAGATAAATTTGAAAAGAAAAACATAATCTTGCTTTGACTCAAGATATGAGATTCATTTCCGCAGAACGCCTTAATAGCTATCTGTTTTTTCTTTTCAGTCTGAGTTCATGGTACTTATTGTCCCCTTTGGTCCAATAGAACTCACCAATTTGTCCCTTGAGTTATGTTGCATCGAGCCCAAAAGCATATATACCATGTAATCTTGTACTTTTGTCTTATACAGCGTGTCACTTTCTTCTCCCTTTCCGATTTGGGATTTGCCTAAAGTATCACATGTATCCCTTCTTAGGAAGTTTGCTAGCGTAAAAGCCTGTCAGTTCTTCTTCTTGACTCGCCACTATTAGCCCCCCTCTGTCGTGGGCGTCAATTTTTTTAATATGTAATAGTTAATGTCACGATCCGTATTTTCCGCCCTCGGGACGTGATGGCGCCTACTAATGTGAGCTAGGCAAGCCGACTGTTTGAACCAATTACCTTTTTACCCCTTTTATATTCTTTAACAATTATAAAGCAATAACGTGTAGACAGCGGAATTTACAATAAGCGGAAGAAAAGCAATAAATTATCTGAATATGTATCTAATACAACTGTTTGAGCATCGACTACCCAGAACTGGTGTCACAGTTTCACAGACGGTCTAAGAATACTACATACAAAGTCTGAAAGATAAAAGATACACTGTTTCTGAAATAAGTAAAGGAAACAAGATAAATGAAAGATAGGAGGTGACGCCAAGGCCCGTGGACGTCTGCAGGACTACCTCGGGTCGTCTGTGTGGACTGAAGACAACACCCTCACTGCGGTTTAAGCGCTCCGATATCAGTATCTGCACACAGTGCAGAGTGTAGTATCAGCACAACCGACCCATGTGCGGGTAAGTGTCTAGCCTAACCTCGGCGAAGTAGTGATGAGGCTAGGACCAGACTACCAAATAAACCTGTGCAGTTAAATCATATACAGCGGAAATAGAAGCAGATAATTACAATTAAAATTGGGCGGGGGAAACATGCTGCGGGGAGTAACAGGTAACAACAGAACGACAGTAGAGAAACATAAGGAATGCCATAAATCAATTACCAACAAAAACAAGGAAATAGAATAAACATGCACACACGTAATACTGTTGCAGGCGTGCAACCCGATCCCATTTCATATATTACCGTTGCAAGCGTGCAACCCGCTCCTATTTCACATATTACCGTTGCAGGTGTGCAACTCGTTCCCATTTCACATATTACCGTTGCAGGCGTGCAACCCGCTCCCATTTCACATATTACCGTTGCAGACGTGCAACCCGCTCCCATTTCTTTTGTCAACACCAATCAAAAAAAGGGGTCCCGGCAAGGGATCAATAATATCAAACAAACATGGCTAAATACATAAGTTGACACCTGAACTATCGACTAAATCCCTGTTACACACTTTCTGTGGGGGAAAATAATATTACACACTCAACCTTTTAAAAGTGTGTCTAATACACACCACTTTAGTATTTGACCACTTTTTCTCAACAAGTGTATACCACGCACCAAAAAGATTCTGACACGTGTCATCAATTTAAAATAAAAGGAAAACACTTAAAAACGATACTCCATCTTCTTCATCGTAGTCGTTGGAAAATCCTGTCAAAGCAAAGCCAGAAACCTTGTCTTTTCAACCTTCAAAGTGATAAACACAAAAAATAAAACTTCCATTTTCACCCAAAAACAATAAATTTTCATTGCATTTTAAAAATTCATGGCTGCCACAAAAAACATAACAACCACCTACCATTTTCGAGCAAAAGATCTCAGATTCCTTCTCACCCAAATCCACCACCATAGAAACAATATTTTCATATTCAAACAAAAAGAGAGAAGAAAAGAACGAGTATAAGCCCCTTATAATTTGGATTGCTATACTCTAAGCTTGTAAATTTTTGCTCAATTTTAAGAACCCATTTGAGTTCCAAATCAACAGCATAAATCCCAACTAAATAATTCTAATAGTAAGGCGAGAGTATTTCAAATCTAAAATATCAGTTACACTTAAAGAAAAAAAAAGTAAAAAAAGATGCTTCAATGGAGGAAAATGGCGTGTGGTGGTGTTGATGAGGAAACTGAAGAAGGGACAGAGAGTTCTGAACAAATAAAGGTTTAGAAAAAAAAGGATGAAAAAGAAGAGAAGGGATGGAGGTAGAGGTTGGCCGGCGAAAAAACAAGATAGAGATAGAAGGAGGGGGGAAGATGAGGGATTTGCTGACACGTGGAATTAAATAAGTATTTAGACAGTATTTTAGCTAGTAGACGCACTTCTATCTTGGTGTTTTACACATGCTAGGTCTTGGTCAAAGAAGGTGTGTCTTAGACATACTCTGCAAAGGTTGGGTGTGTAAAAGGTTGCCCGTGGAAGAAAGGTGTGTAACAGGGGTTTGAGTGTAAGGTTAATGGGTAAACTATGTATTTTGCCAACAAACATCCCGACAAGGGAATAATAATATGACAATAACATTCCGACAAGGGAACAATAATGATAATAATATCCCGACAAGGGAACAGTAATGATAATAACATCCCAGCAAGGGAACAATAATGATACTAACATGTAAAACGCAATAAACCACAACGGAGTAATAACAATTACAATACAAGATTCACGGGCATGCTTGACACCGACGTATATATACTCGTCACCATGCCTATACGTTGTACTCCATAATTAACACGTAGCAAATAAGACACGACTCCTAATTCCTCAAGCTAAGGTTAGACCAAATACTTATCTCGATGCCACGAACACAATTCAAGTCTCTACTATCGCTTTACCTCTTGATTCCACCACCAATTCGCTCGTATATAGCCACAAGTTACTTAACTACATCAATAAACGCTAAATGAATCAATTCTAATGCATGAAAATAAGTTTTCCAAAGTTTTACCCAAAAAAGTCAAAAATCACCCCTGGGCCCACATGGTCAAAACCCGAGGTTCGAACCAAAACCCGATTACCCATTCCCCAACGAACCCAAATATATAATTTGTTTTGAAATCGGACCTGACCTCAAATCGAGGTCCAAATCCCCAATTTTTGAAAAACGTAGGTTCTACCCAAAACACCAATTTCCCCCGTGAAAATCATTGATTTTGAGTTGAAATCATGTGAAAAGATGTTAACGATTGAAGAAAACTAGTTAGAAATCACTTACAATTAATTTGGAAAAGAAGTTGCCATTGAAAAATCGCCCTAGGGTATTTTGGTTTTGAAAGAGTGTGAAAAATGGTTGAAATGCGTCAAAGTTATGAATTTACAGGTCTCTGATGTCGCAATTGCGAACCCTTCAGAATTCTGAGACCTTCGCATTTGCGAACATAATGTCGCATTTGTGACCCAGTCTATTTTCCGGTCTTCTTCGCATTTGCGATAGACCTCTCGCAAATGCGAAGTCACATTTGCGATACAGGAGTCGCATTTGCGACTAAGGCAGTAACTGGGGGGCATCGCATTTGCAATGGAAAATCTCGCATTTGCGTGGAAGGGCTGGCCTGGGCTGTTTCGCATTTGCGACTCAGCCTTCGCATTTGCGAGCCATGCGAAGCCTGCAGACCTGCAATAAAACAGCTGAAGCCTGCAATTTCTCAAGTCCAAAATCCACCCCGTGGCTTATCCAAAACTCACCCGAGCCCTCGGGACTCCAACCAAACATGCACACCAACCTAAAAATATCATATGGGCTCGCTCGTGCATTCAAATCACTAAAATAACATCAACAACTATGAATTTAGCATCAAAATCATGAAATTTCTTAAGAACTTCAAATTTCCCAATTTTCTCAAATATTATCCGATTCACGTCATTTCAAGTCCGTTTCTTACCAAATTTCACAGACTTATCTTAAATCACATATAAGACTTGTACCGGGCACCGGAACCAAAATACGGGCCCGATACCATCAAGTTTTAAATACATTTCATTTTCAAAAACTCATAAATATTCCAGAAAACAATTTTCTTCAAAAATTCATTTCTCGGGCTTGGGACCTCGGAATGCGATTCCGGGCATTCGACCAAGTCCCATATTTTCCTACGGACCCTCCGGGACCGTCAAATCATGGGTCCGGTTCCGTTTACCCAAAATGTTGACCGAAATCAACTTAAATCAATTTTAAAGTCAAAATTTATCATTTTTCACAGATTTTCACATAATGGCTTTCCGGCTACGCGCCCGGACTGCGTACGCAAATCGAGGTGATGCTGAAAGAGGTTTTTAAGGCCTCGGAACGCAGGATTCATTTCTAAAACAAGTGATGACCTTTTGGGTCATCACAGTTAACATTATTGGGATTAATATGATGAGTTTATTAGCATGTCTGTGATGCCAACTATATTGACCCAAATATTTCTTGAAACATTTGCAGCTACGGATCTGAGCCGCGATAGCTTTCAAATGACAGAAGAGAATAAAGATCTTTCAGGATCTTTCTTAAATTCATTAGCCTTTGGTCTCTTACTCTTCACTATTTTCTACAATATACTCTTCGTTACTGTAATCAAACCAGCAGTCGATGGGCCAGATTCAATTCCAGAAATAGACTTAACGCTTGAAACTCTACAAGCAGCACCATTACAGCAGTTATTATCGGTACCTCGAGTTTCAAAATGAGCTGTGACATTGCATTGTATTGAGGCAGAAAGGCTGAAGCAACTGTATATTTCTTTTTTCAAAATAGTATTATCTTGATTTAGTCTGTTTAATGATGTAAATCTCAGGAGAGTGAAACTGGTGTATATCAATTTATCAGCAGTACCTCAGTATATTTCAAATTTGTTAAAATTGCACTTTCTGTTACAGTGTTACTCATCTATACTGTGTATATATATGTTATGTTTTGACAGATATAAATCAGTTGTATCGCGGCCTATAATATTTACCTTGGGCGTTTATATCGCCAGGACAACAATACAGTTAAAAGACAGATTTTTTTATGATTTTACACGTACTACCCAACGAATCAACAATGGTTTCTCATATGCTTTTTAACGTGACTCGAACTCTTAACCTATTGATTCAAGGTAAAGGTGCTTCGCCAACTGAACCATCCTTGCTCGTCATATAACTATGGTTTGTGCTCTCAATAAGTACTAAGAGTAATTTTAAAAAAAAAAACATATTTTCTTATAAATTGTGTAAAATTAAGACGAGAGTATACCATAGACAATAATTGTAATATAGTAAGACCTCTCGTTTTTCTTAAATAACTATGGTGTCCGGGCCAGCTTGCGCACACCTCGACTAATTTCAGGGGATACCTGCCATGTCACGACCCAATTTCACTTCAGGTCGTGATGGCGCCCAACACAGTTATCGGGCAAGCCAACTCAGAAATACTAGTAAGTTCTAGTTTTACTTTTTCCAAAACAGTTGCCACAATCTCTAAGTTTGAATTTAAAACAAGCGATAATTAACATCGTACAATAATAATTATACAATGCCAACAAAAGATAATCTACTAATGTGTGTGCCAAGACCTGGTGTCACAAGTATGTGGGCATCTAGTAGGATATACAAAAGAATAATTCTATCTTACTGTCTGAAATAGAATAGACAGCCAAAAGTAAAGAAAGACTCCATCGGGCTGCTGAACGGCATAGGATGGGAGCAGCTCACCGTGGAATCTTGGATCAAGAGTATGCACCAGCCTGGTAACCAGATGTACCTGCCTCAAATCCTGTACAATTAAGAACAGAAGTGTAGTATGAGTACATAAACAATATGTACCTAGTAAGTGTCGCACCTCCCTTTTCCTTTCTTTCGGAGAGAGAGAGGGAAGTCCGGGTTTCGACATTCATGGGGGTAATAACTCATTTCCTTTTGGGAATTTGGGTTTTTTGAAGAGTCGTCACCTAACGAATTATGGTGCGTCAGGGCACCTAGAGTAATTAACTCTTAGACTAGTTTGCATTACCAGAGATTTAAGATAAGGGCTCGAAATAACCTTGAGGGGAAGGTGTTAGGCACCCTTCTCAGTCCACAATGGTGGGTCCCGGCCGAACGTATACTTATGAATTAGTCCTTTAACAAATAAATAGTTAAACACATACTTGCAAATAAGGGCATGTTTTGGACATTGTTTGACTCAAAGAATTTGAACAAGTTGCATATAAAGAGTAAGGTTTAAACATCGGGAATTGGGAAAGAGGGGTTTTAGGTTAGTTAGCCTATAGGATCACCCCACACAATGCCCGATAAACACTCCTCAATGAGGGGCTACACGTGACATTAGCGCGTAGGCATCATATCCTTTTCTGCCCAAGTCCCTCCCCTTGGTCATAGCCTAAAGCGTCCTAACAACCTTGAAAATGTCCCATGAGTGCACTACCCGTCCCTTCCTTGTGGACCTGGAGGTATTTTAGGACCTCTACTTTTGGACAGTTCTAGACCTTCCTAAGGTTTTAAAGGATAAAAGTCTAGGCGTCAATCAAGAACAAGTAGGACTGCATTTAAAGAGAACAGATTATAGGCTTACAGTCACTCCCACAAATAGAACAAGTAAATGCAAGTCTTCAAACAACAGTTAGGTATTTAAGAGAAAATCCTAGAACATGATATCTAGGTGAGCATGGATTATGCAGTATTGACTTAGGACAAAGTGTAAAAGATCCTATTTAGCTTGCCTACTGATTTAGACCTGTTAAATTTGGACAGTTTTAAATAACAAAACACAGTTTCAGAGTTGCGGAATTTAAATCGCCATATAGGCTTGCCTAAACGCAGAACAATGATGTCCTAAGAGCATGGTATCTACATTGATGCAGTAAAACAGTGAACAGTTTTAAACGGATACTTGAGATCCTATAGACATGATTTCTAGTGATAGTAAATTAAGGTAGTGTTTGAAAACTCATTGAAAGAAGCGGACAGTTGATTAAGCCAATTCAGAATGAACTAATATGAATTAGACCGATTTGTTAACTAAACTGATTTTAAGCTCTATAGGCAGGATTTCTACTAGAACTGATTTTAATTCCTATAGGCATGGTATCTAATTGTTAAGAGCTGATTTTGGAACTTATAGGCATGATTTCAAGTGAAACAAATGTAAATACTTGTTGTAACAGAAACTGAACTTAATCACTTTACATTCTATAGCATGATATCTAATTATAAAGCCATTTAGATCCTATATGCATGATTTCTAATTATAAAGCCATTTAGATCCTATATGCAAGATTTCTAATTATAAAGTTATTTAGATCCTATAGGCATGATTTCTAATTATAAAGTTGATTTTAACCCTATAGATATGATTTCTATTATTGAAACCATTTAAATCCTATAGGCATGGTTTCTAGTATGGTAAAGCAAATATAGCAAATGCATTAACACAATCCTATAGGCATGGTATCTACCCGAGTTACCCAACAAATATGTAACTACCCACCATTTTTCACTAATCACCCCAATGTTGTTTACAAATAATTATTATATACCAGCTAAATGAATTACATAAATAAAGAAAAAGAAGAAGTTAACTATAGGGAGCCTGAAGCTGGCTCAAATGACTTCCCAAGCCTCCAATAGCCTCAAATGCCAAAGTCCATAGACAATATCATGTCTAGGTGTGTCAGAATTCCCTAAGGATCTCAAGGATCCCGGACAGTGCTCACACCTAGACTTTTTCTCAAACAAATAACTGATTTAGGTGCAGTGTGTAAGGGCTAGCTCCGACATGCCAGAGTTCAGAGAGATCTCAAGGATCTCAAGGCAGTACACATGCCAGAGGGGTAGAACCTAATATTCTAGGAGTAATGTGAGAGTGCATAATGACTTTGATAGATTTTGGTAAATAGAGAAAGAAGGTCTTAGTAGCAGAAAGAACTTTTATGAAAGTCAGAACTGAGTTAGAATAGGAATAGTTTAAGAAGACATTTAAAATAGTCAGAAAGCAGGTCAGAGAACATACAGCTTCAGAACAGACATCACACCACAAGGGAAAGAGGTAGGGGGAACACCTAGCATATACCTTAGTGATGGCAATCAAATACATAGATGGTAGTTGCAAAGTTAAGTTGAGAACACATAGGTTTAAGACACAAATAGAATTACATTAGAACAAACTGTACCAGACAAACATTTCATGAAAACATTCAAGATTTTGGAACAAACAGGGTTTGGTCATGCTAAACAGTATGAAACCATAAGCTTAAACATGCTTTGTGATCTAGGCATGCTGATTACATACTAAGTCGGATAGCTCATAAAACTGGAAATCAAAATTGATAAACTACAGGAAAAAAGTAAACACATAGCTTGGAATGTGTATTGAATCAGAACATACCACTTAAGGGGAGTATACAAAATACAGAGTAGAGATAATGCCAGTAGCCAACCTTGGCTTACAACCGGCAGAACTAATAAAATTGCAAGGAACATAAGAGAGTGGAGAGTATAATAGTGTAGATGAACTAGTGTTCGTTATTTTTTTTACTTGAAGTAAGAGCGGAGTTTATATAGTAATCGGAATCTTGACACATAAGGTAAGAAATCAATTAAGTAGTAAATCAGGGAAGTCACACGTAAATTAGCAAGATCTTCCCTTAATCAAGGGACAGTTCAATCAACGGTAAAACATACTAAGTATTTAAGGAAATGAATAAAGTAAAGTTTAGGTATAAAATAGGTAATTAGGTGTAAATGCACAACAGTTTAATTAAGGAAACAAATCAGTAATAATCAGCAGAATATAAACAAGGCGGGGAAAAATAATTAAGGTAGACAAATTCAATCAAATTGAGCAAAGAAGTAAGAATCAAACGTTTAAAGGAAATTGTTCAAATTAAACCAGGGATTAAGGGATTCAGAATAATCAAGGGTTCAGTCAAAGAGAAAGTCATGGAAGAATCAGCATGCTTAGCATATAAAATGAGGTAGAGCATGAATAGTCAGGAAACGATACATAATTTTAACAAAACAAAAATTAAACAACACTGATTCAAGGAGAAATATACAAGTCTTGCATGAATGGTCAGTGTGAACACAAGTACATAATCTCAGTGAAAGGTCAAACTAGGAAAATTCAGTAGAAACATATTAGGACAAGAAAATCACGAGAAGTCACAAGAACCCAAGACAAGAACACAATCAGAAATACCAATATCCAGAAACAAAACGAAGAATCCCAAAAAATTAGGGTTTTCAGTATAAACGGGCTAGGGTTGTAGCAGGTTCATAAAATCAGTCAAAAATGTATGAGAAGCATAAGTTTAAACACAAAGAATCATCAAACAAATTTTAACAAGAAATTCTGGAAACCCTAGTTTTAGGAAAATATGAAAAATCACTTGAAATCATATGATTCTTGTAAAGAATCTCAAGGCCATTGTAAAACTCACAGGAAACAAACTCAAATCACCTTAGATCTGTACAAATCTAGGAGGTTTTAGAAAAGAAATTAGGGGTTTCGAAGAGAACCATACATAGATGAAGAAACCTGTTTAGAAACCCATAGATCGTGGCTAATATAGGACGATCTCACTCAAAATCACACCGAAATGGCCTGGAACAGGCGAGAGATGAACCCTAGATGCAAGTCGACATAGCCCTGGTCCCTTGAGGGTCTTAGAGATGGCAAGAATGACATGAGAGAGGCCATTGGAGCCCTGAGAGGTGGTGAGAGGTCACCGGAGATAGCCATAGATGGGGGTCAGTGAGATTGGGGATTATGGTTAGGGTGAGAGCGTTTGAGAGCAGAGAGGATTAGATGACAGCGGTATAAGGTGGGGAATGAATTAGGGTTTTGGGTTATAGGGTGGTTTAATTAAGGAAAGGGAAAACCTAGACCGTTGATCAAAATGATCAACGACTAGGGTTTGGCCTGGTATTTGGGTTGGGCAGGTGGGTATTGGGCCTGGGTAGATTTAGGTTTAAAAAATTGGGCTGATTCTGGGGTTAGGTTTGGGCTAAAATTGAAATAAAATTAGACTAGATTTTAAATAGCCATTTTTAGTACTATGCAATTTATAAAAAATAATAAAATGATTTTCAAAAATGTTTTGTGTACTAAAATGATTAAAAATTATTGTTTAACATTTTAAAAATATAAAGACCATTTTATATATTAATAACATAATTATGCACTAATAGGGCTAGTATTACAAATATATGCAAATAAACTTAAAAATGTAAATTCAATTATAAAAAATACACTAAAAATGTTTAAACAATATTTTGGCATAAATATAGAATTTAGATGACTAAATCACCACAAAAATAATTTGAAGGATATTGGAATATTTATAAGTAAAAGGGAAGAAATAAATCAATTTGAAGCCTTTAAAATTATAGAAAAATTATAAAAAATGTTTATGCATGCTTATATATGCATATATGATAATTTGAAAGTATATCTACGTATTAAAAATATATAGGAAAAAATTGGGTTTCAACAGCTGCCCCTCTTTACCCGAAAAGGATGAAAGAGTTTTCGGGTAAAGAAATGATGGCCAATTTTGACCGGGTGGGATTTTTTGAAAGACAAAGTCTGGACTCCGGTCTTCGAGTTGCCTACATATCCCTAGTTTTATAGGAGTCAGGCCATGTGTAGTTCTGGATTCATTGGCGGAATATACCGATGAAGTCATTGCAAAAACGGACACGAGATGCAAAAGCGACTATGGTGAGCAGTTGGGGTTTGAGACAGTTGAAGGAACTAGAGCGAGGTCGCTCCTTCTAGGATATCAGTTGCTTACTGGTTACCTACAGATAAAAAATACTACAAACATGAATTTGTGCGAAAATTTAAACACGATGCAAATTCCCTTTGGACCATGAATGTTGTCTTTGGACGGTTAAAGATGGCGTCCTTGTACCATGATGTCTTGGGCCATGAATTGTTTAGTGAGGGATTCGCAGGCCATGTGTTCTCGAGCCATGAAGATGGTGCCTCCGAACCATGACGCCTTTGAATAATCATATGCAAATTTGATGGATCCTCAGGTGATGGCATGGTATCTTCTGGCTATGAGGATGATGCCTTTTTAGACTATGACACCTTTGGATAGATTGGCGATATTTCAACCCATGATATGTAATGACATGATGTTAACAAGACAAGGCTTAGTCTTGTGAAATGGAGGGCAGAGCTTAGCTCGATTGACAAACAAATAAATATTACTAGAGATAGAGCAATATTCGTGCAAAAAGGGATAATGCTCAGTCCCATGCGAATAGAGGCAGAGATTAGCCTCATGCAGATATGAAGGCACGGATTAGCCTCATGGAAATATGGAGGCAAGGATTAGCCTCATGCAAATAGGGAGGCAGAGATTAGCCTCATGCAAATATGGAGGCAGGGATTAGCCTCATACAAGTAGGGAGGTAAGGATTAGCCTCATGCAAATGGGGAGGCAAGGATTAACCTCATGCAAATATGGAGGCAAGGATTAACCTCATGCAAATATGGAGGCAGAGATTAGCCTCATGCAAATATGGAGGCAGTGATTAGCCTCATGCAGGTATAGAGGCAAGGATTAGCCTCATGCAAATAGGGAGACATGGATTAGCCTCATGCAAATATGGAGGCAGGTACTAACCTCATGCAGGTATGGAGGCAAGGATTAACCTCATACAAATATAGAGGCAAGGATTAGCCTCATGCAAATAGGGAGGCAAGGATTAGCCTCATGCAAGTATGGAGGCAAGGATTAGCCTCATGCAAGTAGGGAGGCAGGGATTAGCCTCATGCAAATAGGGAGACAAGGATTAGCCTCATGTAAATAGGGAGGCAAGGATTAACCTCATGCAAATATGGAGGCAGGGATTAGCCTCATGCAGGTATGGAGGCAAGGCTTAGTTTCATGCAAATGTGGAGGCAAAGATTAGCCTCATGCAGATGTGGAGGCAAGGATTAGCCTCATGTAGAGAGCAAGTAGCAAATAAGAGTAGTATATGTCTTAGCTAGAGATATATTCGGTGTCTGATGGCCTGGTTGATAGTAATCTTGTTACGTGCATATAGTTGCGGATGTTATCGTTACGTCAGATGTGCCTGCGTTCAAAGAGAAATTGTGAGTTCTGTGGGAGGAAGGTTGGTTCGTGCTTCTGTTGATTGGCTTTGCTTTGCTCCGTTCTGAAAGCCTTTTCGAGTTCCCCTGGGTGACGCTTGACTGTTATGGAAATAGAGTTTTCAAAAATATGAAATTATTGATAAAAATAGAGTTATTTTTAGAAGCGTATTGATATATCAAGTAATATTAGATGAACTAGTGACTGTAACACATCTCAAAGGCATTGCAACTCTCTTATATTGGAATTTTGAGGGTCCTCCTCAAAATTCTGCCCCAGTTTGGTGGATGATATTTTGACCGTTTACGGATAATGGGTCTTGCTGAACTTTCTTCGAAATTTAGAGAATCCTTCTCAAAATTTTGCCTCAGTTTCTTAACCACTTGCTGACTTTCTGGCATGATGGCGTTAGAGGGATTTGTTCCGGAATTTTGAGGGTCCTCCTCAAAATTATGCCCTAGTTTCTGATCTTGGAAAAAATGGAAATTTTATTATGATATGACCGAACCCATAAGGTTGCCTACGTATCCCCTATTAAACGAGAATCAGGTCAAGCGTAGTTCAATTATATCAGATGAGGAAATGTAAATAATCTAAGCATAGTATCTCTTGACTGCGTCTGAATTGATTGGTTTTGGACAGATTTCTCCATCCATTTCTGCGAGTATGAGTGCTCCTCCTGTCAGCACCCTGTGAACCATGTACGGACCTTGCCAGTTGGGAGAGAATTTCCCTTTGGCTTCATCTTGATTTGGGAAGATCTTCTTTAGCACCAACTGACCTGGTGCAAATTGCCTTGGTTTGACCCTTTTGTTGAAAGATCTGGACATTCTTTTCTGATAAAGTTGGTCGTGACACACTACGTTCATCCTCTTTCCATCGATAAAGGCCAATTATTCATAGCGACTCCTTATCCACTTTGCATCGCTGAGTTCAACTTCTTGTATGATTCTTAAATAAGAGATCTCTACCTCGGCTGGGATGACATCCTCGGTACCATAAACCAACATGTAGGGAGTTGCCCCGGTTGATGTGCGAACCGTAGTGCGGTATCCCAATAAAGCAAAAGGTAGCTTCTCGTGTCATTGTTTGTGGTTTTCTACCATATTCCTTAGTTTCTTCTTGATGCATTTATTGGCGGCTTCTACGACTCCATTCATCTGAGGTTGTAGGTTGTGGAATTCTTGTGCTTGATTTTGAAAGTTTCACACATGGCTTTCATCAGATCACTGTTGAGGTTGGCAGCATTATCAGTAACAATGGACTCGGGAACTCCAAATCGGCAGATAATACGATCTTTGACAAAATTTGCAATGACTTTCTTGGTCACAGCTTTGTAAGATGCAGCCTACACCCGTTTTGTGAAGTAATCAATGGCTACCAGAATAAACTTGTGTCCGTTTGAAGCAATGGGCTCAATCGGACCAATAACATCCATTCCCCAAGCGGCGAATGGCCAAGAAGAGCTTGTTGAATTGAGTTCGTTTGGCGGCACTTGTAAGCACGTGATTTTTGCCCAATATGAGAATTACTCCCAAAAAATTCAAAAAATAAAATGATTTTTCTTTGGTGTGCAATTTTGTGATATTTTTAATAATTATTTGTATTTGTCTGTGCGTTGTTTATTTGCTAAATTAATAAAAATACAAAAAAAAATGTCGCATTTTGCATGTAGGATTTGATTCTACAATTGTTAGTAGTTAAATTTGTTTTACAAAAATTAAAATTACAAAAATAGGCATTGTAAGCACGTGATTTTTTCCCTATATGAGAATTACTCCCAAAAAATTCAAAAATAAAATGATTTTTCTTTGGTGTGCAATTTTGTGATATTTTGAATAATTATTTGCATTTGTCTGTGCATGTTTATTTGCTAAATTAATAAAAAATACAAAAATATGTCGCATTTTGCATGTAGGATTTAATTCTACAATTGTTAGTAATTAAATTAGTTTTACAAAAATTAAAAATTACAAAAATAGGCATCTTTTTCATTTTTAGCATTTAATGCCCAAATGAACAGTTTTATGCTTAATTATTACTTAATTGCGCGTTAATTGTTATTGGGAGTTAATTTGCGATTTTATAACTTAATTTAGTTCTTAATAATAATTTAAGTATTTTTATAATTTAGTTTTAGAAAATAAAAGAAGAAAAGAGAACAAAAATACAAAAGAAAATCGGATTGGGCCACTTCTTCAATTGTAAGCCAAATGCCCAAAAAATTGCCCAATCTTCTCCATGACCCAGTCCACTTCAGACCGGGTCGACCCGGTCCGCCCCATTGACCCATTAACCCAATACCCTTTCTTCATTTTGTCAAAACACAAAACAAAAGACAAAGGAAAAAACCCTAAAAAAAACTAAAAGAACCTACCCGCCCCCTCCATCTTCTTCCTCCCAAAACCTTAATCCCAAGCCAACCATGGCTACCTCCCCATCAACAACACACACATACACATACACAACAAAACATACACGCACACACGCAGCAGCCCGTCCATGGCTGCTGCTTCTTCTCCTTCATCTTCGTCAAAACGAACATCGCCCCTCCCATGTCCGCCATTGACGAGCAGCAGTGCTGCTGCGTCGACCCCGGCTTCACGTGCTGCTTCTTGCGGCGTTCTCACAGTAGCAACCAGATGCTTCATCTTCTTCGTCACGATGCCTTAGCTCCGACCAACACCCATCGTTGCTCCTTCTCCGGCAAGTCGCTACTGCCGTGCTGCTACTTCCCGTTCCACCTTCTTCTTCACTTCCGGCTGCTGCTACTTCTGTTTCAACCTCGACCGTCCAGCTGCTGCCTCATCGAACAACCATGGCCAGTCTTCATCGTTGCTTCTTCTGCCTTCATTTTCCTCGCGAACGAACTAGCTGTTTCCGTTCATCACTTCTGCCGCGACAACTGTTGCTTCGGCGTCAACTTCTTAGGTTCGGGTTCGTCGTCGTTTGGTTGAGCTTTGGTCGAGGGTCGCCGAAACAGTTCGTACGTATGATTGTTCGATTCGGTTAGTAGATTTTTGAGTTTTATTTTGTCCGTATTTTGTTTTGATATTTTCGAATCTAAAATCGGCAAATGTTTGTTTTGTTTATCGTTGAATTAATTTTTAGTTCATGTTCATGTGTTGTTTGTTAAATTAATTTTTCAGATTTCAAATGGAAGTTAATTAGTTATTTTTCATGTTTATTTCATGTTTGTATTGTTGTTTAAGTGAATATTTGTGAGTTTTATGTTTGTTAGATTCAAATTGAAATTTAATTAATTATTTCTTCAATTTGTTTCATGTTTTTTTCCAGAAAATATTAATGTTGTTTGAATCGTTAGAATCCGTCATGTGTGTTGCTTAAAAACAGATTTAATTCATGTTCATCTTTGTTTGAAGTTCATGTTTAAATCCAGCGATTTAATGTGAGTTTATGTTTATTTTGATTTGTTAGTTTAATTTGAATCATGCATATTGTTGTTTGTATTATTGTCTCTTTGTTCATCCATTAATGGTCTAAATTAACCAGGATTGGTTCCCGATATGGTTGATTTATTTCCATTAATTTGGAGTTTGTGTTGTTCATCATGTTCATGTAAATTGTTGTTGAAGATTGTTGAGAAATTGGTCATCTTGACTATATTTTGGTTGAGTTATGATTAATTGATTGTTTAGAGCAGAGGGGTAATTTGGTAAATTGCATTGCATTCGGGGGTAGATTTGTAATTGCAATAAGGTCGGAGGGGTAGTTTGGTAATTGAACATTATTTTGATTCTTTATGTTAAGCATGGGGGACAAATATAATGGGGTGAGATTTTTGATGTACTTGTTTAATATAATGGGGGACAAGACAAAACATAATGGGGAGGAATCTTGTACTTGTTTAATATAGGCATGGGGAACATATTGTAATGGGTTGGGAGTGTGGTATTTGTTTAATGTAGGCATGGGGAACATATTGTAATGGGTTGAGAATCTTGTACTTGTTTAATGTAGGCATGGGGAACAATATTTAAAATAAAGAAGACATTTAATAGTGGGCCAAAGCATGTCATTGAGGGAATAATTTTGGGGTTGGGAATGGAAGACTTGTCTTGCTATATATAGAGTCATTCTTGACATTAAAAGGGGTAGAACTTGAACCTTGAGAGGATTTTTTTGGAGAGAAAAAAGAAGAGAGTTTTAGAACTTGAATATTAAGAGATACTTGAGAGAGTTTGTGAGAGTAAAAGAGAAATCCAATTTGAACTTTCACTCGAATAATTTCTGTTTGCTTTTCTTCGAGTGTTATTCAAAAATCCGAAGCTACTGCATCTCGTGTCTTTTCTCTCTTCTGTTTTGACTGCGATTGTACTTTTTTCACTGCTGAGTTTTCAATCTGTCACTGGGTTATTCTACTGGTCGTTACTGGTTTTGCGGTATTGCGGAACCTGTTGTTGCTGCGTTATTACTGTTGCTGACTCCTACTTCTTTGTTCTTGTACTGCTGTTTCCAGGTACACATTTGTACACTCTTGGCTTGAAGCGAAAAATGAAATATTAATCAGGCTCCTGTTCCTGTTGAATTCTTTTGTTTGGATCTGTGTTTGAATATTAATTTTCCTCTCTTCGTATAAAAATGTAGTCGATTAATTAATGAGTAATGAGGCTGCATATGTATGATTTCTTCATCTAATAATGCTAGTTTAAATTATTTGAAGAATAGTTAATCGCTTTGATATTATTGTGTATTTATCTCATGTTCTAGCAAATAATAAAATGTGGAATGAAAGCAGTTTTTCCTTGTACAAACGCGATCGCAATTTTCCGTTCACATAAGCCGTAACTTAATAACTAATAAATTGCGTTTTTCAGCATGTAAATAATTAGGAGATTTTTCTTTTATTTTAGAGACGAACTTAATAGAAAATGGAGTCGCTATAGGTTTATCCTTTTAAAATAAAAATGAGACGAGCCTCGCCAAATAAATCACAAACCGCCAGGGCCCTCAATAAAATACATAACCATTGACTAGACTTTGGATTTGGCCGTTTAATGAACCTTCACGGCCTCTTCCTAAAATAAACAATACGTTAGACTCTTTAGGACGCACCTTAATAAATCTTACTTTCTTAAACTCGGGTGCACATTTATGTGACCCAAATCCAATTCTCAACGGAGTCGAAATGTGTTTCTAATCACGGGTACATTGATTGTGACGTGGTTTGAGATGTGTGTCCATGACGTTGCAAATTCATTTTAAAAAAATAAGAATGAGTTGAGCCTCGCCAAATAAAATACAAATTGCGGGGCCCTCAGTAAATATTTGCTTTAAAAATTGTTTAGACTTCGGGATGGACCGTTTTAGTAAAATTCCACGGTCCTACCCAAAATAAATACGCTAGTCGCTTTAGGCGCGCCTTTAATAATTTAATTTCCTTAAACTCAGGTGCACATTGATGTGACCCAAATCCAAATCTCAACGGAGTCAAAGTGTGTCGACGACCACGGGTACATTGATTGTAACGTGGTTCGAGATACATTTTTATAACGTTGCAATTCTTGATAAAAATAACAGTAAATGATAAAAGCGGTTAAAAGATAAAATTGGCACATAAGTTCACATTTGTATAAAATCAGATAATCAAGCCAAATATAACAGTTGAGCGACCGTGCTAGAACCACGGAACTCGGGAATGCCTAACACCTTCTCCCGGGTTAACAGAATTCCTTATCCGGATTTCTTGTACGCAGACTGTAGTATGGAGTCATTCTTTTCCTCGATTCGGGATTAAAATTGGTGACTTGGGACACCCTAAATCTCCCAAGTGGCGACTCTGAAATAATTAAACAAATCCCGTTTCGATTGTCCTTTAATTGGAAAAACTCCCTTGTACCCTCTCGGGTACGTAAAAAGGAGGTGTGACAGCTCTGGCGACTCTGCTGGGGACTAATGACCCATAACCACTGGTTCAGGGTTAAGAATTCGAGCTTAGAATAATTGTTATTATTTGGCTTTATCAGATTTTTTTTACATGTTTGAGCCTAATGTGCTAAATGTTGCTTTTACCGCTTTGATATTATTTGGACTGTATATATAAACTGTGTTGAAACCCCTCTCTTCCCTCTTGAGGAGTGCACGCTGGTCGTGGCTTCTTTCTGTTAGTGTCATATACCAAAATAGAACGAGGATTCGGAGGAGTTGCAAAACCGGATGGCCTTTTGGTTACCGGTACACAACTCCCATCCTTGGCTCGAGTTGTCCGCTCGGGTAAGCCAGGTCTAGAACAAACACCTAGGCTTTAAAACTTAGTATAACAAAGCCTCATGCCGGATCCCTAGTAGGAACGCTTATTTGCATCATGTGCATTTGACTTAGGGGACTCAACACAGGGGTTGGGTCCGTCTAGGACTAGCAACCTGATATGAAAAGATCATCCTGATGCATCCTATTTGTTTTCTGTGCATTTATTTTGTCTCACTGACCGGTGTTTGAATATTATGAATATTGTGAAATTGAAAAAAAAAAGAAATAGCGGTTAGGGAATTGATTGTTTATTTTTGAAAAAATCCAATACCCAAATACTGTCGAAACTCTGCCGAAATTTTGAGAAAATAATAATAAAAAAAAACGTCTTATTAGTTTGTTTTATTAAAAGAAAAGGAAAAATAGAAGGAAAAAAATCGTTGTTCTGTCTCGGTTGTTCAAAAAAAAATAGAAAAAATAAATAAAATAGTTTGTGTTAAAAAATATTTTGTTTTGAAAGCGGTTTTATTATTAGTTGCAAATATATATATATAAAATCCAAAAGTTTTTCTTTATTTTCAAAAATGTATATATATCTTTATTTGTTGCAAAAATATTTGTCTTGCAAAGTCTAGAAAAGTTCTTTTAGACTCCCAGTTTTCGAAACAAAAATCCAAAAATATTTTCCATTATTGACTTCTTTAGAATTTTTTTGTTTGTTTAATTATTAAAAAAAACGTATATATATATATATAATAAAAAAAATCCGAAAATATTTTCCCTCTTCTTTAAATATTGAAAAGAAAATCCAAAATCCAAAAATATTTTTTTAGAAGCATTTCTTTTATTAAAAGTAGAATTCCAAAAATATTTTCTTTTTAGAATAAGAAAAAACAAACAAATGAAAATTCAAAAAAAATATATCTTAGAAGTCTTTCTTTTAAAAAGAAAATCAATACTTCCTTTCTTCTTTTAAAGTAGTTCTTTCACAAAGATAATAATAATTAAAAAAAAAAAAAAGTTAGTTCATCTACTTATCCTTGATTGCCCGAACTACGCGGGTTTGATTCTCACCGATGTGAGATACGTAGGCAACCCTCATCGGGTCCAACCCCCATTTTGCTAAAATAGCCAAAAACAGATAATAAATAATAATCAAAAAATATATATGTCAAATTTTAGTTCTGTCATAAAGAAATTGGGTGACGCTGTTTTGTCAAAACATAGCCGAATGTTCCCGAAAGGGACGCCGGAAGGCTGACTTTGCATAAACAGCCACCTTTGGGTCATTTTTAAGACTTGGTCCAGTTGACCCACACAGCCTTAAAAATCTTCGTCCTCGAGACGTTGAAAGGCCGTGTTTGCAGTATTGACTTTTCTAATTTGAAAAACGATAAAAAGAGTCATAAATAAGTCGGGTGATGTTGTTGTCATAAATAGCCGAATGTTCCCGAAAGGGACGCCGGAAGGCTGACTTTGCATAAATGGCCACCTTTTGGGGTCATGTTTAGGATTTTTGGTCTAGTTGACCCACACAGCCTTTTAAACCTTCGTCCCCGAGACGCTGAATGGCCGTGTTTTGCAACACCAAGTTTTATTGTGATTTGAAAAAAAAAAGAGTCGACGGTCAGGTGAATACCGTTCAAATTTTGTCATAATAAGCCGAGCCAGCTTCGGCCGCGTCTTAAACCGTTCTTGCCGAAATAGCCTTAGAGTATCTTTCAGTTGTCGAAAGGTTATTTTCGTAAAAGAATGAACAAGTTTGTAAAATGTCCAAATAATCCTCCCCGACCTCAAAATTCATGTGAAGTTTGGAAGGGGCCACATTTGCAAAAATAACCGTTGGGTTGCATTTGTCAAACGGAGAAAGGAAGCTGGCCATTTGTTTTTGAGTTTGTAAAGCTTTTGATTAGAATATGTGGGTTGTTTGATTTTCGAGTTTGTAGGTCATCTTCAAACCTTTGAAACCCAGTTTGTTCTAATATGAAAAATGTTTAGTATTGTTTATCTTTTAGTGGTCCGAACTACGCAAGGTCTGATTCACGCGGGGACGTGATACGTAGGCAATCCACATAAGATTCGACCGCCAGTAATAGAGAAAAAGAAAATACAAAATAAATACAGGGGTTCCCAAAGTACTTCAAAGGGGCAAATAAGCAAGCCGGGGTGACGCATGTTGTGTAAAGCAAAGCATGTTAGAAACGGTTAACTGCCTAGGGGCATTGCATCCTCAATGTGTTGTTGTCAAATCTGTTAAACTCTAAACGCTAACAAGTTTGTTGTTTTCCGAATCTCAAACAGTTAGTTGTTAAAGAATTCTGGCAACACACCCTTACCAAACTATATCCAAAGGACCGATAACAACAAGCATGACTACTTCAGAGAATAGTACCGAGGAAGAAAGGCCGGTGAGCCAGTTGTTAAAGGAAGCAATGGAAAAGATAGAAAGGATGGGATTAGAGATGAATGCAATGCAGCTAGCTCTAGCCAAAGCACAAAAGAGCCCTGAGCCGTTGGGGCACATGTCGGAATACCCTCACTCCGGCCCTTCAACAAGCCTCCCGAATCACCGTTATCATCAGGAGAGAAGCCCCCATGATTCCCAAGCTCCACCACCCCATCAACCTCTCCCAATACCAAATTTTCCCACTTTTATGGGACCCATATCAGCCACCCTGCAAAGATCAAACAGCAAGCCATTGCTTCAGGCTCCCGATACGCAATACTATCCCCCTGAGCCTACATTCCATGCCCCCGAACCACATGCCTACAATCCACATTTGGAGGCACCGGAAGAAATTGAAAAGTCGATTAAAGCCCCAGAACAAGATGAGGTATTGAGGAAATTCAAAAGCCTGGAGCAGTCCTTCAGGAACCTGCACGGATTGGGCAACCAGGTCAGCATGGCCTACAAAGATCTATGCCCTTTTCCGGATGTCCAACTCCCGGCTGGGTTCAAGATGCCTAAGTTTGATATATATGAAGGGCACGGTGATCCCATGGCGCATTTGCGGGGATTCTGTAGCAAAATGAGAGGGGCAGGCGGCAAGGATGAGCTGCTGATAGCTTATTTCGGCCAAAGTTTGAGCGGATCGGCATTAGAATGGTATACCAGGCAGGATTCCAGCAGATGGTACACTTGGGATGATCTGGCGCAGGCTTTCGCAGGTCATTTCCAATACAATCTCGAGATAGTCCCTGACCGTCTCACGTTGTTGAGGACCGGGAAGAAGCCCGGGGAAAGTTTTCGTGAGTTCGGGTTCCGCTGGAGAGAGCAAGCAGCCAGAGTCGATCCTCCCATGAGAGAGGGAGAGATGGTGGACTACTTCTTACAAACCTTGGAGCCAACTTACTTTGGTCATCTAGTGATGACAGTTGGTAAATCTTTCAACGAAGTAGTAAAAATGGGCGGTATGATCGAAGAGGGACTCAGGTCCAACAAAATCCTGAGCTATTCGGCAATTAAAGCAACCACTCAGGCCATCCAGAGCGGCACTGAGGGTGTACTGGGGAAGGAGAAGAAAGAAGATGTCACGACTGTTGAGTCGGGAGCATGGTTCGGATCTAGAGGCCCGTCACCATACTATAGCCAACCACGACCCTACCACCAAAATTACCCCCGCACTCCATATAGCCCTCCACAACATTATTACCCACTGCCAGATCCCCATTTTTCCGTTCATCATGCACAAACCTATACCCACTCTCCAGCACACGCACAATGGCGTGCGTCGGCTCCCCAAAATACATACCCACCTCCACCAAACATATATCCACTTCCGAGGGCCTATAGAAATCCTCCAGGGTCAGGTTTCCGGGGGAATCAAGCTTTTAAGAATGAGAGGAAGCAGAAATATACTCCGCTGGGAGAATCCTATACTACCGTGTTCCACAAATTGAGGCAGTTAGGCCTATTGAATCCTATTGAGCCCAAATTACCAAATCCCCTTCCTGAAAATCTTGACCCTTTAGCAAGTTGTGAATATTGTTCGGGGGCTCCCGGACACGATACTGAGAGATGTTGGAAGTTGAAGAATGCCGTGCAAGAGCTCATCAACACAAATAGGATCGAGGTTCAGGTTCCAAGAGCCGCCAAACATTAATGACGATCCGTGCCGGTGAAAATAGTTCCAAAAAAAAAAATCAACAATTGGACGGCTACTCCTCTTCCTATCCGAAGGGAGTCTTGGTAGTGGGCTCTGATTTTTCTTTCTTGTTTTGGATTATTGCAGAGTTGTAATCCAGTTTTGTTTTAGTGTGAAACTCTGTTATCCCGTATTTTTATAAAGTGAAAGCTTCTCTTCTTATTTTGTTTTGAGTCTATTTTTCTTCCTTTTCTCTTTCTAAACAATGCTCTTTATACTGATTCCAATGACATGGCATGCATAACGGATCTTCAACTTAGTCTAAAAATCAATCTGATTTCGAACTGATTATACAAAAGGTCAATCACGATGACGAATTGGGATACGATGATAATAAAGCCTTCAAAGAGACAAACAGAGAGTTAAGCTAGTTGGAAGAGAAATCCAAGCCCAACTTAAATGACGCATAAGACATCAATTTAGGGGATTCAGACGATATCAGAAAATTTAAAGAGGGACAGCAAGTGTTGAAACGGATCCTCCCACATCAGGCCAAAACAAAATGGCAAATTTGTCCCGAATTGGCAGTGGCCGTATATTGTGACCAAGATGTTATCCAGTTGCACTTCATGTCAGACAGATGTCGAGGGAAGATGCATCGACATGGCTATTAATTGTTGTTTGTTTGTTTATACTTGGCATTTATCGGAGAATGAAATGACGGAGGCAATTTTTTCTTCTATCCAAACATTTTAACCTTTGCTTCCCCTTTTGAGCCTTATTTATTCTTTCATACCCCTCTTTTGGAATCAGTAATGAAAATAAGAAAAAAAAAAGAGAAGAAAATATAATGATAATAAAAACAAAAGAAAAGTCACAAAAAAAAAGAAAAAAAAAAGAAAAAAAAAGAAAAAAGGAGTTGTGAACTACGTTTGACCTGATTCCTCAAAGAAGGATACGTAGGCGCCTCACGGCTCGGTCATAGTGTAACCAAAAAATAAGAATCCCCAAGCGAGAAACTGGGGCAAAAATTATGTTTGTAATGTTGGGAAAGAAGTTCGATTCCAAGAGTTGTAATGGTTTTTACCCATCAGAATTATTTTGAACCCTTTTTGATGCCCTCTTTTTCTTTTAGCCATAAACAAAAAAAAACCCATGTTGATGTCCAAAAAAGACCTCCCGATCAGAATCCGAGGAAAGCCAAGTTAGGCAAATAAAAGCAGAGAAAGTCGGCAACGAATTGATAACCTAAAGAATCCCCAGCAAAGAGTCATATCGGCACCATAAGGCGACAAGAATTGAGAGAAATGAGAGAGTCTCATCAGTGAAAACCCCTCGAAGGGCACTATGAGGCGACAAGGATATAAAGGGGGCTAGCAAGATAAGATTGGCAAAAAATGGGCCGCATCCGGCGAAAGTTGGGCTTCTGCACATCCCCAGCAAAGAGTCATGTCGGTAACACTCCAATCTCCAGCTTAGAAAATAAAATGAGAAGAGTCTTATCGGTGAAAACCTTCACAGGCACCATAAGGCGACGAGAATTGAGAGAAATGAGAGAGCCTCATCAGTGAAAACCCCTCGAAGGGCACTATGAGGCGACAAGGATATAAAGGGGGCTAGCAAGATAAGATCCGCATCCGGCGAAAGTTGGGCTTCTGCACATCCCCAGCAAAGTAAGGCCGTCAGAAAAATTGATCGATATGAATAGACTGAGTTGGTTAATCCAGAAATACATGACATGATCATTGGGATTGATTGTACCATTCGGATAAGTTCTTTTATTTTTTCTTTCCCCAACATTTGTTCAGAAAGACTTTTTCTTTCATCTTTTTAAAGTCATCACTTTTTATTTTGGGTTTATAGTGTTTTTCTCCAGTAGTTTGTTTTTAGAAGGATTTTGTTTTTCAGAGCTTACTACTAATTGCCAAAATGCTGCGAAGCAAAAGGCGAACAGGACATGCCAAAGATAATACAATGAAATGGAAAAGACATTCGTTGCAAGACCGAATGATGAGTTGGCCTAAATGTCAAGGGGGTATAGTGAAAAAGGGGTCGAGATGCAAGAGCATCCTTGGCCGATCATCGACCAAATTCCAAAAAGGTCGGACAATGTGGAGCAAGGAAAGAAGAGGAAAAACCACCCCCAACGGGAATATGTTCACCAGCAGGGACATGATCCCCAACAGTAATATCATCCCCAATAAATAGTATCATCCCCAGCAAGTTCTGATAGTGTAATGGAACGCCGAAAAAAAAAAAAAGGGAAAGCAAAAGAAAAAAAAAAGGGAAAGCAACCATGTTTTTTCTTTTAAAACTAACAAAATCTTTCTTTGATTTGAAGCAGGGAAAAGAAATGTTACAGATGGCAGAAGAACATGCCATAAAGAAGATCATCAAACCGGGGCAGAAAATTTTCTCATCGCGAAAATTTTCTCAAGAAACAGGCGCCCACCTGAATAACGAGAGGAATACTTTTCTTGTCTGTCCATTGCATATTTCAGGCACCCACCTGTATAACAAGGGAATACATCTCATGTCTTTACCATCAGGCGCCCACCTGTATAACAAGGGAATACATTCCATGCCTTTACCAATAGGAGACACACTTCCTAGGTCTAGTTTTGCCAATAGGAGACGCACTTCCTAAGTTTTACCCATAGGAGACGCATTTCCTCCTAAGTTTACTTTTACCTATAGGAGACGCATTTCCTCCTAAGTTTATGTTTTTAACCATAGGAGAGGCATTTCCTCCTAAGTTTAGTTTTACCAGTAGGAGACGCACTTCCTAAGTCCATTTTTACCCATAGGAGACGCATTTCCTCCTAAGTCTAGTTTTACCAGTAGGAGACGCACTTCCTAAGTTTACTTTTACCCATAGGAGATGCATTTCCTCCTAAGTCTAGTTTTACCCATAGGAGATGCATTTCCTCCTAAGTTTACTTTTACCCATAGGAGACGCATTTCCTCCTAAGTTTACTTTTACCCATATGAGACGCATTTCCTCCTAAGTTTAGTTTTACCCATAGGAGACGCATTTCCTCCTAAGTTTAGTTTTACCCATAGGAGACGCATTTCCTCCTAAGTTTAGTTTTACCCAATCCTAAGTTGTTGTTGAAATTGGGAGCCCGCCCATAATAACAGAGGAATACATTCAGTCTTTACTTTCAAGCGTTGAAGTTGGGAGCCCGCCCAGATAACAGAGGCATACATTCAGTCTTTATATTTCCAGAGTTGAAATTGGGAGCCCGCCCAGATAACAGAGGCATACATTCAGTCTTTACTTTCAAGTGTTGAAATTGGGAGCCCGCCCAGATAACAGAGGCATACATTTCAGTCTTTATATTTCCAGAGGTGAAGTTGGGAGCCCGCCCATAATAACAGAGGAATACATTCAGTCTTTATTTTTCAAGTGTTGAAGTTGGGAGCCCGCCCATAATAACAGAGGCATACATTTCAGTCTTTACATTTCAAGCGTTGAAGTTGGGAGCCCGCCCAGATAACAGAGGCATACATTTCAGTCTTTATATTTCCAGAGTTGAAGTTGGGAGCCCGCCCATAATAACAGAGGAATACATTCAGTCTTTATATTTCCAGAGTTGAAGTTGGGAGCCCGCCCATAATAACAGAGGAATACATTCAGTCTTTATATTTCCAGAGTTGAAGTTGGGAGCCCGCCCATAATAACAGAGGAATACATTCAGTCTTTATTTTCGAGCATTGAAGTTGGGAGCCCGCCCATAATAACAGAGGAATACATTCAGTCTTTTCATTTCAAGCGTTGAAGTTGGGAGCCCGCCCATAATAACAGAGGAATACATTCAGTCTTTATATTTCTAGAGTTGAAGTTGGGAGCCCACCCATAATAACAGAGGAATACATTTAGTCTTTACTTTCAAGTGTTGAAGTTGGGAGCCCGCCCAGATAACAGAGGCATACATTCAGTCTTTACATTTCAAGCGTTGAAGTTGGGAGCCCGCCCAGATAACAGAGGAATACATTCAGCGTTAATTTTCAAGTATTAAAGTTGGGTGCCCGCCTATAAAACAGAGGCATACGTTTCAAGATCAAGTCAGAAGACAATAAAACAGAGGGTTATAGCAGGAATCCCCAACAGGAAACAATAAAAAATCCCAGCACCGGGAAGCAAAAAGTTGCAACAAGAGGTCCCAGCACATACTCAAGAGCATGGGTCAAAAGTAAGAAAAGCATCGGAAGAAATGCACCGGAGGAAACACAAGCCGACGAGAAAGCCAGGCAACAAGAACAAATTTCAGTCTAGCCTAGCTTCTTGTTTTTTTAAGCACGGTGTAATAAGGAGATCGGTAAGCAGTGATAACAACATGCAACAGCAGTAACATTGCAATCCCACGGTAGTCCCAGCTACCAAAATTTCCCGAACTACATTAACCTGATTCCCCTTTAGCCAGGGATATGTAGGAAACCTTTGAAGCAAAGGTTCGGTTAAATCTTTTTCAAAAAATGCTTCACACGGAGTACTCGGATGGGCAAAAATCGCTCGCTTTATCTTTGCACGAAAACCCTTCGTGTCTTCGGGCAAAGAGGGGCAGCTGTAAGCACGTGATTTTTGCCCTATATGAGAATTACTCCCAAAAAATTCAAAAATAAAATGATTTTTCTTTGGTGTGCAATTTTGTGATATTTTGAATAATTATTTGCATTTGTCTGTGCATGTTTATTTGCTAAATTAATAAAAAAATACAAAAATATGTCGCATTTTGCATGTAGGATTTAATTATACAATTGTTAGTAATTAAATTAGTTTTACAAAAATTAAAAATTACAAAAATAGGCATCTTTTGCATTTTTAGCATTTAATGCCCAAGTGAACAATTTTATGCTTAATTATTACTTAATTGCGCGTTAATTGTTATTGGGAGTTAATTTGCGATTTTATAACTTAATTTAGTTATTAATAATAATTTAAGTATTTTTATAATTTAGTTTTAGAAAATAAAAGAAAAAAAGAGAACAAAAATACAAAAGAAAATCGGATTGGGCCACTTCTTCAATTGTAAGCCAAAGGCCCAAAAAATTGCCCAATCTTCTCCATGACCCAGTCCACTTCAGACCGGGTCGACCCGGTCCGCCCCATTGACCCATTAACCCAATACCCTTTCTTCATTTTGTCAAAACACAAAACAAAAGACAAAGGAAAAAACCCTAAAAAAAACTAAAAGAACCTACCCGCCCCCTCCATCTTCTTCCTCCCAAAACCTTAATCCCAAGCCAACCATGGCTACATGCCCATCAACAACACACACATACACATACACAACAAAACATACACGCACACACGCAGCAGCCCGTCCATGGCTGCTGCTTCTTCTCCTTCATCTTCGTCAAAACGAACAGCGCCCCTCCCATGTCCGCCATTGACGAGCAGCAGTGCTGCTGTGTCGACCCCGGCTTCACGTGCTGCTTCTTGCGGCGTTCTCACAGTAGCAACCAGATGCTTCATCTTCTTCGTCACGATGCCTTAGCTCCGACCAACACCCATCGTTGCTCCTTCTCCGGCAAGTCGCTACTGACGTGCTGCTACTTCCCGTTCCACCTTCTTCTTCACTTCCGGCTGCTGCTACTTCTGTTTCAACCTCGACCGTCCAGCTGCTGCCTCATCGAACAACCATGGCCAGTCTCCATCGTTGCTTCTTCTGCCTTCATTTTCCTCGCGAACGAACTAGCTGTTTCCGTTCATCACTTCTGCCGCGACAACTGTTGCTTCGGCGTCAACTTCTTAGGTTCGGGTTCGTCGTCGTTTGGTTGAGCTTTGGTCGAGGGTCGCCGAAACAGTTCGTACGTATGATTGTTCGATTCGGTTAGTAGATTTTTGAGTTTTATTTTGTCCGTATTTTGTTTTGATATTTTCGAATCTAAAATCGGCAAATGTTTGTTTTGTTTATCGTTGAATTAATTTTTAGTTCATGTTCATGTGTTGTTTGTTAAATTAATTTTTCAGATTTCAAATGGAAGTTAATTAGTTATTTTTCATGTTTATTTCATGTTTGTATTGTTGTTTAAGTGAATATTTGTTAGTTTTATGTTTGTTAGATTCAAATTGAAATTTAATTAATTATTTCTTCAATTTGTTTCATGTTTTTTCCAGAAAATATTAATGTTGTTTGAATCGTTAGAATCCGTCATGTGTGTTGCTTAAAAACAGATTTAATTCATGTTCATCTTTGTTTGAAGTTCATGTTTAAATCCAGCGATTTAATGTGAGTTTATGTTTGTTTTGATTTGTTAGTTTAATTTGAATCATGCATATTGTTGTTTGTATTATTGTCTCTTTGTTCATCCATTAATGGTCTAAATTAACCAGGATTGGTTCCCGATATGGTTGATTTATTTCCATTAATTTGGAGTTTGTGTTGTTCATCATGTTCATGTAAATTGTTGTTGAAGATTGTTGAGAAATTGGTCATCTTGACTATATTTTGGTTGAGTTATGATTAATTGATTGTTTAGAGCAGAGGGGTAATTTGGTAAATTGCATTGCATTCGGGGGTAGATTTGTAATTGCAATAAGGTCGGAGGGGTAGTTTGGTAATTGAACATTATTTTGATTCTTTATGTTAAGCATGGGGGACAAATATAATGGGGTGGGATTTTTGATGTACTTGTTTAATATAATGGGGGACAAGACAAAACATAATGGGGAGGAATCTTGTACTTGTTTAATGTAGGCATGGGGAACATATTGTAATGGGTTGGGAGTGTGGTATTTGTTTAATGTAGGCATGGAGAACATATTGTAATGGGTTGAGAATCTTGTACTTGTTTAATGTAGGCATGATGAACAATATTTAAAATAAAGAAGACATTTAATAGTGGGCCAAAGCATGCCATTGGGGGAATAATTTTGGGGTTGGGAATGGAAGACTTGTCTTGCTATATATAGAGTCATTCTTGACATTAAAAGGGGTAGAACTTGAACCTTGAGAGGATTTTTTTGGAGAGAAAAAAGAAGAGAGTTTTAGAACTTGAATATTAAGAGATACTTGAGAGAGTTTGTGAGAGTAAAAGAGAAATCCAATTTGAACTTTCACTCGAATAATTTCTGTTTGCTTTTCTTCGAGTGTTATTCAAAAATCCGAAGCTACTGCATCTCGTGTCTTTTCTCTCTTCTGTTTTGACTGCGATTGTACTTTTTTCACTGCTGAGTTTTCAATCTGTCACTGGGTTATTCTACTGGTCGTTACTGGTTTTGCGGTGTTGCGGAACCTGTTGTTGCTGCGTTATTACTGTTGCTGACTCCTACTTCTTTGTTCTTGTACTGCTGTTTCCAGGTACACATTTGTACACTCTTGGCTTGAAGCGAAAAATGAAATATTAATCAGGCTCCTGTTCCTGTTGAATTCTTTTGTTTGGATCTGTGTTTGAATATTAATTTTCCTCTCTTCGTATAAAAATGTAGTCGATTAATTAATGAGTAATGAGGCTGCATATGTATGATTTCTTCATCTAATAATGCTAGTTTAAATTATTTGAAGAATAGTTAATCGCTTTGATATTATTGTGTATTTATCTCATGTTCTAGCAAATAATAAAATGTGGAATGAAAGCAGTTTTTCCTTGTACAAACGCGATCGCAATTTTCCGTTCACATAAGCCGTAACTTAATAACTAATAAATTGCGTTTTTCAGCATGTAAATAATTAGGAGATTTTTCTTTTATTTTAGAGACGAACTTAATAGAAAATGTAGTCGCTATAGGTTTATCCTTTTAAAATAAAAATGAGACGAGCCTCGCCAAATAAATCACAAACCGCCAGGGCCCTCAATAAAATACATAACCATTGACTAGAGTTTGGATTTGGCCGTTTAATGAACCTTCACGGCCTCTTCCTAAAATAAACAATATGTTAGACTCTTTAGGACGCGCCTTAATAAATCTTACTTTCTTAAACTCGGGTGCACATTTATGTGACCCAAATCCAATTCTCAACGGAGTCGAAATGTGTTTCTAATCACGGGTACATTGATTGTGACGTGGTTTGAGATGCGTGTCCATGACGTTGCAAATTCATTTTAAAAAAATAAGAATGAGTTGAGCCTCGCCAAATAAAATACAAATTGCGGGGCCCTCAGTAAATATTTGCTTTAAAAATTGTTTAGACTTCGGGATGGACCGTTTTAGTAAAATTCCACGGTCCTACCCAAAATAAATACGCTAGTCGCTTTAGGCGCGCCTTTAATAATTTAATTTCCTTAAACTCGGGTGCACATTGATGTGACCCAAATCCAAATCTCAACGGAGTCAAAGTGTGTCGACGACCACGAGTACATTGATTGTAACGTGGTTCGAGATACATTTTTATAACGTTGCAATTCTTGATAAAAATACCAGTAAATGATAAAAGCGGTTAAAAGATAAAATTGGCACATAAGTTCACATTTGTATAAAATCAGATAATCAAGCCAAATATAACAGTTGAGCGACCGTGCTAGAACCACGGAACTCGGGAATGCCTAACACCTTCTCCCGGGTTAACAGAATTCCTTATCCGGATTTCTGGTACGCAGACTGTAGTATGGAGTCATTCTTTTCCTCGATTCGGGATTAAAATTGGTGACTTGGGACACCCTAAATCTCCCAAGTGGCGACTCTGAAATAATTAAACAAATCCCGTTTCGATTGTCCTTTAATTGGAAAAACTCCCTTGTACCCTCTCGGGTACGTAAAAAGGAGGTGTGACAGGCATCGTTTGCATTTTTAGCATTTAATGTCCAAATATACAATTTTATGCTTCATTATTACTTAATTGTGCGTTAATTGTTATTGGGAGTTAATTTGCGCTTTTATAACTTAATTTAATTCTTAATAATAGTTTAAGTATTTTTATAATTTAGTTTTAGAGAAATAAAAGAAGAAAGAGAGCGAAAATATAAAGAAAGTCGGAATTGGGCCTCTTCTTCGATTTCAAGCCATAGGCCCAAAAAATGGCCCAACCTTCCCTACGACCCAGTCCATTTCGAACTGGGTCGACCCAGTCCATAACCCAACACCCCTTTTATTTTACAAACAAAATAAAAAAAAAAAAAAAAAATTAAGAAAACCCTCCCCACTTTTGCTTCTTCTTCTCCAAGTTTCTCCCTAGCATCAATGGCTTCCCTTCCATCCTCCTCACTGCACACACACACACGTTGTCTCCAAGCTGCCCTCCTATGAACAACCTCAGAAACCATGAACGACCTCAAAAACCACCAACGCGACTTCATCTTCCTCGTCATGTCGCGTCGTTTACTTTACTGTTGCTGCATCCTTTTCTCGACACGTCTGCTGCTTCAGTGATTGCCATGGCCATGCTTCAGTTCCTGAACAACTACGCAGCCAATGTCGTGTCGCCGCTGCAGCTCCGCTCGTTGCCATGGCTGCTGTCGTGACTGCGTCTTCTCTTCGTCGCCGCGGCTGTCGCAGCTACTTCCTCCGTCGTGCTGCTGCCGGTGCTGCTGCTTCATGCTGCTTCTTCTTCAGCCATATCACTGCTGCTTCTCTTCCTCCTTCCAGCTGCGTCGACCAGCTGCTGCGGCTTCGTTTCTGCTTCTAATGGTGCATCATCTCCTTCCTTTTCATCAAGGATTCGTTTGGTTTTCGTTTGAGTCTGTGGTGTGTTGTTTCGAGTTCAAGAGGAAGGGGAGTTTATCGTTGATTCATCTCCAGTTAGTTGGTTTTGAGTTTTATTTTGTCCATATTTCGTTTTATATTTCTCGAAATAAAAATCGATAAATGTTCGATCCTTGTTTTGTTCATGTTTATCGTTTGAATTAATTTTTAGTTTGCTTCATGTGTTTTGATAATTTAATTTTCATATTTAAATGGGAAATTAATTAGTTGTTTTTCATGTTTATTTCATTCTAATTTTATTCATTTTTTGTAAAAAAAAAGGAATTGTTAGTTTAATGTTTGTTATTCAAATTGAAGTTTTAAATTAATTGTTTCTTCAATTTGTTTCATGTGTTAAACGTATTTTCAGAAATTGTTAACATTGTTTAATTCATGTTCATCTTTGTTTGAAGTTCGTTTTTTATTTAGTAATTTAATGTGAAGTTATGTTTTGCTTCTTAATTTTGGATCATATATCTTTGTTATAATTTTGGTTGGATTTAATTGATTAGTTGAAGATTAGTAATTTGAATGTGTTTATTTGTTTTGTTTAAGTTTAATTCGAAGTTTGAACAAAGTTTGTTTGTTATTGTTATTGAATATTTTCATTCATGTTCATACTTTGTTTGGTTGATCTTGAATCCGAAATTTGTATAGTTTGATTTTTTGTTTATCATTTATGATTATTTCTTGAATTTGTCTCATAATCTTGTTTAAGTTTAATATAGGAATTGTTTGTTGTAATGTTGTTAGAATTGATTTTAAGTTCAATATGATTGAAGTTAGAAATCTAAATATACTTGTTTGTTGTTGTTGTTAAATCCGAAAATAGGTTTGTTGTTGCTAAAAATATTGTTCAATCAAATTTTAGTTGTTCTTGGTTGTTCAATTTGTGTTCATATGATTTGTGGTTGAAATCATGTTCATGTGATTTGTTATTGAAATGTTGAAGAAATCATGTTCATGAAATTTGTTGTTTGAACATTGTTAGAAATTAACCATATTGCCTATATTTTGGTTAAGTTTGATTAATTGATGTGTTATAGCTGATGAGTAGTTTGGTAATTTGTAGTACGTTCAGGGGTAGTTTGGTAATTTCAGTAAGGTCGTGAGGGGTAGTTTAGGAATTGTACATTTTGTAATTGTTTATTTGAAGCATGGGAGACAAAATGAAATGGGGTGGGTTGTGATATAATTGTTTAATATAAAGGGGGGACAAGACAAAATATAGTGGGGGGAATCTTGTATTATTTTAAATAAAGCATGTGGGACAAAATATAATGGGGTGGTGTGATATGTTTATTTAATGTAATGGGGATGAGTGGGAAGATAATGGGTTGGGTAGAGAAAAAGTATTGATTTTAATTAATTGAAAGATTTATGGGATGGGTTATAAAAGAGAAGTCTTGAAATCAGATATAGGGAGAGAGACAGAAAAAAAAAGAGATTAGAGAAAAAAAGGAGCTGAACATTTATTCCGAAAAAACATTGAAACTCTCAAGAAAAGAAAAAAACCTACAAAGAAAAATAAAAAAAAGTTGAAAATTAGAAGAGAAAGTAGTACACACCTGATAAATATTCTGGTATACAAGTGTAGAAATTAAGGGTTGAAGATTAACTAGTCTTTCAAAAATCTGAAAATTTCCCTTGGTTTCTGTCCGTTATTTTCGGCATTCCTGGATTTTATTTTGAATTTTTCAAAGCTGTCACTGGGATTTTCGTTGACTGGTTATTGCTGGTTATTGTTGTTGTTGCTGTGTTACGTATTACGTTGCTGACTTTCTTCTTCTTATATTGACAATATCAGGTACACAACTGTAATTTTGGCATTTTGTAAGCTGAAATGAAGAATGGAGTGTTAAATTTTTAATTTAGTTTAATTTAATTTTTTTTATTGTATTTAGGTTATTCATGTATTATTATACTGTAAATCACTGTCATTTGGCATAACTAGGCATATTATAGCGACATATTAAATAACGCCTTAACCAGATTATTAGGAAATATATTTAAGCCTGATTATTAATTAAAACTGTTTAATAACAAAAAATAGAAGAAATAACGTAAAAATGGTGTTATTGAATCAGTTTGGCAAAAATTAACTAAGTTCCTTATTCATAAGGTTTTTCGTCAACGATAAGTTAATCGGAATCATGTAGTCAATTTCAGTTAAAATATGAATTAGTTTGCGAACAAGTATTAGGACATGATGTGAATTAAAACAAAGTTAGTTAAGGTTAAATTGTTTAAATTTTTAGAAATATGGTTTAGTAATCAAGTTTTTTTTTCTTTCTTTCAATTTTCAGTATTTGTAAATAATTAGTTTCAATAAGCTTAAGTCTTACTAACAATTTGAATTTTAATCCAACTATGGGATAATTAGTTTTTTTTTATTTTTTTATATTTTTTTTTCCGACAATTCCATGTTGTATTTATGATTATAATTTTTATTACTTTCTGTTAATATTTGTTTTTCTCTTCTATTTAATATGTTATTTTCAAGAATGTAGATATTGATTTTATATTTATAGACAAACTTAGTAATAATAAAAAGGTAGTCATTAAAGGATATTCTTAAAATAAGGAAGGATTTCGCTAAAAATAAATAGATGTAAATAATACAAAAATTTACAGGATTCTCCAATCTCATTTATTTATTTAATTATTTTAAAAAAAATTACTTAGAATTTGGGATGGATTGTTTAGTGAATTTCACTTCCTTCCCCAAAGATAATGACGCGCTAGACTCTTTAGGCGCGATTTAATTAATTTTACCTTCTTAAACTCGGATGCGCATTTCATGCGACCCAAATCTAAATCCTAAAACATTGAATAAAAATGTGTTCCGGATTGCGGGTGCATTTCATGTGACGTAATCCAAAGACATGTTTTAAACGATGTTCACAATTTTTTTTTAAAAATAATAATAATAATAATAATAAAGTGGTAAAAAGTTAAAATTGGCACATCGGGTCATAATTGTATTAAAATCAGATAAATAAGCCAAATATGACAATTGAGCGACCGTGCTAAAACCACGGACCTCGGGAATGCCTAACACCTTCTCCCGGGTTAACAGAATTCCTTATCCGGATTTCTGGTACGCAGACTGTAATATGGAGTCATTCTTTTCCTCGATCCGGGATTAAAATTGGTGACTTGGGACACCCTAAATCTCCCAAGTGGCGACTCTGAAATAAATAAATAAATCCCGTTTCGATTGTCCTTTAATTGGAAAAAAACTCCTACGCCCTTCGCGGGATCGGAAAAAGGAGGTGTGACAGCTCTGGCGACTCCACTGGGGATACGAACCCAGAATCTCTGGTTTCGCAGGGTTCAGAATTCGAGCTTGGAATAATTGTTGTATTTGGCTTCGTTTGATTTTGTTACATGATCTGTGCTTAATGTGCTAATTAACTGCTTTTACCGCTTTGATCTTATGTGAACTGTATATAAGCTGTGCCGAAACCCATCTCCTCTCTGAGTCTTCTAAATCATGAAGAAGGGTGCACTTCGTGTGACTTCTTTTCTGTATAGTGTCTAAATTCCCAATTTAGAACGAGGTTGGATAAGTTGCAAAGCCGGTGAAACTTCTGTATTCCCGGTACGCTGCCTCCCCCTCGGCTCGAGCTGTCCGCTCGGGTAAGCCAGGTCTAGAACAAACACCCAAGTTCTGAACCTAGAATAACTCAGCTTCATGCCGGATCCCTAATAGGAACGCTTATTTGCATCATGTGCATTTTGACTTAGGGGACTCAACACAGGGGTTGAGTCCGTCTAGGGCTAGCAACCTGAAATAAAGACCATCCTGATGCATCTTATTTGTTTTATGTGCATTTATTTGCTCGGTCTTGCATGTTGACCGGCTTCTGAGTCTCGGGAGTGCAATAATAATAATAATAATAATAATTTAAAATAAAATAAAATAAAAATAGCAAGTGGAGAGTTAGATGATTAATGTAGAAAAATCAGTGTCCAAGTACTGTCAAAATGCTGCCGAAATTTTGAAAAAAAAAACATATATATTTTTACTTTTAGAATTGTTTGTTTGCCTAGAAAGCAGAAAGTGTGTAGGAATAAGTCTTTTATTTTAATTTGCTTTATTTTCAAAAAAAAATGAAAAATGAAAATAGTTTTTTTTGCTATAAAAGAAAAAGGAAAAAATTTGTTTGTTTTCAAAAATTAGTTAGTTTATAGCCTGAACTACGCGGGTCTGATTCTAACCGGATGTGAGATCAGAGGCAAACCTCTTTGGTTTCGGCTCACCGTATTCAAAAAAAAAATAATCCAAAAATATTTAACATTACTCACTTCTTTAGAAAGTTTTTCTTTTAGACCTCAATTTTTTTTTTAAAAAAAAATAATAATATTTCCTTTTAATCTCAAAATCCCAATTATTTGTTTAAAAGATATTCAAAAGAAAATTCAAAAATATTTTTTTCCTGTAGTATTTCTTTCATAAATTCAGAATAATAGTTCAAAAATATTTCCTTTCTCCTTAAAAGTTTTTTCAAAAAAATTAAAATCCAAAAAATATTTCTTTAGAATATAGATAGTTTTTAAGTAAAATAAAAGTTTTTCCTTCTTTAATCACTATAATAAATGTGCAGGATGAGCACAAGTCAAAATGAACCATTCTCAGTCTGTAGCGAGGTCCCTTTGCAACTCCACATGTGGTGGAATGATATGGAAAAAGGTAGTATAAAGATAGTGGAAAGAGTTTTGGGAGATTTTGTCGATCTATTGAATATCAAGCCAAGGACAGATATCATCGAGGCTCTAATACCGTTCTGGGACCCAACCCGCAACGTGTTCCGTTTTGCTGACTTTGAACTTTCACCTACACTAGAGGAAGTCGCCGGATATGCGGGGTTGAATGGGAAACTAAGAGGGCAGTATTTACTTTCACCAAGACCAGTATCTCCGCACGCGTTCTTGGATTTGCTAAGCATTAGTCGGAAGGTGCAGAATGATGATTTGTCGAAGGGATGTTGTACTCTCCAATTCTTGTATCAACGGTACGGAATTCCTCAGGGTTTGGAAGAACCAAACCTCGGATTAATTCACACTGGGAACAGAATCAAGTGGGAAGCAAGACGTACTTTGGCATTTATCACAGCATTTCTGGGAGTTGTGGTCTGTCCCCGCAAAGATAAAAAAATAGAGATAGGCCTTGTAGGGATGGCCGATGTTGCAATCAAAAGAACCGACAGTACTGTGGTTCCTTTGATTTTGTCCGAAATCTACCGAGCTTTAACTATATGCCGAGAAGGAGGCAAGTTCTTTCAGGGATGCAATCTGTTACTCCAGCTGTGGATGCAAGAACACCTCCATCACCGAGTGGGATACATGAACCACGGGTTGACTGAGAGAAACTGCATTAGCGGCTTTGAGAAACGAATGACAGGCGTCATATTTCCCGAAGGCGTCGAAGCATGGCTTGCACAATTGAGGTCAACAACAGCCGACCAAGTTGAATGGGCATTTGGGTGGTTGAATGATACTGAGGTAATATACATGGCGGCCGAGGAATGTCATGTTCTTTTGATGGGACTTCGTAGCATCCAGCCATATGCTCCTCATCGGGTACTGCGCCAACTAGGAAGATTTCAGGTAATTCCCACTGATGAGGATCTAAGCAAGCACGCCATTGAGTTGAGTCCAGGAGTCGTGTTCCTCGAAGGAAAAATTAGAAAGCTGTGGCACGAATGTAGATTCCTTGAACCCAAGACTATGGTTCGAGAGCTGGCTGAGGGTGAGGTAGACCCAAAATACGATGTTTGGTTCGGGAAAAGGTTCCAGATTCGTCAGAGGCCTGCTAAAAGAGCTCACGTCCAACAATTTACGGATGATTCGCAGGAACAGTGGGGCTGGTTAGTGAGAGAGGAAGGCTACCGGGTTGAAATCGGGAAGCTGAAGCGAAAATTGAAAGGCTTATGTTTGAAAACAACGTTCAAGTAGCCTCAGAGCAGGGTGAAAAGAACAAATTAGCCAAAGAAAACCAGGCACTGAAAGCCCGAATTCGCCAAGTCGGTAAGAGTGATAGCGACCGACAGAAACGTCGCTCTGATGAAAGGTTGATAGCGGAATTGAGAAATCAAGTCAGCAAAAGCCGAGAAGACTTGGAGAGATCCAAGGCTTGTATAACAAGAATGCGGGTCAGGTGGGCCACAGTTACAACATCACAGAGAGAGCACCTATGGCAAGTAAAAAGGGACTACGAAATGAGTGTTGCGACATTGAGAAAGATAAACTCCATTCTCAATAATCGGGTCCTCAAACAAGCCCGGGATGCTAGAACAGATAGAGAACGCTGCTATGAGTCGATAGCCCGGATGGAAGAACAAATGGAGAGGTTCCAAGAGCAGCTCATTGACAATACTCGAATATTGGGACTAAAGAATCAATGGATAGAACAGCCGTGCATAGAGAGGGATAGAATCAGGGGTAGGATCAATGAGATAGGGTGCTATATCACCACGAAGTGCCTAACATGTGAAGAGATGCCTCGTGATATCCTTTTTGCCTCAGTCATGGGTTATGTCCATCAGATCATGGAGGAACTAAAAAGCTTGCAAAGAAGCCTGGCCCCCAAGCCCGCGGAAAGGCCGAATGATGCCTCGCGGGCACCAAAATTCAAAGCTTTAATGTATCCCTAGTTCAATCTTGCACTTGTTTGTTTTTCGAGTCTGTTGTCTACCCATATGTTTTTTTTTCAAACATTCTCAAAAAAAAAAAATTATATATATATATGAAGTCTGTATTTTTTTGTGATGGCTTTTAATAGCATTATTTTGAGTAAAAAAATAATAAAAAAAAAACTTTGGTCTTATGGCTTGTAATAGCATTATTTTGAGTAATAAAAAAATTAAAAAAATTTTGGTCTTATGGCACGAACTACGCTTGGTCTGATTCGTGCGGGGTCACGATACGTAGGCAATCTCTATAGGATTCGACCGTAATTATAAAAAAAAAAAGAAGAATATATATTTGTCAGAGCAAAAATAAGCCGGGATGATGCATGCGGTCAGAGCAAAAGCATGTTCGAAATGATTAACTACCTAGGAGCATTGCATCCCCCTAACGTGCAATTACAATATCTGTTAAGACTCTAACACTGACAAGTTTGTTGTTTTTCCAATCAATATCAGTTAGTTGTTAGAGCGTACTGGCACCGTACCATTATCAAACAAGATCAAAAGGTCCTATACCAGAAAGCATGACTGGGTCAGACAACAACGTTGAGTCAGAAAAAACGGCCAATCAGATACTGAAGGAAGCCCTGGAGAAAATGGAAAAAATGAGGCTAGAAATGAATGAAATGCAGATAGCCTTAGCTAGAGCCCAGAAGGGGCAAGAACTACCCGTTACTCCTACCCTCCAACCAGTACACACGCCGGAATACCCCTCTCCCGGTCCTTCAACAAGTTTCCCAAGCCATCACTATTATCAGGGAAGAGAGGCTTATGATTCCCAAGCTCCACCACCCACTCAAAACCCTCCTCCACCAAATGTTCCCGTCTTTGTGGCACCTCCCCCAGCTCCACTACATAGATCATCCAGTGAGCCGCTATTCCAAGCTCACGACACCCAATATTACCCTCCCGAACCCACTTTCAAAGCGCCTGAGCCATATACCTCCTCTCCCCATTTTGAAATCCCGGGAGAAGTTGATAAACCGGTTAAGAATGCAGAACAAGAGGAGGTGATTCGTAAAGTCAAAAGCCTGGAGCAATCCTTCAGGAACATGCATGGTTTAGGAAACCAAGTTAGTGTCGCATACAAAGATTTGTGCCCTTTTCCTGATGTACAGTTGCCTGCGGGGTTTAAAATGCCGAAGTTTGACTTATATGAGGGGCACGGTGACCCAGTAGCCCATCTGCGTGGTTTCTGTAGCAAAATGAGAGGGGCTGGGGGAAAAGATGAGTTGTTGATAGCATATTTCGGGCAAAGCCTGAGCGGGTCAGCGCTAGAATGGTACACGAGGCAAGACCCCGGCCGATGGTATACATGGGATGATTTGGCCCAGGCATTCATCGGCCATTTTCAATATAACCTCGAAATAGTCCCTGATCGTCTGTCATTGTTGAAACTAGAAAAGAAGCCTGGGGAAAGTTTTAGAGAGTTTGGTTTCCGCTGGAGGGAACAAGCTGCAAGGGTTGATCCTCCTATGCGGGAGAGTGACATGGTAGATTACTTCTTGCAAACATTGGAACCTACCTATTTTGGTCATCTAGTGACATCTGTCGGGAAGTCGTTTAATGAAGTGGTAAAGATGGGAGCCATGATTGAAGAAGGATTGAAATCTAACAAGATCTTGAGCTACTCGGCGTTGAAAGCAACCACCCAGGCCATCCAAAGCGGTACTGGTGGTGTGCTGGGGAAGAAGAAGAAAGAAGAAGTTGCTGCAGTTGAAGCTAATGTTTGGTCCAGGCATAATAACCGTCCACTCTACTACAACCAACCCAGACCCCATCACCCAAACTATCAATATACCCCATATGGTCCACCGCAACACTATTATCCACCACCAGAACCACAATTTTCTATTCACCACGCCCAGACCTACACTCAACCCCCAGTGCACTCGCAATGGCGTACACCAAGTCCCCAAAATACACAGCCACACCCACACCCACAAAACACCTATCCACCTCCCAGGGCTAACAGACCAGGAACCAGCTTCCGCCCAAACCAAGCTTTTAGAAATGAGAAGGCCCCAAACAAAAAAACATTTACTCCGCTGGGAGAATCTTACACTTCTCTTTTCCACAGATTGAAACAGTTGGAGATGCTGACCCCAGTTGAATCCAAAGCACCAAATCCTCTTCCCAGAAACCTGGACCACTCTGTTAGCTGCGAGTATTGCTTAGGGATGCCGGGGCACGATACTGAAAAATGTTGGAAGTTGAAAAACGCAATCCAAGAGCTCATTGATAATCGCCGTATTGAGGTACAGGCTCCAAAGGCCCCGAACATCAATCAAAATCCGCTACCAGCGCATTATGAGGCCAACATGATCGAACTGATACATAAGGGGGCAGAGCCTAAGAAACCTTTGCAGGTGGTTATGGTGATTCGTTCTACGAAAACCAAAGAAAAGATAGTGAGTGCAAGGCCAGTGGTTCAGTTAAAAGCAGTAGAAGACAAGCCAGTGCTAGTAATGGGAAAGGGACCGTTTGTGGCCGAGAAAAAGCAGGAGCCAGTCAAGATAGTGGTACCAAGGTCAGTATCCACGCCCGTGGTGGTTGTGAAGGGAGTCTATGTAGAACCGGTTGTCATAAAACCGGTAGTGCAGTTACCCATGGTTGATAGCAAAGCCGTACCCTGGAAATATGACAAAGTAGTGGTGACATACAAAGGAAAGGAAATTGAGGAAGAAAGTTGTGAAGCACAGGGACTGACCCGGTCAGGACGTTGTTTCGCCCCCGAAGAGTTGAGAAAAGCTAAGGGCGCAAAAGACAATCCAGTGCCAGTTAAAAAAGCTGTAACGGAAGAGGAAGCAGAAGAGTTTCTGAAAAAGATGAAAGGACAAGATTATTCCATTGTTGAGCAACTGAGAAAAACACCGGCCCAAATCTCGTTGTTGTCATTATTAATTCACTCTGATGAGCATTGCCGAGCTTTAATGAAGATATTGAATGAGGCTCATGTGCCTGACAAAATCTCAGTAAACCATTTAGAGACAATTACCAACAAGATCTTTGAAGTGAACATGATAGCATTTTCTGATGATGAATTGCCTATGGAAGGCACAGAATACAACAAGGCTCTCTATTTGACGGTCAAATGTGAAGGTTCAATGGTTACTCGGGCACTAATCGATAACGGGTCGAGCGCTAATATTTGCACGTTAGCCACATTGAACAAGTTAAAGATTGATGAGGATAGAATCCGCAAAAATAGCATTTGTGTTCGAGGGTTCGATGGAGGGGGAACAAACACAGTAGGGGATATTGTACTCGAATTGACTATTGGCCCAGTCGAGTTCAAGATGGAATTTCAGGTGTTGGATGCTGCAGTATCCTATAATCTTTTGTTGGGTCGACCGTGGATTCATGCGGCAAAAGCCGTGCCCTCCACACTGCACCAAATGATCAAATTCGAGTGGGACAGACAAGAAATTGTGTTACATGGGGAAGATCCCACATGCGCCGTGAATGATGCCATTGTACCCTTTATAGAGACCGAAGATGATAAGGGGCCATGGGTGTATCAGATCCTCGACACGGTTCCGGTGAGCAGGTTGCCTGAGGGTAAAAGCATACCATGTCCTAGGGTGTCAGCTACGACCGTCATGGTAGTGTCAGAATTGTTGAATAACGGGTTCGTGCCCGGGAAGGGTTTGGGGGTTGAACAACAGTGCATTACTCAACCTGTGTCTTTGCCCAAAAATCTAGACACCTTCGGGTTAGGGTTCAAACCAACAACGGCAGATGTCAGAAGGGCCCGTAAATTGAAGAAGAAAGCTTGGGTGCTCCCTAAACCAATTCCTCGATTGTCCAGGTCCTTCGTCAGACCGAGTATTAAGAAACAATCATTGGCAAAGATGTCAGGTTCGTTAATTGAGGCGGATGGGAATTTGGATAAGGTGTTTGAGAAAGTATTTGCTGAAGTAAACATGGTTGAGGCCGGGGAAGGGTCAAGCAGAGCAAACATACAGTACATCGGACCACATGCGTACATCAACAATTGGGAAGCTACTCCTCTTCCAGTTCGGAGGGAGTCGTGGTAGTGGGTTTTGTTTTCCTTTTTGTCACCTGGATTATTCCAGGGTTTGTAATCCAGTTGTTATGTTCCGTCCGTTTGGATGAGTTAAAACCTTGTTGTCTTTACGTTTAATGAAATGCAATTTTCTTCGTCCCTAATTCTCTTTCCATTTTCTTTTCTTTTCTTTGTACAATTCTTTTTATGCTGATATCAATGACATGACATGCATGAGGAATCTTCGGCCCAGTTTTAAAAGCCAATCTAGTTCAGAAGTAATAATACAAGAGATCGAGTGTGATGATGGGGTGGATTGTAATAATGATGAAGCTTATGAGGAAATTAGTAAAGAATTAAGTCACTTTGAAGAAAAACCCAAACCTAACCTAAATGACACATAAGCAGTTAATCTAGGGGACCAAGACAATGTACGGGAAACTAAAATAAGTGTTCATTTGGAGCCACAACTCAAGGAGGAGATAATTAAAGTATTGCATGAGTACAAAGACGTTTTTGCATGGTCATATGATGATATGTCGGGTCTAAGCACCGATTTGGTGGTTCATAAATTGCCCACTAATCCAGCACTCCTCCCTGTCAAGCAGAAGTTGAGAAAGTTCAAAACAAACATAAGTGTGAAAATCAAAGAAGAGATCTCCAAGCAGTTTGAGGCAAGGGTCATTCAGGTTACACGGTACCCCACTTGGTTAGCCAATGTCGTGCCTGTGCCAAAGAAAGATGGCAAGACCAGGGTGTGCGTCGATTATCGAGACCTTAACAAAGCAAGCCCAAAAGATAATTTCCCACTGCCTAACATCCATATACTGATCGACAATTGTGCCAAACATGATATTGGCTCTTTTGTGGATTGTTATGCGGGTTATCATCAGATTCTAATGGATAAGGAAGATGCAGAAAAGACGGCATTCATCACACCGTGGGGAACATATTGTTATCGGGTCATGCCGTTTGGTTTGAAAAATGCTGGGGCAACTTATATGAGGGCCATGACAACTATCTTCCATGATATGATACATAAAGAAATTGAGGTATACGTGGATGATGTGATCATTAAGTCTAGACAGCAATCTGACCATGTCAGAGATTTGAGAAAATTCTTTCAAAGGCTTCTCAGGTACAATCTTAAGCTCAATCCTGCGAAATGTGCTTTCGGGGTGCCATCTGGGAAGTTGTTGGGATTTATAGTTAGCCGGAGAGGTATTGAATTAGACCCGTCAAAGATCAAATCTATTCAGGAGTTGTCACCTCCGAGAAACAAAACCGAGGTGATGAGTTTGTTGGGAAGACTGAACTATATCAGCAGGTTCATTGCTCAGCTCACGGCAACGTGTGAACCAATTTTCAAATTGTTAAAGAAAGATGCCGCGGTCAAATGGACTGATGAATGCCAGGAGGCTTTTGATAAGATAAAGGGGTATTTGTCAAACCCACCCGTGTTGGTCCCACCAGAACCAGAGAGGCCTTTGATTCTGTATCTGACAGTTATGGACAGTTCATTTGGCTGTGTACTGGGGCAACATAATGTTACGGGCAGAAAGGAGCAGGCTATCTACTATCTCAGTAAGAAGTTCACATCTTACGAGGTCAAGTATACTCATCTGGAAAGGACATGTTGTGCCCTAACTTGGGTGGCACAGAAATTGAAACATTACTTGTCATCTTACACCTTGCAAAGTGGAAGATCTTACTTACAGAGTTTGACATTGTCTATGTGACACGGACTGCCATGAAAGCACAGGCATTAGCCGATCACTTGGCTGAGAACCCCGTTGATGAAGATTATGAGCCTTTGAAAACTTATTTCCCTGATGAAGAGATAATGCACATTGAAGAATTAGAACAAGCTGAGAAGTCGGGATGGAAACTTTTCTTTGATGGGGCTGCAAATATGAAGGGTGTGGGAATAGGAGCAGTACTTATTTCGGAAACAGGTCAGCATTACCCCGTTACAGCTCGGCTTCGTTTCTACTGTACAAACAACATGGCAGAATATGAGGCGTGTATATTGGGATTGAGATTAGCTGTGGATATGGGTGTACGGGAAGTCTTGGTCATGGGTGACTCGGACTTACTGGTACACCAGATTCAAGGGGAATGGGAAACACGGGACTTGAAGCTTATACCGTATCGACAGTGTCTGCATGAGCTTTGCCAGCGTTTTCAGGCCATAGAATTCAGACACATTCCAAGGATTCATAATGAGGTTGCTGACGCTTTGGCTACTTTGGCGTCAATGTTGCACCATCCAGATAAGGCCTATGTTGATCCATTGCAGATTCAAGTCCATGATCAGCATGCTTACTGCAATGTGATAGAAGAGGAAATCGATGGAGAGCCGTGGTTCCATGATATCAAAGAGTACATCAAAGCGGGAGTGTATCCAACGCAGGCCACCAGTGATCAGAAAAGAACAATTCGACGGTTGGCAAGTGGGTTTTTCCTTAGTGGAGGAGTACTGTACAAAAGAACGCCAGAGCTCGGTTTGTTGAGATGTATAGATGCACGGCAGGCCACAACTATCATGACTGAGGTGCATTCCGGAGTTTGCGGACCGCATATGAGTGGGTATGTTCTAGCAAAGAAGATTCTACGAGCAGGTTATTATTGGCTCATGATGGAGCGAGATTGTATTAGTTTTGTGCGTAAGTGTCATCAATGCCAAATATATGGAGATTTGATTCATGCTCCACCATCAGAATTACATGCGATGTCCGCGCCATGGCCTTTTGTCGCATGGGGCATGGATGTTATTGGGCTAATTGATCCAGCAGCGTCAAATGGGCACAGGTTTATCTTGGTAGCTATAGATTATTTTACCAAATGGGTGGAAGCGAAGACATTCAAGTCTGTGACCAAGAAGGCTGGTAGTTGACTTCGTGCATGCAAATATCATATGTCGGTTTGGGATCCCAAAGGTAATCATCACAGATAATGGGGCTAATCTTAATAGTCATTTGATGAAGGAGACATGTGAGCAGTTTAAGATTGCTCACAGGCACTCTACTCCGTACCGTCCCAAGGCAAATGGTGCGGTTGAAGCGGCCAATAAGAACATAAAGAAAATACTCCGGAAGATGGTTGAAGGATCTAGACAATGGCACGAGAAATTGCCTTTTGCATTGTTAGGATATCGCACCACCATGCGTACCTCGGTAGGGGCGACTCCTTACTCATTGGTATATGGTACCGAGGCAGTAATACCCGCAGAAGTGGAAATCCCATCTCTGCGAATCATTGCAGAGGCTGAGATCGATGATGATGAATGGGTGAAAAGCCGTCTTGAGCAGTTGAGTTTGATCGATGAGAAAAGATTGGCATCAGTGTGTCATGGCCAACTGTACCAACGAAGAATGGCAAGAGCATACAACAAAAAGGTACGTCCAAGGAAATTTGAAGTCGGGCAATTAGTACTGAGGCGGATCTTGCCTCATTGGGCTGAGGCAAAAGGAAAATTTGCCCCAAACTGGCAGGGACCATTTGTGGTAACCAGAGTGTTGTCTAATGGAGCATTGTATTAGACAGATAGAATAAAATTTGCCCCAAACTGGCAGAAAATTTTCTTTTCAGTTAGAAATTTTCTGGAAAATCAGGTACCCATTTGGGGAAGAATAAAAATAGCACCAAGGAAGTGGTATTTGAACCAGGGTTGCCCCCAACATAATAAGTTTCCAATGGAGGAAGTTATCCCCAGCAGACAGAATAAAGGGATGACACTTGTGCTCAGAAAAGCAAAGAGCCATTATCATCCCCAGCAGCTTCCAAAAGAATGAAGCATCGATTTGAAGGGATAAAATTCCCCAGCAGCGTTATCCTCAACAACGTTATCCCAAGAAGATAACACTTTTATCCCCAACAGTGTTGAAAAAAAAAACACCAAAAACAAATTTGAAGGAGGGGAAGAAAGGAGACTCCCACAGTGGTATTATCCCCAGCAAGCAAGAACAAAGCAGCGCAAAGGAAGGAGAAAAGAAAAGAAGAAATTACGAAGGTAAGTTTCTCAAATCATTGATCTTTACTACATTTTTCTCCTAGGATAAAAAGTCCTAGTCTGATGAATTTACCTCCCGATACAATCTTGGTCCGATGAAATTTTTCTCCCAAGATAAGATATCAAATCTTAGTCGGATGAATCTTTCTCCTAAGATCACAACAAAATGGACCTAGTCTGACGATTTATCTCCTAGATTCACAATCTTGGTCTGATCTAATTGTTCTCCTAAGATAAAATCTTAGTCGGATGAATCTTTCTCCTAAGATCACAACAAATGGACCTAGTCTGATGATTTATCTCCTAGAGTCAAAATCTTGGTATGATGAAATTGTTCTCCCAAGATAAAATCTTAGTCGGATGAATCTTTCTCCTAAGATCACAACAAAATGGACCTAGTCTGACGATTTATCTCCTAGAGTCAAAATCTTGGTCTGATGAAATTGTTCTCCCAAGATAAAATCTTAGTCGGATGAATCTTTCTCCTAAGATCACAACAAATGGACCTAGTCTGACGATTTATCTCCTAGAGTCAAAATCTTGGTCTGATGAAATTGTTCTCCCAAGATAAAATCTTAGTCGGATGAATCTTTCTCCTAAGATCACAACAAAATGGACCTAGTCTGACGATTTATCTCCTAGAGTCAAAATCTTGGTCTGATGAAATTGTTCTCCCAAGATAAAATCTTAGTCGGATGAATTTTTCTCCTAAGATCACAACAAAATGGACCTAGTCTGACGATTTATCTCCTAGAGTCACAATCTTGGTCTGATGAAATTTTTCTCCCAAGATAAGATATCAAATCTTAGTCCGATGAATCTTTCTCCTAAGATAAGATATCAAATCCTAGTTTGATGAATTTTCTCCTAGGATAATTTGAAAAAAAAAGAAGAAGTTTGAATTTGAAAAAAAAGAAAAAGAAGTTGTTGAAGTCAGGAGCCCCCCTGAAGAATAGAATGACGATTTAGTGTTTGAAATCTTGCCAACCTAAAGAAAGGAATGGCGATGTATGGTTTGAAGTCAGGAGCCCGCCTGAAGAGAGGAATGGCGATTATTTTCAAAGTTGTTGTCAGGAGCCCGCCTGAAGAGAGGAAAGGCATTTTTTTAAAAAAAAATTGTTGAAATCTTGCCAACCTAAAGAAAGGAATGGCGATGTATTGATTGAAGTCAGGAGCCCGCCTGAAGAGAAGAATGACGATTATTTTCAAAGTTGTTGTTGAAGTCAGGAGCCCGCCTGAAGAGAGGAATGACGATTTATTTTCAAAATTGTTGTTGAAGTCAGGAGCCCGCCTGAAGAAAGGAAAGGCATTTATTTTAAAAGTTGTGTATTTGAAGTCAGGAGCCCGCCTGAAGAGAGGAATGACGCTTATTTTTAAAAGTTGTTGTTGATGTTGGGAGCCCGCCCAGATAACAGAGGCATACATTTTAGTCTTTACATTTCAGTTGATGAAGTTGGGAGCCCGCCCATAGAACAGAGGCATAAATTTCAGTCTTTACATTTCAAGCATTGAAGTTGGGAGCCCGCCCAGATAACAGAGGCATACATTTCAAGATCAAGTCAGAGGACAATAAAACAGAGGGTTACAATAGGAATCCCCAGCAGGAAACAATAAAATTCCCCGGCACCGGGAAACAGAAGGTTGCAACAAGAGGTCACAGTACAAACTCAAGTACATGTGTCAAAAGAAGTAAAGCACCGGAAGAAATGCAAGCAGACAAGGAAGCAAGGCAACAAAAACAAATTGTACTCTAGCCTAGCTTCTTGTTTTTTTAAGCACGGTGTAACAAGGAGATCGGTAAGCAGTAGTAATAGCATGCAACAACAGTAACAATGCAGTTCCCACGGTAGTCCCAGCTACCAAAATTTCCCGAACTACATTGACCTGATTCCTGTTTAGCCCAGGATATGTAGGAAACTTTTGAAGCAAAGGTTCGGTCAAATATTTTTCAAAAAAAAAAATGCTTCACACGGAGTACTCGGATGGGCAAAAATCGCTCGCTTTATCTTTGCACGAAAACCCTTCGTGTATCCGGGTAAAGAAGGGCAGCTGTAAGCACGTGATTTTTGCCCTATATGAGAATTACTCCCAAAAAATCCAAAAATAAAATGATTTTTCTTTGGTGTGCAATTTTGTGATATTTTGAATAATTATTTGTATTTGTCTGTGCGTGTTTATTTGATAAATTAATAAAAAATACAAAAATATGTCGCATTTTGCATGTAGGATTTAATTCTATAGTTTTTAGTAATTAAATTTGTTTTACAAAAATTAAAAATTACAAAAATAGGCATCGTTTGCATTTTTAGCATTTAATGTCCAAATAAACAATTTTATGCTTAATTATTACTTAATTGTGCGTTAATTGTTATTGGGAGTTAATTTGCGCTTTTATAACTTAATTTAATTCTTAATAATAGTTTAAGTATTTTTATAATTTAGTTTTAGAGAAATAAAAGAAGAAAAAAAGAGCGAAAATATAAAGAAAGTCGAAATTGGGCCTCTTCTTCGATTTCAAGCCATAGGCCCAAAAAATGGCCCAATCTTCCCTACGACCCAGTCCATTTCGAACTGGGTCGACCCAGTCCATAATCCAAAAGACCCAAACCCCTTTGTCTTACATTTTACAACACAAAACAAAAGAAAAAAGAAGAAAAAACCCTAAAAAGACTAAGAAGTCATCCGCCCCCCCCCCCTCCTATCTTCTTCTTCTTCCTCAAGTTTCTCCAAAGTCATCCATGGCTTCCCCCTCAAAGCTCAACCATGGCTGCCCAACGTCACACTCATACACACACACGCACATCACCCTCACGACCCCGGCTCAACCAAACGACCTCCAAACGCGACCGAACCAACAACCAATCCGTCGAGCTCCACCATGAAAGCTCACAGTTGAGATTTCCGCGACTACTTCTGTCTCCGAGCTGCTGCATCGCGCTCATCATCTTCAACACCAAGCTCCCCGCGACTGCCCGTCACAGCTTCTGCCATCGTCATCCATGGTGGTTGCTTTCATCTTCTCCGTTCTTCGTCAAAGCTCGAGCTTCGACCTCCATCCATGGCTGCCGTAGATGCGTCTTCTTCGCTAATCGAGCTGCTGCTACCTTCTGCTTGTGACGGGCTGCCATTTTTCGTTATGGGCAACGATGCCAAACGACCACCTTCTTTGGTCGTCCATTCGTGGTCGTCTTCGGCGTCAAGTTATCTTGGTGCGAGATTCGTTTCCGGACAGATTGTTTCCATCCAAGTTCATCGTCATTCGCTCGATGCTTGGGTCGTCAAAACAGTCCGTACGTATGTCGTTCGATCCGGTTAGTAGATTTTGAGTTTTATGTTTGTCCGTATTTTGTTTTGATATTTTTCGAATCTAAAATCGGCGAATGTTTGTTTTGTTCATGTCTATGCTTAGATATTTGATTTTTGGTTTTGTTCATGTTCATGTTGTTTGTTAAATTAATTTTCAGATTTAAAAATAGAAGTTTAATTAGTTGTTTTCATATTCATTTCATGTTTGTATTATTGTTTAAGTGAATATTTGTTAGTTTGATATTTGTTAGATTCAAATTGAAATTTAATTAACTATTTCTTCAATTTGTTTCATGTGTTTATGTATTGTTAGAAATTGTTAATATTGTTAAGTTCAAGTTTAAGTTCATAATTGTTTCTTCGTCGATCTTGTTATTTGTCTAAAGAATTTAGTTGTAATAAGGGAAGTATGTTGGTTTTAATCATTTTAATCTATCGTTTTTATTTTTAGATTTAATTCATGTTCATATTATGTTTGTTTGTTCTTGAATCCGAAATTTGTATAGCTTGATTTCTTGTTTACCATTTGTGATTATTTCTTGAATTTTTCTCATAAAGTTTAATATAGGAATTGTTGGTCGTAATGTTGTTAGAATTGATTTTAAGTTCAATATGATTGAAGTTAGAAATCTAAATATACTTGTTTGTTGTAGTTGTTGAATCCGAAAATAGGATTGTTTGTTGCTAAAATATTGTTCAATCAAATTTTAGTTGTTCTTTGTTGTTCAATTTGTGTTCATGTGATTTGTTGAAATATTGTTAAAATTGTGTTCATGTGATATTGTTGTTATGATGTTCATCCGTGTTCATATTGTTGTTTGAACATTGTTAGAAATTGATCATATTGTCTATATTTTGGTTAAGTTTGATTAATTGATGTGTTATAGCTGATGGGTAGTTTGGTAAATTTGTAGTACGTTCAGGGGTAGTTTGGTAATTTCAGTAAGGTCGGAGGGGGTAGTTTAGGAATTGTACATTTTGTAATTGTTTATTTGAAGCATGAGGGACAAAATGAAATGGGGTGGGTTGTGATATAGTTGTTTAATATAAAGGGGGGACAAGATTTAATTTAAAGGGGGAATCTTGCATTATTTTAAATGAAGCATGGGGGACAAAATATAATGGGGTGGTGTGATATGTTTATTTAATGTAATGGGGATGAGTGGAAAGATAATGGGTTGGGTAGAGAAAAAGTATGGATTTTAATTAATTGAAAGGTTTATGCGATGAGTTATAAGATGAAGTCTTGAACACAAGACAAAGGAGAGAACAGAAATAGAGAAAAGATACGAGAAAAAATACACACACAGATAGAGAAAAAAAACGGACAGAGAATAGAAGAGAGAAAAATTCCGAAAAATATTTAAGCTTTCAAAATAAAAATAAAAGCTAAAAAATCTACTGCTTTCTTTCTTTGTTTGAAATTAGTATTAATGGTTGTTGTTTCATTTAAAGCTTAAAGCTTTTGTTTTTGGGATTACTACTCCACCGGTCTGTACCGGGTTGTTACTGTTGCTGGGCAGTTGTTGATGTTGTACTGTTATTACTGCCGCTGATTCTTATCTTCATTTTATTGCTTCCAATATCAGGTACATATCTGTAAATTCATGTCATGAAAAGCTTCAACATGGCAAGTAAATGAAGTTTGGAATTATAAGGATGTCTTCTACTCATTTAAATTTTATTAGTTTAAGTTTCAGTTTTGTTTTAGTTGGTTAATATAGTATTATACTTGACATGATAAATTGTTAACTAATTAACCTTCTGGAGTAGTAAATTCCACGATAATCTTATATGTTTTGAGGACTAGTGATGATATTTACTGTTTGAATTGTTGAGATAGGGAACATTGCAGAAAATTGGCCATTAATTAAATCATGTGATATTGTTAGCTAAGTAAAGAATAGTACGGAAATACCCAGAAATTACATTACTAGCTTATTTTGTCAAATATCCAATTTTGTTTAAGGCTAGATGATGTCGTCTTATTAAATCAATTGGTAGATTAGTTCTCTTTCTTAATAACAAATGGCATAGTTATTTTAGGAACGCGATCAACTCATTTCTTTTAATGTATGAAATAATGTCGATGATTTTTTACAAAATATAGAGTTAGTGTTTTTAAATATTCGCGTAGGCAGAGAATAAGAATTGGTTTATTTATCTCAAACTCAATCTTCGTAATCAAAAATTAACTAAATAATTATAACTTTGGACTAAAAACAAGTATATGAAAAGGATATGGGATTTATAAGCACGAATTGCAACATTTTATGTCAAGGATATGTAGAAATAGAGTTCGCATTAAATATAACAATGAAAATTTTTCAGAAACTATTAATTTGTCTATCAAGTTAATTCTTTTTCCAGTTTTATATGCGATTCGATTTTTGGATATATTAATGTTGTATCCACGATAAAAATGGTAGTATTTTTAGTTACATGTTGTTTGTTTCTTTTTCATATCATTAATTCTTTAAAATTTGAATAGTTTTGAGGTATATAATTCATACGAGTCATAGCCTAAAGCGTCCTAGCAACCTTGAAAATGTCCTATGAGTGCACTACTCGTCCCTTATTTGTGGCCCTGAAGGTATTATAGGACATCTACTTTTGGACAGTTCTAGACCTTCCTAAGGTTTTAAAGGATAAAAGTCCAGGCGTTAATCAAGAATAAATAGGACTACATTTAAAGAGAACAGATTATAGGCTCACAGTCACCTCCACAAATAGAACAAGTAAATGCACGTCTTCAAACAACAGTCAGGTATTTAAGAGAAAATCCTAGAACATGATATCTTGGTGAGCAGGAATTATGCAATATTGACTTAAGACAAAGTGTAAAAGATCCTATTTAACTTGCCTACTGATTTAGACCTATTAAATCTGAATGGTGTTAAATAACAAAGCACAGTTTCAGAGTTGCGGATTTTAAATCGCCCTATAGGCTTGCCTAAACGCAGAATAGTGATGTCCTAAGAGCATGGCATCTACATAGATGCAGTAAAATAGTGAACAGTTTTAAACGGATACTTAAGATCCTATAGACATGCTTTCTAGTGATAGTAAATTAAGGTAGTGTTTGAAAACTCATTTAAAGAAACGGATAGTTGATTAAGCCAATTCAGAATGAACTAACATAAATTAGACTAATTTGTTTAACTAAACTGATTTTAAGATTTATAGGCAGGATTTCAACTAGAACTGATTTTAATTCCTATAGGCATGGTATCTAATTGTTAAGAGCTAATTTTGGGACTTATAGGCATGATTTCTAGTGAAACAAATGCAAATACCTGTTGTAACAGAAACTGAACTTAATCATTTTACATTCTATAGGCATGATATCTAATTATAAAGCCATTTAGATCCTATAGGCATAATTTCTAATTATAAAGCCATTTAGATCCTATAGGCATGATTTCTAATTATGAAGCCATTTAGATCATATAGGCATAATTTCTAATTATAAAGTCATTTAGATCCTATAGGCATGATTTCTAATTATAAAGTTGATTTTGACCCTATAGACATGATTTTTATTATTGAAACCATTTAAATCCCATAGGCGTGGTTTCTAGTATGGTAAAGCAAATATAGAAAATGCATTAACACAATCCTATAGGCATGGTATCTACCCGAGTTACCCAACAGATATGTAACTACCCACCCCTTTCCACTAATCACCCCAATGTTGTTTACAAATAATTATTATAGACCAGCTGAATGAATTACATAAATAAAGAAAAAGAAGAAGTTAACTATAGGGAGCCTGAAGCAGGCCCAAATGACTTCCCAAGCCTCCAATAGCCTCAAATGCCAAAGTCCATAGACAGTATCATGTCTAGGCGTGTCAGAATTCCCTAAGGATCTCAAGGATCACGGGCAGTGCTCACACCTAGACTTTTTCTCAAACAAATAACTGATTTAGGTGCAACATAGAAGGGCTAGCTCAGACATGCCAGAGTTCAGAGAGATCTCAAGGATCTCAAGGCAGTACACATGACAGAGGGGCAGAACCTAATATTCTATGAGTAATGTGAGAGTGCATAATGACTTTGAAAGAGATTGGTAAACAGAGAAAGAAGGTCTTAGTAGCAGAAAGAACTTTTATGAAAATTAGAACTGAGTTAGAGTAGGAATAGTTTAAGAAGACATTTCAAATAGTCAGAAAGCATGTCAGAGAACATACAGCTTCAGAACAGATATCACACAAGGGAAAGAGGTAGGGGAACACCTAGCATATACCTTAGTGATGGCAATCAAATACATAGATGGTAGTTGCAAAGTTAAGTTGAGAACACATAGGTTTAAGACACAAACAGAATTACATTAGAACAAACTGTACCAGACAAACATTTCATGAAAACATTCAAGATTTTAGAACAAGCAGGGTTTGGTCATGCTAAACAGTATGAAACCATAAGCTTAAAACATGCTTTGTGATACAATAATCTATGTATGCTGATTGCATATTAAGTAGGATAGCTCATAAAACTGGAAATCAAAATTGATAAACCGCAGGAACAATGTAAACACATAGCTTGGAATGTGAATTGAATCAGAACATACCAGTTAAGGGGAGTACACAGAATACAGAGTAGAGATAATGCTAGTAGCCAACCTTGGCTTACAGTCGGCTGAACTAATAAAAATTGCAAGGAACAGAAGAGAGTAGAGAGTATAATAGTGTAGATGAACTAGTGTTCGTTATTTTTTTGGACTTGAAGTAAGATGGGGGTTTATATAGTAATCAGAAGCTTGACACATAAGGTAAGAAATCAATTAAGTAGTAAATTAGGGAAGTCACACGTAAATCAGCAAGATCTTCCCTTAATCAACGGACAGCTCAATCAATGGTAAAACATACTAAGTATTTAAGGAAAATAATAAAGTAAAGTTTAGGTATAGAATAGGTAATTAGGGGTAAATGCACATCAGTTTAATTAAGGAAACAAATCAATAATAATTAGCGGAATATAAACAATGCCGGGAAAAACAATTAAGGCAGGCAAATTTAATCAAATTGAGCAAAGAAGTAAGAATCAAGCGTTTAAAGGAAAGTGTTCAAATTAAACCAGGGATTAAGGGATTCAGAATGATTGAGGATTCAGTCAAAGAGAAAGTCATGGAAGAATCACCATGCTTAGCATATAAAATGAGGTAGATCATGAATAGTCATGAATCGATACATAATTTTAACAAAACAAAAGTTAAACAACACTGATTCAAGGAGAAGTATACAAGTCTTGCATGAATGGTCAGTATGAACACAAGTACATAATATCAGTGAAAGGTCAAACTAGGAAAATTCAGTAGAAACATATTAGAACAAGAAAAATACGAGAAGTCACAAGAACCCAAGACAAGAACACAATCAGATATACAAATATCCAGAAACCAAATGAAGAATCCCAAAAAATTAAGGTTTTCAGTATAAACGGTCTAGGGTTGTAGCAGGTTCATAAAATCAGTCAAAAACGTATGAGAAGCAGAAGTTTAAACACAAAGAATCATCAAACAAATTTTAACAAGAATTTCCGGAAACCCTAGTTTTAGGAAAAGATGAAAAATCACTTGAAATCATATGGTTCTTGTAAAAAATCTCAAAGCCATTGTAAAACTCACAGGAAATAAACTTAAATAACCTTAGATATGTACAGATCTAGGAGGTTTTAGAAAAGAAATTAGGGGTTTCGAAGAGAACCATACAGAGATAAAGAAACCTGTTTAGAAACCCATAGATCGTGGCTAATATAGGACGATCTCACTCAAAATCACACCGGAATGGCCTGGAATAGGCGAAAGATGAGTAGATGTAAGTCGACATAGTCTTGGTCCCTTGAGGGCCTTAGAGATGGCAAGAATGACATGAGAAAGGCCATTGGAGCCCTAAGAGGTGGTGAGAGGTCACCGAAGGTAGCCATAGATGGGGGTCACTAAGATTCGAGATTAGGGTTAGGGTGAGAGCGTTTGAGAGCAGAGAGGATTAGATGACGACGGTATAAAGTGGGGAATGAATTAGGGTTTTGGGGCATAGGGTGGTTTAATTAAGGAAAGGGGAAACCTCGACCGTTGATCAAAATGCTCAACGCCTAGGATTTGGCCGGTCATTTGGGTTGGGCAGGTAGTTATTGGGCCTGAGTAGATTTAGGTTAAAAATTGGGCTGATTTTGGGTTTGGGGTTGGGTTTGAGCTAAAATTGAAATAAAATTAGGTTAGATTTTAAATAGCCATTTTCAATACTATACAATTTATAAAAAATAATAAAATGATTTCCAAAAATATTTCGTGTAATAAATGATTAAAAATAGTTGTTTAATATTTTAAAAATATAAAAGACCATTTTATGTATAAATAACGTAATTATGCACTAATAGGGCTAGTATTGCAAATATATGCAAATTAACTTAAAAATGTAAATTCAATTATAAAAAATAAACTAAAAATATTTAAACAATATTTTGGCATAAATATAGAATTTAGATGACTAAATCACCATAAAAATAATTTGAAGGATAATTATTGGAATTTTTATAAGTAAAAGGGAAGAAATAAATTAATTTGAAGGCTTTAAAATTATAGAAAAATTATAAAAAATTCTTATGCATGCTTATATATGCATATATGCTATTTTAAAAGTATATATACGTATTAAAAATATATAGGAAAACAATATGTACCCAGTAAGTATCTTGTCTAATCTCGAAGAAGTAGAGACGAGAGGTCGACTTGACACTTACTAGGGTCAAATAATATGAGAAAGTGTTATACTAAGTATGGATAGCACAAATGATAAACAATTTATAGCAATGAGTAACATGTCCTTTCCTAGCAGATATCATAGTTTGTCATTTACTTTTCAGGGCATATAACAAAGTTCAATCCACAGTAACATATCGAGCAAGAAGCATACGCAAGTAGTGTCGAGGTCGTACGGCCCGATCCAATATAAAAATAAAGTGTGCACTACCGAAGGGTCGAACGGCGCGAATCATAGATGCATCTATTACCCCGCTCGTGAATCATACATGCGATGCGGTCAAATGCAATTAAGCACAACAAACAGGCATACAAGAACATATCAGGGGAGCAATTACTCACACAAATGTCAACTTCTCTTTAAAAGATCAAGAAAGTGATGTTTCTCGCATAAATTTCATTTACCACATTCAACATAATTTAAGCAATCCAAATTAACCATAAAGTCACAAGAATATTACATAAAACATGCTTTTGGGTCCTAGACTACCCGGACATAAGCATAATAGTAGCTACGCACGGACTCTCGTCACCTAGTGCGTACATAGCCCCCGTATTTAGTGGCAAATTATTCAATTATTACACCTATGGGGACATTTCCCTCTTACAAGGTTAGATAGGAGACTCATCTATCTCCAAAGCGTACTCCCAATATCAAGCACGTTCTCAAACCCTCAATTTGGAGCCGAACGATCCGAAACTAATTAAATGAGGTAGGAACTAGTTAATACAAGCTCAAGAGTTCGCATTTTAATTACTAAAGTAATTTCCCCACCTTAAACACAAGTTTCCTAAAATCCGACCCCGAGCCCACGTGCCCGGATTCCGGAACTTTTCGTAGAAAGTTGTTCTTTATAACCTAAGGATCAATAATATATGATTTCTACTTCATTCTATGACAAATTTCATGGTTAAATCTAACTTTTATCAAAACCCTAGGTTTTGCTCTAATCCCATGATTTTCCTTAATCTTTGTGTGTTAATCTACCCGAGGTTCAAGTATTAAACTAGGAATAAATAGGATGAACTTACCTCAAGATACTAGGTGGAAGTCTTCTCTCAAGAGCTCCAAAATCGCCCAATAAATGAGTGAAAATGAGCAAAAATGGCTTAGAGCCCGTAATAAATGAAGGTCACTGCTTCAGTGATTTCCGCATCTCGAGTCCTGGACCGCACCTGCGACCACCGCATCTGCGGAAAGGTGTCCGCTTCTGTAGAAATTCAGCTGGGCCACTGGGCCGCTTCTGTGGCTTCTGACTTGGCCTGCCTTGGCCACTTCTGCGAGAGAATGACCACTTCTGCGGTCTCGCACCTGCGGCTGACCAACCGCAGGTGCGGTTATGACAGAAGACTAGAGCTTCAGCTCCTTCCCAAGTTTTCCAACTTCATTCGAGCCTCGCCCGATTGACGCTCGGGGCCACCGGGCCCCGCCCGAACATACCGACAAGTTTGAAATCATAAAACAGACTCGCTCAAACCCTCAGAATGCCCGAAACAATGCTAAATCTAAGAATCACCCCCTAAAACCAATTGAATCAAACTTATGAACTTCAAGTTCTTCAATTCACTTCTAACGCGCCGAAACGTACTTATACTACTCAGATTGATACCAAATTTTGCGGGCAAGTCTTAAATGTTATATTGGACCTGTACCGGGCTCCGGAACCAACATACGGGCCCGATACCAATATTATCAAGTATTATTTAATTTCATTAAATCATTAGAATTTCAGTTTAACAATTTCTAACAAAAATTCATTACTCGGGCTAGGGACCTCGAAATTCAATTCCGGGCATACACCTAGGTCCCATATTTTCCTACGGACCCTGCAGGACTGTCAAAACACAAGTCCGGGGTTTGCTAAAAATATTGACCAAAGTTAAACTTAGCATTTTAAGAAAATCTTAGGGAATCAAGTGTGCCTATTACAACTAAAACTCTTCCAAATCCCGAACCAACCATCCCCGCAGGCCGTAAATTAATTAAAGAAAGCACAAAAAGTTTTATTTAGAGGGACGGGGATTTAAAAGCAAAATGACCAGTCGGGTCGTTACATTCTCCATCTCTTAAACAAATGTTCGTCCTTGAACGGACATAGAAAAGTACCTGAGCTAGGAAAAAGATAGGGGTATCTGCTCCGCATATCCTCCTCGGACTCCCAGGTCGCCTCCTCAACTGGTTGGCCCTCCACTATACCTTTACCATGGAAATCCTCTTGGAATTCAGCTACAATCCTGTCTATCAATAATGGCAACTGGCTCCTCCTCATAACCCAGACTCTCATCCAACTGAATAGTACTGGAGGCCAACGCATGTGACAAGTCAGCGTGTGTTGATACCTAATTTTTCCCTGTATATTTTTAATATGTAAAATACTATCAAAATAGCATGTATATGCATATATAAGTATGTCCCAAGGTTTCAATATTTTTATCTTATTTTTTTAAGATTTTTTAAATCAATTTATTGTCTTATTTTAGCAAGAAAAGCCCAATAATTATTCCCAAAATTGTCATTTTGGCAATTGACTTATCCGATTCTCATATTTATACTAAAATATAGCTAATATAAATTTTTCATATTTTTATAAATTTATTTAATATTTTTAAAGCTAAATTGCCTATAATTGCAATATTAGCCTATTTCAAGATTTAATTGTGTTTACAAATATAAAATGGATTCCAGTATTTTTATTTCTCATAATTATATATTAGTAGTCATTTTAGTACCTTTAATTTACTCCCAAAAATTATTTTACTATTTTTTATAAATTAAACAAGGGAAAAGTGGCCATTTAAATGTTAGCCCATTTGCATTTCAATTTTGGCCTGATTTGGCACCCAATTAAACCCAATTACCTTGATCCAAATCCTAGTCTAGCCGACCCACGACCCTTTTAAAATGACTCGCCCGGATCCCCATTCAATCCAGCCCGTCGATCAAAATGATCAATGACCACCCTTTAATCTTTCCTTTTTAATTCCCATTACCCCCCAAACCCTAACCATTTCTCACCATTAGCCGCCTTTGAATCCCCCATTCTCCCAATTATCTCTCAGAAACCCTAGTCGTTTTCCTCTACTTCCATCCTAAAATTGCCTGAATCGATGGCTTCTAAAGCCATTAAAAGCATGTATTTGCTTCCTACGACTCCTACCTGCTTGATTATTATGTTTTCAAGACTATACCCTGAGGAAGTTTGGTCCAGACCTTGGTCTATTTCGGTGTTTTGCTGTCTACGGTCGTCTCCGACCTTGTTCCGGCCAGCCATGGTTGTTCAAGCCTGATCTTGACTTCTCCTACCAAGATCAATGACTTTCCAAGCCTTTCTCACTATCTAGGGTTCTTCTGAAACCCTAATCATCGAGGTTCTTCCGATTCTTTTAGATCCGTTATAGATCTGTGTTTACTCTAAGCTTCTAAACGTTTTCTCAAAGTTTCTTTCAAAACTTTGCTTTCAGAACCTTCATCTTTTCTGACTTAGGGTTTTTTGTTACTTTATTTCTAAGTTCTTCTATTTTTAAAAAAAAACATGTCTACTATGTTTCTTATATTGTTCTTATTCTACTGTGTTTCTTACGTTGTTCTTCTACCGGGTTTCTTATGCTGTTGTTCTACTATGTTGCTTCTTTATGTTGTTCCTATACTGGAATATGCATGTTAAAGCCCTAGTTCCTTCTTGATATTTCTGAACTTATTTCGTTAGTATTTCTGCCTGATTTGCTTGTTCTTCATCTTTAAACTTGTTTGGTTTCAAAATCCTAATTTCTTTGAACCTATTCGAGTTTCTGAAAAATGTTTCATTTACTGCTCGATTGAATTTCTGAATCTTTGTTTCTTTATATGATTCTAACTTCTTGCTAAAACTCTATAAGGTCTTTTACTTGACCCTTTGGTATGTTATTCAATACTCTCTCTTCTCTGCTACTGAGTAACTGGAATCGACCTATGTGACTACCTGTGTTTGCTACTATACAATGTTTATCTTTGTCCTAAATGTAGCCTTGCCTGCTTGATACTCATATATTCTTTTATATGCTGAGTTTCCCTCTAAAATGGCCTTAAATTTGGGACTGATTTCAGACCTCCTTGTGTGATTCTGATTGGTTCTTTCCTTGTTTTACTGATTTCCCTGATTCTTCGGTTGATTTGAGAATTTTCCCTTATCCTTTCGATTCTCCTATTCTGACTTGGTTTATTTATAACTTCGAATCCCTGACTCCTTAATTTACTATGTGCTGATTGATTTATTGTGTTTCTTACCTTATTTGGTTAACCACGTATTTCAAAAATTCTTTATTAATTCTTCCCTTAATTAAACTCCTATGTATTTACCCCCAATTGCCTACTTTGCAAAAGATGTTCACTTGATCTCTTTCCTTAAATAATTTCTGTCCATTACCATTTGGTTTTAACTCCTTGATTAAAGGAAGTCTTTGATACTAATTGATTTTTAATTGATACACAGTCCCATAATTATTTTCTTGCCTTATTTTCTGCTTGTTTTCATACTATAAATACCTAGGTTTTGCATTGACATGACAGACAATCCCTCACTCATAGTTTTCTTCTGAAACTACACTTACACGCAATAGTATTCTCTCTTATTTGCTTGCATTGTGGCCTGTTTACAAGATCTATAGCCTTTTTTTGTTGTGTTTCTTTGAAACTAGTATGTTCTGATTTAAATTTCAGCACCACAACAAATGTGTTTATTCATGCTTTTGTATCCCTGACTACTTACTGTTTCTGTATAGTTCAGCATTACTGATTTCTTTTCCTGCTTGTTCTGTTATGAATCCCTATTCTCCACCCCCTTGTGTGTTTAAGCTATGGTTTGGAGCAGGGCAATGTGTAAATTGTTGCCCATGAATCAAACCTGATCCCTTGGGATCCTAGCCTCCATTAATGTGTGTTTTGATGAGCTTATGGCATGCTAGCATCCTCCGTTGATGGGCATGCCTAAAGCCTGCCCTTGCCTAAGCAATAGGCTCTTTACAACCTCCTCATTCCCCTGTACCCCTATGTGTACTTATTTGTAGTTGTTTTCCTTCTCCTTTCCCTCTCTCAGAAGACTATTTCTGCACTTGCACTCTCTCTTAGTCTTTAAGTCATGACCCTCTCTTGTGAGCCTTGCCTTGGGACCTTAAGTTCCCTCTAAACTTGGACATTTGAGGGCTGGTCTTTCCACACTGCACTTGTCTTAATCTGGTAACACGTTTGGGTGTGAGCACTGCCTGGAGCTCATTTGAGACTCTTATAGAACTCTGACACACTCAAATGGGAGAAAGGCTTTGGATCATGAATCTCTTGGAGTTGGTTTACCTCATATTTCAGACATGCAGTCTAAATCAGGCTCTCCTTGGTTGTACTTTTAATTTCTAATGTATTCTTTTACTTTATTCTGGGTTGTAATAATTTTGTAATAAATATTTGGGGCTGATTAGTGAAAAGGGCGGGTAATTATGTATGCAAAAAGGGTAGATACCATGTCTATAGGAATTCTGAATTCTGCATTCTCACCTAGATACCATGTCTATAGGAATTCTGAATTCTGCATAGATACCACGTCTATAGGTTTTCAAATTCTGCACATTCAAATGCATATAGAAAACATGTCTATAGGGAATTATGAATATCCATTCTCATATAGAAATCATGATCATATCTCTGCTACACTCGTCTAGAATCATCCATATAAGTCAATCTGAATTCTGCATATGCATATAGAAAATATGCCTATAGGACCTTTTAAATCCTGTGTATTCATTCGCCATCTAGAAATCATGCTCATAAGACTTAAGCGTTCAATTGCATCTAGATACTATGTCTTAAACCAAATTCAGCACCTAGATATCATGCTTTTTTTTAGCATTTTTACCATACATGGCTTAAAATCAATTACACGTAGAAAGCATGTCTATTGGAGATATTAATATAATCCGAATCGTTTCATTCACGTATAGAACTAAAATCAGTAATAACGAGTATCATCAGCTTCAGAGCCTATTACTTCCATTAAAGTGTGCTTTCTTTTTTTACCAGCATATACTCAGTTTATTTTTTAGACCTTATTATTTCATGGCTTTCCTGAATTCAATAGATACCATGCCTATAGGATCCTTGTCCGACACTTAGGCAAGCCTTAGGATAAAAGCTGTAAACTGAATCCGTTCTATTAACTACAACCAGCAGGCAGGCCTGATTCGGGCTTCTTATCTTAGATATGCAATACATCAGTCTATCTCAACCTCTAAGTTCTTTCACATTTAGTATTTAATTAGACCTTAAACAGTACGTGCAAGACATGCTGAATTACGTGCTTTTTTGACTAAAGGAGGTATATTTGAGCCCTTTTGCCTGTTATGTGCTTTCCCCCAATTTGTTATACATGTTCTTTCATGTCGCCTTAGAATTTTGCCTTTGAAACTACAAATAAGTTGATATACCTTCCCTTTAGGATTAGTAGTCCTAAATGCCTCTAGGACTGACAGGATTGGGCGGGTAATAGCATGCAATGAGTAAACGAGACCATTCCGCGCTTTAATACCTTAACGGGGTAGGAAGGGTAGATATGGATATGATGACAACGCGATAATGCCACGCGTAACCCCTCATTGAGGAGTGATTACCGGGCATTGTATGGGGTGATCCATATTAGTAATAAACCTAGGACCCCCTTTCCTTTATTTCTTATCTCTTTTAAAGAATTTCAAACTCTTTCTTTTAAGAAAAATCGGCTTTCTTTTAGTTCTTTTCAACTTTATTTGTTTGTAAACCCTTATGTGAAAATTCCCTCTTATTTGAAGCTTTATTTTTTTATGTGTTATTTGCACCTAAGTTCACAACAATAGTCTGGCCGGGAACCACAGTAGTGGATCCTGAGGGGTGCCTAACACCTTTCCCTTGGGATAATTTCAAGCCCTTATACTATCTCTGGTTACTCAAATCAAACTCTCTTGGTGTCCTAATGCACCCTAATCATTAGGTGGCGACTCTTCAAATTCAAACCCAATTCCCAAAAGGGAATGAGTTGTCCTCCCAAATGTCATGAACCCGATCTCGCTCGAGAAAAAGGGGGCGCGACAGCGTGGCAATTCTGCTGGGGATTCTTAGGCATTTACCATTTTAGACTATTATTATGAATTTATGCTTCTTTATAAGCAATTATCTGTTTATTTCTCTCAAACATTCAATTTTTCTTTTCGATTGCAAAACCGACTTGCCTTTTGTTTCTTTCCCTTATTACTTTCCTCTACTGCTTTCCTTTACTACCGCTTTAAATTATGAAAAAAAAATGTTGTATTTACTGCTTTCCTAATGTGCAAGTATGTGACAACCTGCTTTAATTGTTGCATAATCATGCTCAACATCATATTCCACTCGTGCCAAACAAAATACCATAGCAACGCTTATAATGAGTGGTTGTTCTCTTCCGATATTATCATCCCCTTAAATTCGGAAAAGGCGTAATTGCGGTAAAATCAGTCAATCAATGGTGTAGTCGATGGTTCCGTGCCTTTCCCCCTTGAGTTGTCCGCTTAAGGGTACCAGTCTAAAACCCCGTAGAAACCTTAATCTGTTTGCACTGTGCATGTATCATGGTCAAACCTAGCCGAGTCAGTTATGTTGTCTGCATAATGACTCTTTAAGATAGCCTTGTCCAAAGTCCACTGGGTTTCCCTAAAACCCAACGGACACCATCACGTTCTGTGCATTTATTTGGAGAACTAAATATTTTTATGCCCATTATTGATATTTAATAGTCGAGTCTGGTGGGGGGTAATGGCCTAACCCTTTTGTCTTGTAGAAATATGAGGCACGAAGTCTCCAAATTTGGCATGGTCACCAACATCCACCCAAAATTGCTAAGCTGGTGGGAGGATCTTCATTCCAGTTATCAGACTCTTATCCGGAAATATCTGGGCAATCTACCTTCTCTTCTGAAGATTCAACCCAACAACAAGATCATAGAAGCTACTACTTTGTTCTGGGACTGTGAGAGGGCTGTATTCTGCTTTGGGGACATTGAAATGACACCTTTTCTATAAGAAATAGAAGGATTAGCTGGTATACCATGGGAAACTCCGGGTTTGTTAATGCCGGAAAACCGCAAGGGAAGAGGTTTTCTCAAAATGATGGGTCTAAAGAAGAATCCAGACTTGACATGCTTGAAAGAATCGTATATTCCCTTTGATTATTTGTACGAGAGGTACGGTCACATCAAATCTTACCGTACTTATCCTGACGAGTTCGCCCTCACATTATTGGGACATATTCACCGAAGGGTCTTTGTCTTCGTGTTTTGCTTCCTGGGGATGATAGTGTTTCCATTGAAGAAAGCAAGGATCCACACCAGGCTAGCTATGGTAACCAAAACTCTAATAGAGGGAATTGGCGGGCAATCATTCAGCATTATGCCCATGATTATTGCGGAGATATACCGAGCCTTGGAGAAGTGTCAACGAGGAGACGAACGTTTCGCGGGCTGCAACTTGCTACTTCAGATCTGGCTAATGGAGCATCTCCAAAGGGGTGAATACCGACAGGAAATTCAGCGAAGAGACTGGGACGATCATTTCGCTTTCTATCATCCGAAGCGAATGAACTATATGCCCAACATGTTTGCCCAGCCAGAAGATGCCAGAGGATGGGTAGAGTTATTTGATAACCTTACCAAGGACCAGGTACAATGGATGTTCGAGTGGTTCCCTACTGAGGAGTTCATCACCCGATCCAAGGATGTGCCATTTCTGATATTAATCGGTCTGAAAGGAACCTACCTTTATGTCCCTCTCCGAGTTATGAGACAGGCTGGTATGAAATAGGTTATACCAAGGGTCGACAAGATGAGTCATTTCCGGACTGACTTCCAAGCTGATGACAGTCCTTATAAGTGCCAAGCTTAGCATATGTGGCATTGCAAGATCATCATGGGAAGAGATACTATCGAGCCAGACAGATACCATGCTGGTTGTACTCCATACTATTCAGGCTGGCTGGAGGATAATCATAATGGTCTGGGTCAACCCGGGTTTGTTCGAGGTCACAGAATCATAGATGAAAAGGCCAAGGCACAGGTCAAATACAATCAACTGCGCAAGAGGATTCGGGAATGTGAAAGTGAGCACCGTGAGATATAACAATCACACCAAAAGCTGATTGAAGAGTGAAAAGACATGGTTGTCAGTGCCAACAAGCGACTGGGATACTTGGAGCGGGGTTTAGTAAAGTTGGAAAGGAAATTTCTCAAAAGAATCAAGGATTGCTAGAATATTGAAGGAAACGAGGGCGGACACCTAGCCAGAGCCTATCTGTTGCTGGGACTTTGCGAGTTGGTGAAGCTGTTCGATGGAGCCAAAGATGCCGAGTCTGGGGAAGGTCCTTCTGGGACCAAATAGATAGGAGCTAGTTCTTTTGCTTTGAGAAATTTAATAAGGCCGACGACCACTAGTGACATTCTGTTTCCTATTATTTAGTGTCATTTTGGGATTCGTCTACTTTTTATCAATAAAATGAGCCATTTAGCATTCTAAGTTCTCCAAATCAACTTGTCACTAGGCTTACCTCGAGCACAAAGAGGTTCCCAAATAGGACACGATTCACATTCTTGCACTATGTGTTTAAATATCGCAATGCTTTTTATAATCCTCATTGACTTGTTACCTTTTTGTTTTACTCCCCTCCCCAAAGGTTAGTTCGTGTACTCTGGCAACATCATCTTATTCCACGAGATCCAAGGGCCCTCCACCCACTCTTCCTCTTAATCCTGTCAAAAATAAGAACAAAGGGAAGATGGAAAATTTGAACAACGCCAGAAAGGAGAACTCAACTGAACTGGTAGAGGTCACTCATGGTCATGGTACTCAAGTTTCCAAAGAAAATGCATCCCAACTCGAACAAAAACTGTTGAAATTCCAAGAAGATCTTGGTCCGGTTTAGAATCTAGCAAATCTGGCATTTTCCCTCACCACTCCGGATGTTAATTTCTCAAATGCTCAGAACCCCACACCTCCACACAATATCCCAAAGCCACAAAACCATCCCGCTCCTCACCACCACTGCAACACCTGCCATACTTCAAATAATACTCTATTGCTCATCCCAGAACCCCAAAACTCCACAAATGACCACTTCCACACCCGCCATAACACCCCCGTCTGCGTGGAAACTATACCACACTCTACCCAACCCGTCTCAAGCATGCCCGAGTCTGATGATAAAGACTTGTTCATTAGGAATCTAGCTGAAGAACTTAAGAGATTGACTAGCCGGATTCAAGGCGTCGAAGCAAGTAAAAGAATTAAGGGGTTGAACTATGAAGATCTCTGCATACAGCCGAATGTTGAATTGCCCGAGGGGTACAAACCTCCGAAGTTTGAAATATTTGATGGTACAGGAGATCCAAGGGTCCATCTGAGAACGTACTGTGACAAGCTGGTTGGAGTAGGGAAAGACGAGAGAATCCGTATGAAACTTTTCATGAGAAGCTTGAAAGGAGATGTTTTGTCCTGGTACATCAGCCAGGATCCAAATAAATGGTCAAGCTGGATAAGCATGGCATCCCACTTTATGGACAGGTTCAGATTCAACACGGAGAATACACCAGATGTGTTATATATTCAGAATCTAAAGAAGAAGCCCGCAGAAACATTTCGCAAGTATGCTACTCGCTGGAGATCCAAAGCTGCTAAGGTCAGGCCTACCTTAGAAGAGGAACAAATGAATAAATTCTTTGTTCGAGCCCAGGACCCGCAGTATTATGAATGACTAATGATGATCGAGAGCCACAAATTTTCCGACATTATCTAGCTAGGAGAAAGGATTGAAGAGGGCATCAAAATCGGTATGGTTACAAACTTCGAGGACCTATAAGCCACAAATAGGGCCTTACAGTCCGGTGGTGTGTCCAAGAAAAGGGACGTCGGAGCTGTAATGGTGGCACAGAGAACCAAATCCCACATCAGATACCAAACCTACCCAATACCTCCACTCACATATCAGCCTACTCCGAACTACCAAACACCCTCACCCTCCTATCAAACTCCACCACCCACTTATCAATTACCCTCACCTCCCACATATCAGCCTACTTTACCCAGATATTACCAACCTGCACATGTTTACCAAGCCTACAATACTCAACCATCCTGCTATCAATCACCTCCTGCACGCCAAAACTTCCCTAGACCTCGACCAAATTTCGACCGTAGACCTCCTAAATAATACACAACCATTGCTGAACCTATTGACTAGTTGTATGAAAGACTCACAGATACTAGTTATGTCACCCATATCCCTGCTATAACTCCTGAGAACCCTTCTCAGTAGGTTAACCCAAACAAATCATGTGCATACCATTCCGGCATGAAGGGACACACCATCGACGAATATCGTTCTTTGAAAGACAAGATCCAGGCTTTGATTGACAACAAGATTATTGTGGCAAAGGAGCCCGCTCCGAATGTCCGCAATAACTCTCTGCCAGACCATAAGGGTGGAGACGTTCACATGATTGAAATAGAGGATGATTGGGATCCCGAGGGATTAATCGGGTTGATTGCGGAAGGTGATGACCCAAAGAAGCCAATAGTTACTCTTAATCCAATCATAGTCCAGATTCAGCCATCTGGGGACGCTGAGGTAAATATGTCCGCGCCACTTGAGTTTGAAACAATGTCATCCGCAAAGACATCAACACCGATTGAGGTCGCGTTTATGTCACCGGCAAATGCACCTACACCATTCGAAGTTGCAGTTTTACCACCCAAGGGACATGCTCCGTTCGGGGTGAAGATAGTCACGCCGATCCTAGTAGCAATGTCAGCTGTGATGCCATTTCACACAAAGGCTATACCATGGGACTATACAGCTTAGGCAAGGAGGAAATGCAAGGTTAGGTTCGAGGAAACTGTTGCCGCACTGGGTATGACAAGAACCGATAGGGTCTATACCCCGGAACACCTAGCTGAGTCAAGCAAGCAGGCCTCCAATCGGTCGCCCATCATTGAGACGGGTCTAGACGATCTTTGGAGAAAGATACATGCCAAGGAATACTCGGTCATCGACCAACTGAACAAAACACCAAAGCAGATCTCCATACTTACTTTGCTACAAAATTCTGAGGCACACGAGAATGCTCTATTAAAGGTGCTGAGTGAGGCATATGTACCAAGCAACATCACTAGCAGAGAAACGGCTAACATGGTAGGACAGGTGTTGGAGAGTCACAAGATTACTTTTCATGAGGATGAGTTGTCGCCCGAAGGGTTGGGACACAATAAAGCACTACACATCACTGTGCTATGCAAGGACTACTTCATCATCAGGATCCTGATCGAAGGGGGTTCTAGTCTCAACATTTGTCCATTGGTAACACTCAAGAAGTTGGGTAAGGGACTGCACGAGATAAAGGATGAAGCCATCAATGTGAAAGCTTTCGACGGTTCCCAAAGGTCCACTATTGGGGAGATTAGTCTATGTTTGCAAATGGGGCATACTTGGTTCGACGTTGATTTCCAAGTGATAGACGTGCCGTCATCTAATAATCTATTGTTGGGACGGCCATGGATTCATGTTGTAGGGGTTGTAGCATCAACACTGCATCAGGTGGTAAAATTTGAATGGAATCACCAGGAAGTGATCATTCACGGCGACGGTAAAAATCCTATATACAGTCGCTAGACCATTCCATCAATCGAGGGGATAAAGAAGCTAGGCGGAGAGACTTACCATCACATCGAACAGGTAAATGCTATTGACAAAGACAAATGGTGGGATAACAAGATCGAAAGTATACTGAATTGGAGTGGGTATGAACCTAGCAAAGGGCTCGGCAAGAACCTCCAAGGAATCACTAAGCCCATAATGCTCAAGAAGCATGGTACTACTTTTGGTCTGGGATATGAGTACACCTGGGAGGAATTCAACCCCTGTTCTCCACCATGGCGCGATCCTTACTATCTACTGGAGCAGCCAATACCACATTTGGAGCAGACTTTCCAACCGGTCTATGTTATCTATGGGTCGGAAGAAGAGGAAGCACTGGCAACTATGAAAACTTGTTCTTAGAGGAAAATGACATGGATTGTTGTATTGTTCTCGAGAAGGAGGGGGAGGAAGGCTCTTCCATACAGGCCGTAAGAAGAGGGGCACGCCTCAATTATTGGATCATCAGGACAACCAGAGCCCAATGACTCTCGGGGTAGCAAGGCTAAAACAAGCATCATGCATTGTTTTTATTTACTAAATGATTTCCCTTTCGCATTTTTAATTCCCGCAATAAGATCTCCAATGTTCAAAACAATTGTACAATTTATCATAGCATTTTTTGACTTTCCTTATGAATCAACACTTATTACTATTATTTTCTCTCATTACTTTACTTATACAACATTACTATTACCTATCTTCATGAACCAATGACTGTGACGTGTAATGAGATAACGCAACAAACGGATATAGATTCAAAGGAAGATGATATACTAGAAGAGATTGTTAAAGAAGTCGAGAATTTTGAGAACAGGCCTAAGCCCAACCTAGACGAGACTGAGATTGTTAACCTGGGAGATGTAGAAAATGTCAAAGAGACCCAAATTAGCGTTCACTTGTCGCCATCGGAAAAGGAAGGGCACACAGAATTTCTAAGGGAATATGAAGATATATTCGCTTGGTCGTATGATGATATGACTGGTCTGAGTACATCTATTGTGGCTCACAAACTGCCAACTGATCCAACGTGTCCACCGATAAAGCAGAAGCTCAGAAAGTTCAAACCTGATATAAGTTTGAAGATCAAGGAAGAAGTCACCAAGCAGGTCAAAGCCAAAGTTCTCAGGGTAGTGGAATACCCAACATGGTTAGCCAAAATTGTGCCAGTACCAAAGAAGGATGGAAAGGTCAGAGTCTATGTCGACTACCGGGATCTCAACCAGGCCAGTCCGAAAGACGACTTCCCCTTACCAAACATACACATCCTGATCGATAATTGCGCCAAGCATGAATTGCAGTCATTTGTGGATTGTTTCGCTGGGTATCATCAGATCTAGATGGACGAAGAAGATGCTGAGAAAACGGCTTTCATTACGCCGTGGGGGATGTACTGTTACAAGATGATGTCGTTTGGATTAAAGAATACTGGGGCCACCTACATGAGGGCCATGACCACCATTTTCCACAATATGATACACAAGGAGATCGAAGTATATGTAGACGTTGTTATCATCAAGTCCAAGAAAGCCACTAATCATATGGAAGATTTGAGTAAGTTCTTCAATAGACTAAGAAGGTACAACCTAAAACTGAATCCCGCAAAATATGCATTTGGGGTTCCTGCCGGAAAACTACTTGGGTTCATTGTAAGTCGCCGAGGAATAGAACTGGATCCGTCAAAGGTCAAAGCTATTTAGGAATTGCCACCGCCAAATAACAAGAAGGACGTAATGAGTTTCTTGGGGGGACTTAACTATATCAGTCGGTTCATAGCACAATCTACATTCATCTATGAGCCAATCTTTAAGATGTTGAAGAAGGAGGCTGCTACCAAATGGACTGATGAGTACCAAAGGGCTTTCGATAGAATCAAGGAGTACCCATCAACACCACCAGTCTTGGCTCCCGCCCGAGCCAGGTAGGCTGCTATTACTCTACCTCGCAGTATTGGATGGAGCGTTCGATTGTGTTCTTTGGAAACATGATGAAATAGGGAGGAATGAGCAGGTCATTTATTACCTCAGTAAGAAGTTCACCCCGTACGAGGCCCGGTATTCTCTGTTAGAGCGCACCTGCTGTGTTTTGACTTGGGTAGCTCAGAAGTTGAGGCATTACTTCTGTGCCTATACTACATATCTCATATTAAGGATGGATCCTTTAAAGTACATCTTCCAGAAGCCCATGCCCACTGACAAGCTAGCCAAGTGGAAAATCCTGTTAAGTGAGTTTGACATTGTTTATGTAACTCAGAAAGCGATCAAGAGACAGGCATTGACGGATCACCTTGCTGAAAATCCCGTGGATGGAGAGTAAGAACCCCTGAAAACATATTTTCCTGACGAAGAGGTATTGTTCATAGGAGAGGACATTGCAGAATCCTATGATGGTTGGAGAATGTTTTTCGATGGAGCAACAAATTTCAAAGGAGTCGGCATAGGAGCAGTCCTAATATCAGAAACCGGCTAGCATTATCCGGTATCTGCCAAACTCAGGTTTCCTTGCACCAACAACATGGCCGAGTACGAAGCCTGCATCTTACGGCTCAAGATGGCCATTGACATAAACATCCAAGAGTTTCTAGTAATGGGGGATTCATATTTTCTTATACATCAGGTCCGAGAAGAATGGGTGACCAAGAACTCCAAGATACTCCCTTATCTGCATCATGTACAGGAACTGAGAAATAGGTTCACAAAGACAGAGTTCCAGCATGTTCCTAGAGTCCAGAATGAGTTTGCTGATGCATTGGCCACCCTATCATCCATGATGCAGCATCCAGACAAGAACTTTATTGATCCCATTCCGGTAAAGAGCTATGATCAGCTAGCTCACTGTGCTCATGTCAAGGAAGAAGCAGATGGAAAGACTTGGTTTCATGATATCAAGGAATATTTGGCAAAAGGAGAATACCCAGAACTTGCAAACACAACTCAGAAGCGCACACTTCGGAGGTTGTCTAACAATTTCTTTCACAACAGAGGAATCTTGTATAGGAGGACTCCGGATTTGGGATTACCAAGGTGTGTCAACGCAAAGGAAGCATCCAGGCTACTAGAGGAAATTCATGCCGGGACCTGCGGTCCACATATGAACGGCTTTGTCTTAGAAAAGAAGATACTCCGAGCTGGTTACTTCTGGATGACTATGGAGATGAATTGCATCCAGTATGTCCAAAAATGCCACCGCTGCCAGATACATGCAGACATGATAAGGGTACCTCCGAATGAGCTTACTGCAACAAGTTCGCCATGGTCGTTCGCCGCCTGGGGAATGGATGTTATTGGATGAATCAAGCCTACTGCTTCTAACGGACACATGTTTATCCTAGTAGCAATCGACTATTTTACCAAATGGGTCGAAGCAGCATCTTACAGAGCAGTAACTAAAAAAGTTGTGGCAGACTTTGTCCGCAACCGCATTGTTTGTCAGTTCGAGATTCCGGAGTCAATCATCACTGATAATGGTTCCAATCTCAACAGTGACATGATGAAAGCCATGTGTGAAACCTTCAAGATCAAACACAAGAATTCTACAGCCTATAGACCTTAGATGAACGGAGCCGTCGAAGCCGCCAATAAGAATATCAAGAAGATACTAAGGAAAATGATAGAGAAGCATAACCAGTGGCACGAGAAGCTATCATTTGCTTTATTGGGATACCGCACCACAGTTCACACATCAACCGAGGAAACCCCCTATATGCTGGTTTATGGCACAGAAGCCGTCATTCCCGCCGAGGTGGAAATTCCCTCATTAAGAATCATACAGGAAGCAAAGCTAGACGATGCAGAATGGGTGAAGAATCGTTACGAGCAACTAGCTCTTATAGATGGAAAGAGAATGAATGCAGTTTGCCACGGTCAACTTTATCAGAACAGGATGTCCAGAACCTTCAACAAAAGAGTCAAGCGAGACAGTTCACACCGGGGCAACTAGTGTTAAAGAAAATCTTTCCACATCAAAATGAAGCCAGAGGGAAATTCTCTCCCAACTAGCAGGGTCCGTACATGGTTCACCGGGTTCTAACAGGAGGAGCCCTCATACTCACAGAAATGGATGGAGAAGTCTAGCCAAAACCGATCAATTCAGATGCAGTCAAGCGTTACTATGTGTAATTTTAATGCTTTCCTCATCGATGTAATTGAACTACGCCTGACCTGATTCACGTTTAAGAGGGGATACGTAGGCAGCCCTATGGGTTCGGTCACAATTCAATAAATTTTCATTCCCCCTCCCCCCCAGCGATTGGAAACTGGGGCAGAATTTTGAGGAGGACCCTTAAAATTCCGAAGTTGATTTCAGCCAATCATCGCAAACAACAGTCAGAAACATTAACCCATTAAACTGGGATAGAATTTTGAGGAGGACCCTCAAAATTCCGTAGCAAGAGAGGTTGCAATGTCCTGAACCATATCACAGTTGTCGATTCATCTAAAAGTTGTTTCTTAATTATATACTTACAGTCTCACCAGATCAAAGTCAAGCAGTTCAAGCAGAGCTAGCAGGGATACGAACAAACCTTCCCCTTTATAAAACTCACGATTTTTCTTTGGATGCAGGCACTTGAGTTGTAGAATCATTAAATATACTATACGCTCACTCACAAAGTTCAGGAATACAACTCTCTGAACCATTGCACTTGCTCGCAACTGCTAGCCGCACACAACAGTGTCCCTGGCAAGCAAAATATCCCCAGCAATCACGATACCGCAATCCGCTATCAGCTAAGAAAACTCTATTATCGTTTGCCCTTTTTACTTCCTGCATAAGGCTACCATTCTGTCTTCTGAGACTAAGCACTGTCTCCATATGCATTTTCTTGCATTGCATAAGGCTACCATTCTCCTTTTGAGACTAAGCTCTGTCTCCATCTGCATTTTCTTGCATTGCATAAGGCTACCATTCTGCCTTCCGAGACTAAGCTCTGTCTCCATCTACATTTTCTTGCATTGCATAAGGCTACCATTCTGCCTTCCGAGACTAAGCTCTGTCTCCATCTACATTTTTTTGCATTGCATAAGGCTACCATATCGCCTTCCGAGGTTAAGCTCTACCTCCATCTGCATTTTTTTGCATTGTATAAGGCTATCATCCTGTCTTCCGAGGTTAAGCTCTACCTCCATCTGCATTTTCTTGCATTGCATAAGGCTATCATTCTGCCTTCCGAGACTAAGCACTGTCTCTATCTGCATTTCCTGCATTGCATAAGGCTACCATTCTACCTTCCGAGGTTAAGCTCTACCTCTATTTGCATGGCTGAAAGATCGCCACCTCTACATTTGCATGGCTGAAAGATCGCCACCTATTGCATCTCATCGGCTGAAAGATCGCCACCTACTACATCTCATGGGCTGAAAGATCGCCAAATCATCCGAAGGCGTCATTGTTCGGAGGCACCATTTTCATAGCCCGAGAACACCATATCATGGCCTGAGGACCCCTTCTCAATCTTTTGCATATCATTATTCAAAGGTATCATGGTTCGGAGGCATTATTCTCATAGCCCGAGAGCATCATTTCATGGCCTGCGAATCCTTTATTATACGCTTCACGGCCCAGGATGTCATGGTCTGAGGACGTCATCCTAACCGTCCAAAGACAACATTCATGGTCCGAAGGAAACTTGCATCATGTTTAAATTTACACACAATATATGCTTGTATTGCTTATTTGCAGGTAAACCGGCGAGCAACGGTTATCTCAGCAAGAGCAATCTCGCTCCAGTTCCAGCACCCCTATTAGACCTTAACCATTCATCCCAATCTAAATATTGTGTCCGCTCTTGAAAGTCTCCTCGAACCCTTTCGTTCGGTCAAAATTGGCCATCATATCTTTACCTAACAACTCTTTCATCCTTCCCGGGTAAAGAGGGGCAGCTGTTGATACCCAATTTTTCCATGTATATTTTTAATATACAAAATACTTTCAAAATATCATGTATATGCATATATATAAGTATGTCCCAAGGTTTCAATATTTTTCTCTTATTTTTTTAAAAAAATTGTTTAAATCAATTTATTGTCTCATTTTAGCAAGAAAAGCTCAATAATTATTCCCAAAATTGTTATTTTGGCAATTCACTTATCAGATTATCATATTTATACTAAAATATAGCTAGCATAATTTTTGCATATTTTTACAAATTTATTTAATATTTTTAAAGCAAAATTGTCTATAATTGCAATATTAGCTTATTTCAAGATCTAATTGTGTTTACAAATATAAAATGGACTCCAGTATTTTTATTTTTCATCATTATATATTATTAATCATATTAGTACCTTTAATTTACTCCAAAAAATTATTTTACTATTTTTTATAAATTAAATAAGGGAAAAGTGGCCATTAAATGTTAGCCCATTTGCATTTCAATTTTGGCCTGATTTGGCACCCAATTAAACCCAATCCTAAAACCCAATTACCCTGACCCAAATCCTAGTCTACCCGACCCACGACCCTTTTAAAATGACCTGCCCGGATCCCTATTCAATCCAGGTCGTCGATCAAAATGATCAACGACCACCCTTTAATCTTTCCTTTTTAATTCCCATTAACCCCCCCCCCCCTCCCCAAACCCTAACCATTTCTCACCATTAGCCGCCTTTGAATCCCATTTCTCCCAATTATCTCTTAGAAACCCTAGCCGCCTCCCTCCACTTCCATCCTAAAATCGCCTGAATTGATGGCCTCTAAAGCCATTAAAAGCCTGTATTTGCTTCATACGACTCCTGCCTGCTTGATTATTATGTTTCAAGACCAGACCCTGAGGAAGTTTGGTACATACCTTGGTCTATTTCGGTTCTTCACTGTCTCCGACCTTGCTCTGACCAGCCATGGCTGTTCAAGCCTGATCTTGACTTCTCCTGCCAAGATCAATGACTTTCCAAGCCTTTCTCACTATCTAGGGTTCTTCTAAAACCCTAATCTTCGAGGTTCTTACGATTCTTTTAGATCTGTTGTAGATTTGTGTTTACTCTGAGCTTCTAAACGTTTTCTCAAAGTTTCTTTCAAAACTTTGCTTTCAGAACCTTCGTCTTTTCTGACTTAGGGTTTTTTGTTACTTTATTTTGAAGCTCTTCTGTTTTTTTTTTCAAAAAACATGTCTACTATGTTTCTTATGTTGTTCTTATTCTACTGTGTTTCTTACGTTGTTCTTCTACCGGGTTTCTTATGCTGTTCTTCCACTATGTTGCTTCTTTATGTTGTTCCTATACTGGAATATGCATGTTAAAAGCCCTAGTTCCTTTTTGAGATTTCTGAACTTATTTCGTTAGTATTTCTGGCTGATTTGCTTGTTCTTCATCTTTGAACTTGTTTGGTTTCAAAACCCTAATTTCTTTGAACCTATTCGAGTTTCTGAAAGATGTTTCATCTACTGCTCGATTGAATTTCTGAATCTTTGTTTCTTTATATGATTATAACTTTTTGCTAAAACTCTATAAGGTCTTTTACTTGACCCTTTGGTATGCTATTCGATACTCTCTCTTCTCTGTTACTGAGTAACTGGAATCGACCTATGTGACTACCTGTGTTTGCTACTATACGATGTTTCTCTTTGTCCTAAATTTAGCCTTGCCTGCTTGATACTCATATACTCTTTTATATGCTGAGTTTCCCTCTAAAATGGCCTTCAATTTGGGACTGATTTCAGACCTCCTTGTGTGAGTCTGATTGGTTCTTTCCTTGTTTTACTGATTTCCCTGATTCTTGGGTTGATTCGAGAATTTTCCCTTATCCTTTCGATTCTCCTATTCTGACTTGGTTTATTTATAACTTCGAATCCCTGACTCCTTGATTTACTATGTGCTGATTGATTTATTGTGTTTCTTACCTTATTTGGTTAACCGTGTATTTCAAAGATTCTTCATTAATTTTTCCCTTAATTAACTCCTATGTATTTACCCTCAATTGCCTACTTTGCACAAGATGTTTACTTGATCTCCTTCCTTAAATAATTTCTGTCCATTACCGTTTGGTTTTAACTCCTTGATTAAAGGAAGTCTTTGATACTAATTGATTTTTAATTGATACACAGTCCCATAATTATTTTCTTGCCTTATTTTCTACTTGTTTTCACACTATAAATACCTGGTTTTTGCATTGACATGACAGACAATCCCTCACTCATAGTTTTCTTCTGAAACTACACTTATACGCAATAGTATTCTCTTTTATTTGCTTGCATTGTGGCCTGTTTACAAGACCTACTGCCTTTCTTTGTTGTGTTTCTTTGAAACTGGTATGTTCTAATTTAAATTTCAGCACCACAACAAATATGTTTATTCATGCTTTTGTATCCCTGACTACTCACAGTTTCTGTATAGTTCAGCATTACTGACTTTTTTTCCTGCTTGTTCTGTTATGAATCCCTATTACCCACCCCCTTGTGTGTTTAAGCTATGGTTTGGAGCAGGGCAATGTGTAAATTGTTGCCCATGAATCAAACCGGATCCCTTGGGATCCTAGCCTCCATTAATGTGTGTTTTGATGAGCTTATGGCATGTTAGCATCCTCCGTTTCTAGGCATGCCTAAAGCCTGCCCTTGCCTAAGCAATAGGCTCTTTACAACCTCCTCATTCCCCTGTACCCCTATGTGTACTTATTTTGTAGCTGTTTTCCTTCCCCTTTCCCTATCTCAGAAGTCTGTTTCTGCACTTGCACTCTCTCTTAGTCTTTAAGTCCTGCCCCTCTCTTGTTCACCTTGCCTTGGGACCTTGAGTTCCCTATGGACTTGGACACTTGAGTGCTGAACTTTCCACACTGCATTTGTCTTAATCTGGTAACATGTTTGGGTGTGAGCACTGCCCGGAGCTCATTTGAGACTCTTAGGGAACTCTGACACACTCAAATGGGAGAAAGGCTTTCGATCATGAATCTCTTGGAGTTAGTTTACCTCATATTTTAGACATAAAATCTGAATCAGGCTCTCCTTAATTGTACTTTAATTTCTAATGTATTCTTTTACTTTATTCTGGGCTGTAATAATTTTGTAATAAACATTTGGGGCTGATTAGTGAAAATGGAGGGTAATTATGTATGCAAAAAGGGTAGATACCATGTCTATAGGAATTCTGAATTCTGCATTCTCACCTAGATACCATGTCTATAGGAATTCTGAATTCTGCATAGATACCACGTCTATAGGTTTTCAAATTCTGCACATTCAAATGCATATAGAAAACATGTCTATAGGGACTTATGAATATCCATTCTCATATAGAAATCATGATCATAACTCTGCTACTCTCGTCTAGAAATCATGCATATAAGTCAATCTGAATTCTGCATATGCATATAGAAAATATGCCTATATGACCTTTTAAATCCTGTGTATTCATTCGCCATCTAGAAATCATGCTCATAAGACTTAAGCGTTCAATTGCATCTAGATACTATGTCTTAAACAAAATTCAGCACCTAGATATCATGCTTTTTTAGCATTTTTACCATACATGGCTTAAAATCAATTACACGTAGAAAGCATGTCTATAGGAGATATTAATCTAATCCGAATCGTTTCATTCACGTAGAGAACTAAAATCAGTAATAACGAGTATCATCAGTTTCAGAGCCTATTACTTTCATTAAAGTGTGCTTTCTTTTTTTACCAACATGTACTCAGTTTATTTTTTAGACCTTATTATTTCATGGCTTTCCTGAATTAAATAGATATCATGCCTATAGGATCCTTGTCTGACACTTAGGCAAGCCTTAGGATAAAAGATGTAAACTGAATCCGTTCTATTAACTACAACCAGCAGGCAGGCCTGATTCGGGCTTCTTATCAGAGATATGCAATACATCAGTCTGTCTCAACCTCAAAGATCTTTTACATTCAGTATTTAATCAGACCTTAAACAGTACATGCAAGATATGCTAAATTACGTGCTTCTTTGACTAAAGGGGGTATATCTGAGCCCTTTTGCCTATTATGTGCTTTCCCCCAATTTGTTATACATGTTCTTGCATGTCGCCTTAGAATTTTGCCTTTGAAACTACAAATAAGCCGATATACCTTCCCTATAGGATTAGTAGTCCTAAATGCCTCCGGGACTGACAGGATTGGGGCGGGTAATAGCATGCAATGAGTAAACGAGACCATTCCGCGCTTTAATACCTTAATGGGGTGGAAATGGTAGATATGGATATGATGACCACGCGATAATGCCACGCATAACCCCTCATTGAGGAGTGATTATCGGGCATTGTGTGGGGGTGATCCATATTAGTAATAAACCTAGGACCCCCTTTCCTTTATTTCTTATCTCTTTTAAAGAATTTCAAACTCTTTTTTAAAGAAAAATCAGCTTTCTTTTAGTTCTTTCCAACTTTATTTGTTAGTAAACCCTTATGCGAAAATCCCCTCTTATTTGAAGCTTTATTTGTTTACGTGTTATTTGCACCTAAGTTCACAACAATAGTCTGGCCGGGAACCACACTAGTGGATCTTGAGGGGTGTCTAACACCTTCCCCTTGGGATAATTTCAAGCCCTTACCATATCTCTGGTTACTCAAATCAAACCCTCTTGGTGTCCTAATGCACCCTAATCATTAGGTGGTGACTCTTCAAATTCAAACCCAATTCCCAAAAGGGAATGAGTTGTCCTCCCAAATGTCATGAACCTGATTTCGCTCGAAAAAAAGGGGGTGCGACAGTGTGATACTTCCGCAGCATCAATACATGGAAAACTGGATGAACTCCCGACAAGCTGGGAGGTAAAGCAAGCTCCTAAGCAACCTCCCCGACTCGCCTCAACACCTCAAATGGACAAATAAACCTTGGGATCAACTTGCCCTTCTTCCCGGATATCATAATACCCTTCATTGGCGAGACTTTCAAGAGAACCTTCTCGCCAACCATGAATGATACATCACGCGCCTTCTGATCCGCGTAACTCTTCTGCTTGGACTGAGCTGTGCGAAGCCTCTCCTGAATCAACTTTACCTTCTCTAAGGCATCTTTCAGCAAGTTAGTACCGTATAACTTAGCCTCACCCGGTTCAAACCACCCGATAGGAGAACGACATCGCCGACCATATAAAGCCTCAAATGGAGCCATCTCTATGCTGGACTGATAGCTGTTGTTGTAAGCGAACTCTACCAAGGGCAAGAACTGATCCAACTGTCCTCCAAAGTCAATCACACATGCTCTAAGCATGTCCTCCAAAATCTGAACTGTACGCTTTGACTGTCCGTCGGTCTGAGGGTGGAATGCTGTGCTAAGCTCCACGCGGGTCCCCAACTCACTCTGAATGGATCTCCAGAAGTGGGAACTGAATTGAGGGCCTCTATCTGATATGATGGAAATAGGCACACCGTGCAAACAGACTATCTCCCGAATGTAAATCTGAGCCAATCTCTCTGAAGTGTAAGTAGTCACAATCGGGATAAAGTGTGCCAACCTGGTCAACCTATCAACAATGACCCACACTGCATCAAGCTTTCGCAAGGTCCGGGGCAACCCAACTACGAAGTCCAAGTAATGCGCTCCCACTTCCACTCTGGTATATGCATCTGCTGAAGTAAGCCACTTGGCCTCTGGTGTTCATACTTAACCTGCTGGCAATTCAAACACCTAGCCACATACTCTACTATATCTTTCTTCATCCTCCGCCACCAATAATGCAGCCTCAAGTCACGATACATCTTCGTAGCACCCAGATGAATGGAATAACATGAACTGTGTGCCTTCTCTAAAATCCTCTCCCTCAGACCATCAACATTAGGAACACATAGGTGATCCTGGAGTCGCAGAACACCATCCTCTCCAATAGAAACCTCCTTGGCACTACCCTGTAACACTGTCTCTCTGAGAACCGCCAAATGTGGATCATCGAACTGCCGAACCTTGATCTGCCCCAATAATGAAGACTGAGCGACAACACACGCAAGGACCCAGCTGGGCTCTCAAATATCTAATCTCACAAGTCTGTTAGCCAAGGACTAAATGTCCAAGGCTAGTGGCTTCTCCTCTATTGAAATGAATGCCAAGCTACCCATACTTTTTGCTTTCCTGCTTAAGGCACCCGCAACCACATTTGCCTTGCTCGGATGATAAAGAATGGTGATGTCATAATCCATCAGTAACTCAAGCCATCGACGCTGCCTCAAATTGAGATCCCTCTGCTTGAACAAATGATGTAAGATGCGATGATTAGTGTAAACCTCACATAACACCCCATACAGATAATGCCTCAATATCTTAAGAGCATGAACAATCACCGCCAACTCTAGATCGTGCACAGGATAATTCTTCTCATGAATCTTCAGCTGGCGTGAAGCATATGAAATAACTCGCCCCTCCTACATCAATACACAACCCAAACCAATGCGTGAAACATCACAATATACAGTATACATCCCTGAACCAGAAGGCAACACAAGAACTGGTGCAGTAGTCAAAGTTGTCTTGAGCTTCTGAAAGCTCAGCTCACAATCATCGGACCAACGGAACGGAGCACCTTTCTGGGTCAATCTAGTCAGAGGTGATGCAATAGATGAAAAGCCCTGCATGAATCGCCTGTAATAACCTGCTAACCCTAGGAAACTCCTGATCTCGGTCACTGAAGTAGGACATTGCCAACTCTGAACTACCTCAATCTTCTTGGGATCCACCTTAATACCTTCTCCTGACACAATATGCCCCAAGAATGCCATTGACTCTAGCCAAAACTCACACTTGGAGAACTTAGCATATAGCTTCTGCTCTCGCAAGGTTTGAAGCACTACTCTCAAATGTTGCTCGTGCTCCCCCAGGCTACGTGAGTATATCAAAATATTGTCAATGAAGAAGATGAAAAAGGAATCAATATAAGGTCTGAACACCCTGTTCATCAAGTCCATAAACACCGCAAGGGCATTAGTCAGGCCAAAGGACACCACCAGAAACTCATAATGGCCATATCTGGTACGGAACACAGTCTTCGGAACATCTGAGTCCCGAATCCTCAACTGATAGTACCTTGATCTCAAGTCAATCTTAAAGAACACCCTAGCACCCTGCAACTAGTCGAACAAACCATCAATGCGCGACAATGGGTACTTGTTCTTGATGGTAGCCTTATTCAACTGGCGGTAATCAATGCACATCCGCATAGTTCCATCCTTCTTCTTTACAAACAACACTGGTGCACCCCAAGATGACATACTTGGTCTAACAAACCCCTTTGCTAACAACTCCTTGTCACACCTCCTTTTTCGCCCGCGCCGCCCGCAAAGGGGCGCGGAAGGGAGTTTTTTCCAATTAAAGGACAATCGAAACGGGATTTATTTATTTATTTCAGAGTCGCCACTTGGGAGATTTATGGTGTCCCAAGTCACCGGTTGAATCCCGAATCGAGGAAAAGAATGACTCTGTTTAACAGTCTGCGCACCAGAAATCCGGATAAGGAATTCTGTTAACCTGGGAGAAGGTGTTAGGCATTCCCGAGTTCCGTGGTTCTAGCACGGTCGCTCAACTGTCATATTTGGCTTGATTATCTTATATGATCCATGTTGAACATATGTACGAATTTTAACTTTTAACCGCTTTTATCATTATTATTATTTTAACAGAGAATTGCAACACCGTGAAAATATATCTCGAACCACGTCACATCAATATACCCGTGGTTATCGACATATTTCGACTCTGTTGAGATTTGGATTTGGGTCACATAAATGTGCACCCGAGTTTAAGAAAATAAATTGTTAAAGGCGCGCCTAAAGCGACTAGCATACCATTATTTTGGGGTAAGGCTGTGAAATTTGCTAAACGACCGATCCCGAAGTCTATACAATTATTAACCTTTTATTGAGGGCCCCGCAACTTATACGTTTTATTGGGTGAGGCTCATCTCATTTATTTTAACAGGATAATCCTAAAGTGCCTACATTTTTTCTATTAAACTTGTCTCTACAAAATGAAAGAGAAAAGGTCCTAATTTATTTACATGCTTACGAGTTGTTATAGTTGGGTTCCGAATATGATTCGTAAAATCTGAAAATGATGCAAGCAGGGCAGTCCGTTGCCAATGCGGACCCAGGCCCAACGTGTATGGCACAAAACTGGACCTGGGCCATCTCATTCATATGTTACTACCTAGTTACATTATACTAGGCATGTTCACAGTTTGTCAAATTAAAAAAAACTTGCAATCTAATTTTAATCCTAAACCATTTACATGCTGAAATTAACCAATAGTATTTAGCTAAACAATATTCTTACAAGTTCCGAAATGATCTATTCGTTTAATGAACTAACTGTTGAATGTTTAAGAATAGTCTAAATCAGCTAACATGCTTTTTGAGACATGATAATCATCCAACATAACGAATTAACTAGACGGAGTTACTACACCATTTATTTATTTTTAGGCAATACATAGATAATTCGTCCGCTAAGCTACCGTCAGATGTTCCACTATATATATTAAACAGCTACATGATTCTGATTAGAGTAAGCTAAACAATGTATATATACAAATAAAATTCAGAATATAATTAAGATAAATTCAGAACTTCAACTCTTCATTTCATGTTCATGCTTCATGTTTCAGTTTACAGTAACCAGCGTGTCAGTTGTGTACCTGATATTGGAAGCAAAAGAAAAGGAAGATCAGCAGGAATGCAGTAGCATACAACAACAGCAACACCCAGCAACCAGCAACGAGAAACCAATGACAGATTTTAAAATCAAGATAAAAATCCAGCAAACCAGTGAAGTAGTGGCAAACAACCAATCGAACTCAAGGAACAAATCAAACGAGACACCAACAACAATCAACGGGCAGAAACAAAGTGAATCTTTTTAGATTGAAAGACCAATTAATGTTTAACCCTTAAATTATGACCCCTCTGTATATCCAGTGTATGCAAATTGTATATCAGATGTATACTACTCTCTCTTTCGAATCTCCTTCGAAATGTTTTCTCAATATTCAGCCAATCCTCTATCCCCTTTCAATATTTTTCGGAGTTCTTCTCTCTATTTTTTTGGAAGTCTTAATATTTTCGGAATTCCCTCTATCAATATCCAGCCCCCTTTTATTTATGTTCAGCCCTTCTATTTATTACCAACTTTCAGCACTTTAAAATTAAAACACACTATCTTCTACCCATCCCCCTTTAATTTCCCACTACCTAATATTTTGTCCCCCACTATATTAAATAATGTATTAACACATCATTTATTGCCCCACTACCGCATGCTTTGTCCCCCACTATATTAAACAATGTAAAAATTCCTCACCATTATGTCTTGTCCCCCACTACATATTATTTTAATATTATTTAATCTTAATGGACAGAGCACTCAAAATAAATAATTGTACAGATTTTCAATTCCAAAATACCCCTCTGAAATTACTGAAATTACCATTTTACCCCTGAAAATACCGCAATTAACCATTCTACCCCATCAGCTATAACCAATTCACCTAATCAATTCTAACCAAAATATAACAACTATAACCAATTCCTAATCAAATTTCAATCAACAAATAATCAACTTCTGCATAATAAACTTGCCAAATTAACAACATTCATGAATACTAACAGAGTCAGATTCATATCAACAAACTTAAGAGGACAAACAAGTAGATTTAAATCACTAAACTCAACATCAGTTGAACTCAAACTAAATCGAACAGCATCATAACAAAGATGAATGATTCAAACTAAATCAAAAACTAAAGACCAACACATAAACTCACATTAAATCATTGGATTAAAAACGAACTTCAAACAAAAAATGAACACGAATTAAATCTATATTAAACAACAAAGATGACGGATTCAAGTGATTAAACTAACACTTTTCTATATTAAAACTAAATCATTTTAAATGAAAAAAAACAAACTGAAGAAATAATTAATTGAACTTCAACTTAAATCTAACAACATTATAATTAAATTAACAATTTCTATACAAGAACAAATGAAACAAACTGAAGAAATAATCAAGAAATGATAAACACGAACAAGAAACAAGAATCAAACATTTACTGATTTCAGATCCGAGAATATCAAAACAAAATACGGACAGAAATTAAACTTAAACCCACTAACCGGATCGGAATGACGATGAACTCGAACGAAAACAAATCTGCCCGGAAACAATTATCGCACCAAAATAACTCGACGCCGAAGACGACCACGAACGGACGATCGAAGAAGATGGTCGTTTGAAGACGAAGCAGTGGCTGTTTTGGCAGAAGGAATCAACAACGATGGGAGGGCGGTTACTGCATTGTCGAGCTGGAGCTCGATGGAGGAGGGCAGCTATGGAGGCGGTGAAGCAGCAACAGCTACTACTGCTGAACATGGAGCTGGAGGTCGACTAGGCAGTGTCGATGATGGATGCTGGTGGTCGTTGAAGAAGATGGTTGTTTGGTGTCGTTCATGGTTGGAGTCGAAGGGGTGGGAGGCAGGGTCACTGGTTGGTTGTTTGAGAAGGTGAAGCAGATGCAAAAAGGGGAGCCATGGGACGTGAGGCGTTTGGGTTTGCTGGAGGGGTCGTTTGAGAAGGTGAAGCAACAACGATGGCTGCTTGAGATGGGGCGACGATGTTCGTTGACGGGCTGCTTCAAGTGGTCGACGGAGCTGTTCGTCATCGATAGCTAGAGCTCGATGGACAGTGGTGCGATGAAGACGACGCAGCAGGGGTGGTGGGATAGCCATGGCAGCTGGAGTTATCGAGGTCGATGAGGGTGGTAAAGGGGTGGTCGTGGTTACCGTTTGAGCTTGGGACGAAGAAGATGAAGACGGGGCAGCCATGGGAGGGGGCTTGGGTTGTTTGGACGTGAAGGAGAAGGAGGGGGGGGGCGGATAGTTTTTAGGTTTAGGGTTTGGGGGGGAATGAAAAATGAAAATGAAGAAAAGGGGTTGGGCGGGTGGTTTGGTTATGGGGCGGACTGGGTCGACCTGGGTCGAAATGGACCGGGTCGTAGGGGAAGGTTAGGTATCTTTGGGCTTGTGGTTTAAAATTGAAGAAAAGGCCCAATCCGGTCTTCTTCTATTTTTGTTCTTTTCTATTTATTCAATTTCCTAATTAATAAAGCTAAAAATGCTAAGATTAAATTATAAAACTCAAAATTATCTAAAAATATTAATTAACTCTTAATAACAATTATCACACAATTAAATAGCGATTAACGATAAAATCACACAATTTGGACATTAAATGCTAAAAATGCAACGTACATTATTTTTATGATTTTTTCATTTTGTAAAACAAACTATATTAAATATCAAATGCAAATGCGACATATTTTATATTTTTTTTTATTAATTTAACACATTAACACGCACATGCAAAAATACAAATAATTATCAAAAAAATATCACGAAAATTCAAAAATTGCACACAAAGAAAAATTGTTTTATTTTGAAATTTTTGGGAGTAATTCTCATATAGGGCAAAAATCACGTGCTTACAACTGCCCCTCTTTGTCCGAAGACACGAAGAGTTTTCGTGCAAAGATAAAGTGAGTGATTTTTTGCTCATCCGAGTACTCCGTGTGAAGCATTTTTTGAAAAAGATTTAACCGAACCTTTGCTTCAAAGGTTTCCTACATATCCCTGGCTAGAAGGGAATCAGGTTAATGTAGCTCGGGAAGTTTTGGTAGCTAGGACTACCATGGGACTGCAATGTTACTGCTGTTGCATGTTGTTTTTACTGCTTGCTGACCTCCTTATTACGCCATGTTAAAGAAAACAAGAAGCTAGACTAGACCATAGTCTATGAATTACAAAATCTTATCTAGATCATGCTCTTGTGTCTTTTGTTGCTTTGATGTCTCGGTGACTCCTCTGGTATTTCTTTACTTCCGATTTGTCTTGTATTCTCCCTTGACTGCCGATCTCGAACTGCTTATTTTCTTTTCGCATTATTTTTCCATCGAGTCTTGGACTTCCTTCCTCTGCTGGGGATTCTTGTTGTTTCCCGCTGGGGATTCCGGTTGGATTCTTCTGCTTTACTGACTTGAAATGTATTCCTCTATTATATGGGCGGTCTCCCAACTTCAACCAACAACTTTGAAAATAAAGCGTCATTCTGTTCTTCAGGGGGGCTCCTGACCTCAACAACAACTTTGAAAATAAAACGCCATTATGTTCTTTAGGGGGGGCTCCTGACCTCAACAACTTTTAAAAAATAAATCGTCATTGTGTTCTTCAGGGGGGCTCCTGACCTCAACAACAACTTTGAAAATAAAACGCCATTCTGTTCTTCAGGGGGGGCTCCTGACCTCAACAACTTTTTTTTAAAAAAAATAAATAAATCGACATTCTGTTCTTCAGAGGGGCTCCTAACCTCAACAACTTTTAAAAAATAAATCGCCATTCTGTTCTTCAGGGGGGCTCCTGACCTCAACAACAACTTTTAAAAATAAATCGTCATTCCTTTCTTCAGGCGGGCGAGATTTCAACAACTTCGAAAAATAAATTGTCATTCCTATCTTCAGGCGGGCTCCTGACCTCAACAACAACTTTGAAAATAAATTGTCATTCCTCTCTTCAGGCGGGCTCCTGACCTCATCAACAATTTTGAAAATAAATCGCCTTTCCTCTCTTCAGGCGGGCTCCTGACCTCAACCACAACTTTGAAAATAAATCACCATTCCTCTCTTCAAGCGGGCTCCTGACCTCAACCACAACTTTGAAAATAAATTGGCATTCCTCTCTTCAGGCGGGCTCCTGACCTTAACAACAACTTTGAAAATAAATTGTTATTCCTCTCTTCAGGCGGGCTCCTGACCTCAACAACAACTTTGAAAATAAATCACCATTCCTCTCTTCAGGCGGGCTCCTGACCTCAACCACAACTTTGAAAATAAATCGTCATTCCTCTCTTCAGGCGGGCTCCTGACCTCAACAACAACTTTAAAAATAAATTGACATTGGCAATGATTTATGAAACATATATTTTGGCAATGTTCATACAAGCAGGACCACTCGGGTCGAAATAAATTAAACGTCCTTTGGAGAAAGGATTAAATTCAATATCCTGTTCGAGGGCGGATAGACCCGAAATATCCTGTTCGAGGGCGGATGAACCCAAAAAATCCTATTCGAGGGCAGATAAACTCAAAATATCCTATTCGAGGGCGGATGAACCCAAGATATCCTATTCGAGGGCGGATGAACCCAAAATATCCTATTCGAGGGCGGATGAACCCAAAATATCCTATTCGAGGGCGGATGAACCCAATTTCTTCAACTTAAATGTAAAGACTGAAATGTATTCCTCTGTTATATGGGCGGGCTCCTGACTTCAACAACTTCCTCAAAATAATTCAGCCTCCATTCTTCTAGGCGGGCTCCTGACTTCAACAACTTCTTAAATTTTAACGCCTTCATTCTCCAGGCGGGCTCCTGACTTCAACAACTTCTTAAATTTTAACGCCTCCATTCTCCAGGCGGGCTCCTAACTTCAACAACTGCTTAAATTTTAACACCTTCATTCTCCAGGCGGGCTCTTAACTTCTTCAGTCCTTTCAAATGTAACACCTCCATTTTCCAGGCGGGCTCCTGACTTTATCTTACAATTTAACAACCTCCGTTCTACAGGCAGGCTCCTGACTCCAACTTAAATTTTAACATAATTCAGCCTCCATTCTCCAGGCGGGCCCTTGATTTCTCCAACTTTTTAAATTTTAACGCCTCCATTCTCCAGGCGGGCTCCTGACTTCTCCAATCTTAAAAATAATTCAGCATCCATTCTCCAGGCGGGCTCCTGACTTCTCCAATCTTAAAAATAATTCAGCCTTCATTCTCCAGGCGGGCTTCTGACTTCTCCAATCTTAAAAATAATTTAGCCTCCATTTTCTAGGTGGGCTCCTGACTTCCATAGCAACTTTGAAAATAAATCAGCCTCCATTCTCTAGGCGGGCTCCTGACTTTATCAGCTTAAAAATATAATAACCTCCGTTCTACAAGCGGGCTCCTGACCTCAACAATCAACCTTTTGCAAAACTTCAAACTTCAATGACTCAACCTAGAAGTGCGTCTCCTATGACTGAATTATTGATTTAAGAAGCGCATCTCCTATGGTGAAGATAAACTTAGGAGGAAGTGCGTCTCCTATGATGAAAACAAACTTTTAGGAAGTGCATCTCCTATGGGTAAAAATAAACTTAGGAAGTGCGTCTCCTATGCGTGAACCATTTCCTTCTTCCTGAATTATCTTCTTACAGAACTGTTTTCCTTAAAAACTTGTGTTGGCTTCCCTCGAAACTGCTGGGGATAACACTGATGGGGAATTATTTACTTACCTGTTGGGGGATAATATTACTGGGGGAATCTCCTTTCTTCCACTTTTTTCCAAAACTACTTCCTTCAAAACTTTTCTTTCTCAACATTGCTGAGGATAAAATGTTATCAGCTGGGGATAACGCTATCGAGGATAACACTGCTGGGGGATTTTGATTCCTTCAAAACTAGTGCTTCACTCTTCTGAAGGCTGCTGGGAATGACACTGGCCTTTTGCTTTTTCCGAGCACAAGTTTCATCTTTTTGTTCTGTCCGCTGGGGAACAAATTCCTTCATTAAAACTTGTTATGCTGGGGGTAACACTGGTTCAAAGACCACTTCCCTTGAGACTGGTGCTATCTTTATTCTTTCCCAAATGGGTACCTGACTTCCAGAAAATTTTCTAAATGAAAGGAAAATTTTCTGCCCCAGTTTGATAATCTCCCTTGTGGCATGCATTTCCGTCATCAATGCCATTTCCTTTAACTGTTTCAAATCAAACAAAATTCGTTAGTTTAAAACGTGGTGGTTGGTTGTGATACTCCTCTGGGGATGGTTTTTCCCTTTCTCCTTCCCTGCTCTGCGTTCCTATTACACTATCAAAACTTGCTTGGGATGATATTATTTGCTGGGGATGATATTCCTGCTGGTCTTAGAACGACTTGCCCTGCTTTGCGTCGTTCGGCTATCTTGAAACTTGGGTGATAACTTCCGACCTTATTGTCGATTCCTTATTCACCAACCTCTCAACGTTGTTTTTCCCTCTGACCAGGTATCTTTTCCATGATAGCTGATTCCCCTTGAGGATTTTGCAATGTTTTGCTGATAAACCACATTCTTTGTTCATTCGTGTCACTGAAAACAACCTTTTCTGCTGGGGATATCCCTCTTCTTTTGTGGCATATCTCGGAAACTGGCATTTCCACGACCTTTTAGTCTCATATTAATTTCCCAAATCATGCCCATTGCACTCCGCGTTGTTCTTTCTTGATTTGTCCACGGGCCTTGGCCTTGAGGTCTATAACCTTTGATTTCAGCGAGGATATCCCTCTTGACACTCGTCCATCCTTTTGTCAATCTCCTTTTGCTGGGGATATCTTTCTTGACACTAGCCTCGCGCTTGTTCCTTCCTGACTTAGACCATTTGGATGTTCTAATCGGATCTAGTCTTGAATAATTGGAAAGCTGATGGCAGATTTTGAAGTTATTTCTCACTTGTTCTGACCAAACAGACTCTACTGGGGAATTTTTCTATGAAAGGAGGAACCGAATAAAAGACAAAGGAAAAAGATGACTCTTTAACAAGAGAAAAAAAACTATCAAATGTAGATACCGACTCTAACGGTCATGACATGCACATGTGGCATATCCTCTGCCGTCAATCGTCTTTCAAGATCTTCATTTGGTGATTCTCCATATGATTCTCAATCTTATTCGACTTGTAGTGTCCGAAGGGTTTTCACTATCAAGCCTCTCTCATTTTGGTTTTTCTCTCAGCTTTCATTGCCTTATGGTGCCCGTGAATATCTTCAACGATAAGACTCTCTCATTTGTATTACTTTCCAGCTGGGGATTGGGATGTTACCGATGAGACTCTCTTTTCTATTTCTTTTCTGCAGGGGACCAGAGTCTTTTCTGCCAGGGATCAGAGTCTTCTCTGCATGGGGATCAGAGTCTTCTCTGTTGGAGATCAGAGTGTTATGTTATGATAAGTCTCTCTCATTTGTCTGACTTGGCATCTTTTGAAGACTGATCAGAAGGTCTTTCTTTGGATCGTAATGTGAGATTTTGGATGGGGCTAGAAAGAAAAGGTATTAAAAGGCTCAAAGCAAATTAACCTTGGGTTCAAAATTACATCCTTCGGAACCAGATTTCTTTAAAACAAACCACAACTTCTGCCCCAGTTTCTTGCTTGGGGATTTTTTTTTTTTGTTACACTATGTTACACTTATGCACACTATGATCGAGCCGTGAGGCGCCTACGTATCCTCTTTGAGGAATCAGGTCAAACGTAGTTCCCATTTCCTTGTTGTGACTTTCTTTTGTTTTTGTTGTCATTTTTTCCTTTTCTTTATCTCTTTTTTCTTTTGTTTTTGTTTTTTCTTTTCTTTTCTTTTCTTATCTTTTTATGTTTGTGTGTCTACTCTTTGCTATTGATTCCGAACGAGGGGTATGAAAGAAAACCAATAAGTCTCAAAGGTTTAACGAAGGATAAATTGTTTAGATAGCAGAATAAAATGTCTTCGTCATTCCAATCTTCAAAATATGCCAAGTGCAAACAGCACAATTAAACAAAGAATTGTAGCTTCTTCTGATGGTGCTAGTCTTGACAATTATATTCATACATTTGCTTTTTTATTTATCATCTCTAAAGTACCGTTGGGCAACACTCTCACTCTCGACCCTCATGTCAATTTGGCGAATCCTGCCTTTAAAGGTTTTTTTTTACTTGCCCCAGTTCCACATGACTCGAGCTCCGAATAATCTCAAAACATCCTTATTTCCTTTAAATGTTCTGATCACCTCTCCAGGGTTTTATGATTAACTTTTAAGATTAGGCCCAAACTGTGTGCGCATGTCATGTCACTAGAATCGGCGCTGAACGAGGACAAAACGAAAGGATAAAAAGAAATAAACAAAGAAGATGACTGGAAATAATAAAAGGCCGGATTTTGCATTAGACTACCGGTGAAATGGTTTGAATAACAAAACAAACAAAAACAAACCAGAATAAAATCCCGAAACAACCTGGACAAAACTAAACAAACTGCTATGACAAAATGGAAAGATAAGAAAGTTTGACACAAGACAACATCCGTATTACAACCCTAAGAATAATCTGGACAACAGAATGACAACAAAATAAGCCACCAAAAGCTTCTCTCTTGCTAACCAAGGAACGGAGCGTCCTCCCACTTATCAAACCTGACATTTTAGCCACTGAGCTTCGCATCAATATTGCCAAGACCATTACCAACTTCAATATCATCAACCTCAGTCAACAAGTTCCCAATAGGATTCGAGTGCTCCTTGTCATCAGGCCTTATCCCCACAAAGTGTGCATCATGATGTGCAGGTAAAAGATTCTGCGTGATATTCTAGGCGTCATTGTCTTGGATTACAATCAGGTTTCCTGGATCTTGTGTTTCTAGCTTACCACAAACCAACCACCTTAACTTTCTTTGCGATTCAAAACAAAACCGGTTAGAATGGACTCAGTCGGTCATCATTATTAACATCTTTTTCTTTTTTTTTCTTTTTTTCTTTTCGTTTTTCTTTCTTCTTTTTTTTGAATTTTTTTCATTTTTTTTTTCATTTTTTTTGTGTGGTCGAATCTTATGGAGATTGCCTACGTATCATGACTCCGCATGAATCAGACCTTGCGTAGTTCGGACCAATAAAATATAAATAATAATAAAACATTTTTTGGAATTTTCAATTTCATAATAAAACAAACTTGATTACAAAAGTTTAAAAACTGTCTAATCAAAGAATTACAAACTCAAAAACAAACAGCCAGATTCCTTCCCCTATATGCGAATTTTAACCAAATGGTTGTTTTTCAGACGTGGCCCATTCTCAATTTCACATGAATTTTAAGGTCGGGAAGGATTATTTTACGACTTTTCACAAACTTGTTCGTTCTTTTACGAAAATAGCCCTTCGACAACTGAAAGATACTCTAAAGCTATCTCGGCAAGAACGGTTTAAGATAACACCGAAGCTGGGTCGGCTTATTTTAACTAAAAACCAAACGGTATTCACTTGACCACTGACTATTTTCTTGTTTTTCAAATAATAAAAGACCTGGTTTTGCAAACAAGACCTTTCAGCACTTCGGAGACGAAGATTTTAAGGTTGTGCGGGATAATTGGTCGCAACCCAAAAGAATGACCAAAGATGGTCGTTTACGCAAAATCAGCCTTCCGGCATCCCTTTCGAGAACATTCGGCTATTTTTGACAAAACGGCGTGACCCAACTTATTTATGACTCTTTTCTTGTTTTTTTTTTCAAATTAGAATAAAAGATCCGGTATTGCAAACACGGCCTTTCAGCGCCTCTGGGACGAAGATTTTAAGGCTGCGAGGGTCAAAAATCAAAACATAACCAAAGGTGATTGTTTATGCAAAATCAACCTTTCGGCGTCCCGTTTGGGAACATTTGGCTATATTTGACATGAGCGGCATTACCCGACTTATTTATGACAAAGATTCGACATTTTTTTGGCTATTTTTGCAAAGGAGAGGTTGGACATCACCCGACTTATTTATGACAAAAGTTTTGACATGTTTTTCAAAAATAGGAAACCCGACATAGCCAACACGGCCTTTCAACGCCTCGGGGACGTAAATTTTAAGGATGTGTGGGTCAATCGGTCAAAATCTAAAAAAAATGACCCAAGGATGGCTGTTTATGCAAAGTCAGCCTTCTGGCGTCCCTTTCGGGAACATTCGGCTATGTTTTGACAAAACAACGTCACCCTACATATTTATGACCTTTTCTCGTTTTTCAAAATAGAAAACTCAATATTGCAAACACGGCCTTTCAGCGCCTCGGGGACGAAGATTTTTAAGGCTGTGTGGGTCAACTGGACCAAATCTAAAAAAATGACCCAAAGGTGGCTGTTTATGCAAAGTCAGCCATCCGGCGTCCCTTTCGGGAACATTCGACTATGTTTTGACAAAACAGTGTCACCCGACTTCTTTATGATGAAATTAAAATTTGACATATTTTTTTTTGGCTATTTTAGCAAAAGGGGAGGTTGGACCCGATTAGGGCTGCCTACGTATCTCACATCCGGTGAGAATCAAACCAGCGTAGTTCGCCCAAATTAACTGAACTATTTTAAAACAGGATTTTTTTTTTATTTTCATTTTTGGCAGCAAATAGCAAAACCACCTTCAAAGCACGACTCTTTTCATTTTCATTTTTGGCGTTTTCATAAACAAATAAAGAAAACTATTTTAAAAATAAGACTCTTTTTCATTTTCATTTTTCATGGCAAGACAAACTATTTTCCTTTTCTATTTTTGAAAACAAGACAGAACAACGACTTTTTTTTTTCTATTTTTCCTTTGCTTTTAGTAAAACCAACTAATAAAATATATATTTTTTTCATTTTCTCAAAATTTCGGCAGAGTTTCGACAGTATTTGGGCATTGGATTTTTTTTAAAATAAACAATTAATTCCCTAACCGCTATTTCTCTTTTCTTTTTTTCAATTTCATAATATTCCTGATATTCAAAAGCCGGTCAGCATGCGGGTGCGAGACAAATAAATGCAAGGAAAACAAATAGGATGCATCAGGATGGTCTTTTCATTTCAGGTTGCTAGTCCTAGACGGACCCAACTCCTGTGTTGAGTCCCCTAAGTCAAATGCAACGTGATGCAAATAAGCGTTCCTACTAGGGATCCGGCATGAAGTCACGTTATTCTATGTTCAAAACCTGGGTCGGTGTTCTAGACAGTGTACCCGAGCGGACAACTCGAGTTGAGGAAGGAGCTCCTTTCCGGGAACCAAAAGGCCAGCCGGCTTAGAAACTTTCCGAGCCTCTTTTATTTAGGGTATGACACTAACAGAATAGGGAGTCTCAACCAGTAAGCACATCCCCGGAGGTGAGAAGAGAAGGTTTCGCGGCAAAGTTTATATACAGTTCAGATAATATCGAAGCAGTAAAAGCAACATTTAGCACATTGGGCCCAAACATGTAACAAAATCAGATAAAGCCAAATATAACAATTTATCTAAGCTCGAATTTCTAACCCTGAACCAGAGGTTCTGCAAGTTTTATCCCCAGCAGAGTCGCCAGAGCTGTCACACCTCCTTTTTCGCCTGCGCCGCCCGCAAAGGGGCGCGGAAGGGAGTTTTTTCCAATTAAAGGACAATCGAAACGGGATTTATTTATTTATTTCAGAGTCGCCACTTGGGAGATTTATGGTGTCCCAAGTCACCGGTTGAATCCCGAATCGAGGAAAATAATGACTCTGTTTAACAGTCTGCGCACCAGAAATTCAGATAAGGAGTTCTGTTAACCCGGGAGAAGGTGTTAGGCATTCCCGAGTTCCGTGGTTCTAGCACGGTCGCTCAACTGTCATATTCGGCTTGATTATCTGATATGATACATGTTGAACATATGTGTGAATTTTAACTTTTAACCGCTTTTATCATTATTATTATTTTAACAGAGAATTGCAACACCGTGAAAATATATCTCGAACCACGTCACATCAATGTACCCGTGGTTATCGACATATTTCGACTCTGTTGAGATTTGGATTTGGGTCACATAAATGTGCACCCGAGTTTAAGAAAATAAATTGTTAAAGGCGCGCCTAAAGCGACTAGCGTACCATTATTTTGGGGTAAGACCGTGAAATTTGCTAAACGACTGATCCCGAAGTCTATACAATTATTACCCTTTTATTGAAGGCCCCACAACTTATACGTTTTATTGGGTGAGGCTCATCTCATTTATTTTAACAGGATAATCCTAAAGTGCCTACATTGTTTTTTAAACTTGTCTCTACAAAATGAAAGAGAAAAGGTCCTAATTTATTTACATGCTTACGAGTTGTTATAGTTGGGTTCCGAATATGATTCGTAAAATCTGAAAATGATGCAAGCAGGGCAGTCCGTTGCCAATGCGGACCCAGGCCCAACGTGTATGGCACAAAACTGGACCTGGGTCATCTCATTCATATGTTACTACCTAGTTACATTATACTAGGCATGTTCACAGTTTGTCAAATTAAAAAAAACTTGCAATCTAATTTTAATCCTAAACCATTTACATGCTGAAATTAACCAATAGTATTTAGCTAAACAATATTCTTACAAGTTCCGAAATGATCTATTCGTTTAATGAACTAACTGTTGAATGTTTAAGAATAGTCTAAATCAGCTAACATGCTTTTTGAGACATGATAATCATCCAACAATAACGAATTAACTAGACGGAGTTACTACACCATTTATTTATTTATTAGGCAATATATAGATAGTTCGTCTACTAAGCTATCGTCAGATGTTCTACTATATATATTAACATAGCTACATGATTCTGATTAGAGTAAGCTAAACAATGTATATATACAAATAAAATTCAGAATATAATTAAGATAAATTCAGAACTTCAACTCTTCATTTCATGTTCATGCTTCATGTTTCAGTTTACAGTAACCAGCGTATCAGTTGTGTACCTGATATTGGAAGCAAAAGAAAAGGAAGATCAACAGGAATGCAGTAGCATACAACAACAACAACACCCAACAACCAGTAACAACCAGCAACGGGAAACCAGTGACAGATTTTAAAATCAAGATAAAAATCCAGCAAACCAGTGAAGTAGTGGCAAACAACCAATCAAACTCAAGGAACAAATCAAACGAGACACCACCAACAATCAACGGGCAGAAACAAAGTGAATCTTTTTAGATTGAAAGACCAGTTAATGTTTAACCCTTAAATTCTGACCCCTCTGTATATCCAGTGTATGCAGATTGTATATCAGGTGTATACTACTCTCTCTTTCGAATCTCCTTCGAAATGTTTTCTCAATATTCAGCCAATCCTCTATCCCCTTTCAATATTTTTCGGAATTCTTCTCTCTATTTTTTTGGAAGTCTTAATATTTTCGGAATTCCCTCTATTTTCAATATCCAGCCCTCTTTTATTTATGTCCAGCTCTTCTATTTATTACCAACTTTCAGCATTTTAAAATTAAAACCCACTATCTTCTACCCATACCCCTTTAATTTCCCACTACCTAATGTTTTGTCCTCCACTATATTAAACAATGTATTAACACATTACTTATTGTCCTACTACGGTATGCTTTGTCCCCCACTATATTAAACAATGTAAAAATTCCTCACCATTATGTCTTGTCCCCCACTACGTATTATTTTAATATTATTTAAATATTATTTAATCTTAATGGTCAGAGCACTCAAAATAAATAATTGTTCAGATTTTCAATTCCAAAATACCCCTCTGAAATTACTGAAATTACCATTTTACCCCTGAAAATACCGCAATTGACCATTCTACCCCATCAGCTATAACCAATTCACCTAATCAATTCTAACCAAAATATAGCAGCTATAACCAATTCATAATCAAATTTCAATCAACAAATAATCATCTGCATAATAAACTTGCCAAATTAACAACATTCATGAATTACTAACAGAGTCAGATTCATATCAACAAACTTAAGAGGACAAACAAGTAGATTTAAATCACTAAACTCAACATCAGTTGAACTCAAACTAAATCGAACAACATCATAACAAAGATGAATGATTCAAACTAAATCAAAAACTAAAGAACAACACATAAACTCACATTAAATCACTGGATTAAAAACGAACTTCAAACAAAAAATGAACACGAATTAAATCTATATTAAACAACAAAGATGACGGATTCAAGCAATTAAACTAACACTCTTCTATATTAAAACTAAATCCTTTTAAATAAAAAAAAACAAACTAAAGAAATAATTAATTGAACTTCAACTTAAATCTAACAACATTATAATTAAATTAACAATTTCTATACAAAAACAAATGAAACAAACTGAAGAAATAATCAAGAAACGATAAACACGAACAAAAAACAAGAATCAAACATTTACTGATTTCAGATACGAGAATATCAAAACAAAATACGGACAGAAATGAAACTTAAACCCACTAACCGGATCGGAACGACGATGAACTCGAACGAAAACAAATCTGCCCGGAAACAATTATCGCACCAAAATAACTCGACGCCGAAGACGACCACAAATGGACGATCGAAGAAGATGGTCGTTTGGTGTCGTTTGAAGATGAAGCAGTGGCTGTTTTGGTGGTCGTCCATGGCTGGACGCAACAGAAGGCAGCAGCAACGATGGGAGGCGGTTACTGCATCGCCGAGCTGGAGCTCGATGGAGGAGGGCAGCTATGGAGGCGGTGAAACAGCAGCTGCTGCTACTGCTGAACATGGAGCTGGAGGTCGACTGGGCAGTGTCGATGATGGATGCTGGTGGTCGTTGAAGAAGATGGTTGTTTGGTGTCGTTCATGGTTGGAGTCGAAGAGGTGGGAGACGGGATCACTGGTTGGTTGTTTGAGAAGGTGAAGCAGATGCAAAAAGGGGAGCCATGGGACGTGAGGCGTTTGGGTTTGCTTGAGGAGTCGTTTGAGAAGGTGAAGCAGCATCGATGGCTGCTTGAGACGGGGCGACGATGTTCGTTGACGGGCTGCTTCAAGTGGTCGACGGAGCTGTTCGTCGTCGATGGCTAGAGCTCGACGGACAGTGGTGCGATGAAGACGACGTAGCAGGGGTGGTGGGACAACCATGGCAGCTGGAGTTATCGTGGTCGATGAGGGTGGTGAAGGGGTGGCCGTGGTTGTCGTTGGAGCTTGGGACGAAGAAGATGAAGATGGGGCAGCCATAGGAGGGAGCTTGGGGTTGTTTGGACGTGAAGGAGAAGGAGAGAGGGGGGGCGGATAGGTTTTAGGGTTTGGGGGGGAATGAAAAATGAAAATGAAGAAAAAGGGTTGGGCGGGTGGTTTGGTTATGGGGCGAACTGGGTCGACCTGGGTCGAAATGGACCGGGTCGTAGGGGAAGGTTGGGTATCTTTGGGCCAGTGGTTTAAAATTGAAGAAAAGGCCCAATCCGGTCTTCTTATATTTTTGTTCTTTTTTATTTATTCAATTTCCTAATTAATAAAGCTAAAAATGCTAAGATTAAATTATAAAACTCAAAATTATATAAAAATACTAATTAACTCTTAATAACAATTATCACACAATTAAATAGCAATTAACGATAAAATCACATAATTTGGACATTAAATGCTAAAAATACAACGTACATTATTTTTATGATATTTTCATTTTGTAAAACAAACTATATTAAATATCAAATGCAAATGCGACATATTTTTATATTTTTTTTATTAATTTAACACATTAACACGCACAGGCAAAAATACAAATAATTATCAAAAAAATGTCACGAAAATTCAAAAATTGCACACAAAGGAAAATTATTTTATTTTGAATTTTTTGGGAGTAATTCTCATACAGGGCAAAAATCACGTGCTTACACTCCTCAAGTTGCTCCTTCAACTCTTTCAACTCCTTTGGAGCCATACGGTACGGTGGAATAGATATAGGTTGGGTACCTGGAGCCAAATCAATACAAAAATCAATATCGCGATCCGGTGGCATGCCAAGAAGATCAGAAGGAAACACATCGGCGAACACCCGAACTACTGAAACTGAATCAATCATCGGAGACTCTGCGGTGGTGTCCCGAACATAAGCCAAATAAGCCAAACACCCCTTCTCGACCATATGCGAACCTTCAGGAAAGAGATAACCCGACTAGATGTATCAACTGTGGAACCCTTCCACTCCAACCCTGGAAACCCTAGCATTACTAATGTAACAGTTTTGTCATGGCAATCAAGGACGGCGTGGCATGGGATAACCAATCCATGCCCAGAATGACCTCAAAGTCGATCATATCAAGCAATATGAGATCTGCTCTAGTCTCAAAACCATAGAATGTGACCACACAGGATGGGTAGATCCAATCCACAACCATAGAATCGCCCACATGAGTGGACACATGGACATGAGTGCCCAAAGGCTCAGGAGCAATAACCAGAAAACGAGCAAATAGAGATGATACATATGAATAGGTGGACCCTGGATCAAATAATACTGAAGCATCTCTACTGCAGATGAAAATAATACCTGTGATAATGGCATCTGAGGCCAATGCATCTGGTCTGGCCGGAAGGGCATAGAATCTGGCTGGAGCGCCGGCTGGCTGGCCTCCACCTAACTGAGCAGTAGCTAGATGACCTCTCCCTGTCTGGCCTCCACCTCTAGGATGGCCTCTACCACTCTATCCCCCGCCTCTAGGCGGCTAGGCAACCAGTGCTGGAATCATAGGCTTCTAACCCTACTGTATTGCCTTGCCCCGAAGCCTGGGGTAGGTCCTTTCCATGTGACATGGATCTCTACACTTGAGCAACCTCTCGGCACCATATCCTACTGTCCGGAAGCCTGACACTGATGGCCTGAATACCCACCGGAAGAACTCGGAATGGCTGGAGGACGGTATGAACTCTCTGGTGTAACACTGGAATAGGAACCAAAAGAACCCTAGGAACCTGAATGTCCACTGGAAGAACCCTAAATAGCTGGCGGACGATAAGAACTCTCTAGTATAGCGCTGAAATAGGGGCACGCTGGAGCACCCCGAGCAAGTGGTGGTGTTGAATATGGGGGTCTGCTGGGCTGACCCCTCCCAAACTGACCTCTACCCCTAGCCGGGGCACCTCTGAACTCTCCGGAGAATCTAGCCCTCTTATCCTGCTGCATCTGCTCCCTACCTCTCAGACGGTAACCCTTGATCCTCTGAGCAATCTCCACCACTAGCTGATAAGAAGTCCATATCTCCACCTCTCGGGCTATGTTGGCCCTAATGCCAGAATGCAACCCTGCAATGAACCTCTGCACCCTCTCTGCGTCAGTAGAAAGTATCATCAATGCATGGCGGGATGACTCAGAAAACCTCGCCTCATAATCGATCACGGACATCTGACCCTGCTCAAGTTGCTCAAACTGATACCACAACTCTTCCCTCTCGGAGAGTGGAATATACCTTTCCAAAAATAACTGCGTGAACTGACCCCAAGTGATGGGAGGAGAACCTGCGGGCCTGCCAAGAACATAAGACTGCCACCATCTACGGGCCTTGCCCTTCAGCTGAAAAGTAGTGAAGTCAACCCCATGCGACTCCAATATCCTCATGTTGTGTAGCCTGTCCCTGCACCTATCAATGAAATCCTGAGCATCCTCATGACGCTCACCCCCGAAGACAGAAGGGTGAAGTCTAGTCCATCTATCCAACAACTTCTGCGGGTCACCATCCAACGCTGGTTTGGGCTCGGGCACCACTGCAGAAACTGGCCGAGCCCCATCCACGGGTAGTGCACCCGGAGTCTAATACACTGCAGCTGCATGACCAAGAGCCTGAGCAGTAGGGGTTTGTGCTCCCCCTCCTACTTGTGATGTAGCTGGATCCGCTGGAAATAAACCAACCTGAGTCATGGTGTCCATGAACCGCAACATACGACCCGTGACCTCTTGGAAACTCGGTGCTGTTATAAAATCTGCCGGGATAGGCTCAGCTGCGGGCACCTCGCCCTGCTCCTCAATGGTAGGATCTCCTGCAGGATTTGCCATTGGTGCTACTGGTACAACTCTAAGATGGGCTCGTCCCCTACCTCGGGCCGGTGCCCTCCCCTAGCCTCTACCTCGGCCTCTAGCAATGAGGGGAGCAGCTCCTCCCGGGTCTGGAACATCAGTTGTGCGTGTCCTCACCATCTGTGAGAGAATAGAAGAGGGAAATTTAGCATACCAACCACTGCACGATAGGAAATGAATAAAGAGTAGTTTCCTAACACCCTATAGCCTCTCGAAGATAAATACAGACGTCTCCGTACCGATCTTCAAGACTCTATTAGGTTTGCCCATGACTTGTGAGACCTACATGAACCTAACGCTCTGATACCATGTTGTCACGACCCAATTTCATTTTAGGTCGTGATGGCGCCCAATACCGTTGTCGGGCAAGCCAATGCGAAAATATTAATAAGTTCTAGTTTTACTTTTTCCAAAATAGTTGCCACAATCTCTAAATTTGAATTTAAAACAAGCGATAGTTAACATCGTACCATAATAATTATACAATCCCAACAAAAGATAGTCTACTAATGTGTGTGCCAAGACCTGGTGTCACAAGTATATGGGTATCTAGTAGGATATACAAAAGAATAATTCTATCTTACTGTCTGAAATAGAATAGACAACCAAAAGTAAAGAAAGACTCCATCAGGCTGTTGAACGGCATAGGAAGGGAGCAACTCACCATGGAATCTCGAGTCGGATCAAGAGTATGCACCATCCTGGTAACCAGATGTGCCTGCCTAAAATCCTGTACAATTAAGTACAAAAGTGTAGTATGAGTACATAAACAATATGTACCAGTAAGTATCATGTCTAATCTCGAAGAAGTAGAGACGAGAGGTCGACTTGACACTTACTAGGGTCAAATAATATGAGAAAGTGTTATACTAAGCATGGATAGCACAAATGATTAACAATTTATAGCAAGGAGTAAAAAGTCCTTTCCAACTGATATCACAGTTAGCCATTTACATTTCAGGGCATATAACAAAGTTCAGTCCACAGTAATATACAGAGCAAGAAGCATGCGCAAATAGTGTCGAGGTCGTACGGCCCGATCCAACATAAAAATAAAGTGTGCACTGCCGGAGGGTCGAACGGCGCGAACCATAGATGCATCTATTACCCCGCTCGCGAATCATACATGCGACGCGGTCAAATGTAATTAAGCACAACAAACATGCAGACAAGAATATATCAGGGGAGCAATTAATCACAGAAATGTCAACTTTTCTTTAAAAGATCAAGAAAGTGTTGTATCTCGTATTAATTTCATTTACCACATTCAACATAATTTAAGCAATCCAAATTAACCATAAAGTCACAAGAATATCACATAAAGCATGTTTTTGGGTCCTAGACTATCCGCGACTTAAGCATAACAGTGGCTACGCATGGACTCTCGTCACCTAGTGCATACGTAGCCCCCGCATTTAGTGGCAAATTATTCAATTATTACACCTATGGGGATATTTCCCTCTTACAAGGTTAGATAGGAGACTCACCTCGCTCCAAAGCGTACTCCCAATATCAAGAACATGCTCAAACCCTCAATTTGGAGCCGAACGATCCGAAACTAATTAAACGAGGTAGGAACTAGTTAATACAAACTCAAGAGTTCGCATTTTAATTACTAAAGTAATTTCCCAATCTTAAATACAAGTTTTCTAAAATCCGACCCCGATCCCACGTGTCCGGATTCCGGAACTTTTCGAAGAAATTTGTTCTTTATAACCTAAGGATCAATAATATATGATTTCTACTTCATTCTATGACAAATTTCGTGGTTAAATCTAACTTTTATAAAAACCCTAGGTTTTGCTCTAATCCCATGATTTTTCTTAATCTTTGTATGTTAATCTACCCGAGGTTCAAGTATTAAACTAGGAATAAATAGGATGAACTTGCCTCAAAATGCTAGGTGAAAGTCTTCTCTCAAGAACTCCAAAATCGCCCAATAAATGAGTGAAAATGAGCAAAAATGGCTTAGAGCCCGTAATAAATGAAAGTCACTACTTCAGTGATTTCCGCATCTGCAGTCCTGGGCCGCACCTGTGACCACCGCATATGCGGAAAGACGTCCGCTTCTGTAGAAATTCAGCTGGGCCACTGGGCCGCTTCTGCGATTTCACTTCTGTGGAAGCTTAGCCGCTTCTGCGGCTTCTGGCTTGGCCTGCCTTGGCCGCTTATGCGAGAGAACGACTGCTTCTGCGGTCTCGTACCTGCGGCTGACCAACCGCAGGTGCGGTTATGACAGAAGACTGGAGCTTCAGCTCCTTCCCAAGTTTTCCAACTTCACTCGAGCCTCACCCGATTGACGCTCGGGGCCTCCGGGCCCTGCCCGAACATACTGACAAGTTTGAAATCATGAAACGGACTCACTCGAACCCTCGGAATGCCCGAAACAATGCTAAATCTAAGAATCACCCCCTAAAACCAATTGAATCAAACTTATGAACTTCAAGTTCTTCAATTCGCTTCTAACGCGCCGAAACGTACTTATACTACTCGGATTGACACCAAATTTTGTAGGCAAGTCTTAAATGTTATATTGGACCTGTACGGGGATCCGGAACCAACATATGGGCCTGATACCAATATGATCAAGCATTATTTAATTTCATTAAATCCTTAGAATTTCAGTTTAACAATTTCTAACAAAAATTCATTACTCGGGCTAGGGACCTCGGAATTTAGTTCCGGGCATACGCCCAGGTCCCATATTTTTCTAAATACAAGTCCGGGTCTATTTGCTAAAAATATTGACCAAAGTCAAACTTAGCCTTTTAAGAAAATCTTAGGGAATCAAGTGTGTCTATTAACTTTCAAATCCCGAACCAACCATCCTCGCAGGTCGTAAATTAGTTAAAGCAAGCGTGGAAAGTTTTATTTAGGGGGATGGGATTCTAAAAAGCAAAACGACCAGTCGGGTCGTTACATGCCACCTCCCACTAGCAACAGGTATCAGATAACTCTATCTACCAAGGCTTGGATAGATGAGAAGAAATCACCTAGTGTTTTTGGCCTCTCTATAACAATCATCTTCTATAACAACACTTCATTACAATGGTCAAGTTTTCTTTGGAACCAAACTTTCTATGCTATGTTATAATATAAAGAAAATATCGGAACAAAGTGGATGATATAGAAAGTTTGGACTGTAATATTTAAGCGAACGGTGAACTTGAGATGGAAAGAAGGGAGTAAAAGCCAAAGGAACTGTCCATTCATCACCAAATTGGCTTCTAGATATTTGTCTCCAGTTCTAGCTAACCATATGGTTGGCAGTTATACGTAAGTTATTCTGTCTGTTCTCATAAATGAGAAGTGTCAATTTCACTGACTTCTTTATACCTAATTTACCGACATGTTGCTACTCTTTATGATATATATTTTGAGTTTTGATATCGGTTTAACAAAATGGTTTCACTTAGAAAAAAGAGTTACGTTGAGAAAATCTATCAAAGGATATGTCGAGAAACACTATTCATGACATTTACACGCCTTTCTTCACTCTTTTATAAGTCTTTTTACTCACATCATACATCTTTCACACGGACACCGTAAATATCTTTGACGAACTAAAATAAAAAGTTTGGTCAATAATGACAAATAAATATGTCTTATTTCTAAAGCTTTGTTTCTGGTGTGTTTCTAGAAGTTTTGACAAACTATAAATAGAAGTAGTTGGGACTCTATATTTTCAAGTTCCTTCATATTTGGACAATAAGTTTCACGATTATTTTTTATTTTAAAAAAACAATGAATTTGTTACCAATCTTTTCAAACTTTTATAATATTTGTTGACTATCTTTCCTAACTTGGTTGTTTACCCTATTAATTTAGAGCAAAGTCGTCTACCCTAATTCTATAGCACTTAATTCTAGCGGCTCATTTAATTATTTACATAAAGATTTGGTTATCCTTTTTTTTTAAAAATGTTCTACTTAGTTTTGTAAATAAAAGAAGCAGTATAACATTTTCCATGTGGAGTTGTTTTATTGGAACAAAGATATAAAAAATTACTCGCTCTCAGTATTTATACTCCAATCCAATAAATACATGACACGTGTTTTCGGATATACTCTTATTAGTAAGCGGTACTAATATACATCTCCTTAATTTATGATCCAATCATAATAAATTAATCTAATTTAGTACAAACACCGGTACCGTTAATCTTTTACCCGAAAATAATCATGCATTATCATAACTTGTGGTATACTTTTAAGTGGTATTTCGTGGGAATTTTTTCTTTCCTATTTCTATTAGTAAAACTCTGTCACCTCTTGTGATTTTATTAAAATTTTCAGTATAATATTATATTATTGGAGTCATCATCTTCTTTTTTAATCTTTTTTCTGTTGGTCTTTTTAATTTCCGAACATTCTTCCTTGTTTTTTTTATTTATTTGGTGCCATTTTCTACTTTAGAACTTGTTAAAACGTATTTTAAATGAGTAATAATATGCATATTGAAGGTGTTTAATTATTCTTTTCATCTTACAAAATTTTAAAATCTGGCCAAAATAAATGACACACTTGTTATCGTAAATTATCAAACACTATTTGTAGTGTCAAAACTCATTTTTTATTATCAGAATAAGTTTAATTTCTCAGCACGGTGACGGTTTGGAGCACCTTATCTGCTCGCCCTTCTACGTATCAGTAGTATTAGAATTATCCTCGTAATTATATTTTGCAATTTTTTTATAGTACCTGTTGTTTTCTTTGCGTCGGCTATCTTATTGTTTTTCTGTCATTATTGCTTTTTTTTTATCCGGTATTTCCAACATGACCTCTTTACTACTATTTTTTTTTCTCAAACTTATTTTTTTTCTTTGAGCTCGGAGTCTATCGGAAACAACATTTTTACTTCATAAAAGATAGCGATAAAGTCTATGTACTCCTTATCGTTCCCAGATCCTACTTGTGAGATTACACTAATTAAATATGATGTTGATGTAAATTTAATTTCTCAGTACTTGCTTATACAATTAGATTATGATGTGACTAACATAAACACATAGCATAAATTTAGTAATTAGCACCGTTAATGCAGTAAATAACTTACTTGAATAACGAAAAAACTTGCTTTAACCGGTTAAGATATACAAATAAGTTTATATTAAATCTATAGTTTAAATAAAAAAGCATTTCTCATTAACATTGAAACATTTTGTCTGTATAGCAGACATTGTTCTGGCTGTAAAGTGACGCAAATGAAAAATAAGGAAGAAAAAGTGCAAAATATTATAAAATAAAGACTATAAAGTAAAGACAAGTATAGAGAGAAATTGATATATTATTCGAATTCAAACTGATGTACATAATGAACTGAAATCTCTTCTATTTATAGAAGAAAGGAAGTTGTTGTGTAAGCTGCTACTATACCAGATATGGATAATCTTCTACTGAGAGCAATGTTTATCCATAACGGAGTACTGAAAGGATAAGCTTATTATACCCGGTATGGATAATCTTCTACTGAGAGCAATGTTTATCCATAACGGAGTACTGAAAGGATAAGCTTATTATACCCGATATGGATAATCTTCTACCGGGGGTAATGTTTATCCATAACTGGGTACTGAAAGGATAAACTTATTATACCCGGTATGGATAATCTTCTACCGGGGGTAATGTGTATCCATAATTGGGTACTGAAAGGATAAGCTTATTATACCCGGTATGGATAATCTTCTACCGGGGGTAATATTTATCCATAACCGGGTACTGAAGTGATAAGCTTCTTCAGGAAGCTTATTTCCAATAGAGTACTAAATAGATAAACATATTTACGGTGGAGTCCCATATGGATAAGCTTCTTCAAGAAGCTTATTTACAACGGAGTACTAAATGAACATCCATAATATAATATATTTATAACACTCCCCCTTGGATGTTCATTAAAAGATAATGTGCCTCATTAAAACCGTACTAGGAAAAACCACGTGGGAAAAAATCCTAGTGAAGGAAAAAGAGTACACATATTTAGTAAGACGCATTGCTAGGTGCCTCATTAAAAACCTTATAAGGAAAACCCCATGGGAAAAAACCTTAGTAAGGGAAAAAGAGTGCATTGCGTATTTTACTCCCCCTGATGAAAACATTGTTTCAAATATTTGAGTCTCCGCATTCCAATCTTGTATACCATCTTCTCAAAAGTTGAAGTTGGCAAGGATTTAGTGAATAAATCTGCTGGATTATCACTTGAACGGATTTGTTGCACATCAATGTCACCACTTTTCTGGAGATCATGTGTGTAGAATAATTTTGGTGAAATGTGCTTCGTTCTATCTCCTTTTATAAATCCTCCCTTCAATTGGGCTATGCATGCAACATTGTCTTCGTATAAAATTGTGGGTCTTTTCTCACATTCCAAACCACATTTTTCTCGAATAAAATGAATTATTGATCTCAACCATACGCATTCCCTACTTGTTTCATGAATAGCTATTATCTCAGCGTGATTTGAAGAAGTAGCAACAATAGATTGCTTTGTGGAGCGCCATGATATGACAGTAGCTCCATATGTAAATACGTAGCCGGTTTGAGATCGAGCTTTATGGGGATCAGATAAATAACATGCATCTGCATAACCAACAAGGTCTGCACTATCTTTGTTAGCATAAAACAAAACCATATCAAGAGTTCCCTTTAAATATCGCAATATATACTTAATCCCGTTCCAATGTCTCCGTGTAGGAGAAGAATTATATCTTGCTAGTAAATTAACAGAAAATGCTATGTAAGGCCTTGTAGCATTAGCGAGATACATTAGTGCACCAATTGCACTGAGATAGGATACTTCGGGACCAAGGAGTTCCTCGTCCTCTTCTGGAGGTTGGAACAAATCCTTATTCACTTCAAGTGATCGAACAACCATTGGTGTACTCAATGGGTGCGCTTTGTCCATGTAAAAACGTTTTAAGACCCTTTATGTATAGGTAGATTGGTGGATAAAGATCCCGTCTGCTAAATGTTCAATTTTGCAGACCAAGACAAAGTTTTGTCTTTCCAAGATCTTTCATTTCAAATTCTTTCTTAAGATATTCAATTGTCTTTTGGAGCTCTTCTGGAGTTCCAACAAGATTTATGTCATCAACATAAACAACAAGTATAACAAATTTTGATGCCATTTTCTTTATAAAAATATATGGACAAATAACATCATTTATGTAACCTTCTTTCAGCAAATATTCACTAAGGCGATTATACCACATGCGCCCAGATTGTTTTAAACCGTACAAAGATCTTTGTAATCTGATTGAATACATTTCCTGAGATTTTGCTTCAGGGATTTTCATATAAATTTCATTATCAAGTGAACCGTACAGATAAGCTGTAACTACATCCATTAGATGTATTTCAAGCTTTTCATGTAGTGCTAAACTGATGAGATATCGAAATGTTATGGCATCCATAACAGGTGAATATGTTTCATCAAAATCGACTCCAGGTCGTTGTGAGAATCCTTGTGCAACAAGGCGAGCTTTGTATCTTTCAACTTCATTTTTATCATTCCTTTTTCGCACAAAAACCCATTTATGACCAACTGGTTTTATACCAGCAGGTGTTTGGACTACTGGTCCAAAGACCTCTCTTTTAGCAAGTGACTTCAACTCCGATTGAATTGCCTCTTGCCATTTTGGCCAATCAGATCTTTGTCGACATTCTTCGACAGATCGAGGTTCAAGATCCTCACTATCTTGCATAATATTAAGTGCAACATTATATGCAAAAATATTATCCACCAATATTTCAAATCAATTTAAATTAATCTCATCACCAATCGAACTTATTAAAAGTTTCTCACTCACATGAGCTTCGGGTTCATTGATTTCTTCAGGAATCTCAGAACTAATCAGATTTTGGGTCTCTTCAGGAGATCCCTTCATAGTATCGTTTTGATCATTTGTCGATTTTTTTTCTCGAGGATTTCGATCCTTAGAACCCAAAGGCCTACCACGCTTCAGGCGTGCTTTAGGTTCACTATCTCTTATGCTAGTAGATAGTCCTACTGGGACATCAATTCGGATATGCACATTCTCTACTGGGATATGTGACTTAGTTATCCTTTTCAAATCAGTAAATGCGTCTGGCGTTTGATTTGCTATATTCTGTAAATGGATGATCTTCTGGACCTCTTGATTACATATAGGGGTATGGGGATCAAAGTGAGATAATGATGAAATTTTCCACACAATTTCTCTTTTGATTTCCTTTTTCTCTCCCCCTAATTGTGAAAAATTTGTTTCATCAAACCGACAATATGCAAATCGAGCAGTAAATAAATCTCCTGTCAATGGTTCAAGATAGCGAATAATAGAGGGTGATTCAAATCCAACATATATTCATATCCTTCTTTGTGGTCCTATCTTACTACGTTGTGGTGGTGCTACTGGCACATATACAACACATCCGAAAATTCGTAGATGGACAATATTTGATTCATGACCAAAAACTAATTGTGACGGAGAATATTTATTATAATATGTCGGTCTAAGACAGATAAGTGATGCTGCATGCAAGATAGCATGACCCTAAGCAGTAGTGGGCAATTTTGTTTTCATAAGTAGTGGTCTTGCTATCAATTGCAGGCGTTTAATAAATGAGTCTACAAGGCCATTTTGAGTATGAACATAAGCTACAAGATGTTCAACTTTTATCCCAACGGATAGACAATAATCATCAAAAGCTTGAGATGAGAATTCTCCAGCATTATCAAGGCGAATAGCCTTTATAGGATAATCTGGGAATTGTGCCCTTAATCGAATTATTTGGGCTAATAGCTTTGCAAACGTCAGGTTGCGAGATGATAGTAGGCACACATGAGACCATCTTGAAGATGCATCTATTAAGACCATAAAATATCTAAACAACCCACTTGGAAGGTGAATAGGTCCACATATATCCCCATGTATACGCTCTAAAAAGGCAAGGGATTCAATACCAACCTTCATTGGTGATGGTCTAGTGATCATTTTTCCTTGATAACAAGCATCACAAGAAAATTCGTCATTTGTAAGAATCTTCAAGTTCTTTAATGGATGCCCACTCGAATTTTCAGTAATTCGTCTCATCATTATTGATCCGGGATGGCCCAAACAGCCATGCCAAAGCACAAAAGTATTTGAATCCGTAAACTTCTGGTTTACTATAGAGTGTGCTTCAATTGTACTAATTTTTAAATAGTATAAGCCAGAGATAAAGTTGGTAACTTTTCTACAATGCATTTCTGGCCATAAATATTCTTTGTAATATAAAGATATTCTCTGTTCATTTCATCTATTGTCTCAACATGATACCCATTTCGGCGGATATCTATAAAACTCAACAAGTTTCTTCGGGACTTGGAGGAGAACAGTGCATTGTCTATAATAAGTTTTGTTCCCTTAGACAGAAATATTATGGCTCTTCCGGAGCCTTCTATCAAACTTATATTACCAGAAATTGTTGAAACATTTTCTTTTTCCTTATGCAAATAAGAAAAGTATTTCTGATCGTTGAATATGACATGAGTTATTCCACTATCAATAACACAAATATCTTCATGATTTGTCTTTGATCCAAACATAATTTGAGGGTTATCCATATTCTTCAAAATAACATAAATAAAATATATTATAGTAAACATCATTATCAAAGCATAACTTTTATTTATGTACAACAATTACATAACCATACTATCTATTACAAACAACAAAAATTAAAATATTTACATTTCTACCGATTCACTACCGATTACATGACTTGTTTCTCCTTCTGGGAGTGCAAAGTAATCAGCTACATCCAAATGCATGAAGTCTAAATTATCTTCAGAAATGAAATTTGCTTCAGCATTTTTCTCTGTCTTCTTCAGGGAGGCTTGATAAAGCTCAACCAGGTGCTTTGGCGTACGACAGGTACGTGACCAGTGCCCTTTTCCTCCACATCTATAACATGCATTTTCTGCATTTGGCGCTTGCACCGCTTCATGCTTTTGTTCCTTCCTTTTCCACTACTGGTGGTGAGGAGGCTTCTTTGGTGCATTATTATTACCATGATTGGGGTTTCTTCCCCGACCACGGCCATGACCACGACTATGGCCACAACCTCTTCCACGTTTAGCTTGGTGGAAGTTCGTCTCATTCACTTTAGGGAATGGACAAGAACCAATAGATCGGCTTTCATGATTTTTCATTAATAACCCATTATGTTGCTCTGCTATAAGAAGATGTGAGATAAGTTCAGAATACTTTTTAAATTCCATCTCTCGATATTGCTGCTGTAGGAGCATATTTGAGGCATGAAAAGTGGTGAAAGTTTTCTCCAACATATCATGATCAGTAATATTATCACCACATAATTTCAATTGGGAAATAATTCTGAACATAGCAAAAATATACTCACTGATAGATTTAAAATCTTGTAGCCTTAGATGAGTCCAATCATAACGTGCCTGTGGAAGAACGACCATCTTCAGGTGGTCATATCTATCTTTCAAATTATTCCACATTATGATTGAATCTTTAATAGTGAGATATTCCATTTTCAGGCCCTCGTCAAGGTGATGGCATAGGAATATCATTGCTTTGGCACAGTCTTGGTTTGATGCCTGATTTTTATCCTTGATGGTGTCTGCCAGACCCATCGCATCAAGATGAATTTCAGCATCAAGCACCAAAGACATGTAGCTTTTGCCCAATATATCCAGGGCTATAAATCCAAGTTTAGAAAGATTTGACATTATTTAGGAAAAGAAAGTTCTCACCTCTAATACTTTCAAAGTATTTGCTCGAGATGTCAAAGTCTCGTGCTGATAACGTATTATAAAATAAAGACTATAAAGTAAAGACAAGTATAGAGAGAAACTGATATATTATTCGAATTCAAACTGATGTACATAATGAACTGAAATCTCTTCTATTTATAGAAGAAAGGAAGCTGCTGTGTAAGCTGCTACTATACCAGATATGGATAATCTTCTACTAAGAGCAATGTTTATCCATAACGGAGTACTGAAAGGATAAACTTATTATACCCGATATGGATAATCTTCTACCGAGGGTAATGTTTATCCATAACTGGGTACTGAAAGGATAAACTTATTCTACCCGGTATGGATAATCTTCTACCGGGGGTAATGTTTATCCATAACTGGGTACTGAAAGGATAAGCTTATTATACCCGGTATGGATAATCTTCTACCGGGGTAATGTTTATCCATAATTGGGTACTGAAAGGATAAGCTTATTATACCCGGTATGGATAATCTTTTATCGGGGGTAATATTTATCCATAACCGGGTACTGAAGTGATAAGCTTCTTGAGGAAGCTTATTTCCAATAGAGTACTAAATAGACAAACATATTTACGGTGGAGTCCCTTGAAGAAGCTTATTTACAACGGAGTACTAAATGAACATCCATAATATAATATATTTATAACACAAAAGACAAGAAATATTTATGGTAAAAAATGTATTTACCAAAAAGTTAAAGAAAAAAATACATAAACATAAAATAAACATTATCTAGAAATAATTGATTTTATTTAAATATTGAATATTCTCTTGAACGTTAAGGTTTTGTCGCATTCATTGGGAGGTACAAAAGCAGAAAGGGCTGAAAAATCAGAAAAAAGTACAAAAGTGAAAGAGTTTTTCTGTCTCATTATTCTGTTTGAGAAATTTTGATAGATCTAAAGATTCAAATAAACACTACAAATAAAGGAATATCTTACTCCTTTTTCAAATTAATAGCTTTATTATCTTTTTCTCTTCTTTGCTTAAATTAATTTAAATTGGACTAGAATCAAACACAAAATAAATATTTTTTTAATGTCTAGAATAATATAAATAGTTCTAAAAATATTTTTATCTAGAAGTTGAATAACCTATCGCGATTATCTAGAAATAAATTGACTAATCGTTTGGCTGAAATTGGAAAAACATGACCACGTGTTTGCTAGTGATCATCACATTTATCATGTTAAAGATGGAATTCCGGTTAAAAGAAATATTTTCTAGCAAACGATTAAAGTTTTACACAGTGAATTATTGATTAATTATATATAATTACGCCCCAAATACAATTACAAGGTGACTTTTCAGACTCTCAATTTTTGTCTTTTATAACAATTTAAGTTTTAAATTCTTAAATATGAAAAAAAAATTCTAGCAAACGATTAAAGTGTTACACAGTAAACACTCATTTACGCCTAAATTCAATTATAAGGTAACTTTCCATAAGGTGTCCCAATTCTCAATGTCTTTTATAACAATTTAAGTTTCAAATTCTTAAAAATGAAAAAAAATTTATTTAAACTTATTTTTTCTCCAAATAATTAGAAAACAAAAATAGAGAAAAATATTCTAAAAATATAGAGAAATGGGTAAGAGAGGGAGAGAGAGGAGATGGGGGTTCCAAGAGAGAAAAGTCTCTGTAAAAAAGAGCTTTGACTCTCTCTTCTCCAATGGAGGATTTAGTTTTCACACCTTCTTGAATTAAAACCTTTTACCCCATTTTCACATTCATATTCTCATATCACAACTACCCCTTTTTTCTCATTTTCTATTTTACTCTTCATTTCATTTAATTCATTTATCTCCATATTACAAACCCAAAATCCAGATAGAACTAACCAAAAAAAAAAGAAAAACTTTTTTCTGCAGGTTGGTTTCTTTTTCTAATCTGCTACATTTTATTGTTATTTTATATTTTGTCATTTCTGAGGTTTTTCCTGTATATGGATATCTTTTTCTCTTCTTGTTTTTAAATTTGAAAAGTAATTGGATTTATCAGTATCTTGAATAATATGTCCAAATTCTAAAAGATCTCTTAAAAATCCGATCTTTTTATCTGTTGTTTTCAAGTTTTGTTTATATAAAAGTTAGAATCTGCATGAATCTTCGAATAACTTGATCTTAAAGCTCAGATTTTAATGTTTAAATTTTTTTTATAGGTAAAGAAGTAAGAATATAATATTTTCATATTTAACTCAAGTTTGAATCTTTTTGGGTTTTAAGAATGTAACATTTGGTTCATATTTAGCTCAAGATTGAATCTTTTTTGGGTTTTAAGAATATAACATTTGGTTCATATTTAGGTCAAGATTGACTTTTTTTGGGGGGTTTTTAAGAATATAACATTTGTTCCATATTTAGCTGAAGGTTGATTTTTTTGGGTTTTAAGAACATAACATTTAGTTCATATTTAGCTCAAGAATGAGTTTTAAGAATATAACATTTAGTTCATATTTAGCTCAAGGTTGAATTTTTTTGCGTTTTAAGAATATAATATTTGATTCATATTTAGCTCAAGATTGAATTTTTTTGGGTTTTCTTGATTTTTTTGTCAGGATTTGATATTTTGAAATTGTTATGGGAAATTGCTGTGTGACACCTGGTAAATCTTCTGAGAAAAAGAAGAACAAGAAGAACAAACCAAACCCTTTTGCTATTGATTATGGGGCAACTCAATCATCAGCTGAAGGTGATGGAAACAAGCTTGTTGTGTTAAAAGATCCAACAGGGCACAATATAAATGAAAAATATGATCTTGGTCGTGAGCTCGGAAGAGGGGAATTTGGGGTTACATATTTATGTACTGATGTTGACACAGGGGAGAAATATGCTTGTAAATCGATATCGAAGAAGAAACTTAGGACAGCTGTAGATATTGATGATGTTAGGAGAGAGGTTGAGATCATGAAGCATTTGCCTAAGCATCCTAATATTGTTACCTTAAGGGATACTTATGAGGATGATAATGCAGTGCACATTGTGATGGAACTTTGTGAGGGCGGTGAGTTGTTCGATCGGATTGTTGCTAGAGGACACTATACAGAGAGAGCAGCAGCTGGTATTATGAGGACTATAGTCGAAGTTGTCCAGGTATAGTTTTACAAATTGTTGCAATCTTGTTCATATATTTCATGTACTGTGTGTTGTTAACTCGGGATTATTTTAGTGAAGTCAGAGTTCGATAATTTCAACTGAAAATATCAAACTAGACTAGAAAGGAATGTTGTGATTGAAGTTTCGTGTTTGTGAGCAGATTGAAATTTCTTGCTGAATATTATATTTGAAGCTTAGATTTATGACTTTGTCTCCTCTTTTTCCTTATCGTCTTTTGTCTCCCTGTGCTTCCCTTTCCTTCCTTTCCATCTTTTCTTGAGCCGAGGGTCTATCGGAAACAGCCTCTCTACCTCTCCAGGTAGGGGTAAGGTCTGCATACACGCTACCCAGGGGCAAAGCCACCTTTTGCTAAGGGCATCCAAATATTATGTAGAATTACACTGTGTATATAAGTAAAATATTAAATTTTAGATGTATATAACGTATGTTGAACACCCATTATCGGGAATTATTTTTATTTTTTCAAGTCTGAACAACCTTGGAAAAATTTCTTGCTTCGCCACTGACACTACCCTCCCCAGACCCCACCTGTGGGATTATACTGGGTATGTTGTTGTTGTTAGATTTTGACTTTGTTGTGCAATAGCACTTACCATTTAATTGGATTCATTTCACATGTTGACCATATAGCAGTTATTTTACTACATTCTATATGTAAAGTGGAGATCTTTTGTTATAAAATTGTTGCTAACAGAGTTCAATTAAAATTGTAGTTTATATACCGAAGCAATTATGGTCTAATACATAATAATATGAGAGCTCAACTTACATAATGACAGAATAGAACAAACTGACTTAATTTCTTGATAAGGATTCCAAATGTGACACTTTTCAATAGAGAAAAGACTCATTTTATGGAACGTGTTTAAAAGTTCATGTTTCTACATTTAGTTGTTTGAACTGTTATCAGAAAGGGATGGTAAAAGCTAACATGAATGCTGATTATCCCAACTTTATACAGTTTAAACTATGTGGTCGCACATAGATCTATTGTCAAGTTTTACTCTCTCGTTGCGTTATGTTTCCTCAAGCAATGTCTGCTCCTCCATCAATGTTCTAATTATGGAAAGTTTCAATGGCTTTGCAGATGTGTCACAGGCATGGAGTAATGCATCGTGATCTCAAACCCGAGAACTTTCTCTTTGGTAACAAAAAAGAAACAGCTCCACTGAAGGCTATTGACTTTGGGTTGTCGGTGTTTTTTAAACCTGGTAATGCACTCGGTAATATTACAGTGTGTTTGAACCTTTTTCATGCAAAAAAAGGTTAATATTTGGAATAATCTTTATTTCTTTAACAGGGGAACACTTTAATGAGATAGTGGGAAGTCCTTATTACATGGCTCCAGAGGTCCTAAAACGCAATTATGGCCCGGAGGTTGATGTGTGGAGTGCTGGAGTTATTCTTTATATTCTTCTCTGCGGTGTTCCACCTTTCTGGGCAGGTCTGTTTCTTTTATTTGTCTTGTTTTTGTAACATGTAACAAACTTTGGTGCATATGTTTTGGGTTAGGCAACTTCTTAGAAGTTGGCGACTATTTAATTAGAGAGTGTCAAAAAGGAAGAGTGACTGCAAGAGTGAATCCCACCTCTATTTGAACTAGCGGTGACAAAATGGTTAAAAGAAAACAGTTATCCACCCATATTATCCATTAAAAAATGGGTCGGATAATGAACTTTATAAAAATGGGTCAAATATGGATAAGAACCATATTATCCACTTCGAAAATGGATAACCAATAGATAACTAATGTGTTTAATTTTTAATTTATAAAGCCGAGAATTGGGGGTTCCTCAAGTTTGGGAGACAAGGAATTCTCTTAAAAATGATCATATGCAAGAAGTCATTGATAATATGGATATCTATATTATCCGCCGGTTAACCCGTTTTTTATCCGTATTAAATATGGGTCGGGTCGGATAATTTATCTGTTTTTACATTACCTTTGACCCGCCCATATCTAGTCTGACCCACCTGTTTGCCACCCTTAATCTGAACCAATGAAATCAAATTTCTTTTTGACTATGATAGTCAGTACTTTGTGCCTCTAGCTATGAATTTGGTTATCATTTTCTCAAAAATTGCCTAAATTCTTCAAAATATGTGTAGAGACTGAACAAGGAGTCGCCCAAGCAATTATTCGCTCTGTAGTTGATTTCAAGAGAGATCCATGGCCTAAGGTTTCTGATAATGCAAAGGATCTTGTAAAGAAGATGCTTGATCCAGATCCAACTCGACGGCTCACAGCTCAGCAAGTTCTTGGTAATTTTTGTTAGTCATTGAGATGCTATACTTTCATTCGCTTATTGTCTATTCTCTCTATTTCATAGTTTAATTTACTGACTTTTTCTTTGGGATTTGGCCATATACTTGAATGCAGAGCATACTTGGTTACAAAATATAAAGAAAGCACCAAACGTCTCATTGGGCGAGACTGTCAAAGCAAGGCTCAAACAATTTTCAGTTATGAACAAGCTCAAGAAAAGAGCTTTAACGGTAAATATACACTTTTCCCTGCAGTTATATACATATTCTTAGTATTCTGCACTATCTCAAAAGGATATCTTCATATATGCTTAATGGTTGAAGCCCAAAATGATCGAAGATTCTCTGCTTTCTCACAAAAGTTTCTCAATCTTATGCTTTCTTTCATTGCATGCACAGGTTATCGCGGAGTTTTTGTCAGCAGAGGAAGTGGCTGGAATGAAGGAAGCATTTGACCAGATGGATACAGGAAAGAAAGGCAAGATTAACCTTGGAGAACTTAAAATTGGTCTTCAAAAGCTGGGCCATCAGATTCCTGATGCTGATCTTCAGATTCTCATGGAAGCCGTAAGCATTCTCATGCCTTTCTTTTCGCCTGGTTTGATTTTCTTATACTTTAAAGGGCTAAATATATCATACAAATCAAGTTACTAATACTACCTAATGCTACAGTCCGCTTCGTCTCTCTTTAAAATTTTTAGATTTCAGCTTAGAAGGGAAGGCAAGCATTACGATTAAATATTTAAACTTGCTATATAATATCTATATCTATAAATGATTGATTCTATATATATTAGATCAGCATAAGTTGAACCAACAAAACTACTATTTTATTTCTACTGTGATGACTTTCAGTGTGAATCTGTCTTTAGCCATAAGAGAAGCCTTGCACTTTTCCTTGCGTACCTAATTGGGTTCTTATTGTTTTTCAGATATTCCTTACTCTCGGATTCTTTTGCTCTTTGATAGAGTGATTATTATAATTGTTCCCTCTTTTATCTTCTCTTCACTTTTACAGGCTGATGTTGATAGAGATGGATATTTAAATTACGCGGAGTTTGTCGCTGTATCGGTTCATCTAAGAAAAATGGCAAATGATGAGCACCTGCATAAAGCGTTTTCATTTTTTGACAGAAATCAAAGTGGCTACATAGAAATCGAGGAGCTGCGCAGTGCCTTGAGTGATGAGGATGATGGCAACAGTGAGGAAGTCATCAATGCTATTATGCATGATGTTGACACTGACAAGGTAAGTATTTGTGTTGATTCATATGCATCTACCGAATTTAGTACTTAGTTCATATATTTGTCATACAAATATGTATCTTTCATTTCATGCGGATCTATACATTTAAGTTTTAAGTAATGTAGTTTAAGCTGATGTTACATCTTAGTGAGTCCTGATCTTGAACTCTCGACCCTGAGTTCTTATTCAGAGTTGGTGCTTCTTTGCTTTTATTAGTCGTAAAACCCAAAAGTACTCTACCTAATTGTGCCTTAATTATATGTCTATGCCAGTAAAGACTAAGACTACCGCATATGCTCCTACTGTGACTTTATAACTGCTTTCTCTACTACATATGTATTGACCATGACCAGAATTATCGAAAGAAGAAGATAAGAATTGACCATGACCCTTTAAGAGTTGTGATATTTTGCATTCCCTGCTGCTCAATCAGGATCTTATATGCCTTGCGATTTCACAGATCCCTAGAACTCTAGCCATTTGAATTGGGTGATGTTTGCGATTTTCTTTATTTTTTAAATGAGTTATTCATAAATAACCGACTTGTCCTAAGTTCCAAGAAACCTATTACCCAACGTACTGTCAAAATTGTATCTTCCATCACCCTGAGAGGTATATAACCAAATGAAAACATGGGGGTGTAGCACACGCTGCCACGTGTTAAAAGATCACTTGATTTTCCATATTTAAGGTTGTCCAGCCACTGAAAATGAAGAGAGCTTCTTATTGGAAAGAATGGTGTTTATCTTTTTTTTTTTAGTTTTCTGACAACTCAAACAACTCTAGTCAGCACAAAAAATCATCTATTCCTATCAAACAACTCAAATAAGTAGAAACTACTATACTTGCACCAAACAAAAACGAAGACAAAATCAAACTAATTCTCTTTAAGATTCCTTCTTCCTTTTCTTTGAGAAGAGTGTGATAGCTAAGGAAAGAAGAAAAAGAAGAGAAACATAAAGAGTTAATTTTAGTTTTTTCGATCACCTGGGAAGAAGGAAAGGAAGGAAGAGAAAGACAAAGAAAAGAAAAAAGTAAAATAAAAAAAGGAAAAGATACTTGATAAAAGAAATGCTACAACACATTATTTTGAACTTTTTTTTTCCGTTCACGCGCATTATGAGGGTAATACACTCTCTATGTGGCGTGGCGTCTTAGGGTTGCGGTAGATACATTTTGGACAAGAACCAAAGAGGTAATTGGTCTCCCACAAAGTTTAAGTGTGTTGTTGGAACTTCGGAACAAGTTGAGGTTTTTTTTTTTTTTTTTTTAAAACCCTTTTTAAATTTGTAGCTTCTGTTCCTTTATTTCTACTAAATGGTATTGAAGTACGTGGCAAATACCAGATTTTCTGCTTTTAGCTTGGTTACCAGTTTGGAAGTTCATCAGTTTCATTTTGTCACCTTACAGGATGGTCGCATTAGTTACGAAGAATTTGCTGCAATGATGAAAGCTGGAACGGATTGGAGAAAAGCATCGAGACAGTATTCTCGTGAACGTTTCAATAGTCTCAGCTTAAAATTGATGAGGGACGGTTCATTACAACTTGGAAGCGAGGCTAAATGAACAAATGCAGAAGAAAAGAAACGTTAAAATAGGAAAAAAAGGAAATCATTTTATGGATATTTCCCTTTTTTTCTTTATCGAGTATGAAATTCTTCTTTACCTCTCTCACTTTGTACTCGAAAATTTTGCCCTCCCGTCTGAGCTCTATCATTGGCATATCAGAATATTGAGGTGAGGTCTGCAACTTATTACCCCTTAGGCAATCTTGAGTTTTGCTAATTCTGCAACTTGTTACCCCCTAGTAAAGCAGAAAGCATTTAACAAAAGAATCTTTGAGGTTTTTTTTTTTTTTGTTTTTTTGTTTGCATTGTTGTAAATACATGGATTTGTTAAAAGCTCATTGTCATATTATCAAAAGCAAAATTAACAAAAAGAAGGCTCATTGTCATTGAATATATCATTGCAACTCTCCTAAGGTTGAAAAACTAGATGTTAGCACTGCAGCTGCAGCATTCTATTTTTCTTTAGTTGTTTTTTTGGTTCTTTAGTACTTTCTTTTGTTCTTACTGGATATTGTGGTTAAATCTACTACTCTCTTAATACCCATATCAGGTAGAAATCAGGTTCTTCTCCTCTCTTTTTTTCTTTTGAGAAATGATAATTTTTGGGCTAGCTTGTTTGCACTTCAACTATTTCACCACATACATGCGATGCGATCTTCTACTTTTCTGGCTGTTGTTACTGCTTCTTTTTTCCCTAGTTCTGACATTATTGCTGCGATTATGCGTTCCTTGAGCCGAGGGTCTATCGGAAACAATATCTCTACCTTCACAGGGTAGTGGTAAGATTTATGTATATACTATCCTCCCTAATCCCCACTTGTGAAATACACGGAGTATATTGTTTGTACATGCGATCTTCTACCAACACAAGTACCAGATAGTCCGGCTCACCACGACTTAGATTGATGGAGATAAATCATCTAACATTTTGTCTCTATATATTTTGATTTGAAACCTGCCTAAAAGCTGGTTATTCCACTGGACTAGTGATTGATATACATTTAAGTGGTTATGTGTAGGTGTTAATTATTCTCATTGTCTAAGTTTCTGAGTTAGTTGGATTAGATACCTAAGCAACTAGTACACTAACTACTGCATGTAGCAAGATATTCTACTGGATTAGTGGTTGATATTTATTCAAGACTTGAATGAATGTAACACCAAACTGAAGTTTTGTTGGTAAATTTGTATTCCAATGATAATGACCGCTATCTAATTTATTCATTTCGTTGTCCGAGGATCTAACGAATACAGTCTTTATACTTTTTTAAGGTAAGAGTACGTACTATATCTCCCCAGACAATTATACTGGATTTGTTGTTGTCAAAATTTCTACTCATATCTTTAAAATTGTTTGGATAAGATTTTTAAGGGGGATTCGCATTTCATTAATATACTAAATTGTTGACTTCCACGCAAATACCTATAATATTTAATAAAGGTACAAGCCTTGCCCAACTCTAGCTATTCAATCCTCCTAAGGCCTAAGCAGCCAAAAAAAAACACCAAATAAGTAAAAAAGTTGATGCCAAAAAGATGAAAGAAATTAATGTGAAATTAATAATGTCAGGTCGAATCAAGAAATGTATGAGACAGATACAAGATAGGGCGAAGTGTACCAATTCATCGTTTACAATGTATTTAAAGATTAACCAATTCACTCAAATTTCAGTATCGTGAATTTTCAGGACCCAGTGTCCTGAATTTTTGAGTTGTTAATTTGAAATTCAGGACTAATTATCCTGAATTTTTTAACCAATAATTTAAAATTCAGGATATAAGATTCGAACATTATGACACAATTTTCGAACTTTAGCACACAATGTCCTCAATTTCTGAACTACTAATTTAAAATTCAGGATATAAGATTCGAACTTCGGGACATAATTTTCGAACTTTAGGGCACGAGATCCTGAAGTTTAAATTTTGAGGTTTAAACTCTAGGACGTCGTGTCCTGAAATTTGAGTAAAATTGACTAATTTTTAAATACATTATAAATCGTGGATATATTTTAAACAACATGCTTAAAAGTGGTGAACTGATGTCATTTCCACTACAAGATACTCTAATTTTTGTCTCTTAGTTGTTTCTTTTCTTATACCTACCACTCCAACAATAATAATATTAAAATGAAGTCGAAACTATATTGTATTCCAAAGTGTGGATTTGTAATTTCTTGTGAATTTTCGTGATTCATTTTAGAACTATAAAATTCTTCTTACTCGACTTAATCATATACCGTTGTTGGAAATAGTGAAATTTATGAAAATAATATTATAAATATTTATAAGTGAGTTTGAGTTGTTTAAAAAAAAAAGGTTGAGTTATTGCTTAATTAATTTTTTATTAGTGTATACAACTAGAGAATTAACAATTGTTTATTTTACATTTGAGTGTATAGATGTCTATTTATATTTTCTTGAAATTAAAATTTATATATTGAGGGATAGGTAGTAATTAGCAAGTACTAATTACCTTCTATCGAAAAAATTACTAAATGATGTCTCAAAAGGGAAGAGTCCTCATTAATAAAAAAGGAGATTTTTACCTACATATACACTATTGGAAGTTTTATTATCTTCCCTACTCAAGTTTCACTTTAGTTACCTCCTATATACAAAATTACCAATTATGTACATTTTTAGGATTTAAGGATAATTAATCAATTCCTACAATCACTCCCACTCCCCCCACGTTTCTCTCTGTATCCCACTTCCCCCTCCCCCACGTATCTTGCACAAGAGAGCAGCAATTCCATCATTGATCTTGCACAAGAGAGCAACAATTCCACCATTGATAGCCATTAAAAAGCTTTGAAGCTTTGAATTCGAATTTGAGTTTTCAAAAAATATTACTTGTTTGAATTGGGTGTTGTTGCAAATAATTGGGAATTCTCTCTACGTCTCTCCCCGTCTCTCAATCCCTAATTTCAGTAATGTAAAGCAAAGAAAAAGGGAGCAACAATTCACCATTGACAACCACTAAAAAGCTTTGAAGCTTTGAATTCGAATTTGAATTTTCAAAAATTATTATTTATTTGGATTGGGTGTTGTTGTAAACAATTGGGAATATGGTTTGAAGTTTATATCTCAATTTTGAGGGTGTTTTGGTCAAGATTAAACCTGATTTTGGCTGAATTTCAAATTGAAACTCGAATAAGAAGAAGAAGAAGAAGAAGACATGACATACATTATACTGCAGAAATTATAGTAAATTGTAGAAAAATTGTATTCTGTTATTTATATTTTTTTTATTTAGGTATTGTATGAAAATTGAACAATATTGTATAAAAATTATATTTAAGTTATATGATCTTGTAGTTGTATATAACTGGGTAGAAATAATGTATGAAAGTTATAGATACATTGTAGATAATTTGTAGATAAGTTGTATAATATATAATTAGTTGTATGAAATTTGTTTTTACTATGGATAATGCATCTGATGATTTCAAAGATGGTAAGTTTGTGATAAAGCTTCACTCTGTTGTGAAACAGGTCCGATCTTTTACCTGATTTAATCAAGACATTAAAAGCACTAAGGTTAAAAACATTAAAAGCTGAAATTACAACACTTGGTGGACGTGTGAGAAATGTTTTGTTCAACTGGAGATCGTAATTATAATCAAGAAGATGATTTGAGTACAAGTGATGATAATGATCAATAGCAGAAACAACCTCAATATTCTATAAGTTCAATACAAGAAGCACTTAAAGCAATAATGAAGAAATCAAGTGGTGATGATTCTGCTTCTGGAAGTGTTAAGAGACAAAGAACTAATAACATCAATATCCTTAGTTAATTAGTAAGGATTGACTACTTTACAATCTCATGATATCATAGAGGGACGCAATTATAATTTTATCATATACCAACTCTATGAAGATTTGGAGTGTGGGTGGAAGATCAAGAGAGAAAAAGGGAAAGAGGAGAGAAAAAAAAGAAAAGGGTATAACTACATCCCTTGATTGAAGACACAAATAATGGATAGAGAGCCTTTTAAGGCGGATTGTATATATTTTATAAATAAAACTTGTTTATGCCGGGTAATTAACTAAATATGAATATTAAGGGTAATAAAGTTTCAAATAATGTATAAGAATTAAAAAATCTCTAATGAATAATAGTGAAGTAGTATAGGCCCATATCTTTTTGTTTATTTGTTGAGTACGTGTTAACTAGTGAAGACCTAGGGCATAAAATAAGAGTAAATAATGTCTTAGTTCTTGAAGAGAGTAAAACACACATAAAGAAAATTGACGCAAGAGGACGTCTGGTTTTGGTCAAGGAAAAAGTTAAGAAAAGAAGACAAACGAAAGCAAGTTAAGGACGTTTGGTTTTGCCCAGATATTAATTTTGGTATATGACTTTTGAATTGATTGTGGTCAGTGGTATAGAATATATGAATCAATAGTTATGACATAATTAGTAAACATTAGTTATACAATGATGGTGGTAATGATGATGTAATGATTGGGGAATTAAATTAAGTATAAGTTTAAGTGTACTATGCTATGGAAGAATATTTTCCTTGTTGGTTCGGTTTCCGCTATATAGTTTAAGGGACCTGATGATTGAGTAATAATTGAAAACTTAATATTATGGACAAAGATTTGTAATATTGCATTTTGAAGTCAAATAATTTGCACAGAGAATTCGTGGGAATCTATATTTAGTTGTCAGTTTAGTTACATTACACATTCATGTAATTCGAATTGAATAATTCAACTCATGTATAGCTACAGCTATATTAACGAGTCATGGAGTCCAGTATGCTTAGGAATCTTTCGAGTTTATTGAGTTTTACATACGCGAGTGTTTAAAGGATTAGTTGAATTGTTAGCGAATCACGCATTGAGTTTGGTATGATATAAATATGAGATAACTCTGACTAGCATAACTGACATCGTGAATTAATATTTCGCATAGAATGAGGTTATTGGAGGTCATTTGATCGGTGTTCTAGAAGTCGCAAGGTTGAGAAATTTCTCGTTAGCCAGGTAAGTGAGACTTTAAGCTTTGATACTTGCTTTTCTAAAACTCGTTTTAAAAATGTATTTTCTCTGCCCGGTCCATGTGTTGGGGCAAGCGTACGCTTGGCAGAGTCGGTGGTCTTAGACTAGCCGCAAATATATTATTGTGGCGACCCAAGGGGTCATTACCGTAATTCTTCCTTGTTCCGTGCTCCCGAGGCCTTGAAAACCTCGCTTTTAGTTGCCTCGATTGGCGTGCACAGTTCGGGCGCGTAGCCGGAAAGTTTTTATGTTAGAATATGTGAATTATGTGAAACATTTGATGAATTTTGGTATTAATATGCATAATGTTGACTTCGGTCAACATTTTGGGTAAACGGACCCGGACCTGTGATTCGACGGTCCCGGAGGGTTCGTAGAAAAATATGGGACTTGGGCGTGTGCCCGGAATCAAATTCTGAGGTCCCAAGCCCGAGAAATGAATTTTTGAAAGAAATTGTTTTTCTGAAATTTGATAAGAAAATTTGAAATGAAAAGGAGTTAGAAAATTTAGGTATTGGGCTCGTATTTTGGTTCCGACGCCCGGTACAAGTCTTAAATATGTGTTAAGCACTATTTGTAAAGTTTGGCTAAAAACGGACGTCATATGACGTGTTTCGGACTAAAAATGGAGAGTTTGAGTTATGAAAGTTGAAGAAAGAAAAATCATGTGTTTGAGGCTTGATCCTATGTATATGATATTATTTTGGCGATTTGATCGCACGAGTAAGTCCGTAAGATGTTTTTAAGGTTGTGTGCATGTTTGGTTTGGAGCCCCGAGGGCTCGGGTGAGTTTTGAATGGGGCCCGGGAGGTCTTGGACTTAAGAAAATGCAGGTTCAGGTGTTGCAGACACCAGCGCGGCCACGGTCATTTCCGCGCGGTCCGCGCTGGAACCGCGCGGCCGCGATGCATTTTTGTGCGGTCCGCGTGGATGAGTTTGAGGGCTAGGGTTTCAGGTTAGCCAGCGCGGCCGCGCACCAAAACAGTGCGGTCCGCGCAGGAAGGGTTCAGAGAGCCCCACTTTTCTCCCACTCGGCGCGGCCGCAACACATTTTTTTGCGGTCCGCGCCAAGTCCTCAGAAAGGTATACAAGTTCGGAAATCTCAGTCATTTTTCACTTTTCAAAAACCCAAAACCTAAGAGGCGATTTTCCAAACAACTTTTTTTCTCCAAAACGATTGGTAAGTGATTTCTAACTTAATTTCTTTATTCCTTAACATCTTTAAACATAATTTCAACTTCAAATCAAAGATTTTCATGGGGAAAATTGGGTGTTTTGGGGTAGAACCTAGGTTTTCTATAAATTGAGAAGTTGGACCTCAATTTGGGGTCCGATTTAAAAACAAATCATCTATTGGGATTCATGGGGGAATGGGTAACCGGGTTTTGGTCTGAACCTCGAGTTTCGACCACGTGGGTCCGGGGGTATTTTTGACCTTTTTGGGAAAAACCTTGAAAAATCTATTTTCATGCATTGGGATGATTCATTTAGTAATTATTAATGTGATTAAGTAACTTATGACTAGATCCGAGCATATTGGTGGTGGAATCAAGAGGTAAAGCTATACTAGAAGCGTGAGTTGAGTTTGGAGCATTCGAGGTAAGTGTTTGTTCTAACTTTGGCTTGAGGGAATAGGATTAGGATGATATTTGCTACTTGCTAATGTGGAGTACGGTGTATAGGCATGGTGACGGTTATCTATGCACCGGAGTCTAGCATGACCGTGAGTCTTGATTGCTTTTAATTCGAATAATGTGACACAAACTCCTTGTTTATTTGATAAGTTTCATATAATGTGAACGGTTGAGGAAAAATGATTTAAAAGGAGAATGTGTTGTGAATACTCCCTTGCCGGGATGTGTAGACTGATATATATATTCTCCCTTGTCGGGATATTTTGGGCTGTTAGCTGTACCCTTTCCGGGTTAAAGGTATTGAGTTGTTATTCTTCCCTGAAGGGGTCTACTATATGAAGTCAGATATTATATATGATATTATGGGATCGTGTGGCACGCCGTCCACTTTTATATATGATATTATGGGATCGTGTGGCACGCCGTCCACTTGGTTATTGGCCTCTGTTGCCGGTGACATATTGTGCACTGTGATAAAGATGAATTGGGATCGTGTGGCACGCCGTCCACTTATATATGATATTATGGGATCGTGTGGCACGCCGTCCACTGCGGCACGCCACCCACTTATATATGATATTATGGGATCGTGTGGCACGCCGTCCACTTGGTTATTGGCCTATGTTGCCGGTGACATATTGTGCACTGTGATAAAGATGAATTGGGATCGTGTGGCATGCCGTCCACTTATATATGATATTATGGGATCGTGTGGCACGCCGTCCACTTATATATATGATATTATGGGATCGTGTGGCACGCCGTCCACTTGGTTATTGGCCTCTGTTGCCGGTGACATATTGTGCACTGTGATAAAGATGAATTGGGATCGTGTGGCACGCCGTCCACTTATATATGATATTATGGGATCGTGTGGCACGCCGTCCACTTATATATGATATTATGGGATCGTGTGGCACGCCGTCCACTTATATATGATATTATGGGATCGTGTGGCACGCCGTCCACTTATATATATATATATATACATCATGGGAACCGGAGTCTCTTCTGCTTATTTCCGATATTTCATTTTTATCTGTTACTCCCCGATAGCATGTCCCCTCCCAGTTTTACTTTGTATTATCTTGTTATTGTTTTCTTGCACGTGTTGTATATATATATCTGTACAGGTTAATTGTGGTAGGTACTGTCTAGCCTCGTCACTTTAATTGTGGTAGGTACTGTCTAGCCTCGTCACTACTTCGCCGGGGTTAGGCCATGCACTTACCAGCACATGGGGTTGGTTGTGCTGATGCTACACTCTGTGCATTTTTGGTGCACAGATCAGGGAGCAACTTACGGACCGCAACAGTAGGACTTCTGGGAGCTATCTTCAGTCCAAGGACTCTCGAGGTAGCCTAGCTGGCGTTCGCAGGCCGAAGTCCCTTTCCATGTTTTTTTCCGTTTGTTCATCTTGTATCAGACAAACATGATGTATTTCCTTTTCTGACATTGTTTGTAGTATTCTGTAGTAGTCCGTGAGCTAGTGACACCAGACCTTGGGTAGTGATGTGTATTAAACTTCCGCACTTTTGGTTTTCAGTTGCTTTAGATTTAAAGTCTTCCGCTTAGATTTTGTCTCATTTATTATATTGTTTGAAAGAAAGCAGGAAAGGTGTTTTAAATATTTGGCTTGCCTAGCTCCGATAGTAGGCGCCATCACGACACCCGATGATGGGAAATCCGGGTCGTGCGATTCTGTTTCTCAAGTATTGATTGTCTTTCCACTCTGTTCTTTCGCAGATGGCGAGGACACGTGCTTCCTCTTCTACCGCGCAATAGCCTGATCCCCCAACAGCAGCCCCAATTAGGGGCAGAGTGCGAGGCCGAGGCCGGGGCAGGGCTCAGCCCCGAGCAGCATTTCCAGCGACGGAGCCTCAGGTCGATTTTGAGGAGGAGGTTCCGGCCCCAGCTGTTCCAGTGGGCCCAACTCAGGTCCCAGAGGGTTTCATAGCCACTCCAGTGCTTCAGGATGCTTTGGTCCGACTAGTAGGCTTTATGGAGGGCATTTCTAGAGCGGGTTTGCTTCCCGCAGCTCCAGCCACATCTCAGGCTGGGGGAGGAGTTCAGACTCCCGATACTCGTACTCCAGAGCCGGTAGCTCCTCAGGCTCAGGTTCCAGCAGTTCAGCCAGCTGTGGCAGCCCAGCCAGGTATTGCGGCTCAGTCCAGTGATGGTGCGGCTATGTCCGCGGATGCTTTGTGGAGGCTTGATCGTTTCACCAAGCTCTTCACTACTACATATAGTGGCACTCCCTCAGAGGATGCTCAGGATTTCATATTCAGCTGTCATGAGGTTCTACGGACTATGGGCATTGTAGAGACCAATGGGGTCGACTTCGCCACTTTTCGCCTGGCAGGATCCGCCAAGACTTGGTGGAGGGATTTCTGTTTAGCCAAGCCAGCAGGGTCGCCATCATTGACCTGGGATCAGTTTTCAGAGTTATTTCTGGGGAAGTTTCTCCCAATTACTCAGCGAGATGCTCTTCGCAGGCAGTTTGAGCGTCTCCAGCAGGGTCCTATGACGGTCACCCAGTATGAGACCCGGTTTATTGACCTTGCTCGTCATGCCATTGTGATACTCCCCACCGATAGGGAGAGGGTGCAGAGGTTTATTAATGGGTTGGCCCAACCGATCCGTGTTCAGATGGCCATGAGTGCCGGTAGTGAGATTTCATTTCAGGAGGCGGCAGATGGTGCCCGCCGGATAGAGATGGCACTTGCTCAGGGAGGTGGTCATGGGTCTGATAAGAGGCCCCGTCATTTTGGTAGATTCAGTGGTACCTCGTCTGGAGGTAGGGACTCTTATGGTAGAGGCCATCCTTCGAGGCCCTTTCAGTTAGCTCTCTAGGCTTCTCATGGTACACCAGGTGGTCGTGGTTCTCAGCCGCAGTGTTCTGACCAGCAGCTCTTCAGTTCACCATCAGCACCTATCAGTGCACCACCACTTCGTTATTCTCAGCAGCCGAGGGCTTGTTATACTTGCGGCAATGTGAGTCACATTGCCAGATATTGCCCTCGAGTTTCCAGCAGCCCGCAGCAGCAGGGTTCTCGCCTGATGATCCAGGCACCAGTTGCCCCACAGCCTGCCCAGCCAGCTAGAGGCGGGGGTAGAGGACATAGAGGTGGAGGTAGAGGTTTTAGAGGTGGAGCTCAGACCGCTAGAAGTAGGGGTCAACCAGCAGCAGATCATCCCAGGGATATGATTCAGGGAGGTGGGCCCCAGCCCCGTTGTTATGCTTTGCCAGCCAAGCCAGAGGTTGAGTCATCAGATGTTGTGATTACAGGTACTATTCTGGTCTGTGATAGGGATGCTTCTGTGCTATTTGATCCTGGATCTACGTATTCATATGTGTCGTCCTATTTTGCACCCTATTTGGTTATGCCTAGTGACTCGTTGAGTATTCCTGTTTATGTGTCAATACTGGTGGGTGATTCTATTGTGGTCGACCAAGTTCATCGTTCTTGTATCGTAGTGTTTAGGGGTCCTGAGACCCGTGTTGATTTGTTGCTTTTGGACATGGTCGACTTTGATGTTATATTGGGGATGGATTGGTTATCCCCGTACCATGCTATCTTGGATTGCCATGCCAAGACCGTGACCTTAGCCTTACCGGATTTACCCCGTTTAGAGTGGAGAGGGACTTCTGGTCATTGTACCCGCAGTGTTATCTCGTATGTGAAAGCTCGGCGTATGGTCGAGAAGGGATGTTTGGCCTACTTGGCGTATGTTCACGATTCTAGCGCGGAGGCCTCTTCTATTGATTCTGTGCCCGTTGTTCGGGAGTTTCCTGAGGTTTTCCCTTCAGACTTTCCGGGTATGCCGCCCGACAGGGATATCGACTTTTGTATTGATTTGGCCCCGGGCACTCAGCCCATTTCTATCCCGCCATATCGTATGGCCCCGCCGGAGTTGAAAGAGTTAAAGGAACAGCTGCAGGATTTGCTTGAGAAAGGTTTCATTAGACCTAGTGTTTTGCCTTGGGGTGCGCCGGTGTTGTTTGTTAAGAAAAAGGATGGTTCGATGAGAATGTGCATCGATTACCGGCAATTGAACAAGGTTACAATTAAGAATAAGTATCCACTGCCGAGGATCGACGATTTATTCGACCAGCTTCAGGGTGCGAGGGTGTTTTCAAAGATAGATTTGAGATCTGGCTACCACCAACTGAGGATTAGGGCATCTGATGTCCCTAAGATAGCATTTCGCACTTGGTATGGGCACTATGAGTTTTTGGTCATGTCATTTGGATTGACTAATTCCCCAGTAGCGTTCATGGAGTTGATGAACCGAGTGTTCAGACCTTATTTGGACTTGTTCGTGATAGTCTTCATTGACGATATTCTTATATACTCCCGCAGTCAGGAGGAGCATGAGCAGCACCTCAGAGTGGTCCTTCAAACCCTAAAGGATAGTTAATTGTATGCTAAGTTCTCAAAGTGCGAGTTTTGGTTGAGTTCGGTCGCATTCCTGGGTCATGTCGTATCAGTAGCAGGTATTCAGGTAGACCCGAAGAAGATAGAGGCAGTCAAGAACTGGCCTCGACCAGCTTCAGCTACGGATATTCGGAGTTTCCTGGGGTTGGCAGGTTACTACCGTCGGTTCATGGAGGGGTTTTCATCCATTGCAGCCCCTATGACCAAATTGACCCAGAAGGGTGTCCAGTTCAGGTGGTCGGACGAGTGTGAGGCGAGCTTTCAGAAGCTCAAGACGGCTCTGACTACGGCACCGGTATTGGTTTTGCCCACAGGTTCAGGGCCATATACGGTCTATTGTGATGCGTCTCGTATTGGGCTTGGTGCAGTGTTGATGCAGGAAGGCAACGTCATTGCTTATGCTTCGAGGCAGTTGAAGATCCACGAGAAGAATTATCCGGTTCATGATCTCGAGTTGGCAGCCATTGTTCATGCCTTGAAGATCTGGAGGCATTACTTATATGGCGTGACGTGTGAGGTTTACACTGATCACAAGAGTCTTCAGTATCTGTTCAAGCAGAAAGAGTTGAATTTGAGGCAGAGGAGGTGGTTAGAGTTGCTAAAGGATTATGATGTTACTATCTTATACCACCCGGGGAAGGCCAATGTGGTGGCCGATGCATTGAGCAGGAAGTTCGCCAGCATGGGTAGTCTTGCTTATATTCCAGTCAGCCAGAGATCGCTTGCTTTGGATGTTCAGGCCTTGGCCAATCGTCCTGTGAGGTTGGATATTTCTGAGCCTAGCAAAGTGTTAGCTTGCACCGTTGCTCGTTCCTCTCTATTAGAGCGTATCCGCGAGCGGCAGTTTGAGGATCCCCATTTGTGTGTCTTGAGAGACACGGTGCAGCGTGGAGGTGCCAAGAAAGTAACCTTAGATGATGATAGTGTATTGAGATTGCAGCGGCAAGTTTGTGTGCCCAATGTTGATGGGATTCGAGAGTTGATCTTAGCGGAGGCCCACAGTTCTCGGTATTCTATTCACCCGGGCACCGCGAAGATGTATCAGGATCTGAGGCAGCACTATTGGTGGCGTAAGATGAAGAAAGACATCGTTGTGCACGTGGCTCGGTGTTTGAATTGTCTGCAGGTTAAGTACGAGCATCAAAGACCCGGTGGTCTATTCCAGAGGATTGCACTTCCCAAGTGGAAGTGGGAGAGGATTACGATGGATTTCGTTACTGGACTTCCAATGACTCGGAAAAAGTTTGATGCAGTTTGGGTCATTGTTGATAGGCTGACCAAGTCAGCGCATTTTGTTCCTGTTGCAGCCACCTATTCGTCCGAAAGGTAAGCCGAGATTTATATCAGGGAGATTGTTCGCCTTCATGGGGTGCCACTAACTATCATTTTGGATCGGGGTACGCAGTTTACCTCGCATTTCTGGAGAGCGGTTCAGCGAGAGTTGGGCACCCAGGTTGAGTTGAGTACAGCATTCCATCCCCAGACGGACGGTCAGTCCGAGAGGACTATTCAGGTTCTTGAGGACATGCTCCGAGCCTGTGTCATTGATTTTGGAGGCTCGTGGGACCAGTTTTTGCCTTTAGCAGAGTTTTCCTACAACAACAGCTACCAGTCTAGCATTCAGATGGATCCGTACGAGGCGTTGTATGGTAGGCGATGTCGGTCTCCAGTTGGATGGTTTGAGCCGGAAGAGGCTCGATTATTGGGTATGGATCTGGTTCAGGAAGCCTTGGACAAGGTCAGGATTATTCAGGATAGACTTCGTACAGCTCAGTCCAGACAGAAGAGTTACGCAGACCGCAAGTTCAGAGATGTTGCCTTCATGGTTGGTGAGCGGGTATTGCTCCGTGTATCGCCTATGAAGGGCGTGATGAGATTTGGGAAGAAGGGCAAGCTCAGCCCTAGGTTCATCGGTCCATTTGAGATTCTTGATCGTGTTGGAGAGGTGGCTTATAGACTTGCCTTGCCACCTAGCTTGTCAACTGTGCATCCCGTGTTTCATGTGTCTATGCTCCAGAAGTATCGCGGAGATCCATCGCACATGTTAGATTTCAGCACTGTCCAATTGGACAAGGATCTGTCATATGAGGAGGAGCCGGTGGCTATTCTAGACCGGCAGGTTCGACAGTTGAGGTCGAAGAGTTTTCCTTCGGTGTGTGTTCAGTGGAGAGGTCAGCCTTCTGAGGCATCGACCTGGGAGTCCGAGTCCGATATGCGGAGCCATTATCCTCATTTATTTCCCGACACAGGTACTTCTTTCTTTTGTCCGTTCGAGGACGAACAGTTGTTTTAGAGGTGGAGAATGTGACGACCCAAGGGGTCATCACCGTAATTCTTCCTTGTTCCGTGCTTCCGAGGCCTTGAAAACCTCGCTTTTAGTTGCCTCGATTGGCATGCACAGTTCCGGCGCGTAGCCGAAAAGTTTTTATGTTAGAATATGTGAATTATGTGAAACATTTGATGAATTTTGGTATTAATATGCATAATGTTAACTTCGGTCAACATTTTGGGTAAACGGACCCGGACCTGTGATTCGACGGTCCCGGAGGGTTCGTAGAAAAATATGGGACTTGGGCGTGTGCTCGGAATCAAATTCTGAGGTCCCAAGCCCGAGAAATGAATTTTTGAAAGAAATTATTTTTCTGAAATTTGATAAGAAAATTTGAAATGAAAAGGAGTTAGAAAATATAGGTATCGGGCTCGTATTTTGGTTCTGACGCCCGATACAAGTCTTAAATATGTGTTAAGCACTATCTATAAAGTTTGGCTAAAAACGGACGTCATATGACGTGTTTCGGACTAAAAATGGAGAGTTTGAGTTATGAAAGTTGAAGAAAGAAAAATCATGTGTTTGAGGCTTGATCCTATGTATATGATGTTATTTTGGCGATTTGATCGCACGAGTAAGTCCGTAAGATGTTTTTAAGGTTGTGTGCATGTTTTGTTTGGAGCCCCGAGGGCTCGGGTGAGTTTTGAATGGGGCCCGGGAGGTCTTGGACTTAAGAAAATGCAGGTTCAGGTGATGCAGACACCAGCGTGGCCGCGGTCATTTCCACGCGGTCCGCGCTGGAGCCGCGCGGCCGCAATGCATTTTTGTGCGGTCCGCGTGGCTGAGTCTGAGGGCTAGGGTTTCAGGTTAGCCAGTGCGGCCGCGCGCCAAAACAGTGCGGTCCGCGCTGGAAGGGTTCAGAGAGCCCCACTTTTCTCCCACTCGGCGCGGCCGCAACACATTTTTGTGCGGTCCGCGCCAGGTCCTCAGAAAGGTATACAAGTTCGGAAATCTCAGTCATTTTTATTTGTTTTGGTAGATGGAAGATGAGATAGAGACACCGAATGAACTTTTAATTGTTGAAATTTTTTGTGACAATCCGATCCGACAATCTGAAAAATTATCCGATCCAAAGTTTAAAATCCGATCCAATCCAATGTTAATTCAGATCGGATTCGGATTGCCCTTTTCAGAATCCAAAATCCGAAATCCGAATCCGAAATAGGCTAAATCCGATCCAATCCGATCCATGCACAACCCTATTTTGGGGTAGAACCTAAGTTTTCTACAAATTGAGAAGTTGGACCTCAATTTGGGGTCCGATTTAAAAACAAATCATCTATTGGGATTCATGGGGGAATGGGTAACCGGGTTTTGGTCCGAACCTCGAGTTTCGACCACGTGGGTCCGGGGGTATTTTTGACCTTTTTGGGAAAAACCTTGAAAAATCTATTTTCATGCATTGGGGATGATTCATTTAGTAATTATTAATGTGATTAAGTAACTTATGACTAGATCCGAGCGGATTGGTGGTGGAATCAAGAGGTAAAGCTATACTAGAAGCGTGAGTTGAGTTTGGAGCATTCGAGGTAAGTGTTTGTTCTAACTTTGGCTTGAGGGAATAGAATTAGGATGATATTTGCTACTTGCTAATGTGGAGTACGGTGTATAGGCATGGTGACGGTTATCTATGCACCAAAGTCTAGCATGACCGTGAGTCTTGATTGCTTTTAATTCGAATAATGTGACACAAGCTCCTTGTTTATTTGATAAGTTTCATATAATGTGAACGGTTGAGGAAGAATGATTTAAAAGGAGAATGTGTTGTGAATACTCCCTTGCCGGGATGTGTAGACTGATATATATATTCTCCCTTGTCGGGATATTTTGGACTGTTAGCTGTACCCTTGTCGGGTTAAAGGTATTGAGTTGTTATTCTTCCCTGAAGGGGTCTACTATATGAAGTCAGATATTATATATGATATTATGGGATCGTGTGGCACGCCGTCCACTTATATATATGATATTATGGGATCGTGTGGCACGCCGTCCACTTGGTTATTGGCCTCTGTTGCCGGTGACATATTGTGCACTGTGATAAAGATGAATTGGGATCGTGTGGCACGCCGTCCACTTATATATGATATTATGGGATCGTGTGGCACGCCGTCCACTTATATATGATATTATGGGATCGTGTGGCACGCCGTCCACTTATATATATGATATTATGGGATCGTGTGGCACGCCGTCCACTTGGTTATTGGCCTCTGTTGCCGGTGACATATTGTGCACTGTGATAAAGATGAATTGGGATCGTGTGGCACGCCGTCCACTTATATATGATATTATGGGATCGTGTGGCACGCCGTCCACTTATATATGATATTATGGGATCATGTGGCACGCCGTCCACATATCGTGTGGCACGCCGTCCACTTATATATATCATGGGAACCGGAGTCTCTTCTGCTTATTTCCGATATTTCATTTTTATCTGTTACTCCCCGATAGCATGTCCCCTCCCAGTTTTACTTTGTATTATCTTGTTATTGTTTTCTTGCACTTGTTGTATATATATATCTGTACAGGTTAATTGTGGTAGGTACTGTCTAGCCTCGTCACTACTTCGCCGGGGTTAGGCCAGACACTTACCAGCACATGAGGTCGGTTGTGCTGATGCTACACTCTGTGCATTTTGGTGCACAGATCAGGGAGTAACTTACGGATCGCAGCAGTAGGACTTCTGGGAGCTATCTTCAGTCCAGGGACTCTCGAGGTAGCTTAGCTGGCGTTCACAGGCCGAAGTCCCTTTCCATGTTTTTTTCCGTTTGTTCATCTTGTATCAGACAAACATGATGTATTACCTTTTCAGACATTGTTTGTAGTATTCTGTAGTAGTCCGTGAGCTAGTGACACCAGACCTTGGGTAGTGATGTGTATTAAACTTCTGCACTTTTGGTTTTCAGTTGCTTTAGATTTAAAGTCTTCCGCTTAGATTTTGTCTCGTTTATTATATTGTTTGAAAGAAAGCAGGAAAGGTGTTTTAAATATTTAGCTTGCCTAGCTCCGATAGTAGGCGCCATCACGACACCCGATGGTGGGAAATTCGGGTCGTGACAATTATTTTATGCAAAAAATATTATTTTATAAGTTGTTTGATAGTGTGATACAGTTGTGCGCCATGAGGTTGAGTTTTATAGTTTGATACGGTTGTGCGCCATGATATTGAGTTTGATACGGCTGTTCGCCGTGATGTTGAGTTTGATACGGCTGTGCGCCATGATTTGTGTGCCATGATGTTGGGGCATTGTGCATGTCTTTGTACATCACCCGAGCATTGTGTATGCTCTGTTACATATTTGAGGCATTGTGGTGCCGTTGTGGACTCCTGGTGTGTTGGTAAATTTCTTTCACTGCAATTATGATAAGTCGTTAGTGGATATCCTTGTTGGTTAATTCTTAATAACTTCGTTGATACTCATATATTGAGTTATTGTATAATTATCATATTTACTGTATCATTCGTATTGTAGTGTGTTTGTATTTTCTAACACTTGTTCCAGAGGTATTTAAAGTGGCGGGTCGAGGATCTTATTGGGTTATATTTACGTACCGTTGCAGGAGATAGAGCTAGTGGCTGATGAGTTTGTTCGAGTGGATCCTATTGCTAAGGTGAGCCACCGCATTGTTCATGGAGGCTTTCGTTTCAGACTTGCTTAGTTCGTATTAGTTATTTCTTCTCCTTTTTTGGGTTTTGCATACCCGTCAATAAAACTCATATTATTCTGGTAGATGCTCTTTGGTCTTAGTGTGGGATTTGGGCTAGAGTTTTATTATTTGAGTGATTGCTGGTTTTTCTATCAATTGATTAAAGTAGGAATTTTTACCTCCTGTAGCGAAGGTTAACACCTTATTTATGTTAAATAAATACCATTTAAAAAAATTATATTCTATAGATACCTCTTAAGGTTTATAGCAAAATATTTAATTTTGGTTACCACTTAGCCTAAGCCACTAAATACGCTAATCAGTTACACTATTTTCTTTCTCTCTCTACTTTAGATACATCCCATTGTAAAACATAACCCTTTATCTTAATACCCTCCAGAATTTCTGCGGATCAGTTGTGCCATTCAAACCCCATTGAAACAAGGATGAGTTTGGAGAAGAGGTGAGGACAAAATATGGAAGCAACAACACCGATCAAAATTGAGCTCCTAACTAATTTGAAGCTCCTCCAAAAGGATATAGCATACAACAACTGATTTGAAATGCAAGTGTCTGATTTGAAAGGCCTCATCAAAATCGAGGTAAGGTCGCCACAGATTCGCCGATGAGGTAAGGTACAAGGTGTTTCCAGACAGATTGGTGAGTGCCAAATCCATGGCCGAAGACTATTGTATAATCATGGGTTCTTTATCCCTATGGAGTGTATTGTTTAGATCTCTCATTCTTTCTGATGGAGGTTAGAAATCAAAGCAACGGCTATCGAAATCAAAGCAACGGCCATCGAAATCAGGCCCTAAGAGTGGAAATGCCTCATTAAAATCGACGGCGTTCCGATCGAGTAGTCCGGCCTGAAATCCTCCGTTACAAATCTTTCGAACCAATTCTCCTCTTAGGCCGCCACAGATTCGCCGGAGTGGCTTCATGTATTTCATTATATTCATTGTCTTTTTTTCATTGTAATCCAATGTATCTCGTTGTATTATGTGTATTTCATTGTATTCTCTGTCTTTTTTTCATTGTATTTCAATATATCCCGCTGTATTCTATGTATTCATATATTTTTTTCAAGTAATATAATTTATGTATTCAGATGTATTATATAATTTCTCTGAAGATTGCTATATTTTTGGGGGGTTTTCCAGTTGAGAAAATTTTTTATAACCGAAAATACAAACTTTATGTGTTATAATTGAGTTTGTTGAGTTATATTAGTAGTCTTTTATGTTAATTGATACACTTTCCGGTTTAAAACAGTGTAATCCCTTGTTTCACGCCGTGAATACAGTCGAATACAGTAATCTGTCCAGTTGTAATCCCATGCTTCACGCTATGAATATAGTCGAATACACTCGAATACAACAACTGATTAACTGGACTTCCATGATTCACGCTTATTTTTGCTACTGTATTCATGAATACAATAGCTTAAATACATCAAATGCATCATATAGCCACCGAAAAGGTATTTATAACCTGTAATATAGCAAATGGTATCTATAGATGGCTAATTAATACTAAAAGATAGTGTTTTATGAAAATTTCTCATTAAAGTATTGGACGATAATCATTACCTCTTTAATTATTAATAATACTTTAGGCCTGTACTTTTCTCTCAGTGTTTATGTAAATGGTTAAACGTTAGATAAAGGGGTTCGCCTAGCAGGTGGTGTTAGCTGGGTGCCACTCTAGGGGTAATTTGGAATGTGACAGGATTACGAGAGATAACATTAATCTTTGTGAAACTTGCAAGTATGGAAAACTAGCTAAACTCATGGAACAAATGTAAACCATGATTTTATTAACCTAAATAGGAGAGTAAATTTTAGATATTCTTTCCCTCTAGTGAATTTTACAAAAAAAAAAACCTAATTCTTTCTCTTTGATTCCCGTAAGATGAGGATTGAAGATTCGAATTTCTCCAACAAACTATCAAAATAAACCCTGACTAAAGATTTCTATCTTAAGACTTTGAATTATTCTATTTTTTTTCAAAGAAGTTTCAATAAATGAGAAAAAAAGAATTCTTGATTTTAGCATTTGGATATCTAGTTCTTATTTCTGCATATTGGATCGTTCAATTATTTTGCTATTATAACCAAAAAATTAAAAAAATACATCAGCTTGCGTAATCACCAACTACCTAACCATCACTCTGATCCCCACCAGTGGCGAAGGTAGAACTCTCGCTAAGGGGTTCAATAAAAAAAATTAAAAGAGATTGTCGCCAGTGAGAACTGGACCAGCAACCTCACAGAGGTTTTAAACCTCCTTAATTACTGAGCTATCTTTTAGGCCGTGTCAAGAGAATTCAAAATATAATATATCGAGGCACAAAATGGATTTCGCCTTATATATACAGTGTAAGTGGAAGATGGTCCGGGTGAACCCTTCCGCTCCCCTAAATCCGCCCCTGATCCCTACACTACACCTCATATTTAGAATACATACAGGAAAACAAATATTAAAAGGAAAAACGATAACATAATAAATCATACAAGAGTTGTAGATTGATGCATACTTGAAATGTCAACAAAGACACTTCCTAATGTTTATTTGGCACAACTGTTTAACCAATGTCAAAAATGCATATCTATGAAAAGATAAACCAACAAAAAAAGGAGCAGAGCCTTGAGATATTATTAATAAATAATCAATCAATTCTTTTGACTAAATGCCTAAATAACAGCTGACTTTGGTCACAATTTCCAGCATAATATCTGATGCCATACTCACCCTAAAGGTATTATTATACACTCACTTGTAAGAGGCCTACAAAACTGGCATTGATTTTTGGCAGATACCTACCAGTAGTTCTTTATCCAAGTTAGAGATTCGCTAATGCGGTTTCGGCTTATAGCCATCAACAGCAAAGTTTCTCGTGGCTGCAGGAAGAGCTAACCTAAGTCCATCAAGTTCAGGTTTTGCAATTACTTGACAACCTAGACGAGACCTGCAGAAAACAAATGCAGAACATATGAGAAGCTTGAGAATGCTACAGTAACTGATAAGTAATACGAATAGAAGGGACCTACGTCTCTGTGAGGCCAAAAGCAAGATCCAACATGTCATTTTCTTCGTCTGTTGGATCTTCTAGCTTGTTGTAGTAGTCCACATCCTGTCCAAAGTTGTCGAAGTTCAGATAACAAATGTAGCTCAGTTACAAGATCACAACATTCAAATGGATTCTTGACCCGGGAAAGCCCCAGCTGAGGTGACGGAAGGGTTTATGGCATTGGCCTAATCATATGATTACATACCATAACAATCACATGACATGTGGAACAGGCAAGTGACCCTTCACATGCTCCTGCATCAAAGCAAATGGTGTTTGGTTAAACTTAACAGACAATAAGGCATGGAATTTTTATTTGTTTTTTTGTATTTTTGAACAGGTAAATAAGGCATGCGAAGGTTGATATGCTAAGAAATGTAAATTCCACCAAAAAACCCCAACATTGTTTTGGTATAAATTTGTCCCAGTGCCCTAAATAAATGTAGGGAGACGTGTCATCCAGTAATGTTAACCAGACCTGTGCAACTGAGGCTCATATAAATTGTCTAAGTGTAAATTTGAAATTGAAATATTTAGGCCATAATTTGGAAAGAATGTTACTAATGTGTGTAATATTATGCCCAACTACCATTATTGGCTCCATGCTTCTTCCCATTCCAGTGTCAACTAGCTCTGCCACATTGCCTGCCCTGAAATCTAAACTAATCTGGTCGAGGATGCCAATATTGATTCAACACATAAGAATTACAATGCGTCAACAAGGCTAACCTTCAAGCTCGATGTCATTTTCATGTGCAGCTTCTAGCATAGACATTCCAACAGGGACTTTGATATGCTTCTCTTCGCCATCCTTGTCAACAAAGGTCACTGAGATTCTGCAGGGGTAAACAGAGAACATTAACAAATTCGAGGTGAAGAAAAGCCAAGAGGTACAAAATAACTTCAATAACACTCAGTCAATTTATATGCCAAAGAAGACTGTTCTGTTTCATAGCAGACTGAAGTTTCCCTTTAGATGTTTATCAATCTAGTTTTCTCTTTCACGCAAGGGCAATAGTGACAAGTTATGTTTAGAGAAAGCTGTGTTTCCTGGTTTAAAGAGAAAAGTAAGTGCTATAGCAGAAAAGAGAATAATGTTAACAATTCCTGGAAGAACTTACGTTTGCTTTTCCTCATTCCCAGCAGCAGTACAATATTGTTCATGCCTCTGAAACACAAAACAAACTTCAGGTCATCCACAAGAGGTGAAGAGATGAAATTACAAAGAAAGCCACTTGTTTCCTACAGAGAGAAAAGTGGAAAAGAAACAGAACACAGAACGGTGCTAAAGTGTCTCGTAATTAACAATTCCAGGAAAATTTACTCTGTGCTACATCTATCTACAAAAGCTACTGACCAGGACCTGCAAAAAATGATATCTCGACAAAGGATAATGTGATGTCTCTGAGGTACAAGCTGACAGTGCTGCAATACGCCAACAAGAGAGAAAGAGTAATTTAGAACATGAAATTAAACAAAACACATGAAAAATTAATATACGTGCATCTTGGGTTTCCACAACATCTATATGCATCATGCATAAGGAAACAAACATCAAGTTCAGTGCAGTAGCCTCCTAAATATTCGAAGTAAGATTTTGATAAGTCAAAAAGATTTTATTCAGGAAACAGCACCAAATAGCAGTTGGTTATAGACAAAAGCATAGAGAAGATAGTTGTCCCTTTAAACTATGCAGGGAGCTGAGGAAATCCATCATAACATCTATATCATTTACGTTTTTCAAATTACACCATAAAGTTAACAGCTGTAAACTTTTGTATTCGCCATAAACGACTTTCCCTAGCCAAGAAGTATGTCTTCCTTTCAATTTCTGGATCTCCTGTTAACACAATTGGAGAGCGATTTACACTTCACATTGCTATATCATCCGGTGTCCGCTTAGAGAGAATAGTATTTTACCTTCAATTTGCAAATCTATTTTCCAAGTAATTATGGTAACCCCCTCACAGAGGATTGCATTAAGAATTATTTACACTTATTCAAAGTGATCATTTGAAGTATTCATGGTAACTCCATTATATAGAATTACACCAAACTATTGTTCATGCACTAGCTGATATATCCAATTATGTTATATAGAGGTCAATGGGATTTTGTTAAGGAAAAGACTAGATCCATTTCCTACCAAAATTGCTCTTTCTGAAGCAAGCACTGATGAGCTTTCTGGTGAAAAACCTAACTAGAGCCACCCACGCGCCGCCACGCCCAGTGTCTCGACCCTCGTTTCACTGGTGAAACATTGGTGGTCAACATGATCGGTCTCCCGGTGCATCTTTGGTGTCTTGACCTATTCAAGAAGATTGGTGAAATCTGTGGGGGCTTTATTGATGTCATTTGCAGCCTACATGACCTATCGCGAGTGAGGATGGTGGTGAGGAAAGGGGGCAGAATCCCTGTCTCCACTGTGGTGGAAGATGGCTACTTGAGTTATAGGATTTGGTTGAGCCCCGAATTTCGCCCTATTTTTATGCCTATGATAGTGGCGGAAGAAAATGCAAGGTCAAACAGAAGGGAGGGGAGGGGTAATCAGTCTATGTATGGAGGGGGAGAGAAATCAGTGGGCTAATCCAGAAGCAGAATATAGAATAAGACAATTTTAACAAAAGGGTAAGACGTGAACACCCCTGGGTTAGTGATGTGGAAATGCAAAATGGGCCGGTCCTCTTCTAATTATCATAGGGCTGAAAAAGTTCCCAGCAAGTATAGGCCTGGCCCTCACACATGGGACCAGCAAATTTTCCAAATTCTATTAGAATTGATCCCAAGAAACAACAACTCCTTCTACTTCTGGAAATGATGCTTCACACAGTGGCACCTCCTCACCGAGCTCCAGTGACCTGCGCCCATCTGATCCAGGGGCAGCATCGGCTAAAGCTGGTGGTGTTATTACACAGCCTACCACCTCTGATGGACCCAGCTCCAACGCCCCCTCATCTCCTCCGGTGATTAGCTGTGCTGAGGATACTCCTCAAGATCCTCCTTCTTCTGGGGAGATTGTTGTGCGTGCCCCAACTGATGTTAGTGCCGGCCCATCAGCTCCAGATAATGTGACACCTACGGCTCCATGTACCCGATACACTGCTGGCACTCATGGTCATCCCAATAGCAGCGGGGTGATAATTTCAAAGGCTGGTGCCTCCAAACGAAAGGGTGAGATACCTTCGGCACATAAAGTTCCTACTGCTAGCAATGCTATGGTCCTGTATTCCCCCGGTAGGGGGCAAGCAAAGGGTACTGATAGAAAACGCCTGTCCAATTTCATCACGGATGGGAGGTGGGGGCATGTCTTTCTAGATGGAGGATAAGCTATTAAACTTTGGGAAGCTTTTAGGTGTTTCTTTTGAAGGGAAGGAAGATAGGGTGTTAGAACTGTTGAGGGAGATCGAGCAATAGTCTTTTAATGATGGCGCAAGGAGGGAGTTAGGTCAGGGTGGTAAGTAGAATAGTTTAGGGGATGTAGTGGTGTATCAGAGAAGGGGTCGGGTGCCTGACAGAGAGGAAGGGAGCTCGGCTAGGGGAGGTAGGGAAACGGGAGATATTATTTTTTATGGAAGTTAAGATCCTTTCATAGAATGTGAGGGGGATGAATGACCCAAACAAAAGGGTCATCATCAAGGTGGGAGTTAGAGAGTGGGGTGTCAACCTAGTTTGTTTTCAGGAAACCAAAATGGAAGTCGTGTCGGACACAATTGTTAGGAGTGTCTGGGGAGGTAGTTAGGTAAAATATGACTGGATCCCAGCAGCGGGAAGTGCATGGGGTATTCTTCTTATGTGGGATGATAGAAGTTTGGAGGTAATGGAGATTAAGCGACTCTTGTCAAAGATAGGGTGATTGGGGTGGAGTGGGGATTTGGGGGAGTGTATGGACCAGTAGGAGAAGGGTCCAAGGTGTTTTTCTGGGAGCAACTGTCCAATGTTACGGGGGAGTGGGACATTCCATGGGCTCTAGGGGAGAGAAGAGGGTGCAATCTGATTTCGAGGGCCATGGAGGAGTTTTCTTACTTCATCAATGATCACCTTCTCATTGATCTTCCTCTGTCAGGGGAAAAGTTCACTTGGGCCAGGGCGGAGGATTCCAACTCAAGGTCTAGACTTGATAGATTCCTGATATCTCCCTCCTGGGACGAGTTGGTGCCAAATGTGTTGCAGATTCCTTTATCTAGGCTGACTTCAGATCATATGCCTATTTTGCTTGATGGGTGCAGAGGAAGAGGGGCACGTACTCCTTTCCGATTCGAGAACATGTGACAGTGCCAGGTTTTGCTGATAAAGTGAAAGAATGGTGGACAAGCTACGGGGTATCAGGGACACCTTCATTCCGCCTTTCGAAGAAACTTAAATTGCTCAAGGGAGATATTATTAGATGGAATAAGGAGGTTTTTGGGGAGGATAGAGGTTAAAATGAGGGAGCTTATGCATGAGCAAGGGGAATTAGAGAGAGGGTAAGGGGTAAGGGAGTTAGATGAATCAGAGAAAGAGAGATTAGGGGAGGTTAAGAGGGAAATAGTCGAGTTAGTAGTAGCTCAGGAGACTAGTTGGAGGCCAAAATCGAGGGCGCTCTGGTTAAAGGAGGGAGATTTGAATACCAAGTTTTTTCCACAGGGTTGCGGTTGCAACTCAGAGGAGAAACTTCATAGAATCTGTAGTTGTGGATGGGGTGAGAATTGAGGGAGAGGAGGAGGTCAAAGGGGCGATAGTGGGGTTTTATGAAAAATTATACAAGGAGGAAGCTAGTTGCAGGCCTACTTTAGGGGGAATAGAGTTCAACCATATAGGGGAGGGAGACAGTGAGTGGCTAGAAAGGGCTTTCGAGGAGGAGGAGGTGCACGAGGCTGTGTCGAGTTGGTGATAAGGCCCCTGGGCCTGATGGTGTCTCTTGGCCTTTTTCCATGTCTTTTGGGACACCATTAAGGGGGATTTAATGAAAGCGATTGAATACTTCCACGTAAATGGTATTTTCGAGAGAAGCATCAATGCTTCTTTTATTACCACAGTGCCTAAGAAAGAGGGTGCATCTTCTATCACAGACTACATGCCTATTAGCCTAGTGGGGAGCATTTACAAGATAATTTCTAAAGTGCTATCCAATAGGCTCAAGAGGGTTCTTGACATGTCAGTGTCGTCCTCCCAGAATGCTTTTGTAAAAGGAAGGCAAATCCTGGACGCAGCTTTGGTGGCAAATGAATTGGTAGACTCCAGAAGGAAAAATAAAGAACCCTACTTACTATGCAAGTTGGACCTTGAGAAGGCTTTCGACCATGTCAATTGGAAGTTTTTGGATTTCATTATAATGCGGATGGGGTTTGGGGTCAGATGGAGGGGATGGATCAAGTACTGCATTTCCTCAGTCAGATTCTCTGTTCTGGTCAATGGTAGCCCATGTGGTTTCTTTTGCAGCTCCAGGGGTCTCAAACAAGGTGACCCACTATCCCCATGCTATTCATTCTAGTGATGAACGCTCTGAGTAAAATGATGGATCGTGCGGCGGGCGGAGGTTTCTTGAGAGGATTCTCAACTTCGATCGGAGTGCACAGTGCCCGAAGAGTCTCTCATTTGCTCTTCGCAGATGACACACTGGTTTTCTGTGACACGAATATGGAGCAATTGACCTACCTGAAGCAGGTCCTGCAGTGGTTCCAGATAGTATCAGGACTCAAGATCAACCTCGGCAAGTGTGAGATTTTCCCGGTGGGTGACGTTGCTAACATTGATGCTTTGTCTTGCGTTCTCAGATGTAAGGTGGGCTCTCTTCCCACTAAATATTTGGGTCTCCCTTTGGGCACTTTGCACAAGGATACTTCGGTTTGGAACCCAGTAATCGAAAGAGCGGAGAAAAGATTAGCAGGGTGGCAAAAATGATACTTGTCAAAAGGCGGTGAGGAAGTGCATATTAAAAGCACCTTATCGAATATGCCCACGTATTACTTGTCCTTGTTGCAAGCCCCTATGAGCATCATAGAAAAATTGGAGCAGCTTCAAAGGAACTTTCTTTGGGATGCGGCGGATGGAACTAGAAAGTTTCATCTAGTGAATTGACAGACAGTCACTTCCCCAAAGAAGTGGGGGAGTCCAGGAGTAAAAGATCTTAGGGTATTCAATAGAGCTTTGTTGGGGAAGTGACTGTGGAGATTCGGGGTAGAAGATCATGCTTTATGGAGGGAGGCCATAGTAGAAAAGTACGATTCCACGGGAGGGGGCCGGAGAACCAAGGCAATCACAACACCTTTTGGGTGTGGCATGCGGAGAAGCATCATGAAGAATTGGGAAGACTTTAATGGCAACATCACTTACAGGGTGGGAGATGGAAGGAGAATTAGTTGTTGGAATCATAGATGGTGTGGAGAGGATACTCTGAAGGTCTCTTTCCCCAACGTTTACAGAGTTTCGAACCAGAAGGAATTGATGGTCCAACAGATTCGCAAGGAGCATGAAGGGGGCATAGCATGGGACCTCTCATTTCAGAAGGAACATGCAAGATTGGGAGATTGCAGAACTCCAAGATTTGTTGGCACTACTATATGGGCAACATAGGACACACACTTCTAGCGATTCTTGGAGATGGGGGTTGTGTGGCGATGGTTTGTTCACCGTAAAGTCTTTTTACCAGAGTATGCTGGTGAGAGAGGAGGCCACTTTTCCATGCTCATCAATCTGGATTCCTAAAGTGCCCACGAAGGTGTGTTTCTTTGCATGGCTAGCGGTGAGAGGAGCGATCTTGATTGCTGAAAATTTGCGAAAGGGAGGAATTATAATTGTTAGTTGGTGCTACATGTGTAAAAGTTCAGAGGAAGAAGTTGATCATCTATTACTGCATTGCCCTGTTGTCGCGGGTCTGTGGAGGGCAATCCTATAGTTTTTTGGTGTTCAATCGGTTATGCCAAGAACTGTTAAGGAAATGCTATACTGATGGGCCGGTGTCTGTCGAAGAAGAAAGCAAAAGGCGTGGAAGTTTGCCCCCTTAGCTCTCATGTGGATAGTTTGGGTGGAGAGAAATAGGAGAGTTTTTGAGAGGATTAAGTCTACTTTTTCTCATCTTAGGAATAGTCTTTTATCTTTAATCGCATTCTGGTGCACCCAGATAGCACCAACATGTAGGGAAGATTGGGCTTCTTTTGTAGAGAATCATGTTCTGATGTAAATTCTCTACTTTTTTTTTAATACTTCTTGTACACGGGAGTTTTCTCCCTTTTGATTAATACAATTTACCTTATCAAAAAAAGTAAATAGCAAAAGCTTAACCTTCTTTAAACAAAACTTTTAAATGAAACTTAAACATACTGGCAGAACAAACATTTGGCACAATAAACAAAAAAAAAGTATTAGCGTCAATTAATGCCATTTCCTTTCTTTTCTCTCCTTGCCAATGAAACATGAAGAGATATATATCATGCTTCCCGAACACTTCATTTCCATTGACACCTACCCCGACGTGGTATAAGATCGGTACAAACACTTCATATGGATAAAAATTGTTTGTTTAATTGAACATGGTATACCAGACACATATGGAAACATGATTCTATAGACATAATTTTTCTAAAAACATAGCAGCATCATAAAGTTTCATTTAAGAGGCACCATTCCGCTGAATTTGGGCAATGAGAAAAGTTAAGCTTTCCTTCCCTCTCTCATCATTTCCTCTCTACCAAAACTCCAGAAAACTCAAAAAGCACAATCCCTCCTAACCCTCTCCATTCCTTTCTCAATTCTCACCTATTTCCTCAAACATCTTCACGCTATCTCTATTTCCTCAATAGCATCGAAGCAAGGGAAGTGTCACTACTAATTGGGTTCCTTTCCTTTCTTTCTTTTTGGTCAAGTATAGGAGTATAGTTACAAGTTCTAAATTTACAATCTTTACACACCAGTACTAGACACCTATTTTTGCTAACAATGGTGTCCGTACCAACTTGTGGGTATCTTAACTACTCCACCGGGTAGCTGCTACCTCCCACCAATCAGTACAGATACCGGGTAACTCTACCCACCAATATTTAGGCAGATGAGAAGAAATGACAGTGTTTTCCGCTTCCGCGGGAATTTGATTCAGAAACCTCATTGTTCTCCAGTACCGGACACCTTCTAACCCAAACTAGTTGCAAGAAATACAACATAAGTAGAGCATAAATCGACACTGTTAGGCCAACACTCACTGGCCCCTAAATTGGTTTCACAGATAAGTTCCCAACCACTCTATGGTTCATAGAGTCCAATAGAAGGATAGAAGTAAAACCCAGATACACAAAGGCAATAACTTTATCAAAACTTACACAACCCCATATATAAATGAGCCTATAATATGACATACACCATTTAAAGAACTCGATGGGAACAAAACCCCAGCAAAACCCAGATACAAAAAGGCAATAACTTTATCACTAAAATTTGAACAACCGCAAATAGAAATGAGCAGATAATATGACATATACCATTTAAGGAATTAGATGGGAACAAAACCCCAGCTCGATTCCTCGTTGACGTGTTGTATCTCCTGCATCCCACTTTCAAGAATGATCCAAACGCCTACATTAAACAGAAAACTCTTCAGAGATCACCCAATTAATTTATGCATATATAATTATCTACACAAAGAACGAAATTTTAAACCAAAAAAATAACACCATGTGAAGAACATAGTTAGAGAGAGAGAGAGAGAGAGAGTTACAGAAGGTGAACCACGAAGAAGAAGGGAGGAGAGAGAGCATCGAGCGAGGCGACGGGCGGCTCGGAGAACATGGAAGCCGACCATTTTCTGGAGGTTCACAGTTGCCGGAGGGAAATGGAAAATGGGTCGGGTCTGGGTTCAACTCTTCAGATTCAAGTTTCAGTTAAAGCCCTACTTAAACCCCCAATTATTTGTTGGTAGTTTTATACTGATTTGGGGAGTGCGAAATTATGAAAAACTACTGTCTTTTTCATGTTTTTTTTTTGTTTGAGGTGCCAAAATCTTCTACATATCTTATTGTTTTTTTTTTTTTTTTGGAAACATGAAATGCAAAAGAAAATAGAGGGAATAAAATGAAAGAAGATAGAAAAAATGAAGAGATCTGAGCCTATTAGGGCTGGGTTGATTTCCATTTTTTTAATTAGTATTATTATTTCCTTGTAAAATTACAGAGAAAATGACAAATGCTCTCTTATATTTGAATAGGTGTAGTATAGCCCCTTAATTAATACTTTTGATCATAAGTTTGCCAAAAGCGAGCATGTTTGACATGCCTTTGCCTTTAGAGTGCATAGCCATGAGTTATAAACTAAACAAGCGTTTGCTTTTAAATTGGTTAAAGATTTCTTTCCTGTAGTAATCCTGTCCTAATATAAAATTTTATCCAATCTTCCTCCTCTTGACCAGCAAGGTATAGCTTGTCAAATCTCTCAACAATAAAGTACTGCATTTCCTCACTTTGCAACCCATTATATGGCTAAATTGGCCACATTAGTCAGGAGGAAATGGTACAATGTAACTGGTTACAACAACAACCCGGTGTAATCCCACAAGTGAGGTCTAGGAAGAGTAGGATGTAGGCAGCCTTACCCCTACCCTGGAAGGGCGGAGAGACCGTTTCCGATAGACAACAAAATAACTGTTACAATTTAAATAAAAGAAAATAACTACGAAAAGATCTCTTATTTTTACATCATCGATCTCCTATGCATCACTTATCCCTATCATGGATCCCCTGTTAAATGCCCCGGCCTTTGAACAAAACCAAAAGCCTCATCAGAGCATGATACTATTTCAAGAAAAAAGAAAATACCAGGCATCAACATGGATAAATAAAAAAGATTTACATGAATGCATTTCACTTCATGCTTATGGCTCAATTGTCCAAGTAATACAAACTGACTTCATGGCAAGCCTGAGTCATATCCATCACCTGTACAGTTGAAGATAGTAGAATCTCCACTGCCTGTCGCCTAATGTCATACCCACAGAGAAACAATGATGCTAATGTTTACTGCATCATTGTAGTTTCTCTGCTTTGCTCTCTTTTACTCTTGCCCTTAACCTGTGCATTTTGCCCAATCGCGAGCAGTCATTTGATAATTAAATCCAATGAACTTCCGCCCTATTATGTTGCATGTATCCTATAATCATTGCCGTTTGTTCCCCCACATTTTCGCATGGCATTTTGTCCAACAAATCCTTGTTCCATGTGCTTTCTTGATCAATAGTTGGACATGAACAAACTAAGAAATATGCAAACTTCTCCATATATACTTCTTGCCTTGAATCACAAGTTTATAATAAAGAGAAGTTGCCAGTGTGTTCTCTCATCATATTTCCAATAGGAGCTTGTGAGGGCATAACAATTAGAATCATAACAAATAACAGAGAGTGCCAATGCTTATATCACACCATCCAGCTACTATAACCATCTCTCAAGAATCAAAGGCTTCTGCAGCCAATTTGTTTCTAAGACTGTATCTTTAATTGCTGGATGTCATTGTAAACGGTTCTTGAAATCAGACCTCTTTGCACCACATTACTCCAAAACATATCCAAAAGGCTATTCTCATCAGAGTAAGAAGCATTAAAACTTTTGTAGATTTTGAGAGTTATCATTAGCCTTCTTCTGTACATCTCGTCTAACAAATATGAAGCAGCATCAAGCTTCCCTGCTTTAAAATAAGCATATGCAAGAGTAGCATATACTAGACTATCTCCAAGCACTCCCTTTGTTTGCATAATGTGGAAAACCTTTTCAGCACTATCAATTCTACCTCTCTTGCACAGCCTCCTTACTATTGCCCTATAAAAGGATAAGTCAACAAGATAACCTCTTCTTATAAACTCATCTATCAATGAGAGAACTGCTATATCATTATTCTGGTGGCAGTAAACATCCACAAGCCACGAATATGAGTAATAACTGGGAGAAAGTCCAACGCTAACCATGTCAAATAAGATCTCTCTGGCCCCATCTATATCCTTTGCCTTACAAAAGCCATTAATCATAGCATTGTAAGTGAAGCGGTCAGGTTTTAGACCAGCTTCCAGCATCTTAGTTTTCACTTTCAGAGCAGATCTCATGTCCCCGATCTTGCAGTAACCATTAATCAAAGTGTTGCATGTCACATTATCAGGTACAACTTTCTTCTCGTTCATCTCATTTAATAGTATATTTGCATCCTTCATCTGACCTTCTTCACACAATTTCCGTAGAATTGAGTTGTAAGTGACAACCCCTGGATACAAACCCTTTGCCTCCATTTCATCTCTCAATCTCAAAGCTTCAGTAATACTGTTGGCTCTGCAATAGCCATCTATCAATGTAGTGTAAGTAACCAGGTTAGCGGTTGCGTCTTTAATTTCCTTGAAAAGCCTCATAGCCTCCCTCATCCTCCCTTCCCTACAGTAACTGTAAATTAAGGAATTATAGGTAACAATATCAGGAGATACTCCTGCTCTTTCCATCCTATCCTGCACACACAAAGCTTCATAATGCATGCCTTTCCTGCAGTACAATGATATCAATGTGTTATATGTGTAAAGGTCAGGAAGTGTAGCTTTAAACTCCATTTCTCTCAACAAATCTTCAGCCCGCTCTACATCACCAGACTTACAACAGGCATGCATAAGCACGTTGTAGATATATATATTTGGAACCACCCCCATTTTTTGCATCTTTTTGTAAGTTTTCCATAAAGTATCAGTCAACCCATCCTTGACCAATGAATTCAGAAGGGTAGTACAAGCATGTGTATGGAGCATAAGCTTACAAACCCTCATACGCTCAAAAACTTGAATTGCATCATGAGGTAGCTTTGAATTAGCATAGAAAATAACCAACCAACTTAAAAGATGCGAGTTCACATCCTTGTCCTGATTGGAGGACACAAGGGCATTCAGAACTGTCGGCGATGATAAAAAGTCTTTACGTGCCACCTTCTGAAGCATATCTTGTGCAGTTTTGAAGTGTTTTTGTTTGGTGAGTATGTAAATCATAGTCCAAGAAGATTGCAAAGAATGCTTGTAATTGGGAACTGATTCAGCCCACTTAAAGAATGACCATGAACGGGAGAAACAATATTGTGATATATCAAGAAGGGCTTGGCTAATAGTGGTGGAAGTCAGAAATGAACCGATTTTAGGCTTCAAAAGATTGTCCCAGTTTCCCTTGAGGACAGCTGCAGCAACAGCTTTGACCATTTCACTTTCAACATTCGCACAAAACTGGTTGGCCATGGATAAGAAAGATAAGCCACCCAAAGTTCAACACCCACTGATTTCCAAGGTTTCTAGCAGTTTTTGCTCAAATCATTATGTGATTCAAAGATGCAGAAAAAATAATTAGTACCGATTCTCGACTTTGGTGTATATCAGTCATCAGACTCGTCGATGTTTGCTGCAAAAGTAATATAATGACCAAAGAGAGAAGATAATTTCAGAGTAAGAACTCAGATATAGTAAACAAAAAGTTACCGGTAACTACCAAAAAGAAAGACAAACAGAAAAACAAGCATTGTCACGATATAATGAATTCAAAGCCTGCATCTAAAAGGACAACGGCCTACGCCAACCCATAGAACAAAAATGGCTTTTTTGGTACAAAGAAACGGCCTATGCTATAAGTATAGATATGTTCATATAGCTCCTAGCACCTATTTCTGACCTCCTATAACTGGTTGGTTACACTGGTAAGTTTCCGCGGCAACAAGCTATAGGAAGTCGATTGGCGCTTGATTATGCGCTCTTCGGTACAGTCTATCGAGTTTCCTCCAAAGCAACTTCCGCATATAATTGTTTATCCACCGATTCTTCAGACACAAAACAAATGCCTTATACCTAATCCAATATTATGCTTATACACACACACACACACACACACCTTTTTTTCTTCTTGTCAATTTTATTATCCAAAAGTAAATGGCTGAAAAGGTCTTTCAGCAGTTAAAAGTAACCCTTACTGTATGTCCTACACTACAATTTCTAACTATTAAAAGGGCAGCCCAGTGCACTAAGCTCCCGCTATGCACGGGCCCGGGAAAGGGCCGGACCACAAGTTCTAACTATTAACTTATTGAATTTCTATTCATCTTGAGGACCAATAAAGATTGAATTTTGAGGCTCTGTTATAAAAACTAAGAACTAAGGAGCAGATACACAAAGTACTGTAACACAAATTCAAGAATTCGGATTCTACCATTAAAGCCAATTGGGGAAAGGAATTAGGGTTTTTGTCTCAATAAAGCTAAGAAAGCAGAAAATGTAGAGAGAGAAAGTGTACCTGCAGTTTGACTTCGCCGGAGAAAAGAGAGAGTGATGAATTGTTCGAAATCATTCGGAGTTCGAGTATATCACTTAAGTTAAAAAAAAAAATATATGTAAGATACAGAACTAATAATTTTGAAATAAATGAATTAATTAATGAATAAATTTAGAGCCCGTTTGGACATAAGAAAATTTTTCTTTTTTAATTTTTTTTTAAAACAGTGTTTGATTATCAAAATCTTACGATTTTTCCAATCTCAATTGAAAATGGGAAAGATTGCTAGTTTTTAGTTGCAAAATATGTTGAAAAAAAGACATCCAAATATGTTGCAAAAATTATAACCAAACACAACTTCATCTTCAATTCAAATTTTAGTGAAATTCCAAATTTGAAAAAAAAATTAGAATTCATGTCCAAACGCCTACTAATACTCATAGCAGCAGTTATTTTATCTATTAAGGAATTCACCTTTTAGCATTAATTGACAATGAAATTGACTATATTAACCTTAATTTGTTCATTGAAAATATAACAAACTACTCTTAAGCTCTTTGCTCCAAGGACAACTTTGGAAAGAAGAAGTTAATTCCTTCTTGATATCTGAAAAAGTTAAATATTGTGAACAAAAAAAAAGGCAAAAATTCATTTAAACCGGAGGGAGTATTGAACAAATTGATTCTGAATTTAGGCTGTCAATTTTGGGACCCCATTTAAGTCGAAGTTTATAAATTTTTGTATATTTAACTATTTTGAAATCAAGTTGAGACATAACATTTGAAGTTGCGAAAATTCGTATTTGTCAGTTTAGACATGTATGTCTAAAGTTTAGCTTGACAATTTACCAACTTAAGTAATGTTTATTATTAGGAGGATTTCTTTCAAGCAGATTCAATTAAAACGCAATACTATGGTCAGAATCTTGATTTTTATATATTATGATTTTACAACGTTGGGGCAAGTCAAAGTTTTATAGTAATTCGTTATGCAAAAGTTAAAACATAATTAGTACAGAACCTAACTGATAACACAAGATTAATAATGATTCAAAACCACATAAATTGATCAACCACTTAGATCATCTCCTACTTGTTTAATTAACTTCTAGCTTCTTCCAAGAAACAGAAGCAGAAATAGAAAATTAATTTGTTCAAGATAAAATTATCCTCATCATAAATTTATATTTTTCAAATTATCCCCTATTAATTTAAGTTTTTCTTTTCATTTTTGTTTCTAATTTTTATCATTCTATTAAAATTAAAGATATCGTGTATATGAATCATATTGTATCTTTCCAAAATTTTTATTGACATTTCTTGTTTTTGATTTTTTCTTTGTGTAATGTCTTGTAACGTTCCAAATTATCTTCTTCTTTTTTCACACTAAAGTAAATTATCTGCATCCTTCTTTGGATTATCAATTCTCTTCCTACAAATAATCATTTATAATTTCTTCTATTATATGGCATTAGTTCCCGAATCTTTAAAACAGTTATCAAATCTAATTTGTGAAAGGGACCTACAAATAGGTAATAAATTTACAATTGCATTGCATAATCTATCTATATATTATCAAAAGAAAAAGAAAATGCAACCACATTAAGTGAAGTGGTAGCCTCACAATAGGCCGCTTGGCATTTTGGGACAAAGTTAGTAAGGTTAGGTAATAATTACTTTTTTAATTTAATTTTTTTTTAAAAATAAATAAATCATACATTATGTGTTGTAAATAATTAGTTACTCTTTTTGAATTAGAATTTAAGCATACTTAACTATTTCTCTTATGATTTTTTTATATATTTAAAAATATTTCTATTTTGCGCTCAATGTCATCTTTCAAGTTTGACACTCAGAATCATCTAGTTACAAATACCATGGTTAAACATAATTTCATCTGATGACATTCTTCTACCGATATAGAATTCAACTATTATGCTAATGAACACATTACGGCAGAGATTGATGAAGGAGATGAGTCTTCTAATATTCCTTTAGAAATGCGAGGCAAGTCTTCTACTAATATGGAGGTGTTGTATGATAGAAGTACAGATGAAATTGTTGTGAAATATTATCATATGTGAGTGATTTTACTTATTATTTTATGATGGATTATCAATATATAGTAATTCGTGGATAGACTTCTAATTTATACTGAATGATGTTATTTTAATTATTCAAATCATCATATAACAATAAGTAATTATACTAGATAATATCATATGCTTTGGTATAACTATATATGCAAAATTGATTTAAATCTTTAATATGTTTGTTTACTTTATGCTTTATATTTTAATCAAATAAAATAAAAAATAATAAAAGTCTCTTACGATAAATATTTAAGTTCATTTTTCTATATAAAAGAATTATAAGACCTTAGTACTATCCTTTTTGGCAATTTAACACTCAAAAGTACTTTAGAAAGATTGGTCAAACACAATTTATTTACCAAATATTGCAAAAAGTACTTTTTAAATGAATTGGCTAAACACAAACAGTTTTTTTTTCAAAAGTACTTTTAAAAAAATACTTTTCAAAATAAGCAGATTTTGGCAGCTTGGCTAAACGGGCTCTAAGAAAGCTAAAAGAGGACCCTACTTGTGTGGTGAAATTTTCGCCAGTTGTCCCTTTTATATTACCCTCTCCGTTTCAATTTATTGAAACTATTTAATTGGGTACGGAGGGGGAAAAAGACTTTTGAACTTATAGTGTAAAATAAGGAACATATATTTTGTGTGGTTATAAATCATTACTCCCTCCGGTCCAAAATAAGTGATTTTTTGGATGTTTTCACACAAATTAAGAAATCTACCTTTTAACATTAATTAGCAATAAAATTGACCATATTAACCTTTACTATCTCTTCACATAAACACTCCTAACACATACTCCAACACTATTTACTCCAAGGCCAATGTAGGAAAAAAATAATTAATTCATTCTTGAAATCCGAAAAAATCACTTATTTTGGACCACAAAAAAAATGCCAAAAAATTACTTATTTTGGACTAGAGGGAGTACATAAAAGTAAATTGTTACCAAATATGGAAAGGGATCACTCTTTTTGGTACGGACTAAAAAAGAAATATATTTGTATAAATTAAAACAGAGGGAGTATATATTTAGTAAATAACCTTTTTATTTTATTTTTTTACAACTATAGATCTTTTAGGCCACCATATTAAGATTTTTTTCGAAACAAATTGAAAATTTTACAAGAATATTTATGTTGGTCGAAAATATTGGATTCAGTTGAATCGGCCGATGGGAATAGTCTGCATAATATGGCCATGAATCAAGAAATGAGCAAATAAAGATGCCGTTATTATTTCCCAAAATTGTCTGCTCTACAAAAGGCTTGCACCACTCAATACTAAGCAAAGTTTTACTAAGGCAGACAATAACATGACAAAAACTGCTAAGACAAAGAAGTCATTTGCCTTACTTTCACAACCTTTGATTTGCATGTCTTGTCTCAGGGCTGTGCAAAGGGTAAACTGCTTTACTATTTTGCCTCACTAGTAATGGAGATGATGAATTCCCAATATCTCTAAATGGTAGCCTTTTCTGTACTCCTGATTCTTTGCTACATGAATGTTCTTTTCTTCTCCCAACAGGCGAAAGTTCCGGCTTACAACTCCTATCTTTGGCTCCACGATTTTCCTTCAGACGATGCATAAACATGCGACTTTCCTTCTCTAGTTGTTTCCCTAAAGAAACAGGCGCCAAATCTTTCGTTGTGATTGCTTCCATACCTCTTTGTTTTTGCAGCTTTTGATTGGCATTTTCTTCTTTCAACCGACAAACCAGCACGCGTTTTTCCTTCTCCATTTGTTTGGCTAATGACACCAGAGGCGAATTTGGAGTAGATGTTACCTCCCTCTGATCTTGTGTTATAGCTTTCTTTGTCCTTGATTTTTCTAGCTCCTCTTTTGTTGCAGATAATTGACACTGCAACTCATTTGCATTGGTTTCAAATGCCTGTGCTTTCTCTTTCCATTCCTCCACCTAATAAAAGCCAAGACAATGAGAATACTTTCCAAGAAATAATATACTGTCTGAACTTTTTATAATTATATTCCACTTTATATTCTAAACAAAGAACAGGTTAGATTCTTACTGAGGACTTTAAAGACTGGATTTCATGAGCAAAATTAAGAGCACGATTTTCCCAGAAATCGCGAGAAGCCTGCAGTTCTTCCATTTCACCCCTGACTTGCTGCAGCATTTCTTGCATTTGTGACCATTGCTCAGTTTCAGCTCTCACTTGTTCTACGATTCTTCGGACTATAACCTTGCAACGCCCTGAGCATTTGTTCTCGTCAAGTGGCATCAACTCCTGTTTGTATGAAAGAATGGGTGCAAAAACTATCTCATCAGTTCAAAACTAGGAATAGTCACTCCTTGTATGATGAAGACAAGTAGTACATTGCAAATGTTCAATTCTGATTTCTTAAGTCCAAATGTTATATCATATTAAAAGTATTTTCATCAGTTCTTGAGATATTGTGCGGAATACTCTATTTTTAGGGTTGATTTTCGCGGATGATGAACTAGTGGATAAGAAATAATCTCTGCACAACTAATGCTTGCATTGCTAACCCATGCATTACAAATACACCTTATTCAGCACTATTCTTATACACCTTACCAAACGACTCCTTAGTTCAATAACCAAAAATACATGAACTATCCCTATAGATAGCATTAAATGAAAATCTCTAGAAATTCATCAACTCGACACCAGAAATTACAGATTGCCACATAAAATAAAATTGTCAAATAAGGCTGCCACATCATCAAAATACCATATCCAACACTAGGGGTGTTCATAAAAACCCGAAAAATCGAACCAAACCGAAAACCAAACCAAACCGACCAAAAAACCCGATACTTTTTAGGTTTGGTTTGGTTTTGGTTTTAAATTTTAAAAACCGATCAAATTTGGTTTGGTTTTGGTTTTAATCAAAAAATAACCGAAAAAACCGAACCAAACCGACTGCAAAAGTAGCTATTTAAATTTATTATTACACCTATATATATATATGTATACTTTTATATAAAGTTTCTAAAATTTTATAGTACATCTTAGTCACTTGTATTTTTAGTCTAGTTCTTTGCTATTATAATAATTTAATTCTTTACGTTTACATTCTAGTTTGATTGATAGTTTTCTTTTGCTAAATACAAGAATCTATTTCATGTAAAAATAATCGATTTTTAATTTAGTACTTAAATTATTCATCACTATTTGATTCAATTATTATCAATATATCTTGGTAAATGATAGATTTCTCAAAGAGCAATTGATCTGATAGTGTTACATTGAAAATGTAGTCGCCGGAATATGTGTTTGGTAGTGTATGTCTCATATTTAAGAAAAAACCCTATAAATAACCGAAAAAATCGAAAAACCGACAAAAATTGAATCGATAAAAAACCGACTTAATTGGTTTGGTTGGTTCCAATATTTGAAAAACTGACTTACTTGGTTTGGTTTCTTTTTAGGGAAAAACCGACCCAAACCGAACCATGAACACCCCTATCCAACACATACAACGACAACAATAACAAAAACAACAGATCCAGTGAAGTCCCACAAGTGGAGTATGGGGATGGTATTATGTACGCAGACCTTACCCCAACCTTAACGTATAGAGTCTATTTCCGATAGACCCTCGACTCAAGACAATTAGCAAAATAACAATTTCCAGGCCCCTCTACAATTACAGGACTTCATCTTATGTTGATATGGTCCACCATTTGCTGGTGATAAATTTAAAATAACTCTAAGGTTAAAAGCAGTATCTTAATCTTACTACAGGACAATAGAAGAAAAAAATAAAAGTTCAGTACTACACTATTATAATAAGTGCCCTACAGAGTTTAAAATTATTGTTGAGATAAAGACAAGAGAAGTACAATTATATGTATAAAACATTTCATTATTCTGACTTTACCTGAGATGGTTGTCTAGTAGAAAAAGTTGATGTGGAAGAGTCAATTCTCTTGGAAGTTGAAGCAGAACTGGCAACAGAACTGTTTGCTGTGGTAGAAAGTATTGCCCCATATTCTTCCTCCATTCTATCTAACATACCCTTTGACAATCCTTCCATTTTCTTCCTTAGAACCTCCACCTGCAAAATGTTATATTTAACATTTTAGTTTCCCAAAACCAAAAATAGAAACCGATAGTGTACAAACTTTTTTACATTATCAGATTAACAACAAACTGTTCATAGTTATCCTTATTTGATAACCTAAAGATGTGGTAGAAAACCTGTTATAACATAAAATATATTGATAGTGTAAAGATTCTTGACGCTGTTAGTAGTGCATATACGTTAAAATCATTTTAAAAATAACCATCCCTTGTTGGCGTCTTTCAAAAAAAATTATTATTTTCAAAATTGATTCGAGTCGTGGAAACAACCTCTTGCATAGATGCAAGGAAAGGCTGCGTACAATATACCATTGTGGTTTGGCCTTTCACCAGACCCCGCGCATATCGGAAGCTTAGTGCACCGGCTGCTCTTTATTTTTTCTTTTCTTTTTTTTAATGGCCCATGTGGAGTTACCAATTACCCTATTCCTATTGCAAGGTGAAATTTTCAAATGATAGGAAGTTCTCAAATAGTTCTCCATCATAAGGAACTAATGCACACAACATTCAAAAGTAAAGCCAATTATCATGTCTTTTCTCAACAAAAAAAAAAAGTCTAAAAAGATAAAAGGGCAGCCCGGTGAACTAAGCTTCCGCTATGAGCGGGTTCTGGGGAAGGTCCAGACCACAAGGGTTATCGTATGCAGTCTTATCCTACATTTCTACGAGATGTTATTTCTACGGCTCGAACCCGTGACCTCCTGATCACATGGTAGCAACTTTACCAGTTACGCCAAGGCTCCCCTTCTCAACAAGAAAAGTCTCTGGAGCTATTAATTAAGCTTATATTTACTTACTTAGTTGATTAAAATGCATAATCATTTGCCTAAAACCTAAGCATGACTTACTTTATAGCCGCTTTTAAGTTTAATACTTAATCAAGATTACAACTTTTTTCTCTTTTTGGGCAACTATACAACAAGTAAAGAAAACCAAAAACTTACATCAGTTGGTGTATTATTGCTTTTGTCATTGCCACTTGAAGCACAACTTTCTTTGTCAAGTTCATTGTTTGATTGATGAGCCAATTGTTGTAATTCTTTGAGAGTTTTTTCATCTGTTAAACCACCAAGCTTCTCTAACCTTTTCTGTAAAAGGCATGCTTTTTTATCAAAATTACTGCAATGTCTCACTTCAACATCTTTACTTTTACAACTCTTCTTTAACTCCTCAAGTTTTTCTGCCAAATCTTCAATCTCTTCTTCCAATACTGCATTCACATTCTTTCCTTCAAAAATCTTCTTTTTCCCCTGCAAAATTCAAGCAAGAAAAGTAGAATTCTTACTTTGGCTTTTTTATGGAGTAAAGATAATATAAAGAAAGAAAAAGATAGTCAGGTTCTGAACCTTTTTTTTTTGCTAATAGGTTCTGAACTAAATTGACATTGAACTTCCTCAAAAGTAAGAAAAATGTTAAAATAAATAAATGACTTTTAAACTTCATTTCGAATGTTCTACTCTGTTCAATAAATAGACAATTTTGAAAACCATAACCCCATTAAAACTTGTACTACTACTATTTACCAATTTTGAACAGTGGTGCATTTCTTGGACAGTGGGCTTGTGTGAAAACTCTGAAAACCTCTTTTCTTGTTAGTCTTATATTATATTATTAGTAGATTTCTACTACTACATATTGTTCCTTTCGTTTCTCTTATCTTCTTGTTGTTATTAAGTACTATTTGTTACGATTGCTCTCGTTTCATTTTTTTTGAATCGAGGGTCTATCAAAAATAATTTTTCTACTTTCTAGATAGGGGTAAGGTCTGGGTACACTCTATGCTCCTCTGACCACATGAGATTATATTGGGTTCACTGTTGTTGTTGTTTTCACATGAAAAGCACCACACACATATATGCATGACTATATATTCTATTTGGTACTCACAACTATTACAATTTGTATTTAAGTTATATGTTAGACATTATAAAGATAACATTATCAATGTTGTTTTATCTTATAACATGTTAGTTATCATTGTCAAAAAAGGGTAGCTCAATGCAAGAAGTATCCCGCATTTATGCAGGGTCCGGGAAAGGGTCGCCTCCCAAGGGAGTATGACGTAGGCAGCAGACCCTAATGCAAGCATTAATGACTGATTCCACGGCTCAAAAATGTGACTTATAGGTCACATGGAGACAACTATATCGTTGCTCCAAGGCTCCCCTCCTTAGTTATCACTATTACTACAATATTGATTAATGTGTATGATAAGAACCTAATACCTTATTGTGTAAATATTTTTTTTGCATTATCAATACAAAGAACTTAAAATACTCTCAAGAAATAAGGAGAAAAATATACTAACAGAAATGAGAGTCTGAACAGCTGATCTGAGAGTCTTCTCCATTTTAACTCTATTCCTTTCCAATTTCTTCAGAGCAAACTCTCTTTCCATTCTTAAGAAATTACACTCTGCTCTTAACATCTCTGCCTGAAACCTCCACTTCTCCTCCCCTAACCTCTCCCTGCTGCCACCAATACATAAAACAATTTCTATGTCAAGAATCAATTTTTCACAATAAACAGAATCAGCATTCTTGCTATTCATTCTAGTAATATTTATAACAGATTAAAAGGTTTTCTTAAATAACATAACAAAATCTACGTTAATTCATGCAAGATTTTATTAGCCCCATTTTTTAGAAAATTTTAAAAATCATGACTTTATATTAAAATATTAAATTTGGTTCCACAAACCTCCCCCTTTCACCAAAACATTGACAATTTATATGTCTAAAAGCAGCATTCTTGCTATTAATTTACTCTAAATTTGAATCATGCCAGTCTAATATTCATAGCAAGAGTAAAGGGTCTTCTTAAAAAAAGCAAACTTGAGTTAGTTCGAGCAAGATTTGTTAGCCCCATTTCCTACAAAAATATAAAATCATAACTTTATGTTAAAATATTACTAAAACTTAGTTCATATTTTCTTTTTCTTATTCCACGCACATTTATAGGAGAGAAAAGGGTCTTCATAAAAATCAAATTTTCATAAATTCAAGCAAGATTAATTAACCCCGTTTTTTAAGAAACTGTAAAAATCATAACTTTATGCTAAAATATGAAATTTGGCATATAAAAGTTTATGATTTCACATACCTCTCTCCACCACCTTCTTCTTCTTCTTGTTCTTCAACTCTTTCCCTCCTTTCAGTTGCAGTACAATTAGAGGTAGAAGCAGTGGGTACCACTATATTCACATTTGATGAAGAGCTTCTATGAAACTCTCTTTCTTGATCAAATAAATTTTCTAGCCTCCCTTTGTAATAATATTTCTCATGTAACTCTAAAGGGTTGCACATATTATAAAGATGTTTTCTTTTTGTGTTTTTTGTGGTGGTGTTTTTGGGATTTTTCCGGCGAGTTCTGCGGGGAAAATGGAGGATTTTAGGACTTGGTGGTGGTGGTGGTGTTGGTTGCCATTTTGGTTTTCTTGTTGTTGTTGTTGATGACATTTTCTCTCTCCTCTTTCTCTCTCTATATCTATTTCACTATCTGTATCTCTGTTCTGTATTTGTTTCTCTGGTTTTTTCTATGTCTAGTCAATGATAATCTCAGTGTTGTGTTTGTGTTGTTTAGTGAAACAAGAAGTTTTCTTTTTGCAGTATTTGGTGGAAGAAATTTGAATTTAACGGATAGACTGAAGATTGACTAGAGCCTAGAGGAAATGAATATAAACGTTCATATAAAGTTAGAGGGGGGTAGTGTGAAATGACAACATTACCCTTAAATTTTTATAATAATGCTTAGGTCTTAATTTATCCATAGTTATTATGCTTAACTTCTCTTAAGCCGATTATTTATCAGAAACATTCTATTTACCTCTGTAAGGTAGGGGTAAGGTCGCGGGGTAAGGTTGGTATACATATTATCCTCCTCAGACCCTATACTGTCAGAGAGGAGCTAGGAATTAAAGCTTATAGGTTCGAGCTTCTAGTCCTTTTAAGGGCTCGTTTGGTATGAGGGATAAGGAATAATTAATCCCGAAATTAAATTTAAGAAGAGTTTATCCCATGTTTGGTTGGGAAAAAATTACGGTATAATTAATCCCGGGATTATACTTAAATTGTAATAAGTCGCTTGTCTTATTCTTTTATGTTCCATGCAACTCTTATAGTTAGTATTTTTTTTAGATGATCTAATAGTATAAAAGTTCTTACCATCCAATATATATGCAAGTTCATTTAACTTCTATATAATAGCGTAAAGAATTTTTACACTTAAGTGTACTTTTTCATGTTGTAGAAAGTAACTTATTAGATATTTTTTTAAGTTGCTAATCTTATTTATTAAAAAACATTATATATAATTATCTTTTAGGTGACATGATATAAACTCAATTTATATTGTTCACTTGCCAGCTTCAAATTGAAGAAAAAAAAACTATTTTAAATAATTTGAAGGTCCTATAACAACCAATGGCCAAAAACTGTGAACATACTGAACTGAAATCATGAATTTGCACAAGGTGTTCAACCTCGTGAAGGTGAAAGAAAGAAGTATTTCGAAATAGAAGTGAAGATTTAATTTTATTTTTTATTTTCCAATTGGTACCCATTGTCTTGTTTGGGAATTTCAAGAATCTTGAATTTTTGTGAATTAATGTACTTTTACTTTTACCATACACAGACTGTTCTTTTGTTATGACCAACCTGGCGTGCCACTGATCTTGTGTCTCAATTGGTCCCCTTTGGATTAATGAAACTTAAATCTATCGACTAATAAAGCACAACAATATGTGAAGTTCTTTTTGATTTTTCATCGGGTGTCGATATTTGCATTGAAGCCCCGACTAATTTAAATTCCCGCTTTGTAAGGCTCACTAAAGAAAAAATGTTCCCTATCAAGATTTTTTCTATTTTTGAAACCTAAACTCAAGACCTCTGATTAAGGGTGGAGGATCCGATTCATCTCACAATTGGAAATCAATTTGAATAAATAGACTAAAAATCACTCTTCGGAAACGGCCTCTCTATCTCGTCGGGGTAGTGGTATGGTCTACGTACACTCTACCCTTCTCATACCCCACTTGTGGGATTTAACTCGGTTGTTGTTGTTGTTGTTAGACTAAAAAGCACTAGAAATGATATGTTAAAAGACAAAAATCTCTCTTTTATAAATAAATTATATTATTGAAAAAACTACACAATATAGCTGCTCCAAACAGTAATAGCCTGTAAATAATAATTTTGTATATTAATGTGTAATATACATATCTAGTAGTGTATTTTATACTCCCTTCGTTCACTTTTAGTTGCCCATTTTTGACTTTGCAACGCCGCAAGTAGTATAAATGAATATATATATATATATATATATATATATATATATATATATATATATATATATATAATAGTTTTAGACAATGATAGCATTTTCAAAAGTCTTGAAAAATAATTTGGGGAATGAGTAGTTAATAATAAGAGTAAAACAGGAAAAGAAGGTTGTCTTTCTCTTGATTTAGTATAGCGAACAAATAAAAGTGAACAGAGGGAGTACAACAACAACATACTCAGTATTAGCCCACATTGCGGGGTCTGGGGAGGATAGTGTGTACACATACCCTACCCCTACCTTTGTGAAAGTAGAGAGGTTATTTCCAGTAGACTCTTGGCTCAAGAAAACATAAGCACCATATTAATTAAAAGATAGACAAGGAGGGACACCACCAAAAAGCCATGTAAAAGCAGCATAAAAATAACACAATAATAAGATGATCAAAAAGAAAGAAAACGACGGGTAATCAAAGAGACCTACTACTAACAGATTACGAGAAGTGCACACTAATACTACCGGTATGAACAATCTAGACCACTTACCCTACTGCCCTAGTCCTCGACCTCCATACCTTCCTATCAAGGGTCATGTCCTCGGTCAGCTGAAACTGCGCCATGTCTTGCCTAATTACCTCTCCCACTTCTTCTTCGAGCCTACCTCTACCTCTCCGTAAGCCCTCCAGTGTCAACCTCTCACACCTCCTCACCGGACATCTGTGTTCCTCCTCCTCACACGTCCAAACCACCTAAGCATCGCTTCATGTATCTTGTCTTCAATAGGGGCTACACCCACCTTATCGCGAATAATCTCATTCCTAATCCTATCTAACCTAGTGTGCCCACACATCCATCTCAACATCCTCATCTCTGTTACCTTCATCTTCTTGACATGGGTGATCTTCATAGGCCAACAATATAGTCGGTCTGACCACAATTCTGTAGAACTTACCTTTAAGTTTTGATGGCATCTTCTTGTCACACCAAACACCAGAAGTGAGTCTCCATTTCATCCATCATTCCCCAATAAGATGTGTGACATATTCATCAATCTCCCCATCCTCCAGAATAATAGACCTAAGGTATTTAAAACTTCCTCTCCTAGGGATGACTTGCGAGTCCAACATCACCTCCTCTTTCCCTCCATGTGTCTCACTACTAAACTTACACTCCAAGTATTCTATCTTGGGTCCTGCTCAGCTTGAAAATTTTAAACTCTAGGGTCTGCCTCCACACCTCTAATATCGCGTTCACACCGCCTCGCGTCTCGTCAATCAATACAATATCATCCACAAATAACATGCACCACGGCACCTCGACCCCTAGTGTAGCTCCATTATGATCGGAAAATGGTCTGAGTCCTCTCCTACCGTTCTCACTCGGGTCTTTGATTCATCATACATGTCCTTAATCACCCTAATGTAGGCAATATGTACGCCTCTAGCATCCAAACATCTCCACAAAATCTCTATCGGGACTTTATCGTACGCCTTTTAGTCGATGAACACCGTATGCAAGTCCCTCTTCTTCTCCCTATACTGCTCCATCAAACTCCTAACAAGGTGAATGGCCTATGTAGTCGAGCGCCCCGCCATAAACCCGAGTTGGTTCTCGAAAATAGACACACTCCTCCTCTCCCTTAGCTCAACCACCCTCTCCCAAGCTTTCATAGTATGGCTAAACTGCTTGATACCCCGATAGTTATTGAAATTTTGGATATCACTCTTGTTCTTGTATAAAGGAACCATCATGCTCCATCTCCACTCCTCGGACATCTTTTCGTTTTAAAAATGACATTAAATAACCTAGTGAGACACTCCAAACCCACTTTGCCCGCACTTTTCCAAAACTCTACCGGAATTTCATCCGGTCTGGTCACTTTATCCCTACTCATCTTATGCATAGCCCCCTCAAAGTCCTCAACTTTAATCCGCCTACAATACCCAAAGTCACAATGACTCCCGGGGATTTCCAAATAACCCAGTACAATGTTCTTGTCCCCTCCTCGTTCAAGAGACTATGAAAGTAGGTCTGCCATCTCCGACGCATAAGCCCCTCATCCAATAAAACTCTATCTTATTCTTCTTTGATGCACTTCAGTTGATACACAAATATACATATATATTTATATACATTTGATTATGTGATATAATTATTTTTTACCGATCGACCAGATATATAATTTGCCCACTATTTATTATTAAAGAGAAAATATATTGGCAGATCTTCACCGGAGTTGACATATCAGAAGACATTGATGCTTAAAGAGGAATTAAATACTGGTAGTAGTACTGCAAATAATAAAAATAAAGGGAGCCAAAGTCCAAGAAAAAGCAGAAAAAAAATCACACGTTTCAAGATGTTGTGTCCCTCAGTCTCTTAATTTCTTACTTGCTGTGTTCCTCAGCGTGACTTTAATTATTTAATTCATACTTTCACTTTGCTTTTTATTAATGAGATTACGATCTTTCAAGAAACTTTTTTTAAAATAAATAAATAAATATGGTCCGTGCCGTTTAAGTTGTGTCTATATATATATTATGGTAGTCAATGAGTTAATTAAATGCGATAGGTCTCTGTCTTATACTTTTCTTCAATATAAAACATTTATAATGCCTGCACAATTTGTAATAATGCTAAATAGCAGCAGATTATTTTTTAAAATTTAACTTAAATTCATTAATAGTGTGAGGAAAATTTTACACTATTGATGCTAGTTAATCTGATTTTTTTCCTTGAGCTGAAGGTCTATTGGAAACAGCCTCCCGATCTTTACAAGGTAGGGATAAGATCTATGTACACACTTGACACTACCCTATCTAGACTCTACCTATGCGATTTTACTAGACTTGTTATTGTTGTTGATGCAATGTAATCTGATATACAATATAGATCATTTTTTAGCGCAAAAAAAAAAAGTCTTATTCAAAATATTGTGTTAAGTTATTACACATAAAAGGAGATTGAACAAAGTAATTTTTAAAAAAATAATAATTGTGGTGTTAGTCAGTTTGCGTGTATCTCGATTAATTTCACGAGATACTCCATATGTTCACTATTTACTTGTCCACTACGGATTTTGCACACCCCTTAAAAAATAATAAATGAAGTACATAATTTACCATGATACCCAAATTAATTGAGGCATATTTTTAATGGATTTGAGAAAATAATTAGAATTGAGTAATTAATATTGTGGATATAACTGGAAAATATAAATTGTCTTCTCTTGATATGCTCAAAGTGACAAGTAAAAATGAAAATTTATTTTTAGAATAGTGACAAGTAAAAGTAAACGGAGTATATATATTAATTCTATTTGTATAGATATCATGTAAGTTCATCCACCAAGCAAAATAGAAGTATTATATTATACTTGTCATTTATTTCGAATTTGTTAAGAAATGCAGTGCAGGAAAAACAGCACCAAAAAAAGGCTCATTCCTTGTCAGCTTTGGCTCTCCATTTAATTCTTTATCATTCTTACTTGCCCCATTAATGCATGCATGCAGCTGTGATTCTCTTGGTTCTCACATTTACTTTGTTAATAAACCCAATATATATATATATATATATATATATATATATTCTAGAAAATTGTAAAAAATTAATATATTTGTTCAAACATACTTTCATTTGCATTGCTTTAGTTTTAAGAAAGAGAACTAAGAAACTTGCAAATCTTGAATCGCAGAGATTTTTTGGTTTTCAAAAGATGACAATACATAAAAAGGATCCCAAAATTCACAAAAATCTAAATTGCTTCCAAATTTTGCTAGATCGTCCGCTACTTTATTTCCTTTATGATATAAACTTATTGCCTCAAGCATTAACAACCTGGAATAATTAACTAAAAGTTATTTTTTAAGATGATCATCTCGTCGCTATTAAAAACTGCTTAAATATATAAGATGATTCTTTTTCTCAAATTTTCTAACTTGCACCTAAGAAACCAAGATCGAAAAGTAACAAAAATCGCTCAATTAGATCTTGTGCCAAGTTTTTAGTTCTACTCTCACAAAACAATATTATTATTTTTTATATATTAAAGGATTTCTCACACAATTAAATAAAAACAACTAATATGAAAAGGTGATAAATAATGAGTAAAATTAGCTCCCTTTAAAAGAACGCCAACATCTGTTCGATCTAATTTTCAAATTTGAAGTTTCTCAATGTAGCATTTATAAAACATGACAGTGTAGTTTTCATGTTGTATTTTTTGACAAAACAAAATTTGAAAGTTTGAGTGTAATCCAATATTGGAATCTTACACAAGTGGATGTAATTTACATAAGTTAGCACCTTAAAAACGTAGAAGGAGAGTCTTGGCGTAACTGATAAAGTTGTTGTCATGTGACCAGGAGGTTACGGGTTCAAGTCGTGGAAACATGCTCTTGCAGAAATGCGGGATAAAGCTACGTACAATAGATCGTTGTGGTCCGGCCTTTTCTCGGACCTTGCGCATAGCGGGAGCTTCATGCACTGGGCTGCCCTTTTAGCACCTTAAAATTGTACGTTACAATGTGAAAATAAATTACTCCATAGTACATATTTCTATTTTTACCATATGAATATTAAAACTACTCCATTCGAGAATTCGAACTGAAATAATGTTAAACAATCCATGTTAACTTGTAATACGATGATTAGTTTAACTTATTCTCAATTTTACCGTTGCTAGGGTTTTTTTACAATAATTATATTGTTATAACAAATTTTAAAAAAAAAAACCACATTTGATTTAGTGAAGAACCACAAGTTCCAATAATTATGTAATCCTAACCAAAATTAATTTAATTACTCCCAAATTGACCGTTTGAAGTATCTAATAATTTTCTAATCATCTAAATTTTTGAATATAAACAAACTTAAAAAGTCAATGTTGGTGTTAAGAGAAAGTACAAATGATTAGTTAGAAATAAAGGACTGCTTTGTCCTATGTATTGGACATTATAATTTGTTTTTGTTTTGCAATTCCAAAATAATTTCAAAATCTTTACCTAACATTGGAAGTTTTCTATTTAAACTCTAGCACATATTTTGATATGCTACTTTTCACATTACAACATTTATAAATTACCAAAGTCAGCTTTAATTAAAAGGTACTACTTCTTTGTTTTTTTTATATATTTGAAAATAATATTTTTTAAGTGAATTATTTCAGTATGTTTAGTTATTTGTGACTTAGACCCTTAAAGTTTTGAAAAGTTTCAAACAATGATGAAACAATTTCGCCCTAATGCACATAATTATTAGTACAAATCCAAAAGTGATGAAAAAACAAAGATTATATCTTTAAATATAATGCTTAAAATTAGCTGAATTAAGGAAGCTTTATTCTTTACTCACCATTTGTGAGAGAATAAATACCAGCCTGATATGCATATTAGTCCATAATATGTAGCATAAAATTAGGATTCCCAAAAGGGTAAAATAAAATTCGTAAATTCAAAAATAGGTTCACTTTCTTTTATTTTTATTATGAAAAATAAAAGTAGTTTCAGTTCGACTTTGAACATATTCGATAAGTCCAAATCCAAACCCATCAACAAACAGTTGGTAGATGGCCCGTTTAGAAAATAGGGAGCGACTTTCTTATGGTAGTAATTTTACAAAAAGATTTCCCTGAATTTTTGTGGCATCCAGATTCGGATATCCTGGCACGACGAAGACTGACCCATTTGTTTTGGGGTACCGCCGTTGTCACGGAGCATGGGAAGGACACGCGACGACAACTCCTTTCAGTCGTCCTCTACATCGTTATTTTTTTTATAAATATCTATTTATCTTGTCATTTATTATTTTTTGGCCTTTATTAATTTATATACTCGTTATCATCCCGCCACTCCTATCAATGCTTACTCACAACTAAACAAAGAAAAAAAGATTTTTACCTAGCTATACCATAATAGAAACCTATTTACCACCTTTATTTAGGTTCCTTATTAATTACTTTGTATATCTTTATTTACAAGTTATATACTCATAAAAAAGAAAAAAAATTCAAGATCCCCCTACCCCACATATAAGATTCTGTTCTTTTTTCTCACTTTCTTAATAATTGCCTAAAATTTCTCTTTTATTTTTATAATCCCCCCCTCCCCCAACCCCAGCCTCAACCCCCCACCCAAATTTTTGATTCTTTTTTTTTTTTTTCCAAAGGTTTTCAAATCACCTAAAATCTCTATTTCTTATTGATACAATACAGACGAAATTCGGAATATAGACTCAAGTTGTGGGTAAGTTTTGAATCTTGTTTTCTTTCTTTCTTAACTTCTTATTGTATGTGACTTATATATGATACATCAATACCCAAAATAATACTCGATACATTACTAATATAATTATAATACGATTATATTAGATTTTTAGTGTAGAGTTGTGATTGAAACTTGAAGAAAATGAAGAGCATTATTGTATCACAATTTTTCAGAAATGTATCGCAATTGTATTATAATTGTATATGTATCATAATTATTGTAGGAATTGTATTACAAATGTATGATAATTGTGTATTCATTGTATATTGTTACGAGCAGTTGTGAGTTCGTGACGAATATTACAATTTGTATCAAAAATATATGATAATTGTATATTAATTTATTAGTATTGTATCAGGTGTTATTTTAGGTACTAATGTACCAGATACAAGTTAGATACAATTGTGATACAAATATAATACAATTATGTTTTAGGCATTGATGTATCTGATACAATTCAAATACAATTATGATACAGTTATCGTACAACTATCATACAATTCCTGAACATTTCTTTATTTTCAGTGTTGTCCAGTCTCTCAGCAAAAGAACGATAGAATTGATGATTTTTTAACAATACAAAGCTGTCAGCAATGGTGGGAAGAGAGAAGATGGAGATTCTGGACGTAGATTAAGGGATTTTGATTTTTTTTTTTTTTAAAGGAAAGAGAAGAGGAGAGGGAAAAAAGGAAAGCATGTAATTGAATTCCTTAATTGAAAGCATTCATAATGGGGTGGAAGCCTTTTAAGGAGCATTGTATAAAATTTGTAAGAAAAATTTAGATACTTATTAAAAATTACAAAACATAGAAACATTAAGTAAATAAGTTTCTAATATAATATAGCTAAAGTCATGCCCCGAACCTAGGCCTGGACGTAACACGACACTCGGTGCCTGACTACATGTGATCGAGCGAACCAACTGGCTGGCTTAATCAACATGTGATATCATAACATACTGAATGCCAAAGATAAACTAACACATGCTGATATACTAAAAGTCTGGATGATATAAATCAAAGTGCGGAAATACTAATACAATTCTGAAACATATTTGCAGCCAACATAGCTTAACATGAAAAGCCTAAGACTCTATCTAACTGTTACTCTAGTCTATGAAGCCTCTAATGAAGTACTGAAAACATTGACTATTTGAAAATACCGAAGGACTGCAAAGTAATGATAATGCCCCGATAGAACTGGGGATCACCAAACAGCTGATACGAGAGTCACTACAACAAATTTGATTATTAGTGATAAATTATTTTATCACCTAATTCATATTTCATCACAAAAAATCTTTGGTGACAAAAAAAAAAATTGTCAATCTTTCGTCCTTAAAACACTGTCACTAATAATATACAAAGACAACTTTGTATTTCGTCACTAAATAAAGTTATATTAACTACGAAATCGTTTTTTGTCCCTAAATTAATAGAATTTATGACGAACTTGTTCGTCAAAAAAAGTACAAAAAATTCGTAGTTGATAATGCATTTTCGTCACTGAAAAGGTCATTAATGCCGACAAAACTGCTTTGTCACTGTCTATTTAGTTTAGTTAGTGACGACATAAATTGTCTATGAAATTATATATATTTCGTAGTTGAACAGTTACAATATCGTCACTAAAGAATGCCTTTTATATACAAAAAGATACTTTGTCCCTAATTGTATAAATTAGTGACAACTCTACTCTTATAAATAAGGTTTACAATTACTTAGTTAAATTATCATTTCGTCACTAAAAATATTAATTTTACGGACAAAACAAATTAAAAATGTTACTACAAATCATCATGATTAGTGACAATTACAATATACAAAGAAAATTCATTGTCAAAGAAAATATTATATATTATTAATAAGAAAATTCTAGGACAAAAGTCTATTATTTGTCACATTTATGACAAACTAATATCCTTCAATAAAAATATAATTGTCTAAAAAAAATACAATGTAATCTAATCAGTATTGTATCTTTCTCCTTTCTCGTGAGTTCTTTCCACTTGTTTGGAAGCGAACAAAAATTTTAAGCAGTTATTCCCAGTTCGTTCTGTTGATGGAATTGCCTTGATTGACCTCCATTTACCAACTAGGATCTCTAATATCACTTTTTCTCCCGAAGAGTTCTTTATTTCTCAATACCCTTATTCTAACTTGTCCACAACCTTCCTTGATTCCAAGTGAATCTGCACCTATTTATAAAAAAAGTCAATTCAAAATATTATTTAACATATATACTAATATAGATATTAAAATGCAAAAAAAATATGGAGCATATATATTAGTAGTAATTTCTAAATTACAACTCAACTTTATCATTACAGCTTTAACATAAGTGAAAGTTCACCGATTCCTAGTATATCAACACAAAATTTACATCCACAAACTAATCTATGTGACAACATAAACTCTGTTCATATATACGTAATTACTAACTATCAAAATGTAAGGTTAACTATGTAGGCTTTCTCACATTAGAATCAAACCTGCCGTGAATTGAACGAGCAATTATATGTAGTTATTTTTTATATCCTCATTCATTCATTTCACTGACAAAAAAAAAAAAGATAGAAATTTCAGAAAATAAAATCAAAGCAATCCTTTAAAAGATTATAGAAACAAGGCACCCACTTGTATAACAAACAGCTGTGATTAGGCAATAACACAGATGAAGTAGCCAGAAGGTCCTTATTATCAAGAAGCTAGTAGGCAAATAGCTTGTGAAAATCCAAGTCTTCTTTACTGACTCATTTACACATTCACTATTAAAATGTTATGCTCGTTAGTGGATGTTGTTGTCTGCAATGTTAATACTAACATTATAATTCACATTTATTGTCCCAAGGATTCACTGTCATTATAGTTTCAGTAATTTACCAACTCTATTCTTTGTATCCAAACATTAAAAAAGCAAACCGCAAAGAACCTGTCAATTAAGATGCAATAAGTGTAGTTTTAGTTGGGTTTCATCGTTTTTTCCTTTTTCGTTCTAAGTCAAAATAGCTAAATTATTTCCATAAATCCAAAGGTCAAGAAGACATGAACACATCTAGCTTTCCAAATTAGGAGAAAGAAAAAGTAGAAGTACTCTGTTAATTCCTTACACCAGTTCTCAGTTTTAAAGGCACTTAAAATATTTAGCAGTCCTATTTTCATACCTCCTCTTCAACTTATAATAGCAACTATATATGGTTAGCAATTATTGGTAATTTTTTATATAAAAAATCAAATCAATCCTTCAACCATGGATACTATATCAAATTAAAAATAATACTCTATAGAATAGTAACTTGTAGTAAATTTACCTGATTGATTTGAGAGTTGGAAAAACTAGGTGGCAGTTGACCTCCAATGTTGAACAATAAAATCCATTTATTGGAGCTGATAATAACAAGAAAAACAGAATGATTAGAATATAAAAATCAAGAACAGTAGGAAGCTGATAGTAATACCTACTATATATTTCAGTTGAGCACCAAAATGGAGCCGATAATGGTTTTCTTGTCCCTACTTCCAAGCATCTTACACACAATGACTATACTTTTTCTTCATTACAAATGTAACTACAGTCGATCGTAGATTATTATTGCATATAAATCACATAACTAGAGTATAAGTCCACAAACATTAAAGTGAAACAAAAATTGTGAGGGGCTCTTGGACTTGTTATATTTTGTTCACCTTCACTTTCTAAGAGACTAAATTGGAAGCAACTATTTCAATGACTGTAACTAATGATGCAAAATACAATAAAATTTAGCGAAAAAGAGGACTTAAAACATTAATAAGAATTAGTCACTTCCAAATCAATCTTTTGCATTTATACCCTATTTTATGCATTATGCAATTAAAAACAGAAAAATGGAAGAATAAAAATAGCATTTTTCAAGAAAACAGAGATACAATCCGAAAAGATTCATCTAAAAGCACTTGATGATTAAGAGATAATCCAATGGTGGCGATGAGCTTGTAGAGCAAAAGTGTGATAACAACTGCTGCTAAACCTCCTCCGAACAGTGCCTAAGGATCTCAAGAATGAGATTTTCTCAAAATATTGTCTTTTTCTTCTAAAAATAATCCTGATATGAATTGGTGATTGGTGTTAACTTTCAATTGTAATCTATAGCTGGACTACTAAGCTTATAGAGGGGGCTATCAAAGGAAAATCGATGGCAATTCAACTCTGGCTTATAGGATACCTGATTCTAAGCTTACTAGAAAAGTTACCGCAGGTATAACTATTATAGTTCTAACTTTTCTAATATGGATGACTAGTACCTAGTAATTGGCAAAGTATAAAATAAAACTATGAACATGTTCTGCAATTATAATAAGTTACACAAGATAATTTTGTTTTCCTCATATTTTTAATCTGAATATGCATTGCAAGTTCCAACATAAACTACCAAAATACACTAAATAAAGTTAGAAAATGTTGAAAGTAAACTTTATTTTGAAAAACTGAAAGGTTATACTTCAAATATATTCAACTACCCAATACCCATCTTGACAAATCATATGCTTAACAAGAAAATACCAAAAAGAAATTCAGGAAGAGCTAAAGAAAGAATAAAGATTTCTTGAACTTACCCACTAACCATATCAATACGATAGAAGAATTCTGGAAAGTGGAAACTAGCAAAGCAAATCATTTGTCCTATTCACAAAAGAGCATAACAGAGAAATTCTTAAAATTAGCATAAACTCTTGATTCGTGTTTACCCTATTCCTCATTTTCTCAAAAGCAAGATGGTTATCACAAATTAAAATTACTTACTTACTGAATAGAAAGACAATGATTTGGAGCAATAAGAGAAACCCTAACACAAACCTTGGAGTAGAAAGTAGGCGTAGCTGCTTTATACATATCTTCGATGGACTTTGGATGATTAAAATCTGCTCAAAAACACAAAAAGAAGAACAAAACCCCCTAAATAAATAAGACTGTAAAGAATTTGAGTGATTGTTTGAATTCCTAAAATCGTTCTTCAATGTAAATACAGTAACAAAAGAGGAGATAAATTAACCTTCAGATGTAATCTAAATTTTGAGGTGGGAACATGCTTAACGAAGAGAGATACCAAACAAAGATTTCAATTGTAACTGTCTAATTGAAAAGAGAAAACCTAGAGCCAAAGTGAAAAATAAATGAGGAAATTTTTGCTTTTTGCCGCGTTTGCTTTTTGGCGGAAGTTGAAAAGAAACAAAAAAATTTACGCCAAAAATTAGGTACTAATTTTTTTCTTCAATATATAAGTTTATGAGTTCCTACAACTACCTTAAGTAAATTTATGATTATAATTAATTTTACCATCAAATATTTATAAATTTTTAGTAAATTATCTAATATATATAGTCACGGTAGCCCCTGAATATTCGTAATTAGTTGTAGAGAAAATCAAGTGTTTCACCAACAATACCAGACATTTTGGCAACTATAAAAATGTATTGTTGCCAATTTATTATATTTAAAATTTTATTAAATAACCAACAAAATATGTCATCCAAATTTTTTAATTATAGTCAAACCTCTCTATAATAATATTATTTGTCTACATATCCTTCAACGAAATGATTATTATACACTTAGTAATATTATTTTACTTTTAGATCTTGTTTGACTGCTAATACAAAATTATAAAAATAGTTATTTTCCAAACTTTTTATGTAATAAAAGAAAATAAAATATTTAAATTTAAAATCTCAAAAGATATTAATATTTTATCAATTAAATTTTAAAAAAAGCTAATGTATTATTAAAATTCATAATAACTAGTTTTATTGTACCTACAAACAATTAAACTCTCTAATACACATATATATTGGAAAACTAATTGGATACAAAAAATTTCAAATTTAATTAAAGAAATTTATAAATTGTGCTTTTACTCTCAATCCTCACCATGCAATCAATAATAGAAATGTGCACGGCATCACCCTTCATGCTTTATCACTCTTCCTTACCATATGAATATCATAAATATGTATGACATCACCCTTCGTGCTTTATCTCTCTTCCTCACCGACCCTTCGTGCTTTATCACTCTTTCCTCACCATATGCATAAGTATGAATGTGCACGGTATCAACCTTCGTGCTTTATCACTCTTTCCTCACCCAAACAGTAGAAACAATAACATCCTGGCAAGGACTCAACAATAGAGACAATAACATCCCGGCAAGGGAATCAACTATAACCAATCTCATTTCAACAGTTAACTTCACAAAAATAAATCTCAACTTGAGCCAATACTCAACAATGGTCAATTACCAAGAAATTATCATAAGTCTTGTTCAATGTGGATAATCATCAATTTAAGCATGAACAATACATAATAAGAATCACAACAGTCACAGTATAAGATTCACGGGCAATCTCGACACCAACGTATAGATACTCGTCACCACACCTATACGGCGTACTCAACACTAACACGTAGCAAACAAGACAAAAACACATATTCCCTCAAGCTAAGGTTATGCCAAACACTTACCTTAATTCCACAGCCAAAATCAAGCCGCAAATATCGCTTTCCCTCTAGATTTCACTTTCAATTCACTTGTATCTAGTCATAATTAGCTTAATAACATCAATAAATGCCAAAGAACTCAAATCCAATGCTTAATTATAGGTTTCCCAATATTTTTCCTAAAAAATCAAAAATTAACCCCGGGCCCACTTGGTCAAAAATCGAAATTCGGACCAAAACTCGATTACCCATTCACCCCCGACCCCGGATATGCAATTGATTTTGGAATCCAACCTCAATTTGAGGCCTAAATCCCAAAATTTCGAAATTCCCAAATTTCACCCAAAAACATCCAATTTCCCATGAAAATTCCTAGAGTTTGTGATGAAATCTTGTAAAATGATGAAGTAGATTAAAAGAAATGAGTTAGAAATTGTTTACCTATGATTTAGGAAAAAACTTTTCTTTGGAAAATCGCCTATGGGAGCTTAGGGTTTGAAAATTTGAAAGAATGAGTTGAAATCCCCGTCTAAAACTCTTTTTGAATAGTCGTAGTTATCGCATTTGCGATATTGTGAACCCCGCAAATGCGAACATTACATCGCAATTGCGAAGAATGCTCAGGCCTGCTATTATCACAAATGCGAACATTTACTCGCAATTGCGACCTGTTGTTATCGCAAATGCGATGATGAACTTCGCAATTGCGAAGGTCTCATGCTCAGCCTTTTTATCGCAAATGTGAAGGGTCTTCGCAAATGCGAGCATCGCATTTGCGAGCCAGACTTCGCAATTGTAGACCTGAAACACACCAGCAGTTTTTCTTAAGTTCAAAATACTCCATGGCCTATCCAAAACTCACCTGAGCCCTCGGGGCTCCAAACCAAATATGCACACAAGTCTAAAAACATAATATGAACTTGCTCATGCGATAAAATCGCCAAAATAACATCTTAAACAACGAATTTAGCATCAAAATCATTGAAATTCTCAAGAACACCTAAAGTTATTATTTTCACAATTGAGGGTCCGAAACACGAAATATGAATTTCGTTTCTTACCAAATTTTACAGATACAACTTAAATACCATATTAAACCTGTACCGGGCTCCGAAACCAAATTACGGGCCCTATACCATCAAATTCAAACATTATTCAATTTCTAAACTCCTTATATTTTTTCAGTTAAATAATTTTCTTCAAAAATTTATTTCTCGGGCTAGGAACCTCAGAATTCAGTTCCGGGCATACGCTCAAGTCTCATATTTTCCTACGGACCCTATGGGAGCGTTCAATCATGGGTCAGCGTCCGTTTACCCAAAAATATTGACCGAAGTCAACTTAATTCAATTTTAAAAGCAAACTTTAGCGTTTTTCTCAAATTTTCACATAAAGGCTTTCCGAAAATACGCCCGGACTGTGCACACAAATTGAGGTGAGGAAAAGGAGGTTTTTATGGCCTCGGAACACAGATTTAATTTCTAAAACAAGAGATGACCTTTTGGGTCATCACATCTACGAACTTAACAATTGAATCTTTTATCTCAACCAAATAGCAGTTATTTTGAAAAATTTACTAAAATTAACTAGAACTAGCATTGTACAGTAAAATACAAAATTAATTAATATTTGAGTAGAGCTGCTAGCAAGAAATAATTTTATAAAAAATATATTGGTATAATGATGATCGCTATTGTTATTTGTAAAATGTGATTATAGAGGGTTAATATATAACATGATAAATTGATTAAAAAAAGTTAGCAGCTATAGTGAAATGTTGTTATAGAGTATGCGCTTATGATAGAGATGTTTGACTGTATATAGTTATATGCCAAACTGTTTGCAATGTCGCCAGTTTACAGTCAATTTTGAGCCTTTTCCGTTCCAAAAAATAAGAATAAAAATCATATGTTGGACAACTTCCGTCATTACTGAATAAGCGTATATTTAAACCATTTATGTAACAACATGGAGTATATTTGACCTCAGCTATTACACATAATATATTTGGGCCTTTCTCAAAGTTCAGTGGCATATTTGAATATATTTTTTTTTTACTTTTATAAATTTAGAAATTCTAGTTATGGTTAATTAGGCACATAATTTTGCGACAATAAATTTTATATTTCTGTGAAATAATGCAATCATTCCCCCCAAAATGTTTAGATAAATAATACCCACAATTATCACCACGAATAAGTACAAGATTTTTCATGGCAAATAAACGCACAATTTAACTATAAATTCTAATTATCATCTATACTATATTAAAAGTACGAAGGCCCTTAGCGAAATATTGTTCGCTTTTTTTACCCTTATAAAATAGAGTTCGCATTAGACAAAATAGTAATTCAATTAATTTCCTAATACTTAGGAATATTCATTTATTATTTTTCTAATACTTAGAAATAATTATTTAATTATTTTTCTAATATTTAGGAATAGTCATTAAATTAATTTCCTAATATTTCTAATTATACAAAGTTTTGCCACTTTGTATTCCTTTTAGGTTTAGACTATATTAATTAGTTGATATTCTTTTCTACGCTAAATATAAACATTATTATTCTATTGGGTATTTGAAAATCAAGTGTATTAATTTATAAAGTAAATGTAGTTGATAGTCTAAGAAGAGTAACCTTTGCCAACGATTAATGTATTGTACTAAATTATTAAAACAAAATGTATTGTTAATGTTTGTTCTAAATCCTTCTAAAATATACATACACATACATGTGCAACATATATTAGAGTTCTAAATCTTTGATTATGGACACTACTCACTAGGTAAAATAGTTATTTATTATTTTTTTAATATTTACAAATAGTAATTTAATTATTTTTCTAAAAATTAAGATTCTAAATTTGTTTTATTTGAAAAATGTATGAATACCTAATTATAAAAATTTAAAATTAAGTATGATTTTACTTTTTTAAATCCTAATAAACATTGAAAAATTTCTCGAGGTCGGCGGCTTATTATGTCTTCTCGAGGTTTTCCATCAATAGTATGGTGTAGATCAGTATTGAAAAATTATTAGTTTCTTTTTTTCTTTTTGTGCTTTCTTACAAAAAATATGTGAAATTTGGCTCCAAATACTAGATCGATCAATTTAAAGCAAGGTATTGGGTATACAAAATATTTTTTTGACTATTCTTCTCTCTTTCTTCATCTTTTTATTTTCATATGGACAAATATTAGCAATTTTAATTCTTTTCAGTTATTCAAAACTACTTTATCAACAAATATAGATATTAAGCAGAGTACAAAATATCAAATAACATATTCGTCTAATAAAGAAATAATATAATTATAACATCAACATGCGTAATATGTCCTAGAATTTAACATAACATCATTACAAAAAGCAAAGAAAACGTATTTATCACAGGATGATGAGAATTTTGGCTTTTGAAAAAGTTAATTAGTGTGGGCTGAAAGAATTATCTTTGGAAAGCGTATTTTTTCTAATTTTTATTTATCACAAATATCTTTTCAATATACCATTTATATTATTTTAAATTTTTTATTTTTATTAATATAGGTACATGCACAACGCGCGTATCCTAAGACTAGTTATATAAAAACCAATATGTGGTTACTGACCTTTTTTCTTCTTTTCTGAATGTAATTTTAACAACTTGAGACAATTATTTTAATTTTCATCACAAATCGTACACAAGGTCAACGATAAAATAATGTGTCATCAGGAATTTCATTTTTGTAGCTAAATATTACTCCGTAAATGGTGTTTAATATTTTTTTGGTGGGAAATCTTATTAGAAAAGGTTTGTTATAAAATTTGAATATCATCTCTAAATTAGTACATCCAAATATGAAATCTAATATTTATCACAAAAAATGAGTGATTTGTGACGAATTTTTAGTTGTAGCTAGACACTATATTTTTTTAGACAAAGCCCCATCGTGGCTAAATTAAGTATTATATAGGGACAACAGAATGATCGCCATAAATTATCTACCTTATTAGTGACAAAAACTATGATCACAAATAAGTACAATATTTTGTAGCTAAAGTTCGCATTATTTAGCTACAGATTTTTAATTGTTGCTATTTTAACAATTTTTTTGTGACGAAACTTTTTTGTATCTAAATTTAAGCATTTATTAAGACAAAAGATATTTCGTCATAAATGGTATACAACGTCAATGACAAAAAAAGTTTCATCACTAATAACATTATCTTTGTAGCTAAATATTTCTCAGTAAATGGCGCCAACTCATTTTTTGGTGGGAAACTTTAGTAGACAAAACTTTGCTATAAAATTTTGTATACTAAAAGTATGTAACTCGCATATTTAGACGCAAAAGGTAATTTTTGTCACGAAAAGTTAGCAATTAGTGATAAATTTTGTGTCGTAGCTAAAACATTTGTAGCTAAATATCACATTTGTTGTAGTGAGTCCTAGCGCTCTGAATCGTCAACCTGTAAATCATTACCTGCATTGTGAGATGCAAGCCCTGGGCAAAAGGGACGTCAGTACATTTGAATTGTACTGGTATGTAAAGCAACTGAAAGAAAGAACTATGAATGGTGAAACTAATACTGAGCTGATAACTGAGAATTGATAATTGATAACTGAAGTGATAGCTATTGAAACTGAAACTGAAATGATAACTGATAGCTGATAACTAAAATGTTAACTGATAACTGATAACTGAACTGAACAAAGGAAGTAAGGTTATGAATACTCTCTCTTCTGAACGATGAACAGCCTGTTTATCTGAATAAGCTACGACCTCGGACCCAATATATATGTGCACAAACTATGGCCTCAGGCCCAAGTATACGTATACATAACTACGGCCTTAGACCCAAAAATGTATAAAGCATAAACTACGGCCTCAGGCCCAAATATGCATAAAGCATAAACTACGACCTCAGGCCCAAACATGCATAAAGCATATAAACTACGACCTCAGACCCAAATATAGGTGTTCAATATTCAGGAACTGGGAATCAAACTGCAATACATGTAGTGAAATAACACTGAGTTACATGATACTGGAATACTGGATCACACTGAGTTACATAATGCTGGGATACTGAATAGGACTAGACTAAGACATTTATTCTTGAACTAATTATGAACACTGAAACTTCAACTGTTTATGGCATACTGAGTAATCTATACTAAGACTCGGGGGCATCAAACCCAAGTCTATATTGAATATGCACTGAACTCACAACGTTCAGAATGAAAGTGGTGAACGAGTTATGAAGCTAGAGAATAGAAGTTCTACAACTATTCAAGGAACTAGGCTTAACTATATTTCTGAGGCAATTGATACATCATAAAAGAAACATAGTGTAGGGAGAATCATTAACATTCCCAAACATAGAGAGTTAGCCTCACATACCTTAACTTCCTACTCTTGAGCATAATACAACATTCGCCAACCCTTTTAACTTTAATCTATATCAATACAAGTCAAAGGGATTCCAAATGAGCAACAATACCCATGTTTTGATCACATAGGCATTTTATCAAACACTTGGTGACATAAAGCTTCATAGTCCTTATTAATGGTGTCTCTACACCCAATAACACATTCTCTTATTCCTAGATAAATTCTAAAGTCTCAAATGGTTATAATCAACATTCTTTATCAACCATAAGGTAAAAAATACCCTTAGCCAATAATCAACACCCCAAACCTATAATCGTTCATCCTTTTCTATCAAATCCATCAACTCATATCTTATGAACTAGGGTTTATAATCATTAAACCAATGTCAGAATCAATTATAGGGTGAAGACATTACCTTTTTGAAGTTCAATCCCCTTGAATTCGAGTTCTAAGGTTCCTTATCTCAATAATGATGTCCCAATCGAATATCTAATGATACGGAGGGTTTACCCATATTAATAAGATATTGGAAAATTAAAATTAACTTAGAATCACCATTATAACTTACCTTGGGTGGTGGAGGGACCTTTAAGGCGTTAGGTTTTTGAGAGTTTTCCTTTTCTAGAGCAAGTTTTTATGTTTTGGGGATGCGGGGGACGAAATATGGCTAAAAATGACTTTCCAAGTCGGCCACCGCGTCCCAGTAGGCCTGACCACAGTCCCGACCGTGGTAAATAGCTGGAGCACTGCCTCACGACCGCGGTCGCGGTCAAACGCGACCGAACGCGGTGGTTACGCACTGTTCTGTAAAATGGGCATAACTCTTTGCACAGAGCTCCGTTTGGGCTCCATAATATATTGTTGGAAATATATTTCAAAGGCCAACAACTTTTATGTTTTGAGTTTTTCTAAATTCCTTACACAGTTTCACTAAAACCTGCTGGAAAATGGACTTTTTACAACTTAATCGATTTTTGTTGAATCTTATGCACCTCACTCTCCGTCTTGATTCCAAAACAACTATTTTCACGCATAATCATTCCGCTAGGACTTCATATGTCTAAAATATCAAATTAATACCCATTTAACATATCCACATCTATTTCGAATGTACGGGATGTTACAGTAAAAATCCCCCCAAAAAAGGCAAACGATCTAACCCTGTTAGCTTTGGGCTGCAAATAAATCAAATGGCTAAGAGCCTGTTTGGATGGGCTTGTTGTAAGTGACTTTTAAGCCGGAAGTCATAAGTTAGGAGTTCTAGTTTTTGGCTTTTAACTTATTTTTGTCATTTTAGCTTAAAAATAAGTGCTTAAAAGACCTTTTTTACTTTATTTAAACACTATAAAATGACTTAAAAACTATTTTGACTTAAAAACACTTCAAATAAGTCAACCTAAACGGACTTTAAGACAATTTTTTTGTTTCCAGCAAAGGGTCTTTAGTTTTTTTGTACTTTTTCATCAGCCTAAAGAAACCCTTTATATGGATCCCAATGCATATCCTATGTAATTAACTATATATATTATTATCGCTTTGTTGTTATAAAATAAAGATTGTAAAGTAAAGACAGGTATAGAGAGAAACTGATATATTATTTGACTTCAGACTCATCTACATAATGAACTGAAATATCCTCTATTTATAGAAGAAAGGAAGCTGTTATGCAAGCTGATATTGTACCAGATATAGATAATCTTCTACCGAGGGTAATGTTTATCTATAACGGAGTATCGAAAGGATAAGCTTCTTTAGGAGGCTTATTTCTAATAAAGTACTAAATAGATAAACATATTTACGGCGGAGTCCCGTATAGATAAGCTTCAGGAAGCTTATTTTCAACGGAGTACTAAATGAACATCCATAATATATATATTTATAACACTCCCCTTGAATGTTCATTAAAAGATAATGTGTCTCGTTAGAACCTTACTATGAAAAATCCCGTGGGAAAAAATCCAGTGAAGGAAAAAGAGTACACATATTTAGTAATACGCATTGCTGGCTGCCTCATTAAAAACCTTATAAAGAAAACCCAGTGGGGAAAAACTTAGCAAGGGAAAAAGAGTACAATGCGTATTATACTCCACCTGAAGCAAACCTTGTTTCAAATATTGGAGTCTCTGCATTCCAATCTTGTATACTATTTTCTCAAAAATTGAAGTTTGTAAAGATTTAGTGAATAGATCTGTTGGATGGTCACTTGAAACGGATTTGCCGATTTGAGATAGAGCTTTATGGGGATTGGATAAATAACCTGCATCTACATAACCAATACGATTTGCAACACCTTTGTTAGCATTAGCAAAATAAATAAGTACACCAATTGCACTGAGATAGAGTATTTTAGGACCAAGGAGTTCCTCATCCTCTTCTGGAGGTCGGAACTGATCCTTATTCACTTCAAGTAATTGAACACTCATTGGTGTACTTAATGGGTTCACTTTGTCCATGTAAAAGCGTTTAAAGACACTTTCTATATAGGTTGATTGATAGATAAAGAGCCTGTCTGCTAAATGTTCAATTTACAGACCAAGACAAAGTTTTATCTTTCATAGATCTTTCATCTCAAATTCTTTCTTAACATATTAAATTGCCTTCTGAAGTTCCAACAAGATTTATGTCATCAATATAAATAATAAGTATAACAAATATTGATAACATTTTCTTTATAAAAACACATGGACAAATAACATCATTTATGTAGTCTTCTTTCAACAAATATTCACTGAGGCGATTATACCACACGCGCCCATATTGCTTTAAATCGTACAAAGATCTTTGTAATTTGATCGAGTACATTTATCGATACTTTGAATTATATGCTTCAGACATTTTAAATCCTTCAGGGATTTTCATATAGACTTAATGAAGTGAGTCATATAGGTTATGTCTTGCATTTAAATGGCATGACATCTTCAGGTGTCTGGACTACAGGTCCGATCCTCACAATCTTTTACAATATTGTGCACTATATTGTATCAAGTATATCGTCGACGATCATTTTGTATCGGTTCCTAAGCGATATAACTTGTTGAGATCTCATCACTTTCTTTATTTTCAGGTACCTGAACTTCTTCTGGAGTTTCATGAAATGTTATGTCGTGGGCTCTTCTAGAGCTCATTTCCTCCTCATTACGATCATTTTGATCATTTTCTCCTATCATTTTTCAAGGATTGTTACCATTAGATCCGATCGGTTTACTATGCTTCATGCGTGTAGTAAATTTTATCATTCAGGGACTTTAATTTTAATAGGAGTATTTACAACTAAAATATGATATTTAATTTTGGATCTGCAAATGCTTCTGGCATTTGACTTGAATTATCTTCTAAGTGATGATCATATTAATGATAATTCGATTCATATAACATATTGTTTATTCCATCCCCCATAATGTTAGTAAAACTAACATATATCCCAAATCTTCTTTGGGAAACATATCTTTGTACTTTGTGGTAGCAAAATTAATCATATACCACGCATAAAAAGTTATTAGATAATAAAAATATTTTGTTTCTGATCCTAAACCAATTGTGAGTGGATGACTTATCATATATTATTGGTTTGATGCATACAAGTGTTGTTGTATGCAATTTAGAAAATCTTAGACCAACACATAAAGTTTTGTTCTCATATGCAATAGTTTAGCCATTAATAGGAGGTATTCAATGCTAAACTAACTTGGATAAAAATCAGTTTCTTCAAGATGAACTATCTTGATTTTATAATCTGAAAATTATCCTCTTAATTGAGAAAAGTAATTTCAAATGTCAAACTGCAGGTTGACGATAATCGCACATGTAATCATCTCATATATGCATCTATAAGTGGTTCACAATATAGGTGAATGAGCCCATATTCACCTTTTATATATTTCAGATTAGGGGTCTTAGTCCCAGCTTTAGCTGGTAAATCAATTTATTATGAGGACAAACAAAATAAGAGAATTCTTGGAGAATTTTATAGTTCTTCAGTATATGTTGATCTGAATTCTCAATTAGCTCATCATATCTAAACCAGATGGCAAATGATAACTTCAAGTTTATCATGACATGTGCTATCTTTTAGTAAACTTCTTGTTTACCATATAATAAACTTTTGCATTAGTAAACTTCTGGTTTACTATGATACAAGATGTAGTACAAATTGAAGAATAAAGCGGGTAACTTCTCATCTACATATTATTTTACCCCTTGATTGTGGAAACATGAAGATTTTCAATCTTTCAATCATTTGTAGTCTCAATATGATAGCCATTTGTATTAGTAAACTTCAAGTTTACTACAACACATATTTTGACCATAATCATATAATATGAATGACATATTTGTATATAAGCTCTTCGAGAGCCTTCATTTATTATCCACAATCTAATATTTATCGGACACTACTGGTGTCATATGTCTTCTAGACAAACAGTTAGATTTTCAGGAGTTGTTGATATATTTTGTACTATCAAATATTGCTCAGACACTTCTGGTATCATGAGAGAAAATCATAATCAAATGAACATTACAAAGACAATTCTAAATTTATAAATGTAAGAAATTAAGAATTTCAGTATTTTTACCACCAACTTTATGACAAATATCTCCTTCAGGAAGAAACGCCATTAACATTTGAATATTTTATATCAAAGCCGTAACCACATAGTCATTACATCCTTCAGGGAAAGATACATGAGTTGTTATGTCCTTCAGGGAACTCGATAACTAACCATAACATATTATTGTGGTTGTAGTAGAACGCATTCTACAAGAATACTTTTGCCTTGAAATGATATTTAATAAAATTATCCAAGATATTTTATGTACAACGGGTATGTGCGACAATGATCTTTATACCACAAAAACAAGATTTATATCCTTTGTTATTCTACCTCTTCAGGAGGTGAGTTGTGGTATTTCTTCATTCACTCCAGTGAATGAAAATGTGCTTCAAAAATAACTTTGAATAATTTATCATTTTATTTAAGCACAGAAAGACATAATTTCATAATATTTTCCTGCTTCAGGAGAAAATTTTAATTGTGTTACTTCTTCAGGAGCAAATTTAAAATATGAAATATTGGGTATATATTCTTTCAATCATATTACCTTTTTCGGAGGTGAATTGTAATATATTTACATCAAGAGCGCGTTCATATTTTTGAGCTTTATTAATATTGTCACATTCACTTCGGGGAATGGATTAATATTTATCAAAAGTTTTCATCCTTCAGGGAACGGAACATAATTATCTAAATGTGCATTAATCACACCAAATTGTGTGATGTCTTAGAACCTCTTTTACAATTATACTACTTCGGGAGCAAATCGAGGCATGCAGGTAATATAGAGAATATTTGTCTAGTTTATCTTTAATTGTAACCATAGAAAGCCTAAATTATCACTTATGGTGGTCATAGGCATATAGCACTTTGTCACGACCCGGAATTCCCACCCTCGGGAGTCGTGAGGGCGCCAATACGTAGAAGCTAGGCAAGCCACGAACTTAGAAATCTTTAACTCTTCTATTTTAATCTTTTTTTTACAACTTATATTAACAAGTGATAAACATCTAAATGACAGCGGAATATAAGATTTAAGCGGAAGTCTTAAATAAATATAAAACCAAAATGTTTCAAAAGTCAACACATGCCTCTACCCAGAAACTGGTGTCACAATTTCCACAGACTACTAAGAGTACTACATACAACAGTTTGAAGGAAAAATAATATTGTTTGTCTCGGATACATGAGATGACAGAACATAATAAAAGATAGAGGAGACGCCGGGCCTACGGACACCTGGAAGGTTGCCTCGGTGTCTCGGTGGACTGAAGGCTGGCTCCCCTACTGCTATTGATCAAGTACCACTCTGGTATCTGCATAGAGTGCAGAGTGTAGTATCAGCACAACCGACCCCATGTGCTGGTAAGTGCCTGGCCTAACCCCGGCGAGGTAGTGACGAGGCTAGGACCAGACTCTAGGTAAACCTTTGCAGTTATATAATATATGGCGGAAAATAAACAGGAATAAGCATTTTAAAATGAGAGGGGGTACATGGTTCGGGGAGACATATCAAGACCAACAGAAACTTAATAAAATATGAAAAGACAACTCAATATCTACAACAATACAATAACAATATTGTTGCGGCACGCAACTCGATCCCTTATCATTTAACATTGTTGCGGCGTGCAACCCGATCCACATATATATAGCTGTTGCGGCGTGCAACCCGATTCACATATATATATATAGGTGTTGCGGCGTGCAACCCGATCCAATATAATATCCGTTGTGGCGTGCAACCCGATACAATATAATATCTGTTGCGGCATGCAACCCGATCCAATATAATATCTATTGCGGCATGCAACCCGATCCAATATAATATCTATTGCGGCGTGCAACCTCGATCCAATATAATATCTGTTGCGGCGTGCAACCCGATCCAATATAATATCTATTGCGGCGTGCAACCCGTTTCAACTATACAGTCAACAATAATCATAATTAACCGTCCCGGCAAGGGATCAACAATAGACTACACTATCCCGGCAAGGGAACTCAGCAGTACAAGTATATACGTCCTGGAAAGGGAGAATCAACTATAACCAATTTTATCTCAACTCCTACTCGTCTCAATTACCACCATTTCTCAATCATAAGTAGATTACACGATAAACAACTAAGTCTTTGCTCAATATCAAGGATTTACTCATTATTTCAACCATAGTAACATTCAAGAATACAACAAGTACCAATTTAAGACTCACGGTCATGCTTGACACCAACGTATAGATACTCGTCATCATGCCTATACGCGTACTCAACAAGAAGCAAATAGCAAATAGGACTCAACTCCTAATCCCTTAAGCTAAGGTTAGACCGGACACTTACCTCGATGTTACAAACGCAATTCAAGCCTCAACTATCACTTTACCACATGATTCCACCACCAACTCGCTCGTATCTATCCACAAGTTACTTAATTATATTAATAAATGTTAAATTAATCAATTTGAATGCATGAAAATAGATTTTCCAAAGTTTTACCCAAAAGTCAAAATCGCCCCCGGGCCCACATGATCAAAACCCGAGGTTCAAACCAAAACCCGATCACCCATTCCCCCACGAACTCAAATATATAATTTGTTTTAAAATCGAACCTCAAATCGAGGTCCAAATCCCCAATTTGAAAAGCCTAGGTTCTACCCAAAACACCCAATTTCCCCCATGAAAATCATTGATTTGAAGTTGAAATCATGTTAAAAGATGTTAATAATTGAAGAAAACTAGTTAAAATGACTTACAATTGATTTTGAGAAGAATGGTTGTTTGAAAAATCGCCTCTTATGTTTTTGGGGTTTTGAAAAATGAAAAATGACTGAAAATCCCATCTATTTATACCCTTCTCAGACCCCTTGTGCGGACCGCACAAAATGGACTGCGGCCGCACAGGACGTCCTGAGGGTACTGCGGTCCAGTGCCCTATGCGAACCGCACGAAATGGACTGCGGCCGCACATGCCTCCACCGCGCACCGCACAAAGCCAATCGCGGACTGCATTGGCCCCCTTCTACGGTCGCACACATTTTTGTGCGGACCGCACTGGCAGGTTTAGAGATCTGCAACTTCTCTGAACCTCCAACAACTGTGTTTTTAGGCCTAAGACATCCCGGAACCTACACGAAACTCAGCCGAGCCCTCGGGGCTCCAAACCAAATATACACAAAATCCTCAAAAATATTCTACGGACTTATTCGCGCAATCAAATCGTCAAAATAACATCATGAACATCAAATTCAATCTCGAGATAAATGAAATTTCCTCAAAACTTCATTAAATATTAACTTTGCGATTTAAGTCCGAATCACGTCATATGACATCCGTTTTTCACCAAATTCCACAGAAACATCTTAAATCATATATAAGACCTGTACCGGGCGCCGAAACCAAAATACGGGCCCGATACCATCATGTTCTAAGCAAATTTCATTTTAGTTTTCCTTAAACAATTTCAGAAAACCATTTCCTTTAAAGATTAATTTTTCGGGCTTGGGACCTCGGAATTCGATTCCGGGCATACGCCCAAGTCCCATATTTGGTAAGAAATGAGACACTTAATCTATTTTAAGAAGGTTTAAGTTGGAAAAGTCAACCGAATATTGACTTATGTGTTAGAAGGCTCGGAAGTGAGTTCCTATGGTTCGGTTAGCTTCGGGAGGTGATTTGTGACTTAGGAGCGCGACCGGAATGAGTTTTGGAGTTGTAAAGAAGATTTAGGCTTGAATTGGCGAAATTGATATTTTGGCAAATTCCTGTTGATAGGCGAGATTTTGATAGGGGTCGGAATGGAATTTCGAGAGTTGCAGTAGCTTCGTTGTGTCATTTGGGATGTGTGTGTAAAATTTCAGATCGTTCGGACGAGATTTGATAGACCTTTTGATCGAAAGCATAATTTAAGAGTTCTTGGAGTTCTTAGGCTTGAATCCTATGTTAAATTGGTGATTTGATATTGTTATAAGCATTCCGAAGTGTTGAACAAGTTTGAACGAGGTCATGGGATGTGTTGGTACAATTAGTTTGAAGTTTCCGGGGTCCCGGGTAGGTTCCGGGATGTTTTAGGCCGAAAATCATAGCTGTAGCAGGTCCAGGAGGGTTGCAGGCCCCGGAACTCACCCACGCGGTCCGCACAAAAATGAGTGAGCCCACGGTGAGTGCTGTGCGGACCGCACAAAAGCGGGCGCGGCCGTAGTAGGCGTCGCGCGGACCACACAAAAGTGGGCGCGGCCGTGGTAAAGAACCTTCCCGCTGGTCCAATTTCGGAAGCTCATATCTTTTGATCTACAAGGAATTTTGAGGTGATTCAAAAACAAAGATTGTAGCCCTTTGTATCTAGTTTCCAGAAAGGTAAAGATATTGCAATTTGGATATCTGTAAAAAGAGTTATGGCCAAAATACTAAAGCCTGTTACTGCAAAAGAAGGCATGTGCGGCCGCGGTCGTTTTTGCGCGGACCGCACTGGCTTGTGCGGACCGCGGTCGATTTGGTGCAGAACGCGGTAGCTGAAATCTGATGGGTACCTATAAATATGAGGTTTTGGGTTTTATTTAATATTTTGACCTAGATAGCTCGGATTTTGGCGATTTTTCGAAGGTTTTTCAAGAAATTCATCGGGGTAAGTGATTTTAACTCAGATTTGGCTAGAATACATGAATCTATCACTGAATCATCATTTAATTCATGATTTGGGATGGAATTTGGGAAAAAAATTGTGAAACCTTTCAAAAATATAAAATGATGATTTGAAGGACCAAATGGTATTGGAATTGGATAATTTTGGTATGGTTAGACTCGTGAGGGTATGAGGATTCTGAAAATGTAAATTTTACCCGATTCCAAGACGTGGGCCCGGGGCTCGGGTGTTTCTAATTTTGGGATTTTTGATATTTTTTGAATGTTTTCGCTTGGGCTTTGTTCCCTTAGCATATTGTGACGTATTCGTTCTGATTTTGGATAGATTCGACGCGCGTGGAGGCCAATTCGAGGGGCAAAGGTGTCGCGAGCTAGAGAATTAGCCAGTTCGAGGTGGGTAATGGTTGTAAATGATGTCCTGAGGGTTTGAAACCCCGGATTGCATATTGTAGTGCTATATTGAGGCAAGATACGCGCTGGATGATGAGCGTGGGGTCTTTCACTACTGAGGATTGTGACTTGGTCCATCCCGATTGATGATTTTACCGAATATTTGACTGAAATTCATTTTTTATCATCATGATTTGGGCTGATTGCCATATTTGGGCTTCGTACCAACTATTTGAACCCTTCGGGGATTTTTATCACTGTTTCCTCACTGCTTGACTTATTATTTGAACTCAGTCCTGTTGATATCTACTGTTTTACAAACTCAGCCACTTTTACTCAGATTTGAAACTTAAATGATATTTCTACATCATGTTTTGGGCTGAGAACTACTGTTTTACTAATGTCCAAGGGGCTTGTGATGATTTTTGGACTCAGTGAGGCCGAGGGCCATATGTGAGGATATGCTGAGAGATATGAGGCCGAGGGCCTGAGATACTTTATATGCCACGAGGTGGCTTGAGTGATGTGAGGCCGAGTGCCGAGTGATGATGCCACGAGGTGGCTTGACATAGCGCTTGGGCCGTAAGGGGCCCCTCCGGAGTCTGCACACCCACAGTGAGCGCGGGTACCCATTGTTCTGAGTGATTGATGCTATGCCCGAGGGGATGATATGAGTGATTGTGAGGTAGCTTGAGGGGCTGATACTATTCTGAGAGTGAGCCCGGGGGCTAATATTATTCTGAGTGATTGATACTGAGCCCGAGGGGCTGATACTGTACTGAGAGTGAGCCCGAGGGGTTAATATTATGTTGAGCGATTGATACTGTGCTTGAGGGGCGGATTTCTACTTGTTATTTACCTATTAAATTACCGGTTTTACTTGTTTTAAAAGGAATATCATTTGATTTCTTCACTGATTTACTGCTTTAAGTGATTTTTACTGCTTGATATGGAATTGCTTTGTGCCTTTACGTGTTTTCGTACTTTCAACCATTATTTATAATTGTTACTCACTGAGTCAGAGTACTCACATTACTCCCTACACCGTATGTGCAGATTCAGGCATAGCAGAGTCCACACCTGAGCGCTAATTCCTTCCAAGCTAGGTAGTGATTTGGTGTTATGAGGTAGTTGTTGACGTCCGCAACCCATTGTCTCTCTTATCCTCTATCATTTATGTTTTCTTCAGACTGTTTTATCGGATTTCGTACTTTGTAGACCTATAGAAGATTCTGTAGTAGCTCATGACTTGTGACATTCCGGTTTGGGCTGTGTCGGGATGGTTCTTGTGGTTATTATCGTTAAATTCTACAATTTATGAGTATTATATTATATGTTATTACTATTTATGATGATTAACTATTTAAAAGAGGTGTTCCGTTTTGGTCTGGCTGGCCTTGTATTCACGAGAGGCGTCATCACGACCGGGTTCGGGGGTTGGGTCATGACAAGTTGGTATCAGAGCCTAGGTTACATAGGTCTCACGAGTCATGAGCAGGTTTAGTAGAGTCTCGCGGATCGGTACGAAGACGTCTGTATTTATCCTCGAGAGGCTGCAGAACCTTTAGGAAAAACTTCATATTCTTGAAACTCATGTCGTGAGAACTCGTTGATCCGAATGCTAAACTTCTGTTATTCGATTCTCTCGCAGATGGCGAGGACTCGCGCTACCGGACGAGGTGGACGACCACCAGTGCCACCCACTGAGGCCACCAGAGGCCGTGGACGTGGTCGTGGTCATGGACGTGGCAGAGGTAGAGCAGCGAGGGTAGCACCTGTTGACCCACCAGCTGCCCCGGCTCCGGATCAGGCTCCAGCAGCACTAGTTCAGGCACCAGTTGTGCCTATCGTGGTTCCGGGTCTTTAGGAGTCCTTGGCACAGATCTTATCAGTTTGCACTGGCCTGGCTCAGGCAGTTTCAGCCACTACAGCAGCAACTACTTCACAGGCCAGGGGAGGCAATCAGACCCCCGCTGCTCGCACACCTGAGCAGGTAGTGCAGGGACTATAGACACCGGGGGCACCTCCAGCTCAGCCGGTTGCACCAGCTCAGGAGTTTGTTGTGCCAGTTATGCCGGATGATGAGCAGCATCGTCTTGAGAGGTTTGGTAGACTCCAGCCTCCGTCATTCAGTGGTGCCGAGGGTGAGGATGCCCAGGGTTTTCTTGATAAGTGTCAGCGGATGCTCCGTACAGTAGGGATTCTTGAGACTAGTGGTGTGGCATTTACCACCTTTCGGTTTACTAGGGCTGCCTTCACATGGTGGGAGGTGTATCAGAGGCGTAGGCCGGTTGGAGCAGCGCCCCTTACTTGGCAGCAGTTCTCCACTCTCTTCTTGGAGAAGTATGTGCTGCAGTCCCATAGAGAGGAGCTGCGTAGACAGTTTGAGTGGTTGCAACAGGGGGATATGACTGTGTCACAGTATAAGTCGAGGTTTTCTGAGTTGGCTCGTCATGCCATTTGGATAGTTCCAACAGATTGTGATAGGATCAAGAGATTTGTTGATGGCCTTAACTATCACCTCCGTATTCTTATGACCCGAGAAAGGTGTTGGGTGCTACGTTCGAGGAGGTGGTCGATATCGCTCGTGAGATTGAGATGGTTCGCCGTCAGGATCGAGAGGAGAGGGAGGCCAAGAAGCCTCGAGGATCTGGCAGTTATAGTGGTGCTTCTTCGAGGGGCCAGTTTCAGCATGGTAGAGGCCGTTCTTTCAGGCCTGCTCAATCAGCCCGCCCAGAGTATCGCGGGGCATCTTCGGGTCATGGTCATCATGGATCTCAGCGGGGCCAGTCATCACTCAGTGCCCTTCCAGCCTAGAGTTCATCCCGTGCCTTATCAACTTAGGGTTCTTCTATGCCGAGTGCATCAGATGGTCACTCCGGTGCGAGGGGTTCTCTTCAGTCCCCTTCTCCAGCACATGGGAGTTGTTTTGAGTGTGGAGAGTTTGGACATGTGTGGAGGCAGTGTCCTCGTCGTGTTGCTAGTTTGTCCCAGCAGAGGGGTCAGCCCTCGACTTCTGCTCCAGTTACTTCACCACCCGCCCAGCCAGCTAGGGGTGGAGGTCAGACATCCAGGGGTCGCCCTAGAGGGGGAGGTCGATCAGGGGGCGGTCAGGCCCGTTTCTATGCACTCCCAAGCAGACCCAACGCCATTGCTTCGGATGTTGTCATTACAGGTATTGTTTCAGTCTGCCACAGAGATGCCTTTGTATTATTTGATCCCAGTTCCACCTTTTCTTATGTATAATCATACTTTGGTCATTATTTGGGTATGCCTCGTGAGTTTCTTGCTTTACCTGTTCATGTATCTACCCCGGTAGGCTATACTATTGTTGTAGACTGTTTGTACCGGTCATGTGTGGTGACTATTGGGGGTCTGGAGACCCGAGTAGATCTATTGCTGTTAAGCATGGTGGATTTTGATGTCATTTTGGGCATGGATTGGCTATCTCAGTGTCATGCTATTCTAGACTGGCATGCTAAGACAGTCACTTTGGCTATGCCGGGTGTACCACGGATCGAGTGGCGTGGTGTGACTGATTATGTTCCTAGTAGAGTGATATCGTTCTTGAAGGCCCAACGTATGGTTGGGAAGGGTTGCCTTTCATATCTAGCGTTTGTGAGGGATATTGGAGCTGAGACTCCTAGTATTGATTCTGTTCTAGTTGTGAGGGATTTTCCCGATGTTTTTCCTGCAGACCTGCCGGGCATGCCACCAGACAGGGATATTGATTTTGGTATTGACCTGGTGCCGGTCACTCAGCCCATTTCTATTCCGCTGTATCGTATGGCACCAGCAGAGTTGAAGGAATTGAAAGAACAACTTCAGGAACTCCTAGATAAGGGGTCATTTGGCCTAGTGTGTCACCTTGGGGTGCGCCCGTTCTGTTTGTGAAAAAGAAGGATGGCACAATGAGAATGTGCATCGATTATAGGCAATTGAACAAAGTAACAATTAAGAACAAGTATCCTTTATCTCGCATTGATGATTTATTTGATCAGCTTCAGGGAGCGAGAGTGTTCTCAAAAATTGATCTCCGTTCGGGCTATCACCAGTTGAAGATCAGAGATTCAGATATTCTTAAGACTACTTTCAGGACCAGATATGGTCATTATGAGTTTCTTGTTATGTCTTTCTGGCTAACCAATGCCCCAACATCATTCATGCATTTGATGAACAACGTGTTCCGGCCTTATCTTGATTCATTCGTTATAGTATTCATTGATGATATCCTGGTGTACTCGCGTAGTCAGGAGGAGCATGCAGAGCATTTGAGAGTTGTGTTGCAGAGATTGAGGGAGGAGAAGATTTATGCAAAGTTCTCTAAGTGTGAGTTTTGGCTCAGTACAGTGGCTTTCTTAGGACACGTGGTGTCTAGCGAGGGTATTCAGGTTGACCCAAAGAAGATAAAGGTTGTTCAGAGTTGGCCTAGACCGTCCTCAGCCATAGAGATTCGTATCTTTCTTGGGTTAGCAGGCTATTATCACCGGTTTGTTCAGGGATTTTCATCCATTGCATCGCCCTTGACCAAGTTGACTCAGAAGTAGGGTGCTCCATTTGTATGGTCGGACGAGTGTGAGGAGAGCTTTCAGAAGCTCAAGACAGCCTTGACCACAGCTCCAGTGTTGGTTTTGCCATCAACTTCAGGTTCATATACTGTGTATTGTGATGCTTCGAGAGTTGGGATTGGTTGTGTGTTGATGCAGGAGGGTAGAGTTATTGCTTATGCTTCTCGTCAGTTGAAGCCCCATGAGAAGAACTACCCCGTTCATGATTTGGAGTTAGCTGCCATAGTTCATGCATTGAATATTTGGAGGCATTACTTGTATGGCGTATCTTGTGAGGTGTTCACTGATCATCGCAGTCTTCAGCATTTGTTCAAGCAAAAGGATCTTAATTTGAGGCAGCGGAGATGGTTGGAGTTGCTTAAGGATTATGATATCACTATTCTGTATCATCCGGGAAAGGCCAATGTAGTGGCCGATGCTTTGAGCCGAAAGGCAGTGAGTATGGGGAGTTTGGCATATATTCCAGTTGGGGAGAGACCCCTTTGTAGTTGATGTTCAGTCCTTGGCCAATCGGTTTGTGAGATTGGATATTTCGGAGCCCAGTCGGGTGTTGGCTTGTGTGGTTTCTCGGTCTTCCTTATATGATCGCATCAAAGAGCGCCAATATGATGATCTGCATTTGCTTGTCCTTAAGGATAGAGTTCAGCATGGTGATGCCAGAGATGTGACCATCGGTGATGATGGTGTGTTGAGGATGCAGGGCCAGATTTGTGTGCCCAATGTGGATGGGCTTAGAGCGTTGATTCTGGAAGAGGCCCATAGCTCGTGGTATTCTATCCATCCGAGTGCGGCGAAGATGTATCAGGATTTGAGGCAGAACTATTGATGGAGAAGAATGAAGAAAGATATCGTGGGATTTGTAGCTCGGTGTCTCAATTGTCAGCAGGTGAAATATGAGCATCAAAGACCGGGTGGCTTGCTTCAGCAGATGGATATTCTCGAGTGGAAGTGGGAGAGAGTCACCATGGATTTTGTGAGTGGTCTTCGTCGGACTTTGAAGAAGTTCGATGCTATTTGGGTGATTGTGGATTGGCTGACCAAGTCCGCGCACTTCATCCCTGTGTGTACTACATATTCTTCAGAGCGGTTGGCAGGGATTTATATCCGGGAGATTGTTCAGTTGCATGATGTTCTGGTCTCCATCATCTCAGATAGAGGTACTCAGTTTACTTCCCAGTTTTGGAAATATGTTCAGCGAGAGTTGGGTACTCAGGTGGAGTTGAGCACAACTTTTCATCCTCAGAGAGATGGACAGTCCGAGCGTACGATTCAGATATGGAGGACATGTTGCGCGCTTGTGTTATTAACTTTGGAGGTTCATGGGATGAGTTTCTACCGCTTGCAAAGTTTGCTTACAATAACAGCTACCAGTCGAGTATTCAGATGGCTCTGTATGAGGCTTTGTATGGGAGGCGGTGTAGATCTCCGGTTGGTTGGTTCGAGCCCGACGAGGCTAGACTATTGGGGACAGATTTGGTTCAGGATGCCTTAGAGAAGGTGAAGGTGATTCAGGAGAGGCTTCGTACAACGCGGTCGCATCAGAAGAGTTATGCGGACCGGAAGGTTCGAGATGTGTCCTATACGGTTGGTGAGAAATTCTTGCTGAAGGTTTCTCCCATGAAGGGTGTTATGAGGTTTGGGAAGAAAGGCAAGTTGAGTCCGCGGTTCATTGGGCCTTTTGAGGTGCTTCGGAGGATTGGGGAGGTGGCTTATGAGCTTGCTTTGCCACCTAGCCTATCGAGTGTGCATCCGGTATTTCATATTTCTATGCTCCGGAAGTATATTGGGGATCCGTCTCATGTTTTGGACTTCAGCACGGTTCAGTTGGATGATGATTTGACCTTTGATGTGGAGCCAGTAGCTATTTTGGGTCGTCAGGTTCGGAAGTTGAGGTCAAAGGATATGACTTCAGTGAAAGTGCAGTGGAGAGGTCGGCCCGTGGAGGAGGCTACCTGGGAGACCGAGCGGGAGATACGGAGCAGATATCCTCATCTGTTTGAGGCTTCAGGTATGTTTCTGTACTCGTTCGAGGACGAACATTTGTTTAAGTGGGGAGGATGTGACGACCCAGCCAGTCATCTTATGAGCGGGAGATACCCAGCCAGTATTTAAGCTTCTTTACGCTTCGTTATCCATGTTTTATGTGATCGGGTTGATTAGTTCGAGTTCGAAGAGGGTTTGGTAAGAAATGAGACACTTAGTCTCTTTTAAGAAGGTTTAAGTTGGAAAAGTCAACCGGATGTTGACTTATGTATTATAAGGCTCGGAAGTGAGTTCCGATGGTTCAGTTAGCTTCGGGAGGTGATTTGTGACTTAGGAGCGCGATCGGAATGGGTTTTGGAGTTGTAGAGAAGATTTAGGCTTGAATTTCAGGTCGTTCGGACAAGTTTTGATAGACCTTTTGATCGAAAGCATAATTTAAAAGTTCTTGGAGTTCTTAGGCTTGAATCCTATGTTAAATTGGTGATTTGATGTTGTTGTAAGCGTTCCGAAGTGTTGAACAAGTTTGAACGTGGTCATGGGATGTGTTGGTACAATTAGTTTGAAGTTTCAGGGGTTCCGGGTAGGTTCCGGGATGTTTTAGGCCGAAAATCATAACTGTAGCAGGTCTAGGAAGGTTGCAGGCCCCGGAACTCACCCACGCTGTCCGCACAAAAATGAGTGAGCCCGCGGTGAGTGCTGTTCGGACCGCACAAAAGCGGGCGTGGTAGGCGTAGCGCGGACCGCACAAAAGTGGGCGCGGCCGCGGTGAAGAGCCTTCCCGTTGGTCCAACTTCGGAAGCTCATAGATTTTGATCTACAAGGAATTTTGAGGTGATTAAAAAACAAAGGTTGTAGCCCATTGTGTCTAGTTTCCAGAAAAGTAAAGATATTGCAATTTAGATATATGTATAAAAAGTTATTGTTAAAATACTAAAGCTTATCACTGCAAAGGAAGGCCTGTGCGACCGCGGTCGTTTTTGCGCGGGCCGCACTGGCTTGTGCGGACCGCGGTCGATTTGGTGCGGCCCGCGGTAGCTGAAATCTGAGGGGTACCTATAAATATGAGGTTTTGGGTTTTATTTAATATTTTGACCCAGAGAGCTCGGATTTTGGCGATTTTTCAAAGGTTTTTCAAGAAATTCATCGGGGTAAGTGATTTTAACTCAGATTTGGCTAGAATGCATGAATCTATCACTGAATTCATCATTTAATTCGTGATTTGGGATGGAATTTGGGAAGAAAATTGTGAAACCTTTCAAAAATATAAAATGATGATTTGAAGGACCAAATGGTATCGGAATTGAATAATTTTGGTATGGTTAGACTCGTGAGGGTATGAGGATTCTAAAAATGTAAATTTTACCCAATTTCAAGACATGGGCCCGGGGCTCGGGTTTTGCTAATTTCGCGATTTTTGATATTTTACGAATTTTTTCGCTTGGGCTTTGTTCCCTTAGAATATTGTGACGTATTCGTTCTGATTTTTGATAGATTCGACGTGCGTGGAGGCCAATTCGAGGGGCAAAGGCGTCGCTAGCTAGAGAATTAGCTAGTTCGAGGTGAGTAATGGTTGTAAATGATGTATTGAGGATTTGAAACCCTGGATTGCACATCGTAGTGCTATATTGAGGCAAGATACCCGCTGGATGATGAGCGTGGGGTCTTTCACTACTGAGGATTGTGACTTGGTCCATCCCGATTGATGATTTTACCGAATATTTGACTGAAATTTATTTGTTATCATCATGATTTGGGCTGATTGACATATTTGGGCTTCGTACCAACTATTTGAACCCTTCAGGGATTTTTATCACTGTTTCCTCACTTCTTGACTTATTATTTGAACTCAGTCCTGTTGATATCTATTGTTTTACAAACTCAGCCACTTTTACTCAGATTTGAAACTTAAATGATATTTCTACATCATGTTTTGGGCTGAGAACTACTGTTTTACTAATGCCCAAGGGGCTTGTGATGATTTTTAGACTGAGTGAGGCCGAGGGCCATATGTGAGGATATGCTGAGTGATATGAGGCCGAGGGCCTGAGATACTTTATATGCCACGAGGTGGCTTGAGTGATGTGAGGCCGAGTGCCGAGTGATGATGCCACAAGGTGGCTTGATATAGCGCTTGGGCCGTAAGGGGCCCCTCCGGAGTCTCCACACCCACAGTGAGCGCGGGTACCCATTGTTCTGAGTGATTGATGCTATGCCAGAGGGGCTGATATGAGTGATTGTGAGGTAGCCCGAGGGGCTGATACTATTTTGAGAGTTAGACCGAAGGGCTGATACTGTTCTGAGTGATTGATACTGAGCCCGAGAGGCTGATACTATACTGAGAGTGAGCCCGAGGGGCTGATACTATGTTGAGCGATTGATACTATGCTCGAGGGGTGGATTTCTACTTGTTATTTACCTGTTAAACTACCGGTTTTACTTGTTTTAAAATGAATATCATTTGATTTCTTCACTGATTTACTGCTTTAAGTGATTTTTACTGCTTGATATGGAATTGTTTTGTGCCTTTACGTGTTTTCGTACTTTCAGCCATTATTTTTAATTATTACTCACTGAGTCAGAGTACTCACATTACTCCCTACACCGTGTGTGCAGATTCAGGCATAGCAAAGTCCGCACCTGAGCGCTGATTCCTTCCAGGCTAGGCAGTGATTTGGAGTTATGAGGTAGCTGTTGACGTCCGCAGCCCCTTGTCTCTCTTATCCTCTATCATTTATGTTTTCTTCAGACTGTTGTATCGGATTCCGTACTTTGTATACCTATAGCAGATTCTGTAGTAGCTCATGACTTGTGACACCCCGGTTTGGCCTATGTCAGGATGGTTCTTGCGATTATTATCGTTAAATTCTGCAATTTATGAGTACTATATTATATGTTATTACTGTTTATGATGATTAACTGTTTTAAAGAGGTGTTCCGTTTTGGTCTGGCTGGCCTTGTCTTCACGAGAGGCGCCATCACGACCGAGTTCGGGGGTTGGGTCGTGACACTCAGGAGGCTGACCTCTCCACTAAACACAAACAGAAGGAAAACTCTTGTCCTTCTGTAACAGAGAAGGACAACTGGTGAATCTGCCGGTCTAGAATAGTCACAGCTCCTCCTCGTAACACAAGTCCTTGTCCAACTGGACAATACTGAAATCTAACACGTGGGATGGATCACCGTGATATTTTCAAAGCATGGACATATGAAACACTGGATGCACGGCTGATAAGCTCGGCGGCAATACAAGTCTATAAGCCACCTCTCACTCTCGATCCAGAATCTCAAATGGGCCAATGAATCTAGGGCTAAGCTTGCCTTTCTTTCCAAATCTCATCACGCCCTTCATAGGCGACACTCGGAGCAATACCCGCTCACCGGCCATAAAAGACACATCTTGAACCTTGCGGTCTATATAACTCTTTTGTCTGGACTAAGCTGTACGAAGCCTATCCTGAATAATCCTGACCTTATCCAAGGCCTCCTGAACCAGATCCGTACCCAACAACCGAGCCTCTCCCGGATCAAACCATCTAACCGGAGACCGACACCGTCTACCATATAACGCCTCATAAGGAGCCATCTGGATACTTGACTGGTAGCTGTTGTTGTAGGAAAACTCTACTAAAGGCAAAAACTGATCCCGCGAGCCTCCAAAGTCAATGACGCAAGCTCGAAGCATATCCTCCAAAATCTGAATAGTCCGCTCGGACTGCCCGTCCGTCTGAGGATGAAATGTTGTGCTCAACTCAACCTACATACCCAACCCTCACTGAACTGCTCTCTAGAAACGCGAGGTAAACTGCGTACCTCGGTCCGAAATGATAGACACAGGCACACCATGAAGACGAGCAATCTCCCAGATATAGATCTCAGCTAACCTCTCGGATGAATAGGAGACTGGCACATGAATGAAATGCGCTGACTTGGTCAGCCTATCAACAATGACCCATACTGCGTCGAACTTCTTCCGAGTATGCGGGAGTCTAACAACGAAATCCATAGTAACCCGCTCCTACTTCCACTCGGGAAGCTCAATCTTCTGAAATAAACCACCAGGCCTCTAATGCTCATACTTAACCTGCTGATAATTCAAACACCGAGTCACATATGCAATGATGTCCTTCTTCATTCTACGCCACCAATAATGCTACCGCAAATCCTGATACATCTTCATGGCGCCCAGATGAATAGAGTACCGGGAACTATGGGCCTCTTCTAAGATCAACTCTCGGAGTCCATCCACATTAGGCATACAAACTCGACCCTGCAATCTTAAAACTCTATCATCATCTAAGGCAACCAGCTTTGCACCTCCGTGCTGCACCGTGTCTCTAAGGACACACAAATGGGGATCATCATACTGCCGATCATGGATACACTCCAATAACGAAGAACAAGTAACTGTGCAAGCTAGCACACGGCTGGGCTCAGAAACATCCAACCTTACGAACTGATTGGCCAAAGCCTGAACATCCAAAGCAAGCGATCTCTCACCGACCGAAATATAAGCAAGACTGCCCATACTGGCTGACTTCCTACTCAAAGCATCGACCACCACATTGGCCTTTCCCAGGTGATATAAGATAGTGACATCATAATCTTTCAACAACTCCAACCACCTCCTCTGTCTCAAATTCAACTCCTTTTGCTTGAACAAATACTGAAGAATCTTGTGATCCGTGAACACCTCACATGCCATGCCATACAGTAATGTCTCCAAATCTTCAATGTGTGAACAATGGCTGCCAACTCCAATCATGAACTGGATAGTTCTTCTCATTATTCTTCAACTGCCGCGAAGCATAGGCAATGACCTTGCCATCCTGTATCAACATTGCACCAAGCCCAATACGAGAAGCATCACAATAAACTGTATAAGGCCCCGAACCTATGGGCAAAACCAACACCGGTGTCGTAGTCAGAGCTATCTTGAGCTTCTAAAAGCTCACCCCATACTTGTCCGACCATCTGAACTGGGTACCCTTCTGGGTCAACCTGGTCATCGGGGCTGCGATAGATGAAAACCCCTCCACGAACCGATGATAATAGCCTACCAATCCCAACAAACTCTGAATCTCTATAGCTGATGCTGATCTAGGCCAGTTCTTGACTGCCTCAATCTTCTTCAGATCAACCTGAATATCCTCTGTTGACACAACATGACCCAGGAATGCAACTGAACTCAACCAGCACTCACACTTCAAAAATTTAGCATACAACTGACTATCCCTCAAAATTTGAAGAACCACTCTGAGATGCTGCTCGTGCTCCTCCCGGCTGCGGGAATATATCAAAATATCATCAATGAAGACTATCACGAACGAATCCAAATAAGGTCTGAACACTCAGTTCATCAAGTCCATAAAAGTTGCTGGGGCATTTGCCAGCCCGAATGACATAACCAAGAACTTATAATGCACGTACCAAGTGCGGAAAGCTGTCTTAGGGACATCGGATGCTCTAATCCTCAACTGATGGTAGCTATATCTCAAGTCAATCTTCGAAAACACCTTGGCACCCTGAAGCTGATCAAACAAATCATCAATCCTCGACAATGGATACTTATTCTTGATTGTAACCTTGTTCAACTGTGATCGCAGCCAATTCGGCGCTACACTAAGGTAGGAAGAGCGTGTCGCAATAGCTTTTACCCGATATGAGGGTCGGGATCGATTTCCTCAAGGAGCTAGAAGTGGAGCTGGATTGTCTGTCTATCCTAGAGATGTGTTGTACTCCTAATGTCACTTCAAACAATTTTGAGTTTTCGAATTATAACTAATTTTATAAAACTATTGAGTAACTCTAAATTATGCTATGAGAATAGTGCTAAGTTGTATCTAATGCGAAGAAGGGCACTAGGGTCGTGACACTACCTATGTGGCTAATTGACAGGTAGATGTTACTAAGGTTCGATTGACATAATTGGGGCTTATACTATAACCGTTGTACAATTTTACCCACTCTCACACCTCTCGGTAGAGAGAGTGATTTTGCCCAATTGACTCTCTCGAGACCAAATGGGTAGGCAAATTAGACCAATCAACTAGGGTTCAAGTAAGGTAATTACTCTCTCGAGGTTTGTTGATACCCAATTTTTCCCTAGGTATTTTTTATATACTCAAATACTTTCAAAATGGCATGTTTATGCATATATGAGCATGCCTAAGAGTTTTGGTATTTTTCCCTAATTTTTAAGCTTTTAAAATTAGTTTATTGTCTATTTCAGCAGTACAAAATCCAGTAATTGCCCTCAAAATTATCATTTTTTTGTGAATAATTTATTTCCATTCTCATATTTACACCAAAATATAATTAAGGTGATTTTTGCATATTTTTACAAATTTATTGGGTATTTTTAAGGCTACATTGCATATAATTGCAATTATAACCTATTTTACGATTAACAACATTTTATAATTATAAAATCATTTTCAGTATTTTTATATTAATATTTATATATTATTAATTAGTTAAATGCTTTTAATTTGTTTTTAAAATTATTTTAACTATTTTATATAAAATAAAAGGGGGAAATTGGCTATTTAACACATAGCCCATTATTATTTCAATTTTAGCCCCAATTTAACCCCACCCCCATCAGATTTAATTTAACCCAAAACCCAACCAAATTCGCCCCAACATAGCTCTAAACTAACCCAGCCCAACTCCGAACTAATCTGAGCCGTTGATCAAATGAGATCAACGGCCCAGATCCCTTTTCCTTAATTAAACTCTCACCTACCCCCCCCTGACCCCTCACTTTTCGAGACCGGTCTCTCTATCTATCCGTCTCTTCCTCTCCTCCTTTTCTCTAGTACCTTCTGGTTCTTCTTCTCTGATGGCCTTCACCATCTCTCCGGCCACCTCCAGCCTCGTTTCTTTCAACCACCAGCCGCCTTGAAGCCTTACCTCATCGGTTCCTTTCATTAATGAGACTTTGTGGGTCTTCACCATGCAAGACGGTCACTGAAGCCTTGCCTGGGTTTGTTCCCAGCCTTTCTCCTATGGGTTTTTGTTCGATGGTGTTGTAAACACCATTGTTCCTAAGTTTCACAGCCAGGTTTCTCTCACTTCTCCCTCTGGTTTCTTATGAAACCCTAATCTTGACCCAAACCTCTTAAATCTCTGTATTTTTTAATAATTTTCAACTCATACCTTTATGTTTTGCACTATTCTCTACTCGATCTTTACGATTATTCCAATTTTAAACATTTTTGTTCCCTTTGGAAACTAGGGTTTCTTAACCCCTTTTCGAAAATACTTTATCTTCCGATTTTGAGTACTAAGTCATGATTCTCAGCACTATTTCTAAACATTTTGCTTAAGTCTGATGAAACCCTAGCTTTAGGGTTTATATTTGTATTATTGTCGTGTTTGCTTGTTTGTGTGTTCTTCTGGATTCTTCTCTGAGTTCCATGCTCTTTGCTTTAATTTTGCCGCTAGTATTTCATTCCCCTACCTTTCTGTGTTCTTTGCTTAAGATTTCTCTGATTGTTTACGTGGTGATTTTATACTGATTCTTACAAGCTCCCTTTAAGACTGTGATACTTGCCTTAAAAATTGTGATTTTGCGTATTTTCCTTATAGTTTGGTACAGATTTCAAATTGCTTCCTTAATTTATGGGATACCTTCCTCAATTAATACTGATCTCCTAGCTTTTCAATCTCGTTCATTCTTTTTGAGACTATTTTCCAGAATTAAGGTAGTATTCTGCCCTATATGTGTGCACAAATATGTTGATTGATTTGTCTGACATATTTTCCTAATTAAGTATCATGTACCTAGTCTTTATTGTATACCTTATGCTATTCTGTTTCCTTATGTGATCATACTATGCTTTATGATTTCTTTCCTTTTAAACAACTGCTTATTACCGTTTGACTTTGATTCCTTAATTAAAGGGGAGTCCTTATACTGATTTGATTATGATTGATACCCAGTTCCTTAAATATGGATTTCTACCTTGTTTGTTTATCGTCTTCAGTACTATAAGTACCCCTCATTCTCTTATTCATGACACTCACTAACACATTGCATATCACAAACTCACACAGCAATATACATTGCTCTCTCTCTCTATCTCTTGTGCTACTTCTCTCTCTTGCTCTGTTGTTGTTCCCTACTCCTGACTATTATTAGTCGGCTGGAAAGCCAAGGCTAACATTGTGCTCATATTTGGCTCTTGCATTCTGCTGTGCTCTCTTATTACCGGTATGTCCTGATTAGTTTCAAAGTTCCAAACCAATGTGGTTATTACTACTTTAGTGTGTTATATTCCTAGTTGTTTTCTATCTATGCTTCTGCTGTGCAACATGTAATTGACCCCTTGATTGCCTGTTGATACTTGCATACTCATGACCACTGTTTGCTCCTAATCTTGCCTGTTATGACTATATTCTGTTACTACTTACTATTATGCCTAAATTCGACCATTTCTAGGTCCTATAAAACTCTTTGATTTTGTGTACTCATGCTATTGAATTTGCACAAGTCTCTGCATCTCTTGGTGATATTATGTGATCTATTTTTCCCCTTTGCCCATTATCCTTGTGTGCAACTCTCCAATTTTTAGAAAACCTCTTTGAACTATGAATTTTCTTCTCTTTCGTGCACTTCACACTACTCTTAGAAATTAGGTCCCACCCCCTTCGTGTGAGTATTGCTTTGAGTATCCCTGAGTACTCACTGAACTTTGACACACAAGGATGGTAATTCTACACTGCACATGTCCAACATTCTGGTAAGTGTTTGGGTGCTGGTATTGGCCAGGGACCCAATGGGGGCCCTAGGGAGCTTTGCCGCACCCTGACCATGTCAAGGCTGTGAAACTTGAAAGGAGTGAGGTTGGAAGAATGGTCCTGCTTGAAGGCTCCCTATAGAATAACTTCTTATTTTATTCTTTATTACTGTAATTCGACTATCATTGGTTTGTAATAATTTGTAAATGAATGATTGGGGTTGAATAGTGAATATGGGGGGGTATGCATGCTTAGTTTAAGTAATGGGTAGAAAACATGCTTATAGGACTCTATTTATTTATCTGCGCAATAGATAACCTGTATAGGACATGCATCTCACACATTAGAAATCATGTTCTAGGTTCTTTACTTTTAGCCTGTTGTTATATTCATTTCGTAACTATGATCAGTTAATAATAGGCAAACAACTGTTATAATGGCTACTGCTACAGTCTCATAATCATTAGCATTTAGAAATCATTTTTTAGGAACTCCTATGTGCATTAGACATCCTGTTGCTTAGGGTTTTATACTTGTTTGAGTAGCAATTGTTAAATGCCTCATTAGCATGCTTAATCTAATAATACAAGTATGGTTAACTGTTTATTTATCCCTCTTACAACTAAAAAATCAATATGCATGTTCACCCTTTAAGATAATTAGGCAACGTATACGATGCCTAGACAAACTTTAGGCCTAATAAGAATCGATTAATCATGTTTTACCGGTTTAAGACTAATCAGCCTCTTATAATTTTGAACTCTGCTGCTCCCATTCTTGCTGAAGTTCACTCTGTTTTTTTTATAAAAAAACTCCCGCTCTATCTGGAAACAAAATCTTGAAATTGTGCATCTATTTACTCTCACTTATTTTCTAATTCTTGTTCTATTATGTTTTCAAACTACTGGGTTACCATTCTCTGCCCAGAATCGTGCTATTTTGAATACTTGTCCAGCACCTCGTTAAGCTATTGTCACTACTTGATTTTCAAAAACCATGCTTTAACGATTTTTTTTATCTGTAGCTAAACTCAACTGCTGTTATGTATTCCTGTTTTCTGAAAACTCCCGTCTTTGAGACCTTAAATGCGTTTGAGACGTGCTGATTACATGTTCACTTGTGGAGGGATCTGTGAGCCTTTATTTGTCTTTGTATGCTCCCTTATGTGCGGTCCTATTTGTTATGTATGTCGCTTAGCATTTTATCTTTTAAACCTGAGGGTTCAGCCTACTCCTTACCCTGTAGGATTAGTAGTCTCAATGCCTCCGAGACTGATAGGATTGGGGCGGGTAATAGCATGCAATAAGTAACGATACCATTCCGCACTTTAATACTTTAACAGGGTGGGAAGGATAAAATATGGATATGATGACCGGTGCGCTAATATCACGTGCGACCCCTCTTCTGAGGAGTGATTGCTGGATATTGCATTGAAGTGATCCATATTAATCGTAAACCTAGGACCCCCTTCCCTTTATTTGCTTTCATCTCTTCTTGTAAAACTATTCAAATCCTTTTTCATAAATTTCTGCACTCTCTACTTGCCTTCAAAAGTTTTCAACCTAGTTGCAATGTTATATGCGAGTCCTTATTTGAGCCTTGATTGTTTACTTGTAAAGTCACAATTGTAACGTGGTCGGGACCACACTAGTGGGTCTTGAGGGATGCCTAACACCTTCCCCTCGAGATAATTTCTAGCCCTTACCCGAACTCTGGTTTTCCAACTGAAACCTTTCTTAAAAGTGTCCTAATGCACTATAATCATTAGGTGGCGACTCTTCAACTTCTAAGACCTAATTCTCGAAAGGGAATAGAGTTGTACTCCCAATATCATATACCCGATTTCGACCTACGTATAGAAAAAGGGGGCGTCGATAAGGTTTAACCCGTGAAGAATCTGTTCCTGGAGGATGATGATATTGATTGCTGTGTTATTTTTAAGGAGGGAGGGGAGGAAGGCCCTTCTATACAAGTTGTGAACCGAGGAGAGCGCCTCAGCAATTGGTCAATCAGAACCACTAGGGCCCGGAAAGCTTTGGGGTAGCAAGGCTAAACAAAAGCACCATGCATCACGTTTTTACCTTTTACTAGCTGATTTTATTTCCGCATTGTCTTTTAATTTTGAAAAAAGCTCTGATATTCAAAACAATTATGAATTCAATCAAAGCATTTCAGTTTATTATATATCTCTCTCTTATTATTTTTTCTATCATTCGCTTTATTTTACACAACATTACTATTACTTGCCTTGACGATGAACCAACGATTGTGACTTGCAACGAGACAACACAACAAACAGATACGGATTCATAAGAGGATGATATACCAGAAGAGGTCGTCAGAGGGGTTGAGAATTTTGAAAATAGGCCTAAGTCTAACTTGGACGAAACTGAGGTCGTTAATCTGGGAGATACAAAGAATGTCAAAGAAATGCGCATCAGTATTCACCTGTCACCATCAGAAAAGAAAGAGTACACGGTCTCAACACATCCATTGTAGCTCACAAACTGTCAACAGATCCAACATGTCCGCCGGTAAAGCAGAAGCTCAGGAAATTCAAACCTGACATGAGTTTGAAAATCAAAGAAGAGGTTACCAAGCAAGTCAAAGCCAAGGTTCTCAGGGTAGTAGAGTATCCGACATGGTTAGCCAACATCGTTCCAGTGCCAAAAAAGGATGGGAAAGTTAGAGTTTGTGTTGACTACCGGGATCTTAATCAGGCCAGTCCCAAAGACGACTTCTCCTTGCCGAAAATACACATTCTAATTGACAACTGCGCCAAGCATGAGTTACAGTCTTTCGTTGATTGTTTTGATGGGTATCATCAGATATGGATGGACGAGGAAGATGCAGAGAAAACGGCTTTCATCACGCCATGGGGAATGTACTGTTACAAAATGATGCCATTCGGTTTGAAGAATACTGGTGACACTTACATGAGAGCCATGACTACCATATTTCATGACATGATACACAAGGAGATCGAGGTATATGTGGATGACGTCATTATCAAATCCAAGAAAGCCAGGGATCACATGGAAGACCTAAGAAAGTTCTTCAACAGACTGAGGAGGTACAATCTGAAATTGAATCCCGCCAAATGTGCATTCGGGGTTCCTGCTGGAAAATTATTGGGTTTCATCGTGAGTCGTCGAGGAATAGAATTGGATCTATCAAAGGTCAAAGCTATCCAAGAATTGCCGCATCAAAGAATAAGAAGGACGTGATGAGTTTCCTGGGAAGACTCAACTATATCAGCCGGTTCATAGCTCAGTCCACTGTCATTTGTGAACCTATCTTCAAAATGTTGAAAAATGATGCTACTAACAAGTGGACTGATGATTGTCAGAAAGCCTTCGACAGAATCAAGGAATACTTGTCAACGCCACCAGTCTTGGTTCCGCTTGAGCCAGGAAGACCCCTATTGCTTTACCTTGCGGTATTAGATGGAGCATTCGGTTGTGTTCTGGGACAACATGATGAAACAGGGAGAAAGGAGCAGGCCATCTACTATCTCAGTAAGAAGTTCACACCGTACGAGGCCCGGTATTCTCTTTTAGAACACACTTGTTGTTCTCTAACTTGGGTCGTGCAGAAGTTGAGGCATTACTTCTGTGCTTACACTACTTATCTCATATCCAGAATGGACCCTCTGAAGTATATCTTCCAGAAACCTATGCCCACTGGCAAGCTCGCCAAGTGGCAAATCCTGCTAAGTGAATTCGACATTGTTTACGTGACACAGAAAACAATCAAAGGGCAAGCATTGGCGGATCATCTTGCCGTGAATCCCATGGACGGAGAATACGAGCCCCTAAAAACGTATTTTCCCGATGAAGAGGTATTTTTCATAGGAGAAGATATTGCAGAATCCTGTGATGGTTGGAGGTTGTTTTTCGACGGAGCTGCGAATTTCAAAGGAGTTGGCATAGGAGCAGTCCTAGTATCAGAAACCGGCCAGCACTACCCGGTATCCGCCAAGCTCAGGTTCCCTTGCACCAATAATATGGCCGAATATGAAGCCTGCATCTTGGGGCTCAAAATGGCCATTGACATGAACGTTCAGGAGTTGCTAGTGATCGGGGACTCAAACTTGCTCATACATCAGGTTCGAGAAGAGTGGGCAACCAAGAACTCTAAGATACTTCCCTACTTGCATCACATACAAGAGTTGAGGAAAAGGTTCACAAAGACAGAATTTCAGCACGTCCCCAAAGTCCAGAACGAGTTTGCTGATGTATTAGCTACTTTATCATCCGTGATCTAGCATCCAGATACAAATTTCATTGATCCCATCCCAGTAAAGATTCATGATCAGCTAGCTTATTGCGCCCACGTTGAGGAAGAAGCAGATGGAAAGCCATGGTTCCATGACATCAAGGAGTACTTGACAACAGGGGAATATCCAGAACTTGCCAATGCTACTCAGAAGCGCACACTTCGTAGGTTATCCAGCAACTTCTTTCACAGTGGAGGAATCCTGTACAGGAGGACTCCCGATTTGGGTTTACTAAGGTGTGTCGAAGCAAAAGAAGCATCCAGGCTATTAGACGAAGTGCATGTAGGGACCTGCGGGCCGCACATAAATGGTTTTGTCTTAGCAAAGAAGATACTCCGAGCAGGGTATTTTTGGATGACTATGGAAACAGACTGTATCTAGTAAGTTCGCAAATGCCATCGCTGTCAGATACATGCAGATATGATAAAGGTGCCTCCAAATGAGCTTACTACAACAAGCTCACCATGGCCATTCACCGCTTGGGGAATGGATGTTATCGGACCTATCGAGCTTGCCGCATCAAATGGGCACAGGTTCATCTTAGTGGAAATCGATTATTTTACCAAATGGGTCGAAGCAGTATCATACAAGGCGGTCACTAAGAAGGTTGTGGCAGATTTCGTCAGCGACCGCATTGTTTGTCGGTTCGGAATTCCGGAATCAATCATCACTTATAATGGTTCCAATCTCAATATCGACTTGATGAAAGCAATGTGTGAAACATTCAAGATCAAACACAAGAACTCTACAGCCTACATGCCTCAGATAAATGGAGCTATAGAGGCAGCCAACAAAAATATCAAGAAGATACTAAGGAAGATGGTCGAAAGGCATAAACAATGGCATGAGAAATTATCATTCGCCTTATTAGGATACCGCACCACAGTCCGCACATCGATCGGAGCAACTCCCTACATGCTGGTTTATGGTACAGAGGCGGTCATCCCTGCCGAGGTAGAAATTCCCTCCTTAAGGATCATACAAAAAGCAGAGTTGGATGATGCAGAATGGGTAAAAGGACGCTACGAGCAGTTAGCCCTTATAGATGGGAAAAGGATGAATGTAGTTTGCCACTGTCAGTTGTATCAGAACAGAATGTCCAGAGCCTTCAACAAAAGAGTTAAACCAAGGAAGTTTACACCGGGGGAGTTGGTGTTGAAGAAAATATTCCCACATCAAGATGAAGCCAAGGGGAAGTTCTCTCCCAATTGGCAGGGTCCGTACATTGTTTACCGGGTTCTAACTGGAGGAGACATTATTCTTGCAGAAATGGATGGAGAAGTCTGGCCGAAGCCAATCAATTCAGATGCAGTGAAACGATACTATGTGTAACCACTTATGATTCCCTTTATGATGTAATTTGAACTACGCCTGACCTGATTCCCGTTTAAGAGGGGATACGTAGGCAGCCCTATGGGTTCGGTCACAATTTAATAAAAATTCCATTTTTCCCCGCTATTGGAACTGGGGCAGAATTTTGAGGAGGACCCTCAAAATTCCGAAGTTGATTTTAGTCCATACATCGCTAGAAGCGCCAGCCCAGTAAACTGGGGCAGAATTTTGAGGAGGACCCTCAAAATTCCGAAGATGATTTTTTTAGTCATTCAGCACAGCCGTCAGAAATGTCCGCTCAGCAAACTGGGGCAGAATTTTGAGGAGGACCCTCAAAATTCTGAAGCGAAAGAGGTTGCAATGTCTGGAACCACGTCGCAGTCATTAGTTCATCTAAAGAAAACTATTTTCAATTATATACTTACGTTATATTTACTAAATCATGCATAACTATTATCCGGATTGCTGTTGTTTAGCGATGCTACCCCAATGACACACAACGTCAAGAGCCTGGGGAAGACGAACTAACCCTTTCCTCTTACAGAACTCACGATTTTTCTTTGGATGCAGGCACTCAATTCGCAATATCATTAGATATATTTATGCACTCACACTTTCCCAAGAATGCAACTTCTCAGAACCATCACGTGCCCGCAATTGTTATCCGTACACAATCTCCCCAGCAGTCATATTGTCATAATCGGCTATCAGCTAAGAGATCTTACTACTAATCGTCCTTTTACATTCTTGCACTGCATAAGGCTACTTTTCTGCCTTCTGAGGTTAAGTTCTACCTCCATCTGCATATCTTTACATTGCATAAGGCTGCCTTTCTGCCTTCCGAGACTAAGCATTGTCTTCATCTTGCATTTCCTTGCATTTCATAAGGCTACCTTATCTGCCTTTCGAGACTAAGCCCTGTCTCCATCTGCATTTTGCATAAGGCTACTTTTCTGCCTTCCAAGGTTAAGCTCTACCTCCATCATCATCTGCATAAGGCTACTTTTCTGCCTTTCGAGACTAAGCTCTGTCTCCATCTGCATTTTGCATAAGGCTACCTTTATGCCTTCCGAGGTTAAGCTCTACCTCCATCTGCATTTCCTGCATTGCATAAGGCTACCTTTTTGCCTTCCGAGACTAAGCTTTGTCTCCATCCTGCATGGCTAAAATATCGCCACTTTATTTTCTTGCATCGGCTGAAAGATCGCCACCTTATCTCTTTCGCATGGCTGAAATATCGCCACCTTTTATTTACGTCTTGCATTGGCTGAAATATCGGCAAATCCTACATTTCATGGGCTGAAAGATCGCCAAATTGTCCAAAGGCGTCATTGTTCGGAGGCGCCATTTGCATAGCCCGAGAACGCCATGCCATGGCCTGAGGACCCCATTTTATCTTTTGCATATCATTATTCAAGGGCATCATCTACATGGCTCGAGAATATCATTTCATGGCCTGCGAATTTTTATTTACGCTCTTCATAGCCCGGGGCGTCATGGTCCAAGGACGTCATCCTAACCGTCCAAAGACATCATTCATGGTCAAATGGGAATTTGCATCACGTTTCAATTTATGCACAATATATGTTTGTATTGCTCATTTGCAGGTAAACCGGCTAGCAACGGTCGTCTCAGCGGGAGCGATACCGCTCCAGTTCCCGCACCCTATCAAACTTCAACCACTTTTCTCAATCAAACATCGTGTCCGTTCTTTTCAAAATCTCCATCGGCATATCCCGTCAATGGATCCTAAACCACACATGGCCTGATTCCTGTAAGACCGGGGATATGTAGGCAGCTCAGGAACCAGAGCTCGGTCAAAACGTTTCAAATCATTTCTTTCGGTCAAAATTGGCCATCATATCTTTACCCGACAACTCTTTCATCCTTCTAGGGTAAAGAGGGGCAGCTGTTGATACCCAATTTTTCCCTAGGTATTTTTTATATACTCAAATACTTTTAAAATGACATGTGTATGCATATATGAGCATGCCCAAGAGTTTTGGTATTTTTCCCTAATTTTTAAGATTTTAAAATTAGTTTATTGTCTATTTCAGCAGTACAAAATCTAGTAATTGCTCTCAAAATTATTATTTTTTTGTGAATAATTTATTTCCATTCTCATATTTACACCAAATATAATTAAGGTGATTTTTGCATATTTTTACAAATTTATTGGGTATTTTTAAGGCTAAATTGCATATAATTGCAATTATAACCTATTTTACGATTAACAATATTTTATAATTATAAAATCATTTTCAGTATTTTTATATTAATATTTATATATTATTAATTAGTTCAGTGCTTTTAATTTGTTTTTAAAATTATTTTAACTATTTTATATAAAATTAAAGGGGGAAATTGGCTATTTAACACATAGCCCATTATTATTTTAATTTTAGCCCCATTTAACCCCACCCCCATCAGATTTAATTTAACCCAAAACCCAACCAAATTCGCCCCAACCCAGCTCTAAACTAACCCAACCCAACTCCGAACTAATCTGAGTCGTTGATCAAATGAGATCAACGACCCAGGATCCCTTTTCCTTAATTAAACTCTCACCTACCCCCCCTGACCCCTCACTTTTCGAAACCGGTCTCTCTATCTATCCGTCTCTTCCTCTCCTCCTTTTTTCTAGAACCTTCTGGTTCTTCTTCTTCGATGGCCTTCACCATCTCTCCGGCCACCTCCAGCCTCGCCTCTTTCAACCACCAGCCGCCTTGAAGCCTTACCTCATCGATTCCTTTCATTCATGAGACTCCGTGGGTCTTCACCATGCAAGACGGTCACTAAAGCCTTGCCTGGGTTTGTTCCCAGCCTTTCTCCGATGGGTTTTTGTTCGATGGTGTTGTAAACACCATTGTTCCTAAGTTTCACAACCAGGTTTCTCTCACTTCTCCCTCTGGTTTCTTATGAAACCCTAATCTCGACCCAAACCTCTTAAATCTCTGTATTTTTTAATGATTTTCAACTCATACCTTCATGTTTTGCACTATTCTCTACTCGATCTTTACGATTATTCCAATTTTAAACATTTTTGTTCCCTTTGGAAACTAGGGTTTCTTAACCCCTTTTCGAAAATACTTTATCTTCCGATTTGAGTACTAAGTCATGATTCTCAGCACTATTTCTAAACATTTTGCTTAAGTCTGATGAAACCCTAGCTTTAGGGTTTATATTTGTATTATTGTCGTGTTTGCTTGTTTGTGTGTTCTTCTGGATTCTTCTTTGAGTTCCGTGCTCTTTGCTTTAATTTTGCCGCTAGTGTTTCATTCCCCTACCTTTCTGTGTTCTTTGCTTAAGATTTCTCTGATTGTTTACGTGGTGATTTTATACTGATTCTTACAAGCTCCCTTTAAGACTGTGATACTTGCCTTAAAAATTGTGATTTTGCGTATTTTCCTTATAGTTTGGTACTGATTTCAAATTGCTTCCTTAATTTATGGGATACCTTCCTTAATTAATACTGATCTCCTAGCTTTTCAATCTCGTTCATTCTTTTTGAGACTATTTTCCAGAATTAAGGTAGTATTCTGCCCTATATGTGTGCACAAATATGTTGATTGATTTGTCTGACATATTTCCCTAATTAAGTATCATGTACCTAGTCTTTATTGTATACCTTATGCTATTTTGTTTCCTTATGTGATCATACTATGCTTTATGATTTCTTTCCTTTTAAACAACTGCTTATTACTGTTTGACTTTGATTCCTTAATTAAAGGGGAGTCCTTATACTGATTTGATTATGATTGATACCCAGTTCCTTAAATATGGATTTCTACCTTGTTTGTTTACTCGTCTTCAGTACTATAAGTACCCCCCATTCTCTTTTGCATGACACTCACTAACACATTGCATATCACAAACTCACACAGCAATACACATTGCTCTCTCTCTCTCTTGTGCTACTTCTCTCTCTTGCTCTGTTGTTGTTCCCTACTCCTGACTATTATTAGCCGGCTGGAAAGCCAAGGCTAACATTGTGCTCATATTTGGCTCTTGCATTCTGCTGTGCTCTCTTATTACTGGTATGTCCTGATTAGTTTCAAAGTTCCAAACCAATGTGGTTATTACTACTTTAGTGTGTTATATTCCTAATTGTTTTCTATCTATGCTTCTGTTGTGCAACATGTAATTGACCCCTTGATTGTCTGTTGATACTTGCATACTCATGACCACTGTTTGCTCCTAATCTTGCCTGTTATGACTGTATTTTGTTACTACTTACTATTATGCCTAAATTCGACCATTTCTAGGTCCTTTAAAACTCTTTGATTTTGTGTACTCATGCTATTGAATTTGCAAAAGTCTCTGCATCTCTTGGTAATATTATGTGATCTATTTGTCCCCTTTGCCCATTATCCTTGTATGCAACTCTCCAATTTTTGGAAAAACTCTTTGAACTACGAATTTTCTTCTCCTTCATGCACTTCACACTACTCTTAGAAATTAGGTCCCACCCCCTTCGTGTGAGTATTGCTTTGAGTACCCCTGAGTACTCACTGAACTTTGACACACAAGGATGGTAATTCCACACTACACATGTCCAACATTCTGGTAAATGTTTGGGTGCTGGTATTGGCCAGGGACCCAATGGGGGCCCTAGGGAGCTTTGTCGCACCCTGACCATGTCAAGGCTGTGAAACTTGAAAGGAGTGAGGTTGGAAGAATGGGCCTGATTGAAAGCTTCCTATAGAATAACTTCTTATTTTATTCTTTATTACTGTAATTCGACTATCATTGGTTTGTAATAATTTGTAAATGAATGATTGGGGTTGAATAGTGAATATGGGAGGGGGTTATGCATGCTTAGTTTAAGTAATGGGTAGAAAACATGCTTATAGGACTCTATTTATTTATCTGCGCAATAGATAACCTGTATAGGACATGCATCTCACACATTAGAAATCATGTTCTAGGTTCTTTACTTTTAGCTTGTTGTTATATTCATTTAGTAACTATGATCAGTTAATAATAGGCAAACAACTGTTATAATGGCTACTGCTACAGTCTCATAATCATTCGCATTTAGAAATCATTTTTTAGGAACTCCTATGTGCATTAGACATCCTGTTGCTTAGGGTTTTATACTTGTTTGAGTAGCAATTGTTAAATGCCTTATTAGCATGCTTAATCTAATAATACAAGTGTGGTTAACTGTTTATTTATCCCTCTTACAACTAAAAAATCAATATGCATGTTCACCGTTTAAGATAATTAGGCAACGCATACGATGCCTAGACAAACTTTAGGCCTAATATTTTGAACTCTGCTGCTCCCATTCTTGCTGAAGTTCACTCTGTTTTTTTTATAAAAAAACTCCCGCTCTATCTGGAAACAAAATCTTGAAATTGTGCATCTATTTACTCTCACTGATTTTCTGATTCTTGTTCTATTATGTTTTCAAACTACTGGGTTACCATTCTCTGCCCAGAATCGTGCTATTTTAAATACTTGTCCAGCACCTCGTTAAGCTATTGTCACTACTTGATTTTCAAAAACCATGCTTTAACGATTTTTTTTATCTGTAGCTAAACTCAACTGCTGTTATGTATTCCTGTTTTCTGAAAACTCCCGTCTTTGAGACCTTAAATGCGTTTGAGACGTGCTGATTACATGTTCACTTGTGGAGGGATCTGTGAGCCTTTATTTGTCTTTGTATGCTCCCTTATGTGCGGTCCTATTTGTTATGTATGTCGCTTAGCATTTTATCTTTTAAACCTGAGGGTTCAGCCTACTCCTTACCCTGTAGGATTAGTAGTCTCAATGCCTCCGAGACTGATAGGATTGGGGCGGGTAATAGCATGCAATAAGTAACGATACCATTCCGCACTTTAATACTTTAACAGGGTGGGAAGGATAAAATATGGATATGATGACCGGTGCGCTAATATCACGTGCGACCCCTCTTCTGAGGAGTGATTGTTGGATATTGCATTGAAGTGATCCATATTAATCGTAAACCTAGGACCCCCACTTCCCTTTATTTGCTTTCATCTCTTCTTGTAAAACTATTCAAATCCTTTTTCATAAATTTTTGCCCTCTCTACTTGCTTTCAAAAGTTTTCAACCTAATTGCAATGTTATATGCGAGTCCTTATTTGAGCCTTGATTGTTTACTTGTAAAGTCACAATTGTAACATGGACGGGACCTTCTCCTCGAGATAATTTTTAGCCCTTACCCGAACTCTGGTTTTCCAACTCAAACCTTTCTTAAAAGTGTCCTAATGCACTATAATCATTAGGTGGCGACTCTTCAACTTCTAAGACCCAATTCTCGAAAAGGAATAGAGTTGTCCTCCCAATGTCGTATACCCGATTTCGACCCACGTACAGAAAAGAGGGCGTCGACAAGGTTTAACCCGTTAATTGGGACTATCATTTCTCATGAGTCCATCCCAATTTCTTGTTGGGTTAATTTTTGGGGTCATAGATTCTCTTTCTCAAGAAGAATTAAGCCCACAAGGCTTGAATCAGTATTTGCAACCACCAATTCTAGATTAAAACATAAAACCAACCCAAATAGCAAACACACATAGTCAATCTCACACTAGATAGAAACACCCATCAATTACCCACACTAGGGTTGAGCCACAACCCTAGTTAATGGGTTTAACTACTCATGCTAGATAAAGAAATTGAAGAAATAGATGAAGAACTAAGCATATTAATTAATTGCTAAAATTAATCTACAAGAATCTATTGTAAATGTAAAGCAAAAGTGCCAAAAATGGCTACAAAAGTCAGTCTCACGAGCGCAGCTATCAACTGGTCTATCTTAATACCTAAAACATGGTAAAATGTTTTATTTATTCTAGGCTGGAAAAACTGGACAAAAATACCACTGCGGGGTCAGTGCGGGCCGCATTAAATGGACCGCAGCCGCACTGGGTTCACTTTTTCTTCTCTGAACTTGGACTCCGCGGACCGCGTAGAATGGACCGCGGCCGCAGAGGGAGCTGGTGCAGTTCACGCACTCACGACCGCGGACCGCATGGCTTTGGCTTTGAAAACTTCATCCCTTTGAATCTCATGGCCGCGGACCGCATGAAAGAGTAGTGCGGCCGCGGAGCCTTCACCGCGGACCGCGAGATATGTACCGCGGCCGCGCTTCTTCTAGCCTGAATCACCAACTCTCTAAACCACCTAGTGCTGCTGCATTCCATTTTGCGCGGTCCGCACTAGGCCTTCTTTTCTTAGATTCCTTGGTCTTTGATACTCGAGCAGGTTTCACTCCTTTTTGAGCCAATTTTTGACATTTCATGAAAGGTTTTGTGCGGTCCGCATGAAAGGTTTCACTCCTTTTTGAGCCAAAACCGACCGCGGTCCGCGCTGGGTTTGTTCAAATGAAGCTTGAGTAGGCAACCTCCGCGGACCGCACAAAATAGACCGCGGCCACGGAGGTCCACCGTGTACTGCACTAAATGGAATGCGACTGCGGTGGCAAACTTCAGAGGGCACCACTTTTCACCATCACCAGTGCGGACTGCACAAAAGCAACCGCGGTCGCACTGGCAATCTTTAGAGACTGTTAACTTTTTTCAAACTATTTTGCATTGCATCAACTCAATCCCTGCAACATCTCACAATCAGTTAGCTCAAAAACCAAACCTACACTATCAAGAAAACACAGAGAACAACAATAAGAAAAAGACATGGGTTGCCTCCCAAGCAGCGCCTGATTTAACATCGCGGCACGACGTATGTTACCAGCACATCACTTTAGATGGAGAAGTGCCACCACGTGGCCATCATCAAATTTCCTAAGATAATACTTGACCCGATGTCCATTGACTCTTAATACTTTACCATTCTTGTTCCTTAGATCAAGAGCACCAAATGGGGTCACGAACACAACTTCAAGCAGCCCACTCCACTTTGACTTGAGCTTACCCAGAAACAGACGTAACCGGGAATTGAACAAGAGAACCATATCTCCAACCTTGAACTCCTTACCCCGAGCATATTTGTCGTGAAGGTATTTCATTTTGTCCTTGTACAAGGACGAGCTGGAGTAGGCATGGAATCTAAACTCATCAAGCTCATTAAGTTGTTCAACCCGCAGATTTGCCGCAACATCCCATTCTAAGTTCAACTTCCTCAAAGCCCACATGTCCTTGTGCTCTAATTCCACCGGAAGGTGACAAGCTTTTCCAAACACAAACCGACACGGTGACATACCAATCGGAGTTTTGTAGGCCATCCGATAAGCCCAAAGAGCATCATCTAACTTTTTCGACCAATCGGTCCTATTAGCATTGACCGTTTTAGACAAGATACTCTTAATTTCTCTATTAGAGACTTCCACTTGGACACTAGCTGGATGATAGGGGGTCGAAACCTTATGATTGACATCGTACTTAGAAAGCAACGTGTCGAAAGCCTTGTTGCAAAAGTGAGACCCCTCATCACTAATGATAGCACGAGGAGTGCCAAACCTTGTGAAAATACTCTTTTTCAAAAATGCCACAACACTCCGGGCTTTATTGTTGGGCAAAGCCATAACTTCAACCCATTTTGAGACATAGTCCACCGCCATGAGAATGTAAGTGTTCCCGCAAGAGCTCACAAAAGGACCCATGAAATCGATGCCCCAAACATCAAAAATATCCACTTCGAGAATTGTATTGAGGGGCATCTCATCCCTTTTTGAAATTCCGCAGGCTCTTTGGCACTCATCACATCTCTTCACCAATTCACCCGCATATTTGAACAGGGTGGGCCAATAATATCCGCAACTAAGCACTTTAGAAGCCATTCTCACCCTGCCATGATGGCCACCATAGGGTGAAGAATGGCAAGCCTCAAGGACACTCAATTGTTCTTCCTCCGGGACACATCTACGAATCACACCATCCGTGCAAATCTTGAACAAGTATGGCTCATCCCAATAGAAATCCAAACTATCCCGCTTGATCTTTTTCCTTTGGTTAGAAGAGAGCTCACACGGGATTATTCCGGTCACAAGGTAATTGGCAACATCGGCAAACCATGGCATATCCTTCATTGACACCGCAAGGAGTTGTTCGTCGGGAAATGAATCATTGATCTCAAGGTCGTCACATGGCCTCCCCTCCTCCAAGCGGGACAAGTGGTCTGCCACTTGATTCTCACTACCCTTTCGGTCAACAATTTTTAAATCAAACTCTTGAAGAAGTAGCACTCATCTCATCAATCTTGCCTTGGAGTCTTTCTTAGTCATCAAATACCTAAGGGCGGCATGATCGGTATGCACTATAACTTTGGCCCCCATAAGGTAAGGTCAAAACTTTTCCATAGCAAACATAATAGCCAACAATTCTTTCTCGGTGACTGTATAATTTCTTTGAGCCTCATTCATGGTTTTGCTTGCGTAGTACACCGGATAAAATATTTTGTTGATTATTTGTCCCAGAACAGCCCCAACCGCAACGTCACTAGCATCACACATGAGCTCAAAAGGCAAGCTCCAATTTGGTGCGGTAATGATAGGGGTAGAAGTCAACTTGAGCTTGAGAAGCTCGAATGATTGCATACAACTCTCATCGAACAAGAACTTTGCATCTTTCTCAAGCAACTTGCACAATGGATGTACCACTTTAGAAAAATCCTTTATGAACCTCCGGTAGAAACCCGCGTGACCAAGAAAACTCCTCGCCCCTTTGATAGAAGTAGGGGGAGCCTCGAAATAACCTCAATCTTGGCCTTATCAACTTCAATTCCTCGCTTCAAGATCTTGTGACCCAACACTATACCTTCTTCTACCATAAAATGACATTTTTTCCAATTGAGAACAAGGTTGGTATCTTCACATCAGGCCAACACTCTATCCAAGTTTACCAAGCACTCCTCAAAAGAATCCCCCACCACGCTGAAATCATCCATGAAGACCTCTAAGATATCCTCCACCATGTCGGTGAAAATAGCCATCATGTAATATTGGAAAGTCGCCGGAGCGTTACACAATCCAAATGGCATTCTAGAGAAAGTGAATGTGCCATAAGGACATGTAAAGGTGATCTTCTTTTGGTCCTCAGGGGCAATTAGAATTTGATTATACCCCGAGTAACCATCCAGAAAGCAATAAAAAGCCCGGCCCGCAAGACGATCAAGCATTTGGTCAAGGAATGGCAATGGGAAGTGATCTTTTCTAGTCACCTTGTTCAGCTTCCGGTAATCCATACAAACTCTCCACCCAGTGACCGTTCTATTGAGAATGAGCTCATTGTTGTCATTGGTCACCACGGTCATACCACCCTTCTTTGGCACACACTGCACCGGAGAAGTCCACGAACTGTCAGAAATAGGATAAACCACCCTAGCATCTAGCCACTTGATAACCTCTTTCTTCACCACCTCTTGCATCGACTCATTTAATCTTCTTTGATGCTCCAAGGAAGGCTTTGCATCCTCCTCCAAGATGATTTTTTGCATGCAAAATACGGGGCTTATTCCCCGAATATCAGCTAATGTCCATCTGATTGCCCTTTTACGCTTTTGAAGAACCGCCAAGGTGGCTTCAACCTGCATGTTAGTAAGGCAAGAAGAAAGAATAACAGGTAAAGTAGAATTTGAACCCAAGAATTTACACCTGAGGTGTGGAGGAAGTGGCTTCAACTCCAACACCGGTGGCTCCTCAATCGATGGCTTTGTTGGTGGAGTTTTGCGATTTTCAAGATCCAAAGATAGCCTCCTAGGCTCATATGAATATGAACCCATACCATGCAATGCATTCACGCACTCCACTCTACTAGCATCATCATTGACATCCATATTAAGAAGCACGACCTCAAGGGGATCTTCAACATGGATCATGGAACTTGTGTCATCCACTATCACAGCTGTGACAATGTCCATAAATTAACACACCTCTTTGCTATTGGGTTGTCTCATTGATTTGCAAACATGGAATACCACCTTCTTATCCCCCACTCGAAAAGTCAACTCACCCGCTTCAATATCAACCAATGCCTTCCCCATAGCTAGGAAAGGCCTACCAAGAATAATCGGCACTTCAAAGTCCACCTTACAATCCAATATGACAAAGTCGGCCGGCAATATAAACTTATCCACCCGGACAAGCACATCATCACTAATTCCTAATGGTCGCTTCATCGATCGATCCGCCATTTGAAGTCTCATTGAGGTAGGTCGAGGTTGTTCAATTCTCAAAGTCTTGAAGACCGAGTAAGGCATCAAATTTATGCTAGCTCCCAAGTCACAAAGGGCCTTGGCAAAATCCGCACTTCCGATAGTACAAGGGATAGTAAAAGCTCCGGGGTCCTCAAGCTTCGGTGCCATTGAATGCACTACGGCACTCACTTGATGATTCATTTTAATTGTTTCGCACTCTATTGACCTTTTCTTTGTAACCAAATCTTTCATGAACTTAGCGTACCCCGGCATTTGCTCAAGTGCCTCCACCAAAGGAACATTGATTGTGAGGCTCTTCATCATGTCAATGAATTTTTTGAATTGATTGTCACTCTTTTGCTTTGCTAAACGTTGAGGATAAGGTGGAGGTGGCCTAGGAAAAGGTGCCTTGGCCTTTTGTACAATTGGCTTGGGCATGTCAATCACGTGTTCCCTAGACAGGTTCACGGCATCTTGAGTCTCTATCTCAGCTTCATCATCAATATCAATCCGCACATCATTGTTCATATTTTGATTAACCACATCATCAACAATCAAAGGTACATCATCATCCCGCAACTCAACATCTCCATCCATAACTTGCTTTTGCATTGAGGCATTCACATCACTGCCTCTCCCACTTCTTGTTGTAACCACCATCACATGATTATTATTCCCACCCTTCGGGTTCACCACTGTATCACTTGGTAGAGCACCATTGGGACGAGTATTCAATGCTTGAGAGATTTTGCCTAATTGTACCTCTAAGTTCCGGATAAATGTGTTATGAGATGCTAATTGGGCCTCGGAATCTTGGTTCTTTTTAATATTTTGCTCGAACATGCTTTCAATTCTCCCCATATCACTTCCGGAAGAACTCGGACCTTGAGAAGGAAAGGGGGTGAATTGTTCAGTTGTTGGTACATGGGGGGCCTTTGAAAGCCTTGCCCCTGGTTACCTTGGTTCCCACTATTGTTCCACCCTCCTTGATTGTTGTTGTTGCCCTAATTATTGTTATTACCACTCCAATTCCCTTGGTTGCTTTGATTACCCCAATTATTGTTTTGGTTGTTGTTATTCCAATTACCTCTGCCTTGTTGCTGATTGTTGTTATTCCAATTACCTCCGACTTGTTGTTGATTGCCCTAATTTCCTTGAGGATGCCATTGTTGATTCGAAGAGTTTCCTCTATTCCCTTGGTAGTTATTGACATATTGGACCTCTTCGCGTTGATCATCATAACACTCATTTGAATAACCACCACCATCATTGTTGTTGTCATATTATTCACAATTACCTTGAGGTTGTTGTCCTCTTTGCCTCCTTTTCAACATAGAAACACCTTCCATTGCATTGACTTGGTGCGGGTTTTGGACTTGTTGCAATTGCGCCTTTGCCAATTGATTCATAGTTGTTGTAAGCTCGGCGATGGCTTGGCCATGATCGTGCAATTCCTTGTGCAAATGGATTACTGTGGGGTCACCTTGGGGAACATTTGCTCGGCTTTGCCATGCCGAAGAGGTGTCAGCCATTTCATCAAGTACATCACATGCCTCTTGGTAAGAAAGTTTCATAAAGTTCCTTCCAGCCAATTGGTTCACAATGCATTGATTCGTGGTGTTGATGCCCCAATAAAAGGTTTGTTGAATCATAGCCTCGGTCGTTATTAGAGCACTCTTTCACCATTGTTCTATATCTTTCATATCTCGTGCAAAGGTTCCGTTGGCTCTTTCTTAAAATCTAGAATTTCATCCCGAAGAGCTGTCATATGACTTGGAGAAAAGAACTTGGCAATAAATTGGTCCGCCAATTCATCCCATGTTGTAATAGAATGATTGGGGAACCTTTCTAACCAATCCAATGCTTTACCCCGAAGAGAAAACGGGAAAAGCCTCAATCTCAATGCATCCTCGGACACGTTTGTCTGCTTGCTACCCCAGCATGTATCCATGAACCCCCTCAAGTGCTTGTAGGCATTTTGATTGGAGGCACCCGTAAAATACCCTCTTTGCTCGAGCAAGGTCAACATAACATTTGTGATTTGAAAGTTCCCCGCCCGGATTTGGGGAGGAACAATAGCACTGGTGTATCCTTGATTTGGTAAAACTCTAGGAGCCACTCTCGGCGGTGCCGGAGGAGGGTCTGGAATATTGTTGTTCTCATTTGTATTTACATTGGCATTTCGACCTCTCCGTGGAACTTGAGATAAGACCTCATATTATTCTAGATCCTCTACCTCCTCCCCCACTATCACATTGCTGAGAGGGACATTTGCATTAAGAGTCATTTGTACCTGATTGATCGACACAAACAAAATTAGTAAACAAGAAGAAAAGAGAAGCAAAATACAAAACTAAATAAACAGATAGTCAACACCGTAAGCTCCCCGGCAACGGTGCCAAAAAGTGATCGCAGCCAAATCGACGCTACACTAAGGTAGGAAGAGCGGGTCGCAATAGCTTTTACCCGATATGAGGGTCGGGATCGATTTCCTCAAGGAGCTAGAAGTTGAGTTGGATTGTCTGTCTATCCTAGAGATGTGTTTGTACTCCTAATGTCACTTCAAACATTTTTGAGTTTTCGAATTATAACTAATTTTATAAAACTATTGAGTAACATAGTGCTAAGTTGTATCTAATGGGAAGAAGGGCACTAGGGTCGTGACACTACCTAGGTGGCTAATTGACGGGTAGATGTTACTAAAGTTCGATTGACATAATTAAGGCTTATACTATAACTATTGCACAATTTTACCCACTCTCACACCTCTCGATAGAGAGAGTGATTTTGCCTAATTGACTCTCTCGAGACCAAATGGGTAGGCAAATTAGACCAAGCAACTAGGGTTCAAGTAGGGTAATTACTCTCTCGAGGTTTAACCCATTAATTGGGACTATCATTTCTCATGAATCCATCCCAATTTCTTGTTGGGTTAATTTTGGGGTCATAGATTCTCTTTCTCAAGAAGAATTAAACCCACAAGGCTTGAATCAGTGTTTGCAACCACCAATTCTAGATTAAAATATAAAACCAACCCAAATAGCAAACACCCATAGTCAATCTCACACTAGATATCAACACTCATCAATTACCCATACTAGGGTTGAGCCACAACCCTAGCTAATGGGTTTAGCTACTCATGCTAGATAAAGAAATTGAAGAAATAGATGAAGAACTAAGCATGTTAATTAATTGCTAAAATTAATCTACAAGAATCTGTTGTAAATGTAAAGCAAAAGTGCCAAAAATGGCTACAAAAGTCGGTCTCACGAGCGCAGCTATCAACAGATCTATCTTAATACCTAAAATGGTAAAATGTTCTATTTATGCTAGGCTGGAAAAACTGGACAAAAATACCCCTGCGGGGTCAGTGCGGGCAGCATTAAATGGACCGCGGCCGCACTGGGTTCACTTTTGCTTCTCTGAACTTGGACTCCGCGGACCGCGTAGAATGGACCGCGGCCGCAGAGGGAGCTGGTATGGTCTGCGCACTCACAACCGCGGACCGCATGGCTTTGGCTTTGAAAACTTCATCTCTCTGAATCTCATGACCGCGGACCGTACAAAAGAGTAGTGCGGCCGTGGAGCCTTCACCGCGGACCGCAAGATGTGTACCGCGGCCTCACTTCTTCTAACCTGAATCACCAACTCTTTGAACCACCTAGTGCGGATGCATTCCATTTTGTGCGGTCTGCACTAGGCCTTCTTTTCTTAGATTCCTTGGTCTTTGATACTTGAGCAGGTTTCACTCCTTTTTGAGCCAATCTTTGATATTTCGTCACTTTGTCGATAAAACCTGCAATCAAGCACAACTTGTAAGCCTTTTAGGACTATTTTGTAACAATATATGATCAAAGCATAGGCATGTAGGGGCATAAAACATGTTAAAATCCTAAATTATCAAACTGTCAGTAATCAATACACATTCTCATCGATCTGTCCTTCTTCTTAACAAACAACACTGGTGCACCCCAAGGGGAAACACTAGGTCTAATGAAACCTTTCTCAAGCAAGTCTTGCAAATGTTCCTTCAACTCTTTCAACTCAGGCGAGGCCATACGATACGGTGGGATAGAAATGGGCTGAGTGCCCGGAGCCAAATCAATGCAAATATCAATATCCCTATCGAGTGGCATACCCGGCAGGTCTGAAGGGAATACCTCAGGGAACTCACGAACAACTGGCACAGAATCAATAGATGAAACCTCAGCACTGGAATCGCAAACATATTCCAAATAGGCTAAACACCCCTTCTCGGCAATACGTCGAGCCTTCACATACGAGATAACATTGCGGGTAAAATGACCAGGAGTCCCTCTCCACTCTAAACGAGGCATGGCATGACAGTCCAAGATAGCGTGGTAAGGTGATAACCAGTCCATCCTTAATATAACATCGAAATAGACCATGTCTAAAAGCAATAAATCTACACGAGTCTCAAGACCCCCAATCACCACAACACAAGAACGATGGACTCGATCGACCACAATAGAATCACCTACCGGTGTAGATACATAAATAGGAACACTCAATGAATCACTAGGCATGATCAAATATGGTGCAAATAAGATGACACATACGAGTATGTAGACCCTGGATCAAACAACACTGAAGCATCTCTATCACAAACCAGAACCGTACCTATAATAACTGCATCTGAAGTCTCAACCTCGGGCCTGGCTGGAAGAGCATAACATCGAGGCTAGGCCCCACCACCTTGAACTACATCTCTGGGACGGCCTGCAGCTGGTTGGCCTCCATCTTTAGCGGCCTAAGCTCCACCTCTAGCACCTCTACCTCCACTTCTAGCACCTCTACCCCCACCTCTAGCTGGATGGGCGGTCTGTGGAACTCCTGGTGCCTGAATCATAGCGCGGGAACCCTGTTGCTGCGACTGAGTACCCACTAACCTCGGACAAGTCCTCCTGATATGACCATACTCACCACACTCAAAACATCCACCTGAGTGTTGTGGCTGAGGAAACTGAGACTGACCCTGGCGACCCGAATGACCACCCCGAAAACTCTGGAGCGGCGGTGCACTGATAGGAGCTAGTGGTGCACTGTAGCACTACTGATCAGAATACTGCATCTACAGACCACGGCTACCTGAAGCACCATGAGAAACCTGAAGAGCTAACTGAAAGGGCCTAGGAGGATGACCTCTACCATATGAATCTCTGCCTCCCGACGAGGCACCACTGAATCTACCCGAATGATAGGGCCTCTTATCCGACCCATGACCACCTCCCTGCGACAGAACCATCTCCACTCTCCTGGCCACATTGGTCGCCTCCTAAAAAGTAATCTCAGTCCCAGCCTCCCTAGTCCTCTGAAGACAAATCAGCTGAATAAGACCATCAATAAACCTCCTCACCCTCTCTCTCTCTCTCTCTCTCTCTCTCTCTCTCTCTATCGGTAGGAAGTATGACAAGAGCATGGCGAGCTAAGTCGATGAATCTGGTCTCATACTGGGTAACCGTCATGGAACCCTGCTAGAGGCGCACAAACTGCCTCCGATAAGCCTCTCGCTGGGTAATGGGGAGAAACTTCTCCAGAAATAGCTGTGTGAACTGCTCCCAAGTCCAAGGTTGGCGAACCGGCTGGCCTGGCCAAGCAATAATCTCTCCACCAAGTCTTGGCGGATCCAGACAAGCGAAATGTAGCAAAATCGACCCCATTGGTCTCAAAAATACCCATGTTCCTGAGAACCTCGTGGCAGTTGTCTAGATAATCCTGGGGATCCTTAGTAGATGCACCGCTGAAAGTAGAAGTGAAGATATTGGTGAACTTATCCAGCCTCCACAAAGCATCGGCAGACATAGCTGCTCCATTGCCGGTCTGAGCTACCACACCCGGCTGAACTGCTCCAACTGGCTGAACCGCTAGAGTCTGAATTAGGGGAGTTACCTACTCCGGAGTGCAAGTAGTAGGAGTTTGGGCCCCTCCTCCAGCCTGAGAGACGGTTGGTGCTACAGAAAGCAAGCCCGCTCGGGTGACACTCTCTATGAGGCCCACTAATCGGACAAGAGCATCCTGAAGGACTGGGGTAGCAATAAACTCCTCTGGGACCTGAGCTGAGCCTACCAGAGCTACTGGGCCAGAACCTCGTCATCAAAGTCAACCTGAGGCTCTGCTACTAGGGCTGCTGCTCGGGGCTGAGCTCTACCCCTACCTCGGCCTCTAGCCCGGCCTCGGCCTCGCCCTCTACCCATCGTGAGAGCTGTTGCAAGGGGCTCGGGCTGCTGAGCGGTAGATGAGGAAGCACATGTTCTCGCCATATAAAGAACAGAGTAGAGATTCAATTAGCATTGAGAAACAAAACCGCACAACATGAAGAACAAATGTGAAGTTTTCCTAACTCTGTAGCCTCTGGGGGATAAATACAGACGTTTTCGTACCGTTACCTCAGACTCTACTGAGCTTGTCCGCGAATTATGAGACCTATGCAACCTAGAGCTCTGATACCAACTTGTCACGATCCGGAATTCCCACCCTCGAAAGTCGTGATGGCACCTATTCGTAGAAGCTAGGCAAGCCACGAACTTAGAAATCTTTAACTCTTCTGTTTTAATCTTTTTTTACAACTTATATTAATAAGTGATAAACATCTAAATGACATCGGAATATGAGATTTAAGCGGAAGTCTTAAATAAATATAAAACCAAAATGTTTCGAAAGTCAACACATGCCTCTACCCAGAAACTGGTGTCACAATATCCACGGACTACTAAGAGTACTACATACAACAGTTTGAAGGAAAAATAACATTGTTTGTCTCGGATACATGAGATAACAGAACATAATAAAAGATAGAGGAGTCGTCGGTCCTGCGGATGCCTGTAAGGCTACCTCGGTGTCTCGGTGGACTGAAGGCTGGCTCCCCTACTGCTGCTGATCAAGTGTCACTCCGGTATCTGCACAGAGTGTAGAGTGTAGTATCAGCACAACCGACCCCATGTGATGGTAAGTGTCTGGCCTAACCCGGCGAGGTAGTGATGAGGCTAGGACCAAACTCCAGGTAAACCTGTGCAGTTATATAATATATGGCGGAAAATAAACAGGAATAAGCATTTTAAAATGGGAAGGGGTACATGCTTGGGGGAAACATATCAAGACCAACAGAAACTTAATAAAATATGAAAGGATAGCTCGATATCTACAACAATACAATAACAATACTGTTGCGGCGCGCAACCCGATCCCTTATCATTTAACATTGTTGCGGCGTGCAACCCGATCCACATATATATAAATGTTGCTTGTTAAAATATGAAAGGACAGCTCAATACCTACAACGATACAATAAAAATAATGTTGCGGCGCGCAACCCGATCCCTTATCATTTAACATTGTTGCGGCGTGCAACCCGATCCACATATATATAGCTGTTGCGGCGCGCAACCCGAACCAATATAATATCTGTTGTGACGTGCAACCCGATCCACATATATATAGCTGTTGCAGCGTGCAACCCGATCCCTTATCATTTAACATTGTTGCGGCGTGCAACCCGATCCACATATATATAGTTGTAGCGACGTGCAACCCGATCAAATATAATATCTGTTGCGGCGTACAACTCGATCCAATATAATATCCATTACGGCGTGCAACCGGATCCAATATAATATCCGTCGCGGCGTGCAGCTCGATCCAATAGAATATCTGTTGCGGCGTGCTACCCGATCCAATATAATATCTGTTGCAACGTGCAACCCGTTCCAATATAATATCTGTTGCGGCGTGCAACCCGATCCAATATAATATCTGTTGCGGCATGCAACCCGATCCAATATAATATCTGTTGCGGCGTGCAACCCATTCCAATATAATATCTGTTGCGGTGTGCAACCCGATCCAATATAATATCTGTTGCGGTGTGCAACCCGATCCAATATAATATCTGTTGCGGTGTGCAATCCGATCCAATATAATATCTGTTGCGGCGTGCAACCCGTTCTAACTATACAGTCAACAATAATCATAATTAACCATCCCGGTAAGGGATCAACAATAGACTACACTATCCCGGCAAGGGAACTCAGCAGTACAAGTATATACGTCCCGGAAAGAGAGAATCAGCTATAACCAATTTTATCTCAACTCCTACTCGTCTCAATTACCACCATTTCTCAATCATAAGTAGATTCCACGATAAACAACTAAGTCTTTGCTCAATATCAAGAATTTACTCACTATTTCAACCATAGTAACATTCAAGAATACAACAAGTACCAATTTCAGACTCACGGTCATGCTTGACACCAATGTATAGATACTCTTCACCATGCCTATACGTCGTACTCAACAAGAAGCAAATAGCAAATAGGACTCAACTCTTAATCCCTCAAGCTAAGGTTAGACCGGACACTTACCTCGATGTCACGAACGCAATTCAAGCCTCAACTATCGCTTTACCTCTTGATTCCACCACCAACTCGCTCGTATCTAGCCACACGTCAATTAATTATATTAATAAATGTTAAATGAATCAATTTGAATGCATGAAAATGGATTTTCCAAAAGTCAAAATCGTCCCCCGGGCCCACATTGTCAAAACCTGAGGTTCGAATCAAAACCCGCTCACCCATTCCCCACGAACTCAAATATATAATTTGTTTTGAAATCGAACCTTATATAGAGGTCCAAATCCCAATTTGAAAAACCTAGGTTCTACCCAAAACACCCAATTTCCCCCATGAAAATCATTGATTTGAAGTTGAAATCATGTTAAAAGATGTTAATGATTGAAGAAAACTAGTTAAAAATGACTTACAATTGATTTGGAGAAGAAAGGTTGTTTGAAAAATCGCTTCTTATGTTTTTGGGGTTTTAAAAAATGAAAAACAACTGAAAATTCCGTCTATTTATACCCCTCTCAGACCCCCTGTGCGGACAGCACAAAATGGACTGCGGTCGCACAGGCCTTCCTGAGGGTACTGCGGTCCAGTGCCCTTTGCGGACCGCACGAAATGGACTGCGCCGCACAGGCCTCCACCGTGCACTGCACAAAGCCGACCGCGGACCGTACTAGCCCCCTTCCGCGGTCGCACACGTTTTTGTGCGGACCGCACTGGCAGGTTCAGAGACCTGCAACTTCTCTGAACCTGCAACAACTGTGTTTTTAGGCCTAAGACATCCCGGAATCTATCTAAAACTCACCCGAGCCCTCGGGGCTCCAAACCAAATATACACAAAATCCTCAAAAATATTTTACGGACTTATTCGCGCAATCAAATCGTCAAAATAACATCATGAACATCAAATTAAATCTCGAGATCAATGAAATTTCCTCAAAATTTCTTTAAACATCAACTTTGCGATTTAAGTCCGGATCACGTCATATGACATCCGTTTTTTACCAAATTCCACAGAAACGTCTTAAATCATATATAAGACCTGTATCGGGCGCCGGAACTAAAATACGGGTCTGATACCATCATGTTCTAAACAAATTTAATTTCAATTTTTCTTAAACAATTTCAGAAAATCATTTCCTTTAAAAATTAATTTGTTGGGCTTGGGACCTCAGAATTCGATTCCGGGCATACGCCCAAGTCCCATATTTTCCTACGGACCCTCCGGGACCGTCAAATCATGGGTCCAGGTCCGTTTATCCAAAACGTTGATCGAAGTCAAATTTATTTATTTTACAGTCAAGTTTATCATTTTTCATAGATTTTACCCATTTAAGTTGTCCGGCTACGCGCCTGGACTATGCACGCAAATCGATGTGACTCTAAATAAGGTTTTCAAGGCCTCGGAAATACAGAATTTAATTTAAAGAAAAGGTCATCACACACTTCTGGTGATTAACAAAATTTAGTTACAATGAGATATACGAAACATAACCATTTTTGGTGGTTGTATATATCTTACTCTACTGGAGTTTAAGTGGATCTAACAATGTTATCCACTTTGTAATCCTATATTAAAATAATTAGAATGAAAACAAATACCAAAATAGGTATTGTATACATAACATATAACCAAGTAGGCGATGATAAAAAATATTAAAATATAAACAAAAGGCTCAAATTAAATTACGCAAATCTGACCACTCCAGATGTAAGTGATATTTACATCACTACTATCAAGAAGAAAAACGCATCATCTTAAAGATATAATCAGCCTTATAATATTTGGAATGAACAAGATCTAACCACGAACGTAACAGCGTCGCATTACATCAGAAATGAACACTTTTCGAGAAAGCACGCGTTCTGAATGCCTCCTCTGTCGGCAAGAGAGAGAGAATGTGATGGAAAAGAGAATCCGGCAACTCACTGATTCGATCTACAGTTGTTGAATCGTTGGAAGCCATCTTTGGTTTTTTTGATAATTTTCCAGGCTTCAAATCCAAATAATACAGTAGCCCCTTGTCATACTTTCCCTACTAATACATCAGCCTTTTTCCCGTTTTCACTTTCTTGAAATTCAAGTTTCTCTGGAATTTCTTCAATATAATACGAAGACCCAATTTCAAATTCCCGAAATTTTGGGGCCACGTAACAATTCTTTTCACTTACTTGATAACATGTTATAAAATAAAGATTGTAAAGTAAAGACAGATATAAAGAGAAACTGATATATTATTCGAGTTCAAATGAATCTACATAATGAATTGAAATATACTCTATTTATAGAAAAAAGAAAGTTGTTGTGTAAGCTGTTACTACAAGCTGCTGTGTAAACTGCTATTGTACAGATATAAATAATCTTCTACCGAGGGTAATGTTTATCTATAATGGAGTACCGAAAGGATAAGCTTCTACCGAAAGTATAAGCTTTTTCACGAGGCTTATTTCCAATAAAATACTAAATAGATAAACATATTTACGACGGAGTCCCGTTATTTACAACGGAGTACTAAATAAACATCCATAATATACATATTTATAACACTTGTCACATAAATTAAATTACTTATTGTTATCAAAGGGACGCCCGTCTTAATTATCATGAAAAAGACCAAGAAGTAAGGTTTAAGATGGAATGGACAAGTTCAATTTGCCAAGAAGCAACCGCACAATTTTCTTCTTATAATCATCGGATATCTGAAATTCACTAATCCGATTAATTTAAATTCGCGTCGTATATATCCCATTTAAGGGGAAGAGCTCTCTATCAGTTGCGATTTCTCTATTCTTAAAGTTCCAACGTGTCTAATTAAGGGTTAGAGCAGGGGCTGTCCAAGGGTCAAGCCACTAAAGCACGGGCTTTAGGCCCCCAAATTTTAGGGGCCCCAAATTTTATTTTATTTTTTTATTTGTATTTGTATTGAGACCCTCTGAATTCGTATCGCATAAGGCCTAATAAAAGAGAAAATATATTTTAAGAGGAGTAGTTTTTTAACCACATGGCTCGAACCCAATATATCTAATTTAAGGTAAGTTGGGTCATATACATCTCACAACAATCTTTAAAGATAAGGTCTAATATAATAGTTACTTTAAAATAAGAAAGTAAAATATTTTATAAAAGGTAAAGATAACTTTTAATTTAGTATTGATGTAACCGTTTGAGCACAAATTGAAAAAAGAGAATCACTCCCCCTAAACCCTTGTCATGAATATAAAAAATTTTATTATTTAAATTTTACGATTGACATCATTAGTGATGTACCTATATTATTTTTCTCCTTTTACATTTCTCACTAAAAACGTGTAATAAACATTTAGAATCCATTTGTTGTTATCTTCAATAGTTCAAGTCTTATTTTTTATCATTCTCATCAGAAAACGGGTACTACATTCTTATATTCTCTTTCTTGGTTTCTCAAAAAAAAAATTAAGTTTCGATAAGTTATATTGTTCTCAAAGAAAAGAGTGTTATTTTTTTCTATAAAAAACAATAGTTGAAGAGTAGTGTTGAATAAAACCATATTGTGCATTCTTTTTTTTTTTGTTCCTCTTTTTCCTTCAAGTTTCAAACTTTACAACAAGTATATTAGAGCATCGAAAATTATTTCGATATCAAGTTATTAAATTCTTGAATCTGGTTCTATTATCTAAGATCAACCAGTGGCGGATCTAGGATTTTATGTTCGTGAGTGCTTAATTTTTCTTAATGTGTAGTAACTACTTAATTTTTTGGTTGGTAGGTGCTTTCTTTTCCTTTTATATCAGATGCCTCAAATTTCTTATATAATTATACATATTCTATGTAAAGTTTAATGGGTGCTGAAGCACCTAAATTTAGTACGTAGCTCCGCCCCTGAGATCAACAATATCTTAGGAGAGATCAAATGATTTATAAAATAAATTATTAACAACTTTACATCTTAACAAGCTAGAAAAATAGATTTTAATTAAAATATATAGATAATTTTTTTTCCTGAAAGGCACCTGATTAAATAGTGGCTTTAGACCACCATTTTTTTTGAGCCACCCTAGGTTAGAGGAATCTAATCCACCGTATCGTACTTCTTGGTGGTCCATGCACGTACATATCTAATGGCTAAGACATTATTAAACTCAAAATATTTTCCACATAATCTGTTGTTTCATCTAGTAATAATTTTCTTTACGGTACGTGGTCCCAGAAGAAGCCGGTGATCGGAAAAAAAAAAAGTATTTACATCTTATAGCTGCAAAAGTATATATATATATATATAAATATATCGATTATTATTTTGAGAGTCACTATATACAATGTCATTTTCCCCTAATTTATATTCATAAGATGCATGGGGCTCACTATTAAAGCTCTATAGCCACAAATTCTCTTGCCAAGATAATGACTATTCCAATGTCACAAATATCCATTGGCTTAAAATTTTTTATCTGGATAAGCAAATAGATGACAACCCAATGAACATTCACTATCTCTCTTGCTCTTTTTGTTGCTTTTCCACTTGTACATATAACATTCTAACTAACAAAAATAAAACATTTCTTGTTCAAAGTTCTTACTCAAACACACATACAAGAAATCTATAAACCTTTCCAATGGCTTCCATCACAATGACATCTTCTTTCTTGGGCGGCTCCGTCGTAGCCCGGGCCAAAGCCACCGCCGCCACCCGCGGCGGGGTTGTCATGGTGAAGGCCAGCTCAGAAAATAATGTAGTGATGAACAAGAAGGAAGAGAGCAACAAAAGCGGGAGGAGGGAGTTGTTCTTCGCCGTGGGGGCAGCCGCCGCTTGCTCCGTCGCCAAGGTGGCGATGGCCGACGAGGAAGAGCCGAAGAGGGGAACGGCGGAGGCCAAGAAGAAGTACTCTTCAGTTTGTGTTACAAATCCAACTGCAAGAATTTGCCGCTACTGATAAAGTTAGAGGGAAGTTTATAAATTACAATATGCATGTTCTTTTGTAATACATTATGGATGTAAAAACCTGTTCTTTCATGTGATTTAATATTTTACTTTTCACGGATCATAGAAAATATTTGCAAAATTACGTTACTTATAAGGTAACAAGGTAAATCCGTAGGATCAGGCATTAATTAATTGGACAAATTGAATAACATACCAGATGTTCTTTTTTAATCTTTTGCCATAATACATCATTACAATAAACAAAAGCTATGAATTGAATTTAGATCCTATTAGCACCCAAAAAAAGTTATGTCGCTAAATCCTTAAGTACAAGGATATTATGGATTGAAATCCGTGGCTAATCCGTTTTATTATAGACTTTTCCATTTTAGCGTATGCCATTAATTTAACTAGTCTTGCAAGATTTACAAGATGACCACACTTCTTATGCAAGATATATTTTTAACTAATCAATTTACTCAAACTATACACTCTCTCCACCTTAATTGTTATCCGTTTTTTAGAGTTAAATTGATGTTTGAACTTTGTCCTGTGTGAAATTGGATAGTAGCAAGTCAGTCAATATATTACCTATTAGGAAAATACCTCGAGTTGAGTATGCTACTGGCAAAAAATGAGACAATTCACACTCAAATATGCAATCATGAACAACTGAATGGTGAAGAGGACCACATTTTTATCAATTTAATTCTCTAGAGTCATCTGGAGAAAACAAAGAACCAAAGCAACATAAGTTCATTTGACACCACAAATTTTGTGGATAAGGTTTTGGATCCAATTGGATGATACCCTCATAGCATTACCCCTCGTCACATTTAAATCTTAACCAAAAGACAAACTTTGGATCTCTGAAAGAAAATTAAAACCTTCCAACAATGGCTTCTCTACCAAGTTCATCCTCATTCCTTGGCAACTTAGCCACCACCATATCCAACCCGCCTCCGGCGACCACTCGGGGAAAGATTGTGATGGTTAAAGCCTCTAAGATTGAGAAGACTGAGATAAACAGAAAGGAAGAGATTAGCAGTGGCAGGAGAGAATTGGCTTTTGCGTTGCTAGCTTCTGCTGCTGCAAGTTCATTTGCAAGAATTGCCATGGCAGAGGAGGAGCCGAAGCGCGGTACACCAGAGGCAAAGAAGAAGTATGCCCCAATTTGTGTCACAATGCCCACAGCTAGAATATGCCACAAGTAAGAATTTTCATGTGCTATGATGTATGCAGAACTTAGCAGTACAAATAAATAATAAGAGTGACTATTTCACTATTGCTTCAATCATGTAAATGTGAAATTTCCAATTTCAAGGTTCACATCATGACCACAAAAGTGCTTGGCAATCTGTACATGTCAAAGTAGAAAGTAGAATCGAACACCACCACTTTAGTTGGTCTTTTTCTTTCTTATGAGAGGTGCTATGATGTCAAAATCTGTAGAAAAGAGCTCAATCTAGTGTAATGTGTTACAAAGAGCTATTCATTACGTTTACAACCAGCTAACTATCTCAAAAAAACAAGCATATACCATATGAAAATTGATACATTCAGAGCAATTCCATTGTGTCAAAGCAAAGTACAATGGACGAGGTAGGTGGTATGGGAGTGGGGAGGTGAAATACTGCTCTGGCCCTCTGGCAGCATCAGTAAACTAAGTGGAAATCCTAATCCTATGTGCTTTATTCCCCAAAGCAGGGGCAGGGAAGAACAGTTTTGACACATCAAAAAGGTCCTAATGTAAACAGCAAACATGAATAAATCAAGGAGCAGACAGACTAACTCGAAACAACACCTTTAAAAACACAGCAAATTTGGACATGTACAGGAGGTTTAAAAGACAATCCTCTAAAAAAATCAAGAGAAAAAACAGACCATTGTAAGATCTTGTTTACTCTTCAAATAGAAACGAAAAATGAACAAGGAAAAGAAACTGCAGGGTACTGTTGGTCTACAAGTGAAGTACTACAAAGCTTGCAGAATATACGTCAAAATTCTCCACTTGTTTCAACTGTTACCAATAGATAACAGGCTAAAGACATGGGCACCAGTTATACCTCCTTGCTCAATCTTGCTATTTTGCAACAGGAAAGACATGGTCAGTCCATACTTTTCCCATTTTGCTGGGAAGCAACATAATTGCGCACCACTTCAATTGCTAATTGATGGGCATTTTTATCTTGGATGCTTGCAAGTGCATCCATGGCTTCGTAAGTCTCTCTATCAGCAAATAGCTTCAAGTTATATCGAGATGATGACTCAGGGATGCCTTCCCATTTTTCAACAAACTCCCCAAGTTTCTCAAATCCCTGGAATAAAATTATAATCCATAAGATAAGAATATTATATGATTCAGATTCCCCATTCAAAGAATATAGAATGAAAGAAAAATGATGTTTTCTGTTTCAATCAGATTACCTTTTAACAAATACAATGTTATCTACTAAAAGAAGTGTTCCTTACCATGCGGTTTGTGAAGTCGCCAAATGATTCTTTAGATTGTCGCTTTCTTCTCCAATGGAAAAATAAAGGCTCCAGAACTTTTTCAAGATCCTGAACCTTAAGCTTATCCTTGAAAGTTTTTGCCAATGAAGTTTGATTGGGAGTTCCACCGAGCCAGATCTAAAACAAACACATTATAAGTTTCATTAGCGCTCGGGTTTAGACAATCTAGGTCACCATAACCATAGATGCTAAACTACAGCAACAACACAATAGATCTCAACGAAGTTTGAATTTCAACTACCTGATAGCTGTTTGGACCATCTCCAACCAAGCCAAGTTCAGCCATGTATGGTCGAGCACACCCATTAGGACATCCTGTTATCCTTATGACAACAGATTCACTGTACTTCAGACCAACCTGGAACCACGAAGGTCAATCTCATTCAATATACACCAGCAACCGATTGTACAACTAATAATTTAGAAAGGGCAATACTTCATACCCTTTCAAAAATAGCTCGAACACGCTTGAGGATGTCAGGTATTCCACGCTCAGCTTCAGTTATTGCAAGAGGACAAAGAGGAAAAGCCGGGCAGGCCATTGCTGTTAGATTGAGTGGATCCACATACCTAGGTTGCTTTTCAAGAAAAAATAATAAAGATTACCCAAGAAGAAGACCATAATGAAATGCCAAAAACAAAAACTTCAGTGCATAGGACCATCAGGAAAAGTGAGCAACTCTCTATTTTCTGTATTCTAGAAGTTTTTATTAAGGAAAACTAGAGGAAATTCGCATCAGCTCCCTGGTTCACCTAGCCCTCCTAATAAAACATATATGCCACTTCATTCACATTAAGAAACAGCAGCTCAAATTTTCGAAACTCCTGTATAGGTAAATATATGCGAGTAACAAACCCGCAAGTACAAACTTTGCAAAATTTCAGTAGTATGTGTACCGTAAAGTAATAACATTCAGTTGACACTCGTCCTCCGAACCCCAACCATTCTTTTGGGTCGGAAGTAGTAGTAAAAAGTGAAATGCAAAAATTGGGGGGAGGAGACTATCAGACAACTCCTAGGATTTATTGGAACTCCAGCACTTTTAACAGGTTTATACCTATTTCAGATATTGCATTCCATAAGCACTTTTTTAATTAGACGTACAACCATTTTGTGTATTATGGCATTCCATAATCATGCATACCTTCAAAGACACTGCTATGCAAAACCTGTCTACTTATTGAGAATCTAATAATTCATTCATGGAAAGCATATATGGATCAACTGAATACTTCCTTACCAGCAAACCACCCTGTGCAAGAACTGTGGTGATGGGGCGCTTCCACGCTTGTCGAATATTGCACAATATAATATTCTGGTTTGGTGTGAGACGCACATTCAGATTATACTTCTCAATAACTTCCCTGAGTGCCTTCTTCATCGCTCCTTTTACACGACCATTGTCAACATGTAGACCACAAAACAAGCTACCATCTCCCTGACAAAAGTATTTGAAGAACACAGCAGATATATCAAGGGTAAACACCACAATAACCACTAGTATGGAACTAATTGCCAGAAATGAAAGTTTGATGAGTTTCTACTGCAGACTTACCGCTTCGTGCCATCCCAAATAACTCTTGAATTCCCACTCAGGCAATTCACGGCAAGGTTGAAACTTCTTTCCATAATACTGTTCAGTGACAGATCGAAACTTCTCGATTCCCCATGAGCTGAGTAAATATTTCAATCTGCTGTATCTGCGATCATCTCTTCTGCCGTTTTCTCTTTGAGTAACAACAATGGCTTTAACAGCATAGAGTATATCCTCTTTAGGCACATAACCTAATGGCTCTGCCAATCGAGGAAAAGTGGTTTCCATCCTATGAGTTCGCCCCATACCACCACCAACCTGCAAAAGACGTCAAGGATAACTTACATTAGTCCCCAGAACAAGCAAAGGGAGAAAGAAGAAAGAGCCTAGATTGTCTTCTTACATATATGTTGAATCCCTGAGGCTCTCCATCCTCATTAGATACAACAACAACACCTATATCATTTGTGAAAATGTCCACCGAGTTATCAGTTGGCACGGTAACTGCAATTTTGAACTTCCTTGGCAAGAACTGAGTTCCATAAATGGGTTCAGGTGAGTCAGGGAAGTTTGTTCCATGGGAGTTATCATTTCGAGCTTTCACAACTTCAGGAGGTTCTGCTGTCATAACTTTCTCCCCATCCACCCAAACGTCATAGTAAAATCCAGACTGGGGAGTTAAAAGTGCTGCAATGTTATCAGCTGTTTGTTTAGCAAACATATAATCTTTTTTAGCAAATGGGGCAGCTGGAGCAAGAACGTTCCTATTGAGGTCACCACATGCACCAAGAGTTGAACCCATGTTTTTGATGATTGTACTCATTACTGTCTTGAGATTTTTTTTCAAGACCCCATGCAGCTGAAAGGTCTGTCTTGTTGTCAAACGAAGTGTCCCAATCCCAAATTGGTCAGCAAGATCATCCATGACCAAGTAGAGTCTGTTTGGTACCTCCCCACCAGGGTTCTTTGTCCGAAGCATGAATGAGTATGATCTTCCCCCACGCTCATCTCTGTCGTATTGCATATAGCTTCCATGGAACTTGATCAATTGTGTTGCAGCCTCATTGATGTTGGGGGCATCATTTAGAATCTCCTCATTAAGAGGATACCTTATGAAGTTACTCTGTTCTTTGAATATTTCAACCTTACTACGCTTGGGCTCCACTGCAGCTGGCTTTGCTGGCTGCAAAAGATCAACGGATGTGTTAGGCTTTACAAAGATTAACCATGCACACAGTAAAATGAAAAATGACAGAATTTCTCCAGCATTAGGCTTATGAAACATAAATTGCAGTAGTGGTTTACAAAGTTGTGGTTTTTCCTTCTTATGACACAATCAATAAACAAAAAATTAAAAATAAGCAAAAGGCAAAACGAAATAATTTGAATATCCAGACTTTTTACCTTTTGAATGATTAAAAGTCGAGCCTTTACTAGCAAAAAATATGTAGACTTTACTTTTTATTTTAAAAAAAAAGTTTTTGAATATGTATAATTTACTAGCAAAAAGCAATGTAATTATATTCCAGCTCAGAAAACTGTCAAACTACCTTAGTTAAAAATAAAAAAATAAAAAAATCATGGCATATACAAAAGAAACATGAAAAACAAATCACAGCAATTCAATCAGTTCGTACATAGAGCTGCAAAAAAAAAAAAGGAACCAAAATGATTTTCTAAAAGGTTAAAAGTAAAATTGACAAAAGGTGGCGGAAATTGCTTGAAATTTAAAAAATTTAAGGGGACAAGGACAATAGTCAAATTACCTTGGATTTTAAAAAAGAAAAAAACTCAAAAAATGCATGGAATACGAAAATCGAAACAAATTCACCAAAAAAACACATCGACACTTCAATCAATAGGCAACAAAAAACATTTCATTAAAAATTAAATTAAAGCATCAGGAAAAGTAAATTAAAATGGACAAAAGTAAGCTTTTTTTATACCGTAGATACGGCGCGGACAATAGAACTAGGATTCGACGGGGAAAAGGACTGAAAAACGTGAAGACGCCTGCTAAGCAACAGCGAATTGGAGGTGCTTTTTAACCCGGAGAAGTTGTGAATTTGGAGCTTGGGGTTCGGGTCATCGGCGACGGCGATGTTAATCGCTGCTCCAAACGACATCGTCATCCTTACCCCTAGCGAATAACAAATAGATAAATAAAGCTAGGGTTTTTACGAACAGAGAAATTTGTGAAAATGGCGGAGAGAGTGTATTACAGATATATTTGAGGGAGTGGGTGAAAGGGAATATTTGGGTGGTGAAGAAGGAGGGCGGAGGATTGATGGCTTTCTTTAGTGCTTCGTCACGTGCCTAGCACGAGACAGTATCTTTTGCCTCTTCACGCGCCGATAATTGGTCTCAATTAATGCGACCTACAGTTGCACTTACATCCCAAACCGTTATTTATCTCAACTTAGAATGCATATAAATCATATTTCACATATACCTACCCACAAAAATTACACACTAATAAAATAAATTCAGCTAAACTGCACATCTTGAAAAAAAAATACTAATAACAAGATTTGATAATGACAAGATTATAAATGAACTTAAAAATGTAATAAAATTAAGATTGAGCATTTTAAATAGTACAAAGATAATTTGTACGTTTTTTATTTTTTAATATTGACATGAATTGATAAGCTTTTATAGTATGGAATAATGTGATTTTATAAATAAAAAAAATTGTGCTCGAGTCTCGACTCGTCAACAATTAAAATATTTATCTTAGTTGTCATATTTAACTTGGTGATTTTGTGATTGCATCTTAAATGATTGTGCTAATTTGTCTTTAAATTATTTAATGAAACTTGGCTTATATGTAGTAGATATTTGAAAGTAACTCATAGATATATAAACCAAATATCTTAATTGTGAGTTTGGCTATTAGCACAGGCGAATTCAATATGGAAAACTTACACAAATATTTCAAATAAGTGTCAACTTACCAACATCTAGTCATTAGTCATAGACTTACCAAAACTAATCAAGTACATATAAAAATTGAAAAACTAAATAAATAAGGTTCTTTCTCTCAAAGAATCACATGCAAAAATCACTTTCCTTATTTTCAAGCGTGATTAACAATATTAGATGCAAGACGGAAAGGAAATTTCATGAATGAGGTAACAATAGGGTGATGAAATACAAATATATATATATATATATATATATATATATATATATATATATATATATATATATATATATATATATATATATATATATAATATTCCAAAAATCTAAGCAAAAATGAAACTTTTTCAACGGGTATAGTTGAAATTCATTGAAAACATACAGATAAGTCAATATACAAAATTTGAGGAAGATTGGAGGTGATTTGGACTGGTTTTGTATTAAAATTCGTAATTAAATCGAGATTAAAAATTCTTCTGCGATACATGTATCACGCATGATCTCACGCACACGTATACATGGATATACATATTAATACAAATATGATACATATACGATACACAAATGATGCACAGTGTGATACACATATTATTTTTTTCATGTTCATTTTTTACTTCGAATTTCAAACCACCTCAAAACTTTACCAAATCATCCCAAAACTAAGATTTAAGCTCCTTAAGATGTACCCAATCTATTCTAATACACTCACTCAAAAGAAAGCAAAAAATTAATTTTTTTTTTGCTACAAATAGCTAATTGGCTAATATTAGTAATATTTTATGAATTGATCAATTTTTTTAATGAGCTACTTATAAATGGACATAACTGGTAATTTTTCATTCAATATTTGAGGTTAATCTTAGCATTAGACTCGTTATATTTTAAAAGTTGTAGGCTCATATTTAAATATTTTTTATAATTTAATAAATTTTTATACATAAACTTATACTCCGCATCGAAAGTTATGAATTCAATCGAACTCATAGCTGCAATGCAACGTCCGCCACTGGCTATTACAAGATCATACGTTGTTACGGTTTGCACTTCATTTTGATATGCAGTTATTTATTTAAATTTAAAGTATACGCCTAAACCAGATGTTCGTTATAATGACTTTAGGATCGAGAAAAATGGAGGCCTTGCATTTGCTAAGATTATAGTGTGGGAATCGATTATTTATCAATGACCCGTCTTTTCTTTTAACAGCTTGTTTGGATTGTCGTTTTCTATTGTATCGTATTGTTAATTTAAATATGATTTTGATTGTTATTTAAATTTTATTGTATCGTATCGTTAAATTCGTCGTTACGTAACGACGAAATTAATGTGGTACTTTATGTAACGACCGATTTGGTGTGGGTTGCATCGTTATCTTGTCTTTTTCTCTCATCTCACCCTTCACTATTATTAAAAGCCTGTTTGGCTTAGCTAATTTAGAGTAGCTGATAAGCATTAGGTGCTGAAAAGCACTTTTAAGTGTTGAAACTGATTTAAAAATAAGCAGTTACGTGTTTGAATAAAAATGCTGAAATTAATAATAATCAGCTGAAGAACTGGGTATACGAAGAGTTTTGTTTTAAAAATAAGTATTTTAGAGATAGAATAGTAAATATTTTGGTCAAACCTAAAGTGTTTATAAGCTGAAATTTGATAAGTTGGGAGGGACCAACTTATGACTTTTGGCTTATTTTTGGCTTATAAGCACTTTTAATTTTGCCAAACGCGTAGATAAGTTAAAAAGTGTTTATAAGCCAGTTTGACCAGCGTATAAGCTTAGCCAAACACCCTCTAAATTATTTTATTTTATCATTTACCCTACCTTTTTATAGTATAAATTTACCCCGTATAATTTTTCTTTATAATATTGCAAATTTATTCTTCATATTACTGGTACATGATATAATGAAACAATGGCAAACAATACAATCTATCTAAACATTGTATTTATTAAACGATACAGTACAGTTCAATACAATATAATACGATACATTATGAAACGACATGTAACAACCGTCCAAACAAGCTGTAACTATCAATGATTCAACTTAAATATACGAAGTGAGCGTTGTCGTATTTCACCTTATATTAAGTTATGATATTTTAACTTACTAGTATCTATGAATGTGCGTTGCACGTTAATAATAACATGTAATGGTTTAAACATTTAAATCATCTAAAATACGAGAAAATATTATTACATTAGCATAATACATGAATTCAAAAATGAAATGATATTATTAGAACTTACACAAATGATCAATTTAGGCATGTTAGTTAGATAGTTACGTATTATAATTTAAAAGCATTTGATGTGATGGTATCTTACCAAACACTTCTTTGTAAATGATGTTTTTTTGTGTATGTTAATTTCTTTCTAATGCTTTGGTTGCTCTCCCGTAACCCCAGAACTCTTGTTGTCGGTATTGATATTCCTCTTGAGAGTGCAACATATAGTTGTTCGTGCAAGAAAATATATTGCAATAAATATCTAATATTTAGGATATTTGTCCTTGTGCTTTATTTATTATAATTGCAAAATATAAACATACCTAAAATTATTTTCACATAAATTTAAAAGGATATTCTTTAGTCTCGGAAGACGAAAGTTGAATTCAGGGATAAAAATATACTTAAAAATACATTGACCAGTATCATAATTTTCCATGTATGACATTATTGTCAAAACTTCTATATACCATCTACGTGCTATTACATAAGTTATTCTTTCGGATCTAAGTTTTTCAGTAGCATGACGGGTATATATATATGCAATGGAAGATCAATTTTAACTTAGTATATTATATGTATGGTGACACTCACATATGTAAGAATTAATAAACTTGACAACAAACCTGTGTGGTAGAAGGTCATTTGGTATTAAAGCATTTAAGTATTTTTCTTGGTAGTAATTAATGGTATCATCTTCTGTTGAGTCAAGAACTGAAAAATATTTTATTTTTACCATAAAATTTCGCAATCAAACTTTTATTTAGTTGATCAATATATTCATTTATGCTAGCTAAGATAGCCTTTTAATTTCTATCATGCAATTTCCACAAATTGCGTTTTAATATAATGATAGAAATATTTCCCTTATTAAATGCACTATTAATTCGAAACATCTTTTATTAAATGTTCTCCTTCGTTTCCGACACGAAGCAAGAAGTCACCGAATATTGGATAATCTAAAGTGAGTAGCCTCATAATAAAATCGTTGCTGGTACACCATTTGTTATTATTGTTAACAGTATTATGCCTTTTGATTGACATTTGCAAGTACTGCATGACATAGAAATATTATTTCTATTTTGTCGGAGACATCTACAAAAGATAATCTCAGCTATATCAGAGTCGATTCTTTATAATGTAGTCTTGAAAGCTTGTTCTTGTTCAAGATTTAAGTTTGATTGTGCTTCAATAGACAATTGTATGACCGTTTGATTCTCAATACTATACTAACTTTTTAATCTATAACGCTTTTTTATGGAATAAATTTAAATACCTTAAGATCTTTTTTTTAATTTAAAAAATATTTTTTCTTATATGATGAATTTAATAAATAATTAAATTAGATTCTCTTACTAAATAATTAATTGAAAGATTTTATTGTTTGGTCTTAACATAAAAAATATTTTTTTTATTTTGATTAGATTCTTACTATTAGTTGAAGATTTAATCTTAATTATAATTTATCTACCATAAATTTTATTTTCAAAGAGTAAGAGGATGATCTGAAATTTCACTTTTAGATCTTTATGTTTGTAGAATCATTAGTGATATTGACTTTTGCCAACCATTTTTCTTTCTCTTTATCCCACATTTATATTCTTAAATATTTTTTTAGTTGTTGATATTACACGAAAAACCAATTAAAAATTTATTATTTGAGTAGAAAAACAGTTCAAATATAATATAAAAATATAATACTGAGATATATTTTTTTCTCAATTTCAACGCTTTATGCATTCCATTTAATAGTACTTTTATTTTTTCTTGGTATTGGATGTTATGGAGTGGTAATGTACTATCAATATGGAGGATTCTTATAAAATTAATTTAATTTTTACATACTTTTAATAAGAATTTAATAGACAAAAAATTTATTAATTTTAAAATCTTAAATATTAAAAAAATAACATAGAAGGTCTTGCAGTCCAAAAAATAGGTTATCTTATTATATCCTTTACTTATGAGTTCTTCTATTTAATATTTAGGATTATTTTTCTATCAATATGATAAATGTGCTTTTGTAATAATATAGACTCCCCTTTTTCTAAATAGATTTGCATAATATAATATATTTTCAAATTCAATTAGTAATAGAAATTTTTAACGTGGAAAGTAATTATACTAACAGGATTCCTACCATGAAGAATTATGTCATAAAACAAATAGGATTACAAGGCTAATGTCTAGAATTTCAATTATGTCCTTTTATTGTGAGTTATTATGCTTAATGTTATAAGGTTATTTTTGCAAACCGACATTGTATTCATGCTTTTATAATAATATAGATATAGATAGTAAGGGTGTTAAGGGGTCGTGTCGGGCCGGCCGGACTAGGGAAAAAGGCCGGTCTTAGTACCGGTCCGGTTACCGGTTACAATTTACCGGTCTTACTGGTTCCGGGCTTAGCCAGCGGGAAATTAGACCGGAATGGTTCCGGGTCTAATGAGCCGGGCTTAGTTATTTTTTCCCGTATTTTATAAAACAATCGTAATTTATATTAAGATAAGTAAAAATATAAAATACTAAAAACTAACTTATAAAAATAATGTTTGAAAAAATTTCAAAGGCTTTAAAAGCCTTATATTTGAAATTTTCATTACGAATTTAAGATAGTACAATGAACATGAAAAAAAAAAGTTAACTTATAATTTGCAAGTTCTTTTTTTAATTTAATTTGCAAATTAAAGTTTACATTTTACAACAACTAAATTAAAGAAAAAAGTGTAAATTCAAATTTGAATTATTAATCATAATCTTCAAACTGCAAAGGTTTTGCATTGCCCTAGTAAGTTTTTCATAATCAATATTAACTTCTTTGCCATCTTCTGGAGTGTTGAAATTTGAATTTTAAAATTTAAAAATTGAAATTAAGTGACTACATAAAATTATTTAATAAGACCAATATGTATGGATCAAACTTCAAAAGCTTTCATTTCATATTTTCATTGCATAATAATACTTCAAATTAACTTATCTAATAAACTAAATTTAGCTTAAATAAGTCTAATAAATTCAAAATAACACAAATTGTCTCAAATCAACTTAAACACGAATTTCTAGAGAACGCTCAAGACAATCCTTCATATGCCTCCTTAACCCAGTTGTGCCCTCCCACTTTCGACGAACATTAAAGACTCGACCACAGTTTTTGCACTATACTTTGCAAACTTCTTCGTTTTCTTCTATCACCTCAAAGTGTTCCCAAACATGTGAGCTCACTCTAGAAACACGGGGGTATGATTTAACCTGATTGAAAATTTGGGTTTGATAGTTGAAAGATGAATGAAGAAATGGGGGGGGGGGGGGGGAGGTTTATTTATAGTTTTTTAAAGAGCTAAAATAGTAAATAATGAAAGTGTTATTTTTGAAAAAAAATGCCCAAAAGGGCTATTCTTGTAAATTAGCCGTTGGGCAACGGTCAAAATGGCAACTGACGTTGCCAACGGTCAAGTGTATTAAAAAAAAAATTAAACTAGTCGTTGAACCGATCCGGTTAACCAGTTCAAGAATGACAAGACCTTATCGGGTTGGACTGATTCAGTTATGTGGTAGTGAAATCTTCTCCGGCATAGATCGGTTCACGTCCAAACCCGCCCTATTTGGCCCCGTTAACACCGGTCTGATCTAAAACCGAACAGGGCCGGTCTGGAATAGGGCCAGCCCGGCCTGTTTGACAAGTTTAACTTATATCAAGGAATATAACTCCTTAATTTCGTTATATTTATACGGTATATTCACTTTTACGAGATATGATAAATGTTAACAACTCGTTTAAAACCTAAACTATTATCGCTTTCCTATTGTATAACATTCCAATAAAGATTTACATTATTGTATTTTTAAAAGTGAAAGTAACACCTTTTTGTTCCCTTTTTTTCTTTTTGGGACCTAATACAATATTTTACGTCATTTCATGTATATAAAACTTTTAAGAACCTAGATTTATTAAACTATTTTGAACATTAAATTTTTCTCTATCAAACAATTTCTTAATGGTTGCTTTAGTATTTTTCTCTAGCATTAACACATATATATAAATTTAATTAACATTAAATTTTGTGTACAACTCAAGCAAGCAAGCACCTTCACATAAAATAAAATTGGTGGAATAATTTTGATCTAAAAGTGGAAGCCATTGGTTACTAACTAATGAAAAAAAGAAGAAGAGGAAAATCTAGTTTAACAAATACTGTAGTTTTTTCGGTTGATTGTATACTTGTATTTGAAAAGGAGCGTGGGAGCGCGTAATGAGTGCGAGTGGAGTAGCAAACAGTCAAAGGGCAAAAACTGAAATTGGACTCTTGTTCTTTTTTTATTTTTTAAATATATGTTTAGCAAATAATTTGGACTATGGCTATCGACTGATAAATACATTGAATCTGGACAAAAGTGCTTGGAATTAAACGAATCTAACAAGTGCTTTTTGAAATATGCAGATGCAAAACTGCAATGTTAACAATAAAATATCAATTTAATTACACTAGTAAGAGCCGCCTCTTTTTTCTCCTTCTCATTATTTAGAAAAATTGAATGTGATTTAAGTAATTAATTTTGTTTCTTTGGTTGAAAATGAACAAAAAGTTTTACCCTTATTCCTTTTCTCTTAGGCTATGCTAAAGGAGTATAGAAAAAACAAATAAACTCAGATATTTTTATAACAGTCGTTCTCTATAATATTATTTCATTATAAGTGTGTAATTTCTTTAGAACTATATGTTCTTTATAACATACTTAGTTTACTATAGCAATAAAAAGTAAATCAAAACAAACAAACAATCATGCTATAAATGTGTTTGACGTAAAATAAAGAAAAATGCGAAAAATTTACACCATTTTTTTTCAAAGAATCTTGTACATCCTCATCTCATCGTGTTTAAGGATGGCAAAAGTTATACTTACGAATAATAAGTCTTTTACAAAACCCCAAGGTATAATCTGCAAGTTACTTTTCTTTATTTGACATTTTATTCAGCTTTATGTAAATATTATCTAAGAGAGAACAAATTAGTGTAAGTATTTAAGTTATTTATTTATTTTTAGTTTGACGACATCACTTAGATCAGCAAAACAAGATCGAATATTAATCTAAAGAGTGGGACCATTGTTCAAAAAGCGGACCGGGGGACCAAAGCCATTCATTTGGATTCCATGTAAAAAAAATTCAAAAGGCGGAGAACTTATGGTCTTTTCGCGTGATAAAAGGGCCAATGTCCAAGACACACCTTTAGTTGAAAACAACCGTCATAAAAAAGAGCCCAAAAAATGTTCAGCGATCTAGAGTGAGGAGATTTGGAGATAGCGTCGGCGTAACTGATAAAATTATGACATCATGTGTTTAAGTCGTGAAAACAGCCTCTTGCAGAAATGCAGGATAAGGTTGTGTACAATAGACCTTTATGGTCAGACCTTTTTCTGAACCCCGTGCATAACAGAAGCTTAATGTACCGGACTGCCTTTTTTATATCTACAAAGTAGGGGTGGCAAACGGGCGGGTCGGTTCGGATGTGAGCGGGTCAAAACGGGTATTTAAAAAACAGATAAATTAACCGAGCCGACCCGTATTTGAGACGGATAAAAAACGGATTTATCCGGCGGATAATATGGATATCCATATTATCTATGACTTCTTAAAATATGATCACTTATGAGAGAATTCCTAGTCTTCCAAACTTGAGGAACTCCAATTTGAGGCTTTACAAATGTAAAAGTTAAACACATTAGTTATTCATTGATTATCCATTTGGTTAACCATTTTCTAAGTGAATAATATGGTTCTTTATCCATATTTGACCCATTTTTAAATGGTGCATTATCCAACACATGTTTTGATGGATAATATGACTGGATAATTATTTTATTTGAAACATTTTGTCACCTATACTACGAAGAGACTAATTTGATAGTTGATGACTTAGCCAACAAATTAATCTTGCGGTTGCCAATGGCATTCACTATCTTTTAGTTAGGAATTGGGTGATCTTTGTTGCCTCTATCTACAAGGAGGTTGAGTTGGTAATCGATTGTGTCAAAATTAAGCCCTAGATATGCCATTGTTGAACTCTTCATGAACATTGACATCAGAGATGAAGAAGGAAGGATAAGAGAGGAGATATAGAGAGAACTCTGCTCATTTTCTTAACTAACTAAAAGAAATGAAATGTATTGTACATATATAACAATTAACCGACCTAATTAACTCTAACTACACTTATACAACTTCTAGATAATACCTCTTAAACAACCTTAAGTACAACTATATTAAACCAATGATTTCTACACTCCCCCCTCAAGTTGAGAATGGAAAATATTTTTCATTCCCAACTTGGATACCAGAACTTCATGTTGTTGGTGTCCCAAAACCTTTGTCAAGATATCAGTTGGTTGCTCATTACTTCCTATGTGTGCAATCTTGATTAAGCTCTCTTGAATCTCCTCCCTTATGAAATGACAATCAATTTCTATGTGTTTTGTTTTTTCATGGTAGATGGGATTTGCAGCAATTTGTAAGGCAGCTTTGTTATCACAATACAACTACATAGGCTCTTTAATGTCTACTTTTGGTTCCTTCAGCAAACCATTTAGCCATATCAACTCAGCCATTGTATGTGCCATGCTTCTATACTCAGCTTCAGCTGAGCTCCTCGAGATGGTGGACTGCTTTTTTGCCTTCCATGAAATGAGAGAACTCCCCAATTTAATATAGAACCATGTACCTGACTTCATGTACATGGGACATGATCCCCAATCTGAATCACAGAATTCTTGAACTCTTTCTGCTCTATTGCTAGACATGAGAAGTCCAAGTCCAGGCTGATCCTTGATATATCTCACAACATGTAATGCGGCCTCATAATGAGACTTCTTTGGAGCATGCATAAATTATCTCAGACTTTGCACAACATATGCAATGTCAGGTTTTGTGATTGTCAAATAGAGAAGCTTTTTAACTAGTCTTTGAAAAAGACTTCTATTCTCCAATATACTGTCACGAGTATTCTCATTCACTATCTTGTCAAACTATGTGCTTGTAAGTTTCAACTTTTGTTCCATTTGGGTCTTCTTGGGCTTTGATCCTGAGAGTCCTACCTCTGAGATCATCTCCAAAGCATACTTCTTGTGAGACATAAAGATGCCTTTTGCAGATCAATTCCTAGAAAGTATCCCAACTCTACAATATCTTTCAGCTTGAAGTTCTGGCGCAAAGATGCTTTTGATGTGTTAATCTCGTCTTGATCATTACATGTAATAAGTAAGTCATCTACATAGACAAGTATGAGAACAAATTTTCCGTTAGCTGTTTTAGTAAACAGATTTGATGAAAACCAGATTTGAGAAGTGCTTGTGTTAGCTTCTAATTCTATTGTCTAGAGGCTTGCTTCAAACCATATAAGGATTTGAGTAGTCTACATACCCTATGCTCCCCTGGCTACCAAATCTCTGAGGCATAGTCATGTAGACTTCTTCATGTAAGTCACCATTCAAAAAAAGCATTATGTACATCCATTTGATAGATTGTCCATTTTCTGAGTGCATCAACTGCTATAACAGTTCTCACTGTGGTCATTTTGGCCACAGGTGAGAAGGTGTCATGAAAGTCAATCCCTTCCTGCTGAGTATAGCCGTTTGTTACTAGTCTGGCCCTAAACCTTTTTATTGTGCCATCAGCATTTTACTTAATTTTGTATACCCATTTACATCCTATAGGGACTTCGGGAGGCAGATTCAGTACTTCCCAAGTGTTGTTCTGTTCTAATGTCTCAATCTCAAGTTTTATTGCCTTGATCCACCTGTTATCTTTGACAGCTTGAGAAAAAGATGTTGGTTCATTGTTAGAAGAAAAAGAGGCTAGTTTGGATTGAAAAGTAGGAGAGAGATGAGAATATGAAAAAAATTGATGTATATGATAGAGAGATAAAGTGGAGGCAAAAGTAGAAGGCATCGAGGGATGCATATAGTCAGTCAGCCAGATAGGAGGTTTAGAGACCCTACCTGACTTCCTAACTTGTGTGGGATTGGTAACTTAGGTAGCACTTGAGTTTGGGGGTATATCATGAGTGTCAGAAGGAATGAGTAGGAATAGAAGGAGAGTTAACAGGAGAATTAGAGAAAGGAGCAGGTGAATCTACTGAATCATTTGAAGGGTCAAGAATAGTGAATTCTGGTTCAACATTGTTAGAAGATTTTGGTGCAGTATTGGAAGGAGGAAATATATCTGGGACAAGGTGACTAGAATTTGGATCAGGGATAACTAAGAACCTGTACTTAGGATATTTGAAAGGAAAGATCCCTTCATTGAGACAACATCCCTGCTAACCATAAATTTGTTAGCATCAATATCATATACTTTATATCCCTTTCGTATTGATGCATATCCCATGAAGACTCCAGGAGTAGATTTAGGGTTGAACTTATCATGGAAATCAGTCTTTGTAACATAACAAAGGCGTCCCATTGTTCGAATATGATCAAAAGAATGAGGTTTTTCATGGAACATCTCATAAGGAAATTTTTCTTGTAAAACAGAACTAGGAAGTCTATTTATGATATAAATTGCTATTAGAATGCAATCACCCCAGAATTTTAGAGGTATGTTGGCTTGAAATCTTAAGGCTCTTCCTATTTCAAGAACATATCTGTATTTTCTTTCTACAACCCCATTCTGTTGTGGAGTGTGCACACAACTGGTTTGATGAATTATTCCTTTGGACTTGAAAGGATTGAAACAAAGTGTTAAAAAATTCATGTCTATTGTTTGACCTGACACATTTGACAGTAGTATTAAATTGATATTCTAATTGTTGAAGGAAATCTTTTAGAACAACATACACATCACTTTTAAGTCTCAAGAGAAAAGTCCATGTCATTCTAGTATAGTCATCAACAAGAGTTAGAAAGTATTTGTCACGCCCCGAACTTGGGAGGCATGGTTGGCACTCGATGCCGCATTGGTCCGAGCGAACCACTTTGTAACTCATGGCCATTCGACCAAAACTAGAACATACATAGGTCGAGTTAGCTGAACTTATTCCTTTCATAGCTATCATGGGCCCACATGGCCACAACTCATAATGTATAACTATAAGTGGAAAACACTGTATCACTGAACTATTTTTCTTAAAACATAAATACATATGGGCCATCAAGGCCTCTGACATACTGTATAAAATGAACCTCCATCTACAAAGCCTCTAAGATTAACTGACATCAAATGGGACAGGGTACCGGCCTATCCCTAAATCTGTAGCAAAACTCTGACACGATGACTCATAGACTCGGTTGCACTCCGAATAAGGTGGAGTCGATCCTTCGCTGAATGCCAATTTCGTCTACTATGAGGGATCATCAAACTGATTGTTTATACGTGCGAGCATGAAACGCATTGTCCCCAAGAAAAAGGGACGTCCGTGCGAATAATATACTGAGTATGTAAGACACATAAATAAGTACATAACAGACATGGAAGGAATATAGAGTAACAGACTCAACCTGTAAGTCTAGATAGTTATGTAAATCATGAAATACTTATAGTGTCATGTATATGCGTATGAATGTCATGTCGTGCATAGGTACATATTTCATAATATCATCAGGCCTCTAAGGGAATCCCATCATATCATTTCGGCCACTGTAGGTAAATCATCAACGTATATCAATTGATCAGGTGGTGGTGCGTATACAACGCCATAACCTTTTTCTCATATCCCATATCCATATAATATACATATATACACATATATAACGTCATCTGGTTATGGGTCAATGTACATGTATAAATGCATGAAATGCATGAGAAATACGTTAATAAATTTTCTCGGAATGCCATAAAAATCAATATACATTTCGGCTAAACTTTATCAAATATGTACTTTTGTAAGACCCATGAACAAAAGATATAATAATAATTCACATGGGGAATAAAAAATATAGACACCCCTAGTATTTATATGAGTAGAGTCATTTATGAAAATTGTGTATTTTGCCCGCTTCATTTGTATTATTTGATTCACGACAAAAAGAAAGAAGGGATAACCTTAACACACCCGGACCCCTTAAGCAATTGAGACATGAGCCACATGAACTAGTGAGATATCGTCAAATCCGTCTGCCATAAACTGTCTTGAATTCAATAACAAGTCTTTCCATATGGCTTTAAACTCAGGTATGTGAACCAAGTCTTGTAAAAGCCTAATTGAGTCCCCTCCTATTTCCTAAACTATCTTCTAGTTTGGCACGATCAGAATCCCATTAATATAGCTAGGCAGCATTACGTTGTTTGCCAACTTACTCTTTAATTCTTTCAGAGTGTAACTCATTGAGTAATCAATGAAACTTACCATTAATCTGCACTTCATTTAATTTTGATCTTTATTCAAGAACATTACAAATTTCCTTAACCAGTTCTATAATTCGCTTCCCTCGAGAGTATTTTTTTCTTAGTTCAAAAATGACAATCGCATCAAACACATAATTCTTAGTCTTTCATCCACGTACCAAACTAATCTCTTTTACAATTACTATTGTGCGCATCCTCTTGTCACATAAAATAATTTTTGGGCATTATTCCGGAACACATAACAGTAGTGACAAATATAGTAGAATTTTCGTAGCACAATTCCACCCCTCTTTCTTCCATTTCCGTCGGCAAATTTTCACGGAGCAACGACTTACAAATGTTCATTACAACCTTAAAAAACATAAGTACTTACCACCTTTGCTATCATTTTCTGGAATTGAAACGTTAGATGTCCCTCCCAAAGCATGTCTTATTTTGTTACCAACCTCATAGGAGATCCAATGAAGTGGTATATTCCGAACATGGAGCCATATCTCACTGATATTAATTATTGTGGAATTACTTTCAAGAGACGACTTCGAGTTAGTTTTCCAAACAAGTTTTATTCCAAGGTTTGTAGCGTGGAGACGTTTCAGGCTTCCAAGCAGAGATGCTTTCTTCACAACCAAGAGCTGCCACCATTTCATTATTTCGAAACACATGTTCAAGCAATTGTGTCTTCCTTTGTTTTTTTAAGTAAAGGGTAAATGTATAATTTGACTTTTAAGTTTAAGGGTTCATGCTTTTAATATAACTAATTTCTAGACACGTGCACTGCACGTGTATCCCAAATTATTTTTATAAAAGTTAGATAAAATATATAAATTTAAATTACATACGTATTGTTCAAAGAGTATTTTTGATATACTATTACAAATTATACATATTAATAGTTTTAGCTCATTTGAGTGAGAATACATGCTACTTAAGTGACCATATCTCAAATTCAAAGTAATTCAAATTTTAATTGAAAAACTTTTCTATATGAAAAAGGATGAACCATTATATTGACTTATTATTATTTATAATCACATTAGTTTAGTTTATGAGGTAAAAATATATCACTTGGTCTTGACTTACCTAACATTTCCTCACATACAATATTCTTCGTGTATATTCGATTACATTATTTTGGTTGGGTTTTTACATTATTGCGTAGCTACAATATCAAATTGCTCATTTGTTATTCTCCGTCCCATTTAATGACCGTTTTAGTTTCTTTTACGGGTGTATTTGAGAAAAAAAGTTGGTCATAAGATTATGTTTTTATCTCGGAACCAAGAAAACTAAAGCAAAATATAAATTATATAAATTAGTCATCGACGAATCAAAAATACACTTCTAAAAGTACAATATTGCACAAAGTTCTACGTTGTGCCCAACTTATTGAAACTCGCCACGTGTATGTTCCACAAACTTCAACCAGAAAGACCATACATGAGAGAGTTATAATGACAAGAGATTTGAATTTAACAAATACCATTGATACCGAATTAACCATAAGATAGTCAGATGTATATGACAAGATCTTTTTACAATACCAACTACACAATCAAATAAGAAATTATCTAGAAAAAAGAATTTCAATAGCCAAGCCAAAAAATAAAAATTCAAGTTAGAAAGACGCACACCTCATTTGTATCGATGCACATCGCAGTAAAGCTAGCCCCGAGATGTCTGTTCAATTGTCTACAAAAGCATCACGCTAACCAAATTTTCTTCGGAAACAAAAATCTCATAACCAAAAACTTGATGAAAAAAAAACCTCTACCAATTAAATTCATGTGCTAGCGAAAACTCTTAAACTAACATTATTTACACGATAAGTAAGAAGCAGGAAACAAAAATGAAGAAAATTGAAAAGAACATGCACGAGAAGAACAATCGTTCTTTGCTATCTAAACAAAAATCACCCAAAAGCAATAATTGGACTCAATATATCCTCATTACGTAGTCCAGAAAAGAATTAAGGAACTCAAACGATATTAAAAAGTTCATTCTCGTCGGAAATGGAAAAAATTAAGTGAATTTATCGCCCACTCCTTACATAATATCTATATTTGTACTGTATTTGTTGAAAATAAATAAAATTATATTATAAAAAAGGTTAACAATAATATATCCAAAGAGACAGGAATAATTCAATTTAAATCAATAAAAGCAACTAATTTTGAATTATGTGAATAGAATATTTGGTCAGAAAATAGAAAACTCACTTTCATTTCCCAGCAGATTAGGTTTGCACCAAAAGCATGGCATCATATAACCTTGATATTACTCGTTCTTGAAAGTAGTGAAATTAAAAATTCTATCAGACGTGGTCGAATGTTAATCTTTTCGTCTTTGTTATTGCCACGAATTCTGAAGACATAATCTTACAACGTGGCTTTTCTAATGAAATCTTTAAATAAATAGTCTTATCAAAAAAGACAAAGTGAAATGAGAGAGATAAATTGAGCATGCAACATAGGGAATGTAAAAGATGTTAATTCATGAATGTATTAATTATTATATCAACACAAGTAATGGGATTACTGTCCTTTCATTTGCTCTCCGATTTAGTTAACCAAGATGATATTGAAATTCATACTCCTTCCGGTTCAAAATAAGTAATTTTTTAGTTATTTTTACACATATTAAGAAATTCACCTTTCAACATTAATTAGAAATGAAATTGACCATATTAACCTTTACTATCTCTTCACATAAACACTCCTAACACATACTCCAACATTAATTACTCCAAGGGCAATGTAGGGAAAAAATAATTAATTCACTCTTAAAATCCGAAAAACTACTTATTTTGAACCACAAAAAAAAAAGGCAAAAAATTACTTATTTTGAACCGGAGGGAGTATCAGTTAAACTTAAAAGATTACAAATAGCAATTGAAGAGACATATATGTAGAGTACGTTTTTGTACAAAGAAAGACCATTGAGATACAATTTCCATTTAAGAGAATTTCGTTCATATTATACGATTAATTGTAACTCTTCAAATTCTTGATTTAGTGCTGGTTACTTTTCATGTATTAACATTACATGAATACTTTGGAAGGGTAAAACAAATTTATCATTTTGTAGCGTGAATTTACTTTTTGATATAAAATTATTATGAAAATATTGTTTAAGAGAAGGGTAAAACTGTTACTTAGTTTTGACGGGGTAATATAGTAATTCAACTTTCATTTTTGGTCTTCCCACTTATAATATAGTATGATATAGATTATCTCAACTTACTTAAAATACTGCTCACTTTTAACACACTTTATATAACTTACTATCCTGGTCATGTGGTACCATATAAAAAATATATATATACTATTATTTCATTAATATCCATATAAAAAAAAAGAGCACATATTTTCTCAACCTCTCATTTTCCTAATCTAATAAAGAGTAAAAATTTCCGTACACTTAATTCTTAAAATAGTAAAAAAAAAAAAAAAGATAACCTTCTTTTCTTGTGACAAATAATTCATATCTTTACGATAAAGAAAATCTCATAAACTTTTCTCATATTATGAGTATAATTTAAAACTGTCACGACCCGGATTTTTCACTATCGGGAGTCGTGATGGCGCCTACTAATGTGAGCTAGGCAAGCCGACTATTTGAACAAATTTCCTTTTTACCAATTTTATATTCTTTAACAATTATAAAGCAATAACGTGTAGACAGCGAAAATTACAATAAGCGGAAGAAATGCAGTAAACTATCTGAAATATGTATCTAATACAACTGTTTGAGCCTCGACCACCCATAACTGGTGTCACAGTTTCACATACGATCTAAGAATACTACATACAAAGTCTGAAAGATAAAAGATACACTATTTCTGAACTAAGTAAATGAAACAGGAGTAAAGGGCTAGAGGGAGACGCCAGGGCATGCGAACGCCTGCAGGACTACCTTGGATCTCCGTGTGGACTGAAGGCAGCCACCCAATCTATGGTCCAAAAGCTACTGCTCCGGGATCTGCACAGAGTGCAGAGTGTAGTATCAGCACAACCGACCTCATGTGCTGGTAAGTGTCTAGCCTAACCTCGGCGAAGTAGTGACAAGGCTAGGACCAGACTACTAAATAAACCTGTGCAATTTAACTATATACAGCGGAAAAGAAGAACAGTAATATACAATCAAGTATGGAAGGGGTAACATGCTGCGAGGGAACTATCAATTTAGAATAGAAAGACAACAGGTAATTGAAAGAAACAACATATCTCACATATCAACAAAGAATCAGAAGTCAATAAGTGCACGACATCACCCTTCGTGCTTTTACTCTCGTCCTCACCAAAGCAATCAAGTAACGAAAATATGCACGGCATCACCCTTCGTGCTTTTACTCTCGTCCTCACCATATAATCAATATAATCTGCACGGAATAGTACATCGTGCGGCACGACATCACCCTTCGTGCTTTACACTCTTTCCTCACAAATCATACACGGCATCACCATTCGTGCTTTAACACTCTCTCACCAAAACAATACATGGCATCACCTTTCGTGCTTTAACACTCTTCCTCACCCAAACAACAATCACAAACAATAGGACAAGGGAATAAATGAAATTACAATAAGAATCCTCGCAAGGGAACAATACTTCAATAATCATGTCCCGACAAGGGAACAACATCATAAGAAGCATCAACATTCCGGCTAGGGAGATAACATTAAAAGCAACAAATTCCCGCAAAAAAAGATAATGTAATGATTTCCTTCTCTTTTTCACTTTTACTTCTCAACTCACTTCACAACTTGAGCCAATGCGCTAAAATTGGTCAATTACCACTTATACTTTCACATTTCATTATACAACTTGAGCCAACTCTCTTTAATATTCAAAAATCACAATTACTTCCACAAACATTGCCCAATAATAGAAATTGTCACCAAAACATGAATTATACAACGAAGTCATAATAACCACAATATAAGACTCACAGGCATGCTTGATACCAACGTATAGATACTCGTCACCATGCCTATACGTCGTACTCGACAAATACCACATAGCAAATAGGACTCGACTCCTAATCACTCAAGCTAAGGTTACACCAAACACTTACCTCAATGCCACGAACACAATTCAAGTCTCTACTATCGTTTTACCTCTTTATTCCATCACCAATTCGCTCGTATCTAGACACAAGTTACTTAATTACATCAATAAATGCTAAATGAATCAATTCCAATGCATGAAAATGAGTTTTCTAAAGTTTTATCTAAAAAGTCAAAAATCACTCCCGGGGCCACATGGTCAAAACCCGAGGTTCGAACCAAAACCCGATTACCCGTTCCCCCACGAACTCAAATATATAATTTGTTTTGAAATCGGACCCCAAATCGAGGTCCAAATCCCCAATTTTTTGAAAAACCCAGGTTCTACCCAAAGCACCCAATTCCCCCCATAAAAATCATTGATTTTGAGTTGAAATCATGTGAAAAGATGTTAATGATTGAAGAAAACGAGTTAAAATTGATTTACAATCGATTTGGAAGAAGATTTGCCTTTGAAAAATCGCCCAAAAGTGTTTTGGTTTTGAAAGAGTGTAAAAAATGAAAGATTTTCGGCTAAGTTATAAAATTGTAGGTTGTAGATGTCGCAATTGCGACCAGGGTTCGCAATGCGAACTCAGAAGTCTGTTACCTTTGCATTTGCGAACCCTGAGGAAAATCAGGCCTCTTCGCATTTGCGACTGTGCCTTCGTATTTGCGATGTCGCATTTTCGACAATTTCTTCGCATTTGCGAATAAGGCAGCCCAGACTACTTCTCACATTTGCTATACAATGCTCACATTTGCGATACAATGCTCGCATTTGCGAGCCAATGCGAAGCCTGCATGCCTGCAACATACCAGCAAATTCCTAAGTGAAATTTTCACTCTGTGGCCTATCCAAAACTCACCCGAGCCCTCGGGGCTCCAAACCAAACATGTACACCAATCTAAAAACATCATACGGACTTGCTCGTGCATTCAAATAACATCAACAACTATGAATATAGTATCAAAACCATGGAATTTCTTAAGAACTTCAATTTCCCAATTTTTCTCAAATAAGATCCGATTCACGTCATTTCAAGTCCGTTTCTTACCAAATTTCACAGGTTCGACTCAAATCATATATAAGACCTACTGCGCTCCGGAACCAAAATACAGACCCGATACCAATGGTTTCAAACACAAATTCTATTTTTACTTCATAATTAATTCAGCAAAATAATTTCTTTCAAAAATTCATTTCTCGGGCTTGGGACCTCAGAATTCGATTCCGGTCACACGCCTAAGTCCCATATTTTTTACGAACCCTCCGGGACCGTCAAATCACGGGTCCGAGTCCGTTTACCCCAAATATTGACCGAAGTCAACTTAAACTCATTTTAAAGGCAAAATTCATCATTTTACAGATTTTCACATAATGACTTTCCGGTTACGTATCCGGACTGTGCACACAAATTGAGGTAATACCGAAAGAAGTTTTTAAGGCCTCGAAATGAAGAATTTACTTTTAAAACAAGTGATCACATTCTCCACTTCTAAAACAACTGTTCGTCCTCGAACGGACATAAGAAGGAAGTACCTGAGTCAGGGAAAAAATGGGGATAACGGCTCCGCATATCGGACTCGGACTCTGATAACTAAGGATTTTGATGCATTTTATACTCTTTATTGCTTATGTTTGATTAGAAACTTGTACAAAATAGTCCCAAAAGGCTCACAAGTTGTGCTTGATTGCAGGTTTGATCAACAAAGTGACAAGATGTCAATGATCAGCTCAAAAGGAGTGAAACTTGCACAAGTACCAAGACAAGAAAAAGCTCAGGCAAAAAAGGCCCAATGCGGCCGCACACCATTCTGTGCGGTCCGAACAAGTGAGGTTCAGAGAAGGTGATTTCCAGGCCAACAGGCAATGCGGCCGCATGAGATTTAATGCGGTCCACACTAAAGTCACTGCGACCTCACTTGATTTAGTGCGGTCTGCAGAACCAAAGATCAGAGAGTGCCAGTTTTGGAAATTGAAGTCAATGCGGTATGCGCTCCATTTCATGTGGACCGCACAGGAAGCCATCGCGGCAGTAGTCCATTCTGTGTATTCCACATTGCCTGAGTTCAAAGAGCTGGATTCTCAAGCCTAGAGCCTTAGTGTGGCCGCACGTGATTTTTTGTGGTCCGCACTAGCCCTGCAGGAGTATTTTTGTCCAGATTTTTCAGCTTAGAATAAATAGCTTCTTTTCCCATTTTTAGGTGATCAGATAGTTTTCTCTTCAGAGTTGCGCTCGTGACTTCATAGTTTTAGCTGTTTTGAGTAATTTTAGCTACATTTCAGCATTGAATCTTCTTGTTTCATTTAGTAATTAATTAATATGAGTTTTTCTTCATCTATTTCTTGTTTTTCTTCTTTAATTATGAGTAGATAGACCCATAACCTAGGGTTGTGGCTCAACCCTAGTGTGGGTAATTGATGGGTCTTGTGTTTTAGGGCTAGATTGACTTTGGGTGTTTGATATTTGGGCTAATTTCATGTTTAATTGCTGAATTAGTGGTTGCAAACACTAGTTTGTGTTTAGTTGACTTGAGCTCTTCTTGAAAAAGAGAGCCTAAGTCTATGAAATTGGTCCAACAAGAAATTGGGGCGTATTCAAGAGATTGATAGCCCTAATTAAAGGGTTAAACGAGAGAATAATACCCGACTTGAACCTTGATTGCTTGTGCAAATTTGCATACACCAATTGGTCTTGAGAAAGTCAATTCGGGCAAAATCACTTGAACCATGGAGAGGTGTAAAGTGGGTAAAATCGTGCAACAGTTATATCATACTCCCCAAATATGTCGATCATGCCTTAAACTCAAGTACCTGTCAATTGACCACCTAGGTGAAGGTCACTACCCTAGTGCCGTTTTAACCATTTGAACAACCCATAATATTTTACTCTTAGCTTATTCTAGTTTAATTTAGCATTGTAGTTTGATAAAATTAGAAGTAAATCAAAAACCCAAAAATGTTAAGAAGTGCAATTCGGAACACATACACAACTCCACTTTATACAGACACCTAACACTAATTTCTAGCTCCTTGTGGAAATCGATCCCTACCTTAATCGGGCAAAAGCTGGTTCGACCCTCTCTCGCTACTCAATAGTAGTGTAGGGTTGGCCTCGATCACTTTTTAGCATCGTTGCCGGGGAGCTAACGGTTTTGGCTATCTATCTAAATAGTTTTGTGTATTGTTCTTATTTCCTTCTTTATTACTAATTTTGTTTGTGTCACAACTCAGGTACCAAATGGCAGCGAACAACGCAATGACCCTCTTGGAAATGTGATTGCGGGGGAGGAGGTAGATGATGTCGGAGATGATGAGGTGCCTCTTGTACCTCAATGACAATGTAGAGGCCTCCAGGCTAATGCTAATGCTAATGACAATATCCCAGACCCTCCCCCGCCACCTCCAAGATTGGCTCCTAGAGTGCTTCTGAACCAAGGCTATGCAAGTGCTATTGTCCCACCCCGAATCCGGGCGGGAAATTTTCAAATAACCAATGTGATGTTGACCTTACTAAAGTAATGTGGGTACTTCACGGGCATTGCAAATTAAAATGCTTACAAACATCTCAAGGGGTTCGTGGATACATGTTAGGGGAGCAAGATAACTAATGTGTCCGGGGATGCTCTTAGGTTGAGACTCTTCCCATTCTCACTTAGAGGGAAGCCATTGGATTGGCTCGAGCGACTTCCCAACCATTCCATCACTACTTGGGATGAGTTGGCGGATAAGTTCATTGCAAAATTTTTCTCACCGTGGCATATGGATGCATTGAGAGATGAGATCTTGGCGTTTGCATGAGATTTGGGAGCGTTATAGAACAATGGTGAAGGAATGCCCCAACAATGATATGACTGAGGCGATTATCCAACAAACCTTCTACCGGAGCATTAACACCACAAACCAATGCATAGTGAACCAACTTACTGGGGGCAACTTCATGAAGCTGTCTTATGATGAGGCTTGTGACATTTTTGACGAGATGGCTAACACTTCTTCCGCTTGGCAAAGTAGAGCCAATGTGCCCCAGGGTGACCCCACGGTTATTCATTTGCATAAGGAATTACATGATCATGGGCAGGCTATAGCTGAGTTGACAACCACGATGAACCAACTAGCGAAGGCACAGTTGCAACAAGTTCAAAATCCTCGCCAAGTGAATGCCATAGAGGGTGTTAACATGCTTGTCAACAATAAAAGACAAAGAGGGTCAACAGAACCAAGGGAATTCAGAGCAATTTGACAATGATTGTGGTGGATTTCAAAATGATGGTTATGATGAACAAAGTGAAGAGGTGCAATACGTGAATAATTATCAAGGCCAAAGAGGCAATTCTTCCAACCAACAACAAAGGAGACCCCAAGGCAATTGGGGCAATCAACAACAAGACAATGATAATTGGGGGAACAACAATCAAAACAACAACTGGGGCAATCAGAACAACAATCAAAACAACCAAGGAAATTGGAATGGTAATAACAACAATTGGGGTAGTAATAACAATCAAAGTGGATGGAACAATGGAAACCAAGGAAACCGGGGGCAAGGCTTTCAAAGTCCCCCAATGTACCAACAACCGAACAAGCAACCCCCATTTCCATCTCAAGGTCCTAGTTCTTCTAGAAATGATATGGGTAGAATTGAAATGATGTTCGAACAGATGATGAAGAAGAATGCGAACTCGGATGCTCAGTTGGCTTCCTACAATACCTCTATCAGAAACTTGGAGGTGCAGTTAAGCCAAATCTCACAGTCTATAGATACTCGCCCTAGGGTGCGCTACCAAGTGATACGGTAGTGAACCCGGAGGGTAGGAACAATCATGTTATGGCGGTAACAACAAGAAGTGGGAGAGGCGGTGATGTGCATGCCTCCAAACAAAAGCAAATTGTGGATGATGATGTTGAGTTGCAAGAAGATGAAGTTCTTTTGGTGGTTGAAAATGTGACTGATGAAAATATGAGTGAAGAAGTGAGGATTGATATTCAAGATGTCGAGGTGGAAACCAAAAATGATGTGAACCCATCTAGGGAATACATAATAAACATGCCAGAGCCGGTTGTGCCTAAAGCCAAGACCTCTTTGCCAAAGCCACCTCCACCTTATCCTCAAAGGCTTGCTAAGCAGAAAAATGAGAATCAGTTCAAAAAGTTCATTGACATAATGAAGAGATTATCCATCAATGTGCCTTTAGTGAAGGCTCTTGAACAAATACCGGGCTATGCTAAATTCATGAAGGACTTGGTAACAAAGAAGCGGTCTATGGATTGTGAAACTATAAAGATGACTCACCAAGTTAGTGTAATAGTGCATTCAATGGCCCCGAAGCTTGAAGATCCTGGTGCTTTCACCATTCCTTGCACCATTGGGAGTGCGGATTTTGCTAAAGCTCTATATGATTTGGGGGCTAGTATCAATTTGATGCCCTATTCCATTTTCAAGACTTTGGGTATTGGGCAGCTGAGGCCGAATTCCATGAGATTACAAATGGCAGATAGAACGATGAAGAGACCATTGGGTATTATTGATGATGTGCTTGTATGGGTGGACAAATTTATCTTGCCAGCTGACTTTGTGATCTTGGATTGTGAGGTAGATTATGAAGTTCCTATCATTTTGGGGAGACCTTTTCTTGCTATAGGGAATGCTTAGTTGATGTAGAAGCAGGGGAACTCACCTTCCAGGTGGGTGACGAAAAAGTGGTCTTTCATGTTTGCAAATCGATGAAGCAGCCCAATAGTACCAAGGTATGCTATTTTGTGGACCTCGTCACAGTAGTGATAATTGATGAAACCAGTACAATGATCAATGTGGAGGACCCTTTGGAGGCCATATTGTTGAATCTTGATGTATATGATGATGTGGGCCGAGTGGAGTGCGTGAATGCTTTACATGGAATGTGATCTTACTCCTATGAGCCTAGGAAATTGTCTTTGGACCTCGAGAATAGAAAGACTCCACCAACTAAACCTTCAATTGAGGAGCCTCCGATGTTGGAGTTGAAACCACTACCTCCACAACTCAGGTATGAGTTCTTAGGCTCAAATTCTACTTTGCTAGTGATTCTTTCCTCTTGTCTTACTAACATGCATGTTGATGCCACATTAGTGGTGCTTCAAAAGCGGAAAAAGGCAATTGGATGGACTTTAGCTGATATTCGAGGGATAAGCCCTGCATTCTGTATGCACAAGATTATTCTGGAAGATGATGCAAAGCCCTCCTTGGAGCATCAAAGGAGGTGATCAAGTGGTTGGATGTCGGGGTTGTGTACCCTATCTCTGATAGCTTTTGGACTTCACCAGTGCAATGTGTACTGAAAAAGGGTGGCATGACCGTGGTTGCAAATTCACAAAATGAGTTGATTTCTACCAGAACCGTCACCGGTTGGAGGGTATGCATGGATTAATGCAAGTTGAATAAAGTGACCCGCAAGGATCACTTCCCATTGCCTTTTCTTGATCAGATGTTAGATCGACTTACTGGACGTGCCTTCTACTGTTTCTTGGATGCGTATTCTGGGTACAACCAAATCTTAATTGCTCCAGAAGATCAGGAGAAGACCACATTCACTTGTCCATATAGCACCTTTGCCTTTTTGAGGATGCCTTTTGGGTTGTGTAATGCACCAACTACATTTCAGCGGTGATTGCCATTTTCACCGATATGGTGGAAGACATTTTGGAGGTGTTCATAAACGACTTTAGTGTTATGGGGGATTCATTTGATGAATGCTTGAAGAATCTTAATAGAGTTTTGGCCCGTTGTGAAGAAACCAATCTTGTACTTAATTGGGAGAAATGCCACTTTATGGTGAAAGAAGGAATAATTCTTGGGCATAAAATTTCGAAGCATGGCATTGAGGTAGATAAAGCAAAGATCGATGTAATTTCAAAGCTCCCTCCCCCTACATCTGTCAAGGGAGTTCAAAGTTTTCTTGGGCATGCGGGGTTCTACCGGAGATTTATCAAAGACTTTTCGAATGTGGTGAATCCCTAGTTCAAGTTGTTGGAAAAAGATGCTAAGTTCGTGTTTGATGAAAAATGTATGCAAGCCTTTGAACTTCTCAAGCATAAGTAGACCATCACTCCTATCATTACCGCACCTAATTGGAGCTTGCCCTTTGAGCTCATGTGTGATGTGAGTGATGTTGCGGTTGGGGCGGTTTTGGGTCAAAGAGTGAAGAAAATGTTTCATCTGGTGTACTATGCGAGCAAGACAATGAATGACGCTCAAGTGAACTACACAGTGACTGAGAAAGAACTTTTGGCTATTGTGTTCGCAATGAAAATTTCCGGCCGTATCTTATGGGTGCTAAGGTTATTATTCATACCGACCATGTCGTACTCCGATATTTGATGACGAATAAGGATTCCAAAGCTAGACTGATGCGATGAGTCTTGTTACTTCAAAAGTTTGATTTGGAGATTGTGGACCGGAAGGGTAGTGAGAACCAAGTGGCGGACCACTTGTCCCGCTTGGAGGAGGAGGGGGGGCCTCGTGATGGCCTAGAGATCAATGATTTATTTCCCGACGAACAACTCCTTTTGGTGTCGATAAATGATATGCCATGGTTTGCCGATATTGCTAATTTCCTTGTGACTGGTATAATCCGGTGTGAGCTCTCTTCTAACCAAAGGAAGAAGCTCAAGTGAGATAGTTTGGATTTCTATTGGGATGAGCCATACTTGTTCAAGATTTGCACGGATGGTGTGATCCGAATGTGTGTCCCGGAGGAAGATCAATTGAGTATCTTGGAGGCTCGTCATTCCTCTCCCTATGGTGGTCATCATGGCGGGGCGAGGACGGCTTCCAAAGTTTTTAGTTGCGGGTTTTATTGGCCAACTTTGTACAAAGATGCAAGTGAACTTGTGAAGAGGTGTGATGAATGTCAAAGAGCGGGTGGAATTTCGAAGAAAGATGAGATGCCTCTCAATACCATTCTTGAGGTTGATATTTTTGATGTGTGGGGCATTGATTTTATGGGCCCGTTTGTTAGCTCGTATGGGTACACATACATTCTTGTGGCGGTGGACTATGTTTCAAAGTGGGTTGAAGCCGTGGCTTTGCCCAACAATGAGGCCCGGAGTGTTGTTGCATTTCTCAAGAAGAGCATCTTTACAAGGTTTGGTACTCCTCGTGCAATCATAAGTGATGGGGGTCTCATTTTTGCAATAAAGCTTTTGACACTTTGCTTTCAAAGTCAATCACAAAGTTTCTATTCCCTATCATCCTCAAGCAAGTGGTCAAGTTGGAGTCTCCAACAGGAAAATCAAAAGAATATTGTCAAAGACAGTCAATGCAAATAGGACTGATTGGTCAGAGAAGTTGGATGACGCTCTATGGGCTTATAAGACTGCTTACAAGACTCCGATTGGTATGTCTCTGTATTGGTTGGTGTTTGGGAAAGCTTGCCATCTACCGATCGAATTAGAGCACAAGGCCATGTGGGCTTTGAGGAAGATAAATCTTGAATGGGATATTGCAGCAAATCTTCGTGTGGAGCAGCTTAATGAACTTGATGAATTCCGATTTCATGCCTACTCTAGTTCGTCCTTGTACAAGGACAAGATGAAATACCTTCATGATAAATATGCTCGTAGCAAGGAGTTCAAAGTGAGTGATTTGGTTCTCTTGTTCAACTCTCGATTACGTCTGTTTTCGGGAAAGCTCAAGTCAAAATGGAGTGGACCTTTTGAAGTGGTGTGTGTGACCCCGTTTGGTGCTCTTGATTTAAAGAACAAAAATGGGAAAGTTTTTAGAGTGAATGGGCATAGGGTCAAGTACTACTTCAGAAAAATTGATGACAGCCACGTGGTGGAACTTCTTCATCTCAAATGATTTGATGGTAACCTGCGTCGTGCCGCGACGTTAAATCAGGCGCTTCTTGGGAGGCAACCCGTGTGTTTTTCTTTTTATTTTTCTTTGATTTTCATGGTAGTATAGGATTTATTTTTGGGCTAAATGGTTGTGAGATGCTACAGGATTGTGTTGATGTAGTGCAGGACATAGTGGAAAAAGTGTCAGATCTCTGAAATTTTCAATGTGGACGCACTACATTTAGTGCGGACCGCACTGATGAAGGATGAAATGTCCAACTCTCTGAAGTTTGCCACCGTGGCTGCATTACATTTTGTGCGGTTCGCGGTGGACCACTGCGGCCGCATGGCATTTTGTGCGGACCGCAGTGGGTTGCCTTCTCAAACTTGAAACAAGCTGTAGTGCGAACCGCAGTCCATTTTGTGCGGTCCGTATTGGGTTGGTAAGACTGGGCCCTAGGCCCTTTTCTATAAATAGGGCCTGAAGACCTCCTGTTACACTTTTCGATCCCTTGACTCTTATAACTCTTAAATCACTGTTCATCTGTCTTGTTGCTCATAATTAATTGCTTGGAATTGTTAATCTTCATTTCATCTCACATCTGACAATGGTGAAACAAAGAGGCAAGGGTTCTAAACAAGCTGGTCGAGGTGAATCCTCCCGGGGAGGGAAACAGAAAATGGTAAGATTGACTGCTCAAGCCCGGCAAAAGATTAAAAATATGAGGAAGATGATTAAAGCTACTGATAGGGCCATTGACATGTCTATGAGTGAGTACGATCCCTCCCGAGAGATATCTTCAGACTCAATCCCAGAGTACATCCCTGACTGGCCAGAGAGCAACAGACTAGGAGACACTCCTCCCACTTCCCCCGCTACCCAAGGGTCAGTAAATATATCTTCTGGGTCGTCTAAGGGCTCAGCTGAAGGCAGTGGGGATGAATACTCCACCTCTCCCACAGCTTCATTATCCGGAGAGGGTGCAGTAGGAGAAGAGGTAGTAGGAGAAGGGGGTGAGCCCTAGGTTGACGGGGTAGAACGAACTAGAAACCCGGAGGTGTGGCAAGACCGGTTTGTGAGCGAGGTAGCTTATCACAAATTTAGGGAATGGTGGCAGGTGAGGAAGTTGATCCCGGAGATGAGCTTTGTTGATAGAGACTTATTACCTCACAATCCCAATGAGAAGAGGCAGTTTAGAGAGAGAGTTGGCTGAGAGTATTTCTTGAACAACTGTAAGGATAAAAATGAGCACCTGGTCAAGGAATTCTATACCAATGTTGCCCACATCAAAAAGGGCACAAAAGTGACCAATGTGCGAAATCTGAAGGTGCTTTTTGACGGGAAAACAATAAATGATTACCTCGGCTTTGATGAGAAGGATGAGGAACTGTATATGGCAAAGATGGAATTGGGAGAGGAGGTCCATCCTTGGTTGACACAGTATCTGGCAATCCCAGGTACCACCGCCGATTGGCTAAATGCGGGAGTGAAAATTTTGAGAAGAAGTCTGAATTTCGAAGCCAAGGGGTGGGAAAAATTTGTGTGCAACAGATTGGACCCCACTACTCATGACAACTCCCTCCCTCTTCATCAGGCAGTTTTGGTAGCATCGATTATGGCGGGGTACCCGATTAATGTCGGGAAGGTAATGTCTCGGGTAATTACGCAGGTAGTCAGTGAGGGTGACAGAAACTACCCCCTTCCCAGCTTCTTGACTATGTACTTTATGGATCTCAAAGTTGAAAAGAGGCCATTCGATATAAAGGTAAAAGAGAAGGCCCCATTCTCATGGTACAGTATGCAGGGTGATGACAACCCAACGAGCAAGAACTTCAAGGGAACAGCTACTGCTCTAACTGGCCAGTCTAAAGAGCTAGTTGTGGTAGTAGCTCCTACTCAGCCTGCCTCCACCTCCGCAGACATTCCTCCTGGTCCATCCACTTCAGTAGATCCCAAGATAACCTTTTCCCGAGCCTACCCAGTGACTGCACACCAACTGAGCCAGGCTCTTTTCAGCATCAACAACTGGATGCAGACAACTTCATCCAAGTTGTCTATCATCACTACTACTATGGAAGTTTAGTCGGCACCTCCCCCTACGCAGGTCTTGCAGTCTATCGAGGATGCCCTCAAGGAGATTTTAGCCAACCAGAAGAAAATCCTTGACACCTAGAAAGTGCTCACGGATACTGTTGATTTACACAGCAAGGCTCTCAAGGAGCTTGCTAAGGAGCACAAGAAGTTGAGGAAGACACGGGATTCTAAGGAGTCCGTAAAGGCGCTGAGGGATGAGGTTGACAAGATGAAGGCAGATCATCTGCCTTTGGACTTATTGCTACAAAACCCGGTACCAGCAACTCATCCCCAGCCTGAGAAGTCCCATAGGCCTCTCAAGAGGAAGAGAATAATTCCCCGAGCAGGCGATGCAATCATCCAGTTGGCAGACCCACCGGAGACTTCATCCAGTCAGCCACAGGATGCACCTCAGGAGCCTGTCCGGGTCCAGGCCCAGGTCCAGTAGCAGAGCAGCAGGCTATAGGGAACCAGTCTGAGGTTCCTGAGCATATTGAGAACCCAGGGACCACTCAGGAGCCCATGCATACAGACGGGCCATAGGGAGTCTCTATATCCTTTTCCCCCTTTTCTTTTTGGTGCATATTTGGTTTAGTTGGCATTGTGGACAATGCCAGCTTTCATTTGAGGGGGTAGGCCCTACTTTTATGGATTTGAATTATTGTATATATTTGACAGTTTTTATGCTTTCTTTATTTTTCATCTTTGGTTTGTATATAATTTTAACATTTTGTTTCTCGTACTTTTATTTTACTTTGGGTCTGTATATAAAGTTATGTTATATTATACATATTCATCTCATCTATTGTATATTCGATTAAATCCCCTATTGTATATATTCATTTTACTTTCCGCAATTTTTCTTTCTTAGCTTCTTATTTATGTTCGTAGCTTCTTGCTCCGAACGTTTGCAATAAGCCTTTGGTTTCTTAATGTCATGGTTCTTTCCAAAGTTGGAGTTTGTATGAACCGGGTGGCTCTTCCCAATGGTGGATGGAGTGACAATCTTCTTAAGGGTTTGAGTCTGTTTTTCTTTTTGCTTTTTAGTAGTTAGTGGTAAGGTTACCTCAAGCAAAGTTTCACTTGGACCTAGCACATTTGCCTTTAATCTCATGGTCAAAAATAAATTGTTGTGTTTAGGATGGTGAAAGTCGTGACCTTGAGACTCTTGTGTTGACCGATAATCATCAAGTGGCTTTTCGGTACCATTGTGTGCTCAAATCTTATTTAAGGTCGTTATGGGTCCCCCGACTTTGTGTCTTTAGCAATCCCATAGCTGGTGTGGTGAGAAATTGCATTGCAAGTCCAAATTCCGAGCCATTGGTTTAGAACTTGCCCTGAATGTTTGTTGAGACGAAATCCTAAGTGAATTTTGACTTGAGACATGATTATAGGCTCTCCTTGGTCCAAATGATAAGTTTGAACACTTCCATAACCTACCAATGATAAGATCCCTAGTCAACCCTTTTGAGACTTAGACCTTTCTCCTTCAAGAACTATGATACAAGCCTTTACCCATTCTAAAAGATACCCTATCTTGGCACCCAATCTTTTTTTTAGCACATGACAAAAGTATAAGTTTGGGGGGAGAAACGAGGATTGCAACAAAGTGGTAAAAAGGCACAAAAATGGAGAAAAAGAAAGACAATGAAAAAGAAAGAAAAGCAAAAAGACAAAAAGAATGTTCATTATGTAAGAGAATAAAAAGGGATTCAAGAAAGCAAAGAATGAAAGGTGTGGAAGGTTGAAAAAGGAGAAATGATTTGAAATGAATAATAAAGAGTGACAGTGTGTCTCTCTAACCCCTTAGAAAGAAGTGAAAAGACTCAAAAAGTCAAGTGAATGTATGCCAAAATGAAACAATAGAAGTGCTTAAGGGAAGATGGAACCTACTTAGACCATACATTGCCTACCTGAACCAAAAGCCTTCACTATGTCTTCGCAAAAGCCCTATATGATCTTGAGTTGAATGAAACTTACATTAGTGGTGACTCACATAAGGGGCAAGCATATGGTACTTAGAGCCGGACTTGTGACTTTTCTTTGAGAAGAGAGGAGTGATTTTTCATTAACCTCATTCTGAGTGCTACTATTCTAAAGGTGAGGTTAGCTTAGAGAGAGTTGAGGATGTATGAGTTTGGGTTCCACAGTGACCAAAGTAATAGAAAGAGTTCTTTGATGTGTTGAGTCAACTCTTGATGCTCTTGTGTCGCACTTAATCCATGGTGTTTCAAAGAGTAAATATTGTTAATGATTCATTTGAGGGCAATTGTTAGTCTCAATTGATGCTAGATGAGGTTACTTTAGGACAACTGAATTTTTTTGGATTTTCCCTTAAGGGGTGGGTCTTATTTTGTGTGCTTGAGGACAAGCAAAAGCTTAAGTTTGGGGGAGTTGATAACTAGGGATTTTGATGCATTTTATACTCCTTCTTGCTTATGTTTGATTAGAAACTTGTACAAAATAGTCCCAAAAGGCTCACAAGTTGTGCTTGATTGCAGGTTTGATCAACAAAGTGACAAGATGTCAAAGATCAGCTCAAAAAGGAGTGAAACTTGCACAAGCACCAAGACAAGACAAAGCTTAGGCAAAGCAGGCCCAATGCGGCCGCACACCATTCTGTGCGGTCCGCACAAGTGAGGTTTAGAGAAAGTGATTTCCAGGCCAACAGGCAATGCGGCCGCATGAGATTTAATGCGGTCCACACTGAAGTCACTGCGGCCGCACTTGATTTAGTGCGGTTCGCAGAACCAAAGATCAGAGAGTACCAGTTTTGGAGATAGAAGTTAATGCTGTCCGCGCTCCATTTCATGTGGACCGCACAGGAAGTCATCGCGGCCGCAGTCCATTCTGTGCAGTCCGCATTGCCCGAGTTCAGAGAGCTGGATTCTCAAGCTTAGAGCCTTAGTGCGGCCGCACGTGATTTTGTGCGGTCCACACTAGCCCCACAGGGGTATTTTTGTCCAGATTTTTTAGCTTAGTATAAATAGATTCTTTTCCCATTTTTAGGTCATCAAATAGTTTTCTCTTCAGAGCTGCGCTCGTGACTTCATAGTTTTAGCTATTTTGAGTAATTTTAGCTATATTTCAGCATTGAATCTTCTTGTTTCATTTAGTAATTAATTAATATGAGTTTTTCTTCATCTATTTCTTATTTTTCTTCTTTAATTATGAGTAGATAGACTCATAACCTAGGGTTGTGGCTCAACCCTAGTGTGGGTAATTGATGAGTCTTGTGTTTTAGGGCTAGATTGGCTATGGGTGTTTGATATTTGGGCTAATTGCATGTTTAATTGTTGAATTAGTGGTTGCAAACACTAGTTTGTGTTTAGTTGACTTGAGCTCTTCTTGAGAAAGAGAGCCTAAGTCTATGAAATTGGTCCAACAAGAAATTGGGGCGTATTCAAGAGATTGATAGCCCCAATTAAAGGGCTAAACGAGAGAATAATACCCGACTTGAACCTTGATTGCTTGTGCAAATTTGCATACCCCAATTGGTCTTGAGAAAGTCAATTCGGATAAAATCACTCGAACCATGGAGAGGTGTAGAGTGGGTAAAATCATGCAACGGTTATATCATACTCCCCAAATATGTCGATCATGCCTTAAACTCAAGTACCCGTCAATTAACCACCTAGGTGAAGGTCACTACCCTAGTGCCTTTTTAACCATTTGAACAACCCATAATATTTTACTCTTAGCTTATTCTAGTTTAATTTAGCATTGTAGTTTGATAAAATTAGAAGTAAATCAAAAACCCAAAAATGTTAAGAAGTGCAATTTGGAACACATACACAACTCCACTTTATACAGACACATGACACCAATTTCTAACTCCTTGTGGAAATCGATCCCGACTTTAATCGGGTAAAAGCTGCTTCGACCCTCTCTCGCTACTCAATAGTAGTGCAGGGTTGGCCTCGATCAGACTCCCAGGTCGATGCCTCAGCGGGCTGACCTCTCCACTGAACACGAACAAAAAGAAAACTCTTCGATCTCAATTGACGATCCTATCGGTCTAGAATAGCTACTTGCTTTTCCTCATAAGACAAGTCCTTGTCCAACTGGACAGTGCTGAAATCTAACACGTGGGATGATCGCCGTGATATTTCCGAAGCATGGACACATGAAACACTGGATGCCCGGCTGATAAGCTCGGCAGCAACGCAAGTCTGTAAGCCATCTCTCCCACTCGATCAAGAATCTCAAACAGGACAATGAACCTAGGGATAATCTTTCCCTTCTTCCCAAATCTCATCATGCCCTTCATAGGCGACACCTGAAGCAATATTCGCTCACCGACCATGAATGCCAAATCACGAACCTTGCGGTCAGCATAACTCTTTTGCCTGGACTGAGCTATACGAAGCCTATCTTGAATGATTCTGGCCTTGTCCAAGGCATCCTGTACTAGATCCATACCCAACAACCGAGCCTCCCCCAACTCAAACCATCCAACTGGCGACCGACACTGCTTACGATACAAAGCCTCATAAGGAGCCATTTGGATACTCGACTAGTAGCTGTTGTTGTAGGCAAACTCCGCTAAAGGCAAAAACTGATCCTACGAGCCTCCAAAGTCAATGACACAAGCTCGGAGCATATCCTCCAAAATCTGAATGGTCCACTCGGACTGCCCGTCCGTATGAGCATAAAATATTGTGCTCAACTCAACCCGTGTGCCCAACTCTCGCTGGACTACTCTCCAGAAATGTGAGGTAAACTGCGTACCTCGATTCGAAATGATAGACTCGGGCACACCATGAAGACGAACAATCTCCCAGATATAGATCTCAGCTAACCTCTCGGAAGAGTAGGAGACTGCCGCATGAATGAAATGTGCTGACTTGGTCAGCCTATAAACAATAACCCACACTGCATCGAACTTCCTCTAAGTCCATGGGAGTCCAACAATGAAGTCCATAGTGATACGCTCCCACTTCCACTCAGGAATCTCAATCTTCTGGAATAAACCACCAGGTCTCTGATGCTCGTACTTAACCTGCTGACAATTCAAACACCGAGCCACATATGCAACAATGTCCTTCTTCATTCTTCTCCACCAATAATGCTGTAAATCCTCATACATCTTCGCGGCACCCAGATGAATAGAGTACCGGGAACTATAGGCCTCCTCTAAAATCAACTCTCGAATCCCATCCACATTAGGCACACAAACTCAACCCTGCAATCTCAAAACTCCATCATCTCCTAAGGTAACCTGTTTGGCACCTCCGTGATGCACCATGTCTCTAAGGACACACAAATGAGGATCATCATACTGCCGATCTCGGATACGCTCCAATAAGGAAGAACAAGCGATTGTGCAAGCTAACACCCGGCTGGGCTCATAAACATCCAACCTCATGAACTGGTTTGCCCAAGCCTTAACATCCAAAGCAATCAATCTCTCACCGACTAGAATATAAGCAAGACTACCCATATTGGCTAACTTCCTACTCAAAGCATCGACCACCATATTTGCCCTTCTCGAGTGATATAAGATGATAATATCATAGTCCTTTAATATCTCCAACCACCTTCTCTGCCTCAAATTTAGCTCCTTCTACTTGAACAAATACTGCAGACTCTTGTGATCCGTGAACACCTCACATGCCACGCCATACAGATAATGCCTCCAAATCTTTAATGCATGAACAATGGCTGCTAACTCCAAATCATGAACCGGATAGTTCTTCTCATGAATCTTCAACTGCCGTGAAGCATAGGAAATGACCTTGCCATCCTGCATCAACACCACACCAAGTCCAATACGAGATGCATCACAATAAACTGTATAAAGCCCTAAACCTGTGGGCAAAACCAACACCGGTGCCTTAGTCAGAGCTGTCTTGAGCTTTTGAAAGCTCGCCTCACACTCGTCCGACCATCTGAACTGGGCACCCTTCTGGGTCAACCTGCTCATCGGGGTTGTGATAGATGAAAACCCCTCCACAAATAGATGATAGTAGCCTACCAATCCCAAGAAACTCCGGATCTCTGTAGCTGATGCTGGTCTAGGCCAGTTCTTAACTGCCTCAATCTTCTTCGGATCAACCTGAATAACCTCTGCTGATACAACATGACCCAGGAATGCCACTGAACTCAACTAGAACTCACACTTTGAAAACTTGGTATACAACTGACTATCCTTCAAGGTTTGAAGAACCACTCTTACTCGTGCTCCTCCCAGCTGCGAGAATATATCAAAATATTAATGAAGACTTTCACGAACGAATCTAAATAAGGTATGAACACTCGGTTCATCAAATCCATAAAAGTTGTTGGGGCATTTGTCAACTCGAATGACATCACCAAGAACTCATAATGCCCGTACCGAGTGTGGAAAGCTGTTTTAGAGACATCGGATGCCCTAATCTTCAACTGATGGTAGCCAGATCTCAAGTTAATCTTTGAAAATACCTTGGTACCTTGAAGCTGATCAAACAAATCATCAATCCTCAGTAATGGATACTTATTCTTGATTGTAACCTTGTTCAACTACCGGTAATCAATACACATCCTCATCGATCCATCATCTTCTTAACAAACAACACTAGTGCACCCCAAGGCAAAAAAACTCGGTCTAATGAAACCTTTCTCAAGCAAGTCTTGCAACTGCTCCTTTAACTCTTTCAACTCAGGCGAGGCCATACGATACGGTAGGATAGAAATGGGATGAGTGCCCGGAGCCAAATCAATGCAAAAGTCAATATCTCTGTCGGGCGATATACCCGGTAGGTTTGAAGGGAATACCTCAGGAAACTCACGAACAATGGGCATAGAATCAATAGAAGGAACTTCAGCACTAGAATCACGAACATAGGCCAAATAGGCCAAATACCCCTTCTCGACCATACACTGAGCTTTCATATATGATATAACACTATGGGTAGAATAACCAGGAGTCCCTCTACACTCTAAACGAGGTAAACCCGGCAAGGCTAAGGTCATAGTCTTGGCATGACAGTCCAAGATAGCGTGATAAGGTGATAACCAGTCCATCCTCAATATGACATCGAAATTAACCATGTCTAGAAGAAGCAAATCTACACGAGTCTTAAGACCCCCAATCACAACTATACATGAATGATGGACTCGATCTACCAAAATAGAATCACCCACGGTATAGATACATAAATAAGAGCACTCATAGAATCACTAGGCATGACCAGCTACGGTGCAAAATAAGATGACACATAGGAGTATGTAGATCCCAGATCAAATAAAACTGAAGCATCTCTGCTACAAACCAGAACAGTACATGTGATGAATGCATCAGAAGCCTCAACCTCGGGTATGGTTGGAAGAGCATAACATCGGGGCTGAGCCCCATCACCTTGAACTACATCTCTGGGACGGCCTACTACTGGCTGACCTCCACCTCTAGCGACCTGATCTCCACCTCTAATACCTCTACCTCCACCTCTAGCACCTCTACCCCCAACTCTAGCTGGCTGGGCGGGCTGTGGAACACTCGGTGCCTGAACCATGGCACGAGAACCCTGATGCTGAGAGCTATTTGGTGCTCGAGGGCAAAACCTAGCAATGTGACCCATATCACCACAAGTGTAACAAGCCCTCGGCTACTGAGACTGCTGACCTGACGACCTGAATGACCACCCCGAAAACGCTGAAGTGGCAGTGCACTGACAGGAGTTGGTGGTGCACTGTAGGACTACTGATCAAAATACTGCATATGGGGACCACAACCACCTGAAGAGTCGTGAGAAACCTGAAGTGCTGACTGAAAAGACCTAGGAGGATGGCCTCTACCATACAAATCTCTGCCTCCAGACGATGTACCACTAAATCGGCCTGAACCACGAGGCCTTTTGTCATCCCCCTGACCACCTCCCAGCGATAGAACTATCTCAACTCTCCTGGCCACATTGGGCGCCTTCTGGAAAAAAATCTCACTCCTTGTCTCTTTGTCCATCTGAAGCCGAATAGGCTAGATAAGTCCCTCAATGAACCTCCTCACCCTCTATCTCTCTCAGTGGGAAGTATGATAAGAGCATGGCGAGCCAAGTCGATGAATCTGGTCTCATACTGAGTAACAGTCATAGAACCCTGCTGGAGACGCTCAAACTGCCTCCGATAGATCTCTCTCTAAGTGATGGGGAGAAATTTTTCTATAAGTAGTTGAGTAAACTGCTCCCAAGTCAAAGCTGGTGATCCGGCTGGTCTAGCCAAGCGATAATCTCTCCACCAAGTCTTGGCGGATCCAAAACAGTGAAAAGTAGCAAAATCGACCCCATTAGTCTCCACTATCCCCATGTTCCTGAGAACTTCATGACAATTGTCGAGATAATCTTGGGGATCCTCAGAAGATGCACCACTGAAAGTAGTAGTAAAGAGCTTGGTGAACCTATCCAACCTCCACAAAGCATCGGCAAACATAGCTGATCCATCACCGGTCTGAGCTACCACACCCGGCTGAACTGCTCCAACAGGCTGAACTGTTGGAGTCTGGAACTGGGGAGCTACCTGCTCCGGAGTGCGAGTAACAAGAGTCTAGGCTACTCCTCCAGCCTGAGAAACGGCTGGTGCTACAGGAAACAAGCTTGCCCGGGTGACATTCTCCATAAGGCCCACTAGACGGACTAGAGTATCCTGGAGTACCGGGGTAGCAATAAACCTCTTTGGGACCTGAGCTGGGCCTACCGGGACTGTGTGGGCTGGAACCTCATCATCAAAGTCAACATGAGGCTTCGCCGCTGGTGCTGCTGCTCTGGGCTGAGCTTTGCCCCTACCTCGGCCTCGCCCTCTGCCCCTCGTGGGAGCTACTGCTGGGGGCTCGGGCTGCTGGTTAGTGAATGAGGAAGTGCGTGTTCTTGCCATCTGCGAAAGAACAAAGTAGAAATTCAATTAGCTTTGAGAAACCAAACCGCACAACAAGAAAGAATAAATGTGAAGCTTTGAGAAACCAGACCGCACGACAAGAAAGAATAAATGTGAAGCTTTGAGAAACCAGACCGCACGACAAGAAAGAATAAATGTGAAGCTTTTCTTAACTCTGTACCCTCTGGGGGATAAATACAGACGTCTCCGTACCGATCCCTCAGACTCTACTAAGCTTGTCTGTGAACTGTGAGACCCATGTAACCTAGAGCTCTGATACCAACTTGTCACGACCCGGATTTCCTACCCTCGAGAGTCGTGATGGCGCCTACTAATGTAAGCTAGGCAAGCGGACTGTTTGAACAAATTTCCTTTTTACCAATTTTATATTCTTTAACAATTATAAAAGCAATAACGTGTAGACAACGGAAATTACAATAAGCGGAAGAAATACAGTAAACTATCTGAAATATGTATCTACTACAACTGTTTGAGCCTCGACCACCCATAACTGGTGTCACAGTTTCACAAACGATCTAAGAATACTACATACAAAGTCTGAAAGATAAAAGATATACTATTTTTGAACTAAGTAAATGAAACAGGATTAAAGGGATAAAGGGAGATGCCAGGGCCTGCGGACGCCTGCAGGACTACCTTAGATCTCCGCGTGGACTGAAGGCAGTCACCCAATATACAGTCCAAAAGTTGATGCTCCGGGATCTGCACATAGTGCAGAGTGTATTATCAGCACAACCGACCCCATGTGCTGGTAAGTGGCTAGCCTAACCTCAGCGAAGTAGTAACGAGGCTAGGACTAAACTACCAAATAAACCTGTGTAATTTAACTATATACAGCGGAAAAGAAGAACAATAATATACAGTTAAGTATGGGAGGGGTAACATGGTGCGGGGGAACTATCAATTTAGAATAGAAAGACAATAGGTAATTGAAAGAAACAACATATCTCAAATATCAACAAAGAATCAGAAATCAATAAGTGCACGGCATCACCCTTCGTGCTTTTACTCTCGTCCTCACCAAAGCAATCAAGTAACGAAAATGTGCACGGCATCACCCTTCGTACTTTTGCTCTCATCCTCACCATATAATCAATATAATCGGTACGAAATGGTACATCGTACGGCACGACATTACCCTTCGTGCTTTACACTCTTTCCTCGCAAATCACACACGGTATCACCCTTCGTGCTTTAACACTCTCTCACCAAAACAATACACGGCATCACCCTTCGTGCTTTAACACTCTTCCTTACCCAAATAACAATCACAAATAATAGGGCAAGGGAATAAATGAAATTACAATAAGAATCCCGGCAAGGGAACAATAGTTCAATAATCAAGTCCCGGCAAGGGAACAATATTATAAGAAGCACCAACATCCTGGCTAGAGAGATAACATTAAAAGCAACAAATTCCCGGTAAGGGAGATAATATAGTGATTCCCTTCTCTTTTTCACTTTTACTTCTCAACCCACTTCACAACTTGAGCCAACGCTCTAAAAGGGGTCAATTACCACTTATACTTTCACATTTTATTATACAACTTGAGCCAACGCTCCTCAATATTCAAACGTCACAATTACGTCCACAAACATTGCCCAACAATAAAAATCGTCACCAAAGCTTGAGTTATACAACAAAGTCATAATAACTACAATATAAGACTCATAGGCATGATTGACACTAACATATAGATACTCGTCACCATGCCTATACGTCGTACTCGACAAATACCACATAGAAAATAGGACTCGACTCTTAATCTCTCAAGCTAAGGTTAGACCAAATACTTACCTTGATGCCACGAACACAATTCAAGTCTCTACTGTCGCTTTACCTCTTGATTCCACCACCAATTCACTCATATCTAGCCACAAGTTACTTAATTACATCAATAAATGCTAGATGAATCAATTCTAATGCATGAAAATGAGTTTTCTAAAGTTTTACCCAAAAAGCCAAAAATCGGCCCCGGGTCCACATGTCAAAACCCAAGGTTCGAACCAAAACCCGATTACCCATTCCCCCACAAACTCAAATATATTATTTGTTTTGAAATCGGACCCCAAATCGAGGTCCAAATCCCCAATTTTTGAAAAACCTAGGTTCTACCTAAAATACCTGATTTCGCCCATGAAAATCATTGATTTTGAGTTTAAATTACGTGAAAAGATGTTAATGATTGAAGAAAACGAGTTAAAATTGACTTACAATCGATTTGGAAGAAGAGTTGTCTTTGAAAAATCGTCCAAGAGTGTTTTGGTCTTGAAAGAGTGTTAAAAATGAAAGATTTTCGGCTAAGTTATAAAATTGCAGGTTGCAGATGCCGCAATTGCGAACCCAAAAGTCTGTTACCTTCGCATTTGCGAATATGGTTTCACATTTGCGAACATGTGCGAACCCTGAGGAAAACCAGGCCTCTTCGCATTTGCGACTGTGCCTTCGCATTTGCGATGTCGCATTTGCGAATAAGGCAGCCCAGGTCACTTCTCGCATTGTGCCTTCGCAATGCGAAGCCTACAGGCCTTCAACATACCAGCAAATTCCTAAGTAAAATTTTCACTCTGTGGCCTATCCAAAACTCACCCGAGCCCTCGGGATCCAAACCAAACATGCACACCAACCTAAAAACATCATACAGACTTGTTCGTGTATTCAAATCACTCAAATAACATCAACAACTATGAATTTAGTATCAAAATCATGGAATTTCTTAAGAACTTCAATTTTCCAATTTTTCTCAAATAAGGTCCGATTCACGTCATTTCAAGTCCGTTTTTACCAAATTTCACAAGTTCGACTCAAATCATATATAAAACCTGTACCGGGATCCAGAACTAAAATACGGGCCCGATACCAAGGGTTTCAAATACAAATTCTTTGCTTTACTTCATAATTAATTCAGCAAAACAATTTCTTTCAAAAATTCATTTCTCGGGCTTGGGACCTCGGAATTCGATTTCGGACACACGCCTAAATCCTATATTTTCCTATGGACCCTCCGGGATAGTCAAATCACGGGTCCGTTTACCCAAAATGTTGACCGGAGTAAACTTAAACTCATTTTAAAGGCAAAATTTATTATTTTCCGCAGATTTTTACATATTGACTTTCCGGCTACGAGCCCGGACTGCGCACACAAATGGAGGTGATACCGAAAGAGGTTTTTAAGGCCTTGGAATACAGAATTTACTTTTAAAACAAGTGTCATCACAAAAACATATTCGAAAGTAGTAATATTAATAACTATATGAAATTATATTTTTCAAACCATTTTTTTTCTTTACAAAAAATGTTCCACTCAAAATACCATATCAAATATATATATAACGGTATCAAGATTGTTAAACTTAAGGGGTGTAACAGTATTTAAAGCCATTGTAAGTACATACTTTATAGGGTCCCCAAACATCCATATGGACTAGCTCAAAATAACAAATAAACTTAGAAGTACTAATAGCAAATGTCAATCTAACTTGCCTAGCAAGAGGACAAACAGGACAATTACAAATAGATGACTTAGACAAATATTTATTTATTTCAGGTATTATTTGTACGGTTGTCATAGGGGCATGACTCGGTCTTTGATGCCACAGGAAACTTGAACTTGGTTGATGTGAAACTGTCATACAATTTGAGGAAGAAGAGGCAGTAGCAAGTGCTGAAGGATTGAAGATGTAGATCCCTCCTTTGAGTCTACCAATCCCCTTCACCATGCCACCGGAAAGGTCATGAAAGATACAAAAATCAGGATAAAAGGGACATTACTATTTAACTCTTTAGTGTATTTGGAGATAGACAACAGATTATATCTGAATTCAGGTACATAGAGTACATTATGAATGGTCTCTGAGTTAAATAGATTGCAAGAGCCCGTGTGAGTAATTTTGGTGCTATTGCCATTAGGCAGATGTACTGAGGAAGATTTAGGTTCAGGTATTTGGGTAATACTTGACAGGAGATTCAAGGATGATACCATATGATTTGAAGTATTAGAATCAATAATCCAACATCAATGTTCAGTTAGTGACTTACCTGCCATGTTGGCAACTTCTGTTGGCTAGGGTTCTTTACGTAAGAGTTTGAGAATCTGTTGATATTTTTCTAGAGTGAAGCCCCGCACAGTTGGAACAATTGGAACATTCTGCATAGCATATACATTTCCTGCATTTTGAGCCTCATCCCCTGCATTCACATTATGAGCTATGGGTCCACTATTGTCTTGTGTTCCTCTCCTTTTATTGTTATTGAACTTAAAACCTGGTGGATATCCATTGAGTTTGTAGCAAGTGTCCCTTATATGTCCTTTCATTTTGCAATAATCACATAGTAATATATTATTCCTCCTAGGTCTCATGTTGGAAGCATTGACAGTTACCATTGCATTGTTGTCCATACCTACAGGTGCACCTCCTAGAATTTCACTCGGTGTAGCAGATCCACTACTCATTCTCTAACTTTCCTCTTGAACAATCATTGGAATATGCTTGATCAAGTGTTGGTGTTAGGTGCATCATCAGTAGCTGACTTCTTTTTGGTGCATAAGTCTCATTCAATCCCATTAAAAACTTCATAAATTTCTGCTAGTATAGGAACACAACAAATTGTCTAGACTTCTCACAATCACTGGCAGGAGGGATAATCGACTCAAATTTATCCCATAAATCATTCAGCCTAGAAAAATACACGGACACACTAGAGATTCCTTGTGTCAAGGTACTTCATGTGATAATTTTTTGTGGCATTCACCTTATCAAATCTATCCTTCATGGATTTTTACACCTTTTGTGCATCTGAAGAGTACACAATTCCTCTTTTAAGTTCTGATGCTACTGAACTTCTTATCCATGACTGGACCATAGCATTGCACTGTTCTCATTGCCTTAACCTGAAATTATCTTTGTCATATTGTTCTCTAGTACAAGTTCCATCTATAAAACCTAGCTTATTCTTCACTAATAGTGACATTGCCATAGATCTACTCCATTCTGAATAGTTTTCTGTTCCAATTAGTAATTCTGGCACAAAAGAGATGTCTGGTGTGTCCGAAGGATGTACATATAGTGGATCATTGCAATCGATTGCTTGAGTATTTGCATGTGATGATCCAACACTCGTATCAGGAGTATCGATAGCCATTTCAACAAAAAAGTCGATGAATTTGGAAGATTTCACAAGCAGTAAACAATTAAGAAGAAGAACGAAAAAATTGGGGAAAATTAGAGATTTGGAAAAAAAGATGTGAGGCTGAAGCTCGACTTTCAAAATCGCGTGGAGCCGAGCTCTGATACCATGTCAAGATTAGGCCCTAAGTGCGCCATTGTTGAGCTCTTTATGAACATCGTCATCAGAGATGAAGAAGGAAGGATAAAGAGAGGAGATAAAGAGAGAATTCTGCTCATTTTCTTAACTAACTAGAAGAAATGAAATGTACTGTACATATATAACAACTAACCGACCTAACTAACTCTAACTACACTTGTACACCTTATAGAATAATACCACTTAAATAGCATTAAGTACAACTATATTAAGCTAATGATTTCTACAGATTGCTTAGCCAACAAATTGATGTTTAGTCAAGGTCTGTTTTGACATGTACTTGTGTTTTTTAGTTTTTTTTTTCATATTACGAGAAATGTTGGCCTTTGTTGCATGATGCGAGATATGATAGCATTTCTTGCATGCTGTTGATGGCTCGCCTGCTTAATTAGCCTTTTTGGTTGTTTTTTTTCCTCTTTGGAAGGAAAAAAAGGCAAAATATCAATTCTTTTTTCTAAAACTTATTTCCCTGAAATGTTTTGTAGATTAATAGCCTGTTTGGCCAAGCTTGTAAAATCAGCTTATTTTGAGAAGTGCTTTTCTCAAAAGTACTTTTAAAAAAAATGCTTTTCTCAAAAGTACTTTTAAAAAAAGTGCTTTTGGTGAGAAGCAGTTTGTGTTTGGTTAATTAACTTGAAAAACACTTTTGAGCAGTAATTAGTATTTGACCAATCTTTAAAAACTACTTCTAAGTGTATTTTTCATAAAAGTGCTTCTCAGAAAAGTGATTTTGAAGAGAAGCTACTTTTTTCTGCTTCTCCTCAAAAGCATTTTTTTCCTTCCAAAAGTTTGGCCAAACATCTCAATTTTTGGCCAAAAGTGCTTTTGAAAAAAAAAAATAATTTTGGCCCAAATTTTTTTTGGCCAAACCGGCTATAAATGTCTACATATTCTTATATTGATCATCTTGATTAAGAAGTTTTACCTTTGATATTAGTACTACGTAGTTGCCATCTCTTATTATTGTGTAATTCTCTCAAACCCCGACTCCGTTATTAGTAATCAGAGTATAGACAAGTACAATTTAGAGGCGAAGTCAGGATTTGAAATTTATGGACTCAGGAATTTAATTTGTTTAAGTTATTGAGTTTTAGATTTATAAATTGTATACATGAATTTCATAAAACAAATACGTAGTTTGGACAAAAACTATTGGATTTGACCGAACCCGTAAGTCGTGCTCTAGCTCCGCCCTTGTACAAGATCAAAGTTTGAACCCAAAAAAAATTATAAGATCCTTCCATTCTTTGTTCAACAACTGTGAATATTTCTATCTCCGAATGGTTGAAAGGAATTATGTGTGTCAATTAATAATAGTTAATTAATATGTATTGCCTCAATCTTAGTTAATCATAGTAATAATTAAAATACTTTGGCGCTTACATCAAATCCAAGTAAAAAGATTTTCAGTGTCAATCACCCTTTTCAACTAATTTTTACAAAGAAAGAATACTACAAATCATTCAAATTACAAACATTTCTATTTATTTTTTTTAAATAAAAGCGGGAGAAGTGCATCAAACCCTACATTCTTTCTAAATTTTGGGAAAGGTAGACATATATTTGAGCTGTTAATTGGACGGAAGATAGAATTTAATACTAAAATATAAGAATTTAATTGTAAGAGTGTGGTGTTACTAATAAGGATACAATCATATATAATCCATGTCATAGATAGTTTGATCAATGTCTAACGTCATACTCGGATAAGAACAAATATTTTCAATATGCAAAATACTTTCAAAATAGAATATATATATATATATATATATATATATAGTACTTTAAAAAATATTACAGTTTTATAAGTATTGTTTACTTGAAAAAGAGGTAAAGATTATTTTTTAAAATTTGGAATTCATCCTTAAAAATTCAGGTAAGCATATAATCAAACAATATTTTAAAAATAATTTTTGGAAAAAAAGAAAAGTATTGTGTGGACAAACGGGTCCTAAAGGGGCCGTTTGGTATAATGGTAGGATATCTCGTGGTATCCCATGTTGTTGTGGGATATCCCATGGAATTAGTTATCCCATATCTAATCCCTCAATTTTAGGGCTCGTTTGGTACAAGGGATAAGGGATAATTAATCCCGAGATTAAATTTGAGATGAGTTTATCCCACATTTTGTTGGGATAAAATCGTAGTATAACTAATATAGGGATAAATTTAGGAATTACAGTATTTTTTTTATCTACATGGGAGGATGAGATAAGTAATCCGGGGATAACTAATCCCTGGATAATTAGTCATGAGATAAAAGTTACGGGATTAGCCAATACCCCAAACAATAAAGTTAATCTCAAACTTTATCCGGGGATTATTATTATCCGATGACCTCTAATGGGTCATTTGGTTGGAAAGATATTATCCCAGGATTAATTATTTCGGGATTAGTTATCCCGAAATTAGTTATTCCACTTTTCTATGGGGATAAAAAAATACTACAACCCCGGAATAACTAATCTCAAGATTAATTATACCGCACTTTTTCACCAACTAAACATGGAAAAATCTTTTTTTAAAGGCGTAATGGCTTCCTGGCCACTTAGACTTGTATCGGTTTATAAAGCCGATACATGAACTTATATTTTTCCCATTTGAACATTTCAACTTGATGGAATGAATACTAATAAACACATTTGACCTATGACCAAGCCTATGCGGAAGTGGCATAGTGACATGGCTAAATTGTATGCAAATCATGTTGCCAAGGCGCGTGAATAGTTTTATTTTTATTAAAAAAATATTAGAAATAGAATAAAATATAAATAAGAAGGAAAAAAGAAAAAGAAAAAAATACCTTTCTCTCTCCCTTTTTTCCCCCTCCCCTCCCACCTCTCTCATCTTCCCAAGCAACTCTCTCGTCTTGTAAATTTTTTTCATTTTCTATCCTACTTTCCCTTCCCTTCCCCGTTTCTTTTTCCCTTTCTCTTCCTCATTCGCTAAATGGCTCCTGCACAAGGATGACAAACACAAATCTAAAAATAGTCCAAATTGTTATGCGTTTATTTACTGAAAAAAGAAATGGAAGACCAGATATCCAATTCATCATCATCATCATCATCATTTGGTTCTTCTTGGCCGTTACTGAGCTCTTCCAGATCGGACTGGAGCTGTTTTGGGGAAATCTAGGGTTTGCTGGTGGGGCTTAGCGAAGAAGCCGTCAATATAAGGATGACAGGGTTTGGAATCAAAGTCGAGTATTTCTCGGAAGGGACTATCCCTGCCCCATTCTCTTTTGTGAATCTCGTCGTCGGTTAAACGCCAGAGAGAACTCAAATTGGAGGAGGGCGTCGTCGCCGTCGCCGTCGAAGTTAGAGAGTCGATGACCTTGTCCACCCGTACTCTGAAGCTGTCATCCATTGCTACCTTGTGAATAGTGTGTATATAACACAGGCTGTCAAAGCAGAAAAGAGCAGTAGACTTTATTGTTGTTTGGACGAAGTTTTCATATAGGAGGAAGAAGATGATGATGGTTGAAAATGGCTGAGGTTTGGAGTTGTTGGTAGACTATTGGTTGTGTATGGTGGAGAAAAAAGAGAAAGAAAAAAGAAATTAAATTTTTTAAAGATTAATTTTTTTCTTCTAATAATATAGGACCCACAAATTCACATGTAATATAATAAAGATCAAACATGTGACTGACATTCATGTCAAAGCGATTGTCGAACACGTTCAACAGAAAGTGTTTATTAGTATACATTCCGTCAAATTGAAGTGTTCAAATGAGAAAAATATAAGTTCATGTATCGGCTTTACAAACCGATACAAGTTTAAGTGGCCAGGAAGCCATTAATTTAGTCTTGAGATTAATTATTTCTTATCCCTCGTACCAAACGAGCCCTAATAGTTTTCATAATTCTAAAGTGGATTTCATAAAAAATGAGAACCAAAACGACGGCGTTTAGTGCCACCAATGGGCATCACAACGTTAGAAACAACCCCCCCAACCCAACCTAAAACCCTTTAACTCAATTTCTCCTTCAGATTGAATTTCCAAATTAAGTGTATTTAGCAAAATTGCAAACTTGACCCTTACTATTTACTTTGAATTGTATATAAAAGAAAAGAGAGAAAAAAGCAGCTCAAAGTTGTATTACTATTATTCAGATGGAGATACGAGCAGTGCCACTCTTGTTGTTAATGTGTTATGCTCTTTGTTTAGCTTTGATTGATAGATCGGAATCTCTTCATTCCAACGGATTTTCCCCTCAAGGTATTAAAATAATAAAATATTTTATGGGTTTCGCTCTTTATATGCACATTTCATTATTTTTTTTCAACTTTTTGTTGGGATTTTAGTTATTTTTATTGATGTATAGAGACGATTTGCTGTTACTGCATTTGCATTTTTGTTATGTCAATTTGGTGAATTTTCATTTTTTGGGATTTTAGTAATGTTTTGTTAAGGCAATAGCATTTTTATATGCCCATTTCGTGATTGTTCATTTTAGTTTCAGGGATTTTAGAAAAGCTTTATTGCACTGTACACAAGATTTTCTGCTATGGCATTTGCATTTTATATGAGTTTAAGTTTTATTGCGTTGACAGTTTGAGAAATATTTATGCAATCAGATCACTTATTAGGTAAATACGAGTAAATTTCTTGATAAACATTAGTTAGTAATCTGGTAAAATGTTGGGACCTGCAATCATAGGTTAAAATTCACTAATAGTAGAAAAAAATCTTTAGATTGTTAGTGTACAACAACAACAACAACAACAACCACCCAGTATAATCTCACAAGTGGGGTATGAGTAGGGTGGTGTGTACGCAAACCTTACCCCTGTCTTGGGAGTAGAGAGACTGTTTTCGATAGATGTATCATATACATGAAAACAAGACATGGGCATATCAAAAGAATTTACGTTATATGCATATAACGTAAATTCTTTTGATATGTAAATTCTTGATCTCATGTATATGATAATTTGGTAGTCTTCTTAGTGGAAAGCAATATATTCTATTTATGTACTTTTGCACTTGACATGTCCATTTGCCGATTTTGTTCAATTTTTGGGATTTTAATAGTCGTTCTTTTTGTTGGATGTGATAAACAAAGTCTATTCTTTATGAATTTTGGAGTTTGTATGCCATTTGTGATTTTTAATTTTTGCTGGGAAATAGTAATTATTGTTGTGTTCATTTGACATGCCTATTTAATGATGTTAGATATAACTATGTAATTGTCCCACATTGGAATAAGAGTAGTATCCCCTTTGTATAGAGTAGCTACAAATAACACCTCTTGTATTGCATCACATACAATATCAATATATCATATTTTCTCCCGTGCTTTCTCACATGGTATCAGAGCTATCGTGAGAGATTTATCGCTGTGCATAAATTCCAGCGATTCCGGGAAGTAAAATCAGTCACCGGAACCCTTTTTTCCGGCGACTTTCAAAGTTGTTTTGCGTCTGCTTTGTCTGGGTCAATGTTGTGCACAAAATCCAACACTACCACAAGAGTAGTCACTGTCCGGCAACCAAATCCCAGTGAAAATCTCCGGCGGTACTGTAGCTGTCCAAAGAAAATTTTCCGGCGAAGTTCCAACGTTGCGTGGGCCACCTTCCGACCATTTTTTGGCGACGACTCTTCAGGACAGATTGTTTCCCTTGCAATTCCGAGCCTATCCATCCAGGTTACACCAAATTCCGACCACTTTTTTATTTTTCCGGCGTGAATAGTGATTTCAAAAAGTTGACTTCCGGCCATTTTTTGAAAAAGTTCCTTCAGAACAGTTGGGTCTTCTGGTAATTCCGATCCTACCCCTACTGTTTTTATTTCATTCCGAACACTTTGAATATTTTCCGGCTGCAACAGTAACTTTCCAACTGCTACAGTAGTTTACTATTCTGGTTCAGTGTTCCTTACTCTATTTTCAGTGGATTACAGTTGATTATTTCTCTTATTTGGTAATAATTTACAAGATGTCTTTGGGAATATTGATGTTTTTGGGTCTAAAAGCATGAGTTCTGGTAATTCTAATGTTATGATTACCTCGGAACCTTTAATGGGAGGTTCAAACTACTTAGCTTGGGCTTCATCTGTCGAGTTGTGGTGTAAAGGTCAAGGTGTGCAAGATCATCTGATTAAACAGTCTAGCGAAGGAGATGAAAAGGCGATAGCGCTTTGGGCAAAAATTGATGCTCAATTATGTAGCATCTTGTGGCGTTCTATTGATTCTAAGTTGATGCCTTTGTTTCGGCCATTCCAAACATGTTATTTGGTTTGGGAAAAGGCTCGTACGTTATACACTAATGATATATCTCGCTTCTATGATATGATATCACGGATGACAAACTTAAAGAAGCAAGAATTAGATATGTCTACTTACTTGGGTCAGGTACAGACAGTCATGGAGGAATTTGAGACATTGATGCCAGTTTCTGCTAGTGTATCAAAACAACAAGAGCAACGACAGAAAATGTTTCTAGTTCTTTACACTCGCTGGACTTCCTCATGATCTTGATTTAGTACGAGACCAGATTTTGGCGAGTCCGACTGTCCCTACAGTTGATGAATTATTCTCTCGACTACTTCGCCTTGCTGCAACACCAAGTCACCCAGTGATTTCATCACAGATACTTGATTCCTCTGTTCTTGCATCCCAGACAGTGGATGTTCGGGCATCTCAAGCTATGGAGAATAGACGAGGAAGCGGTCGTTTTGGGAGATCTAGACCCAAATGTTCTTATTGTCACAAACTTGGACACACTCGCGAAATGTGTTATTCCTTAAATGGCCGTTCACCCAAAAATGCCTACGTTGCTCAAAGCGAGACTACAGGTAACCAGGGTTTTTCTGTATCTAAAGAAGAATATAATGAGCTCCTTCAGTATCGAGCAAGTAAGCAAACATCTCCACAAGTAGCCTCAGTTGCCCAGACTGACACTCCTATTGCTGGTAATTCTTTTGCTTGTGTTTCCCAGTCTAGTACTCTTGGACCATGGGTTATGGACTCAGGCGCTTCTAATCATATCTCTGGTAATAAATCACTTTTGTCGAATATTGTATATTCACAGTATCTTCCTACTGTTACTTTAGCCAATGGATGTCAAACTAAGGCACAAGGAGTTGGACAAGCCAACCCATTGTCTTCTATCACCCTAGATTCCGTTCTTTATGTTCCTGGTTGTCCTTTAGTCTTGCATCTGTTAGTCGTTTGACTCGTGCCCTCAATTGTGGTATATATTTTATTGATGATTCTTTTATTATGCAGGACCGCAGTACGGGACGGACAATTGGTACAGGTCGTGAATCAGAAGGTCTTTACTACCTTAACTCGCTCAGTCCTTCCACAACATGTCTAGTTACAGATCCTCCAGATCAAATCCACAGACGTTTAGGATATCCGAGTTTATCCAAACTTCAAAAGGTGGTGCCTAGTTTATCCAGTTTGTCTAGATTAGATTGTTAGTCGTGTCAGCTTGGGAAACATACCCGAGCTTCCTTTACGCGTAGTGTTGAGAGTCATGCAGAGTCTGTTTTCTCCTTGGTTCATTCTGATATATGGGTTCCTAGTAGAGTCAGTTCAACCTTGAGATTTCGTTATTTTGTTAGCTTTATTGATGATTACTCAAGTGTACTTGGCTTTTCTTAATGAAAGATCGTTCTGAGTTATTCTCTATATTCCAGAGTTTTTGTGCTGAAATCAAAAACCAATTTGGTGTCTCTATCTGCATTTTTCGCAGTGATAATGCCTTAGAATATGTATCTTCTCAGTTTCAGCAGTTTATGTCTTCTCATGAAATTATTCATCAGACATCTTGTCCTTATACCCCTCAGCAAAATGGGGTTGCAGAAAGAAAGAATAGGCACCTTATTGAGACTGCTCGCACACTTCTAATTGAGTCTTGTGTTCCGCTGCCTTTTTGGGGCGATGCAGTTCTCATAGCTTGTTATTTGATTAATATGATGCCTTCATCTCCCATCAAGGGTCAGATTCCACATTCAATATTGTTTCCCCAGTCAGCCTTATACCCTCTTCCACCTCGGGTTTTTGGGAGCACATGTTTTGTTCATAACTTAGCCCCGGGGAAAGATAAGTTAGCTCCTCGTGCTCTCAAGTGTGTCTTCCTTGGTTATTCTCGTGTTCAGAAGAGATATCGTTGTTATTCACCTAATCTTCATAGGTACCTTATGTCAGCTGACGTCACATTTTTCGAGTCTAAACCTTTCTTCACAACTGATGTCACTTCTGCTGACCACCATGACATATCTGAGGTCTTACCTATACCGACTTTTGAGGAGTTTAGTAATCCTCCTCCACCTTCAACCACAGAGGTTTCACCCATACCAACTTTTGAGGAGTCCAGTGTTATCCCTCCTAGTTCCCCAGCCACAGGAACACCACTCTTGACTTATCATCGTCGTTCGCGCCCTACATCAGGCCCATCTGGTTCTCGTCCTGCACCTGACACGACTCCTACTGTGGATCCTGCTCCTAGTACACCGATTGCACTTCGAAAAGGTATACGGACCACACTAAACGCTAATCCTCATTATGTTGGTTTGAGTTATCATCGTCTGTTATCTCCCCATTATGCTTTTATATCTTCATTGTCCTCGGTTTCCATCCCTAAGTCTACAGGTGAAGCATTGTCTCTTCCAGGATGGCGACAGGCTATGAGTGACGAGATGTCTGCTTTACATACAAGTGGTACATGGGAGCTTGTTCCTCTTCCTTCAGGTAAATCTACCGTTGGTTGTCGTTGGGTTTATGCAGTCAAAGTTGATCCCGATGGCCAGATTGATCGACTTAAGGCACGTCTTGTTGCCAAAGGATACACTCAAATATTTGGGCTAGATTACAGTGATACCTTCTCTCCAGTGGCTAAAGTGGCATCAGTTCGCCTTTTTCTATCTATGGCTGCAGTTCGTCATTGGCCCCTCTATCAGTTGGACATTAAGAATGCCTTTCTTCATGGTGATCTTGAGGATGAGGTTTATATGGAGCAACCACCTGGTTTTATTGCTCAGAGGGAGTCTCGTGGCCTTGTATGTCGCTTGCGTCGGTCACTTTATGGTCTAAAGCAGTCTCCTCGAGCCTGGTTTGGTAAGTTCAGCACGGTTATCCAGGAGTTTGGCATGACTCGTAGTGAAGCTGATCACTCTGTGTTTTATTGCCACTCTGCTTCAAGTCTATGTATTTATCTGGTAGTCTATGTTGATGATATTGTTATTACGGGCAATGATCAGGATGGTATTACTAATCTGAAGCAGCATCTCTTCCAGCACTTTCAAACTAAGGATCTAGGCAGATTGAAGTACTTTCTAGGTATTGAGGTTGCTCAATCTAGCTCAGGTATTGTTATTTCTCAAAGGAAATATGTGTTAGACATTCTTGAGGAAACAGGGATGACAGGTTGCAGACCTGTTGACACGCCGATGGATCCGAATTCTAAACTTCTGCCTGGACAGGGGAAGCCGCTTAGCGATCCTGCAAGCTATAGGCGGCTGGTTGGTAAATTAAATTATCTCACAGTGACTAGGCCCAACATTTCTTATCCTGTGAGTGTTGTAAGTCAGTTTATGAATTCTCCCTGTGATAGTCATTGGGATGCAGTTGTCCGCATTATCCGGTATATAAAATCGGTTCCAGGTAAAGGATTACTGTTTGAGGATCGAGGTCATGAGCAAATCGTTGGGTACTCGGATGCTGATCGGGCAGGATCACCTTCTGATAGACGTTCTACGTCTGGATATTGTGTTTTAGTAGGAGAAAATTTGGTGTCCTGGAAAAGTAAGAAACAGAATGTAGTTGCTCGGTCTAGTGCAGAAGCAGAATACCGAGCAATGGCTATGGCAACATGTGAACTAGTCTGGACCAAACAATTGCTCAAGGAGTTGAAATTTGGTGAAATCAGTCGGATGGAACTTGTGTGCGATAATCAAGCTGCACTTCATATTGCATCAAATCCGGTGTTTCATGAGAGAACTAAACACATTGAGATTGATTGTCACTTCGTCAGAGAAAAGATACTCTCAGGAGATATTACTACGAAGTTTGTGAGATCGAATGATCAACTTGCAGATATTTTCACCAAGTCCCTCACTAGTCCTCGCATTGATTATATATGTAACAAGCTCGGTACATATGATTTATATGCTCCGGCTTGAGGGGAGTGTTAGAGATAGCTATGTAATTGTCCCACATTGGAATAGGAGTAGTATCCCCTTTGTATAGAGTAGCTATAAATAGCACCTCTTGTATTGCATCACATACAATATCAATATATCATATTTTCTCTCGTGCCTTCTCACAAATGAGATTATAGTACTGATTATTGCTCTGCGTGAATAGAAGTTTCTTTGACAAATGAAATGCCCATTTTGTGATATCGTTTTCTTATGTGGAGATTTTTGTCATTTGTACTGCCTTTTTGGAAGATCTTTGCGTTTGATATGTCCATTTCTGGATTTCATGGACTTTGAGATTTTGATATTTTGTTTGGTGTTGATTTTGCATTTGCTGTGCTCATTTCGTGTTTTTTTCCCCAGGTTTTAGTAACTATTACTGCTGCATAAGCAAAGTTTTCAGCATTTGATTTGGCCATTTCTTAATTTCATGTTTCTTTCTTGTCGGATACAGACACTGTCATCGTTACCCTTGCTTCAACCACCCTCTCCCACACTTTCATGGTATGACTCAGTAATTTGATACCCCTATAATTGTTACAACTCTGGATATCACCTTTGTTCTTATACAATGGAACCACCGTACTCCACCTCCACTCATCCGGCATCTTCTTCGCCTTAAAAATAACATTAAACAACTCAGTCAACCACTCCAAACCTGCTCTTCTCACACACTTCCAAAATTCCACCGGAATCTCGTCTGGCCCGGTTGCTCTGCCCCTACTCATCTTATGCATAGCTCCCACGACCTCCTCAACCTCGATACGCCTGCAGTGCCCAAAGTCTTCCGGCATCTTCTTCGCCTTATGCGCCGCATGCGGGCCTACATGAGGAGGTTAAACGACGCTTCTCGGAGGGGTTAGATGAGATCGTACGCCACATTCCGCCTGTTGAGAAGCTATTCATAGGAGGTGATTTCAATGGTCATATTGGGTCGACCGTAGGTGGTTATGGCGAGGTGCATGGAGGCTTCGGTTTTGGGGAGAGGAACGGAGAAGGTACCTCGTTGTTGGACTTCACTAAGGCTTTTGGGTTGGTGATTGCGAACTCTAACTTTCCGAGGAGGGAGGAGCATTTGGTTACATTTCAAAATGCAGTGGCCAAGGCTCAGATTGACTATCTCCTCCTCAGGAGGTGTGACAGAGGGTTGTGCAAGATCATTCCGGGTGAGATACTCGCGACGCAGCATAGGATCTTGGTGATGGACGTTGGTATTATGTTAAAGAGGAGGAAAAAGTCTGCTCGAGGAAGACCGAGAATCAGGTGGGGAGCCTTGACTAAGGATAAAGCCCAAGAGTTGGAGGAGCGGTTGTCGGCTATGGGAGCTTGGAGGAGCAGTGGTGACGCAAGCAATATGTGGTCAGCGACAACAAATTGTATAAGGGAGGTTGCGAGAGAGGTGCTAGGGGCCTCGATGGGCGTCTCTGGTCGGCACAAAGGAGACTGGTGGTGGAGTGAAGTGGTCCAAGGTAAAGTAAAAGCGAAGAAGGCGGCGTACCTGAAGTTAGTGAGGAGCATAGGTGAGGAGGAGAGGCGAGCGTGTATGGAGAGGTATAAGGAAGCTAGGAAGGAAGCTAAGCTGGCGGTCACGGAGGCTAAGAATGCGGCTTATAGTCGTATGTACGAGGAACTGGGGGAAAAGGCGGGGAGAAGAAGTTATTCCGACTGGCCAAGTTGAGAGAGAGGAAGGCTCGAGATTTGGACCAAGTGAGATGCATCAAGGACGAAGAGGGTAGAGTATTGATGGAAAATGCCCAGATTAAGTGGAGATGGCAGACTTACTTTCATAAACTTCTGAATGAAGAAGGGGATCGGGATATTGTGCTAGGCAAATTGGAGCATTCCGAGAGTCATCGTGACTGTGGGCACTACAGGCGTATCGAGGTTGAGGAGGTCGTGGGAGCTATGCATAAGATGAGTAGGGGCAGAGCAATCGGGCCAGATGAGATTCCGGTGGAATTTTGGAAGTGTGTGGGGAGAGCAGGTTTGGAATGGTTGACTGAGTTTATTAATGTTATTTTTAAGGCAAAGAAGATGGCAGATGAGTGGAGGTGGAGTATAGTGGTTCTATTGTATAAGAACAAAGGTGATATTTAGAGTTATAACAATTATAGGGGTATCAAATTACTGAGTCATACAATGAAAGTGTGGGAGAGGGTGGTTGAAGCGAGGGTAAGGATGACAGTGCCTGTATCCGACAACCAGTTCGGGTTCATGCCGGGTCGTTCTACTACAAAAGCTATTCACCTTGTTAGGAGGTTGGTGGAACTGTACAGAGAGAGGAAGAAGGATCTGCACATGGTGTTTATTGACCTAGAGAGAAAGCGTATGACAAGGTTCCTAGAGAAGTCCTCTGGAGATGCTTGGAGGCAAAAGGTGTGTCAGGTCCCTGCATTATGGCGATTAAGGACATGTATGATGGGGCTAAGACTCGGGTCAGGACAGTAGAAGGCGACTCCGAGCATTTTCCGGTTGTGATGGGGTTACACCAAGGCTCTGCACTCAGTCCGTTCTAATTCGCCCTAGTGATGGACGCGTTAACACACCATATTCAAGGAGAGGTGCCATGGTGCATGCTATTCGCCGATGACATAATTCTGATTGATGAGTCGTGAGCTGGTGTCAACGATAGGTTGGAGGTTTGGCGACACACCCTTGAGTCTAAGGGTTTTAAGCTGAGCAGGACGAAGACGAAATACATGGAGTGTAAATTTAGCGCTGAGCCGGGGCAAGTGAGCGTGGATGTGAGGCTTGAATCACATGTCATCCCAAGTAAAGGTAGCTTCAAGTACTTGGGGTCGGTTATCCATGGGGGATGGGAGATCGATTGGGATGTCACACACCGTATTGGGGTAGGATGGATGAACTGGAGATTAGCATCTGGAGTCCTGTGTGACAAGAGAGTGCCACCATTACTCAAAGGTAAGTTCTATAAAGCGGTGGTTAGACCAGCCATGATGTATGGGGCTGAGTGTTAGCCTGTTAAGAACTTATATGTCCAGAAGATGAAAGTAGCAGAAATGAGGATGTTAAGGTGGATGTGCGGGAACACTAGGATGGATAAGATTAGGAATGTTGATATTCGGGAGAAGGTGCTCGTGGCTCCTATTGATGACAAGATGCGGGAAGCAAGACTCAGATGGTTCGGGCATGTTCAGAGGAGAAGCCCAGATGCTCCGGTAAGGAGGTGCGAGCGGATGGTCGTAGAGGGCACGAGAACAGGTAGAGGGCGGCCTAAGAAGTATTGGGGAGAGGTGATCAGGCAGGATATGGTGAGGCTTCAGATTTCCGAGAACATGACACTTGATAGGAAGAGATGGAGGTCGAGTATTAGGGTTATAGGTTAGGAGCTAGTTGAGTCTTGCCTTAGTATTTTTGTGAGACTGGTATGATAGGTTTTATTTATTATTTTATTTACTATTTCGCTTTTCAGTGCAGGACATATTTACTAGCTATCGCTTATGCTTTGCATCTTTCTTCTGGATTTCATGTTGTTCCTATTCTTCATATGATTTCTGTAGTGATACTACTATTGTCTCCTTTTGTCTTTTTCTTTTCTTGAGCCGAGGGTCTTTCAGAAACAGCCTCTCTATTCCTTCGAGGTAGGGGTAAGGTCTGCATACACACTACCCTCCGCAGATCCCACTAGTGGAATTTTACTGAGTTGTGTTGTTGTTATTTCTTGTGGAGATACTGATAGCTTTGCTTAGTGAATAAACCAAATGTTTTGTTTATGGATTTTGCATTTGATTTACCCGTTTGATCTCGGTCTTTCGAGGTTTTTAGATAAAAAATACTTATGCTTTTGGCATTTACATTTGCATTTGAGATGAAAATGATTTGTTTGTGATTGCAGATGAGAATTACTACAAGGGTTTGTCTTCGGGTGCTATAAAATGTAAAGATGGATCAAAGAAATTCACCAAGGATCAGCTCAATGATGATTTTTGTGACTGCCCAGATGGTTCTGATGAGCCAGGTTTGGATTTAAGTGACTAAATGGTTTTAAGATCTGGTTTTGGTTTAACAGTTTCTTTTCTTTGCTATAATGTGTGTGTTTGATTGAGAGACTTGGGTTTGCAGGGACCTCAGCATGCCCCAATGGAAAATTTTATTGCAAAAATGCAGGACATATTCCTCTTTCAATATACTCGTCAAGGGTGAATGATCGCATTTGTGGTATGAATCCTCGTGTTCTTGCTTTTCTGTAGTATTTGATCAGCATCAAAGTGCTTAGTGTGGTCCGCAGCTGTATGATTTTATTCTTTACCTAACTAAGCAGATATGTGAATGACATGTATTGCACTGCATATACTGGCTATTGTCACTATCATCTGTGTGTGTTGGACATTTGAGTTGAGGAGAAGCTATTTTTTGCGAAGTTTGATTCCTGAAGAATTTATTATCAGCATTGACGCTTACTCGTCCTTTTCGCACAGGTCATTGTCTATTAATTAGCTGAATATTTGCCCCTACCCCTTGTTTGAAATGTTGGTTAATTGGTGACCTTTACGTCAAATGGCATAATAATGTGTAAAATCAAAAATATAATTGTTAATTAGCTCTAGTTGTCCAAAAAGTATTTATGTTATAACTCAAATTTCCTCTATGAACAAAGGTGGACCTATGATTGGAGAAGAGGGGTTACCGGACCCCGTTAACTTTGGCAAAAGTTCTGAATATTTAAGTGTATATATATTGAAAACGGTCGTATATTTTGCTTGGAACCTAAGATGAAAAGTCCGATGGGCGCACTGGTTGAGCAGTTCGCTCATGTGCCCCTCTACCTTCAAACATTGGGGCCGCCTCTGTCTATGAAAAATATTTGCTCTTAATGTGGATAAAGCTTGACCTGTTCATAGCACCTGTTTGAGTTCTATTGTATGAAAACGAGGAGCATACCCAACTTTATTGTTCTCTTACTCAATGAAAGCAAGGACTATTATCTGTGAAAGGCTACAAATGCATGTTATGATTTAAATTCCTAATTGAAAAGATGGATAGAAAAAGCAATTATCACCTTGGGCTGCATTTACAAAGTATAGTACAATGGCAAATGAAAATGAGGAAAATTAGTCTCTTCTTGACCCCCCTTATACGCCTAGGGTGACTCTAGTCCTGATAATGGTTTGTTGTTGATAAGTTGAGCCTGATAATGGTTTCCTAAAACGCGTTCCTTTGCCCTATGAAACTGGTAATGAGAGTCCCATTCTACCTCTTGGTCTTTCACTATCTATTTTTTCTGATCTTAGTGTTTGGGGTTGGGCCTGGAAGGTCTCTTAACGCCTTCCTTTTTATTTGATTGACTACTTCATTGTCATTAACTGACCCATTTTACAGTTATGAATCATGAGGAACCTCTATGAAGACAAATCATTTTCCTCTTGGATTCACTAATCTAAATTCATGAGAAAATAAGGTCAACTATTTTCTTTTGCTTTCTTGTTTACCAGCCATCCAAAAAGTAAACAAAATCACTCTACTCTGTTTTCTCTTCCAGTTTCTCTCATTCTAGTTCCCTTCATTTCTCTTCCTTTTGCTAGTTCTGAAATGTAGAATAAATCGAAATTTAGGTCCACTGCGGTCCAAAGTAACTCATATTTCTAGTTTCAGTTCTGCTGCACTAACTATCCCTCAAAAATAAACAAATAAAAAGTGCACCACCACATCGCTTTGTAAAATTAAGCCAAAGATATCTGTTGCACGCATATTTTCTGAAGATTTAAGATTTCAATTGATCATCATCATGCATATCGTTATGCATAAAAGGTGGGCAAAAGGTTCTGTACATAAGGGGGTGATTGGATGCTTGTCGAATGAAAGACATACATACCTCGAGGATGCTAATAGGTTGATATGCCATATTCTTTGCCAGATTATGTGTGCCATGCTTATGTAAAGAATGCCATTTATTTCCAAAGCACTATGAAGAACTGATCTATGAGGGATTTACGGATTGGGGAGAAGCCATTTACTCTTCTATTCTTATATTTGTTATGATAAGGAGATTACTTTTAAGAGGCTTAACGCGCATATTGTCACTAACTCTTCCGTAAAATGCTAGCCCTGTCGTCTCTCTTTTCCTTTGTAGATCATTTTTTCTTGCCTCTGGTCTTCACTTGCCAATCTCCTTGTGTTGGTGAAGTCATATCTATCTATATTTCTTATGGTTTCCATAAAGCATTTGTATACAATTTCTCAAATATATGAATGCCTATGGTTTAATATCCAAACGGGGAATCTCATGTATGCTGCTGTTGTTTTTGACTTTTGAATTCTCCTATTGAGTATTAACAACCTTAATGGCACAATTGGGCAGATTGCTGTGATGGGAGTGACGAGTATGATGGCAAAACCAAGTGCCCAAATACGTGCTGGGAGGCTGGCAAAGTAGCTAGAGAAAAACTGAATAAAAAGATTGCTACATATCAGGAAGGTGTGACTCTTAGAAAGAAGGAGGTTGAAGAAGCTAAGCTGGCAATTGCGAAAGAGGAAACTGAACTATCCAAGTTGAAAAACGAGAAGAAGATACTTAAAGAGTTGGTTGAGCAGCTTAAGGGTAACTTTCTCTTCTCCCCTAAACGGGACTGTTCTTGAGAGGATTATTGTGTCTACTCTAGAGAAGGACCTCTTTGAACATCTGTAGAAGTGGTTCCACGTAATGTCTATAATTTCTACGTTATGGTATAAATGAAGCAAGAATAGATAACAAAGGATACGGAATTTTATTGATAAATTCCAAATTATGATAGGGACCGAAAGGTTTTGAAGTGAATAAGATACCGAAAAGCATAAAAAAATTAGATGGTTTTGAGTATTACAAGTTACCTTACGTTAAGCTAGAACTATTTATGGTAATTATATATCTTTCTTTATAGTTTTTATCTAGAATCTTTTATACAAAAGGAAGACTCTTACATTTTGCAACAATGTGCTTACTGTTATGCTCAAACAGACCTTCATGATGAATTCTTGTTTATATGTATCCCTTTCACCTCTTGTTAATCATTTTTACAAAGTGATATCCTGTAGTATGAAATATTTCAGTCACTAAGATGTGTTTTCCCTTTGCAAGGTGAGAGCTTATGAGCAGTTGAATAATTTGCTTCTTTAAATTTCTCTTACATTTACTTCTGTTCATATAGAGCGCAAGGAACAAATAGAGAAGGCTGAGGAGGAAGAACGGTTAAAGAGAGAAAAAGAAGAGAAGGATCAAAAGGAATCTGAAGATGCTAAAGTAGAGACAACTAAATCTGAGGAAAAAACTGAAGTTCAAGAAGATGCTGTGAAGAACGACGTCCACGATAAGATTGGCCTACTCAACGGCTCTCCATCTGTACGGTTAACTGTTTTATGTTGAGAGTTCTTTCTAAAGAAAATGTTTGTATGTTAAGAGATTTCACCTAATTAAATGATGTCAACACATATAGGTTGCGATCTACATTGACCGACATTTTTCCGTCTTCAGGATGTCCAAACTTATTGAAACTTTTATGAATTTCAGAAATTAAAATTTTCTTTCCTAGGATATTTTCACAGAAATGTGTCCAGAGGGAGTAATGTTACAATGTTTTTTCCACACTGAGAATATGATAAACTGATCTTGACAAAGGGGCACATCAGCAGAATTACCCAAATAAAAAGAATACAATCATCAACAAACTGGAATTGATGTAGGAGGATATTACTTAAATACTTCATGTTTCCTGTTAGATGTTACCCCCTCCTCCTCTGGGGGTAGTTAATTGCTCACAGAGTGAATAAGAGGATAGGAAGAAAGTTCAGTTAACTTTAAGTGAATAAATATTGTTAGGCTCTTTGATTCATTTACCTATTCCTCTCTATCTAAATATCCTCTTAGCTTTTGTCTCTCTTTAAGATCCTCAAGCGGTCTGGTTGTAGTGAATGCTCTTGATCTTACTGGAGAACAGTGTTCTCTGCAATCTACCAATTATCATTGTAAAATCATCTTGTATCGTATATGTTGCTTGTTCTGGTGCTTATTTCATATTTTGTTAGGATGTGGTAGAACGCCCTGACGAAGATATGGACAAAATCGAGCATGATGACCAGTCCCACAAGGATGAAATTGAGCAGGTTCCTGAGGATTCTCAGGTTTGTCAAAAGCTCCTTCAGATGTGATAGTTCAACTTGTCTTGGTGTATGACTGATGGCTATCTAGAATTTCACCATAAGAAAAATGTCTCCTTAATCACATGCATGCATACTCCTTCCATACAGCCAAAATTGCGCTCAGTGTTCGTTGTTGGAAACAATAGAACTTTGGAGTTAATTGCTTTTTCCTTGTAGGACACTGCAATTTGTTGAAAAAATGAGGACTTGCACTGCCATTTAACTTGCAAATGTAACTACCATTGCACACTTTTACCAGTTTGTGAACATGTAATAAGTACTTAGATAAATTGAACTTTGTCCAGAATTTGGATACAGAGCCCGTGCCATTTCAGGATGGAAACCTGGCATAGACTGCTAAATATAAAGTGCATGACTATCCATTCTTTTGTCTAACTTTACTTACAGTGGGAAGAAACTACTGTATACAAGAAGTATACCAGAAAGTTAGAGAGCCTACACAAAGTCGATCAATTATGTATTGGATTATATCTCTGTGAACTATATGATATCATGTAGTTATTACATGCATTTCGCCAGAACTGAACTCTGATTTTCCTGAATCAATTGAACATTGGTTTGGCCATTTTATGTGATGTTTGCACTACTTGATGAACAAACCTTCAATGTAAGTGCACGGATATTTAATCCACTCAAGTACGAGGAGCTTAAAAAGGAATTCGTAGAAACCTGGCCAGAGAGTAAAAGGGCTACTTCAATGGAATTTTGTATGTTTGGCAAAATTGAAGTTACTGTGTGACTCAAATCTTTGGTAAAACATTCTTCAACTCCCCCAATAAATATGAAGGGACGGGTGAGGTGCAAAAAGATTAATCAAAATGCATGAGTTGCTTAATGTTCAAGATTGGTGGTACTTCTGCAATGTTGACCGCAGCAACATCAATGCTCCTGGAACTTTTTCTATATGTTTCTTTGCCTTCAGCTAGTTATTGTTATATGTAGCACTACACATCCAAAAGGATGAAGATTGTGGGAATTTGATATCCTTGATTGAAAGATGAAAAGATAAGCTTTATTCTTTGGGTACTCAGCAAGGCCTAATTGACGGTTTAGGTGCTTGTATTGCTGCCCTATGTCTATTAAGTGACATGGAAATTAGTGATCAAGAAATTCATCATTTTGGTAACCTAAATTTTGTGATTTTCTTTCACATTTCCAGGAGAAAGATACTACTGAAAATACCGAATCATTGTCAAAAGAAGAGTTAGGTCGTGTTATTGGTTCTCGTTGGCTGGGAAAAAAAAGTGAGCAGGCAAATGAGGAGGTTGATGCTGGAACTAAGAGCAACTATGACAGCAGCGATGAAGGACCGACTGATACTCATGAAGAGGAATACCATGGATATGATTCGGAGGATGATGAGCACAAGTATGAAGATGACGAAACGGAGGACCCAGTTGAAGATCTTGGGGGAGAGGACCACGATTCAAGTTCTTCATACAAGGCTGAGTCTGATGATGATTCTGATTTCTCAGGTGTGCAGGATAAGAATGATATGTTGCTAACTGCTGGTAAATGACATAGATATATCATTTTTCTCAATGTAATTTTGCAGATGTTACGGCCACAAGTAATCCTTCATGGATGGAGAAGATACAGCGAACAATGAAGAGCATTTTCCGCTCTGTGAATTTGTTCCAAACTCCAGTGAACATTTCTGGTATGAATAGAATTCCTGCTCTTAAACTCCTTTCAGAAAGAAATAATGAATTATGTCTTTGGTGTTTTGCTTCCACAGATGCTGCCCATATACGCAAGGAATATGATGAGTCAAGTGCGAAGTTGTCAAAGGTCCTATCAAGGATATCTAGTTTGGAGAAAAAGCTCAAACAGGATTTTGGTAGGTATTGAATTCATGTTTCTATGTTTATCTGTTTTTTCTGTCCTTTTCGATATGCTGATCTGCAGGTTCAATTGCAGGCCCAGAGAAGGAATTCTATTCATTCTATGGTCAATGCTTCGAGAGCAAACAGAACAAGTGATGAATCTTTCATTGTCCTGTTGACCTTTGTTAAGCCTATGGTTTTTTTTTATGAAATATTCTTTTGTTATTTCGTCATCTGTCACTGATAAATATTTGCTTCAGGTACACATACAAGATTTGTCCTTTCAAAGAAGCAACCCAGGTCGAGGGCTACAGTACAACTCGTTTGGGGTAAGCACTTCCACAGCTTAAGCATGTACATTCCTTGAATCACTCTATATATCCGAGAATGATAGTCAATTTCCTGTGAAGTGGCAACCATAAGCACTTCCACAGCTTAAGCATGTACATTCCTTGAGTCACTCTATATATCTGAGGATGATAGTCAATTTCCTGTGAAGTGGCAACCATATATGAATGGTGCTGTGAAAATCGTCACAGTTCTGGAGTCTCATGCATTGGGTTTCCTTCTTTTCTAATCTTGGTTTTAGACCCACATTCTGTGGTAGAAGCGAAAAAGAGGTGAATAGATAATAAGTACTAAATTGTTTAAATTCGTCAGATAGCAAAAGAGACAGGTTCATATCATTTTACTTGTGGCTCCTGGAAAATGACGATGTGGGGTTGCTTTATTAATCTTTACCTGTCGCCTGAATGCTCTAAGATTGTGACTTATCATTTTTCTCGTTCTCTTGGTTTTTTTTCTTTTTATATGCTACATCAAAGGAATTGGGATAAATTCGAGGATTCCTATAGAACCTTGCAATTCTCAAGCGGGGACAAATGCTGGAATGGGCCAGATAGAAGTTTAAAGGCAGGATTCCCAACTTCTTTTGTTTGTGTTCTCTCAGCTGTCCTTTTATGTTGTCCCATAACTTCAATTATAGCATTCAGTTATAAATATTCTTGTTCGTCGTTTTTTCGTACAGGTCAAATTAAGATGTGGCCTGAAAAATGAGTTGACTGATGTAGATGAGCCCAGCCGCTGCGAGTAAGCACCGTTCTCTTCCGACCTGTGTATGTCTTTTGCGTGCTCTCTGTGTCGTTGCTTTTGTGCATTTCCATCTGACTAAGTTTGTTATGACAGATATATGGCATTTTTGTCTACCCCAGCTCTTTGTATCGAAGAAAAGCTGAAGGTTCTCTCCTAAACCCTGTGTTAGCTACCCTCGTCTTTCATCCCTATCCCTCCATATCAAATCTTTTTCTAACATTTCTTACTGAAAAACTATCTTTTCCCTCTTATGATCTCGAGTCTCTCTACCTATATTTTCTGTAAAACTTCTAATGGTGTAATAATGAAATGTTATAGGAGCTCCAAGATAAACTAGATATGATGAGCAAAGAACAACCTCAGAGTCATGATGAACTGTGATCTTCCGGACGAACTGCTCGAGATTGCTGCAAAGGCCTCAAGGGACACAAAGGCAACCGAGGTTAGAGTTGGGCTGTCTCAAAGAAAGAGTTTTTAGTTAATTTGCAGCAGTATCCCCTAAACATTTTTTTTCTCTGGACGTCGCTCACGTGGTTATCAATGTTTCCAAAACATGAACTAGGCTTCTATCAAGGAATTAGAAAAGGGATGGCTTGAAAGCTTTTAGGATGCCATTATCCCTTGTTACACATCATTGAATTAGTTCAGACTAGTTATACTGATCTTATTCTGCTGTTGTTTCGCAAAAGTGATCTAGTAAAGAAGTCTAGCCCTGGCTGTCTAAATGGGGCTAGAGATTAAAGGGATGACAATGGAAACATACAGATTTTGCAATGAGAAATATTCTATCATAGTTTTGACTGTGCCATCTTTGTTTATTTGTCTTTTTTTTTTTTTGGATAAGTAATTAAAGATCTTATAAATTTATGCACTAAGCCAGTGCATCAGGCATAATTACAGGTTGTGCAAACCCTCTATTGTATCTAGCATTCCATCTACATCATGTTCAATTACCAGATTGCACCAAAAAGCTAACAAAAAAATACATATCTGTTTAAGGCTGTGAATATTGCTCGATGTGCCTGTTATGATCGAAAAAATCAAGTGTCATGCGAAAATTAGTTAAACAAACCTTCAACGACGATATATCAGACAACGAAAGAGAAATCTACCAAAAGAAACACAAATATTTAACGTGGTTCGGTCAATTGACCTACGTCCACGGCGGAGATGAGCAATCCACTATAATAAAAGAAAGTACAAAATATTGAGAGAACAACCTCACGAAGAGGCAAACACAAGTGACACACTAACACTTGTCCCGTAAAGTTCTCCTCCTAAACACGACTCTCAAACCCCATATGACTACATTGTGGATGCTACTGAATGAAAATGATGGATCTTCAATTTATAGAGCTCCAAACCTTTTCCTTCAAGGAAAGGGACTAGCCAAATATGGAAGATTTATATTGTCCTTCTAGGGAAAAAAATCCAATTATGGTAAATATGTTGTCCTTTCCTTCATGAGATAGGAAAACCAATTATGGTAAGAAAGATTGGCTCTTAGGATTTGAACTGCTCTGCCTCCTCTGTTTCAAGGTACGAGAAAATAAACTTGATCCACCTTCTTCACATGGCCTTCAACGGGTCGCATTTCCAAATCTCCGCCACAAAGTTTGTCTCAACGTGCGTAGCACACCGGTCAAATTTCTCAGACAAAAATCACGATTATCGTCAAATATGTAAACCCGCCAAGATGAACCTGTCTTGAATCTTGCTCTGATACCACTTGTTAGAACCGAAAAAATCATGTGTCATGCGGAAGTTAGTAAAACAAACCTTCAACGACGATATATCAGACAACAAAAGAGAAATTTACCAAAAGAAACACAAACATTTAACGTGGTTCGGTCAATGGACCTACGTCCACGGCGGAGATGAGCAATCCACTATAATAAAAGAGAGTACAAAATACCGAGAGAGCAACCTCACGAAGAGGCAAACACAAGTGACACACTAACACTTGTCCCGTAAAGTTCTCCTCCTAAACACGACTCTCAAATCCCATATGGCTACATTGTGGATGCTACTGAATGAGAATGATGGATCTTCAATTTATAGAGCTCCAAACATTTTCCTACAAGAAAAGGGACTAGCCAAATATGGAAGAACCATATTTTCCTTCTAGGGAAAAAATCTAATTATGGTAAATATGTTGTCCTTTGCTTCATGAGATAGGAAAACCAATTATGGTAAGAAAATCTGGACAAACACCTAACAATTTCGTCAAATATGTTGCGGCTCTGCGCCTAGATACAAGGCGAGGTTAGTTGTTAAAGGTTTTGGCCAGAATAAGGGAGTTGACTTTGATGAAATTTTCTCCCCTGTTGTGAAGATGTCTTCTATTCGTGTGGTTCTAGGCTTAGCTGCAAGTTTAGATTTAGAGGTTGAGCAGATAGATGTCAAGACTGTTTTTCTTCATGTTGATTTAAATGAGGAGATTTATATGGAGCAGCCTGAGAACTTCGTAGTTAAGCTTGCAGATAAGCATGCGTTTTGCAGAAAATCGGCAGGCATGAAGCCTATCAATAGTTCCTCTACTTGAAGACATATTTGGCCCCTTGGCTGGAGGGGAGTTTGTTGGGCATATGCCCATATTGTCCAGCCAAAGGCCCAATGGATTAATCCTATTCTCTTTTGGTTTCCATTCCTATTCGGAATTGGATTCGGTGTTTATTCCTATTTTGAGTGGGTTTTAGCTTTAAGAGAAAGTACCACTCATGATCTATAAATAGGACAACCTTGGAGAATTATTCTATGATCATTGATACAAGTCTTTTTAATACTTAAGAACATAAGAGTGGTTTTTGAGAGAGCTTTCATTAAGAGAGATGAGAGAAGACAAATATTTGTTTTTGCTGCAGATTTTTATTCCGATCAACCAACTTCAAATCACGTTTTCCCATTCGTTAATCGTTGGATTGTGCTAAAATTTTGACTGAGTGTTCGTAACCTCTTGGTCTTTGATTTGAACGGTGGAGATCGGATTTGGAGCCCATAGGATCTGATTTCGAGCCTCGAACAACAGCTTCATTTTTGTGGATTCTCCTCTTTCTTCATTTGATTAGTTGTTGCTCTTGTTGCTATGTTGCTCCGTGTTTGGCACTTGTTGTGTAGTCAATTTGGAGAACTTTTGTAACCCTCTTATTGTTATAGTGGAGTTTTTTGGATCTTTGTGATCCCGTGGTTTTTACCTTCGATTTGAAAGGTTTTCCACATTAAAATTTGGTGTTCTTTATCTTCTTTATTTTCGGGTTTGCCTCTTCCTCGATATAACAGTGCCTTCAAAAATTCTATTGTTTCTTTCAAGCCAAATGGTCCACCAGATAGCTTGAGGTACGGTACTCCAAGTCTTAGAGATTTCTTACTAATTCCCTTTCTGCTCCAACCTTGCAAGAGCTCAACAATTGATTTTGGCATGGTCCCAACTCATGCCCAAAATTACCAGAAACATATTCCACAGCTGCCTAATGACCCTACAATGGAAGAAGAGATGGCCAACTTCTTCCGGATGCTCTTCACACAATGGACATCTACTGCACAGTTGAAACCCTCTCTTTTGGAGGTTTGATTGCGTAAGACAAGCCTCCCGAGCAACAATCCAAGAGAAACAAGCAACCTTCAAAGGAGCCTTGCTTCTCCGAACCTTTTCCCAAGGACATAATACCCCGACGCTGCTAGAATCCAGCATGTAGTAACAACTTTTGACTGAAAAGAGACCCTGTTGATCGCTTTTCCAACCTATGGAGTCTGTTTTGTTGTGATCCAAGGTTATGTTGTTTAACCTCTGAAGCAGAATGCATAGTCTTTCCACTTCCCAATCATTAAAATCCCTTCTTGGAAAAAGATTTCACCCTTGTGTTGAAAAGAATATTGCAATTTCTCCATTTTGTTGAGAAGATAAGCTGAAAATGTCCGTGAATTGGTCTTTTAGTGGGGTGTGACCCAACCATGCATCTTCCCAAAATCTGATTTTCCTCCCATCACCAAGAATAAAGCTTATATTTGACTTGAATTTGTTCCAATAACCTCTGATATTTTTCCATACTCCGGTACCATGAAAGGGTGTAGATATGTTTGTACTCCAGGGGTTCTCAAGTGTGAATTTTTCCACCAACACTCTCCTCCATAGCGCCTCTACATCCTTGTTGAATCTCCAATGCCATTTCATCAACATGCTTTCATTGTGACCTTTTAGGTTCTTAATACCAAGACCGCCTTTCCTTGTATCTCCAGTGACTAATTTCCAATTCACAACTAAGGCAGAAAGCATTGGATTGTTGATTTCCTTGCCAAAGGAAGTTTCGTCTCAATCTTTTCAAAACTGAGAGACATGGTGTAGGTAGGAAGTGCACTGTTGATTAAAGTGACTTTCCCCCCCTAAAGAAAGATATTGTCTCTGAATGTCTGAAACTATGTGCAGCAATTGCTTCAAAACTTGAAGAAGGGGCTCTTGCATTATCTATTAATTTTGATTTCTAAGAATGCAAGATTAGGATGTGAACAAATCCCCTTGGCTATTTGCAAATGATTATATTTACAGATGGTGAATAAGAAATAGTACTTAGCTATTATTCGGTATTTGGGTTTTCTACAATCCAACAAGCTAAGGATAAATTTTATACTTTTGCTTTAGTTCGAAACTATCATTATTTTGTTACTTAGAATTAATGAATTAGGAGAATATCCGCTGATAATAAATTATACGAGTTTTTATTTTCACGAAAAAGACTTAATGATCGCAACCATACAATTTTATTTTGTGTCAATTTCTTAAATTTTCATTTAGTTATTCTTTTTTTAGTAGGAGGCGCATTCCTTTGTAGCCTCGCCCTAAAATTGTTTTCAGCGGATGTTTGTGCCAGAGCAAGATAATTAACGTTAATTAGGACTATTAGTTGCAAAGTCAGGTGTTAATTAATCATTGATCAAATAGTACTCCATTTAATTCGTTTTATCTGGTGGGATTCGGAGTAGGAATATCAAATTATTACTTAATTTTAGTATGAATTCAGACTAAAAACTCTTCTAGTTTTTCCTTTAGAATGGTAAAAAAAAAAAAAAAAAAAAGAGGATAAAAAAGGCAATTTAAAATTCTTTATTTCAGTCCTCGAATTGAAAGATTACGCTTTCGATAAAGTATTTGTGGTTTCGTAGGGGAGATTGACCTTTCTAATGCATACTTAATCGGACAAGTAGTCTACGAAATCTCAACGGCTACCACCAAAGGATGTGATGTGGTGGATGTAACTGTTATTTCCTTAATCAGAGGTTTCGGGTTCAGGCCCTGAGTATAAAAAATCCTTGGTTGGGAGCGCTTCCCCCTGAATGGGGCGCGAATCCGGATATAGTCGAGCTCCAATGCGGGTACTGAACACCAAATATGAAACCAAAAAAAAAAAAATATCTCAACGGCTGATGGGAAGATTCCTCTATATTATGCCTAGGGGTGTATATAGGCCGGGTTGGTTCGAATTTTACAATTACCAAACCAAATCAATTGTGTCGGGTTATTAAATCTAAAGACCAAACCAAACCAATAAAACTCGGGTTTTTCACTCTCGGATTTTCTCGGGTATTTCGGGTTTTTTTTTCCGGTAAAATCTTCGTAGAACAAAACATATAACATATGCTCAAAATATTCTTTAATCCTAGTAAGATACAACTATATAAAGTATTTTCCAAGAAAATAATACAAAATATGAGATGTGTCATGGCATTATCCTAAAATATTCAACAATAAAGACAATAAAATTATGTAATATAAATATTGCTAATTAAAAAGCCATAATAAAAATAAACATAATCTAAAAGTACTAAGTCATGCTAAAATAAGTAGACTAATAAGTGAGTATTAATTACATGACTAAACGCTAAAGAAAAATAAAAATAGGTTATGCATTTTTATCTAAATTATTGCAAAACAAAAAATAGATATTCAATACATTCTCGTTCGTAATATTGAATTGAATGTCTTTTGTTAGCATTAGTATTGATTTGATTTTGGTTTGGGCTTTTGTTAGCATTATTTAATTTACTAATATTAATGGCTATAAAACTTATTGGAACATTCAAAAGTTCTAAGTCCAACCTTGAAATAATACCTTAAAAGATAAAATTATGAAATTTTTTAAGAAATATTTATAAATTACATCACAATAAGTATATTTATATATTAAATATATCTAAAATTTCTATATATGTAATGTCGGGTTGGTTTGGTTTCGGTTTGACTTTCTTTAGTTAAAACCAAACCAAACCAATTATGGTCGGGTTTTTTTTCCAACACCAAACCAAATCAAACCAAACCATAGTCGGATTTTTTTTCTCGATTTGACTCGGATTATCGGGTTGGTGCGGTTTGTCGGTTTCCTTTGTACACCCCTAATTATGCCTACTTTTGTAACACGTAATCCTAAACTATCTTCCAACTCCAAACACTAAAAAAAATCATGATTAAAGAAATCCCTTTTTGAACTCCTCAAATTATAATTATGTCCCATTAAATAAAACATGGTAACAATTTATGTACAAGAGACATATAATGTTTCAAACTTTCAATTGATTTAATAACACTTGGTTTATCCCCCCGCCCCCCCAAAAAAAAAGAAAGATAGTTAATATTCAGATTATTGTACGATTTATGGTAAGCAAATCTTTTTTTAGGAACCATATTCCACTTTTTCATTGCAAAAAGACTATATTCCTCAAATATTCCTGAGAAATTTATATTTTTAACTGTTATAATAATAATAATATATATATATATATATATATATATATATATATATATATATATATATATATATATATATATATATATATATATATATATATATATATATATATATATGTATTATACACATATAATATGCATATTTTATATATTTTTTGGCTAATAGATGCAAATAGTTTCGATCGACTGGTCAATTTTGTATTTTGTAGGTATTATCACTTTTAGCCCGCGCTAGAAACTATTTACACTTAGTAGCTGAAAAGTATATAAAATTTGTAAAACATACATAATGTATATATACACAAAAAATATATAAATTTTATACATTTTTCGGCTATTATTTTTACAACGGTTATATAGTGTCATTTTTCCAATAGGTATTTTTACATTCCTATACACTATATGAAACTATATTACCCTTCCTACTCAAGTTTTACTATAATTACATTTTATATACCCAATTACCATTTATGTGCATTTTAAGGGAATTAATGATAATAATTAGTGTCATAAAATTACTCTAACATATCTGCCACTCCCCCACTTTTATCTCTCCACATCCCGCCCCCTCCCTACGTATCTTGCACGAGAGAGCAGCAATTCCACCATTGACAACCATTAAAAAGCTTTGAAGTTTTGAATTCAAATTTGTTTTTTCAAAAAATATTGTTTGTTTGGATTGGATGTTGTTGCAAAGAATTGAGAATTTTCTCTACGTCTCTCTCTATCTCTCAATCCCAAATTTCAGTAATGTAAAGCAAAGGAAAAGAGAGCAGCAACTCCACCATTGACAACCATTAAAAAACTTTGAAGCTTTGAATTCGAATTTGAATTTTCAAAATTCATTATTTGTTTGGATTGGGTGTTGTTGCAAATAATTGGGAATACGGTTTGGAGTTTATATCTCAATTTTGAGGGGTTTTGGTGAAGATTAGACTTGGTTTTGGTTGAATTTCAGATTGGAAGAAGAAGAAGAACATGACATACATTATACAACATAAATTGTAGTAAAATTGTATCTTGTTATTTATATATTTTTCTTTTATTTTTTTAATTATTGTATGAAAGTTGAATAACATTGTATAAGATTATATTTAAGTTATATGATATTGTAGTTGTATATAACTGAGTAGAAATAATGTATGAAAATTGTAGATAAGTTGTATAATATATAATTAGTTGTATGAAATTTATTTTTACCATGTATAAATCAGATATAAAATATACTAAAGACATATTGTATAAAATTTGTATTTAAGCTGTATGTTATTATAGTTGTATTTAACAGGGTAGAAATAATGTGTGAAAGTTATAGATGTATAATATATAATTAGTTGTATGAAATTTATTTTTACTATGTATAAATCAGATACATAATATACAAAAGACATATTGTATAAAATTTGCATTTAAGATTATGTTATGCCCATTTAAGATCATGTAATTGTGATTGCATGTGTAACTTTGATTCGATTCCTGGTCGTTTTCGCTATCAATAATTTCTTAATTTTGTGTTTTCTTTTTGTATTTATGCGTTTCCAATGTATGTAATATGTTTTTGATTCCCTTGTTTTCTCCTCCTTTTTCGGTGTGATTATAAGAATGTCTCTTTCATGGGTTCTTCTTTTTACGCAAACCGTTGATAGTTATAAACGATTTAATGGCCATCTTTATGTATGAATCTTGGAAGTTTATTCTGGTCTCTAATGAGATGCTCTGTTTTGTATGATATTGATTTCTATCATGTGCACTTTGACTTTAATTTCCTGATGGGTTTCTGTTTCTCTTTTGTGTAAATATTTTTGACTAAATTTTCTTATAGGAAAAATAAGGCTTTTGGCTAATTGACCAAAAGTTAAACAGATGATAATGTACATAACTAAGTCGTATAGGAAGATTACTGTATTTTAAGGCGGACAAAAAATATTGAAAGAGAAGAGGAGAAAAAAAAGGAAAAGGGTGTAACTAAATACCTTAATTGAAGGCACTAATAATGGATTGAGAGCCTTTTAAGGTGGAATGTATATATTTTGTAAATAAAACTTGTGTAGGTAAGGTGATTTACTAAACATGAATATTTAGGGTAATAAAGTTTCCAATAGTATAGGAATCAAAAAGGGGATTTTTTCATTCCTATACACTATTTGAAACTTTATTACCCTTAATGTTCATGTTTAGCTAATTACCCGGCATAAACAAGTTTTGTTTACAAAATATATACAATTCATCTTAAAAGACTCCCAAATTCATTATTTGTGCCTTTAATCAAAGGATTTCGTTACACCATTTTTTTCTCTCCTCTCTCCCCTTTCTCTCAAGATTTTTCATTATTTTAAACTATTTCACTCATAAAATACTCACATAGCTTAAAGTCAGAACGGGGAGTATTTTAAGCTATGTTGATCTAGTTCAGGTTCTATCAAAGCCGACTGGCCATATGTTGTTTTCCAACACTGAATTGTTGTAATTTTGAATTTTTGGTGTCGTGGAATACTTTTTGTAAGATCTCTGAATTTATCACTTTCCTCAACTAGTGCTATTTTATGTTAGCTACTTTGCATTGAAATATACGGCTAATACAAGAATAAATATGCAGTTTAATCAGACACAAAACCACGGATAAATCCTCTAAACTGTTAAAGTTGATTAGTTGCTGTCAATTGATTTGGGATTAAGTATATTCAATAAATAATTGATAAATTAGAATTTTGGCCATATATGTGTGCTGCATAGGTTAAAATCGTAAATGCGAGCAAGATGTTTTACATTTATTTGCTTCTTCTACATGGTCTAGCAGACAAATGGTTATCTACAACATATTTATAATTTTCACACATTATTTCTCTCAGTTAAATACAACTAAAATAACATACAACTTAAATATAAATTTTATACGATATGTCTTTTGTATCTAATTCATACATAGTAAAACAAATTTAATACAACTTATTTACAACTTATCTAATATTTTCATATATAACTTATCTACAATTTTCATAAATTATTTCTACTTAGTTCTATACAACTACAATATTATACAACATAAATATAATTTTTATACAATATTGTTCAACTTTCATACAATAGTTAAATAAAAAATATATATATAAACAATAGAATACAATTTTTCTACAATTTCGTAAATATAATGTATATCATGTCGTCTTCTTCTTCTTCTTCTTCTTCTTCTTCTTCTCCGTCTTCGAGTTTCAATATGGAATTCAGCCAAAATCAAGTCTAATCTTCACCAAAACACCTTCAAAATTGAGATATAAACTCCAAACCATATACCCAATTATTTGCAACAACACCCAATCCAAACAAATAATGGCTTTTGAAAACCCAAATTCGAATTCAAAGTTTTAATGCTTTTTAATGGCTGTCAATAGTGAAATTGCTGTTCTCTTTTCCTTTGCTTTACATTACTGAAATTATGGATTGATAGATAGAAAGAGACGTAGAGAGAATCACAATTCTTTGCAACAACACCCAATTCAAACAAATAATATTTTTCGAAAACCCAAATCAAATGAAGGAATATCCGCTCCTTTGTCTTTTGTAGGGTTGTTCTTTGAAAATATCTTCTTCTTCATTTAAAATCAAGCTAATCAGAGACGTTAATGGAGGTAGGAATTTTGAATAATAGTAAAAATTTTGTCTGGTTTTTGAAGAAGATGAAATAGGCGTTAATGGAGGATTTTCTGAGATTTGTGAAGAGAAAATCGTTGGTGAGTGCAAGATATGTGGGTGAGGGGGGGGGTGGGTGGGATGTGGAGAGAGAAACGTGGGAGAGTGAGAATATACGGTAGAGTTATTTTAGGATACGAATTAATATCATTAATTCCCTTAAAATGTACATAAATGATAATTGGATATATAAAATGTAATTATAGTAAAACTTGGTAGAGAAGGTAATATAGTTTGATGAAAAAATCCCCTTCCGATCCCATATTTATTAAAGCCCAAATAGGTCTTTAAAGCCCAAATAGCAAAGCTCATTCGTCTAGATTCTCCTTAATAGATCCCAATTCCGACAATTCTCCTTTAGATCAAACGACTTGCTGCTCTACTTTAACTCTTATCGCATCTCTTTCTCTCTTCAACTTGTAAGTTCCCTCTTCTTTTGTCTTTTCACTGTCTCGTTGTTGTTCCCGCAATTCCATTTTTGCCATTTTGTTTTGATTGTTTCCCTTAGTTTTGTTTAGATTATTTTTTTTTTGTTGTCAAGAAAGGCTTTGAAAATTTGATATTTGAAATCTAAGGATTTGAAATTTACCAATCTATACCCAACCTAAGCATCAGAATCATGCTTTAGGAGCTTAACTGGAGTAATTAATATCTCTAGTCATTAATCTGTACTGCTAAAGGAAGCCCTGGTAGCATTGAGATGTTTAGTAACCATCTTGATCCCTCTTAAGTCCTAATTCTTTGTTTATTATTCATAAATTTTGCCCCTTGAATTGCCGCATTTGTTTGTAGTATTGGTTTGAACTGTAATGGGACTAAGTTGGTCTTTGCATTTTCTTCAATGTCATGCTTTTTAGCCATAACATTTGTTGACCATCATTGTTTTTTTTTGAAGTTATTTGAACATTTTCTCAACAACATTGCTGTACTTTTGAGTCATATTTTGCTCTGGCTAAATGTAGAACAGGTAAAGATGGCTATATAACCTCCCAGTTCTACATGTGTATCAAATCTCTTGGTGCCACTTTCCTCTTTGCTAGTGCTGTGCCAAGCTGCGCTTGTTCTTGACTGTCTTCTCTTTCTTGGCAAGTTCAGTCTAAGGTAAGCTAAATATCTTTTGTGTTTTGCATTTTCTTTGTTCTCTTTTGGGTGTATATTGAGATATTGGAAGCTCAAAATTTTCAGAATTGTTTATTAGCATTGATGTGAAACATTGTTGCACATAATTTCTCTAGAAACAAGTTCCTGTATTCATGTAGGTATTCTAAAATATAAATTCCTTATGAGATTTAACTGGTATCGATTTTCAAAGCTTGATGCTATGTATTGGTCTGTTGCCTGCCACCGTTTACAGTAGTTATTGTTTCCTTCCCCTTTGCTGTGAGGGCTGATTGGGTTGGTCTGTTGATCTTTTGAGAGACACTAGTGAAGTTGATTTGCTGTGGATCTATGGTTAGGTATATTACATGCATTACTCATTTTGCCTACCTAACATAACCGTGTTGAATTGGTGAGACCTGGGAATGTGTATACTGTTTGGATCCTAAGTTGATGGTCCTACACTGTATACCTTTACTGGATAAACATAACTAGGTCTTTGTAATAATTAATATAGAACGATTCATGTCGTAATGGTTTGAATTGGAATACCATAATGGCCACATCCTATTTCCATTTTTTCCATAAAATGTTGAGATGTATTTGGTGAGAATAGTATGAGAAACATTAGCAATTGCTGGTGTAAAATATGAAAAATCAAAGGCTATTGCTTAGCTATAATTTTGTAAGTTGGTTGCTTATCAGTAGTAGACGGGAGTAGTTGGATAGCTTTAGTTCCATGGACCAAAGGTTGGAAATGAGATCGATGCTCTTGTATTTTTGTCTCTTAAATCAATAAAAAGCTTGTATATGAATCCAATGGTCCTTATTCAGAGGACATTTAATGGACCATGATCATAGAAGAATATTTCCCCAAGGCTGAGGGGTTATGTAAAGGCCACACAATCTCGTCTCGAACCTAATATTACCTAAAGGGTAAAGGACATACGAACATGAAAGCAGAATAATGAATCAAAGAAATTCTTATTATTCGTATTTGTGAGCACCTAGTTTTTGATCATACTTGAATTTTTTTTTAATCACTTTTTAGTATGTAAATATATTTTAAGTTTAATTTACATATTTTAGCTCTTATTTCACCTTTTATAGGTTTTACTTAAGAAAATTAAAAATCATAAAAAAAGAGTCATATTTTTAAAGTAGTACCTTTATTATTGCAAAGGAAAGAAAAGTTTCAAAAAATACTTTTTCTGTTTAGTTTAGTTCGATTCCTAAGTTAGAAATTTCAACAAATAGATATTGAGTAGTTATTATATTTATTTTATTATTTTCAATTTGGTGGAAGTAGTATTTTTATTTTTGTGTATTCATTATATCCATTAAAAGAAAAGAAAAGAAGAAAATCATTTGAAAACAAAAGAAAGAGGTAAATAGGGAAATCAGATAATTCTAAATCCTACCCTCTCACGTGGTCCCCTACCCCATTTTGTTTCTTGTTCTTTAAATTTTTGCAAAATGATTTATTCCAATTCATCATCACCCACATACCATATACACATGTACATACATATATTCATCCATAGCAAACATAACCAAAAAGATTCGGAATAGAAAGTATTTTCTCACACTCACCTGGTCATGTTTTGGCACGATTCTCACTCACCTTTCCTCCTATACCAACACACACTATAAAAATACACATACTCATTCACAAAGGGGGAAGTGAAAAAACAAAGCAATTGCTGCTCAAAAAGATCACCCCAAATACCATCTTCTTTCCTCTATCTCCAACCATGTAAGAGCTCCAAAAGACTATCCATTTTCACCTCAAATTCGGCCTCAAAACGCAGCTGAAAAGCTGCTAAAAACGCAGCAAAAAGGCACTTGAACCCAACGAAACTCGGCGGGAAAAAGCCAAACCCACCAAAATCAGCTCCAAAAACGCCGCCAAAACCCAGCTAAAACAGCCTCCAAAACACCTCAAAAACAACCATTGTGGCTACACTGAAAACCAAGTTAAAGACCCAGCGAAATAGCCGCCATTTTCACACTTTTTAACCATAAAAATAGCCACTAAACCACCCGAAGATGCGAAGAAAATAACAGCCCTTTTCGCACAAAAACAGCAGCTCCAAAGTTTGAGTTTCAGGCCAGCGTTGAGGTACCGATCGTTGGTTTCGTTTGTTGTTCGAGGTCTGTTCGGATCTTCTGGATCTGTTTTGGCTGTTCAATTTCTCTTTGATATAAAAGAAAGTGTTGCTTGCTAAAGGTCCATCTTTACTCTTCTTCATTACTATTTTATTTGGTGTTTGTAGTTTGACTAATATCGGCAACTCTCGATTATTTTTGGTAATTGTCTTTCTGTTAGCATGTTTTCTTAATTGAATTTCTCGTTTTCCTTGGTATTTGTTGGTATATTGCATTGAGTTATGCTGATTGGGGGACTAATTGCTAAACCTGTTTCACATTAGATGAATTGGGTGAGTAAAACTTCATTTTAATTGGACATTAACTAGAGTTAATTGAGTGGGCTTCGAATGTTGTTGGTAAGTTAGAGGAGTCAGCCGTGGGCCAAGGGATTTGGGTTTTCAATGATATGATCCAAAAAGACATAATTGTGACGAGCTCAAAATCATAAATCCAAGTAGTATTTCTTCCGCAATAAAATAATCTCCATAAACCCTTGGCCTCACAATAATCTCAAAGTAGAAAAATAATTCAAATGCGCTAGTTGCTTTAGGCGCGATTAATAAATAAATTATCATGATTATGTGGTACGGTTCCGTGGCATAGCTATGATACGTAAATCCAAAATTCAAGTGCGCGTTCACGCGACTTGACCTTACAACTTCAAATAATAAAATAAAGATGTAGCGAATTGCGGGTACGTTTCACGTGGTGTATAAAACAACAAGTGTATGACATCGTAACTTGTTTAAATAAATTCCATAATTGCGTAAAATATAAAGACAAAAGCGGAAAAAGGCTAAAATGCACATATGTTTAAAATATGTAATAATCATATAATTAAGTCGAGCGTAATTGTAAAGTGACCATGCTAAAACCACGAAATCTAGGAGTGTCTCACACCTCTTTCGGGTTAACAAAATTCCTTGCCCGATCTTCTGTGTTTTACAGACTTAAACAGAGTCAAATTTTCCTTGAATTGGGATTTTAAAATGAACCGGTGACTTGGGACACCTTAATAATTATTCCATATGGCGACTCTAAAAATAAAATATTTATTCTCATTTCAATAATTACTTTTTTTTCCTTCCCTTTTGAATAAGGGTATGGTAAAAAATCAGTCACATAGCTCACCTTTTCTTTGCCTGAAAACTCTTCATGTTTCCAAGCAAAGAGGGACATGCTGTGAGTACCTAATTTTTGAGCATATTTGGATTTTTCACAACTTTTTAGTATTTACATAGTTTTAGGTTTAATCTTTAGATCTTAACTTTTGTTTCACTTTTTATAGGTCTTACTTAAGAAAATTGAAAATGATAAAAGAGTCGCATTTTAGTATAAGTGAAAGAAAAGTTCCCAAAAATATAGTTTTATTTAGTTTAATGCAATTTTTAAGTTAGATGCTTTCAACAAATCAAATGTTGAGTATGTAGTAATTTTACTTTGTTATTTTTTATTTAATAGGAGTAGTATTTTTATTTTATTAACTAAAAAAAAAGAAAGAAAGGATAAAGGAAACTCAAGAGTCAATAAAACTTATCCCTATTTCTTATTTTGTTTTATTCAAAACTAACTCCCAGGCACTCTCACAATTTTGCATATATTTTTGCACTTTTTTACTCCTCACAAGACTCTCACGTGCACTCTTCTCTTGGGCCCTTCTAATATTTCTTATTTTTATTTTTATTCAAAACTAACTCCCTGGCACTCTCACAATCTTGCATATATTTTTGCACTTTTTTACTCCTTACAAGACTCTCACATGCACTCTTCTCTTGGGCCCTTCAAAACATTAGAGAACACATTATATAATTACACACCTCACCAAACAGATAGAGATAGAGAGCACGAAAAGGGGGCTGGGGTGGAAAATACGAGATCCGGAGAAAAGAGAGGGAGCAAAACAGATCTAAGAAAAAACAGAAGAAAAATCTTCTTCTTAGGGAGCAGCTGCATTTTTGGATCGATTTTCAAAATCTTCTTCTAATACTACAAAATGCCAACAAGAGTTAATTCCGTCCAATTCTCAAAATTGTTTTGGATTTCGGATTGCTCGATCCTGTGATGCAAGGTCGTCGTAGAGGTTATCATCGTCTGGTTCTGCTCGGTTCAAAGGTCCTCGTTTAATTTTAGTTCCGGTAAATCGTAGTTGCCGAATTTCTTTGTACATCGCGTTGACAGAAGTTCTTATAAAAAAATTCAGATTCAAAGGTCCATTTCGTTACTTAGCTTTATTTTGAATGTTTGGTTTGTTCACTCTTCATTACTATGTGCGATTGAGGGCATAATTTTAGTTTATTTGAGTTACTTGATTCGCTGTCTTTTCCTTTCTTTCTCGTTGATGTTTATCCCTTATTGAATTTAAAGTATGGCATCAGTTTTTTTAGTTTAATCATTTATTTAGTTTAGATCTGTGAAAGCTTGAGTATGTGTTCATGTCCCGGGAGCTCATTTGTGAAAGCTATGATAATATATATATATATATATATATATATATATATAGAACTCCTAGATTTTTGGGATTCACTGTTTGCTTTAATTTAACAAGGGAATATAAGTCATCAAAGTAATTTGTATGTTCTCTTGGTTAGTAAAATAAGTTTGTTGATGTCTGATGAACCAAATGAAGGAAGGGATTTCAAGTAAGCTTTGCTCAATTAGGCTTGTGTTCGTATTCTTCTTTTCTTCTTTTTTCTTATTTTGTAAGCATATGGTCTTGATTTGATTATTATTAGACATTGAAAACTGCAACTAAAAAACACTGAAGAAATGATAGTTGCGTTAGTTTTGTGCCGTACAAGCATAATGTGAAAATGATAATTTTTGGGCCTTAGGTTATTCTTATCCTTTGTCATCTTATTTGGCCATTAACATTTGGCCTAAAACAAGGGAACTGCGCCCGTATAAAAAAAAACAAGTGAACTGGGCTACTTTTCTTTCGTAACAAATAGATATCGAATGCTAGTATGTATTTAGAGCGAATACACAAGTTGGCATGTTGTCAAATTATTAACAATCATAATACTTCTCTCACAATGCTTATCCATAATCAATGGCCTCACAAGTAATTTCAAATCTTAGGAATATGAACAACTTATGAATAATCGCAGTTTGCTTTAGGCGTGATTAATAAAATAAATTATCATGGCTATGGGTACAGTTCCCGTGGCATAGCTATGATATGTAACCCCAAATTCGAGTGCACGCTTGTGTGACTTGACCCCAACTTCAAAGTAATAATAAAATAAACTTGTTGTAAATCGCGGGTGTGTTCGATTTGCAATGTGTACAAAAATGACAAGTGTACGACATCGTAACTTGTTTGAATAAATTTCATAATTGCGTGAAATGCAAAATCAAAGGCGGTAAAGAATAAAATGCGCATATGTTTAAAATATGTAATAATCAGATAATCGAGCTAAGTGTAATTGTAAAACGACCATGCCAAAATCACGGAATCTGCGAGTGCCTCACACCTTCTCCCAGGTTAACAGAATTCTTTACCCTGTCTTCTGTGTTTCACAGACTTTAACAGAGTCAAATTTTCCTTGGATTGAGATTTTAAAATGAACCGGTGACTTGGAATTGCTTAATAATTCTTCCAAGTGGCGACTCTAATAATAAAATAATTAATCCCATTTCAATAATGTCACTTAAAGTGGAAAAGCTCCTTCCCTCGGAAAAAGGAAATGTGACAGTATTGCATTAGACTGTCTATATCCATGATGAGAATGACGTATGAAGGAAAAGAAGAGGAAGAAATCCAGAGAAAAAACAGAATTTTGAGTATTAGTTCACACTAGTATTTTTGTGCTTGGTTAATAATTTGCTCATATGATGGATGAAAGTAAAGGAAATATTCTGTGAAAAATAAAGAAATTTGTGTTTTTATTTCAAGCTAATATTATTATTCTTGAATCAGAGGTTTCTTAATCCGAATCATTTCTTAATCCGAATCTCTAGGCCTTTCGTAACCAACAAAGAATTGTGTGTGTGTGTGTGTGTGGGGGGGGGGGGGTATTCAGTTGCCTTGCCGAGGGCCCTAGTCCCTAGATGTATGAAAAATTCTTCAGGTGTTCCTTTGATGAAGATTGGGAATTTTGGAGGGAAACTACTAGCTTTAATCTACAAGGCCTGTATGACACATGTCAAACAAAAAACAAAAAAAACTCCAATTGACTGGATTATAGGCTTTCCCAAAATTTCCAATTTGCAAAAGATATTCCTTTCTCTTGTCTAATGGTGCAAGTAAGGCATTCATTAGCTTCCGGAGAAGCAATATCAGCCTGCAATGGAAGATTTTGTTCTGTTCGGCAAAAAATTATTTTATGAACTCCCTTTTTTCCACAATTCAGGTGCTTTTTAATTGAATTATTGTTTTATTTCACAGGTTTCTGGCAATATGTCGGGAGTCGTGAATAAGTTCTTTATAACATCTTTGGTTATGTGGGCAGCTCCTGTTGCAATCTTGTATGCCTTCAACCACAACTTTGTTCCTGGTAAGCTTTCCCTAATTTCCAATACAAAATTTTACTTTATAAAAGAAGATTTCAATGATTTTAGGCTATTATACACGCCAGAAGTTGATGACGATCCTAAATTAGGCATTGATTGGTCTTAGATAACTGAAGTGTTTACTTCTAGTTAACTCATTATTCATAACCTACGCGAGGATGCCTTGTTTTTCTCACTTTTATGCCTGAGAACATTGCCTACTTTTTTTCTGCTTTTGCAATTGATCACAGTTGTATTTAGGCGGTATTCACATTCAGTTAGTGGAGTATAAGGAAAAGTGTGGCAGATTTGTGCCCATTAATTGCTCAACTATGTGCTTCCCTGTAGTCTTTGCTGCTTGAAATTTTAATTGCCTCACCCATCTGAGTCAATGTATTCTCAGGGACCGAAGTCCCTCTTCATGCTTTTATCCGAGTTCTTGGGACAATTATTATGTTTTGGCCTCAGAACATGTTCTGTCTTTTGAACTAATGGAATATTGGAGAGGGCGACAGTAGTAGTCATCTTTCAGTGCCGACTGCTATGTGATTATATTGATGTCGAGCTCTGCTTGAGAATGGGAGAGGTTGGTCATGGTTAAATAGGGAAATTGTGAAGATAATTTTAATTACTATATTTTTACCCCTTTTCAAATATTCAAATGAGAAAAGATGACTTCTTGTTTTGTTGGCTGGGGGGGGGGGGTGTAGGTTTGGTAGGAGTGCACTCTCAAATGTGCCCCTTGCTTATTTAGTCTTAAATTAAATCGCACGCCAGAATTTTTTTCTCAAAAGTATTAATTGACCAGAAGTCAGAACTTGGATAGAGTGGAAGATGATGAACTATAGCAGGTACTTATGACGGATTTGTGACCAGTTCGCCTCCTGGTGCAGCCATGTGTAGCTGTGCTGAGTTTCTAGGACACTTATCTGGTTGATTGCCCAACCAATACTTGCTGATTCCTTTTCTATCCATTGATATTTGTACATATCAAAAAAGAATAAATAAACGCATGGTACATTAGCTTGCAATTTGACGAGTAGGAAAAGGCAAGTGTAATATCCATGCTTTGTCGACCAGAGAACCTTTCACCGTTTGGAGTACTTTTGGATAATACTAATTAAAAGTTACTGGAAATTTCGTTGCAATTATTCTGAAGTGAAGTTCTGAATTTGGATGGGTTTTGTAAAATTTTTGCTGCTGGAATAAGGGAACCACAATAACATATTGATATCTTAGATTATTAAGTTGAAGATATGAGCGTTTAGATGGCTCAGCTCCATCTCCTGTTAATTCCCAATTTCTGCAGAATATCTGATCTTCCATAAGTAATTACTTTTTCATAATCTTTTCCTTGTTGGTGCCCCTCCTGTGATAGTTTTCTCATCTGCATGTGCAGGGATAGCAGGCTTGAACTTGCTTTTTCAAACCTTTGAGATTGTCTATTCTATTACAGATTTTTAAAGCCTTCTGTGAAATAGCCTATTCACTTTAACATGTTCGTTATATTTGAATAATTAGAAGAGAGTACTTAGTAGCATTGATGGAGGACAATTTTAGGGCTTTCGTTGCCTTCGGATCGACATAAAATAAGAGCAAGTTATATTGTTCATCATGAGTACATCAAACTAAGAACATGAAGAAAATTATAGGCTTTAGTGTTGAACATTTCATGGAGAAATTCCCTGATGGGGATCCTGTTCAGCATCTTATTGAAGAGCTCTTATTCCGTGCAGCCAAGAAAGCTGGTATATTTTCTGTCTAGTCTTTCTGTGTAGAGTTAAGGTTACTAAGTTACTGTTTCTGTGATTCTTTACGTTTTCTAGTGGCTGCACGCCCTTAATTTTTGCTAGGAAATTACATTTAAATTTTCAGATTTTTTTTTTAAATTTTCAGACTCCCAATCATCTTCCCTTTTTTCTCCAATTTAGACCAACTCTATTAGATGGGTACACTAAATTGGACCCACTCCGATTCTGTGACACATTGACATACAATTGCTTATTCTGGATTTATGACCAGATTATCTACCATGACTTAGTTTGTTTACGTCTGCTTCTCTTTAACTGATGGACAAAGATACGTCTTGAAGTTTGAGAAACATCTTTGTCATTTACTCGTTTATGCTGCTGAACTAGCTCTAACATTTGGTAACTATAAAAAGCTTATGTCAAGAATATTGCTTTGCACTATTCAGCTAGAATTGTAAACCCCTGAAAAGTACATTATATTCTAATTGAATCGTACTAGTCCTCAGTCCTCACCTTTTGACTTGGGTATGTGGAATGTGGAAGTCTATTCTTTTGGGGAAGAAACGTTAGTAAAAGACTACACTAAATTGGTAATATGACTCACCCCTTCCATGGGTGAAAAAGTCCAAGCTCATCCATCAACCAAATATTGCAGCGAAGTATTTTCCTTTATGCAGGTGTCCATGCAAAACCTTGGTAAATGTCTCCTTATCTAGTAATTGAGTTTTTGCACCTATGTATTTCTCTGACACCTAGTTCTTTGGATCACTTGGTGGATCGGGTGTATCAATGAAGTGTAGAAATTGATAGATCAGATAACATTGTCAAGATCTTGATAACCCTCTTCCTAAAGAGGGCAAGACATGACATGGATGATTTATTTCATAGCATAGCTCTTCAGGGATCTCAAGATCAGCTGTCGATCTTCGTTTTCTAGAAGATGTGGCATGAGATCCACAACTGATCTGCTGAATAACTAGAAGCTGATGAATCGTCAAGCTGTTTTTTTCTCTTAAATGCTGAAGTTTAACATCAATTTAACTATGTCTTGATCCCAAACTAGGGGATTGGGTCCCTCGTATGAATTCTGGGCATCCTTAAATTAAAGAAAGTCCTTTTAAACAACTCCAGATGATGTCATTGTTTCGTGTTCCTAGATCTTTGTTATTCCATGTTGTGTCATTCTTACCAGTATTGTTAGCATTATTCTTGCATTTCTTATTTCTGGATCTTTGTTATTACACGGATGACTTTGTTTTTTCTTGTTGTTGTTATGGTTGGTTGCTTCCTCCTGTTTACTATTTCTTAAGCCGAGGGTCTTTCGGAAACAGCCTCTCTACCTTTACAAGGTAGGGGTAAGGTCTACGTACGCACTACCCTCCCCAGACCCCACTTGTGGGATTACACTGGGTTGTTGTTGTTGTGTATCCTCATAGTCTAGTTAATTTGTTGAGTATTGTCTGGATTTCGCAATCAATTCTCATTGGCAGCATAGGAGGTAAGGCATGCCACTTACTTGTGACTGAAACCTGTAGAGTCAATGACAGAATTTGTATTTATCTTTACTAACCACAACAATAACTCAAGTCTATGTTTTATTTTTGGGTTAACTATGCAGACCTTTAAGGTTTCTCTATATAATATTTGCCTCTTGTATGGTTTTGCATGTCACTAACCTTACTGTTTTCCATAGCTCTGGACCTTAGTTGCGGGTTATTGTTATTGCATGTCATCTATTTTATGGTTTTTAGGATGCTGTCATTATTTCTATGGTTATGTTGACGTTACTGATGAATTGTCTTTTCTTGTTTTCTTGTTTTATTTCCATCTCCCTGAGCCGAGGGTCTATGGGAAACAGCCTCTCTGCCCTATCGGGGTAGGGGTAAGGTCTGCGTACACACTACCCTCCCCAGACCCCACTTAGTGGGACTTTACTTGGTCGTTGTTGTTGTATGGTTTTGCATGTCACACAAATAACTCTGATGTCATGTTTAAGAACCAAGTAATTTTTCCTATCCGAATGACCAACTGACCTTTTTGGGTTATACTCTTTTGAAAAATGTAAAGAATAAGCACCGGGCATAGAAGTGGCCTTTAACCGCAGGTGTTGGACAGTCATAAAGCGACCTGTGAATGCAATCCATAATTTTCACCTAGATGGCAGATTTGCAAAACGCTTTAATGTCGCATGTATTGCTCTGGAGAGATAGAGAGAAACCTTTTTGAGTCCTGAAATCGTGTCATCTGATATCACAACTACATTTACTGCTAAGGTCATATTCCCCCGATATGTAGATCCAAGTGCTGGAGACTATGTTCTTTTATCATTCTTCTTGCTATTAGTCTCAAGATCAATATCTTTTATATGACCATTTTAAATTAAAGTGCTTATATCTTCATAAGATATCATGCTACTATGCTTTTCTGGGCCGAACTTTCTTTTCCCTTGTAGTCAGGGGGATTATGATTCTATACTAACCATTGTCCATCTGGAGCAGGTGTAACTGACATGTCTCCTCATTCTATGACATTACTGAGCGGATTTGTTGCCGTCATATCAGTCAATGTTGTTATTGCATTTTACATATGCTTGGCAATGCGAGAACCCTCAGATAAACATGAACCTGATCCTAAATTCCTGGCAGAGGCCAAAGCTAGCGTAAAGCAGTTAGGGCAAAACCAAGATGGTGGTTCATCAGAAACCCGCTCTAAACAAGAGTGAACGAAAAGTAAAGAAGACGTGAAGTTTCTTGAATGCATTGGGCGTGCATGCAGGTGCCAAAATTTGAAAAGAAGACAACAAAAAAGTTGTGAAATCACACGATGAGTGCTTTAAGTTTCTTCGTGGTATTGAATTATCGTTCTAATTTTGAGGGAAAAGAGGGCAAAATCATTATAATTTTCGACTTGGTTGTAATATTTTAAAGCCTGCGATCGTTGTGTGGAGGACTTTGTTTCCAGTTTAACTTGGTTATATTGGTTGGTGCATGGTACGCCACACATTTTGCTTATAGTTTGGCGTGTACTTTCATCTTCATTCCACTTCTTGGTTCATATATTTATTTTGTATCTGGCTCATGAGTATCATTCACGATCAGTATAGATAATCATTTGACCTCTCCTATCATTTGAATTTGGTGTATTGGAAATATCCTCTATACTTTCACGAGGTAGGGATAAGGTCTGGGTAAGCACTGTCCTTTCGAGACCCTACTTTTGGGATTTTATTCGCTTTTGTTGTAGTTGTTACCTCTCCTATCATTTGAATATGTACGTTTTTTGATTTTTTTGCTGTTTTCCTTAAATTCTACTTATTTAGAAGGGGGAGTTGAGGTGCTCTTCGTCGTCCTACTTCGGGCTTAATTTTGGAAATATCCACCCCTTCGGGGTTATTTTCGGAAATTTGCCCTCTAAGTGGCGTAAAGTTGTTCTCGTGTACATCCCTTTTGTTCAACACGTAAGCGCCAGCACGGTCTTCAGTTTCTCATCTCACCCCGTGCGCTCTCTCTCTCTCTCCCCGTCGAGGTTGGCTAATGGGGCTATTCAACTATTATTGTCGATTTTGACGGTAATTTTTTTTTTTTTTTTTTTTTTTTTTTTTTTTAACTTTCACCGAAGAAAACTTGTAGAGATTATCTTTTTAGCTTTCAGATGCCCTTGTTTTGTTTTTTTGGGTTTTAAAAAAGGTCTGCTAGAGACTAAGGTAAGGTGTTTTTGGGTGTACTTATGTCTTTTGCTTGTTGAATAGCGAGCAAATGCAACTGAAAATCCAGAAGTCACTCCAGTATCTTTGCAATCGAGTACGTGGGTGCCACTATTGCCATCTTATGTTAGAACATGGAGAACTCATTCATGTCACTTCTTTTTATTCTAAAATCACGCCGAGTCAGTGTTGTCTGATATACATTTGAGTCATAATTCATCTGCTTCCTTAAGATGTTATAAGAAAACAATGTAGAAAACTACTACTATTTCTATTTATTCAGGGAGTTTTGCAACATTTAGAATAGTATTTTCATTTGTTCAATTGAATATGTGAAAAAATTGAATGTATGAAACATACCTTCATCTTATGCAGAGAGAAGCTGAAAGTTAAAACTTGTCTTCTAACTCAATCCACACTTGCATTCTAAGTTGACTCCTTTAATCATCTCCAAAAAAGAGGGATAATAATCATCTAGCGAGAATTCCACCAACATTGACTCACTCAGTGATTGGTTTGTTAAGCCCTCAAAATTGAAGAGCTAAGAATGACACACTTTTTTGTTATGTTGGTTTGTAAGTTAAATTTGTGAGGCTACTGGTTTTTTTTACGTCAGTTATGGTCAGTTTTAAGGTGAATGTGTGTACTAACGAACTCTGTTTATTCTACACAGTTGGAAAAAGCACACGACACTTGGAATAAGAGCTCAAAGTGAATGCACCTTTTAGCAGATGTTTCGCTGAGCTTATAAGCTAGTCAAATTGGCTTATAAACATATTTTGGCTTATCTGCGCATTTGGTAAACACCCAAACTGTTTATAAGCTAAAATCAGCCATAAGTAATAAGTTGGTGACCCCCAACTTATGATTTTTCAACTTATAAGCACTTTTAGTTTGACCAATACTTTTACTAGTTTATCCTTAATAATATTTTCTAGTTCACAAAATACTTTTTCCAAAATAAATTTTTTGACTTTCTCTTCATTCCATACTCGTTAATTTTTTTCTTCACAAAGAAATTTTTTAATTTATAATCTTTTGAAAAAATTTCAAGGGTATTTAGCCATTTTAGCAAAAGAATAGCTTATCAATACTTTTTTTTTACTAAACACATCAACTGCTTATTATCAGTTTCAGCACTTCTAGGCAAACACGTAAATGCTTATTTTAAAAATCAGTTTCAACACTTAAAAATGCTTTTCAACACTTCAAGCTTATCAACTACTTACAATCAGCTAATCCAAATGAGCTCTTAATCACAAAACAAGGTATGTTTTATATGTTACACAAAAACATTTGGTGAATAAATTCAAATAAAGTAAATTTTAGAAATTCTTAATCATTGTTTTAAGTTGCTCCACCATATTTTAGTTACTGATGTTTCATTCAGATGCTAACTCATATCTTTTGATACCAATTCAGGATCTCAACAAACTCTAACCTAAGATCAACAAACATGTTAATATGAGAATTCCTCTTCAGTTCGCTAAACGTTAGAATATATAAAAAGAAGCTCGCTTCACGAAAGATATTATCTTTGTGATGCTATTTTAGGTACTGGTTTAAACATGACTTGTATTCAGGGCAGGCAAGAATTTGTAACCCCTAAATTATTAGTGTGCTTTTGCAGACTTTGGACTAATTGCTATATCGCTGCAAAAAAGCCGGTGTCTTTGTGCTATGGGCTATGTGAATGTAGCCTATGTGAATGTTTATTGCTCTAGGTGCATGTCAGCCAGAGGCATTTGAGCACGACGGGAGCATCACTGTATGTTAATTACTATCGATAAAATTAGACGTACAACTCTTTGAATACTTAATGATTATGATGCCTTATTATCCAAGTATAAATATAAAGTTCTAAAGAAAGAGAAAGTACCGAACATAGAGATATTTCTTCTCAAAATGGGTACTACGAAAAGAGAAGGTGTTTGGTTTAAGCATGTTTCAAACTTTAAAGTTTCTAATTTTTTTCTCAAATAAAAAAGGGCCAGTAATCAAAGGGGTATTCAAACTTCAAAAATAATAAAAACATAATGAAGAAATCATGATTAAGGGTGTGCTAATAGTCAAAGAACTGAAGAAAAATCTTTAACACTAATTGCCATTACCGAGTCGAAGTTGACAGATATATGCTACTTTATCAAAGTGATTGTTGAAGAAGGTTGTGAGAAAGATTTGTATTTTTTTATTTGAGGAGCAATAAGTTGCAACTTGAGGCTTTTAAAAGGGAGGGATTTAGAAAAAAATAAAATTAATTAAGTTGACTATTATAGGAGGAATTTAAAAAAGAATAAAATTAAATTCAAAGATAAAAGTAAAAAAGCGTAAAATAGAAATTATGTGAAACGTTGGACGAGGATTTCGAACACAAGTCACCAAAACAAAGGAGCAATTTTAAGAGACCCATACAACCAGTTCTCCCATACAGATTTTCTGTCTTGGGGGCAGAAATAAAATATTTAAGGTCCCAGCAATATGTACAGTGTTATACAAGATATATATACCGCGTTTTTACCGAGGTTAACGGGTCCGTGACCCCTCAAACCACAGTGTAGGTCCGCCTCTGATGTCAGCAATGTGATCTCCCTGCAATTTCCGTAGCTCAAGCTTTGGCAAGTTTGGTTGTGAAATTCTAAATGAAGTGTTGGCTTATGTAGCCAAATAAGTGCAACAATTTTCTTTAATGATGTATAGTACTTTTGTAAACTTAGCCATTTTAGCTTTACAATAAGCTCGAGAGAAGAAGATCATGAAATGGGTGAAGATCGAATGTCTCTATATATAGCTGCAGTCGATGTTTCCTTCTTTCAATTTGTACCTTACAAATTCTAATTATTTATTTTCTTCTGCTCCATTATTTATTCACCAAGGAGACCTCTCTATAACAGCATCCTTATATAACAGTAATTCACTATAAATGCCAAGCATTTTCGGAACCAATTTTTATGTTATGTTATAATATATTTGTTTACCTCGAAAATACGAGTAACAATTAAATTTAACATGTGGTTTTAAAGATACGTGATTTAGTTCAATACTAATTAATAATCAAGAAATCTGAAGTATAGATGAAAGAAATAAGCAAGACCAAACCAATAGATAAGCCAGCTTCAACCTCGAGCCCAAGTGACCTCGAGATTGGTCAAGAATAATAAAGCTAAAGGACAATTCTGATGAACAATGAGCAAGAAAAGTAAGAGAGTATATTCTTTACCAATGATTAGATGATCTTTACAAATGATTGGGGTCCCCTTTATATAATAGGGGAACCCTAAATAAGGTACATTTCTATTTACAATAAGGAGCTTATTGGGACAGCTGTATAACCGCCTAGTACAAATTTGTACTAATTTGTACTGAAATTACTGGACAAAAATACCTCTACGAAGTTTGCGCTGTCAGTGAAATAATGGGCGCCTCAGCACATTGACTTTCGTGGCCACGCAAAAGCAGGCGCGGACCACGTTTCTTCTCTTTTGTGCTTGGTCTAGACTTGATTTCACGGGGAGCGTAAAAAGTACCGCCTTAGCATTAGTATCAATCGCGCCCACGCAATTTGGATGTGGATCGTACTCCTCAATTAGGCTTGGTTTGCAGGGTCTCTGAACTTTAATCGACGCTCTCAGCGGAATTTGCACCGCGGCCGCGTCAGGTATTCCATTGCCGCGCTATTTCACTGCGGTCAGCGGTATCTGATGTACCAAAAATACCTTCTCTGAATCTCAATTTCGCGGACAACGTAATTGTGGCCGCTCTAGCGGTGGACCTTCCGCGGCCGCTCTTTTTCTTCACGAAGCGCTTTTATCTTAGCTTTGAACTTGTACAAATTTAACTCCTTTATGAGCTGGTTATGACTTTCTTGCCTTATTTTGACCAAACCCTGCATAGAAGCACAATAAGTCAATTTTCGGGAATACTTTCACACATTTTTAATCCAAAACTTAAGCAAAAGAAAGCATAAGATAGGCTAGAATCTATAGTTATCAATAACCACCTAGTACGAATTTGTACTAATTTGTACAAATATATTCCGAAATTTACGCCATGATCTTGAGGACGTGGCGGGAATCTTGTCCTTCTGTAACAAAATCATAAAGGCACTGTCTCGGAGTCGGTCGTACTTGGCTCCGATGTTCCTCGAGATCTTAGGTCTTCTAGCCTCTTATTCTACCTTTGAGTCCTAGCTTGATCTATATCGAGCTTTTGCCCTCGACGTGATTTCTCGAGCCTACAAAATTGGAGGTATATAATTTTGACCGTATACAGATAGTCCCCGCGTTTCTTAGAATAAAATGATAAGAAACTATTTGATTCTCAACCCTTCGATGCCTCGATCATGATACCAATCTCATGACGTCAGTGACTGAAAGGTCGCGTCTGCGCATTTTCCCAAGGCCATCAATTGGAGGTAGTTGATGGTCGGCTATTTGGATTCCCCAAAACGATTAAGCGGTCTCTATAAATAGGCCAACTTCATAATTTTTGCAAACTTTACTTCTCAAATCACTCTTAAAACCTCTTTGGCTTCTTCAACTTCTTTGAGTTCACCCTTCTCTTTATTTGTTCTTACTTCAGCATCAACTTTTTCTCTTCTCTTGAATTTCCAAAGGCTAAAACATCTAAAACTGTTCCCCAAAAAGAAAAAGCCTCTTCATCATCGTGGCCGGCCAGAAGTAGAATAGTGGTGCCACCTCGTATCGAGGAGTGTATCCCCCTCCCGTGCGAACTAACATCCGATTTCAAAATCGATAAACCTGCATCGACACCAGGCCGATGTGAGACCATATCCCGATACATCTACATGATAACCAAAAGTGAGCTTGAGTAGGTGAAAAGGGACTGCTGATCGCGGCCGACTCCGCACTATTATTGAGTAGCGAGAGAGGGTCGTAGCACTATTATTGGAATCGAGTATCTAGCTAGTGTAGAGTTGCGTAAGTGTTCCAAATTACACTTCTACTCATTTTTTGGGTTTTCTTTTTTACTTCTACTATTATGAAAATACAAATGGTAAATGCAACTAGATTAAGCTAAGAGTTAAAGTAAAAAGGATTGTTCAAATGGTTTAAAAGGAACTAGGGTAATGACTTTCACCTAGGTGGTTAATTGACAGGTAATTGAATCTAAGACACGATTGACATAATTGGGAAGTATGATATAACCGTTGCACGATATTACCCACTCTACACCTCTCGGTGGTTCGAGTGATTTTGCCCGAATTGACTTTCTCAAGACCAATTGGGTATGCAAATTTGCACAAGCAACTAGGGTTCAAGTCGGGTATTACTCTCTCGAGGTTTAACCCTTTAATTGGGGCTATCAATCTCTTGAGTACGCCCCAATTCCTTGTTGGACCAATTTCGGAGACTTAGGCTCTCTTTCTCAAGAAGAGCCCTAGTCAACTAAACACAAACTAGTATTTGCAACCACTAATTCAGCAATTAACCATGAAATTGGCCTAAATATCAAACACTCATAGTCAATCTAACCCTAAAATACAAGACCCATCAATTACCTACACTAGGGTTGAGCCACAACCCTAGCTTATAGCTACTCATAATTAAAGAAGAAAATCAAGAAATAGATGAAGAACAACTCATATTAATTAATCACTAAGGTAAATAACAAGATTCAATGATGAAAAGTAGATAAAATTGCCCAAAATGGCTAAGAAAGTCGAACCCACGAGCGCAACTACACTACAAAACTATCTGATCCCCTAAAAATGGGAAAAAAAGCTATTTATACTAAGCTAAAAATTCTGGACAAAAATACCCCTGCGGGGTTAGTGCGGACCACACAAAATGGTGTGCGGCCGCACTAGGGCTCTGAACTTGAAAATACAGCTCTCTGAACTTGTGCAATGTGGACCACACATAATCGACTGCGGCTGCATAGGTTTCTAGTGCGGTCCGCATAAAATAGACCGCGGACCGCAAAGGCTTCAATCCTCAAATCTGGCACATCTCTGATCTTGGGTTTTGCGAACTGCACTGAATCGAATGCGGTCGCATTGACTTCAGTACGGACCGCACAAAACCTAGTGCGTCTGCATTGCATCTTTGCCTAGAAATCAACCTCTCTGGATCTCCTAGTGCGAACCGCACAGAATGGTGTGCGACCGCACTGGGCCTGCTTTGCCTGAGCTTGTCTTGTCTTTGGCACTTGTGCAAGTTTCACTACTTTTGAGTTGATCTTTGATATCTTTTCGCTTTGTTGATCAAACCTACAATCAAGCACAACTTGTGAGCCTTTTGGGACTATTTGTACAAATTTCTAATCAAAACTTAAGCAAGAAGGAGTATAAAATGTATTTAAATCCCTAGTTATCAACTCCCCCAAACTTAAACATTTGCTTGTCTTCAAGCAAACAAAATAAGACCCACCCCTTAAGGGAAAATCCAAGAAATTTTCAACTGTCCTAAAGTAACCTCATCTAGCATTAATTGGGACTAACAATTGCCCTCAATACAAATGAATCATTAACAACTTTTACTCTTTTAAACACCATGGATTAAGTGCGTCACAAGAGCATCAAGAATTGACTCAACATATCAAAGAACTCTTTTATATTACTTCGGTCATTGTGGAACCCAAACTCACACATCCTCAACTCTCCCTAAACAATCCTCACCTTTAAGATAGTGGCACTCAGAACGAGGAAAATGGAAATTCACTCATCTCTCTCAAGAAAGAGTCACAAGTCTGACTCTAGGTACCATATGCTTGCCCCTTATGTGAGTATCCACTAATGTAAGCTTCATTCAACTCAAGATCATATAGGACTTTTGTGGAGACATTGTGAAGACTTTTGGTTCAGGGTAGGAAATGTTTTGGTCTAAGTAGGTTCCATCTTTCCTCAAGCATTTCTTTTGCTTCCTTTGGCACATATTCATTTGACTCTTTGAGTCATTTTACTTCTTTCTAAGGGGTTAGAGAGATACACTGTCACTCTTTCTTCTACATTTCAAACCTTTTCTCCTTTTTTCAACTTTCCACACTTTTCATTCTTTGCTTTCCTTGAATCCCTTTTTATTCTCTTTCATATTGAACATTCCTTTTGTCTTTTTTGCTTTTCTTTCTTTTTCATTGCCTTTCCTTTTCTTCATTTTTGTGCCTTTTTACCACTTTGTTGCAATCTTCGTCTCTCCACCTAAACTTATACTTTTTTCATGTGCTAAGGAAAGATCGAGTACCAAGAGAGGGCATTTTTTAAAACGGGTATAGGCTTGTATTATGGGTTTTGAAGGAAAAACGTCTAAGGCTAAAAAGGGTTGACTAGGGATCTTATCATTGGTAGGTTATGAAAGTGTTCAAGCTATCATTTGGACCAAGGAGAGCTTATTATCATGTCTCAAGTCAAAATTCACTTAGGATTTCGCCTCAACAAACATTCAGGGCAAGTTCTAGACCAATGGCTCGGGACTTGGACTTGCAATGCAATTACTCACCACACGAGCTATGGGATTGCTAAAGACATAGAGTCGGGGGCCCACAACAACCTTAGATAATATTTGAGCATACAATGGTCTCAAAAAACCACTTGATGATTATCGGCCAACACAAGAGTCTCAAGGCCACAACTTTCACCATCCTAAACACAACAATTTGTTTTTGACGATAAGATCAAAGGCAAATGTGCTCGGCCCAAGTGAAGCTTTGCTTGAGGCACCCTTAACTACTAACTACTAAAAACAAAAACAAAAACGGACACAAACCCTTAAGAAGGTTGTCACGCCATCCATCATTGGGAAGAGCCACCCGGTTTACACAACACTCCACCTTTGGAAAGAATCGTGGCATTAAGAAAACCAAAGGCTTATTGCAAACTTTCAAAACAAGAAGCTACGAATCACAAATAAGAAGCTATGGAAAGAAAAATTGTGGAAAGTAAAATGAATATATACAAAAGGGGATTTGAATATACAATAGATGGGATGAATATGTACAATGTAGCATAACTTTATATACAGACCCAAAGTAGAGTAAAAGTGCGATAAATGTAACGAAATATTAAAATTATATACAACCCAAAGATAAAAAGATAAAGAAAGCATAAAAAGGTATCAAATATATATACAGTCATCCGAATGAATAAAAAGTAGGGCCTACCCCCTCAAATGAAAGCTGGCATTGTCCCGAATGCCAACTAAACCAAATAAAGCACCAAAATGAAAGAGAAAAGGATATAGAAACTCCCTATGGCCCGTCTGCCTGCATGGGCTCCTGAGTGGCCTCTGGGTCCTCACTGTGCTCGAGAACCTCAGACTGGTTCCCTCTAGCCTGCTGCTGTGCTACTAGGACCTAGGCCTGGACAGGCTCCTGAGGTGCATCTTGTGGTTGATTGGAGGAGGCCTCCGGTGGGTCTGCCAACTGGATGACTACATCGTCCGCTCTGGCAATCATCCTCGTGGGGTCCAACCTACTACATATAAATGTCTCCCACCCCCATGCCTCGAATTCATACTACGTCTCAGAATCTTGATGCCTGTAGTCAACCAGTCAGGGGTGTTACCCGGGATTGCCAAGTATTGTGCTAGCCAGGGACATACCTTCTCGCCCATTTCCATATTTTCCATGGGTCTCATCCTCCTCATTGAAGCCAAGGTAATCATTTATTGTCTTCCCATCAAGCAACACTTTCAGGTTTCGAGCCTTAGTCACCTTGGAGCCCTTTTTGATGTGGGAAACGTTGGTGTAGAATTCCTTGACCAAGTGTTGTTGGCATCCACACACTCATCCAAAAAATGTTCCCAGCCTACTCTCGTCCTAAACTACCTCCTCACATTGGGGTTGTGAGGTAGCAAGTCTCTTTCTACAAACTCCTCTCCTGGATCAACTTCCTCACCAACCACCATTTTCGGAATTTATGATATGCTACCTCACTAACAAACCGGTCTTGCCACACCTCCGGCTTCCTAGTTCTAGCAATACCCCCCCACCTGTGGCTCACCTTCTTCTCCTACTTCCTCTTCTCCCCCTATTTCCTCCTCATAACCTACTGCACCCTCTCCAGATAATGAAGCTGTGGGAGAGGTGGGGTATTCCCCACTACCTTCACCTGAGCCCTCAGACGACCTAGAAGAAATGTTTATGGAAGCTTGTGCAGCGGGAGATGTCGGAGGTGTGTCTCTCAGCCTGTTCCTCTCCGATCAGTCAGGGATGTATTCTGGTACAGAGTACGAAGAGATCTCCCGGGAGGGCTCTTACTCACTCCCCGACATGTCAATGGCTCTATCAGCAGTTTTAATCATCTTTCTCATTTTTTTAATGTTTTGCCTGGCTTGGGGAGTGAGTTTAACCATTTTCTGTTTCCCTCCCTAGGAGGATCCTCCTTTGCCCGGTTGTTTAGATCCTTTACCTCATTATTTCACCATTATCTGCAAATATAATCCAAATGAACATGTTAGTATAAGCCATTTTGGGCATTTTTACTTAGTTTTTATCATTGAATCTTTGTATTTACTTTAGGTTTTAATTAATTTGTCTTGTTCTTCATCTATTTCTCTATTTTCTTCTTCAAGCATGAGTAATTAAACCCATTGTTGTGGCTCAACCCTAGTGTGGGTAATGAATATTGTGATTTAGGGCTAGATTGACTATGGGTATTTGTTATTTGGGTCAATTTTATGGTTTAATTTATGAATTGGTGGTTGCAAACACTGGTTTGTGCTAAGTTGACTTGGCTCTTCTCGAGAAAGAGAGCCTAAGTCTCCAAAATTGACCCAACAAGGAATTGGGATGGACTCAAGAGAATTGATAGTCCCAATTAAAGGGTTAAACCTCGAGAGAGTAATTACCCGACTTGAACCCTAGTTGTTTGAGCTAATTTGCCTACCCATTTGGTCTCGAGAGAGTCAATTGGGCAAAATCACTCTCTCTACCGAGAGGTGTGAGAGTGAGTAAAATTGTGCAATGGTTATAACATATTTCCCCAATCATGTCAATCGAACCTTAGAAGTATTTACCCGTCAATTAGCCACCTAGGTGAAAGTCACTACCCTAGTGCCTTTCTACCCATTAGATACAACTCTAGCAATTTTCTCATTAGCATAATTTAGTTCTAATTAGTAGTCAATAATATTAGTTTGTTAAAGAAAAAATCAAAAGATGTTTGGAAGTGACAATTGGAACAATTACACGACTCTAGTCTAGATAGATACTCAACTCCCTTCCTAGCTCCCTGAGGAATTCAATCCCGACCCTCATATCGGGTAAAAGCTATTGCGACCCTCTCTTCCTACTTTGTAGTAGTGCGAAGTTGGCAGCGATCACTTTTTGGCGCCGTTGCCGGGGAGCTAACGGTTTTGGATATCTATTTAGTTAGTTTTGTGTATTGTTCTTCTTTCCTTCTTTGTTACTTACTTGTTTGTGTCATTACTCAGGTACCAACATGGCTTTAAATAACGCTAATGACCCTTTTGGAAACGTGATAGCGGGGGAGGAGGTAGATGATCTTGAGCAAGATGAGGTGCCTCTTGCACCTCAAGGTCAACGGAGAGGCCGGAATGCCAATTCTAATCCAAATGACAATATTCCAGACCCTCCCCCGGTTCCTCCAAGAGTGGCTCCCAGAGTATTACCGAACCAGGGCTACGCAAGTGCTATTGTCCCACCCTAAATCCGGGCAGGCAACTTTCAGATAACCAATATGATATTGACCTTACTTGAGCAGCGTGGGTACTTCACGGGCACTACAAATCAAAATGCCTACAAACATTTCAAGGGGTTCGTAGATACATATTGAGGGAGCAAACAGACGAATGTGTCCTAGGATGCATTGAGATTGAGACTTTTCCCGTTCTCACTTCAGGGAAAGGCATTGGATTGGCTCGAGAGACTCCCCAACCATTCTATCACAACTTGAGATGAGTTGGCGGATAAGTTTATTGCCAAATTCTTCTCTCCTAGTCATATGGAAGCACTTCGAGATGAAATATTAGCCTTCAAGCAAGAGCCAACAAAACTTTTGCATGAGATTTGGGAGCGGTATAGAACGATGGTGAAGGAATGCCCAAATAATGATATGACCGAGGACATGATCCAACAAACCTTCTACCGGGGCATAAATACTACAAATCAATGCATTGTTAACCAATTGGTCGGGGGCAATTTTATGAAGCTTTCTTATGAGGAGGCATGTTATGTACTTGACTAAATGGCGGACACTTCTTCAGCATGGCAGAGTAGAGCAAATGTGCCTCAAGGTGACCCTACGGTTATCCATTTGCACAAGGAATTACATGATCACGGGCAAGCGATAGCTGAGCTTACTACTATGATGAATCAATTGGCTAAGGCACAGTTGCAACAAGTTCAGAATCCTCGCCAAGTGAATGCCATGGAGGGTGTTAGTATTCTTGTCAACAAGAGAAGGCAAATGAGGTAACAAAATCAAGGAAATTCTGAGCAATTTGTTGATGAATATGATGGGTGTCAAAATGATGGTTATGATGACCAAAGTAAAGAGGTACAGTATGTCAACAATTATCAATGCAATAGAGGCAACTCTTCAAACCAACAATGGCGACCCCAAGGAAATTGGGGCAATCAACAATAAAGTGGTGGCAATTGGAACAACAACCAAAACAACAATTGGGGTAATTAGAACAACAACAAGGCAATTGGAATGGAAATAACAACTAGGGCAACAACAACAATCGAGACGGGTGGAACAACAATGGAAACCAAGGCAACCGGGGGCAAGGCTTTCAAAGGCCCCCAATGTACCAACAACCAAACAATCTACCCCTTTCCCTTCTTAAGGTCCTAGTTCTTTCGGTAATGATATGGGTAGAATTGTAATGATGTTCGAGCAGATGATGAAGAGGAATGCAGATTCTGATGCACAGTTAGCTTCGTACAACACCTCTATCCGAAACTTGGAGGTGCAATTAGGCCAAATCTCTCAGTCATTGAATACTCGTCCGAATGGTGCTCTACTAAGTGATACGGTAGTGAACCTAAAGGGTGGGAACAGTCATATTATGGCGGTCACAAAAAGAAGTGGGAGAGGCAGTGATGTGAATTCCTCTAAGCAAAAGCAAGTCGTGGATGATGATGTTGAGTTGCAAGATAACGAAGTCCCTTTGGTAGTTGAAGGTGTGGTTGATGAAAATGTGAACAATGAAGTGAGGATTGATATTGAAGAAGTAGAGGTGGAAACCCAAAACGATGTGAACCCGTCTAGGGAACACATAATTGACATGCCGGAGCTGATTGTGCCAAAAGCCAAGGCTCATTTTCCAAGACCACCCCCACCTTATCCTCAAAGGCTCGCGAAGTAGAAGAATGATAATCAATTTAAAAAGTTAATTGACATGATGAAGAGCTTATCTATTAATGTGCTTCTGGTAGAGGCACTTGAATAAATGTCCGGTTATGCAAAATTCATGAAAAACTTGGTTACAAAGAAGCGTTCTATGGATTGTGAAACTATAAAGATGACTCACCAAGTTAGTTCTATAGTGCATTCAATGGCCCCGAAGCTTGAAGATCCCGGTGCTTTCACCATTCCTTGCACCATTGAGAGTGCGGATTTTGCCAAGGCTCTTTGTGACTTGGGAGCTAGTATCAATTTGATGCCCTCTCGGTTTTCAAAAATTTGGGTATCGGACAACCTAGGCCAACCTCAATGAGACTTCAAATAGCGGATCAATCGATGAAACGACTTTTGGAAATTATTAATGATGTGCTTGTCCGGGTGCACAAATTCATTTTGCCGATCGACTTTGTCATTTTGGATTATGAAATGGACTATGAGGTTCCTATTATCTTGGGCAGACCTTTCCTTGCAACGGGGAAGGCATTGGTTGATGTTGAAGCGGGTGAGCTCACTTTCCGAGTGGGAGAGCCCCTAGTTACTTAATTGTATTTGACTTCTATCGCAGATCTGTTATTTCTATTTCTTTCCATTAGCTGAAAAGGTCGTTTTCCATGTTTGCAAATCTATGAAGCAACCCAATAGCACCGAGGTGTGCTCATTTGTAGACCTTGTCATAGCTGTGATTGTGGATGATACTAGTGCTATAATCAACGTGGAAGATTTTCTTGAAGCGATGCTCTTAAACATGGATGTCAATGATGATGCTAGTAGAGTGGAGTGCATGAATTCCCTACATGGGATGGGCTCTTATTCTTATGAGCCGAGGAAATTATCTTTGGATCTTGAAAATCGGAAAACTCCACTAACAAAGCCATCAATTGAGAAGCCACTGGTGTTGGAGTGGAAACCACTTCCTCCACACCTCAGGTATGAATTCTTAGGCTAAAATTCTACTCTACCAGTTATTCTTTCTTCTGGCCTTACTAACATGCAGGTTGAAGCCACCTTGGCGGTTCTTCAAAAGCGAAAAAGGGCAATTGGATGGACACTAGCCGACATTCGGGGAATAAGCCCCGCATTTTGCATGCACAAAATTATCTTGGAGGAGGATGCAAAGCCTTCCTTGGAGCATCAAAGAAGATTGAACGAGGCTATGCAAGAAGTTGTGAAAAAAGAGATGATCAAATGGTTGGATGCCGGGGTTGTGTACCCCATTTCTGATAGCTCGTGGAATTCTCCGGTGAAATATGTACCGAAGAAGGGTGGTATGACTGTGGTGACCAATGACAGCAATGAACTTACTCCTACTCGGACAGTCACAAGTTGGAGGGTTTGTATGGACTACCGGAAGCTAAACAAGGTGACCCGCAAGGACCATTTCCCATTGCTATTCCTTGACCAAATGCTTGACCGTCTTGGCGGGTGTGCCTTTTATGGTTTTTTGGATGGGTACTCGGGGTATAATCAAATCTTAATTTCCTTGGATGACCAAGAGAAGACCACCTTTACTTATCCATATGGAACCTTCGCTTTCTCTCGGATGCCGTTCAGATTGTATAATGCTCCGGCGACATTCCAAAGATGCATGATGGCTATTTTCACCGACATGGTGGAAGATATATTGGAGGTCTTCATGGATGATTTCAGTGTGGTTGGTGATTCCTTTGAAGAGTGTTTGGGTAATTTGGATAGAGTGTTGGCCTGGTGTGAAGACACAAACCTCGTACTCAATTGGGAAAAATGCCATTTTATGGTTGAAGAAGACATAGTGTTAGGTCACAAAATTTCAAAGTGAGGGATTGAAGTTGACAAATCCAAGATAGAGGTGATTTCAAGGCTTCCTCCCCCCATTTCTGTCAAAGGGGTGAGGAGTTTTCTTGGGCACGCGGGTTTTTACCCGAGGTTTATAAAAGATTTTTCAAAAGTGGTACACCCCTTGTGCAAGTTGCTAGAAAAAGATGCAAAGTTTGTGTTCGATGAGGGATGTATGCAAGCATTCGATCTTCTCAAGCTTAAGTTAACCACTACCCCAATCATTACCACACCAAATTGGAGCTTGCCTTTCGAGCTCATGTGTGTCGCAAGTGACGTTACCACTGGGGCTGTTTTGGGTCAAAAGGTTAACAAGATGTTTCATCCGGTGTACTACGCAAGCAAGACCATGAATGAGGCCCAAAGGAACTATACAGTCACCGAGAAAGAGTTGTTGGCTATTGTGTTTGCTATGGAAAAGTTTCGACCTTATCTTATGGGGGCCAAAGTTATAGTGCACACCGATCATGCCGCCTTTAGGTACTTGATGACAAAGAAATACTCTAAGGCAAGATTGCTGAGATGGATGCTACTACTCCAAGAGTTTGATCTAGAAATTGTGGACCAGAAAGGTAGTGCGAATCAAGTGGCGGACAACTTGTCCCGTTTGGAGGAAGAGGGGAGGCCTTGTGATAGCCTTGAGATCAATGATTCATTTCCCGACGAACAACTCTTTGTGGTGTCAATGAAGGATATGCCATGGTTTGCCGATGTTGCCAATTACCTTGTGACCGGAATAATCCCGTACGAGCTCTCTTCTAACCAAAGGAAGAAGCTCAAGCGGGATAGTTTGGATTTTTATAGGGATGAGCCATACTTGTTCAAGATTTGCACGGATGGTGTGATTCGTAGATGTGTCCCGAAGGAAGAACAATTGAGTATCTTAGAGGCTTGCCATTCTTCACCCTATGGTGGCCATCATGGTGGGGTGAGGACCGCCTCGAAAGTTCTTAGTTGTGGATTCTATTCGCCCACCTTGTTCAAAGATGCGGGCGATTTGGTGAAGAGGTGTGATGAGTGCCAAAGAGCGGGCGGAATTTCAAAAAGGGATGATATGCCTCTCAATACCATTCTTGAAGTGAATATCTTTGATGTTTGGGGCATCGATTTCATGGGTCCATTTGTTAGTTCTTGTGGGAATACTTACATTCTCGTGGCGGTTGACTATGTCTCAAAATGGGTTGACGCTGTGGCTTTCCCTAACAATGAAGCCCGAAGTGTTGTTGCATTTATTAAAAAGAGCATCTTCACAAGGTTTGGCACTCCTTGTGCGATTATTAGCAATGAGGGTCTCACTTTTGCAATAAAGCTTTTGACACATTGCTTTCCAAGTATGGTGTCAATCATAAGGTTTCTACCCCCTATCATCCTCAAGCTAGTGGTCAAGTCGAAGTCTCCAACAGGGAAATTAAGAGCATCTTGTCAAAGATTGTCAATGCCAATAGGACCGATTGGTTGAAAAAGTTGGATGACGCTCTATGGGCTTATCTGACGGCTTACAAAACTCCGATTGGTATGTCTCCGTATCGGTTGGTGTTTGGAAAAGCTTGTCATCTTCCGGTTGAGTTAGAGCACAAGGCCATGTGGGCTTTAAGGAAGTTGAATTTGGAATGGGATGTTGCGGCAAATCTTCGTGTTGAACAACTCAATGAGCTCGATGAGTTTAGATTCCATGCCTACTCAAGTTCATCTTTGTATAAGGACAAAATGAAGTACCTTCATGACAAATATGCTCGGGGTAAGGAGTTCAAGGTTGGAGATATGGTTCTCTTGTTCAATTCCAGGTTATGTCTGTTTCCGGGTAAGCTCAAGTCAAAGTGGAGTAGGCCATTTGAAGTTGTGTTCGTGACCCCATTTGGTGCTCTTGATCTAAGGAACAAAAATGGTGAAGTTTTTTAGTTAATGGGCACCGGATCAAGCATTATCTTGGAAAATTTGATGACAGCCACGTGGTGGAACTTCTTCATCTAAAGTGATATGATGGTAACATGCGTCGTGCCGCAACGTTAAATCAGGAGCTTCTTGAGAGGCAACCCATGTCTTTTTTTTCTTGTTTTCTTTGATTTTCTTTGTAGTGTAGGATTGATTTTTGAGCTAATTGGTTGTGAGATGTTGCAGGGATTGTATTGATACAATGCAAAACATTTTGGAAATATTGAACAGTCTCTGAAGTTGCTAGTGCGGCCGTATTGCACTTTGTGCGGTCCGCACTGGTGAAGGCTAAATGGGATACTCTTTGATGTTTGCCACCGCGGCCGCATGGCATTTTTGTGCGGACCGCGGTGGACCTCCATGGTCGCGGTCTGGTTTGTGCGGACCGCGGAGGTTGCCTTCTCATACTTCTTTTGAACAAACCTAGCGTGATCCGCGGTCTGTTTTGTGCGGCCACGCTGGTAGGTAAGACTGGGTCCCACATGTTTTTCTATAAATATACCATAGGGGTCACCGGTTACCCTTTTCAAAAAATTGACTCTCAGAGACCTAAAATCTACTCTTCACCCTCTCTTTTCATGTAAATCCTTGCTTAGATTGATTCCTTGCATTCCATCTCCACATCTGGTAACATTTCACTCATTTTTCTTTGTTTAATTTTATAATTTCATTCTATTTTCATGTCCATTAGCCTGTAGCTTCTTCTTCTTCTTCTTCCCGTAATTCTTAAATTTCTTGGTTATTTTGGTTTAACTGTTAATCTTTGTGTGCTTTATGAGTGTAATGAAATGGGTAATTGAGTAAGGACGTTAATTAGGCAAAAAAAAAACTTGAACTAATTGCAAGATTTGAGAACCCTAACTCAGTGCCTTGACTTAGCACCCTCTACGGACCGCGGTCATCCTTGTGCGGTCCGCGGTGCTGTGATGCAGTCCACAGTAACATTTTGTGCGGACCGCGGTGAGGATTTTTTTAGGAAATTGACCTCTTGCTCAGCGCGGCCGCATTGCATTTTGTGCGGTCCGTGCTGGCCCACCGCGGCCGCGGTGCTACATTGTGCGGACCGCGATGGTTAGATTTAGAGAAGTGGTTTTATAGACCTTGCCCAGTGCGGACCGCGGTTGCTTTTGCGCGGACCGCGGTTGCTTTTGCGGGGACCGCGGTGGTTCTGTGCGGACCGCGGAGGCTGAGATGTGAGGGGTACTCTATAAATACGAGGTTTTTGGTTTTTGTTTTATATTTTGACCTAGAGAGCTCGGATTTTGGCGATTTTTCAAAGAGTTTTTATCAAATTCATCGGGGTAAGTGATTCTAACTCAGATTTGGCTAGAGTACATGAATCTATCATTGAATTCATCATTTAATTCATGATTTGGGATGGAATTTGAGAAGAAAATTGTGAAACCTTTCAAAAATATAAAATGATGATTTGAAGGACCAAATGGTATCGGAATTGGATAATTTTCGTATGGTTAGACTCGTGAGGGTATGAGGATTCTGAAAATGTAAATTTTACCCGATTCCGAGATGTGGGACCGGGGCTCAGGTTTTGCTAATTTTGGGATTTTTGATATTTTTCGAATGTTTTTGCTTGGGCTTTGTTCCCTTAGCATATTGTGACGTATTCATTCTGAATTTGGATAGATTCGACGTGCGTGGAGGCCAATTCGAGGGGCAAAGGCATCACAAGCTAGAGAATTAGCCGGTTCGAGGTGAGTAATGGTTGTAAATGATGTCCTGAAGGTTTGAAACCCCGGATTGCACATCATAGTGCTATATTGAGGTGAGACACGTGCTGGATGATGAGCGTGGGGTCTTTTACTACTGGGGATTGTGACTTGGTGTCACACCTTCTTTTTCCTCACCCGCGAGGGTGCAAGGGAGTTTTTTCCAATTAAAGGACAATCGAAACGGGATTGGTTTATTTATTTCAGAGTCGCCACTTGGGAGATTTTAGGGTATCCCAAGTCACCAATTTTAATCCCGATCGAGGAAAAGAATGACTCCATATTACAGTCTGCGTACCAGAAATCCGGATAAGGAATTCTGTTAGCCCGGGAGAAGGTGTTAGGCATTCCCGAGTTCCATGGTTCTAGCACGGTCGCTCAACTGTCATATTCGGCTTGATTATCTGATTTTATACAAATATGAACTAATGTGCCAACTTTATCTTTTAACCGCTTTTATCATTATTTTACGAGAATTGCAACGTCGTGAAAATATATCTCGAACCACGTTGCATCAATGCACCCGTGGTTATTGACATATCTCGACTCGGTTGGGATTTGGATTTGGGTCACATAAATGTGCACCCGAGTTAAGGAAAATAAATTATTAAAGGCGTGCCTAACGCAACTATCGTATTGTTATTTTGGGAAAGGCCGTAAAATTTGCTAAACGGCATGTCCCGAATTCTAAGTGTTTTAATATATATACATTTAGAGGGCCCCGCTACTTGTGCATTTTGTTTGTCGAGGCTCGTCTCATTCATTATTAAAAGGATTTACAACGTCATGGAAATGCATCTCGAACCACGTTACAATCAATGTACCCGCGATTTAAAGACACATTTCAACTCCGCTGAGATTTGGATTTGGGTCACATAAATGTGCACCTGAGTTAGGGAGGATAAATATTATTAAAGGCGCGCCTAAAGCAACTAGTGCATTATTATTTTGGGTTGGGCCGTGAAATTTGCTAAATGGCCCGTCCCGGAATCTAAGTATTTAATACATATATTTTGTGAGGGCTCCGCAATCTGTACATTTTTTATTTTGGCGAAGCTTGTCTCGTTCGTTTTTTTTATTATTATTATTATTTTTATTTTTATTTTTTAACAAAAGGATGCCATTTTTATGCCTTTAACCATACTAAAACTTACAACCCCTTTACAACTAAAACCCCATAACTTGTTAGAAGTTTAATAAAAGGAGTTTTAGCGAATGAGTGTTTCGGGAGCAGCAAAAGCATGTACTAATAATAATTTTTTGTCCGAATGACCTAAGCAAAGGAAGGGACGAACAGATTAACATCAAACTTGTGTCATCGAACAACTAGTCCAACTTAATTAAATGACATCAAATAAACAAGAATCACATAACGCAAAATGAGCAAAAAAATGCATACGGTGAAAACATAAGCAGAAAATTATCATACCAATTTCTATATTGCATCTTCGAACATTTAACGTAACATTTCCTTATCTAATACTTGAGGTTTACTAACCTGAAAAGAACAGAATCAGACAGAGCCATGGACCAGCCCTCAACATCGACCTCGACGGATAACCTCGATCGGGAAACCATAGAGAAGGTCGTCAAAACTCGGACTGAATAGCTCGCGCCAGAAACTCAAACACGAACGGACCGAAAATGAGTCACGGCTGCGACTGGTTTTTCCAGGTGGTCATTTGGACGTGAGGGGGCTGAACGGAACATCAACGATGGTCGGATTTACCGGAGGATCGCCGGACTATTTTTTTTTGTTACGACGAAGGAGAAGAAGTCGTCGTGGGATGGTAGTTCGGATGGTCGCTGGACGTGAGGTCGAGGAGCTGGGGTCCGACGTGAGGGAGTGGAGGTTCACGATGGGAGAGTGATGGGGAAGGTGACGGACTGGTGGTTTTCGTGGTGGTTTTGGGTTAGGGTTGAGGGTGGTTTTCGTTTGCTGGGCCGCTGGAGCAGCCGCGCTCGAAAGGCAGCAACGACGTGGGGGAGTGGGGTTATGGTGGCTGGATTTGATTCATTGCTGGGGATCGGGGGGTCGTTTGGGCGGTGTCGATAGAGGTTTCTGGAGACGAGGAGGGTGAGGACAATGGTTATGGCGTTTTGGGACGTGAGGGAGTGAGACTGGTGGTTTGGGTAGGTGTTTGGACGTGGTGTTTGGGTGGTGGCGTTTGGACAAGATGGTGACGGAGTTGGAAGGAGACGGGGTGGTCGTTTGGCTGTGGTTTCGCTTCCAGTAGGGTTTTTCTGTTCCCTTCCTTAAGGAAGGAGATGAATAGTGGTTTTGTTTTCTTCTTTCAAAGGAGGAAGAAGACGATGCCCAGTCCTCCTACATTTCAAAATCTTTTAAAATCCAGTTCCCCCCAGCAAAATGTCCCAGTCCGTGTATTTGTGTAGCTTTGTCAAGAAAAATGAGCCCCACGCGTGGTGGGGTTCAAGGTTTGTGTCCCCCACGCGTGGTGGGGTTCCCCGTGTGTCGTGTTCCGTCCGTGTTTCCCACGCGTAGTGGACTCGGATTATTATGGGCTAGGCCCGAAAATTAGGCCTAAAAGCGGGTAAGTTTAAACCCAAATATTATTCTTTTGCCCGGACCCGAGAATAAGAACACGACGTTGTTCGACTAATCCTATGTAAGCAAAGTAACTACCAAAATAAGACTAATATTTAAACAAAACTATATCTTTTTAATATTTTTTCAAGATTAAAATAGCTACAAAATATTAATAAAACTATTTTTTGTAATTTTCGTTTTTTTTAATATAAAGATAAAATATAAAGTAATATTTTTTTTGTATTTTTTCAAAATTATAATGACTACAAAACATTAATAGAATTATATTTTTTTGTAATTTTCGAATTTATATAAAGTACCAAAATAAAGTGCAATTGTTTTGTATTTTTTCAATTTTATGAGAAATACATAAACTAAAATTTATATATATATTTTTTGTAATTTTTCTTTTTGCAACGAAATAAAGTGAAATAGTCAAAATAGCTATATTTAGACCCAATTCACATATTCACGCTAAAAACGTGAAAATTCTCGGGGAGGGTCAAAAATCAGGTGTCTACAGCTGCCCCTCTTTGACTGGAAACACGAAGAGTTTTCCGACAAAGAACGACTAGACATGTTTTTGACCCGACTATTACTTGGACGGACTACACTAAGGAAAGGAAGGGAATGTGACCGAGCCCTGGTATCTGAGCTGCCTACATAACCTTGGTTATACAGGAATCAGGCCATGTGTAGTTCGGGAATGAGAGATGGTAGATTGTACCGAGGTGAAGAACCGATCGAGGTGCCGTTCCGTTGAGGTTCCGGTCTGCGGTCCTGTCATTACAACAAAAATGAAAACTGAAAAAGACTAACTAAGCCTATCAGCTACTAGTTACAAGGATTCCTATCTTTAAGTCTTCTGAAACTTGATCTTGAGTCTTGAATGGTGCTTCATACAGACTTTGGATTTGAACCTTGATACTTGCTAGTTGTAGGTGCTAGTTCTTGAGCAGACCACATTTGTTCTCCACTTCCGTATTTTGGGTTCTTTTTCTTTTTCTTTTTTTTTCTTTTTTTTTCTATGCTTGCCTTTTTTCTCTTCTTGTTTTTGTTTTTGTGACCAGCTTCTGTTGATCATCCCAGACTATTGACTCGCATTCTTGAGGCGAGCTTCTACTATTTCTAACTTGGATTGAATGCTGGGAATTTCTGTTGTAACCTTCTGCTTTCCAGTGGGTCACTGCTTGATCTTGAAAAATGTTCCTCTGTTCTACAGGCGGACTCCTGACTTCTTCGATCTTCGACATACCACAAACTCCGTTATACAGGCGTGTCCCTGACGACAAACAAAACAAACAAAATTTCCTAACCCAGTTTGTACTGGGAAGATTTGTGAGTCGTTAGCAAAATTGTAACTCACTTACCCTACTGATGCAATGATGAGAGTAAACTAAAGGCTAGGCTAGGATGTGCGTCTCCTACGATTAAAACCAAAACTCTTGCTAGCAAATGTGTCTGCTACAAAAAAAAACCTCAATGACTCAGACTAGAAAGTGATTTTTCTATGGTTGAATCGGAATGAGCTAAACTAGGAAGTGCGTCTCCTAAGGGTGAAAACTTTAGTGACTAGAACTAGGAAGTGCGTCTCCTATGAATAAAACCTCGATTTAGGAAGTGCGTCTCCTAAAAAAACTTGAAAGACCATGATTAGGAAGTGCGTCTCCTACGGGTAAACTTCAAAAACTAGACTAGGAAGTGCGTCTCCTATGGTCGAACTTAAAATGAATCAAACTAGGAAGTGCATCTCCTAAGGGTGAAATCTCAATTCCGGAAGTGCGTCTCCTGAAATAAAATATAATCTAAAAAGCCAAACTAGGAAGTGCGTCTCCTAAAGCAAAAGTATAACCTGAGCGAACCAGACTAGGAAGTGTGTCTCCTAATAATGAAAACTTAATTCAGGAAGTGCGTTTCTTGTGCATGAAATTAAACTTAGGAAGTGCATCTCCTAGGGGTAAAATAGTCTTAGGAAGTGCGTCTCCTATGGGTGAAACCTTAATGATTTCGAACTAGGAAGTGCGTCTCCTATGAATGAAAATAATTTAGGAAGTGTGTCTCCTATGCGTGAAATCTTAATTTAGGAAGTGCGTCTCCTATGGGGTAAAAGTAAACTTAGGAAGTGCGTCTCCTATGGGCAAAATTAAACTTTAAGGAAGTGCGTCTCCTATTGGGTACAATAAACTTAAGGAAGCGCGTCTCCTATTGGTAAAATAAACTTAAGGAAGTGCGTCTCCTGTGGGTGCATAAAACTTAGGAAGTACGTCTCCTATTGGGAAAAGCTGTTCTTAGGAAGTGCGTCTCCTATTGGTAAAACTTGCTTAGGAAGTGCGTCTCCTATGGGTACAACTATACTTAGGAAGTGCGTCTCCTACTAGTGAGATTATTCTTAGGAAGTGCGCCTCCTACTGGTGAAACTTATCTTAGGAAGTGCGTCTCCTATTGGTGAAACTTACTTAGGACGTGCGTCTCCTCTTGGTGAATCTTATCTTAGGATGTGCGTCTCCTATTGGTGAAACTACTTAGGATGTGCGTCTCCTTAGGAAGTGCGTCTCCTATTGGTGAAACTTGCTTAGGAAATGCGTCTCCTATTGGTGAAACTTGCTTAGGAAGTGCGTCTCCTACTGGTGAAGCTATTCGTAGGAAGTGTGTCTCCTATTGGTGAAACTTATCTTGGGATATGCGTCTCCTATTGGTGAAACTTACTTAGGAAGTGCGTCTCCTACTCTCCTATTGGTGAAACTACTTAGGATGTGCGTCTCCTTAGGAAGTGCGTCTCCTATTGGTGAAACTAAACTTAGGAAGTGCGTCTCCTATTGGTGAAACTTACTTAGGATGTGTGTCTCCTCTTGGTGAATCTTATCTTAGGATGTGCGTCTCCTCTTGGTGAATCTTATCTTAGGAAGTGCGTCTCCTATTGGTGAAACTACTTAGGATGTGCGTCTCCTTAGGAAGTGCGTCTCCTATTGGTGAAATTATTCGTAGGAAGTGCGTCTCCTATTGGTGAAACTTATCTTAGGATGTGCGTCTCCTATTGGTGAAACTTACTTAGGAAGTGCGTCTCCTCTTGGTGAAACTTACTTAGGAAGTGCGTCTCCTATTGGTGAAATTATTTTTAGGAAGTGCGTCTCCTATTGGTGAAATAAACTTAGGAAGTGCGTCTCCTTAGGAAATGGTCTCCTATTGGTGAAATTATTCTTAGGAAGTGCGTCTCCTATTGGTGAAACTTGCTTAGGAAGTGCGTCTCCTATTGGTGAAACTAACTTAGGAAGTGCGTCTCCTTAGGAAGTGCGTCTCCTATTGGTGAAATTATTTTTAGGAAGTGCGTCTCCTATTGGTGAAACTTGCTTAGGATGTGCGTCTCCTCTTGGTGAAACTTATCTTAGGAAGTGCGTCTCCTTAGGAAGTGCGTCTCCTATTGGTGAAATTATTTTTAGGAAGTGCGTCTCCTATTGGTGAAACTATTCTTAGGAAGTGCGTCTCCTATTGGTGAAAATAAACTTTAGGAGGAAATACATCTCCTATGGGTGAAGTAACTTAGGAGGAAATGCCTCTCCTATGGGTGAAACTAAACAAACTTAGGAGAAAATGCATCTCCTATGGGTAAAAATAAACTTTAGGCGGAAATACATCTCCTATGGGTAAAAAACAAACTTAGGAGGAAATGCATCTCCTATGGGTAAAACTAAACTTAGGAGGAAATGCCTCTCCTATGTGTAAAAATAACTTAGGAGGAAATACATCTCCTATGGGTAAAAAACAAACTTAGGAGGAAATGCATCTCCTATGGGTGAAACTAAAACAAACTTAGGAGGAAATGCATCTCCTATGGGTGAAACTAAAACAAACTTAGGAGGAAATGCATCTCCTATGGGTAAAGACGTGGAATGTATTCCCTTGTTATACAGGTGGACGCCTAATGGTAAAGACATAAAAATGTATTCCCTTGTTATGTAGGTGGGCGCCTAAAATATGAAATGAACAGACAAAAAGTATTCCTCTCGTTATTCAGGTGGGCGCCTGTCTTCATCAATAACTTTGAAAATAACATCCTATTTGAGGGCGGATGAACCCAACATATCCTATTTGAGGGCGGATGTCCCGACATATCCTATTTGAGGGCGGATGAACCCGACATATCCTATTTGAGGGCGGATGAACCCAACATATCCTATTTGAGGGCGGACGAACCCGACATATCCTATTCGAGGGTGGATGAACCAGACATATCCTATTCGAGGGCGGATGAACCCGACATATCCTATTTGAGGGCGGATGAACCCGACATATCCTATTCGAGGGCGGATGAACCCGACATATCCTATTCGAGGGCGGATGAACCCGACATATCCTATTCGAGGGCGGATGAACCCGACATATCCTATTCGAGGGCGGATGAACCCGACATATCCTATTTGAGGGCGGATGAACCCGACATATCCTACTCGAGGGCGGATGAACCCAACTTATCCTATTCGAGGGTGGATGAACCCAACTTATCCTATTCGAGGGCGGATGAACCCGACATATCCTATTCGAGGGCGGATGAACCCAACATATCCTATTTGAGGGCGGATGAACCCGACATATCCTATTCGAGGGAGGATGAACCCGACATATCCTATTTGAGGGCGGATGAACCCAAAATATCTTTAAGACTTGAAAATGTCTTAACGCGAAAACTTGCTGGGGATTATTTACTTACCTGCTGGGGGATAAAATGTTACCAGCTGGGGATAACGCTGTTGAGGATAACACTGCTGGGGGATTTGCATTCCTTCAAAATTGGTGACCCCTCTTCTGAAACCTGCTGGGAGCGAGACTGGCCCTTTGCCTTTCCAAACACAAGTTTCAATCTTTTTGTTCGGTCTGCTGAGGATTCAGCTTCCTTTATTCCTCTCGTTATTCAGGTGGGCGCATGTCTATACTAAGACATAAAAGTATTCCTCTCGTTATTCAGGTGGGCGCCTGTCTTCGAGAAAATTTTCACAATGAGAAAATTTTCTGCCCCGGTTTGATGATTTTCTTTATGGCCTGTCTTTCCGCCATCAATAACGTTCATTTTCCCTGTTTCTAAATCAAAGAAAAATTTGTTAGTTTAAAAACATGGTAAGCGGTCATGCCACTCTTGTTGGGGATGGTTTCCTCTTTCTCCTTTCCCAGCTTTGTGTTCCATTATGCTATCAAACTTGCTGGGGATGATATTAATTGCTGACACTGGCCCATCCCTTTTATCAATCTCATCTTGATGGGGATACCCTTCTTGACACGGGTTTTGCGCCTGTTCCTTGTACCACTTGGATGTACTAGTTGATGGCCTATTTTGAAGTCATTTCCCACTGGTTCTGACCAAACAGACTCTACTAAGGAATTTTCCTATGAAAGGAAAAAGATAAAAAGAAACAAAATAAAAGACAAAGGAAAAGATGACTCTTTAACAAAAGAAACTATAAATAAAAATCTATCAAACGCAGATACCGACTCTATTGGTCATGACATGCACATGTGGCCTATCCTCTGCCGTCAATCGTCTTTCAAGATCTTCAACTGGCAATTCCCCACCTGATTCTCAATCTTATTCGACTTGTAGTGCCCGAAGGATTTTCACTATCAAGCCTCTCTCATTTGGTTTTTCTCTCAGCTTTCATCGCCTTATGGTGTCCGTAAAGATTTTCACCGATAAGACTCTCTCATTTTATATCTCTCCAGCTGGGAATTTGGAGTGTTGCCGGTATGACTCTTTCTGTTGGAGATTAGAGTCCTTTTTGCTGTGGAACAGAATGTTATGTTCGCCGGTAAGACTCTTCATTTGTCTGACTTGGCATCTTTTGAAGACTGGTCAGAAGGTCTTTCTTTGGACCATAATGTGGGTTTTGGATAGGCTAGAAAGAAAGGGTATTAAAGGCTAAAAAAATGCATTAATTTTGGGTTATTAGTTACAACCTTTGGAATTAGATTTATTTACAACAAATGCAACCTTTGCCCCAGTTTCTTGCTTGGGGATATCTTAATTGATTTTTTTTTTTCATTTTTCAAAACTATGACCGAGCCGTGAAGCGCCTACGTATCCTCTTTGAGGAATCAGGTCAAACGTAGTTCCCAATTCCTCTTTTTCTTGTGACTTTCTTTTCACTCATTTCTTATCTTTCTTTTCTTTTCTTCTTTTGCCTTTTTTTTCCTTGCTTTTTTTTTGTTGTTTTGCCATTCTCTTTTTTTTTTATCTTCCATATTCGCATCTTCTAGTCGTTGCTACTGATTCCGAACGAGGGGTATGAAAGAAAAGTAAGGCTCAAAAGGGGCAACGAAGGATAAAGTTTTTAGGTAGCAGAATAAAATGCCTTCGTCATTCTAGTCTTCAAAAACATGCCAAGTGCAAACAACACGATTAAACAATAGATTTATAGTCTCTTCCGATGGGGCTGGACTTTGACAATTATGTTCGCATTTGCTTTTTTATTTGTCATTTCTAAAGCACCGTTAGGCGACATTCTCATTATCATGCCAATTTGGCGAATCTTGCTTTTAACGGTTTTCTTTATATTTTACTTGTCCCAGTTCCACATGACTCGGGTCCTGAATAATCTCAACCGTCCTTATTTCCTTTAAATGGTCTGATCACCTTTTCGGGGTTTTATGATTAACTTTAAGATTAGGCCCAAACTGTGTGTGCATGTCATGTCACTAGACTCGACGTTGAATAAAAATGATAAAAGGACTAAACAAAAGAAAATTAGAAATAATAAAAGACCGGATTTTGCATTAGACTACCGGTGAAATGGTTTGAATAACAAAACAAAACAAACCAGAACAAAATCCTAAACAACCCTGACAAAACTTAAACAGACCGCTATGACAAAACGGAAAGATAAGCGGCAAGATATTGACACAAAACAATCCGAATTACAATCCTAATGATCCGAACAATAGAAATGACAACAGAATAAGCCACCACAAGCTTCTCTCTTGTTAACCAAGGAACATAGCGTCCTTCCACTTTATCAAGATTGGTATCTTAGCCACTGAGCTTTGCATCGATACTACCAGGACCATTACCAGCTTCAATATCATCAACATCGGTCAACAAGTTCTCAAGAGGATTCGCGTGCTCCCTGTCACTGTCATCGATCACAATTGCCCCTTCCTGAATCATTCTTTCTATTTCCTTTTTCAAAGAACGACAGTCTTCAATGCTATGTCCTTGGACATTAGAGTGATACATGCATCGTGCAGCAGGATCAAATCCTTTTGCATATGGGTCTGGAGTATAGCCAAGGAGCGGCTCAATCAGTCCTGAAAGCTTTAGCTTTTCAAACAAACCTGCGTAGGACTCCCCAATTGGCGTGAAATTATTTCCTTGCCTTTGTTTTCCCCCATGCCCCTATTTTCTAGGGTCGTTGGGTGCTTGGAAACGTTGTGAAGGCAAGAACGCATTACGTGGTGCTGGATCTCACCAGCGGGGGTGACCTAATGGTTGACCCTGCGACCGAACCTTGTTCGGAGGATAATACTGAGGCGGATTATATGGAGCTCGGGGGCAGGCTTGGGCATGATGGTCTGAAAAGAGTGGCTCTGATGGTGGGTAGTAGGGTTGTGGAAGGTTGTATGGAGTGTGTGGATAATTTGGATGACTGGGTCTGGGCTGGTAGTGAGGGGAAGGACCTCTGAATTTGGACCCAGTACCTGCTTCGACTGATGCGACCTCGAGCGCACCTCCCGCGCCGCTCTGAATAGCCTGGGTCGTTGCCTTGAGCGCTGAGTAATTTAGGATTTTGTCAGACCTTAGGCCCTCCTCTATCATGACCCCTATCTTTACCACTTCATTGAAGGATTTCCCAACCGTTGTCACCAAGTGACCAAAGTAAGTTGGATCCAGTGTTTGCAAGAAGTAGTCCACCATTTCTCCCTCTTTCATGGGAGGATCAACTCTGGCCGCTTGTTCTCTCCAGCGGAAACCAAACTCACGAAAACTTTCCCCAGGCTTCTTTCCAGTCCTCAGCAATGTGAGACGGTCAGGGACTATCTCGAGATTGTATTGAAAATGACCTGCGAAAGCCTGCGCCAGATCATCCCAAGTGTACCATCTGCTGGAATCCTGCCTGGTATACCATTCTAGTGCCGATCCACTCAGACTTTGGCCGAAATAAGCTATCAGCAGCTCATCTTTGCCACCTACCCCTCTCATTTTGCTACAGAATCCCCGCAAATGCGCCATGGGATCACCGTGCCCTTCATATAAATCAAATTTAGGCATCTTGAACCCAGCCGGGAGTTGGACGTCCGGGAAAGGTCATAGATCCTTGTAGGCCACGCTGACCTGGTTGCCCAATCCGTGCAGGTTCCTGAAGGACTGCTCCAGGCTCTTGAACTTCCTCGTCACCTCATCTTGTTCGGGGATTTTAACCGGCTTTTCAATCTCTGCCGGTACCTCTAAGTGCAGGTTGTAGGTATGGGGTTCTGGTGCATGAAATGTGGGCTCAGGGGGATAGTATTGCGTGTCAGGAGCCTGAAACAATGGCTCGCTGGTCGTTCTTTGCAGGGTGGCTGATGTGGGTCCCACAAAAGTGGGAACATTTGGTGTTGGGAGAGGTTGATGGGGTGGTGGAGCTTGGGAATCATGGGGGCTTCTCTCCTGATGATAACGGTGATTCGGGAGGCTTGTTGAAGGGCCGGAGTGAGGGTATTCCGGCATGTGCCCCAATGGCTCAGGGCTCTTTTGTGCTTTGGCTAGAGCTAGCTGCATTGCATTCATCTCTAGTCCCATCCTTTCTATCTTTTCCATCGCTTCCTTTAACAACTGGCTCATCGGCCTTTCTTCCTCGGTACTATTCTCTGAAGTAGTCATGCTTGTTGTTATCGGTCCTTTGGATCTAGTTTGGTAAGGGTGTGTTGCCAGAATTCTTTAACAACTAACTGTTTGAGATTCGGAAAACAACAAACTTGTTAGCGTTTAGAGTTTCACAGATTTGATAACAACACATTGAGGATGCAATGCCCCTAGGCAGTTAACCGTTTCTAACATGCTTTGCTTCAAACAAACATGCGTCATCCCGGCTTGCTTATTTGCCCCTTTGAAGTACTTTGGGAACCCCTGTATTTTATTCTATTTTGTATTTTCTTTTTCTTTATTAATGGCGGTCGAATCTTATGGAGATTGCCTACGTATCATGACCCCGCATGAATCAGACCTTGCGTAGTTCGGACCAAATAAAAGGTAACAACAATGAGACATATTTTTTATTATTATTATTATTTATTTGTTTTTGGCTATTTTAGCAAAAAGGGGGTTGGACCCGATGAGGGTTGCCTACGTATCTCACATCCGGTGAGAATCAAACCCGCGTAGTTCGGGCAAATAAACTATTTTTTAGAAGACCCTTTTCCATTTTCTATTTTTCTTTTTTACAACAAACAAACAAGCTATTATTTTTTCATTCATAACAATCAAACAAACTAACATAAAACATTCTCTCTTTTTTTCAGAATTTCGGCAGAGTTTCGATACTACTTGGACATTGGTTTTTTTTCTAAAAATAAGTAGCTACATCTCTACACTGTTATTTTCTAATTTTTGGAGAATGATGACAACATACAAAATCTTTTTGAATTTTCAATGCTCCAAAATCTTTTTGAATTTTCATGCTTTGTTTTATTTGTAATTTTATTTTTTATATTTATTATTTCTTTCAAAAATGTGGCATGGGAGACATAATGATTTCCAAGACTTCTTGGATTTCGCAAATGCTCCCCATGCGCTTTTCCCAACATATGAGGCGTGGGGGACATATGGGAATTCCAAGACTTCTTGGATTCCACAAATGTTCCCCATGTGCTTTCCCAAAAAGCAAGCGTGGGGGACATAGGGAATTCCAAGACTTCTTGGATTCCACAATGTTCCCCATGTGCTTTTCCCAAAAATGAAGCATGGGGGACATGTGGAATACCAAGGCTTCTTGAATTCCACAATGTTCCACATGTGCTTAATTAATATAATAGCATGCTTATCTAAAAAGAATCGTGCAACTTTCTTATTTAACGTGATCAGCATGATAAGGAGTGTCATTTGTCCGCAAATATCATTGGTCCACCAAATGACCCATTCACCCTTGAATAAATACAATACGTAGCACATAGGATGCCAAAGATGGTCTATTATTTTCAGGTTGCATGTCCTAGACGGACTCAACCCCTGTGTTGAGTCCCCTAAGTCAAATGCACATGATGCAAATAAACGTTTCTACTAGGGATCCGGCATGAAGCTGAGTTATTCTAAGTTCATAACTTGGGTATTTGTTCTAGACAGTGTACCCGAGCGGACAACTCGAGTTAAGGAAGGAGCTCCTTTCCGGGAACCAAAAGGCCAACCGGCTTAGAAACTTTCCGAGCCTCTTTTATTTAGGGTATGACATTAACAGAATGGGGAGTCTCAACCAGTAAGCACATCCCCGGAGGTAAGAAGAGAAGGATTTCGGCACAGTTTATATACAGTTCAAATAATATCAAAGCGGTAAAAGCATCATTTAGCACATTGAGCCCAAACATATAATAAAATCAGATAATAAATAAAGCCAAATAATAACAATTATTCTGTGCTCGAATTTCTAACCCTGAACCAGTAGTTCTGGGTCACTAATCCCCAGCAGAGTCGCCAGAGCTGTCACACCTCCTTTTTCCGCACCCGCGAGGGTGCAAGGGAGTTTTTTCCAATTAAAGGACAATCGAAACGGGATTGGTTTATTTATTTCAGAGTCGCCACTTGGGAGATTTTAGGGTATCCCAAGTCACCAATTTTAATCCCGATCGAGGAAAAGAATGACTCCATATTACAGTCTGCGTACCAGAAATCCGGATAAGGAATTCTGTTAGCCCGGGAGAAGGTGTTAGGCATTCCCGAGTTCCATGGTTCTAGCACGGTCGCTCAACTGTCATATTCGGCTTGATTATCTGATTTTATACAAATATGAACTAATGTGCCAACTTTATCTTTTAACCGCTTTTATCATTATTTTACAAGAATTGCAACGTCGTAAAAATATATCTCGAACCACGTTGCATCAATGCACCCGTGGTTATTGACATATCTCGACTCGGTTGGGATTTGGATTTGGGTCACATAAATGTGCACCCGAGTTAAGGAAAATAAATTATTAAAGGCGTGCCTAACGCAACTAGCGTATTGTTATTTTGGAGAAGGCCGTAAAATTTGCTAAACGGCATGTCCCGAATTCTAAGTGTTTTAATATATATACATTTAGAGGGCCCCGCTACTTGTGCATTTTGTTTGTCGAGGCTCGTCTCATTCATTATTAAAAGGATTTACAACGTCATGGAAATGCATCTCGAACCACGTTACAATCAATGTACCCGCGATTTAGAGAACATTTCAACTCCGCTGAGATTTGGATTTGGGTCACATAAATGTGCACCCGAGTTAGGGAGGATAAATATTATTAAAGGCGCGCCTAAAGCAACTAGCGCATTATTATTTTGGGTTGGGCCATAAAATTTGCTAAATGGCCCGTCCCGGAATCTAAGTATTTAATACATATATTTTGTGAGGGCTCCGCAATCTGTACATTTTTTATTTTGGAGAAGCTTGTCTCGTTCGTTTTTTATTCTATTATTATTATTTTTATTTTTATTTTTTAACAAAAGGATGCCATTTTTATGCCTTTAACCACACTAAACTTACAACCCCTTTACAACTAAAACCCCATAACTTGTTAGAAGTTTAATAAAAGGAGTTTTAGCGAATGAGTGTTTCGGGAGAAGCAAAAGCATGTACTAATAATAATTTTTTGTCCGAATGACCTAAGCAAAGGAAGGGACGAACAGATTAACGTCAAACTTGTGTCATCGAACAACTAGTCCAACTTAATTAAATGACATCAAATAAACAAGAATCACATAACGCAAAATGAGCAAAAAAATGCATACGGTGAAAACATAAGCAGAAAATTATCATACCAATTTCTATATTGCATCTTCGAACATTTAACGTAACATTTCCTTATCTAATACTTGAGGTTTACTAACCTGAAAAGAACAGAATCGGACAGAGCCATGGACCAGCCCTCAACATCAACCTCGACGGATAACCTCGAACGGGAAACCATAGAGAAGGTCGTCAAAGCTCGGACTGAATAGCTCGCGTCAGAAACTCGAACACGAACGGACCGAAAATGAGTCACGGCTGCGACTGGTTTTTCCAGGTGGTCATTTGGACGTGAGGGGGCTGAACGGAACAGCAACGATGGTCGGATTTACCGAAGGATCGCCGGACTGTTTTTTTTTGTTACGACGAAGGAGAAGAAGTCTTCATGGGCTGGTAGTTCGGATGGTCGCTGGACGTGAGGTCGAGGAGCTGGGGTCCGACGTGAGGGAGTGGAGGTTCACGATGGGAGGGTGATGGGGAAGGTGACAGACTGGTGGTTTTCGTGGTGGTTTTGGGTTAGGGTTGAGGGTGGTTTTCGTTTGCTGGGCCGCTGGAGCAGCCGTGCTCGAAAGGCAGCAACGACGTGGGGGAGTGGGGTTATGGTGGCTGGGTTTGATTCATTGTTGGGGATCGGGGGGTCGTTTGGGCGGTGTCGATGGAGGTTTCTGGAGACGAGGAGGGTGAGGACAATGGTTATGGCATTTTGGGACGTGAGGGAGTGGGACTGGTTGTTTGGGTAGGTGTTTGGACGTGGTGTTTGGGTGGTGGCGTTTGGACAAGATGGTGACGGAGTTGGGAGGAGACGGGGTGGTCGTTTGGCTGTGGTTTCGCTTCCAGTAGGGTTTTTCTGTTCCCTTCCTTAAGGAAGGAGATGAACAGTGGTTTTGTTTTCTTCTTTCAAAGGAGGAAGAAGACGATGCCCAGTCCTCCTACATTTCAAAATCTTTTAAAATCCAGTTCCCCCCAGCAAAATGTCCCAGTCCGTGTATTTGTGTAGCTTTGTCAAGAAAAATGAGCCCCACGCGTGGTGGGGTTCAAGGTTTGTGTCCCCCACGCGTGGTGGGGTTCCCCGTGTGTCGTGTTCCGTCCGTGTTTCCCACGCGTAGTGGACTCGGATTATTATGGGCTAGGCCCGAAAATTAGGCCTAAAAGCGGGTAAGTTTAAACCCAAATATTATTCTTTTGCCCGGACCCGAGAATAAGAACACGACGTTGTTCGACTAATCCTATGTAAGCAAAGTAACTACCAAAATAAGACTAATATTTAAACAAAACTATATCTTTTTAATATTTTTTCAAGATTAAAATAGCTACAAAATATTAATAAAACTATTTTTTGTAATTTTCGTTTTTTTTAATATAAAGATAAAATATAAAGTAATATTTTTTTTGTATTTTTTCAAAATTATAATGACTACAAAACATTAATAGAATTATATTTTTTTGTAATTTTCGAATTTATATAAAGTACCAAAATAAAGTGCAATTGTTTTGTATTTTTTCAATTTTATGAGAAATACATAAACTAAAATTTATATATATATTTTTTGTAATTTTTCTTTTTGCAACGAAATAAAGTGAAATAGTCAAAATAGCTATATTTAGACCCAATTCACATATTCACGCTAAAAACGTGAAAATTCTCGGGGAGGGTCAAAAATCAGGTGTCTACACTTGGTCCGTCCCGATTGATGATTTTACCGCTTATTTGACTGAAATTTATTTGTTATCATCACTATTTGGGCTGATTGCCATATTTGGGCTTCGTGCCAACTATTTGAACCCTTTGGAATTTTTATCACTATTTCCTCACTGCTTTGACTTATTATTTGAACTCAGTCCTGTTGATGTCTACTGTTTTACAATCTCAGCCACTTTTACTCAGATTTGAAAACTTATATGATATTTCTAAATGATGCTTTGGGCTGAGAACTACTGTTTTACTAATGCCCGAGGGGCTTGTGATGATTTTCGGACTGAGTGAGGCCGAGGGCCATATATGAGGATATGTTGAGTGATGTGAGGCCGAGTGTCGAGTGATGATGCCACGAGGTGGCTTGATATAGTGCTTGGGCCGTAAGGGGCCCCTCCGGAGTCTGCACACCCACAGTGAGCGCAAGTACTCATTATGATCTAAGAGTGAGCCCGAGGGGCTGACACTGTTCTAAGTGATTGATACTGAGGCCGAGGGGCTGATATTGTACTGAGAGTAAGCCCGAGGGGCTGATACTGTTCTGAGCAATTGATACTATGCTCGAGGGGCAGATTTCTACTTGTTATTTACCTGTTAAATTACCTGTTTTACTTGCTTTAAAAAGGGATATCATTTGATTTCTTCACTGATTTACTGCTTTAAGTGATTTTACTGCTTGATATGGAATTGCTTTGTGCCTTTACGTGTTTTCATACTTTGAGCCATTATTTATAATGATTACTCACTAAGTCGGAGTACTCACATTACTCCCTGCACCATATGTGCAGATTTAGGCGTCGCAGAGTCCGCTCCTGAGTGCTGATCCTCCCAGTCCATGCAGTGTTTTCGGAGACTAGGAGGTAGCTTTTGACGTCCGCAGCCCCCGTGCCTTCTTATCTTATCATTTTCATGTTTTTAGAATTATTGTATCAGATTTAGTGTTCAGTAGACTTGTATCCGGATTTCTTGGTTGCTCATGACTTGTGACACCCCGGTTTGGGCTATGTCTAGATGGTTGCTACTGTTGTTATCATTAATTCCGAAAATTATGGTTATTATATCATGTTTTAGAATTACTTATAGTATTTAACTATTTAAAAGAGGTGGTCTGTTTTGGTCTGGCTGGCCTTGTCTTCACGAGAGGCACCATCACGACCGGGTATAGGGAATTGGGTCGTGACAGTGCTGGCCCACCGCGGCCGCGGTGCTACATTGTGCGGGCCGTAGTGGTTAGATTTAGAGAAGTGGTTTTATAGACCTTGCCCCAGTGCGGACCGCAGTTGCTTTTATGCGGTCCGCGATGTTCCCAGTGCGACCGCACTCCATTTTGTGTGGTTCGCACTGGGCAGGGTTTGCAACTGTTTTTGCAACTGTCTGCTCATGTTCTGCAATTCATTATGCACAGATGTTTTATTGCTTCTATTGTTACTAACAAGTTAGATGCTTGTGTTTGCAGACAATGGTTAAATAACGAGGGAAAAACTCAAAACAACCCGGCCGAGGTGATTCATCCTGGGGAGGGAAGCAGAGATTGGTTAAACTCACTCCTCAGGCTCGACAAAACATAAAGAAAATGACGAAGGCAATCAAGTCAGCTGATAGAGCATGTGATCAATCGGGGAATGAGTATTTTCCCTCCCAAGACATCTCATCTGACTCAGTTCCAACTCATTTCGTCACCAACTTCCGATTGACTGATGTCCCCACTGAGTCTTCTGAGGGCTCAGCAGCCGACAGTGGTGTGTACTCTACCTCCCCCACAGCTTCATTATCTGGGTAGGGTGCAGGCGGAGGTGATGAGGAGGTACAAAGGGCTGAAGAGGCAGTTAGAGGGGTTGAACCTCATGTTGGGGGGATTGCCTGAACTAGGAAACCAGAAGTTTGGGAGGATAGGTTTGTCAGCCAGGTGGCGTACCGCAAATTCAAGGAGTGCTGGCCGGTGAGGAAGTTGATACGGGAGCGGAGTTTCATTAATAGAGACCTTTTACCCCTCAACCCCAACGTGTAGAGACAGTTTAGAACTAGAGTGGGTTGAGAACATTTCTTAGATAACTGTGTGGACGCCAACGAGCAAGGTTCGGAACAAAAAGGTGTTGTTCGACGGGAAGTCTCTAAATGAATATTTGGGCTTCAATGAGGAAGATGAGATCCTCTACATGGCAAAGGTGGAGATGGGCGAGGAGGTCCGTCCATGGTTAGTTCAGTACCTGGCAATCCCAGGTACCATTCCGGAGTGGGTGACTGCTGGAGTAAAAATACTGCGGAGAACTCTTAACTTTGAGGCGAGGGGCCGGGAGTCATTTGTATGCAGCCGGTTGGATCCTATTACCCATGACCAGACCCTTCCTCTCCATCGGGTTATTTTGGTTGCTTCCATCATGGCGGAGTACCCCATCAATGTGGGGAATGTGATGTCCCGCATTATATCTATAGTGGGTTCCGAGCATGACTGGAACTATCATTTTCCCAACACCCTCACTATGTACTTCCGGGACCTAGAAGTAGACAAGAGGCCATTTGACATCAAGGTCAAGGCGACAACCCCGTTCTCCTAGTATAGCTTGAAGGGGAATGACAACCCCAATGACAAGAACCACAAAGCCCTTGCTTCTGCCCCAACTGGCCAGTCTGAAGTGCCAGTTGTAGTAGAGGTCCCTGATGAGCCTTCCTCCACTGCTGACATGCTTCCGGGACCTTCCACATCTTCAGCCATTCCTCCTAGCCCTTCCACATCAGCGGGCCCGGAGATCCCATTGACCCGGGGCCACCCCATCACTACCCACCCGCTGAGCCAGGCCCTTACACTACAAGAAAAGGCCCATTTTGTGTGGGGTATTTTTATGTTTTGTGGCAGTTTTTGACCCCTACAAAATGAATTGTGGCGGTTTCAAAAAATGCCACAGTTACCTTCGCCACGAGCATTTATGTGGTAATTTTGTAAAACCTCCACGACGACCGCAATAATATAAATTTTTAATTTGTGGTGGTTTTTAAAGGCAATTGGCGACGGTTTGTAATACCCAAAATATGATCTCTGTGATTTTTTAAAACAAAAATGTAAGAGGGTTATAAACCCCCACAATTTGATTTAAAGAAAATAATCATTGGCAGTTTATAACTGCCACAATAGTGGAAAATTTTAATTCAAGGATTCAAAAAATAAACTCAATAACTCATACAACATAAATCCAATTCCATTAAGAATATCTATAGTAACAAACATCAACACATTCAAATTCATATCACACTAAAGTTATAAAAACACATATTTGATAATTTAAACATTATACATTCTATAGCTGCCCATAATAAGTAAATATGCAGATGTGCTAAGTATTTGCTTGGCGATTTGTATTGTTGTCACCTGATCATATTCTCACATCCACCGAATAAAGCAGGCTCACTCTACAGATCACATGCTGAAACAAAGAATTTTGATCAAAAACTTATAAAGGAATAAATTTTTGCCAACAAGCTAAAAGGAAGATCTGGGAATATAAATAAATGAAAGGTCTGATTCTTCTTACAAATAAATCTGTTAGCATTGAACTGAAGTTGTTAGATACTCGCATGAATAAGAGCTAAAGTACAAAGCTATTTCCTTGGATATCATCACAACACTTACATCCACAAACTATTTACTTGATAGCATAAATTCTTGCCATATATTCACAAAAATCATAATGTAACTAATAAATCATAAGGTAACCACTATAAGCTTTCTAACATTTAGAATCAAACAAATAATTTATAAGCTGTAATCTGTCCTAATGATTAACAAACTTGCATCAAATCTGAAGGCTAATAACACTAGGAAATTGAAGCAGAAGAAATGAACTGAATAAAATAGGAGTGGTCTGATAGGAGTAGTTAGTTAAACAAACCAAGCATGTTAAAATCTGTTGGATCCAACTTCAAACAAAATAAACAACAAATTAAAACGCGCAAAACTTTTTCTAAGGCATGAATTCCACTAGTATCTGTATTATCAGTAAAAACTACAAGAGAATATATAACAAATTACTCTTAGTTACTTAACGTAACCTGAGGAAAAAATGTGAAAAGATTTAGGAGATGAGTTAACAAGCATAACTTACCACTCAATTCCATCATAACAACATATCAATTTGTTAAACCAAAATATGCATAGATTAACATTCAATCAAGTTGGCTTCATCAAAGTTTTTGTCCCTAGAATTACTCCACAGTAAGAGATCCTCTTATGGGAACACATACGAATGCAATATATAAAAAAATAAGGTGAATCAAATGTGAATACCATTTCTGAACATAGCTTTTAACCAAATATGAATATCATATCTAAACATACCTATAAACGAAATAAATAAGCACTACTTAAAGATGCAATATTGTTACCTTTAGATAAAACACCATATTAAATAAAAAATTTATTCAGATTTATATGCATTTGTTGCTAAATAAGTAGCAGTATTTGCCTAGACTACATTATCAATTAGATGGTCTGTAGCTAGTTATATCCCAACTCTTAGTATGGCTCATTCTCATAACCTTCATCTTCCACAACTTTTTCTGTATCATACAAATCTCTTAGCTTTAGGTTTACTAAAAATACTTCATCCTTAATTGAAAACATCATTTACATAGTACACCATATTTATGCTTGAAATACTTCGATGAAAGACTCATGTTCTTCACCCTCAATCTCGAATAATTATATAGAAAGTTGGAGTTCATTTTCTTTTTTCCAAATAAATAAAACATCAGTAGCATACGAAAAATTTACCTGCCTAATGATCTTTGTATGCTAGAATTATTCAAATTTGAAGGCATATATAAAATATGCTCAAAACCTTATGTGAGTCGTACATAAACTAATTTTTACAACAAAATGAGTCAACTTACCTGATAGCGGGTTTGAAGTTACACCATGTCCAGTACTCTTAGAAACGTGCACATCTACAATAATGATTGTCACACCTACTTTTTCCGCACCCGAGAGGATACAAGGGAGTTTTTCCAATTAAAGGACAATCGAAACGGGATTTGTTTATTTATTTCAGAGTCGCCACTTAGGAGATTTAGGGTGTCTCAAGTCACCAATTTTAATCCCGAATCGAGGAAAAGAATGACTTCATATTATAGTCTGCGTACCAGAAATCCGGATAAAGAATTCTGTTAACCCGGGAGAAGGTGTTAGGCATTCCCGAGTTTCGTGGTTCTAGCACGGTCGCTCGACTGTTATATTCGGCTTGATTACCTGATTTTAAATACAATTATGAACCGATGTGCCAATTTTAACTTTTTACCGCTTTTACTATATTTTTAAAAGTAATGTGAACATCGTTTAAAACATGTCTTTGGATTGCGTCACATGAAATGCACCCGCGATCCGGAACATATTTTTATTCAATGTTTTAGGATTTGGATTTGGGTCGCATGAAATGCACACCCGAGTTTAAGAAGGTAAGGTTTATTAAGGCGCGTCCTAAAGAGACTAACGCGTTATTATCTTTGGGGAAGACAGTGAAATTCACCAAACAGTCCATCCCAAATTCTAAGTATTTATTATGACTAATTATTGAGGGCCCCGCGATTTGCATTTTTATTCGGCGAGGCTCGTCTCATTGTCTTTAAAAGGATAAACCTACAATGACTATATTTTCTATTAAGTTCGTCTCTAAAATAAAAGAAAATCTCCTAATTATTTACATGCTGAAAAACGTAACTTATTAGTTATTAGTTTACAGCTAATGCGAATGGAAAATTGCGATCGAGTTTGTATAAAGAAAAACTGCTTTCATTTTCATATTCTGTTATTCGATAGTACTAGAACATGAGATTGACCATAATATCAAAACAGATTAATTATTCTCCGATTAATTTAAACTAACATTATTAGATGAAGAAAGTATACATATGCAACCTCATTATTCATTAATCATTCAACTATATCTTTATACGAAGATAGAAAAATTAATATTCAAACACAAATCCAACATGAGAGATTCAACAGGAACAAAGCCTGATTATATTTCATTTTTGCTTCAAGCCGAGATTATACAAATGTGTACCTGGAAACAGCAGTACAAGAACAAATGAAGTAGGAGTCAGCAGCAATAATACCACAGCAACAGCAGGTTCAGCAACACCGCAAAACCAGTAACAACCAGTAGAATGACCCAGTAACAGATTGAAAACTCAGCAGTGCAAAAGTACAATCGCAGTCAAAGCAGAAGAGAGAAAAGATACGAGATGCAGTAGTTTCTGACTTTTGAATAACACTCGAAGAAAAGCAAACAGAATTGTTCGAGTGAAAGTTCAAATTGTCTTTCTCTTTTACTATCACAAACTCTCTCAAGTATAAAAGTATGTCAACTCTCAAGTGTAAAAAAAATCTGTCAACTCTCCACCCTTTTTCTCTCAATCTTCAAGTCTATCTCCTAAAAACTCTCCAAAATGAATTCTGCCCCTGTATATTCAGTGTATCCAGAATGCATATCGCGTGTATACTTCTCACTCCGCCCCCTCTTTTTTTCTTCTCTCTATCTAGTTTTTCCTCTTTTTTTCCACCCCTTCTTCCTATATTTTCTCTTCTATTTATAGCAAAATTTTCGAAATTTTCAGATTTGTTTTTTATTATTTTATTATTTTTTTAAATTAAAAGAAATCCCACTTACAAGTTGCTTTTATTTTTTTAGAAAAGGAAATCCCACCTTTATTTACTTTTATTTTTAAAATTCCAACTTTAATTACTTTATCTTATTTAAAATCTCACTTTTATTTTTTTTTAAAAGAGAATCTCACTTTATTTAACTTTTCTTTAAAAAACAAACCACTATCTTTTCTTTTTCTTTTAAAAATGCTACTTTCAATTACTTTAAATTTTTTAAATTTTCAGATACCTTTATATTTATTTGAATTCCAACCTTATTTTACTTTTAAATTTTTTTAAAAATTTCCACAAAACTTTTTATTTTTTTAAATTTTCTACATTCTTTTACTTTTTTTTTTAAAAAAAGGAAAATTTCACCTATTTTTACTTTTATATTTTTTTTATTCAATACTTCCCTTTTTCTTATTTTTTTTAAATCATTCCCGAAATTATTATATATATATATTTTAAAAAATAAAAATAAAAATTATTATATATTTTAATAAAAAAAAATATTTTCGGATTTTTTATATATAAAAAAACAAAAAATAAAACTATTAATAGTGATAATTCATCTTTTATTTTTTATTTTTTTGGTTTTGTTTTGTGTTGGACAAAAAATGAAGAAGGGGTGTTGGGTTAATGGAGCGGACCGGGTCGACCCGGTTTGAAGTGGACCGGGTCATGGGGAAAGTTGGGCAATTATTTGGACCTGTGGTTTGAAATTGAAGAAGTGGCCCAATCCGATTTTTCTTTGTATTTTTGTTCTCTTTTCTTCTTTTATTTTTCTAAAACTAAATTATAAAAGTACTTAAATTATTATTAAAAACTAAATTAAATTATAAAAGCTCAAATTAACTTCCAATAACAATTAACGCACAATTAAGTAATAATTAAGCATAAAATTGTTCATTTGGACATTAAATGCTAAAAATGCAAAAGATGCCTATTTTTGTAAACAAATTTAATTACTAACAATTGTAGAATTAAATCCTACATGCAAAATGCGACATATTTTGTATTTTTTATTAATTTAACAAATAAACATGCATAGACAAACATACAAATAGTTACACAAAATATCAAAAAATATCACAAAAATTGCACACCAAGAAAAATTATTTTATTTTTGAATTTTTTGGGAGTAATTCTCATATAGGGCAAAAATCACGTGCTTACAGCTGCCCCTCTTTGTCCGGAGACACGAAGGATTTTAGTGCAACGATAAAGCGAGCGATTTTTGCCCATCCGAGTACTCCGTGTGAAGCATTTTTTTGAAAAAGATTTGACCGAACCTTTGCTTCAAAGGTTTCCTACATATCCTGGGTTAAACAGGAATCAGGTCAATGTAGTTCGGGAAGTTTTTGGTAGCTGGGACTACCGTGCGACCTAGAACAGAAAGTATTCCCGCATTTTACTGGTGGGCGACCTAGAACAGAATGAAAGGACAAAAATGTATGCCTCTGTTATATGGGCGGGCTCCCAACTTCAATACTAACTTAGGAGGAAATGCCTCTCATATGGGTAAAACTAAACTTAGGAGGAAATATCTCTCCTATGGATAAAATAAACTTTAGGAGGAAATGCATCTCCTGTGGGTAAAACTAAACTTTTGGAGGAAATGTGTCTCCTATGGGTAAAACTAAACTTAGGAGGAAATGCATCTCCTATGGGTAAAACTAAACTTAGGAGGAAATGCGTCTCCTATGGGTAAAAGTAAACTTAGGAGGAAATGCATCTCCTATGGGTAAAATGAACTTAGGAGGAAATGCGTCTCCTATTGGTAAAGGCGTGGAATGTATTCCCTTGTTATACAGGTGGGCGCCTAAAATATGAAATGGACAGACAAAAAGTATTCCTCTCGTTATACAGGTGGGCGCCTGGCTTCAACAACAATTTAGAAAATAAAATCCTATTCGAGGGCGGATTAACCCAAAATATCCTATTTGAGGGCGGATGAACCCAAAATATCCTATTCGAGGGCGGATGAACCCAAAATATCCTATTCGAGGGCGGATGAACCCAAAATATCCTATTCGAGGGCGGATGAACCCAAAATATCCTATTCGAGGGCGGATGAACCCGAAATATCCTATTCGAGGGCGGATGAACCCGAAATATCCTATTCGAGGGCGGATGAACCCGAAATATCCTATTCGAGGGCGGATGAACCCGACATATCCTATTCGAGGGCGGATGAACCCGACATATCCTATTCGAGGGCGGATGAACCCGACATATCCTATTCGAGTGCGGATGAACCCGACATATCCTATTCGAGGGCGGATGAACCCGACATATCCTATTCGAGGGCGGATGAACCCAAAATATCGTTAAGACTTGAAAATGTCTTACCTTGAAAACTTGCTGGGGATTATTTTGCGGGGGATGAATTTTCACTTTTTCATTACCCACTCTGGGTTGCCCAAAACTTTGTCGAGGATGCTTCTACATCTCGATGATCCGCTGAGGATAACACTGCGAACTGTTGAGTAACCCTGTTGGGGTTAACGCTGCTGAGGATAACTCTGCTGAGTAAATATGTTATCTTACTCCTTCAAAAATTACTTCCCCTTAAATAGGATGTTTCATTCCTCTGCAAACTACTTCCCTTTTTTTATATATATATTTTATTATTATTATTATTAGCTTCTTCCTTTGAAGACTAACTCCCTTAAGACTCGTTTTGTCTTAACCTGAAAGGAACCGCTGAGGATACCGATTTTCACCAAACTTGTGTTGGACTCCTCAAAACTGCTGGGGGATTATTTACTTACCTGTTGGGGGATAAAATGTTATCAGCTGGGGATAACGTTGTCGAGGACAACACTGCTGGGGGATTTTGATTCCTTCAAAACTAGTGTTTCACTCTTCTGAAGGCTGTTGGGAATGATGCTGGCCTCTCGCTCTTTCTGAGCTCAAGTTTCATCCCTTCGCTGGGGAACAACTTCCTCCATTGAAACTTATTATGTTGGGGGCAACACTGGTTCAAAGATCACTTCCCTTGAGACAATTTTCTAAAATGAAAGGAAAATTTTCTGCCCAGGTTTGACAATATCCCTTATGGCATGCATTTCTGTCATCAATGCCATTTCCTTTACCTGTTTCAAATCAAACAAAATTTGTTAGTTTAAAACGCGGTGGTTGGTTGTGATACTCCTACTGGGATGGTTTTCCCTTTCTCCTTCCTTGCTTTGCGTTCCACAACTTGTTGGGGATGATATTATTTGTTGGGGATAATCCCTTTCTGCTGGGGGTATCCCTCTTCTTTTGTGGCATAGCTCGGAAACTGGCATTTCCCCGACCTTTTAGTCTAGTATGAATTTCCCAAATCCTGTTCACTGCTTTCCTTGCTTTGTTCACGGGCCTTTTGCTGGGGATATATATTTTTGACACTGGCCTCGCGCTTGTTCCTTGTTGACTATATCACTTGGATGTACTAGTCAGATCTCATCTTGCATAATTGGAAAGATGATGGCATATTTTGAAGTTAATTCACACTTGTTCTGACCAAACAGACTCTATTGGGGAATTTTTCAATGAAAGGAAAAAAGATAACAGGGAACAGAATAAAAAAAACAAAGGAAAAAGATGACTCTTTGACAAAAGAAACTATAAATAAAAACCTATCAAACGCAGATACCGACTCTAATGGTCATGACACGCACATGTGGCCTATCCTCTACCGTCAATCATCTTTCAAGATCTTCATTTGGCAATTCCCCATCTGATTCTCAATCTTATTCGACTTGTAGTGCCCAAAGGGTTTTCACTATCAAGTCTCTCTCATTTTGGTTTGTCTCTCAGCTTTCATCGCCTTATGGTGCCTGTGAAGGTTTTCACCGATAAGACTCTCTCGTTTTATATCTCTCTCCAGCTGGGGATTTGGAGTGTTGCCGGTATGACTCTTTCTGTTGGAGATTAGAGTCCTTTCTGCTGTGGAACAGAATGTTATATTCGCTGGTAAGACTCTTTATTTGTCTGACTCGACATCTTTTGAAGATTGATCAGAAGGTCTTTCTTTGGACCGTAATGTGGGCTTTGGATAGGGCTAGAAAGAAAGGGTATTAAAGGCTCAAAAATGCATCGATTTTGGGTTATTAATTACAACCTTCGGAACTAGATTTATTTACAACAAACACAACATTTGCCCCAGTTTCTTGCTTGGGGATATTTTAATTGTTTTTTTTTCATTTTTCAAAACTATGACCGAGCCGTAAAGCGCCTACGTATCCTCTTTGAGGAATCAGGTCAAACGTAGTTCCCAATTCCTCTGTTTTCATTGTGACTTTCTTTTCACCCATTTCTTATCTTTCTTTTCTTTTTTTCTTTTGCTTTTTTTTTTTCTTGCTTGTTTTTTTGTTATTTTGCTATTCTCTTTTTTTTTATCTTCCATGTTCGCATCTTCTAGTCGTTGCTACTGATTCTGAACGAGGGGTATGAAAGAAAACAAATAAAGCTCAAAGGGCAAACGAAGGATAAAGTGTTTAGGTAGCAGAACAAAATGCCTTCGTCATTCCAGTCTTCAAAACATGCCAAGTGCAAACAACACAATTAAACAAAGATTTGCAGTCTCTTGTGATGGTGCTGGATTTGACAATTATATTCGCATTTGCTTTTTCATTTGTCATTTCTAAAGCACCGTTGGCGACACTCTCATTATCATGCCAGTTTGGAGAATCTTGCTTTTAACGGTTTTCTTTATATTTTACTTGCCCCGGTTCCATATGACTCGAGCTCTGAATAATCTCAACCGTCCTTATTTCCTTTAAATGGTCTGATCGCCTTTCCAGGGTTTTATGATTAACTTTTAAGGTTAGGCCTAAACTGTGTGCGCATGTCATGTTACTAGAATTGGCGCTGAACAAAATGACAAAGGACTAAACAAAGAGATGACTGGAAATAATAAAAGACCGGATTTTGCATTAGACTGCCGGTGAAATGGTTTGAATAACAAAACAAACAAAACAAAGCGGAATAAAATCCTAAAACAAACTGGACAAAATTTAAACAAACGCTATGACAAAACGGAAAATTAAGACAGTCTGACACAAGACAATATCCAAATTATAATCCTAAAAGTCCGAACAACAGAATGACCACAAAATAAGCCACCAAATGCCTCTTTCTTGCTAACAAAGGAACGGAGCGTCCTCCCACTTTATCAAAACTGGCATCTTAGCCACTGAGCTTTGCATCAGTATTGTCAAGATCATGGCCAGCTTCAATATCATCAATCTCCGTCAACAAGTTCCCAATAGGATTTGAGTGCTTCTGTTATCAGGCCTGATCCCCGCAGAGTGTCCATCATGAGATGCAAGTAAAAGATTCTAGGTGTCATTGTCCGGCTTACCACAAACCAACCACCTTAACTTTCTTTGCAAAACCAACAGGTTGGAACGGACCCAGTCAGTCCTCATTATTAACAACATTTTTTCTTCTTTTTTTCGATCTTTCTTTTTCTTTTTTTTTTCTTTTTTTTTCGATTTTTTTTCTTTTCTCTTTTTTCATTTTTCTGTCTTTTTTTTCATTTTTTTTTCATTTTTTTTGTTGTGGTCGAATCTTATGGAGATTGCCTACGTATCATGACCCCGCATGAATCAGACTTTGCGTAGTTCGGACCAATAAAAGATAAACAATACTGATCATTTTTCAATAAAATAAACTGAAAAATCAAACAAACCACATATTCTAGTTAAAGATTTATAAACGGCCAGTTTCTTTCCCCGTTTGACAAATGCAACCAAACGGCTATTTTTGCAAATGTGGCCCCTTCCAAACTCACATGAATTTTGAGGTCGGGGAGGATTATTTTGACACTTTTACAAACTCGTTCATTCCTTTACGAAAATAACCTTTCGACAACTGAAAGATACTCTAAGGCTATTTCGGCAAGAACGGTTTAAGACGCGGCCGAATCTGGCTCGGCTTGTTTTTGACAAAAATCCAAATGGTATTCATTTGACCGCTGACTCTTTTTCCTTTTCAAATTACAATGAAAACCTGGTGTTGCAAACACGGCCCTTCAACGCCTCGGGGACGAAGATTTTTAAGGTTGTGTGGGTCAATTGGACCAAATCTAAAACAATGACCCAAAGGTGGCTGTTTATACAAAGTCAGCCTTCCGGCCTCCCTTTCGGGAACATTCAGCTATTTATGACAAAACAACATCACCTGATTTATTCATGACTCTTTTTATCGTTTTTCAAATTAGTAAACTCAATATTGCAAACACGGCCTTTCAACGTCTCGGGGACGAAGATTTTTAAGGTTGTGTGGGTCAACTGGACCAAATCTTACAAATGACCCAAAGGTGGCTGTTTATGCAAAGTCAGCCTTCCGGCGTCCCTCTCGGGAACATTCGGCTATGTCTTGATAAAACAGCGTCACCCGACTTCTTTATGACAAAATTAAAATTTGACATATCTTTTGTTATTTATTTGTTTTTGGCTTTTTAGCAAAATGGGGGGGTTGGACCCGATGAAGGTTGCCTACGTATCTCACATCCGGTGAGAATCAAACCCGCGTAGTTCGGGTAATCAAGAATAAGTAGATGAACTAACTTCTTTTTTTATTTTTTTATTATTATCTTTTTTTGAATTTGTGAAGGAACTACTTTAAAAGAAGAAAGGAAGTATTTTTTTTTTTTGATTTTTGATTGATTTTCTTTTTAAAAGAAAGACTTCTAAGATATTATTTTTTTGAATTTTCATTTGTTTTTTTTTCTTATTCTAAAGAAAAAAGAAAATATTTTTGGATTTTACTTTTGATAAAAGAAATGCTTCTAAAAAATATTTTTTGAATTTTGAATTTTCTTTTCAATTTTGAAAGAAGAATCAAAATATTTTCGGTTTTTTTTTTTTTAAAAAGAATTTTTTTTATTATTTTTGTTTTATCAACAATGGAAAATAAAGATATTTATATTATTTTTGCAAGACATATCTTTTGGAATTTTACTTTGAATTTTCTTGGCAAGACAAATACTCTTTGCAACAAATAAAGATATATATATCTTTTGGAAATAAAAAAACTTTTCGGATTTTATATATATATATATATATATATTTGCGACAAATAATGAAAGACTTTTTTTTTATTTTTTATTTTATTTTTTTGCATTTTCATAAGCAAATAAATAAAAAAAAACCATTTTAAAAATAAGACTCTTTTCATTTTCATTTTCATGGCAAGACAAACTATATATTTTTTCTATTTTTTTTTTGAAAAACAAAACAGAACAACGATTTTTTTTCTTTTCTTAGCTTTTAATAAAACAAACTAATAAGACACATTTTTTTTTCATTTTCTTAAAATTTCGGCAGAGTTTTGACAGTATTTGGGCATTTGTTTTCTTTTCAAAAATAAACAATCAATTCCCTAACCGCTATTTCTTTTTTTTTTCAATTTCAAAATATTATTCCTGATATTCACAAGTCAGTCAGCACACAAGTCCGAATCAAATAAATGCGCAAGTAGTAGCAAGTAAGATGCATCAGGATGGTCATTTTCATTTTTGGTACACCTGTCCTAGACAGACCCAACCCCTGTGTTGGGCCTCCAAAGTCAAATGCACGTGATGCAAACAAACGTTCCTACTAGGGATCCGGCATGTGGCTTTGTTATACTAGGTTCAGAACCTGGGTGTTTGTTCTAGACCTGGCTTACCCGAGCGGACAGCTCGAGCCGAGGAGGAGGCGGCAATCCGGGAATACAGAAGCTTCACCGGCTTTGCGACATATCCAAACCTCGTTCTAAATTGGGACTTGACACTATACAGAAAAGAAGTCGTACGAAGTGCACCCTTCTTCATGATTCAGAAGACTCAGAGAGAAGATGGGTTTCGGCACAATTTATATACAATTCACATAATATCAAAGCGGTAAAAGCAACATTTAACACATTAGGCTCAAAACATGTAAAAATCAGATAAAGCCAAATATAACAATTTATCTAAGCTCGAATTTCTAACCCTGAACCAGTGGTTCTGGGTTACATCCCCAGCAGAGTCGCCAGAGCTGTCACACCTACTTTTTCCGCACCCGAGAGGGTACAAGGGAGTTTTTCCAATTAAAGGACAATCGAAACGGGATTTATTTATTTATTTCAGAGTCGCCACTTGGGAGATTTAGGGTGTCCCAAGTCACCAATTTTAATCCCGAATCGAGGAAAAGAATGACTCCATATTATAGTCTGCGTACCAGAAATCCGGATAAGGAATTCTGTTAACCCGGGAGAAGGTGTTAGGCATTCCCGAGTTCCGTGGTTCTAGCACGGTCGCTCAACTGTTATATTCGGCTTGATTATCTGATTTTAAATACAATTATGAACCGATGTGCCAATTTTAACTTTTTACCGCTTTTACTATATTTTTTAAAGTAATGTGAACATCGTTTAAAACATGTCTTTGGATTGCGTCACATGAAATGCACCCGCGATCCGGAACATATTTTTATTCAATGTTTTAGGATTTGGATTTGGGTCGCATGAAATGCACACCCGAGTTTAAGAAGGTAAGGTTTATTAAGGCGCGTCCTAAAGAGACTAACGCGTTATTATCTTTGGGGAAGACAGTGAAATTCACCAAACAGTCCATCCCAAATTCTAAGTATTTATTATGACTAATTATTGAGGGCCCCGCGATTTGCATTTTTATTCGGCGAGGCTCGTCTCATTGTCTTTAAAAGGATAAACCTACAATGACTATATTTTCTATTATGTTCGTCTCTAAAATAAAAGAAAATCTCCTAATTATTTACATGCTGAAAAACGTAACTTATTAGTTATTAGTTTACAGCTAATGCGAATGGAAAATTGCGATCGAGTTTGTACAAAGAAAAACTGCTTTCATTTTCATATTCTGTTATTCGATAGTACTAGAACATGAGATTGACCATAATATCAAAACAGATTAATTATTCTCCGATTAATTTAAACTAACATTATTAGATGAAGAAAGTATACATATGCAACCTCATTATTCATTAATCATTCAACTATATCTTTATACGAAGATAGAAAAATTAATATTCAAACACAAATCCAACATGAGAGATTCAACAGGAACAAAGCCTGATTAATATTTCATTTTTGCTTCAAGCCGAGATTGTACAAATGTGTACCTGGAAACAGCAGTACAAGAACAAATGAAGTAGGAGTCAGCAGCAATAATACCACAGCAACAGCAGGTTCAGCAACACCGCAAAACCAGTAACAACCAGTAGAATGACCCAGTAACAGATTGAAAACTCAGCAGTGCAAAAGTACAATCGCAGTCAAAGCAGAAGAGAGAAAAGATACGAGATGCAGTAGTTTCTGACTTTTGAATAACACTCGAAGAAAAGCAAACAGAATTGTTCGAGTGAAAGTTCAAATTGTCTTTCTCTTTTACTATCACAAACTCTCTCAAGTATAAAAGTATGTCAACTCTCAAGTGTAAAAAAAATCTGTCAACTCTCCACCCTTTTTCTCTCAATCTTCAAGTCTATCTCCTAAAAACTCTCCAAAATGAATTCTGCCCCTGTATATTCAGTGTATCCAGAATGTATATCGGGTGTATACTTCTAACTCCGCCCCCTCTTTTTTTCTTCTCTCTATCTAGTTTTTCCTCTTTTTTCCACCCCTTCTTCCTAAATTTTCTCTTGTATTTATAGCAAAATTTTTGAAATTTTCAGATTTTATTTTTATTATTTTATTATTTTTTTAATTAAAAGAAATCCCACTTACAAGTTGCTTTTATTTTTTTAGAAAAAGAAATCCCACCTTTATTTACTTTTATTTTTAAAATTCCAACTTTAATTACTTTATATTATTTAAATTCCCACTTTTTATTTTTTTTAAAAGAGAATCTCACTTTATTTAACTTTTCTTTAAAAAACAAACCACTATCTTTTCTTTTTCTTTTAAAAATGTTACTTTCAATTACTTTAAATTTTTTAAATTTTCAGATACCTTTATATTTATTTTAATTCCAATCTTCTTTTACTTTTAAATTTTTTTAAAAATTTCCACAAAACTTTTTATTTTTATTAAATTTTCTACATTCTTTTACTTTTTTTTTTTAAAAAAAAAGAAGGAAAATTTCACCTATTTTTACTTTTATATTTTTTTTATTCAATACTTCCCTTTTTCTTATTTTTTTTAAATCATTCCCGAAATTATTATATATTTTGTTTTTTAAAAAAAATATAAAAATAAAAAAAAAATATTTTCGGATTTTTTATATATAAAAAAAACAAAAAATAAAACTATTAATAGTGATAATTCACCTTTTATTTTTTATTTTTTTGGTTTTGTTTTGTGTTGGACAAAAAATGAAGAAGGGGTGTTGGTTTAAAGAAGAGGACCGGGTCGACCCGGTTTGAAGTGGACCGGGTCATGGGGAAAGTTGGACAATTATTTGGGCCTGTGGTTTGAAATTGAAGAAGTTGCCCAATCCGATTTTTCTTTGTATTTTTGTTCTCTTTTCTTCTTTTATTTTTCTAAAACTAAATTATAAAAGTACTTAAATTATTATTAAGAACTAAATTAAGTTATAAAAGCGCAAATTAACTTCCAATAACAATTAACGCACAATTAAGTAATAATTAAGCATAAAATTGTTCATTTGGACATTAAATGCTAAAAATGCAAAAGATGCCTATTTTTGTAATTTTTAATTTTTGTAAACAAATTTAATTACTAACAATTGTAGAATTAAATCCTACATGCAAAATGCGACATATTTTGTATTTTTTATTAATTTAACAAATAAACATGCATAGACAAACATACAAATAGTTACACAAAATATCAAAAAATATCACAAAAATTGCACACCAAGAAAAATTATTTTATTTTTGAATTTTTTGGGAGTAATTCTCATATAGGGCAAAAATCACGTGCTTACAATGATATGATGCAAGACATATTACTAGAGGAAGTTTTCATTTGCAGTAATTCATTTTCTAAGGAAAGTGAAAAACTAAACTACTAAAGTATGAGCTAGAGAAGGAAAAATTTGTCACCATAGCAAGTAAATTTCATTAAAGACCTTGTACTGTCTTGATATTCCTCAATATAGAAGTGAGAAAAACATTAGGAAGTTCCCTGACTGAATAATCGACAGAATAAAATGCATTTATGCTCTCCCATCAGCGCCGACTCTAACGTGATGAGGGGTAAGGCATGGGCCTTAGGCTCGCAAATGGGGGCCCCATTTTTTAAAACGAATAGGCTTATAGGTATTTAAAAAATGATATTTAGTACTTTTAATACAAAATTAGAGTTTTTAATATAAGAGGAAATAGAGCTCTTTAGATATATAAATAAAGTAATAATTTGACATATTCAAAATGGATAGATGAATAATTTTCTCAATGTTTCAGTTTTACTCCTTCATTAGATAATGTATAAAAAAAATTTACTCTCTCTTTCTTAATATGTCCAAGTCAATCTTTCTTTTCTCCAATATCTTTATATTTTAGAAACCCCTATATATTTTCTTTCTTCCTTTTTAATATTCTTACTCATTTGCTTTCTCCAATATTTCATTACTCACTTGCTTTCTACAAGATATCATTAGCTCCACTGTTCAACAATACTTTTAAGCTTCCAATAATTCTATACTTCTATTGCTCTATAAAATATTATCTAATATCTACAATATCTCAAGAAAGATTAAATGAGCTGGCTATATTATCAATTGAATAAAGACAATTATAGAAAATCAATTATAAAGAAAGATTATTAACAACTTTGTATCTCAAAAAGTTAGAAGAATATACTTCAAATAAAAACGTATGCTATAACTTTCTTTTAAAAAATTAGGCCTCATATTAAACTTTGGCCTTAGGCTCTCCATATACTTGAGCCGCCCATGTCTCCCATATTATATTAATTTGTGGGTCAATCAATTTCAACATCACGCAACAGAACTAAATTCTAATTGGAATCTAGAAAAGCTTTGCCTTAAATAAAGGAGCTTCTTACTACAACACTGAGTAGTCTATAGCCTGAAGCAAAACATCTAATGGTCTTTCCTCGAATATCAACACTCTTTAAAAAAGAGAATAAATTTCGAGCTAGATTGTCCATAAGGGTTTCATTACTGGTCAAGCAATAACTACAACTGAAAAACCCAAATTCTACTGCTACTGAGATAAAGAAAATAAATGAAATTAAGAGGAAAAGAAAAAAAGAAAAAAAATCACCTTTAGACGAGCAGTGACATTCTGAAGTTGATTCGCCCAAATGGATACTTTACTTCAAAAATTCCCAAGACACAATGCAATACCAATAAATCGTATTCCTAGCCTTAAAACACCTTAATAAAAAATTACTTAAATTGAAACAATGGAGCAACACAAAAGACATAATCCGTGATTCAAAAATCATAGCAGGAGCCATAAATTGAGAAGAAGAATAATACTTACAAAATGTAACTAATATGGACAGAAAATTGCGAGAGAGCGCATCTGAAGGGAAGCAATGCACTAGAGAAGAAGCAGTTCAACTGAAGTGTTGAAAAGGGAAAACCTAGGGCTAGAGGCATAATGGAATTAAAAGAGGGAAAGATTCGGGAAATATTTTGGAAAAGGAGGGAGAACTTACTGCGTTTACTTTTCGAGCAAAAAAAAGGGAAATTTAAGGTAACAAATAAGTTTTTGAAAAATTAAGTATTTTTCCAACAATAAAAATAATATTTTTGAACATAATAAAATTGCTAAAATCCCTGGATAAAATAAATGTAACAACTAGTTACGGATGTATTGATATCGTACTAATTTTTTAAAATTTTAATTAATGAAATATGAATATCTTTTGAGATGTTAAATCTAAATATATTTTTTATCTTTTAAATATAAAAAATTGAAAAAACTATTTTTGGGTAATTTTATTTATAACAACCAAATAAGATCTAAATTTTAAATGTTAATATATGTGTATAACAACTAATCGTTAATATAGGCCAAAAAATATGGACATATGAGGCTATTATAAAGAGGTTTAACAATATTTTTTTTCATTTTACTATTTAGCTACTGGTATCATATTCTTAAAATTTGTGAAAAAAGTTCATCCACAATAAAATCAATATCTTAATATTGAGAAGTGACAAATAAAGAGAGGAAAAAAAGCCTTTGAGTTTTTAGAAGTTGAAAATTAAACTAAGATTAATTAGTATTCCTAAATTGTCTATGCCATTTGTTACTCACTCTATTCCAGTTTATGTGAACCCATTTCCTTTTTGGTCTATCAAAAAAGAATGATCACTTTCTAAATTTGGTAACAATTTAGCTTAAACTTACAATTCTACCCTTAATGTGAAGCTTTTATAACCACACAAGTATCCTAGGCCTCTTTTTGACTTGTTTAGGACCACAAAATTCAAAAGTCTTCATTTTTTCTTAAACTCTGTGCCCAGTCAAATAAGTTCACATAAATTGAAATGGATGGAGTAGTTTATTTAATTCTGTCTAATTAGGATTCACAGTCGGAATCATGTAGGAATAGGTTTTCTAAATTTCAGTCAAATTTGGTTTTTAGTATTATAAATAAGGGTGTAGCTACATAATTTTTTAGGTGGAGAGATAGCATCGATGTAGAGAGATTCAAGAGTTTATAAATAAATAAAAAAGCCTCCTACCATGTTTGGTCTCTAGTTTGATAAATTTCTTCCGTATAGCCTTTGTTGAATTTTTTGCTTGTGCTTAAATTATTTTTTGGGGTATTTCAATCCTTTAAATTGGTATCAGAGCCTATGTGAGATATGTCAAAGCAGGTATGAGATCCTAAAAATATATGGATATTCTATCACTTGGTTGTCTCATTTTTTTGTGTTTGATGGTAAAAATAATTTTGAAACTTGGTATCAACAGATAAAGAATTTTTTAAATATTGTTGGATTATGGTCCATTATTAACGAAGGATTTGAAAACTCTATAAGGCACAACATTTATGAGTAACACAACTACGCAATTGGAAAAAAAAAAGACAATTGGATTGTGAGTGCGATATTATCTTGCCATCAAGGTCAAACTGTATGTATCTAACAAATCTTGCATGCAAAGTAATTAAATGAGGCCTGGACAATGTCGTATATTACCACCTAGAATCCACCCGAGGTCCCTGGGACCCCGACCAATCATACCAACCAATCCCAAACCATAATACGGACCTACTTGAGGCTTCAAATCACATCAAACAACGCTAAAATCATGAATCATACTCCATTTCGAACTTGATAAACTTTAGAACTTCGAATTTCTTCACTCGATGTCGAAACCTGTCAAATCACGTCCGATTAACCTTAAATTTTGCACACAAGTCATATTTGACATTACGGACCTACTCCAACTTCCGGAATCAGAATCCGATCCCAATATCAAAAAGTCCACTTCCGGTCAAACTTCTCCAAAACCTTCAAATTTCTAACTTAAGCCAAATGACCCCAAAATGACCTACGGGTCTCCAAATCCATTCCGATCGCGCTCCCAATACCAGAATCACCATACGGAGCTATTCCTAGATTCGAAATCCCAATCGGACATCGATAGCATTGAAATGCACTTCAACCCAAATTTATGGAATTCTTCCAAAATGCCAACTTCCACAATAGGCGCCGAAACGCTTCCGGGTCATCCAAAACCCGATCCGGATATATGCCCAAGCTTAAAATCATCATACAAACCTGTTAGAACCTTTAAATCCCAATTTCGAGGTCGTTTACTTATAAATTAACCCTTACTTAATTCTTTCAACTTAAAGCTTCCAAAATGGGAATTTTCTTTCCAAATCCACTCTGAACTTCCCGAAATTCAATTACGACCATGCGTACAAGTCATAATACCTGAAGTGAAGCTACTCATAACCTCAAACTACCAAACGATGTGCTAGAGCTCAAAACGACCAGTCGGGTCGTTACACTTAGCACCATAAGACTTGATGATTTAGAATGTGATTTCGTGACATATTAGATGTCCCTTAATCAACAGAGATATAAAATAGTGGAGAAGGTATTGCTATCGAAGGAAATCAATGATCAACCTACAAAAAAAGACAATAAATTTTGCGAAAATAAATCAAGAAGGTCAGAATTCAAAAATAGAGGAGCAAGAATCGAAGGAAACGTTAAAATAGATGATTTAGTTGTAAGTGGTGCACCACTGAAAGAGGATGGTGTTTTACAAGAAAAATTACTTGATAGTCAAGATGATCCTAGTAATAAAGAAGTATAATGATACACCAAGAGAAAGTTTCTAGTGATCTACTCAAGATTGAGGCGGAACTAGCTTGGGATCCAGAACCACAATAACTCATGATTACAGATATCAAAAATGGAATAAATTTTGTGCCATTATTCGCGATTGCATGTTTCAAGGAGTATGATGAAATGTTTATTGATGGCATTACTCTAAAACCTATAGGACGGCTAATTGGAATTGAATAGGTGTACAAGGCCAACCACAAGGCAAATGGAGAAGTAGATGATTTTATAGTAAAAGAAAAATATGTTATTGATATTTTGAAATGATGTATCGTAGGTAAAGCCAAATCAATTATGATCAATTTTGAAGAGAAGATGAAATTGACTAAGGATTGCGCTTCTGAATTTGTTGATGCAACATATTTTAGAAAATTAATGAGAGCCTAAAGTATTTGACTTCTACAAGGTTTGATGTTACTCGTGGCATGCTCAAGTTTGAAGATCTTGGTTTAAGGAAGACTGTTGGAAACTAAACTGAGATTAATTAGTATTCCTAAGCTCTCTAGGATTTGGTATTTGTTACTCTATTTAATTCTATCTAATTAGGATTCACAATCGAATCCATGTAGGAGTAAATTTTCTAAATTCTAGTCAAGTTTGATTTGTAGTATTATAAATGAAGAATTAACCCAAATAGTCGCTCACCAATTATTTAAACTAAAAATCGCCGGTGGAGGTATAATGTATGCATATTTTCTATATTATATGTGTATAATCAATGTATAATCTATGTATATGGCTAGGAAAAAGTAAACAAAGAATATGAATGACTATTTGTGTAAAAAGGGGTGTAGCTACATGGTTTCTAAGGTGGAGAGGTAGCTTCGATGTAGAGATATTCAAGAATTTATAAGTGAATAAAAAATTCTCGTTCTCTATCTAGTTTGTTAAATTTTTTCTATATAGCCTTTATTGATTTTTTTTACTTGTGTCTAAATTATTTATCGGGGTATTTCAATCCTTCATTAGCTAAAGATGAATACAAAAAAAAATATCTGAAGACAATAAAAGAAAAACTAATAACTAATATATGGAGATAATGGAAAACCTCTGTTTTTGTGTCTACTTTTTGTAGGGGTAGAATGTTGGGGAAAAGACAAAAAATGACAAGGGTTAAAAATTGGCATAAATTGCATCAATTTGTAGAAATTTAACTAAAATGTGCAATTTGATTAGATTTTCAAAAGATGGTAAAAAATGACTAAATATTGCATGAGTTAGTGGCCTCCAATTTGTATCGAATGGCAAAGATTTTGCAGACAATTAAATTTGTATTTCTGGAGGTTATCAGAAACTTCCACAATAAAACTGTCACAATATGAATAATTTTGTGAAAGTTAAAACAAACGCCATAAATTAAAAATATAGTGGAGGTCTTTTACAACCCCCACAAATAAACCGCCACAAAAAGAATTATTTTGTAGGGGTTGACGCAAACGCCACAAAACAAATGTATAGTGGGAGTTTCTTATAACTCCCATAACTTAACCGCCACAATTTAATAATTTTTTTGTAGTGTTATGAGTATAAACAACTGGATGTAGACTGCCTCATCCAAGTTGTCCACATTGACTACTACTATAGTGGCTCAGTCGGCTCCTCCAACCCCGCAGGTGCCTCAGTCGATAGAGGATGCTTTGAAGGAAATACTTGAGAACCAGAAGAAAATCCTCACTACTCAGGAGACATTGGCCGAGGCAGTTGCTTCACACAGCAAAGCTCTCAAGGATCTTGCTAAGGAGCATAAGAAGCTGCGCAAGACATGGGCCTCCAAGGAGTCCGTGAAGGCACTGAGAGCGGATGTGGACAAACTGAAGGCAGACCAGCTGCCTTTAGGCTTGCTATTTGAGGATCCAGCTCCAGCAGCAGTACCAGCAGCAGAGCCACAACAGGAGTAGACACAGAGGCCACCAAAGAAGAAGAGGAAGCTCCCTAGTGCAGATGAGGTCATCATCTAGTTGGCGGACCCACCGGAGGCCTCCTCTAGTCAGCCACAAGATGTACATGATATACATCCTGTCTAGGTCCAGGACCCAGTCCCAGCAGCTGAGCAGTAGGATACTGGGAACCATTCTGAGGTTTCCGCGCATACAGAGGACCCGGGGACCATTGATGATCCTATGCAGACGGACACGGATTAGGGAGTCCTTATAGCCTTTTCTTATACTTTTTGGTGCTTATTTTGTTTAGTTGGCATTGGGGACAATGCCAACTTTTGTTTGAGGGGGTGCGCCCTACATTTTATCCTTGGATGACTGTATATATATTGATTCAGTTTATGCTTTCTTGATTTTCATTTGGTCTGCATATAATTTTACATTTAGTTACTTTTATCGCATTTTTTATCTTTCATTTGGTCTGTATATAAAGTTACATCATTGTATATACTCATTCCTCATTGTATATTCAAATCTCCTATTGTATATATTCTTTCTATTTTTGCAAAAAATTTCGTTTTTAGCTCTTAATTATATTCGTAGCTTTTTGTTTCATTTTTGACGCTTTCAATAAGCCTTTGATTTTCTTAATGCCATGATTCTTTCCAAAGGTGGAGTATTGTGTGAACCGGGTGGCTCTTCCCGATGATGGATGGCGTGACAACCTTCTTAAGGGTTTGAGTCCGTTTTTGTTTTTTTATTTTTGGTAGTTTATAGTTAAGGATATCTCAAGCAAAGCTTCACTTGGGCCTAACACATTTGCCTTTGATCCCATGGTCAAAGATAAAATGTTGTGTTTAGGGTGGTGAAAGTTGTGACCTTGAGACTCTTGTGTTGACCAACAATCATCAAGTGATCTTTCGGGACCATTGTGTGCTCAAATCGTGTCTAAGGTTGTTGTGGGCCCCCGACTATATGTCTTTAGCAATCCTTTAGCTCGTGTGGTGAGAAATCAAATTGTGAGTCCATGTCCCAAGCCAATGGTCTAGAGCTTTCCCTGAATGTCTGTGGAGGCGAAATCTTAAGTAAAATTTGACTTGAGAAGTGATTATAGACTCTCCTTGATCCAAATGATAGTTGAACAATTCCATAGACTACCAATGATATAATCCCTAGTTAACCCTTTTGAGCCTTAAACCTTTTTCTTCCAAGAACCAATGCTACAAGACTATACCCGTTCGAAAATATACCCTCTCTTGGCACCCGATCTTTCCTTGAGCAATGACAAAAGCCTAAGTTTGGGGGGAGAGACGAGAAAGGGAACAAAGTGGTAAAAGTTACAAAAGTGAAGAAAAGGAAGGCAATAAAAAAAGAAAAGAAAAGAAAAAGACAAAAAGAAAGCCCAAAGTGAAAAAGAATAAAAAGGGATTCAAGAAAAGCAAAAGAGAAAAAGGTGTGGAAAAAGTTGAAAAAGGAGAAACGTTTTGAATTGCATAAGAAAGAGCGACAATGTGGTCTCTAACCCCTTAGAAAGAAGTGAGATACTCAAAGAGTCAAGTGAATTGTGCCAAATGAATAAAAGAAGTGCTTAAGGGAAGATGGAACCCATTTAGACCAAAACATTCCCTACCCTGAACCAAAAGCCTTACATTGACTCCTCAAAATCCCTATATGATCTTGAGTTGAATGACGCTTGCGTTAGTGGATACTTACATGAGGGGCAAGTATATGGTACTTAGAGCCGGACTTGTGACCTTTCCTTGAGAGAGACGAGTGAATTCCCATTAACCTCGGTTTGTGTGCTAATACTCTAAAAAGGTGAGGTTTGCTTAGGGAGAGTTGAGATGTGTGAGTTTGGATTCCATAATGACCAAAGTAATTGAGAGAGTTCTTTGATGTAATGAGTCAACTCTTGATGTTCTTGTATCACACTTGATCCATGGTTTTTCAAAGTTTAAATGTTGTTAATGATTCATTCGTATTAAGGGCAATTGTTAGTCCCAATTGATGCTTGTTAAGGTTACTTTAGGATAGCTAGAAATACTTGGATTTTCCCTTAAGGGGTGGGTCTTATTTTGTTTGCTTGAGGACAAGCAAATACTTAAGTTTGGGGGAGTTGATAACTAGGGATTTTAACGTGTTTCATGCTCTTTCTTGCTTATGCTTTGATTATAAATTGTTACAAAATAGTCCCAAAAGGCTCATAAGTTGTGCTTGACTGCAGGTTTGATCGACAAAGTGACGAAATGTCAAATATTGGCTCAAAAGGAGTGAAACCTGCTCAAGTATCAAAGACAAGGCAATCTGAAAGCAAAAAGGCCTAGTGCTGCCGCATTCGACTTTGTGCGGTCCGCACTAGGTGGTTCAGAGAGTTGGCAAAAATGGGTTTCAGGTAACGCAGCCACAGTACACATTTCGCGGTCCCTGGTGAAGGTTCTGCGGCGCGCTATCATTATGTGCGGTCCGCGGAAGAGAGGTTCAGAGAGGTGAAATTTGCCATGGTTCAAGTTGCACGGTCCGTAGTCATACTTGTGCGGACCACATTAGAGATCTCCGCGGCCAAGGTCCATTCTACGCGGTCTGCGGAGCCCAAGTTCAGAGAGCCCAGAATTGAAGTCCAAGAGCTAGTGCGGCCGCGGCCCATTTTATGCAGCCCGCGCTGACCCGCAAGGGTATTTTTGTTCAGTTTTTCCAGCCTAGTATAAATAGAACATTTTGCCATTTTTATGTTATCAGCTATTACCTGAACAGAGCTGCGCTCGTGAGAAGACCATCTGTAGCCATTTTGGGTATTTTTACTTAGTTTTTATCATTGAATCTTTGTATTTACTTTAGCTTTTAATTAATATGTCTTGTTCTTCATCTATTTCTCTATTTTCTTCTTCAAGCATGAGTAGCTAAACCCATTAGCTAGGGTTGTGGCTCAACCCTAGTGTGGGTAATTGATGGGTGATGCCAGCTAGGGTTAGATTGACTACGGGTGTTTGCTATTTGGGATAATTTTATGGTTTAATCTATGAATTGGTGGTTGCAAACATTGGTTTGTGCTAAGTTGACTTATCTCTTCTTGAGAAAGAGAGCCTAAGTCTCCAAAATTGACCCAACAAGGAATTGGGATGGACTCAAGAGAATTGATAGTCCCAATTAAAGGGTTTAACCTCGAAAGAGTAATTACCCGACTTGAACCCTAGTTGCTTGAGCTAATTTGCCTACCCATTTGGTCTCGAGAGAGTCAATTGGGCAAAATCACTCTCTCTACCAAGAGGTGTGAGAGTGGGTAAAATTGTGCAATGATTATAGCATATTTCCCCAATCATGTCGATCGAACCTTATAAGCATTTACCCATCAATTAGCCACCTAGGTGAAAGTCACTACCCTAGTGCCTTTCTACCCATTAGATACAACTCTAGCAATTTTCTCATTAGCATAATTTAGTTCTAATTAGTAGTCGATAATATTAGTTTGTTAAAGAAAAAATCAAAAGATGTTTGGAACTGACATTTGGAACAATTACACGACTCTAGTCTAGATAGATACTCAACTCTTCTCCTAGCTCCCTAAGAAATTCGATCCCGACCCTCATATCGGGTAAAAGCTATTGTGACCCTCTCTTCCTACTTTGTAGTAGTGCAGAGTTGGAAGTGATCACCGCATAGGGGTCAATGCGGACCGCACAAAATGGTTATGCGGTTCGCACAGAGGTGGGGTTCAGACTACCCACTCTCTGTATCCCGGCAGTGTGGACCACACAAAATGTAGTGCGGCCACACAAAGGGCAATGCGGTCCGCACAAAATGTAGTGCGGCTGCATTCCCTGAGATTCAGATTTCAGAACAATAAGCAGTGCAGTCCGCATAAAATGGTACTGCGGACCGCACAGGGGCACCGCGGATCGCACAAAAACGACCGCGGTCCGCACTGAGTGCCCAGTTGTGGCACTAAATTAGGGTTTATGGATTTTTGATTTTAAGCTTAATTAACACCCAAGTCCTGTCCCTAAGAGTTTTCCCAGCATATGTAACTAACTATGTCTATATAAATCCAAAGATTAACTACCGTAATCTATTCTACAAAAGAAAATATGGGAAGAAGAGAAAGGAAAACAAGAAAAACACAAATTAAAAGAAATTAACAAAAGAGAACAAGTAAAAGGAATGTAATGGTACTAGATATGAGATGAAATGAAGAATAACGAGTCCATACAATTAGTTACAAGCAAGGGAAGTGATGAACAATGTCTTAAAGCTTCTGAGATTCAAAGGTTTGAAAAGGGTAAAAGGAGAGCCTTAGGCCCTATTTATAGAAAAGGACCTAGGTCCCAGTCTCACCAACCAGTGCGGACCGCACAAAATCGACCACGGTCCGCACAACACATCTATTTTCAAGCTTGGGGAGGTAACACACTACGGTCCGCACAAAATGGACTGTGGCCGCAGTGGTCCACCGCGGGCCGCACAAAATATAGTGCAGCCACAGTGGCAAACTTCAGAGAGGTCTACATTTCACCCTCATCAGTGCGGCCACATTAACAACTTCATGGACCTGGCACTTTTTTCCACTAAGTCATGCACTGCATCAACACAACCCTGTAACATCTCACAACCAGTTAGCCCAAAAATCAATCCTATACTACAAAAAAAAAATTAAAGAAAACAAGAAGAAAAACACATGGGTTGCCTCCCAAGAAGCGCCTGATTTAACGTCGCGGCACGATGCAGGTTACTATCACATCATTTGAAATGAAGAAGCGCCACCACGTGGCTGCCATCAATTTTTCCCAAGTAAAGCTTGACCTGGTGCCCATTAACTCTGAAAACTTCACCATTTTTGTTCTTTAAATCAAGAGCACCAAACGGGGTCACACACACCACTTCAAAAGGTCTACTCTATTTTGACTTGAGCTTTCCCCGAGACAGACATAACCGGGAGTTGAATAAGAGAACCAAATCACCTACTTTGAACTCTTTTCCACGAGCATATTTATTATAAAGGTACTTCATCTTGTCCTTATACAAGGACGAACTGGAGTAGGCATGGAATCTGAATTCATCAAGTTCATTGAGCTGCTCCACACGAAGATTGACTGCAATATCCCATTCAAGATTTAGCTTCCTCAAAGCCCACATGACCTTGTTCTCTAACTCAACCGGTAGATGTCAAGCTTTCCCAAACACCAACCGATACAGAGACATACCAATCGGAGTCTTGTAAGCAGTCCTATAAGACCATAGAGCGTCATCCAACTTCTTTGACCAATCGGTCCTATTTGCATTGACCGTCTTTGACAATATGCTTTTGATTTCCCTATTGGAGACTTCAACTTGACCATTTGCTTGAGGATGATAGGGAGTAGAAACTTTGTGATTGATACCATACTTTGAAAGCAGAGTGTCGAAAACTCTATTAAAAATGAGATCCCCTATCACTTATGATTGCCCGAGGAGTACCAAACCTTGTAAAAATGCTCTTCTTGAGAAATGCAACAACACTCCGGGCCTCATTGTTGGGCAAAGCTACGGCTTCAACCCACTTTGAAACATAGTCAACCGCCGCAAGAATGTAAGTGTTCCCACAAGAGCTAACAAATGGGCCCATGAAATCAATTCCCCATACATCAAAAATATCAACCTCAAGGATGGTATTGAGAGGCATCTCATCTTTCTTCGAAATTCCACCAGCTCTTTGACATTCGTCGCATCTCTTCACAAAATCACTTGTATATTTGAACAAAGTTGGCCAATAAAACCTATAACTAAGAACTTTAGAAGCCGTCCTCGCCCCGCCATGATGGCCACCATAAGGAGAGGAATGGCAAGCCTCCATGATACTCAATTGCTCCTCCTCCGGGACACACCTTCGGATCACACCATCTGTGCAAATCTTGAGCAAGTACGGCTCATCCCAATATAAAGCCAAACTATCCCGCTTGAGCTTATTCCTTTGGTTAGAAGAGAGCTCACACGAGATTATACCAGTCACAAGGAAATTAGCAACATCGGCAAACCATGGCATATCATTCATCGACACCGAAAGGAGTTGTTCGTCGCGAAATGAATCATTTATCTCTAGGCCTTCACGAGGCCTCCCCTCCTCCTCCAAGCGGGACAAGTGGTCTGTCACTTGGTTCTCACCGCCCTTCCGATCCACAATCTCCAAATCAAACTCTTGAAGTAACAAGACCCATCACATCAGTCTATCTTTGGAGTCCTTCTTCGTCATCAAGTACCGGAGTACGACATGGTCGGTATGAATAATAACCTTAGCACCCATAAGATACGGCCGAAATTTTTCCATAGAAAACACAATAGCCAAAAGTTCTTTCTCGGTCAACGTGTAGTTCACTTGAGCATCATTCATTGTCTTGCTCGCATAGTACACCAGATGAAACATTTTGTTCACTCTTTGACCCAAAACTGCCCCAACTGCAACATCGATCGCATCACACATGATCTCAAAGGGCAAGCTCCAATTAGGCACGGTAATGATAAGAGTGGTGGTCAACTTATGCTTGAGAAGTTTAAAGGCTTGCATACACTTGTCATCAAACACGAACTTAGCATCTTTTTCCAACAACTTGCACAAGGGATTCACTACCTTAGAAAAGTCTTTGATAAATCTCCGGTAGAACCCCGCATGCCCAAGAAAACTTCAAACTCCCTTGACGGATGTAGGGGGAGGGAGCTTTGAAATTACATCGATCTTTGCTTTATCTACCTCAATACCATTCTTCGAAATTTTATGCCCAAGAACTATTCCTTCTTCCACCATAAAGTGGCATTTCTCCCAATTGAGGACAAGATTGGTTTCTTCATAACGGGCCAACACCCTATCAAGATTCTTCAAGAACTCATCAAATGAATCCCCCACAATACTAAAATCGTCCATGAACACCTCCAAAATGTCTTCCAGCATATCGGTGAAAATGGCCATCATACACCGCTGAAATATAGCCGGTGCATTACACAACCCAAAAGGCATCTTAGAGAAAGCAAAAGTGTCATATGGACAAGTGAATGTGGTCTTCTCCTGATCTTCCGGAGCAATTAAGATTTGGTTGTACCCAGAATACCCATCCAAGAAACAATAGAAGGCACGCCCAGCAAGTCAGTCTAACATTTGGTCAAGGAAAGGCAAAGGGAAGTGATCCTTGCGGGTCACTTTATTCAACTTGTGGTAGTCCATGCATACCCTCCAACCAGTGATTGTTCTTGTAGGAATCAACTCATTTTGAGAATTTGTAACCACGGTCATGCCAGCCTTCTTCGGTACACATTGCACCGCTGAAGTCCAAGAGCTATTAGAGATGGGGTACACAACCCCGACATCCAACCACTTGATCACCTCCTTTTTTCACAACTTCTTGCATTTCCTTGTTCAACCTCCTTTGATGCTACAAGGAAGGCTTTACATCATCTTCCAGAATAATCTTGTGCATACAGAATGCGGGGCTTATTCCCCGAATATCAGCTAAAGTCCATCCAATTGCCTTTTTCCGCTTTTGAAGCACCGCCAATGTGGCATCAACCTACATGTTAGTAAGGCAAGAAGAAAGAATAACTGGCAAAGTAGAATTTGAGCCTAAGAACTCATACCTGAGGTTTGGAGGCAGTGGTTTCAACTCCAACACCGGAGGCTCCTCAATTGAAGGTTTAGTTGGCGGAGTCTTTTTATTCTCGAGATCCAAAGACAATTTCCTAGGCTCATAAGAATAAGAGCCCATTCCATGTAAAGCATTCACACACTCCACTAGGCTTGCGTCCTCATTGACATCAAGATTCAGCAATACGGCCTCCAATGGGTCCTCTACGTTGATCATTGCATTGGTGTCATCAATTATCACCATTGTGACGAGGTCAACAAAAGAGCACACCTCGGTACTGTTGGGCTACTTCATAGACTTGCACACATGAAAAACCACATTTTTATCACCCACCCAAAGGGTGAGTTCTCCTGCTTCCACTTCTACTAATGCCTTCCCCGTAGCTAGGAAAGGTCTTCCCAATATGATCGGAACTTCATAGTCCTCCTCGTAGTCCAAGATAACAAAGTCAGCTAGCAAGATAAATTTGTCCACACGGACAAGCACATCATCAATTATACCCAATGGTCTCTTCATCGATCTATCCTCCATTTGTAACCTCATGGAAGTCGGCCTAGGTTGCCCAATATCCAAGGTTTTGAACACTGAATAGGGCATCAAATTGATACTAGCTCCCAAATCACATAGAGCCTTGGCAAAATCCGCACTCCCAATGGTGCAAGGAATGGTGAAAGCACCGGGATCTTCAAGCTTCAGGGCCATTGAATGCACTATAGCACTAACTTGGTGAGTCATCTTTATAGTTTCACAATCCATAGAACGCTTCTTTGTGACCAAGTCTTTCATGAATTTTGCATAGCCCGACATTTGTTCAAGAGCCTCCACCAAAGGGACATTAATGAAAAAGATCTTCATCATGTCAATGAACTTCTTAAACTGATTATCATTTTTTTGCTTCGCGAGCCTTTGAGGATAAGGTGGAGGTGGCCTTGGCAAAGGTGCCTTGGCTTTAGGCACAACCGGTTCCGACATGTCTATTACGTGTTCCCTAGACGGGTTCACGTCATTTTGAGTTTCCGCCTAGACATCTTGAATATCAATCTTCATTTCTTTGTTCACATTTTCATCAACCACATCTTCAACTACCAAAGAAACTTTATTTTCTTGTAATTCAACACCATCATCCAAGATTTGCTTTTGTTTGGAGGCATTCACATCACCGCCTCTCCCACTTCTTGTTGTAACCACCATAACATGATTGTTCCCACCCTTCGGGTTCACTACTGTATCACTTGGTAGAGCACCCTTAGGGCAAGTATTTAAAGACTGAGAGATTTGGCCTAACTGTACCTCCAAATTTCTGATAGATGTATTGTGGGAAGCCAATTGTGCATGCGAATCTGCATTCTTCTTCATCATCTGCTCGAACATCATTTCAATTCTACTCATATCATTGCCAGAAGAACTAGGACCTTGAGATGGAAATGGGGTGGATTGTTCGGTTGTTGGTACATTGGGGGCCTTTGAAAGCCTTGCCCCCGATTTCTTTGGTTTCCATTGTTCCATCCACCTTGATTGTTATTGCCACCCCAATTGTTGTTATTACCATTCCAATTCCCTTGGTTGCTTTGATTGTTGTTCTGATTTCCCCAGTTGTTGTTTTGGTTGTTGTTCCCCCAATTACCATTGTTTTGTTGTTGATTGCCCCAATTACCATTGCCTTGTTGTTGATTGCCCCAATTACCTTGAGGTCTCCATTATTGTTGGTTGGAAGAGTTGCCTCGTTGGCCTTGATAGTTGTTTACATATTGAAGTTGTTCACTTTGGTCATTATAACCATCATTTTGAAATCCATCACAGTCATCATCAAATTGCTCAGAATTCCCTTGGTTTTGTTGCCTTATTTTCCTTCTTTTGTTGACAAGCATATTGACACCCTCCATGGCATTCACTTGGCGAGGATTTTGGATTTGTTGCAACTATGCCTTTTCCAATTGGTTCATAGTAGTTGTCAACTCCGCTATAGCTTGCCCATGGTCATGCAATTCCTTGTGCAAATGAGTAACCGTGGGGTCACCCTGGGGCACATTTGCTCTACTTTGCCATGCAGAAGAAGTGTCAGCCATCTCATCAAGTATATCACATGCCTCATCATATGACAACTTCATAAAGTTGCCCCCAGCAAGTTGGTTCACTATGCATTGATTTGTTGTATTGATGCCCCGGTAGAAGGTTTGTTGTATCATAACCTCGGTCATATCATTGTTGGGGAATTCTTTCACCATTGTTCTATAACGCTCCCAAATCTCATGCAAAGATTTCGTGGGCTCTTGCTTGAAAGCCAATATCTCGTCACGCAATGCTGCCATATACCCCGGTGAGAAAAATTTAGCAATAAACTTATCCGCCAACTCATCCCAAGTTGTGATGGAATGGTTGGAAAGTCGCTCGAGCCAATCCAATGCCTTACCTCTAAGTGAGAATGGGAAGAGTCTCACCCTTAGAGCATCCTCGGACACATTCATATGCTTGCTCCCCCTACATGTATCCACAAATCCCTTGAGATGTTTGTAAGCATTTTGATTTGCAGCTCCTATGAAGTACCTACACTGCTCTAGTAAAGTCAACATCACATTAGTTATCTGAAAATTGGCCGCCCGAATTCGGGGTGGGACAATAGCACTCGTATAGCCTTGGTTTGGAAATACCCTGGGAGCCACTCTTGGAGGTGGAGGGGGAGGGTCTAGAACATTGTTATTATCATTCGCATTGGCCTGCCGGCCTCTACGTTGTCCTTGAGGTATAAGAGGCACCTCATCATCTCCGACATCATATACCTCCTCCCCCATAATCACATTTCCAAGAGGGTCATTAGCGTTGTTTGTTGCCATTTGGTACCTAAGTTATGACACAAACAAGTAAGTAACAAAGAAGGAAAAAAGAACAATACACAAAACTAACTAAATAGATAGCCAAAACTGTTAGCTCCCCGACAACGGCGCCAAAAAGTGATCGCGGCCTACTCCGTACTACTATTGAGTAGTGAGAGAGGGTCGGAGCATCTTTTACCTAATTTAGGGTCGGGATCAATTTCCACAGAGAGATAGAATTTGGAATTGGGTATCTATCTAGTGTAGAGTTGCGTAAGTGTTCCAAATTATACTTCTACTCATTTTTGGGATTTTCTTTTTTACTTCTACTATTATCAAAATACAAATGGTAAATGCAACTCGATTAAGCTAAGAGTTAAACTAAAAAGGGTTATTCAAATGGTCTAAAAGGCACTAGGGTAACGACTTTCACCTAGGTGGTTAATTGACGGATAATTGAATCTAAGACATTATTGACATAATTGGGGGGTATGATATAACCGTTGCACGATATTACCCACTCTACACCTCTCGGTGGTTTGAGTGATTTTGCCCGAATTGACTTTCTCAAGACCAATTGGGTATGCAAATTTGCACAAGCAACTAAGGTTCAAGTCGGGTATTACTCTCTCGAGTTTTAACCCTTTAATCGGGACTATCAATCTCTTGGGTACGCCCCAATTCCTTGTTGGACCAATTTCAGAGACTTAGGCTCTCTTTCTCAAGAAGAGCGCTAGTCAACTAAACACAAACTAGTGTTTGCAACCACTAATTCAACAATTAACCATGAAATTGGCCCAAATATCAAACACCCATAGTTAATCTAGCCCTAAAATACAAGACCCATAAATTACTCACACTAGGGTTGAGCTACAACCCTAGTTTATGGGTCTAGATACTCATAATTAAAGAAGAAAAGCAAGAAATAGATTAAAAACAACTCATATTAATTAATCACTAAGGTAAATAACAAGATTCAATAATGAAAAGTAGATAAAATTGCCTAAAATGGCTAAGAAAGTCGAACCCACGAGCGCAGCTACGTTACAAAACTATTTGATCCCCTAAAAATGGGAAAAGAAGCTATTTATACTAAGCTGAAACTTCTGGACAAAAAACCCCCTGCGAGGTTAGTGCGGACCGCACAAAATGGTGTGCGGCCGTACTAGGGCTCTGAACTTGAAAATATAGCTCTCTGAACTTGGGCAATGCGGACCGCACATAATGGACTGTGGTCGCATAGGCTTCTAGTGCGGTCCACATAAAATGGACTACTGACCATATAGGCTTCAATCCTCAAATCTGGCACCTCTTTGATCTTGGGTTCTGCGGACCGCACTAAATCGAGTGCGGCCGCATTGCCTTCAGTGCGGACCGCACAAAACCTAGTGCATCTGCATTGCATCTTTGCCTAGAAATCAACCTCTATGAATCTCCTAGTGCGGACCGCACAGAATGGTGTGCGGCCGACTAAGCCTGCTTTGCTTGAGCTTGTCTTGTCTTTGGCCCTTGTGCAAGTTTCACTCCTTTTGAGCTGATCTTTGACATCTTGTCACTTTGTTGATCAAACCTGCAATCAAGAACAACTTGTGAGCCTTTTGGGACTATTTTGTACAAATTTCTAATCAAAACTTAAGCAAGAAGGAATATAAAATGTATTAAAATCCCTAGTTATCAACTGCGACTGGGAGAACAAGGATGTGGTGATCCCTTCCCCTGAAGAAGACATCACTACTCATAAGGCAGGTTACTTACACGTTTATACCTACCCATTCACGTTGGGTCCTGTAGATCTAGCTCTAGGTCCCATAGACCTAGTGATTTTTGATTTCTGCCAACAATACCAGGTGACGCTTGGCAAGATCTACCCTTCATTCTGGCGCATCATCAACCTAATCAGATACTTCTCGAGCTTGGTCGAGTGGATGCTTTTTACCCTCGACCACCTGATCAGACTATACAGTCCTCGCCTTTATCGAGGTGGTCTGATAAAGCTGCAACATCGATCTACAAAATTTCTCTTCTCCAGCATCGATAAGGATAAGGACCGAGGATGGATAAGTCGTTTGTCCGAGTTAGGACCTTTGACCTGATTCCTGCTGAGAAGATGCCATTCCCTGAGGAATGGAACATGAAACGTAAGTACAAGTTTATCGATAGTGACTTCATATTCTGCTTTCCCTACTCTTTCTCGACCTCATCCCTTTCTCAATCTAATCCCTTTCTGATGATGTAGTGGTTGCTTGGTTTCCTGGCGCAGTCCCAGACCTTGAAGGTTGGGTTCAGCAACTGGCCTCTACTTCTTCATACGCGGAGCAAAACTAGCGTGACCTGGCCAAGGGTCGATGGCAGGCTACAAACCATGGTGAGTTCTCTTGTTTGCATACTTATGTTTCTTAGCAAAATACTTACTTTATCTTCATGCAGGCCTCAGAGACGTTATTGTTATGCGGTGCCCTTGCCCGGTGAAGAAGAGATCTTAAAGCCTTCCAAAGAAAATAAAAGAAAGTGGGGGTCGCCTGCAAATTCCCCGAAGCCAAAGAAAATCAAGGCTCGAAATCCTAATGCCGATACTGTGGTCCTGTCTCCAGAAACATCTCAACACCTTCGGGATGAGGATGAAGAGGGGTAAGATGATGAATGCCTATTGGTAGTTCAGAAAAGAGGAAGCATTGATGCTTCGATGACCGCCGAACGGATGGTGGCTGATGTGGTTCATTCTCGAACTGAAGAAATCTCGAAGGGAAGCTCAAGCAAAGTCCCCGAGCCATCAGGTGGAAAAAGTGTACCTTGTCTCGGGAGACACTTGGTGGGTGAGCTCGAAGAGCCTAATTCCGAGGCCCTTCAAAGATAGGATAACATCCCAAGTGAATCACTTGGGGTAATCAATGTAGATGATTCACCGCAAGGTCCGATGATCTCCGAGGGGCAATTCCGAGATGCCCGGGCCATGAGGACTCCTGATGTGGGAATGACTCCATGAAGGGAGTGATGTTTTTCGGGAGTGCCTTGTGGGGATTAAAGATGGCCCGGATCCTGACGCCTCATTTATTTTTATGAGGCTGAAAAGCTTCTCAAACAAGTAAGTTTTGTCTTCATAACACTGCCTCGAATTTAATTTTCATCTTTCTAAGCCTAACACCTTTTCTTTGTGAGAAGGCCATGTCGTTCACCGACAAGCATTTGACAAATCTCGGGCTGAGCTTTCTCGATGTGAAGCTGAACTTAAGAAGCTCGTGGAAGAGAAGGACAACCTTAAGATCATCTACGTCAAAAAAGAGGGGGAGATTAGCAATCTTCGAGCCGAGTTGGCAAAGGCTTGTCAAGAATAGACCGAGCTTATTAAAAAGGTAATATAGCCTTTGAGGGTCCATTATTTATTTACTTGATTTGGCTACTAACATTTCAACTTTGCAGGCCCAACAGAAGGGCGAGCTGGTGGAGCAGCTTCGAGAGGAGCTCAAGATGAAAGAGGCTGAGACGCTAGGGTGGAAAAAACACATGGACCGCCTCGCCTCGGAAAAAGATACACTTCGGGAGCAGCTGACTTCAATCAAACACCAGTTTCAAAACGCAAAGGAGGAAAGCTCGGCTCGGAGCCGCAAAATCGAGGAGCTTGAAGTTAAATTTGTTGTTGAGCTTGCAAAGGCCAAATCTGATGCAGAGGCATTTGTGATTCGTACCAAGTTAATGCTGAAGCCGCTAACACTCGGGCAAATGAGATCTCCACTGTGGCCGAAGTTAAGTTATCATGTGCTCTCAACCATGCCAGGCAACATTCCCGGAGAGAAACCTTCAAGGAGGTGCACGCTTGTGGCTTCGATCTTTCAGCCAATATTGAAAAAGCAAAGACTTTGGAGGAAGAGGCTGCTGCTTTGCTCTCTGATGACGGGGACTCTTCTAGTGGCTCTGAGAGCGGAGGAGATGAAGATGAAGTCCCCAAGAAGGAGGGTCCTAAAGATGCAGCTCCCGAGGATGTGGCTGCCAAAGATGTAGTTCCCGGAGATATGGCCCCGAAGTAGATTAGGTTCCTTTATTTTGTTTTTGTGTTTTTGTGCAAGGGCCCCTCGCGGGTTTTGTAAATATATTTTGTAAACATCTCTTATAAATATAAAGAATCTCTTTGCTTCATCTTCTATTTGCATTGAATTCCATTTCATCTTCATTTGTGAAGAATTTTGATGTTATAATTCTAATGATCAGTCCGAATATTGGCTTGGACTCAGAATATAATAAACCCTTAGGTTTTTTATTGATCAATAGGTGATCTTTATAATAGAATAATTCTTAAGGTTTTTGTTAATCCATAAGCTAAGCTTAAGTTGATTTGACACGAGCTCGGGATGATGGGACTCTTAAGTCTGAGTTGAGTGAGAGCAAGGTATCGAACCATATATGTTTTGACCCTTAGGCTCTTTTATATCGGCCCTTAGGCTCTTTTAGGTTGGGCCAATTCGGCCTCTAAAGCGGCTATAATTTTTCCCTCTTTTGGATAATAGACTTAGTGAAAGTTTTTCTATGCCTTAGCATGTGGTTTTTGTACCCGTTGGTTTTTTTGAATATTTGACAAATCAGAACCCTATTTGTAATTTGTTTGTCTAAACATAATCGAATACCTCTTAAGGTTTTTCGAAGGCTGATGTTATCGAAGCCCTTTATCTTTTTCTTTTGTCATGGGTAGCCTGATTTAACCGTTTTTTTTCAAAGTGTTTGAAGGCCTTTAATTTATGGCGGAAGTCGAACATCTCCAAGATGCATTATTTCGGCCGTAGCCTTTTTATATGACCGTAGTCTTTAATATGGTCGTAGCCTTCGGGTATGTCTCTTGGACTTGTTTCCCGATAACCTTTTGAACTTGTTCGAAAGGTTAGTCCTCGAGTATGGTGATCTTGGCCTTTATATCTAGGGGATGCCTTTTTGAGGTCTTATGAATTCGAGTTTTCGATGATTCAGATGTGTCGACTGTCAATTACAGTCCCCGAATATGCGAGGTGTATTTGCGTTTTGGCCCTTGGGCCGTTTCTCGTAGAATTATAAGTGTAAAGCTCGTATAATAGTAGGCTTCTTTGAGACACAATGTGTTTTAATATAGAAAGAATGCTTCTTTGAATAATTGATACATGCGTACATATTTTGCCGTCGGGGCTCGATTATTCTATGTGGACACGGTTCATCTAACCATTTGGCGCATTACAAAGTTCTCTTACCAAGGCCCTCTTTGGTGTGAAGTATTTTCCTCGAAAATATATGCTCCGAGGGTGATGCCCTCCAATATTCGAGGTTGATTGAAAAGAAGTCTTGGATACTGTTGAGTTCTCCTTAGGTAGCACATAGTTGTTGCCTCGTTAATAACCTCGTAGGTAAAACCCATTTGGGACAAAATCCAATATAAAGGAAAAAGAGTGCAACACGTGTAGAAAGGTGTCTTCAGTATCTTCCATCAGTCACCTGCAACGGATTAGTTTTAAATTCAAATGGACGAAAGGAGAAAGTCATACCTTAACAATAGTATTGTTTGAGTAGTGATACGTTCCAATTGTTTGGCAGTTGTTCACCTTCCATCGTGCTAAGTTTGTAAGATCCCTTACCGATAATTCCGATGACTCGGTATGGTCCTTCCCAATTAGGGCCTAGTTTCCCTTCATTCAGGTCTCGAGTATTGAGGGTGATTTTCCGTAGAACTAAGTCCCTGATTCCAAAGTGTCAAAGGTTGGTCCTTCTATTGTAGTATCTCTCGATTTTTTGCTTCTACGCCAATCCGAACAAGTACTGCATCTCTTTTTCATTTAATAGCTCGAGGCTAGTATTCATGGCCTCATGATTTGACTCCTCCAACGCATGTCAAAACCTGGCGCTGGGTTCTCCGACCTCGACAAAGATAAGGGCCTCGGAGCCATATACTAAAGAGAACGGAGTAACCCCTGTGCTAGACTTCGATGTTGTTCGATATGCCCAAAGGACCTCGGGTAGAACTTCTCTCCATTTTCCCTTTGCATCGTCCAACCTTTTCTTTAGGTTTTGAATGATATGACTCCTAGTTATGATTGGACATGTGGCACATTTTAGTAATATATGGCTTAGTATTAGTCATATTATTGTAAAGATCCAAAACTTATCTAATTGAAAAAAAAACCTTACATCAAATGGCTAGGCTGGTATTTATCCCATTAAACAAAGTTCATATGCTACATTTGGAAGGTAAAGACACGCAGAAGCAAAAGAAAATGGGGAAGAGTTTGACTGAGGCTTTGAAACTTGTTTTACTAATAGGTTTGGTTGCCATGGTCTTTGACTCGGCCTGTCCATTTCCATTTTGGCGGTACGGTGTTGATAAGATCCTCTTAATATTTATGTGCTTTGAGGAACTCCGTCACCTTGCTTCCGATGAATTGTTTTCCATTGTCACATACAATCTCAGCAGGCATCCCGAACCGACATATGATGTGGTCCCAGATGAAGTTAATAACTTCCTTTTCTCTGACCTTCTCGAAGGCCTATGCTTCCACCTATTTAGAAAAAAATTAGTCATAAACAAAATAAATTTAGCTTTACCTGGTATTGTTGGTAGAGGGCTGACTATGTCCATTCCCCATTTCATGAAAGGCCATGGGGACAGGACTAAGTGTAGTTGCTCTCTAGGCTGATGAATCACTGGTGCAAACCTTTGACATTTATCACATTTTTTAACGAACTCCTTAGCGTCTTTTTCCATGCTATCCCAGTAGTACCCTGCTCTGATAATTTTGCGAATCAAACACTCAACGCCGGAGTGATTCCCATATGTGCCTTCGTGGATTTCTCGTAGAACATAATCGGTGTCCCCCGACCCCAAACACACCGCCAACGGTCCATCGAAAGTCCTCCTGTACAATGTTCTATCTCCATCCAATGTGAACCTAGCAGCCTTGGTTCGTAAAGCTCTCGACTCTTTATTATCCGATGGGAGCTTTCCATTTTTCAAATAATTGATATACTTATTTCTCCAATCCCAAGTCAAGCTCATAGAATTTATTTCGATATGACCCTCCTCGACCACAGACCTCGATAACTGGACAACGGTCCCAAGGACAATATCATCTTCTTCAACTAAGGATCCCAAATTAGCAAGTGCATCGGCCTCACTATTTTGTTCTCGAGGCACATGATCCAGAGTCCACTCCTTGAAGCGGTGAAAAGTTACTTGTAGCTTATCCAAGTACCGTTGCATCCTATCCTCTCGAACTTCAAAACTTTTGTTTACTTGGTTTACCACCAACAATTAATCGCACTTGGCTTCAATGACTTCTGCCCTCAAGCTCTTGGCTAGCTCGAGACCTATAATCACAGCCTTATACTCGTCCTCATTATTGTCAACCTAGAACTTTTGATAGATTATCTAATAGTACTACCTGTAGGTGGCTTCAAGACAATTCCAAGCCCGGACCCCTTCACATTCAAGGTACCATCCATAAAAAGGGTCCATACCCCCGATGATGTACCCGATCTTAGCAGGAGCTCTTTCTCCACTTCGAGTACGAGGGTCGGCGTAAAATCGGCCATGAAGTCAGCTAGGATTTGAGACTTGATGGCTATTTAGGGTTGATATTTGATATCGTACCCGCTAAGCTCGACGGCCCATTTGGCCAACCGGCCCGATAGTTCAGGCTTAAGCAAAACATTTCGAAGATGGTAAGTGGTTAACACACATATGTGATGATATTGAAAATATGGCTTTAGCTTTCTAGATGCGCTTATCAATACAAGTGCTAATTTTTCTAAGTGAGGGTATCTAGTTTCAGCATCTCCTAGAGTTCGGCTTATATAATAAACAGGGAATTGTGTACCTTGTTCTTCTCGAACGAGTACCCCACTTACCGTTATCTCGGATACTGCCAGATATAAGTAAAGCTTTTCATCTACCTTGGGGGTGTGAAGCAAAGGCGGGCTCGATAAGTATCACTTTAATTCTTCTAAGGCTTGCTGGCATTCTGGGATCCATGCGAAATCCTTTTTCTTTTTTAACAAGGAAAAGAACCTATGACTTCGATTTGATGACCTCAAAATGAATCGACCCAAGGCAGCTACGTCCTGTTAGCCTTTGCATGAACATCACACTATCCACGATCGTGATATCCTCGATGACCTTGATTTTGTCGGGATTAATTTTGATACCCTGATTCGACACCATAAAGCCAAGGAACTTACTCGAGCCGACTCCGAAGGCACATTTTTCCCAGTTAAGCTTCATGTTGTATTTCTTCAAGATTTTGAATGTTTCCTACTAATGAGTTAAATGGTCCTTTGCGCGCAGGGACTTAACCAACATATCATCAATGTAAACTTCCATCGATTTACCTATTTGTTCCTCGAACATTTTGTTAACTAGGTGTTGGTGTATAGCTCCTGCATTTTTTAGCCCGATGGGCATTACGTTGTGATAATAAGTTCCAAACTTAGTGATAAATGAGGTCTTTTCCTGATCCTCCGGGTTCATCTAGATTTGATTGTACCCGGAGTAGGCGTCGAGAAAAGTTAGGATCTCATTTCCGGCCGTGGTATCGTTCATATGATCGATGTTAGGCACTGTAAAAGAGTCTTTTGGCATGCTTTGTTTAAATCCTTGTAATTAATGCACATTCTTAGTTTGTTTCCTTTTTTTTAGGAACTACAACTACGTTGGCTAACCATTCGGGGTATTTACCTCCCGAATAGACCCTATTTTAAGAAGTTTGGTTACCTCGTCCTTTATGAATGCATGCTTCACCTCGGACTGGGGCCTCCTTTTTTGCTTTACCGGTTTGAACTTGGGGTCGAGACTTAGTCGGTGCGTTGTTATTTCTGGTGGAATCCTCATCATAACTAAATAGGACCAAGTAAAGCAATCCATATTATCAATAAGAAATTGAATGAGTTTTTTCCTGAGGTCGGGGGTTAATCCCTTTCCCAAGTATACCTTTATCTCGGGCATGTATTCGATCAGTATGACCTGTTCCAATTCCTCGATCATTGATTTGGTTGTGTCTGATTCTTCCGGAACAATTAATGTTCGATGAGTAAGGAAATCCTCTTCTTCTTTTTTGATTACCTGTTTCTCCGGCTCGATCGGGACTGGGATCGGTGATTGCTATTTGGCTGCCTACTTACCTTTGGTGTTCAACTTTTCCGAGGTCGAGGGCTCTAGTATTGAAGTCACTTCATCGACTACAAATATTTCCTTTGCAGCGTGTTGCTCTTCATAAACAGTTTTCATATCATCCTCTATTGGAAACTTCATCATCTGATAAAGAGTTGAAGGTACTGCCCTCATGTTGTGTATCCATGGTCTCCAGATGAGCGCATTATACCTCATGTCGCCTTCAATGAGATGGAATTTTGTATCTTGTATGGTCTCGACTTCGTTTACTGGAAGGATGATCTGCCCCTTTGTTGTTACGCTTGCCATATTGAAGCCATTTAGGACCCGGGATGCATGTACAATATGATCATGTAGGTCGAGTTGTTCTACGACCCTCGATCAAATTATGTTTGCTGAGCTACCTGGATCTACTAGAACGCGTTTAACTTGAATCTTATTTAAGAGAATAGAAATTACCAGGGCGTTATTGTGCGGCTGAGATATGCCTGTCGCGCCCCGTTTTTTTCCTCCGCAGAGAGAGGTCCGGGTTTCGACATTACATGGGGTTAGTAACTCATTTCCTTTTGGGAATTAGGTATTTTGAAGAGTTGTCACCTAACGAATTAATGTGTGTTAGGGTACCTAGAGCGATTAACTCTTGGATTGGTTTGCATTAATAGAGATTTAGGGTAAGAGCTCGAAATAACCTTGAGGGAAAGGTGTTAGGCACCCTCTCGGTCCACAACGGTGGGTCCCAACCAAACTTATACTTGTGAACTAGTCCATTAATAAATAAATAGTTTTAAACACAATTTTGCAAATAAGAGCAGGTTTTGGACATTAATGACTCAAATAAAGAGACAAAGGATTTGAACAAGTTGTGTACACATAAAGTTTTAATCAAAAGGAATTTGGGAAAGAGGGGTCCTAGGTTGGTTAGCCTATAGGATTACCCCATGCAATGCCCGATAAACACTCCTCAATGAGGGGCTACACGTGATATTAGCACGTAGTCATCATATCTCATATCTACCCTTTCCCACCACTTAGTGGTTATTAAAGCGAGTGTTGGTTAGCGATCTCTATTGCGTGCTGTTACCCGTACCTTCTTAGTGGTCCGGGATGAGTTTAGGACCTCTACCTATAGGCAGTTCTAGACAGATCCCCAAGGTTTAAAGGATAAAATACTAAGGCAACACGCAAGAACACATAGGACTTCAACAGATAAAAGCATGAAATAGCAGATAAGAGGCTCAGGTTCACCTCTATATATAATGCATGTAAACAACATAACTCAAACACAAATAAGGGCAATATTGCTAAACAGTATCCTAAGACATGCTATCTAGGCAAATATCGGAACACATGAGATATGAAGTTTTTATTTTGTAACCTAGAAGCAGGGCCCTAATCATTTTGCCTACTGATTTTAAGCTCATTAATCATAAGGCAGTACACACAAAAGGCAGTTTCTAGTTTTATAAAAGTTGAATACCTAAGGCTTGCCTAGGCGTGGGATAGTGCACAGTCGTTACCAGAACCATTAGAAGTTTAAAAGCCATTTTTGCCTAAGACCATGTTGTTCTAGGTGTTACAAAAAATACTGGGTTATTACTAATTTGTTTAAAGTAGGATGAGACTATTTATATTCCTTTTCATGCATTAGTAGTTTAACTAGGCGTAGCTGAGTGAGAATGAACGAGAACCTAAACATGGTATCTAATATGCATGCATAAGGTATAGAGTGATTGATATGCAAGATTCCTAAAGCAGGACTTCTGAATGCACAGCATGGTTGCAGAACTTCCTAAAAAACAGGATTTCTAAATGTATAAAGGTTATAGCATTGTAGAGCATGTTGTTAAGTGTGCAGTAGCAACAATTTTATGTTAATGCTGTTATTTAGCCTAAAGCAGGGTTTCTAAGTGATAAAACAATGTCAAGCGAAATGTTGAAATAGTAAACCTAAGAACATGATATCTAATACATGGCATGCTTGGAAAATATTGGTCCTAAACATGGATTCTAATGCACATATGGGAAATGTAAACCTAAGACATGGTTTCTACCCATTGATATTGATAACATATATATGACTACCCTCCCCTTTTCACTAGCCAAACCCAATGTTTGTTTACAACAAACTATTACAGACCAACATTGCATTAATTACATAAGTAGAAAAGAAAACAAGAAGTTACACTATAGGGAGCCTGAAAATAGGCCCAAATGATTTTTCCAAGCCTCCAATAGCCTCAAATGCCAAATTCCATAGACAATATCATTGTCTAGGTGCGTCAGAGTTCCCTAAGGATCTCAAGGATCCCGGGCAGTGCTTACACCTAAACTTTCCATAACAGGGATTGAATAAGTGCAGTGTGGAAGGGCCAGCCTCAGTGTGCCAGAGTTTAGAGGGATCTCAGAAGGATCCCAAGGCAGTACACACACGGGAGGGGGTAGAACCTAGGGACCTAGGAGTAAAGTGAGAGTGCTTGACATAGTTTTGAAAAGGTTTTAGAAGGAAATCAGTGTAAAAAAGACTTAGTTGAAATACTTTTGTAAATAAGAGAGTTGTTTAGTAAAATAGCTTTTGAAAATAGTTGTGTAGTTAAATAGACAGCAGGTCAGTCAAACAAGTTCAGTAACACTCAAATAATAGTCCTTCACATAAGGGAATAAGAATTGGGGACACATAGAGCACATAGTATACAGGAGCATAGCAGTTCTTGTGGGGTTTGTGAAATTTTAGAAACAATCATAGAATCAGCCATTTAAAGTGACAGATCAACTTGTATATTAAAACTGGATAACAAGTAGACAAGCATTCAAAACAGGGTAGAGTCATGTTGAGACAGACCATTGGGGGAGGGGGTAGAACATATTCTGAAAGGCCCTAAAAAGGTTAGACTAGCATGCTAGATGAAGCAGTAATGTAAACATGTCAGTTGCATATTGAACGACATAACCACATATAGAAATAAATTAGAGACATGATAAACTGAAGCAGTAAAAGAAACATATTGGTTTTGGGATTTGAATTGAAATCAGGACATAGAAGTAGAGAGATAGTTAACACAAAGTGAGGAATAGGAGAGCACAATAGTTAGCCTTGGCTTGCAGCTGGCCAACTCAGAATAATAGTAAGTAACAAAGAGAGAGAGAGCAGAAAAGTTTTGAGTGTGAGAGAGTTTTGAGCTAATGTGTTCGTGTGTGTAGTGAAAGGAGAAGAGAGTATATATAATAGTAGCTCGAAACTAGGTAAAATAAGGCAAGAATCACAATTGTACAGTAGTTATGGAATTCAGAACCAATTAGAGCAAAATTAGTACAAGTACTCCCTTAATTAGGGGAATTAGTTCAAATAGTAAGAACAGGTAGCAAATAAGGAAAGAAATCAATATGTAAATGGAGCATATCAGACAAGGAAATAATTCAAACATAGTAGGCATAGAGTAAACAATTAAGGCCAGGTTCAGAAAATTCTAATTAAGGAGATAGTCGATAAGAATCAAGTAACAATGCAGACAAAGTAAGGGAATCAATCAAATTGAGTAGAAAGGTAGGAATCGAAGGTTTAAAGGAAAGTGTTCAAATCAGACCAAAAAGCAAGGAATTCAGAATTAATCAAAGAGAAAGTCATGAAAAGAGTTAGCATTTAGCACATAAATAAAGTAAGACATGGATAGTCAAGAGTCGACATACAACTCTAACAAACATGAGAGTCAAACAATACTGATTCACTGAGAAAGATGCAAGTCTTGATGTGAACAGTTAAGATGAACATAAGCATATAGAATTAGTGTAAATTCAAGCTAAGAAACTCAGTAGAAACATATCAAGGAAAGATAGTCACGAGAAATCACAGAAACTCAAGAACGAGAACCGGTCAATCATGCTGATACATAGAACCAAACAAAGAACCCTAAAAATTAGGGATTTCATAATAGACGAGTTAAAGATGTAGTAAACTCATAGAATCAGTCAAGATATGTGAGAAATTGAAGTTTAAATACAAAGAATCAGTTAAATAAGATTTTAAAAAGAAGTTCCGAAAATCCTAGTTTTAGAAGAAGATGAAAAACACTTGAAACCACATGATTCTTGTAAAGAACCTCAAGGATAGTGTAAAACATCCAAGAAACAAACTCAGATCGTCCTAGATCTATACAGATCTAGGAGGTATAGAAAAGAAATTAGGATTTCGGAAGAACCCCTATATAGATAAAGAAACCTGTCCAGAAACTCAAAGATCGTAGCAAATATAGAATGCTTTTGCTTGAAATCACACTGGAATAGCTAAGAACAGGTAGGAGATGAACCCTAGATGCAAGCCGGTATGGCCCTGGGCCCTTAAAGACCTTAGAGAAGGCAAGCATGACATGAGAGAAGCCATTGGAGGCTTAAGAGACGATGAGAGGTCATCGGAGATGACCGAAGATGGAAGGTCGGCAGTTGAAGATTAGGGTTAGGGTGAGAATATTTTGAGAGATGAGAGGATCTTAGGGCGGCGGATGTGGAGAAATGATTAGGGCAAGGGGGTCATTTGGAATTAAAAAGGAAAGAACAAACGAGGGTCGTTGATCTTTTATTTCAACGGCCAAGATCTGATGGATTTTGGGTCAGGTAGGATATGTTTAGAGTCTGGGTCGGGTAATTCAATTAGGAATTGGGCTGGGGTATTGGGTTGAATTTAGGCTAAAATTGAAAAAAAAATTGGCTAAGTTTTAAATAGTCAATTTAACCTTATATAATTTATAATAAATAATAGATGATTTCTAAAAAACTAATTTCATGTACTAAAATGATTTAAAAATAGAAATTTAATATTTTTAAGATATAGAAGATCATTTTATGCATATAAACGTAATTATGCATTAATAGGGCTAGTATTGCAAATATATGCAAATTGGTTTTTTAAAATGCAAAATCCAATTATAAAAAATGCACAAAAAATACTTAAGCAATATTTTAGCCTAAATATAGGAGTTAGATGGCTAAATTACCATAACAATAATTTGAAGAATAATTATTGGAAATTTTATAAGTAAAATGGGAAGAATTAAATTATTTTAAAGCCTTTAAAATTATAGAAAAATTATAAAAACCTGTGCATGCTTATATATGCATATATATACTATTTTGAAAGTATATATGTCTATAAATATATATAGGAAAAAGTTGAGTATCAACATCTGCCCCTCTTTATCCGGGAAGGATGAAAGAGTGTTCGGGTAAAGAAATGATGACCAATTTTGACTGGGCGAGATGTTTGGAAAAACAGAGGCCGGACTCCAGTCTTTGAGTTGCCTATATATCCCTGGTCTTACAAGAATTAGGCCATGTATAGTTCTGGATTCATCAGCGGAATATGCCGATGAAGTCATTGAAGAACGTACACGAGGTACCGAAGCGGCTATGGTGAGTAGTTAAGGTCCGAGACGGTTGAAGTAACTGGAGCGAGATCGCTCCTGCTAGGATAGCGGTTGCTTACTGGTTACCTGCAAATAAAAGATGCTACAAACATGTATTTGCGAAAATTTAAACATGATGCAGATTTCCTACGGACCATGAAGGTTGTTTTCGGACGGTTAATATGACGTCCTGAACCATGAAATTGTTTAGTGAGGGATTCGCAAGCCATGAAATGATGTTCTCGGGCTATGAAAATGGTTCCTCCGAACCATGACGCCTTTGAATTATAATATACAGATTTGAGGGATCCTCAAGCCACGACATGGTATCTTTCGGCTATGAGGATGACACCTTTTAGACTATGATGCCTTTGGATAGATTGGCGATATTTCAGCCCATGACATACAATAATATGGTGTTAACAAGATAAGGCTTAGTCTTGTGAAATGGAGGACAGAACTTAGCCCGATTGAAAAAGCAAATAGATAATGAAAAATATAGCAACATTTGTGCGAAAAGGGACAATGCTTAGTCCCCTGCGAATGCGGAGGCAGGAATTATCCTCATGCAGTTATGGAGACAGGGATTAGCCTCATGCAAATGTGGAGGCAGAGATTAGCCTCATGCAAATAGGGAGGCAAGGATTAGCCTCATGCAAATAGGGAGGCAGAGATTAGCCTCATGTAGATAGGGAGGCAAGAATTAGCCTCATGCAGATATGGAGGCAAGGATTAGCCTCATGCAAATAGGGAGGCAAGGATTAGCCTCATGCAAGTATGTAGGCAGGGATTAGCCTCATGCAGGTATGGAGGCAAGGATTAGCCTCATGCAAATAGGGAGGCAAGGATTAACCTCATGCAAATAGGGAGGCAAGGATTAGCCTCATGTAGGTAAGGAGGCAAGGATTAGCCTCATGTAAGTATGGAGGCAAGGATTAGCCTCATGCAGGTATGGAGGCAAGAATTAGCCTCATACAAATATGGGGGCAAGGATTAGCCTCATGCAAATATGGAGGCAAGTATTAGCCTCATAGAAATATGGAGGCAAGGATTAGCCTCATGCAAGTATGGAGGCAGGGATTAGCCTCATGCAAATATGGAGGCAAGGATTAGCCTCATGCAGGTATGGAGGCAAGGATTAGCCTCATGCAAATGTGGAGGCAGGGATTAGCCTCATGCAAATATGGAGTCAAGGATTATCCTCATGCAAATAGGGATGCAAGGATTAGCCTCATGCAAATGTAGAGGCAGGGATTAGCCTCATGCGAATATGGAGGTAGGGATTAGCCTCATACAAATGGGAAGGAAGGGATTAGCCTCATGAAATGTAGAGACAGGGATTAGACTCAAGCAAATATGGGGGACAAGGATTAGTCCCATGCAAAGAGCGAGTAGAAAATAAGAGTAGTGTATTTCTTAGCTGGAGATATATACAACATCTGATGGCCGAATGGATAGTGAATTTGCTTCTGCAAGCGCTGTCGTTACGTCAAATGTGCCTACATTCAAAGAAAAACTGTAAGTTTTGTGGGGGAGGTTAGTTCGTGCTTCTGTCTGCTGGCTTTGCTTTGTTTCGTTCTGAAAGCCCTTTCGAGTTCCCCTGGGTGACACCTCACTGTTATGGAAATAACATTTTCGAAGATATGCAATTATTGATAAAAATAGAGTTGTTTTTAGAAACGTATTGATATATCAAATAATTTTTGATGAACTAGTGACTGTAATATGTCTCAAAGGCATTGCAGCTCTCTTATATTGGAATTTTAAGGGTCCTTCTCAAAATTTACCCCAGTTTAGTAGATGATCTTCTGACTATTTGCGGATAATAAGCCTTGCTGAATCTTCTTCGGAATTTTAAGAATCCTTCTCAAAATTCTGCCCCAGTTTCTTAACTAATTACTGACTTTCTGGCATGCGATGGCGTTGGCTGGACTTGCTTTGGAATTTTGAGGGCCCTCCTCAAAATTCTGCCCCAGTTTCTGAGCTTGGGGGAAATTTAAATTTTATTATGATATGACCGAACCCATAGGGTTGCCTACGTATCCTCTCTTAAATGGGAATCAGGTCAAGCGTAGTTCAAGTACATCATATAAAAAATGTAGATAATCTAAGCATAGTATCTCTTCACTGCGTCTGAGTTGATCGGCTTTGGCCAGATTTCTCCATCTATTTCTGTAAGTATAAGTACTCCACCTGTTAGCACCCTGTGAACCATGTAGGGACCTTGCCAGTTGGGAGAGAATTTCCCTTTGACTTCCTTTTGTTGAAAGATCTAGACATTCTGTTCTGGAAAAGTTGGTCGTGACATACTATGTTCATCCTCTTTCCATCGATAAGAGCCAATTGTTCATAGAAACTCCTTATCCACTCTGCATCGCTGAGTTCAACTTCCTGTATAATTCTTAAAGAAGGAATCTCCACCTCAGCTGGAATGACAGCCTCGGTGCCATAAACTAACATGTAGGGAGTTGCCCCGGTTGATGTGCGACTCGTAGTGCGGTATCCCAAAAAAGCAAAAGGTAGCTTCTCATGCCATTGTTTGTAGTTTTCTACCATTTTCCTTAGTATCTTCTTGATGTTTTTGTTGGCAGCTTCTACGGCTCCGTTCATCTGAGGTCTGTAGGCTGTGTAATTCTTGTGCTTGATTTTGAAAGTTTCACACATGGCTTTCATCATATCACTGTTGAGGTTGGCGGCATTATCTGTAACAATGGACTCGGAAACTCTGAATTGGAAAACAATTCGATTCTTGATAAAATTTGCGATGACTTTCTTGGTTACGACTTTGCAAGATACCGCTTCTACCCATTTCATAAAGTCAATGGCTACCAGAATAAACCTGTGTCCGTTTGAAGTAGTGGGCTCAATCGGATCAATAACATCCATTCCCCAGGCGGCGAATGGCCAAGGTGAGCTTGTTGCATTGAGCTCGTTTGGCGGCACTTTTATCATATCGGCATGCACCTGACATTGAAAGCACTTGCGGACATACTGGATGCAATCTGTTTCCATGGTCATCCAAAAGTAACCAGCCCTAAGTATCTTCTTAGCCAAGACTAAACCATTTATGTGCGGGCTACAGGTCCTAGCATGCACATACTCAAGTACCTTAGAAGCTTCCTTTGTGTCGACACATCTTAGTAAACCCAAATCAGGAGTTCTTCCGTACAAGTTCCCTCCGCTGTGTAAGAAGTGATTTGACAATCTCCGGAGTTTGCATTTCTGAGTGTGGTTTGCATACTCTGGTATTCTCCTTTTGATAAATATTCCCTGATGTCATGGAACCAAGGCTTTCCATCTGTTTCTTCTTCAGCATGAGCACAATATGCCGGCTGATTATGGATCCTCACTAGAATGGGATCAATGTAATTCTTATCTGGATGTTGTATCATAGATGACAAAGTGGCCAATGCATCACAAACTCATTCTGAATTCTGGGCACATGTCGGAATTCTATCTTTGTAAACCTCTTTCTCAATTCCTGCACATGGTGCAGATATGGCAATATCTTGAAATTCTTGGTGGCCCACTCTCCTTGTACCTGGTATACAAGCAAATCTGAGTCACCGATCACCAGCAGCTCCTGAATGTTCATGTCAACTGCCATATTGAGTCCTAGTATGCAGGCTTCATAATCTGCCATGTTGTTTGTGCAGAGAAATCTGAGTTTAGCAGACACCAGATGATGCTGACCCATTTTTTATACCAAAACTACTCCAACGCCTACTCCTTTGAAATTTGCAGCTCCATCAAAGAACATCCTCCAACCGTCATATGCTTCGGTAATGTCTTCCCCTACGAATGACACTTCTTCATCAGGGAAATATGTTTTCAAAGGCTTGTATGCTCCTCCTACCGGATTTTCAGCAAGATGATCTGCCAATGCATGTCCCTTAATTGCCTTTTGAGTTACATAGACGATATCGAACTCACTTAATAGTATCTTCCATTTAGCCAACTTCCCAGTAGGCATGGATTTCCGAAATATGTACTTCAGAGGATCCATCCTGGATATGAGGTATGTGGTGTAGGCACAGAAGTAATGCCTCAATTTCTGAGCTGTCCAGGTCAAAGCACAGCAAGTGCGTTCAAGTAGAGAATACTGTGCTTCATAAGGTGTGAACTTCTTACTCAAGTAATATATGTCTTGCTCATTTCTTCCTGTCTAGTCATGTTGTCCCAAAACATATCCAAAGGCTCAATCTAATACATATAGATAGAGTAGCAAAGGTCGTCCTGGTTTTGGCGAGACTAGGACAGGTACTCCTTGATCTTGTCAAAAGCTTTCTGACAATCCTCTGTCCAGCTTGTTTCAGCATCTTTCCTCAGCATCTTGAAGATGGGTTCACATATGACTGTGGACTGTGTTATGAAGCGACTGATATAGTTGAGGTGTCCTAGGAAGCTCATCACGTCCTTTTTGCTCATAGGTGGTGGTAACTCCTAAATATCCTTGACTTTAGACGGGTCCAACTCAATCCCTCGACGACTTACGATGAATCCCAATAATTTTCCTGCAGGAATCCCAAATGCACACTTTGCGGGATTCAATTTCAAATTGTACCTCCTTAGCCTGTCAAAGAATTTCTCAGGTCCGCTATGTGATATGCGGCCCTCTTGGATTTGATAATGACATCATCCACATACACCTCTATTTCCTTGTGTATCATATCATGGAAGATGGTTGTCATGGCTCTAATGTAAGTGGCCCCAACATTCTTCAGACCGAATGTCATCATCTTGTAACAGTATACACCCTACGGTGTAATGAAAGCTATCTTTTCTGCATATTCTTCATCCATCCAAATCTGGTGATAACCCACGAAGCAATCTACAAAGGATTGGAGTTCATGCTTGGGACTACAAAGGATCTACAAAGGATTGGAGTATATTTTGCAGTGGGAAGTCGTCCTTGGGACTTCTTCTATTTAAATCCCGATAGTCAACACATACTCTGATATTCCTATCCTTCTTCGGAACTGACACAATGTTAGCTAACCAAGTTGGGTACTCAACCACCCTGAGAACTTTGGCTTTGATCTGCTTGGTAACTTCCTCCTTGATTTTCAGGCTCATGTCTGGTTTGAACTTTTTGAGTTTTTGTTTTACTGGCGGACACATGGGATTGGTAGGCAGCTTGTGAGCCACTATGGATATGCTCAAACCGGTCATGTAATCATATGACCGTGCAAAAGTATCTTCATACTCTTTTAGGAAGCGAATGTACTCTTCCTTCTCGGTTGGTGGCAAGTAAATGCTGATGCGGGTCTCCTTGACGGTCTCGGCGTCTCCTAAATTTGCTACTTCGATCTCGTCCAAATTGGACTTAGGCTTATTCTCAAAATTTTCGACCTCCCTAACAATTTCCTCAGGTATCTCATCTTCTTCCTCTGAATCACTATTCTCATGTTGCATTGCCTCATTACATGTCACAGTCACTGGTCCATCAGGAAAAGTAATAATAATGCCAGAGACTCGGCGGGCTCAGAATGGTGTGGCGGTCCAGTTTCTGAGAACAACTCCCTTCTTCACAGTCTAAATAGTGGGGCCTTCTTCCTCTTCCTCCTCAATTATGGCATTGCAATCCATGTCTTCATCCTCTAAGAACAAATTCTTCAACCCAGCAAGTGCTTCTTCTTCTATAGTCCCTCATATCGTATCAGCCTGGTGAAAAGCTTGTTCCAAAGGTGGCACTGGCTGCTCAAGATGGTAATATGGTCCACGCCATGGAGGCAACCAATCCCTGTACTCTTGCCTTGTGTACTGGTATTCGAGCCCAAAGGTGGTACCATGAGTTTTCAGCTGTATTAGTTTAGTGATACCTTGAAGGTTCTTTCCCAACCCTTTGCCAGGTTCATATCCAGACCATGCTAGTATGCTTTCTATTTTGTTACTCCACTACTTATCCTTTTCGATGGCATTGACTCGTTCAATGTGATGATAGGTTTCCCCTACTAGCCTTCTTCTATGTCCAATGGCCGAGATGGTTTGACTAGTGTAGATGGGGTTACTTCCATCTCCGTGAATGATCACCTTCTAACGATTCCATTTGAATTTCACGGCTTGATGTAGTGTGGAAGGTACGACCCTAGCGACATGGATCCATTGTCGGCCCAACAGAAGGTTATATGAGGCTGGTATGTCGAGTACCTGAAATTTGACATCGAACCAAGTTGGCCCCATCTGTAAGCAAAGGTTGATTTCCCCGATCGTTGCCCTTTGGGACCCATCAAAGATTTCACGTTCATGCTTCCTACTCGTATTTCATGAAAACCTTTGTCCAACCTTTTCAGAGTGTCCAATGGACAAATATTTAGGCTCGAACCTCTATCAACAAAGACCCTGGCGATGAACTTGTCTTCGAATTGCACCGTAATATGCAATGCTTGATTGTGATTCAGCTCCTCAAGTGGTAGCTCATCCTCATGGAAGATGATCTTATGACTCTCTAGTACCTGCCTAACCATGTTGGCCATTTCTCCACCAGTGATGTTATTGGGTACATAAGCCTCGCTCAACATTTTTATTAAAGCATTCTTGTGTGCTCTGAATTCTGCAATAGTAACAGGATAGATATATGAGCAGGGACTTTGTTCAGATGGTCGACAACAAAATACTCCTTTGCCTGTACTTTCCTCCACAGGTCATTTGGCCCGATCTCAATAATAGGCTGCCTAGTAGTGGCATCCTTACTTGATCCTCCCAAATGTTCCGGTGTATAGACTCTTCCAGTTCTAGTCATTCCTTGTGCAGCGTCAGATTCCTCTACCTTGGCCTTCCTTTTTCGCCGAGACTCGTCAACATAATCCCAGGGTATTGCATTTGAGTTGAAGGAAGGTAGGGGTGGGCATTCAGTACTTCGGTACGGTATTTATGAATTACGGTTCGGTACTTCAGTATTCGATATATCAATTATGCATACCAAATTAGTTCGGTACAGTTCGGTATTTTTTTGTTCGGTTCGGTACGGTTTCGGTATCGCATCATCCCTATCTAACTTGACAAGCAGTGGCACTGGCCACTGGTGATTCGGTGAAGGAGTGGTAATTTGCATAACAGATTCAGTAAATAAACACCTCAAATACATATGTAACATACAAATTTAGATTAGCACATGTCCATGGGAGGTTATTCTGATTCACATGCAGACATCATTTTCTATGATAAAACTAAGGAAGCAAGACAAAACTATGTACTGGGAATGAGATATAAAAATCTTTGCACCATTGTTCTGTCTGGTAACTTCAGATTCATATTGCTTCTAAAAAATGATTGAGAATATGAAGAAAGTGGTAAAACTCAATGCTTTCTGTTGGTTACAAGAATGTTATTATATTGGAGCTTAAAGGGTTTTTTGGCGTATTATATCATCCATTGAGCAGAAAGAAGAGTCAAATGGGAACGAGAACAATGTAAAGCTGATTAAGGGATATAGGCGGAAGGTAAAAGAGGAGTTGTCCAAAATTTGCCATGATATTCTAGAAATCATGGACAAACAGCTCATTCCATAACAAGAAGCTACTGTCTTTTATTAAAAAAATTAAGACTAATGTTTAACAATCTATTCTAACTGTTCGGTATTTCGGTATTTCGGTATACCGACATATCGAAACCTCAATACCGAGGACCGTACCGAAATATCGAATAACCAAAAAATGGATACCGAATTATACCAAAATACCGAATAAACCGATACCGAAATACCGAATTAATTCGGTCCGGTTCGGAATTCCGATTTTCGGATTTTATGCCCACCCCTAAAGGAAGGTGTGGTTGATACTATCATAGTGAAAGGTGTGACCACTTCTACTTCAAATGGAGCGGGGGTGGCCGCAGGTGGAGCCACCTCTACCTCGAATGGAACTGATGCAGTTACCTCAACCTCAATTGGTGACTGGGTCTGTACCACGATAGAAGTAAGTATGACTGCAACTTTAAAGTCATCACCTTCTCGAATAAGCCCAATTGACCCCTCGGTGTCCCATTCTTTGTTCGTCTCTATCACATGTACTCCACCACCTCTATGATCAGGGAGGGGGTTGTCACAGACATTAGGTGCGGTTTCCTTTGCTTGTATGACCTTGTTATCAATTAGCGCTGGATCTTATCCTTCAATGTTTGGCACTCAGCAGTGGTGTGCCCCTTCATACCGGAATGGTACGTACAAGTTTTGTTTGGATTGACCCATTGAGATGAATTTTCTAATGCCACAGCGAGAATAAGAGTGATGTAACTCGCGACTTTTAGCCTTTCATACAATTGGTCGATGGGCTCAGCAATAGTATTGTATTATTTGGGTGGTTTGCGGTCTAAATTGGGTCTTGGTCTTGGATAATTTGGGCGAGTTGGTGGGGATTGGAAGTGGTATGGTTGGGAGTTATAGGTGTGATAGACAGTGGCTGGTTAGGAATATCTGGGAGATGAAGGTTGATATGTAGGCAGTGATGCTTGGTATGGAGGTATTTGATATGTTGGTGGAGGTGTTTGATATGTGGGAGGAGGTATTTGATAAATAAGTGGAGATTTTGGGTCCTGAGCCCCCATTACTACCCCAACATCTTTTTTTATATGTCGCCTGATTGTAATGCCTTATTTGTGGCCTGCAATGCCTCAAAAATTGTTACCATCGCTCTTGATTCCTTCCTCGATCCTTTCTCCAAGCTTGATGATATCAAAGAATTTATGATTTTTGATAACCATCAAACTTTCATAATATTGCGGATCCTATGCTCTGAAGAAGAATTTGTTCATTTGTTCTTCGTCCAAAGATGGCCTGACCTTGGCCGCTTCCGACCTCCAACGAGTAGCAAGCTCACGAAAAGTCTCAATAGGTTTCTTCTTAAGATTCTGAATGTAGAAAACATCTGGTGCATTCTCTGTGTTGAACCTGAACCGGTCCATGAAATCTGACGCCATATTTACCTAATTGGACAATTTATTGGGATCTTGGCTGATATACCTGTCGCACCTCCTTTTTCCGCCCCCGCGGGGCGCGTGGGGAGTTTTCTCCAATTAAAGGACAGTCGAAACGGGATTTGTTTGTTTGTTTCAGAGTCGCCACCTGGGAATTTTAAGGCGTCCCAAGTCACCAATTTTAATCCCTGAATCGAGGAGAATATGACTCTGTTTATTATTCTGCGAACCAGAAATCCGGATAAGGAATTCTGTTAACCCGGGAGAAGGTGTTAGGCATTCCCGAGTTCTGTGGTTCTAGCACGGTCGCTCAACTGTTATATTTGGCTTGATTATTTTGATTTATTAAATACATTTTTATTGCATGATTTTATTGTTACCGCTTCTATTTAAATTGTTTATAATTAAAGACCCTTCTTCGAATCGAATCACGCGTACGTGTATTCGTTTTATATATTAATATTTTTTAACGTGAAAATCGTGTCACGCGTACGTATACACAATATAATAATTATTATTTATTTTTTTCGAAATTTTTTATTATATAAAAAAAGACTTAAGTTCGAAATTGTGCTAAAAATAAAATTAAGAACGTTCGTCGCTCTTGTATAATTAAATATTGAACCGCACATCTCGAGTTATATGAAATTAATATTGATATTCTCTGAAGAGTCCCCTTTTTATTAAATGTTCGTTCGAAGTTGCGCGAACGCATAATCCGAATTGCTTTTAGAAATATAATCAGGTTACGCGAACGCATCCCTAATCACGCAAAAGAATCTTAATAGTATTATAGATTTTCCATAAATGTTTATTGCATCCATCTATTTTTAAATGTAAGAATCGTGGAGAATTACCGATTGGGATGCCACCAAATTTCTTGACAAAGAATTCAAAATTTATTAGGCGTTGCTACAAGTCTTATTTTACGCGTATGAATTATATACCTCAAAACTATTCAAATTTTAAAGAATTAATGATATGAAAAAGAAACAAACAACATGTAACTAAAAATACTGCCATTTTTATCGTGGATACAACATTAACATATCCAAAAATTGAATCGCATATAAAACTGGAAAAAGAATTAATTTGATAAACAAATTAATAGTTTCTGCAGAACTTTTATTGTTACATTTAATGTGAATTCTATTTCTACATATCCTTGACATAAAATGTTGCAATTCGTGCTTGTAAATCCCATATCCTTCTCATATACTTGTTTTTAGTCCAAAGTTATAATTGTTTGGTTAATTTGTTTACAAAGATTGAGTTTGAGATAAATAAACCAATTCTTATTCTCTGCCTATGCGACTATTTGCAAACTTAACTCTATATTTTGTAAAAAAAAATCATTGACATTATTTCATATATTAAAAGAAATGAGTTGATCGCGTTCCTAAAATAACTAAGCCATTAGTTATTAAGAAAGAGAACTAATCTACTAATTGATTTAATACTATATTAACCAACTAAAACAAAACTGAAATTTAAACTAATAAAATCTAAATGAGTAGAAGACATCCTTATAATTCCAAACTTCATTTACTTGCCATGTTGAAGCTTTTCATGACATGAATTTTCAGATATGTACCTGATATTGGAAGCAAAAGAAAATGATGATGAGAATCAGCAGCAATAATAACAGTACAATAGCAACAACTGCTCAGCAATAGTAACAACCCAGTAACAGACCGGTGGAGTAGTAATCCCAAAAACAAAAGCTTTAAGCTTTAAATGTAACAACAACCATTAATAATAATTTCACACAAAGAAAGAAAGCAGTATTTTTTTTTAGCTTTTATTTTTATTTTGAAAGCTTAAATATTTTTCGGAATTTTTCTCTCTTCTATTCTCTGTCCGTTTTTTTTTTCTCTATCTGTGTGTGTATTTTTTTTCGTATCTCTCTCCCTATTTCTCTCTCTGTATTTCTTCTTCCCTTCTTGTGTTCAAGACTTCACATATATATAATCCCATCCCATAAATCTTTTAATCAATAATTTTTCTCTACCCAACCCATTATCTTCCCACTCATCCCCATTACATTAAATAAACATATCACACCACCCCATTATATTTTGTCCCCCATGCTTTATTTAAAATAATGCAAGATTCCCCTTTAATTTAAATCTTGTCCCCCCTTTATATTAAATAATCATATCACAACCCACCCCATTACATTTTGTCCCCCATGCTTCAAATAAACAATTTCAAAATGTACAATTCCTAAACTACCCCCTCCGACCTTACTGAAATTACCAAACTACCCCTGAACGTACTATAAATTTACCAAACTACCCATCAGCTATAACACATCAATTAATCAAACTTAACCAAAATATAGACAATATGATCAATTTCTAACAATGTTCAAACAACAATATGAACATGGATGAACATCATAACAACAATATCACATGAACACGATTTTAACAACATTTCAACAACAAGTCACATGAACACGAATTGAACAACAAAGAACAACTATGATTGAACAATATTTTAGCAACAAACAATCCTATTTTCGGATTCAACAAACAACAACAAACAAAATATGAAGATTTCTAAATTCAATCATATTGAACTTAAAAATCAACTCTAACAACATTACAACAAATAATTCTTATATTAAACTTAAAACAAGATTATGAGAACAATTCAAGCAATAATCATAAATGGTAAACAAGAAATCAAACTATACAAAATTCGGATTCAAGATCATCCAAACAAAGTATGAACATGAATGAATCTATTTTAAGACAACAAACATGACGGATTAAACGATTAAAACAATATATTCCTTTAATACAACTAAATTCTTTAAAGAAATAACAAGATCGACGAAGAAACAATTATGAACTTAAACATGAACTTAGCAATATTAACAATTTCTAACAATACATAAACACATGAAACAAATTGAAGAAATAGTTGATTAAATTTCAATTTGAATCTAACAAACATCAAACTAACAAATACTTACTTAAACAATAATACAAACATGAAATAAACATGAAAACAACTAATTAAACTTCCATTTTAAAATCTGAAAATTAATTTAACGAAACATATGAACAAACTAAAATTATTTCAACTACGGACAAACAAAACAAACATTGAATCATTTATCGATTTTGAATCCGAAAAACAACGAACAACAAAAAAATATGGACGAAATTTGGAAATATAAACCAACTAACCGATTCGAAACAACGACGAATAAACGAAGAAGATGGAGAGGAAGGAGCAGCAGTCCGCAGCTGAACGCTCATGGCTGCTCGTCGCAGCTCCTCGCAGCTGAACGCTCATGGCTGCCCGTCGCAGCTCGTCGCAGCTGAACGCTCATGGCTGCTCGTCGCAGCTCGTCGCAGTTGAACGTTCATGGCTACCCGTCGCAGCTCTTCGCAACTGAACACTCATGGCTGCTCGTCGCAGCTCGTCGCGGGCAGCAGTTGACGTGTTCGGAACAGGAGCAGCTGGTCGACCATGGCAGCAGCTCGACGTGCTCGGAACATGAACAGCTGGTCGGAGGAAAGGAAGCCGCAACGATGGGGTTTCTCCTTCGTTGGTCGAGGGTTTTTCCGGCGTGATTGGGGTTGGGGTCGCGAAAGAGGTTGTGTCGTTTGGTGGTGTTTGGACGGTGCTTGGGTGGTGTTCGACGAAGGGGGGTGGCTGCTGGGTAGCCATGGCAGCTCACTATTTTGGAGATGGAGAAGAAGAAGACAAGGGGAGGGGGGCGGATAGCTTTCCTTAGTTTTTAGGGTTTTTTCTTCTTTTTTCTTTTGTTTTGTGTCTTTGAAATGCAAGATAGGGGTATTGGATCTTTTGGGTTATGGACTGGGTCGACCCAGTTCAAAATGGACTGGGTCGTAGGGAAGATTGGGCCATTTTTGGGCCTGTGGCTTGAAATTGAAGAAGAGGCCTAATTCCGACTTTCTTTATATTTTCGCTCTCTTTTCTTCTTTTATTTTTTCTAAAACTAAATTATAAAAATACTTAAACTATTATTAAGAACTAAATTAAGTTATAACAGCGCAAATTAACTCCCAATAACAATTAACGCACAATTAAGTATTAATTAAGCATAAAATTGTATATTTGGACATTAAATGCTAAAAATGCAAACGATGCCTATTTTTGTAATTTTTAATTTTTGTAAAACAAATTTAATTACTAACAATTGTAGAATTAAATTCTATATGCAAAATGCGACATATTTTTGTATTTTTTATTAATTTAGCAAATAAACATGCACAGATAAATACAAATAATTATTCAAAATATCACAAAACATCACAAAATTGCACACCAAGAAAAATTACTTTATTTTTTGAATTTTTTGGGAGTAATTCTCATATAGGGCAAAAATCACGTGCTTACAATACCAAGACAAAGCATCCCCAGTAAGACTCCTCATAAATAGCTTCATCCGAATCTTTTCATCTTTCCCGACCCCGACAAGCTTGTCACAATAGGTCCTTAGATGAACCCTGGGATCACCTATGCTGTCGAACATTTCGAACTTAGGAGGTTTTCACCCCTCTGGCAGTTCTACATCTGGTTGTATGCATAGGTCTTCATAGTTTAAACCTTCTATTCCTCTGTCGCCTTCAATACCTTAAACTCGGCTTGTTAACTTCTTGAGTTCTTCAGCCATGTTTTTAATGAGCAGGTCCTTCTCGGAAGATTCTGGTGTATAGGATATTGGTTGGGTAGAGTGAGGTACAGTTTCCACATATATAGGATTGCTTTGATGGGTGCCAAGGACTTGGGTGTAACGATGGTCATTGGTGGAGATTTCGGGATCGGGAATGGGTTATGGTGTGTTCTGGGGAGTGTGGTAAGTGGTGGTTAGTGGGTACTGAATTGGTTGATGGTGATGTTGTGGCGGAGTTGGTATTGGCAGTGGATTGAGATTTTGGGGTGGAGTTGCATATTGATTTGGAACGGGAGGATTTTGGTTTTGTATGTTCTGAAGAGGTGCTAGGTTCTTTGTGTTTTGTTGGTGGATGTCGGGGACATTTAGGGTGAGTGACAGGTTTGCCAAGTTGCGAACCTGCTCAAGTTCTTCTTGCAATTCCAGTATCTTTTGTACTAGTCTCAAAACTAGATCATTTGGGGCTGGAGTACTACGGCCATCCGAGGTTTCTGCATTCTCAATATTCTCCTCTCGAATACCACTTAAGTTATCCATTTTTGCTTTTCCTCTGCCTTCTGTATTGCTGGGAGGAGGAGGTGGTGGAGGGCCTCTAGATCTGGTGTGGTATGTTAACAAGGCCAGTATGAGTGAACCAACCTAAGGAAATGGGAATAATAATAAAAATAAGACAAAACAAAAAGGTAACAAGTCAGTGAGGATCCTGAAATGTTTGTAGTATTTAAACACATATTGTGGAAATGTAAATTCATGTCCTACTTTGGGAACCCCGTTGTTCCCGAGGTAGGCCTAGCGACAAATAAATTTGGAGAACTTTAAATGCCAATAAATGCTTTATTTCATCATAAAAAATAGACAAATCCTAAAACGACACTAAGATAATAAAAATAAGTCATTACTGGCACTTAGCCTTATTACATTTTAGGAAAGCAAATAAATCTAGCCTATTTGGTCCCAGAAGGACCTTTCCCAAATTCTATCTTCCTGACTCCATCATACAGGTTTCCCAGCTCACGCAGACCCAACAGCAAGTAGGCTCTGGCCAGATGTCCTCCTTCAGCATTCTGTTAATCTTTGATCCTCTTTATGACTTTTCCTTCCAGCTGCACTATTCCTCGCTCCAGATATTCCAACTTCCTATTTGAAGTGACTGCCATTTCTTTCCATTCCTCGATCAACCTCGCATTCCCCTCATGTATTTCCCGGTGTTCATTTTCATAGTCGTGGACCCTCTTGCGCAGCCTGTTGTATTTGACTTGAGCTTCAGTTTCTTTATCTATGATTCTATTCCCTCGACCGGCCCCTGGTGTCACCATTCCTTTCAGATTGTCCTCTAACCATGTCGGGTAGAGAGGCTCGCCCCCTACATGATACATGTCTGGCTCAATGGTGTTCTTCTCCACAATGATTTTGCAGTGCCACATGTGCTGAGCTTGGCACTTGTAAGGGACGTCATCGTCTTGAAAGTCTGCCCTGAAATGACTCATCTTGACAACCCTTGGTACAACCTGTTTCCTTCCTGCTTGCCTCATAACTCAGATAGGGACATATGGGTATATCTTTCTCAACCCGATCAGCACCAAGTGCGGAGCATCCCTGGATCTGATGATGAATTCGTCTGTTGGGAACCATTCAAACATCCATTGCACTTGTTCCTTGGTCAGATTGTCGAAGAACTCTACCCATTCTTTGGCACTTTCTGGATGAGCAAATCTATCTAGAATGTAAGTCATCCGTTTGGGATAATAGAAGGCAATATGGTCGTTCCAAGCCCTTTGCGAAAATTCTTGGCGATAGTGACCCTTTTGGAAATGCTCCAACAACCATAACTGCAGCAACAAATTACAACCCTCGAAATGCTTGACCCCTCTTTGATAGCGCTCTAGAGCCCTGTATATGTCGGCTATGATCATAGGGGCTATGGCATATGTCTGTCCATTAATCCCTTCCATCAAAGTCTTGGCGACCATGGTGAAGCTATTGTGGATTTTTCCCTTTTTCATTGGGAACACTATCAGGCCTAAGAAGCATACAATGAATACGAACACTCTACGGTGGATGTGACCCAGAGAAGTGAGAGAGATCTCATCATGGTAGGTACGGAAAGACTTGCTATGGCCATGCCTCTCATACAGGTATTCGAAAGGTATGTAAGACTCCTTCAAGCACACTAGGTCGACATTCTTCTTCAGCCCCATCATCTTTAAAAATCCCCCGCCAGTATGATTTTCTGGTACCAATAACCCGGGACTATCCCAAGTCAATCCACCAAGCCATCTAATTTCTTCTAGAAGCGGTGTTAATTCTATGTCGCCGAAACGAAACACAACCCTTTCACTATCCTAGAATAAAGTGACAGCCTCGATTAACTTGTTGTTTGGCTCAATATCTAGCAAGGAAGGCAGGTTACCCAGGTACTTTCTCACATGTTTCTTGTCACTTGAGGAAAGGTCCTCCCACCAATCTAGCAGCAATGGTGGGATGTTGCTAACCATACCGAATCTGGGGATCTCGTGCCTCATTCTCTACAAAACAAAAGGGTTAGGCCTTACCCCCACCAGACTTGACTATTTATACATTTACGATTAGCATATTGGCATTTAGTTCTCTAAATTAATGCACAGAACGTGATTGTGTCCATTGGGATTATGGAAAACCTGATGGACTTTTGGATAAGGCTTATCTTAAAGGATCATTTTGTGGACGACATAACTGATCCGACTAGGTTTGACCATGATGCATGCACAATTTAGACAGAGTAAGGTTTCTATGGGGTTTTAGACTAGTACCCTCTAGAGGACAACTTGAAGAGGAAGGCACAGAACCGTCGACTGCACCAGTGATCGACTGGTTTTACCGCAAATAAGCCTTTCCAAATTTAAGGGTAATAAATAGGAAGAGCGCAACCACTCATTTAAGCGTTGTTATAGGATTTGATACGCACGAGTGGAATATGATGTAGAACATGATTTGTGTAGAAATTAATAACATGTAGTCAAGTACTTGCACGTAGGAAAAATAAATACAGTATTTAAATAATTGAAAGACAATTACAGGAAAAAGAAACAAAAAGATAAGTCAGTTTCAGGGATAAAGGATCATAAATACTTTAAAGAAAATGGACAGTTAAATTCAAATAAGGGAGAAGGGTACAGGATAAAGCATGCTTTGACTAATTCATAAAAAATAAGTTCGTTATGGTAAGAGCCTAAAGTTATCCCCAGTAGAGTCGCCATGCTATCGCGCCCCATTTTTTCCCTCCGCGGAGAGAGGTCCAGGTTTCGACATTACATGGGGGGTAGTAACTCATTTTCTTTTGGGAATTGGGTATTTTGAAGAGTTGCCACCTAATGAATTAAGGTGCGTTAGGGCACCTAGAGCGATTAACTCTTGGATTGGTTTGCATTACTAGAGATTTAGGGTAAAGGCTCGAAATAACCTTGAGGGGAAGGTGTTAGGTACCCCTCTCGGTCCACAACGATGGGTCCCAGCCGAACTTATACTTGAGAACTAGTCCATTAACAAATAAATAGTTTTAAACACAATATTGCAAATAAGAGCAAGTTTTGGACATTACATGACTCAAATAATGAGACAAAGGATTTAAACAAGTTGTGTATATATAAAGTTTTAATCAAAAAGAATTTGGGAAAGAGGGGTCCTAGGTTGGTTAGCCTATAGGATCACCCCACGTAATGCCCGGTAAACACTCCTTAATGAGGGGCTATACATGACATTAGCGCGTAGTCATCATATCCCATATCTACCCTTTGCCACCCCTTAGCGGTTATTAAAGCGAGTGTTGGTTAGCAATCTCTATTGCGTGCTGTTACCCGTCCCTTCTTAGTGGTCCGGGAGGAGTTTAGGACCTCTACCTATAGGCAGTTCTAGACAGACCCCCAAGGTTTAAAGGAGAAAATACTAAAGCGACAAGCAAGAACACATAGGACTTCAACAGATAAAAGCATGAAATAGCAAATAAGAGGCTCAGGTTCACCTCCACAGATAATGCATGTAAATAGCACGACTAGAACACAAATAAAGGAATTATTGCTAAACAGTATCCTAAGACATGCTGTCTATGTGAATATCAGAACACATGAGATATGCAGTTTTTATTTTGTAACCCAGAAGCAGGGCCCTAATCATTTTGCCTACTGATTTTAAGCTTGTTAATCATGAGGCAGTACACACAAAAGACAGTTTCCAATTTTATAAGAGTTGAATACCAAGGCTTGCCTAGGCGTAGGATAGTGCACAGTCATTACCAGAACCATTAGAAGTTCAAAAGCCATTTTTTCCTAAGAGCATGTTGTTCTAGGTGTTACAAAGATACTGGGTTATTACTAATTTGCTTAAAGCAGGATGGGACTGTTTATATTCCTTTTCATGCATCAATAGTTTAACTCGGCGTAGCTGAGTGAGGATGAACAAGAACCTAAACATGGTATCTAATATGCACACATAAGGTATAGAGTGATTGATATGCAAGATTCCTAAAGCAGGACTTCTAAATGCACAACATGGTTGCAGAACTTCCTAAAAAGTAGGATTTCTAAATGCATAAAGGTTATAGCATTGTAGAGCATGATGTCAAGTGTACAATAGCAACAATTTTATGTTAGTGCTATTATTTAGCCTAAAGCAGGGTTTCTAAGTGATAAAACAATGTCAAGCGAAATGTTGAAACAGTAAACCTAAGAACATGATATCTAATACATGGCATGCTTGGAATATATTGGTCCTAAACATGGATTCTAATGCACTTATGGGGAATGTAAACTTAAGCCATGGTTTTTACCCGTTGATATGGATAACATATATATGACTACCTTCCCTTTTTCACTAGCCAAATCAAATGTTCGTTTACAATAAATTATTACAGACCAACATTGCATGAATTACATAAGTAGAAAAGAAAACAAGAAGTTACACTATAGGGAGACTGAAAATAGGCCCAAATGATTTTCCCAAGCCTCCAGTAGCCTCAAATGCCAAATTCCATAGACAATATCATTGTCTAGGTACATCAGAGTTCCCTAAGGATCTCAAGGATCCCGGTTAGTGCTCACACCTAGACTTTCCATAACAAGGATTGAGTAAGTGCAGTGTGGAAAGGCCAGCCTCAGTGTGCCAGAGTTAGAGGGATCTCAAAAGGATCCCAAGGCAGTACACACACGGGAGGGGGCAGAACCTAGGGACTTAGGAGTAAAGTGAGATTGCTTGACATAGTTTTGAAAAAGGTTTTAGAAGGAAAGCAATGTAAAAAGAGACTTAGTTGAAATAATTTTGTAAACAAGAGAGTTGTTAAGTAAAACAGCTTTTGAAAACAGTTATGTAGTTAAACAGACAACAGGTCAGTCAAACAAGTTCAGCAACACTCAAATAATAGTCCTTCACACAAGGGAATGGGAATTGGGGACACATAGATCATATAGTATACATGAGCATAGCAGTTCTTGTGGGGTTTGTGGGATTAGGGGATAGCTATTAGTACCAACACAGTAGAAATTTTAGAAACAATCATAGAATCAACCATTTAAAGTGACAGATCAACTTGCATATCAAAACTGGATAACAAGTAGACAAGCATTCAAAACAGGGTAGAGTCATGTTGAGACATACCACTAGGGGGGAGGGGGTAGAACATGTCCTAAAAGGACCTAAGAAGGTTATACTAGCATGCTAGATGAAGTGGTAATGTAAACATGTCAGTTGCATGTTGAACGACAGAACCACAGATAGAAACAAATTAGAGACATGATAAACTGAAGCAGTAAAAGAAACATATTGGTTTTGGGACTTGAATTGAAATCAGGACATACCAGTAGAGAGATAGTAAACACAAAGTGAGGAATAGGAGAGCACAATAGTTAGCCTTAGCTTGCAGCCGACCAACTCAGAATAATAGCAAGTAACCAAAGAGAGAGAGAGCAGGAAAGTTTTGAGTGTGAGAGAGTTTTGAACTAATGTGTTCGTGTGTGTAGTGAAAGGAGAAGAGAGTATATATAATAGTAGCTCGAAGCTAGGTAAAATAAGGCAAAAATCACAATTGTACAAGTAGTTATGGAATTCAGAACCAATAAGAGCAAAATCAGTACAAGTACTCCCTTAATTAAGGGAATTAGTTCAAAAGGTAAGAACATGTAGCAAATAAGGAAAGAAATCAATATGTAAATGGAGCATATCAGAAAAGGAAATAATTCAAACATAGTAGGAATAGAGTAAACAATTAGGGCCAGGTTTAGAAAATTCTAATTAAGGAGATAGTCGTTAAGAATCAAGTAACAATGCAGACAAGGTAAGGGAATCAATTAAATTGAGTAGAAAGATAAGAATCGAAGGTTTAAAGGAAAATGTTCAAATCAGACCAAGAAACAGGGAATTCAGAATCAATCAAAGAGAAAGTCATGAAAAGAGTTAGCATTTAGCATATAAATAAAGTAAGACATGGATAGTCAAGAGTCGACATATGACTCTAGCAAATATGAGAGTCAAACAATACTGATTCGGTGAGAAAGATGCAAGTCTTGATGTGAACAGTCATGATGAACATAAGCATATAGAATCAGTGTAAATTCAAGCTAAGAAACTCAGTAGAAACATATCAAGTAAAGATAGTCACGAGAAATCACAGAAACTCAAGAACGAGAACCGGTCAATCATGCTGATACATAGAACCAAACAAAGAACCCTAAAATTAGGGCTTTCATAATAGACGAGTTAAAGATATAGTAAACTCATAGAATCAGTCAAGATATGTGAGAAATAGAAGTTTAAACACAAAGAATCGGTTAAATAAGGATTTAAAAGAAGTTCCGAAAACCCTTATTTTAGAAGAAGATGAAAAACAATTGAAACCACATGATTCTTGTAAAGAACCTCAAGGACAGTGTAAAACATCCAAGAAACAAACTCAGATCGTCCTAGATCGATGAAGAAACCTGTCGAGAAACTCAAAGATCGTAGCAAATATAGAATGTTTTTGCTTGAAATCACACTGGAATAACCAAGAACAGGCAGGAGATGAACCCTAGATGCAAGTCGGCATGGCCCTGGGCCTTTGAAGACCTTAGAGAAGGTAAGCATGGCATGAGAGAAGCCATTGGAGGCTTAAGAGACGATGAGAGGTCACTGGAGATGACCGGAGATGGGAGATTGGCGGTTGAAGATTAGGGTTAGGTTGAGAGTGTTTTAAGAGAGGAAATGATCTTAGGGCGGTGGATGTGGAGAAATGATTAGGGTTCGGGGGTCGTTTGGAATTAAAAAGGAAAGAACAAACGAGGGCAGTTGATATTTTAGATCAACGGCCATGATCTGATGGGTTTTGGGTCAGGTAGGATATGTTTGGGGTCTGGGTCAGGTAATTCAATTAGTAATTGGGCTGGGGTATTGGGTTGAATTTAGGCTAAAATTGAAATACAATTTGGCTAAGTTTTAAATAGCCAATTTAACCTTATATAATTTATAATAAATAATAGATAATTTCTAAAAAAATAATTTCGTGTACTAAATAATTTAAAAATAGATATTTAATATTTTAAAAATATAGAAGATTATTTTATGCATATAAACGTAACTATGTGTTAATAGGGCTAGTATTGCAAATATATGCAAATTAGTTTTTAAAAATGCAAATGCAATTATAAAAATGCACAAAAAATAATTAAGCACTATTTTGGCCTAAATATAGGATTTAGATGGTTAAATTACCGCAACAATAAATTGAAGGATAATTATTGGAAATTTATAAGTAAAAAGGGAAGAATTAAATCATTTTAAAGACTTTAAAATTATACAAAATTATAAAACCATGTGCATGCTTATATATGCATATATATGCTATTTTTAAAGTATATATGTCTATAAAAAATATATAGGGAAAATTGGGTATCAATAATGCCTTCTTCTTCCTCGTCATAGAATGATACGGCGTCCTCGGGCACATAGCTCCGAGTCCATTTTTCTCTGGTGATCGACACCTTGTTGTGTTTGAATACAGGTCTTTGTAAGACACGAACACCGCCAACTATCATGTGGATTACATGTTGTGGTCCTTCCTGCTCATTTTTTCTGCTTGCATCTCTCTCCCTAAAGTGATTCTTAGCTCGATCGCTGAGAAATTCTCGAAGGTGACCCTCGTTGAACAACCGAGCTACCTCCTCCCTTAGCTGCCTGCAGTCTTTGATTCTATGGCCATATGTGCCATGATACTTATACATCAAGTTTGGATTCCTTTGAGAGGGATCAGTTTGTATAGGCTTGGGCCACCTGGTATCTTTGATTCTTCCAATAGCCGACACAATCCCTCATGTATCTATATTGAAATTATACTCCGATAATCGAGGTGCCTCTGCGGGTTCGGTACACTTATCAAACCCATTCTTACTCATGAGTCCCCGAGAGTTTTGACCTCGATCATTTCTCAATCGTTCCGAGGAGCATTACGACCTGGACCGTTGTTTCTCCGATCGACATATGGCTGATACCGTTCCCTGTTAGATCTTGATTCCTTGTCTATATCCCTCGGGGGTTTGGCTGCCAATCTATTAGGATGAACTAAGCCCAAAGGGGCTCCCAACTGGTCGTCCTTACCTTGATCTTCGATTGATAACGGTTATGCACATTTGACCACGTCACGGCTGGATACTCGATCAGATTCTTCTTTAATTGTCGAGAAGTAATCGAAATCCTCTCATTCAAACCCTTCATAAAAGCTTGTACTACCCAGTCATCCGAGACCGGTGGTAATTCCATTCGCTCCATTTGAAACCTGGACACGAACTCCCTTAACATCTCGTCGTTCCTCTGTTTTATCTTAAAGACATCTGATTTCCTCATCGCCACCTTTATGTCCCCAACATATGCTTTCACGAAGGCGTCTGCTAACATAGCAAAATAATTGATAGAGTTCGGGGGCAAGTTGTGGTACCAAATCATGGTTCCTTTTGACAAAGTTTCCCCGAATTTTTCAAAAATACTGACTCGATCTCATCATCATTTAGGTCGTTTCCTTTAATTCCGCAAGTATATGAGGTAATATACTCGTTAGGGTTGGTTGTCCCATTATACTTGGGTATATCAGGCATGCAAAACTTTTTAGGAATGGGCATGGAGCCGCGCTCTGAGGGAATGATTTTTGTATGAACTTTTTGGCATCCAAACCTTTCAAGACCAGGGGTGCCCCCGATATTTGATCAACATGGGAGTTATAAGTCTCCACCTTTTTGTCATTGTCCTCAATCTTCTTTTCCCCAGACTCGGTTCTCTTGGTAAGCTCTTCGAGCATCCTCATAATGGTGGGGTCAGTCCCCGAGCCATTTTTGTTTGACCTCTCTAGCGTTGGTTCAGCACGTCGAGTGTTTTTCGATTCAGCTATACTCGGAGTTTTATTCTGACTCTGAAGTTGAGCGATGGCAATCTATTGAGCTTGCAACATCTCGAATATCACTTGGAGGCTGACTCCCCCCTTCTCCTATACCTTGTGTTCCTTGGCTCCTAGAACGGGCTTCCATGCGTACGCTTCCTCTGGGGTCTGCGCCTAAATCTGCATTAAAAGTAATATGTGAACTAACATCAACTGGTTCCACATTTGGTACTTCCCTAGGGTTTATCGGTGGTACACCGACCCCTACATTGTTGTTTTCCCCATGAAATCCAAGACCTTCATTGTCATGAACATGTGAATTTTGCGAGTTCGACATGTTTAATCCTGAGAATCAAAAAATTCTTGACAAGAAAAAGTGTAAAATAACGTATGTTATGAGAATTAGTAATGAAATCATCACTGTTATCTTTAGCCCCACGGTGAGCGCCAAATTGTTTACCTCGAAAATACGAGTAACAATTAAATTTGATTTGTGGTTTTAATGATACGTGATTTTGTTCAACACTAATTAATAATCAAGAAATCTGAAGTATAGATGAAAGAAATAAGTAATACCTAAGCAATAGATAAGCCAGCCTTGACCTCGAGCCCAAGTGACCTCGAGATTGGTCAAGAACAATAAAGCAAGAATAATAAAGCTAAAGGACAATTCTGATGAACAATGAGCAAGAAAATTAAGAGAGTATATTCTTTGCCAATGATTAGATGATCTTTTTAAGTGATTGGGGTCTCCTTTATATAATATGGGAAGCCTAAATAAGGTACATTTCTATTTACAGTAAGGAATCTTATTAGGGCATATGTATAACCACCTAGTACGGATTTGTACTAATTCGTACAAATCCATTCCGAAATTTACGCCATGATCTTGGAGACGTGGGGGAATCTTGTCCTTCTGTAACAAACTCATAATGGCACTGTCTCGGAGTCGGTCGTACTTGACTCCGATGTTCCTCGAGCACTTAGGTCTTCGGGCCTCTTATTCTACCTTTGAGCCCGAGATTGATCTATATCGAGTTTTTGCCCTCGATGCGATTTCTCGAGCTACAAAATCGGAGGCATATGATTTTGACCGTATACAATATCTTCTATATAACAGCACTTCGCTATAACATTCAAAAATATTCGGAATAAATAACGTTATTATAAAGAGGTTTGACTGTATGTGAATTTCTCATAAGAGCATAGAATTAAGGTTTTGGGGTGACTATCCGTTTGATAATTCTTTCATATCAGCTTCTCTTCAACCCCTTTAATATTGGAAGAAAATGAGGAACAATATGACCTTTACTTTTCTTTCACTATTAAAAAAGATTGGAAGTAAGTTTTAATAGCAAGCTAATATGGTAACCTGAAAAATAAAGTAATAACCTAATATAACGGGTTAAACTGGACTAATGGTGTAAACCTTTTTTACACCGTCATATGTATATAAATTTAACATAAAAAATTATCAAAAATATTTTATCTTGCATTCATTGCATTTTTAGACTTTAATTGCATTATTAAAATACATAAAAATCATAAAAGATGCATTAGTTGCTATGTGCCTCAATTAAGCAGCTGGGCCGATTTTTCTAGGCCCAATTTCAACATATAACCTACGCCCCAGCCCAAGGACCAGGCAAACGACGCCGTAGAATTCATACAACTCCCCTCAAATTCCCACATAAACAAAAGCTTTTTTTGGAAGATTGAAGATTTTATTCACACTTCCCTGGGTTTTCAAGTTGATTTCAACTGGTAACTGAAGCTGTTTTGCAAATAAACTGCAGCTGAACTCCAACTTTTCCTCCTTTCTAGCTTTTATTTGGCAATTTTAGGTTGATTCCTAAGCGACCAGGTACATATCTCAATCATGTATCTCCTCTCTGATTCGTAATGAAAATTTGGATGTACTTCTAAATCATGTGCTTCAATTGTTTGAATCTGTTGAAATTTAGTTTTAGCATAAGTGCAATGTTATAACTTTGATTGAAGTGTTTGATTTAACTGATACCTGGAACATGCTGTGGATCTAAGTGATAATGACAGAAACAAGTATGGAAACGGATGCTGCGTCTTGTGTGAGCAATCTGTGAGCATTAACTGTTGTTAGTTTGAGGTGTAGTTAATGTTATGTTCAAAAATCTCGAAGTTCGGTTGTTAGATTTCGATTTTATATCTTGAACGTTTGAAGTAATATGCACAGAGTTCTGATTTGCCTTGAATAGTCCGGTGTTCCTTTTCTGGTAAATTGAGATTCTATTTGAGGAGTGAAAAATCATGCGTGCTTGGAGCAGCTTCTCACCAGTTTCCAGCCAAGAAATCCCCCTAAAAGCAGCTCGAAAAAGTCCCTAAACTCACACCAAACAGCCCCCAAAAAATGCTGAAAACGTCACCCAAAACCACCAATTTCCAGCATCAAAAACACAGCAGCAGTAGCTGCTCGAGGAGCACGGAGTTTTCCCTTTTTACAGCTTTATTCTTCCACCTTAAACCCACACAAACCAGCTGTAAACTCACCTTAAAACAGCCCCACAAACAGTGTTAAAAATAGCATGAAACGAGGAAAAGCGACAACCCCCATTTCACGAAAAGCGAGAAGCGAAGCGCCCGCTTTTTTTAAGTGAAGCAGAATTTTTAAAAAAAAATTAAAATAAATACGGCATAGACAACACATGTAATTGTAAGCAAATATTCAATACTTCAATTAAAAAGCTAAAGAGTAGCATCAATTAAAGCACAAAATGAGCATCCTATTCTTCTACAAGATTGTCAAATTCTTTTATTCCACTATCATTGGGCAGAATTTGGGCAGAATTTTTCTGAAAAAAATTCACCAGCATTTCGGTGCTTTTTGGACGTTTAGAAAAAGAAAAAGAAAAAGAAGAAGAAGAATGAAAATAAAAAGTGCAAAAGCAAAACATACCTGTTGAAACTTGAAAGCTGTTGTTGTAGTGTTGAAGAAGAAAAGAAGAACCCTAGTTTGCTTGAAGAAATTGCTGGTTTTACCGTTTTAGTGAGGAAGAAATCGCTAGTTTAGAACCCTAGTTTGCTGCTGAAGAAGTCGAAGAAACTACTGGGTCTGGAACAGAAGTCAGCGATTTGGTCTTTTAACTTGAAAAAAAACTTTAGACCTTTTAATTCGAAAAGTGACCGCTTCTTCCGCTTCGATCCGTTTCACCGCTTCTCGCTTTTTAGAGAGAAGCGGGCGCTTTTCTTTACCTGAGCCGCTTTTAATTGGAGTAGCGCCCAACCTTCCGCTCCGCTTCGCTTCTCGCTTAAAGCGAGGAAGCGGGCGCTTTTCTGAACCCTGCCCACAAAACACCCCAAACCAACCCCAAAACAGTCCTGAAACTCACCAAAACCCGGCTTAAAAAACAGCCCCAAACCCAGCAAAATCAGCCATGAAACACAATCTCTTCGGTGTTATTTTGTCTTTGTTCATTGTCTTAATTCATTTATCTGTTTTCTTGAAGATACGTACTTCCTTTATGAGCTTCACTGAAATCTTTTGGATAAGTTCATATCAATCTTTTGCTTCGTTGAGTTTAGTCGTGTGCTTGATCCAATTGTTAGAGTGATGTATTAGCTTGTTTCGATAGTATCGCAGTAAGTTTGTTTAGCTAATTGGTTTTTAGGATCTGCTTGGTTATGTTTGGATTGGTTTGGGGTTGATAAGATTTAAGATGAATTGGGCTTGAATGCAACTTTGGGCCTACTTGATTAATTATATAAGTAGAAATAGAGTAATTGTTAGTGAGTGATGTAGACTGCGGTATATCCAAAGTTTATTACGTAAATGAAAGGGTATATCCAAATTAATTCAAGACTCGTCGCGAAAAAAAGGGGGATGAAATAGACATAAAAATAAATATCTCGAATTTATAAGAGATAGTGTTCATAAACACGTTAGTTGCTTTTAGGCGCACTTCAACAATAATTTAATTATCGTGGTTGTGAGTACGGTTCTCGTGGCATAACTATGATATGTAAATCCAAATTCAAGTTCGCATTTATGCGATTTGACCAACCAACTTCAAATAAATAAAAAAATGAACATGTTGTAAATCATGTGTATGTCTCACGTGACGTGATTTGCAATGTGTACAAAAACAAGTGTGCGACATCATAAATATCATGATTGTTTTTTTTGGGTAAAATTTCATAATTGTTTAAATTATTATTATTATATAATTAAAAGCGGTAAAGGCAAAAGCACATAGGTTCTAAAACATGTAATAATCAGATAATTAAGCCGAGTGTAATTGCAAAATGATCGTGCTAAAATCACGGAATTCGGAAATGGCTCACATCTTCTGCTGGGTTAACAGAATTCCTTACTTGGTCTTCTGCATTTCATAGACCTAAATAGAGTCAATTTTTCTTGAATTGAGATTTAAAATAAATGGTGACTTGGAACACCGTAATAAACAATTCCAAGTGGCGACTCTAAAAGTTAAATACATAATCCCATTTCAATGATGTCATTTAAAGTGGAAAAACTCCCTTTCCCCATAAAAAGGAGGTGATAACGTCTTTGTCCCATTTCAATGTTGCAGGTGTGACAACCTACCTGCACTTTGAAAATATGTTGGTTAAATAAAGAATATGCAGTGTAACCACTACAGGATGACATGATACTAATTACAATGATACATAAGGTTATCCAATGAAATCTAAGTTACCTGGAATGTTGGAATTTCATGTGGAATTATACTAATGGATTGCGGCAATACAATTGCTCTTCTGAATATTTTTACTAGTTACAGAAGCTTTGCCTTCTTGAATTCCTTCAGGTTTATTTAATTTATTCGGCCAATTATGTCATTTCAACAAATGAAGTTATCTATAGTATTGAAGTTGCTCAGTTAACTAGATCGTGGGATCGAGTAGTCTTTTGATTTTTTGAACTTGATAGAAGTAGTAGCAAATGATATGGCCGTTCATTCGTTCTATCATTGGCTATATATTATGGAGCAACTTAAGGTATGTTGCCTTACAGGGTTGTGAAGCAAGATGGTAAGATAAATTCATGGTCTTAACTGGAGCGAGGCCCATACTTGAAATTAAACGAGTCCGTAGAATCCAGAGAATTTGGGGAAAAAAGAGCTAGGTGATCTTCTTCTCCAAAAAGCAAGAATTTGGTGACTCCTATTGCTCCAGTGCCCCAACCGCATAAATCAGAGATTCTCTGTAGAATTGATGAATTGGTGATGATGATGAAGGAACCAAACCAGAGAAGAGACAAAGATAATAGCGGTAGTAGTAGTAGTAGTAATATGAGATGCCCGCACTGTGCGGGTCCTCTTTCTAAGGAGATGGTAAAAACAACCCTTTCTCTATTCCTTTTTCGTTTAGTTCTGTATTATATGTGTATATGTATGAGAGTGTTTCTCTCATTCCATTTTTGCAGGAGACAAGCCAGTGGACGGTTCCCCCTCTAATCCGTGATAGCTTTTCTATGGTTTGATTTCAGATTTTCAATTAATTATTATGTTAATACTACTTTTTTACCCATGAGTAGACAAGTTAAATTGCACATGCATATGGATTGTGTTAGTAGCAGTCAGGGCGACTCGAGCTTACGCAGGGCCTAAAGACAAAGTTTAATATGAGGCCTAAATTTTTAAAAGAAAGTTATAAAATATGTTTTTATTTGAAGTATATTCTTCTAACTTTTTGAGATACAAAGTTGTTAATAATCTTTTTTATAATCGATTTTCTCTTATAATTCCTTTTCAATTGATGATATAGCCAACTCATTTAATCTTTCTTGAGATATTATTAATCTTAGATAAGATTTTATAGAGCAATAGAAGTATAGAACTATTGGAAGTTTGAAAGTATTGTTGAACACTTGAACTAATAAAATCTTGGGGAAAGAAGGTGAGTAGTGAAATCTTGGAGAAAGAAGGTGAGTAAAAATATCAAAGAGAAAGATAGAAAATTTGTAGGTGTTTCTGAAATATAAAGAGATAGGGAAAAATAAAGATTGACTTGGACAAATTAAGCAAGAGAGTAAAATTTTTAATGGAGTAAAAAGTGGAAAATTGAAACGTTGGAAAAAATATTCATCTACCCAGTTTTTAGTAAGTCAAATTATTAATTTATTTATAAATCTAAATTTTTTTTTTATTATAAACTCTATTTTTGTATTAAAAGTACTAAATATTATTTTTTAAATGCCTATGAACCTATTATTTTTAAACAAATGGGCCCCCCAAATTTGGGGGCCTAAAACACAAGCCTTACTACTTCTAACCTTGGAGCTGGCTCTGGTAGCCGTGAAAAGAAAATACGAAGAATACTTAAAGTTGGTTTTATAGCAGAAATATTGGGTAAATTTCACAAAAGGTCATATAAATATGATTTTTTTTTACCAAAGTCCTATAACTATGTTTTCTCACACAAAAATCATAAAACATTCAATAACTCACACAAAAATTATATTGACCAAAAAACACAACTTTTCGGCAGTATTTCTTATTCCACATTTATTATTTTTTTATTGTCAGTTTAATAAATAACAACCCAATTAAAATAGGAGATATATATATATATAGCCGCCTCCAAATATAATAATAAAAATATGTATATTTTTGCATATATGTGTATTATATACATAAATTTACATATTCTATCCACTTTTTGGCTAGCGAATGCAATTAATTTCGATCAATCAGTCAATTATATTGGATCGGGACAGAGGGACTGACCTGTCCCGATCCAATACCCTTATACATAAATAGAATAATACTAAAAGTGAGGCCTTCCCCCAAAAATAATTTAGTTTGAAATGTGTGAGATTCTGACCTAGGAAAAAAAAGGTATGGACAATTAGAGAGCTCTTGAAACAATAGCGCTATCAATTTGAATGAAAATCTTGAAAAGAAATAAAAGTTAGAAGTTTCGTGTTTCGGAGGATTCACTTTTAGTATTATTTTAATTTACATATATGGGCATTGAGTCAGGTGACGTGAGGTCGGGTTGGGTCATTTTTGTTTTAATTGAATTATTATTTATTCGACTGAAAAAAATATGGAATAAAAAAAATACTATCGAAAAGTTGTGTTTTCCGGTCACCTATGATTTTGTGAGTTAGTAAAAGTTTTATGATTTTTGTGTGCAAAAAACATATTTATATGGCTTTGATAAAAAAAGTCATAGTTATAACCAGTTGTGAAATTTACCCCAAAAATATTAGTATTTAAGTTGAATGTATAAATAAATTTTAATTCTTTAATGTTGCAACATATGAGAGTTACGTAGAATAGTAGTAGTACCTGTACTTTTAGAAGTGTGTTAAATGTAAATCTGAAATCCCCATTTAAAATTTTTATGAAATCGCCAATAGAAAATGTATTATATAAATCGCCTGTTTTGTCTCTGAATCTGCTTGTCCTAATTCATCACTCTTTCCCCGCTACTTAACTACTTACTTAATGGTTCAGATTGGTTCTGCGGTTGGTGGGACTACAAGTGCGTTCTATGGGTTCAACCATGGTATGAACCTGTGTTTTGACCATCCTTACTTTCTATATTTGGTTAACATTTGTGATTCTTCTTGTTAACGGCTTTTCCGTGTCACTTATATACTTTTTTTCCCGAGGTTAATGCTCTGTGTTGATTATAATTTTCTCTATAAGGAGCAAATGGATACTGGGGATTCGTATAGCTGTCTCCGTCTCTCCGATTAGCTTGGTACTAAAACTTAGTTGTTGTTGTTGTTGTTGTTGTATGCTCTGCTTCATGTTACAACCAAACCATGCTGTAACATGAAATAACACCACCCATCTGGGTATTGGTCCGGCATACTATCATTCGTTTTGAATTTGAATTCTTTGTGGAAATAAATGAGTAAAAGATACTGATATGTTCATCTGAGAGGGATAACTTTTACCTAAGTACTATACTCGTGTTATATGCATCTGGAATCCACAGTGAGGTGACAATGTTGCTTGTGATCATGTTAATCTTAACCGACAAGTCCTGTTTATATCTCATTCTTCTACTTGCAGTGATGCCGATCGTTAGAAGGTGGATTAAAGGACCTATGTGGTTGCATTTCCTTGTTGGTGTAAGTATTCTTTTTTCCTACTTCCTCATGCTGTAATATGTGAATGTTTAAGGAGACCCAGAAGGCCAGAAGAAACTTCTAATAATGTCTCCGAAAGCTTATAGATGCTAGCATTCATTGCTACGGCAAAATTTTAAAGCACTAGACTTTAGTCTAGGAGCGATAATGTGCCAATTTTCTGAACTCTATCATCAACACAACCTTAAGTCATAAGTGTTTTACACAATAGTAAAGCATATTTACGTACATGACAAAAGTATAGAACATGTAAAGTAAAAATATAATAGACTTCTCCCTTATCAGACAAAAAAGGAATTGATTCACTCGTTCCTATTCTTTAGTTGTCTGCCTCTCTCACTTTTATAGTGGTGGACTTTATATTGGTGGTTTACCTGCTATATTTTTACTTTTTCTTTTTGTTTATGCAGGCCCCTCCTGTGATAGTTTTCTCATCTGCATGTGCAGGGTTAGCAGGTTTGAACTTACTTTTTCAAACCTTTAAGATTGTCTAATCTATTACAGATTTTTAAAGCCTTCTGTGAAATAGCCTATTCCCTTTAATACGTTCATTATATTTGAATAATTAGAAGAGAGTACTTAGTAGCATTGATGGAGGACAATTTTAGGGCTTTCGTTGCATTCGAATCGACATAAAATGAGAGCAAGTTATATTGTTCATCATGAGTACATCAAGCTAAGAACATGAAGAAAATTGTAGGCTTTAGTGTTGGCAGATTGGTAAGATGGTTAATTCTCTTATGTAAAACTGAAAGCACCAATAAAGTAGAAAAGCTTTCATTACAACGACTCTAAATTTCCATTCATCAGAATATCAGATGAACCTAAGCTGAACATACTAGTGTGTCATCTAAATTGAAACGGTGGGAGTAGTATTTATTTTTTGGAATCAGTGAGTTGTTCTTAGAAAGGATGAAGAGGATATGCCAAGGAGCAGCAGAAATGATCCTTTTTTCTTCCTTTGCTCCTGTAACTACTTTGAATTATGGCAATCCTCAGCTAGATCTGTCTCATGAAATCCTTTGCCGATTTGAACCTTATTCATATCATATTGGTTGGACTAGGATGAGATGATAATGGAAATTTGAATTTTGACAAAGAAAATCTTGGATTCCACTTTCATTTTTTGTCTGCTTGTACTTTGTGTTGGTTTCTTTGATAGGAGGGAGATCCAAGAGGTTCCCTCCTTTGGAACAAAAACTCGTTTCTGTTACCTATTATTTTATCTAGACTGCGAGTTTGGAAACCTTGTCTCTCTTCCCTTATTTTGTTCCATTTGACATGCTTTTCCATGGTTGAAACCTTACAGGTGGTGCTGTTCCAGCATTTGCTCAGCTAGCATCTTCGTCTTACCATGCCGCGATTTCATCTTCCTCGTCACCACCTACTGTTTCACAAGATGAAAAGATGAGAAAATCTAGAACTTCTTCAACTCTGTAGCCTAAACACTAAGAGGAGATGTTTTTACTATCAGATCCTGTGCATTCTGCAGATCATCTTAGTTGGCTGTAGTCCTCCCTCTCCTGTTTGTTTTACCAGCTTTTGGCTACATTTAAGATTTCTGCTTTGTTCTGGTGATTTATTTTCCTTTTGAGAGAATGTGCAACTTGTCCATGTAATGAGTTGTTTATTTTGTAAATTCCAACCTTAATTTTACAGTGGAAGTAGCAAATTTGCGAATGTGTCCAGCTCCATTGAACTGCATTTCAGTTGTAAGTGATTAATTTCAGGAAAAGTTATTTTTTTTATTGTCATTAATTGCGCGGCCTGCCTGCGACTTTCTTAGGTGAAAGTTACAAACATTTATGAATTATTGACAATGCATTCCATTTTTTCTTGTTGCCTTGACAATGTGACTAGGAGGTTACGGGTTCGAGCCGAGTAAACAACCTTTTGTAAAAATGCAAGGTAAGGCGGTGTATAACAGACCCTTGTGGTCCGGCCCTTCTCCGGACCCCGCGCATAGCGGGAGCTTAATACATCGGACTGCCCTTGACGACTGGAATATTGAATGTTATGACTTCTGTGCTATTACTACAGTTTGCTTGCTTCTACTATTGTCGGGAGGATACTAGGATGCAAAAAAGGAGCAACAACCTTTCTCAAACAACTTGCACTTTTTATATTCAATTTATCTTATTAAATTTACTTTTGTCGAGTTTGAAGAGAAGCCTGTTGAAATGCAGTTGGGATGAAAAGTATGATGCTTCTGTCCTTTCTTCTTTTCTTACTTTACGATTATATATAACGAGTAATGACGATTACTTTCAAATTTTATGCCCCTTTCGGGTCAAAGTAATGATAATTGTTAAGAGTTATTTACATTTTCACCGCTAAAGAATGCTCCCTTTTGCCATTTTCACCATATATATATAAAGCGCGTTTATCTCTATATGAGTTCCGAAGTATGAAGTGGGAGAGAAGGGATGACACAATTGGGGTTTTGAATAAAATGACCTTTTGATTTTTCATTTTTTTTTGTTTTCGTATTGAAAAAGTAATAAGAATGAGAGATGTTAAGCTTTTTATTATTCTGGTGTTGAACTATTTTCCCGCAAGACCTCCCCTATAGTATCGTCACCGCAGTAGAGTTTAACCATCAAGATCGGAATGGATGGTGTGGTTCCTCTACGACTCGGACACCAGAATATCGAACCATGACCGAAGAAAGGCATAAGAGAAAAGCATATTGAATAATGATATATATATATATATATATATATTCTAATCCCCTAAGGTTTTCATTCTTCTTCTTCCTTTTTTTTTTTTTGGCAAATCCATAAGTGCTTTAAGTTGCACCATTTATATATTCTTTCTTTGGAAAATATTTTTTCGCAAGTAGACATAGAAGTATAAGCTTTTTTCCTTAATTGAAAAGGGAAAAAAAAAAAAGCAGCACGCTAGATTAGACAATCGTTACATAACATAAGAATATCCTGATTGTTTCGACTATAGAACTGATCAAATATAATACTTAGATAATCATTAAATAATCAATTTTATTAAACTAATTCCATTAGAGAAATATAAGTGAGTAAAGATAAAAATGTGATTTTAAACCGTGATAACCAATTATTGATTTTGATTAATAAAATCATTTTTTATCAGAAGACTTGTTAAAATCAGATTAGAATAAAAAACCATATAAACTGTATAAAGCAAAGTATATATTACGCAGAAATCTCCAATATAAGAAGATCAATTAGTGGTATAATAATAATAATAACACAAACTTAATAGGGGTATTATCACTTTAGCCCGTCCCATAAATTATTTACACCGATAGCCGAAAAAGTGTATAAAACTTGTATAATTTTTTTATATAATATATATACAAAAAAAATATACAAATTTATACATTTTTTCGGCTATTATTTTTACCGCGGCTGTACAATGTCATTTTTCTAACTTAATAACAAGTATAGCAAATGATTGAAAAAGAAAAGAGATATAACTATAGCACAAGACGAAGAAAATTAATATTTAAACAGTCAAACATCAAAACGAACTTCAATCAAGAAGTCATAAAAACTAATACTATCTAAAAACAGTGGAATTAAGCTAATGAACTAGCTATAATTAAGGTCTTAATCTAAATTCTAAAGCCTAAAACCTCATTATTGACGATCAATATAGGATCAATCTTTATAGATCGATGAGTTCTCATCAAGAAGACTATCAAGAATATTCTGGGATTGAATTTCATCATAAGAATCTTCATAAAAGTTATTCACGTCGAAATTCATAGGCAAAATGTTGCAGTTCTCTTGATATCCTCTTTGATCCCAAAAAATATTTCCAGGAGAAAATGATGGATGAAGAGGCATGCCATAGTTTGGTCTTGGTCCATAATGTGAAAAATTATCAAGACTGTATTTGTTATAATCCATGTTGAAACCAGGATCGTCGAAAGTGATATCATAATGATGAGGTAATTTTAAATTTTGTCTCGCAATTTCATATGAATCTGTAGTTCCTTCGTAGTCACAATTCTCCATCTTACCAATAGAAGAACAACTTATGCTTGCATCGTCTTGCTCTTGTTCCTTTCGGGCATTCTTGAATGACTTGTCAACTTTTTTATAAATCCTGCATAGAACCCAATCGTCGAGCTGCAACAACAAAAAAAAGTTACTTTATAAAGAACTGTGACGACGATGACAACAACAACAACTCTTCGGAGTTGCCTAGTTAGTTTGGAGGGTGGTCATCCATGCTAGGATCAAATCTCCCCTCAATGTCTCCTGGGTTGAGCTTTGTCGCACAGGACTTGCCTAGTGCGATTTTCATCCTCCGTGTGGTTTGCAGGTTAGCACACAGGGGAGGTTTACCCGGTACGTACAAAGTGCTCACCACAGAGTGCTCATCCGAAGGGCAGAGACTGTGGCATAGGTTGTAACGGTTGCGGGTTTCCCCTCTTACCAAAACAACAACAACAACCACCTAGTAGAATATCCCACAAGTGGGGTCTACAGAGGGTAGTGTATACGCAGACCTTACCCTACCTATGAAGGTAGATAGGCTGTTTCCCGAAAGACCCTCGGCTCAAGAACCAAAAAAGATGGATCAATAGAGAAACAATAACAACAATAATATAATAAGATAGTGTAAGCAAATAATACAACGAATAATGACAGAGATCCAGGGATATGAAACTACAAGAATAGTGTCCATCCTACCGTTAACACTAACATACCCTATAGAAACAAAGGACTAGGAATAGGAAGGTACACGCCTAGTACTACTACTGATAAGACAATGCAAAACTATAGACTGTCTATCAATTCATCACCCTAATTTTCGACCTCCACACCTTTCTATCGAGGGTCATGTCGTTGGTATTTGAATATTTTTTAACCATGTCCTCGATTATAAAGAACTGTGAATTTCATCTAAATATTTGCATGATAGTAAATGAATTTAAGTATTATGTGTACTTTGTATAATTTTTTCACCATTAGGTTAAGTTACATGGAATAACAAATTAATACGTAACTATTTTATCTAATAACTCGAAAAGAAAGTTGATAACATGCTATAAAGGTTAAATTATACTTAAAATGTAAAAGTTAAAAGTTTTTTATGTTGTCAATGCGTATAACTTAAAGCATATTAAATAATAAGAGACCAAAAAGGAAAAAGAGAAATAGAAAGGTTGAAAAAGTTTATTTGTAGACAGAGGCGGATCCAGTATTTAAAGTTTATGAGTTCCTATAGTGACCTTAAGTATATATACAATAAATAATTGGGTTCATAATAAAAAATTTATAGATATTTAGTGAATTTTATAACATATATATAAGCTATGTGCAAAAACTACTGAGTTCACGGGAACCTACATGTAATAGGCTGCATCCGCCCCTGGTTGTAGACTCACTTTATTGTTAAATAAAACTCCTAATACCCACAAACGTTTCAAGTTAAGAATCTGGAATTTCTAGCTAGCTTGTACAACAACAACAATATGGTCGGTATATTGTGGTGGAGTCACATGCGTCAAAGGAGTGTCAACCGATACCCATCATCGGAAAATTATACTGTATAGCTCGGTATTTTTAAAATATTATATATATAATGACACCCCTTGACTTCTTGTTGACTTTATTTCTTTATATTTTAACTCCCTTAATGAAAATTCCGGTTCCGCCACTGTCAGTTCTGGAGGAGGGTAGTGTGTATGCAGTCTTACTCCTACATTGTGCAGGCAGCGAGGCTGTCTTTGATAGATCCTCGTTTGTTTCTACCTAGCTAGTCCGACTCATAATCTAAGTTGAATACAATTGAAACTAACTAAAATTAAAAGTTTATGAAAAATAAGATTCTTACCCTCATGTCTTGTGCATGTCTTTTGAGCCTGCGAGATTCATTCACTCGAAATTCATGCATAATCCAATTTGTTTTGTCACCTTTGGGAGGTTTTCCTTCATAAAAAACTAAAGCCTTTCTAAATCCAACTTTAATATCATTGTGCTTTATAGGTTTGTCAGCTCCAGTAGCTTTCCAATAACCTGTTCCTGCTGCTCGATTTGGCCTATTACCATTTGGATATTTTCTATCCCTTGGAGTGAAGAAGTACCATTCCTTGTCTCCCAGCATTGAATAGTTCTCTATTTGCATGTTAAACAAGGAAAAACAAAGGAACATTTTAGTGAACTAAGTAGCTATAAAGAGTCACATAGTCAAGTATTAAGCAATAGTATAAAAGGCCAGCCCGATGCACTAAGCTCCCGCTATGTGCGGGGTTCGGGGAAGGGCCGGACTATAAGAGTCTATTGTATGCAGCCTTACAAGAGGATGTTTCCATTGCTTGAACCCGTGACCCTCCTGGTCACATGACAACTAAGTTTAAAAAAAAAAGGACAATTATGTATGCTTATAGAGTAATACAAAATTCAATTAGATAAAATCATATAAAAAATGTATACAATCGTTAAGAGATCATACAAAGAGAACTAAACTACCTTCTCTATAATAGAAAATGATCAAAGAAAACCCTAATTAAGTAGGATAAGCAACACAAATAGAGTTCACTCGTGATTAAGGTTCAAATTAAGTATGTTACAATATCATTGAACCATCCAAAACCACAGATACCATAGATTAAATAGCAGGATTAATGCTAAAGTAAACTTTTAGTATCAGGAATCTAGATTTATATTTTGTATAAACCCGAAAATAAAGGTAAATAGAAAAAAAAATTATCTAGTATCCAAGTGAAAACAACAAACCCTAATCACAAGTTCTTAGTGTAGAAGACGCAATAGATCGTTCGAATCCATTGCTTCTAAATATAGTATATAGTCTTATTCTAAATTCTGAATCCATCACTGCAGGCATCAGAACGAGTTAAACTACATTAATATAACTCTTTAAGTACCAAGATCTTTGAAGTTTAAGTTTAACATACACAAACCCTAATTAAAGTTACTTAGTCATGAAACATACAAGAAACTAAACATGATTATTCTATTGTAAGAGATTAATTAATGAAAATAGATTAAGAAAAACAAAATATAACCTGAAAGCTCTTGAGGGCTATATTTATAAAGATTAACCTCCTTGATTTTGTCATGTGGTAAACGTTCATTCATCACTCTCTTCTTAAGATAATGAATGATAAGCTCTTCATCATGTGGACAAAAACGATATCCAGGTGGAAAAACAAAACTATCATCAACATAATTAACTCTGCTAATCTCACTTATGATATTGTAATTTGGTTTTACTATGATCAAACCCTTTTCATCTTCTACTTGTTTTTGTTTTTCTAATTCAAGAATTTTAGGGTTTTGACTGGCCTTCAGATGCGCCTTAGTTTGCTCATCAAACTCCATTGTTAGACTACAAGAAGGAATCCAGTTGAAAAATAGCTTTGATATGGACTCTATTTATTATAGAGACCTATAAATCTGAGATATCCGATAAAATTTGTTAAGATTAGGGTAGATTTTTTTTAATGTAGAATCTTATCTGTTACCGAAAAATGCTAAACCTTGTTTTTACCCCCCCCCCCCCTGCCTCCTTTTTTTTTTTTGTGATTAGTCTTGCATATGGATTTTACTTATCTTATTTGAGAATTAACAAATTAAGTAATAAATTGTTTTATGGATTATGGAATACAAATTTTCGAACACTGCCATGAAAAAAAGAATATAATAGAACGAAAATTAAAATTAATGCGGGTGAATATAAATATTAAGCAATAAATTTCACTACTAAAAAAGGTAATTTCCGACCGGAAAACCGACTGAATATTGGGTTTGACAAAAAAAAACTTGGTGGGCATTAAAAATCGACCGACTCTGTCGGTAAAAACAGTATGTATATTGAATTTTAATTGATTTGGTATTTTCTCACACTCGACCAAAAAATACACATACAAAGCATTTCTTTTACTTCAAATAGATTTGAACTATTAAAAATGTATAAAATTATTTTAAAACAAATATAAGGTTAACCTTGATTATTGTTTTCTAAAATATTACATATGTTTTTCATGAATGGAAGAGATCTGTGCAAGATGGCTCAAACATTACCATTATAAACAACTTCAAATAAAAAGATATACGAATCTTATTAGTATAAACTCAAGTCGCTTATTAAATTTCGGCTTTAAGTTTTGTTAAAAAGAAGCATGCACCCAAGTTTTCTTTACCTGTGGCGGTAGAGGGTTACGGTGGTGTTTGCATCTTGACTATTTGTAGGGAGTTCAGAAAATATCATGAACTTTTTCTGTGTAATACATGCTGGGACTTGGGCTTTGATTGATTCTATATTTATCTTTGGTTTCTCACCGGTGCTGATTCCACTTCTCCATCATATTTCTCTATTTCATCTTGCTGAGTGTTTCAATTCTTTGTTATGATCACTACTCTATTCTTTATTTGCCTGCATAGATTAACTTAGTTCCGGGCCTCAAGACAATGATTTATTAATATTAGGCTTCAATACTAAAAATTTTCTTTGATGCGGCAAATTTGACTTTTTGAGTGATTGATTTTTGCATGCCATGGGCTCAAAATCTTTGCAGGAACAAGCTCTTTTCGTTCAATGTTGAAAAGAAAAAGAACAAAACGGCACAAATCTTATCAGTAATCTCTAAGAAAAAGAAATCAAAGTTTAATATGTTCACTGAGTTGTGTTGTACAACACCTTGAAAATTCAATCATCAATCATTGCAGTCAGCCTGAATCTTGAAAAATCGAAGAGAGCATAAAAAATAACTTTGTACGTGCATTTATAGATGAGTCTTTTTCTTTTTAATTTTTCAATTTCAGTTCCAAGATATGTGCTTTAATTGGTTGAGTTGTGGTGAGATTTTCTCTATTTTTTCATTTTTTTTAATGCACCGATAATTCACTACAAAAAAATGCTGAATTTGCGGAGGTTTTATTTACATATTGCGGCGGTCTAATACCTCTGCAATATACTTTTATGGCGGTTTCCAAAACCCCCGCAATAATGTTCGCCGCAACCAATTTGCGGGATTTTTTTGACAGATCGCCGTTATCATATAACGGTGAGTATTTGACGGTGGTATAACCTTCGCAATTTGGTAGCTTTGGCTGTCACTTATTAAAAAAATAAAGGAGGTCTAAACCCCCGCAATTTCTTTATTTAACACCTACAAATTTTATAACACAATATTATTATAGGTTAAATAGCGGCAGTTATAACCTCCGCTATTTATTGAATATTTTTTTCTGCAATATAATATTACTCCATAACTGTTCCAATTTTAATTATATTAATATAATTGTCACGACCCCAAATGACTGATCGTGATGACGCCTATCATATTACTAGACAAGCCAACCTAACCATCATATATCCACAACCAACTGGCTTTCATAAAATCATTTTTTTTAACACGGGTTTGAATACCAATTTCACAAAGAGGTGTTTAAAACAACTGAAATATGCGGAAATCAATAAAACATAAGACAACAGCCCAAACATCTGGTGTCACGAGTCTAGAGCCTTTAGTACACAACCAACTGTCTAATACATCATAAGTCTAAAAATGTGCGGAAAAGAACAAGATAGGAAGGAGAAAAGCAGGGCTGCAGACGCCATGCAGCTACCTTGCAATCTCCGGCAAACTCTGGATAAGTTGAGGACCCTCACTCTGCCGCTCGGGCACCTGGATCTGTACACAAGGTGCAGGGAGTAATGTGAGTATGTCATCTCAGTAAGTAGCTAAAATAAATAAGGTCTGAAAGTAGTGACGAGCAGTTAAAAATCATATAAATGAGTAAACAACAGGATAACAGATCAAACCCCACAGTTTAAAACCAGTTTCGTCATAAAAATTCAGTTTCAATTGAAATACTTGAAATCACATACTTAGCAAATTTTTTCAACAGAGGCTTATTTTGAAGAAGAGTGAAATCAGTGAAAATATGATGACTGGGCCCCTCGGGCAAGGTATCACGCAGAATATGGCCTCTCGGGCAGCCTCTCAGTCACTCGTGATAACAACAGCAGCAGCAGCAACAACAACAACAACAACAACAACAACAACAACAACAACAACAACAACAACAATAATAATAACTGCGGCGTGCAGCCTGATCCATAATTTATAGTCGACTACGCTCACTGGGGGTGTGCAGACTTTGGAGGGGCTCCTACAGCCCAAGCGTCATATCGCTGCGGCGGGCAGCCCGATCCAATATATATATCGCTATGGCGTGCAACCCGATCCATATAAGTATCGCTGCGGCGTGCAACCCGATCCATAAGTCATACATATATAGGTATCCTCACCATTGGGTTCTCAAACTCTCTCAATCATTAACCTCACAACCTCTCGGGCACAACAATAGGAATTTAGGGAACTCAGTCCAAACAGTCCTCACATTTAAGAAGTAGAGTGATAAAACCAGTTTTTAAACAATAAACAGGTAAAACATGACTGAGGATGTACTTTCAAACAAGTAAAGTGAGGAAAGACAGTAAAAATGCCCCTAAAGGTCTCAACAGGTCGGCACAAGGCCCCAAACATGGCATACAACCCGTAATATAGTATAAATGACTAAAGTACGAAATATCATAAGGTTCCAAATCAAATACGCGGCTTTATAGTCGCTACGGGACGGACCAAGTTACAATCCCTACCGGTGCACGCCCACACACTCGTCATCTAGCATGTGCGTCATTGCATTCATCAAAACAAGTCAAATACCGAGGTTTTGTACCCTCAGTTCCAGATTTACAATGGTTACTTACCTCAAACCGCTTGAAATACTACTCTGCGACGCCTTTGCCACTCGAATCGGCCTCCACTCGCATTGAATCTATCCAAAATCAGAATCAAGGCGTCAAAATATGCTAAGGGAACGAAGCCCAAGTGAAAATAATCAATTTACAACATAAATCCCGAAATTACCAAAACCCGACCCCCGGTCCCACGTCATGGAACTCGGTAAAAATTATATCAGCGTAATCCTTATCCTTCCACGAGTCCATACATACCCAAGAACACTGAAATCGGAGTCCAAATGACCCCTCAAATTTCCATTTTAAAGTCTCTTAATCTCAAACCCTAATCCCCAATTTTTCTTCCTTAATCTCCCCTAATACCATGATTAAACAATGAAAAAATGATTATAAACCCAAATAATGAAGCTTAGGGAACTTACCCAACTGATATCCCTTGATTTCTCTTTAAATCCACCGCCTTAGCCTCTTTCCCGTCTTAAAAAATGGTGTACTTAGCAAAATTTCGCGAAGAAAATAATATATACCTTCTGGCCCAGGGATTCCGCACCTGCGGCCAGATACCGCTTCTGCAGTACCGCATTTGCGGTCAATTAGCCACTTCTGCGGCCTTTACTTAATGGTCCAAAACCGCATCTGCGACCAAGTAACCGCACCTGCGCCATCGCAGGTGCGGTAAGCCAACCGCATCTGTGGCTCCTACCCTTCTCCTCCTTGACCGCTTCTGCGGTCTTTTCCTCGCACCTGCAGCATCACACATGCGGTCCCCAACCCGCAAGTGCGGAAATACCAGAACAGAAAAATTTGCAGTTTCTCAAATTTCCCAAACTCTTCAACCATCCGGAATCACCCCGAGGCCTCCAGGACCTCAACCAAAGGTACCAACATATCCCAAAACCTTATTCAAACTTGTATCAATCTTCAAAACACCTCAAACAACACCGAATCAACCAAAACACATCGAATTCAAGCCTAAGTTTCCAAAATCTTCTAAATTACGCTTTTGCTATCTCGAACATGTAAATTTCTAAGCTAACTTGTATTTGTAAGCACGTGATTTTTGCCCTATATGAGAATTACTCCCAAAAAATTCAAAAAATAAAATAATTTTTCTTGGTGTGCAATTTTTGTGATATTTTGTGTAACTATTTGTATGTTTGTCTATACATGTTTATTTGTTAAATTAATAAAAAAATACAAAAATAGGCATCTTTTGCATTTTTAGCATTTAATGTCCAAATGAACAATTTTATGCTTAATTATTACTTAATTGTGCGTTAATTGTTATTGGAAGTTAATTTGCGCTTTTATAACTTAATTTAGTTCTTAATAATAATTTAAGTACTTTTATAATTTAGTTTTAGAAAAATAAAAGATGAAAAGAGAACAAAAATACAAAGAAAAATCGGATTGGGCCATTTCTTCAATTTCAAACCACAGGCCCAAATAATTGCCCAACTTTCCCCATGACCCAGTCCGTTTCAAACCGGGTCGACCCGGTCCGCTCCATTAACCCAACACCCCATCTTCATTTTTGTCCAACACAAAACAAAACCAAAAAAATAAAAAATAAAAGGTGAATTATCACTATTAATAGTTTTATTTTTTGTTTTTTTTATATATAAAAAAAAATCCGAAAATATTTTATTTTATTTTTTTTATTTTTATTTTTTATTTTTTTTTAAAAAAAACATATATAATAATTTCGGGAATGTTTTTTTTTAAAAAAAAAAAGTAAAAGAATGTAGAAAATTTAAAAAAAAAAAAAGTTTAAAAAAAAAATAAAAAAATTTAAAAGTAAAAGAAGGTTGGAATTAAAAAATAAATATAAAGGTATCTGAAAATTTAAAAAATTTAAAGTAATTGAAAGTAGCATTTTTAAAAGAAAAAGAAAAGATAGTGGTTTGTTTTTTAAAGAAAAGTTAAATAAAGTGAGATTCTCTTTTAAAAAAAATAAAAAGTGGGATTTTAAATAAGATAAAGTAATTAAAGTTGGAATTTTAAAAATAAAAGTAAATAAAGGTGGGATTTCTTTTTCTAAAAAAATAAAAGCAATTTGTAAGTGGGATTTCTTTTAATTAAAAAAAATAATAAAATAATAAAAAATAAATCTGAAAATTTCGAAAATTTTGCTATAAATAGAAGAGAAAATTTAGGAAGAAGGGTGGAAAAAAAAAGAGAGGAAAAACTAGATAGAGAGAAGAAAAAAAGAGGGGGCGGAGTGAGAAGTATACACCCGATATACATTCTGGATACACTGAATATACAGGGACAGAATTCATTTTGGAGAGTTTTGAAGTTGAAAAGAATAGTTACTGTTTCATTGCCTCGCTTAAGATCTGAAATAGTCAGAACCTTCCTGCCTTTTACTTCTTCTCTATACTTGGAGTCGTTTATAGTGTCCTGGGTTTACTACTATTCCTACTGTTACTGGTCTATTCCTGTGTTGCTGGACTGTCGTTGTTGTGCTACATTGTTACTACTGTTGCTGCTTCTCAGCTTCATCTTCTCTTGTTTTCCAATACCAGGTACATGTCTTTTAAATTTTAAGTTGGAAAGAGATTCAACATGACTCATCAATGAAGTTTGAATTGAAATTCTGTTTTCTATTTGTCCAAGTTCATCAATTTAAATTTCATTTTTGTTTTATGTTAGTTAATTAGTAGTGAATTCAATTTGATAGCTATGAGCTAATTGTCTTACTTTGAAAGTTCGTATAAAGATTTGTAATAATATTAGCTCATTATCTCATTATTTTAATCATATTAAATTGTCAAAGTAGGGAATATGGCATGAATGTTGGTCATTATTTAATTTTGTTGTTAGTTAAGCAAGAAGTGATGTAGAAGTGCCAAGAAAATTACAGTAGTGATATTTATTGTTAAATAAGGTTAAGATGGTGTTGTTGGTATATTTTTATAAGATAATAGATGTGTGTATAAACGTTGGCGAAAGGTGATATGATGTAGCTTGTTACAATGTTAAAATGTTATGAATATTTACGATATACAGTTAAGTTGCATGTAAGGTAATTTTATTGAATTAACTTGTATAATAATTCCTTTCTTATAAACTCGATACCTATATACCTTCATAAGACAAATTGATCAAATAATTAGGCTTATTAGATTAAAAGCGATTATATGAGAATGAAACGAGATGTATAAGTACCAATTGCAACACTTGATATCAATGGTAATTAGAAATAGAATTTGCATTAAGTAAATCATGAAAAAAAAATTTGGAAAATATTTCCTTCCTTTATGAATCATTCATTTTCAGTTTTATATGCAATTTATTCTTTGATATATATATATATATATATATATATATGTCATATTTGTTTTTTTTAAATAATATTAATCATATTTGTATTCTGTCCTTTGAAATTGAATAGTTGAAATGAATATAACTTATATTCGGAAAATATAATCAACGGTCAACATTTAATAAATTGTAAATTCTTTTCAAAGAATTTAAGGGCACCTTAAATGGGAATTTATCATGATTTTCACATAAAAATGTATAGATATAATAAACAATTTGTGGAAAATCCCTAATATCATTACGAATATTTTGCACAATTAGGGATACGTTCGCGTACCCTGATTATATTTTTAAAAGCAAAAATTCGGATTATGCGTACGCGCAATTTCGAACGAATATTTAATAAAAGGATTTTTCCAAAAGGCGTTAAATCAATTTCATAAAAACCCGAGATGTACGGTTCATTATTCAAGAAAAACAAATATTCTTGATCCAACACAATTTCGAAAAATGATTGCTTAATAAATATATTATAAAAAGTTATTGTGTACACGTACGCGTGACACAAGTCCGCAATTTTTTTTAACACGAATATACGTACGCGTAATTCGATTCAAAGAAGGGTCATCAATAAGCGGTAGTAAAAACATGTAACATCAATGTATTTAATAAAATCAAGGTAATTAAGCCAATAATAAAAACAGTTAAGCGACCGTGCTAGAACCACGGAATCCGGAAATGCCTAACACCTTCTTCCGGATTAACAGAATTCCTTACTCAGGATTTCTGGTTCGCAGAATAATAAACAGAGTCATATTCTCCTCGATTCAGGGATTATAATTGGTGACTTGGGACGCCTTAAAATTCCCAGGTGGCGACTCTAAAACAAATAAACAAATCCCGTTTTGACTGTCCTTCAATTGGAGAAAACTCCCCACGCGCCCTGCGGGCGCGGCGAAAAGGAGGTGCGACAGCTCTGGCGACTCTGCTGGGGAACGAACCCAGAACCATTGGTTCAGGGTTTAAAGAATTCGAGCTTAAAATATCTGTTTTTATTGGCTTTACTTACTATATAATTTTCAACTGTTTATATGCTAATATGCTAAATGTTTTTTTTACCGCTTTAATATTATTTGAATTGTGAATATATACAACTGCTACGAAACCCCCTTCTTTCTGAGTCTTCTGAATTTATGGTGTACACGTGCGCGTGACCCACCTTTCTGTTAAAGTCATACCAAATAAGACGGAGTTGGGACAAGTAACTAGGCCGGGCAGACTTTCGTGCTCCCGGTACGTTACCCCACTTCGGCTCAAACTGTCCGTTTGGGTAAGCCAGGTTTAGAACAATCAACCTAAGGTTTTACACTTAGAATAACTCAGCCATGTACCGGATCCCTAGTAGGAACGAATATTTGCATCATATGCATTTGGCCTTGGAGACTCAACACAGGGGTTGGGTCTGTCTAGGACAGGTGAACCCAAAATTAAAAGACCATCATGATGCATCCTACTTGTTATTTGTGCATTTATTCGCCTCAAACATGCTTGTTGACCAGCTTAAATAAAAGCTTGGTAAGAAGAAAGGAATAAAATGAGTTGCTTTAAAAATTTCGAAAAAATATAGTTTTGAAATAAAGATATTTAATAAATAAAAGAAAAAATTTCGAAAATGATTTTTAGTATAAATTTTTCCAAAATAAATTTTGATTTTATTAAAATTAAATTTCAGATACAAAATGAGCACTACACAAAGCCCCTCATCCACAAGTACGGAGGAATTTCTATGTCAGCTTCAAATGTGGTGGTATGATTTAGGCGAAGACGGTCAAAGATGGGTCGTCAAACATTTGGGAAATCTCACGGACATTATGAAAGTTAAGCCTAGGGATGATCTGATTAAGGCATTAGTAACTTTCTGGGATCCTGTTCACAATGTTTTTCGTTTCTCTGACTTCGAGCTTACTCCTACATTAGAGGAGATAGCTGGCTATGTTGGTTTTGACGGAAGTTTAAGAAATCAAAGCTTGATATTCACAAAGGCTCCTTCAGTACATCGATTCTTCGGTCTTTTGAACATCAGCAGTCAAATCAGGAAAAGCAATGTCATTAATGGATGTTGTTCCTTCAACTTTTTGTATTCAAGGTTCGGAAAGTCAGATGGGTTTGAAATTCATGAAAAAGGCCTTACTAATAAACAAAACAAAGACACTTGGCAGATTCACCGTCGATTTGCTTTCATGGTGGCTTTTCTAGGAGTCATGGTTTTCCCAAATAAAGAGCGAACAATTGATATTCGCACCGCAAAAGTTGTGCAAATCCTTACCACCAAAGAAAATCACACCCTTGTCCCCATCATTCTATCAGATATTTATCGGGCTCTGACTTTATGTAAATCAGGAGCAACGGTCTTCGAAGGATGCAAAATTTTGTTGCAAATGTGGGTGATGGAGCATCTCCAACAACAGCCCAAGATCATACAATATGGGTCAAAAAATGATAATTGCGTCGAGAGCTATGAGGAAAGAACAAAAAATTATCAAGCTCCAGAAGGGATAGAAGCATGGGTATCTCATCTAAAGGCTTTAACGGCAAATCAAATTGAATGGACTCTGGGATGGCTCCCGATGAGGGAAGTAATACATATGTCAACCTCAAATAGTTATCTACTACTATTGGGATTAAGAAGCATTCAGCCATATGCACCACTAAGAGTCTTAAGGCAACTAGGGAGATATCAAATAGTTCCTGATGATGAAGATTTGAGTATGCAAGTAATCGAATTACACCCAGAAGCCACTATTCCCGAAGCTCTACTTCAGCAGATGTGGAATGGATGTCGATACTTGAAAAGTGATACTCAAGTCCCAGACACTACAAAGGGTGAGATGAATCCTGGATATGCAAGGTGGTTCGAAAAACGGTCTCGCGTGGATGATGTACCAGAACCTGAGCTAAAAAGGCCAACAAAAAGACCCCATGTTCAAAACTTCAATGATAAAATCCAAGAGCGGTTGATCTGGGGAGAAAAAGAAAAAGGGTACAAAGCAACTATCCATGCCCTAAAAGAAAATCTAAGAAGCCTCAGTTTGGAGAAAGATTTGCAAGAACAAGAAGCCGAAGGCGAGAAAAAGAGTCTATCTTGTGAGAATGAAAATCTTCATGCTCGATTCCAAAAAATGAAAAGGATTTCTGAAACGCCAAAGAGGAGCTGGAAGGATCAAAAAACCATCGCCAATCTCTTTGAAAGAATGCAAGATTATGATTTCATTCTTGCGGAAAATGAAAGGGCATTGAGCAAAGCAAAAGAAAAGATCCAACAATTAAACGAAGAAGCCAGATCTAACAAGGAACGCCAAGATAGGCAGTCCGAAAAAGACAAGGCACAATTCAATAAGGAAAAAGACTATTGGATGCGATCAGAAGACCAGCTTCGTGCACAACTAGAAGAGGCAAGAAGATGCAACAAAGAACACCAACAAGCAGACCTCGACAAGGAAAGAGCGCAAGCAAGATTAGAGCAGGCCAGACTCCGAGCTTTGTTAGAATCAGCTCTAGATCGTGAGAACCGTGTCAGAGATATAGCCACCACTCGTCAGCAGCAATTGCAAGATCAAGACCAACGTCTCCAAGGTTTCAGGGCACAAATCCACGACCTGGCAGTCTTCACATCTCAAAGTTATGTAAACTGCCAAGGAATGGATTATGAAAGGTTTACAGAGCATGCGCCCACTTTTGCTCGTCATCTAGCAATGGAGTTGGAAAGGATGTATCGTACGCTGGGAGGCCATCCAGGTCAAGCCCCACATTGAGCAGATAATCCAATATTAGAGAACAAAAGTGGAAAGTGGGGCATGTTGTGAGATGTTATGAATTGTATCTTTTATTTTGATTTAAGCGTGTGTGTTTCAAGCTATTTTCTTAAAGTTTTCAAATGTAATTCCATCTTTGTGTAATAAATAAACGTGATTGACTTTATTCTGAACTACGCAAGGTCTGATTTATGTTCGGCATGATACGTAGGCAATCTCTAAGATTCGACCACCACGATAAAGATATATGTAGTAAATAAAAGCGAATGACAATTTTTCAATTTCAAGAAAGCTGGGACAACACAAGCAACCGAGCGAATGCATAATAGAAAGGAATTATTTGTCTAGGAGCATTGCATCTCAACATGTGATTATATATGTGTTAAACTCTCAAGACTAACAAGTTTGTTCATTTTCAGAATTCAACCAGTTAGTTTTTCTAAAGAGTATACTGGCATATTATCACTATCACACAAGATCAAAAGGACCAATACCCGAAAGTATGTCTATCCCAGATGTTGACACAGGTATGGAGATAGAAGAGATGGATGTCGGGAAAATGAAAGAAGAGATGCTTAAGCTCAAGCAGCAAATGGCTGAAATGTACCAAGCTTGGTCTACAGGACAGTTACCCCCATCTTACCCAAATAACCCTGCTCCATCAATGATCCAAACTCAGGATAATATCACCACTGAATTATCCCCAAGTTTCCCCATTTATCAGCACTACCGAGGCACCACCTCTCAGACACCACAGTCTCCACCTCCAAAACCAGTTCCGTACCTTCCTCCACCTATGACTCCTGTTTTCGTAGCACCTCCCCCTGCTACATTTCACAAATCTCCTAGTGAGCCGACATTTCAGGCCCAAGACAACCAATATTACCCCCGGAGCCCACCTTCAAAGCCTCCGAAATCAATTCAACTGCTCCTCGGTTTGATCTCCCAACCGAAATTGACAAGCCAGCCAAAAATGCTGAACAAGAAGAGATGTTCAGGAAGGTCAAAAGTCTAGAACAGTCGTTCCGAGACATGCGGGGATTAGGTGGGCAAGTCAGTGTAGCATACAAAGATTTATGCTTATTCCCTAATGTACAATTGCCAGTTGGCTTCAAGATGCCCAAATTTGACCTATACAGCGGGCACGGCGACCCAGTAGCCCACTTAAGGGGTTTCTGTAGCAAGATGCGAGGAGCTGGGGGAAAGGATGAATTATTGATGGCTTACTTCAGTCAAAGTCTAAGTGGATCAGCTTTGGAGTGGTATACACGCCAGGACCATGGAAGATGGTACACCTGGGATGACCTGGCACAGGCATTCGCATACCATTTCCAATACAATCTGGAAATCATCCCAGATCGATTATCTTTGACCAAATTTGAGAAGAAACACAATGAAAGTTTCAGAGAGTATGGTTTTCGGTGGAGAGAACAGGCAGCAAGAGTGGATCCTCCTATGAAGGAGAGCGAAATGGTAGACTACTTCCTCCAAGCCTTGGAACCAACTTACTATGCCCACTTGGTTTCAGCAGTTGGAAAATCATTCAACGAGGTAGTGAAGATGGGAGGTATGGTGGAAGAAGGCCTCAAGACAAATAAAATCATGAGCTATTCAGCAATTAAGGCAACTACTCAAGCTATTCAAGGCGGGGTAGGAGGAATCGGAAGAAAGAAGAGGGAGGAGGCAACCGTAGTTGATTCAGGAATTTGGCCGGGACCCAGAGGTTCACCGCTTTACTATAATCAACAACGACCTCGCCAATCAGCTTACCACCATGATTCATCCCAACACTACTATCACTCTTCAGAGCCTCATTTTGCCATTAACCATGCTCAAGCATACAATCAGCCACATGTTCACACCAATTGGCGTGCTCCTGTCACACCAAATACTTACCCACGAGCCTATCCCGGACCAGGTTTCAGGCCTAGGCCAGCATTCAGGGGAGAAAGGGAACAGAAAAAGAAAACTTACACTCCATTGGGAGAGTCTTACACTAGTCTGTTCCACAGGCTGAGACAGCTAGACATGTTGAGACCAATACAATCCAAACTACCCAATCCTCCTCCAAAGAATCTGGATTACACCATTAGCTGTGAATATTGCTCCGGTGCACCAGGCCATGATACGGAGAAATGTTGGCATTTGAAAAATGCAATACAAGAGCTGATTGATACTAATAAAATCGAGGTTCAAAACCCCGAAGCTCCAAATATCAATAGAAATCCAATGCCAGCCCATCAAGAGGCTAACATGATAGAAATCACACAAGCTAATGGGGAGACAAAGAAGCCGTCACAAACTGTCATGATGATCAAGTCTCATAAAACCAAGCCAGAAAAGCAGTTAATGGAGGAGAAGCCGGTGTCTAAGCAGAACAAAAATGGTGATGAACCGTCTATGATAGTCGATGAGGGATCATCGAGCAAAGTTTCCGCAAAACAAGAAAGGCCAAAAGTGATAGTACCAGGGGTTGCTAACAAACCCGTTGTATTCGTGGAAGGAGCACGTACAGATCGGGTTATTATTGCACCTGTAATCCAGCTGCCGATCATCAACAACAAAACCATCCCATGGAACTATGAACGGATGACCGTAATGTACAAGGGCAAAGAAATCAAGGAAGAAGTGTGTGAGGTGCAAGGCTTGACTCGTTCGGGAAGATGTTTTACTCCCGAAGAGCTGAGAAAAACTAAAAACAATCCAATGCCAACAAAGAGAGCTGTGACGGAAGAAGAGGCGGAGGAGTTTTTAAGAAAAATGAAACTCCATGATTATTCTGTGGTGGATCAATTAAAGAAGACCCCCGCTCAAATTTCATTATTGTCCTTACTGATCCATTCAGAGGAACACCGTCTGGCGTTGATGAAAATCCTGAATGAAGCTCATGTTCCTGAAAAGATCTCTGTAAATCATTTGGGAAAAATAGCCAACATAATCTTTGAGACAAACAGAATTACATTTGCCGATGATGAATTGCCTGCGGAAGGTACCGAGCATAATAGAGCTCTTTACCTCACCGTGAAATGTGAAAACTCCGTAGTAACCCGGGTATTGGTTGACAATGGGTCCAGTGCAAACATATGCCCTCTCTCCACTTTAAACAAATTAAAAATTAAAGAGGAGAGGATCCAAAAGAATAGTATCTGCGTACGAGGATTTGACGGTGGAAGCAGAGATTCATTTGGCGACATAGTATTGGAACTAACTATAGGGCCAGTTGAATTCACCATGGAATTTCAAGTGTTGGACATGACTGTTTCTTACAACTTGTTGTTGGGTCGACCATGGATCCATGCTGCTAAAGCAGTCCCATCAACACTACATCAGGCTGTCAAGTTTGAATGGGATCATCAAGAAGTAGTCGTGTATGGAGAAGAAAGTTTAAATGCTCACAACAGCACCATTGTACCGGTCGAGAGAACAGAAATTGACCAAGGACCATGGGTATACCAAGTGTCCGACACGGTGTCGGTAGAGAAAATTCCAGAGGGGAAACACCTTTCGAATCCAAAGATATCCTCTGCATCAGTCATGGTAGCTTATGAAATGCTGAAGAATGGCTTTATACCCGGCAAAGGTCTGGGCTTATCTCTGCAAGGAATTGTACAACCAGTATCTCTCCCCGAGAACTGGGGAACATTCGGTTTAGGGTTCACACCTACCGCCAATGACGTGATAAGGGCCAGGAAGTTGAAACACCAAGCATGGTTTCTTCCAAAACCAGTACCACAGCTGTCGAAGTCTTTTGTCAAGACCGGTGCTAAAAATCGCCCGATAACAACAATTCCTAAATCCCAGGTCAATCCTGAGGAAGAATTAATTGAAAGGTTCGAGAAATTGTTTAGTGATGTGAATATGTTGGAAGGCGGAGAAGGGTGTAGCAACGCAGAAGTTCAATTCGTTGGACCAGAAACAAAGCTCAATAATTGGAAAGCCACTCCTCTCCCAATTCGAAAGGAGTCTTGGTAGTTTATTTTGATTTTCTTTCAGTTTGTTTGGGTTATTTCAAGGTTGTAATCCCAAAGTTTATCTTACAGTTTGGTTGAAGTGTGCAAACCTTGTTATTTTTCATCATCCAATAAAAAGCAGTTTCCTTTTTATTATCGTTCCTGATAGTTTTCTTTTCTTTTTCTTCTTTCCTATACAGTTCCTTTTACGCTGGCTCTAGTGATATGGCATGCATGAGGAATCCTCAGCCCAGTCTTAAAAATCAATCTGGTTCCGAAATAATAATTCAAGAAATATATTGTGATTATGAATCAGAATATGATGAAGATGAGGTTTTTGAAGAGATTAGTAAAGAGTTAATTCACTTTGAGGAAAAAATCAAACCTAACTTGAGTGATACCGAGGACATCAATATAGGGGACACGAGTAATATCCGAGAAACTAAAATAAGTGTCCATCTGGAGCCAAAGATCCGAGAGGAGTTAATTAAAGCACTCATAGAATTCAAAGATGTTTTTGCCTGGTCGTATGACGACATGCCGGGCTTGAGCACTGATTTAGTGGTCCACAAATTGCCCACCGATCCAACAGTGCCTCCTGTCAAGCAGAGGCTGAGAAAATTCAAGCCTGAGATGAGTATGAGAATTAAGGAAGAAATCACCAAACAATTGGAAGCAAAGGTCATTCGAGTCACTCGATATCCTGTTTGGTTGGCTAATATCGTTCCTGTACCAAAGAAAGACGGCAAAATTAGAGTATGCGTCGACTATCGCAATCTCAACAAAGCAAGTCCAAAGGATAATTTCCCATTACCCAATATCCATATTTTGATCGACAATTGTGCCAAGCATGATATAGGGTCTTTCGTGGATTGTTATGCCGGATATCATCAAATTCTAATGGATGAAGAAGATGCAGAAAAGACGGCATTCATCACACCATGGGGAACTTATTGCTATCGGGTAATGCCATTCGGTTTAAAAAACGCCGGAGCAACCTATATGAGAGCAATGACCACAGTGTTTCATGATATGATACACAAGGAGATTGAGGTATACGTGGACGATGTGATCATAAAATCAAAGCATCAGGCCGACCACGTTGAGGATTTGAGGAAGTTCTTCTTAAGACTTCGCAGGTACAACCTCAAGCTTAACCCTGCCAAGTGCGCATTTGGAGTTCCATCCGGAAAGTTGCTGGGATTCATAGTCAGTCGACGAGGCATTGAGCTAGATCCGTCAAAGATCAAAGCCATCCAAGAACTGCCACCCCCAAGAAACAAAACTGAAGTAATGAGTTTGTTGGGAAGGTTAAATTATATCAGCAGGTTTATTGCTCAGCTCACAACAACCTGCGAGCCAATTTTCAAATTGTTAAAAAAGGATGCTGCAGTCAAATGGACCGATGAGTGTCAGGAAGCGTTCGATAAAATAAAAGGGTACTTATCAAACCCACCCGTGTTGGTCCCGCCAGAGCCAGGAAGACCTTTGATTCTTTACTTGACGGTTTTGGAAAATTCATTTGGTTGTGTATTGGGGCAGCATGACCTCACTGGCAGAAAAGAACAGGCCATCTACTACCTTAGCAAGAAGTTCACAGCTTATGAGGTTAAGTATACTCATCTGGAAAAGACATGTTGCGCCCTAACATGGGTAGCTCAAAAATTGAAACACTATTTGTCATCCTACACTACTTACCTCATTTCTCGTTTGGATCCCTTGAAATACATTTTTCAAAAGCCTATGCCAACGGGAAGACTTGCAAAGTGGCAGATATTGCTCACGGAATTCGACATCATCTATGTGACTAGAACTGCAATGAAGGCTCAAGCACTGGCCGATCATTTAGCCGAAAACCCGGTCGATGAGGAATATGAGCCGTTGAAGACTTATTTTCCTGATGAAGAAACAATGCATATCGACGAGGTGGAACAAATCGAAAAACCTGGCTGGAAACTTTTCTTTGATGGAGCCGCCAACATGAAAGGAGTCGGAATAGGAGCTGTAATCATTTCTGAAACAGGGCGTCACTATCCTGTTACGGCTCAATTGCGATTTTATTGCACCAATAATATGGCTGAATATGAAGCTTGCATTTTGGGGTTAAGGCTAGCTGCAGACATGGGTATCCGAGAAATCTTAGTCATGGGAGATTCGGATCTTTTGGTACATCAAATTCAAGGAGAATGGGAAACCCGAGACTTGAAGCTCATACCATACCGACAATGTCTACATGATCTTTGTCAGCGGTTTCAATCAGTGGAATTCCGACATATTCCAAGAATCCATAATGAGGTAGCCGATGCATTGGCTACCCTGGCATCAATGTTGCACCATCCGGACAAAGCTTATGTAGATCCGATACATATTCAAGTCCACGATCAACACGCTTATTGCAATATGGTTGAAGAAGAATTTGATGGTGAACCATGGTTCCACGACATCAAGGAGTATATCAGAATGGGAATATATCCCGCACAAGCCACAAGAGATCAAAAGAGGACCATTAGGCGATTAGCAAATGGATTCTTCTTGAGCGGAGGAGTTTTGTATAAAAGAACACCAGATCTTGGATTGTTAAGATGCATAGATGCCAGACAAGCTACAACTGTCATGTCTGAAGTACATTCGGGAGTTTGCGGACCCCACATGAGTGGATACGTGTTGGCAAAGAAAATCCTCCGAGCTGGTTACTATTGGCTTACCATGGAGAGAGATTGTATCAGTTTTGTACGCAAGTGTCATCAATGCCAAATACACGGAGATTTGATTCATTCTCCACCATCCGAGTTGCACACAATGTCGGCACCATGGCCTTTCGTTGCTTGGGGCATGGATGTGATTGGTCCAATTGAGCCGGCAGCATCCAATGGACATAGATTCATTCTGGTAGCTATTGATTATTTTACCAAATGGGTTGAGGCCAAGACATTCAAATCAGTAACCAAGAAAGCTGTGGTCGATTTTGTCCACTCAAATATCATATGTCGATTCGGAATCCCGAAGGTGATCATCACAGATAACGGTGCTAATCTCAACAGCAACTTAATGAAAGAAGTATGTCAACAGTTTAAGATTACACATCGTAACTCTACCCCATATCGGCCCAAGGCTAATGGAGCAGTAGAAGCAGCCAACAAAAACATAAAGAAGATACTTCGGAAAATGGTAGAAGGTTCAAAACAATGGCATGAAAAATTACCATTTGCATTATTGGGATACCGCACTACTGTTCGCACTTCAGTAGGAGCAACTCCTTATTTGTTGGTATACGGCACTGAAGCAGTAATTCCTGCAGAAATTGAGATTCCTTCCCTTCGGATCATCGCCGAAGCAAAGATTGATGATGATGAATGGGTCAAAACCCGTCTAGAACAGTTAAACTTGATTGACGAAAAACGATTGACCGCAGTATGCCATGGTCAATTATATCAAAGAAGAATAGAAAGAGCATACAACAAAAAGGTGCGTCCCCGGAAGTTTGAAGTAGGTCAGCATGTGCTGAAACGTATTCTTCCACATCAGGTTGAAGCAAGAGGCAAATTTGCTCCGAATTGGCAAGGACCATTCATTGTGACCAGAGTATTATCGAATGGTGCACTATGTTTAACAGATATTGAAGGCAAATGCATAGATATGGCGATCAATTCTGACGCGGTAAAGAGATATTATGCATAACTTTTTGAATGTTTGTATTTAGCACTATTTCGAAGATTGAAATGACAAAGGCAATTTATTCTGCTATCCAAACACTATACCATTTGCTTCCCCTTTGAGCCATACTTGTTTCTTTCCTACCCTCTCTTGGAATCAATAAAAAAAAAAAAAAGATCAAAATCTTCACTATTATGTAGTGAACTACGTTTGACCTGATTCCTCAAAGAAGGATACGTAGGCGCCTCACGGCTCGGTCATAGGGTGCACAACATGCACAATGTGCACGGAAAAGAAATATTAAGAGACCCCAATCAAGAAACTGGGGCAGGAATTGTATTGGAAATAAGAAAAGATTCCAAGAGTTGTAATTTTAAACCCATACCAAAGCTATTTAGCTTTTAATACCTTTTCCATTCCTAACCTTAATACCAAAAAGACCTTTTGATCAATCTTAGAAAAATGCTGAGGCAAGCAAATGAAGTGGTTCATAACACTCTGGTACAAACAAGGAAAGAAAGTAAAATGAGAGAGTCTTATAGGTGAAAACCCACACGGGCACCATAAGGCGACGGAGGTTGAGAGAAAAGTAAAATGAGAGAGTCTTATAGGTGAAAACCCACACAGGCACCATAAGGCGAAAAGGAAGTGAAGAAGTGAAAAACGAGGAAAATTTATCGGTGAAAACTCCTTGAGACAATTGAGAGGAGATGGATTAAAAGACTGGGTTGATTAATCCGAAATGCATACCCTGATCATTGGTGCCAGTAATTCCAATCAGATAAGTCCTTTATTCCTTTTCCAACAGTCATCCAAAAAATTGGATTTTTCTTTTCATTCTATAATTGTCGAAATCAGCGTATTTCGTTACTAATAATCTTACTTTCTCCAAGCTTTGAGATAAGTTTTATTCCAAACAAATAAGAAGGAATGTCAAGGTATACTACCAAGATTCAAGGTTACAAAATACAGCCACGAAAGGTGGGAGATAAAATACGGGTGTAAGAAAGATGAAATCAAAAGTGGATCAGCAAAGTCAGAAGAGGCACATGATTACAGTTGAAAGGTTTTGAAGGAAAACACACAGAGGGGAATCCTATAGTCAAGGATCAATTACAAAGACAAAACAGTCTTTTCAATCATTCCAAGGCAATAAAGAGAGACGAAGAGAAACATCACCATCTGCAAGAATACCACAGCCAACCACCCTGCTTTAAACTAACGAAGTTTTCTTTGATTTAAAACAGGGGCAAAAACAATATTTGTGTCAGGAAATACCTGGTAAAGAAAAAGAAGAAGTCAGGCGTCCACCTGGAAAATGAGGATGAGAAAAAGAAGAAGTCAGGCGTCCACCTGGAGAATGAGGATGAGAATTAAAAGAAGTCAGGCGTCCACCTGGAGAATGAGGATGAGAATTAAAGAAGTCAGGCGTCCACCTGGAGAATGAGGATGAGAATTAAAAGAAGTCAGGCGTCCACCTGGAGAATGAGGATGAAGAATTAAAGAAATCAGGCGTCCACCTGGAGAATGAGGATGAGAATTAAAGAAATCAGGCGTCCACCTGGAGAATGAGGATGAGAAAAAAAAGAAGTCAGGCGTCCACCTGGAGAATGAGGATGAAGAATTAAAGAAATCAGGCGTCCACCTGGAGAATGAGGATGAGAATTAAAGAAATCAGGCGTCCACCTGGAGAATGAGGATGAGAAAAAGAAGAAGTCAGGCGTCCACCTGGAGAATGAGGATGAGAATTAAAGAAGTCAGGCGTCCACCTGGAGAATGAGGATGAGAAAAGAAGAAATCAGGCGTCCACCTGGAGAATGAGGATGAGAATTAAAGAAGTCAGACGTCCACCTGGAGAATGAGGATGAGAAAAAGAAGAAGTCAGGCGTCCACCTGGAGAATGAGGATGAGAATTAAAAGAAGTCAGGCGTCCACCTGGAGAATGAGGATGAAGAATTAAAGAAATCAGGCGTCCACCTGGAGAATGAGGATGAGAATTGAAGAAATCAGGCGTCCACCTGGAGAATGAGGATGAGAAAAAAAAGAAGTCAGGCGTCCACCTGGAGAATGAGGATGAGAAAAGAAGAAGTCAGGCGTCCACCTGGAGAATGAGGATGAGAGAAGAAGAAGTCAGGCGTCCACCTGGAGAATGAGGATAAGAATTGAAGAAGTCAGGCGTCCACCTGGAGAATGAAGATGAGAATTAAAGAAGTCAGGCGTCCACCTGGAGAATGAGGATGAGAAAAAGAAGAAATCAGGCGTCCACCTGGAAAATGAGGATGAAGAAAGAAAAGAAGCAGTCGAGGCACCCACCTGAAGAACGAGGAAATGCAATTGAAATGTTGAAATCAAAAGCCCGCTCATATGAAAAAGGAGCACACTTAGAATCAATAAAACAGAGGAGTCCAACAAGATCCCCAACAAGAAACAACAAGAGTTCCAAAAGGAATACGGAATAAGACCAATGCCCAAGAGTCACCAAGATATCAAGACAACAAGAAACGCGAGAGCATGATCTAGATAAGATTTTATAATTCATGTACCATAGTCTAGTTTAATTTTGTATTTCCTTTACAGTAAGGTGTAATAAGGAGGTCAGCAAGCAGTAAAAACAGCACGAAGCAGCAGTAACATCACAGTCCCACGGTAGTCCCAGCTACCAAAACTTCCCGAACTACATTGACCTGATTCCTGTTTAGCCCAGGATATGTAGGAAACCTTTGAAGCAAAGGTTCGGTCAAATCTTTTTCAAAAAAAAAATAAAAAAAATAAAAAAAATGCTTCACACTGAGTACTCGGATGGGCAAAAATCGCTCGCTTTATCTTTGCACGAAAACCCTTCGTGTCTTCGGGCAAAGAGGGGCAGTTGTAAGCACGTGATTTTTGCCCTATATGAGAATTACTCCCAAAAAATTCAAAAAATAAAATAATTTTTCTTGGTGTGCAATTTTTGTGATATTTTGTGTAACTATTTGTATGTTTGTCTATACATGTTTATTTGTTAAATTAATAAAAAAATACAAAAATAGGCATCTTTTGCATTTTTAGCATTTAATGTCCAAATGAACAATTTTATGCTTAATTATTACTTAATTGTGCGTTAATTGTTATTGGAAGTTAATTTGCGCTTTTATAACTTAATTTAGTTCTTAATAATAATTTAAGTACTTTTATAATTTAGTTTTAGAAAAATAAAAGAAGAAAAGAGAACAAAAATACAAAGAAAAATCGGATTGGGCCACTTCTTCAATTTCAAACCACAGGCCCAAATAATTGCCCAACTTTCCCCATGACCCGGTCCGTTTCAAACCGGGTCGACCCGGTCCGCTCCATTAACCCAACACCCCATCTTCATTTTTGTCCAACACAAAACAAAACCAAAAAAATAAAAAATAAAAGGTGAATTATCACTATTAATAGTTTTATTTTTTGTTTTTTTTATATATAAAAAAAATCCGAAAATATTTTATTTTATTTTTTTATTTTTATTTTTTTATTTTTTTAAAAAAAACATATATAATAATTTCGGGAATGTTTTTTTTAAAAAAAAAAAGTAAAAGAATGTAGAAAATTTAAAAAAAAAAAAGTTTTAAAAAAAAAATAAAAAAATTTAAAAGTAAAAGAAGGTTGGAATTAAAAAATAAATATAAAGGTATCTGAAAATTTAAAAAAATTTAAAGTAATTGAAAGTAGCATTTTTAAAAGAAAAAAGAAAAGATAGTGGTTTGTTTTTTAAAGAAAAGTTAAATAAAGTGAGATTCTCTTTTAAAAAAAATAAAAAGTGGGATTTTAAATAAGATAAAGTAATTAAAGTTGGAATTTTAAAAATAAAAGTAAATAAAGGTGGGATTTCTTTTTCTAAAAAAATAAAAGCAATTTGTAAGTGGGATTTCTTTTAATTAAAAAAAATAATAAAATAATAAAAAATAAATCTGAAAATTTCGAAAATTTTGCTATAAATAGAAGAGAAAATTTAGGAAGAAGGGTGGAAAAAAAAAGAGAGGAAAAACTAGATAGAGAGAAGAAAAAAAGAGGGGGCGGAGTGAGAAGTATACACCCGATATACATTCTGGATACACTGAATATACAGGGACAGAATTCATTTTGGAGAGTTTTGAAGTTGAAAAGAATAGTTACTGTTTCATTGCCTCGCTTAAGATCTGAAATAGTCAGAACCTTCCTGCCTTTTACTTCTTCTCTATACTTGGAGTCGTTTATAGTGTCCTGGGTTTACTACTATTCCTACTGTTACTGGTCTATTCCTGTGTTGCTGGACTGTCGTTGTTGTGCTACATTGTTACTACTGTTGCTGCTTCTCAGCTTCATCTTCTCTTGTTTTCCAATACCAGGTACATGTCTTTTAAATTTTAAGTTGGAAAGAGATTCAACATGACTCATCAATGAAGTTTGAATTGAAATTCTGTTTTCTATTTGTCCAAGTTCATCAATTTAAATTTCATTTTTGTTTTATGTTAGTTAATTAGTAGTGAATTCAATTTGATAGCTATGAGCTAATTGTCTTACTTTGAAAGTTCGTATAAAGATTTGTAATAATATTAGCTCATTATCTCATTATTTTAATCATATTAAATTGTCAAAGTAGGGAATATGGCATGAATGTTGGTCATTATTTAATTTTGTTGTTAGTTAAGCAAGAAGTGATGTAGAAGTGCCAAGAAAATTACAGTAGTGATATTTATTGTTAAATAAGGTTAAGATGGTGTTGTTGGTATATTTTTATAAGATAATAGATGTGTGTATAAACGTTGGCGAAAGGTGATATGATGTAGCTTGTTACAATGTTAAAATGTTATGAATGTTTACGATATACAGTTAAGTTGCATGTAAGGTAATTTTATTGAATTAACTTGTATAATAATTCCTTTCTTATAAACTCGATACCTATATACCTTCATAAGACAAATTGATCAAATAATTAGGCTTATTAGATTAAAAGCGATTATATGAGAATGAAACGAGATGTATAAGTACCAATTGCAACACTTGATATCAATGGTAATTAGAAATAGAATTTGCATTAAGTAAATCATGAAAAAAAAATTTGGAAAATATTTCCTTCCTTTATGAATCATTCATTTTCAGTTTTATATGCAATTTATTCTTTGATATATATATATATATATGTCATATTTGTTTTTTTAAAATAATATTAATCATATTTGTATTCTGTCCTTTGAAATTGAATAGTTGAAATGAATATAACTTATATTCGGAAAATATAATCAACGGTCAACATTTAATAAATTGTAAATTCTTTTCAAAGAATTTAAGGGCACCTTAAATGGGAATTTATCATGATTTTCACATAAAAATGTATAGATATAATAAACAATTTGTGGAAAATCCCTAATATCATTACGAATATTTTGCACAATTAGGGATACGTTCGCGTACCCTGATTATATTTTTAAAAGCAAAAATTCGGATTATGCGTACGCGCAATTTCGAACGAATATTTAATAAAAGGATTTTTCCAAAAGGCGTTAAATCAATTTCATAAAAACCCGAGATGTACGGTTCATTATTCAAGAAAAACAAATATTCTTGATCCAACACAATTTCGAAAAATGATTGCTTAATAAATATATTATAAAAAGTTATTGTGTACACGTACGCGTGACACAAGTCCGCAATTTTTTTTAACACGAATATACGTACGCGTAATTCGATTCAAAGAAGGGTCATCAATAAGCGGTAGTAAAAACATGTAACATCAATGTATTTAATAAAATCAAGGTAATTAAGCCAATAATAAAAACAGTTAAGCGACCGTGCTAGAACCACGGAATCCGGAAATGCCTAACACCTTCTTCCGGATTAACAGAATTCCTTACTCAGGATTTCTGGTTCGCAGAATAATAAACAGAGTCATATTCTCCTCGATTCAGGGATTATAATTGGTGACTTGGGACGCCTTAAAATTCCCAGGTGGCGACTCTAAAACAAATAAACAAATCCCGTTTCGACTGTCCTTCAATTGGAGAAAACTCCCCACGCGCCCTGCGGGCGCGGCGAAAAGGAGGTGCGACAATTTTGCACACACATCCCAAATGACACAACGGAACTATTGCAACTCTCGAAATTCCATTCCGACTCCTATATCAAAATCTCACCTATCAACCGGAAATCGCTAAAAATCCAATTTCGCCAATCCAAGCCTAAACCTACTCCGGACCTCTAAAACTCATTCCGATCACGCTCCTAAGTCCCAAATCACCTCCTGAAGCTATCCGAACCATCGGAACTCACATCCGAGCCCTCGAACACATAAGTCAACATCCTGTTGACTTTTCCAACTTAAGCTTCCTCAAAAGAGACTAAGTGTCTCAAACCTAACCAAATCATTTCCGAACCCGAACCAATCAACCCGGTCACATATAAAACTGATAGACAAAGCAATAAGAAGCAGAAATGGGGGAAACAGAGCAGTAACTCATGAGACGACTGGTCGGGTCGTCACAATAATGAATCATCAACAAATTATATAAATTGCTTACTGGAATCAAGTAACATCAATATATTAATAAACCACAAAATACATTAAATTAAATTATCATTAGTCTCAAAAATTTGCTTTAAACACAACTACTCCAACCATTAAATATAAAACATCAATATTATAATTAGTCTTAAAACTAACATTAAACAAAACATCCATTCCAACCATTATGGATAAAAGATCTACTATGGCCATTCAATCGAATACAATACGTAATTATCTAATACATTTGCAAGCACCTCAATGGTTGTCGTTAGGATTGTTTCCACCGGATGATCTTCTTATATCCATAGGTGAAATGGATCTGCTAGCCGCATCACTTGGCTACAGAACATATGATTATTGTTTCTCTTCTTAGTTGGCCTCCATCTAGAAGTATGACAATACCTGCATGTTTCCTCATTAGCATCATCTCCCCAGTACGACATGTAATCGTTTGGACAAGCATCTATCTTGATATAAACAAGACAAAGCTTTTTGATGGTATTCTTGGCCTCATAAAAAGAATTAGGTGTCCTTGCAAATCCAAATACATCCTTCAGTAAATCTAGCATCATAGTCATTCCCTTGTCACTTAGCCCAGACAAACACTTTATGTGATACAACTTCAACAAAAATTCTAGCTTCGAGTACTTGGACCCTTCATATAATTCTTCACTTCCATCTCTAAGCAACTCAAAAAATTCTTTGTTATTTGAAGAATGCAGATCATTTAATATATCTTCTTCTCCAACTACTTGTGACGGACCTGCATCAATGCCCTCATACCTTAAACTCGAGAATGCTTTATTTATCAACAATTCCATAGGATTTTTAGGAGGCAGTGCATCTGGGATAACCTTTGTGCTTCTAGAGTTCTCCAACACTTCTGTTTCCCCATGAAGAATCCAAGTGACATAATTTTGAGGGAATGGCTTGCTAATCAAATGATCGTACACTATCTCTCTAGTCTGCCACTTCCCAAAATTATATTTAGGACATGGACATTTTATTCTATCTCCTATAGAAGCATTCTTAAATGCAAAATTTAGAAATTGATTCAAACCAAGTAAATACTTTGTTGTATTTCTAGGCATTCCAATCCAAGATTTATCCATTAAAAGGTATTGTAACCTACAATATTTCCATGAGAAAGTTTGATTTAGTAACCTATCAACGGAATAACATTATAAAATTTTGTAATAATAAAAAAATGGCAGAGGAAAATATTTGTTAAAGAATAAGATGGAAATCATGGGTTGTGTACATAAATGCCAACTAAGGCTGCGTAAGGTTGTGTACATAAGACCCTAAATAAACTACCAATAATATTGTTGGATATAAAACTACCGATGATATTGTTAGAGTTTGTTTGTCTATCACACACATTCGTTAAGGATATAAATTGAGCTTCTCTATTCTCCTTGCCAATCTAGCCTTCAAGCTTACTCTACAGATCAATAATTCCTCATGCTATTTTTATAACAACATATAGTTTTTTGATAAGGTGTTTGGCAGTCATCTTTAGAGATATTAACTAACTAAATTCAATGTGAACGATAAAAAAAAAATAATGAACGACAAAATTCTTTAATTGAGAAAAGGGCAGAACCAAAGATCAAGAGAAAATGGAACATTATTCTGCGAAATTTGTCTTTTGTACACAAACCAGAAGGTGCATATCCAAGAAAAACACAACAGCTAATAGAAATAAAGAGGAATCTAATGATTTTGTTACAAGTGAAAATAAATGCATCATGGCAATGAAGTAGTCTCCTATTAGCTTTCGGACCAAACTGCATTCACTGGAGTTACACATTTTCTAGAAGTTCAGAATTTGCAGTCAATAATAATTTGAGATTCAATATTCACTTTTACACAGTTTGTGAATCATATATTACGCCATTAAGTCATAAGGAACTTTTTTTTTTAGCATAACAAGATGAAGCTAATCTTTTAGATATAATTGAATGAAATACCCAAAACCTGCAGAAAAACAAAAAATATACCATGAGACTGATTCAAACACAACGTAGAGCAGAAAGAGGAAAAGCAGTCGGCGACAATTGCATTTCTCTGAAGGTCCCCAGAAGTTCTAAAATACACATGGAAACGAAAATATTTCAATTAAGACCCAAATCGCAGAAATTAACCTACAAAATACATAAAAAATCTTAATTTTAGAACCTAATGCAAAGGGAGAAAGAGGACTTACATCTCAATTCAACAAAGAGTGTTATATCCTTCTTCAAAATACACCGATTCTACCAAATTTCTTCAAAATACACCGATTCTACAAATTAACAAAGAAAATAAACTTAAAACCCACATGCACGAAGAAACAAAGACAAAAAGCAAAATCAAAGCAAAATCGAAGAGGAATTTGTATGAAAGAGCAAAATCAAATAAACTTACATCCAATTGATTGATAGATCTAAAGTTTTCTTTCATATCTCTTTTATTTTGCAACAGAGGAGGCGCTGAAGAAAGAGGAGCCGTTGAAGAAAAGCAGAGAACTATTGTATTTGGAATTTTGCAACTACACGGGCTTGAAATCGGAGAAAATGAAGAAGAAATGGAAGAGATTAAGTGAAGGAAAAGAGATCCGCGGTTTTGATTAAGTGAAGAAGAAATGGAATATTGCTATGGGTTTTGATTAAGTGAGAGTGGGTGAGAGTTTCTGAAAATGAAAAAAGCGAAAATAAGAAAGGGATTTGGGAAAAAAAGAGAGGGAAAAGATTAAAAAATAAGGGAAACATATAGGGATTAGTGGGCGCTATTTTTTAAATGATTGCGGAGGTTACCGACCGCCGTAAATAAAAAATATTTGCGGGAGTAAATAAACCCCACAATTTGATATAGATTGCGGAGGTTATAGTAACCGCCACATTAAAACCTTCGCAAACCAATTGTCGGTTCATGTAACCTCATTGTTTAGGTACTTTGGCTCATCTATAAAGATGTGGATATTCCTTTTTCTTTATTCTTTTTATATCTGAGACTCTCAAACAACTTAACTGTAAATAGAGAACAGGGAAACTCTCAGTTGCTACCTTTTGGTACAAATATGCAAAATGCATCTCATTTTTTATCTTTTTCCCAGTTATCAACAGGATAATCATAATCAGTGAAGAGCATGTACTCTTTTAATTGAAATAATCTACTACATCATATTGTCTCTTCCATACTTTTGCAAATTACTAACAACTACATTTAAAAACTATGATATGAGAAGCACGAAATAAACTAATCAGCGGCCACTTTTCATGTATCGAAATAGCTTCCATAACTCGCACAAGTGTCGTCACCGGGTTAGGGCTACCTGATCCAAGAGCAAACATAAAAAAGTGAAAAAATTGTATGCATTGTGGGGCTCATTTTGAAGAAAACAAAAAGAAAAATGGGATGGGAGGTGCCTAACTTTGTTGAAAAATTATGTGACTAAATCAACAACAAGCCATCTTATTTGTAGTAGTTGGATGGAAACTCTTACTATAAATAGATGCATCCATTCTTCATTTCAATCACATCGAAATAAAGAGAAACAATAGAAGTTAGAGAGAGTAATCCACAGTCATGAGATAAATAGTGAGTAATATAGTAGTGAGGTATTTGAAATAAGGAGTGTTATTTCTTTCAAAGTTGTAGTAGTCTCTTGACACTACTAAGTTGTAATATTATAGTGGTTATATTGCTCCGCTAGGGTATTGTATTTTACCCCGACTAAAAAGAGTTGGTGTCGCTGTTACTCTCTTGTGTTATTATCATTTGTCATGGATATTATTCCTGGGCGGGATTATTATTTTTCCCAACATCGTGGTATCAGAACCATGGCAAATAATGGTCCGCTATCTTTTTAGTGCCCCCGTCTCACAAAAGATAATTAAGAGAAATGGTGTCTACGTATGAAAGTCATTCTTGGCTCTCTGGATGTATGGGAAATCGTAGACAGAGGGCATGCAAAACCGGTTACCACCTCAAAGGAAGCTTGGGGGATTTTACAAAATTCTCTTCAAGGAGTTGACAAGGCGAGGAAGGTAAAACTTCAAACACTAAAGGCTGATGTTTCAAAAATGAAAGAATCCGAATGCATCTCGGATTATTTTTCAAAAGTGAAGGCTGTTGTAAATCAACTAAGAAGATACGGGGAGGACATAAAAGATGTTTGTGTGGTAGAAAAGATCCTTCGCACTTTAACATCTAAATTTGATTTTGTGGTGTGTGCTATTGATGAGTATAAAGATTTAGACTCTATGATGGTGGAGCAATTGGAAGGTTCTTTACAAGCCCACGAAGAAAAGATCAAAAGGAGATAAGAAGTGCCATTGGAGCAACTTCTTAAAACTCAGGCATCCTTCAAGGATTATGGAGGTGAAAAGAGCTATCGAGGAAACGGCCGAGGCCGTGGCGGTCATGGAAGAGGAAGAAGTAATGGTAACAACTTCAACAATGAAGTTAAAATCTACCACACATTCAGAGGTCATGGTCGTGAACATAGAGGAGGAAGAGGACGTGGCTACTACCAAGAAAATAATGGACAAAGGTATGACAAATCAAAATTTGAGTGTTATAATTATCATAAATTTGGCCATTACTCTGGGGAATGTCATAGCAATATTGCAGAAAAAGCTAACCTTGTTGATGACAGGAAAGAAGAAGTTGAGTCAACGTTGTTGATGGCACTCAAGGAAGAAGATAGAGATGATTGAAGCTCATGGTATTTGGACAATGGAGCAAGCAATCATATGTGTGGATGCAAAGAGAAGTTTGTGGAGATCCATAAAACGGTGAGAGGTAATGTGTCCTTTGGAAATACCTCAAAGATTCAAATCGAAGGGATAGGTACGATTCTGATCTCCTGTAAAGATGGTAGTCACAAGTTAATTCAAGATGTTTATTATGTGCCAAAATTAAAAAGTAATATTTTGAGTTTGGGCCAACTTCTTGAAAAGGAATATGACATCCACATGAAAAATATGCATCTTTGGCTTAGAGATTCAAGTGAAATTCTAATTGCTCAAGTGCATATAGCTAAGAATAGGTTATTCTCTCTGAATCTTAAGACAATTGATGCAAAGTGTTTGAAGGCTAATATACAATTTTTTTTAGGGCCACCATACTCGGAATCTGTAGGCCGTCATTGTACATACTATCAAGATTTCACTTATGACTGTTTTTCTGGTATGACAGAAGGTACCTGTGTCTGTTAAGCTACAATAGTTTGCTTATAGACTATTAAATTTAATTTGTGAATGGAATTGCAGATGTTAAAGAAGTGAAGGTGGAAGAAGATGGCACAAGATATGCATGGCTTGAAGAAAGAAACGAGCAGTTCGTGGTGTTAGGGGAAACATATGACGGTCCTACAATTAAAATATAAAGACCTTAGCTTGTGTATATAATTAACTCTTCTAAGTAGCCAATCTTGGACTCCGATTTGTCTCTTCAGTTCTTCGCATAGCTACATGAGCATACAAAGAAATTTCAGTTGATATTTTTCAACTAAATCATTTTTTCCTCTATTTATCAACTCATCTGTTTGGTAGTTGAAAGGATCCTTCGTTCCTTGATTTTTCCGTATCACTTTTTGGAATCCACGGCACTAGGAAAGTGGATTTCAAGATCTTTGCGGCAAAAAGGCCAATGTGATATACTGCACGTATAGTTGGAAAAAAAAATATTGCACATTGAAACAAATAGGATTTTACAACAATAGAATAGTGGGTTTACTGCATTAACTTGTAAACTAAATTTACATTGAATATGGAGCCTAGTTGTGTACATCCACGCCTAAGACCAATAACCCTTGTTCACTCAAAAAATATGGAAGCTGAATAGTCACTTTTAGGAAGGTTCTGTTGCGGAAGCCAAATGTATAGAGTGTGAATAAGTCACAACTACTATACCAAAAATTATGACAACCACCAAATAATAAATAAGACAATAAAGCAATAATAAAGGGAACACCAGAATTTACGAGGTTCGGCTAATTTTGCCTACTCCTCGGACACAACCAAATATTTTATTCCACTCCAAAAATACAAGTGAAATAATACTAAAGAGAGAAGATACAAATGCCTTAAACAGATGAGAAGGCAAATGAGAGGTGTGTTTCAATCCTAAACATTAGGCCTTCTTTTATAGGGGAAAAATCCCCCCAAACTTAACTCCCAACCAATGTGGGACTTTGGCATTTTGCCAAACTTCAACAAATCTCCACCTTGGCAAAATTCCACATTTTCAATTCTCTCTCAATAACAAATTTTGGTTGTGTCTTCATCTTCAATCTTCAGTGTTCAACAATGTTGATCAAATCCAAACAATGTTGAAACTTGACCGCAGTCACCACCTTTGTCAGCATATCAGCAGGATTCTCTATAGTATGAATTTTCTTCACCGTGACTCCACCTTCTTCTATGATTTCTCGTACGAAATGATACCGAACATCAATGTGCTTCGTCCTTGCATGATAAACTTGGTTCTTCGCTAATTGAATAGCACTTTGACTATCACAAAAAATTGTGATACCTTTTTGTTCAACACCAAGCTCCTTTAGCAATCCTTGAAGCCAAATTGCCTCTTTCACAGCATCTGTAATAGCCATGTACTCTGCCTCTGTTGTAGACAAAGCAACTGTTGACTGCAAAGTAGACTTCCAACTAACTGGTGCCTTTGCAAAAGTAAACACATAACCAGTAGTTGATCTTCGTTTGTCCATATCACCCGCAAAATCTGAGTCACAATATCCAACTACAAACTGATTGTCTTCCTGCTCAAAAACTAACCCGACATCTACAGTATTATGAATATACCGTAGAATCCACTTCACAGCTTGCCAATGCTCCTTCCCTGGATTGTGCATATATCTGCTAATAACTCCAACAGCTTGTGAAATGTCAGGCCTTGTGCAAACCATTGCATACATCAAGCTACCAACAGCATTTGCGTATGGTACCTTTGACATATACTCTCGTTCAGCTTCATCCATTGGCGACATAGTAGTACTTAGCTTAAAATGGGAAGCAAGTGGAGTACTAACTGGCTTAGTCTTGTCATCTATGCCAAAACGTTGAAGTACTCTCTTCAAATATTCCTTTTGAGATAAACAGAGTTTCTTTGAACGTCTATCTCTAATTATCTCCATGCCAAGAATTTTCTTTGCCTCACCCAAATCCTTCATCTCGAACTCCTTCTTCAGTTGAATCTTCAACTTATCAATTTCTTCCGAATTCTTGGAAGCTATCAACATATCATCAACATATAGGAGAAGATATACAAAGGAACCATCTTTAAGCTTGTGCAAATACACACAATGATCGTATTTGCTTCTCTTGTACCCTTGCCGCAACATAAACTCGTCAAATCACTTGTACCATTGTCTAGAAGATTGTTTCAATCCGTACAACGATTTTTCAAGTTTGCACACCATATTTTCTTTTCCAGCAACTTTGAATCCTTCTGGCTGAGTCATGTAGATTTCCTCCTCCAAGTTTCCATGTAAAAACGCAGTTTTTACATCCATCTGAACTAGTTCCAAATCCAATTGTGCTACCAAAGCCAACATAATTCTAATGGAGGAATGTTTTACAACTGGAGAAAACACTTCATTGTAATCAATTCCCTCCTTTTGAGCATATCCTTTGGCCACCAATCTTGCTTTGTAGCGAACATCTACTTGGTTAGGAAATCCTTCCTTCTTTGCAAATACCCATTTGCACCCAATTGCTTTCTTTCCCTTCGGGAGATTGGCCAATCTCCATGTATGATTCTGATGAAGGGACTGTATCTCATCATTCATGGCAATCCTCCACTTATCTTCTTCTGAACTTTGAACAGCGTCTTTATAAGTAGTAGGAACATCATCAGCTACAATTGAGGTTGCACAAGCAACCGTCTCTATGAGACGAACAGGTTTCGTTATTATTCTTTTTGGCCTGCTGGTTGCTATTGATTCAAGTTGTTGTTGAGATTCCTGAGTTGGAATCTCCTCTACTGGCTCTCCTTCCAGAGGGTAATCTTCATTTGTTTCCTCCTCTGCTTCTTGTGTAGGAAAAATAAATTTTCCCTCAAACTCCACCTGCTTAGAAGCACCTTCATTTTGTTTGGTATCTTCTGTTACCTTATTTACCATAGCAAATTCATCAAAGGTAACATCTCTGCTGAATATTACTTTCTTTGTCATAGGGCACCATAAGCGATATCCTTTGACTCCAGAAGTAATTCCCATAAAAATAGCCTTCTTTGCCCTTGGATCCAATTTTGACTCCGTCACATGATAATATGCAGTTGAGCCAAACATGTGCAAAGAGTTATAATCTACAGCAGGTTTTCCGTACCATTTTTCAAATGGTGTTTTGCCATCAATAGCAGCAGATGGTAGACGATTAATGAGGTGACATGCATATGTAATTGCCTCAGCCCAAAATTCTTTGCCCAAGCCAGCATTGGACAACATACACCGTACCTTCTCCAGCAAGGTCCGGTTCATACGTTCTGCCACTCCATTCTGTTGTGGTGTATGTCTAACAGTGAAGTGTCGGACGATGCCATCATTTTCTCAGACCTTATTGAAATGATCATTTTTGTATTCACCTCCATTGTCTGTGCGAATACACTTGATCCTCCTGCCTGTTTGATTCTCCACCATCGTCTTCCATTTGAGAAAAATTCCCAGCACTTCATCTTTGTTTTTCATTGTATACACCCACACTCTTCGAGAAAAATCATCAACAAAGGTTACAAAATAGTGCTTCCCACCCAATGAAGGTGTTTTGGAAGGACCCCAAACATCAGAGTGTACATAATCCAAAATGCCTTTAGTATTATGGATCGCTGTACCAAATTTAACCCTTGTCTGTTTCCCTTTGACACAATGCTCACAAAACTCCAAGTTGCAAGCCTTTACTCCTTTTAACAATCCTTGATCTGATAGAGTTTTCAAGGATTTTCCTCCAGCATGTCCCAAGCGCATGTGTCATAGCTTGGTTGCTTCTGCCTCTTTGTCGTCACTGGATGTCACTGTCGCTGTCCCAATAACTGTACTGCCACGATAGCGGTACATATTATTATTCTTCCGATTAGCCTTCATTACCACTAGTGCACCGGAGCATACTCTCATCACTCCATTTTCTGCAATGATTTTGAACCCTTTTGATTCTAGGGCTCCCACAGAGATGAGATTCTTCTTCAAATCCGGTACATATCGAACATCTATCAATGTTCTGATCATTCCATCATGGTTCCTTAATCGTATTGAACCAATGCCATATGAGGTAAGAGGGCTGTTATCCGCTGTGTGGACGACTCCATATTCTCCTTCTTGAAATTCCACGAACCAGTCCCTGTTGGGACACATATGATAGCTACAAGCCGAGTCCATCAACCATATGTCTGAAGATGTTGATGACTCTGTTGTAACTAATGAGAAGTCTGAATCATCACAATCAGCTACATTTGAATCCATAATGGCCTTTCCATTGTTATGTTTGGCCTTATTCTTCAACTTCGGACAGTCTTTCTTCCAGTGCCCTTTTTCTCGACAAAAGGCACATTCATCTTTGCTGGGTCTGGATCTTGACTTGGATCTTCCCTTCTTTGACACAAATATTATTTAATAGCTGACGACACAAATCAAGATTATTTCCTTTCTGGTGTGGAAGATCAGACTAAGCTGCAACCACAGAGCATACTCAGACAGAACCTTGACTCAGTTACCAAGATAAATCTTTTCTGATGTGGAAGATCAGACTATGCTGCCACCACAGAGCATACTTAGACAGTACCTTGGCTCTGATACCAATTGTTGCGGAAGCCAAATGTATAGAGTGTGAATAAGTCACAACTACTATACCAAAAATTATGACAACCACCAAATAATAAATAAGACAATAAAGCAATAATAAAGGGAACACCAGAATTTACGAGGTTCGGCTAATTTCGCCTACTCCTCGGACACAACCAAATATTTTATTCCACTCCAAAAATACAAGTGAAATAATACTAAAGAGAGAAGATACAAATGCCTTAAACAGATGAGAAGGCAAATGAGAGGTGTGTTTCAATCCTAAACATTAGGCCTTCTTTTATAGGGGAAAAATCCCCCCAAACTTAACTCCCAACCAATGTGGGACTTTGGCATTTTGCCAAACTTCAACAAATCTCCACCTTGGCAAAATTCCACATTTTCAATTCTCTCTCAATAACAAATTTTGGTTGTGTCTTCATCTTCAATCTTCAATGTTCAACAATGTTGATCAAATCCAAACAATGTTGAAACTTGACCGCAGTCACCACCTTTGTCAGCATATCACTTCCTGCAGAAGAACCTTGTCCACAAGGTTCTGTGGTGATGCAATTTCTAGTTGTTCAAAGTCTGTGAACTACAATGGTGTAATCTGCTGGTCTGGTTCGCCTAAGCAGCGCCTGAGCATAGATACATGGAAAACAGGATGAGTGTGGGCTGCTTCAGGAAGTTCCAACTTGTATGCTACTTCTCCAACGCGTTTGAGAACACGAAATGGACCAAAATAGCGTCTGCCCAATTTTGGATGTTGTTGATGGCGCACAGTATTTTGATGATACGGTTTGAGTCTGACAAAGACCCAGTCATCCTATTTGAAGGAGACCTCAACTCGTTTTCTGTCAGCAACCTCTTTCATGCGATTTTGGGCTTTGATCAAATTCTGCTTGAGCAAGGAAATAATATCATCCCGATCAACCAGATAAGCCTCTACCAAGTCATTTGAACTACTCCTTATAATATAGCGCGCTACAGTTGGTGGATCTCTACCATAAAACGCCTCGAAAGGGGTCATCCCTGCTGATGTGTGATAGGAAGTATTGTACCAATACTCAGCCCATGGTAGCATTGCTACCCATTTATGAGGTGCATCAGCCATGAAACACCGTAAATACTGTTCAACACACTTATTTAGAGCCTCGGATTTTCCGTCAGTTTGGGGATGATAAGCGGTACTCATAGCCAAGGTGGTACCTTGCAATCTGTTAATTTCCTGCCAAAACGAGTGCAAGAACCTTAGGTCTCTATCCGTGACGATACTCCTCGGAGGTCCATGTAATCGAATGATTTCCCCCACAAAATTCTCAGCTATTGTCCGTGTAGAAAAGTAAGAAGTTAAAGGAATAAAATGGTCATACTTCGTCAATCTATCCACTACAGTCATTATTGTAGACTTCCCTCTAAAGCTAGGCAAACAGGTGATGAAATCCATGGCTATGTCTTCGAAAGCCATTTCTGGTATTGGTAAGGGTTGCAGAAGACCTGCTGGATGATGGTGAACATCTTTCATTTGTTGGCAAGTTTGACAAGTTGCCACAAAGCTTTGAATATACTTGCACATTTGCTTCCAAAAGAAATTTGATGCCAAACGATGGTAAGTGCGAGCGACTCCAGCATGTCCACCTACTGTTGTGGAATGAAACTCAGTCATTAAATCGTAGTGAAGTTGAGAATCAGAAGGAATAACTAGGCGTCCTCTGAAAAAGAGCAACCCCACGGAACACATAACCCACATGTAGTTCTGGATGGCTCTCTAGTCCTTTTTGGAGCTCAAGCAACTCTGGATGAGACTTGTTAAGGGATCTCAATGTTTGTTCAACCTCGTAGCTCTGAGTAGTGATTGTAAGTAGGGGAGAATCAGTGTTGTGAGACAAAGCATCAGCTGCTTGATTCTATTTACCTGGACAATAAACAATTTTGAAATCATATCCCATCAATTTACTGAGCTATTTTTGTTGTTCGGGGGTTTGGATAGTTTGATTAGTCAAGCTTTTTAAGGATTGTTGATCAGTGTATATTGTGAATTTGCGCCCCAACAGATATTGACGCCATTTGCCCACAGATTGAGTTATAGCGAACATCTCTCGATGATAAGTGGAAGCCCGTTGCATTCGAGGACTTAATTTCTGGTTGAAATAGGCTACTGGGTGTCCCTTTTGTGAGAGAACAGCTCTTATACCCTGTCTTGATACGTCTGTCTCAAGTTGAAACTCTTGGGAGAAGTCTGGAAGTGCTAAAACAGGAGTTGAGCTTAACTTTACCTTCAAGGTCTCGAAAGCTTCTTGTGTAGACTCACTCCATACAAAGGAATTTGTCCGCAATAAATCCATAAGAGGTCCTGCAATAGTTGCATAATGATGTATGAATCGTCTGTAATATCCAGCAAGACCAAGAAAACTACGCACATCCTTGACATTTTTGGGTACCGGCCACTGCTAGACAACAACTATTTTACAAGGATCCATGCTAAGACCTTGATTTGAAAGCACATGTACCAAATATTCCACAGAGGTTTGGCCAAAGAGACATTTAGCTCGCTTTGCAACGAGCTGATGTTGTTTAAGAATTAACAGCACAGCTTGCAAATGATCCATATGGTCTCTCCAAGTGGTACTATAAACCAGAATATCATCGAAGAATATCAGTACGAAGCGACGCAAATATGGTCTAAACATCTCATTTATAGTCGCTTGAAAAGTAGAGGGAGCATTTGAAAATCCAAATGGCATTACTAGAAACTCGTAATATCCATCATGTGTTCGAAATGCTATCTTCGCCACATCCTCAGATCGAACTCTAATTTGATGGTACCCCGAGAGCAGGTCGAGTTTAGAAAAATAAACTGCACTGTGTAGCTCATCAAAAAGTTCATCGATGGTTAGTATAGGAAATCTATCCCTCACAGTTACTGCAGTGAGTGCTCTATAGTCCACGCAAAATCTCCAAATTTCGTCTTTTTTACGAACAAGTAGGACCGGGAAGGAAAATGGGCTAGTGCTTGCCTTGATGACTCCCTCTTTGAGCATATCGGCAACCAATTGTTCCATGACTTGTTTCTGGAAATAGGGATACCTATAAGGTTTGACATTTACCGGTTCATCCCTCGGTAATAGATGTATAGCATGGTCCTGAGGTCGGACAGGTGGTAGTTCTTGTGGCTTTTGAAAAATATCAACAAATGAGTCAAGGATAGCTACTAAATCAGGCGGTATCTCATCAGTGGGTGAAGATTTTGAAGGAACTACTTGCAAGCAAAAATAAGATGAAATAGCATCTGTGGTTGCATACCGTCTTATACTGTGTAATTGCATTGGTTGAGCATCAGCTGGTGCCTCACTTTTCCAACTGATAGTTGTTCCTTGATGAGAAAATTCAAAGAGGTGAGTGGCATAGTCAGTGACCACTGGACCTAGTGTGGATAGCCAAGAGACCCCCAAGGACCACATCTGATCCATGAAGAGAAAGCACATATAAGTCAAGAAAAATGTCACATCCTTGAATAGACAATGGAACCTTGCATGAAACGCCTTCACACCACAGACGCTGGCCACTGCCCACGACCACTGGAAAATAGGGAATTGGCTCTATCTTTAATTGCAAAAATTTAGCTACCCTTGTCTGAACAAAATTATCAGTGCTACCTCCATCTATCAACATTTGAACTGGAGATCCGTTCACATGTCCTGTGAAGCGGAGAGTTGTGGGTGAATTCCCACCAGCAAGAGCATGATACGATATGGCTGAATGTTCCTAGACTTCTAAATATTGCAATTCCTTTGCTATTATATCATCAGAGACATATGGTTCTGGTAAAGAAGAATCAATTTCAGATCCATCAGTAAGTAGCAATAGTTGGGGTAAGTTTTTTCATTTATGAGTAGAAGAATATTTCTCATCACAATAGTAACAAAGCCCGCGTTCTCGACGATTTTGAATTTCAGCATAAGTGAGTCTTTTAAGAGGTGGTCTGCCAGAGTTTGGGCGAGAGAAAGTTGCTGGTATAAGAGAATTGGAAGAATTTGAGGGAAGGTTTGTAGCTAGCCTGGGCGTAGGAAGTTAAGTTTGTGTCTTAGCAAAAACAGGTTTAATAGGTCCTTTTTCTAACTGAATCCGTTTTTCATGCACATGAGCCATATGTAAGGCCTCATCCATGGTTGTTGGTTAATGAATTAACACTGATGTTTTAATATCCTCTTTTAGTCCAGAACAAAATAAACAAACCATTAGAGATTCCTTTATATCATTTGTTTCATTAGCTATAGCCTCAAACCTGCTTTGGTATTCCGACACTGTGGTCAATTGTCGAATCTTTGCTAGTCGCCCTTCCGCTGATTCGAGATGCCACTTTTAGAAACGAATCAACAATTTTAAAGTAAAATATTCCCAATCTATTAGTTGTTTGTTCCGAAAAAGCCATCGGTACTACTCTAATGCTTCACCGTCAAGGTAAAATGAGGTTAGGGGTAATTTGTGATTTTCTGTAATGCAATAGAATTCAAAATAGCGTTCTGCTTGAAAAATCCATGCCTCAGGATTCTCTCCATGGAACCGCCCCAATTCCACTGGTGTAGGTTTGTGATGGATTGACGGTGGCCCCGGGCCCGGTTCTCTAACTGCATCAGTGTCATGGCGATGCCGCCTCACATCCATCGTTGGAATTTTGGTTTGGGGTTCTAGCGTAGCTAATTTTCCAACCACTTCCTGTAACATTGTTCGGATTTCAGAAATATCCTTCGAACATGAATCCTTCACACCTTTAATGGAATCCTCGAGAGTTCTGAATTTTTGGGCGTCCATTGAAGACCTCCGGATGAAAGCACCAATGAAACAAATAGGATTTTACAACAATAGAATAGTGGGTTTACTGTATTAACTTGTAAACTAAACTTACATTGAAGATGCTAAACAACTGGAATGAAATTACCAACAACAACATAAAAGAAGTATAAAGGGGTGAGAAGAGAGAATACAAATGGAGATGAGAACAAAGAAACTGCAATCACAACTGCCTCCTCCACTTAGATCTATCCATAGGTATTTATAATTAATTCACACGATAAAATCAGTTAACTTCTTTGAGGGTTGTTTCACACGTGCACTTCGCCTCAACACAGGTTGAATGTCCACGAGGTTTCCTTATGAAGTGTCATCTTTGTCAGCGTCCATATCAGCAGTATTATTTATAACAACATCATTATTTAAAGGCGTCATGGTTTAGAGACACCATTCTTATGATCCGAGAACATCATTTCATGGCCTTCAAATCCCTTATCTCATGATTCATGGCCGGGGACGTCATGGTCTAAGGATATCATTATCACCGTTCAAAGACAACCTTTATGGTCCAAAGGGAATTTGCATCATGTTTAAATTCTCGCAACAATCCATATATATTTGCACGCATCGTATTTTAAGTTTTGCAGGTAATCGAGGAAGTAATTGTTCTTCAAACGGGAGCAATCTTCGCTCCAGTTTCCGTTTACAACGTTCACATTCCGCAAATGTTTTAAACGTAACCAACCACCATCAATTCCCGTTTCTCACTCCATGGCTATTCAGATACTTGCTCTATAGCACATCCGTTATGTTCTAGATTCACATTCATAACACCGCATAAATCCATCCGATACTATTCTTCCCAAAAGAACCCTTTCCGAAACACACGACTATTCCTATAACAATTCCATCGGTTTTATTCACCGTTGGGTCCAGAACTACATATGACCTGATTCCTGTAAAACCAGGGATATGTAGGCAGCTCAGAAACCAGAGTGTTGCTTATATTTTTCAAATCACCCATTCGATCAAAATCGGTCATCATTTCTTTACCCGACAACTCTTTCATCCTTCCCGGGTAAAAAAGGGCAGCTGTTGATACCCAATTTTTCCCTCATATATTTCAAATATGTATATATACTTTCAAAATAGTGCATGAGAATCATCAAGTATTTTTCCTAATTTTCCATATTTTTAAAGATTTTTAATCAATTTATTCCCATATTTTATTGTATAGATAATCATTAATTGCAACAAAATACTTTTTATGATGATCTTATCATCTAACTTCATTATTATATCCATATTAAGCCTTAAATATTTTTTATGCATTTATTATAATTATATTTGCATCTTTAGGCTAAAATTGTATATTTTGCAATAATAATAACCCTTATATACTTATGATTGCTTTATTTATGAAAACAATATTTTTTTATATTTTTATAATATTAAATAATTGTTGTTAACCATTTTTATGCACAAATAATATTTTTACTATTTTATTTATTATTTTTATGAATTATTTACTTATTTAATTGGGTATTTAAATAATAGCCCCTTTTCCTTAATCATTTTTGGACCTAACCCAATTACCCCAGCCCAACTACTTAAAATCCTAGCCCAGTCTGCCCCAACCCAAACCACATAACCCTTACCCAATTAAATTACTTGACCCAGAACCTCCTTTAATCATTGCTGTTGATCTTTGAGATCAACGATCCACGTTACCCCTTCCCTTTTTTAATCTAACCCCCCTAACCCTAACTCCTCATTCCCAAAACCTTGCCACTCAAACTCTCTCCTCTCCTCCTCTTCTGAAACCCTAGCGTCGTCACTCTTAATCTCTTTCGATTCCAACCAGTTATTGAATCAATCGGGGATTCCCTTACCTTATTCATCTTGTCTCGCTACTGGCTACCCATTTACGATGTTACATAATTGCTTGCCTAACATGGCAAGCATATCTCTCTTATTTTGAACCAAATCTGGTTCAGATCCTTGCTTTTTTCCATCTATGTTCATTCTTCGTCTCTTTATGGTATGAATCTCTGAGATTTTCTCCATTCTTCATTTACCCTAAAGCTAGGGTTCAGATCTTTCAAGATCTGTTATAGTTTTTCTATTTTTTTGGTTAAATATTTCTCCGTAATATATCTGTATATCTATCTATGTGCATCTATATTATGATTTTTTCGTAGATGTTTCTCACTAATTTTTACTTACCCTAAAAATTAGGGTTTTGATTCTTTGAAATCGGACCAAATCTGGTTCAATCTTTAATTATTCCCATCTATATGTCTCTGTGCATCTTTATTATAACTCTTGTCATTAATTTCTGACTAATTTTTACTTACCCTAAAAATTAGGGTTTTCGATTCTTTCTTTCATTGTTTCCTTCAGTGATTCTATCTATATGTTTTGTGATTCTTGTCGTAAAATATTGACCAATTTCACTTACTCTAAACTTAGGAGTCTTTGATTCCTCAAGTCTGTTTGAGTCCCTAATTACAGTGTTAAAATCTCCGACTCTATGTTTTACGCATCTATGCACTGGTTAATTCTGGCTTACCTTAAATAGGGTCTTGAGTTTTCTTCCCTTAATTGACTATTAGATGTTTCCTTGATTGATTATTGCCATATTTATGTGCCTAGTCCAGTACTATTTAAACCTCTCCCACATTCCTCTTAAAAAGGAGTATCTCTCACTACTGAAACGATATACTATATTCTACTCTGCTTTAATCCCTGGCCAGCTGGAAGCTAAGGCCAGAAACCTTCTTGCCGTTTACTGTTGTTGATGATTATTGTTGCATTACCTAGCTTCTTTTTGTTTCATCTGAACTAGTAAGTTATTGAATCTTCCCTACTGTGTCACTTGCCTAACATGCTATTGTTATTAGATTCATTGCTCTATGTGTTTTAGACAGGTTTAAACTCCACGAATTAATTGATGAACTTGTGTGAATATGTGTAACTTAAGACTGCCACTTGGTATTAATTGTGTTTGTGACACTGATTCACCATGTAAACTCGTCAGTTTATTGCTAAGTCTGTTGTCATGTATTTACTTGATCATGTGCCCACCATGTTGCTCTCTCTTTGTTAATGTTTATTGATAACCAATACGCCTATCGATTCATGATTGATTTCACATGACTTATCCCAATCTGAACTCTTTATTGCCTTTGTGAAGCATGTTTAAAAAATATTCTTTGTCTGCCTGTTTCAAACTTATTAGTTTCACGCCTATTTAGTTTCAATGTGTTTTATGTGTGATTCTGTCCTTAAATTTGTTTCCCAATCTTGTTTTACACTATCTTGAATTCTAATCCCTGCTGGTTGAAAGCCAAAGTAATCATGGCCCTGTCCCTTGGTTTTCCTAGTGTGAGCACTGCTCAGGGTTCCTATGAGACTCTCGTGAACTCTAACGCACCAGGATTTGGTCCATAGTTTTCCTTGAACTATTATGATCATTCTCCTCTAATGTGAGCATTGCACTGGGTTCTTGAAGCCCTTGGGAACTCTGATACACTAGAGATTTGGGATTCTGTATGCTTATCTTTGAGATATGGGTGAATCACTCACCATTGGTCATGTTGTACCTATGAACATGGGTTTTGGAGATGCTGCAAGTTGAAGACCTGGTTTGTCCAGGTGCATTTGGGCCTGCTGTAGGCTTCTTATAGTTTATATGCTATGTAATTCATTCATTCGATCGTGGACTGTAATAATTATTTGTAATAACGATTGGGGCAATAGTGAATTGGGAAAACTGGGCTTAGTTTTAAAGTTTGCATGAGAATGGGTAGAAATCCTGCCTATAGGTGTTTGCTTGGCCCATTCTGTTGTATGTTAGAAATCTTGCCTATAAGTTCTATGTTGTGTTTACATGTTAGAAATCCTGCCTATAGGACCAACGTTATGATTTGTTAGAAATCCTGCCTTTAGGTGTATCAATCTGTCCAATAAACGTGTGTTAGCAATCATGACTATAGGATCAATATTTGGCTTAATCGTTTTCTGGCTCAATGTGTATAAATTCATGCTCATATAATGCTCAAATATATAAATCATGCCTATAGGATTCAATTAAATAATTCTGAATGTGTTTCCTACCACTTAGACAACTGTTCTATACTAGAAATCATGCCTATAGGTTAAAATCTGCTCTATGCTAGAAATCATGCCTATATGGTAATAATCAGCACACTTGTAGAAGTCCTGCCTATAGGATTCTATTAACTAATTCGGGATTCGATTATCACTGTCAATCACTTAGGCAACATGCCTATAGGATTGAACAATAATTCCAGCCTTACGATTGTAATTTACTGTTGAGATGCCCAGATATTGTATTGGATTAAAATCAGTAGGCAAATGTACGTAGGCCTTAACACTTGCATACTACTGCTCGCCTGATCATCACATAGATATCCTGCCTATAGGACTCCAAGATTAATAAAGCCTGCTAGATCAGTTGCGTGCATTTTTTGTTTACATGTGGAGGTTAACGTGAGCTCATATCTGTCTTTATTTGAAAAGTCCTAATTGTTTTGCTTGTCGCCTAGTATTTTACAATTCTTAGAACCTTAGGCCTAGTCTAGAACCTTTATAAATAGAGGTCTCAATGCCTCCAGGACCTTAGATAAGGGACGGGTAGTGCACACATAGGACACGAGTTAGAATCAATTAGAGTGCTTTAAGTAAAAACTCAAAGATAGTAATCGGGTAGCAGGAGATGATAGTCTGTGCCCGCTGGATAATATGAGTAACACCCCCATCTTGGGGGAGTTACAAAGTATTATTTATGTTGCACGGAGTGATCCTATAGGCTAAAAAATTTAGGACCTCTCCCCCCTCCCCCCTCCTTATTAAATAGTTTACTCGCTTCTTTAGAATAATTCACATAATTTAAGTTCGGCCAGGACCCACCGTTGTGGACCTCGAGGGGTGCCTAACACCTTCCCTTCAAGGTAATTTTGAGCCCTTACCCAATCTCTGGTAATGCAAACTAGTATAATCTGAGTTACTTGCTATAGGTGCCCTAACGCACCTTAATCCGTTAGATGGGGACTCTAACAACCAATTCATTTTCCCTACTCTCTCGAAAGGAGTTGTCAAATGTCAAAACCCAATTTTACGAGAAAAAGGAGCACGACAAGGACCTTTTTTTTGTTGGTATGGCCATCGGATATATCGTACATGGAGCCGATTAAACTAATAGTGCCACATAGGGACCATTATAAGGAAAATCGCTCCTACCAAGAGTTTTTTGGTTCCACAGCTCGAAATATCATTCACTAAATAGGGAGCAGTAACTAAAGAAAACAAATAGGAGTAATAAAAGTGCTATTTGTCTTTTAGGTTGAAGCTCCTGAGGAAGTACATTACAAAAGAATTACTATAGCCCTACAACAAAATCTCTCATTTAACATTAAGTAATTAACAAGCATAAAAGAAAAACATGTTGCCAACATAAAAAGAAAAAAATCAAACTTGTTCAGTTCTGCAACTTTCTCATACTCCTCAAAAACCCCATTAGCCTAACGCTATTATTTGAATACCAATTTAACAACAATAACAATAACAAATTCAATGTGGTCCCATAGGTGAAATTTGAGGAGGATAGTGTGTACGCAGACCTTATATTACCCTACTCTTACCTTGTGAAGATAAAGATATTATTTTTGATAGACCTTCGACTCAATAAAAGCAAGAAAATAATCCATGAGAAGTAACAGCAATAGTCAAAAAATTAAAATAATTGAAGCAAAAGAAACAACAAGCGAATGCCAATTTTGTCAAAAAGAAAAAAAGCTACACCAATATTCTAGAAACCCTTTTGACAAAATCTTTCAAGTGGGTCATTCAGCCAGTTGCGGAGCTACCTTAGTCTAAGAAAAATTATATTGTGTAACTAAGGACACTTTTGTCCATATAATTTTTCTTCTTTTTTCCGGATATTTTTTTCAAAAACATATTATCCATGAAGTTGTGTAAGTTTTTGAAGACTTTTTGAAAATGAGTTTTTCAAAAACCAAAAAGTGATTTTGACACTTTTTCAAAGTTTTTCGAAATTTTTTTTTCCTACTCATAAAACTGCAATATTTTTTTAAATGAAATGCATGTCCAATCATAATATCAAATTTCAAATATCAATTTTGAACTTAACTCCAAACTACTTTTTTTTAAAGTATAATTTTTATGTCCAGAAGCCTATTAAGTATAAGAATATAAAAAAAATTATCATGAAGATTCCCTTTAGGTTCTTTAATTGCTTACTTCTTATATTTTGACGCTTGTTAGTAAAATTCTTGGCTCCAGTCTCCACCACTATATTAAGTAAAAAAAAAATGGGATTATTATTTTTGAGAGAGAGCGAGGGAGGGAGGGATTGCCATTTCTCTTCTTCGTTGCACATGCTGTCTTCTTTGTTGCTATTTCTCTTTACTTTTTCAAAACTTTGGTTTCTTCTTTGTTTTTCTTGAAAGCAAGGATTTCAAATCTGTGACAATTGGGGAATTTTATACTGTATTTGCTGAGTGGAAAGTCATAGAAAAACAACTACTAATAAAGTAAAAATAAAAAAATAATTTCTCCATGATTAAAGTATTTAATTCGTTCTTTTATCCATTCCCAACTATTTTTCTCAACCCCAGTATTGTTCAGTTTCGAAATTCCACACCAAAAACTTCAGTTAGGAAATTCAAATATCAAAGTCCTTTCTTCCCACACCAAAAATAGTAAATTGCATAAACACATTTTATACAAATTTTAACTCAATAATTGCTGAATAGCCACAGCAAGAAACGCACAAACAAGTATCTAATTTCTAAGGAATTGAAATGCATAAAGAAGAACCTGACAAGAATTGGTCAATTATTTCCAAAAAAAAAAAATGAAGTTCCACAACTTGCTGTCTTATTTTTTATTTTTTCACTTGTTGTGTTTTTTTACTGATTTTTGACATATGATTTTCGGTGTTGCCTTGAGCAGATGTATTTTGACGCGAAGAGAGAGGGATTATATGAAGTTTGGGAATTGATAAAAGAAAGAATTAAATACTTTAATCATAATTAGGACTTTATTTTAGTCAATTAAATTATATGTCTTGATTTTTAGCCATGACAAGTGTCGTCAATCTGAGTAGAAACTTAGAAAAATAAAGAGACTAGAAAATAGAGGAGAGTTAGAAAGGTAGGAAGTCACAATTGTTAGGACCATAAAAATCAGGTGTCATACGGAAGCTAATAAAATAAATCTTGAGCGACGATAAATTATACAATAAAAAGAAATATATCAAAAGAGACACAAACATTTAACGTGGTTCGGTCAACTGACCTAAATCCACAACGGAGATGAGCAATCCACTATATAAAAAAGAGTATAAAATATCGAGAGAACAACTTGACGAAGAGGCAAACACAAGTGACACACTAATACTTGTCCCGTAAAGTTCTCCCCCTAAACACTACTCTCAAGCCCCTATGGCTACATTGTGGATGCTGCTGAATGAGAAGGACGGATCCTCAATTTATAGAAGTCCAAACCTTTTCCTACAAGAAAAAGGACTAGCCAAGTATAGGAGAATTATAATTTCCTTCTACAAAGAGGAAAACCCAATTAAGGTAATTATATTGCCCTTTCCTTCAACAAATAGGAAAACCAAATATGGTAAGAAAATTATGGCAAACACCTAACAATTCTCCCCCTTGGCCGGAATTTTCTGACAAAATAAATTTGATCCACCTTCTTCACATAGCCTTCAACAGGTTGCATCTCCAAATCTCTACCACAAAGTTTGTCTCAACGTGCTAGCACACCGGTCAAATTTCTCAGACAAAAATTACGATTATCGTCAAATATGTTGCGGCTAGAACTGAACCCGCCAAGATGAACCTGTCTTGAACCTCGCTCTGATACCACTTGTTAGGACCGTAAAAATCAGGTGTCATACAGAAGCTATCTAAGCAAACCTTGAGCGACGATAAATCATACAACAAAAGAGAAATATATCAAAAGAAACACAAATATTTAACGTGGTTCGGTCAACTGACCTACGTCCACCGCGGAGATGAGCAATCCACTATATAAAAAGAGAGTACAAAATATTGAGAGAACAACCTCACGAAGAGACAAACACAAGTGACACACTAACACTTGTCCCGTAAAGTTCTCTCCCTAAACACTACTCTCAAGCTCCTATGGCTACATTGTGGATGCTACTGAATGAGAAGGACGGATCTTCAATTTATAGAACTCCAAACTTTTTCCTACAAGAAAAAGGACTAGCCACGTATAGGAGAATTATAATTTCCTTCTACAAAAAGGAAAACTCAATTAAGGTAATTATATTGCCCTTTCCTTTAATAAATAGGAAAACCAAATATGATAAGAAATTTTTTGTGTCAGTAGCCTACCACACGTGGAAGCAGAAGAATTGCACTACCATAATATGGTCTCATATAACGTAATTTTACGTGATTGCAGGTTATTAATGCGCAAATTGGGGGACCCGAAAATGAGCAAAGTCCAATAACAGACAAATTAAATTGGCTTAAAATGCAAACTAAAAGCTGTTGACGACCAAAACTGATACCAAACAAATAATAAACGTGTTCTTTCGAACAGTATAATTTTTAGTTTTATTATTAGAAAGGTACTACAAAATATATTATGATACTAGAGCAAACAAATTCTCGTTTCACGTTTATTGCTACTTTCATCAACTCGCTCAACACCATTTTTCAAGTACTTAGAAATGTAGGGGCCAAAATTGTGAGTATTTTCTCGAGTGTAGCACGTGGAACATGTCTCTCGTAAGGCTTGTCTTAAAGTCAAATTAATGCGCTAGCTAGGATCAGAGGCGGATCCAGGATTTTAGGTTTATGGATTCCTATAAAAGTCTTGAGTTAATATAAAATACTAACTGGATGAACCGACTAGGTTCCAAGCTAAATATTCATATATATATATTTAATGGATTTTTCAATACAAATACAAGTTATAAACAAAGTTACTGGGTTCATGGGAACCCGTAGCTATTGAACTGAATCCGCCCCTGGGTAGGGTTAATTTCACGGTTCAACTTATATGTCACTCTGTCCAATTTACATTTATGTGATATATATAGCTAGATTTGACATAGAATTTAAAGGTGAAAAAACTTTTGAAACTTGTAATTTTAAATATACTAGAATATTTGTATGATTACACGATATTTGAAACTTGAGGTTTTATTAAACATTTTACTATATTTGTGTAGCTATAAAAAATTATTAAGGTTAAATGAATAAAATAAAAAAATATTATTTTTTAAATGAACTAATAACAAAATATGTTATATCACTGGAAGTATCAAACAGTCAAAGATCAAAAGTGTACCGTATCTACTTATCAATAACTAAGTGGTAGCCAGTCAATAAAATTAAATGAACAACACTATACACTAGAGTAATAATCTTTTAATGCATAGAGGTAGTAATGATCACATGCATGCAAGTGGTTTTGAAGCAAGTTTGCGCGTACGTCAATTATTCAATCGGGTATTTGCTATCTTTATTGATTTTTTTATTAGGATGGTGTTCCGCTCAGCTTGAGTACACTTTGAATATTTCGCTTGAACATCTCTTCGACTATTTCACTGAATATCTTCTATCTCTCATCACAATTTCTTTTTAATGCAGATGGTGCTAGCGGGCCCGCCTTCGCATGCATCTTTACTGTTCCACCAAATATCTACTACTTTCCACAAATCCAGGTATCGAATAATTTTGTTCACCACAAGTTAGGCAGATGAAAATAATCACTTAATATTGTTATCTCTACTAAAATTTGAAGCCTAATCTCTAAGATTCGAACTCATTTAATTAATCACTATGCCACGACCATGCAGGTATAGGTAGGTAGTACCTTCATTTCCTACCAAACAAGTTTTTTTCCCCGTTTCCACAAATTATTTTCCTTCGTTGTAATATCCCAAGTATTTTCCTACAATCTAATTAAGATGCGGCATGTATTGCAACGTACAATCATGCATTAGTGTTGGTAGTTGGATGTCTCTATTCTCTTAGTACCTTTTAAGCAATTCTCCATACTCCAATTTAATTATACAAATGTGTGGAAATAAAAAGAAAGCCTCTGGTACTTCTCCTTATAACAAGCTTATTTTATATGATAACAAACACAACTCAAGAAAAATAAGATTCCAAATTCTCATGGCTTCCTTTCAATTATCTCTCACCAATCCCAAACACAAAAGAAACCATACTTTTCGAGAAGTTTTTCCATTATATTGTAAGACATTCAAAGCTAAAAACCTCTCTTTCTCAAGCAAAATAACTTCACCAAAATTGTCTAGCGATCTTTCTTTGAGACCTTCATCTCCTTCTATTTTAGCACCTAAGAATACTACAATCCAACAATACGAAGAAGAGAAAAAACCCCTTTATGAAATGTGGAGAGAAATCCAAGGGTTGAAAAATTGGGAAGGTTTACTTGACCCTATGAACTCTAATCTAAGAAAAGAAATCATTAGGTATGGTGAATTTGCACAATCTTGTTATGACTCATTTGACTATGATCCTCACTCTAAGTATTGTGGTACTTGCAAATATCAACCATCACATTTCTTTGAGAAGCTCAACATGGTGAAAAAAGGGTATGAAATGAGGAGATATTTGTATGCAACTTCAAATATTAATTTGCCAAATTTCTTTCAAAAGTCGAAAGATAGTATGGTTTGGAGTCAACACGCGAATTGGATGGGATATGTAGCCGTAGCCACAGATCCCGTAGAAATTAAGCGCCTAGGGCGTCGTGACATTGTTGTTGCATGGCGTGGCACGGTCACGTACCTAGAATGGCTCCATGACCTCAAGGATATTTTGCACCCGGCTCATTTTCGTGATGATCCTAACATCAAGATCGAGTCAGGGTTCTTCGATTTGTACACTCAGAAAGAAAATAGTTGTCACTATTGTTCATTTTCGGCTCGTGAACAAATCTTAGCTGAGATTAATCGATTAATCGAAAAGTATGAAGGTGAAGAGGTGAGTATTACAATTACAGGGCATAGTCTTGGTGCAGCATTGGCTTTGTTAAGTGCTTATGATATAGCTGAGATGAAGTTGAACATTTTACATAATGGTAAGTCTATAATTAAAAGAATTCCAATTACTGTTTTTTCATTTGCTGGCCCTAGGGTTGGAAATCTTAAATTTAAACAAAGATGTGAAGAGCTAGGAATTAGGGTTTTGAGAGTGATAAATGTGCATGATAGAGTGCCAACTGTGCCTGGAATTATTACAAATGAGAAATTTCAATTCCAAAAACAATTGGAAGAGATTGTTTCATTTCCTTGGAGTTATGCTCATGTTGGGGTGGAATTAGCATTGGACCATCATCATTCTCCTTTTCTAAAGCCCAATAATGATTTGGGCTGTGCACATAATCTTGAGGCCCATTTACACCTCGTCGATGGCTACCACGGGAAGGACCGCGCGTTTTGCTCCGCCACGGGGAGGGATATCACGCTTGTCAACAAGGATTCTAGTTTCTTGAAGGAGGACTATGGCGTGCCGCCGTTGTGGTGGCAAGATGAGAACAAAGGCATGGTGAGGACTCCCGACGGACGGTGGGTGTTGCCGGAGAGGCCCATAATTGAGGCCCATCCACCAGATACGGCCCATCATTTTCAGCAAGTCCTAAAACTTGCTAGGGCTAGATTACATTTACCATAGTTATATTTTTGGGATTGTTACACAAATAGCCAGCCAGATTCAATATTTACCTTTTCTAGCCAGTATACATGGATTATACATCTGTCGGCTATTTTCAGTTTAAGAGATTATTTGGGTGGCTATTTGGGTTAATTCTTCCATATTTTTACTCTTCCAAATTGTTGTGGTAAAAAATATCACATCATGACTAGACTTGCTAAGAAGAGAATATGTGGATATTATTTTGCTCATTGAAAAATGTTGTGATGCCCAATAACTAATCAGTAACTAATAAGAGCTGTCTTTTTTAATCAAATTATTCTTGTTCGGTTTTGTTGTTGTGAAGTGAATATACATGTCATAGTGATAAGGTCCTAGTGATAATATAGCCAAAGATATGTGTCCTTTAATTCTAATTTTTTTCTTCTACATTGGCTATTGAGTTTGATATTCGTACAAAAACAATCTGTCACAAGAAATCAAAAGGGATTTTAAAAATGTCAACCAACTTTCTTTGTACATTATCCTTGTAAAAAAATATTAATCACTTGTTAGCCAAATATTTGTTTTGAGCAAAGGGAAATATCTATTTGATTGACATGAAAGTGTATGCTCTACTCAGAATAATATTGAGAAACCCAACTTGGACAATTTTCAATTATTATATTTCACTAATTGTTTCATCAATAATAATAGATAGATGAATCATAAAAGAAGACAAGCCAGTAGTCAGTAGAGTCATATGTCAATTGTAGTTCCAAAATAGCAGAAGAAGTTAAGAACTTGATGATAAGGCAAAGAACGTGAGTTCAACTTTTATATATTGCAGTGTAATGAATTTTCCAATTTATCATGTCACTAAAAATTATTCCACTAACTGTCCATAAAAAATATAATTAATAACTCAAAAAATCCGGATAATAAGACAACCAATCAACGACGCCAAGTTAAATTATGCTGATGAGTAAATTCATTTTACATTTCAATGTATATAAGTTAAATTAGAATGAGTTCACACTAGAAAACTACAGTATTCTCTCTAACTATCCCCGACACCTCCAAATGGCTCCTTCAAAATTGAAATGCTAGAGAAAAAAATATATTTTCACGAAATTACCCTTAATTAATTATTACGTACCTTGACACGTTGAGATATGTAAATAAGGGCAAATTTTAAAAAAAATTAAATTAAATTCCTTCTTGATTATATAAAAGGACACTTATTTTGGACCAAAATAAAAAGAACAAAAGATCACTTATTATGGACCGGAGGAAGTAGATAAATCCAAAAACTAGTTGTTCTTTTCTGTATTTTTCTTTGCAAATAGTAAAGTTATAATAAAAACAAACAAAAAATTCAATGTTGGTAAAAATACCATTATATATTACAAAAAAAAACTCAAGAGATGAGTTTGACTTTCTCTCTCTAGAATGCGATTCTCTCTCAGCGACAGCTGAAATGGTGAGAAAATCGAGGAATAGAGGCGGAGGTTAGAAGATCCAAGGAAGTCAGACAACAAATTCAGTGTGCATGGGAGTTCCACAATCGGAATATGCGAAGAAAGTGAAAGTATCAATGCGATCCAAGGAATTATACCTTTGGATATCAATCAGATCTCAAATCCTACCATACCACAGGGAGGGAATAGCGATGAAACTCCAGTGGTGAGCAGGGCGTCATGGGCAGATCGAGTCGAAGAGGAACATATGGTGAGCAAAAGTACAGGTTTGACTGAAGCCCTAGATTCAAGCACTAAAACGTGGAGTAATATTGTGGGTACAATACCGATAGAGGAAGGGTTAGATCTAATCACGGAATCTACTGAACAGAATGTGAAAATAACAATGGCGGACATTAAGGATGAGGTGAATTACTGGACAACAACAGTTGTATGCTATATTCTAGGGTCTAATCCACCGCAAGTAGTAATTGATGGATATTTCAGGAGAATTTGGGGAGCTCTGGGGATTGACAAGGTAGCACAACTAAACAGAGGGGTATTCCTTGTGAGATTTCATAGTGTTGAAAGTAGAAGAAAAGCAGTGGAAGAAGGCGTGCAAATGTTTGACAGGAAACCAGTAATTGTGAAGCCATGGAAGCCAGATATGGAGATCACAAAGGAGCAAATGGAGAACATTCCTATTTGGATGAGATTGGTAGGGCTAGACATCAAATACTGGGGGCAAACGGCTCTTACAAAAATAGTTGGGCTGATTGGAAAGCCTCTAAAGGCAAATGCAGCTACTACAAATAAGGATAGATTAACATATGCAAGAGTGCTAGTTGAAATGAAATTGAATCACCAATACCCGTCAAGCATAAGATTTGAGAATAAGGCAGGAAAAATAATAGAACAGGCAATCCACTATGAATGAAAACCTGGTTTGTGTGAAAAATGCAGGAACTATGGACATGATATATATGAATGTAGGAAATTTATTCAGGAGGAAAAAGAGAAGAATGAGAAATAACAAGAAATGATAGTACAGAAGCAGGTTGTTCAACAGAAAGAAGGGAAAGAGATTCAGAAGGATCAAGCACCACAAATGGGAGTAGAGCAACAAAAATAGAAAAAGCAGGGGACTAACAAGCAACCAGAAATGGGAAAGAATCCAATTCAAAATCATGGATATAGAGTGGGGAAATATGTGAGAAAAGCAGTGGTGGTGCAAGATGTACCATTGAAGATAAGAAATGCATTTGCTACACTAGAAAAGCAACAAACTGAAGAAGGGGCAAGTACAAGTCAGACAGGGCAACAGATGGCAACAATGGAGAATGGTAATGTAGGAAAAAGGGGGGTTGTAGATGACAAGGGTGGGGGAAGCCCACCAAAGCATGGATAAAATTGATTTTTGGAATACCGGGGGGCTAAATAGTCCAGATAAGCAGAAGGAAATCTATTTGTTTATGCATAATTCCCAGGTTGAATTATTTGGCCTCTTGGAAACTAAGGTTAAGAGAGCTAAAGCTCAAAAGGCTACTCTTAACCTATGTAATGGATGGTGCTATAGTACGAATTTAAGTCATCATAAAGGAGGTAGAATATGGATCTTATGGAAGCCTTTGGTATATGACATAAGCATATACAAAGTCACAGAACAATTAATCCACTGTAGAGTACATCATAGAGGAAATGGAAAGAAGTTCTCAATAACAATGGTTTATGCTTTCAATGATGCTGCATTAAGAAGAAAATTATGGGAGGATATCAAGGAGATACATGAGCATATGGATGAACCTTGGGCAGTCATGGGAGATTTCAATTGTGTCCTACATAAAGAAGAAAGGATTGGGAGTCCAGTTACAATGGCAGAAATAAGAGACTTCAAGCAATGTGTGGCAGACTGTACACTACAGGATATGAAGTTTTCATGGGCATTTTATACATGAAATAATAAGCAGGGAGGAGCTGATAGAGTATATAGTAGGATTGATAGGGTGTTGATCAATAATGAATGGATATTAGCATTGCCAGATTCAGAGGTATTCTACAGGAATGAAGGGACCTTTGATTACTGTCCTACAAAAATCAGATGGGCAGAAGATCAAAAAAAGCAGCATATGTTCAAATATTTTAATATGTGGAGCATAACATCAAACTATAAAGAGATAGTGAAGCAAGGCTGGAAAACAAACAAGAATGTGACTAAAATGTATGAGCTAGTGGGAAATTAAACAATCTGAAGGGGAAATTAAGGCAGCTTAACAAAGATAAATTCAGTCAAATAGAGAAGAAAGTTGATCAAGCACATGAAGAATTACTGCAATGTCAACAAAGGTTGCAACAAGTGCTTCTTAATCCGGAATTACATAAGGAAGAAGAAAGATTAATCAGAAAGACTAAAAGGTTGAAGTCAATTCTTGAGATAGAAAAGTAAAGTGCAGTGGCTGGAACAAGGGGACTTAAACACCAAGTATTTTCACAGCATGATGAAAGCAAGAAGGAATATGAACAGGATTTTCTCTATTATAGATGTAGAGGGAGTTAACAGAACTAAGATGGATGAAATTACAAAGTCCTTTATTGATTTCTACACAAATTTTTTGGGTACCACCAACAAGGAAAGGGAGCATGTCAATAGTAGTATGATACAACAAGGACCAATAGTTATAGAAATACAAAGGAGCATGTTAGAGGAAAAGTTTACAGAAAAGGAGGTTAAAACAACATTGTGGGCAATCAATGGAGATAAATCACCAGGTCCAGATGGTTATGGAAGCAAGTTTTTTAAGGATAGCTGGGAGGTGGTAGGGAAAGATATAGTAGATGTTATAATGGAATTCTTTAGAAAAGGGGAGATGTTAAAAGTACTGAATCATATAGTGATCACCATTATTCTAAAGAGTTCTCATGCTACAAGTATGGGTGATTACAGGCCTATTGCAGGATGTAATACAATATATAAGGTGATATCTAAGATGTTATGTAAAAGGCTGAGAGTGATACTACCTACACTGATTTCAACAAATCAGAGTGCATTCATAGCAGGAAGAAAAATAGTTCAAAATGTTCTGATATGTCAAGATCTGGTAATATTATACAAAAGGAAGAACAATACTCAGAGTTGCTTAATCAAGATTGATTTGAGAAAAGCATATGATAGTGTAGAATGGTCGTTTGTGGAAGAAATACTTCATTCAATGAATTTCCCTTAGAGATTCATAAAATGGACTATGGCTTGTATAACTACTACCAAATATAGTATTGTTATCAATGGAGGATTACATGGGAGCATAGCAGGAAAAAGAGGCTTAAGACAGGGGGATCCCATTTTACCCTTGATATTTGTAATTTGTATGGAGTATCTAACCAGAATCTTGAATAAAGTTGTTGATATGAGGGAGTTTGGGTATCATACGAAGTGCAGGGGGATAAAACTGAACCACTTATGTTTTGCAAATGAAATTTTGCTATTCTCTAAAGGCAATTGTCAATCAATAATGTTGATGTTAAGAGGGTTGCAGTCTTTTACAAATGCATCAGGATTGACCACTAATGCAGGAAAATCCAATATTTTCAGTGCCAATATGCCAAAACAAGAACTAGAAGACTTATGTGAGGCAACTGGATATCAGAAAGGGGCATTGCCATTTAGGTATTTGGGGGTTCCAATTTCAGCAAAGAAGTTGTCAAGTTTGGATTGTGAAATTTTAATTGACAAGATGACTGCTAGAATAAGGGTATGGAGTTCGAGGAATTTGTCATATGCTGGAAGAGTGCAGCTAATTAATTCAGTTCTATTGCATGTCCATACATACTGGTCATCAATATTTATCCTTCCTAAATCTGTGCTTAAAAGGTTAACTGCAATATGTATAAACTTCTTGTGGGATAGGAAGGAACAGACTAATAAAGCTCCATTGATTGCGTGGATATAGTCTGCAGGCAAAATGTAAAGGATTAGGAGTAATGGATTGCTTAGTATAGAATGAGGCAGCAATTGCAAAGTATGTGTGGAATATAGCTCAAAATACTGACAACTTATGGGTGAAATGGGTGGATCACATATACATAAAAGGGACTAGCTGGGAACAGTATGTACCACCAAATGATTGTAGTTGGTATTGGAAGAGAGTATGCAATATAATGGAAAAATTCAAGGGAGGATACGAGGGGAATGGCTGGCAACACATAGGAGGGAGGTATTCTATACAGAAAGGATACCAATGGAGGAAAGGGGAGCTGAATGAGTGGACCTGGGCTAGGTGGATTTGGAACTCTGTTAATGTTCCAAAACACTGTTTTATTAGTTAGTTAGCAGTCTATAAATGTCTGCTGATGATCACTTCCAACTCCACACTACTAAAAAGCAGAAAGATAGGGTCGCAATAGCTTTTACCCGATATGAGGGTCGGGATCGATTTCCACAGGGAGCTAGGAATGGAGTCGAGTATTTATCTAGGCTAGAAGTATGTATTTGTTCCAAATGTTACTTCCATACATTTTTTGGGTTTTCGATTATAAACTATTATTATCAAACTATTAATTGAAACTAGATTATGCTACGAGGTAATTGCTAAGTTGTATCTAATGGGAAGAAAGGCACTAGGGTCATGACATTACCTAGGTGGCTAATTGACGGGTAGATGTTACTAAAGTTCGATTGACATACTAAGGGCTATGTTATAATCGCTGCACAATTTTACCCACTCTTACACCTCTCGGTAGAGAGAGTGATTTTGCCCAATTGACTCTCTCGAGACCAAATGGGTAGGCAAATTAGCTCAAGCAACTAGGGTTCAAGTTGGATAATTACTCTCTCGAGGTTTAACCCTTTAATTGGGACTATAAATTCTCTTGAGTCCATCCCAATTCCTTGTTGGGTTAATTTTGGAAACTTAGGCTCTCTTTCTCAAGAAGTGTCAAATCAACTTAGCACAAATCAGTGTTTGCAACCACCAATTCATAGATTAAATCATAAAATTGACCCGAATAACAAACACTCATAGTCAATCTAACAATAGATGGCAACACACATCAATTACCCACACTAGGGTTGAGCCACAACCCTAGCTAATAGGTTTAACTACTCATGCTTGAAAGAGAAAATAGAGAAATAGATGAAGAACAAGACATATTAATTAAATGCTAAATTAAAATACAAGAATCTATCGTTAATTTGAAGCTAAGATGCCAAGAAATGGCTACAGATCAAGTTCCCACGAGCGCAGCTAAGTTCTGGATATATCTGATAACCTAAAAATGGTAAAATGTTCTATTTATACTAGACTGAAAAAACTGGACAAAAATACCCCTGCGGGGTCAGCGCGGGCGGCATAAAATGGACCGCGGCTGCGCTAGGCTCTTGGACTTCAATTATGGTCTCTCTGACTTGGGTTAAGCGGACCGCATAGAATGGACCGCGGCCACGGAGGCAGCTGTCGCGGTCCGCACAACCATGACCGCGGACCGCATTGGCATTTTGCCCCTATCTGAATATCTCTTCCGTGGACCGCACAAAAAGGTAGTGCGGTCGCGGAACCTTCACCGCGGACCGCACAATGTGTAATGCGGCCTCGTTGCCTAAGCTTAGTTTTTGTCATCTCTCTGAATCTCTCTTCCGCGGACCGCACAAAAAGGCAGTACGGCCGCGGAACCTTCACCGTGGGCCGCGCAGTGTGGACTGCGACCACGTTGCTTGAAGGCTGATCTTGCCATCTCTCTGAATCACCTAGTGCGGCCGCATTCCATTTTGTGCGGTTCGCACTAGGCTTGTTTTCCCTCAGTTTACTTTGCCTTTGATACTTGAGCAGGTTTCACTCCTTTTGAGTCGATCTTTGACATTTCGTCACTTTGTCGATCAAACCTGCAATCAAGCATAACTTATGAACCTTTTGGGACTATTTTGTAACGATTTATAATCAAAGCATATGCAAGAAGGAGCATGAAAGTTGTTAAAATCCCTACTTATCAACTCCCCCAAACTTAAGCCTTTTGCTTGTCCTCAAGCGAACAAAATAAGACCCACCCCTTAAGGGAAAATCCAAGTATTTCCACTATCCTAAAGTAACCTCAACAAGCATCAATTGGGACTAACAATTGCCCTCAATGCGAATGAATCATTAACAACATTTAAACTTTGAAAAACTATGGATCAAGTGTAACACATGAGCATCAAGAGTTGACTCATTATATCAAAGAACTCTCTTAATTACTTTGGTCATTGTGGAACCCAAACTCACACATCCTCAACTCTCCCTAAGCAAACCTCACCTTTTAGAGTATTAGCACACAAACTGAGGTTAATGGGAATTCACTCATCTCTCTCAAGGAAAGGTCACAAGTCCGGCTTTAAGTACCATATGTTTGTCCCTCATGTAAGTATCCACTAATGTAAGTGTCCTTCAACTCAAGATCATATAGGACTTTTGAAGAGTCAATGTGAATGCTTTTGGTTCAGGGTAGGAAAAGTTTGGTCTAAATGGGTTCCTTCTTCCCTTAAGCACTTCTTTTGATTCATTTGGCATAATTTTCTTGACTCATTGAGTATCTCACTTCTTTTTAAGGGGTTAAAGAGATGTAATGTCACTCTTTTTATTGCACTTCAAAGCGTTTCTCCTTTTTCAATTTTTTCTACGCCTTTTTCTCTTTTGTTTGTTTTTTTGTCTTCCTTTTTCTTCGCTTTAGTACCTTTTACCACTTTGTTCCCTCTCTCGTCTCTCCCCCCCCAAACTTAGACTTTTGCCATTGCTCAAGGGAAGATCGGGTGCCAAAAGAGGGTATATTTTAGAACGGATATAAGCTTATAATATTGGTTCTTGAAAGAAAAAGGTTTAAGGCTCAAAAGAGTTAATTAAGGAATTATATCATTGGTGGGCTATGGAGTTGTTCAACTATCATTTGGATCAAGAAGAGTCTATAATCACTTCTCAAGCCAAATTTCACTCAAGATTTCGCCTCAACAGACATTCAGGGCAAGTTCTAGACCATTGGCTCGCAACTTGGACTCACAATTCAATTTCTCACCACACAAGCTCAAGGATTGCTAAAGACATAGAGTCGGGGGCCCACAACAACCTTAGACACGATTGAACCCACAATAGTCCTGAAAGACCACATGATGATTGTTTAGTCAACACAAGAGTCTCAAGGTCACGACTTTCACCATCCTAATACAACAACTTGTATTTGATCATGGGATCAAAGGCAAATGTGTTAGGCCCAAGTGAAGCTTTGCTTGAGGTACCCTTAACTATAAGCTACCAAAAATAAAAACAAAAACAGACTCAAACCCTTAACAAGGTTGTCACGCCACCATCATCGGGAAGAGCCACCCGGTTCACACAATATTCCACCTTTGGAAAGAACCGTGGCATTAAGAAAATCAAAGGCTTATTGAAGCGCCAAAAACAAAACAAAAAGCTACGAGCCTATCTAAGAACCTAAAAACGAAAAAAAATTACGAAAATAGAAAATAGAATGAATATGTACAATAGGGGATTTGAATATACAACGGGGGATGAATATATACAATAATGTAACTTTATATACAGACCAAATGAAAGATAAAAAGTGCGATAAAAGTAACGAAATGTAAAATTATATACAGACCAAAAATGAAAATCAAAAAGACATAAAATGTAATAATATATACAGTCATCCAAAAATATAGGGCGCACCCCCTCAAATAAAAGTTGGCATTGTCCCCAATGCCAACTAAACAAATAAGCACCAGAAAACATATACGGAAAGGATATGGGAACTCTCTAAGCTATTTCCATCTGCATGGGATCATTAGTGGTCCCCGGGTCCTCTGTATGCGCAGGAACCTCAGACTGGTTCCCGGTCTCTTACTGCTCAGCTGCTGGGACTGGGGCCTGGACCTGGACGGGCTGAATATCAAGAATATCCTATGGCTGAATGGAGGAAGCCTCCGGTGGGTCCGCTAACTGGATGATCGCCTCATCTGCACTGGGGAGCTTCCTCTTCTTCTTAGGAAGCCTCTGTGTCTGCTCCTGTTGTGGCTCTGCTACTAGTACTGCTGCTGGAGCTGGATCCTCAAATAGTAAATCTAAAGGTAGTTGGTCTGCCTTCAGTCTGTCCACATCCGCTATAAGCTCCTTCAAAGACTCCTTGGAAGCTCGTGTTTTTCGTAGCTTCTTGTGCTCCCTAGCAAGCTCCTTTAGGGCCTTGCCATGTGAATCCACTGCCTTAGCCAAGGCAGCCTGAAAATCAAGGATCTTCTGCTGGTTGGCAAGAATCTCCTTAAATGAACCCTCGATAGACTGGGGCACCTGCACTGGCTGTGGTGCCGACTGAACCGCAATGGTGGAAGTCAATGTAGACAACTTGGGCGAAGCAGTCACCATCCAGTTGTTCAAGCTATGAAGTGTCTGGCTCAGCTGGTGGGCTGTGATAGGATGGGCCCGGGAAGATGGAATCCCCGGGCCAGCTGAAGTAGAGGGACCAACAGTAGTGGAAGGTCCAGGAGGCATGTCAGCAACTGTGGAGGAAGGCTCAGTGGAGGGCTCTACCGCAACCAGCTCTTCAAACTGGCCAGTTGGGATAGAAGCAGACGGCTTGTAATTCTTGTCCTTGGGGTTGTCTGACCCCTTCAAACTATACCACGAAAACGGAGCCACAGGTTTGACCTTGATGTCAAAAGGTCTCTTCTCCACCTCCAGGTCCCGGAAATACATAGTGAGGGTGATGGGAAAAGGGTAGTTTCGGTCATGCTCAACCCTCACTACAGAAATGACGCGGGACATCACATTGCCCACGTTGATAGGGTATCCCGCCATAATAGATGCAACAAGAACAGCTCGGGCAAGTGGAATAGTCTGATCATGGGTAGTGGGGTTGAGCCGACTGCACACAAAAGTCAATCACCCTCTAGCCTCAAAGTTAAAGGTTCTCCGAAGTATTTTGTCCCCTGCTTGCAACCACTCTGGAACCGTACCCGGGATTGCCAGGTATGAAGCTAACCACGGATGAACCTCCTCGCCCATTACCAACTTCTTCATTGAACCCCAGGTATTCATTTAGTGCCTTCCCGGTAAAATACCACATTTTTGTTTCGCACTTTGGTCACTTTAGTGCCCTTCAAGATGTGGGCCACATTGCTGTAAAATTCCTTGACCATGTGCTCATTCGCCTTCACACAATTATCTTTGAAGTGCTCCCAACTCACTCGAGCTAGAAACGGTCTATGTACATTGGGGTGTAGGGGTAGAAGGTCTTTATCAATGAAGCTCCTTTCAAGAATCAACTTTCGTGCCGGCCAATATTCCCTAAACTTGTGGAACACCACCTGGCTGACGAATCTATCTTCCCAAACAGCGGGATTTCTCGTCCGGTCAACACCCCTCAACCTGAGGCACACCACCCCCAGGTAACTCCCCATCTCCCTCATCACCCATAGCACCCTCTCTAGATATTGACGCTGTGGGATAGGTAGAGTATTCATCCCCACTACCTGCTACTGAGCCTTCAGACGACCCAAAAGAAATGTTGATTGAAGCTTGAGCATCAGGGGAAGAGGGAGGAGTGTCTCTATGTATGGATCTCTCCGCATACGGGATGTATAGTGGGACTGAATCTAAAGAGATCTCCCAGGAGGGCTCGTACTCACTCCCCGAGTTGTCAATGGCTCTGTCAGCTGCTTTGATTGCTTTCCTCATGTCCTTTATGTTTTTTCTAGCCTGGGGAGTGAGTTTTACCATCCTTTGCTTCCCTCATCGGGAAGAATCACCTCGGTCGGGTTGTTTCGAGCCTTTGCCTCGTTGTTTAACCATTATCTGCAAGCACAAACATCTAGCTTTGTTAGTATCAACACAAGTAGTGAATCAGTTGTGGAGAATGAATTATAGAACAGAAGCCACAAGCTGCAGAACATGTTGTAGAAACAGTGCACCGCGGCCCGCACAAAAAGGAGTGCGGCCGCACTGGGGGCACTGCGGACCGCATAAAGGCAACCGTAGTTCGCACTGAGACAAGGTCTATAACACCACTTCTCTGAATCCAACCACTGCGGCCCGCACAAAGTAGCACCGCGGCCGCGGTAGGCCAGCGCGGACCACACAGAATGCAATGTGGTCGCGCTGGGCAAGAGATCAACTCCTGAAAAATCCTCACTGCAGTCCGCACAAAGTGGTACCGTGGACTGTGTCGAAGCACCGCAGACCGTACAAAAATAATCGTGGTCCGCGGTGGGTGCTTGGTCAAGGCACTGAGTTAGGGTTCTTGGTCTTGCATTTTTGTTCAAATTTTCACCTAACTTTGTCCCTACTCAATTTACCCAGTTAATAATACTCCTCAAGCACACAAAACTTAACTGTTAAACAAAACTAACATCAAAATTGAAGAACTACGGGGGGAGGGGGGGACAAAAGCCTACACAGTTAATAGAAAATGACATAAAATGAAATTAAATAATTAAAATAACAAGAAGTGGTTGAATTGTTACCAGATATTGAGAAGAAGTGAAGAAACACAATGCAAACAAGCTAGTATGAAGAAGAGGGAAGATGAACAGTGATTTTTATGTCTCTGAGAATCAATTTTTCGAAAAGGGTAACTGGTGACCTCTGAGGTCTATTTATAGAAAAGCACATGGGACCTAGCCTCACCTACCAACGCGGCCACACAAAACGGACCGCGGACCGCGCTGGTTTTGTTCAGAAGAAGCTTGAGACGGCAACCTCCGCGGTCCGCACAAAATAAACCACGGCCGCGGAGGTCCACTACGGTCCGCACTAAATGGGATGCAGCCGCGGTGACAAACTTCAGAGAGTACCTCACTTGGTCTTCACCAGTGCGGACTGCACAAAGTGCAATGCGGCCGCACTGGTGACTTCAAAGACTGTTCAATTTTTCCAAAATGTTTTGCATTGTATCAACACAATCCCTGCAGCATCTCACAACTAATTAGCTCAAAAATCAATCCTACACTACAAATAAAATCAAAGAAAACAAGAAGAAAAAGACATGGGTTGCCTCCCAAGAAGCGCCTGATTTAACGTCGCGATACGACGCATTTTACCAGTACATCACTTTAGATGAAGAAGTACCACCACGTGGATGTCATCAAATTTTCCAAGATAATGCTTGATCCGGTGCCCATTAACTCTGAAAACTTCACCATTTTTGTTCCTTAGATCAAGAGCACCAAATGGGGTCACAAACACAACTTCAAATGGCCCACTCCACTTTGACTTGAGCTTAACCGGAACTAGACGTAACCGGGAATTGAACAAGAGCACCATATCTCCAACCTTGAACTCCTTACCCTGAGCATATTTGTCGTGAAGGTACTTCATTTTGTCCTTATACAAGGATCAACTTGAGTAGGCATGGAATCTAAACTCATCGAGCTCATTGAGTTGTTCAACACGAAGATTTGCCGCAACATCCCATTCCAAATTCAACTTCCTTAAAGCCCACATGGCCTTGTGCTCTAACTCGACCGGAAGATGACAAGCTTTTTCAAACACCAACCGATACGGAGACATACCAATCGGAGTTTTGTAAGCCGTCTGATAAGCCCATAGAGTGTCATCCAACTTTTTCGACCAATCGGTCATATTAGCATTGACAGTTTTTGACAAGATGCTCTTAATTTCTCTGTTGGAGACTTCCACTTGACCACTAGCTTGAGGATTATAGGGTGTAGAAACCTTATTATTGACACCGTACTTGGAAAGCAACGTGTCGAAAGTCTTGTTGCAAAAGTGAGACCCCCCATCACTAATAATCGCACGAGGAGTGCCAAACCTTGTGAAGATGCTCTTTTTAAGAAACGCAACAACACTCCGGGCTTCATTATTAGGCAAAGCCACGACTTCAACCCATTTTGAGACATAATCAACTGCCACGAGAATGTAGGTATTCCCACAAGAGCTAACAAAAGGACCCATGAAATCCATGCCCCAAATATCAAAGATATCCACTTCTAGAATCGTATTGAGAGGCATCTCATCTCTTTTTGAAATTCCGCCCGCTCTTTGGCACTTATCACACCTCTTCACCAAATCGCCCGCATCTTTGAACAAGGTGGGCCAATAGAATCCACAACTAAGAACTTTCGAGGTGGTCCTCACCCCACCATGATGGTCATCATAGGGTGAAGAATGGCAAGCCTCTAAGATACTCAATTGTTTTTCCTCTGGGACACATCTACGAATCACACCATCCGTGCAAATCTTGAACAAGTATGGCTCATCCCAATAGAAATCCAAACTATCCCGCTTGAGCTTCTTCCTTTGGTTAGAAGAGAGCTCACACGGGATTATTCCGGTCACAAGGTAATTGGAAACATTGGCAAACCATGGCATATCCTTCATTGACACCGCAAGGAGTTGTTCGTCGGAAAATGAATCATTGATATCAAGGCCATCACAAGGGCTCCCCTCCTCTTCCAAACGGGATAAGGGGTCCGCCACTTGATTCTCACTACCTTTCCAGTCAACAATTTCTAGATCAAACTCTTGAAGAAGTAACACCCATCTCATCAATCTCGTCTTGGAGTCTTTCTTGGTCATCAAATACCTAAGGGCAGCATGATCGGTGTGCACTATAACTTTGGCCCCCATAAGGCAGGGTCGGAATTTTTCCATAGCAAATACAATAGCCAACAATTCTTTCTCGGTGACTTTGTAGTTCCTTTGAGCCTCATTCATGGTGTTGCTTGCGTAGTACACCGGATGAAACATCTTGTATCCTTTGGCCCAAAACAGCCCCGACCGCAACGTCACTAGCATCATACATGAGCTCGAAAGGCAAGCTCCAATTAGGTGCGGTAGTGATGGGGATAGAAGTCAACTTGAGCTTGAGAAGCTCGAATGCTTGCATACAACTCTCATCGAATAAGAAATTTGCATTTTTCTCTAGCAACTTGCACAAAGGGTGTACCACTTTAGAAAAATCTTTTATGAACCTCCAGTAAAAACCCGCGTGCCCAAGGAAACTCCTCACCCCTTTGACAGAAGTAGGGGGAGGAAGCCTCGAAATCACTTCTATCTTGGCTTTATCTACTTCAATTCCTAGCTTTGAGATTTTGTTACCCAACACTATACCCTCTTCTACCATGAAATGGCACTTTTCCCAATTGAGAGCAAGGTTGGTATCTTCACACGGGGCCAATGATCTATCCAAATTTTTCAGACACTCATCAAAAGAATCCCCAACCACGCTGAAATCATCCAAGAAAACCTCCAAGATATCTTCCACCATGTTGGTGAAAATAGCCATCATGCAACGTTGGAAGGTCGCCGGAGCATTACACAATCCGAACGGCATTCGAGAGAAAGCGAATGTGCCATAAGGACATGTAAAAGTTGTCTTCTCTTGGTCCTCCGGGGCAATTAAAATTTGATTGTACCCCGAGTAACCATCCAAAAAGCAATAGAAAGCACGCCCCGCCAGACGATCTAGCATTTGGTCAAGGAATGGCAATGGGAAATGATATTTTCGGGTCACCTTGTTTAGCTTCCGGTAATCCATACATACTCTCCACCCGGTGACCGTGCGAGTAGGAATGAGTTCATTGTTGTCATTGGTCACCACAGTCATACCACCCTTCTTCGGCACACATTGTACCGAAGAAGTCCAAGAACTGTCAGAAATAGGATAAACCACACCGGCGTCTAACCACTTGATAACCTCTTTCTTCACCACTTCTTGCATCGCCTCATTTAATCTTCTTTAATGCTCCAAGAAAGGTTTTGCATCCTCCTCCAAGATGATTTTGTGCATGCAAAATGCGGGGCTTATTCCCCGAATGTCAGCTATAGTCCATCCAATTGCCCTTTTTCGCTTTTGAAGCACCGTTAACGTGGCCTCAACCTGCATGTTAGTAAGGCAAGAAAAAAGAATAACTGGTAAAGTAGAATTTGAACCCAAGAATTTATACCTGAGGTGTGAAGGAAGTGGCTTCAACTCCAATATCGGTGGCTCCTCAATTGATGACTTTGTTGGTGGAGTTTTCCGGTTTTCAAGATCCAAAGATAGCTTCCTCGGCTCGTAAGAATAAGAGCCCATCCCATGTAGGGCATTCACGCACTCCACTCTACTAGCATCATCATTGACATCCATGTTCAAGAGCACTGCTTCAAGAGGATCTTCCACGTTGATCATAGCACTAGTATCATCCACAATCACCGCTGTGACAAGGTCTACAAATGAGCACACCTCGGTGCTATTGGGCTGCTTCATAGATTTACAAACATGGAAAATGACCTTTTCATCTCCCACTCGGAAAGTGAGCTCACCCGCTTCAACATCAACCAATGCCTTCCCCATTTCAAGGAAAGGTCTGCCCAAGATAATAGGAACCTCATAGTCCACCTCACAATCCAAAATCACAAAGTCGGCCGATAATATAAATTTGTCCACCCGGACAAGCACATCATCAATAATTTCCAAAGGTCGTTTCATCAATCGATCCGCCATTTGAAGTTTCATTGAAGTAGGCCTAGGTTGCCCAATACCCAAAGTTTTGAAAACTGAGTAGGGCATCAAATTGATACTAGCTCCCAAGTCACAAAGAGCTTTGGCAAAATCCGCATTTCCAATGGTGCAAGGAATGGTGAAGGCACCGGGATCTTCAAGCTTCGGGGCCATTGAATGCACTATAGCACTAACTTGGTGAGTCATTTTTATAGTTTTGCAGTCCATAGAACGCTTCTTTGTGACCAAGTCTTTCATGAATTTTGCATAGCCCGGCATTTTTTCAAGTGCCTCTACCAATGGCACATTAATAGATAAGCTCTTCATCATATCAATGAACTTTTTAAACTGATTATCATTCTTCTGCTTCGCGAGCCTCTGAGGATAAGGTGGAGGTGGCCTTGGTAAAGGAGCCTTGTCTTTTGGCACAATCGGCTCGGGCATGTCAATCACGTGTTCCCTAGACGGTTTCATGGCATCTTGGGTTTCTACCTCGGCCTCACCAATATCAATTCTTACATCATTGTTCACATTCTATTCAACCACATCTTCAACAATCAAAGGTACATCATCATCCCGCAACTCAACATCTTCATCCACAACTTGCTTTTGCTTTGAGGCATTTACATCACCGCCTCTCGCACTTCTTGTTGTAACCGCCATCACATGATTGTTATTTACACCCTTCGAGTTCACTACCGTATCACTTGGTAGAGCACCCTTCGGGCGATTATTCAATGACTAAGAGATTTGGCCTAATTGCACCTCCAAGTTTCTGATAGAGGTGTTGTGAGAAGCTAACTGTGCATCCGAATCTGCATTCCTCTTCATCATCTGCTCGAACATCATTTCAATTTTACCCATATCATTACCAGAAGAACTAGGACCCTGAGAAGAGAAAGGGGGTAGATTGTTCGGTTGTTGATACATTGGAGGCCTTTGAAAGCCTTGCCCCCTGTTACCTTGGTTTCCATTGTTGTTTCACCCGCCTTGATTGTTTTTGTTGCCCCAGTTGTTGTTGTTTCCATTCCAGTTGCCTTGATTGTTGTTCTGATTACCCCAATTGTTGTTTTGGTTGTTGTTCCAATTGCCACCACTTTGTTGTTGATTGCCCCAATTTCCTTGGGGTCGCCATTGTTGGTTTGAAGAGTTGCCTCTATTTCCTTGATAGTTATTGTCATATTGCACCTCTTCACTTTGGTCATCATAACCATCATTTTGACACCCATCATATTCATCAACAAATTGCTCAGAATTTCCTTGATTTTGTTGCCTCCTTTGCCCTCTCTTGTTGACAAGCATACTAACACTCTCCATGGCATTCACTTGGCGAGGATTCTGAACTTGTTGCAACTGTGCCTTAGCCAATTGATTTATCGTGGTGGTAAGCTCAGTTATTGCTTGCCCGTGATCATATAATTCCTTGTGCAAATGGATAACCGTAGGGTCACCTTGAGGCACATTTGCTCTACTCTGACATGCTGAAGAAGTGTCTGCCATTTTATCAAGTACATCACATGCCTCCTCATAAGAAAGTTTCATAAAATTTCCCCTGGCCAATTGGTTAACAATGCATTGATTTGTAGTATTTATGCCCCAGTAGAAGGTTTGTTGGATCATGGCCTCGGTCATATCATTATTTGGGCACTCCTTCACCATCATTCTATACCGCTCCCAAATCTCAAGTAAAGGTTCTGTTGGCTCTTGCTTGAAGGCTAATATTTCATCTCGAAGTGCCGCCATATGACTAGGAGAAAAGAATTTAGCAATAAACTTATCCGCCAACTCATCCCAAGTTGTGATAGAATGGTTGGGGAGTCTCTCGAGCCAATCCAATGCCTTTCCCCAAAGTGAGAACGGGAAAAGTCTCAATCATAATGATTCCTCGGACACATTCGTCTGTTTGCTCCCCCAGCATGTATCTACGAACCCCTTGAGATGTTTGTAGGCATTTTGATTTGCAGTGCCCGTGAAGTACCCACGTTGCTCAAGTAAGGTCAACATCACATTGGTTATCTGAAAGTTGCCAGCCCGAATTCGAGGTGGGACAATAGCACTTGCATAGCCCTGGTTCGGTAATACCCTGGGAGCCACTCTTGGAGGAACCGGGGGAGGGTCTAGAATATTGTCATTTGGATTAGCATTGGCATTCCGGCCTCTCCGTTGACCTTGAGGTGCAAGAGGCACCTCATCTTGCTCGAGATCATCTACCTCCTCCCCCGCTATCACGTTTCTAAGAGGATCATTAGCGTTGTTTAAAGCCATATTGGTACCTGAGTAATGACACAAACAAGTAAGTAACAAGGAAGGAAAGAAGAACAATACACAAAACTAACTAAATAGATAGCCAAAACCGTTAGCTCCCCGACAACGGCGCCAAAAAGTGATCGCTTCCAACTCCACACTACTAAAAAGTAGGAAGAGAGGGTCGCAATAGCTTTTACCCGATATGAGGGTCGGGATCGATTTTCACAGGGAGCTAGGAATGGAGTCGAGTATCTATCTACGTTAGAAGTGTGTATTTGTTCCAAATGTCACTTCCATACATTTTTGGGTTTTAGATTATAAACTACTATTATCAAACTATTAATTGAAACTAGATTATGCTACGAGGTAATTTCTAAGTTGTATCTAATGGGAAGAAGGGCATTAGGGTCGTGACATTACCTAGGTGGCTAATTGATGGGTAGATGTTACTAAGGTTCGATTGACATACTTGGGGCTTATGCTATAACCGTTGCACAATTTTACCCACTCTCACACCTCTCGGTAGAGAGGGTGATTTTGCCCAATTGACTCTCTCGAGACCAAATGGGTAGGTGTCACACCTCCTTTTTCCGCCCCGCGGGGTGGCGTAGGAGTTTTTTCCAATTAAAGGACAATCAAAACGGGATTTATTTATTTATTTCAGAGTCGCTACTTGGGAGATTTAGGGTGTCCCAAGTCACCAATTTAATCCCGAATCGAGGAAAAGAATGACTCCATATTACAGTCTGCGTACCAGAAATCCGGATAAGGAATTCTGTTAACCCGGGAGAAGGTGTTAGGCATTCCCGAGTTCCGTGGTCCTAGCACGGTCGCTCAACTATCATATTCGGCTTGATTATCTGATTTAATACATATTGAACCTATGTGCGAATTTTAACTTTTGACCGCTTTTGTCGTTATTATTATTTTTATCAAGAATTGCAACATCGTGGAAACACATCTCGGACCACGTCACAATCAATGTACCCGTGATTAGAGCTACATTTCGACTCCGTTGAGATTTGGATTTGGGTCACATAAATGTGCACCCGTATTTAAGAAGGTAAGATTAATTAAGACGCGTCCTAAAGAAACTACATATTGTTGTTTTAGAAAAAGGCCGTGAAAAATTCACTAAACGGCCAAATCCAAAGTCTAGTAATGGTTATGTATTTATTGAGGGCCCCAGCGATGTATGATTTATTTGGCGAGGCTCGTCTCATTTTTATTTTAAAGGATAAACCTACAGTGACTACATTTCTTCTATTAAATTTGTCTCTAAAAATAAAAGGAAATTCCTTAATTAATTACAGGCTAAAAAAAAGTCGAACTTATTAGTTATTAGTTTACGGCTAATGCAAATGAAAAATTGCGAACGAGTTTGTAAGAAGAGAGATTGCTTCCGTTCTATATTCTATTATTTAATAACACTGGAACATGAGATTGACGCACAATAATATCGAAAGCAGATTAACTATTCTTCGATTGATTTAAACTAACATTTACTAGATGAAGAAGTTATACCTATGCAACCTTATTCATCGACGGGCATACATATGAGGTTCAGTTAATTATTCCATACATGCTTAACATTCAAAGGTGAAAAGACGGAAGCTGACCCTATCTAACTTAAGTGATACCGCTACATGTTTCATGCTTAACTACGCGATTTTTTATCTTTTTGCGATAATCCAAACTGCCTAGTATGCCTTTGAAATATACATTATCTACTGATGAGCTATGGTGAAACAAACGTGATTATTGCATTGACATTTTTAACCGACCCTCTGTGAAACCATTGTTGGCCGAATATCACTGCTACTCCGCTAGTTTCTTTCTGATTAACATACAACGACAAATTACCGGGCCAAACTCTTATGGACTGAAAACTGTTTCATTACACAGTTTGAAGGCCAAACTTTACATGTCAAGCATATAAAGATGTTCTAAACCAAAAACAGCAAAAATAAAAATAACTATGCTAAGTTCAGACTGCAATTCTTCTTATACTCTTATTCATGCTCCAAATTCATCATTACACCAGTAAAATTAGAATGTGTACCTGGATGTTGGACAATAATAATGAGAAGAATAATAATATCAGCAGCAGGCAACCAGACAACAGTAATACAGCAGTAATAAACAGCAACAGCAGTTCCACAACAATGACAAACCCACAGGTGGTCGAGCAATCAACCACCAATCCCAGAACAGAGTAGTAAACCAGCAGAAAAAACCAGAATATCGAATGCAATAGTGACAACAGTTCAATAATCACAACAAACTCGATGAACAACCAACAACGGCTTTAATAACAATAAGACCAAACTCAATCAATAGAGTACAGAAGCCCAGATTACAGTAGTACTCTCACAGGGAAATCAGAATACCCTAACGAGATAGTAACAGGCCAACCCTTTAGAACTAAATAGTTTTGTTCTTCTCTGAACACTCAATAATTTTCTAGCTTATGCTTTCAATACTCACTGACCTCTCTCCTCTTTTTTTTTAGCTTGTGTCCTCCTCTATTTATCCTAGCATCAGCCCATTCAAAAACAGCCTGTTAGACCATTCAAACCCCCTCCCATGTTCTCCTGCTGTTTTTCCACTCAAAGATAAAATAAAACCCTTCCCATGAGATTCCCCTGACAAAACTATTTTCATTATTAAAATGCCTTATCATTTTATTAAACTAAACCAAACATGGGCAGCAGGAATGTATCCTGGCAGCACATACTGTCCAATTGACCCTAATTCATTAAAGAACTACAAATTGCCATGCTTTTCTGATTTCCAGCCATTAAAGGCACTCAATATGTCATTAATTCCACTATTGGTCAATTAATTCCATTAGTCGAATCAATGTTTTAGTACCTTATTGTCAGCTCATCTTGCCTTTAAGCATTTCAGAATTTTATAACCCCAAACCAAACCTTTAAAACCCCTGACCATTACTGTTTTATCCCAACTTCAACAAAAAATGAGATTCTGAACTTATGGGAGTTCAAATTCAACAACTATCCTAACTGAATTCCAACTATTGTATTATAGCTAACAAACCATTCATAGATAGTTTTCAAACAACCAGTTAATCGACAATGGTTCGATAAAATCATATGAAGTTATCAGGAATCAGGACATTTGAACATTCAGTCCTATGAAACTAATCGACGACGTTTATCTAATCGACTATATTAATTATAACGTAGAACAATCAGTCGATTAAACAGATAATACAAATAGGGCATGAACTGTTCTTGACAAATTTGCACGATACAGGGAAAAACCAGGCATTATTGATTCGACGATGTTAATCATATTGAAATATGTATACTACTATACGGATTAATCACAACAGAATAAACAACTCAACCAAATAGAAGGTCTTATGGAGATGAAGAACAACTGATGACAGAAATCCCAAAATAAACAAACCAACTAAATAAAAATGCAGAAAAACTAATCTAGACTAAAATAGATAACAAAAGGGAGAAGTGAACAAACCAGAAAAGTTTTAACACGGATGACCCAGGCCCGAGCTTGATTTGCCCATTTGAGGTCGGACAAATCCTAACCGAGGTGTTCTCGAACGAGAACACTTCGATTAGGATCTACTAGACCCCAAACTTCCGTTTATATCCAAACAGACCCCATAAATTCTTGTGTTCTAGGGTTCGATTCTTCAGATTTGGGGTTTTGGGATTTGTGGGTAGATTCGGACCAAACCAAGCCTGGTTTGGTCACGAGGGAGGTCAGGGGAGTGTCTATTGTGGATTTGGGTTGGTTTGGTATAGGTCAAGGTCTGGCTCGAATCTTCAAATAAAGATTCGAGATGGTGGGGGAGGATTCGAGACCCACGGTTAGTGGATCTGTGTTCAGGGGGTTAAGGTGGTCCTAGGGTGTTAAGGCGGTGATCGCCGGCATCCTTGCCACCGGGTTTATGGTGAGGGGAAAGGGGGAGGCGCTAGGGTTTGAGAGGAGGGGGCTCTGGGATGATGGTGAATAGTGGGTGAAAAGGGGGGGTCTGGTTTAGGGCGTGGGGTGTTAGGTTAGGTTTATATATGGGATGGGTGGTTTAATCCTGGTCGTTGGATCAATCAAAATTGATGGCCAGGATTGGGTGAGCTTAACAATACGGTATCGTTTGGTTGAGTAGGGGGTCGGTTTAAGACGGGAATGGGTCGGGTCATGAGGGAAGCCAAAGACCGTTGGATCAATGTAGATGAACGGCTCAGATCAACTTTGCCCAAAACGGCGTCGTTCCGACCTAGCAGGGGCTGCATTGAACCGTTTGATTGCAACGAATCAACGGCTCAGATTGAGGCGCAGATACGGCGTCGTTTGGGTTGTGCCTGGGCAGCCTGTGTTTGGACTGGGTCTGTGTTTTGGTTTTGGGCCTAATTTTGGGGCCCAATCCGATTTTTCACAACTCTCTTCTTTTCTTTAATTACCAAAATTAAACAACACTCCTAAATAAATTGTAAAATCAAAAATAAAATAAAATTACACACATATTAGTTAACACCTATAATAATTAACACACAATTAAATAGAAAATCACTCCATGTCCAGAGACACACATGCATATATTTTTGATTTTCTTTTAACCAAATTATGGTTAATTAATTTCTAAATGTGCCATTAATTCCTAAATGCATGCAACATGTATTTTTGTATTTTTGTTTACGGACAGAACGATTATCAAAATGTCACGCATATTCTCAAAATTGTACCCCAAGGAAAATCTTTTTATTTTTTTCTGAATTGTTTTGGGAGTAATTCTCATAGGGAGCAAAAATCACGTGCTTACAGCTGCCCCTCTTTGCCCGAAGACACGAAGGGTTTTCGTGCAAAGATAAAGTGAGCGATTTTTGCTCATTCGAGTACTCCGTGTGAGGTATTTTTTGAAAAAGATTTGACTGAACCTTTGCCTCAGAGGTTTCCTACATATCCTGGGCTAAACAGGAATCAGGTCAATGTAGTTCGGGAAGTTTCGGTAGCTGGGACTACCCTGTGACTGTAATGTTCGCTGCTGTTGTATGCTGTTACTGCTGCTCTACCGGTCTACTTATTACATCGTGCTAAAAAGAAAACAAGACGCTAGACTAGACTACGGATCACAAGATTTTATCCATCTTCAACTTGTTCTTGTTGTCCCGCTTTCTTGTCGGCTTGTGTTCCTTCCGGTGCTTTTCTTCCGTGCACTTGGGGATGATACTGGCTTTTTGCCCTCCTGAATACTAGTTTCACCATTTCGCTCGGCCCGTCGGGGATATGGCTTTCTTCATCAGATTTGCTATGCTGGGCACATTTAATGTTCAACAAACCGCTTCTTTCAAGACGCGTCTTTTCTTCCTTTTTGACTCATGCGCCTGGATTTGTGCTGGGACCTTTTGTCGCAACCTTCCATTTCCCGGGGCTGGGGTCTTTTATCGTTCCCTGCTGGGGATTCCTGATGTAACCTTCTACCTTCCAGTGGGCTGCTGATTCCAATATCTGCAGTATAGGACTCAAAAGTATTTCTCTCGTTATGCAGGTCGGCGCCTGAATGCAAGACATGAAACGTATTCCCTCGTTATGCAGGTGGGCGCCTAAAACAAAATGAAAAGAGAGAAATATATTCCCGCATTATACTGGTGGGCGACCTAGAACAAAATGTATTCCCGCATTATACTGGTGGGCGACCTAGAACAAAATGTATTCCCACATTATACTGGTAGGCGACCTAGAACAAAAATGTATTCCCGCATTATACTGGTGGGCGACCTAGAACAAAGATGTATTCCCGCATTATACTGGTGGGCGACCTAGAACAAAATGTATTCCCGCATTATACTGGTGGGCGACCTAGAACAAAGATGTATTCCCGCATTATACTAGTGGGCGACCTAGAACAAAGATGTATTCCCGCATTATACTGGTGGGCGACCTAGAACAAAATGTATTCTCGCATTATACTGGTGGGCGACCTAGAACAAAATGTATTCCCGCATTATACTGGTGGGCGACCTAGAACAGAAATGTATTCCCGCATTATACTGGTGGGCGACCTAGAACAAGAATGTATTCCCGCATTATGCTGGTGGGCGACCTAGAACAGAAATGTATTCCCGCATTATACTGGTGGGCGACCTAGAACAAAATATATTCCTGCATTATACTGGTGGGCGACCTAGAACAAAATGTATTCCCGCATTATACTGGTGGGCGACCTAGAACAAAAATGTATTCCCGCATTATACTGGTGGGCGACCTAGAACATGAAATGTATTCCCGCATTATACTAGTGGGCGACCTAGAACAGAAATGTATTCCCGCATTATACTGGTGGGCGACCTAGAACAAAATGTATTCCCGCATTATACTGGTGGGCGACCTAGAACAGAAATGTATTCCCGCATTATACTGGTGGGCGACCTAGAACAAAAATGTATTCCCGCATTATACTGGTGGGCGACCTAGAACAAAAATGTATTCCCGCATTATACTGGTGGGCGACCTAGAACAAAAATGTATTCCCGCATTATACTGGTGGGCGACCTAGAACAGAAATGTATTCCCACATTATACTGGTGGGCGACCTAGAACAAAAATTTTCGCATTATACTGGTGGGCGACCTAGAACAGAGAATGTATTCCCGCATTATACTGGTGGGCGACCTAGAACAAGAATGTATTCCCGCATTATACTGGTGGGCGACCTAGAACAAGAATGTATTCCCGCATTATACTGGTGGGCGACCTAGAACAAAAATGTATTCCCGCATTATACTGGTGGGTGACCTAGAACAAGAATGTATTCCCGCATTATACTGGTGGGCGACCTAGAACAGAAATGTATTCCCGCATTATACTGGTGGGCGACCTAGAACAAAAATGTATTCCCGCATTATACTGGTAGGCGACCTAGAATAGAAATGTATTTGAATTTGTTTCCTCGTTCCTCCAAGAAAATTTTCGAGCAATGACAGAAAATTTTCTGCCTCGGTTCTGGCAACCTTTCTTATGGCGTGTTTTTCCGCCATCATCAATCTTTATTTTCCTATAGAAATCAAAGAGAATCTTGTTAGTTTTAACATGGTGAGTTATCGTGTCACTCATGTTGGGGTATGATTGTTCCTTTCCTTTTCCTTGCTCTGCGCTCCTAAAAACTGGTTGGGGAATAAAGTTGCTTGCTGGGGTGACACGCCCGCTAGGGATGGTTCTCCATTTATCCCTTCCCTGGGAGTCCTCTTAAATCCCCAAAACCACTCCCTTAGCAGTTTATTTCCTACCAGAACTGCAAGACACAGAATGTTATAACCTGGGGATAACCTTTAGGACTGTTAGGGTTATCTTGCAGCAGATTAATTTTCCCTTCCTGTGGTGTCTGACCACCTTGGACCTGGGTCCGTGATTTATCGACCTTCCGCGGGGGAACCTTCTTGGACCTTAGTCCACAAGTCCCTCACCCGTCGTTTTTCCGCTTTCTTCACGTCACCCTTAACTTTCTAAACAATTTGTCCTTTGGTTTTGCAACAAACGCCTTTTGTCTTATTGCCTAGGCTTTTGGCCTGTCCCTTTCGTATTTTGCTTTTGTACCCCTCCGGCCTCTGGTAGTAAACTCTGAAAAATCCTTTTCAACACGAATTTCTAGAAAGAAATGAAAAAGATAAAAAAGGAGAAAAATCTTTCTGAACTAAAATTAGTGGAAAAGAAGAAAAGAAAAGAACTTATCTGGTTGATATGACTGGTCCTTACGATCATGTCGTGCACCATGGATTCCCGACCCAGTCTATTTGTACCAATCAACCTGCCTGATGGCCTTACTTGCTGGGGATAAATGGGCGTCCATTTCTTCGCAAATGTGGACCCTTTTGCCAATCTGTCTTGTCGCCTTATAGTGCCCTTCGAGGGGTTTTCACTAATAAGACTCTCTCTTTTCCTCAGCTCCCGCCGCCTTACGGTGCCTGTGAAGGTTTTCACCGATAAGACTCTCTCGTTTTATATCTCTCATCTTTCATCTCCTTATGGTGCCTGCGAAGGTTTTCACCGATAAGACTCTCTTATTTTGCCTTTCAACGGGGAATTGGGGTGCTGCCGACATGACTCTCTCTTTCCGAGATTCTTTCTGGCCATCAGTTCATTTCTCATTTATGATCCCCTTCTCTGCTGGAGATCAGCGTATTATCCTTGGCTTCCATTGTCCTAACTTGGCACTTCTCGTATGTTGATCGGGAGGTCTTTTTGGGCATTGATGTTGGTTTTGTGTGTCAAATATTTAACTTAACTCCGATGGGTGAAGTGTTACAACTCTTGGAATCAAACCCTTTTGGATATTCAAAACATAATTCTTGCCCCAGTTTTCTTGCTTGGGAATTTTATATTTACACTATGTTGAGCTATGCGCATTACGCACACTGTGACCGAGCCGTGAGGCGCCTACGTATCCTCTTTGAGGAATCAGGTCAAACGTAGTTCCTAACAGTTTTGTTTTTCTTGCGATTCTTAACTTCTCTTTTTTTCATTTTCTTTTAATTTCTTCTCTTTTTTTTCATCTTCTTTTCCATATCTTTTTCCCATTAGTGATTCCAAAAGAGGGGTATGAAAGAATAACTTAAGGCTCAAAGGGGGAGCAAGGGTTAAAAGTGTTTGGATAGAAGAAAGAATTGTCTCCGTCATTTCATTATCCAATAAGTACCAAATACAAACAAACGAACCAATAACTATCATAATCGAAAAAAATTACGCATAATATCTTTTGACCGCATCAGAATTGATAGCCATGTCGACACATCTTCCCTCGATATCTGTTAGGCACAAAGCACCGTTGGACAACACTCTGGTCACGATATAAGGCCCTTGCCAATTCGGGGCGAGCTTGCCTTTTGCCTCAGCCTGATGCGGGAGGATCCGTTTCAATACCTGTTGCCCTACTTCAAATCTTCTGGGGCGTACCCTTTTATTGTACGCTCTTGCCATTCTTTTCTAATACAACTGGCCATGACACACTGCTGCCAATCTTTTTTCATCTATTAAGCTCAGCTGCTCTAACCGAGCTTTGACCCATTCATCATCATCAATCTCGGCTTCAGCGACAATCCGGAGGGATGGAATTTCGACCTCCGCTGGTATTACTGCCTCAGTTCCGTATACCAACAAATAAGGAGTTGCACCTATGGAAGTCCGGACTGTACTGCGATAACCCAACAAGGCGAAGGGTAATTTCTCGTGCCATTGTCTAGATCCTTCCACCATCTTTCGCAGTATCTTCTTGATGTTCTTATTGGCTGCTTCGACCGCTCCATTCGCCTTGGGATGATATGGGGTGGAATTGCAGTGTATAATCTTGAATTGTTGGCATACTTCTCTCATCAGGCTGTTGTTAAGATTTGCACCATTATCTGTGATGATCACTTTTGGGATCCCAAATCTGCAGATGATATGGGAGTGAACAAAATCCACCACTGCCTTTTTAGTTACCGACTTGAAGGTTTTAGCCTCAACCTATTTGGTGAAGTAGTCGATGGTCACCAGAATGAACCTATGGCCGTTGGATGCTGCCGGCTCGACAGGCCCAATGACATCCATGCCCCATGCAACAAACGATCAAGGTGCTGACATCGTGTGTAGCTCTGTTGGTGGGGAATGAATCAGATCTCCATGTATCTGACACTGATGGCATTTCTTCACGAAAGTGATACAGTCATGCTCCATGGCGAGCCAATAATACCCTGCTCGAAGGATCTTCTTTGCCAATATATATCCGCTCATATGTGGCCCGCAAACTCCAGCATGTACCTCTGTCATAACCGTCGTGGCTTGACCAGTGTCTATACATCTTAACAATCCCAAGTCCGGGGTTCTTCTGTACAAAACACCTCTGCTGAGGAAGAAACCATTCGACAAACGCCGAAGGGCTCTTTTTTGGTCTCCGGTGGCCTGTTCCGGATATATCCCCATTTTGAGGTACTCCTTTATATCATGAAACCAAGGCTCGCCATCTACTTCCTCTTCTACCGCGTTGCAATAAGCGTGCTGATCACGAACCTGGATGTACAAAGGGTCAACATACATTTTGTCAGGGTGGTGTAACATTGATGCTAAGGTGGCTAATGCATCTGCAACCTCGTTATGCACTCTCGGGATATGTTTGAATTCCACTGATCGAAATCGCTTGCTCAGATCGTGCAAACATTGTCGATATGGTATGAGTTTCAAGTCTCGTGTTTCCCATTCACCCTGAATCTGATATACCAAAAGGTCCGAGTCTCCCAAGACCAAAACATCTTGGACATCCATGTCCGCAGCTAATCGCAGACCCAAAATGCAAGCTTCATACTCGGCCATATTATTGGTGCAATAGAAGCGTAGTTGAGCAGTAACGGGATAGTGACGTCCTGTTTCAGAAATGAGTACTGCTCCTATTCCAACCCCCTTCGCGTTCGCTGCTCCATCGAAGAAAAGCTTCCAACCCAGTTCCTCGGGTAATTCCAACTCGCCCGTATGCATCACTTCTTCATCAGGAAAATACGTTCTTAAAGGCTCGTATTTTTCATCAACGGGATTCTCTGCTAAATGGTCGGCCAGTGCTTGGCTTTCATGGCCGTCCTCATCACATAGACGATATCAAACTCTGTGAGCAGAATTTGCCATTTTGCTAACCTCCCTGTGGGCATAGGTTTCTGAAAAATGTACTTCAATGGGTCCAAACGGGATATGAGATAAGTAGTATACGAGGACAGGTAGTGCTTCAACTTCTGAGCCACCCAAGTTAGGGCGCAGCATGTTTTCTCGAGTTGAGTGTACTTGACTTCATACACCGTGAACTTCTTGCTAAGATAATAAATGGCCTGTTCCTTCCTCCCTGTGGCATCGTGCTGCCCCAGTACACAACCAAATGAATTCTCCAGGACCGTCAGATAAAGAATTAATGGCCTCCCTAGCTCAGGTGGAACCAACACAGGTGGATTGGACAGATACCCTTTGATTTGGTCGAAAGCCTCTTGACACTCCGCTGTCCAGTCTACCGTAGCGTCTTTTTTCAGCAGTCGAAATATGGGTTCACAAGTCGTCGTGAGTTGGGCGATGAAACTGCTGATATAATTTAGCCTCCCCAATAGACTCCTTACCTCCGTTTTGTTCTTTGGCGGTGGTAAATCTCGGATGGATTCGATCTTGGATGGGTCTAATTCAATACCCTGTCGACTGACGATGAATCCTAACAGCTTTCCTGACGGAACCCCGAATGCGCATTTGGCCGAGTTGAGCTTGATATCATACCTTCGGAGTCTTTAAAAAAATCTCCTTAGGTCTGCTACATGGTCTCCCTGTCGCCGAGACTTTATGATCACGTCATCTATGTACACCTTAATTTCTTTGTGTATCATGTCGTGAAACACAGTAGTCATTGCTCGCATGTACGTTGCCCCAGCATTCTTCAGTCCGAATGGCATGACCCGGTAGCAGTAAGTTCCCCATGGTGTAATGAAAGCTGTCTTTTCCGCATCTTCTTCGTCCATTAAGATCTGATGATATCCTGCATAGCAGTCCACAAAGGATCCGATCTCGCGCCCAGCGCAATTATCGATCAGGATATGGATGTTGGGCAACGGAAAGTTATCCTTAGGACTTGCTTTGTTGAGATTGCGGTAGTCGACGCATACCCTGATCTTCCCATCCTTCTTCGGAACTGGTACCACATTGGCCAACCACTCGGGATATCGAGTGACCCGAATGACCTTCGCCTGTAGCTGCTTAATCACCTCTTCTTTGATCTTTACACTCATCTCTGTTTTAAATTTCCTTAGCTTTTGCTTGATCGGAGGGTATGCCGGGTCAGTAGGCAATTTGTGAACCACTAGATTGGTGCTCAATCCCGGCATATCATCATACGACCATGCGAAAACATCTTTGAATTCCACGAGGGTTTTGATCAATTCTTCCCTGACGTTTGGCTCAATGTGGATGTTGATTTTGGTTTCTCTGACATTATCAGCATCTCCCAGATTCACAGCCTCAGTGTCATTTAGGTTAGGCTTGGGTTTCTCTTCAAATTGGCAAAGTTCTCGGTTTATCTCTTCGAAGGCTTCATCCTCGTCATATTCAAACTCATTATCACAAACGACCTCTTGTACCATTAAGTTGGACTCGGATTGATTTATTAAACTAGGTCGAAGATCCGTTGTGCATGTCATGTCATTAGAACCAGTAAAAAGAGAACTGTTCAGAAAGAAAAAGAACAAACAAAATTAAAATGAGACAAAAGAAGAGAACTTTATTAAACTTGCGGGATAACAGGGTTCACACTTTTACAAAACAAAAATAAAATTTGGATTACACCCTGGAATAATCCGAACAAGAAAAGCATAAATCAAAGCCTACTACCAGGACTCCCCCCTGATAGGAAGAGGAGTAACCGTCCAATGGTTGGTTTTGGCCTTAGGCCCCACAAACTGTATGTCCGCTCCGCTGGAACTTTCTCCAACTTCTACCATATTGACATCAACGAATAGCCTCTCGAAACTCCGATTCAGGTCCCCGTCCATCCCAATCAACGGTCCGAGAATTTTTGGGACCGGTGACCCCGTGGCACTTGCTCTAACAAAAGATCTTGAGAGACGTGGCACAGGTTTGGGAAGAAACTAGACTTTCTTCTTCATTCTCCGCGCTTGTTTTACCTCTGCCGCGGTTGGTTTGAACCCCAACCCGAAGGTTTCCAAATTCTTGGGCAAGGAGACAGGTTGGACAATCCCCTGAAGCTCAACTCCCAGGCCTTTTCCTGGCACAAACCCATTACCCAGCATTTCCGAGACCATCATGATCGTTGCGGAAGCTACCCTAGGGTGCTGGACGATCTCACCCTCAGAAATCTTGTTTGCCGACATTGCATCGAAAATTTGGTAGACCCAGGGACCCTTGTCATCATTGGTCTCTATGAAGGGCACAATGGCGCCACCCATTGTGCACGCAGTGTCCTCGCCATGCAGTACGACCTCCTGTCTATCCCACTCGAACTTGACCATTTGATGCAAGGTGGAAGGCACTGCTTTGGCTGCGTGGATCCACGGTCGTCCTAACAGAAGGTTATAAGATACCGTGGCATATAATACCTGGAACTCCATGGTAAACTGGACTGGACCAATGGTCAATTCAAGTACAATATCCCCCACATTGGCTGTTCCATTTCCATCAAATCCTCGGACGCAAATGTTATTCTTGTGGATTCTTCTGTGGTCGATCTTTAACTGGTTCAGGGTGGATAATGGACAAATATTGGCACTTGAGCCGTTATCCACTAATGCCCGGGTAACTACCGAATTTTCACATTTGACAGTTAGGTAGAGAGCTTTGTTATGCTCCGTGCCTTCTACCGGCAGATCATCATCTGAGAATGTTACCCTGTTTACCTCAAAAATTTTGTTGGCAATCGTTTCCAGGTGATTTACAGAAATCTCGTTGGGCACATGAGCCTCATTCAGTATCTTCATCAGGGCCCGACAGTGTTCATCAGAGTGGATTAGTAATGACAGCAGTGAGATTTGGGCCGGTGTTTTCTTCAGCTGTTCGACCACGGAATAATCCTGTACTTTCATCTTCCTCAAGAATTCCTCACCTTCTTCTTCGGACACAGGTTTCTTTGTTGCAGCTGGGTTGGGTCTTCTCAACTCCACCGGAGCAAAACACCGTCCTGATCGAGTTAGCCTTTGCGCTTCACAACTATCTTCCTCCACTTGTTTTCCTTTGTATATCACCACTGCCTTCTCATACTTCCAAGGCACGGCCTTGCTATCAATCATCGACAGTTGGACTACAGGCTTTATGGTGACCAGTTCCCTGTATACCCCTTTCAACACAACTGCGGGTGTGGGTGGAGTCCCTGATATTACCAACTTGGCTGGCTTGGGTTTCTTTGTTACGGTGGACGGACTCTTTCCCAGTATTACTACTGGCTTGACGCCTTCTCCCTGCGACTGTACCCCCGGTCTTCCACTGGTCGATCCTTCTTTTGGAGCGGCCTGGATCATCATCACTGTCTGTGAGGGCTTCCTCAGCTCTCCTCCCTCATACACCAACTCGATCATGTGAGCCTCGTGGTGTGTTGGTAATGGGTTCTGGTTGATGTTAGGTGCCTCCGGCGTCTGGACCTCGATCTTATTGGCATCAATAAGATCCTGTATTGCATGCCTTAACTTCCAACACTTTTCGGTATCATGCCCCAGCATCCCTGAGCAGTACTCACAGCTTATTGATCGGTCCAAATTTTGGGGTGGGGGATTTGGTCCTCGAGTCTCGACAGGACTAACCAAACCCAATTTCCTCAATTTGTGGAACAAAGCGGTGTAGGTTTCTCCCAACTCAGTAAAAGTTCTATATTTCTGTAGCCTGTCATTCCTAGCAGCTTGATTTCCCCGAAAGCCTGCCCCTGGAGGGTTTCTATATGCCCTTGGTGGAGGATAGGTGTTTTGTGGTGGTGCATATGTGTTCTAGGGAGCCGGCGCGCGCCATTGCGGGCGAACCGGAGGCTGAGTGTATGTCTGGGCTTGGTGTACGGAGAAATGTGGTTCTTGAAGTGGATAGTAGTGTTGTGGTGGGTTGTATGGGTAGTTTGGCCTGTGGGGTCTGGGTTGGTTGCAGTGTGGTTTACCAGACCTGGACCAACTGCCTGCCTCAATCGTGGCAATTTCTTCTTTCTTCCTCCTTCCCAGCGTACCTCCCGTGCCGCTCTGAATAGCCTGGGTCGTTGCCTTGAGCGCCGAGTAATTCAGGATTTTGTCAGACCTCAGACCCTCTTCTATCATGACCCCTATCTTCACTACTTCATTGAAGGATTTTCCAACCGTCGTCACCAAGTGACCAAAGTAAGTTGGATCCAGTGTTTGCAAGAAGTAGTCCACCATTTCTCCCTCTCTCATGGGAGGATCAACCCTGGCCGCTTGTTCTCTCCAGCGGAAACCAAACTCACGAAAATTTTCCCCAGGTTTTTTTCCGGTCCTCAGCAACGTGAGACGGTCAGGGACTATCTAGAGATTGTATTGAAAGTGACCTGCGAAAGCCTGTGCCAGATCATCCCAAGTGTACCATCTGTTGGAATCCTGCCTGGTATACCATTCTAGTGCCGATCCACTCAGACTTTGGCCGAAATAAGCTATTAGTAGCTCATCTTTGCCGCCTGCCCCTCTCATTTTGCTACAAAAACCCCGCAAATGTGCCATGGGATCCCCGTGCCCTTCATATAAATCAAACTTAGGCATCTTGAACCCAGCCGGGAGTTGGACGTCCGGGAAAGGGCATAGATCCTTGTAGGCCACGCTGACCTGGTTGCCCAATCTGTGCAGGTTCCTGAAGGACTGCTCCAGGCTTTTGAACTTCCTCATTACCTCATCTTGTTCTGGGACCTTAATCGGTTTTTCAATTTCCGTCGGTACCTCCAAGGGCGGGTTATAGGTATGGGGTTCTGGTGCATGAAATGTGGGCTCAGAGGGATAGTATTGCGTATCCTGAGCCTGAAACAATGGCTCGCTTGTTGATCTCTGCAGGGTGGCTGATGTAGGTCCCACAAAAGTGGGAACATTTGGTGTTGGGAGAGGTTGATGGGGTGGTGGAGCTTGGGAATCATGGGGGCTTCTCTCCTGATGATAACGGTGATTCGGGAGGCTTGTTGAAGGGCCGGAGTTAGGGTATTCCGGCATGTGCCCTAGTGGCTCAGGGCTCTTTTGTGCTTTGGCTAGAGCTAACTGCATTGCATTCATCTCTAGTCCCATCCTTTCTATCTTTTCCATCGCTTCTTTTAACAACTGGCTCATCGGCCTTTCTTCCTCGGTACTATTCTCTGAAGTAGTCATGCTCGTTGTTACCGGTCCTTTGGATCTGGTTTGGTAAGGGTGTGTTGCCAGAATTCTTTAACAACTAACTGTCTGGATTTTGTGAAAAATAACAAACTTGTTAGCGTTAGAGCTTTAACAGATTTGATAACAACACATTGGGGATGCAAATGCTCCTAGGCAGTTAACCGTTTCTAAACATGCTTTGCTTCGATAACATGCGTCATCCCGACTTTGCTTATTTGTCCCTTTTTTTAAAGTATTATGGAAACCCCTGTATTTTATTTATTTTCTTTTTCTTTCTTTCTATTTCTTTTCTTTTTGTTAATAACGGCCGAATCTTATGTGGATTGCCTACGTATCACGTCCCCGCGTGAATCAGACTGGGCGTAGTTCTGCCACAAAGTAAAGACACACAAAAATTCTTTTGGAATCATTTAATTCATCATCAAAATTTGCTATTACAAATTACTTCAAACAAAGAACAGCAATAGTACAGATTCCAAAGTTCTTAACCTAGCTCCTCGATAGAAAGAAAACAACACATAGGAAAACAACAAAGCCCATTAAACAAGACTCGAACTAGGGGCTATAATTCCAACTTGAGGGCTCGCGAGGCATCGCTCGGCCTTTCCGCGGCCCTTGGTGTAAGGTCTCTTTGCAAGCTCTTTAGCTCATTCATGATCCGATGGACGCAACCCATGATGGAAACAAGAAGGGTTTTTCGAGGTATTTGCTCACATGCTAGGCATCTCATGTAGATGTAGTGCCCAATCACATCAATTCTTCCTCGAATGTTATCCCTTTCAACGAACAATTGCTCTATTTGCCGGTCTTTTAATCCTAGTGCTTGAGCATTGTCGGCAAGTCGATCCTGGAACATCTCCATTTGTCTTTCCATTCTGGTCATTGCATCGTAACAACGTCTTCTGTCGGCCTGGGCATCTCGTGCTTGTTTGAAGATCCGTTCATGAAGAGTGGAGTTCGTTTTCCTTAATATCTCGATACTCATTTCATAATCCCTTATGACTTGTTGCAGACGATGCCTCCGGGCAATTGTACCTTTTGCCCATCTGACCTTCATCCTTGCTATGCAAGCTTCCGATCTCTCTAATTCTTCTCGGCTTTGGCTGACCTGATTTCTCAAATCTGCTATCAATCTTTCGTCGGAGCGACGTTCCTGTCGGTCGCTGTTACTCTTACTGGCTTGGCAAATGCGGGCTTTTAGTGTCTGGTTTTCTTGGGCTAATTTGTTCTTTTCACCCCGCTCGGAGGCGACTTGTACGTTGTTCTCAAATATAAGCCTTTCGACTTGTTGCTTTAGCTTCCCGATTTCAGCCCGGTAGCCTTCCTCCCTTTTTAACCAGCCCCACTGTGCATGTGATGATTCCGCAAAGTCTTGGATGTGAGCTCTCATAGTTGGTCTCTGATGCTCAAGCTCTCTTCTGTACCACGTGAGGTATTTTGACGACACTTCGCCCTTGGCCCGATCTTGTACACAAGTATTTTCTTTCAAGGTTTGATATTCATTCCAGATTCTCCGAACGACCGTTTCAGGGAACTTCCCACTAGGCCCGATTTCGATTACCTGGCTACTGAGATCCTCTTCCTTCGGGATTATTTGATATCGCCCCAACTGTCTCAATACTCTGCATGGTGCGTAGGGCTGGATACTTTGGAGACCCATCAACAATAAATAAGACTCAGCGGTCGACATGTGTATGACCTCATCTATGGGTAGCCACTCAAATGCCCATTCTATCTGGTTTGCTGACACCGAGCGCAGCAGCGTGACCCATTCGGCGACCCCTTCTGGCAGTTTGAAACCGTCGACCCTGGTGGGAAACTCTTCTATACAAGTCTTTTGTGATGACCCATATTTCAGCAACTGAGGGCGATGACATAGATGCTCTATCATCCACATTTGCAGTAGTATATTACATCCCTCAAAGAAACCTCCTCCGGTTTTGCAAATAGTGAGTGCGCGGAAAATATCTGCTATTATTATTGGTGCCAGAGTGCTGTTTTCTTGCTTGAGAAAAGTGCTGACAACCCCAGCGATTTGTATGTTAATTTTTCCATCCTTTCTAGGGAACACCAGAAAACCCAGAAAGGCTATCATAAAAGCAATACATCTATGCCTCTCCCATTTCAACCGGTTTTCCCCACTGCAAATCTTACTCTCGGGATTGTTGAACCCTCCCAGATGACCGTACCTATCGTACAGAAATGCCCAACTACAAAACCCTTTTGATAACTCTGGGTTATGTGCCGTTCTGCGGATCTTTACGATGTCCAGGAACTTGTGTATGGTCACAGTCCTCGGTGCAATGAGATACTGTTCTTTCATAGGGATTTTAGGACATCCAATGTACCCTGCCAACTCCTCTAGTGTGGGGGTGAGTTCAAAGTCCGAGAAGTGAAATACATTGTGTGTCGAGTCCCAAAATGAAATTAAAGCCCTGATAATGTCCCCTCGTGGATCGATGTCCAGCAATCCAACCAAATTTCCCAAGTATATTTTGACTGTATCTTGCCCTAATTCTTCTAAGTCGTTCCACCACATGCGTAAGCCCAAAGGAACTTTGTTTATAATGGCCTCAGATGAACTCTTACTCGTGCTCATTCTGCACACTTATTAAGGTGATTTTAGACGAAAGAAACAATATATGTATATATATACATGTGTATATATATATATATATACATATATATATTTTATTATATATCATTATTGGCAAAAAACGGGGAGTTGGACCCGGTAGGGGTTGCCTACGTATCCCACATCCGGTGAGAATCAAACCGACGTAATTCGGGTAAGAAAATTATCTAAATCACGGGTTTTCTCAAAATCGAAAAATATTGGGACATTGCTTTTTCTTAAGTGAGAAACTCTTGAAAATCTTTTCATTTATTTTTCAAAATTCCCGTTATCACCCGCCGGTCAACATGCAAATTCGAAGAAAATTAAATGCGCTAACAGACAAGATGCCACATGATGGTCTTTTTGTTCCAGGTTGCTATTCCTAGACGGGCCCAACCCCTGTGTTGAGCCCCCTAAGTCAAATGCAACGTGATGCAAACAAGCGTTTTCCTACTAGGGATCCGGCATGAAGTTATGTTTTACTAAGCTTCAAACTGGGCTTTGTTCTAGACCTAGTTTACACGAGCGGACAACTCGAGTCGAGGAGGGGGCTACGTACCGGGGACCCGCGGGGTCGTCCAGCTTTGTAACTTATCCGAGCCTCTTTCTACTTGGGTATGACACTAACAGAATAGGGAGTCTCGACCAGTGAGCTTCTCCCTGAAGGTAAGAAGAGAAGGGTTTCGGCACAATTTATATATACAGTCAAATAACATCAAAGCGGTAACACGCATCATTTTGTACATGAAGCACATATCACATAAAAAATATCAGATAATAAATAAAGCCAAATAGAACAATTATTCTAAGCTCGAATTTCTAACCCTGAACCAACGGTTATGGGTTTTTCTAATCCCCAGCAGAGTCGCCAGAGCTGTCACACCTCCTTTTTCCGCCCCCGCGAGGGGTGAAGGAGTTTTTCCAATTAAAGGACAATCAAAACGAGATTTATTTATTTATTTCAGAGTCGCCACTTCGGAGATTTAGGGTGTCCCAAGTCACCAATTTAATCCTGAATCGAGGAAAAGAATGACTCCATATTACAGTCTGCGTACCAGAAATCCGGATAAGGAATTCTGTTAACCCGGGAGAAGGTGTTAGGCATTCCCGAGTTCCGTGGTTCTAGCACGGTCGCTCAACTGTCATATTCGTCTTGATTATCTGATTTAATACATATTGAACCTATGTGCGAATTTTAACTTTTAACCGCTTTTGTCGTTATTATTATTTTTATCAAGAATCGCAACATCGTGGAAACACATCTCGGACCACGTCACAATCAATGTACCCGTGATTAGAGCTACATTTCGACTCCGTTGAGATTTGGATTTGGCTCACATAAATGTGCACCCGTATTTAAGAAGGTAAGATTAATTAAGACGCGTCCTAAAGAAACTACGTATTGTTGTTTTAGAAAAAGGCCGTGAAAAATTCACTAAACGGCCAAATCCAAAGTCTAGTAATGGTTATGTATTTATTGAGGGCCCCTGCGATGTGTGATTTATTTGGCGAGGCTCGTCTCATTTTTATTTTAAAGGATAAACCTACAGTGACTACATTTCTTCTATTAAATTTGTCTCTAAAAATAAAAGGAAATTCCTTAATTAATTACAGGCTAAAAAAAGTCGAACTTATTAGTTATTAGTTTACGGCTAATGCAAATGGAAAATTGCGAACGAGTTTGTACGAAGAGAGATTGCTTCCGTTCTATATTCTATTATTTAATAACACTGGAACATGAGATTGACGCATAATAATATCGAAAGCAGATTAACTATTCTTCGATTGATTTAAACTAACATTTACTAGATGAAGAAGTTATACCTATGCAACCTTATTCATCGACGGGCATACATATAAGGTTCAGTTAATTATTCCACACATGCTTAACATTCAAAGGTGAAAAGACGGAAGCTGACCCTATCTAACTTAAGTGATACCGCTACATGTTTCATGCTTAACTACGCGATTTTTTATCTTTTTGCGATAATCCAAACTGCCTAGTATGCCTTTGAAATATACATTATCTACTGATGAGCTATGGTGAAACAAACGTGATTATTGCATTGACATTTTTAACCGACCCTCTGTGAAACCATTGTTGGCCGAATATCACTGCTACTCCGCTAGTTCTTTCTGATTAACATACAACGACAAATTACCGGGCCAAACTCTTATGGACTGAAAACTGTTTCATTACACAGTTTGAAGGCCAAACTTTACATGTCAAGCATACAAAGATGTTCTAAACCACAAACAGCAAAAATAAAAATAACTATGCTAAGTTCAGACTGCAATTCTTCTTATGCTCTTATTCATGCTCCAAATTCATCATTACACCAGTAAAATTAGAATGTGTACCTGGATGTTGGACAATAATAATGAGAAGAAGAATAATATCAGCAGCAGGCAACCAGACAGCAGTAATACAGCAGCAATAAACAGCAACAGCAGTTCCACAACAATGACAAACCCACAGGTGGTCGAGCAATCAACCACCAATCCCAGAACAGAGTAGTAAACCAGCAGAAAACCCCAGAATATCCAATGCAATAGTGACAACAGTTCAATAATCACAACAAACTCGATGAACAACCAACAACGGCTTTAATAACAATAAGACCAAACTCAATCAACAACGTATAGAAGCCCAGATTACAGTAGTACTCTCACAGGGAAATCAGAATACCCTAACGAGATAGTAACAGGCCAACCCTTTAGAACTAAATAGTTTTGTTCTTCTCTGAACACTCAATAATTTTCCAGCTTATGCTTTCAATACTCACTGACCTCTCTCCCCCTTTTTTTTTAGCTTGTGTCCTCCTCTATTTATCCTAGCATCAGCCCATTCAAAAACAGCCTGTTAGACCATTCAAACCCCCTCTCATGTTCTGCTGCTGTTTTTCTACTCAAAGATAAAATAAAACCCTTCCCATGAGATTTCCCTGACAAAACTATTTTCATTATTAAAATGCCTTATCATTTTATTAAACTAAACCAAACATGGGCAGCAGGAATGTATCCTGACAGCATATGATGTCCAATTGACCCTAATTCATTAAAGAACTACAAATTGCCATGCTTTTCTGATTTCCAGCCATTAAAGGCACTCAATATGTCATTAATTCCACTATTGGTCAATTAATTCCATTAGTCGAATCAATGTTTTAGTACCTTATTGTCAGCTCATCTTGACTTTAAGCATTTCAGAATTTTATAACCCCAAACCAAACCTTTAAAACCCCTGACCATTACTGTTTTATCCCAACTTCAACAAAAAATGAGATTCTGAACTTATGGGAGTTCAAATTCAACAACTATCCTAACTGAATTCCAACTATTGTATTATAGCTAACAAACCATTCACAGATAGTTTTCAAACAACCAGCTAATCGACAATGGTTCGATCAAATCATATGAAGTTATCAGGAATCAGGACATTTGAACATTCAGTCCTATGAAACTAATCGACGACGTTTATCTAATCGACTATATTAATTAAAACGTAGAACAATCAGTCGATTAAAAAGATAATACAAATACGGCATGAACTGTTCTTGACAAATTTGCATGATACAGGGAAAAACCAGGCATTATTGATTCGACGATGTTAATCATATTGAAATATGTATACTACTATACGGATTTATCACAACAGAATAAACAACTCAACCAAATAGAAGGTCTTATGGAGATGAAGAACAACTGACGACAGAAATCCCAAAATAAACAAACCAACTAAATAAAAATGCAGAAAAACTAATCTAGACTAAAATAGATAACAAAAGAGAGAAGTGAACAAACCAGAAAAGTTTTAACACGGATGACCCAGGCCCGAGCTTGATTTGCCCATTTGAGGTCGGACAAATCCTAACCGAGGTGTTCTCGAACGAGAACACTTCGATTAGGATTTACTAGACCCCAAACTTCCGTTTATATCCAAACAAACCCCACAAATTCTTGTGTTCTAGGGTTCGATTCTTCAGATTTGGGGTTTTGGGATTTGTGGGTAGATTCAGACCAAACCAAGCCTGGTTTGGTCACGAGGGAGGTCAAGGGAGTGTCTAGTGTGGATTTGGGTTGGTTTGGTGTAGGTCGAGGTCCGGCTCGAATCTTCAAATGAAGATTCGAGATGGTGGGGGAGGATTCAAGACCCACGGTTAGTGGATCTGTGTTCAGGGGGTTAAGGTGGTCCTAGGGTGTTAAGGTGGTGATCGCCGGCATCCTTGCCGTCGGGTTTATGGTGATGGGAAAAGGGGCGGTGCTAGGGTTTGAGAGGAGGGGGCTCTGGGACGATGGTGAATAGTGGGTGAAAAGGGGGGGTCTGGTTTGGGGCGTGGGGTGTTAGGTTAGGTTTATATATGGGATGGGTGGTTTAATCCTGGCCGTTGGATCAATCAAAATTGATGGCCAGGATTGGAGGAGCTTAACAATACGGTATCGTTTGGTTGAGTAGGGGGTCGGTTTAAGACGGGAATGGGTCGGGTCATGAGGGAAGCCAAAGACCGTTGGATCAATGTAGATGAACGGCTCAGATCAACTTTGCCCAAAACAGCGTCGTTCCGACCTAGCAGGGGCTGCATTGAACCGTTTGATTGCAACGAATCAACGGCTCAGATAGAGGCACAGATACAGCGTCGTTTGGGTTGTGCCTGGGCAGCCTGTGTTTGGACTGGGTCTGTGTTTTGGTTTTGGGCCTAACTTTGGGGCCCAATCCGATTTTTCACAACTCTCTTCTTTTCTTTAATTACCAAAATTAAAAAATAAATTGTAAAATCAAAAATAAAATAAAATTACACACATATTAGTTAACACCTATAATAATTAACACACAATTTAACATTAAATAAAAAATCACTCCATGTCCAGAGACACACATGCATATATTTTTGATTTTCTTTTAACCAAATTATGGTTAATTAATTTCTAAATGTGCCATTAATTCCTAAATGCATGCAACATGTATTTTTGTATTTTTGTTTACGGACAGAACGATTATCAAAATGTCACGCATATTTGCACAATTTTACCCACTCTCACACCTCTCGGTAGAGAGAGTGATTTTGCCCAATTGACTCTCTCGAGACCAAATGGGTAGGTAAATTAGCTCAAGCAACTAGGATTCAAGTTGGGTAATTACTCTCTCGAGGTTTAACCCTTTAATTGGGACTATCAATTCTCTTGAGTCCATCCCAATTCCTTGTTGGGTCAATTTTGGAGATTTAGGCTCTCTTTCTCAAGAAGAGCCAAGTCAACTTAGCACAAATCAGTGTTTGCAATCACTAATTCATAGATTAAATCATAAAATTGACCCGAATAACAAACATCCATAGTCAATCTAACAATAGATGGCAACACCCATCAATTACCCACACTAAGGTTGAGCCACAACCCTAGCTAATGGGTTTATCTACTCATGCTTGAAAGAGAAAATAGAGAAATAGATGAAGAACAAGACATATTAATTAAATGCTAAATTAAAATACAAGAATCTATCGTTAATTTGAAGCTAAGATGCCAAGAAATGGCTACAAATCAAGTTCCCACGAGCACAACTAAGTTCTGGATATATCTGATGACCTAAAAATGGTAAAATATTTTATTTATACTAGGCTAGAAAAACTGGATAAAAATACCCCTGCGGGGTCAGCACAGGCCGCATAAAATGGACCGCGGCCGCGCTAGGCTCTTGGACTTCAATTCTGGGCTCTCTGACTTGGGTTCCGTGAACCGCGTAGAATGGATCGCGGCCGCAGAGGCAACTGTCATGGTCCGCACAACCATGACCGCATTGGCATTTTGCCCCTCTCTGAATATCTCTTCCGCGGACCGCACAAAAAAGTAGTGCGGTCGCGGAACCTTCACTACAGACCGCACAATGTGTAATGCGGCCGCGTTGCCTAAGCCTAGTTTTTGTCATCTCTCTAAATCTCTTTTTCGCGGACCGCACAAAAAGGTAGTGCGCCTGCGGAACCTTCACCGCGGTCCCCATAGTATGGACTGCGGCCGCGTTGCTTGAAGCCTGATCTTGCCATCTCTCTGAATCACCTAGTGCGACCGCATTCCATTTTGTGCGGTCCGCACTAGGCTTGTTTGCCCTCAATTTACTTTGTCTTTGATACTTGAGCAAGTTTCACTCCTTTTAAGCCGATCTTTGACATTTCGTCACTTTGTCGATCAAAAGCACAACTTATGAGCTTTTGGGATTATTTTGTAACGATTTATAATCAAAGCATAGGCAAGAAGGAGCATGAAACTCGTTAAAATCCCTACTTATCAGCTGACAAGAGAAAGACTGGAAAAAATTGAAGTATGTACAGAAACAAGGTGTGAAATATGTGGTGGAAGTAAAGAAACAATCCAACATTTGTTCTTCGAATGTCAGTTTTCGAAGGAGTGTTTGAGAATTCTGTTGGACTGGCTAGGACTGGGGATAAAGGAACCAGTTATTGATGGCATGTGGAGAAGATTAACGAGAAATGTTAGAGGTAAAATGTGCAGGAAACTCAAAGTAGCAGTTATGGCAGCATTGGTGTACAAGATATGGCATGTCAGAAATGATGTATATATGGAACAACAAAGTATCACACCCAAAGGTGATCTGTAGGCAGATTCAACAGGAATGTAAAACTAGATTGAATATGCAAAGTGTATTGGGGAAAATCAAGTTAACATATGAAATTAATTATGTGCTAACATGTCAAGATACGTGGATCAATGAAAGAGTGACAGATGACAAAGAGTATTCGAAGAGACACGAGCCTTAATAAGTACGGGCATAGATTCAAGAAATTAGGAAGGAACAGTTACTCGGACCTCTTCGTAATTTGAAGAGACATCGGAGGAATAAACCTAGATAGCAAAAAGTACAGATACGTATTATCCGTAATTAATGAGCATCAATGATGGAAAACATTACAGAATCTTCATGAAACAGTTACGATTGCTAATTATAACGTTACATTAACACCATTAATTGCTCATAATGGCTCTGTTGTGAGAGGAAAGAAACGTATTGCTTAAAAATAGCTATAAAAGGAGAGGAATAAACATTTGTAAGGACACAGAATATTATTGGAATATACTGATTTACTTTGCCTTCTTTTACTTACTCGGCTATCGTTTAAGTCAATTCTTCTTATTTGTTCCTTACTTGATTATCAGTAACCCGAGTTCTTCTAAAATTAATTTTTGACTGAAATTCTTATTTTCTGGTTAAACAAATTGGTTCTGTCGTCGGGGATCTGATAATCTTTTACTTTCCAAATCAACTCTCTTGTCAAAATAATCATGTCGAATGTCAACAACAACATCCAACAAGATTTACAACACCAAGAAAATCAACAACGACAGGAGAATCAACAAGGTGATGGAACTCCAGTCCCATCGCCACGAAATTCTCCTCGACAATCCCGAGAGGGGACTCTTGACGGATCTGAATCGAATACGAATGATCAGTTCTAAAATAACTAAGCTATTGATGAAGCTTTGAAAATATTAATCGCCCAACAGGTTAGTAACGCTCTTCAAGCTTTTGCTAACCAGCTACCAGGTGTTGCACCACCAACACCTACTCCAAACAACAACACCGTGGAAAATCCTCGCTTAGGACTCGCTAACTTAGGTAGTAGAGGAACTCCTAGAGAATCTCGTGATGGAGGCTTAGGTAACCCAGTCAATTCTGATTTACAGAATTTAGTACTAACCTTGCAGAAACAGCTCAAGGAGCAGAGCGATAGCATAGAGCAAATACCTGGAGTGCCGCCCGTAATCAAGGAAATAGATATAGACAAATACTCACAACAACCTTGGAAGCCAAGTGTTGCTCCTCTACCAATTTCGAAGAAATTCAAAATGCCCGATATTCTGAAATACGATGGAACAACTGACCCACGGGATCACGTAACTACATTCACTACCGGCGTAAAGGGCAATTACTTGACCAAGCAAGAAATTGAATCAGTATTAGTCAAAAAATTCGGAGAAACACTCACTAAGGGAGTATTAACATGGTACTCTCTTTTACCCGAAAATTCTATAGATTCTTTTGTTGAGCTTGCAGATTCATTTATCAAAGCACACTCGGGAGCTCAAAAAGTTGAAAAAAGAATGGAGGACATTTTCAAAATAAAACAAGGAGGTACGAAGCTGCTCAGGGAATTCGTAGACAGATAACAGCGTGAAAGGATGATGTTGTCACGTGTACCTGATAACTGGGCGGTTATGGCATTTGCTAGTAATCTAAATGAAAAAAGGTCAGAAGCCACGAGGAGACTCAAGGAAAGTTTATGAGAATTTCCAGCAACAACTTGGAATAATATTTATAACAGATACCACACAAAGCTGCGGATACAAGAAGATACCATCATTCAGTCTCGAAAAGATGAAAGGGTAAGTTCAAGACAAGCCGAAACTGAAAAAAGGTCCGATAAAAATAGGTACGAGCTTTACATGGGACCAGTAGGAAGAGACTCGCGTTCAAAATAGGAAAACCCAAGGTACGATCATAGATCAAGAGATAGAGAGTCAGATTCATCATCAAGGTTTGGAAAAGAACGAAACACACGAGAGACGCGAGATGATGACAGAAGCTTGAAGGCAAAGATCGGCGGTTATAATTTTAATGTTAGCACATCCGAGTTGGTGGATGTTTTAAGGAGCATGGGAGACAAGGTACGTTGGCCAAAGGAAATGAGATCAAACCCGAATAGGCGAAATCCTGATTTTTGGTGTGAATTTCATAACGATCACGATCACAAAACGGCAGATTGTAGATTGTTGCAAGGTGAAGTTGAACATTTATTAAAACAAGGATATTTAACCGAATTATTTTGTGAAAAGGGAAAGCAAGCATATATGAAGAACAGGTAGGAGTCCCTAAAACCTCCTTCACCAAAAAGGACGGTTAATGTCATAAGTGGAGGAGAAGAGATCAATGGCGTAACATATACGACATCAAAAAAAGTGTCAAAAATTACAGTTACACACGGGAAGCGAGTTCGACAGGTTTTGGAAGAAGATAATATTACATTCGATGATACAGATGCAGATGGCGTGCTAACCCCGCATAATAATGCACTGGTATTATCTTTACTTGTACATGACACTAATGTGAAACGAGTTCTGATTGATCCAGGTAGTTCCGTGAATATCATTTTGTTAAGAGTGGTAAACGAGATGTAAGCTGATGATAAGCTGATACCCAATTCACACACCTTGTCTGGTTTTGACAACTCGAGCGTCGTAAAAAAAGGGGAGATAATACTCACCACATTCGCAGAAGGAGTGGTCAAAGATACAAAATTTAAGGTGGTAGAAATGGATATGGCTTACAATATGATTCTCGGCAGACCATGGATTCATGAAATGGACGATGTTCCATCTACCTTACATCAAGTTATCAAGTTTCCATCACAATGGGGGATACGACAAATCTGTGGCGACCAACAAGCTTCACGAAGCATTAATTCCGTGGCAGATTCAAACACAAAAAGTGACAAAATAGCAATCACAGAATGTAGTTGAGGACGCATCAACACGAACCTCAACTGAAGATGGACAAACAGATGTAGATTCGAGGCCCGATACTATTCAGGAACCAGAAGAAAATGAAAATATCAAAACAATGATCGAGGAACTGGAAGCTATGGAGCTATTTATACAATGGCCAGACAGAAAAGTCTATATTGGAACTAACCTCAGACCAGAAATGAAACATAAGTTGATTGAATTTTTAAAGGCTAATGCAGATTGTTTTGCTTGGTCCCATTCAGATATGACAGGTATACCACCGGAGGTAATGACTCACAAATTAAATGAAGATCCATCATACCCACCTGTCAAATAAAAGAAAAGGAAGCAAGGCTCCTTAAAAACCCGAGTGATTCAAGATGAGGTGCAAAAACTTTTAAATATTGGATCCATCTGCGAGGTAAAGTATCTAGATTGGTTGGCTAATACTGTTGTAGTACCTAAAAAGAATGGTAAGTGGCGAGTTTGTATAGATTATACTGATTTGAATAAAGCTTACCCTAAAGATTCTTTTCCATTACCACACATAGATCAACTAATTGATGCTACTGCACGGCATGAATTGTTAAGTTTTTTAGATGTCTATTCAGGATATAATTAGATTAAAATAGATCCTCTAGATGAAGAAAAAATGTCCTTCATCACAGACAGGGGACTTACTATTACAAAGTCATACCATTCGGTTTAAAGAATGTTGGGGCCACATACCAAAGGCTAGTGACCAAAATGTTCCAAGTACACTTAGGCAAAACCATGGAAGTGTACATAGATGATATGTTGGTCAAATCACAACAAACATGGGATCATATTCAGCACTTGACTGATATATTTCAGATTCTTCGCAAATTTAACATGAAGTTAAATCCTGAGAAATGTGCATTTGGCGTCTCATCAGGTAAGTTCTTGGGATTTCTTGTTTCTAACCGTGGAGTTGAAGTAAATCATGCGCAGATTAAAGCTATTGAAGAAATTCCGGATATACTCACGAGCAAAAAAGAAGTACAAAGGCTGACAGGAAGAATAGCAGCCTTGGGCAAGTTTAATTCCAAGTCATTAGAAAAGTGCTTCAAATTCTTTTCAGTTTTAAAAAAGCAAAACCAATTTGAATGGTCTGAAGAATGTCAACAAGCGCTTAAAAATTTAAAGGCATACCTGTCAAATCCGCCATTGCTAGACAAACCAAAAGTTGGGGAGAAATTGCTTGTCTACCTTGCAGTTTCAGAAGTGGTGGTAAGTGTCGTATTAGTTCGAGAAGACCAAGGTAAACAATCACCGATTTATTATGTTAGCAAATCTTTGCTAGATGCTGAGACTCGATATCCTTATTTAGAGAAACTTGCATTAGCTTTGATTATGGCTTCTATGAAATTAAGACCTTATTTCCAATGTCATCCTATTTCTGTGGTAACTGCCTACCCCTTATGTAATGTATTGCATAAATAAGAGTTATCGGGAAGATTAGCCAAGTGGGCTATAGAACTAAGTGAATATGATATTACGTATCAGCCTAAAACTGCAATAAAGTCACAAGTTTTAGCAGATTTTGTGGCAGATTTTAGCCAAGGGATACAGTCGGAAGCAGAAAAAGAACTATAGATATTTAATGGATCTAATCCAGGTACATGGACCTTATTTACTGACGGGTCATGTAATGTAAAAGGAGCAGGTCTGGGCATTGTCCTGGTACCACCTACGAGTGAAACCATAAGACAAGCAATAAAATGACATCCAATCACTAATAATGAAGCAGAATATGAAGCTGTGATTGCAAGTTTGGAATTGGCACGAGAGCTCGGAATAGAGCAGGTCAAGCGACTCGCAGCTCGTAGTTAACCAGATGCATGGGACTTATACAGCTAGAGAGGCGAGGATGCAACAATACTTGGAAAAGGCACAAGATTTGGTCAGGCAATTTCAAACTTGGAAAGTTATATAGATACCAAGGGAAGAAAATTCCGAAGCATACGCTCTAGCTAATCTTGCATCTGCTACAGAAGTAACAAATGAAGAAAATGCTTCCGTGATTCATTTGTTTCATTCAGTATTTGATCAAGACAAAAATGAGGTAAATTACAATAATCTAACTTGGGACTGGAGGAACGAGATTGTCAACTTTTTGCATTATGGAATATTACCTGAAGAAAAGAAAAAGGCTCAAGCACTTCGCAAAAAAACTACTCATTACTGTTTAAATCAAGGCAATCTTTATCGAAAAATATTCAGTGGTCCTCTAGCAAGATGCCTCGGGCCTTCTCAAATGGAGTATGTGATGAGAGAAATACATGAGGGGCATTGTGGAAATCATGCTGGAGGAAGATCTTTGGTAAAACCCATGATTAGAGCCGGATATTATTGGCCAAAAATGGAGGAAGACGCGGAAAATTTTGTGGCAAAATGTGACAAGATATGGTAACAACATGCATCGACCAGCTGAATTATTGTATCCAGTCGTTGCACCATGGCCTTTTATGAAGTGGGGGATGGATATCGTAGGTCAACTACCACAAGTCAAAGGCAAAGTAAGATTTTTGTTAGTTCTCACTGACTATTTTACTAAGTGGGTAGAAGCGGGAGCTTTCAAACAGGTACGAGAAAAAGAGGTCAGAGACTTCATCTAGCGAAACATCATATGCCGATTCGGGGTGCCAAAGGAAATCGTATGTGATAATGGCCCTCAATTTATAGGTGCAAAAATCACGGAATTTTTTCAAAGTTGGCGAATTAAAAGGATTACCTCAATACCTTACCATCCGATGGGTAATGGACAAGATGAATCAACAAATAAAGTCATTATCAACAACTTGAAGAAAAGACTGGATGAATCTAAAGGCAATTGGCCAGAGGTACTACTTGGAGTCTTGTGGGCTTACCGAACAACAACAAAAACAAGTAGGGGAAAAACACCGTTTTCACTTGTATATGAAGATGAAGCCTTAATTTCAATCGAGATAGGGGAACCAAGTACGAGATATACTCAAGCTACTGAAGAATCGAATGAAGAAGAGATGCGGATAAACCTGGATTTACTTGAAGAAATGAGGGAAACTGCATTAATAAGGATGGCAGTGCAAAAACAAATTATTGAGCAGTATTACAATCGAAAAGCCCATCTCAGATACTTCAAGATTGGGTACTACGTACTCAAGAAATTTTTCTAATCCACAAGGGCAGCCAACGCAGGAAAGTTAAGTCCAAATTGGGAAGGGCCTTACAAGATTCATGGTATCGCAGGAAAAGGAGCATACGAGCTTGAAACATTGGATGGCAAGACTCTACCTTCAAATTAGAATGATGTTCATCTGAAGAGATACTACTTCTAAGGAAAGGAAATACCAACGGGCAGGTATCCCCACTCACGATTTTTATTTTTGAATTATTAAAATTTTACTAACGATTTTAGATGATAGGCAGAAAGCTAGTCCGTACTAAATGATGAATTACGACCTGAAAGACACGTGGAGAACATAATTCCCGGTCCAGGGTTACAATTATTCTGATGGAAATTTAAATGGGTTATGCAGCCTTCATCTAAAATCATACCTCCGAGTACCGTATGTTTTTCCTTTTCAGGAAAAGGACTGCATGGAAGGAATAATCAAGTTCTCGAGATTTCATACTTCAAAGCTCAAACACTTGGGGGACTAATATAATATACATATATCATATGTCTAATGAAGGCAAGGAAGGCTGAAACAAATAAATTTCAAGTCAAGCCTAAAGTCTACTAAATAAATATCAAGTTCTGAGCAAAGTCACGAGCCTAAAATGCAAGCCTGATCCAAAAGCCTGTGGAGAATACACTCGTGGATACAGATTTCAAAATCTTACAAATGTTTAGGTTAAAGGCAATATTTAGCTATGGGTCATAAAGAAACTCTTGGTTTTTCTTTTTAGCAAATCTGTTGTAAAGAAAATAGTTACGGAAGAGTAATAGAAGATATTTAAATATATATAAGATGTTATTTAAACTTGACAAAGTTCGAATGAAAACTTTATCAAAGTTATTTCAAGAAACATGTGTGTTCCTATTTCTCCTTTCCTATTTTTACACCATTATGAAGTTGAGACATATTCTTCATTAAGTGTCGTATATAAAAGGGCCTTCTTTTATAGTTCATGTTTGATTCAAAAATCCATGAAGTTAATTAAGCATTTCTAAAAGTGCAAAAAATCAAAAGGGTAAAGCAAACCAACCAATTAAAAAGCAAGACCTTGGACTTATAAAAAAGCAAGGCGAATTACTAAAAGAGTATAGCAGAAACTCGAGAGAATTAAGTTAAAATGAAAACTTTGTAATATTAAGTTTAAGCTAAGTATGAACTTAGTCATAAACTGATTGTCATTCTAGAAGCCCCGAAAAGGCCTGGGGACATACTGTTACCAAAAACATAACCCCCAAATGGGACCAGGGGTAATACCACCACACATTCCACCAAAAAGAAAAAAAAGAGTCAAACTTCACAAATAAACTTTCGTTGTGGAGAAGGTTCAGAAGAAGAGTTCAGGGCATCATCAGCAACAAAAGGCTTGATTTGGTCTGAAGGAGCTGGGACATCCACCGCACCAGGATCCGCTTCAATATTTTCGGGATATCAGCCATAGGTGAAGAAAAGCTTTGGCTTTGCTGAGTTTTTTCTATTGTCTCCTTAATCTTGGCTAACTCAACATCCAAGCTAAAACCTTCTTGGCTTACTTCTATAAGAGTATCATGGCCCGTGTTCAAAATAGCCCAACTAACTTCAACAGCAGCCCTATCCTCAAGAGCCTCGTAGTCTCTTTCCCAATGGTCAATTTCACTATTGAACTCCTCCCTCCCAGTTAAAACAACATTGTAAGAAGACTGCAAAGGGGCAAATGAACTCTCCAAAAACTTAAACTTGTAAGAAGACACTCGGAGATCTTGTTGGACCTGTGTGAGTATTTGAACAAGCTCACCAGCATAAACTTCTTTCTCATTTAGCAAAGCTTTAAGGCCTCTGATCTCTTCAGTAGATTTGGAGAGTTGTTCAGCAAAAGAAGAATCAAGGAGATTCTTTTCTTTGCCCGCCTGGTTGGAAGAAGCTTTTTCAACTGTCAATTCTGATGCCATGACTCTCAACCGGTGCTCTAAGGTACATTTGCTTTCTTCTAAAACTTCCATCTCAAGCTGAAAACTTTCATATTATTCTTTCCAATTGTCTGCCTCAATTTGGTAATCATGCATCAATTACTATGTATGGGAAACCCTTTTCATCATTTCCGTACCGATGAGATTTATCTAAAAAAGGGGGTAAGAATCTTAGTAAAAGGAGAATGGAATAAAACATGAAAAGAAATTAATACCTTCAATGATGACTGCACGATATCATTCATCCAAGTCAAAGAACTGTGACTTTCTAGTTTGGACTTTTCAACCGAACCAATCAAAGGTTTCAACCATACGTCAGCTCAACCTGACTTTTTCAAAAGACTACCATCGGCAGGGACTTCAATGGTAATTTGCTTCATCACTCTACTTCTACTTGAAGAACCAACTTAAGTGCAAGAAATAGTATTAGTGGGGACTGTAGAGGAAGTCATAATAGCTTGAGGTGGGGCAAAACAACAGCAGTAGAAACAGGCAAAGAGCATTCCATTGGGATAGACGCGGGGAAAGACGCAAGAGGTACTTCATCAGACACCAAATCAAAAACTTCACTATCAAACCCACATGAAAAAAGTTGTTCATCAGAGTCACAAGCTGCCATAGGAGTATCATCGTCAGAACTCACTAAGGTGGCTTTAATATGCTCGATCACGAGAATAGAACGGGGAGGAGTAGCTTCGTCATTCGAAATAACGCGTCTTCTAGCTCGCGGCCTTCTAACCAAAGAACTTCCATCTCGTTCCTCTTCCTCCTCAGAATCCTGGGGTGCATCAGCTTTCCTTTTCGATGAAGAACTTAATATTATCTCCTGAGCTCTTGCCAAAGAAAGTATGGAAGTTGCGATTGACTCGACACTTACACCACGAATAGGAAACCCTGATAAAAAAGGGGTCAAATACATTCTAAAGGGAGGATGAACAAAAATAGAAAGAAGAAAGGATAGTTTTTACCATGTGTCTTAACCTTCCAACCAAACCTGTTTGAAAGGTATTTCCAAGATCTAACCTCCATCAGAGCGATGATCAACAATTTCTCTACCCAACCACGGAAATTGGGAATCTCTTCAACAGTTCCCATGGTTGCTGAAAAAAGAGAGGTGAAACGGTCACGGGAAGAACAAACCCTTTCTTAAAAAGGAAAAAAGGGGGGAAAAGAGAAAAAAGAAAGTTGTAAAGAAAACTTACATGCAAAATTCCACTTTTCAGGGAATGGTATATTTTCTTCACCTACTAACCCTACAGTAGGAGCATCAATAAATCTGGCATACCAGCCATGGTCCTTGTCATCCTCAGGGCTGACTAAAATCCTCTTACTCATTGCCACCAAAGTAAAGATCCCATGTCGGAACAACTTAGGGGAGTAAAGGTGGATCAGATAAAAAAAAGTAAAAAGCAATTGAGCCAAGTTAGCCAAGTACCTTAAATAAGCAACAACCCTCCACACAATAGGGCCAATTTGTCCTAAACAAACATTGAAAAACCGAAAGAACTCGATGATAACAGGATCAATGGGGGGTCTAAAATTCAGTGTAAAGGGATATGTATACACGAAAGAAAAGCCAACCTTGAAGGACGTGATCCTTTGATTTGTATTAGGAATTATGATTGGGAAGTCAAATTTCCAATGACAATCTCTATGAACAACAGAGATCAAACCTTCAATAATCTGAGAAGGGTAAACATCAGCACGATCAAGAGAGGACATAGAAGAAACCTGATTCTTAATCGACTCTCTATCAGTATAAAAAAGAAAGTTCAAAGGGGATAATTTTGTCTACTATGGATTCACGAATTGGTTCATTAGAGTCCCTACTTCTGGCAGAAGATCTATGTAGAAGAGAACCCCTAGTTCTAGAAGAAGAAGGAGGAATAGAACTAGGTGGAGGTAAAGAAGCACCTCGAATAGATGATGATCCTAAACTGCGTAATCTTCCCCCTTTTCTGCTTCTAATAGGAGCAAGGGGAAGTTCATCAACAATAGGAACTTTTTGGGGATTAGGGTTAGAAGAATACATAGCTGTACGAGGAAGAAGACAAGAATGAATATTCAAAGATGGAAAACTTTTATGAGAAAGAAAAAGACAAAGGTTATATTTGTGCTCAGAAGCAACCGTCAAACAAAAAGGTAATGATGGGAACGTCATGATGAAAACTGTCACTTCGTGATTGATGTAAGCCGTAAAAAAGCCTTAAAAGGTGTTGAAGGGTTTCAGAACCAATCAAACGTCACCACGTGTCATATGCATTAAATGGAAGTGACATGCGAAGCGTTAGTTCTGCATAAGGTATAATGATATGTAGAATGACGGCAAAAATTCCTGCTTTAATAAGATCCACTTCCCAAATGTTCAATTGATGAATAAATGGCAAGTAGGGGGACTATCTGTATTGGAAAAAATCAAGTTAACATATGGAATTAATTATGTGCTGACATGTCAAGACACGTGGATCAACGAAAGAGTGACAGATGGCAAAGAGTATTCGAAGAAACACAAGCCTTAATAAATACGGGCATAGATTCAAGAAAACAGGAAGGAACGGTTACTCGGACCTCTTGGTAATTTGAAGAGATATCGGAGGAATGAACCTAGATAGCAAAAAGTACATATACGTATTATCCGTAATTAATGAGCATCAATGATGGAAAACGTTACAGAATCTTCACGAAACAGTTACGATTGCTAATTATAACGTTACATTAACACCATTAATTGGTCATAATGGCTCTGTTGTGAGAGGAAAGAAACGTATTACTTAGAAATAGCTATAAAAGGAGAAGAATAAACATTTGTAAGGACACAGAATATTATTGGAATACACTGATTTACTTTGCTTTCTTTTACTTACTCAGCTATCATTTAAGTCAATTCTTCTTATTTGTTCCTTACTTGATTATCAGTAACCCGAGTTCTTCTAAAATTAAGCTTTGACCGAAATTTTTATTTTCTAGTTAAACACAAAGTACTAAAAAAAAGAGGGGAAATATAGAAGAAAATGGATAGAGGAATTGTTTTTTAGCATAACATAGAGGGATGATAGATAGGGGAATTTTGCGGCTAGAAGCAATTTACTTCTAGTCTGTACAGCTTTAAAGAAAATATATAATTGGTTGGTCGAGAGATTAATAATATTTTTTTACACCAAAACAAAAATATTACAAAAAAATAAAGAACCTTTATATGTTGCTATATTTGTAAGGCTATATATTACCCAAAGTGGAAAATAGAAAAAACTAGTCAAAAAACATCCTTTTCACATACATGAATTTCTTTTTCTTGAATTTATATTGGGATAACCTAACTTATCCCTTTAGCTTGCGTAGCTATATTATTAAATTTAAATAGAAAGAATTACGTATTTAATCACTTGGCACATCATCCCAACTAAAAATAGCTTGGGTTTGAAGTTTTTATCTGGTTTGGCCCAGATTGTATATAATTTGAAAGAAACTTTTCAGTCTTTAGCCATTATTAAAGACATACTTCTAGGTTTTTTTTTCTTTTCTTCTTTCTTCTTTCCCAGCATACTCAATCTCTCTTCACTCGCCTCTCTCTTCTTTCTCCCTAAAATTACAGATTTATTTGTACATACTCGTGATAATCCTCGCATTCTATATTAATTAGATTTCGATTTTTGAGTTAATTGACAAGAAGAGGTTCAGGAACCACAATAAATTTGGCATATCAGTCCAAAAACTATCATATCTGGCCTAAAACTATCAGATCTTGCCTAAAAGAGTATCTCCGACGACCTCGTCTCATATTTTCTTATTTCTCTTAGTTTTTGTTTCATCCTTTGCTACTGGTGAAGCCCAGATTCAAATGCCAAAACCTCGCCGGAAAATTCAACACCAGCAACCACCGAAAATTGTAATGTGGTGATGGACAGAAGGTGTTTTCTAGCGTAAATTTGTATAGGTGGTGTTTATACACACTTATACAATATTGTATAAATATGTATAAGTGTGTATATATATATATATGCTTACAATATTGTATAAATTAGATATATTTTTAATGTATAAGTGTGTATATACATTGTACGTGTATAATAGGCATCCATGGATGTTTGACACTTTCTTCTTCTTTTTTTTCTTTGTCTTATTTTTCTGATATACATTATTAGAGATTATATATACAAGTTTATACAAAGTTATACATCATTATACATGTAATGTACATGTGCAGTTAAATATAAAATTAAAATTTTATATGTTCAATCTATGTATAAATCGACTTTTCTTGTTGATTAATTTGCAAAATCATGAACGTGCAATAATTTTTTCAATTCTTATTTTTTATTTATGCTATTTGCAACTTGGAAAAGAAGAAAATTTAAGGTTTTCAAGTTGCATTATATATGAATTTGAATTTTTTGTAGCTGGAATAGAAATATATACAAACTTGGGGAAGAAGAATAAAAAATCACCGAATTTTCGTACTTGAAGATCTGCAGAATAAAAAGGAAAAAGAAAAAAATGCTTATTTTTCAAAGTTTAGCCTATTTTTTACTGGTCTACAGATTTGAAAATTATAACTGGGTTATTTTGCTGCAATGTATATAGGTGTACTGTATTTTTGTGTAATTCTATTATTTTGGGTTAACCTAGCTCATGGCCCTTAATTAGCTTGTCCTTTTCTTTTCCATGGAAATAAATTAATCGTCATTTTTCAATCTGATTATAAGAGCTACAGGCTTCAACTAAATAGAGAAATAGAGCACAACTAGTAGAAAACTATTGCCCACTTAAAAATACAATTTATTGAGGTTAGCTTTCCTAACTATCTAATAAACAAATTTATTCAAGATAGCTAGCTAGTAAATGGGGCTAGTATATACAGCATTGCTCGATAAATGGGACTAAAGTAATTGATTCTATTTGATTGTTGCCTTTTAAAATAGAATCTTGATCACGAAAGAATATAGTGGGATAAATAAAATTCTTTCACTTTTCAAAGTGTAGCATTCGAGCTCAAAAAAAAGAAGAAGAATTAAATGATCGGACATGTTTTCCTTTAAATGAGCCGTACATGACACGATTTGGAACTAGTTAGATCGACAAATTCGAATATCAAATGGTTAAATAAAAAAAATTAGATCGACAAATTCGAATACCAAATGGTTAAATAAAAAAAATTAGGCACATCCATTGCAATTGGAGGATAGGCTGCTTTGAGCAGTTAGTTCACATTTTCCTTCGAACTTACAAGTACAAGAAATAAATACTACTCCTTAGTATTTGATTACAAAACTTAATGCAGAAATTAAATTCCCCTACACAAAGGATCTATTTTGAAAAAAGACTTCCTTTTATTCAAAAGTTAAAGTTAAACTTACAAAATGCAGATTAGTAAAAACTTTATAACTATGAGCGTTTCAATCATGCTTAAACAGATAACATATGAATGATGAGGAAATTGTTACAATAATCCTTTTTAAACCTATCTATTTCAATGTAATATTCTAATTCCAAACTTAATACTCATACCTACTTACAACATGTTTGGATGGTTGTTACTTATTGTATTATATCATATTGTTACAATAAATACAACATCTATTTTAATTGTTACTTAAATTTTTTTTGTATTATATCGTTAAATCTGTTATTTGCGTAACGATGAAAAATGTCACTTTATATAAAGATCAATTGGTGTATTATTTTTTCTCTCATCTTGTCATTCCTTATTATTAAATAATTCTATTTTATCTTTTACCCTGCCTTTTTATATAATAGTTCTAACATGGTATCCTATTTTTTCTTTGTAATATTGCAAGTTTATTTCTTATATTGCTGGTGCATAATATCATGAAATAACTGTATAGGGTAAAATATAATATGACACGTGGTCATCTAAAGGAAAGACACGTGGAACCCAAGACGGGGATGGCCGAAGACCGAACACAGCTATTCCATTTGTCACCGGAAGGGATAACGCTCATAAAGGTGTATTAAATATTTTGCGCCCGGTAGCATTTAATAAAGAATATTCTACAATATTAAGAACGACTGCCCGTTACAGAGAATTTGAGATTTATGTTCACTGTTACATCTTCATCAATGACCCTCATGATTGACATTAAAGGAGGACATGATCCTCGGACCTCCTTCCCTTGACACAGCTATAAATAGTGAGTCCGGTTATCATTATAAAGGACACGAAGTTTCTGGATAACTTACTCTACATTCTATACAAAGCTTAATACTATTTTACTTTCTTGCTTTTGATCTCATCATTGCTATGCCTGGAAACTTTGTTCCCGAAACTGTCATTTCTGCAATTTCATCTACATTCTGAGGTTAAGTATTGTATAATTCTTTAATTATTTTATTATTTTAGGATCAAATAAGTCCACTTGTTTAGAAACAACGTATAAATTCAACTGTACTATTTTACAGGTAAACAACAACGATAAATAAATACAATCTATTTAAATATTATATTCATAAAAATAATACACCTACAACTAACAACCATATAGAAGGAATATCAATTTTTGGAAATAGCGAAAAATCCTCCTCTCAAAGAGAACCTCAACTTTACCATTATAGCAAGCTCTGTATAATATTTTTATTATTGAAAATGATGTATAACAAAAGTCTACTCATTTAAAGGAAAAGAACAAATAAAACCAACAGAAAGGAAACAGGAAAAGGATAGCTAAGACAATGAAGCGGAAGTCTAATTCCACACCAACCACTTACGATGCACGTGACTTTTCCGCTATACGACTAATATTTCGATACTCCCACACGACGACTCCATCATATCCACGCTTCTGCTTTCCCCGTGTAACTCACGCGCCGGTGTACACTTCTGCGGACATTCCAAGGTTTGCTAGTCAGCATCTATTGGAACTAGTGTTTTTTTGTGTTTGTGTTTCAGTATCCGCATTGAAATCCGAGGTAAGTATTCTCTGCCAAGGATGAACTAGTTCATTTTATGGGCACTCTTTGTTCCTTCTTTAAATATATGTTCTAGATAGAATAATATTCTCTTATATTTAATAAGTAATTTAATTTAATATCAAGTTTTTGATTTTGTATGTTGTCATATATGTTCTTGATGTCATTATTTTATAGTCATAACAATATTATGTCTTTTCTTAGATTACAAATTTTAAGATTCGTTCTTTCTATTTTAAATTTGGTGTTCAGTAGAAAAGATTCACGTAAAATAAATGGTGGGAGTAATAATTTGTCTTCCATTTTGTATGGCACCTTGTTGTTTATTTTTTTTTTCAAAAAAGTATGTAACATCTTTTTATATTTAAAAGGCAAAAAAGCCTCCTAGCCATTTGAACTTGCACCCGATTATCATGCCGGTAAATAAACTTTCAAAATTCCCATATAAACACTTCAACTCGAAAATAAGTTAACTAACAAACACATCCGACAGTTGAATCCTAGCGTGTGCATTACAATTTCACAAACGTGGCAATCCAGTCAGCAATAAACGAATTAAAACCTGTCACATGTAAGGCACGAAAACACACTAAGCACCGACTATTTCCCATTCATTTTAACCTCAAGACCCTAAAACACTCAAAATTAATTTCATTTTCAGTCGCCTCTCTCTCATAGAACTCTACATTTTCAATCGTCTACTCAAATAGAGTGAACGATTGTCATAGGACTTTCCGTCCATTAGATCATGATCTGCACATTGTATTTTTTTTCTTCAAAATCGGTCCCAAAAGAAGAATCTGAGTGTTTCGTGTACCGTCGATTTCTCCTTCACCAGAAACATAGAAGTCATCCAAGGTCTGATTGTAATCTTTCATGAAATTTCTAGTTGTTTTCTTGGGTTTTTATGCGTTAATGAAGTTGGTCATGATGGATATATTTTGTATGCATGCAATGGTTCTTTCATTATTTAAGGTTTAATATTAGGACTTTTGTGGAATAACATACTAAATTCTTATTTTTTTCCTCTGAATTTTGTCAGTTCCATGGCTGATTTGGCATATAGGGCTAAAAAATGAGGGTTTTTTTATCATATCGAAATTTTTTATCTCTTAAAGTGATAAATAATGGTTCTTTGCCGCATTTGCTTGTTGTTTTTCAAAGACATATTCAGACAATATTGTCTTTTTCTTTTGAATATTTTACTGATTTAACTTATCTTATCTTATTTTTATAGGTGCAATGAGGTAGGATGGTTGTTCTTGTGAAATTACAATTTCACTATCACGGACAACCGGTAGCTAGCCTATTAGTGAGGTATGAAAACGGTATAACATGACCTACTATTATAATTGTTGACACTGATGAACTGCATGTTATTCAATTCAACAAATGGATAGATGATACAGGATACTTAGGTGTGGAGAAATTTGCATGTCAAGTCAATTAAAAAGGAGCATTTCGATTTATTAAGTATGATGCTGATGTGTTAAAATTCTGCAAAGATCTTCATGATGGGGATTTTATTGATGTTTATTTATGTCACACTGTTAATATGCTATGTGTTGATAATGAATTGGATGAAATGTTAAGTAGTAGTGTGGAACCCAGTTATATTCCATATGACCAAACAATTGGCTTTAGTGAAGTGCCACAAAGGCAAACAAGTAGAGCTAATGCTAGGGCAACAAACTCACATACGAATGATATAAATAGTGGTTGTTTCACTGAGGGGAGGGTAAAGGGAGTGCTGCTGATATAGAAGAGTCTACTGAGGATGAATGGGAGTTCTACAACTTTCATCTAGCTATAGATTCAGATTGTGATGAATTTGAGAGCAATTTTGAGAGTGAGGATGCTGAATATGAGGGCGTTTTTGCTGATGAGGATACAGATGAGTCACTTTATGATGCTGATGAAGATGTTGTTGGAGAGACATGTGATATAGAAAGGTAACCTTGTTGCTGCTAGACAGACCAAAGTAAATTAGAAGAATTTGAAAGAGAGATCTAGTGATGTTAATGTAGATGAGCTACCTAGTGGCCCAGTAGGTATTGACCCTAGATTTGAAAATATTTACAAGGATAAGTCTGCTAAATATGCTAGAAAATTGGGAGGGGATGAGCAATACCTAGACAGTTCAGATCCAGGGAGTGAGGATAGTACTGATAATGATGTAGATGCAGATGATGAGGTGCAGAACCTTCCTCCAAGAAGATACAGTAAAAAGGTCTACTTTGACCCTAAATGTAAGAAAATTATTTTCCAACTATGAATGGTCTTTGAAAATAATAGAAAATTTAGATCTGATTTACAAGACTATGTTGTACAGAGGAGAGTTCAGTTAAAGTTGAGGCCAAATGAGAGGAATAGGGTCAGGACAACATATTTGAACTCTAGTAGATGTAGATGGCATATTTTAGGCAATTTATAAGGCCACACATAGAACTTCATTGTTAACACCTGCTACCCTGTTCGTTCATGCTTCCCAGTCACAAGGAACAAGCTTGCTGACACAGCTTGGATAGTTAAACATTACAAAGATAAGATCATTAATCAGCTTACATAAAGCTCAAGAAGTTGCAAGAGTTGATAAGGACTAAGTATGGTGCGTATGTAGGAAAAACAATATGTGCCAGAACTAGACAAAAGGTAATGGGTAAGTATTTACGTGATTACAAATGGAGTTTTCTAAGATTTATCATTATGTTGACATAATAAGAACTACTAACCCTGGCAATACTGTTACGGCGAGGACTTTAAAAGAAATAGAACTTGGTAAAGAGGTCTTTGTAGGGATATATATATTATCTACATGCTTTGAAAACAGGTTGGTAAGAAGGGTGTAGAAATATAATTGGCTTTGATGGTGTATTTTTGAAGGGAGTGTGTAAATATGAGCTATTGTCATGTATTGCTAAGGATGGTAATAATCAGATGTACCATGTTGCTTGGGTAGTGGTTGAGAAAGAGACCAAGAACAGTTGGCCATGGTTTTTTTTAGGTGTCTAATGGAGGACTTAAAACTGACAGAATCTGAAGGTGAAGGACTAACAATTATGTCTGATATGTAGAAGGTATATGTATTGTTTTAATCTCGTTTTTTACTTTAATACTTAAACTTGCATTATATGAACTCTAACAATGTATTTTTATTGTTCAAGGAACTTGTTCGTTGTATCTGAATTAATGCCAAATGTTGAGTATAGAATGTGTGCAACGCACATATAGAGCAACTAGAAGAAAACCTGGAGTGGTGAGGAAAGAAGGAAGAAATTCTGGGATTGTGCAAGAGATTCATTTGAAGCATTTTTAAAGGATAACTAGATGAGTTGGCAGAATTGGGTGACAATAAGATAATAGAAGACTTGCTTAGATATCCCAAACAGTCATGGTACATGGCCTTTTTTAAAGACTATAGTAAGTGTGATGTTGTGCAGAACAACATGTGTGATACCTTAAACTATTGGATACTTACTTCTAGGCACAAGTCAATCATAACTATGTTGGAAGAGATCATAGTGAAGGTAATAGAGAGGATGACTAATATGAGAGAAATAGCTACAAAATGGAATTCTGATATATCTCCTATGGCAATAGGGTACATTGAAGAGCAATATATAAGAGCCGCCAAGCATGAATATAAATGGAATGGGGTCACTAGATCTACTGAGTTTTTTTATATTCTAGGTGTTTTAGAAAGGGCAAAGTTCAACTGTTGGTGCTGGGAGCAGTACTGTAAATGCCTAGGCTACTACAACTGCATCAAGAGGTCATTTTGGTACTACTATTGATGGTGGATCTGCAACACAACAATTTGGTACTACTGCAACAACTAGATCTGCAACACAAAGAAATTCTGAAACTACTTCTGATGGTGGATCAGGAACACAACAATCTGGAACTACAGAAGAAAGATCAAGGACTCCTCAATAAATTCTTAAAACTTTAGGTGGAATGCCTAAGACTGATGAATTTGAAATACTGTTTGGTAAATCAGGGATAGTCATAGAGAGGGTAAATATGTGAAATTCTGTCCAATTGTTATGTCTAAATATTATGCTAAGTTCTGAAATTATATTTCTATTTAAATGTAGTTTGGGTTAAGAGACAGAGTCACCCACGATCCTAGGCAAATAATTGATGCTAGCCAGACCAATATTGATCTTGGATAAATAACACTTGTACTAAGGTGGAAAGGAACAAATGCAGTAACACAAAGGCAGCCTCAACAACAGGCTAGAAGGAGATAAACTCAGGCAACCCTAAGCCAATCTGAAACTCTTTCTTCAACTCAACCAAACCTGAGCCAATCTTAGTTCAACTTCAACCAGTCTTAACTATAATGATTTGAAGAAATATTTCCCTTTGTGAAAGTTTAAGTTTGTTAGTATCAGAACTTATTTGTAGGTTATTTTTTTGTGGAAGATTTAGTCTAAAATATTCAGAACATAGTTAATGAATGTTGTTTTGGTTTGGTTTAGGCACAATAGTAAATTGGTTTCTGCTAGTATGGAGATTTGACAGCCTACTTTTGACAATCAAGATGATTGTTTTGAACTTGTCTAATATATGTTCGGATGTTAATGCCAAGTATCACTTTTCATTGCAACAAAATACTTCATGCACTTGACATTATTATTGTTTGTTAAGAATAAACACACAATGCAAAGATCCTAAGCTAAAATTACACTATAAGGAGCATTGTAGCAACAAACGCAATTACATATTGTTTTCCCCTATTCCTTCGCTGCTCATTGACGCGAATTCTTGATATCAGTCTGGATATCACTTGCTTGTAATGATTTGGAAGAAATGGGTCAACCCACCTGAAAAAATTATAGCAACTGCTTGTACCATACTTTGAGCATCCTAAGAACCTTCTACCCGAATTAGTGGGCTTCTAGGTTATGCACACAATAACGTCAATCTCCACAACGACAAAATACACGACGTTCCATTACATTCTTGGCCTGAAGAATAAAATATCGACCTCGAGAAGAAAAAAACTGACTTGAATCTATAAAAAAGTTGAAGAGTAGAAGTGCTACAAAGCTTGTATAGTCAATAACAAAGGTTGTAGGCCAAATGAGGAAGAAGAAGCCCTCTAAATAGATGGGCCCTTGGGTTTATTACCGTTGGGCATTGAAAAAAGCTCATTCACGCTCCTGCCAGGCGTGACTTATACTCACAACTGACTAGGAATAATTGACGTTACATATATTGAGTCAACGATAGGAGGTGTTTATTAGTTCACTTATACTCAAGTTAAATGTTCACGTGGGAATTTTGATCTTCTCAATCAGCCAAGAAAGCAATGAGCAATGAATTATAAAGTTTCAGATTTAAATCTTAGCAAAGGCAAAAATCTAGGTGATTTCTTTCATTTGTTCATGCCTCAAAAGTTGGTAAGTCCACCTCTATTTGGTGTGCGCGTGAGCTTACTTCCCTATTTCTTCCTCATAAAAACCTAAACTCACATTAAACGCATCTCCCACTCTGTTCTGCAAACCATAGTACTGAACGTTCACTCAAACAGCTACGCTCACCTATTCAGATAGAAAAAACACACAACAGAGAGTATATATATCAACAGCAGCAAAAGACCAAACAGCAAAAAGGCATTAACCCAAAACACCATCAAACATGCCGATCGCCGCCGCCGCCGCCGTTAACTTCCATCCGACGACAACACGCTACAGCGGAGCATTCGCCTCACCACCTTCTTCACCCTTCCGCACCTCCGTTTCCATCTCTAACTCCGTCAACACACGTGTTACTTCGCTCTCGTTGTCCATGAATTCTATCCCTAATTTCACCACCACCCGCCGCACATTCCTACTTTTATCCTTTGCTGCTTCTGGCGGCAGCGGTGGAGACGATAATTTCAACGGAGGTAACGGAGGCAGCGGCGGAAACGGCAGAGGTGGCGGCGGCGGTGATAACGAGGAGAGCGGCGATCAGAAAAACAACAAAAAGGAAGCTTTGATGGCATTGACGGAGGCAGGTAACTCGCTGTTTTTACCTCAAACTCTATATATACACTGAATTTTTTCAAATAAATAAATAAAATACATATAGTAATTTGGACCGATTTAAAATCCTGAATTCCTCTCTGTCGTGCAATCATATTCTGTATTTACTAATTTAAACTGGATTTGGGTTATATATGCGGATTGTATTTTTTTTTTCTTTATACTATCCGTGAATTTTAGCCAGTGATAGCAGTTGTTACCTTTTTATTAGATTACCAATTAATGCTTATAATTGATCTGATTGTGTAATTGTTTTTTGCATTTTAAGTGCATGTAACTGAAACTCATTTAAATTTTGGATCCGTATCTGCTTCTGTAGGTAGGTCATTGGAGAGTTTGCCGAAGGATATGAAGGCGGCGATAGAGGATGGGAGAATACCTGGATCCATAGTATTAAGGTTCTTTGAGCTAGAGAAATCTCCATTATTGGCATGGTTGCTTCAATTTGGAGGGTTTAGGGAGCGGCTTTTGGCAGATGATCTTTTCTTAGCTAAGATTGCTATGGAATGCGGCGTTGGTATATTCACCAAGGTTGGGAATCAGCATTTAGCACTTCAAGTTTTGAAAATTTACTAGTTTCCACCCTAAAGTTCAATGCTTTTTTACTTATTTGGCCTTGATTTTAAAAATATTTGTTATCTGCCTGCACTTTCTTGACACAATATCGGCGACTTTCTAGTGGGGAAGGCATGCATTTGTAGGTGGTTGGGTACTTCTTTTTTGATGAAGTAAGGTATTGCATTATAGGCATCAAGAAGATGCTAAAGGTTACAATCTAAAACTTGGTTAACTCTTAATACAATAGGTGGTTGGGTACTTCTTAATTAACGGGACCTAACACCTATAGTACTTTCTTAACAGGACCTTACATCTATAGTACTTTCTTTAGTTTGTTAAATATTTGGCGAAGACCAAAAGTGAGCGCAAACTTAAAGGACCAAAGCTACTCAGGAGTATATTTAAGGGACCATTTTGAACCTGCCCCTAAATATAAGAGACTTTTCTTTCATTTTTTCTGTACTATGTTGTCATGCTGAAATGGTAAAAATTGTGATTTTACTATAGTTTTTAATGTCGTGTCTATTGTCAAAAGGTGAATTTATCTAGGTCATGTAACTTTGGAAGTTGGTCAAAATTGATTTTAATTATGGATAGATGGGGTAGTATTTGATTGTCCTTTTTGACACATTTGTAGTGATTTCCGAGATGGGAGACATACTGTAGGATGGAGAATTTTCAAGTTTTAACTGCCATGAAGAATATAATTTGGACGAAGTAGAGACTTTTACGCAAAAATTAAGATTGCTGCAAGAGGATAGAGTTGTTAGGAGTAAAGATTGAAATTTTGGGAGGATATAAGATTGAAATTTTGGGAGGATATTTGTTAATTTGGCTATTGTCTGTTTGCTGAAGTGTTGGAGTCGATCAAGAAACCATCATTGGGAGAGATTATCAGCAGATGAGCTTACTAGTAGGCTATGAACTCATCGGTTCAGACAATATGAGCGTTGACTCATAATAAACGAACAACAAAGGAGATTTATCGAGCTCAAATTATGTGTTTATTTTCTTTCGTTTAACTTTTAGGATGCATTCTTCTTGAAGCACACTTGGCTTATGAAGAAAAACGCTGTACTTGAGGAATTTATTTATTTTTTCTAAAAATAGGCCTTTTTCTTTCATTGTTTTGTGTTTGATATTAAGACTTTGCTGGTATTTTGATGTTAAGACTTTAGTTAAACCGTATTTGGGGTGAGGGAAAGGTGAAATCCTACTCTAGAAAAAAATTAAAATTTACATCTTTTGTTATGAGTAATAAGAACTATCCGGGAATTGTTGACAATAGGAGTAAGCTTACCATGTAGGAGAGCAAGATGATGAAAAGTGGGGAGTGCTTTGTGCTTTACTCTGCAACCTTCAAAAATTTATTGAACCAGGGGAAGTCTACAACTCTTTGTTCATCTCTTTCCCTTTCTTCAATCTTTGTTCTTTAAATAATAGTCAAAAAACATCTAGTTTCTAGATGCTTTCCAAGAATCCTTTCAAGTCCTTAACGTCCTCTGTGGTCATGCTAACGGTAAGAATATTTGAAGTTTTTTTTTTAGTTATAATGGAACATCGGGTTTCCTAACTTTTATTTTATGTATGTTATGCTTGGTAAAATGTCATGTCTGTTTATTGATCAGGTAAGATGAAATTTAATGAGAGTATTTGATTCAGCCTCTCCTTTCTCTTTGTTGTAAAGCTGGGGCCCATTTGGGTTTAAGCTGGATAGCCATGAACTCTGGTTGCACAGACCCCTCATCCAGTTGCAGTTTTGAGGGTCTTCGAGGGTTGGGATCGGGGTGGAGATGTTTCAGCAGAATATTTCAAAGGTTGTTCGTGGGCTTCTTTCGGAAACAACCTCTTTATCCTTCGGGGTAGGGGTAAGGTCTGCGTACGCACTACCCTTCCCAGACCCCACTAGTGAGATTTTATTGGGTTGTTGTTGTTTCGTGGGCTTCTTATATGGCCAAAGCTGGATTGCCCGAAGTTAGCTTCAACTTCCTTTTTTTATTGATAACCGTAGTGTACTGACCAGCTTGCGTACACCTCTCGACTAATTCCATTTTTACCTACTACCTCCCACCAATACAGGTATTGGGTAACTCTATCCACCAATGCTTGGACAGATGGGAAGAAATTACCTAGAGCCTGTTTGGAAAGCCACTTAGGAATTGGATTTGAGTGTAATTGGATGTAATTACACAATTAGGCATGTTAAGTAATTACTTGGTCAACATGGAATTGAGTGTAATTGGAGATGTGTAATTACACTCTCGAATTCTCAAGGGGAGGTGAGAATTGGTGGTAATTACTGTGTAATTACAAGGTTACTTTTGAATTTTTTTCCTTTTTGTTTTTATTTTAATTTATTTTCTTTATAACTTTTTATTTCTATTATTTTAATTTCTTTTTATTTGAATTTTTATTTTATTTTTACTTTTTAATTATAAAATATATTTTTCTTTGTACATTATTTATCTTTATTTCTCTACCTTTACTTCTTGCGATTACATGTAATTGCTCGTATATTTTATTTTTTTATTTATTTTATTTCTTCATTTAGCGTAATCGCGTTATTACTCTAGTTTTTGAAACTACACCTCCTAATATTAGAAATAATGAGTCATTAACAAACTTTGGCATATAATGAGTGATGTCATTAAAGTAGAACCTCATTGTTGAATGAGGTTATAAACTTATTATGTTTCGATTTTTTTTTTTTTTTTTTTGGATTTTGAAATTGTATTATATTTATGGTTCCAACTTGTTTTAGTAGTATTGGCTTGTTATTTCATATTGCATGTTGTTCATTTTTTAGTTACAATTGATAGATTAGTTTTGTCAAATATTTGAATAATGTTATGACATTATATTTGTAAACATTAATTTATTTTATCAAATATGCATTTCATGATGTTCTTACAAAACGTATATTATTAATTTTATAATTAATTAAACTAAATATTATTAATTTGGAAAATATATATCATTTATTTTTACAATATTAATTATAAATATAATTACTAATTAATGCATATTCAAGAAAAAATATGTATCTCAAATACCAAATCTAATACCATTTATACTTATAAAAAATCATTTATAAACATATATTTATTATATTAAATTTTAACTTTTGATAATTAATTCATTTAAAATTTAATCTGACTATGTAACTACACTTGTACAACCAAACAGTACGCTTGTAATTACGCTGTAATTACGTTATGACAAACAAACAAGTCGTCGTAATTACTATATTGTGTTATTACTTGGCTGTGTAATTACTACCCTAGTAATTACATCAATTCCAATTATCGGGTCGTTTTCCAAACAGACCCCTAGTGTTTTTGCCTAAGCCAAGATTTGAACCTAAGACCTCATGATCCTCAACCCACTTCATTGACTAAATATATTGATAAGATAGCTTGGTATCCAAACATAAAGAATTATGATCCTTCTTGTGTACATAAGAAATTGGGTGGGTATAGGGCATATAACAAAAAGGGTTTCCTCGATCATAAAATAAAAAAAGAAAAAGCAGACAGGAAGAGTTTGATTCTTTAAACAAGCAGGTTTTGGCTTCTTTTTTAGCACCCTAATTCTCCCTTGGTTGCAAGTGAGCTTCAACTTCTTTACAGGAGAAAGAAATACATAGAAAAAGAAATTATACTCATATAGACCTAACGTCCTAACCAATATAGTTTCATGTGACTAGTCCGAGAAGCATTTGGAGCAGCTATGGAAAACTTGTTTCTCATGGTCGATAATTTCTATGTCCAATAAAGGACTCTTTTTCTTGTGCAAGCATGCACTTGCTTCATCTTTGCTTTAAGAAGTGGGAAATTCCAAAGTCATTGCTGTGGATTATGTTTTCTGTAGTGCTAGAAGGCAATCCTCATTGGCTGAATCCTCTTTTTATCGTCGCTTGCCAAAGTCCAACTGCTATATTTTCTTCTCTGGATTCATGTTCCTTTTCAGGCGTGCATAATTTACCAACCTTTGTCCCGCACATATTGCTTTCCTTATGGGATAGGTCTACTTTATAATTTTTATATTGGTAGCTGCACGTTATTATCTCTATTACTATGGCTTGTAACGTTACCATACTTGGCTAAGCTAGAGATCCATCTTTATATCTTTGGGCGTATGGGGTCCATAAGAACTTGAGTCGACAACATTATGGTTTTTCATTGTGCTGTATAGGGAAAATTTATTTCAAATGTTCCCATTCACCCCAATTAACAGGGACTCCATTCCCAAAGATCTTGAAAGTCCAGCATGATAGGCTATTAGGCTGCTCTGCCTGTCCTTGGCGAACAAAAAGAAAAACAATGTTATGTTACTTTTTCTTTGCAGATTATTTTCATGTTGTCTATATCTGTTTATGTATTAAAATTGTGATTATTTCTCTGTGCTTTTAATTGGTAACTCATTTTTCACCTGTGCGCTACAGCAAATTGCTGTTGCTTTCCTGCTGTCAAAATAGTACGAATATTTGTTTGTTAATTAATCTGCTTTATTCCAGACTGCTGCTGAGTATGAGCGCCGCCGGGAAAACTTTTTTAACGAGCTGGAAATTGTTGCGGCAGATGTGGTATGTTGCCCTTCTTCTGATTGCTAATATATACATCTGTTTTCTATTTTGATTTTTGTTTTTTGCTTGTAATGCTAATAGAAAACAAGATTTTCTTCCATGCAGACCTATTTTTGCTTCCTCTGATTTTATGCTGTGAGAATTATTGGGCTTTCATGGAGGCCGTCACTTTTGCGGGAGTAATTTCCTTTTATCCATATATGTTGCATTTCCAAAAACTTTTTTTTCCTGAAGTTCATCTATCTTTAAAGTAGATCAAATTCACTGCCCGGAACATTTTTCATTTACCTTGGACAAATAATTGATGTTTCTCTCCAAGATGTCATGTATCCTTGGTTAATGAGAAACTTAGATTTTAAATGGCAAATGATTGATGATTCTCTCCAATGTGTTGTTTATCCATTGTGAACGAGAAACTGATATTTTCATGGACAATCACCGATGATTCTCTCCAAGGTATTGTTAATCCGTGGTAAGTGAGAAGGTCAAGTTTTAAGAAGTTCTACATGTTTATCCAGAAATGTTCATCATTTTGTCAATACATGTACTTCTGAAGAAAATGGTGATCTTCCTCAATGCGGTTGAGCTGCAGAAATCCATTCCTTTCAGTGCAACTTCTGTTTTTAGGAAGAAGGAAGATAACGCCACACTCTTTATGGACCAACTATTGCTCTAGGTTTCACAGTTCTATCATTGATATTTTGCCTTTATTCTGCGTAGGTGATGGCCGTAATAGCAGATTTCATGCTCGTCTATCTTCCTGCTCCTACTGTTTCTCTCCGACCACGAATGGCAGGTGATGCTGGACGAATTGCCAAGTTCTTCTACAACTGCCCAGATAATGCCTTTCAGGTCATTAATGCTTATCATGTTAAATTTTATTCAGGTCATAAACACGGGGTTGTACGTTAAGAAAGGTTAAAGGATAAAATTTGACTTGCTATTATATACAGATGGCTCTGCCTGGAACATCGTACACGTTGTTGCAAAGATTAGGTGCAATAGCGGTATGTAATTCTTGTCTTGCTCTCATTCTTGGGAACTAAAATTTCAAGAATGAACTATTGACTAATAACTGGTTTTGATTGGATCAATTTTTTAGCGCAATGGGAGTAAACTTTTTGCTGTTGGAACTGCCTCTTCCCTGGTAATGTTCAAGTTTTCATTTTTTTCATTTTAGATGTGTTTGTGCTGAGACTTTTTCATCTTTACCTTTATCCATATATGTTACAAATGAACTCATTGTTGGTGTCGATTGTTCTTTCTTTTAAAGATCCTATCATCATTCATCTTTTTAGTGATTTGCTTGTGAGGTCATTATTGTTTTTGAAGTGTTAAGTAAATTTTATTGCTCCAGCCCTAAGGATGGTGCTGTAGCTGTACATATCGAGCAAAAACAAGATATATAAGGATTCTGTGAGGTCTAAAATTAATTTTGCTTCACCTACTAGTTCCTCTTTACCCCAAAGAAAATAAAAGCATACAATTGTACAATTGAGCTTAATTTTTTTGTATTGCATTGACTGTCTTGAAAACATCCCATGTTCTGTTCCTTCCATATTATCCACCATTTGGATTGGGGGGATTGTTTATCCACCATATGGATTGGGGGGATTGTTTATCCACCATATGGATTTGGGGGATTGTGTTCCACCATTTGTCTTCCTTGAATGCTTTCCCGTTCCAACATTTCGACATTTGTGCTGTAGTCTTGGGATAACCCAGTGAAGATTTACAATGTTGAGGAAGAGCTGCCGTAGTTGGTCTGTTGTAGGACAGTGTAGAAAGGGGTGGCTAACACTTCCAGGCTTCTCACCACATAAGTAGCATCTTCCCCTTTGAGGTCATTGCTGAAACTTCTAATCATATAGAATGCAAAAGGTTCAATATTAATCTAAACCTCAGCATGTACTGTACGTTCCAGGTCTCCGATACCCTTGGCTTTTTCCTGATAACAAAAGTTTATGAAAAAGAATACAAGGGTGTTTAGTGTTTCATTCCCCTATAATTAATTGCTTCTTTGTTGTCCAATGCCTCAACTTTGGTTGACCATCCCTTAATGCCCTAAAAGTACCTACATTTTGTACCTACTGTACGGTCTACTGATTTCTTATTGGGCTCAAAGACACTGGATTTCTTCCTGCATAACTAGTGACTAGTGACACCGATAACTGAGTCAATTGAGCCATCATACTAAGCTTAAAAGTGAACTGAAAATAGAATGATAATGTTTTACCCAGCCCATTGCACCATCAAACTCATAATAATTACCAAATACTAGAAATATAATGTTTTATTTTGAGCTAGTTTTTCCTAAGGAAAATTGCTCTGAGAAAAGCTGAAATTTGAGAAAAGCTGAAACTTTTCTCATTTATGCCAAAATGTATGTGGCAATACTATTTGCGGATTTTGTATAAAGCCACGGAATGGCTAGAAATTTTGAAGAGTGTATGTGGATGGGTAGAGTAAGGTCTGCGTACACAATACCCTCCCCAGACCCCACTTGTGGGATTTTGCTGGGTCGTTGTTGTTGTTGTTGTTGTATGTGGATGGCTATATAGCACGGGACCTGGGGTCCATTCCTTATGCTGAGGCGGAGCTTAGTTGTTGTGCACCAATGGATCTCACTCACAGCAGCCTGGTTTAGAACTTTTATCCTAAGATAATCACATTGACCCAAGATAATGTTGAAAGTTTTTGGAAGGGAAAAGAACAATTTTTTGACTTGAATCACCTCACTGTCCTGTGATTAATGTTTTTGGCATAACCTCTGTCATTAATTCGCAAAAGAGTCCTTGATTCTATATTAGAATTTTTATTTAACTTCACTTCAAGCATATCACTAATATTTTCGTTCCTGCCTTTTGTTGATTATTGTTTTCTTTCGTGGACACGATTCTTTGCACAATGATATGGGTCCTAGAGGTACCTAAATGAAATTAATTTCTTTTCCACCAGGTTGGCACAGTAGTGACAAATGCAGTACTAAATGCTAAGAAGGCTGTTAATAAGTCCGAAGAGGTGGAGACTTTGCCTGTTCTTTCAACCAGTGTAGCTTATGGTGTTTATATGGCAGTTTCTAGCAACCTTCGGTGAGTGTGATTGGATGAGTTTGATCACTTAATCATTTGTGTTTCAGTTATATTGAGATCTTCATCGTTTATGATCTGCGCTCTCATGTTATAATTTCTCTCATACTTGCCTTTTCTCAAAATATCACAATTTTTCTTGTCCTAAGAAGCAAAATAGAAGCTCTAGTCCAGTAATGCTTGTTTTCATTTTTGCATAATTCCACATTCTTTCATATATTAGTCCAAAGGATATTCCTCCAATATAAGCATCTTTCTGAATGGAATGTCACTGGTCACAATTTTGTATTGTATCATGCAACGTACCCTTTTACTTTCTATACTTAGAATCCAGAAAAATCATCTTATTTTCCTCGGTGCGGTACAGCTTACTGATGTAGCTTGCGTGCAAAGAGTATTTCTCATTGTTCGAATGAATACAGTTTGGTGTTCCAGGGCGCCAGTCCAGTTGGCTTTCACCCCCTCGCCTGTTATCCCGGGAGGGGCTGTTATTCATTTTTCTGTTTTCTTTTATTCACTATTCTGATGTCATATTTTGTCAGGGCTCTATTCTGATCTTCTGAAAAAACCCTCAGGAGAGTATTTTATAGAACATGTACGACTTACAACAACCCCCCCCCCCCAATCCAAGCCAAGCCAAACCCTGCCAATACATTTAATGGGCACATTTCTTCTTTCTCAGATATCAAGTAGTGGCTGGTGTAATTGAGCAACGAATTTTGGAGCCCATGCTACACCAACACAAGTTGCTGTTGAGTGCAATGTGCTTTGCTGTGCGAACAGGCAACACATTCTTGGGTTCACTGTTGTAAGATACTTCACTCCTTTCACAAACATTACAAATACCTCATATTCCTTCAACTCATTAATCACATAACAAAACCTCGACAATTGGTGTACAGGTGGGTCGATTATGCTCGTTTGATCGGAATTCAAAAGGCTCACGATGAAGTTCCTATCCAAAAGGCTCAGGAAGTTGAGTCATAGGTACATCCGCTTGGTTTTGAATTCCGAAAGGTCGATGTGTGCTTGTTAGACCATTTGACATTAAGTAGGTTAGCGGGAAATGATTCGCTCTAGCAGAGGTTATAGACCTAGCATCTTCTTAGGCCTCTCAAGTATCTATACGTGTATCGTAGTTTGAAGACCTTATGATGTTCCTTTTTGGGTTGAGATATCTTCTGCTAAGTCTTTGCTTGAAATTTTCTATCCTTTCTGGTACTTGATAAGTACCAACTACAGGATTGGATTCTGATTGTAACTCAAATGCAACGTTCATTTGAGCAGATTCATAATAAGCACACAGTTTTTTTCGCGCTTGGATACGTATTGATGATATGCTTTCTTGAACATGAACAGCTTTCTTGAACATGAACAGACTTATTGCAGTTCAATCTCATTATGCTTTATACTGGTGTTCACATTTGTGTTTAATGATCAGTTTGTTTTCCACTACTAAAAAGTAATAAACATTTGAGTCCACTTAATTGCACTACCCTCCCCAGATCCCACTTGTAGGATTATACTGTTGTTGTTTCGAAGTGTTTAGGAGTCGTTTAGTTTGTACTAAAAAATAAGTCAGTGTTGCTATTTACCAATGAATAAAAATCAGTACTTCGTATTACACTATTTAATTTGACTAGATATTCAGTTACTGGTTTATAAAGTGGACAAAGTTGTGTTTGGCGTAACTACTGGGTTACTGTTTCATAGCCAGTATGATTAGCCGACTCGCTTTGACTAAGTTAATAGTCTAATAATCAAGCAGCTAATGTGAGGATTAGTCTTTTTGAAGCAATTAATTCTCTGTTAATTATCATAATCTTGTGATACACGGTGGATAGTCTTATGAAAAGGAGTTAATAAGATTCAATTCGAAGAAATTTCTAACTTAAAGAAACAACGTTGACTTGCTTAATTTGAAGATGTGTCACATGAGTCTAGAAACTCTATAAAGCAACCTTCACTTATAAAATGGATATATTTTAATTAGAAAAGAACATGCTGACCTAGCTAATTATTTTGTTAATCTTATTTACTTTTCCACATTTAGTTTAATCCATGTTAAATGAATTATTTACTCATTGATTAAGACTTTTCGAGTTAAAGCAACATGATTAATACTACTAAACGTAAGTTCTTATATATATATATATATATATACGTTTAAGAGTTGGGAAAAATTAGATACACTCAACCAGAAGTCATAATATGATTTTATGTGGCACCGTTCAATTTTAAGAGTCAATCTTCTTAATTTTATCGGACATATAATCTTTAAATTTTTAGAAATAAAATTTTACTATATATTTTAAAACTATATAAAGTACTATGAGTTACACTAATTAATACTTAATTCAAAATATTTAAAAGGCATACTAAAAAATTGCAGTAAAGAAAAAAAACTTCGATTGACTCTTGAGATCCACGGTGCTATATAAATTGGGACTAGAGTATATTTTTGGGAAAGAATATGTTGACATCAGAAACTACAGTGCTACAAAGATGCAATATTTAACTTTTAGCAAAGGTATTTTTTCTATTGTTTTGAGTGTTGGGATTAGAGATACTAAAGTTTGTCTTAGTTTTAATCATAGAGTTCGTCGAAAGCTAACAAGACAAAATATATTAAGACAGACTATGAGCTTCCAAGAAAAAGAGTGTATTTTTAATAGGACAGAAGGGAGGGTTAATTACTCTTTTTTTTTAATTGAGCTTAACTTTTATATATTGATAATGTAAATTACGTTGTCAATTACCCTTTTTTTAAAATTGAGTTTAACTTTTATATATTAATAATGTAAATTACATTGTCAATTAACTTAAAAATAATTTTTAATAATAAGTGAAATTAGTAACTCGAAAAGTAATGCAAGAACCTTTTACAAAAAGTTAAATTGTACTTGCTAGGCCGATGCACGAAATATCCTGCGTTTACGTAGGGTCCGTAGAAGAGCCGCACCCCAAGGAGGTGTGATGTAGGCATGCGACCTTGATACAAGCATCAATGACTGATTCTACGACTCAAACTCGCGACCTATAGGTCACACTTAAACAACTTTACCGTTACTCCAAGACTCCCTTCTTAATGGTAAAATTATACTCGATGCATAGAAATATTTACACAGCCAGTAAATATAACTTAAATTTTGTTTATTTAAAACTTTCACATAAATACTCCTTGCACATAACTCATACCAAGAACCAAATGAGCATTACTTCACAATTTTCTCACTCTCTTTTTCTTCTTCTTCTTCTTCTCTCTACGGTCTCTCAAACATGTCTTCATTTGACAAATCTAAAGTGATTAGCATTTCCAAAACAATTCTTATTTGTGGTTTAATCCTTTACATAACCTTTATTATCTTTTTTAGTGACTCTAATTGTCAATCTTCTCAACTTTTCTCTTCCTTTAGATCAAAATGGGCACCATTTAATTCTCAATCAAATGTTGCACAAACCAATATTGCCACAAATATTAGCCACCTTGTTTTTGGAATTTTAGGGTCAGAAAAAGCATGGCATAATAGAAAATCCTATATTGAATCTTGGTGGAGACCAAATATTACAAGAGGTCATCTTTTACTAGATTTTCCTCCTAAAGATGATCTTTTACCTTGGTCAATAAATTCACCACCTTATAAAATATCAGATAATGTTGTAAAACTTGTTGCGGAAACCAAACATGTTGATCCAACAGTTTTAAGATTAGTTCATGGGATTATGGAGGTGTTTAGAGAAGAACATGAAGGTTTAAGATGGCTAGTTATGGGGGACGACGATTCAGTGTTTTTCGTGGATAATATGGTTGATATTCTCGCACAATATGATCATACGGAGTATTATTATTTTGGTGGGCATTCGGAGTTTATATTGTCGAATTATTGGTACTCATTTAATCAAGGTTTTGGTGGTGCTGGATTTATATTGAGTTATCCTTTGGCTAAAGCATTAGCAAAAGATATGATTAATTGTCTTAAGAGATATAATTATTTGAATGCTGCTGATAAAACTACTATGACTTGCATTGCTGATATTGGTGTCAATCTTTCTCCTCTTCAAGGTATTCATCAGGTATGTTAATTTCTTCCAAAAAAAAACAAAGAAATTTACTCAGAGGTTTCTCTCACTTCTCTTAAACTTCGAACAAAAATTAAACAATAAAAATAGTTGTCTTATCAATAGATAGAAAAAGAAAATTGTGTCTTATATTCTTGAAAATCCTCACATTCACCTCCATATTAAACACGCCGGCCATAAAGGAACATCACGACTATATCCTTATCGTAATATAAAGACTTTTAACAGTGGCGTAAGCAAGATTTTTTTACAAGCATTGCTGACATGCATATTGTTACGTTTAGAGGAGGAGCTAGAATTTAAAGTTTATGAGTTTGGAATTCTAGTCCGTTTAAGTTATCGGATTTTATATTAATAATTTATACATATTCAATAGATTTCTTAAAAAAATATAGGATTTGAATTAAAGCTACTAGTTTTGGCCGAACCTATAACTTGTGTTCTAGCTCCACCCCTAGTCATATAATTCATATTGTACATCAATGTGGGTATGTGTTTAATGAAATTCTTAAGCTTTACTTCCAATCCCAAATTAATGTTTACTTTACATTATTTTTCAAATAGTGTCAGTCTATTTATATTTACACATTATTTAAAAAAAAAAATTAATTATCTGCATATATACATGTACATTTGTTTTCTTTCTTCTTTATTACTACTAATATATATATACTTGGAAATTTATAACTTGCAGATTGATCTGCGTGGTAATATATCAGGATTTCTATCATCTCATCCAAAATCTTTATTAATGTCCCTTCACCATTTTGACATGGTTGATCCAATTTTTCCCTCAATGGATCGTTCCCAATCAATTTTCCACCTCTTAAATGCAGCAAATTATGATCAATCAAGAATGTTACAACAAACCATATGCCACAAAAGATCAAGTAATTGGACATTTTCAATTTCTTGGGGATACTCAGCTCATATTTATGAAAAAATTATGCCTAGAAGTTGGATACAAAGACCTATTGAAACATTTAAAACATGGCAAAAAAGTCCTAATCCACCACATTATATGTTTGATGTAAGAAATCCTTCTTTGGATCCTTGTGAAGCTCCTCATATATTTTTCTTCAAATCTATTGAGAAAACTCCAAGAAATGAAATTCTTACAACATATATTAGAGCACGGCCTCGAGGGATTGGAGCTTGTTTATATGCTGGAAATTTATCTGCAGAGTATGTTTCGGAAATTCATGTTTTTTCACCAGCAATTAAACGCATTGAGGTAAGTCTTTCACTTTCTATATCTCTCACTACTTTTTTTTCCCTCATAAATTCTCAATAGTATTTTTAAAGCCAAAATTTAGCCGACTGAACTAATGATGAATTATTCATGGAAATCAATGTGGCCATTTGCACAAATGACCATTTTTTGAGGCCAATGCATAAATTTGTCTCATGTTAGTCCAGTGTGCTAAAATTGTCTTCCAAAAACAAAATAAATCATATGCTGTAGTCCTTATTTATTAGGCGAATTACCTCACTGTATTTATAAATACAGTCGCGTGAATACATCAGATACAGTCAAGTAGCAACAAAATTGTAGCTACGGCCAGTAAATATGGATATTGTAGCTATCAAGTTAATAGCCACTTAACTATAGTCATTTCCGAAAATTCCTCTATTTTAAAGCTGAAATTTAGCCCACTGGACTAACGAGGGACAAGATTTAAAGAGTCATAAAAAATGGCCATATGGTGCAAATAATCCAAATTAATGTGAATTTAATAAGAAGATCTGTTCATTTTGCTATGACTTGAAAATTCAGGTAACATAAATAAAGAGAATAATTAAAAATCTGCAAAGTTACATAACTATTGTCATATATAAACAAGGAAATAGAAAGCAATGATATGCACATTTCTTTCTATGTTTTTAAAATAAATAATAACAAGTTGATTTCAAGCAGACGGCTATTTAACTTATTCTTGTACAAAAATGGACAAAAATTTTGCGTGGATTTCATCGATGAATGTCGACGTTATTCATAAAGAAATATTAGATTATTAGTAGTAAATTTATAGCCATCTAAATTAAACCATTAATTACAAACAAATCTCTATTCTAACCACTATTCTTTTATTTAATTATTTATTCTCTTATTTATATTCTTTTTTTTTTCCTCCAGATTGATAGATGTGAATGTTGTGACATCATTCATGAGGCTGGATCCAATAAAGCTGATGTCAAGTATAGAGAGTGTAAGACAGATGAGATAATAGCTTGATCAACTAATAACGTTATTGTAAAAGCAATTATGTCAATTTATTTTTCTCATTTTTACCAATTTTTCCAATAGAAAATTGTTATATAGTATTTTGAATGGCTCAAATTCATACATATCTGGCAACTATCTCCAAAGGAATGTTGTCATTTTTTATTTGATTTCATTGAATGAACAACTACACTTGCCACTTGGGATCTTCATCTTTCTCGTTCCTTTTTCTAAAAGAAAAAAAATAGAGGTGGAGCTGGAATAAAGATATATGACAAATATTAATATAAAGGATATTAAAATAAGGAAAAAATATAGTTGGATTTAAAGTAAACATAACTTACAAAAAAGAAATACTAACAACCACTTGGATCTCACTCTCGTGAAGTGCTATCCTAAATGCATACTGATTCATCATCGACGGGTGATTTTTGACCACATAAAAAAAAATCTCGTTCTATTTATCTTTTTTTCCTTCAATTAGTTAGTAGTAAGTAAGTTCTCTAAGTCCCGAAGAGAGAAAAGTTAAACTACTCCTCTATTTTAAAATAAAGGACTTGAAATCGGATTGTGGTAGGTAGGTGCACGAATAATATAGGATAATTGAGAGCAGTTTCCAATGTGAGAGGAATTCGCCCTAAGGCCTTATGAGAGCCTTAAAACAAACTAAAGGTGTCTAATGGGTGGGCCGGGCCTGATCGAGAATAAAGGTGACCGGCCGGTTACAAAATCGGGCCAATTACCGATTTTTCATATCAGGCCTATCTTGGTAAAAATTGAACCGGAACGGTTATAGGTCTAAGGGGCCGGGCCGGGTTTATGTAATTTTTTTTGTATTTTGTATAACTATTATAATTTTATATTAACTTATAGTATAAATCTTATACTGGACACTAGAGTGTTATAATAACTTGATATATAACTATAAAGATCAAGCTTCAAAGGCTTTCATAGTTTCATTTCGAATTTTCATTGCATAATAATACTTCAAATTAATCTAACAAACTAAAATATTAAGTATAAATACGTCTAATAATTTTAAAATAACACAAATTATCTCAAATCAACTTAAATACAAATTTCTGAAGGACGCTCAAGACAACTCTTCATATGCGTCCTTAAACAGCCTGTGCCCACCCACTTTAGACGAAGATTTAAGACTCGACCACAGTTCTTGCACTTTACTTTGTGAACTTCTTTATTTTCTTCTACCACATCAAGTGTTCCGAAACATATGAGCGCACTCTAGAAGTACGGGGCATGATTTAACTTGAATTAAGAATTTGAGTTTGAGAAATGACAGATGAGTGAAGAAATAAAGAAGAGGGGGGGGAGGTGTATTTATAGTTTTTCAAAGGGCAAAATTAGTAATTACTAAAAGTGTTATTTTTTAAAAAAAGGGGCCCAAAAAGGGCTATTCTTGCAATCAGCCCATTGGGCAACATTCATATGACTTAAAAATTCCCCCCCAGAAAATAGCCTTTGAATCGGTCCGGGACGGTCCGGTTAATCGATTTAACAGTGTTTTTTATTGAGCGAATTTGACCGGTCTGGTTAACTGAATTTTTTTTAATACGGATCAACCCCCTAACCTAGCCCACCCGGCTCCCTAACTACCGGTCTGGGTTATTACCGGTCTGGGCCGGTTCGAAAATGGGTCAACTCAGCGTATAAAACAAACGGATTTTTTTCATGACTAAATTTATCATCTCTTTCCTAAAACGAAGGATTCCCCTTAGCTATTCTTTCCTAAAGTTTTCTCTTTCTTAAGTACGCTTAGTCCTTATAAATTACCTAAATTGTACGTAGGGGTACGTGCGAAGTCTTCAATGAATACCGGAAAATTGACCAAGTATTATTTCACTTCCTCTTAGTTCAGGCTATTACTTAGCGATTGTTCATCTTCCACTGCCCGAGGCCTTCAGAAAGAAGGCGTTCTTTTACATTGCACTTCTTCATGTCTTGGTTCACCGTCGTTCTAAATAAGTCATATAGTTGATTGAGAAAGCGCCGCCCAAATGTGCTCATTGAGCTGGTCCCCGATGGCGGCTAAAATCATCTCAAAGCTGAAGTGAAGAAAAAAACTAAGTTATTGCAAAAATTATAGGTATACTAATACCCTAAGGATATCTTGATAACTGAAGTTCGAAAAGGTAAAAAAATTAATCGATCTTTCAACCACCAAGTGGTATGGCGAAATGAATGATATTCCTCTATCCTTAATTAAGGTTTTCGAATTTGAGTCCTAAATTTTAAAAAAAAAAATAATAGAGAGCGCTTTACCTTTAAACAGATCCTACACGACATGAATATAAATAAAATAAAATTGAACGACCTTCCAAGAATGAGGATTAATTTGTAACACAAGCTAATCTATATTGATAGTCAACCGATTTTTCTTCTAATAAATAATAAATAAATATAATATTATGTATATATAAGATAACTTTTTTTGACAAAATAGGGATCATATTATATATATATATATATATATATATATATATATATATATCACATATTAGTAGAGACAATATTGTTCATATTGCCCGGAGGGGCATTACCTACTTGGCTATTACAAATCAAAAATATGTCTCTAAGGACATTTTTGTTACCAAGAGCTGCTAGTCTAGAGCAAACATCTTTGTTAACGAGCCTAACTACATAAGTCTTGCCTTCAAAGTCTGATTTCAAGACATTGGTTACAAAATCAGGAGCGTAGTAGATAACATTGAAATCCCTGTTGTTGTTGCCACTCAGCGCTTTTTTAGCCAGCATGTGTGCCGGCTTATTCGCCTCCCTGAAAATGTGTTGTATTCCCTGAATCTTCACCTGCCTCATTAACAACCTGCACTCATGAATAATGTCATTTAGCATTATCATTCCATTATCCAAACAGTTAATGACATCGGTTGAATCTGTTTCTACTTCTAATTAAGTGAATCCTTGTCTAATGGCAGTCTGCAAACCAATTTTCAAGGCCATTAATTCTGCCTGAAGCGGTGTTGTTCTTGGGATGTTTCCATGGAAGCCAACTATCCATTGGCCATTGCTGTCTCTGAATACTCCACCAAATCCACAAAGCGATTGGTCTTCATTGAAGGAACCATCAATATTAAGCTTAATGAGTCCTCTAGGGGGTTTACTCCACGTAACGTTTATTGAAATTTTTACTGACGTTGTATTTTGTTTTTCAGTTAAAAGCTTAAACTATATTGTTAAATTAATAGCACTTTTAAGGCTAGCTAAGTACGCATAGTTATTGTATAAATTGTTGTTTTTGTTAATCTAAATTGTCCATATGACAAAGGGAAATAGATCGTGCTATGTGATAATTGGGTTTTTAAAAGTAGAGTTATGGTATCGAATATAAGTTAGCCAACTATTGACACCATTCCAATTTTTGGGATTAATTCCTAAGTGTGACCACAATTGTCTAACTGCCATGCATTCCAACAAGACATGTTTAATAGTTTCCTTATCAGTTTTACAAGTAGAACATATAGGATCAATGTTTATACCAATATGGTCTAAGAAGCTTCTGGTTGGAAGTCTATTATGGTAGCATTTCCATAATAGAAATTTTAACTTGTTTGGGCACTTAGCTTCCCAAATCCACGTAAAATCCTTGTTGCATTCCATTTGACTGCCTAAGAGGGAGTGGCATGATTTGCTCGTAAAGAGACCATTGGTGTTCAGCGACCAAACAGGTGTATCATAGGATTTGTTTGTGGAGTGTGTAGCATTTATCTTCTTAATAATCCCTGGTTCAAGAGTCATTGAGAGCTTTGATAACTATTGCTCCCAAATGCACACGCAAATATACGTGGTCGACAAGTAATATAATGATAAGTTGAGTGTCAAACCCACAAAGACTTGTGTAAACTACTCACTAAATTACTAAAATTGTTATTCAATCCAGCTAAAATCAAAGTCCAATAATATGATTATATTATACTACAATTCTAAATAATAACTAAGTTATCAAGTAACGAGTTGATTGTTGTGTATTCAGTAGAGACAAATATTCCAGGGTTGTGATCGATTTACCATTCGTATTGTGTTCTAATTATCTCTCCATTTCATATAATTCACTCGTGGTTTCTAATTAATCGATAAATGCTCTCATAGCCTTCTCCCGAGGACTACTCACCTATTCTCAATAGATTAACGCCTATATTCCTATGAAATCAATCTATTAAGAACGCATTAAGATCACAATATTTAATTAAGCATGGTGACTAGGTATATTCCTATCCTAACCACAAATCCGCTCCCCCTAAGGGTTAAGATCAAGCTCTCTTCAATTCTTCTCTAATCTAAACATGGCTTTCCCAAGCATAGCATAGATAGTAAATAGAACCTAACTGCTGGCCAGACAATTAAGCAATTCAACACAGAATTGAAGAAACAACCATATATGAGTGAATTATAACCAAGGTCAAGCTAATATCAAACAATAATATTCATGGCTAAATCACAACCCTAGAACAATGGGTGTTTAGCCACTCATAATGTAATCAAACAATTGCATAAGTGTTGAATCAATTGGAAATACTAGAAAAAGATGAAAAAAACTGAGAATTCTTCGCTTCCTCACGATCCCATGTGTATCTCTACTCCAAAGTGGCGTCTCCTCTCTCAAAAATAGGTTTAGTCTTGCTTTTATATCAGTTGGGTAGGTCTAGGGCCGAAATAAACTTGTCCCGGGCAAAATAGGACACATTTCACGTCACCAACGCCCAGCCCGGTGCCAGGCGCCCTCCACGGCGCCCCATTATTTGTGCATACTATTTTTGGCACCACAGGTGGCGCCAGGCACTGCCTGTGGCGCCCTACTGGCCCTTTTTCCCGGTTTCGTTCGTGTTGGCTCAAATCTCGCGCATTTTTTCCTGTTCCGTTTAGAATTTGGAAAAACGTAAAACATGAAAGTTGTAACCCTTTGAGTTAGGTTTCCAATCATATATTGTGGAGCCAAAATGGAGTTCTGAGAAAAAGGTTTGTATTTTACTAGACAGTGCGCAATGTGCCCTCTCGAGTCTTCGTTTATTCTTAACTATCAAAGTTGACCCCTGACACGATCCCGACTTAATTCCTTGGGCTTTTACTCAGACTTCAAAGCTCCAAATCACTTGAATTTATTCCATAACATCTATATAGCTCGGAATCACTCCTATAAGGCATAAAACACATCGTTAGTGCAAAACATTAGTGATTAAAGCGCAAACTCAACTAAAGTGTAGTAAATTAGAGTGTAATAATAGACTAAAATACGTAATTATAGCCTATCATCAACACCCCACACTTAAACATTGCTCGTCCTCGAGCAATTGGACTATCTAATAACCCCCCCCAACTACGTACAAGTATCAATTATAGAGGATCACTTTAACTTTTAACCACACACTATACCCTTGACTATGATCAATACCGGCACACAAGCATGAACACACAAAAATTCACATTCTTCCCGTTTAAGCAAGGCCAAGTATAATATTTTAATTCAATAATTTCCAATAACCTAATTGTCACCACCCAACCTCACAAGCCGACTTGCAACCACTAAGTACCCTCAATTTATGCACTTACCCAACAAGAAAGTTACATCATTACCAATCATTCATGAGATCATGTGCCCTCACCAACAAACCGAGAGTGAATATAAATTGGTCCACACATTCAAATATGCTTTTGAACATAATTTAAGGACAACACATAATTGAACAAAATTCGCTCACTCTCACAAAGAATTCATATGCATCCCGTGGTCGTTCCATAAGCTTGCCCGTAGTGTATATCTCCACTAATTTAAGCTAGCCAAATCTAGGATCAATTAGGACTTTTAGGTTGTAATGTAGGCTAAGGGACGGGTAGGATATATTTAAAAATAGTGACTCACCCTCCTAAGTACTTTAATACACTACATTTACACTTCAAGCACATATTCTTCTCAACCAAATCACTTGCCATATACAACATAACCCTCTTTTCACTTAAGCACTTCTCTATTTTGTCACTAGCACAAATCAATAAGAATTGGAGGTGTATATTTTTCTACATTATTTGAACTATCATATTTTTTTTCTCTTTTCTTGCAATTTTTCTTTTCCTTTCTCTCTCTTTTTTTCTTCACACACTCCATACATTAAAGTTCATCGGCTAGTGACTTTTAATTTCAACTTTAGTGCACCAACGAGCCCTTCCATGTTTCCACTCGAAAACTACTCCCCAATATCTCACCTTACTTCTTTTAGCGACTAAGTACCTTAGAAGGTAAAGGTTCAATCAATATCAAATTAAGAACAAAATAGGGGTATGACTTGTAATGTGGGTGCCAAAAGAAAGGTCTATAGGCTCAAAGAGGCTAGCAATGGAAAATTCTATTATTATGTGACAAGCACATCCATGATCAAGCAAGAAAATGCCTACGTCATCTCCTAGATTAACACAACTTACAATTTTGCTTCAATTAACACACGGGGCAAGTTCTAGACTACACATGATAGCATAGAAAATCACAAATCCTCATACATACATATGACTCAATCAAGACGGTTCTGTTCAACTCTCAAGTCAAGCAAGCACAATTAAATGAGAAATTTAAGCAACATTGCACTATGAAGCATACAAGTCAGACAACTGAGAAAAGGCGTCACAAAATAGGCTATTTACTTTACTTAGGCTTCACAATTCAAATCAAATACACTGGAAAATAGAATGTATGTCATAGCCTAATGTGCCAACATCAACCATGTCAATGAGTATCTCAGAATGACTCAGTTCCTTCCTAAACTACTCCTAAAAAGAAATTAAAGTGCCGGATTCGAGCTGCATCCTTGGAAAAGAACCAGTGCCCAAAGAAAAACCAAGGAATACTACCTAGCTATTCAAAATTCAAAATAAAAAATAAAAAATAAAAAATAAAAAATCTTTTTGGTGTTTTTAAATCGGACTTTAATCCCTCAAGAAAATTGTCCAAAAGATCCATCGTCGGAAAAATCCGAGCTTTTTCAACTTTTTATTTATTTATTTATTTGTAACCTAGACTATGTCTACTACGAGTTATAAAAGAAAAACAATTATACTCCAGAAAGTAGTTTCCCCACCCCACACTTACATTATGCATAGTCCTCGATGCATGATCATAGAGAAATATTAAAACAAGGGTGAGAAATACTCCCTGAGACCCTCTCAGACCTAGCTCGGACATGATCCTCAATATTAAGGGCTGGGACGACCCCACACTTAAGATCAAACATGCTCCTCAACTTCAACTTTGGGTACTCAGACTTCCCCTACTCTGCAAATAAAAACAACACAAAACTTGACACTAAAGAAAATTAATCAATAGATAAAAGATATACAGGTTGGGTTGCCTCCCAACAAGTACCTTATTTATAGTCGTGGCACAACTCTGCTATTCTGCTCAGGCTGGGCGCTTTCTCTTCTTCTTTCTCCCATGAAGTCTAGCCTTTTTGCACGCTCTCGGAAGGTCTCCTCTTTCATCTCTGGTTATTTTCTCAATCACCTTAACACGCTCAGCTGGAAATACCACCTCCTTTAACTCAGTTGTCCCATCTAGATCACTATAATTCATATAAGGACTCTGTTTATCCCCTTCAATTCTACTACAGTAATCATGCACAAGTCCTCATAATGCTTAGGAAGCTTAAGTACCTTGTACACATTAAAAGTGACCTCCTCATCGCCAACTCTCATTTTTAACTTCCCTGCTCTCACATCAATAATTGCTCCACCAGTAGCTAAGAATGGTCGCCCCAAAATAATGGGCACTTCCTTATCTGCATCGTAATAAAGAACAATAAAATCAGCAGGAAGAATAAACTTTCCCACTCGAACTAACACATCCTCAATAATTCATTCGGGCATGACTAGTGACCTATCTGCTAGCTGTAAAGTGACTGTAGTAGGTCTAAGCGCCCCCAATCCGAGTTGCTTGAACAAAGAGGATGGCATCAAATTTATATTGGCCCCTAAATCACACAAGGCTCTACCAACTTCTTGTTTTCCAAGAGATAAAGGAATTGTGAAACTCCCAGGATTCTTCAACTTAGGAGAAAGTTTACTCTGAACTCTGGCACTGCACTCTTCAGTAAGTGCAACTGTTTCAAACTCTGCATGTCTTCGTTTGTTTGCCACAATATCTCTGAGATACCTTGCATACTTAGGAACTTCCTGTAAAATTTCCACCAAAGGCAGATTCACCTTCACTTGGCTCAAAATATCTAGGAATTTCTTGTACTTAGCATCATCTTTTTGCTTCTGCAGTCTTTGTGGAAACGGAGGTGGTGGCCTAGTCTCAATTACTGGCTTGGGTCCTTTATTATCTTTCTTATTCCTCTCAACTGGCTTGGGAGCTAATTCTCCTTCAGGATGATCTGTATTCTTCTTTTTCTTTGGAACTTCTTCTAGTGCTCTTCCATTTCTCAAGGTAACCGCATTGACTTGAGCTTTAGGATTGCGCTCAGTATCACTTGGAAGAGCTCCAGCCGGTCTAGTGTTTTGAGCACTAGCAAGCTGTCCCATTTGACGCTCCAAATTTCTCACTGTTGTGGTGAGGGCTTGCTGTTCAACCATCACTTTCTGAGAGAGGGCTTGCTGTTCAGCCATCACTTTTTTCAACATGTTTTCAAGGTGACTTGTAGGACTCACTTGTTGTTCAACCTGAGGTGGTATATATTGCTGTTGAGGTGCCTGAGGCCTATATTGATTCTGAGGACCTTGGTTTCCACCCCAAGAGAAGTTTGGGTGGTTTCTCCAACATTTCGAAATGTCCGCTTCAACCGCTGTTTCACCTCCCAAAGAGCAAAGTTTTGTAAGTGTCCCCATACTGATTTGTTTGGCCTCGATTTGCATTACCCACAAAATATACAGACTCTGGATTTGCTGGGCATAGATTGCTCATGTGACCCTCTCCACATACTTCACAAAAGCTTGAACCTGTTGTACCTGTTGCTTGTTGATACTCAAGTTCATCTGGTTGACTTGATTGGTCAGTGTAGAAATCTGTGCTGATAATGCTGAGACGACAACTAACTCAAGACCCCCTGTAGACTTTTACTCTGTGTGTCTGCCCATCTCTCCTTGCCAATCTGAATTTCTCTCGGAGAATTTGTTCAATAATGCATATATCTCGTCAAAGCTTTTCTCCAACACTTGACCCCCAGCTGCAGCATCTACCACGATCTTTGTTTCAGAATGTAGCCCTTCTATGAACGTGTGAGCTAACACTTCATTCGTCTAATTATGATGAGGACAGTCTCTGAGTAGCTCTTTGAACCTTTCCCAAGCTGAGTATAAATATTCTCCCGCTTTCTGTTTGAAGGCAACTATCTCACTTATGATCTTTGCAGTTTTGCCTGAAGGGAAGAACCTTGCCAGAAATTTTCTTGCCAAATCATTCCATGTTGTAATTGAATTAGCTGGTTCTACCTTTAGCCATAGCTTAGCCTTCCCCAACAGAGAGAATGGAAAAAGTGTGAGCCTCACATAATCTGGAGTGATCCCGTTAGTGATATAAGTATCACTAATCTCCAAGAAGTTCAGAATATGCTACTGTGGATCCTCGTGTGGAAGACCCATAAACTGCCCGTTTGCATGAAGTAGCTGGATCATGCTCTGTTTCAGCTCAAAGTGCCCAGTGATTCTAGGCTTCACTATGCTGGAGGTAACATTAGCAATACTGGGCATTGCTACCTCCTGAACAGCCATATGTTGCTCCTATGCCATGTTCACAGGAAATTGAATGAGTGCTTGAATATTATTTGTATCCCTTGCTTCCCTCAACCTCCAGTGAAATGTTTTCTCAGGTTCGGGGTCAAAGCCGTTGAGTCTGTCCTGGCTTCTGACCCTACGCATTCAATCAAAGTTTCTGAGATTAGAGCAACAATCAAGTAACGTTAGACTAGACGAAATAAACAATTAAAGCAAAAACTAGAAAGTAGTTTATATTCAAGCCCCCGGCAATGGCGCCAAAAACTTGTTGCTCCCAAATGCACAAGCAAGTACACGTGGTCGACAAGTACTATAATGATAAGTTGAGTGTCGAACCCACAGACACTTGTGTAAACTACTTACTAAATAACTAAAATTGTTATTCAATCCAGCTAAAATCAAAGTCCAATAATATGATTATATTATACTACAATTCTAAGTAATAACTAAGTTATCAAGTAACGAGTTGATTGTTGTGTATTCAGTAGAGACAAATATTCCAGAGTTGTGACCGATTCATCATTTGTATTGTGTTCTAATTATATCTCCCTTTCATATAATTCACTTATGGTTGCTAATTAATCGATAAATGCTCTCATAGCCTTCTCCCGAAATACTACTCACCTATTCTCAATAGATTAACGCCTATATTCCTATGAAATCAATCTATTAAGAACGCATTAAGATCACGATATTTAATTAAGCAAGGTGACTAGGTATATTCCTATCCTAACCACAAATCCGCTCCCCCTAAGGGTTAAGATCAAACTCTCTTCAATTCTTCTCTAATATAAACATGGCTTTCCCAAGCATAACATAGATAGTAAATAGAACCTAACTGTTGGCCAGACAATTAAGCAATTCAACACAGAATTGAAGAAACAACCATATATGAGTGAATTATAATCAAGGTCAAGCTAATATCAAACAACAATATTCATGGCTAAATCACAACCCCAGAACAATGGGTGTTTAGCCACTCATGATGTAATCAAACAATTGCATAAGTGTTGAATCAATTGGAAATACTAGAAAAAGATGAAAAAAACTGAGAATTCTTCGCTTCCTCACGATCCCATGTGTATCTCTACTCCAAAGTGGCGTCTCCTCTCTCAAAAATAGGTTTAGTCTTGCTTTTATATCAGTTGGGTAGGTCTAGGGCCGAAATAAACTTGTCCCGGGCAAAATAGGACACATTTCACGTCACCAGCGCCCAAACCGGCGCCAGGCGCCCTCCACGGTGCCCCATTATTTGTGCATACTATTTTTGGCGCCACAGGTGGCGCCAGGCATTGCCTGTGCCGCCCAACTGGACCTTTTTCCCGGTTTTGTTCGTATTGGCTCAAATCTCGCGCGTTTTGCCCTGTTCCGTTTAGAATTTGGAAAAACGTAAAACATGCTAATTGTAGACCTTTGAGTTAGGTTTCCAACCATATATTGTGGAGCCAAAATGGAGTTCTGAGCAAAACGTTATGTGTATTTTACTAGATAGTGTGCAATATACCCTCTCGAGAATTCGTTTATTCTTAACTATCAAAGTTGACCCCTGACACGATCTCGACTTAATTCCTTGAGCTTTTACTCAGACTTCAAAGCTCCAAATCACTTGAATTCATTCCATAACATCTATATAGCTCGGAATCACTCCTACAAGGCATAAAACACATCGTTAGTGCAAAACATTAGCGATTAAAGCGCAAACTCAACTAAAGTGCAGTAAATTAGAAGTATAATAATCGACTAAAATACGTAATTATAGCCTATCATCAATAACTCCCATGTGTTTTGCTTCCATATATTCTTTATGGTTAGGGTGTCATCTTGGAGGGTCAGAGGACCCTGAATACATTGACGGAGTGGATTCGATTGGGGAATCCAGCTACTATTCCACACACTTAAGGTTGAGGATTTATGAGGCAACCATGTAATCCCTTTGGTACATACTTCCCAACTTAGTAAAATACTATTCCAGATAAAGGAGTTATTTTTAGTGCTTTCCTAGTACTATAGAGACCTAAAATTGTTTTTGCCCAGGCTGATTGAGTATTGTGAAGGAGTCTCCAAGTGAGACTAGCCAAGCTTACTAGGTTTTTCTTTTTTGCGGCATGAAGACCTAGCCCACCATCTTTTTTGTTATGAGTGATATTGTCCCATTTTATGAGATAGAGTTTTTTGAGGTACCATTAGTACCCCATATAAAATCCCGTTGGATCTTATCAATTTTACTAAGAATCTTAGCCGGTAGAAGGGTGTATTTCATTAAGTGATTTGGAAGGCAGTTTAAACAAGAGGTTGCTAAAGTGCATCTACCAGCCATGCTTAGTAAATTGGATTTCCAAGTACTAAGTCTAGAAATCATGTTATCAAGGACAAATTGGAAGTCTTTGACCCTAGGTTTGGAGCTCGTAATAGGAAAACCTAAATACTTTCCGAAAGAGTTACTAACTCTGATCATAAGGATTTGTGAGAGGATAGCTTGTGTAGGCTTAGGGCAATGTTCGAAGATAATAATTTTGGACTTAGCTTTGTTGATGGATTGTCCTGATAGGTGACAAAAGGATGTAAGACAGTCTTTGATGACTTCAATAGATTTATCATTTATTTGAGCCATTAAGGTTAGATCATCTGCAAAAAATAATGAGATATTTGATACTTTTTGATGCCAATTGTAATGGGGTCCCAACAACCTAGATCAACTTTATGGTTAATTAGGGTAGAGAGCATCTCCATACAAAGGATAAAAAGATATGGAGATATAGGGTCACCTTGTCTAATACCTCTACTTGGTGAAAAGTAACTAGTTCTAGTGCCATTAACTAAGATGGCTATTCTACTAGAAGAAATACAGTTCATTATGAGCTTTGTAATATTGGGATAAAATTTAAAAAATCTTAAGGCTCTATAGACAAAGGACCATTCTAAACGATCGAAAGCTTTTTCCAAGTCAATTTTCAAAATCATGTTGTGCTTATTACCACGATATTTATTCATTTTAAGAATTAATTCTTGAATAATAATGGCATTATCACAAGCTTTCCTATTTTTTAAGAAACTACTTTGGAAAGGTCTAATTATGTTGTTCAGGAATGGTTTCAGCCTGGTTGAAATGATCTTAGTAATGATTTTATAGACAGTATTACATAGGCCTATAGGTCTAATTTTTTTTTTAAATTATTAGCATTTGGAATCTTAGGAATTAGGCACAACAAAGTATCATTAATATTTCCAGGGATAATGCCAGTTTTGAAAACTTCTTGGCAGAGATTAGTGACAGGAGTACCAACAATATTCCAGTAATTTTGGAAGAAAAAGGGGTGAAGACCATCAGGCCCGGGTGCCTTATAGGGTTTAAAAGAAAAATACGCTTTTGTAATTTCAGATTGTAACGAGGTCATCTAGGGAGGATAAATCTAAGTTAATAAAACACCTAGGATCTTTCTTAGTATGTCTCCAATTGCTACTAGTATGAGAGGTTGTGAAAGCTTTTTCAAAGTAGTTTTTTTGTGTGATTAATGATATCCTCAGGATTATTAATCCACATGCCAAGGTCATTTTTGAAGAAATTAATCTTATTGATTCTTTTCCTGTTAGTTGCCACAATATGAAAAAATTTTGTGTTAGCGTCACCTTCGTTTAACCAATGGATTTTAGATCGGAGTTTCCAGTAATCTTCCTCAATGCGAAGAATGATGTTATAATCCTGAATTAGTGAGTGTTCTAATGATTGAAGAAAAATACTATATTAGTAGGATGACGAGTTTTGGATACCTTTGAGTCTTGCAAGAATGCGGCTCTTATTTTTAAAAAAGTCCCCAAAGGTAATATTTTTCCAACTAACGACAATATCCTTAAAGGTGGACAAAGCTTGATTATAAGAGTTATACCAAGTGCTACTAACTATTGCCTTAAAATGAGGGTGTTTGCACCAGTATGGTTCTAATCGAAAAGGTTTATCAAATAACTGACTCTTTTTAGGAATAAGATTAATAAGAAGAGGTTTGTGATCAGAATGGGTCTTAGGTAGATGAGTAATAGAAGCGTTAGGAAAGCATTGTATCCATTCATTATTATCAAAAACTTTGTCCAAGCGTTCCATGATTAGGCCATTGTTACCAAACCTACGATTAGACCAAGTACACTTGCTTCCTTTATAACCTAAATCTTGTAGATTATAATAGTTTATATTGTCCCAGAGCTTAAAGACATGTCTACTATTAAGGGCTCTCCCCCCTAATTTGTTATTAGCACTGTAAGCACGTGATTTTTGCTTCACGGACAATCGCTCCAAAAGAAAATAAAAATAGTGGCAAAAGGCTTCGCTGTACAATTTTTCGATCTTTCCGTGACATGTGTTGTTAGTCGTTTGTGAGTCTGTCCATTTTGCATCTAGTCATTATCAAACAAAAATACAAAAAATATATGTGGCGTTAAAAGAAAATTCAAAAAAATATATAAATATATGTGCATCGTCCGTTTTAGGTTGTGATTTAACTTACTTGGTATGATAATTATGTTGAAATGCCATATTGTTATTTGTTTTAATTTCATTTGTTTTATTAGTTATTTTTATTTTTATTTTTATTTTTCTTTAAATTGGAAAACAAAAGAAAGTTGAAATCAATTTGGGCCCAAAAAAAATAAGACAAAAACAGGCCCAAACCAACGATCTGACCCGGTCCAAACCGGCTGCCCTGGCACCTCCTGAAACGACGTCGTTTCAGGCAAATCAATCTCAGCCGTTCCAATCAATCCAATCCAACGGTCCAGGATCATTTTCAGCAACCCGTGTTCAAACCCGACCCAATAACCAATCCGACCCAACCCCTCACTTAAACCAAACGACCCCGTTTAACTACCAAACGACCCCGTCTCATTTCTTACCATCAGATCCAAGCCATTGAGATCATTTGATCTAACGGCTCAGATCCAATCCCCTACTCCGTATATAAACCTTCCCTTATACCCACGCCCCCTATACCAACACCCCACCCCTTCGTCCCCAAGCTCAAACCCAGACCTCCCATTAGAAACCCTAGCCGCCCCCGTCTCCCTCGCCATTAAAGCCGGCGGCATGGACGCCGGTGGCCACCTCCTGAACACCCTAGGACCACCTCACTGTCCTGAACACGAATCCACTAACCACGAGCCTCGAATCACTTCCGTTCGTCTCGAATCTTCATTTGAAGATTTGAGTCGAACCCGGATCTATGCCAAACCATCCCATCTTCATACCAGACACTCCCCTGACCTTCCTCGTGACCAAACCAAACTTGGCTTGGTCCGAATCTACCCACAACTCCCTAAAAATCAGATCTGGAAATCCAGACTTTAGAACACATGCACCTGGGGAATCCGGCCGGTTTGGACATGGGTTTGAGGTCTAATAGACCTTAATCAAGGCGTTCTCATGTGAGAACACCCTGATTAAAGTTTGTTCGGCCTCAAAAGTTCGAGGTTGAATCAGATTTGGGTCTGTTTGATTTAAACACTTTTGGTAAGTTTTCCTTTCTTTTGTTTTATTTCTAAATAAGTGGTCAGCATATCTCTTTGTGTTTGTTTGTTATTTTGTTATTTTTCATTCGGACTTCTTTCATCTCTGTAAAGACCTTTTATTTGGTCAATTGTTTTCTGTGTATGATTTGAATGTATTCTGTGATGTGCATGTTCGATTAGAGTAGTCGTCAAGCGAATTAATTCATATAGCCCTAGTAACTGAACAAAAACTGTCTGATGCCCTTTAGGTCCCTGTATGTGTTGTTTATTTGAACGACTGATTATTACCTGTTATGATTAGTATAGTCGACTCGATAAATGTCGTCGATCAGTTTTCTATAACTAATGAGTCGAATGAGCTAATAATGTCGCATGACTAATTGAACCTTGCTATTGACTGAATGCCCCAGCATTGTTTGAAATGGTTTGTTTGCACTATAAAACTGACTGAAAAGGTTCAGCCCAGGCAGTCTTGAGTTCGAACTTTCATCAGTTCAAAAAATGCCCTGATGCTGCAATAGGCAGGGGCAGTAATAATCAAGGTTGACAGGGGTATTCTGGGGTGTTAAAAAGAACAGAAGTAATTAGTTTAAGTGAGCTGACAAATGGGGTACTAAATTAGGATTAAACTAATGCCAATGGGGGAACAAGACACAAGGGTATGGGGCTTAAATTGAATAATAAAATGATGCCCATAACTCCTGATTAAACAAAACCAGGCGTGGGGAATAAAGGGGGCTGACACCAAAAGATGCTTAGGCATGGGGCTTAAAGGGGTATGGGCAGGCTGCAAGTTGCAGCAAAAAGGGCAGCTTAACTGCACTGGTTCATTTGGCTTATAAATAAGCCATTTGAGAACTTAAACAAAATATATTTTGGAGTCTTCAGAGAGAAAAAAAACTTTAGTCTGAAGAGAGGTCTAGTGAGTCCCAAATCACAATAGCATAAACACAAGGTAGTGTCCAATAGACATTGTAACCAAACACTGCCTGAAAGTTGTACAAGAGTGCATATTGGTCAAAGCTGTCTTGGCCAAGTTCTGTTGCTTGCATTGGCTGAGTTGTTTGTGGTTGTTGAACTGTTAGTCTTACGGCATTTGAACCCTCAGTTACTGCTGTTATTTCCTTACTCTTTCCTGGGATTGCTGGCTTGGTTTCGACTATCTGCTAGTCCTTGTATTCTGGGAGATATTGTTGGTTATCTGTGGCTGTGGAAAACACTTGGTTTAGTTGCTTGTTGCTGTGTTGTTGCTGTGTATCTGCTGCTGCTGTATGTACTGCATACTGCCCAGCTGATCATTCCTTTCTTCTTCTGTTCCTCTATACCAGGTACACACCTAAGACACTGTCAGATGTAGCTGGAAATTTGAGCATGAATGTAAAGGAAAGACCTGAAGAATGTTTTTTTTATAGATATAGATTGTTACATTAAATATTCATGCAATGTGTAATAGTTTTACATTTTGTTCTGGGTACTAGAGTTAGTCTCATGCCTATAAATGTCAATGTATGGTAGTTGAATGCTAGAATGTGCATATAGGTTGGTGATGAGAGTATGCCCAAGGCAGTAGTTTGTATCTCATATTTAGTTCAAAAGTGTAGTATAAGCCTGTAATGTATGCCAAGCATGAAATTCGTACACTAACTAAGTTCTTTCCTTTCCAATAAATTGCTATATATGACTCTTAAAACCATGTTTTAAGACCCGGAACACAAATTCAGGGCCTCAACCTCACAAAGGTCGAGTTCAGGCCAAAACAGGCCAAGCCGGCCTGCTTCGAACAAGCAGTGGCCCAGGTCTGGCCGATCACGCTTGGGCTGGATTTGGGCCCGTGATTATTTGTTCGGACAGCCTCGTTTTTGATTTTAGGCGTTCCTGAATGTTGTTACAAACAACTTGCAAGCATATAATTAATTAGGACTATCTACTGTTTTCAATTGATAAGGACAAACGCGATAAGAAACGTAGTTGCTATAGGATATCCTTTTAAAATGAGAACGAGATGAGCCTCGATGAAAATAAACACAACGTGCAGATGCGGGGCCCTTGTTTAAATGTATATTATCGAAGCATTTAGGTTCCAGGACGGGTTGTTTAGCAAATCTCACAACCCTCCTAAAATAACAATACGTTAGACTCTTTAGGACGCGCCTTAATAAATCTTACCTTCTTAAACTCGGGTGCGCATTTATGTGACCCAAATCCAATTCTCAACGGAGTCGAAATGTGTTTCTAATCACGGGTACATTGATTGTGACGTGGTTCGAGATGCATGTCCATGACGTTGCAAATTCATTAAAAAATAAAGAACGAGATGAGCCTCGCCAAACAAAAATACAAATTGCGGGGCACTCAGTAAATATTTGCTTTAGAAATTATTTGGATTTCGGGATGGACCGTTTAGTAAAATTCCACGGTCTTACCCAAAAGAAATACGCTAGTCGCTTTAGGCGCGTCTTTAATAATTTAATTTTCTTAAACTCGGGTGCGCATTGATGTGACCCAAATCCCAATCTCAACGGAGTCAAAGTGTGTCGACGACCATGGATACATTGATTGTAACGCGGTTCGCGATACATTTTCACAACGTTGTAATTCCTGATAAAAACAGTAAAATGATAAAAACGGTTAAAAGTTAAATTTTGCACATAAGCTCACACTTGTATAAAATCAGATAATCGAGCCGAATATGATAGTTAAGCAACCGTGCTAGAACCACGGAACTCGGGAATGCCTAACACCTTCTCCCGGGTTAACAGAATTCCTTATCCGGATTTCTGGTACGCAGACTGTAATATAGAGTCATTATTTTCCTCGATTCGGGATTAAAATTGGTGACTTGGGACACCCTAAATCTCCCAAGTGGCGACTCTGAAATTAATAAACCATCCCCGTTTCGATTGTCCTTTAATTGGAAAAACTCCCCCTGCGCCTCTCGGGCGCGGAAAAAGGAGGTGTGACAAGAACTAAACACATCGTTAAAACGGCTAACCCAGAACCACTGGTTCAGGGTTAAGAGTTCGAGCTTAGAATAATTGTTATTATTTGGCTTTATTTGTTATCCGATTATTACATGTTCTGAGCCTAATGTGCTAAATGCTGCTTTTACCGTTTTGATATTATTTGAACTGTATATAAACTGTGCCGAAACCTTTCTCTTCTTACCTCCGGGGATGTGCTCACTGGTTGAGACTCCTTATTCTGTTAGTGTCATACCCTAAATAAAAGAGGCTCGGAAAGTTTCTAAGCCGGTTGGCCTTTTGGTTCCCGGAAAGGAGCTCCTTCCTCAACTCGAGTTGTCCGCTCGGGTACACTGTCTAGAACACCGACCCAGGTTTTGAACATAGAATAACGTGACTTCATGCCGGATCCCTAGTAGGAACGCTTATTTGCATCATGTTGCATATGACTTAGGGGACTCAACACAGGGGTTGGGTCCGTCTAGGACTAGCAACCTGATATGAAAAGACCATTCTGATGCATCCTATTGTTTTCCGTGCATTTATTTGTCTCATGCCCGCATGCTGACCGATGTTTGAATATTTGGGAAAATTGTGGAAAAAAAGAAATAACGGTTAGGGAATTGATTGATTATTTTGAAAAAATAAATGCACGGAATTTATAGTTTGTCAAAACCCTGCCGAAATTTCGAAAAGTCATTATTCTGTTTTGTTTTTTTTTAAATATAAATAGAAATATATAGTTTGTCTTGCCATAAAAATAAAAAAAAATTAAAATGGTTTTTATGAAAATTCAAAAATAATAATAAATAAAAAAAAAGAGAAAAAAGGGGAGTCTTATTTTGCCTTTACTTCTATTATTTGTTGCAAATATGTGTATATATATATGAAAAATTCAAAAAAAAAAGTCTTTCTTTACTTCAAAAAATGTATATATATCTTTATTTGTTGCAAAAGTATTTGTCTTGCCAAAGGTCTAGAGAGTTCTTTTAGGCTCCCAGTTTTCGAAACAAAAATCAAAAATATTTTCCGTTATTGACTTCTTTAGAAAGTTTTTTTTATATATACGAGAATTCAAAATTCAAAAAAATCGCATATACTTTTGTTTTATCAGAATAAGTGTCGTTTGTTAAAATCTTATTAATAAATGTGCAGAATGAGCACGACTCCGAATGAACCCTTTTCAATCATGAGTAAAATCCCCCTCCAATTGCGGCTCTGGTGGAATGATTTAGGCAAAGAAGGGCATGACGAAATCAAGAAGTATCTGAAAGGCCTCACGAGTTTGTTGGATATCAGGCCACGAGGAGATATCATAAGGGCACTAGTTCCCCACTGGGATCCTGCGCACAATGTCTTCCGTTTCTCAGATTTTGAACTTACCCCAACTTTAGAAGAAATAGCAGGGTATATCGGCAGCGATGAGACCCCTTTGAGGCACAAATATCTGATTGCTCCAAGAGCTGTAGCAATACACCGGTTTCTGGACTCCTTAAAGATAGTCAGAACAATTCATAACCCTGACTTGGCAAAAGGTTTTTGCAGCATGAGTTTCATATATCAAAGATATGGTCACATAGGAGGATTCGACAAGCCAGAAAACCAGTTGTTCAGCAAAGGTAATCGCCAAAAGTGGGAAGAACATAGACGGATTGCTTTCATGATGACTTTTTTAGGACTACTAGTATTCCCAAGAAAAGACGGGAATATTGACATAAAGATAGCAGGGGTCGTCAGTACATTGCTCACACAGAGTGATAGTACGTTGGCGCCCATGATAGTGTCTGATATGTTCCGGGCTCTCACATCTTGCAAAGCCGGAGGAAGCTTTTTCGAGGGTTGCAATTTGTTGTTGCAAATGTGGATGACCGAGCACCTATGTCACCGAGCCCAGTTTCTGAGCCATGGATCCGCTGGAAAAACCTGCATAGAGGAATTCTATACCAGAGTTAATAAGACATACCTACCAGAAGGAGTCGTAGCATGGACCTCATATTTCCGTACCCTCAACTCCAGTCAAATACAGTGGGCGCTAGGATGGTTACCGATCGACGAAGTCATATACATGCCAGCAGCCAGACCCCATTTTCTCTTAATGGGACTCAAGAGCATTCAACCATACGCGCCGCATCGGGTTTTAAGGCAACTGGGAAGGTATCAGATAGTGCCGAAGGATGAGGATCTAAGCACCCAGGTGATCGAGATCAGTCCCGACGGCCAGTTTCCCAAAGCAAGGGTGCGTCAAATTTGGAGCCAATGTCAATACTTAGAAGCAAATACTTGTGTAATGAATCGGGCAAAGGGGGAAGTTTCGCCCGGGTATCAGGCCTGGTACAAAGGGGAGACATCATCTGGAAGACCGACCAAAAGACCTCACCTGCAAGAATTTGCCAAATCTTCACAAGAGCAATGGGGCTGGCTGGCCAAAGAGCGGGAATACCTTGCCGAAGCAGGCAAACTGAAGCAACAAGTTCAGGATATGAGGTTTGAGTGCCAATTACAGTCTGCCGCCCACAAGGGAGAAAAGAACAGATTAATCAGAGAAGGCGAAATCCTCAAAGCTCAGATCCGGAGAATGAAAAAGGAGGCCAATAGCCAGCTAAGAAGCCGGGCAGATAAAAGATTGATAGCAGGGTTAAAGGATCAGGTTGCGGAATACCAGGAAAATTTGGAAAGAGCCAAGGCCAGCACAGCAAGATTGCGGACCAAGTGGGCAAAGGGTACGATAGCTCGGAGGCAGCGCCTGCAACGAGTCATAAGGGATTATGAACTGAGCATCGGGACATTAAGGGAAACGAATGCCTCTCTTCAAGAGAGGATCTTCAAGCAAACACGAGATGCCCAAGCCGACAGAAGGTGATGTTACGAGGCAATGACCAGAATGGAAAGGCAGATGGAGATGTTCCAGGACCAGCTTGCCAGCAATGCACAAACACTAGGATTGAAGAACCGACAGATAAGGCAGTTGTTCGCGGAAAGGGACAACATTCGGGGAAAGATCGACGAGATTGGGCATTACATCTACATGAGATGCCTGGCATGCGAGCAAAAGCCTCGAAAGACCCTCCTTGTTTCCATCATGGGTTGCGTCCACCGAATCATGAATGAGCTGAAAAACCTGCAGAGGGACCTCACACCAAGGGCCGCGGAAAGGCCGAATGATGCCTCGCGGGTCCCTAAGTTGGAAAATTAATCTTTGGTTGAGTCCTGTTTATTTGGCTTTGTCGCTTTTCCATATGTTGTTTTCCTTTCTTCAAAACGGGTTAAGAACTGTGGAGTCTGTACTATTGCTATTCCTTGCTTGAAGTAATTTGTAATAGCAAAATTTTGAGAATGAATTTAATGATTTCACAAGAATTGTGTGTTTCTTTACTTTAAGGCAGAACTACGCCTGGTCTGATTCATGCGGGGACGTGATACGTAGGCAATCCCCATAAGATTCGACCGCTTTTAATAAATAAATAAAAGAAAATGTAAATAAAATAAAACGCAGAGTTTCGCAAAATACTTTAAAAGAGACGAATGAACAAGCCGGAATGACGCATGTGGTTTGAAGCAAAGCATGTAGAAACGGTTAACTGCCTAGGTGCATTGCATCCTCTATGTGTTACGATCAAATCTGTTAAGCTCTAACACTAACAAAGTTTGTTGTTGTCTGATACCAGACAGTTAGTTGTTAAAGAATTCTGGCAACACATTCATACCAAACCAGATCCAAAGGACCGGTAGCGACAAGCATGACTACTTCAGAGAATAGTAATGAGGAAGAAAGGCCGATGAGCCAGTTGCTAAAAGAGGCAATGGAAAAGATTGAAAGGATGGGACTAGAGATGCATGCAATGCAGCTAGCCCTGGCCAAAACGCAAAAGAGCCCTGAGACACTGGGACACGTGCCGGAGTACCCTCACTCTGGCCCTTCCACAAGCCGCCCAAATCCCCTCTATCATCAAGAAAGAATCCCTCATGATTCCCAAGCTCCACCACCCCATCAACCTCTCCCAACACCCAATATTCCCATTTTTGTGGGACCTGCATCAGCCCCTTTGCAGCGAACGACCAGTGAGCCATTGTTTCAGGCTCACGATACACAATACTATCCCCCTGAGCCTACATTCCATGCACCCGAACCACAGGCTTACAATCCCCATCTGGAAGTACCGGCAGAAGTTGAGAAGCCGGTTAAGGCCCCTGAACAGGATGAAGTGTTGAGAAAGTTCAAAAGCCTGGAGCAATCCTTCAGGAACTTACACGGACTGGGCAATCAGGTCAGCGTGGCATACAAAGATCTGTGCCCTTTCCCAGATGTCCAACTCCCGGCTGGGTTCAAGATGCCCAAGTTTGATTTATATGAAGGGCACGGTGATCCCATGGCACATTTGCGGGGATTCTGTAGCAAAATGAGAGGGGCAGGAGGCAAGGATGAGCTTTTGATAGCTTATTTCGGCCAAAGTCTGAGCGGATCTGCACTGGAATGGTATACCAGGCAGGATTTCAGCAGGTGGTACACGTGGGATGACCTGGCGCAGGCTTTTGCAGGTCATTTCCAATACAATCTGGAGATAGTCCCTGACCGTCTCACGTTATTGAGAACTGGGAAGAAACCCGGGGAATGTTTTCGCGAGTTCGGGTTCCGCTGGAGAGAACAAGCAGCTAGAGTCGATCCTCCCATGAGAGAGGGAGAGATGGTGGACTATTTTTTGCAGACATTGGATCCAACCTACTTTGGTCACTTGGTGACAACGGTTGGAAAATCTTTCAATGAGGTGGTCAAAATAGGGGTCATGATAGAAGAAGGTTTGAGGTCGGACAAGATCTTGAACTATTCGGCGCTTAAGGCCACAACCCAGGCTATTCAAAGCGGCACGGGAGGTGCGCTGAGAAGAAAGAAAGAAGAGGTTGCCACGATCGAGGCAGGCAGTTGGTCCAGGGCTGGCAGGCCACATTACAACCAACCCAGTCCTCACAGGTCAAACTACCCATACAACCCACCACAAAATTTCTATCCACCTCGAGAACCACATTGTTCCGTACACCAAGCCCAGGTATACACTCAGCCTCCGGTTCGCCCACAATGGCGCGCACCGGCTCCCCAGAACATATATGCACCACCACAAAACACTTACCCTCCACCAAGGGCATATAGAAATCCTTCAGGGGCAGGTTTCCGAGGAAATCCAGATGCCAGAAATGACAGGTTGCGGAAGCAAAGAACCTTCACCGAACTGGGAGAAACCTACACCGCTGTATTCCACAAGCTGCGACAATTGGGTTTGGTTAGTCCTGTCCATACTAGGGAACCAAATCCCCCGCCTCAGAATTTGGATCGTTCAATCAGTTGTGAATACTGTTCAGGGATGCTCGGGCACGATACCGAGAAGTGCTGGAAGTTAAGGCATGCCATACAGGATCTTATTGACACCAATAAGATCGAGGTCCAGACACCGGAGGCCCCTAACATCAACCAAAACCCACTGCCAGCACACCACGAAGCTCACATGATTGAGTTGGTGTGTGAGGGAGGAGAATTAAGAAAACCCTCACAAACAGTGATGATGATCCAAGCTGCCCCAAAAGAAGTCTTAACCAGTGGAGGAACAAATGTACAGTCGCAGGGAGAAGGCGTAAAGCCGGTAGTAATATGGGGGAAGAGCCCGTCCGTCATAGCAAGCAAACCCGAGCCAAGCAAGTTGGTAATACCAGGGATCCTGCCCACACCGGCAGTCATGTTGAAAGGGGTATGTGGAGAACGGGTGACCATAAAGCCGGTGGTCCAACTGCCAATGCTTGACAGCAGGGCTGTGCCCTGGAAATATGAAAAAGCAGTGGTGACGTACCAAGGAAAACAGGTGGAAGAAGTCAGTTGTGAAGCGCAAGGGCTGACTCGATCAGGTCGATGTTTTGCTCCGTTGGAGTTAAGAAAAACCAACCCAGTGGCAACCAAGAAGCCAGTGTCAGAAGAAGAGGCTGAAGACTTCCTGAGGAAGATGAAAGTACAAGACTATTCTGTGGTTGAGCAGCTGAGAAAAACACCTGCCCAGATCTCACTATTGTCATTACTCCTCCATTCCGAGGAACATCGTCGGGCCCTGTTAAAGATATTGAACGAGGCCCATGTACCTAGTGAGATTTCTGTAAACCACCTGGAAACCATTGCCAGCAAGATTTTCGAGGTGAACAGGGTAACATTCTCAGATGATGACCTGCCGGTGGAAGGTACGGAGCATAACAAAGCTCTATACCTAGCTGTCAAATGTGAAGACTCGGTGGTAACTCGAGTATTGGTGGATAACGGCTCAAGCGCCAATATTTGTCCATTGTCCACCCTGGACCAGTTAAAGATTGACCGTGGAAGAATCCGGGAGAATAGCATCTGTGTCCGGGGGTTTGACGGAAACGGAACAGCCACTATGGGGGATGTCGTACTTGAACTGACCATTGGCCCGGTCCTGTTTACCATGGAATTCCAGGTATTGGACGCCAAGGTATCTTACAACTTGCTGTTAGGACGACCCTGGATTCATGCAGCTAAAGCGGTGCCTTCCACCCTACATCAGACAGTGAAGTTCGAGTGAGAAAGACAAGAGGTCGTGTTGCACGACGAGGATACAACATGCACCATGGGCGGAACCATTGTGCCTTTCATAGAGACCACTGATGACAAGGGTCCCTGGGTCTACCAGATTCTCGATACAGGGTCGGCCAACAAAATTTCTGAAGGAGAAATCATCCCGCACCCTAGGGTGTCTGCCGCAACAGTCATGATGGTATCAGAAATGCTGGGTAATGGGTTTGTGCCGGGAAAAGGCCTGGGAGTTGAACTTCAAGGGATAGTCCAACCTGTCTCCCTTCCTAAGAATCTGGAAACTTTCAGGTTGGGGTTCAAACCAACCGCAGCAGACAGGAAGCAAGCGCGAAAAATGAAGAAGAGAGTCTGGTTTCTGCCTAAACCAGTGCCACGCCTCTCAAGGTCTTTTGTTAAAGCAAGTGCCAAGGGGTCAGCGATCCCAAAGATTCGAGGACCTTTGATCGGTATAAATGAAGACCTGAATCAGAGTTTTGAGAGGCTGTTCGCGGATGTCAGTATGGTGGAAGCTGGAGAAGGTTCCAGCAGAGCAGAGATACAATTTGTGGGGCTTGAGGCCAAGACCAACAATTGGACGGTTACTCCTCTTCCTGTCCGAGGGAGTCTTAGTAGTAGGCTTTGATTAATGTTTTGTTTGTTTGTTTGTTTGATCGGATTATTCAAGGGTGTAATCCAAATTTTACTTTCGTTTTGTAAAAGTGTGAACCCTTTCTATCCCGCAAATTTAATACAAGTTCTTTTCTTTTGTCTCATATTAATTTTTGTCTTGTTCTTTTTCTTTCTGAACAGTTCTCTTTTTACTGGTTCTAATGACATGGCATGCACAGCGGATCTGCGACCTAGTCTAATAAATCAATCTGAAACCGACTCAATGATGCAAAAAGTCGTTTGTGACGATGAATCTGAATGTGACGAAGGTGAAGCCTTCGAAGAAATAAACAGAGAACTGTGCCAATTTGAAGAGAAACCCAAGCCTAACTTAAATGACACCGAGGCTGTGAATCTAGGAGACGCTGATAACGTCCAAGAGACCAAAATTAGCATCCACATTGAGCCGAATGTCAGAACAGAATTGATCAAAACTCTCAGGGAATTCAAAGATATTTTTGCCTGGTCCTATGATGATATGCCTGGATTAAGCACCAATTTAGTGGTTCACAAATTGCCCACTGACCCGGCATACCCTCCGGTCAAGCAAAAACTAAGGAAATTTAAAACAGAAATGAGTGTAAAGATCAAAGAAGAAGTGATTAAGCAATTACAATCGAAGGTCATTCGGGTCACTCGGTATCCCGAGTGGTTGGCCAATGTTGTACCAGTCCCAAAGAAGGATGGAAAAATCATGGTATGCATTGATTACCGCAACCTCAACAAAGCAAGTCCCAAGGACAATTTTCCGCTGCCCAACATTCATATCCTGATCGATAATTGCGCTGGGCGCGAGATCAGATCCTTTGTGGATTATTATGCGGGTTATCATCAGATCCTAATGGACGAAGAGGATGCTGAGAAGACAGCGTTTATTACGCCATGGGGAACCTACTGCTATCGGGTAATGCCGTTCGGGTTAAAGAACGCTGGGGCAACGTACATGCGAGCAATGACTGCTGTGTTTCATGACATGATACACAAAGAAATAGAGGTGTACGTCGATGATGTGATCATCAAATCTTGGCATCAGGAGGACCATGTTGCAGACCTAAGGAGATTTTTCCAAAGACTTCGGAGGTATGATATCAAGCTTAACCCGGCCAAATACGCATTCGGGGTCCCATTAGGAAAGTTGCTGGGATTCATCGTCAGTCGACGGGGGATTGAGTTAGACCCATCCAAAATCGAATCCATCCGAGATTTGCCACTGCCAAGGAACAAAACAGAGGTAATGAGTTTGCTGGGTAGACTCAATTACATCAGCAGGTTCATCGCTCAACTCACAGCAACTTGTGAGCCCATATTTCGGTTGCTGAGAAAGGATGCTGCAGTAGGTTGGACAGCAGAGTGTCAGGAGGCCTTCGACCAAATCAAAGGGTATCTGTCTAATCCACCCGTATTGGTCCCGCCTAAGCCCGGGAAACCCCTAATCCTTTACCTGACGGTCTTGGAAAATTCATTTGGTTGTGTACTGGGGCAACATGATGACACAGGAAGGAAGGAGCAGGCCATCTACTATCTTAGCAAGAAATTCACAGTACATGAGGTCAAGTACACTCAACTCGAGAAAACATGCTGCGCCCTAACTTGGGTAGCTCAGAAGTTGAAGCACTACCTGTCTTCATATACTACTTATCTCATATCCCGTTTGGACCCGTTGAAGTATATCTTTCAGAAACCTATGCCCACGGGAAGGTTAGCAAAATGGCAAATTCTGCTCACAGAATTTGATATCATCTACATGACGAGGACGGCCATGAAAGCCCAGGCACTGGCAGACCATTTGGCAGAGAATCCCGTTGATGAAAAATACGAGCCCTTAAGAACGTATTTTCCTGACGAAGAGGTGATGCATACGAATGAGTTGGAATTACCCGAGGAACCGGGTTGGAAGCTTTTCTTCGATGGAGCTGCAAACGCAAAAGGGGTTGGAATAAGGGCAGTACTCATTTCTGAAACAGGACGGCATTATCCTGTTACGGCTCAACTGCGCTTTTATTGCACCAACAATATGGCCGAATATGAGGCTTGTATTCTGGGTCTGCGCCTGGCTGCCGACATGGATGTCCAAGACGTCTTGGTCTTTGGAGACTCGGACCTCTTGATACATCAAATTCAGGGAGAATGGGAAACACGAGATCTAAAACTCGTACCATACCGACAATGCTTGCATGATCTGAGCAAGAAATTTTGATCGGTAAAGTTCAAACACATCCCGAGAGTTCACAATGAGGTTGCGGATGCCTTAGCCACCTTAGCATCAATGCTGCACCACCCTGACAAAATGTATGTTGATCCTCTGCACATCCAAGTCCGTGATCAGCACGCCTACTGCAATGCCATAGAAGAAGAAGCGGATGGCGAACCCTGGTTTCATGATATCAAAGAATACCTCAGGATGGGGATATATCCAGAACATGCCTCTGGAGACCAAAAAAGAGCCCTTCGGCGTTTGTCGAATGGTTTCTTCCTCAGTGGAGGGGTATTGTACAAAAGAACCCCGGATTTGGGATTGTTGAGATGCATAGATGCCGGGCAGGCAACGACGGTTATGGCGGAAGTACATGCCGGAGTTTGTGGGCCACACATGAGCGGATATATATTGGCAAGAAAGATCCTTCGAACAGGGTGTTATTGGCTAACCATGGAACACGACTGTATCACTTTCGTAAGGAAATGCCATCAGTGCCAGATACATGGAGATTTGATTCATTCTCCGCCAACAGAGTTACATACGATGTCAGCACCCTGGCCGTTTGTAGCATGGGGCATGGATGTCATTGGGCCCATCGAGCCAGCAGCGTCCAACGGTCATAGGTTCATTCTAGTGACCATTGATTACTTCACCAAATGGGTTGAGGCTAAAACCTTCAAATCAGTAACTAAGAAGGCAGTGGTGGACTTTGTTCACTCCCATATCATCTGCAGATTTGGGATCCCAAAAGTGATCATCACGGATAACGGTGCGAATCTTAATAGCAGCTTGATGAGAGAGGTATGCCAACAATTCAAGATTACACACCGCAATTCCACCCCATATCGTCCTAAGGCAAATGGAGCAGTCGAAGCAGCCAATAAGAATATCAAGAAGATACTGCGAAAAATGGTGGAAGGGTCCAGACAGTGGCACGAGAAATTACCCTTTGCTTTGTTGGGTTACCGCACTACCGTCCGGACTTCCATAGGCACAACTCCTTATTTGTTGGTGTATGGAACTGAGGCCGTGATACCAGCGGAGGTCGAAATTCCGTCCCTCCGAATTGTCGCTGAAGCCGGAATTGATGATGATGAATGGATCAAAGCTCGCTTGGAACAGTTGAGCCTGATAGATGAGAAAAGATTGGCAGCAGTGTGCCATGGTCAGCTGTACCAGAAGAGAATGGCAAGAGCGTATAATAAAAAGGTGCGCCCCAGGAAGTTTGAAGTAGGGCAGCAGGTATTGAAGAAGATCCTCCCACATCAGGTCGAGGCGAAAGGCAAATTCGCCCCAAATTGGCAAGGGCCTTATATCGTGACCAGAGTATTGTCCAACGGTGCTTTGTGTTTGACAGATGTCGAGGGTAGATGTGTCGACATGGCTATCAATTCAGATGCAGTCAAGAGATATTATGCGTAATTTCTTTAATTACGGAAATTTTTGGTTTATTTGTTTGTATTTGGCATTTGTTGAATAATGAGATGACGGAGGCAATTCTTTCTTCTATCCAAACACTTTTAACCCTCGCTTCCCCCTTTGAGCCTTAAGGAAATTCTTTCAATACCCCTCTTTTGGAATCACTAATGGGAAAGATACGAAAAAAAAAGAAAAAAAAGAAAGGAAAAGAAAAGAAAAAGAAAAAGAAAAGGAAAAGAAAATGAAAAGAAAGAAAAGAAAAATCAAGGAATATAAAACCGTGGGAACTACGTTTGACCTGATTCCTCAAAGAGGATACGTAGGCGCCTCACGGCTCGGTCATAGTATGCATCGTAGCAAATATAGGATGCATAATGTACATAGTGTGCACAATATAGCACAACGTGCGTAACGCACGTAACTCAACATAAGCGTAAAAAATAAATTCCCCAAGCAAGAAAACTGGGGCAGAGGTTATGTTTTAAGTTCCAACAAAGGTTTGATTCCAAAAGTTGTAGCACATCACCCTTCAAGTTGTTTTCATTTTTATAGCCTTTCTTCAATCCCACACCAAAACCAACGTCAACATCCAAAAGACCTCCCGATCAATGTTCGAGAGATGCCAAATCCGGCAAATAAGGCCGAGAATAATACACTAATCCCCAGCAAAGAAGAGGATCGTAAGACTGGGAATGAGTTGATAGTCAAAAGAATCCCCGGAAGAGAGGGTCGCACCTACAACACCCCGGATCCTCGAAAGAAATAAAATGAGAGAGCCTTATCGGTGAAAACCTTCACAGGCACCGAGAGGCGATGTAAGATGAGGGATATGAAATGAGAGAGTCTTATTGGTGAAAACCTTCACAGGCACCATAAGGCGCCGGGAGATGAGAGAAAAGAGAGAGTCTCATTAGTGAAAACCCCTCGAAGGGCACTATGAGGCGACAAGACGAATCAACAAAAGCTACCACATTTGCAACAGCATGGACAGTCATTTATCATCCCCAGCAAGTCAGACCATCCGGCAAATCGATTGATACAAATAGACTGGGTCGGGAATCTATGGTGCACGTCATGATCACGGGGACCAGTCATATCCTCCAGATAAGTTCTTTTGATTGTCTCCTCCCACAAAAATATTGGTTCAGAAAGATTTTCTCCTTTCCATATCTTTATTTCTTTTCCTAAAATGTGTCTTGAAAGGATTTTTCAAAGCTTACTACCAGAAACCGAAGGGGAATTCATCCCAATGCAGGATAATACAAACAGTCTTAAGGGCCGGTCCCAGGCAATGCAGTGATTGTGCCCGGAAATTTTGGAAGAAGTAAGCTCCAAAAGGGAGTGGTTTCGGGAGTTAGAAGCAGACTCCCACATCATGTGTTTTAAAAGAAAGCCGAAAAGGGGATAAATTGAAAACCGATCCCCAGCAGGCTAGAGACCCCCAACAGGCAACTTTGCCCGCCAACCAATTATGGGGACAAAGAGCAAGAAAAGGAGAAGAGAGAAAAATTGCTCGCCAGAAAGGCACCCTCTACCACCACGATTAAAACTGACTAAATCCTTTTGTCTGTTGCAGGAAAGCAAAGAATTGATGACGGCAGCAAGATGCAACGCCATGGAAGTCACCAAAAACCGGGGCAGAAAATTTTCTGCCGATTGTCGAAAATTTTCTCGGAAGAACGGGGAAACAATTTCAATACATTTTAAGTTCTAGGTCGCCCACCAGTATAATGCGGGAATACGTTTCAGTTCTAGGTCGCCCACCAGTATAATGCGGGAATACATTTCAGTTCTAGGTCGCCCACCAGTATAATGCGGGAATACATTTAAGTTCTAGGTCGCCCACCAGTATAATGCGGGAATACATTTAAGTTCTAGGTCGCCCACCAGTATAATGCGGGAATACATTTAAGTTCTAGGTCGCCCACCAGTATAATGCGGGAATACATTTTAAGTTCTAGGTCGCCCACCAGTATAATGCGGGAATACTTTTAAGTTCTAGGTCGCCCACCAGTATAATGCGGGAATACATTTAAGTTCTAGGTCGCCCACCAGTATAATGCGGGAATACATTTAAGTTCTAGGTCGCCCACCAGTATAATGCGGGAATACATTTTAAGTTCTAGGTCGCCCACCAGTATAATGCGGGAATACATTTAAGTTCTAGGTCGCCCACCAGTATAATGCGGGAATACATTTAAGTTCTAGGTCGCCCACCAGTATAATGCGGGAATACATTTAAGTTCTAGGTCGCCCACCAGTATAATGCGGGAATACATTTAAGTTCTAGGTCGCCCACCAGTATAATGCGGGAATACATTTTAAGTTCTAGGTCGCCCACCAGTATAATGCGGGAATACATTTTAAGTTCTAGGTCGCCCACCAGTATAATGCGGGAATACATTTTAAGTTCTAGGTCGCCCACCAGTATAATGCGGGAATACATTTAAGTTCTAGGTCGCCCACCAGTATAATGCGGGAATACATTTAAGTTCTAGGTCGCCCACCAGTATAATGCGGGAATACATTTTAAGTTCTAGGTCGCCCACCAGTATAATGCGAGAATACATTTAAGTTCTAGGTCGCCCACCAGTATAATGCGGGAATACATTTAAGTTCTAGGTCGCCCACCAGTATAATGCGGGAATACATTTAAGTTCTAGGTCGCCCACCAGTATAATGCGGGAATACATTTAAGTTCTAGGTCGCCCACCAGTATAATGCGGGAATACATTTTAAGTTCTAGGTCGCCCACCAGTATAATGCGGGAATACATTTAAGTTCTAGGTCGCCCACCAGTATAATGCGGGAATACATTTTAAGTTCTAGGTCGCCCACCAGTATAATGCGGGAATACATTTAAGTTCTAGGTCGCCCACCAGTATAATGCGGGAATACATTCAGCTCTAGATTTTGGAATCAGTCACCCCACCTGAAGACAGAAGGTTACAACAGAGATCCCCAAACGGGAAACAATAAAATCCCCAGCACCAAGAAGCAGACAACTGCAAAAGCAAGAGCACATTCAAAGGGAAGAAGGAACGCGTCTCAAAAGAAGCAGTTTGAGAACGCTATGGCATGCCCAACACAACAATTCTGATGAAAAGCCATACCACTGAGGAAACCATTGAAAGATTTAAAGAAGAAAGCCGTATCCCCAGCGGGTCAAGCAAAGTGATGAAAACTGGCATTCAAACGTCAGCAAAGGACCAACATCATCTCCCAAAGTCACAAGATAAAGGCATCGGAGGAAAGCGATAGCCGACAAGAAAGCAAGGCAACAAGAACAAGTCGAAGATGGATGAGATTTCAGGATCCTCAGTTTAGCTTAGCTTCTTGTTTTCCTTTTAGAGCAATGTAACAGGGAGATCGGTTGAGCAGTAGCATCCTACAGCAGCATACAACAGCGCACAACAACAAGCAATACAGTCACATGGTAGTCCCAGCTACCAAAATTTCCCGAACTACATTGACCTGATTCCTGTTCAGCCCAGGATATGTAGGAAACCTCTGAAGCAAAGGTTCGGTCAAATCTTTTTCAGAAAATGCTTCACACGGAGTATTCGGACGGGCAAAAATCGCTCGCTTTATCTTTGCGCGAAAACCCTTCGTGTCTTCGTGCAAAGAGGGGCAGCTGTAAGCACGTGATTTTTGCTTCACAGACAATCGCTCCAAAAGAAAATAAAAATAGTGGCAAAAGGCTTCGCTGTACAATTTTTCGATCTTTCCGTGACATGTGTTGTTAGTCGTTTGTGAGTCTGTCCATTTTGCATCTAGTCATTATCAAACAAAAATACAAAAAATATATGTGGCGTTAAAAGAAAATTCAAAAAATATATAAATATATGTGCATCGTCCGTTTTAGGTTGTGATTTAACTTACTTGGTATGATAATTATGTTGAAATGCCATATTGTTATTTGTTTTAATTTCATTTGTTTTATTAGTTATTTTTATTTTTATTTTTATTTTTCTTTAAATTGGAAAACAAAAGAAAGTTGAAATCAATTTGGGCCCAAAAAAAAATAAGACAAAAACAGGCCCAAACCAACGATCTGACCCGGTCCAAACCGGCTGCCCAGGCACCTCCTGAAACGACGTCGTTTCAGGTAAATCAATCTCAGCCGTTCCAATCAATCCAATCCAACGGTCCAGGATCATTTTCAGCAACCCGTGTTCAAACCCGACCCAATAACCAATCCGACCCAACCCCTCACTTAAACCAAACGACCCCGTTTAACTACCAAACGACCCCGTCTCATTTCTCACCATCAGATCCAAGCCGTTGAGATCATTTGATCTAACGGCTCAGATCCAATCCCCTACTCCGTATATAAACCTTCCCTTACACCCACGCCCCCTATACCAACACCCCACCCCTTCGTCCCCAAGCTCAAACCCAGACCTCCCATTAGAAACCCTAGCCGCCCCCGTCTCCCTCGCCATTAAAGCCGGCGGCATGGACGCCGGTGGCCACCTCCTGAACACCCTAGGACCACCTCACTGTCCTGAACACGAATCCACTAACCACGAGCCTCGAATCACTTCCGTTCGTCTCGAATCTTCATTTGAAGATTTGAGTCGAACCCGGATCTATGCCAAACCATCCCATCTTCATACCAGACACTCCCCTGACCTTCCTCGTGACCAAACCAAACTTGGTTTGGTCCGAATCTACCCACAACTCCCTAAAAATCAGATCTGGAAATCCAGACTTTAGAACACATGCACCTGGGGAATCCGGCCGGTTTGGACATGGGTTTGAGGTCTAATAGACCTTAATCAAGGCGTTCTCATGTGAGAACACCCTGATTAAAGTTTGTTCAGCCTCAAAAGTTCGAGGTTGAATCAGATTTGGGTCTGTTTGATTTAAACACTTTTGGTAAGTTTTCCTTTCTTTTGTTTTATTTCTAAATAAGTGGTCAGCATATCTCTTTGTGTTTGTTTGTTATTTTGTTATTTTTCATTCGGACTTCTTTCATCTCTGTAAAGACCTTTTATTTGGTCAATTGTTTTCTGTGTATGATTTGAATGTATTCTGTGATGTGCATGTTCGATTAGAGTAGTCGTCAAGCGAATTAATTCATATAGCCCTAGTAACTGAACAAAAACTGTCTGATACCCTTTAGGTCCCTGTATGCGTTGTTTATTTGAACGACTGATTATTACCTGTTATGATTAGTATAGTCGACTCGATAAATGTCGTCGATCAGTTTTCTATAACTAATGAGTCGAATGAGCTAATAATGTCGCATGACTAATTGAACCTTGCTATTGACTGAATGCCCCAGCATTGTTTGAAATGGTTTGTTTGCACTATAAAGCTGACTGAAAAGGTTCAGCCCAGGCAGTCTTGAGTTCGAACTTTCATCAGTTCAAAAAATGCCCTGATGCTGCAATAGGCAGGGGCAGTAATAATCAAGGTTGACAGGGGTATTCTGGGGTGTTAAAAAGAACAGAAGTAATTAGTTTAAGTGAGCTGACAAATGGGGTACTAAATTAGGATTAAACTAATGCCAATGGGGGAACAAGACACAAGGGTATGGGGCTTAAATTGAATAATAAAATGATGCCCATAACTCCTGATTAAACAAAACCAGGCGTGGGGAATAAAGGGGGCTGACACCAAAAGATGCTTAGGCATGGGGCTTAAAGGGGTATGGGCAGGCTGCAAGTTGCAGCAAAAAGGCAGCTTAACTGCACTGGTTCATTTGGCTTATAAATAAGCCATTTGAGAACTTAAACAAAATATATTTTGGAGTCTTCAGAGAGAAAAAAAACTTTAGTCTGAAGAGAGGTCTAGTGAGTCCCAAATCACAATAGCATAAACACAAGGTAGTGTCCAATAGACATTGTAACCAAACACTGCCTGAAAGTTGTACAAGAGTGCATATTGGTCAAAGCTGTCTTGGCCAAGTTCTGTTGCTTGCATTGGCTGAGTTGTTTGTGGTTGTTGAACTGTTAGTCTTACGGCATTTGAACCCTCAGTTACTGCTGTTATTTCCTTACTCTTTCCTGAGATTGCTGGCTTGGTTTCGACTATCTGCTAGTCCTTGTATTCTGGGAGATATTGTTGGTTATCTGTGGCTGTGGAAAACACTTGGTTTAGTTGGTTGTTGCTGTGTTGTTGCTGTGTGTCTGCTGCTGCTGTATGTACTGCATACTGCCCAGCTGATCATTCCTTTCTTCTTCTGTTCCTCTATACCAGGTACACACCTAAGACACTGTCAGATGTAGCTGGAAATTTGAGCATGAATGTAAAGGAAAGACCTGAAGAATGTTTTTTTTATAGATATAGATTGTTACATTAAATATTCATGCAATGTGTAATAGTTTTACATTTTGTTCTGGGTACTAGAGTTAGTCTCATGCCTAGAAATGTCAATGTATGGTAGTTGAATGCTAGAATGTGCATATAGGTTGGTGATGAGAGTATGCCCAAGGCAGTAGTTTGTATCTCATATTTAGTTCAAAAGTGTAGTATAAGCCTGTAATGTATGCCAAGCATGAAATTCGTACACTAACTAAGTTCTTTCCTTTCCAATAAATTGCTATATATGACTCTTAAAACCATGTTTTAAGACCCGGAACACAAATTCAGGGCCTCAACCTCACAAAGGTCGAGTTCAGGCCAAAACAGGCCAAGCCGGCCTGCTTCGAACAAGCAGTGGCCCAGGTCTGGCCGATCACGCTTGGGCTGGATTTGGGCCCGTGATTATTTGTTCGGACAGCCTCGTTTTTGATTTTAGGCGTTTCTGAATGTTGTTACAAACAACTTGCAAGCATATAATTAATTAGGACTATCTACTGTTTTCAATTGATAAGGACAAACGCGATAAGAAACGTAGTTGCTATAGGATATCCTTTTAAAATAAGAACGAGATGAGCCTCGATGAAAATAAACACAACGTGCAGATGCGGGGCCCTTGTTTAAATGTATATTATCGAAGCATTTAGGTTCCAGGACGGGTTGTTTAGCAAATCTCACAACCCTCCTAAAATAACAATACGTTAGACTCTTTAGGACGCGCCTTAATAAATCTTACCTTCTTAAACTCGGGTGCGCATTTATGTGACCCAAATCCAATTCTCAACGGAGTCGAAATGTGTTTCTAATCACGGGTACATTGATTGTGACGTGGTTCGAGATGCATGTCCATGACGTTGCAAATTCATTAAAAAATAAAGAACGAGATGAGCCTCGCCAAACAAAAATACAAATTGCGGGGCCCTCAGTAAATATTTGCTTTAGAAATTATTTGGATTTCGGGATGGACCGTTTAGTAAAATTCCACGGTCTTACCCAAAAGAAATACGCTAGTCGCTTTAGGCGCGTCTTTAATAATTTAATTTCCTTAAACTCGGGTGCGCATTGATGTGACCCAAATCCCAATCTCAACGGAGTCAAAGTGTGTCGACGACCACGGGTACATTGATTGTAACGCGGTTCGCGATACATTTTCACAACGTTGTAATTCCTGATAAAAACAGTAAAATGATAAAAACGGTTAAAAGTTAAATTTTGCACATAAGCTCACACTTGTATAAAATCAGATAATCGAGCCGAATATGATAGTTAAGCAACCGTGCTAGAACCACGGAACTCGGGAATGCCTAACACCTTCTCCCGGGTTAACAGAATTCCTTATCCGGATTTCTGGTACGCAGACTGTAATATAGAGTCATTATTTTCCTCGATTCGGGATTAAAATTGGTGACTTGGGACACCCTAAATCTCCCAAGTGGCGACTCTGAAATTAATAAACCATCCCCGTTTCGATTGTCCTTTAATTGGAAAAACTCCCCCTGCGCCTCTCGGGCGCGGAAAAAGGAGGTGTGACAAGAACTAAACACATCGTTAAAATTCCCTCCTACTAGCCATGTGTCCTGGTGAGAGTCAACTAAATTTTTCAAATTGTTCCACATAACATCTCTATCTACAGTGCTAGTACTAGCATATATTGATGAAAGAAGCCATTTAAAGTTAGTAGGACGTACCTCAATGGTTGCATGGATTTCATGGTTCTTATGCACAATATTATGGACATTCACTTTGGTATGATCCCAAAGAAGCACCATGCTCCCAGCTTGTCCAACTGCTGGCACCTCGATGAGTTCAGAAAATCCAAACTCGTTTAACAGTGGGGCATGTGAATGCATTCTAGTCTCGAGTAGGGTTACCATGCAAGGCCTGTGGGTATCTACAAGATCCATGAAGTTCCTTCTAAAATCTTCATTATTCCCTCCCCTAATGTTCCATATTATAAAATTAGTAGGATTAAACATGTCAACATTTGGGGTTGGGTTGTGACCATTCTCCAGTATTCCCCTGGTAGGGTTAGAGTTCCCCCTCAGCGTTGGTACAAAGATCATTGCCTTGTTCCCCACTGTTGGATCGTGTGGTGGACGAATGTCCATTGAACACTGAAAAGATTCCGTGGTCAAGAGAGGATATGCTTCTTCTCTTGGTTTTCTTTGAACAAGAAAACCTTTACCTCGCTTAGGTTTCCCAATTCCACCATTGATTCCCCTATCAAATCTATTGGATCTATCATTTCCTCTTCCATGTGGTTGTCTACGTTTGGAGCTACTGGGGGATTGAGATTGATATTTTCCATAGGGACTTGCATGTTGGGGTTCTGTGGGTGTGGTACATCCCACTGCATTAAGATTGAGTTCATAGCTGTTAGAGCTTCCGGGGGAAAGAAAGGTAGATCTAGGCCTAAGTTCTAGGGTAGGATGGGGACATGATTGAAGTGAGGGGGTAAGTTCCATTGAGCTCTCATTTCTTGGACTAGATTTGGATTCATTGCTGGAGCTAAAGGTTGTAAGATGTTGTTCACCCAGACATGGTTCATGTAGTTATTCATGGCCAGGTGAAGGCCCTCTGACACTAGTTGGGCTAAGTAACGTGGGTTTTGAACTAATATCACACTCTCCTATCCGTTGATGGTGGCATTGAACATCATACCTCTTCCCATTAGACCTATCTCTATCCAAGATAGTGGGTGATGGTCTTGGGGTAATGGTGATTGGACATAGATTATTGGGTTTTTGGGAGTTGGTTTGGTAGTGGTGGAAGGTTTGCCATGTTCAGTGGCCTTGGTGGACGAAGGAGTTGTATAAGCCTGTATCTCCTTCTGTTGTTCAATGGAAGCCTTGGCATGTTTGGGATATTTGTCTTCACTTAAATTAGAGGGGGTAGAAGGGTAGGTTATAATTGTCTCTACATTCATGCATTCTGAATTGGTTAGCGTAGGAATATTAGAAGAAGATTTTGGAGTGGATAGCGCATGGCACTGTTCTACCACTTGTCGTGTGTCTTCGTCCATTTGTTCATTTGGAGATGTTTTAGTGGACAAGTGTTGGTTGGCATTAACAGACTTTTTGTTTTTAGTGGTGAACTCATTAGAGGTAATGTAATTAATACTGTTGGGGTCATTAGCAAGATGACTTGGTTGGTGGTTACTAGAAGATATATTAGGGACTAGGGTAATGAGATTAGTAAAAGTATTATTACTAGTAGCACACTTAGTAGTGTCGAGCATACACGTGGATTGCTGCTTGTTATGTTTATTGAATAATAAATTATTATTTTTAGGAGGGTTAACATCCAAAACCATGTGCTCATTGCACAACTTTGAGAAGCTGTTTTCCAGCCTGAACCCAGCTTTATTCTCGTTTATCATGGCTTTGGTGGAATAAGCCATATGAGTAGGGCAGTTAACATCCTTATTTAAAGATAAGGTATTAGAGTGTTTATTGACAAATTTAAATTTTTAGGTGTTGATATACTTACCAGTTTAAGCATTAAATAATTTAACATTAATACCTTCCTCCGTAGAAGTTTCCATCCCTGCATCTGGAATTTTCCTAACTGACCTTCTTGGTTTTTGAAAAGAAACGGTGTGCCAGATGTCCCCATTGCTTGATGTAATGGAACTTTGAGTGCCTTGCATTTGGTCAGATCTTTCTTTAATGTTCTCCATCTAGGATAGTGATTTTAATATCATAGAACATTGGCCAACTATGTGACCTATTGAACCACAGTTCTTACACAGTATCTTGTCTCCTTCATATTCAATAATTTGTTTGTGTTCTTCTATAAGTATGAATTTGGCCACTGGTTTGTTCATTGGCAATTCTACACAAAACCTAGCATATCTCCCTCTCAAGGTGGAGGAAGTACAAGCATCAACTTTTAAGAGCTTCCCAATTGAGTTACCAATTTTTTGGAGAATAATTCCATCGTATAATTCAATAGGCAAATTTAGGTAGCCGGACCCATACAACTGTGCATATTTGTTTAGCATTGGACGTTATAAAATTCGATTCCCACCTTTGGCAAGATAAGAAGTGACCAAAGATGAACCATAGTCCATTTTGTAGGACTTGATTCATGCTATCTTGTTTTTGAAATTTAGCAATATAGTAGTCTGCTCCCAAATCAATTAGAGGAAAGTTTTCATTTACTTTCCATAGATCTTGGACCTTTTCTTTAAGGGTTTGATGGAGAATTCGTTTGCCTTGTAATTTAAGGATTATGGAATATTTCCAAGGCATGTACATGCGTTCCTTATCCTCTTGTGAGAGGATGATTTTTCCTTTCTCAGTTGTATTAACTTCCGAATATCTTGATGAGGAGTAAGCACCATTGGATAGGGGGCCGGTAGATTCAAAAATGATATCCGCCTCTTTAGTTCCCTTAATTAACTTGTTTTTAAATGTGGTTTGTTGATGTCCAGAGTTCTTGATACTATCATCAATGTTAATGTCGGGTGATTTGGGTGGAATAAGGATCATTTCTGAATCTGTGTCCATCTAGATTGGTTGGGACAGTTGAGTTGGTAGAGGTAGTCTCAAGTTTTTAGAAAGAAGGGGGAGCTGCTTTCTAAAATTGATTTTGAAGGACCCGTATATATAAGAAAACTTTAATAAGGAAGAGGTGCAATGGTTAGGACTCCAATATTATTCTACATTATTCATTTGTTGAAGATAAGGTGAAAAATCTTATAAGGTGAAAAATACTATTTTACATTATTGATTGGACCTATTTTCTTCTCTATAATTCAAGTACAACATAGACTGTGAAATTTTTCTTCTTCACAATTCATGTACTCCTAGTATATACTATACACGTGATTGCATTTACGATAACTTTATTTTCTCTTTGTAATTTTTTTCTATTTATGTATCTATTTTGCTCGAGGAGAATAACTAAAAATGAAAAGTAAAAGACGCAAGATAATTGCTCGATCTTTCGATGTGAATCAAAATAAAATTTTATTAAATTCCGTCTAAAAAAATAGATAATTAAGCTACATATTTATGTGTGCAGAAGTTACATATCTCTTCAGCATTACATGACTCTTTCATGTGTTGAATTAAGTACATAACAATTATCTTTTGGAAAAAAAATATACTAATAAGGAAAAAAAAGAAAATTGACATAATTGCTTATACAACAGCATATTATGGAATAATCAAGCTATTATCTCATCTATCATACACTCTCTATACTTGATTTCAGCCTTATTTGATCCAGCTTCATGAATTACATCACAACATTCACACCTATCAATCTGAAAAGAAAAATGACAACAACAAAAAAAAAATGATCAGATTGGAGATTTTTGCAAGTTTCTCTCTCTTTTCCTTTTTTTTTTCTTTTTCATTGGGGGAATGGAAACTACTAAACAAACATGAATTAGTGACGGACAAATTCTATAGCTAAACAACAAAATTTGTTGCTAATCCTACTTAGAAATTGTAGACATCAAGATTTTAACGGATCAAGCTAAATCCTAAATTCAAGATACTACAAGACTCTTGAAATCCTATGAGTCTATCAGGGTTTCTCGGAGGTTTCTCTACCCTAAACTCTAATGCACACCTATATAAAGGAATACATATTCCTTTGAAGAGACATCTCAACAATTCCATAAACTCTCGGAATATGCACAAAGAGATCAAATATGAGATCTCCGAAATTCCATAAAACTCTTGGAATATTCATTTAGAGATCAAAGATAATATGTCTTGAGGGAATAATCAAGGGATAAATGGAGTTGTAACCTACAATGTTTATCAATAAAATTATTTTTTCTTTATAGTTGTTTGTGATTGCACTTTTATTTTTCTCTGCATAAATTTGTTGCAAACAAAAACTGATTAATAATAGATTATTAAAAATATTGTTAGCCATGAGTCATTTAGCAATAGATTAGTAAATCAGTAAATTCCAAATAGTCTAAATTAAATAATCTTTTATTAACAACCAAATGTCTTTATATAATAAAACTCATTTGACATACAAACACAATTAAACAAAAACTCATTTTCAATCATGATTTTTGTAATTTGAATGTACGAGGTTGGCCTTCTTTTTGTCATGTTATTATTATTTCTCCATTTGTCAAAGTACTTCTAGAAGAGGGAGAATATACTTTGGGGTTTCCCTAAAGGCAGCATGTTTCACTCCAATTGTCTTCACTTAATAGCACGTAGGACTTGGCATTATGATTTAGTTCTTTCAAATTAAGCTAATTAATTAATAATGCTAAATGTTGTTTGTGAAAAATTAAAGGGAAAAAAAACTGATACCTAAAGAAAGAAATACTTCTCTTAGTCCTTAACATGATTTACAAACACCAAAGAGCCATCAAGTTTCAGGTTCAGAATTATGTCGAGACTAAAATATTAAGTTACTTCTTTTCATCTATTAAGTCTTAGTGGATAGAGTTACGCGGTGCGCATACTAATATGAGGTAGTAGGTATCCTGTAAAATTAGTGTACGCGCTAGCTGACCCAGACACTACCGTTACAAAGAAAAAGAGAATGTATAAACCTCAAATTCTATAAATTATATTGGGTCAACCTAATCTCTCGCCCTTTCAAGGTGATTAATGTTATAATTGGAAAAATGTATAGAAAACTAGAAGTCAATGAGAAAGGAGATGCATTTGACCTAGAAATTATTCATTAAATTAATTTATAAGCAATAGAAATACTTTAACACAAACTCACTCACATTATTTCAGAAGCAAACTTATAATAAATTATAAAATATATTCTTCTATATCTATATATAAAAATTTCTGCAGAATTATTTTCTTATATTCTTGCTTTGTATGATTGCAATCTCGTATGTTGAGTTACTTTCAATTAATCTCTTTAATTCTCTTTCCTGAATTGGCAAGTTACAGCAAATTATGAATGGATCTTCTTATTTGATGTTATTTATTTTCATGAAGTCTCCGGAGCCAAAATATATTATTATGGTAAACTAATAATTTCTTGACCCTTTTAAGTAGAAAAGCAGTTAAAACTATTGAAACCAATTGCCTTCAGTATTTGCATATATAGAAATGGATTTAACTATGTATTAGCAGTATATTTTAACATGTTCTAGCGGGAATATTACCTTACGTTAAACTATTACTTTTAGGTGACTAGTTTCATTGCTTTACGGTGTAAAGAGTAGCGCGGTGCAGAAAGTATTCCGCGGTCACGTAGGTCGCAGGAAACCCTAATTCAAATATTAGTGGTTGCTTCCACGGCTCAAACCCGTGACCTATAGGTCATACGAAAACAACTTTATCGTTGCTCCAAAGCCCCCATACAATATCATCATACAAAATTACGAGATTATGGAAGTAGAGAACATTACCTCAATACGTTTTGTTGCTGATGAGTAAACATGAATTTCAGAAACATATTCTGCAGAATAATTTCCAGAAGACAAACAAGCTCCAATCCCTCTTGGCCATCCTCTAGTATAAGTAGTAACAATTTCATTTCTTGGATTTCTCTCAACAGATTTGAAGAAAAAAACATGAGGAGCTTCACAAGGATCCAAAGAAGGACTTCTAACGTCAAACATGTAATGTGGTGGCCTAGGACTTTTATTCCATGTTTTGAATGTTTCAATTGGATTTTGAATCCAACTTCTAGGCATAATTTTCTCATAAATATGAGCTGAGTAACCCCAAGAAACTGAAAATGTCCAATTACTTGATCTTTTGTGGCAAATGGTTTGTTGTAACATTCTTGATTGATCATAATTTGCAGCGTTTAAGAGATGAAATCCTGAGTGTGCACGGTCTAAAGAGGGAAAAATTGGTTCAACCATGTCAAAATGGTGAAGAGACATTAATAGAGATTTTGGATGAGATGATAGAAATCCTGATAGGTCACCACGTAGATCAATCTGCAAAGTAATATCGAAGAATTAATAAAGGTTAAAAGTAAGATAGTTTTTTGGTAAACTTGTAAGTTGGCTTGACTGACTTAAAAACACTTTTTAATTAAATTTACGCGTTTGATAAATACCAAAATTATTTATACTAAGTGTTTATAAAGTCAGAATCAGTTAAAAATTGTAAGTTGATCACCCCCAAGGGTTTTTCAGCTTAAAGAGACCTTTTAGTTAGACCAATATTTTTTTCATAATATCTTTTTGTAATTTCAAAAATACCCTTTTTGAAAAAACACCCCTAAAGATGCTTTAAGGGTGTTTTTCATCATTTGTCATTCTCATTCTAAAGATACTTTCTAGTAGTTGATATTTTCAGTAAATAACTTTAGGGCATTTTAATCATTAGAAAATCAAATACATTAACTGTTTATTATTATTTTCAGCACTTTTATCCAAACATATAACTACTTAATGATTCTTGCCTGTATTTTTTTTTTTTAAAAAATTACCTGATGAATACCCTGAAGAGGAGAAAGGTTGACACCAATATCAGCAATGCAAGTCATTGTAGTTCTATCAGCAGCTTTCAAATGAGCATATCTCTTTAAACAAGACATCATATTATTTGCTAATGCTTTAGCCAAAGGATAACTCAATATAAATCCAGCTCCACCAAAACCTTGATTAAACGAGTACCAATAATTCGATAATATAAACTCCGAGTGTCCACCAAAATAATAATACTTCGTATGATCATATTGCGCGAGAATATCAACCATATTATCCACGAAAAATACTGAATCGTCGTCCCCCATCACTAACCATCTTAAACCTTCATGTTCTTCTCTAAACACCTCCATAATCCCATGAACTAATCTTAAAACTGTTGGATCAACATGTTTGGTTTCTTCAACAAGTTTTGGAACATCATCTGATATTTTATAAGGAGGTGAATTTATTGACCAAGGTAAAAGATCACCTTTAGGAGGAAAATCTAGTAAAAGATATCCTTTTGTAATATTTGGTCTCCACCAAGATTCAATATAGGATTTTCTATGATGCCATGCTTTTTCTGACCCTAAAAGTCCAAAAAGAAGATGGCTAATATTTGTGGCATTGTTGGTTTTTGCATCATTTGATAATGTATTTGTTTGAGAATTAGAAGGAGAGATAGTGAGTTTCAAGGGAGAGAAAAAATCAGAAGATGAACATTTAGACTCATTGAAAAGAATAATGGTGCCCACGTATAGAACTAAACCACAAACTAGAACTGTTTTGCAAATGCTAAGGACAGCAGAATTGTCAATTTTAGACATTTTTAATGAGAGAATAGGTAGAGAGATTTTGTTGAATCAAAACAAATGAATCAATGATCATTTGATTCTTATATGAGTTATTTTCTCTTTTCAAAGTTTTAAGCAACCCCCCCCCCCCCCCCACAATACATTGTTCTGACTTTCTAAAGCCAAAATTTGGTCTCTTTAAACCCATCTTTCTAAGTATTTGTGATAAACCTTTTCTTAAAACAAACACTAATTTTATGTCGATGCGCCATTGGTATTATCACTTTTAGCCCTTGCCAGAAACTATTTACATTTGGTAGCCGAAAAAGTGTATAAAATTTGTATAATTTTTGTATATAATATACAGAATGTATATATATACAAAAAATATACATTTTTTCGGATATTATTTTGAGAGAAGCTATACAGTGTCATTTTTCCTATTTTTTGATTATCAAATGTTATTTCAAAAGAATATGTAATTACGATACACTGTTTTTTATTTCACACTTTTGTTTCAGAAATTAGTTTAGGTACATCCCGAAGGAGTGGTGGGTTGGTATAATCGCTTCTTTATCAGAGGTCTCATGCTTGAGCATGAGAATAAAGAAACCCTGGTTAGGAGTGTTTTCTCCATTAATCTCTATACAACATTAATTTGTATTAGTCGAGTCAGTGAACTTGTGATACCAAACGACTATACCATAATATAAAAAGAAATTAGTTGAGGTGATTCACAAAATACAATATGGAACAAAATTTTTTAGGAGGGGTTATTTGTCTTTCTAGTCTTCGACACAAGAAAGGGGTGTAGAAAATTCCTTTTTTCTTGAGTCGAAACGAAAGAGTAATAATTCTTGACCATGTTTGTTAAAAATTTCTAATCTTAATTTCGATTTTTCCAGATGTATCAAAAACCCTTTACCTTACCCCACCCCTTTACCTGTCGTAGTACATTATATATTATCCATGCGTTTTTAGAAAGTAAAGAGTTTGCTACTAGTAGTATACTAGTATTTTTGTTTTGCTTTAAATTTATTGACCTACCTTCCAACATAATTAATGAAAAGGAGCTTTTACTTCAATATTTGCCTACTTTCAAAATAAACAAAGGTTAATAAATTAGGTCAACTTATAATTTTCCTTATCAAGATATTTAATGTAAAGGTTACTTCATAGCTCTGGGCTCATGTGATTTATTTAATAAATTAAACAAGTCAAATGTTATCTCTTTAAGTTCTCCACAAGGAAATTTTTAGGAATTGAATCTTTAAGTTATCTTCCAGCTCCCACTCATAATGCAGCTGTTTTATTTGTGCAACAATAAATTAATTTTAGAGAAATATAGCTTCAAAGTGACTGTTCCATTAATCAATTAGTTATTTGATTATTAGTGTGTTAATTTAATTACTCAAAACAAGTTAGAAACTTCTGGGATATAAGTCTCATTGTTATGAATCTCTATCCAATTTATAATCATTTATTCAATAAATCGGCTGATCGAAATTGCAAATGGACAAATGTTACAAATGACGAATCAATTTTTTTTAATGTTAATCACTTTATCTTTGTTAGTATATCAGTGTATAAAGATAAACAAAACAACAACTCTTATATATATATATATATGGAACCCCGGAAAAACACGCAGCCGCTACAGTCTCTGCCTGTAACGACCCGACTAGTTGTTTTGAGCTCTAGCGCGTCGTTCAGCAGTTTGAAGCCATGAGCAACTTCACTTTAGGTATTATGACTTGTGCGCACGGTCGAAATTGAATTCCGGGAAGTTCGGAGTTGATTTAGAAAGAGAATTCTCATTTCGGAAGCTTTAAGTTGAAAGAATTGACTAAGGTTGGATTTTTGAGTAAACGACCTCGGAATCGGGATTCAAAAGTTCCAGCAGGTTCATATGATGATTTCGGATTTGGGTGTATGTTCGGACTGGGTTTTGGAAGACATGGGAACGTTTCAGCGCCTATTGTGGAAGTTAGCATTTTTGGAAGAATCTCATAAGTTTGGATTGAAGTGCATTTCAGGGTTATCAATGTCCGTTTGAGATTTCGAGTCTGGGAATAGCTCCGCATGGTGATTCTGGTAGTGGGAGCGCGATAGAAAGTGAATTCAGAGGTCTATATGTCATTTTGGAGTCATTTGGCTAAAGATAGAAATTTGAAGGTTTTTGAGAAGTTTGACCGGAAGTGGACTTTTTGATATTGGGGTCACAATCCAATTTCGGAAGTTGGAGTAGGTCCATAATGTCAAATATGACTTGTGTGCAAAATTTGAGGTCAATCGGACATGATTTGATAGGCTTCGTCATCGAATATAGAAGTTTGAAATTCTAAAGTTCCTTAAGCTTGGATTGGGAGTCGATTCATGATTTTAGCGTTGTTTGATATGATTCGAGGCCTCAACCAAGTCTATAATGTGTTTTGAGACTGGTTGGTATGATTGGTTGGGGTCCTGGGGGCCTCAGGTGATTTCCGGATGGTTAACGAATCAATTTTTGGAATTTGAAGAAGAAGAGATTAGCTGCCTTCTGGTGTAACTGCACCTGCGAGGTTTGGGCCGCAGGTGCGGAGCCGCAGAAGCGGCCCTTGGGTCAAAGACGCGGAAATGTGCTGGCCAGGCTGGGACCGCAGATGCGGTCGATTTGTACGCGTGACGACACTTGCGGAAGGAGGATCGCAAATGCGAAAGTTGAGTCTAGGAGGAGGACTGCAGAAGCGGAGGGTAGCCTGCACCTGCGGGACCGCAGAAGCGGTCAGGTGACCGCAGGTGCGGAAATGCTGGAATTAGTAAGGTTGTTTAAAACAGTGGTTTAGCTCATTTCAACTCCATTTTTTCCATGGGAGCCGATCTTTGGGCGATTTTGGAGCTCCATCTTGGTCATCCATGTCAGGGCAAGTGGTTTCTACTAGTTTTGAGTTAAGTACTTGGATTATATATGGATTAGACATGAAAATTTGTGAGAAATGTGGGTTTTTGATGGAAGACCTAGTAATTTATATTTTGAATTTGTACTACGATTTTGGGCATGGAATTAGGAGAAAATCATATGTTTGAGTTCGTGAGTTCATGGGTAAACTTTATCTTCGAAAAATTTCGGAATCCGGGTACGTGGGCCCATGGGCAATTTTGTCAACTTTTCGATCGGGGTTAGGAATTGTTATAAATTGGATTGTAATGAGTAATAGAACATATATTAATGGATTTGCATAGTTATTGGCTAGTTTTGGAGCATTGTGCATCGATTCGAGTCTTTGGAAGAGCGTGGAATGCCGGTTATGGATCTTCGGAGCGAGGTGAGTCTCCTTTCTAACCTTGTAAGAGGGAATTGTCCCCATAGATGAGTTAATTGGTTATGTGCTCCTATTTGTGGGGGCTACGTACGCAGGGGGCGACGAGAGTCCATGCGTAGCTACTATTATGCTATTGTTCGGGTAGTCTAGGACCCAAAAGCATGCTGTACTTGGAAATATTTTTAATCCTATTGATGGTTTGAATTGCTTAGATCACATCAGATTAGTAAGTGAATTTCTAAAAGATTAAGCTTCATTTTCTTGAATTGTAAAAAGAGAATTGGATTTTCCTTGGATAGTTGTTCCCTGATGAAGTCTTGATTAACTGTTGAATATGTGATTCTATGTGTACCTGCGTCGCATGTATGATTCGCGAGTAGGGTGTTTGTTTATTTTATGTTGACCGCGTCGCATGGATGATTCGCGAGCGGGGTGATAGATGCATCTATGGTTCGGGCCGTTCGACCCTCGGCAGTGCACATTTTACATTTCTATTGGATCAGACCGTACGACCTCGGCCTGGTATGCGCATGCTTGTATTTCTTGATTGGGGATTTTAAATGTTGATATTTGCCTTTCCTGGCCACAGATAAATTGATAAAGGTAATAAAAAGCAAATCTTTGGATATCCTTTATTATTTGAGAAGTTGTTTACCTGCTTTCCTGCTTTATGAGTTTAATTTTGTTCTATGAATCCATGAATTTCTCACACTTTTACTATATTATCAATGGACCACTAGTAAGTGTTGAAGTCGACCTCTCGTCTTTACTTCTTCGAGATTAGACGAGATACTCATTGGGTACACGTTATTTTCGTACTCATACTACACTTGTTGTGCATTTTTGTTGTACAGGTTCATATGTGGCTAGTGGCTTAGCGGCATGGTTGATACAGAGACTTAGGTGAGCTGCATTTATCGACACGACCCGCAGCTAGCAGAGTCCCCTTCAGAGTTTTTACTATTTTTTTTTCATTTTTGTCCACTTTGTATCCCGAACAGTTATTGTATTTTGTTTCATTCCCTAGTAAATACTCATGCACTTGTGACACCGGGTTCTGGGATGATTATGGGATATCTTGTATTAACTTCTTAACATTCATGTGTGATTTGAAACGATTAACTTTGACTGGTGAAAATTGAAGGAATAATCATACTTTTCAAAATTATTAAAACGAGGATTTAATTAAGTATTTTGGTTGGCTTGCCTGACAGCGGTGTTCGGCGCCATCACGACCCTTAGTAGATTTTGGGTCGTGACAATATGGTATCAGAGCACTAGGTTCCTTTAGGTCTCACGAATCATGAGCAAGTCTAGTAGAGTCTTGCGGATCGGTACGGAGACGTCTGTACTTATCTTCGAGAGGCTACAAGGCTGTTAGGAGCACTTTCCTTCTTGATTCCTCATCGTACAATTTGATTCCTTGGGGATTATGCCCTTGTTTCCTTCCTACTCAACCTTACATGACGCAAATCGCTTGTTATAAATAAAGAATTGAGGAATTGTAATGGTACTACGGACGTGGTGCGTGATGTTTCTCTCGGTATAGTTGATTGGGCTATTGTCGTCGCCTTGCGGAAGGATTTTTCTATCATTTCGGCTCGGTAGTTGTGCTTCTAAGAGCTTAGAGGCTATGCATAGGTTGCTATGATGCTCATGATTGGTTATCGCACAGTAATGACTTGATAGCAGGATACTTGCCTATGTGTTGGGGCAGTGAATGATTTGAAAGGAAGCCTACTCAGTGCACAATTCAGAGATATGAAATAATTTCTGGCAGAGGAAAGGCAATTGGCCTAGGGACGTCCAGATTTGGAGTGATGGAGTAACAAGTCTTGGTGATTTCAAGCGTGATGGGATTTTCATCTGCGATGTGGTGTCGTCGTCCGCGATTGAATGTGTTAAGTTCACCGGTGTTATGGTCTTCTGCAATTCGCCTTTGGGGTAAGATATTGTGAAATAATATTAGAGGAACGACTGTTAGTTATTGCGGGGTGCTGTGGTTCTGGATTGAATCGGTGTTTCTAATGCTGACGACTCGAGAGAAAATGATCTTCGGAGAGGTTTAAAGTTAGTAGCGATTTGTGGGTTCAAGTGTTACGAAGATAGATTTTATTTAAGGCAACAACTGAGCGACAAAGGATGAGGAAGGACATATGGGGAGTGTCAGACGGTGGTTAAAATTTCTAGAAGGCCAAGTATAAGAAGCAAAGGTCGAGTAGTCGATTAAAGGGGTGAGTTCCACCAAAGTGGGAGAGTGGCGGAGTTGCATATGATCTTGGTGGTAGGATGACCACGCACCTTGAGAAGAGTTTGGAATGATTTGGAAATTTTAGACACTGGTGATTGGGGCCTACGAATTTAATTTGGAGCATGGGCTATTATGCAGTAGGAGATTTGATATAATGGAAAGGAGCTGCTTAAAATGAAGAAGGATACAACATAACTTTGAATTGGAAGGATGTTGCCGCACATCTAATTGATGTCCACGAGGGGTAAATGGACTTGTGCAGCTAGTAAGTGAGCTCAGACTCAGTATAGGTTATTGATGTGTAGTGATTGTACCCCGTGCAACAGCGTTAGAAGATGTCGGAAAGTGATTTCCACATGTGGGTTATTCCCTGTGAGCAGGTTAGCAGTCACGTGGTTGGCAAAGCTTATACGGAGGATTTTACTGTGCCATTCCGGTAAGAGGTCGAATATGTGAATATTGATGGAAATTCAAGGTGTTCATGAAGTGCTAACGGAAGGATTTCAAGGAATCTGGCGGTTTAATTGCGCGAGGTCATGTCAATAAGAGATAAAGAATCTTGGTGAATTCTAGAGGTGTATAATAGTGGCTTCAAGCTAAGCGGGAGAGTCCCACCGCCTATGATTGGGTTGCATGGTTAACTACTTGCGAGGTTTCTGGTTATTAGCATATTGATGGGTTATTTCAGCTATGAGAAAAGGACATAAGTGGTAATCTGAGCAAAGGGATTGTTAAAGCTGTGCTATGGTTGGCCTTATTGGCTCATGTTCAGACTTGGGGAAGGATTCAGGATTTATGCCTTGTATAGATGCGGGTTTCAAGGAAAGTGATTCTGCCGGGTGCTTCGTCAAGAGGGTATTCATGTGCTAGAAGATTCATGGAGTAGATTATATTCGGGGCCAAGTCAGAGCGGGTGGCTCTCAACAACAGCCCCGGTGGATTCAAAGGAGTAAAGTGTGGTACCTAATGATTTCGAGCTTATAGGTACGATTAAGGATCAAGATTTGTAGCAGCTTATTAGAAGAGGCCCAGAATGTTCTATGATGTTTTTGACTTGTAGTGCTGCATTTGGGAGGAAAATTAGAAAGGACTTCAGATTCGTAGAGAGATTATTAGAATGGGCGTACCAGTTGAGGATGCGAATGTGCGCACAAGGGAGGTATGAAATAGTTCATGGAATTTGAGATAGCATGGTCTCGTGATTCAAGGTCACTCGGGATGAGTACGGATGGAGTGAGCTATGTGTTGAATGGTGTTATTATTATTTCAAAGGCAATCAAGGATAAATTAGGCGAAGATAGATTGGATAGCCATAGTTGAATTGGCATATTGGTGGTAGTGATCAGTTCCTTCAGCGTGATCAAGTTATGCAAGTGATTTGTGACGGTACGTGTAAGGCTTGTCGACCACCGTAATTGATGTTATTCAGAAGTATTCTACTGTTATGGCCTGTTATGTGTAGGCGGATCCTGAAAGGACTATGGTGGCTTAGACCACTACTTAGAGATTTGCATATTTTGCAGTTATGAGAATTCACCTGTGTGTTGCTATGGTTCTCCTGAAGTGAGTTAAGTGAAAGGTTTTTATATGATGAAGTGTTAATCTATTAGTGGTTCCGGAGTTATGACGAAAATCGTGTTCTATCGTATATTGGCATGATGGGTGCAGTGCGTGGTATGGAATTTGAATTGAGGATCAAGGTTGTAGTTCGGTGTTGACAAGGATGTCACGAGCTTGGATGAGCAGGAAAAGAGTTTCGATGTTTAAAGTAAATTGGTATTGCCTTCAGCATCACCTGAGATTGGTGTTTTGTGAAAAAAAGGGCTTTGCATCCTGGTCAAGGATTCTTGATCGCTTTTCAGCATTAGTGCAGCTGGTGGTTTGGATGTACATACCTGTTATCTGTCATGGAATGTTGTGGGACCGTGCCCTACGGGAAGGTTGTATAAGTGTGACATGTAGTCACTTGATTGATTGAAGAGTTAAACCAAGTATGAAGAATGTGGTGATGACATTAAATTGAGAATTGGTGCCTGGAGGGCACTCGGTTTATTGGGTTGTGGACTGTGGAGGATTACTCCGGTTATGATGGTTATTCTTGTGTGTTTTGAGAAAAGGGAGTTATTATAGACCTTTAAAAGTTTATTAGCTTAGTTCAGCGCGATCAGAGTCAGCTTGAGGTCTGTGGATGTATTTAAATGTGAATATGGGCTCTATATCAAGCCAGATGTGTTCATTTCAGCAATGCGCTCCTTATGGAAGAGTAGTCATGGTGTTATTTCACCGTCAACTATTTCATGTAATGATAAATTACGCCGTGTGAGTTGTGAGACGACTTGGTGAATTCCTTATGTGTTGAGGTTTCACTTTGTGATGATGTTATATGAGCGGAATGGCTCTTGAGATTCAGATCGTATATCGTACCTCAGTTGCACTTGAGTTCATAGCTTGTAGCACTATATGTCTCCCCAGGGATGGTATTATGCACTTAGAATGCTTGTGACCGATATTCGGTATTTTGTTGTAATGCGAAATCTAGCTCGGTGTGTAACTCCTTTGTGAATTTTATGTGTGGATCGGGTGGCACACCGCCATAGGTATATTGTTTGGATCGGGTTGCATGCCGTAATAGTGTGATGTTGAGTACAGATTGCTAATATCTGTTTTTATGTGTTTTGTTTCCTATCTTTCTGAGGAAAACTCATATTAGCTGTGTGCCCGCGTCGCATGTATGATTCACGAGCGGGGTGTTTGTTTAATTATGTTGACCTCATCGCATGTATGATTCGCGAGCGGGGTGTTTGTTTAATTATGTTGACCGCATCGCATGTATGATTCGCGAGCGGGGTAATCGGATTTCCTTTTCAGAGTTCGTTTTCCTTTTGTATCGCATTCGAATTGGTAGCCTATTGGCAATTCTAGCATCATATGAGACTTTTGGTCATGTCTGGATGGCTTATTGCCTGAGTAGTTCGTACTGGGTGAGATGGGATTATCGGAACTAAGATCAGTGCAATCGGATTATATGAAGAATATTAAAGAGCAAATACCATTGTTTGGTTCAGCAGGAGGTAATGATTCTTGTCATGAGTATAGCCCCAATAATTTGTTGATTCAGCAGTTGGTTATGAATTTCTACACATCTCTTTTGTCGTGGTGGCATTGTAAGAGTTAGAGCAAGACCTATGTATGTCATGAGGTGCAATGGGAGCATCAGATTCGTGGAATTTTGACTATTATGCTTAGAGAATGTTATTGTGGTTCTGTGAATAAAGAGGTTCAAGGTGTGAATTCAGCAAGGGTATGCAGTCATGTTCTGGTACATCGTGCGGTGATTGATACGGTGTTCGTATGTTGGAAACAGGCCTGGCAGAGAATTTCAGATGTTGGAATTGGGATCTAAGGCTTATTTGCCTAAGTGAAAAAGGGTATCTTCAGATTAATCGAGCTAGGGTGCCCAGCTGAGTTGTGGTAGCATGAGTAGGTGCTCGAGGTATTAAATAGTGATTTCGGGCAACCCCAGCGTAGTTCTTGGCACGTTCGAGGACGAACGTATATTTAAGTGGGAGAGAATGTAACGACCCGATCGGTCGTTTTGAGCTCTAGCGCATCGTTCAGCAGTTTGAGGCTATGATAGCTTCACTTTAGGTATTATGACTTGTGTGCACGGTTGAAATTGAATAGCGGGAAGTTCAGAGTTGATTTGGAAAGAGAATTCTCATTTTGGAAGCTTTAAGTTGAAAGAATTGACTAAGGTTGGATTTTTGAGTAAACGACATTGGAATCGGGATTCAAAGGTTCCAGCAGGTTCGTATGATGATTTCGGACTTAGGCGTATGTCCATTGGGTTTTGGAAGACCCGGGAACGTTTCGGCGCTTATTGTGGAAGTTAGCATTTTTGGAAGAATCTCATAAGTTTGGATTGAAGTGAATTTCAGGGTTATCAATATCCGTTTGAGCTTCCGAGTCTGGGAATAGCTCTGTATGGTGATTTTGGCATTGGGAGCGCGATCGGAAGTGAATTCAGAGGTCCGTAGGTCATTTTAGAGTCATTTGGCTAAATATAGAAATTTGAAGGTTTTTGAGAAGTTTGACCGGAAGTGGACTTTTTGATATCGGGGTCGGAATCCAATTCCGGAAGTTGCAGTAGGTCTGTAATGTCAAATATGACTTGTGTGCAAAATTTGAGGTCAATTGGACGTAATTTGATAGGTTTCGTCATTGAATGTAGAAGTTTGAAATTCTAAAATTCCTTAAGCTTGGATTGGGGGTCGATTCATGACTTTAGCGTTGTTTGATATGATTTAAGGCCTTAAGCAAGTCCATAATGTGTTTTGGGACTGGTTTGTATGATTGGTTGGGGTCCCGGGGGCCTCGGGTGATTTCCGGATGGTTAACGGATCAATTTTTGGAATTTGAAAAAGAAGAGATCAGCTGCCTTCTGGTGTAACCGCACCTGCGAGGTTTGGGCCATAGGTGCGGAGTCGCAGAAGCGGCCCTTGGGTCGCAGATGCGGAAATGGGCCGGCCAGTCTAGGACTGCAGATGCGGTTGATTTATCGCAGACGCGTGACCGCACCTGCGGAAGGAGGAGCGCATATGCGGAAGCTGAGGCTAGGAGAAGGACCTCAGAAGCGGAGGGTAGCCCGCACCTGCGACCGCATAAGCGGTCAGGTGACCGTAGGTGCGGAAATGCTGGAATCAGTAAGTTGTTTAAAACGGGGGTTTGGCTCATTTCAACCCCATTTTTCCCATGGGAGCCGATCTTTGGGCGATTTTGGAGCTCCATCTTGGTCATCCATGTTAGGGTAAGTGGTTTCTACTAGTTTTGAGTTAAGTACTTGGATTATATATGGATTAGAGCATGAAAATTTGTGAGAATTGTGGGTTTTTGGTGGAAGACCTAGACATTTATATTTTGGATTTTTACCACGATTTTGGGCATGGAATTAGGAGAAAATCATATATTTGAGTTCGTGAGTTCATGGGTAAACTTTATGTTCAAAAAATTTCGGAATCCGGGCACGTGGGCCCATGGGCAATTTTGTCAACTTTTCGATCGGGATTAGGAATTGTTATAAATTGGTTTGTAATGAGTAATAGAACATATATTAATGGATTTGCATAATTATTAGCTAGGTTTGGAGCATTGTGCATCGATTCGAGTCTTCAGAAGAGCGTGGAATGCCGGTTATGGATCTTCGGAGCAAGGTGAGTCTACTTTCTAACCTTGTAAGAGGGAATTGTCCTCATAGATGAGTTAATTGGTTATGTTCTCCTATTTTTGGGGGCTACGTACGCACGAGGTGACGAGAGTCTGTGCGTAGCTACTATTATGCTATTGTCCGGGTAGTCTAGGACCCAAAAGCATTTTGTACTTGGAAATATTTGTAATCCTATTGACGGTTTGAATTGCTTAGATCACATTGGATTAGTAAGTGAATTTCTAAAAGATTGAGCTTCATTTTCTTGAATTGTAAAAAGAAAATTGGATTTTCCTTGGATAGTTGTTCCCTGATGAAGCCTTGATTAACTGTTTGAATATGTGATTCTATGTGTACCTGTGTCGCATGTATGATTCACGAGCGAGGTAATAGATGCATTTATGGTTTGGGCTGTTGGACCCTCGGCAATGCACATTTTACATTTCTGTTGGATCGGGCCATACGACCTCGGCATGATATGCGCATGCTTATATTGCTTGCCTGGAAATGTTAAATGTTGATATTTGCCTTTCCTGGCCACAGATAAAATGCTAAAGGTAATGAAAAGCAAATCTTTGGAAATTCTTTATTATTTGAGAAGTTGTTTACTTGCTTTCCAGCTTTATGAGTTTAATTTTGCTCTATGAAATCCATGAATTTCTCACACTTTTACTATATTATCATTGGACCACTAGTAAGTGTCAAAGTCGACCTCTCGTCTCTACTTCTTCGAGATTAGACGGGATACTCATTGGGTATAGGTTGTTTTCGTACTCATACTACACTTGCTGTGCATTTTTGTTGCACAGGTTCATATGTGGCTAGTGGCTTAGCGGCATTGCGGCATGGTCGATACGAAAACTTAGGCGAGCTGCATTTATCGAGACGACCCGTAGCCAGCAGAGTCCCCTAGAGTTTTTTACTGTTTTTTTCCTTTCTGTCCATTTTGTATCCTGGATAGTTACTGTATTTTATTTCATTCCTTCGTAAATGCTTATGCATTTGTGACACCGGGTTCTGGGATGATTATGGAGTATCTTGTATTAACTTCTTAACATTCATGTGTGATTTGATTCGATTAACTTTGACTGGTGAAAATTGAAGGAAAAATCATAGTTTTCAAAATTATTAAAATGATGATTTAATTAAGTATTTTGGTTGGCTTGCCTGACAGCGGTGTCCGACACCATCACAACCCTTAGTGGTTTTGGGCCGTGACACTGCCACAACCCTTGCCTTTTGGTTGAGCACTCTGTGCGCACTGGGTAAATTTCCCATTGTGTAATAGCCTACAAACCACACAGGGGATGTAAACCGCACATGCTCGACCCAGAAGGTATCGAGGGGGTGTACAAGGTCGAAACTGGGCTCATCTATTGCATGATAGATTTGAATTGAAACGTAATGGATTGAAGACTGACCCCGGGTTCCATCGAACCGGGGTACGAGGTTAGAACATACGTCTTCAAGATCATGGAGTCCGTGACCCCGACCTCGAATGAGCTCGAGGAAACATTATCGAACCAGATAACGGAAGGCCGGAATATCTGTAACCTGTCGGATATCACGGCGGGAATCTCGGCACGTATCAATGAGAAATCGATTAATTATCAAATCATGAGATTTCTTACCTTTTATAAAATTGTATCTAAAGTAGAACTCCCCTACTATATAAAGGGGTGATTATTTGTAAAGCACATTGTAACATTCATTCAGAAGCAATATACTATTATTTTCTCTTTAAAGTTCTATTTCAACTGTGTCTTGATACTGTGATCGAATTGCATCCTATTCAAGGAGGACCCTCCTCCCAAGGCTGTAACTGTCCAATCATGTGATTTGAACTTACTTTATCATTCATTATTTCCAATTATAATTTAACTTATCGCTTTGTGTCAATTTAATCCACGCATCCTTAAAACCACTTATAAATTCAATTGTTATCCGATTTTGATGGTAAACAGTTTGGCGCCTACCGTGGGGCTAAGGATAATAGTGGTTATTTGATACAAATTTCCATAATGCATATTATTTTACACTTGTTCTTTGGAGTGTCTCTGATTTCAGGATAAAAAAGTTGAACTCCCAACCAGCGCCCCTACATGTTGACAATGATTTCGGCCACCATGGTGAAAATGATAACATAACACCTAGAACGACATGCCCCGAATCGATCTCGACGGAGTCCCGGATGCAGATCCAATTGATGTCAGCTCATATGTGGCCATCAACGCAAACTTGCCCACCGATCCTGAGGACAACGTCCTTAGGGATGATCGATCGACCGCTCAAACCACATACGACGACGAAGATGGAGGAATCAACTTGCGGGTGATATTCAAAATGTTACAGGCTCAACAGGCAGCGATAGCCCAACTCCAGAACCAGAGTCACCCGCCAAGTAGGATTGATCCCGAACTATCCCAGGAAGTTGTTCACAGAGTTGAATCGGCCTCAAGGAGATCAAATGTGAAGGAATCGGGGACCAATCCGGTAATCATGAAGATGCTTGAGGAATTGACAAAATAGATTAAGTAGGGAGAGAAGAAGATCGAGGCAAACGACAAGAAGGTGGAAACCTAAAATTCCAGGGTCGATCAAATCCCAGGAGCGCCGCCAATATTGAAAGGCCTAGACTCTAAGAAGTTCATGTAGAAACCCTTTACCCCGAGCGCGACTCCCAAGCTGATCCCTAAGAAGTTCCTCATACCCGAGATTCCTAAATACAATAGAACGACCAACCTGAACGAGCATGTTACCTCCTACACATGTGCCATCAAAGGGAATGACTTGGAGGATAATGAGATCGAATCTGTCTTGCTGAAGAAATTCGGAGAGACCTATCGAAGGGAGATATGATATGATATCACAATTTACCATCTAACTCTATTGATTTATTTGCTATGCTTGTAGGCTCTTTCGTGAAGGCACACGCCGGGGCTATCAAGGTCGACCAAGAAGTTGAACCTTTTCAAAGTAAGGCAGAAGGACAATAAAATGCTCGAAGAGTTCGTGTCCTGGTTCCAAATGGAATGAATGGACCTGCCACCGGTCACTGATGATTGAGCCGTTCAAGCCTTCACCCAAGAACTCAATTTTTGAAGCTCGATGGCTTCACATCAGTAAAAGAAGAATCTAATAGAGTACCCGGCTATTACCTGGGTAGATATGCATAATCGTTATCAATCAAAAGTCAAGGTCGAAGATGATCAACTTGGGGCCCCTTCTGGGTCTGTTTATCTTGTCAGGCCCATCGATAGAATCAAGAGAGATATCGACCATGAAACGAGATCAAACAGATATCGGTACCAGTTGTATAATGGAGATCGAAGAAGCAGTGGGCCCGGGTGAAGTTTTATGCAAAATGAAAGGAGAAGTGATCGAGGTCATAACACTCGAGGACTCATGAGCAAGAACGACTTCAACAAGCCTATTGGACCTAAAGAAGAACCACGATTATCGGAATATAACTTTAATGTTGATGCGGCTGTCATCGTATCAACTATCAGATACATCAAATATACCAAATGGCCTAGACCTTTACAATCTGATCCAACTCAAAGAGATCCCAACCATATGTGAAAATATCATGGCACTCATGGCCACAAAACAGAGGATTGCCGATAGTTGAGAGAGGAAGTAGCCCGGTTATTCAACAACGGCACCTTCGAGAATTTCTGAGCGACCAAGCCAAGAATCATTTCAGAAATAGGATTCTAACAAACAGACCGAACCATCAACACGTCATTAACATGATCACCGGTGGAGTCGATGTCCCTCAAGGTCCGATGTTGAAGCACAACAAAGTGTCCATCACAAAAGGAAAACAGACTCGAGAATACATACTAGAAGGAACCTTGTCTTTTAATGACGAGAACGCGGAAGGTATCGTGCAGCCTCACAACGATGCACTGGTAATATCTGTACTCATAAATAAATCTCAAGTTAAGCGTGTGCTAATTGATCCAGGTAGCTCGGCCAACATCATTCGGTCGAGAGTCGTAGAATAACTCGGTCTCCAAGATCAAATCATACTTGCAGTCGAGTTCTGAATGGGTTCAACATGGCATGTGAAACCACTAAAAGGGAGATAATATTACCAATCAAAACCACCGGGACCATCTAACATGCCAAGTTTTATGTGTTCGAAGGAGACATGAGATACAACACCTTGTTCGGGAGGCCATAGATCCACAACATGAGGGCGGTGCCTTCAACTCTTCACCAAATGTTAAAATTCCCAACGTTGGGAGGGATTAAGACAATCTACGGAGAACAACCGGACACAAAAAATATATTTGCAGTCGAAGAAGTGATACTGATATCGACAATCGCAACGTCAAAGGAACCAAGCTCGGGTGCAAAGCAAGAGGCTAAATAACAATCGCAGATACTGTCCATGACCCAATCAGATAAGTAGGGGACTGATGATTACGAGGTCCCCCGATATTTTATAGTCCCGAATGACTCCGACGCCACTAAATCAACGGTCGAAGAGGTGGAACATGTCATAATGATCGAGCGCCTACCCGATTGGAAGGTATACCTTGGCACGAGGTTAACTCCCGAGCTTAGGAAAAAACTCATCCAATTTATTATAGCTAACATGGATTATTTTTCTTGGTCCCATCTTGACATGACAAGGATCCCACTGGAGATAACCACCCACAAGCTAAGCCTTGACCTGAAATTCCATCCGGTCAAGCAGAAAAGGAGGTCCCAGTCCGAGGTCAAGCATGATTTCATCAAGGATGGGTATCTAAACTCCTTAAAATAGGGTCCATTCGGGAGATTAAATACCCAGATTGGTTCGCAAACATAGTGGTAGTCCCTAAAAAGTGGAACAAACTAAGAATGTGTGTAGACTATAAGGATTTGAACAAAGCATGTCCGAAGGACTCCTTCCCTCTGACCAACATCGATCGCATGATCGATGCCACGACCGAACACGACTTTCTCAGTTTTCTCAATGCCTATTCTGGGTACAACCAAATACGGATGGACCCGGATGATCAGGAAAAAATCTCCTTTATCACTAAGTACGACACGTACTGCTATAACGTGATGCACTTCGAATTAAAAAATGTCGGTGCCACTTATCAACGCCCAGTAAATCGTATGTTTGAGGAACAAATAGGAAAATCGATGAAGGTTTATATTGATGACATATTGGTTAAGTCCCTGCAAGTAGAGGACCATTTAAAACATTTGCAGGAAATTTTCAACATTTTGAAGAAGTACAATATGAAGCTGAACCTGGAGAAATGTGCGTTTGGAATCAGATCTAGAAAATTCCTTGGGTTCATCGTATCCAACTGAGGAATCGAGATCAACCCCGACAAAATCAAAGCCATCAAAGATATCACAGTTGTAGACAATGTGAAAATCGTGCAAAGATTAACCAGAGGCATATCCGCCCTAGGATGATTCATCTCGAGGTCCCTCGGATAAGGGTCACCAATTCTTCTCGCTACTCAAGAAGAAGAACAACTTTTCGTGGACCTCGGAGTGTCAAAGGGACCTGGAGGAACTCAAGTGGTATTTATCGATCCCACCGCTGCTTTACACACTGAAAGCAGATGAACAACTATACCTATACTTGGCATTATCGGAAACAGCGGTAACTGGAGTCCTGGTCTGAGAAGAACAAGGTACGTAATTTCTAATTTACTATTTTAGTAGGACTCTAGGCGAGGTCGAGACTAGGTACCCTCACCTGAAAAAATTAGCGCTCGCTTTGCTAAGCGCCTCTAGGAAACTAAAACCATATTTTCAGTGCCACCCCATATGTGTTGTGATAACTTACCCGTTGCGAAATATTATGCATAAACCCGAACTCTCGGGACGATTGGCCAAATGGTCCGTGGAAATCATTGGGTATGATATTGAGTATCGACCCGGACAACCATCAAGTCTCAAATTTCGGCAGATTTTGTGGCCGACTTTATGCCGGCCCTAATACCCTTTTTACGGATGGTGCCTCGAACGCAAAAGGGTCCAGACTCGGCATAGTGTGGAAGCCACCAACCGAAAATGTAGTTAGACAATCTATGAGGACTGTGAAATTGACTAACAATGAGGTCGAATATGAGGCCATGATTGTAGGTTTCGAACTAGCCAAAAGCTTGGGGGTGGAGGTGATCGAAACTAAGTGTGATTCCCTCCTCGTGGTAAACCAAGTTAATGGAAAATTCGAGGTCAGAGAAGAACGAATGCAAATATACCTGGATAAGTTGCAGGTAGCATTACATCGGTCCAAAGAGTGGACCTTACAACACGTACCCCGGGATCAAAATAGTAAGGCCAATGCCCTTGCTAACTTAGGGTCATCGATCGAAGATGATGAGCTTAATTCGGGGACAGTAGTGCAACTCATGAGATCGATGGTGGAAAAAGGTCATGTTGAGATAAACTCTACAAGACTAACTTGGGATTGGTGAAACAAATATGTAAAATATCTGAAGACTGGAAAACTGCCACCGGATCCAAAAGAATTGAGGGCCCTGCTTACAAAGGCAGCCCGATTTTGTTTGTCCGAAGATGGAACCTTGTTGAGAAGAATGTTCGATGGACTATTGGAAATATGTCTTGGACCACGATATATTGAGTACGTTCTGAGGGAAATTCATGAGGGCATCTTTGGAAATCATTCGGGCGCCGACTCATTGGTTCGAAAGGTGATCAGAGCAGGCTACTACTGGATCGACATGGAAAAGGTCGCGAAGGAGTTTGTATGAAAATGTGATGGGTGCCAATGACATGCTCAAATGATACAACAACTCGAGGAGCTGCTACATTCGGCTTTGTCGCCATGGCCGTTCATAAAGTGGGGAAGGGGCGTGGGAATAGACATCGTCGGCCCCTTCCATAGGCTCCCAGTAAGGCCCAATTTATTTTGTTTGTGACTGACTATTTTTCTAAGTGGGTAGAAACCCAGGCGTACAAGAAGGTCAGGGAGAAGGAGTTCATCGATTTTATTTGGGACCACATCATATGCCGGTTTGGAATGCCGGCCGAGATCGTGTGCGACAACGGAAAACAATTCATCGGTAGCAAAGTAACCAAATTTCTCGAAGACCACAAGATCAAAAGGATCCTATCAATATCCTACCACCCTAGTGGGAACGGACAAGCCAAATCAACCAACAAAACCATACTCCAGAACCTTAAGAATAGGTTGACCGACGCCAAAGGAAAATGGAAGGAAATCCTATCCGAAGTCATGTGGGCATATCGTACAACCTCGAAGTCCAATATCGGGGCCACTCCATTCTTATTGGTTTACAATGTCGAGGCTCTAATATCGATCGAAGTCAGAGAACAAAGTATCAAGTTCCGATATGCAACAAAGAAATTAAATGACGAGGCCATGAGTACGAGCCTAGAGATATTGGATGAAAGGCGCGAAGCCTCCCTTGTACGGTTGGTTGCCTAAAAGCAACGGATCGAGAGATATTACAACAGAAGGGCCAACCTTTGATACTTCAACATCGAAGAGATAATATTAAGGCGTCACGTTGAACACCCGAAACCCGAATGAGGGAAAGTTGGATCCGAACTGGGAAGGGCCATATCATATCATTGAAATCACCGAAAAGGGATCCTACAAATTTGGAACGATAAACAGTGAACAACTTTCGAGCAATTGGAATATAACTCACATGAAAAAATATTACTGCTAAGGCATGACCCCATTCCTTTTCTTTTACTTATATTTTGGACTAACGCTTGCAGGTAATTGACAAGGAGCAGTACAAAATTTTTAGGTCTGAAAGCACGCGTTGCACTCTTTTTACCTTGAACTGGTTTTTGCTCCAAATAAGTTTTTCGGCAAAGTTTTTAATGAGGCAACAATGGATCGTGCTAACTTACAATCGAAGACCGGTCGGTGTTGAACATCACATTAACAGTATCAGAGGCTTCTCTATAATCAACCTCGAATACTGGGGGACATTACCGTTGGATATCGACTTTAGTAAGGGAAGAAACTTCATTACCGAAGGGTCTCGATCGATAGGATTTATTGTAAGGGCCTAACAGTCAAACAAAATGTGCCCACGTAGATTGCTGGAGCCCCGACACAAAGCTTGTACACATGTGTAATTATGATGCACAAGAATAAAAAGAAGTCACTTCCTTGCAGATAAGTATCATTGTCTTTTTAAGATTTTTTTGCATTTCTTAAGAAATCCCCTACTTCCGATCTCCTAAAGGTATCGAGCCCAAGGGCAACACCCGAACTATAAAGGCTACGACCATATAAACACGGCTTAAAGATGTCTGAGGCCCGTAACGAAAACAACAAGGCCTTAAAATTTCTTAAATCGGTTCTAAAGGCTACCCTCGGTAGACTATGACTTAAAAAAGACTAATACTTTGGGGAAAGAAAACTTTCGGTCACACCGAACCCCCACAATGCCTTAAAATGAAATAAAGTTGAAGGCAAGGTTTCTTCAAAGTCTCTAAGCAAAACCCAATTATTTCATGCTTAGGCATTTAGATCTTTGCAAATAAAAGTACATAAGGCAAAGAGAAAAATCGAAAGCTGTTAGAGGGAAAAAACCTTATATTCATAATCAAAACTTCTTTTTACAAGGACCAGATAGCCTGATGAAATTTTTTACAAAGGCCAAACGGCCTCAACAAAAATACAAAAAACAAAAACATTTAAAGACCTAAGTGGCCTAGTCTTGTTCTGGGGCAACATCATCACCTTCTGGATCTCCACCACCCTCGGACTCGCCCAAATCTTCGGACTCCTCGTCATTTTTGGGATAGGCCAATTTTTTGGCCTCGACTTCGAGTTTTTTGGCCCTCTCGATCTTAGCCGACAAGTTGAAGCCCCGGGCATGAATTTTCTCAAGGGCCTCCCTTCGAGATTGCCACTTAGCATGCTCAATGATATCCTTTGCCCGAACCTAAGCTGCCTCAGCATCAACCTTGTAAACGGCCACCATTTCCTCGTCATCGGCTTTAATTACTTTGGCCTTTGACTTGACCGTTTTGAGATCCTTGGCCAGATTTTCCCAATCAGAGATGGCCAAATTCAGCTGGGACTGGAGCTCCTCAATTTTCTTGACCCGCGCCATGGACTTCTTCTTTAAAGTCAGAGCTGAACCTCAGTCAAAGCTAATTGTGCTCAACGGTCTCCTTTTTTGAGGCCAGACGGTCCATGTTCTTTTTCCATTCTTCTGCCTCGGCCTTTATCGTATCTATCTCTGCCCGAAGCTGTCTGATCTGGTCAAGCTTCTATTAGACCTGCGGGTTCAAACCATTAGCCACCGTATCTGACTCATTATCACTATCCTCAAAGACTATTCTTAGCCGCTCGACCAGGTCAGCATGCTCCTTTAGGGCCGCCTCTAACTTAGCTTGGAGTTTCCTGACCTCCCCCTCGCGTTGCTCACTAAAAAGCTTATAAGTATCCCTCTTCTTGATGAGTTCCCAAGTCTCAGCCTCGTGGTGGTTTAATTCTTCTCAGTATTAGAAAAAAGTCTCATGATGGAGCACCGAGGCCTACAAACACAAAAGGAAGGGTTACGATTATTTATAGCTTAATCTAGGTACATAATAAAAAAGGGGTCAAAAGGCATTCAAGATTACCCGCTTTAATGCATGTTAGGCTTCGTTGAACAGATAGAGGGCACTTCCACCTCGTTCATCTTCGCTTGATCCGCTTCAGCCACGAAGCACCGAAGATAACTTGCGAACCCAACAGGGGCTGGAGGAGCCGGGCATCCTCCATAATGGACATAATTATTGTCCACTTCCGGCTATGATCTGCACTTGGAGCTGGGAACCGATTCACTAATTTCAGACTTGAAAAAGTCCCTCTAGTTCCCGAAGATGGGCTCTTCTTTGGTACTGGTAAGTCGCTTAGCCCGGTGACGTCTTCCGAGGCAGAAGAATATAAACCATCTAAAAAGTGGTCAAAGGGGTCTACCACCCCTTGGGGCCCCTCAGTTAGGCATCCTTTTAGCGTTTGGGCGTCACAAATCATGGAGTTGGTAAATAATGGTGACTCAAAGAGGGCTATCACCCTGAGTGCATCCTTTGGAGCATTATCCTCCGCCTGAGAAACACCAGCCGTAGTATCTTGATCGGCTTCCCTAACTTAGGGCAAACAGCCTCGCCCTTCTCTGGTTCGGAGGACTTGGCCACTGCTCCCTCAAAGCCTCCCTAGTTTGAGGCAATACGATGTTGCCTCACACGCAAGACACTAGTTTGGAGGTCTCTTCTTCTTCGGACTCATCTCTCAGCTGCTGGACTGAGCCTAATGGGAGAGCGTTGGTGATTTCCTTGGATTTGTGCACCAGCCTCCTCTTCAGTTTTTTCTTCTCCGAGTTCGGAGAACTCAGAGGCATTCTCCTCTTTTTCTCCTCGCCTTGCCTCGGAGCAGGGGACTCGACAAGACTGTCCTCGTCACTGGTTGGAGGCCTCATTGCAATATCTTTCCCAAGACTTACAAAGAAAAATAAATGAGTAAGAACAGTAGAAAGACCAAGTATTGACCACCCTAGGAAGTGATCTCACCGTGAGAACGGGCCTCCTACCGCCCCTTTGAAAGTTTGCGCCATGCTCGCTCAGAGTATGGATCCTTAGAGACAATTCCCTCGACCCACTCCCTGAGTCGAGGAACTGCCTTTGGAACCTTAGCAATAGCTACATCGCAACCAAATGTCGGTAAAAAAGTGGAAAAGGAGAGCAAAAATGTTAAATTCTAGGAAAAGAAGAACTTTACTTACATTTTGTTTTCCACTCTTCAGGGAATGACATGTCCTGGCCGGGACCAAGTCCGAGGTCCTCACTCGGATAAATCGGCCTAGACAACTTTGGTCTCGATCCCCATCAATGTTCGAGAATGGGGTTTTGGTGGCCCGACGCGCAAGTTGTATTAGTCCTTCCTGGAAGAATCGAGGACCGTAATTGTGCATCAAATGATCAACGATGAAAGGGCATCCGTCAATCTTGCTCATGAAGAATCGGAGGAGAATGACTATCATCTAGAATGAGGAATGGATCTGACCAAGGAACACCTCGTACCTTTTATAGAACTGGATGATCACCTGGTCCAACGGACCCAACGTAAAGGGATAAGTGTAAACACTTAAGTATCCCTTTATGTAGGTAGTGATGTCTTCTTTGGGCCCGGGAATCACGTCTTTTCTGACTCAGTTGTAGTCCTTTATAACCGTAGGAAGTATATACTTGGTGATCGAGCAAATATACCTTGACACCTTTTCACCCTGGTCCGGAACGGGTGAAGGTTTCTCAACTTTGAATTCAGTGTCCACCGAGCACCCTCCAAGAATAAACGCGTCAAGAGGAGATTCCGCCACTAGTTCCTTGCCGGCCGACCGGGAAGAAGAACTGTTTTATTTTTGAGGGACTGTCTTAGAAGTCTTCTCCATTTTTTAGAAAAAAGATGAAAAGAAGAAGAAGAAGGAGTTAAAAGGGTACGCTTAATAGTTCAGACAAAGGGGAGTCCTTACAAGGCTCTAGAGAAATTTGGGGAGAAGTACTAAAAAATGCAAAGTTTCTTTTAGAACAAGAGTAGGAAAAGATTGGATGTAAAGTCTGAATGAATGATGGAGGAAGTATTTATAGTTTTCAAAAGACGGTTCAAAACCTTTAGTGGACGACTAGCAACTGACGAACATTTAATGCCACTAAGACGTGACTGACGAGACATTTCATTCATTTTTTTCATCTCTGACGCGAAGTATCGAGACGAGGTTCGAGGGCTCATATCATTTTCATTGTTTACTCTCCGAAAAAGGAGGGGACCATTAGTATACGGTTGAAACTGGGCTCATCTATTGCATGACAGATCGAGATTGAAATGTAATGGATTGAAGACTGACCCCGGATTCCGTCGAACCGGGGTACGAGGTTAGAACACGTGTCTTCAAGATCATCGAGTCCGTGACCCCAGAATCGACCCCAGCCCCGACCCCGAATGAGCTCGAGGAAACATTATCGAAATAGATAATTAAAGGCCGAAATATCCATAACTGGCCGGATATCATGACGGGAATCTCGACACAAATCAATGAGAAACCGATTAATTAGCAAATCATGAGTGTTACACCCCATGTTTTCATACGTAAGAGTACGTCTTATGTCAATTGATATAAGCTCAGAAATGAGATCATCTTTGAAATTATATAAATTAAATTAATCATATTACTATGGAGGTTACAAATATTTAATATCATGAATACCAAGTACCAAGAGGGTTGGAAGACTTAGAAGCTAAGCAAATTAAAGAAAATAAGTTTCGTCGAACATCGACAAGTTGGGAATGTTGTAACATGTACCTTTGGGGTGAGAATAGGGTGATTAAAATTATAAGAATATTATGCTATGAGTTATTTTAGTTGTGTGATAGACATGTGTTATGTTTTGAAGTCAAGCGAGTTGTGGAACAAAAGTTGGAAAAGGTCACCACAAGTTACATTCATACATGTATTGAAACTGAGGTCAAATGTAGCTGAGTTTTTCTCAAATTATACTTGGAATTATGGGATGATATACCTAAAATATTGAATATCTATAAGTATAGTTTCTAACACATTAACCATTCATCGATACAACATAGGAGTAGAGAGATATTTGCAGTTTCGCGAGACAACGCAGACAATATTGGTGACAAGTAGGTGTGTCACTAAAGCTTTTTGAGCAATACATTTCGTGTGTTATATGATGTCTTTTTGGGAAATTTTATATACAAAATTGAAGGTCTTGGAATGAATTTTCTAAATCTCTTAACCGTTGATTCATACGACATAAGGATCAAAAGATATAAGTGTCGGAAGAAGGGCCAATGCTAGGGTGCCAAGCTAGCACCTCTTTGACTTTTCAAAAGTTGATATATATAGGGGTTTAAATCGTTTTTCTCTTCATTTTTCATAGAACTCGACCAGAGAACCCCCCAAAACTTACCCTTAAACTCTCTACAAGGGTTCCAAAGAAGATTAACATCCCGACTAGAAAATCAAGAAGCGATAACATTAGAACGATCCCTACGACGTAAGTATCGCTATATCACCTATCTTTTTCTTTGTAGCTTGAGTTTTGGAAGGTACTTCATAGTCAAGAAAATTCCTAATTTCTTTATTTAATCTTTTAAATATAGAAGAAGATTAATAAATTCATTTTCTAATAGTTAGAACTCACGGGACGGTCATCAGAAGCCGTGAGTTCGATTTATTTCACTTTTAGTGATTGTTTTGTAGTCCACTTGTGTTGGTCTCTTGTGCTAATGTTTTATGGAGTTTTGAAGGAGAAAAGGTGTGGAAAAATACCATATAATGACAGAATGGTGGACTGGTCGTTCATCGTTACCTTTTTTATGTTGTTCGGCACTACTTTGGTTGTCATTTTATGTATGAAGTGATAGGGTATGTGGGCTATATATATACACACACATTAAATGTCCAAAACAGAACAAAAAAAATATTTTATGTTATAAATATAAATATACTATGGATGTTCATTTAATACTCCATTGTAAATAAGCTTCCTGAAGAAACTTATCCATATGGGACTCCGCCGTAAATATGTTTATCTATTTGGTACTCTATTGGAAATAAGCCTCCTGAAGAAGCTTATCATTTTGATACTCCATTATGGATAAATATTACCCTCGATAGAAGATTATCTATATCTGATACAGTAGCAGCTTACAAGCAACTTACAAGCAGCTTACACATCAGCTTGTAGTAGCAGCTTACACAACAACTTCATTTCTTCTATAAATAGAGGAAATTTCAGTTCATTATGCACTTCAGTTTGAAGTTGAATAATATCAATCTCTCTCTATATACTTGTCTCCGGTTTATTTACTTTACAGTCTTTATTTTATAACACGTTATCAGTACGAGACTCTGCCATTTTGAGCACTTACTTCGAATTTAATTTCTATCTTCGTGTTCATCTCCGATATAAGGCGACACTCTTACGTCTGTGGTTAGATCTTGTTCATTCTGAGCATCATAAGGTATATTATACCCTTGAGGTGTTGAGTTTTTCTTCTTGACAGTAGTGATGTAGATATTACTTACATCTAGAGTGGCCAAATTTGTGTGAATTAAATTGAGCCTTTTGCTTATATTTTAATATTGCTTGATTATATGTTACGTATCCAATACCTATTTTGGTATCTGTTTTCTTCCTAATTATTTTAATAAAGGATTACAAAGTGGATAACATTGTTAGATCTACTTATACTCCAGCAAAGTTTGCAAGAAATATATAACCACCAGAAGTGGTTATGTTTCGTATATCTCATTGTAACTAATATTTTGTTAACCACTAGAAGTGGTATATGCCTATGACCACCAGAAGTGATAATTTAGGCTTTCTATGGTTATAATTGAAGACAAGCTAGAGAAAGTTTCTCTATATTACTTTCATGCCTCGATTTGATCCTCAAGTAGCATTATCTTAAAAAAACTTGAAGCATCACACGATTTGGTGTGATTAATGCACGTTCAGATAATTATGTTCCGTTCCCTGAAGGATGAGAACTTTTGATAAATATTAGTTCATTCCTTGAAGTGAATGTGACAATATTAATAAAGCTCATAAATATGGACGCGCTCTTGATGAAAATATATTACAATTCACCTCCAGAAGAGGTAATATGATTGAGAGAATATATACTCAATATTTCGTGTTTTAATTTGCTCCTGAAGTAGTAAAACAGTTGAAATTTTCTCCTAAAGCAGGAAAATATTATGAAACTGTATCATTTTGTGCTTAAATAAAATAATGACTTATTTAAAGTTATTTTTGAAGCACATTTTCATTCCCTGGAGTGAATGAAAAAATACCACAACTCAACTCGTGAAGAGCTAGAATAACAGAGGATATAAATATTATTTTCGTGGCATAAAGATCATTACGGCACATACCTGTTGCACATAAAATATCTTGGATAATTTTATTAAGTATCATCCTAAGGCAAAAACATTCTTGTAAAATGCTTTCTACTACAATCATATTAATATGTTATGGTTAGTTATCGAGTTCCCCGAAGGAAATAACAATTCATGTATCTTTCCCCGAAGGATAAAATGACTATGTGGTTGCCGATTTGATATAAAATATTCAGATGTTAATGGCGTTTCTCCCTGAAGGATATATTTGTCACAAAGTTGGTGGTAAAAATACTGAAATTCTTAATTTCTTACATTTATAAATTTAGAATTGTCTTTATAATATTCATTTGATTATGATTTTCTCTCATGATACCAGAAGTTTCTGAGCAATATTTGATAGTACAAAATATATCAACAATTCCTGAAGAGCTAACTATTTGTCTAGAAGACATATGACAATAGTAGTGTCCGATAAATAATAGATTGTTGATAATGAATGAAGGCTCTTGAAGAGCTTATATACAAATATGTCATTCATATTATATAATTATGGTCAAAACATATGTTGTAATAAACTTGAAGTTTACTAATACAAATGACAATCATACTGAGACTACAAATGATTGAAAGATTGAAAATCTTCATGTTTCCACAATCATAAGGGGTAAATATGTATGTGAGAAGTTATCAGCCTTATTCTTCAATTTGTACTACATCATGTATCACAGTAAACCAGAAGTTTACTAGTGCAAAAGCAGCTACAGTAAATCAGAAATTTACTTATACAAAAGTAGCCACAGTAAATCAGAAATTTACTAATATAAAAGTTGGTGTCATAGTAAACCAGGAGTTTATTAAGAGATAGTACATGCCATGATAAACTTGAAGTTTTCATTGCCATTTTAAATGAGCTATTTGAGAATTCAGATAAGCATATACTGAAGAACTAGAAGATTATTCAAGAATTCTCCTGTGTTGCTTGTTCTCATAATAAATTGATTATACTAACTAAAGTTGGAACTAAGACCCCTGATTCTAAAATCATATCAGCATACTATACTAAAAATGGGAAGACCTTAATTGTAAAGTTGAATTACCAAAATATCCATCAAAATCTGACTGACGCTTTTACCCCAATCTAAACATTACTTCTATAATATTTTTATGTCAAATAGTAAATTTACCTTTCATACATGATAAATGAATGAATAAATTAAATGGGAAGTCAACCACAGACAATTTTATTCATTATGCTCTAAAAGGAAAAAAAATGAGAATTTAAGGAATTGCAAAACAATAGTGCAATGTCGATCTGATACGTGCCCTATCTGAAATCTTTATTTATATTATTATTAATGATGCATTAAATAAAGGAATTTCATAAGTTAGAAACGTATTGGATGATAGATTATGAAGTTGATGATACCTCTTTCATCTTCTCCTTGTTCTATAGATAGTTTCAAAATAAATAATATAAAAATGCTTTCTATTCATTTCAGGAACTGGATGAGTGGATTTCCCCCTCGAAAATAAATTCAGTGTTTCTCATGTAAGAATATTTTAAAAAACAATGGCACCAACAAAAATAAATTTGTAGTATGTGTATTTTATTGCAATCTAGAATCTATTCATGGTAAAAATAACGTAATTTCATGTTTTGTTTTGCAGAAATAGATAATATAATGCAGAAGCAACTCAATTGAAAGGGTCTATGATAAGTCCGTAGAGCATGATTTCAAGGCTTTTCGACGGATATATACATTCATTTATGCATGGCTGGAAGAGATAATTGGACTGCTTAAATTTCGTATGAGATGTCATGAGCAGAGCAGTTGGGGTATAAAGCCCGCAGTACACTGGAACGACTAAAAATTAAGGTGGAAATGGGTCTTCCAGCAAAGATTAGAGACTCCTCCGACAAAACTTAGAATGCATGCCATCATCTTGGACTTCAAAAATTACTTCCTAGAACCTAGACGAAATCAAGGTCGCATGCAGCATTGGGTTACTATGTGGAAAGATATTTTTATCTCTTAACGCATGCAAAAAGGTATTACTCCGTTGTGTTGATTTTCTTTCCTCCAAAGTTCTAGCCTTTAGGTTGCGAGATGAATCACTACACGTAATCTGGACGGGACAGGCAACAATATTATGTTTATATAATAATACTCAACAGGTAAATTGGGGAATTTTAATCAGCTTTGAGTAAAGAGGTCTAACAAAATCACTTTTTAAATGATTTCTTTTAACATGCACTTTTATCTTCTATTTCACACTCATGTTATACGTTTACATTTTAAAAATAGAAATTAACTTTAGCTGGTACAAAGAGGAGAAATGTTAGAAACCCCATTATATATAGTTATATAGGAGTATATCATATGGGGTAAAAAAAGTCAATAATTCTTTTTCCTTTGATTCTTCGGTTGTATGAATGAAAGAAACGAAAGAAATAACATACATGATGGTATGAAATGAAATTGTTGAGGTTTGGGATAGGGGAGGAAATTGGAAAAGGTGAATAGGTAAAGAATACAAGTATTTGAAGGGCTGTGCATTTGTTAGTGTCGAACTCTTTTGTGTCGTAACTACATTGATGCAACTACCTTTCAATAAGAAAATATTGAAAACTCCCCTATGCATGATAATGCCTCAAGAGAGATTCTGAATATGCAGTTTACTCTACCTTTTAGTTCATAATTATAATTCTTGAATCTATCTTAATTATATATCCAATGCTAAGACTTATTTGACGGATTAATGGGTTTCAAATGTCAAATTATTTACACTAAAAGCAATAATCTATGCGGGATTATAGTTCAATTGGTCGAAGTACTACCCTGTCAAGATGGACGCTGCGGGTTCGAGGATAGTGAAAAAGATTCATATAGATGACATGTAAAAAAAGTCTAAAAACAAAAAGCAATATATAATTCTCACACCATTCATCAGATATCTTAGAGATAAGTAATATAATGCTAAATTCGTTTGTACTTTAATTATATTTTATAACTCTTAAATGTTCAAAAAAAATAAATTCTTTTTAGATAGTAAATTTTAAAATGTCAAGCGGGGCTACACGTGCAACGTATGTGTCGAGAGACTAGTATATAAAAGGTGAATATGAGCACATTCGCCTGTTATGTGAACCACTTATAAATGCATATATAAGATGGTTTACATGCATGTTTATTGTAAACATGCAGTTTGGCATTTAAGATTGCTTTTCTCAATTAAGAGCATTGTGAGCACGTAATTTTTGCTTCACGGAAACTACTCCAAAAGAAATCGGAAAAGAAATAAAACAAGTTACCTTCGGGTACAATTTTGAGGATTTGTGTGATATTTTGATAATTGTTTTATCCGTAAATGCTCGCCTTGCCATAGTTAAAAAATACAAAAATACATGTTGCATGCATTTAGGAAAAATGGTACATTTTGGGAATTAATTAACCATTATTTGGTTTTTAAAAGCGAAAATCACAAAAATAGGCATTTTATTCTATTTTGTTGTCATGGTAATTTTATTAAATGTTTTAATTCATGTGATAACTGTTGTTAGGTGTTAATTAATATTTGTGTAGTTTAATTTTGGTTTTTAGGAATTTTTGTTTAATTATAAGAAGGAAAGTATCGGATTTGGGCCAAAAATTCAACTAAAATCAGGCCCAAACCAATACCACGACCCAATCTAAAACCAGGCCTTCCAGGCACGCCCCCAAACGACGCCACATAGGGCGTTTGATCTGAGCCATCCATCCAGTCCAATCCAACGGTCCAAGATCCCTTTCAGCAACCCGTTTACAAACCCGACCCAGTAACTGGTTCAAACCGACCCCAACCAAGGCCAAACGGCGCCGTTCCACATTAAGTGAAAGATCCTGGCCATCGATCTCACTTCATCCAATGGCCAGGATCTAACCGCCCATTACGTATATAAGCCTGCACCTTTACCCCATGCCCCCAAACCAAACCCCCCTTCGCCCACTGTGCACCATCGTCCCAAACACAAACCTAACACCTCGTTCCAAACCCTAGCCGCCCCATACACTCTCACCGTGAACCCGGCGGCAACGATGCCGGTGACCACCAAAGTAACACCCCTGATGCACCCAACCGCCCTGAACACGGATCCGTTACCCCCTTGCCTCGAATCATTCCCCATCGTCTCGAATCTTCGTTTGAAGGTTCGAGCAAAATCCCGATCTGCACCAACCCACCCCGGATTTTACCAGCCATTACCCTGCCCTTACTCGTGACCAAACCAAGTTTGGTTTGGTCCGAATCTACCCACAAACCCTCGAGCCCCAAATCGGAATGTTCAAACTCTAGAACACAAGAACTTTGCGAATCCGGCCAGTTTAAACGGAGGGTTGGGGTCTAACAAACCTTAATCGAAGTGTTCTCGGTTGAGAACACCTCGATTAAAGTCTGTTCGACCTCAAATAGTCAAGTCCAGTCAAAGCTTGGGTCGTTTGTTGTTGAGCTTCCAGAGTAAGTTGTTTTTTTCCTTTTCTGTTTCTGTTTGAATGGTGTTTATGTTTGTTAGCATGTTTAATTAGTTTGTTTGGTATTTCTGATATTTTCTTTCAATTGTTCTCCATCTTTGTAAGATCTTTTATTTTGTCGATTATTCTTCTGTTTATGGTTGAATACGTATGGTGATATACATGCTTGATTTGATCAGTGTCATCAAGTGTTCCATTTATGTCGTTCCTCTATTTTGTGCAAAGTTGTCTGAAGCCATTTGGGACCCTGCTCGTATTATTTGTTTAATCGACTGATTGTTCTATGTTATAATTAGTATAGTCGATTAGATAAACGTCGTCGATTAGTTGTACAGGGCTGAATGTTCAAAAGGTCTGTTTCTGATAAGCCTCACACGTTTGATCAAACCATTGTGATGTCGCTGATTATTTGAATTTAGCTGGGAATGGTTTATGGTTGCAGTGCACGTGGGAAATGGTTAGAACTCAGTTTAGGGAAGCTTGAATTTGAACTTTCAGAAGTTCAAAATTTCAGGCTATTGAAGCAGGGTAAAACAGTAATAACCAGGGGCTAACAGGGGTAGTTTGGGGTATGAAAAGATCAGAAATGGTTAGCTTAAGTTGGGCTGACATAGGGTATTGAAATAGGATTAAACTAATACAATAGTGGGGAACAAAACTTGATAGCATGGGGGTAATTGAATGTTGTCAGCTGCCATACCATTTGGGGTACGAAACACATGATAATGGCAAATAAAGGGGTATGGGCAGAGTTGAGGGCTGAAGGGATCAAGGCAGCCTGGGGTTTGCCTATATTTTGCCTATAAATAGGCTCATTTAGGTTAGAGTAAGGGGCTGGACATCAGAAATTGAGAGAGGTAGAGTGTTAAAGCTGAAACTTCCACACTAAAGAGTTTGGGTGTTGAAAGATAAAAAGAAAAAGCAAAAACAAGGCTGGTCCTTCAACCTTTAATGGTTCAGTCCAATTTCAGAATAATATAGAGTAAGAGGGTGTTGGATTTTTGACCATAACAGTCATAAGCTACTGCTTTTCTGCATCTATTTCCTTCTTTGCTCAGCTTGTATTTGTTTTGGTGCTGCTGAGCTGCAAACTGGGTCCTTTACTGGTAGAGCATTGTTTCAGTTGAGTTGTTTTTAGTTTTCTGAGTGCACTGGACCTCTGTTTAGCTCAAATCTGTTGCTATTTTTTTCCTACTGGTTATTATTGGATTTTTTCCTGCTGGGTTTGTTTGGGCTTCAAAAATCTGACTGCTGGGTTGTTTGCTACTGAGTGCTGCCTTTCTGTTGCTGCTGTTGTTGTGTGTGTTGTTGCATACTGCTCTGCTGATCATTCCTCTTCTTCTTTTGCTTTCCTATACCAGGTACACAATGTATACATTGGTCAATGTAGGCTGAAATTTGAAGCATGAATACAAAGAATTGAAGTTATTTTGAATTCATTTTAGAAATATACTGAACATTAGTTGTATGTGTGATAATGTACTTTCTCTACTAGAACCATGAAATTAGATGTGGTGTAACTGCACTTTTATTTGGAAAACTCTATGTTTTTGCTTATAATAAAAAGGGACTAATGTTACAGTAGCCATGTTCTGTTAAGTTCATCATTGTTGTCAAGAAGCATGTTAGGTATCCAATAGTTACTTCCTTAAACAAATGGCAGTTTTTTTTAGTTGGTAGGAATATGGTTTGATTAAGGTAAGCTGTACATTGCATTTTATCCTTCCCCTTATGAATTTTAAGCACATACCAAATAAGTTGAATAGGCCCAATTGGAATAAGGGTGGCCCAGGCCGAGTATCACGTTATGCACATTGGGCTTGGGCCCGTAATATCTAAATAACTGCCCATATACGCGTTCATGTTCGTATTTTGCAAATCATATCCGGAACCCGACTAATAACTAACTTGTAAGCATGTAAATAAAGGTGGACCGTTATTCTTCTTTCATTATTAGAGACAAACTCAATAGAAAATATAGCCACTATATGACGACCTTTTAAATAAAACGAGACGAGCTTCGCCAAATAAAAATGCAAGTTGCGGGGCCCTCAATAATTGGTCATAATAAATACTTAGAATTTGGGATGGACTGTTTAGTGAATTTCACTGCCTTCCCCAAAGATAATAACGCGTTAGACTCTTTAGGTGCGATTTAATTAATCTTACCTTCTTAAACTCGGATGCGCATTTCATGCGACCCAAATCCAAATCCCAAAACATTGAATAAAAATGTATTCCGGATTGCGGGTGCATTTCATGTGACGCAATCCAAAGACATGTTTTAAACGATGTTCACATTCTTTTAAAATATAATAATAAAAGCGGTATAAAACTTGCACATGAGAGCCTAATTGTATAAAATCAGATAAACAAGCCGAATATGACAGTTGAGCGACCGTGCTAGAACCACGGAACTTGGGAATGCCTAACACCTTCTCCCGGGTTAACAGAATTCCTTATCCGGATTTCTGGTACGCAGACTGTAATACAGAGTCATTCTTTTCCTCGATTCGGGATTAAAATGGTGACTTGGGACACCCTAAATCTCCCAAGTGGCGACTCTGAAATAAACAAACAAATCCCGTTTCGATTGTCCTTTAATTGGAAAAACTCCTTCACCCCTCGCGGGAGCGGAAAAAGGAGGTGTGACAGCTCTGGCGACTCTGCTGGGGACATTCTGTGACCCAGAACCACTGGTTCAGGGTTAGAAATTCGAGCTTATATAAATTGTTATATTTGGTTTTATCTGATTTTGTTACATGTTTTGGCTCATTGTGCTAATTGGTTGCCTTTTACCTCTTTGATATTATGTGAACTGTATATAAACTGTGCCGAAACCCATCTCTTCTCTGAATCTTCTGAATCATGAAGAAGGGTGTACTTCGTACAACTTCTTTTCTGTATAGTGTCAAATCCCAATTTAGAACGAGGTTCGGACAAGTTGCTAAGCCGGTGAAGCTTCTATATTCCCGGTACGCTGCCTCCCCTCGGCTCGAGCTGTCCGCTCGGGTAAGCCAGGTCTAGAACAAACACCCAGATTCTGAACCTAGAATAACTCAACTTCATGCCGGATCCCTAGTAGGAACGCTTATCTGCATCATGTGCATTTTTGATTTAATGGACTCAACACAGGGGTTGGGTCCGTCTAGGAATAGCAACCTGAAACAGAAAAGACCATCCTGATGCATCATGCTCACCGCTTGTGCATTTATTTGCTTTGGACTTGCATGATGACCGGTTTTGAATATTGGAAGAAATTAAAAAAAATATTGTGAGAAAAGAAAATAGCAGTGTATAGGGTTAATCTTCTGTTTTGAAAAAATAACAATGTCTAAATAGTGTCGAAACTCTGACGAAATTTTGAGAAAAATATTTTATTTTTAATATAGTTGTTTTATTCAGAAAAAAAGAGTCTATCATTTTAGTTTGTCTGGTCTGCAAAAATGGAAAATGAAAAATAGTTTGTTCTGTTATGGGAAAAGAGTCTTGATTTTTGTTTCAAAATAGTTTATTTGCCAACAGGAGCGAAAATGGATTGTTTTTAAAAGGGGTAGGCTTTTTTATTTATTTTTATTTATTTTGCTTGAAATGTTTCAAAATAGTTTGTTTAATTGGGCGAACTACGCCGGTTTGATTCTCACCGGATGTGAGATACGTAGGCAGCCCTAATCAGGTCCAAACTTCCCTTTTGCCAAAAATAACCAAAATATGTCAAATGTTAATTTCATCAGAAAATAAATCAAGTCAGGCTGTTTTGCCATAAATAGACGAGTATTCCCGAAAGGGAAGCCAGAAGGCTGAATTTGCACAAACGGCCATTTTTGTGATTTTTGACCGGTATACCCACACAGCCTTAAGATCTTCGTCCCCGAAGTGCTGAAAGGCCGTATCTGAAAACCGAGTCCTCCATCTTCAAAATTAAAAAAAAAATGGAATATAGATAGTTCTGTTTTGAGTCTAATAAAAGTTTTCCTTCTTTAATCACCTTAATAAATGTGCAGGATGAGCACAAATTGAAATGAACCGTTCTCAGTCTTTAGCGAGGTCCCTCTACAACTCCACATGTGGTGGAATGATCTGGAAGCTGATAGTAAAGAGATAGTGGGAAGAGTTTTGAGAGGTTTTGTCAATCTGCTGAATATCAAGCCAAGGACGGACATCCTCGAGGCTCTAATACCGTTCTGGGACCCAACCCGCAATGTATTCTGTTTCGTTGACTTTGAACTTTCACCTACACTAGAGGAAATCACCGGATATGCGGGATTGAATGGGAAGTTAAGAGGACAATATTTACTTTCACCCAGACCAGTATCTCCACACGGGTTTTTGGATTTGCTAAGCATTAGTCGGAAGGTGCAAAATGATGATTTGTCAAGAGGATGTTGTGCTCTCTAATTCTTATATCAACGGTATGGTACTCCTCAGGGTTTTGAAGAGCCGAACGTCGGACTAATTCATGTTGGGAACAGAAACAAGTGGGAGGCGAGACGTACTTTGGCTTTCATAACAACATTCCTGGGAATCGTGGTCTGTCCCCGCAATGATAAGAAAATAGAGATGGGCCTTGTAGGGATGGCTGATGTTGCAATCAAAAGAACTAACAGTACTGTGGTTCCTTTGATTTTGTCCGAAATCTACCGAGCTTTAACTATATGCCGAGAAGGAGGCAATTTCTTCCAGGGATGCAATCTGTTACTCCAGCTGTGGATGCAAGAACACCTCTATCACCAAGCGGGATACATGAACCATGGGTTAACCGAAAAAAACTGTATCAGCGGTTTTGAGAAACGAATGACGGGCGTTGTATTCCCCGAAGGTGTCGAAGCATGGCTTACACAATTGAGGTCAACAACAGCCGACCAAATTGAATGGGCATTTGGGTGGTTGTCTGATACTGAGGTAATGTACATGGCGACCGAAGAATGTCATATTCTTTTGATAGGACTTCGCAGCATCCAACCATATGCCCCTCATCGGGTATTGCACCAGCTAGGAAGATTTCAAGTAATTCCCACTGATGAGGATCTAAGCAAGCACGCCATTGAGCTGAGCCCAGGAGTCGTATTCCCCGAAGGAAAAATTAGAAAGCTGTGGCACGAATGTAGATTCTTGGAGCCCAAGACTATGGTTCGAGAACTGGATAAGGGTGAGGTAGACCCAAAGTACGATGTTTGATTCGGGAGAAGGTTCCAGATTCGTCAGAGACCTGCTAAAAGAGCTCACGTCCAACAATTTACGGATGATTCACAGGAACAGTGGGGCTGGTTAAAGAGAGAGGAAGGCTACCGGGCTGAAATCGGAAAACTGAAGCGACAAGTTGAAAGGCTTATATTTGAGAACAACGTACAAGTCGCCTTGGAACAGGGTGAAAAGAACAAATTAGCCAAAGAAAACCAGGCACTGAAAGCCCGAATTCGCCAAGTCAGTAAGAGTAACAGCGACCGACAAAAACGTCGCTCCGATGAAAGGTTGATAGCAGAGTTGAGAAATCAAGTCAGCAAAAGCCGAGAAGACTTGGAGAGATTCGAGGCTTGCATGGCAAGAATGCGGGTCAGATGGGAAAAAGGAACAATGGAACGGAGAAAGCATCTACAACAAGTCATAAGGGATTCTGAAATAAGCATCGGACTGTTGAGAGAAACAAACTCCACTCTTCAGGAGCGGGTCCTTAAACAAGCCCGGGATGCCCGGACAGATAGAAGGCGCTGTTATGATTTAATGGCCAGAATGGAAGAACGAATGGAGAGGTTTCAGGATCGACTCGCCGACAATGTTCGAATACTGGGACTAAAGAACCGGCGAATAGAGCAACTATTCGTTGAAAGGGACAACATCCGAGGAAGGATTGATGAGATTGGGCACTACATATACATGAGATGCCTAGCATGTGAGCAAATACCTCGTGATACCCTTCTTACCTCCATCATGGGCTACGTCCACCGGATCATGAATGAGTTGAAGAGCTTGCAGAGAGGTCTTACACCAAAGTCCGCGGAAAGGCCGAACGATGCCTCGCGAGCACCTAAGTTGGAATCTTTAATGTATACCTAGTTCGAGTCTTGTTTGTTGGCTTTATGGGTCCATTGTCTTCCCATATGTTGTTTTTTTTCTTTTCATCAAGTCAGGTTAAGAATTTTGGAATCTGTACTATTGATGTTCTTTGTTTGAAATAAGTAGTTTGTAATAGCAAATTTTGGTGATGAATTGAAAGATTCCAAAAGAATTTCGTGTCTTTACTTTGTGGCAGAACTACGCCCGGTCTGATTCACGCGGGGACGTGATACGTAGGTAATCCACATAAGATTCGACCGCCACTAAAAGAAAAGGAAAAAAAAGGGAAGAAAGAAAGAAAAGGAAAAAAGAGAGAAGGAAGAAAGAAAAGAATAATAGAGAGAAAAATGGGGGTTCCCAAAACACTTTAAAGGCACAAATAAAGAAAGCCGGGATGATGCATGCGGTTGAAGCAAAAACATGTTAGAAATGGTTAACTGCTTAGGAGCATTGCATCCCCAATGTGCTATTACCAAATCTGTTAAACTCTAACGCTAACAAGTTTGTTGTTTTCCACAAATACCAGACAGTTAGTTGTTAAAGCGTTCTGGCAACACATCCTTATCAAATCAGATCCAAGGGACCTGTACCAATAATCATGACTACTTCAGAAAACAGTGCCGAGGAAGAAAGGCCAGTAAGCCAGTTGATGAAAGAGGCAATGGAGAAGATAGAAAGGATGGGATTGGAGATGAATGCGATGCACTTAGCCTTGGCTAAAGTACAAAAGAGCCCTGAACCACCCGCTGCTCTTACACCAGGGCATATGCCGGAATACCCTTACTCTGGTCCTTCAACAAGCCTCCCGAATCACCGCTATTATCAGGAGAGAAGCCCTTATGATTCCCAAGCTCCACCACCCCATCAACATCTCCCAACACCTAATGTTCCCACTTTTATGGGACCCACACCAGCCACACTGCAAAGATCGACTAGTGAGCCGTTGTTTCAGGCTCACAATGCACAGTACTATCCCCCTGAACCCACATTCAATGCACCAAAACCCCATACCTATAATCCACACTTGGAAGTCCCGGCGGAGATTAAAAAGCCGGTTAAGGTCCCAGAGCAGGATGAGGTAATGAGGAAGTTCAAAAGCCTGGAGCAATCCTTCAGGAGCATGCATGGATTAGGAAACCAGGTCAGCGTGGCCTACAAGGATCTATGCCCTTTCCCAGACGTCCAAATCCCGGCAGGATTCAAGATGCCTAAGTTCGATTTATATGAAGGGCACGGTGATCCTATGGCACATTTGCGGGGCTTTTGTAGCAAAATGAGAGGGGCAGGCGGCAAAGATGAGCTACTGATAGCTTATTTCGGTCAAAGATTGAGTGGATCAACATTGGAATGGTATACCAGGCAAGATCCCAGCAGATGGTACACTTGGGGTGATCTAGCGCAGGCTTTCGCGGGTCACTTTCAATACAATCTCGAGATAATCCCTGACCGTCTCACATTACTGAGGACCGGAAAGAAGCCCGGGGAAAGCTTTCGCGAGTTTGGTTTCCGCTGGAGAGAGCAGACAGCCAGGGTTGATCCTCCCATGAGAGAGGGAGAAATGGTGGACTACTTCTTGCAAACGCTGGATCCAACTTACTTTGGTCACTTAGTGATGACGGTTGGAAAATCCTTCAATGAAGTAGTAAAGATAGGGGTCATGATAGAGGAGGGACTGAGGTCCGATAAAATCCTGAATTACTCAGCGCTCAAGGCAACGACCTAGGCTATTCAGAGCGGCACGTGAGGTGCGCGGGGAAGGAAGAAGAAAGAAGAAATCGCCACGGTTGAGACAGGCAGTTGGTCCAGGTCCGGCAAACCACACTACAACCAACCCAGACCCCACAGGCCAAATTATCCATACAGCCCGCCACAACACTACTACCCACCTCAAGAACCACACTTCTCCGTCCACCAAGCCCAAACATACACTCAGCCTCCGGATCGCCGGCAATGGCGTGCGCCGGCTCCCCAAAACACATATGCACCTCCAAAAAACACATACCCTCCACCACAAAACGCCTATCCTCCACCAAGAGCGTACAGGAACCCTCCAGGGGCGGGTTTTCGAGGAAATCAAGCTGCTAGAAATGACAGGCTACAGAGACAGAGAGTTTTTACTGAGTTGGGAGAGACCTATACCGCCTTGTTCCACAAATTGAGGAAGCTAGGTTTGGTATGTCCTGTCGAGCTGAGGGGGCCAAACCCCCCACCCCAAAATTTGGACCGATCGATAAGCTGTGAGTACTGCTCAGGAATGCTTGGGCATGATACCGAAAAATGTTGGAGGTTGAGGCATGCAATACAAGATCTTATTGATGACAACAAGATCGAGGTCTAGACGCCGGAGGAACCCAACATCAACCAGAACCCATTTCCAGTACACCACGAAGCTCACATGATCGAGTTGGTGTACAAAGGAGGAGAGCCGGTGAAACCCTCACCGACGGTGATGATGATCCATGCCGCTCCGAAAGAAGAATCGATCGGTGGGGAAGCAGGGGTACGGTTGAAGGGGGAAGATGTCAAGCCAGTGTGATGTTAGGGAAAAGTCCATCCACCACAACAAAGAAACCAGAGCCAGCCAAATTGGTAGTATCACAGACGCTATCCACACCCGTAGTTGTTGTGAAAGGGGTCTGTAGGGAACTGGTCACCATAAAACCGGTGGTTCAATTGCCAGTGATTGATAGCAGGGTTGTGCCTTGGAAGTATGAAAAGGCAGTGGTAATGTACAAGGGGAAGCAAGTGGAGGAGGATAGTTGTGAGGCGCAGGGGCTGACTCGGTCGGGACGGTGCTTTGTGCCCGTGGAGTTGAGAAGGTCCAACCCGGCAGTAACAAAGAAACCCGTGTCATAAGAAGAGGCGGAGGGGTTCTTGAAAAAGATGAAAGTGCAGGATTACTCCGTGGTCGAACAATTGAAGAAAACACCGGCTCAGATCTCGTTGTTATCATTATTGATCCATTCGGATGAACATCGCCGGGCCCTGATGAAGATACTGAATGAAGCTCATGTGCCCAATGAAATTTCAGTAAACCACCTTGAAACGATTGCCAACAAAATATTTGAGGTAAACAAGGTAACGTTCTCTGATGATGATCTGCCAGTGGAAGGCACGGAACATAATAAAGCTCTCTACTTGACTGTCAAATGTGAAGATTCGGTAGTTCCTCGGGCGTTGGTGGATAACGGTTCGAGTGCCAATATTTGTCTATTATCCACCTTGAACCAGTTGAAGATTGACCATGGTAGAATCCACAAGAACAACATTTGCGTCCGAGGATTTGACGGAAGTGGAACAACCACCGTGGGGGATATTATACTTGAGTTGACCATCGGCCCGGTCAAGTTTACTATGGAGTTCCAGGTATTGGATGCCGTGGTGTCTTATAACGTGTTGTTGGGACGACCGTGGATCCACGCGACCAAAGCGGTGCCATCCACCTTGCATCAAATGGTCAAGTTCGAATGGGACAGGCAAGATCTCGTGCTGCATGGGGAAGACACTGCGTGCACCATGGGAGGCACCATTGTGCCCTTCATAGAAACCAATGATGACAAATCCTGGGTTTACCAGATTTTCGATGCAGTGTCAGCAAGAAAGATTCCCGAGGGTGAAAGCATTCCACACCCCAGGGTAGGTTCCGCAACTGTCATGATGGTTTCAGAAATGCTGGGTAATGGGTTTATGCCAGGGAAAGGCCTGGGGGCTAAGCTTCAGGGGATTGTTCAACCTGTCTCATTGCCCAAGAATTTAGAGACCTTTGGATTGGGGTTCAAACCGACTGCGGCAGATGTAAAGCGAGCACGGAAAATGAAGAAGAAAGTTTGGGTTCTTCCCAAACCAATTCCGCGTCTCCCCAGATCCTTTATTAGAGCAAGTGCCAAGGGATCACCGGTCCCGAAAATTCTCGGACCATTGATTGGGATGGACGGGGAATTGAATTAGAGCTTCGAAAGGCTGTTCGCTGATGTCCATGTGATAGAAGTTGGATAGGGTTCCAGCAGAGCAGGCATACAGTTTGTGGGGCCTGAGGCCAAAACCAACAATTGGACGGTTACTTCTCTTCCTACCCGGGGGAGTCCTGGTAGTAGGCTTTGATTTTCCCTCTTGTTTTTCGGATTATTCCAGGGTGTAATCCAAATCTCCTTTTATTTTGTAAAATGTGAACCCTGTTATCCCGCATTTTTAATAAAATTCTCTTTTCTTGTCTCACTTTAATTTTGTTTTGTTCTTTTCTCTTTCTGAACAGTTTTCTTTTTACTGGTTCTAATGACATGGCATGTACAACGGATCTTCGACCTAGTCTAATAAATCAATCTGACTCCGACTTAATCATACAAGAGATTGGTAATGATGATGAGTCCGAATATGACGAGGATGAAGCCTTCGAAGAAATAAACCGAGAATTGTGCCAGTTCGAAGAGAAACCAAGCCTAATCTGAATGACACTGAGGCTGTAAATCTAGGGGATGCAGATAATGTCAGAGAAACCAAAATCAGCATCCACATTGAGCCAAACATCAGGGAGGAATTGATCAAAGCCCTCATCGAGTTCAAAGATATTTTTGCATGGTCATATGATGATATGCCGGGATTAAGCACCGATCTAGTGGTACACAAGTTGCCCACTGACCCGGCATGCCCTCCGGTCAAGCAAAAACTGAGGAAGTTTAAGACGGATATGAGTGTGAAGATCAAAGAAGAAGTGACCAAGCAGCTACAGGCGAAAGTTATTCGGGTCACTCGATATCCCGAGTGGTTGGCCAATGTGGTACCTGTGCCGAAGAAGGATGGGAAAATCAGGGTATGTGTCGACTACCACAATCTCAACAAGGCAAGTCCGAAGGATAATTTTCCATTGCCAAACATCCATATCCTGATCGATAATTGTGCTGGACGCGAAATCGGATCCTTTGTGGACTGCTATGCGGGGTATCATCAGATCTTAATGGACGAAGAAGATGCGGAAAAGACGCCTTTTATTACACCATGGGGAACTTACTGCTACCGGGTAATGCCATTCAGATTGAAGAATGTTGGGGCAACGTACATGCGAGCAATGACTACTGTGTTTCACGACATGATACACAAAGAAATTGAAGTATACGTAGATGATGTGATCATAAAGTCTTGGCGTCAGGAAGATCATGTAGCAGACCTGAGGAGGTTCTTTCAAAGACTTCGAAGGTATGATATCAAGATCAACCCGACCAAGTGTGCCTTCGGGGTTCCTTCAGGAAAGCTGTTAGGATTCATCGTCAGTCGACAGGGTATTGAGTTGGACCCATCCAAGATCAAATCCATCCAAGATTTGCCACCGCCAAAGAACAAAACGGAGGTAATGAGTCTGTTGGGAAGACTAAACTATATCAGCAGGTTCATCGCTCAACTCACGACGACTTGTGAACCCATATTTCGGCTGCTGAAGAAAGATGCTGCGGTAGACTGGACGGCGGAGTGTCAAGAGGCTTTTGACCAGATCAAAGGGTATTTGTCAAATCCGCCTGTGTTGGTCCCACCAAAGCCAAAGAGACCATTAATTCTTTATCTAACGGTCTTGGAGAATTCATTTGGCTGCGTGTTGGGGCAACACGACATTACAGGAAGGAATGAGCATGCCATTTATTATCTTAGCAAGAAGTTTACTGTATATGAGGTCAAGTATACTCAACTCGAGAGGACATGTTGTGCCCTAACTTGGGTGGCTCAGAAGTTGAAGCACTACTTGTCCTCGTATACTACTTATCTCATTTCCCGTTTGGATCCATTAAAGTACATTTTCCAGAAACCTATGCCTACAGGGAGGTTAGCAAAATGGCAAATTTTGCTCACAGAGTTTGATATCATCTATGTGACGAGGACATCCATGAAAGCCCAAGCGCTGGTCGACCACTTGGCTGAGAATCCCGTTGATGAAGAATACGAGCCTTTGAGGACGTATTTTCTAGACGAGGAAGTAATGCATACAGGTGAGCTGAAATTACCCGAGGAACCAAGCTGGAAGCTTTTATTTGATGGAGCCGCAAATGCGAAGGGGTTGGAATAGGAGCGATACTCATTTCGGAAACAGGACGTCACTATCCTGTTACAGCTCAGCTACGTTTCTATTGTACCAACAACATGGCCGATTATGAAGCATGTATTTTGGGTTTGCGACTAGCTGCAGACATGGATGTCCAGGACGTTTTGGTCTTGGGAGACTCGGACCTCCTGGTGCATTAGATTCAGGGTGAGTAGGAAACACGGGATTTGAAACTCATACCATATCGACAATGTTTGCACGATCTGAGCAAGCAATTTCAATAAGTGGAATTCAGACACATCCCGAGAGTTCATAATGAGGTTGCCGATGCATTGGCCACCTTAGCATCAATGTTACACCACCCTGACAGAATGTATGTTGACCCGTTGCACATTCAGGTTCGTGATCAGCACGCTTATTGCAGCATGGTAGAAGAGGAAGTGGATGGCGAGCCATGGTTTTATGACATAAAGGAGTACCTCAAGATGGGGGTATATCCGGAGCAGGCCACCGGAGACCAAAAAAGAGCCATTCGGCGTTTGGAAAATGGTTTCATCCTCAATGGAGGAGTGTTGTACAGAAGAACCCCAGACTTGGGATTGCTAAGATGTATAGACGTCGGTCAAGCCACGACGGTTATGGCAGAGGTGCATGCTAGAGTTTGTGGGCCACATATGAGCGGATATGTATTGGCAAAGAAGATTCTTCGAGCAGGGTACTATTGGCTCACTATGGAGCACGATTGTATCAATTTCATGAGGAAGTGCCATCAATGTCAGATACACGGAGATCTGATTCATTCTCCGCCGACGGAATTGCATACAATGTCAGCACCATGGCCATTTGTCGCATGGGGCATGGATGTCATTGGGCCTGTTGAGCCGGCGGCGACCAACGGCCATAGGTTCATTCTGGTGTCCATCGATTACTTCACCAAGTGGGTGGAAGCTAAAACTTTCAAGTCGGTAACCAAGAAGGTAGTGGTGGATTTTGTTCACTCCCATATCATCTGCAGATTTGGGGTCCCAAAAGTGATCATCACGGATAATGGTGCAAATCTTAATAGCAATTTGATGAGGGAGGTATGCCAACAATTTAAGATCACACACCGCAATTCCACCCCATATTACCCCAAGGCGAATGGAGAAGTTGAAGCAGCCAATAAGAACATCAAGAAGATACTGAGGAAGATGGTAGAAAGATCTAGACAATGGCATGAGAAATTACCCTTTGCCTTGTTGGGTTATCGCACTACAGTCCAAACTTTCATAGGTGCAACTCCTTATTTGTTGGTATACGGAACTGAAGCAGTAATACCAACAGAGGTCGAAATTCCATCCCTCCGAATTATCGCTGAAGCCGGGATTGACGACGATGAATGGGTCAAAGCTCGACTGGAGCAGTTGAACTTAATAGATGAAAAAAGATTGGCAGCAGTGTGTCATGGCCAGTTGTATCAGAAAAGGATGGCAAGGGCATACAATAAAAAGGTGCGCCCCAGAAAATTTGATGTAGGGCAGCAAGTATTGAAACGGATCCTCCCGCATCAGATCGAAGCAAAAGGAAAGTTCGCCCCAAATTGGCAAGGGCCGTATGTTGTGACCAGAGTGTTATCCAACGGCGCTTTATGTCTAACAGATATCGAAGGAAGATGCGTCGACATGGCTATCAATTCTGATGCAGTTAAAAGATATTATGCGTAATTTCTTTGATTATGATAGTTATTGGTTCGTTTGTTTGTACTTGGTACTCATTGGATAATGAAATGACGGAGGCAATTCTTTCTTCTATCCAAACACTTTTAACCTTTGTTTCCCCCCTTTGAGCCTTATTTATTCTTTCATACCCCTCTTTTGGAATCACTAACGGGAAAAATATATGAATAAAAGAAGAAAAACAAAAACAAGATAAAGGTCATAAGAAAAACAGGGGAACTGTGGGAACTACGTTTGACCTGATTCCTCAAAGAGGATACGTAGGCACCTCACGGCTCGGTCATAGTGCACCATAGTGTGCATAGTACACCATAGTGTGCATAGCTCCACATAGTGTAAATATAAAATCCCCAAGCAAGAAAACTGGGGCAGGGTTTATGTGTTGAAGTTTCAAAAAGGGATGATTCCAGGAGTTGTAGCGTTTCACTCGTCGAAGTCATTTTTGAATTTTTTCTAGCCTTCTTTAAACCCACACAAAACCAACATCAATGTCCAAAAAAGACCTCCCGATCAATATCCGAGAGGTGCCAAGTCAGGCAAATGAAAACCGAGAATAATACACTGATCCCCAGCAAAGAAGAGGATCATAAACTGGAAATGAATTGATAGCCGAAAAGAATCCCCGGAAGAGAGAGTCATATCGGCAGCACTCCAATTCCCCGATGGAAAATAAAATGAGAGAGTCTTATCGGTGAAAACCTTCACCGGCACCGTAAGGCGACGAAAGATGAGAGAAATAAAACGAGAGAGTCTTATCGGTGAAAACCTTCATAGGCACCATAAGGCGACGAGAACTGAGAGAAAGGAGAGAGTCTTATTAGTGAAAACCCTCGAAGGGCACTATAAGGCGACAAGATAGATTGACAAAAGGATCCTCATTTGCGAAGAGGTGGACACCTATTTATCCCCAGCAAGGGAGGCCATCAGGAAGATTGATTGGTACAAATAGACTAGTTCGATTAATCCGTAAGGCACGACATGATTCGTTGGGACCAGTCATACCGTCCAGATAAGTTCTTTCTTTTTCTTCTCTCCCAGCATTTGTTCAGAAATTTTTTTCTCTTTTTCTATCTTTTTCATTTCTTTGTCTAAAGGACTTTTTCCAGAAATTTGTTTTGAGAAGGATTTTCAGAGTTTACTACCAGGGGCCAAAATGGTATGAAGCAAAATGCGAAGGGCACAGGCCAAAGCCAAGGCAATAAGACAAAAGGCGTTTGTTGCAAAACCAAATGACAAACTGGCCGAGAAATTTAAGGGGAACATGAAGAAAAGCGGAAAACGATGGTTGAAGGACTTGTGGACCAAGTTCCAAGAAGATCCCCAGCAAGAACTTCGTTAGATCGCGGACCAAGGTCCAAGGTGGTCAGACACCATAGAAAGGGGGAAGGAGGAAGAGAGAATTAATCCGCAGCAAGATAACCCTAACAGTCATATCCTCAATAACATTATCCCCAGGTGATAACATGTTATGCCCTGCAGGGCTGGGGAGAAAATAAACTTTTAAGGGAGTAGTTTTGAAGCTGAAGAGGACTCCCACAACATGTTTTGAAACAAAAGAGAAGGGAAGGGATAAATAGAAAACCATCCCCAACAGAAATACCATCCCCAGGAGACATATCATCCCCAGCAAGCAACTTTATCCCCAACCAGTTTTGGGAGCACAGAGCAAGGAAAAGGGAAAGGAAAATCACCCCCAGCAGGAGTGACACGATCACTCACCATGTTAAAACTAACAAAACTCTCTTTGATTTCTATAGGAAAATAAAGGTTGATGATGGCAGAAAGACGCGCCACAGGGAAGGTCACCAAAACCGGGGCAGAAAATTTTCTGCCGTTGTCAAAAAATTTCTCGGAGGAAGGAGGAAACAAATTCAAATATTTTTATGGCTTAGTTTAACAGGCGCCCACCTGTATAATAAGAGGAATACTTTCCAATCTTTACATTTCATGTTCTAGGCCGTCCACCAATATAATGCGGGCATACATTTCTGTTTTTGTTTCATGTTCTAGGTGCCCACCAGTACAATGCGGGAATACATTTCTGTTTTTCATTTCATGTTCTAGGTCGCCCACTAGTATAATGCGGGCATACATTTCTGTTTTTCATTTCATGTTCTAGGTCGCCCACCAGTATAATGCGAACATACATTTCTGTTTTTCATTTCATGTTCTAGGCCGCCCACCAGTATAATGCGGGCATACATTTCTGTTTTCATTTCATGTTCTAGGCGCCCACCAGTACAATGCGGGAATACATTTCTGTTTTTCATTTCATGTTCTAGGTCGCCCACCAGTATAATGCGGGAATATATTTCTGTTTTTCATTTCATGTTCTAGGTCGCCCACCAGTATAATGCGGGCATACATTTCTGTTTTTCATTTCATGTTCTAGTCCGCCCACCAGTATAATGCGGGCATACATTTCTGTTTTCGTTTCATGTCCTAGGCGCCCACCAGTATAATGTGGGAATACATTTCAGTCTTTAAATTTCATGTCCTAGGTCGTCCACCAGTATAATGCGGGCATACATTTCTATTTTCAGTCATGTTCTAGGCGCCCACCAGTCTAATGCGGGAATACATTTCTGTTTTTGTTTCATGTCCTAGGCGCCCACCAGTATAATGTGGGAATACATTTCAGTCTTTACATTTCATGTCCTAGGTCGCACACCAGTATAATGCGGGCATACATTTCTGTTTTTAGTTCATGTTCTAGGCGCCCACCAGTATAATGCGGGAATACATTTCTGTTTTTCATTTCATGTTCTAGGTCGCCCACTAGTATAATTCGGGCATACATTTCTGTTTTTCATTTCATGTTCTAGGTCGCCCACCAGTATAATGCTGGCATACATTTCTGTTTTTCATGTCATGTTCTAGGTCGCCCACCAGTATAATGCGGGAATACATTTCTGTTTTTCATTTCATGTTCTAAGTCGCCCACCAGTATAATGCGGGAATACATTTCTGTTTTTCATTTCATGTCCTAGGTCGCCCACCAGTATAACGAGGGAATACATTTCATATTTTTGCATTCAGGCGCCCACCTGTATAACAAGAGGAATACTTTTCAGTCTTATACTACAAATCTTGAAATCAGTAACCCGCCGGAAGGCAGAAGGTCACAACAGGAATCCCCTGCAGGAAACAATAAAAATCCCAGCGTCGGAAGGCAGAAGGTTGCAACAAGAGGTCCCAACACAAATTCAAGCGCATGAGTCAAAAGGAAGAAAAGACGCGTCTTGAAAGAAGCGGCCTGTGAACATTAAATTATGCCCAGCATAACAGATTTTAATGAAGAAAGCCGTATCCCCAGTGGAATCACCAAAAAGTAATGAAAGAAGCCATATCCCCAACGTACCGAAAAAAATGATGAAAACTGGTATTCAGAAAAACAAAAGGCCAATGTCATCCCCAAGTTCTCGGAAGAAAAGCACCGGAAGAAGCACAAGCCGACAAGAAAGCAAGGCAACAAGAACAAGTTGAAGATAGATGAGTTCTCATAATCCGTAGTCTAGCCTAGCTTCTTGATTTTTCTTTTAAGCACAATGTAGCAAGGAGATCGGTAAAGCAATTGTAACAGCATACAACAACAGTAACAGCAAAATCACAGTTCCATGGTAGTCCTAGCTACCAAAACTTCTCGAACTACATTAACCTGATTCCCTTATAGCCAGGGATATGTAGGAAACCTTTGAAGCAAAGGTTCGGTTAAATCTTTTTCAAAACAAAATGCTTCACACGGAGTCTTCCAACGAGCAAAGTCGCTCGTATCTGCTCACTTTATCTTTGCACGAAAGCTCCTTATGCTTTCGGACAAAGAGGGGCAGCTGTGAGCATGTAATTTTTGCTTCACGGAAACTACTCCAAAAGAAATCGGAAAAGAAATAAAACAAGTTACCTTCGGGTACAATTTTGAGGATTTGTGTGACATTTTGTTAATTGTTTTGTCCGTAAATGCTCGCCTTGCCATAGTTAAAAAATACAAAAATACATGTTGCATGCATTTAGGAGAAATGGTACATTTTGGGAATTAATTAACCATTATTTGGTTTTTAAAAGCGAAAATCACAAAAATAGGCATTTTATTCTATTTTGTTGTCATGGTAATTTTATTAAATGTTTTAATTCATGTGATAACTGTTGTTAGGTGTTAATTAATATTTGTGTAGTTTAATTTTGGTTTTTAGGAATTTTTGTTTAATTATAAGAAGGAAAGTATCGGATTTGGGCAAAAAATTCAACTAAAATCAGGCCCAAACCAATACCACGACCCAGTCCAAAACCAGGCCTTCCAGGCACGCCCCAAACGACGCCGCATAGGGCGTTTGATCTGAGCCATCCATCCAGTCCAATCCAACGGTCCAAGATCCCTTTCAGCAACCCGTTTACAAACCCGACCCAGTAACTGGTTCAAACCGACCCCCAACCAAGGCCAAACGGCGCCGTTCCACATTAAGTGAAAGATCCTGGCCATCGATCTCACTTCATCCAACGGCCAGGATCTAACCGCCCATTACGTATATAAGCCTGAACTTTTATCCCACGCCCCCAAACCAAAACCCCCCCTTCGCCCACTGTGCACCATCGTCCCAAACACAAACCTAACACCCCGTTCCAAACCCTAGCCTCCCCCATACACTCTCACCATGAACCCGGCGGCAACGATGCCGATGACCACCAAAGTAACACCCCTGATGCACCCAACCACCCTGAACACGGATCCGTTACCCCCTTGCCTCGAATCATTCCCCATCATCTCGAATCTTCGTTTGAAGGTTCGAGCAAAACCCCGATCTGCACCAACCCACCCCGGATTCATACCAGCCATTACCCTGCCCTCACTCGTGACCAAACCAAGCTTGGTTTGGTCCGAATCTACCCACAAACCCTCGAGCCCCAAATCGGAATGTTCAAACCCTAGAACACAAGAACTTTGGGAATCCGGCCAGTTTAAATGGAAGGTTGGGGTCTAACAAACCTTAATCGAAGTGTTCTCGGTTGAGAACACCTCGATTAAAGTTTGTTCGACCTCAAATGGTCAAGTCCAGTCAAAGCTTGGGTCGTTTGTTGTTGAGCTTCCAGAGTAAGTTCTTTTTTTTCCTTTTCTGTTTCTGTTTGAATGGTGTTTATGTTTGTTAGCATGTTTAATTAGTTTGTTTGGTATTTCTGATATTTTCTTTCAATTGTTCTCCATCTTCGTAAGACCTTTTATTTGGTCGATTATTCTTCTGTTTATGGTTGAATACGTATGGCGATATACATGCTTGATTTGATCAGTGTTGTCAAGTGTTCCATTTATGTTGTTCCTCTATTTTGTGCAAAGTTGTCTGAAGCCATTTGGGACCCTGTTCGTATTATTTGTTTAATCAACTGATTGTTCTATGTTATAATTAGTATAGTCGATTAGATAAACGTCGTCGATTAGTTGTACAGGGCTGAATGTTCAAAATGTCTGTTTTTGATAAGCCTCACACGTTTGATCAAACCATTGTGATGTAGCTGATTATTTGAATTTAGCTGGGAATGGTTTATGGTTGCAGTGCACGTGGGAAATGGTTAGAACTCAGTTTAGGGTAGCTTGAATTTGAACTTTCAGAAGTTCAAAATTTCAGGCTGTTGAAGTAGGGTAAAACAGTAATAACCAGGGGCTAACAGGGGTAGTTTGGGGTGTGAAAAGATCAGAAATGGTTAGTTTAAGTTGGGATGACATAGGGTACTGAAATAGGATTAAACTAATACAATAGTGGGGAACAAAACTTGATAGCATGGGGGTAATTGAATATTGTCAGCTGCCATACCATTTGGGGAACGAAACACATGATAATGGGAAATAAAGGGGTATGGGCAGAGTTGAGGGCTGAAGGGATCCAGGAAGCCTGGGGTTTGCCTATATTTTGTCTATAAATAGGCTCATTTAGGTTAGAGTAAGGGGTTGGACATCAGAAATTGAGAGAGGTAGAGTGTTAAAGCTGAAACTTCCACACTAAAGAGTTTGGGTGTTGAAAGATAAAAAGAAAAGCAAAAACAAGGCTGGTCCTTCAACCTTTAATGGGTCAGTCCAATTTCAGAATAATATAGAGTAAGAGGGTGTTGGATTTTTGACCATAACAGTCAGAAGCTACTGCTTTTCTGCATCTGTTTCCTTCTTTGCTCAGCTTGTATTTGTTTTGGTGCTGCTGAGCTGTAAACTGGGTCCTTTACCGGTAGAGCATTGTTTCAGTTGAGTTGCTTTTGGTTTTCTGAGTGCATTGGACCTCTGTTTAGCTCAAATCTGTTGCTGTTTTTTTCCTACTGGTTATTATTGGGGTTTTTCCTGGTGGGTTTGTTTGGGCTTCAAAAATCTGACTGCTGGGTTGTTTGCTGCTGAGTGCTGCCTTTCTGTTGCTGTTGTTGTTGTGTGTGTTGTTGCATACTGCTCTGCTGATCATTCCTCTTCTTCTTTTGCTTTCCTATACCAGGTACACAACGGATACATTGGTCAATGTAGGCTGAAATTTGAAGCATGAATACAAAGAGTTGAAGTTATTTTGAATTCATTTTAGAAATATACTGAACATTAGTTGTATGTATGATAGTGTACTTTCTCTACTAGAACCATGAAATTAGCTGTGGTGTAACTGCACTTTTATACATATCATTTAGTTGGAAAACTCTATGTTTTTACTTATAATAAAAAAGGATTAATGTTGCAGTAGCCATGTTCTGTTAAGTTCATCATTGTTGTCAAAAAGCATGTTAGGTATCCAATAGTTACATGACAATTTTTTTAGTTGGTAGGAATATGGTTTGATTAAGGTAAGTCGTACATTGCATTTTAGCCTCCCCCCTTATGAATATTAAGCACATACCAAATAAGTTGAATAGGCCCAATTGGAATAAGGGTGGCCCAGGCCGAGTATCACGTTATGCACATTGGGCCTGGGCCTGTAATATCTAAATAACTGCCCATACACGCGTTCATGTTCGGATTTTGCAAATCATATTCGAAACCCGACTAATAACTAACTTGTAAGCATGTAAATAAAGTTGGACCGTTCTTCTTCTTTCATTATTAGAGACAAACTCAATAGAAACCATAGCCACTATAGGACGACCTTTTAAATAAAACGAGACGAGCCTCGCCAAATAAAAATGCAAGTTGCGGGGCCCTCAATAACTGGTCATAATAAATACTTAGAATTTGGGATGGACTGTTTAGTGAATTCCACTGCCTTCCCCAAAGATTATAACGCGTTAGACTCTTTAGGCGCGATTTAATTAATCTTACCTTCTTAAACTCGGGTGTGCATTTCATGCGACCCAAATCCAAATCCCAAAACATTGAATAAAAATGTATTCCGGATTGCGGGTGCATTTCATGTGACGCAATCCAAAGACATGTTTTAAACGATGTTCACATTCTTTTAAAATATAATAATAAAAGCGGTAAAGAGTTAAAACTTGCACATGAGCGCCTAATTGTATAAAATCAGATAAACAAGCCGAATATGACAGTTGAGCGATCGTGCTAGAACCACGGAACTCGGGAATGCCTAACACCTTCTCCAGAGTTAACAAAATTCCTTATCCGGATTTCTGATACGCAGACTGTAATACAGAGTCATTCTTTTCCTCGATTCGGGATTAAAATGGTGACTTGGGATACCCTAAATCTCCCAAGTGGCGACTCTGAAATAAACAAACAAATCCTGTTTCGATTGTCCTTTAATTGGAAAAACTCCTTCACCCTTCGCGGGGGCGGAAAAAGGAGGTGTGACAAGCATAACTTTCAGATTATGAAATCAAGACAATTCATCTTGATAATGTTGGTTTATATCCAAGCTAATTTAGCATTGAATACCTCCTACTAATGGCTAAACTATTGCTTATGAGAACAAAGCTTCATGTGTTGGTCTAAGATATTCTAAATTGCATACAACAACACTTGTATGCATCAGACCAACAATATATGATAAAGTCCTCCCCTCACAATTGGTTTAGGATCAGAAATCAAATATTTTTACTATCTTTTGATGTGTGGTATATGATTAATCTCTCTACCACAATACACAAAGATATATTTTCCAAAGAAGATTGGGGATATATGTTAGTTTTTCTAACATTTGTAGAATGGAATAAACAACTGAAAAATATGCTATATGAATCGAATTATCATTAATATGATCCTCATTTAGAAGATAATTCAAGTCAAATGCCAGAAGCATTTGCTGATCCAAAATTTAATATCATATTTCAGCTACAAATGCTCCTATTAAAATTAAAGTCCCTAAAGGATAAAGTTTACTGTACGCATAAAGCGTTGTAGACCAATCTGTTCCAAAGTGTCACGTCCCGAATTTTTCACCCTCGAGAGTTGTGATGGCGCCTACTTGTGAAATCTAGGCAAGCCAATTATTAGGGTTCTACATAGTAACAATCAATCCCAAACAGTTATAAACAGAAACTAAAGTTAAACAGTTGATAAATGCGGAAGAGTTATAACATGATCAAATAATCCAATACAAGTCTACCCACGGATCTGGTGTCACAACTTCACGAACATCTACGAGTTACTACAAATACTGGTCTGAAAAGAAAGTATAATTGTTCTCGAAAAAGAAAAGAGATAGCAGAAAGCTAAACAGGGAATGGGGACTCCAGGCTCTGCGGACGCCAGCAGATCTACCTTGGTCTCCCAGGACCGAGGGCAGCTACCTCAGCTACTTACCGGGTTCGGTACGTAAATATGCACAAAAGAGTATAGAGTATAGTATCAGTACAACTGACCCCAGATATTTTATTTTTGTTGACTTCTTTAACACTAACTAACTGTTGCGGAAGCCAAATGTATATAGTGTGAATAAGTCACAACTACTATACCAAAAATTATGACAGCCACCAAATAATAAATAAGACAATAAAGCAACAATAAAGGGAACACCAGAATTTACGAGGTTCGGCTAATTTTGCCTACTCCTCGGACACAACCAATATTTTATTTCACTCCAAAAATACAAGTGAAATAATACTAAAGAGAGAAGATACAAATGCCTTAAACAGATGAGAAGGCAAATGAGAGGTGTGTTTCAATCCTAAACATTAGGCCTTCTTTTATAGGGGAAAAATCCCTTCCAAACTTAACTCCCAACCAATGTGGGACTTTGGCATTTTGCCAAACTTCAACAAATCTCCACCTTGGCAAAATTCCACATTTTCAATTCTCTCTCAATAACAAATTTTGGTTGTGTCTTCATCTTCAATCTTCAGTGTTCAACAATGTTGATCAAATCCAAACAATGTTGAAACTTGACCGCAGTCACCACCTTTGTCAGCATATCAGCAGGATTCTCTGTAGTATGAATTTTCTTCACCGTGACTCCACCTTCTTCTATGATTTCTCGTACGAAATGATACCGAACATCAATGTGCTTCGTCCTTGCATGATAAACTTGGTTCTTCGCTAATTGAATAGCACTTTGACTATCACAAAAAATTGTGATACCTTTTTGTTCAACACCAAGCTCCTTTAGCAATCCTTGAAGCCAAATTGCCTCTTTCACAGCATCTGTAATAGCCATGTACTCTGCCTCTGTTGTAGACAAAGCAACTGTTGACTGCAAAGTAGACTTCCAACTAACTGGTGCCTTTGCAAAAGTAAACACATAACCAGTAGTTGATCTTCGTTTGTCCATATCACCCGCAAAATCTGAGTCACAATATCCAACTACAGACTGATTGTCTTCCTGCTCAAAAACTAACCCGACATCTACAATATTATGAATATACCGTAGAATCCACTTCACAGCTTGCCAATGCTCCTTCCTTGGATTGTGCATATATCTGCTAATAACTCCAACAGCTTGTGAAATGTCAGGCCTTGTGCAAACCATTGCATACATCAAGCTACCAACAACATTTGCGTATGGTACCTTTGACATATACTCTCGTTCAGCTTCATCCATTGGCGACATAGTAGTACTTAGCTTAAAATGGGAAGCAAGTGGAGTACTAACTGGCTTAGTCTTATCATCTATGCCAAAACGTTGAAGTACTCTCTTCAAATATTCCTTTTGAGATAAACAGAGTTTCTTTGAACGTCTATCTCTAATTATCTCCATGCCAAGAATTTTCTTTGCCTCACCCAAATCCTTCATCTCGAACTCCTTCTTCAGTTGAATCTTCAACTTATCAATTTCTTCCGAATTCTTGGAAGCTATAAACATATCATCAACATATAGGAGAAGATATACAAAGGAACCATCTTTAAGCTTGTGTAAATACACACAATGATCGTATTTGCTTCTCTTGTACCCTTGCCGCAACATAAACTCGTCAAATCGCTTGTACCATTGTCTAGAAGATTGTTTCAATCCGTACAACGATTTTTCAAGTTTGCACACCATATTTTCTTTTCCAGCAACTTTGAATCCTTCTGGCTGAGTCATGTAGATTTCCTCCTCCAAGTTTCCATGTAAAAACGCAGTTTTTACATCCATCTGAACTAGTTCCAAATCCAATTGTGCTACCAAAGCCAACATAATTCTAATGGAGGAATGTTTTACAACTGGAGAAAACACTTCATTGTAATCAATTCCCTCCTTTTGAGCATATCCTTTGGCCACCAATCTTGCTTTGTAGCGAATATCTAATTGGTTAGGAAATCCTTCTTTCTTTGCAAATACCCATTTGCACCCAATTGCTTTCTTTCCCTTCGGGAGATTGGCCAATCTCCATGTATGATTCTGATGAAGGGACTGTATTTCATCATTCATGGCAATCCTCCACTTATCTTCTTCTGAACTTTGGACAGCGTCTTTATAAGTAGTAGGAACATCATCAGCTACAATTGAGGTTGCACAAGCAACCGTCTCTATGAGACGAACATGTTTCGTTATTGTTCTTTTTGGCCTGCTGGTTGCTATTGATTCAAGTTGTTGTTGAGATTCCTGAGTTGGAATCTCCTCTACTGGCTCTCCTTCCAGAGGGTAATCTTCATTTGTTTCCTCCTCTGCTTCTTGTGTAGGAAAAATAAATTTTCCCTCAAACTCCACCTGCTTAGAAGCACCTTCATTTTGTTTGGTATCTTCTGTTACCTTATTTACCATAGCAAATTCATCAAAGGTAACATCTCTGCTGAATATTACTTTCTTTGTCATAGGACACCATAAGCGATATCCTTTGACTCCAGAAGTAATTCCCATAAAAATAGCCTTCTTTGCCCTTGGATCCAATTTTGACTCCGTCACATGATAATATGCAGTTGAGCCAAACACGTGCAAAGAGTCATAATCTAAAGCAGGCTTTCCATACCATTTCTCAAATGGTGTCTTGCCATCAATAGCAGCAGATGGTAAGCGATTAATGAGGTGACATGCATATGTAACTGCCTCAGCCCAAAATTCTTTGCCCAAGCCAGCATTGGACAACATACACCGTACCTTCTCCAGCAAGGTCCGGTTCATACGTTCAGCCACTCCATTCTGTTGTGGTGTATGTCTGACAGTGAAGTGTCGGACGATGCCATCATTTTGACAGACCTTATTGAAATGATCATTTTTGTATTCACCTCCATTGTCTGTGCGAATACACTTGATCCTCTTGCCTGTTTGATTCTCCACCATCGTCTTCCATTTGAGAAAAATTCCCAGTACTTCATCTTTGTTTTTCATTGTATACACCCACACTCTTCGAGAAAAATCATCAACAAAGGTTACAAAATAGTGCTTCCCACCCAATGAAGGTGTTTTGGAAGGACCCCAAACATCAGAGTGTACATAATCCAAAATGCCTTTAGTATTATGGATCGCTGTACCAAATTTAACCCTTGTCTATTTCCCTTTAACACAATGCTCACAAAACTCCAAGTTGCAAGCCTTTACTCCTTTTAACAATCCTTGATCTGATAGAGTTTTCAAGGATTTTCCTCCAGCATGTCCTAAGCGCATGTGCCATAGCTTGGTTGCTTCTGCCTCTTTGTCGTCACTGGATGTTACTGTCGCTGTCCCAATAACTGTACTGCCACGATAGCGGTACATATTATTATTCTTCCGATTAGCCTTCATTACCACTAGTGCACCGGTGCATACTCTCATCACTCCATTTTCTGCAATGATTTTGAACCCTTTTGATTCTAGGGCTCCCACAGAGATGAGATTCTTCTTCAAATCCGGTACATATCGAACATCTATCAATGTTCTGATCATTCCATCATGGTTCCTTAATCGTATTGAACCAATGCCATATGAGGTAAGAGGGCTGTTATCCGCTGTGTGGATGACTCCATATTCTCCTTCTTGAAATTCCACGAACCAGTCCCTGTTGGGACACATATGATAGCTACAAGCCAAGTCCATCAACCATATGTCTGATGATGTTGATGACTCTGTTGTAACTAATGAGAAGTCTGAATCATCACAATCAGCTACATTTGAATCCATAATAGCCTTTCCATTGTTATGTTTGGCCTTATTCTTCAACTTCGGACAGTCTTTCTTCCAGTGCCCTTTTTCTCGACAAAAGACACATTCATCTTTGCTGGGTCTGGATCTTGACTTGGATCTTCCCTTCTTTGTCCTCGTTTGATTTTGAGGACGACCCCTCACAAACAGTGCTTCTCCTTCTCCGCCCTTCTGTTTTTCTCGCTTTCTTTGTTCATAGCTGTACAAAGCTGAACAAACTTCTCTGAGAGAAATTTCGTCATTTCCATGGAGTAGAGTAGTTTCAAGGTGCTCGTACTCATCAGGAAGTGACGCCAACAACATTAAGGCCAAGTCACCATCATCATAAGTTGTATCCATATTTTGCAAATCTGTGACCAACTTATTGAAACTGGTGATATGTTCATTCATCGTGGTACCAGGAACATAGGTGAAGTGAAACAGTCTCTTCTTCATGTACAATTTATTTTGACTGTTTTTCTTCAAAAATTTATCCTCCAGTTGTATATAGTGTGAATAAGTCACAACTACTATACCAAAAATTATGACAGCCACCAAATAATAAATAAGACAATAAAGCAACAATAAAGGGAACACCAGAATTTACGAGGTTCGGCTAATTTTGCCTACTCCTCGGACACAACCAATATTTTATTTCACTCCAAAAATACAAGTGAAATAATACTAAAGAGAGAAGATACAAATGCCTTAAACAGATGAGAAGGCAAATGAGAGGTGTGTTTCAATCCTAAACATTAGGCCTTCTTTTATAGGGGAAAAATCCCTTCCAAACTTAACTCCCAACCAATGTGGGACTTTGGCATTTTGCCAAACTTCAACACTAACGAGGTTAGGACACGACAATCATATATACCTATGCAGTTAAATCATATACCGACAGAATCATATTAACATAAATCAAAAGAATAAAGTGGGTAGGGGACATGTTGCGGGGAGTAATAGGTTCTAACAATAAGCCAACAAAGAAGCATCAATAAGAATCATAGTAACCATAATATTTACACCAACAAGAAAAATAAAATGGTAACACGTGCACGACATCACCCTTCGTGCTTTTACTCTCGTCTTCACCATATGAAATATCACACAGGGCACAATATCACCCTCCATGCATTACCTCACATAATCATGACACGACATCACCCTTCATGCTTATTCCTCACAATATCAGCACGACATCACCCTTAGTGCATTAACTCTCAAATCATGGCACGACATCATCCTTCGTGCATTAACACTCATAGTATCGGCACGACATCACCCTTTGTGCTTTACACTCTCACAATATCATGCACGACATCACCCTTCGTGCTTTATACTCTGCCTCACCTAAACAATAGAAAATAATATGTTTCGGCAAGGGAATCAACAATATCAACTATAACGTCCCCGCAAGGGAATCAACAATATCAACAATAACATCCCGACAAGGGATCCAACTATAAGCAATCTCGTTTTCAACAATTACTTTACAAAACGGAACTCAACTTGAGCCAATGCTCAACAATAGTCAATTACCATGAAACTTTCATAAACTTGGTTCATCAACTTTCATAAGCTTTGTTCAACATTAATAATCATCAATTTGAGCATGATCGATACATAATAGAGTCACAACAACTATAATAAAAGACCCACGGGCATGCTTGACACCAATGTATAGATACTTATCACCACACCTATACGTGGTACTCGATACTAACACATAGCAAATAGACCACAACTCCTATTCCCTCAAGCTAAGGTTAGGCCAAACACTTACCTCGATTATCCACGGATAATATAAGCCTCTACTACCGCTTTACCTCTCGGTTCCACTTCCAATTCGCTTGTATCTAGTCGCCATTTACTTAATAATATCAATAAGTGATAAATAAACCAATTCTAATGCATGAAAATAGATTTCCCATTGATTTCCCCAAAGTCAAAAATCGACCCCGGGCCCGCTTGGTCAAAACCCAAAGTTCGAACCAAAATCCGATCACCCATTCACTCACGAACTCAAATATGTAATTAGTTTTGAAATCAGGCTTCAAATTGAGGTCCAAATCCCCAAAATTTGAAAATTCTAACTTCTACCCAAAAACACCCAATTTCCCATAAAAAACCCTTGATTTTGAAATAAAATCATGTAAAAAGATGTTATAGATTGAAGAAAATAAGTTAGAAATCGTTTACCTATGATTTGGGAAAGAACTCTCTTCAAGAAAATCGTCTATGAGAGTTTAGGGTTTGAAAAATTGTAAAAGTGAAGAAGAATCCCGTCAAAAATCCCACTTAACAGGTTTCAGATGTCACAATTGCGACCAGGGGTTTTGCTATTGCGAATCCTTTGGAATCCTGTCATCTTCGCAATTGCGAAGGAAAACGTCACATTTGCAGTGGGCAGGTTTCGAAATTCCCAACCCAGTGTTCGCATTTGCGAAGAGGGCCTGCCCAGACTTGGTTTGCATTTGCGACACTGGGGCCGCATTTCCCAAATTTGAGCACTTCGCATTTGCGAAGCCTGATCCCGCAATTACGAGATCCTAAGCCTGTTACACAACTGCAATATACCAGCAATTTTCTAAGTTCAAATTCACTACGTGGCCTATCCAGAATTCACCCGAGCCCTCGGGCTCCAAACCAATCATGCACTCAAGTCTAAAAACATCATACGGACTTGCTCGTGTGATCAAATCATCAAAATAACATCAATAACTATGAATACCTCAAAATCATGAAATTCCTTAAGAGCATCAAAATGTCCATTTTCTCAACTATAGGTCCGATTTATACCAAACCATTTATGATTCTGACCAAATTTCACATATTCAACTTAATTATTATTTTAAACTTTTACCGGGCTTCGGAACCAAAATACTGGCCCGATACCATCAAGAAAATGCATCATTTCACTTCTAAAAGTCTTTACATTTTCCAGCAAATAATTTTCTTTAAAAATTCTTTTCTCGGGCTTGGGACCTCGGAATTCGATTCCAGGCATACGCCCAAGTATCATATTTTAATACGTAAAATACGGGACTGTCAAATCACGGGTCCGGGTCCGTTTACCAAGAATGTTGATCAAAGTCAACTTTAACCAATTTTAAAGGCCAAATTCATTATTCTTTTAAAATTTCAGATAAAAGCTTTTTGGAAACGTGCCCTGACTGCGCACACAAATTGAGGTGAGACAAAAAGAGGTTTTCAAGGCCTCGGTATGTGGATTTGACTTCTAAAACAAAAGATGACATTTAGGGTCATCACACAAAGGTAACAATTCTTTAAAAATGATAGGATCTAAAGATCAAAATGATCATAATGAGGAGGAAATAAGCTCTAGAAGATCCCACGAGATAACATTTCATGAAACTTTCGAAGAAGTTCAGGTACCTGAAAATAAAGAAAGTGATGAGATCTCAACAAGTTATGTCATTTAGGAACTGATACAAAATGATCGTAGACGATATATTTGATACAATATAGTGCACAATATTGTAAAAGATTATGAGTATCACACCAGCAATCCAGACACTTGAAGATGTCATACCATTTAGATACAAGTCATAACCTATATGACTTATTTGATTAAATCTATATGAAGATCCTTGAAGGATTTAAAATGCCTGAAGCATATAATTCAAAGCCGTACTCGATCAAATTACAAAGATCTTTGTACGGTTTAAAGCAATCTAGGTGCATGTGGTATTATCGCCTCGGTGAAATTTGCTAAAAGAAGGTTACGTAAGTGATGTTATTTTTCCATGTATTTTTATAATGAAAATGTCATCAGAATTTGTTATACTTGTTGTTTATGCTGATGACATAAATCTTGTTGGAACTCCAAAAGAGCTCCAAAAGGGCAATTAAATATCTTAAGAAAGAATTTGAGATGAAAGATCTTGGAAAGACAAAACTTTGTCTTGATCTGAAAATTGAACATTTAGCAGACGAGATCTTTATCCATCAATCTACATAAACAGAAAGGGACTTAAAATGCTTTTACATGGACAAAGCACACTCATTGAGTACAATAATGGTTGTTCGATCACTTAAAGTGAATAAGGATCCGTTCTTACCTCCAGAAGAGGATGATGGACTCTTTGGTCCTGATATACCCAAGTCTCTGTATTGTACTCTTTTTCTCTTGCTAATGATACAAGGACTGACATAGAATTTTTTGTTAATTTACTAGTAAGATATAGCTCTTCTCCTACACAGAGACTTGGATATTTGAAACAACATCTTTATCAGGGGGAGTAAAGTATGCACTGTACTCTTTTTTTCTTGCTCAGGTTTTTTTCCACCGGGTTTTTCCTGGTAAGGTTTTTAATGAGGCAACTTGTAATATATATTATTAGTGTACTCTTTCCCTTGACTAGGATTTTTTCCCACGAGATTTTTCCTTGTAAGATTTTAACAAGGCACATAATAATGAACATTCAAGAGGGAGTATTATGAAAATATTATTGTGGATGTCCATTTATTACTCCGCTGTAGATAATCTTCCTGAAGAAGATTATCCATATACTCTATTGAAGTTGATCTACAAGCAGCTGATGCAGGCAGGTTGCAAGCAACTCAATGAAATTACTTACAACAGCTTCTTGGTTTGATGAGATTAATTTAAATCGATCTGAAATAGTGATGTATAATATTCTCTACAACTTCACCTTTTGAGAAGATGGTATACAAGATTGGAATGCGGAGACTCAAATATTTGAAATAAGGTTTTTATCAGGGGAGTAAAATACGCGATGCACCTTTCTTTCCTTACTAAGGTTTTTTCCCACAGAGTTATCCTTGTAAGGTTTTTAATGAGGCTCCTAGCAATGCGTATTACTAAATATGTGTACACTATTTCCTTCACTAGGATTTTTTCCCACGGTATTTTTCCTAGTAAGGTTTTAATGAGGCACATTATCTTTTAATGAACATCCAAGGGGGAGTGTTATAAATATATATTATATTATGGATGTTCATTTAATACTCCATTGTAAATAAGCTTCCTGAAGAAGCTTATCCATATGGGACTCCGCCGTAAATATGTTTATCTATTTGGTACTCTATTGAAAATAAGCCTCCTGAAGAAGCTTATAATTTCGGTACTCCGTTATGGATAAATATTACCCCCGGTAGAAGATTATCAGTATATGGTACAGTAGCAGCTTACAAGCAACTTACAAGCAGCTTACACAGCAGCTTGCAGTAGCAGCTTACAAGCATCTTAGATAGCAACTTGCAGTAGCAGCTTACACAACAACTTCCTTTCGGCATTTTACAGCCATAAAACTGCAAATCCGCGCGAGTCCCAAATTTTTGTGTACTATAGCCCATGCCTTCCGCCTTGGGCCCGGATGGATCTTTATTTTATAACAGCATACATTTTGTTATTGGATTGTTCTTGTTGTTGTTGGTATATGTTATTGGAGGGCCTTGTTACAAGGGCGATGCTGCCCAAATTTACGTAAATGAGCTACTAATTTAAGTTGCGGATTTAGCCTTTACTCAATACTGATTTTGAATCTCTTTATGATGTGGAAGATTGAGTTGAGTTGTTTGAAGAATTGCTTGAAAGGTATTAAGGACTCAACGGAGTTAAGGTATGCTAAGGCTAGACCTTTCTTTCATTTTGGCATGATCTGTAACTACATGTGTTTGATAAATAGACGTAAAGAGAAGTTCATATTGCTGAATTTATGTAAATTATCCTAGTCTCATAAGTTATCATATTCTCCCTTATCGGGAATTCATATTTAGCTAGTATTGTCTTCTTTCAGCCAAGAGAGCAGAGAGTCTATATATACAATATTACAAAATTTTCACCATCATCAAGCTATAATCAATGGGCAGGCCCTTATTGGGAAACCTTTGATTAGATGATAAGTTATATACCGAGCCTACTATGGTCGAGCGCCTATGAGCGAGCCCAGAATGACCGAGATACAGAATCTAGTATGGCTAGACGCCTATGAGCGAGCCTACTACGACAGAGCAGTTACACATACAGAGTCTTATTGGGCCGGACAACTATTTTACTTACTATATTGAGAGAGATGAGTCAATATCAGCAGATAAGCATATTTTCAATTATATTTGACTCCCTGACACTTTCAGTTATTATATTATCAGCTCAGTTTCAGCTTTCAATTATTATGTTGTCTTACATACTCGGTACATTATTTTGTACTGACGTCCATTTTGCTGGGGACACTGCATTTCATGCCTGCAGGTCCTGATAGACAGCTAGCTGGATAGACCTTCCCAGTAGACAAAGTCAAACATCAGCTTGGTTGGTAAACTCCACTTTCTCGGAGTTACCAAGTCTATACCTTGGAGTCCATTTTATAAATACAAGTTTGATGGGTAGGTCGATGACCTATCCCGCCCATGATACAACTCAGTTATCCCTAGAGGCTTGTAGACGAGTCCTATACATTTTTTATGTCACTATGGTGGCTTTACCAGCCCTATGTAGATGTTTAGTTTGGTATTGCTGGTTGTAGACGTTATTTTCAGATGATTCAGAATATGACCTCATCGGCCTAAGTTAAGGGTTAACCCTCCAAAGTTCATAGTTACAGAGTGGTACGCTTGGGGCGAGTATAGCACCGGGTGCCGGCCATGCCTTTTCAGGTTTGGGGCGTGACAATGAGATTTCTTACCTTTTATAGAATTATATCTAAAGCAGGACTCCCCTACTATATAAAGGGGGCCTGATTATTTTTAAAGCACATTGTAACATTCACTCAGAAGCAATATACTGTTATTTTCTCTTTAGAGTTCTATTTCAACCGTGCCTTGATATTGTGATCGAATTGCATCCTATTCAAGGAGGACCCTCTTCCCAAGCGTATTATTATTCAATTCGTGTTGTTTGAACTTACTTTATCGTTCGTTATTTTTAATTATAATTTAACTTATTGCTTTGTGTCAATTTAATCCACGTATCCTGAAAACCACTTATAAATTCAGTTATTATCTGATTTTGAGGGGAAAAAGGGGGATTGATCCCAGATCATCTGTATGGATGACCACCTTCCAAACCATGTATATCCATTCTTCAAATATTAAAAGTACTCTCGCTTCAAGTTTTCAGACATTAGATCCACAACAATGTTAAAGTCTATATTTCCAAATTTTCATTTAATTTCTCTGCTCTAAATCTAGAATTTTTTATTATGATAATCCTAATTCCATGTGGCCCACCGAAGAGGCCTCTTAATTATGATATGGGTACTTTAATTTTGACGCAAGAACATGCATAGGTCTAAGAATGTTTACATATTAAGAAATATCACCACTTGGACCAACTAACAAGGAATATATTTAATCTGCATTTTGAAAATACTAAAAATCTTCTTTTACAAGTTTAAATTAACACCTTTCCTCACAATGGAAGGATTCAGGTTCTGCCGCGTTGACTTGCATGTTTTCTTAATAAAGTATAATAGAAAAAAGGTGGAAAAATTACTCAGAATTAATAAACTGAAACATGTGATCAAGTAGGGTTTGAAGGCGAGCTCATGTGGTCTGCCTTCTGCAGTTGAAGTGATGGGTTCAAACCCCTTTAATAGCATAATATTCTCTTTTCCACCTTTTCTTTTCAAAACAAAATGTGTCCACATTTCACTTTCAAAAGGAATTTGATTACTCTTGCTATTTTAAGGAAAAGCATAAGTTTTCATGTACTAAGGCCGAGATTTCAATTATATACTTTTTGGGATCTTATTACCCTGTGAAAAACATTTTTTTTTTTGATAACAGGCGCTGAAAGGCGCTGAATTATTATTATGCAATAAATTAAAAAGAGTTATTATAGTGCCAGAATGATCTTGTCGAAACAGTCCTTAGTAAGTCTTTGTGAAAAGTAGAGAAAGCAAATAAAAGTGGTAATCGTCACACTCAATGTTAATATGTGAGTTACATTTGCTCTCAAACTGCGCTAGTGTGTGCACCACTCGGTTTCCTGCACGGTAGACGTGCCTAACTTTCGGCTGGCCCAGTGCATCGAGCAGGAACTTGCAATCATGGAGAAAATTAGCAATAGCTTTTGTTGTGAGAATTGTTTTGCAATAGGTTAAGTATTACCTGGCAGTCTATTTCTGTTATAATCGAAATTCGATTTTTTGTGAAAGCAAGTTTTAATCCTTTTAGTAGCGCGATGATTTCTGCTTAGATGGGTGATGAGACAATTGTGTGGTAGGAGAATCCATCAATCCATTTTCCTTCGGAATCTCTTATATTCCACCTGCTCCTCCAATGTTGGAGGTTTTTTGGTATGCGTCATCTATATTGAGTTTATAGATATTTTATGGTGGGAGTTCCCATTTTATCGGGATTTTTGTTGTTATGGGATGTTTGAAGTTATGGTTTGTTAGGCAGAGGTCCATTGTAACTATTTTTTTGCTATCAATGTGTGTTGAGCAGTTATTAAAAGTGTCATGGTTACCATTTAGCCAAATATACCAAAGAATAATAGGTGTAATAATAGCCAGCGGGATTGAGGAGTTGTTTGGTATAATGATGCTTGCACCGAAAGTACAATTATCTTTTATCCAATCTCGTTGGTTTGCATGTGGGGTGGTGATGTTAAGCTCTCCCATATTCTGCTGTTCATGAGGCATTGGAAAAATATGTCGTATGTGTTTTTCTCTGTCTCTCAATGTTTGCAGGAGTTGACTTCAATTATTTTCCTTTGGTTGAGGACAACTGTAGTAGGCAGTCGTTGGTGTAGTAGAAGCCATAGAAAAGTTTTTAGTTTGTTGTGGCAGTGTTCTTTCCATATCCAGGAGTGGTTAAAGGGTTCCTGAGATTGGGTAGCCTCTGTGAGCCTAATGAAGAGATGTAGGCAGATTTTATTGTGAAGTTCACATCTTCCGTTTCTTTCTAGAAGAAGAAGTCATTTAACATTTCTTAGAACAGAATGTATGTTTGTGTTATGATGTCAGAGAGCGTATTTTTATTCCTAATGATACAATTAACATTTTTATTAATATCTTTCTTATCTAGTGATCCCTCAATTAGTTCCCTTAGTATGTGATTGCCCATAAACCCATCTTCTTACCAAAGGCATATTTTTGTTCCCGTTTTCAATATTACAAGCGATGCCTTTAGAGAAGAAAGAATAAGTTTTGGCAGTGCTTTTTCAGATGTAGGAGTCATTTTTTTAAAACTGTAGGATTTATTCTTTGGATGCTATTGTATTTACCCTTATTATTTTAGCATAAAGAGCGTCAGGATTTGTGAGGAATCTCCACAATAGGTTTGATAGGAGTGCACTATTTTTTCTTGTTGCTTTGTACAACCCCAAGCTTCCCTCTTATTTAGGAGATACTACTTTATGCCAATTGATGTGATGTATTCTCCCTTGGTCCGTTGTAGAATCCCATAAGAAGTTTCTCTGGATGCGATGAATATTTCTAGTCTTAGCTGAAAGAAGGTTTATTTGCATGGAATGAGTGGAGATTGCTGACAGAGTCGACTGTATAAGAGTTAATCTTCCAGATAAAGTGAGTAATCTTGCTTTCCATCTTTTAAGTCGAGTATTCATCCTGTCAATTATGAATTGGTAATCCGAACTTTTTGGTTGTAGGTTAGTAATCGGAAAACCCAAGTACTTCCCTACATTGTTTTTTATCTTAATATTTAGTGTGCTGGCTAGAGATGTCTGTTCTTGAGTTGGTACATTAGAGAAAAAAAAATTATTTTGGATTTGAAAAAATTTATTCTCTATCCAATTGATGGGAAACGAAGTTGAATATATTTATGATAAAGGTTCTGCTAGAATTGTCTGCCTCAGTGAATAGAATAAAGTCGTCTACAAAAAGGAGATAGGATATGGCTGGTCCATTGTGGCTTATTTTAACGGGGTTTCTAGCTTAAAATATCTCCTTCTTGATCAATGCAACGTGTTAGAGATTGCATACAGATGATAAAAAGATACAGAGATAGCGGGTCTCCTCGACGGATACCTCTTAATGGCTCAAAGAAATCAGTAGGTTTGCCATTTGCAACGATTGAGGTTGTAGTTGTATATATGCAATTCATAACAAGCGTGATTAGGTCTTGTGGAAAGTTTAATGCGTTCACTGAGCTCCTGACGAATGAACATTCAAGTCTGTCAAAGGTCTTTTCAAGATTAGTTTTTAGCATCATCTTTCCAGTCCGATCCGTACAACTCTTGAATGAGTGGATTGCTTCTTGGACAATTATTGCATTGTCAATTGCTCTTCTTTCTGAAATATTACTACATTGATCAGGACATATAATATTATTGAGAAACGGGCGAATATGATTTAAAATAATTTTTGTTATAGTTTTATAGATTGTGTTACAAAGGCTGATAGACATATATTGAAAAATATTTTGAGGATGTTTAACCTTGGCAATAAGAGCTACATAGGTCCTATTTATTTCACTTGGTATTACTAAGGGAGCAAAGGCTTGAGTACATGTATGTGTGATAGCCGTTTTTGTGCCGGAATAGTATTTCTGGAAGAAGATTGGATGGATACCATCTGGACCTGGAGCCTTTAGAGGTTTAAAGGATTTAATAGCTTTGATAATTTCAGTTACTGAGAGGGGCGTAATGAGTGCTGCCTTATCCTGTTCTGAGAGGATGTCTATCAGGCTTGTGTTAGGAGCTATTGTATATCTGCATGATTCTTGTTCAGTTGTGTAGATTTTTGGGGAGGTTATTCTCATTAAAGAAGAGCTTGATTTGGGGATCTTGTCTCCCTGAATAGAGCTATAAATAGGTGAATTTGTATCCATAGTAGGACATGAAAAATTCATATGTATACAAAGGCAAAAATCTACTCTTATTCTATAAAATCATTCTTTTTCTTTTGCTCTTAATATTGCTCTTATTACTGCTTCCGGAGAAGCCAAGTCCATGCATAGCCATGCTTCTATTTTCCTCAAGTTATTTTCTTAATTTTATTTCTGTTCTTATTTAGTTTATATTCTTGGATCAAATTAATTCACGTGTCTATAAATCACGTTACAAATTCAACTGTATCGTTTTACGAGTAAACAAAAACTAATTATATATTTGGAATCACTGGCTCGTGCATAGTACGAAAACATATCTGACTCGGGTGTTTTGATCTCATTAATCAATAAGTAATTTTCGGGTTGATTTTGACTTTGATTCAGGTTTATTTATATGAGATGATAATTCAAACGAGCATAATTAAACCCGATAATTAATATTTTACATAGATTGAAGATGTTCGACTGAGATTGGATGTGAAAATCAGTAAAGAATTAGCTGCACGCTTAGCTTGAATGTGAGGTATGCGGAGACACTGACTTCAAAAAGTGTTTTCCTAAAAGATAAGCATACTAGCTAGATAATGAGCTATACGATATGGTTATAACTCATAACAGTGAGGCGACAAGCATATAAACAAAAACCAAAGGTACTATAAGGCGTTAGTGTTATAGTGTCAGCTCAGTATTATGCCTTATGTGCATGATTTGACACTGTTTAGTTCAACTAATTTTTGATAATATTTATGCTAGTACAATATTATGATTTATATTCATGTTACAATACATATGCCAGTATACTATAGATAGTATAAATACATGCATTCATTTGCATAACATGAAACCTTTATTATAGCCTATTTGGCCAAGCTTCTTCAAAACTTAAAAAAAAGTACTTTTTTTTTCTCAAAGTCGAAGTGTTTGGACAAGCTTTTAGTAGAAAAAAGTATTTTTAGTTAGAAGCAGAAAAAAGTAGTTTCTCTCCAAAAACACTTTTAAAAAAAATACACTTAGAAGCAGTTTTTAAAAGCTTGGTCAAACACTAATTGACGCTCAGAAATGCTTTTCAAATTAATTAGCCAAACACAAACTGCTTCTCACCAAAAGTACTTTTGAGAAAAGTACTTCTCAAAATAAGTTGATTTTTGCACCTTGGTCGAACATGCTATTAGATAACTGTGGATGGCCAAAGTCCCACCCCATCAAGTTATTGTATCAAATAAGTATGATGGCTTCAGTTATTCAGTCATACAAATAATGGATAATTCGTGCTTCCCAACTAGATTCTGAACTTGCCATTGGACGAATAACTCGTTTAAGTTAATTACTAGATTCATATTAAAATATTTATATATATTTAATGGATTTATCTATATACATATATTGCCTAAGCAAAAGCTATTAAATCCGTCTGAACCATAACTATAGACTCAGTTCTCAGGACGAGCGAGCAGCGCGGTTGATCGATCTACTGAACCTTCTAGACTACAATGAAGCTTCCTTCAGCTTCACTTGACTCTTAATTTCAAGCGTTGAATTAAATACATAACAAATTTTATTTGTGAAAAAATAAATAAAGAAGACAATAATCGACACAAATGCTTATATTATACAGCAACTTGAATCGATCAAGCTATTATCTCATCTATTTTACACTCCCTATACTTGATATCAGCTTTACTGGATCCAGCCTCATGGATTATGTCACAACATTCACATCTATCAATCTGAAAAGAACAAAGGAAAACAAAAATTTATAAAATACAGAGATCAAAATAGAGAAATGTGTAATTTTTACACAAGTAGATGTTATTATATATTCACTTTTTTTCTTTTTCCTTTTTATTTCGGGGAGGAGGACGAGGAAAATATATTGTTGAGATTTTCTTGGTTTAACACAATTTGCTAATTTTCCAGGTTATTAATTCCTGTCACTATTTATCTTTTATCTAATAAAAGAGCAGTTCGGTGCACAAGGCATCCGCGTTCATGCAGGGTCCGGGAAAGGCTGCACCCCAAGGGATGTGATATAAACGGCTATTGTAATGCAAGCATTAATTAGTGACTGCTTCGTGACTCAAACCCATGACCTATAGGTCACATGGAGACAATTTTACCGTTGCTCCATGGTTCCCCTTCCATATTATCTAATAGAGAATATTTTATAGTGTCAGTATATAAAAGTTAAACTCATATAGAAATTCATGAGAGATTATGGAAGTACAAAACATTACCTCAATACGTTTTGTTGCTGGTGAGTAAACATGAATTTCAGAAACATATTCGGCAGAATAATTTCCAGTAGATAAACAAGCTCCAATCCCACTTGGCCATGCTCTAGTATAAGTAGTAACAATTTCATTTCTTGGAGTTTTCTCAATAGATTTGAAGAAAAAAACATGAGGAGCTTCACAAGGATCCAAAGAAGGACTTCTAACATCAAACATGTAATATGGTGGACTAGGACTTGGTTGCCATGTCTTGAATGTCACAATAGGATTTTGTATCCAACTTCTAGGCATTATTTTTTCATAAATATGAGCTGAATATCCCCAAGAAACTGAAAATGTCCAATTACTTGATCTTTTGTGGCAAATGGTTTGTTGTAACATTCTTGATTGATCATAATTTGCAGCATTTTGGAGGTGGAAACTAGATTGGGCACGATCCATTGAGGGAAAAATTGGATCAACCATGTCAAAATGGTGTAGGGACATTAATAAAGACTTTGGATGATATGATAAAAATCCAGATATGTCACCACGTAGATCAATCTGCAAATTATAAATATCCAAATATTATTTAAGGGAAAAGAAAAAATTGTAAACTTAATCTAATTAGTTGATAAGACATATCTTGCTGAATACACTGACAGTGTAAAAAAAATGATTAAGGTCGGTCTCCTAGAACGAGCTATCAAATGATATAATCTATAACAGGTTAAAATATACTGATAGTGTAAATTTTTTTTACCGGTTAAAACCGGAAAGAAACCTACCTGATGAATACCTTGAAGAGGAGAAAGGTTGACTCCAATATCAGAAATGCAAAGCATTGTGGTTCTATCAGCAGATTTCAAGTGAGAATATCTTTTTAGGCAAGACATTATATTTTTTGCAAATGCTCTAGCCAAAGGATAACTTAAAATAATTCCAGCTCCACCAAAAGCTTCATGAAATGAGTACCAATAATTCGACAATATAAATTCTGAATGTCCGCCAATGTAATAGTACTTCGTATGATCATATTGGGTAAGAATATCAACCATATTATCCACAAAAAATATTGAGTCGTCGTCCCCCATAATTACCCATCTTACCCCTTCATGTTCCTCTCTAAATACCTCCATAATCCCATGAACCATTCTTAAAACTCTTGAATCAACATGTTTGGTTTCTTTAACTAGTTTTGGAACATCATCGGATATTTTATAAGGAGGTGAATTTATTGACCAAGGTAAAAGATTACCTTTAGGAGGAACATCTAGTAAAAGATGACCTCTTGTAATATTTGGTCTCCACCAAGATTCAATGTAGGATTTTCTATGGTGCCATGCTTTTTCTGACCCTAAAATTCCAAAAAGGAGGTGGTTAATATTTGTGCGATTGTTGGTTTGTGCAATATTTGATGATCTAATTATAATTGGGAAATTTAAGGAAGAGAAAAGATAAGAAGATGGACAGTCAGAGTCATTGAAAAAGATTATTGAACCTAAGTATAGGACTAAACCACAAATTAACACTGTTTTGCAAATGCTAATGACAGTGGATTTGTCAAAACTAGACATGTTAGAGAGATTGAGTAGAGAGAACTAACAAGGGAAACAAGTGAAACTTTGCTCTGGTATGAGTTTTGTAAGGTTTTAAACAAAAAGAACACCCCCCCCCCCCACAACAACCCCCACCCCACCCTTACAACACACTGATGTCAATGATCTTTATATGTCCTAACATACACTATGTCACAGTCTTTGTACTAGATCGTTGACTAAAATATTATTGTCTTTAATTTCATGAACATTTTTGATTAATTGACCCAAATCGCCGCCTACCCAATCACTTAAATCAAAAGTAACTGACAGATGTATAATATACGTTTGATATATATAAAATCGCTAGTCTATGTATAATTTATGTATAGTATGTGTATAACTATGTATAATCAGTATATAATTTATGTATACTAGCTTGAAAAAGTAAACAGTGAATCCAACCGGCTACTTGGTAAAGAACAAACACTTTTTGACTTTTAAAAGCCAAACTTTGTATTTTTAAGCCAAACAAACATTAATTTGCAAATAATATATATTTCCAAACGTCTAGGCTGTCTTTATTACAACAATGTTACATTTCAGAAGAATATGTAATTACCTTACGCTAATTTTTCCCATCTCACACTTCTATTCCAGAAATTTGCTGATACGAATCCCGATATACAGTTGAGAGTTTACTACTATTAATATTTTTCATTTTGCTTTGAATTTATTGAAATAACGTCGGATGTAATTCATGATCAGTAGGACAGTTTAATCCAATATTTGCCTAACTTCGAAAACTAAAGTAAGGTTAACAGATTAATTAGGTCAATGTATACTTTTTCTTATCTGAATAATTATGTTAAAGGTTGCTAATTCTTGAAGTCTCTCAAACTCACGTGATAGTTTTAAATTAATTCGATCCAGTCAAACAAAGGAATCTTAAGTTACCTTCAAGCTGCTTTTATAAAGCAGTTCTCATCTTTGTGCAACATAAAATAATGTTTACCAATAAGGATACAATTATTCTTTCATTATTAACTATAGGTATCGGGTTCGAATCCTGGGTACAAAATTGTCCTTGTTAGGAAGCGCTTAATCGCTAATGCGAGATTTTCCGGCACGAATTCGAATTTACAAGCTTTAGTGCAGGTACCAAACACTAGATTGAAAATTGAAACCAAACATAAAATAGAGTTAATAGAGAATATAGCTTCAAAAATGAATAGTCCTTTGAATTAATTAGTTATTTGATTATTAGTGTGTTAATTTACTCAAAGCAAGTTATATAGTCCTACAACTACTAATAATCTTGGCCTATAACTAATTAGAAGTTGCACAAAAGGCCTCTTCTCTCTCCTCCCCATTCTCTCTCTTCGATAACGGTAACATCTAGTCGGAAACAACTATCTCCCTCGGAACTCAGACATGCATTTCTACGTTCCTCCTTTAGGAACAAGCTCCAACACGCCCCCAGATCCACCAGATATTACAAATTTTCCTCCCCTTACCACAAGTTCCCAAATAATCCACAACAATAACAATCAAGATGTGAATTCGGGCTAAAATCTTAACCCAGAAGATCAGGCTACATACAGAGGAGCCCTAAGGCTAAAGTGCAACCCACAAATAAGGGTAGAATCAAATTTCCGCACAAGAAGCATAAAATCATCAACGGAAAACCAGTAGTCACATTCACAAAGGAAGAACATGATCTACTAGCTAAGACTTGCAAATGGACTTAATAGGTAACTTCGATTAGAATCGCCCCCAAATTGACAAAATTAGGGAAGATTTTGCGAGAATTGTACCTACTAAAGGGCATGTGAAAATAGAGGTCAAAGATGCTAGACATGTCTTTATTGATATTGAGAATGAAGAGGACTACATTTTAATAACTTCATTTACCTTTATACAACTTGGCAAAGATCACTCCATGAAAATACAATGGTGGACTTCTAATTTCAAACCAAACAAGATACGATACTAGCACCGATCTATCTACCATGTCGTCCATAGCATTACTATGAGTGGGCAACACTCTGTAGGATTGTTGGGCCTATTAGAACACCGATTGTCATGGATAAAATCACTTAGACAAAAACTAGACCTACGACGACTAAAATGAGGATTGAGATAGATTTATCGAAACCTCTGATCACTAAAGTTCATGTGGCCATTCAGAATCCAGAAGGTATTTTGGAGACATTCAACCAAAAAATTGAGTATGAAATAGTCCCCCTCTTTTTCTCCCATCGTAGAATCCAAGGTCACACAAGGCAGACCTGTCAACGTGCTCCCTAAACTGATCATGTGGATACCCAAAATAATGAGCTAGTAGAAGAAGAAAAGAGGAACCAACAATCTGAGAGAAACATCAACAACCAGATCAACAAAGGTAACATATATAGTTCAAATATGGCCACTTCTAGCTCAGTCAGTACAAAGCATTGAACACAACAGATGAAAGTAGATATAAGTATGAAAAACAAACAAGACACTAATGCTTTCAAATCTACTATGTAGGAAGGATGGCAACAAGTGCATAAAAGAAGAGAAAAAAGCAAAAACAACATCAATGTGAACTCTTCTTCAAAGAACCCACATACTAGTAAGGAGAAAGAAGTCCTAAATCAAGGCAACAACTTTCAGCTTAATAGCAATATGTTCAATCAACTAGCTGAGCAGGAAATAATGGAACAAACAATGGAGACTAAAATAGATAAGGAGAACAATGTACAAGGCAAAGCTGAAAAAGACTCTACATTCCAATTTGGGACACAGAACACGACAACAAAACAAAGAAAAGAAAGCAGAACAAGAGCGAAATGCACCACCATAATCTTAGAGTCGGAAAGAATAGAATTGAACCCTTGTCTTATATGGAGAGCACTGATCAACAAGCTCAAATCAACAAGGAATTCTCAATCAGTAATGATGCCAATAATAGCAAAAGGGTGCCATCCAAAAAATAAAAATTCAAAGACAAAGTTAGTACCACTAAAGGTAAAACTACTAAGGGGGAGGATCAAGTGCCCAAGACTCTACCCCTATGGACCCCCATAAAATTTCCTCCAAAGTAGACCACCTCTTATATCAAGGAAAAGATAACCAGTCTGACCAACAATTCCCAGGATCTGGATATACTGAAGGAGCAAGTGGGAAATAGACCTCAAAATCCTGAGGCTGAACCCCCCAGATTCAATGAATTAGCTTATTAATGTTCTAGTTGGCCAAGTGCAAGAGGTTGATATGGTATCTGGTGACAAGCTCAACCAAGATATATTTATAGAATGTATTGAAGAGGATATTGAAAAATCTCTATCAGATGATGAAGTTATTAGGGGGATATCAGAAAGCCCCACTCTGAGGAATTGCTTTGTTTGAAAGACAAGGAGCAGACTAATGTCTCCAATATCAACAACCTGTCCCCAAGGAATGAACACAATATTTGAGGGAGTCAATTTTCCAAAGGCAACTCTATTGACTCATCAGTAGCAGATCAAAGCACCCCCAATCCGAATACTTCCCATGATTAATACAATATCGTAAAATATCATGGGTATAGGGTCCAAAGGATCTCTTAAGAGACTCCAAACTTTGAAACTTCAATATCAACTTTCTCTCATCTGCCTACAATAACCTATGGTGGATAGTGGCAAGATTGAGAAATTCAAGAGAAAGTTGGAAATGCAACATGCCTTCTTTAATTGCTCTAACAAGGTCTGGCTTTTCTGGACTAACGACATCAACATTACTGTCCTTCAAGACAAAGAATAACATGTTTACATTAAGGCTGATCACAATAACTGGCCCTCATTTCTTTTAACTATTGTTTATGCTAAATACTCTGAAGAATTGAGAAGGGAGTTATGGGCAGATCTAAGAAACCTAGCTACTGCCATCCAAGATCCCTAAGGGCTTATTGGTGACTCTAATGTGATTACTAATAGAGAGAAAAAATCAGGTGCCAGACCACACAGACTAGAGGAAAGCCTGGACTTCATAGACTATCTCAATGAGTGTGGACAACAAGATGCTGGTTTTACTGGTGCCAAAGTTACCGGATGTGATAATAGGGATCCACCCCTCACTATATGGAAAAAGACTTGAAAGATTGGTATACAATTCTTGTTGGTTTGATATTCTCAATAGCACAGCTGTCACATACCTATCCAATTCCCGCTTAGATCATGCTTCATTATTAGTGAAGCTACATCATGAAGATACTTAAGATTCCTGGTACTTCAAGTTACTCAACTTCTGGACTGAACACTGATAACTATAGATTCTAGCCTATCTTATGCTCTCTTTTGCTTAGGTTTTGGATTAAAAATATGTAAAAGTATTCCCGAAAACTAACTTATTGTGCTTGTTTGCAGGGTTTGGTCAAAATGAAGCAAGAAAGTCATAACCAGCTCATAAAGGAGCTAAATCTGCAGAAGTTCAAAGCTGAGACAAAAGCGCTGACGGCGAAAATAAAGAGCGGCCGCGGAAAGTCCACGCTGAGGCGGCCACAATTACGCTGACAACGGAATTGAGGTTCAGAGAAGACATCTTGGTGTACAACAGACACCGCTGACTGCGGTGAAATAGCGCGGCAGCGGAATACTTTATGTGGCCACGATGCTAATTCCGCTGAGGGCGAAATGGAGAATCAGAGGCCTAGAAATTTGAGCTCAAATGAAGAGTGCAGTGTTGATACCCAATTTTTTTCTATGTATTTTTATATACAAAATACTTTTAAAATAGCATATATATGCATATATAATCATACCCAAGTGTTTTAGTATTTTTTCAATCTTTTAAAGAGTTTTTAAATCAATTTACTATCCATTTTAGCAGTACAAAATCCATAATTATTCCCAAAATCATTAATTTTGGTGAATAATTTATTTTATTCCCATATTTATACCAAAATATAGTTAAAATAACTTTTGTATATTTTTACAAATTTATTTGGTATTTAAAAGTCTAAATTGCATATAATTGCAATTACAACATATTTTAAGATTAATAGCATTTCTATAATTGTAAAATTGGATTCAATATTTTTAAATCAGTATTTATGCATTATTAGTTGGGTCAGTACTTTTAATTTGTTTTTAAAGTTTTTTTCGCTATTTTTATAAAATAAAAGAGGAAAATTGGCTATTTAACATTTAGCCTATTTCTATTTCAATTACAGCCTCATTTCCTTTCAATTTTAACCTCAATTTGACCTCAATTCCGCCCAAATTAAAACCAACCCAGTTTCAATTTAGATCCAACCCACGACCCAACCCGTTCCCCACCTACCACTTAAATCTGGACCGTTGATCACTCAAGATCAACGGCCAAGACTTGCCCTTCCATAATTAAACTTAAACGACTACCCTAATCTCCCTCATTCTCACTTGACCCGCCGCCTTGAAGCCCTTCATCTCTCAAAACACTCTCAAGCTCCCTGAAACCCTAGCCATCTCCCACCTTATTCTACCATGTTTCCACCAGAATCCGTGGCTTCTCGGGCCATGAATGGTTGGCACTCACTCCCCTCTACCATCAAACCATGGTTGTTCGAAGCTTTGAGGCCTGACTTTGATGGTTCTCCCTCAGATCCTCTTAGATCTACAGTTCTATGGCTTTTCCGGCCATGCTCCGGCCTATTCAAGCACTAGAAACCTTTTCTAACTCAGCCGACTCCAGATTGGATTTTCTTCCAAGCCTTTCTCATTTCTAGGGTTTCTTTGAAATCCTGAGCTATTCGAGGTTTTTTCTCTGTTTGTTCTCTTAGATCTATGATATATTTGTGTTCTACTGGATGTTTAAAGTATTTTCCCCAATCTTTCTTTCAAAAATTGCTTCTCTTCGATTTAGGGTTTCTGAAAGGTTATGAAAACATCTTTTTGATTCTTCCTTTTCTTTTCTTTATGTGTATTATGCTCGTATGTTTTCTTTTCTACCACGCATGAGTTGTTCTTCTATTTTCTTTCTACTATACATGACTCTTCTGTACCTTTGTACTCTACTGTGCCTCTAGATTAGGCTCGCATGTTAATGTTTGTTATGTTTTCCTACATGTTCTTTGCTATACTTTCCAATATTCTTCTACTGTATGTGTTTCTTGTTGAGTTCTTTAACTTTGTTTGTTTTACTGGGCTCTTGTTGGAGTTCTAAGGATGTCTCACTACTATTTCTTAAGCTTATATCACCCCTTTTCTCTTCTGAACTTGCTTAAGTTCCAACTTTTCTTGAACATGTTCTTTATGCTCCTCAAATCAACTTTTTACTTTGTTGCTTCAAACCTGCTATCATGTATGTTGGTTTCTCATGAGTCTCTGAAAGAGACCTCTGAGCCTGTTATCTGTCTTCTCGTATCTGCTTCTGATTAAAGTTGAAAACCCTAGGCTTTGGGTTCTGGCAAGTTTTATTTTGGACTAGGGCTACTTTGGGATCCTGGACTCTCAGACTCATTATGAGTCTACAAACTGAACTTGTATCCCTTTTTGACTCTGAACTCTTTCTATGATAGTCTTTTCTAATCAACATGACAACTCCTTTTTGCTTGATATTTGTGTGCTTTATATATGAGAAATTCTTCTTTCAAAAAGGGTTTTGCCAATTTGTGATTGATTCAAAATTCCTTTTAATAGGGTTTGATTGATTGTTAATTATTTTCTCTAATTAAACCTTTCTTCACCTTTTCTGGTTGGATTCATTCATACCAAAACTCAATTTCTGATTTTTACTGGCTGATGATTGATTGCCTTTCCTTATTTGCACAAACCGTGTACCATTGGACTTTTTCCTTAAATAAGCCCTGTGTATTTACCCTTCTTGTGTCACTTTGGAAAAGATTTTAATCCAATTTTTTCCTTAATTGTCTTCTACCCGTTTGAAATCAGAATCCCTTAACTGAATGGAGATTCTGTGTGATTGATTGCAAACTGTTCCCTTACCTTTTCTTACTTGTTCTCTGCACTATAAAAGGGGCACGACCCTTCTGCACTTAGACACCTTAAACCTTCAGTTCAACAATTCTAATTTAATATTTACACACACACCTCTCAATTATGATACTCTTTCAATACTCTACTCTCTTCTGAGATTTTTTGTACTGTTTGCTTGTAATTTGGTTTACAAGACTTCAGCTTTCACTTATTTGTTTCCCTGAAACTGGTATGCCTTATTTTCGATTTCAGCACCATCCCTATGTGTTTATTTTACAGTTGCTACACTCCTATCTACTTTGCTATTCATGTTCTGTATTGAATATGCTACTCTCTCTTTGCATCTGCTGTTTGTTATGAACTCCCTATACCCCCACTCCCTTCTATGTGTTTGAGTTAAGGTTCATGGCTGACAGCATCCAAATTGATGCTTAGGTCTGAACCTAATCCTCAATGGATCCCAACTCTCAATATGTGGCTAATAGGCTAGTCAGGGGTGTGCCAGCACTCTTAATTGCTGGGCATGACCACCAGCCTGCCATGGCTCTTCCTAATTTCCCCTTGTGCACTTACACTTACTCTTAGATTCTAAGTTCTGACCCCCCTCGTATGAGCCTTGCTTTGGGACCTTGAGCTCCCTATGAACTTGGACATTTGAGGGCTGGTATTTCCACACTATATTATGCTCTTAATTCTGCAATGTGTTTGGGGTATAAGCATTTCCCGGAGCTCTTTGAGACTTTTGGGAACTGTGATAAATCCCAAATATGAGAAAGGCTTTGGAACCTGATCCTGGAAGTTGGTTCACCTTATATTGTTAGACCTTGAGTCTGAATTAGGCTCATTGCCTGTAGCTTAATTTCTGATGTAATTTTACTTTTCTTAATTCATTCTGGTCTGTAATATGTTGTAATAACTTATGGGGTTCTAGTGAAAAGGGGAGGGTCACTTATGTATGAAAAGGGTAGACAACATGCTCATAGGCGTTACTATTTACAAGCTCTGCACTTACGTATATCATGTAGAAATCCTGCCTATAAGTTTTCCGCACTCATGCACGTCATATAGAAATCCTGCCTATAGTTTCTGTACTTTCGCATATCATATAGAAATCTTGCCCATAAGTTTCTGCACTTTCGCATATCATATAGAAATCCTGCCTATAAGTTTTTGCACTTCTGCATATAGAAATCATGACTATAGGTCTTCGGCACTTCTGCATTTTACATCTATCATTAGGCAAATAGTTATAGGTTAAGTAATAATAAGTTTCATTCTAGATACCATGTCTATAGGACTCCTGCACTTTTATAATCATCTTAAAATCAACAACGCCTAGAAATCATGGCCTATAGGAGTAACCAGTTGAATCTGATTCATTTATTTCATCTACAAGTCTAAAATTAGTAGTAATGTCGTTTAACATCTGCAGAACTTATGTGTTTTCTACAGTGAGTAATCCTTCTTTAAAATCGGATTAAGCACTGTTAGATATCATGTCTATAGGTCTCACTTAGGCAAACCATTAGGTAATTAACTAACTGCATCAGTCTTTGATAAATTACAACTAGGGAAGGCTAATTCGTACTCCTCATTTGAGAAATATGTGATGAATCAGCCTACCCTACGCTTTAGTTTAATTCAGACCATAACCAGTACATACAAGTCATGCTAAATGATTTGTTTCTTTAAATAAGGAGGCCCGTTTGAGCCTTTAAATGTTATGTGTTTTCCCATATCTGCTCTATGTGTTTTGTTTGTCGCCCTAGATTTTGTCCTTTAAACCGTAAAAGCCAAATCTCCCTTCCCTTTAGGACTAGTAGTCTCAATGCCTCCGAGGCTGATAGGATTGCGGCGTGTACTAACATGCAATAAGTAACGACACTATTCTGCGCTTAATACCTTAATGGGGTGGGAAAGGGTAGATATGGATATGATGACCGGTGCGCTAATACCACGTGTAACCCCTCTTTTGAGGAGTGATTACCGGGTATTGCATTGACGTGATCCATATTAATCATAAACCTAGGACCCCCTCCCTTTACCTGTCCTTATCTGTTTTCTTTAGAATTGCTTAAATCTTTCATAAATTTCTGCCCTCTTTACTGTTCCTCAAAAGTCTTCAATTTATTTGCCATATTATATGCAAGCCCCTCTATTTGAGCCCTTAATTGCGTACTTGATTATGTGAAGTCACAATTGTAACATGGCCAGGAACCACACTAGTGGATCTTGAGGAGTGCCTAACACCTTCCCCTCGAGATAATTTCTAGCCCTTACCCAAACTCTGGTTCTTCAAACTCAAACCCTTCTTAGTGTCCTAATGCACTAAATTATTAGGTGGTGACTCTTCAATTCCAAAATCCCATTCCCAAAAGGGAACGAGTTGTCCTCCCAAATGTCACAAGCCCGATTTCGCGAGGAAAAGGGGGCTCGACATGTGGTCCGCGAACATTTACGTGGCCACGGTTGAAGACAACGCTGAGGTGGTCTAATTTATGCTCCCAGCAAAATCAAACCCAGTCCCAGTCCAAAATGGAAGAAACGCGGTCCGCGCTTGCTTTTGCGCAGATGTGGAAGTCCAAGCACTGAGGTGGTCAGTATTACGCTGGCAGCGGAACCTCCGCATGGGTATTTTTGTCCAGTAATTTCAGCTGTGTATAAATAGTTCTTTTTCAGATTTTTAGGTCATCTTTGTACGAAGGAGCTCGTGAACAGTCGTTTTTGACTTCTTGAGTAATTTTAGAGTAGCTTTAGCTTATAATCTTAAATTTTATTCTTGTAATCAACTTTTATGGCTTATATTTCATCTTCATCTTTAATTTTTACCTTTATTATGAGTAGCTAAACCCATTATCTAGGGTTGTGACCCAACCCCAGTGTGTGTATTTAATGGATCTTCTATTTTAGGGCTTAATTGTTTATGGGTTAGTGATATTTAGCTTGATTCACGCTTTAATTGTAGAATTTGTGGTTGCAAACATTGATTCATGCCTTTAGACTTAGACTCTTCTTGAGAAAGAGGGACTAAGTCTAGGAAAATTAGGCTAACAAGGAATTGAGGTGCATTCAAGAGATTGATAGCCCCAATTAAATGGTTAAACCTAGAGATAATAATATCCAGCTTGAGCCAATTTTACTTGTATTATTTGAACACCCAATTGGGCTTGAGAAAACCAATTAGGGCAAAGTCACTCAAACTACCGAGAGGTATAGAGTGAGCAATTTTGTGTAAAGGTTATATCACGACCCCCAATATAACAAGCTTGTCCTAAATTTTAGATCCCATTAGATACTCGCCTAGGTTTAAGTCACTTCCCTAGTGCCTTTTATCACTTGAGAAAACTTTACAAAAATATTTTTCTTAGTTTATTTTCAGTATTCAATAGCATTAAAAGTAGAATAGTAATAAACCCAAACATGGTTAGAAGTTCAATAAAAAGCAGCACGCATAGCTAGATTATATAGAAACCTAATTCCTAACCAATATTAACTCCCTGTGGAAATCGATCCCGGCCTTTCGGGTAAAAGCTGCATCGACCACTCCTTGTCATTACATAGTGGTGTAGAGTTGGAGCCGATCACTTTTTGGTGCTGTTGACAGGGAGTTAAATGATTTTGGCTATCTATCTGACTAGTTGTGTTTCTTATTTTTCTTTCCTTCCATTTTACTAACTTGTGTGAGTTAATCGATTCAGGTACCAAATGGCAAATAATGATCCTATCGGAAATGTTATCCCGGGGGAGGAGGTATATGATAATGGTGAAGATGAGGTGCCTCTAGTACCTTAAGCTTAAAGAAGAGGTCGCCAAGCCAATGAAAATATTCCAGACCCTCCCCCAGCTCCTCCACGAGTAGCTCCTCAGGTGCTTCCAAATGAAGGATATGCAAGTGCAGTTGTCCCAACTCAGATTCGGGTGGGCAATTTCCAGATTACCAATGTCATGCTGACTTATTGGAGCAAAGAGGATACTTTATAGGTGCTCCCCATAAGAATGCATATAAATATCTAAAGGGCTTTGTGGATACCTGCTGGGGAAGCAAACAAACAAATATGTCAGAGGATGCATTGAGACTGAGATTGTTCCCTTTTTCACTTATAGGGAAAGCTTTGGACTGGCTCGAAAGACTCCCCAACCATTCCATCACTACGTGGGATGAGTTGGCCGACAAGTTTATAGCCATGTTTTTCTCACCGGGACATATGGCTGCTGTCGCGCCCCCTTTTTCTTCACGGAGTCCGGGTTTCAACATTCATGGGGAAACACTCATTTCCTATTTGGGAATTGGGTATTTGAAATTGAAGAGTCCCACCTAACGGATTTAAGGTGCGTTAGGGCACCTAGATTAAATAACTCATGGACTAGTTTGCATTACCATAGATTGGGTAAGGGCTCGAAATAACCTTGAGGAGAAGGTGTTAGGCACCCCTCACGGTCCACAACGGTGGGTCCCGGTCGAACTCAATTATGTAAATTAGTTATTTAACAAATAGGCAGTCTAAGCACACATATGCAAATAAAGGAAGTTTAACAGATAGGCAGTCTAAGCACATATATGTAAATAAGGTGAGGGAAGTCCTAGGTTTGTTAGCCTATAGGATCACATCTGTACAATACCCGGTAAGCCTTCCTCAACAAGAGGGGTTACACGTGGCATTGGCGCACATGTCATCATATCCTGTACTACCTAATTACCCTCCCATTGGTCATATCCTAAAGCGTTCTAGCAACCTCAAGATGTATCCTATGCGTGCACTGCCCGTCCCTGTACTTATATAGTCCCAGAGGCATTATGACTTCTAGTTAAGGTGGATTTAGACTCTCCTACAATAATTAAAAGGAGACAACTCTAGGTGACAAACAAAACATGTAGGACTGGACCAAAGGTAGAACAATTAAAAGGCTCACATTTTACCTCCACAAATAGAGCAAGTAAGTGCACGTCTCAAACAACATATTTCAGATATTGAAGAAAGGATCTAGAACAAGATATCTAGGTGAGCATGACAAGCAGAGAGTATGCAATATTGAGTTAAGGCAAAGTGTTAAAGACCTATTCAGTTTACCTACTGAATTTTAGAACCTGCTGAATTAGGGCAATCACAAGTAAGCAAATCATAGTTTCACAGTTTATTAGACCTTGATTACCTATAGGCTTGCCTAGGCGTGGATTAACAGTAACATGTTATCTAGACATTAATATAGACCATAATTCTGAATCAGTAATTGACAAATAGATCTTGTTTATTGGATCTATATGCTATCTAGGTGTTGAAGAATGATCACATGCATTACAGAACTGGTTTACATTTCATCTCTACGGGCATGATGTCTAAGTGTTGAGATTGTTTTTATGCTTATTCCTTATAGGCTAGGTGATGACTGATTTTTATGCATTTAAACTATAGGCAAGGTTTTAAGCAAGTGCAGTAAAAATCCTAGAAACATGATCTCTAATGCACATAGGAAAGTTTGTGAACGTGATTATTAAGGCATAATCGATAAATGACCTAAGAACCGGATTTTAATGCATGTGTGAGAATGCGGAATGGAAATTTAGAAAAAATAGCGTAATGATCCTATAAACATGTTTTCTAATCCACATAACAATCCTGTAAGCATGGCTTCTAATTCATCATAACAGTCCCATGAGCATGGTCTCTAATGCATGTGGACAATCATAACGGTCCTATGAGTATGGTTTCTACTCAATTCCCACAAAAGATATATAAAAGTCCCTCCCTTTTACTTATTTCCCTAATATCTGTTTACAAGAAATTATTATTACAAACCAACACTAGAAGTGGAATTACTACAACTATAGGGAGCCTGAATATTGGCCCAAAAGATAAACCTGGTAGACCAAGCCTTCAGCCAGTCCACAAATGCCATAATCTCATAGCGCACCTAATAGGATCCTGGTGTGTCAAAGTTCCCAAGGGCCTCAGGTACCCCGGGCAATGCTCACACTAGGAAACTTTTAAAGTAACCCTTTGTGAGCAAGTTTTGGAAAGCCAACTCCAGTGTGTCAAAGTTCAGAGGAGCCTCAGGGACTCCTAAGCAATGCTTACACTAGAGGGGCAAGACCCTAGGTGTTCTAAGAGTAGGAGTTGAAAAATGGTGCTTGAAAATATAAATAGTTTTAAAAAAAATAATTTAGGAGTAAAACAGTTTAGAAGTGAAATAGGAGTAAACAGAATCATTACAGCCCTCCGCGTTCAAACAATCAAACAAGGACAAAACAGGCTCACAACCATTTCAAACAAGCTTCAGATTGCATAGATTCAACTAAATCCATTAGTTATCACTAGGTGGGTCACATAGCATACTAGGAGTAAAATGATAAAAAACCATACAAAGAAGGGTAGTAAAGGTTGGGAACATCGAAGTCATTAGTCAGGGGCACATAAAACAGGTCAGGAAGGAAATTATGCCAGTTAACACAAAGCAGGTTGACAACCAGATTCCCTAATACTCAATAGAGGATATACATGCTGATCAGAAGCCAGAAAATAGGAAGCACATAAACTTAATAACCAAATTACACAATACTGTATAACAACAGAAGTAATCATGCTGATTTAAAGCAATAGACATGCAAGACATAGAGCTAAATACAGAAGTAGTCATGTTGATTGGGATCAAGGAAGATATAGGTTCAATTACACAGAAGTAGCTATACTAATAGAAGTCCATAAGTAGTCATGCTGATTAAAATACAGAAAAGTCATGGATTCAACAGAAGTGAAGCAACAAACAAGAAAGCACATAGGTTTAGGCTTCATAACATAATGAATGACATTAAGAAATGGAAACATACCAGTTAAAGATAGTAAAACAGAAGGTGAAAGTGTGCAGAACTCAGTGATCTAGCATTGACTTTCGGTCGGCTAGACAATGTAGTGAATACAAATAGTAGAAAGGTTTTATTGAGAGCAAAGTTTTTGTGTTTGTGTGTGTGTGTTTCTGAACTATTGTCCGTGTTTAGAAGAATCAGAATGAGAGTATATATATCACTTGGTAAAGTAGACAAATAAGGCAAGAATAATTTAAAAATTCGTAAATAAGGCAAGTAAATATAATCAATCAGTTAATTGGGGCTAAACCTAACCAATCCGCATAAACAGAATCCGGGAAGGTCACGATAGCACAAGGAGAATAAATTACCAACCCTGATTGGGACTCAAATAAGGTAAACAAATCACTTATTGACCATAAATTAACTAATTAGTCGGAATATGGCAAGTAACACCAATTAAAGGTCACAAATACAGAAAGTAAGTAAAAATCCTAAAAATACTGATTTTAACAGGAAAAATTATTCAAATCCCTAATAGAAATCAATCAGTATATTGGGTTGACAGAAATAAACAAATAACGGGAGAAATTTGAAGTAATTAGTGTCACAAAAAGAAACGTCTAGGGTTTAAGCATATACACGAGAATCAATCAAGCTAGCAAAGAATAGTCAGATTCAACACTTGCGAGTTTGAAAATCGTTTGAAGAGAAATTAAGACGAACTCTAGTTCTTAAAAATATTGAAATCAAATAATGATAAGAAAAATAGAAAGTTTTTCATATACCAAATAATACTCAGAACGTTTAAGATCTACAAGGATCGGAACATACCCAAGTAGTCATAAGACTAGGGTTTTGGAAGATGACAGGGACGAAAAGAAATCAATCTAAACCCATAGATTCGAACCAAAAATAGGAAGAAAACAACACTCACAAACGGAAATGGCCATAGACAGGTCTGTGAAAAGGTTTCGAGCAAAACCAAGTTGAATCTCTTTGAGATTCTCTCATATATCAATGAAGTCGAACAACCAGAAGATGTAGCAGGCTGGAAAGGGCCGGAAAATACAGAGAAACCCCATAGATGAGGAGTTTTGTAGGTGACGGCAGCTAGGCTTTAAGGTTAGGTTGAGAGAGAGTTGAGAGATGAGGGAACGAAGGGCGGCGAAAATGAGAGGGTTTAGGGGGATTAATACAGTAAGTGTAATCGTGGACCGTTGATCTAAAAAATCAACGATCACGATTAAATGGAGTGGTTGGATCAGGTAGGTTTAATTGGGTTAGGGTCAGATAAAAATTGGGCATGGGAAGATTAGGACTAATTTTAATTGAATTGGGATTGAAATTGGGTTGTTCTTATTAGGCTAGGTCCGAAAATAAAAAGGAAAATTTATTAAATACCCATTTAATTGATAAAAAATAATTAACAGATTACAAAAAAATGATTTTTATACCTAGAAAGGTTTTAAAATAATTACCTAGTATTTAAAAAATATAAAAGGCTATTTTATGGTAAGGTAATGTAATAATGCATGCATGGGTCATAATTGCAAAGCAATTGCAATTGTAACCCCAAAAATGCAAATGCGGCTATTTGTGCAATAATTAAAACTTATTGCAAATGTTAATAATAAAATTAAACCACAAAATTATTATAAAATTATTTGTGGTGTAATTAGTAACTATTTGCATAAACAAAATACTGGAGTAATTAATTAAAACTCATAAAAATGCAAAAATTATGAAAAAATATTAATTGATGCTAATGCATGGTTTTGGAGGTATATATATATATTTTTTAAAAATATTATAGGGAAAAATTGGGTATCAACAACTGCCCCTCTTTACCCGGGAAGGATGAAAGAGTTTTCGGGTAAAGAAATGATGTCCAATTTTGACCGATTGGGATGTTTTTTGAAAAATAGAGGTCGAACCCTAGTCTCCGAGCTGCCTACATATCCCTGGTTTTATAGGAATCAGGCTATGTGTAGTTCTGGATTCACCGGTTAATGAAGCCGATGGAGTTATTATAGGAATGGTGGACAGTTTCAGCAAAGGTTCTTTTGTGAAGGATAATGTCAGATGGAGTTATAGTTGTGAATCCGGAATGTAACGGATGTATTTTAGGGCAAATGGCTGGATAACATAGAGTAGGATGGGTAACTGATGAGAATCAGTTATGAATGGCAATGTGAAAATGGCATGAGCGGAAACCAGAGTGAAGGCTGCTCTTGTTTGAAGAACGGTTACCTCCTTGATTACCTACAAAACTTAAAACATAATGCATGCGAGTATATAGATGATGCAAACTCCCTTTGGACCATGAAAGATTGTCCTTGGACAGTGCAGATGATGTCCTTAGACTATGATGTAATAGGCCATAAATTGTAAGATAGGAGATTCGCAGGCCATGAAATGATGTTCTCGGGCCATGAAAATGGTGCCTCTGAACCATGACGCCTTTGAATAAAGAGATCCTCAGGCCAAGTCATGGTGTCTTCCAGCTATGAGGATGATGCCTTTAGACAATGACGCCTTTGGACAAGTTGGCGATATTTCAGTCCATGAGATGCAATAATATGATGATACAATCAACAACACAAGGCTTAGTCTTGTGAGGTTGAGGGCAAAGCTTAGCCCGAAAGAGGAGAAAATAGATAGTGCCGGAGAGACAACGCTTAGTCTCGGATAATAAAGGCAATGATTGGCCTTATGCAAATAGGAGGCAGAGCTTAGCTTCATGCAAGATTCGGGACAGGGCTTGGTCCTGTGCAGATGGAAGGCAGAGCTTAGCCTTATGCAGATATGGAGGCAGGGCTTAGCCTCATGCATGATTGGAGACAGAGCTTAGTCTCATGCAAAGAGAAGGAAATGCTTAGCCTTATGCAAATTTGGAGGCAGCGCTTAGCCTCATGCAAGATTGGAGACAGAGCTTAGTCTCATGCAAATATAAGGCAATGCTTAGCCTTATGCAAATGTAAAGGCAGGGCATAACCTCATGCAAGATTCGGGACAGGGCTTAGTCCTATGCAAATGGAAGGCAATGCTTATCCTTATGCAAATATGGAGGTAGGGATTAGCCTCATGCAAGATTGGAGACAGAGCTTAGTCTCATGCAAAGAGAAGGAAATGCGTAGCCTTATATAGATATGGAGGCAAGGCTTAGCCTCATGCAAGATTGGAGACAGAGCTTAGTCTTATGCAAAGAGAATGCAGTGCTTAGCCTTATGCAAATGTGGAGGCAGGGCATAGCCTCATGCAAAATTTGAGACAGGGCTTAGTCTCATGCAAAGAGAAGGCAGTGCTTAGCCTTATGCAAATGTGGAGGCAAGGCTTAGCTTCATGCAAAATTTGAGACAAGGCTCAGTCTCATACAAAGAGAAGGCAGTGCTTAGCCTTATGCAAATGTGGAGGCAGGGCTTAGCCTCATGCAAAATTTGAGACATGGCTTAGTCTCATGGAAAGAGAAGGTAGTGCTTAGCCTTATGCAGGGAACATGTAGTAAATAAGGGTAGAGTATTTCTTAGTTGGAGACATATTTGCGTGTGGCAGCTTGATTGATAGTGACTTTGATATGCGTATGTTTGTGAATACTTCTGTTATGTCCACCATGCCTGCATCCAAAGGAAAATTTTGAGTTTTGTAAGGGGAGGTTGGTTCCTGCCTCCATATGCTGGCTTTGCTCAGCTATGTTCTGTAGGCCTTGTTTGAGTTGCCCTGGGTAACACCTGGCTATCACGGAAATAGAGTTTTCAAAAATATGCACTTATTGATAAAGTAGAGTTATTTTAGAAAACATAGTGAAATATCAATTAATTTTAGATGAACTAGTGACTGTAATGCATTTCAGAGACATTGCAGCTTTCTTGTATTAGAATTTTTAGGGTCTTCCTCAAAATTCTGCCCCGGTTTTGGTAAATGATCCTTTGACCGTTTGCGAGTGACGAAACATGTTGAACCTTCTTCGAAATTTTGAGAGTCCTTCTCAAAATTCTGCCCCAGTTTCTTAACCAATTTCTGACCATCTGGCATATGCTGGCATTGGCTGTACTTGCTCCAGAATTTTGAGGGTCCTCCGCAAAATCTTGCCCTAGTTTCTGGTTCTGGGAAAATGAAAATTTTATTATGATATGACTGAACCCACAGGGCTGCCTACGTATCCTCTCTTAAATGGGAATCAGGTCAAGCGTTGTTCAATTACATCAGATGAAGAAATGTAAACAGTCTAAACATAGTATCTCTTGACTGCTTCTGAATTGATTGGTTTTGACCAAACTTCTCCGTCCATTTCTACAAGTATGAGTGCTCCTCTTGTTAGCACCATGTGAACCATGTAGGGACCTTTCCTGTTGGGAGAGAATTTCCTTTTGCCTTCATCTTGATGCAGAAAGATCTTCTTCAGTACCAACTGTTCTGGTGCAAACTGCCTTGGTTTGACCCTTTTGTTGAAAGCTTGGGACATTCTGTTCTGATAAAGCTGACTGTGACATACTGCATTCATCCTTTTTCCGTCTATAAGGGCTATTTGTTCGTAGCGGCTCCTTATCCATTCTACGTCGCTGAGTTTAGCTTCCTATATGATCCTTAAAGAAGGAATCTCTACCTCAGCTGGGATGACAATTTCGATACCATAAACCAGTAAATAGAGAGTTGCCTTAGTTGATATGCGGACTGTAGTGCGGTACCCCAATAGGGCAAAGAATAACTTCTCGTGACATTATTTGTGGTTTTCTACCATCTTCCTTAGTATCTTCTTGATATTCTTGTTAGCAGCTTCCACAACTCCATTCATCTGAGGTCTGTATGTTGTAGTGTTTTTGTGCTTGGTTTGAAGGTTTTGCACATGTCTTTCATTAAGTCACTATTGATATTGGCGGCATTGTTGGTGATAATGGACTCAGGAACTCCGAATCGGCAAACAATACGATCCTTGACAAAGTCTGCGACGACTTTCTTGGTTACAACCTTGTAGGATACAACTTCTATCCATTTAGTGAAGTAGTCAATAGCCACTAAAATGAACCTGTGCTCATTTGAAGCAGTAGGCTCGATGGGACCGATGACATCCATTCCCCAGGCAGCAAAAGTCTAAGGTTCACTTGTTACGTTCAGTTCATTAGATGGTACCCTTATCATGTCTACATGTACCTGACATTGGTGGCATTTCTGTACATATCGGATGCAATTTGTCTCCATGGTCATCCAAAAATATCCAACTCTGAGTATTTTCTTGGGTAGAACAAAACCATTCATGTGTGGTCCACAAGTTCCGGCATGTATTTCTTTGAGCAATCCGGAAGCTTCCTTTGCATCAACGCACCTTAACAACCCTAGATCAGGGGTTCTTCTATATAGGGTCCATCCACTTTGAAAGAAGTAATTGGACAACCTTTGAAGTGTGCGTTTCTGAGTATGGTTTGCATGCTCCGGGTATTCTTCTTTTGCTAAGTACTCTCTGATGTCATGGAAGTAGGGTTTTCCGTCATTTTCTTCTTCAATATGAGCACAATATGCCGGTTAATTATGGATCTTTATTGGGATGGGATAGATGAAATTCTTATCTGGATGTTTTATCATTGATGACAAAGTGGCCAGTGCATCTGCGAACTCATTTTGAATTCTGGGCACATGCTTGAACTCTATCTTTGTGAATCTTTTCATCAATTCCTGCACACGATACAAGTATGGTAGTATCTTGGTGTTCTTCATAGCCCATTCTCCTAGAACCTAATGTACCAAAAGATTTGAATCACCGATTACCAGCATTTCCTTTATATTCATGTCGATGGACAGATTGATCCCCATGATGTAAACCTCATATTCCTCCATATTGTTGGTGCATGGAAACCTAAGCTTTGTTAATATAGGGTAGTGTTGGCTTGTCTCTGATACCAAAACCGCTCCAATGCCCACTCCTTTGAAGTTTGCAGCTCCATCGAAGGACATCCTCTAACCGTCGTAAGCTTCAGTAATGTCCTCTCCTACAAATGATACTTCTTCATCGGGAAAATACGTTTTCAAAGGTTCATATTCTCCTCCCACAGGATTTTTAGCAAGGTGGTCTGCCAATGCTTGTCCCTTGACCGCCTTCTGAGTTAATAGACGATGTCGAACTCACTTAACAATATCTACCACTTGGCTACTTTTCCTATCGGCGTGGACTTCTGAAAGATGTACTTCAGAGGGTCCATCCTGGATATGAGGTATGTGGTATAGTAATAGAATTAATGCCTCAATTTCTGAGCTGTCCAGGTCAAAGCACAACAAGTGCGCTCCAGTATAGAATATCGTGCTTCGTAAGGTGTGAACTTCTTACTCAAGTAGTATATGGCATGCTCCTTTCTCCATGTCTTGTCATGTTGTCCCAAAACATATCTGAAGTCTCTATCTAACACAGATAGATAGAGTAGCAAAGGTCACCCAGGTTCCGACGGGACTAGGACTGGTGGTGTGGACATGTACTCCTTGATTTTGTCGAGAGCCTTCTGACAATCTTCAGTCCAACTTGTTTCAACATCTTTCCTCAACATCTTGAAGATGGGTTCACATATGATTGTGGACTGCACTATGAAGTGACTGATATAGTTGAGACGTCCTAGGAAGCTTAAAATGTCCTTTTTGCTCTTTAGTGGTGGTAATTGTTGAATAGCCTTAACTTTGGATGGGTCCAACTCAATTCCTCGACGGCTGACAATGAATCCCAACATCTTTCCTATGGGAACCCTGAATGCAAATTTCACGGGGTTCAATTTTAAGTTGTACCTCCTTAGCTTGTCGAAGAACTTTCTCAAATCCGCTATGTGATCTGCGGCCCTCTTGGATTTGATAATAACGTCGTCAACATACACCTCTATTTCTTTGTGTATCATATCATGGAAGATGGTTGTCATGGCTCTCATGTAAGTTACCCCAGCATTCTTTAGACCAAATGGCATCATCTTGTAGCAGTACACTCCCTATGGTGTAATGAAAGCTTTTTTCTCTGTGTCTTCTTCATCAATATAGATCTGGTGATAACCCGCGAAATAATCTACAAAGGATTAGAGCTCATGCTTGGCACAATTTTCGATAAAGATGTGTATATTTGGTACTGGAAAGTCGTCCTTGGGACTTGCTCTGTTTAAGTTTCGATAGTCAACACATACTGTGACTTTCCCATCTTTCTTCGGAACTAGTACAATGTTGGATAACTAGGTTGGGTACTCGACTAACCTAAGGACTTTGGCCCTGATTTGCTTAGTGACTTCCTCCTTGATTTTTAAGCTCATATCTGGTTTGAACTTTCTGAGTTTCTGCTTTACCGACGGAAACATTGGATTGGTAGGCAACTTGTGAGCCACTATGGGTGTGCTCAAACAAGTCATGTCATCACATGACTATGCAAAGATATCCTCATACTCCTTCAAGAAATGAATGTACTCCTTCTTCTATGTCGGTGATAAGTGAATGCTTATGCGAGTGTCCTTGACGGTTTTGGCGTCTCCCAAATTCACTTCTTCAGTTTCGTCCAGGTTGGACTAGAGGTGTTTAACGGGCGGGCTGAACAAAAAAAACCAACCCATTCATTAACGGACTGGGTTGGTTAGCGGGCCGGGGATAGCGGGTTGGGAATTTACGTGTTTTTGTTGGCCCATCCGGGTTCGGGCTTAACGGGCTCGAGCGGACTGTGCTAATTTTTTTAATTAAATTTTGTTAGCAACGATACACAAATTAAAAAAAAAATTAAATTTTTTTTAACCCGTTAACGAGCTGAACCGGGCTGCAGCCCGTTAACAACCCGTTAACGGGTTAGCGGGCTTAGCGGGTTCCGGTGCACCGGTATCCAAAATGTGTTCGTCTAAAACCCGCTCCCCGTCCAACCCGTCCCAGCCCGCCCTATATGCTACAGTGTTGGGCTGAATCGGGCTAAACCGAGCTAAAAACAGGTCTGCCCAGCCCGATTAACAAGTTTAGGTTGGACTTAGGTTTATTCTCGAAGTTCTCAACCTCTCTGACAATTTCCTCAGGTATTTCATCTTCTTCCTCCAAGTCACTATCCTTATGTTGAGTTGTCTCATTACATGTCACAATCATCAGTTCATCAGGAAAAGTAATAATAACACTGCAGAAAGAAAAGTGTGAAAGATAATAATGAACAATAAATAGCAATGCATTGATTAAATTTTAAAAGTATCCAAAACAAGTACGGCTCGATGAATCGAGTAATTATTTTGAAGCAAGTGCGTCTTTAAAATAAAATTACTGAAAACATCTGAAATGCCTAGCATGGCTATAGAAATAAATTAGGCTAAGTGCCAAGCTACCCAGGGACTCGGTGGGCCTGGGATGGTGTGGCGGTCCAATTCCTAAGAATGGCTCCCTTTTCCACAGTCTGAATGGTGAGGCCTTCTTCCCCCTCCTCCTCAATTATCATACTGCAGTCCATATCCTTGTCCTCTAGAAACAAATTCCTCACCCCAGGTAAGGCTTCTTCCTCTGCAGCTCCCCATATTGTGTTAGCTTGGTGAAAAGTTTGACCTAGATGTGGCACTGGTTGCTCGAGAGGGTAATAAGGTCCACTCCATGGAGGTGACCAATCATCATACACTTGCCATGTATACTGGTATCCGATCCTGAAGGTTGTACCATGGCATTTCAGCTGTATAGGTTTAGTAATGACCCGAAGATTCTTCCCAAGCCCTTTGCTGGTTCATACCCAGACCATGCTAGTATGCTTTTTATTTTGTTACTCCACCATTTGTCTTTTTCAACTACATTGACATGTTCGATGTAGTGATAAGTTTCCCCTCCTAGCCTTTTTCTGTTCTCGATAACCGAGATGGTTTGACTGGTGTAAATGGGTTTACTCCCATCTCCGTGGATGATCACCTCCTGATAGTTCCATTCGAACTTCACGGCCTGGTGTAGTGTGGAAGCCACAGCCCCAGCGGCATGTATCCAAGGTCGACCCAATAGAAGATTGTATGTAGCTGATATATCAAGCACTTGAAATTCAACATCGAGCCAGGTTGGCCCCATCTGTAGACAAAGATTAATCTCCCCAATGGTGGCCCTTTGAGACCCATTAAAAACTTTCACGTTCATACTTCTTGCCTGTATCTCATGGAAACCTTTTCCTAATCTTTTCAAAGTATCCAACTGACAAACGTTGAGGCTTGAACCTCCATCGATCAGGACTCTAACAATGAATTTGTCTTCAAATTGTACCATGATATGCAATTCTCGGTTATGATTCAAACCTTCAGGCGGTAACTCATCTTCGTTGAAGGTGATTTTATGGCTTTCCAGCACTTCCCCCCCCTGTTGGCCATTTCTCCGTAGGTGATGTTTTTAGGCACATAAGCTTCATTCAACACCTTCATCAAAGCATTCTTGTGCGCCTATGAATTTTGCAATAGTGATAAGATGGATATCTGAGCGGGGGTTTTGTTCAAATGATCGACAACAGAGTATTCCCTCGCCTGCACTTTCCTCCAAAGATCATCTGGCTCTATTTCAATGACAGGTTGCTTAGTAGTGGCATTCTTACTCGATCCTCCCAAGTGTTCAAGTGTATAGACCCTTCCCGTTCTGGTCATTCCTTGTGCGGCATCAGATTCTTCCATCTTTGCCTTTCCTTTTCGCCTAGTTTCGATAACGTAATCCTAAGGTATGGATTTGGAATCGAAAGGAGGTGTGGTTGATACTGTCACTGTGAAAGGTGTGGCCACTTCTACCTCAAATGTAATAGGTGTGGCTGCAAGTGGAGCTACCTCTACCTCAAATGGAACCAATGCGGCTACCTCAACCTCGACTGGAGACTGCGTCCATACTACAATAGGAGTGAGTGTAACTGTAGGTTTAAAGTCATAGCCTTCCCGAATAAGCTCGATCAGCCCCTCAAGATCCCATTCTTCATCCGTCTCTATCATATGTATCCCATCAATCCTATGATCCGGGAGAGGACTATTATGGACGTTGGGCGCAACTTCTTTTGCTTGTATGACCTTGTTGTCAATCAATGACTGGATTTTATCTTTCAGTGTTCGTCACTCGTCAATGTTGTGCCCCTTCATACCGGAATGATATGCACAAGTTTTGTTTGGGTTGACCCATTGAGATGAGTTCTCCACTACCACAGTAGGAATATGAGTGACATAACCAACAACTTTCAACCTTTCATACAGCTTTTCGATGGGTTCAACAATAGCGGTGTATTGTCTGGGTGGTTTGCGATCAAAGTTAGGTCGGGGTTTCTGGTAATTTGGACGATTTGGAGGTGAATAATAGTAGGCTGGATGGGTGTATAAGTATGATAGGCAGTGGCGGGTTGAGAATATCTGGGAGATGAGGGTTGGTATATAGGTGGAGGTGTTTGGTATGTAGGTGGAGGTGTTTGGTATGTGAGTGGAGATTTTGGGCCTTGAGCCACCATTACTACCCCCACGTCTTTCTTCTTTGATATGCCGCCTGATTGTAATGCTTTGTTCGTGGCCTGTAGTGCCTCAAAATTTGTCACCATCCCGCTTTTGATACCTTCTTCAATCCTTTCTCAAATTTTGATGATATCAGAGAACTTGTGATTCTCGATGACCATTAGCCTCTCATAATACTGTGGATCCTGAGCTCTGATGAAGAACTTGTTCATTTGTTCTTCTTCTAGTGCTAGTCTAACCTTGGATGCTTCTGACCTCCATCGAGTAGGATACTCGCGGAAAGTCTCAGTTGGCTTCTTCTTTAAATTTTGGATGTAGAAGACATCCGGTGCATTTTTCGTGTTGAACCTGAACCGGTCCATAAATTCTGACGCCATGCTCACCTAATTGGCCCACTTCTTAGGGTTCTGGTTTATGTACTAGGATAGAGCATCCTTGGTAAGACTTCTCATAAAGAGCTTCATTCGGATCCTTTCATCTTTTCCGACCCCTACGAGCTTGTCATAGTAAGTTCTCAAATGAACCTTGGGATCACCTGTTCCATCAAACATTTCGAACTTGGGAGGTTTGTAACCCTCCTACAGTTCCACGTCTGGTTGTATGCATATGTCCTCATAATTCAAACCTTCAATTCCTTTGCCTCATTCGACACCATGAACTCGACTTGTCAATTTCCTGTGTTCCTCGGCCATGTTCTTGATGAGCAGGTCCTTCTCAACAGATTCTGGTGTATAGAAGATTCGTTGAGTATAGTGAGGTATGGTTTCCACATATATAGGGTTGTTTTGGTGAGTGCCAGGGACTTGGGTGTCGTAGTGGTCGTTGGTTGAGTTTTGAGTATCGGGAATGGGTTGTGGTGTGTTCTATAGAGTGTGATAGGTAGTGGCTTGTGGGTACTAGATTGGTTGATGATGGTGTTGTGGTGGAGTTGGTATTGGCAAAGGATTGGGATTTTGAGGCAGAGTTACGTAATGACGTGGTGCAGGAGGATGTTGGTTTGGTGTATTTTGGGAAAGTGCCGGGTTTTTGGTATTTTGTTGGTTGATATCGGGGATGTTCAGGGTGAGGGATAGGTTTGCTAAGTTGTGGACCTGCTTATGTTCTCCCTGTAACTCCAGTATCTTTTGTTCCAACCGCAAAACCAAGTTATTTGGTGCCGGAGTACTTCGACCGTCTGAAGTTTCCGCATTTTCAGCATTTTCCTTTCGAATACCACTCAAGTCATCCATCTTAGATTTCCCTCTGCTTATCGTATTACTTAGAGGAGGAGGAGGTGGAGGGCCTCTAGATCTTGTGTGATATGCTGATGATACCAGTATGTGCGAATCAACCTTGGGAAATGGGAATAATAAAGGATAAAAAAACAAAAAGTAAACAAGTCAGTAAGGGTTCTGAAAAGTTTGCAGTATTTAAATACATATTGCGGGAATGTAAATTCGCATCCTAATTTGGGAGCCTCATTGTGCCCGAGGTAGGCCTCACGACAAATAGATTTGAAGAAATTCAGTGCCAATAATTGCCTTATTTCATTAATGTAAAAATAGACTACCCCAAAATGACACTAGATAAGATAATGTTACTAATGACACTTGACCTTATTACATTTAAAAAAACAAGTAAACCTAATCTGCTTGGTCCCAGAAGGACCCTTTCCAGACTGGATGCTCTTGTCGATCAGTTCACCCAGTTCGCGCAGGTTCAGCAGTAAGAATGCCCTTGCCAAATGTCCTCATTTGTTTCCCTCAGCGTTTTGGTAATTAGTGACTCTCTTTCTCATTTTCCCCTCCAATTTTATCAAACTGTACTCCAGATATTCCAACCTTTCGCTGGATTTAACAACCCTCTCTTTCCATTCATTGATCATTTCCATGTTAGACTTATGCTGCTCCATATGCTTAGCTTCAGACTCACGAATTCTTTTGCGCAGCTTGTAATACTTCACCTGTGCTTCGGCGATCTCGTCTATGGCCCTGTTTCCTAGACCAACCCTTGGCTCGAAGATTCCCGCTATGTTATCATCCAACCATGAGGGGTAGAAGTATGTGTGACCCGCATGATATCGGTCTGACTCGATAGTATCCTTTTCCACGATAATCTTCAAGTCCCACATGTGTTGTGCTTCATTCTTATATGGGATAGCGTCACCCAAAAAATCAGCTATGAAGTGACTCATTTTAGCAACTCGTGGTATGGCCTGTCTCTTGCATGCCCTATCTCATGACCCTGAGGGGAGCATAAGGGTATATGCCCTTTAACCCAATCAGTACCAAGTGGGGAACATCCCTGAATCTGATGATGAACTCATCAGTAGAGAACCACTCGAACATCCATTGAACCTGGTCCTCAGTTAACTTGCTAAAAGACTGCACCCATCCTACAACATCCGTAGGTTGAGCAAACATGTTTGGAATATAAGTCATTCTCTTGGGATGATGAAATGCTATGTGACCATTCCACGACCTTCACGGAAACTCCTAAAGGTATTGACCCTTTTAGAGATGTTCTAACAACCAAACTTGCAGCAGCAAATTGCAACCCTCAAAAAATCTGAACCCCTTTTGACACCGTTCCAAGGCCTAGTACATATCTGCAATGATTATAAGGACAATGGTATATGTCTGCCCCTCGATCCCATCCATCAAAGTTTTGGCCACCATGGCCAGCCTGTTATGGATTCTGTCTGCTTGTATCGGGAACACCAGCATGCCCAAGAAACACACAATGAACACAAAGACCCTACGATGAATCCAAACCAAGGAGATGATTGAGAACTCATCATCAAAAATACGGTAAGAGCTACTGTGACCGTATCGTTCATAGAGGAAGTCGAAAGGTATGTAGGAGTTTCTCAGGCACTCTAAGTCATCATTTTTCTTCAGCCCCACCATCTTAAGGAATCATCTAGTGGTGTGGTTTTTAGGTGCTAATAAACTGGGGCTATCCCAAGGCAAACCAGCAAATCTCCCTATTTTTTCTAGAAGAGGGGTCATTTCTATGTCCCTAACGCGGAACACAGCCCTTTCCTTGTCCCAAAACTTGGTGGTAGCCTCGATCAACATTTTGTTTGGTTGAAGATCCAATAGAGAAGGCAAGTTTCCTAAGACTCGTTTCACATGATTTTTATCACTTGAGGGAAGGTCCCTCCACCAATCTAGCAAAAGTGAAGGTATGCTACCGACCATGTCGAATCTGGGGACTTCGTGCCTCATTTTCTGCAAAACAAAATATAGGTTAGGCCTTTTCCCCCTCCAGGTTAGTTTATTTATACAACAATGATTAGCATATTGGCACTTATTTCTCCAAAATTATTGCACACAATGGGGGTTGCGTCTGTTGGGATTATGGAAAACCTGATGGACTTTTGGACGAGGCTTGTCTTAAAGGGTTATTATGCGGACAACATATTAACCCAGCTAGGTTTGACCATGATGCATGTATAACTAATCAGAGTAAGGTTGTTATAGAGGTCTAGACTGGGATCCTCAAGCAGACAATTTGAGGGGGAAAGGCACGGAACCATCGAATGCACCGCTGATCGACTAGTTTTACCACAAATACGCCTTTCCAAATTTAAAAGGGTGATATATAGGAAGAACACAAACGCTCATCAAGAGTTTCTATAGGATCGATTATGCAGGAGTGGAATATGATGGTGGGCATGATTTATGCAACAATAAATAGCTTGTTGCCAAGTATTTGCACATTAAAAATGATAAATGTGGTATTTAAATAACTGAAAGACAGTTACGAAAAAGAAAATAAAGAGACAAGTCAGTTTTATAAAATAAAGGAAATCATAAATGCTTGAAAATAAGCAGTTAAATCCAAATAAGGGGGAGGGTGCACAGATAAATCATGCTTAAGACTAATTCACAAAAATAAGTTTGTTATGGTAAGAGCCTAAAATATCCCCAGCAGAGTCGCCATGCTGTGGCGCCCCCTTTTTCCTCGCGGAATCCGGATTTCGACATTCATGGGGAACAACTCATTTCCTTTTCAGGAATTGAGTATTTGAAATTGAAGAGTCACCACCTAACGAATTTAAGGTGCGTTAGGGCACCTAAAGCAAATAACTCATAAAACTGGTTTGCATTACTGTAGATTGGGTAAGGGCTCGAAATAACCTTGAGGGGAAGGTGTTAGGCACCCCTCGCAGTCCATAACGGTGGGTCCCGACCGAACTCAATTATGTGAATTAGTTATTCAATAGATAGGCAGTCTAAGCACACATATGCAAATAAAGGAAGTTTAACAGATAGGCAGTCTAAGCACACATATGTAAATAAGGTGAGGGAAGTCCTAGGTTTGTTAGCCTATAGGATCACATCTGTACAATACCCGGTAAGCCTTCCTCAACTAGAGGGGTTACACGTAGCATTAACGCATATGTCATCATATCCTTTACTACCCAATTACCCTCCCCTTGGTCATATCCTAAAACATTCTAGCAACCTCAATATGTATGTATCATATGCGTGCACTACCCGTCCCTATACTTATATAGTCCCTGGAGGTGTTTAGGACTTCTAATTAAGGTGGATCTAGACTCTCCTACAGTAATTAAAAGGAGTAAACTCTAGGTGACAAACAAAACATGTAGGACTGGACCAAAGGTAGAACAATTAAAAGGCACACATTTTACCTCCAAAAATAGAGCAAGTAAGTGCACGTCTCAAACAACATATTTCAGATATTTAAGAAATGCTCTAGAACAGGATATCTAGGTGAGCATGACAAGCAAAGAATATGCAATATTGAGTTAAGGCAAAGTGTTAAAGACCTATTCAGTTTGCCTACTGAATTTTAGAACCTGCTGAATTAGGGCAATCACAAGTAAGCAAATCATAGTTTCACAGTTTATTAGACCTTGATTACCTATAGGCTTGCCTAGGCGTGGATTAACAGTAACATGTTATCTAGACATTAATATAGACCATAATTCTGAATCAGTAATTGACAAATAGATCTTGTTTATTGGATCTATATGCTATCTAGGTGTTGAAGAATGATCACATGCATTACAAAATTGGTTTACATTTCATCTCTACGAGCATGATGTCTAAGTGTTGAGATTGTTTTTATGCTTATTCCTTATAGGCTAGGTGACGACTGATTTTTACGCATTTAAACTATAGGCAGGGTTTTAAGAAAGTGCAGTAAAAATCCTAGAAACATGATCTCTAATGCACATAGGAAAGTTTGTGAACATGATTATTAAGGCATAATCGATAAATGACCTAAGAACCAGATTTTAATGCAAGTGTGAGAATGCAGAATGGAAATTTAGAAAAAATAGTGTAATGATCCTATAAACATATTTTCTAATGCACATAACAATCCTGTAAGCATGGCTTCTAACTCATCATAACAGTCCTATGAGCATGGTATCTAATGTATGTAGGCAATCATAATGGTCCTATGAGCATGGTTTTTACCCAATTGCCACAATATATATAAATGTCCCTCCCTTTTACTAATTTCCCCAATATCTGTTTACAAGAAACTATTATTACAAACCAATACTAGAAGTGGAATTACTACAACTATAGGGAGCCTGAATATAGGCCCAAAAGATAAACCTAGCAGACTAGGCCTTCAACCAGTCCACAAATGCCATAATCTCATAGCGCACCCAATAGGATCCTGGTGTGTCAAAGTTCCCAAGGGCCTCAGGGACCTTAGGCAATGCTCACACCAGGAAACCTTTAAAGTAACCCTTTATGCGCAAGTTTTGGAAAGCCAACTCCAGTGTGTCAAAGTTCAGAGGAGCCTCAAGGACTCCGAAGCAATGCTTACACTAGAGGGGCAAGACCCTAGATGTTCTAAGAGTAGGAGTTGAAAAATGGTGCTTGAAAATATAAATAGTTTTAAGAAAACAATTTAGGAGTAAAACAGTTTAGAAGTGAAACAGGAGTAAACAGAATCATTGCAGCCCTCCGTGTTCAAACAATAAAACAAGGACAAAACAAGCTCACAACCATTTCAAACAAGCTTTAGATTGCATGGATTCGAATAATCCATTAGTTATCACTAGGTGGGTCACATAGCATGCTGGGAGTAAAATGATAAAAAACCATACAAAGAAGGGTAGTAAAGGTTAGGAACATCGAAGTCATTAGTCACGGGCACATAAAACAGGTCAGGAAGGAAAGCATGTCAGTTAACACAAAGCAAGTTTACAGCCAGATTCCCTAATACTCAATTATTGATAAACATACTGATTAGAAGCCAGAAAACATGAGGCACATAAACTTAATAACCAGATTACACAATACTGGATGACAATAGAAGTAATCATGCTGATTTAAAGCAATAGACATGAAAGACATAGAGCTAAATACAGAAGTAGTCATGTTGATTGGGATCAAGGAAGATATAGGTTCAATTACACAGAAGTAGCCATACTAATAGAAGTCCATAAGTAGTCACGCTGATTAAAATACAGAAAAGTCATGGATTCAATAGAAGTGAAGCAACAAACAAGAAAGCACATATGTTTAGGCTTCATAACATAATGAATGGCATTAGGAATGGAATCATACCAGTTAAAGATAGCAAAACAGAAGATGAAAGTGTGCAGAACTCAGTGATCTAGCCTTGGCTTTAATCTGGCTAGACATATGTAGTGAATACATGTAGCAGAAAGGTTTTATTGAGAGCAAAGTTTGTGTGTGTGTGTGTGTGTGTGTGTTTCTAAACTATTGTCCGTATTTAGAAGAATCAGAATGAGAGTATATATAGCACTTGGTAAAGTAGAAAAATAAGGCAAGAATAATTTAAAAATTCGTAAATAAGGCAAGTAAATATAATCAATCAGTTAATTGTGGCTAAACCCATCCAATCTGCATAAACAGAATCCGGGAAGATCACGATAGCATAAGGAGAATCAATTACCAGCCCTGATTAGGACTCAAATAAGGTACGCAAATCACTTATTGACCATAAATTAAGTAATTAGTCAAAATATGGCAAGTAACACCAATTAAAGGTCACAAATACAGAAAGTAAGTAAAAATCCCAAAAATACTGATTTTAATAGGAAAAGTTATTCAAATCCCTAATAGAAATCAATTAGTATATTGGGTTGACAAAAATAAATAAATAATTGGAGAAATTTGAAGTAATCAATGTCACAAACAGAAACGTCTAGGGTTTAAGCATATACACGAGAATCAATCAAGCTAGCAAAGAATAGTCAGATTCAACACTTGGGAGTTTGAAAATCATTTGAAAGAACTTAAGACGAACCCTAGTTCTTAAAAATACTGAAACCAAATAATTATAAGAGAAATAGAAAGTTTTTCGTAGAAAAATACCAAATAATACTCAGAATGTTTCAGATCTACAAAGATCTGAACAGACCCAAGTAGTCATAAGACTAGGGTTTTGGAAGATGACAAGGACGAAAAGAAATCAATCTAAACCCATAGATTTGAACCAAAAATAGGAAGAAAATAGCACTCACAAATGAAAATGGCCATAGACACGCCTGTGAAAAGGTTTCAAGAAAAACTAGGTTGAATCTCTTTGAGATTCTCTCATAGATCAACGAAGTCGAACAACCAGAAAATGTAGCAGGCCGAAGGGCCGGAAAATACAGAGAAACCCCATAGACAAGGAGTTTTGCAGGTGACAACGGCTAGGCTTTAGGGTTAGGTTGAGAGAGAGTTGAGAGATGAGGGAACGAAGGGCGGCGAAAATGAGAGGGTTTAGGGGGTAATTTAGGATTAAAATGGTAAGTTTTATCATGGACCGTTGATCTAAAAAATCAACGGCTACGATTAAACGGAGTGGCTGGGTCGAGTAGGTTTAATTGGGTTATGTTTAGATAAAAATTGGGCCTGGGTAGATTTGCGCTAATTTTAATTGAATTGGGATTGAAATTGGCAATGTGTTGATGGACGAGACACTCATTAGGAGAAGGTGGCAGACATACTTCCATAAGCTATTGAATGAGTAAGGGGATAGGCACATTGTGCTGGGTGAGTTGGAGCACTCCGATAGTTGGAGGGATTTTTGGTACTGTAGGCGGATTACGATAGAGGAGGTGGAATGGGCGATGTGTAAGATGTGTAGGGGCAGAGCAACAGGGACAGACAAAATCCTGGTGGAATTCTTGAAGAGCGCGGGGCGGGCAGATTTGGAGTGGCTCACTGGGTTGTTTAATGCTGTTTTTAAGACAAAGAAGATGGCCGAAGAATGGAGGTGGCGTACGATGGTTACACGTTACAAGAACAAGGGTAATATTTAAAATTGCAACAATTATAGGGGTATCAAGTTATTGAGTCACACTATGAAGTTTTGGGAGAGGGTGGTGGAGGCCAGGGTGAGGAGGTGTGTGTCTATTTCCGAGAATCAGTTTGGATTCATGCCGGGGCATTCGACTACAGAAGCGATTCATATAGTAAGGAGATTAGTGGAGCAATATCAGGAGAGTAAGAAGGATTTGTATATGGTGTTTATTGACCTCGAGAAGGCATATGATAAAGTTCCGAGGGAGGTCCTGTAGAGGTGTTTGGAGGTTAGCGGCATCCCGGTAGCGTACATTAGGGTGATTAAGGATATGTACGATGATGCTAAGACTTGGGTGAGGACTATGGGTGGTGACTTGGAGCATTTCCCTGTGGTGATGGGGTTGCACTAGGGATCGGCTCTTAGCCCATTTTTGTTTGCCTTGGCGATGGATGTGCTATCGCGTCACATCCTAGGGGAGGTGCCTTGGTGCATGCTATTTGCCGATGATATAGTGTTGATTGACAAGACGCGTAGCAGAGTTAACGCGAGGTTGGAGATTTGGAGACAGACCTTGGAGTCTAAAGGTTTCAAACTAAGTAGAACCAAGACAGAATTCTTGGAGTGCAAATCCAGTGAGACCCATGATGCAGACATAGAGATTAAGCTTGATGGTCAATTTATCCCCAAGAGAGCGAGTTTTAAGTACCTCAGTCCTATTATCCAAGGTAACAGGGAGATTGACGAAGATGTCACACATCGTATCGGAGCGGTATGGATGAAGTGGAGGCTCACTTCCAGAGTTCTATGTGATAGGAATGTGTCGTTAAGACTTAAGGGTAAGTTTTATTGAGTGATGGTTCGACCCGCTATGCTGTATGGGGCTGAGTGTTGGCCAGTCAAGAACTCCCACGTGCAGAAGATGAGAGTAGAAGAGATGAGGATGTTGAGATGGATGTGTGGGTATACCAAGCGAGATAGGATTAAGAATGAAGCTATATGGGACAGAGTGGGAGTATCATCCGTGGAGGACAAGATGCGGGAGTCTCGGTTGAGATGGTTCGAACATGTTAGGAGAAGAAGCATTGGTGCCCTTGTCAGGAGGTGTGAGGTTGGCCATGGTGAGTTTGAGAAGGGGTCGAGGTAGGCCTAAGAAGTACTGGAGAGAAGTAATTAGGCAGGGCATGGCGCTGCTTCAGCTTACTGAGGACATGACCCATGACAGGAGGGTGTGGAGGTCGAGGATTAAGGTAGAAGGTTAGTAGGTAGTTTATAATGTTCATCGATAGGCTTAGTAGCGTTCATGTCCCTCCATATTCTTATTTTTATTACGGTATGTGATTTTGTTTGTCTCAGGTATTATATTCCATGTTGCTATTATTTGATACTACTTATCCTTTATTGCTCCTTTTTTTCCTCTTCATCTTTCTTCCTTCCTTGCTTCCGTCTTTTTCTTCTTGCCCTTCCTGAGCCATGGGTCTATTGGAAACAACCTCTCTACCTGCATTAGAGAGAGGTAAGGTCTGCGTATAGACTACCCTCCCTAGACCCCACATGTTGGGATCAAACTGGGTTTTTTGTTGTTGTTGTTGTTGTTGTTGTTATTGGGATTGAAATTGGGTTGTTTTAATTAGGCTAGGTCCGAAAATAAAAATGGCCATTTATTAAATACCCGTTTAATTGATAAAAAAACATTTTAAAAATAATTAACAGATTACAAAAAATGATTTTCATACCTAGAAATGTTTTAAAATAATTACCTAGTATTTAAAAAAAATAAAAGGTTATTTTTTGGTAAAGTAATGTAATAATGCATGCATGGGCCATAATTGCAAAGCAATTGCAATTGTAACCCCAAAAATGCAAATGTGGCAATTTGTGCAATAATTAAACCTTAGTGCAAATGTAAATGATAAAATTAAACAACAAAATTATTTGTGGTGTAATTAGTAACTGTTTGCCTAAATAAAATACTGGAGTAATTAATTAAAATCCTTAAAAATGCAGAAATTATGGAAAAATATTAATTGATGCTAATGCATGGTTTTGGAGGTATATATGCATTTTTTAAAAAAAATATTATAGGGAAAAATTGGGTATCAACAGCTGCATTAAGGGATGAGATCTTAGCTTTTAAACAGGAACTAAATGAACCCCTTCATGAAATCAGGGATAGATATAGAACCATGGTCAAGGAATGCCCCAACAATGATATGACTGAAGCAATGATCCAACAGACATTTTATCGGGGTATAAACACAATCGATAAATGTGTGGTAAACCAGTTAGCAGGGGGTAATTTTATGAAGCTGCCCTATGCTGAGGCCTGTGAGATTCTTGAAAAAGATGGCCGACACTTCCTCAGCCTGGCAGAGTCGGGCAAATGTTCCTCAGGGGGACCCTCATGTCATAAATCTTCACAAGGAACTTCAAGACCACGAACAAGCCATAGCTGAGTTGACAACAACCATGAACCAGTTAGCCAAAGCACAACTTCAGCAGATTCAGGGACCAAAGTAAGTGAACACAACAGAAGGCGTCAATCTATTGGTAAACAAGAGGAGACAACATGGTCAACAAATGCAAGGCAATCAAGATCAATATGAGCAAGGTAGTAGTGGTTATAACCAGGATGATGGATATTGTGAGAAAAGTGAAGAGGTTTTGTATGCCAACAACTATCAAGGACAACGAGGTAATGCTCCAAATCAACAATGGAGATCGCAAGGGAATAATCAGAATTGGGGCAACCAAAGCCAAGGAAATTGGAATAATAACAAAAACAACTCCAATAATTGGGGGAACAACAACCAAAATTGGGGTAACAATAGCAATTGGGGTAGAAACAATAACCAAGGAGGTTGGAATAATGGCAATCAAGGTAATCGGGGGCCAGGTTTTCAAAGGCCTCCAATGTTTCAACAACCAAAGAATTCACCTCCATTTCCATCCTAAGGTCCTAGCTCATCTAACAATGAGATGGGACAGATTGAGTCAATGTTTGAGCAAATGCTGAAGAAGAGCGCCGACTCCGATGCCCAATTGTCGTCCCATAATACTTCTATCTGCAATCTAGAGGTCCAACTTGGTCAGATATCGCAAGCTTTAAATACTCATCCTAAGGGGGCACTACCCAGTGACACAGTAGTAAACCCGAAGGGTAGGAACAATACCGGCCATGCAATGGCGATGACCACAAGGAGCGGTAGAGGTGGTGAAGAAAGTACCTCCAAGAAAAAGGAAGTTGTGAGTGATGATTTTGAAATGCAAAATGAAGATGATCCAATAGTTGTTGAGCAAGTGAGTAAATAGAATGTGAATGGTGAGGTGAGAACTGATATTCATGACAATGAGGAGGAGACTCAAAATGATGTGAACCCGTCTAGGGAACACGTGATAGACATGATAGAAACGGTAATGCCTAAAGCCAAGGCTCCCTTGCCTAGGCCTCCTCCACCTTAACCTCAAATACTTGCAAAGAAGAAGAATGAAAACCAGTTCAAGAAGTTTATAGAGATGATGAAAAGTTTGTCGATCAATGTGCCCTTGGTGGAAGCTCTTGAGCAAATGCCGGGATATGCCAAGTTTATGAAAGACTTGGTAACTAAAAAGAGATCTATGGATTGTGAGACCATCAAAATGACTCATCAAGTGAGTGTCATTGTGCCCTCGATGGCTTCTAAGCTTGAAGATCCTGGCGCATTTACTATTCCATGTACCATTGGGAGTGCAGATTTTGCAAAGGCCTTGTGTGATTTGGGAGCAAGTATAAATTTGATGCCTTACTTTGTATTCAAAACTTTGGGTATTGGTCAACCGAGAGCTACTTCAATGAGATTGCAAATGGCCGATAGAACAATGAAGAGGCCACTTGGTATTATTGATAATGTTCTTGTCCGAGTTGACAAGTTTGTTTACCTTGAAATGGTAATAACAATTATATTTGATTTAGTGGTTCTAAAAATACGTGATCTATTTTTATGCTAGTTGTTAGGCAGTTGATATTATACAAAAGACTTAGAAATGAGATAAGAGCTTGAGAGCAAGGTGATAACCAAACCAAATGATTAATAATCGGGTCTCGAGCTTGTCGATTCAAGGGTCTTGGGGTCGAGTCTGGAGCTCGGCTGGGAACTATCGATGGTAATTGATGGGTGACTAACAATAGTAATAAATCAATGATGGGTCTTTATGGCCAATAATAAGCAATAAATAATGAACAATAAATAGAACACAATAAATATAAATAATAAATGAAGCAATAAGATCAAGAGAATAAGTTAGAGAGCAGAGAGAATGTTCTTGTGTGTTTTTGTATTGAGCAACAGATGTTTACAAAATGACAAGGATCCCCTTTATATATGAGAGGGAATCTCAACATAGTACAAGTGCATTTATTACAAAGATTTGGGGATGGGACGGCTAGTTGACACCATGATTTAGGTCTGAACTTAGCTCACTAGACTTTGTCAGCCCTAGTTGTGCGCCTTGGGAACTCCCCACTTTCTCCCCGTAACTGTCAGTTCGTACTGCTCCAAGGTCGAGCATTGATGGCCCTCGAGGGATGAAACTAGACCCGTGGTTTTGAGCCTTCGAGACGTCGTAACGATGGAAAATTGGACCCTTCGATTTTACCGCATACAGATAGTCCCCGCTTTTCTTAGAGTAGAACGATAAGAAACGACCTTGATAATCATCTTTCCGAATTTCCCATGATAATGTTATACTGATGGTGTCATACTTATGACATAAGTCTTTGTGACAACCGAGGCATTCCGTTGACTCGTCTTTTCAGCACCTTCCAATGTATTGCCGATTCTTGTCTATCTAATTGATAATATCATCGTTGATTCAGTTCCAAAAATGCATTAATTGCGCCCGCCAATACGTCTTCCTAGGACATTGATGGCACCATTGGTTGCATTTTTCAAAGAGTATTGATTGTGCCTGCCTGTTACTTTGCCCTTTCTCTATAAATTGAAGGTTTCTGGAACCAATTCTTTATTCAAGTGTTCTCAGATTAATCTTTCATCATTCTCTTCTCCTCATCCTCATCTGTCATTATCCCTTATGTTTAAGGCACGCGTCCTTAAGGTTACACGGCGGCGTTCTCTTCAGCCATGCCATGGCCTTTTTCCTGGGCTTTCCCTTACTGAGCGAGATTACTCTGGTTTATTGTTGTTGTTGTTGTTGTGATTACTACTGTCATTGTTGGCTCGAGATGATGAGACAGGGGGGCCAATTTCTTCCGACTTGGGAAGCTATTTGGACTCTACACCCCTACTCATGAGGGTGTTTGGACTATACACCGCTGCTTACCTTCCTACCCCGACCTGGTGTGGCACTTCATCCCTTTTGCTTTCTGTGGGGTAAAGTGGCAATTCTAGCCGGTAACTTGCACGACACAATGTCCCAAGAAGTAGACTCAAAGTAGTCGTGCAAGTAAGGCCGATGCTCGCCAAGTCTTCTACTGGGTCGTGATCTTCTTGGCCTGATAAAAGCCTTTGCTCTTTGGCGGGCTATGGCTTTTTTTCATCCTTTTCTGCTTCTTCACTTTCCTATTCTCCATCTTCTCACTTTCCTCTTCTTCATCTTCTCCCTTGGAGACACCATTTTGGAAGACTGAGACAAGACCCCCGAGGAGATGGCGCTCGAAGATACTGATGTCGAGGATGCACCCCCGAGAATTGATTAGGCTCTTGGCTTTTACTATATGTATACTTTTGCTTCTTTGTTTCTGTGTAAGGACACCTTGTAGGCTTTTGTAATCAAGTGTTTATGAATATAAAGATGTTTCTTCAATTTGTTTCTGATGTATGCTATATTTCCCTTTATCTACACTTGTGAAGAATCTGAGTGCATGACTTCACCGATTGGTGCAAATATCGAGCCCGGGTGTGAGTATTTCTTTTGACTTTTGATTGATTAACATGACTCCCCATAGAACCCTTTGCCATTCCTTGGACCGAGACCGGATTGGACTGATAAAATCGGGTTGTCGGGACCCTGACTTCGAGTTGAATGAGAGTAGGGCTTCGAACCCTCAGACCGAGACTTAGCCTTTAGACCTTGCCATAATCTTCGAGAGGGGATTTGCTCGGAAGCCCGAGAATAGAGACTGCCTTTAGGCTTTCGAGAATAGTCCCCGAGTGGGGGTTTGCCCACACTCGGGCCACCTAGATACTTGTTTTGAACTTAGTGTAGATAGCCTCAAGGCGTTGTAGATAGATCCCAGATGAGGGTTTACCCCAGTTTAGATGGTACCTCGAGGCCAAACCCATATGAGTAGAGTTTTAGCGCTTGTTTTCTCCTTGAGAAAAGCCCTCGAGATCGGGTACCATCTCGAGGCTTGCAATGATGCCGATGGCTTCCCGAAGCCTAACTTCTTTTTGATGGAGGTCCTCGAGATCGGGTACCATCTCGGGATTTGCAATGATGCCAATGGCTTCCTGGAGCCTAACTTCTTTTTGATGGAGGTCCTCGAGATCGGGTACCATCTGGGGACTTGCAATGATGCTGATGGCTTCCTGGACTCTAACTTTTTTTTGATAAAGGTCCTTGAGATCGGGTACCATCTTGGGACTTGGTTGATGCGGGGACTTCAACCCAGAAACATCACATGATGGCGTCAAGTGTATGCTACAGTTACGAGGTGACCGAGCTGATTCCGCTGGCATATCTTTTTGAAGCGACAAAATTCTTAACCAATATTTTTAATCGTCCTTTAAGGCAGGCAGGTAGTCATCGCTTTTCCTATATATAGGGTTGTCTTTGCCCTTTTGGAGATTTTGCTTTCCTGAATAGTTATCCTATTTCATAGAGTTCTCCTTTATTGTGCCAATTTTCTTTTAAGTCAAAGCCTTCGCCCAAGTATTCATTTCCCCTTTCTTCGTTTTATCATAGCCATGGCTGCTACGTCAGGGTCCGCTCAAAAAGGAGAAGGGAGCTCCGCCTCTGAGCACTTTGTTTCGGGAGGGAACCTCCCATTAGAAAAGACTCCCAACACTCGAGGTTATGGGGAATATGCCTCGAAATTTATTTCTTTAATAGGAGAGGAGCACCTTGAGTTGGTGAAGAAAGATTGTGGATGGGGAGAAAAGGTAGCATTGTAGGTACCTTCCCTGGAGGAGAATATCATGGACCTTGCCGAGGGATTTTTTAACGTATACACAGACCCCTTTATGATGGGCCCCGTTGATGGGGTTGTGCTTGACTTCTGTCAAAAGTACCAGGTTACCTTGGTACAGATTCACCTGACATTTTGGCGGATAGTACTAATGATAAGGTTCTTTGCGGAAGACGCAGGTCTTGAATTCACTCTTAGTCACCTTATCAGGTTGTATTGGCCCTTTCATCATCGAGGCCTGCTGAACCTGCGATGTTGATCCACCACGCCTTTTGTTATTGATGATGAAGAAGATGGAGATTGGGGATGGATGAGTTGATTCATTCAGGTACGGACTGTCGATATTATTCCAGTGGAGTTTCTGCCATTTCCTGAGGAATGGAATTTTACACGTAAGTGGTACGCTCGTGCTTTCTTAATTTTGTTTATGGCAAAGGTTGGCTTCGTAAGTACGCCTTCTATTCTTTTTCTGCAGCAATTTCGTGGATGCCGGGTGAGGTTCACGATCTACCATATTGGGTTCAGACGTGGCGACCCACTCGACTCATAATGAGCGTAGGTGGCAAGCTTTATCTAAAGATAGGTGAGAGACAAAACACCACGGTACGCACTATATGATCCGCTCCCTCCTTTTTCTCTTAGAAGGGCGCTTTTTCTTTCTGCGTACTAACTCTGTCGTCGTAGGCATTGGGGAGTACTTCAAAGAGAGGTCGTGCCCTTTAGGAGAGGGAGAAAGATTGCCAGCTTCTAGGCTAAAGAATGATAACAACAAGAAAGAAATGCCTTTGCAGGGCACCGGTGCTCAAAGCAAGACGAACCTAGACTGGGGGATCGAAGAGGATGTATTGACTGAGCCTGTTTCACCTGCAATTTATTGTTTTGGAAAGGCGCTTTCTCCTCCGCTGCCGTCTTCTTTTTCCATCGAAGGTACTTCGAGGGATACTCAAAACACGGGATCGTGTACACCGAGAGACCGTGTCCCAACCGAGGTAGGCTCTTCCGAGGCTAAGGGAGCCATACTAGCAGATGTGCACTCGACCTTCGAGGCAGCTCAGGGACTTCACTCTGTGGTGAGTTTTGGCATAGGCGCTTTGAGTTTTCTTTTATAGGCCTTTGACAAGCTTAAGTCTGAGCTTCTTCACCGTGACGCCAGGCTGCAGAAGGCTTTGGATGTGGAGAAATCTCTTAGGCTCCTTTGCAATGAAAGGGAAGTCAAGTTGGCACGCTTACGGTATGAGGTGAGTTGGATCTTAAATTATGAGAGCTACCTGAAGGGACATGCAATTTTTGTTCCGAGGGAGTGTGTGTTCCTTCTTCTAGCTCCTGAGGCCCATGTTTCATTTATTTCATTTGCATAAAAAGATGGAGGATCTAGAGAGCCTTTGGAATGATGTTGGCCATGCCAGGCACGAGTATGATGAGTTAAAGGCTCAAGCGGATGCTCAGGCTTTGGCGGAGAAGGGTGCTCTAGCTAAAGCTTCTGCCCTTGAGGTTCAACTTCGCTTAGCTTGTGATAATAGCTTGGTTCGAACGGATATGATTACGAAGATCAAGTCTGAGCTTTTAAAGATAAAGGCCGAGGTTGTGGATGTCCGGGTTGAAGCTATAATGAGCTGAACTAAGGCTAACTAGAAAGTAGTGGTCTATTTGAAGGATGTTGCCAATGCTCAAGCTGAGCTGAGAAGGATTCTTGACCGCGAGGGCAGGAGCAAGGAATATACTCGGTGTAAGTCTCGAAGGGAAACCATCGAGGATATCCATGCTAGGGGCTTTGACCTCTCGAAAGAGGTGAAGCAGGCGAGGGCGGACGAACGTTGTGCTAAGTCACTTCTATCCAACGCCGAAGATAGTGAGGATGAGGCCGATGGGCCATAGTCCCCAAGGGGGACGTAGATTTCCTTTTTTAATTCTGTACATAGTACTTTCGAAGTAGGTTGTAAATGGAGCTTGTATTTTTCCACATATATGTATAAAAGGAAAGCTTCGCAGTTTCATTTCTCCTGCATTTCTTTTTGCCTTGATTTTTTCAAGATGAACTGGTTTTAGGAGGAATCCTTAAATTCATGGTATGGCCCTGAGGCTCATTAAGCTGGCCCGTGGGCTCTTACGTGCTTGGTCGATATGACCTTTTAGCATAATCCGGCATTCAAGCTCTTATGCTTATGATCTTAGGCATGTTTGGTCGACTATTTTGGGTTCAGTCTCTAAGTCGGGTATTGACTCGAGCTCATTCGACCCTTAAGTTTTTTTATTTGAATTTCAAGCTAGCCCTTAGGATCTTACGCAACGGGTCGGCGCGACCTTGGATTTTAGCGCTGGCGATAGTGGCTCTTATATGTTTGGTCGGTGCGACCTTCGATTTTAGTGCTGGCGACAGTGGCTCTTACTCTTTTGCCCTTAGGCATATTTAGTTAACTATTTTGGGTTCAGCCTCCGAATCGGGTTTTGACTCGAGCTCATTCGACCCTCAAGTTTTTGAATTGCAAGCTAGCCTTTAGGCTCTTATGCATTTGGTCGATGCGACCTTTTGCGTGGGATGGCGACAATGGCTCTTATGCCTTGGGTCGATGCAACCTTTTATATGAGCTGGAGACAATGAATCTTACTCCTTGGATCGAGGCGACCTTTTATGTGGGCTGGCGACAATGGCTCTTATGCCTTGGGTTGATGCGACCTCTAATATAGGCTTTATTTTTCCCTCGTTAAGGACATTTTGAAATAATGTTTGCCTGACTCTTCGACGGTTTAATGAAAAACCTCGATTGTGAGTTGCTATATGGCGATGATCGAGCACCTCGGGAGGTTTGGCTCGGAGGCTGTGTATCTCAAAGCCAGTGTTTAGGAGTTGACATGGTCGAAGCTCTTTTGCCTATGTCGAGGGTAGCCTGTTTAACCAGTTCTTCCCGAAGTATATTTGAAGTAACTAAAGGCATGTGATTTATAGCGACGGTTGGGCGTCTCTGAGTCGCGTTAGTTTGGCTGGTCCGTAGTCATTTATGTTTGGTCGGAGCCTTTAAGTCCTGAGTGGAGTGGTTTCAGTGTTTATATCGAGGGTATACCTTTTTAGGGGTCTTACAAGTTCGATATATTAATCAGGATCGAGGACGATCAAATAGGAGCCACCTCGGGCTCGGTATACCCAACCAGGCTTCTGGCGAAAGAGCCAAAGCCAAACAAGGAAAGGTACCAACCATACACCAACCATAGGAGAAATACCCGGAGGCGTAACATACCCCGCAGTGACCGAAGGATGGACCGAGGCCAGAATCCTTGGGGACTCGTCAACAGAGCCGGATTTGATAGGCACACAGGACCAGCGGAGGCACCTCGCTTGTCAGAATATAACTTCAATGTTGATGTATCAGACATCGTGTTTGCCATTAGTAAAATCATAGATGCCAGGTAGCCTAGGCATGTGCAATCAGATCCTTCGAAAAGAAATCCTAACTTAGTGTGTGAATTCCACAACATGCACGGCCATAAGACCGAGGATTGCCACCAACTCCGAGAAGAAGTAGCCAGACTACTCAGTAAAGGTCACCTCCGAGAGTTCCTCAGCGACCGGGCCAAAAATCAATTTCGGGAAAGAGAGGCAGCCAAGAAGAACGAAGTGAATGAGCCACAACATGTCTTCCACATGATCTTGGGAGGCATCGATGCCCCACAGGAGCCCATGATGAGAAGAACAAAAATATCCATCACTAGAGAAAAGCGAACTCGGGGATACATACCTGAGGATGCTCTCACATTCAACGACTAGGATATCAAGACCTTATCTCAGCCTCACAATGACGCACTGGTAATCTCTTTTCTTGTAAATACATTTCAAATTAAACATGTACTTGTGGATCCAGGTAGCTTGACCAACATTATCAGGTCGAGGGTGGTAGAGCAGCTCGGACTGCTCGACCAAATCGTACCTGCCTCTCAAGTCCTCAACGGATTCAGCATGGCGAGCGAAACAACGAAAAGGGAAATCACCCTCCCAGTCAACGTGGCCGGCACAGCCCAAAATGCCAATTCCATGTCATTAAGGGAGACATGAGGTACAACGCCTTGCAAGGAAGGCCATGGATACACTACATGAGAGCAGTACCATCTACGGGGAATAGCATGTGGCGAGAGAAATGTTTGTGGTGCACGATGTGGCCCTTATACCGGTACCTCCACCTTCGAAGGAGCCAAAGGATAAGTAAATAGTAAAATAGTGATAACAAGCTACACTCTTGGATATCCCTGACTAAACAAAGCAGGGGACCGTGCTGCGTCCTCATCACAAGCGACTGAAACATATCAGGGCTCTAAACATCGCCAGCACATTCTACACTAAGGTATGACCGTCTCCTTTCTCTATAAGTTACATTCTACACTGACCTGCATGCAGGTATCCAATTGAAATGGCCAAAGCACTCTCCAACTCAAAGACCTTAGGTTTCAAAATCATGTGTTGCAATCTTTTCCTTCGATCGTGTTTTTATCCCAAAAAGGGTTTTACCGGCAAGGTTTTTAATGAGGCAACATCCATATAATACCTAAGGAAGACTCAACGAGTATCCAAGGCTTCTTTTGCAATCGATCTTGAATACTGGGGGCATCCCCCTAGAAGGTCACCTACTCGGATAAGCCAAGATACGCCAAAAGGGGCTCGATAGAAAATAATGTACCGGGCCAACGGTCGAATGAACTGTGTCCATATAGAACAACTGGGCCCTTAACAACAAAGACATGTATACTTGTACCAAGTAATCAAAGAATACTTCCCAAAAGCATTTTGCGTTTCAAGAAAACTCGGTATTTTTGCAAAAACGGCTCCTCTATGAAAAACGTCCCGAACACTCGGGGACTGGCTTCAACAACTTAAAACAATGCGATCCTCGGGTCGGAGCTCCTAGCTCGTAAGCCCTTAATGAGGCAACCTCAAGATCACAAAATAGCTCCAGAGCCAAAAACATCCCAAACACTCGGGGACTGGTGTCGAAAACTCAAGGCCATACGAACTACAGGTCGGAAACTCCAAAATTGCAAGCCCTCAATGAGGCAATACCAAGTTCACAGGTAATGGCTCCCGAGCCAAGAAACCCTCGATGACTCGTTGACTGCTGTCAATCGCCATATCCTTCGACTTATCAAAACCCGAGGCTGTAAGGCCACATGCGGGCAGCCTCGGTCTTGTAAGACCTATATAAGGCAACAACAATAGTTGTAAGATCCCGTGCAAGGCATGAACCATACATGTACCAAGTATCTAAAACTGTAAGACCTCAAAGGCATGTAAAACTTGTAAGACCTTACTAAAGGCATAAACCCGTGAAGATTTCAATACTTGAATAATTATCAAGGCCATCGCGGCAACTCTTCCAACCAAAAACAATGGAGACCTCAAGGCAATTGGGGAAATTAACAACAAAACAATGGTAATTGGGGGAACAACAACCAAAACAACAACTGGGGCAATCCGAACAACAATCAGAGCAACCAAGGGAATTGGAATGGTAATAACAACAATTGGGGTGGCAATAGCAATCAAGGTGGATGGAACAACGGAAACCAAGGAAAATGGGGGCAAGGCTTTCAAAGGCCCCCAATTTACAAACAACCAAACAATCCACCCTCATTTCCATCACAAGGTCCTAGTTCTTCTAGCAATGATATGGGTAGAATTGAAATGATGTTCGAACAGATGATGAATAAGAATGTGGACTCGGATGCTCAGTTGGCTTCCCACAATACCTCTATCAGAAACTTGGAGGTGCAGTTAGGCCAAATCTCACAGTCTTTAAATACTCGCCCTAAGGGTGCTCTACCAAGTAATACGGTAGTGAACTCGAAGGGTGGGAACAACCATGTTATGGCGGTTACAACAAGAAGTGGGAGAGGCGGTGATGTGAATGCCTCCAAACAGAAGCAAATCTTGGAGGATGATGTTGAGTTGCAAGAAGATGAAGTCCCTTTGGTAGTTGAAGATGCGGTTGATGAAAATGTGAACAAAGAAGTGAGGATTGATATTCAAGATGTCGAGCTGGAAACTCAAAATGATGTGAACCCATATAGGGAACACATAATAGACATGCCGGAGCCGGTTGTGCCAAAAGCCAAGGCTCCTTTACCAAGGCCACCTCCACTTTATCCTCAAAGGCTTGCAAAGTATAAAAATGAGAATCAGTTCAAAAAGTTCATTGACATGATGAAGAGCTTATCCATCAATGTGCCTTTAGTGGAGGCTCTTGAACAAATGTCGGGCTATGCAAAATTCATGAAAGACTTGGTCACAAAAAAGAGTTCTATGGATTGTGAAACTATAAAGATGACTCACCAAGTTAGTGCTATAGTGCATTCAATGGCCTTAAAGCTTGAAGATCCCGGTGCTTTCACCATTCCTTGCACCATTGAGAGTGCGGATTTTGCAAAGCTCTATGTGATTTGGGGGCTAGTATCAATTTGATGCCCTATTCCATTTTCAAGACTTAGGGTATCGGGCAGCCGAGGCTGACTTCTATGAGATTACAAATGGCAGATAGAACGATAAGAGACCATTGGGTATTATTGATGATTTGCGTATCCGGGTGGACAAATTTATCTTCTCGGCTGACTTTGTGATCTTGGATTGTGAAGTAGATTATGAAGTTCCTATCATTTTGGGAAGACCTTTCCTTGCCTTGGGGAAGGCCTTGGTTGATGTGGAAGAAGGAGAACTAACCTTCCGGGTGGGTAAGAAGAAAGTGGTCTTTCATGTGTGCAAATCAATGAAGCAGCCCAACAGTACCGAGGTGTGCTCTTTTGTTGACCTCGTCACAACAGTGATAATTGATGACACTAGTGCGATGATCAATGTGGAGGACCCATTGGAGGCTGTACTATTGAATCTTAATGTCAATGAGGATGCAAGCCAGGTGGAGTGCATGAATGCTTTACATGGAATAGGCTCTTATTCTTATGAGCCTAGGAAATTATATTTGGACCTCGAGAATAGAAAGACTCCACCAACAAAACATTCAAATGAGGAGCCTTCGGTGTTAGAGTTGAAACCACTACCTCAACACCTCAGGTATGAGTTCTTAGGCTCAAATTCTACTTTTCTAGTTATTCTTTCTTCTTGTCTTACTAACCTGCAGTTTGATGCCACATTGGCAGTGCTTCAAAAGCGAAAAAAGGCAATTGGATGGACTTTAGCTGATATTCAGGGGATAAGCCCCACATTCTGTATGTAGAAGATTATTCTGGAAGATGATGCAAAGCCTTCCTAGGAGCATCAAAGGAGGCTGAACGAGGCAATGCAAGAAGTTGTGAAAAAGGAGGTGATCAAGTAGTTGGATGTCGGGGTTGTGTACCCCATCTCTGATAGCTCTTTGACTTCAATGGTGCAATGTGTACCGAAGAAGGGTGGCATGACCGTGGTTGCAAATTCACACAATGCGTTGATTCCTACCAGAACAGTCATCGGTTGGAGGTTATGCATGGACTACCGCAAGTTGAACAAAGTGACCCGCAAGGATCACTTTACTTTGCCTTTTCTTGATCAGATGTTAGATTGACTTGCTGGGCGTGCCTTTTACTGTTTCTTGGCTGGGTATTTTGGGTACAACCAAATCTTGATTGCTCCGGAAGATCAGGAGAAGACCACATTCACTTGTCCATATGACACTTTTGTCTTCTCTAGGATTCCTTTTGGGTTGTGTAATGCACCGGCTACATTTCAGCGGTGTATGATGGTCATTTTCACCGATATGGTGGAAGACATTTTGGATGTGTTCATGGACGACTTTAGTTTTGTGGGGATTCATTTGACGAGTGCTTGAAAAATCTTGATAGAGTTCTGGCCCGTTGCAAAGAAACCAATCTGTCCTCAATTGGGAGAAATGCCACTTTATGGTGGAAGAAGGAATTTTTCTTGGGCATAAAATTTCGAAACATGGCATTGAGGTGGATAAAGCAAAGATTGAAGTGATTTCAAGGCTCCCCCTATATCTATCAAGGGAGTTCAAAGTTTTCTTGGGCATGCGGGGTGCTACCGGAGATTTATCAAAGATTTTTTGAAGGTAGTGAATCCCTTGTGAAAGTTGTTGGAAAAAGATGCTAAGTTCATGTTTGATGAAAAATGTATGCAAGCCATTGAACTTCTCAAGCATAAGTTGACCACCACTATTATCATTACCGCGCCTAATTGGAGCTTACCCTTTAAGCTCATGTGTGATGCGAGCGATGTTGCAGTTCAGGCGGTTTTGGGTCAAAGAGTGAACAAAATGTTTCATATGGTGTACTATGCGAGCAAGACAATGAATGATGCTCAAATGAACTACACGTTGACCGAGAAAGAACTTTTGGCTATTGTGTACGCAATGGATAAATTCCGGCCGTATCTTATGGGTGTTAAGGTTATATTCATACCGACCATGCCGCACTCTGGTACTTGATGACGAAGAAGCATTCTAAAGCTAGACTGATGCGATGGGTCTTGTTACATCAAGAGTTTGATTTGGAGATTGTGAACCGGAAGGGTAGTGAGAACCAAGTGGCGAACCACTTGTCCCGCTTGGAGGAGAGGAGGCCTCGTGACAGCCTAGAGATCAATGATTCATTTCCCGATGAACAACTCCTTTCGGTGTCGATGAATGATATGCCATGGTTTGCTAATGTTGCTAATTTCCTTGTGACTGGTATAATCCCATGTGAGCTCTCTTCTAACCAAAGAAAGAAACTCAAGCGGGATAGTTTGGATTTCTATTGGGATGAGCCGTACTTGTTCAAGATTTGCACGGATGGTGTGATCCGAAGGTGTGTCCCGAAGGAAGAGCAATTGAGTATCTTGGAGGCTTGTCATTCCTCTCCCTATGGTGGCCATCATGGCGGGGCGAGGACGGCTTCTAAAGTTCTTAGTTGTGGGTTTTATTGGCCAACTTTGTTCAAAGATGCGGGTGATTTTGTGAAGAGATGCGACGAATGCCAAAGAGCGGGTGGAATTTCAAAGAAATATGAGATGCCTCTCAATACCATCCTTGAGGTTGATATTTTTGATGTGTGAGGCATTGATTTCATGGGCCCGTTTGTTAGCTCTTGTGGGAACACTTACATTCTTGTGGAGGTGGATTATGTTTCAAAGTGGGTTAAAGCCGTGGTTTTTCCCAACAATGAGGCCCGAAGTGTTGTTGCATTTCTCAAGAAAAGCATTTTTACAACGTTTAGTACTCCGCGTGCAATCATAAGTGATGAGGGGTCTCATTTTTGCAATAGAGCTTTCGACACTTTGCTTTCAAAGTATGGTGTCAATCACAAAGTTTCTACTCCCTATCATCCTCAAGCAAGTGGTCAAGTTGAAGTCTCCAACAGGGAAATCAAAAGCGTATTGTCAAAAACGGTCGATGCAAATAGGACCGATTGGTCAAAGAAGTTGGATGACGCTCTATGGGCTTATAGGACTGCTTACAAGACTCCGATTGGTATGTCTCTGTATCGGTTGGTGCTTGGAAAAGCTTGCCATCTACCGGTCGAGTTAGAACACAAGGCCACATGGGCTTTGAGGAAGCTAAATCTTGAGTGGGATGTTGCAGCCAATCTTCGTGTGGAGCAGCTTAATGAGCTTAATGAATTCCGATTCCATGCCTACTCTAGTTCATCCTTGTACAAGGACAAGATGAAATACCTTCATGATAAATATTCTCGTGGAAAGGAGTTTAAAGTAGGTGATTTGGTTCTCTTGTTCAATTCTCTGTTACGTCTGTTTCCGGGAAAGCTCAAGTCAAAATGGAGTGGACCTTTTGAAGTGGTGTGTGTGACCCCGATTGATGCTTTTGATTTAAAGAACAAAAATGGTGAAGTTTTTACAGTGAATGGGCATAGGGTCAAGCACTACTTGGGAAAAATTAATGACAGCCACGTGGCCCCCCTTCTTCATTTCAAATGATGTAATGGTAACATGCGTTGTGCCGTGACATTAAATCAGGCACTTCTTGGGAGGCAACCCATGTGTTTTTCTTCTTGTTTTATTTGATTTTTATTGTAGTGTAGGATTGCTTTTTGGGCTAACTGGTTGTGAGATGTTACAGAATTGTGTTGGTGCAGTGCAGGGCATAGTGGAAAAATTGTTCAGGCCTTTGAACTTTACAATGCGGCCGCACTACATTTAGTGCAGACCGCACTGGTGAAGGGTGAAATGTTGACCTCTCTGAAGTTTGCCACTGCGACCGTACTACATTTTGTGCGGTCCGCAGTGGACCACTGCGGCCACATGACATTTTGTGTGGACCGCAGTGTGTTGCCTCCTCAAATTTGGAAGTTGCTATGTAGTGCGGACCGCGGTCCATTTTGTGCGGTCCGCACTGGGTTGGTAAGCTGGGCCCCAGGTCCCTTTCTATAAATAGGGCCTGAGGCCCTCCTTGTACACTTTTCGAACCTTTGAATCTCAGCACTCTAAAATCATTGTTCCACATCCCTGTTGCTCGTAAGTAATCATTTGGACTTGTTAGTCTTCATTTCATCTCACATCTGGTAACTCTACTGTTGTTTAATTGTTTTAATTTTTTTATTTTCCTTCCCTTTTTTGTTTTTCTTGTCTTTCACCCTATTATTCCCGTATTTTCTTCAACTGATTAGGGTAGGGTAATTAATTCTTTGATTAGAGAAGATTTAGGTAGTTAAAAACAATGGGCAATCACTTAGGGACATTATTTAAGTGCAAAATTGGGCTTAAAATTAAAATTTATGAAACCCTAACATAGTGCCACAGCTAGGCACTCAGTGCGGGCCGCGATCGATTCTGTGCGGTCCGCGGTGCCTTTGTGTGGTCCACAATAACATTTTTGCGGACCGCATTGCTAATTGTCCTGAAAGCTGAACTTTGGGGACTGTGGCTGCACTATATTTTGTGTGGTCCGCATTGGTCCCTGTGCGGCCGCAATACATTTTGTGCGGTCCGCACTGCCTGGATACAGAGAGTGGCTAGTTTGAACCCCACCTTTGTGCGGACCGCATGGCCTTTTTGTGCGGTCCGCATTAACCCCTGTGCGGACGCACACCATTTTGTGTCGTCCGTACTGTGTGACTTCTAAAAACTGTCTGCAACTTTTCCTTCCTGTTGTGCAACTCTGTTTCTTAACTGCTTCTATTGATATAAACAAGCTTATTGGATTGCGTTTACAGACAATGGTGAAACAACAAGGTAAAGGTTCTAAACAACCAGGCAGAGGAGAATCCTCCCCGGGAGGGAAACAGAAAATGGTGAGATTGACTGTTCAAGCCCGGCAAAACATAAAAAAACATGAGGAAGATGATTAAAGCTGTTGATAGGGCCATTGACATATCGAGGAGTGAGTACGAGCCCTCCCGGGAGATATCTTCAGACTCAATCCCAGAATATATCCCTGACTAGCCAGAGAGGCACAAACTACGAGACACTCCTCCCACTTCACCCGCTGCCCAAGCATCAGTAAATGTGTCTTCTGGGTCGTTTGAGTGCTTAGCTGAAGGCGGTGGGGATGAATACTCCACCTCTCTCATAGCTTCATTATCCGGAGAGGGTGCAGTAGGAGATGATGAGGAAGTAGGAGGTGAAGAAGTAGTTGGAGAAGGGGTGAGCCTCAGGTTGGTGGAGTGGCTAGAACTAGGAAACCAGAGGCCGGTTAGGAAATTAATCCCAAAACGGAATTTTGTTGATAGAGATCTATTGCCTCACAAACCCAATGTGAGGGGGCAGTTTAGGGAGAGAGTTGACTGGGAGCATTTTCTGGATGAATGTGTAGATGCCAATGAGCAGTTGGTCAAGGAATTCTACACCAATGTTGCCCACATCAAAAAAGGATCCAAAGTGACTAAGTTGCGAAACCTGAAGGTACTATTTGACGGAAAAACCATAAATGACTACCTTGGCTTTAATGAGGAGGATGAGTCACTATATATGGTGAAGATAGAATTGGGCGAGGAGGTTCGTCCCTGGTTGGCATAGTACTTAGAAATCCCGGGTACCACCCCTGATTGGTTGACTGCGGGCGTCAAGATTTTGAGACGTAGTTTGAATTTTGAGGCAAGGGGGTGGAAAACATTTGTATGTAACAGGTTGGACCCCACGACTCATGACAACTCCCTCCCTCTTCACCAGGCAGTTTTGGTGGATTCGATTATGGCGGGGTACCCAATCAATGTGGGAAATGTGATATCGAGGATAATTACAATTGTGGGTACTGAGAATGACAGAAACTTACCTTTCCCCAAATTTTTGACTATGTACTTCCGGGACCTCAAAGTTGAAAAGAGGCTATTCGACATTAAGGTCAAAGTGAAGGCCCCATTTTCTTGGTATAACATGCAGAGGGATGATAACCCCAAGAGAAAGAAATTCAAAGGAACGGCTACTGCTTCAACTGGCCAGTCTAAAGAGCCAGTAGTGGTAGTGGCTCCTGCTCAGCCTGCCTCCACCTCCACTAATATCCCTCCTGGCTCATCCACCTCAGCAGACCCGGAGATCCCTTCTTCCTGTGCCTATCCAGTTACTACCCACAGACTGAGCCAGGCTCTTCTCAGTATCAACAAATGGATGCAGACTACGTCATCCAAGTTGTCTACCCTCACTACCATAGTAGAGGCTTAGTCGGCACCTCCACCTCCACAGGTCCCCCAGTCCATAGAGGATACTCTTAAGGAGATTATGGCCAACTAGCAGAAAATCCTCAACACTCAGAAGGTGCTCACAGAGGCATTTTATTCACACAGCAAGGCTCTCAAGGAGCTTGCTAGGGAGAACAAGAAGCTGAGGAAGACAAGGGCCTCCAAGGAGTCCGTAAAGGCGCTGAGGGTTGATGTTGATAGAATGAAGGCAGATCATCTGCCTTTGTACTTATTACTATAGCACCCAGCACCATTAGCTCATCCCTATCCTGAGTAGTCCTAGAGGCCTCCCAAGAGGAAGAGGATGATTCCCAGAGCGGACGATGCAGTCATCCAGTTGGCAGACCCTCCGGAGACCTCCTCAAGTCAGCCACAGGATTCACCTCAGGAGCCTGTCCAGGCTTAGGTCCCAATAGCACAGCAGCAGGCCACAGGGAACCTCTGTTCCCGAGCACAGTGAGGACCCAGGAACCACTCAGGAGCCCATGCAGACAGACAGGCCATAGAGAGTCCCTATATCCTTTTTCCCTTTCTCTTTTTGGTGCTTTATTTAGTTTAGTTGGCATTGGGGACAATGCTAGCTTTCATTTGAGGGGGTAGACCCTACTTTTATGGATTCATTCGGATGATTGTATATATATTTGATACTTTATATGCTTTCTTTATTTTTTCATCTTTGGGTTGTATATAATTTTAACATTTCGTTACATTTATCGCACTTTTATTTTACTTTGGGTCTGTATATAAAGTTATGCTACATTGTACATATTCATCCCATCTATTGTATATTCGACAAATCCCCTCTTGTAGATATTCATTTTACTTTCCGCAACTTTTCGTTCTTAGATTCTTATTTATGGTTCATAGCTTCTTATTTTTGAAAGTTTGCAATAAGCCTTTGGTTTTCTTAATGCCACGGTCTTTTCCAAAGGTGGATTTTCGTGTGAACCGGGTGGCTCTTCCCAATGATAGATGGCGTGACAACCTTCTTAAGGGTTTGAGTCCGTTTTTATTTTTTGTTTTTTAGTAGTTAGTAGTTAAGGGTGCCTCAATCTAAGCTTCACTTGGGCCTAGCACATTTACCTTTGATCTTATGGTCAAAAACAAATTGTTGTGTTTAGGATGGTGAAAGCCATGACCTTGAGACTCTTGTATTGACCAATAATCAGCAAGTGGTTTTTTGGGACTAGTGTGTGCTCAAATCTTATCTAAGGTCGTTGTGGGCCCCCGACTCTATGTCTTTAGCGACCCATAGCTTGTGTGGTGAGTAATTGCATTGCAAGTCCAAGTCCCGAGCCATTGGTTTAGAACTTGCCCTGAATGTTTGTTGAGGCGAAATCCTAAGTGAATTTTGACTTGAGACATGATTATAGTCTCTCCTTGGTCCAAATGATAGCTTGAACACTTCCATAACCTACCAATGATAAGATCCCTAGTCAACCCTTTTGAGCATTAGACCTTTTCCCTTCAAGACCCATAATACAAGCCTATACCTGTTCTAAAAGATACCCTCTCTTGGCACCCGATCTTTCCTTTAACACATGGCAAAAGCGTAAGTTTGGGGGGAGAGACGAGGATTTCAACAAAGTGGTAAAAAGACACAAAAATGAAGAAAAGGAAAGGCAATGAAAAAGGAAGAAAAGCAAAAAGACAAAAAGAATATTCAATGTGAAAAAGAATAAAAAGGGACTCAAGAAAAACAATGAATGAAAGGTGTGGAAAGTTGAAAAAGGGAGAAAAGGTTTGAAAAGTATAAGAAGAGTGACAGTGTATCTCTCTAACCCCTTAGAAGGAAGTGAAATGACTCAAAGAGTCAAGTGAATGTGTGCCAAATGAAACAAAAGAAGTGCTTAAGGGAAGATGGAACCTACTTATACCAACATCTCCTACCCTGAACCAAAAGCCTTCACAATGTCTCCACAAAAGCCCTATATGATCTTGAGTTGAATGAAGCTTACATTAGTGGTGACTCACATAAGGGGCAAGCATATGGTACTTAGAGCCGGACTTGTGACTTTTTCTTGAGAGAGATGAGTGGATTTCCAATAACTTCGTTCCGAGTGCCACAATTCTAAAGGTGAGGTTTGCTAAGGGAGAGTTGAGGATGTGTGAGTTTGGCTTCCACAATGACCAAAGTAACAGAAAGAGTTCTTTGATGTGTTGAGTCAACTCTTGATGCTCCTGTGTCGCACTTAATCCATAGAGTTTCAAAGAGTAAATGTTGTTAATGATTCATTTGTATTGAGGGCAATTGTTAGTCCCAATTAATGCTAGATGAAGTTACTTTAGGACAACTAAAATTTTCTTGGATGTTCTTTTAAGGGGTGAGTCTTATTTTGTTTGCTTGAGGACAAGCAAAAGCTTAAGTTTGGGGGAGTTGATAACTAGGGATTTTGATACATTTATACTCCTTCTTGCTTAAGTTTTGATTAGAAATGTATACAAAATAGTCCCAAAGGCTCACAAGTTATGCTTGATTGCAGGTTTGACCAATAAAGTGACAAGAAGTCAAATATCAGCTCAAAAGGAGTGAAACTTGCACAAGTATCAAGACAAGACAAAGCTCAGGCAAAACAAGGCCAGTGCAACCGCACACCATTCTGTGCGGTCCGCACTGTGAGGTTCAGAGAGCATGACATTTAGGCACAAAGACAATGCAGCCGCACACCATTCTGTGTGATCTGCACTAAGATCAATGTGGTCGCACTCGATTTTGTGTGGTCCGCAGTAAGGAGGATCAGAGAGTTGCCAAATTTTGAGTTCAAGCCAATGCGGTCTGCGCTCCATTTTATGCGGACTGCACTAGAAGCCTCCGTAGCCGCAATCCATTCTCTGCGGTCCACAATGCCCGAGTTCAAAGAGTGAGATTTTCAAGCTCAGAGCCTTAGTGCAGCTGCACACCATTTTGTGTGGTCCGCACTAGCCCGTAGGGGTATTTTTGTCCAGATTTTTCAGCTTTGTATAAATAGCTTCTTTTCCCATTTTTTAGGGTATCAGGTAGTTTTAGAACATAGCTGTGCTCGTGGGTTCGAATATTTTAGTCATTTTGGGAAATTTTATTTACATTTCATCATTGAATCTTATTGTTTATCTTAGTAATTAATTAATATGAGTTGTTCTTTATCTTTCTCTTGCTTTTCTTCTTTAATTATGAGTAGCTAGACCCATAAGCTAGGGTTGTGGCTCAACCCTAGTGTGGGTAATTGATGGGCCTTGAATTTTAGGGCTAGATTGACTATGGGTGTTTGATATTTGGGCCAATTTCATGGTTAATTGCTGAATTAGTGGTTGTAAACACTAGTTTGTGTTTAGTTGACTTGAGCTCTTCTTGAGAAAGAGAGCCTAAGTCTCCGAAATTGGTCGAACAAGAAATTGGGGCATACTCAAGAGATTGATAACCCCAATTAAAGGGTTAAACTTCGAGAGAGTAATACCCGACTTGAACCTTGCTTGCTTGTGCAAATTTGCATACCCAATTGGTCTTGAGAAAGTCAATCCGGGCAAAATTACTTGAACCACCGAGAGGTGTAGAGTGGTTAATATCGTGCAATGGTTATATCATACTGCCCAATTATGTCAATCATGTCTTAGACTCAATCACTCATCAATTGACCACCTAGGCGAAAGTCACTACCCTAGTGCCTTTTAAACCATTCGAACAATCCTCATTAGTTTTACTCTTAGCTTAATCTAGTTTCATTTACCATTGTAGTTAGATAAAAGTAAAATTAAATCAAAAACCCCAAAAATGATTAGAAGTGCAATTTGGAACACATACGCAACTCTAAGCTAGATAGATACCTGACTCTAAATTCTAGCTCTATGTGGAATAGATCCCTACCCTAAAATGGGTAAAAGCTCTTCGACCCTCTCTCGCTACTCAATAGTAGTGCAGGGTAGGCTTCGATCAAGCAGAGAGAATGTTCTTGTGTGTTTTTGTATTAAGCAACAGATGTTTACAAATGACAAGGATCCCCTTTATATATAAAGGAAAATCCCAACATAGTACAAGTGCATTTATTACAAAGATTTGGGGATGGGACTGCTAGTTGACGCCATGATTTGGGTCTGAACTTAGCTCACTAGATTTTCTCAGCCCTAGTTGTGAACCTTGGAACTCCCCACTTTCTCCCCATAACCGTCGGTCCGTACTACTCCAAGTTCAAGCATCGATGGCCCTTGAGGGATGAAACTCGACCGTGGTTTTGAGCCTTCGAGACATCGCAACGATGAAAAATTTGACCCTCTGATTTTACCGTATACAAAGTTTATTTTTCCTGCGGATTTTGTGATTCTCTACTGTGAAGTCGACTATGAGGTGTCGATAATATTAGGAAGGCCTTTCCTAGTAACAGGGAAGGCATTGGTTGATGTGGAAGGAAGGGAGCTCACCTTCTGGGGTGACAAAAATTTTGTCTTCCACGTGAGCAAATCAATGAAACAACCTAATAGTACTAAGGTTTGTTCTTTCGTGGATCTGGTGACGGAGGTGATAGTTGATGACACGAGTGTCATGATCAATATGAAGGATCCTTTGGAAGCTGTATTGCTGAACCATGATGTGACCGAGGTTGAAGGCTTGGTAAAGTATGTCAATGCCTTTCAAGGAACGGGTTCTTACTCGTGTGAGACCCGTAAACACTTTTTGGATCTTGAGAATAGAAAAACTCCACCAATAAAGCCCTCAATCGAGGAACCTCCCATATTGGAGTTGAAGCCTTTGCCTCCATACCTCAGGTATGAATTCTTGGGCCCTTGTTCAACTTTACCTATTATTCTTTCTTCTTGCCTTACTAACGTGCAGGTAGATGCCACCCTTGAGGTGCTTCAAAGAAGAAAGAGGGCAATTGGATAGACTCTAGCTGATATTTAGGGGATAAACCCCGCCTTTTGCATGCACAATATTATACTTGAGGATGATGCCAAACCCTCCATGGAACATAAGAGGAGGTTGAACGGGGCTATGCAAGAGGTCGTCAAGAAGGAAGTTATCAAATGGCTAGATGCAGGGGTTTTGTACCGCATCTCGGATAGTTCATGGACTTCACCGGTACAATGTGTGCCGAAAAAGGGGGTATAACTGTGGTCACAAATGAGAAAATGAGTTGATCCGCACCAGGACTGTCACCGGATGGAGAGTATGCATGGACTACCGGAAGCTGAACAAAGTGACTTGCAAAGATCATTTTCCATTGCCCTTTCTTGACCAAATGCTGGATGGACTTGCTGGGCGTTCCTAATATTGCTTTTTGGACAGGTACTCAGGCTACAACCAGATTATGATTGCACCAGAGGACCAGGAGAAAACCACCTTCACATGTCCGTGTGGCACCTTTGCATTTTCCCAGATGCCATTTGGTATGTGTAATGCATCGGCTACCTTTCAGTGATGTATGATGGCTATATTTACTGACATGGTAGAGGATTTTTTGGAAGTGTTCATGGATGATTTCAGTGTTGTGGGTGACTCTTTTGAAAAATGTTTGGGTAATCTTGACAAAGTATTGGCCCGATGTGAGGAGACAAATCTAATGCTTAATTGGGAAAATGTCACTTTATGGTCGAGGAGGGCATTGTCCTCAGCCATAAGATCTCAAAGAACGGTATCGAAGTGGACAAAGCGAAGTTTGAAGTGATTTCAAAACTCCCCCCTCCTACTTCCGTCAAAGGAGTGAGGAGCTTTCTTGGGCATGCGGGGTTCTACCAAAGATTCATCAAGGACTTCTCCAAGGTGGTGAATCCCTTGTGCAAATTATTGAAAATGGATGCAAAGTTTGTGTTTAATGATGAGTGCATGAAAGCTTTTGAGCTTCTCAAGTATAGATTGACTACTAATCCCATCATCACCGCACCCAATTTGAGCTTTCCATTTGAGCTCATGTGTGATGCTAGTGACGTTGCAGTAGGAGCGGTCTTGGGGCAAAGGGCAAACAAGATGTTTCATCCAGTTTACTATGCAAGCAAAACTATGAATGATGCCCAGGTTAATTATACAGTGACGGAGAAAGAGTTGCTAGCAATTATGTTTGCAATGGAGAAGTTTAGGTCTTATCTCAAGGGTGCCAAAGTGATTGTTCATACTTATCACGCGGCACTCCGTTACTTGATGACCAAAAAGGACTCTAAAGCTAGATTGATGAGATGGGTTTTGTTGATTCAAGAATTTGACCTAGAGATTGTTAATCGAAAAGGAAGTGAAAACCAAGTGGAGGACCACGTGTCCCACTTGGAGGAGGAGGGGAGACCTAAAGATGGTCTTGAAATTAATGATGCATTCCTATATGAAAAACTCCTCTCAGTTTCTTTGAATAGTATGCCTTGGTTCGCCGATGTGGTCAATTTTCTTGTGACCGACATTGTTCTGAGTGAGCTCTTTTCTAACTTAAATGGGACAACTTGGATTATTACTGGGACTAACCTTATCTTTTCAAGCTTTGGAATGATGGTTTGATCCGAAGATGTGTTCCAGAAGAGGAGCAAATTAGAATTCTTGATGCTTGTCATTCCTCGCCCTACGGTGGTCATCATGGTGGGGTGAGAATTGCTTCAAAGGTTCTTCGCTGTGGTTTTTATTGGCCTACTCTGTATAAAGATGTTGGTGAGCTTGTCAAGAGATGTGATGAGTGTTAGAGAGCTGATGGAATTTCCAAGAATGATGAAATGCCTCTCACCACTATTCTTGAGGTTGACATTTTTGACGTGTGAGGCATAGACTTTATGGGGACTTTTGTGAGTTCTTGTGGCAACACTTACATTCTGGTGTCCGTTGGTTATGTTTCTAAGTGGGTTGAGGCCGTGGTTTTTCCCAACAACGAAGCCCGGAGTGTAGTGGCATTTCTCAAGACAAATGTCTTTACACGGTTTGGCACTCCTCGGGTAATCATCAGTGATGGGGGTTCTCATTTTTGCAATAGAGCATTTGACACTTTTCTTGAAAAGTATGGTGTCAATCACAAGGTATCAACCCTCTATCATCCTCAGGCTAATGGACAAGTTGAGGTTTCCAACAGGGAGATAAAGAGCATATTATCAAAGATTGTCAATGCAAATAGAACTGACTGGTCAAGGAAACCAGATGATGCTTTGTGGGCTTACATGACTGCTTATAAGACTCCAATTGGTATGTCTTTGTACCAGTTCGTATTTGGGAAAGCGTTCCATCTTCCGATTGAGTTAGAGCATAAGGCCATGTGGGCGCTGAAGAGGTTAAATCTTGAGTGGGACATTGTAGAAAATCTCTGGGTAGAGCAACTCAATGAACTTGATTAGTTTATATTTCATGCATATTCTAGTGGGCGCTCTCAGTGGTAAGGATGATTCTGCAGCTCTTAGAACAGCCAAAGCGCGGACCGCGGTAGAATTCTGCGGCTGCGCTAGGTAAGATCTGTGGGTCCTAGTGCTTTTTAGAATAAATAGAAGGTCATTAGACCTTTTACCCTTTTCGCACTTTGCACTCACAAACGAATTAGGCCACTATTCATTTCCTGTATTCTGAGCCCTGATCTGCATAACACCAATCAAAAGATTATTTCGAACACTCATCAAATATCTGGTATGCTCAAATCATCACATTGTTTCTAAGTGTGTGCTTTTCCTTTCTTGTAGTTTTAACTTCTTCATCTTTTCTTTTAGTTTTAGCTAGGGTTAATTAGTTGTTAAGTGGTTGATGCTAAATTAGTTAGGGGTAATTGGTAGTTAATTAGTTAATGCTTAATACGAGTTAGTGGTGTTTATAATACCCGTTAATGGCAAGAAAAAGTGAAACCCTAGGTTGCCTATTTATTTTTTGAATTCCGCGGCCGTGGCTATTTTTCCGCGGTCAGTGTTCTTGTGAAGCCCTGAGTTAAAATTGGTTTGAATTCTGCGGTCAGTGATGGAAATTCCGCTGACAGCGGTCTGCTTTGCATGGTCGTGCTTCAATTTTTGTGGACCGCAGATATTTAGTTCAGAGAAGTACCAAATTGGGTCCGCGGCCACGTTTATTTTTCTGCGGACAGCGGTACAGATTCCACGACCGCGCCCAAAATTTTGCTCTCAGCGGTACCTTAGATTCAGAGACTAGATAGTCTGATCCCCAGTCTTTTGCGGCCGCGGCCCTTTTTCCGCTGTTGATCGGAGCCAACCCTGTACCACTACAAAGTAGCGACAGTGGTCGAAGCAGCTTTTACCCGAGAAGGTCGGGATCGATTTTCATATGGATCTAGAAATGGAATTGAGTTTCTATCTAAATTGGAGATGCATTATTGCTCCTAATTGCACTTCTAATCATAGTTGATCTTTTGATTACTTTTAATATTATGCTAATAAGATGCTAAATTAAGCTAAGAGTGAAATACTTGAAGGTTGTCTAAATAGTTAAAAAGGCACTAGGGAAGTGACTATCTCCTAGGTGGATACTTGACGGATTCTCGAGTCTAAGGCTAGGTTGTCATGTTGGGGATTACGATATAACCAATGCACTAAACTTCTCACTCTATACCTCTCAGTAGTTTGAGTGATTTTGCCCTAATTGACTTTCTCAAGACCAATTGGGCATGATAATTTTTGCAAGCAATTTAGGTTCAAGTAGGGTATTGCTACTTCTAGGTTTAACCCTTTAATTGGGGCTATCAATCTCTTGAATGCCCCAATTCCTTGTTGGACTAATTTTGATAGACTCAAGTTCTCTTTCTCAAGAAGAACCCAAGTCAAATAGGCACAAATTAGTATTTGTAACCACTAATTCAACATTGAAACCATAAATTAGTCCAAATATCAAACACCCATAGACATTTAGCCTTAAAACACAAGACCCATCAAATACCCACAATAGGGTTGAGTAACAACCCTAGCTAATGGGTCTAGCTACTCATGCTAATAGAAGAAAACAAAGAAATAGATGAAGAAAAACTCATAATATTTAATTACAAGTTAAAACTTGAAGATTCAATGATAAAATTACTCTAAAATTACTTTAAATGGTAAAGGATCACTGTTCATGAGTGCAGCCCAACGTTAAAATACAACTGATGACCTAAAAAAGGGAAAATAAACTATTTATACTAGGCCAAATTTTTTGGACAAATATACCCCAGCGAGGGTAGTGCGGACCGCACAAAATCGAGTGCGGCCGCATTAAGGCTTCTTAGCTTAAAACTCTACTCTTTGAACTTGGATACCGCGGGCTGCACAAAAAGGCACCGTGGCCACGGTGGCTTCTATTGAGGTCCGCACAAAAAGGACCACGTACCGCACTGGCAATGATTCCCTAAATTGGCAACTCTCTGAACTCCAGCTTTGCAGATCGCACAATATCGAGTGTAGCCGTGATGAAGCCAATGTGATCCGCACAAACTGCTTTGCAGCCGCATATCTTGAGTGTCTGAAATGAGCACCTCTCTGAATTTCATCACTGCAGACCGCATAGAATGGAGTGCGGCCGCATTGGACCCGTTGCACTGTGCTTGGACTTGTTCTTGGTACTTGTGCATGTTTCACTCCTTTTTGAGTTGGTTTTGATGAATTGTCACCTTGTTGACCAAACCCTACAAACAAGTATAACATGTAAGAATTTGGGACTATTTTGTACACATTTTTAATCAAAACTCAAGTAAGAAGGAGTGTAAAATGCATCATAATCCCTAGTTATCAACTCCACCAAACTTAAGCTTTTGCTTGTCCTCAAGCAAACAAAATAAGACCCACCCCTTAAGACTAAATCCAAGAAAATTTAGCTAACTTAAAGTGACCTCATCTAGCATCAATTGGGACTAACAATTGCCCTCAATTCAAATGAATCATTAACAACATTCACAATTTTAAGCACCATGGATTTAGTGAGACACAAGAGCATCAAGAGTTGACTCAACACATCAAAGAAACTCTTTTTATTACTTTGGTCATTGTGGAACCCAAACTCATACATCCTCAACTCTCCCTAAGCAAACCTCACCTTTAGGATTGTAGCACTCAGAACGAGGTTGATGGAAATACACTCATCTCTCTCAAAGAAAAGTCACAGGTTTGGCTCTAAGTACCATATGCTTGCCCCTTATGTGAGTTACCACTAATGTAAGCTTCATTCAACTCAAGATATAGGGCTTTTGTGGAGATATAGTGAAGGTTTTTAGTTCAGGGTAGGAAATGTTTGGTTTAAGTAGGTTTCATCTTCCCTTTAGTACTTCTTTTGCTTTATTTTGGCACATATTCTCTTGACTTTTTAAGTCCTTTAACTTCTTTCTAAGGGGTTAGAGAGACACATTGTCACTTTTTCTTGTTCATTTCAAACTTTTTATCCTTTCTTAACTTTCCACACCTTTCATCTTTTTACTTTTATTGAATCCCTTCATTCTTTTCTACATTGATCATTCTTTTTGTCTTTTTGATTTTCTTTCTTTTTCATTTCCATTCCTTTTCTTCATTTTTGTACCTTTTACCACTTTGTTGCATTCCTCGTCTCTCCCCCCAAACTTATGTTTTTTCCATGTGCTAAGGAAAGATCAGGTGCCATGAGAAGATATTTTTAGAACGGGTAAAGGCTTGTATCGTGGTTTTTGAAAGAAAAAGATCTAAGGCTCAAAAGGGTTGACTAGGGATATTATCATTGGTAGGCTATGGAAGTATTCAAGACATCATTCGGATCAAGGAGAGACTATAATCACATCTCAAGTCAAATTACACTTAGGATTTCGCCTAGACAAACATTCAGGGCAAGTTCTAGACTAATGGCTTGGGACTTGGATTTGCAATTCAAATTCTCACCGCACGAGCTATGGGATTGCTAAAGAAACAAAGTTGGGGGCCCACAACAACCTTAGCTAAAATTTGAGGAACATAATTGTCCCGAAAAACCACCTGATGATTATCGGCAAACACAAGAGTCTCGGGGTCACAACTTTCACCATCCTATACACAATAATTTATTTTTGACCATAGGATCAAAGGCAAATGTGTTAGGCCCAAGTGAAGCTTTGCTTGAGGCACCCTTACCAACTAGCTACTAAAAAGCAAAAAAGAAAACAGACTCAAACCCTTAAGAAGGTTGTCATGCCATCCATCATCGGGAAGAGCCACCCGGTTCACACAAATTTCACCTTTGGAAAGAACTGTGGCATTAAGAAAACCAAAGGCTTATTGCATGCAAAAACTCAAAACAAGAAGCTACGAAAATAAAATAAGAAGCTATGAAAGGAAAAATGCAAAAAATAAAATGAATATATACAAAAGGGGAATTAGTCGCATATACACTAGGGAGAATGAATATATACATAAGAACGTAACTTTATATACAAACCAAAAGTAAAAAAGTACGAAAAGTGCAATAAAATGATAAAGTTATATACATACCAAAGGTAAAAAGAAAGCATAAAGAAAAAAAATATTATCATATATACGGTCATCCAATATCCAAATAGGGCTACCCCCTCAAATGAAAGCTAGCATTGTCGTCAATGCTAACTAACCAAAATAAGCGCAAAATAAGGAAGAGAGGAAAAAGAAACTCCCTATTGGCCCTCCGTCTGCATAGGGTCCTGAGTCTGGGTCCCTAGGTCCTCGGTCTGCTCGGGAACCTGTGACTGGCTCGCTGTACTCTGTATCTCCACTGGGACCTAGGCCTGGACTGATTCCTGGGCCTGTACTAGAATCTGCGGCTGGCTAGAGGATCCTCCTTGTGGGTCCTCCAACTCTATGACAACATCGTCAGTACGGGGAATCACCCTCTTCCTCTTGGGTGGCCTCTCTAACTCCTGCTCTGGCTGGGGCTGGGCTGTTGAAGCCGGGTCATGCAATAACAGATCCAGAGGTAGGTGATCTACCTTCAACCTCTCTACCTCTACCCTTAGCTCTTTCACCGGCTCTTTTAAAGCCCGAGTCTTTCTCATTTTCTTTGCCTCCCTAGCAAGCTCTTTCAATGCCTTTCCATGAGAATCAACAACATCTATGAGCTTTTTCTGGTTGTCCAGAATCTCTTTCAGAGTGTCCTCCACTGATTGTGGGACCTATGGCGGAGGAGGTGCTGACTGGGATGCTACCAAAGTAGATAGTACAGACAGCTTAGAAGTGGTTGTCTGCATTCAATTGTTAATATTGGCGAGGGTCTGGCTCAGGCGGTGGGCATTAGGGGATATGCATTGGATGTAGGGATTTCTGGAGCTGTAGAAGTGGATAGTCCTGGGGCCATGTCTGTTGTGGTGGAAGGAGGCTGAGTAGGAGCCACTACCACTACTGCCTCTTCTGACTGGCTAGTTGAAGTAGTGGTTTTTCCCTTGGGATCCTTGGGGTTGTCGGGACCCTTGGTGCTGTACCAGGAGAACGGTGCCTTTGCTTTCACTTTCATATCAAATCTCTACTTCTCCACATCGAGGTCCTCAAAGTACATGGTCAGGAAGTTGGGGAAGGGATAGGATCTATCACCTTCGTTCACCACCCTTGTAATTACCCAGGACATTGCATTCCCAATGTTAATCGGGTACCCCACCATGATCGATGCCACCAATATAAAGGAAGTGTGTTGTCGTGGGTGGTGGGGTCTAGCCTGCTACACACAAATGTTTCCCACCCTTTAGCTTCGAAATTCAGGGTCCTCCTCAGAATCCTCACTCCCGCAGTCAACCAATCTGGGGTGGTACCTGGGATTGCCAAGTACTCTGCCAACCAAGGACGAGCAGCCTAACCTAATGCCACCTTTTCTAAGTATAGTGCCTCATCCTCCTCCAAAAAGCCCAAATAATCATTATTGTTTTGCCATCAAATTTCACTTTTAAGTTCCGCACTTTGGTTACTGTGGTGCCCTTTTTTATATGGGCAACATTCGTGTGAAACTCCTTCACCAAGTGCTCATTGGCATCCTCCACATGGCCTATGAAATAATACCATCCCGCTCTTTCTCTGAACTACCTTAACACATTGGGGTTGTGAGGCATGAGGTCCCGGGTGATGAATTTTTGCTCAGGTATTAGCTTCCTCTCGGGTCACCACTCTTTGAATCTGTGGTAGGCCACTTTACTCATGAACCTGTCTTGCCAGGCCTTCGGGTTTTTGGTTCTCTCTACCCCTCCTACTTGGGACTCACCCCCTCCTACTTTTTCCCCTTCTTCTTGTACGGGCCCTTCCCCAGATAGTGAAGCTGTAAGAGAGGTGGAATATTCATTGCCACTTCCTGTAGCTGAGCTCTCAGACAACTCAGAAGGTATGCGCACTGATGCTTGGGCAGTGAGAGAGATCGGAGGTGTTTCCCTCAACTTGTTCCTCTCCGGCTAGCCAGGAACATACTCTGGCACGGAGTCTGACGATATCTCCCGAAAAGGCTCATATTCACTCCCAGATTGGTCAATGGCTCTATCAGCAGCCTTTATGAGCCTCCGGGTGTTTTTGATGTTTTGTTGGGCTTGCGGGGTCAATCTTATCATGCTCCGTCCCCTACCCCAGGAGGACTCTCCTTTCCCTGATTGTTTATCACCTTTGCTTCGTGATTTCACCATGATCTGCAAAGAGAATACAATTGAACTTTGTTAGTATCCGCAGAGTCAGTGAAACATTTCAGAAAAATTACAGACATTCAGAAGTTGCAGACCACGGACCGTACAAAATGAAGTGCGGCCGCAAAGAAGCTACCGCGGACCGCACAAAATGCATTGCGGTCCACACTGAGGTGGGGTTCAGACTACCCACTCTCTGAATCTATGCACCGCGGACTGCACAAAATGCATTGCAGTCTGCATTGAGGCACCGCGGACCGCACAAAATCCATTGCGGCCGTAGTCCTCACTTGTCAACTTTCAGAACATTTACCACCGCGGTCTACACAAAATAGTATTGCGGACCGCACAAAATCACCGTGGACCGCACAAAATCCACTACAGTCCGCATTGAGTACCCAACAGCAATACCAACCTAGGGTTCAAGATTTTCATGTTTTTAGTCTAATTTTTCACCTATTATTGATTCCCTAGGTGTTGAATCAGTGTTTTAACTAATTAGTCCTAATTAAAACAGGATTAAACAAACCTATGCTTCTGAATTAAAAGAAAAACGGGAAGAAAAGAAGAAAAAGTAAGAAAAAATGAAAGTCAAAAGAAAATAGCAAAATTAAACAACGAAGAAGGAATTAAAATTACCAGAAATGAGATGCACTGATGATTAACCGAGACTTAGCAGTTGAATTCGTGCAATTAGAGTGATGAACAGTAATTTTTCAAGCTTTAGAGAGTAAAAGGTCGAAAATTTGAAATGAGGGTCTCAGGTCCTATTTATAGAAAAAGGTCCTGGGGCCCATCTCACCTACCTACCGCGGACCGCACAAAATGGCACCGCGATCCGCGGTGCTCAGAAACATATGGTACTGGGGAAAAGTCCACTGCGGACCACAAGAAATGCAATGTGACCGTAGTGGTCCACCGCGGACTGCACAAATTGCATTGCGGCCGTGGTGGCAAACTTCAAAGACTCCCCATTTATGACCAAATACTCTGCGATCCGCATTGAATTGTTGCCCCCGCAAAGTGGCCTTTGCGGCCGCACAAAATGGAGTGTGGTCCGCATTGCAAACTTTAGAGAGTGATTATTTTTCCAAAACTTGGTCCTGCACTACATCAACACAATCCTACAACATCTCACAACCAGTCAGTCCAAAAATATATCCTACACTACAAAGAAAAACAAAAAGAAAGACACATGGGTTGCCTCCCAAGAAGCGTCTGATTTAACGTCGCGGCACGACGCAGGTTACCATCAAATTACTTTAGATGAAGAAGTGTCACCACGTGGTTGTCATCAATCTTGCCCAGGTAGTGCTTGACCATGTGCCCATTAACTCTGAAAACCTCCCCATTTTGTTCTTCAAGTCAAGTGCACCAAACGGAGTCACAAACACCACTTCAAAAGGTCCACTCCATTTCGACTTATGCTTTCCCAGAAACAGACGTAACCGAGAGTTGAACAAGAGAACCAAATCACCCACTTTGAACTCCTTGCCACGAGTATATTTATCATGAAGGTACTTCATCTTGTCCTTGTACAAGGACGAACTGGAGTAGGCATGGAATTGAAATTCATCAAGTTCATTAAGCTGCTCCACACAAAGATTTGTTGCCACATCCCATTCAAGATTCAGCTTCTCAAAGCCCACATGGCCTTGTGCTCTAACTCAACCGCTAGATGTAAAGCTTTCCCAAACACCAATCGGTACGGAGACATACCAATCGGAGTGTTGTAAGCAGTCCTATAAGCCCATAGAGCATCATCCAACTTCTTTGACTAATCGGTCCTATTTGCATTGACCGTCTTTGACAATATACTCTTGATTTACCTGTTTGAGACTTCAACTTGGTCACTCGCTTGAGGATGATAAGGAGTAGAAACTTTATGGTTGAGAACATACTTTGCAAGCAAACTGTCAAAAGCTCTATTACAAAAATAAGACCCCCCATCACTTATGATTGCACGAGGAGTACCAAACCTTGTAAAAATGCTCTTCTTGAGAAACACAAAAACACTCCGGGCCTCATTGTTGGGTAAAGTCATGGTTTCAACCCACTTTGAAACATAGTCAACTGCCACAAGAATGTATGTGCTCCCACACGAGCTCACAAACGGGCCCATAAAATCATTGCCACATACATCAAAAATATCAACTTCAAGAATGGTATTGAGAGGCATCTCATCTTTCTTCGAAAATCCACCCGCTCTTTGAAATTTGTCACACCTTTTCACAAGTTCACTTGTATATTTGTACAAAGTTGGCCAATAAAACCCACAACTAAGAACTTTGGAAGTCGTCCTCGCCCCGCCATGATGCCCACTATAGGGAGAGGAATGACAAGACTCTAAGATACTCAATTGCTCCTCCTCCGGGACACACCTTCGGATCACACCATCCGTGCAAATCTTGAACAACTATGGCTCATCCCAATAGAAATCTAAAATATCACGTCTGAGCTTTTTCCTTTGGTTAGAAGAGAGCTCACACGGGATTATACCAGTCACAAGGAAATTAGCAACGTCCGCAATCCATGCCATACCATTCACCGACACCGAAAGGAGTTGTTTGTCGGGAAATGAATCATTGATCTCTAGGCCATCACAAGGCTTCCCCTCCTCCTCCAAGTGGGACAGGTGGTTCGCCACTTGGTTTTCACTACCCTTCTGATCCACAATCTCCAAATCAAACTCTTGAAGTAATAAGACCCATCGCATCAGTCTAACCTTGGAATCCTTCTTCGTCATCAAGTATCGGAGTGCGGCATGATCGGTATGGACTATGACCTTGGCACCCATGAGATATGGCCGAAATTTCTCCATTGCAAACACAATATCCAAAAGCTCTTTCTTGGTCACCGTGTAGTTCACTTGAGCATCATTCATTGTCTTGCTCGCATAGTGCACCGGATGAAATATTTTGTTCACTCTTTGACCCAAAACTGCCCCAACCGCAACATCGCTCGCATCACACATGAGCTTGAAAGGCAAGCTCAAATTAGGTGCGGTAATAATAGGAGTGGTGATCAACTTGTGCTTGAGAAGTTCAAAGGCTTGCATACATCTCTCATCGAACACGAACTTGGCATCTTTTTCTAATAACTTGCATAGGGGATTCACTACCTTCGAAAAGTCTTTGATAAATCTCCAGTAGAACCCCGCATGCCCAAGAAAACTTCTAACTCCCTTGATAGAGGTAGGGGGAGGGAGCCTTGAAATTACATCAATTTTTGCTTTGTCCACCTCTATACCATGCTTTAAAATTTTATGCCCAAGAACTATGCCCCCTTCCACCATGAAGTGGCATTTCTTCCAATTAAGAACAAGATTGGTTTCTTCACGACGGGCAAACACTCTATTAAGATTTTTCAAACATTCCTCAAATGAATCACCCACAATACTAAAGTCTTCCATGAACACCTCCAAGATATCTTCCACCATATCGGAGAAAATGGCCATCATACACCGCTGAAATATAGTCGGTGCATTACAAAATCCAAAAGGCATCCAAAAAAAAGGCAAAGGTGCCATATGGACAAGTGAATGTGGTCTTCTCATGATCTTCCAGAGCAATCAAGATTTGGTTGTAACCAAAATACCCATCCAAGAAAAGGCAATGGAAAAGCCAATGGAAAGTGATCCTTGCGGGTCACTTTATTCAACTTGCGGTAGTCCATGCATCCCCTCTAACCGGTGACGGTTCTGGTAGGAATCAACTCATTTTGCGAATTTGCAATCATGGTCATTCCATCCTTCTTCACTACACATTGCACCGGTAAAGTCCAAGAGCTATCAGAGATGGGGTACACAACCCCGACATCCAACCACTTGATCACCTCCTTTTTCACAACTTCTTGCATTGCCTCGTTCAACCTCCTTTGATGTTCCAAGCAAGGTTTTGCATCATCTTCTAGAATAATTTTGTGCATACAGAATGCGGGGCTTATCCCCTTAAAATCAGCTAAATTCCATCCAATTGCCTTTTTCGGCTTTTGAAGCACTACCAGTGTGGCATCAACCTGCATGTTAGTAAGACAAGAAGAAAGAATAACTGGCAAAGTTGAACTAGGGCCTAAGAACTCATACCTGAGGTGCGGAGGCAACGACTTCAACTCCAACACCGGAGGTTCCTCAATTGAAGGTTTTGTTGGTGGAATCTTCCTATTTTCAAGATCCAAAGAGTTTCCTAGGCTCTTAAGAGTAAGAGCCCATCCCATGTAAAGCATTCACACACTCCACTCGGCTTTCATCATCATTTACATCAAGATTCAACAAGACTGTCTCTAGAGGGTCCTCCACATTGATCATTGCACTAGTATCATCAACTATCACCGCCGTGACAAGGTCCACAAAAGAGAACACATTAGAACTGTTGGGTTGCTTCATTGATTTGCACACATGAAAGACCACTTTCTCATCACCCTCCCGGAAGGTGAGTTACCCTACTTCCACATCAACTAAGGCCTTCCCAGTAGCAAGGAAAGGTCTTCCCAATATGATTGTAACTTCATAATCTACCTCACAATCCAAGATCACAAAATCAGCTGGCAAGATAAATTTCTCCACCCGGACAAGGACATCATCAATAATACCCAATGGTCTCTTCATAGTTCTATCCACCATTTGCAATCTCATGGAAGTCGGCCTCGGTTGCCCAATACCCAAAGTCTTGAAAACTGAGTAGGGCATCAAGTTGATACTTGCCCCCAAATCACATAGAGCCTTAGCAAAGTCTGCACTCCTAATGGTGCAAGGAATGGTGAAAGCACCGGGATCTTCAATCTTCGAGGCCATTGAGTTCACTATTGCACTAACTTGGTGGCTCATCTTGATAGTTTTGCAATCCATGGATCTTTTCTTTGTCACCAAGTCCTTCATGAATTTAGCATAGCCCAACATTTGTTCTAGAGCCTCCACCAAAGGCACATTAATGGATAAGCTCTTCATCATATCAATGAACTTTTAAACTGATTCTCATTTTCTGCTTCGCGAGCCTTTGAGGATAAAGTGGAGGTGGTCTTGGAAAAGGAGCATTGGTTGTAGGCACAACTGTTGTCGGCATATCTATTACATGTTCCTTAGACGGGTTCACGGCATTCTGAGTCTCCACCTCGACATCTTGAATATCAATCCTCACTTCTTCATTCACGTTCTCATCAATAACATTTTCAACCACCAAAGGAATTTCATCGTCTTGCAACTCAACTTCATCACTCAAAACTGCTTTTTGCTTGGAGGCGTTCACATCACCGCCTCTTCCACTTCTCGTAGTCACCGCCATCACATGATTATTCCCACCCTTCGGGTTAACTACCATATCACTTGGTAGTGCCCCCTTAGGGAGAGTATTCAAGGATTGTGAGATTTGGCCTAGTTGAACCTCCAAGTTTCTGATTGAAGTATTGTGGGTAGACAACTAAGCATCAGAGTCCGCATTCTTTTTCATCATCTGTTCAAACATCATTTCAATTCTCCCCATTTCATTGTTGAAAGAACTAGTACCTTGGGATGGAAATGGGGGTGGATTGTTCGGTTGTTGGTACATTGGGGGCCTTTGAAAGCCTTGTCCCCGATTTCCTTGATTGCCATTGTTCCAACCTCCCTGATTGTTGTTACCACCCCACTTGTTGTTGTTGCCATTCCAAATACCTTGATTGTTCTGATTATTGTTCTGATTGCCCCAATTGGAATTTTAGTTTTTTTCCCCAATTACCATTGCCTTGTTGTTGTTGATTGCCCCAATTGCCTTGGGTTGCCATTGTTGTTGGTTGGAAGAATTTCCACTTTGGCCTTGATAATAGTTCACGTATTGTACCTCTTCATTCTGTCCATCATAACCATCATCTTGGAATCCACCATAATCATTGTCAAATTGATCCTAACTCTCTTGATTCTGTTGACCTCTTTGTCTTTTTTTGTTCACTGGCATGTTGGCACCCTCCATAGCATTTACTTGGCATGGATTTTGAACCTGTTGTAGCTGTGCCTTTGCTAGCTGGTTCATTGTAGTTGTCAGCTCTGTTATAGCCTGCCTATGGTTATATAGCTTTTTGTGCAAGTGAGGGACCATGGGGTTACCCTGTGGCACATTGTCTCTGCTTTGCCAAGCGAAGGACGTGTCAGCCATCTCATCAAGAATGTCACAAGCCTCATCATACAACAGCTTCATGAAATTACCCCCAGCAAGTTGGTTCACTATGCACTAGTTTGTTGTGTTAATGCCCCGGTAGATAGTCTGTTGGATCATCGCCTCAGTCATATCATTGTTGGGGCATTCCTTTAACATAGTTCTATATCTCTCCCAAATCTCATGTAATGATTCGGTAGTCTCCTGCTTGAAAGCTAAGATCTCGTCTCTCAATGCTGCCATGTGCCCTGGTGAGAAAAACTTTGAAATGAACTTATCTGCCAACTCATCCCACGTAGTGATAGAATGGTTCGGAAGTCTCTCAATCCAAGCCAATGCCTTCCCTCTAAGTGAAAAAGGGAATAGTCTCAACCGAAGTGCATCCTCAGACACATTAGTTTGCTTGCTCCCACAACAGGTATCCATGAAACCCTTGAGATGTTTGTAAGCATTCTGATTGGCAACGCCCATGAAATACCCACGCTGCTACAGCAATGTCAGCATCACATTGGTAATTTGAAAATTGCCCGCCCGGATTCGGGGTTTGACAATTGCACTTGCATATCCTTGGTTTGGAAGCACTCGAGGAGCCACTCTTGGAGGTGGCGGGGGAGGGTATGGAATATTGTCATTGGCCTGGCGGCCTCTCCTTTGTCCTTGAGGTACAATAGGAACTCATCATCAACATTATCATCTACCTCCTCCCCCGGCGGAAGATATCCAAGAGGTGGGTTGTTTAAGTTTGCTGTCATTTTGTACCTGAAGTTGTGACACACACAAATTAATAACACAAAAGGAAAAAAGAATAATACACAAAACTATTTAGATAGATAGCCAAAACCGTTAGCTCCCTAGCAACGGCGCCAAAAAGTGATCGGAGCCAACCCTGCACCACTACAAAGTAGCGAGAGTGGTAGAAGCAGCTTTTACCCGAGAAGGTCGGGATCTATTTCCACAGGGAGCTAGAAATGGAATTGAGTTTCCATCTAAATTGAAGATGCGTAATTGCTCTTAATTGCACTTCTAATCATAGTTGGTCTTTTGATTACTTCTAATATTATGCTAATAAGATGCTAAATTAAGCTAAGAGTGAAATACTTGAAGGTTGTCTAAATAGTTAAAAGACACTATGGAAGTGACTATCTCCTAGGTGGATACTTGACGGAATCGTGAGTCTAAGGTTAGGTTGTCATGTTGGAGATTACGATATAACCAATGCACTGAACTTCTCACTCTATACCTCTCGGTAGTTTGAGTGCTTTTGCCCTAATTGTCTTTCTCAAGACCAATTGGGTATGATAATTTGTGCAAGCAATTTAGGTTCAAGTCAGGTATTACTATCTCTAGGTTTAACCCTTTAATTGGGGCTATCAATCTCTTGAATACGCCCCAATTCCTTATTGGACTAATTTTCCTAGACTCAAGTTCTCTTTCTCAAGAAGAACCCAAGTCAAATAGGCACAAATTAGTGTTTGCAACCACTAATTCAACATTGAAGCCATAAATTAGTCCAAATATCAAACACCCATAGACATTCAAGCCTTAAAACACAAGACCCACCAAATATCCACCCATAAATTAGTCCACGCATTGAGACTTCTTAGCTTAAAACTCTGCTCTCTGAACTTGGACACCGCGGGCCGCACAAAATTCATCAAGGCCACTATGGCTTCAATTGAGGTCCGCACAAAAAGGACCAAGGACCGCACTGGCAATGAATCCCCAAATTGGCAACTCTTTGAACTCCAGCTTTGCGGACCGCATAATATCGAGTGCGGCCGCGATAAAGCCAATGCGGTCCGCACAAACTGCTTTGCGGCCGCATTGCTTAAGTGTTTGAAATGAGCACCTCTTTGAACTTCATCACTGCGGACCGCACAGAATAGAGTGCCGCCGCATTGGACCTGTTGCACTGTGCTTAGACTTGTTCTTGGTACTTGTGCATGTTTCACTCCTTTTTGAGCTGGTTTTGATGAATTGTCACTTTGTTGACCAAACCCTGCAAACAAGTACAACATGTAAGCCTTTAGGACTATTTTGTACACATTTTTAATCAAAACTCAAGTAAGAAGGAGTGTAAAATGTATCATAATCCCTAGTTATCAGCTGTCAGTGGTACCGATTCCACAGCTGCCCTCCTTTTTCCGTTGTAAGCGGATCTGTGCGTGTGAATTTTTACTCATTCTTCTAACGCTAATACTAATGATCTTTTACTGATTTTTTCTACAGACAATGGTACGATCTAGAGGTGCTGGTAATGCACAAAAAAGGAGGGCTAAATCCTCCAGAGGCAGGGGAGAGGAGGTCAAGGAAGGACCAAATTACCATTACCGGCCCAGAAATCAATAAGGAAGCTGAGGAAAACAATCAAAACTAAGGACAGAGCCGCATCCCATTCTGAACGTAGTGAGTATATTCCCTCCCGGGAAGCTTCAGAAGGGAATTCAGTGCCAACCCATGTTCCCGCAGACTTCTAGGGGAGATTTTAGTTGAGAGACGAGCCTACACCCCCAGCTTCCCCTACTTATCTTGCTTCTTCTGAGTCGTCTGATGGCTCAGAGGAAAGTAGTGAATCTTCAGTATCAGCCTCTCCACCAGTTTCTCCAACTAGACAGGACCCAATTGATGTAGATGCTGAGATCCCTGATGACAGAAGGGTTGGTGACACCCAAACAGGAAGGTTGGATAAAACAAGGAACCCCGTGGTGTGGCAAGAAAGATTTGTCAGTGAGAAAGCCTACCACAAATTTTGGGAGTGGTGGCCTCAGAGGTCACTCACACATGAGAGGCATTTTATAGAAAAGGATCTTCTACCCCAATCCCAATGTGAAGAGGCAATTTGATGAAAGAGTGGGGTGAAAATTCTTCATAAGCAAGCTGTCGGAGGCCAATGAGAACTTGGTCAAAGAGTTTTATGCCAATGTTGCCCACATCAAAAGGGGCACCTATGTGACCAAGGTACGGAACTAGAAGATCAGATTTGATGGCAAGACGTTGTATGACTATGTTGGGTTCAATGACGAGGATGAGTCCTTGTATTTCGAGAAGGTGGCGATGGATGAGTTAGCCCGCCCGTGGCTGGCATCACTAATTGCTCTCCCGGGGACTACCCCTGCTTGGATGACACCTGGGGTCCCAATCTACAGGAACACATTGAGCTTCGAGGCTAAGGGTTGGGAGACTTTTGTATGCAGCCGGTTAGACCCCACTACTCATAACAGTGATATGTCGGTCTCCCGGGTAGGGGTGTGCATTCAATTTATCGATTCAATTTTGACCCTTATCGATTATCGATTTGTACATATGCTTATCGTTATCATTTTAATAAGGTTTCGATTTTTTTGATTTTGATTTATCGATTTTGGAGGCTTATCGATTACACCAACAAGAAAATTTGCGGGATTCCACAGAAAGTATATCGCTATAAACACGTCTAACTAATATGGACAAAAAGAAGCTAAAATAAGACGAACACCGTTTATAACATAAAAATTGTGTCAAAAAGCACATGCAACAAAACTAAAGTAAGGGATCAAATGTATGCCATCAACACTCCAACGGTATAAAAAACAGAAAATAAAAATAAAATACATCATCACGGCTAATTCTATTTTCTATTAATTTGAACTTCATTCCCTTGATCTTTAAATATGATCATTCCTTAAATGTGGTAGAGGAAATAATAGGGTTAGGGACTTAGTTTATAGGAAAGGGTATTATAAAATAAGGGTAAATTTTTTTTTGTCTTTTTAGTATATCTTATCGGTTTATCGATAAACTGATAACTGAAGAGGACAAAAACAAAATCGAAATTGATAACTCGATAAGGAAAATTTCAAAATCGAAATCAATAAATCGATAAACTTATAACAAATAATCTATTTTATTTATCGATAAACCGATTTGAATGCACACCCCTACTCCCGAGCTATTATAGTGGGGGCCATCATGGCAGGGTACCCGATCAACGTCGGGAAAATTATGTCCAGGGTGATAACCAGAGTGGTCAACAAGAATGAGAGCTCATACTCTTTCCCGAACTTCCTCACCATGTACCTGGAGGATCAGGAAGTCGAGGGAAGGGACTTTGATACGAAGGTGAAACCAAAGAGGCCATTCTCCTGGTACAATCTTCAAGGTTATGACAACCCCAAGTCCAAGGGCAAGGCCTCCACTTCCATTGGCCAGTCTGAAGAGCCAGGGGTGGTGGCCACTAGTTTCAAGCCTCCCACACCCATTTGTCATCCTCCATCTGGACCATCTACTTCAACGCCCTCTTCTGTGCCTTCTTTATCAGCTTACCCTCTCACTGAACTGTGGATTAACCAGACTTTGTCCAACATCAACAACTGGATGCAGGCAGCTGCATCAAAGCTCTCTGTCATATCCAGTATAGTGGCAGCTTAGTCAGCTCCAGCACAACCTCAGGTGCCAGCTTCCATGGAGGAATCACTAAAAGAGCTTTTGAACCACCAGAAGAAGAACCTGGACAACCAGAAGCTAATTATGGCCACTTTGGAGGCACAGGGAAAGGCAATCATGGACCTGAACAAGCAAATAAAGAAAATGAAGAAAACTTGGGCTTCCAAGGAGTCGGTAAAGTTGCTGAGGAAGGGGGTGGGCAAGATTAGATCAGCTGGAGACATCCCATTGGACCTACTATTGGATGACCCAGTTCCAGCAGCTCAGGCAGCACATGTACCAGAGCAGGAGGTTGATAAAGAGTCTATGAGGAGAGGGGTGATCCCCCAAACCGATGATTTAGAGATTGAGTTGGAGGACCCCGAGGGAGGTGACCTAAGGACCCGGCCACAGGACCCAACCAGTGATCCTATGCAGACAGAGGAGCCATAGGGAGCCTTCTTTACTCTCTAATCCTTCTTTGATCTTATTTTTACTTTTAGCATTAAGGACAATGCTAGTCTTTATTTTAGGGGTTATCCTATTTTGATTTGGTGATTGGTATGTAATTATGATACTTATTTTTCTTTATCGTTACTTTTCTCTTTTGTTATGTATATAACTTTACCATTTATTTTTCACTTTTCATTATTTTTCAATTTCAGTATGTATATAAAGTTACCTTTCCCTATATATATTCATTCACCTTTTATGTATATTCATCTCAATCCCCTATTGTACATATTCAGTTTACTTTCCGCGTTTTACTTTATAACTTCTTTTACAATTTTCCTTAACAGCATAGCTTGTTATTTTCATTTAGTAGTTTCTTTTTAAAATTTTTAGCTTCTTACTTTTTCAAGTTTTCGTGATCAATAAGCCTTTGTTTTCTTAATGCCATGGTTCTTTTCAAAGCTGGAGTTTGTGTGAATCGGGTGGCTCTTCCCGAAGACGGATGGAATAACAACCTTCTTAAGGGTTTGAGTCCGTTTTCTTTATGTTTTTTTGTAAATAGTAGTAAATAATGAAAGTGTCTCACGCAAAACTTCACTTGGGCCTAACACATTTATCTTGGACCTTACGGTTAGAAACAACCTGATTTGAAACGAATGGTGCTAGTTTTGACCTTTAGACTCTTGTGTTGACTAAACAATCATCGAGTGTTTTTTCGGGACCATTTGTGATGCTCAATCTTAGCTAAGATAGTTGTGGACCCTCAACTCTATTCTCTTTAGCAATCTAATAGTTGTGAGGTGAGGTATTGATTTGCAAGTCCAAGTCCCATGCCAATAAGTCTAGAACTTGCCCTGAATGTTTGACTAGGCGAAATTCTAAGTGTAGCTCGACTTGAGAAATTATTATAGGCTCTCATTGATCCAAATGGAAAACTTGAAAGCATCCATAACCTACCAAATATGATATCCCTAGTCAACCACGTTGAGCCATATCCCTTGTTCTTTCAATAACCATGATACAAGCCTTTATCCGTTCTAAAATGGCCCTCTCTTGGCACCCAATCTTTCCTAATCACAATTGGAAAAAGCATAAGTTTTGACGGAGAGACGAGGAATGCAAAAGTGATAAAATGTACAAAATTAAGAAAAGGGAAGGCAAAATAAAAAGAAAGAAAAACCAAAAAGTCAAAAAGAAAGTAAATAATATAGAAAATAAAGGGATTCAATAAAAGCAATGATGAAAGGCTTGGAATGATTAGAAAGGAGAAAAATAATTGTCATGAACAAGAATGAGTGACAGTGTGTCTCTCTAGTCCTCTAAGGAAGAGAAAAAATGACTCAAAGAGTCAAGAAAGTGTGAGCCGAAATGAGAAAATGAAGTGCTTAAGGAAAGATAAAATCTTCATAGACCAATATATCCTACCTTGAACCAAAAGCCTTCATTACATTCCCGCAAAAGCCCTATATGATTTCGGGTTGAGTGAGCTTACATTAGTGGTGATTCATATGAGGGGCAAGCTTATGGTATTTAGAGTCAGACTTGTGACCTTTCTTCGAGAGAGATGAGTGTACTTTTCCACAATCCTTGTTCTGAGTGCTATAATATAAAGTGAGAGTTGCTTATGGAGAGTAGAGGTTAAAGAGTTTGGGTTCCACAGTGACCTACGTAGTAGAGCTTGCTTCCCTGATGAGTTAAGTCAACTCTTGAATCTCTTGTATCACACTAGAGCCATGGTGCTAAAAAGGTGTGTGTTGTTGATAATACATTTGTGTTAAGGGTAATTGTTAGTCCCAATTGATGTTTGCTGAAGTCACCTTAGAACAGCTGAAATTCTTCTTTCTTTTGCCTTGTGGAGGTGGGAATTACTTTATTTGCTTGAGGACAAGCAAAAGCTTAAGTTTGGGGGAATTAATAACTACAGATTCTAGCCTATCTTATCCTCTCTTTTGATTAGATTTTGGATAAAAAATATTTAAAAGTATTCTCGAAAACTAACTTATTGTGTTTGTTTGCAGGGATTGGTCAAAATGAAGCGAGAAAGTCATAACCAGCTCATGAAGGAGTTAAATCTGCAAAAATTCAAAGCTGAGACAAAAGCACTGACAGCGAAGGAAAAGAGCGGCCGCGGAAGGTCTACGCTGAGGCGGCCACAATTACACTGACAGCAGAATTGAGGTTCAGAGAAGGAATCTTGGAGTACAACAGACACTGCTGATTGTGGTGAAATAGCGCGGCAGCAAAATACTTTACGCTGTCGTGATGCTAATTCTGCTGAGGGCGAAATGGAGAATCAGAGGCCTAGAAATTTGAGCTCAAATAAAGAGTGCGGTCCGCGAATATTTTACCCGGCCGCGGTTGAAGACAACACTGAGGCAGTCTTATTTTGCGCTCCCAGCAAAATCAAAGCCAAATCCAGTCCAAAATGGAAGAAATGCAGTCCGCGCTTGCTTTTGCGCGGACACGGAAATCCAAGCGCTGAGGTGCTCAGTATTGCGCTAACAACGGAACCTTCGTAGGGGTATTTTTGTCCAATAATTTCAACTGTATATAAATAGATCTTTTTTAGATTTTTAGGTCATCTTTTGTACGAAGGAGCTTGTGAACAACCGTATTTTACTCTTTGAGTAATTTTAGAGTAGTTTTACCTTATAATCTTAGATTTTATTCTTGTAATCAACTTTTATGGCTTATATTTCATCTTCATCTTTGATTTCTACCTTTATTATGAGTAGCTAAACTCATTATCTAGGGTTGTGACCCAACCCCAGTGTGGGTATTTAATGGGTCTTCTATTTTAGGGCTTAATTGTTTATGGGTTAGTAATATTTAGCTTGATTCATGCTTTAATTGTAGAATTGGTGGTTGCAAACATTGATTCATGCCTTTAGGACTTAAACTCTTTTTGATAAAAAGTGACTAAGTCTAGGAAAATTAGGCAAATAAGGAATTAGGGTGCATTCAAGAGATTGATAGCCCCTGTCACACCTCCTTTTTCCTACACCCTTGGAAGGGAGTATATAAGGGAGTTTTTTTCCAACTTAAAGTGACAATCGAAACGGGATTATTGTTAAAAGATTCAGAGTCGCCACTTGGGAGATTTATGGTGTCCCAAGTCACCGGTTGAATCCCGAATCGAGGAAAAGCTTGACTCTGTATTACAGTCCACGAACTAGAAATCCGGGTAAGGAATTTTGTTAACCCGGGAGAAGGTGTTAGGCACTCCCGAGTTTTGTGGTTCTAGCACAGTCGCTCAACTATTACAGTCGTCTTAATTATCTGATTTTAATCAATTATGAACCTATGTGCAAATTTCAACTTTAACCGCTTTTATTTAATTAATTAAAGAAGATTGCAACGTTATTAAAACACGTCTCGAACCACGACACATAAATGCACCCGCAATTTTTGACATATTTTAACACCGTTGAGATTTGGATTTAGGTCACATAAATGCGCACCCAAGTTTAGGAAAGTAATATTATTAAATTAACGTGCCTAAAGCAATTTCCCATTTGCAATTTGCGAGGGCCATGGAATTTAGCTAAACGGCACGCCTCGGAATCTAAAGATCAATTCAAGATTAAATAAAGCGAGGGTCATGCAATTGTTATTTTTTATTTGGCGTGGCGCACCTCAATCTACTCTAATTTAAAAGAGAAAATTAATTACATTTGGAGGGACATAAACTATTTGTAATCCATTATGGCTCGCCTCCCCTAATTGGAGAAAATTAATCAATTAAACATTAATGGGCAAGAATTATACCATGGTTTGGGCTAACAGCTTATTTTGAATAAAAAAAGGGGTTAACGGTTTGGAATTGAGCTTCTGGCCCAACGTGAGGCCTGAGAATCACGGATGCATACCATTCAACGTTGGGCCCCAAGAAGGAGCCCAAATGAGAATTAAACAGCTCCCACATAGGCCATTATACCTCAAGATCAAACATATTGGGTTAGAATCAGTACTGGTAGATCAAAATTCATCAACAACTGGCATCAGGTTAAATCGTCACTCCATAAAATCAAAGTTTACCAACACGCAAATGGAATTCAAACATTGAAGTGTTGCTTCTACAAATGTTATTTTTTTCCCAACCTCTGACTTTAATAACTTTTGAAGACAAAACAAAGGACGATTACATATGCTCTTTAAACAAACAACCACTCGATCCTTGTGAATTATCTGTTGTAGGCAGTGAGTAAACAAACTACAAATTAGAACTAATTCGTCCCTTTGCAGTATTCACAATACCCAGACAATTAACAATTGAATCTCAAAAACCAACCACAGCCCCTACAAAGCCCAGATACCGCATAGCTGGTCCAAAATAGATATAGAAGATACAGGGTATGACTATCAACCAAATCTCAATTTTCTTAGCACTATTCCTATAGACCAATTTTTATTTCCAGAGTCAACAAAATCACTGGGTGCCATGTACCTCATAGAAATTGCTAAAAGCATAAACAAACACAAAACATCACCTTTCCGAACCTCTTTAATAACAATCGAACCAATAAAAATTGCTAAAAGCATAAACAAACACTAAACACCACCTTTTCGAACCTCTTTAATAACAATCAAACATGCAAGCATTATCAAATACAAATATTGATTCGAACTATTAGCTAAAACACATCTATGGCATACTATTGTGACTGAGTCCTTTACAAAACATTTCAAAAGTCCCAAACTAAGTAGCCTTCAGAGATTTCAGTTGTTTAATATAGAGACAAACTAAGCCTACATGGTGAATCATATTACTACAACAATCAGCTATGTAAACAGATCATCGAGTCTTATCATTTCAACTTAGTCCATTTCATGCTTCAAACTCGCCTTACATTGTGTAGAGTTTAGGAGAAAGGTACCTGGTACAGCAAATGAATAAAGAAAATCTGAGGTTAAGAAATCTCAAATAACAGCAACCCAGCAATAGCAATTTCAGAGATTAATACCCAGAAAATCAACTCAAAACCAATGAGAAGTTAACCCTCCACCAGCTCGTGTCAAAACTTTCAACAATCAATTCATTTTGAATATTAGGATAGGAATCTTGTTCTTCAGAAATAGAACAGGTCACTGAAATTTCCAATGGAACAGTAGAATAGGTCACTAAATAGGTCACTGAAATTTCCAACAACCAATGAGAATTCTCTCTGGATTTCCAGCTCTCAAACTCTGCCTTGAAAGGCAAGAAAAGTTGCCTTTATAGGTAAGGCAAGTAGGGCAGCCTTAAGGGATTAATTTTTGCACTTTGCACCTTTTCTAAATTTCATTTTAGCTTAGGTATCCCTATTTTAAATCTCAGAACTTCAAAATAGTCCCCCTCCCCAGCTTCCTAGAAGCTTCCTAGTTAGTTAGAAAAAGATTCCCCTAAGCCAAATTCCTAAGCTACCCCTTTAAAACCCTGTTATTTCCCCTGAAACCCAAGTATAGGTCACACTGACCCGACTTAGATTGGTAGGGGTCTGCAAACCCAAATTAAATCCCCACTTGGGCTTTCTGATTTTCGGAGTCCAATTAAAATCCATCAGGGATTCCCAACTCGAAAGACTGACCAAAATTTCCCTACAAGAAAACCCGGAACCTCTTCTTTAAAATGCAATCAAGCAAAGACAAAGATGAATGAGCTAATTAACAGGAAATCGACTAAATTAAGACCTAATTAAGTGATTTAACGAACCAGAAACTTAACCTGTTTAACAAACTAAAAATGTCACAAAAACGGAATTCAAGGAAACAAAAGAGAAAAGAGAAAATAACAAACGGAAGAACAAATTTAGACTCAGAAGATGAATTGAATTTTCAACCAAATTATTATAAGAAAACTAGTTTTAAGAAAGGGACAGATGAGGATGACGGAAAGGAAACCGTAGAGGGAAAGAGACTCACCAAATCGAACCTTGAAACCGGATGGGGACAAAGAACTTAGCGAAACTTATGTCGATACCTTGTTCTTTGTCAAGAACAACTGAACGACATCAGTTTCACCGAGTCCAAACCTCAGAGTCTGAAAGATTAGCGCTCCCCGAACATGCATGTGAAAAATGACTTTGAACTTTTTTGGGGGGTTGAACTCGGATTCCAGATTCGAGGATCTCCTGGCAGATTTGAAGGAAAGTAGTTGTGGATTTGGTATGAGGGGGTCATGGGGGTTACAGGGTGTTATTTTGGGGTGATTTGGGTGGATTGAAGTTTGAAGGTCCAAGCTTTGATCAAAGATTTGACAGGTTTCCCGATGATTTGAAGGGAACCAATGACGGATTCGTTATGAGGGGAAAAAGGGGTGTTGTGGTGTAAGGATGGGGGCGGTTGGAGGTGGCGCTGCTGGCGACAAACGGTGGAAATTAGGGCGGCGTTGCTAGGGTTTCAGTTTGAGGACGATGAGGTCTGGGAAGTGAGACGGGGGGAAAGATTCAGACAATTTTATACCAATCAGAACCTACTTCTAGACCGTTAGATCAAATGCAATCAATGGCCCAGATCGTTGGGTCATTAAAACGGGGTCGTTTGGATAAATGGGGGGAAATCGAACCGGGTCAGGGTCGGAATGGGCTGGTTTGGGACGGGTTAAAGGGAATGGGATTGGGCTTTGAGAAATTTTCAATGACTTAGTCCAAATCTGGACTCTTTCCAATTCTTTCTCCTTTCTTCCTTTTATTAATCTCTTTTTCCTTTTAAATTCAAATTAAAAACCTCAATTAATTCCTAATCAAATTATCCTATCAAATTAATTCTAAATAACAATTACCACAAATAATTAAAAACTAATTTAAAGGAGAAACAAACAAAATTCAAAAATTGAAATTAAAAAGTGCAAAGTAAACTATTTATTGTGATTTTTTTTATTTTTGTAAAGCAACTAAATTACTAATTAATTTTAAAAAATGCAAAGTTAACCTCTAAATGCAAATGCAACATATATTTTTTTTGTATTTTTCATTAATTATAATGCACAAACAAAAATGCAAACAATTAGCAGAAAATGCCACAAAAATCCACAAAATTGCAAACACTGAAAGAAATTATTTTTGTTTTGAATTTGTGGGAGTAATTCATATATAGGGCAAAAATCACGTGCTCACAGCTTCCCTTCTTTGCTCGGAAATACGAAGAGTTTTCGTGCAAAGATAAAGTGAGCGGATACGAGCGATTTTTGCCCGTTTGAATACTCCGTGGGAAGCATTTTTGAAAGATTTGACCGCGCCTTGCTTCCAAGGTTGCCTACATATCCTTGGCTAAAAAGGAATCAGGTTAGTGTAGTTCAGGAATGTTTGGTAGTTGGGACTACCATAAAGCTGTGATTTCACTGGTGCTGCTGCTGCTACTACTACTTACTGCATCCCCTTATTACACCATGATAAAATAAAAGAAGCTAGACTACGCTATGATATATGCATTACAATATCTTATCTATATCTTCAGACTTGCTTTGGTGGTTCTTGTTGCCTTGTTGACTGGTATTTTCCTGGTGGAATCCCCTTGTTGCCGCCTTGAATTGTAATGTGATATGTTTCCCTTTCTTCAGGTGGACGCCTGATTGCTGAAACTTGAATGTATTCCCTTGTTCTCCAGGTGGGATCCTGACTTCTAACTTGAAATGTATTCCCTGCTCTCCAGGGGGCTCCTGACTTCTAACTTGAACTGTATTCCCTGCTCTCCAGGCGGGCTCATGATTGCCGGCTTGAAATGTATTCCCTGATCTCCAGGCGGGCTCCTGAGTGCTGACTTCAAATGTATTCCCTGCTCTCTAGGAGGGCTCCTGACTGCTGACTTGAATGTATTCCCTGCTCTTCAGGCGGGCTCCTGACTGCTGAACTTGAAAAGTATTCCCTTGTTTTCCAGGTGGGCGCCTGACTTCAACAAAATAGACAAAACAAAGAAAAATTTTCTGCCCCAGTTTGGGTATCTGGACACATATATAAGTGTAAAACGAACCACATTACCAAATATCAATAAGAACTTGAAAGCTAAAACTTGAGTTATACTCCCTTGTTCTCCAGGCGGGCTTCTAACTTCAACTTGAAATGTATCCCCTGCTCTCCAGACAGGCTCCTGACTTCAACTTGAAATGTATTCCTGCTCTCCAGGCGGGCTCCTAACTTCAACTTGAAATGTATTCCCTGCTCTCCAGGCGGGCTCCTGATTTCAAAATAGACAAAACAGAGGATTTGAAGGCTAAACTTAAATTGTACTCCTTTGTTCTCCAGGCGGGCTCCTAACTGTTGCGCTTGAAAGTATTCCCTGCTCTCCAGGCGGGCTCCTGACTTCAACTTGAAATGTATTCCCTGCTCTCTAGGCGGGCTTCTGACTTCCGCTTGAAAGTATTCCCTGCTCTCCAGGCGGGCTCCTGATTTCAAAATAGACAAAACAGATAAAACAAAGAAAATTTTCTGTCTCAGTTTGGTAGCTGGGTACATGGGTGAGTCCTATTATAGATCTAAGATATATCTTCTAAAGGTATTGCTTCCGCTAAATCATTCTACCAACTATTACTAAGAATTTGAAAGCTAAGTCCTATTATCCAGGAAGGTCCTGCCAACTGACAATTATAGATCTAAGCTATATCTTCTAAAGGTATTGCTTCCGCTAAGTCTTGTTATCTAAGAGGGTTTTAAACTACATCCTATTATCTAGGAAGGCCCTTAAAATCAAAATCAAGTCTTGTCCTAATAATGACACTTTTATGATTGAATTGTACTACCTTATGATAGGATTTTATGCTACATCTTGTGATCCAATGTAAATCTTTAAAACTAGGTCCCATTATTCAGGAGGATCCTGAAAACTCCTAATTGAATCCTATTTTAAACATGCAGACCAACTTATATTCCTCTGGGATACATTTGTGCTAAATTATGTGACTCGTGATTGTTTTGAAATTTAAACTAGGTCCCATTTTTCAGGAGGGTCCTGAAAATCAAAAATAAAACCTGTTTGGTGATTTCCCTTTTCCACGGAGGGTTTCTCCGAAACAACTGAAATTTCCTGCCCCTATTTTAATCGAAGAAAAATTTTGTTAGTTTAAAATGTGGTGGTTAGTTGATGGCATTCTTGCTGAAGGTCTATTTGCTGTAATGTTTTGTTGTGGCTGGCTTCCTCGAACTGGCCTTGAATCGGTCGACTTTCTGACTGACTTTCAAACCCCCATGACTTTGGATGACCCAAGTGTTCTATACCCGAACCGTTGTTTCACATCTCTGACCCCTTTAACTGAACCTCTGCATGTCCCATGACATTACCAAATCATTTTGCCAATGGAACTCTTGCTGGTACTTTATCCCACTTTACATCATGCTATCTTTGGTATGCTCTGGCCACACCATGCTTTGCAATCTTGAAGCTGGTACTGAGCTTTGAAATTCCTTCTTATTTGCTTAAACAGAATTGACATTGGGAACAACTTAGATAAATTCACCCAAAAGGAATGAAATGCAATGACTTTCAGAGTTAAGGATAAGAAAATCCAAAACTGGAAGACTATCTGAAGAAGAAAAAGAAAATGGACTTATCTGAGTGGGGCAGCTGGCACCGATGATCATGACATGCATTTTGAATTAATCGGCCCAATCTATCCAACCAATCAACTTTTAGTTGCCACACTTTGTTGCCCCAGAATTTCCATAACCTGGTTTCTTCACCCAAATCCTGACCTTGTTCATCCTGCGATGCCTTGAAAGGTTTTCACCAGCAGACCTCTCTCACTCGTTCATCTCTAAACTCACTTTCGCCTTACGGTGCCCGTGAGGGCTTTCACCAATAAGACTCTCTCATATTTGATTTCTCTTAGCTCTCGTCGCCTTACGGTGCCCGTGAGGGTTTTCACCAATAAGACTCTCTTATTTTGATTTCTTTTCCCTCTTTGGACCAGAGTGTTGCCCCTGATATGAATCACTGCTATTTGCTCGCCTTGGCATTTCTTGAAGACTGATCAGAAGGTCTTTCTTTGGACCGTAACATGGGCTTTTTGATGGGGTTAGAAAGAAAGGGTATAAAAAGGCTCAAAACAACTCCTCATGGGTTCAAAATTACAACTTTCGGAACTAGATTTCTTACGACAACCGCAATTTCTGCCCCAGTTTCTTGCTTGGGGACTTTTGGATTTTCATTTGATGGGACCGAACCGTGAGGCTGCCTACGTATCCTTAAAAAGAATCAGGTCGAACGTAGTTCATGTCAAAGAAATTACTTCGTTTGTTGTGATTTTTCTTCTCTTTTTCTTTCTCTTCTTTTCTTCTTTTGTTTTTATTTTTGTTGTTTTTTTTTCTTTTTCTTTTTCTTTTCTTTTTTTTCCTTATTCTTCTTCTTTTTCCTTTACATATCTTTCACTCTTGCATTTCTGATCTTTGCTACTGATTCCGAAAGAGGGGTATGAAAGAAAATAAATGAGGCTCAAAGGGGTAATGAGGGATAAAGTGTTTAGATAGCGGAACAAAATGTCTTCGTCATTTCAATATCCGAGACATGCCAAATACAAACAAGTACAATCAAATAAAGAAATCATACATAGTATCTCTTGACTGTATCAGAATTGATAGCCATTTCTACACATTTGCCTTCTACATCCGTCAGATACAATGCACCATTGGACAATACTCTAGTCACAACGAACGGCCCCTGCCAATTTGGGGCAAATTTTCCTTTTGCTTCAACCTGATGAGGAAGAATGCGTTTCAATACTAACTGCCCCACTTCAAACTTCCATGGACGCACCTTCTTATTGTATGCTCTTGCCATTCTCTATTAATACAACTGGCCATGGTACACTGCTTCCAGTCTCTTCTCATCGATCAAACTCAATTGTTCCAGGCGAGTTTTGACCCACTTATCATCATCAATCTCAGCCTCCGCGACAATTCGAAGGGATGGAATTTCCACTTCTGCGGGTATCACTGCTTCGGTGCCATACACCAACAAATAAGGAGTCGCCCCTACTGAAGTACGGACAGTAGTGCGATAACCCAACAATGCAAACGGTAGCTTTTCATGTCACTGCCTAGAACCTTCCACCATTTTTCGAAGTATTTTCTTTATGTTCTTGTTAGCCGCCTCGACTGCTCCATTCGCCTTGGGACGATATGGGGTGGAATTGCAATGCACAATCTTAAACTGTTGACATACCTCTTTCATCAGATGACTATTGAGATTAGCTCCATTGTCTATGATGATCACCTTCGGTATCCCGAACCGGCAAATGATATTTGAGTGCACAAAATCAACCACCGCCTTCTTGGTTACTGACTTGAATGTGTTAGCCTCTACCCACTTGGTGAAATAATCAATGGCCACCAGAATAAACCTGTGTCTGTTGGATGCTATTGGCTCGATTGGTCCAATGACATCCATACCCCAAGCAACAAAACGCCATAGTGCAGACATTGTATGTAATTCAGATGGTGGAGAATAAATCAAATCTCCATGCACTTGGCACTGATGACATTTACGCACGAAACTGATACAGTCTCGCTCAATAGTGAGCCAATAATAACTTGCTTGGAGAATCTTCTTTGCCAACACGTACCCACTCATGTGCGGTCCACATGCTCCAAAATATACTTCGGTCATAATAGTTGTGGCCTGCCTAGCATCTATGCATCTCATCAGTCCTAGATTTAGAGTCCTTTTGTACAAAACTCCCCCACTAAAGAAAAATCCACTTGCCAAATGACGAATTGTCCTCTTCTAATCACTTGTGGCTTGTACTGGATATACTCCCATCCAGATGTATTCCTTGATATTGTGGAACCATGGTTCGCCATCGAGTTCTTCTTCCACCACGTTACAATAAGCATGCTGATCACGGACCTGAATATGCAACAGGTCTACATAAGCCTTATCTGGATGATGTAACATTGACGCTAGAGTATCCAAAGCATCGGCGACCTCATTGTGGATCCTCGGAATATGTCTGAACTCTATTGATTGAAACTGTTGACAAAGATCATGTAAACATTATCGGTACGGTATGAGTTTTAAATCTCGTGTTTCCCATTCTCCTTGAATCTGGTGTACCAGAAGGTCCGAGTCACCCAAGACCACGACTTCCTGGACACCCATATCCACAGCCATCCTCAAACCCAAAATGCATGCCTCATATTCCGCCATGTTGTTAGTACAGTAGAACCGAAGCTGTGCTGTAACAGGGTAATAATGCCTTGTTTCAGAAACAAGTATCGCTCCTATCCCAACGCCTTTCATGTTAGCAACACCATCAAAGAAAAGCTTCCATCATGGCCTTTCAATCTGTTCCAACTCATCAATGTGCATTACCTCTTCATCAGGGAAGTAAGTCTTCAAAGGTTCGTATTCTTCATCCACAGGATTCTCATCCAAATGGTCGGCCAGTGCTTGTGCTTTCATCGCAGTCCGAGTCACGTAGACAATGTCAAATTCTGTGAGCAAGATCTGCCACTTTGCGAGCCTTCCCATGGGCAATGCTTCTGGAAGATATACTTCAACGGATCCAAGCGAGAGATGAGGTAAGTAGTATAAGATGACAAATAGTGTTTCATCTTCTGGGCTACCCAAGTTAGGGCACAATACGTCCTCTCAAGATGAGTGTACTTAACCTCGCAAGATGTGAATTTCTTACTGAGATAATATATGGCCTGCTCCTTCCTGCTGGTGATGTCATGCTGTCCCAACACACATCCAAATGAATTGTCCAAGACTGTCAAATACAGAATCAAAGGTCTCCCTGATTCTGGCGGGACCAACACAGGTGGGTTTGACAAGTACCCCTTTATTTTATCAAATGCTTCCTGACATTTATATGTCCACTTGACCGCAGCATCTTTCTTTAACAATTTGAAGATAGGCTCACAAGTTGTCGTGAGCTGAGCAATAAACCGGCTAATGTAATTCAATCTTCCCAACAGACTCATCACCTCAGTCTTGTTCTTTGGAGGTGGTAATTCCTGGATGGCTTTGATTTTTGACGGGTCTAATTCAATACCTCGTCGGCTGACTATGAATCCCAACAACTTTCCAGACGGAACACCGAATGCACACTTTGCAGGATTGAGATTGAGATTGTACCTGCGAAGCCTTTGGAAGAACTTTCTCAGATCTCTGACATGGTCAGACTTCTTTGTAGACTTTACAACGTCATCCACATAAACCTCGATCTCCCTGTGTATCATGTCGTGGAATATGGTCGTCATTACCCTCATGTAGGTTGCCCCAGCATTTTTCAAACTAAATAGCATGACCCGATAGCAGTATGTTCCCCATGGCGTGATGAATGTTGTCTTTTCTACATCTTCTTCATACATTAAGATTTGGTGGTAGCCCGCATAACAATCCACAAAAGAAGCAATCTCATGTTTGGCACAATTATCGATCAATATATGGATGTTCGGCAGTGGGAAGTTATCTTTGGGACTCGCCTTGTTGAGGTCTCGATAATCAACACACACCCTAGTCTTGCCATCCTTCTTCGGCACAGGCACAACATTGGCTAACCAGGTGGGATACCGGGTGACCCGAATGACTTTGGCCTCAAACTGTTTGGTGACCTCTTCCTTAATTTTCACACTCATATCAGTTTTAAATTTCCTTAGCTTCTGCTAAACAGGGGGAATGTCGGATTAGTGGGCAATTTGTGAACCACCAAGCCAGTGCTTAGACCTGGCATATCGTCATAGGACCATGCAAAAACATCTTTATACTCGAATAGTGCTTTAATTATCTCCTCTCTGAGTTGTGGTTCAAGATGAACACTTATTTTAGTTTCCCGGACATTATCTTGGTCCCCTAAATTGATTGCTTCTGTATCACTCAGGTTAGGCTTGGGTTTTTCTTCAAAATGGCTTAATTCTTTACTAATCTCTTCAAAGGCTTCATCTTCGTCATATTCCGATTCAACATCACATTCTATTTCTTGAATTACCATTTCAGAATTAGATTGGCTTTTAAAACTGGGCCAGAGATTCCAAATGCATATCATATCATTGAAGCTAGCATAAAAAGAACTGTACAAGGAAGAAAAGAAAAACAAAAATAAAACTATCAGGACGAGAGGAAAAGAGAAATTGCATTTCATTGAAATTAAAGATAATAGGGTTTACACATCCAAACGGACGGAACATAGAATCTGAATTACAACCCTGGAATAATCCAGATAAATTGAAAGAAAATCAAAGCAAACTACCAAAACTCCTTCCTATTGGGGAGAGGAGTAGCTTCCCAATTGTTAATCCTTGCACTGGGCCCAACGAATTGCACATCCGCCTTGCTAGAACCCTCTCCAGCTTCCAACACGTTCACATCGGTGAATATTCTCTCGAACCTTTCCATAAAATCTCCATCCACATCAACCACCGAACTAGGAACCGTCGACACTGGGCGCTTTCTGGTACCAGGCCAGACAAATGATCGGGAAAGATGTGGGACTGGCTTTGGAAGGGCCCATGCTTTCTGTTTCATTTTTCTGGCTCTTCTCACGTCTGCGACTGTGGGCTTGAACCCAAGACCAAATGTATCCAAGTTTTTAGGAAGAGAAACCGGTTGCACGATACCTTGCAGAGATGCACCCAAACCTTTGCCCGGTACAAAACCATTTTTTAACATTTTAACGGCTACCATGACTGATGCAGTAGCTACCCTTGGAGTCGGCACGCATTTCCCTTCAGGAATTTTCTCTACTGATACCGTGTCAAAAACCTGATAAACTCATGGCCCCTTTTCATCTTCAAACTCTATGAATGGAACAACGGCATCACTAGGAACACACAAATTGTCTTCGCCATGCATAACAATTTCCTGTCTATCCCATTCAAACTTAACCATTTGATGCAGAGTGGATGGGACCACTTTGGCAGCACGAATCCAGGGTCGACCTAACAACAGATTGTAAGAAATAGCCACATCGAGCACCTGGAATTCCATAGTAAATTCAACTGGCCCTATTGTAAGCTCGAGCACTATGTCCCCGACTAAATCTTTCCCTCCACCGTCGAATCTCCGAACGCAGATACTGTTCTTATGAATTCTTTTATCATCCACCTTCAACTTGTTTAGAGTGGAAAGAGGGCAAATATTTGCACTGGAACCATTTTCAACCAGTACCCAAGTAACCACAAAATTTTCACATTTTACCGTTAGATAGAGGGCTCTATTGTGCTCAATACCCTCCACGGGTAACTCATCATCAGAAAAATTGACTTTGTTTACCTCAAATATCTTGTTAGCTATCTTTTCCAAGTGGTTTACTGAGATTTTGTCAGGAACATGGGCTTCATTCAAGATCTTCATCAAAGCCCGACGGTGCTCGTCTGAATGGATCAATAATGATAAGAGCGAGATCTGAGCCGGTGTCTTCCTCAAGTGCTCCATAATGGAATAGTCCTATACTTTCATCTTTCTCAGAAACTCTTCTGCTTCTTCCTCGGTTACAGCTTTCTTCACCAACACTGGGTTATCTTTTGAGGTCTTATCTTTTCTCAACTCTTTGGGGGCAAAACATCTCCCCGATCGGGTCAAACCATGGGTCTCACACACTTCTTCTTTAACCTCTTTCCCCTTGTAAGTCACTGTCACTCATTCATAATTCCATAGGACTGCCTTGCTGCTGACTATGGGTAATTGAGTTACCGGTTTGATAATGACAGGATCTGTGCAGGTGCCCTTCACAATTACCACAGGCTTGTTCGTCACTCCTGGCACAACAACCTTTGCTCTTTCATGTTTTCCTACAACGTCACTTGAGGACCCCTTCTTGACCTCCACTGATGGTTCATTATTTGCCCTGTTCAACTTGATCACAGACTTCTCACTTGTTGACTTTTCAAACGTCTTGGCCTCACTAGCCCGAATCATCATGACGGTTTGCGAAGGCTTCTTAGGCTCCCCTCCCTTATGCACTATCTCAATCATATTAGTTTCATGATGGGCCGGCAACGGGTTCTGCTTGATGTTGGGTGCCTCCGGGGCTTGGACCTCAATCCGATTAGTATCAATGAGCTCTTGAATAGCTGTTTTCAATTTCCAACATTTCTCTGTGTCGTGACCCGGGGTCCCTGAACATTACTCACAACTCACCGAGTGGTCAAGATTTCTGGGAGGGGGATTCGGCAGTTTAGCCTCAATCGGATTCAACATACCCAACTGTCTCAGTCTGTGGAATAGACTAGCATATGATTCTCCCAACAGAGTGAAAGCCATCTGCTTCTGCAACCTCTCATTCTTAAAGGCTTGATTGGGCCGAAAACCTGTTCTAGGGGGATTTCTGTAGGCTCTTGGGGGTGGATGGGCATTTTTTGGATCTAGGTATGGACTTTGTGGAGCCAGCGCATACCATTGTACGTGAGCAAAAGGTTGGGTATAGGTTTGTGCATGATGGACGGAAAAATGGGGATCTGGCGGTGGGTAGTAATGTTCTGGTGGGCTATATGGAGTGTGGGGGTAAGTTTGGTGATAGGGTTGAGGCAGGTTGTAGTAACGTGGAAGGGTCCTGGAACCGATCTAAGCTCCCGACTCAATTGTCGCAACGTCCTCTTTCTTCTTCTTCCTGAGTACACCCCCAGTACCATTTTGAATGGCCTGGGTGGTCGCTTTGATTGTTGAATAACTCATGATTTTGTTGGACTTGAGTCCCTCCTCGACCATGCCTCCCATTTTACAACCTCATTGAAGGACTTGCCCACTGCTGACACCAAGTGACCAAAATAAGTGGGCTCCAAAGCCTAGAAGAAATAATCAACCATCACACTTTCTTTTATCGGAGGGTCAACCCTCACTGCTTGCTCTCTCCAACGGAACCCATACTCCCTGAAACTCTCACCGGGCTTCTTCTCAATTTTTGTCAATGACATACGGTCTGGGATAATTTCAAGATTGTACTGAAAATGGCAGGCAAAGGCTTGGGCCAAATCGTCCCATGTGTACCACCTGATGTGATCTTGTCTGGTACACCATTCTAATGCTTATCCACTCAAACTTTGGTTGAAATATGCCATCAGCAATTCATCTCTTCCGCCTGCTCCTCTCATCTTGCTACAAAATCCTCTTAAGTGTGCTACTGGGTCATCATGCCCATCGTACAGATCAAACTTGGGCATTTTGAACCCTGCTGGTAACTGAACATCTGGGAACAGACATAAATCTTTATAGGCCACACTTACTTGACCTTATAACCCCCTCATATCTCTGAATGATTGTTCTAAGCTTTTGACCTTTCTGATCATCTCATCGTGTTCAGGATTCTTGGGTGGCTTCTCGGTTTTTGCCGTGAGATCAAGATGAGGGTTGTGAGAATATGGTTTTGGAACTTTGAAGATGGGTTCAGGGGGATAATACTGGTTGTCGTAAGTTTGGAACAGAGGTTCACTGGAAGATCAGTGTAATGTAGCAGGTGGAGGTGCCACAAAAACAGGTGTGATTGGTGGAGGAGGGTATGGGACTTGTTTGGGTGGTGGATCTTGAGAAGTATGGGAAGTGGTGCCATAGCATTGTTGGTAGAGGGGAGAGGCTAGAGATGAGTTCAGAGTGGGAGGCTCCTGAGGTTGGGCCGATGTGGGGATATAAGCAGGGTTGGCAGGATAAACCGATGGTGGATGCCCCTTTGCCCAGGCTTGGTACATTTCAGTCATCTGCTGCTTTAACTTATACATCTATTCTTTTATTGCATTAACATCCAGTTCTTCCACCTCTTTTGACGGGTCAACAATACTTGTCTCCGGTTCTTGGTTGGCCATATTCAGCCTGTCTTTTGATCGGGTGTTGTATGAGTGAGTTGCCAGAATGCCAATCAACTAACCACCTGCCTGAACTCAATACATAAACAACAACCTTGTTAGTGGTTAGGGCTTTAACAAATTAGTAACCACTTTGGGGTAATGAATGCACCTAGGCATTTAACCGTTTCTATTATGCATTTGATCGACTGCTTGCGTCATCCCGACTTTTCCATTTGCAACTTCCTTCTCATTCTTCTCTTTTTCCATTCTGTCTTTTGTTTTTCTTTGTTTTTATCCTCTCATTTCCCTCTTGTTTTGCCATTGCTTTTTTCTCTTATTTTCTCTCTTTTCTTTTTCATTTTTTTTCTCTTTGTTTTTTCCTCTCTCTCTTTTTTTCTCTTTTTCTTTCTTTTTCTCTTTTGGTTATGGTCAAATCCTATGGAGATTGCCTACGTATCATGACCCCGCATGAATCAGACCGAGCGTAGTTCTGGGAGATAAGTACGAAAGTAAACAATAAAACAATTTTTGGGATTTTCAATTTCATAAAAGTGAACGCGTTGATTACAAAGACTCAACACTAACAGACTCCAAGAGAAACTAACAGACGTTGATGAAAAGATGAAATACAGACTCCAAAAATAAACTATCATACTCTGACAGAAGAAAATGCAGACTTGACAACAAATGACAGACTCCAGCAGGAAGAAAATACAGACTCAACACAACTGACAGACTTTAACGAAAAAGGAAATACAGACTAAAATGAAAAATCATGAATACATCAATGCTCCTGGTGCCTGCGGGACATCATTCGGTCTCGCCACGGGCCTATATGCAAGATCCCTTTGAAGTCGGTCCAAGTCGCTCATTATCTATTTAACAAATGTCATCACTGCCGCGAAGAAGGTAGTGCGAGTCATATCCTCACAGATTTGGCACTTCGGGTGGGGTTTTATACTGCTATTTTCATTTTTTGAATTTGGGCTCGAAGGGCCTCATTTTCTTTATCTAGATTTTTCTTTTCACCTTCGTCTGTCGCGACTTGCAAGCTATTCTCGAATTGAAGTTCTTTGACTTGTTTTTCCAACTTCCCTATTGTGGCTATGTACTCGTTCTCCTTGGCCAACCAAACCCACTATTCTTGCGACGCCTCAACAAATTCCTGAAGATGGGGTCTTCTGGCCGGCCTCCCAAACTCAATTTCTCTCCTATACCAAGCAAGGTACCCAGGTGAAACCTCACCTTTGGATCGATCACGTACACAGGTAATGGTTGTTAAGTATTGACATTCGCTCCAGATTTGACGGACTGCTACTTCATAGAACTGACCGTTAGGTCCGTTCTCGACCACTTGAGCACTAAGATCTTCATCTCTCGGAACTATCTGGCATCTCTCAAGCTGCCTTAAAACCCGATATGGGGCATAAGTCTGGATACTCCTGAGTCCCATCATGAGGAAATGAGGCCCGGTGGCTGGCATGTATATGACCTCATCCACAGGAAGCCATCCAAATATCCACTCTATTCGATTTGCAGTGATGGAACGGAGGTGCGTTACCCACTCTGCGACCCCCTCTGGCAAGCTGATCCCGTCAACCCTCGTGTAAAATTCTTCTATGCATGTTTTTTCTGTCGACCCATAACTCATAAATTGAGGACGATGGCATAAGTGTTCGATCATCCACATATGCAACAACACGTTGCACCCCTTGAAATAGTCTCTTCCAGCTTTGCAGGTTGTGAGAGCGCCGAAGATTTCAGCTACTATCATGGGTGCGAGGGTGTTGTTGGCCTGAGTAAGCAAAGTGCTGACAACTCTGGCTACTCGTATGTCAATATTCCCATCTTTTCTAGGAAACACCAAAAGTCCCAAAAAGACCACCATAAATGCGAAACACCTGTGTTCTTCCCACTTAAGGCGGTTTCCTTTGCTACTGATTTTATTTTTCGGCTTGTTGAACCCTTCTACATGACCATATCTGTTGTATATAAACGGCAAAGTACAAAACCTAGCTTCCAAGTCTGGGTTGTGGACCCCCCTGCTTATTTTCAAAAAGTCTAAGAACCTGTGTACGGCTACGGCCCTTGGAGCAATCAGGTACTGGTGTCTCAGGGGAACTTTGGAATTTCCAATATATCCGGCTATTTCTTCCAATGTTGGAGTAAGTTCAAAATTTGAGAAATGAAATATGTTGTGGGTCGGGTCCCAAAATGTAACCAATGCCTTTATGATGTCTCCCCTAGGATTAATCTTCAGCAACCCAGTGAGGCCTCCCAAGTATAGATTGACCGTGTCTTGTCCCGATTTACCCAGATCATCCCACCACATATGCAACTCCAAAGGGATTTTGTTCACAACTGTTATTGGAAAATTCTAACTTGTGCTCATTCTGCACATTTATTAGGGTGGGTAAGCAAAAATCACGATTCAATTGACTCAAAAACAAATTGACACTTTTTCATTTAAAAATAAAATCCGGTTTTGCAAATACGGCCTTTCAGCACCTCGGAGTCGAAGATTTTAAGGTTGTGTTGGCTAACCGGTGAAAACCTTGAAAAAATGACCACAGGTGGTTGTTCTTGCAAAAATAGCCTTTCGGCGCCCTTTTTAGGGACATTCGGCTATTTCTGACAAGAATGGCATCACCCTAACTATTTTCAAATAAAAGTAAAAAATTTGGTCTTTTTGGGCTATTTTCGCAAGAAGAAGTTGGACCCGATGAGGGTTGCCTACGTATCTCACCCCCTGTGAGAATAAAACTAGCGTAGTTCGGGCAAATTTGTCAAAATAAAACCAACTATTTTTCCTTTCTAAAACAAAAAGATTTTCCCTTTTTTTCTTTTCTTTGGAAACTACAAAATTCTCTTTTTTTCAAAATTTCGGCAGAGTTTCGGTATGTTTGGGATATTGGTTTTTCAAAACAGACACTTATCCCTCTCAACCATCTCATTAACCCTTCTAATTTTTCCTTATAAGCCGGTCAACATGCAAATCCGAAGCAAATGAATGCACAAGTAGCAAGTAAGATGCATCATAATGGTCTTTACTTTTCGGGTACACCTGTCCTAGACAGACCCAACCCCTGTGTTGCGTCTCCAAAGTCAAAGTATATGATGCAAACAAACATTCCTACTAGGGATCCGGCATGAGGCTGAGTTATTCTAGGTTCAAAGCCTAGGTATATGTTCTAGACTGTGTACCCGAGCGGACAACTCGAGCCGAGGAGGGGGCTACGTACCGGCAACCAAGAGGCCATCCGGCTTAGTAACTTGTCCGAGCCTCTTTCTTATTTCAAGTTATGACACTAACAGAATAGGGAGTCTCGACCAGCGAGCACATCCCTGAAGATGAGAAGAGAAGGGTTTCGTAACAATTTATATATAGTTCAGATAATATCAAAGCAGTAAAAGCAATAGTTAGCACATTAGGTCCAAACATGTGAATAAAATCATATAATAAATAAAGCCAAATACAACAATTATTCTAAGCTCGAATTATGAACCCTAAACCAGAGATTCTGGGTTCGATCCCTAGCAGAGTCGCCAGAGCTGTCACACCTCCTTTTTCCTACACCCTCGGAAGGGAGTATATAAGGGAGTTTTTTTCCAACTTAAAGTGACAATCGAAACGGGATTATTGTTAAAAGATTCAGAGTCGCCACTTGGGAGATTTATGGTGTCCCAAGTCACCGATTGAATCCCGAATCGAGTAAAAGCTTGACTCTGTATTACAGTCCGCGAACAAGAAATTCAGGTAAGGAATTCTGTTAACCTAGGAGAAGGTGTTAGGCACTCCCGAGTACCGTGGTTCTAGCACGGTCGCTCAACTGTTACATTTGGCTTAATTATCTGATATTAATCAATTATGAACCTATGTGCAAATTTCAACTTTAACCGCTTTTATTTAGTTAATTAAAGAAGATTACAACGTTATTAAAACACGTCTCAAACCACGTCACATAAATGCACCCGCGGTTTTTGATATATTTTAACACCGTTGAGATTTGGATTTAGGTAACACGTACCCAAGTTTAGGAAAGTAATATTATTAAATTAACGTGCCTAAAGCAATTTCGCATTTGCAATTTGCGAGGGCCATGGAATTTAGCTAAACGGTACGCCTCGGAATCTAAGGATCAATTCAAGATTAAATAAAATGAGGGTCATGCAATTGTTATTTTTTGTTTGGCGTGGCGCACCACAATCTACTCTAATTTAAAAGAGAAAATTAATTACATTTGGAGAGCCATAAACTATTTGTAATCCATTATGGATCGCCTCCTCTAATTGGAGAAAATTAATCAATTAAACATTAATGGGCAAGAATTCTACCATGGTTTGGGCTAACAGCTTATTTTGAATAAAGAAAGGGGTTAACGGTTTGGAATTGAGCTTCTGGCCCAACGTGAGGCCTGAGAATCACGGATGCATACCATTCAACGTTGGGCCCCAAGGAGGAGCCCAAATGAGAATTAAACAGCTCCAACATAGGCCATTATACCTCAAGATAAAACATATTGGGTTAGAATCAGTACTGGTAGCTCAAAATTCATCAACAGCTGGCATCAGGTTAAATCGTAAAAGCATAAACAAACACTAAACACCACCTTTTCGAACCTCTTTAATAACAATCAAACATGCAAGCATTATCAAATACAAATATTGATTCGAACTAATAGCTAAAACACATCTATGGCATACTATTGTGACTGAGTCCTTTACAAAACATTTCAAAAGTCCAAAACTAAGTAGCCTTCAGAGATTTCAGTTATTTAATATAGAGACAAACTAAGCCTACATGGTGAATCATATTACTATAACAATCAGTTATGTAAACAGATCATCGAGTCTTATCATTTCAACTTAGTCCATTTCATGCTTCAAACTTGCCTTACATTGTGTAGAGTTTAGGAGAAAGGTACCTGGTACAGCAAATGAACAAAGAAAATCTGAGGTTAAGAAAGCTCAAATAACAGCAACCCAGCAATAGTAATTTCAGAGATTAACACCCAGAAAATCAACTCAAAACCAATGAGAAGTTAACCCTCCACCAGCTCGTGTCAAAACTTTCAATAGTTAATTCATTTTGATTATTAGGATAGGAATCTTGTTCTTCAGAAATAGAATAGGTCACTGAAATTTCCAATGGAACAGTAGAATTCTCTCTCTTTTTTCTGTATTTTTTTCTTTTTTGATTTTTTCTCTCTTGAAGCCTATGAAACAGTAAAGTTCTGCTGCTTTTTTGTATTTTTTGGATTTCCAACTCTCAAACTCTACCTTAAAAGGCAAGAAAAGCTGCCTTTATAGGTAAGGCAAGTAGGGCAGCCTTAAGGGATCAATTTTTGCACTTTGCACCTTTTTTAATTTTCATTTTAGCTTAGGTATCCCTATTTTAAATCTCAGAACTTCAAAATAGTCCCCCTCCTCAGCTTCCTAGAAGCTTCCTAGTTAGTTAGAAAAAGATTTCCCTAAGCCAAATTCCTAAGCTACCCCTTTAAAACCCTGTTATTTCCCCTGAAACCCAAGTATAGGTCACACTGGCCCAACTTAGATTGGTAGGGGTCTGCAAACCCAAATTAAATCCCCACTTGGGCTTTCTGATTTTCGAAGTCCAATTAAAATCGATTAGGGATTCCCAACTCGAAAGACTGACCAAAATTTCCCTACAAGAAAACCCGGAACCCCTTCTTTAAAACGCAATCAAGCAAAGACAAATATGAGTGAGCTAATTAATAGGAAATCGACTAATTAAGACCTAATTAAGTTATTTAACAAACCAGAAACTTAACCTGTTTAACAAACTAAAAATGTCACAAAAACGGAATTCACGAAGAAAAAAAGAGAAAAGAGAAAATAACAAACGGAAGAACAAATTTGGACTCAGAAGATGAATTGAATTTTCAACCAAATTATTATAAGAAAACTAGTTTTAAGAAAGGGAAAAATGAGGATGACGGAAAGGAAACCGAAGAGGGAAAGTGACTCACCAAATCAAACCTCAAAATCGGACGGGGACAAAGAACTTAGCCAAAGTTATGTCGATCCCTTGTTCTTTGTCAAGAACAACTGAATGACATCAGTTTCACCGAGTCCAAACCTCAAAGTCTGAAAGAATAGCGCTCCCCAAACATGCATGTGAAAAATGACTTTGAACTTTTTTTGGGGGTTGAACTCGGATTCCAGATTCGCGGAGCTCCCGGCAGATTTGAAGGAAAGTAGTTGTGGATTTGGTATGAGGGGTCATGGGGGGTACGGGGTGTTATTTTGGGGTGATTTGGGTGGATTAAAGTTTGAAGGTCCAAGTTTTGATCAAAGATTTGACAGGTTTCCCGATGATTTGAAGGGAACCAATGACGGATTCGTTATGAGGGGGAAATGGGGGTGTTGTGGTGTAAGGATGGGGGCGGTTAGAGGTGGCGCCACCGGTGACAAACGGTGGAAATTAGGGCGGCATTGCTAGGGTTTCGGTTTGGGGACGATGAGGTCTGGGAAGTGAGATGGAGGGGAAGATTCAGACAATTTTATGTCAATCAGAACCCACTTCTGGACCGTTAGATCAAATGCAATCAACGGCCCAGATCATTGGGTCATTAAAACGGGGTCGTTTGGATAAATGGGGGGAAATTGGACCAGGTCGGGGTCGGAATGGGCTGGTTTGGGACGGGTTAAAGGGAATGGGATTGGGCTTTGAGAAATTTTCAATGACTTAGCCCAAATCTGGACTCTTTCCAATTCTTTCTCCTTTCTTCCTTTTAAATTCAAATTAAAAACCTTAATTAATTCCTAATCAAATTATCCTATCAAATTAATTCTAAATAACAATTACCACATTAATTAAAAATCAATTAAAAGGAGAAACTAACAAAATTCTAAAATTGAAATTAAAAAGTGCAAAGTAAACTATTTTTTATGATTTTTCCATTTTGTAAAGCAACTAAATTACTAATTAATTTTAAAAAATGCAAAGTTAACCTATAAATGCAAATGAAACGTATATTTCTTTTTGTATTTTTGATTAATTATAATGCACTAACAGAAATGCAAACAATTAGCAGAAAATGCCACAAAAATTCACAAAATTGCAAACACTGAAAGAAATTATTTTTGTTTTGAATTTGTGGGAGTAATTCATATATAGGGCAAAAATCACGTGCTCACAGCCCCAATTAAAGGGTTAAACCTAGAGATAATAATGCCCGACTTGAGCCAATTTTACTTGTATTGTTTGAACACCCAATTGGGCTTGAGAAAACCAATTAGGGCAAAGTTACTCAAACTACCGAGAGGTATAGAGTGAGTAATTTTGTGTAAAGGTTATATCATGACCCCAAATATAACAAGTTTGTCCTAAATTTTAGATCACATTAGATGCTCGCATAGGTGTAAGTCACTTCCCTAGTGCTTTTTATCACTTGAGAAAACTTTATAAAAATTGTTCTTAGTTTATTTTCAGTATTTAGTAGCATTAAAAGTAGAATAGTAACAAACTCAAACATGGTTAGAAGTGCAATTAAAAGCAGCACGCATAGCAAGATTAGATAGAAATCCAACTCCCAACCAATATTAAATCCATGTGAAAATCGATCCCGACCTTTCGGGTAAAAGCTGCATCGACCACTCCTTGCCATTACATAGTAGTGTAGGGTTGGAGCTAATCAAACACCCTGAATTCCTATAGACAGTGTAGAACAGATGGAGTATTTACATCCAAGGTAATCCCTTATACATCCTGCATCAGAAGATCAAAAACACTACTAAGGCACTTAGTACATGGTCCAAGGCAACCTTTGGAGATATCTTTCAGGAACCTAAACGATTTAAGAACCTCATCAGGGACCTAGAAGAGAAATGCATGACCAATAATACTCCAGAGAATATATGTGAGTTATCTGAGAGTAAAGATGAGTTTATAAGATACCTAAAGATTCATGAGTTTATTTTGAGCCAACAAGCTAGATTTAAATGGTTCAATGAAGGTGATGACAATAATGCCTACTTCCATGCTACTATCAAAGAGAAAAGAAGAAAGTTGGCAATTAGAAGGATTCAAGATGAAGAAGGTAACTGGCTTGAAGATTATAAGTCTATTGCTGAGGGAGTTGTGAACTTTTACAAGAACCTCTTCTCGAAGACTCCAGCAACACTGATTTTAGATCCCTAGACTGTATTGAAAGATGTATTACCGATGATAGTAGCATTAGAATCAGTTTCATTCCTACTCTCCAAGAAGTTACTGACATTGTGTTATCTATTGATGCCAATAGCTCCCCAGGTCCCGATGGACTTAGTGGGATGTTCTATCACAAGTGTTGGTACATTATCTATGAGGATGTGCGTAATGCTATCAAAGTTGTATTCAGAGGCTCCACACTTACCAAATTCTACACTCATACCTGTATTGTCATAATTCCTAAGTTGAGCACCCCCAAAGTTTTTCAGGCCTCATGCCAATTAGACTTTGTAATGTGTCTTCCAAATTCATTTCTAAAATCCTCAACTCCAGGCTCTCCAGTATATTACCAAGGGTTATCTCCAGGAACCAAACTGGCTTCGTTAAGGGGAGATCAATCTCAGAAAACATCCTCCTTGCACAAAAGATCATCAGTGACATCAACAAACCAAATAGGGGAGGCAATGTTGTTCTAAAATATGATATGACCAAAGCGTATGATAGAGTCTTGCTATTTTCCTTGGGAAAATTTTAAAGAAGATGGGCTTCAGTGAGCAATGGATTGAGATTAATTATTCACAAGTACATATCCAATAATATGTTTTATGTGCTGGTTAATGGAAGAAGAAATGGTTTCTTCCAATCTGAGAGGGGCTTAAGACAATGAGACCCTCTCTCTCTCCTTCACTCTTTATTTTAAGTGCTGAAATTATATTTCAAATGATGAACAATCTTCATAATAGAGCGGCTTACAAAAGTTTTTATATGAATACTACCTAAAATAAAGTGAACCATCTTTCTTTTGCAGATGACACAATTCTATTCTGTAATTGAAACAAGAGGTCTATGAGATTTATATTGAGTACCTTAACTGAATTTGAAAAGATCTGTGGACAACTCATCAATAAGAACAAGAGCTATTTTGCAATGAGCACCAAAACCAATATGGTCACTATCAATAGAATGAAGGCTATCACTGGCATGAAATACCAAAAGTTCCCCATTAAGTATCTGGGATGCCCTCTCACAACATGAAGAAAGAAGATTGAATTATATTCAGATATTGTGAACAAAGTCATTAGTAGAATTAGAGGGTGGCATACCAAACTCTTCTCCACTGGGGGGAAGAGTCATCCTCATCAGACATGTTCTTCTGACTCTCCCAATTCATCTACTGGCTGATGTGAATCCACCCTAACGAACTCTAGAACTAATAGAGAAATTTGTGGCCATATTCTTCTGGTTGGGGCAAGATAGTGGAGGAAAGTATCACTGGGCTGTATTGAAAAATTCGTGCTACCCTTATAGTAAAGGTTGTGCTAATTTTAGGAGGCTTAATGATACCTGCAAAGTTTTTAGAGCTAAACAGTGGTGGAACCTTAGAACTACTAACTCTCTCTGGTGTCCTTCATGATTGCTAAATACTGTGAACTGAAGCATCCCATAACTACCAATTGGAATAAGGGGAACTTGCAAAACTGGAAAGCCATTTGTGACATGAAAGAAGAAATGAAGCTCAATATTGTTTGGAACATTGGAAAAGAGATGTCTCCTATTTGACAATTGATTCCCCTTGGGATCCCTATATAAGATTACTCCCTCAGAGGCCTCACTGCCCAACATTACTCTGAATGAAATTCTTCAGTATAACTACTGCAACTGGAACATGCTCACAATTCAACCCAGTGAAGACACCAAAACTCCTCTTTTATCCTTAGAAATTGAGTTAGACAATAATTTCTATGATAAAGCAACTGAAGTCTTTTTAACTCAGAAAAATTTACCATTAGCTCTACCTGGAATTCTAAAAGGCAAAGGAATGACCATAACTCTTTTTATAATAACTATGGACAAAGGAGGTACCATTCAAGATGTCTTTTCTCTTGTGGAAAGCAGTTGGTAACAAGTTATGCACTAACAAGAGAGTGGCTAGGCTTGGAATCACTCTAAACCCCCAATGTTACTGTTATAACCCTGCTAGTAGCCAAACTGAACTTGAAGACATTGATCATTTATTTTGTCAAGGTGATCTTGCTAGGAATATTTGGAGGAAATTTGCGGGCCCCTTAGGTATTGGTTAAAATATCAATAGCCTGAACATGAATCTTTTGAGTTGGTGGAATCATAAATCGTCCAATCCAATTGCGAGATTCATCACCAAGAATCTTCCTCCTATCATTTGTTGGGAGCTCTAGAAATTAAGATATTGCAACAAGTTTGAAGGGACTAAACCCCCAATATATAGAACCAGTTCTAATATCACTAATTTTCTTTTGCAGATAATCAAGAAATATTTTAGTAGAGTTCGTATTGGAGATAGCTGGAGCAACATATACATAGCCTATGAAGCACACATTCAACAGACTAGCAACTTCCTAGTGAAATAGATCAGACCACCTGCTCAATTAGTCAAGCTGAATAGTGATGGAAGTTGCTCTAATGGGCAATGTGGAGGGGGAGGTATCATTAGAGACCAATAAGTAAATTTCATCGTTGCTACTCCATCTCTTTAGGAGCAGGCACAAGTAATTATGCAGAAGCTGAAGCACTATTTTTTGGTTTGAAATGGTGTGCCGACAAAGGTCTAGAAAGGACCATCAGAGAATCTGACTCACTCCTAATGGTCAAATGTGCCAAAAGGGAGTGGAAACCTCCATGGAATATCAACAACCAAGTAAAAGAGATCTGGAAAATGATTGAAGATCACAACTTCAACATCAATCACTACTTCAGAGAAGCTAATAGACTAGCCAACAGTTTAACAACTCTAAGTCACATAATTGAAGGAAACAAGAACTTCAACCTTTTCTCTGATCTTTCTAGCCATATAAGGGCCCTAGTAAATATGGACAAATGAATCTTACCCACTTTCAAAATAAAGCACACAAAATCATCTAACATTATTTATGATCCTCCTTGAGTTAACTTTGTTTTTGCTATCCTTTAGTTAGGATATAGAGTGAAAGTCACAATTCAATGATCATGTACAAAGTTTGGGATGCCAAACTCAATATGTATCTTTTTGCACATCAATGATCAATGGTGACTGTTTAATATAAAAAAAATTAGAAGTTGCAGACTTCCAAAACCAAGTACATCATTATGAATTCTCATATATCCCATCTATGTTCTGTATTCTTGCTAGTGTGATTTAATTTAGAATCATCCACAATGTTTTTCTTCAAGAGCCTCTACATTTCCTCACACATCCAAGCTCTCATCTCTACTACCAATCATCTAAGCATGACTTATATCCTATTATACTATAAAAGAGACAGCTTGGATAGGCCCCTTGAGATTAGTGAAATTAAAATGACCATCTTCTCCCTTAAGCCCTTCAAGGCTCCAAGCTCGGATTTGTTTCACCCCTTTTTTTACCAAATATACTGGAGCATTATGGGGAACTCAGTAATTGAATTCTGCAAACAATACTTCAACACTCACTTCATGTATGAGACCATGAATCAAACTCTACTCTGTCTCATCCCCAAGTGTCCCCAAGCCACCATGCTAAAAATATTCATGCCAATAGGGCTCTATAATATCATCTACAAAACCATCACTAAGATCATTGTCAGCAGGATCAAGCCCATGCTACCTGAAATAATTGAACCTAGCCAGGCTAGTTTCCTATCAAATAGCATGGCTTTTGATAATGCAATCACTATCCAAGAATACATTGCTCATTTTGGAAAAAGTAAAAGGGAGTCAGGCTCATATGATTCTCAAAATTGACTTAGAGAAGGCTTTTGATAGGCTAGAGCCTAGAGTAGTCTTTCATTAAGGACGCACTGCATGCTTTCAACTTCCCTCCTGGGCTGACTAAGTTAATCTTGTCATACATTAGCTCATCCAACATCTCAATCCTAGTGAATGGGGGCAAAACAGATTCCTTCAAGCCCTCTAGGGGCATCAAACAAGGGGACCCAATCTCTTCTTACTTGTTCATTCTGTGTATGGAGAGGCTCTCCAGGTCAATTGATAAAGTTGTCCAAGACAAACAATGGAACCCATCAGTATCAGTAGAACTGGCCCAAAAATTTCTCATTTATTCTTTGTTGATGACCTTTCTCTCTTTGCAAAAGCCAAAACTAGGAATTGCACCACAATCTACTCTATCCTGCATGCATTCAATGAGAATTCTGGCCAAAAACTTAATCTCACAAAGTCCAGGGTCCTTTTTTTCTCTAACACGATGTGGGATACGATGGAATGCCTCACAAATACATTGTCAATCCAAGCTACAACATCCTTTGGGAAGTACCTTGGATTACTGACTTCTAGTTCATAATTGTTAATATGCAATCCAAGCTGGCTGGTTGGAAAACAAATTACCTTAATATGACTGGAAGGATCATGTTTGCCAAGGCCTCTCAGTAGTATCCCAAGTCATGTCATGCAATACATCAAATTACCCACTAAGACTACCAAACAAATTGATAGAATTCGGAGGAACTTTATCTGGGGCATAACTCCAAACAAGAAAAAATTGCACTTGGTTAGTTGAGACAAAGTCACTAGGCAGAAGTCCAATGGCGGGCTGGGTTTGCAAAAAGCTGAGCTTAAAAATAAAGTTTCTCATGTCGGACTGGCTTGAAGGATCTACCATAACACCTCCAGCTTATGGGCTAGAGTTCTGATCTCTAAGCACTGTAATTGGAACCATACCCCAAAGAAGCCAAAATCTCATATATGGCAATGTATCCTCAAGGGCTAGGATACATGTAACAAGGCATATAGATGGGTTGTCCACAAAGGTAACAGGGTAAGCTTCATGAATGTTGCTTGGATCCCAAACTAGGCAGCTATTAGGGACATGATTGAGGGCCCTCTAACTCCAAATGGCATAGCTACCAAAGTGGACTCAGTCTACAATTCTGGGAACTGGGATCTCTCTTCCATCTCTATAGACATCCCAGAGAACATCACTAACCTTATTAAATCAACCTCCATTCCTTCATACTCTGCCAAGGAGGACAGGTGAATATGGGGGTTGACTCCAAGCGGGTCCTTCACCAACAAAGCAGCCTATACCTTCTTTAGCAGCAATAAAGAGTCTTTGTAAAAAGGTGAGGAAGGCAACTTTACTTGGATATGTAAGTTAAAAGTCCCTAACAAAATCAAAAACTTTACCTGGCTCCTTGTTCAAGATAGGCTACTTACTGGGACTTTCCTGCACAAATTTGGGATTAACTGTAACCCCCAATGTTGCTTTTTCTTAACAACTCCTGAAACTAGTGACCACATTTTTTTTGAATGCCCCAATGCAAAATGTTATCCAAGGGATCTATTGCAAGTCGGCAATTAAATTCTATTTTTTCTGCCCAGCTATGGCCATTAACATTGAAGAAGCTAAAAAAAACTCTCCTTCAACAATATCATTCCTTGGGAGAACATCATTCCTTTTTGTTTTTGGCATATTTGGTTAGCTATATTTCATAACCTCTTCAATAATAAAAGAGAACATCAGTAATAATAACACCATCTCCAAAGCAACAAAGTATTATATGTTGGCAAAAAATGGTTCTATCAGGAGGCCATTCCATACCAGAGTTAAATGGGAACCCCCCAAGAGGGGTTACTATAAACTCAACATGGATGGGACTGCCAAGGGTAATACTAGCATTGGGAGAATTGGTGGAGTATTCAGGAATCATAATGGGAATTGGATTACGTGGTATATGGAAAATATACCGCATACCACCAATACCATGGCAAAACTGAAATCTCTACTAAAAGGACTCCAACTAGCAGAACAAAATAGTTAGATCCTACTAGACATAAATACAAATTTAGCTGAAGTAATAAAAATGCTACTCACAGGCAACACAACTTACGATCGTATGATTTCTAAATGTATGTTATTAATACAAAGGATGGACAAGGTGATGGTGAGGCACACCTACAGGGAGCAGAATAGGGTGGCCGATGCACTGGTAAAGGAGGCAGCAATTTCAAGTTTTTTCGATAGAACCACCATACTGGCAGTTCCTCCCAAGTTTGAAAATGATGTATTTTGGACAGACATCCTAGGAACTGAAGTAGTTAGGAATTTCTGAGCATGTAATATTGATACAATTGAACAAAATATGGTCGTCTTAGGAGAACTACAGTACCCCAGCATAGACAGTACTATGCAATGTAACTCCTAATCTTTGTTTTTATTATATATATATATATATGTATATATGTATGTATGTATGTATGTATGTATGTTCCCTCTAACCAAAAAATAATTTCTCTTTTTACTAATATATTTATGATTTGTAAATATTATAAATTGATAAATAAAAAAAAGTAGATCAATATATATTTTTACCATATTATCAAATAATTAATTGAATGATTAGTTTTGTGCGTAGTTTCTCTCTATCTATCGGGGCATTTGCATCTATACCCGCTTTTTGTGTCACGCTTTAAGTTGTGCCCACTTTACAAAAAAATTACAAGTGTACCCATTTTTTCGTATAACTTCAGCATACGAGGCTGAAGTGGCAAAAGCAATCTCGTAAAACTTCAGCATTCTAGTAGCCGGGCCTGAAGTTCAGCTCTAGAGCTGAAGTTTTTATTTTGTAACTACCGGCCAGCTCTAGAGCTGAAGTTTTTGTTTTGTAACTCACGAACTTCAGCTCTAGAGCTCAACATACGGGGCTGAAGTAGCAAAGACAATCATGCAAAACTTCAACATTCTAGTAGCCGGGCCTGAAGTTCAGCTCTAGAGCTGAAGTTTTTGTTTTGTAACTGGCGAACTTCAACTCCAGAGCTAAAGTTTTTGTTTTGTAACTGTCGAATTTCAGCTCTAGAGCTGAAGTTTTTAAAACCCTTGAGTATGTACTGCTGAAGTTTCTATTTTTGGGGGAGGAAGTTTTTAAAACCCTTGACTGAAGCCCTCGTGATGGCTTCATTGATTTATTCTGGATCGAAACGTCGAGGAATGCACTATGGTTCTGCTTGACCATAGCATCTCGACGATGGAGACGGTGTCAAGGGGATTCAGAGAAATACAAAAATATATTTGAGATTTGAACTAATGACGTAAAAAAATATTTTGAGCCAAATCAACCATATCACAAAAAGGTTTTCTTACATTACAATTATTTAAATTATGTATAGTAAGATGGCTTCTAAGGAATTGAGTGAAGCCACAGAAGGAGAGATATTGTTACATCAATGTTAAGTTCCAGAGAGATATGGAGTTAACTGGGAGAAGGAGGAGGAGAAAGGGGGCTGAAGTTGTTTAAAAAGTGGGTACAAGTTAAAAGTTTTTTAAAAAAATAGGTATAGGTTAAATGGGGGAGACCAAATAGGGCGCCCCGTGCAATTTTTACCTATCTATCTATCTCTCTCTTTCTCGAAATAAATCAAATGTGGCATCATTTTCTTGTAACTACTAGTTGAGGATAGCCTATGCCAGCACGGGCCCAACATTGTAAAAGTTAGAATTATTTTTTTTATTAACTTTATTTTCATATGAAATTTGAAAATCGATGCGTTTGGAACAAAATTTCCACTCGATGTTGTAAGGTTGGCAAATGATATACTCTTTACATCTATTGCAGTAAAAAGTGTCAGATTATTTGTATCATGTATAGGAGAACCATTTACATTCTATACTATTTACATATTGGCTGTCAGAATGCTTTTTCTGTGCGGTATTTAGCCTTCTTAGCAGTTTTTGACAAAAAAAGCCTATAAATTATGAAGTAATTTTAATGATCGATTGTCAGTGTTCATATCTCAATGAAAAGGTGGAAAAAGACAATTAAGTTTTGCCAAAGTGACGGCCAACAATAACAAAGAGAAAAATTTTAAAGTTTTCAAGGTTGAAGAAAGCAAAGAGACCTACTTGGCCAACTTTAAATTTCTCCCAACTGTATTGTTAGATCATTATTGTTATTTTAAACATTAACATATTCTTTCATGTAAGTGAGATGCAATCCGTCAAGATGTGAAATGTTCTGAAAATGCATCAAAAAGATCAACAGATTCAAGTCATGTGAATTTTGAATTTTGTATGCCTAAGATAATATGAAAAAAAAAAAAAAGAGAGAAGCTTATTTGACACAACAAAGCATAAGGGAACCTGCAAAATCCACTTTCAAAACCTCTTCCCAGTATAACTTAGCATACTCTCTAATATCAATAATTATACCAAATTTGAGAGTTTTTGGACAGCGTGTGATATGTGGCTCATATTTGTCTATAAGAAATATGTAATAATGTCAGTTCAGCCTTACCTATTCATCAGAGCCACAACAATAAGTTATCCTTGATTTTAAAAACTCAGTTAATTGAAATTTAACATGCTTCAAAAATTTCAGTATTTATAAGGTAACGTTTGCCTCTAAACAGATGGTATCACCTAAATGAGCTCCAGGATCCCGATGCTAGTGAGCTATAAACTAAAGCTATTATGATCACGTACAATAGTCAGTCTAGCACTCGGAAAAAGTGTCTGATACATAAAATTCAAATCCAATTTACTTAAAAAAATGAAAACAAATTAGGCAATCAATAGGGAGACGAAAGAAGTTGGAATTTAAAGCCTGAGAACACAACATTTTTATTCTATGCTTAATAAAAGAGAAACTCAAATTTTTGCACACCTTGACATAGATCATGTTGTCGAGGGTGAAGTTATGGTAATTCTAATGGATAAGACAATCAGATCACCAACTTTAATCCAAGATACAAATTTAGCAATCATCCTCGTCTCTTACATCAAGATATCCACTCTTTCAAGACAGTATTATATATCCTCGTCTGCATGTATGCGCTCAGGGTAGAAATTTTTTGACTTCTAATCATAGTTGTCCACCTTCTTGGGTCATAAAATATCAAATCATTCAACGAAAAAGATGATAGTACTAAGAAAATGATACAACTCATTATAAGTAGCTGGTAACGAAACGGAGTTTAAAATGACCGCATATAATATGATCTCCAAACATGAGAACCATAGGATAATCACACAGATCGTGCACGTGCAATTGGGAGCTCTAGTCAAGTTACATTTAAAGTTAATAGATTCGCATAACAAAAAATTAAAGTAACAAGTTCTGATTTTGTGTGTGATGATGAGTTATTTGAGCTTGTAACACAATACATCACCACTTTGAACCTTGACACTTCCAAAGAGCAAATGTATATAGAGTGCAAATGTTAAAGCTATTATGATTGTGGCAATTTTATATTCACCACCAGTAACCTTATACTTGGATATATGACTTTATTTGATAAGAGATTTCACTTGAAAAGTACATAGTGTGAAAAGAGTGGAACAGAATTCAGAAGACAGGAAAACAACACATAAAGTACATACTCCTCACTGCTTATGATCTCCCTGGAATTAGCTAATTGGCACTTTGACACGAGGGACGTTTGCATGAAATTACATCTCATCACCACCTCCCCTTTCCTATGTCCACATATAGCTCAATCATTTTCTTCTTGGATAATTTTCACTGTATTTAAGACACCAAATGATAAATATAAGAATACCACTTAAAACATAGTATTTTATTTTATTTTATATTGTTATCTGAAAGATGAGAACTGTGAACCATTCATTTATCTGACAAAGTACTCTCCATATGCTATGAAGTTTCCTTCCCGCATTCGTTACGTTACGCATCAACTTCGTTTGATAAACTATATATAATTTAGATATCCTAATCAACAAATATCATGACCATCCTTAAGTAAAATAAAAATAACCACAAAAAGTTCTTAGAATTTACCTAGAAAGTGAGAAGTTCATCTCTTACCTCTCAAATATAAGCCACCAATTATTAATTAGTGAAAATCTTTTATAATCTTCAACAAAAGACTTTGCCTAGTCGAATGTTGTGGAAGATGGTAGAAAAGAAGTATGAACAGAACCCATGAAACTTCAGTAAGCACTGCAATACTATACCCAAAATATTCTTCCTTTTAATTAGGCATGACACTCATACCAGTATCATGCTTGATCTCAACAAAAAAATTCGCATGTCGGATGAAACTAATTGGAAAAGCAGAAAAAGGAAAAACAAATACAAACTATAAAATTGAAATTGAAGATTAAGGGATTGTTTAATTTATCATATGCACAGCAAAAATCATGGGGAAAATTGATTAAAATTGTACCTGCAGGTAGACGGAATTTGAGGAAGATAAAGAGAATTGGAGAAGCAATCCAGAATTTGAAAGTTTTTTTTTAATGCACAAAGAAATCGGGTGAAAATCTAATATGGTCCGTAGAACACACGTGTACTCATTTAAAACTTGGGCTCAATTAAAACTTGCACGTAGCATTTTGTATAGAAAAATAAGCAACGTGTATGATATTGTAAGAATTAGTACGAAATGACTAATATACCCTCGAGTTTTTAAAAAATGACATGAAACAGACATGTCGAAACTCTTTCTCTTCTATGTAATAGAAGATAGAAAATCCAAGAGTTTAAAATATACTTACCCTATAAATATAATCCATCGTATGATCTATTGACGTTTGACACAAGAACATGCATGTACTGTATAGGTTAATTTAAGAGTATTTGCATACTAAGAAATATCACCACTTGCGCCGCCAGAAAGGAATGTATAAAGGTAGAAATTTTCTAAATACTAGCTAATTAATATTATCTTCCTTCACAAGTCTAAAATAACTTTTCTCACAACTTAAGGATAATTAAGGTTCTTATACTGACTTTTTCTCTTAATTAAGTATATAATATAAGGGAATTAAAGAATGGAAAACTTCATATATAATATACTGAGACATGTGAAGTAGTAGTAAATTTTTTTTTTTTTTGTCTTTTTTGTCCAAGAAGTAGTAAATTGTTAGTTTGGAAAGTTTGCCCACATTTCACTTCTAAAAGTGAATTTGATTGGTCATGCTATTTTTAGGACTACGTTTAGCATATTTAATTTGTATAATAAAAAGAGAGAAAAAAATGTCACGATACTTGAGATCTCGCGCATACACATTATATCTCGAGAATAACTTCCTAAAAGTAAGTTTCAAATAGACAGGTTGAGCTATAATAGAGCAGGTTAAAATAAGTTCAAATCAGTAAATACATTTGCTCATAATTCGCTTAATATTTGCTTGGGTAATAATATGCAGGTTAATTCGGGCTAAAAATGGATTATAACTCAACTTGCTTAATTTAAAAGTAATTTTCATTTTTGTTTGTTCTTTAATAATTTGTTTAATTTCTATATCAATCTAATAAAAAAGATCTCATGAGTCAAGTTGAGCTCCATATGCGGCTCAATTTGTAGCCTAAGCCTAAGCTTCCAGATGGGCTAACTTAAATTATGCCCATAATGACCATGTCATATTGGTTAATATGCATAACCTCAAACAAACTTGGCTTAAAACTTTTTAGAGAAATTTTCGCAAATCACTATTGTTTAGTAGTTATTAGCTAGTTGTAGCTACCATTTACTATATTACTTTCTATAGCTATGTTTTCAGTTTTGCTAGAGTGTATTCGATGTATTTAAGCTATTGCATTCATGAATACAGTAGCAAAACTCGGCGTGAAACATGGGAGTACAGCTAGGAAATTATTGTATTCGACTGTATTTACGATGTGTATTTGTGAATATAGTAACGTAAATAGCATAAATCGTGGTCTATTCAGCTGTTTTTAAACGGAAAAGTGAATCAATTAACATAATAGACTCCTAATATAACTCAACAAACTCAATTATAAATCTGAATACATAAATTATATTAATTAAAAAAACAATGAATATATTCATGGAATATAGCGACACAGTGAATACAATGAAATACATGGAATGCAACGAGATACATTGAAATACAATGGAAAAAAAAAGACAATGAATACAATGAAATACATAGAATACAGCGAGATACATTGGAATACAATAGAAAAAAACGTAAACAGACTCTTCAAGTTGTTCAGCCCCAAACTCCGTCGTCTTTGATCAAGAATAACCCTAATGTCGTCTTGTCGATAGCAGATTTCAAACCTCCATTGTCAGCCCCAATTTACCATATATCAGATTTCGACATTGATACGAAACATAAGACATTGATTTCTAAACAGACTCTTCAACCACTAAACATAGCTATACGAAATTTTCATTGCCAACTTTAATTTACCTTTCAATAGCAGATTTCGAACCTCCATCTTTCTCTCTAGGGCTTGATTTCGACATTGATTCAGAGCCCCAGGCTATTGACAATGAAAATTTCGTTTGACAATGGAGATGAATTAGTGGAGAATCAAGGTTGTATTCATGGAGAAAGATTGGCGTTGAGAGAGAGTGGGTGGAGAAAAATTGAAAGAATGAGAGAGAAAAATAATACAAAGTGTATTTTATGGCTTAAGGGTAGGAGGAGACCATAAATAGATATTTGACTATAAAAATTAAAAGATAGCAATGGAATATAATTTGTTAAAATAAATAAGGTATCAACCTTTGCTACAGGAGGTAAAAATTCCAACTTTTTATCATTGTATTATAGATAGCTAATAACGTCCGAATGAAAAACTCTACGTGAATAATTAACATGAACTTATATTAAAGTCCAATAAATGAAGATTTCATCCAATCAAGAATGTTTTAATCGAAAAAATTCGAGCCGATTGATCAAGTGATGACTATTTTATTTATTATTTCAGTATTAACTTCTATCCGGAATCGAACGGATGGAATCAAAAGAACACAAAAGTACTAGTATTATAGGGTCGATTTTTCTTTTTTCTTTTTTCCAAAAAAAAAAAGTGCATTTGCTGTTTTTGAGAATTTAAACTAATACACCATTTTGTGAATCCCTACTTTCAAAAAGAAGAATTATCCTAAATAGCTACTTACCCATCTGTTTAAATAAAAAATAGCCGAAAAATATATAATATGTGTATAATTATATATAATTGGTATATAATTTATGTATACTGACAATGAAAAGTAACCAATGAATCTGACCGGCTATTTGTGTAAAGAGACGAAAAGACTTTCTAAGAACAGCATGAAACGGGCTGAAAAGAAACCCAATGGGCCGATCAAGCTATTATCTCATCTAGTTTACACTCTCTATACTAGCTTTATTGGATCCATCCTCATGAATTATATCACAACATTCACATCTATCAATCTGAAAAAATAAAGAAAAAGAGAAAAGGAATAAAAATACAAATTTCGGAGTAGAGATTTTGTAATTTTTACACAATAAGTAGAGGTTAGAATCTATTACTCAAATAGTCACTCAACTATCCAAAATATTTAGTAAAGTCATGGTTCTGTCATTTTGTAACAGAAATGTCACTTAACTATGTTTATCGCACTCAGAAGGTCAGTCAACCAGGTTTCTCGAGTTTTTCATGGTCAAATATCTATTTTTATCCTCTATATTACTAACTTTATCTTTTTTAATATTATAATTTTTTTTCTTTTTAATCTATAATGTGGACATGCCTATAGAACAAATAGATCTTATTTATAAAATAAAAATAAAAAATAATTTTCAAACATATATAAGTATTAAAATAATAAATATATTGAGCATAGTTTTCAAGCATGCTTGCCATTGTCTGAAGGGATCCCCGTTGACCGTGACCAATTAAGTAATGACAATAGGATCATTCGTCAGTTTTTGTTGTACTGTTAGCATATAAAGTTAAACTCATACATAGTAATCTATGAGAGATTATGGAAGTAAGAAAATATTACCTCAATACGTTTCGTTGCTGATGAATAAACATGAATTTCATAAATATATTCTGCAGAATAATTTCCAGCAGACAAACAAGCTCCAATCGCACGAGGCCATTCTCTAGTATAAGTAGTTACAATTTCATTTCTTGGATTCCTCTCAACAGATTTGAAGAAAAATAAATGAGGGGCTTCACAAGGATCTAAAGAAAAATTCCTAGTATCAAACATATAACGTGGTGGATTAGGAGTTTCTCCCCATGGTAAGAATGTTTCAATTGGATTTTGTATCCAAATGTTTCACTTGGATTTTGTATCCAACTTCTAGGCATAATTTTCTCATAAATATGAGCTGAATATCCCCAAGAAACTGAAAATGTCCAGTTACTTGATCTTTTGTGGCATATGGTTTGTTGTAACATTCTTGATTGATCATAATTTGCTGCATTTTGGAGGTGGAAAACTGATTTTACACGATCCATAGAAGGAAAAATTGGTTCTACCATGTCTAAATGATGAAGTGAAATTAATAAAGATTTGGAGTGGGATGATAAAAATCCTGTTAGATCACCGTGTAGATCAATCTGCAAGTTAATATTCAAGTATATATTAGGGATCTTTACATAAATAACCGGCTAGATTTATTGTCTAGTTTTTCTAGCCGATATAGATAGATTATACACTAATTATACACAGTTAAATACACATAGTACACGAATATAAATATTCATATATTATAAGGCTATTTAGGTTATTTCTTCTATGTATTAGTAGTAAAGAAGAAACAAGATTAATAAATATAAATGATTGATAAAACATTTCTAGTTCAATTCTCAATCTATGCTAGTAATGAAAAGCTACATGTACAGCCAGGGGCGGAGCTACGATAGGGGGTGCGAGTTCGGGCGAACCCAGTGACTTTTTTGAAAACCCTGTATTTGTATTGAAAAATTTACTCTTTATATATAAATATATCTTGTCGAACCCAGTAACAAAAGGTGTCTAGGTTCAATAATAAGAGTTCTGGGTTCGCTTAGAGAGCATGCGGGTTTGAATCCTGCTGAAAGCAGTTAGCTATTTTCTTGTTTTTTACAGTTTTTCTTTTTAAGATAGCACAAATTAAACGACATCATGGCTATTTTTTCTAATCTTCTCAACTTCCAAATCAAAAAAGTTGGGGTTCTGCCAAGAGATTAAAAATCCCTAAATGAAAATAGGCGCACCAACTCCTCCCTTCCAGCAACAAAAATACTATTTTCCACTGTTAAAGAGCCTTCTTACTCAACTGAAAACCAATAGCTTTTCTCCATGAAAGTTGTTCTCAAACTCTAGCTCCAAAACACCCCAAACTTCAGCTACAAAACTCCATTAAACTCCCACAAAAATCAGCGAAAATCAGCTCCTTACACTCATAGTGGGAGAGGAGTGGTTGTGAGAAAAGCTAGGTTGAACTTAGGAGAGAGGAAAACGAAAGCAGAGAAGATGTTTGGGTTAATGGATGGGTTCTTGAAGAATGATACAGTTAGTTTACAAAAAGATATTCTTGATCAAGTAGAATTTACTGTTGATCAATCAATATTCAATTTTGATGATTTTGAAGCTTACCAGGTACTCCCATTTCCCGATTTATTTGACATTTGTTCAAATGTGTAAAAATTACACAGCATACTCAGGGGCGGAGCTACTGTAGAGGGTGCGGGTTCGGGCGAACCCAGTGACTTTTTTCGAGACCCTATATTTGTATTGAAAATTTTACTCTTTATATATAAATATATCTTGTCGACCGAGTAACAAAAGGTGTTTGGGTTCAATGGTAAGAGTGTTGGGTTCGCTCGGAAAGCACGCGGGTTTGAATCCTGCTGAAAGCAGTTAGCTATTTTCTTATTTTTTACAGTTTTTCTTTTTAAAATAGCACAAATTAAACGACATCGTGGCTGTTTTTTCTAATCTAAGTTGAGGTTATGCCAAGAGATTAAAAAACCCTAGATGAAAAGAGGCGCACCAACTCCTTCCTCTCCAGCAACAAAAACTCTATTTTGCACCGTTAAAAAGCATTCTTACTCAACTGAAAACCAATAGCTTTTCTCCATGAAAGCTGTTCTCAAACTCCAGCTCCAAAACACCCCAAACTTCAGCTACAAAACTCCATTAAACTCCCACAAAAATCAGCGAAAATCAGCTCCCAAAATCCCCCTTTTACGCCCATAGTGGGAGAGGAGTGGTTGTGAGGAAAGCTGGGTTGAACTTAATAGAGAGGAAAGCGAAAGCATAGAAGATGTTTGGGTTAATGGATGGGTTCTTGAAGAATGATGCAGTTAGTTTACAAAATGATATTTTTGATCATGTAGAATTTACTGTTACTCGATCAAGATTCAATTTTGATGATTTTGAAGCTTACCAGGTACTCCCATTTCCCGATTTATTTGGCATTTGTTCAAAGGTGTAAAAATTGCACAGCATACTCATTTTTGGCATTTGGGTCTCGTTTAACTGCATCATTCCTTATTCTTAATTTGCTTATTTGTTGGAATAGAGTCATGTTTCACTTACTGCTAGACTTATACCCTTATTAAGGAGAAAATCTTCATATGTCTACAGTAGAGGTACAGTAGAAGAAAATCCAGTGAATTTTTCCGAGACCCTGTATTTGTAATTTAGAACCCATACACTTATAATCCTAGCTCCGCCTCTGTGTACAACAACCATTAACATTCTTCCTACACCAAACTGAATGTCCATCATTCCCTGAAACACAATCCCACCTATTCTTCCATTGCCCGAATGTGCACCACATTTGGTCATTCTTCAGCATCCCCATACCAAATACAAATTTTCCTTCCTCGCTCAAGCTTCATTGCGCCACCCCACATGAATCTTTTACCTACTAAGGTATCAATATTTCTGCCTCGCTCCTGATTTTTTTTATCCTTTGGCATATTTGGAAAACCAGAAATGAGAACCTTTTCAACAATCTACACAACCCGCAGCAACCCCCAACCATCTTATTCCACGTTGTCGAATTTTACTTTTTATCTCTCATACCACCTCTACCTCCTCCTATCCATGTCCAACACATCAAATGGCACTCCTGACCCACCCTTCTGCAAATTTAATACCGACGATTCTTTTCATCCTCAAACGTAGTGAGCTTCTGCTGGAGGAATTATCTGTAACCATCATGGACAATGGATCAGAGGATTCACTATGCTCATTATCTGCTCTACTGCTTTAGAAGCTGAACTACGCGTCCTACTCTTAGGTCTCCAAACTGCTAAAGACTTACTTTTTCTTTCCTTACAGATTGAAACAGACTCACAAGTACTCATCTCTATGATCCATATTGGGAATGATGCATATTCACATCTTACTTTTGATTGCAGGATACTACTCTGCTAACTGCAGACAGCCACACTTGATCACATCTATCGGGAGGCAAATAGTGTAGTAGACGCGCTGGCTAAACATGGCATGACCGTAACTCCTTTTGAAGGCCAATTACAGTGGAGTCCAATACATTTTATGTCTCCCTCACCCTATATTTTAACTGCTTTCAATAAGGATTATTCAGACGCTACTGTACCACGAATAGGTCCACTTTATAATAATATTACTGTTTAAATATTAACATATCAGTATCTTTATTAGCAACAAAAAAAAAGTTCATGTAGTTTGGTAGGTTTCATATTTCTTTGACCTTTTGATTCTACTTGTAATATATAATATATAAAGCTCAGTGGCTAGTGGAGACACTTTCAATCTAGTGATGTCATATAAACACCGTTTTGAGGAAAAATATAAGTAAATATACATGTATATATGCAAATAATTAATTTTTAATAAAAATTATCATATTTTGAAAAAATAAGAACCCCATTATACGTAGACCCACATTCGTGTTACATGTATAACTATATTTGTCAATACTGCTCATAAAAAATTCTGCTTTAGCCACTAATAATGTTTGCGAGAAAACATACACTACTAAAAATTCGGTAAAAAACGACCACAAAAAGCGACCAAAGTTGGTCGCTTATAGGCCTAAAAGCGACCAAACATGCCTGGTCGCAATATTGCTGGTCCTTTATTTTAGGGACCAAATATTCCGGGTAAAGACTATAGCGACCAACTTTGGTCACTTTATTATTTTAATAATATAATTTTGGCGACCAAAGTTGGTCTCTAAATGTAAAATACGTTATTTATTTATTTATTATTAATCATAAAAAAGCGACCAACTTTGGTCTCTAATCCAAATATTATATTTTCAAATCTGGAAAATAGAGACCAAGATTGGTCGCTTTTTTATTAATTTTTTTAATATTTTTAAAAATATGCGACCACAGTTGGTCGCTAACTTCAAGAAATAATTTTTTTTTTAATTATAAGCGACTAACTTTGGTCACTATATTTCCAGAAATTATTTTTTTTTAAATAGAATAGCGACCAAAGTTGGTCGTTTTTGATAAATCTGGGTTAAATAGCGACCAAGGTTGGTCGCTATTGCCTAGAAAATTGTTTTTTTTAAGGGAAAAGCGACCAATTAGCGACCAAAGTTGGTCGCTTTTCTTGGTATATTTTTGCCAGAAAATGTCTGTTTTGGCAGCTACACCACCTGTCAGCTTACTAAAAATCCTAAACATGCATTTTATGTCAACAACAACAACAACAACAACAACAACAACAACAACAACAACAACAACAACAACAACAACAACAACAACAACAACAACAACAACAACAACAACAACAACAACAACAATAAAAAGCAACAAAGTATAAAGTTTAATAGAACTAACACATTAAGCTAACAAAACTAAGTTAACGCTTATTACAAGCCCATTCGAAAACTGGTTCTATTGTCTAGTTCAAAGTATATAAAGTACTCAAGGAGTGTTCTTTCAGCATCCTCATCCGAAAGTTGGATTGCCTCGCCCGACTCATTAGGTGGCTGACTGCGTATGAATTCCCCCACATCAGTTGTGAAGCGAACCTATAAGAAAAATTATATTGAATTAGTATTTCAAAATTTATATAAAAGTAAATCAAAATACTTAATGAAAAGTAAAAAACTTACATGTATAGTCGAGGCTCGACCCTCGACCCACCTTTCTAGATCAGTCTCTTTCTTCTTCTTTACAATACGAGTCTCATTGAATAACTCATCTTACTTCATTGGCATCATAAAGTTGTCTGGTGGCTTTAGTGATTATCATCATGGTACTATTACTCAGGATGAACTTAGATACAAAGAGTAACTTGGATACAGTACCCGACAGGGTGTGTCTTTGATCAATTGTTGTTCTCATTAGCGTCAATGATGATGAGAAGGAAATGGCATGTGTTTCAAACAGTGATGGCGTAGGTAAGAATTTAACATTTCCTAAGCAGATAAAAGAAGAGGTTATAGAGGAATTCTTTACTTCCTCTTGGAAAATGAAGTAGAGAATTCATCTATAACCTTTTCTTTTATCAATTTAGGAAATGTTAAATTCATACCTACACTATCACTGTTTGAAACACATGTCATTGCCTTCTCATCATCATTGTCGCTAATGAGAACAATAATTAAAGGCACACTATGCCAGGTACTGTATCTAAGTTATTCTTGGTGGAAGTTGCATTGCATGTCTAATAAAGTTATCAACCCCTTCTACAAAAATCCTCCCGCAATCCTAAATTTCAATTCATATCCACAAAAGTTCAATTCATATTCTAAAGGCTCAATTCATATCCTAAAAGTTCAATTCATATACAAAAATTTCAATTCATATCCTAAAAGTTCAATTCATACACAAAAATTTCAATTCATATCCTAAAGGTTCAACTCATATCCAAAAAGTTCAAGTCATATCCTAAAATTTTAATTTATAAACTAAAATTCCAATACATAAATCAAAATTTTCAATTCATATCCTAAAGGTACAATTCTTATCCAAAAGGTTCAACGCATATCCACAAAAGTTCAAGTCATATCCTAAAATTTCAATTTATAAACTAAAATTCCAATACATAAACTGATATCCTAAAGGTTCAATTCATATGCTAAAGGTTCAACTCATATCCACAAAAGTTCAAGTCATATCCTAAATTTCAATTTATAAACTAAAATTCCAATACATAAACTAATATCCTAAAGGTTCAATTCATATCCTAAAGGTTCAACCCATATCCACAAAAGTTCAAGTCATATCCTAAAATTTCAATTTATAAACTAAAATTCCAATACATAAACAAATATCCTAAAGGTTCAATTCATATCCTAAAGGTTCAACTCATATCCACAAAAGTTCAAGTCATATCCTAAAATTTCAATTTATAAACTAAAATTCCAATACATAAACTAATATCCTAAAGGTTCAATTCATATCCTAAAGGTTCAACTCATATCCACAAAAGTTCAAGTCATATCCTAAAATTTCAATTTATATCCTAAAATTTTAATTTATAAACTAAACCTCCAATACATAAACCAAAAATTTCAATTCATATCTTAAAGGTTCAATTCATATCCTAAAGGTTCAACTCATATCCACAAAAGTTCAAGTCATATCCTAAAATTTTAATTTATAAACTAAAATTCCAATACATAATCCTAAAGGTGCAACTCTTAGGGTTTCTTCTCTTCAAACAATTTCTTCCCCAAATTAGTAGGTAAAACTAAATATTTTGGACTAAATGTATTAATAAAAACCCTAAAAAAATGCAAATAATATATAACTTTGAACCCTAATATGGTTGAGCTAACTTTGAACCCTAACATGGAGAAATTAAACACTAATATGGAGAAATTAACTTTGAACCCTAACATGGACAAATAATATATAACTTTGAGCTGCTACCGTCGGTGGTCGTCGGTGGCGTGGGTGGCGCCGCTGCTGCTGGGAGTCGGAGGGAGGGTTTGAGTGTGAGAGAGAAAAGAGAGATTTTGGGGAATTTTTTTGAAAGAATGGGAGGGAAACCCGATTTTGACACTGGAATTAAAAATAGCGACCAACTTTGGTCGCTATTTGGTAGCATAATAAGTTTTGACTTTTTGACCAAAATAGCGACCAAAGTTGGTCGCTATTTCTAAAAAACTTAAATTACTTTTAATTCAATTTAAAATTATGTACATATGTAGTATAAATTTAGGATTTTAATTCAATTTAAGCTATATATATATATATACATATATAAATAAATATATAATATTTAAAAAAATATATATATATATATATATATATATATATTAATTGATATAAGTCAAGACGTTTTAATTTATTGTTAATATATATACATGCATATGAGTAGGTTATAAGTCGATGAATCAATTTACAAGTGTATCAATACCTAAAAGAACTCGTCCCTGTGTTCCGAGCGCTTCATGTTCTTATATATATATATACACACTATATACTATATATATATATTATACTATATATATCGAATATACCTTGATATATAATACACTTAGTATATATACTATACTATACTATACTATACTATGCACTAAGTATTAGTGCATTAGCTAATATTATATCGAATATATATATATACATATATTATATATATATCGAATATACCTTGATATATAATACACTATACTATATATATAGTATAGTGTATTATATAATACACTATACTATACACTTAGTATATATATACTATACTATACTATGCACTAAGTATTAGTATATATACACTATATACTATATTATACTATATATATCGAATATACCTTGATATATAATACACTTAGTATATATACTATACTATACTATACTATGCACTAAGTATTAGTGCATTAGCTAATATTATATCGAATATAGCTATATATATATATATACATATATTAATTGATATAAGTCGAGACGTTTTCATTTATTGTTAATATATATACATGCATATGAGTAGGTTATAAGTCGATTAATCAATTTACAAGTGTATCAATACCTAAAAGAACCCGTCCCTGTGTTCCGAGCGCTTCATGTTCTTATATATACATACCTAATATTATATCGAATATAGCTTATATATATATATATATATATATATATATATATATATATATATATATATATATATATATATATATATATATATTAATTGATATAAGTCGAAACGTTTTAATACCTAAAAGAACTCGTCCCTGTATATATTGGAGTATATAGTGTGTGTGTGTGTGTGTGTGTGTGTGTGTGTATATATATATATATATATATATATATATATATTATATAATATATATATATATATATATATAGGTTATAAGTCGATGAATCAAATTACAAGTGTATCAATACCTAAAAGAACTTGTCCCTGTGTTCCGAGCGTTTCATGTTCTTATATATATATATATATATATATATACACATACACACGCTTCGTAGTACTGTTTAACTGCATATATAGCATGTTAGAGTATATTTTAGTCTATTCATCCTTTGTATTACAAAAGTGTTAGCGGGTTACATTTATATTATTTAGATAGTAAATACAAAAGTGATTTTTAATTTTGACCATTGTTGACCTGAAAAGAGACCAACTTTGGTCGCTAAATATACATAAATTTAAATTAGCGACCAAAGTTGGTCGCTAAATTTAAATCAAATTTATTTATATTTTATATAATATTTAAAATAATAATATAATTGTTAAACGTTAGAACTCGATCCCAGATTAGCGACCAAAGTTGGTCTCTATTTTCGTAAGCGACCAACTTTGGTCGCTAAATTTAAGTTATATTTATTTATATTTTATAATATTTTAAAATAATATTATAATTATATATGTGGGTCCCCCTGTAGCGACCAACGTTGGTCGCTAATCTTAGTATACCTTTGACCAAGCAAGTCTGACCAGTCCGGTCAATATTTTGACAAAATTAGCGACCAACCTTGGTCGCTAATGTATATCAAATAATTATTTTATTATTTTCGCCAATTTAGCGACCAACTTTGGTCGCTTTTCTTGACAGACCAACTTTGGTCGCTAAAGTTTGATCGCTTTTTTCCGGAATTCTAGTAATGAATCTTGTTGGATTCAATATAGTTATACTCTCATATTGCGTGATTTCCTGATTTTCTATCAGCAGATTTCAAGTGAGAATATCTCTTTAGGCAAGCCATTATATTTTTAGCAAATGCTCTAGCCAAAGGATAACTCAAAATAATTCCAGCTCCAGCCAAAAGCTTGATTAAATGAGAACAAATAATTCGCCAATATAAATTCCGAGTGCCCTCCGATGTAATTGTAATTCGTATGATCATGCTGTGCAAGAATATCAACAATATTATCCACGAAAAATATCAAGTCATCGTCCCCCATAATTACCCATCTTACCCCTTCATGTTCCTCTCTAAATACCTCCATAATCCCATGAACCATTCTTAAAACTCTTGAATCAACATGTTTGGTTTCTTCAACTAGTTTTGGAACATTATCAGATATTTATAAGGAGGTGAATTTATTGACCAAGCTAAAAGATCATCTTTAGGAGGAAAATCTAGTAAAAGATATCCTCTTGTAATATTTGGTCTCCACCAAGATTCAATGTAGGGTTTTCTATTGTTCCATGCTTTTTCTGACCCTAAAATTCCAAACACAAGGTGACTAATATTTGTGGCATTGTTGGTTTTTGCATCATTTGATAATGTACTTGTTTGTGAATTAGGAGGAGAGGTTGTGATTTTTAAGGAAGAGAAAAGATAAGAAGATGGACATTCAGAGTAATTGAAAAAGATAATGGTGCCCATGTATAGGACTAAACCACAAATTAGCACAGTTTTGCAAATGCTAATCATAATATATGTTTAAAATCTAGATATGTTTGAGAGATTGGGTAGTTAGAAGAATGGAAACAAGTGAACCAAAATGATTCTTATAATCCAATATGAGTTATTTTCTTTTCAAGGTTTTAGCGTACGTAGCCCCCCTCCCCCCCCCCCCCACACACACACACTCTCAGGGGCGGAGCTAGAGTATCGGGAGCGTGTTCGGTCGAACCAAATAGCTTTGATTCAAATCTTGTATTTGTCTTAAGAAATTCATTAAATATGCATAAATTATTAATTTAGAATCCACTAACTTTAGACGTTTAGAATCTCGAACTCATAAGCTTAAAATTCTGGCTCCGCCTCTGTTTCCACCGCAACATCACAGAGAATCTTTTTTCTGTTAGGAAGTTAACAATGATATGTCCTACCATCGAAAGTCTGTGGTGAAGTAATACATATTTCTTTCATTCTCAATCATATATTGAGTTCGAGCTGTGAAAATGAAATTATTATTTATAGGACTTCTCAACATGAATTTGGATTAATGGAACCTCAAAATGATTATGAGTGAAAAACAAAACAAAAAATCTGTCTTAGCATAATTTGACAAATGTTTTAATGTCTTTCTTAGACACGTTTTGACTTTTCAAACCCAAACCTTCGTATCTTCAATCCCTAACATTACTTTTTAGTATTTGCGAGAGGGTTTAATTTGTCTATCGAAAACAGTCTCTCTACTCTCTCGAGGTAGGGGTAAAGTTTGCATACATACTACCCTCCTCAGACCTCACTTGTGAAATTTTACTGGGTCGTTGTTGTTATTGTTATTGTTGTTGCGACGTGTTAATTATGTACATTAATGTATATCAATATTATTTAACGTGTTACGGTATGTTACATTTTAATTTATTTATTTTTCAGATAACTAGCTCCATTTATTATGGACAGTTCTCTATAATTATCTTCTATTTTTCAGATAATTAGTTACACAATTATGTTACAGTCTTCAACTATATATCAAAGCTTTTCATTTCTCTATTCTATTTTCGAGACCTCTTGAAAAGGACGAAGTTCCTAATTCCGTGTGACCTATACTTTGTGACCTTGAGATCTCTGCATAAGCATTAATTGTATCTCGAGAACAGCTAGCTATTTTTTATTGTGCACGAGAAGATACATTTCAGACTCTCCAAACGCATAATTACAAATTACTTCCTCCGTTTCATTTTACTTGTCCATTACATTAAAAATATATTTTTATTTTTACTTGTCTACTATACTAAATCAAAAGAAAGACAATCTTTTTTTTTCTTGTTTTACTCATATATCATTAATTACTCATTCCTCAAATCATTTCTCAAGACTTTTGAAAATGTTATTATTATTATGGATAAAATTGTAAGACATACACTTTATTTATTTTTTCCTAAAAGGAGTGCAATACCAAAAGTGGACAACTAATAGTGAACGGAGGGAGTAAATCATAGTGACTTTTTGGCTTCTTTTTTTTTAGTCCACAATAATTGAATTTTCCAGATATCAAGAAGGAATTAACTTCTTCTTTCCAACGTTGCTCTTGGAGTAAAGAACCTAGGAGTAGCTTATCATATTTTCAATGAACAAATTAAAGCTAATATGGTCAATTTCATTATTAATTAATGCTAAAAGGTAAATTCATGTTACAACCCGAATTTCCCACTGTCGGGATCGTGATGACGCCTAACTCTTAGAATGCTAGGCAAGCTAATGGATACAGTTCTAACACATTAATCATTATCTAAAACAGTAATTAACAATAACTTAAACTAAACAAATATGAAGTATGAAAATCTTATAACAGTTTAAAACACTAATACATAAATACCCAAGAGATCCGGTATCACAATCTATGAATTTCTAAGAATTTTCTACAAACACTGGTTTAAAAGAAATACATATGTTCTCGAAATGAAAAGAGACGGGAAATCTAAGATAGAGGGAAGGGGACTCCAGTGTCTGCGAATGCCGACAGATCTACATTGGGTCTCCGATGGACTGAAGGCAGCAACCCAAACTCTACTCACGAGGTCCAGCACCGAAATTTGCACAGAAAGTACAGATTGCAGTATCAGTACAACCGACCCCATATACTGGTAAGTGTCGAGCCTAACCTCGACGAAGTAGTGATGAAGCTAGGACATGACAACAATATAAATTTGTGCAGTTAAATCATATACGAGAGAATAATAATAACAGAAATTTAACAATAAATGACGGGAAGGGGAAACATGCTGAGAGGACTATCAAATTCTGACAGTAATACAGTAAAGAAACAAAGTAAATATCATGCTTTCAACCAACAGAAATAATAACATAGCAGCATGTGCACGGCATCACCCTTCGTGCTTTTACTCTGGTCCTTACCACAAGAAACAACTATCACGACCCCAATTACCCCGGTCGTGATGGCGCCTATCACAGTACTAGGCCAGCCTTAACAACACGAACCACATGGAAGATCTTTTGTAAAATTTACTCTTTTTCTAAACAGATTAAGTTTCAATTCTTTCATTTTAAAATATCAAGAGAAATACGCAGAAACAAGTACTAAAATACAATCAACACAACCTGAATCTGGTGTCACTAGTCATGAGCCACTAAATACACGCAACATTGTCTGCTCAATACAAAACAAGTCTGAAATATAAAGTACTAGAATAGGAAGGAGCCTTCCGATCTCCGGATAAGACTTTGAGAGTGCTGGAAGCTCTCACTCTGATGCTCGGGCACCTGGGTCTGCACACAAGGTGCATTAAGTAACGTGAGTACGTCAACTCAGTAAGTAACTAAAGTAAATAAAGTCTGAGTGCAGTGATATGAGCATTTAAGATCATATGCATACTTATCAAGAAATCTCAACAGAAATATCAAGTCAAAATCTACAGTTCAATAGCCAGTTATCTCATAAAACTCTTGTTTCAATTAAAAATCCTTTAAAAATATTTATTCAATATTTTTCAACAAGGGCTTAGTATAAAAGAAGAGTTAAAGTAGAAAAATGTCATAAGCAAGCCCCTCGGGTAAGGTATCACTCATAAGTATAGCCTCTCGGGCAAGCTTCTCAGTCACTAGGAACCAACAAAAGGACCTGATACTCTTGTGGTTTCCTCATAGTAGTACAAAGTCAATTGGACACATCTGGAAATGAAGTGACTGGCAGCACTGTTTCTGCCGCACTGCACTGCACTATCCGCCTACTCATTCTCTAACTAAACAAAGTACTCACATCATTTCAAGTGATGTGATCAAGATGTACTCACAATGAGCTTTATGCAGAACATCATTTGAAGGTTTCTATTTCTCATTCAATTCTCTTGCAAAAATAGAGAAATCAATCCTCACAAGCTTGAAGAACAAGGTTGAATGCAACTACACACCAGTTTCTAAAAGATAGACTGGTGTTGTCCTAGTTGAGTTGTAACCTTGTTATTGTACTTATTATATCTCCTAAACTGCTTACCTAGAAGCGTTTTGATTAGGAATCCTCTTGAAAATCCGTAAACTCCTTAAGTTTATGTTGTAACTAGATTTAGTCATAAGGAAAAGTCTTTGTAATTGTAGAGTTACAAAGTGGCTTGTGGTGAGAGCATCACAAGATAGAAAAAGCCTTTGTAACTAGGATAGTCACAAAGTGGCTTGTGGTAAGAGTACCACAAGTTAGTTGAGTAAATCATTTGCAATAGAAAGTATTGTAAAGTGGCTTTGTAATAGGTAGATTACAAGTTAGTGAAGTTAAAAGCCTACAGGTGTAGGTCATGATTTTTTGATCCCCTTGTATGGGATTTTTCCACGTAAAAATCCTCTACCTTATTTACATACTATTTTATTAATATTCTCAGCAGAATCTTATAGATGACCAGGTACTCTACGGTTTGCTGAACCCATACAAACTAACAATTGGTATCAAAGCAGTTCCTCCTATCAGGCTAATACCTAGGAAGGATCCTCATGGTGGCTCGACCAAATTTTGAAGAAGGTCAATCCATATACCGACCCCCCAAGTTTGATGGACAATACTATTGGTAGGGGAAAGTTAGAATGCACGATTTCATCATGACTGAGGATTGTGAGCTATGGGATATCATTTGCGATGGTCCTTATATTCCAATCAAGGTACTAGATGAATTTTCATATTCATTGGCAAAAACCAGCAAAGAATATACTGAAGAAGACAAGAAAGCTATGGAGAAGAATTTTTGTACCAAGAAAATTCTAGTATGTGAAATGGGACCTAAAGAGTACGATAGAATCTCTACATGTGACACTGCAAAAGAAAATATGGGAAGCTTTGCAAATAGTTCATGAAGGAACTACACAAGTAAAACAGTCTGAAGATAAACCTAATATTGGTGATAGTTCCATGATGGCAGTTGAAGACGAGGAGATTGGATATGACTCAACTTTTGCTTTGATGGCTCAATCAGATGATGATGAAGACAATGGCAACAAAGAGGTAAACTTCAAGGATGTTCAGAGAAATCTGAAATCCTATTCTTCAAAAAAACTCATGTGTTTAGCTGATGTTTTAATCACTGCCTTTTGTAGTCTTGCGAAGGATAGGGATTCTTTGGTCTTAGAATTAGAAGAATCTGAACATACTAGAGAAGACTTAGTGGCTGCAATTACTGACCATAAGAAAACCATTCATATCCTTAGAAAAGAAAAGATTGATCTATTGGCAAAAATTGCAGACCAAAAGGAAACAATAGTTAAACCATGGACTAAGTCAAAACCTAAAAGTTCTGAAAGAGGAAATGAGATAGCAAGTGAGGAATACATTAGGCTTGAAAATGAGGTGAAAGTTATGAGATTTAGGATGTGTGCTGAAACTGAGAAAACGAGCTTCTCCAAACCAATCTAGAAAATGTAATGAATGATCTTGAAAAGTCTCTAAAGTGGACCTGGTCCTCAGAAGCTATCACTTCTTTGTTTACTAATAACTGTAAAAAAAGGTAGGGAGCAGGGTTCCAAAGGGAGAAAACTCTTCACAACCCTCACAGTAAGTACGTCTCTGTCTCTGATAATTGGCCTCGTACCCAATGTGGGAACATTGGGCGCTTCAAGAAAGGTGTCCAGGCCAAGAATCAATCAGTTTAGAAAGACAAAGTGGTTGCTGCAACCATGACCACAAAAGAGGGACCAGGTTCCACTCACAAAAAACACACATTACCTGCATGGACTAAGAGAGCTCTTATTCATACTCTTGCTTACTACAAAAGACCCAAACTTGTTTGGGTTCCTAAAACTAACTCCTAATCTCTTATGCAGGGAACAGTGAAGGGAAGCGGTCAACAATGGTTCATGGATAGTGGGTGTTCGAAACACATGACTAGTAACACCACATACTTTCTTTCACTAAGAGCCCTGCAAGGAGGGAGTGTATCATTTGGCAATGGCAAAAAGGGATACATTCTTGGAGTTGGAAAAGTTAGGAAGTCACTCACTCATTCTATTGAAAATGTGTACTATGTCAATGGGCTTAAGTACAGTCTCCTGAGTGTTTCTCAAATCTGTGATAAAGGAAACAAGGTGGAATTCTTGTCCAAAATATGTACAGTCACTAACCTTGTGACTGGTGAAATTGTACTGGTGGCCAAAAGATACAAGAACATCTATTCTGCTAATTTTGAATCTTTACAGAGTGGTGATCTGAATTGTCTGAAAGTTGTTGACGATGATGCTGAACTATGGCACAGAAGACTGGGCCATGCAAGCTTTCCCCTTCTGAACAAAATAATTCAAAAGGACCTGGTCCATGGTTTTCCTATGTCATAATTCAAGATGCAAAAAGTCTATGATGCCTGTGCTAGAGGAAAACATGTGAAGTCCTCCTTTAAGTCTAAAAGAGATGTGAGCACCTCAAAGTTGCTTGAGCTTTTGCATATGGATCTGTGTGGACCTATGAGAGTGCAAAGCAGAGGAGGAAAAAGATACATTTTCGTATTTGTGGATGACTATTCCAGATTTATATGGACTCTGTTTCTCAGAACAAAAGATGAAACTGTTGAAGTATTTGTGGCCTTTGTAAAGAAAATCCAGGTGAAGATGGAGTCTAGAGTTATATGCATTAGATCAAATCATGGGACAGAATTTGACAATATCAAAATTGATGAATTCTGTAATGAAAATGGCATCACTCATAACTTCTCAGCTCCCAGAACTCCCAAGCAAAATGGAGTAGTAGAAAGGAAGAACATAACTCTGGAAGAAATGGCAAGAACAATGCTGATTGACAGTGGAATTGCAAAGAACTTCTAGGCTGAAGCTGTCAACACTGCCTGCTACTTAGTGAACAGGTGCATGATTAGATTACTTTTGAAAAAGACCTCGTATGAATTGTTGAATGGAAGAAAACCCAAGCCGAATCACCTAAGAACATTTGGATGCAAATGTTATGTTCTCAATAATGGAAAGGATCAGTTTGGTAAGTTCAATGCCAAGAGTGGCGAAGGAATATTTCTTTGTTACTCTTCTCAAAGCAAGGCCTACAATATATATAACAAGCGGAATCAATGTGTTGAGGAAAGTGTCCATGTTATTTTTGATGAATCTCACCCATCATTTGAGAAGAGTGCTGAGAAAGATCAAGATGGAGAACCCTTACTCGTTCCTGATGAAGTCATTAACATGACAAATGGAAAGGCAGATATGATGAGTCAAGTAAAAAAGCCAAATGAAGACAACGCTGCCTTATCATCAACAGAACCAAGCACTTCAATTACAACCACTGAAGCTGAAGAAAGAGTGGTTGATACAGTTCAGGGAACTTCACTAGCACCTGAAAGAAGGATAGAGGAAAATCAGCTAAACATACCTTCCTCCTCTCAGAATGAACCTCAGGCGTCCAACTGGAGACATCAAAGCTCTCACCCTATAGACAACATAATCACTCCTCTAGATTTCGGAGTTCAAACCAGGTCAAGAGCCAGAAATTCACTTGCCTTCTCAGCCTTTCTCTCCCAAATAGAACCCAAAAACATCAAGGAAGCCTTGAAAGATGTATATTGGATTACAGCAATGCAAGACGAGCTGCATCAGTTTGAGAGAAATAGTGTGTGGCACCTGGTACCTAGAACCCCATATCGAACCGTTATAGGAACCATGTAGGTATTCAGAAACAAGCTCGATGAACATGGAATTACCAAAAGGAACAAGGTCAGGCTAGTGGTCCAAGGCTACAATCAGGAGAAAGGGATTAACTATGATGAAACATTTGCTCCAGTGGCTCGCATGGAAGCTATCAGAATTCTAATCGCCTTGGCATCTCATATGGAATTCACCTTGTTCCAAATGGATGTCAAGAATGCATTTTTTAATGGACTCCTTAAGGAAGAAGTCTATGTGAAGCAACCCCTAGGGTTTGAATGTCATGAGCACCCTGAATATGTGTTCAAATTGGACAAAGCTCTATACGGGCTAAAACAGGCTCCTCGAATTTGGTATGAAAGATTGTCAAAATTCCTCTTAGAAAATGGTTTTAAGAGAGGGAAAATTGACAATACTCTTTTCTTAAAGAAACGAGGAAGGAACTTGCTCATTGTTCTGGTTTATGTTGATGATATCATTTTTGGAGCAACAACTGACTCTCTGTGTGAAGAATTTGCAAAACTTATGGGAAGCAAATTTGAACTGAGCATGATGGGGGGAATTAAACTTCTTCTTGGGTCTTCAAGTAAAACAGTCCCCAAATGGTACTTCCATTTGTCAGTAAAAATACATCAGGGAACTCTTGAAGAGGTTTGACATGGAAGCATCAAAGGTGATAGACACTCCCATTGCAACTGCCACTCGACTGGACATGGATGAAACTGGATCTCCTGTGAATCAAACAATGTATAGAGGCATTATTGGGTCTCTCCTCTATATCACTGCCAGTCGACTTGATATTGTTTTCAGTGTGGTGCTGTGTGCAAGGTTTCAATCAAATCCCAAGGAATCTCACTTGAAGGCTGCCAAAAGAATACTGAGATATCTCAAAGGAACACAGGACCTGGTGTGGTATTATCCATCAGGTGGCAATTTTAATTTGATTGGGTATGGTGATGTAGACTATGCAGGTTATCTTGTGGAAAGAAAAAGCACCTCTGGAATGGCTTACTTCTTAGGTTTATGTCTTATCTCTTGGGGAACAAGGAAGCAGAATTCGGTGGCTCTGTCAACAGCTGAAGCTGAATATGTAGCTGTAGCATTCTGCAGTGCTCAACTTCTATGGATCAAGCAGCAACTAAAGGATTTTGGGGTACTCACTGAGAGTGTGCCCCTACTATGTGACAACACCAGTGCACTCAACATGGCCAAGAATCTAGTTCAACATAAAAGGACAAAACATATTGATGTGAGGCATCATTTTCTGAGAGATAATATGGAGAAAGGGTTGATATGTATGAAGTTCTGCAGCACAGAAGATCAAATTACAGATATTTTCACCAAGGCACTATGTAGGGAACAGTTTGAAAGAAACAGAGTGAAGTTGGGACTGTTGAAGCCAAATTAAGAACCTGATTCCTTTTTGGCTGGCTCGTATCCTTAAGAAATAACTGGCTCAAAGTATTTTTTGGCCCAATACCGTTGTAGGTAAACACGCATGATGAGCATAGAGGCGATAGATGCAGTGCATGACTGATAAAAGATGATTGATTCTTTTCAAAAAAAAAATTCAAGAACCAGGTTCTTATACTAAAGGTTAGTAGTTCTGTGCATCCTTTTAATACACGTCTTAAAAAGGGTACAAAATAAAACTGCCATGTCATCAACTTTTCAGATCCTGCTGTCATGTCCCTTCAATTCAAAACGTTCCATCTCCCACTTAAACATCGTAATTCTCCATGCCCAACTGCCGTTTCAGAACCAGTGCCTATTCCTCTCCCTTTATAGTTATCCTCTCCTTTTAAAAAAACCCTCTCTTCTACTCTTCTTAACCATAAGTCCTACTCTAGATTCACCCAAAAGGGAAGGATCGTCACACCACTTCTTCCAATGGCTGGAAAAAAAACTTCTGATCTCTCTGCCTCAACTGTAACTACCACTAACCCATCTATGGAACCTCTTGTTTTCACTGAGCCTTCGTCACCCTCTATCACTCCTACTGCTATAGTCACACCTTCCTTAGTTTCCCAATCTCTTCCCACCTCAAAAACCCTTGAAACTGTTGTTCCGTTCTCCCCATCGTCTGTTATTCCCACCAGTCAAACCCTGAGTGGAGAACAAGGTCAAAATACTGAGTTCACAGAGGGTTCTGCCATTATTGCCACCGATTCCATGGTTGTGTAAGCATTGGTTGAAGAAGAGAAAGATGTCATAACTGTGTTTGTAGTATCCGCTGATAGGGTATTGCATGAAATTATTTCCCAAAAAAATGAGACACGTAGTGTGGAGGAAGAAGAGGCCATTATGGTTGTTGAATGGGATGCAGTAGTAGATACTACTAGGGCATTACATGAGAAACCTAATCCCTATCTGAAGGACCCAGGTCAGGGCTCTCATCCCTAGGACAGTGTTGTTCCTGCATTTGATGTTGTGCCCCTGGAAATTCAAGCACCTGAAATGCGATCCAGTGATGAAGAAGACCTAGACAATATGGCTCTTGATGCGTTCATTAGTAAGCGAAGGGTTGTGTCCACCCCTGAGTCTGAAATCAAGCGACCTACTACCAGGCTTCAAGTCAAAGTGGTTTACAACTCTTCTCTCCAAAAGAGCAAGAAGAGTAGTAAGAAGAAAAGAAGAAAGTTGGTGAAGGATGGTGTACCTGTAAGTGATGACGCTATCCCTGTAGTCGAGGTGGAAGAGGGAACTCCATAGGAACCTGGTTCACTTGTTAGGCGGTCCTCAAAAATGGCAGAGCCTGTTTTAATGGAGAAAGGGTCAACATCTAAGTCTAAGATGAAGGAGGTGGTGACTGAGTTTTCCATGTCTGATGAGGATGTACTAGTCAAGTCCAAGGGAAAAGGCAAAGTAAATGGAGAAAAGTTTAGGAAACGCAAGTCTGAATCTGTTGAAGAACCTAGTTCTGTGAAGAAAATGAGAAGTGAAGTCAGCCTTGGCTCTAAGCGCCTAAGGCATCAAAAAAATTTGTTGGGTCGTACGTTTGACCCAGAAATCTTTGAGATGGCCGGAATGCGCCAAATTCTAAAAATGGTCAAGTTTCAACAATGGGTGCATCTATTTCACATTGATACACCTAAGGTGTATGAGGAGGAGGTACAAAGTTTCTTCGCTAGTCTCTTTCCAGTTGATACTGATCATGTCTGTGCTTTGGTCAATGTGGTGGACATCGTCTTTGATGTAAAATTGCTTGGAGAGATTTTAAAAGTTCCTACAGTTGGGGTGACGAGTGTACGAGATGTTTGTTAGTATAACTTCAGAAATGCAGTGGTGAAAGATAATGCTAATTAGAAAGGGGACTAGATCCATAAGAAAGCACTACTCCCGATTTACCAGCTGCTGTTTGAATTGTTTAACAAAGTCATGTTGCCTCGAGCTGAAAGGAGGTCAGTGACTTCTAAGTTTGACCTATTCCTAATGGAGCAACTGGATGGTTTCAATCCCGTGAGTCTGCCTGCTATTATGATAGAACACATGCAAAAGGTTGTCACCTTCAAGGACGGTAATCATGGCCTTCCCTATGGATTCTTGCTTACTCCAGTGTTCAAATTCTTTAAAGTTCCACTGGGAATAGGTAAAGTGGGACTCGAAAGCAGACCTTCTCATAGACAACTCTGGAAGAGTGCGAGTGTGTGGAAAAGTATGGGGGGTAGGAAGTACATCAATCGTGTCTCAGCTTATCAATGCCCAGAACAGTGCAACTAAGGAAATTCGTTGGTTGAAGGCCAGGAATGCTATCCTGGAAGGTCAGCAAGACCGAGGGGTTCCCATGTCGAATAATGAAGTAGCTCGTTTGACACAGGAGAATGTTGCCTCTTACTTTTTCAAAAGACAAAGGCATATTAAATCGTTATTAATATTAATCCTCTTTTTATTATGTCTAGTACTCTCTCTATGTGTTTTATTCACTGTCATGATTGTGTGCACATATGTGGCATGAGTTAGCTTAGCTAGACTTCTTTGTGCTGTTGTTCTTTTTAATGATGCCAAAAGGGGGAAAATAGGACTCAGGGGGAAACACATTGGGGAACTGGTTATTGGGGACCTGGTTCTTAAGTTCTTACTACTCTGATCATGTAAACTTTTGTTACGATAAGGCATAGTTTCAGGGGGAACTCTCTGTGTTCGCTGATACTTTAAAACTGGTACTGCTCTAATTCCACCTTATAAATGCTAAGTTTGTCATCATCAAAAGGGGGGAAATTGATAGATCTTGAATACTCTTGCCTTATATTTTGATGATCTAACAAACTTACTATTAAGAACCAGATAGGGAACCTGACCTACTTGGACTGCTGCAAGCTTTAACGGATTCCAACTAAAGGTGAACTGCTACAACTTCAGGAGCTAGGAACCAACATAAGGACCTGATGCTCTTGTGATTTCCTCATAGCAGTACAAAGTCAATTTGACACAACTGGAAATGAAGCGACTGACGACACTGTTTCTGCCGCACTGCACTATCTGCCCACTCATTCTCTAACCAAACAAAGTACTCATATCATTTCAAGTGATGTGATCAAGATGTACCCATAATGAGCTTTATAGAGAACATCACTGGAAGGTTTCTGTTTCTCATTCAAGCCTCTTGAAAAAATAAAGAAATCAATCCTCACAAGCTTGAAGAACAAGGTTGAACGCAACTACGGACCAACTCCTAAAAGATAGAGTGTTGTTGTCCTAGTTGAGTTGTAACCTTGTTATTGTACTTATTATATCTCCTAAACTGCTTACCTAGAATCTTTTTGATTAGAAATCCTCTTGAAAATCCGTAAACTCCTTGAGTTTATGTTGTGACTAGATTTAGTCATAAGGAAAAGTCTTTGCAATTATAGAGTTACAAAGTGGCTTACGGTGAGAGCATCACAAGTTAAAAAAAGCCTTTGTAACTAGGATAGTCACAAAGTGGCTTGTTGTAAGAGTACCACAAGTTAGTTGAGTAAATCCTTTGCAATAGAAGGTATTGTAAAGTGGCTTGTAACAGGTAGATTACAAATTAGTGAAGTTAAAAGCCTACAGGTATAGGTCGTGGTTTTTGGATCCTCTTGTGTGGGATTTTTCCACGTAAAAATCATCTGCCTTATTTACATACTATTTTATTAGCATTCTCAGCAGAATCTTGTAGAGGACCAGGTACTCTACGGTTTGGTGGACCCATACAAACTAACAATAACCAATAACTCTACCCTCATGCATCAACACACACCCAATACCCACTCTCGAAGCATCACAATACACTATATATGAACCTGAAGCTGATGGTAAAACTAACACTGGTGTTGTGGTAAAGGCAGTCTTGAGCTTCTGGAAGCTTGCCTCATACTCATCCGACCACCTGAATGGGGCACCCTTTTGAGTCAATTTGGTCAAGGGTAATGCTATAGATGAAAATCCCTAAACGAACCGGCAGTAATAACCTGCCAAACCAAGAAAACTGCGAATCTCTATGGCTGAGGACGGTCTGGGCCAACTCTGAACCGCCTCTATCTTCTTCGGATCAACCTGAATACCCTTACTGGACACCACGTGTCCCAAGAAAGCCACTGAATTGAGCCAAAATTCACACTTGGAGAACTTTGCATAAAGCTTCTACTCCCTCAACCGCTGCAATACAACTCTCAAATGCTTCGCGTGCTCCTCCTGACTACACGAGTACACCAGAATATCATCAATGAATACAATGACAAACGAGTCAAGATAAGGTTGGAACACGTTGTTCATCAAATGCATGAACACTGCTGGGGTATTAGTCAGCCCAAAAGACATCACAATGAACTCATAATGACCATATCGGGTCCTAAAAGCTATCTTAAGAATATCCGAGTCCCTGATATTCAACTGGTGATACCCTGAACGGAGATCAATCTTGGAGAACACTCTCGCTCCCTGAAGCTGGTCAAATAAATCATCGATACGAGGCAAAGGATACTTGTTCTTGATTGTAACTTTGTTCAACTTCCTGTAGTCAATGCACATTCTCATCGTGTCATCCTTCTTCTTCACAAATAGAACAGGCGCACCCAGGGCGACACACTAGGCCGAATAAACTCCTTATCAAGGAGTTCCTGAAGCTACTCCTTCAACTCTACCGGTGCCATACGATACATTGGAATAGAAATAGTCTGAGTGCCCGGTACCAACTTAATACCAAAGTCAATATCCTTGTCCGGTGGCATGCCGGCAGGTCCATCGGGAAAATCCCTCACTATAGGAATAAAATCAATACTAGGGGATGTCAGCATGCTAAGTATGAAAGATAACCTTTCCTAACCATCTGATGGGCCTTCAAGAACGAAATCACCCTATTGGGGACAAAGTCAGTCGATCCTCGCTACTCAATCCATGGCACACCTGGCATAGCCAACGTCACTGTCTTAGCATGACAGTCCAATATAGTATGACACAGAGATAGCCAATCCATGCCCAATATCACATCAAATCCACCATACAAAGCAACAAAAGGTCCACTCGGGTCTCCAGACCCCTAATAGTCACAACACACGACCGGTATACACGGTACACAGTAATAGTATTGCCTACCGACGTATATACAAATAGATGAAATAAGAGACTCTCGGGGCGTATCCAAATAATGAGCAAAATATGATGACACATATGAAAAAGTGGAAGCATGATCAAATAACACAGATGCATCTCTGTGGCAAACTGAGACAATACCTATAATCACAGTATCTGAATAATAGCATCTGGTCTGGCTGGGAGTGCATAGAAATGGGCCTGACCACCACCTGATTGACCTCCCCCTCTGGGGCGACCCCTATCTAACTGTCCTCCACCCCTAGATGGGTGGGTGAGTGGTGAAGTAACTGTTGCTGAAGTCGATGGCTGACTCCTCTATTGAGATGAACCTCCAAGACGACGAGGACACTGCCTCCACACGTGCCCCAACTCGCCACACTCATAACAACCCCCTAATGCTGGAGACGGGGATTGAAGGGAATCCCTAACACTAGGATAACTAGCAAAAGAACCTGGCATAGAAGATCCTTGAACTGATAAAGCACGGGACGAACTTTGGGCTGGAAGGGAACTGAGTGATGAATGGCCCCGATGAGAACTGTGAGAACTATGGCCCGATGATGCACCACGATAACCTGGCGAGCTGACTGAGCATGCCTGAATGGACGGCCTCTGTCGTGCTGAAACTGACCCCCATGAGGAGTACCACTGAATCCACCCTGACCACAAGGCCACTTAGCCTCCCTCTCAATCCTCTCCTAACCACGAACCATCTCAATCTATCGAGCTATGTCAATAACCTCATCAAAGGTAGCACCAGATACTCTCTTTTTGGTCATAAGCAACCAAAGCTGAAAACCGAGGCCATCTATAAACCTCCTGATCCTCTCTCAATCTGTGGGAACCAACCAGATTGCATGACGAGCCAACTCAAAGAACCGCATCTCATATAGTGTAATAGATCTGTCACCTTGACGAAGCTACTAGAACTACCTACGCAGCTCCTCTCGGCGAGACTCAAGCATAAACTTCTCCAGAAAGAGAACGGAGAACTACTGCCAAGAAAGGGACACTACACCAACCGGCCTACGCCTCTCGTAAGCCTCCCACCAACTAAGTGCAGCCCCGGAGAACTGGAAAGTAGTGAATGAGACCCCACTGGTCTCCAGAATACCTGCGGTCCGAAGCCTCCTCTAATACTTATCCAAGAAACCCTCGGCATCCTTGCCCTCTACACCACTAAAAGTCGGAAGCTAAAGTCTACCAAATCTCTCCAATCTGTGATTCTCGTACTCTGGCATAACAGGAGCTACATAGTCCTGAGCAACTACAACCGGCTGGGCTGGAGGTTCCCCCGTGTCTGAAATCCTTGCACGACCTGCTTAGGTGTGCGAGTGGTGGAAGTTTAAGTGCCTCCCCCGGCCTGCGAAGTAGTTGCAGATGTAGTAACTGAGACCGCCTGAGCTAGGCTAGTGCACACTAATAGAATCTGGGCCAGGGCCTCCTGAAGGCTTGGAATCACAATAGGCACAACTGGTGCCTGTGCTAGTGCTGCTGGAGCATCCACAACTGGGACCTGATCATGAACTGGGGTGGCTGGTGGATCTGCAGGTGGTGCCCTAACTGTTGTACATGCTACACCTCTGCCCTACCACAGCCTCGACTACATCATCGGCCTCTGGTGGCCCCAGCTGGTGGTACTGGTGGTCATCCGTCCTGACCGGTAGCACATGCCCTCACCATCTATGAGAGAATAGAATAACAGAAGTTTAGTACTAGAATCAACGGATTCGCACGACAGGAATTCAAGAACATGAAATTTTTTTTCCTAATGGTTCTGCAGCCTCCCGAGGATAAGTACAGACATCTTCGTACCGATCCGCGAGACTCTACTAAACCTAATATTGAGACCTATGTAACCTAGGCTTTGATACAAACATGTCACGACCCCAAATACCCAGGTCGTGATGGCGCCTATCACAGTACTAGGCCAGCCAAAACAACACGAACCACATGGAAGATCTTTTATAAAATTTACTCTTTTTCTAAACAGATTAAGTCTCAATTCTTTCATTTTAAAATATCAAGAGAAATACACGGAAACAAGTACTAAAATACAATCAACACAGCCCGAATCTGGTGTCACTAGTCATTAGCCACTAAATACACTCAACACTGTCTACTCAATACAAAACAAGTCTGAAATATAAAGTACTAGAATAGGAAGGAGAAAGGCAGGGTTGCGAACGTCATGCAACTACCTTGCGATCTCCGGATAAGACTCTAAGAGTGTTGGAAGCTCTCACGCTGATGCTCGAACACCTAGATTTGCACAGAAGGTGCAGGGAATAACGTGAGTACGCCAACTCAGTAAGTAACTAAAGTAAATAAAGTCTGAGTGCAGTGACGAGCATTTAAGATCATATGCATACTTATCAAGAAATCTCAATAGAAATATCAAGTCAAAATGTACAATTCAGTAGCCAGTTATCTCGTAAAACTCTAGTTTCAATTAAAAATCCTTTAAAAACATTTATTCAAACTTTTTCAACAGATGATCAGTATAAAAGAAGAGTGAAAGCGGAAAAATGTCATAAGCAAGCCCATCGGGCAAGGTACCACTCATAAGTATAGCCTCTCGGGCAAGCCTCTCAGTCACTCGTGACTCAACTCTCATCAATCAGTACTCACACTCAGCTCTCCGGCTCAATAGATATCTCATAATAATAATAATAATAACCGCTGCGGTGTGCAACACGATCCATAATATATAGTCGACTACGCTCATTATGGGTGTACAGACTTCGGAGGGGCTCCTACAGCCCAAGCGTCATATTGTTGCGGCGTGCAGCCTGATCCAATACGTATTGTTGCGGCGTGCACCACGGTCCATATAAATATCATTGCGACGTGCAGACAGATCTATAATATATATATATATTATTGCTACGGCGTGCAACCCGGCCCATAATATATATAGTCCTCACCATTAGGTCATCAACCTTTCTTAGTCATTAACCTCACGGCCACTCGGGCATATCAGTGAAAATCAGGGAAACTCGGCCCAAACAGTTTTCATATTAAGAAGTAGAGTGATGAAACCGGATTAAACAATAAACAGGTAAACATGACTGAGCTTTCAAATCAAAACATAATGCGGAAAGTAGAAAAATACCCCTAAGGGTTTAAACAGTTCGGCACAAGGCCTAAACATGGCATTCAGCCCAAGTTAACAAATTCATTTCTCAAACACATGGATATCATATACTGTATATCAAAATATGCAACTATACAGTCTCCACGGGACGGACCAAGTCACAATCCCTATGGGTGCACGCCCACACGCTCGTCACCTAGCATGTGCGTCACCTTATTTATCAATATAGTATGAAATTCTGGGGTTTCATACCCTCAGGTCTAAATTTACAATCGTTACTTACCTCAAACCGAATGAAATACTACTTCGCAATGCCCTTGCCTCTCGAGTCGGCCTCAACTCGCATCGAATCTATCTAAAATCAGAACCATAACATCAATATATGTTAAGGGAACGAAGCCAATGCGAAAGTAATCAGATTACATCAAAAATTCCGAAATTGGTCAAACCTGACCCCGGGGCCCACATCTCGAAATCCAATAAAAAATAAATCAATAAAATCTTTATCTCCCACGAGTCCGTACATACCAAGAACATCGAAATCGGACCTCAAATGGTCCCTCAAATCCCCAATCTACACTCTCCAATTTCAATCCCTAATCTCCTAATTTTAAGCTTTAAATCCCACTAATTTCATGTCTAATTAGTTAGAAATCATCATAGAATCGAGTATTGAGTTCGAAAATCTTACCTCTAAGTGTTTCCCTTCGATTCCCTCTTCAATCCCTCTCAAAAAGCTTCAAAACCGCTCAACAATGGTAGAAAATGGCTAAAAATTCGCGAAGGCAACTATTTAAACATTCTGCCTAGGCATTAATTCCTTAATCACGATCGCGAAAACTGCCTCGCGATCGCGAAACACAAAACCTGACTGCCCTCATTTAACCTTACGCGATCTCGTAAACCTCCATGCGATCGTAAAGCTATGCTACACAGACCTACGCGATCACAACCTGCCTCATGCGATCGCGTAAAGCAATCACCTCAGCCCCTCTTCAGCTCACTTTCTTCTACGCGAATGCGATCCTGGCCACGTGTTCGCGAACCACAACTTCACATCCTATCGCGATCGTATTCTGACCTCTGCGATCGCATTGAACAAATCTCACCTCTGCCCAACTGAGCCTACGCGGTCGCGAACACTTCTACGTGATCGTGAAGAACAAAAATGTTTGCAACTGAAACCAGCAAATCTACAACTCTCCAAAACAAGAATTTGATCCGCTAATCTCTCGAAACTCACCCGAGGCCTTCAGGACCTCAACCATACATGTCAACACATCCCATAATATCATTCAAACTTGTTCCAACCTTCGGAACACTCAAAACAACATCAAAATATCAAATTACCCTCGGATTCAAGCCTAAGAACTTAGAAACTTCCAAATTCCGCAAACGATCAAAATGTCTATCAAACCTCGTCCGAATGACCTGAAATTTTTCACACACGTCACAAATGACATAATGGACCTACTCCAATTTCCAGAATTCCATTCCGACCTCGATATCAAAATTTTCACTATCAACCGGAAAACGCCAAAATTCCAATTTCGCCAATTTAGGCCTAAATCTACCACGGACCACCAAAATATATTTCGATCACGCTCTTAAGTCCCAAATCACCTAACGAAGCTATCCCAACCATAAAAACCAAATTCTAAAAGTGTTTACTCATAAGTCAACTTTCAGTTGACTTTTCCAACTAACTGGCCAACTTGAGAGACTAAGTTTCTCATATCACTCCAAAACTACTCCGAACCCGAACCAACCAATGTGATACGTTGAAATGAAGTTGAACAACACATAAAGAAGCAGAAATGGGGAAAACGGAGAGGTAACTCATGAAACGACCGGCCAAGTCGTTATAACAATAGAAACGGCACGATATCACCCTTCGTTCATTAACTCTCTCATAATCATGGCACGGCATCACCCTTCGTGTATTATCAATATTAGATTATGGAACAACATCACCCTTCGTGCATTGACACTCATAGAATATGGCACGTCATCACCCTTCGTGCGTTATCACTCACTCACAAAACTTTGCATGGCATCACCTTTGTGATTTACACTCTTCCTCGCCCATACAGCAGAAACAATAATAATCCACCAAGGGAATTATCAATAAACAACCTCGTTTCAACATTTAGCTTCACAATATGATTCTCAACTTGGGTCAATACTCAACAAATATCCAGTACCAGGAAAACATAATAAAACTTAGTTAATACGATGGATAACTAGTTTAAGCATGAACAGTACAGATAAAGAAACACAACGGTCACAAGTATAAGACTTACTTGCATGTATGACCCGACACCAACGTATAAATACTCTTTACCTCACCTATACGTCGTACTCAACAACTAAACATGTAGCAAATAAGGCAACAATACCTAATCCCTCAAGCTAAGGTTAGTCACAACACTTACCTCGATTCTACGACCAAAATCAAGCGTCAATTACCGCTTTACCTCTCGGTTCCACCTCCAATCCACTCATATCAAGTCCTAATTAACTTAATAATATCAATAATCTCTAAAGAATTCAATTCCAATGCATAATTACAAGTTTCCCAATTTTTTTTTCCAAAAAGTCAAAAATCGACATCGGGCCTGCTTGGTCAAAACTCGAAGTTCGGACCAATACCCGATTACCCATTCACCCCCGAGCCCGAATATACAATTAGTTTTGGAATCCGACCTCAATTTTAGCTCTAAATCCCCAAATTTTGATATTTCTAAATTCTACCCAAGACACCCAATTCCACAATGAAAAATCCTAGACTTTGTGATGAAATCTTGTAAAAAGATGAGATAGATTGAAAGAAATGAGTTAAGAATCATTTACCTATAATTTGGGGAAGAATTGGTCTTTGGAAAATCGCTTTTTGAAGTTTAGGGTTTGAAAATTTAAGAAATGAATCAATATCCCATCCAAAATCATTTTTGAACAGTTGTAGATATCGCATTTGCGATCAGGGGTTCGCAAATGCGAAGAATGTCCAGGACCTGCTTTCATTGCAAATGTGAATACTTGTTCGTAATTGCGACCAGTTCCTATCGCAAATGCGATCCTGAGCTTTGCAATTGCGAAGGTTCCCTCCCATCCCCACTGATCGCAAATGCTAACTTTCTTCGCAAATGCGATATGTGAAGCCTGCAGACCTGAAACATACCAGAAATTTTCTTAAGTTTCAAAACACTCTATAGCCTATTCAAAACTCACCCGAGCCCTCGGGGATCCAAACCAACCATGCACACAAGTCTTAAAACATCATACAAACTTGCTCGTATGATCAAATCGCCAAAATAACACCTAAAACTATGAATTCAACACCAAAATACATGAAATTTTCAAGATAGTTTCAAACTTCATATTTTCTCAACCAAAGGTCCGAATCACGTCAAATCACTTCCGTTTTTCACCAATTTCACAGATAAGGTTTAAATATTATACCGAACCTGTACCGGGCTTTGGAACCAAAATATGGGCCTGATACCAACAAGTTCAAACAGTATTTAATTTTCATAAACTAGTATATTTCTAGTTTAATAATTTTCTTCAAAAATTCATTTATTGGGCTAGGGACCTCAGAATTCAATTTCGGGCATGCGCCCAAGTCCCATATTTTACTATGAACCCTCCGGGACCATCAAATCATAGGTTCGGGTCCGTTTACTTAAAATGTTCACCGAAGTCAACTTAAATCAATTTTAAAGGAAAAACTCAATATTTTTCTCAAATTTTCTTATAGGGCTTTTCGGAAGCACGGTCGGACTGCACATGCAAATAGATGAGAAAGAAAATGAGGTTTTCAAGGCCTCGGAATATGGAATCAGATTCTAAAACGAAAGATGACCCTTTGGGTCATCACATTCTCCACCACTAAAAAAACCGTTCATCCTCGAACGGACATAGAAAAGTACCTGAGTCGGTGAAAAGAAGGGGATATCTGCTCATCATATCGGACTCGGACTCCCAAGTAGCTGCCTCAACAGGATGACCTCTCCACTGCACATGAACTGAAGGGTAACTCTTTGATCTCAACTAACGAACCTGCCTATGTAAAATGTCTACCGGCTCCTCCTCGTAGGTCAAAGCCTTGTCCAGCTAGACACTGCTGAAATCTAATATGTGGGATGGATCGCTGTGATACTTCTGAAGAATAGACACATGAAACACTGGATGCAGAACTAATAAACTTGGCGGCAACACAAGTCTGTAAGCCACCTCTCCCACTCGATCAAGGATCTCAAAATGCCCGATAAACCTAGGGCTTAGCTTGCCCTTTTTCCCAAATCTCATTACGCCCTTCATGGGCGACTCCCGAAGCAACACTTGCTCTCCGACCATGAATGCCACATCACGAACCTTACGGTCGGCATAACTCTTTTGCTTGGACTGAGTTGTACGAAGTCTATCCTGAATGATCTTAACCTTATCCAAGGCATCCTGCACTAAATTTATACCCAATAACCGAGCCTCTCCCGGCTCAAACCATCCAACCAGCAACCGACAACCGCCTACTATATAATGCCTCATAGGGGCCATCTGGATGCTCGACTGACAGCTGTTTTTGTAGGCAATCTCCGCTAATGGAAAGAACTGATCCCAAGAACCTCCAAAGGCAATAACATAGGCACGGAACATATCCTCCAAAATCTAAATAGTACGCTCGAACTGTCTGTCCGTCTGAGGATGAAATGTTGTGCTCAACTCGACCTGCGTACCCAACTCACGTTGTACTGCCCACCAGAAATGTGAGGTAAACTACGTACTTTGATCAGAAATGATAGACATGGGCACACCATGGAGACGAACGATCTTACGGATATAAATCTCTGTCAATCGCACAAAAGAATAGGAAACTACCACAGGAATGAAACACACTGACTTGGTCAGCCCATCCACAATAACCCATACTGCATCAAACTTCCTCTGAGTCCTTGGGAGTCCAACAAAGAAATCCATAGTTATGCGCTCCCACTTCCACTCAAGAATCTCAATCTTCTGAAGCAAACCACCAGGTCTTTGATGCTCGTACTTTACCTGCCAACAATTCAAACACCGAGCTACATATGCAAAGATATCCTTATTCATCCTCATCCACCAATAATGTTGCCGCAAGTCCTGATACATCTTGGTGTCGCCTGGATGAATAGAGTATCGGCAAAAATGGGCCTCCTCTAGAATCAACTCACAAAGTCCCTCCACATTGGGCATACAAATACGACCCTGCATCCTCAAAACTCCATCATCTCCAACTGTAACATGTTTGGCATCTTCGTGACGCACAGTGTCCCTAAGGACAAGCAAATAAGGGTCATCATACTGTCGATCTCTGATACACTAAAATAATGAAGACCGAGTGATTGTACAAGCTAGAACACAGCTGGGCTCCGAAACATCCAACCTCATGAGCTGATTGGCCAAAGCCTGAACATCCAAAACAAGTGATCTCTCACCGGCTGGAATATATGCAAGGCTACCCATACTAGCCGACTTCCTACTCAAAGCATCGGCCACAACATTGGCCTTCCCAGGATGATACAAAATGGTGATATCATAGCCTTTCAATAGCTCCAACCACCTTCTCTGCCTCAAATATATCTCTTTCTGCTTGAACAAGTATTGCAAACTCTTGTGATCCATGAACACCTCACACGACACACCATATAAATAATGCCTCCAAATCTTCAGCGCGTGAACAATGGCTGCTAACTCCAAATCATGAACCGAATAGTTCTTCTCATGAATATTCAACTGCCGCAAAACATATGCAATAATCTTTCCATTCTGCATCAACACCGCACCAAGTCTAATACGAGATGCGTCACAATATACTGTATATGGCCCTGAACCTGTGGGCAACACCAACACCGATACTGAAGTCAAAGTTGTCTTGTAGCTTATGAAAGCTCACCTCACACTCGTCCGACCACCTAAATGGGGCAGTCTTCTGGGTCAACCTGGTCATCAGAGCTGCTATGGATTAAAACCCCTCCACAAACCGATGGTAGTAACCCGCCAAGCCCAAGAAACTCCGGATTTCTATAGCTGATGTGGGTCTAGGCAAATTCTTGACTGCCTTAATCTTCTTAGGATCCACCTGAATACCCTCTGCCGATACAACATGACCCAAGAAAGCAACTGAACTTAGCCAAAACTCACATTTCGAAAACTTAGCATATAGCTGGCTGTCTCTCAAAGTCTAAAAAACGGTCTGAAGATACTACTCGTGCTCCTCCCGGCTGCGGGACTATATCAAGATATCATCAATGAAGACAATCACAAAGGAATCCAATTAGGGCATGAACACTCGGTTCATCAAATCCATGAATGTTGCTGGGGAATCTGTCAACCCAAATAACATCACAAGAAACTCATAATGCCCGTACCGAGTCCGAAAAGTTGTCTTAGGGACATCGGATGCCCTAATCCTCAACTGATGGTAGCCAAACCTCAAATCAATCTTCAAAAACACCTTGGAACCCTGAAGCTAATCAAATAAATCATCAATCCTTGGAAATAGATACTTGTTCTTGATGGTGACTTTGTTCAACTGCCAATAATCTATTCACATTCGCATCGATCCATCCTTTTTCTTTACAAACAACACTGGCGCACCCCAAGGCGAGACACTAGGCCTAATGAAGTCCTTATCAAGCAAATCTTGCAGCTGCTCCTTTAATTCTTTCAACTCTGGCAGGGCCATACGATATGGTGGAATAGAAATGGGCTGAGTGCCCGGAACCAAATCAATGCAAAAGTTAAAATATCCCTATCGGGTGGCATCCTCGGTAGGTCTGCAAGAAATACCTTTGGAAACTCACGAAAAACTGGTACGGAATCCATGGAAGGAACCTCTACACTGGAATCGCGAACATAAGCCAAACACCCATTCTCGACCATACGCCGAGCCTTCATATAAGAAATGACCCTACTAGTAGAATGACCAGGAGTCCCTCTCCACTCCAATCGAGGAAACCTCGGCAAGGCTAAAGTCACGGTCTTGGCGTGACAGTCCAGTATAGCATGATAAGGTGACAGCCAAACCATCCCTAAAATGACATCAAAATCGACCATATCAAGAAGTAGGAGATCTACACGGGTCTCAAGACCTCCAATAATAACCACACACGAGCGATAGACACGATCTATAATAATAGAATCACCCAGCGGTGTTGACACATATACAGGGGCACTCAAAGAATCATGAGGCACAACCAGATATGTAGCAAAATAAGATGACACATAGGAGTTTGTAGAACCTGGATCAAATAGAACTGAAGCATCTCTACTACAAACTGAAATCGTACTTATGATAACGGCATCGGATGCCTTAGCCTCGAGCCTAGCTAGGAAAGCATAACATCGGGGTTGGGCCTCACCACTTTGAACTGCATCTCTGGGACAGCCTCCTACTGGCTGACCTCTACCTCTAGCTGTCTGACCTCCACCTCTAATACCTCGACCACCACCTCTATCTGCCAGACCCCTACCTCGGGCTGGCTGAGCAGGCGGTGGAACACCTGGTGTGGGAACCATGGCGCAAGAACCCTGATGCTGAGAACTGCTCGATGCTCGAGGGAAAAATCTAGCAATGTGCCTCAGATCGCCATAAGTATAACAAGACCTCGGCTGCTGAGACTGCTGACCCTGAAACTGACCCTGACGGCCTGCATAACCACCCTGAAAACTATGGAGCGGAGGTGCACTGATAGGAGCTGGTGGTGCACTGTAGGGTAACTGGTCAGAATATTGCATGTGAGAGCCACGACTACCTAAAGCACCGTGAGAAGCCTGAATTGCTGAATGAAATAGCCTGGGAGGATGGCCTCTACCAAAAGAATCCCTACCTCCAAACGAGGCACCACTGAGCCTACCAGAATGACGAGGCCTCTTGTCAGACCCCTGACCGCTACCCTGAGTTAGAACCATCTCTACCCGCCTGGCCACATTGGCCGCATCCTGAAAATAAATCTCGCTCTCTGTTTCCTTAGCCATCTGCAATCTAATAGGCTGAGCGAGTCCCTCAATAAACCTCCTCACTCTCTCTATCTCTCTCTCTCTCTCTCTCTCGGTGGGGATTATAAGAAGAGCAGGACGAGCCAAATCAACAAACCTAGTCTCATACTGAGTGACAGTCATAGAACCCTACTGAAAATGCTCGAACCGCCAACAGTAGTCCTCTCTCTGATTGATAGGAAGGAACTTCTCGAGAAATAGCTCAGAGAACTGGTCCCAAGTCATGGCAGGCAACCCAGCCGGTCTAGTCAACACAAAATCATTCCACCATCTCTTGGCGGACCCTATCATCTGGAATACAGCAATGTCAATCTCATTGGTCTCTACTATCCCTATGTTCCGCAACACCTCATGGCAGCGGTCAAGATAATCCTGGGGGTCCTCAGATGCTGCCCCACTATAATGAACCGGGAAAAACTTGGTGAACTTATCCAACCTCAACAAAGCCTCAGAAGACATAGATGATCCACCAGCGGCCTGAGCCGCAACAACTGGTTGAGCTACTCCTACTGGCTTAGTTGCTGGAGTCTGGAATTGAGGAGCCATTTGCTCCATAGTGTGGGTAGCGGGAGTCCGGGATCCTCCCCCATCTTAAGAGACGGTTGGTGCTACAGGGAACGTGCTAGTCTAAGCTACGCTCTCCATAAGGCCCACTAGACGGACCAAAGCATCTTGAAGTACAGGGGTAGCGATGAACTCATCAGGAACCTGAGTTGGCCCTGCCGGAACGGTATGAGCCGAAATCTCATCATTATACTCCACCTGAGGCTCTGCTACTTGTGCTGCTACTCGGGCTCTAGGCTGAGCCTTTCCTCTACTTCGGCCTCTAGAACGGCCTCAGCCTCGTCCTCTGCCCCTCGTAGAAGCTACCGCTGGGGGCTCAGGTTGCTGATCAGCTGATGAAGCGGTACATGTTCTCACCATCTACGAAAGGACAAAATAGAAGTTCAATTAGCATGAGAAATCAAATCACATGATAGAGAAGAATAGATGTGAAGTTATTCTTAAACTCTGTAGCTTCTAGGGGATAAGCACAGACGTCTCTGTACCAATCCCTAAGACTCTACCTAGCTTGTTCGTGAATTGTAAGACCTAGGCAACCTAGTGCTCTGATACCAACTTGTCACGACCCAGATTTCCCACCGTCGGGATCGTAATGGCGCCTAACTCTTAGAATGATAGGCAAGCCAACGGATACAATTCTAACACATTAATCATTAACCAAAATAGTAATTAACAATAACTTAAACTAAACAAATATGAAGTGTGGAAATCTTATAACAATTTAAAACACTAATACATAACTACCCAAGAGATCTGGTGTCACAATCCACGGACTTCTAAGAATTTTCTACAAATACTGGTTTAAAAGAAATACATATGTTCTCGAAATGAAAAGAGACAGGAAATGTAAGATAGAGGGAAGGGGACTCCAGGGTCTGTGAATGCCGGCAGATCTACTTTGGGTCTCCTGTGGACTGAAGGCAGCAACCCAAACTCTATTCATGAGGTCCGGCACCAAAATCTGCACATAAAGTACAGAGTGCAGTATCAATATAACCGACCCCATGTACTGGTAAGTATCGAGCATAACCTTGGCGAAGTAGTGACGAGGCTAGGACATGACAACAATATAAACATGCGCAGTTAAATCATATACGAGAGAATAATAATAACAGAAATTTAACAATAAATGACGGGATGGGGAAACCTGCTGAGGGGAATATCGTGCTTTGAACCAACAGAAATAATAACATAGCAGCATGTGCACGGCATCACCCTTCGTGTTTTTACTATTGTCCTTACCATAAGAAATAACAGAAACGGCACGACATCACCCTTCGTGCATTAACTCTCTTATAATCATGGCACGGCATCACCCTTCATGCATTATCAATATCAGATTACGGTACGACATCACCCTTCGTGCATTAACACTCACATAATATGGCACGGCATCACCCTTCGTGCTTTATCACTCACTCACAAAACTTTGCACGACATCACCCTTCATGTTTTACACTCTTCCTCACCCAAACAGCAGAAACAATAACAATCCAACAAGGGAATTATCAATAAACAACCTCGTTTCAAAATTTAGCTTCACAATATGATTCTCAACTTGAGTCAATACTCAACAAATATCCAATACCAGGAAAATATAATAAAACTTGTTTAACACGATGGATAACCAGTTTAAGCATGAATAGTACGGATAAAGAAATACAACGATCATAAGTATAAGATTCACTTGCATGTATGACCCGACAACAATGTATAGATACTCGTCACCTCACCTATACGTCATACTCAACAACTAAACATGTAGAAAATAAGGCAACAATACCTAATCCCTCAAGCTAAGGTTAGCCACAACACTTACCTCGATTTCATGGCCTAAATCAAGCCTCAATTACCGCTTTACCTCTCTGTTCCACCTCCAATTCACTCGTATATAGTCATAATTAACTTAATAATATCAATAATCGCTAAAGAAGTCAATTCCAATGCATAATTACAAGTTTCCCAACATTTTTCTCCCAAAAGTCAAAATCGATCCCGGGCCCGCTTGGTCATAACTCGAAGTCCGGACCAAAATCCGATTACCCATTCACCCCCGAGCCCGGATGTACAATTAGTTTTGGAATCCGACCTCAATTTGAGGTCTAAATCCCCAAATTTTAAAATTCCTAAATTCTACCCAAGAGCACCCAATTCCACCATAAAAACCCCTAGATTTTGCGATGAAATCTTGTAAAAAGATGAGATAGATTGAAAGAAATGAGTTAAGAATCATTTTACCTATGATTTGGGGAAGAATTGGTCTTTGAAAATCGCCTTTTGAAGTTTAGGGTTTAATAATTTGAGAAATGAATCAAAAATCCCGTCCAAAATCGTTTGTGAACAGTTGTAGATATTGCATTTGCGATTAGAGGTTCGCAAATGCGAACCCCGCAAATGCGAACATTTCATCGCAAATGCGAAGAATGTCCAGGACTTGCTTTCATCGCAAATGCAAATACTTGTTCGCAGTTGTGACCTGTTCCTATCGCAAATGCGATCCTGAGCTTTGCAATTGCGAAGGTCCCTTCCCAGCCCCACTAATCGCAAATGCGAGCTTTCTTCGCAAATGCGATGCTCGCATTTGCGAGCCAGGCTTCGCATTTGCAGACCTGAAACATACCCGAAATTTTCTTAAGTTTCAAAATACTCTGTAGCCTATTCAAAACTCACTCGAACTTGCTTGTGCGATCAAAAGCGCCAAAATAACACCTAGAACTATGAATTCAACACCAAAACACATGAAATTTTCAAGATAGTTTTAAACTTCCTATTTTCTCAACCAAAGGTCCGAATCACGTCAAATCACTTCCGTTTTTCATCAAATTTTACAAATAAGGTTTAAATATTCTAACTGACCTGTACCGGGCTCCGGAACCAAAATACGGGCCCGATACCAAAAAGTTCAAACATTATTCAATTTCCAGAAACTATTATATTTTCAGTTTAATAATTTTCTTCAAAAATTCATTTCTCGGGCTAGGGACCTCAGAATTCAATTTCGGGCATACGCCCAAGTCCCATATTTTATTACGTACCCTCCGGGACCGTTAAATCACGGGTCCGAGTCCGTTTACTTAAAATATTGACCGAAGTCAACTTAAATCAATAACTATTATTAGTTATTTTGAATGGTTTATGATTGTTTGTGAGGATTTAGGCGTTAGCTACGGCGCCGCGAGGGATCTGCGGTTTTTCTCGAGAATTAATTTGCCTATTAAACCTAGTTTTAACCAATAAACCATTTTATAATATCATCTTTCAAGGAAAAACTGTTCAGAATAATTACTTTCCATGTATTAAGAATTAATGATGTCCCCTTCAGAAGAGCAATTTTATGGGATGTCTCCGAAGGGGCCCTTCAAAATGGGCAAAGTGCACAAATAGTCGATTTTGGAATCACCATTTAAGCCAAATCATAATGTATAAAATTTTATAAATTTAGCCACTTTAGAATTAATTTAGTTAAAAAATTGTTCTGAAATTTGATAGCAATTCCAACATTTTTATTTGAAGTTTGGTTTGCAAAGGCCCATTTTTCGGTATTTTTTCCTGAAGTTTGGCTTGCCAAGGTCAAACTTGCAACAATTTGTTCTGAATTTCATACACTTATGTATAAACTTTCGACATTTTTGTAAACTTCAGGAATGAGTGAAGTTCAAGTTAATAAATTTATGCTCAGAAATAATAATTTGTTCTTCGAATTTTAACAATTCAATTCAACGCTCAAATTTACTTCAAATAAACTCAAATTTGCTCTTAAAAAAATATAGAGCAAACATCAATCAATTATCAAAATAATAACAAATTAAAGAAACCCATTTTATTATCTTCAAGCTTTTCTTAAAGCCTTCAATGGTGATTAATTACTCCATTAGGTCTTATATATAAGAGCTCTTGGAAGAAGAAAATAAGCTTTTCCAATAACACTCACAACACCCACTTAATTTAAACTCATCTTCATATTTAAAATTCAAGAGTCACTTCCTCAAGTTTGAAACAATGGTAATTTTAATTCTGAAAATCCTTAACGGGCTACAAATGCAAATTTTTTAAAAAGATGGCTACGCCTTAAATGATACGTACAAATAGGCTGCCTAGCGAAAATTAGGTGAAATACACAAATAGCCCTCAAAGTGGATAGTGTCAAATTTTTATCCTGCTTGCCACATGAGTAGAACTTCAAATTTAATAAATATTGCCTCTCGCTTGCCCCATGGGCATTACTTTTAATTTTTGACCTTCTATGGGGCAAGCGGAGGTCAAAAATTAAAGAACATCCAAAAAGTGTCATATTTCTGTAATTTCTTGGCGAAATTTCATAATAGCAATTGGGCCTTTAATAATCGGATCGGGCTAAAAAAAAATACAATGGGTCGCAAACAAGGCCTTATGGTTGAGTATTTTCAATACAAAAATTGGCATCCTATAACAACACATAACAGGAATTGGCAATGTTTTAGCCTTATATTAGATTTGGCAAAGATAACCCCAAACAATTTGCATTATATAGCCAAATCTTAAAAAAAACACTCTTTTATATTCTCTAAAAAATAGCTACACGCTTATTTTGGCTTCCCTCCCCCTTTCTCTCTTTGTATTTCTTTTTCTATCTCTTTTCTTTTGCTCTCATAGTTTAGCAAAAAATCTTGCAAATTATTCTAAAAAAATCAGTGTGATGAAAAGGTAAGGTTGATCTCAAATCAGAGAAAATCAGAAGCAAAAACTAAGAGCGGAAAAATATATTTCAACTTTGTTTTTCTTCTCTTTTCCTTTTTTTGGTTGGATTGAATGAGTGGGTGCGATTGAAATTGGTTGAAAAATACCTAAACGAGGCTATATACAAAATTTGAGCAAGATTAGCAAAAATTAAGAGAGAAAAAATATATTTCAACTTTGTTTTTCTTCTCTCTTCCTTTTTGGTTGGATTGAATGAGTGTGTGTGATTGAAATTGGATGAAAATACCTAAACGAGGCTATATACAAAATTTGAGCAAGATTAGAAGTGATTTGGACTGGTTTCATGTAAACAAATCGGACCTAAAAATCCAACTGCGACATGTGTATATCACGTTGCATATCGTGTACATCAGTGTATATCACACACAAGTTTTTAAGGACGTCTGTGTATATCACTTTGTATATCATATATACAACACAATTTTCTATGGACGCCCATGTATATCACATTGTATATCGTATATATAACACAAAATTTCATGGATATACACAGATACACATAATATACATGAAATATCACTGATGTACATAGAGATATACACGGGTTACAATAGGGGATACACATGTGGAGTCATCTTGAACTTGAGTTTTCAATTTGAAATGTGTTATATAAAGAAGAAAATAAAATTTTAATAAATATTTTTGATATACACATTATTATTATGTTATATACAGTGTTATACAAATAATATAATTATTAATTATTGATCAAAAAAGAAAAATAAATTTTTGTTATAGCATGTTTAAGCAAGTTCTAAAATATAAAAATAATATATAAAATTTGAGCAAGATTAGCAAAAATTAAGAGAGAAAAAATATATTTCAACTTTGTTTTTCTTCTCTCTTCCTTTTTGGTTGGATTGAATGAGTGTGTGCGATTGAAATTGGATGAAAATACCTAAACGAAGCTATATACAAAATTTGGGCAAGATTATAAGTGATTTAGACTGGTTTCAGGTAAAAAAATCAGACCTAAAAATCCAACTGCGACATGTGTATATCACGTTGTATATCCTATATACAACACAGTTTTCTATGGACGCCCATGTATATCACATTGTATATCGTTATATTACACAAATTTTTATGGATATATACATATTACACATAATATACATGAGATATCACTGATATACATTGGGATATACACGGGTTACAATAGGGGATACACATGTGGAGTCATCTTAAACTTGAGTTTTCAATTTGAAATGTGTTATACAAAGAAAGAAAATAAAATTTTAATAAATATTTTTGATATATACATTATTATTATGTTATACACAGTGATATACAAATAATATAATTATTAATTGTTGATCAAAAATGAAAAATAAATTTTTGATATAGCATGTTTAAGCAAGTTCTAAAATATAAATATAATTGTGGGAGTAAATAATATTTCGGTATACAAAGAAAATTAATTTTTGATATACATAAAGAAGAAAAATAAACTTATGATATGTATTTTGGTATACACATGTCCGATGTGCTATACACTGTGATATACAAATAATATAATATTTTTATTGTGATATACATTAATATCAAGGCAGCAATAACTATATATATAATTTTATATTATTGATATACAAAGAATAATATTATTTATATACAAAGAATGAAAATAAAATTTTAATATACATGTTGATATAGACAAAGAAGAAGAAAAAAGTTGTGATATACATATTATTATTGTGATATACATTTATTGGCTATTTGACGTCAATATCTATTACTAGAGCTATTTTTTTGCCAATTATATGAATATATTGTTATGCCATGCCAAAACCCCTCAGTTTTGTTTCTTCTATAAAACTGATAAGGAAAATGTCAAAGCTCAATATTTATTAAAGAATAATTTCACTCAGTTAATCTTTCAATAACTCTGAAAAGCCAAATTGGAAATTTTAATAAAATGAATGGAATAACATAAATACATCAATGATGGTATGCACAAAGCAATCAAAATTGATTGATCCAAAAAGAAATATAATAACTATCTAAACCCGAAAAAGGAAAAAAAAATAAGGATTATAATATTTCACTAAGCAATTATCTCATCCATATGACATTCCCTGAGTTTAATCTTTGCCTTGTTTGTTCCAATGTTGTGTGTCACATCACAACACTCGCATCTATCCATCTGAAATAAAAAAATAAAAAGTAGAGCATTAAATATTTTATTTTTTAAATTTTGTAGTTTTACCATACCTAATTGCTCAGATGGTCATCATTCCCGCCTACAACTGTAGTGTCATGAGTTCGAGTCACCAAAGGTGCAATAACTCTAACAAAGGGGAGGGGAATAATTAAAAAAAAAAAGTAAAAGTTTTACAAGAGTTTGTATGGTTTGGATCGTACAAATATATGTATATTTGCATTTAAGTTGACATAACAAGGCAATCTATAAAATCTTTTGATACAAAAGTAAACGCAAACATTGTATCTCAATATGATTTAGAATATATATTATGAGTGACATTTAACTAGTTATAGTAGGTTATTATTCAAACTTTTTAAAATGATTTTATTAGGTATTTTAGTGCGTCAACTTAACCTGATAATGTAAAGAATTAGTGCAAAAAAACTTAAACTATTTCAAATTAAACAGATGATAAAGAACTTACATCTATTCGCTTTCTTCTTGAGGAGTAAACTTCAATCTGGGAGATCTGATCTGCAGAATGGCTACCACTGTATGAACAAGCTGGCAATCCTCGAGGCAATGACCGCGAAAACATAGTAAGAATTTCATTTTTCGTCGATTTCTCTGCAGATTCTAGGAAAAAAACATGAGGAGCTTGACATGAATCATTTGTAGGCAACCTTGTATTTAACAAGTAATATGGAGGATCTTTAGGTGTAACTCCCCATGGTTTAAATGTTTCAATAGGGATTTGTAAATGGCTCCTAGGCAAAATGTTCTCATAAATATGTATTGAGTAACCCCATGATATAGAAAATGACCAGTTATTCGGCCTGTTGTAGCAGATAACTTGTTGTAACATGCGAGATTGATCGAATTTTGCCGCATTCATAAGGTGGTGTACAGATTGAAGTCTTTCCATTGAAGGAAAGATGGGGTTTGCAGCATCTAGATGGTGAAGAGACATCAATGGAGCTTTTGGATGGGATGATAACAAACCCGATATATCACCGCGCAAATCTATCTACAAGTAGAGATAAATATATAAATTTAGAGTCAGTAAATTCAGAACGAATATAGTCTATATCGGCTAAGACTAGAAAATATCCAACTATTTGGCCATAAATAATATTTTAGTGTTTGCATATACTAGCTTAAAAAAAAAAGCAGCACAGTGCATTAAGCTCCCGTTATGCGTGGGGTCCAGGGAAGGGTTGGACCACAATGGTCTATTATATACGTGGGGTTCGGTATATAGTTGCGGACCCAGGATCTTGTGCAAGCGGGTTCAATCTTAGAAGTACATAACTTTAATCGTAAAATAGTAGTTGTCAAGTGGGTTCAAATAAAATATTTATACAAAATTTATGCAACTTTAATCATAATTTATACATATACACAGTATTATTTTTTTATGAAGCGGGTTCAGTTGAACCCGCTTGCCACCACGTGCGTCCACCACTGCTAGTATAGACTACAAGAGTGTAATCCATACCAGCTAAGCCTAGATTATATCTAACCATTTGGCCATAAATAATATTTTAGTGTTTGCAAATACTAGCTCCCGCTATGCGTGGAATCCGTGGAAGGATCGAACCATAAGGGTCTATTATACACAGCCTTACCCTGCATTTCTGCAAGAGGCTGTTTCCACGGCTCGAACAAGTGACCTACCTCCTGGTTACATGGCAGCAACTTTACCGGTTACACAAAGGCTCCCCTTATACTAGTTTGGCAATTAATCAATATTTTTGTGATAATAATAACTTTAGTATTTGAGAAAGAAAATTTACCTGGTGGCTACCTTTAAGAGGAGTAAGATTGACACCAACATCAGATATGCAAACCATAGTAATTTGATCAGCAGATCTCAAGAATGGATATCTCCTCAAACAACTTTCAATATACTTAGACATTGCTTTTGCCAATGGATAACTCAAAATAAATCCAGCTCCACCAAAAGCTTGATTAAATGAGTACCAATAATTCGATAAAAGATACTCTGATTGACCCCCCAAATAGTAATATTTCGTGTGATCATATTGCCCAAGAACATCAACCATATTATCCACAAAAAACACTGAATCGTCATCCCCCATTACCACCCACCTCACCCCTTCATGTTCCTCTCTAAACACCTCCATTATTCCATGTACCATTCGTGCCATAGTTGGCGCGACATGGTTAGTTTCTTGGATTAATTTTGTTATGTTATCGGATACTCTATAAGGCGGGGAAGACGAGGACCATGGAAAAAGATCATCGCCCGTTGGAGCTACATCAAGAAAGAGATAACCGCGCGTTTTATTTGGTCTCCACCATGATTCAATATATTCTTTTCTATAATGCCATGCTTCTTCAGAACCAAGAAGTCCAAATAGTAAATGGCTAAGGTTTGTAGGGTTAGAATCATGACCAAATTGTGAGGTTTTAGATCTTGAGGAATATAAGAGATCAGAAGATGAACAATTGGAATCATTGAAAAGGAAAATTGAAGCAAAGTAAAGAATAACACCTGAAATCAGCACCACTCTGCAAAGAATAGCAAGAAATAACTTGTCAAATGAAACTCTAAGTTTTTCTTTGATTGTATTTAAGAAATTTGAAGCAAATGCAGATGACATTGTTTGGTTTGTTTGAGCAAAAGCAAGAAGGAACTTTTATATCTGTAGCTTAGTCCAAAATGCAAAGTAGTAATAAATTGAAGAATTAGCCTAAATAGTCGTTCACTTAATCTATTAGATTAAAAATAGTCGCCGAATGTATAATATATGAATAATATGTGTGTAACGGTTTAATATACAATTTATGCAAACCGACTAAAAAAAAAGTAAACACTAAATTTGATCAGCTATTTGTGTAACAATAAATTTCTTCTGTGTTCAAAGTATTATTGACTGACAGGTATATTTGTCATGTTGCAAAGAATCAATCAGTTTCTTTAGTGTGTTTGAAGTATTTTATTGACTAATCATGTGACAATTAAGATTAAATAATTAATTAAGATTTTTGTTGGTTTAAGTCCTTCAAGAGCACACCTATGGAATAGCCTATTAATTGTGGCTGCTAATCTCACCCTGATTTACTATTTTTTATTTATTTTTATAATGGTGGTATAAGGGCAGTTTGCGCACACCTTTATATTTTACTGGATACTTACTGTCTCTTATCGGCACAAATATCATATAACTTTGAGCACAAAAGCTTAGGCAAATAGAAAAAAATCAAGTACTGGGTGGCCCTAATTTACTACTAATGAAAAGAAATATTCCATTTGTTCAATTTTGTATAATACTCTTTCTCTGGTTCGTCTCTATAAAGAATGACACCTTTATATATTTAGAAACTCTTTAAATTTAAACTCCTACTTTATCCTTAATGACATGCTCTACAGTCATAAAAATGGCATGGCATGTCAAAAAACCACAAGTTCTAAGAAAAATTTTGGTACGTGCAAAGAGTTTATCCTTTTTTCTGAAACTTCCTATTCAGTCAAACATCGAATTTATCTTGAATCGAGATTTTTTGGTTCAAATTTATCCCAGTTTACCGAGGGAGCAACCCCATTTTTCACCTTGAATTGGTCAAAATATGTGGTTCTATAAATTAAAAGGAGGAACCACATAACAATATAAGAGAAATCATTTTCATACAGATTCAATAGTCATCAAGTTGAGGCTAAATTCCAATTCTAGTTTTTGTTAGTATTGCCCTAAGAAAAAAGGGGAGGGGCAGCCTGGTGCGGGGAGGGGCAGCATGGTGCACTAAACTCCCGCCATATGTGGGATCCAGAGAAGGGCTGGACCACAAGGGTCTATTGTACACCGTCTTACTCTAAGAAAAAGAGAAGAAAATCATAAAGCTTTAAAAAGAGAGGGAGTAACCGGACAGGGGAAGAAGCGATATAATGGAGCCAACGATCTTCAGAACAGATGATTTCAATGCATTGTTCGAAGCCATGATATTAATCCATCATTTTCTTCAACTTTCTGAACTTTAGAGCAAGAAAAAATAAATTGAAGAAAGAAAAAAAAAAAGATTAAATTTTGCACATAATGAAGAAGAATATGACACAAATCGTTAACTCAGTCAAGAGTTTGTTATGGAAATCCAAGGATGTACCTTAGTAATCGTGTGGTTAGCACTAGAGGCGGATCTAATATCCTATAAATTAAAGAGATAATAGCAAATTTTGTCGCTTAATAGTCGATAAAATTCTGATTTTTGTTCTTGTAATATATGATTAATAAGTTCGTTTAAAATGTGTGTTCTTGGTCATGTTATTATATTTAGACTATTTTGGTTAGAACTTTTATTGCTTTTAAATATAGAGTAACAATACAACTGAACAAAAAAAAATACATTATCAACGCACATAAGTTAAAATGTACTCTATCCGTTCCAATTTATATGAACTTGTTTGACAGGACACGAAGTTTAAGAAAAAGTGAAGACTTTTTGAATTTGTGGTCCTAAACAAGTCAAAATGAGGTCTAGAGTAGTTATAAAGCTTCTCATTAAAGGTAGAATTGAAAGTTTAAGCTAAATCGTTTTCAAATTTAGAAAATGGTCATTCTTTTTGGAACGGACCAAAAAGAAAATAGGTTCAGGTAAACTGGAATGGGGGAGTAGGATATTATCCTAATGGCATCTTGGTTGTTCAAAACGTCAAGTTGATGAATGTTTCAAGTAGGGTCTCCTTAGGTCGCTAGGTGGGAGTTTAGTGTATTTAATCTGAGAAAATATGCCCAAGGATATGATATTTAGTATTTACTCTCCTAGCAAACTTATAGCCCGTTTGGCCAAGTTGCAAAAATTTGCTTATTTTGAGAAATATTTTTTTTTAAAAGTGTTTTTCTTAAAAGTACTTTTGGTGAGAAGCAGTTTGTGTTTGGCTAATTAATTTGAAAAGCACTTCTGAGTAGCAATTAGTGTTTGGCCAAGCTTTAAAAAACTGTTTCTAAGTGTATTTTTCTCAAAAGTGCTTCTCAAAAAAGTGCTTTTGGAGAGAACCTACTTTTTTCTGCTTCTCCAAAACTGCTTTTGCTTTTCCTCAAAAACACTTTTTTCTTTCCATAAGCTTGGCCAAACACCAAAAGTGTTTTTGGCCCAAAAAAACATTTTTGGCCAAAAATAAGCTTGCCAAAAATAAGCTTGGCCAAACAGGCTATTAAGCTATGTAACTTGCGAAAGATACTAAAGAATTTATTTAGGTTTTCCAATGTGCCAAAGATTATGACGAAAAGTAATAAATAAACTGTATTCTATCGAATTATTGCAAGTTGCAAAAAAGGAATAATTTGGGATAAATAAAAAAATGCAGAATAAATTAGTGTAAGTTGTACATCTAGGTTGGCGTATTAAAGGCACCTCTTTCCTAACCACGGCGCAATATAAGGATCTGAGAATCCCTTCCCAAATCCCATTGTAATTAATTTAATACATGATTAACAGAAATTAATTAGGTTTGTAGCCTTGTGATGAACCAATTAGTCTCCGGTTCCCTTGTTATTATCTCAACTAACTCCCTTTCCAAAATTAGTAAAGAAAACAACCCAATGAGCATTAGGGGTGTCCAATCGAATCAGAAAAACCATACCAAATCGAAAAGTCAAATCAAACCGATTAAAAAAATTGATTATATTTGGTTTGATTTAGGTATTGAGTAAAAAAAAATGAACCAAACCGACATATAAATATATAATTTTTATATATACTTTTAAGACTTTTATAGATTTTTCTTTAAAAAATATCAAGAAATATTTGTGATTTTCATATGGGATGTAATATTTAGTTAAATATAAAGTGCTCCATATTTATTAGATTTAAATAATGGATTGAATGATCACTTTTGTATTGGTGAAAATAAAACCATGACACGTGGAATATTAGTAAGTTGACGAAGCATGACGCGAGGAACAACAGTATAGCAACAAGTGGCACTCTCAATTAATTTAATTAAGAATGCAAGGAAGGTGCGGGAGAAACACCCATGAGACAGCACAGAGAAGAGGACCAGGCCTAACAGTTGTCAAAGAGGGGGCATGGACGAAATAAATAAAGGTTAAAATAAGGGAAGATACATGAACCAGAAGTAAATAAGGAAGGAGAATGTCACGATCCAAAATCCACTAATCGTGATGGCACCTAACCCAACCCGCTAGGTAAGCCAACTATACTATCTAATTCCAATAATAATCAATAAGATAGTTTAAACAAGAGAATTATCTAAATCTTATAAATTTTTCCCAAGGACTGATAGTACAAATCATGAGCTTCTAAGAATAGAGTTTACAAAGCTGAGATGAACTAAATACACCTTCTGTTTGAAAAGTACATAAACAGAGTTTTAAAATCTAAGGCTGCCAAGAACAAGAGGCAGCTGCAACGGGGCGCAGGTACATCTTTCAATCCAGTTTCTGTCGAACACAGCAACATCGGCATCTGAAATCTGCACGCAATGTGCAGGAAATGTAGTATGAATACAACCGACCCCATGTACTCAATAAGTAACAAACCTAATCTTAGGTTGAAAGTAGTGACGAGCTGAAACATAGGTCGGGTCCAACACCAATAACTAACAGCAGTTCATAGCAACTTAGAGCATATAAATAAGGAAGTAACTCAGAAATAAAATGCTCAGCTTTCTATCACAGTTTTTTCGAAAATAGTTTCGTTTTTCAAGAATATCAGTGAAAACTTAAATTCTCTACCGACATTGCCATAAAATATGAGATAGTTTGAAAACTGTAAATCTTTCTAAAAATCCTTTTCACAATAAATAAGATGTTTCATTTTCTTTCCAGATAGCAAGTATGAGATACCTCCTATGACCACATATCAATGTGCGTAAAAGTCATGAATGACGTGATACCATACAACATGAGAAAAATGTGTCTCTATGCATGTATGTCATATATGCATGCCAATGCCATGTATCTTAGAGATGAATCATGTACTCACACTCTCAGAGTACGCAATCTTAATGTCTCACACTTTCCACTCATCATGATCAACCACTCGATATTGTATATGGCATATACGGCCCAGGAAAATCCATCCTAGAACATATACAACACTGATTATAAGTCATCCAGTACCGAGAAAAAAGGGCAGTCCAACCCTGTGGAGAAATCCATCTCCGGATATCAAGTACTTCTGACAAATCCATGTCCAGGGAAATTCATCCCTCAATAATATCATCCGCGCTCACTAGGGGTGTGTACAGACTTCGGAGGGGCTCTTTCAGTCCAAGCGCTATCATAAATCAGTATAACTGCTGCGGCGGGAAAGAAAATTAAGGAACCCGCAAATATTGAAAAAACTACAATTATTGTTAACCAAGGAAAATAATTCGTAGTAAAGACAAGATACACTTGGACCATAAAAACCCTTGCTCAAAATATTGTGATTTTCGAGCACAGGTTTGTCGGTAAAAAGAATTAAATGGATTCAAGTAGAGTTTTCTCGAACGTATCCCGATCCTATAACTATCACTCATAATCATGCTCTCGGCCTGACTCAGTCATCAATCTCTCCAGTCTCACCCACGGGCTCACAATGTCATGAAAGCTAATCCAGGACAATCATATGATGTATCAATAAATAACAACTGAGACTAATATATGATATGAATGCATAAATATGACTGAGTACAAAATATCAATGAAATCAGTGAGATGACAGCAAGCAACGACCGTTATGGGTCCTAACAATATCAACATAAAACCTAAACATGATATCTAGCATGATTGATAGTTCGGTTACTTTATCACATGGTGAAAATACAGATATCAACAAAGTAGTGCCACTATACGGTGCCATAGAAATAATGGAGTCACAATTCACAGGGTGCACGCTCACACGCCTGTCACCTAGCGTGTGTGCCACCTTAATACCGATCACACAACACGTAATTTGAGGTTTCATGCCCTCAACACTAAGTTTAGAAGATTTACTTATCTTGAACAAGCCAATTCCAACACCGAGCAAGCCAAGCGATGCTCCAAAAATGTCATCACGCACGTAGTGACCTCCGAACGGCTCACAACTATCCAAAACCAACTCAAATACATCAGATAAATCCCAAAAAATAATTACAAATGATAAAGATAGAATCCTACATCAAATCCCAAATTCGGCCAAAAATTATACGCGTACCCACACCTCAAAACCCGATAAAACTCATAAAATCCGACAACCATTCAATTATGAGTCCAACCATACAAGTTTTACTAAATTCCGACTCCAAATCGATGTTCAAAACTCAAAATTTCAAATTATGAAGCTTAGGCCAAAACCTCTCAATTTTCTCTTTAAAATTCATCAACCAAAAGCCAAAATCGAAGATAGATTCATGGAATATAACCAAAACCGAGTAGAAAATACTTACGCCAATTCATATGGTGAAAATTGCTTCGAGAATCACCTCAATCCAAGCTCCATAGCTCCAAAAATGTGAAAATGGTTGAAACCCTCAAAATAGAGTACTTTATACTTCTGCCGAGACATCCTCTTTCGCGAACGCGGGATAACCATCGCGTTCGCGATGTACAAAAATTATCAGCCACTAAAATGCTCTACGCATTCGCGGTACGGGCCTCGCAAATGCGATACACACTGGAGACAGAACTATACGAGCGCGGCACGAGCCTCGCAAACGCGATGAAGAAATATCCTTCAGCTCTAGCTCCCAGCTCAACTCTACGCGAATGCGAACGTGATGAAGACTAGCCCCAACTCTTCGAGAACATAGACCAATATTCGCGAACGCGATGAAAAAAATGTCACTGCCATTAAAATACACTACACATTCGCGACTCTTGCCATGCGAACGCGATGAAGGACTGAGACACCAGAAAACCAACAGAACACAGTAGTGGAAACATGAAAGTAAATGATCCGAAATCAATCCGAAACACGCTCGAGACCCTCGGGACCTCATCCATATACCAACGAGTACCATAACATAACACGGACTTACACGAGGCCTCAAAACACACATAACAACATCGAAATGACGAATCACACCTCAATCCAAAATCAATGAACTTGAAACTTCAAACTTCCACAACCGATGCCGAAACCTATCAAATCCCGTCCGATTGACCTCACATTTTGCAAAAAAGTCATATTTAACATTATGGACCTACTCCAACTTCCAGAATCAAAATCCGACCCCGATATCAAAATTCCACTCCCGTCCAAACTTTTCAAAATTCCAACTTTTCACTATTTCAAGCCAAATTCTAATACGGACCTCCAAATCACAATCCGGACACGCTCCTAAGTTCAAAATCACCCAAAGGAGCTAACGGAACTATCAGAAATCCAATCTGAGGTCAAATACTAAAAAGTCAAAGTTTGGTCAAATCTTTCAAATTTAAAGCTTCTCGCTAAAAATCATTCTTCCAAATCAATTGCGAATTACCTAAAAACCAAAACCGACGATTCACATAAGTCATAATATATCATACAGAGCTACTCATGTTCTCAAACAACCTAGCAAAGAGCAAATGCTCAAAAAGACCAGTCGGATCGTTACAGGGAATTAAAGCAGTTATAGGGAATCTATAGCTATAAATATGCCAGTTATGGTCATTATAGTAATGGGCAATCAATACAATTAATGCCCATAATGAATCCAAATTAAGTGCGAAAACCGTTATGATTGTACGCTCTTATATAATAATAAAGAATTTTATTTGTAAGAACATGTTTTGATTACTACTGAAATACATTCTATAATTTTTTGCTTTATCAAAGTTTTAGGTCTTGATTTTAGGGAATGATTGTCGATTCATTCCTTATTTCTCTTTGTTAATTATCTCTATTACTTTTATTATTTTTCTAAAGGATTATTGCGGAAGTGAAGTAAATTTTGGTTATCAGTAACCCGTTTTCTTCTAAATATAGACTTTGACCGAGAAATCTATTTTTGGTTAAACAAATTGGTTCCGTTGCTGGAAATCTGATAATCTTTTCACTTTTCAAATTCTGCTTTCTGACAACCAACTATGTCAACTGTTAATGACAATAACCAGCTGAACACACAAGATCGAACTCCGCCACACCAATCTCCAACGGGAACCCCTTAGCAATCCCGTGGAAGTTCACCTGAAAGGTCTACATCATGCTTCGATGATCAACAAAGAGACAAAAAAACTGTAGAGCAGGACGCTCTAAAGCAATTGATTGCAGAATATGTGAATAATGCACTACAAGCTTTTGTTAGAGGATTGCCCAGTGCACCGTAAACTCCTCCAATTGTCAATACAACAACCTTAGAAAACCCACGCTCAGGGCTTGATAATTTTGGAAGTGGAGAAATTCCTAGCAAATCACATGATAGAGGGCCAGGTACACCAAAATAACTCTAATTTACAAAGTTTGGTACTAACTTTATAGAAACAATTAAAGGAGCAAAACGATCGCATAGAGAAAATACATGGTGTGCCACTCATGATCAAAGGGGTAGATATTGACAAATATTCACAAAAACCCTGAAAGCCAAATGCAGCACCCTTACCAATTCCTAAAAAGTTTAAAATACCTGATATTCCAAAATATGATGGAACAACTGACCCTCGGGATCACGTGACTGCATTCACTACTAGCGTGAAAGGCAACGATTTAACCAAGCAAGAAATCAAATTGATTTTGGTTAAGACGTTTGGTGAAACTCTCACAAAAGGAGAGTTAACATGGTATTCTTTTTTACCCGAAAACTCTATTGATTCTTTTGCTGAGCTTGCATATTCATTTATAAAAGCATATTCGGGAGCTCAGAAAGTTGAAAGAAGGATGGAGTACATCTTTAAGGTGAAACAAGGGAGCATAGAATTGCTTAGGGAATTCGTAGATAGATTCCAGTGGGACAGGATGATGGTACCTCGAGTACCTGATAACTGGGAAGCTATGGCATTCGCAAGTAATTTGAAAAAGAAAAGTTCAAAAACCACGAGAAGGCTAAAGGAAAGTTTACGAGAGTTTCCAGGAACAACTTGGAATGATATATACAATAGGTACAGTATAAAGTTACGGATAGAAGAAGATACGGTCACACAACCAAGGGTCGATGAAAGAGCAACATTGAGATGTTCGGAATTGGCAAAAAGGTCCAGAAAAAACAGGTACGAATCGTACATGGGACCTGCAGGGTGAGACTCTCGATCTAAATAATAGAATGCAAGATTCGATTCAATATCAAGGCAAAAAAATACGAGTAATGCATGATTCGATTCAATATCAAGGCAAAAAAAATACGAGTTCTTCATCTAGGTTCAAAAAGGAATGGGATGCTCGAGGCAATGATTCCAATACGCATGCAAGGATAGGAGATTACAGCTTTAATATCAGCACATCCGAACTAGTAGCTGTTTTAAGAGGTATGGGGGATAAGGTGCGGTGGCCTAAAGAAATAAGGTCAGATCCAAGCAAAAGAAATCCAGATTTCTGGTGCGAGTTTCATAATGATCATGACCATAGAACTGGAGATTTAGACTTCTTCAAGGAGAAGTCGAACATTTGTTGAAGTAAGTTATCTCACTGATTTGTTCAGTGAGAAAGGAAGACAATCATATATGAAAAACAGGCAGGAACCCCCGAAACCTCCATCACCAAAAAGAATAGTCAACGTAATTACTAGGGGAGACAAGGTCAATGGAGTAACATATACAGCTACAAAAAAGACGTTAAATGTCATGGTTACTCACGGAAAGCGAGTTTACCAGGTCTTAGATGGTGACATAAAAAACATTTGATGATGAAGATGCAGACGACTTGATGATTCCTCACCAATGATGCACTCGTAATATCTCTACTTGCACGCGATACTAGCGTAAAACGAGTTTTGATTGACCCAGGTAGTTCCGTGAATTATCATTTTACTAATGGTGGTTAATGAAATGCAAGCTAACAACAAGGTCATATCAAAGGCACGGTCTTTGTCTGGGTTTGATAATTCAAGCATTATTACAAAAGGAGAAGTAGTACTTACCACGTTTGCAGAAAGGGTTACCATGGATACAAAGTTCCCGGTGATAGATGCAGACATGGCTTGCAATATAATTTTGAGAAAATCATGGATTTACGATATGGATGTCGTACCATCCACATTGCATCAAGTTATTAAATTTCCATCACAGTGGAGAATTCGTCAAATCTGTGGAGATCTGTAGGCTTTTAGAAGTGTCAATTCAGTGGTGGTTGCAAGCACGGTAACCGATGTTGCAAATTAGAAATAGCAACTACAGAATTCAGTTGAGGACATCGTGATAGAGACCTCAACTGAAGGCATTCTAGGTCAGACTGATGTTAATTCAAGACCCGATGTTATTTAAGATCCAGAAGAAAATGAGAACATTAAGACAACTGAAGAACTCAAAGCTGTAGTACTATTCATACACTGGCCAGACAGAAAAGCTTACATCGAAGCAAATCTAAGCCTAGAAATGAAATGTAAGTTAATTGAATTTTTAAGAGCTAACGCAGATTGCTTTGCTTGTTCGCACTCAGATGTGACAGGTATACCACCAGAGGTGATGACCCACAAATTGAATAATGACCCATCATATCCACCTGTCAAGTAAAAGAACAGGAAATATGGATCATTCAAAAATCAAGTAATCCAAGATGAGGTACAAAAACTTTTAAAAATCGGGTCGATACGAGGTAAAGTACCCTAACTGGTTAGCTAATATTGTGGTAGTACCAAAAAAGAATGGAAAATGGTGGGTTTCTGTAGACTATACTGATTTGAGTAAGGCTTGTCCTAAAGGTTCATTTCCTTTACCACATATAGATCATTTAATTGATTCTATCGCATGACATGAGCTGTTAAGTTTTTTAGATGTATATTCAGGTTATAACCAAATTAATATGGACCCTCTAGATGAATAAGAAACTTCGTTGATTACAGACAGGGGTACTTACTGTTATAAAGTCATGCCATTTAGTTTAAAAAATGCTGGAGCCACGTATCAAAGATTGGTGAATAAAATGTTTCAAGAACATCTGGGAAAAACTATGGAAGTCTACATTGACGATATGCTGATCAAGTTTGCACAGGCATGAGATCATGAGATCATTTTCAACACTAGTCAGACACTTTCGAGATTCTCCGCAAATACAATATGAAGCTAAATCCAGAAAAATGCACTTTTGGCATGGCTTCAGGTAAGTTTTTAAGATTTCTCGTTTCTAATAGATGTATTGAAGTGAATCCTGCACAGATCAAAGCTATCGAGGAAATACTAGATATACTCACAAGCAAAAAAGAAGTGTAGAGATTAACAGGAAGAATAATAGCCTTGGGAAGGTTTATATCAAAATCATCACAAAAGAGTTTTAAACTGTTTTCAGTATTAAAAAAGCAAAATTAGTTTGAATGGACTGGTTAATGCCAATGTGATGATCTGATAGGTCATTTAGAGTTTTAAACCTTAAATCTGTGTTTCGAAACCTCCAATAGCTTCTTTAAGCCTTCCCCAATTTACGTGCGCAGTTGGGGTATTTTTTCGGAAAGCTTTTATGTTAAAAATTGATAAAATATGAAATTTTGTCTTAAATATCCATTTGAGTTAACTTCGGTCAAACATTTTGAGAAAATAGACTAGATCTGTATTTTGACGATTCTGGTGGGTCTGTATTGTGATTTGGGACTTGGACGTATATCCAGAATCGAATTCGGAGGTCCCTAGCTCGAGTTATCACTTTTTGTTGAAATTAGATAGTTAAAAGGCTTAATGGCTTTGATGGTTTGACCAATATTTGACTTTATTGATATCGGGTTCGTATTTTGGTTTCGGAACAATATAGGTCCATTACTATATTTATGACTTATTTGCTAAATTCGGTAAGAAATGGAGTTAGTTTGACGTGATTCAAACATCCGATTGTTAAAATAGCAATTCTAAAGTTTTTTTTTTGAAAATTTCATTTGATTTGGTATCCAATTCATAGTTCTAGGTGTTATTATGGCGATTTGATCGCACGAGCAAGTTTGTATGATATTTTTGGACTTGTGTGCATGTTTGGTTTGGATCCTCGATTGCTCGGGTAAGTTTTGGATAGGCTATGGAGTGAGTTTGGACTTAGGAAAAATACTGGTGTGCTTCAGTTCTGGTGCAGGTCTCTGATCTCGCAATTGCAAGGTCAGGGTTCACAATTACGAGGAACCCAGGTTCCTGTCTTGGTCGCAATTGCGAAGATGGCTGGCTCAGCACTGTCGTATTTGTTGTTATGTTGCTCGTATATTTCTGTCCGTACGGGTTTATTTACATGGGTGTCCTATCATATCCTCGTCACTACCTCATCGAGGTTAGACTCGACACTTACGGAGTCCATTAGGTCGGTTGTACTCATACTACACTCTGCACTTCTTGTGCAAATTTTGGTACTGGTCTCTCCCAGTTGTCCATGAGGCATTTCAGCTCGGATTTTTCTTTTGGAGACTCGAGATAGATCTGTGTCACAACCCATATTTCCCACCGTCGACCGTGATGGCACCTAACTTTTCAGATATTAGGCAAGCCAACAATTAGAGATTGAATACGCTAACCCTTAACCAATTCAGTAAATAACAACAATTAAACCAAAACAGATTAAAGGAGTGCAGAATTTTGTAATAACCTAAGTAATTATACATAACTACTCAGAATCTAGTGTCACAGTTCATGAACTTCTATGAGTCACTATAAATACTGGCTGGAAGAAAGTACAATTGTTTTCAAATTAAAAGATACAGTAAACTGAAATAACTAGAAGGGGACTCCAGGGTCTACGAATGCCGGCAGATCTACCTTGGGTCTCATGTAGGATTGAATCAGCAGCTCAACTTGGGTCAACACGATCCAGTACCGAAATCTGCACAGAAAGTGCAAAGTGCAGTATCAGTACAACCAACCCCATATACTGGTAAGTGTCGAGTCTAACCTCGGCAAAGTAGTGACGAGGCTAGGACAAGACACTCCTAAACAAACTTGTGCAGCTTATCAATACATATACAGTAATAAAAGTAACTAAAGCAACAAGGCAATAAGTATTGGGAAGGGGGCATGCTGAGGGGATTACAAGACAAAGAATTACATCGGAACTGAGAACATGAACAATCAATATACCTTAAACAGATAGAAACGGGTAAACATAGTAAAAGAAAGTGCCTGACATCACCCTTCGTGCTTTTACTCTCAACCTTACTAGATAAGATAATAGAAACGTGCATGGCATCACCCTTCGTGCTTTATCACTCAACCTCGCCATAATAAATAATAGAAACGTGCACGGCATCACACTTCGTGCTTTAACACTCTCCCTCACCAAAACAAAGGACAACAATAATAAGGAGATAGAAATGACAACAACAAGTCTTACTTCAACACTTAATTCCACAATACCAACCTCAACTTTGAGTCAATACTCAATTCATACCAAATTCAGTAAAACATGGTAAGAAATTGCTCGACATATCGAATAAGTAATCTAAACATGAACAATATGATCAAGAATACAACATTTACAAGAATAAGACTCACTCACATGCTATGACTCGACAACATATAGGTACTCGTCACTTCACCTATATGTTGTACTCAACATTCAAACACGTAGCAAGTAGGGAAATAATACCCAATCCCACAAGCAAAGGTAACCACGACACTTACCTCGCTCCAACGGCCAAACTCAAAGCTCAATCATCGTTTTTCTCTTCACACAAGCCTCCGGACCAATAGAATCTAGCAAATTACCAACCAATCGATTCAATTTAAGCCTTAGTAACTACCCACGATTGCAAGGAATTCAATTTTTTAAAAAGTCAATGCAAGAAAGTCAATTTAGGACTGCCTGGCCCATATACTCTTCACATTTAAGATGAGAAGCTCGCAAATGCAGAACCTGCAGAGTTCACAATTGCGATGCCTGATCTCACAAATGCGAGATCAGAGGCCTGCAACAAAAAACCATTAGTGTTCAAATTCCCATTTTCACTCCATAGCCTATCCGAAACTCACCCGAGCCCTCGGGGCTCCAAACCACACATGCACACAAGTCTTATAACATCATACAAACTTGCTCGTATGATCAAATCTCTAAAATAACACCTAGAACTACGAATTTAGCACCAAATCAAATGAAATTCTCAAGAATACTTTGAAATTTCTGTTTTCACAACCGGACGTCCGAATCACGTCAACCAATTTCGTTTCTCACCAAATTTCACAAACAAGTCTTAAATATCATAATGAACATGTACTAGACTTCAAAACTAAAATACGAACCTGATACCAATGAGATCAAAATTAACCAAATTCTTAAAACCATTTAATTTTCAAACTGTTAATTATCGTCAAAAATTCATATCGTGAGCTAGGGACCTCGGAATTCGATTCCGGGCATATGCCTAGGTCCCATATTTTGATACGGACCCACCGGGACTGTCAAAATATGAGTCCGGGTCTATTTACGCAAAACGTTGACCGAAGTCAACTAAATCAACTTTTAAAGGCAAAAATTATTATTTTCATCAACTTTCAACATAAAATCTTTCCAGAAACACGTCTGGACTGCACATGCAAATCGAGGAGGGTAAAAATGAGATTGTAAAGGCCTCAGAACACAGAATCAAGTTCGAAAGCATAAGATGACCTTTTGGGTCATCACAATCTGTTGGCGTCCACAGACCTTGAAGTCCCCTTCCACCTTCCCCCATTTACTATTCTTATCATTCGAGTCAGTTGTACTTATTTCAAACTATGTATGTAGAAATTCTAGAATCTAGTGAACTTGTGACTCCAGATTCGAGATGTATTTAGATATTATTGGTTTTATTTCATTCTGCACTCAGTTTTAGTTTCATTTCAGTTTAATTGATTTTACTTATTAAAATTGATTAAAATTGGCTTTAAGATTTTCTAACGTTGGCTTGCCTAGCAAGTGAAATGTTAGGCGCCATCACGGTCCCGAATGTGAGAATTTTGGGTCGTGAAAAGTTAGTATTAGAGTACTAGGTTGCCTAGGTCTCACAAGTCATGAGCAGGCTTATAGAGTATGGAGGATTAGTACGGAGACGTTTGTACTTATCTTCCAGAGGCTATGAAGTTTAGTAACAAATTTCACTTCTATTCTTCTCTATCGTGAGATTATATTCTACCACTACTGATTGATATCTTCTATTTTTGTCCTCCCACATATAGCAAGAACGCGTACTGCATCTTCACCTGGACGACAACCGAAGCCCCAGTGGCATCTCCTACTAGGGGCAGAGATCGAGGCCGAGATTGCGCCAGAGGCCGAGGCAGAGCTCAGCCTAGAGATCGAGCAGCAGCACCAGGAGTGGAGCCTCAAATGGATTTTGATGAGGAGGTTCCAACTCAAACTGTACCTATCGAACCAGCTCAGGTCCTGGAGAGGTTCATCACCACCCCAGTACTACATGATGCACTAGTCCGTTTGGTGGGCCTTATGGGGAGTATGGCCTAGATCAGTACCTTCTCGATGGCATCAGCCATCTTTCAGGCTAGGGGAGGAGCACAGGCTCCCCCTACCCACACTCCGGAGTAGATGGCTCCCTGGTATTATACACCAGTAGTCCCGCCAGCTTGGGTAGCTCTGCAGATTATTGAGTCACAGGCTAGACAGGCTCACCATGTCTTATGAGGGCTCATTGAGATCGGACAAGTTCACCAAGCTCTTTCCAGTTCACTTCAATGGTGCACCTTCTAAGGACCCATATGATTATCTTTATCGTTTTCATGAGGTGATATGGAACATGGGGATAGTTGAGACCAATGGGATCGATTTTGTTGTGTTTCAGATGACGATTTCCGTGAAGAGTTGGTGGAGAGATTATATATTGACCAGACCAGTTGGGTCGCCTGCTATTACTTGGGACCAATTCTCTTAGCTCTTCCTAGAGAGTTCCTCTCTATCACACTAAAAGAGGATTACCACCGGCAGTTCAAGCATCTCTAGTAGGGTAGTATGACTGTTAATCAGTACGAGACCTATTTTATGGATTTATCCCATCATGCTCTTATTTTTCTTCCTATTGAGAGAGAGAGGGGTTTATGAGGTTTATTGATGGACTCGCTCACCCTATCAAGCTTCAGATGGCCAAGGAGAATGGGGGCGAGATTTCTTTTCAAGCGGCTGCTAATATCGCCAGGTAAATCGAGGTGGTTCTTGTATAGGAGAGAGGGCAGGGGTCTGATAAGAGGCCTCGCCATTCCGGTGCTTTCAGTGGTGCCTTATTTGGAGAAGGGGTACTTTTGGTAGAGGCTATCCTCCCAGACCATTTCATTCAGCGTTCTAGGCATCCCACAGTGCTTCAGGTGGTCCCGACCCTTATATGTCTCATTCCGACTAGCTAGCCTATAGTGCACCTCCTCTGCAAAGTTTTTAGAGTGGTTACTCAGGTCGAAAGGGTTAGTTTCAGGGACAACAGTCACTGCAGCTGAGGTCCTGTTGACCCAAGGCATATTGCTAGATTTTGCCCTTAGGCACTGAGCGACTCACAACAGCAAGGTTCTCGTGTCATGGTCCTGAAACTGGGTGCTTCACTGCCCTCTCAACCAGCTAGAAGTAGGGGTCATACAGCTAGAGGTGTAGGTCAGGCCGCTAGATATGAAGGCCAGCTAGTTAGAGGTCATCCTAGGGACGTGGTTCAGAGTGGTGGGGCCCAACCCTGATGTTATGCTTTTCCAGCTAGGCTTAAGGCTGAGTCATCTGACACTGTTATCACAGGTATTATTTCAGTTTGTCATAGGGATGCTTCAGTTCTATTTGATCCAAGCTCTACTTATTCCTACGTGTCATCATATTTTGCTTCATATCTGGTTGTGCCTCGTGATTCTTTGAGTGCTTTTGTGCATGTGTCCACACCTGTGGGAGATTCTATTATTGTAGATCGTGTCTATTGTTCGTGTGCGTTTACTATTGGGAATCCCGAGCCTAGCGTAGATCTCCTACTTCTTGATATGGTTGATTTTGATATCATCCGGGGTATGGATTGGCTATCACCTTATCATGCTATATTGGATTGTCACGCCAAGACGATGACCTTAGCCTTTCTAGGGTTGCCTCGATTATCGTGGATAGGGACTTCTGGACATTCTACCAATAGAGTTATCTCTTATGTGAATGCTCGGCATATGGCCGAGAAAGGGTGTCTAGCTTATTTGGCTTATGTCCGTGATTCTAGTGTGGAGATTCCTCTCATGGATTCAATACCAGTTGTTCGTGAGTTTTCAAAAGTGTTTCATGTAGATATTCCAGGGATGCTACCCAAAAGAGATATTGACTTCTGTATTGATTTGGCTCTGGGCACTCAGCCCATTTCTATTTTGCCATATTGTATGGCCCCGCCAGAGTTGAAAGAATTGAAGAAGCAACTGCAAGATTTTCTTGATAAGGGCTTCATTAGACATAGTGTCTCACCATGGGGTGCACATGTGTTGTTTGTGAAGAAGAAGGATGGATCGATGAAGATGTGCAAAGATTACCGGCAGTTGAAAAAAGTCACCATCAAGAACAAGTATCCATTGCCGAGGATTGATGACTTATTTTATCAGCTTCTAGGTGCCAAGGTATTTTCAAAGATTGATTTGAGGTCTGGCTATCATTAGTTGAATATTAGGGTATCTAATGTCCCTAAGACAGCTTTTCGGACTCGATACGGGTATTATGAGTTCCTAGTGATGTTATTTGGGTTGACAAATGCCCCAACAACATTTATGGATTTGATAAACCGGGTATTAAAGCCCTGTCTGGATTCTTTTGTAATTGTGTTTATTGATAATATCTTGATCTACTCCCATAGTATATAGAGGAGCATGAACAGTATCTTCGGATCATACTTCAGACTTTGAGAGATAGCCAGTTATATGCCACATTTTTGAAGTGCGAGTTTTGGTTGGACTCAGTCGCTTTCTTGGGGCACATCGTATTGGAAGAGACTAAGAAGATTGAGGCAGTTAAAAACTAGCCTAGACCCACTTCATCCATGGAGATCCGATGTTTCATGGGTTTGGCAGGTTACTACCGTCTGTTTGTGGAGGGATTCTCATCTATAGCAGCCCTATTGACCAGGTTGACCTAGAAGGGTGCCCCCTTCAGATGGTCAGACGAGTATGAGGCGAGCTTTTAGAAGCTCAAGACTGCTTTGACTACAAAGCCAGTGTTGGTGTTGCCCACAGGTTCAGGATCTTATACGGTATATTGTGATGCATCTCGTATTGGGCTCGGAGCAGTATTGATGTAGGATGGCAGGGTGATCGCATATGCATTGCAGTAGTCAAAGGTTCATGAGAAGAATTACCTTGTCCATGACTTAGAGTTGGCAGCCTATATTCATGCGCTAAAAATTTGGAGGCATTATCTTTATGGCATTTTGTGCGAGGTTTTCACGAATCATCGGAGTCTACAATATTTATTCAAAAAAGGATTTCAATTTAAGTTAGAGGAGGTGGTTGGAGCTATTGAAAGACTATGATATTACTATCTTGTATCATCTCGGGAAGGCTAATATTGTGGTTGATGCCTTGAGTAGAAAGGCAGCGAGCATCGATAGCCTTGCGTACATTCTAGTCGGTGAGAGACTGCTTGCATCAAATGTTCAAGCTTTGGCCAATCGGTTCGTGAGGTTGTATGTTTCAGAGCCCAGTCGTGTTCTAGCTTGTACAGTTGCTCGATCTTCCTTGTTTGAGCACATCAGGGAGCGGCAGTATGATGACCCTCATTTGCTGTCCTTAAGGACACAGTGCGGTACGGTGGTGCCAAGCAGGTTACTGTTGGAGATGATGGAGTTTAGAGGATTCAAGGTCGTGTTTGTGTGCCTAATGTGGATGGACTTCGTGAGATGATTCTTGAGGAGGCCCATAGTTCCCGGTATTTTAATCATCTGGGGTGCCGCCAAGATGTATTAGGATTTGCGGTAACATTACTGGTGGAGAAGGATGAAGAAGGACATAGTTGCAAATATAGCTCGATGTCTAAATTGTCAGCAAGTAAAGTGTGAGCATCAGAGACCTGGTGGTTTGCTTCAGAAGTTAGAGATTACTGAGTGGAAGTGGGAGCGTATCACTATGGATTTTGTTGTTAGACTCCCACGGACTCAGAGAAAGTTCGATGCAGTATGGGTCATTGTGGACAGGCTGACTAAGTCAGCGCATTTCATTCCTGCGGTAGTTACCTATGTCATCTTGAAAGTTGAGACCTTATTTCCAATATCATCCTATTTCTGTAATAACTACTTTCCCCCTGAGGAATATATTGCATAAAGAAGAATTACTTAGTAGATTAGCTAAATGGGTAATAGAACTCAATGAGTATGATATCATATATCAGCCCAGAACTACAATAAAATTGCAAGTTTTAGCAGACTTCATAGTAGATTTCAGCACGAATTTAGTTCTTGGAGAGGAAAAGGAACTACAGGTATTTTCCGGATGTAATTCGGGGACTTGGATTTTATATACTGATGGTTCTTCAAATGTTAAAGGTGCAAGCTTAAGAATTGTTCTAATTCTACCATCTGGGGAGATCATAAGACAAGCAATAAAATGTTATCTAATCACTAACAATAAGGCAAAGTACGAAGCTCTGATTATAGGTTTGGAATTGGTGCGAGAACTTGGTATAGAGCAGATTGTGATTAAAAGTAACTCGCAGCTGGTGGTTAACCAGATGTGGGGGACTTACATAGCAAGAGAGGCACGAATGCAACAATACCTGGAAAAGGTATGAGAATTATTTAGACAATTTCAGTCATGGAAAGCCATACAAATACCCAGGGAAGAGAATACAGAAGTAGATGCGTTGGCAAATCTCGCATCTGTTGCAGAAATAACAAATGCATAAAATGCTATCGTGATACATTTGTTTCATTCAGCACTCGACCAAGACAAGGGCGGGGCAAATTTTAATAATCTAACTTGGGATTGGAGGAACGAATTTGTTAACTTTTTGTAGTATGGAATCTTACCCAAAGACAAGAAAAAATCACAATTGCTTCACCAAAAAGCAGTCTGGTATTGCTTAATTCGTGGAAATTTATATCAAAAGATGTTTGGTGGACCTTTAGCACGGTGCCTTGTTCCATTGAAAACCGAGTATATGATGAGGGAAGTGCATGAGGGGCACTGTGGAAATTATGCCATTGGAAGATCACTAGTAAAGACATTAATAAGAGCAGGATATTATTGGCTAAAAATGGAGGAAAAAGCAGAAAACTTCATAGCCAGGTGCGATAAATGTCAACGATATGCCAATAAAATACATCGCCCAGCATAACTGTTGCATTATTTCACCATGGCCTTTCATGAAATGTGGCATGGATATCATAGGTGTGTTACCTTAAGCAAAGGGAAAGGTATGGTTTCTATTAGTTTTAACAGATTATTTTTCAAAATGGGTAGAAGCGGGAGCTTTCAAACAAGTGCGAGAAAAAGAAGTCACGGACTTTATTTGGCGAAACATTATCTGCCAATTTGGAATTCCAAAGGAAATCATGTGTGACAATGGCCCACAGATCATAGGCACGAAAATCAGAAAATTCTTTCAAAGTTGGCAGATTAAACGGATTACATCTGCACCTTACCACTCTGCAGCCAACGGGCAAGTGATCGAGTTCAACCCTACACCACTACAGAGTGGCAAGAGCGGTTGATACAGCTTTTACCTAAGAAGGTCGGGATCGAATCCACAGGGAGCTAATACAATGTTTGGAGTTGGATTCCTATCTAATCTAGCAGTGCGTAGTGCTCTTGATTACACTTTCAATCATGTTTGTTTGTTTGTTACTTCTAATTTTATACTAATGAAGTGCGAAATTAAGCTAAGTAGATATGTTTGTAGGGTTTTCTAAATGTGTAAAGAGGCATTATGGAAGTGACCTTTCTAGGTGAGTATCTAACGGGATCTAAAACTTAGGGCAATAATGTTAAAGTTGGGATCATGATATAGCCAATGCACGAAGTTACTCACTCTACACCTCTCGGTAGTAAGAGTGACCTTGCCCTTATTGGCTTTCTCAAGCCCAATTGGGTATTTAATTTGTACAAGCAATTGTTGCTCAAGTCAAGTATTACTATCTCTAGGTTTAGCCCTTTAACTGGGGCTATTAATCTCTTGAATACACCCCAATTCCTTGTTGGCCTGAAATTCCTAGATTTAGTCTCTCTTTCTCAAGAAGAGCCTAAGTCAAAAAGGCATAAATTAGTATTTGCAACCACTAATTCAACATAGAAAGCATAAATCAGGCCAAATAACAATCACTCATAAACATCAAAGCCCTAAAATAAAAGACCCATTAAATACCCACACTAGGGTTGAGCCACAACCCTAGCTAATGGGTTTAGCTACTTATAATTGAAGAAGAAATCATAGATTAAGATGAAGAATAATCCATAAATTATAATTACAAGCTAAGAGACTAAGATTAATTGCTAAGAAAGGTACAAAATTACTCAAAATAGTCAAATACGGCGTTTCACGTGCTGAGCTAACGTAAGATGACCTAAAAATCTGAAAAGAAAGTATTTATACACAGCTAAATTTTTCAGACAAAAATGCCCCTGACGGAGGTACCGCTGACAGCGGAAAATAGACCGCGCAGCGGTGAGGCTACCGCGACCGCAGTAAATCAATTGCGGACAGCGGTTTTCAACTTTTGCTAAAACTCCAAGCTCTCTGAATCTCTCCCCCGGAGATCGCAGTAAAAGGACCGCTGTTGCGGTAGGGGTACCGCGGTCACATAAAATCATCTCGGACCGTGGTAACTTGAAATGCCTCAACTGGTATCTCTCAGAACCTTGCCATTGCGGACCGCGGCCGCGGTGGATTTTTCGTTGTAGCACTGCTTTGACTTGGCTTTGAACTTGTGCAGGTTTCACTCTTTTATGAGCTGGTTATGATATTCTTGTCTCCTTTTGACCAAACACTGCAAATAGACACAACAAGTTAGCTTTTGGGAATACTTGTACACATTGTAGTCCAAAACTCAAGCAAAAAGGAGCATAAACTAGACCAGAATCCCTAGTTATCAACTCCCCCAAACTTGAGCTTTTGCTTTTCCTCAAGCAAACAAAGTAATTCTCACCTCCTCAAGATAAAAGAAAGGAAAATTCAGCTATTCTAAAGTAACCTCATCAAGAATCAATTGGGAATAACAATTAATCTCAACTCAAATGCATTATCAACAATACACAACCTTTTAGCACTGTGGCTATAGTGCGACACAAAAACATCAAGAGTTGACTCAACTCACAAGGAAACTCTTTCTGCTACATTGGTCGTTGTGGAACCCAAACTCATACAACTCAACTATCCATAAGCAAACCTCACTTTTATATTGCATTACTCAGAATGAGGATTGTAGAAAATACACTCATCTCTCTCAAAGGAAGGTCACAAGTCCGGATCTAATTACCATAAGCTTGCCACTTATGTGAGTCACCACTGATGTAAGCTCACCCAACTCAAGATCATTTAGGGCTTTTGTGGGAATGTAATAAAGGCTTTTGGTTCAGAGTAGGATATATTGGTCTAAGAAGGTTTTATCTTCCCTTAAGCACTTCATTTGCTTCATTTTGGCACACATTTTCTTGACTCTTTGAGTCATTTACTTCTTCTTTAAGGGATAGAGAGACACATTATCACTCTTTCTTGTTCATTTCAATTCTTTTTCTCCTTTCTAATCTTTCCATGCCTTTCATCTTTTGTTTTTGTTGAATCCCTTCATTTCTTCTACATTGTTCATTTTCTTTTTGAATCTTTGGCTTTTCTTTCTTTTTCTTTGCCTTTCCTTTTCTTCATTTTGTACCTTTTATCACTTTTTCATTCCTTGTATCTCCCCCCAAACTTATGCTTTTGCCTTGGGCTAAGGAAAGATAGGGTGTCAAGAGAGGATTATTTTAGAACGGATAAAGGTTTGTATCATGGTTATTGAAAGAATAAAGGCTAAGGCTCAACAGGGTTGACTAGGGATATCATCATTAGTAGGCTATGGATATTTTTAAATTTCAATTGGGATCAAGCAGAGCCTATAATCACTTCTCAAGCTGAGCTACACTTAGAATTTCACCTAGACAAACATTCAGGGTAAGTTCTAGACTCATTAGTACGGGACTTGGACTTGCAATTTGTTACCTCTCCACACAAGCTATAGGATTGCTAAAGAAACAGAGTCGGGGGACCACAACAACCTTGGCTAAGATTTGAGCAACACAAATGGTTTTGAGAAACCACTCGATGATTGTTTAGCCAACACAAGAGTCTCAAGGTCACAACTATCATCATCCTATACACAACAATTTATTTTTAACCATAAGGTCAAAGGTAAATGTGTTAGGCCCAAGTGAAGCTTTGCTTGAGACACCATTACTTACTAACAACTATTTGCACAAAAACGAAAAGTAAAACAGGCTCAAACCCTTAAGAAGGTTGTCATGCCATCCATCATCGGGAAGAGCCACCTGGTTCACACAAACTCCACCTTTGGAAAGAATCGTGGCATTAAGAAAACCAAAGGCTTATTGATCATTGAAACTTGAAAAATAAGAAGCTATGAACCGAAAAAGAAGCTATCAAATGAAATAAGAAGCTATACTATTAAGAAAATTGCAAAAGAAGCTATGAAGTAAAATACAGAAAGTGAACTGAATATGTATAAAAAGGGGGATTTAGATGAATATACATAAGAAGGAATGAATATATACATGAGAGTAACTTTATATACAGACCAAACTAGAACAATAACAAAAAGTAAAATAAAAAGTAAAGTTATATACATACCAAAAGTGAAAAATAAGCATAAAGAAAGAAAATAGTATTATAATTATAGTCCAACTATCAAATCAAACTACCAAATCAAAAATCAAAGTAGGGCCACCCCCTCAAATGAAAGCTGGCACTGTCCTTAATGCTAAAAAACCAAAAATAAGCTCAAAAAGAAAGATAGAGAGTGAAGAAAAACTCCTTATGGATCCTCCGTCTGCATGGGTTCCTGTGGTAGCACGAGATCCTGTGGCTGAGCACCTGGATCAGCTGTCACGAGAGCCTGTGGCTGGTCAGAAACAACACCCTCCGTCTCTGCCAACTCAATCTCAACATTGTCCACTTGGGGGATCATCCTCCTCCTCTTTGGAGATCTCTCAAGATCCTGCTCCGGAACCTGTTCTGTCTCAGCTGGTGGAGGTTGATCATGCAATAGCAGCTTCAAAGGTAAATGATCAGCTACCTTTATCTTCTCCACTTCTCCCCTTAATTCCTTGATTGACTCCTTCGAGGCCCGCGTCTTCTTCAGCTTCTTTGTGTATTTGCTCAGCTCCTTCTGTGTTTTCCCTTGTTCAGCAAGAGCATCCATTATCAGCTTTTGGTTATCAAGAAGCTTCTTCTGGTTGTCCAGAAGCTCCTTGAGAGTCCCTCTACCGAAGTTGGAACCTGTGGTTGTGGGGGCACTGACTACGCTGCTACTGAACTAGAATGTACAAATAGCTTAGAAGTTGCTTCCTGCATCCAGTTGTTGATACTGGAGAGTGTTTGGATCAATCTGTGGGCAGTCAATCGGTATGCTGAGGAGGATAGAATATCTAGAGGGGTGGAAGTAGATGGTCTGGAGGTAGGTTCTGGTATGGCTGTGGGAGGCTGAGAAGAAGTGACTACTACTACTGGCTCTTCAGACTGGCCAGTAGAAACAATGGCTTTGCCTTTGGGATCTTTGGCTTTGGGGTTGTCATCAGCCTTGAGGTTGTACCATGAAAAGGGCATCTTGGGTTTCACCTTCACGTCAAAGTTCCTTTTCTCCACCTCCTGGTCTTCCAAATACATTGTAAGGAAAGTTCGGGAAGGGGTATGATCTATCACCCTTATTTACCACCCTAATGATCACCCTAGACATAACATTCCCGACATAATAGCAGCCACTAATATCGCCTGGGAGACCGGCATGGAGTTTTCATAGGTAGTGGGGTCCAGCCTGCTGCATACAAAAGTCTCTCACCCCTTCACCTCAAAGTTTAAGGTTTTCCTCAAGATTGCAACTCCTGATGTCAACCATGCTGGGGTGGTGCCCGGGAAAGCCAAATATGATGCCAACCATGGACGGGCTGCCTCATCAAGTGCCAACTTTTCCAAGTACAATGATCCATCTTTCTCATTAAATCCCAGGTACTCGTTTATTGTCTTCCCATCAAACTTCACTTTCAAGTTCTGCACTTTAGTCACTTTGGTATCCTTCTTGATGTGGGAAGCATTGGCATAAAACTCTTTGACTAAGTGCTCATTTGCCTCTGACACTCTGTTGGTGAAGTAATCCCACCTCACTCATTCATTAAATTGCTGTTTCACGTTGGGTTTGTGTGGCAGGAGATCTCTCTGTATGAATTGGCGCTCAATAATAAGTGACCTTAGAGGCCACCATTCCCGAAACTTGTGATAAGCTAGCTCACCAATGAATTGCTTTTGCCACACCTTGGGGTTTCTAGTTCTTTCCACACCCCCGGGTTGGGGCACACCCCCTCCCTCTTCATTTGGTACCCTAGGATCTATATCCTGTCCAGGTGACGGAGGTGTAGGTGAGGTTGAAGTTGAACTATCACTGCTCTCAGCTGAGCCCTCAAATGACTCAGAAGAAATCTGAACTGAAGTACGAGCAGTAGGAGAGTCTGGAGGTGTGGGTAAATCTCTCAAATGATGCCTCTCTGGGAAGTCAGGTACATACTCTGGCACTGAATCAGACTCAGATGCCTCCCGAGAGGGCAAGTACTCACTTCCCTCAGAACGGGAAGCAGCTCTATCTACAGCTTTGATGAGTTTTTTGTTTTCCCCAATAGATTTCTGAATTGTTAGGGTCAATTTGATCATGCCTCATCCCCTACACCGGGAGGAATCTGCTTTACCATTTTTATTTGTCACCACCTCCTCTAAATTTAACCAATGTCTGCAAGTATATCAGGTGAGCTTGTAAGTGCAAAGACTAGAAGAAGCAGTACAGAAAAATAGTTGACAGTGTAATGCAAAACTACAGACCGCGGACCGCAAAAAATACACTGCGGTCACGAAGGCTGCATCGCGGACCGCGAAAAATCAACCACAAATCGCAGAGAGGTGGGATTCAGACTACCCACTCTCTAATTCAATAGCACCGCTGACCGCAAAAATTGGAGCGCGGTCGCGATAAGTGCCCCGCGGACCGCAAAAATGCACTGTTGATTGCGGGTATCAAGACTTAAAAATATCTCAAAAGATAGGTGACCGCGGACCGCAAAGGTCAAATTTTTGGGCTCAACACCTAGGGTTTCAAATTTTCCATGCATTTTAGCATTAATCAACAAATTATCAATCCACTAGGTAGCTAATCACCATTTCTGACTAATTAAAACCTAATCTAATTAACACTATGGAAGCCTAAGTCAAAATTAAAAGAAAAGAGAAGAAGAAGAAGAAGAAGTAATAACTATCAATTTAAAAGAAAATAAGAACAAAATTAAAGACTAAGAGTTGCTTAGAATTACCAGATGTGAAATGTGAAATAAATTCAACTCAGTTCTTGTGTTTGTGCAAGCTAGGGCATGAGCGAACAGTAGTGTATGGTGTTTGAAAGAGCAAAAAGCGAAAAGTGTAAAAGGGGCCCTGAGCATCTATTTATAGGCAGGCCCTGGGACCCACACATTTTCTCCTACCACGGCCGCGGTAAATGCACCGCAGACCGCGGTTGTGAAACTTAGAAGGGTTGTTGCTTTGAGACCACCACGGACCGTGAAAGATCCTTCGCGACAATGGTAAGACACCGTTGACCGCGAAAAATGCACCGCGGCAGTGGTTAAAACTTCAGAGAGCCTCCGCTTTTGACCTTTTAGCACCGCTGACTGCGAACAATTTTTGCCCCCACGATAACGCCATTGCGGACCGCGAACAATATAGCACGGTCGCGGTCCAAACTTCAGAGAGTGCCAAATTTTTCCAGATTAGTCTTGCACTGCATCAAACATCCCTATACACATTTCACAACCAGTTAGTTCAAAATCAAATCCTACACTAAGAAGAAAATCAAAGGAAAACAAAAAGAAAGACACATGGGTTGTCTCCCAAGAAGCACCTGATTTAACGTCACGGCACGACGCAAGTTACCATCAATCGCTTGAGATGGATCATTTCCACCACCTGGTTGTCATCAAACTTGCCAAGGTAGTGCTTGACTCCGCGCCCATTAACTCTGAAGATCTCACCATTTTTGTTTTTCAAATCAAGAGTAACAAATGTAGTCACACGCACCACATCAAAAGGTTCACTCCATTTTGATTTAAGCTTTTCCGGAAACGGTCGTAACCGAGAATTAAACAAGAGAACCAAATCACCCACTTTGAACTCCTTTCCACGAGCATACTTATCATGAAGGTACTTCATCTTGTCCTTATACAAGGATGGACTGGAGTAGGCATGAAACTGGAACTCATCAAGATCATTAAGCTGCTCCACCCGATGATTTGCTGCCACATCCCATTCAAGATTTAACTTCCTCAAAGCTCACATGGCCTTGTGCTCTAACTTGACCGGTAGATGGCAAGCTTTCCCAAACACCAACCAGTACAGAGACATACCAATCGGAGTCTTGTAAGTAGTCCTATAAGCCCAAAAAGCATCATCCAATTTCTTTTACCAATCGGTCCTATTTACATTGACCATCTTTGACAATATACTCTTGATCTCCCGGTTGAAGACTTCAACTTGCCCACTAGCTTGAGGATGGTAAGGGGTAGAAACCCTGTGTTGACACCATACTTTACAAGTAAAGTTTCAAATGCCTTATTGCAAAAATGAGACCCTCCATCACTAATGATTGCTCTAAGAGTGCCAAACCGAGTAAAGATACTCTTCTTGAGAAAGGCCACAACACTTCGGGCCTCGTTGTTGGGTAAAGCCACGGCCTTAACCCACTTTGAAACATAATCAACGGCCACAAGAAATACGTGTTTCCACAAGAGCTTACAAACGGACCCATGAAATCAATGCCCCACACATCAAATATGTCAACCTCGAGAATAGTGGTGAGAGGCATCTCATCCTTCTTTAAAATTCCACCTGCTCTTTGACATTCATCACATTTATTCACTAGTTCACTTGCATCCTTGTCCAATGTGGGCCAATAAAAACCACAACTTAACACCTTTGAAGCTGTCCTCGTCCCACCATGATGACCACCGTAGAGAGAGAGGAATGACAAGCATCTAGAATTACTCAATTACTCCTCCTCCGGAACACATCTCCGGATCACACCATCATTACAGATTTTGAACAAGTACGGATCATCCTAGTAGTAGTCCAAGCTATCCCGTTTAAGCTTCATCCTTTGGTTAGAAGAGAGCTCATACGGAACAATACTGGTTACAAGGAAATTGGCAACATTCGCAAACCAAGGCATAATATTCACAGACACAGAGAGGAGTTGCTCATTGGGAAATGGATCATTAATCTCGAGGCCATCACAGGGCCTCCCCTCCTCTTCCAAGCGGGACAAGTGGTCCGCCACTTGGTTTTCACACCCTTTCCGGTCCACAATCTCTAAATCAAACTCTTGAAGTAATAAGACCCATCACATCAACCGAGCTTTGGAATCCTTCTTCATCATCAAGTAGTGGAGTGTGGCATGGTCGGTATGAACTATCACCTTGACACCTATGAGATAAGGCCTAAACTTCTCCATTGCGAACACAATAGCTAACAACTCTTTTTCCATCACCGTGTAATTCACTTGAGCATCATTCATTGTTTTACTTGCATAATACACCGGGTGAAACATCTTATTCACTCTTTGACCCAAAACTGCTCCTACCGCAACATCGCTTGCGTCACACATGAGCTCAAAAGGTAAGCTTGGGTGCGGTAATAATGAGAGTGGTTGTCAATTTGTACTTGAGGAGTTTAAAAGCCTTCATACATTCTTTATTGAACACGAACTTGGCATTTTTTCCAATAACTTGCACAAGGGATTCACTACCTTAGAAAAGTCCTTGATGAATCTTCGGTAGAACCCCGCATGCCCAAGGAAACTTTTAACCCCCTTGACTGAGGTAGGAGGAGGAAGCTTTGAGATCACTTCAATTTTAGCCTTGTCCACCTCTATGCTGTGCTTTGATATTTTATGGCCGAGGACAATGCCTTCCTTGACCATAAAGTGGCATATTTCCCAGTTAAGCACAAGATTGGTCTCTTCACACCAGGCCAATACCCTATCAAGATTCTTCAAACATTCATCAAATGAGTCACCCATAACACTGAAGTCGTCCATGAACACCTCCAAAATGTCATCCACCATATCGGTAAATATGGCCATCATACACCACTAGAATGTAGCTGGTGCATTACACAACCCAAATGGCATCCTAGAAAAGGCAAAGGTACCATACAGACACGTGAAAGTGGTTTTCTCCTGATCTTCCGGAGCAATCAAAATCTAGTTGTACCCTGAGTACCCATCCAAGAAACAGTAGAAGGCATGCCCAGCAAGTCTATGTAGTATCTGGTCAAGAAAAGGCAATGGAAAGTGATCCTTGCGGGTCACTTTATTTAGCTTGCAGTAGTCTATGCACACCCTCCATCCAGTGACAGTCCTGGTGGGAATCAACTCATTTTGCGCATTGGTAACCATGATCATACCACCCTTCTTCGGTACACATTACACCGACAAAGCCCAAGAACTATCCGAGATGGGGTACACAACCCCTGCATCTAACCACTTGATCACCTCCTTTTTCACAACTTCTTGCATAGCCTCATTCAACCTCCTCTGATTTTCCACAGAGGGCTTGGCATATTCCTTAAGAATAATCTTGTGCATGCAAAAGGCGGGGCTTATCCCCCGGATAACAGCTAAAATCCATCCAATTGCCTTCTTCCATTTTGGGAGCATCGCTAATGTGGCATCTACCTACATGTTAGTAAGACAAGAGGAAAGAATAACTGGCAAAGTTGAACTAGGGCCTAAGAATTCATACCTGAGGTGTGGAGGCAACGGGTTAACCTGCAACACGGGAGGTTCCTCGATTGAGGGCTTTGTTGGTGGAGTCTTCTTATTCTCAAGATCCAAAGAGAACTTCCGAGGCTTATAGGAGTAAGAGCTCATTCCATGTAAAGCATTGACACACTCCACCCGGCCTTTATCCTCATTTACATTAAGATTCAACAATACCGCTTCTAGAGGGTCCTCCACATTGATCATTGCACTAGTATCATCAACTATCACTGTCGTGACAAGATCCATAAAATAGCACACTTCAGTATTGTTGGGCTGCTTCATTGACTTGCACACATGAAAGACTACTTTTTCATCACCCACCCAGAAGGTGAGTTCTCCTACTTTCATATCAACTAAGGCCTTCCCAGTTACAAGTAAAGGTCTTCCTAATATGATCGGAACCTCAAAATCAACATTGCAGTCCAAGATTATAAAATTAGCGGGCAAAATGAACTTGTCCACCCTGGACAAGAACATCATCTACAATACCAAGCAGCCTCTTCATAGTTATATCCGCCATTTGCAACCTTATTGAAGTAGCCCTCAGTTGCCCAATACCCAAAGTTTTGAACACGGAGTAAGGCATCAAATTGATACTTGCACCTAGATCGCACAATGCCTTTGCAAAATTAGCGCTCCCAATGGTACACGGGATGGTGAAAGCATCGGGATCTTCAAGCTTTGGAGCCATCGAGTGCACAATTGCACTTACTTGGTGAGTCATTTTGGTGGTCTCACAGTCCATGGATCTCTTTTTAGTCACCAAGTCTTTTATGAACTTGGCGTAACCCAACATTTGCTCAAGAACTTCCACCAAAGGAACATTGATTGATAAGCTCTTCATCATGTCAATAATTTTCTAAATTGGTTCTCATTCTTTTGCTTCGCAAGCTTTTGAGGGTAAGGTGGAGGACGCCTTGTCAAGGGAGCCTTAGCCTTGGGCACTACCATTTCAGGTATGTCTATTACGTGTTCCCTAGACGGGTTCACATAATATTGGGTTTCCACCTCTTCATCATGAACATCAATCCTCACTTCCGCATTTACATTCTCTTCTCTCACTTGCTCATCAACTAAAGGAACATCATTATCTGGCACTTGAATCTCATCACTCACAATTTTCTTTTGCTTGGAGGTATTCACATCACCACCTCGACCACTTCTAGTAAACACCGTCATTGCATGCCCGGTATTATTCCCACCCTTTAGGTTTACTACTGTATCACTAGTTAGAGCCCCCTTAGGGTGAGTATTCAAAGACTGTGAAATCTGGCCAAGTTGAACCTCCAAATTCTGGATTGAAGTATTGTGGGATGCCAACTGGGCATCGGAGTCAGCGTTCTTCTTCATCATTTGTTGAAACATCATCTCGATCCTTCCCATCTCATTGTTTGACGAGATAGGACCTTGGGAAAAAAATGGAGGTGAGTTTTTTGGTTGTTGATACATCGGAGGCCTTTGAAAGTCTTGCCTCTGATTCCCTTAATTGCCATTGTTCCAACCCCCTTGGTGATTGTTTTGTCCCCAATTGTTGTTGTTGCCACTCTAGTTACCCTGATTTTTCTGGTTTCCCCAATTTTGATTGGTGTTCCCCCAATTGCTATTGCCTTGTTGGTTTTGATTCCCCCAATTTCCTTTGGATATCCATTGTTGTTGTTGGTTAGGAGCATTGCCCCTTTGTACTTGGTAATTGTTCACATATTGCACTTCTTCATTTTGCTCATCATAGCCCTCATCTTGATTGAAACCACCACTACCTTGGTCATATTTATCAGGACTACCTTGACCTTGTTGACCTCTTTGTCGCCTCTTGTTGACACCTTCCATAGCATTTACTTGTCTATGAGCTTGAACCTGTTGCAATTGAGCTTTCGCTAACTAGTTCATTGTGGTAGTTAACTCTGCTATTGCCTGGCCATGATCATGGAGCTCTTGGTGCAAGTGGATGATAGTGGGGTCACCCTGTGGCACATTGGCTCGACTTTGCCAAACTGAGAAAGTATCTGCCATCTCATCCAATATCTCACATGCTTGATCATAAGGCGTGTTCATAAAATTTCCCCCTGCTAGCTGGTTCAGCACACACTGATTAGTTGTGTTAATGCCACGACAGAATGTCTGCTGAATCATTGCTTCGGTCATGTCATTGTTCGGACATTCTTTCACCATTGTCCGATATCTCTCCCAGATCTCATGAAGTGGTTCATTAGGTTCCTGTTTGAAGGCCAAAATCTCATCTCTCAAAGTCTTCATATGCCCCGACGAGAAAAAATTTGCTATAAACCTGTCCACCAACTCATCCCAAGTGGTGATGAAATGGTTAGGAAGTCTTTCAAGCCAGTCCAAAGCTTTCCCTCTAAGTGAAAGGGAACAATCTCAACCGAAGTGCATCCTCTGACATATTTATTTGCTTGCTTCCCCAACAGGTATACACAAAGCCTTTAAGATGTTTGTTAGCATTATTATGGGGAGCACCTATGAAATACCCTCGCTGCTCCAACAAAGTCAATATCACATTTGTAATTTGGAAATTGCCTGCCCGGATCCGGGGTGGGACAATTGCACTAGCATATCCTTCGTTTGGAAGCACCCGAGGAGTCGCTCTTGGAGGTGGGGGAAGGGTTTGGAACATTATCATTGGCCTGGCGGCCTCTCTTTTGAGCTTGAGGCACTATAGGTACCTCATCATCAATATTGTCATCTATCTCCTCCCCTGGAATGACATTTCTAAGAGGTCATTGTTATTATTTGCCATGTTGTACTTGAATTAGCGACACACACAAATTAGTATCACAGAAGGAAAGAAAAACAAGACACAAAACAATTTAGATAGATAGCCAAAACCATTAGCTCCCCGGCAATGGCGCCAAAAAGTGATCGGGTCCAACCCTACACCACTATAGAGTGGCAAGAGCGGTTGATGCAGTTTTTACCTGAGAAGGTCGGGATCGAATCCACAAGGGCTAATACAATTTTTGAAGTTGGATTCCTATCTAATCTAGCAGTGTGTAGTGCTTTTGATTACACTTCCAATCATGTTTGTTTGTTTGTTACTTCTAATTTTATACTAATGAAGTGCAAAATTAAGCTAAGTAGATATGTTTGTAGGGTTTTCTAAATGGGTAAAGAGGCATTAGGGAAGTGACCTACTCCTAGGTGAGTATCTAACGGGATCTAGAACTTAGGGCAATAATGTTAAATTTGGGATCATGATATAGCCAATGCACGAAGTTACTCACTCTACACCTCTCGGTAGTAAGAGTGACCTTGCCTTAGCTGGCTTTCTCAAGCCCAATTGGGTATTTAATTTGTGCAAGCAATGTTGGCTCAAGTTGGGTATTACTATCTCTAGGTTTAGCCCTTTAATTGGGGCTATCAATCTCTTGAATACACCCTAATTCCTTGTTGTCCTGAAATTCCTAGACTTAGTCTCTCTTTCTCAAGAAGAGCCTAAGTCAAAAAGGCACAAACTAGTTTTTGCAACCACTAATTCAACATAGAAAGCATAAATCAGGCCAAATAACAATCACTCATAAACATCAAAACCCTAAAATAAAAGACCCATTAAATACCCACACTGGTTGAGCCACAACCCTAGCTAATGGGTTTAGCTACTCATAATTGAAGAAAAAATCATAGATTGAGATGAAGAATAATCCATAAATTGTAATTACAAGCTAAGAGACTAAGATTAATTGCTAAGTAAGCTACAAAATTACTCAAAATAGTCAAATACGGAGTTTCACGTGCTCAGCTAACGTAAGATGACCTAAAAATCTGAAAAGAAAGTATTTATACATAGCTAAATTTTTCGGACAAAAATGCCCCTAACGGAGGTACCGCTGCAGCGATGAGGCAACCACGGACCTTAGTCTTTAGCTTTTGCTCAAACTCTAGGCTCTCTGAATCTCTTTTTCGCGGATCGCAGTAAAAGGACTGCTGTCGTGGTAGGGGTACCGTGGTCGCATAAAATCATCACGGACCATAGTAACTTGAAATGCCTCAACTGGTATCTCTCTGAACCTTGCCACCACGGATCGCGATAAAAGGACCGCGATCGCAGTGGATTTTCCGCTATAGCACTGCTTTGACTTGGCTTTAAACTTGTGTAGGTTTCACTCCTTTTTGAGCTGGTTATGACATCCTTGTCTCCTTTTGACCAAACACTACAAACAAGCACAACAAGTTAGCTTTTGGGAATACCTGTACACATTTTAGTCCAAAACTCAAGAAAAAAGGAGCATAAACTAGACTAGAATCCCTAGTTATCAGCAAGCTGAGTCAACAAACAAAGTTATTATTAATAACTTGAAGAAGAGATTAGAATAATCAAAAGGCAAGTGGCTGGAAGTGTTACCAATGGTATTGTGGGCTTATCGAACGACATGCAAAACAAGTACGGGTGAAACTCCATTTTCAATTGTATATGGTGTTGAAGCCTTAATTTCGGTAGATATAGGTGAACCAAGTACGTGATACACATATGCTACTGATAAGGCAAATAAGGAAGAGATACGAGTAAATTTGGATCTATTAGAATAAAGGAGAGAAGCAACGTTAATTCGGATAGCGGCTCAAAAACATATGATTGAGCGATATTACAAAAGGAAACCTAATTTGAGATACTTCAAGACTGGAGACTTCGTCCTCAAAAAGGCATTTCGATCGATAAAAACGGCCAATGCAAGAAAATTGAGTCTAAATTGGGAAGGTTGTTGTAGGATTCAAGGCATCGTTAGAAAGGGAGCATATGAGCTGGAAACCATGGATGACAAGGTACTACCATCAAACTGGAATGCAGTTCATTTGAAAAAGTTTAGACGAAGAAAGTACACATTGTCAGGTATCACTCAAATTCAATATTATTTGGTTCTTTTAAATTTTTTACTAACAATTTTAGATGATAGTAAAAAAATTTAGGCCGTAACAAATGATGATATTAAACCCGAAAGACATGCGAAATACTAAATTATTCCCGGTCTAGGTTGCAACTTTTCTAATGAAAAAAGGGTTATTCAGTCATCATCCAAATGAATATCTTCGAGTCTCGTCCGTATTGTCCTTTTCAGGGAATGGACCAAAAAGGCATAGTTCAGTTCAGCCTGAATCAAAAACCTTGAAGAAACCTTGAATTTTTCAAAGGAGTGTGAACTCGCGAAAAGAACAACAACAACAAACCAAGTTTGGTCCCATAAACGGGGTCTGATAAAGAATGCAAGATATTTCATATTCCTACGAGTTTTAGGTTAAGGCCAAAATTTAGTCACGAGATAATAGACACGATTTTGTATTTTAAAATCTTCTACAATGAAAGCAGTTATGAAAGTGTTGTACGAATAATTATGAAATAATGTACAAAATTTATTTGAAAGTTTAAAGCATAAAACTTCCTCAAATTATTTCTCTTTTCATGTCTACTTCATGCTTCATATATATACACCAATATGAAGATGAGACGTCATCTTCATCAGTGTCGTTAACATAAAAGAGCCTTCTTTTTATAAAAACTCGTGTTTATCAAAGTCACGGATTGTTAAGGAATTTTTAAATGCAAAGAAAAATCTCAAATATCAAAATAATCAAAGAGCGAAATATGGGACAAAAGAAACCGAAACATTTATATATATTAAGCCTTGAAAAAACAAAGGTGTTAATTTATCATTAAAACCCAAATGAGAACAGGGGTAGCAAAAAAAACTTTCCAAAAAGTTGTTAAGCTAAGAGAAAAACGACATAAGGAAGTTCCAAATAAAAGCTAACAAAAAACAGGAGAAAACTAAGGAGCATCATCAATGGAAGCATCATCCAGGGGAGCATCAATAACGGGAGAAGAAAAATTAACTTTACGTTGCTGAGTGTTATCAATTGCTTCTTTAGCCTCAGCATTAAGGTCAATACCCTCCTGGTTGGTTTCAGTTAGAGTCTCGAGGTGAGTGTTTAAGAAAGCCCATCTCACATCCAACGATAACTTATCCTCGAGAGTCTCATAATCCTTCTCCTACTCGTCAATCTCAACTCTCAACTCTTCTTTTTCTGCTTTTGAAGCATCATAAATTATCTTTAAAGGAGTGAGAGAACTTACCAAGAACATAATTTTATCTATAGAGGTGTGGAGATCTTCCTGAACTTGGGTAAGTGTCTGAACCAATTCTTCCGCATAAACCTCTTTATGATTAAGGAGTTCTTTCAAACTCCTTATCTCTTCAGTTGCCTTGGAAAGTTGTTCAGCAAAAGAGGACTCCAGTATATCCTTATCCTTTTCAACCTGGCTAGAAGAAGCTTTTTCAACCGCTAATTCAACAGAAACCACCCTCATTTGTTTTTCCAAAGCATTCTTCTCTTATGCAAGAACTTCTTTTTCCAGTTGAATGATTTCAACTTAAAATCAAAGATTTTCATGGGGGGAAATGGGTGTTTTAGGTAGAGCCTAGGTTTTTCAAAAATTGGGGATTTGGACCTCGATTTGAGGTCTGATTTCAAAACAAATTATATATTTGGGTTCGTGGGAGAATGGAAAATCGGGTTTTGGTTCAAACCTCGGGCTTAGACCATGTGGGCCCGGGGGGAATTTTTGACTTTTTGAGTAAAACTTTGGAAAACTCATCTTCATACACTGGGGTTGATTCATTTAGCGTACCCTCGAACTATTCCTTCTAGTTATTGGCCTTAGTGCACAATTCTATAGCTAGTTGTTTCGTATGAGAAACTTTTTTCATAAGCTCGGTGCCAATCAAATTAAGATGCAAAGGGGAAGACTTATAAATAAGGAAGAAAGAAGAAATGAAATGTAATTAAGTTTGTACCTTCAAAGAAGAATGAACAATGTCATTCATTAAAGTCAGTGAGCTATGACCTTCAAATTTCTCCTTCTCCATGGGGCCTAGCAGCAGTTTCAACCACACGTCGGTTTGACCAGATTTTCTTAATAAATTCCCTCCCTCAGGGATCTCAATTACAACTCTTTTCATCTCCCTCCTGTTGTTAGAAGGTCCAGCCTCTACATGGGAAGCAACCACGGGAATAACAATCGGAGTAAAAGTAACCACGGGAGTAACAACAAGAGTAACATCAGGTAAAGATATGGGGGAAATTTAATCTGAAAGGGAAGCAAGGGGAAATTCTTCGGAAACAAGCTTGGAAGCTTCTTCATCCTTGAAGCCTTGATCTAACAATCTATTAATAGAATTTGGGGGAGGATCAATAGCATCTTCATTAGAAATCACTAAATAAGTGTTCTTTGGCTCATCTATGAGTCTGAAAGGAATTAAACTTGATGGAAGGTCATCATCAGAAACCATACGTCTCCTGACGTGTCTTCTTCTGTTTTTTCTTCATCATCAGAACCACGAGTTCTGTCAGTTTTCCATTTGGAAGAAGATGCATTTAAAATCCGCTCATGGGCAAGACTCAAGAAAAGTTTGGTTGACGGAACAGATGCGGGACTAATGCCACGAATAGCAAATCCTAACAAAAGAAAAGGGAAGGGTGAGAAATTCTTGTATAAGTAAGAAAGAGAAAAAGAAGAACAATGAAGGTAAAAAGTACCCTGCGTCTTCACTTTCCAATCGAATTTTTTAGAAAGGTATTTCCAAGATCTTTTTTTTTTCATAGGAGCAGCAATTAACATCTTTTCTATCCAAGCGCGGAAGTTGGGAATCTCATCAAAAACTTTCATGGTTGCTGAAAATTGGTATATGATTACATGAAGTTTTCTAAGATGTATAAAAAAATAGAAGAATAGAACTTACGTGCAAAGTTCCATTTCTCCGGGAAAGGCATGTTTTCTTCACCCAATAATCCACTAGTGGGGGCAACAACAAAATGGGCATACCAGCTATGGTGCCGATCATCCTCAGGGCTAACCTACATCTCTTACTTCTAGCCACGAAGGAAAAAACTCCTTCACGAAATAATTTAGGGGAGTAGAGATGAAGCAAGTGTTGAAAGGTAAAAGGTACAGAAACCAGATTCAAACAATAGCGAAGGCATGCAACAACCCTCCATACTATGGGGCCAATGTGGCCAAGACACACATTGAAGTAATGACAGAACTCAATAATTACTGGATCGATAGGTGGCTTGAACCCTAAAGTAAAAGGGTAAGTATAAACAAAAGAGAAACAAGCATGATAAGATGTGATTCTAGTTCGCACCAAGGACTAAAACTGGGAAATCTGGTTTCCAGTAAAACTCTCGTCGAACCAAGGTAAGAAGAGCAGTAGTGATTAAACTCGGTAAAGATCATCAAGATTGAGGGAAGCTATGAAAGAAACGTGATTTCTCATGGTTTTGCGATCAGTTACGACAGAAAATTCTTTAAGGAACAATCTCTGCAACTGTGGGCTCACGCACAAGTTCATTTAAATCTCTATTCCTAGAAGAAGATCTAGGGGTTAGAGGAGCCCTAGGTCTAGAAGAAGATGGCCTAGCGGAACTACTTTGAGAAGAAGAATCACGATTAGAATGAACCAAGACTACAAAGTCTACCACCTATCCTACTTCTAGTAGGGGCAATAGAAGGCAAGTTCATCAACAATTACCACTTTGCGGGGGACTGGTGTTGTTGAAGACATGATTATCCAAAAAAATATAGAGGGGGGAGGGGTCAAAAATACAACGAAGGAGTAAGGTAATGGGTACTGAAGAAAGAAGACTCCAAGAAATCAAATAAGAATGAAGTATTTATAAGAAGACACGACCATTGTTAAAGTTGGTCATCATGAAGCATCATAATGGAACCGTCACTTCGTGACTGACACACCTGCAGAAAAAACACTAAAAAGCACTGAAACCTGCAGATCCAATCGTCAGAAGCCATGTGGCATGGGCATTAAGTAGATATGACTTACGTCGCATCGATTCTAAAGGAGACATGATGATACTCGAGAAACGGCAACAAGGAATTCTCGTCATAAAAACTTACCACTTCCCAAATATTTAGTTGATAATATTCAAAAAGTGGGGGACTATCTGTATTGATAGAAAAAAGACATGACACATGGAATATTAGTAAGTTAACAAGCATGACGCATGGAACAACAGTATAGCGACAAGTGGCACTCTCAATTAATTGAATTAAGAATGCAAGGAAGGTGCGGGAGAAACTTCCACGAGGCAGCACTGATAAGAGGACCGAGCCTAACTGTTGTCAAAGAGGGGGCATGAGCAAAATGAATAAAGGTTAAAAAGAAGGGAAGATACACGAACCAGAAGTAAATAAGGAAGGAGAATCAGAGCAGTTATAGGAAATCTATAGCTATGAATATGCCAGTTACGGTCAGCTATAATAATGGGCAATCAATACAGTTAATGTCCATAGTGAATCCAAATTAAGTGCAAAAACTGTTATGATTGTACGCTCCTATAAGAATAAAGAATTTCATTTGTAAGGACATGTTTTAATTACTACTGAAATACAATCTATAATTTTCTACTTTATCAAAGTTTTCGGTCTTGAATTTAGGGATTGATTATCGATTCATTCCTTATTTCTCTTTGCTAATCATCTCTATTACTTTTATTATTTTTCTAAAGGATTATTGTGGAAGCTTAGTAAATTTTGGTTATCAGTAACCAATTTTCTTCTAAATATAGACTTTGACCAAGAAATCTATTTTTGGTTAAATAACTTTCTTATCAAGTGTTAGTGAAATGCGTCAAGCTCTTTGTTATGACATATTCATATGTCAAGATCTATGAAATTCTTATATCTTTTCGAATTTGAAACAGTATTTTGATAATTTAAAATTAAATAAAACATATCATTATATAGGTTCATCTACTAAAAACCTATATACGAAATTTCTTCAGTTGCTTACTCAGCCTAAGCAAGCATGACCGAACACCTGAAAGAAGTTCTTTCTCCATCGAACGAGAATGGACGAAGAACGAGGGGGCATTTTTTATGTTTAATTAGTAAACGTCCTTTGGACCAGATTTTCTAGCATTCTTATTAGAAATGAGCCTCAAACATTCAAAGAAGCAATATCTTCCTCGGAAGCCCAATATATGAAAGAGGCAGTCAATAGTGAGATAGAATCCATATTAAATAATCATATTTGGGAATTGGTTGATCTTCCTCCAGGAAATAAACCTTTGGGTTCTTAGTAGATTTTCAAAAGGAAAATAAAAGCTGATGGTACTGTTGATAAATATAAGGCAAGATTAGTTATTAAAGGGTTTAGACAATGAGAAGGTCTTGGTTACTTTGATACATACTCGCCGGTAACAAGAATTACATCTATCCGGGTGTTAATAGTGTTAGCCGCCATGTATAGCTTTCAAAAACATCAAATGGATGTGAAGACAACCTTCTTAAATGGAGATTTAGAGCAAGAAATTTATATGAACAACTTGAAGGTTTGTAGTTCCCGAAAAATAAAAGAAGATGTGTTGACTTGTTAAATCACTTTAAGGACTAAAAGAAGCACCAAAATAATGGCATGCGAAACTTGACCAAACAATATTGTCAAATAGTTTCAAGATCAATGAGTGCGACAAATGTATTTACATTAAGAATACTCCAAATCAGATAGTCATTGTTTGTTTATATGTGGATGATATGTTGATAATGAGTAACGACATTGCTAACATAAATGCTACTAAGCGCATGTTTACTAGTAAGTTTGATATGAAAGACTTAGGAGTTATCGATTTAATTTTGGGAATTAAAATTCTTAAGACTCCTAAAGGTCTAGCTTTGTCTCAATCTTATTATATTAAAATGGTATTTGGAAAGTTCAAATATTTGAACTTTAAAGTTGCAAGAATACCAATTGATTTAAAGCATACGCTTGTGAAGAATAAAGGTCAAAGCAAATCTCAACTGAAATATGCTTGAGTATTGGGAAATTTGATGTACATTATGAATTGTACACAATCGGATATAACTTGTGCAATAAGTAATCTTAATCGATATACAAGTAATCCCGACCAAGCTTATTGGATAGCAGTGAAACGAGTATTGGGGTATTTGATATATACCTAAGACTATGCATTACATTATAATAATTATCCCGCAATTATTGAAGGATATAGTAATGCAAATTGGATCATCAGATCACCAGAATTAAAATCCACAAGTGGATACGTTTTTACCATTAGTGGATGAGCAGTGTCTTGGAAGTCGTCCAAACAGACATGTATCGCCCGCTGTACAATGGAGTTTGAGCTTATAGCTTTAGACAAGGCTGGTGAAGAAGCTGAATGGCTCCAGAATTTCTTGAAAGATATTTCATTTTGGCCCAAACCTTTGGCACCTTTATGCATATATTGTGATAGTCAAGCGACAATAGGAAGGGAAGGGAGCATTATGTATAACGGGAAATCTTGTCACATACGATGAAGATATAATACCGTTAGACAACTACTCTCTAGTGGAATTATCACAATTGACTATGTAAAATCAAAAGATAATGTATCGGATCCGCCTAAAAAAGGCTTAACTAGAGAGGCGGTTGAGAAGTCATAAAAAGGAATGGGACTATGGCCGAGGACAAGTCACTGTGGTGGTAACTCTACCTACAAGACTGGAGATCCCAAGATCTAGGTTCATGGAGATCAAACAAAGTCATTAGTAGCGGTTCAACATTGTCAAATATAATTTTTGGTTGGCGGTTCAACATTGTCAAATAAATTTTTGGTCCATTCTCATGATGAAGACATTGTTCAGTACCAAGGATAAAGCGTTAAGGCTTTTTAATGGTTTCTAAGTTTGATACAGGGTATATCAAATAGTGTATCTATGGATAACACATTTAGGAATCATATATGTAAGTGTGAAGTGTAAGCAGTTTCAAGGAGAATTTTGAAAGGCTGGTTCTCTATGCACTTATGAAACCAGGCGGTGTTCATCGCCTAAACGAACACAACAATGAGAATCAAAGACAGTTAAGGGTTGATTGTGTGACATATGGATGTCTAGGTGTACTCCAAAGTTTGACGGTTTAAAGATATCAAATCTACCAATTGATCGAGTATATCCGACCTATGTTCACTACGGAAAGTTCAAAGGGAAACTCCTAATCATGCGATTAATCCCTGCTTGCGAATCACACAGTTTTCTCATGCATATTTTTTCCAAATAGCCATTCCCCATTTGTATGGGGGATTGTTGGTTTTTGTTAATTAAAACAAAAGAGGTATGAATGGAAAATGGTCGGAAAAAAATGGAGGAAAATACAATTTTGAATTAGTCCCTTTTACAAAGGAACTTTGTCCCTCATTGGATAAGAAGAGGAAAATTCTTGTGCTTATATATAGAAGCCCTTCTTCTAGCTTTTAAAAAGTTGAGAAGAGAGCAAGCCTCGCGCCGTCGCTCACTCGGCTCGGCTTCGGATTCGGATTTGGTCAATTGATATGATTGATTGATAATTTTTTGGACCGATTTTTTTTCACTTCTGTTATTTAATATTTTCTTTCCTAATATTTTTTCGCAAAAAAAATATTAAATTCGCGACATTATTTCCAGCGGTCAAATCGCGACCAACCATTCAGTTTAACAGAAATTTTGTCGAATAGATACCTCTTCAAACGAACAAGCACCTTTGCACCTCTTGGGACTCAACTCTGTTGGCTATAAATAGAGAGGTTCAGCCTTATTTTTTACCACCGAAATCTGAAAATCTTTTTCCTTTATCTTCTGCATTCTGCATTGTCTTTTAAAGCAAAAATGTAAGCATTTTGTGTGATTTGCTTCGTCATTTGAGTTCGCCAAAGTTCTGTGATTTGAAGTGCCGCTATCATAGAATAGTTATTATGCTCTATCTTGGGAGGAATTAATCCGAAACCTTGGGCAACTGTGAGGGGATTAAATTCCTTAAGAACACACAAGAAACTTGTGGGCTTGAAATTTTTCTGTTTTGTTTTCTTAAACTAACGTTTTCTAGTTTTCTGATTTTGAATTTTGTGAGAGAACAAGTTGTTTAATAAGAGCCAGACAAATTTGATGAGTTACTCCTTTCTTTTTCTATATCCTAAATATTTTGCATATAAGAATTAGTTTCTGGGCGATCAACCAACCTAACTTCAACACTGATTTGGCTCAAATAAAGTTTACATATTAAGTAAATAGGAAAAAAGAGACTTATTTGTGGTCCAAATGTTGCTTATATGATATTAAAAAGAGACTAATAAAGTATAGTAAACAGCTTGTAAGATAGCAATAACTTAATACAATCTTACCAACCAATAACTATAGTATCACACTCTACTAATCTTATTGATTTAGTTAAAGCTTACCATTCGCGGCGAATTTCGTGTATGGAAACTAAAAACTGCAATTGCCAAACAAATATTTTCACTTGCAAGTTATCTATATTATATTAAAAAGAGAGTAGTATGGATTATGATTAAGTTAAGTGGCAAATTAAAATGAAGTCATTTGGCAATTGTAGGACAACATTAATTATTAGAAATTATAAATGGAAACATAATTAAAGGAAGTAGTTTAATGAATCTTATACATAATCCAAATATATCTTAGACAAATCTAATCTCTCTCTCTCTCTCTCTCTCTCTCTCTCTCTATATACCAAGAAAACTTATAGTTTCTCTAAAATTGTTTTCAAAAAAAATTAGCCTCAGATGAATGGGGAATAAGTACCTTAAAGGACAAAGAATATACTCATCCTGAACAAAAAGTCGCAGTTAAATTCAATTACTGGGACTATGTGGAAAGCTTTAATAAGACTTTTCTCTATGAAAATCCTAATAGGAAGCACTCATGGTTTATGAAGTTATGTTCTAATATGTTCAAACAACAGATTCCAAATTGGTTTTGCAAATGGTGGAAATTATATGGTCCATCATTAGAAATACTTCCTCCATCTTTCAAGAGTTTATATTCTTTGTGGATAGATGTATCACCCAAAATAATTTCTTTACAAAATTAGCTAGAAATATGGAGGTAAAAAATTAATTAAAAAACTATAATTGAAAAAAATAAAAAATATAGAAAAACGTAAATTGAGATAACCTATGACTATTTATACTTTGAAGTAAGTTAAAATATAAAATAAAACTAAAATTTACTTATGATATTAAAGATTTATTGACTTCAAAAATTAAAAAATTCAAGCAGTAAAATAAGATCTTACATAAAGTATACAGTTATTTATACGATAAGAAAAAATTTAAATATTTATATCTTCTATATATATTATATTAAAAGGAAGGTAGTGAGGCATGACATTAAGCCAAGGGGCATATTCAGAAAATGTCACTTAGCATTTTTAAGACATAATCTAAATAGATTTTTAGACAAATTTAATAAGGATTAAAACAACTTAGATTTGATCAAATTTAATTTATGGTAGAAATCAATTAAAATTGACTTATATTCTTATAGTAAATAAATTTTGATAGCTTTCCAAATATAATTATTCACTAACCACTTGATCTGTTTTCTTTCATTCATAATTTTATTATTTTTAGAAATAGTACATAGAGAAATAAAATGATAATAAAAATATTATCATTAGATATAATGTGTTCAAATAAATAAGAAATTAATTTTTATGATTAATACTAAAATGAGTGTGGTAGAAATAGATATTAAATTAAACAATCTAATGAAAGCCACATAACAATGTAATAACATTATGTATTGAATAATGGAATAGCAAAAATAAGGGAAAAATAGAGAAAAATTAATCAAAACTTTCATCATAAAGAAAATGATAAAACTTATTTAAATTTGAGATGAGAAAGTTGTTATTTATCTATTATGATAAGAAAGATCATATTGTGGATAATACCACACAACTTATGTGTAACAGATAAAATAAGAACTTAAAAATATTTAAAATAAATTAGAAATAGCGTGAGAATATTTATGCTAAGAATTAGTTTAGAAAATAAAATAAAGTGAAAAAAATACTTAAAAATACTATTAATAAATTTAAATAACTTAAGAATTCAAGAATTTTTTTTTAAATAAAATAGATATTTATTTTAAGATTACAAAATTTCTAGATTATCTATATTATATTAAAGGATAGTAGTGGATAATAATACTAAATAAAGTGGCACCAAAAATTAAATTCTTACTAGATATAGAATTGAAATTTAAAAAATATAAAATAAATATCTAATATACGTAATTTTACTAACTAAAATTAAAAGTCAAATTTTGTATCTTGAAACTAAAAGAGAATTTTTTTTATTGCATGTAATACAAAAATAAATATAAGAAAACTATACGGGTAAAATATTAATTAAAAATTTCTTAGGAGGGAAGAGATTGTATAAAGGAAAAAATAGATATAATGTGAGAATATTTATACTTTAAATTAATTTAAAATAAAATAAAGTAAATAATTGAATTATATTCAAAAATATTATTGATAGATTTAAATAGTAAAATAGTTTTGAGTAAGAAGATAAAAGCGTAAAATATATTAAATTTCAAGAATAAAAAATAATATTATAATTATTAAAAGGATAATAGGCAAAATATTAAGTCAATTAGTAAGCCGAAAAAAATCACATGAAAGTATAATAATAGTAAATAATAAATAATATAATAATTATAAGCAAAGAATAAAAAAAATTGTGTAAAATTTAAAAGAATAAGACTTATTTAAGCTTGAGATAAAAAATAAACTAATACTGAAAATTTTATTAAAATAATATAATTTAATATGTTCAAAGGGGACAAATCACCACATGACATAGTTAGTAATTTTCAATATTGATAACGAAACGAAATTCAAGTACTAAAATTGTCACGACCCAAACCTCGCTCCGGTCGTGATGGCGCCTCTCGTGAAGACAAGGCCAGCCAACAAACCCATATCGCCTTTTCAAAAATAGTTAAACATTAATAAATAGTTTATATATGATTTAATGATATAATTAACGGAAGCACAACCCGACACAGCCCTAACCGGGGTATCACAAGTCACGAGCATCTACTAGGGTATAAATACAACTAAAAGTCTGGAGTGTACAAATACAGACTAATGAAATGAGGAGAGAGAAAAGCAGTACTACGAACGCCGGCAGCTACCTTGCTAAACCCTGATGACTCTGCCTCCGATCAGCAAAAACATACCTGAATCTGCACACAAGGTGCAGGGAGTAATGTGAGTACTCCGACTCAATGAGTAATAATAATAAATAAAGACTGAAGGCAAGAAATCACATAAAAACACAAGGCATTTCATACTGAAGTAGTAAAATCACTTTAAACAGTAAAGCAGTGAGAAATCAAGTGAAAATCCATTTTTCCAACAAGTAGAACAAGTAGTTTACAAGTGAATAACAAAATGATAGAAATGTAAACAGCCCCTCGGGCAAAACATGTACAACAAACCGCCCCTCGGGCATAATATCAACAGAACCAGCCCCTCGGGCTCAATATCAGAACAGTGCCAACCCCTCGGGCTCAATATCAGAACAGTAACAGCCCCTCGGGCTCAATATCAGAACAGTAACAGCCCTTCGGGCTCACTCTTATAATAGTATCAGCCCCTCGGGCTACCTCACAATCACTCATATCAGCCCCTCGGACATAGTATCAATCACTCAGAACAATAGGTACCTGTGCTCACTATGGGTGTGCAGACTCCGGAGGGGCCTTTTACGGCCCAAGCACTATATCAAGCCACATCGTGGCATCATCACTCAGCATATCCTCACATCACTCAAGCCACCGCGTGGCATATAAAGTATCTCAGGCCCTCGGCCTCATATCACTCGTCCTCACATCACTCAAGCCACCTCGTGGCATAAATAGTATCTTAGGCCCTCAGCCTCATATCACTCAGCATATCCTCACATATGGCCCTCGGCCTCACTTAGTCCGGAAATCATCATAAGCCCCTCGGGCATTTGTAAAACAATAGTTATCAGCCCAAAATACCATTTAGAAATATCATTTGAGTTTTCAAATCTGCATAAAAGCGGCTCAGTTTGTAAAACAATAATTATCAACAGGACTGAGTTTAAATATAAGTCAAAACAGTGAGGAAATAGTGATAAAAATTCCCAAAGGATTCAAATAATTGGCACGAAGCCCAAGTATAGCAATCAGCTCAAATCATGATGATAACAAATAAGTTTCAATCAAATATGCGGTAAAATCATCAATCGGGATGGACCAAGTCACAATCCCCGGTAGTAAAAGACCCCGCGCTCATCATCCAGCGCGTGTCTCACCTCAATATAGCACTACGATGTGCAAATTCGGGGTTTCAAACCCTCAGGACATCATTTACAATCATTACTCACCTCGAACCGGCTAATCCTCTAGCTCGCGATGCCTTTGTCTCTCAAATCGACCTCCGAATGCCTCAAATCTAGACACAATAATTCGATTCAGTTAATAAAAATTATACGAATTAATTCCATATGAAATTCTACATTTTCCATTAAAAATCTGAAATTGCACTCAAATTTCGCACGTGGGGCCCACATCTCGGAACCCGACAAAATTTACGGAATATAAAACCTCATCCAACCACGAGTCCAACCATACCAATTTTACTAAAATTCGACATCAACTCGACCCTCAAATCTTCAAATTAAACCAAGAGGGTTTTCAAGATTTTTCCAACTAAAATCATCAATTAAATGCCAAAACTAGTAATAGATTTGGGTAATCTAACCAAAATTGAGTTAAGAACACTTACCCCATTGTTTTCTCTGAAAATATCCCGAAAATCGCCTCTCCCCGAGCTCCGATTTGCTAAAAATGGAAAATGGGACGAGTCCTATTTTCAGAGCTTGAATCTGTCCAGAAAATATCATGGGCACTGTTCACGCGTGCGGTACTGTTCACGGGGGTACTGTACATGATATTGTTCACAGGGTATTGTTCACGGTACTGTTCATGGGGTACTGTACACGGTACTGTTTCTGCAATTTTCCCTAAGTCCGAAATCACTCCGAGACACCTCTGAAACACTCCCGAGCCCTCGGGGCTCCTAACCAAACATATACACTAACTCAACAACATCCTACGAACTTAATCGTGCGATCAAATCGCCAAAATAACGTCATATACCATGAATTAAGCTTTAAAATCCAAGAATTCTTTCAAATTTCATAAAACATCAAATTTTCCATTTTGAGTCCGAAACACGTCAAACGACGTCCGTTTTCAACCAAACTTTACAGAAAGTGCTTAAACCCTATATAAGACTTGTACCGTGCGCCGGAACTAAAATACGGGCCCGATATCATCACTTTCTAATCAAATTTCATTTCCATTTTCCTTAAATATTTTTAGAAAATAATTTTACTCAAAAATTCATTTCTCGGGTTTGGGACCTCGTAATTTGATAATTCTTGTTCCTATGAGTCAAAAATAATGATATGAACATAGTCCTTCAATCGAAACTCAATTCGGAGCTCGTTTGCTTAGTGCGATACCCATTTCGCTCGTTAAATAATTAACATATGATTCGCGTGAAAAACCAAATCACGACTTGATGAAATTAGACCAATATTTCCAGATCACTTCTATAATTCATTATCAAAATTCTGGAAGTCTCGAAATCAAATTTCGATCTCTAGAACTAAAAATGGACCTTTGGATCATTGTGCTTATGCTCAAAACAGCAAAATCTTCCAAAAACTCTTCCAAAACTTATCCGAGCCTCATGGGACCCCGACCAAAAATGCCAACATAATTCATAACATCATTTTAACCTGTTTCAATCATAAAAATTCCTCAAACAACATCAAATTACCCAAAACTCATCGAATTCAAGCCTAAGTTTCCAAAAACTTCCGAAATACTCTTTCAATCAAAAACCCGACCAAACGATGTCCGAATAAACTGAAATTTCGCACACACATCACAAATGACATAATGAAGCTATATCAACTCTCGTAATTCCATTATGACCACTACATCAAAATCTCGCCTATCAACCGGAATTCGCAAAAATACTAACTTATCCAATTCAAGCCTAATTCTACACCGGACCTCCAAAACCAATTCCGATCACACTCTTAAGTCACAAATCACCTAACGGAGCTAACCAAATCATAAAAATTCCAATCCGAGATCAAATACACGTAAGCCAAATTTTAGTCAAACCTTTCAAATTTCAAGCTTCAACTGAGAACTGTTCTTCCAAATTCATTCTGATTAACCTGAAACCCAATACCAATGATTTACATAAGTCATAATACACCACACGGGGAAAGTAATGCCCAAGAACTGGAGAGCGAAGTGCAAAAGCTCAAAACGACCGGTCGGGTCGTTACAAAAATTAACCTATTAGATTATATAAATATAGGAAAAGAAAACAGGTTATCAATTATGAGATTTGCGAAATGGTTTCATGTCTTGCTTTTTAATTAATATCTAATGATTATCAATAAATTTTATCTGGAAGGTTTATATTTTAAAGTTATTTATACATAATTCAAATATTCCAAATCACAACCCGACATGATTTGTGTCTGCGCATCGCGCGAGTACTAATACTAGTTTGATCATTAAAGAATTTCATATCTTTCTTGTATATTTGTAACTGGTCCAATTTCATAAGTTTCTTTAGCTGTTTTACCTTCAAAAAAAATAGAAAAAGGGCCAGGCTGGACGAACCTCAAGAAGCTCATCTAGGCTGAAATTATTTGAAGAATTAATCTAAATAGTTGTTTATTCAATCGCTTAAATTAAAAATTAGCGGTGAATATATGTATGGATAACGATATGATCAATGTATAATCTATATATACCGAGTAAAAGGAGTAAACAGAATATCTGATCGGCTATTTATGTAAAGATACCAATTTATTTCTCTTCATGTTTTAGTTAAAGGAGTTGTTATATGAATAGTCGGCCAACTTCACTATTTTTTTCTAGCCGGTATACATATATATTATATATTGATTATACATAATTATACATAATTAAACATATATTGTACGTAAATTATATGTATTAATTATACATCCGCGGGCTATTTTAGTTTAATAGATTAGGTGGATGGTTATTTGGGTTAATTCTAGGAAATCTTATATAAATATCCCAAATAAGTCCCAGCTTATCAACCTTAAGCCATTAATCATAGACTTACCAAAACTAGCCAAACACATATAAAAATTGAAAACTCAAATAAATAAGGTTATTTCTCTCCAAGAATCACACGCAAAGATCTCCTTCCATATTTTTAAGCGTAATTATGAACATTAGGTGCAAGAATTAGATGCAAGATGGAAAGAAAATTTCATGGATTAGGTAGCAAATAAGGTGATGAAATACGAAAATATATATATACAATATTCCAAAAATATAAGCAAAAAGGACTTTTTTCATTGGATATGATTGAAATTCATTGAAAACATATAAATGAATCAATATACAAATTTTGAGAAAGATTGGAGTTGATTTGAACTGATTTTGTATCAAAATTCGTAGTTAAAATCACGTTCAAAAAATTCCTCTGTGACACATGTACACGCATGTATCTCACACACATGTATACACACATGTATACATAGATATACATTTGATACAAATATGATACATATACGATACACATATTATTTTTTTCATGTTCATCTTCTACTTCGAATTACACACTCATACCACCTCAAACTCCACTAAATCATTCTAAAATTGAGATTCAAGCTCCTAAGACGTACACAATCTATTCTAATAATATCCACTCAAAAGAAAGAAATTGGCTAATATTAATAATTTTTGACTAATATTAATAACATTTTATGAATTGATCAATTTTTGTAATAAGCTACTTATCAATGGAGGTAACTAGTAATTTTCCTTAATTTTCTATTTGGGTTAATTCTTAATTCTTCTAGTTAAATGTCTCGTCGCGTTTGGGCTATATAATAAGGCCCATAGGAAATTGGGCCTGCAAAATTATCCAATCTATTTAAACACCATCCAGATTCTGCCTTCTCCATCTCAAATCCTAACAATGGAGAATCTCATGGCCACTTACCAAGACGACGACGAAGAAGAAAACACCCCTGCCGTCGAAGCTGCATCATCCGCCGCTGAACCTCCACTAGTTCCCGCCGAAGCTTCACCATCTTCCGCCGAAGTTCCACAACCAGTTGCCGAAAATGGCAGTGCGAATACTCCAGAAGCCGAACCCGAATTGCCCACCACCGACCCGAAAATTCCCTTGAAAGAAGAAGAAGACGACGACGACGATGATGACGTGGATGAAGATGAAGAAGAAGAGCCACCACCAAAGAAGCAAAAGCCACTTTCCACTTTAACCCTAACACCACCAAAAGTAGAAGAAGAGGAACAACAAAATGGCGAACTGACCAAATTGCCCTTGTCAACACCCATAATTACAGCAGCAGCAAAGGAAACTCCGACCTCCACAAGCAGCAAGAAAGCAAAATACAAGAAGAAAAACAACAACAACAACCTCTGGACAAAACCCAGTTCACGTAAAGGCAAAAAAAAGAAGCAAAACAACAACAACAACAACAACAACAACAGCAACACAAAAACCAACAAAAACGGCGCCGTTTCAGCACAAGAAGCTGAAGACAAAGTTTACATTACACCAATCCCAAGATTCCCTGACAAAAATGACGACAGCCCAGATATGAAAATCTGCCTTTCAAAAGTTTACAAAGCAGAAAAAGTGGACATAAGTGAAGATAGATTAACAGCAGGGAGTATTAAAGGTTACAGAATGGTGAGAGCAACAAGAGGAGTATTAGAAGGAGCATGGTATTTTGAGATTAAGGTAATGAAATTAGGTGAAAGTGGGCATACAAGACTTGGTTGGTCAACTGATAAAGGAGATTTACAAGCACCTGTTGGATATGATGGGAATAGTTTTGGATATAGAGATATTGATGGTAGCAAGATTCATAAAGCTTTAAGGGAGAAATATGGGGAACAAGGGTATGGTGAAGGTGATATTATTGGTTTTTATATTAATTTGCCTGAAGGTAGTCAGTATGCTCCGAAACCACCGAGACTTGTTTGGTATAAGGGACAGAGATATATGTGTGCTTCTGATCCTAAGGAAGATCCTCCCAAAACAATTCCAGGTATTTCACTGACACCCAGCCCAAGTGCTAGATTTTATTTGAACATTTATTGGTGTTGTTTTTGATAAAGGCTCAATTTTTATGCCGAATGCTGTCAATGAGGATTCATATATCTGACCCCAACTTGTTTGGGGCTGAGGTGTAGTAGTTGTTGTTCGTTGCTGTTATTTTGATAAATGTTCAATTCTTATGCTTAATGCTGCTCAAAATGATGCTTAAAGATTCATATAGCAGACTTCAACTTGTTTGGAACTGAGGTGTAGTTGTTGTTCCTGCTGTTTGTTGCTGTTTTTTTAATAAAAGTTCAATTTTATGTTGAGTGCCTGCTTGAATGCTGTCCATGAGGATTCATATAACCAACCCTAACTTGTTTGGGACTCAGAATACTGGTAGACTAGTAGTTGTTATTTGTTGCTATTACTTTAATAGAAGTTCAATTTTTATGCGGAATCTGCTTGAATGCTGTCAGTGAGGATTATTATATAGACGATCCAACTTACTTGGGATTGAGGCGTAGCTGTTATTTTTTTGAGTAAAAAATAGGTTTTCTTTGTTGTTGTTGTTTGTTGCTGCTGTTTTGATATAGGTTCAATTTTATGCTGTCTGCTGCTTCAATTGTCGATTCAAACTTTTGAGGGAGGTTTAGCCTAGCCCTAAGCCTTTTCGGAATAGAATGCTTCTTTGACAGACCTTCCAGCAAGAAGGAGGAAGGCCCTCTTTTCGCCCATGGATCACTTAGTCGGAATAAGCGGGCTTAGGTTGATGCGGAATAAGCCATTTTCCCCCTGTTTCCATGGAAAGGTGTCGAAGGAATAGGCACATTTAGAGCTGTGGGACTTGAAGGAATAGAATGCCCCGTTAGAATGGGCAGGGACAGTCGATCATTGGCTTAAAAGTTAATTTGGACAATTTAGGTATATAAATGAGGAGCTGAAGCTGTGGTACTTTTAGATTGCTGTTGTTTCACCAGCTGTTCACAAATGATTAAGAAAAAATTGATGGGGTTTGGTAAAGTTTTGATTTTTATGCAGGTAGATGCCAGAACTTATGCATTAAACTCGAAAGAACTAATAAAGAATTACATTAAGGTAAGATATGTGTATAAGAGGCGTTGATGCTTTAAGGTAAATAAACTTGGGAAGAATGTGCGGAAACTATTCAAATATAAATTGTTGCAAACCTCTTCTGATAAGTTAGGATATCAAAAAGTCTTATTACCTTGTGTCTCAGTCAAATCACCCACAAGTTTTCTTTTAATTGATTGTCTTCTTCATGTATCTACTAGTTTCATAGGTTAATGGGGTTTCTGAAGGATTCTGGTCAAGGGATTAACTTTTTGAGAGTGAAGATGAATCACCCATGTTCGTCGTCCAAATTTGCTAGTGTTAAAGGTTAATAAAATTTTGCAAAGACTCTAGTAAAGCTATTAACTTATTCAGAATTCATGAAGAAGCGCACTTCTATCTCACAGTAGTGATGGAGTGGATCTCATTACTCTCATCTCCTTCCTGCCAGCATCAAAGAGCAAAGCTTTGGTGTTTTTTATGGTGATGGTGGTATTGGCATATCGCAATGACAAATGTGAATGTTCTAGTTCAACTGTTTAGGTCGGATGGGTTGCTTAGTTGCTGCATTAGTGAAGTATTATGAGCAAGAATGATGTTCTTTTCTCACACTTTTCAATCAAAATGTGAAGTTCTAGTCCTTATCGTGGATTTGATTTAGCAATTTACATTACATGTATTGGTGCGCTCGTCTATATATGCGTGTGCTGACCATCTCAATGAGTTGAGTAGGATCTCCTTTGGTGTAATATTCAAACTCTATTTCACTCTGTAGTCCCCATACCAAAATGCTGAAAAACATGATGTACTTACAATTATGTTTGTAAAGGTATCCCTGGGGAAATCAAGTTTGAGAAATTCCAGTAACCCCTGTTTCCTCCTTATGTGTTTGGCAAATTCATTTTCTTGTGTTGTCAAATTGTCGTGTTCATTAAGCTGTGTACAAAATATTGTATTTTGTCTGAACAGGGAGTGAGATATCTTTCTTCAAAAATGGAGTGTGTCAAGGTGTTGCTTTCAAGGATCTTTATGGTGGTCGTTACTACCCTGCTGCTTCAATGTATACGCTTCCCGACCAACCTAATTGCGTTGTGAAGTTCAATTTTGGTCCTGACTTTGAATGCTTTCCTGAAGATTTTGCTGGGCGCGCTGTTCCGAGACCGATGGTTGAAGTTCCTTATCATGGCTTTGATGGAAGAGTCGAGAATGGTGTGTCCAATGAACAAAAGAATTAGCTCTATGTCTTTTACCATGTTGACCAATACATAGAATACTGCTTGTTTGACTTCTGATTTTCACTGTAATTTTTCTGATCTTACTGATTTAGACTACTACGCGACAGTCAAACCTTGTAAAAGATTCTTTCTAAAAATTGGAATCGTTGAATTTATTTATTCAATTTTGACACGTCATGATTAGTTTTACAGCTATGAACTTCAACTATTCCTCATTGCAGCTGAATCTGTCACTTCTATTCTCAAGCAAGATAATGTTGTGCCAGATAGTACTAAAATCAGACTCATACTTCTTTTTTCCTTTTCGGCTCGCAAGTTTTAGTCCATCCTACTATTTTATACCAAAAATAGTTTGGGAAGAGAAAACAACCACCTTAAGTAGCAGTTGCATCTGCCTAACTCCATTTCATCTAAGCTATCTTGGCAGATTGAACATGATTTAAACTTTCTGATTACAGGTGATTCATGGCATTCAACTAGGATGTGCCCTATGCTCAAAGTGGTAAAAGAACACGTAAATAAAATTGGTGAAGCTGCTGAAATGGTCAGCTAAGCTTGAGCAGTGCACTCAGGTTGGTTATGTTTCAGCTTTTGTAAATAGAATGTAGAATGCTACTTGGCGTGGTCTCCTTGTTGTTCCAACTTATGTAAGTGGTAGACTGTTGAGTGCTGGAGAATGGGTGATCAATTTCATTTGGGTAGCCTGCTGTACAGTTTCTATTGTGTTGTTGTCTTCTTGTAGTTGGTTGAGACCCTGTTTCTAGTCTTTATTAGCTCTTTCTGTTAGAGAAATGTGCTGTCTGATGGAAGAAATTTCTGGTTGATGAACTTAGCGGTTAGTCCGTGAGATTGTTGCTTGACCCTCATCTCCGTTTTCTCGTATTTAATTGTGCTTTTTATGTTTTGAGTTAGGAAGCACGGACATAGATGGATATGATCACGAGTATATTTGTTGTTGTTATTGTCGTTATTGTATGGAAGATGCCACTCTTTGGATAGTTGTAGCATTTAAAGGAACACAGTATGGAATACTTTTGAGGCCACGTAAAGAAATTAAAAAGAAAAAGTACCAAAGAAAGGTATGGTGTACTTAAGAGTCCTAACAAAATAAGTCTTAGAAATTAAAGATCCAAGGGGTGTTCCATATAGTTATAATGTTGATTGACTTCAATATTCCAACTTATGCAATTTTTAAATGTAGTTGTCATTCAAATTTATATGCTACATTAAATTTGGTGTTGTTCATTGTTTGTGATGTTTATTCATAAATTGAAATAGAATGGGTTTTTGCATGTATTTTTAATTTGTGATTTATGGAGCTTGAATTCAAGGTTTTGACTTCTTGAGAAAATAAAGCAAGGTTTTGGAATGGCTGAAGGTCAGGGCGGGAGAGGTTCGAGAGGAAGGAGTTGTAGAAGGGGCATAGTGGAAAGGGCAAGTTATAGACGACACAACAGGGCAAGTGACACATGATAGGGTTACCGGAGGATGGGATAAGAAAAGAAGTTGGTTTTAGGTGGAAAGATGAGGCAATGCAGCAAAGTGGTTGTGATTGCATGATCACGAGGATAATGAAAGGAGGATTTTCAAGGGTGTGATTCAGTGGTTAATAAAGTGGGATGAAAATAATGGAAAATCAGGGTTCGAATCTCACTAAAGACAAAAATACTAACTGATTTTTCCAATCTACCTAAATATTGCTGGCAGATTTACTTGATACTTGTGTTTGTGTTGGTGGAGATTGTAAGTGTAACAACCAGTCCATTAGTGATATTGTCCGCTTTGGGCCTAGACCTGCACGGTTTTAAAACGCGTCAATATAGTCTTAAGGCTTGTCTACTTATATACCCAACATCTCTTCCGTATTTTGTTGATGTGAATTTGCCTAGGATGTTACCTGCATCCCCCTTAGGACTTAGCGTCCTCGCTGAGGTTTGTCCCACCACCGTTCAAGGCTGCACGTAGAGTAGCTCTGATACCATATGTAACCGCCCAACTCCTTAGTGATACTGTTCATTTTGGGCCTAGGCCAACACGATTTTAAAACGCGTCATTAGAGTCTAAGGCCTGTCTACTTGTATACCCAGCATCTCTCCGGTGCTTTGTCGATGTGAGATTCGCCTATGGTGTCACATACACCCCCTCATAGGGACTCAACGTCCTTAGTAAGGTTTGCCCCACCACCATTCAAGGTTGCACGCGGAGTGGCTTCGTTTTGGGTCTAGGTCAGCACGATTTTAAAACGCGTCACTAGAGTCTAAACCCTGTCTACTTATATACCCAACATCTTTTCCATGCTTTGTCGATGTGGGATTCGCCTTGGGTATCACATACACCCCCTCATAGGGACTCAGTGGTCTCAGTAAGGTTTGCCCCACCATCGTTCAAAGTTACACAGGGAGGGACTCGGATATCATATATAACAGCCCAGTCCACTAGTGATATTGTCCGGTTTGGGCTTACGCCTGCACGGTTTTAAAACGCGTCACTAGAGTCTAAGACATGTCTACTTATATACTTAATATCTCTCACGTGTTTTGTCGATGTGGGATTCACCTAGGATGTCATAGTATGGTAGATTAGTTGAGGTGTGTATAAGTCGGCCTAGCACCACCACTATATATAAGAGTGTTGGCGGAGATAGCAGGTACTTGGTAGATATGTTGAGGTGTGTACAAGTTGGCCTATCACCAACATTATATATAAGAAGAAAAAAGATGATGAGGGGTAAGGGCTAAGTAGAGTGGCAAACGGGTGGCTCGGGTCAGATATGGATGGGGCGAAAACAGGTAATGCAAAAACAGATAAATTATCCTACCCGATCCATATTTAATATGGATAGAAAATGTGTAAACTGGCGGATAATATGAGTATCTATATTATCCTTGGCTTCTTGAATATGATCACTTTTGGGAGAATTCCTAGTCTCCCAAACTTGAGATACTCCCAATTTGAGTCTTTACAAATATAAAAGTTAAACCCATTAGTTATCCATTGGTTATTCATTTTCTAAGTGGATAATATAGTTCTTACCATATTTGATCCGTTTTTAATAAGTTCATTATCCAACTCATTTTTAGTAGATAATATGGATGGATAATTGTTTTTTAAATCCATTTTGCCACCATTAGGGCTAAGCATTGACATTAAAAGCCATCACTTTGTCGGTTAAAGCAATGCAACGATGCAAAACGAGAGGTCATTGCTTTATGGACGAAGTCGTGCGCTTTTCCATAAGTGCGCTTCAAACAATGGTGCGGAAAGTGATCCAGCAATGAGGGTCGATTCTTTGAATCTCAACTTAAGGAGTACTATTAATATCGGCATTATTGTATATCAAAGACTAAATCAGTTATTTTAATTCAAATTTTATTATTATAGTACTACATCATGCATGTATTGTACTTTTAAATTGTGTAAAATTATGTGCTTTACTTCAAAGAAGTGTGTGCCTCGCTTTCGCTTCAAGCTTCATCAATCTTGTCGCTTCTTAGCTTTTCACTTGTAGAAGCACAAGGGCTGAGGGATGATTGGCATTTAGAGTTTGGTAGTGCTTGGATGGCACCAATGATTGGAGATGATGGTCAGTGTTGGGCAAGGGGTAATTTTAGTCTAATCTTTCTTCTATTTTTAATACATTTATTGTCTCTTTATATGTTCTTGGACTCGTGAACTGAATTTTGGAGTTGAGTTAGACGTCCGCTTCTTGTCATGGTATCAGAGCAAGACCAATTGTTATTCTTGGTTTATCCAATATTAGGTCACAATATTATGTTGTCCAGCTGCAAATGTCTAGTCTTGGACATCGGGGGAGTGGAATGTCAAGTTATCTCAATTAGAGAGTGTATAGTTTTTATTTAATCACTTATATCTTCAACATCCTTCAATATAATTTTATGTCGTTACTCCCTCACAACGCTTTCAATCTCCATGGTGTCACATGTATGTTGGATGTGATCATTTTTAATCTAGTCTACATATATGAATTGTCTGCTTTAGACATTGCAGTATTATTTAATCTTGTTACAACTTTATTTTTCTTAAGGGGTAAAACTTGTCCCCTAACTTGCAGTGTATATACTTTTACTTTCATTAATCCGAAAAGAGAGTATCAAATATAGAAAATTTTTGAATTTCCGTTCTGGTCCTTCATTGATAGTTGAAGCTCTTTGTGTGATTTTCCCGAATAGTTGACATCTGGATCTTTTCATATTGAGTTTTACCTGAAAACCATTATAGACGTCTTTGACTTTGTTTGGTATTAAGTAACTAGTAGTCATCCTTCATATTTGAATTATTTTGATTTCATCCTCGTCTTCTCTTATGTTCAGATGCTATCTTCCTTTGTATCAAAACTTAAATCTTTGCAATTTCATGTCAAGTACTTGTGCTATCTCAACTATTTGAAACAATAATAACGGTGGTGGACATTCTTAAAAAGTTATCTTATGCACAATTGTTTACGCATTTCGTCTACCTCGGATGATATATATGTATATGCGAGTGTGTCTGGAAAAAAGTTAAGCACATATTTAAAAGCAAAATCCACTGAATCTACATCGTGGATTCGGTTCTGTCGGGGGAGGATACTAAGTTCTGTTGCAATTTTAACTTCTAGCCCTCATAATGGTGCCTTATTAGATGGTTCTCTTGGTGGGGAAGAAGGAAAATCATGGTTTACTTGATTTAGAACAAATTATATTACATTCACTTTCTTAAAATTTTTGTTATATCCATAGTGCATAGAACATTAGAACTTATAAAATTGAATGCAAGATCTGGCATAAGGAGTATGCAATTTCTAGTGTGAAAACGGGGAAAAAGACTTCAATATATATTACATCAATGTGTATTATAGATGCCTTGTAAATTTATCCTAGAGTTGAAACAAAGGAAAAATATCAAAACTTCCCTATAAAACATAGTATGTTATATTGGAACAATTTTCTACATAGCCATACATAAAACTCCCAAAAAGGACAAAGGGAAACAAAAAAGAAAAAATGGTATTACATTAACCACTAAAGTTCTTTTAAGAATAGGGGTGAGGGAAAGGGAAGGATTTTACGGAGCAAATCTCCCATTTTTCCTTCTCAAAACACTAATAGTACAGTGATATCCCGAGCCCGAGTTTATCCCTTGCACTTCAGACAGTCTTCCGTAGCATCATAGCAAGAACTCCCTTTCGAGGTACAAAAAGAAATAAACGGTACTTATCTTGCAACTTGTTTGGATTGTTATTACATGTCGTTTCATAATGTATCGTATCGTATTGTATTGTTTGATGAATACAACATATGGATAGATTGTATTTTTGCTATTGTTTCATGGTGTCACGCACCAACAATATGAAGAATGAACTTGCAATATTACTAAGAAAAAATAGGATACAAAGTAGAATTATCATATAAAAAAATAGGGTAAAGGATAAGATATGATTATTTAATAATAAGAAAGGGCAAGATGAGAGAAAAAAGCAAGGTAAAAATGTCATTATGTAACAATGGATTTAACAATACGATACAATAAAATTTAAGTAACAATCAAAACAAACATTATATTTAAAACAACAATACGATACAATACAATAGATAACAACCATCCAAACAAGCTGTTAAACTCTAATAATATTCTCAGTGGAGAGGAGAATTAAGGCCTTCTTGAGAAGACAATGAGGGAACATTATAGTGTCTTTTTGATGGAAAAGATGGTGGAGTTTTCCTAAATGAAGGCCTTTTACTAAGATGTTGAAGAGTTTTCTTCGTGTAAAATGTGTGCAAAACTGGTAAAGCTCTCTCCTTTAGTTTGAGAACTGTGTAGAAAAGCAATCTGAATGATATGAGAATTGAAATTACAACACCTAAATCCCACCATTTTGAATGCTTAACTGAAAATCCAAGCACTGAACTTATGATTACTTCACCCTTCAGCTTCATAGTTTGATCACCTGGGATTATACCCTCAAACTCTAGTCCTATTAAATCATTCTTGTATGCTCCCTAGCATTAAAACAACAAGAGAAAAATTGTTATATATAGAAAGAATCTATAACTTATATCCACAGTCAAAAAGGGCAGTCCAGTGCATGAAACAGCTCGCATTCACACAGGGTTCGAGCAACGGCGGATGCAGGATTTCCGCTAAGAGGGTTCCAAAAAAGAAAAAAAGTTAAAATAGATTATAGCTAGTGGGAGTTGAACCAATGACCTTACAAAGGTTTTGAACCCCCTTGACCACTCAACTATGATTCTGGGCTATGTCAAGGGGATTTTCAAAACAGTATTTTTCGGCGACGGGAGTTCGGGTGAACCCCCTCCTGCCCCCCTAAATACACCCCTGGGTCCGAGAAGGGTTGCGCATCCCAAGGGTGTGATGTAGAAGCGCAACTTAATGCAAGCATTAGTGGCTACTTCCATGGCTCAAACACATGGCCTATAAGTCACACTGAGACAACTTTATCGTTGTTTCAATTAAGGTTCCCCTTCAACTTATATCCATAGTCAAAGTTTATGAATTTATAGTTTAACTGGTCATAGAAGATTACTTGATTTATTTTCAGGTTACGTATTTCATTTATTATTAGCAGTTACCTGCAATTGCCTTTTAAATCACGACTTAGATATTTAGGAGATTATATTGGACAACCAGCTAATGTGTAATCTTAACAAGTTGTTGTATAACTTTATGACTTAGAAATTTTACCTGTAAGGCCCATGACATGTAATTAACATATGAAACAGGATATTTCCAAAAGACTTTTGGAAGATCAGGGATTAGTCTGAAAAAGCCAGCTGATGCCATCATAGTTCCCTGCGTATAACAAATAATTATACCAAAATAAGAAAAATCAAACCATAACCTTTGGTATATATACAAAGGATTTAAGTTATACACACTAATAATTTAAAGAATTTTTTCCTATTAGTGCAATTTAAATGCTTATAACAGGTTTTCGTTCTAGTTTCTAGGATACCATATCCGACTTGATATGAAGAGTTAGCTACATTATTATATGTCAACTTTGCCAAAATGGTATAAAAAAACCTATGCGCTCTCAGTAATAGAACTTAAATCTTTCATGAAAGGAATGGAACAAAGAATTTGAAGAGTTAACTATTATTGTAGGTCAATTCTGTGTAATGGTGTAAAGAACTTATAAACTGTTAGTGAATAGAACTTAAACGCTTTATGCTTTTAAGAAAAGATGACAACAAAGAATTCTTACATTATTCATCAAATAATATAGTTTACTATTAGTAAAGGATGTAGTAAAGTGGTAAGTACTCATCCATCCAATGGCGAAGCTAAGTTTAATTAAGGGGTAACATTCCTTCACCGGAAAATTACACTATGTTGCTAGGTAAATTATTTTATTTTTGCATATATATATATATATATATATATATATATATATATATATATATATATATATATATCAAATAATTTTAATTAGTGTGTTTGATTTTTTATATTTGACATCCTTAGTGAAAATTCTGGCTCCGCCATTGCCTCCATCTATTGGTCTATGGTTCGAGCCTATGGAATCAGTGTTGGTAGGGAACGTTTTACCCCAAGGTGAGACTTCCTGATGCATATCCGGATTAATTAAGTCCCAAAATACCGAAGACCGAATGGAAAAAAAAAAAGCAAGATAGGATACTTGATACTTACAAGAAGTCCAGCACCAATAACAAGTCCCATAGTGAAATTTGGAACAAAGCAAGCCACAAGCATCATGCAACTTTCAACAACAGCAATGGAGCTCAAGAGATCAATGGTAGCATACAAAAAGTGGAAGAAGCCAGGGTGAAACTTCACCATGTTGTATGTGATGGCTGCTGAGCACAAAGACATAATAACTAAAAATGGGAATGAAGAAATGAAATTTGAAAGAATGAAAACTCCAACTCCATAGTGTCCACTCTTCCTTTCTTTGCAAAATATCTGCAAAAACAATAAATTGTTAATATTCAAATAATACATATACTTCAAAGCATGCCAAAAAATGAAAATTTTATTTTTCCATATTTAAGTATATAGAAAGTTCCTCATATATATAATCCAACAAGGCATTCTTAAGCACTAACAGTAAGAAATTTTATACTATGTGTATATCTTAATCTGTTATACTCCCTCCGTTCAATTTTAGTTGTTCATTTTTGACTTTGCACTCCCTTTAAGAAAAAATAATAAAATATGTATTTTATAATTTTATTCATAATAATGATGTCATTTCCAAAAGTCTTGGGAAATGAGTAATTAATGATAAGGGTAAAACAGGAAAAAAAAGTTATCTTTCTCTTGATTTAATGCAATGGACAAGTAAAAGTGAAAATATATGTTAGTATAGTGGAATAGTAAACGTGAGGGAGTAATTAGTAATTTGTCTTATTTTTCAGGTTACTAATTTTATTTTTTATTAACAGTTGCTTGTAGTTATCTTTTAGGACATGATAGTTCTTTTACAATGCCAGTATATAAAAGTTAAAATCCTACTAGTAATGGTTAGTGCTTAGTAGTATTTGTCCTTTTTAGCAGTGTATCTGATACAAAACTTTAGTTTCATGCATAAAAAGGAAGAAAAGAGCTAAATCACAACATAGTTGTACTTAAGTACAGAAGGAAAAAAGTCAAATATTGCAAGGCCAATGTCTAGCTTACTAATTACTGTTCTAAATCAGATTATAATCTACGGCTACGTTGCTCGAACTTTTCAAAAATGTTGTTAAGAACGTGTTGGATTCTTCAAATGTAGTACATTTTGGAGGATCTGACACAGGTGCTATAACATTTTTGGTAAGTTCGAGCAACAACATTAACAACAGACCCGATGTTGTCCTACAAGTGGTATTTGGGAAGGGTAAAGGATACGAAGACCTTACCCCTATCTTGCAGATAGGGAGACTGTTTCCGATAGACCCTCGACTCAAGGTAATCATAACCACAGTAGTTTATAAAGGAATATGGTAGCAAAGAAGCCATGAAACCAAAAGCTAAAACAACAAAATAATAAGAAAACCTCCGATCGAGCAACAATATCGTAACAAGGAAATGTATTTAATTACCTTCATTTCTTCAATGAAAGATGGGAAGCCTCCAATAGACATGAAAGTCATAAAGCCAGAAATGAAACCAGCACAAGCTCCCCTTGCCAATATTGCATTATGGCCAGTTCCAACATCATAAAACACAGTACCAACACAAAAAGATAGTATTATATACACTATAATCCTCAACCAATAATACCCAAAATCTCTACTCATGTTTTTCAATGATCTCTTTATCAATGTCCATAGTTGCTTTAACCATGTTGCTTGGCTTCCTCCACTTTCTTTAATCACAACATCCTTCTGCCCAAAATAGAAATTCACTAGTTAAGGATTAATGCTATATTCTACAACTTGAGGCTTAAAGATTAATATAATTTGTTGAGAAAATAACGAAAATGGTCCCTTAAGTTTGGGGGAAGGTTCAAGATGGTCCCTTAACTATATTCCCGAGCAGTTTTGGTCCGTCAAAAGTGAGAAAATAGCTGCATCAGACTCCAGAAACAGACTAAAAATAGTAGGGCAGTTCGGTGCACTAAGCTTCCGCTATGCGTGGGTACAGGAACACGCCGGACCGAACCGCAAGGGTCTATTTTACACAACCTCATCCTGCATTTCTGCAAGAGGTTGTTTCCACGGCTCGAACTCGTGACCTAAAATTGCACCTACCAAATACGACGTGTTAAATTCTACTTTTTTTTACGGTGCACATTAAATTTAACAATCAGAATTTGTTAAATATTTGATGAAGACCAAAAAGCTCACTTTTGACATATTTAAGGTGATTAAAACTGCTCAAGAATATATTTAAGGAGTCATCGTGAAGCTATCCAAGTATAAGGAGTCATCCTGATAGACCCTTGTGGTCCGCCCCTTCCCCGGACCCCGCGCATAGCGGCACCTTAGTGCACCGGCTTCCCTTTTAAATTTATTTTTTGAGTCTGAATACTATTTTGTATACTAATATTAAAGAAAAGAAAGAGAAGCTTGTGAAAACTTACAATATTTGTGAGTTCGAGAACTCTAGCTTTTGCCCTCAACCTATGCTTAGAACATTTGTATTTTTGAATAAGCCTTACTCTACACTCTGCTGTTGGAAGATAAACCAGTGAACCTGAGGACTCTTTGATATCCTGAATAGAAAGAATAACATATTTAATTTCCACAATTATCATTTTTTGCTTTAAGGTTTTGACCTATATTTTAAGATGACATATTCTTTGAAAAATAAATTACGTCGTAGAATATTAAAATCATGCTAAAAAGTTATTTCAGTGTAGGAAATTACTACATTGGAAGGCAAAAACCAAAACGTACTCAAGTTTCTACTGGATGTAATATACAGAAACTTACTGAAAGTGTGTGTGTATATATATATATGATCTAGCCAGTTAAAATATTGTTTACTCCCTCCGGTCCACAATAAGTGATCAATTTGTTTTTGACACGCCCATTAAGAAAATACTAAATTCTATACTAAAATACCTAGTATGACTAAACTACCCTTAATTAAATATTTAATGTGAGGAGTAAGAAAACTTTTTAGGGATATATACATAAGGGTAATTTTGTAAAAACAAATTGAATTTTTTTTTGATTATATAAATGGACACTTATTTTGGACCAAAATAAAAAAGCAAATTGATCACTTATTGTGAACCGGGGAGTACTTTTCTAGCCAATATGCATATATTATACAGTAATTATACACGATACCAAAATGATTGTCCTAGAAGCTTTTTCATTGTATTTAATTATATTGAAGGTTTTACGCATTTTAAGGTTTGACTCCATACGTACATTTATTCTCTGTGACCCAATTAAAGTGGCGGTAACATCGTCAAAGTCCGAATTAATGCATCGAAGAAAATGGTCAGCTGGATTTCTTCTTGTTGGACATGGAAATCCTGAATCAGCATAGAACTGCACATATAAAATCAAACAAACATTACAACTTTCACCTATATACAGTTTATTCTTGATCTTACTCTTCTTCTATGTTGCTCACCACATTTACTTTTCAGATTTAAGTTATATGCATCAAAGATTCTTTCAATCGTCAGTGCAATTTTAGAGAAATTTATTTGCATTTACGTTATAAAATATTGATCGTGTCTAATTTTAACGCGTTTTAAGTTCTATACATTGACCGCTTAAAATATACGTATTACAAATCATGTCACTTAAAGGACAACTATATATAAACCCTAGCTATAAAAAATTGTGTAGAAAAACGGTAAGCAACTTGCTACAATCAGTTAAAGTATAATGACGGTGTATAATTAACAACAATAACAAACTTAGTGTAATCATACAAGTGAGGTTTGGAAGGGTACGCTGCTAAAAAAAGAAATTAACAACGAACAAATTCTGTAGCTAAACAAAAAAATTCGCCGCTAAATCAATTTAGCGACAAATTAGCGATAGAATATCAAGAAATTGTGTTAGTTACGAGCAATTTAACGGCAGATTAGCAAAGAAATTCCTAGGTTTTTTTTTGGCAGTGGTAGTGTGTATGCAGACCTTATTTCTCCCTCGTGAAAGTAGAAAGATTGTTTCCAATAATTTTGATTTTTTCTCCGATAGATCCTCGGCTCAGTAAACGCATAGCCACAACATCATTGAAAAGAAGTACAGTAATGAAAAAAACATATAAGAGTAAAGCCAGCTTGTCGTACCTCAACTGCCATTTTAGCTTCTCCAAAATATATCATTTCCCCAGAAGATAGCAAGGAAAGATCATCAAATAGTGCAAAAACTTCACTACTTGGCTGATGAATTGAGCATATTATTGTCCTTCCACCACATAATGCAATATTTTTAAGAACTTGAACAACAAAATAAGCTGAAGCACTGTCAAGTCCACTTGTTGGCTCATCAAGAAACAATAATTGAGGTTTTGTGATAATTTCAAGTGCAATACTTAATCTCTTTTTTTCACCACCACTTATTCCTCTCAAATGCCAATTTCCAATTAAATTTTCTGCACAATCTTCTAACCCCATCTCTGATATTACGTTGTCCACAATCTTGTTTAGTTCTTGTTTGGTCATGTTGCTTGAGAGCCTCAATTGAGCTGAGTATTGGATTGTTTCTTTCACTGTTAGAGTTCCCATTAGTATATCTTCTTGTGTCACATAAGCCTGATAAAATTATCACATGATCTATGTTGCTCGAGCTTTCCGAAAATGTCACCGGATGCGTATCGGATTCTCCAAAAATTGTATATTTGGAGGACTGACACGGGTGCGGCGACATTTTGGAGAGTCCGTGCAACATAGCAGCCACAATAACATGAAGTAATCAGTGACAGATTCAAAACTTAGACGATGTTGGGTTTTGAAACTATTTTATTTATAAATTTTCATTTATTTTTCACAAACATACAAATATATATAAGGTTCGAGCAAATGTACTGGCTTAGATCAAATTGTATTGCGATTTAGGATGTGTTTGTTATGAAGGAAAATAATTTCTACTCTCTAACTAAATATTAGAAAATATTTCGTGGAATTTTTTTTTTCATACACCAAATAAGTGATTCCAAGATAATATTTTCCATGAAAAATATTTTCATTCATACCAAACACACCCTTATTAACATTAAAATATCACCATTTGATCTGCGCCACTTAAGAAAGTACCAAAATTTGCTTTAAAACGTATTTATGGATAGAAATATTTTATGGTGCAAATACATAATTGCTTAATTAAATAATTCAAAGTAGGTAGTAGAATAACTTTTACCAAATTTTCATAATATTAAGTTGATTTGGATATAGCACTTACGACAACACCATGGTCAAGCCTTTTCTTCTTTCCATTGAGAAGAATATTTCCATTCATTACAAGATTTGTTGAGAGTCTACCTGCTAAGTAAAACCAAGCTCAGTAAATATTTCTCCATCTTATTTTCAAAAATTCAATTCAATATTACACAATTAATTACTCGTCCTATTACTTAGCCATCCTAGAAAACCCTTGGCAAAATGGCTATTAGAATTTTGCATAACTCTATATATAATATGAATAACATACAAACACCAAAAAAAAAAAAAGAGCTTTCATAACATGATTCCAAATAGAAAAACTGTGTAATTTACTCTACGTACTATAGCTGTAGATAACTAGACAAGTGGAAATACTATCAATTTAATATTGTATTACTTTACCGACGAGGATTGTGGTGCAGTGGTAAGTGTATTACTTCATCCTTAATTAGAGGTCTCGGATTTGAGCAGTGGCGAAACCAAGAATTTCTCAAGGGTTTCAAACTTGAAAGAAGTAAAAAAAATCCTGTGTTCAATACGCTCTAAAAACATGATATTTTACTAATATACGGAGCGTAATTTTCCAACCAAGGGTATTCAATTGACCACCCTAACCAAAGTATAGCTTCGCCCCTGAATTCGAGTCCCGGATATAAAGTCGCCTTTGTTAGGAAGCTCTTTACCTCCAAAGTAAGATTTTCTAGCACGAATCTGGATTTAGTCGTATCTTAATGCGAGTACCGAACATCGACCGAGAAACAACAAAAATTACTATTATACCTAGAGGGATTATAAATACGCACAGGATTGAATATTAGCTAGACTATTAGGCATTTATAATATTAATTAGGTGACCAACTGCACCCACGCCTTATTTATCTCTTTCTATCTACCTCTTGTCCTATAATATTATTACTAGTCAGAGGAAACAATAAAACTCACTGCTACACATATTAATGCACTGCTTACACTTACTTTTCAATCTCCCATTTTTGACTTTCAAAGTGTACAATGAATTGTACTAAAAGAAAGTGACATATACACATTGTGCTAATTCATTAAATTTCCAACGACAAGAGTTACTATATGGATTTTGATTTCTACACTGACAGTGTGCAATTTGTTACACCATTAAGTTAAATTATCGTAAACTATTCATAAAGAGATGAGAATAACCTAAAAAGTATAATTGCCTACTTAATTCGGTATTTTCTTCTTTCCCAAACAAGGAGCTCCTGGTTACCTAAACCGTTGTTAGCATGTTAGCACGAGAGTGGATTGGAGGATTGAAAGTTACCTTAAGAAAGGAAGGGAAAGCGAAGGACAGAGACAATTTCACATGAAGAGCTTAGCCGCGTTTACTATTTGGAGATATGGCCCCAGGCAGGGTAAAAAGAAGGATTTTTTTTTCATTAGTCGAGAAAAAAGGTTCAATAAAGGGCTATGCGAAATAGGGATTGCTTTTGAGAAAAGATGGAATATATAGGAAGACGTGTTTCCAGAAGTCGGACTTGCTCTATTAGTAGGTCTAGTCTATATAGAACTCGTCTATTGCTTTTAGTAAACAATAAAAAAAAGATAAATCGCACTAATAATGTTAAAATTTTACATTAACGGTGTATATTACTTAAATCTCTGGATGTGTATCGGCTCGAAATATGTCGATATATATCGGCTCGAAGAAGTCCTTCAATTAGTAACTATTATTGAAAAATGAGGCTCCCCAAAATTGGGGGCCTAAAGCACTTGCCTTAGTGGCTTGTGCATTAGAGCCAACACTGACTAGGGGGCGATTCAGGCCGTTTCTAGGGGGCACGTGAACACATAGTTTTTTGCCAAATTAGATATTATATATATATATTTCGTAAAATTGACCAATATAATATGTTGGCGCACATGCTCCAAAAAGGTTGAATGGTACACCTGGTTGAATGCTAAGTTATTTATTCAAGATACTTTTTTCCTACTTTTTCAATGGTGCACCCGTCTTCTAGAAATCCTAGATCAACCTTCTGGACAGGTCTTCTCTAACAAAAGGAAGTGTTTGTGAAGAAGAAGAAAATAGTACACACAGATTCATAATCATTGACATTATGCATGCTGAAACAATTGAGGCAAACTTATGTTATGCTTCAAACACCATAACCTTGCTTTATTTCCTAGGTAATGATGATGTTATGCTTGAAACACCATACCTTGCTTTATTTCCTTATAAATCAGTACTTAGTAACTATAGATATTGCTGTTTATCTCTAGTGACCATCAAAACAATCATTTCTCCTTTCTCATGCAAATGAAATGTGCGATTTGAACTTTATGACTTCTAATTAAATTCTAAGATAATGTTATCAGGTCTCAGTAATTGGATTATGAATTTAACTTTTGTAAATATTTAGTAAACCTTTTAATATAAATATAAAATTTGGACTGAAGTTACGAAATTCGTCTAGCTCTACCCTAGAAATGGGTGTACTGTTAAGAATTTAACCTACATACATTAAAGCGCCTTTTTTTTATATATAATATCATTATATAGTGTAACCAGTTGTAATAGGTAATATACCTTATTTTTCAGCATACTAATCTTACTTTTTATAGATTATTACATATAATTATATTTTAGGTGATTTAATAGTGTAAAATTTTCTTTTAATTGATAATTTAGTTGTGTTGCTCGGACTTTCCGAAAATGTCGCTCGGTGTATGTCGAATCCTCCAAAATAGTGTATTTTTAGAGGACCCGATACAAATACGGCATCATTTTGGAGTTTTTGGAGAGTTCACACAACATAGCAATGTAGTAAACTCAACTAGTAAAAGAGAGAGATGAGAGAGAGATGACCTGCTAAAGAATCAAGAAGAGTGGATTTGCCAGAACCAGAAGGACCCATAATAGCCATGATTCTACTTGGTTCAGCATAACCAGTAATCCCGTTTAGTAATCTTTTTGTTGGTCCATTCCCAAATTTTGGCAACATTACTGTTACATCTTCCCAAACTAAATATGCTGCATTTTGAATTCCAGATAATACAGTATTTTCTGATAATGCCACCCCCTTTTCAAGATCAAGACAATTTCCACCACTTGCTACCTCTATCTCCATATTCTTTGTTAAAACTCTTTATAAGGAAAAGAGAATATTGTCCTAATAGAGTTTTGTGTGGCAGAAGTCAGATCAAGACAGTATTTCTGAAATATCTTATTCAAGAAGATGGTAATTCATTGTTGTATATATAGCAGAAGATATGTACAGTTGATAGGGACGTACATACTGTGGATGATAAAAACCAGCTTGATGAATAGTCACGATCGAATGCATTTAAATTAAATTACCGTCTACATTTTATGCACTGACGGTGTAAAATGTCAGTGCAAATTCTTTTTACATAATCAGATCAATTATGATGTAGTTACAGGCTATGTTGCTCGGACTCTCCAAAAATATCGATGAGTGCGTGCTGGATTCTCCAAAAGTAGTGTATTTTTGGAGGATCCGACATGGATGCGGTAGCTGTTTTAGAGAATCCGAGCAACATAGGTTACACGTAAATCTCTGCGATAAGTGTAGCTACTAGTAACCTGACAAAAATAGTAACTTAGCCTGCTATCACATTATAAATTTGATATGTACATGAATGCTAACATATAATTGTCCTCTTTACTTAATACTTATAATGTTAGTAAATAATATACACTACCCTTAAAAAGAAAAACTTTAACCAGAGCTCTATAATTGAAGACATATTCTGAGTTTTGGGTGGTTTAAAAAGTTATCACCAAACTAGCTTTTAATGCAGTTGCTATGAGGGAGTTGAGAAGTACTGAGATTTGGATAACCTGATTGTTTCAAACAATTTGGGTTTTTAAATTTTTTTTGGCTGTCTTTCTTGCTTGCATGTGAAGAGGAGCTCTCAAGCAACGGTAAAGTTATTTTCGTGTGACCTATAAATCATGGGTTCGAGCGTGAATGTTTGCATTAGGGTAAGCTATCTACAACATAACCTGTAAAGTGCAATCCTTCCCCGGATCCTGTGTGAATATGAAAGTTCGTAATTCTATCACATCGCTTGGGTTCACAATATATTTTTGTACTTTTTTAGCTGGATTTTCAACACATATGCAAGGCCTAAGCCAAAGTTGCTGGGTTCAGATGAACCCGTAACTTTTTCATTGGCTACGCCTCGGGGGCTATGCCCCTCTCTTTTATTTTCTGTTTAGCTACGTATGGTTGAAAGGATCATTTGAGAGTAAAGGGGGAATAAAGCTATAAGGAGACAAATAATGCTGCTCCCTTTTTTTGTTGGAGTAAAAGCTCAGCGTTTTATTCCCGTTCAATTTTTTCCATTCTAAACAACACATAAGTCTCTATCACTTCAGTCGAGACCCTTTCAACCAGAGATAAGGTAAAAGGAGTTGGCTTTTCTTCATTCTATTTTAGAAACATCTTTTCTTGACGAAGAGAATGTTGAGTTTGTTTTGTAAATAATAAGGAAAAAAAATTGACGGGGTTTATAGTTTTGCACTTTAAGCAGTCTCGGGGCTACATAAGCTCAAAACTAGTCAATTGACATTATGAAAATTATAATGTGCATATAGATCTAATATTATTTTCTCGACATATATACTAAATCTTAAAAATTGTTAAACACATATAGCGAAATTCTAAATGGGAGGATAGCAGCAAGGGGCGAAACTATGCTCTTCTAAGGGTGGTCAATTGACCATCATTTGTCAAAAAGTTATATTGTATATATAGGTAAAATATTAAATTTTATTAAAGACATATAACATATATTGAACACCCTTTGTCGGAATTTTTTTTTTTTCTTTCAAGTTTGAACACCCTTGGAAAAATTTCTGGCTTCGCCACTGATAGTAGCATTTGTTCCCTTAAAATTAAGCTATGGAAGGACAAGGTTCCGATATCCTCGGGCTGGGCAAAACCCAGCATGTTAACCACTAACCAGGAATTAAGGCCGGTCCCGTTTAATGGGCAAGTTCGGGCCGATTTCTGGGTTAGACCAATCAGGGGCAGATGCACGCTTACCGAAGCAGTGTTACGCGATACCCTTCGTCGGAAAATTTTACTAAATATATGTATTTATACTGTATGAAAACGCATAAGTAGGAAAAAATAACATCACTAGACATAAATTAGGTCTTAGTGTGTTGGTTATGTGCTTAATTTTGCTCTAAGAAGTCAAAGGTTCTAACCTTAAGTGACACATTTTTCTTTTGCAAATATTAAACCAATAGACTAATTAATGCTATTTCTTGTCTAAAAGTATGATAATCAAAATTATATTCCAGTTCTTCTATAAATTTCGACACCGCTTACGAAAATTCCTGCGTACACCCCCGAGACCAACCCGTTTGCTATCCAAATCCTAGTGGTCTAACTAATTTAAATATACGTAGGATAAACCCATTAAGAATTTCAATCATGCCACTATACTCCTATATATCAAAATACATCAAGACAACAAAACATGCTTAGTTAAGCAGTAGTCACTTCAATTTAGTTAACAGCAAAAGAAAGGACACTTCTTTTGTATATATATTTGATAATACAGCAATTTGTCTGGCTCTTTAATAGAAGCAAATTTATTGCATTGTTCAACAAATGAAAACTCAATGACAATGTAATTGACCAGAATTCTATGATCTTATGAGATATTAACAGTATTATATGTTGAGAATCGGGTAACGGCAAGATCGAGGTGGATCTAAAGCAGGTTCAATTGAACCCACAACTTTCAGCTTGAGTCACTAATTCTTACATAAAAGACATTACATCGATTCTGAACCCATTGACTCTAAATCCTGAACTCGCCTCTGGTGCCAGAATTTGAGATTTATCGTTCCTATGGGATTGGAGAGCTAAGACCCTCTTGAGAAGACAATGACCTGAGAGTATGTTGTCTTCTTGAATAAGATAAAGATGGTTTCCTCTTGAATGACGGCCGCTTTTTGAGTTGATGCATAGTTCTCTTGGCGTACATTGATCGGAAAAATGGCGTTGCTCGCTCCTTTAACTTGAGAATAATAAAGAATAGAAGCCGATACATCAGAATGAGGGCGTATAATGCGAGTAAATCCCACCACTTGGAATGATCCAATGACAATTTGAACATATTTGTGATAACATCTTCCCCTTTTAGTTTCTCTCCACCAGGGATTAGTGGATCAAATACAAGTCCAATCATGTCATTCTTATATGCTCCCTGCAATTGTATCAATATATCATCATCAATGTACTTGTCAAAAATATTCTTTAATACGCGTAGAATATGCTACTAGTCTCCAATATGGACATAGCGATATAATTGATCAAAACCTCTATAGTACTACTACAACAACAAATCCAGTATAGTCCCACAAGTGGGGTCTGGGGAGGGTAGATAGTACGCGGACCTTACCCCTACAGTGAATGTAGAGAGACTGTTTCCAGTAAACCCTCAACACGAGGAAAAATGAGAAAAGAGCAGTAACAAATGCATCTTTATTTGTTACCTGTAAACCCCATGCCCCGTAACCAAGAAATGAAATCGGATAGCGCCAAATTGGCTTGGGAAGATCTGGCAGCAAACGGAAAAATCCAGCAGTCATCATCATGATTCCCTGTATACAGAAATATGGTGATGAGTGTAATTACTCGACAGCTATAGCCTATAGTGTGATAAAATAAGATGAGAAGTAGTATTAAGCAGTTTGTACATACAAGCACGCCGGCTCCTGTTATGATTCCCATTAAGAAGTTTGGAACAAGTGAAGCTACAATCATCATGCAGCTCTCAACAACAGCGATACAACCAAAAAGATTTAGGACGAAAAACACATAACGAAAGAATCTAGCCCGAAACACCATGTAATAGGTTATGGTCCCGGTGATGAGTGAAACTGCAACTAAGAATGGAAATGAAGAGAGGAAGTTTGCTATTATGAAAGCTCCAACACCATAGTGCCCGTTAAGCCTTTCTTTGGTAAAAACCTGCAAAATGAGACATAATTCAGTCCTAAATTATTTCAAAATTCTTAACACAGTCCCAAAAAAAACTAATTGCCCTGCAGGCACGAAATAGCTGACCTATTTTTTACTTGGTAATCAAATAGGATGTTAAGTAGTTAAAGGGCAGTCGCTGCACTAAACTCCTGCTATGCGTGTGGTCCAAGGAAGAACCAGACCACAAAGGTCTATTGTACGCAGTCTTACCTTGCATTTCTGCAAGAGGTTGTTTCCACGGTTCGAACTCGTGACCTCGTGCTCACATGGCAGCAACTTTACCAGTTACGCCAAGGCTCTCCTTCATGTTAAGGGGTTAAGACTTAAGATAGTAGTAAATGATTGTTTACCTTCAATTCTTCTATGAAGGACGGAAAGCCTCCAATGGACATGAAAGTCATGTAGCCGGTGACAAAACCACCACAAGCTCCTCGAGCCAAGATTGCTGTGTAACTGGTGCCGACATCATAGAAGAGGGTACCAACAGCAATAGATACAATGATGTAAATTACTATGCGAGACCAATAATATCCCTTGTCTCTTGACATGTTTACAAATGATCTCCGCGTCAATGTTGAAAGTTGCTTTCCCCAACCAGCTTGACTTCCTTTTACTGTTTCAATCTCAACTCCTTGCTGCGAGCAAAGGATGAATTAGAGTGGCTTTAAAATGGAACAGTTTTAAAGCATGGAGCTACTAATATAAAGTTTTTGTACTTCTAACTCGAACTCTTCTATTTGATACTCATCAACATTAGTAAAATGTTCATAGTTTAGACAGCACAAAATGTTAATGTTTCAAGAACAACAACCTATACATTATGGAAACTGGTCCATCACATATTTCTATTAGATCTTGCAGCTTGTCAACAAATAGATTTTCTTCGCCATTTATGGGCAAGTGTAAGTCGAAATGCAACACTCACTGTCACCTTGCAAGTTGAGTAGCCAAGATTTCAGTAGTTTAGAAGAGAAAAGTAGTCAACATGAAAAGCAAATTACATTTAGAGCAGAGAGGTTTTTGCACACAAAAAACACTGATCAGACAAGTCTAAGGCAGTTCGACCCCCACCCCCAACCCTGACCGCACCCCCACTTGACACCAGACCCCTGACCGTGACGCGGCCAGGCCACCCCCTAGACCTCAACCCCAACCCCACCCCACCCCCTACCCCGACCGTAACGCTACCTGAACCTCAACCCTTTATCACGAACCCACCAACCTAACAACAGTACCAACACAATCAGCAACCTTCGCTGACTCCCCGCCCCCCCTTTTATGTCGCCTGAGACACCACCAACGACCAGCATGTTATGCACGATGATTTGCATCCTACTGGTTTACCTATACTTGCATCTCTGAACAGCAGGAGCTCTTTAAATTGATGTTTATCATCATTAATAGAACGGTCATTGTCTACAAATATGTCAATGCTGTTAGAACGATAGAATAGGCATCCCTGATGAAAGCATTCTACAGGGCATTTTTAATGATTTTTTGTAGTCTGTCAACAAAATAGGACTGATATGGAAATTCTAGGCAAATATAAATCCAAATTCAGCTTTTGATGTCGCTTTGCAAGTTTAGTAGCCTATATTAGAATGGCAATCATTTAGAAGCATGTAAATTTTTACAATCAAAAACTATACATACTTGTTGATAGAATCCTACAGCACATTATTCAATGAGGTGAACAAATAAAATTGGTTTATAAGGAAATCAAATCAAAATACAGCACTTTATCTCACTTTCCTGATAGTGTAGCCTAAATTTCAGTTAAAAACAGCAGTTAAACTAAGGGGAAAAAAAATACAGATGAAGAGTGGGTCGAGGAACTAACCGTGGCCAAGAGTTCTCGCATCCGTGACCTGGCCCTTGTAGCATATGCTGAGTGCTTATATTTGCTCGCAAGCAGTTCTTTAATTTCTGCTGTTGCCATATTCATTAAATAGTCACTCTTATGTGTTTCCTGCATCAGAAACAAAGATTATCTGGAGTATAAGCTGTTGAGAAAAGTATACACAATCTATATGATCCAAAACATGGACAGTACTGTCAAAGTTCTGAAATTACAATACCAGAAGTTTTAACTTAAAATTTTCCAGTTATATGACAATGAACTAGTTTGATGATGTGGAAAACACAAGGTGAAGGCTTTATGTGCCAGTGCTTCAGTTCATCAGAAAACTTGTGACATCCTAGGCGAATCTCACATCGACAAAACACAGGAGAGATGCAGGGTATATATTCAACGATCCTTAGGCCCTAGTGACGCGTTCTAAAGCCGTGCGAGCCTAGGCCCAAAGCGAACAATATCACTAGTGGTCTGGGCTGTTACCTATGGTATTAGAGCCACTCCGCATGTAACCTTGAACGATGGTGGTGCAAACCTCAGCGAGGACGGTGAGTCCCTAAGGGGAGTGTATGTGACACCCTAGGCAAATCTCACATCGACAAAACACGGGAGAGATGCTGGGTATATAAGTAAACATGTCTTAGACTCTAGTGACGCCTTTTAAAGTCATGCGGGTCTAGGCTACAAGCGGACAGTATCACTAGTGGATTGAGCTAGTACAAGACTACGGTTACAAAATCTAAATCCTGATACCTAACAGAAACAGCCATTTTCTTATTTGAAGTAAAAATTGACATACAAATAACATCCATCAGACACAGGAAAAGGATTAATAAGAGTGATTTCAAAAGGAGAAAGCATAGCTATAGTAGTATCATACCCGGAGTCGTTGTGAGCCTTTCAGTGTGGCTGTCACGACGTCAAAGTCCGAATTAACACAGCGTAAGAAATGATCGGATGGATTTCTCCTACTTGGACACGGAAACCCCGATTCAGCAAAGAACTGAAATATCAATATGTATAGATTAAATTCAATCTCATTAGATAGAAAACAAAAGACTTTGTAAAACATCTTGTAGTTATACAAATTTTATCACTCCATACCTGTACTGCAGATTTTGCTTCACCAAAATATACAGCCTCTCCACCAGACAACAGAAAGAGGTCATCAAACAATGCGAAAACTTCACTACTAGGCTGATGTATAGACGAAATAACCGTTCTTCCATCACGGGAAATATTTTTAAGAGCTTGAACAACAAAGAATGCTGAGGCACTGTCGAGACCAGTAGTAGGCTCATCAAGAAAAAGTATACGAGGTCGTACAAGGATTTCAAGTGCAATGCTTAGTCTCTTTTTCTCTCCGCCACTTATTCCTCTTAACTGCCAATTTCCTACCAGCCGATCAGCACAATCCCCTAACCCCATTTCCATTATTGTTCCCTCTACAATGTCGTTTACCTCTTCTTTCGTCATGCTAGTTGGAAGGCGCAGATGGGCTGAATACGTAATTGTTTCTCTAGGAGATAGAGTTCCCAACAGTGTATCCTCTTGAGTAACATAAGCCTGTAATATTCAGGCAGCTCATCAAAAGAAAATAAATAAGTATAACTTCTGCATTCAACTATGTAAACATTGTTTTCTCAGACGATGGTGTTCTTATCACATTCAAATCCGTTATCTAGAAAATGGTTCTGATAACGAAAATGTGGTTTTAGAAAGAAACAATCCGAAGGTTTATGTAATATTCTTATGTTTGTTGAGCATTTTGGAGATTTCTGTAACATTGACATGTTTATTAAGTCTCACTCGAGACAAACTGATAGAAAGAATTATGTTTTTCTTTTCTAGAAAATGCCATAGAATAACAAATCTCTGAGAATCTTGAGAAAACGACATGCTAGCTTTGACATCTGTTTTGGATGGTAAGAAGTTTCCATCTATTTTGGAGCAAAAGGAAGTAAGTGCATATATAGGAAATAGCACAAACTTCTATATGTCCTGCTTAAGTGAAAAAGGAACTCTGGCGAAGTTCAAACGCGCAAATGTTAGTGCCTAAAATGTGGTGTGGACAAATTAAAGGCTCAGTCAGAGTATCTTACAACAACACCATAGTCCAACCTCCTCTTCTTTCCATTGAGAAGGATATTTCCAGTCATCACCACATTTGTCGATAGTCTACCTGCAGTCCAAACCAAGCATGATTTAGCAAAGTGCAGATGTTATAATCACAAGAAGTGAATTTTCATTCTCAATTTCCCCCCTCTTTTTACACTCAGCACTAAACTAAGTATATGCGTTGGCGATGATTTCAAATTAAGATTTGGTTGACAATTTACGCAGCACATGACTACCTGACTAGCATGCAAAACAATTCTACGAGAAACATCTTTAATTTGTAACTATCTTGAATCACATTGGTATGACAATGAAAAGTAGAAGTCGAAGAAGGAATTAGTGAAAACGGAGATGAACGTCCAAAAGGTATATAAGGCTAAGAGTATAGATATCAAGACATGACCAAAAGCAACTATACCTATTATTCAGAACCAAGGAGGTTAACTTAGCTGCAGTAGCCTTTTGACACAGAACTAGCAATGCGCGTCCCTCAAAAAATACATAGTCTATTATTTTGAGATTATTTCAAGCCGTTATAGGAACAACAACAACATGTGCTGTATAATCTTACATGTGGAGTCTGGGGAGGGTAGTGTATAGGCAGACCTTACCCCTACCTTGTGGAGATAGAGAGGTTGTTTCCAATAAACCCTCGGCTCAGGAAAGCATTTAAGTGGGATTTGATCCCTTGACCTTAAAGGCTTGAATAAGCAACCAAAACCAATGCTCGAATTCGCCTGTTATAGGAACAGGTTTACAGAAAGCATTCTCAAGACAAGAACTTTTGCAAACATTAGTTGTCTAGACCATGAACACCAATATTTATAAGTTCATGCTAAGTTTATGTTCGTACTCTGGTTTTACCTTTCTATCATCAAAACCATCTAAATTCACACCAGTACTAATTGTATCCTCCGTATTTCAGCAAAGGTCATAGATTACTTGTTGAGATTGTCAAATTCCAACCAACTTCAGGTTTTAATTGATAAACATAATCAATACTTTATTTTCACTGGACCACCAAGCCGATTGAAAACCTCGCAATTCAAAGTTCTATTTTGTTAAATGTAACTCACAATGATGAATGGAATGAATCTTACATCGGACCGGGATGAGATCCTCGTCTCCTTATAAGGCTTGGGCAATCCTACTCCGTTAGAGCTAGCTTTTTGGGATTGAATTATGCCCAAGGCTTATTTTGACATGATATCATAGTCAGGCCCGGGGTCGGTATGTTCCGCCAAAGAGGAGGCGGAATGCCCCCGGACCAATTGTTGGGGTTGGGGGGGGGGGGTTGGAAATACTCCCGGTCCATGATTTTGCACGTTCCAGACCGGACAGTGGAACCCCGACAGAGAATGCCCGTATAAGCCTTGGGCAATCCTCGTACTTTCGAGCTAACTTTTGGGTATGAGTTCGGCCAAGGCTTATTTTGAGAATGAACAGACTAACAGTTTTCCAGCAATGGATCCATTTTTATCTAACATGACTAAACCTAACACAAACAACATCATTAAATGTGAAAAATACAGGTTTCCATTGTTCTTATTTTCCAGATAATATGAATATTAGACCCATTTATTTAGAATTTTGTCAATTTTTAAGTATAAAACAGAGTTATAGGTATGGGCTAGCGAGAGACAAAGTTTAATGAACTGTCCCTCTCTATCTAACTACCCTTGCCGACATTTAGCTAGCGTTTGGCAATAGATTTTAAATTTGTTTTGAAAAATCTGATTTGGGTTAAGTTTGATTTGAAGATGAAAATATGTTTGGACATACGTTTTCAAAATATATTTTCCAACTTTATTTTGGAAAAACATGTATATAATTCCCGAGTTTTGGGATTTTGACCCAAAATCAGCAATTGGGGTGATTTTGGAATTTGGGGTTTGGGATTTGGGATTTTGCCAATTGGGAAAACTCTATGGCCAAACATGAGTTTTAAAAATAAATTCCAAATTTATTTTGACAAAACTCACGGCCAAACGGGGCCTTAATTAAAGCTATCATTTACTTTAGTCAATACATTATTTACATACATATCTGCCATAATAACCCAATAATAGATAGGTTTATTCCAAATTTTTCACATTCTCGAACAAGGATAAAATTGCGTTCGTGAGTCCTATAGATCACGGGTTCGAGCTGTGAAAGCAGTCACTAATGCTTGCATTAAGATAGGATGTCTACATCACATTTCTTGAGGTTGGGATCTTCCCCGGACCTTACATAAATACGGGCAGTGGCAGAGGCAGAATCTCCACGAAGGGGGTTCAAAAAAAAATTGTAGCTCTTGGGAATTGAACCTATGACCTTAGAAAGGTTTTGAACCCCCTTAAGCACTAATCCACACTTTTAGGTTGTGTTAAAGGGGTCCAAAACTTAATATATAGAGTTAAAAAACAGATTTTGCCTTATATACACAGTGTAATTTTTAAGCGAAGAAGGTTCGAGTGAACCCCCTTTCGCCCTTGAATACGGGATGCCTTGTCCACCGGGCTGCCCTGCCCTTTTCTTGAACAAGACATGGACAGTCAAGTAAGCAAGAAAATAGAAAACAAAATAGGAAAATTAAAAATTAAAAAAATGCAAACAAAAACAAAAAATACCAAACATGTTCAAGAAAAGTGGAGGAACTCAAGTCTGTGGCCTAAAAAACAGATTTCGTCCTCCCTCCTCAAGTCTTGGTAGGCGGAGTTGCCTAAATATATATTAGTGAAAAACAACAAGTATCAAGTAAAATAATCGATTGGATCGGACACCATCAAAAGATAGTCCGGCGCACTAAGTTCTGAAGAAGGACCGGACAACAAGAATTTATCGTACGCAGCCTTACTCTATATTTCTGCCATGATCTCCTGGTCACATGGCAACAACTTTACCAGTTTGCCAAGGCCCCCTTCTGGATCGGACACCATCATTATTATAAAAAGTTTAAGAAGTTGGAGTAAAAACCTGCTAAAGTATCAAGAAGTGTAGATTTTCCAGAACCAGAAGGACCCATAATAGCCATAATTCTACCAGGTTCAGCATAACCACTTAAACCATGTAGCAACTTCTTTGTTGGTCCATGTCCAAAATTTGGTAACATTACTGTTAAATCTTCCCATACTAAATATGCAACTCCTTGTTTATGCATTACTCCTTTCTCAATATCTCCACGTCCATTTGTCACTTCTATCTCCATCCCATCCATCTGTAAAAAACAACAACAAAAAAAAAAAAAAAAACAGTACCCTTTGGACTATATATGGACAAGATTGCTTTGCTATGAAATGATGACTCTAATCAGTACATATTTTTTTTTCAGTTAAACTTTCCAAAAAAGTGCAACTCTAATATTTTTGCATCTCTGTGTATATATGATTTTGAATATATTTTTGGAGTTAGATAATGGACATTATTGCAAAGGTTTATGTCAAAAAGATAGGTGGGATGTAAGGGAATTAAATGTGATGGGGTCCAATTTACTACTACTACTACTACAATGCATGCAGGTTACGGTTGCAATAAAGATATTGTTGCCGCCTAGGCTATGACTTTATCATTACTTCCTCCGTCTTAAATTATGTGTTATATTTCTCTTTTACACGACATTTAAGAAATATTAATTAGAAGGAATTTTTGACTATTTTATCCTTATTTATTTATTTCTTAAAATATAATAATCAGAGGTAAATTCAGAATTTTAAGTTTATGAGTTCCTATATAAATCTTAAGTTAATATACAATAATAATTGAATTAACGGACGGGGTTCCAAGCTAAATATTCTTATATATTTAATGAATTTTTCTATACAATTACCGGATCTAAACAAAAGTTATTGGGTTCACGAAAATCCGTAACTAATGCACTGGATACGCCCCTGGATATAATCTATCTTTATTGAATATTTATTCTATTTACGTGTCATTTCATCTTTAAGGAACAATTACTACTAAGTACTAAGAGTAAAATGAGAAAAACTAATTAAGTTTGTTTTGAACTTTTAAAATAACAAATAATTTGAGATAACTATTTTTAAAAATCACGACAGATAATTTGAGGAGTACTATTTAGAGTATTATTTAGTTTTCTTTTGAGTCTATGATTTTTGAGATTGTTTTATTACTTGTCCATTTATTGGTCCATTATTTTCCGTGATGTGTGCTTGCAACTACAATTTTAAATGAAATATAAATGCTGCCAATGACTGATGAAAAAGATGGCACGTGTCATTTCGGTGGATCTAGAAATACCTTTTTCATGTTATAATACAATACATTTTGTTGATATTTCTTTAATGATTAATATGTGTACCCTTATTAACCTTCATTATTATAAGTAGAATCAGAAAAGAAAAAAAGAAAAGGAAGAGAAAATGATGCTTCCTCTTATATTTTTATTACTTACTTCTTAAGGTTTTTGCGTGTTTTTTCAAAAGAAATTTAACAATCTTAATCATAAAAGTATTTATCTAACCAATTTGTATTTCTCCTTGCATGTTTTTTAAGAAAGAAATTTAACAATCTTCATCATAAAAGTATTTATCTGGGCTTTATTAAAAATATCCAGATTTACAACTGGTAATTGAAAAATAGCCACAGTTTTAAAAGTAATCAAAATTTAGCCAGTTTTTCATGTAAAGATAAAATATGAACAAAAACACTCTTAAAATCCAGAAATATTCCAGCATAATATGCTGGAATTCGAATTTTTTACATATGAGATTCCAAAAAAATGTATTGGAGTTCCAGCATAATATGCTGGAAGTTTAAAAGCAGGAGCTCCATAATCTACTCCCTTCGGTCCAAAATAAGTGCTTTTTTAGCTGTTTTCACACAGATTAAGAAATTCACCTTTTAACATTAATTAGCAATAAAATTGACCATATTAACCTTTACTATCTCTTCACATAAACACTCCTAGCACATACTCCAACACTATTAACTCCAAGGGGAATGTAGGAAAAAAATAATTAATTCATTCTTGAAATCTGAAAAAATCACTTATTTTGGACCGCAAAAAAAGGCCAAAAAATCACTTATTTTGGACAGGAGGGAGTAGTAAATTATACTGGAACTTTCCTTGTGCTGGAGTTCCAACATAATATGCTGGAAGTTTATACGTATGAGCTTCATAATCCGGCATATTATGCTGGAACTTTCCGTGTTTCGGCAAAATAGTGGCTATTTTTCAATGACTTTGCAAACGCTGGATATTTTTTGATTATCAGTCCGAAAAATGACTAGACCGTGCTATTTATCTAACCATTTGTGTTTCTCCTTGCATGTTTCACTTAATGAAATTGCGCTAGTTAGGACAACAAATCATAGATTTCAAAAATAATAATAAATGACTTTTTATTTTTGTAACACGTCAAAATGTTTCGATACTAATTTAATTTGACAAAACAACTACCCTAGCTTGAACTAAACAACTACTCTAGTATCGAAGAAAATGATATAAAAAATGTAATTCTAGCTTGACCTATGTGAACTAATTTAATTTTGGTCCAACACGTATTTCTGACTTAAGCAAAGTCAGACCGAAACCTCAACTTAAAAAGGCCGTCGCTAGCTGCAAGAACTTTAAAAGGCTTCAACTTCAAGTCAATTTTTTTTATGAGTAAAAAAACTTCCTTATAAACTTAATATAGTCCAACCTCTCTACAACAGATTTATTTGTTCCGATATTTTTTGGCTACTATAGTGAGATGCTTCTTTACCTAAAAAATACGAGTAACAATTAAATTTAATTTGTGATTTTAAAGATACATGATTTAGTTCAATACCAATTAATAATCAAGAAATATAAGGTATAGATGAAGGAAAGTAAGCAAGACCAAACCAGTAGATAAACTAGTAGGCAGTAGTGACCTCGAGGTGAACCAAGAACAATAAAGCAAGAACGGGAAAGATAAAAGGGACAATTCAGATGAGCTAAGAGCAAAAAGTAGAGAGTATATTCTTTTGTCAATGATTAGATGATGTTACAAATATGGGGTCCCCTTTATATAATATGGGATCCCTAAATAAGGTACATTTTTTTATAGTAAGGAATATCACTGGTACTACTGTCTAACTGCCTAGTACGGAATAGTACAATCGTATTCCGGGATTTGCGCCATGATCTTGGGGACATGGCGAGAATCTTGTCCTTCTGTAACAAACTTACAATGGCACTATCTCGGAGTCGGACATGATTGGCCCTGATATTTCTCGTGTACTTCGATCCTAGGGCATTGCATTCTGTCTTCGAGCTGGAGTCTTGCCCATCGAGCTCGAACTCGACCTTACCTGAAACCTTGCTTAAGGCGACCCTTTGAGCCTGGGAAATCGGGCATACCTGATTTCGATCGTATACAGATAGTCCCCGCATTTCTTAGAATAAAAATGAGAAGAAACGACTTGATTCTCGATCCTTCAACGTCGCGATCATGATGTCCATCTCGTGACGTCAGCAGCTGAAGTGACTGAAGGGTCGCGTCTGCACAGTTTTCCATGGCCATTAATTGGAGGCGACTGAAGGTCGACTATTCGACTTCTCTAACACGCTTAAGTGGCCCTTATAAATAGACCAGCTTCACCATTTTACAAACTTTACTTCTTTAATCATTTTCAAAATCTCATTAGCTCCATCATTCTCTTTAGTTTGCCTTTGCTTTCATCATCAACCCTTTCTCTTTGAATTTCTACACCATAATGGTTAAAACATCTAAGACTGTTCCCCAACAAGAAAAAGTCTCTTCGTCATCGCGGCCGTCCAGAAGTAAACCGGTGATGCCACCTCGCATCGAGGAGTGCATTCCCCCACCGTGAGAAATAACATCCGATTTCAAGATTGATAAACCTGTGTCGACACCAGGACGGTGCGAGCCCATGTCTCGATACATCTGTTTGATAACCAAAGATGAGCTCGAGCAAGTGAAAAAGGACTGCAACTGGGAGAACAAGGATGTGGTCATCCCTTCCCCGGAAGAGGACATCACTACTCACAAAGTGGGGTACTTAAGCGTGTATACTTAATCATTCACGCTGGATCCTGCTGACCTAACTTTGGGTCCCATAGATCTAGTTATCCTTGATTTTGGCTAGCAATACCAAGTGACGCTTGCCCAAATCTACCCCTCATTCTGGCGAATCGTCAATCTGATTCGATACTTATTGAGCCAGGTCGAGGGGATGCCTTTTACGCTCGACCATCTGATCAGGCTGTATAGCCCTCGCCTTTCTCGAGGTGGCCTGATAAAGCTGCAACACCGATCCTCAAAATCTTTCTTCTCCAGTATCGATGAGGACAAAGACCGAGGATGGATGAGCCAGTTTGTCTGAGTCAGGACCTCTAACCTGATTCCTGCTGAGAGGATGCCATTCCCCGAGGAATGGAACATGAAGTGTACGTACATGTTTATTGATAGTGACTTTTATACCCAATTTTCCCTTCTCTTCCTCGACCTTATCTTTTTCTCGGTCTGACCCCTTTCCGCTAGTGTAGTTGTTGCTTGGTTTCCTAGTGCGGTCCTAGATCTCGAAGGTTGGGTCCGAAAATTGGCCTCTACTTCTTTGTACGCGGAGCACAACTGGTGTGACTTCATCTTTATGCAGGCCTCAGAGACGTCATTGACATGCGACCTCCCCCACCTGGTGAAGAAGAGACGCCAAAGCCTCCCAAGGAAAAGAAAAGAAAGAGGAGTTCGCCTGCAAATTCCCCAAAGCCAAAGAAAAGCAAAGCTCGAAAGCCCAAGGCTGACACCGTGGCCTTATCTCCGGATACGGCCCAACGTCTTCAGGATCAGGAAGAAGAGGGAGAAGATGACGACTGCCTGTTGAGGATCTGATGCTTCGAAGGCCGCTGAACCGATGGCGACAGAGGCGGTTCGAACCGAAGAAATTTTAGAGGGGAGCTCGAGCAAAGTCCCCGAGTCATTAAGTGGAAAAGGCATGCCTTGCCTCGGGGGGGGGGGGGGGGCATGGTGGATGAGCTCGAAGAGCCTAACTTCGAGGCTCTTCAAAGACAAGATAATATCCCAACAGAACCACTTGGGGTAATCAACATAGACGACTCGCCGCAGGGCCCGGTCTTCTCCGAAGGGAAATTTCGAGATGCCCATGCCATGGGGACTCCATTGTGGGAACGACCCATGAAAGGAATGATATTTTTGAGAGTGTCTTGCGGGGATCGAACAAGGTCCTGATCCTGATGCCTCATTTATTTTTTAGGAGGCCGAAAAGCTTCTCAAACAAGTAAGTTTTGTCTTTCGTTACTTCAAGTTTAATCTTCATCTTTCTAAGTCTGATTTCTTTTCCTTGTGAGAATGCCGTGTCACTTCACCGACGAGCATTTGCCAAATCTCGGACTGAGCTTTCCCGATGCGAAGCCGAACTAAAGAAGCTCGTAGATGAGAGGGACATCCTTAAGATCCTCTATGTCAAAAAAGAGGGGGAGATCAGCAATCCCCGAGTTGAATTGACGAAGGCTTGTCAAGAACAGACCGAGCTCATTGAAAAGGTAATATAGCCTTTGAGGGTCTGCTATGCACTTGCTTTTTTTGATGACTAATACTTTAATTTCGCCTCATATGAAGGAGGCCGAAACCCTTGGGTGGAGACAAGGTATGGACTGTCTCGCCTCAGAGAAAGATACTCTTTGGGAGCAGCTGGCTTCAATCGAACGCCAGCTTCAAAGCGTAAAGGAGGAAAGCCTGGCTCGAAACCGCAAAATTGAAGAGCTCTAGGCTAAATCCGCTATTGAGCTTGCCAAGGCTAAATATGAAGCAGAGGCGTTTATATCTTTGTACCGAGCTGACACTGAAGCAGCTAACACTCGGGCAAAAGAGATCTCTGCTGCGGCCGAAGTTAAGCTATCATGTGCACTCATTTTGAAAGTAAATTATGTGTTCCGAGGCCTTAAAAGCCTCTTTTTGTCTTACCAAGATTTGCGTGCGCAGTCCGGGCACATTTCCGGAAAGCTTTTATGTGAAATCTAAGTAAAATAAGGAAATTGGATTTTAATATTGATTAAAGTGGACTTTGGTCAACATTCTTGGTAAACGGATCCGGACCCGTAATCGGACGATCCCCTAGGGTCCATAGTAAAATATGGGACTTGGGCATATGCCCGGAATTGAATTCCAAGGTCCCAAGCACGCTAAAAGAATTTTTTAAAGAAAATTATTTGCTGGAAAATATAAAGGCGTTTAGAAATGAAATAATGCATTTTCTTGATGGTATCGGACCCATATTTTGGTTTCTGAGCCTAATACAAGTTTAAAATAATAATTTAGTCGAAAATCTGTGAAGTTTGGTAAGAATCAGAGTTCGTTTGGTATAAATCGGACTTTTATTTGAGAAATATGGAAATTTTGATGTTCTTAAGGAATTACATGAATCTAAGGTTTAATTCGTAGTTGTTGATGTTATTTTAATGATTTAATTGCACGAGAAAGTCCGTATGATATTTTTAGACTTGCGTGCATGTTTGGTTTGGATCCCCGAGGGCTCGGATGAGTTTTGGATAGGCTACCGGTGAATGGGACTTAGGAAATTTTAGCTCGTATCTGGTATTTTTGCCTGGGCCTCTGGTCTCGCAATTGCGAGATCAGGCTTCGCAAATGCGAAGTTCTCAGGCTTCGCAAATGCGAAGTTCTCAGACTTCGCAAATGCGAAGTTCTCAGGCTTGGGAAATGCGACCCAGGCGTCGCAAATGCGAACCAAGCCTGGGCAGGCCCTCTTCGCAAATGCGAGCATTGGGTGGGAATTGCAAAGCATGCCCATCGCAAATGCGATGTTTTCCTTCACAATTCCAGAGATGACAGGATTCAAAAGGGGTTCGCAATTACGAACCCTGGTCGCAATTGCGACATCTGAGACTTGCTAAATGTGATTTTTGATGGGATTTCATCCATTTTTCAAACTCTTTCAAACCCTAAACTCTCTTGGGCAATTTTTCAAAGAAAGATTCTTCTCCAAATCATTAGTAAGTAATTTTTAACTTGTTTTCTTCAGTCTAAAACATTTTTTTACATGATTTCATTTCAAAATCGAGGGGTTTTCATGGGAAATTGGGTGTTTTTTGGGAAAAATTAGGATTTTTAAATTTTGGGGATTTGGACCTCGATTTGAGGTCCGATTTTAAAACTAATTACATATTTGAGTTCGTGAGTGAATGGGTGATCGAGTTTTTGGTTTGAACTTCGGATTTTGACCAAGCAGGCCCGGGGTCGATTTTTGACTTTTTTGGGGAAACAATGGGAAACCTATTTTCATGCATTAGAATTGATTTATTTAGCATATGTTAATGTTATTAAGTACATTGTGACTAGATTCAAGCGAATTGGAAGTAGAACCGAGGGGTAAAGCAGTAGTTAAGGCTTAATTTGTTCGTATAATCGAGGTAAGTATTTGGCCTAACCTTAGCTTGGGGGAATATGAGTTGTAGTCTTATTTGCTATGTGTTAAGGGTTGAGTACGACGTATAGGTGTGGTGACGAGTATCTATACGTTGATGTCAAGCATGCTCGTAAGTCTTATACTATGATTGTTGTGACTCTGTTATGTATTGTCCATGCTTAATATGATGATTATAAATGTTGAACAAGACTTATGAAAGTATTCTTGGTAATTGACCAAGAATTCTTGGTAACTTGAGCATTGGCTCAAGTTGAGACTTATGTTGTGAAGGGATGGTGGAAACGAGATGAGATATATTGTTGATTCCTTTGCCCGGATGTTATTGTTACGATATTGTTTCCCTTGTCGGGATGTTATCGTTTATGATATTATTTCCCTTGCCGGGATGTTATTGCTTATGATATTGTTTTCCTTGCCGGGATATTGTTGTTATACTATTGTTCCCTTACTGGGATTCTTTGTGGTTGGTGTTGATTTGTATATTGGGATCGGGTTGCATGCCGCAACAATATTATATAGGATCGGGTTGCACGCCGCAACAAGTAGTAATAAGGGTGGACAGGCAGGGTCGAGTTGCACGTCGCAACATTATTATATGATTGGGATCGGGTTGCACGCCGCAACATTATTATATGATTGGGATTGGGTTGCACACCGCAATAGTATTATATTATTGGGATCGGGTTGCACGCCGCAACAAGAAAAAATAAAAGTGAATATTGATTCTTATGGTGAGAACGAGAGTAAAATCACGAAGGGTGATGCCGTGCACTTGTTACTGTTTCCTTATTCTTGCTGATATGAAATTATGGTGTCCGTTATGCTTCTCTACTGAAATTCTGTTAGTACTTGCTATTCCCCGTAGCATGTTTCCCCTTCCCATCTTTAACTGCTAGTTTCTGTTATCATTATTTGTCGTATATGATTTAACTGCACAGGTTTATTTGGTAGTCTGGTCCTAGCCTCGTCACTACTTCGCTGAGGTTAGGCTCGACACTTACCAGCACATGGGGTCGGTTGTGCTGATACTACACTCTGTACTGTGTGTAGATCCTAGTGCTGAAGCATTTGGACCACAGTGAGGTTGTTACCTTCAGTCCAGCGGAGACCCGAGGTAGTCTTGCAGACGTCTGCAGGCCTTGACGTCCCCTTCTATCATATTTCCTTATGTTCTTACTTATTTCAGAGACATACATGTAATTTTCTTTATTCAGACCCTATTTGTAGTATTTTTAGATAGTCCGTGATATTGTGACACCAGTTTTGGGTGGAGTTGTATTTTGGATTTCATACCAGTATTTAGTTAAATTGTTGAATTTCGTCTTCTGTTGATCATATGTTAACTTGTGATATTGTTAAAATATAAGGGAAAAAAGGGTAATAAAATTTGTAATTGTCGGCTTGCCTAACTTTCAATAGTAGGCGCCATCACGACTCCCGAGGGTGGGAAATCCGGGTCGTGACAAGTTGGTATCAGAGCTCTAGGTTGCTTAGGTCTCACAATTCACGAACAAGCTTAGTAGAGTCTGAGGGATCGGTACGGAGACTTATATGTTTATCCCCTAGAGGCTTACAAATTTTAGGAAAACTTCACATATATTCTTCTCTATTGTGCGACTTGATTCCTTAATGCTAATTGAACTTCTACTCTGTTCTTTTGTAGATGGCGAGAACACGTGCTACTTCATCCGCTGATCAGCAGCCCAAGCCCCTAGTGGCAGTTCCTACGAGAGGCAGAGGATGAGGCCGAGGCCGTGCTAGAGGCCTAGGTAGGGGCAGGGCTCAGCCTAGATCAGCATCACCAGCAGCGGAGCCATAGATAGAGTTTGAGGAGGAGGCTCCATCCCAGACCGTTCCAGCATGGCCAGCTCAGGTCCCAGAGGGGTTCATCGCCAACCCGGTACTTCAGGATGCTTTGGTCTGTCTAGTGGGCCTTATGGAGAGCGTCACTCAGGCAGGCATATTTCTTGTAGAACCAACTATCTCTCATGATGGAAGAGGAGCCCAGACTCCTGCTACTCGCACTCCGGATCAGATGACTCCCCAGTATCAGACTCCAGCAGCTCAGCCAGTTGGAGTAGTTCAGTCGGGTGTTGTGGCACTGATCGATGAGGGGCCAGATATGTCCGCTGATGCCTTGTGGAGGTTGGACAGGTTCACCAAGCTTTTTACTACCACTTTTGGCGGTACATCTTCTGAGGATCCCCAGGATTATTTGGACAGCTGTCATGAGGTTCTACGGAACATAGGGATAGTGGAGACCAATGAGGTCGACTTTGCTGCTTTTTGTCTGTCAGGTTCCGCCAAGACTTGGTGGAGAGATTTTTGTTTGGCTATACTAGCTGGGTCACTGGCTTTGACTTGGGATCAGCTCTCTTAGCTCTTTCTTGAGAAGTTTCTTCGTGTCACTCAGAGGGAGAACTATCGGAGGCAGTTTGAGCGTCTCCAGCAAGGTTTTATGACCGTCACTCAGTATGAGACCAGATTTATTGACTTGGCCTGTCATGCTCTTCTTATACTTCCCACCAAGAGAGAGAGAGTGAGGAGGTTCATTGAGGGACTCGTTCAACATATTCGATTATAGATGGCTAAGGAGATGGGAAGCGAGATTTCTTTTCAGGATGCGACCAATATAGCTAGGAGAGTTGAGATGGTTTTATCACAGGGGAGTGGTCAGGGGTTTGACAAGAGGCCCTGTCATTCTAGCAGTTTCAGTGGTGCCTCGTTTGGAGGCAGGGATTCTTTTGGTAGGGGCCATCCTTCTAGGTCATTTCATTCAGCACTACAGGCATCTCATGGAGCTTTAGGGGGGCGTGGTTCTTATGTACCTCCTTTAGGATAGCCAGCTCCTATCAGAGCACCTCCTCTTCAGAGCTATTCTCATGGTCAGCCGGTCCATCAGGGTTAGTATCAGTTTTCTTAGCTGCAACACTCAAGTAGATGCTTTGAGTGCGGTGAGTATGGTCATATCCGGAGGGCTTGTCCAAGATTAGTGGGTGTTCAGTCGTAGCATCAGGGTTCCCGTGCCATAGTTCAGGCACCGGGTGTTCTACCACCCACTCAGCCAACTAGAGGTGGAGGTAGAGGTTCTAGAGGTGGAGGTAAAGGTATTAGAGGTGGAGGTCAGGCCACTAGAGGTGGAGGCTAGCCAGCAAGAGGTCATACAAGGGATGTAGTTCAGAGTGGTGGGGCCCAGCCTTGATGTTATGCTATTCCAGCCAGGCTCGAGGCTGAGGCCTCCGATGCAGTTATCACAAGTACTGTTCTGGTTTGTAGTAGAGATGCTTCATTTTTATTAGATCCAAGGTCTACATACTCCTATATGTCATCTTATTTTGACCTCTATTTGGTCATGCCTAGTGATTCTTTGAGTGCTCATGTATATGTGTCTATATCGGTGGGTGATTCTATTGTGGTGGATCATGTCCATCATTCATGTATAGTTGTGATTGGGGGTCTTGAGACCCAAGTAGATCTGTTACTTTTGGATATGGTTGATTTTGATGTCATATTGGGGACGGACTGGTTATCACCTTACCACGCTAGCTTGGACTGTCATGCCAAGACTGTGATCTTAGCCTTGCCGGGTTTACCTCGTTTAGAGTGGAGAGGGACTCCTGGTTATTCCACCCATAGGGTTATCTCATATATGAAGGCTCGGCGTATGGTTGAGAAGGGATGTTTGGCCTATTTGGCGTATGTTCGTGATTTTAGTGCCGAGGTTCCTTCTATGGATTATGTGCCTGTTGTTCGTGAGTTTCCAGAGGTATTCCCTTCAGACCTACCGGGGATGCCACCCGACAGAGATATTGACTTTTGCATTGATTTGGCTACGGGCACCCAACCCATTTCTATCTCGCCATATCGTGTGGCCCCGCCAGAGTTGAAAGAATTGAAAGAACAGTTGCAAGACCTACTTGATAAAGGCTATATTAGACCTAGTGTCTCACCTTGGGGTGCGCCGGTGTTGTTCGTTAAGAAGAGGGACAGATCAATGAGGTTGTGTATAGATTATCGGTAGTTGAACAAGGTCACAATCAAGAATAAGTATCCATTGCCAAGGATTGATGATTTGTTTGACCAGCTTCAGGGTGCCCAAGTGTTTTCTAAGATTGATTTGAGATCTGGCTACCATCAGTTAAAGATTAGGGCATCTGATGTCCCTAAGATAGCTTTTTGCACTCGGTACGGGCATTATGAGTTCTTAGTGATGTCATTCGGGTTGACAAATGCCCCAACAGCTTTCATGGACTTGATGAACCAAGTGTTCAAGCCTTACTTGGATTCCTTCATGATAGTCTTCATTGATTATATTTTGATCTATTACCACAGCCGGGAGGAGCATGAGCAGCATCTTCGAGTCGTTCCCCAGACTTTGAGGGACAGTTAGTTATATGCTAAGTTTTCGAAATGTGAGTTTTGGTTGAATTCAGTTGCATTCCTGGGTCATGTTGTATCAGTAGAGGGTATTCAGGTGGATCCTAAGAAGATTATGGCAGTCAAGGACTGGCCTAGACCCGCATCAACTACAGAGATCCAGAGTTTCTTGGGTTTGGCAGGCTATTACCGTCAGTTTGTGGAGGGGTTTTCAGCTATTGCAACCCCGATGACCAGGTTGACCTAGAAGGGTACCCAATTTAGAAGGTCGGACGAGTGTGAGGCGAGCTTTCATAAGCTCAAGACAGTTTTGACTACGGTGCCGGTTTTGGTATTGCCTACAGGTTTAGGGCCATATACAGTGTATTGTGATGCATCTTATATTGGACTTGGTGTGGTGTTGATACAGAATGGCAAAGTTATTGCATATGCTTCACGACAGTTGAAGATCCACGAGAAGAATTATCTAGTTCATGATTTGGAGCTAGTAGTCATTGTTCACACGCTGATAATTTGGAGGCATTATTTATATGGCGTGTCGTGTGAGGTGTTCACAGATCACAAGAGTTTGCAATACTTGTTTAAGCAGAAGGAGCTAAATTTGAGCTAGAGGAGGTGGTTGGAGCTATTGAAGGACTATGATATCACCATCTTGTATCATCTGGAAAAATCTAATATGGTGGTCGATGCTTTGAGTAGGAAGTCAGCCAGTATGGGCAGTTTTGCATATATTCCGGTCGGTGAGAGATCTCTTGCTTTGGATGTTCAGGCTTTAGCCAATTTGTTTGTGAGGTTGGATGTTTCTGAGCCCAGCCATGTGGTAACTTGCACAGTCGCTCATTCTTCATTATTTGAGAATATCCGAGATCAGCAGTATGATGATCCTTATTTGCTTATCCTTAGGGACACAATACGGCACAGAGGTTCCAAGCAGGTTATAGTCAGAGATGATGGAGTTTTGAGGATGCAGGGTCGAGTTTGTGTGCCTAATATGTATGGACTTCGTGAGTTGATTCTAGAGGAGGCACATAGTTCCCGATATTCTATTCATCTGGGCGTCGCTAAGATGTATCAGGACTTGCGGCAACATTATTGGTGGAGGATAATGAAGAAGGACATAGTTGCCTATGTAGCTCGGTGTTTGAATTGTCAGCAGGTAAAGTACGAGCATTAGAGACCTGGTGGTTTGTTCCAGAAGATTGGTATTCCTAAGTGGAAGTGGGAGTGTATCACTATAGACTTCGTTGTTGGACTCCTACTAACTCGGCGGAAGTTCGACGCAGTGTAGGTTATTGTTAATAGGCTGACTAAGTCAACGCATTTCATTCCTGTGGCAGTTTCCTATTCTTCTGAGCGGTTGGCAGAAATTTATGTCCGGGAGATCATTCGTCTTCATGGTGTGCCCATATCTATCATTTCTTACCGAGGTACAAAGTTTACCTTGCATTTCTGGAGAGCAATTCAGCATGAGTTGGGCATACGGGTCGAGTTGAGCACAACATTTCATCCTCAAACAGATGAAAAGGCTGAGCATACCATTCAGATTTTGGAGTATATGCTCCGAGCATGTCTTATTGACTTTGCAAGTTCGCGGGATCAGTTCTTGCCATTAGTAGAGTTTGCCTACAACAATAGTTACCAGTCAAGCATCCAGATGGCTCCCTATGAGGCTTTATATGGTAGGCAATGTCGGTCGCCAGTTGGATGGTTTGAGTCTGGAGAGGCTCGGTTGTTGGGTACAGATCTAGTACAGGATGCCTTGGACAAGGTTAAGATCATTCAGTATAGGTTTCGTATAGCTCAGTCCAGGCAAAAGAGTTATGCCGACCGTAAGGTTCATGATGTGGCATTCATGGTCGTAGAGCGGGTATTGCTTTGGGTATCGCCCATGAAGGGCGTGATGAGATTTGGGAAGAAGGGCAAGCTAAGCCCTAGATTCATTGGTCCTTTTGAGATTCTTGATCAAGTGAGAGAGGTGGCTTACAGACTTGCGTTGCTGCCGAGTTTATCAGTTGTGCACCTAGTGTTTCATGTGTCCATGTTTCGAAAGTATCACGACGATCCATCCCACGTGTTAGACTTCAGCATTGTCCAGTTGGACAAGGACTTGACTTATGAGGAGGAGCCGGTAGCTATTCTAGACCGACAGGTTCGTCAGTTGAGATCGAAGAATTTCCCTTTAGTTCGTGTCCAATAGAGAGGTCAGCATGTTAAGGCAGTGACCTGGGAGTCCGAGTCCGATATGCGGAGCCGATATCCCCATCTTTTCTCCGACTCAGGTACTTTTCTTATGTCCGTTCGAGGATGAATGATTGTTTTAGAGGTGGAGAATGTGATGACCTACTCGTTTTGAAAGTAAATTATCTGTTCCGAGGCCTTAAAAACCTCTTTTTATTTCATCACAATTTGCGGGCACAGTCCGGGCATTTCTGGAAAGCTTTTATGTGAAATCTAAGTAAAATAAGGAAATTTACCTTTAAAATTGATTAAAGTTTGATTCTGAAACTATGTACTGCCATCTTTTTCTCTCTCTAGAATAAAATTTCCTCTCAGCTAATGCTGATTATGGGAAGGAAATCGAAGGCTGGAGCGAGAGGGCAAAACAATCAATGACAAATCCAAATCAAAATCATGGAGGAAAAGTTTTTTCGAGGACAGAAGATTCGAATAAAGTAAGGAATTTTAATGTAATTACTAGAATAGTACCATTAGATATGGAGCGAGTATCAGCTATGTCAACACCAATTGCAACACCAGTGAGGACACAGTCTGAAAATGTGCAGGGGAGTAATGCATGTAGACGAACATGGGCTGATAAAGTGGAGGAGGAAGCAATTGCACTCAATTCACAAAGCCAGACACAAGTTCAAGGATCAAGAACATCGTGGAGTAAAATTGTAGCTATTGTTCCATTGGAGGAAGGTGAGGACTTGAAACGAGAATCACCTATTAACAGTAATGTGAAAATAACACTAGAAGACATTCATGAGGAGGTAGAATATTGGAAAATTGGAGTTGTATGCTATGTGTTGGGATCTAATCCACCACAAAATGTCATGGAAGGGTATTTTAATAGAATTTGGGGAAAGTTGGGTATTGATATAGTTGCACAAGTTCAAAGAGGTGTGTTCCTAGTCAGATTCCATACAGCTGAAAGCAGAACTAAAGTAGTAGAAGAAGGAGTCCAGATGTTTAATAGAAAGCAGTAATAGTCAAACTATGGCAGCCAGATATAGAAATGAAGAAGGAGATAATGGATAATATACCAGTGTGGATTAGACTACCAGGACATAATGTGAAGTACTGGGGAAAGCAGGCATTAATAAAAATAGCAGGGCTGGTAGGGAATCCTTTGAAAGCAGACAAAGCCACTACTATGAAGGAGAGAATGACATATGCTAGAGTGTTGGTGGAAGTACCAATCAATAAGGTATTCCCAGACACTGTAATAATTGAAAATGAGCATGGACACATTGTGGAACAAGAGGTGGATTTTGAATGGAAGCCAATATTATGTACTAAATGCAAAAATTATGGGCATGAGTTGAAGGAATGCAGGAAGTATATTATGGAAGAGATAAATAGTAAAGCACAAGAAAGGAAGGAAGTAGTACAACAAGGGAAAGAGAACACTAGCAAAGGTGAACAAACAGAAACCAGTAAAGAAGTAGACAAGGAAGCAGGCATAGAAGAGAAGCTCCAACGAAGGGTAGGGAAACACGTGATGGTGAGACAAAGACAGGATAACTTCTACTATAGGAGAGGTACTGCAAGGAGAGAGATAGTGATTAGAGAACCACAAATTAATACTGAAAATTCATTTGCAGCTTTAGGTGAACAGAACAACAGAAATGAAGGAATAGCTAAACCTTCCTGCCCTGGAGGAGGTGAAGCTGAGGAGGGCTCTAGACATGGGAAGGGTAGGGGAAACCCCAACCCTAATGGATAGCATTGGTTTTTGGAATACCAGAGGTCTAAACAAGCCAGATAAACAGAAAGAAATGAACCTGTTTATCCACAACTTGAGAGTTGGTTTGTTTGGGTTTCTGAAACAAATATAAAAAGAGCTAAGGCACAGAAAGCTTCTTTTTATCTTTGTTATGGTTGGTCGTTTATAACAAATCTAGACAAACATCTAGGAGGTAGGATATGGATATTGTGAAAACCTCAATTATATGAGGTTGATATAAAGGAAGTTACTGGACAAATAATTCATAGCGCAGTAAAGCACAGGGGGAATAGTCTGAGTCTTAATGTTACTCTTGTATATGGCTTTAATGAACAAGAAGCTATGAAGAAACTATGGGATGACATCAATCAGATATGGGTCAAAATGGATGGACCATGGGCTGTGATGTGAGACTTTAACTGTGTTCTTAATAGGGAGGAAAGAATTGGAAGCAAAGTAACTATGGCTGAAACAAGATATTTTAGACAATATATTGAAGTGTGTGGTCTGAAGGAGCTTAGATCCTCAGGATCTTTCTTCACATGGAACAATAAACAAGGAAGAGACAGTCGAGTGTACAGCAGGATTGATCGAGTGCTGGTTAATACTGAAAGGATGACTGAATTACCTGCATCATAGGTGCACTTCATGAATGAGGGCATCTATGATCACTACCCAGCAATCATAAACTGGGAAGGAGGGAATGCAGGGGAAAAATGCAGTTCAGATACTTCAATATGTGGAGTGTGATAACAGAATTTCAAACAAGAGTACAAAAAGTATGGGAGAAGAAGATACAAGGCACATAGATGTACAAACTGGTAGGAAAGATGAACATAACCAAAAGTGTACTAAAAAGATTGAACAAGGAAAGATTTTCAGATTTTAGAAAAAAAGGCTGAAACAGCAATGGTAAACTTGACAGAATGCCAAGAAAAGATCCAAAAAGATCCTAGAAATGCTGAGTTAATTGAAGAGAAAATCAGATTGATGAAAGAAAGCATCAAATGGAAGGCTGCTAAAGAGCAATTTCTGAGACAAAAAGTAAGATACTATGGGTGAGGCAGGGGGGTCAAAACACAAAATACTTCCATAGTGTGTTAAAAACTAGAAGGAATGCTAACAGGATTTTCTCTATAAAAGATGCTGAAGGGAAGGAGTCAACAGATGTTGAAGGGATAACAAATGCATTTATAAAATTCTACAAGAAGTTGTTGGGGAAAGAAAAGGAGACAGGCAACATGTGTGCAGCAATCTAGTAAGGAAAGGGCAAGTGGTTCAACAGGGGCAAAGAGAACAACTGGAAGCTCCAGTTACAGAAAATGAAATCAAGGCAGCTTTGTGGTCAATTGCAAGAGACAAATCCCCAGGACCTGATGGCTATAGATCTCGATTATTAAAGGATTGTTGGCCAATGGTAAGGCAAGATGTCATTGGAAGTGTAATGGAGTTCTTTGACACTACAAAAATGCTCAGGATTATTAATAGAACTACTCTAACTCTTATCCCAACAAACAACCATGCAGCTGAAGCAGGGGACTATAGACCTATTGCATGTTGCAATACTGTCTATAAGATAATATCAAAGGTGTTGTATAACAGGATAAAAGGTGTATTGCCTTCAATAATAACAGAGAATCAAAATGCATTTGTGAAAGGCAGAAGTATAGTTCTAAATATCCTGTTATGTCAAGACCTGGTGAAAGTGTATAACAGGAAGAAATCAACAAGCAACTATTTGATTAAAATTGATCTAAAAAAAGCATATAACTCTGTGGAGTGGGGATTTGTGGAAGAAATGTTATATGCATTGAACTTTCCTTCCAAATTCATCAAATGGACTATGGTATGCATCTCACACCTCCTTTTCGCACACCACCCGAAGGTAGTGCAAGAGAGTTTTTCTAATTAAAGGACAATCGAAACGGGACTTATTTTATTACAAATTTCAGAGTCGCCACTTGGGATAATTTATGGTGTCTCAAGTCACCGTTTCAAATCCCGAATCGAGGAAAAGATTGACTCTGTTTTACAGTCCGCGAATCAGAAATTCGGGTATTCGGTTAACTCGGGAGAAGGTGTTAGGCATTCCTGAGTTCTGTGGTTCTAGCATGGTCGCTCAACTGTTATTATTGGCATAATTATCTGATTTTAAAATATTTTGAACCTATGCGCATTTTATCTTTAAAAACCACTTTTATTTATTTTAAAGAAGATTTAACATCGTCTAAAACATGTCTTTGAACCGCGCCACATGAAATGCACCCGCAATCCGAAACACATTTTATTCAACATTATTAAGATTTAGATTTGGGTCACATAAAATACATACCCAAGTTTAGGAAGGTAATATTATTAAAATAACGCGCCTAAAGCAACTACGTGTTTTTAACTTTGCGAGGGCCATGGAGAATTTGCTAAATGGCACACCTCGAGTTCTAAGGATTTAAAAGAAATAATTAAATGAGGGCCACGCATTTGAGATTTTATTTGGCGCGGCGCACCTCGATTCCAATTTTAAGGAAACTAGTTGCTTAGAGAAAAACCTAAAAGAACTCGAAATGCCTTTATGCTAAAGCTCAACTTAATTAGTTACCCCTATGTGTTTTATTTAACGAGCAATTATCTAAAGAAATGTTACTTCCTCAACAGCTAATCAGATGAAGGAGCCTGGGCCGACGGAGCAAAACAAACCCACACATAACCAGTTCTTACAAGTCTTTTCCAACTTGGGCCCAAGGTGAGCCCAATCCTCAAAGAACAAAATCAAGGACTCAAGACGCACAACACGAGTCCGAAGAGGGTCGTTCTGGCTGGGCCAACTTAAGCCCAGATTTCAGAAATCTATTGTTAGTATTAGCGCAAATGCAGATCCAAACGAAACATGCCATCGAATTAACATCTTCACTTCTGAATTTTAATCATTCAAGCACATATTAACTAACTGACCATTCTGCAAGTTAAATGTCATATTCATGCATAACCAATGTTAAATCATCAACCTGCCTTCATGCTTAGAAACAATACTGACCATTCTTTTTTTTACATGAACTTCACACTAGCTACTACTTTACAGTCTTAAACTTAATCAAGTTATTCTCAACATTTCCAGAATAAAAAAACTGGCATACACATTACTAAGACTTCAAAACCACATTCAAACTCTCAACCACATGGATTAATTCCTTCAACAAATGAAAACAGGAAGGGAAAACTGAAGATAAACATATAATTGCTGCATGACTTTCTCTACCACCCAAATCTAGCATGATGTCCAACTTTCAGGAATTCGGCTTCGACTTTCACAATACATGGTTATCAAAGAAAATGTAATACAAACTTTGGCACTAGATATTTGATTGATAGCAGAAACAATAGAAGATTTTCAGAAAAATCAAAGGATTCAGAGAAAAAGGAGAAGAAAATTGAGCTAAACTATGAACGACAAATTAATGATGAACTTCAAAATTCCACTTCCCATTTCACTCTTCAAATCAAGCATCACATTATACAAGTTTCTCGAGCAGGTACCTGGAAATTGAAAGGAAAAAGAAGTGAGGGAGCAGTATAGATCAGCAGCTAGCTCAATCAAAAGGGAGCAACAGCAGAGTCAGTTGAAAGAAACCAGCAATGGAACAATGTTTCCCCAGCAAAATCTAAACCCAGATTTTTAAGCATTCACCATTCAATCCATTTTCTAACCAGAATATAAACTGTAAAATTTCAGTTGTTTTGAACTAAAATTTGAGGATTAGAGGAACAAAATCAAGCAGAATTTCCATAGTTTTCCAAAGAAATTGAAGAAGATTTGAGATTATTTCAGATTTCTAAAAACCAACTGTTTTGTTTTCAGGACCTTTTTTCTCTCTCCCATCTGCCTTGAATGCCAAGTTAGAGGTGCCTTTAAAGGCAAGGCATTAGGGCAACCTAAAGTATTCAGTTTTTGCACCTTACCCCTTTTGAAATCCTCTTTTTTGCTTAGACCTCCTTAGTGTAAAATTCAAAATTTCAGATTAATCCCTACCCCAGCTTCCTAGAAGCTTCCTTAGGCAGTTATTTGCATAAGATTCCCCAAAATACCCTTTAAACCTCTGAAAACTACCCCTCCAACCCAAGTATAGGTCACACTGACCCGACTCAAATTGATAGGGGTCTACAAACCCAAATTAAATCTCCACTTGGGCTTTCTGATTTTCGGAGTCCAATTAAAATCCATCAGGGCTTCCCAACTCGAAAGTCTGACCAAAATTTCCCTACAAGAAAACCCGGAACCCCTTCTTTAAAATGCAATCAAGCAAAGACAAAGATGAATGAGCTAATTAACAGAAAATCGACTAAATTAAGACCTAATTAAGTAATTTAATGAACCAGAAACTTAACTTGTTTAACAAACTAAAAATGTCACAAAAACGAAATTTACGAAGAAAAAGAGAGAAAAGAGAAAAATAACGAACGGAAGAACAAACTTGGACTCAGAAGATGAATTGAATTTTCAACCAAATTATTATAAGAAAACTAGTTTTAAGAAAGGGAAAGATGAGGATGATAGAAAGGAAACCGGAGAGGGAAAGGGACTCACCAAATCGAACCTCAAAACCGGACGGGGACAAAGAACTTAGCCAAACTTATGTCGATCCCTTGTTCTTTGCCAAGAACAATTGAATGACATCAGTTTCGCCGAGTCCAAACCTCAGAGTTTGAAAGAATAGTGCTCCTCGAACGTGCATGCTACCAGACTCGATGAAAAATGACTTTGAACTTTTTGGGGGTTGAACTCGGATTCAAGATTTGCGGAGCTCCGGGCAGATTTGAAGGAAAGTAGTTGTGGATTTGGTATGAGGGGATCATGGGGGTTGTAGGGTGTTAGTTTGGGGCGGGTTGAAACAGCACCACCAGCGACAAACGGTGGAAATTAGGGCGGCGTCGCTAGGGTTTCGGTTGGGGTCGATAAGGTCTGGGAAATGAGATGGGGGAAGGATTCAGACAATATTATACTAATCAGAACACACTTATGGACCGTTAGATCAAATGCAATCAACGGCCAAGATCGCAGGGTCATTAAAACGGGGTCATTTGGATAAATAGGGGGAAATCAGACTGGGTCTGGGTCGGAATGGGCTGGTTTTGGACGGGTATTGGAGAATTGAATTGGGATTATGGTATTTATAATTAAGAAGGCCCAAAATCTGAATTTTCCACTTCCTTTCCCTTTCTAATTATTTCAAAATTCTTTTTCTTTTTCTCAAAATTAAAATAAAACCTAAACTAAATCCTAAATCAAGTTAATCCTGCCACATTGAATTAATTGACTCCAACTAATAATTACCACAATTAATTAAAAAACCAAATTAAAGGAAAGACTACCAAAAATCAAAATTAAAATTAAAAAAAATGCAAACTAAACTATTTTTGTGATATTTTTTCATTTTTATAAAACAACTAATTAATTAATTAATCCTAAAATATTAAATTAAATCCTAAATGCAAATGCACATATTTTGTATTGTTCATTAATTAAATAAAATGAACACGCACAGACAAATTGCAAATAATTCATCAAAAATGCTACAAAAAATCTACGAATTTGTAAATAATGGGAAAATTATTTTGTTTTGAATTTGTGGGAGTAGTTCATATAGGGAAAAAATCACGTGCTCATAGCTGCCCCTATTTGCTCGGAAACACGAAGAGTTTTCGTGCAAATATAAAGTGAGCGAATACGAGCGATTTTTGCCCGTTTGAATACTCTGTGTGAAACAATTTTTGAAAGATTTGACCGCACCCTGCTTCTAAGGTTACCTACATATCTCTGGCTATAAAGGAATTAGGTTAGTGTAGTTCGGGAAGTTTTGATAGCTGGGACTACCATGAAGATGTGATTCCACTATTGTTGTTGCTACTACTACTGCTTACTGAACTCCTTATTACACCATATCAAAATAAAAGATGCTAGACTAAACTATGATCTATGAATTACAAGAAATCCTATCTAATCTTCAAACTTGATCTTGCAACTCTTGTTGCCATGTTGATTTGTTGCCGGCTTGAATTGTAATCTGAGATGTTTTCCCTTTCTTTAGGTGTACGCCTGATTGTTGAACTTGAACTGTATTCCCATGTTCTCCAGGTGGGCGCCTGACTGCTGAACTTGAATTGTATTCCCAAGCTCTCTAGGTGGGCGCCCGACTGCTGAACTTGAATTGTATTCCCATGCTCTCCAGGTGGGCGCCTGACTGCTGAACTTGAATTGTATTCACGTGCCAGGTGGGCGCCTAGCTGCTGAAGTTGAATTGTATTCCCGTGCTCTCCAGGTGGGCGCCTGACTGCTGAACTTGAATTGTATTCTCGTGCTCTCCAGGTGGGCACCTGACTGCTGAACTTGAATTGTATTCCCGTGCTCTCCAGGTGGGCGCCTGACTGCTGAACTTGAATTGTATTCCCGTGCTCTCCAGGTGGGTGCCTGACTTCTGAACTTGACTTGTATTCCCATGTTCTCCAGGTGGGAGCCTGACTGCTGAACTTGAATTATATTCCCGTGCTCTCCAGGTGGGCGCCTGACTGCTGAACTTGAATTTATTCCCGTGCTCTACAGGTGGGCGCCTGATTGCTAAACTTGAATTGTATTCCTGTACTCTCCAGGTGGACGCCTGACTGCTGAACTTGAATTGTATTCCCGTGCTCTCCAGGTGGGCGCCTGACTGCTGAATTTGAATTGTATTCTCCCTGTTCTCCAAGTGGGTACCTTATTTCAACAAAAATAGACAAAACAAAGAAAATTTTCTGCTCCGGTTTGGTAGCTGGGCACATCTATGAGTGTTAAACTGAATGATGTTACCAAATATTACTAAAAATTTGAAAGCTAGATCTCATTATCCAAGAGGGTCCTAACAACTCCTATTTAAATGACAATTTTAAAGCTAAATTATGTCTTCTGAAGGTATGTCTTATGCTAAGTCTTGTTATCCAAACAAGTTTTAAAACTACATCCCATTATCCAGGAGGGTCCTGAAAACTCCTAATTAAATGACAGTTTTTAAAAAGTTGAATTATGTTTTCCAAAGGTATGACTTCCGCTAAATCTTATTATCTAAGAAGGTCTTATAATTACATCCCATTATCCATGAGGGTCCTGAAAATCAAAACTCAAGTCTTATCTTAAGAGTGACAACTTTTACGGCTGAATTATACTTCCCTATAACAGATCTTACCCTAAATCTTGTTATCTAATGGAAATCTTAAAGCTAGGTCCCATTACTTAGAAGGGTCCTGACAACTCCTAATTGAATCCTATCTCCAACATGAGAACTTTAAAACCATCTTATATTCCTTGGGGTATATTCATGCTAGATTTTGCTACTCATGATTGTTTTGAATTTTAAACTAGGTCCCATTTTCCAGGAGGGTCCTAAAAATTTACAGTCAAACTTGTCTGGTGCTTGCCTTTCCTTACGGTAGGTTTCTCCGAAACAATCGAAATTTCCTGCCCCTATTTCAATCAAAGAAAAATCTTGTCAGTTTAAAATATGGTGGTTAGTTTATGGCATTCTTGCTAAAAATGACCTCCCCGCTGTCGTGCTTTGTTTTGACTGACTTCTCCTGAACTGGCCAAGAACCGCTTGACTTTCCGACTGACTTTCAAACCCCATGACATTGGACGACCTGAGTGTTCTATACCCAAACCGTTGTGTTACATCTCTACCCCATCTGTTTGAAATTCTGCATTTCCCACAAAATTACCAAATCATTTCACCGATGAAACTTCCTCTGACCTTTATACCCCATTTCACATCATACTATCTCTAGCAATGCCTTGGCCGCCCTGTGCCTTGTGCAACTTTGGAAGTTGGGAGTAAGCTTTGAAATTCCTTCTTATTTGCTTAAACAGAACTGACATTGGGAACATCTTAGAGAAATAAACCCAAATGAAATGAAATGCAATGACTCGCAGAGTTAAGGATATGAAAAATCCAAAACTGGAAGACTATCTGAAAGGGAAAAAGAAAAGAGACTTATCTGAGTGGAACAACTGGTACCAATGGTCATGACATGCATTTCGGATTAATCGGCCCAATTTGTCCAACCAATCAACTTTCAGTTGCCATACTTTGTTGCCCAGGAGTTTCCATAACCTGACTTCTTTGCCAAAACCTTGACCTTGTTCGGCCTGCGGTGCCTTGAAGGGTTTTCACCAACAAGCCTCTCTCATTTGTTCATCTCTCAACTCACTTTCGCCTTACGGTGCCGTGAGGGTTTTCACCAATAAGACTCTCTCATTTTTTATTTCTCTCAGCTCTCGTCGCCTTACGGTGCCCGCAAGAGTTTTCACCAATAAGGCTCTCTCATTTTTCATTTTTCTGCTTGAACCAGAGTGTTGCCCCTGATATGAATTACCTTTACTTGCTCGACTTGGCATCTCTCGAAGACCGATCGGAAGGTCTTTCTTTGGACCATAATGTGGGCTTTTGGATAGGGTTAGAAAGAAAGGGTGTCAAAGGCTCAAAACAATTCAAATGGGTTCAAAATTACAACTTTTGGAATCAGATTTCTTGCAACAACCACAACTTCTGCCCCAGTTTCTTTGCTTGGGGACTTTTGGGATTTTATTTTGATGGGACCGAACCATGAGGCTGCCTACGTATCCTTAAAAGAAATCAGGTCGAACGTAGTTCATGTCATAGAAACTGCTTTGTTGTTGTGATTTTCTCTTTCTTTTCTTTCTCTTTTTGCTTTCTTTTTCTCTTTTGTTGTTTTGTTATCTTCTTTTCTTCTTGTTTTTCTCTTCTTCTTTTTTCTTCTTTTCTTTCTCTTTTCATTCTTTTCCTTTCTCTCTTTTCCTTTATTTATATTTCACGCTTGCATTTCTAATCTTTGCTACTGATTCCAAAAGAGGGGTATGAAAGGAAATAAACAAGGCTCAAAGGGATAACCAAGGATAAAGTGTTTAGATAGAAGAACAAAATGCCTTCGTCATTCTAATCTTCAAAACATGCCAAGTACAAACAAACACAATTTAACCAAAGGAAATCATACATAATATCTCTTGATCGCATCGGAATTGATGGCCATTTCTACACATTTGCCTTCTATATCTGTTAAATACAAAGCACCATTGGACAACACTCTTGTCACGACGAACGACCCCTACCAGTTTGGGGCGAACTTACATTTTGCTTCAGCTTGATGAGGAAGGATATGCTTCAATACTAACTGACCCAATTCAAACTTCCGTGGACGCACCTTCTTGTTGTATGCTCTTGCCATTCTCTGTTGATACAACTGACCATGACAAATTGCTGCCAATCTCTTCTCATCAATTAAACTCAACTGTTCCAAGCAAGTTTTGACCCATTCATTGTCATCCATTTCAGCCTCAGCGACAATCCGAAGGGATGAGATTTCAACTTTTGCAGGTATCACCGCCTTAGTGCCATATACCAACAAATAAGGAGTTTCCCCTACTGAAGTATGAACAGTAGTGCGATAACCTATCAATGCAAAAGGAATCTTTTCATGCCACTGTCTAGAACCCTCCACCATTTTCCGAAGTATCTTCTTTATGTTCTTGTTAGTTGCCTCGACTGCTCTATTCGCCTTGGGGCGGTATGGGGTGGAATTGCGATGTGTAATCTTAAACTGCTGACATACCTCTTTCATCAGATGACTATTGAGATTAGCACCATTATCTGTGATAATTACCTTCGGGATCCCGAACCGATAGATGATATTTGAGTGCACAAAATCGACCACCGCTTTCTTGGTCACGGACTTGAAAGTTTTAGCTTCGACCTACTTGGTGAAATAATCAATGGCCACCAGAATGAACCTGTGCCCATTGGACGCTGCTGGCTCAATTGGTCCAATGACATCCATTCCCCATGCAACAAAAGGCTATGGTGCAGACATTGTGTGCAATTCAGATGGTGGAGAATGAATCAAATCTCCATGCACCTGACATTGATGACACTTGCGCACAAAACTGATACAATCTCGCTCCATAGTGAGCCAATAATAACCTGCTCGGAGAATCTTCTTTGCCAGCACGTACCCACTCATGTGTGGCCCACAAACTCCAGAATGTACTTCGGTCATGATAGTTGTGGCTTGTCTAGCATCTACGCATCTCAACAATCCAAGATCCAAAGTCCTTTTGAACAAAACCCTTCCGCTGAAGAAAAATCCACTCGCTAACCGCCGAATTGTTCTCTTTTGATCACATGTGGCTTGTACCGGATACACCCCCATCCTGATATATTTCTTGATATCATGAAACCAGGGCTCACTATCAAGTTCTTCTTCTACCACATTACAATAAGCATGTTGATCATGGACCTGAATATGCAACGGGTCAACATAAGCCTTATCCGGATGATGTAGCATTGACGCCAAGGTAGCCAAAGCATCAGCAACTTCGTTATGGATCCTTGGAATATGCCTGAACTCTACTGATCGAAAATATAACAAAGATCATGCAAACATTGCCGGTACGGTATGAGTTTCAAATCTCGTGTTTCCCATTCCCCTTGAATCTGGTGTACCAGAAGGTTCGAGTCCCCCAAGACCAAAACCTCCTAGACACCCATGTTTGCAGCTGACCTCAAGACCAAAATGCATGCCTCGTACTCAGCCACGTTGTTAGTACAGTAGAAGCGAAGCTGAGCCATAACAGGGTAGTGATGTCATGTTTCAGAAATCAACACCGCTCCTATCCCAACGCCTTTCATGTTAGCAGCTCCATCAAAGAAGAGTTTCCAACCTGTCTCTCCAACTTGTTCCAACTCATCAAGGTGCATTACCTCTTAATCAGGGAAGTAAGTCTTCAAAGGCTCATATTCTTCATCCACTAGGTTCTCAGCCAAATGATCGGCCAATACCTGGGCTTTCATCGCGGTCCTGGTCATATAGACGATGTCAAATTCTGTGAGCAAGATCTTCCACTTTGCGAGCTTCCCTGTAGGCATAGGCTTCTGAAAGATATACTTTAACGAATCCAAACGAGAGATGAGGTAAGTAGTGTAAGATGACAAATAATGCTTCAGCTTTTGTGCCACCCAAGTTAGGGCACAACATATCTGTTCCAGGTGAGTGTACTTAAACTCGTAATATGTGAACTTCTTGCTGAGATAATAGATGGTCTGCTCTTTCCTGCCAGTGATGTCATGTTGACCCAACACATAACCAAACGAATTATCCAAAACCATCAAATATAGAATTAACAGTTTCCCCGGTTCTGGTGGCACCAACACATGTGGGTTTGACAAATACCCCTTTATCTTATCAAATGCTTCTTGACACTCATCTGTCCACTTGACTGCATCATCTTTCTTCAACAGTTTGAAGATAGGCTCACAGGTTGTCGTAAGCTGAGCAATAAACTTGCTGATGTAATTCAACTTCCCTAACAAACTCATCACCTCAGTTTTGTTCCTTGGGGGTGGCAATTCTTGGATAGCTTAGATCTTTGACGGGTCTAATTCAATAACTCGATGGCGAACTATGAATCCTAAAATTTTTCCAAATGGCACATCAAATGCGCATTTTTGCAGGATTGAGCTTAAGATTGTACCTGCGAAGCCTTTGGAAGAACTTTCTCAAATCTTTGACATGATCAGACTGCTTTCTAGACTTTATGATTACATCATCCACATAAACCTCGATCTCCTTGTGTATCATGTCATGGAATATGGTTGTCATTGCCCTCATGTAAGTTGCCCCAGTAATTTTCAAACCGAAAGGCATGACCCTGTAGCAGTATGTTCCCCATGGTGTGATGAATGTTGTCTTCTCCGCATCTTCCTCATCCATTAAGATCTGATGATAACCCGCATAACAGTCCACAAAAGACCCAAAATCATGTTTGGTGCAATTGTCAATCAGAATGTGGATATTTGGCAGTGGAAAGTTGTCCTTAGGGCTCGCCTTGTTGAGATCACGGTAATCAACACACACCCTAGTCTTGCCATCCTTCTTTAGCACAGGTACTACATTGTCTAACCAAGTGGGATACCGAGTGACCCGAATGAGTTTTGCATCAAACTGCTTGGTAACCTCTTCTTTGATCTTCACACTCATATCAGTCTTAAATTTCCTCAGCTTTTGCTTGATAGGAGGGAATGCTGGGTTAGTGGGCAATTTGTGAACCACCAAGTCAGTGCTTAGACCCAGCATGTCGTCATATGACCATGCAAAGAAGTCTTTGTACTCAAGTAACGCTTTAATTATCTCCTCCCTGAGTTGAGGTTCAAGATGGACACTTATCTTAGTTTCTCTAATATTATCTGGGTCCCCTAAATTGATTGTTTCTATATCACTCAGGTTAGGCTTGGGTTTTTCTTCAAAATGGCTTAGTTCTTTACTAATCTCTTCAAAGGCCTCATCCTCATCATATTCTGATACATCATCACACTCTATTTCTTGAATTACTATTTCAGAATTAGATTGGCTTTTAAGACTGGGCCGAAGATTCCTCATGCATGTCATGTTATTGAAACCAGCATAAAAAAAATTGTACAAGAAAGAAAAGAAAACAAAAATAAAACTGTCAGGAATGAGGAAAAAGGGAAATTGCATTTCATTGAAATTGAAAGATAACAAGGTTTATACATCCAAACGGACGGAACATAGAATCTGAATTACAACCCTGGAATAATCCAGATAAACTGAAAGAACATCAAAGCAAACTACCAAAACTCCTTCCTGGTGGGGAGAGGAGTAGCTTCCCAATTGTTAATCTTTGCACTGGGCCCAACAAATTGCACATCCGCCTTGCTGGAACCCTCTCCAGCTTCCACCATGTTCACCTCGTCGAATAATTTCTCAAACCTTTCAAGCAACTCCTTATCAGGACCAACCGCAGAACTGGGAACTGTTGTTGCTGGGCGTTTCTTGGTGTCGGGCCTGACAAATGATCTGGAGAGACGTGGGATGGGCTTTGGGAGGACCCATGCCCTCTGTTTCAACTTTCTGGCTCTTTTTATGTCCGCAACTGTGGGCTTGAACCCCAAACCAAATATATCCAAGTTTTTGGGGAGAGACACCGGTTGTACGATACCTTGCAGAGATGCACCCAAACACTTGCCTGGTACAAAACCATTTTTCAACATTTCAACGGCTACCATGACTGATGTAGCAGCTACCCTCGGCGTTGGAACGCACTTCCCTTCTGGAATTTTCTCTACCGATACCGTGTCAAAAACCTGATAAACCCATGGCCCCTTGTCATCTTCAAACTCTATGAACGGAACAATGGCATCACTGTGGGCACACAAATTTTCCTCGTCGTGCACAACAATTTCCTGTATATCCCATTCAAACTTGACCATTTGATGCAGAGTAGATGGGACCGCTTTTGCAGCATGAATCCAGGGTCGACCTAACAGCAGATTGTAAGAAACAGCCACATCGAGCACCTGGAACTCCATGGTAAATTCAACTGGCCCTATTGTAAGCTCAAGCACTATGTCCCCGACTGAATCTTTCCCACCACCGTCGCATCCCCGAACGCAGATACTGTTCTTGTGAATTCTTTCATCATCCACCTTCAATTTGTTCAGAGTGGAGAGAGGTCAAATGTTCGCACTGAAACCATTATTGACCAGTACCCGGGTAACCACAGAATCTTCGTATTTCACCGTGAGATAGAGGGCTCTATTGTGCTCAGTACCCTCCACGGGCAACTCATTATCAGAAAAAGTGACTCTGTTTACCTCAAATATCTTGTTAGCTATCTTTTCAAAGTGGTTTACTGAGATATTGTCAGGGACGTGGGCCTCACTCAAGATCTTCATCAAAGCTCGACGGTGCTCGTCTGAATGGATCAATAATGTCAATAGTGAAATCTGAGCTGGTGTCTTCCTCAACTGCTCCACAATGGAATAGTCCTGCACTTTCATCTTTCTCAAGAATTCCTCTGCTTCTTCCTCGGCCACAACTTTCTTCACTAGCACCGGGTTGTCTTTGGAGCTCTTAGCTTTTCTCAACTCTTCGGGGGCAAAGCATCTCCCCGATCGAGTCAACCCATGTGTCTCACAAACTTCTTCTTTAACCTCTTTCCCCTTGTAAGTCATTGTCACTCGTTTATAATTCTACGGGACCGCCTTGCTTTTGACTATTGGTAATTGAGTTACCGGCTTGATAATGACATGGTCTATATGGGCACCCTCCATAATTACAATAGGCTTGTTCGCCACTCCTGGCACAATCACTTTTGCTCTTTCTTGTTTTATTTCCACATCACTTGGGGTCCCCTTCTTGGCTACTGAAAATGGTTCACTGTTTTCAACCGTCCTGACTTCACTGGACCGAATCATCATAACGGTCTACGAAGGCCTCTTGGGCTCCCCTCCCCTATGCACTATCTCGATCATATTTGTCTTAGGATGGGCCGACAATGGATTCTGGTTTATATTGGGTGCCTCCGGAGCTTGGACCTCAATCCGATTAGTATCAATGAGCTCTTGAATAGCTGTTTTCAATTGCCAGCACTTTTCTGTGTCGTTCCTTGGAGCACCAGAACAATATTCGCAACTCACAGAGTGATCAAGATTCCTCGGGGGAGGATTTGGCAGTTTTGGCTCAATCAGACTCAACATACCTAATTGTCGCAACCTGTGGAACAAACTGGTATAGGATTCTCCCAATGGAGTGAAGGTTTTCTTCTTTTACAACCTCTCGTTCTTAAATGCTTTGTTGGGCCGGAAACCTGATCTAGGAGGGTTTTGGTAGGCTCTTGGGGGTGGATAGGAATTTTGTGGAGCTAGGTACGTATTTTGTGGGACTGGTGCACGCCATTGTGCATGGGCCGGAGGTTGGCTGTATGGTTGGGCATGGTGGATAGAAAAATGAGGGTCTGGTGATGAGTAGTAGTGTTGTGGTGGCTATATGGAGTATGAGGGTAGGTTTGGTGGTAAGGTCAAGGCTGGTTATAGTAATGTGATGGACCCCTAGGTCCGAACCGAGCTCCTGAATCAATCGTTGTTACATCCTTTTTCTTCTTCTTTCCAATTACTCCCCCAGTTCCACTTTGAATGGCCTGTGTGGTTGCCTTAATAGCCGAATAACTCATGATTTTGTTTGTCTTGAGCCCTTCTTCTACCATACCGCCCATCTTTACCACTTCATTGAAGGACTTGCCTATAGCTGATACCAGATGACCATAATAAGTAGGTTCTAAGGCCTGCAAAAAATAATCCACCATTTCACTTTCTTTCATTGGAGAGTCGACCCTTGCTGCCTGTTCTCTCCACCTAAAACCATACTCACTGAAACTCTCATTGTGTTTTTTCTCAAGTTTCGTCAAAGACAGACGATCCAGAATAATCTCGAGATTGTACTGTAAATGGAAAGCAAATGCCTGGGCTAGATCATCCCATGTGTACCATCTTCCATGATCCTGCCGAGTGTACCACTCCAGCGCCGAACCACTCAGACTTTGACTGAAATATGCCATTAGCAACTCATCTTTCCTGCCAGCTCCCCTCATTTTGATACAGAAACCTCTCAAATGTGCTACTGGATCACCGTGCCCATTATACAAATCGAACTTGGGCATCTTAAACCATGCTGGTAATTGCACATCTGGAAACAGACATAGGTCTTTGTAGGCCACACTTACTTGACCTCCCAACCCTCGCATGTCTCTGAATGATTGTTCTAGGCTTTTAACTTTCCTGAACATCTCCTCCTATTTGGGATTTTTAGATGGTTTTTCAGTTTTCACAGGGAGGTCAAAATGAGGAGTGTAGGAATAGGGTTCGAGAACCTTGAAAGTGGGCTCAGGGGGGTAATATTGGTTGTCATGAGTCTGGAACAGAGGCTCACTGGAGGATCAGTGTAATGCAGTAGGTGGGGGTGCCACAAAAATAGGAGTGGCTGGTGGGGGAGGGTACGGGACTTGTTTGGGTGGTGGAGCTTGTGATGTATGGGAAGTGGTGTCGTAGCATTGTTGGTAGAGGGGAAAGGCCGGAGATGAGTTCACAGTGGGAGGTTCCTGGGGCTGAGCCAATGGCGGGATAAAAGCAGGGTTGGCGGGGTAAACTGGCGGTGGGTGCCCTTTTGCCCATGCTTGGTACATTTCAGCCATCTGCTGCTTCAGCTTATACAACTCATCTTTCAGATTAACCTCCGATTCTTCCACCTCTTTTGACGGATCGACAATACTTGCCTCAAGTTCTTGGTTGGCCATGTTCAGCTTGTTTTTGGACCAGGTGTTGTAGGAGTGAGTTGCCAGAATGCCAATCAAACTAACCACATGCCTGGACTATAATTTCATCAATAACAAACTTGTTAGCAATTAGGGATTTAACAGATAAGCAACCGCACATTTGAGGAGTGAATGCACCTAAGCAGTTAACTGTTTCTATGGTGTATTTGATCGGTTGCTTGCGTCATCCTGGCTTTTCCTTATTTCCATTTGCAACTTCTCTTTTCTCTTTTTTTCTTTTTCATTCTTGCCTTTCCTTGCTTGGTCTTCTCTTTGTTTTTATTCTCTCATGACTCTTTCTTGCCTTATCATTGTTTCCTTCTCATTGTTTCTTATTTTCTCTCTCTTTTGTTTTCCTTCTCTCTCTTATTCTTCCCCTTTTTTATCACTCTTTTTCTTTCTTTTGGTTATGGTCAAATCATATGGAGATTGTCTATGTATCATGACGCCGCATGAATCGGACCAAGCATAGTTCTTGGAGATAAGTGCATAATATAAATAACAAAACATTTTGGGATTTTCAAATTTTTTCCATAAAATAAAACAATTTTGATTACAACCACTCATTCTACCACATTATAAAATTAACAGACTCAAAAAGGGAAATTAACAGACTCAAAAAGGGAAATTAACAGACTCTGACTCAAAACAAGACCAACAGACTCTGACAGAAGGTGAAAACAATAAAATCGAAAACCAACTAACAGACTCCAATAAAAGAAAATACAGACTCGCAAATAGACTAACAGACTCTAATGAAAATCATGAATACATTAATGCCTCAAATGATCCTGGGGCCCGCGGGACATCATTCGGTCTCGCCACGGGCCTATGTGCAAGATCCCTTTGAAGCTTCACCAAATCACTCATTATCTGTCGGACAAACGTCATCACTGCCGCGAAGAAAGTGGTGCGGGTCATATCCTCGCATGCTTGGCATTTCACAACAATGTAGTTGGCAATGGCTCTAACACGCTCTCGGATTCTACCCTTTTCCTGAAGCAAATGCCCGACCTGTTGATTCTGGGATTCTAACACCTGAGTATCATGGAGATGTTGATTTTGCAACTGTTGCATTTCTTCCTCCATCCGAGCCATCAAATCATAACAGTGTTCCCTATCAGCTTTAAAGTCCTTGGCCTGCTTGGCTGCCTCATTCTCGAGAATAACTATTTTTCTTTTTAGGCTAGTGATTGTATCTTCATACTTTCTTTTCATTTGTTGCACAAACTGTGTCCGACCTTTTGCGTTTTCCGTCAATTGAGCTTGGACTTGGGTCTTTCGGTAAATTGTTGGACATGGGGTTTCTTTGCGGGCCTTTCGGGCTCCTGATGAACTCGGGATCTTTTACCATACCACGTAGTGTAACCAGGCTCCACCTCGCCTCTGGATAGATCTCGTACTTGAGTTCTAGGCTCTAAGAATCTGCACTGATGCCAAATTCGACGCACTCTTTCTTCTAGAAAAGCGGCTTTTGGTTCCAACTCAATAACATGCCGACTTAAATCCTCATTGTGTGGGATGGCCTGATATTGGCCTAACTGACATAGAACTTAGTGCGGAGCATAAGGCTGGATACTCCGAAGACCCATTAACAACATAAAGCATACCTCAGCCGACATATAAACTACCTCACTGACCGAGAGCCACCTGAATGTCTATTCGATCTTATTTGCAGTCAAAGATCTCAAATGAGCATGCCATGCTTCTGTATCATCGGGGAACTCATAACCCTCTACCCACTTCTCATGTTTTTCAATGCACTCGTGGCCAGTCATTCCACAATTCAAGTATCCAGGACGGTGACAAAGGTGTTCCTCCATCCATAATTGTAACAGCATATTGCACCCTTCAAAGAACTTTCCCCCCTTCTCGACAAAGGGTCAGAGCTCGGTAAATTTCTGCCAAAATCATCGGCACTATGGTCCCATTTGCCTTTTTCATCATAAAGTCGGCTATCCCCACGAGTCCCAACTCTATGTTCCCGTCTTTTCTGGGGCAAATCAAAGTACCCAGGAACGCCATTATAAAAGCTAATCCTCTCTGAGCTTCCCACTTGTCTTGGTTTTCCGCGTGAGTAAGACCGGTATCTGGCGTCTCGAAGCCACGGGGATTCCCGTAATGTCGATACAAAAAGTATAAGGTACAGAATCCTTTGGCCAAATTTCCGTCTCGGATGGCCTGACTGATGCTTAACAGGTCCAAAAATTTGTGAGGGGTTACTGCCCTAGGTGCCACTGGGTATTGATTTCTATGATTCCCATCGAAATCGGCGTAGCCTACTATCTCTTCCAGTGTAGGAGTTAGCTCGAAATCAGCAAAGTGGAATACATTATGTGTTGGGTCCCAAAATAGTATCAAGGCCTCAATTATGTCCTTTCTCGGCTTAACTTTCAAGAGCCCGACAAGACCGCCTAATGCTTTTGTCACAATTTTTCTGCTGTCTTCCCCCAAATCATGCCACCACATATGTAGCTCCAAAGAGATCTCTTCACGGACTGAGAAAGGTTCATTTTGAGTTGTGCTCATCCTGCACATTTATTAGGGTGATTTTCATTAAAAGAAAATTATGACTCATTTTGACTCAAGAAAAATGACCACTTTTTCAAAATTCACACAAAAATATTCGGCTTTGCTAATACGGCCTTTCAGCACTTCGAAAACGAAGATTTTAAGGCTGTGTCGGCTAACCAGACAAAACCTTTAAAAATGACTAAAGGTGGCTATTCATGCTAAAACGGCCTTCCGGCGCCCTTTTGGGGACATTCGGCTATGTTAGACAAGAATGGCATCACCTTACTTATTTGTAATAAAATTAAAATTATGTTCTTTTTGGGTTATTTTTGCAAAAAGGAAGTTGGACCCGATGGGGGTTGCCTACGTATCTCACATCCTGTGAGAATCAAACTGTCGTAGTTCGGGCAAATAAAATAAAACCAACTATTTTTCAAAACAAAACCGTTTTTTTCTTTCTTTTTGTTTTCATTTTCACAAAAAATTCGGCAGAGTTTCAGTACCATTTGGGCATTGGTTTTTCCAAACCATGTGATTTAACTCACTTAACCCTCACATTGCTATTCTCTTTTTTCCAACTTTCTCCCATTATTCAAAAGCCGGTCAGCATGCAAATCCAAATCAAATAAATGCACAAGTATCAAGTAAGATGCATCAGGATGGTCTTTTCATTTTTGATACACCTGTCCTAGACAGACCCAACCCCTGTGTTGAGTCTCCAAAGTCAAATGCATGTGATGCAAGCAAACGTTCCTACTAGGGATCTGGCATGAGGTCTTGTTATACTAGATTTAAAACCTGGGTTTATTGTTCTAGACCTGGCTTACCCGGGCAGACAGCTCGAGCCGAGGGGGGCAGCGTACCGGGAATACAGAAGCTTCACCGGCTTTGCAACTTGTCCGAACCTCGTTCTAAAATTTGGGATATGACTCTAACAGAAGAGAAGTCACACGAAGTGCACACTCCTCCAAGATTTAGAAGACCCAGAGAGAAGAAGGGTTTCGTAGCAGTTTATATACAGTTCACAGAATATCAAAGCGGTAAAAGCAACACTTAGCACACAAAATTAGATAATTAATAAAGTCAACTATAAAAATTCATCTAAGCTCGAAATCTAAACCATGAACCAGAGATTCTGGATTCGATCCCCAACAGAGTCGCCAGAGCTGTCACACCTCTTTTTTGCACACCACCCGAAGGTAGTGCAAGGGAGTTTTTCCAATTAAAGGACAATCGAAACGGGACTTATTTTATTACAAAATACAGAGTCGCCACTTGGGATAATTTATGGTGTCCCAAGTCATCGGTTAAAATCCCAAATCGAGGAAAAGATTGACTCTGTTTTACAGTCCGCGAACCAGAAATTCAGGTAAGAAATATTTTTTACCCGGGAGAAGGTGTTAGGCATTCCCGAGTTCCGTAGTTCTAGCACGGTCACTCAACTATTAATATTGGCATAATTATTTGATTTTAAAACATTTTGAACATATGCGCATTTTATCTTTAAAAACCGCTTTTATTTATTTTAAAGAAGATTTAACGTCGTCTAAAACATGTCTTTGGACCGCGCCACATGAAATGCATCCGCAATCCGAAACACATTTTATTCAACGTTATTATGATTTGGATTTGGGTCACATGAAATGCACACCCAAGTTTAGGAAGGTAATATTATTAAAATAACGCGCCTAAAGCAACTACGCATTTTTAACTTTGTGAGGGACATGGAGAATTTGCTAAATGGAACGCCTCGAGTTCTAAGGATTTAAAAGAAATAATTAAATGAGGGCCACGCATTTGAGATTTTATTTTGCGCGGCGCACCTCGATTCCAATTTTAAGGAAACTAGTTGCTTAGAGAAAAACCTAAAAGAACTCGAAATGCCTTTATGCTAAAGCTCAACTTAGTTAGTTACCCCTAGGCATTTTATTTAACAAGCAATTATCTAAAGAAACGTTACTTCCTCAACAGCTAATCAGATGAAGGAGCCTAGGCCGACGGAGCAAAACAAACCCACACGGTATAAAAAAAAATAACCAGTTCTTACAAGTTTTTTCCAACTTAGGCCCAAGGTGAGCCCAATCCTCAAAGCACAAAATCAAGGACTCAAGACGCACAACACGAGTCCGAAGAGGGTCGTTCTTGCTGGGCCAACTTAAGCCCAGATTTCAGAAATCTACTGTTAGTATCAGCGTAAATGCAGATTCAAACGAAAGATGCCATCGAATTAACATCTTCACTTCTGAATTTTAATCATTCAAGCACATATTAACTAATTGACCATTATGCAAGTTAAATGTCATATTCATGCATAACCAATATTAAATCATCAACCTGCCTTCACGCTTAGAAACAATCTTGACCATTCTTTTTTTTACATGAACTTCACACAGGCTACTACTTTACATTCTTAAACTCAATCAAGTTATTCTCAACACTTCCAGAATAAAAAACAAACTGGCATACACATTACTAAGACTTCAAAACTACATTCAAACTCTCAACCACATGGATTCATTCCTTCAACAAATGAAAATAGGAAGGGAAAACTGAAGATAAACATATAATTGCTGCATGACTTTCTTTACTACCCAAATCTAGCATGATGTCCAACTTTCAGGAATTCAGCTTCGACTTTCACAATACATGGTTATCAAAGCAAATGTAATACAAACTTTGGCACTAGATATTGGATTGATAGCAGAAACATTAGATGATTTTCAGAAAATCAAAGGATTCAGAGAAAAAGGAGAAGAAAATTGAGCTAAACTATGAACGACAAATTAATGATGAACTTCAAAATTCCACTTCCCATTTTACTCTTCAAATCAAGCATCACATTATACAAGTTTCTCGAGCAGGTACTTGGAAATTGAAAGGAAAAAGAAGTGAGGGAGTAGTCTAGATCAGCAGCTAGCTCAATCAAAAGGGAGCAACAACAGAGTCAGTTGAAAGAAACCAGCAATGGAACAATGTTTCCCCAGCAAAATCCAAACCCAGACTTTTAAGCATTCAATACATTTTCCAACCAGAATATAAACTGTGAAATTTCCGTGGTTTTGAACTAAAATCTAAGGATTAGAGGAACAAAATCAAGCAGAATTTCCATAGTTTTCCAAAGAAACTGAAGAAGATTTGAGATTATTTCAGAATTCTAAAAACCAACCGTTTTGTTTTCAGGACCTTTTTTCTCTCTCCCCTCTGCCTTGAATGCCAAGTTAGAGGTGCCTTTAAAGGCAAGGCATTAGGGCAGCCTAAAGTATTCAGTTTTTGCACCTTACCTCTTTTGAAATTCTCCTTTTTGCTTAGACCTCCTTAGTATAAAATTCAGAATTTTAGATTAATCCCTACCCCAGCTTCCTAGAAGCTTCCTTAGGCAGTTATTTGCATAAGATTCCCCAAAATACCCTTTAAACCTCTGAAAACTACCCCTCCAACCCAAGTATAGGTCACACTGATCCGACTCAAATTGGTAGGGGTCTGCAAACCCAAATTAAATCCCCACTTGGGCTTTCTGATTTTCGGAGTCTAATTAAAATTCATCAGGGATTCCCAACTCGAAAGACTGACCAAAATTTCCCTACAAGAAAACCCGGAACCTCTTCTTTAAAATGCAATCAAGCAAAGACAAAGATGAATGAGCTAATTAATAGAAAATCGACTAAATTAAGACCTAATTAAGTGATTTAACGAACCAGAAACTTAACCTGTTTAACAAACTAAAAATGTCACAAAAATGGAATTCATGAAGAAAAAGAGAGAAAAGAGAAAAATAACGAACGGAAGAACAAACTTGGACTCAGAAGATAAATTGAATTTTCAACCAAATTATTAAAATAAAACTAGTTTTAAGAAAGGGAAAGATGAGGATGACAGAAAGGAAACCGGAGAGGGAAAGAGACTCACCAAATCGAACCTCGATATCGGACGGGGACAAAGATCTTAGCCAAACTTATGTCAATCCCTTGTTCTTTATCAAGAACAACTGAACGACATCAGTTTCGCCGAGTCCAAACCTCAGAGTTTGAAAGAATAGTGCTCCCCGAACGTGCATGCTACCAGGCTCGATGAAAAATGACTTTGAACTTTTTGGGGGTTGAACTTGGATTCAAAATTCGCGGAGCTCCAGGCAGATTTGAAGGAAAGTAGTTGTGGATTTGGTATAAGGGGATCATGGGGGTTGTAGGGTGTTAGTTTGGGGCGGTTTGGGAATAGCTCCGCCGGCGACAAACGGTGGAAATTTGGGCGGCGGCGCTAGGGTTTCGGTTAGGGACGATGAGGTTTGGGAAATGAGAAGGGGGGAAGGATTCAGATAATATTATACTAATCAAAACCCACTTCCAGACCGTTAGATCAAATGTAATCAACGGCCTAGATCGCAGGGTCATTAAAATGGGGTCGTTTGGATAAATGGAGGGAAATCGGACCGGATCAGGGTCGGAATGGGCTGGTTTTGGACGTGTATTAGAGAATTGAATTGAGCTTGTGGTATTTATGATTAAGAAGGCCCAAAATCTGAATTTTCCACTTCCTTTCCCTTTCTAATTATTTCAAAATTCTTTTTCTTTTTCTCAAAATTTAAATAAAACCTAAACTAAATCCTAAATCAAGTTAATCCTACCACATTGAATTAATTGACTTTAACTAATAATTAACACAATTTATTTAAAAACCAAATTAAAGGAAAGACTACCAAAATTCAAAATTAAAATTAAAAAAAATGCAAACTAAACTATTTTTGTGATTGTTTTTTCATTTTTATAAAACAACTAATTAATTAATTAATCCTAAAATGTTAAATTAAATCCTAAATGCAAATGCACATATTTTGTATTTTTTATTAATTAAATAAAATGAACACGCACAGACAAAATGCAAACAATTAATCAAAAATACTAAAAAAAATCTACGAATTTGTAAATAATGGGAAAATTATTTTGTTTTGAATTTGTGGGAGTAGTTCATATAGGGCAAAAATCACGTGCTCACATATGCATCTCAACAACCCAGTACTCGATTGCTTTAAATGGGGGACTATATGGATGTATTGAGGGGAGAAGGGGATTACGACAGGGAGATCCTATATTGCCTCTTCTTTTTGTGATATGTATGGAATACTTCACAAGAATTATGCAATGGGTAGCTACACTAGATGGATTTGCATTTCATGCAAAGTGCAAAAGTTTGAAGTTAAATCATCTATGCTTCGTAAATGATGCTTTAATGTTCTGTAAAGGTGAGTATCAAAGTATAATTCTTATGCTGAGAGGTTTGCAAACATTCTCTAATACATCTGGGATAAGTACTAATGCTGGAAAGTCTAATGTATATAGTGTAAACATGGATAGACAATGTTTAGAAGGTATATGTAAAATAATGGGGTACAAGCAGGGGACGTTGCCATTCAAATACTTAGGGGTTCCAATAGCTTCAAGGAAACTGAAAGTAGGAGATTGTGAAGTGTTGGTTGACAAACTCGGTACAAAAATCCATTCATGGGGATCGAAAAACTTGTCATATGCAGGAAAGGTCCAATTGATCAACTCGGTGCTGATAAATATACATTCATATTGGGCAACAATATTCATTGTACCAAAGAAGGTACTTAAAGACATTACGGCGATATGTAGGAGCTACTTATAGGCTGGGAAAGTCACATCTAATAAGGTGCCACTGGTTGCCTAGGACCTTGTTTGTAGACCAAAAAGAGAAGGAGGACTGGGAATTAGGGAGTGCATAATATGGAATGAAGCTGCTATAGCTAAGTATGTATGGCACATCGCAAACAAAGAAGACACTTTGTGGGTTAAATGGATTAACCATATCTATCTCAAATGAGACAACTGGTGACAATATAATCCCCCACAAGATAGCTGCTGGTACTGGAGGAGAATTTGTTCTATACGTGATACATATGCAACATGTTATATAGAAAATGGATGGCAAACAAAGACAGGAAAATACACAATTAAGAGTGGCTACCACTGGAAAACAAGAAGGCTGGAACAATGGTCTTGGAGCAGAGGGGTGTGGAAAAAAATGAATACTCCTAAAAATAGCTTCATCTGCTGGCTTGCAATGCAAAGGAAACTACTGACAAAAGACAGAACATTGAGAATGAAAATTACTGAGGACGGTGATTGTATGCTATGTGAAGGAAAAACAGAATCAATCGACCACCTATTCTTTGAATGCACATTCTCTAAGATGTGCTTAGCTGAAGTGCTCAAATGGCTTGGGATGAACATTAAGAATACAGAGGTGACAGGGATATGGAGAAGGATGACAATAATAGCAAAAGGAAAAATAGGAAGATCATTCACACAGGCAGTGTTGGCAGCAGTCATCTATCACATATGAAAAGCTAGAAATAAAGCAATTTGGATGAAAAAAGTGTCAAGACCACAAGCTATACTGGAGCAGATACAATATGCATGCAAAATAGATGTTTGGAAGCTGTACAGAAGAAGAAGATCAAGAAAGAGATAAGCTAGATCGAGAAACTATATAGATAGATAGATAGATATGAAATGTATAGGAACATATAGATAGATTGGAATATAGCTGAGGTATAGAAATGGCAGAAAGGATAGAGGAAAGAATGGTGTGAAATCTGTATGTTTGTTTTGGGATGATTGAATAAAGATTTATTTTCCACCAAAAAAATTGATTAAAGTTGACTTTGGTCAACATTCTTGATAAACGGACCCGGACCCATGATCGGACGGTCCCTTAGGATCCGTAGTAAAATATGGGACTTGGGCATATGCCCGGAATCGAATTCCGAGGTCCCAAACTCGAGAAAAGAATTTTTTAAAAAAAATTATTTGCTGGAAAATATAAAGGCGTTTAGAAGTGAAATAATGCATTCTCTTGATAGTATGGGACCCGTATTTTGGTTCCGAAGCCCGGTGTAGGTTTAAAATAATAATTTAGTCAAATCTGTGAAGTTTAGTAAGAATCAGAGTTCATTTGGTATAAATCGGACCTTTATTTGAGAAAAAATATAAATTGTGATGTTCTTAAGGAATTTCATAAATCTGAGGTTTAATTCGTAGTTGTCGATGTTATTTTAATAATTTGATTGCACGAGAATGTCTATATGATGTTTTTAGACTTGCGTGCATATTTAGTTTGGAGCCCCGAGGGCTCGGATGAGTTTTGGATAGGCTACGGGGTGAATTGGACATAGGAAATTTCAGTTGGTATCTGGTATTTTTGCCCAAGCTTCGCAAAATGCGAAGTTCTCAGGCTTGGGAATGCGACCCAGGGGTCGCAAATGCGAGCATTGGGTGGGAATTGCGAAGTATGCCCATCGCAAATGCGATGTTTTCCTTCGCAATTGCGAAGATAACAGGATTCAAAATGGGTTCGCAATTGCGACATCTGAGACCTGCTAAATGAGATTTTTGACGGGATTTCATCCATTTTTCAAACTCTTTCAAACCCTAAACTCTCTTGGGCGATTTTCTGAAGAAAAATTCTTCTCCAAATCATTAGTAAGTAATTTGTAACTTGTTTTCTTCAATCTATAACATCTTTTTACATGGGTTCATTTCAAAATCAAGGATTTTTCATGGGAAATTGCGTGTTTATGGGTAGAAGTTAGGATTTTCAAATTTTGGGGATTTGGACCTCGATTTGGGGTCCGATTTCAAAACTAATTACATATTTGAGTTTGTGAGCGAATGGGTGATCGGATTTTGGTTCGAACTTCGAGTTTTGACCAAGCTGGCCCAGGGTCGATTTTTGACATTTTGGGAAAAACAATGGGAAACCTTTTTTCATGCATTAGAATTGGTTTATTTAGCATATGGTAATGTTATTAAGTACATTGTGACTAGATTCATGCGAATTGGAAGTGGAATCGATGGGTATAGCGGTAGTTGAGGCTTAATTTGTCCGTGGAATCGAGGTAAGTATTTGGCCTAACCTTAGCTTGAGGGAATAGGAGTTGTGGTCTTATTTGCTATGTGTTAAGTGTTAAGTACGACATATAGGTGTGGTGACGAGTATCTATACATTGATGTCAAGCATGCCTGTGAGTCTTATACTATGATTGTTGTGACTCCGTTATATATTGTCCATGCTTAATATGATGATTATAAATGTTGAACAAGGCTTATGAAAGTATTCTTGGTAATTGACCATTGTTGAGCATTTGCTCAAGTTGAGACTTATGTTGTGAAGGGATGGTGGAAACGAGATGAGATATATTGTTGATTCCCTTGCCGGAATGTTATTGTTATGATATTGTTTCCCTTGTCGGGATGTTATCGTTTATGATATTATTTCCCTTGCCGAGATGTTATTGCTTATGATATTGTTTGTTCCCCTTGCCGGGATATTATTGTTATACTATTGTTCTCTTGCTGGGATTCTTTGTGATTGATGTTGATTTGTATATTGTGATCAGGTTGCACGCCGCAACAATATTATATGGGATCGGGTTGCACGCCACAACAAGGAGTAATAAGGGTGGACAGGTGGGGTGGGGTTGCACGCCGCAACATTATTATATGATTGGGATTGGGTTGCACGCTGCAACATTATTATATGATTGGGATTGGGTTGCACGCCGCAATAGTATTATATGGTTAGGATCGGGTTGCATGCCGCAAAAGGAAAGAATAAAAGTGAATATTGATTCTTATGGTGAGAACGAGAGTAAAATCACGAAGGGTGATGCCGTGCACTTGTTACTGTTTTCCTTATTCTTGCTGATATGAAATTATGGTGTCCGTTATGCTTCTCTACTGAAATTCTGTTAGTACTTGCTATTCCCCGTAGCATGTTCCCCCTTCTCATCTTTAACTGCTAGTTCCTGTTATCATTATTTGTCGTATATAATATAACTGCATAGGTTTATTTGGTAGTGTTGTCCTAGCCTCGTTATTACTTTGCCGAGGTTAGGCTCGACATTTACCAGCACATGGGGTCGGTTGTGCTGATACTATACCTTGCACTGTGTGTAGCTCCCGATGCTGAAGCATTTGGACCACAATGAGGTTGATGCCTTCAGTCAAGCGGAATCCCGAGGTAGTCCTGCAGATGTCCGCAGACCTTAGCGTCCCCTTCTATCCTATTTCCTTCTGTTCTTACTTATTCAGAGACAGACATGTATTTTTCTTTGTTCAGGCCCTATTTGTAGTTTTCTTAGATAGTCCATGACATTGTGACACCAGTTCTGGATGGAGTTGTAGTTTGTATTTTGTACCAGTATTTAGTTAAATTGTTGAATTTCGTCTTACGCACTTTTTATTCTGTTGTTGATCATATGTTAACTTGTGAAATTGTTAAAAGATAAGGAAAAAATGGTAATAAAATCTATAATTGTCGGCTTGCCTAGCTTTCACTAGTAGGTGCCATCACGACTCTCGAGGGTGAAAAATTCTGGTCGTGACAGCATTTGACCATGCCAAGCGATAGTCTCGGAGAGAAACCCTCGAGGAGCTGCATGATCGCGGCTTCGATCTCTCAGCTGATATTGAAAAGGCAAAGACTTTGGAAGAAGAGGCCACTGCTTTGCTTTTTGATGACGAGGATTCAGCTAGTGGCTCCGATAGTGGAGGAGACGAAGATGAAGTCCCCGAGGATGAGGCTCTCGAAGATGCAGCTACCGAAGATGTGGCACCAGAGTAGTTTTAAGTTTCTTTATTTTGTTTTTGTGTAAGGACCCCTCGTGGGTATTGTAAATATTTTTTGCAAACATCTCTTTTAGAAATACAAAAAGACCGCTTTGTTTCAGCTTTGGCTTTGTGTTGAATCTTATTTTGTCCTCGTTTGTGGAAAATTCAATTGCACAACTCAAATGATCAGTCCGAGAATTGGTTTGGACTTAGAACATAATAAACCCTTAGGTTTTTATTGATCAATGTAATACCCCTTAAAGTTTTAGTTAATCCTCAAGCTAAGCTTAAATCAATTTGATGCAAGCTCGGAATAATGAGACTCTAGAGTCCGAGTTGAGTGAGAACGAGGTCTCAAACTCTATATGTTTTGGCCTTTAAGCTCTTTTAAGTTGGCCCTTAAGCTCTTATATATCGGCCTTAGTATCTTTAAGTTAGGCCGATTCGGCCTCTAAAGTGGCTATAATTTTCTCACTTTTTGGCTAAAAGACTTAGTGAAAATTTTTGTATGCCTTAGCATGTGTTTTTTGTACCAGTTGGATTTTTCAAAGGTTCGATCGATTGGAACCTCATTTATAACTTTTTTGTGTATACATAATCGAATACCTCTTGAGCTTTTTTCAAAGGATGATGTTATCGAAGCCTCTAAATTATTCGAGGGTTGATTTTATCGAAATCCTTTATCTTTGCTTTTGCCGAGGGTAGCCTAATTTAACCGGTTTTTCAAAGTGTTTGAAGGCCTTTAAATTATGGCGGAAGCCGGACACCTCCAAGCCGTATTATTTCAGTCGTAGCTTTTTTGTATGACCATAGTCTTTAATATGGCCTTAGCCTTTAATATGGTCATAGTCTTTAATGCGGTCGTAGCCTTTGGGGATGTCTTTTGGACTTGTTTCCTGATAACCTTCCGAACTTGTTCGGAAGGTTAGTCCCCGAGTATGTTGGTCTTGGCCTTTCTATCGATAGGTTGCCTCTTTGAGGTCTTATGAGTTCGAGTTTTTGATGACTCGGATGCGTTAACTGTTGATGATAGTCCCCGAGTATCCGGGGGTGCATTTGTGTTCTGGCTCTTGAGCCGTTTCCTATAGGATTATAAGTGTAGAGATCATTTAATAGTAGACTTTTTCGAGACACAAAGTGTTTTTGATATAAACAAAATGCTTCTTCAGATAATTGATACATGCATACATGTTTTGTCGACGAGGCTCGACTATTCTATATGGACATTGTTCATCTGACCGTTTGTCCCATTACAAAGTTCTCCTATCGAGGACCTCCGAGGGTGATGCCCCCCAGTATTCGAGGTTGATTAAAAAGAAACCTTGGATACTATTGAGTTCTCCTTAGGTAGCATATAGTTGTTGCCTCGTTAGAAACCTCAAAGGTAAAACCCATTTTGGACAAAATCCTATCTAAGGGAAAAAGAGTGCAACGCATGCTTTAAAACCTAAGGCCTTCGTGTAAAAAGGTGCCTTCGATACCTTCGATCGAAAACCTGCAATGGGTTAGTTTTAAATTCAATTGTACCGAAAGAGAAAGTCATACCTTAGCAATAGTATCGTTTGAGTAACGATATGTTCCAATTGTTTGGCAGTTGTTCGCCTTCCATTGTGCTAAGTTTGTAAGATCCTTATCGACTACTCCGAGGACTCGGTACGGTCCTTCGCAATTTGGGCCTAGGTTCCCTTCATTCGGGTCTCGAGTATTGAGGGTGACTTTTCGTAGAACTAAGTCGAAGTGTTGAAGGTTGGTCCTTCAATTGTAGTATCTCTCAATTTTTTGCTTTTGCGCGGCCATCCGAACAAGTGATGCCTCTCGTTTCTCATCCAATAGCTCGAGGATAGTATTCATAGCCTCGTTATTTGACTTCTCTGATGCATGTCGAAACCTGGCGCTGGGTTCTCCAACCTTGACAGGGATAAGGGCCTTGAAGCCATAAACTACAGAAAACAGAGTAGCCCTTGTGCTAGACTTCGATGTTGTTTGATATGCCCAAAGGACCTCGGGTAGAACTTCTCTCCATTTACCCTTTGCACTGTCCAACCTTTTCTTCATTGAATGATAGTTTAGTTTGTTGATTCGGCCTGTCCATTTCCAGTTGGGTGGTATGGTGTTGATAAGATCCTTTTTATCTTGTGTGCTTCGAGGAACTCTGTCACCTTGCTGCCGATGAATTGTTTTCCATTGTCACATACAATCTCGGTAGGTATCCCGAACCGACATATGATGTGGTCCCAGATAAAGTCAATAGCTTCCTTTTCTCTGATCTTCTCGAAGGCCTGTGCTTCCCCCCATTTAGAAAAGTAATCAGTCATAAATAAAATAAATTTAGCTTTACCTGGGGCCGTTGGAAGAGGGTCGACTATATCCATTCCCCATTTCATGAAAGGCCGCGGGGATAGGACCGAATGGAGTTGTTCTCCAGGCTGATGGATCATCGGTGCAAATCGTTGACACTTATCACATTTTTTGACAAATTCCTTAGTATCTTTTTCCATGCTATCCCAATAATATCCTGCTATGATAATTTTATGAACCAAAGACTCGATGCCGGAGTGATTCCCACAAGTACCTTCATGGATCTCTCATAGAACATAATCGGTGTCCCCAGTCCTAAACATACCGTTAATGGCCCATCGAACGTTCTCCTATACAATATTCCGCCTTCGTCTAATGCAAACCTAGCAGCCTCGGTTCGCAGGGCCCGCGATTTTTTATGGTCTGATGGGAGTTTACCATTTTTCAAGTAATCGATGTACTTATTCCTCCAGTCCCAAGTCAAACTTGTCGAATTTATCTCGATATGACCCTTTTCAACCACAGACCTCGATAACTGGACGATAGTCCTTGGGACAATATCATCTTCTTCTACTAAGGATCCTAGATTAGCAAGTGCATCGGCCTTGCTATTTTGTTCTCGGGGCATATGATCCAGGGTCCATTCCTTTAAGCGGTGCAACGTCACATGTAGTTTGTCTAAGTATCTCTACATTCTATCTTCTCGAACCTCGAAACTCTTGTTTACTTGGTTCACTACCAATAGGGAGTCGCATTTTGCCTCAATGACCTATTCCCCCAAGCTCTTAGCTAGCTCGAGCCCTACAATTATGGCCTCATACTCGGCCTCATTATTTTTTAATCTTGAAGTTTTGATAGACTATCTAATAAAATTACCTATTGGTGGCTTCAAAACAATGTCGAGTCTGGACCCTTTCACATTCGAGGCACCATCAGTGAAAAGGGTCCATACCCGCGATGATGTACCTGATCCCAGCAGAAGTTCTTTTTCTACTTCGAGTACGAGGGTCGGCATAGAATCGGCCACGAAGTCAGCCAAGATTTGGGACTTGATAGTCGTTCGGGGTTGATATTCGATATCGTACTTGCTTAGTTTGTGCCCACTTGGCCAATCAACCCGACAATTCGGGCTTATGCAAGATATTTCGGAGAGGATAAGTGGTTAATACACATATGGGATGACATTGAAAATATGGCTTTAATTTTCTAGATGCGCTGATTAATGCAAGTGCTAATTTTTCTAAGTGAGGGTATCTAGTTTCAGCATCTCCTAGAGTTCGACTTACATAATAAATAGGGAATTGTGTACCTTGCTTTTCTCGCACTAGTACTCCACTTACCGCTATCTCGGACACTGCCAAATATAGGTAAAGCTTTTTATCTACCTTCGGGGTATGAAGCGGAGGTGGGATTGATAGGTATTTCTTCAATTCTTTTAAGGTTTGCTGGCATTCTGGGGTCCATGCGAAGTCCTTTTTTTCTTTTTGAGCAAGGAAAAGAACCTATGACAATGACCTCGAAATAAATCGACCCAAAGCAGCTATTCAACCTGTCAGTATTTGCACGACCTTCACACTATCTACGATCGTTATATCCTTGATGGCCTTGATCTTATCGGGGTTGATTTCGATGCCTCGATTCGACACCATGAAGCCGAGGAACTTACCCGAGCCGACTTCGAAGGCACATTTCTCCGGGTTAAGCTTCATGTTGTATTCCCTCAAGATTTTGAATGTTTCCTGCAAATAAGCTAAATGGTCCTCTGCGCGTAGGGACTTAACCAACATATCATCAATGTAAACTTTCATTGTTTTACCTATTTGTTCTTCGAACATCTTGTTAACTAGGCGTTGGTGTATAGCTCCTGCGTTTTTCAGCTCGAAGGGTATTACGTTATAACAATAAGTTCCAAATTTAGTGATAAATGAAGTCTTTTCCTGGTCCTCCGGGTTCATCTGAATTTGATTGTACCCGGAGTAGGTGTCGAGAAAAGTTAGGATCTTATGGCCGGCTGTGGCATCGATCATACGATCGATGTTGGGCAGTGGGAAAGAATCTTTTGGGCATGCTTTGTTCAAATCCTTGTAATCTACCCACATTCTAAGTTTATTTCCTTTTTTAGGAACTACAACTATGTTAGCTAACCATTCGGGGTATTTTACCTCCCGAATATACCCTATTTTAAGAAGTTTGGTTACCTCGTCCTTTATGAATACATGCTTCACCTCGAACTGCGGCCTCCTTTTTTGCTTTACCGATTAGAACCTGGGGTCAAGGCTAAGCCGGTGCGTAGTTATTTCTGATGGGATTCCTGTCATATCCAAATGGGACCAAGCAAAGAAATCCATATTATCAATATAAGAAATTGAATGAGTTTTTTCCTGAGTTTGGGGGTTAATCCCGTTCCCAGGTATACCTTTCTCTCGGGCATGTAGTTGATCAATATGACTTGATCCAGTTCCTCGATCATGGACTTAGTTGAATCAAACTCTTTGGGAACGACGAAAGTTCGGGGAGTAAGGAAATCCTCTTCTTCTTCCTCGATTGCCTGTTCCTCTAGCTTGTTCGGGACTAGGATCGGTGATTGCTATTTGGCCGCTTGTTTATCTTTGGTCCCTGATTTTTCCGAGGTCGAAGGTATTGGTGCTGGAGACACTTCCTCGACTGCAAACATCTCCTTTGCAGCATATTGTTCTCCATAAACCGTTTTCACCCCATCCTCTATTGGGAATTTCATCATCTGGTGGAAGGTCAAAGGTACTGCCCTCATGTTGTGGATCCATGGCCTCCCGAGAAGTGCATTATACCTCATGTCGCCTTTGATAACATGGAATTTTGTATCATGTATGGTCCCAGCTACGTTTACTGGTAAGATTATCTCCCCCTTTGTTGTTTCGCTTGCTATATTAAAGCCATTTAGGATCTGGGATGCAAGTATAATCTGATCCTGCATGCCGAGCTGCTCTATGACCCTCATTCTGATTATGTTTGCTAAGCTACCTGGATCCACTAGCACACGTTCAACTTGAATTTTATTTAAAAGAATAGAAATTACCAAGGCATCGTTATGCAGCTGAGATATGCCTTTTGCTTCCTCTTCATAGAATGATAGGGCGTCCTCGGGCATGTAGCTGCGAGCCTATTTTTCTCTGGTTATCGACACCTTGGTGCGTTTGAATATAGGTCTTTGTGGGACATCGACACCTCCAACGATCATGTGGATCACATGTTGTGGTTCTTCCTGCTCGTTGTTTCTTGCATCTCTCTCCCTGAAGTGACTCTTAGCTTGATCACTAAGAAACTCTCGAAGGTGACCCTCATTGAACAACCAAGCTACCTCCTCCCTGAGTTGCCTGCAGTCTTCGGTTCTATGGCCATGTATGCCATGACACTTACACATTAAGTTTGGATTCCTTTAAGAGGGATCGGTTTGTATAGGCCTGGGCCACTTGGTATCCTTGATCCTTCCAATAGCTGACATGATCCCTGATGCATCTACACTGAAATTATACTCTAACAATCGAGGTGCCTCCACAGGGTCGGTATGTTTGTCGAACCCATTCTTACTTATGAGTCCCCGGGAACTTTGACCTCGATCGTTTTGTCGATCATTTTGATGAGTGTTACGACCTGAGCCGTTGTTCCTCCGATCGACATATGGCTGATATCGTTCTTTGTTGAATCTTGATTCCCTGTCTGTATCCCTCGGGGGCTTAGCCGCCAGCCTATTAGGATGAACTGAGACCGAGGGTGCTCCCAACTGGTCGTTCTCGACCCTAATCTTGGATTGGTAATGGTTATGCACATCTGACCATGTCACGGCTGGATACTCGATCAAGTTCTGCTTTAATTGTCGAGATGATATCGAACTCTGTTCGTTCAAACCCTGCATAAAGGCTTGTACTGCCCAGTCATCGAAGACCAGTGGTAGTTCCATTCTTTCCATCTAAAATCTAGACATGAGCTCTCTCAACATCTCATTGTTCCTTTGTTTTATCTTGAAGACGTCTGATTTCCTTGTTGCCACCTTTATGGCCCCGGCGTGTACTTTCACGAAGGCTGTCTGCTAACATAGCAAATGAATCAATAGAGTTAGGAGGCAAGTTGTGGTATCAAATCATAGCTCCTTTCGATAGTGTTTCTCCAAACTTTTTCAATAAAACTAACTCAATTTCATCATCATTCAAGTCATTTTCTTTGATCCCGCAAGTGTATGAAGTAATATGCTCATTAGGGCCAGTTGTCCCATTATATTTGGGTATATCGGGCATGCGAAACTTTTTGTGAATGGGCATCGGAGCCGCGCTCTGAAGGAATGGCTTTTGTATGAACTTTTTGGCATCTAAACCTTTCAAAACTGGAGGTGCCCCCGGTATTTGGTCAATACGGGAGTTATAAGTTTTTACCTTTTTATCATTATCTTCAATCTTCTTTTTCCCGAACTCGATCCTCTTGGTGAGCTCTTCGAGCATTCTCATAATGGTGGGGTCAGTCCCCGAGTCATTTCCATTTGACCTCTCTTGCGCTGGTTTATCACACCGAGTGCTTTCATATTCAGCTACACTCGGAGTCTTATTCTGACTTTGAAGTTGAGCGATGGCGATCTGCTGAGCTTGTAGCATCTTGAATATCACTTGGAGGCTGATTCTTCCATCTCTCATTCCTTGTGCTCTTTGGCCACCAGATCGGGCTTCCCTACGTACACTCTCTCCAGGGTCTGCGCCTAAATCTGTGTTTAGGGCATTGTGTGAGCTAACATCAACTAGTTCCATATTTGGCACTTCCCCAGGGTTTATTGGTAGTACATCGACCCCTATGTTATTTTTTTCTCCAAGGCCTTCGTTGTCGTGAACATGTGCATTTTGTGAGCTAGACATACTTCAGCCTGAGAATAAAAAATTCTTGACAAGAAAAAGTATAAAAATAACGTGTGTAATGAGAATCAGTAAAGAAACAATCACTATTATCTTTACCCTCACGGTGGGCGCCAAACTGTTTACCTCGAAAATATGAGTAACAATTAAATTTGATTTGTGGTTTTAAAGATATGTGATTTAGTTCAATACCAATTAATAATCAAGAAAAATGATATATAGATGAAAGAAAGTAAGCAAGACCAAACCAGTAGATAAGCTAGTAGGCAGCAGTGATCTCGAGGTGAACCAAGAACAATAAACCAAGGACAGTAAAGATAAAAGGGACAATTCAGATGAGCATAGAGCAAAAAGTAGAGAATATATTATTTTGTAAATGATTAGATGATGTTACAAATGATTGGGTTTCCCTTTATATAATAGGGGATTCCTAGATAAGGTACATTTCTATTTACAGTAAGGACTATTACTGGTACAGCTGTCTAACCGCCTAGTACGGAATAGTACAATCCTATTCCAGGATTTGCATCATGATCTTGCGGATGTGGCGAGAATCTTGTCCTTCTGTAACAAACTTACAATGGCATTATCTCGGAGTCGGACATGATTGGCCCTGATATTTATTGTGTTCTTTGATCCTCGGGCATTGCATTCTATCTTCGAGCTCGAGTCTGGCCCATCGAGCTCGAACTTGAGGGCTTAAAGCAACCCCTTGAGCCTGGAAAATCGGGCATACCTGATTTCGACCGTATACAATACTGTTATAAAGAACATATATTATAACATAACATAAAAATTGGTTCTGAAAAAACTTAGCTTTTATAGTGAATGGTTGTTATATGGAGATGTTGTTATAGAGATGTGATTGTAAATAGAAAAATATACTTCCTCTATGTTGGGAAATCTAGATATCTCTATGAGTGAGATGATAATGAAACAAATTGAAGAGAAATGAATTTCTTAATTCATGGTTTTATAATTGAACTATTACTGAATTTCTACTGTTTTGTAATAGCTCATTCTCCATTTTTTCTAATGCTCATTCTTTCATTTTTCCTTTTTCAGTCTAAATCTAATGATCGTCAGGAGCGCTTAGAGGCATGAAGTTAAGTAAATCTAGATGCTATTTGAAAAAGTTTAACTTTTTAAATGATTATTAATATTAAAAAAATATTTGTTAAGAAAACGAGCCTTTCAAGTAGGACTTGAAATACTCTTTTATTTTAATTTCACTCTATAAATAGGTATTGGCGGGACTTGCCTAATATGGTTATAGTTGAATTTTTTATTTTAGAATATTTATTGAAGTATCAAAGGCGAACGGGGCTTATGTAAAAAGAAAATATCTATTCGCCCACCCTCAAAATGCTTTTTTATTTGATAAAAGATTTCGTGAGGTGATGTCCTAATTTCCTTTATATAGCTTAGGTCTAGTGATATTATAGAATTTAAAAATATCAAAGCCGTAAAAGAATTACTAATTGACTCTATTTTTTCTAGCCATTAATTCATAAAGTACCTCTAAAAAATTGATTGTTGCCTATTTAACTTTTTTTAACTTATGGTTTATGTATGACAAATAAGTATTGCCCCTATCTTCTAGGTAAAAGCATATATCAACAACAACCTAGTATACTTTCACAAGTGAAGTCTGGAGAGGGTAATATATACGCAGACATTATTTCTACCCTAGGAGTAGAGAGGTTGTTTCTGAAAGACCCTCGGCTCAAGAAAATGAAAAAAGGCATATATCAACCATAAGAATATATCCTCGTTGTTTTGTTAGGACCTTTCAACATTCAAAGATAATTGAAGGAACAATATTTCTTACACAATGATTTGTGTATTTTGCACTTGCCATTTGAAGTTTCAATTGGACTTTGACATTTCTACAAAAGAGGAAATAAGAGCAATAGGCACAAAGAGCAGATAAGCCTTTTTTTGGTGAACTGGATAGTTATATATACATATCAAAAATAGTTATAACATTGTTTGGGAGGTGATGCTCCCTATTGTTTCGTTACTAATATCTTGTTCTGCACAAATATTTATCCTTACAATACGGACAAATACAGTTCCTAGGATGTCTGCCCACAGTGTGTTGTTTAGAAACGCCGGAGGAACTGCCAAAACTTCTGTCCTATCAAAAGTATTTTTCTCTTCTCCTTCCTTTGCAAGGAGGTCCGCCACCTAGTTTTGTTCTCTAAACTCATGCTCTAGCACTGGATTTCCCAGCTGCTCCATCAAGAACCTGCATTCATGAATAATGGAGTTAAAATGTAAATTACCTTCCTTTATCATTCTGATAACCTGTTCTGAGTCAGTGGAGATTTAAAGTGGTGTGAGCTTGTGCTAGAGTGCTAGTGTTAGCCCTTGCCATAGGGCTTGAATTTGGTATGTGGTAGGCCTCTCATGTAGCCCATAACCCAGTCACCCATGTTGTTCCTAATTATTCCCCCCCCCAATCCCCCCTACTCGGGATATTGGGTATGCTGCTCCATCAATGTTGAGTTTGTATGTCTTTAAATAATTGGATATCAGATACACAATTGTCTACATTAACTCTGTACTGGCATAGGAAAGGTGAGAATCAAATGTCGCAACTCGTAAATTTTGCCAAGTCTAATAGACTGTTTGGCCAAGCTTCTCCGAGCTAAAATACTTTTTTTCTTTTTTTCAAAGTTGAAGTGTTTGGCCAAGCTTTTAGACGAAAAAAAGTATTTTTAAGAAGAAGCAGAAGCAGTTTTGGAAAAGCAGAAAAAAGTAGCTTCTTCCCATGAGCACTTTTCTGAGAAGCACTTTTGAGAAAAATACACTTAGAATCGCCTTTTAAAAGCTTGGCCGAATGCTAATTGCTACATAAAAGTGTTTTTCAAATTAATTAGCCTAACATAAACTGTTTTTCACCAAAAGTACTTTTGAAAAAAAACACTTTTGAAAAAAAGCATTCTTGTTATAAATAATATTAAGTGTGAATGTCCATGTATTATGAAATTACTTGGGAGCAAATTATGACCGAGTGGCATGGCCTTCAACAAATGACAAGGTCTTTCAACAAGTGTCAAGACTTTCAACAAGTGGGAAAGCCTTTTCAACAAGTAGCAAGACTTTTAACAAGTGGCAAAGCCTTTTCAACAAGTGTCAAGATCTTGGACAAGTGGCCAAATCCTTTCATGCAAAAGTGCATATAAATAGGCCCAAAAACTTAAAGAATGTAATCAATCAAGAAAAAATTATTAATTACCTCCCTCTAAATTCCCATTGTTTTACTTTATTTTCTATTATTCTATAATACGTTATCAGCACGAGACTCTACCGTCTCAAGAAGCTCTTTGAGAAAACTAAGGTATAATTTTTCTCCTCTTTTAATTATGACTGATATTATAAAAAGAAAGTTAATTGCCCTTGAAATTTCGGGCAAGAACTATATGTCATGGGTGTTGGATGTTGAAATCCATTTAGATGCAACGGGTCTTGGAGACACCATTAAAGATAAAAATAAAGCATCTACCCAGGACTGTGCTAAGGCCTTGATTTTCTTGCGCCATCACCTTGATGAAAGGTTGAAATAGAATATCTCACAGTCAAAGATCCACTTGTTTTGTGGAATATCTTAAAGGAAAGATATGACAACTTAAAGTTGGTCACGCTTCCACAAGCATGATATGATTGGGCTCATATAAGGCTCCAAGACTCTAAGTCTGTTTCTGAATATAATTCTATGATGTTCAGAATTACTTCTAAATTGAAACTCTGTGAAGACAGTATCACTTACTATGATATACTTGAAAAAACGTTCACAATGTTTCATGCCTCTAATATGGTCCGACAACAGCAGTACAGAAAAAAATATTTCAAGAAGTACTCTCAGTTGATTTCTCTTATCCTTGTGGCTGAACGATATAATGACTTGCTCATAAGAAATTACGATAATCGACCCACTGGGTCTACACCATTGCCTGAAGTGGATGAGGTATATTCCCATCATACTAAGCATGGAAAAGGTCATGGCCATGTTCGTAGTCGTGGTCGTGGCCGTGGTCGTAGCCAAGGAAGAAATTTTTCTGGTGTTAATCATCCCCCAAAGAAAAATAACCACCAAAAGTGGAAAGGAAAAAGTGAAAATCCAAAGGCAATGGGTTTGGAAACTGAATACTATCGTTGCGGTGGAAAAGGGCATTGTGCAAATATTTGTCGTACACCAAAATATTTGGTTGAGCTTTATCAAGTATCTCTAAAGAATAAAGGCCCAGAAGCCAATTTTGTCTCTAACAATTAATTTGATATCACCCACTTGGATGTGGCAGACTTCTTTGAGCACCCTGATGGAAAAATAGACCACTTGATCGGTAATGGATCAGTGGTTAAAGATGATTGAGTAGTTTGGTTTTTATTTTCGTAGCTAGTGAATAAATATCATGTAATCATAGTTCTTTACATGAGTAGTAATTATTATTATCAATTAGTATCATAATCAGAGTTGCTCGAAATTGCATTAAAAGGTCATTATTGAATCATTAATTTAACTTTGTTTCTTTTCCCTCTTTTCTCTAAAAATACTAATGTTTATTCATATATTTTTTTTGTATGTCAAATCATGGGAAGAAAATATGGATACCTCACAAAGCAAACTTGGATCAAAGTTTAATTGTAGAGATATTTGTTTAATTGATTCATGTATAACACATACAATATTCAAAGAGAAGAAATATTTCTCTCATTTAAGTATGTGCAAGGCATATGTTACTACAATTTCTGGTAGTAGTAATCTAACTGAAGGCTCTGAAAGAGCTACTATAACTCTGCTTAAGAAAACAATACTTGTCATAGATAATGCAATGTTCTCCTCCAAGTCCAAGATGAACTTGTTAAGTTTTAAAGATATCCACCGAAATGAATATCATGTTGAGACAATATATGAGAATAATCTTGAATATCTCATCGTTACCAAGAATGTCTCTGGCCAGAAAAGGGTTATTGAGAAGTTCCCATATTTATCTTGTGGCCTGTATTGGACAAGAATTAGTGCAATTGAGGCACATTCTATCGTAAACCAAAAGATTATTGATCCCCACACTTTTGTACTTTGGTATGATCGATTAGGATATCCTGGATCAATTATGATGAGATGAATTATAGAGAACTCAAATGGGCATCTATTAAAGAATTTAAAGATCCTTTTAAATAATGAATTTTCTTACACTTTTTGTTATCAAGGCAAGTTAATCATTAGACCATCACCAACAAAGGTTGGGATTGAGTCCCCTGCGTTTTTGGAACGTATACAAGGGGATATTTGTGGACCTATTCACCTACCTAGTGGGCCGTTTAGATATTTTATGGTCTTAACAAATGAATCTTCTAGATGGTCTCATATGTGCCTATTGTCATCTCACAACCTGGCATTTACAAAATTAATGACACAAATAATTCGATTACGGACACAATTCTCCGATAATCCAATTAAGTCTATTAGACTTGATAATGTTGCAGAGTTTTCATCCCAAGTATTTAATGATCATTGCTTATCAATTGGGATAAAAGTGGGAACATCCTGTAGCTCATGTTCAGACTCAAAATGGACTTGCAGAGTTCTTGATTAAACGTCTAAAATTGATAGCAAGATCGTTACTCATGAAAATAAGGTTACCCACTTCTATTTGGGGTCATGCCATTTTGCATGCAACAATGCTAGTTCGTCTCAGACCGACAAATTATCATAAATATTTTCCGGTGCAATTAGTTTTGGATCATGAACATAATATATACCATTTAAGAATTTTTGGATGTGCAGTATATGTGCCTATATCACAGCCATATTGCACCAAAATGGATCCCGAAAGAAGGTTAGGAATATATGTTGGGTTTGAGTCACCCTCCATTATTCGCTACCTTGAAACATTAATGGGAGATTTGTTCACTGCTCGATTTGCAGATTATTGATTCGATGAGATATTTTTTCCCAAATTAGGGGGAGAAAATGGTGAAACCAAACGAGAAATTTTGTGGGAAAATCCATCATTATCTCATCTTGATCCACGTGCCTTTATTTGTAAAAAAGAGGTGCAAAAGACTATTCATTTGCAGAAAATAGCAAATCAAATGCCAGATGCATTTACGGATCTGAAAAGGATAACGAAATCACATATCATTGCAGAGAATGTTCCAATTCGTATTGATCTCCCTGTTGGACAATCTTCTAGTTCATAGCTAATGATTCAAAAGCACTCCTAAAACGTGGCAGACCATTGGGTTCTAAGGATCGAAATCCTAGAAAAAGGAAAATAAATGATCAAGATGTCACTACGAATGAGTCTCATAAAGAAACCCATGATTTAACCAACTGTGAGATTCATGAGAAAATCAATGACCCTGAGACTCAAGAAAATAAGGAACTGTCAATAAACCCAATCGATATTGAGACGAATTTGAATCGATTGGATATAGTAGTGGATTATGTCTTTACATATAATGTTGCATCTAGCATTATGCAAGATAGTGAGGATCTTGAACCTCAATCTGTTGGAGAATGTTGACAAAGATGTGATTGGCCAAAATGGCAAGAAGTAATCCAATCTGAGATGGATTCACTTGCGAAACGTGAAGTTTTTGGGTCTGTAGTCCAAACACCTAAAGGTGTTAAGCCTGTTGGCTATAAATGAGTCTTTGTACGTAAAAGAAATGACAAAAATGAGGTACAAAGATATAAGGCACGCCTTGTTGCACAAGATTTTTCACAAAGGCCCGGTGTCGATTATGAAGAGACATAACCTGTTATGGATGCAATAACATGTAGCTATCTCATTAGTTTTGTTGTCCTTGAAAAGCTTGACATGCATTTAATGGATGTGGTTATTGCCTACCTTTATGGCTCACTTGATAATGAGATATACATAAAAATTCCCGAGGAATTTAAAATGCATGACGCACATAATTCAAAGTCCCGAGAAAATATTTTCAATCAAATTGCAAAGATTTTTGTATGGTCTAAAGAAATCAGGAAGAATGTGGTATAACCGCCCTAATGAGTATTTATTAAATGAAGGTTATATAAATGATGCCATTTATCCATGTCTTTTTATAAAGAAAACAACATCGGACTTTGTTGTACTTGCTGTATATGTTGATGACATAAACCTTATTGGAACTCTTACAGAACTCCAAAAGGCATTTGATTATTTGAAGAAAGAATTCGAGATGAAAGATCTCGGAAAGACAAAAGTTATGTCTCAGTTTGCAAATTAAACATTTGGCAAACGGGATTTTTGTTCATCAATCTACCTACACATAAAAGGTATTGAAACGGTTTTACATGGATGGAGCACATCTATTAAGTACTTCGATGGTGGTTCGATCACTTAATGTGAATAAGGATCTGTTTCGACCTCAAGAAGAGAATGAAGAGCTTCTTGGTCTTGAAGTACCATATCTTAGTACAATTGGTGCACTAATGTATCTTGCTAACACTACAAGGCCTGACATAACTTTTTCAGTTAATGTCTTAGCAAGATATAGCTCTGCTCCTACAAGGAGACATTGGAATGGAATCAAACACATATTGCGATATCTAAAAGGGACTACCGATATGGGCTTATTTTATGGCAATGAATGCAGTCCCGATCTTGTTGGTTATGCCGATGATGGGTATTTATCTAACTCACACAAGGCTCGATCTCAAACATGCTATGTGTTTACATGTGGAGGCACTACCATATCTTGGTGATTGGCTAAGCAATCAATCGTGGCTACTTCATCTAATCATGCAGAGATAATTGTTATTCATGAAGCAAGTCAAGAATGTGTGTGGTTGAGGTTTATAATACATCTTATTCGTAAAAAATGTGGTTTGAAGTGTGACAAACTACCCACGATTTTGTATGAAGATAATGCAGCATGCATAGCCCAATTGAAATGAGGCTTCATAAAAGGAGATAGGACAAAACATATTTCACCAAAGTTATTTTTCACACACGATCTTCAAAAGAATGGTGATGTCGATGTGCAACAGATTCGTTCAAGTGATAATATGGCTGATTTATCCATCAAATCTCTACCAGTGTCAACCTTCAAGAAGCTAGCATACAAGATTGGGATGTGAATGCTCAAATATGTGAATTGATGCTATCATCAGGGAGGAGTTAATACGCGTTGTACTCTTTTTCCCTTACAAGATTTTGTCCATTGGGTTTTCCTTGCAAGGTTTTTAACAAGGCAACCAAAAAGCGTATTATTAAATATGTACTCTTTTTCCTTCACTAGAATTTTTTTTTCACTGGGTTTTTCCTAGTAAGGTTTTTAACGAGTCACATTATCTATTAATGAACATTCAAAGGGGAGTGTTATTAATAATATTAAGTGTAAATGTCCACGTATTATGAAATTACTTGGGAGCAAATTATGACCATGGCATGGCCTTCAACAAGTGACAAGGTAGTTCAACAAGTGTCAAGACTTTCAACAAGTGGCAAAGCCTTTTCAACAATTGTCAAGACTTTCAACAAGTGGCCAAATCCTTTCATGCAAAAGTGCCTATAAATAGGCCCAAAAACTTGAAGAATGTAATCAATCAAGAAAAATTTATTAATTATCTCCCTCTAGCTTCCTCTTGTTTTACTTTATTTTCTATTGTTCCATAACAATTCTCAAAATAAGCTGAGTTTTTATTTTCTATTGTTCCATAACAATTCTCAAAATAAGCTGAGTTTTCCAGGTTGGGCCAAACATACTATAAGTATATATCAGTACCTTCCGAGGGTTGAAATGACATGCTTAGGTCAATCAAATACAATTGCTGCATAAATAGTTTAGTTACCTGAGTGACTCAAGAGAGCCTCAAATCCAGAAGAATGATTGTCTTTGCTCTACAACTATAAATAGAAATCTTCTACATGGTCAAAGAACATATAAAAAGCTAAAGAGAAGCTAGAGAAAACTCTAAAGAACAAAGCATTCTAAGTCTTCCTTCGCGACGTAGTTCATATCCAAGAACGAGGTTCAAATCAAGATCCAAAGCGGGGATGCCACAAGCTCTGGATACAATCAAGTAATTGGAACTCAAGCTAGGATACTTTACAAAATCCAGCATTCTTTAATCCTCCATTCACATCGAACATCGATGGGAATGCCTTCAACTCAGGATCTTCAATTTGAGGACAAAGTTTTAGCTGCTACTATCAAGAACTTCCATGTGCTGCTCCAACTTTGCAATTAGACACAGAATTTACTAATGCCAGGCAGAAAATTTCAATCTGAGAGAAGACAATGAATGTAGTTAGCTGTATCTTATTTCGTAAAACAGATATAACCGAATGGTGATACAGCAATGTGTATTGGCATCCAAGTTGTCTACAATATAAACTTCCCCCAGCTTAATGCGAGAAAATGACAAAAAAAATGGTCTCTTATGTTCGGAAGTAGGTTTAAAATATTCCCTTATATATGGTACTCTTGAGCAGTTTTAGTCCTTGTAAAAAAAAAATTGGAAAAAGTGAGCACTTTTAATCTCCGTCAAATATTTAACAAACTTTGAAGGTTAGATTTAATGGGAGCTGTGAAAGAAAGATTTAACCAGAACCACCATGAAAGTCCCATCAAATCAGAAACTGCAACACCAAAAACACCATACACCAACCACGTACCTTAAAAAGACAGATACATGCATTCTCTAAACTGCAGAATTAGACAATTTCTTCTTTCGCCGTCTGTTTTTAGGCTTAACAGCATCTTGTAAAGTCTTCTCTCTGCTTGTTGCCATTTCTTTTCCAGCCGACTCAGTCAATGATGATACTGGACTAACATCTGAAAGTGGTTCATCTGATTTTCTTTCTTCTGTAATATCATCACCTAAATTGTCTAGCTTCATAGGTACTGCTGCTGAACCTATAAAATATAATCATCAATATATCAAGCCAGCTTATTCCCAATTTTTCATACTTGTTTCAAGAGAGAATGATCAAACATTGACACAATTTTCATGTTCTAGTGGTACCCATTTTCATGTTCAAAGATCAGGAACATAGAATGACAAATCTAAAATTTGGGTCAACCATACAGGGACAAAGAATTGAAAGATGTATCCTTCAAAATAATTACATTCAGACAATAATTAGGTGCTAAAAAGAGAAATAGTCAACACCAGACGCATAACCTCCTTGTTTATTTGAAACATATCACAAGATTGATTAGAAGATCAATTTCAAGACAATACACGTCACTGTGCTGTCAAATGCCTTGATTTTCAAATTCCAGGCATCAAAATCGTAAATGGCCACCCTCCCTGCCAGAATCCCCCAACGAACCTTGACTGACCTCTCTACTCTACTAGTCCAGGTATACTGACACACTTTTAAATCTCTCCCAAACATCTATTTAAGTATTTAGTCTAGATTTAAGAGGGTTCTCAATTGTGATGTAGTTTCCTTCTACCTCTTATGAATTCACCAGCTTCACATCTCCTAACGGTCATCCTTTAATAGAAACAACTCCTGTAAAGGACAAATCACCTTCTCTTACCCTAAATTCCAAAGTTTAACATTTTGTAAGCAATTTCCCACCCAATGTCATGTACAATCTCCTGAGATGATCTTCGATCCCCTGTACCATCTTTATTCTTATGAAGTGGTTGTTGAATTTTTCAAACATGTAACTGAAGATCCGTTCTTCTCCACCTTTTGCATATTTAGCCAGCAGCTTCTGAGGCCAGTTTCAAAATGAGACATCACCACCCAGTGATGTTACTGAAATGAATGTTGTTAGCTAAGTTCTTCTCCTCTCTATCAAATCAAACCATCCTATAGAATTCCTGCTATTTTCTCTCAAGTCAACGGATTTTCCACTTGCTGCATAAACAGTTCTCCATTGATCAGCGATAAATTCGAGCTATTATGGTTTGAATTACATCTCATGTTACTGTATCACAAGACTTTAGTTATTCTGTAAACTAACGCCGAAGCACTGTATTTAATGGAAAGACGGGGATTATCCAGTAGAGCTCTTAGCTAAAACAATGTGAAATATTGGAGGAACTAACTTTGGGTAGGTCAATATTGATTAAAAGGGTAAGGAAATCAAGAAAAGTTGGGGTCATAAGAAAAGAGGAGCTGATTGGGGAAGATGTGATGATCGACAAGGGGAAGGTTTTTTAAAATTCTAGATAGAGCAAAGAGCTTCGCTTTAGCTCTGAGTAACACAATGTTGAATTTTTTTATTTTTTTTCATTGTTTGATTATAATGTCAATTTTTATTTATATATATTTTGACTGATAATGTTGAATTTTTTATGTTAAGCCATGTTAAATTATTTGAAATTCTTATGGTTTATAATGTATGCTTTTTCTTATAAGCTTAATATAAGCATTTTTTGTTACTTCGGGTCATTTCTTTAGCAAGTACTAACTGACACATGAAATTGATGGAATGTGATTTGTGTAGCTGACAACATATATAAAATTTCATATCTTCCTATCTAACATTGTTTTCATGCCACATAGAGTTTTTTGGATAACCGAGAAATTCCTAAGACCGTAGCTCACAGTTCGAAACTCGGTGGATAATGAGCCTGCCGCTCTACCCTTCTCTACTTAAATACCAAGCTTTTGCTTGCGTGAGGGTTCGAACCTGTGATGTGCGCCTAACAAACACATCATGTGTTGCTCTCTTACCGCTAGAACAAAGATAGTTTTCCTTATCCGCAAATTAAGAGACGTATCAGACTGACATTCTATTTGTAAGCACTTAGATTAAATTAAAAATTGTGTGATAGTCCTTGTATAATTTCTAAATTTCCTTTGACAAGTGAAGCTGAACAATCCCACAGAAATAAAGTCTCTCCATGTTATGAGATTAGCAAAGTTTTTGAATCTTTAACAAATGTATAATAAACCATGCATACAAAGAATACATGAATTATCCAAAAACTATACACAGTTCAGATTATCAATATCCATAAAGACTCATTTAGTAATTCACATTAAGCCCTGTTTGCAGTATGTTAAGTCAGAGAACAATCATAGCACACAAGGAACTCCAAGCTTACACTTGAAATTAAATCATAAAACTCACCACGAGAAGCAAGATTAGCTTTCAATTCATCTGTGTTAACACCTTCTGAATATGGATCCCTAAGCAAGAGAAAGGAAATTTTTGCAGTGAGTTAGCAAAATCAACTATTAACGTGTCCAAACAAGTTTATATGTGCATTTTAAGATGGAGATATGCATTAGTTCTTTCAAAGCAAGAATATACGAACTGCTTCTCTGAATGATAGCTTTGGGTTTCCATGCTAGATTACACTTGTGCATGTAAAAAGTAAACCTCTTAGCCCAAAGACAGCAGCCCAGGGCACTTTGGCAACTTATATATGCATTAATTGCACCGCATATGAATAATTTTCTGGTAAACAAACTCGGAATAAGACAGGACCAAGATTTACCAACTGGAGGGCCCGCCTGTGAAACTCTGGTTCTTATCACTCCTCTTCTTGATTCTACCTTGCTCGACATCCATGTCATCGCTCTGACTAACACTGCACTCTTCTGATTTTATTTTTTTCCCCTCCAAGATTTGCTTAGCCTTATCAGTAAGGAGATGGAAATAAGAAAACAGAACACTGAAGTCTTAAGACTGAAATTCAGTTGACTGAAAAATCTTAGTCAAAATTCTAACTGCTGAAAATTAAGTTTGCTTCAGCTAAAGACTGAACATTGTAATGAAACACATACTTTCTAACAATTTACTGGCAAATACAATTACTTACGATTTGATAGAATTGTGATTTCTTTTCCTAGCAATATACCCCATTTTTCAGATTTTGGTGAGAATGGAACTTGATTTCAAAAGATAAACCATTTTAACTTATCTTCACTACCCTTATATGTCTAAGGGTAATGACTCTAATCAGTCAATACAATGGGTTCTACACATACATTTGGCTAATGAAAAAGCCTCCATGTACCTTTTGACCTGGTTCATTGACATCAACTGCATTAATATTTGCATGTCGCTTGACCATTTTGAGAGCTCTCTCTGTGTTGTAAGATTCAACCTACAAAAAGAATACATTCCAACCTATTAGGCATCAATCTAATCCAACATGTAACAAAATAAATCATACTTTCGCCATTCATGATAATACTAACTTGAATATTTTTTATTTTTTGACTCAATTTCAGAAAAAATAAAAGAATAAACAAAAAGAGAAACAAGATTGAATTGCCTTCTTCTTCACAAAGCTTTCATCCAAATCCAAAGCCAAATTTATGCAATTCCAAATAAACCAAAATATAGTAAATTATAACAAAGATGTTTTCACCAATTTAAGTGTAAGTTCTTGATAGTCTCAGAGAAAATGAAGTGGCACATGGTAGTGGCAAGGGCAAAGCAGAAAGATAGACCAATAGCAGCTCTAATTGGGAAAAGAAAGGGGCGACGGATTTAAAAAATCAGTCATCATTCAGCAGAAAGGGCATGAAGATTACAGAACCCGACTCCAGTAGCACTTGAAAGTTAGTCTGCACTACCATATACTTACAGCGGTTTTAATTTTGCTAGTTATATCCCCGGCCTTCACTGAGGCTATGCGTAGACACTGCATGACAACACTTTGCATGGTACCCTGTCCTCCAGGCTTTTGAAATGCACAGACTTCGCCATTTGTGTTCAGGGTGACGGACATTCTTCCTCCCATAACAGCTTCTTCATGATGTGTTGGATCTATAACCTACCAATACTAGTTAGATTAGAAGAAGTTTGCATTTGATTTTTTAATACCATGCAATTAAACAGCATAAAACAATTAAAAGAGGAAATTTTAACAGTTGCATACCAAATTCTCGTCTCCAATAAATGCAAAAGTTACTGCTATAGGTAAATGGTGTATAATCAAAGGAAGTGGCTCCCTCACCTGCCAAAATTCAAGAAGCACTCAAATAACTCAACATGTAACATTTTCTAACAAACATTTCAAACACATCAAGTAATAGCAACAAAATAGAACATTTCCCATTACAAGCAGATATTGAATAATGTATAAGTCAGTGAAATACTCTGGACGAGTAACATAAAAAGGCAGGAGGAGTAGGTGAAGGCTAAAGCAAAAACTAGAAAAACAATTAAAATAAAAAATGCAGAAACTATTTCAGAACTAAGAGCTTCCAAATTTCGACAAGCTAATAAAGAAAACCATAGCACACACCATAATATATATTTATTTATTTATTTGTATGTGTGTGTGGGTGGGGGGGGGGGGGGCAATAATTAAGACACCATGATTATTATTATTTATTTATTTGAAATGGTAAGTAACTATGATTATCTTTATAACATAACAGAATGATATTATTAAACATGACAAAGGCAAGCGCTCAGATAGGAAATCTCAATAAAGGAAGAACATATAGGGAAATGTACGACTCTAAGGTAGTTGTTTGACAAAACTTTTTCTTTTGAAGAATTGGTTTAATGGATGATTATGTCCAAAGAAATATTACTTAATGCAACCTCAAAAATTTTTGAGGGAAATAAGCAAGAAAGGGGACCTCGGGCGGATGCAGTATCACTTCCTGCCTGTCATCTCCTCCTAGTGTACATTCAGGCCTCCGAAATGTCAAAAGAGCAGCTAAAGCAGCAACATTGGCAGCATCAACAAGATTACTGCACTTGTAGAAATCACATAATTAGTTTCATAACTTCAGATGGAGACGTAGATGGGCACTTAACTGGGCCCAATTATAAACCACTGCAACTCACCCTCCATTGTCCAAAATATGGAGATCAATACGAATTGACCAAACCCACTTCCCAGCCACAACACAGAGTGATTCAGTGTCCACAGCTCTGCTTTCCCTGCATTTAGGCATCAGCATAAAAGAAGACTTAACCAAAGACAGCAATGTCTTTTCTTCAAATTATGTACTTATCTCAGCAAAACAAAGCAAGTGAGCTTTATTGTCCGCTTTCTACAGACAAATAACAATACAAGATACCTTCAAAAAGATCTAATGCAAAAATTCAAAAAGCAAACAAGTACTACTACAATGGAAAAGAAGCAGCAGTGCTTAAAAGTTATAAGCACTTCTCAACCGCGAGACAAAGAAATACTATATCTCTCCATGGGATAGTAAAACCTTTTTCTTGTAAAATATACATCTTCTAGTTTATTTAAAAAGACCATATATATCTGATAATATATTTCTCGATGCGTAACATTCTCTTGTCGAAGGAAGACATATGCTTCTTGGAAAGAATAGTAAAGGAAATGTTACCTTAACCCTCTGTCAATTATGCGACCCAGCTCAACAGCATACTCTGAAGGACGACCTGCCTCAAATGAAGGATCAGCCATTGGGGAAAATTCAGTAAATACTGAAAGGGTTCCTTCGTTTGGTCGATCTCGATAAGGTTGCACTAGTTGCGACGTAACAAAGCCCATAACATGAGTTTGCCCCAGCTGAACTTCCGACGAACCATCTTCTCTGCAAATCAATAACTCTTGGCACTTATAACACAAGTTCTTATATGAATCGCACAAGCATACGTAGCTAAATCTTTCTCCTTATACCATAATATGCCAAACATGTGCGATATAAAAGTTATACTGGAAGCGTGACACTGTGAGGTACAACAAATAACAATTAGGGAAGGAAAGAACTTTAATCCATGGGATTAGTCAAATCATTTGAAATGAACGTAACTTATGATAAGAGAGGTTGAAAGTTTCAAATGTAGCCCATAACATAAAACCTACAACTGTGATAGATATATCCGTATGGAGTCTTCTTCCCTAACATTAAAGTTCTATCTTTCCAAATGTGTTACAAAGTGACAACCAAACAAACAGAAGACTACACTCACTGATAGTTTCTGTTTCAATACCTCCACATACTATGTCCAGTATCCATCTCAAATTCCACATGTGTCCGGGCTAGCTTGTGTGTACCTCAACTAACTCTACGGAATACCGGCTACCTCCCACCAGCAAGGTACCTCAAAAAAGCAATTCCCTAGTCGAATAAAGGACGGTTACTATAGCTTAATGGCTAGAGTAAAACTTGACGAACTACAACTTAATATAGAGGATTCATAACCCTACTTCAACTGATATTGGATTAAAGCAATTTTTTTAACAGCAGTATCCCGGGCAGCTAGCGGCACCTAACTAATTCTATGTGATACCTGCTACCTCCCACTAGGAACATCAACAGAGCAATTTATATGTGTATATTTAGCTTAATGGCTAGAGTAAAAATTGATGAAATACAGCAAATCCTCTTAGTATAGAGGATTCAAATAGCCAACTTCAACTAATTTTGGATTAAAGCAACAAAAAAAAATGTGCCAGCTTGCCCGCACCTAACTAATTCCACAAAAAAAAGTCCTTTGGATTAAAGCAACAAAAAAAATAAACATTTAACTGTGGTGTAGGGCCAGCTGGTGCGCACCTGACTAATTCTACAAAAGAATACCTCCCACCAGCAAAGGTACATATTTACAGCAGCTTAATGGCTAGAGTACAATTTGATGAACTAAAGCAAATTCTCTTAATGTACAGGATTCATATAGACTGATTTTGGATTAAAGCATAGTTTTTTTTTATTCTAAAAGTCAAGGTAAAAAACGATATTGAATTCCAGATTCTTACCTACCGAACTTGATTGTAAGCCTCCGATAATCAAAGGGACGGCGACCGTCTATTCTCAGTTCAGATTCCAATGCAGATTCTATGAACTTTTTCTCATTCACTGTCATTCGCCATGTATTTGCTAATCTTTGCTCCATTCTCTTTTTAACCTAATTGTATTTTCAGAAACCCAAATCAGAAAAGAGCTGAGGATTATATTGCTTTTTTCCCCAAAGTGTAGAGTTGGAGCAGGGTTTAGGGTTTTAGCCGATGTATGGCCGTTGATTCGGGTCGAGTCGGGTTGGAAATCAAGCGGTTATAGATAACGAGTCGGATTCACCTTATAATGATGGGGCAAGTGCACTTACAGCCATTCTCATGGATGCTTTCATGATATTTAGGGGTGGTTGGGTAGGATGTATAAGAATAATGCGGAATAAGGTGTATTAATAATGCATGGATTAGTAATGTATGCGTTAGTAATGCAAGCATTAGTTGTACATATATTATTTCTTATCTATTGTTTGGTGTGGTGTATTAAAATTATAATGTATTACATAATTTTTAAGAAAAATAGTTGTTTACAAAAATGTCCTCCATATTCTTTAGCTTTAAAGGACTTTAAGGACAATTTTGTCTTTAAACATACTAATGCATGCATTAATAGCCTTGGTATTACTAATGTCATGGTTTTCTATGAATTATTAATGCATAGGATAGTACCAAGTATGATGTATAACTAATATAAGTATTAGTTATACGCATGTTGAAAAAATGTACCAAGCAAGGTATTAGTAATGCATAGAGCTAATGCTTGCATTGTTTTTTCTAATACCTCCTATCAAACGACCCCTTAGAGATTATTATGTACTTATTTTATCCTAAAAGGGATCTTTACACAAAGAGCCGCTCAGTTTTACTATTTACTTTCCCTAGTCAGTATAAGTAGATTATACATAGATTATACATGGTTATACACACGTATATATATTGGCTATTTTTAGTTTAAGTAATTGAATGGGTTGCTATTTAGGTTAATTCTTCAAATTTTAAATTAAAAATCTTAACTTCTGGACAATTCAAGATATTTTTGGAAAACTAAAATTCAAGACACACTGGCTAGTGTTTAAATAGTAGCCCTTTAAAGTGGCCAGCCGATGTCATTTCTACATGATTTAGAGCCCGTTTGGCTTAGCTGATTTAGAGTAGTTGATAAGCATTAGGTGCTGAAAAGCACTTTTAAATGCTGAAGTTGATTTAAAAAATAAGCAGTTACGTGTTTTGATAAAAGTTCTGAAATTAATAATAAGCAGCTAAAGAACTGGGTATACGAAGAGTTTTGTTTTAAAAAGAAGTTTTATAGGAATAGAATAGTAAATATTTTGGTCAAACCTAAAGTGCTTATAAGCTGAAATTTGATAAGTTGGGGGAGACCAACTTATGGCTTTTGACTTATTTTTGGCTTATAAGTACTTTTAATTTTACCAAAAACGTAGATAAGCCAAAAAGTGCTTATAAGCCAGTTTAACCAACTTAGAAGCTTAGCCAAACACCCTCCTAACACGTTATGACCAAAATTATAGCCAATTTATAATAATGTGAAATCTGAATGGAAAGGAATGAAAATTTACGGAAAAGGGAAAGGTATGGATGAGAAAGATGTTACCAATTGATAATGTAATAGAACTATGAAAAGAATTATTATGGAAAAAGCAAAATTAAATATAATTAACTAGGCGATTATGATGTGTAAGAGTCAAAGTTGTAGCGAGCATAGCCTTTAAAATACTTTTTTGCTTTTGTTTTTCTTTAGGTGTTTAATATTTATATTGGAATCTTAATTTGTGATGCGTAAGGCTCTTTAGAGGGGAAAAGTGCTCTTTAACATAGTTTTTTCTATACCCAAAGCTCAAATCGAGGCTTTTGTTTAGTGTGTACCTATCTATCTCACTATAATCCTTGTTGGTTGGTGAGCTTTAAAATACATTAAAATGCTTGAGAGGTCTTACCTTACAATATTTTTGAGATGTGTAAAGGGAAATGTGAGAAGCTTATCTTTCTAATTAAATTAATATATACTCCGCCATCTCATGAATTCATGGTGTTATTTTAGCACTAGTTATGTTCAAATTGTATACGGGGAAAATCGGAGTTAATGAGCACCCCAATTTTTTTGTGGGGAAAACGAAGCAAGAACATAACTACAAGGAATCGAAATTAAAGTTGGGAGCCTCCTGTATCAAGGCCCGAAGAAAACACCTACCCTCGGAGTCATCAAGACCATGTCCCCGACCCGGTTCAAGCTTCGAGACCTCGGAAAGCATTGCCAAACGTCCGCACACGGTCAACAAAGAACCGTGATATCTGCGCCCAACCAGATATCATGGCGTGAATCTCGGCCCATATCGGCAGCAGATCAGTGATTAGCGAAAAGGAAGATCTTTACCTAACTCCCCTATTATATAAAGGGAAAGTTTATTATTCAATAAACACTATGTAACACGCAAACCATGGTAATATACATATATTTCCTCTGTTTCTAAAAGTTATTCAAAGTTCTTACTTTTGCTCATAAGTTCTTCATAAGTGTTGGCTCGGACCGAAGGCATGCTTCTTGAGCTTTTAACTAAGCCCGAACTCAATATCACTACTGGTTTGACTGTTTATTCTATCTTTTATTTGCATACCTGACATTATAAATTATTTGTATTGAATTAATCCACATATTCTTAAAAACGCGTATAAATTCAATTGTTATCCATACTTAAGAGTAAACACAAATATTTTTGTTTATCTTCAAATATCTCTCTTCTCATTTTATAACTAAATATCTACTGCAAAGTGATATATTTTGTAATGTATTTATTTAGCTCTACATATTATAATATTATTATTTATTGTATTTGTGTGTCTAATATGATTTTGATGAAACCAGACTAACTGCAAGAAAATCTTATAATTATAAATTATAACCTTCCCTTAACAAATTAAAGAATCACTATATACACATGCATGTCCAATGTCCTACATATATAGTCTCCATCTTCAAACCTTGTCACGACCCGAATTTCCTATCCTCGAAAATCATGATGGCGCCTACTCGTAGAAGCTAGGCAAGCCACGAAATTAGAAATCCTTAACTCTTTTGCGTTAATCTTCTTACAAATTACATCAACAAGTGACAAATATTTAAATACAACGAAATATGAGATTAAGCGGAAGACTTAAATAAATATAAAAACCAAAATAATACGAAAATCCATATATGCCTCTACCCAGAAACTGGTGTCACAACATCCAAGGACTACTAAGATCACTACACACAACTGTTTGAAAGAAAGAAGCATTGTCTATTTCGAAAACAAGAGATAACAGAACATAATAAAAGATAGAGGAGACGTCGGGTCTGCGGACGCCTGCAAGGCTACCTCGGTATCTCGGTGGACTGAAGGCTGGATCCCCTAATGCTGCTGAACAAGCGCTGCTCCTGTATCTGCACATAAGTGCAGAGTGTGGCATCAGCACAACCGACCCCATGTGTTGGTAAGTGTCTGCCCTAACCCCGGCGAGGTAGTGACGAGGCTAGGACCAGACTCCAGATAAACCTGTGCAGTTATATAATATACAACGGAAATACAAACAGGAAATAACAGTTTAAAAGGGAGGGGGAAACATGCTTCGGGGAAACATATCAATTCTAATAGAACTTAATAAAGTATGAAAGAACACTCAATGTCTACAACAATACTATAACAATACTGTTGCGGCGCGCAACCCGATCCCTTATCATTTAACATTGTTGCGGCATGTAACCTGATCCGCATATATAACTATTGCGGCGTACAACCCGATCCAATATAATATCTGTTGCGGCGTGCAACCTGATCCAATATAATATCTGTTGCGGCGTGCAACCCGATCCAATATAATATCTGTTGTGGCGTGCAACCCGATCCACATATATAAATGTTGCGGCGTACAACCCGATCCAATATAATAATAATGTTGCCGCTTGCAACCCGTTTCAAATATACAATCAACAATAATCATACTTAATTGTCCCGGCAAGGGATCAACAATAGACTACACCATCCCGGCAAGGGAACTCAACAGTACAAGTATATATGTCTCGGCAAGGGAGAAACAACTATAACCAAACTTGTTCCAACATCTAACTATCTCAATTATAACTCAACTAGTTTCAACATCTAATTACCTTAGCTATAACCAAACTTGTTACAACACCTAACACAAAAAATCATCTACATAAGCGTTCGTAATATCAATTAAAAACACAATGCAAGGGAACCTCAACTCAACAATAGCCCGACAAGGGCAACATAATGATCTCTTTTCTTTCTCACTTTTACTTCACAATTCACTTCACAACTCGAGCCAATGCTCTAGAGTTTCGATTATCACTTACATTTTCATAATTCATTACACAACTGGGGCCAACGCTCCTCAATGTTCATAGGTCACAATTCTTTCCACAACTTTACACAACAAATAGAAATCTTCACCAAGGCATGAATAATACAACGAGATCATGAAAATTACAATATAAGACTCACGGTCATGCTTGACACCAACGCATAGATACTCGTCACCATGACTATATGTCGTACTCAACAAGAAACATTTAGCAAATAGGACACAACTCCTAATCCATCAAGTTAAGGTTAGACCAAACACTTACCTCGATGCAACGAACACAACTCAAGGTTCAATTATAGTTTTACCCCTTGATTCCACCGCCAATTCGCTCGTATCTAGTCACAATTTACTTAATTACATCAATAAACGCTAAATGAATCAACCCCAATGCATAAAAATGAGTTTTTCAAAGTTTTACCCAAAAAGTCAAAAATCGCCCCGGGCCCACATGGTCAAAACCCGAGGTTCGAACCAAAATCCGATTACCCATTCCCCCACGAACCCAAATATATAATTTGTTTTGAAATCGGACCTCAAATCGAGGTCCAAATCCCCAATATTTGAAAAACCTAGATTCTACACAAAACTCCCAATTTCTCCCATGAAAATCATTAATTTGGAATTGAAATCATGTTAAAAGATGTTAATGATTGAAGGAAATGAGTTAAAATTAACCTACAATCGATTTGGAAGAAGAGTTGTTCTTGGAAAATCGCCCAAAGGAGTTTGTGTTTTGAAAAGATGTGAAAAATGAGTTTAAAATCGTTTAAGTATAAAGTTGCAGGTCGCAGGTATGGGAATTGCGAACAAGGGTTCGCAATTGCGAACCCCGACCTCTGCCAAGTTGGGAAATGCGAAACAGGGTTCGCATTTGCAAACCCTTCAGGAAAGATGGACTTTCACATTTGCGATTAACCTGTCGCATTTGCGACATGGGAATTGCGACTACAGCATCGCATTTGCGATCACCGGCCAAATGGCAAACTTTGCAATTACGAAAATAATCTCGTATTTGCGAGAGGGAGCTGGCCTGGGCTTTTTTCGCAATTGTGACAAGCTGCTCGCATTTGCGACAAGCCGCTCGCATTTGCGACATCGCATTTGCGAAGCCTGCAGGCCTGCTATGCACAGCTGAAAACCTGCAATTTTCTAATCTAAAAATGCACCCTATGGCCTATCCAAAACTCACCTGAGCCCTCGGAGCTCCAAACCATATATACACATAACCTCAAAAACATCCTACGAACTTATTCGTATAATAAAATCACCAAAATAACCTCAAAATCATAGAACTTTCTCAAACTTCTTAAAACATCAACTTTAGCAATTTAGGTCCGAATCATGTCAAATGACATCCGTTTTTCACCAAATTTTACAGAAATGTCTTAAATCATATATAAGACTTGTATCGAGCGCCGGAACCAAAATATGGGCATGATACCATCATGTTCTAATCAAAATTTATTTCAAATTTCTTTAAACAATTTCATAAAATAATTTTCTTTGAAAACTCATTTCTCGGGCTTTGGACCTCGGAATTCGATTCCGGGCATACACCCAAGTCCCATATTTTCCTACGAACCCTCAGAGACCGTTAAATTACTGGTTCAGGTCTGTTTACCCAAAATATTGATCGAAGTCAAATTAGCTCACTTTACAGTCAAAATTTATCATTTTTCATAGATTTTTACATCTAGGCTTTCCGGCTACGCGCCCGGACTGCGCACGCAAATAGAGGTGATGCTAAAAGAGGTTTTAAGGCCTCAGAACACAAAATTTCATTTTAAAACAAAGGTCATCACATTCTCCACCTCTAAAACAACCGTTCGTCCTCGAACGGACAGAAAAATGAAGTACCTGAGTCAGGGAAAAGATGGGGATAACGGCCCTGCATATCGGACTCGGACTCCTAGGTTGATGCCTCAGGAGGCTGACCTCTCCACTGAACACGAATAGAAGAAAAACTCTTCGACCTCAACTGACGAACCTGCCGGTCTAGAATAGCTACCGGTCCTCATAAGACAAGTCATTGTCCAACTGGATAGTGCTGAAATTTAACACGTGGGATGGATCGCCGTGATATTTCCGAAGCATGGACACATGAAACACTGGATGCAAGGCTAATAAACTCGGTGGCAATGCAAGTCTATAAGCCACCTCTCCCACTCGATCAAGAATCTCAAACGGATCGATGAACCTAGGGCTAAGCTTGCCCTTCTTCCCAAATCTCATCACGCCCTTCATAGGCGACACTCGGAGCAATACCCGCTCTCCAACCATAAAAGACACATCTCGAACCTTGCGGTCTGCATAACTCTTTTGCCTGGACTGAGCTGTACGAAGCCTATCCTGAATAATCCTGACCTTGTCCAAGGTCTCCTGAACCAGATCTGTACCTAACAACCGAGCCTCCCTCGGCTCAAACCATCCAACCGGAGGCTGACACCGTCTACCATATAAAGCCTCACAAGGAGCCATCTGGATACTCGACTAGTAGCTATTGTTGTAGGCAAACTCTGTTAAAGGCAAAAACTGATCCCACGAGCCTCCAAAGTCAATGACACAAACTTGGAGCATATCCTCCAAAATATGAATAGTCCACTCGGACTGCCCATCCGCCTAAGGATGAAATGTTGTACTCAACTCAACCTAGGTGCCCAACTCTCGCTGAACTGCTCTCCAGAAACGCGAGGTAAACTGTTACCTCGATCCGAAATGATAGATACAAGCACACCATGAAGACGAATAATCTCCCGGATATAGATCTTAGCTAACCTGTCGGATGAATAGGAGACTGCCACATGAATGAAATGCGTTGACTTGGTCAGCCTATCAACAATGACCCATACTGCGTCGAACTTCTTTCGAGTCTACGGGAGTCCAGTAACAAAGTCCATAGTGATCCGCTCCTACTTCCACTCGATAAGCTCAATCCTCTGAAATAAACCACCAGTCCTCTGATGCTCGTACTTAACCTGCTGACAATTCAAACACCGAGATACATATGCAATGATATCCTTCTTCATTCTCTGCCACCAATAATGCTGTCGCAAATCCTGATACATCTTCGTGGCGCTCGGATAAATGGAGTACCGGGAGCTATGGAACTCCTCTAAAATCAACTCTCGGAGCCCATCCACATTAGGCACACAAACTCAACCCTGCAATCTCAAAACTCCATCATCATCTAAGGTAACCTGCTTGGAACCTCTGCGCTGCACCGTGTCTCTAAGGACACACAAATGGGGATCATCATACTGTCGATCACGGATACGCTCCAATAAAGAAGAAAGAGCGACCGTGCAAGCCAATAAACGACTAGGCTCAGAAATATCCAACCTCACAAACCGATTAGCCAAAACCTGAACATCCAAAGCAAGCGGTCTCTCACCGACAGGAATATAAGCAAGACTGCCCATACTAGCTGACTTCCTACTCAGAGCATCGGCCACCACATTAGCCTTTCCCGGATGATATAAGATGCTGATATCATAATCTTTTAACAACTCCAACCACCTCCTCTACCTCAAATTCAACTCTTTTTGCTTGAACAAATACTGAAGACTCTTGTGATCCGTGAATACCTCACATGCCACGCCATACAGGTAATGCCTCCAAATCTTCAATACGTGAACAATGGCTGCCAACTCTAAGTCATGAACCGGATAGTTCTTCTCATGAATCTTCAACTGCAGTGAAGCATAGGCAATGACCTTGCCATTCTATATCAACACTGCATCAAGCCCAATACGAGATGCATCACAACAAACTGTATAAGGCCCTGACCATATGGGCAAAACCAACATCGGTGTCGTAGTCAGAGCTGTCTTGAGCTTCTAAAAGCTCGCCTCACACTCATCCGACCATCTGAACTGGGCACCCTTCTGGGTCAACCTGGTCATCGGGGTTGCGATAGACAAGAACCCCTTCACGAACCGATGATAATAGCCTGCCTATCCCAAGAAACTCCGAATCTCTGTAGCTGATGCTGGTCTAGGACAATTCTTGACTGCCTCAATCTTCTTCGGATCAACCTGAATACCCTCTGTTGATATAACATGACCCAGAAATGCAACTGAACTCAACCAGAACTCACACATCGAGAATTTAGCATATAACTGACTATCCCTCAAGGTCTGAAGAACCACTCTAAGATGTTGCTCGTGCTCCTCCCGGCTACAGGAATATATCAAAATGTCATCAATAAAGACTATCACAAACAAATCTAAATAAGGCATGAACACTCGGTTTATCAAATCCATAAAAGTTGCGGGGGCATTTGTCAATCCGAGTGACATAACCAAGAACTCATAATGCCCGTACCGAGTGCGAAAAGCTGTCTTAGGGACATCGGATGCCCTAATCCTCAACTGATGGTAGCCAGATCTCAAGTCAATCTTCGAAAATACCCTGGCACCCTGAAACTGATCAAACAAATCATCAATCCTCGGCAATGGATACTTATTCTTGATTGTAACTTTGTTCAACTGTCGGTAATCAATACACATTCTCATCGATCCGTCCTTCTTCTTAACAAACAACACCAGCGCACCCCAAGGCAAAACACTCGGCCTAATGAAACCCTTCTCAAGCAAGTCTTGCAACTGCTCCTTCAACTCTTTTAACTCAGGCGGGGCCATACAATACGGCGGGATAGAAATTGGCTGAGTGCCTGGAGCCAAATCAATGCAGAAATCAATATCCCTATCGGGTGGCATCCCCGGCAAGTCTAAAGGGAATACCTCAAGAGACGTACGAACAACAGGCATAAAATCAGTAGAGGGAACCTTGGCACTAGAATCACGAACATATGCCAAATAGGCCAGACACCCCTTCTCGACCATACGACGAGCCTTCACATAAGAGATAACACTATGGGTAGAATGACCAAGAGCCCCTCTCCACTCTAAATGAGGCATATCCGGTAAAGCTAAGGTCACAGTCTTGGTATGATAGTCCAAGATAGCATGGTAAGGTGATAACCAGTCCATCCCTAATATAACATCGAAATCAACCATGTCTAAAAGCAACAAATCTACACGAGTCTCAAGACCCCCAATTACCACAGTACAAGAACGATAGACTCAATCTACCACAATAGAATCACCCACCAGTGTAGATACATAAATAGGAACACTCAACGAATCACTAGGTATGGCCAGATACGGTGCAAAATAAGATGAAACATACGAGTAGGTAGACCCTGGATCAAGTAACACTGAAGCTTCTCTATTACAAACCAGAATAGTACCAGTGATCACCGCATCTGAAGCCTCGGCCTCGGGCCTGGCTGGAAGAGCATAACATCAGGGTTGGGCCCCATCACCCTGGACTACCTCTTTGGGACGACCTGTAGCTGGCTGGCCTCCACCTCTGGTGGTCTGAGCTCCACCTCTAAATCCTCTACCTCCACCTCTAGCACCTCTACCCCCACCTCTAGCTGGCTGGGTGGTCTGTAGAACACCTGGTGCCTGAACCATTGTGCGGGAACCCTGCTGCTGTGACTGAGTACCCACTAACCTCGGACAAGCCTTCCTGATATGACCATACTCACCACACTCAAAACATCCACCTGAATGCTGCGACTGATGAAACTGAGACTGACCTTGGTGACCTGAATGACCATCCCAAAAACTCTGGAGCGGCGGTGCACTGATAAGAGCTGGTGGTACACGGTAGGACTGTTGATCAGAATACTACATCTGCAGACCACGGCTACATGAAGCACCATGAGAAATTTGAAGGGCTGACTGAAAGGGCCTGGGAGAATGGCCTTTACCATACAAATCTCTACCTCCAAGCGAGGCACCACTGAATCTACCTGAATGACGGGCCTCTTATCTGACCTATGACCACCTCTGTATGACAGGACCATCTTAACTCTACGGGCCACATTGGCCACCTCCGAAAAAGTAATCTCACTCCTAGCCTCTCTAGCCATCTGAAGATGAATCGGCTGAATAAGACCGTCAATAAACCTCATCACCTCTCTCTCTCTCGGTAGGAAGTATGACAAGAGCATAGCGAGCTAAGTCGATGAACCTGGTCTCATACTAGGTAACCGTCATGGAACCCTGCTGGAGGCGCTCAAACTGCCTTCGATAGGCCTCTCTCTGAGTAATGGGGAGAAACTTCTCCAGAAATAGCTGTGTGAACTACTTCCAGGTCAAGGCTGGCAATCCGGCTGGTCTAGCTAAGCAATAATCCCTCCACCAAGTCTTGGCGGATCCAGACAAGCGAAATGTAGCAAAATTGACCCCATTGGTCTCAACAATACCCATGTTCCTGAGAACCTCGTGGCAACTGTCTAGATAATCCTAGGGATCCTCAACAAATGCACCGCTGAAAGTAGATGTGAAGAGCTTGGTGAACTTATACAGCCTCCACAAAGCATCGACAGACAATAGCTGCTCCATCACTGGTCTGAGCTACCACACCCGGCTGTACTACTCTAACTTGTTGAACCGCTGGAGTTTGATTCTGAGGAGCTACCTACTCCGGAGTGCGAGTAGCAGGAGTCTGGGCCCCTCCTCCAGCCTGAGAGATGGCTGGTGCTACAGGAAGCAAGCATGCTCGGGTGACACTCTCCATGAGGCCGACCAATCGGACCAGAGCATCCTGAAGAACTGGGTAGCAATAAACCCCTCTGGGACCTGAGCTGGGCCCACCGGAACTGCTGGGTTCGGAACCCCTTTATCAAAGTCAACTTGAGGCTCTGCCACTGGTGCTGCTGCTCGGGGCTGAGCTTTGCCCATACCTCGACCCCTAGCACGTCCTCGGCCTCTGCCCCTCGTGGGAGCTGCTGTTGGGGGCTCGGGCTGCTGAGCGGTGGATGAAAAGCACGTGTTCTCGCCATCTACAAAAGAAAAGAGTAGAAGTTCAATTAGCATTGAGAAATAAAACCGCACGACGAGAAAGAACAAATGTGAAGTTTTTCCTACTCTATAGCCTCTGGGGATAAATACAGACATCTCCGTACAGATCCCTCAGACTCTACTAAGCTTGTCCGTGAATTATGAGACCTATGTAACCTAGAGCTCTGATACCAACTTGTCACGACTCGGATTTACCACCCTCGGGAGTCATGATGGCGCCTACTCGTAGAAGATAGCCAAGCCATAAAATTAGAAATCTTTATCTCTTTTGCGTTAATCTTCTTACAAATTACATCAACAAGTGACAAATATTTAAATACAACGGAATATGAGATTAAGCGGAAGACTTAAATAAATATAAAACCCAAAATAATACGAAAATCCACATATGCCTCTACCCAGAAACTGGTGTCACAACATCCACGGACTACTAAGATCACTACACACAACTGTTTGAAAGAAAGAAGCACTGTCTGTTTTGGAAACAAGAGATAACAGAACATAATAAAAGATAGAGGAGACGTCGGGCCTGCGGATGCTTGCAAGGCTACCTCGGTATCTCGGTGAACTGAAGGCTGGCTCCCCTAATGCTGTTGACTAAGCGCTGCTCCTGTATCTGCACATAAGTGCAGAGTGTAGCATCAGCACAACCGACCCCATGTGCTAGTAAGTGTTTGGCCTAACCCCGGCGAGGTAGTGACGAGGCTAGGACCAGACTCCAGATAAACCTGTGCAGTTATATAATATATAACGGAAATATAAACAGGAAATAACAGTTTAAAAGGGAGGGGGAAACATGCTTCGGGGAAACATATCAATTCTAACAAAACTTAATAAAGTATGAAGAACACTCGATGTCTACAATAATACTGTAACAATACTGTTGTGGCGCGCAACCCGATCCCTTATCATTAAACATTGTTGCAGCGTGCAACCCGATCCACAAATATAACTGTTGCGGCGAGCAACCCGATCCAATATAATATCTGTTGCGGCATGCAACCTGATCCAATATAATATCTGTTGCGGCGTGCAACCTAATCCAATATAATATCTGTTGCTATTGCGACACGCAACCCGTTCCAAATATACAGTAAACAATAATCATACTTAACTGTCTCGGCAAGGGATCAACAATAGACTATACCATCCCGGCAAGGGAACTCAACAGTACAAGTATATACGTCCCGGCAAGGGAGAAACAACTATAATCAAACTTGTTCCAACATCTAACTATCTCAACTATAACTCAACTAGTTTCAACATCTAATTACCTCAGCTATAACCAAACTTGTTACAACACCTAACACAAAGAATCATCAACCTAAGCGTTCGTAATATCAATTAAAAACATAATGCAAGGGAACCTCAACTCCACATTATCCCAGCAAGGGCAACATAATGATCTCTTTTCTTTCTCACTTTTACTTCACAATTCACTTCACAACTCGAGCCAATGCTCTAGAGTTTCGATTATCACTTATATTTTCACAATTCATCATACAACTAGTGCCAACGCTCCTCAATGTTCATAGGTCACAATTCTTTCCACAACTTTACACAACAAATAAAAATCTTCACCAAGGCATGAATAATACAACGAGATCATGAAAATTACAATATAAGACTCACGGTCATGCTTAACACCAACGTATAGATACTTGTCACCATGCCTATACGTCATACTCAACAAGAAACATATAGCAAATAGGACACAACTCCTAATTCCGCAAGTTAAGGTTAGACCAAACACTTACCTCGATGCCACAAACACAACTCAAGGTTCAATTATAGCTTTACCCCTGATTCCACCGCCAATTCACTCGTATCTAGTCACAATTTACTTAATTACATCATAAACGCTAAATGAATCAACCCCAATGCATAAAAATGAGTTTTCCAAAGTTTTACCCAAAACGTCAAAAATCGCCCCGAGATTCGAACCAAAACCCAATTACCCATTCCCCCACGAACCCAAATATATGATTTGTTGTGAAATCGAACCTCAAATTGAGGTCCAAATCCCCAATTTTTGAAAAACCTAGGTTTTACCCAAAACTCCCAATTTCTCCCATGAAAATTATAGATTTGGAGTTGAAATCATGTTAAAAGATGTTAATGATTGAAGGAAATGAGTTAAAATTAACTTACAATCGATTTGGAAGAAGAGTTGTTCTTGGAAAATCGCCCAAAGGAGTTTGTGTTTTGAAAAGATGTGAAAAATGAGTTTAAAATCGTCTATAAGTATAAAGTTGCAGGTCGCAGGTATGGGAATTGCGAACAGGGAATTGCTGGACTTTCGCATTTGCAATCAACCTATCGTATTTGCAACATGGGAATTGCGAGCACAGCATCGCATTTGCGATCACCGGCCAAATGGCAGACTTCACAATTGCAAAGATAATCTCGCATTTGCGAGAGGAAGCTGGCTTGGGCTTTCTTCGCAATTGCAACAAGCCTCTCGCATTTACGACATCGAATTTGCGAGCCAGGCCTGAAAACCTGCAATTTTTCTAATTTAAAAATGCACCCCGTGGCCTGACCAAAACTCATCCGAGCCCTCGAGGCTCCAAACTATATATACACACAACCTCAAAAACATCCTACGAACTTATTTGTGTAATAAAATCACCAAAATAACCTCAATAACAACGAATTAAACCTCAAAATCATAGAACTTTCTCAAACTTCTTAAAACATCAACTTTAGCAATTTAGGTTCGAATCACGTCAAATGACATCCTTTTTCACCAAATTTTACAGAAATGTCTTAAATCATATGTAAGACTTGTACCGAGCGCCGGAACGAAAATACGGGCCCGATACCATCATGTTCTAATCAAATTTCATTTCAAATTTCTTTAAACAATTTCAGAAAATAATTTTCTTTGAAAATTCATTTCTTGGGCTTGGGACCTCGGAATTTGATTCCGGGCATACGCCCAAGTCCCATATTTTCCTACGGACCCTTCAGGACCGTCAAATTACGGGTCCAGGTCCGTTTACCCAAAATATTGACCGAAGTCAAATTAGCTCAATTTATAGTCAAAATTTATCATTTTCATAGATTTTCACATCTAGGCTTTTCGGCTACGCGCTCGGACTGTGCACACAAATCGAAGTGATGCTAAAAGAGATTTTTAAGGCCTTAGAACACAGAATTTCGTTTTAAATCAAGTGATGACCTTTTGGGTCATCACATTCTCCACCTCTAAAACAACCGTTTGTGCTCGAACGGACAGAAGAAGGAAATACCTGAATCGGGGAAAAGATGGGGATAACGGCTCCGCATATCGGATTCGGACTCCCAGGTCGATGCCTTAGGAGGCTGACCTCTCCACTAAACACAAACAGAAGGAAAACTCTTCGACCTCAATTGACGAACCTGTCGGTCTAGAATAGCTACCTGCTCCTCCTCATAAGACAAGTCCTTGTCCAACTGGACAATGCTGAAATCTAACACGTGGGATGGATCGCAGTGATATTTTCGGAGCATGGACACATGAAACACTGAATGCACCGCTGATAAGCTCGGTGGCAATGTAAGTCTATAAGCCACCTCTCCCACTCGATCAAGAATCTCAAACGGATCGATGAACCTAGGGCTAAGCTTGCCCTTCTTCCCAAATCTCATCACACCCTTCATAGGCAACACTCGGAGCAATACCCGCTCTCCAACCATAAAAGACACATCTCGAACCTTGCGGTCTGTATAACTCTTTTGCCTGGACTGAGCTGTACGAAGACTATCCTGAATAATCATGACCTTGTCCAAGGTCTCCTAAACCAGATCCGTACCTAACAATCGGGCCTCCCTCGGCTCAAACCATCCAACCGGAGGCTGACACCGCCTACCATATAAAGCCTCGTAAGGAGCCATCTGGAGACTCGACTGGTAGCTATTGTTGTAGGCAAACTCTGTTAAAGGCAAAAACTGATCCCACGAGCCTCCAAAGTCAATGACACAAACTTGGAGCATATCCTCCAAAATATGAATAGTCCACTCGGACTGCCCATCCGCCTGAGGATGAAATGTTGTACTCAACTCAACCTGGGTGCCCAACTCTCGCTGAACTGCTCTCCAGAAACGCGAGGTAAACTGTTACATCGATCCGAAATGATAGATACAGGCACACCATGAAGACGAACAATCTCCCGGATATAGATCTCAGCTAACCTCTCGGATGAATAGGAGACTGCCACAGGAATGAAATACGCTGACTTGTTCAGCCTATCAACAATAACCCATACTGCGTCGAACTTCTTCCGAGTCTGTGGTGTCCAGTAACAAAGTCCATAGTTATCCGCTCCCATTTCCACTCGGGAAGCTCAATCCTCTGAAACAAACCACCAGGCCTCTGATGCTCGTACTTAACCTGCTGACAATTTAAACACCGAGATACATATGCAACGATATCCTTCTTCATTCTCCGCCACCAATAATGCTACTGCTAATCCTAATACATCTTCGCGGCGCCCGGATGAATGGAGTACCAGGAGCTATGGGCCTTCTCTAAAATCAACTCTCGGAGCCCATCCACATTAGGCACACAAACTCGACCTTATAATCTCAAAACTCCATCATCATCTAAGGTAACCTGCTTGGCACCTCCGCGCTGCACCGTGTCTCTAAGGACACACAATGGGGATCATCATACTACCGATCATGGATACGCTCCAATAAAGAAGAACAAGCGACCGTGCAAGGCAATACTCGACTAGGCTCAGAAATATCCAACCTCACAATCCGATTGGCCAAAGCCTGAACATCCAAAGCAAGCGGTCTCTCACCGACTGCCCATACTGGCTGACTTCATACTCAGAGCATCGGCCACCACATTGGCCTTTCTCGGATGATATAAGATGCTGATATCATAATTTTTCAACAACTCTAGCCACCTCCTCTGCCTCAAATTTAACTCTTTTTGCTTGAACAAATACTGAAGACTCTTGTGATCCGTGAACACCTCACATGTCATGCCATACAGGTAATGCCTCCAAATCTTCAATGCGTGAATTATGGCCGCCAACTCTAAATCATGAACTAGATAGTTCTTCTCATGAATCTTCAACTGCCGCGAAGCATAGGCAATGACCTTGCCATCCTGCATCAACACTGCACCAAGACCAATACGAGAGGCGTCATAATAAACTGTATAAGGCCCTAACCCTATAGGCAAAACCAACATCGGTGCCGTAGTCAGAGCTGCCTTGAGCTTCTAAAAGCTCACCTCACACTCGTCCGACCATCTAAATTGGGCACCCTTCTGAGTCAACCTAGTCATCGGGGCTGCGATAGACGAGAACCCCTCCATGAACCGACGATAATAGCCTGTCAATCCCAAAAAACTCCGAATCTCTGTAGCTGATGCTGGTCTAGGCTAGTTCTTGACTGCCTCAATCTTTTTTGGATCAACCTGAATACCCTCTGCTGATACAACATGACCCAGAAATGCAACTGAACTCAACCAGAACTCACACTTTGAGAATTTAGCATATAACTGACTATCCCTTAAGGTCTGAAGAACCACTCTAAGATGTTGCTCATGCTCCTCCCGGCTGCGGGAATATATCAAAATGTCATCAATAAAGACTATCACGAACAAATCCAAATAAGGCCTGAACACTCGGTTCATCAAATCCATAAAAGTTGTGGGGGCATTTGTCAACCCGAATGACATAACCAAGAACTCATAATGCCCGTACCGAGTGTGAAAAGCTGTCTTAGGGACATCAGATGCCCTAATCCTCAACTGATGGTAGCCAGATCTCAATTCAATCTTTAAAAATACCCTTACACCCTGAAGCTGATCAAACAAATCATCAATCCTCGGCAATGGATACTTATTCTTGATTGTAACATTGTTCAACTGTCGGTAATCAATGCACATTCTCATCGATCCCTCCTTCTTCTTAACAAACAACACTGGCGCACCCCAAGGCGAAACACTGGGCCTAATGAAACCCTTCTCAAGCAAGTCTTGCAACTGCTCCTTCAACTCTTTTAACTCAGGCAGGGTCATACGATACGGCGGGATAGAAATGGACTGAGTGCCTGGAGCCAAATAAATGCAGAAATCAATATCCCTGTCGGGTGGCATCCCTGGCAGGTCTGAAGGGAATACCTCAGGGAACTCAGGAACAACGGGCACAGAATCAATAGAGGAAACCTCGGCACTAGAATCACGAATATATGCCAAATAGGCCAGACACCCCTTCTCGACCATACGCCGAGCCTTCACATAAGGGATAACACTACGGGTAGAATAACCAGGAGCCCCTATCCACTCTAAACGAGGCATACCCGGTAAAGCTAAGGTCACAGTCTTGGCATGACAGTCCAAGATAGCATGGTAAGGTGATAACCAGTCCATCCCCAATATAATATTAAAATCAACCATGTCTAAAAGCAACAAATCTACACGAGTCTCAAGACCCCCAATCACCATAGTACAAGAATGATGGACTCGATCTACCACAACAAAATCACCCACCGGTGTAGACACATAAACATGAACACTCAATAAATCACTAGGCATGACCAGATACAGTGCAAAATAAGACGACACATAGGAGTATGTAGACCCTGGATCAAATAACACTGAAGCTTCTCTATCACAAACCAGAATAGTACCTATGATCACCGCATCTAAAGCCTCGGGCTCGGGCCTGGTTGGAAAAGCATAACATCGGGGCTAGGCCCACCACCCTAGACTACCTCTCTAGGACGGCCTGCAGCTGGTTGGCCTCCACCTCTAGCGGTCTGAGCTCCACCTCTAAATCCTCTACCTCCACTTCTAGAACCTCTACCCCACCTCTAGCTGGCTGGGCGGTCTGTGGAACACCTGGTGCCTGAACCATAGCGCGGGAACCCTGCTTCTGCGATTGAGTACCCACTAACCTCGGACAAGCCCTCCTAATATGACCATACTTACCACACTCAAAACATCCACCTGAATGCTGCGGCTGAAGAAACTGAGACTGACCCTGACGACCTGAATGACCACCCCGAAAACTCTGGAGCGGTGGTACACTGATAGGAGCTGGTGGTGCACTGTAGGACTGCTGATCAGAATACTGCGTTTGCGGACCACGGCTACCTGAAGCACCGTGAGAAACCTGAAGGGCTGACTGAAAGGGCCTAGGAGGATGGCCTCTACCATACGAATCTCTGCCTCCAGACGAGGCACCACTAAATCTACCTGAATGACGGGGCCTCTTGTCCGACCCATGACCACCTCCATGTAACAGGACCATCTCAACTTTACGGCCCATATTGACCGCCTCCTGAAAAGTAATCTCACTCCTAGCCTCCCTAGCCATCTGAAGACGAATCGGTTGAATAAGACCGTCAATAAACCTCTTCACCCTCTCTCTCTCTCTCTTTCTCTCTCTCTCGGTAAGAAGTATGACAAGAGCATGGCGAGCTAAGTCGATGAACCTGGTCTCATACTGGATAACCATTATGGAACCCTGCTGGAGGCGCTCAAACTGCCTCTGATAGGCCTCTCTCTGAGTAACGGGGAGAAACTTCTCCAGAAATAGTTGTGTGAACTGCTCCCAGGTCAAGGCTGGCAATCTGGCTGGTCTAGCTAAGCAATAATCCTTCCACCAAGTCTTGGCGGATCCAGACAAGCGAAATGTAGCAAAATCGACCCCATTGGTCTCAACAACACCCATGTTCCTGAGAACCTCATGGCAATTTTCTAGATAATCCTGGGGATCCTCAGCAGATGCACCGCTGAAAGTAGATGTGAAGAGCTTGGTGAACCTATCCAGCCTCCACAAAGCATCGACAGACATAGCTGATCCATCACCGGTCTGAGCTACCACACTCGACTGTACTGCTCCAACTGGCTGAACCGCTGGAGTCTGAATCTGAGGAGCTACCTACTCCGAAATGCGAGTAGTAAGAGTCTAGGCCCCTCCTCCATCCTGAGAGACGGTTGGTGCTACAGGAAGCAAGCCTACCTGGATGACACTCTCCATGGGCCCACTAGCCAGACCAACGCATCCTGAAGAACTAGGGTAGCAATAAACCCCTCTAGGATCATGAAAATCACAATATAAGACTCACGGTCATGCTTGACACCAACGCATAGATACTCGTCACCATGCCTATACGTCGTACTCAACAAGAAACAAATAGCAAATAGGACACAACTTCTAATCCCACAAGCTAAGGTTAGACCAAACACTTACCTCGATGTCACGAACACAACTCAAGGTTCAATTATAGCTTTACCCCTTGATTCCACCACCAATTCGCTCGTATCTAGTCACAGTTTACTTAATTACATCAATAAACGCTAAATGAAATCAACCCTAATGCATAAAAATGAGTTTTCCAAAGTTTTACCCAAAAGTCAAAAATCGCCCCCGAGCCCACATGGTCAAAACCCGAGGTTCGAATCAAAACTCGATTACCCATTCCCCCACGAACCCAAATATATAATTTATTTTGAAATCGGACCTCAAATCGAGGTCCAAATCCCCAATTTTTGAAAAACCTAGGTTCTACCCAAAACTCCCAATTTCTTCCATGAAAATCATTGATTTGGAGTTGAAATTATGTTAAAAGATGTTAATGATTGAAGGTAATGAGCTAAAATTAACTTACAATCGATTTGGAAGAAGAGTTGTTCTTGGAAAATCGCCCAAAGGAGTTTGTGTTTTGAAAAGATGTGAAAAATGAGTTTAAAATCGTCTAAGTATAAAGTTGCAGGTCGCAGGTATGGGAATTGCGAACAGGGGTTCGCAAATTGCGAACCCCGACCTCTGCCAAGTTGGGAAATGCAAAATAGGGTTCGCATTTGCGAACCCTTCAGGAAAGTTGGACTTTCACGTTTGCGATCAACCTGTCGCATTTGCGACATGGGAATTGCGACCACAGCATCGCATTTGCGATCACCGGCCAAATGGCAAACTTCGCAATTGCGAAGATAATCTCGCATTTGCGAGAGGGAGCTGGCCTAGGCTTTCTTCGCAATTGTGACAAGCTGCTCGCATTTGCGAGCCAGGCCTGCTATGCACAACTGAAAACCTGCAATTTTTCTAAGTTAAAAATGCACCCCGTGGCCTATCCAAAACTCATCCGAGCCCTCGGGGCTCCAAACCATATATACACACAACCTCAAAAACATCCTACGAATTTACTCGTGTAATAAAGTCACCAAAATAACCTCAATAACAACGAATTAAACCTCAAAATCATAGAACTTTCTCAAATTTCTTAAAACATCAACTTTAGCAATTTAGGTCCGAATCATGTCAAATGACATCCGTTTTTCACCAAATTTTACAGAAATGTCTTAAATCATATATAAGACTTGTACCGATCACCGGAATCGAAATACAGGCCCGATACCATCATGTTCTAATCAAATTTCATTTCAAATTTCTTTAAACAATTTCAGAAAATAAGTTTTTTTAAAATTCATTTCTCCGGCTTGGGACTTCGGAATTCGATTCCGGGCATACACCCAAGTCCCATATTTTCCTACGGACCCTCCAGGATCGTCAAATTATGGGTCCGGGTCCGTTTACCTAAAATATTGACCGAAGTCAAATTAGCTCACTTTACAGTCAAAATTTATCATTTTTCACAGATTTTCACATCTAGGCTTTCCGGCTACGCGCCCGGACTGCGCACACAAATCAAGATGATGCTAAAAGAGGGTTTTAAGGCCTCAAAACACAAAATTTCGTTTTAAAACAAGTGACCCACAAACCTAATTTTGAACCAAAAAAAAAATCTTCAAACCTAATTAACAGATAACATAGACTTTTAATAAACTTCGATTTACCCCTTTTTTTTCTTCCCCTCCCTCAATCTCTGCAACACAACTCGCAAATGCTCCGCATGCTCCTCCTGACTACGCGAATACACCAGAATATCATCAATATTGTTTTAAGTGCTAGTCTTAGTATACGTGCGTTGCACGTGTGCCTAGCGTCAATCAATAAAATATGTATATCAAAAAAACATGTAAATTAAGTTTTAAAATATGCGCCTAGCATCAATTAGTAAAGAACATGCAAAGTGTTTTAAAATGACTATATTAAGTTAATATTTTATTGTAAGTAACTTAATATATAGAAAAATATGGGGAGTTGCCATTTGTTGAAATGAATACCAAAAAAAATGACAACTCACTTATTATCATTTTGATTACATTAAGTTAATATTTTATAGTGAGTAACTTAATATATAGGAAAATATGGGAAGTTGCCATTTGTTGAAGTGAATACCAAAAAAAAAATAAAAAATTTCTCACTTATTATCGTTTTAATTTGTCCTATATTGTTTCATCTTTATTGCGTAAAGTTTATATTTTCATCAATTTGACTTTTAATACTATATTATAATAATTTATATGATAAATCATTTTTTTTTTTAAAAGATGACTTTTTTTTGGGTCAAATTAGTCAATTGAAAGACTTTTTTTTCCGGGTAATATTGATTCAAGGACTTAATAGTTTGTTCTTATCATTAAAGAAAATAATTTGTTTTTGTTGATTTAAAACTTAATATTAGCTCATCTCAAGTTTTAATTATTTAATTGTAAGTCTTTAATTATAATTATTATTCAATAAGTATTCTATGTTCAAAGGAATAACTAAATCAGTACGACATTTCACTTTTGATTTTTTATGTGAGCAGAACCATTAGTGTTATTGACTTTTACCAATCATTCTCTTTCTTTTATATTCTTTAAATTACAATATTTTCTTAGTTAAGCTTGATACTTAAATTTTAGAAATTTTGGAATCAATGAATTTTGAGATTACTCTCAACCATGGTGTACTAACCAAAACTTTAGTTGATTTTAATTTTCTAAAATATTAGAAAAATAATTAAATGACTATTTTATTATTTACAAAATTAATCATAAACCTTAGAAAAGAACTCCTGATATTGGAAAAAGAAAAGAAAATTAGGACTCCTAAACAACGAAAATAAAACAAGGACTACTACACTAATACTCGTAAACATTTAAAGAAGATACCTAAAAATGCTAAATCTAAATGTAGTTGATATGAAGGACCCCAAAAATTGGAAGGATATTGAAAGTACTGGAATTAAATGATATGATTTTTCATATGGAAAGTCTAGAAATAATTAAATAATTATTCTAAAATATTAGAGAAATAATTAATTGACTATTCCTACATATTAAAAAAAATAACTTAAAGTACTATTTTGTCTAATGTAAAAACTTTTTTTACAAGATAAAAAAGACGAATTTTAGCTCAACGCATAATAGATAGGAATATGTAACTCATAAACTTCTTCAGAAATCGTATTCTTTCTTCGTAGAAATCTTTGGCATGTCATAAACGATTAATATTTAGTACGTCAGAATAATAAAAAAAAATCAACAAATATCGTACAATATAAAAAACACTGAATTACTTAGTTTTCTTACTTTTGCTCCATATACCAGAGAAGGACTACTCTCAACTTCATCGGCGACGAGCACATAACAAATAAATCACTTGATGATAGGTACAGGCGATATGTACCTTTAGCCAGAACCCTGAAATAATTCTCATATTCGATATTGTTTCACCTCCTCCTTATTCTTAAATTTAAATTAGGTTGGTGAATGCATTATAAACCCTAGTGTTCACGGAGAATAAAGAGTACTTAACCTCTTTAATAGGAATATTAAATTAAATAGTAATATTTTTCATACCTATATTCTCGTATTATTTTTCCTTTTTAACCTATACAACTAGTATTAGTACCCGCGCGATGCGTGGACAAATCATTTCAAATTGTGATGTATGTTGTTTGAATTATGTACAAATAACCTTAAAATATATATCCCTCAGATAAATATTATATAACATAAAAATTTAATTATGAAGCAGGATATGAAACTATTGATCAAATCTTGTATTAGACAACCAATCTTTTTAACATATATTCGTAGCAACCTAACCCCTTGATTTTAGTACTTGCATTTCGTTTTGCTGCCGATATTAAAGAATACTAAACATGTCATATTGTGATCTGTCTTATTCGAGCACATTAGATCATATTATTTTAACAAAATTCTTACAATTACTTTATTTTTATCAGGAAGTCAACTATGTCTTATTCATCACATCATTTTTACGTAAATTCTTTTTTTTTGTTCTTTTCTTATAGTTATTGTATTATTTAATATTTCATATTATTATACCATCATATAATTTTTTGTTAGCTTATAACTAAATTAATGTCTTGCTTATTATTCTTTTAATAGTATGTGATAAAAATAAATATTTTATTCTCGAAATTTGATATATTTTTATGCTTTTATCCTCTTATTCATAATATTTTAATCATTTAAATTTGTCAGTAATATTTTTAAATATAATTAATTATTTTATTTTATCTATATTAAAATTAATTTTTTTTTAAATTGCAAACTTTTATTCAACCAAGTGAAATATGTACATCCACCCGCTCATTTGACTCTAGAGTCGGGTCCTACAAAAATAGCCTATTTTGACACTTAAGTTCCACATTCGGAACTTGCTATCTATGTTAACATGGATACCTATTTATCTTTTCTAAGACTCCTCTCCATTTACAGTAGCTCTCACCTTTAATGTGTAAATGTAATACAATTTCTCTAACTATATCCCTACTTTCTCTTCTTAACTGTTGAAATCTTCGCAGGTTTCTTTCCATCCATGTTTGATATATTATTGATGCAAATGTACTTTCCATGATCTTCCAAAGTTTATTTCTACTCTTTGTTCTTGTTGTCAGCCATGCAGTTTCCTCTTGCCATCTTCCTATTTGTCGACTTATTCCAAAGAGTATTAGCAGTTGCTCCCATATAAACCTTGAATATGAACATTCAAAGAACAAATGTTCATGAGTTTCCTCTGTGTCAGTCATACACAAAACACATTCCTTAGGCACTGTTATCCCCCATTTGCTTAGCATGTCCACCGTTGCTAGTCTCTAATGCAATGACATCCACAAAATAAACTAATGTCTAGGTAATATTCCTTGTGTCAAGAGCAATGTTTTCCAGTTGACCTTTGGATATTATGGCATAATTGAAGTATATGCTTTACCGATTAGATACTTCCCCTTTACTGCATATAACTCCAGCTCCTTCACTCCAGTAGTTAGTCATCTCCTTGCTTCGAAATTTTTCCTTATCACCCAGTTAGCTTGTTTAGGAGTTTCCATATTTTCCAAATCCTTCTGGGAGCACGTGATTTTCGCCCTATATGAGAATCACTCCCAAAATTTCAAAATAAAATAATTTTCCTTTGTGTGCAATGTTTTTATTTTTGTGTTTTTGTAAAATTATTTGTATTTTTGTCTATGCATGTTTATTCGTTTAAATTAATAAAAATATAAAATATGTCGCATTTTCATTTAGTATTTATTTAAGTTTGTTTTACAAAAATGAGAAAATCATAAAAAATAATGTATGTTGCATTTTTAGCATTTAACGTCTAAATTGTGCGATTTTATCGTTAATTGCTATTTAAATATGCGATAATAGTTATTTGGAATTAATTAGTATTTTTTATAAGTTAATTTAGTTTATAATTTAATTTAGAATTTTAGTTTTATTAATTAGGAAGTAAAAGAAAAGAGAGCAAGAATATAAAAGAAAAATCGGAATTTGGCCTTTTCTTCAATTGTGAACCACAAGCCCAAATATACCCAACCTTCCTCTACGACCCGGTCCATTCCAAACCGGGTCGACCTAGTCCATAACCCAACACCCCTATTTTCCTATCTTTCAAAAAAAAAAAACATAAAATTGTATTTTCTCTTTCACTGTTGAAAATACCATCTGCCACCCCCCCCTTACCTTCACCTTCTTCTTCTCCCTCACAACCACACACACACACACAACCATGGCTGCTTCTTCTTCTTCGCACAGCTACACAGCCATGTCAAGCTCCACAACCATCCACACTCGTCAACCACCAACAACCCCACCTCGTCGTCGAAACCATGAACGACCAACAACCCCGCTTCGACGAGCTCCAGCCATGGACGACGTGAAGCAGCCCCAAACAGCCCCGTCACAACACAGCACCACCCTGTTGCTTCATCTTCTTCGTCGACCACCATAAACGACCAGCCATGTCCGCCTATCGCAGCAGCACCCCACTGCTTCATCTTCTTCGTCGCACCATGAACACTCAGCTCCAAACGACCATCGTCGTCATGCCCAAACCACCACAACTGCTGCCCGCTGCGTCCACCTGCTGCTGCTCCGACGTACCACTGCTTCCATGTCGGACGACCACTTGAACTTCCGGTTCATGCTGCTGTTAACTGCTTCGTTGCTGCTGCTGCTTCGCCCTTCATCGTCGTCAGTTTTCTTCGAGCTCGAGCTCGAGCTCTCATGGATGCTGCCTCGTCGTTCTTCAGTTTCAATCCGACGAGGTCGTCGTTTGTCGTTTTGAGTTCGTCGAGTTTAAAAGGAAGGTGGGTTTCGTTGAAGTCGAGATCCGTTAGGTCATTGGCAGACTTGGCTCGAGTTCATCGTCGTTCCGATCCGGTTAGTTGGTTTAAATTTCGTTTCTGTCCGTATTTTGTTTTTATATTCTCGGATCTAAAATCGGTAAATGTTTGATTCTTGTTTTGTTCGTGTTCATCGTTTAATTAATTAGTTTTTCAGTTTGTTCATGTGTTTTTATTAAAAGAAATTGTTAGTTTAATTTTAATGTTATTTGATTCAAATTGAAATTTAATTAATTATTTTTTCAGTGTGTTTCATGTGTTTTTTTTAAAAAAAAATTAGTTTAATTTTAATGTTGTTAGATTCAAATTGAAATTTAATTAATTATTCCTTCAGTTTGTTTCATGTGTTTTTATGTATTTTTTTAGAAAGTTAATGTTGTTAGATTCAAGTTAAAATTCAATTAATTATTTCTTCTTCGGTTTGTTTTTATTTCGTTTAAAAGAATTTAGTTGTAATATAGAAATATGTTAGTTTAATCGCTTGGATCATCCATTTTTGTTGATTAGCTTAGATTTAATTCGTGTTCATCTTTTGTTTGAAGTTCGTTCTTAATCCGGTGATTTAATGTGAGTTTATGTTTTAATTCTTGATTTAATTTGAATATTTATCTTGGTTGTAATGTTGTTGGATTTAGTTTAAAGCTCAAATGATTATTGAATTTAGAAATTCAAATCTACTTGTTTGTTATGTTCAATTTGTTAATGTTATTGAATCTGAAAATATATGTGTTGTTAAAAGATATTGTTCAGTCAAAATAATTCAAGTTTTCTTTGTTGTTCATCATTTAGTTTGAGTTTGTTCATAAAATCTGATTAGGAATTGGTTATAGCTGCTATATTTTGGTTAGAATTGATTAGTTGAACTTGTTATAGCTGACGGGGTAGATTGGTAAATTACAATATTTTCAGGGTCAAAAGGATAATTTCAGTAAGGTCAGAGGGGTATTTTTGGAATTAAAATTCTGAATAAATATTTATTTTGAGTGTTCTGTCCATTAAGATTAAGATAATATTAAAATAATTAATAATGGGGGGACAAGATATAATGGTGGGGAATAATGCAATTGTTTAATATAAGCATGAGGGACAAGATATAATGTGGTATTTGTTTAATGTAGTGGGGGACAAGACATTAGGTAGTGAGATTAAAAGGGGGATGAGTGGGAAGATAATGAGTTTTATGTTTAAAAAATGTTGAAAGATGGGGATAAATAGAGGGACTTGATCAGATTTTAAAGGGGGAGAAGAGAAGAGGACAGAGAGAAAAAAAAGGGCTGAAGATTGAAGAGAGAGAAAGAAAAATTCCGAAAAATATTAAAACTTTCAAAAAAAGAAAGAAAAAGAAAAAAAATACAAATAAAAATAGGAGCTGGAAATTAAAAGAGAGAGTAGTATACACCTGATAAATATTCTGATATACGGGTTTAGAAATTAAGGGTTAAACATTAATTAGTCTTTCAAATTTGAAAAGATTCCCTTGGCTTCTGTCCGTTGTTTGTTGTCGGTGTTTTTGAATTTTATTTTGATTTTCAAATCTGTCATTGGGATTTCTGTTGACTGGATTGTTGGTTATTATTGTTGTTGCTGTGTTACGTACTACGTGACTGACTTTCTTCTTCTTATATTGACAATACCAGGTACACAACTGTAATTTTGGTATTTTGTAAGCTGAGATGAAGAATGGAATTTAAAATTTTAAATTTAGCTTTTTCTTTTTTATTAATTGTATTTAGATTATTTCATGTATTATTATTCTGTAAATCGCCATCGTTTTGCATAATTAGGCATATTGCAGCGATGTATTAAATAATGCTTTGCTTTAACCTGATTATTAGGTAGTATATATTTAAGCATGTTCATTACTGATTAAACTGTCTAATAATTAGAATAAGAAGAAAATAACGAAAAAATGACTTTATTAAATCAGTTTTGGCAAAATTAACTAAGTTCACTATTTATAAGGGTTTTAGTATCGCCAACATTAAGTTAATCGAAATCATGTAGCTAAATTTAGTTAAAACATGAATTTAAATTAATTTTGCGAATCAAGTATTAGGACATGATTTGAATTAAAACAAGGTTAGTTAGGTTAAATTAATTAAATTTTAGAAATACGCATTAGTAATCAAGATTGTTTCTAATTTTCAGTAGATGTAAATAATTAATTTCAATAGCTCAAGTCATCTAACAATATGATTTTAATCCGGTTATGGGATAATTAGTTTCTTTTAAAAAATTATTTGACAATTCCATATTGTATTTATAATTACAATTTTAGTAATATTTCTTTCCACTAATATTTGTTTTAAACTAGTATTTAATATGTTATTTTTAAGTATGTAAAGATTGATTTTATATTTATAGACAAAAATAAATATAAATAAAAAAAAATGTAGTCATTCTAGGATATTCATAAAATAAGAGAGGATTTCGCTAAAAAAAATAATATAAACAATACAAAAAAAAATTGTCGGGTCCTCCAATCTTATTTATTTTTTTATTTTTTTAAAAATACTTAGTTTCTGGGATGGATCGTTTAGTAAATTTCACGGTCCTACAAAAAGTATAACAACGCGTAGTCTTTAGGCGCGTATTTAATAAGGGTATTTTCTTAAACATTGGTGTGCATTTATGTAACCCAAATCCCAATCTTGGCTAGTCAAAATGCGTCAACAAATTACGTGTACACTGGTTGTGACGTGATTCGAGATGCGTTTTCACGATGTTGCAATTCTTGTATAAAATAATAATAATAACAATAATGATAAAAGCGGTTAAATTTGCATATAAGTTCTTAATTATTTTAAAAAAAATCAGATAAATAAGCCAAATATAATAGTTGAGCGACCGTGCTAGAACCACGGAATCCGGCAATGCCTAACACTTTCTCTCCGGTTAACATAATTTCTTATCCGGATTTCTGATTCGCGGACTGTTAAATAGAGTCATTCTTTCCTCGATTCGGGATTCAACCGGTGACTTGGGACACCATAAATATCCCCAGTGGCGACTCTGAAATAAATAAACAAATCCCGTTTCGATTGTCCTTTAATTGGAAAAAACTCCTTCACCCCTCGTGGGGCGGAAAAAGGAGGTGTGACAGCTCTAGCGACTCTGCTGGGGACCGAACACAGAATCTCTGGGTTTTCGCCCTATATGAGAATCACTCCCAAAATTTCAAAATAAAACAATTTTCCTTTGTGTGCAATGTTTTTATTTTTGTGGTATTTTTGTATAATTATTTGTATTTTTGTCTATGCATATTTATTCGTTTAAATTAATAAAAATATAAAATATGTCGCATTTTCATTTAGTATTTATTTAAGTTTGTTTTACAAAAATGAGAAAATCATAAAAAATAATGTACGTTGCATTTTTAGCATTTAACGTCTAAATTGTGCGATTTTATCGTTAATTGCTATTTAAATGTGCGATAATAGTTATTTGGAATTAATTAGTATTTTTTATAAGTTAATTTAGTTTATAAGTTAATTTAGAATTTTAGTTTTATTAATTAGGAAGTAAAAGAAAAGAGAGCAAGAATATAAAAGAAAATCGGAATTAGGCCTTTTCTTCAATTGTGAACCACAAGCCCAAATATACCCAACCTTCCTCTACGACCCGATCCATTCCAAATCGGGTCGACCCAGTCCATAACCCAACACCCCTATTTCCCTATCTTTCAAAAAAAAGAAAAACCTAAAATTGTATTTTCTCTTTCACTGTTGAAAATACCATCCGCGACCCCCCTTACCTTCACCTTCTTCTTCTCCCTCACGACCACACACACACACACAACCATGGCTGCTTCTTCTTCTTCGCACAGCTACACAGCCATGTCAAGCTCCACAACCATCCACACTCGTCAACCACCAACAACCCCACCTCGTCGTCGAAACCATGAACGACCAACAACCCCGCTTCGACGAGCTCCAGCCATGGACGACGTGAAGCAGCCCCAAACAGCCCCGTCGCAACACAACATCACCCCGCTGCTTCACCTTCTTCGTCAACCACCATAAACGACCAGCCATGTCCGCCTATCGCAGCAACACCCCACTGCTTCATCTTCTTCGTCGCACCATGAACACCCAGCTCCAAACGACCATCGTCGTCATGCCCAAACCACCACAACTGCTGCCCGCTGCGTCCACCTGCTGCTTCTCCGATGTACCACTGCTTCCATGTCGGACGACCACTTGAACTTCCGGTTCATGCTGCTGCTAACTGCTTCGTTGCTGCTGCTACTTCGCCCTTCATCGTCGTCAGTTTTCTTCGAGCTCGAGCTCTCATGGTTGCTACCTCGTCGTTCTTCAGTTTCAATCCAACGAGGTCGTCGTTTGTCGTTTTGAGTTCGTCGAGTTTAAAAGGAAGGTGGGTTTTGTTGAAGTCAAGATCCGTTAGGTCATTGGAAGACTTGGCACGAGTTCATCGTCGTTCCGATCCGGTTAGTTGGTTTATATTTTGTTTCTGTCCGTATTTTGTTTTTATATTCTCGGATCTAAAATCGGTAAATGTTTGATTCTTGTTTTGTTCGTGTTCATCGTTTAATTAATTAGTTTTTCAGTTTGTTCATGTGTTTTTATTAAAAGAAATTGTTAGTTTAATTTTAATGTTTTTTGATTCAAAATGAAATTTGATTAATTATTTTTTCAGTGTGTTTCATGTGTTTTTTTTAAAAAAATTTAGTTTAATTTTAATGTTGTTAGATTCAAATTGAAATTTAATTAATTATTCCTTCAGTTTGTTTCATGTGTTTTTATGTATTTTTTTAGAAATTTAATGTTGTTAGATTCAAGTTAAAATTCAATTAATTATTTCTTCTTCGGTTTGTTTTTATTTCGTTTAAAAGAATTTAGTTGTAATATAGAAATATATTAGTTTAATCGCTTGGATCATCCATTTTTGTTGATTAGCTTAGATTTAATTCGTGTTCATCTTTTGTTTGAAGTTCGTTCTTAATCCGGTGATTTAATGTGAGTTTATGTTTTAATTCTTGATTTAATTTGAATATTTATCTTGGTTGTAATGTTGTTGGATTTAGTTTAAAGTTCAAATGATTATTGAATTTAGAAATTCAAATCTACTTGTTTGTTATGTTCAATTTGTTAATGTTATTGAATCTGAAAATATATGTGTTGTTAAAAGATATTGTTCAGTCAAAATAATTCAAGTTTTCTTTGTTGTTCATCATTTAGTTTGAGTTTGTTCATAAAATCTGATTAGAAATTGGTTATAGCTGCTATATTTTGGTTAGAATTGATTAGTTGAACTTGTTATAGCTGACGGGGTAGATTGGTAAATTACAATGTTTTCAGGGTCAAAAGGATAATTTCAGTAAGGTCAAAGGGGTATTTTTGGAATTAAAATTCTGAATAAATATTTATTTTGAGTGTTCTGTCCATTAAGATTAAGATAATATTAAAATAATTAATAATGGGGGGACAAGATATAATGGTGGGGAATAATGCAATTGTTTAATATAAGCATGGGGGACAAGATATAATGTGGTATTTGTTTAATGTAGTGGGAGACAAGACATTAGGTAGTGAGATTAAAAGGGGGATGAGTGGGAAGATAATGGGTTTTTATGTTTAAAAAATGTTGAAAGATGGGGATAAATAGAGGGACTTGATCAGATTTTAAAGGGGGAGAAGAGAAGAGGACATAGAGAGAAAAAGGGCTGAAGATTGAAGAGAGAGAAAGAAAAATTCCGAAAAATATTAAAACTTTCAAAAAAAGAAAGAAAAAGAAAAAAAATACAAATAAAAATAGGAGCTGGAAATTAAAAGAGAGAGTAGTATACACCTAATAAATATTCTGATATACGGGTTTAGAAATTAAGGGTTAAACATTAATTAGTCTTTCAAATCTGAAAAGATTCCCTTGGCTTCTGTCCGTTGTTTGTTGTCGGTGTTTCTGGATTTTATTTTGATTTTCAAATCTATCACTAGGATTTCTGTTGACTGGATTGTTGGTTATTATTGATGTTGCTGTGTTACGTACTACGTGGCTGACTTTCTTCTTCTTATATTGACAATACCAGGTAAACAACTGTAATTTTGGTATTTTGTAAGCTGAAATGAAGAATGGAATTTTAAATTTTTAATTTAGCTTTTTCTTTTTTATTAATTGTATTTAGGTTATTTCATGTATTATTATTCTGTAAATCGTCGTCGTTTTGCATAATTAGGCATATTGCAGCGATGTATTAAATAATGCTTTGCTTTAACCTGATTATTAGGTAGTATATATTTAAGCATGTTCATTACTGATTAAACTGTCTAATAATTAGAATAAGAAGAAAATAGCGAAAAAATGACTTTATTAAATCAGTTTTGGCAAAATTGACTAAGTTCACTATTTATAAGGGTTTTAGTATCGCCAACATTAAGTTAATCGAAATCATGTAGCTAAATTTAGTTAAAACATGAATTTAAATTAATTTTGCGAATCAAGTATTAGGACATGATTTGAATTAAAACAAGGTTAGTTAAGGTTAAATTAATTAAATTTTAGAAATACGCATTAGTAATCAAGATTGTTTCTAATTTTCAGTAGATGTAAATAATTAATTTCAATAGCTCAAGTCATCTAACAATATGATTTTAATCCGGTTATGGGATAATTAGTTTCTTTTAAAAAATTATTTGACAATTTCATATTGCATTTATAATTACAATTTAATAATATTTCTTTCCACTAATATTTGTTTTAAACTAGTATTTAATATGTTATTTTAAGTATGTAAAGATTGATTTTATATTTATAGACAAAAAAAATAAAAAAAAAATAAAAAGAAAATGTAGTCTTCTAGGATATTCATAAAATAAGAGAGGATTTCGCTAAAAAATTTAATAATATAAACAATACAAAAAAAATTTGTCGGGTCCTCCAATCTTATTTATTTTTATTTTTTTTAAAAAAATACTTAGATTCTGGGATGGATCGTTTAGTAAATTTCACGGTCCTACCAAAAAGTATAACAACGCGTAGTCTTTAGGCGCGTATTTAATAAGAATCCGGAAATGCCTAACACCTTCTCTCGGGTTAACAGAATTCCTTATCCGGATTTCTGATTCGTGGACTGTTAAATAGAGTCATTCTTTCCTCGATTCGGCATTCAACCGGTGACTTGGGACACCATAAATCTCCCCAGTGGCGACTCTGAAATAAATAAACAAATCCCGTTTCGATTGTCCTTTAATTGGAAAAAACTCCTTCACCCCTCGCGGGGCGGAAAAAGGAGGTGTGACAGCTCCGGCGACTCTGCTGGGGACCTAGTAACCCAGAACCACTGGTTCAGGGTTAGAAATTCGAGCTTAGATAAATTGTTATATTTGGCTTTATCTGTTTTTTACATGTTTGAGCCTAATGTGCTAAATGCTGCTTTTACCGCTTTGATATTATTTGACTGTATATATAAACTGTGTCGAACCCTTCTCTCTTCACCTCCGGGGATGTGCTTACTAGTTGAGACTCCCTATTCTGTTAGTGTCATACCCTGAAATAAATAGAGGCTCGAACAAGTTACGAAGTCGGATGGCCTTTTGGTTCCCGGTAAGTTGCCCCCTCCTCGACTTGAGTTGTCCGCTCGGGTACACAGTCTAGAACACCGACTCAGATTTTGAACATAGAATAACATGACTTCATGCCAGATCCCTAGTATGAACGATTATTTGCATCATGTTGCATTTGACTTAGGGGACTCAACACAGGGGTTGGGTCCGTCTAGGACTAGCAACCTGAAATAAAAAAGACCATCCTGCTGCATCCTATTTATGCTGTGCATTTATTCCGAACCCGCATGTTGACCGGTTTTTGAATCTCGAGAACGTTGGAAAATTGAAAAAAAAAAGAGAAAAAGAGAGAAATAACAGTTAGGGAGTTAATTGATTATTTTAGAAAAACCCAGTGTCCAAGTACTGTTGGAACTCTGCCGAATTTTTTTTTTTTTTAAAAAAAATAAAAAAATATATATATATATTTTACTTTTAAAATTGTTTGTTTACCCAAAAAAGCAGAAAGTATGTAGGAAAAAGTCCTTTATTTTAGTTTGCTTTGTTTTCAAAAAAAAAAACGAAAAGGAAAAATAGTTTCTTTCTCTAAACAAAAAGGGGGGAAAATATGTTTGTTTTCAAAATCAGTTAGTTTATTCGCCCGAACTACGCGGGTCTGATTCTCATCGGATGTGAGATACATAGGCAAACCTCTTCGGTTCCGGCCCATCATATTCCAAAAATCAAAAAAATATATATTTGATTACTCAGTCTTTTAGACCTCAAATTAAAAAAAATAATACAACAATATTTCTTTTTAATCTCTCTCAAAATTCAAAATATTTGTTTAAAAGTTCAAAAGAAAATTCAAAATTCAAAATATTTTTTCTTTTCTTTTGTAGTATTTCTTTCAGAAATCCACAGTAATAGTCCAAAAGTATTTCCTTTTTTCTTTAGAAGATTTTTTTTGAACTTTCCAAAAAAAAAAAGGGAAAAGAAGTTAAAAAATATTTTTTTTTTAGCCGTCGTTTCTTTTCAAAAACAAAAAATATATATATATAAAAAAACAACAACAACAACAAAAATCAAAATCCAGGAATATTTTCTCTCTTCTTTGTAAGTATTTTTTCGAAAAAAAAAGAGTTAGCTTATTTGCTTTATTTTTGAGTCTCGAATTACGCGGGTTTGATTCTCACCGGATGTGAGATACGTAGGCAACCCTCATCGGGTCCAACCTCCCCTTTTGCTAAAATAGCCAAAAACAAATAAATAAACAAAAAAAAACATGTCAAATTTTAATTTTGTCATAAATAAGTCGGGTGATGTCCAACCTCCCCTTTTGCAAAAAATAGCAAAACAATCAAAATAAAAAAAATTATATATATATGTCAAATTTTAATTTCATCATAAAGAAGTTGGGTGACGTTGTTTTGTCAAGACATAGCCGAATGTTTCCGAAAGAGACGCCGGAAGGCTGACTTTGTATAAACAGCCACCTTTTGGGTCATGTTTAAGATTTGGTCCAGTTGACCTACACAGCCTTAAAAATCTTCGTCTCCGAGGCGTTGAAAGTCCGTGTTTGCAATATTGAGTTTTCTATTTAAAAAAACGATAGAAAGAGTCATAAAAAAGTCGGGTGATCCTGTTTTTGTCAAAAATAGTCGAATGTTCTCGAAAGGGACGCCGGAGGGCTGACTTTGTATAAACAGCCACCTTGGGTCATTTTTTTTAGGATTTTGGTCCAGTTGACCCACACAACCTTAAAAATCTTCGTCCCCGAGGCGCTGAAGGGCCGTGTTTACAACACCAGGTTTTATTTACTTTGAAGAAAAAAAAACGAAGAGTCAGCGGTCAGGTGAATACCGTTTGGATTTTTTTAGTCAAAAATAAGCCGAGCCAGCTTCGGCAGCGTCTTAAACTGTTCTTGCCAAAATAGCCTTAGAGTATCTTTCAGTTTTCGAAAGGCTATTTTCGTAAGAGAACGGACAAGTTTGTGAAATGTCATAAAATAATCCTCCCCGGCCTCAAAATTCATGAGAAATTTGGAAAGGGCCACATTTGCAAAAATAACCGTTTGGTTGCATTTGTCAAACGGAGAAAGGAAGCTGGCCATTTGTTTTTTGGAGTTTGTAAATCTCTTGATTAGAATATGTGGGTTGTTTGATTTTCGAGTTTGTAGGTCACCTTCAAACTTTTGAAACCCAGTTTGTTTTAATATGAAAATTGAAAAAAAATGTTTATTATTGTTTATCTTTTATTGGGTCGAACTACGCAAGGTCTGATTCATGCTGGGTCATGATACGTAGGCAATCTCCATAAGATTCGACCACCACTAGAAAAGGAATGATAATAAAAAAAATAAAATAAATAAAGGAAAGCGCGGGTGCATTGCATCTCTGATAGAACGGTTTAACTGCTTAGGTGCATTGCATCTCTGATATATGATTATCTGTCAAATGCCCTAACACTAACGTGATGGCTTCCCTTTGCTATGTTCATATATAGAGAAGTGGTTGGTTGTGGTAACTCCTCCCTGCAAAGTAAAAGGGGACAATGACACAGAACCTCAGAACCGAGTGGGTCGGTACCGATGACAGACAACAACTGGTCGAACGGAACAACAGGTTGGTAGAAGAAGTGAAAATGCCGAGACAGCATGTGGCAGACATGTATCGGCCGTGGATGGCTCGGATAGCACCACCCCTGCCACCACCTAACTTCCTGGAATCTGTCCTTACCCAAACACCGAGCACAAGGCCAAACGCTCCCCCACACTCTCCATATATAACCGCCTATCACAGCTTTCCCAGCCAACCGAGTAGCTCCATCACTCTCCCTCCTGCTATGTTTTCTTAATACTTCTCGCCTCCCCAACACCACTTTTCTCCCCATGACCCTAAAAACCATACTTCACTTTCCGGATGCCCGGCTCCGCAAAATGCCTATCCACCCTCACAAGCCTACCGGAAGCCCCCTGGATCAGGTTTCCGGCCCAATCAGGCATTTAGGAACAAGAGATTGCTGAAGCGAGGAAAGACTCTCACCCCTATCGGAGTATCTTATGCAAGTCTGTTCGAAAGGCTAAGGCATGCTGGCCTGATTGAGCTGCTCCCCGCATATACTCCAGATCCACATGCAAGAAAATTTGATCCTGCAGCACGATGCACATACCACTCCAATGTCATAGGGCACAACATTGAGAGCTGTCGTAATTTGAAAAGAGAAATAGAAAGGATGATCCAGGAAAATCTGATTATGATCGAGGACAGTGACATGGAGCACTCGAATCCTATTGGGAACTTGTTGACTGAGGTTGATGATATTGAAGTTGGTAATGGTCTTGGCAATATTGATGTAAAGCTCAGTGGCCAAAATGCCAGGTTCGAGAATTGGGAGGACGTTCCATTCCTTGATTAGCAGGAGAGAAGCTTTTGGTGGCTTGTTTTGTTGTCATTTATGTTCTCCAGATTATTCTTAGGGTTGTGATACAGATGTTGTCTTATGTCAAACTTTCTTATCTTTCCATTTTGTCATAGCGGTTTGTTTAAGTTTTGTCCATGTCGTTTCGGGATTTTATTCTGGTTTATTTTGTTTGTTTTGTTATTCAAACCATTTCACCAGTAATGCAAAATCCGGCCTTTTATTATTTCCAATCATCTTCTTTATTTAATTCTTTTTATCCCTTTTGTTTTGCCCTTGTTCAGCACCGATTCTAGTGACATGACATGCGCACACAGTTTGGGCCTAATCTTAAAAGTTAATCATAAAACCCTGGAAAGGTGATCAGAACATTTAAAGGAAATAAGGACGGTTTGAGATTATTCGGAGCTCGAGTCATGTGGAACTAGGGCAAGTAAAACACAAAGAAAACCGTTAAAAGCAAGATTCGCAAAATTGACATGAGGGTCGTTCATGATAACGAGAGTGAGAATGTCGCCCAACGGTGCTTTAGAAATGACAGATGAAAAAGCAAATGTGTGAATATAATTGTCAAGTCCAGCACCATCAGAAGAGGCTACAAATCTTTGTTTAATTGTGTTTGTTTGCACTTGACATGTTTTGAAGATTGGAATGACGAAGACATTTTATTCTGCTATCTAAACACTTTATCCTTTGTTACCCCCTTTTGAGCCTTATTTGTTTTCTTTCATATCCCTCCTTCGGAATCAGTAGAAGAGAGTAGAAACACAAACATAAAAAGATAAGAAAAGAAAAGAAAAGAAAAGAAAGAGAAAAGGAAAAAAGAGAAAAGAAAAGTAAAATGATAACAAAAAATAAAAAAGAAGTCAGAAGAAAATGGAGGAATTGGGAACTACGTTCGACCTGATTCCTCAAAGAGGATACGTAGGCGCCTCACGGCTCGGTCATGGTGTAATAAAAATTAAAATAATAATAAATAAATAATCCCCAAGCAAGAAATTGGGGCAAGGGTTGCGCTTGTTGTAAACAAATATGGTTCTGAAGGTTGTAATTTTGAACCTCAAATTGATTTGTTTTTTAGCCTTTAATACCCTTTCTTTCTAGCCTATCCAAAAACTCACATTACGGTCCAAAGAAAGACCTTCTGATCAGTCGGCAAAAGACGCCAAGTCAGACAAATGAGAGTCTTACCGGTGAACATAACACTCTGTTCCAAAGCAGAAAAGACTCTAATCCCCAGCAGAAAGAGTCATATCGTCAACACTCCAAATCCCCAGCTGGAAAGTGATACAAATAAGAGAGTCTTATTGGTGAAAATCTTCACGGACACCATAAGGCGATGAAAGCTGAGAGAAAACCAAAATGAGAGAGGCTTGATAGTGAAAACCCTTCGGGCACTACAAGTCGAATAAGATTGAGAATCAGATGGGGAATCACCAAGCGAAGATCTTGAAAGACGATTGACGACAGAGGATAGGTCACATGCGCATGTCATGACCATTAGAGTCGGTATCTGCGTTTGATAGGTTTTTATTTATAGTTTATTTTGTTAAAGAGTCATCTTTTTCCTTTGCCTTTTATTCGGTTCCCTTTTTGTTTGTCTTTCTCTTTTCATAGAAAAATTCCCCAGTAGAGTCTGTTTGGTCAGAACAAGTGAGAAATGACTTCAAAATCTGCCATCAGCTTTTCAATTATGCAAGATGAGATCTGACTAGTACATCCAAGTGATATAGTCAGCAAGGAACCAACGCGAGGCCAGTGTCAAGAAAGATATCCCCAGCAAAAGGAGATTGACAAAAGGATTGACGAGTGTCAAGAGGGATATCCTTGCCGAAATCAAAGGTTATTAAACCTCAAGGCCAAGTCCCGTGGACAAATCAAGAAGAGCAATGAGCATGATTTGGGAGATTCATGCGAGACTAAAAGGTCGGGGAAATGCCAGTTTCCGAGCTATGCCACAAAAGAAGAGGGATATCCCCAGCAGAAAGGGATCATCCCCAGCAAATAATATCATCCCCAGCAAGTTTTTGGAATGCAGAGCAGGGAAGGAGAAAGGGAAAGCCATCCCCAATAGGAGTATCCCAACCAACCACCACAGTCGAATCTTAAAAAGAAATGGCATTGATGGCGGAAAGGCATGCCATAAGGAAGATTGTCAAACTGGGGCAGAAAATTTTCCTTTTATTTAGAAAATTTTCTGGAAGTCAAATACCCATTCGGGGAAGAATAAAGATAGCACCAGTCTCAAGGGAAGTGGTCTTTGAACCAGTTTTACCCCCAGCGTAACAAGTTTTAATAAAGGAAGTTGTTCCCCAGCGGACAGAACAAAAGGATGAAACTTGTGCTCGGAAAAAGCAAAAGGCCAGTATCATTCCCAACAGCCTTCAGAAGAGTGAAGCACTAGTTTTGAAAGAATCAAAATCTCCCAGCAGTGTTATCCTCAACAGCGTTATCCCCGGCTGATAACATTTTATCCCCAGCAATGTTGAGAGAGAAAAGTTTTGAAGGAAGTAGATTTGGAGAAAAGGGGAAGAAAGGAGACTCCCCAATAATATTATTCCCCAACAGGTAAGTAAATAATTCCCCAGCAGTGTTATCCCCAGTAGTCTCGGGGAAAGACACACGAGCTTTTGAAGGAGATAACCATCCCCCAGCAAGGCCACAAATCGGCCACCATAAAATAAAAAAATAAAAAAAAACTGATAAAATTTTCTTTGCTTGAGAGTTGAAACAGGAACAAAGCAGCGCAAGGGAAAAATAAAAGAAAAGAAGGAATTACAAAGGTAAGTTTCTCAAACCTTTGATCTTTACATTTTCCTCCTAGGATAAAAGTCCTAGTCTGATGAAATTTTCTCCTGAGATATCAAATCTTAGTCCAATAAATCTTTCTCCAAAGCTCGAAAGGAGCTTGATTTATTTTTAAAATATTAGAGTTGAAGTCAGGAGCCCGCCTGGAGAATGGAGGTGTTAAAATTTAAGAAATTGTTGAAGTCAGGAGCCCGCCTGTAGAACGGAGGTTGTTAATTTTAAGTTAAAGAAGTCAGGAACCCACCTGTAGAATGACAATTTAAATTTCAAGTTTTGAAGTTGGAATACATTTCAGTCTTTACATTTAAGTTGAAGAAATTGGGTTCATCCGCCCTCAAATAGGATATTTTGGGTTCATCCGCCCTCAAAATAGGATATGTTGGGTTCATCCGCCCTCAAATAGGATATTTTGGGTTCATCCGCCCTCAAATAGGATTTTATTTTCAAAGTTGTTGTTGAGGTCAGGAGCCCGCCTAAAGAGAGGAAAGGCGTTTTATTTTTAAAAGTTGTTGAAATCTCGCCAACCTAAAGAAAGGAATGGCATTTTATTTTCAAAGTTGTTGAAGTCAGGAGCCCGCCTAAAGAGAGGAAAGGCGTTTTATTTTTAAAAAAGTTGTTGAAATCTCGCCAGCCTAAAGAAAGGAATGGCATTTTATTTTCAAAGTTGTTGTTGAAGTTAGGCGCCCACCTGTATAACAAGGAAATACATTTCTGTTTTCATTTCATGTCCTAGGCGCCCACCAGTATAATGCGGGAATACATTTCTGTTTTTCATTTCATGTCCTAGGTCGCCCACCAGTATAATGCGGGTATACATTTCTGTTTTCATTTCATGTCCTAGGCGCCCACCAGTATAATGCGGGAATACATTTCTGTTTTCATTTCATGTTCTAGGCACCCACCAGTATAATGCGGGAATACATTTCTGTCTTTTTATTTCATGTTCTAGGTCGCCCACCAGTATAATGTGGGAATATTTTTTTGTATTTTCATTTCATGGTCTAGGTCGACCACCAGTATAATGCAGGAATACATTTCTGTCTTTTAATTTCATGTTCTAGGTCGCCCACCAGTATAATGCGGGCATACATTTCTCTTTTCATTTTCATGTTCTAGGTCGCCCACCAGTATAATGCGGGAATACATTTCTGTATTTTCATTTCATGTTCTAGGTCGCCCACCAGTATAATGCGGGAATACATTTCTGTCTTTTAATTTCATGTTCTAGGTCGCCCACAAGTATAATGCGGGCATACATTTCTCTTTTCATTTTCATGTTCTAGGTCGCCCACCAGTATAATGCGGGAATATATTTCTGTCTTTTCATTTCGTGGTCTAGGTCGCCCACCAGTATAATGCGGGAATACATTTCTGTCTTTTAATTTCATGTTCTAGGTCGCCCACCAGTATATTGCGGGCATACATTTCTCTTTTCATTTTCATGTTCTAGGTCACCCACCAGTATAATGCGGGAATACATTTCTCTATTTTCATTTCATGTTCTAGGTCGCCCACCAGTATAATGCGGGAATACATTTCTGTCTTTTAATTTCATGTTCTAGGTCGCCCACCAGTATAATGCGGGAATACATTTCTGTCTTTTCATTTCATGTTCTAGGTCGCCCACCAGTATAATGCGGGAATACATTTCTGTGTTTTCATTTCATGTTCTAGGTCGCCCACCAGTATAATGCGGGAATACATTTCTGTCTTTTCATTTCATGTTCTAGGCCGCCCACCAGTATAATGCGGGCATACATTTTATATTTTTGCATTCAGGCGCCCACCTGTATAACGAGAGGAATACTTTTTAGTCTTATACTTCAGATTTTGAAATCAGTAACCCACCAGAAGGCAGAAGGTTCCAACAGGAATCCCCAGCAGGAAACAATAAAAATCCCCAGCACCGGAAAGCAGAAGGTTGCAACAAGAGGTCCCAGCACAAATTCAAGCGCATGAGTCAAAAGGAAGAAAAGACACGTCTTGAAAGAAACGGTATGCGAACATTAAATTATGCCCAGCATAACAAATCTGATGAAGAAAGCCGTATCCCAGAGGAACCACCGAAAAGCTTAATGAAGGAAGCTATATCCCCAACGGACCGAGCAAAATGATGAAAACTGGTATTCAGAAAAGCAAAAGGCCAATGTCATCCCCAAAATCACTGAAGAAAAGCACCGGAAGAAACGCAAGCCGACAAGAAAGCAAGGCAACAAGAACAAGTTGAAGATAGATGAGATCTTATGATCCGTAGTCTAGCCTAGCTTCTTGTTTTCCTTTTAAGCACGGTGTAACAAGGAGATCGGTAAGTAGTGATAACAACATGCAACAACAGTAACATTGCAGTCCCATGGTAGTCCCAGCTACCAAAACTTCCCGAACTACATTGACCTGATTCCTGTTTAGCCCAGGATATGTAGGAAACCTCTGAAGCAAAGGTTTTGTCAAATCTTTTCAAAAAAAAAAATGCTTCACACGGAGTACTCGAACGGGCAAAAATCGCTCGTATCTGCTCACTTTTTCTTTGCACGAAAACCCTTCGTGTTTTCGGACAAAGAGGGGCAGCTGTGAGCACATGATTTTCGCCCTATATGAGAATCACCCAAAATTTTAAAATAAAATAATTTTCCTTTGTGTGCAATGTTTTTATTTTTGTGGTATTTTTATATAATTATTTGTATTTTTGTCTATGCATGTTTATTCGTTTAAATTAATAAAAATATAAAATATGTCGCATTTTCATTTAGTATTTATTTAAGTTTGTTTTACAAAAATGAGAAAATCATAAAAAATAATGTACGTTGCATTTTTAGCATTTAACGTCTAAATTGTGCGATTTTATCGTTAATTGCTATTTAAATGTGCGATAATAGTTATTTGGAATTAATTAGTATTTTTTATAAGTTAATTTAGTTTATAAGTTAATTTAGAATTTTAGTTTTATTAATTAGGAAGTAAAAGAAAAGAGAGCAAGAATATAAAAGAAAATCAGAATTAGGCCTTTTCTTCAATTGTGAACCACAAGCCCAAATATACCCAACCTTCCTCTACGACCCGGTCCATTCCAAACCGGGTCAACCCGGTCCATAACCCAACACCCCTATTTCCCTATCTTTCAAAAAAAAAAAACCCTAAAATTGTATTTTCTCTTTCACTGTTGAAAATACCATCCGCCACCCCCCCTTACCTTCACCTTATTCTTCTCCCTCACGACCACACACACACACACACAACCATGGTTGCTTCTTCTTCTTCGCATAGCTACACAGCCATGTCAAGCTCCACAACCATCCACACTCATTGACCACCAACAACCCCACCTCGTCGTCGAAACCATGAACGACCAACAACCCCGCTTCGACGAGCTCCATCCATGGACGACGTGAAGCAGCCCCAAACAGCCCCGTCGCAACACAGCACCACCCCGCTGCTTCATCTTCTTCGTCGACCACCATAAACGACCAGCCATGTCCGCCTATCGCAGCAGCACCCCACTGCTTCATCTTCTTCGTCGCACCATGAACACCCAGCTCCAAACGACCATCGTCGTCATGCCCAAACCACAACAACTGCTGCCCGCGGCGTCCACCTGGTGCTGCTCCGACGTACCACTGCTTCCATGTCGGACGACCACTTGAACTTCCGGTTCATGCTGCTGCTAACTGCTTCGTTGCTGCTGCTGCTTCGCCCTTCATCGTCGTCAGTTTTCTTCGAGCTCGAGCTTGAGCTCTCATGGCTGCTGCCTCGTCGTTCTTCAGTTTCAATCCGACGAGGTCGTCGTTTGTTGTTTTGAGTTCGTCGAGTTTAAAAGGAAGGTGGGTTTCGTTGAAGTCGAGATCCATTAGGTCATTGGCAGACTTGGCTCGAGTTCATCGTCGTTCCGATCCGGTTAGTTGGTTTAAATTTCGTTTCTGTCCGTATTTTGTTTTTATATTCTCGGATCTAAAATCGGTAAATGTTTGATTCTTGTTTTGTTCGTGTTCATCGTTTAATTAATTAGTTTTTCAGTTTGTTCATGTGTTTTTATTAAAAGAAATTGTTAGTTTAATTTTAATGTTATTTGATTCAAATTGAAATTTAATTAATTATTTTTTCAGTGTGTTTCATGTGTTTTTTTTAAAAAAAAATTAGTTTAATTTTAATGTTGTTAGATTCAAATTGAAATTTAATTAATTATTCCTTCAGTTTGTTTCATGTGTTTTTATGTATTTTTTTAGAAATTTAATGTTGTTAGATTCAAGTTAAAATTCAATTAATTATTTCTTCTTCGGTTTGTTTTTATTTCGTTTAAAAGAATTTAGTTTGTAATATAGAAATATGTTAGTTTAATCGCTTGGATCATCCATTTTTGTTGATTAGCTTAGATTTAATTCGTGTTCATCTTTTGTTTGAAGTTCGTTCTTAATCCGGTGATTTAATGTGAGTTTATGTTTTAATTCTTGATTTAATTTGAATATTTATCTTGGTTGTAATGTTGTTGGATTTAGTTTAAAGTTCAAATGATTATTGAATTTAGAAATTCAAATCTACTTGTTTGTTATGTTCAATTTGTTAATGTTATTGAATCTGAAAATATATGTGTTGTTAAAAGATATTGTTCAGTCAAAATAATTCAAGTTTCTTTGTTGTTCATCATTTAGTTTGAGTTTGTTCATAAAATCTGATTAGGAATTGGTTATAGCTGCTATATTTTGGTTAGAATTGATTAGTTGAACTTGTTATAGCTGAGGGGGTAGATTGGTAAATTACAATATTTTCAGGGTCAAAAGGGTAATTTCAGTAAGGTCAGAGGGGTATTTTTGGAATTAAAATTCTGAATAAATATTTATTTTGAGTGTTCTGTCCATTAAGATTAAGATAATATTAAAATAATCAATAATGGGGGGACAAGATATAATGGTGGGGAATAATGCAATTGTTTAATATAAGCATGGGGGACAAGATATAATGGGGTATTTGTTTAATGTAGTGGGGGACAAGACATTAGGTAGTGGGATAAAGGGGGATGAGTGGGAAGATAATGAGTTTTTATGTTTAAAAAATGTTGAAAGATGAGGATAAATAGAGGGACTTGATCAGATTTTAAAGGGGGAGAAGAGAAGAGGACAAAGAGAAAAAAAGGGCTGAAGATTGAAGAGAGAGAAAGAAAATTTTTCCGAAAAATATTAAAACTTTCAAAAAAAGAAAGAAAAAGAAAAAAAAAATACAAATAAAAATAGGAGCTGGAAATTAAAAGAGAGAGTAGTATACACCTGATAAATATTCTGATATACGGGTTTAGAAATTAAGGGTTAAACATTAATTAGTCTTTCAAATCTGAAAAGATTCCCTTGGCTTCTGTCCGTTGTTTGTTGTCGGTGTTTCTGGATTTTATTTTGATTTTCAAATCTATCACTAGGATTTCTGTTGACTGGATTGTTGGTTATTATTGATGTTGCTGTGTTACGTACTACGTGGCTGACTTTCTTCTTCTTATATTGACAATACCAGGTAAACAACTGTAATTTTGGTATTTTGTAAGCTGAAATGAAGAATGGAATTTTAAATTTTTAATTTAGCTTTTTCTTTTTTATTAATTGTATTTAGGTTATTTCATGTATTATTATTCTGTAAATCGTCGTCGTTTTGCATAATTAGGCATATTGCAGCGATGTATTAAATAATGCTTTGCTTTAACCTGATTATTAGGTAGTATATATTTAAGCATGTTCATTACTGATTAAACTGTCTAATAATTAGAATAAGAAGAAAATAGCGAAAAAATGACTTTATTAAATCAGTTTTGGCAAAATTGACTAAGTTCACTATTTATAAGGGTTTTAGTATCGCCAACATTAAGTTAATCGAAATCATGTAGCTAAATTTAGTTAAAACATGCATTTAAATTAATTTTGCGAATCAAGTATTAGGACATGATTTGAATTAAAACAAGGTTAGTTAAGGTTAAATTAATTAAATTTTAGAAATACGCATTAGTAATCAAGATTGTTTCTAATTTTCAGTAGATGTAAATAATTAATTTCAATAGCTCAAGTCATCTAACAATATGATTTTAATCCGGTTATGGGATAATTAGTTTCTTTTAAAAAATTATTTGACAATTCCATATTGTATTTATAATTACAATTTTAGTAATATTTCTTTCCACTAATATTTGTTTTAAACTAGTATTTAATATGTTATTTTTAAGTATGTAAAGATTGATTTTATATTTATAGACAAAAAAAATAAAAAATAAAATAAAAAAAATGTAGTCATTCTAGGATATTCATAAAATAAGAGAGGATTTCGCTAAAAAAGAATAATATAAACAATACAAAAAAAATTTGCCGGGTCCTCCAATCTTATTTATTTTTATTTTTTTTAAAAAAAATACTTAGATTCTGGGATGGATCGTTTAGTAAATTTTACGGTCCTACCAAAAAGTATAACAACGCGTAGTCTTTAGGCGCGTATTTAATAAGGGTATTTTCTTAAACATGGGTGTGCATTTATGTAACCCAAATCCCAATCTTGGCGGAGTCAAAATGCGTCAACAAATCACGTGTACACTGGTTGTGACGTGATTCGAGATGCGTTTTCACGATGTTGCAATTCTTGTATAAAATAATAATAATAATAACAATAATGATAAAAGCGGGTCAAAGTTAAATTTGCATATAAGTTCTTAATTGTTAAAAAAATCAGATAAATAAGCCAAATATAATAGTTGAGCGGCCGTGCTAGAACCACGGAATCCGGGAATGCCTAACACCTTCTCTCGGGTTAACAGAATTCCTTATCCGGATTTCTGATTCGCGGACTGTTAAACAGAGTCATTCTTTCCTCGATTCGGGATTCAACCGGTGACTTGGGACACCATAAATCTCCCCAGTGGCGACTCTGAAATAAATAAACAAATCCCGTTTCGATTGTCCTTTAATTGGAAAAAACTCCTTCACCCCTCGCGGGGCAGAAAAAGGAGGTGTGACACTTCTTCTTCATATAGTGATGATGAATCCACAGAACCCATAACTTGTCCTTCTTTTGTGCAATTGCCTATAGTAGTTTGCCTATTGCTGCCTTGTTCCATACTGAGAAGTTTATGACATTCAAGCCTCCTCCTATTGCTTTTGGTTTACAGACAGTTTTCATGCTATTGGTGCCTTCTTCCCTTCAATGCTTCCTTTCCATATAAAATTCCTACATATAGCAGTAACCATTTCATGTACTTTTTTTTGGAATCAGAAACACTTGTGCCCAATAGGTTTGCATTTCAAACAACACACTTTTGATCAACTGAACTCTTCCTGCATATGACAAAAACCTAGTTGTCGAGCATCTAATTCTTCCTGCTATTTTGTCCACCAATGGCATGCATTGGTTAATGTTGAGCTTCTTTGAGGACAGTGAGACCCCTAGGTATTTGAATATTATTTCTCCAATGGTCAGCTTTAACTTCTGCAAAATTTCTTCTCTGTATTGTGTAGATATTCCTGCCACATAGAGTGAGCTCTTCTCCATATTTGCTTGTAAACCAGAGACAGTCGAGAATTTCTCAAATTATTTCATCATCAATTAAATAGATACCATGTCTGCTCTACATTACATTAGTAAATCATCAGCAAAACATATATGAATCATTCCCAGTTTTGCACACTTGGGATGATAATTGAAATCTGGATTTGAATCCAGTTGCTTTAAATTATATAAAAATTAATTTAAAGTATAAGTATTCTCACACTACCTCTATTTTCTTTTTAATATACATTCTCTTTCCTACTATAAATGTTAATTAGTTTTATATTAATATTTTACCTATAACAAAAATAATGTCATATTTTGTTTTAAATTGTAACTTTTAATTAGTCTAAAATATTAATACATAAGTTATTTGATTATCATGTTCCAAATGTATTGAGTTCTCTTATATTTAATTTTGTATTAGATGCAGTTAAATTTTCTTTCTTTTTTAGCTATAAGATAAAATTTAATTTTAATTTTAATTTTCATTATTAAGATTACCAATATTAGAAATTTATTTTGTATTTTTAAAAATTTATTTAATCATAGAAAAAAAATTCTTAATTTTATGAACACATTTTTTCTAAATATTTTAATAATATATTTACTATCATTTTAATTCTTTATGTAATATTTTTTTTTTAAAAAAAATTCATCTCAAACTCAAATAATTCTTATCATTTTATTTTCTAAACTGGACCACATTTTCAAAAAAATATGCTATGCATTCAAACTCAAACTAACTGCACTCGATTCAGATATTAATCATAAGTCTAAAATATTAATACATAAGTTATTTGATTATCACGTTCCAAATGTATTGAGTTCTCTTATAATTAATTTTGTATTAGATGCAGTTAAATTTTTTGTTCTTTTTTAGCTATAAGATAAAATTTAATTTTAATTTTCATTATTAAGATTACAAATATTTGAAATTTATTTTTTATTTTTAAAAATTTATTTAATCATTGAAAAAAATTCTTAATTTTTAATCACATTATTTCTAAATATTATAATAATATTTTTACTGTTATCTTAATTCTTTACGTAATATTTTCAAAAAAATACCTCATCTCAAACTCAAATAATTCTTATAATTTTATATTCTAAACTTGACCGCATTTTCAAATATTTATGCTATGCATTCAAACTCAAACTAACTGAACTTGATTCAGATATTAATCACAGAAAAATATTTTCTTAATTATTTGAACATATTATATCTAAATGTTGTAGTAATATTTTCACTATCATTTTACTTCTTTACATATATTTTTTTCTTTTTTAGTTTTAAGATACAAATTTAATTTTTGTAAAATTACCTATATTAGAAATTTATTTTATAATTTAAAATTTTATTTTTATTATTATTATTTTATTTTTCATAAATAAGCCTTCAATTTCGTGGTATTATTCATAATTTGAGCATTCGCATCGTAGTTTTAAGAACTTTCTAATCTTAAATTCAAATAATCTTTTCTTTTCATTTCTAATAGCAAATTTCTAATAAGTTAACATAATTTTTCTATTTTTTTAATCTAATATATAGTCTTATTACGTTTTATGTGGCTTTTCATTAACTCGTAACTTTATTTAATATCATTCTCAACTACTTTTCTTTAATAATATAAGATAAATATATAATTTTTTAATTATAAAATAAATATTTATTTTGTTTCAAAAATATTGCTCGAAAATTTAAAAATATTGCTCGAAAATTTAATAATATTTTTAAGTATTATATATTTACTTTATTTTATTTTCTAAACTTATGATTTATAAATGTCCTTACATTATCTCTAATTTATTTTTATTGATCAATATTTTTAGTTTTTTTTTTATTTTACTATTAGACTTGAGTTATGTGGACTTATATTATGACTTTTCTTATCATAATATAAAAAACTTTCTCATGTCAAATTTAAATAAGTTTTACACTTTTTTCTATGATAAAAAATATTTTTTTTTCTATTTATTCTTTATTACCGATTTTATATTATTCAATACCTAATATTATTACATTGTCATGTGAATTTTTATTAGCCTGTTTGAATTTAATATCTATTTTTACCACACTCATTCTAATATAATATAGATAAAAATTAAAATACTTTCTCATCTTAAATTCAAATAATTTTTATCATTCTATTTTCTTAATTGGACCATATTTTCAAAAAATTATGGTATGCTTTCAAACTTAAATTAACTAAACTCAATTCAAATATTAATCATAGAAAAATATTTTCTTAATTGTTTGAACACATTATATCAAAATGTTGTAGTAATATTTACGTATAAAATATTCGTTTGCACGATTTATCAATATTAATATGAATTTATTTTTCTTGTTATTAAAATATTTTTTGCTGATTATTTAATTTTTCTCTTACCTTATAATTAATTTGTATACTTTATGTAAGATCTTATTTTGCTTCTTGAATTTAGTTAGTTTTTAAACTCAATAAATCTTTAATATCTTAAGCAATTTTTAGTTTTATTTTATATTTTAACTTACTCCAAAGTATAAATAGTCATAGATTATCTCAATTTACGTCTTTATATATATTTTCTATTATAGTTTTTAATTAATTTTTCACCTCCATATTTCTAGCTAACATAGAAGAAAATCTATGAGTTGATCAATATATAGATATAAATATAGATATAGATATAGATATTGATACAAATATACATATAAATTTAAATATAGATATATAGATTAGATTTGTCTAGATCTACTTAGATTATGTATAAGATTCATTAAACTACATCCATTAATTATGTTTATATATATAATTTTTAATTATTAATGTTGTTCTAAAATTGCCAAGTGGCTTTATTTTAGCTTGTCACTTGGCTTAACCACAATGCATACTACTCTTCTTTTAATATAATATAGATATATTTTTTTTCTATTATAGTTTTTAATTAATTTTTCACCTCCATATTTCTAGCTAACATAGAAGAAAATCTATGAGTTGATCAATATATAGATATAAATATAGATATAGATATAGATATTGATACAAATATACATATAAATTTAAATATAGATATATAGATTAGATTTGTCTAGATCTACTTAGATTATGTATAAGATTCATTAAACTACCTCAATTAATTATGTTTCTATATATAATTTTTAATTATTAATGTTGTCCTAAAATTGTCAAGTGGCTTCATTTTAGCTTGTCACTTGGCTTAACCACAATGCATACTACTCTCCTTTTAATATAATATAGATTTTGACTTCTCTTTCGTAGGGACATTATATAATAAGTTTCCTGTTATAATATCCTATATTTGTTTTCCTTTTCTTAACCTTAGGACAAGCACTCTTCATGTGGGATGTTCTTTTTTAAGGAAAGTTTTCCACTTAGGGTGTGTTTGGTATAACGGAAAATATTTTCCGTGGAAAATATTTTCTTGGAAAATAAGTAGTAATCTTATGTATTTTTCGGTGTTTTGTACGCAAATTAAGGAAAAAGACTTCTCAAGAGTATTCATAAATAATTTAGATAAAATTAAAACTGAAAAATATATTTAAATTTTTTTTTCGGGGGGAGGGGGGAGAGGAGGGGCTGGGGAGCAGTAAAACAAAAAAAAACAGAAATTTAAATTACAAAAAAACAATTAAAACTTTTTTTTTGTGTGTGTGTGGGGGGGGGGGGGTTGGGTGGGTGGTGCAGAAAAATGAAAAAAATAGAAATTTGAAAGTGCAAAAAAAATATTATTTTTTTTTGCGGGGGGAGGGGGGGGGGATATGGAGGTGTAGTAGGGTGGGTGGTAACGGAAAAACTGAAATTTGAAAAAAAAAAACCTTTTTTTGGAGAGGGGGTGGGGTGGGTTGGTGAGGATGGAGAAGGTTGAGAAGGAGCTTTGAAAAATGTTTTCCCTTCTCTTGATAAGGAAAATGAACTTATATTTCTTTTGTTTAGGCATCAGACATTGACAAATTATGTTGTTGTTTATCTTAAGTTAATTGTCTGCTTGTAAAGTTTGGTGTTTATTTGTTACGAGCTTTTAAAGTATGGTATTTGTTTGGAACGAATTTTCATTTGAAAATTATTATTATTTACCTACCCATTATGCCATTTACGTTCCACTTATTCTCTTTCTTTCCTCTGTATATATGCATGTGCGTATACCTATATTCTAAAAATACCAACAAAAGATTAAATATATTTATGTTTCCTTAAACATGATAGAATTGAAAGAAAATGCACCTAACATGCTACTTGGAGTTTGAACCTTCAAATTAGATTATACAACGGTACAAAGATGATTTGTAGAGCAATGGCAAAATCAAAAAATTCGCTAAGAGTGTTCAAGATTTTTTTTTATTATATATAATACTCTCTTTATATATATATTAATTTTTATCGATATACTTAATATAATTTTTTATATATACATTATAATATTTTCGGTAAAGAGTGTTTAACTTACCACCCTTCACTATACATGGTTACACCAATCACCATTGCTTTAGAGGATTGGACAACAATGTTATACATGCATATTATAAAATGAATTAATATGTTGGGAAAATATATTTATCTCAAGAATTCAACTTTCTTCCCTTAACAATGAAGGATATCTTTTTAGATTCGTCCAAAAAATATTTTGCAATGATAATAAATGAAGCATATGACCAAACAATCCACAATGTTGGACTTCACAACCACAACATATTTTCTCACACAGCCTCAACGAATAACGTACCATACAACTATATCACCACATTGATCATTCACAAAAAACTTGTATATATTTTTTAATATATAATTATTTGTTCAACTTTTTTAATATAATTAATATTATTTCATGAATAGTGTGCTACTTGACTCGACACACACACACACACACACACACACACACACACACACATATATATATATATATATATATATATATATATATATATATATATATATATATATATATATATATATATATATATATATATATATACATACATACATTAGCTTCTCGGCACATGCGTTACACGTATATATATATTCAAATTATACATGTGTCGCCGATCTGAGCTCGTTGCATTTACTCTAGATTTGTGTGTATATCTACCGGAAAATTTTATTTTGTGTCTCATATAACCGACACTAGTTATATGAGACAACATGTCTCACAGTTTTGTGGACCCAGATTTCTGTGGACCCAGAAGTGTAAGATTGGGGTCCACAAATTTGTAAGACAAAAAGGAGCTTCATACAACTAGTGTCAGTTGTGTGAAACACAAAATAAAACTTCTCATGTCTACCTAACATATATTGTATTATTAGACAATGACATGCATCTAATCAATTTAGAAATTCTTTTTCTCTTTATATTTGGTATTTGGTACCTAATTTAGAGTTTCGACTAATTCGAATTAATATTGCATAAGGTCCATTCAAGGAGGAAGTGCTCCTATCAAGATTTTTTTTAATTTTCAGTGCCCAAACTCGAAACCTCGTATTTATAATGGAGAGATTACACAATCTTTATAGTATCCATTTGAAAATTCAGTAATACAAGTGATTGATTGCTTTAACCTTTAAATTTAGATGTCTCCCTATACTATTAATATTAGCATTGGTGAAGGTAAAGTATTTCCACTTGCTTTAATTTACAATAACTTTGGCAGAAAATTTAGTTTGCACCATTCATAGTGATTGCTTTGACGGCTGAACTTGTCAATGATACAAGAATTCTGTTAAGTCGTGCTGACATGTTGCTTTCATATACGTAATATAGTGTTCTTTTAAAAAGAAATGCAGCCTCTTCCAAAAATGGAGGTATGACAATACATTTTTGTGGTCCGACTCTTTTTCGGATCATGTACATAACGGGAGTTTAATGTATCTGACTGTCCTTTTAGTGTTCTATTAAAAGAGAACCCTTACTAATTAATTTCAAGAACAAAAAATTTGCTTTAGTTATTTTTGCAATTTATTGCGTTAAGCAAAAATTAAGTTTCCATCTCTGTAATCCATTTTATATCCAGAAAATGATGAGTTGGGTCTGAGGTATTGTAAGTCGCAACAAGAAACTAGAGCAAGTCTTTCCTAATTGGCATATTTTCCCCAAAATATTAATGCTTATAATATAGTAGTAATTAACTGATGATTTATAAATTATTTGATTGTATAAATATCTTTTATTTATCTATCATAAAACTTTCTCCTCTTAAAATAAAATGGGGAGAGGACTAATTTTACATTGAGAAAACAAAAGATTCCATGCACAAGGATTCTAGGAATTAATATCGTGTCTAGCACAAAGACATGATTAATTCTCTTTCTGTAGTGAAGTGGTTTCAGTAACGGCATTCTGTGGCGACTTCTAAACATCGCCACTAAGTAAATGAACATGTCGCAGTCGACTTGCGACTAGCCTCAATTAAATTTTCTATGTCGCCGTTTCGACTGGCGACCTATAGCCTCCATAAATTAGCCACGAAGGCTAATTTCTCCTTACATTAGCTTTAGTGGCGAATTTTGTGAAGACAAGTTCCTTTTGAAAAAGCGACAATTTACTTACTTTTCACATTGCCACAAAATGTCGTAACTGAAAATTTTATTTTTCCTACTGAATATTCTCATTTGTTATTTTCTTCCAAATTTCCATCATGATTGTCATAATTATTAGTAGGTATTTTATTTTGTTATTTATTATTATTATTATTATTAATAATAATATTTTAAGGTTACCAACGAAATTAAACTAAAGTGAAAAAGTTAACTATATGTTTGAGTACTAGTTTGGAACACTTATGTTTTTGTGCAATTTTCGTCACCAAGGGACAATTTCCTGTAATAACAAGAATTACAACAATATTAGAAAATAAACTTGCTTGGCTTAGAGGCACGTAGAGAAAACGTTTCTTGAAGATAGTTGGAGTCTCTTTCACAAGCAAACGGAAGAATAAATAACAACTCTATCTCCGGGATTCAATTAAGCCACACAACAAGTAGCATTCAAGAATGTTGCTCTTCTATTCTTGAATCTATGATGTTATCATTTGATCAATGTCTCTTATAATATTTTAAGGGAAAAGTAATTTTTTGAATTGCTTATATTTTCCAAAGAAAATCAGCCTATTTATAGGCTAAAGACTCTTGAAAGATAAGTTTATTATTTAATAAGTTCATGAATATATTCATGAATTTGGAAGATCAAATGTATTTGCTAAAACCAAAACATATGTAGTAAATCAAGAATGAATTCGCATTCATTCACTTTGAAAAATAAGAGTCTTTTATAAATACATTAATTTATCAAATACATTATTTCAAATTTATTGAAATACTTGTTTCAAGAAATTTTGAAAATTTTGAGACATTAATCTAGTAATATGCATCAATAATGGTGTCTTTTGGACTTGAACCATTAGCTAGTGAAGGCATTCTAAATCATTGACTACTTGGTGAACGAATCTTGAACTAAGTAGTTCATTGAATGAAGTAGAAAATACCTTACGCACATTACTATTTTTTCGGTGAAAATCGATATCCTTTGACACCTTACGACCATGTGTCCTGAATCCTTTTATCTAAATGCTTTAAAATTTTCCTGTCAAAAAATCTTATTGAAGCGGCCTCCACTTCGCACTTAGAGAGGTGAATTCATCAAGAGTTACTTTGCATACTTCGGCTAAATAGTCTATGAATTCTTAAGAGAAATTAATCTCTCCCTCCTTCACAGCAAAGTATCGGTAAATCTATCAAGAATGTTCCTACACACCCCAATCGAAATTGATCTTATAGATTTATTAAGAGAATAAAATCTCATCCTCCTCTACAGTAGGAATATGCACATATATCACAAATTTTCTGCAAATGAAAATTTTATTAATGTACTCAATTATTGTAACATTACTTGTTTGTCCCTTTGAACCTAAGATGATATCATTAGGTAGGGTTTCTATAAAGTACAATCAATTTACAACAGGTTTTATTCCCATTGCTTTATAAGTCTCTACCACCAACTCTTTGCCTAATCCTTTAGGCAAAAGATCTGTTAAATTAAACCTGGATTTCACATATTGAAGGAATATTATGTCATCCTTTAATAATCTTCTCACATGATTGTGTTTAAGACGAACTTGTCTTGATTTGCCATTATAACAATCACTTGAAGCCCGAAATATAGCAGCTTTATTATCACAATAGATAGTCAAAGGTGGCACTGGCTTACTCCATAGAGGAATATCTACCAAAATACTTCTAAGTCAATCAGCTTCTTCTCTAGAAGAAGACATAACTATAAATTCTGATTCCATTGTTGAGTGAGTAATATATGTTTGCTTCTTTGATTTCCAAGAGATTGCTTCTCCAGCCAAAGTGAAAATCCAAGAAGTAATAGACTTTGAGTCATTTGGATCAGAATTCCAAGTAGCATCACTATAGCCTTCAAAAACTACTGAAAATGTAGAATAATGAAGGCCAATATTAATTGTACCCCTTAAGTACCTTAAAACACGAATCAAGGCATTTTAATGCTCAACTCCGGGGTTACTAGTAAACTTGCTCAAGGTTCCTACTGCATAACCAATATCTTGCCTAGTGCAATGCATGACATACATTAGACTCCCAACAATCTGATAATAAGTCAATTGATCAACACCATCACTAGAGTTACGCACTAGTTTGATGCTAGGATCAAATGGAGTAGGAGCAGGCTTATCGTCAAAATGACCAAATCTCTTTAGAACTTTCTCAATATAATTTGATTGAGTAAGAGTCAAACCATTAGCAGATATTACAATTTTAATGCCCAAAATCACATCAACTTCTCCAAGATCTTTCATTTCAAATTGAGAAGCAAGAAATGATTTCTTTTCCTTGACCCTTTCAATATCAATTCCAAATATCAACATGTCATCTACATATAGACAAATTAGAACACCAGAGTTTCCTTGAAATTTACTAAATATGCAAATATCACCATCATTAATTAAATAGCCATTAGAAATCATGATTTTTTGAAATTTCTCATGCCATTACTGTGGAGCTTTTTAATCCATAAAGAGATTTAGGAAGCTTACAAACTTTATGTTCCTGACCAGGAATGACAAATCCTTCTGGTTGTTTCATGTAAACTTCTTCATCTAAATCTCCATTTAGAAATGCAGTCTTCATATCCATTTAATTAATTATCAATCCATGAATTGCTGCTAAAGCAACTAAAAGCAGAATGGATGTGATCCGAGCTACTGGTGCAAAAGTATCAAAATAATCAATAGCTTTCATCTGAGTAAAACCTTTTGCCACCAACGCGCTTTGTACTTATCTAAAGTGCCATCAGACTTCAATTTCTTCCTTAAACCCATTCGCATCCAATAGGTTTACATCCAGGAGAAAGATCCAATAAAATCCACGTGTTATTTGACATGATAGAATGCATTTCATCTTCAATAGCTTCACGCCAAAAAGTGGCATTATGTGAAGACATTGCTTCAGCATAACTTTCAGGATCTTTTTCTACCAAACAGACTTGAAAATCAAGTCCAAAATCTCTTAGTTTAATTGATCTAGAACTACGTCTTGGTTGACTTTCTTCCAATGATTCAACGACTTTTCTTTTAAGAGGAGGTGTAGAAGAACCTGTATCTTGTTTTGGAGATCCTTCTCTCTTAGGAAAAATATGCTCAAAAAGGTTAGCATGTACATATTCAACAATTGTGTGTGGACTTGGTGTCACAACCCGGATTTTTCACCCTCGAAAGTCGTGATGACACCTACTAGTGAAAGCTAGGCAAGCCAATCAACTGAATTATTTGCCTTGTTTCCATTTTTTTAAAATTCATTAACAGTTATAGGCCAACAATTAGTAATCAACAAAATTTAACAAGTGAAAGATTCAATTTCAAGTTATAATAATCCCGCTAATACCATTCCATAACAATCTATCCAAGATTGGTGTCACAACTTCACAGACTGTCTAGGAGTACTACAAATAAGGGTCTGAAAGAAATAAATATAACACTGTCTCTGGAAATACACGAAAGAAACAGGAATAGTAGGTAGAGGAAATACCAAGGCATGCGGACGACTGCAGAACTACCTCAGGTCGCCTGATGAACAAGAAACAGCAATCTCACTGCGGTCCAAAGTCTCGTGACAGGGATCTACACATAGTGTAGAGTGTAGTATCAGCACAACCGACCCCATGTGCTGGTAAGTCCCTAGCCTAACCTCGGCGAAGTAGTGACGAGGCTAGGACCAGACTACCAAATAACATGAGCAGTTAAATCATATACAGTGGAAAAGAAGAACAGTAATGTACAGTTAAGTATGGGAGGGGATAACATGTTGCGGGGACATTGAATAATAACAGAAAAACAACAAATAAATATGAGGATCATCGTAGTTCAATTGAAAATAGGAAGGGGAGATCATGTTGCGGGGTACAACAAGTATCAACAGGAAACCAACAATTAAATGTAGAGAAACTGTAACTCAGTTATCGATAAAAATCAGGAAAACAAAGACAAGTGCACGGCATCACCCTTCGTGCTTTAACACTCTCTCACCAAAACAATACACGACATCGTCCTTCGTGCTTTAACACTCTCTCACCAAAACAATACATGGCATCACCCTTCGTGCTTTACACTCTTCCTCACCCAAACAACAAACACAAGTCAAATAGGGTAAGGGAATCTATAACATAGAAATAAAATCAAGTAACAACAGAAAATCAGTAAATAAACGTAAAGGACAACATAACTCAATTATCAGCAAGAATCAGGAAAATCAAGGACAAGTGCACGGCATCACCCTTCGTGCTTTTACTCACGTCCACACCATAAAAATTAATATAAATTGCATGGCATCACCCTTCGTGCTTTTACTCTCATCCTCACCTTAAAATTAATATTATCGGCATAGAATTGTACATCGTGCGACACAACATCACCCTTCGTGCTTTACACTCTTTCTCATAAAATCATATACGGCATCACCTTTCGTGCTTTAACACTCTTCCTCACCCAAACAACAATCACAAGAAATAAGGGCAAGGAAATAAATGAAATCACAATAAAATCCCAGCAAGGGAAACAATATCAAAACAATAACATCCCGGCAAGGAAGACAATATCATGATTCTCTCTTTTCTTTCTTCTTTCACATTTACTTCACAACTCGATTCACAACTTGAGCCAACGCTCTATAATGTTCAACAATTCTATTCTTAACTTGAGCCAATGCTCTACAATGTGCAACAATTCAATTCTTAACTTAAGCCAACGCTCTACTATGTTCAGCAATTAATTTCTCAACATGAGCCAACGCTCTACCATATTCAATTAACAATAATTCTTCCACAAGTTATATTCCTCAATAGAAATTATCATATAGAGCATGAACAATACGAAATGGAGTCACATTAATCATAGTATAAGACTCACGGGCATGCTTGACACCAACGTATAGATACTCATCACCATGCCTATAGGTTGTACTCAACAAATAACACATAGCAAATAAGACACAACTCCTAATCCCTCAAGCTAAGGTTAGAACAAACACTTACCTCGCTTTGCAACCAATTCAAAATTCCAACAAGCCTTTGCCTCGCGAATTCGTGCCCGAAATTCTCAAATCTAGTCATAAATAATTCAAAATACTCAACATGAATCGTAGGAACTAATTCTATATGAATTTACAAATTTTCCGATTTAAAATCCGAAATTTAGCTCAAAAATTGCATGTGGGGCCCACATCTCAGAATCTGACGAAATTCATAAAATTCAATAACCCATTCCGATACGAGTTCAACCATACTAAAATTATCAAATTTGACAACGAATCGACCTCCAAATCTTAATTTTTCATTTTTGAAAAGTTTTGCAAAAATTCCAATTTCTTCTATTTAAATCCGAATTAAACGATGAATATTGATGTAGATTCATGAAATGTAATCATTCCGGATATAGAACACTTACCCAAGTCGAAATCGTGAAACAAAAACCTTTGGAATCTCCCAAATCCGTGCTTGAGTGACTAAAAATGGGAAATATTTCGGACTTTTCGGTTTATGAACTGTCCAGTGCGATTTTACTAGCACGGTCACGCTCCGGCCGCGCTCACAAGGCAGAAACTTTTGAATATGCGCGGCCGCCGCGCATCTGATACAAGTCCAATAAAATGCTCATAACTTTCATTATACACCTCCAAATTACCAATGTTTTGATGCGTTGGAAACTAGACTCAAAGAGCTTTAATTTGATAGGTTGTTCATCACACAACTCCTTATATATAAGTAGATATGCTCGTCCAAAGTAAGGTTTTGTGCGTACTCATTTGTAACTTTAGTCTATTATGAAATTTTCCAACTTGGCTTAGACTTAGGACTTTCCTTAGACCCCATATCTCTTCTAATATGCCTCGTACACCTGTTATTATATCCAATTGGTATCCATTATATTAATAGTCCTCGAATGGGAAGTAGAGTCGGCCCCCAAACTCTTAGCATAACTTATCTCTTTTCTCACACATCTCTAACTCCCAAATTTTGACTAACTCCCAAATTTTCCAAAAAATTTGCCAGAGTTTCCTTTGTAACTAGGCCTATCCACCTGTCAGAGAATCCCAAAAACTAATCCTAACAACACATACACAATCCAATCAACGTAACACCACACGAAAATAATTCTAATAGTGACCTCATAAGCAATATGTTGCTAGAAAAGAAATGTCATTCACATCAACTATTTAGGTGATACTTAACATATAGCAGGTAAGTTCTCGACATTTTCATAAAACACAGAAATAAATATTTAAATTAAAGATGACATTTTTGGGTCATCACATCTTCCACCTCTAAAACAAATGTTCATCCTCGAACGGAATTAAAAAATTACCTGAGCTGGTGAAAAGATGTGGATATTTACTCTGCATGTCCGATTCGGACTCCCAGGTCGATTCCTCAGCAGGCTGACCTCTCCACTGAACACGAATAGAAGGGAAAATCTTCGACCTCAACTGACGAACCTGCCGGTCTAGAATAGCTACTGCTCCTCGTCGTATGACAAGTCCTTGTCCAACTGGACAGTGCTGAAGTCTAACACATGGGATGGATCGCCCTGATACTTCCGAAGCATGGACACATGAAACACTGGATGCACGGCTGATAAGCTCAGCGGCAATGCAAGTCTATAAGCCACCTCTCCTACTCGATCAAGAATCTCAAACGGGCCAATGAACCTAGGGCTAAGCTTGCCCCTCTTCCCAAATCTCATCACACCCTTCATAGGCGACACCCAAAGCAATACCCGCTCACCGACCATGAATGCCAAATCACGAACCTTACGATCGGCATAACTCTTTTGCCTGGACTAAGCTGTACGAAGCCTATCCTGAATAATCCTGACCTTGTCCAAGACATCCTAAACCAGGTCCGTACCCAACAACCGAGCCTTTCCCGGCTCAAACCATCCAATCGGCGACCGACATCGCCTACCATACAAAGCCTCATAAGGAGCTATCTGGATACTAGACTAATAGCTGTTGTTGTATGCAAACTCTGCTAAAGGCAAAAGCTGATCCTACGAGCCTCCAAAGTCAATGACACAAGCTCGGAGCATATCCTCCAAAATCTGAATAGTCCGCTCGGACTGCCCGTCCGTCTGAGGATGAAACGCTGTGCTCAACTCAATCCATGTGCCCAACCCTCGCTGAACTGCTCTCCAAAAATGTGAGGTAAACTGCGTACCTCGATCCAAAATGATAAACACGGGCACAACATGAATACGAACAATCTCTCGGATATAAATCTCAGCTAACCTCTCGAAAGAATAGGAGACTGCCACAGGAATGAAATGTACTGACTTGGTCAGCCTTTCAACAATAACCCACACTGCATCGAACATCCTCTGAGTTTGTGGGAGTCCAACAACAAGTCCATAGTGATACGCTCCCACTTCCACTCAGGAATCTCAATCTTCTGGAACTAACCACCAGGTCTCTGATGCTCGTACTTAGCCTGCTGACAATTCAAATACCGAGCCACATACGCAACAATGTCCTTCTTCATTCTCCTCCACCAATAATGCTACCACAAATCCCGATACATCTTGGCGGCGCCCGGATGAATAGAGTACCGGGAACTATGGGGCTCCTCTAGAATCAAATCCCGAAGTCCATCCACATTAGGCACACAAATGCGACCCTGCATCCTCAAAACTTCATCATCCCCTAAGGTAACCTGCTTGGCACCTCTGTGTTGCACCGTGTCTCTAAGGACACACAAACGAGGATCATCATACTGTCGATCTCGAATACGCTCCAATAAAGAAGAACGAGCGACTTTGCAAGCTAACATACGACTGGGCTTAGAAACATCCAACCTCACGAACTGATTGGCTAAAGCCTGAACATCCAAAGTAAACGGTCTCTCACCCACCGGAATATAAGCAAGACTGCCCATACTGGCTGACTTCCTACTCAAATCATCGGCCACCATATTGGCCTTTCCCGGATGATATAAGATGGTGATATCATAGTCCTTTAATAGCTCTAACCACCTTTTCTGCCTCAAATTTAGCTCCTTATGCTTGAACAAATACTGCAGACTTTTGTGATCCGTGAACACCTCACATGCCACGCCATACAGATAATGCCTCCAAATCTTCAACGCGTGAACAATGACTGCTAACTCCAAATCATGAACCAGATAGTTTTTCTCGTGAATCTTCAACTGTCGCGAAGCATAGGCAATGACCTTGCCATCCTATGATAACTGCATCGGAAGCCTCAGCCTCCAACCTGGCTGAAAGAGTATAAAATCGGGGCTGGGCCCCACCACCTTAGACTACATCTCTGGGACGACCTGCTGCTGGTTAGCCTCCACCTCTAACGGCCTGAGATCCTCCTCTAGCACCTCTACCTTCACCTCTGGCTGGCTGGGTGGGTTGTGGAACACTCAGTGCCTGAACCATGGCATGGGAACCCGGATGTTGAGAGCTTCTCGATGCTCGAGGACAAAATCTAGAAATGTGACCCGTATCACCACAAGTATAACAAGTCCTCGGCTGTTGAGACTGCTGACCCTGACGACCTGAATGGCCACCCCGAAAACTCTGGAGCGGCGATGCACTGATAGGAGCTGGTGGTGCACTGTAAGGCTCCTGATCAGAATACTGCATGTGAGAACCACGGCCACCTGAAGCACTGTGAGAAACCTGAAGTGCCGACTGAAAAGGCCTAGAAGGATGGCCTCTACCATACGAATCCATGTCTCTAAACGAGGCGCCAGTGAATCTGCCTGAATGGCGAGGCCTCTTGTCAGACCCCTGACCACCTCTATGTGATAAAACCATATCAACCCTCCTGGCGATATTGGCCGCCTCCTGGAAAGAAATCCCACTCCTCGTCTCCTTAGCCATTTGGAGTCGAATAGGCTGGATAAGTCCCTCAATGAACCTCCTCACTCTCTCTCTCTCTCTCTCTCTCTCTCTCTCTCTCACTGGGAAGTATAAGTAGAGCATGACGGGCCAACTCGATAAATCTGGTCTCGTACTGAGTAATAGTCATGGAACCCTATTGGAGGTGCTCAAACTGCCTCCGATAGATTTCTCTCTGAGTAACGGGAAAAAACTTCTCCAAGAATAGCTAAGTAAATTTCTCCCAAGTCAAAGCTGGTGATCCAGCTGGTCTAGCCAAATAGTAATCTCTCCACCAAGTCTTGGCGGATCTAGATAAGCTAAAAGTAGCAAAATCGACCCTATTGGTCTCCACTATCCCCATGTTCCTAAGAACCTCGTGACAGCTGTCTAGATAATCCTGGGGATCCTCAGAAGATGCACCGCTGAAAGTAGTAGTGAAGAGCTGGGTGAAACCTATCCAACCTCCGCAAAGCCTCCGAAGATGTAGCTGATATAACACCGATATGTGCTGCTATTCGGCTGAAGAAGCGGTACATGACCTCGCCATTCGCGAAAGGACAAGAGTAGAGGTTTCAATTTAGCATTGAGAGAACAAAATCACACGACAGGAAATCATAGATGTGAAGTTTTTCCTAACTCTTTAGCCTCTGGGATAAATACAGATGTCTCTGTATGGATCCCTCAGACTCTACTAAGCTTGTATGTGAATTGTGAGACCTACGTAACCTAGAGCTCTGATACCAACTTGTCACGACCCGGATTTCCCACCCCGGGAGAGTGAAAGCTAGGCAAGCCAATCAACTAAATTATTTGCCTTGTTTCCATTTTTTTTTAAATTCATTAACAGTTATAGACCAACAATTAGTAATCAACAAAATTTAACAAGCGGAAGATTCAATTTCAAGTTATAATAATCCTGCTAATACCATTCCATAACAATCTACCCAAGATTGGTGTCACAACTTCACAGACTGTCTAGGAGTACTACAAATAAGGGTCTGAAAGAAATAAATATAACACTGTCTCTGGAAATACATGAAAGAAACAGGAATAGTAGGTAGAGGAAACGCCAAGGCCTGCGGATGCCTACAGGACTACCTCAGGTCGCCTGATGAACAAGAAACAACAATCTCACTGCGGTCTGAAGTCTACAGCACTAGGATCTGCACAAGAGAGTACAAAGTGTAGTATCAGTACAACCGACCCCATGTGTTGGTAAGTACCTAGCCTAACCTCGACGAAGTAGTGATGAGGCTAGGACCAGACTACCAAATAAACATGTGCAATTAAATCATATACAGCGGAAAAGAAGAACAGTAATGTACAGTTAAGTATGGGAGGGGGTAACATGCTGCGGAGACATTGAATAATAACAGAAGAACAACAAATAAATATGAGGATCACCGTAGTTCAATTGAAAATAGGAAAGGGAGATCATGTTGCGGGGTACAACAAGTATCAACAGGAAACCAACAATTAAATGTAGAGAAACCGTAACTTAGTTATTGATAAAAATCAGGAAAACAAAGACAAGTGCACAACATCACCCTTCGTGCTTTAACACTCTCTCACCAAAATAATACACAACATTACCCTTCGTGTTTTAACACTCTCTCACCAAAACAATACATGGCATTACCCTTCGTGCTTTACACTCTTCCTCACCCAAGCAACAAACACAAGGCAAATAGGGTAAGAGAATCTATAACATCGAAATAAAATCAAGTAACAACATAAAATCAGTAAATAAACGTAAAGGACAACATAACTCAATTATCAGCAAGAATCAGGAAAATCAAAGACAAGTGCACGACATTACCCTTCGTGCTTTTACTCTCGTCCTCACCATAAGAATTAATATAAACTGCACGGCATCACCCTTCATGCTTTTACTCTCATCCTCACCATAAGATCAATATAATTGGCACGGAATTGTACATCGTGCGGCACGGCATTACTCTTCGTGCTTTACACTCTTCCTCACAAAATCATACACGGCATCACCCTTCGTGATTTAACACTCTTCCTCACCCAAACAACAATCAAAAGAAATAAGGGCAGGGAAATAAATGAAATCACAATAAAATCCCGACAAGGGAAACAATATCAAAACAATAGCATCCCGGCAAGGAAGACAATATCATGATTCTCTCTCTTCTTTCTTCTCTCACATTTACTTCACAACTCGATTCACAACTTGAGCCAATGCTCTATAATGTTCAACAATCTATTCTTAACTTGAGCCAATGCTCTACAATGTTCAACAATTCAATTCTCAACTTGAGCCAATGCTCAAATGGGCAAAAATCGCTCGTATCCGCTCACTTTATCTTTGCACGAAAACTCTTCGTGTTTTCAGACAAAGAGGGGCAGCTGTGAGCACGTGATTTTTGCCCTATATGAGAATTACTCCCAAAATTCAAAATAAAATAGTTTTGTGTTGTTTGCAATTTTTGTGAATTTTGTGTTATTTTTCTTGTATTGTTTGCATTTGTCTGAGCATGTTTTATCCGTTAAATTAATAAAAAATACAAAAATATGTCGCATTTGCATTTAGGATTTAATTTTACAATTAGAAGTAATCAAGTTTGTTTTACAAAAATAAAAAAATCACAAAAAAATAATTTACTTTGCATTTTTAGCATTTAATGTCAAATTGTGTGATTTTATTTTTAATTGATATTTAATTTTGTGTGATAATTATTATTAAAGGGTTAATTATTATTTTTAAGTTTATTTTGGTTTTACAATTTAATTTAGAATTAGGAATTAAAAAAAAGGAAATAAAAGAAGAAAAAAAATGAAAGAAAGAGAGGAGGAATCGGAACCAGGCCAAATTTCTTTAGGCCCAAACCAGTCCCTATACCCGGTCCAGCCCAAACCCGCCCCAGCACTTAAACAAAACGACCCCGTTTCGCTTGGTCTTGATCACAACCGTTGGATTTTTTGTAATCCAACGGCTCACATTAATCCCTTCAATCTAATATATCAAAATACCATAGACCCATTACCCCCTCTTATTTCCAAACACCCCCCCTCGTTCAGTCGTCTCTTTCAGAGAGACCAAACAACCAAAAACCCTAATATCCGCCACCATACTCCACCGCCTGAAACCCGGCGGCCAGTGCTCCGTTCACCACTAAATTCACGCCCCAGCCTCCCCACGACCTCCTAAACCTAACCCCTCTAACCATTCCCCTCGAATCCTGATCAGGGCCTTCGAATCTTCAATCAAAGATCGACCAAAAAACCCTAACTAATCCAATCGATTCCAGGCTAACACCCAACGTCCACCTGACTTCCCTCGTCCCTAGACCACCCCTAGTTCCCCTCGAATCAAACCAGAGCTTGTCGAATCTCAATTCGAATAAACGAACGCTGGGTTTTCAAATCAAGAGCCTGTATTGAAGATTTGAGGCCGAAATAGGTTTTATTCGTGTGTTCTCATTTGAGAACTCGTGATTAAGACCTATTCCAACCAAAATCAAAAGATGCCGGATTTTGTTCAAGCCGAGCTGGTCGTTCATTTTAGGTATTTCCCATTTCCATTTGGAGTTTGTCATTTAGCTTTCATTTTCCTCATTTTCTCTTTTTTTTCTCTATTCTCTGTTTCATCTCATTTTTTAGGCTTCATTCGATATGTGTCTTTTCGGATTAATTTCCTGTCACGTCAATTTGTTTTGGTTTGGTAATTGGTGTTGACTCGTTAATTTTAGTCAATTGTTGAAGCTAGTCAGTTTGTCGATTTGTTAGAACATTTCCGATTTTACAATCGATAAATTAAGTTTGTCCATTTGCTAAAATTAAGGATTAGTTTATCACAATGTTTGAATCGCTTAGTCGGTCGTCACATTGTTTTGAATTGCTTGGTCAGTTGAAATACTTTGAAAATGCATGAACTGTTGTTTTGGTTGTCACCTGAACCTACTGTGTCATTCCCTGTAAGGGTGTTCTGAATCATTAAAATCCTTGGCCTTTATTTTGTTGCTATTTGATTCAACCTGGTTCAAGCTTAAGCTGTTGTTGAGTTTGATGAATTGAATCCTACTGTTTAGGGTCTGAAATGAATCTGACATTGGTTTGAATTCAGTGTTGGTATGATAATGTTAATTAGATAGTAGTGAGTTATAAGGTTGCATTCAGAACTTAGGAGAATTGGTTATAGCTGCAGTCACAGGGTCTTCAGGGGTATTTTGGGGGTTTAAAAGTTTGGCAAATGGTCTTGCTAAGTGGGCTGTCAGTAAAGTACTTAATTAACCATTAATCTAATGTGTTAGTGGGGAACAAAACATAATGGTATGGGGAGGCTTAAAAGGAATTGATTAAAATATGTTGCCCATACCTGCTTGAACTTTAAATAAAGAAAAGACAAAGGTTAATGGGGAACAAAACATACTCTAGTGGAGTTCTAAAGAATATCATGGGCAGAATTAGTTTCTTAATTCTGCCTGAGTGCTCTTACGAGCTGGTAGGGTCAGTGTATGGGTATAAATGGAGGGACTTAGGACAGAGTTAGGGGCTGATTTTTAGAGAAGGGAGATCAGTCTTTGATCATTTTTTTAGAGAGTTAAAAGAGTTCAAAAGGTTCTGAATTTTGAGACCTTAGGAGTTTGAGAGAGGTTCTGCTTTCGGTTCCTCTCTAATCAGTCTTAGAGAGCAGTTTTGAGGATTAGTTTTCAGAGGTTAAATTTAAAAGAATCTTTGAGGAGAGTTGAGGCCAGTTTTTGAGAGTTTTAAACAATCAGTTTCTTTTAGAGAGTGCTGGAGAGTTTAAGAACAGAAAACCAAAAGAAAGATACTGTTTCATTGCATCCGTAGGTGTAATTCGAATTCTGGACAGTGATTCTCATTCCTTTTGATTGCTTAAGTGGTTCAGTGGTCTACTGGTTCAGTTTTGGGTTTAATACAAGCTTGGTTGAGTCTGTTTGTCTTGGTATTTGCTTTTGCTGTTGGTTTACAACCTTTCTGGGTTTTTCTGGAGTATTGATTGAGTCGCTGCTGCTGGTGTATTGCTGTTGTATTGACTGCTACTAGCCTGTTCCTGACCTCCTTCTCTTCTCATTGTATTGCCATTTCCAGGTATCCCTTGAATCCATAGAAGATGAGATACAGAAATATGTAAAGTTGTAATTACATGAAGCTTGATGAATGAATGATCTTTGGCCTTCAGTCTTCAATAACAACTTGTTTGGAATCCAGTAGCATAATGTGAAAGTAGTTAGTTTAGTCTGTTTCATCCTAGTCCAAGTAGTGTATTCTGGGAACCATGTTGCTCTTTCTTTCTTATCTAAATATTTGTGGTATGTAAAGTTAATTGAATACTTGAGATACTGTGTATATGGACCATTAACCTATGCCTATTCTCTTCAATAGAATCGACTTTAGTGTGGTTCAATTTTAGTATAGTCCAAGTATGGCACCCTGTTCTATAAAGTATTAAAACTGGAATATGATGGAGCCTAAAAGGTTAGGAAGAATGTCTATGTTCGTACCAGTAATTTCTTGTATAATAGATAGTAGAAATGGTTTATACTTCATTGTTTAGTGTCAATAACCCTAGCCTGGATATCATGTAGTCATAGTTCAGAAGTTGCATCTCTTCTAGCTTCGATATTGAGTTATTATGATTCGCCCACTAATTGCATATTGAAGGAAAGGATTGAGGCATTAGTGTAAGTTCGTTTGGTTAAAGTCTGAAATTTTTGGACCATGGAGATTGGGCTTGAATGCGTGGCAAACAAGCCTAAAGATTTCCAACCCGCAGAACGGTCTCCTAGGGGAGATTAAAAGAACGTTGGGCTCTAGAACTGATCCACGACTTTGAGCCCAAACGCTGGTGGCTGAAATGCCGGGTTGTTGCAATCGTGCACAAGCAAAATCATTATTTGGACTTGGTTGGAAGAATTCAATTCATAGTTCAACGTATTATAATTCAATACATAATTAACTAGGACTGTTTCTTTTTATTTTAGAGACAAATAAAGTAGAGAATTATAGTTGCTCTTAGGTTTGACCTTTAAATAATGAACGAGATGAGCCTCGCCAAATAAAGCACCTAGATTGCGGGGTCCTCGATAATTGTATATATTAAAATACTTAGATTTCGGGACGGGCCATTTAGTGAATTTCACGGCCTTCTCCAAAATAATAACGCGTTAGTCTCTTTAGGTGCGTATTTTAATAACATTACCTCCCTAAACTCGGGTGCACATTTATGTGATCCAAATCCAAATCCCAACGATGTTAAGTATGTCCAAAAACTATGGGTGCATTTATGTGGCGTAGTTCAAAACTTGTTTTAATGACGTTGCAATTTTCTTTAAAAATGAATAAAAGCGGTTAAGTTTAAAATTTGCACATAGGTTCATAATTGTTAAAATCAGATAATTTAAGACAAATATAACAGTTGAGCGACCGTGCTAGAACTACGGAACTCGGGAATGCCTAACACCTTCTCCCGGGTTAACAAAATTCCTTACTCAAATTTCTTGTTCGCGGATTGTAATACAGAGTCAATCTTTTCCTCGATTCGGGATTCAACCGGTGACTCGGGACACCATAAATCTCCCAAGTGGCGACTCTAAATATTTAATAATAAATTCCGTTTCGATTGTCCTTTAATTGAAAAAACTCCCTTATGCCCTTGCGGGTGTAGGTAAAAGTCATGTTCCTCAATAGAAATTATCATATAGAGCATGAACAATACGAAATGGAGTCACATTAATCATAGTATAAGACTCACGGGACATACTTGACACCAACGTATAGATACTCGTCACCATGCCTATACGTCGTACTCAACAAATAACACATAGCAAATAGGACACAACTCCTAATCCCTCAAGCTAAGGTTAGACCAAACACTTACCTCGCTTTGCAACCAATTCAAAATTCCAACAAGCCTTTGCCTCGTAAATTCGTGCCCGAAATTCTCAAATCTAGTCATAAACAATTCAAAATACTCAACACGGATCGTAAGAACTAATTCTATATGAATTTACAAATTTTCCGGATTAAAATCCGAAATTTAGCTCAAAAATTGCCCATGGGGCCCACGTCTCGGAATCCGACGAAATTCATAAAATCCGACAACCCATTCCGATACGAGTTCAACCATACCAAAATTATCAAATTCCGACAACAACTCGACCTCCAAATCTTAATTTTGTATTTTTGAAAAGTTTTGCAAATATTCTAATTTCTTCCATTTAAATCCGAATTAAACAATGAATATTGATGCAGATTCATGAAATGTAATTACTTCCGAATATAGAACACTTACCCAAGTCGAAATCGTGAAAAAACAATCTTTGGAATCGCCCAAATCCGTGCTTGAGTGACTAAAAATGGGAAATATTTCGGACATTTCGGTTTATGAACTGTCCAATGCGATTTTACTAGCGCGGTCGCGCTCAGGCCGCGCTTACAAGGCAGAAACTTTCGAATATGCGCGGCCGCCGCGCACCTGGGCGCGCATCTGATACAGGTTCAGTAAAATGGTCATAACTTTCAGTATACACCTCCAAATTACCAACGGTTTGATGCATTGGAAATTAAACTCAAAGAGCTTTAATTGGATAGGTTATGCATCACTCAACTCGTTATATATAAGTATATATGCTCATCCAAAGTGAGGTCTTGTGCGTACTTATTTGCAACTTTAGTCTATTATGAAATTTTCCAACTTGGCTTAGACTTAGGACTTTCCTTAGACCCCATATCTCTTCTAATATGCCTCGTACACCTATTATCATATCCAATTAATATATATCATATTAATAGTCCTCAAATGGGAAGTAGAGTCGGCCCCCAAACTCTTAGCATAATTTATCTCTTTTCTCACACATCTCTAACTCCCAAATTTTCCAAACACTTTGCCAGAGTTTCTTTTGTAACTAGGCCTATCCACCTGTCAGAGAATCCCAAAAACTAATCCTAACAACACATACACAATCCAATCAACATAGCACCACACGAAAATAATTCTAATAGTGACCTTATAAGCAATATGTTGCTAGAAAAGAAACGCAATTCACATCAACTATTTAGGTGATACTTAACTCATAGCAGGTAAGTTCTCGACATTTTCATAAAACACATAAATAAATATTTAAATTAAAGATGACATTTTTGGGTCATTACACTTGGAGTTTCAAGATTTAAGAATCTATAAGCCTTACTGGTTAGCGAATAACCAATAAACACACAATCAATTCCTCTATAGCCAACCTTAGCCATATGTTGATGTGGTAATTTAACATGAGCCAAACAACCCTATACTTTAAAATAATTAATATTTGACTTTCAATTCTTCTAAAGTTCATAAGGTGATGTATCAAATTTCTTGGAAGGAATTCGGTTTAAAATATGACAGGCGTAAAATAAAGCTCCAGTCCATAAATTTTCAGACACACCAGATCCATAAAGCATCGAATTAACCATTTCTATGAAAGTCCTATTTTTTCTTTCAGATATACCATTTTGCTGTGGTGTGTAGGACGTAGTCAATTGTTTCTCAATACCTTCTCTTTCATAAAAATCAATAAAATCTGAACTCAAGTACTCTCCACTTCTATTAGATCTAATTGATTTAATTTTCGAACTCAATTTATTCTCAACATCTGCTTTATATGTTTTGAAAGTCTCAAAGGCCTCATCTTTTGTTCTTAATGGAAAGACATATGTATATATTGAATAATCATCAAAAAAAGTAATAAAGTATCTATTTCCATTACGTGACAAATGATCCATATCATAAATATCAGTGTGGATTAATTCTAAAAGTGTGGATTTTCTTTGAACTGACTTAAAAGGCTTTTTGTTATCTTGCTCTTACTACAAATAAGACACTTAACAATATAGGCTTTTTCATAATTTTTAATTAATCCATGATTTACCATAAGTTGAATGGATCTAAAATTCACATGACCTAGACGTTCATGCCATAAATCCAGAGACTCCACAATATAAGCAGAAATATTTTCATTATCAATATTGAGTTTGAAAATGCCATTTGTAGCATAGCCTTTTCCCACAAACATACCACTCTTAGATAAAATAAATTTATCTGACTCAAAAATCATTTTAAAACCATGCTTCGAAAGTAGTGTACCTGACACCAAGTTCTTTCGAATGTCAGGAACATGCAATACGTCTTTTAACGTGACCATCTTTCCGGAAGTAAACTTCAACTCAACAGTTCCTTTTCCTACAACATTAGCAGAGGGCGTGTTTCCCATATACATGACTTTATTGTCCCCCACTAATTCATAGATCTTAAAAATATTTCTATCACCTAATATGTGACGAGTTGTGATCACTCCCAACTATGCCTTATAAAAAGGACAAAGCGGTCGCTGCAAATATATTCCGGTTCACAAGTCCGAAGTAGAATCCCACAGGGAATTAACCTATCAATCAAAGCTATTGGACTCACAAAAATTCACGTATTCAATCTTCGGAGATATTTAAGTAATAGATTAGGTGTTTACTAACTAAATATTACGTAATGCAAATGCAGTAATTAAGAACTAACTATAAACAGTTTGTAAGCAAGAATGAGAATGATCTAAGGTTCTGATTTTCCCTCTTGTGGGAATCCTTTCTGCTATGTTTGCTATAAATTTGCCTAAGTCCTCTCTATCGATCATGAGTACTCTAATTGTCGTAACTCTCTCCCGAGTAATTGAAATAATATACTAGACATATTCTTCGAATTACGCTAGTTGGCCTTAGTTATAGCTCACTTAGATTGCACCCAAGATTTCGTTATCTCTAATCCCACCTTTAAACCCTTTGTATTGATCCATCATATACGTTAGGAGTGTTGTTGTTCAACAACTACCTAAATATGCACTCTCTCCCAAGTAATACATACTAAATAGGCACAATCGATTGAGGGTCCTTCAATCAACATGAATCATAATATAGTTGAACAAACAGAGAAAATATTATGGCAAATCTATATTAACATAACAAGAAATTCATCCTCCAAGAGGTTCCATCAAAATCCTATATTAAGAGTTTAGCTATGCATAATCGTTTTTGTGAGCACGTGATTTTTGTTTCCACGACAATTACTCCAAAAGAAATCGAAAAAAAATAATAATAAATTGTCTTTGTGTATAACTTTGTGAACTTGCGTGGCATTTTGATAGCTATTTGTAGTTTTGTCTTTGATTGTTTATTTTATTAATTAAAAATACAAAAAATGTGGATTGCGTTAAATTTAGGATCTTATTCTGCCATTAGGAATTAATTAAATCATATTGGGTTTTTAAATGAATGAAAATTATAAAAAAATATTATTTTTGGTAATTTTGTCATTTTTAGCGTTAATGGTTGATTTTGCTTAATTATATATGATATTGTGTGTTAATTATTACTAAAAATCAATTAATGTCTGTGTGGTATAATTTTAATTTTATAATTTATTTTTGGGATTTTTGTAAATTCGGATTTTTAATTAGAAATTAAAGAAGGGAAAAGAAAAGAGTGCAAAATTGAGGAAAAGATTCGGACCTGGGCTCGTTTTAAACCCAAAAATCAGGCCCAAACACATTGATCCAATCCGTCCCCCAGATACAAAAAAAACGACGCCGTTTCGGCACCCTTCATCTGAACCGTTGGTCAAACAGATCCAACGGTCCAGTTCAGGTCTCTCATTAATCCAAACGACACCGTTTAGGCATGACAAATCGGAGCCGTTCATCCCATCCAATCCAACGGCTCCAGGCTTTCTCTAGATACCCGACCCACTGATACCCGGATTGACCCATTTCCAACATTAAACCAAACGATGTCGTCTCTTTAAGTGGAAAGATCAAGGCCGTTGATCATCAATGATCAAACAGCCAAAATTCAACCCCCCGTCCCGTATATAAACTTTTCCCTCTCTTACCCCCATGCCCTAAGCTAGACCCCCCCTCCCTCATCTTTGTCTCTTTCAGAGACTGAACCCAAACACCCTCAGAACCCTAGCGCCGCCCTTCCATGCCCTCACCATAAACCCGGCGGCAACAATGTCGGTGATCACCAGATTAACACCCCTAGTGCACCTCGACCCCCTGGACACGGATCTGCAAACCGTTGGTCTCAAACCTTCCCCCATCGTCTCGAATATTCATTTTGAAGATTCGAACCAAACCCCAACCTATGCCAAACCACCCCAAATCCATACCAGTTACCCCCCTGACCTCCCTCGTGACCAAACCAAGCCTGGTTTGGTTCGAATCTAACCAGAAAAGCTCGCACCCCAAATCTGCGCCCCGAGAACCCTAGAAGTCCAAAACCTGGGGTTTTGTCCAATTAAGTGAAGGGTTGAGGTTTAATAGACCTTAATCGAGGTGTTCTCAGTTGAGAACACTTCGATTAAGGTCCATTCGACTTTAAAAGAGGTCGAGTCCAGTTCGGGCCTGGTTCACTTTGTTCTTAATCTTCCGAGATAAGTTCCTTTCCCTTCTGCTTTTGTTTGTATTTGTATTTGCTTTGTATGATTAGTTAGCTTGTTTGATTTTTTTTATGTTATCTTCTTTCAATTCTGTCTGTCTCCATAAAGACCTTTTATGTAGTCATTTTTTCTTCTGAATACTTGTTACTTGTACTCACAGTGAATTATATGTCCAAGCTATTTTGAATCATAGGATAGTTAAGGTCGTGTTTAAAATCCCATGTTGCATCTAAAGTCACTGAAAGCCATCTGATGACCTGTTTGATATATTTTATTGGTTGTTGGCTATCTGTTGTAGCTCACATGGTCAATTAAGTAAGTGTCGTCAACTAAACTCACTTGAAAACTAGAAAACATGAGGCTGCCCATTCCAGTAGGATTTCTAGCATGACTCATGTTCTTTGTGTTAAGAACTCGTATCAATGTGTTGGTTTCAGTATATTTTTTATCCTGGTTTGCCTCCTCAATTGCCTGTTTGATCCTTGGGCTTTGATTTGGTCAGGATTGGTTCCCAATATGACCTACTCATACCATTGGAGTAACTTCCCTATTTGACTGAGTGTGAATCAATAAATGAAGAAACTAGTTGTAGTTGTAGAACTGTAAGCTAACCTGAAACCAGTCTTAAGAGTTAAGTCTATATAGACTATAGCCTCCAACTTCTAAACTTAAGGGCAATGCAATAAATCATAGGAGTTTCAGGGGTATTCTGGGGTTCTTAAAAGTTTTGAAATGCTTAAGGGCAAATGGGTTGACAGTAGGGTACTAAAATATTAATTAAACTAATGAAATTAATTGACCAATAGTGGGATTGATGATATGTTAAGCACCTTTAGCAGCTGGAACTCAGTAACAACATGGGTTAATAATAAAAAGCTGAAAAATGCACATGAGAATAGTAGTGGAACCTGCTGTACAATAGGATATCCACTGCATTTTTGAATTTCAGAAGATTAAAATAGAGAAGAAACTCCATGCCTAGACAATCCTAAGTGGAAATGACAGCCTTTAGGATTTACTTTAAGCCATGGGCAGCCTGCCTATAAAAGGGAGTTCTTCTCTTCTAAACCGGGAGGAGAAAAAAAAAGGTCAGAACCCAAAAAAAACTGGAGGAAAAACAGAGAGAGAGTTTTGACATAACATTTTGGAGAGACCAAGAGTTTAAGAACCAGAAGAGAGGGAAGGGGGGTTGGAACCAAAAAGAAACTTGAGAACAAAGAAGAAGCTGAAAATTATGCTTTTCCTCACCTTTCTTTTGTTTTGAAATCAGCATTAACTGTTTTGTTCTATTCGAAACTTGGGCTTCTTTCTTTGAGTATCCAAAAACCAGAAAACTGTTGTTCCACTGTCATTGCGGATTCACCTATTTCTGTTTGGCCTCAACTGAGTCTCCGGAGTTTGTTTTGGTTTGGATTTTGAGCACTGTTTCCATTGGTTGTGGCTGAACTCTTTCACTGGGATTTATCCTGCTTATTTTACTGCTGAAACAGTTGCTTTTGGTGTTTGCTGTTTGTTGTTGGTCATTGTTGCTGCGCTGATCACTCCTCTTTTCCTTCTTGTGTCCAATATCCAGGTACACACTTGAATTTCACGCTGATGTAACAGTAACCATGAGTATAAAATGAAAGGCGTGAAGAATTTCAATCATTTGGTGCTGCAACTATAGTCTTATAAAGTGTTAGCAGATTGCATGATTCTTTAAGGTTATAACTCAATAGAAAATACATTAGGTAGTTTGCACTTAATTGAAACTTAGTTTGTTTAATACTGTGATCTTAGTTGTTTAGCTATCTGTATGATATGGAATGCACATGTGGTTAGTATATCGATAGTTAAATCTCATCTCTAGTCCTATTTTACATACATAAGGCAAATTGCTTCTAATTTGGCCAAAAATGCAATATAGTTTTAAGTCATTTGAGCTGACTCTATCAAATCGGATTTCGTTAGGCAGTTTATAGGACAATGTTTGAATCACATTAATAACATCCTCTAGTAGTTAATTCCATTAATCTCATTAAAATGAGTTAGTTTAAATTCAACTTGGAGAATAGTTTAAATTCAACTTGGAGAACGTTTAGCGTGAGTTTAGCATTTTATCAATCTTGTATGCATTTTTTTTAATTAAATTAAAAGCATGTTCGCTCATGGAATAAGGCACGAAATAATTCCTCGTCTCACAAATAATTGATCTGATAATTAATAAGAGGCCGGAGCTGGCCAAGCATGTAATTTAATTAGCGTACATTTTCTTTCTTTCATTTTTAGAGACAAACATAATAGAAAATGTAGTCACTGTAGGTTTATCCTTTCAAAAAAAAAATGAGACGGGCCTCGCCAAAATACAAAAAAATGCAAATTGCGGGGCCCTCAATAATTGGTCGTAATAAATATTTAGATTTCTTGGGATGGACTATTTAGTGAATTTCACTGCCTTCCCTAAAGATAATAACGCGTTAGACTCTTTAGGCGCGATTTAATTAAATTACCTTCTTAAATTCGGGTGCGCATTTATGCGACCCAAATCCAAATCTCAACGGAGTTGGAATGTATTAACAACCACGGGCACATTGATTGTGACGTGGTTCGAAATGCATTTTCACGATGTTGCAATTCCATAATAAATAAATAATAATAATAAAGCGGTTTAAACCTAATAAAAGCACACAATCTATAACATGTATTAAAATCAGATATTTGGCCATTATAATAATTTAAGCGACCGTGCTAGAACCACGGGATTCGGGGGTGCCTAACACCTTCCCTCGGGTCAACAGAATTCCTTACTTAGAATTTCTGGTTCGCAGACTTCATTTGGAAAGTCTAATATTTTCCTCAATTTGGGATTCAAGATAAACCGGTGACTTGGGACACCAAAGGCTAAACCTTTCCCAAGTGGCGACTCTGAATTAAATAAATAATCCCATTTCGAATATTGTCACTTAAATTGGAAAAACTCCCTCGCGCATTTTACCCTTCGGGGCGGGCGCGCAAAAAGGAGGTGTGACAGCTCTGGCGACTCTGCTGGGGAACGAACCCAGAATCTCTGGTTCAGGGTTCAAGAATTCGAGCTTAGAATAATTGTTATATTTGGCTTTATTATCTGATCTTTATTACATGTTTTTGCATAACGTGCTTTTATCGCTTTGATATTATCTGAACTGTATATAAACTGCTACGAAACCCTTCTCTTCTCACCTCCGGGGATGTGCTTACTGGTTGAGACTCCCTATTCTGTTAGTGTCATACCCTGAAATAAGAAAGAGGCCAGACAAGTTACAAAGCCGGACGATCTCGCGGGTCCCCGGTACGTAGCCCCCTCCTCGACTCGAGTTGTCCGCTCGGGTACACAGTCTAGAACATATACCCAGGATGAACCTAGTATAACAAAACCTCATGCCGGATCCCTAGTAGGAACGCTTATTTGCATCATGTTGCATTTGACATAGGGGACTCAACACAGGGGTTGGGTCCGTCTAGGACAAGCAACCCGAAATGAAAAGACCATCCTGCTGCATCCCGTTTGTTTTGCGCATTTATTTGCTTCAGATCTGCATGCTGACCGATTTCAAAAATAAAATAAAAAACAAAATAAAAAAAAATTTAAGAAGAAAAGAAAATAGCAGCGTAGGGAGATAACTACTTATTTTTAGAAGAATAAAACCAATGTCCAAGTAGTGTCAAAACCTCGCCGAAATTTTCTTAAAAAAAATGAAAACAAAATTGGTCTTTTAGTTTGATTTATTAAAAAAAACATATATACAAAAAAAATATTTCCTTTAAATCACTCTCAAAAAATAAAAAAAATAGTTGTTTAAAATTAAAAAAAAAATCAAAATTCAAAAATATTTTTTCTTTTATATTATTTCTTTCATAAATTCAAACTAATAGTTCAAATATTTCCTTAGAAGATTTTTCGAAATTTCAAAAAAAGTGAAAAGAAGTTAAAATTCAAAATGTTTCTTTAGTCGTCATTTCTTTTAAAATATATATATAAAAAGAATCGAAATCCAAAAATATTTTCTCATTTTCTTTAAAAGTATTTTATTAAAAAAAACAAAAAGAGGGTTTAGTTTATTTCCTCCATTCTTGATCGCGCCCGAACTACGCCGGTTTGATTCTCACGGGGTGTGAGATATGTAGGCAACCCTCATCGGGTCCAACCTCCCCTTTTTTCAGAAATAGCCAAAATGTCAGAATTTTAATTTCATCATAAATGAGTCGGGTGATGCCGTTTTGTCAAGAATAGCCGAATGTTCCCGAAAGGGAAGCCGAAAGGCTGACTTTGCATAAACAACCATTTTTGGTCATTTTTTTGAATTTTGACCAATTTGCCCAACAGCCTTAGAATCCTCGTCCCCGAGGCTCTGTGAGGCCGTGTTCCCAATGTCGGGCCACTATTCTAAAACAAAGAATCATAAATAAATCAAGTGATGATGTTTTCGTCAAAAATAGCCAAATGTTCCCGAAAGGGACGACGGAAGGTTGACTTTGCATAAACGGCCACTTTCGATCATCCTTTAGAGTTTGGGTTGATTAACCCGCACAGCCTTAAAATCTTCATCCCCGAAGTGCTGAAAGGCTGTATTCGAAAATCGGATCCCTCATTTCTAAAAATAGTCAAATCATTTTTCGAGTCAAATCATTTTTGCTTAAATCACCTAAATAAATGTGCAGGATGAGCACAATGCAAAATGAACGCTTTTCGATAATGACTAAAATCCCTGTCAAGTTTCGGCTATGGTGGAATGATCTAGGTGGTGAAGGGCAAGATGAGGTCAAGAAATATCTGAAAGGTCTCACAGGTTTATTGGAAATCCAGCTTCGGGGAGATATCATAAGAGCTTTGGTCACATACTGGGACCCGACACATAATGTCTTCCGCTTCTCTGATTTTGAACTCACCCCGACTCCGGAGGAAATAGCCGGGTACATCGGAAATGCTGAAGTTCCATTGAGGCAAAAATACCTGGTTGCCCCGAGAGCTGTCACTGTGCATCGTTTTCTAGATTCATTGAAGATACCCAGGACAGTTCATAACCCAGATTTGGCCGCAGGTTTCTATAATCCACACTTCATATACGACAGATATGGTCATGTAGGAGGATTCAACAACCCGGGTAACAAGTTATCCAGCAAAGGCAACCGTCAGAAGTGGGAGGAGCATGGACGAGTGGCTTTCATGATAACATTTTTGGGTCTTTTGGTGTTTCCGAGGAAAGACGGAAACATTGATCTGAAAATATCCGGGGTCGTCAGTACTTTGTTCACCCAGAATGAAAGCACTCTCGCGCCTGTGGTAGTATCTGATATCTTTCGATCTCTCACAGCCTGCAAAGCCAGGGGAAATTTCTTCGAGGGGTGTAATTTACTGCTACAAATATGGATGACTGAACATCTCTGCCATCGTTCCGAGCTTTTGAGTCATGGTTCCTCGAAGAAAACTTGCATAGAAGAGTTTTACACGAGAACCAAGGAGGTCAGTCTACCCGAGGGAGTTACGGCGTGGACGTCATTCTTTTGGACTCTCACTGCCAGCCAAATACAATGGACACTGGGATGGTTGCCTGTTGACGAGGTCATGTATATGCCGGCGGCTAGAACCCACTTTCTATTGATGGGACTTAAGAGCATTCAGCCTTACGCGCCCTACCGAGTTTTGAGACAACTCGGGAGATGCCAGATAGTGCCACACGAGGAAGATCTTAGTGCTCAAGCAATTGAGATCAGCCCTGACGGACAATTTCCTGAAACAAAAGTCCGCCAGATTTGGAATAAATGCCAATGTTTGAAAGCAGATACTTGTGTGCAGGATCGGGCCAAAAGTGAAGTGGTGCCAGGTTACCTTGCGTGGTATAGAAGAGAAATTGAGCATGAAAGGCCGGCTAAAAGACCCCATATCCTGAATTTTGCCGAGTCATCACAAAAGCAATGAGATTGGTTAGCAAAAGAAAAAGGCTATCGTGTTGAAATCAGCAAATTGAAATGACAAATTAAAGGTCTAAAATATGAGCATGACGTGCAAGTTGCTACTGATCTGGGAGAAAAGAACAGGTTGACCCAGGAAAACGAGATGCTTAGGGCCCAGATCCAGCAGATAAAGATAGCCGCTGATAACCAACAAAGGAGCCGGTCAGATGAACGATTGATAAGAGGTTTAAAAATAGAAATTGATGAATGCCGGAGTGAGTCGGAAAATCTTGAGAATACCATAGCAGGACTCGAAGCACACTGGGCAAAAAGAACAGAAAAGTATAACCGGTACCTGCAACAGCTGAAAAGGGATCACAAGCAAACCATTGCCAATTTGAAGAGAAAGGCGGTTACTCTTGAGGACAGAGCAGCTGAGCAAGCCCGAACCTTTGAAGCTAAAAATAGACGTTGCTACGATCTACTGGCCCAAATGGAAGTAGAAATTCAGCAGTGGGAAAATCAATATCTCCAGGATTCTTGGGTTTTTAAGGACCGTAATGATCAAATAGAGCACCTACTCATAGAAAAGAGGCAAACCAGGAATAAGATTAAGACCATTGCCCATGCCATCATCAGGAGGTGTCTACGATGCGAAGATATGACCAGCACTACCTTCTTCTCGGCAGTGATGATTTATGTCAAGCAAACCATGTATGAGCTGGAACAACTTGAAAGGGACCTCGCACCTAAGCCCGCGGTAAGGCCGAACGATGCCCCGCGGGCGCCAATTCTTAAAACTTTAATGTATTTATAGGTCGAGTCTGTATTTTCTGTCTTGGCGTCTATTGCTTGTCTTTTCGTATCAGGGTGTATCAGTAGTTGTTGAGTTTGTATTTATTTCAAGTATGTTATTCTCCCTTTTCCAAAAATGTTAGTTTGTAATAGATTGTTTTAGTAATAAAAAAAATGTTTCTTTATTTTTACACTCGTTTGTTTTGAACTATGTAATGATCTGATTCACGCGGTATCGTGATACGTAGGCAATCCTCATCGGATCCGGTCACATTTTTAACTTCAAATAATAAAAAATATAATAAATATAATAAATAAAGGGGGAGCATGAAGAGAAGCCGGAATGACGCATGTCATCGATACAAACATGTAGAAATTCACTTAACTGTATAGGTGCATCACACCCCAACGTGAGATTACCCGTTTGTTATTTGTTTCAAACTAACCATTCGTTTGCTGCTAAGTCCAGGTTTTTAGAAAAAGGTGGTTTGGTTTGGTGGAGGTCTGGCCTCACATTCATACTTTACGAGGTCGAAAGGAAGTGTTCAGTTGCCCGTCACTGAGTCAAGAGAAAGTGTTCACACTTATTTCACGAGGTCAAAGGGAAGTGTAGAGATGTCTTTAGAAATTCCTTTGCCAACAATTCCTGTCTCCGAGGAGAGTTCAATCTCGACCATCCCAACTTCCGAGTCAGCAACTGCTGAAGAAAACAGAATCTTGCGGCTTCGCATGTTGGAAATGTTGGATGACTGGAACAACGGAAAAGAGCCGCCGAGTGTAATCCCTGGATTCCCCGAGTTGTTCTCTAGGACAAGTGGGACTTCCAACGTCCCCATAAGTTATCCAACTACCCCATTCTGGTACCCGGCCATTTCAGCCCACTCTGCTGGATCACCCTTTGATTCTTATCCCCGGATGTCAACGACAGATGTGGCTACAAACACATTCACCGCACTGCCCTGTCCAATCACGACACAACCCACTACACACAGGCCTAATGTTGACTCTACCTCATTCACATTTCAAGCACCATCCTTCTCACTGGAACCAGCTCGGTTTACCACCAGCACTCACCCTCAACAGCCTCAATATGAGTTTACGCCTGGGCAAGACCAAAATCCCAGAGCTTTTGAACAAGATGAAGTGGCAAAAAGAATGAGGAGCCTCGAGCAGAGTTTGAAAAATATGCAAGGCTTAAGCGGGCAGAAGAGTGTTTCCTATACTAATCTGTGCATGTTCCTTCATGTGCACCAGCCCGTAGGTCTCAAAACGCTGAAGTTTAAGAAATATGATGGGCATGGCGATCCCGTTGCTCATCTCAAAAAGTATTGCAACCAATTGCGTGGAGCTAGCGGCAAAGAAGAATTGTTAATGCTATACTTCGGAGAAAGCTTGGTAGGAATAGCCTCATAATGGTATATGGATCAAGACATATCTCGATGGCATATTTGGGACGATCTCGCCAGAGATTTTGTAAGACAGTTTCAGTATAATATTGACATCGCGCCGGACAGGAATTCTTTGTCAAACTTGAAGAAGAAACCCTCGGAAAGCTTTAGAGAATATGCTATTAAATGGCGCGAGCAAGCATCAAGGGCAAAACCTCCCATGGATGAAATAGAAATGGTCATTACTTTCCTCCAGGCTCAAGAATCTGATTACTTCCAAAATATGATGTCAGCCATGGGAAAGCCTTTCGCGGAAGCGATTAAGATCGGGGAAATGGTAGATAATGGTTTGAAAACGGGTAGAATCTTGAGTCAGGCAGCCATAAGGGCAACCTCCCAAGCCGTCCAAGGCGGGTCCGGAGGAATGGCAAGAGGGAAGAAAAAGGAAGAGACGTCCATAGCGGCATCAGAAGCAAGAGAATATCGTAATCCCAGGCCCCGTTTTCCAGAAAAAAAACCACAATATTACTACCCCCACCAAAATGTGACCTATGCTCCTCAACCCTACATGGTCATGAATACTCAGCCTTATGTCCAGCCACCGCAACAAGCCAATCGGGGTCAAGCTCCACCTCCCAGAAATCAGCCTCCTTACCGAAACCATTATAATCCACAACTACCTCAAAATAACTTCCGTCCTCAAGAACCACCCAGAAGACGGACTTTCACACCCATTGGTGAACCGTATTCTACCATATTCCCAAAGCTAGTCCAGATGGGTTTCCTGCAACCAGTCCCTCAGACAAGGCACAATCCAGCATCACCTGCTTACAAAGCCGGTGTCAGGTGTGCTTATCATTCAGGAGCAGAAGGGCATGATACCAATGATTGTTGGACTTTAAGAAGGGTGGTAGAGAACTTAATAGAACAGGGAAAGATAGTATTAAGAGACGATGAGGTCCCAAATGTGACCAACAATCCATTGCCCGCTCATAATAATGGTCCGTTGATTGGGATGATCTGTGAGGACAAGGAGTTTGATCCTGCCCTGAAAGCTATAATCGCCATTGTCGATGCAGGGAGAAAGCCTAAAGCAGCCCCGAAGCAAGATAAAGGGGAAAAGAAGACTAGTACTGTCAAGGCTGAGCTCGAAGAGAAGGTTGAGACAAAGACAAAGACGATGGTGCCTGCGAAGAATGAAGTTCTCTATATTCCACGAGGTCGATCAGAGAAGCCACAGAGATTCGAAATAAAAGGGGCAATACCGATGTACGTGTCGAAAGGGGCCTATGTGGTCCGGGGGACGATTAAACCACCTTGGCTGAATGAGCCAGTGGTTATCGGACGCGTGCCACAGAAGCCAATGACAGACCTGTCCACGGTATCGTGGAATTATCAACGAACATTGGTTACATACAAAGGCAAAGAAGTCACGGGGGAACTTCCAGAGAATACTTCCGTTGGAAAATATTCGGGCACTCAAGAAGTAAACAATGCCACACGGAAGCGCTTCCCACCCAAGAAGCCTGTAAGCGCTGAAGAAGCAGAGGCTTTCTTCCAAAAGATGAATATGCCTGACTATGAAGTGTTGGATCAGTTGCGCAACTACCCTGAACAAGTGTCTCTGCTATCTTTTCTAATGAGGTCCGCCGAGCATCAGAAGATCCTGCTCAAAACTTTGAATGAAGCGTATGTGCCGGTGGAGACTTCAGTTGAACAACTTGAAAGAATGACGAAAAGGTTCTTTGTAGTTAATCAAGTTTCTTTTAGCAAGAACGATTTACCTCCGGAGGGAGCAACTCACAACAAGGCTTTACATCTGACAGTCAAGTGTGAAGACTACTACGTCAAGCAGGTAATGATGGATGGAGGTTCGGGTGTTGACATTTGTCCGCTTTCCATGCTGCAGAGAATGGAAGTTGGGACATGAAGGATTCGCCCCAATAATATATATGTAAGAGCTTTTGATGGCATCAAAAGGGACACCCTCGGGGAAATAGACTTGGTATTGACTATAGGACCGGTGGAGTTCGAAATAACTTTCCAGGTACTGGATATGGACACGTCTTACAATTTTCTCCTCGAAAGACCTTGGATTCATGCTGCAGGGGCTGTACCTTCCACTCTCCGCCAAATGGTGAAGTTTGAATATGAAGATCGGGAAATTGCGGTCCATGGAGAAGACGAACAATCTATTTATCGGGACCCATCCATCCCATATCTTGAAGCAAGGGAAGGGAGTGAGCACACAGTTTATCAGGCTTTCGAAGTTGTGTTGACAGAGCAGTATGAAGAGGGAAAACCATGCCCCCAACCTTTCTTGTCCAACGCCTCAATCATGGTTGCTAAAGAAATGATTCGACGGGGATTCAGACCAGGGAAAGGGATTGGACGAACGCTGCAAGGAATAACGGAACCCATCACCTTACCTTCCACTAAGAAACTCTTTGGGATAGGTTTCCAACCCACTCCAAAAGATGAAGATTGGGCAAAGAAGAGAAAAAATGAGGGATGGAAGTTGCCTTGACCATTGCCACATTTATACGAAACTTTCATCAAACCAAAGTACATTGAAGAGGAAGATGACAAGGCCTTTACGGCCGAAGAGATCGAAGAAATATGTGGGGCAATGAGAGAAATGCTTTACGAAACTCACATGGTTCAGCAGGGAGAAGGCACAAGCACCACTGAGGTGTTGTATATGGGTCCCAATGCCAAGCTACAGAATTGGAAGGCTACACCATTCCCAATTAGGCAGGAGTCCGGGTAGACCTGTCCTGCCACCTTTCCTGCATCACGAGTTATCCCAGGGTGTAACTCGGATGTTTTTCTTTAGTTTCCTGTTTTAACTTCCTGAATTACATACCCTGTTATCTTCCCAATTCCAAGGAATAAAATCAGTATTTCATCATTTTCCCTTTATTCTTTCTGATTTTTGCTATTTTTCTTTTGTCTTTTCCTTTCAGTTATAATAATGCGGCTTTAAATAATATGACATGCTTGTGGACTTCACGCCCAGATCCAAACGAGCTGTTTAATTGTGAAATAATGAACCAAGAACCGGAATATGACGAAGAAGAGGCTTTTAGGGAAATAAATCGAGAATTGGAACACTTTGAGAATAAACCTAAGCCGAATTTGAATGACACTGAACCGGTTAATTTGAGAACTCCTGAAGAAATCCAAGAAACCAAAATAAGCATTCACACAAATGAGAAAATGTGAGATGTAATAATTCAACTCCTTTTTGAATTTAAAGATGTGTTTGCTTGGTCATACGATGACATGCCAGGATTAGGTGTTGATCTAGTGGTGCATAAATTGCCAATTTACCCTGATTGTCCTCCAGTTCAACAGAAGCAGAGGAAGTTCAAGACTGATGTCAGTGATAAGATCAAAGAGGAAATCACAAAGCATTTGAAAACGGGAGTAATCCAGGTAGTCCAGTACACTACGTGGTTGGCTAATGTAGTTCTGGTACTGAAGAAAGATGGGAAGACTCGGGTATGTGTGGATTATCGAGATTTGAATAGGGCGAGTCCCAAAGACAATTTCCCATTGCCCAACATCCACATCCTTGTTGATAATTGTGCCAAACATGAGATACAGTCTTTCGTAGATTGTTACGCTGGATATCATCAGGTGTTGATGGATGAATAAGATGCCGAGAAAACCGCCTTCACTACACCTTGGGGTACTTACTGTTATCGGGTTATGCCATTTGGTTTAAAGAATGTCGGGGCAACTTACATGAGAGCCATGACTGCCATTTTTCATGATATGATGCATCAAGAGATAGAGGTGTATGTAGACTACGTGATAGTCAAGTCCAGGACTCAGGACGATCATGTCCAAGACTTGAGGAAATTCTACGAGAGGCTGAGAAAGTACGACCTGAAGTTGAATCCGGCTAAGTGCGCCTTCAGAGTCCCATCAGGCAAAGTTTTGGGTTTCATAGTAAGCAGGAGAGGTATCGAGTTAGATCCAACAAAGATAAAATCTATCCGAGATTTACCTCCTCCAAGAACGAAGAAAGACGTGATGAGTTTGTTGGGCAGGTTAAACTATATCAGTCGATTCATTGCCCAGCTAACCAGTACATGTGAGCCCATATTCAAGCTATTGAGGAAGGATGCAGCAATCAAATGGACGGCTGAGTGTCAAGAGGCTTTTGACAAGATCAAAGAATATCTGTCAAATCCTCCAGTTTTGGTCCCGCCAGAGCCAGAGAGACCCATGTTCTTGTATCTGACGGTCTTGGAAAATTCTTTTGGTTGTGTCCTCGGGCAACATGACATAACCGGAAAGAAAGAGCAGGCGATCTATTACTTAAGCAAGAAATTCACCAGCTATGAGGCCAAGTACACTTTGTTGGAAAGAACATGTTGTGCTTTGACGTGGGTCGCTCAAAAATTGAGACACTATCTCCAAGCTCATACTACTTACCTTATAACCAGGTTGGATCTGTTGAAGTACATATTCCAGAAACCAATGCCTACTGGTAGACTAGCCAAGTGGAAAATCTTGCTTACTGAATTCGACATAGTCTATGTCACTCGCACGGCGATGAAAGCCCAGGCGTTAGTGGATCATTTGGCTGAGAACCCGGTTGATGAGGAATACCAACCATTGAGTACTTATTTTCCAGATGAAGAAATAAACACCATAGAAGTAGTCTCGGAAACGCTCATGTTTGGAAGATGTTCTTTGACGGGGCCGTAAACACCAAAGGTGTAGGAATTAGGGCAATCTTGATCTCACCCACTGGTCAGCACTATCTTGCTACAGCAAGGCTTCGTTTCTTTTGCATGAACAATACAACTGAATATGAAGCCTGCATCATGGGCATGCATATGGTGATCGATCAGGATGTTAAAGATTTGTTGATTATGGGGGATTCTGACCTGATTATCCGGCAAGCCCAAGGTGAATGGGAAACTCAAGATGTCAAGCTTATTCCTTACCGACACCACGTGGAGTATCTCGGCAAGCGATTCAAATCAATAGAGTTCGGGTATATCCCACGGTGTCACAGTGAACTAGCTGATGCACTTGCCACCTTAGCTTCAATGTTACCTTACCCAGGTAACGCCCACATCGATCCCTTGGAAATCCAAATTAGGGAAAGACACGGTTACTGTATTGTAATCGAGGCAGGATCGTGTACCCAGCCATGGTACCATGATATCAAGAGGTTCTTAAAGACACAAGAATACCCCGAACATGCTACTGGAGATCAAAAGAGGACTATTAGGCGGCATGCAGGTGGTTTCTTTTTTAGCGGCGAGGTATTGTATAAAAGAACCCCGGACCTCAACTTGTTAAGATGTGTTGATGCTAAGGAGGCAGGAAGAATCATGCATGAGGTACACGTGGGAGTATGCAGGCCCCACATGAACGGGTATGTTTTAGCAAAGAAAATCCTTCGAGCGTGTTACTACTGGATGACCATGGAAAAGGACTATTTTAGTTTTGTTCAGAAGTGTCATCAGTGTCAGGTGCACGGTGATTTGATTCATGTACCCCCCACAGAACTACATCTTATGTCGGCGCCGTGGCCTTTTGTCACTTGGGGTTTGGACGTCATTGGTCCGATTGAGCCGAAAGCCTCAAATGGGCACAGATTCATATTGGTCGCTATCGACTACTTCACAAAATGGGTCGAAGTTGTCACTCTCAAATCGGTCACTAAAAAGGCCGTGGTGGATTTTGTACATTCAAATATTATCTGTCGTTTCGGTATTCACGCAACTATCATCACAGATAACGCGGCAAACCTGAATAGTCACTTGATGGAGGATGTGTGCGAACAGTTCAAAATAACGCATAGGAACTCCACTCCTTATCGGCCCAAGGCCAATGGCACTGTTGAAGCAGCAAACAAAAACATCAAGAAGATTTTGAGGAAGACGATCCAGAGTTCCAGACAATGGCATGAACAGTTACCTTTTGCTTTGTTGGGATATCGCACTACAGTACGCACATCAGTAGGGGCAACCCCATACTTGTTGGTTTATGGGACCGAAGCTGTGATACCGGTAGAGGTAGAAATTCCTTCGCTCCGAACCATTGTTGAAGCAAGAAATTGAAGATAGCAAGTGGGTTAAGACTCGATTAGAGCAGTTGACTTTGATTGACGAGAAACGAATGGCCGCGGTTTGTCACGGGCAGTTGTACCAACAAAGAATGGCCCGTGCTTACAACAAGAAAGTACGACCCAGGAATTTTGAAGTAGGTCAACTGGTATTAAGGCGCATTCTGCCACATCACCAGGAAGCGAAAGGAAAATTTGCTCCTAATTGGAAAGGCCCGTACATCATCAGGAAGATACTGCCAAGAGGAGCGTTGTATCTGGGTGATATTGAAGGAAATGATCCTGAAACAGCAGTGAATGCGAATGCAGTCAAAAGGTACTATGTCTAAGTATACTTCGGTGATGTCTTGCCACATTTGAGATGATGAAGGTTTTATTCCCACTACCCAAACACTGTCAACTCTCTCTACAAGCCCTTTGAGCCGGTTATGTTTCTTTGGCTACCTTCTTGAAAAAAAAAAATCAAAAACAAATGATTGGCCTGAACTACGTCTAACTTGATTCCGAAAGGATACGTAGGCAGCCTCTCTACGGGGTTCAGTCACACCAAAAATAAAATCCAATTTTCCCTAAAGTTGAAACTGGGGCCTACCAAATGGTTCCGAAGTTGTAATTTCATCCACAATTCTTTTTACCAAAAACCAAGTACAAGTCCTTCGGATTAATTGCCAAAGGCGAGGGAAACCAAGAAATATCATGGTTGGAAGCCAATGCATTCTAAGATTGAGAGAAATAAAATGAGAGAGTCTTGCCGGTGAAAACCTTCGGGCACCTTGAGGCGACGGAAGTAGAGAAATCGAAAATGAGAGAGATTGTTTAGTAAAAAACTCGTAAAGAGTGCTATCAGGCGACAGTGAGAAGAGAAATGAGAGAGGTCGACTAGCGAAAACCCGCAAAGGGCGCTGTCGGCCGAAAAAAATGATTCCACCTCAGAAAGTGCTGGCAAGGTTCCCTGGTTTGGAAACATAGATCCGTGTTGGTTCATAAGGAAATACAAGTTCATGAGGGTCGGGCATCCAGTCCAAAAAGCATGTCATGTCAATTTAAAGTCAGCATGTGCCTCAGATAAGTCTTTCTTTTCCCGAAAGGGACGCTTCTCTTTTAAATTCGTTTCTCCGCTTTTTGTTTTACCTTCCTTGAATCCCTTTCATTTTAACCCTAAATTCCAAAATGTGTTGAAAAGAAAAGGTGGCAGGACCGGTTTCACAAAGCTTTGTTTAGCAAGAAGTGAAGAAAATACCCCGCTTCAGTGGTGCGTCATTCCAATCTCGATAGATCATGATGTTGATTGCCTTCAAAGTAAAGACACACACAAAAAAAAAATCCCCAACAAAAATCCCCAACGAGTCTGCCCCAATAAGAATCCCCACTGAGTCTGCCTTAGTTAAAAATCCCCAAGCGGAATGGGACGGAAGGACCAAAGCCTTACACGGGCGAATCATCACAAAATCCGGAAATGCGAGTCTGATCAGTTTGAAAGGGGGTCGCCAGTGAATCCAATCAATGGCAGAGTTTCTCAACAGAAATGAGGCCGGGACCAAGAAATTGGAATGATCAAGGCCACCGAACCAACCACCGTTTTCAAACTGACAATTGTTCTTTGTTTGGAAAATTGAAATAGGTGCAATCCAAAGCAACCGTTGCAAGAAGCAGGTGCCACCCAAAAGGAAAAGAAATGTGCGAGTGCAAGAAATAGCTTTGCAACAAGGAATCAACCCAAAAGGGAAGTTTCCCCAAATTCTCTCCTGCATTTTTACTAAACAAAAAATGAAAAAAAAAACAACAAAATAAGAATAAAAAAAACCAAAAAATAAACAATAAAAACGAAAAGAGAAGTAAGAAGAAAATTCAAAAAAAGGGGTTTAGTTTAGAAGCCCCAAAATCAATCTTTCACCTGTTGCCAACATTAGGGCTCCAATCCCTGAGTTGAGCAGTTTTCTTTAGCCAACATTAGGGCTCCAATCCCTGAGTTGAGCGATCTTCTTTTAGCCGACATTAGGGCTCCAATCCCTGAGTTGAGCGATTTTCTTTAGCCGACATTAGGGCTCCAATCCCTGAGTTGAGCGATTTTCTTTAGCCGACATTAGGGCTCCAATCCCTGAGTTGAGCGATTTTCTTTTAGCCGACATTAGGGCTCCAATCCCTGAGTTGAGCGATTTTCTTTAGCCGACATTAGGGCTCCAATCCCTGAGTTGAGCGATTTTCCTTTAGCCGACATTAGGGCTCCAATCCCTGAGTTGAGCGATTTTCCGATATTAGGGCTCCAATCCCTGAGTTGAGCGATTTTCCGATATTAGGGCTCCAATCCCTGAGTTGAGCGAGTTTTCTTTAGCTGACATTAGGTCTCCAATCCCTGAGTTTGAGCGATTTTCTGTTAGCCGGCATTAGGGCTCCAATCCCTGAGTTGCGATTTTCTTTTAGCCGACATTAGGGCTCCAATCCCTGAGTTGAGCGATTTTCTTTTAGCTGACATTAGGGCTCTAATCCCTGAATTGAGCGATTTTTCTTTTAGCCGACATTAGGGCTCCAATCTCTGAGTTGAGCGATTTTCTTTTGCCAACATTAGGGCTACAATCCCTAAGTTGAGATTTAAACATAGGGCCTCCATTCCCTAGTCACCTTTGCCAACATTAGGGCTCAAATCCCTAAGTTGAGATTTAAACACAGGGCCTCCATTCCCTAGTCGCCTTTTGCCAATATTAGGGCTCCAATCCCTCAGTTGAGAGATTTTCCTTTAGCCGATATTAGGGCTCCAATCCCTGAGTTGAGCAATCTTTCTTTTAGCCGACATTAGGGCTCCAACCCCTGAGTTGAGCGATTTTCCTTTTAGCCGATATTAGGGCTCCAATCCCTGAGTTGAGCGATTTTCTTTAGCCAACATTAGGGCTCCAATCCCTTAGTTGAGCGATTTTCTGTTAGCCGATATTAGGGCTCCAATCCCTAAGTTGAGCGAGTTTTCCTTAGCCGACATTAGGGCTCCAATCCCTGAGTTGAGCAATTTCCTGTTAGCCGACATTAGGGCTCCAACCCCTGAGTTGAGCGATTTTCTTTTAGCCGGCATTAGGGCTCCAATCCCTGAGTTGAGCAGTTTTTCTTTAGCCGACATTAAGGCTCCAATCCCTGAGTAGAGCAATTTTTCTTTTGGCCGACATTAGGGCTCCAATCCCTCAGTTGAGCAGTTTTCCCTTTTAGCCAATATTAGGGCTCCAACCCCTGAATTGAGCATTTTTTTTATCTTTTGCAAACATTAGGGCTCCAATCCCTGAGTTGCGCCTTTTAAACTTGAGGTTTCCAATCCCCTCATCAATTCTGCGGGTTTTTATGGCAATTAACTCACGAAATTTTCCTAGTGAAACTGGGGTAGAAAATTTCGTTCGTTTGTTTTGTTGTCTCAGCAGGTCTGATCTCGAGGCGCATGGATCGAGATGACCTACGGAGTGAGTCTCAATCCAGAATAAAGAAAGGAAGAAAAGAACAAAAAAAAAGACGTTCCCAAATACTGGAGCAAACAAAGGGTGGATCGCTCAAAATCTGATTGAAGTCCCGAGCTCCGCCAATCCCGCTTCACTCAATGCTGCAAAAAATAAACAAGCACCTACAACTTGCAAGCATCAAGATTTGGATCGAAGTCTACAAGCAGAATCAGCTAAGACCCAAGATCAAGTTACGAAAGAATTATAGATAGGAATCTTGTAACTAGCGGTTGACAGGCATAAGTAGTTAGTTCAGTTTCAATTTTTCTTTGGTTGTAATAAGGAGGTCGGTAAAGCGGTAGCGGCAACAGCAACAGCAGTAACAACAAGCATTGTAATCCCATGGTAGTCCCAGCTACCAAAATTTTCCGAACTACATTGACCTGATTCCTGTTTAGCCCAGGATATGTAGGAAATCTTTGAAGCAAAGATTCGGTCAAATCTTTCAAAAATGGGCTTCACGCGGAGTATTCCAACGGGCAAAAATCGCTCATATCCGCTCACTTTATCTTTGCACGAAAACCTCGCATGTTTTCGAACAAAGAGGGGCAGCTGTGAGCACGTGATTTTTGTTTCCACGACAATTACTCCAAAAGAAATAAAAAAAAAATAATAATAAATTGTCTTTGTGTATAATTTTGTGAACTTGCGTGGCATTTTGATAGCTATTTGTAGTTTTGTCTTTGATTGTTTATTTTATTAATTAAAAATACAAAAAATGTGGATTGCGTTAAATTTAGGATCTTATTCTACCATTAGGAATTAATTAAATCATATTGGGTTTTTAAATGAATGAAAATCACACAAAAAAATATTATTTTTGGTAATTTTGTCATTTTTAGCGTTAATGGTTGATTTGCTTAATTATATATGATATTGTGTGTTAATTATTACTAAAAATCAATTAATGTCTGTGTGGTATAATTTTAATTTTATAATTTATTTTTGGGATTTTTGTAAATTCAGATTTTTAATTAGAAATTAAAGAAGGGAAAAGAAAAGAGTGCAAAATTGAGGAAAATATTTGGACCTGGGCTCGTTTTAAACCCAAAAATCAGGCCCAAACACATTGATCCAATCCGTCCCCAGGATACAAAAAAAAATGACGTCGTTTCGGCACCCTTCATCTGAACCGTTGGTCAAATAGATCCAACGGTCCAGTTCAGGTCTCTTATTAATCCAAACGACACCGTTTAGGCATGACCAATCAGAGCCGTTCATCCCATCCAATCCAACGGCTCTAGGCTTTCCCCAGATACCCGACCCACTGATACCCGGATTGACCCATTCCCAATATTAAACCAAAACGATGTCATCTCTTTAAGTTGAGAGATCAAGGCCGTTGATCAATGGTGATCCAACGGCCAAAATTCAACCCCTCGTCCCATATATAAACTTTCCCCTCTCTTACCCCCACGCCCTAAGCCAGACCCCCCCCCCCCATCTTCGTCTCTTTCAGAGACTGAACCCAAACACCCTCAGAACCCTAGCGCTGCCCTTCCATGCCCTCATCATAAACCCAACGGCAACAATGCCGGTAACCACCAGATTAACACCCCTAGTTCACCTCGACCCCCTGGACACGGATCTGCAAACCGTTGGTCTCAAACCTTCCCCCATCGTCTCGAATCTTCATTTTGAAGATTCGAGCCAAACCCCAACCTATGCCAAACCACCCCAAATCCAAACCAGTTACCCCTCTGACCTCCCTCGTGACCAAACCAAGCCTGGTTTAGTTCGAATCTAACCAGAAAAGCTCGCACCCCAAATTTGCGCCCCGAGAACCCTAAAAGTCCAAAACCTGGGGTTTTGTCCAATTAAGTGAAGGGTTGAGGTTTAATAGACCTTAATCGAGGTGTTCTCAGTTGAGAACACTTCGATTAAGGTCCATTCGACTTTAAAATAGGTCGAGTCCAGTTCGGGCCTGGTTCACTTTGTTCTTAATCTTCCGAGATAAGTTCCTTTCCCTTCTGCTTTTGTTTCTATTTGTATTTGCTTTGTATGATTAGTTAGCTTGTTTGATTTTTTTATGTTATCTTCTTTCAATTCTGTCCGTCTTCATAAAGACCTTTTATGTAGTCATTTTTTCTTCTGAATACTTGTTACTTGTACTCACAGTGAATTATATGTCCAAGCTGTTTTGAATCATAGGATAGTTAAGGTCGTGTTTAAAATCTCATGTTGCATCTAAAGTCACTGAAAGCCATCTGATGACCTGTTTGATATATTTTATTGGTTGTTGGCTATCTGTTGTAGCTCACATGGTCAATTAAGTAAGTGTCGTCAACTAAACTCACTTGAAAACTAGAAAACATGAGGCTGCCCATTCCAGTAGGATTTCTAGCATGACTCCTGTTCTTTGTGTTAAGAACTCGTATCAATGTGTTGGTTTCAGTATATTTTTGATCCTGGTTTGCCTCCTCAATTGCCTGTTTGATCCTTGGGCTTTGATTTGGTCAGGATTGGTTCCCAATATGACCTACTCATACCATTGGAGTAACTTCCCTGTTTGACTGAGTATGAATCAATAAATGAAGAAACTGGTTGTAGCTGTAGAACTGTAAGCTAACCTGAAACCAGTCTTAAGAGTTAAGTCTATATAGACTATAACCTCCAACTTCTAAGCTTAAGGGCAATGCAATAAATCACAGGAGTTTCAGGGGTATTCTTAAAAGTTCTGAAATGCTTAAGGGCAAATGGGCTGACAATAGGGTACTAAAATATTAATTAAACTAATGAAATTAATTGACCAATAGTGGGATTGATTATATGTTAAGCATCTTTAGCAGCTGGAACTCAGTAACAACATGGGTTAATAATAAAAAGCTGAAAATGCACATGAGAATAGTAGTGGAACCTGCTGTACAGTAGGATATCCACTGCATTTTTGAATTTCAGAAGATTAAAATAGAGGAGAAACTCCATGCCTAGACAATCCTAAGTGGAAATGACAGCCTTTAGGATTTACTTTAAGCCATGGGCAGCCTGCCTATAAAAGGGAGTTCTTCTCTTCTAAACCGGGAGGAGAAAAAAAAAGGTCAGAACCCAAAAAAACTGGAGGAAAAACAGAGAGAGTTTTGACATAACATTTTGGAGAGACCAAGAGTTTAAGAACCAGAAGAGAGGGAAGGGGGTTTGGAACCAAAAAGAAACTTGAGAACAAAGAAAAAGCTGAAAATTCTGCTTTTCTTCACCTTTCTTTTGTTTTGAAATCAGCATTAACTGTTTTGTTCTATTCGAAACTTGGGCTTCTTTCTTTGAGTATCCAAAAACCAGAAAACTGTTGTTCCACTGTCATTGCGGATCCTCCTATTTCTGTTTGGCCTCAACTGAGTCTCCGGAGTTTGTTTTGGTTTGGATTTTGAGCACTGTTTCCATTGGTTGTGGCTGAACTCTTTCACTGGGATTTATCCTACTTATTTTACTGCTGAAACTGCTGCTTTTGGTGCTTGTTGTTTGTTGTTGGTCATTGTTGTTGCGCTGATCACTCCTCTTTTCCTTCTTGTGTCCAATATCCAGGTACACACTTGAATTTCACGCTGATGTAACAGTAACCATGAGTATAAAATGAAAGACGTGAAGAATTTCAATCATTTGGTGCTGCAACTATAGTCTTATAAAGTGTTAGAAGATTGTATGATTCTTTAAGGTTATAACTCAATAGAAAATACATTAGGTAGTTTGCACTTAATTGAAACTTAGTTTGTTTAATACTGTGATCTTAGTTGTTTAGTTGTCTGTATGATATGGAATGCACAGGTGGTTAGTATATCGATAGTTAAATCTTATCTCTAGTCCTATTTTACATACATAAGGCAGATTGCTTCTAATTTGGCCAAAAATGCAATATAGTTTTAAGTCATTTGAGCTGACTCTATCAAATCGGATTTCATTAGGCAATTTATAGGACAATGTTTGAATCCCATTAATAACATCCTCTAGTAGTTAATTCCATTAATCTCATTAAAATGAGTTAGTTTAAATTCAACTTGGAGAACGTTTAGCGTGAGTTTAGCATTTTCTCAATCTTGTATGCATTTTTTTTAATTAAATTAAAAGCATGTTCGCTCATGGAATAAGGCACGAAATAATTCCCCGTCTCACAAATAATTGATCTGATAATTAATAAGAGGCCGGAGCTGGCCAAGCATGTAATTTAATTAGCGTACATTTTCTTTCTTTCATTTTTAGAGACAAACATAATAGAAAATGTAGTCACTGTAGGTTTATCCTTTCAAAAAAAAAATGAGACGGGCCTCGCCAAAATACAAAAAAATGCAAATTGCGGGGCCCTCAATAATTGGTCGTAATAAATATTTAGATTTCTTGGGATGGACTGTTTAGTGAATTTCACTGCCTTCCCTAAAGATAATAACGCGTTAGACTCTTTAGGCGCGATTTAATTAAATAACCTTCTTAAATTCAGGTGCGCATTTATGCGACCCAAATCCAAATCTCAACGGAGTTGGAATGTATTAACAACCACGGGCGCATTGATTGTGACGTGGTTCGAAATGCATTTTCACGACGTTGCAATTCCATAAAAAATAAATAATAATAATAATAATAATAATAAAGCGATTTAAACCTAATAACATAAAAAATAAATAATAACAATAAAGCGGTTTAAACCTAATAAAAGCACACAATCTATAACATGTATTAAAAATCAGATATTTAGCCATTATAACAATTTAAGCGACCGTGCTAGAACCACGGGATTCGGGAGTGCCTAACACCTTCCCTCGGGTCAACAGAATTCCTTACTTAGAATTTCTGGTTCGCAGACTTCATTTGGAAAGTCTAATATTTTCCTCGATTTGGGATTCAAGATAAACCGGTGACTTGGGACACCAAAAGCCAAACCTTTCCCAAGTGGCGACTCTGAATTAAATAAATAATCTCATTTCGAATATTGTCACTTAAATTGGAAAAACCCCCTCGTGCATTTTACCCTTCGGGGCGGGCGCGCAAAAAGGAGGTGTGACAGTTTTCACAATCATAACAATAGAATTCATCATTAATGTTAAAAACAAGAGGAAGAAAGGTAAAAACTCTGTGCCGAATCTTCCCCCTTGCTTCTTGACTATTCTTGCCTTCAAAAACCTCGATATCTTCTTTTAGGGCGAGCTGGGCTTCTTATAGGTCAAGGAGAGTCGCCTCTGAAGTTACGAATTTACCCCTGAAATAAAAATCCCCGGAGGAACGAGCACGGTCGCGGATATACCACGGATGGGCCGCGCATATCGACTTTCATTCTGCCTGATGAGCGCAACCGCGGATGGCCCAAACTCCTGGAGTTTAGCTCTGCCTTCCATTTTTCCTTCTTCTTCTGTGCGCGCTCACCTCCGATTGGCATTCCTTGCTCCAAATTAACTCCAAAACACTCTTTAATATCCTCATAGCCAGCATTCGCTCCTGCAAAGCACAATGTTCTTAATTAGAGCAATTTATTATTATTTAACATTCAAATATCAATAAAGTGCAGCTAAGTTAGAGCGTAAATGGTAGCTAAACTACATAATTATAGCCTACTATCAACACCACACACTTAAACCATTGCTCATCCCCGAGCAATCAAACCACACTCTACAGAGGCCTAACTTCACTAAGTGACTTCCCTAATTCGTCACACCAAGAATATTTCACATAGATTGAGCACAGTAGTGTAATATCTTCACTTCAAGAGTTGACTCTCACATGTCACGCAATATTCCTAACTTACTCACTTACTCTAACATAGAGGTCAAGATTTACCTTTCCTTCATGAATCAAGTGCCCTCACATCGCAAACTAGAGTAGTTCCACACACAATAAAAGTTAAGAACAATTAGGGACTCAAGATAGACAGAATTCACTCACTCTCAGAAAGAACATTCATATGCCACAAAAGATGCACCATAGACTTTCCCGTAGTGTACTACTCTACTAATCGAGCTCATTTAGTCTAGGATCAAGTAGGACTTTATTTGGTTGTAATGTAGGCTAAGGGCCAGGTAGGATATATTTAGATATAATAGTGACTCCACCTCCCTAAGCACTTTAATACATATACTTTAACATTTAAAACGCCACACTTATGTCAAACCATGACTCCACCTTCACATAATTCTACATTAACTCCCAAATTATTTAAGCACCAGTATATCAAGAGTCACCACTAGTCAATGAATATTTGCACACAATACCACTATATTGTTTTTCTCTTTTTTTTCTTTAAATTCAAGTGGCTCTTGCTCTTTCAAATCAGTGCATCTTTCTCCTTATTTCATTTGTTCCACTCAAAAGCCAAACCAACCACCCCACACTTTAACTTTTACAACGTTCATAACAATTCAAGCGTTCATAAGAGGTGAACAGGTTCAAATAGATGGTTAATTCAAACAAAGGGGTAAGGCTTGTAATGTAGTTGCCGAAGAAGCAGGATTACAGGTTCAAAGGGGATTACAGGCTCAAAGGGTTAACTACGATACATAACAATTAGGCGGGTAAGTTATATATGTATGAATCAACAAAGAAATGCCTATATCATTTTCAAGACTGAACAAAACTACTATTTTGCTTTGTAGACACACGGGGCAAGTTCTAGGCATCACATGTAGTGCACAAAATACAACAATCCTCACATACACATGGCACATGATCCACTCCAGATTGGATCATCGAAACACTCTAGTTAGAGTACTTAAGACAAGTTAAGAACATTCCATTTAAGGCACTCTAACAAGAAACAACAATTGAGCCTAAGCGTCACACTAAAGTATCTACTGTATTCAAGGCATAATGACGTTAAGAGATCCTCCTTCCATATCAGCCCATAACCCACAAGTATCTAACTAAAAATTAAAAACTAACTAACCCAGTTCAAACAAAAACCCGTGGAAAAGAACCACAATCCAAAAAAAATAAAGGGTAATTGATACACTACCTACAAAAGAAATTTTTTTATATAATTATATCGACTTAGACCCTCAAGAAGCCCATTGAGTGATATCCGTCATCGGGACAAGTCGAAAATTTTGAATTTCTCACACATTCACACAACTAAACAAAGACCAAGATCAAGCTACATTCCTATATATATATACAACATACAAACGAAGTATCCCTCACCCTCATACTTAAAAAGATGTCATGTCCCTATGTCATAAAAAAGAAAGTAATGCGAGGCAAAGGAACTTCCCCGGACCAACAGTCTTGATCGCAGACAGTGTCGGGGTCTAAGTGACACGCCCGCCTCAGCGCATGCAGCCAGCCCATGATTCTCTTATCTAATTTAGCATTTTGGGTGGCCAAGGCATCAACTCTAGTCGCCAAGTCTGCGACAGTAGTTCGCAGCCCTGCCATTTCCTACTCTAAGGCTGCTAGCCGCGTATTCCGATCGATCTCAGACGGTCCTTCAGCTTCGGCAACTCGCACATGGGTGGGCGACTCAGCCCCCGCTTCATCCTGCTCGTCATCTCCCTCCTCAGGTGTATCAGAATTATCACTATTAGCACCTCTAGGTGCCACAGGGTCCTTCCCAATAGTCACTTTATCCGCCCGAAATTTTGCTTTTTCTTCACTTTTCCATCCACGCTCAAGTTCTCCAGCACCCGTGCCGCCCGGCATAATCTAATGACAAGTGAAGGGAAGAAGAAACCATACTGTCGTACTGGACAACGGATGAACATCTCTTCGTGAATAATCTTGGCCATGCCAAAATCGTGGTCATTCATGAAATACCAGATCAATGTCACTCTGGGATCATTCACTTTAGTGGTGTTAGAAGACGGGAACAGGCGGCTATTGATGACATACAACCAACATTTCCCTTCAAAGGTGAGTGCCGCCGAATGAAACTTCTTTCCATGTAGAATCCACATAACTTCCTTGTTGGGCACACATATTATTTCAAATAACAAATCCCACGTGGTGAATTATCTGCCATGGGCTTTATAGTAGTCATCCGCCCCAGGGTCCTGCCCGAACATGGGCAGCTGGTACGCTCTCCGAATGGCCTCAATAGATGCGTCCACATTTTTCTTTTGCACCGTGCAAACACCATTCACTTATTCCAGAAGTTTCACGTAAAACTCCCTCACAACCATCAAATTAGCTTCATCCGGTTCTTCAAAGAAAATATCCAGCTCGCGCCAGACCAATTCATTGTACATGTTGGGACAGTCATATTGGAGAGACCCTATATCAATACCCCTCTCCAGTATGGGCTTCTTGGAAGCCTCGTGACCAAAACGGTCCTGAGTTGCGCTGGAGACGAACTTGGAGCTATCATACTGACGAGCATGAGTTGAAGCTCGTGGTCTGGAGGATCCAGCTTGGCCACTGGAGGATGCGCATGTGGTTCTTCGTTTCTTTGATGGCGCCATAACACCTGAAACAAATATCACTATCAGCGAAACACAAAATATGTGAACCAAAGGCAGTTACTCAGACTTCACTTGCACAATTGGTCACAATTTACATTCAAAACTCACTGTGGAATTTAAACAAACACATGATGTGCACAATTTACCGGAATTCCCACATAAGAAATTGATAAGCCCAAACTCAACCACAAATAACCCAATGTCAACCACACATGTCAAGAGACACATCTACTACAATCTCAACAAACCCACTAGGGTAACTAGAGCACAATACTAACGAAATTTACTACAAAAGAAGAAGAAAACTACTACAGAAATAAGAACTCAAATAACCCAACATGAATGTAAATAAGTGCCCTTACCTGGTGGAGTTGCAAGTATTGTATGGGAGGGAAAACAGTTAGAAGAGAGAATAGGGTAGAGTGAGGGGGGTAATCTATGATGTGGGGGGAGAAGGGTTGGGGTTCTTTGGGAAGAGAGAAAGGGGTAGGTGATTTGATTTATAAAGGGGGGTTTGGGGTGGGGGATCGGAAATAGGAGTTAAGAGAGATGGGGTAAGAGATATCCGGTTAGGGGGGAATATTAGTGATTACAATATTAGAAATAACAGAAAAAAAGTAAATAATAAAAATACGCTAACTAAACTTGCAGACGGCGCTCTGTGCACGGTCGGTCTGCGGTCCAAGCGCAGTCGCGCATGAAAGGCAGTGTGATATGCAATCTGCACGGTTCGAGTGTGGTCTAAGTGCAACCACGGTTGTGGCAATGTGCGTGAGGCAGTGTGAGATGCCATATGTGCGGTCTGAGCACAGTTTGAGCGCAGCCGCAGACCTGACTCCAGAAATTTTCCTCTCTCGCCACTTTTCACCTATCTCTGGGTTGATCCCTTCAGCACCTGGTGGACTTATCACTCTCCCAAACTCACCTACACTTGTTAGTACCTACAAAATAAAAATAACAAATTCTAACTACACTAAAAATCACTACGCATTGGGTTGCCTCCCAACAAGCGCCTTAGTTAATGTCGTGGCACGACGAATACAACAGATCAATGGGTTGCCTCCCATGAAGCGCCTGATTTAACATTATGGCACGATGCATATAAGAGTATTTAAGGTACGCTCAACATTGGAGGCTCGATCAAATGGGTCACTGACACTGCCTTTGCTTCCTCCATGCCCACATCATGTTTTAATTTATGACCACTGACTCTGAACGTGCGAGAGTCATTACTCGCAGCAATCTCTATGACACCTGTGGGGTTAATTTCAACCACACGAAAAGGCCCTGACATCGTGATTTCAATTTGCCCGAAAATAACCTCAGTCGTGAGTTGTATAGAAATACCATATCTCCAGGTTTAAAATTCCGCTCAACAATATTTTTATCATGTATCATCTTTATTCTCTCCTTGTATAATCTTGTGCTCTCAAAAGCATGGTATCTGAACTCATCAAGCTCGTGCAACTTCGTTACTCTACTTGTTCCCGCAACTTCAATATCAAGATTCGATTGTTTCAATGCCCACCAAGCTATATGCTCTAATTCTACCGGTAAATTACACGCCTTCCTAAACACCAACTTATATGGCGACATGCCAATTAGAGTTTTGAAAGCAGTTCGATAAGCCCAAAGTGCATCATCTAACTTCCTTGACCAATCTGTTCTAGTAGCATTCACAGTCTTAGTCAGCACACTCTTTATTTCTCTATTCGAGACTTCCATTGCCCGCTTGTTTGTGGATGATATGGGTTGGCCACCTTGTGGCGTACATCATACTTCTCCAACAACTTTGCGAAAACTCGATTACAAAAGTCAGTGCCTCCGTCACTGATTATTGCCCTTGGAGTGCCAAATCGGGTGAATACGTTCTTTCTCAAAAAACCAATTACCCCCTTGCATCATTTGTAGGGAGTGCTGCAGCTTCCACCCATTTGGACATGTAGTCCACAGTGACGAGTATGTACTTGTTGCCATGTGAGTTAACGAACGGCCCCATGAAGTTGATCCCTCATACATCAAACACTTCTATCTCCTGAATTGGGATCATAGGCATCTCATGTCGGCGGGAAATATTCCCAGTCTGTTGGCATTCATCATACCTCTTTATCCATAAATGTGAATCTTTGAACAGTGTTGGCCAGTAGAAGCCCGACTCCAAGACTTTCGCATAGTCCTTGCTCCCCCGAAGTGCCAAACATATGGTGACGCGTGACATGCTTACAAAATAGAAGACTGGTCTATCTCGGGGATACATATCCGGATCATGTTATCAACACAAATCCTGAACAGATAAGGCTCATCCCAATAATACATGCGACAATCACGAAAGAACTTTTCTTTTGAACAGAAGAAAGGTCATAAGGAACAATACCACTCGCCAGGTAGTTTGCAATGTCTGCATACCATGGCGCTTCCTCGAGACTCGTGGCTAGTAGTTGTTCATCTGGAAAAGTTTCCAGAATTTCTTCTACCTCAACCTTCTTTTCAGCTCCTTCCAGCCTAGATAAATGGTCAGCTACTTGGTTCTTTGTTCCCTTTCGGTCACGAATTTTTGAATCAAATTCTTGTAACAGTAGCACCCATCGAAGCAGGCACAGTTTTGACTCCTTCTTCTCGATTAAGTACCTGAGAGCAGTATGGTCAATGTAAACAATTACCTTCGAGCCTATCAGGTATGACCTGAATTTGTCAAATGCAAACACCACTGTCAGCATTCCCTCTAGGTCACAGTGTAATTTAGCTGGGCTCCACTCAGCGTTCTACTTGCGTAGTATATTGGATGCATGATTTTATCTTTTCACCGCCCAAGAACCGCTCCCACAGCATAGTCACTTGCATCACATATCAGCTCAAATGGTTGCTCCCAGTCGGGCACAACTATGATAGGTGTTGTTACCAGTCTCTTCTTTAGTTCCTCAAAATCTACCCTGCAGTCATCAGAAAACACTAAAGGGTGATCTTTTTCAAGTAATTTACACAAGGGGTTAGCAATTTTGGAAAAGTCTTTTATAAATCTCCTATAGAAACCGGCGTGCCCAAGGAAACTTCTGATTGCTTTGATGGAAGTGGGTGGTGGGAGCTTTTCTATCACATCAACCTTTGCATGATCCACCTCAATACCTTTACTTGACACTAGGTGCCCCAAGACTATACCTTCTTGTACCATGAAATGGCATTTTTCCTAGTTGAGTACCAGATTAGTCTCGATACACCTTTTCAAAACTCTTCTCAAGTTCACAAGGCAATCATCGAATGAGTTCCCCACCACTGAGAAGTCATCCATGAAAACCTCCATTATCTCCTCTACCATATCTTTGACGATGGCCATCATGCACTTTTGGAATGTGGCGGGTGCATTGCATAGGCCAAACAACATTCGTCGGAAAGCATAGATTCCATAAGAGCAGGTGAACGATGTTTTCTCTCTATCCTCCGAGGCAATAGAAATCTGATTATACCCTAAGTACCCATCCAGAAAGCAAAAGTGAGACCTCTCTACTGATAACTAGGGATTTTGACGCATTTTATACTCCTTCTTGCTGACGCTTTGATTGTAAATTCATACAAAATAGTCCCAAAAGGCTCATAAGTTGTGCTTAATTGTAGGTTTGATCAACAAAGTGACAAGATGTCAAAGATCAACTCAAAAGGAGTGAAACTTGCACAAGTACCAAAGACAAGACATACTCAAGAAAAACAGGCCGAGTGCGGCCGCACTACACTTTGTGCGGTCTACACTAGGGAGATTCAGAGAGCTGGTATTTTAGGCATTAAGGCAGTGCGGCTGCAGAAGGTTTTGTGCGGTCCTCACTAAAGGCTATGTGGCCGCACTACCATTCTGTGCGGTCCGCAGAGCCAAGGTTTAGAGAGGGTGAGTTGGAGCTTTCAAGCCTATGCGGTCCGCGGTCCAGTTTGTGCGGACCGCACTAGAAGCCTCCACGGTTGCAGTCCATTCTGTGCGGTCCACGGAGCCTGAGTTCAGAGATTCAAGTTTTCAAGTTCAAGAGCCTAGTGCGGCCGCACACCATTTTGTGCAGTCCGCACTAACCCCACAGGGGCATTTTTGTCTAGATTTTCCAGCTTAGTATAAATAGATCCTTTTTCCATTTTTAGGGTATCAGATATTGTAATACAGCAGCTGCGCTCGTGAGACGACTCTTCTTAGCCATTTTGGGCATTTTTACCTAGTTTTCATCATTGCATCTTTGTATTTAACTTAGCAATTAATTAATACTCCCTTTGTTCTAATTTATGTGAACCTATTTCCTTTTTGGTCTGTTCCAAAAAGAATGAACCCTTTCTAAATTTGGTAACAATTTAGCTTAAACTTATAACTCTACCCTTAATGAGAAGCTTTTATAACCACACAAATACTCTAGGGCCCATTTGGACTTGTATAGCACCACAAATTCCAAAAGTCTTCATTTTTTTCTTAAACTTCGTGCCCAGTCAAACAGGTTCACATAAATTGGAACGGATGGAGTATGTGTTTATCTTCATCTATTTCTCTGTTTTTCTCTTCAAGTATGAGTAGCTAAACCCATTAGCTAGGGTTGTGGCTCAACCCTAGTGTGGTCAATTGATGGGTGTTGCAATTTCGGGTTAGATTGACTATGGGTGTTTGTTATTTGGGTCAATTTCATGGTTTAATTACTGAATCAGTGGTTGCAAATACTAGTTTGTACTAAGTTGACTTGGGCTCTTCTTGAGAAAGAGAGCCTAAGTCTCCGAAAGTGATCCAACAAGGAATTGGGATGGACTCAAGAGAATTGATAGTCCTAATTAAAGGGTTAAACCTAGAGAGTAATTCCCGACTTGAACCCTAAGTTGTTTGAGCAAATTTGCATGCCCATTGGTCTTGATAAAGTCAATTGGGCAAAATCACTTGATCCACCGAGAGGTGTAGAGTGGGTAAAGTAGTGCAATGGTTATATCATACTCTCCAATCATGTCAATAGAGCCTTAGTTTCAAATACTCGTCAATTGACCACCTAGGTGGATGCCACTACCCTAGTGCTTTTAGAATATTTGAACAACCCGTAGCATTTAACTTTTAGCTTAACTTACAATTTGTAGTTTGTTAAAAATAGAATTATAAAAGAAAACCCCAAAAATTATGAGAAGTGCAATTTGGAACACTACGCAATCCTAGGCTAAATAGACACTCAATTCCAATTCTAGCTCTCTGTGGATATCGATCCCAACCCAAAATCGGGTAAAAGCTATTGCGACCCTCTCTCGCTACTTATTAGTGGTGCGGAGTTGGCTGCGATCACTTTTTGGCGTCGTTGCCGGGGAGCTAACGGTTTTGGCTATCTATTTAGTTAGTTTTGTGTATTGTTCTTCTTTTCTTCTTTGTTACTTACTTGTTTGTGTCACTACTCAGGTACTAAAATGGCATTGAACAACGCAAATGACCCTCTTGGAAAAGTGATTGCGGGGTAGGAGGTAGATGATGTTGAACACGATGAGGTTCCTCTTGTACCTCAAGGACAACGTAGAGGCCGCAACGCCAATGCTAATCCAAATGACAATATTCCTGACCCTCCTCCACCACTTCTAAGAGTGGCCCAGAGTACTTCTGAACCAGGGTATGCAAGTGCTATTGTCCCACCCAGAATACGAGCGGGCAACTTTCAGATAACTAATGTGATGTTGACCTTACTTGAGCAGCGTGGGAACTTCACGGGCATTGCAGATCAAAATGCCTACAAACATCTCAAGGGGTTCGTGGATACATGATGGGGGAGCAAAAAGGGTAGATACCATGTCTATAGGAATTCTAAATTCTCCATTCTCACATAGATACCATGTCTATAGGTTTCGAATTCTGCACATTCAAACACATATAGATACCATGTCTATAGGTTTTCAAATTCTGCACATTCAAATGCATATAGAAAGCACGTCTATAGGGAATTCTGAATGCCCATTTTCATATAGAAATCATGATCATAGGTCTGCTACTCTGGTCTAGAAATCATGCCTATAGGTCCTTCTAAATCCTGTATATTTATTATCATCTAGAAATTGTGTCTATAAGTATCTGGGAATCTGAATTCTACATATGCATATAGAAAATATGCTTATAGGACCTTTTAAATCATGTGTATTCATTTGCCATCTAGAAATCATGCTCATAAGACTTAAGTGTTCAATTGCATTTAGATACTATGTCTTAAACCAAATTCAGCACCTAGATATCATGCTTTTGCATTTTTACCATACAAGGCTTAAAATCAATTACACGTAGAAAGCATGTCTATAGGAGATATTAATCTAATCTGAATCATTTCATTCACGTACAGAACTAAAATCAGTAATAACGAGTATCATCAGTTTCAGAGCCTATAACTTTCGTTAAAGTGTGCTTTCTTTTCATAATCTGATTTCCCCTTTTTACCAGCATGTACTCAGTTTATTATTTTAGACCTTATTATTTCATAGCTTTCCTGAATTCAATAGATACCATACCTATAGGATCTTTGTCCAACACTTATGCAAGCCTTAGGATAAAAGTTATAAACTGAATCTGTTCTATTAACTACAACCAGCATGCAACTGATTCGAGCTTCTTATCTGAAATATGTAATAATCAGTCTACCTCAACCTCTAAGTTCTTTCATATTCAGCATTTAATCAGACCCTAAACAGTACGTGTAAGACATGCTAAATTACGTGCTTCTTTGACTAAAGGAGGTATATCTGAGCCCTTTTGCCTGTTATGTGCTTTCCCCCAATTTGTTATACATGTTCTTGCATGTCGCCTTAGAATTTTGCCTTTGAAACTACAAATAAGCCGATATCCCTTCCATTTAGGATTAGTAGTCCTAAATGCCTCCGGGACTGACAGGATTAGGGCGGGTAATAGCATGCAATGAGTAAACGAGACCATTCTGCGCTTTAATACCTTAATGGGGTGGGAAGGGTAGATATGGATATGATGTCCACGCGATAATGCCATGCATAACCCCTCATTGAGGAGTGATTACCGGACATTGTGTGGGGTGATCCATATTAGTAATAAACCTAGGACCCTCTTTCCTTTATTTGTTATCTCTTTTAAAGAATTTCAAATTTTTTTTAAAGAAAAATCAGCTTTCTTTTAGTTCTCTCCAACTTTATTTGTTTGTAAGCCCTTATGTGAAAATCCCCTATTATTTGAAGATTTATTTGTTTACGTGTTATTGCACCTAAGTTCACAATAATAGTCTGGCCGGTAACCACACTAGTGGATCCTGAGGGATGCCTAACACCTTCCCCTTGGGATAATTTCAAGCCCTTACCCTATCTATGGTTACTCAAATCAAACTCTCTTGGTGTCCTAATGCACCCTAATCATTAAGTGGTGACTCTTCAAATTCAAACCCAATTCCCAAAAGAGAATGAGTTGTCCTCCCAAATGTCATAAACCCGATTTCGCAAGAAAAAGGGGGCGCAACAGTAACGTCCCATGAGGACGATTATTTAGGGCCATGGAAATCTGTCCTAATTAGATCTCAATATTCTTTATCCCTGATTCATGTGAGTCTACTCTGTCAGTTAGTTTTCCAGTGTACCCAATCACTTGTTGCATCATTCCCTCAAGTTTAGCAAACATATCTTCATATCTCACAATATGTTGTTGTGAAGGTTGTTGATAAGCCTGTTGCTGATTTTGCTGGTTGTAACCTTGTTGCCTTTGGTAAGGCACAATTTGACCATGTGGTCACATAGCCCCATGGTTATTGTTGTTGTTTTTGTTATATTGCTGCTGAGCTGGTCTATATTATTGATTCTGCTAACCCCAATTCTGACCACCTGGTCTCGGTCCCTCGTAGTTGGCTACATAATTCATGTTCTCTTGATATTGTTGGTTATCACCTTCAGCACTCCATGGCAGAAATATAGTTGATTAATGCATGATGTACATAAACCCCCATTAGTTGCATCAACTATGTGTACCTGCTGTTTCTGGCCTGATTCATCAATCTTTTTGGTGAGGATGCTCATTTGTGTCAGTAGAGTGGCCATATTTCAGTTATGGAGTTAGTCAGGTGTAACACCACTGAGTGAACCACAGGAGTGATTGGAGCGTTTCTTGTTGTCCATCCTGAGTTTTGTGCCATCTTGTCAAGTAGGATCTTGCTTTCTCTGAACGTTTGGCTCAAAAATGCTCCACCTGCTGAAGCATCAACATTGGCTTTCAAACTATCTGCCAAACCCATATAAAATCTCTGCCCCAACATCTGCTCCGGAATACCATGATGTGGGCACGTACCTAGTAGACCCTTGAATCTCTCCCACGTTTCTTGTAACGTCTCTGTTGGTTTCTGTCTAAAGATCAATATCTCATCAACTTGCTGAGCAGTCTTGTTATGTGGGTGAAATTTGTTCACAAATTGCTTGACTAATTCCTTCCAAGTAGTGATGGAGTTTATGGGGAGTGAATTAAGCCAAGTCTGAGCTGCTCCTGTCATTGAGAATGGAAACAATAACAGATGTATTGCTTCCGATGTCACGTTGTGTTGCCTCTGTGTGGCACAGATTGACAGAAAATTCTTCAAATGCTGCTGAGGATCTTCAACGTATGACCTAGAGAATAGTCCCTTGTTCTGCAATAAATGTAGCATGTTATTTGTGATCTGGAATAAATCTGCTTGTATATGAGGGACTACAATGGCAATTGCTAAGTTGTCAGCGGTGGGTTGCTCCCAATCATATAGTGCTTCTTCTGGCACAAAAGGTACCACACCCTGATCATTTGGGTCATTCACTTTGTTTCTATTGTTTGGGTCATTCACGTTGTCTTTGTTGTTTAGATTATCGTCTTCCATGTCTGGTTCAATTTTTTCGGTTGAGTTCTGTTGTTGTTTGTCTTTCCTGTTTGCAGGGTTCAATGCCTTGAACACCTTCTCCGATCTGATAATGATTCAAACAATTCACTAGTTCTTGAGAAGTTTATAGACATGCACCTGTAACAACCACAACTACAAACGTTAGAATTTCAATGATCAGTTCAAATTGAAGAAAATTGACTACAGTAAGAATTTTTACACTTCTTTTTAACTGTAATAAATAACACCGTTAATTTCCCGGCAACTGTGCCAAAATTTTATCATGCCCAACTATGCCTTATAAAAAGTACAAAGAGGTCGCTATAAATATATTCCGGTTCACAAGTCCGGAGTCGAATCCCACAGGGAATTAAAACCTATCAATCATAGCTATTGGACTCACAGAAATTTACGTATTCAATCTTCGGAGATATTAAGTAATAAATTGGATGTTTACTAACTAAATATTACGTAATGCAAATGCAGTAATAAATAACTAACTACAAACAGTTTGTAAGCAAGAATGAGAATGATCTAAGGTTCTGATTTTCCCTCTTGTCGGAATCCTTTCCGCTATGTTTGCTATAAATTTGTCTAAGTTTTCTCTATCGATCATGAGTACTCTGACTGTTGTAACTCTCTCCCGAGTAAATAAAATAATATACTAGACATATTCTCCCAAATTCCGCTAGCTGGCCTTAGTTACAACTCACTTAGATCGCACCCAAGATTTCGTTATCCCTAATCCCACCTTTAAACCCTTCATATTGATCCCTCATATACGTTAGGAGTGGTGTTGTTCAACAACTACCTAACTATGCACTCTCTCCCGAGTAATATATACTAAATAGGTATAGTCGATTGAGGGCCCTTCAATCAACAACAATCACAATATAGTTGAACAAACAGAAAAAATACTATGAGAAATCTATATTAACATAAAAAGAAATTCATTCTCCAAGAGGTTCCATCAAAACCCCAGATTAAGAGTTTATCTATGCATAATAGTTTTCACAATCATAACAATAGAATTCATCATCAATGATAAAAACAAGAGGAAGAAAGGTAAAAACTCTATGCCGAATCTTCCGCCTTGCTTCTTGCATATTCTTGCCTTCAAAAACCTTTCAAAAACCTCGATATCTTCTTTTAGGGCGAGCTGGGCTTCTTATAGGTCAAGAAAAGTCGCCTCTGAAGTTACGAATTTACCCCTGAAATAAAAATCCTCGGTGGAACGAGCGCGGCCTCGGATGGGCCACGCATATCGACTTCCATTCTGCCTGACGAGCGCGGCCGCGGATGGCCCGCGCTCCTGGATTTCAGTTTTGCCTTCTATTTTTCCTTCTTCTGTGAGCGCTCACTTCCGATTGGACTTCGTTGCTCTAAATTAACTCCAAAGCACTCTTTAATGTCCTCATAGCCAAGATTCGCTCCGGCAAAGCACAAAGTTCATAGTTAGAGCCATTTGTTGTCATTTAACATCCATATAACAATAAAGTATAGCCAAATTGGAGCGTAAATGGTAGCTAAACTACATAATTCTAGCCTACTATCAAGTTGCACCGGTGTCTATCCACCATTTGACTTGATTTTCTGCTACAAATGCTTCTTTGACCATCGCTAGAAGTTCATCATTTTATTGTGGTTGACTTTTCCTTTCTTCGTTTTAGCTTTAAGAATTTTACAATCACGAGCATAATGACCAATTTTATGATAATGATAACACTCACTTGACTTAGAATTAGCACTAGTACGCTTAAAATTTTTACTTTTCTTTATCTTTGTAATTTTATTGTTATCTAGTTCCCTTTTGGTTGATTTATCTTCAACCACATGAGCTTTCATGACAAGTTCCTTAAAAATATTAGTGTCACGATTTCTAGTCTCTTGTTCAATTTGCAAATGTTACAATAATTGTTCAAGAGTCAAATTTTCTTATGTAAAAGTTTACTTCTGTACTCTTTCCATGACAGAGAAAGTTTTGAAATAATAGCACCGACATGAAAGTTTTCATCAAGATTAATTCCAGATATAACAATTTTATTAGTTATAAACTGGAATTCTTGCACTTGATCAGTGATTGACTTGTCATCAATCATCTTGAATTCCATATAATCTGAAACAAGAAACTTCTTTGAGCTCGCCTCTTCTGGCAAATAAATAGTTTGAAGTGTATCCCAAAGTTCTTTGGCAAATTTGCACTTGGCATAATATTGATCACAATATTTATTAGTCATTGCTCCAAGAGTATAATTCGTGCATAAATAATCATCATCTTGCCACTTAAGAATTTGTTTTCTAATCGAAGTAGCCTCATTAGTTGCTACCTCAGAATTAGGAGCATTGGGACAAGGTTGTTCAAGAACATACGTTAACTTCAAATGTCGTAGAAAGAATTCCATCTTTCCACGCCATCTAGGAAAGTCTTTGCCATCAAATATTTCAAAATTTGGATTTGGCAAAGATGGAACACCACTCGAAATTGTTGTAGTAACCATAGAGACAATTATCTTCAAATTTTTATAACAAGAATTACAACAATATTAGAAAATAAACTTGCTTGGCTTAGAGGCACGTAGAGATAACGTTTCTTGAAGATAGCTGGAGTCTCTTCCACGAGCAAACGGAATAATAAATAACAACTCTATCTCCGGGATTCAACTAAGCCACACAACAAGTAGCATTCAAGAATGTTGCTCTTCTATTCTTGAATCTATGATTTCACCATTTGATCAATGTCTCTTGTAATATTTTAAGGGAAAAGTAGTATTTTTGAATTGCTTATATTTTCCAAAAAAAATCAGCCCTATTTATAGGCTAAAGACTCTTGAAAGATAAGTTTATTATTTAATAAGTTCATGAATATATTCATGAATTTGGAAGATCAAATGTATTTGCTAAAACCAAAACATATGTAGTAAATCATGTTCATTCACTTTTAAAAAATAAGTCTCTTATAAATACATTAATTTATCAAATACATTATTTCAAATTTATTGAAACACTTATTCCAACATTTCTTTGGAAAAGAGTCCTCCATTTGGATCATAATATCACACGTTTTTCAATTCTTTCATGGTCATTTCTTTTATTTGAGCTTTTCCATTTTATTTGTTACTCTATTTTGAACCCTTGGGAAAAACTAAACAAAAGTCTCAAATATTTGGTGGTGCGTATTATTGGCAAATTTTAGAAAAAGAATTGGAAACAATTTATTTTCTTTATGAAAATGCTATTATGGTTATAAAAGATGTTATGGCCTTATAGGCAAGTAGTTACTATAGAAATAATGGTATCCATTTTTACAATTAAAAGATTAGTAAATGTATATGACTGCAAAGAGTGGTCCCATGTTCATGATACACTCTCAAAGAATTCTTTACAGGCAAAATACATAGTTTACTCATCGACCTTGCAGCGAAATTCTTGTTACACACCTTTCATTTCTGAATAATTTTTTACACACTCAATCTTTTAAAAGTGTATCTAAAACACACCACTTTTGTGCTTGACCAATTTTTTCAAATAATGTGAAAGTCACGTCCTAATAGGGTCGTGACAGGTATCATCGACTTTAAAAAGGAAAAAAATATATTAAAAATTACCATTAAAACCCATCTTCTTCATCTTCCCATTTTATATCTTAAGTACCATTTTTGTTGTCATCGTGATTTTTTGTGAGAAAGTTTCCTACAACAACAACACTCAACCACACTATCTAAAAAACTAGGCGAAAACAATCGATCAACAAATTGAGTTCAACAACTCAATAATCAACAAGACCCAATTGAATTTTCAAGCTTTTTTCGATACGCCAATAATGGTGGATTCTAGATTTTTTCACCAAACCTTCAATATTATTCTTAAAGCTTTTAAATCTATCACAAATAAATAGTTTTCATAATATTTGAATAATAAACGAACGAATTTCGCTCAATTTAAGATATAAAATTTTATGTTCTTTCAAAAAGTCTATTTGGGAAAGAAGATGAGTGGGAGGGTGGTCTGAGAAAGAAGACCAGAGGGAGGGGGCAGGGGAGACAAACAATAGGATTTTTTTACGGGCTTCACGTACTTTTTTTGTGTGTAAACACGTAAGTGCTATCTAGTCAAAAATAGTGTGTCTTAGATATATTTTTAAAAGGTTGAGTGTGTTAAAGATTTCCCGCAAAGAAGAGACGCGTAACAAGAATTTCGCTCCAAGGTTATGGGTAAACTATGTATTTTGCCTTCTTTATAATATACTTACAAAAAGTCAAATTCATGAGTAAACCATTACCATTTTTTTAAAAAAAAAAAAAAATACTGAGTAGTATTCAAATTTACTTGCACATCGCAAGTTTTTTAAAAAATTTTTTTATGTATATTGCTATTATCCACCAGCATAGGTGTTAAATAACTTTGTTCTTCAAAAGCTTAACAACAATAACAACCCAGTAAAATTCCAATAGTGTGTACGCAAACCTTACTCTTACCCCGATGGGGAATAGAGGCTATTTTCGATAGACCCTCGGCTCAGGAAAACGAAAATAAAACAAGAAGAAATAATATATCAGCATCGTCAACAGAAACCATAGAAATAATACAAATCATAAAAACCATAAAATAGATGGCATGCAATAACAATAACCAGTAATCAAAGCTATGAAAAATAAAAAAGATAGTGTAGACATAATAATAACCACTAGCCGTCTAAGAATAACCCTATCAAACCAGCCTCACCCCCGGTATGAAGTAGAAAAAGTTCAACTACTCCTTAGCCTACAACCCTAATGCTCGACCTCCAAACTTTCCTATCAAGGGTCATATCCCCTGAAAATTTGTAGTCGTGCCATGGCTTGATCACCTCTACCGTACCCACCAAAGCCAACCGTTCACACCTCCTTCAAAAGCTTAAACATATAAAAATAAATCGCGAAACACTATCGATTCATGTCTTTCAAATTCCAAAAGTTATAGATTCACATCAATTATAGAATTTTAAGGTATCTTAGCTGAAAATTACCCTACTTTTGAAAAAATGCGCAGTGCGCGAACTCAAACCATGTCAAATTATAATTTAGGTTATTTGAATTATGCGTAGATAACCTTAAAATATAAATTTTTCAAAGAAAAATTATATATAATCATCTATATTAATTAAGAAGCGGGAATTAATCTCTCTATATATATGTAATAATCCAATCCCTTAATTTGAGGATTTGTATTTTATTTCGCTATCAATATTAAAGAATACTACACATATTATGTTGTGATGTGTCTTGTTTACGCATATTAAATCAATTCTTACTAACATTTTAAGATCATACAAATGAATATATTTCTCCATCAGGAAAAGTCAATAATCACAATCTCCAGGTATATGTTGCCTAGCCTTTGCTTTTACAACTGTCATTTTTGATGGCTTTAATTAAAGAATAGAACCTAACAACTTGGACTAAAAAAAGTTAATGAACCTTATTCTGTCTATTGTTGCCGAGTACCAACCCTATGAACAACTTAGACATGAAGTATTGGATGGGGGTGGGTCGAACTGGGGGGTGGGTTGAACTGGGGTGTGGGTGTGGGGCGGGGGGGAATGGTGGGGGCAGAAAGTGATCCTCTATTATTAAATATTAATCTTGAAAGATTCCACAAAAAAATCAGGTCCACAAGAATCAAAATTGTATCTTTGTAATTCACAATTTGTGATTTTGTGAAAATATGGAATAAAATATTTGACATGGACAATCTTCTATATTAGCTATTCCAGTTAATTTTTAATTTTAAAAAAAATAAAAATAGTGTTCGGATTCGCTTGTGCGCACCTTAATTATATTTCCGAGTACTTATCACCTTCTACAACCGTAGATACCGAATAATTTTACTCATTAATAGTTAAACATATGAGAAAAAAACCATGACAATCTTAAGACCGTGGAAAGTCATCAATTTAGGTTAAAAAACATTAAAATATCTGATAAAGTTATAAAACAATTACAAGGAAATCAAAAGAAAGAAAAATAGAAGTTAAACAACCACCCTTGACCCCATTAAACAGTTTATTACCTTAGTCTTAATTACTATCTCTGTTGACTAAGAAACCATTAGTTGAACTAGCTAGACAGGTAGTTACAATTTAAGAACCTATATATTACCAGTTCCAAACTACTCCCATCATAATTGTAAAAAAAAAATATCCCTCATATTTTTTATATATATAAACACATAATATAACCCCTCCCTAAAAAGGCGAAGACAAGATATTCACCAAGGAAATTCAACATCTATTATATATTCATAAAAAAAAAGTTAATCTTATATATGCAGTGTAATTTTTCGGCATAAAAAAATTGAACACGTGAAAAAATCAACGAAACTCAAGATCTATTATATATATACATACATAAAAAGTTGACCTTATATGCAACAACCCAATAAAATTCCATAAGTGGGGTATGGGGAGGTAGAGCGAACGCATACCTTACCCCTTGAGTACAGAGGCTATTTCCGGAGGACCCTTGGCTCAAAAGATGAAAAGATACAATAGATCCATACTAGCAACAGCAACAAGCCAGCAAAAGTTGACCTTATACATGCAGCGTAATTTTTTGTCTTCTGCCCCTAGCCCCCCACCCCCACACACACAACACACACTCCCAACTCCCCTAGCCTGCCCCTATGAAGAATATTGGCTAGAAGTATGTCTTACTTCCAAAAATGGTACCTGTTGTCCTTAGAATGGTGCCAGAGTTAAGTCTATTTTACTATAGCCCATAACTAGATAACTGTTGTTAGCAGTATATGCATATCTTATTCATGATCCAAGAACCATGTTATTCAAGTTCTATTGTTTCTATCTCATGTTCTTGTCCATTTTCATTATCTTGTCATCATTAAGCTGTGTTAGTATTTCAGATTCTGAGTCAGAATCTTGGTTTGTGCACCAATATGTAAGACAAACTCAGAGAAAATTTGAGCAGAAAACCAACAACTTTTGGGAATATGATGAGCAATCCAAGAGTTGGGTACAAGTGAATTTGCCTTATGACTTAGTTTCTTGTTTCAATAATAACTGTACAAAAGCCAATAGAATTATTGATCAGATTACTGATACTACTACTACTTATCAAGAACCTGAAAAAAGGGAGATATTTACAAAAGTTAAGGATGAGGAGAGTTGTTCTTATTCAAATCTTCCTTTGAGAAAAAGAGTTTCTTTGACAAAAATGTCTGAGATATCTATTTGGATCACTGGTATAAGTGGGTCAATTTTTGAAAGATTTTGGAATGGATTGCTTTGGGTAATAGCACCTCATGATTTGCCATTATCAGCAGGATATGCAGTTTCTGTTTTTATTGTCAATCAGACAGTTCTTGCTTTATCAGAATCAGGAAACCTTTATCAGGTAATCATTAAGCATCCAAATAGACTACAAATAAGCATGTAAACAATCATTCAACTTTTTGATAAAATTTTGGTGAATATCATAATATGATTCTCTTTTCTACTGATGCGGAAATATATGGAGCGACATGGACAGTGATGATTCATATAGCAGACCTCGACTTGCTTGGAGTTGAAGCGCAGTCATTGTTGTTGTATTAGATTATGATTCTCACTCATACTTGTTGTTTATCTTCCTCTGATCTAAATTTTAGTGAATATCAGATTATAATTCTCTTTTATAATGATGGACTGATATGGGCTTAAATGGAGCGACGTGGACATTGAGGATTCATATAGTCAACCCCGACTTAGGATTGAGGTGTAACTGTTGTTGTTGTTGTTGTTGTTGTTGTTGTTGTTGTTGTTGACCTGTTGTTTTTGTTTTATCAAATTATAATCCTCAGTCAAATTTGCTGTTTATCTTTGGTGTGAATTTTAGAGAATATCTTATTATAATCCTCCTATATAATATTGGACTAAGACGGACTTAAATGAAGCGATATGTACAGTGAGTATTCATATAGCTGAGTCCCAAGATGTTTGGAATTGAAGCGCGGTTGTTTTTGTTGTTGTATCAGTTAAAATTTTCAATAAAATTATGCTCTTTATCTTCCTTTAGTGCAAAAAGGGTAATCTATATTTTCCCCTCAGTTGCAGTTAAGTAATGATCAGCCAGTTTGGATTGATATTACGTCACCAAGCGATCGCCTACCAAGTACAGAAACAACACAAAGTTCTGTAATTCAAATTGTATCAGGAGTTGTCTCCAATGATAGGAAGTGAGTATAGAATATTCAATCCAACTATTTGATTTCCATATTGAGGATTATCTTGAGGAAAAAACAAAGTTAAATTATGTTAGTGCAGATAGTTGTGACTTGTGAGCTCCAGGGCTAAAGCTAATAAGACCTTGAATTTGTGCATCAACATCAGGAGAATATATTTCTGCACAAAGATTGGAACTTTATTAGAACTCTCTGAGGTTGATCCTCTAAGGTAAGAACAACTTATGCATATCACACACTAAGTTACTTTTTATTTTCTATAATGACCGACAGAATGGACGAAGAGGAGCCTTGGCGTAACTTGTAAAGTTGTCGCCAAGTGACTAGGAGGTTATGGATTCGAGCCTTGGAAACAGCCTCTTGCAGAAATGCAGGGTAAGGCTGCGTACAACAGACCCTTGTAGTCTGGTCCTTCCTCGAACCCCGCGCATAGCGAGAGCTTAGTACACTATGCTGCCCTTTTTTACTGATAGAATGGACGCAAATTTTTGTTTTTAGTACTGTGCAAAGTCAGAATGTTATATGCACAAGCCAAGAAGCTAGGAGAGAAAATGCGCGAACTAGGTAGCAAGAATGATTTTTTGCTATAGAATATATAATGGAGTTTGCTAAACTGTCTGTTTACATATGTAATTAGGTGGACAGATCATGGAAAACCTCCAGGAGGAAATGTTGCAGCAATCGCGGACGCATCTACATTTAGATCAGAAGTAGTCTTTACTATAAGGTGAAACAGCAAAAAGATCCTAGTTCTTTTGTTTCAGCATCATTCCAATAACCTCTGTAACTTTGTCTAATGGTAATGTTTTGTTTCAGTACTGCAGGCGATCTTTATGAATATGATGAGAGATCAAGACCGTCGTGGAAGAAGCATATAAGAAAAGAATCTTCTGCTCAAAATACTTCTTTAAAACCATCTCTAGGTTGCAGTTTACAAGGAGTGAATGGAGCTATATCAAAATCCCTATTTCTCTTGACTAAGGTGCAAGATCTTGTTTTGTCCATCGCCTGCACTTACAAATTTAGTTTAAGAAAACAGAATACTGTACTAAGATAACTATGCTGCAACAGTCACTTTGATCAAGCGAAGTGATTTTCTTGTTTCGCTTTCATGTGTATAAAATCCTATCATGGCATCACTATCTAATTAGGTGCTAACATATCGTGTTTTGGCTTTCTTTTCTTATAAATTTCAAACATATGAAGGGAGGATATTTGATAGAGAGACGGTTACAGCAAAGGAAATGGAAATGGATCAATCATGGAAATCCGAAAGATCATATCCTCTCTTCCATTACATGTCTTTCTGAAGTAAACTTGGCTGAAAATGCAAACTCATTGTTTCTAACAACTGCAGCTGGTTACATTTTTGAATATCGAATTCCAGATCATTCAGGTTCGTCTTTAACGTACCTGTATTCTCTTTATAAATGTGTGAATTCGTTGCTGAGCAACCGATAAAGTATTCAATGATTTGAACCTTAAACAAACATCAATATTTTGATGCTTCGTCGCTACACTTCTTAATATATGCTACCATAAAAAGTAAACCAAATGAAACAAAATTCATGTAGTTCTAGTAAGTTTTGTAAATCTGCCTTGAAAATTGGATATTCGACGTGAATACAGGCATTGAACAAGATGATGATATTACGGAAAGTTGGATTAATCATGTTTATCCTCCTCATGCCAAGGCTGCAAGAGGAATTCCAGGAGTGCAATTACAAACTGGCAGAATTATTTTTCTACTTGATGATGGTAGGCTCGGAGAACTTCACCTATCCGGCCTCGGTGGTGAAAATTCAGGACCACATTATCAGGTTAATGCGAGAAGAAAATCATCACAGAAATATGTCTGGTCTATAATAGATGCACCAGAAACTGAAGGATGGAATGCAGAATATTGTACTGAAGAACATGGACCGTCGAATTGCATTGCAGGCATCAAAGATGAAACCACCGAACAAGATCTCACAACATCAAACGCGAGAAGGCGAAGGAGTAACAAAGAACAGCAAAGTTACATATCAATTGATATGTCAGCTAAGAAGGGTGCTGAACCTGAGGAAGACTACAATATCCCGGATAAATGGATCAACACTAATTTCCGTCTGAGGGTGATGCACGAAGGGAAATCGTTCTTCCTAATAACAAACGATGGTATGATTTACGAGAATCTAAATTCTGAAAATGTATGGTTCTGGCTTAGGCATGATCATTCCACAGCTATTAGAGGTGCCCTTGGAAACTATATTGGAAGTTTGTTTTTGGTTGACGAGCAAAGGAATTTGCTCATCCGAGAAAGGAACGGTGATGAACTCGCATGGATAAATTGCACTGCTATGAGGAAAGGAAGACAAGTAATTGGAGGTCCTCCATGGGATGATCTACCAGGGAAATATCGAAAAGTTACTAAAGAAGATGCAGTTTTCTTTGTAAGCAAAAGTGGGAGATTGCTACAATTCACAGTAAGTAGCATTATACTATGTCTACTTGTCTAGTTTCGCGGTCCAAAAAAGGGTGAGTATCGTAAAGAAAACGAGTGGAATTAAGCATATAAAAGGCCAGACTGGTGCACTAAGCTTCCGCTATGCGCGGGGTCCGGGGAACGCAACCTTACCCTGCATTTACGCAAGAGAATGTTTTCACGGCCTCTTGCAGTCTAAATAATGATAAAATGAAGGCTAAAATGAGTGGCATTAAGCATATATTGGATTCAAAATCTTGAACTTTCAAAGCGTCCATTCAAAATAGTGACAAAATGAAGGCCAAAATGAGTGGCACTAAGCATTTATTATATTCAAAGTCTTGAAATTTCAAAGCTTCCAATCTATATAGTGATAAAATGAAGGCTAAAGAGTCATAAACTGTTTCTATAGGTTGCACTGAGAAAGTTCAAATGGAAAGATTGTCGATATCCAGGCAACGCGAAGATTGCAAGCATTGCTGATCAAGAGCTGCTCCGAGAGAACGTGGTGTTTGTCATTGGAAGGAACGGACGCTTATACCAGTATAACAAAGTCACCGGATTATGGCACGAGCATTACCAGTCTCAACATTTGGTTCTATCGAGATCTCCTGGAACTGCAATGAGGTTATCTTCACTGTCACTACAGGGTTCTCTTTTCATGCTATCGGAAGATGGTGGACTAGTCGAGTATCAATGGAATCCATTGTCCAACGGATGGAATTGGATAGAACACGGAACGCCTGATCCAAGTGTTATCCTTGTTGGTTCACCAGGACCATGTTTCAAAGGTGCTCATTTGTTCTTAATAGGTTCAGATGGGAAAGTTTATCTTAGGTTCTTGGACAATGGGACATGGAAATGGAGAGGCTGTGGCTTTCCATATATAGAAAGTAAAGTCGAGGAAAATGAAGAACATGTTTCTGACCCTCATGATTGTAAAGAAACTTGTACTTACGACGATCTTGCAGCTCGCTTAGAGAAAACTGAAGAAAAATTGCAAGCTTTAAACAAAAACTGCGACTCCAAGGTTAGTGTTTATCGGCAATATTTCCTCTAGTGGCTTCATGATTCTTTGGACTATGTTACGTGGACTCTCCGTCTTCCCTGGATGTAAACTGTTGTTGTATGTTGCCGTACTGGTGTCAGATCCTCCAAATATAATACATTTTGGAGGATATGATACAGGTACAACGACATTTTTGGAGGATCCGAACAACATAACATACACGTGAGTTCATGCAACAAAGTCTATAAATGTTGTCATGAGTTGACATTGGTCTATAAACAGGTGGCATCGACAAGACCAATTGCTCATACTGAAAATTCAGTCATATTTGAGCTCAGAGATGGCAGAGTAAGTAAACTTGATCTCTACTCAGTATTAAAGCCAATTACTTATATATAAAAGCCTAAGATTGTTAAATGGAGTTAGCAAATTTAAACAATCACTATAACTGCGGGGCCTAAGCCAGCTTGCACGCACCTGAGTTATTCTACCAGTATCTACTATCTCCCACTAACACATTATACTGGATAACCCTATCCACCAATATTTAGGTAGATGGGAAAAAACCAATTAGCATTTTTTTTGTCTCTACTGAGATTTGAATCATGATCTCCATAATTTATGTTGCTCGGACTCTTCGAAAATGTCGCCGAGGGCGTCACGGATCCTCCAAAAGTAGTGTATTTTCGGAGGATCCGACACGGGTGCGACAACATTTTGAAGAATCCACGCAACTAGCCCATAATTCGACACTGTGCATTAAAAATTATTGACAAGAATATATCATTCTTAGTTGGCAGAAATGCGACGGAATGGAGATACAGATTGGAAATGGTCACGTACCATTGGCACTCCTACTAGCCTTTGCATATCAAATATCTGGGCAACTTTAGCATCATAACATGAAAACACACTGTCAACAATAGCTGCAGGACAGGGAAATGATCAAGAAAAGCAACAACTATACATGTAAATATATACAAGAAAAACCAACAGAAATTAGAAAATAAACAAACTTGTACAGTTTATAAACATATCTCTTTCTACAGAAACTGTATTAAAGTCCTAAAATGCATCTAACTCTACAGCTTATGCATTTTTTTAGAAACCTATGTTATATAGCTCGTTTACAAGTATGTTTCTGATACGGGTGCATGTTCACTTTTACCCGCGCCAGAAACTATTTACATTTGATAGCCGAAAAAGTGTATAAATTTTTTGTATATAATATACAAAATATATATATACGGGTGCATGTTCACTTTTACCCCGCGCCAAAAACTATTTACATTTGATAGCCGAAAAAGTGTATAAACTTTTTGTATATAATATACAAAATATATATATATATATATATATATATATATCCTATTATTTTGAGAGCGGCTATACAACATCATTTTCCCAATTATAATTGTATCTAGTTTTTTTCATATATTTTAGTGTAATTCGAAGAACTGAAATATTTACGCTCATATCATACCTGTTCAACAGAGGTACAAAAGAAAAGGGTTTGTGATATTACTGTTATGGTAGTTAAAGTTACTTTAAAGTGACAAAAATAAAGTTGAGTAATTTTTTTGTGATAATGAATAAAGTTCAATGACCACATGAAATTTATCTAAGATAATTTCATTTAATAATTAATAAATTAAAATAAAATAGTTGAAATTTAAAGATCTTGGATTCGAATCCTTTAAAAAAATCCTATAGAAACTACAGATGTATCATGTATACCACTTCATAATTAATATTATCTATATGCTAATGTGTCAGAAAATGTATCTTAAGTACTGCAAATATCATTCCATTGCGAAAAATGAAAAGCAAAAGGTGAATTATGTATAAATAGTTTAATTAATATCTATCGTTAGCTACCACGCCCATAGGGTGCTAAGTTTTCTTTTTAATATTTTTTTACGAGGATACTATTGTGTGTATTTGTGACAGGGCTAGATTTAAGAAGAAAATAGAGTACTAATCTTCACTTCACCAAATTTGGCAAAAGAACTCATGTCACTCCCTTGAAAAATTGCAGGACTTGTTAGATATTATAAAGGTTGAGTGTGCTTGATTGCCTAATTATGTGGGCCTATACCATTGAATTAACTTATATTCATTCGCCTTAAATGTTTATGTCAAATCAATAATTTAACTTTAGCTATTATAAAATGAAGTGAGAAATGTATATAAATACAAAAGATACATGTCCGTTGTTTATTGATTTGATGATTTGACGGAAATGTAAGTCTTTCTTTGTTTCATTTTATTTGTCGCAATTTGATTTGATATAAAATTTAATAAAAAAATATTTATAAAACTTATGATTTTATATATTCTGTAATATTTTTATGACTTTAAAATTTTTGAAAATTGTAATCTTAAATATGATATAGCAGCACTTTTTTGTTTTGCCAATCCTAGACGGGCGCTTCTAAGGAACAATAGTCATCCACTCGCCATGACAATCCATGACATTCTATATAAATTTCTCATAAAAAAAGTTTTGATAATATATTATACTTTTTTGAATGAACTAATAAAGATGTAATATGAGATAAAATAGAAGGGAGGGAGTAAGATTTTTTCCCCAAAAATCAAATGGTACAATCGAAGCATGTTATAAAACCTTTGAATAGACGCATGTCCCAATCCTACTTGGTTTGATGTTAGGGACAATTAATCTAACAACATTAATGTTGGAGGGTTAGGTGGTCTCTCGGACAAGACAATAAACATGAGTATACTATATTACAAATTCCAATAATGTATTATCTTCACCCAAGGAATTCTTCATATTTGCACTTTTAACCCGCTCCATGCATTAATTATGCCTCTGATATGAAAGGCATAATGACATGGAAGGTGAAGTAGTTGGAAAAGTCTTTGACCATATTAACTTGTACAGAAGCTTGGCTAGGTAGTTGTAAGCCAAAAATATCGTTATTTCTATTGAAAATCGATTAAATTTGAATGCGCGCGAAATTTTTTAGTGGGCGTCTATAACAATAATAATAATAATAATAATATATTCAGTATTATTCCACACTATAGGATTTGGTGAGGGCAGTGTGTACGCAGACCTTATCCCTACCTTGTTAGGATAGAGAGGCTATTTCCAATAGACCATCGACTCAAGATAATATAAGTACCACATTAATAAAAATATAGGCAAAAAGAGACAGTATCAAAAAGTCATATAAAATCAGAATAACACAACAAGACAGTAAAGTGATCAACAATGAAAGAAAACAACAGTTAGTCATAAAAATCTACTACCAATAGAAAACGAGATTGCGTGCCAATACTAAAGTTATGAACACTCTATACTACATACTCTACTACCCTAATTCTCGACCTCCATAAAAATTGTAATATTTCATAAAAAATAAAGAGAAAAGAAAATTTCAAGTGAAAATGGTATTTGAAAATTAGAGTTGCATTCGGACACGAATATAATTGGAGCTGTTTCTTAATTTTTATGAGCGATTTGAAGTGAAAAATTTTAAAAAATAATTTTTTTGGAGTTTTTACATTTCCGAATATCCGAAATTTAATTTTATGTAAAGTTTAAAATTTTCATGGTCAAACACTGATTCGAAAAAAAGTGAAAACTTTCCGAAAAAAGTAAAATTTTTTATGGCCAAACGCGCCCTTGTATCTGAGAATAAAGCGCTCCCTAATAAAGGTACCTTCCTGCCCAAGATTTGAACCGAGAAGTGACCAATTGTTAAGGAAGAAATATATTTGTCATTCTACTACAACTCTTATCGCTAAGCAAAAAATATTGTTTAATTATAATTAAGTAATAAAGTTGTAAATATAAAACACGTCTATATTTATTGATTTAGTGTAAATAATGAGTTTATTTAATTTTTTACCTTCTAAGCTGCATATCTATAAACACATCAAGTGAAATACAAAGTGAACTTTTTTCCCTTACCAAAAAGAATATACATCTTGATGTTAAAATACTCAATTAAAATGAACGGTGTTGTTTTTAATTGTCAATTATATTTCATTTTATCTAATGAATAACTATATTATTATTTCAAAAATTAAGAAATTAATGCCCGGATTTCAAAAATAGATGCCTTGACCCACATATTTCGAACTCATTATTATAGGAATCTTAAATGAGACCTTAATCAAATCTCATTGTTAGCCTATTTATGTATTTATTTATATAGTAAATTGTTTTATAGGATACCAAAAAAGGATCTATTTTTAACCTAAGAATTTTTTATATATAATCATATGCTATCTAAATTTACTGCATAAAGTTCATTAAAAGAAGATTTTTGTCAAAGATTTCTTTATTTTGAGGACTCGAAATAAATTCTCTAATTAAGAAGTGCGGAATAATTTTATTTATCTCACCACATTTTACGGTAATATTTTAAAATTTTATGATATGATGCGGAGAAAGCTGTAACAACTCTTGAGGAGCAGCGGAAAAAAAAAATTCTCTTATGAAAAGATTAAAAAAATAATAAAATAAAAATAAAAAGAGAGAGAGAATCTAATTTAAAATTTAAATGAATTGGGAAAAGGTGCGGAGAACGAAGAAGTTTGTCAGTATAATTTTGCTTTTTAAAGTGAACGTGCACTATTCCAACGCACTTCACCAGTAATCAATCACACTCTCAGTTACAGCGCGTGATCAGACGTAGCACAATAGTTTGACTAGATTTTTGGGGATATGAAATGGATAACGACAGTACTATATATGGGTTTCGGGTTGCCCATTTGACCCGGAGTACTAGTATTTCTTCTCTCATTTTTGTTTTAATAATTGTTAAAAGTATTCTTTTTGCGCAATGGTTTGAGACTTTAAGTAAAGAAGTCAAAAGGAGGGGTAATTAGTGCTAATTGAGCTTTAGATTAACCAAGAGAATGGTACTAACATTTTTTTTTCTTTTGCCTTATTAAGTTTTAACAGTAATTTTAATATCTATTTATTTTTTTATTTATACTAAAAGGTATCATAATCCTATATTTTTGACAAGATTTTTCTCGAAATTAAACTTCCTTTGAGTTTTGCAACAATTGTTGTTTACTTAATCGTAAAATTATGCATTTGATATTTTAGTTTTAAATGATGACCTGAATGCCAATCAACATCGAATATAATTATTTTTTTGTATAATTTATTTCAGTAAAGCGTACGACGTTGATGCTGCGAAGTAGAGAACTCAACGGTCTAAGGTGGCCTCATTTCTCCTTACCAAATCCAGGGAACTTTGAATACACCAACAAGAGCAGCTTGATGCACAAAGTATCCCACAATCATGCATGATTCAAGGAAGAATCGCATCCAAAGGGGTGTAATGTAGACGTTTCTAACACAAAAATTAGTGACTGCTAACATTGTTCGAAAGCGCGACCTATAGGTCACGATGAGACAACTTTATTGTTACTCCCAATCTCCCCTTCGAAATACACTATGATCCAAAAAGTTATGACCCGACCCGTTTTGGAATAGGGGCATAATGATCTCCACTTGTGGAGTGCAATAAACAACAATTTATTACTAGTTGAATGTGAAGAGTGAGGGAGAGTGGTTGACAGGGAACATTTCCCTGTGAAGCAGATCTGAAATACTCAGCATTGTTTTGTCCATTTCTATAAAAGAAAGGAGAGAGGAGCCCCCACAAAATATAAGGGAAGATAAAGACTAGACTTTGAGAGATAAAGCTAATTTATTTACTCTCCCCTATGCTGTGCTGCCCCCAAACTAAAAGAAAAAATAAAGTTGTGGTTCTTATTACCTGTGCTGCAGCATCATCAAGGCTAATGCTCTTGTTTTTTGCTATTCTATCCCTACCCCATTCAAACACACAATAATTTAGTGGGCGTTTGGACATGAGAATTGTAAAATTTTAAAAAAAAAAGTAAAAAAAAAAAAATTCAAGTAAAAATAGTATTTGAATATCATTTTGTGTTTGGACATGAATATTATTTTAGGTTGTTTTTGAAGTTTTGTGAGTGATCTGAGTGAAATTTTGAAAAACAATTTTTTGGAGTTTTTTAAATTTTCGGAAAAATTCCAAAATGATCTTCAAGTGAAAATTGAAAATTTTATGAATAAACTCTGATTTCGAAAAAAATGAAAACTTTTTTTAAACAAAAAAAAAAAATTCTTATGTCCAAACGGGCTCAACCTTTTATAGAACCCACTTTTTCATTTCAAAAGAATTCTATGTTTTGTAAAAAAAATATTGTTTTGAAAAGTTAAATTTACATTTCTCACATTGGATATACAACAATAACAATAATATATCCAATGTAATTTCATAAATAAAATCTAGAAAAGAATAAATATACAATCGTACGTAGATCTTATCTCACAAGTGGGTTCTAAAAGAAGTGGTACCATGGTATGCAACCCTTATCTTACGTTAATGGGGCAAAGAAACTATTTCTCATTGGGTATATAACTAAATAAGTTTTCGATTTTAGTGACATATATTATTAGCCTAAATTCAAAGTGAATAATACACTAGTGAGCTTAATTGCTATATAAGATATTTGGAGTCGCTTAGTATCAGAAGCATAGCCAAGATTTGAATTTTACGAGTTTAGAATTTTAGTTCTTTTAAGCTATTAGATTCTAAATTAATAATATTCAATAAATTTCATAGATAAATATATAATTTAAATCAAAGTTAATAAATTCGGTTGAATTTGCGTTTGAAAAGCTAGCTAGAGCAAACCTTAACGTTCAACTAGGTTTAGACAAATCTCAAACATTTGAGAATATAGTGGAGCAAACTTCGATAAGGATGTTGAATGCTGACAAAGGGGCAGTTTATGTAAAAGCCTAGGATAATTTCACATCGCAAAACACGGAAGAGATGTTAGCTAAGAAAATAAGCTTTAGACCTTGGTAATTTTTTTTAAAACTCAACATTTTAGAATTCAGAAAAAATAATATTAATAGTGAGTTGGACTGTTAATGAGAGTGTCGCTTCTTGTGCTCACTGTAGACATCGAAATTTTAAGGGATCAAGCCAAATCCTAAATTAAAGATACTACAATACTCTTGAAATCCTAGGAATCTATTAGGGTTTCTTGGAAGTTACTCTACCCTAAACCCTAACTCACACCTATATAAAGGGGTACATATTTGATAATAGGCTAGATTCATGTAATTTGGCGATTGTTTATACCCGGCTTGACTATGTTTTACTGTTCTAGAATAATTAAATGACGATAAACTGGCTCTAATTGTGAATTTCATGTTTTGCAGGAGCGAGTTGCGCTTATGAGGATTTAGAACTGTGTTTGGAGCTAAATTGACGCAAGGGAAGCCCCTCGGAGCTGAATACGTTGAAAGAAGAGAGAAAAGAAGAGCTGAAATGTTGATCCAGCTTAGCGTGCCCACTAGCGCGACAGCGCTAGCCCAGGAATTCGAGGCAGAATACTAGGCCATATACGCGGTCATTAGCGCAACCGCGCTAGTCCAGTTCGGAAAATATAATTCATGGGTAAACTTGGAAGTTTGGGGGTAATTCCACTTAACCTATAAGAGGTCTAGCTCAGCCCAAAGGGACATTATCAAGGTTTTTAGACTGAATTGGAGGCAAGAACAAGTGTGAGAAGAGCAATCAACCATTAAAGTTTTTCAATCTTCTCTTTGTTATCTTTATTTGCATATTATGAATACTTTTATGGTTTTATTTTGCTTTGCTATGAGTAGCTAATTCCTTAGTCTAGGGTTTTGATGGAACCTATTGACGGAAGAACTTCGTGTTATGCTAATATAGTTTGCCCGGTTTAATCTCTATTTGTTCAACTACGTTCTTGTTGTAGTTAATTGATAGGATCCTCAATTAGTTGTGCCTATTTAGTATGTATTACTCGGGAGAGAGTGCATATTTTAGGTAATTGTTGAACAACACCACTCCCAAAGTATATAAGGGATCAATAAATGAGGGTTTAAAAGTGGGATTAGGGATAACGAAGCATTGGGTGCGATCTAAAGTGAGCTGTAATAAAAGCCAGCTAGCGTAACTCAGGAGAGTCCGTCTAGTAAATTGTCGTAATTACTCGGGAGAGATTCATAGTAGTAAGAGTGCTCATGATCGATAGAGACGACTAGGCAAATCTATAGGAAACATTGCAGGAAGGGAGTCCATCAATAGGGGAAATCATAACCTTAGATTCTTCTCTTACTTGCATACAACTCAGTCATATTTAGCTTTTAGTTACTTGTGTTCATTCAGTTATAGTTAGTAAAAACATATCCAATTGTTATTCAAAATATCTGGAAAGTTGATTACGAAGAATTTAGTGAGACTAACAAGAGTAATTGGTAGATTAATTCCCTGTGGATTCGACTCTAGGCTAAATACTCGGATTATATTTGCAGCGACCGCTTAGTCCTTTTTATAAGGCATAGTTAGGCGTGATCAAATTTTGGCGCCGTTGCCGGAGAATTAACGGTGTTATCAATTACAGTTGAAAGAAATACAAAAATTCTTAGTGTAGTCAGTTTTCATTATTTTCAATTTATACATTGAAATTTTAACGTTTGTTGACTTGGTTGTACAGGTGGATGCCTAGAAACTCATCGAGAACTGGTGAAGTATTTGAAGCATTATCAGATCCCAAGAAAATTTTCAAGGCCTTGAATCGGGCTAACCGGAAAAACAAACAACAACAATCAACTGAACAACTCGAACCATACATGGAGGATAATTTGTTAGATCCAGCTACGCTATTGACGCCAGTGGCACCTCTTGTGCTAGTGGCTGCTCTATATGACTGGGCACAACCCACAACAGAGAATTTGGCCATAGCAATATTAGTCCCGCAGATACAGGCTGAGTCTATTTCAAATCACGAATAACATACTGCACTTGTTGCAAGACAAGGACTATTATCGGGGTCATACATTGAAGATCATCAATAACACTTGAAGAAGTTTCTGTCAATCTGCAAAACTAAAAGGCAGCCAACGTAATACAGGAAGCAATAAAGTTATTGTTGTTTCCATTCTCAGTGACAGGAGTCGCCCAGACTTGGCTAAACTCGCTCCCCATTAATTCCATAACGACTTGGGAGGAGTTGGTCAAGTAATTTGTGAATAAGTTTTATCCACCCAACAAGACTGCTCAGCAAATTGATGAAATTTTGAGCTTCAAACAGAAATCAATGAAGACACTGCAAGAAACGTGGGAACGATTCAAAGGGATGTTGGTTATATGTCCGCACCACGGTATTCCAGATCAGATGTTAGGATAGTGGTTTTACATGGGTTTGATAGATAGTGTGAAGGCTAATGTTGATGCTTCAACTGGTGGAGCATTCTTGAGCAAAACATGGAGAGAAAGCCAGAACCTGCTTGACAAGATTGCACATAATTCGAGGTGGACAACCAGGAATGCACCTATCACTCCAGTAGTTCACTCAGTGCCCTTAGATCTATCCAACACTCTTGCTGAAAATATTGCCACATTAATGACACAGATGAGTACCAAAAAGGTGGAAGAGTCAGGGCAGAAGCAACATGTACATATTGTAGATACTACCAATGGGGGCTTATGCACATCTTGCATTAGTCAGCCAATTGGTAACCAGTGGAATGCAGAAAGTGAACATCATCATTACCCTAAGGACATGAATTATGTGTCTAATTATGGGGGCCAGAGATAGGGTGGTCAGAATTGGGACCAACAAAATCAGCAATACAGGCCAGTCCAGCCACAACTCAACAATGGAAATATGGGAGGTATGCGACCTTACAATAATATGGCGCCTTACCAAAGGCCACAGGGATATAACAATCAAAATCAGCAGCATGGTTATCATCCTCCTCAGCAGCAGCATGGTGGAAGACAAGAAGATGGGTTTGCTAGACTTGAGGCAATGATGCAGCAGGTTATTGGGTCAAATGCAAAAATGAATGAAAGGGTAGATGCACATGAGTCAACTATAAAGAATATTGAAGTGCAGATAGGCCAGATTTTGATGTCTTTGAATATCGTCCTCATGGGACATTGCCTGCAGACACTCAAATAAATCCAAAAGATCAAGGCCCGAAGTAGTTGATGGTAGTGAGTCTACGTAATGGCAGAGACTTAGACTTGGAGCAAGACAGGGCTCGAGAAAGCAGACAAGATGAGACACTTATACCAGTGCCTATTGAACTAGATGATGCAATGAAACTGACAAAGGTGATAGTACAGACTTCCCAGGAAGAAACCAACACACAGATTGGGGCTGAGAAAGAAGATGAGACAGCCCAGGAACCGGTAGTTGGGGTGGTGCCTGACAAAGAAAATACCCAAACCATTGGGAAGAAGAGACCTCCAGCACCATTTCCACAGAGGCTAGCCAAGTACCAAAAAGAGGAACAGTACAAGAAATTCTTGAAGATACTGAAACAAATCCAGGTAAATATTCCATTGATTTATGCGTTGAAGGAGATGCCTGGTTATGCAAAAATAATGAAGGACTTGATGTCCCGAAAAATTGATTTCCAAGACTTGGCCACAGTGACTCTTACTCAGACCTGCAATGTTGTGGTGACTAGACCAGTTGCTGAGAAGTTGTCTGACCTAGGGAGTTTCACAATTTCCTGCATCATTGGTAACTTTGCTTTTGCCAAAGCACTTTGTGATTTGGGGGCTAGCACAAATCTTATGCCCCAGTGATTTATAAGAGGTTGGGGATTGGAAGAGTTAGACTCACTTCTATGTTATTGCAGCTGGCTGACAGAACCGTGAAAAGAACCTCTGGTATCTTGGATGATGTGTTTATCCAGGTAGGGAAATTTGTGTTCCCTGCAGATTTTGTGATTCTAGATTGCAAGGTGGATGAAGAAATTCTCATAATTTTGGGAAGACCGTTCTTGGCCACAGGGAGAGTTCTTATTGATTGTGAAACGGGGGAGCTCAAGATGAGGTTGAACGATGAGGAGATAATATTAAATGTGCAGAAATCTATGAGGCGACCGAGTGAATTCACCAACTGCTCTCTTATTGATGTTGTGGATGTAATTATAGAAGCAGATGATGAGATACTGACTATTGAGGACCCTCTTGCTGCATGTCTAGTAAATTTAGATGAGGTGAATGGGGAAGAATTGGCAGAATAGTTGTCGGCTTTAGAGGGTAGAGGGTTCTGGGATAGAATACTTGAATTTGAGCCCCTGCACCTAGAAAACAGAGAAACTCCTCCAGCCAAGCCATCCATAGAAGAACCACTAAAGCTGGAGTTGAAGCTATTGCCCGCCTATCTCAGGTATGAGTTCCTTGGACCTAACTCCATATTACCTCTTATTATCTCATCTAGTTTGTTAGATGTGCAGGCACAACCACTTTTACAGGTACTCAAGGAGTGCAAGACTGTTATTGGGTGGACCATGGCAGACATTAAGGGGATCAGCTCGGCATATTGTATGCACAAAATTCCACTGGAAGAGGGGCAAAAACCTTCCAGGGAGCATCAAAGAAGGCTGAACCCCAACATAAAGGAAGTGGTGAAGAAAGAGATGATTAAGTGGTTGGATGCGGGAATCATTTTCCCCATCTTTGACAGCAACTGGGTTAGCCCGGTGCAATGTGTTCCTAAGAAGGGTGCTATGACGGTGGTCAAAAATGATAACAATGAGCTGATCTCGACAAGAACCATCACGGGATGGAGAATTTGTATGGATTATTGGAAATTAAATCTGGCCACCCGGAAAGACCATTTCCCATTTCCCTTCATTGATCAGATGCTTGATAGATTAGCAAGGAGGTCCTACTTCTGTTTTCTGGATGGGTACTCAGTGTACAATCAAATCTCCATTGCACCAGATGACAGAGAGAAGACCTCCTTCACATGCCCATATGTCATTTATGTTTTTCGAAGGATGCTCTTTGGCCTATGCAATGCACCCGCCACATTCCAAAGTTGCATAATGGCCATATTCAATGAAATGATCAAAGACATAATGGAGGTATTCATGGATGATTTCTCAGTGGTGGGAAACTCATTCGACGAGTGCCTTATAAATCTGATTCGAGTGTTGAAATGATGCATTGAGACTAACCTGATACTTAATTGGGAGAAGTGTCATTTCATGGTACAAGAGGGCATAGTCTTGGGACACCGAGTATCAAGCAAGGAAATCGAGGTGGATCGTGCTAAAAGTTGACGTGATAGCAAAGCTGCCACCCCCACTTCAGTCAAGACAATCAAGAGCTTCCTCGGGCATGGCAGTTTCTACCGGAGATTCATAAAAGATTTCTCAAAAATTGCCAACCCTCTCTGTAAGTTGTTCGAAAAAGATCACCCTTTCTTGTTTTCTGATGATTGCAGGGTAGCATTCGAGGAGTTGAAAAGGAGGCTAGTCACAACACCCATCATTGTCGCCCCCGATTGGGAGCAACCATTCGAACTCATGTGTGACGCCAGTGACTATGCAGTGGGGGCAGTGCTGGGACAGCGGAAAGACTAGCTAATGCACCAAATTTACTATGCTAGTAGAACGCTGAGTGGAGCCCAGCTGAACTACATTGTGACTGAAAAGGAGATGCTGCCTATGGTGTTTGCATTCGACAAGTTCGGATCATACCTGATTGGATCTAAGGTAATTGTATATACTGATCATGTAGCTCTCAGGTACTTTATTAAGAAGAAGGAGTCCAAACAACACCTGATTCGTTGGGTGCTGTTACTGCAAGAGTTCGACCTCGAAATTTGTGACCATAAGAGCACAGAAAACCAAGTCGTTGATCATCTATCACGACTTGAAGGAGCTGAAAACCCAGTTGAGGTTGAAGATATTCTAGAAACCTTTCCAGACAAGCAGCTACTTGCTACAAGCCTTGAGGAAGTGCCATGGTATGCAGACTCTGCAAATTACCTAGCAAGCGGTATAGTTCCCTATGACCTTTCCTCTGTGCAAAAGAAAAAGTTTTATTGTTGTTGCCGCATGTATTATTGGGATGAACCTTATATATTTCGAATATGTGTTGAAAATATGATCCGTAGGTGTGTCCCCGAGATAGAACAATCTTCTATTTTGTAGGCATGTCACGCATCGACGTATGTCGGGCATTTTGGAGGAGTCAGGACGGCCGCGAAAGTGCTAGAGGTCGGGTTCTACTGGCCAACATTATTTAAAGATGCACATCAATGGGTGAAGGGCTGTAATGAATGTCAACAAACCGGGAACATTTCTCATTGCTATAAGATGCCCATGAACCCAATTCAAGAGGTTGAAGTGTTCGATGTCTGGGGGATAGACTTCATGGGCCCTTCATCAGCTCCTTTGGCAATAAGTACATACTTGTTGCTGTAGATTACGTGTCCAAATGGGTGGAAGCTGCAACACTTCCCACCAATGATGCCAGAGTGGTGGTGGGGTTTTTGAAGAAGAATATATTCACCCATTTCGGGACCCCGAGAGATATTATCATTGACGGAGGCACTTACTTCTACAATCGAGCCTTCAAGAAATTGTGAGCAAACTACGATGTACGTCACAAGGTGGCATCCCTGTATCATCCTTAGACCAGTGGACAGGTTGAAGTATCGGATAGAGAGATAAAGAGTGTACTGACCAAGACTGTGAACGCCACAAGAACTGATTGGGCGAAAAAGCTAGATGATGAACTCTGGGGCATGCAGAACTACTTTTAAAACACCAATTGGGATGTCACCATATAAGTTGGTGTTCGGGAAGGCCTGCCACTTGTAAGTGGAATTAGAATATTGAGCTTGGTGGGCAATGAAACAGATGAACCTGGACATTGATGCTGCAGGCACAACTAGAGTTACAGAATTGCACGAGCTCGACGAGTTCCGATATCTTGCTTTTGAGAGCACAAGGTTGTACAAGAAAAGAATGAAAAGGTTGCACGACAAGAACATTGTTGAGCGAAATTTCAATCCCAAAGATATGGTATTGCTTTATAACTTAAGATTAAGGCTATTTCCGGGTAAACTCAAGTCACGATGGTCTGGACTGTTTTGAGTGGTCGAAGTATTACCTTCAAATGCTGTAGAGATTGCCTTAGATAAAGACTCTCATATATTTAGAGTCAATGGGCAGAGATTGAAACTATATGTGGGCATGAATGAGCCAAAGGAAGTGTCATAGATCCACCTGACTGAACCAGAGGTCGAACGAGCCTTAAAAACGCTTATCTGCGTCGTGTCACGACGTTAGATCAAGCGCTGCATGGGAGGCAACCCATTGATTTGTTGTAATCGTCGTGCCACGACATTAACTAAGGCGTTGGTTGGGAGGCAACCCAATGATAGTTAGTAGTTGTTAATTTTGAGTTTGGGAAGTACTAACCAATGTAGGTAAGCTTGGGCAGGTGATAAGTCCATCGGACACGGAAAGAACAGGTGAAAAATGAAAAAATTTCATGCCCAGGAACGTGCTCGCGCTACCCACCGCGCTACAGGCCGCGCATATGGGCAAACATTTTGCCTCGGCTCTCAAACACTAGCGTGACCGCGCTATGACCGCGCAAATGGCGAAGTACACTGTTTTGACTAGCGTGGCCGCGGTAGTACCGCACTACGACTGCTCTAGTCCTGCCCACCTGACGCGTTTTTTTTACTTGATAATAGTTTTTTTTTTAAATTTTTTTCCTTTATTGTGTATGTTAAATCTGTTAATTTATTTCTCCTAACTATTCCCTACCCCCCCCCCCAAATCTAATTACTCACCTCTCTTCACTCCCAAAATTCCCAAACGCAGAAAAATCCCCCCAACCCTAACCCCTTCTTCTTCAAAATTCCATCTTCTTCAACTTCCCTCTTCTTCAAATTCCCAACCCAAATTCCCCAAAGCTCAAGCCGAAACCTCCCCTTACTCTTCTTCACTTCTCACCATCTTCTCTCACTACAGATAAGGTCTCTTTTTTTACCAATTTTCTTTTTTGTTTTAGATTTTCGTTTTGATATTTTTTACTTATGTAGTAGTTTTTTTTTTTTTTTTTCTTTTCTCAGTAGAAATTGGTAGTGTATGTGTAGTGTTTGTGGGTGGTGATGCTGGTGGAGTTGTATCTTAATTTAGTGGGTGAATTTGGGGACATTGTGGTAATATTGGGGTAAAACATATTTGAAATGGGGTGTGGGTACATATTGCCCACAAGGTGTTTGTTTAAATGCCACAGTGAGTTAAATGAGTAATTGTGACCAATTATGCGTGTGAAGTCTGAGTAACCGCATTGAGTCACATTTGGTTTTGGGCTGTGCTAATGTTATCCCTTTTCTAGGTACTATGGCTCCATCTAGGAAACGCCACACCACAGGTGCCTCTTCCAGCAGTCAAGATGGATCGTCCAGGGTGTGAGGGTCAGCTCCTGCTCGTCCCTTTGATAGTAGCAGGTTTGTCACAGTCAAGGCTCTGGACCGCTTTGCGAATAAGGCCCCTAAGAAATCGTTACCGAAAAGGGGCATAGATATAGGGTTAGTCCAGCTGGGTTGCCCTCACTTGTATCATGAGCTGGTAAGGCGGGGGATACAAATCTTCATTTGACGAGCCGGACGAGGGAAATGTGATGGTTGTCCGTGAGTTCTACGCCAATGTAAAAGAACATGTGAATGGCGTAGTAATTGTGCGCAGAAAGGCGGTGGATGCCTCTGTTGAGGCTATACGAAGGATGTACCAGCTGCCCCCTCCTGTGGATCCATATGAAGACTATTATGAGGGGTATGGCAGATCACACACATAATGGGAGATGTTCTTTGAAACAATTTGTGTACCCGGAAAGGAGATTGTCTGGATAAAGTATGGATAGAAGTTTCACTCAGCGGCGCTAACCTTTGAAGGGAAGTGCTAGTTGTATGTTATCAACAACTGTCTGATCCCGTATTCCAATACTACGAAGGTGAATGGTCCTTGAGCAACTCTGATTTGGTGCTTTATAAATAGTCACAACTTCGACGTGGACAAAGTGATTCATGAGGAGATGTTCACCCGTTGTCCAGTGAAAAGGTATGGGTTCTTCTTCCCTTCCTTGGTTACTCGACTTTGTCGGGCAGCGCGGGTGCCAAAAAATCTGGATGTGGATAGGAGAGTGCCAAAAGACCACAAGTTTCGAGCAAATAAGGTCACTACTGGGAAGGAGCCGGTGGCAGCGGGTAGTGATGATAGTGGTGAATCTGATGACTTTGAGGATGAGGAGGCTGAGCAGGAGGATGTGAGGGCCGATCCACAAGCCCATGAGCAAATTGTAGTGCCATCTGGGACTACAGCACCATCTGGGGCTGCTCCGGTTACCCGATTCACAGTTTTGGAGCAGGAGGTGGCTGGATTACGTACTTCGGTCACTGACTTGGGTACATGTGTTGACGTTGTGGCTGCCTAGTAGGTGAAATTGGAGAAGAAAATATTGAGCTGGCTGAGAGCTCTGGGCCGTGCTTGCAATTTGAACCTAGAAACGGTCTCCGATCAAGAGTGATCTTTCAGGGAAGTTCCTTTATCTCACTGTTCTTTATTTTGCATGCCATGAGGACATGTTTTCCTTTTTAGTGTAGGGTTGGGTATACTTCAATGTATGTGTGTATATGTAACAACTTTACTGTTTGATATTTTCGTTGTTTTCCTTGATTGTTTTTTGTGGTTTTGAGTAATAGTCAAATTAGGTAAGTTTAAAGTAGGTAAGTTGACTTATCCCAACGGCGAATCTCTTTCGACGGGGTTCTTGAGGGTCTAAGTCGACGTAAAAAAATCTGGAAAAAAATATGTTGGACTCTTCCTAATGACGGATCTTCTAGACAGTTTTCTTGAGGGAAGTGAGTCTAAAGAAAATACCAAAAAGATTTTTTTTTTTTGTTTTAGGTAGTGTAGTAACTTCCCCTTAGTTTTTCTTTAGGCCACGGTTTTTTTTCAAGGGTTTTGATTGAACCGGGTGTAGTTAGTTTTTGTTTATTTTGTTTATAGTTTTTAGTTAGTATTGATGGGCTATGAGCTGAAATAGAAAGAGAAACCTTTGGCATTGACACACCTGAACACAATAGGCACTAGACTGTAACGCTTAGTCTCAGTGGTTGATGCTTGCTAGAGTGCTTTAAATTGTATGTTTGTAACTAACTTGAATACTCAAGCGAGAGTGTCTTGATAAGTCAATTTGGAGTGAGTCATGTGCCATTTGTGTATGAGTTGTACTGTATTCTATGCTTTGCATTTGATGCCTAGAACTTGCCCCGTATATTTGCAAAGCAAAATAGTAACTTCATTCAGTTTTAAAAGTGACATAGGCATTTTTTTTGTTACGTCAGATATATAAAGTGGACCCACCTAAATGCAATACATTGTAGTTAACCCCATTGAGCCTATAAGCCTGTTTCTTTGGCAACCACATTACGAACCTTACCCAATTGTTTGAGCGGCCCATCTATTTGAACCCTTTTACCTCCCATGAGCACTTGAATGATTATGATATACGCAAAAGCTAAACTGTGGGGTGGTGGTTTGATTTTTAAGTGGAACCAATGAAATAGAGAAAAAGTGCAGTTTTTTGAAAAAGTAAAAGAGTAAGCACCACTTTAAAAAAAGAAAAAAAAAGAGAGAATGAGTAAATGTAGTATTTGATGAGTGGTGACCTCATACAGTTGCACCTAATGGAGCGGGATGTTATAAATAGAAATGTAGTGGAATGTTTGGTTGACATGAGTACGGTTTTGAATGTTAATGTGATTGTATCAAAAGTGCTTAGGGAGGTTAGTCACTATATCCAAATATATCCTACCCGTCCCTTATCCTACATTACAACCAAATGAAGTCTTAATTGGTCTTAGACTGACTGGGCTCGATTAGTAGAGTATTACACTACGGGCAAGCCTATGGTGCATCTGTGTGGCATATAAATTTTATTTTGGAGAGTGAGCGGATTTTGACTGTATAAGTTCCTAATTGTTCGTAATATTATTATTTGTGGAACTACTCTCTTGTGTGATGTGAGGGCATGTGATTCGCGAAGGAAAGGTAAGTCTTGGCTTCTGTATAGAGTAATTTGAGTAAGTACGAATATTGCACAACACGTGGGAGTCGACTTTTGAGGAAAATATTGTTCACTACTAGACGTAACTTGGGTGATTTGTTCTTGGTGTGATACGTTAGGGGAAAAGCTTAGTGAATGAACCTTTTTAGAGTGTGGTGGATTGATCGAGGACTAGCAATGATTTAAGTGTGGGGTGCTGATAATATGCTAGATTCATATAATTTGGTGACTGTTTATGCCCCAACTTGACTATGTTTTATTGTTCTAGGATAATTAAATGACGATAAATTGGCTCTAATTGTGAATTTCATGTTTTCATGAGCGAGTTGCGCTTATGAGGATTTAGAACTGTGTTTGGAGCTAAATTGAAGCAAGAGAAGCTCATCGGAACTGAGTACATTGAAAGAAGAGAGAAAAGAAGAGCTGAAATGTTGATCCAGCTTAGCGTTGCCATTAGCGCGGCCGCGCAAGCCTAAGAATTCGAGGCAAAATACTAGGTCAAATGCGCGGTCATTAGCGTGACCGCGCTAGTCCAGTTCAGAAAATATAATTCAGGGGTAAACTTGAAAGTTCGGGAGTAATTCCACTTAACATATAAGAGGTTCATCTCGCCCAAAGAGACATTATCAAGGTTTTTAGATTGAATTGGAGGCAATAACAAGTGTGAGAAGAGCAATCAACCATTAGAGTTTTTCAATCTTCTCTTTGTTATCTTTATTTTCACATTATAAATACTTTTGTGGTTTTATCTTGCTTTGCTATGAGTCGCTAATTCCTTAGTCTAGGGTTTTGATGGAACCTGTTGACGGATGAACTTCATGTTATGTTAATATAGTTTGTCCGGTTTAATCTCTATTTGTTCATCTACCTTCTTATTGTAGTTAATTGATAGGATCCTCAATTAGCTGTGCCTATTTAGTATGTATTACTCGAGAGAGAGTGTATATTTAGGTAATTATTGAACAACACCACTCCCAAAGTATATGAGGGATCAATAACTGAGGGTTTAAAGACGATATTAGGGATAACGAAGCCTTGAGTGCGATCTAAAATGAGCTGTAATAAAAGCCAGCTAGCGTAACTCGGGAGAGTGCGTCTAGTAAATTGTCGTAATTACTCGGGAGAGATTTACGGTAGTAAGAGTGCTCATGATCGATAGAGACGACTAGGCAAATCTATAGGAAACGTAATAGGAAGGGGGTCCATAAATAAGGGAAATCATAACCTTAGATCATTCTCTTGTTTGCATACAACCCAGTCACAATTAGCTTTTAGTTACTTGCTTTCATTCAGTCATAGTTAGTAAAAACATCTCCAATTGTTATTCAAAATATCTGGAAAGTTAATTACAAAGAATTTAGTGAGTCTAACAAGAGTAATTGGTAAGTTAATTCCCTGTGGATTCGACTCTGGGCTAAATGCTCGAATTATATTTGCTGCGACCGCTTAGCCCTTTTTATAAGACATAGTTGGGCGTGATCAATATTTCCTTGAAGAGGGGTCTAAAAATCCTATAAACTATTGGGTATTCACAAAAGGATCAAAATATGGCTGGATACTTCTTGACAATCAAATAGTTCAAAAAGCTGGAGATCAAATACTTTCCAAGGAGGTCTGCATCATCCTACATTCGAGAAATACGTGGCTTCAGCCTTCAAATCACAGAGATAATCAGTTTTATTTTTCTACACAAATTTATTTTGCAAACACTCACCTTTTAAAACATTTATCATTAATTTTTTATTTTAGACAAGTATCAAAAGCATCTTTACTCTGGAGACTAACAATAATTCTAGAAGTAATTATTCATTATATCGTCATTAGAGTACAGGATATACCTTAAAAAAAACTATAATAACATTCAAATATTCCAAATAAATAGAAACAATGCCTTATAATAGAACTATCACATTCTTTACTGCCGAATAAAACCAATATTGATATATATGGTGAGTGTAAAAGAGAATGAAAAGGAAAAAGAAAAACCAGTTGATTCCACTAAAAAAAAAGATTTTTATATACTATAATTGACCCAAATTTCAAAACTTTATCAAAATTCTTAATTGGAGATCTCCTGCTGCACTTCTTTTTTACCTTTTGAAATTTGAATTAAACTCAAAAGCTATATATAAGAAATTCATATTTTATAACATTTTTAATCTATTAGAAAGATGACCTTTATCTCTTGTAGCCTACTACTTTTGATATTTTAAACTACTGTCGAGTTTGGACTCGTGCATTATTATATTTGAACATAACATTTAGAAATAGAGTTAAGTTTTTTGTTTCAAAATAAATTTTAAAAAGTTTTCATTGCAAAATATGAAAGTAATTTAAATTTGAGTTAATTACAAGATATACCATCAAACAAAATTATCAGACAGTTCACGTGTATTGAACACGATTAATGATTGACTCATTATCTAATCAGTTTGAAAAACAAGCATAACGTTTTCTATTTTTCCAAGTGTATGTGACGATTTGATGTTTCACATGTATTTTGCTCATTTTATTAGTTTGTTTAACAATGTTATTTATTTTGATGACAGGAAAACTACAACAATCCAACCAAATGAATCTGATCTTAATAATAATCCCATTTGTATCCAAAGGTGTGTTCTAAGCCTGTAGCGGTTAATAAAATGAGTGAAAATTATAAAAAATATTTTTAATTTCTGCAAATATAATATAATGCTAGGTAATAATTTTTTCCTGTTCGTATCAATTTTGTTAGTTTCTTCAGTTTATCGAGGATATGCCCTTCGATATGAGGATGTGGAGATCAAGAATTAGAATAGATGGATAGTAGGTAGTCAAACATATTTTATTCTCATAACAGTAGTAACAACAACAACCCAGTGGGATCCCACAAATGGGGTATGAGGAGGGTAATGTGTACACAAACCTTACCCTACCCTGGAGGACAGAGAAGTTGTTTCCGAAAAACTCTCGGCTCGAGAGGAAAATATGAACAAGTAAATAACAACAACAAAAGCAGAAAAATGAAATAGAGTAGATGGATATTAGGTAGTCAAACATATTTTTTTTCTCATAACAGTAGTAACAACAACAACCCAGTGGGATCCCATGAATCGGGTCTGGAGAGGGTAATGTGTACGCAGGCCTTACCTCTACTCTAGAGGGAAAAGAGACTATTTCCGAAAGACCTTTGGCTTGAGAGGAAGAATAAGAACAAGTAAATAACAAGAACAAGGCCAGGAAAATGATATCAACAATGTAAGGACCAGATTCTCATAACAATAGTGTTAGTATTATTATCGTATTTCCTTATTTTCAGAACTCTATTACTACCTGATGTTTTCTTGTACTCCAATTATCTTACTATCTTGCAGTTGTTATTGTTTTCGTTTTGCTTCTCCACTACTGTATTTATTTTTCAATTTTTTTTTATTATTTTACTTTCTTTAGGCCAAGGGTCTATCGAAACAACCTATTTATTTCCACAAAATAATACTGAATATATTACTGTTGTTATTGTTGTCCATATTTTATTAGTCAAAATTATTCGATACATGTACTAATCTATATCTATCTATACTATATTAAAAGCACGAAGGCCCTTAGCGAAATGTTGATTGAACTTTTTACCCTTCATTAAAAGCCATCACAATAGACAAAATTGTCATTTACTATTTTCCTCAAATTATTGCCTAATTATTTTTATAATATTTCACTTAATAGTTACGCACAAATTTATTAAAAGAAAGTCCTTATTCCCTTTGATTTCTTTCCAAATATGGAGACTTGAAGAAGTCACTATATAAGTATATCTCCAAGTAAATTTGGAGAATTGAAAACGTATAGTTGTCCAATTTGTTTCATAGTTTGTTTTGATTTGATTTAGGTTTAGCTTTTTATTTTTTGTAGTATATTTTCATGAATTAATATTTAACAATAATTTTGACTTTCAATTTAGAACTCCACATAAACTCTCCGCTAAAGTTCTTGCTTATGCTCTTTTTGATTTTATTGCAATCTATAGTGTCAGCCGACCAGGTATGCTTTTATGTTCATTTAAAGTGCTGAGATTTTTTTGCTTAGTTATATTGTGGTTTCTCTTTTATTATAATAATAATAGTGCAATTTGCTTCTTGTAGCCCTTCTACAATAAAGTTTTTTCTTTCTGTATAGGATTATAATTTCTTGCACAGTAATTGTCAAGTTCATTAATCCCATACTTGGCGACTTCCATGGGTTATTCGACATGCTAAAATTATCTAAAGTCGATGTTTCTTTCGCTATTTGTAATATATGTCTATTTGTGAATGTGTGTTCCTTTGTATATTTTTGAGATAGTAATTATATTAAAACTGCAAAAAATTTATAGATTGTGAAACATAAATAGTTGAACTCTAAACAGTTAAAAATTTAACGTAATATGTGCTAATTTGCAACTTAGAATTGTTATATTTAATTTACAGAAAGGGCCCTGAAATATTTTGTTTGACGTTTCCAATAATTTATTCTCTTATATTGTTTGGCGCGACGCTTTATAGACAAAATTGTTATTTACTATTTTTCTCAAAATATTTTTAAATATTTTTCCTTATAAAAGAAACACTAAATGCTCCCATGGTAACAATGCATCATTAATACTCTGAAATATATTAAATTAAAGGAGAGAATTTTATTTGTTTACTTACAAGAGTTATTCGGAACTTTGGATTGTTTATTTGTTTTTTCAAATGGAATTAAATTGCATATGCGAATCTCCTAAAAAGATGGGTTAGAATTAACTTATTCTAGCAACTATAAAGAAACATGAACCTATTTTTGTCTCATAATAATAGGAAGGAGTCCTTCACTAACTATAATTACAAGAAAATAAATCAGCAAATTATATTTAGAAAAGACTTACGTAAAATTCGTTTACAAAAGTTATAGAAATATAACCAATAATTTATTTATTTTATATTTTTTGCAGGATATATATTATAAATTCAATGCACAAATAAATAATATAAAAAATAAAAATTATAAGGTCCTTAGAAATGTTGACTTTTTATCATTCACTAATTTTTTTTATAGTCGACGAAAAAGTCATTTGCTAGTTTCTTAAATATTAAATAAGTATAATCATAAACAAAAAATGTATAGCCTATTTTGGTAAGAATATGCTGAAAATAGAAGTCTAAATAAATATGTCATTTAGTGTCACGATTCAAAAGTATTTTTAATTAATAAGATACGAAACAATATCATACAAATAATTAATAAGAGGAATTTTTACTATAAAGTCGCAAGTGATAAAGTTTAATACAATTCGTTTACAAAAGTTTTAGAAATAAAACCAATCTAATTAATTTATTTTATATTTTTTTACATAATACATATTATAAATTCAATGCACAAATAAATAATATAAAAAGTAAAAATGATAAGGTCTTTGATTGAACTTTTTCGATTCACTAAAAGGTCCCACAATGACAAAAAAGTCATTTGTTATTTTCTTAGACATTAAATTAGTATAATCTTATACAAAATTATATAGGCTATTTTGGTAAGAAGTGTGCTGAAAATAAGTCTAAATAAATATATCATTTAGTGTCACGATTCAAAAGTACTTTAATTAAAGAGATACAAAACAATATCATTCAAATAATTAATAATAGGAGTTTTTACCATAACGTCACCAATAATAAAGTTTATCAAATAATACTTTGCAATAATTTATTCTTCTTGTATACTACATTTTTTACTTATTGAGGATGACATGCGCATGCAAAGCACATATACAAGTATAAAATTTAACGGCAAGCAATTTAGCAACGAATTAATAACGAAATTTGTAACTAAATCCAATTTTTTTTATAATATTTATTGTCAAATGAGGTACGCATTTTAATTTTGCGCGTACACTTAAACTACTAAAATAAAAAGTAACAATACGTGCATACTAATTGAGTCCGGACACCACTATTATAGGGAAGATTAACAATCTACTAGATTTTTTTGTCTAACCAAATTAAAACAATTAAATTGAGACCCCCCAACAAAAAGAAGTCACTAATTTTCCTTGGAAGGTCAATTATATCCTTCTCAAGTGTGACGTTGAATAAGGCATATAATGATTGCACAAATATAACATCAAACCCCTATCATTACCTTTTATAACATGGTTTATATCTCGGCCACCTCTTCCTAATAATTCCCCAAAATAAAACCTTCCCCTAACCCCCACCCCCCCGCCCACAAACACACACACACTATTCTAATAAATCCTCAAATGGTAGTACACTACTACTACTTTTTTTCTCTCTCTTTATCAAAGGTTTTTAAAATCTTTTTACTCACTATTTAAAAGTCCACTATCCTCTATCATTGTCCTTTCTTTCTCTCTCTTATTTCTCTTTCTAGAAAGGTTCCAACTTTAGGGAAAAACCAAAGGGGTTTGTAGTAGTAGTAGAAGTAGTGATAGTCACACTAGTGAAGTAGTTTTGTAGTAGTGAATGTTTTTGCTATGGATGCATATGAAGCAACAAAGATAGTTTTATCAAGGATTCAAAGTTTGGATCCAGAAAATGCTTCAAAAATCATGGGTTATATTTTGATACAAGACCAAGGAGAAAAGGAGATGATAAGATTAGCTTTTGGTCCAGAAGCCCATTTGGTTTCACTAATTAACCAAGCTAAAGCTTGTTTAGGACTTTCATCAAACACTTCATCTGCAACTTCAACTCCTTCCTCTCCTTCACCTTTTAACCCCATGTCAAATGCTACAAAGTTGAACCCTTTCCCTCAATCTTCACCAAGAATCATGATTCCTAATAATGGGTTTGTTCATTCTTCACCTAATTCACCTTGGTCTAGTGGGTCACCTGTGTTTTCAAGAAGCCCTAGACCAATAATGGCTAGCTCTAGTTCACTATCTTATGCTGCTGTTGTGAATGGTTCAACTAATTCTGTTTCTGGGTCTTCAACTACTTCACTATCACTACCTTTTTACAATAATAACAATGAGCTTAATGATGAGTTTGGTAGTAATACTAGTGTTCAAGTTCAAGATCATCAAGTCTTGTCATTTCTTGATGAGTCATCATTGGATCCAATTATGAGTCCTAGTGGTAGAAGTGATTCACTTGTTTTCCCTTATGGGAATTGTGAGGAATCCCCTCATGCTCATCTTCATAGGAGGAGTTGTTCAGTGAATGATGTTTTTCTTGGTGGGGGGTGGGGGGTAGATGATAGTGGGGGTGGGGGTAGTGGGGGGTTTGGTTGGAGACCTTGCATGTATTATGCAAGAGGGTTTTGCAAGAATGGGAATAGTTGTAAGTTTTTGCATAGTGTTGGTGGATTTCAAGATTCTGATGGGTCTAGTGCTATTGTTGGTTCTCCTAGTAATAATAAAGTTGATTCTTTTGATGATTTTCTAAGGATGAAAGCCTTACAACAGCAGCAACAACAGAGGTTTGCTGCTGCTTCTCTTATGGCTTCTGGTGCTCATCATCATCCACTTGCTTATAACAAGTGTATGAACATCTTGAATGATAACCAAAGGTATTTTTGATGTATCCTTAGCTGATATTTGCTTCTGTTTGTTGTTCTTTTAAGGAAAGTTTTTAACTTTATAACTTTCTTGAATCTGGGGTAGTAGTATTTTTTCACTCTTACCTTATTATGAACTTGTAAATGTTTGTCTTGCTAGTAATTTGGTGATTTATGCTGCTGTCTAGTCTAATCTTAAGCTTGATTTGGTATATACTTGTATTAAAAAACTTATCTGTAGCAATTAGCAAGTCATTGTTTAAGGTTAGGTAGTTATAGTCTAGTACATGCTGCTAAGTTTTTTCTGATTGGTACGTCATTTGGAGGTTGAGAATTGGAATATTGGTTGGACATTTGAGGTATATTCATGTATGGTCTGAACTGCAGATCGGCTGCAGCAGCGTTTATGATGGGAGAAGAATTCCACAAATTTGGTCGATGCCGTCCTGATAGAAGTGATTTTTCAGCAATGGCAATTGGCGGTATCTCAAATTCAAGTTCGCGACAGATTTACTTAACATTTCCTGCTGATAGCACATTTAAGGAGGAGGATGTGTCTAATTACTTTAGGTACGTGTTTATTGTGGTCTGGATTCTTGGAAGTCTTGAAATTGGAATGAAATTGATGATGAAGTGCCTTTGTAATTTGTTTTTGAAGCATGTATGGGCCAGTCCAAGATGTTAGAATTCCTTATCAGCAGAAGCGTATGTTTGGATTCGTTACGTTTGTCTACCCAGAAACTGTGAAGCTCATCTTGGCTAAAGGGAACCCTCATTTTGTGTGTGATTCTCGTGTACTTGTCAAGCCTTACAAGGAAAAGGGAAAAGTCGCAGACAAGTAAGTACTAACGTTGATCATGTTAATGTTATTCTTGAGTTATTACGGCCCTTTATTCATGTCTAATGTTTCATTGTTGATTAAACTAAAGGAAGCAACTGCAACAACAGCATTCGCTGGATAGAGGAGAGCTGTCGGCATGTTTAAGCCCATCAGCGCTCGAGTCTAGGGAGCCATATGACCTTCCCTTTGGTAAGAAGATGAATTAAACTTCTGATTTTCTTCTCAAAGTGTAGGATGGATTGTTTTGATAGTTTTAAGTGTCTTTTCATATATAGGTGCAAGAATGTTCTATAATTCGCATGAGATGATGTTGAGAAGAAAATTAGAGCAGGAGGCTGAATTGCAGCAAGCCATTGAACTTCAAGGCAGAAGGTTAATGAATTTGCAACTGATGGACCTGAAGAATCAACATTGCAACGATCACTTCCCATCGAGCCTCTCTGCTAGTCTTCCAACTGCTTCCGAGATGCAGTTTCACTCTCAAAACAGTCATAATCTTGTTCCTCTGTCTAATGACATTGATGAAGAAATCCCTGCAGGTTTACCTTTGATAGATTCTTTGCTGTTTTCTTCTTTAGTTTGGTGGATAGAGTATTTGCTGATTTTATTTCTTTCTGCAGAAAACACCGATATCCATGAAGCTACCAAGTCCCCATCTAATGCATCTGATGAGAAGGTGCCTCAGGAAATGCTGCCTAGCAATATTGGGAACGAGAACGGCAGCAAGGAGCAGACCGCTAACACCGGCGACTCTAATCTTCAAGAAAGGTACTGAACATCAATTTCTTCAATGGAATTTCAAGATTATTAACAGCATGTTCTTAGTTCAAGATTGTAGTTGGGAGGCTTTCCTTTCGTTTGGTTTCCCCAGTGAGAATGTCAAATTTTGCTGGAATTGGTTCTAAATTAGCGCAAATTAGTGTTTTTGGATTCTTTCTAATGTTATTGATTTTTGTTTGATGTTGAAGCAGCTTGGAGCACATCCTTCCTGATAACCTTTTTGCTTCTCCTACAAAGTCAGCTGCAGAACACCAGGCCTCATTCTCCACTGATTCAGCTGAAGCCGGCGTTAGTTCCCCAATAACTGCTACTACTACTAACAACATCTCTATGCTTCCCACAACTTCTACGCTCAACATGGCTTCTCTTAAATCTTGTTACTTCCACATGCCAAGGTACTTTATCTCTCAACATCTTTTCGCAATCCACTCTCTTTGTTTTTTAAAAAAGAGTGAAAAGAACTTAATTTGAGGTGGTCATTGACCAGGTTTACTTCTGGGCAAGAAGCCATTGAAATGTAGGTGTTAGAGTTTGTGCAAGGCTAGCTAGGAGGGATTAACTTAGCTTGGTAAAAGAATCTTCTTTTATTTACTTTTGGTTTCAATTTTCTTTGTCATTCTTCTTTTGAATTAGATTCTCTTTGTATTGTTTATGCAGAAAAGTTTGAGTAGTACCATATACAAGAAGTAAAAGTCCTCTAGCTGTATAGCCAAAGTATACCAACAGAAGTAAAGATTGGTAAGGAAAGATCTCCTCAAGATTGTTGTCATCATCAATACCATACTACTTACAACAAATACATAATGTATACGTAAAGGACAGATGAACTGATTAATGAGAGTGGGGTCTCTCTCTGTGTTTATTTTGTACCCTCTTTTGTAGTTGTGTGCTGGACCACACTTTGAACAATAGCAAAAAATCAAAGGCAGGCTAGTAGTAACCCTTAGTTATGATAGTAGTTTCCTCTCTTTCCTCTGTTTTTTTTACCGTTGTTAACTTGCTATCATGTAAAAATTAAAGTTGAAATATGAAAAATGCCTTTTAGATCATCACTTTATGCTAAATGGGGTTCTAGATTTAGCTTCCAAATTTTTCAAGAATGAGTTGATACCAATACCATTTACTTTGGTGGAGCTAGGCTATGTTCCGCGGACTTTCCAAATATGACGTCGCACCCTTGTCGGATCCTCAATAAATGCACTACTTTTGGAGGATCGGACATGTAACTTTTAAAGAGTCAAGAGCAACAGAGGAACTAGGTACTCAAAAGGGAAATAAAAGTGAATACTTTGTATGTAGATTGCAAAGATCTTTGTTTTCCTGTTTTAAGTCCATCATTTATTAGGAGTAGAGGGATTACACTTGGAAAAGGAAACCAGGGAAGAAAGGGGCATACAAGGTTGTGCCTAACGGTCAATTAAGTGAGTGAAACTATAGGAGACTAGAGTTCAAATTTCTGTAGCGACAAAAAATTTGGACAATTTCTTTCATCTGTCGAACTCTTGGTGTGCAGAGTTATTCGATACTTATACTGGTAGAAGATAATAGATACTAGAGTTTGTGCTGGTAAGATGAGATAGATGCCTGATTAGATAATAGAAGTGCATACAAGTTGTCCGGATACTACTCCTTTGGGAGGGTTTTTTGGGGGGCGGGCGGGGAGGGGGTGTGTGAAGGGAAAATGGTGGGGTTAAAAAAGTTGTGTTCTTTTGTGCTATCAAAGGCTACTTTAAGGGGGACTCTTTTGTCTCATTTTGTGGTTTCTTTTAGTTGGACATGAGGGTTGAAGGGCCATACTATCACATGGCTACTGACACAAATTTGAATGGTATCACAGAGGGGGTACCCCTCCTCCCCCACCCCCACTCCACTACTTTCACTTTCAAGTCCCATATTATTCATACTTAAATCTTAAATGTGTCTTTGCCTTTTTGTTTTTATGGGTATTGATGCCTCCTCCTGTTTTGGCATGCTTTCCATTTAATCTTTTGTGCACATGTGCACCCAAATTTTGATCCTTTTGCCCCTAATAACTATTAGAATAATTTTGTCTTCTCACCAACATAAAAGAGTCTAAACAGGATTTGTTTATTAAATTGACATAACATAAAGTGATTGAATTGATGTTCTTTTATTTCCTAATTTCTATTATTTTGGGACCCTCAATTGGAGTTGGTGGAGATCCTCAGGGTAGATATTCTTGTTTCTCTGTCTCTTGATTTTATATGGTGTTAAGGCCAAGATAATAGATAAGTAATCATAGAAATTTGAGTTCTTCCACGAAATCACGTGCCCCATACGTTTATGTTTTATTATATAGTTTTGTACTTGGTACATAACGTTATCTGCCCTAGTTGAGGTCATATTTGGCTCTAAAGTCCGCATTTTAGATTAACTCTAATTTCTTTTTCTGACTTTCACTTGTCATTTTCGGGTTACAAATGTAGCCGATTAGGGCTCTATTGATAAATGAAAGAAAGGATTGATGAGTCCGAACCGTGAAAACCTAAAAGGCTCTATTTATTAATGAAAGAAAGGATTTATGAGCCCAAGTCATGAAAACTTAGTAGAAATGGCATGGGGTAGTCACTATTTAAGATGGTATTTATATTTTGTCCAGCAATTCTAATGTGGAGCAAAAATAGTCACTATTTTATTAAAATTAATATGAAAAGACATTTTTACTCTTTCTTCTCTTGCTTTTCTTCCCAAACCCTCGTTTTCTCTCTGCATCAAATACATTGGAAATATTGGACTGTTCGCTAGTTTCTTTGGAGACAAAATTCAGGAGTTGTGCAAAATATTCAAATACTAATAGCTGCTTACTGAAAATTCTCGACACAATATTCAGATCAACACCAACGAATACCTTCAAAAACGTTTGCTCATCCTACTACGTAAAACAAAAAAATGCATTAATCTAGAATGACTGCTTACAATTACAATATTGATTCTTTTCCTATTACTCTATTGATCTTTCAGTAAAATATGGTTACCAGGAGGAGATGCCTCCCCTTAAACAGTGAAAGGGTGGTTGATCTTGAGTTTTAGTTTCGTGAACTTAGACTAATAAACTCAAAAGTTAAGGACAATAGGTCTTGAACTTACAGTTACAAGTTCAAAAGTTAAAGACAATAGGTTCTGAAGTCATGAACTTAGACTAACAAGCTAAAAAGTGGCAATATGTCCCTAAGTCAACAAATTTTTAGAGTTAAAAATGGACTTGAATCAATTCATAGGATATTATCTTGGGACAAAGGAATATTCGGTTGTCTTTAATTAAGTGGAAGTTCTTAATTTAGTAAAATCTGGGGGGCAATAATTGGGACAATTTTTTGTGTGGGGCATCTGAACTTGAATGTATAGAAACTTTTTCACATGTAATCAAGTGAGTTGCACCAATTAAACATGATTTGGGCGTTTTCCTACCCCGATTGACTTGGACCACAATCTTATAAGATTTGGACTGCTATTGCCTATTGGTAGAATTGAACTTGTTTAGAAGTAGTTATAGCATTTTCTTTTTAACCCCTCCCTGCTTAGGAGGATCTATACTGTTTTCACACTTTCCCTCCAGCATGACTCGAACTTAGAACCTAACAATTGTAGATGGAGGTGCTTTTACCAACTGAGCAAGCCTCACTTGTCAAAGGTTATAGCTAGGGGTGTACATAGATCGGGTTAGTTCGGATTTTATAATTACCAAACCAAACTAATTGTGTCGGGTTATTAAGCCTAAAGACCAAACCAAACCAATAAAACTCGGGTTTTTCAATCTCGATTTTTCTCGGGTTTTCGGGTTATTCGGGTTTTTTTTTACGGATTTTTTCCGGTAAAATCTTCGTAAGATACAACTATATTTCCGAAAAAATAATATAAAATACGAGATGTGTCATGGCATTATCCTAAAATATTCAACAATAAAGACAATAAAATATGTAATATAAATATTGCTAATTAAAAAGACATAATAAAAATAAATATAATCTAAAGGTACTAAGTCATGCTAAAATAAGTAGACTAATAAAGGAGTATTAGTTACATGACTAAACGCTAAAAGAAAAAGGTTATGCATTTTATCTAAATTATTGCAAAACAAAAAATAAATATTCAATACATTACCGCGTAGTATTGAATTGAATGTCTTTTGTTAGCATTAGTATTGACTTTCTTCAGTTAAAATCAAACCAAACTAATTATGGTCGGGTTCTTTTTTCCAACACCAAACCAAACCATAATCGATTTTTTTTCTCGGTTTGATTCCCATTATCGGGTTGATGGGATTTTTCGATTTCCTTTGTAACTTTATATTCTAGACATTACAACTTTCTTTAAAGTCCAAGTATTTTTAAAGGCAATTTTACCCATTTGGTGGAAAGATATTTAAAAACTATGATGTATTTTTGACTTGTTTCTGAATTTAAATATTAAGCATAATTAAACGGAGGATAAAGCACATTTCTAAAGGAAATAAAACGGAAATGTCATTGATTACTTAAAATAACAAAAATAAAATTGTTAGTCGTGGAACATGTAAATAAATATATAAGAACATTAAATTCTTCAGGATGTGAACTCAATCATATACAATTTATTTTTTAATCACCTAGAAGCTTATCTTAAAGTTAATTTTCTTTTTTTTTTTGGGGAGCGTTATCGGAGTCGAGCTAGGAGTGGCAAATTAGTGGACACCCGCCACTTTTCACTGGTTAGAGAGACCCTCTTTAATACATTATCACTAGCATTAAAGATCGTCACTAGCATCAATATCGTCACTTTCATCAATATCGATCTCATCAAGAAGAAAACCTTTAGGCTTGTTATCCAGGAACTAGTTCAGAAATACCGTAATGAAAGGAACATAGGAGTTTGTCGCTAGGTATTTGAACATACTGGGTTCATGTAAACTCGGTAATTTTTGCATAACTATATATATATATATATATATATATATATATATATATATATATATATATATATATATATATATATATATATGCGCACTCTTAATTATTTTTTTGGAAGGTTTTCGTTCTTGGAAATATGCAAAATTTGTCCATACTCAATTTAATTTACTCCATTTGTTCCTAAATAATTATCATTATTCATACTCAGAGAGCCAAACAAAACGATCCTGTGAGATTGGTCTTGTAACGTAATGCTTGTGATCTTATCCAATAGCTGTAGGTGTCGGGTTCAAATCTCATCAATGCTCCTCAACTCTTGTTCGTTTCCTCGCAATATGAGATTTTCTGACGCGAATTCAGATTTAGTCGGACTCCAATAAAGGTATTGAATATCGGGTGAAAACTAAAAGAAATATAAATATATAAGCATTTTCATATGTAGTAACTAATAGATGGAGTTCTGATTTAACTCTGAAATTTAGTCAAATTGACCACAGAAAAGCGTATAGAACAAGACTCATCACTTTGAAAAACCTACTTTATTTATTTATTTATTTTATACATAGAATTGTCGTATTCTTTCTGCAGAATCGTCCAAACTTGTGACCAATTGACTTATAAAAGGTTTCTCATAGTTGATAGTTTGAGTCTGTAAAATTGGAACACAAGGTGGCTAAAAAAGTTGACACCAAAAGTAAGTTACTTTTCTTTGTTTGTTAATTTTATAATAATTGTGGTGTTGGAATTAACTAACTTGCGCGCCAATTAATTCCATGAGCTACCGGCTATCTTCCAGCAACACACGTAAGTGATCACTTACTGTAGTGTTTGCATGACCAACTTAAGAATATTGAGCGCGATTAAGTTCATATTTTTATGAGTATTTTGGCAAATCTGGAATTGATTTTTACTTTAGTGACAAACTCCCACATATATATATATATATATATATATATATATATATATATATATATATATATATATATATATATATAGTAGTTCAGTTACAGGGGAATTATACTTTTTTAATTATATGTTAGTCTAACATCGTAATGCTTTTGGTAAACTGAAACTCCAAAGCTTTTATGGGAGAGATTTTTAATTTTTTATTAAATAAAATAGTTAAACATGATGACATCCCAGAACTTAAGGATACAAGAAATCTGATACATAGTTATACAGACATGAAAATACATACTTATATTAGCTTTTATTTTACTTTTTAAGTTTTCTTATAGCAATAAAAACAGAAGTCCTCATATTCACACGATTTTCAGTATTGGCAGAAATTATTTTGAAATTATGGAGGATGGCAACAGCTCATTCAATTTTTCAGGTATTTATAGTCTACATGAATTCTTTTTTATCTTCCATCCAAATTTCTTTTATTGATAAGAAACTTAGAATAGAAATGAGACTTAATCAAATCAAGGATCATGTACATCAAATAAATCTGTCTAACTATTCATGAACATGAATATTCGGTACTTGTGCCGGTGGAAAATAGCAGATACTTGGTGGATTATTTAGTCGTGGTGCGCGCAATTAAGTGGCAAAAAGTTCAAACATAATAGTAACTAAGTAGCAATGTATTTATATGTAAACTATGTATTGACTCTCGTTAATTTTTTGGAATTTACTTTTATATATTTTGACTCCCCTTAACGAAAATTCTGGTCCCGGCCCTGATTTGAACCACGACAATTGTTTGACCTATTGAAATGCTTATATAGACTTAGTTTGAAATCGACCAATATAAAGTTAGCTTCTATTTTTGGCCAAGACTCGTAAAAGAGTACTGTCATCGGAAACAGCCTCTCTACCCATCGGGATAGGGATAAGGTCTTATTATACACTATCCTCCTCAAACCCTACTCATGATATTTTATTGGATCGTCATTGTTGTTCTACTCGTAAAAAAATGTTATGAAACTGTAATTCATAAATATTTCGTGTAATGTTGGTACATATGCCAGGTAAAAAGAAGAAGTCAGAGCTCGCAAAACTACAGAAGGAGTATGATGACAAAATAACAGCCATCAATGAGCTAAAGAAAAAGAAAGAAGAAATGAAGCTTCAATTGGAAAAAAAGGAAATTTCAGAAGAGAAGAAAGAGGCTTTCAGAAAATTGACTGAAAAATATCAAAGTATGAAAGATGAATATGATTCCCTTTTGGTTGAGAAATCAAAGGGAAAAGAATAATATCTTAACAGTCTGTTCGGGTTGTTCGTTTCATAATGTACCGTTTTGCACGGTATTGTATTGTTGATGCAATGTTTGGATTTACTGTACTATTTGTCGTATAGTAACTAATAAGTTTACTAAAATATATCCTTAATTATTGTATATGTTTGTGTGTAATTAACTCAATAATTGAAGAAATTATCTCATAAGTCCTCAATCATCAATAATGCAACTTAACATTTGTTCCAATTTTGTAATTTTAATTTTAATTTTAGTTTCACAACAAGCTTGAAAATCTAAAGAATCTTGAAGATACAACTTACCATATATAAGCAGGCAACTAATAATTTACAAACTTTAAATAAACTCAAAATCAAAGAACAATAATAAACATAAAAGGATATTAAAAAAATAAAGCAAGCTAGTAGGAGAATATACTATTGAAAGCTAGCTAATGAACCTACTCATATTTAGCTAAATGTATCATGGATTAAAAATTAAAAGATCTCATAAATTATCTTGTTATTCTTATGCCCATTATTGCTCTCATATTTAGCTAATGAACTCGTACCCCTTCTTTTTTAAATTTTTATTTTTCCTTTATCTATTTTTATCATTTATATATAATTTAAGTGTAAGACATATACAAAGTGAAATCTAATAAAGTTATAGTATTATAACTTTCTACATAGTTCAAATGAGAAATAAATTAACAAGTAAATTTTAATTAGCTTTAAATTCCTAAATATTAAAAAAATAATTAAATGGCTATTAATGAAGTGCTTCTAATAATATTTAATTTTTTATGTTAAAGATCAAGTTTGAAAAGAAAAATAAAAAGGTTAGTTTTAAATGAAAAAAACTTACCCGCACCAGGTATTTATACCAGGTTTAGTTAAATTAACCACACAAGACAAACTAAGGTCTGTACATAACATTTACAATTGTAAGGTTGCCGTCACCGTCCGTTCTTCTTCTACCATTTTGGTATGTTTTGAAGCTTTGGGTCATTCTTTCTTTAGTTTTGCATTTCTTGATTGCAAATCAGAAGCCACAATTCTAAAATTATAACTTGGTTGGAATTTTTCGTGTAGAATGATCGGTACTAGTATTTTGAAACTTTTGGGAAGAGAAGCTTATCTTTTGAATTTTGATGGTAGAATTATAACGACTCGGTCGTTCGTTCTAAGAGTTTAAGTCTCATTTCCCCCATCTATACTTATTTATGTGTTGTTCAGCTGCGTGAGTTGTATCGAGCTGGTAGGTTTGGGTTCAAAGTAGTTTTGGAGGGAAATGAACACTTAGTCTCTTAGTTAGAAAGCTAAGTTAGAAAAGTCAACCGAAAGTTGACTTATGAATAGATGAATTCGGATTTGAATTTTTATGATTCGATTGGCTTCGTTGATTGATTTTAGACTTAGAAGTATGTCAGGAATGTAATTTAGAGGTCAGTGGTAGAATTAGGCTTGAATTAGCGAAAGTTGAAAATTTTGCAAATTTTGGTCGACCGTGGAAAAAGTAGGTATCGGGGTCGGAATGAAATTCCGAAAGTTGAAGTAGGTTCGTAGTGTCATTTGTGACATGTGTGCAAAGTTTTAGGTCATTCGGAGTGGTTTGATAGGTTTCAGCATCGTTGGCGAATTTTGGTAGTTTAGAAGTTCTTAGGCTTGAATTCGAGGTTGATTTGGTATTTTGGTGTTGTTTTGGGTGTTCTGGAGGTTCGACTAAGTTTGGGTAGTGCTATATGACTTGTTGGAATTATTGGTTAAGGTCCCGAGGGCCTCAGGTGAGTTTCAGATAGATTTGGGTTGTGGTGCGCTTGTTTTTCTTATATTTCGACATGGTTTCTTCAAGCATAAATGATATCATATTAAACAAACGAGCTCCGATTTCTTTTTTGATTGAAGCATTAGATCCGTATCGTAATTACAGACCCGTAGCAAAAAGAATGGTCGAATTTGGACATTGTATGAAGATTTTATGATCATTTTACTAAGAATTAGGTTGCCTGATTTTCATATTAATTACGAAATTGCCACTGACGGCGTATTTAAAAATCTGAACTATTTGCAAATATTGAAACCAATATATCTCATTCATTATAAGGTCAAAACGAGTGATTCAAAAGTCTAACTTGACTAGAATTTCACAAGGAATCCATTAGAGGCATAAAAAGTGAGTTTCAGAATCGTTTAGCACAAGAAACGAGGTAGAATAACTGACAGAAAATATATAAAATAAGGGTTTGTTCATTCGGTCATATTTTGAGTTGGGGAGCTTGGATTTGGGCGATTTTGGAGGCGATTTTCACCATAGGGATTGGGGTAAATGTTCTCTACTCGGTTTTGGTTATATTTCATGAATCCATCTTCGTTTTTGGGATTTGATTGATGATTTCAAAGTGAAATTGAGGAAGTTAGAGCTTGAGTTTTGGATAGTTTTAGGTAGGGATTTGAGGGACCAACAGAGTTCGATTTTGATAAATTTTATATGGTTAGACTCGGGAGAGGACGAGGTTTATTATTTTGCCATTTTTACTGATTTTGAGATGTGAGCACGGGGCCTGGGTTTTGGCCGATTTCGGATTTCTGGCATATTTATGTAGTTTTTATTGTGGAGTTCGATTCTGTAGACTATGTTGATAGTAGTTGTCACACCCCTTTTTTAAATAAACCTCACTAACCCTCTTAAAAATATTAAAAGATTTAGTAAAGCTTGAAAAAGGTTTTTAATTAAAAAGTGACAAAATTATGTTCAAAAAGATTTTTCAGAGTCGCCACCTGACATTGGTTTCGGTGTGCCAGGTCACCATTTTTTAGAAATAATTTTTCCCTTTTAAACACTTTGGACTCCAAAATTAAGTCTGTACCAGAGATTTGGGTAAGGGGATTCATTTGACTCGGGGAGAAGGTGTTAGGCACTCCCCAAGTCCCGTAACTAATACGGTTGCATACTCGATCAAGTTGGCTTCTAAAAATATTCAATTGAAGTAGAAAGCACAGAAAGGGAAAATATACACACAAAAGGTTCGAGGTCGTCCCCACCTAAATAAAAGAAAAAGAAAAATGAAAATAAAGTGAAAATACTATAAGTTCTACTATCAATCTCCAAATACAAATACTTCGAGGCATACCCCGGAATAAAATATATACAAATCCTTCGGGGAATTCCCCGAATAAATTTAACTAAGGGAACAACCTCTCGCCTCGAAACGAACAAAATCCTAAGGCTTGCCTACCCAAGTGTGGTCGGCCTAAGCATGCTCCTAACGGACAATGTAATAGAAGTAAAATAAGTAAAACTAAAGAGATAAAAATTAACTTCAAGCTCACTTCCTTTTAACCGTCCATCTCCATTCCCACGCAACAAATAAACAAGTTACTGCTAACTGAACGAGTAGGAAGCATAAGCATTCAAACAATGAAAGCACTTAAAGCAAATGAGAATTGCAATAGAGAATTCTAATAAAACAATGCTATTTCACTCATGAAGACTCTTAATATAATTAACGAGACTTCCTAATCCCTTCACTCTTTGCAAGTTGTTTATTTACAAAAGAGCTTTTAATCATGACTTGAACCACAGAGGCATTCCAAGCATCCAAACACAATATTAAAGCTTTTAAAACTACTGTAAAACTAAAACTAAGGACGAAAATCTACAAGTAGGTTGACCTCCCCTGCCTCGAACATTTAAAGATCATAAATATATACATAATCCAACTCAGTGAACTAATTTACATAGATTTTAAACACTTAAACAAGAGAGAGTTGTGAACCATATGAATCCATTTGCCATGATGGTGAACTTGAAGTCCTTTGAATGAAATTACAAAATCTAACACCAAATAATCCACAGGTTCGAACTATTTGAGCTTTCTAAGTGACGTAACTTTAATCTGTTTTTACTTCTCGTATTTTCCATACATACATACTTTTTCACTAAATTCAAATCATAGGATAAAGGAAACATCCATGACCAGAATATGAAATTGTGCTAATTTACTAATAACATGAAATAAGTTTCAACAGTAATCGAGTCTAACCTCATTAGAATTGTCATATCTCATCCCAATATTTACCATTTTTGCAGGTTTAATCTTCAAAATCAAGATATCCGTTCAACTTGCCATATTAGATCCTTATAAAAGACTTCTAGCAGTGATTGAGCCATTCAAATTTGCAAACTAGCACACACTTTCAAGCTCATTTTTGACTAGAAAAAAGTAGCAGAAAAGATTTAAGCGAGAACAAACCAATAACATGATCATCACCAAAGAGAAACACAATTCACAACAGAAATAAAAGAAAGGAATAGAAATGAACCTGTTAAGCTGAAATCCTTCTAAATAACAATGGAAAAATCAGCAAATACACACTCCTCGAATCGAAAGAAAATCCGACGAGAAACAGCAAGCAAAATCGAATGACGGAACCAGAACTCGAACGACGAACACGACTCCGACCTCGAACAAACTCGAATGGCGAACGAATCTTGGCTCAATCAACCTCCATGTTGAAGCCGAAACCAAAAGAAGAAACTAAAATATTTTTTGGGATATTTTCTGATTTTTTAAAATGGAGACAAGTTGAAACAAAAATCTAAACTCAAACTATTTTTTTGGTATTTTTGTTTTTCTGGAATTTGAACTCAACTGAAAATGGACCAAAATGAGAAGAAAAGAAGAAACTCCCTCTTAAAACCCAAATTTCTTTCCAAACCCTTTTCTCCAAATTCTCTCCCAAATTTCTGTCCCAAAAACCTCAAATATATATAGCAGCCCTAGAAACTTCCTCCTCCTCTCCAAGAAAACTCGTGTGGCCCCCAACAAGATCCGAAAATCCCACTTTTAACAAAAATCAGAAAATGGAAGTCTTGGATCAAAATTTTAATCCAACGGCTCCCAATTTCCAACATTTATCTCAAGGATTCGAATTTTTTGTTTAAACAAAAGAAATAAAAGAAGAAATCTACGTGAATCGAATTGAAATGATGAGATTTGGTACAATTTGAGTGACGTGGAAGAAGGAGAGGAAAGTAGGAGGGCCAGTGAGTGAACTCGACGGGTTTGGTGAGTTTTCCGGCGAGTTTGGGTAGCTTAGAGGTGGGCTGAAGCTTGAGAGGTTGGGATGCGCCGTTTGGGTGTTCTTCATTAGGGTTAGGGTTTGAAAAAATGATATTTATATGGGGCGAGGGACTGACTGATGACCATCGGATTAAAATTTATTGATGGCTGAGATTTAATGGAGAGGTAGGGCGGGTTGGACGGGTATTTGGGGCGGGTCAGTCCGGTTAAAAGGGAAGAGGAATGGGCTGCCCCCATTTTAGGCTCAATCTTGGCCGAAATTGGGCCTCAAATTTGGACTATAACCCTTTAAATCCATCAATTTAATAAACTTAAACCTTTTCTTTATAAAAATGATTTAAAATTAATTCTAATTAATTAAAGTAAACTATATCATACTATGAAACTATATATATATATATATATATATATATATATATATATATATATATATATCATTTTTATATAAATTATTATATTCAAAATAAAAGTGAAAATCATGGTAAAAACAAAAATATATTTCCATAAAAATATTAATAACCTAAACTAAATAGGATAAGATAGAACATGAAACTATTTTTTGTATTTTTTCCAATTTTTGTGCCTTAAAATAGAATTAAAATTAGTAATAAAGTAAAATCCTATAGAAATAAACCCAAATAAATATCCTAAAAATACTAGGACTATTAGAGGTGGTTCTAATGCGTGGGTCAAAAATTACATGTCTACAGCTGCCCCTCTTTGATGAATTAAATCCTATTATCCCCAGTAGAGTTGCCAGAGATGTCACACCTTTTTTTAAAAACCTCACTAACCCTCTTAAATTAATAAAAAGATTTGTAAAGCTTGAAAAGGGTTTTTCAATTAGAAAGTGACAAAATTGCGTTCAAAAGGAAATAACTCAGAGTCGCCACCTGACATTTGTTTTGGTGTGCCAGGTCACCATTTTTAAAATGATTTTCCTTTTAAAAACACTTTGGACTCCAAATTATGTCTGCACCAGAGATTTAGGTAAAGGGGTTCATTTAACTCGGGAAGAAGGTGTTAGGCACTTCCCAAGTCCCATAACTAGTACAGTTGCATCCTTGATCTAGTCGACTTTTAAAATATTCGAATTGAGGTAACAAACACAAAAAAGAAAAATAAACACAAAAGAAGTTCGAGGTCGTCCCCACCTAAATGAAAGAAAATTAAAAGAAGGAAAATTAAAGTTCTAAATTATCCTATGTTACTTCTTCTACGATGTTCACCACGACCTCCAATTACAGAATACTACGGGGCATACCCCGGATAAAAATATATACAAATCCTTCGAGGCATTCCCCGGATAAATTTAACTAAGGGAACGACCTGCCGCCTCGAAATTAACATAATCCTACGGCTTTCCTACCCAAGTATGGTCGGCCTAAACATGCTCCTAGCGATTAAATAATAACATAAAATAATGAAGCATCTTAAGGTCCAACTCATTTTTTACTTTAACTTTACCTCCCATGTCCAAAGTCTTGACAATTCATATGAGCCAAACAACATGGAGCAAATTATCCGGAACATATAAATAATGAAAGATCTAACAGTTAACTATTCAAATACGGGACTAATAAATAGCTAGTGGAGAAACAAATAACTACTATTTGAGCAACTAGTAGGCAAGGGACATATAGCAAAAGGAAAATGAAATGAAGCGATAAAAAATTGGCCAATTTAACAGAGAATCATGTCTTCAAAACCATCCGATATTTGTCAACTTAAAGACTACCCCACGGATTCATTGGAACAAAGATATTGGAATAAAGAACTGTTATTCATTTAGAATGGAGGAGGTCAAATATGTGAATCTAAGACTAATTAATTATTCCTATTAGAATGAAACCTCAAATTTTGTTTAAATAGAGAAAGCACTGTAAACCAAGTCTAACGAACATCAAGAGAGCAGTAATATATTTGTTCTAGGAAACTAATGAGGTCTAAGTGAGTCTAAGATTATCAACCACAAATCTCAATGACGTAAAACTATTTATACGGACCGCTATCACGGAATAACTTATCATCACACACAAAATAACATTGCAAACAAAGGATAAAAGGATGAAAAGGAACCTAAACGAGCCAACTTATGTTGATTTTGAAAGGAATTTAACGCAGATTTACAACAAACTCTGAAGTAAAGAACTACAACACAGCAGCAGGAATCACAATAACGACGACGGGGCTGGTGGTCTGGTTGAGAGCCACCGACGGCGGACTGGTGAGGCTGAAGATGAGCTGGCCAGCGGCGACAGTGACGTGAAAAAGATGATACAATCGCTGGTGTTCTTGTGTGTGTTAGGTTCTAAAGTCTTGGAGATTAGAGGTAGGGGGCACCGATCTGCTTCTTTTTGGTTTAGAGATCTGCTGTGTCATTGGTTTTTTGGTGTGTTAAGGTTAAGGAAGATGATGGTGACGGCTGGAATCCGGCGATAGGGGCGGCAACGGCTTCTCTAGTGTCCAGGGTTTTTAGGTCTTGTCTCCTTATGTGTATTAAGGTTGAGAAGAAGATCATCTAGCTAAGGTTCTTTCATGTTGTCTCTTGAAGAAGAAGAGAGCTATGGGTTAAAGAAGAAGTGGGTTAGGTCTTGTTGGGCTTAAAAAAATTGGGCCCCTTGCAAGAATTCATTTTTGGATTAAAATTCTATATTGGGCTAAGGAAAGACTAAAAATTTAATCTACTTCTTATTTAATCTACTTCTAAAAATACATATAAGAAGATACAAGTAAAACTAAAAATTATTATAATAAACTATTATATTTAAAATAGAACTAAAAATTAAAGTTGAAACTATTTTTGGTATTTTAAAAGATTATATTAAAATAAAATAGGTTCGAAGTAACATATCTTTCTAAAATATCTAATACTTGAATTAAATCGGGAAATATGGAACTATTTTTGTAATTTTCAATTTTTGTTCTTAAAATAAAGTAAAATAGTTAAAACTAGGTAAAATAGCGATATTAGGCCTAAACTAAATATCTAAAAGCTAAAAAGAGTAAAATCTCGGAGAGGGTAAAAAATTACATGTCTACAGTAGTATTCTGATTATGGATAGATTCGGAGCTTTTGGAGACCGAGTCCAGAGACGAGGGCATCCCGGAGTAGGATATTACGCTGTTGAGGTAAGTAACAGTTTTAAGTCTGGCTTTAAGGGTATATACCCGGAGAATTTGATATCATATGATTGTTTGGAGGTGATACCCACGCTAGGTGACAGGCGTGTGGGTGTATACCTCGAGGGATTGAGACTTGGTCCGTCCTGTGAGGCTGCGAGGCCTAATAACTATTATCTGTGGTTATGTGTTTACTTGTTGTTGAACTTGTTTGCCTTCATGTTAGAGATCATGCTTAGGCTTTATTCATGCTCACATTATTTGTACTCAGTCATAGAAATTATTGTACATGTTTACCTCAGTCTCTAATATTTGCTAATATGTTGTGATACTTGATGTGGGTTGTGTTCCCTTAATTGTTGATGATGTGAGGCTAGTGAGGTACATGATTGAGTAAGGCCGATGGCCTGGTTGTGAGGATATTAATATCATAGCGCGTGATTTATCCGCGTAGCACGTGAGTTGTCTGCGTAGCACGTGAGTTGAACGTGCAGATCCAAATATTGATATGGTAGTACGTAAGTTGTTCGTACTTAACGCTTGAACTTTGGGAGCCCCTCCGGAGTCTGTACACACCCCAGTGAGCGTAGAGTGTTGAGTGTATTGAGTGTTGAGTGTTGAGTTCTGAGTGCGAGTGCTGAGTGATGGAGTGACATTGTTGTGAGGTTGCATTTACTTTTGTTGTTGCTGTATTTATCTGTTAAATTTCTTTGTGGATTTACTGGTTATGGATTTTACCTATTTATTCCTGTTATTTTTTAAATTGTGAAAAATAAATAATTGGACTATTTTGCTTAGCTCGTCACTACTGCTCAATCCTTAGTTATTTTTGTTACTATTGAGTCGGTTGCACTCATACTACACCCTGCACTTTATATGCAGATCTAGGTTAGTTAAAGAGGAACGATCATTAATTTCAGGCCGGCTATCTGTGGAGATTTCAAGGTAGCTGCCAACGTCCGCAGGACCTTGTTACTTCTTTTGTCATTTCTTATTTTGGACAGTTAGACAGTTTATATATCTTAGTTCATAGTTTTAAACGCTCATGACTTAGTGACACCCTGATGTTTGGGACTCGTTTCCGTAATTTATATTATTTATATTTATAGTTGGTTTAGTTTATTAGGAATTAAATTATTGGAAATGTTTTATTAAATTCTTATAATCAAATTAGTAGTAATATTTTGTGAATAGGCTTGCCTTGTAACACGATAGGCGCTATCACGACCATGATTAGATTTTGGGTTGTGACAAGTTGGTATCAGAGCTAAGGTTAAATAGGTCTCACGAGTCATGAGCGGGTTTAGTAGAGTCTTGCGGATCGGTATGGAGACGTCTGTACTTATCTTCAAGAGGCTGCAGAACCTTTAGGAAAACTTCACCTTCTTGAATTCTTATCGTGTGGTATTGATTCAGCTTGAAGTGTAACTCTTTGAATTCCTTCCACGCATTCGTATGCGCACATGAGCGCTCGGTATCAGTTGTGCATCGACGGATTGTGATTCCCTGGATGAGGTGCGAGATGTGATTTTTGTGTGTTGATGTTGGGCCAGTTTTGAGGAATTGAGGCCGAGTTTTGACTGTAGATTGAGCACTGAGGTGTTGATTGTGTGAGCACGTGCTTATATGTCAGTTGGTGCCCCTATTAGTGGGATTTATGATTTGATGGCTATGTGGTGAGTATGATTTGACTGTGAGATTGTGTTCGGATTGATCGAATATGACGAGAAGTGTTTACTTGATATGTAGCAAGGACTAATGGGTGTTTGATTTGTGACTTGATATAGCTTGTTCAAGCTCTGTCTGATAAGAGGTTTATTATCAGCATTTGGTTGTTTTGGGCAGCTGCTATAATTAGAAATCATTGTTGTGAGTGATTGAATTATGTGGTATATCATGTGATTTCAGGTATGTTTTAGACTCGTTCGAGGACGAACATTTATTTAAAAGGCGGAGGATGTAACGACCCGGTCGTTCATTCTGAGAGTTAAGCCCCATTTCCCCCATCTATGCTTATTTACGTGTTGTTCAGCTGCGTTGAGTTGTATCGAGTTGGTAGGTTTGGATTCGGATTAGTTTTGGAGTGAAATGAACACTTAGTCTCTTAGTTAGAAAGCTAAGTTAGAAAAGTCAACCGAAAGTTAACTTATGAGTAGACAAATTCAAATTTGGATTTTTATGATTTGATTAGCTTCGTTGGTTGATTTTAGACTCAGAAGTGTGTCAAGAATATAATTAGGAGGTCAGTGGTAGAATTAGGCTTGAATTGGCGAAAGTTGGAAATTTTGCAATTTTGGTCGACCGTGGAAAATTAGGTATCGGGGTCGGAATGGAATTCTAGAAGTTGGAGTAGGTTCACAATGTCATTTCTGGCGTGTGTGCAAAATTTGAGGTCATTCGGATGTGGTTTGATAGGTTTCGGCATAGTTGGCGAATTTTGGAAGTTTAGAAGTTCTTAGGCTTGAATTCGAGGTTGATTTAGTATTTTGGTGTTGTTTTAGGTGTTCTGGAGATTCGACTAAGTTTGGGTAGTCATATATGACTTGTTGAAATTATTGGTTGAGGTCCCGAGGGCCTCGGGTGAGTTTCGGATAGGTTTGAGTTGTGTTGCGCTCATTTTTCTTATGTTTCGACGCCGTTTCTTCAAGCATAAATAATATCATATTGAACAAACGAGCTCTGATTTCTTTTTTGATTGAAGTATTAGATTCGTATCGTAATTACGGACCCGTAGCAAAAAGAATGGTCAAATTTGGACATCGTATGAGGATTTTATGATCATTTTACTAAGAATTAGGTTGCAAGATTTTTCAGATTAATTATGAAATTGTCACTGACGGCATATTTAAAAATCTGCACTATTTGCAAATATTGAAACCAACATATTTCATTCATTATAAGGTCAAATTGAGTGATTCAAAAGCCTAACTTAACTAGAATTTCACAAGAAATCCATTGGAGGCATAAAAAGTGAGTATCAAGATCGTTTGGCACGAGAAACAAGGCAGAATAGCTGGCAAAAAATATATAAAATAAGAGTTTGTTCATTCGGTAAAATTTTGAGTTGGAGAGCTCGGATTTGGGCGATTTTGGAGGCGATTTTTACCGTAGGGATTGGGATAAGTGTTCTCTACTCGGATTTGGTTATATTTCATGAATCCATCTTCGTTTTAGGGATTTGATTGATGATTTCAAAGTGAAATTGAGGGAGTTAGGGTTTGAGTTTTGGAGAGTTTTAGGTAGGGATTTGAGGGACCAAACAGAGTCTGATTTTGATAAATTTTATATGGTTAGACTCAGAAGAGGACGAGGTTTATTATTCTGCCATTTTTGACTGATTTCGAGACGTGGGCCCGGGGCCCGGGTTTTGGCCGATTTTGGATTTCTGGCATATTTATGTAGTTTTTATTGTGGAATTCGATTCTTTAGACTATGTTGATAGTAGTATTCTGATTATGGATAGATTCAGAGCTTTTGGAGACCGAGTCCAGAGACGAGGGCATCCCGGAGCAGGATTTTACGCTGTTGAGGTAAGTAACAGTTTTAACTCTGGCTTTAAGGGTATAAACCTTGAGAATTTGATATCATATGATTGTTTGGAGGTGATACCCATGCTAGGTGACAGGCGTGTGGGTGTATACCTCGAGGGATTGAGACTTGGTCCGTCCCGTGAGGCTGCGAGGCCTAATAGCTATTATCTGTAGTTATGTGTTTACTTGTTGTTTAACTTGTTTGCCTTCATGTTAGAGATCATGCTTAGGCTTTATTCATGCTCACATTATTTGTACTCAGTCATAGAAATTATTGTACATGTTTACCTCAGTCTCTATTATTTGCTAATATGTTGTGATACTTGATGTGAGCTGTGTTCCCTTATTTGTTGATGATGGTGAGGCTAGTGAGGTACATGATTGAGTAAGACCGAAGGCCTGGTTGTGAGGATATTAATACCATAGCACATGAGTTGTCCGCGTAGCACGTGAGTTGACCGTGCGGGTCCAGGTATTGATACCATAGCGCGTGAGTTATCTGCGTATCACGTGAGTTGACCGTGCGGAATCCAGGTATTGATATGGTAGCACGTGAGTTGTCTGTGCTTAGCGCTTAGGCTTTGGGAGCCCCTCCGGAGTCTGTACACACCCCCAGCGAGCATAGAATACTGAGTGTATTGAGTGTTGAGTGCTGAATGCGAGTACTGAATGTTGGAGTGACATTGCTGTGAGGTTGCATTTACTTTTGCTGTTGCTGCATTTATCTGTTAAATTTCTTTGTGGCATTTATTGAGTTATGGAATTTATCTATTTATTCCTATTATTTTTAAAATTTTGAAAAATAAATAATTGGACTGTTTTGCTTAGCTCGTCACTACTACTCAGTTCCTTAGTAATTTCTGTTACTACTGAGTTGGTTGTACTTATACTACACCCTGAACTTTATGTGTAGATTCAGGTGTGTTAGAGCGCGGCGATCGTTGATTTCAGGCCGGCTATTTGTGGAGATTGTAAGGTAGCTACCAGCGTCCGCAGGACCTTGTTACTCCTTTTGTCATTTCTTATTTTTGACAGTTAGATAGTTTATATATCTTAGTTCATAGTTTTAGACGCTCATGACTTAGTGACACCCGGATGTTTGGGACTCGTTTCCGTATTTTATATTATTTATATTTAGAGTTGGTTTAGTTTATCAAGAATTAAATTATTAAAAATATTTTATTAGATTCTTATAATCAAATTAGTAATGATATTTTGGGAATAGGCTTGTCTTGTAATACGATAGGCACCATCACGACCATGATTAGATTTTGAGTCGTGACAAGAATTTGCACACATTCAAGAAAATCCTTGATTGCTTATGTAGGCTAATAAAACTTTTGTAGGATACCCTTGAATGCTTGGTTGGCTAAAACGACCAATTACATAATCAAAATTGCGCTCTTGATTTCCTTATATTGCATGCCGAGTTTGTGAATAAAAATATACCATAATCTTTTCGCTAGAAAAATTCCTCAATTTAAATGATTTTATCCTTTTAACTACTAATTTCACACAAATTTCTCATCTAACCAATTTTTTTTTCCAAATATCTAGTTATTATATTCAGGTGTAGTGTTGGCCGCCTGTCATATATCATATTCTTAACTAAGTTGACATTAGGACATTAAAAATGAAATAGAAGTATGATAAATGAATATGATCATAAATTCAAAATCAACTAATCTTAGCATGGACATAAATTTCATGTTCATTCTGGTAATGATAGAGTTTAGTGGCACAAGAGTTTTATGAGATTTAATGGGCAAATTTTTTTACTACTGGAACAAGATTATGTGGATAACTGAGTATGCATGAAGATTTCAAGAGCATATGAACGAAAACATAACAAAACCCACGTGTAAATAAATTGCCGTCATTTTGTCGTTAGATGCTAATTATTTTATATCATTAATTAATATTATGTGCAAAATACATGATAGTTAACTATAGTTAATCACTAATAGTTGTAGTTAAATAAAATGATATGTGTCAAATATTTATTAGTAGGGTGTAAACATCCGGTGCGGGTAAGTTTTTTCCGTTTTAAATTCTAGTCTTTCATTCTAGGTAAATATTATTTCATTGATAGTATTTTATTGGATGGTAATGTGTACACACGTTTTCTATTTAACAAATATGTTAAAATGGCTAAAGGCTAAAAATTAGGAGTTCTTTAGTTTAACTAGAAAATATTTAGTAATCTATTTTTAGGAGATTTAAGTGTCTTAAATATTAGGAAAGTAACTTATTATAATTGTGTCAGATGTAAAATATATTTTAGATGGTAAAAAAGGTGAACGTCATTTCGCTAAGGTTCTTCTTGCTTTTAATATAATATAGATAGATATCTGCTTTAAAAAGAGTTCCAATTTGGGCTTGGACTCGATTTGCAAGTGGCCTACAACATAAATCGGTAAAAATTACATGGGGCGCCTTATTTGGTCTCCCCCATTTAATCTATACCCACTTTTAATTTTTTTTTAACTTCTACTCACTTTTTAAATAACTTCAGGCCTTTTTTTAAATTTGTCACTGGTTTTAGATGCAAAAGTCCCCAAAATGAATAGCAACTTTATTTTAGGCAGCAAAAATAATCCATTAAAACTAAAGTATAACATATAAAAGATAGCTAAAAAAACCAAATAAATCACCCCGAGAGAATAAAGATTTACTTAGTAGTCGTGTAGTAATCTACAAAAAAAAGGATAGCCCAGTGCACTAAGTTCCCATTATGCACGGAATTTGGGGAAGAGCCGAACCACTAGTGTTCTGCTCAGTAATAATTGCTTTTTTTCAAGTTAGACTTAGAGTAGTTATTCACTTATAAAAAGGTCAGGTATAAGTTAAACAACATAAAGAGGCTATGCCATTAACTGGAAAGACTTATTGGTTTTTATAGTTTAAGATTTTTTAGCTATAGCTTGTGGCATAACAAAGGTAAGAAATAACAACAAAATTTATGTTTCGAAAAAAATAACTATTTTGCCCCAAAATCATATTGAGGAACACATAATTAGAAGCCAAAGCACTATTTCACCTAATACAATTTAGTTTTTTGGTGTTACTGTCCTATGTGGAAGCAGTGACTTGTATTAATTGCAGAAAATTAGTTCATAAAATAACTAGCTCAGTGGCTACGGATTTATAATCCTTGTATCTAGCTATAGAGGCGGATCCATGATTTAAATTGTATGGGTTCACCTGTCGCCACTAATGCTATAACGTTTAGTAGCAACTTAGTTGGGTCGCCACAGAAACTATGACTTTTGTGGCGACTATAAAGGTCGCTACACAAGGCCGCCACAAAAGATCACTTTTCTTGTAGCGTCGATAAGCCTGCAACTCGCACGGCCTTAGCACAAGGGAACTTTAAAAAAGTGACTATAGTTTGATAGCTAATTACTCCACGTAGCAACAATGTGCCTAATTACCGTAGCTAATGTATCATTTTCGCCATGTCAAATGCATATAACCAAACTCAAATTTCAGTTGTATCAATCTGTTGCCAGACTGCATCAATGAATACAATTTTATGGAATAGTTGTATCAAATACCAATGGCGGATCCAAGATTTTGGGTTCATGGGTATTCAACTTTTCTTGACGTGCAATTGCTATCAATCACATAGTTTAAGTGCATAACTATTTGAACATGATAGTCAAAAATGTTAATAAAAAACTCGTATTAATATTATAGACGCGTGTAACGAAAAATGTAACTGACGAGAATTTTGTTTTTTGATGGATTTTGCCACTCTAGAGGAACTATTTACTTTTAGAAGAGGTCGAACTGTGGAGTTACTTTCTTTCTTTGTTATAGAGAATTACTAAGTAAATACAAAAGGAAAATTTTTTAGAAAAAAGGAAAGGTAAAATAGAATTCAGGGACTACGTTTGGAAAGAAAATAAATAAAGTACCAGTATTGGATAAAAAATGTACCTATTGGATAAATTTTTTAAAAAGTGACTAAAGATAGTAAAATTGAGCCTGCTATGAGTAAGAGTCGAACTCCCACCCCCTCACACTACTAAAGCAACAAATATCCTTGTTGACCAAAGCACCTATCAACCTTTTTGTTCTTTGGGTGCTTCCTGGTTTAATATATCAAATGCCTCAAATTTTCTATAGAGCTATACAGACAATGTGGTAAAGTTAATGGGTGCTGAAGCACCTAAATTCAATATGTAGATCCGTCCATGTCAAATGCATTTGTTCGCGTATAATGGTTGTATCTATTAATACGACTTTGTTGAAAATTGTATTAACTGTAGTCTTTCGCACATAATAACTGTATTTTGGATACAATCAATATAACCTATCAGAGATTGGATACAAGCTAGAAAAATGCATTAAATGTGTGAAAACCAGAATACAATGATTAAATAGTTCAATCATACACTGTATCAAAAAGCAACAACATCGATAAATAAAGTCAAATACAACTACATTCTCAATGCATATACAGGCCGAGATGAGAAGAAAGTTCGTCAGAAATGGCACAATCAAACCATTGTCACACTATATATATACCTAAAATGGAGATGAACAAAAATTCGACCTAATCCAAGAATCCATCTATATACACTGTATTTGTCATTTGAAAATTTGGCGATCTGAGAATGAGGCTTTGTCATGAACTAAAATCTAACCAGATCTAAGAATACAATGTATGTTATTGATGGTCATTATTGGGGCCGGGTGATTTGTAGACCTTCATGAAGAGCTCGTCCATGCAAGATAAAGTGAAGAAGGTTTGTGACCATTCCTTTCTTTAATTTATCTGTAAAAACCGGCAACAACCAATTAACCTTTAGTCGATACTCCTAAAAGCTTAATTGTATTTTATTGCAACAACAATGTTTTCTACGAAGAAGTTCTTTATATGCTACTAATATTTTCTGATACTTTCCCTAGAAAGAAGTTTAATAACATGGCTGTTGCCAGTATGTTTTTGGGCTAGCCATGGCCGCTTTAACTTATTTTGAGTATAGAAAGAATAAATATCGGGAAAATGATACTTAAAAGCACTCTCAAAATAATAGTCGAAAAATATATATTTTTTGTATATATGTACGTTTTATATGTTATATACAAAAAAATATACAAATTTTATATATTTTTTCGGCAATCGAATATAAATAATTTATGACGCGAGCTAAAAGTGAAAAAAGCTCAAGAATCTTCTGAGATTGGTACGGTGTAAATTTTGCACAAACAGCCATAGAATGTACAATTTAAGTTGCCATAAAATGTACATTCTATGGCAACTTAAAATGTACTTGTAATATAAAATTATTCACGCAGTTAATAATTATATGTTTTTCAAATTAAATTCATCCACCCAAGCTTTCACCTCCTGTAGTGATAGAAAATTTGGCATTGTCCCATACCTGTTTGTTAAAACTCAACAGAAAAAGTACAAGGGGAACGAGACCTTACCTTACTACTCCTAGTGAGTAGGATTACAACATAATTACTCGGATAATACAGGGTACGATTCATTCTTTCATCATTATTACATGTATTCGCTTAGAAAATTTTCACTACTAGAAATCCGGTAAAAAGCGACCACAAAAAGCGACCAAAGTTGGTCGCTTATAGGCCTAAAAGCGACCAAAAAGCGACCAAACATGCCTGGTCGCAATATTGCTGGTCCCTTTATTTTAGGGACCAAAGTTGGTCGCTAATTAGCGACCAACTTTGGTCTCTAAGGTAAAAGGACCAAATATTCTGATTTTGACTTTAGTGACCAACTTTGATCGCTATATTAATTTAATAATATAAATTTGGCGACCAAAGTTGGTCTCTACATATGAAATACATTGTTTTTAATTTATCATTAATCATTAGAAAGCGACCAACTTTGGTCTCTAATCCAAATATTATATTTTAAAATCTGGGCAATAGAGACCAAAGTTGGTCGCTAAATTCAAGAATTTAATTTTCTTTTTAAAGATAAGCGACCAACATTTGTCGCCATATTTCCAGAAATTGTATTTTTTTTAATAGAAATCTGGGCAGGTAGCGACCAAGGTTGGTCGCTATTGCCCAGAAAATTATTTTTTTTATAGTGAAATGCGACCAAATAGAGACCAAAGTTGGTCGCTTTTCTTGGTATATTTTTGGCAGAAACTGCCTGTTTTGGCAGCTACACCACCTGCCAGCTTACCAAACATCCTAAACAGGCATTTTATGCCAGCAACAACAACAACAACAATTAAAAGCAACAATCAATAGAACTAACACATTAAGCTAACAAAACTAAGTTAACGCTTATTACAAGCCCATTCGAACTAAAAAGAACTAACACAATAGAACTAAATTTTTTTGTCTAGTTCAATTTATATAAAGTACTCAAGGAGTGTTCTTTCAGCATCCTCGTCCGAAAGTTGGATTGCCTCGCCCGATTCATTAGGTGGTTGACTGCGTATGAATTCCCTCACGTCAGCTGCATGTGAAGCGAACCTATATGAAAAATTATATATATTGAATTAGTATTTCAAAATTTATATAAAAGTAAATCAAAATACTTAATGAAAAGTAAAAAACTTACATGTATATAGTCGAGGCTCGACCCTCCTTTCTGAATCAGTCTCTTTCTTCTTTTTTACATTGCGAGTTTCATTGAATAACTCATCTTGCTTCATTGGCATCATAAAGCTGTCTGGTGGCTTTGGTGATTATCCTCGTGGTACTATTACTCGGGATGAACTTGGATACAGAGAATAACTTGGATACAGTACCTGACAGGGTGTGTCTTTGATCAATTGTTGATCTCTATAGCTACAATGATAATGAGAAGGCAACGACATGTGTTTCAAAATAGTGATGGTATAGGTAGGATTTAACATTTCCTAAGTAGATAAAAGAGGTTATAGAGGAATTCTCTACTTCACTTTCCAAGAGAAAAAGAAGTTTGATTGATAGTGACAACGTTGATGAAGACGGAATATTTTTCGTTGGTCATTGCAGTTCCCATAAAACGGGGATCATAAGACTCTATGATGACAAAGATTATAGGAAGTTTTGTTCTAAATTTTCTTCCAAGTCTGATCCGTACAAGCTTAATATGATATTGGTGATATTTCTTCGGATTCAGACAATGATTTGACCGACAAAAGTATGGAAATGCTCTTAAAAAGAATTAAAGGTAAAATGTTTTTCTTGGTAGAGAAGGATGCTGAAAAGATTTTACCTTTAATTCTTTTTAAGAGCATTTCCATACTTTTGTCGGTCAAATCATTGTCTGAATCCGAAGAAATATCACCAATATCACATTAAGCTTGTACGGATTAGACTTGAAAGAAAATTTAGAACAAAACTTCCTATAATCTCTGTCATCATAGAGTCTTATGATCCTCATTCTATGGGAACTGCCATGACCAACGAAACACATTCCGTCTTCATCAACCTTGTCACTCTCAATTAAACTTCTTTTCCTCATGGAAAATGAAGTACAAAATTACTCTATAAGCTTCTTTTATCTACTTAGAAAATACTAAATTCCTACCTACACCATCACTATTTGAAACACATGCCATTGCCTTCTCATCATCATTGTCGCTAATGAGAAGAACAATTAAAGGCACACTTTTCCAGGTACTGTGTCTTAGTTATTCTTGGTGGAAGTTCTATTGCATGTCTAATAACGTCATCAACCTCTTCTAATAATCCCCCGGCAATCTAAAATTCCAAAACATAAACTAAAAGTTCAATTCATATCCTAAATCTTCAATTCATATCCACAAAAGTTCAAGTCATATCCTAAAGGTTCAACTCATATCGTAAAAAGTTCAAGTCATATCGTAAAATTTTAATTTATATCGTACAAGTTCAATTCACAAGAACAAAACCTAAAAACTAAAAGTTCATCAATTCTTATCCTACGAGTTTAAACATAAACTAAAAATTCAATTTATATCCTAAAGGTTCAATTCATATCCACAAAAGTTCAAGTCATATCCTAAAATTTCTATTTATATCCTAAAAATTCAACTCATATCCTAAAAGTTTCAATTTATATCCTACAAGTTCAATTCACAAGAACAAAACCTAAAAACTAAAAGTTATATTCATATCCTACGAGTTTAAACATAAACTAAAAGTTCAAGTCATATCCTAAAGGTTCAATACATATGCTAAAGGTTCAATTTATTTCCTAAAAGTTCAACTCATATCCTAAAATTTCTATTTATATCCTAAAAATTCAACTCATATCCTAAAAGTTTCAATTCATATCCTAAAAATTCAATTCACAAGAACAAAACCTAAAAACTAAAAGTTATATTCATATCCTACGAGTTTAAACATAAACTAAAAGTTCAAGTCATATCCTAAAGGTTCAATACATATGCTAAAGGTTCAATTTATTTCCTAAAAGTTCAACTCATATCCTAAAAGTTTCAATTCATATCCCAAAAAGTTCGACACATACATAAAAGCTTCAATTTATATCCTACAAGTTCAATTCACAAGAACAAAACCTAAAAACTAAAAGTTATATTCATATCTTACGAGTTTAAACATAAACTAAAACTTCAAATCATATCCTAAAGGTTCAATACATATCCTAAAGGTTCAATTTATTTGCTAAAAGTTCAACTCATATCCTAAAAGTTTCAACTCATATCGTAAAAAGTTCAAGTCATACATAAAATCTTAAATTTATATCGTACAAGTTCAATTCACAAGAACAAAACCTAAAAACTAAAAGTTCATCAATTCTTATCCTACGAGTTTAAACATAAACTAAAAGTTCAATTTATATCCTAAAGGTTCAATTCATATCCACAAAAGTTCAAGTCATATCCTAAAATTTCTATTTATATCCTAAAAATTCAACTCATATCCTAAAAGTTTCAATTCATATCCTAAAAATTCAATTCACAAGAACAAAACCTAAAAACTAAAAGTTATATTCATATCCTACGAGTTTAAACATAAACTAATAGTTCAAGTCATATCCTAAAGGTTCAATACATATGCTAAAGGTTCAATTTATTTCCTAAAAGTTCAACTCATATCCTAAAAGTTTTAATTCATATCCTAAAAAGTTCAAGTCATACATAAAAGCTTCAATTTATATCCTACAAGTTCAATTCACAAGAACAAAACCTAAAAACTAAAAGTTATATTCATATCTTACGAGTTTAAACATAAACTAAAACTTCAAGTCATATCCTAAAGGTTCAATACATATCCTAAAGGTTCAATTTATTTCCCAAAAGTTCAACTCATATCCTAAAAGTTTCAACTCATATCGTAAAACGTTCAAGTCATACATAAAAAGCTTCAATTTATATCGTACAAGTTCAATTCACAAGAACAAAACCTAAAAACTAAAAGTTCATCAATTCTTATCCTACGAGTTTAAACATAAACTAAAAGTTCAAGTCATATCCTAAAGGTTCAATACATATGCTAAAGGTTCAATTTATTTCCTAAAAGTTCAACTCATATCCTAAAAGTTTCAATTCATATCCTAAAAGTTTCAATTCATATCCTAAAAAATCAACTCATATCCTAAAAGTTTCAATTTATATCCTAGATTTCTATTAACCCTAGATTTTTATAAAATGTTAAATAATGATAAATACAACCTAAACCCTAGGTTTCTATAAAATACAATGTTAAATAATCAATTGAAACACTAGTCATTTGAAACTAATTCATAGCTAATAAACAAAACATTATAAGCTTACATAAAAGATATAAATTGTAATTATAACCTAGAATTTTTAGGAGGTGGAGAAGGAGAGAGACACAGCAGCGGCAGAGGCGATGGCGACGGGGCGGCGGCAGCTGGGCGGTGGTCGTTGGTGGCGTGAGTGGGGCCTCTGGTGCTGGGAGTTGGAAGGGGGGGGGGTTGAGTGTGAGAGAGAAAAGAGAGATTTTGGGAATTTTTTAGAAAGAATGGGAGGGGATCCCGGTTTTGACACTCTGGAATTAAAAATAGCGACCACAGTTGGTCGCTATTTTGGTAGGTAAATCAGTTTTGAATTTTTAGAAATAGCGACCAAAGTTGGTCGCTATTTCTAAAAAAATTATATTACTCTTAATTCAATTTAAAATTATATATATATGTAGTATAAATTTAGGATTTTAATTCAATTTAAGCTATATATATATATATGTGTGTGTGTGTGTGTGTATAATACAATTTAAAATTATGTACATATGTAGTATAAATACTACCTAATACACTTATACTTAGTGCATAGTATAGCGTAAGTATATATAGTATATATATAAGCTATATTCGATACAGTATTACCTAATACACTTATACTTAGTGCATAGTATAGCGTAAGTATATATATTATATATATATAAGCTATATTCGATATAATACTACCTAATACACTTATACTTAGTGCATAGTATAGCGTAAGTATATATATTATATATATATATATAAAAGCTATATTCGATACAGTACTACCTAATACACTTATACTCAGTGCATAGTATAGCGTAAGTATATATATTATATATATAAGCTATATTCGATACAGTATTACCTAATACACTTATACTTAGTGCATAGTATAGCGTAAGTATATATATTATATATATATATAAGCTATATTCGATACAGTATTACCTAATACACTTATACGCAGTGCATAGTATAGCGTAAGTATATATATATATAGTATATATATATTATATATATAAGCTATATTCGATACAGTATGACCTAATACACTTATACTCAGTGCATAGTATAGCGTAAGTATATATATATATATATATATATATATATAAGCTATATTCGATATAATACTACCTAATACACTTATACTTAGTGCATAGTATAGCGTAAGTATATATATTATATATATATAAGCTATATTCGATACAGTATTACCTAATACACTTATACTTAGTGCATAGTATAGCGTAAGTATATATATAAGCTATATTCGATACAGTATTACCTAATACACTTATACGCAGTGCATAGTATAGCGTAAGTATATATATATTATATATATATAAGCTATATTCGATACAGTATTATCTAATACACTTATACTTAGTGCATAGTATAGCGTAAGTATATATATATATATATATATATATATATATATATATATAAGTATATATAGTATATATATAAGCTATATTCGATACAGTATTACCTAATACACTTATACTTAGTGCATAGTATAGCGTAAGTATATATATTATATATGTAAGCTATATTCGATATAATATTACCTAATAGACTTATACTCAGTGCATAATATAGCGTAAGTATATATTTTATATATATATATATATATATATATATATATATATATATATATATGAGAGAGAGAGAGAGAGAGAGAGAGAGAGAGAGACGCACGATTCGTAGTACTATTCATCCCTTGTATTACAAAAGTATTAACGGCTTATATTTATATTATTTAGATAGTAAATACAAAAGTGATTTTTAATTTTGACCATTGTTGACCTGAATAGAGACCAACTTTGGTCGCTATTTATTCAAGAATTTAGTTTAGCGACCAAAGTTGGTCGCTATATTTAAATTAGATTTAATTATATTTCATATAATATTTAAATTAATAATATAATTATTAAAATTGTATAACTGGGCCCCATTTAAGCGACCAAAGTTGGTCGGTATCTGCCTACCCTTTAAGTAGCGACCAACGTTGGTCGCCATTTTTATATTATATATATTTATATTTTATAATTTTTTTAAAATAATAATATAATTATTAAAATTTTGTAGGTGGGTCCCACTTTAGCGACCAACATTGGTCACTAATCTCAGTAAATGTTTGACCAAGAAAGTCTGACCAGTCCAGTCAACATTTTGACTAATATAGCAACCAAGTAGCGACCAACCTTGGTCTCTACTTTGTTTCTTTTATTTATTTTATTATTTTCGCTAGTTTAGCGACCAACTTTGGTCGCTTTTTCCCACAGATCAATTTTGGTCGCTAAATATTGATCGTTTTTTTCCGGATTTCTAGTAGTGTTTACAGAACTTTTGTGGTCACCGAGGATTTATGTACCGACACCAACTTGTTTGGACCGAGACGTAATTGTTGTTAGTGTGATAATAATGTTTTATTTTGATGGCTAATCTTTTTTTTTTTTTAATTCCCTTCAAGTTCTATTTCTACTTGGAAAAATAGCTTCCTCCTTGGAAGATCTCTCTTTTGGGATCTTACACAAATAACCAGTCGGATTCAATATTTACTTTTTCTAATCGATATACATAGATTATACATTGATTATATACAGGTATACATATATTATACACGAATTACACATATATATATTATACATACGCCATCTAGTTTTGGTTTAAGCGGTTGGGTGGGAGTAACAATAAGTTATAAATTTATTATTTTGGAATGTGAAGAAATTCCATTAATAATAATAAAAATTAATAGTTATTAGTATAGATAAATTAGAGGTATGCTTTGCAAACAGAATTAAACAACATAACCACAACAAGATACAGCAGGGGGCATACATTTACAAAGGGGTCATTTGCGCAAACAGCCACTTTTAACGCTGCTATTTAGAATACATATATGATCGTACATGGACAAAAGTTGCATTAATTTTTAATTTGTGACCATCTTGTAAGGATCAGCCGTAAAAGTGGTTATTATATAGCCATTGGACTTGGACTATTTGTGTTACTCTTTCTTTTTTCCTCTTATAATTACCATGTTGACAAGTAATCGATTTGAAGGTTGACCAACATCAAGCATTATCCAAACAAGTGAATAATTCAAGGGATGTTATTAAAAATAGGAAATTTTACACCCTATAGAAAACCTTAGTACCCTATTTATTTTAAATAAATACCATTTTAAAATATTGCATCATATAAATACCTTTTATCCTTTATAGCAAAATATCTAATTATAGTTACATCCTACATTTAAGGCACCATATATGCTAAATAATATTTTTCTCTCTCCTTTTTAGTATTTTCTTTCACATAATTACCGTATATCTGCTCTAAACACGTTCTCTCTATCTTTTTGCATACACTTTACTCTCTTCTCCCACAAACCCACGTTTCATAACTCTTCTCCCACACAAATTCTCTATTTCTTCGCCATTATCAATCCCACATTCAAAATGTATCTTAAAATTTGGTAAGTTTTTCTCCTGGTAAGTTTACTTCTTCGAACTTTGATATCATTAATTTGGTTGTCTAATTTTTATACCGATTTTTCATAAATTTCTGAAACAATAACCATTGGTATTGTTTGCTCACTAGGAAGCTTTGGGTTTTCTTTTTAATGGCGGATTCAATGCCACACAAGATGATAACCAGAGGTATACCCACCAAAATTCTCAATTTTGATGGGCCCTCTTTCTCGTTGCAAATAACTCAAGGAGAGTCGGATTTTGCAGGTAAGTCAGCAACTACAGTTTCACAGAGAAGAACTAAATTACACAATGACAAGTCGAAAGAAGTCCAAGTTGAGAAATCTTCAAAAGAAACAAAAAATCCAGTTGTTTCAAAGATGAAAAAACCTATGAATGATTCTTCATGTGTCAATGTAAAGGAAGTCGCTGCAAAAAAAATATCAGATACACGACACCAAAAGGTAATTGCTATTGTATCAATATGCATTCAAAGAAACTTATATGTATGCATAATTATTCAAGTTATTTTACATGTACGATGTTGTATTCGTATGTATCTGGTTGTATTTAAATATATTTAGTTTTATTCAATTTCACATTTTTCTACTACTTGGTATTACTGTATTCAATTGTATTTATAAGTATGTATATGTATTCTTATGTATTTTGATAGTTTGCAACTGTTCAATTTTCCAGTATGTTTTTAGTTGTATTCATATGTATTCATCTTAGTTATTTTTTGTTTGCAATTGTTCAATTTTCCAGTAAGTTTTTAATTGTATTCATATGTATTCTGCTTACTTATTTTTTATGTCATGTGTGTTGTAGTTAGTTTTTTAATATGTATTTAGCCTTGTCAATGTATTTAGTTGTATTCGTATGTATTCATGTCAGATGTACTGTAATATATTCTGTGTATTCAGTTATATCTATACTTCTAAGTGTTTGTAGTTGTATTCATATGTATTCATGCAAGATTTACTATGAAATATGCTTTGTATTCAATTGTATTTACATGTATTTATTCTTGTTAAATGCAGGGAATTAATTTTTTTGTGAAACACCAGCCAAAATTTGCACCCCATATCAGTGTTTATACTAATACTGATATAGTCTCCCAGCTAAAAGAGAACCTTACTCCTGATCAGTACCAACAACTTGGCAATACTTGCTTTGGCTCATTTCTTCAAATGAAGCGTTGTGAAGTTCAACATCAACTCTTCAGATGCTTCATGGCTCTCCAGTTAGAAGGCACTCCTAACAATTATTTGCAGTACACGTCAATGGTACTTCATTACATTTCATATTAAGGGAGTTTGCGATTGTGACTGGCCTCAAATGTGTTGGTAATGATGAAGATTTTGAGTTTAGTGAAAAGTTTCCTAATCGGCTTATTGAGACTTACTTTGGAGGTGCTAATCTTGTCAAGAAGGAACAATTGATGAAATGCTTTGCTGACAAGAACTGGGGTCCCGACAATGATGGTGATGCCTTGAAGATATCTTTGTTATATTTCATACACACCTTCATTTTTTCATCCGAGAATAATAGTACACCTATACCAAGGCTACATTTTGACTTGGTAGAGAGTAGGCGCTATTCTGAATATCATTGGGGTTTAAAAGCATTTGAAATGCTGACAAAATCGATTAGCATGAAGATGGATGCTGAGAAGAAGTATTACAGGATAGCTGGGATGCCACTGGCTATGCAAGTGTGGTTTTATGAGTGCTATTCAGTTGTTGATTCCAAAATTGCACTCCGAGTTGATGACGTGGTCCCCAAAATACTCAATTGGAGAACCACCAGATATCAGCCAACCATTGCTTATCTGATGAACGGCATGTTCAATGACACCGGGAACATGGTACTATACAAATTGTATCATTGATAGTTTATATTTTAGTAATAATTAATAGGCATACATTTGCATATATAAGTATGCAGCTGCATTCAGATACATTTTTGGTGATGTAATACCTGCTGTAGTTTCAGCTGTCATATTCTCACAAATATGCTGCATACAAATGCACAAAGATTACTCATACATTTGCATACAAGAGACTGCATTCATTTTCAGGGGAAGCATACAACATAATACATTTGTATACAAATACATACAGATAGAAAATATTTGTATTATCAGCTGCATACAGACACAAAATACAGCTGCATACATTTTCAGGGGATGCATACAGCAATATACATTTGTATACATATGCTTACAGATATAAATACTTGCATACAGATTCAAGATACATGTATACAAATGCATAGGGACTAATAAACAGCTGCATACACTTGTATACAAATGCATACAAAAACTGTATACATTTGAATACATCTAATGCATACAAATGCATTCATATGCATACAACAATATATAGCTGCTGTAGCCTTCATTATTAATTCTTCATACAATTGCATATTATTTCCAAATCATTAGTGCTGCCTTATATTCAATACAAATTTCAGTTTGTATTCCAGATCTGCATTTGTATGTTTCTAGTAAGACTTTGATTGTATTTCGTTTTTTAGATTGTTTACAAGGACATCAGTACAAGCGATATAGAGCTTGCCATTATTCAGAATCCTCCTGCAGGCGTCGATCTTGAGAAGAGACCTTCTCCTGCTCATTCAGACAAATCGGGAGAGGATTCAGATGACTTTTCTCCTACACCCGAGCTTCAATGTAAGAAGAAACATGTTGCAAGTGTTGGTCCATCTTCATCACCGTCCCATAAAAAGCGCAAGGAACACGAAAGGCATCCTAACGAAACAGAATATCAACCCAAGATTCCTCCTGTTTGTGTATCCGAATTTGGACATAAAATTTTGCATGACAATCAGCTGCAAGATTCCCAAGATGACGAAGTATCTTCTTTGAGGAAAGACCTAAATTCATTCAAAGAATACGTGAGTATTTAACCACAAATTAAACATTACAGTTTAATGAATAACATTCATATATTTTTAGCGCAATCTTATAATTATTTTTGTATTGTTAAGGTTATGGGAGAGTTCAAGTCTCTAAGAACATTAATCAATGATAACTTCAAGAAGCTTTCTAACCATCTTCAACAAAATCAGCAAACTGAAAGTTTACACCAGAGAAAGGAACCCATAGGGAGACGTGATGATGGCATTGACACAGATGTCGGAGATAATGTTGAGGTTTACCATTCTTAACATATTGAGCATTTGTTTATATCTCCTGCTTGCTGTTATAATTAAATAATTGTATTTATAAATGTTGTATGTATTCGACTAGCCTTTAACTGCCTCACTAAACTGATAAATGCATTGGCCAACACATGTATTTAGCTGTATTCATATCTGTGTTAACCTTAATATGTAAATAGAATTAACTACTGTATTTAAACATATTCAGCTGTATTTTGATGTATTCTGATTTGTATTTCTTGAATATGTGTGATGTATTTCAAACTCCCATTTCCATTACCAAAATCTATTTTCTTACTACACTCATATGTATTTAACTGTATTGTAACATTAAGTTAATACACTAACAATGATACATACAACTAACAGAAACAAGTGCTTAATGATCAATGTTTGGTGTATATAGGAGAGGGGAAAACTACATCAGAGGTGCCGTCCAACATACCATCTACTGGTCAAGAAGGTATATCTACATAATTCTATGTATCTCAATTTGAGCTGGACGACAAGTTTCTTCCCAGTCAAATTCCAGAAACTAAAATTATAATTCACAACAATGCAAAAAAAGCTGAATCAACCCCAATACCATCTCATAGGAATCGGCGACCAAGTAGATGGTACTCTTCGCCTTATGAGTCTAACTTCGACTCCGCAGGTTAGTATTTTTATAAAGTAAAGATTCAGCTTTCCTCAAGGTTTTTAAATTTAAAAGTCTCTAATCACGAATTCAATAAACAATAGGTACCTTAGTAAAGTTGACCCCCCATTGTTGAAAAAAGACACCCCTTTGAGGATGATTCAATAACGGGGCCACATCCTACGTTAATCATTCAGGAATATGACAAATGGGTTCGTGATGGTCTTCTCGCTAGACATGATCAGAGGTGAGTTTTCCCCCGGTATGTGTATTAAGTTTTTATATTTTTAAAAATGTATATAATATTTTTTATACCATACTTGTAGAAGTAATTTGGAAGACCATTACAAGAAGAACAAGTCAACACTTCATATACCATTGGATTTTGGAGTTGATCAAGTTAATTCAAAAAATTGGTTTTTCCTTCTATCGTTTGATGGGAAGCTATGGGATGACAACGTAAGTTTTTTTCCCCTAACTGACTAATTTTCTTTGAATAACAACATGTTGTTTTATTCAGCTATATTCAGCTGTATTATTCATTTGCATTCAGCTGTATTAAGCTGTATTCAACTGTATTCAAGCTATAGTCAGCTGAATTCAATTGCTATATTCACCTTTATTCAACTTCTGCATTCAGTTGTATTCAGTTGTATTTTGGTGTATTCAAATATATTCAGTTATAGTCAGTTGAATTGAACTGTATTAATCAGCTATAGTTAGCTGTATTCAATTGTTATATTCAGCTTTATTCAACATCTTTATTCAGCTGTATTCAGCTAATTTCAATTAAATTCAATTGTTTTAATCAGCTGTAGTCAGATGTATTCAACTGCATTTCTCTGTATTCTGCTTTATTCAACTCCTGTATTCAGATGTATTTAAATATATTCAATTGAATTCAAATGTTTTAATCAGCTGTAGTCAGCTATATTCAACCGCATTTCTCTGTATTCAGCTATATTCAACTGTAGACAGTCATATTGAAGTCTTTAAATCATAAGTAGTCAATTGCATTATTCAATATTATTCAGCTATATTCAGTTGTTTTCAATTGTTTTAATCAGATGTAGTAAGCTGTAGTCTGTTGTAGTCAACAATTTTATTCACATACAATCTGTTGTATTCAACTGTATTTTTCATATGTATTTCTCTGTATTCAGCTATATTCTTTAATAGTTTGATTAATTGGACTCACACCATGTACTTAACTTTGTGTATAGCATATTGACGTCATATTCTACTATTTGAGAAAGAAGGGAAAGTACAATCAAACAAGCAACTTCAAGTATACAACTGTTGATTGTATATTCAAGACAAGAATCGCTGAAATATTCGACAGGTATGCTGATACAGATAGTAATGCTAATGTAGCCAAAGAAGAGGATGTGGTATGTGAGTACATAAGAGGCTACAGATTGCATGCAAATATACCTTGACATACTGTGGATAATGTCATGATACCAGTCAACTTGAAGGACAGACTACATTGGGTATTGGCTGTTGTCTCATTCAAGGAGAGATGTATCAAAGTGTATGACTCGTACAGATCTGCAGGTCATGATGCTTATGCAGTTTCTGAGATTGATAAGCTAGCTAAGCTTGTACCTCTATATCTATCAATCAGTGGCTTTTACAGAGATAGTCAAGGCATAGATTGGTCTACTTACTCAGCATACACTGACAAGTCACATAATGATCCCTTTGAAGTTTTTTTCATTTCAGATCTGCCTCAACAGAAAGCTGGTAGCATGTAAGTATTCAAGCATCATTATTGTATGTTATATACAAATCTAATTGTATGCATTATTTTTAATTGTTTCAATAAATTATTTTTTAGGATTGTGGGGTGCATGTTGCAGCATACACAGAGTTTCTGAGCACTCTTGGAGAGATTCCACAAATAACATTTGATTCCTCTCTACTTCGTCAAAGATATGGTGCTCTCCTCTGGGACTATGCTATGCGGAAGATAGACGTTGATGCCATAAGCGAGAATGAAGCACCTTCAAAGATTGCTAGGCAAATCACGGAGTCAGATTCAAGGATGCAGATAGTGTTAGAGTAGCTTTAGGTTATTGTAGTTTTGGAGTGTAGTTTCAAGATGAATACTATTTTGAGTAGTTTTTGGTGTAGATGGTATTTAGTTTGAAAAACTTATCACTTTATCAACAGTGTTCGTGTATGACAATTGCAACTTTTCAATCACTGTTTCACTGATTTGTTCATAAGTATTCATGCTTATTCTTTAGTTTGGATACATATTTATCTTACAGGATTCAAGTATGTGTTAATACCAAGCAACTTTGCTTGAACACGTTTTAGTTAATGAACATGTTAATGTCAAAGTCAGAAACTTTATGTTTGCTGATGGTAGGTTATATAAAAGAATTCAGATGTATTTTTTTCTGGATTCAGTTGTATTCAGTTGTATTTAACTGTCAAGTTCAGTTGTATTCAGCAGCATCCATTTAGATGTATCTTCCAAGTTCAGATAACACATATTAAAGAACGCAATTTCAGATGTATTAAATAGGTTTTACGTAATCAGTTGTATTCAGATGTACTCAGTTGTATTCAGCTTATTTTATTCAGCAGTAGTTAGTTGTATTTAAGTGTATTATTCAGCTATATTCAGTTGTATTTTGGTGTATTCATTTACATTCAGTGCTACTCAACTATATTTTTTTCATAAAAATACTTCAGCTGTATCCAGTTGTATTTTTTAGTATTCATATATACTCAGTTATACTCAACTGTATAGTGCATATGTATTTATCTGTATAAAAATATTTCAACTATATGTATTCAGAAACTATTCACGAAAGTCATTTCAGAATATATTACTTGACAATGAGAATTTATTACTTGACAATGTTAACATAAGTATTGACAAATCGTTGAAGCACTAATACATGTCAGAGTGTTAACTATTTATTACGTGGAGCATTTCTACACGTTCGCTTGTTATGTCCTCCCTGCCCACATATGCTACATGAATGCTGATTTTTCGGCTGCAACAATTTACTTAATATTTTATCGCGCTTCTTCTTTTGCCTTCCAGGAGGTCTTTTCCATTTGAGTGGTAGTACAACCTCCTCTGCAATATGTTCTGGTATATTCCAGTCATTTTTGTCCGGTAGCGGGTACACTGGCAAATCATATGTCATTACAATTGTATTTGGTTTGTAATAGTTAGAGCAATATTCTTCTGGCATTAGAAATTTGCTCTTCAATACAGCCCAAGCATGTGGGCATGGCAATTCATCAACTTGGAACCTCCCACAAACACATTTTCTCTCTAACATGCAGACTGTGTAATTCCTCCCACCATCGTTAACCGTATGTAAGTATTCAGTTGATGGTACCACCTACATTTAAAAATAGAAATATATGTTTTGAGCACATATATCTGAATTATCAAATATATAATGCTGTATTAATAAGTTACATACAACTGAAATTTTTGCATATAGATGAATACATCAAATATTTAGACCAGCAGAATACCAACTGCTATTAGTGCAGAACTTATCAGAATTCTGCTGTACTTTAGGCAACAGGATGCTAACAAAAGCATTAGAATCATACGTATTGACAATACATATTAAAATTACATATAATACATCTTTGTTAGTTATATTCTGATGTATTCTAATACTTTTTGCAGCATGCTTTTAGTTATATTCAGTTCTATTCATATCAAATCTACGGAAAAATATATCTTTTATGAGTTTGAATATAGTTGTATTCATATGTATTAATGGTAGTTCTACTTAAAAAATCATTGTATTCAGTTGTATTCATGCCATTAATTCAGTAACAATTAAGCTATATACAGCAATGACGTTAAAATATAACTTACAGTCATACGTGTAGACATTTCCTCATTCAAAGTCAGCATCTCCTGGTATTTTTTTCCAAGCGTCGTGTATGTCTGTGTAGCTTCTTTGCGGTTACTACAATTCCAACGTCCAAACATCTTCCTAACTTCTTCGAGGAAGTCGTATATTGGCAATTTCCTTGCTGAAACTAGTGCGACATTGATTGACTCAACAATATTTGACGTCATTGTCCATCCCCTGTTAATAGGTGCATACAACCTAGTCCACTTTTCGTAACCAGCTAACTCTAAGTATTCTTTCACCCTAATATCTACCTTCTCCACCTTCTCCATCAGATTGTTAAATTCAGCTTGTGTGTATGCTTTTGCTATCGAGAAGTATATCTCGCTCAACTTGGCATGGCTCTTTTTGAATTTTTTATATACGTTGTTCCATAGATGCCATATACAAGCAAAATGCGGTATATCTGGATACACTCTCGATACAGATTTAATGATACTCTTATTTCTATCTGAAACGATGCACATGTTTTCCCTTTCACCGTATACTATCTTGAATTGCTCAAAGAACCACGTCCAAGCGATATCGTTCTCTGAATCAATAACACCATATGCTAGTGGCAATATATGACATATAAATACAATTGAATATAATTATTTTTAAAACATGTATTTCAATATTTAAAAATATTAATAGATTGTATTATAATTCAGATACTCACCTGCACCATCCAACGTGCTTGCCGAAACGAATGTCCCGGTGTAGTAAGATTTTAGGTGACTTCCATCCACAACAACAATGGGTCTACAATGATCAAACCCCCTTATAAAGGCATACAAGGATATATACACGTACATGAATTCATTTTTTGGCGATTTTACCATTCTTATGTGGGAACCTGGATATGTCATATCCATTGTATATAAATATCCTGGTAAATTTTTTGTATGAATCAGCCGGTTCACTTCTCAGAAAATTCATTGCCTTTTCTTTAGCCCTCCACACCAACATGTAGCTAACATCTACACCTAAATCTGATTTCACATCATCGATAATATCCCTTGGAGTGTATTTCCTCTTATGGTTTGTAAGCTTAGGCCTTATCATACCACCTATAAGGCTGCTACTAGCCTGTCGCTGCTCATACACCTTGTCCTTCAGCGGACATGTATGATTATCATTGAATTCTCTCACTTTGAATAGTTCTGATTTGTTAATACTTGAAGCCTTAAACCTCCATTCACAATCTTCTGAAAGGCATAATAATGCATAGCTGCAAAGAATTAATTATTTTACATTTGATTAGCATAAGTGTTTACAAAAAATGCAGCTCATATACAGACAAATATAATCTGACATAGATACATTGACATCTATATATATAAATTTTTATACTACTGAATTCCATTATAGTTATATGCGTTTGAATACAATGAATACAACTGAATACACTTGTTTGTATATGCATACACTTAATACCACAGTAGACGTAATAAGAAAATAATTAGAGCCACTGTTGTGCATTTATACCAGTAAAATACATATGAATACATATATTTAAATGCCCTAAACAAACATATGTTTACTTCATCTGTGATCATCTAGATGAAATACACAAATACGTATAAATACAATGACGTTAAACTTACAGCTAGAACTAATAATAAAAAATACAACGGAAATTTTTTTTAAATACATGCAAACCTGACAGCATTAGACCTATCAACCCGGAATTGAAACCTTTGAGCTATAGCATAATTCTCCATCACCTCTTTCAATGTAGCCTTATCCTTATAAACTTGTCCAGCCATAACCTCCTTTTGATTAGTTTTTGAAATTATCAAATCCTTGTGGAGTTCGAACACTCCAATCGCTTCTCCTGAATTGACAAAATCTGGAGCCAGTGTATCATCTGTATCGAAATCGTACCTTTGAACTCCTTCGTCTATTTGCACAGTGTCGCCTTGATTTAAACTACCTCCGGATATAAGATCTTTTTCGATAGTTGTTATGCACAAAGGATACATCCCAAATTCTCTATTCTCTTTTTTCAATTCTACATAAACTCTGTAACCCATATCATTATGTATTTCCATTGGCGTACAATTTCCTTCTACTTTGTATTGTATTTTAATGGTCTTGGAGCTCAAATCGATACCCAGTTGATTTGAAATTGAAACAACCAGATCATTAAAGGAGGCATACTCCTTTATCAGTATTTCCTAAATTGAAAAATCGATGTAATTGCCCTCATCGTTCCACTTGCCAGAATGACGCAACAAAACTGTTAAACTTGCCATATGTATAGAGGGCGAATACCTTATTTTGTATATAATTTGTATAAATCGAAAAAAAAGAGAAGAGAATGGAAGAAGTTCGATCAGATGTTGCTCTGTTTTCTCGTTGTATTCACGTTTCTGAGATGCTGTCTTTGAGCAGAATACAGATTAATGTGTATTAGTTTTAGTTCGTTGAGTTAATTTAGGAGAATATCATGTGATTTGATTTCCTTCTATTTTAACCAGTTTAACCTTCTAGATTCTGCGCAGATACGTTACTGTATTTCACGTTAAAGCCGCTTAAATACAGCTAAATACATATCAGAGTTAGCTGGAATTCCTGTTTTTACGCATATTTTTTTTGTTGTATTATTGAATACAACATCTCAAATACATGAAATACATTGTATAAAAACATAAAAGATATCTATAACACGTAAAATAGCAAATGATATCTATAAATGACTAGTTAGACCTAAAAGATGGTTCTTTATGAAAAATTCTCTTAAAAATACGGCAAAGGGCCAAAATTACTCCTATCATTTATTAAAAGGTTTATAAATACCCTCCGTCCATCTATTCGTCCAAAAAAACACACGACGTTAATTCTATTAACAAAATTACCCCCGCGACTAATGGCAAAACTGATGTGCCTACATTTAGTGACGTGTCATTTTTCTACTGGGCCACGTGGAAATCTCTGACCGAAAGAAAATGGATATTATTTCGATCCCGCTTAGCTGATCCGACCCAATGGCTTCCCCATTTTACCGATCTTCTTCTTGATTTCACCCAAGCCCTCTCTCCCCCATTCATCTTCTCTCTTAAATCATAAAATTTGCCTAAATTCCAAAACTTTCCAAATTCCAGAACTTTCCACTCATTTCCAGTATGCACAATCTCCCTCCCACTCCCAAAACCCCAAGGAGCAAAACCCAACAGAGAAATACACTAATTTTTAACAAAATTCTACTTAACTGAATTGGAAAAACTGTAGATCTGATAAAATTATGGGGGAAAACCTATAAAGTACTCAAAGAAAGAACTGTGAGAGTGAATTTAAGAGATTGCTACGTGGTCCAGTAGAAAAATGACACGTCATTAAATATAGGCATACCAATTCTGCCGTTAGTCGCGGGAGTAATTTTGTTAATAGAATTAACGTCGGATAGCTGGACGGAGGGTATTTATAAACCATTTAGCAAACAATAGGGGTAGTTTTGATCCTTTTCCGTTAAAAATATTGTACAATCTCTATTTCACAACTATTTGTATAAGAGTTTTAAATTTTTATACACCTATAATGCAAACTTTCTATATTATTAAATCATTAAAATAAATTACCCATAATAAGTAAATTGATTGGCGACTTGAAAATAGGAAAATATCGTTACAGTTAAAATGAACTTATGTATAAAAATTCAGTCACACAGTTAGTAAACTTCACTTGGATAGCAACATTATTACCATAGGCTTGTAAGTAACTCATTAATTATAGTTAATTCAAGCATTTTACATGTCCACAATTTTCAGTTCTTCATTGTCCAACACCTTCATTAAAGGGAAAACAAAAAAGGAAAGAGGAGAAAATGTTTGACTCAAAAGATATTGGAACCCTTTTGAATAAATCAATTAAAGAGAATGAAGGGGTAAATCTTAGCTAAGTATAATAAACTCTAGAATAAAAGGTATAAAAAATGAACACAATGGATAATATTTCTTGATTTTGCGAAAATGAGTGATCGAACGTTAAGAATGCCAATCTCTTATGTAGCAAAGTATTACAGTCAGTGTTCTTAGCTAAAAAAGCAAAAAAACCCCTTCACAAGGTTTTTTTCCTGCTATATATAAGGGACAAACCCCTTTTGAACCCTAGAAGACATATCATAGGGAATATTCGAAAGTATATTCCTAGTGCCCCCTGTTGGTCCTACACTACTGTAAAAGTGATGCATCCTCTGTTCGCTATCTGTCGTCCTCCACAGGACGTCGAGCTATGAAGATCTCGTCATTTGTCATATTCGTCAATAGTCGTGGTCATCAAAATTTGGACCCATACAGTTAGTCCCTCCGCTTGTCGAAATTGCAACTTAGTGCGTCCTTGATAAGCGGACACCACCCACTCTTGTGGAGAAATTTGGTTTTACGAAGCGTTATGGCTTGGCCAGCAATGGGAGGTTATCGTGCTCAACAAGACCCTGGATAGTGTATCTTGTCAGGAAATGACGTCATATCCACGTGCGTCATCATTAGGCGTGTTTTCGAGACATGGGTTAAGGCTTGTCACTTCGATTTCGGTGCCATTTTGCAGCCTTCCGCTTCGATTCTGGTGCCACCCAATCCTATAAATAGGTGGAGGGTTTGTTTTTTTCAAAAACTCTTGGCCATTTCGTTTCTGGTTATCCTTTCTTATCCCTCTCGTGTTTGCTCCAACGATTTTTCTGCTTCCTTTCTCCCATTCTTCGTTCATAGCTTTCTCTGTTATTTTAACACCTTTTCTGCCGAAGAGATTCCTAGAACACATCGATCTCGTGAGGGGGTTTCTGACGCCACCCCGTTGTCCGTGGCGCTCCCCTCTAGCGGTGAGGATATGACAATGGAAGAGGGGGACAACTTTCCCACCATGGAGGAGTTGCTGCCGAGACACCCCATGTCTCGAAGCGACTTTCTCAAGGATCCTCATCCTACTCCTATCCCCGTGCTCTCTAAAACGGAACAAGTTCATATCGATGATCTCCATACAAAATATAGCATCCCCACTCATGTTGATATAGTTCCAGCGGGAAGGGACTTCGTGGAAGTCCATAGGCTTGGGTACTATGATTTTTATGAGTACCCCTTCGTGATCGGTCATTCCTTCCACTTTCTCCAGTTAGCGGAAGAGTTCTGTCGATTCTATTAGGTTTTCCCAGCACAACTTTCCCCATATACGCTTAAAATACTCCTGCAGTTGACAAAGTACGTGGAGTTGGCAGGGTGCGAGGTTATCGTTCACCACCATCTACACTTGTTTTCACCCAGCTTTCATGGGTCACTATGGTGCATTTGAGGCACCGTGGGACAAAAGGTCTGGTGGTTGGGACCGACGACCGAGCAAGTCGCAAATTTTGGCATAAATACTTCTTTGTCAGAATGGAACACATCGTGTCTGACCCCGCTAAGTTCTCGGAGTGGTGGAACGAGAATCGTAAATGTCTCCACTTGTTTTACTCTTTCTTTTCTTCTTCATTCATTATAGTGTTTGTTTGTTTCTCGTTTGCATCTATGGGGCGTCCACCCCACCCTATTGCAGGTATAAAGGATTGGGTAGCCCGTTTGTTGCCCCATGCAGCAGAGACTCGAGATTGGCCCGCTTTCGTGAAACGTTTTGGGCCGAGAATTTCATCTGGTAAGTGTCTTCCCCTATATCACTTCGTTATTATATACCGTTGTCTATTGATACAACTCTTCACGATGACAGGTCGAGGAGCTTCTAGGTGGAGGGACCCAGTCCCTGCATTTCGACAGGCTGTCGTTGCTGCAGGAATGCAATTTACTTTGAGTGAATCCATTCGAGAGGGTCGTGCTCAACCGATACAAATGGGAGATCCTTCTCAAGATATGGTCGTGAGGGAAGAGGCCTCTTCTATACCGATCCCTCACCTCGTGGACAAATCCTCTAATGGGGACGAGTCGTTACTGAGGAAAATAAGGAGGGTGGAGCTTGGGAAGGATGTGGCCATGGATACTGGTAAAACTAGGACGGGTGCGTTGCAGACGGTACCTGTGCCCACATTTATGGCCGATTCCATCTTGGCGGCCGACGCCATCTTGGCGGGGAGGTCTCCCCAAACAGAAAGGGTTTACCCAGGAGGCGGCTCCATGCGCTCCGCTGAGGGTGGCGCATTGTCTAACATTGGAGGGGGCCTATGCATCGAGGGCGAAGGCTCGGGTTTGGATGTCGACCCAAAGGATGTTCGCGAGTTTTTAGAACACCAAACTCATGTGGAGGTTAGAGTGGAGGGTTCTGATCGGCATATAGTTGTCCCTGGGGACTACAACTTGTTGTCGAACTGTGATTAGTTGGCGTATGCTTTAGCCCCTTTATGTGCCGCCCCCGAGAGCAAGGCGCTTAGAGCGATGAGCGATATGGAGTTGTCTTGGAACGTCGCCGGCATGGCCTTGCGGGTAGATTTCTTTCTCTTCCTTTTCGTGGTTGGGTTTGCGTTGTTATTGTCGACCTATCTTTTTGTTTTAACTTTTTCTTGTTGTGCTAGACCCTTATCGTAGAGATCAAGTGCGAGCGCCGAGAAAGGAAGAGGGCGTCCATCTACGGGAAGATGTCTTCTAAATATCAAGAATATCGCACCATGCATCATGCGATAGCCGACATCTACCATTAGGACCCTGACTTCCAACTGTTTCGTGAAGGGCTTAAATAGAGGGAGGATCAATTGACGCGCAAGGTCAAGGAGTTGAGGGAGCGAGACAAGGACCTTGTGAAGGTCATCGCTCGCAACAGTGAACTCGAGGCGTCCCTTAAGGTGAAGGAAGATGAGCTCGAGTTAAGTAGAGGGGTGATGGCCGAGAATGCCGACCTATAAGCAAAGATAGCCAGTTTTTTTGCCAAACTAGGTATGAAGACGGCGGATATTAACGAGCTCAAGGGTGAGTTGAGTGTGAGTGCCGATAAACTGGCGACTGCTATTTCTGAAGCGGCGGTTTTGGAAGATACCCTCTCTGTTTATAGGTCGGAGATGACTAAGGAGAAAGAGGCATCCACGCTTAAGGTAGCAGGGCTTGAGGGGCGTGTTAAGGAGTTGGAGGTGGAGCTATCCGCGTTGACCGGACAAGTGGAATCACTGAGAATGGAGGACACGCGTCGACACTCGCAACCTTCTACGTCTCGTGCTTCGGCCGATCCTATCGTGCACTGTCGTTTATATGAGTTGTGGGTTCACGCTGAGGCCCAACTTGATGTGTATGAAGCCCTTCACGCCGACGGGAGGTCATCTGAAGTAGAACTTCAGGATATGCGTGCCAAAGCTAGGGCAGCTTGTGAGGCATGTGGATACGACCCGCTTACGCCTGACGGAGATGATATCAACTCTGATGATGCGAACCGTCTTGCCTCTGACTCTTGGTACGAAGATGTGTATGCTACCATGGATGATGTGTAATTTTTGGTTTGTACTTACTTTTGTTTCAGGATTTTTGTAAGGGCGTCTTTGAGCCCATTGTAAAGATAGGTGCTGGTAATATTTTATTGTAATGAAAAAATTGTTTTGTCGATTCGGTGGCAATCTTTGTTATATTTTTGTTGATTCGAGCGATGTCGAACCCTTTTCTTTGGCGATAGCCTTAGCCATCGGAATGTTACTTTCGAGCTAATATCGAAGTAGTATCCCGTCGTAGTTCGAGTAAAGTCGAACTTGTATCTTTGTCGATGGCCTTAGACATTGGGATGTTACTTTCGAGCTGGCGTCGAAGTAGTATCCCGTTGTAGTTCGAGTGAAGTCGAACTTATATCATTGTCGATAGCCTTAGCCATTGGGATGTTACTTTCGAGCTGGCGTTGAAGTAGTATCCCGTCGTAGTTCGAGTGAAGTCGAACTTATATCGTTGTCGATGGCCTTAGCCATTGGGATGTTACTTTCGAGCTAGTGTTGAAGTAGTATCCCGTCGTAGTTCGAGTGAAGTTGAACTTATATCGTCGTCGATGGTCTTATCCATTGGGATGTTACTTTCGAGCTGGCATCGAAGTAGTATCCCGTCGTAGTTCAAGTGAAGTGGAACTTATATCGTTGTCGATGGCCTTAGCCATTGGGATGTTACTTTCGAGCTGGTGTCGTGGATGCTAGTTTCATTCATAGATTGGAGATTTGATTATATTCCTGTAGGAATACATGTTGACTTTGTACATATAATGAAGATTTGGCTATCTATACCCAGTCCCTTCATTACTCGGCCTGGAGATCACGTCGACGGGCGGGGTAATGAACAACACTTCGGACCTCGAGACGTCTCCCTTGTCGCCTCATTAAAAACCTCACCAAGAAAACCTGATTGGGACAAAACCTGGATGAGGGAAAAAGAGTACGACTTAAGTGGCGCCTCTTTTTAGAAGTGGAAGTATTTGAGATGGGCAACATTCCATTTGTTTTGGAGTAGTTTTCCTTCCATTGTCTCTAATTGGAATGCTCCTTTATTTGCTGCTGCCGTGATTTTGTATGGCCCGTCCCAGTTTGTTCCCAGTTTTCCCTTATTAGGGTCTTTCTTTGCTTGTGTTTTAGCTTTGAGAACGTAGTCTCTGACTTTGAGTGGTCGTACTTTGGCCTTCTTGTTATAGTACCTTTCTGCTTGTTGCTTTTGGGCTACCATTCTTACGTGAGCCATATATCTTTGTTCTTCGACTTCATCTAGGTCTTTTAGCCTACTTTCATCGTTACTTGGTCCTCTTTCGTTGGAGTATCTCAGACTAGGTTCTCTGACTTCGACAGGTATAACCGTGTCAGTCTCGTAGACTAGTGAATATGGCGTCTCGCCTGTGCTAGTTTTTGGCATGGTGCAGTATGCCCATAGTACTTCTGGCAGCAGTTCAGGCCATAGCCCTTTGGCGTCCTCGAGCTTCTTTTTCAATATATTCAATATCGTTTTATTGGAGGATTCAGCTTGGCCATTGCCGGCGGGATGGTATGGTGTGGAGAGTATTCGTTTGATGTGCCATTTTTCAAAAAACTCGGTTGTTTTCTTTTCGACGAACTGAGCTCCGTTGTCACAACTGATTGCTTTGGGAATGCCGAAGTGACATATTATATTTTTCCATATGAACGCAATAACTTCTTGCTCACGTATTTGAGTGTATGCACCTACTTCCACCCATTTAGAAAAATAGTTAGTTAAAACCAAAAGGAAGCGTCCCTTACCTCGTCCTGCTGGGAGGGGTCCGACAATATCCATCCCCCACTTTATGAATGGCCATGACGAAGTGACGGAATGTAGGAGTTCTCCTGCTTGGTGTATCATAGGGGCATATTTTTGGCACTGTTCACATTTCCTGACGTAGTCTGCGGCTTCTTTTTTCATGGTAGGCCAGCAGTATCCTACACGGATGAGGCATCTGACGAGGGCACGATTTCCCGTATGGGCGCTGCAGTGCCCCTCATGTACTTCTTCTAGTACCCGCCTTGTTTGATTTGGACCAAGACATTTAGCCAGGGGGCCGCCGAATGTCCTTTTGTAAAGATCATAGTTTACGAGGCTGTATCTGACCGCCTGTATTTAGAGCTTTTTGGCTTCTTTCTTATCTTGTGGGAGCGTCCCTTCCTGCAAATATGTTACGATACGGTTGCGCCAGTCCCAAGTTAGGTTTATAGAATGTACCTCAACTTGGTCTATTGAGGAATGGAGAAGGGTGACCACATTTTCCTTGTTGATATTTCTGGTGGCTACCGCTAGCTTGGAGAGACCGTCCGCTTCGATATTATGCACCCTGGGTATCTGGTCGAGGCGACATTCGTCGAATTCTGGTAGCAGTTTGTGAATTTTTGACTGGTACTTTTGTAGTCTTTGTTCTTTAATTTGGAAAGTCCCAGTGACTTGGTTCACCACGAGTTGAGAGTCGCAATGGAGGATGAGTCGTCGAGCACCATATTTGAGGGCTAATTTCAATCCTGCAATAACAGCTTCATACTCGGCCTCGTTTTTAGTCATCTCGGGGCACTGTGTGGACTGGCAGATTACTTTGCCCGTAGGGATTTCAAGGACGAGTCCCATTCCTGATCCCGATGCATTAGATGCGCTGTCGGTGTAGAGGACCCAGAGGTTAGAATGTGCGGAAGCGCGAACCGCTTCTTGCTATACTTTAGGCAATATTTCCGCGCTGAAATCGGCGCTGAAATCGGCGAGCACCTGCAACTTTATAGCAGTTCGCGGTTGATATATTATATCGTGCTCGCTTAATTATATGGCCCATTTTGCCAACCTACTCGATAGTTCAGGTTTGTACAGGATGCCCCTGAGGGGGAAGGTCGTCACCACCTTTATAGGGTGACATTGAAAATATGGTCTAAGCTTTTGTGAAGCTACAACTAACGCTAGAGCTAATTTCTCAAGGTGAGGGTACCTTATTTCGGCATCAATTAAGGTTTTGCTAATATAATAACTTGGAGATTGCGTACCTTTGTTTTCACGGACCAAAACTGCACTTACCACGACTTCGGAGACTACTAGATATACCAGGAGGCATTCGCCAGGGTCTACCTTGACAAGTAGTGGCGGGGAGGACAAGTACGCTTTCAGTTTTCTTAAGGAGTTGGCGCATTCTGAATTCCACTACAGTCCGTGATCCTTCCTTAGTACGTTGAAAAATTTATGGCACCTGTCCGGCGATCGTGATATGAATGTCAATTTCTGTACCTGCTTTTTGCTGGTTAATGTCTCAGGTATTCCTTCGATGGCCTTGATCTGATCCGGGTTGACCTCGATACCCCTTTGCGACACTAATAAACCGAGGAACTTAGTTGAGGTTACACCAAAGGTGCACTTATCAGGATTCAATTTCATTCCGTATCGCCTTAATATTTTGAAGGCTTTCTTCAGATGACCAATGTGGTCCTCCTTCCTTTCCGATGTCACTAGTATGTCGTCGATGTAGACCTCCATAGTCTTGCCGAGTTGTTCTTTGAACGTTTTGGTGACTAACCTTTGGTACGTCGCCCCTGTGTTCTTAAGTTAGAATGGCATGACTCTATAGCAATACATTCCTTGGTGAGTGATAAAAGTAGTTTTTTCTTGGTCTTCTTCTGCTATTAGGATTTGGTTGTAACCAGAATAGGTGTCTAAGAAGCTTAATAGTTCGTGCCCTATCGTTGCATCAATGAGCTAGTTGAGGTGTGGTAATAGAAAGGAATTTTTTGGGCATGCTTTGTTTAGGTCGGTGAAGTCGACACATATCCGTCACTTCCCGTTCTTCTTTTTTACCATGACCACATTGGCGACCCACTGAGGATACTTTGATTCTCAGATGGAACCATTAGCGAGCAACTTATCGACTTCTTTACTGACTGCGTCATTGATTGCAATGTTGAACTTTCTCCTCATTTACCGCACAGGCTGGTGAAAAGGGTCGACATTCATCCTGTGTGTGGCGATGTCCCTTGGGATTCCCGACATATCTGAATCGGAAAAGGCAAACAAATCAGCATTGTTAGTTAAGAACTCATGGAACTTACCTAGTTCTGAGAGGTTGTGCCTGATATAAGCTTTTTTCATGCTGTCAGTGATGTCCAATTAAATGGGGTCGAGGTCTTCTATGGTTGCCTTGCAGGCTTCTACAACATCTGGGTCTTTGATGGCTTCTATTTGTATGTCGGGTTTGGTTCCCGATATGGCTGACTGCTATGCTTCCGCACTTGCCCCCTTTAGTTGTTGGGTGTGTGTGCAATCTTGGGCGATTCGGTAGCATTCTTGGGCGGTGCATTGCTAGCCCTGGATGCTGAATATTCCCCATAGGGTAGGAAATTTGATTACTTGATAGAAACTTAACGAGATGACTCGCATGAAGTGTATTCATGGATGCCCTATGATAGCGTTGTAGGCTATATCCTGGTTCATGACATGAAACGTCATTTCCAGAGTGACTCCTCCTGCCAGAACTGGCAGCACTATCTCTTCAGAGGTTCGTTCCACTACATTATTAAAACCCGTCAGTGTTATGTAATGCGATACTATCTTATCCTCGAGTCTCATCTGTATGAGGACTCGTGGGTGAATAATACACGCACCGCTTCCGTCATCTACCATTATTCTTTTTACATCGGTATTCGCGATACGTAATGTTATAACCAAAGCATCATTGTGAGGAAAAGACAAACCGTTGGTATCTGACTTATCGAAGATGATACTATCTTTGAGGTCATCGTACCGGTCGTGAGCGACTGTCGGCTTGAGTTTGTGTGTGGTAGTGAATTTCACTTGGTTGATTACCGCATCATCGCCACCTCCAATGATCATTGGTATGTTGTGAGCTGGTGAAGGCGGTTTTGGGGGTCCTTGAGGTTGATCGTGTCCACGAGCAAAGTTAACCCTTCCTCGATCTCTCAGCAGTTCTTTTAGGTGTCCCTGGTTTAGCATTCTTACCACTTCCTGTCGTAGACCGATGGAGTCTTCGGTCTTATGTCCTCTTTCCTGATGGAATTCACATAGAACATTTGATCTCCGGGTGCTCGTATCTGACTTCATCTTTTGCGGCCACTACACCCTTGTGCCGAGATTTTCTAGTGCATACACTATTTCTTAAGGAGAAACGCAAAAGTTATGAGCAGATAACAGTGGAGGCATACCTATTTCGTTTCGGTGTGGCACGATGTGTCGAGGCACGATGTTTGCATGTCCTGGAGGAGGCGGGATGGATGCCCGGATGTAGGGCTGATGCCTTTCTTGATTGAAACGGGATAGTTGATCCCTTCGACCATCATTGCAGTGATCTCTCCTTGTTTCGGTTTGGACGAACGTTAGCCGTTGGATCGGACCATTTAAGTCTTCCTCATCTGCCCTTACTTCGGCACAATAGGCATTATGGATTTCTTCCCATGTGGTGGGAGCGTATTTCATGAGCCTACTTAGCAGTTATTTGGTTGCTTTCGACCCGCTTCTATTTAACCCATTTTGGAAGGCTGCTACCGCCATCACCTCTGATACGTTCGGTAGGATCATTCTTACCCTGTTGAATCAGGCTAGGAAATCCCAAAGTCCTTCGCTTGTCATCTGCCTAACGGTGAAGATGTCATTTACCCTAGCTTCTGCCTTTTTTGCTCCCGCGTGAGCGGTGACGAATTTATCTGCTATTTCTTTGAACGTTGATATTGACCGTGCCAGTAGTTGGGAATACCATGTCAGCGCTCCCCCTGTCAGGGTTTCGCCGAACTTTTTTAGCAGCACCGATGACACTTGTTCTTTCGACAGATCGTTGCCTTTTACTGCAGTGACGTAGTGGATTATGTGATCTTCCCGGTCCGTGGTGCCATCATATATTTTCAAGTATGGCGACATTTTGAAGGTTATTGAAATAGAGTGAGGGGCTGCCCCTTCACTGTATGGTTGCTCGACGAATCAGCCTATGTTACGTTTTGGTAGCAACTTCGGAGCGCCCGGTATTTTATCGACCCTTTCTTGATGCTCCTTCATCTGATCACGGAGCATTTTGTTCTCATTTTCCATTTTCTTTAAGATGACCGCAAGTGGATCGTTACCAGCATCAATGACAGTATGAGTGTTACCTGTGCGTGGAGTTTCTGGTTCATCGACGACAATTGCGATTTTGCGTGTATTGTGCCTCCGATATCCCTTTGAACGGGTTTGTCCGAGTATGTTGCTCAAGGTGTTTGTCAGCCACTCTTCTAATAGCCTTTCACATCCGGTGGTGCTTCTTCTGCTACGGATGTTGAGGTTTCCCTCTCGCACGAGACAGTCATGCTTTCGTGCGGGGGAGGGGGGGTGAGGTATCTCCCTCAGGTGTAGCGCTTGGCATTGCATTTTCATTGTCTTTCCTGCCGGCTTCGTTGATGGAATCCAGAAGATTGTTCGTGACACCTACTATTGCCTTTAATCTTGCTTCCCCCTTTCCTGCCATTGTTGGTCTTTGCGAGGCTAAGAAGAGTGATTATCCCTTTCAAGGATCTAGATGAAACTAAAATCTCAGCTAAAGAAATCCCCACAAACGGCGCCAAATTGTTTGACTCAAAAGATATTGGAACCTTTTTGAATAAATCAATTAAAGAGAATGAAGGGGTAAATCTTTACTAAGTATAATAAACTCTAGAACAAAAGGTGTAAAAGATGAACACAATGGATAATGTTTCTTGATCTTGCGAAAATGAGTGATCGAACGTTAAGAATGCCAGTCTCTTATGTAGCAAAGTATTACAGTTAGTGTTCTTAGTTAAAAAAGCAAAAAGCCCCTTTCACAAGGTTTTTTTTCCTGCTATATATAAGGGACAAACCCCTTCTGAACCCTAGAAGGCATATCATAGGGAATATTCGAAAGTATATTCCTAGTGCCCCCTGTTGGGCCTACACTATTGTAAAAGTGATGCATCCTCTGTTCGCTGTCTGTCATCCTCCATAGAACGACGAGCTATGAAGATCTCGTTGTTTGTCGTATTCGCCAATAGTCGTGGTCATCCAAATTTCGACCCATATATAAAACAAACCAATAAAAGAGAAAACTGCCACAAATGCACACTAATTCACATTTAAGCGGTGTCAAAAAAAATTAACCTCCACATCCACCACAACCATCACCTCCACAGCCACTACCATCACCGCCGCAACAACAACCCTGGTGCGCACCACTACTGTTACTACTCACCACTGTCGTCGTTGCTGCTACACCAGCGACAGCGGCTCCAGCGCCGGCCAAAACAACCATACGACCGTCTTTTAATCTGCGACCAACACTGGGGTTCCTCGCACCTATTTCAACATCGCCAGCTCCTTTCTTCTTCTGCTTTTCTCTGTAGCTCAGCACAAAAATACCAAAAATAGGATCACAGAACTACACACTATGAACGCAATGTAGGCTGACTCCATACTAAGTATATATGCTTGTCGACTAACTACTTTAAAGGCTATATTTATAGTAAAGCCACCGTCCGATTACGATTGATCATTGTTTTTTCTCTCAGGTGCAACATGAGGAATTGTTCATACCCTATTGCCTTACTTTTTAAGTACTTGAGTGTAGCCCGTGGTTGAGCCAGATTTTCATTAAAAGATGTCAAAATATAAAGAAATCAATATAGAAAGAAATCAAACAAATATATATAGTAATTTTCCGGTGAACGTCGACATTATTTTATAATTAAGAGTCGCTTCGCCTATCCTTAGGCTCTTCACGGGGGTAAAACTACGTAACCCTGATCACCCTTTATCGAAAAATTACACGATAATATATAGATAAAATATTAAATTTTAGTGGTATAACATATATTGAATACCTTTTATCGGAGATTTTATTTTACTTCTTTCAAGTTTGAACACCCTACATGAAATTCTTGACTTCGCCAAACACCACTTGCTCTTCATAATCCTTAAATCAAATGACCAGCGCTTTATTAGAACTTTTCGTTTCATTTTTGGTTTCTTTGGACTCCAGTCTTACGCCTCTACTTCGACTTTTAATGATGTTCTTTTATTTTGTAGGTTTGACTAATTAGGAGTTTTACTTGGTCTACAGAATCTGAGCTCATATTTGGCTGGTCGATGCATGACTTCTGATTATTATTTTATTACTACCTTTCTTTCCAATTCGATTTGCGTGTCAGCCAAACAAACTATATTTGGTGATGGAAGACTAAACGTAGATGCTACCTGATCTCCATGTCATACAATATCCTGAAAAAGATGTCCTAATCATGACAAAATCAACAAAATCTTGATTGAAAAAGAAGAAGTGAGATTTGACATAATAATTTTGAGACTTGAAAAAAAGTAATTTTTGAGTTAAGTTGAAAAAAAAGATATTTAAAAATTAAAATTGCATTCTTTTTGAAACAACCATCATCTTAATTATTCAAATCAAAATTTAAAGTATCTACAATAAAGGATGGAGGGCTAGCATTCCACTCCACCGAGCCTGACATAAAATTAGTCACTCGTGCTAATGCATGAGCAACCTGATTCGCAAACCTTCGAACAACAGACAAAGACAGAAACTGAAAACCTTTTAAGAGGTTTTTACAATCAGAAATCACGTCAGATAAATACGAGTAAATATCTTCGGCCTTCTCAAATGCATTCTTCACAAATAGACTATCCATCTCGAGCTCTATCTTGGTGTCTTCGTAGTGAATTTTCAGCCAACTAAGAGCTTCCTTTACCGCCAATGCCTCTGCCATCATCGGACAGAATGTTGCTCCTATATATGTCGATCTACCTCTCAAAAACTCACCGTGCCTATCCCAACAACCATCCCTGCTCCAGCTTCACCAGTTGCAAGGTTGAAGGAAGCGTCAATATTGTACTTGAGGGCTAAACCATCTGGGGGTTTCCACTTTTGATTCTCCTCGTTATCCTGCCCATGTGAACCATATGGCGTGCGTAATTGGCGCCATTCTGATGAAGCTAATAACTTTATCTAGTATGCGATCCACCGTACTCGTTCTTTGGTTTCAGATTACACCATTTTTATAGTTCCAAATCTCCCAGCATATCATGATTGCTTCTTCAATCTCCTTCTTGTTCAATGTATGATTAAGCTTGTTAAACCACTGCTCCATATTCAAAATTGTTTCTGTCCATCCCACGTGAGATTGCAGCCAGCATGCCTTAGCTATGGTGCAATTAAGGAGGCAGTGCTCGATGGTTTCGGGGTGCTGCCAGCACAATGGACAAGTTGCATTATTCATCACATGTCGTCTGGTCAAGTTATCACATGTTAGGAGCACATTGTTCATCGTTCTCCACATAAAGTTTTTTTTATCTTTGGTGGGGTTCACAGCTGCCACAATGATTGCCAAAGTCGTCGGCGACTTGCCTCAATTTCATGTCCGACTTGATCATAAAGTCTCATGTAACCTCCACGGACTGTATACATGCCCTTTGGATCGAACAACCACATCTATTTATCCGGCCGTGAGGTCGAGCTTAGTGGTATTTTTTGTATTAGTTCAATCTCCTGTGCATTAAACATTGTCTCCAGCTTCACTTCGCTCCATGTTCGAGTCTCCTCACATATTAATTCTGACACGACCATCTCCTCCATCCCATTATTGCGCACACTTTGAATAACTTGCAATTGCTAATATGCATTTGGACATACATTTCACTTGAAAAAATATTACAGTTTTATGAGGAAAACTATTATTTACTTTTAAAAAACTGATAAAAACTACTTTTTCAAAATTGAAACTCATATTCAAATTTTTTGAAATGCATCTTAAAAAATGCAAATAATATATAACCAAACAAATATTTTAAAGATGAGTTTCGAAAAAAAGGGAAAAAAATTCTTGTGGACAAACATGTTAGACCTTCACTGTTTTTATGTAAAAAATAAAAATCAAACAATATTTTATCTTATAAATTAATTAATTAGTTATCTGAATCATGTATACCCCCTCTCTTTCTCTCAAGTCGGAAGGAGAGAAGAATGACTCCGCAAGGAGATGTTCTTAGTCGAATGTCCTTAAAATTCACTACGAAGACACCAAGATAGAGCTCGAGATGGATAGTCTATTTGTGAAGAATGCATTGGAGAAGGCCGAAGATATTTACTCGTATTTATCTGACGTGATTTCTGATTGTAAAAACCTCTTAAAAAGTTTTCAGTTTCTGTCTTTGTCTGTTGTTCGAAGATCTGCGAATCAGGTTGCTCATGCATTAGCACGAGTCGCTGATTCTATGTTAGGCTCGGTAGAGTGGAATGCTAGCCTTCCATCCTTTATTGTAGATGCTTTAAATCTTAATTGAAAAAGAAGAAGTGAGATTTGACATAATAATTTTAAGACTTGAAAAAAGTAATTTTTGAGTTAAGTTGAAAAAAAAGGTATTTGAAAATTAAAATTGCATTTTTTTTAAACAACCATCATCTTATTTATTCAAATCAAAATTTAAAGCATCTACAATAAAGGATGGAGGGCTAGCATTCCACTCCACCGAGCCTGACATAGAATCAACCACTCGTGCTAATGCATGAGCAACCTGATTCGCAGACCTTCGAACAGCAGATAAAGACAGAAACTGAAAACCTTTTAAGAGGTTTTTACAATAAGAAATCACGTCAGATAAATACGAGTAATTATCTTTGGAAGGAACCTCAGCGCTAGAATCACGAACATATGCCAAATAGGCCAAACACCCCTTCTCGACCATGCACCGAGCCTTCACATAAGAGATAACACTACATGTAGAATGACCAGAAGTCGCTCTCCATTCTAAACGAGGCAAACCTGGTAAAGCTAAGGTTACAGTCTTGGCATGACATTCCAAGATAGCATGGTAAGGTGATAACCAGTCCATCCCCAATATAACATCGAAGTCGACCATGTCTAGAAGCAACAAATCTACACGAGTCTCAAGACCCCCAATCACAACTACACAAGAGCGATGGACTCGATCTACCACAATAGAATCACCCACTGGTGTAGACACATAAACAGGAACACTCAATGAATCACTAGGCATGATCAGATACAGTGCAAAATAAGATGACACGTACGAGTACGTAGACCCTAGATCAAGTAACACTGAATCATCTTTATCACAAACCAGAACCGTACCTGTGATAACCGCATATGAAGCCTCAGCCTCGGGCCTGGCTGGAAGAGCATAACATCGGGGTTAGGCCCCACCACCCTGAACTACATCTCTGGGACGACCTGCTGCTGGGTGGCCTCCACCTCTAGTGGTCTGAGCCCCACCTCTAGCACCTCTACTTCCACCTCTAGCACCTCTACCCTCACCTCTAGCTGGCTGGGCAGGCTGTGGAACACCTGGTTCCTGAACCATAGCATGGGAACCCTATTGCTGCGACTGAGTACACACCAATCTCAGACAAGCCCTCCGGATATGACCATACTCACCACACTCATAGCATCCACCTGAGTGCTGCAGCTGAGGAAACTGAGACTGACCTTGGCGACCTAAATGAACATCCCGAAAACTCTGGAGCGGCGGTGCACTGATAGGAGCTGGTGGTGCATTGTAGGGCTGCTGATCAGAATACTGCATGCGAGAACCTCGACCACCTGAAGCACCATGAGAAACCTGAAGTGCTGACTGAAAGGGCCTAGGAGGATGGCCTCTACCATACGAATCCCTACCTCTAGATGAGGTACCACTGAATCTGCCTGAATGAAGGGGCCTCTTATCCGACCCATGACCATCTCCCTGCGACAGAACCATCTCCACTATCCTGGCCATATTGGCCGCCTCCTGGAAGGTAATCTCACTCCCAGCCTCCCTAGCCATCTGAAGACGAATCGGCTGAATAAGACAGTCAATAAACCTCCTCGCCCTCTCTCTCTCGGTAGGAAGTATGACAAGATCATGGCGAGCCAAGTCGATGAATCTGGTCTCATACTGGGCAACCATCATGGAACCCTACTGGAGACGCCCAAACTACCTCCGATAGGCCTCTCTTTGAGTGATGGGGAGAAACTTCTCCAGAAATAGCTGTGCAACTGCTCCCAAGTCAAGGCTGGCAATCCGGCTGGTCTAGCCAAGGAATAATCTCTCCACCAAGTCTTGGCGGATCCAGACAAGCAAAAAGTGTCAAAATCGACCCCATTGGTCTCAACTATCCCCATGTTCCTGAGAACCTCGTGACAGTTGTCTAAATAATCCTGGGGATCCTCAGTAGATGCACCACTGAAAGTAGTAGTGAAGAGCTTGGTGAATCTATCCAACCTCCACAAAGCATCAACGAACATAGCTGCTCCATCACCGGTCTGAGCTACCACACCCAGCTGAACTGATCCAACTGGCTGAACCGCTGGAGTCTGAATCTAGGGAGCTACCTGCTCCGGAGTGCGAGTAGCAGGAGTTTGTGCTCCTCTCCAGCCTGAGAGACGGCTAGCGCTACAGGAAGCAAGCCTGCCCGGGTGACACTCTCCATAAGGCCCACTAGACAGACCAGAGCATCCTGGAGTACTGGGGTAGCAATAAACCCCTCTAGGACCTGAGCTGGGCCCATCGAAACTGCTGGGGCCGAAACCTCATCATCAAATTCAACCTGAGGCTCCACTGCGGGTGCTGCTACTCTGGGCTGAGCTCTGCCCCTACCTCGGCTTCTAGCACGGCCTCGACCTCGCCCTCTGCCCCTCATGGGAGCTGCTGTTGGGGCTCGGGTTGCTGGTCAGTCGATAAGGAAGTGCGTGTTCTCTCCATCTGCGAAAGAACATAGTAGAATTTCAATTATCATTGAGAAACCAACCCGCACAACAGGAGAGAATAAATGTTGAATGTTTCCTAATTCTATAGCCTCTGGGGGATAAATACAGACGTCTTCGTACCGATCCCTCAGACTCTACTAAGCTTGTCCGTGAATTGTGAGACCTATGTAACCTAGAGCTCTAATACCAACTTGTCACGACCTGGATTTCCCACCATCAGGAGTCGTGATGGCGCCTACTCGTAGAAGCTAGGCGAGCCACGAAATATAGAAAATTCAATTTCTTTCATTTTTAACTCTTTTTAATGAATTGAATTAACATGTGATCAATATTTAAATAATAGCGAAAGATGAAATTAAGCAGAAGACTTAGACTAATATAATACCAAAACAAGTACGAAAATGCCAACATGCGTCTCTACCCAGAACCAGTGTCACAATATCCACGGACTATCTATAAATACTACATACAAATGTCTGAATAAGGAAATACAGTCTGTCTCGGAAACAAGTGAAAACAGAACATATAAATAGATAGAAGAGAACGTCAGGCCTGCGAACGCCTGCAGGACTACCTCGAGATCTCTGAGTGGACTGAAGGCTGGCTCCCCAAGTGCTACTATCCAAATGCTGCTCCGGTATCTGCATATAGTGCAGAGTGTAGCATTAGCACAACCGACTCCATGTGCTGGTAAGTGTCTGGCCTAACCCCGGCGAGGTAGTGATGAGGCTAGGACCAGACTCCAGATAAACCTGTGCAGTTATATAATATACAGCGGAAAATAAACAGGAATAAACAATTTAAATGGGAGGGAGTACACGCTACGGGAAAAATATCAAATCCAACATAAACTTAAGAGAAATATGAGAGAACGATTCAAGATCTACAACAAAACATTAATAATACTATTGCGGCGCGTAACCCGATCCCTTATCATTTAACACTGTTGCGGCGTGCAACCCGATCCATTTATATCACTGTTGCGGCGTCTAACCCGATCCAATGTAATATTTGTTGCGGCGTGCAACCCGATCCATATATAACAATGTTGCGGCGTGCAATCCGATCCAATATAATATTTGTTGCGGCGTGCAACCCGATCCATATATATAACAATGTTGCGGCGCGCAACCCATTCCAAATATACAGTCAACAATAATCATAACCATAGTCCAGGCAAGGGATCAATAACGAACTACACTATTCCGGTAAGAGAATCGACAACATAAATAAATACGTCTCGGACAGGGAGAAACAACTATAACCAATCTTAATCCAATATCCAACCATTTCAGCTATCACCAGTACTCAAACTTCGTAATTCCTACGAAAACAAACTTATTCCTTGCTCACTATCGAGAGTCATCAATTAAAGCGTCTGTAATATCATTTAAGAACACAACAAACTGAAATTTAAGACTCACGGTCATGCTTGAAACCAACGTATAGATACTCGTCACCATGTCTATACGTCGTACTCAATAAGAAGCAAATAGTAAATAGGACACAACTCCTAATCCCTCAAGCTAAGGTTAGACCAAACACTTACCTCGATGCCACGAACACAACTCAAGTTTCAGTTATAGCTTTACCCCTTGATTCCACCACCAATTCGCTCGTATCTAGTCACAAGTTACTTAATTACATCAATAAACGCTAAGAGAATCAATTTGAATATATGAAAATGAATTTCCTAAAGTTTTACCCAAAAAGTCAAAAATCGCCCCCGGGCCCACATGGTCAAAACCCGAGGTTCGAACCAAAACCCGATTATCCATTCCCCCACGAACTCAAATATATAATTTATTTTGAAATTGGACCTCAAATCGAGGTCCAAATCCCCAATTTTTGAAAAACCTAGGTTCTACCCAAAACACCCAATTTCTCCCATGAAAATCATTGATTTTGAGTTAAAATCATGTTAAAAGATGTTAAAGAGTGAAGAAAATGAGTTAGAAATCACTTACCAACGTTTTGGAGAAGAAAGGTTGTTTGAAAAATCGCCTCTTATGTTTTTGGGGTTTTGAAAAATAAAAAATAACTGAAAATCCTGTCTTAATATACTACTCTCAGATGCCCTATGCGGACCGCACAAAATCAACTACGGTGGCATATCCCTTCCTGTGTACTGTAGTCTCAGATGCCCTGTGCGGACCACACAAATTCAACAGCGGCTGCACAGCCCTTCCTGTGTACTGCAGTGACATGTTTTAGTATTTTGGCCATAACTTTCTTTATATATATCCAAATTGTGATTTCTTTATCTTTCTGGAAACTAGACACGAAGGGATACAACTTTCATTTTTGAATCATCTCAAAATTCCTTGTAGATCAAAAGATATAGTCTTCCGAAGTCGGACCAGTGAACCTATGCGGATGCGCACAAAATCAACCGCGGCCGCAGAGTCACCAGTGCGGACAACACAAACACTAGTGTGGACCGCACTAGCAGGTTCAGAGATTTGCAATTCTCTGAACATTCAGTAGCCATGTTTTAAGCCTAAGACACCCCGGAACCTACCCGAAACTCACCTGAGCCCTCGGGACTCCAAATCAAATGTGCATACTAACTCAAAAACATCATATAGACCTACTCGTGCAATCACATCATCAAAATAACATATAAAATCATGAATTAAATCTCAAAGCTCAACATTTTCATCAAGAACTCTCAAAGTTCATAACTCTTCAATCGGAAGTCCAACTCACGTCAAATAAACTCCGTTATTCACCAAATTTTACAATTATCTTTCAAATACTATAACAAGTTTGTACCGGGCTCCGAAACCAAAATACGGGCCCGATAAAAATGGTTTCAAACATTAATTCTTTTCTTTATTTCTTAGATAATTCAGTAAAATAATTTATTTCGAAAATTGATTTCTAAGGCTTGGGACTTCAGAATTCATTTTCGGGCATATGCCCAAGTCCCATATTTTACTACGAACCTCGTGGGATCGTCGGAACACGGATCCGAGTCCGTTTGCTCAAAATATTGACCAAAGTCAACCAAAAATCAAAATTTTAACTCTAAAATTTCTATTTCTCATATTTTCACATAGAAGGATTTCCGGATATGCGCCCGGGCTGCGCATGCAAATCGAGGTGATGCTAAATGAGGTTTTCAAGGCCTCGGAACACAAAATTCAATTTAAAAGCATCACAATGGAACAGATAAATTGTTGAAATTGTAGAGTGAATCTAATTTAATTGAATCATCCAACTTGAAAAATTTCTCAGTTGATGTTTCATTATTAGTTTTTAATAATTCATAGTATTATAAAACCTTTTAAACATTTAAAAAGTAGTACATGGAAAATATAAGCACTAGATTGTAGTTAAATGTGATAATCCTTGCTATTAAATAAAATCAATGAAGTGAAATAAAAGGAGGATTAAAAATCGTATTGTTTGATAAAAATTGGGGTATTATGAAAGAAATGAAATGTTGGTCTTTTACAAATAAAAAAGCTGTCTAATCAGGGATATAGTTTTATAAGCTGTAGACTACCTTTGTTCAAGAAGAACTCTCTATTTTCTTCCTTAAAATAGTTAATTCTGATTAATGTGGAATTGGTTCATATTTGAGACCTTGAACTAAGTGTACTTCTAATTGTTTTACCTAAAAATTTTGCTTACCAATATTTGCAGTGTACTTTAGCAACAACAAACCCTTCCTTCCGTCGTTGATGTTCATATTCCACATTAATCCTATGTTATTAGAAAAAAATATAAATAACAATATAATGATATTATTTATCAAAATATTCAGCATGTTGCGATGCTTACATAATGATTTCGAACAATCCTGAGACTGGAGTTAGTTGTAAAGCTAGGGTAAGACTGATACTCAGATCAGAATAAAACTGTTTAATCTAATACTTACATGATGCAATTTGTGTGGCATATGCCCTACATCTAATGACTGCCATATTATACCAACGATAATCCACCTATTTTCTACAAAAGTGCAATAATTGATTCAGTATTAGACGTAAATAGTCAAGGAATATGAAAAAAATATAATTTTAAGTTTAAACGATGACTTGAAAATTGTTCCATATGCAATCTAAAATTATGATGGTAATTCAAATATTCTACATTGACCTTTATTACATATCTTAAAATGAGATGATTAAGGTCACATGCCGCGATACTTTAGGATATCGAAGTTTTAGATAAATTTGTCCTTTATGTTTAGGGGTTAGTTTATTTTTATCCTTTAAATATACTTCTACGCACATATTGTCCCTAAGTTTGCCAAAGTTGAACAAATTTGGTCAACTTAAGGTGAAGCTATGTAGGGTGGAACCGGGCCTATAGTACACACCGGTCTCCAGTAAAGTAAGCCAAGCTCGAGGCATGGTAAAATGGTACCAAAATCGAGGAAAGGGCCTTATTGAGTTAGGGTCTAGAGGCATAACGGCCACCCTCGGGAATATCGGGGTCATGGTCCGGGATCGGTCTTAACCCCGAACGACCTTGAAGAACATTGTCGGGCAACCAAGCACGACCAACAGAAACCGCAATATTCGCGACCGGCCAGATATCACGGCGGGGATCTCGGCACGTATCGATGAAGAACCAACAATTAGTTAATCAAATTTTTTTACCTTTTATAAAGTTGTACATAGAGTAGGACTTCCCTACTATATAAAGGGGGGTCTGATAATTCATGACGGACATTGTAATACGCATTTAAAAGCAATACATTATTATTTTACTATTATCAAAGCTCTTTTTCTTGTTCATTAATAATGGTCATTATGAGCCTGGATCGTGGGTGAACGTTACACTAAGGCTAGGATCATTCGCGTCGCTTGGTTTGAATTTACTATATCTTTACTTGTTCATTCTAATTCAATTCATCATTTTGTATCAAATTAATCTGCATATACTTAAAATCACTTCTAAATTTAATTGTTATCCGACTTTGAAGGTAAATAGTTTGGCGCCCACCGTGGGGCTAAGGATAATAGTGGTAATTTGATACAAATTCCCACATCACACCCTATTTTATACTTGTTCTTTGAAGTGTCTTAAATTTCAGGTTAAAGTTTGAAATGTCGAACTCCCAATCCGCCCCTCTAAACATGGATGGTGAATCCGGCCATCATGGCGAGAACAACAATGTAGCACCCGGTAACGAGGTGCCTCATGTCGATCTAAACGGGGTTCCAGCAGCGGACCGGATCGAAGCTAGCTCGCATGTGGTCATCAATGCAAATTTGCCTACCAATCCTAAGAACAATGTCCGTAGGAAGTCCGGTCAGTTGCCCAAAATACGAACGACAGCAAAGATGATGGGATCAACTTGCAGGTGATCTTCGAAATACTACAGGTCAACAGGCAGCAATAGCGTAGCTCCAAAACAAAAGCCGTGCCCCGAGCAGAATTGAGCCCGAGCCGTCTTGGGAAATCAGCCATTGAAATAAACTGGTCACGGAGAGACCGTATGACAATGATTTGGGGACCAACCCCGAGATCATAAAGATACTCGAGGAGCTGACAAAACGGGTAGAATCAGGAGAAAATAAAATCAAATCCAATGATAAAAATGCGGAAACATACAATTCCAGGGTTGACCAAATCCCGAGAGCACCATCGATATTAAAAGGCCTGGATTCCAAGAAGTTTATTGAAAAATCTTTTACTCCGAGCATAACTCCGAAACCAATCCCTAAGAAACTCCGCATGCTCGAGGTTCCTAAGTACAACAGAACAACCCTAAGTGAGCATGTAACCTCCTACACGTGCGCCATCAAAGGGAACGACTTGGAAGATGATGAGATCGAATCTGTCCTACTGAAAAAATTCAGAAACTTTGTCAAAGGGAGATATGATAAAGTATCACAACCTACCTCCTAATTCTATTGACTTGTCTGCTCTGCTTGCAGATTCCTTCGTAAAAGCACATGTCGGGGCCATCAAGGTTGAGACCAGGAAGTCATATCTTTTCAAAGTGAAACAGAGAGATGATGAGATGCTTAGAGAATTCGTGTCCCGATTTCAAATGGAACGGATGGACCTACTTGCAGACAATTGGGCCATTCAGGCCTTAACCCAAGCACTCAATGTTCAAAGCTCGTTGGCTTCAACACAGTTATAACAAAATCTGGTAGAATATCCGGCTGTTACTTAGGCTGACGTACATAACTAGTATCAATCAAAAATTAGGGTAAAAGATGATCAGCTTGGGGCCCCTTCAGGGTCCGTTTATCCCGTCAAAAAGATCGACAGAGTCAAGATATGGTGGCTCATGAATTATTAATATTATGTGTCATGATTTGAAGATTGGACAAAGAATCTTCCAACGTTCATTTGACTCCATTTTAGGAAATGAATCATTATGTCTTAAAGAAATAAAATTACATCTTCACTTTTATTAAGTGAAATTTGAAGAATTCAAAATAAGATATCTTGTATCAAGACCAAATCCAATCCACCTCTTATTCCCCCTTTCCTCTTCAAATATGTCATGCATTTCCATGCTCCAAATTTTTCAGTAAACTTCAAATTACACAAAAATGAAAGTGATAGATACAATGAGTAAAAGTTTACTCATTTTCGCAGTGTTCATTTTGTTTCTCGTTACTTCTTTGTTCTGTACTGGAAAAAATCGATTACAGATCAAGCTTTTCGCTATTTGATTCCTTACCCAGTAAATCTAAGGATGATAGTCACTCCATATTATAATAGCAACATGTGATGACCCGGCCAGTCGTCTCATGAGTTACCGCTCCGTTTTCCCCATTTCTACTTCCTTATGCCTTGTTTATCCATGTTATGTGGTATTGGGTTGGTCGAATCGAATCCAAAATGATTTTGATAAGGTTGAGACACTTAGTCTCTTTTAAAGAAGCTTAAGTTAGAAAAGTCAATCGGATGTTGACTTATGTGTTCGATGGCTTGGATGTGATTTTTGATGGTTCGGTTAGCTTCAGGAGGTGATTTATGACTTAGGCACGTGATCAGAATGAGTTTCAGAGGTTCAGAGTAGATTTAGGCTTGAATTGGCGAAGTTGATATTTTGGCGATTTCCGGTTGGTAGGCGAGATTTTGATATAGGGGTCAAAATGGAATTCTGAGAGTTGCAGTAGTTCCGTTGAGTCATTTGGGATGTGCGTACAAAATTTCAGGTCATTCGGACGTGGTTTGGTTGGGTTTTTGATCAAAAGCGGAATTCGGATGATTTTAGAAAATTTGGCTTGAATCCGACGTGTTTAGATTGATTCGATGTATTTCGAGATGTTTTGAAGATTGGTATAAGTTTGAATAAGGTATTAGGATATGTTTGTGCTTTTGGTTGAGGTCCCGAGGGCCTCGGGGTGATTTCGGATGGTTAACGGAGAAGTTTGAACTTTGTTGCAACTGCTGAAGTTGCTGCTTCTGGTATTTCCGCACCTGCGGATTGGGGACCACAGGTGCGGCACCGCATAAACAGAGGAATTGATCACAGAAGCGAAAATGTCTTGAGTTGCAAGAACCGCAAAAGCGGCTCAGAGGACCGCATCTGCGATGTCGCAGATGCGGGTAGGGGACCGCAGATACGTACTAAGGTGAGTAAGTGATTTCCACAGAAGCGGAGGAAGAACCGCAACTGCGGTACCGCAGAAGCGGAAATATGGTTGCAGGTGTAAAAATCCTTGGCCAGAAGGTATATATTGCTTTCTTCGCAATTTTTTGCAAAATACTCCATTTTTGAAGACGAGAAAGAGGCTAAGGCATATGATTTCAAGAGGAATCAAAGGATATCAGTTGGGTAAGTTCCCTAAGCTTAATTACTTGGCATTAAGATTATTTTTCCATTGTTTAATCATGGTTTTAGCGGGATTAAAGAAGAAAAATTGGGGATTAGGGCTTGAGATTAAGAGACATTTAAATGAGGATTTGAGGGGTCATTTGGACTCCGATTTCAGTGTTCTTGATATGTATTGACTCGTGAGAGGATAAGGATTCCGTTGATGTAATTTTTATTGAGTTCCAAGATGTGGGCCCGGGGGTCGAGTTTTGGTAATTTTGGAATTTTTGGTATTATTTGATTGTTTTCGCTTGGGCTTCGTTCCCTTAGCATATTTTGATGTTGTGATTCTAATTTTTGGATAGATTCGACGTGAGTGGAGGCCGATTAAAGGGGCAAAGACATCGCGGAGTAGTATTTTCACCGGTTTGAGGTAAGTAACCATTGTAAATCTGGAACTTAGGGCGTATTTGACTTGTTTTGATAAATGCGGTGACACACATGCTAAGTGATGAGCGTGTGAGTGCTGAGAGGGAGTATTGAGTGATGAGAGTTGAGTCACGAGTGACTGAGAGGCTGCCCGAGAGGCCATATTCTGAGTGATACCTTGCCCGAGGGGCTCAGTTATGATATTTTTACTGATTTCACTCTTCTTTTAAAATAAGCCTCTGTTGGAAAAATTGCTAAGTATATGATTTCAAGTGTTTTATACTGAAATTTGATGATTTTATGATGAAACTGGTTTTAAATTGTGAAGTTGACCTATTATCCTATTGTTTTCTTCAGTTATATGATTTTTATTTGCTCGTCACTACTTTTAGACCTTATTTACTTTAGATACTTACTGAGTTGGCGTACTCACGTTACTCCCTACACCTTGTGTGCAGATTCAGGTGCCCGAGCGGCAGAGTGAGGGTCCTCAGCATTGTCAGAGTTTGCCGGAGACTACAAGGTAGCTGGATGGCGTCTGCAACCTTGCTTTCTTCCTCTTATCCTTATTTTCCCGCATTTTAGACTTGTTATGTATTAGACAATCAGATTTGTATATTTAGAGGCTCTAGACTCATGACACCAGATGTTTGGGCTGTGTTGATTTAATATTTTATTGATTTTGCACATTTTATTTTTAGCTGTCTTAAACATTTCTTATGAAAAATTTGGTATCTAAACCTGTGTTAGAAAATGGTTTTATAAAAGGAACTTGTTGTGGTTAATGGTTTGGGTTAGCTTGCCTAGTAATGTGATAGGCGCCATCACGACCGGATATTTGGGGTCGTGACAAGTTGGTATCAGAGCCTAGGTTACACAAGTCTCGCGAGTCATGAGCCGGTTTAGTAGAGTCTCGCAGATCGGTACGGCGACATCTGTATTTATCCTTGAGAGGCTGCAGAACCTTTAGGAAAATTCTTCATATTTTTGAAATTCTTGTCATGTGAACTTGTTGAATCTGAATACTAAACTTCTATTATTCTATTCTCTCATAGATGGTGAGGATACATGCTACTGGGTAGGGTGGACGACCACCAGTTCCACCAGTCGGGGCCACCTGAGGCTGAGGACGTGGTCGAGGCCGTGGTAGGGACAGAGCTGCTAGGGCAACACCTACAGACCCACCAGTTGCCCTAGTTCTAGATCAGGTCCCAATTGTGGATGCTACCGCAGCACCAGCTCAGGCACCAACTGTGCCCATTGTGATTCCAGGACTTCAGGAGGTTTTAGCTCAGATTTTATCAGTGTGTACTGGTTTGGCTTAGGCAGTTTCAGTTACTACGGCCACAACTACTTCTCAGGCTAGAGGAGGAACCCAGACTCTCGTTGCTTGACACCTGAGCAGGTTGTACAGGAACTCCAGACACCGGGGGCACCTCCAGCCCAGCCAGTTGCACCAACTCAAAAGTTTGTGGTACCAGTTATGTCGGACGATGAGCAGCGTTGACTATAGAGGTTTGGTAGACTCAAGCCTCCGACTTTTAGCGGTGTAGAGGGCGAGGATGCCCAGGGGTTCTTGGATAAGTGCCAGAGGATGCTTCACAAAGGGGGGATCCTAGAGACCAGTGGTGTAGCTTTTACCACCTTTTAGTTTTCCGGGGCTGCCTTCACTTAATGGGAGGGGTATGAGAGGTGTAGACCTATTGGTGTAGCGCCCCTTACTTGGTAGCAGTTTTCTGTTCTCTTTCTGGAGAAGTATGTGCCACAGTCTCACCGAGAGGAGCTGCACAGGCAGTTTGAGCAGTTGTGTTAGGGAGAGATGACTATGACACAGTATGAGATGCGGTTCTCCGAGTTATCCCGTCATGCGGTTTGGTTGGTTCCCACAAATTGAGAAAGGATTATGAGGTTTGTTGATGGTTTCACATATCAACTTCAGATTCTCATGACTAGGGAGAGGGTGACAGGTGCTACTTTCAAGGAGGTTGTTGACATCGCCCGTCAAATTGAGTCGGTTCGCCACCAGGAGCGAGAGGAGAGGGAGGCCAAGAGGCCTCGAGGACCTGGTAGTCACAGTGGTACTCCATAGAGGGGTCAGTTCTAGCAGGGCAGAGGCCGCCCATTTAGACAGGCTCATTCAGCTCGCCCAGGTTATCGTGGGGCATCATCGGGTCATGGTTATCACAGTTCTCATCAGGGCCACTCATCACTCAGTGCCCTCCCAACCTAGAGTTCGTCTTGTGCTCCATCGGTGTAGGGTTCTTCCATGCCAGACCCTTATACTGGTCATTCCAGTGCCAGGGGTTCCCTTCAGTCCCCATCTCCAGCACTAGGGAGTTGTTATGAGTGCAGAGAGTTTGGGCATATGAGGAGGCAGTGTCTTCGTCTTCATGATGGTCAGTCTCAGTAGAGGGGTCAACCCTCGACTTCTGCTCCAGTTACTTCACCACCCGCCTAGCCAACTAGAGGTAGAGGTCAATCAGCTAGGGGTCGCCCTAGAGGTGGAGGTCGATCAGGTGGTAGTCAGGCCCATTTCTATGTTCTTCTGGGTAGACCAGATGTTGCTGCTTCAGATGCCGTGATTTCATATATTCTTTCAGTATGCCAAAGAGATGCCTTTGTATTATTTGATATCGTTTCCACCTTTTCTTATGTGTCATCATACTTTGCCCGTTATCTGGATACGCCCCGTGAGTCTCTTATTTTACCTATTCATGTATCTACTCCAATGGGCGATACTGTTATTGTAGACCGCGTGTACCGATCATGTTTGGTGACTATTGGGGGTCTGGAGACCCGAGTGGATCTTTTATTATTATGTATGGTGGATTTCGATATCATTTTAGGCATGGATTGGTTATCTCCGTGTCGTGCTATTTTGGAATGTCATGCCAAGACAGTCACATTAGCTACACCGGGTGTGCCACGGATTGAGTGGCGTGGTTTGACTGACTATGTTCCCAGTAGAGTGATCTCATTCTTGAAAGCTCAGTGTATGGTTGGGAAGGGATGTCTTTCGTATCTAGCCTTCGTGAGAGATATTGGTGTTGAGACTCCCAGTATTGATTTTGTTCCAGTTGTGAGGGATTTTCCCGATGTGTTTCCTGCAAACCTGCCGGGCATGCCACCGGATAGGGACATTGATTTTGGTATTGACCTGGTGCCACACACTCAGCCCATTTCTATTCCACCGTATTGTATGGCACCAGCGGAGTTGAAGGAATTAAAAGAACAACTTCAGGAACTCCTTGATAAGGGGTTTATTCGGCCTAGTGTGTCACCTTGGGGTGCGCCGGTTCTATTTGTGAAGAAGAAGGATGACACTATAAGGATGTGCATTGATTATAGGCAATTGAACAAGGTAACAATTAAGAACAAGTATCCTTTACCTCGCATTGATGATTTATTCAACCAGCTTCAGAGAGCGAGAGTGTTCTCCAAGATTGATCTCCATTCGGGTTATCACCAGTTGAAGATCAGGGACTCAGATATTCTTAAGATAGCTTTCAGGACCCGATATGGTCATTATGAGTTCTTGGTGATATCTTTTGGGCTGACTAATGCCCCAGCAACGTTCATGCATTTGATGAACAATGTGTTCCGGCCCTATCTCGATTCGTTTGTCATAGTCTTCATTGATGATATTCTGGTGTATTCGCGTAGTCAGGAGGAGCACGCGGAGCATTTGAGAGTTGTGTTGCAGAAATTGAGGGAGGAGAAGATTTATGCAAAATTCTCCAAGTGTGAGTTTTGGCTCAATTCAGTGGCTTTCTTGAGGCACGTGGTGTCTAGCAAGGGTATTCAGGTTGATACGAAGAAAATAGAGGTGGTTCAGAGTTGGCCCAAACCGTCCTCAGCCACAGAGATTCGCAACTTTCTTGGTTTGGCAGGTTATTATCGTCGTTTCATTTAGGGATTCTCATCTATCACATCGCCCTTGACCAATTTGACTCAGAAGGGTACTTCATTTGTATGGTCGGACGAGTGTGAGGAGAGCTTTCAAAGGCTCAAGACAGCTTTGACCACGGCTCTAGTGTTAGTTTTGCCATCAGATTCAGGTTCATATACTGTGTACTGTGATGCTTCTAGAGTTGGCATTGGTTGTGTTCTAATGCAGGATGGTAGAGTTATTGCTTATGCTTCTCATCAGTTGAATCCCCATGAGAAGAACTACCCCGTTTATGATTTGGAGTTGGCTGTCATAGTTCACGCATTAAAGATTTGGAGGCATTACTTGTATGGTGTGTCTTGTGAGGTGTTTACTGATCATCGTAGCCTCAACCACTTGTTCAAACAGAAGGATCTCAATTTGAGGCAGCGGAGGTGGTTGGAGTTGCTTAAGGATTATGATATCACTATATTGTACCATCCGGGAAAGGCCAATGTGGTGGCCGATGCCTTAAGCCAAAAGACGGTGAGTATGGGGAGTTTAGCATATATTCCAGTTGGGGAGAGACCTCTTGCAGTTGATGTTCCTGCCTTGGCCAATCGGTTCGTGAGGTTAGATATTTCGGAGCCCAGTCGGTATTGGCTTGTGTGGTTTCTCGGTCTTCTTTATATGATCACATCAGAGAGCGCCATTACGATGATCCACATTTGCTTGTCCTTAAGGATAGAGTTCAGCATGATGATGCCAGCGATGTGACCATCGGTGATGATGGGGTGTTGAGGATGCAGGGCCGGATTTGTGTGCCCAATGTGGATGGGCTTCGGGAGTTGATTTTGGAGAAGGCCCATAGCTCGCCGTATTCTATTCATCCGGGTGCCGCGAAGATGTATCAGGATCTGAGACAGTATTATTGGTGAGAAGAATGAAGAAAGACATTGTGGGATTTGTAGCTCGATGTCTCAATTGTCAGCAGGTGAAATATGAGCATTAGAGATCGAGTGGCTTGCTTCAGCGGATAGATATTCCCGAGTGGAAGTGGGAGAGGATCACTATAGACTTTGTAGTTGGACTTCCACGGACTTTGAGAAAGTTCTATGCTATTTGGGTGATTGTGGATCGACTGACCAAGTCCGCGCACTTCATTCTTGTGTGTACTACCTATTCTTCAGAGCGGTTGGCAGAGATCTATATCCAGGAGATTGTTCGTTTGCATGGTGTCCCAGTTTCCATCATTTCAGATAGGGGCACTCAATTTACTTTGCAGTTTTGGAGGTCTGTACAGCGAGAGTTGGGTACTCAGGTGGAGTTGAGCACAACTTTTCACCCTCAGATGGACGGGCAGTCCAAGCGCACTATTCAGATATTGGAGGACATGTTGCGTGCTTGTGTCATTGATTTTGGAGGTTCATGGGATCAGTTTCTACCACTGGCAGAGTTTGCTAATAACAACAGCTACCAGTTGAGTATTCAGATGGCTCCATATGAGGCTTTGTATGGGAGGCGGTGTAGATCTCCAGTTGGTTGGTTTGAGCCTGGAGAGGCTAGGCTACAGGGGACAAACTTGGTGCAGGATGCCTTAGACAAGGGGAAGGTGATTCAGGAGAGGCTTCGTACAGCGCAGTCAAGGCAAAAGAGCTATGCTGATAGGAAGGTTCGGGATGTGTCCTACATGGTTGGCGAGAAGGTTCTGTTGAAAGTTTCGCCCATGAAGGGTGTCATGAGATTTGGGAAGAAAGGGAAATTGATTCCTCGGTTTATTGGGCCTTTTGAGGTGCTTCGGAGGATTGGGGAGGTGGCTTATGAGCTTGCTCTGCCACCCAGCTTATCGTGTGTGCATCTAGTATTTCATGTTTCTATGCTCTAGAGGTATATTGGGGATCCGTCTCATGTTTTGGATTTCAGCACGCTTCAGTTGGATGATGATTTGAAATATAATGTGGAGCTAGTAGCTATTTTGGGTCGTCAGGTTCGAAAGTTGAGGTCAAAGGAAATAGCTTTAGTGAAAGTGCAGTGGAGAGGCCGGCCCGTAGAGGAGTCTACCTGGGAGATCGAACGTGAGATGTGGAGCAAATATCCTCACCTATTTGAGGCTTCAGGTATGTTTCTTAACTCGTTCAAGGACGAACGTTTGTTTAAGTTGGGGAGGATGTGACGACCCGGCTAGTCGTCTCATGAGTTGCCGCTCCGTTTTCCCCATTTCTGCTTCCTTATGCCTTGTCTATCCGTGTTATGTGGTATCGGGTTGGTCGGATTGAATCCGGAATGATTTTGATAAGGTTGAGACACTTAGTCTCTTTTAAGGAAGCTTAAGTTGGAAAAATCAACCGGATGTTTACTTATGTGTTAGATGGCTTGGATGTGAGTTCCGATGGTTCCGTTAGCTTTGAGAGGTGATTTATGACTTAGGCACATGATCAGAATGAGTTTCGGAGGTTCGGAGTAGATTTAGGCTTGACTTGGCGCAGTTGATATTTTGGCGATTTCCGGTTGGTAGGCAAGATTTTGATATAGGGGTCGGAATGGAATTCTGAGAGTTGCAGTAGTTCTGTTGAGTCATTTGGGATGTGCGTGCAAAATTTTAGGTCATTCGGACGTGGTTTGGTTGGGTTTTTGATCAAAAGCGGAATTCAAAAGATTTTAGAAAATTTGGCTTGAATTCGATGTGTTTAGGTTGATTCGATGTTGTTCGAGATGTTTTGAAGATTGGTACAAGTTTGAATAAAGTATTAGGATATGTTTGTGCTTTTGGTTGAGGACCTGGGGACCTCGGGGTGATTTCAGATGGTTAACGGAGAAGTTTGGACTTTGTTGCAGCTGCTAAAATTGCTGCTTCTAGTATTTCCGCACCTGCCGATTAGGGACCGCAGGTGCGGGCCGCATAAGCGGAGGAATTGATCGCAGAAGCGAAAATGGCTTGAGGAGCAGGAACAATAGAAGCAGCTAAGAGGACCGCATATGTGATGTCGCAGATGCGGGTAGAGGACCGCAGATGCATACTAAGGTGAGTAAGTGATTTCTACAGAAGCGGAGGAAGAACCGCAAATACGGTACTGCAGAAGCAAAAATATAGTCGCAGGTGCGAAAATCCCTGGCCAGAAGGCATATATTGCTTTCTTCGTGAATTTTTGCAAAATACTCCATTTTTTAAGACAGAAAAGAGGCAAAGGCATAGGATTTCAAGAGGAATCAAAGGATATCAGTTGGGTAAGTTCCCAAAGCTTAATTACTTGGCTTTAGGATTATTTTTCCATTGTTTAATCATGGTTTTAGTGGAGATTAAGGAAGAAAAATTGGGGATTAGGGCTTGAGATTAAGAGACCTTTAAATTGGGATTCGAGGGGTCATTTGGACTCCGATTTCAGTGTTATTGATATGTATAGTCTCGTGGGAGGCTAAGGATTCCATTGATGTAATTTTTATCGAGTTTCGATATGTGGGCCCAGGGGTCGGGTTTTGGTAATTTCGGGATTTTTGGTATTATTTGATTGTTTTCGCTTGGGCTTCGTTCCCTTAGCATATTTTGACACCGTGATTCTAATTTTTGGATAGATTCTACATGAGTGGAGGCCGATTCGAGGGGCAAAGGCATAGCGAAGGAGTATTTTCACCGGTTTGAGGTAAGTAACCATTGTAAATCTGGAACTTAGGGCGTATTTGACTTGTTTTGATAAATGCGGTGACACACATGCTAAGTGACGAGCGTGTGGGAGTACACTGGTAGGGATTGTGACTTGGTCCGTCCCATAGCGATAATTAAGCCGCGTATTTGCTTTGGAACCTTATGATATTCCGTACTTTAGCCATTTATACTATATTATGGGATGTAAGCCGTGTTTGGGGCCTTGTGCCGACCTGTTAAATGTTTAAAACTGATTTATCACTCCACTTCAAATTGTGAGGACTGTTGGGCTGAGCTCCCTAATTTCTATTGTTGTGCCCGAGAGGCTGTGAGGTTAATAACTGAGAGAGGTTGAGAACCTAATAGTGAGGATATGATATGTATATATATTATGGATCGGTCTGCACGCCACAACAATACTTATATGGATTGGGCTGCATGCCGCAGCGATATATATATAGATCGGGTTGCACGTCACATCGATATATATATTGGATCGGGTTGTGCGCCGCAACGATATATATATATATATTGGATCGGGCTGCGCGCCGCAGCGATATGACGCTCGGGCTGTAGGAGCCCCTCCGGAGTCTGTACACTCCCAGTGAGTGTAGTCGACTATAAATTACGGATCGGGCTGCACGCTGCAGCGGTTACAATGATTTCTATTACTACCAGATATTAATGAGCCTGAGTGCTGAGAGCGAGTATTGAGTGACAAGAGTTGAGTCATGAGTGACTGAGAGGCTGCCCGAGAGGCCATATTCTGAGTGATACCTTGCCCGAGGGGCCCAATTATGATATTTTTACTGATTTCACTCTTCTTTCAAAATAAGCCTATGTTGGAAAAATTGCTAAGTTTATGATTTCAAGTGTTTTAAACTGAAATTTGATGATTTTACGACGAAACTGGTTTTAAACTGTGAAGTTGACCTGTTATCCCGTTGTTTTCTTCAGTTATATGATTTTTATTTGCTCGTCACTGCTTTCAGACCTTATTTACTTCAGATACTTACTGAGTTGGCGTACTCACATTACTCCCTGCACCTTCTGTGCAGATCCAGGTGCCCGAGCGGCAGAGTGAGGGTCCTCAGCATTGTTAGAGTTTGTCGGAGACTACAAGATAGCTGCATGGCATCTCAGCCCTGATTTCTTCCTCTTATCCTTGTTTTCCCGCATTTTAGACTTGTTATGTATTAGACAGTCAGATTTGTATATTTGGAGGCTCTAGACTTGTGACACCAGATGTTTGGTCTATGTTGGTTTAATATTTTATTGATTCTGCACATTTTATTTTTAGCTGTCTTAAACATTTCTTATGAAAAATTTGGTATCTAAACATGTGTTAGAAAATGGTTTTATAAAAGGAACTTATTATGGTTAATGGTTTGGGTTGGCTTGCCTAGTAATGTGATAGGCATCATCACGACCGAATATTTGGGGTTGTGACACAACAGGATTTTTCGATTCTAGGGGAGTACGATGTAATACTTCCCAAGAATATCACATGGATTTTTCCCTACTCCAGGTATGTTAAGGCTATCCCTTCTTTCTTTTGGCATGATCCAAATTATACTGTAGAAACGAGCAAATACACAGTTTCTATAAATTACTCTATTCATAGAAATAGTAGGGATGTCTATATTCTTGATCCCCCATGAGAATTATTATTATCTTCTATTCATGGGTCTCAGAATAATACGCAGTTGGAAAAGTTTATCAGGAAGGAATATCGAGATTATTATGTATTTTCATGCATTTCACTCATTTATACATGTGCATTGACCCATGACCAGATGGCATTATATACACATATATATATGTAAATATATGTATATAGGATATGGGAAAATGTTATGGTATTATAAACGCATCACCACCTGATCAGCTGGTATATGATGATGATGTTTCCCACAATGGTTGAAATATGATTCAAACGGCGTTATATACGTGTATATATGTATGTATATATATGTATATGAGATATGGGAAAGGTTATGGCATTATATATGCACCACCACCTGATCAGTTGGTATACGATTATGATTTTGCCCACAGTGGCCGATATGATATGATGGGATGCCCTCAGAGGCTGATGATGTTATGAAATATACCTATACACGACATGACAATTATACACATATGCATGACGCTAAAAGTAATTTATGATTTACAAAGTTATTCAGACTTACAGGTTGAGTACAATATATTTCATCCATGTCTCTTATGTACTTATTTAAGTGCCTTACATACTCAATACATTATTCGTACTGACGTCCCTTTTGCCTAGGGACACTGCATTTCATGCCCGCAGGTCCCAATAGACAAGTCGAGAGCCCTCCAAGTAGGCTATCATCTCAGCGGAAGATGTTGGTGCGCTCCATTTTCTTTGGAGTTGCTCATTTGGTTAGTATGATTTAGACGCATATTGTTTGGTATGGCGGGACTCTGTCCTAACCTTTATGATATTTATGTACTCTTAGAGGCTTGTAGACATATGTTGTGTACGTGAAAGATTGTACGGCCTTGTCGGCCTATGTTTTAAGTTTATAAATGATTATGTTGGGTTATTAGGCCCGTATGTCATGTGTATATGATGATGTAATAAGAAAGATACGTTACATTGGTACTCGGTTGAGTAAGGTACCGGGTGCTCGTCGCGGACCATCGGTTTGGGTCGTGACAAAAGTGGTATTAGAGCATTCTGTCCTAGGGAGTCTACAAGCTATGTCTAGTGGAGTCTTGTTTATGGGTATGTCGTGCACCACCCTTATAAGCTGGAGGCTATGGGGCATTTAGGATTGTCACTCTTTCTTCTTACTCTAGATCGTGTGGTAGAGCTCACTTATAAGAATTCAAATTCCGAAATTTTATTTTATTCGTAATGAGACGATACATATATCCAAAAAGAAGGTTGGAAAGAGAGATAGTTGTGGAAGAGCTAAGTCAGAGGAATAGGATTTTTGTATGATGCCTACGATAAGCAAATGTGAGGTCTTTAGCAGCTCAGAATGTATAAAATGCGTGATACATGGATGAAACCTGTAAAGTGTTACAAAACCTATAGTCAAATAAAGGAAGAGACGAAAGGTGATGGGACTTAAGACAACAAAAGAGTATAGCCCATAAGGTTATAGCCTCATTTCGAGAAATAATTTCGTGACTCCAATGCGACTACCAGAGGGGAGAGTTAATCCCTAGAGTAACAGAAATCAGTATGGACTGGTAAACAAGATAAACTAAATATGAATTAGGGACTGAATGATTTGAAAGTACCCGACATCATGGTAATTTCAAATTTTATTCCGGCTGTAATAGAATGGACCACAGAAAAAGATTCATGATAAATTCAGAGAATGGTCATTTAGGGAGACGCTTCCCTAGAGCAAGTAATGTGAGCAAAGTTAAGCTTAAGAGACTGTATGTGCCAGTTGCGCTAAGTGTCACCCTCGCGAGTAAGGCAATTTGTCATCCTTGGTACAGAAGGATTGCCGCAAGGCGAGTAAGGATCATTGATGTTGAGAACCGATGCCAAACATGAAGAGGTAAAACATATATAGGTAGATCCTCGTGGCTTCAGCTTTTAGTACACCCATAAAGGGGGGAATATGGAGTGATGTGACATTAAGTCAGAATTAAGTGGTTCTAGTGACTATGAAATGATAAAGGAAGAATGCGATAAGAATGAGAAAGGGATGAGATTGTACTTATTCAAATGGTATAGATATGCTATAATTCCAAAACATTATGTAAGCACGCCACCAAGAAAAGGAAGTAAGGGTTCCTTCCTGGGATGTTTTTGATAAATAAGGAGCTAGTAAGACAAAGGAAATAACCCAAGAAAGATTACGCGGAATATAGATATGTGAAAGGGCCAATGAGTAGTTAACATTTGATCCAAGAAGAGCCTATTTATGGCCAGACAGGGGTTACCGACGAATCAGGAGACCATGCAAGATAAACATAGTAAAACCCAATATATATTGAATTCATGTGACGACTCGACCAGTAGTCTCATGAGTTACTGCTCCGTTTTCCCCATTTATGCTTCTTTATGCTTCGTTATCCGTGTTTTATGTGGTCGAGTTGGTTGGTTTGCATTTGACATGGTTTTGGTAAGAAATGAGACACTTAGTCTCTTTTAAGAAGGCTTAAGTTGGAAAGTCAACCGGATGTTGACTTATGAGTTAGAGGGCTCGGATGTGAGTTTCGATGGTTTGATTAGCTTTGTAAGGTGATTTGTGACTTAGGAGTGTGATCGGAAGAGATTTTTGAGGTCCGGTGTAGAATTAGGCTTGAATTGGCAAAGTTAGTATTTTGGCGATTTTCGGTTGATAGGTGAGATTTTGATCCGAGGGTTGGAATGGAATTCTGAGAGTTGATGTGGCTTCGTTATTGATTTGGGATGTGTGTGCAAAATTTTAGGTCATTTGGATATGGTTTGGTTGGGTTTTTGATCAAAAGAGTATTTTGGAAGTTTTTAGAAACTTAGGTTTGAATTCGATGAGAATTGATGGTTTTGGTGTTGTTTGAGGTGTTTTGATGATTGGAACAAGTTTGAATGAGGTTTTAGGACATGTTGGTGCTCTTGGTTGAGGTCCCGGGGGCCTCGGGTGAGTTTCGGGTGGTCAATCGGACCATTTTCTAAGTTGAAAAGTTGCAGATTTTGGGAGTTCAGGTATTGCAGAAAATAACCCTTCGCGTTCGCGAGGGGTATGTCGCGTTCGCGTAGAAGGATTTGAGGAAGACCAAAATTAAGCCTTCGCGTTCACGAGAGGTGCCTCGCATTTGTGAGAGGTACCTCGCGTTCGCGAAAGGATGGGAAGCAGTGCATCGCGTTCGCGAGAAGGCACTCGCGATCGCGTAGAGCAAATTGGGGTCCAAGGCAATTTGTTCATCGCGTTCGCGTAAGGTTGTCGTGTTCGCGAGGGTGTAGGAGGCAGAAGCATCGCGTTCACGATTGGTGTGACACGTTAGCATAGGGCAAAATATTGGTCAGCGTAAGTTTGTGCTTCGCGAATGCGAGACGTTGACCGTGTTCGCGAAGAAGGAATATTAGAATTGGGCAGAAAGTTTATAAGACATTTCCTCCGCAATTTTTGAGCCATTTTTCCACCATAGTTGATCATTTTGCGAGCTCTTTGAGAGAGATTGAAGAGGGATTCAAGGATAATTGATTGGAGGTAAGTTTTATGAACCAAAAACGTGATTCTATTGTGAAATTAACTTAGAAATTCATGGAATTTAAGCTAAAATTGGAAGAACTAGGGTTTGGAATTTTGAACTTTTGAATGGGGATTTGAGGGACCAATTGAGGTCGGAATTGAGAACTTTTGGTATGTATGAACTCGTGGGGTGATAAGGAATCTAATGATGTGAAAATTTCTGAGTTTTGAGAAGTGGGCCCGGGGCTCGGGTTTTGCTAATTTCGGAATTTTTGATATTTTTCGATTGTTTTCGCTTGGGTTTCATTCCCTTAGCCTATTGTGACGTATTCGTTCTGGTTTTGGTTAGATTCGACGCACGAGGAGGCCTACTTGAGAGGCAAGGGCATAGCGAGCTAGAGCTTTAGCCGGTTCGAGGTGAGTAATGAATGTAAATGATGTCCTGAGGGTTTGAAACCCCAGATTTGCACATCGTAGTGCTATATTGAGGTGAGACCCGCGCTTAATGATGAGCGTCGGGTCGTTTACTATTGGGGATTGTGACTTGATCCATCTCGAATGATACTTTTACCGCATATTTGATTGAAGCATAATTGTTATCATCATTATTTGAACTGATTGCCGTATTTGGGCTTCGTGCCAACTATTTTGGACCCTCCGGGGAGTTTTATCATTATTTCCTCACTGTTTCGACTTACTACCTGAACTCAGTCGTATCGTTTTTCCACTATTTTACAACTCAGCCACTTTTTACTCAGTTTTGAAACTAAAATGATATATTAAATGATGTTTCGGGCTGAGAACTACTATTTTACTAATGCCCGAGGGGCTTATATGATTTCTGGACTGAGTACGGCCAAGGGCCAGATGTGAGGATACCATGGGATCGGGCTGCGCGCCGCAACAGTGTTATACTGATATTGATATGAGGCAGAGGGCCTATATTTGATGCCATGGGATGACTTGATATTGCGCTTGGGCCGTAAGGGGCCCCTCCCAGAGTCTGCACACACCTAGTGAGCGCCGTCGACGATAAATAAATGGATCGGGTTGCGCGCTGCAGCAGGTACTACAAGGTACCGTTCTATGTGTTGATTTCCTTTATATGTCTGTCACTTAACTGCTTATTTGTTATAGAATTATCATATTTGGTTTTCATTGGTTTATTGCTTTCATATTACTTGTTTTAAACTGTCGCATTATAGATTACTCTTTGATTCTTCATGATTTCTTATTCTCAGCCATTATTTATGTTTATTACTTACTGGGTTGGAGTACTCACATTACTCCCTGCACCTTGCGTGCAGATCCAGGTGCATATGAGGCTGAGTGAGGATTCTTCAGTTGAGCAGCGTATATCCGGGAGCATCGAGGTAGTTGCATGGCGTCCGCAGCGCTAATCTCTCCCTTCTATCCTTTTGTTTTATCCGCATTTCCCTAGACTGATATGTATTAGATTGGTAAACATGTATTAGAGGCTCAGACTTGTGACACCAGATCTATATGGGCTATGTAGTAGGATTATTATTTGAAATTCCGCATGTTTAACTCTTACTTCAGACTTCTAATATGATGATTTGGTAAACTAACTATGATGGCTAGGAATGAACTGCATGAGAAATGGGTTAAGGTTGTTTATTGGTCAGGCTTTCCTAGCAGTGTGTTGGGCGCCATCACGATCGGGGGTTGGGGTCGTGACAATTCAGCCTCGCAGTAATATCATTATCGTACTTGAGATATATCCAGATAGGAGTCAGGGTAGTTAAAGGTACCGTGTGAGTGTTACGGGGATAAAAGAATGTGCCACTGGGAAGGCAGTCAAGATATCAGTTCAGAAGCAACTATACAAGCACAAGGGCATGGAAGTAAGCAACTACGGATGATTATAGGCAAGTAAGGACATCAAAAAGATCCGTAATAAGCTCACAGCTTTACGAGAGTCAGAGGGTCCTCCCTAAGTACTACTATAGAAGACTAGCTGTGAAAATAAGAAAGAAGGCTTCAACCTAAACATAGTAACTCGAAGGAGAAATGGTCATGTAAAAGCAGTCTCACAACAAAATTATATGCCCTCCAAAATAAAGTGACACCTACCATAGCTAATTCACGGGGAGAAATATCGAAGGTAATATTCGAGACTATATGAGTTGTACAAAAATTCTGGCATGTGTGGAACTAGGATGCGTTAAGTATGCACGCAACAAGGGGCAGAAAGACCAAGAAAAGTAATTGCACACGTTTAAAGAATGCTGAGATGGAACGAAAGGAATTATTCGATCAATGATCCAGAGTTGGTTATGTTATGAACGCACTTAAGGGTTCAGAGTTTTATAAATGCAGCATATACAGCCATAGAAGATTTTGGTATACATTAAAAGAAAGAATTGAGCCCAGGGCATAGACAAATGATTGAATTGTTAGAAGATTGTATCATGGATATTCCATAATGCCCATGAAAGGATAAGGTAATAGCTAATACCATGAGCCACATATCTGAAGATAGCTTAAGCCTACATAAAGGCTGATCAGAAGAAAGAGGAAACTAAAGGATTACATCACCCAAGTAAATCAGGAGTCTAATTTTTGGACCTAGAAAATTATAGAAGCTGTGCTTGAGAACATAACAGAATCACTCTTAATATTAGACGTGCAAGAGACATAGCACAACAACTATATTCTATAACAGCTCTACGATAAAGCCAGTTAGAAGAAGTACCAGCATCATAATAAGTCGGTATGGAGCTCCCACTAGATTGTATAGACACTAGAGCTGCAAGTATTATAATAGAGCTTCAAATGGTGGATGTGATTTATACCTATGTGGGAGGGAGGTTATGAAAGAAAGAATAATGTGAGGCAATATTTTATGGTAAGTAAGGAAAAGGTAAAAAACGTACAAGATACTCAAATATAGAAGGTTATAAATAGTCCATATTGCAGATAAGGGGCTAGAAGCGCGGGGATTGGGATTCAGTATCCAGGAATGATATCAACGTCGTCAGTGGCATACCTTCTAGCCTATGGTTTCTAGGTACCGAAAGGTCTAATTTGAGAGTGAAAGAAGAGTTAGAGATGATGTGGTATCTCGATGTTCCAGAAAAGCATAAGGAAATCGGTCGCAAGCTAAAGTATGATAGAACAACATGGTTTTAGAAAGATAGGAGTAAGGATAAGAAAATGGCAAGTGAGAAGATGATGAAAATGGATAAGTCCACGAGATTAAGCCCGTGAAAACAAGGGAGCGGATATGTTCTCTAAATTATATAAAGCTCAGTATAGCGTGAATGAGCTCAAAAGGAGTCCATGACTAGTAGCATTTAGAAGAAATGGAATGCTGACCTATTAATAAAATAAAGATGTAATTGTGATAGATAAAAGATGATGTTTGGGCCGTTGATTGAATAATGATTTGAAGGGAAAAAAGGGGAGAAACAGAAAAGATTTTGCGGACGGCACAAGATTAGAATACTCCCATAAGGTGAATCACATTGAGATACTATGAAATACAATTATGAAAATCACTTTATGTATTTCTCGATGCAACTTAAGCCCTAGTAGTTTTAGTTATCAGTGGTGGATTGTAGATCGATATTAAGGTGAATCAACAATGAATGGATAAAAGTTACAAAATATGAAATGAGGTTAGGTTGTCACTCTTAAAATGAACAGTAATGAGGAAGCATTAAAGGACTTAGACTTATACATATGGGATAAGCAATGAGAGTAAGTTGGGATTTGCCAACAGACCTCAGCAACAATAAATTAAAGTAAGAGTTATGGCAGTAAATTCATACGGATGGCTAAACGGACCTATGCGATGAGATATAGCAATATTCGTGAATTCAACAAAGTACCGAGCGAAGAACTTTAGTATACTCATAGATGCCCAAAGGGACATCTTATCAAGCTCTACATATGAAGCCTAGAGATTGGGCAAACTAACAAGGTCAAAATTGTACAGGCTGCATGATGAAAGGTAGCAACAGTTACGAGATTGGAAGGATTCCGACTACAAGTTGTGGTGTGAGAAGGAGGCCTAAGGGGGATGCCCTGGACTTTGGACTTATTCACAGCACAGTCACCTAGATGGAAAGGGAAGTTCTAAGGTATTCGGAAGATATAAGTTATGAAAATTATAAGTGCAACAGTCAACATTCGAGGACCAATGTTCCAAAGGGGAGAATAATATTACGCCCCGCAGTATTATGTCGATGTTATGCTCTACAGTAATATATTACAATGATGTTACCCTCTACAGTAATACATTACAGTGATGTTGCGCTTTATAGTATTAAGTTACGACAGTGTTGCACCCAGCAGTATTACATTACGGTGATGTTACACTTCGCAGTAATAAGTTACGACAATGTTGCACCCTGTAGTATTTTACGTTGAATTTGTTGTAAGGAAATTGACATCAGTCCAAGGAAAAGATTATTTGGAGATTATAATGATTATGCATTTCAAACAAGTGATGAGTAAATTCGTGAAGGTGAGAGGGGAAGCAAGTCAGCGAAAATGAATTTCTGTCTAAGTTTGGCATGTTGGAAAAAAATATGGCCCGAGCTAAAATACTCGGTATTTATGGACTAGTGCCATACAAGGTACCCCATGGCCATGATAGTAAGATATATAAAGTGTATTAAAAGTCAGTATCATTTTATGTATTTTAGATAATTCTTAATTATGCGGATGATTGGTAATTATCCAAACAAAATTTGGATAAGACATAAGATGGCAGAATTGCCTTGAAAAGCATGGTGACTCATGAATTATTAATATTATGTGGCATGATTTGAAGATTGGACAAAGAATCTTCCAACGTCCATTTGACTCCATTTTAGGAAATGAATCATTATGTCTTAAAGACATAAAATTACATCTTCACTTTTATTAAGTGAAATTTGAAGAATTCAAAATAAGATATCTTGTATCAAGACCAAATCCAATCCACCTCTTATTCCCCCTTTCCTCTTCAAATATTTCATGCATTTCTATGCTCCAAATTTTTCAGTAAACATTCAAATTACATAAAAATGAAAGTGATAGATACAATGAGTAAGAGCTTACTCATTTTGGTAGTGTTCATTTTGTTTCTCGTTGCTTCTTTGTTCTGTACTAGAAAAAATTGATTACAAATCAAGCTTTTCGCTATTCGATTCCTTACCCAGTAAAGCCAAGGATGATAGTCACTCCATATTATAATAGCAACGGGATTTTTCGATTCCAGGGGAGTATGGTGTAATCCTTCCCAAGAATATCACACGGATTTTTCCCTACTTCAGGTATGTTAAGGCTATCCCTTCTTTCTTTTGCCATGGTCCAAATTATACTAAAGAAACAAGCAATTACATAATTTCTATAAATTACTCTATGTCGCGCCCCCTTTTTCTCGTGAAATCGGGTTTATGACATTTGGGAGGACAACTCATTCCCTTTTGGGAATTGGGTTTTTTTATTTGAAGAGTCGCCACCTAATGATTAAGTGCATTAGGACAGTAAGAAGAATTTGTTTAGAAAAACCAGAGTTTGGGTAAGGGCTAGAAATTATCTCGAGGGGAAGGTGATAGGCACCCCTCAAGATCCACTAGTGTGGTTCCCGGCCATGCTACAATTGTGACCTAAGTACAAACAATAAATAAGCAATTAAGGGTTTCAAATATGAGGGGTTGTCGTATTGTGATTGCAAATAAGTTAAAGTTTGAAGAAACAAGAGAGTTGAAATTTGAGAAAAGGGAATTTGAAATTTTGAAAGTGATAAAATAAATAAGTAAAGGGAAGGGGGTCTTAGGTTTATAAATAATATGGATCGCATCAATGCAATACCCGGTAATCACTCCTCAAAAAAAGGGTTTCACGTGGTATTGGCGCACTGGTCATCATATTCATATCTACCCTTTCCTACCCGTTGAGGTATTTAAATGCGGAATGGTTTCGTTACTTATTGCATGCTTGTACCCGCCCCAATCCTATCAGTCCCGGAGGCATTTGGGACTACTAGTCCTAAAGGGAAGGGAAATGTGGTTTTTGTGTGGTTTAAAAGGATAAAATTCTAAAGAGACAAACAAAAACACATAATGTAGATTATAGGAAACACATAACAATTTAAAAGGCTCAGATGGGCCTCCTCACTTAAAGACAGATTGTTTAGCATGTCTTGCAGATACTGGTTATGGTTTGAATTAAACTTAAACGTTAAGGAGGCAGACTGGTCTATTACATATTTCAGATAAGAAATCAGAATCAGACCTGCCTGTTAGTTGGAATTAACAGAGTCTGATTCAACTAGCTAATTTTACCTTATAGCTTGCCTAAGTGAAACCTATAGGCATGACATCTAATAATGCAAGAGTGTACTGATTTTTACAAGAAGAAGGCCTGTTGATTATAGAAAACATAAGTTCTATAGACATTGAGTAATGTTACTACTGATTTTAGACATGTAAACGATTCAGATAAGTTGGTTACTCCTACAGACATGCTTTCTAAGCGTTATTGAGTTTAAACTTTACGAAAATGCAGAAATCCTATAGGCATGGTGTTTAAAATGCTGATTTTTATTATTTAAGCCTATAAATGCGTTTGCCTAGTGATAGATGCATATGCAGAATTCAAGAAACTCTATAGATATGTTCTCTATGTGATAGGCAGAAACGTAGAAACCTATAGATATGGTCTCTATGTATGAAATGTAGAAGCTATAGACATGGTATCTATGTATGAAATGCAGAGGCTATACACATGGTATCTACGTATAAAATGCAGAACCTATAGACATGATTTCTATATGAAATGCAGAACCTGTAGGCATGGTTTCTATGTGAAAAACACAGAAGTGCAGGACTTGTAAACATGATTTCTATATGAAAAATGCAGAAGTGAAAACAGGACATGATTGCAGCAGTAAATACCTATGAACATGATATCACCCTTATGCATACATGGGTGACCCTCCCCTTTTCACTAAAATCCCATAAGTTATTACAAATTATTACAGCCCAGAATGAATAAAGAAAAGTAAAATAAAATTACATTAGAAAGCTAAAAATCCCAACCAAGGAGAGCTTGATTTAGATTTCTGTCTGAAGCATGAAGTAAACCAACTCCAAATATCAAATTCCAAAGCCTTTCTCCTATTCGGGATGTGTCAAAGTTTCCTAAGAGTCTCAAGTGGACTCCGGACAGTGCTTACACCCAAATATATTATAGAATTGGATTATAGTACAGTGTGGAAGGGCCATCCCTCAAATGTCCAAGTTCAGAGGGAGCTCAAGGTCCCAAAGCAACGCTCATAAGAGGGGGGTAGAACTTAGAATCTAAGAGAGAGTGCAAGTGCATAGAGGGGATTTTGGGGAAAGCCAAGATATGCTGGTGGTCATACCCAATAATTGGAAGTGCTGGCACACCCCAACCAGCATGTTAGCCACATTGTTTGGGAGTTAGGATCTATTAAAGGATCAAGTCCAGACATGAGCAATAATTTGGATATTGCCATGCTTTGAACTTTAACTCAAACACATAGAAGGGAATAAGGGTATGGGGAATTCACACAGCAACAGATGCAAAGAGACAACATATTCAATACAGAACATACACAACAAAGTAGACAAGATTATTGAAACTGTAAAGCAAACACATAGGGATGAAGCTGAAAGTTAAATTAGAACATATCAGTTTCAGGGAAATAAGAAGAGAAGAGCAGTAGTAAAGCCAAATTGCAAACACACAACCAGAAGGTTTCAGAAGAGAGTAGAGTATTGAATTGAGAATGTAGGAGTATTGTAATTGAAAGTGTTCAATAAGTGTTGTCAAAGTATTGAACTCAAGGTCTTAAAGAGTATTGAATTGGAAGTGTCCAATAAGTGTTGTCAGAGTATTGAACTCAAGGTCCTAAAGAGTATTGGAAGTGTGTAAAAGTGCAGAAGGGTCATGCCCTTTATAATGCAGAAAGCAAGTAAGAAAAGGTAAGAAAATAGTTTTGAAATCAATCACATAAGGTTTCCCTTCAATTAAGGGATTCTGATTTCAAACGGGCAAGATAATTAAGGAAAGAGTTTGATCAAAATCTTTTCCAAAGTAGCACAAGAAGGGTAAATACATAGAAGTTATTTAAGGCAAAAGTCCAGTGGTACATGGTTTGTGCAAATAAGGAAAGACGATCACTCAACAGCCAGTAAAATCAAAATTGCAGGCTTTGTTTGAATGAACCAAGTCAAGAAAAATAAGGAAAGGGTTTTACTTAAGGAAAATCAGTAACAATCAATAAAACCTTATTAAGAGGAATTCCGAATCAATCACAAGTTGACAAAACCTTTTGAAGGAAAAATTCCTCATATATAAAGCATACAGACATATCGAACAAGAAAGAACTATCATGAGAAAAAGCCTAGTATAGAAGAGTTCCGGATCATAACAAAGAGGCTCAAATCCAGTACATAGACTCAGAATGAGTTTGAGAGTGTCCAGGGTCCCAAATAGAACCCTAGTCCAAAACACAAGATCAAACTCGCCAAAAAATCCCCAAATCCCAGGGTTTTCAACTCGAGTCAGATACAAAGAAGAGAAGACAAATAACTGAAACAGGCTTAGAGGTCTCTTTTAGGGATTCATGTGAAAACAAACAGATAAAATAGTAGGTTCAAGGCAAATAGAATGAAGAACTGATTTGAAGCATAAAGAACACGTTTTAAGAAAGCTTGGAACTTAAACAAGTTTCAGAAGAGAAACGAGATAGTATAGCACTTAAGAGAACAGTAAAGGAAACATGTTTAACAAAGAACTCAAACAAAATCCAGAAGAAGGAAACTAAAGTCCTAAAAGCTTAGTAGAAAATATAGTAGAGGAACATAGGGGTAAACGAACACATAAGATAAACATGTGAAAACATGATATAGAAACCAGTAGAAGAAAGAACGGAGCACAATAGAAGGACATGCAAAATAAGGCAAACATAACAACACAGGAGAAGGACATGGGAGGTAGAAAAGAGAACATAAAAATATAGCATAGACAGATTCACACAAGAGAATAAGAAGAGGAGTCAGAAAACATTTTAAACCATTTTCAGAGACCCTAAATCGAAGAGAAGTAATTTTTGAAAGAAAATTAGGGAAAATATTTAAGAACTCAAGTAGAGCACAGACATAGCATAGATATAAGAAAACAACCAGAGAAAAACCTCGAATAACTTAGGGTTTCAGAGAAACCCTAGAAATAATAAAGGCTTGGAAGAAGGTCCTATCTTGAGTCGGAGAGGTCAGAAATAGGCTTCTAATGTTTGAATACGCCAGATCCAGGCCGGAGAGGACATAGAACCTTGGATCTATAGAGATCTTAAAGGACACTATCGAGGTCGGACCTCGAAACTTCGAACAACCAGGGTAATGGTGGAGGAGGGTGAGTACATGCCATCCATGGCCTGAGAAGCCATGGGTTTCAGTAAGATTGCGGTTGAAGGGGGTGAGAGAGGCTAGGGTTTCAAGAACCTTCAAGAGAGTTCTAGAGAGGGAGAGTATTCAAAGGCGGCTGAAAGATGGAAATGAGGGGATTAGGGTAGGGTTAGTGAATTAAAAAAGGTAAGGGGTGATCGTGGCCATTGATCTAAATGATCAACGGCCTAGATTGAAAGAAAGGGTCAGGCGGGTTAATTGGTTGGGTCATGGGTCGGGGGTCAGGTTAGGGTCTGGGGGGGTGACTAATTCAGACATATATATATCAACGAGAAACTAGTTCTTGTCCGTTGGATTGGGAACTATCAACGGCTCAGATCAAGCCTGATGAAACGATGTCGTTTTGGCCTTAGGGTGGGGCAGACCGGGTTAGGGGACGGGTCTAGGCTGGGATTCGGGCAGGTTTGGATGGGTTTCACATTGGGCCTGGAAAGAATTAACAAAGTGGCCTAAAATCAACTCCTCTCAATTCTTTCCTTTTCTTATTAATTCATTTTTCTTCAAAATTCTTTTCTTTTTATTCTTTTTTATAATTAAAATTAAAACCTAAATTAAATCCTAAAACTAAATTAACCTGAAAAATACTAATTAAAAAATAAAAATTATCACATTTAATTAAAAACAAACTAGAAGAAAAACTACTCAAAATCAAAGTAAAAATCAAAAGGTGCAAATTAAACTATTTTTTGTGATTTTCCCTTTTATAAAATAATTTAATTACTAAATAATTCTTAAAATAAAAAATTAACTCCTAAATGCACATGCAACGCATTTTTTTTTGTATTTTTCACTAATTAAAATGCACAAACAAAAATGCAAACAATTAACAGAAAATGCCACAAAAATCCACAAAATTGCAAACAGTGAAAGAAATTATTTTTTTTGAAGTTATGGGAGTAATTGATATAGGGCAAAAATCACGCGCTCACAGTTGCCCCTCTTTGCCCGGAAGCACGAAGAGCTTTCGTGCAAAGATAAAATGAGCGGATACGAGCGATTTTTGCCCGTTTGAATACTCCGTGGGAAGCATTTGAAAGATTTGACCGCACCCTACTTCTGAGGTTGCCTACATATCCTTAGCTAAAAAAGAATCGGGTCAGTGTAGTTCAGGAATGTTTGGTAGCTGGGACTACCATGAAGCTGCGATTTCACTGTTGTTGTTGCTGCTGCTACTGCTTACTGAACCCCCTTATTACACCATGATATAATGAAAATAAGCTAGACTAGACTATGATCTATGCATTACAAAATCCTATCTATATCTTCAGACTTGCTCTTGTGGTTCTTGTTGCCTTGTTGACTGGTATTCTCCTGGTGGAATCCCCTTGTTGCCGCCTTGAATCATAATCTGAGATGTTTTCCGCTTCTCCAGGTGGATGCCTGACTGCCAACTATATTTTGATGATGTTTTTCCTTTCTTTGATTGGACACTCGACTGCTGAACTTGAATTTATTCCCTGCTCCCCAGGCGGGCTCCTGACTGCTAACTTGAAATGTATTCCCTGCTCTCCAGGCGGGCTCCTGACTGCTGACTTGAAATGTATTCCCTGCTCTCCAGGCGGGCTCCTGACTTCTAACTTGAAATGTATTCCTTGCTCTCCAGGCGGGCTCCTGACTTCTAACTTGAAATGTATTCCCTGCTTTCCAAGCGGGCTCCTGACTTCTAACTTGAAATGTATTCCCTGCTCTCCAGGCGGATTCATGACTGCTGATTTGAAATGTATTCCCTGCTCTCCAGGCAGGCTCCTGACTTCAACAAAATAGACAAAACAAAGAAAATTTTCTGCCACAGTTTGGAGGATGGGCACAGATGTAAGTGTAAGACGGATCACATTACCAAATATCAATGAGAACTCGAAAGTTAAAACTTTGAATTGTATTTCCTTGTTCTTCAGGCGGGCTCCTGACTTGAAATGTATTCCCTGCTTTCCAGGCGGGCTCCTGACTTCAAAAATATAGACAAAACAAAAAAAAAATTCTGCCCGATTTGGATATCTAGGCACAAATGTGAGGGTAAAACTAAATCGTATCATCAAATATTACTAAGTATTTGAAAGCTAGGTCCCATTATTCAGGGGGGTCCTAACAACTCTTGACTAAACGACAATTTTAAATCTACATTATATCTTCTATAGGTGTGACTTCTGTTAAATCTTGCTATCTAAGAGGATCTTTAAACTACTTCCCATTATCCAGGAGGGTCCTGAAACTCAAAGTCAAGTTTTATCTTAAGAGTGACAACTTTTATGGCTGAATTATACTACCCTACAGCTAAATTTACGCTAAATGTTGCTATCTAATTGAAATTTTAAAGCTAAGTCCGATTATCCAGGAGGGTCCTGAAAACTCCTAATTAAATCCTATCTCGAATTTGCAAACTTCTAAGCCAACTTATATTCCTTTGGGATGCACTTATGCTAGATTATACTACTTCTGAACATTTAAACTAGGTCCCATTTTCCAAGAGGGTCCTGAATGACCCGAGGGTTCTATACCTGAACCGTTATTTCACACCTCTGACCCCTTTGACGGAACCTCTACATCTCCCATGAATTACCAAATCATTTTGCCGATGGAACTCTTGCTGGCACTTTACCCCACTTTACATCATGCTATCTTTTGGTGTGCTCCAGCCGCACTTGTGCTTTGCAATCTTGAAACTGGTAGTGATCTTTGAAATTTCTTCTTATTTGCTTAAATAGAACTGACATCGGGAACGTCTTAGAGAAATAAACCCAAAAGGAATGAAATGCAATGACTCTCGGAATTAAGGATAAGAAAATCCAAAACTGGAAGACTATCTGAAGAGGAAAAGAAAAGAGACTTATTTGAGTGGAGCAGCTGGCACCAATGAACATGACACGCAATTTGGATTACTCGGCCCAATCTGTCCAGCCAATCAACTTCCAATTGTCATACTTTGTTGCCCCGGAATTTCCATAACCTGATTTCCAACCAAATCCTGACCTTATTCATCCTACGGTGCCTTGGAAGGTTTCCACCAGCAGACCTCTCTCATCCGTTCACCTTTCGACTCATTTTTGCCTTACGATGCCCGTGAGGGTTTTCATCAATAAGACTCTCTCATTTTTTGATTTCTCTCAGCTCCCGTCGCCTTACGGTGCCCGCGAGGGTTTTCACTAATAAGACTCTCTCATTTTTAACATTTCTTTTCCCCTTTGGACCAGAATGTTGCCCATGATCACCTTGACATTTCTTGAAGACTGATCGGAAGGTCTGTCTTTGGAAATGCGGGCTTTTGGATGGGGTTAGAAAGAAAGGGTATAAAAAACTCAAAACAACTCATCATGGGTTCAAAATTACAACTTTCGGAACCAGATTTCTTACAACAACCACAACTTCTGCCCCAGTTTCTTACTTGGGGACTTTTGGATTTCTATTTTGATGAGACCAAACCGTGAGGCTACCTACGTATCCTTAAAAGGAATCAGGTCGAACGTTGTTCATGACATAAGAATTACTTTTGTTTTTCTTTTTGTTGTTTTTTCTCTCTCTCCTTTTCTTTTTCTTTTCATTCTTTTCTTTCTCTTTTCATTCTTTTCTTTCTCTTTTCATTCTTTCTTTCTCTTTTCTTTTTTCTTTCTCTTTTTCTCTCCTTCTTTTACTTATCTTTACGCTTATGTTTCCGATATTTGCCATTGATTCTAAAAGAGGGGTATGAAAGAAAATAAATGAGGCTCAAAGGGGGTAACGAAGGATAAAGTATTTAGATAACAGAACAAAATGCCTTCGTCATTTCAATATTCGAGACATGCCAAATACAAACAAGTAATATCAAAGAAAGAAATCATACATAGTATCTCTTGACTGCATCAGAATTGATAGCCATTTCTACACATTTGCCTTCTACTTCTATCAAATACAATGCACCATTGGACAACACTCTAGTCACAACGAACGGCCCCTGCCAATTTGGGGTGAATTTTCCTTTTGCTTCAACCTGATGAGGAAGAATATGTTTCAATACTAACTGCCCCACTTCAAACTTCCATGGACGCACCTTCTTGTTGTATGCTCTTGCCATTCTCTGTTGATACAACTGGCCATGACACACTGCTACCAGTCTCTTCTCATCGATCAAACTCAATTGTTCCAAGCGGGTTTTGACCCACTCCTCATCATCGATCTCAGCCTCCGCGATAATTTGAAGGGATGGAATTTCCACTTCTGCGGGTATCACTACTTTGGTGCCATATACCAACAAATAAGGAGTCGCCCCTACTGAAGTACGGACAGTAGTGCGATAACCTAGCAATGCAAACGGTAGCTTTTCATGCCAATGCCTAGAACCTTCCACCATTTTTCGAGGTATTTTCTTTATATTCTTGTTGGCCGCCTCAACTGCTCCGTTTACCTTAGGGCAGTATGGGGTGAATTGTGATGTGTAATCTTGAACTGCTGACATACCTCTTTCATCAGATGACTATTGAGATTAGCCCCATTATCTGTAATGATCACCTTCGGTATCCCGAACTGGCAAATGATATTTGAATGCATAAAATTAACCACCGCCTTCTTGGTTACAGACTTGAATGTTTTAGCCTCTACCCACTTGGTGAAATAATCAATGGCCACCAGAATAAACCTGTGCCCATTGGACGCTGCTGGCGCGATTGGTCCAATGACATCCATTCCTTAAGTAACAAAAGGCCATGGTGCAGACATTGTATGTAACTCAGATGGTGGAGAATTAATCAAATCTCCATGCACTTGGCACTAATGACATTTAAGCACGAAACTGATACAATCACGCTCCATAGTGAGCCAATAATTACCTACCCGGAGAATCTTCTTTGCCAGCACATACCCACTCATGTGCGGTCCACAGACTCCAGAATGTACTTCGGTCATGATAGTCGCGGCCTATCTGGCATCTACACATCTTAATAACCCGAGATCTGGAGTTCTTTTGTACAAAACTCCTCCACTGAAGAAAAATCCACTTGCCAAGCGACGAATTGTTCTCTTTTGATCACATGTGGCTTGTATTGGATATACTCCCCTTCGGATGTATTCCTTGATATCGTGAAACCAAGGCTCGCCATCGAGTGCTTCTTCCACCACATTATAATAAGCATGCTGATTGCGGACCTGAGTATGCAACGAGTCTACATAAGCCTTATTTGGATGATGTAACATTGACGTCAGAGTAGCCAAAGCATCGGCGACCTCATTGTGGATCCTCGGAATATGCCTGAACTCTATTGATTGAAATCGTTGACAAAGATCATACAAACATTGTCGATACGGTATGAGTTTTAAATCCCGTGTTTCCCATTCTCCCTAAATCTGGTGTACCAGAAGGTCCGAGTCACCCAAGACCAAGACTTCCTGGACACCCATATCCACAGCCATCCTCAAACCCAGAATGCATGCCTCGTACTCAGCCATGTTATTAATGATGCCCTGTTTCAGAAACAAGTACCGCTCCTATCCCAACGCCTTTCATGTTAGCAGCCCCATCAAAGAAAAGTTTCCATCCTGGCTTTTCAATCTATTCCAATTCATCAATGTGCATTACCTCTTCATCAGGGAAGTAAGTCTTCAAAGGCTCATATTCTTCGTCTACTGGGTTCTCAGCCAAATGATCAGCCAATGCCTGGGCTTTTATTGCAGTCCTAGTCACATAGACAATGTCAAATTCTGTGAGTAAGATTTGCCACTTTGCGAGCCTCCCTGTGGGCATAGGCTTCTGAAAGATATACTTTAGCGGATCCAAACGAGAGATGAGGTAAGTAGTGTAAGATGACAAATAGTGCTTCAACTTCTATGCCACCCAAGTGAGGGCGCAACATGTCCTCTCAAGATGAGTGTACTTGACCTCGTAGGATGTGAACTTCTTGCTGAGATAATAAATGGACTGCTCCTTCCTACCGGTGATGTCATGCTGTCCCAACACACAGCCAAATGAATTGTCCAAGACCGTCAAATACAGAATCAAAGGTTTCCCTGGTTCCGGTGGGACCAACATAGGTGGGTTTGACAAGTTCCCCTTTATCTTATCAAATGCTTCCTGACATTCATCTGTCCACTTGACTGCAGCATCTTTCTTTAACAATTTGAAGATAAGCTCACAAGTTGTCGTGAGCTGAGAAATAAACCGGCTGATGTAATTCAATTTTCCCAACAGACTCATCACCTCAGTCTTATTCCTTGGAGGTGGCAATTCCTTGATGGATTTGATTTTTGACGGGTCTAATTCAATACCTCATCGACTGACTATAAATCCCAACAACTTTCCAGATGGAATACTGAACGCGCATTTTGCAGGATTGAGCTTGAGATTGTACCTGCGAAGCCTTTGGAAGAACTTTCTCAGATCTCTAACATGGTCAGACTGCTTTCTAGACTTTACAATCACATCATCCACATAAACCTCGATCTCCTTGTGTATCATGCCGTGGAATATGGTCGTCACTGCCCTCATGTAGGTTGCCCCAGAATTTTTCAAACCAAATGGCATGACCCAATAACAGTACGTTCCCCAGGGCGTGATGAATACTGTCTTTTCCGCATCTTCTTCATCTATTAAGATCTGGTGGTAGCCCGCATAACAATTCACGAAAGAACCAACCTCATGTTTGGCGCAATTATCGATCAATATATGGATGTTCGGCAGTGGGAAGTTACCCTTGGGACTCGCCTTGTTGAGGTATCGATAATCAACACACACCCTGGTCTTGCCATCCTTCTTCGGCACAGGCACTACATTGGCTAACCAAGTGAGATACCGAGTGACCCGAATGACCTTGGCCTCAAACTGTTTGGTGACCTCTTCCTTAATTTTCACACTCATATCAGTTTTAAATTTCCTCAGCTTCTGCTTGACAGGGGGAATGCCGGATCAGTGGGCAATTTGTGAACCACCAAGCCAGTGCGTAGACCTGGCATGTCGTCATAGGACCATGCAAAAACATCTTTATACTCGAACAGTGTTTTAATTATCTCCTCTCTAAGTTGTGGTTCAAGATGGACATTTATTTTAGTTTCTCGGACATTATCTTGGTCCCCTAAATTGATTGCTTCTGTATCACTCAGGTTAGGCTTGGGTTTTTCTTCAAAATAGCTTAATTCTTTACTAATCTCTTCAAAGGCTTCATCCTTGTCATATTCCGACTCAACATCACACTCTATTTCTTGAATTCCTATTTTAGAATTAGATTGGCTTTTAATACTGAGACGAAGATTCCGCATGCATGTCATACCACTGAAGCCAGCTTAAAAAGAACTATACAAGGAAGAAAGGAAAACAAAAATAAAACTATCAAGAAGAGAGGAAAAGAGAAATTGCATTTCATTGAAATTAAAGATAACGGGGTTGATACATCCAAACGGACGGAACATAGAATCTGAATTACAACCCTGGAATAATCTAGATAAATTGAAAGAAAATCAAAGCAAACTACCAAAACTCCCTCCTGGTGGGGAGAGGAGTAGCTTCCCAATTGTTAATCGTTGCATTGGGCCCGACAAATTGCACATCCGCCTTGCTAGAACCCTCTCCAGCTTCCAACAGGTTCACATCGGTGAATATCCTCTCTTCCATCAAATCTCCATCCATATCAACCACCGAATTGGGAACCGTCGTCACTAGGCGCTTTCTGGTACCAAGCCTAACAAATGATTGGGAAAGACGCGGGACTGGCTTTGGAAGGGCCCATGCTCTCTGTTTCATTTTTCTAGCTCTTCTCACGTCTGCGACTATGGGCTTGAACCCCAGACCAAATGTATCCAAGTTTTTAGGAAGAGAAACTGGTTGTACGACACCTTGTAGAGATGCACCCAAACCTTTGCCCGGTACAAAACCATTTTCAACATTACAACGGCTACCATGACTGATGCAGCAGCTACCCTTGGAGTTGGCACGCACTTCCCTTCTGGAATTTTATCTACCGATACCATGTCAAAAATCTGATAAACCCATGGTCCCTTGTTGTCTTCATCCTCTATGACCGTAACAATGGCATCATTGGGAACACATAAATTATCTTCGCCGTGCACAACAATTTCCTGTCGATCCGATTCGAACTTGACCATTTGATGCAGAGTAGACGGGACCGCCTTGGCAACATGAATCCAGGGTCATCCTAACAGCAGATTGTAAGAAACAGCCAATTGAGCACATGGAATTCCATAGTAAATTCAACTGGCCCTATTGTAAGCTCGAGCACTATGTCCCCGACTGAATCTTTCCCTCCATCGTCGAATCCCTGAATGCAGATACTATTCTTGTGAATTTTTTCATCATCCACCTTCAACTTGTTTAGAGTGGAAAGAGGGCAAATATTCGCACTGGAACCATTGTCAACATGTACCCAAGTAACCACGGACTCTTCAAATTTCACCGTCAGATAGAGGGCTCTATTTGCTCAGTACCCTCCACGGGTAACTCATCATCAGAAAAGGTGACTCTATTTACCTCAAATATCTTGTTAGCTATCTTTTCCAAGTGGTTTACTGAGATTTTGTCAGGAACGTAGGCTTCGTTCAAGATCTTCATCAAAGCCCGACGGTGCTCATCTGAATGGATCAATAATGACAATAGTGAGATCTGAGCCGGTGTCTTCCTTAACTGCTCCACAATGGAATAGTCTTGCACTTTCATCTTTCTCAGAAATTCCTCTGCTTCTTCCTCGGTCACAGCTTTCTTCACCAACACTGGGTTATCTTCGGAGATCTTAGCTTTTCTCAACTCTTCGGGGGCAAAGCATCTCCCCGATCAAGTCAAACCATGGGTCTCACAAACTTCTTCATTAACCTTTTTCCCCTTGTAAGTCACTGTCACTCGTTCATAATTCCATAGGACTGCCTTGCTGTTGACTATGAGTAATTGAGTTACCGGTTTGATAATGACAGGATCTGTGCGGGCACCCTTCACAATTACCACAGGCTTGTTCGTCACTCCTGGCACAACAACTTTTGCTCTTTTATGTTTTCTTGCAATGTCACTTGAGGACCCCTTCTTGACCTCCACAGATGGTTCATTATTTGCCCCGTTCAACTTGATTATAGACTTCTTATTTGTTGACTTTTCAAACGGTTTTGTTTCACTAGCCCGAATCATCATGACGGTTTGCGAAGGCTTCTTAGGCTCCCCTCCCTTATGCACTATCTCAATCATATTAGTCTCATGATGGGTCGACAACGGGTTCTGGTTGATGTTGGGTGCCTCCGAGGCTTGGACCTCAATCTGATTAGTATCAATGAGCTCTTAAATAGCTATTTTCAATTTCCAGCATTTCTCTGTGTCGTGACCCAGGGTCCCACTCACAACTCACCGAGCGGTCAAGATTTTTGGTAGGGGGATTCGGCAGTTTAGCCTCGATCGTATTCAACATACCCAACTGTCTCAGTCTATGGAATAGACTAACATATAATTCTCCCAATAGAGTGAAAGTCTTCTGCTTCTACAACATCTCATTCTTAAAGGCTTGATTTGGCTTAAAACCTGTTCCAGGGGGATTTCTATAGGCTCTTAGGGGTGGATGGGTATTTTGTGGAGCTAGGTATGGACTTTGTGGAGCCGACGCACACCACTGTGCGTGAGCAGAAGGTTAGGTATAGGTTTGTGCGTGATGGACGAAAAAATAGGGATCTGGCGGTGGGTAGTAGTGTTGTGGTGGGCTATATGGAGTGTGGGGGTAATTTTGGTGATAGGGTCGAGGTGGGTTGTAGTAAAGTGGAAGATTCCTGGAACCGACCCAAGCTCCCGACTCAATTGTCGCAACGTCCTCTTTCTTCTTTTTCCCGAGTACACCTCCAGTACCGTTTTGAATGGCCTGGGTGGTCGCTTTGATTACTAAATAACTCATGATCTTATTGGACTTGAGTCCCTCCTCAACCATACCTCCCATTTTTACAACTTCATTAAAAGACTTGCCCACTGCTGACACCAAGTGACCAAAATAAGTGGGTTCCAAAGTCTGTAAGAAATAATCAACCATCTCACATTCTTTCATCGGAGGGTCAACCCTCGCTTCTTTCTCTCTCCAACGGAATCCATATTCCCTAAAACTCTCACCGGGCTTCTTCTCAATCTTTGTTAATGACAGATGGTCTGGGATAATTTCGAGATTGTACTGAAAATGGCAGGCAAAGGCTTGGGCCAAATCGTCCCATGTGTACCACCTGATGTGATCTTGTCTGGTATACCATTCTAATTTCTATCCACTCAAACTTTGGCTGAAATATGCCATCAACAATTCATCTCTTCCTCCTGCTCCTCTCATCTTGCTACAAAATCCTCTTAAGTGTGGTACTGGGTCACCATGCCCGTCGTACAGATTAAACTTGGTCATTTTGAACCCTGCTGGTAACTGAACATCTGGGAATAGACATAAATCTTTATAGGCCACACTTACTTGACCTCCCAACCCCCTCATATCTCTGAACGACTGTTCTAATCTTTTGACCTTTCTGATCATCTCTTCATGCTCGGGATTTTTGGGTGGCTTCTCGGTTTCTGCCGTGAGATTAAGATGAGGGGTGTAAGAATATGGTTCTGGAACTTTGAAGGTGGGTTCAGGGGGATAATACTGGTTGTCGTGAGTTTAGAACATAGGTTCACTGGAAGATCGGTGTAATATAGCAGGTGGAGGTGCCACAAAAATAGGTGTGATTGGTGGGGGAGGGTATGTGACTTGTTTGGGTGGTAGAGCTTGAGAAGTATGGGAAGTGGTGTCATAGCATTGTTGGTAGAGGGGAAAGGCTGGAGACGAGTTCACAGTGGGAGGCTCCTGAGGTTGAGCCGATGGTGGGATATAAGCAGGGTTGGCGGGATAAACCAGTGGTGGATGCCCCTATGCCCAGGCTTGGTACATTTCAGCCATCTGCTGCTCTAACTTATACATCTCTTCCTTCATTGCATTAACATCCAGTTCTTCCACCTCTTTTGACGGGTCAACAATACTTGTCTCCGGTTCTTGGTTAGCCATATTCAGCCTGTCCTTTGATCGGTTGTTGTATGAGTGAGTTGCCAGAATGACAATCAACTAACCACCTGCCTAGGCTCAATACATCAACAACAACCTTGTTAGCGATTAGGATTTAAACAGATTAGTAACCACATTTGGGGAATGAATGCACCTAAGTAGTTAACCGTTTCTATTATGCATTTGATCGGCTGCTTGCGTCATCCCGGCTTTTCCATTTGCAACTTCTTTCTTCTCTTTTTCCATTCTGGCTTTTGCTTTTCTTTGTTTTTTTCTTCTCATTTCTCTCTTGTTTTTCCAGTGCTTCTCTCTCTTATTTTCTCTTTTTTCTTTTCTTCTTCTTTTTTATTCTTCTTCTTTTTTCCCTTATTTTTTCCTCTCTCTTTTTTTCTTTCTTTTTTTTTTCTTTTTCTTTTTTCTTTTCTCTTTTGGTTATGGTCGAATCCTATGGAGATTGCCTACGTACCATGACCCCGCATGAATCAGACCGAGCATAATTCTGGGAAATAAGTACGAAAATAAAACAATTTTTGGGATTTTCAATTTCATAAAAAAATGCTTTGATTACAAAGACTCAACACTGACTGACTCCAAGAGAAACTAACGGACGCTGATGAAAAGATGAAATACAGACTCCAAAAATAAACTATCATACTCAGACAGAAGAAAATGCATATTCAAATGAAAAATCATGAATACATCAATGCTCCTGGTGCCCGCGGGACATCATTCGGTTTCGCCGCGGGCCTATATGGAAGATCCCTTTGAAGTCGGTCCAAATCGCTCATTATCTGTTTAACAAATGTCATCACTGCCGCGAAGAAGGTAGTGCGAGTCATATCCTCACAGATTTGGCACTTCATAACGATGTAATCTACGATGCTTCTAATTCTCTCTCTTATGACACATTTTTCTTGTAACAAACGCCCAATCTGTTGGACCCTGGCTTCCAAGGTTTGCTCTGCCACATGATTCTGCTCCTGAAGTTGTTGCAAATCTATTTCTAATTGCGCCAATGCTGCATAACAATGTTCTCTTTCAGCCTAGAAATCTTTTGCCTATTTGATCATTTTGTTTTTTGTGGCGATGACCCTTTTCTTTAACCACGCGACCTCATTGTCGTACTTTTCTTTCAACTGCTTAACCAGGCGTGCTCGTTCATCTGCGTTTTTAGCCAATTGCTTTCGAGCCTTGGCTAGTTCACTTTCTGCTTTGTTCAAATCAAAACTATAGTAATTGACTTTCTGCCTCAAGTTAGCTATGAAGTTTTCATCTTTGGCACTTCGGGCGGGGTTTTCTGCCGCTATTTTCATTTTCTGAATTTGGGCTCGAAGGGCCTCATTTTCTTTAGCTAGCCTTTTCTTTTCACCTTCGTCCGCCGCGACTTGCAAGCTATTCTCGAATTGAAGTTCTTTGACTTGTTTTTCCAACTTTCCTATTATGGCTCTATACTCATTCTCCTTGGCCAACCAAATCCATTGTTCTTGCGCCTCAACAAATTCCTGAAGATGGGGTCTTTTGGCCGGCCTCCCAAACTCAATTTCTCTCCTATACCAAGCAAGGTACCCAGGTGAAACCTCACCTTTGGATCGATCACGTACACAGATATTGGCTGTTAAATATTGACATTCGCTCCAGATTTGACCGGCTGCTGCTTCATGAAACTGACCGTTAGGTCCGATCTCGACCACTTGAGCACTAAGATCTTCATCTCTCGGAACTATCTAGCATCTCCCAAGCTGCCTCAAAACCCGATATGGGGCATAAGGCTGATACTCCTGAGTCCCATCAAGAGGAAATGAGGCCCGGTGGCTGGCATGTATATGACCTCATCCACAGGCAACCATCCAAATGTCCACTCTATTTGGTTTGTAGTGATGGAGCGGAGGTGCGTTACCCACTCTGCGACCCCCTCTGGCAAGTTGATCCCGTCAACCCTCGTGTAAAATTCTTCTATGCATGTTTTTTCTGTCGACCCATAACTCATAAATTGAGGACGATGGCATAAGTGTTCAATCATCCATATATGCAACAACACGTTGCAACCCTCGAAAAAGTCTCATCCGGCTTTGCAGGTTGTGAGAGCGCGAAAGATTTCAGCTACTATCATGGGTGCGAGGGTGCTGTTGGCCTGAGTAAGCAAAGTGCTGACAACTCCGGCTACTCGTATGTCAATATTCCCATCTTTTCTAGGAAACACCAAAAGTCCCAACAAGACCACCATGAATGCGAAACACCTGTGTTCTTCCCACTTAAAGAGGTTTCCTTTGCTGCAGATTTTATTTTCCGGCTTGTTAAACCCTCCTATATGACTATATCTCTTGTATATAAACTGCAAAGTACAAAAACCAGCTTCCAAGTCTGGGTTGTGGACCCCCTGCTTATTTTCAAAAAGTATAAGAATCTGTGTACGGATACGGTCCTTGGAGCAATCAGGTACTGGTGTCTTAGGGGAACTTTGGGATTCCCAATATATCCGGCTATTTCTTCCAATGATGGAGTAAGTTCAAAGTCTGAGAAATGAAATACGTTGTGAGCCGGGTCCCAAAATGTAACCAACGCCTTTATGATGTCCCCCCTAGGATTAATCTTCAACAACCCAGTGAGGCCTCCCAAGTATTGATTGACCCTGTCTTGAACCGATTTACCCAAATCATCCCCCTACATATGCAACTCCAAAGGGATCTTGTTCACGACTGTTATTGGCAAATTCCGACTTGTGCTCATTCTTCACATTTGTTAGGGTGGTTAAGAAAAAATCACGATTCAATTGACTCAAAAACAAATTGACACTTTTTCATTTAAAATAAAATCCGGTTTTGCAAATATGGCCTTTCAGCACCTCGGAGTCGAAGATTTTAAGGCTGTATTGGCTAACCGGTGAAAACCTTGGAAACAAATGACCACAGGTGGTTGTTCTTGCAAAACCAACCTTCCGGCGCCATTTTAGGGACATTTGGCTATTTCTAACAAGAATGACATCACTAATTATTTTCAAATAAAAGTAAAATTTTTGTTCTTTTGGGCTATTTTTGTAAAAAGGAAGTTGGACCCGATGGGGGTTGCCTACGTATCCCACATTCGGTGGGAATCAAACTGGCGTAGTACGGGCAAATTTGTCAAAATAAAACCAACTATTTTTCCTTTCTAAAACACAAAGATTTTCCCTTTTTTTTTCCTTTTCTTTGAAAACTACAAAATTCTCTTCTTTTTTTTCCAGAGTTTCGGTATGTTTTGGGACATTGGTTTTTCAAAATAGACACTTATCCCTCTCAACCATCTCATTAACCCTTCTAATTTTTCCTTATAAGCCGGTCAACATGCAAATCCGAAGCAAATGAATGCACAAATAGCAAATAAAATGCATCATAATGGTCTTTACATTTCGGGTACACCTGTCCTAGACAGACCCAACCCCTGTGTTAAGTCTCCAAAGTCAAAATGCACATGATGCAAACAAACTTTCCTACTAGGGATCCAGCATGAGGCTGAGTTATTCTAGGTTCAAAACTTGGGTATATGTTCTAGACTGTGTACCCGAGCGGACAACTCGAGCCGAGGATGGGGCTACGTACTGGGAACCAAAAGGCCATCTGGCTTAGTAACTTGTCCGAGCCTCTTTCTTATTTCAAGGTATGACACTAACAGAATAGGCAGTCACGGCCAACGTGCACATCCCCGAAGATGAGAAGAGAAGGGTTTCGTAGAAGTTTATATACAGTTTAGATAATATCAAGGCGGTAAAATCAACTTTAGCACATTAGGCCCAAACATGTACTAAAATTAGATAACAGATAAAACCAAATATAACAATTCATCTAAGCTCGAATTTTTGAACCCTGGTCTGCGAAACTAGAGATTCTGGGTTCGTTCCCCAGCAGAGTCGCCAGAGCTGTCACACCTCCTTTTTTACCTATACCCCTGGAAGGGTATAAGGGAGTTTTTCCAATTTAAGTGACAATCGAAATAGGATTTATTATTAAAAGATTCAGATTCGCCACTTGGGAGATTTATGGTATCCCAAGTCACCGGTTCTAATCCCAAATCGAGGAAAAGATTGACTCTGTTTAACAGTCCGCAAACCAAAAATTCGGGTAAGGAATTCTGTTAACCTGGAAGAAGGTGTTAGGCATTCCCGGGTTCTGTGGTTTTAGCACGGTCGCTCAATTGTTGTATTTGGCTTAACTATCTGATTTCAAACAATTATGAACCTACGCAAATTTAACTTTTTATCCGCTTTTATTTAATATTAGGAAGATTTCAACGTTATTTAAAACATGTCTTGAACCACGTCATATAAATTCACCTGCGGTTCCCGACATACTTTATCTAACATTGTTGGAATTTGGATTTGGGTCACATAAATGCGCACCCGAGTTTAGGAAGGTAAATTATTAAAATAGCTTGCCTAAAGCAACTACGTACTTTCAAGTTTGCGAGGGCCATGGAAGTTCAACTAAATGGCACGCCTCGATTTCTAAAGATTTAAGATATTAATTAAGCGAGGGCCATGCATTTTAGGATTTATTTGGCACGGCGCACCTCAAATCCAATTTTAAAGGGAGTTCAAGCTAAACTCTCGAAAGCCGGAACTGCTTCCGTTATTTAACAAAGCTCACCTCAACTACCGAAGGAATCTAATTGATTAATTAAAGGCCTAACGTGATTTGAATTCAATCTAGGCCAATACATAATTTAACCCTTAATAATCAGTAGAATAAAATGACCCAAAGTTTGGTTATGTGCGAAGCTCAGTTAACAACAAGCCCAAATCAACATTTTTGAAGCTTGCACATCGAAACCAAAAGGGCTAGGCTTAAATGAAGCCTGTATCACATCTGGGACATCAAGGGGACGCTGGGCCACCGCTAAAGTCCCAATTGCAAAATCCAGCACTAAGTATTGATTATGCACAAGGTTTTTTAGAATTAAAAGCTATTACTGCCCTGGAGACAAATACCAAGCCTGTTCCAAATGTTCAACCCCTTTCAAATTAAAAGCAGTCTTTTACTGTCATGAGAACCCATACACAGTCACTTAAACTATAATAGAATAGACACTTCAATTTGAATCCATTTACTAAATCCCACCTCGAATAACCTTAAACAGATAATTGATTTATATTCTACACATATCCATACTCGCTTTTTAGGAATCACTTAAATTGGACAGTGTTTGCATAATAAATTTGAACCCTTCACGCCATGCCTCTGAATTCCTTTTTCAAAACAGACTTTGAAACTGTGAACTAAAAAACTCATTCCACAGATGTTAAACACATGACTGATTTATGCCAAATCTTAGACAATACTCATAGGTAAATTAAGCTATTTTCAACATGAACTCATAATCATACACCACAAGCCATTCATAGCAACAAGAACATTTTCAGTATCTTTCAAATAGCACACTATGCATCACCATTTTTGCCCTTAGCCTCTTTACAGCCAGTTCAAACATGAGGTTATCACCCAGCATGAACACTTATTTCATCTAAGACTAAAACAAATTTAAGGCAGATTTGATTTGACTGAGTCTTCTAACACAATCGTTCTATCAGTCCCCAAATCAAATACCATTATAAGAGTTTGACTATTCAAAACAGAAACCAACTAGAATACACAATGGATCAGGTAACTAAGGACATAAACATCATGGAAAAGGTAACTGAAACACAAGTAAAGCTATTGTCGTGCTTTCAACTCTGTTTTTCATTTCCACCTTCAAGGTGAACCTCACATTATGTAGAATTCAGAAAATGTACCTGAGAATAAGGGAAAGCAAAGGAAGTAAGGGATCAGTAGAACAAGCAGTGGCAGAATAGAACCCAGCAACATCAATGGAATAGTAACCCCACTGCAGCTCAAACTGAAATTTTAAAATCCCAAAGTCAAACCATCTTCAATCAAGGTACAAAATTGGAGCTTTTCAAAAGATTCTCACTAATGAAGAGAATCAGAAATTTCAAACTAATAGAATTTTGAACAATTTTCCACAAAGAAATGCAGAGAAATCAGTGTGTTTCCAAAGTTTTCAGCCTTTTCAGTTTTGCAGAATTTCGTTTCCCTCAAAATTTTAACTCTTGAAGTCTATGAAATATTAAAATTATACAGCTTCTATCTTTTCTGGATTTCCAGCTCTCAAACTCTGCCTTGAAAGGCAAGAAAAGCTGCCTTTATAGGCAAGGCACTAGGGCAGCCTAAAGAAATCAGATTTTTCATTTTGACCCTTTTCATATTTTCGTTTTTTCTCAAAAGCCCTTAGTTTAAAACATCAGATTTCATATAAGTCCCCCACCCCACTTCCTAGAAGTTTCTGAATTCTGTTACTCAAGATTCTCTTCCTCAATTGCCAAAATTACCCTTTTAAAACCCCTGTTTATTACCCTTCTAGCTAAACAGAACTTGGCTCCAATTGACCCAAGTTAATGGGTCCAACTAAACCCAATTTAGTTCATTCCCGGGCTAGTCAATCTTTGTGAGCCCAAACATGGTTCACCAATTTAGAAATTAGCCTAGAATCGCCCAAAAGAGGAAACATGGCAGACTTAATTCAAAATCAAAAAAGGAAAAGAAATGGAACTATACTAATTAACAGCAACAAAATAACAATACTGATAAACAATGTCATGCAAGGACAATTGACCATTGGATGAACCCAAAGGAATCAAACGAAAAAAAAGAAAATATAAGAAGAAACAGAGGAGTAAAATAGAAAGAATACTGAAAAGGAGATAACGAAGAAAAATAATACCTAAAAAGATTTGGACAATGGGGATGGGAGTCAGCCTTCAGATCTTTGATTTTCGGCCCAATCCAAAATTAATCACGTGTTTTTATATCAAAGACACACGAATAAAATCGGTTTAGGCCTAAAATCTTCGCCGATTATGACCTTCGGATTTTTGGGTTGCCCCTTCAAATCCAGATTCGAGGAGCTTCACTAATATTTGAGGGAAACAAAGTGGATTTCTGGAATGAGGGTGAGACGGGGTTTCAGGGGTGTTATTTTGGTGAGGATTGGAGGCGTTAGGGTTTTGGTTGTTCTCTTCGATTCAAGATTCGAACAGTTCTAGTAAGATTCGAGGGAGGGGGTTTGGAGATTTGTAATGGGGAGGTGGAGAGGAATCAGGGATGTAAATTTGGTAGTGTTTGGACGCCGGCCGCCGCCATGGGCGATTTCCGGCGGGCGGTTCACGGCGGAGGCTGAAGGTTCAGCGAAGGAGATGAAGTGAGGTAGGGTCTGAGGGGGGGGGTGACTAATTCGGACATATATATATATATCAACGAGAAACCAGTTCTTGTCCGTTGGATTGGGAACTATCAACGGCTCAGATCAAGCCTGACAAAGCGACGTCGTTTTAGCCTTAGGGTGGGGCAGACCGGGTTAGGGGACGGGTCTGGGCTGGGATTTGGGCAGGTTTGGATGGGTTTCACATTGGGCCTGGAAAGAATTAACAAAGTGGCCTAAAATCAGCTTCTCTCAATTCTTTCCTTTTCTTATTAATTCATTTTTCTTCAAAATTCTTTTCTTTTTCTTCTTTTTCATAATTAAAATTAAAACCTAAATTAAATCCTAAAACTAAATTAACCTGAAAAAATACTAATTAAAAAAAAATAAAAATTATCACATTTAATTAAAAACAAACTAAAAGAAAAACTACTCAAAATCAAAATAAAAATCAAAAGGTGCAAATTAAACTATTTTTTTGTGATTTTCCCTTTTTATAAAATAATTTAATTACTAAATAATTCTTAAAATGAAAAATTAACTCCTAAATGCACATGCAACACATTTTTTGTATTTTTCACTAATTAAAATGCACAAACAAAAATGCAAACAATTAACAGAAAATGCCACAAAAATCCACAAAATTGCAAACACTAAAAGAAATTATTTTGATTTGAGGTTATGGGAGTAATTGATATAGGGAAAAAATCACGTGCTCACACACGACATGACATTCGTACGCATATGCATGACGCTAAAAGTAATTTATGATTTACAAAGTTATTCAGACTTACAGGTTGAGTACAATATATTTCTTCCATGTCTCTTATGTACTTATTTATGTGCCTTACATACTCGGTACATTATTCGTACTAACGTCCCTTTTGCACGGAGACGCTGCGTTTCATGATCGCAGGTCCCAATAGACAGGTCGAGAGCCCTCCAAGTGGGTTATCACCTCAGCGGAAGATGTTGGTGCGCTCCATTTGCTTCGGAGTTGCTCGTTTGGTTAGTATGATTTAGACGTGTATTGTTTGGTATGACGGGACTCTGTCCTAACCTTTGTGACATTTATGTACTCTTAGAGGCTTGTAGACATATGTCGTTTACGTGAAAGATTGTACGGCCTTGTCGGCCTATGTTTTAAGTTTATAAATGATTATGTTGGCTTATTAGGCCCGTATGTCACGTGTATATGATGATGTAATAAGAAAGATATGTTATGTTGGTACTCGGTTGAGTAAGGTACCGGGTGCCCATCGCGGCCCATCGGTTTGGGTCGTGACACCAATATCATCGGATCGAGAGTTGTGGAATAGCTTGGTCTACAAGATCAAATTGTGCCTACAATCCGAGTTCTAAGCGGATTCAACATGGCATGTGAGACCACTAAAGGGGAGATAACATTACTGGTGAACGCCACCAGAAACATTAAGGAAACCAAGTTCTATGTGATTGAAGGAGAAATGAAGTACAATGCTCTTTTCGGGAGGCCGTGGATCCACAACATGAGGGCAGTACCCTCGACTCACACCAGTTGTTAAAATTCCCAATGCCAGGAAGGATTAAAACAATCTATGGAGAGCAACCGGCCATAAAAGAAATGTTCGCAGTCGAAGAGGTGATCCCAATATATGCACTTTCAACATAAAAAAGACTAGGTTCAGTGGCCAAAAAAGAAACCAAATAGCAATTACCAGCACCGGCCTCGACCCAATCGAAGAAGCAGGGGACGGGTGAAGACGATGACTACGAGATGACCATGTACTTTATAGCCCATGATGACTCTGACGCCACCAAATCTATATTCGAATAACTGGAGCAAGTCATATTGATCGAGTATTTTCCCGATCGTATGGTATACCTGGGCACGGGGTTAAGTTCCGAGCTTAGGAAAAAACTCATTAAATTCCTTATAGCTAACATAGATTATTTTGCTTGGTCCCACCTCGATATGGCAAGGATTCCAAAGAAAATAACCACTCACAAGCCGAGCCTAGACCCGAAGTTCCACCCAATTAAATAGAAAAGGAGACCTCAATCCGAATTCAAGCATGCATTCATCAAAGAAGAGATAAACTCCTTAAAATAGGGTCCATTCGGGATGTTAAGCACCCCGATTGGTTAGCAAACAATGTGGTAGCCCCTAAAAAAGGAATAAATTAAGAATGTGTGTAGACTATAAAGATTTGAATAAGGCATGTCCCAAGGACTCTTTCCCTTTGCCCAACATCGATCGCATGATCGATGCGACAGCCGACCACGAGATCCAAAGTTTTCTTGACACCTATTCCGGGTATACCCAAATTCGGATGGACCTGAGCGATTAGGAAAAAACATCATTCATTACTAAGTATGGTACCTATTGCTATAACGTATTGCCATTTCGGACTAAAAAATCCTATGCCACTTACCAACGCCTAGTAAATCGGATGTTCGAAGAACATATAGGAAAATCAATGGAGGTTTATATTGACGATATGTTTGTTAAGTCCCTGCGAGCAGAGGACCATTTGAAGCATTTGCAGGAAACCTTCAACATATTGAGGAAATACAATATGAAGCTAAACCCAGAAAAATGTGCATTCAAGGTCGGATCCGGAAAATTTCTCGGATACATAGTGTACAACAAGGGATCGAGATCAATCCTGATAAAATCAAGGCCATAGAGGACATTACCATAGTGAACAATCTCAAGGTCGTACAAAGATTAACCGGACGCATAGCCGATTTGGGTCGATTCATCTCGAGGACCTACGACAAGAGCCATCAGTTCTTCTCACTGTTGAAGAAGAATAATAACTTCTCAAGGACTCCAGAGTGCCAACAAGCTTTGAAGGAACTCAAACGGTACCTCTCGAGCCCACCTTTTCTTCACACTCCAAAGGCAGACAAACAATTGTACCTGTACTTAGCGGTATTCGAGATGGAGGTAAGAGGAGTCCTAGTCCGGGAAGAAGAAGGTATGAAATTTCCTATCTATTATGTTTATGTGAGGCCGAAACTAGGTATCGTCACTTAGAAAAATTGGCGCTTGCTTTGCCAAGCACCTCTATGAAATTGAAACCGTATTTTCAATGTCATCACATATGTGTCGTGACTACTTACCTGTTAAGAAACATAATACATAAACCCGAGCTCTCGGGACATATTGGCCAAATGGGCCGTGGGAATTAGCGGGTATGATATCAATCAACCCCAAACTGCCATCAAATCTCAAATTTTGGCGGACTTTGTGGCTGACTTCACACTGGCCCGGACACCCGAGGTAAAAAATGAGTTGTTGTTGAACTCGGGGACTTCCTCGAGAATCTGGACGGTGCCTTGAACGCAAAGGGGTCCAAACTTGGCATCGTGTTGGAGCCACCGATGGGTGATGTAGTTAAACAATCTATTAGGGCTGTAAAATTGACTAACAACGAGGCCAAGTATGAGGCCATGATTGCAGGTCTCGAACTGGCTAAAAGCCTAGGGGCAGATGTGATCGAATCTAAATACGACTCCCTCTTTGTGGTTAACCAAGTCAATGGGACGTTCGAAGTCAGGGAAGAGCGAATGCAAAGATACCTGGATAAGCTGCAGGTAACCCTACATTGGTTCAAGGAGTGGACTTTGCAGCATGTACCTCGAGATCAGAATAGGGAAGCCGATGCTCTTGCTAATTTTGGATCAACGGTCGATGACAATGAATTTAGCTCAGGAATGGTCATACAACTCATGAAATAGGTAGTGGAAGAAGGTCACGCCGAGATAAACTCGACAAGCTTAACCTGGGACTAGAGAAATAAATATATAGACTACCTGAAGACCAGAAAATTACCCTTGGATCCTAAAGAATCGAGGGCTCTGCATACGAAGGCGACCCGGTGTAGCTTGTCCAAAGATGGTACCCTATTCAGGAGAACATTCGATGGCCCACTCGCCATATGTTTAGGATCGGGAGATACCGAGTATGTTTTGAGGGAAGTCTATGAAGGCATCTACGAAAATCATTCAGGCATCGAATCACTGGTCTGGAAGGTAATCAGAGCCGGCTACTACTGGGTCGACATGGAAAAGGACGCAAAGGAGTTTGTGCAAAAATGCGACGAGCATTAGAGGCATGCTCCAATGATTCATCAGCCCAGGGAACTGTTACACTCGATCTTGTCGCCTTGGCCATTTATGAAATAGGGAATAAACATCGTTGGTCCCCTACCATGGGCACTCAGTAAGGCTCAATTTAAATTATTTATGACTAAATAATTTTTTAAATGGGTAGAAGCCCAGGCATTTGAGAAAGTTAGGGAAAATGAAGTTATTGATTTCATTTGGAACCATATAATATGCTGGTTCGGAATGCCGGCCGAGATCGTGTGCGATAATGGGAAGCAGTTAATCGAAAGCAAAGTGAGCAAGTTTTTCGAGGAACATAAAATCAAAAGGATCCTATCAATACCCTATCACCCTAGTGGGAATGGGCAAGAAGAGTACATGACCAAAACCATACTCAAGAACCTCAAAAAGAGGTTAACCGATGCCAAAGGAAAATGGAGGGAAATCTTGCCGGAAGTCCTATGGGCATATTATATGACCTCAAAGTCCAGTTTCGGGCCACCCCATTTATGTTGGTTTACGTCCCGAAACTCTAATATTGATCAAAGTAGGAGAACCGAGTCTCAGGTTCCGATATGCGACCGAAGAGTCAAACGACGAGGATATGAATACGAGCCTGGAACTACTAAATGAAAGGCATGAGGTCACCCTCATCCGGATGGCCGCCAAAAAGCAACAGATCGAAAGGTATTACAATCGAAAAGCCAACATTTAACACTCCAGCATCGGGGACTTGATACTAAGGAAGGTGACATTGAGCACCCAAAACCTGAATGAAGGAAAGTTGGGGCCGAATTGGGAAGGTCCATATTAAATTATCGAGATTACCGGCAAAGGATCGTATAAACTCGAAGCAATGAACGGTGAGTGATTACCGAATAACTAGAATGTGACCCACTTAAAATGATACTACTGCTGAGGTATGACCTCATTCATTTCTTTTCTTTACATATTGGAGTAACACTTGCGGGTAGCGATCAAGGAATGATGCAACTTTTAGGCCTGAAAGAACGCGTTGCACTCTTTTTCTCTTGCACCGGTTTTGTCCTAAATGGGTTTTCCGACAAGGTTTTTAACAAGGCAACATTTGATCGTGCTAACTTAGAATTGAAGACCGGTTATGAACCGGAGTCTAGGATCACATTAATAGTATCCGAGCTATCTCTACGATCAACCTCAAATATTGGTGAGCATCACCCTTGGATAATGATTTTAGCAAGGAAAGAAACTTTGTGCTTGAACAGTTTGGGCTCGGTGGATAGGATTTACTATAAGGGATAAATAGTCAAATGAACCGTGCCCACATAGACCACCTAAGACATAACACGAAGCTTGTACATGTTTGCAACCTTGTATATTATGCACAGAAATGAAAGAGAGTTTTACCTTGCAGATAAATATGTTATCTCTAAAAAATTAGTACATTCTGTTCCCTAAAAGACACCGAGCCCAAGGGCCACCTCTATCCGGATCCAAGGGATCACCCTTGCTCGGAGACTGTCATCCAAGGCAAGTTTGGATGGCCCAGGCTATCGAAGCCCGGGGGCACAAAACCTATTGGGCATGCCCAAACCTTAAAGGCTACGTCCATCCCCATTCGGGATCCGTTGTCTTGGGCAAACCCGGATGACTCGGGGTAACAAGCCCATCGGGCAACACCCGAACTTAAAAGGCTATGGCTATCCTTGAATGGCTCATAGACATCCGAGACCCGAAACCAAAACATAAGGCCTTTAAAATTTCTAAACCGGTTCAAAGGCTACCTTCGACAAAATTATAATCTAAAATTCCTAAGTAAATACTTCAGGATAGATTTCGGTCATACCAAGCCCCTGCGTATCTTGAGCAAAATAATATCTTGTTCGAACCTCCGAACAAGACCTAATTATTGCGCGCTAAGGTATTTAAAATCTTTGCGATCGTAAAGAAAAAAGAAAAAAAGCTTGAAATTTGTTGAAGGAAAAAAAGCCTTGTATATATATTAAAATATCTTTACAAAGGCAAAATGGCCTCAATGGAAAATACAAAAATACAAAAACATATACAAACACCTAAGTATCCTGGTCCTCGCCGGAGCCCGCCTCATCACCAGGACCATCGGAGTCCTCTCCGCCCCCAAATCAACCAGAACCTTCGGAGTCTTCTTCTTCCTCGGTATATGCCAACTTCTTGGCATCAGCCTCGAGCCCCTTAGCATTTTCAAACTCGGCCGATAAATCATATCCTTGGGCATGCACCTTCTCAAGGGCCTCCCTTTGGGACTCCCACTTCACATATTTAATGATGTCTTTTAGGTGGTCCTGGGTTTCCTTAGCATCAGCTTTGTACTGGGCCACTATCTCATCGGCATCAGCCCTGGTTATTTCAGCCATTGACTTGGCCGCTTTAAGCTCCTTGGCGAGGGTATCCCGATCGGCAACAGCCGAGCCCAATTGAGACTGGATATCCTCGATCATTTGGGACCGGGCCTCAGATTTCTCCCTCATCGCTCATAGTTGGGCCTTAGCCGAGGCCAGCTGCTCCCGGGCAGTCTCCTTTCTGAGGCTAGACGGTCCATCTTGCCTTTCCACTCCTCGGCCTCGACCTTGATCATGTCCATCTCGGCTCGTAGTTGGTCGATCTGGTCAATCTTCTATTGGACCTGCGAGTTCTGACCATTAGTCATTGTTCTAGCTCGTCATCACTAACTTCAAATATTTTTACCTGTTCCACCAGGTCATCATGTTCTTTCTGAGCCGCGTCCAACTCGGCTCGAAGGCTCTTGACCTCTCCTTCACGTTACTCGCTGAGAAGTTTGTACATGTCTCTCTTCTCAGCAAGCTCTTTGGTTACGGCCTCAAGCTGGATCAGCTCATCCCAATATGGGAGGAAGGTTTCATGAGGAAGCAACGAGGCCTGCAAATATGAGAGAAATATTAGAATCGTCAGGAACCAAAGCTGAAAAATAAAAAGTTTGGCAACACCTTACCGGGTTCAGTGCCTATTTTGCTTCGTTGAACAGGCATGGCGCATCCACCTCATTCATTTTTTCCTGGTCTTCATTGGTTACAAAGCACCAAAGGTAACTAGCTACCCCAAAAGGGGTGGAAAACCTGGGCATCCTCCAAAACAGTGATTATAATTGACCGCTTCCAACCATGATCCACACTCGGGGCAGGAAACCGGTTGACCAGTCTCAGGTTCGAGTTAGGCCCACCTTACTCTGAGGACAAACTTTTCCTTGGTACCTCTAAGCCACCTAGCCCGGTGGCATCCTCCATGGCAGTGGAGTTTATGCCGTCAAAAAAGCAACATATGGGATTGTCTGCTCCGTGGGCCCCCTCGTTGGGTCGTTCGTTCACCGTTTGGGCCCCTTTATATATAGAATTGGTAAACGAGGGTGACTCAATGATTTCTATCACACCAAGTTTCTCCCTCGGGGCACTGCTCACATCTCGAGAAGCCTTAGCCCTGGCCTCCTCATTGACCTCCCTAGCCTGAGGAAGATTGGCCTCGCTGGTCTCTGGTTCAACGGCCCTTTGCTCTTCGAGAGGCGATGGCTCGCTGGCCACAAAAGGCTCTTCCCGCTCAGACTCATCCCTAAGCCAATATAGCAACTCCGAATCCAGTGCTCGGGAGCTGGTGTTTTCCTTTGGCTTATGCACCAACCTTCTTCTTAGCTTCTTTTTCTCCGAACTCAGGGAACTCGGAGCCCTCCTTCTTTTCTTCTCTCTGGCTTGCCTCGGAGTAGGAGACTCAGCAAGTAAGTCCTCATCCCCAGTCGGAGGCCTAAGCTCAATGGTCTTAGGCAAACCTGCAAAAGAAAATAAAGGAAATGAGAACACAGTACCATAAGAAGAGGCTCAATACGACTTGCTTGGGAAAGGAACCTTACCATAGGAACGGGCCTTCCAGCAACCTTTTGAAAATTATACCATAAGAGCTCAGAATAGGGCATCTATGACACAATACCCTCGACCCACTCTTTGAGCCGAGGAATAGTGCTTGGAACTCGAGCAAGGGATGCACCATAACAAACAACAATAAGAAAAAGGAAGATAAAGCATAAAATCAACGCTTAAAGGGAATTGTACTTACGTGATACATTCTACCTCTCGAGGAACGGCCTCCACTCGGCAGGTACGAGGTCGGCGGTCCTCACCCGGACAAAACGTCCGGGCCAACCTTGATCCCGGTCCTCGTTGATGCTCGAGAATGGGGCTTTGCTAGCCTGGCATAAAAGCTTTATCAGTCCGCCCCTGGAAGATTCAAGAACTGTACAAGCAGAGAAGATGATCGATGGTGAACAAACACCCATCGATTTTGTTCACGAAGAATCTGAGGAGGATCACGATCCTCCACAATGATGCATGAATTTGGCCGAGGCATATGTTATACTTTTTGCAGATTTCTAAGATGACCGGTCCACCAGACCTAATGTAAAGGGGTACGTGTAAACACTTAGATATCCCACAACATGGGTTGTAATGGCCTCTTCAAAGTCAGGGACCACTATATTTTTGTCGACCCAGTTCTTTTTGGACCGTGGGGAGGTCCTCTTATGTAATCGAGTAGATGTATCTCTAGGCCTCCTCACGCTGACCCTGTACATGAGAAGGCTTCTCAACCTTGAAGTCATCGGTGGCCGAACAACCACCAGGAATAAACATCTTCAAGGAGGGCTCTTCCGCTGGTTCATCAACAACCATCTCGGGGGCGGTCTCCTCGACTTTAGTGGTCGGCCGCAAAGAAGAAGAAACATCCTTTGAGGAATAAATTTTATGGTTTTTACCATTGTTATGAAGAAAGAGCTTGGAAAATATGAAAAAGGATTGAAAGTTGAAGGATCAAACTTGTTGGCTTGAGTAGGGGATACGTTGAAATTTTTGCGAAGTATTGAAGAACCTTAAGTGACACAGGTAAAAATGCTAGGAAATATTGAAGTCCTGAGGGTACGAGGGTATGAGGTTTATTGTAAAGTGAAAAATGAACGAAAAAGGGGGTATTTATAAAGGATCAGTGACGTTTCGCATCTAGGGACAACCAACCGGTTGCTGACACACATTTAATGCCATTATGACATGGCTGACGAGACATTTCGGGTTTTTTTGTCGTTTCTGACATGGCATATCGAAGAAGGAATCGGGGAGCTCATGTCGTTTCTCCTCAACTTACTCTCCGAGAAACGATGACACTATCTTTATACGGGTGGAACCGGGATCATGGTACGCCCCATATCCGGTAAGGTAAGCCAAGCTTGAACATGGTGACATGGTACCAAAATCGAGGCAAGGGCCTCATCGAGTCAAGATCCGAAGGCCTGACGCCCACCCTCGGGAATATCGGGGTCATAGTCCAAGTTCGGTCTTAACCTCGAACGACCTCGAAGAACATTGTCGGGCAACCAAGCACGACTAACATGAGGCCGCAATATTCACTACCGGTTGGATATCACGTTGGGAATATCAGCATGTATCGATGAAGAACCATCAATCAGTAAATCAAAGATTTTTTTTACCTTTTACAGATTTGTACCTAGAGTAGGACTTCCCTACTATATAAAAGGGGGTCTGATAATTTATAACGGACATTGTAACACGTATTTAAAAGCAATACATTATTATTTTACTATTATCAAAGCTCTTTTTCTTGTTCATCAATACTGATCATTGTGAATCTGGATCGATGGTGAACGTTACATTAAGGCTAGGATCATTCTCCTCGCATGGTTTGAATTTACTATATCTTTATTTGTTCATTCTAATTTAATTTATTATTTTGTATCAAATTAATCCGCATATCCTTAAAACTACTTATAAGTTTAATTGTTATCTAATTTTGATGGTAAGCAGTTTGGCGCCCATCGAGGGGATAAGGATAATAGTGGCAATTTGATACAAATTCCCACAACACACCCTATTTTATACTTGTTCTTTGGAGTGTCTTTAATTTCAGGTTAAAGTTTGAAATGTCGAACTCCTAGTCTGCCCCTCTAAACGTGGATGCTCAGTCCAACAATTATGGCAAGAACAACAATGTAGCACTCGGTAACGAGGTTCCCTATGTCGATCTCAACGGGGTTCTAGCCACGAACCCGATCGACGCTAGCTCGCATGTGGCCATCAATGCAAATTTGCCTACCGATCCTGAGAACATCGTCCGCAAGGAAGTCCAATCAATTGCCCAAAATACGCACGTCGGCGAAGATGATGGGATCAACTTGCGAGTGATCTTCGAAATGCTACAGGCTCAATAAGCAGCAATGCGCCGCTCCAGAACCAAAGCCGCGCCCCGAGCAGAATTGAGCCTGAGCCGTCTCAGGAAGCCACCCGCTGAAATGAACTGGTCACGGAGAGACCGGATGAAAATTAATTGGGGACCAACCCCGAGATCATAAAGATGCTCGAGGAGCTGACAAAACGGGTAGAATCAGGAGAAAAGAAAATCAAAGCCAATGACAAAAAGGTGGAAACCTACAATTCCAGGGTTGGCCAAATCCCGGGAGCACCACCGGTATTAAAAGGCCTGGATTCCAAGAAGTTTGTTCTAAAACCTTTTACTCCGAGCGCAACTCCGAAGCCGATCTCTAAGAAACTCCGCATGCCCGAGATTCCTAAGTACAATGGAACAACCGAACCAAATGAGCATATAACCTCCTCCGCGTGAGCCATCAAAGGGAACGACTTGGAGGATGATAAGATCGAGTCTGTCCTGCTGAAAAAATTCGTGGAAACTCTATCAAAGGGAGCTATGATATGGTATCACAACCTACCTCCTATTTCTATTGACTCGTTTGCTATGCTTGCAGCTTTCTTCGTAAAAGCACACGCTGGGGCCATCAAGGTCGAAACCAGGAATTCATACCTTTTCAAAGTGAGACAGAGAGATAATGAGATGCTCAGAGAATTCGTGTCCCGGTTTCAAATGGAACGGATGGACCTGCCTTCGGTCGCGGGCGATTGGGCCATTCAGGCCTTCACCCAAGGACTCAACGTTCGAAACTTGTTGGCTTCACAATAGTTGAAACAAAATCTGATAGAATATCCGGCTGTTACTTGGGCCGACGTACATAACCGATATCAATCGAAAATTAGAGTCGAAGATGATCAGCTTGGGCCCTTCGTTGATCCCGTCAGAAAGATCGACAGAGTCAAGAGAGATATTGATCGTGAACCACATCCATGCGCTCATGTGACTTGGTAAAGAAAACAATCCACTGCGAAACCTTTTCGCTAGTGACTCTTCTCGGGACCTGGCTACGAATGGTGAGAGATTCCCCAGGAGCTTTTTAAGTGTTCGCGATATTCTGTTGACTAATCTACTCAGACATGAACTAGGTTTGCTCATTAAACAGATACATTTTTTTTTTCGTGTCACTTCGATTTTATCATTGTAAAAGATAAATATACATTACTCCCTGAAGCAAAAAGAAAAAAAAAAAAAACTAACGAATGATAAGAATGACAATTCTTTGAGAAGAGGTACAAATGCTTTTCTGAACTTATGCTTTTCATCACTACTATTTATTTCTTTTTTTTCTTCTAATTTTACAAGTAAGATGTATCGTTTTTTATGTTTCACTCTGCTGATACCCCTATGCGACTGTTTCTAGACGTAATAGATATGTAAAAATCCACATGTAACCTGTAATGAATTTGCAGAAGCAAATTCAAACAAAGTAAGCAACTTTGCTGGAAAGCTCCATTTGAGTGCTATATAGATGTAGGTCAAATTTGGGAAAAAATCAAGTTGGGAAGAAGGGTTCATGATTGGTATTTCCAGTTATGTTTTATATGGAAGACGTTAGTTTTTTTGTTCCGTTTGTTTTTACGGTAGGTAGACCAAATTTGCTCGACTTTGACAAACTTAAGGGACAATATGTGCTTAGATATGTATTTAAAGGATAAAAATGAACATATACCTGAACATAAAGGACAAATTTGTCTAAAAATTCTATGGATGTCATTAAAATCATATCAATATTATGTCTCTCATTAATATTTTAAATGTTGAATTCTCCTATATTCTTGTTTGATTTGATTGAATTATACTGTACAATAACTAATAAGTTTATTAAAGGGAATCTTACATAAATGTCTCAAATAAGTTCCAACTTACCAACCTCTAGCTATTAATCATAGACTTACTAAAACTAGTCAAACACATATAAAAATTGAAAATCCAAATAAATAAGGTTCTTTCTTTCCAAGAATCACACGCAAAGAACTCCTTTCATATTTTTAAGCATGATAAGCAACATTAGATGCAAGATAGAAAGAAAATTTCATGGGTGAGATAACAAAAAAGGTGATTAAATACAAAAAAATATATACAAGATAATTTTAAAAATCTAAGCAAAAAGGAACCTTTTAATAGGTATGGTTGAAAATCATTAAAAACATATAGATAAAGCAATATGCAAATTTTGAGGAAGATTGGAAGTGATTTGGATTGATTTGGTATCAAAATTCGTAGTTAAAATCGAGTTCAAAAAATTCTTCTGCGACACATATATCAAACATGTATCACACACACAGGTGTACATGGATATACATGTGATACACATTTGATACAAATATGATACCTATGTGATACACTAATGATACATAGTGCGATAGACATATAATTTTTTTCTTCATATTTCATCTTTTACTTCAAATTTTCAATTCAAATCACTTTAAAACTCCGTCAAATTATCTGAAAAATGAGATTTAAACTGTTTAAGATGTACCCAATCTATTCTAATAACACTCATTCAAAAATATTGACCTTTTTTGGCTACAAATAACTAATTGACTAATATTGGTAACAGTTGGCTCATATTAATAATATTTTATGAATTGATCAGTTTTTATAATAAGTTAATTATAAATGGACAGGTAGTTTTCCTTTACTAAAATGTCTTTAATTACGATAAACATTAAATTTTTATCATATGGACTCGATTTGCAAGTGGGCCTGAAGCATAAAACCGTCGCCATTATAATGCTGCAATTCTTCAATGCACATTAAACAATCTCACAATACCGCCTTACAATTGGCCATGTAATCTTTCTTGTCCTTCCTTCTTTTTTTTTTTTTTTTTATTTGCGTATTTTGCTCTTATATATTGAATCGGGAAATTGGATTGAACAGAAAAATGTTTAACAGAATTGAACTAAATTATACAACTTGAAGTATTTTCTTAATTCTACGGCGTTGTAGCCGATTACAGTTATAAAATGGAATGGCTGGCATTCCATTTTATATGGAATAGCCGATTGCATGTGTTGATGTTTTACAGTTTAGTTTATTTAAATATATGACGAAAATTGTTTGGCCATTGAAAGATTTATGTGTTAGTAGAAAATTAAGAGGTGAGTTCATATGTAGTACCAGTAACATGGCCAGTGAGAATTCATATAATCGATCCTAACTTGTTTGAGGCTGAAGCTTAGTTATTGTTGTTGTTTTGTTAATGTAAACACATGACGGGAATTAATTAGTTGTTTACTTGATCCAGTTATCATTATGTATTAACTTGAGTTAATGGGAGACTGCAGTACCGGAGCTATGCATGGTATAGGGGGCTCAATTGAATCCTCTTCGTCGCAAAATTGTACTTCATATATTGGTAATTCATTTTTATGTATATTTATATGACTTGTTGAATCTCTTTTATATAAAGAAAACTTTTAGTGTAGTGTTTTTTGAATCCCCTTATCAGAATTCCTGCCAGTGAAGGAGGAAAATACGGATATCGAGGAGAGTTGTATTGGGAAGGGTTTGGATTCGTGGGGCGGTTTTAGACTTCACTATGTCTGGTCGGATCTTTCAGTACGAATGAGAGCGAAGATGGTGTACGAAGGAGAAGGTGGTGGATACTCTGAATGGTGTCCCAAAGAGCATGAAGTTCTACAGGACCACAATATAGGTGCTGCTAAGCTTGTTCTTTCCACCAATGGCTTTGCTTTGCCTTGCTACTCTGATTCTGCTAAGGTTGCTTATGTTCTTCAAGGTAAAAACCTATATATGGATCCGGAATTTTTAAGTCATGGGTGCTTAACCGCCTTTAATTAATTGAATACTTGGTCAATATATTCGTATTAGTAGTTTCCTGTATAAAAGTATAGTGTGTTTGGATAAAACACAATCCATGTAGGCCAACCACTGTTTGTCCCAATGTTGCGCGGACTCTGATGCCGAACCCGTGTCAGGTCCTTCCAAAAAATGCACTAGTTTTGAAAGATTTGACATGCACCCAAAGAAATTTTTGGAGAGCCCGAGCAACATATGTTTGTCCTCCCTTTCTTGGTTCAGTTTTGATTTGAGGGATCATTTGGTTAATCAACATAAAATTACTACATAAGATAATACATTGTTTAGTTGGTTGGCAGTATAAGAAAAAATAATTTGGTTGGCGGTGTCAAATAATACTCAGCATTATGTGATGAGGGAATCTAGCTCTCCATTATTTTATGTGGATAGAATGTTGAACAAGAATATCTGTATTAGCAATGCAGAATTTGCTCTTTTGCTGTTTCAAGTCTTTGGTTTTGACACAAGTAGTTGGTCACAACTTTAATGCTACTGTTTTTGGTTCAGGATCCACATTTAAGCTCCTGATTTTATAGCTACTATTTTTGGTCTCTCCACCACTTAATGATGGATTTGCTATTCATATGTTTTGTGTTCTAACTTTTGCACAATGATGCATTCCTTTCATATATTTTGTGTTTTAACCTTTGCAAAAACTGAATAAACTGTGACTGTGTGCAGATCCGTTACTACTCGTGGGATTTCCTCTCTAATTGTTTAGTGTGTATTCAGGTAGCGGTATTCTTGGTGTTGTACTTCCTGGACAAGAAGAGAAGTTAGTAGCCATTCGAAAGGGTGATGCGATTGCGCTTCCTGTTGGAGTTGTCACATGGTGGTACAATAAAGATGTTACAGAACTTGAGATACTCTTTCTTGGTGATACCAAAACTGCAGTTAAACTTGGTTCATTCACTGACTTCTTGTTGAAGGGGTCGAACAGCAATAATCTCTCTTGTTTTTCCCCTGAGTTTATTGGCAGAGCATGGAAATCGGACAAAAGTGTTCTCAAGACTCTCATTGGTCCACATCTTGCCAGGAGTATCGTCAAGCTTAATCCAGGCTTTGAAATCTCAGAGGCGGAGCTAAAGGTAACGAAGAGGTTCAATTGAATCCATTTCGTCCAAAAATTATATCATGTAATATAAGGGAAGCGTCTAGTTAAAACTTTTTCTCATTTTCTTGATTTCTGGTTTCGCCACTGGTAGGACTACAGAGATGGCATGTTACTCAACTGTGAGGAAACAGCCCCGTCCCGTTTTGACACTGATGGTGGTGGAGAGATATTGGATTTGAATACCGAAAACTTGGCAATCATCGGCGACATTGGACTTGGTGCTAGTCGTGCAACGTTGAATGGAAATGCTGCGTACTATCCTGAAATTTCTGTTGATCCAGCAATTCGCGTCACTTATATTATAAAAGGCAGCGGCACAGTGAAGGTGCGTGATTTTGGTGGTTTTGTTACAGACAGACAGATTGAAGCTGGTGAATTATTTGTTGTTCCAAGATTATTAAGTGTGTGCAAAATTGCCGATCCTGATGGCATGGAGTGGTTCTCTATTGTATGCAACGAAAATGTAATTGTTTTATATATGAGATCGCATTACTTTTCATCTATGTTGCTCCGACTCTCCAAAAATGTTATCATACCTTGTTGGATCCTTCAAATACTCACTATTTTTGGAGGAAACGATACACACCCTGCAACATATTTGGAGAGTATGAGCAATATAGCTTTCTATTAGGGCTATAAGTTGATTCTAATCTTAACCATTTCTATGTAACAGTCCAACAACTATCTCACACTCGGCCGTTGGGGCCTCATTTCGGATGGCTCTATTCCCAAAAGTTCAAGTTCTCCAGGTAGCTCTTAATGTGCTCCATACGTACAAAAGCAATTTAGCTCCAGGATTGATTAATTGTATGATCCTTTTTTTCTCAAAATTAATCTTATTAGTCCATAGCTCTATTGAAAAAGGTAGTATGGAGGTTTAAGAATAACCTCCCATTTCCAACTTTTTTTTTTGGTGTTCCTATAAGCAGGGGAGGCTTTATAGTCCAATATATAGGACATGTGAACTTATGATCTCTGCCAAACTAGGTACTTTATGGACATATTTTCTAAAATTGATCTAATATTATCTGTTGGTACTCATTCTCCAAAGAGGCTAAATGGTGCTCTTGGTTGAATGCTGATTTATCTACGTAGAGGAATAGGGATCAATTCCATTTAATGTTTTCTTTTTTCTCCTTTTTTTGATGGTGCACTCATATTATAAAAATCTTAGATCCGCCTCTGCCATAATATTCCTATTTGTATAAAAGATTAGGTTTCTTTCGTAGAGAAACATAATTTCTTGTAAATTCTCTACTTTTTAGTATACCTCTTGTATACGAGAGTTTTTTCTATTATTAATGAAATTATACTTTACTTGATTAAAAAAAATATTTTGCTTTTTAAATTGAACTTTGACTGGTCTGGGTCTACGGTACATTTATTAGAAATATTTCTTTTCACAAAACTCTACCAAGAAAAAAATTTAATTTCTTGCACCCAATGTTTAATCAATTAATAAAAGATATGTGCCGTGTATATAATCTTTTATCAGTTTACCATGTCAACCTGATTTTTTTATTCATTTGACGAGGGAAGACCTTAAGTACTGAATTAATTAAATTACACCTATATCGCGAAAAAGAGCTGCTCTAGCTTTAGCGCGCATCCTTTCTCCTATGACGAGAACCCATACTCAAACTCGGGGCTTGACGAAATGGAAAGTTTCAGCATGTTGAAACTTCTTGGGATTAACCGTAAAAGAAAGAGCCTGACATTCATTTCTTCATGAATATTCATAGTTGAGTCTACTAAAAGATGGACCAGCCTCGTCGTGGTGATTAGAGGACACCTCTGATCCTCGTTCCTAAAAAGCCTTTCCGATTGACTCCGCCCCTATCTCTTAAAGCGAACCTCCTGCCAAGAGGCCAAGGTTGCTTGCTAATGGAAACACTCAAGGATCGACTGACCCAACTTGATGGCAAGGTCGACCATTTGGACGGACAAGTGTAGACTATGGAAGAAAGGCAGGGGAATCCGGAAAGTTTTATTCATTGTTCTTAACCCAAGGCACATTACCGTTCCCAATAATCTCCATGAAAAAACTTCCATGATTTTCGAACGAACCGAGTGAAGTTGAGGCATGAAAAAAATCAAAGGACAGCCTGCCTCATTTTTCTCCCGTTCAGGACCTTTATTTTCTCGTAAATAGCCTGGTCTGAGCTAGAACAACAAATTCGTGAGCAAGAGCATATTTCATAGTTGATTCAACAACAGTCGTTCAGCTCGTCCCTCTTTCCTTTCGAAGAGGGCCTTCACTTCACTCTCCTTGAAGGTTCATTTAGACTAGGAAGAGACGCTTCCCCCTCCATCTAGACTCGGCCTTCCCCACCCCCCCCCCCCCCCCCGCCGCTTCTCTTCGTGTGCCGCGTGTTAAGAAGGCAGAGACCACCCTAGGCTTCGCCTTAATTCCCATCTAAAGTTGAATAAGATTAGGCAGAAGCAGCGAGTACGTCTGTTCGGGTTTATTCATGTCCAATAAACTTCAAACAAAAGGAGATTCGGGTATCAGAGTTGAGTGGGCAGGCGACGGGAGGATGGGGGGATGAGTAAAGACAAAACGAAAGGAAGAGTTCCGACAACCCCCGCCTGCCTTTTCATATATGAGTGAGTGAGAGCTTCTTTTTGCTATGAATGAATGACCTCTCCATTTTATTTTCAAGCTTGCTCTTCAAACCGACCTATCACTGTGGGGGAACCTTTTGCTCTATCGAACATACATGGAATTAGATCCTGTCTCTCGTCTAACTCGAGTTGCCTCGCTCCTTTGGCAGTTAAGACTTCTTTCGTTTGGTAGAGCGACGAAAGGCTACTTCAATGACGGAAACAACCGGAAACTCGAGAGGGTCGTCTTTGGAGAGAGCCTTACTGCTTGGGATACTGTGCCATAAATGGGAAAAGGTCTATACGATTGAATAGGGTCTTTTCCAACCAGTGAGGAGGGCAGCGACCTTCTCCTGTTTATCAACTTAAACCTTATTCTTCTGCAGTTGATGTTACTGATTAGCCTCACTCTTCAGGCCAACAGCTTTGCTCAGCATTTTCTGCCAGTGCCTCGAAAGTACCCTGAAGTTCTATCTGAGTAGGTCTAGACCATTGAACAAACTTTGTTGACGAACATAGTTTATGCACCGCGAGCTCAAGGAGAATGGTGATCTCGAAAAGGAAAATCGACAAGGAAGATATAAAGTCAACGGTAAACTTACGGTAGTCACTCCCTTTTTAGAGAATCGTACATGAGACTTCCGCCTCATACGGCTCCGTCCCGAGCTTCCATCGTCGGCCTTGGTGTTATACCACTATCTATGCATGTATTTTCAGCCTGGACTGTCAACTGATATGTATTCTCATTTTAATTTGTAACTCTTAAAGTAAAATTATATTGTCGTAAATATCACATGCAAATAAATATATTTTGTGTGCCAACTGTTGCTATGAATGTCTTATTCCCTTTAATTTCAATCATTCTATTTTTACATATTCTCACCACCCTTACCAAGTTTACTAACGAAGTTTGTTGCTGATATTATTACACTATATGAAGAGGAAATACAACCATGTTAAATTATTGCATCAATCCTTTGTTTTCATAATTCTTAGCTGCAATTTCATTTTTGTTCATACTGCTTTTGCCACTTAATTAAAACAAAGAAAAGCATTTAGACAAATAAATCTTAAATTTGGAGATAGGGAAACAACCCTTAAACTAACACTTGAAAAAAAGTTTTTGTTGGGACACAATGTCGATTAACTTTGTGTTCCCGCCATCACATATTCCACTTTATTCGATTATTTATACGGATATTTTAACTCAATTATTTAATGCTTGGATTAGGAAAGAAAATTAGAGATTAAAATCCACTTTTTGGATGATAGAATAATTTTTTTTTGAAATTGCTTGAATTTCTTGGTTTTCGGTTTCTCCATTGGTGAAAAACTGTAATTTTTCTTAAGAAGTTTAACAGGTTAAAACAATTACAACCATGAAATCTACTCCAATAAATCCCTCATTCTTCATCAGAGTACTGTCGATTAAATTAAAATTGGCAAAACATGAAAACAAAATAAAAAGAACAAACAAAGTAAACAAACAGAGAGAAATGCTAAACCCCAGGCCAATTAACAGAACAACTGAAGCAAGGCTATTCTTGAAAAGTCAGATATGCCCTCAGCTTGAAATTTATGGACAAGAAGGTCGAAACACCTGGTCGCTTATTAAAACTTCGACGTGCTTAAAATTAAAAAGAGAAACTTTTAAAAACCACTATATTTTAGTGGTTATTAGCTAGTTGTAGCTACAATTTACTATATTACTTCCTATAGCTATATTTTTGAATTTTTTAGAGTGTATTCGATGTATTTAAGCTACTGTATTCATAAATATAGTAGCATTTCTCGGCGTGAAACATGTGATTACAGCTAGACAGATTATTGTATTCGACTGTATTCACGGCATGAAACAGGGGATTACAGCTAGACAGATTATTGTATTCGACTGAATTCACGATACGTAATTGTGAATACAGTAACGTAAATAGCAAATCGTGGTCTATTCAACTGTTTTAAACGAAAAGTGAATACAATAGACTCCTAATACAACTCAACTAACTCAATTACATCACCCATAATTTGTATTTGACGCGAAATATGCTGAATATTTTTCCCAGCCGATAAATACAACAAAAATAGAGCAATTTGAATACATATATACATCTTAATACATAAATTATATTAATTAAAAAATATATGAATACATTCATGAAATACAACGAGATAGTGAACACAATGAAATACATAGAATACAACGAGATACATTGAAATACAATGAAAAAAAAGACAATGAATACAATGAAATACAGCGAGATACATTGAAATATATTAACAGAATCTTCAAGTTGCTCAGCCCCAAACTTCGTCGTCTTTGTTCAAGAACAACCCTAATGTCGTCTCGTCGAGAGGGCCGCGATTCTGACTTGAAACGCCACTGTTCCTGTTATTATAATACCCTTACGTGCGCTTCAAAAAACCTATTCTTTACAATTGAATTTGAATGGCTTGAGCCATTGACGAGATAGAAACAGATAAGAAAGCATGGGTAAATAATGGTGCTTTTCTGACGCGATTCCTTTTTCGGATCTGAAGGTGATAGATTCACCATTTCCTTTTGTTGGTCGTGAAGGACTCAGTCAAAATGGAGGGGCTATGGTGTTTAGGTTGAAAAGGTAAAGGTGGAAGATGAGAGAGAGAGGGAGAATAGATATGGGGTAGGGGATACGAGAAATTTGAGGGGAGAGAGAAAAATAATACAAAGCTTATTTTATGGCTTAAGGGTAGGAGGTGACCATAAATAGATATTTGGCTATAAAAAATCAAAAGGTAGCTATGAAATATAATTTTTTAAAAAGGTATATATATTTAAAATAAATAAAGCATCAACCTTCGTTATAGGAGGTAAAAATTCCAATTAAAAACCACTCGCCCGGTGGGAACATTGCCACAACCCCGGTTTGCCCTCCGTGAACCATCGTGACTGCACCTAGTCTCTACGACTAGGTAAGCCTAACAATGTGGAAAATAAAAAAAATTGTGGAAGAAATAACTAAAAACCTAAATAGTAAAATAAAACAGTATTTAAGGTGTCGCTCGGCACATACAATAACAACTCTCGAAACTAACAACATTTTCCAAAACCCGGAATCTCATGAAACACAAGCTTTTAAATGTCTACAGTGTCTAACTCTAGAATATCTAACAAAAAAAGAAATACAGAAGGGCTAATACTTAAAAGGAGAGTAGAAAGGGACTCTTCGGTCTGCGGACGCGGCAGATATACCTCAGAGTCTCTATAAGCGCCTCGTCTTAAGCGTGATAAGTCTGAGTGGAAGTACCTAGATCTGCACATGAAAAACATGCGCAGAAAGTGTATGAGTACACCACATCGGTACTCAGTAAGTGCCAAGCCTAACCTCGGTCGGGTAGTGACGAGGAAGGTCAAGGCCCTACTGAGGTGAAATAAAATATAAGGTTCACAGTGTAAAATAAGACAGTATAAATGAGTACAACAGTAAAGCAACATATGATATATAAGGACAACAACATATAACACACAGGCAAAGTAAACACGGAAAGAGATAAAGCTCAATACAAGGATAACAATCGGGGATCTCCCAGGATACTGTCCTGTAGTCCCAAATGTAAATATCCAGTGGATCTCCCAGGATACTGTCCCGTAGTCCAACTCATAATGCGAGGGGATCTCCCGGAATACTGATCTATAGTCCCAAATGTAAATACTCAGTACAGGGGGAATATACCGGGTGCAGTCTCGTAGTTCCAATGTAAATATGCAAGAGGATCTCCCGAAATACCGTTCCGTAGTCCCAAAGTAAACATATAGGGGGATCTCCCGGGATACCATCCCGTAGTCCCAAAGTAAACACACAACAACAACAACAACAAAAAGAGTACACAATTCAATTCAAGTCCCATACCAAGGTAAAACAGGAAATTTTAACATATCATGCTGCACATAGTCCAAATAAGACAGTTTGAACAAGTAAGGCAATTAAGTCAATTAGGCATTCTGTCCTAAACTAACAGGAGGCTTAAATAGCAAGTACTATAAACAGGAAAGGAAACATACTAGTAATTACTTAATGAAAACTGAATTTTTCAATAATTAGCACAAGTACGCACTCGTCACCTCACGTACAAGGCATTTCAATTATCAACAAGGTCAAATCCTAAGGGGAAGGTCCCCCACACAAGGTTAGACAAGCCACTAACCTCGAACCAGCTCAAAATCAACTCGAAACCATGCTCTTGCCACAAGTACTAGACTCTAAATGACCCAAATCTATTCAATTCAATTGCATAATGTAAATAACACTTCAAGTAACTGATTCTACAATTAAATTCTAAGCTAATATGCGAAATTAGGTAAAATAACCAAAACGCCCTCGGGCCCACGTCTCAGAATCAGATAAAATTTACATTTCCAGAATCCTCACACTCTCACGAGTTCAGTCATGCTAAAAGTACTAAAGTCGGACCTCAAATGGTCCCTCAAATCATCATTCAAAGGTCTCTAATTAATCAAGCCCTAACCCCCAAATTACCACTGATTTTCCTTAAAATTTCATGCTTATAATGATAAAAATCACTCCAATAATTAGTTTAGGGACCAAAGACCTTACCTCAATGAATTCCTCTGAAAATCTCCCTTTAAAGTGCTCCCTAAGGCTTCTTTCCGTTTGAAAAGAGGTGAAAATAACTCAAATTTCGCGAAGGCAATTATTTATATATTTTGCCTAGTTAATCTGCTTCTGCAGCTCTGGGACCACACTTGCGGTCTCGCTTCTGCGAGGACATGGTCGCATCTGCGACATTTCACTTAAAGCCTAGCTTCCGCACTTGCGGTTACCCTTACGCAGATGCAGTGCCGCTTTTGCGGTAAGCTACCGTTTTTGCGGTCCCTGCTGGCATCTCCCCTTTCTGCTTTTGCGATGACTCTGCTGCTTCTGCGGTTCCGCACCTGCGGGACCCAACTGCAGGTGCAGTTATGATAGAGATCAGCAACTTCAGTTGCTTCAAACCACTTCCAATTCCTCCGACAACCCTCCGAAATCACCCCGAAGCCCCAGGGATCTCAACCAAAAATACGAAGAAGTCCTGAACCACCATCCAAACTTATACCAATCCTCAAGACACCTAAAACAACATCAAAACATCAAATTAACCATGGATTCAAGCCTAAGAACTCCAAAAACTCTTAATTTACGCTTTCGATCAAAAAGTCTATCAAACCTCATCCGAATGACCTGAAATTTTGTACACACATCACATTCAAAACTACGAAGCTATTCCAACTTTCGGAATTCCATTTTGACCCTCGGATCATAATCTCACTATCGTACCAGAAACTTCAAAATTCGACTTTCGGCATTTCAAGCCTAAATTAGCTACGGGCCTCCAAAACACCATCCAAACACGCTCATAATCCCGAAATCACCCAACGGAGCTAACAGAACCATCGGAATTCCATTCTGAGGCTGTTTTCACACTGTTTCGACTACGGTCAAATCTCCAAAACTTAAGCTCTTATTTAGGGACTAAGTGTCCCAAAACTCTCTGAAACTCCCAATAATTCCCCCCGACAACTCACAACAACAGAAACAAACACGGGAAAAACAGTTAATAGGGGATTGGGGCATTAATTCTTAAAACGACCGGCCGGGTCGTTACATCCTCCCACACTTAAACATTCGTTCGTACTCGAACGAGCATAGAGACATACCTGAATTAGTAAAAAGATGAAGGTAACGGCTACGCATATCCTTCTCGGTCTCCCTGGTCGCCTTCTCGACCGGCTGACCCCACCACTGAACCTTCACTAATGCAATGTTCTTTGACCTCAGCTTTCTAACCTGCCTGTCCAATATTTCCACTGGTTCCTTAACATAAGATAGATCCTTGTCCAATTGGACTGAACTGAAGTTCAACACGTGCGATGGATCACCGTGATACCTCCGAAGCATAGAAACATGAAATACTGGATGGACTCCTGCCAAGCTGGGAGGTAAGGCAGGCTCATAAGCAACTTCCCCAACATGCCTCAATATCTCAAAAGGGCAAATAAACTTCGGACTCAACTTCCCCTTCTTCCCAAATCTCATAGCGCCATTCATAGGCGAAACCTGAAGCAGAACCCGCTCTCCGACCATATAGGAAACATCACGAACCTTCCGGTTCACGTAGCTCTTCTGTCTAGACTGTGCTGTATGGAATCTATCCTGAATCACCTTAACCTTCTCCAAAGTATCCTGAACCAAGTCTATGCCAATAATATAGCCTCACCCAGCTCAAACCAACCCACCAGGGATCTACACCGCCTACCATATAAAGCCTCATACGGTTCCATTTGAATGCTTGACTGATAGATGTTGTTGTAGGCAAACTCCGCCAATGGCAAGAACTGATCCCAAGACCCTCCAAACTCAATCACACACGCACGGAGCATATCCTCAAGAATCTGAATAGTGCGCTCGGACTGTCCGTCCGTCTGAGGGTGAAATGCTATACTCAACTCTACCCGAGTACCTAACTCATGCTGAACGGCCCTACAGAACAGTGATATGAACTGAGTATCCCTATCTGAAATGATGGAAACTAGATACCATGCAGACGAACAATCTCCCGGATATCAATCTCCGCCAACTGCTCCGAAGATTAAGTAGTACATATAGGAATGAAGTGCGCGGACTTGGTCAGCCGATCCACAATCACCCATATAGCATCGAACTTCCTCAAAGTCCGCGAGAGCCCAACTACAAAGTCCATGGTGATTCACTCCCACTTCCACTCCGGAATCTCTATCTACTGAAGCAACCCACCCGGTCTCTGGTGCTTATACTTCACCTGCTGACAGTTGAGGCACCGAGCTACAAATCCAACTATATCTTTCTTCATCTGCCTCCACCAATAGTGCTGTCTCAAATACTGATACATCTTCGCGGTACCCGGATGAATGGAATATTGCAAACTATGGGCCTCCTCTAGAATCAACTCCCGAAGCCCATCAACATTGGGTACACAAATACGACCTTGCATCCTCAATACCCCGTCATCACTAATAGACACATCTCTTGTATCACCATGCTGAACCTTGTCCTTGAGGACAAGCAAATGAGGGTCATCATACTGAAGCTCCCTGATACGATCAAATAAGGAAGACCGAGAAACCACGTAAGCTAGAACCCAACTGGGCTCCGAAAGATCCAATCTCACAAACTGGTTGGCTAAGGCCTGAACATCCATCGCCATGGGCCTCTCCAATGTTGGTAAATAATCCAAACTCCCCAAACTCTCTGCCCAGCGACTCAAAGCATTGGCCACCACATTAACTTTGCCCGGGTGATACAAAATAGTGATATCATAGTCCTTCAGCAACTCTAACCACCTCTTCTGGCGCAAATTAAGATCCTTTTGCTTGAACAGGTGCTGCAAGCTCCGATGATCAATATAAATCTCACAAGGAACACTACACAAATAATGACGCTAGATCTTCATGGCGTGGACAATGGCATCTAACTCTAGATCATGGACATGGTAGTTCTTATCATGTACCTTCAACTGTCTAGACGTGTAGGCAATCACCCTACCACCCTACATCAACACCGTCCAAGCCCAATCCTCGAGGCATCACCATAGATCGTATAAGACCCCGAACCTGTAGGCAATATCAAAATTGGGGTTGTAGTCAAATCTGTCTTGAGCTTCTGAAAGCTCGCCTCACACTCTTCCGTCCACTGGAACGGAGCACCCTTCTGAGTTAACCTGGTCATAGGGGCTGCAATCGATGAAAAAACCTCAACAAAACGATGGTAATAACCCGCCAAGCCAAGAAAACTGCAGATCTCTGTAGCTGAGGATGGCTTGGGCCAACTCTGCACTGCCTCTATTTTCTTTGGATCCACTTGAATACCCTCACTCGACACCACGTGGCCTAATAATGCCACGGAATCCAACCAAAACTCACATTTTAAGAACTTAGCATATAACTTCTTTTCTCTCAAGGTCTGAAGCACTGTCCTTAGGTGCTGCTCATGATCTTCCCGACTCCGGGAATACACCAGAATATCATCAATAAAGACAATGACGAATGATTCAAGATATGGCCAGAACACACTGCGCATCAAATGCATAAATGTTGTTGGGGCATTGGTTAGCCCAAATGACATAACAAGGAACTCGTAATGACCATACCGAGTCTTGAAAGCAGTTTTCGAGATATCTGGCTCCTGAATCTTCAACTGATGGTAACCTGAGCGCAAGTCAATCTTAGAAAACACTCGTTTGCCTTGAAGCTGGTCAAACAGATCATCAATACGAGGCAAAAGATAACAGTTCTTCACTGTAACTTTGTTCAACTGGCGATAATCAATACATATACGCATAAAACCATCTTTTTTCTTCACAAACAAGATAGGAGCACCCCAAGTTGATACACTGGGCCTAATAAAACCCGTATCAAGCAATTCCTGTAACTGATCCTTTAACTCCTTCAACTCAGGAGGAGCCATACGATACAGAGGAATAGAAATGGACTGAGTGCCCGGCAACAAATCAATGCCAAAATCAATATCTCTATTAGGCGGCATGCCCGGAAGATCAGCTGGAAACACATCAGAAAAATCCTATACTACTAGGACTAAATCAACTAAAGGGGTATCAACACTGGCATCTCTCACATAAGCTAAATACGCGTCACACCCTTTCTCAACCATTCGCTAAGCCTCAAGGAAAGAAATAACTCTACTGGAGTGTGATCTAAAGTACCCCTCCACTCAATATGTGGTACACCTGGCATAGCCAGCGTCACGACTTTGGCGTGACAATCAAGAATAGCATAATGGGGCGACAACCAGTCCATGCCCAATATAATATCAAAATCTACCATGCTGAGCAACAATAAATCAGCTCTGGTATCAAAACCACTAAGAGCAACCAAACACGACCGATAAATACGGTCCACAACAAGAGAATCTCCTATAGGAGTTGAAACATAAATAGGGGAACTCATAGGTTCCCGAGGTACGCCCAAATGCGGAGCAAAATAAGAAGACACATAAGAGTAAGTGGAGCTTGAATCGAATAGAACCGAAGCATCTCTGTGACAAACCAGTATAATACCTGTGATGACAGAATCAGAAGCAACAACCTCGATATGGGCAGGAAGGGCATAATATCTGGCCTGGCCTCCCCCTCTAGGGCGACCTCTACCTCCCCGACCTCTACCTCTAGCTGGCTGAGCAGGTAGGGTAGCAACTGGAGCTGTAACAATATCCTAAGAACTCTGCAGGGCACACTGTGGCTAAGAAGTCTGTGGAGGTGCACCCCTCCTAAGTCTGGGGCAATCCCTCACCATATGGCATGTAACACCACACTCAAAACAAGCTTTGGGAGGATGTGGCGGCTGTGACTGGCTCGGGCCAGGTTTGTTGGACTGACCACTGAAAGCACCCCGCGTATGAGGCGCACTAGATACTGGAGGTGAATAATAAACCTCCTAGGGCCTAGGAGGAGCTGGAATACCACTGGCTGCTGGAAGAGCTGAATGAATGGGGCAACTCATATAACCCATACCATGACGACTTGCTGCTGGGGCACGGGCACCAGAATAATGGCCCGATTCTCGAGACCTCTTGGCCTCCCTCTCCTTTCTCTCCCTAGCATGCATACCCTCAATCTTCCTAGCAATGCTCACCACCTGATGATAAGAAATATCCATCTCCAACTCACGAGCCATGCTAGACATGATACTGGGAATAAGCCCCTTAATAAACTGGCAAACCCTCTCGCGAACAGTAGAAACCAAGGCTAGTGCATGTCTAGCCAAGCTAGTGTAGTGGACAACATACTTTGAAACAGTCATAGCACCCTGGCGCAAATGCTCAAACTCTGCGTGCCATGCGTCCCTGAGGAACAAACTCTCTTAGGAACATATCTGAATACCGAGTCCAAGTCAGTGAAGCAGCCTCGTCCGGACTGTCTAACTCATAGGTACACTACCACTTAGAGGCGGCTCCTCAAAGCTGGAAGGTAGTGAAAGAAACCCCACTCGATCCTGATATACCTATAGTGCGGAGGATATGGTGACACTCTATCACGACCCAAACCGATGGGCCGCGATGGGCACCCGGTACCTTTACTCGACCGAGTACCAACGTAATGTATCTTTCTTATTACATCATTATATACACATGACATACGGGCCTAATAGGCCAACATGATCCTTTATAAACTCAAAACATAGGCCGACCAGGCCATACAATCTTTTATATACACGACATATGTCTACAAGCCTCTAAGAGTACATAAATGTCATAAAGGTCGGGACGGAGTCCCGCCATACCAAACAATACACGTCTAAATCATACTAAGCACCTATGACTTATTAGTCATAGATTTGAATGGTGGTCTACTGCCACGTGGCGATTGGGGTGGAGATAATTAATCTTTACCCACTTATTAGTTAACTGGATAATGTCCCGTTACCCGATAATTAACCAATTACTCACATAATTTAAAAATTACCCCAAATTACTTAAAATTCTACTTATAATTAATATACTTTTTATACATTATACTATCGCGGTCATATGGTATCTTACATGGTACTAGTTCATAACTATCGGGTATTATCGTTCGACCCCTATTTTATCCCAAATGCCAAACGTGGACGAACATTCATTTTCTTTGACTTGCTTCCCCTTTCACCTTTATGAATTTACTCATCACTTGTGAAATATCATAATCCTTATAATCTCCAAATAATCTTTTACTTGGACTGATGTTAATTACCTTATGACAAATTCAACGTACAATACTATAGGGTGCGACATCGTCGTAATTTGGTACTGCGAAGTGTAACATAATCGTAATATAATATTGTAGGATGAAATATTGACGTAATATTGCAGGGCGTAACATTATTCCCTCCTTTGGAACATTCGTCCTCGAATGTTGGCTGATGCACTTATCATTTTCGTAACCTATAGCTTTTGCAAATACTTTAATATTTTCCTTCTCATTTAGGCAAATGTTCTTTGAATAAATTCAAAGGCCGGGTCATTCCCCCCTTTAGGCCTCGTTCCCTTGTCATGACTTGTGATCGACTTCCTTCCAATCTCGTAGCTATTGCTACCTCCTATCATGCGGCCTCTACGATACTGACCTTATAAGTGTGCCTATGCGACCTTTCTCTCCTTTTTCCTCCAGCTTTTAGCCAATATCCAGGCCTTACTTTGTAAACATATACAAGGCTTAATAGGATGCCTCTTTGAACATCTATAGGTGTACTAAAGTTCTTCGTTCGGTATTTTGTAGAACTTGCAAATATGGCTATACCTTATTTCATAGACCTAGTTATCCATTCGTATGACTTTACTGCATCTACGTAGGTCATACTATATCATAATTCTTACTTTAATTTATCGTTACTGAGGTCTGCAACCAACTCTAGGTTACTCTCGTTGCTTATCCTTAAGATTGATGGCCTAATCTCATCTCATACTTTGTAACTTTTATTCATCCATTATAGATTCACCTCAATATTGATCTACAATCTACCACTGATAACTTGAAACTTCTTACGTAATCACTAGCGCTAACGTCTCATCGGGGAACATCTAAAATGATTAGACCGATCCACCTAGGGGCGATACCATGCTTCCATAATCGTATTTTATAGCATCCCAATGTGATTCATTTTACGTGGGTATTTTAATTCCATATAATTCATGAATCCCTTCCTTTTTTTCAAATCATTACTCAATTGAAGGCACAAATGTCATTGTGAGCACGTGATTTTTGCCTTACGAAAAATTACTCCAAAATAAATCAAAATAAATTTCTTGTACTGTGTAATTTCTGAATTTGCGTGGTGTTAAATATTTGTTTATGCCCGTAAAATGTTTGCTTTGTTATAATTAAACAAAATTAAAATAAAATACATGTTGCATGCATATAGGATTTAATTATGCATTTAAGAGATAATTTAAATAAAAAAAAAACACAAAAAAAAATACGCATTGGTTCTATTTTAAATGTTTCACTGTGTGATTGATGTTTTTGTCTATGTGTTAAATAATTGTTATAGAGTAACTAATATATTTTTGTGAAGTTAAAATGGTTTTATAATTTTTAAATTAGAAAATGAATTAATTGAAAAAAAAATAAAAAAAAAACATACTAGTAAAAGATTGGACCTGGATTAAAATCCAGGCCCAAATCAATTAATCCCCTTCACAGCCCAATCCCAACAGCCCCATGTCCGGTCCAATTCAAACAAATCGAAACGACGACGTTTCATCACCCTTCATCAAGGGCCGTCGGATTCAATTCATCCAACGGTTGAGATACACTACCCTTACCCGTAACCCGTAACCCGACCCTTTAACCCGATCCAGCCTGACCCCAACCTTTAACCAAACGACGACGTTTGGTTAAGTGAATTGATCTCAACCGTAAATCTTAATTGATCCAACGGATGAGATCAATCCACCCCACTCGTATATAAATCCAATCCACACCCCAGCCCCCCAGACCAAACACCCCACCCTTCGGCCCTGTTCATCGTCTCCTTCAAGAGACCAAATGAACTTCACCTTCCACCACCGTGCACCGCCTACCGGAAATCGCCTCACGGCGGTTCCGGTAGTCCAAACCACCCCACCTTAACACCCTCGACTCCTCTCAACCTCCCCATTCCAAATCCATAACACATATACCTCGAATCAGGCCCCAATGTCTCGAATCTTCGATTGAAGTTTGTCCTGAAGAACCAACTGTCTCTGATGACCTCCAAAATAACACCAGAGCTTCCCCTGTCCATCCTCATCACGGATCTGTTAGTAGCATGGTTCGAATCTTCATAGAACTGCTCGAATCTTCATTTGAAGATTCGAGTGAAACCTAACCCTACTCAGATTCCTTCCAAATTAACACCAAATGACCCCTAGACCTCCCTCGTGCCTAGAATACCGTTGGTTTGCTTCGAATCTTCCTAGAAGTATTCGGATTTAAGATCCAAAATCTGGAACCCTAAGAATTTTCCAATCTTGGAATTTTTCCGATTCGAGTGAAGGATTGAGGTCTAAGAGACTTTAATCGAGGTATTCTCAACTGAGAATACTTCGAATAAAGTCTGTTCAACCTCAAAAATGTCCGAATCCAAGTTGAGTCTGTGTCTGAATAAATTTGAAGATTCAGAGGTATTTTTCTATTTCTTTTGTGTATTCTACGTGTATTGTTGTCTGTTTTAATAGCTTTTTAATTTTTCATATTTGTTTTGATCAATTCTGTCATTTCTGTCTCCTACCCTATCTACTTGATCAGAATGTGAATTGTTTCTATTGATTGTGATTGTTTACAATGTGTGTAATCGACTCGATTAAGTTCGTCGATTAGTTATATTACGAATTTTTCATTTCTGAAAATGTTGACTGAAACAGTCTGTTTCTATTGTTTGGACTAATTATTGACAAATGTTGTAAATAGTCAATTGATTAGTATTCGTCATTTAAATCATGTTTGTTTATGAATTAGTGAATTCAAATGTATGCTGTATTGTTGTTTTCTAAACGAGACATTGTCAGTATATTGACAATGCTCCTGTATTTGTTTGCTTTTAATTCAGTTTTGAATTCCAGTTGATAGAATCCTGCATGTTCTGTATAATGTTAAGTTTGTTTTTATTCAGTTGATAATTCCCTGTTTTAATTCAGTTTTTGTCAATCAGCCATTAGAGATGTAATATACTGTTTCAAAATCATAGGATTGGTTATAGCTGTAAATCAGAAAGATAACTGAGTCTGTACAGATTTTAGAATATGTTTTGCTGAAGGTTCTGATTTTTCAGTAATAACATTAGGATTTCAGGGGCACTTATGGGAATGAAACAGTAAAAATAGGGTGTTAGTACTAGTATATTATAATGTAATGTTAGTTGCTATTAGTTAATAATACTAATGGGGAACAAGGGATAATGGGCTGCTGAAAATCAGGGAAAAGGTTTTACATAATGGGATTTTTCTGTTTTTAAAAAGAAGAAGGGGGTCCAAGAAACACTTAAATTGCCTAGGACCAGCCCTCTTATAAATACAGGAGCTGGACAGACAGTGATGAGACAGAATTTTTGAGTGAGAAAAGAGAGAATTTTTTGAGTGAGAAAGAGAGAATTTTAAGAGAGAGTTTTGCATGCAGAATTTAGGAGAGTCTTTGAGGAATTTTCAGAAAAACTGGAAGAAAGTTTAAGAGTTCCTTTTGAAGAAATTTTAGGAAAATTGAGAGGGAGTTTCAGATTTTAGGATCAGTTTTCAGAAGAGGAGAGTTTGAGAGATTTTAAAAGAGGAAAAAGAAACAGAAAAGGAACAAAAGAGCATTCACACACACACACAGATATACAGCAACAGAAAAACAAAAATAAGAAAAAATGGGATTTTGAAACTGAAAAGGAATTGAAATTTGAAATATTGTTTCTTTTTGTTGAATTTGTTCAACCTTACTTGGTTCCATTGATTCAATTAATATTTGAAGTGTCCAGTTTTAAAAATAGCTGTACTGTGTATCTGTTTTCTTCGGATCCTCTTATTGCTCAAATTTGAGGGAATACTGGTATTTCGCTGTTTTTGTTACTGCTGCAACTGCTGAAACTTACTTCTTCTACCTTCATTTTCAGGTATATATATCCTTTTAAATTCTATGTTGGAAAGAGATTCAATATGGTGGATAAATGAAGATTGAATTGAAATTCTGTTTTTATCTGTCCAAATTCATCAATTTAAATTTCGTTTTTTATTTTATGTTAGTTAATTAGTAGTGAATTCAATTTGATAGCTATGAGCTAATTGTCTTACTTTGAAAGTTCGTATAAAGATTTGTAATAACATTAGCTCATTATCTCATTAGTTTAATCATATTAAATTGTCGAAGTAGGGAATATGGTATGAATGTTGGTCATTATTTAAATTTTGTTGTTGGTTAAGTAAGAAGTGATGTAGAAGGGCCAAGATAACTATAGTAGTGATATTTTTTGTTACATAAGGTTAAGATGATGATGTCGATAAGATAATAGATGTGTGTATAAACTTTGGTGAAAGGTGACATGGTATAGCTTGTTACGATGTTTAAAATGTTATGAAGGTTTACAACATATAACTAAGTTGCATATAAGGTAATTTTATTGAATTGGCTTGTATAATAATTCCTTTCTTATAAACTCGAATGCCTATCTACCTTCTTAAAATAAATTAACCAAGTAATTAGGCCTATTAGATTAAAAGCAAGCATATAAGAATGAACAAAGATGTATAAGCATAAATTGCCACACTTCATATCAATGATAATTAGAAGTAGAATTTGCATTAAATAAATAATGAAAATTCTTGGAAAATATTTCCTTCCTTTATGAATCATTTATTTTCAGTTTCATATGCAATTTATTCTTTGGCATATATATATATATATATGTCATATATGTTTAAAAATAGTACTAATCTTGTTTTTATTCTGTTCTTTGAACTTGAATAGTCTTGGATAAACATGTTATATGTGGAAATTCCATAATATCATTATAAATATGTCGCGCGATTAGGGATACGTTCGCGTACCCTGATTATATTTTTAAAAGCAAAATTCGGATTATGCGTACGCGCAATTTCTAACGAATGTTTAATAAAAGGATTTTTCTAAAGGCGTTAAATCAATTTCATAAAAAACCCGAGATGTACGGTTCACTATTCAAGAAAAATAAATATTCTTGATTCAAAACAATCTCGGAGAAATGATTGCTTAATATATTATAAAAATTATTGTGTACACGTACGCGTGACACAATTCCGCATTTTTAATTTATAACACGAATATACGTACGCGTAATTCGATTCAAAGAAGGTTTCAATCGTAATAAGTATAAGCAATAGTAAAATCAGAAAACATCAATATTTAATAAAATCAAGTTGATTAAGCCAATAATAAAAACAGTTAAGCGACCGTGCTAGAACCACGGAATTCGGAAATGCCTAACACCTTCTTCCGGATTAACAGAATTCCTTACTCAGGATTTCTGGTTCGCAGAAAAAAATAAACAGAGTCATATTCTCCTCGATTCAGGGATTATAATTGGTGACTTGGGACGCCTCAAAATTCCCAGGTGGCGACTCTGAAACAAATAAACAAATCCCGTTTCGACTGTCCTTTAATTGGAGAAAACTCCCCACGCGCCCCGCGGGCGCGGGAAAAGAGGAGGTGCGACAGTCATCCTTTATTTATCACAATTACACCTTCATTCTGCTACCAGGGCAGCATTCCATTTCTTCTAAATGCTACTAGTCTTAGACTCCTTTGAGTTCACTCAGGCTATATTGAGCTTTCTATAATTTAGAGGAACCATCAGCTCCTTTGTTTTCACGGGCTTAATCCCGAGGACTTATCCATTTTCGTCACCTTCTCCCTTGCCTTCTTCTTATCCTTACTCTTGTCTTTCTAAAACCTTGTCATTCTACCATACTTTAGCTTGTGACCTTTACATATCTATTTATACTACGTGCAACCTTCCTTCAACTTGTTTGCCCTATAGATTTCCTTATGTTATTCTGGAACATCAAGTGAGATATCACATTGTCTCAAACTCTTCTTTACTCTTTTAACTAGACCTCTCGATACCTAGAAACCATTGGCTGGAAGATATGCCACTAATGACTTCGCTATCATTTCTGGATACTGAATCCCAACACTTCTAGCCCTCTATCTCAAGTACGGATTATTCACAACCTTCTCCACCTGAGTATCTCGTACGTTGTTCACCTTTACTTTATTTTACTGAAAATCTCGCATCACATCTTATATCTCTTTCATGACCTCTCTTCCACATAGGTATAATTCACATTTACAACCTGAAGTTCTATCATAATACTTGCACTTCTGGGTTATACACAATTCGGTAGTAGCTCCATACTGGTACTCTTCTAACTAGCTCAATCATTGAGCCGTTATAGAATATGGTACTGTACTATTTCTCTTGTACTTTTGATATTAAGATTGATTTCTGCAATGTTCTCAATCATGATGCTTGTAACTTTCTGGGTCCAATAAGCACACTCCAAATTTACATAGTTGATGTAAGTCTTTAGTTTCCTCTTTCTTCTGATTGGCCTTTATGTCGGCTTAAGTTATCTCCCGATCTGTGGTTCATGGTATTAGTTATTCTGTTTAGCCTTTCATGGGCGTTGAGGAATATGCATGATACAATCCTTTGAAAATTCAATTTTTGTCTATGCCCTGGGCTCAATTCTTTCTTTTAACTTATGCATGAGTCTTCTACAGCTGTATGAATGTCAGTATATATGCTGCATGGATAATATTCCAAAATCGTAAGTGTGTTTATGACGTAAATAACTCTGGATTACTAATCGAATAATTTCTTCCATTCCTTCTTAGTTTTCTTTAACGTATGCAATTACTTTTCCTAGTCTTTCTACTCCATTGTTGCATGCATACTTAACTTATCTTAGTGCCCATACGTATTGAAATTCCATACCACTCATATAATCCTGAATATTACTTCTAATTTTTACCTCTCGTCTATTAGCCACGGTAGGTTCCACTTTCCTTTGGAGTGCTTACAATGTTGTTGTGAGACTGTTGTTACATGACCATTTCCTGTTTAGGTCGTTGTGCTCAGGCTGAAGCCTTCTTCTTTATTTCCTCAGCTAGTCTTCCGTTGTAGTACTTAGGGAGAACCATTGACTCTCGTAAAGTTATGAGCTTATTACAGACCTTTTGATGTTCTTCCTTGCCTATAATCATCCGTAGTTGCTTACCTCCATGCCCTTGTGCTTGTATGGCTGCTTCTGAATTGATGTTTTGACTGCCTTCACAGTGACACTTTCTTTTATCCTCGTAACACTCATACGGTACCTTTAACAACCCTGACTCTTGTTTGAATATATCTCAAGTATTATAATTACATTACTTCAATTCTAAATTCTCCATGTTGGGTTTTACTATGTTTTTCTTACACGATCTGCTGACTCGTCTGTAACCTCCTATTTAGCCATAACTGGAATCTTCCTAATCAATTACTAACTACTCATTGGCCCATTCTCATATCAATATTCCGTGTAATCTTTCTTGGGTTATTTCCTTTGTCTTACTTACCTCTTGTACTGACTCCTTATTTATCAATAACTTTCTGGGCAGGAACCCTTACTTCCTTTTTCTAACTTCATGCTTACGTAACGTCCTGGAATCATAGCATATCTGTAGGATTCAGATAAGTGCAATATCCCTTTCTCATTTTTATCGCATTATTCCTATTATCATTCCCTATTCCCCCTTTTAGGGGAGTACTAAGATTTGGAGCTACGACGACCTGCCTATAGATGTTTTTCATCTCCATCTTTGGCGTCCTTTCGCATCATCAATGATCCTTACTCGCCTTGTGGTAATCCTTATGTATCAAGGATAACAAAATTCTTCTCTCGCAATGGTGACACTTAGTGTAAGTGGCACATATAGTCCCTTAAGCTTAACTTTGCTCACATTGCTTGCTTTAGGGAAGCATTTTCCTGAATGATCATCCTCTGAATTCATCATGGATCTTCTTCTGTTGTCCATTCTATTATTGCCGGAACACAATTTGAAATTCTCATGATGTTGACTATTATCAAATCACTTAGTTCCTAATTCATGTTTAGTTTATCTTGTTCACCAGTCCATATTGATTTCCATTAATCTAGGGTCTAACTTTCCCTCTGTTAATCACATTAGAGTCGCGAACTTATTTCTCAGAATTAGGACGTGATTGTATGGCCTATATTCCTTTGTTGTCTTAAGGCCCATCACCCCTTGTCTCTTTCTTTATTTAACTATAGATCGTATAATACTGTCATCTTTTTGACCTACCGTTGTCATCCAGGTATCACATTTTACTCTTAATGCTTCATCAACTCTCTTCTTATTTCCTGCTAATATTTTTGTCTATCACTTTATTCTGAAACTCTCAAAAAGATATTTTTTCTCTTTTATCTCTCCTTGCTTCATTTATCGGCTCTTCTGGTTGCTCAACCCCCCCGCTCTACTAGGGACGAGAGTCACACTAAAGTAATATTTATCCCTTAGGATTTTAGTGCCTATCTTTGGAATTTTATGATCATGCTAGTTTTCTCATATAATTGTAGTATTCTAGAGTGCATCACCTGGGTGTCTCACAAGAAGATCTATTAGCACCATTGTAATATCCTTCGGAAATGTCCACTAACGCAAACCATCCATTCCTCATTTTATTTTGGGTTACTCTAACCCCAGCCGGATCCTACTGTCCTGTCCTTCTCTTAAACCATATTTGTTAGCTTCCATAGGGCATGACTGAGATAGGTGTGATTGTACGTACATCTATTAATGTTGAAGGTAATTCAAAATGCTTATATCTCCCTTCCTGAATGGTAAATAATGATAATCTTTATTAATTGGGTAACTTGTACCCTTCTTCACATTGCTTCTTTTACTTGCTGCAACTTGTATCTAACTTCGGATTCCGTTATTCCTTTTTATCGCAAGAGTGGATAAGTATTCTTTCCTAAAAACTCATTATTAAGAACCGTTCACCTTTTAGTACACGCATGATCTACTAAAGACCTTGCATTTACTCATCATACGCAAGATGCAAAATCGAATTCCTCTAACTCAAAACTTTCACGCTATATCTCTTATCAATCGTCTTTCTGAATGTAGACATCGTCTTATTACGAATAAAAGTTCAGGATTTGTATTCTTATAAGTGATCTCTACCGCACGATCTAGATTGAGAAGAAAGAGTGACAATCTTAAATGCCCTGTAGCCTCCTGCTTATAAGTGTGGTGCACGACACACTCATAAACAAGACTCTACTAGACACGGCTTGTAGACTCCCTAGGACAGAACTGCTCTGATACCACATTTGTCACGACCCAAATCGATGGGCTGCGACGGGCACCCGTTACCTTAATCGACCGAGTACCAACGTAACATATCTTTCTTATTACCTCATTATATACACATGACATACGGGCCTAATAGGCCAACATGATCCTTTATAAACTCAAAACATAGGCCGACCAGGCCGTACAATCTTTTATATACACGACATATGTCTACAAAACTCTAAGAGTACATAAATGTCATAAAGGTCGGGACAGAGTCCCGCCATACCAAACAATACACGTCTAAATCATACTAACCAAACGAGCAACTCCAAAGCAAATGGAGCGCACCAACATCTTCTGCTGAGCTGATAGCCTCCTTGGAGGGCTCTCGACCTGTCTATCGAGACCTGTGGGCATGAAACGCAGGGTCCCCAGGCAAAAGGGACGTCAGTACGAATAATCTACCGAGTATGTAAGGCACATAAATAAGTACATAAGAGACATGAAAGAAATATAGAGTACATGACTCAACCTATAAGTCTGAATAACTTTGTAAATCATAAATTACTTTTAGCGTCATGCGTATGCGTATGCGTATGAATGTCATGTCGTGCACAGGTACATGTTTCATAACAACATCAGCCTCTGAGGGCATCCCATCATATCATATCGGCCACTATAGGCAAAATCATCATCGTATACGAGCTGATCTGGTGCTGGTGCGTATATAATGCCATAATCTTTCCCATATCCCTTTTACATATATATACATACATATATATGTATATATAACGCCGTTTGAATCATATTTCAACCACTGTGGGCAACATCATCAACATATTCCAGCTGATCAGGTGGTCGTGCGTATATAACACCATAACCTTTTCTCATATCCCATATACATATATTTACATATATACGCGTATATAACGCCATCTGATCATGGGTCAATGCACATGTATAAATGAGTGAAATGCATGAAAAATACATAATAATCTCGATATTCCTTCCGGATAAACTTTTTCAACTGCGTATTATTCTGAGACCCATGAATAGAAGATAATAATAATTCTCATGGGGAATCAAGAATATAGACACCCCTACTATTTCTATGAATAGAGTAATTTATAAAAACTGTGTATTTGCTCGTTTCTTCAGTATAATTTGGACCATGCTAAAAGAAAGAAGGGAGGGCTTTAACATACCTGAATCGATTCTCCTGACAATCCCTTTAACACCCGTTGATTGCGACAACACGTAACGACAAATCGAAGTAGAGGAAAATCCATGAACTCGTATGTTACTGAATTCTTGAAAGCTCATATTTTTGAATAACGTAATCTTCACATTTTAAAGAATGAAATCTTCATATTGGTAAGGTTTCTTAGCAATCTGGTTGAATTTTGGTGAAAGAGTGAAATTTTAATTTTGACTAAAAAATCTAAGCTTTTAAAAAAACCAAGATTCAAGTCTATCTTGTAATTCTTACACGTTTTTAGCCACTAAGCACCTATGAATTATTAGTCATAGATTTGGATGGTGGCCTACTGCCACGTGGCGAGTGGGGGGTGGAGATTATTAATCTTTACCCACTTATTAGTTAACTGGGTAATGTCCCGTTACCCGCTAATTAACTAATTACTCGCATAATTTAAAAATTGCCCCAAATTACTTAAAATTCTACTTATAATTAATATACTTTTTATATATTATACTATCGTGGTCATATGGTATCTTACATGGTACTAGTTCATAACTATCGGGTATTATTGCTCGACCCGTATTTTATCCCAAATACCAAATGTGGACGAACATTCATTTTCTTTGACTTGCTTCCCCTTTCCCCTTCACAAATTTACTCAACACTTGTGAAATAGCATAATCCTTATAATCTCCAAATAATATTTTAGTTGGACTAATGTTAATTACCTTACGACAAATTCAACGCACAATACTACAGGGTGCGACATCGTCGTAATTTAGTACTGCAAAGAATAACATCATCGTAATATAATATTGTAGGGAGAAATATTGACGTAATATTGCAGGGTGTAATACAATTCTCCAGAAATCCCAAGGCATCATCTGATGCTAACCCACTGAATACCGGAGGATCATACTTCTTGAACCTCTCAAGTCTCTGCTGCTCATCCTCTAAAGTCGCTGCCCTGTCCTCGGGCTGACCTGGAACTATAGGTTGTACAGGAATAATATCTGGGACCTGATCAACGTGCACTCGCTACTTAGGAGTGCGGGTGGCGGGAGTTTGTGCTCCTCCCCCGGCCTGAGATGTGGCTGCAGTAAGGGGAAGCAACCCTGCCTGAGCCAAAGTGGTATACATGCTCATGAACTGCGCACGATTCTCCTGGAGAGCTGGAGTAGTAGTAGCAGCAGGCGTATCAGGTGCCTAGACTCCGGCTGGAACTGTTGGTGGTACCTCGGCGGCAGCTCGCGCGGGTGCTCTGGCTGCACCACGTGCTCATCCTCGACCTCTACGCCGGCCCCGGCCTCTGACGGCTGCAGTAGGGGGCGCGGGGGCCTGATCATTTCGGGTAGCACGTGCCCTCACCATCTGTGAGGGAATAGAAGACAGAAGTTTAGAATTGGGATATCAAAAATCTTCGCACGACAAGGAAATCAAATGAAGTGGAATTTTCCTAACAGTTACATAGCCTCTCGTAGATAAGTACAGACATCTCCATACCAATTTGCGAGACTCTAATAAACCGACTTGTGATTCATGACTCCTATGAACTTAGAGCTCTGATACCAACTTTTCATGACACCAGTTCGCCCTCCGTGAACCATCGAGATGGCACCTAATCTCTACGACTAGGTAAGCCTAACAATGCGAAAAATAAACAAAAATTGCGGAAGAAATAACTAAAAACTGAATTAGTAAAATAAAACAGTGTTTAAGGTGTCGCTCGGCACATACAATAACAACTCTCGAAACTAACAACATTTCCCAAAACCCAGAATCTCATGAAACACAAGCTTTTGAATGTCTACAGTGTCTAACTCTAGAATATCTAACAAAGAAAAGAAATACAGAAGGGCTAATACTTAAAAGGAGAGTAGAAAGGGACTCTTCGGTCTGCGGACGCGAAAGATATACCTCGAAGTCTCTACAAGCGCCTCGTCTCAAGCGTGATAAGTCTAAGTGGAAGTACCTGGTTCTGCACATGAAAAACATGCACAAAAAGGGCATGAGTACACCACAGCGGTACTCAGTAAGTGCCAAGCCTAACCTCGGTCGGGTAGTGACGAGGAAGGTCAGGGCCCTACTGAGGAGAAGTAAAATATAAGATTCACAGTGTAAAATAAGACAGTATAAATGAGTACAACAGTAAAGCAACACAGGATATATAAGGACATCAACATCTAACACTGAGGCAAAGTAAACACGGAAAGAGATACAGCTCAGTACAAGGATAACAACCAAGGATCTCCCAGGATATAGTCTTGTAGTCCCAAATGTAAATATCCAGTGGATCTCCCGAGATACCGTCTCGTAGTCCAATTCATAATGCGAGGGGATCTCCCGGAATACCGATCCGTAGTCCCAAATGTAAATACTCAGTACAGGGAAAATCTACCGGGTGCAGTCCCGTAGTTAAATTGTAAATGTGCAGGGGGCTCTCTCGGAATACCGTTCCGTAGTCCCAAAGTAAACATACAAGGGGATCTCCCGGGATACCGTCCTGTAGTCCCAATGTAAACACACAACAACAACAAAAAGAGTACACAGTTCAATTCAAGTCCCATACCAAGGTAAAACAGGAAATTCTTACCTAGCATGCTGCATGTAGTCCAAATAAGACAGTTTGAACAAGTAAGACAATTAATTTAATTAGGCATTCTTTTCTAAGCTAACAACAGGCTTAAATAGCAAGTAATAAACAGGAAAGGAAACATACTAGTAATTACATAATGAAAACCGGATTTTTCAACAATTAGCACAAGTACACACTCGTCACCTCACGTACATGGCATTTCAATTATCAACAAGGTCAAATCCTAAGGGGAAGGTCCCCCACACAAGGTTAGGCAAGCTATTTACCTCGAACCAGCTCAAAATCAACCCGAAACCACGCTCTTGCCATGAGTACTCGACTCCAAATAGCCCAAATCTATTCAATTCAATTGCATAATGTAAATAACATTTCAAGTATCTAATTCTACAATTAAATTCTAAGCTAATACGTAAAACTAAGTAAAATAACCAAAATGCCCCTCCGGCCCACGTCTTGGAATCGGGTAAAATTTATATTTCCAGAATCCTCATACTCTCACGAGTTCATTCATGCCAAAAGTACCAAAATAGGACCTCAAATGGCCCCTCAAATCATCACTCAAAGGTCTCTAATTAATCAAGCTCTAACCCCCAATTACCACTGATTTTTCTTAAATTTTCATGACTATAATGATAAAAATCACTCCAATAACGTGTTTAAGGACCAAATACCTTACGCCAATGAATTCCTCTGAAAATCTCCTTTGAAAATGCTCCCCAAGGCTTCTTCCCGTTTGAAAAGAGGTGAAAATAACTCAAATTTCACGAAGGCAACTATTTATATGTTCTGTCCAGTTAATCCGCTTCAGCAGCTCTGGGACCGCACTTGCGGTCCCAGTTTCATGAGGACATGGTCGCATCTGCGAAATTTCACTTAAAGCCCAGCTTCCGCACCTGCGGTTACCCTTACGCAGATGCGGTGCCGCTTCTTCGGTAAGCTCCCGATTTTGTGGTCCCTGATGGCATCTCCCCTTTCCGCTTTTGCGATGACTCCGCCTCTTCTGAGGTTCCGCACCTGCGGGACCCAACCACAGGTGCAGTTATGACAAAGATCAGCAGCTTCAGCTGCTTCAAACCACTTCCAATTCTTCCGACAACCCTCCGAAATCACTCCGAGGCCCCCGGGATTTCAACCAAAAATACAAACAAGTCCTGTACCACTATCAAAACTTATACCAATCCTCAAAACACCTAAAACAACATCGAAACATCGAATTAACCACGAATTCAAGCCTAAGAACTCCAAAAACTCTCAATTTACGCTTTCGATCAAAAAGTCTATCAAACCTCGTCCGAATTACCTGAAATTTTGCACACACATCACATTCGACACTACAAAGCTATTCCAACTTCTGAAATTCCATTCTGACCCTCGGATCAAATTCTCACTATCGAACCAGAAACTTCAAAATTCGACTTTCGGCATTTCAAGCCTAAATTAGCTACGGGCCTCCAAAACACCATCCGAACACGCTCCTAAACCTGAAATCACCCAATAGAGCTAACGAAACCATCAGAATTCCATTCCGAGGCCGTCTTCATACTGTTCCGACTACAATCAAATCTCCAAAACTTAAGCTCTCATTTAGGGACTAAGTGTCCCAAAACTCTCCGAAACTCCAAATAATTCCCCTGACAACTCACAACAGCAGAAACAAACACGGGAAAAACAGTTAATAGGGGATCGAGGCATTAATTCTTAAAACGACCGGCCGGTTCGTTACAAACGTAAAGCCCCCTACCCCGATTTGGGTTTATTGTGCCTTCTCTATTGGGCCTCTACACAGTATAATTTGAACATTAACTGAAATAGTAACCCATATAAGATAAAAACTTTAAATAGCCATATTTTACTTTTATTACCCGGTTTAAACAAGGGATTTTGGCATGGTGAGACAACGTATTCACATAATTAGCAAAAGATAATCCTAGTTATAGATATTGACATCAAATAGCCAATAATGTATATCACAACAATAATGTGTATATCACAACTTTTTCTTCTTCCTTTGTATATCAACATGTATATCAAAATTTTATTTTCCTTCTTTATATATCTAAAATATGAAATATAGTTATTTAACATTTATTGTTGCCTTTTTGTCAATGTATATCACAATAAAAATAATTATGTTATTTGTATATCGCGGTGTATAACACATCAAATGTATATCAAAAATTTATTTTCTTTCTTTATATATCAAAATGATATTTGCTCCTATAATTATACTTATTATTGTTATATTGTAAAACTTGCTCTAAACCTGTTATATCAAAAAAAAAATTCCTTCTTTGATCAATAAAAAAATTGAAATAAGTTTATTCAGATTTAATTTCTCTCTTTTAAAATTAGTTAGGACGATTTGATTCCGATTTAACCTTTTATTCCCTTATCTAACAATGTATATCACGATATACAACATGATATACACATAAGTATACATGTTGATATACATAAATGTACACCACTGCAAACACACATATTTTCTTTTTGACAGTTAAGAAGAAATTGGAGTCTGCCAAAGGGATACAAATTAAATTGAACAAAGCAATAATCGGATGAAGACAAGAAAGAAAACTAGATAAAAAACAAATCTTTGTACAGAATTGCCGTTGTGATGAGAAGATCTAAACTTCTTAGAAAAATGCATTCTTCAACCATTACAACTTTTCAAACAATATCAAAGAATACATGCCCTTCCAAATCCAGATTGAAGACTCAAATTTGTTAAATTGAAGAAGAAGAAAAAAAAATTGAAGAAGAAACTTGGAGAAGAAATACAGGGAGAGAGAATGATAAGAAACTAAGATTATTTAAAATTTGGCTATTTGATGCCAATTTTTTGGGGTTATCTTTGCCAAACCTAATATAAAGATAAAATATTGCCAAATTTCTTTATTTGTTGTCATACCATGCCATTTTTGTACCTTACTTTACTTTTTTTTAAGGGAAAAGATTCAAAACTCCCCCTCTACTATTGTTTATTGGTTGCTTGTGCCACCCGTTACACTTTTCGGTCATTCTCGTCCCTACCGTTAATGAAGTTTGAAAAAATACCCCTAACCCTAACGTTTTGACACTGTGGCAGCTGACCATATGAATTTTATCCAAGTCAGCTGCCATGTCAGCTTCCATGTCAGCGGTCCCACCAAATTAAAACCCCATAACACCCATTTCATACCCGTTTCCACCCGTGACCTGTTTTCCCACTAAATAAATAAGATAGACTCGTCCAAATTAGCAAAGAGTGTTATTTGGTCTGCATCCGTTCGATAGAAACGAGAGAAAAGAGTGTGGAAGGTTCAAAAGAAAATCCTCTTTTTTCAGTGTTTAATGTTGTCCAAGGTACGATTTTCCCCCAAAATCTGAACTTTTCTACTAGTTTCATATGCTTGTTGTTTATAAATGAAGTATTTTTGTCTTAGGGTTCGCATTTCTTTTATGTTAAAGTTAGGATTTTTAGACTATGCTTCGTGGTTTAGGGTTTTTCTTGTCTCAGATATGTGATTTGTCATTTAGGGTGTTTCTTGTCTCAGATATTGACTGGATTTTTGTCGTTGTTTGTGTTTGCATGTGACTTTTACCTTTATACCCTAATTATTTATCTGATTCTACTGGTCGGTTAGGGTATATTGGTGGAATTGATGTTATTTAGTACTTATTTTAGAAGACATTTCTCTTGTTTAGGATTTCAAGTATGTGTGGTCCCTTTTGTTTTTTAAAGATGGGTCAATTAGGGTTTTTTAACTGAAAAAGGATTTGAGCTATTTGTTAATAGCTGACTTGTTGTTATTTGGTCCCCTGTTTTACCTGCATTTACTTTGAAGATGATGCTCATGTGGGTCTCTTACATATATGTTTTGTCCTTATTTTATTGTGGTAGGACGCTAAGTTTGATACTTTATTATGTGGTCCCCCATATGCATGCTTGTGTCCGTCTCTTTATCATAGTACCTCATTCAATTTTGTTTTTTTATTCATCTACCTCTGTACCTTTTTCTTATTCTCTTTATTTATCAAACTGTTTGTTTATTCAAGCTTTCCCTTACATGTTTATTTATTATTTCTGTACCTCTTGTCTTTGTTACTTCTTATGCATTTACTATGGTAGGCTGTAATAACTTTATTTATGGTTACTATGAAGCCTTTTATAGATGGTGCTAGTTGAGTTAGTTTTTCATCATGGTGGGGAATGGAGTAGTAAGCCACGCCTGATATATAAAGAGAAGTATGTGCACATCAATAAAGGTTTTGACTCTGACTTACTCTCTTATGCTGATTTAGTTGATGAATTTGATATCAAGTTTGGTTATATAGGGGTGCAACAATTAATAGTAAAGGGTCCTGCTGTTAAATATTGTGAAATAGATTAGATTGTTGGGATTAGGACTCTATCGGACTTTGTTAATGAACAATGTAATGTTATTAATTTGTTTGTTGTAGAAGAGTGTGAACCAGAAATTGATGTACCTAATATAGTCACTCACAGTGAGTCACACACAGTAGAAGTTGAAGCTACTACTGATTGTAGTGATAATGATAGTGAGGAAAATGATTCTGCTACTGATTCTGATTCTCCTGAATTAAGTTCTGATGATTTGGAGCATCTTTTTTTTACAAAAGAGGAGGGTCATCAATGATAAGTTAACTGACTATAAAGAGTAAGATAGGTCAATGACATTTAAAGATATACCTGAAGCTAGGAAAGTGATCAACATGTATTCTCTTGCAAATGGGTATGACTTGCAACAAGTTAAAAGTGACCCAATAAGGCTTAGGTATATTTGTGTTGGTGACTGCCCCTTTGTTTGCCATATATCTAAGGATTCTTCAAGGGGTGAGGTTAATTTCAAGACTTTAGAGCCTGTGCACACATGTGAACCTGCATTTGAAAATTAAAGAGGATACAAATACAATAGCTGATTACTTTTAAAAAGACTTGCAAGATAACCCCAAATTAAGGTTAGAGAGATGAGGGCAAGCTTGAAAGCTGCATTTAATTTAAATGTTAGTGAATCTAAGTGCAAAAGGGCAAAGAAAATAATTTTGGAGAAACTTGAAGGTAGTTTTATAGATGAATATAATAAGCTTGTTGCCTATGCCAATGAATTGAAACTTACCAATCCTGGGAGTGATGTGATAATTAACTTATCAAAAGATGCTCTTGAAGAAGGGAAAATGAGGTTTTTAAGGATGTATATTTGTTTTCAGGCAATGAAGTCTATGTTTAAGAGTGGCTTGAGACCTTTCATTGGATTGGATGGAACATTTTTGAAAGGGAAGGCTAAAGGTCGGCTGTTAGTCAAGATTCTACCAATCATTTTTATCCATTGGCTTGGGCTATTATTGACAAAGAAACAAAACTTACTTGGAAGTGGTTCTTAGGTCACCTACAGGCTTCACTAGACCTCAAAATGGGTGAAGGGATCACACTTATGTCAGATATGCAGAGGGTATGTACTCTTTATTTGTACTGTTATTTTCAATTATTTTGTTGGTTTATTTGTATTGTTATCTGATGTTATTTACTGATTTTTGTAGGGGTTGATTGACTCAATCCAAACTGTTCTTCCAGAGTCACACTTTAAATTTTGTGTAAGACATATAGAAACAAATTGGTGTAAGAGATGGGGCTCTGGTGAGTTCAAAAAATTGCTTTGGTGGGGTCATCACAACTTATGAAGAGGACTTCAAAGATCAGATAAAGAATATGGGTCAAGTAGATGATGTTCGAAAGGAAGCTGTGGAGGATTTGCTGAAGTATCCACCAAAATGTTGGAGTAGGGCATTCTTTGATATTGTTTGCAAGAACCAGTCTGTAGACAACAACTTGACTGAGTCATTCAATGCATGGATTTTGCAAGCAAGGCACAAACCAATCATTAAGATGCTTGAGGATATTAGAATCAAGGTGATGAATATGATTACTGAACATGAAGATGATGTTATGTAATAGGGAAACGAATACAGTCCTAAAACCATGGAGTTGTACAACCAATTCATGAGGATTACATTGAAGTGTCATGTTAATGGCAGTGCAGACCATGGATATGAGGTGACTGAAAGTAGTGACAGACACATTGTGAATTTGAGATTAAAGAAATGTACCTGCAGGGTATGAGATCTTTGTGGCATTCCATGTCCTCATCCAATATGTGCATTATTGCACAAGAAAGTGGACCCTCTAAGTCAGATTCATTGGTACCTTACCAAAGAGAATTATCTCCAAATTTATTCACATAAGTTATAACTAGTAAGAGGAGAAAAGTTCTGAAAAATTGACCCTTCACAATACATGGCTCCACCACCTTTGGTAAAGATGACTGGGAGACCAAAGGTTAAGAGAACAAAAGAAAAAAATGAGGAACTTAATAGGAAAGGACAATGGTCTCAGTCAAGGAAAGGGAGGGTAATGACATGTAACAATTGTGGTGAACATGGACACAATGCTAGAGGGTGTGCAAAGGTAATTAAAACCATAACTTTTTCTATCATTCTTTCTGTTTCAACATCTAACCACTTTCTGTCTTACTAACAACATTCTAAAGGAAAACAGCCCATTGGAGGAAAGAAGAAGGGAAAGCAGACAAAGAGGAAGAGAACTTTACTTGATGAAGCTGATGATAAACAAACAAATTTTCCTCTCCTGTACCAGTTCCACAAGAAGCCATTGATGAGGAAATTCCTTTGTCAGCCCCTCAGCCAAGTTAGCCTACTCAAACAAGCCAATCTAGCAATATGTTGTTTATGCCAACCCCTTCAGTGCACAGGAAAGAGCCAAGCTGCAGTGCCTTTCCAGACTTTGACTACCCATGCTTTGACCCTGAGCCTGAAATAGCTATAAGGCCAAGAAGTATCTCTGAGGTAAAGACTAGGCTACAATTGAGGCAACTACAAAGTACAGCAATTGGAATAAGGACAATCGGATTTGTTGATGATGCCAGTGGTGTGACTGAGCCATCAAACCTACCATTCTCACCAAAGAAGCTGCAATGGAAGGGAAAAAAATTCTATTACTGGTAACCAACTTAACAAGCAAAGATTGGCCAAGTTGAAAGCAAAGAAGGATAATGGGAAGAAACAGACTTAAAGACCTGTTGTTCTGGTGTTCTGGAATGTAGATCAACTAAACTCTATTATTGTTGTATATTTTTGGTTGTGATATAATTACTATTAGCCAAGTAAACTTGTTAAACTTGTGTGGCTATTTAGTTAGTGACCTGTTCACTCGGATGTCATGTTATCACCTAGTTGTGAAAGTTTTTGGGGTGATAATGTGACATCTCCTTGTTTGTGGTTTAATGTAGTTTGAATGTTTAGTTGGAGAAACTTGATGTCATGTTGTCACTTGTTTATATAGGTTTTTGGGGTGATAATATGACATCCCCTTGTGATGAATGAAATGAGAGTTTATGATTTGTTTAAGTGTTCGTTTATGAGTTATAGATGCTACCCAAATTTTGTTTAAAAGTTATTTTGTGAAATGACATAACTGATGTTGTGAAACTATCCAGATTTTGGACCAAAATATTGTGAAACTGTCCATATATTTTTGACATAACTGCTATGTTCATCAACCCATCACATCAACTAATAATACAGAAAATTCATCACAAAAGAACTGGCAACTTCTAAGATTACATTAACTAATATAAGCTCTAATGTAAACAGTTACAAGCTCATAAACTGGAATTACATCAACTAATTCTTGATAACTAATATATTGGAATTACATTAACTAAGATTACAAGCTCTAATATAAATAGTTTAAAACAACATACATAACACCTTCTCTTCCAATTTCAAATGATAATAAAACTGACAACAAAACATATTCATTAGTATCATCAACAAGATTCACCAACATTCACTTCATCATCGATGCCGCAACAAATCCAACAAAAAGTGCCTATGAGATCATAAACATCATCCTTGTCTTCAAAACCTTCTCTTCCAATTTCATTACTTTTGCAGCTTCAGCTTTGTGTAGAGCCTCCATGTCAATTAATTCTTCTTTCAATTTATCCATATCATTTTTAATCACTTCCCAAGATGATGTTACATCTTTAGTTGTAACCAAATCACTATTCAATGAGATTTCATCTTCCCATTCAAAATAACCACAAGAACGATTCTATCGAAAATAAAAAAATCAGAGAAGAAACTAAGATCGTTATTATTAGACTATAATTTAGAGCAAACAGTTAATAATTCAGAATTTTTGTTACACAATCACTAACGTTAGGCTTCAGACATTTAAAAAATCGTCTTCGAGGGTTTAATGGAGTCGTTGAAGTGAAGTTATTTGCAAAGATGTCACAACGACACCTAATTTGGGAAGAGCAACTTCCTTGAGACATTGAAGATGAAGGAAAAGGATTGGGGTCGTCTGAGCCCTAATTCATGGTGGGAGACGGGTATGAAATGGGTGTTGTGGGATTTTAATTTGGTGGGATTACGGATGTGGAAGCTGACATGGTAGCTGACTTGGATAAAATTCATGTGGTTAGCTTCCATAGTATCAAAACATTAGAGTTAGGGGTATTTTTCAAACTTCATTAACGGTAGGGATGAGAATGGCCGAAAAGTATAACGGGTGGCACAAGTAACCAATAAACAATAGTAGAGGGTTAATTTTGACCCTTTGCCCTTTTTTTTAACCCTACTCTCACTTTCCCCAGAAAACATAAGCGCTCCCTACATCTCTCCGCTCTCTCAGCATCACCCATCTCTTCTCCCTTCTTCACAATTCTGCTGGCTTTTCTTCTTCTTCTTTTCTTTATTTCCTCTTTCGTCTCTCTCTTCCTTGCTCGTGTCCACCCATTTCTTCCCTCCTTTCGTCACAATTGGGAAATTTTTTCGGGCGATGGATCTGGAATTTCTCTTTTCTGGGTAATGACTGCTACAGATATGTATTAATGTTTATGGATTTTTATAGCGGATGCAAATTTTGCTTGAAATGTTGTTGTGTAGAGATGGAGGCTCTGGATCTGTTTTAGAGGAGTTGTTGTGCTTATTTTTTTCATCCTAATGGTGCTTTTGAGTAAGAATTTTTGTATAGCAATTGCTTATTCATTGTATAACAGTAAAATAAATACTGTATCAGTGAAACTAACACTGTATAACACTGATGTACCTATGTATACACTTTGTATAACATATGTATAATGTATAATTAATATATATTCAGTGCATAATTTTGGAATATATACGAAGTGTGCACTGATCATACAATGATTACATAGTTTATACACTGGTGCTAATGGGAGTGGCAGAGATAAAGAAGAAGATAATGGTATGTTGGTATTTAAGAGTTGTAATTGGTATTGTTCTTCTTCCTTCCTCCTCCTGCAAATCTGTATTTTCTTATTTTGTTGGTTGTTGATCGAGTTTTTTTTCCAGTAATTATTACCCAGTGTAGATTGAAATATTTTTTGGGCAATAAAGGATGAGATTATGATAATGGATATTTGCAGAAGATAAGGCAACTTGTAAAAGGAACTGTTTTTTTTAGTTGATAGAAGGGGCATTAGCCGACTGGTTATTTTCAGTTGAAGAAAGTTTATGGCTAAACAGGGAAAAGGGTGACAGCCGCATGGCTATTTATGTTTTTTCCCATATAATTTCGGAATAATATAAAGCTCTTTTTTTAACTTTTAAATATATATATATATATATATATATATATATATATATATATATATATATATATATATATATATAGAGAGAGAGAGAGAGAGAGAGAGAGAGAGAGAGAGAGAGAGAGAGAGAGAGACAATGTCATTTTTCCAATAATATGGCACTAGATAGCCACTTTAAAGAGATACTATTTAAAAATTAGTCAGTGCATCTTGAATTTCAGTTTTTCAGTTCAAATTTTCAGGACACAAATATAGTGAATTGTCTCAAAGTTAAGATTTTTTTGTTTTAAATTTTTGGACAAAATAAGTATTGGTTAATCTCTAAATAACATATATGAGAATGGCTATCTGTGCACTTGCATATATATAAAATTTGAAATAATAATCTAATTAAATTATTATATAATATATAAATTCGATTTTGTTCAATATTTTTAAATACAAAACTGAATCCAATTTGAATTACCACACTACCAAATTATTAAAATCAAAACCGAACCAATTTAATGAATTACTAAATGTCCAACATTTCTCAGCTGATCTTCTTCTTCTTTTTCTTCTTTCTTCTTCCTTTTTCCGCAAATGATCACTATTGTTATATTAGTTTCTATCTAAAGATTTGATATATATTCGACGAAGAAAAGTAAATAAGGGCACAACAAAAAATGACATCTTGAGGCTATGGGTAAATTGTAGTCGTTTCTCTCGTAGCACCTGCAAAGTGAGCAAAACCAGAGTCCTCAGCAGGAGGAATGTTGGAAATAGAACCAGGAGAGACTTGAACTTGTTGGAATAGAGTCAGGAGGTGCTGATATTGTTTCTTAGTAAAACCATGATTTGGAGAAGAATTCCGTGGAAGCTGGTTGAAAGTAGAGGATGATTAAGGATAAGGTATGTCACCTTTGACACGTGATGCAAACTTCTTGCTCTTTATAAACTTGAATTCAGGGGGAAACCCATGAAGTCTATAACATTTTTCCACTGTATGTCCAGGTTTCTTGCATATGTGCAAGAAACACCAGTGCCACTCTTTCTGGGTTCAAAATTCGCTCTTTGAGTGAAATTTCTGTTGTTGCCTGATTGTGCAGGTGACATAGAAAAGGAAGCAAAATCACTAGAGAAATTAGAAACATGGGAGAGAGCCTCCTTTTGACTCTCCTCTTGTTGTAACAGAGAGTAAGCCTTGCTTATTGGAGGAAGAAGATTCATCATCATGATGGCACTCTTCACAGTGGAGTATGACTCATTCTGACCATTGAGGAACTAGAATAATTGTTGATCCTCTTGGAAGAGCTCCCCATGAACAGACATGACTCATATAAGAGGAATTTAACTCATCCCATAGACTCCCAAGTTTGGTGAAGTATGTGGCAATGTCAGAAGACCTTTGGGTAGTTGTGCTGATCTCTCTTTGAATTTGGAGATATGTGGACCCATTTGACTGACCAAACCTCTCATTAATGTCTTTCCAGACTTCCGTTGCAGACTTAAGGCATATGACACTGGTTGCAATTTTCCTAGACATAGAATTAGTGATCTATGACTTAACCATGTCATTGCACCTCTCCCAGTACGGATAACAATGAGAGTCTAGTGAAGGTTGGGGAACTCTACCATCTAAAAAACCTAATTTGTTGTTTGCAGATAGAGAATTAAGCATGCTACTTCACCAAAGAACCACACCCACTAAAGGGTACAACCACTAACTCACTACCAGGGCTATCAGAAGGGTGCATATACAGTGGAGGAGACGGGTCCAGTGTAAAAGGTGTAAAACTGTGATGACCCAATAGGTCATCTTATGATTTAAAATCAAATTCTGTGTTTCAAGGCCTTTAAAATCTCATTTTATCCCTCCTCGATTTGTGTTCACGGTCCGGGCGTATTTTCGAAAAGCATTTGTGTTGAAAGTTGATAAAAATAAGGATTTTTGCTTAAAAAACATCATTAGTTGACTTCGGCCGACATTTTTGGTAAACAAACCCGGATTCATATTATGACAGTCCTGGTTGGTTCGTATCAAAATATGGAACCTGAGCGTATGCCCAGAATCGGATTCGGAGGTCCCTAGCTCGAGTTATGAATTTTTGATGAACATTGAAAGTTTGAAAATTTAATAATTTTTAAGAAATTATTAATGTTTGATATTATTGGTATTGAGTCCGTATTTTGGTTCCAGAGTCCGGTACAGATTCATTATAATATTTAATACTTGTATATGAAATTTGGTGTGAAACGAAGTTGGTTTGACGTGATTCAGATGTCCGGTTGTGAAAATAGGAATTTCAAAGTGTTCTTGAGAATTTCATTTGATTTGGTGCTAAATTCGTGGTTTTTAGTGTTATTTTGGTGATTTGATGGCACGAGCAAGTTTTTATGATGTTTTAAGACTTGTGTGCATGTTTAGTTTGGAGCCCCGAGGGCTCGGGTGAGTTTCGGATAGGATACAGAGTGTTTTGAACTTAGGAATCATAGCTGGTGTGCTTGAGGTCTGCAAACATCACATTTGCAAGGTCTGGATTGCAAATGCGAGCCTCGCATTTGCGAGCAGTGGACGGGGAGGGACAGCTTCGCAATTGCAAAGCACTGATAGCATTTGCGATCCTAGCAGTTCGCATTTACAACGTTAGCAGGCTCAAGTAAATCTTCGTATTTGCGAAGAGAAGTTCACATTTGCGAACACCAGATCACAAATGCGATACCTGCAACTGATCAAAATGACTTTTGGACGGGATTTTTGATTTATTCTTCAAAGTTTTAAAACCTAAAACACAAGAGGCAATTTTTCAAAGAACTTTTCTTCCCTAAATCATATGTAAGTGATTCTAAATTAGTTTCTTTCAATCTTTCACTTCATTTTACAAGATTTCAACCTAAAATCTAAGGTTTTCATGGTGTAATTGGGGATTTTTTGGTAGAAACTAGGAATTTCAAAATTTGGGGACTTAGACTTCAAATTGAGGTCGGATTCCAAAACCAATTGTATATCCGAGCTCGGAGGTGAATGAGTAATCGAGTTTTGGTCTGAAATTTGAGTTTGTACCAAGCGGACCCGTGTTGACTTTTTTTGACTTTTTCTATAATGACTTAAATTGAATATTTTGCAATCGTGGGTAATTCCTAAGGCTTATTTTGAAATGTTTGGTTGGTAATTGTTTAGATATTGTTGGTTCGGAGGCTAATTTGAAGGGCAAGGCTGTGATTGAGCTTTGAGTGATATTTGGAGCGAGGTAAGTGTTGTGTCGAACTTTTATTTGAGGGAATTAGGGCCCCTCGGAATATGTGTTATGTGAATTTCATGTGAGAGGCGTATATGCAAGGTAACGAGTGCTTATTCGCCACCGAATTATCTGTTTTCCCTAATTTATTGCTTTACATTAACGGTTTCCTTCCTGTCTTAATTGTTATATGCTCTAAATGCTTTCCATGCTTAACTGCTACGTGTTAATCAATATCTTCCTCTATTAACCATGTTAGATCTCTTCATAGTTCCCCAAAACCCTGCTATTTGCTTAATTTGACTTGTTTGCACCTTCTAACTATAAATTACTGGTTTGGTCTCGCTGTGTAGTATTATTTGTGTAGATTCTATATTGAACAAGATTTCCTTTTCTTGGTTCAGTTTGGTATTTATTTATTGTAAAGGCCTTGTGGTTTAGATTGTTGATTTGACTGTGTACATTGAGTGTTTGACATTGATATGGTGGGATCGGGCTGCACGCCGCAACAGGTGTAATAAGGGAGGATTGATATGGTAGAATAAAGGTGAATATGTATATTCGGTGGGATTGGGTTGCACACCACAACAAGTGGAATAATGGTGGATTGATATTCTGAAATAAGGGTGAATTATGAGATTGATATTGATATATGGTGGGATCGGGTTGTGCGCCGCAACAAATATGTGTTATTTACTGACATTGTTATTAATATGGTAGAATAAGGGAGTATTATATGTTGTCTGGTAGGACCGGGTTGCGCGCCGGGACAATATACATATTTCTATTTCCTGAGCTGCGTTGTTTTTTAGATAGACTTTTGTTTGAACTAGTAAAGATTGGTAATGTTTTAGTGTAGGTGACCCGCCTTAGCCTCGCCACTACTTCATCGATGTTAGGCTCGACACTTACTAGTACATGGGGTCGATTATAGTAATACTACACTCTGCACACTGTGCAAATTTTGGAGATGGTCCCAGTGGCGGTTATTAGCGAGCTCGGATCAAACCTTTGTGGAGACTTAAGGTATAACTATTTAGCGCCCGCAGCTCCTAGAGTCCCCATCCTCTTTTCTTTTTAGCTATTCAACTTCATTTAGACATCTTTGTACTTATTTCAAATATTTGTGTATTATTTTAGAAGCTCATGCACTTGTACACCAGGATCAGGAAATTGTAATAGACGTTTGGCAATTTTACCTTCTGCATTGATATTTCAGTTATTCCAGTTATCTTTCGTTATTGTTTTCATTTGTTAAAAATGGATAAATTGTTCTAACGTTGGCTAGCCTAGCAAGTGAAATGTTAGGTGCCATCACGGTCCCGGCGGTGGGAATTCCGGGTCATGACAAGTAGGTATTAGAGCTCTAGGTTACATAGGTCTCACGAGTCACGAGCAAACTTAGTAGAGTTTGGAGGATCGGTATAGAGGCGTCTGTACTTATCTTCTAGAGGCTATGGAGTTAGGAACAATTTCACTTTTATTCTTTTCTGTCGTGTGATTTTTATTCTATCATTGCTGATTGAATCCTTCTACTCTGTTCTCTCGCAGATGGCGAGAACACGTACTGCATCTTCAGCTGAGCAGCAGCCAGAGCCCCCAGTAGTAGCTCTTACGAGGGGCAGAGGCCGAGGCCCAGGTCGTGCCAGAGGTCGAGTCAGGGGCAGAGCTCAAGCCCGAGCTCGAGCAGCGGTACTAGCGGCGAAGCCTCAAGTAGAGTCTGATGAGGAGGCTCCAGCCCAGACCATTCCAGCAGGACCAGCTCAGGTCCCGGAGGAGTTCATCTCCACCCCAGTGCTTCAAGATGCTTTGGTGGACCTTATGGAGAGTGTTGCTCAGACCAGCACATTTCTGATGGCACCAGCCATCTCTCAGGTTGGGGTAGGAGTCCAAACTCCCGCTACTCACACTTCGGAGCAGATGGCTCCCCAGTTTCAGACTCCAGCAACCCAGCTAGTTGGGATAGTTCCGCTGGGTGTTGCAGCACAGACCTGTGATGGGTCAGCCATGTCTTTTGAGGCTTTATGGAGATTGGACAAGTTTACCAAGCTTTTCCCAGTTCACTCCAGCGGCGCATCTTCAGAGGATCCTCAGGACTATCTAGACAATTGTCATGAGGTGTTACGGAACATGGGGATAGTGGAGACCAAGGGGGTGGACTTTGCTGTATTTCATTTGTTAGGTTCCACCAAGAAATGCTGGAGGGATTATATGTTTACCAGAATAGCGGGTCGCTTGCTCTTACTTGGGACCAGTTCTCTCAGTTATTTCTTGAGAAGTTCTTTCAAATCACTCAGAGAGAGGTCTATTGGAGGCAGTTCGAGCGTCTACAGCAGGGTTCTATAACTGTCACTCAGTACGAGACTCGATTTATGGATTTGGCCCGTCATGCTATTCTTCTTCTTCCTATCGAGAGAGAGAGAGAGAGAGAGAGAGAGAGAGAGATAGAGAGAGAGAGAAGGTGATGAGGATTATTGAGGGACTTACTCAGCTTATTAGATTGCAGATGGCTAATGAGACTGGGATCGAGATTTCTTTTTAGGCGGTAACCAATGTCGCCAGGAGAGTCGAGATGGTTCTAGCTCAAGGGAGTGGTCAGGGATCTGACAAGAGACCTCATCATTCTGGTGGATTCAGTGGTGCCTCGTTTAGAGGCAAGGATACTTTTAATAGAGGCCATCCTCCCACGCAATATCATTCAGCACTTCAGACATCCCATAGTGCTTCAGGGAGTCGTGGTCCTTATGTGCCTCATTTTGGGGTAGCCAGCCTACAGTGCAAAACCAGCTCCTATCAGTGCACCTCCTATTCAGAGTTACTACCGTGGTCATCTGGCCCATCTAGGTTAGTCTCTGTTTTAGAAGCCACAACACCAGGATGGATGTTTTGAGTGTGGTGGTTTTGGACATATCAAGAGGACTTATCCGAGATTGTGGGGTTGTGCGCCACAACAGAGTTCTCGTGCCACGATTCCGGCACTGGTTGTATTATCGCCTGCTCAGATAGCTAGATGTAGGGGTAAATGAGCGAGAGATAGAGTTCAGGCTGCTAGAGGTAGAGGCTAGGCCGCTAGAGGTGGAGGCCATCCAGCAGGAGGTCGTCCTAGAGATATGGTTCAGAGTGGTGGGGTCCAGCCCCGATGCTATGCTTTTTAAGCCAGGCCTGAGGCTGAATCATTTGACGCGGTTATCAAAGGTACGATTTCAGTTTGTAGTAGAGATGCCTCAGTTCTATTTGATCCGGGTTCTACATATTCCTACCTATCATCCTATTTTGCTTCATATTTGGTTGTGCCTCGTGATTCTTTGAGTGCTCATATATATGTGTGTGAGCACGTGATTTTTGCCCTACGAGAACTACTCCCAAAAATTCAAAATAAAATAGTTTTGTGTTGTTTGTGATTTATTTGTATTTTTTCTGTGCATGTTTATTTCTACTTTAATTAAGAAAATACAAAAAATATGTATTGCATATGCATTTAGGATTTAATTTTACAATTTAGGAATTAATTAAACAATCAAGTTTGTTTTACAAAATGGAAAAATCACAAAAATATGTACTTTGCATTTTTAGCATTTAATGTCCAAAATTGTGTGATTTTATCTTTATTGGTGTTTAATTTCGTGTGATAATTATCATTAAGAGATGATATTTTAAGTTAATTGTCGATTTTATAATTTAATTTAGGATTTTTAGGTTTTTAATTTTGAAAAATTAATTAAAAAAGAAGTTAAAAGAAAAGGAAGAAATGAAAAATCCAAGGAAATCAGAACTGGGCCGTTTTATTTTGACCAAAACCAGGCCCAAACCCTCACACACTTCACACGCCTAATCCAGGCCCAAATCGGTCGGTCCCAGATATATCCAAACGACGTCGTATCTGGCTAATAGATCCAAGCCGTTGATACGACTTGATCTAATGGTCCCAGCCTTCCCCCATAACCTGGTCCATTTCAACCCGGGTCGACCCAGTCTCGAGGCATGACCAAACGTCACCGTTTCCTTCAAGTGAATTGATCCAGGCCGTTTATCGTGCTTGATCCAACGGCCAGGATTAAACCACCCCCTCCGTATATAAATCCAACCTCTCACCTCGCACCCCCCTAAGCCATACCCCCTATTCATCGTCTCTCTCAGAGACGACCCCCCAAACCCTAGCCGCCACCAAATCCTTTCGCCGTAAACCCGACGGCAACAATGCCGATGACCATGAAACTAACATCCCTAGAGCATCTGACCACCCTCGTTACAGATCCGCTAACCATTTGCCTCGAATCAACCTCCAGCTTCTCGAATCTTCGATCGAAGATACGAGCAGAACCTAAACCTACCCCAACCAGTCCCAAACTCATACCGAACATCTCCATGACCTCCCTCGTCACCAAACCACCGTTGGTTTGGTTCGAATCAGATCAGAACCATTCGAACCCCAAGTCGAACTCCCAAGAACCCTAGAAAACCAAAGGTTGAAATCTGTCCAAATTAAAGGAAGTTGGGTGTCCAGTGGACCTTAGTCGAAGTGTTCTTAGTTGAGAACACTCGATTAAGGTCCGTTCGACCTCAATTAAAGGTCCGAGTCAGAGTCCAAGTCAGGGTCGTCCAGTTTCTGAGTTCGAAGGTATTTCTTCTATTTCCCTGTTTGTTTTTCATGTTTTGTTGTTTGTTTGTTAAGATGAGTTCAAATTCGTATTTTATCGATTACTCTTTTCTTTCTCCAGTCAGACCTTTTATTTGGTCCAATCTTATCATTTCTTTTGTTTGTTGTCGATTGTTATATGTTATAATTTGTGTAATTGATTGAATAAGTGTCGTCGATTAGTCTGGTATGCTTGAATGTTAGATTAGCATGATAATAGTTTAATTTTTGGTTCATTCCAGTAGGTTTACCCTCCTGTTTATTTTCTGTTCTAATTTTGTGTTAAAATAAGCCTGTTGGTATCATTTGTTTCAAATTGTTCCAATTTCCCTTTCTCATTGTTATTCACCATGTTTTTCTTATATGAGTCAGTTTGTTTTCATTCAGTATGTTGACAGTGTTCAGTTGTTCTTGTTTAGGTTTAATCTAGAAGTGTATTAGTTTAATCACTGAATCTTTATTTTGATGATATTTGGTCTGAATTGAGTTTCAAGCTTAAGTTGTGATTTGAGTTTGATGAATCTTAATGTTGTTCTGATATGAATCTGACCATGATGAACTGATTCCTAAGTGTTGTCAAATTGGAGTTAGTCTCATATGATTCAATTAGTCAATTGTTAGGATTTCTCACTTAAGATTGGTTATAGCTGCTATAGTTTGGTTAATTGGTTAGGAGGATTGGATATAGCTGATGGGGTAGAATGGTAATTTCAGTAATTTCAGGGACTTTAGGAGGGTATTTTGGAGTTGAAAGGTTTGAAATTGGTTTAAGTTGAATCTTCTGACAGTAGGGTACTAAAGTACCATTAAACTAATGCAATTGTTTAGTGTTAATGGGAAACAAAACATAATTGTATGAAAGGCTTAAAAGGGGATTGATTAAAATATATTGCCCATACATGTTTAAATAATTTAATAAAGGGAAGGATAAGGGATAATGGGAAAAACATACTCTAGTGGGGAACAAGTGAATTAAAAGTAGAACAAAACATGTAATAGTGGGCAGAAAATACTTTCTTAATTAGCTAAGTGCTCCTTAGAGCTGGAAAGGGGCTGAAGTTTGGGTATAAATAGGGGTCTGGACAGAATTAAAGGGATCCGTTTTTTTGGAGTCTGGTCTGGGCTTTCTTTTGAGGGTCAGTGTTATAAAAATAGAGAGAGTTCTTGGGAGTTTCACGAGTCCTGAAGAAATCAGCTGATTGCTAGCTACTGGAATCAGTAGTGTTTCCAACTTAGTTTTCCAGTAGACTTTTGGTTTCAGTCGAGACCTTCTCGGATCAGTTTGAGTGTTCTGTTGTTGTGGTATGTTTCTTGGGTCAGTTTGAAGGTCATTTGGGTTTATTCGAATCGGTTTTGGGTTAATCTATTCATCTTGTTGGTTCAAAATATTTCTGAACTTTTCCCGGATTGATAAATATATTTCTGGGCTGAACTGGCTCTGTTTGTGGCTGTTTGGAATTTCAAATTGCTGTTGTGAACTGCTGTTGTATTGCTGCTCGCATTTCTGCTACTGCTGATTTCTTCTTCTTCTTCTTCTTCTTCTTCTTCTTCTTCTTCTTCTTCTTATATTTCAAACATCCAGGTACACATCCTGTAACCTTCAAGTTTGTGGACATGAAATGAAATGCCGCTTGAAATGATTTCTGATTTCTCATGTTTTGTTTTAGTTCAAAAGTGTAGAGCAATTATGTTTATTTGAATTTCATATCACTTGTATAATTGGACTATTTGAGGCCGTGTAGGATTGTTAATCTAATTTGATTTGTGTGAAGAATTGAAACACCAGTTTTAATTTGGTTTACTCCTTAATCCGTGTTGTAGTTAGATCTGATATTTGGCCTATGATAGTTTAACATGAGAGGTTTGTGATAGTTAGTAGTAAAAATCTGATTCTGAAATTGTTAATGATATGGCTTGTAGTTAATTTTGAAATAATGGTAGACATGTAAGATTTGAACATTCTAGGCCATTTCAGTATATTAATCATACGGACTGCATGAAAGTAATACCATTTGCCATGGTTCTATGGAGTTGAACTGCTTACTTTGTAAAAAATCAATTAATTGCTGATAGTCACTATTAGGTTGGAAGCAATCACCATTTTGCTTACACATGTGATAACCCTGTGCCTGTAAATTAAATTCGTTGCATTCTCAGTCTTTTGTTTCAAGTTGAAAGCTCAAACGCCGAGTCCTGTATCTTCTGAACTTGGGCCTGCCATAATTCATCTTGCACCTTCTGATGATTTGGGCCTTGCCCCAAAACCTAGGCCCCAAAAGCTTCATGTCAGCCTCATGCTAGGACCATGAAGTCTCCATTTAGGCTCCTTGATTATACTTGGGCCTGTACAGAGGCCCATGATGGACTGGTTATCAAATTGAACTGAATCTATTTGAGTACTTAATCACTGTTCAGTGACATACTAATTAATTAGGGCCTTTTCTTAGAGACAATATATGATAGAAAAATCGTAGTCCTTTAGGTTGGCTTTAAAATAAATAAGGTGCACCGCGCCAAATAAAATCGCAAATCGCGCGGCCCTCTTTAAATGTTCACATTAAGTATTTAGACCTCGGGACGTGCCATTTAGCGAATTTCATGGCTTCCCGCAAAGTCAATAATACGCTAATCGCTTCAGGCGCGCATTTTACTAATCTTACCTTGTCAAATTCGGGTGCACATTTATGTGACCCATATTCAAATCCCAACGGAGTCAAAATGTGTCTCTAATCACGGGTACATTGATTTTGACGTGGTTCGAGATGCATTTCCACGACGTTGCAAATTCCTTTTAAAAATAATGAATGAGACGAGCCTCGACAAACAGAAATATACAAGCTGTGGGGCCCTCTATGCGTGTTGGTAAAATTACTTAGACTTTCGGATGGGCCATTTAGCAAAGTGTCACGGCCTTACCCAAAATAATGATACGCTAGTCGCTTTAGGCGCGTCTTTAATAATTTACTTTCTTAAACTCGGGTGCACATTTATGTGACCCAAATCCAAATCTCAACAGAGTTGAAATGTGTCAATAACCACGGGTGCATTGATGTGACGTGGTTCGAGATGTATTTTCATGACGTTGCAATTCTCGTTAAAAATAACAATAATAAAAGCGGTAAACAGTAAAAAAATTGCACATAGGTTCAACAGGTATTAAAATCAGATAAACAAGCCGAATATGACAGTTGAGCGACCGTGCTAGAACCACGGAACTCGAGAATGCCTAACACCTTCTCCCGGGTTAACAGAATTCCTTATTCGGATTTCTGGTTCGCGGACTGTAATACAGAGTTAATCTTTTCCTCGATTCGGGATTCAACCGGTGACTTGGGACACCATAAATCTCCTAAGTGACGACTCTGAATCTTTAAAAACAAATCCCGTTTCGATTGTCCTTTAATTGGAAAACCTCCCTCTGCGCCCTTTATGCGGGGCGCAGGTGAAAAAGGAGGTGTGACAGCTTTGGCGACTCTACTGGGGAGATCGAACCCAGAATCTCTGGTTCAGGGTTCAAGAATTCGAGCTTAGATAAATTGTTATATTTGGTTTTATGTGATTTTTACATGATTGGGCCTAATGTGCTAAATGATGCTTTTACCGCTTTGATATTATCTGAACTATATATAAACTATGCTGAAACCCTTATCTTCTTACCTCCGGGGATGTTGCTTACTGGTTGAGACTCCCTATTCTGTTAGTGTCATACCCTGAAATAAGAAAGAGGCCAAACAAGTAATAAAGCCGGACGATCCCGCGGGTCCCCGGTACGTAGCCCCCTCCTCGACTCGAGTTGTCCGCTCGGGTACACAGTCTAGAACAAATACCCAGGTTATAAACCTAGAATAACTCAGCTTCATGCCGGATCCCTAGTAGGAACGTTTGTTTGCATCACGTGCATTTGACTTTGGAGGCTCAACACAGGGGTTGGGTCTGTCTAGGACAGGTGTACCAAAATGACAAAGGACCATCCTGATGCATCTTACTCGCTACTTGTGCATTTGTTTGCCTCAGACATGCATGCTGACCAGCTTTTGAATACTTTGAGGAAAGAGAAATAGAGGTAGTTAATCGCCTGTTCTGAAAAATCAATGTCCAAATAACGTCGAAACTCTGTCGAATTTTTGAGAAAATGAAAAAAATGGTTTTGTTTATGAAAAATGGTTTTATTTGCCATTAAAAAGAGGTTTGCTTTCAAAAGAAGTTTGTTTTATCTACCCGAACTACGCCGGTTTGATTCTCACAGGGTGCGGGATACATAGGCAACCCTCATCGGGTCCAACCTCCCCTTTACAAAAATGTCAAAATTTTAATTTTCGTCATAAATAAGTCGGGTGACGCCGTTTTTGTCAAAATAGTCGAATGTTTCCAAAAGGGACGCCGGAAGGCTGACTTTGCATAAACGGCCACTCATAGTCGTTTTTTGGATTTTTGACCGGTTGACTCACCCAGCCTCAAAATCTTCATTCCCGAAGTGCTGAAAGGCCGTGTTCGGAACCAGATCTTTCTTTTAATATGTGAAAAATTAAAAAAAAACAGCCAATTGGTTGAGTCAAATAAATTTATTTTTTGTTTAATCACCTTAATAGACGTGCAGGATGAGCACGATGCAAAATGAACCTTTTTCAATAGTGACTAAAATCCCTTTCAAGTTGCGGCTATGGTGGGATAATTTAGGTGGTGAAGGGCAAGATGAGGTCAAGAAATATCTAAAAGGTCTTACGGGTTTATTAGAAATCCAGCCTCGGGGGGATATCATAAGAGCTTTGGTCACCTGCTGGGACCCGACACACAATGTCTTCCACTTCTCCGATTTTGAACTCACTCCGACTTTGGAGGAAATAGCCGGGTACATCGGAAATGCTGAAGTTCTATTGAGGCAAAAATACTTTGTTGCTCCAAGAGATGTCACTGTGCATCGGGTTTTAGATTCGTTAAAGATACCCAGGACGGTCCATAACCCAGATTTGGCCGCAGGGTTTTGTAATCCGCACTTCATATACGACAGATACAGTCATGTCGGAGGATTCAACAACCCGGGTAACAAGGTATGCAGCAAAAGTAACCGTCAGAAATGGGACGAACATAGACGAGTGGCTTTTATGATAACCTTTTTGGGCCTTTTGATATTTCCAAGGAAAGACGGAAACATTGATCTGAAAATAGCCGGGGTCGTCAGTACCTTGCTCATTCAAGATGAAAGAACTCTTGCGCCTATGATAGTATCTGATATCTTCCGAGCTCTCACATCCTGCGAAGCCAGAGGGAACTTTTTCGAGGGGTGTAACTTGTTGCTACAAATGTGGATGACTGAGCATCTCTGCCACCATTCCCAGCTTTTGAGTATGGCTCCTCGAAGAAAACTTGCATAGAAGAGTTCTACACAAGAATCGAGGGGGTCAGTCTACCCGAGGGAGTTACGCTATGGACATTATTCTTTCGAACCCTCATCGCCAGCCAAATACAGTGGACACTAGGATGGTTGCCCGTTGACGAGGTCATCCATATGCCGGCAGCTAGGACCCACTTTCTATTGATGGGGCTCAAGAGCATTCAGCCTTACGCGCAGTATCGGGTTTTGAGACAACTCGGGAGATGCCAAACAGTGCCACAGGAGGAAGATCTTAGTGCTCAAGTAATTGAGATTAGCCCTGACGGACAGTTTCCTGAAGCAAGAGTCCGTCAGATTTGGAGTGAATGCCAATATTTAAAAGCAGATACTTGCGTACAGTATCGGGCCAAAGGCAAAGTGGCGCCAGGATACCTTGCTTGGTACAGGAGAGAAATTGAGCACGAAAGGCCGGCTAAAAGACCCTATCTCCAGGAGTTCGTCAAGGCGTCACAATAACAGTGGGATTGGTTGGATAAAGAACACGAGTACAGGGTGACAATAGGCAAGTTGGAGAAGCAAGTTATGGATTTGAAATTTGAGAAAGATTTGCATATCGCTGCAGATGAGGGGGAAAGGAGAAAACTAGCTCAGGAAAACGAGGTCCTCAAAACTCAAATCCAGAAAATAAAAATAGCTGCCAGAAGCCAGGGGAGAAGCCGGGCTGATAAAAGGCTCATAAACGGTCTGAAGAAGAAAGTCCTCGAATATCAAGAAAACCTGGAAAAATCTAAAGTTCGTCTAGCGAGAATCCAGGTGAAATGGATAAAGAAGACAGAAGAGTGAGTACGGTTCACGCAACAAATGAAGAGGGACTACGAAGAGCGGATCTTCAGACAAGCAAGAGAGGCCAGAACAGATAGGAAGCGCTACTATGATCTGATGGCCCAAATGAAGAAACTGATGAATGAGTTTCAGGATCAACTCCTTTACAACGCTTAAATGCTGGGGACACGGAATCCACAGATAGAGCGATTGCTTATGGAAAGGGACAGAATCAAGGGAAGGTTCGACGATATCAGGCACTACATCACCATAAAGTGCCTAGCTTGTGAGGATATGTCCCGTATCGCCTTCTTTGCTTCAATAATGATTTATGTCCACCAGATCATGGGAGATTTGAAAGATCTACAAAGTGGCGTTGCACCAAAGACCGCGGCGAGGTCGAGCGACGCCCCGCGGGCGCCAAAATTCAAAACTCTGAAACATTCATAGTTTGAGTATGTATTTTCCTTGTCTTCATAGTCTGTTATCCGTCGGAGTTTGTATTTCCCTTTTGGCATAAAGTCTGTAGTCTGTATCAAGTCTGTCAAGTTCCTTTCAAAAATGTTTTGCCTTGTCATAAAACGTTTTGCTAGTAAAGGTTCGAAAATCCAAAAATGGTGTCTTTATTTTCCGCACTTGTGGTAGAACTACGCCCGGTCTGATTCATGCGGGGACATGATACGTAGGCAATCCACATAAGATTCGACTACCACTAAAAAGAAAAAGAGAAAAGGCAAAGTGAATAAAAGAAAGGAAAAGAAAGAAATAAAAAGAGAGATAAAGAAAGTTTCAGAAACAGTTAAACGAGGCACAAACAAAGTAAGCCAGAATGACGCATGCGGTCGAAGCAAAGACATGTTAGAAATGGTTAAACCGCCTAGGAACATTGCATCCCCCAATGTGAAATTGCAATATGTGTTAAACTATAACGCTAACAAGTTTGTTGTTTATCCAGAGATTTCGAACCAGTTAGTTTGTTCTGGTAGATTACCATTACCAAACAAGATCCAAAGGGACCATACTAAAAAGCATGACTAGTTCAGACCAAAGTGTCAAGGATGAAAGGACGGAGAATCAAATGCTGAAGGAGGAAATGGATAAACTGAGACAGGAGATGAAAGAAATGCAGCTGGCCTTAGCTAGGGTACAAAAAGTGCCTAACCCTCCCGTTATTCCCACTCTCCCACCAGGACACACGCCGGAATACCCTCCCTCCAGCCCTTCGACAAGCTTCCCCAGTCACCAATACTATCAGGGAAGAAATGCCTATGATCCCCAAGCTTCACAACCCAATCAGAACCCTCTTCCACCAAATGTTCCTGTTTTCGTGGCACCCCCACCAGTCACGCTACAAAGATCATCCAGCGAGCCGTTGTTTCAGGCTCACGATAACCAATATTACCCCCCTAAACCAACCTTCAAAGCACCCGAGCCTCATACTTATAACACTCACTTCGAGATCCCGGTAAAGACTGAAAAGCCGGCTAAGAGCCCAGAGTAAGATGAAGTGCTTCGAAAGTTTAAAAGCCTGGAGCAGTCCTTCAGGAATATCCACGGGTTAGGCAACCAAGTCAGTGTGGCCTACAAAGATCTGTGCTCGTTCCTCGACATTCAATTGCCGGTAGGGTTCAAGATGCCAAAGTTTGATCTATACGAGGGGCACGGTGATCTGATGGCACATCTGCAAGGTCTTTGCAGTAAGATGAGAGGGGCCGGGGGAAAAGACGAGTTGTTGATAGCTCATTTTAGTCAAAGTCTAAGCGGGTCTGCACTGGAATGGTACACAAGGCAGGATCCTAGCAGGTGGTACACCTGGGACGATCTGGCCCAAGCCTTTGCAGGCCACTTCCAGTACAACCTTGAGATCGTCCCTGACCATCTCACATTGTTGAAACTTGAGAAGAAGCCCGGGGAAAGCTTCCGAGAATTTGGGTTCCGCTGGAGAGAGCAGGCGGCAAGAGTTGATCCTCCGATGAGAGAGGGGGAAATGGTGGACTACTTTCTGCAGACTTTGGAGCCAACTTACTTCGGTCACCTGGTGACGTCAGTTGGAAAATCTTTCAATGAGGTGGTGAAAATGGGTGATATGATTGAAGAGGGACTTAAGTCCAACAAAATCCTGAACTATTCGACAATCAAAGCAACAACTCAGGCTATTCAGAGCGGTACGGGAGGTGCGCTCGGGAAGAAGAAAAGAGAAGAGGTTGCAACAATAGAGGTAGGTAATTGGTCCAGATCGAGAGGTCCTTTCCCCTGTTACCAAGCCAGACCCCATCACCTAAATTACCCACACACTCCAAATTACCCTCTACAGCCCTACTACCCACCACCTGAGCCACATTTCTCTGTCCATCACGCCCAAACTTACACCCAGCCTCGGCTCGCCTGCAATGGCGTGCGCTGGCTCCCCAGAATACATATCCACCTCCACAAAATACATATCCACCTCCGTAAAATGCATATCCACCATCAAGGGCCTACAGGAATCCTTCGGGACCAGGTTTCCGTGGGAATCAGACTTTCAGGAATGAAAGAGTGCAGAGGCCGAGAACATTCACTCCGCTGGGAGAAACCTATACTACTCTATTCACAAATTGAGGCAGTTAGGCCTATTGAGTCTTGTGGATCCCAAATTGCCAAATCCCCTTCCCAAGAATCTGGACCACTCGGTAAGTTGCGAATATTGTTCGGAGGCTCCCGGGCATGATACTGACAAGTCTTGGAAGTTGAAAACTGCCGTACAAGATCTTATTGACACCAATAGGATTGAGGTCCAGGAGCCAGAGGCACCTAACATCAATCAGAACCCGTCGCCGGCACACCATAAAGCCCACATGATAGAACTAGTGCACGAAGGAGGGAAGCTCAAGAAGCCCTCACAAACGATAATGATGATCCGTGCCAGTCCGAAAGAAAAGTCGATCAGTGGAAAGGTGGTAGTACAGTCGGAAAGGGTAGAAGGCAAGCCAATGCTGGTAATGGGGAAGAGTTCGTTTGATGTTGCCAAGAATCCAGAGCCGGTCAAAGTAACGATGCAAGGGATATCAAGCAAGCCAGTAGCCGTGAAGCCAACATGCATAGGGCCAGTTGTCATCAGGCCAGTAATGCATATGTCGATAACCAGCGAGAAAGCCGTGCCATGGAGCTACAATAAAGCGATGGTAATGTACAAAGGGAAGGAGGTTGTGGAAGAAGTATGTGAGGCCCGGGGCTTAACTCGTTCAGGAAGGTGTTTTGCTCCCATAGAGTTAAGAAGGCCCAACCCAGTGGTGGTAAAGAAGCCAGTGACGGAGGAAGAGGCTGAGGAGTTTTTGAAGAAAATGAAGGCACAAGACTACTCCATTGTGGAGCAGTTAAGAAAGACCCCAGCGCAGAATTCGTTACTATCACTGCTGATCCATTCCAACGATCATTGCCAGGCACTGATGAAAATCCTGAACGAGGCCCATGTTCCGGATGAAATCTCTGTGAACCATTTGGAGAAAATAGTGCACAAAATCTTCGAGGTAAACCGAGTGACATTTTCTGACGAGGAGCTACCAGTAAAGGGTACAGAACACAACAAAGCCCTATACTTGACCATGAAATGTGAAGACTCGGTGGTTACCCGAGTATTGATTGATAATGGATCAAGCGCCAACATCTGTACTTTGACTACTCTGAACAAGCTGAAAGTTGATCACGATCGGATTCACAGGAACATCGTTTGCGTCCGAGGTTTCGATGGAGGTGGTACCGACACGGCGGGTGATATCGTACTGGGATTGACCATTGGTCCAGTGGAATTCACCATGGAATTCCAAGTGGTAGACGTGGCAGTATTATACAATCTTCTATTGGGGCGACCCTGGATCCATGTCGCCAAAGCAGTGCCTTCTACATTGCACCAGATGGTGAAATTTGAATGGGACAGGCAGGAGATAGTGGTGCACGGGGATGACGGTACAGGCATTGTGAGTGATGCTGTTGTGCCATTCATAGAAACTAATGACGACAAAGGTCCATGGGTGTACCAGGTTTTCGACACGGTTTCAGTGGATAAAATTTCTGAAGGCGAGGACATTCCACTTCCCAGGATCGCAGCTGCGACCTTCATGGTAGCCTCGGAAATGCTAAACAGCGGGTTTGTACCAGGAAAAGGTTTGGGGGTTGATCTGCAAGGTATGGTCCAGCCAGTTTCTTTGCCCAAGAACCTGGACACTTTTGAGATAGGATTCAAGCCTACGACAGTAGATGTAAGGCGGGCCCTAAAGTTGAAGAAGAAAGTTTGGGTTCTTCCCAAGCCAGTTCCACGTCTTTCCAAATCCTTTGTCAGAGCAGGTATCAGAAGGTTGTTAGTCCCCAAAATTCTCGGACCTCTGATTGGGTCAGATGGAGATTTGAATCAGGGTTTTGAAAGGCTGTTCGCCGACGTCAACATGATAGAAGCTAGAAAAGGTTCTAGTAGGGCAGATATACAGTTTGTGGGGCCTAGGGCCAATATCAACAATTGGACAACTACTCCTCTTCCTACCCCAAGGGAGTCTTGGTAGTAGGCTCTGGATTTTCTTTCTTGTTTTCTGGATTATTTCAGAGTTGTAATCCAGTTTTGTTTTATTCGACAAAGTGTGAAACTCTGTTATCCCGCATTTTAATAAAGTGAAAGTTTTCTCTCTTTATTTTGTTTTAATTTTGTTTTCTTTTTTTCTCTTTCTGAACAGTTCTCTTTATATTGGTTCTAATGACATGACATGCACAACGGATCTTCAACCCAGTCTAAAAAATCAATCTGATTCCGGACTAATTGTACAAGAGGACGATTATGATGATGAATCAGAGTACGATGAGGATGAAGCCTTCGAAGAGATAAACAGAGAGTTAAGCCAGTTTGAAGAGAAATCCAAGCCCAACTTAAATGACACAGAAGCCATCAATTTAGGGGATGCAGATGTTATCAGGGAAACTAAAATAAGCATCCACATTGCATCGAATATCAGGGAAGAACTAATCAAAGCACTTATTGAGTTCAAAAATGTTTTTGCATGGTCGTATGATGACATGCCGGGGTTAAGCACAAATTTAGTGGTTCACAAATTGCCTATTAACCCGGCACGCCCTCCCATCAAGCAGAAATTGAGGAAGTTCAAAACAAACATGAGTGTGAAGATTAAAGAGGAAGTAACCAAACAGCTGCAAGCAAAGGTTATTCGGGTCACTCGATATCCTGATTGGTTGGCTAATGTGGTGCTAGTGCCGAAGAAAGATGGGAAGATCAGGGTGTGTGTCGATTACCGCAATCTGAATAGGGCAAGCCCAAAGGATAATTTTCCATTACCCAACATCCATATCTTGATCGATAATTGTGCCGGACGTGAGATCGGGTCTTTTGTGGATTGCTATGCTGGGGATCATCAGATTCTGACGGATGAAGAAAATGCAGAAAAGACGGCTTTCATTACACCGTGGGGAACTTATTGCTACCGGGTAATGCCATTTGGATTGAAAAATGCTGGGGCAACGTACATGAGAGCAATAACTACTGTGTTTCATGACATGATACACAAAGAGATTGAGGTATACATGGACGATGTGATCATAAAATCCAAGCATCAGGAAGACCACGTAGCAGACCTAAGGAAGTTTTTACAAAGACTTCGAAGGTACGATATTAAGCTCAACTCGGCCAAATGCGCATTTGGTGTTCCATCTGGAAAGCTGTTGGGATTTATCGTCAATCGGCGAGGCATTGAGTTGTACCCGTCAAAGATCAAATCCATCCAAGATTTTCCACCACCGAAGAACAAAACAGAAGTAATGAGTCTATTGGGAAGGTTGAATTATATCAATAGGTTTATTGCTCAACTCACAGCAACTTGTGAACCCATTTTTCGGCTACTGAAGAAAGATGCTGCGGTAGAATGGACGGTAGAATGTCAGGAATCATTTGACCAAATCAAAGGATATTTATCAAATCCACCTATGTTGGTTCCACCTGAGCCGGGAAGACCGTTAATTCTTTATCTAACGGTCTTGGAGAATTCGTTTGGCTGCGTACTGGGACAACACGACATTACGGGAAGGAAGGAGCAAGCCATCTATTATCTCAGCAAGAAGTTTACAGGCTATGAGGTTAAGTACACTCAACTCGAGAAGACATGTTGCACCCTAACTTGGGTGGCCCAGAAATTGAAGCATTATTTGTCATCATATACTACTTATCTCATTTTACGCTTGGATCCACTGAAGTATATTTTCCAGAAGCCTATGCCCACAGGGAGATTGGCGAAATGGCAGATATTACTCACAGAATTCGACATCATCTATGTGACGAGGACGGCCATGAAGGCCCAAGCATTGGTTGATCACTTGGCTGAGAATCCTGTTGATGATGAATACGAGCACTTGAGAACGTATTTTCCTGATGCAGAAGTGATGCATATAGATGAGTTGGAAATGACCAAGGAACCGGGATGGAAGCTTTTTTTCGATGGATCCGCAAATGCGAAGAGAGTTGGAATAGGAGCGGTACTTACTTCTGAAACAGGACATCATTATCCTGTTATGGCTCAGCTGCGTTTTTATTGTACCAACTACATGGCTGAGTATGAAGCATGCATTTTGGGTCTACGGCTAGTTGCAGACATGGATGTCCAGGACGTCTTGGTCTTGGGAGACTCGGACCTCCTGGTGCATCAGATTCAAGGTGAATGGGAAACAAGGGATTTGAAGCTCATACCATATCGATAATGTTTGCACGATCTGAGCAAGCGATTTCGATCAGTGGAGTTCAGACATATCCCAAGAGATCATAATGAGGTTGCCGATGCTTTGGCCACCTTAGCATCGATGTTGCACCACCCAGACAAAATTCATGTTGACCTGTTGCATATTCAGGTTCGTGATCAGTATACTTATTGCAACATGTTAGAGGAAGAACTGGATGGCGAACCATGGTTCTATGATGTCAAGGAATACCTCAGGATGGGGATATACCCGGACCAGGCCACCGGAGATCAAAAGAGAGCCATTCGGTGACTGGCGAATAGATTTTTCCTCAGTGGAGGAGTGTTATACAAAAGAACACTAGATTTAGGATTGCTGAGATGTACAGATGCTGGTCAAGCCACGCAGTAATGACAGAGGTACATGCAGGAGTTTGTGGGACACATATGAGCGGATATGTATTGGCGAAGAAGATTCTTCGAGCAGGGTATTATTGGCTCACTATGGAGCATGATTGTATTAATTTCGTGCAAAAATGTCGTCAGTGTCAGATACACGGAGATTTGATTCATTCTCCGCCAACAGAATTACATACAATGTCAGCACCATGGCCGTTTGTTGCATGGGGCATGGATGTCATTGGACCGATTGAGCCGGCAGCTTCCAACGGTCATAGGTTCATTCTGGTCACCATCGATTATTTCACCAAGTGGGCTGAGGCTAAAACTTTCAAGTCGGTAACCAAGAAGGCGGTGGTGGATTTTGTTCATTCCCATATCATCTGTAGATTTGGGATCCCCAAAGTGATCATCACGGATAATGGCGCTACTCTTAACAGTAGTTTGATGAAAGAAGTATGTTAACAATTTAAGATTACATACCGTAATTCCACCCCGTATCGTCCCAAGGCGAATGGCGTGGTTGAGGCAGCCAACAAGAACATAAAGAAGATATTGAGGAAGAAGGTAGAAGGGTCCAGGCAATGGCACGAAAAGTTGTCATTTGCATTGTTGGGATATCGCATTATCGTCCGCACTTCAGTAGGTGCAACTCCTTATTTATTGGTATACGGAACTGAAGCAGTGATACCGGCAGAGGTAGAAATTTCGTCCCTCCGGATTATCGCTGAGGCTGGGATTGATGATGATGAATGGGTCAAGCCCAATTGGAGCAGTTGAGCTTGATTGATGAAAAAAGATTGGCAGTAGTATGTCATGGCCAGTTGTATCAAAAGAGGATGACAAGAGCATATAATAAGAAGGTGCGTCCCAGGAAATTTGAAGTAGGACAGCAGGTGCTGAAACGAATCTTGCCACATCAGTCCGAAGCAAAGGGCAAGTTTGCCCCGAATTGGCAAGGGCTGTTTACTATGACCAGAGTGTTATCAAACGATGCCTTATGTCTGACAGATGTCAAGGGAAGATGCATCGACATGGCTATCAATTCTGACGCAGTCAAGAGATATTATGTGTAATTCCTTTGATTGCAATTGATGTTTGTCTGTTTGTACTTGGCATTTATCGGAGAATGAAATGATGGAGGTAATCCTTTCTTCTATCCAATACTTTAACCTTTGCTTCCCCCTTTGAGCCTTATTTATTCTTTCATACCCCTCTTTTGGAATCAGTAATGAAAATGAAAGAAAAAGAGAAGAAAAAAATAATAAAGACAAAAGAAAGTCACAAGAAAAACAAAGGAATTGGGAACTACGTTTGACCTGATTCCTCAAGAAGGATACGTAGGCGCCTCACGGCTCGGTCATAGTGTAACAAAAAATAATAATCCCCAAGCAAGAAATTGGGGCAGAAGTTGTGTTTGTAATTTTGGGAAGGAAGTTTATTTCCAAGAGTTGTAATGTGTTACCCATCAAAATTATTTTGAACCTTTTGATACCCCTTTTCTTTTAGCCATACACAAAAACCCATATCGATGTCCAAAAAAGACCTCCCAATCAGTATCCGAGAAGTGCCAAGTTATGCAAATGGAAGTCAGGAATAACACTCTGATCCCCAACGGAGAAGAGGATCATAAGCTGAAAATGAATTGATAGCCAAAAGAATCCCCAGTAGAGAGAATCTTATCGGCAACACTCCAATCCCCAGCGGAGAAAGAGAAAATAAAATGAGAGAGTCTTATGGTGAAAACCTTCACAGGCGCCATAGGGCGGCGTAAGTTGAGAGAAACAAAACGAGAAAGTCTTATCGGTGAAAACCTTCATAGGCACCATAAGGCGACGGGAGTTGAGAGAAATGAGAGAGTCTTAGTAGTGAAAACCCCTCGAAAAGCACTATGAGGCAACAAGACAAGATTGACGGAAATGATACGCATTTGGCAAAGAGTTGAGTGCCTGTTTATCCCCAGCAAGATGAGTCCGTCCAAAAGATTGATTGATACAAGTAGACTGGGTTGATTAATCCGGAATACACGACATGATCGTTGGGATCGGTTATATCATTCAGATAAGTCCTTTTCCTTTTCTTCTCCCCAACATTCGGTTGGAAAGACTTCTTCTTTTTCCATCTTTTGAATTCATCACTTTTTCATTTCTTTTGTTTTAAGAATTTTTCCTCCAGCAATTTGTTTTTTGAAAAGGATTTTCAGAGCTTATTACCATGTGCCAAAATGGTGCAAAGCAAAATGCGAATAGGATAGGCCAAAGATAAGGCGACAAAGCGAAAAGAAGTTTGTCGCAAGACCAAATGATAAATGGGTCCAAATTCCAAGAGGACCAAATTTCCAGGGGAAGTTGGAGAAAAACCAGAAAAAAAAACAACAGTTGAAAAGTTATGGATCAAATTCCAAGAGGATCCCCAGCAGATTTGCAAAATGCAGGAACAACTCCGACAGATTATCGACCAAGTTCCGCGATGGTCGGACAACACAGAGCGGGGAAGGAAGAGAAAAGAAAAACCATCCCCAGCAGGAATATCATCCCCAACAAGTTTTGTAATAAAACGCAAAGCAGGGAAAGGAAAAAGGGAAAAACCATCCCCAGCAGGAGTGGCAGGACAACTCACCATGTTTTAAACTAACAAATTTTTCTTTGATTTGAAGCAGGGAAAGGAAATGTTATTGACAGCAGGAAGACATGGCCACAAAGAAGATTATCAAACTGGAGCAGAAAATTTTCTCTCATTGCGAAAATTTTCTTGAAATCAGATACCCACTTGGGGAAGATGGAAGATAACACAAGTTTTGAAGGAAGTGGAATCCCCAGTAGTTTACGGGAGAAGGCAATACAGGTTTTAAAGAAAGAAATCTTGGAAGAAGCAAGATAACCCAAGTTTTAAGGGTAGTGGTCTTTGAATCAGTATCATCCCCACCATTGTTAAAAGGAGGATAGTAACTAGTCTTAAAGAAGGAAGATAATTTCCCAGCAGTGTTATCCCCGACAGGTTTCAGAGAAGTGAAAACACTAGTATGAGGGAAGTGATTGCTGAAGAAGTTAGGAGCCCGCCTGCAGAATAGAGGTTGTTAAATTTTAAGTCGTAATAGAAGTCAGCAGCCCGCCTGGAGAATAGAGGTGTTACATTTTAGGAAGCTATTGAAGTCAGGAGCCCGCCTGGAGAACGGAGGTGTTATATCTCAAATTATAGTTGAAGTCAGGAGCCCGCCTGGAGAATGGAGGTGTTATATTTTTAATTTATAGTTGATGTCAGGAACCCGCCTGGAGAATGGAGGTGCTATATTTTTAAGTCGTAATAGAAGTCAGGAGCCCGCCTGGAGAATAGAGGTGTTATATCTCAAATTATAGTTGAAGTCAGGAGTCCACCTGGAGAATGTAGGTGTTATATTTTTAATTTATAGTTGAAGTCAGGAACCCGCATGGAGAATGGAGGTGCTATATTTTTAAGAGGTAGTTGAAGTTAGGAGCCCGCCTGGAGAATGGAGGTGTTACATTTTAGGAAGCTATTGAAGTCAGGAGCCCTCCTGGAGAATGGAGGCGTTATATCTCAAATTATAGTTGAAGTCAGGAGCCCGCTTGGAGAATGGAGGTGTTATATTTTTAATTTATAGTTGAAGTCAGGAACCCGCCTGGAGAATGGAGGTGCTATATTTTTAAGAAGTAGTTGAAGTCAGGAGCCCGCCTGGAGAATGGAGGTATTATGTTTTGGGAAGTATTGAAGTCAGGAGCCCGCCTGGAGAATGGAGGTGTTATATCTCAAATTATAGTTGAAGTCAGGAGCCCGCCTGGAGAATGGAGGTTTTATATTTTTAATTTATAGTTGAAGTCAGGAGCCCGCCTGGAGAAGGGAGATGCTATATTTTTAAGAAATAGTGAAGTCAGGAGCCCACCTGGAGAATGGAGTTATTACATTCTGAGTCAGGAGCCCGCCTATAGAATGGAGGTTGTTATGTTTTAAGTTGAAGAAGTCAGGAGCCCGCCTGTAGAACGGAGGTTGTTATAATTTTAAGTCGAAGAATTCAGGAGCCCGCCTGTAGAATTGAGGTCGTTATAATTTTAAGTCAAAGAAGTCAGGAGCCCGCCTGTAGAATGGAGGTTGTTAAATTTCAAGTTGCTGTTGAAGTCAGGTGCCCACCTGGAGAATGGAGGCTGCTTTATCTTTAAATTGTTGTTGAAGTCAGGAGCCCGCCTGTAAAATGGAGGTTGTTATAATTTTAAGTCAAAGAAGTCAGGAGTCCACCTGTAGAATGGAGGTTGTTAAATTTTAAGTTGATAAAGTCAGGAGCCCGCCTGTAGAACGGAGGTTGTTATAATTTTAAGTCGAAGTCAGGAGCCCGCCTGGAGAATAGAGGTGTTATATTTTTAAGAAGTCGTTGAAGTCAGGAGCCTGCCTGGAGAATGGAGGTTGTATTATCTTTTAAAGTCAAGTTGGAGTCAGGAGCCCGCTTGCAGAACAGAGAAATACATTTCAAGATCAAGTCAGAAGTCCGTAATGCGGAGGGTTACAACAAATACCTCTAGCATGAATCCCATTTCAGAAATTAGAAAGAAGACTACAATAGCAAGTCGAAGATAGATAAGATTCTGTAATCATTAGTTTAGTTTAGCTTTTTGTTTTCTTTCTAGCAATGGTATAATAAGGAGGTTGGAAAGCAGTAGTAATAGCATGCAACAGCAGTAACAACAACATTGCAGTCCCATGGTAGTCCCAGCTACCAAAACTTCCCGAACTACATTAACCTGATTCCCTTTTAGCCAGGGATATGTAGGAAACCTTCGAAGCAAAGGTTCGGTTAAATCTTTCAAAAAATGCTTCACACGGGGTAGTCCAACGGGTAAATATCGCTCGTATCCGCTCATTTTATCTTTGCACGAAAACCCTTCGAGTTTCCGGACAAAGAGAGGCAGTTGTGAGCACATGATTTTTGCCCTACGAAAACTACTCCCAAGAATTGAAAATAAAATGGTTTTGTGTTGTTTGTGATTTATTTGTATTTTTTCTGTGCATGTTTATTTCTACTTTAATTAAGAAAATACAAAAAATATGTGTTGCATGTGCATTTATGATTTAATTTTACAATTTAGGAATTAATTAAACAATCAAGTTTGTTTTACAAAATGGAAAAATCACAAAAATATGTACTTTGCATTTTTAGCATTTAATGTCCAAAATTGTGTGATTTTATCTTTATTGGTGTTTAATTTCGTGTGATAATTATCATTAAGAGCTGATATTTTAAGTTAATTGTCGATTTTATAATTTAATTTAGGATTTTTAGGTTTTTAATTTTGAAAAATTAATTAAAAAAGAAGTTAAAAGAAAAGGAAAAAATGAAAAATCCAAGGAAATCAGAACTGGGCCGTTTTATTTTGACCAAAACCAGGCCCAAACCCTCACACACTTCACACGCCCAATCCAGGTCCAAACCGGCCGGTCCCAGATATATCCAAACGACGTCGTATCTGGCTAATAGATCCAAGCCGTTGATACGACTTGATCTAACGGTCCCAGCCTTCCCCCATAACCCGGTCCATTTCAACCCGGGTAGACCCAGTCTCTAGGCATGACCAAATGTCACTGTTTCCTTCAAGTGAATTGATACAGGCCATTGATCGTGCTTGATCCAACGGCCAGGATTAAACCACTCCCTCCGTATATAACTCCAACCTCTCATCTCGCACCCCCCAAGCCATACCCCCTGTTCATCGTCTCTCTCAGAGACGACCCCCCCAAACCCTAGCCGTCACCAAATCCCTTCGCTGTAAACCCGGCAGCAACAACGCCGATGACCATGTAACTAACACCCCTAGAGCATCTGACCACCCTCGTTACAGATCCGCTAACCGTTTGCCTCGAATCAACCTCCGGCTTCTCGAATCTTCGATCGAAGATTCGAGCAGAACCTAAACCTACCCCAACCAGTCCCAAACTCATACCGGACATCTCCCTAACCTTCCTCGTCACCAAACCACCGTTGGTTTGGTTTGAATCAGACCAGAACCGTTCGAACCCCAAGTCGAACCCCAAGAACCCTAGAAAACCAAAGGTTGAAATCTGTCCAAATTAAAGGAAGTTGGGTGTCCAGTGGACCTTAGTCGAAGTGTTCTCAGTTGAGAACACTCGATTAAGGTCCGTTCGACCTCAATTAAAGGTCCGAGTCAGGGTTGTCCAGTTTCTGAGTTCGGAGGTATTTCTTCTGTTTCCCTGTTTGTTTTTCATGTTTCGTTGTTTGTCTGTTAAGATGAGTTCAAATTCGTATTTTATCAATTACTCTTTTCTTTCTCCAGTCAGACCTTTTATTTGGTCCAATCTTATCATTTCTTCTGTTTGTTGTCGATTGTTATATGTTATAATTTGTGTAATCGATTGAATAAGTGTCATCGATTAGTCTGGTATGCTTGAATGTTAGATTAGCATGATAATAGTTTAATTTTTGGTTCATTCCAGTAGGTTTACCCTCCTGTTTATTTTCTGTTCTAATTTTGTGTTAAAATAAGCCTGTTGGTGTCATTTGTTTCAAATTGTTCCAATTTCCCTTTCTCATTGTTATTCACCATGTTTTGTTTTCTCATAAAAGTCAGTTTGTTTTCATTCAGTATGTTAACAGTGTTCAGTTGTTCTTGTTTAGGTTTAATCTAGAAATGTGTTAGTTTAATCACTGAATCTTTATTTTGATGATATTTGGTCTGAATTGAGTTTCAAGCTTAAGTTGTGATTTGAGTTTGATGAATCTTAATGTTGTTCTGATATGAATCAGACCATGATGAACTGATTCCTAAGTGTTGTCAATTGGGACTTAGTCTCATATGATTCGATTAGTCAATTGTTAGGATTTCTCACTTAAGATTGGTTATAACTGCTATAGTTTGGTTAATTGATTAGGAGGATTGGATATAGCTGATGGGGTAGAATGGTAATTTCAATAATTTCAGGGACTTTAGGAGGGTATTTTGGGGTTGAAAGGTTTGAAATTGGTTTAAGTTGAATGTTCTGACAGTAGGGTACTAAAGTACCATTAAACTAATGCAATTGTTTAGTGTTAATGGGAAACAAAACATAATGGTATGAAAGGCTTAAAAGGGGATTGATTAAAATATGTTGCCCATACATGTTTGAACAATTTAATAAAGGGAAGGACAAGGGGTAATGGGAAAAACATACTCTAATGGGGAACAAGTGAATTAAAAGGAGAACAAAACATGTAGTAGTGGGCAGAAAATACTTTCTTAATTAGCTAAGTGCTCCTTAGAGCTGGAAAGGGGCTGAGGTTTGGGTATAAATAGGGGTCTGGATAGAATTAAAGGGATCCGTTTTTTTGGAGTCTGGTCTGGGCTTTCTTTTGAGGGTTAGTGTTATAAAAATAGAGAGAGTTCTTGGGAGTTTCACGAGTCCTGAAGAAATCAGCTGATTGCTAGCTACTGGAATCAGTAGTGTTTCCTACTTAGTTTTCCAGTAGACTTTTGGTTTCAGTCGAGACCTTCTCGGATCAGTTTGAGTGTTCTGTTGCTGTGGTATGTTTCTAGGGTCAGTTTGAAGGTCATTTGGGTTTATTCGAATCGATTTTGGGTTAATCTATTCATCTTGTTGGTTCAAAACATTTCTGAACTCTTCTCGGATTGATAAATATATTTCTGGGCTGAACTGGCTCTGTTTGTGGCTGTTTGGAATTTCAAATTGCTGTTGTGAACTGCTGTTGTATTGCTGCTCACATTTCTACTAAAGCCTTTCTTTTCTTCTTCTTCTTCTTCTTCTTCTTCTTCTTCTTCTTCTTCTTCTTCTTCTTCTTCTTCTTCTTCTTCTTCTTCTTCTTCTTCTTCTTCTTCTTCTTCTTCTTCTTCTTCTTCTTCTTCTTCTTATATTTCAAACATCTAGGTACACATCCTATAACCTTCAAGCTTGTGGACATGAAATGAAATGTCGCTTGAAATGATTTCTGATTTCTAATGTTTTGTTTTAGTTCAAAAGTGTAGAGCAATTATGTTTATTCGAATTTCATATCACTTGTATAATTGGGCTGTTGGAGGTCGTGTAGGATTGTTAAACTCATTTGATTTGTGTGAAGTATTGAAACACCAGTTTTAATTTGGTTTACTCCTTAATTCGTGTTGTAGTTAGATTTGATATTTAGCCTATGATAGTTTAGCATGAGAGGTTTGTGATAGTTAGTAGTAAAAATCTGATTCTGAAATTGTTAATGATATGACTTGTAGTTAATTTTGAAATAATGGTAGACATGTAAGATTTGAACATTCTAGGCAATTTCAGTATATTAATCATACGGACTGCATGAAAGTAATACCATTTGCCATGGTTATATGGAGTTGAACTACTTACTTTGTAAAAAATCAATTAATTGCTGATAGTCACTATTAGGTTGGAAGCAATTACCATTTTTCTTACACATGTGATAACCCTGTGCCTGTAAATTAAATTCGTTGCATTCTCAGTCTTTTGTTTCAAGTTGAAAGCTCAAACGCTGAGTCCTGTATCTTCTGAACTTGGGCCTGCCATAATTCATCTTGCACCTTCTGACGATTTGGGCCTTGCCCCAAAACCTAGGCCCCAAAAGCTTCATGTCAGCCTCATGCTAAGACCATGAAGTCTCAATTTATGCTCCTTGATTATACTTGGGCCTGTACAGAGGCCTATGATGGACTGGTTATCAAATTGAACTGAATCTATTTGAGTACTTAAGCACGGTTCAGTGACATGCTAATTAATTATGGCCTTTTCTTAGAGACAATATATGATAGAAAAATCGCAGTCCTTTAGATTGGCTTTAAAATAAATAAGGTGCACCGTGCCAAATAAAATCACAAATCATGTGGCCCTCTTTAAATGTTCACATTAAGTATTTAGACCTCGGGATGTGCCATTTAGCGAATTTCATGGCTTCCCGCAAAGTCAATAATATGCTAATCGCTTCAGGCGCACATTTTACTAATCTTACCTTCTCAAATTCGGGTGCACATTTATGTGACCCAAATCCAAATCCCGACGGAGTCAAAATATCTCGCTAATCACGGGTACATTAATTGTGACGTGGTTCGAGATGCATTTCCACGATGTTGCAAATTTCTTTTAAAAATAATGAATGAGACGAGCCTCGACAAACAGAAATACACAAGCAACGGGGCCCTCTATACGTGTTGGTAAAATTACTTAGACTTCGGGATGGGCCGTTTAGCAAAGTTTTACGGCCTTACCCAAAATAATGATACGCTAGTCGCTTTAGGTGCGTCTTTAATAATTTACTTTCTTAAACTCGGGTGCACATTTATGTGACCCAAATCCAAATCTCAATAGAGTTGAAATGTGTCAATAACCACGGGTGCATTGATGTGACATGGTTCGAGATGTATTTTCACGACGTTGCAATTCTTGTTAAAAATAACAATAATAAAAGCGGTAAACAGTAAAAAAAATTGCACATAGATTCAACAGGTATTAAAATCAGATAAACAAGCCGAATATGACAGTCGAGTGACCGTTCTAGAACCACAAAACTCGGGAATGCCTAACACCTTCTCCCGGGTTAACAGAATTCCTTACTCAGATTTCTGGTTCGCGGACTGTTATACAGAGTCAATCTTTTCCTCGAATCGGGATTCAACCGGTGACTTGGGACACCATAAATCTCCTAAGTGGCGACTCTGAATCTTTAAATAAAATCCCGTTTCGATTGTCCTTTAATTGGAAAAACTCCCTCTGCGCCATTTATGCGGGGCGCGGGTGAAAAAGGAGGTGTGACAATGTGTTCACGCCTGTGGGAGATTCTATTGTTGTATATCATTTCTATCGTTCATGTGTGGTTGTCATTAGAGGTCTTGAGTCTCGTGTATATCTCTTACTTCTCGATATGGTTGATTTTGATGTCATCTTGGGCATGGATTGACTGTCACCTTATCATGCTATACTAGATTGTCATGCCAAAATGGTGACCTTAGCCTTGCAGGTGTTGCCTCGATTAGAGTGGAGAGAGACTCCTGGCCATTCTACCAGCAGGGTTATCTCTTATGTGAAGGTTCAACACATGGCCGAGAAGGGGTGTGTAGCTTATTTGGCTTATGTCCGCGATTCTAGTGCGGAGGTTACTTCTATGGACTTTGTGCCAGTTGTTCGTGAGTTCCCAGTGGTGTTTCCCACAGACATGCTAGGATGCCACCCGACAAGGATATGGACTTCTGTATTGATTTGGCTCCAGGCACTCAGCCCATTTCCATTCCGCCATACTATATGGTCCCGCCCAGAGTTGAATGAATTGAAAGAGCAGTTGCAAGACTTGCTTAATAAGGTCTTAATTAGACCTAGTGTCTCACCCTGGGGTGCGACCATGTTGTTTGTAAATAAGAAGGATGGATCGATGAGGATGTGCATAGATTATCGGCAGTTGAACAAAGTCACCATCAAGAAAAAGTATCCACTGCCAGGGAGTGATGATTTATTTGATCAGCTTCAGGGTGCCAAAGTGTTTTCGAAGATTGATTTGAGGTCTGGCTATCATCAGTTGAGGATTAGGACATCTGATGTTCCTAAGATAGCTTTTCAGACTTGGTATGGACATTATGAGTTTCTAGTGATGTCATCTGGGTTGACAAATGCCACAGCAACATTCATGGATTTGATGAACCGGGTGTTCAAGCCCTACCTGGATTCCTTTGTAATTGTGTTTATTGATGATATTTTGATCTACTCCCGCAATCGAGAGGAACATGAGCAACACCTTCGGCTCGTTCTTTAGACTTTGAGAGACAGCCAATTATATGCTAAATTTTCAAAGTGCGAGTTTTGGTTGAGCTCAGTTGCTTTCTTGGTTCACATTGTATCAGCAGAGAGTATTTAGGTGGATCCTATGAAAATTGAGGCAGTCAAGAATTGGCCTAGACCCACATCAGCTACAGAGATCTGGAGTTTCTTGGTATTGGCGGGATATTACCGTCGGTTTGTGGAGAGTTTTTCATCTATAGCAACCCCGTTGACCCAGAAGGATGCCCCGTTCAGATGGTCAGATGAGTGTGGGGCGAGCTTTCAGAAGCTCAAGACTTCTTTGACTACAGCGCCGGTGTTGGTGTTGTCCATGGGTTTATGGCCTTATACGGTATATTGTAATGTGTCTCTTATTGGACTTAGTGCGATATTGATGCAGGGTGGCAAGGTGTTTGCATATGCGTCGCGGCAGCTAAAGGTTCACAAGAATAATTACCCTGTTCATGACTTAGATTTAGCAGCCATTGTTCATGCGCTGAACATTTGGAGGCACTATCTTTATGGCGTATCATGTAAGTATTTGATAAGTAGAGATTTTGACCACTTATTTTCTCTCTTTTACTTGCGTTTTAGATCAAAATGCTTAAAGGCATTCCTAGAAACAAATGAAATGTGCTTGCTTGCAGGAATATTGGAAACGAGTCAAAGAAGTCAAAATCATCTCATAAATGAGTCAAAAATGAACAAGAACCAAAGCAGGTCAAAAAGGGCAGCCGTGCGGACCGCACAATTCTAGTGCGACCGCAGAAGGGAGATTCAGGGAGCAGTGTTTGGACCAGCTAAAGGCATGCAGACCGCACCAAAATTTTGCGGCCACAGGAGGTCAAGTGCGGCCGCATTCATTATTGTTGACCTGAGTAAGTTTGTTTTGATGATTGATAAAGTAACACATGCATGAACCAGGTCCATGGACAGTGTGCACATGTGATAAACATAATTAAGAAAAAGGCTTGCACATGAAAGGGATAAGTATAAGTGGTTATATATGATATTCCCTGAACGAAAATCTTACATATTTGATAAGGAAAAGGACTCCTTACTTGAAGAGAATTCTATCCAAGATAAGGAAAGAGTTAGAAGTTGAAGTTGACTATAACTCTTCCACCAACGAAGAGTAAAACATTAGAACTCTAGTTAATCTTTATTTACTAACTTTATAAATATTAGTGTTGTTCTCTTTTACAGATGATGCACACATACTGAAGTTAAGCAAGAATTGAGAGCAAAATAGCAAGGCATTTTGTGAGCAATTCTTGTTAGTTTTAAGAGTGCGATCCTAAAGCTACACGAACCAGATTGGAGAACCATCTCCATAAAGAGTTTTATGTGTCTTTCTTTATTTCTAGTTCAAAGTGTACTAGACGTTTTGAGTTGTACCTTTTAGCTTTCTTAGAAGCAAATTGTACTAGGTACTTGAGTTGTATCTTTTAATTTAGAGTTAACTTTAAGTAGTCGCAACAACTTGTGGCTTGCTGCTATTAGGGTTAGAGTTAATCTTTAGGTTTGCAAGAGGTTGTAAACTCGAGTTGTATTGTTCAAGTTAGAGTTAACTTGGTTTGCTATAAGGGTTAGAGTTAATCCTAGGTTTGCAAGAGTTTGTAAACTTTGTTGTTGGATCAGTGTTGTAGTGAAGTGTTTGGAGACAATCCTACTAGGTAGTAGGTCGTGGTTTTTTCACCTTTTGAGCCGGATGTTTTCTACGTAAAAATCCTTGTATTCTTTACTTTCTGCATTTATTATTCCGCAACAGTAGTATAAGGAACACAAGAAGAACCAGGTCCTTCTATGATCAGTTTAAGCAAAAAATTGGACACCACACAAATCACCCCCTCTTGTGTGGTATTGAAGTACAAAATATCAGTTGATATCAATTGGTATCAAAGCGGTTTATCCTTGAAGAAGCTAACACCTTAGGAAAAGATCAAGATGAATGCACTACCTGGAAACTATAAAGAACAATCTACCACTAGGCAACCACTATTCAATGATCACTATTATTATTTGTGGAAGGAGAGGAGAAGAGATCACTTGCATATGTATGATAAATGATTCAAATGTGGTGAAAAGAACCACATGATCAAGAACTGTCCTATATGGAAAGTTGAGTGGAGAAAGGAGAAATCTGAAAGAAGGAACAGAAATAAGGAACAGGTTTATGACCACAAAAACTACAACAAAAGGTCATCCAAAGCAATGATTGCTACTTGGAAAGATAGTTCAGATGAGGACACTGATGATAATGTTGAATGAGCTCTCATAGCAATTCAAGAATCTGAAGATGAACCTGATGAAGAATATGAGATAAGTTTTCTAGACCTTAAGGATAAAATTAAACTCTTTTCTAAAGATAGACTATCATAATTGTTGCTAACTTTAATTGATGAATCCAAGAATATAAGTTCTGAAGGGGAACAACTGTCTAAAGAATGTGTGATTTTAAGAGCAAAGTGCAAAAACCTAGAACTTAGGGTTAATGAAACTGTAAGTGAAAATACTGCTTTGAAGAACCAGGTTCATGCACTTGATTTAAATGTCCTAGAACTTAGATCTGATAATCTAAAATTGAAATTAGGAACAGGTAAGAAGACATCTAATCACACACAACTCACTCTAGAAGAAAATGTAGGAAAATAGAAAGATGAGTTGTATAAGAGGGATGAGCAGGTAAGAGTCCTAAAGGAGGATCTAAGAAAAGTCAAGCATGAGCTAGACAGAACTTGTAAATGGAGCAGGTCCTCTGATGCACTTTCATGGCTACTTGAACACCATAGTAGCAACAAGAGAGGACTTGGCTATGGGACCCCTGAACCTAAGTGGGATCCCGAAAGAAAGTATCTCACACTTTCCGAGAACAAAATTTGCACACACTGTGGTAAAACCGGTCACTACAAAAGTGAATGCACTGCTAAAGAAAAGGCTAGTCAAAAGAATAAAATATTTGTTCAAGGAAAAAATAGGCTGTTAGGTTGGGCCAAAGAGAATCTGTTTCACCTTTTTGCCTATAGAAAGGGACCCAAACTAGTTTGGGTTCCTAAGACTAACCCCTAATTTCCTTTTGTAGGTCCAAGTGAAGGGGAACAACCAAATATGGTACATGGATAGTGGCTGCTCAAAGCACAGACAGGAAGCAAGAACCAGTTCCTTTCACTTGAGGACCTCAAATGAGGTAATGTCTCCTTTGGAAATGGGAATAAAAGTGAGATCATTGGGGTTGGTAAGGTGGGTAAGACCGACTCTCACTCTATTGAGAATGTCTTCTTGATAGACAGCCTAAAATACAGTCTAATTAGTGTATCGCAACTGTGTGATAGAGGTAGCCTGGTAATATTCACCTTTACTAAATATTTTGTGATTAATATTACTACTGAAATGATTATTTTGCAGGGAAAAAGAGTGAACTATATATATATCTATATCTATATATATAATAGATTTGTCCACACTTTCAGAAAATGAACTCATTTGCTTAAGTGTGTTAGATAATGATCCCCTTCTTTGGCATATGAGACTTGGACATACAAGTTTGAGTCAACTCTACAAATTAGTTTCCAAGGATTTGGTGATAGGACTACCTAACATCAAGTTCAAGGAAGACAAAGTTTGTGAGGCTTGTGCAAGGGGGAATTAGGTAAGATCCTTTTTAAATGCAAGAAAGTGATAAAACCACCAGAATGATGGAACTGGTCTATATGGATCTCTATGGTCCAATGAGAATATTAAGCAGAGGTGGTAAAGATATGTGGTGGTGCTTGTTGATGATTACCCTAGGTTTACTTAGAGACTATTTTTAATATCTAGAGATAAAACATTTGACATGTTCACTTCATTTTCTAGAAAAACTCAGAAACAACTAGGTAATCAACTTGCATCAATTAGGTCTGGTCATGGTACTGAATTTGAGAATGTTAAATTTGCTGAATTGTGTGATGAACATGGCATAAGTCATAACTTTTCTTCCCCTAGGACTCCACATCAAAATAGAGTAGTTGAAAGAAAAATAGAGCAATAGAGGAAATGGCTAGGACTATGCTACTTGCTAGTAAATTGCCTCATAGCTTCTCGGCAGAAGCTGTGAACACTGCATGCTACATCATAAATAGTTGCATCACTGGATCTCCTGTTAAGAAGATTCTCTATGAGTCACTTAAAGGGAGAAAGCTAAATATCTCATCTTAGGGCATTTAGATGCAAGTACTTTGTTTGCAATGATGAAAAATATTCCCTAAGAAAGTTTGATCCCAGAAGTGATGATGGAGTATGCTTGGGATATTATTCACATAGTAAAGCTTATAAGATATACAATAAAAGAACTATGTGTGTAGAAAAAAGATGTATATGTTATTTTTTTAAAACTAACATTCTTTCTGAGAGCAGGAATAAGATAATGAAGAGATTGGGCTAAGAAGCAATTCAAATGGTGAAACCATAGTCCAGCCTAAAAATGCATCACAGGAAGGAACATGTGATGGAACAGGTCCTTCCACCCAGGGCAACATAACAAGGGGAACTGATTAGAGAGGAACTAATCTTCAAACCTTGAAGGAACCTGTCCATGAACCTATTCCTCAGTAACAAAACTAGGAAGGACATCCAAGGAAATTGATACTCCTATTGCAACATCCACGAAATTGGATATAGATGAACCCAGTTCATTTGTTGATCAAAACTTGCATAGGGGAATGTTGGTTATATGTTATATCTCATTGCTAGTAGACCTGACATTGTTTTTAGTATAGGCCTTTGTGCTCGATTTCAGGCAAATCCAAAGGAGTCTCACTTGACTATTGTCAAGAGAATCTTGAGATACTTAAAAGGCACCACTGACCGTTGTCTTTGGTATCCAAAAGGTAGTAACTTTAACTTAGTGGGATATGCTGATTATGTAGGTTTTCTTATGGATAGAAAGAGCACCTCAGGTATGACACACTTTCTTGGCTCATGTCTTGTGTCTTGGGCTACCAAAAGGCTAAATTCTAGGGTTTTATCTACTGTTGAAATAGAGTATGTTGTGCCACCTCATATTCAGCAGTAGAGTATGTTATGCCGCCTCATATTATGCTCAATTATTGTGGATCAAACAATAATTAATGGAATTTGGTTGTATCCCTATCTTTTGTGATAACACTAGTGTCATTAGTATGACCAAGAACTAGTTCATCACAAGATAACTAAGCACATAGATGTTAGGCATCACTTTTTGAGGGACAACTATGAAAAGAGTTTGATCACTGTGGATTTTGTGCTACTGACAAGCAAATAGTTGACATCTTCACAAAAGCTCTAAGTATAGATCACTTTGAAAGGAACAAGTTAGAATTAGGGATGATTAAGATTACCTAAGAGGAACCACTTCTAACTTAATGATTGGTTAGGTAATTAGTGAATTTTGTAAATAATCATATTAGATATTGTTCCGTCTCATACTTTTATTAGTATAATCTTGTGCCATATGCTAAATGTCTCACTGAGTCTAATGATATTATCTTTATTTTCTTGGAAAAAATCAGTCTTACACAAGAGAACCTTCAATGAAGAGCCTGGTTCATCGAGCTTATAAGGTATGTATTCTACACTCCGCATAATTTGAAATAACTAACATATGGATCATGAACTGAAAAGAGTCCCACTTTATCCCAAACTACTTTTGAACCAATTAACTACAAATGAACTAGTTTCATCAAGAGTCCCATGCACCATAATTGCCGAAATATTTGGGGAAGAGTTTGACGCCTCCTCAAACTGAAACTCCCAAGATGAAAAGACTTCTAACCTCCAAAAAGATTTTGTTATACACTCAACCTTTTCATATTTAAATTGATCTGACCTTACCCTCTTATCTCAAATTTTTTGAAAGATCAAAATCTCCAAAACCTAAAAAATCTTTATTTCTCTCAAGTTTCTGAACTGATCAAATGGTAAATACCCATGAGAATCCCAAAAACTCTATAAACCCTTCCTCACCACCCAAAGAACCTTCACCCATACTTTCAACCACCCAAACCCCCAATAAAAAGCATATCATAATGATTGCATGCAACATAGGGCTAGTAGAGAACAAGCTAAGAAATTGAGTGAGATGCAAAAGCCAATTAAGCAGAAGAACCATAGAATTCTGATGATCTAGTCTGTGACTAAGGGGAAAGAACCAGTTTTTTTTCAAAACTGAACAGGTAACCTGTACATTTCTTACCTCTGATTTTGGTTCTAAAATTGTAGAAAATCTTGAGAATGGGTTTGTTCTAGTTGGGTGTGTGGCTGGTATTGAAAAAGGAAATCTTGTTACCAAAGAAATTGGTGGTAAAAATGAAAAGTAAAAATAAAAGGAGAGCGAGGGTTTTGAGGCTGATGCAAGGGGAATGGTGGAAGAACAACTGGCTAGATTTGATTCACCCATTGCTTATAGATTACATGATGAGACATGTGCAATGGTGGTATGGAGTGAAGAGAATAGATATAATGGGGAGACTATGAATGAAATTATGAGGATAGAATCACAGGAGATAGATGATGGTTATGGTGATAGAAGTGCAACGGATGGGCTGGTTAGGTTAAGGAAACGATTTCATTAACTAGTTCCTTATCGTGCTAAAAGGACAAGAGTCCCAATCTGCTGCAAAAGGTGTCAGATAGTTACAATCAAAAGAAGAAAAAGCAGAGTAAGGATAATGTAAAAAGGCCTTACCTGAGAGTGTCAAGAAAGTCATTTTGAAAAAAGAAACTAGTAAGCCAAGTAGAGTAGTCCAGATTGAGGAGATGAACCTGGGTCATGAGGATGAAGATAAAGATGTGGAAGTAACCATACATAGTACTAAAAATAGAAAGATTTATCAAGAAACAAAAGTTGTGGCAGAGGGTTCAGTTGGGACTAAAACAACCACGTCTACCAAAAAGAGCAAAAAGGCTCAAATAATGGAAGAAAATGGTTAAGGATGTTAAGATTGAACGATTGAAGACTTTGTTGGCTGAAATAGAGGTTGAGAGAGACTATCTCAAATATGAGCTTGCAAAGTAAAAGGAGAAGAATGGTGGTGTTCTTTAAGATAAGCTGAAACTGCTTCAAGCGAAGAACTAATAACCTGGTCCTTCCTAGTCCTAAACCCTTCCTAGCCCAATTGTAACCAGTGACCCAAGTGGGATTTCTCTATTTTTGCTCATGGTTCTATGTTTTTATTTCTTCTTATGCTTTGTGGTAGGATCTTATCAATCAATGAAATTCACTGTTTTTGCTCTAAATGTTTCTTGATATTTCTTAGATGGCTAATACCCTTAGATTGGAAAAAAGAAAATTGAATCCATTATTGCATTTGAATTAGCCCCATTGGCCATGAGTGATATTTGTTAAAATATGGTTACTTAACTTAATTATGCAACTTTTTGATAATGCCAAAAGGGGAAAGATAAGGTGTGCTTTTGCTTTGGATTGTGATATTTATAACCTAATGAACTTGGTCCTTGATAATTTGTGTCTTCAAAATGGAAAGTGCTCTAACAGTGTGTTGATGTTGAGCTGATTTGAAGCAAAGCTCATGCTTATGAAAAACAAGAAGTTTGGCATCATCAAAAAGGGGGAATTTGTTGGCCTGAGTAAGTTTTTTTTTATGATTGTCAAAGGACACGTGCATGAACCAGGTCCATGGACAGTGTGCACAGGTGACAGATAGAATCAAGCAAAAGGCTTGCACGTGAAAGGGATATGTATAAGTGGTTATATCTGATATTCCCAAAACGAAAAGGTTGCATATTTGATAAGGAGAAGGACTCCTTACTTGAAGAGAACACTATCCAAGATAAGTGAAGAGTTAGAAGTTGAAGTTGACTAGAACTCTTCCACCAAGGAAGAGTATAGCATTAGAAATATCAGTGTTGTTCTCTTTTACAGATGATGCACACATACTGAAGTTAAGCAAGAATTGAGAGCAAAATAGCAAGGCACTTTGTGAGCAATTCCTGTGAGTTTTAAGAGTGTGATCCTGAAGTTACACGAACCAGATTGAAGAACCAACTCCATAAAGAGTTTTATGTGTCTTTCTTTATTTCTAGTTCAAAGTGTAGCAGGCGTTTTGATGTGTACCTTTCAACTTTCTTAGAAGCAAATTGTACTAGGTACTTGAGTTGTATCTTTTAAGTTAGAGTTAACTTGAAGTAATCGCAACAACTTGTGGCTTGTTGCTATAAGGGTTAGAGTTAACCCTTAGGTTTACAAGAGGTTGCAAACTCGAGTTGTATTGTTCAAGTTAAAGTTAACTTGAAGTAGTCGAACATCCTGTGGCTGTTTACTATAGGGGTTAGAGTTAATCCTTAGGTTTGCAAGAGTTTGTAAACTTTGTTGTTGGCTTAGTGTTGTAGTGAAGAGTTTGGAGAAAATCCTACTAGGTAGTAGGTCGTGGTTTTTTAACCTTTTGAACCGGGTGTTTTCCAAGTAAAAATCCTTGTATTCTTTACTTTCTGCATTTATTATTCCGCAACAGTAGTATAAGGAACGCATAGAAGAAACAGGTCCTTATATAATCAGTTTAAGCGAAAAATTGGATACCACAAAAATCACCCCCTCTTGTGTGGTATTGAAGTACAAAACATCAATTATTATGCAATCTGCAGGATTGAAGAATCAGAGAGCTATTTCAAGTCCAAAAAAAGGAAATGCGGACCGCATCATTTTTTGTGCAGCCGCACCCATTTTTACGCGGACCGCAGAAGCCCCGAAGTTCCAAGCCCAAGTTCCAAAGAATGCGGACCGCACGATAATTGTGTGGCCGCAGAACCTCATTGTACGGACCGCACCAGGATTATGCGGCCGCACAACCTTCGTAGGGGCATTTTTGTCCTATATTTTCAGCTTAGAATAAATAGAACTTTTTTTAATTTTTAGGTTAAGTTCGGTTTTCAGAAGGGCACCTAAGCCGTTTTCTTTACTGTTTTGAGTAACTTTGTACTAGATTAACTTCTAAACATTAGATTTTCCTTATCTAATCAATTATTATGCATTCTATCTTATTTTCAACTTGTATTTTTTTATTTTTCATGAGTAGCTAAATCTTTAGCTTGGGTTGTGGCCCAACCCTAGTGTGGGTACTTAATGGGTATTTAATTTTAGGGCTTGTTTGTGATTGGGTTAGTGATATTTAGCCTTGTTTATGCTTGAATTCAAGAATAGATGGTTGCAAATATTAGTTCATGCCTATTTGACTTAGTCTCTACTTGAGAAAGAGAGAATACGTCTAGGAAAACTTGGCTAACAAGTAATTGGGGTGAACTCAAGAAATTGATAGCTCCAATTAAAGAGTCAAATCTAGAGATAGTAAGACCCGACTTGAGCATATATCACTTGATTTGTGCAATACCTATTTGGACTTGAGAAAGCCAAATTGGGCAAAATCACTCAAACTACCGAGAGGTATAGAGTGGGTAATTGTGTGTGATTCCTATATTACGATCCCAACTAATCAAACTTGCCCTAGAGTTTACAACCCGTTAGGTAACCACCTAGTTGAAAGTCACGACCCTAGATCCTTTATCTTTTGAAAAACAACCAAAACCAAAAACATTGTCTACTAGTTTATTAATTGCATTCAATAGTTTAAAGTAGAATAGAAACAACCAACAAGAATGTGGAAGTACAAATTGAGGCACATTATACAATTACACTAGGTGTATACCTAATTCCATTTCTAAGTCCCTGAGGAATCGAAATCGAACCCGACTCGCGTTGAGTTTTATTATTGCTTCGACCGCCTCACTACCTATAATTGTGATGTGAGTTTGGGCGAGATCAATTTTTGGCACCGTTGCTGGGGAGTTAAACGGATTTAGCTATATATCTAGGTTTTTGTGTGATTTGTCTTCTTTTCCCTCCGAGTCACTAATTTTGTTTTTGAATTGATTAGGTTTGAAAATAGCTCTCAACAACGAGCCCATCAGAAATGTTCCATTGGGGGAGGAAGTGACGATGATCAAATGGATGAGGTTCCTCTTGAACCTCAAGCTAATAGAAGAGGTTGCCTGCCTTACGATAATGTTCTCGCCCCTCCCCACCTTCCCAAGAGCGGAAGCCCACCGACAATTACTAAACGAGGGTTATGAAAGTGCTATAGTCCCGCCTCGCATTAGGGTGGGAAACTTCCAACTCACCAACGTGATGCTTCGCCCCGCATTAGGGTGGGCAACTTCCAACTCACCAACATGATGCTTACACTACTTGAGCAACGGGGATTCTTTACCAGTGCTCCGAATCAAAATTCCTACAAGCATCTCAAGGGGTTCGTCGATACTTGTTGGGGGAGCAAGCAAACAAATGTCTCTGAGGACGCGCTGAGGTTGAGGCTATTTCCCTTTTCTCTATGGGGAAATATATTGGACTGATTAGAGAGATTATCAAACTATTCCATCCACACTTGGGATGAGTTGGCAGAGAAATTGATTTCCAAATTCTTCTCTCCGGAACATACGACGATGCTTCGGGATGAGATTCTTGCTTTCAAGCAAGAACCCAATGAGCCATTACACGAGATTTGGGAAAGATATCATACCATAGTTCAAGAGTGCCCAAACAATGATATGACCGAGGCCATGATCTAATAGACCTTTTACAGGGGGATCAACACAACTAATCAATGTGTGGTTAACCAACTCGCCGGGTGGAACTTCATGACCACTCTTTACGCCGAAGCTTGCGAAATTCTTGATGAGATGGTGGATACCTCTTCGGCATGGCAAAGTAAAGCCAATGTTCCACGAGGTGATCCTAATGCTATTCACCTACACAAGGAGCTACATAATCATGGGTAAGCTATTGTCGAGTTGACAACTACCATGAACCAATTGGCCAAAGCTCAGCTTCAACAAGTTCAAGTGTCGAAACAAGTGCATGCAATGGAAGGTGTGAATATAATGGTAAGCAAAAGACGACAACAAGGTCAACAAATGCAAAACCGTCCAGAACAATTTATGCAAGATGATAGTGGTTATGATCAAGGTGATTCGTTCAATGAGCAAGAAGAAGAAGTTCAATATGTCAACGATTATCAAGGCCAAAGAAACAATTCTCAAAGACAAAATCAACAACAATAGAGGTCGCAAAGGAAACAAGGTAATTGGAACAACTAAAACCACCAAGGAAATTGGAGTGGTGGCAATCCTAATCAAGGCAATTAGAACAATCAAGGAAATCAAGTCAATTGGAGTAATCAAGGCAATTGAGGTGGCAACATTCAAATCAATTGGGGAGGAAATAACCAAGGAGGGTGGAACAACAACAATAATCAGGGGTCGGGTTTTCAAAGGCCTCCAATCTTCCAACAACCAAGCAATCCACCTCCCTATCCTTTTCAAGGACCGGGCTCTTTTTCCAATGATATGGGTAGAATTGAAAACAAGATTAAACAAATGATAGAAAAGAATGCCGACTACGATGCTCAATTAGCCTCGCACAATACTTATATTTGAAATTTGGAGGTTCAATAAAGGCCAAATCTCACAAGCTTTGAACACTCGTCCTAAGGGGGAACTATCTAGTAATACGATGGTAAACCTGAAGGGTGGGAATAATACGGGACATACTATGGCCGTGACTACTAGAAGTGGAAAAGGTAGAGATGTAACCACCTCAAATCAAAGAAGGATTGTGGATGAAAATGTTATAGTTCAAGAAGATGAAATCCCAAGCAATGTGGTTCAAGCTAATGAAGAAATGAGAATTGATATAGATAAAAGTGTGGAGGAGATGCAAGAAGAGGTAAACCCATATAGGGAACACATGATTGACTTGCCGAACCGGTAGTGACCAAGTCTAAGGCACCAACGCCTAGGCCTCCTCCTCCATACCCTCAAAGGCTTGCAAAGAAAAATAGTGAAAACCAATTCAAAAAGTTTATTGATATGATGAAGAGTTTTCAATTAATGTGCCATTTGTTGAGGCATTGGAACAAATGCCGGGATATGCCAAATTCATGAAGGATTTGGTAACCAAGAAAAGATCAATGAATTGTGAGACCATCAAGATGACTCATCAAGTGAGTGCTATTGTTCACTCAATGGATCCAAAGTTGGAAGATCCGGGCGCTTTCACAATCCCTTGCACTATTGGGAGCGCCGATTTTGCCAAGGCATTATGTGATCTCGGGGAAAGTATCAACTTGATGCCCTATTCATTGTTCAAAACTTTCGGAATTGGGAAACCAAGACCCACATCCATGATGTTGCAAATGGCAGATCGAAAAATGAAGAGGCCTTTGGATATTATTGATGATGTATTGGTTCGAGTTGACAAGTTCATCCTCCCAGCGGACTTTGTTATCCTTTATTGTGAAGTGGACTATGATGTGCCTATTATTTTGGGTAGACCTTTTCTTGCTAAGGGAAAGGCTCTTATTGATGTGGAAGCTGGTGAGCTCACTTTCTGGGTGGGTGAAGAAAATATGGTTTTCCATGTGTGCAAATCAATGAGGCAACTGAATAGTAATAAATTTTATTTGTTCGTGGATTTGGTGACGGACGTGATTATTGATGATGCTACTGCCACAATGAACGTTGAAGACAAATTGGAAGTTGTTTTGCTCAACTTTGATGATGATGAGGAGAGTGATGGCTATGTGGAGTGTGTAAATGCATTGCAAGGCATGGGGTCATCTACTTATGAGCCCCGAAAGCTATCTTTCGATCTTGAAAACCGGAAGACTCCTCCAATAAAGACCTCAATCGAGGAGCCTCCTAACTTGGAGTTAAAACTATTGCCCTTGCATATCAGGTATGAATTCTTTGGACCTTCTTCTACCTTACCAGTTATCATTTATTCTTGCTTAACTAACATAAAGGTAGAGTCCACATTGGAGGTGTTACAAAGGAGAAAAGGAGCAATCAGATGGACTTTGGAGGATATCCAGGGAATAAGCCCTGCCTTTTGCATGCACAAGATTATTTTGGTGGAGGGTCCCAAACCCTCCGTTGAAAATCAAAGGAGGTTAAATGAAGCAATGCAAGAGGTGGTGAAGAAGGAGTTAATCAAGTGGTTAGATGTCGGGGTTGTGTACCCCATTTTCGATAGCTCATGGACCTCTCTGATGCAATGTGTCCCAAAGAAAGAGGGCATGATTGTGGTAACAAATGACAAGAATGAATTTATCCCAACAAGAACCGTCACCAGGTGGAGAGTGTGCATGGACTATAGGAAGCTCAACAAATTTACTCGGAAAGATCATTTCCCGCTTCCATTTCTTGACCAAATTCTTGATAGGTTGGCTGGATGTGCTTTTTATTACTTTCTTGATGGATACTTTGGTTATAACCAAACCCTTATTGCTCCTAAGGACCAAGAGAAGACCACTTTCACTTGTCCTTATGGTACTTTCGCATTCTCACGGATGCCTTTTGGGTTGTGTAATTCACCAACGACTTTTTAACAGTGTATGATGGCTATTTTCACCGACATGGGGGAGGACATTCTTGAGGTCTTTATAGATGATTTTTCTGTGGCTGGGAATTTGTTTGAAGATTGTTTAAACAATTTGGATAGGGTATTAGCTAGATGTGAGGAGACAAATTTGTTGTTGAATTAGGAGAAGTGCCACTTCGTGGTCGAGGAAGGCATTGTCCTCGGCCACAAAATTTCAAAGCATGGTATTAAGGTCGACAAGGACAAGATTGAGGTGATCTCCAAACTCCCTCCCCCGACATCTGTGAAGGGAGTGAGGAGTTTCTTAGGTCATGCGGGTTTCTATCACCGATTCATCAAGGATTTTTCCAAGGTGGTGAACCCATTGTGCAAACTTTTGGAGAAGGATGCCAAGTTCCATTTCAATGAAGATTGTATGAAGGCATTCGAGTTGCTTAAGTTCAAGTTGACTACGACTCCTATTATCACCGCGTCGGATTGGAGCTTGCCTTTTCAGCTCATGTGTGACACTAGTGATGTGGAGGTTGGAGCAGTGTTGGGGCAAAGAATCAACAAAATATTACATCCGGTCTACTACGCTAGCAAGACCATGAATGATGCCTAGGTTAACTACACAGTGACCGAAAAGGAGCTACTTGCTATTGTTTTTGCCATGGAGAAGTTCAGGTCGTATTTGATGGGTACTAAGGTGATTGATCACACCGACCATGCAAGGCTTCGGTATTCGATGAGCAAGAAAGATTCTAAGGCAAGGTTGATGCGGTAGGTGCTACTATTGCAAGAGTTTGATCTAGAGATTCAAGACCGCAAGGGTAGTAAAAATCAAGTGGCAGACCACTTGTCCCGTTTGGAGGAGGAAGGGAGGCCACATGATGGCCTTGAGATCAATGATTCATTTCCCGAAGAGCAATTCCTAGCCTTTTTAATAACCGGGATTCCATGGTTCGCCGGTTTAGCCAATTATCTTGTGAGCAGCATTGTACCGAATGAGTTCTATTCAAACCAAAGGAAGAAGCTCAAACGGGATCGCTTGGATTATTATTGGGATGAGTCATATCTTTTCTAGATATGTACTGATGGTGTGATTCGGCGATGTGTGCCGGAAGAAGAATAAATGGGAATTCTTGAGGGTTGCCACTCTTCACCATATGGTGGCCATCATGGTGGAGCTAGGACGACTACAAAGGTTTTGACTTGTGGATTCTATTGGTCTACCCTCTACAAGGATGCAAGTGAGGTTTTCAAACGTTATGATGAGTGCCAAAGGGCCGGTGGGATTTTCAAGAAGAATGAGATTCCCCTTACTACCATTTTAGAGATTGATATCTTTGATGTTTGGGGTATTGATTTCATGGGACCATTCGTGAGCTCTTGTGGGAACACTTACATTTTGGTAGTTGTGGTCTATATGTCAAAATGGGTTGAAGCTGTGGCTTTACCCAACAACGAAGCTTGAAGTGTGGTGACATTTTTGAAAAAGAACATCTTCACAAGGTTTGTTACTCCGAGGGCCATTATTAGTGACAGGGGTTCGCATTGCAATCAAGATTTTTGTAACGATCGGTTTTTTGTAACAATCAGGCCGATCGTTTTGAGAATTAATGCCCCGATCCCCTATTAACTGCATCCCCCGTGTCTTTTTTCTGCTATTGCGATTTGCCGGAAGGGTTCATTTTGAGTTCCGGAGTGTTTTAGGACACTTAGTCCCTAAATTAGAGTTTAAGTTTTAGAATTTGGACCGTACCCAAAGCAGTGTGAAGACAACTCCGGAATGTAATTCTGTCAATTTTGTTAGCTCCGTTGGGTGATTTTGGGCTTAGGGGCGTGCCCGGATTGTGTTTTGGAGGCCCATAGCTTATTTAGGCTTAAATGGCGAGAGTTGAATTTTTGGAGTTTCGAGCTGATAGTTGAACTTTTGATATCGGGGTCGGAATCCAATTTTGGAAGTTGGAGTAGGACCGTAGTATTTAATATGACTTGTGTGCAAAAATTTGGGGTCAATCGGACATGTTTTGGTTGGTTTCGGCATCAGTTGTAGAAATTTGGAAATTCAAGTTCATTAGGTTTGGATTGGAGGGTGATTCGTGGATTTCATGTTGTTTGATGTGATTTGAGGGCTTGAATAAGTTTGTATGATGTTTTAGGATTGGTTGGTATGTTTGGTTGAGGTCTTGGGGGCCTCGGGTGAGTTTCGATAGCTAAAAGGATTTGATTTGGACTTAGGCAATTTTTGAAGTTGTTGAACCTAATGTAATTGCACCTGCGGATGTGGGAACCCAAGTGCGGTGCCGCAGAAGTGGCTGGGTAGTAGCAGAAGCGGAAATGGACCAAGGCAACAAGAACCACATGTGTGGCTGGAGACCGCATATGTGGGATCGCAGATGTGGCCCCAATCCGGATAAGTAACCTCCGCACCTACAATGATTTTTCCGCAGGTGGGGGACCGCAGTTGTAGTGGACCCCTCGCAGAAGCATGATCCTTGGCAGAAAAAAGGACCAAGTCGCGGGTTTTATCCCATTTTCAATTTTGGAACTTTTAGAGCTCGGGAAATGGAAATTTTGTGAAGATTTTGAAGAGGAAATCAGTGGGTAACGATTCCTAACCGTATTTCGTTTATATTTCATCAATCTATAGCAATTTTCTCCATCTAATCAAGGAATTTGAGTGGAAAATGGGAATTTGGGGGAAACGTTCCCCAATCAAATTTTTGGGTTTTGATCAGGTTTTAGGTGTCGGAATTGAATAATTTTTGATCGAGCTTTCTCGTGAGTGAATGGGTGTTCTAAATTGGTAACTTTCACCCGATTCCGAGACATGGGCCCGTGGAGGATTTTTGGGCGTTTTTCTATTTTCTCGCCTTAGCTTTGATCTCATTAGTTAAATTAGTTGTTTGTAGTTATACTTATGTTATGTAATTGATTTGATTAGATTTGGGCCATTCGGAGTTGGATACTCGTGGCAAGAGCGTGATTTCGGATTGATTTGAGCTTGGTTCAAGGTAAGTCGGTTGCCTAACCTTATGTGGGGGAACTCCCCTTAGAATTTTGGTATTGTTTGATATATGAGCACTGTGTACGTGAGGTGACGAGTGCGTACACGGGCCATTTGTTGCAAAACTCCATTTTCCACTAAGCCTTAACTTGTTTTTCTTTGTTGAACTACATTAGCATATGTTATTACCTTGATTAGGATAGAAAAGTTTATGTGTTAAATTGCCTATTTGAACTCTGTGCAGCATGTTCTAACGAAATGTTCATGTTTTCCTTAAATGCAAACTTTGTTTAAATTGCAAATTCATTGATATAACTGTTATTTGTATTGACTGTACTGCATATTTATTTTAGGACTACGGATCATTATTCCGGGAGATCCCCCAGCACTGCATATTTACTTTGGGACTACGAAATGGTATTCCGGGAGATCCTCTGTTGCTATTGCTGTGTTTTGAGCTATTGTTCTTCTGTGCTTATTTCCTGGTTAAAACTTCAGTATTTACTTCTTTACTATGATACTTTTTTTCTATTTAATGTTTATCATATTAAAACCAGTAGGGCCCTGACCTGATCTCGTCACTACTTGACCGAGGTTAGGCATGACACTTACTGGGTACCGCTATGGTGTACTCATGCCCTTTCCTGCATATTTTTTTCGTATACAGATCCAGGTACTTCTTCTCAGCCATACTTCCAGTGAGGCGAGGCAATCTTAGAGACTTCGAGGTATATCTGTCGTATCCGCATACCTAGAAGTCCCTCTCTATTCTTCCTCAAGTTATAGACTTCCTGTATTTTCTTCGTTGTTAGATTTATGGAGTTAGAAACACTATGTACTTCTGTAGCTTATGATTCATGAGATTCCAGGTTTTAGGAGTGCTTATGTTCAGTTCGAGATTGTTTTATTGTATATGCCAAGCGACATTTTAAACTTCTTAATTACATTACCTGTTAAATTGTTTGTTTTTGTATCTTTGTTTCATTTCCGCAAATCAAACCGTCACGACATTTCATGGAGGGAGAACTTGGGTCGTGACAAGTTGGTATTAGAGCACTAGGTTCATAGGAGTCATGAGTCACAAGATTTATTAGAGTCTCGTGGATCGGTACGGAGACGTCCGTACTTATCTTTGAGAGGCTATGGAATTGTTAGGAAAATTCCACTTCATTTGATTCCTTGTCGTGCGATATTATTGACTTCAAAATTCTAAACTTTTGTCTTCTATTCTCTTACAGATGGTGAGGACACATGCTACCAAAGATGACCAGGCACCCGCACCCCCTACTAGAGCCGCCAGAGGCCGGGGCCAGGGTAGAGGCTGAGGACGTGCACGTGGTGCAGTCAGAGCACCCACCCGAGCTATTGCAGAGGAGCCATTGGTAGTTCTAGCCAGAGAACATGCACCTAATACGCCTACTGCCACTACTCCATCTCTCCAAGAGACCCTTGCACAGTTCATGAGTATGTACAACACTTTAGCCCAGGCATTGATTCCTCTTGCTGCAGCCACATCTCAGGCCGGGGGAAGAACACATACTCCCACCACCTGCACTCCAAAGCAGTGGGTTCAGGTTGATTAGATCCCAGAGGTTATACTCGTATCGCCTATAGCCCCAGTTCAGCCCGAGGGTAGGGCAGCAGCTTCAGAAGAGGAGAAGCGGAGGCTTGAGAGGTACACGAAGTATAAGCCTCCTACATGCAGTGGTCTAGCCTCAAAGGATGCTCAGTGATTTATGGAGGAGTGCCACCGTATTCTCTGTACTATGGCCATATTAGAGTCGAGTGGGGTCCCTTTCACTGCCTTTCAGCTTCGAGGGGCAGCCTATCAGTGATGGAAGACTTATGAGTTGGACAGTGCAGCCGAGGCAGCTTCCCTTTCATAGACTCAGTTCTCTAACATGTTTTTGAGAGAGTATGTCCTTCAGAGCCTCAGGTACGCTTTGTGCATGGAGTTTGAGCAGCTGTGCGAGGGTACTATGACTATTTAGGAATATGTAGTTTGTTTCAGTGACTTGGCTAGACATGCGCTGGCTTTGGTTTCTACAGTATGATAGAGGGTTTGCCGGTTTATTGAGGGACTCATTCCTAGCATCAAGACTATCATGGCCTATAAGCTTGAGATGGTCATCTCGTATCAACAGGTGGTGAGTATTGCTAGGAGAGTAGAGGGCACGCTTGCTCGGGATAGAGAGGAGAGGGAGGCCAAGAGGTCTTGAGAGTCGGGCCTTTATTCTGGTGCCCGTACCCGGCTACAGTTTGCCATGGTAGGGTTTTATGTGAGTCACCCTGTTCATTTAGATCTTCTAGCAGCCAGTGGTATCCCAGCTCTACCTAAACCTCAAGAGCCTTATTATGCACCTCCAGTATCTAGTGTGCTTCCTAGATGAGGTGCCATCAGTGGTCAGTCCAGCAGACCTGGCCCGAGTCAGTCACAGCCACCACGTCCTCCCAGAGCTTGTTTTGAGATGGCGACACATACCATATGGTAAGGGATTGCCCTAGAATTATGAGGGGTTCACCTCCATAGATTTCTCAGCCACAACGTGCTCCACAAGGTCCTCAGGATACGGTTACTGCACCAGCTACAACCCCACCTATTCAGCCAGTCCGAGGTGGAGGTCGGGATGGTAGGGGTCGCCCTAGAGGGAGAGGTTAGGCCAGATACTATGCCTTTCTTGCTCGTACCGAGGCTGTTATGTCAGATTCTGTCATTACATATATTGTTCCGATATGTCATAAAGATGCATCGGTTCTATTTGATCCAAGGTCCACTTATTCTTATGTGTCTTCTTATTTTGCCACGTATTTGGGCTTATGTCGGGATTCTTTGAGTTCCCCTGTTATGTTTCTACTCCTGTGGGAGATTCTTTTGTTGTGGACCATGTTTATCGGTCGTGTTTGATTGCTCTTAGTGGTTTTGAGACCAGAGCCGATTTATTATTACTCAGCATGGTAGATTTTGATGTTATCTTTGGCATGGACTGGTTGTCACCCCATTATGCTATTCTTGATTATGACACCAAAACTGTGACATTGGCTATGCTAGGAGTACCGCGAGTAGAGTGGAGGGGTACCTTATATCACACTCCCAGCATTGTTATTTCATTTCTTAAGGCTCAGCAAATGGTTGAGAAGGGGTATGACAAGTATCTAGCCTATATGAGAGATGTCAGTATTGATACCACTGAAGTTGATTCAATCCCACTAGTAAGGGATTTTCCTGATGTGTTTCCAGCTGATCTTCCGGGTATGCCACCCGATAGAGATATTGCTTTTGGCATTGATCTGTTGCTGGGCACTCAGTCCATCTCTATTCCTCCTTGTCGTATGGCCCCTCCTAAGTTGAAGGAGTTGAAGGAACAATTATAGGAATTGCTTGATAAGGGCTTTATTCGGCCTAGTGTGTCACTTTGTGGTGCTCCTATCTTGTTTGTGAAGAAGAATGATGGTTCTATACGTATGTTCATTGATTAATGTAGTTGAACAAAGTTACAGTTAAGAACCGATATCCTTTGCCTCGTATTGATGACTTATTTGATCAGTTACAGGGTGCTTGAGTGTTCTCTAAGATTGACTTGCATTCAGGTTATCATCAGTTAAGATTCGGGAGCCAAATATCCTGAAGACTGCTTTCAGGACTTGGTATAGTCATTACGAGTTCCTTGTTATGTCATTTGGGCTGACCAATGCCCCTAACAACATTTATATATTTGATGCACAGTGTATTCCGACCATATCTTGACTCGTTCGTTATTGTCTTTATTGATGACATTTTGGTGTATTTCCAGAGTCGGGAAGATCATGAGCAGCACCTGAGAACAATACTTCAGACCTTGAGAGAATAGAAATTGTATGCGAAGTTCTCAAAATGTGAGTTCTGGTTGGATTCCGTGGCATTCTTGGGTCACATAATATCGAGTGAAGGTATCAAGGTGGATCCGAAGAAAGTGGAAGCAATACAGAGTTGGCCCAGATCATCCTCAACTACAGAGATCCTTAGTTTTCTTGGTTTGGCGGGTTACTACCATCGATTTTTTGAGGGATTCTCATCTATTGCAGTACCTATGACCAGGCTGACCTAGAAGGGTGCTCCGTTCAAGTGGATAGAAGAGTGTGAGGAGAGCTTTCAGAAGCTCAAGATAGCTTTGACTACAACCCCAGTATTGCTGTTACCTACAGGTTTGGGGTCTTATACTGTCTATTTTGATGCCTTCAGGATTGGCCTTGGAGCGGTATTGATACATGATGATAGGGTGATTGCCTACGCGTCTAGACAACTGAAGGTGCATGAGAAGAATAATCCTGTCCATGATCTCGAGTTAGCTACTATTGTTCATGCCTTGAATATCTGACATCATTATTTGTACGGTGTTCCTTGTGAGATCTACACTGATCACCGGAGTGTGCAGCATCTGTTCAAGCATAAGGACCTTAATTTTCATTAGAAGAGGTGGTTAGAGCTACTTAAGGATTTTGACATCACTATATTGTACCACCCAGGAAAGACCAATGTGGTGGCCGATGCTTTAAGTCGTGGGGCAGAGAATTTAGGGAGTTTGGCTTATACCAGCAGCAGAGAGGCCCATGGCGATGTATGTTCAGGCCTTAGCCAACCAGTTTGTGAGGTTGGATATTTCGGAGCCTAGTCAGGTCCTAGCTTGTATGGTTTCTCGGTATTTATTGTTTGATCGTATTAGGGAGCGTCAGTATGATGACCCCCATTTGCTCGTCCTCAAGGACAAGGTTATGTATGTTAATGCCAGAAATATGACTATTAGTGATGACAGGGTCTTGGGGATGCAGGGTCGGGTATGTATGCCCAATGTTGATGGGCTTCGAAAATTGATTCTAGAGGAGGCCCACAGTTTGCAGTATTCCATCCATTTGGGTGCTGCAAAGATGTATCAGGATTTGAGGAAGCACTATTGATGGAGGCGGATGAAGAAAGATATAGTTGGGTTTGTAACTCGGTACCTCAATTGTCAGCAAGTGAAGTATGAGTATTAGAGACTGGGTGGCTTGCTTCAACGGATAGAGATTCTGGAGTGGAAGTGGGAGCGTATCACCATGGACTTTGTAGTTGGACTTCTACGGACTTTTAGGAAGTTCGATGCTATTTGGGTGATTGTGGATTGACTGACCAAGTCCGCCCACTTCTTTCCTGTGTGTACTACCTATTCTTTAGGGCGGTTGGCTGAGATTTATATACGAGAGATTGTTCCCCTACATGGTATTCCAATTTCCATCATTTCAGATAGAGGTAGTCAGTTCAAATCACAGTTCTAGAGAGCTGTATAGAATGAGTTGGGTACTCGGGTGGAGCTGAGCACAACATTGCACCCTCAAACGGATGGGCAGTCGAAGCGCACTACTCAGATTCTTGAGGATATGCTCTGTGCGTGTGTGATGGAGTTTGGAGGTTCTTGGGATCAGTTCTTGCCACTTGCGGAGTTTGCCTACAACAACAGTTATTAGTCCAGCATTTAGATGTCACCGTATAAGGCTATATATGGTAGGCGGTATAGATCCCCGATGGGTTGGTTCGAGCCGGGCGAGGCTAGATTGTTGGGCACAGACTTGGTTCAGGACGCTTTGGAGAATTTTAAGGTGATTCAGGATAGACTTCGCACCGCCTAGTCCAGATAGAAGAGTTATGCGGACCGAAATGTTCGCGATGTTTCATTTATGTTGGAAAGCGGGTCTTGCTTCGGGTTTTTACTATGAAGGGTGTTATGAGATTCAGAAAGAGGAGCAAGTTGAGCCCAAGGTTTATTGGTCCCTTTGAGGTGTTGCGGCGTGCTGGGGAGGTTGCCTATGAGCTTGTCTTACCTCCCAGCTTGGTAGCAGTTCATCCGGTATTTCATGTTTCGATACTCCAGAAGTATCATAGTGATCCCTTGCACGTGTTGGATTTCAGTTTAGTCCAGTTGGACAAGGATCAATCTTATGTTGAGGAGCCAGTGGCTATATTGGACAGGTAAGTTTGAAAGCTGAGGTCAAAGAACATTGCATCAGTAAAGGTTCAGTGGTGGGGTCAGCCAGTCTAGGAGGCGACTTGGGAGACTAAGCAAGATATGCACATCCGTTACCCTCATCATTTCACCACTTCAGGTATGTCTCTATGCTCGTTCGAGGATAAACAAATGTTTTAAGAGGGGGAGGATGTAATGACCTGGCCGGTCGTTTTGAGAATTAATTCCCCGATCCCCTATTAACTGCTTCCCCCGTGTCTTTTTTCTGCTATTATGATTTGCCGGGAGGGTTTATTTTGAGTTTTAGAGTGTTTTGGGACACTTAGTACCTAAATGAGACTTTAAGTCTTAGAATTTGGACCGTAGCTGGAGCAGTGTCAAGACGGCTCTGGACTGGAATTCCATCGATTCTGTTAGCTTCGTTGGGTGATTTCGAGCTTAGGGGTGTACGGATTGTGTTTTGGAGGCCCGTAGCTTATTTAGGTTTGAAATGGCGAAAGTTAAATTTTTGGAGTTTCGGGCTAATAGTTGAATTTTTTATATCGGGGTCGGAATCTAATTCCGAAAGTTAGAGTAGGACCGTAGTGTAAAATATGCAAAATTTAGAGTAGGACCGTTGTTTGATGTGATTTGAGGGCTCGAATAAGTTTGTATGATGTTTTAGGATTGATTGGTATGTTTGGTTGAGGTCCTAGGGGCCTCGGGTGAGTTTCGATAGCTAAAAGGATTTGATTTGGACTTAGGCAATTTCTGAAGTTGCTGAACCTGATATAATCACACCTGCGGATGTGGGACCGTAGGTGTAGTGCCGCAGAAGCGAATGGGTAGTCGTAGAAGCGGAAATGGACAAAGGCAACAGGAACCGCAGGTGCAGAAGCGAATGGGTAGTCATAGATGTGGATCGCAGATGTGGCCCATTAACAGCAGATGCGGCCCCAGCCCGGATAAGTGACCTCCACACCAGCGATGATTTTTCCGCAGGTTCGGGACCGTAGATGCGGTGGATCCCTCGTAGAAGCGAGATCTCTGGCAGAAAAAGGGCCACGTCGAGGGTTTTATCCCATTTTCAATTTTGGGACTTTTGGAGCTCGGGAGAAGGAGATTTTGTGAGGATTTTGAAGAGGAAATTAGTGGGTAACGATTCCTAACCCTATTTAGGTTATATTTCATCAATCGATAGCAATTTTCTCCATCTAATCAAAGAATTTGAGTGGAAAATGGGAATTTGGGGGAAAAGTTCCCCAATCAAATTTTTTGGTTTTGATCGGGTTTTAGGCGTTGGAATTGAATAATTTTTGGATGAGTGTTCTCGTGAGTTAATGGGTGTTCTAAATTGGTAACATTCACCCAATTCCGAGACATGGGCCCGAGGAGGATTTTTTGGGCGTTTTTCTATTTTCTTGCATTAGCTTCGATTTCATTAGTTAAATTAGTTGTTTGTAGTTATATTTATGTTATGTAATTGATTTGATTAGATTTGGGCCACTCGGAGTTGGATACTCGTGGCAAGAGCGTGATTTCGGATTTATTTGAGCTTGGTTCGAGGTAAGTGGCTTGCCTAACCTTGTGTGGGGAAACTCCCCTTAGGATTTTGGTATTGTTTGATATATGAGTGTCGTGTACGTGAGGTGAAGAGTGCGTACATGGGCTATTTGTTGTAAAACTCCGTTTTCACTAAGCCTTAACTTGTTTTTCTTTGTTGAACTATATTAGCATATTTTATTACCTTGATTAGGATAGAAAAGCATGTTTACGTATTAAATTGCCCATTTGAACTCTGTGCAGCATGTTCTAACGAAATGTTCCTGTTTTCCTTAAATGCAAACTTTGTTTAAACTGCAAATTCCTTGATATAACTGTTGTTTGTATTGATTGTACTACATATTTACTTCGGGACTACGGGTAAGTATTCTGGAAGATCCCCCAGCACTGCATATTTACTTTGGGACTACGGAACGGTATTCCGGGAGATCCCCCTGCATATTTACGTTTGGGATGGCGGGACGGTATCCCTAGAGATCCCCTGTTGCTATTGCTGTGTTTTGAGCTGTTGTTCTTCTATGGTTATTTCCTGGTTAAAACTTCAATATTTACTTCTTTACTGCGATACTTCTTTTTGTTTAAAGTTTATCATTGACCTGATCTGTCACTACACGACCGAGGTTAGGCTTGGCACTTACTGGGTACCGCTGTGGTGTGCTTATGCCTTTTCCTGCACATGTTTTTCGTGTGCAGATCCAGGTACTTCTTCTCAGCCATACTTCCAGTGAGGCGAGACGATCTTAGAGACTTTGAGGTATATATGCCGCGTCCGCAGACCTAAAAGTCCCTCTCTATTCTTCCTCAAGTTATAGACTTCCTGTATTTTCTTCATTGTTAGATTTCTGGAGTTAGAAACACTATGTACTTCTGTATCTTGTGATTTATGAGATTTCGGGTTTTGGGAGTGCTTTTGTTCAGTTCGAGAGTGTTTTATTGTGTATGTTGTGCGGCATTTTAAACTTCTTAATTACATTTACTTGTTAAATTGTTAGTTTTCGTATCTTTGTTTCATTTCCATAAATTATTAGGCTTACCTAGTCGTAGAGACTAGGTGGCATCACGATAGTTCACGGAGGGATAACTTGGGTCATGACACTTTTGATACATTACTCACAAAGTATGGTATTACTCATAAAGTCTCAACCCCCTACCATCCTCAAGTAAGCGGATATGTTGAAGTCTCCAACCGAGAGATCAAGAGTATTTTGTCAAAGACTGTGAACTCCAACCGAATGGATTGGTCAAGAAATCTTGATGATGCTCTTTCAGCTTATAGGACAGCCTACAAGACGCCAATTGGGATGTCTCTATATCTATTGGTGTTTGGGAAGGTGTGTCATCTTCTGGTAGAACTTGAGCATAAGGCCATGTGGGCATTAAAGAAGCTTAATCTGAATGGGATGTTACTGCAAATCTAGGAGTGGCACAATTGAATGAACTTGATGAATTCCGGTACCATGCCTACACAAGTTCGTCCCTTTACAAGGAGAAGATGAAGTACCTCCATTAAAAGTACATCCACAACAAGGAGTTTAAAGAAGGTGATCTTGTGCTATTGTTCAATTCCCGGTTAAGGATGTTTCTGGGCAAGTTGAAATCAAAATAGAGTGGACCCTTTGAAGTAGTGAATGTAACCCCCTTTGGTGTTCTAGATTTGAAAAATAAAATGATGAGGTTTTTTGAGTCAATGGGAACCGGGTTGAGCATTATCTTGGCAAGGTTGATGATGGCCACATTGTGGCGGTTCTTCATTTTTAGTTATTGGTAATCTGCGTCGTGCCGCGATGTTAAATCAGGCGCTTCTTGGGAGGCAACCCATGTGTCTTTTTCTTTCTTTTATTTTTCTTCTTTAGATTAGATAGGATTTGTTTTGTGCTAACTAGTTTTGAAGTGTATGTAAGAATGAGTGTGCATTGCAAGGACTGTACAAGTAAATTTAGCTAAGTGTCAAAATGCATGGTCTATGATGTTTGTCTATAAAAAATGCTTAATAAATTGCGGCCGCACACATTTGTTTGGGGTTCGCAGTAATTCTGTGGCCGCACTCATTTTTGTGTGGTCCGCAGCAGCGTTTCATAGGGCAGGTAAGGAGTGCGGACCGCATCAAAATTATGCGGCCGCACTCATGTAAAAATCTGGGCTTGATGGGTAACAGTATAAATAGGGCTTCTTTCATATTTTTACACTTTTCGATCTTTTGAACCCTGAAGCTAAGCTAGCACAGTGCATTTCCCCATTACTCTCAAATCTTCCCTCATTTCATCAACTTAGATTCTCACCTGCATCTTCATTACTGGTATGTTAATTTCATCTCTAGATTCTTTATCTTTTGATTTGTTTTGTTCTTTAATTTAGGGTTAATTACGTGCCTAAAAATTTCAATAGTTAGTCATTGTTGCTTAGATTCATATGGGTAGCACCTTGAACGTTAATTGAGGCCTGGGTAAGTAGCCAAACTTGTTTAATTGCTCAAACCATGTATAAGTTGTGAAAAGGTTGCATGAACCCTAAGTCACTGCCCGTAACTTTCAAATTATGTGGCCGCACTCATTTTTGTGTGGTCCGAACTGTGAGCTACGCAGCAGCATTTGTGCGGTCCACAACTCTCTGAGTTAGGGAAATTGTATGCATGAATTGTGCGGCCTTACTCAAAATTGTGTGGTCCGCAGTGGACTTGTGCGGCCACACTCATTTTTTTATGGTACGTACTGATAAAACATTAGAGACCTTAGTAGTCTGAACCTACGGTTGTGCAACCGCAATCAAAGTTATGCAGTCCGCACTCTTGGTTGTGTGACCACACTGCCCTTCCGAGACAATTTTCCTGCAACTTTGAACAATGATTCTGTATATATTATGAGCTTCAATTCTAATTGATGTCTATTACTTATGTGTTGCAGACAATGGTTCGATCACGTGGTAAAGGAGATATAGCAAAAGGAAGGGCAGAACCCTCCCAAGGCCGGGGTCGAGGCAAAAGCAACCTCCTTCTAGCAATCCAAAGGGCAAAAAGTAAAAAAGCCACAGCCAATAGAGCCCCCGATACCTCTAAGACTAGTAAGTATATCCCTTCTGGGGAAGCTTCTGAGGGTAACTCCGTGCAAGCACAGTCGGAAGCCCAATCACAACAACTCCCGGGGAGATTTCATTTGGTAGATGAGTCTTTTTCAGCTGCCAGTTCATCTGAAGGTTCGGAAGAGGGTAGTCAAGATTCTAAACCCTCTTCCTCACATGCTCCACCTGCTCTCATCAACCTAGATGATGATGATTATATCCAGACGATGGTAGAGGGGACAATACTGCAGTGGGAGGCTTAGAGAGGTCAAGGAGGCCAGAGATATGGGAGGACAGATTTGTCAGTGCTAATGCCTTTGCAAAGTTTAGGGAATAGTGGACATAGAGGTCGCTCACTCTTGAGCGACAATTTTTGATGAAAGATTTTAACAAGCACAACCCTAATGTCTTTAGGCAAATCCAGGAGCGGGAATGATAGAAATGGTTCACCAACAACATCCTAGATGCAAATGAGTACCTGGTCAAGGAATTACATAAATGTTGCTCACATCAATCGGGGAACGAAGGTGACAAAAGTGTGCAATCTGAAAATCCGCTTTGAGTCCTATACACTGAACAAATATGTGGGATTTCAAGAAGTAGAAGTAGTGCAATACTTGGAAAAGCTAGCTATATGTGATGCAGCTCATCCATGGCTGGCTGAGATTCTGGAAATCGCAGGGTCAACACCTTCGTGGCTCACAGTAGGGGTTTCAATTGTCCGGGCCACCCTAAACTTTGAAGCAAAAGGGTGGCAAACATTCGTGTATAGCCGCATTGACCCATTCCTCAATGGAAACATGTTCCCACTTCCCCGTGCAGTCTTGGTGGCTTCAATTATGACTGGGTATCCAATAAATGTTGGTGCCATCATATCCACCAACATCACTTTAGCTATCCAGAAGGGTGAAAGATCTTATCCATACCCGAACTTCCTCACATAATACTTCAAGGATCAAGGGGTGGAGCCGAAGCATTATGATACAGAAGTGAAGGACAAGAAGCCTTTCTCATGGTACCACTTTCAAGGAGCTGACAACCCGAAATTCAAGGGCAAGGCTACTACCTCCACTGGCCAGTCTGACAAGCCAGCGGTAGTGGTTAGTGATTCAGTTGCCGAGCCATCCACAACAGCCGGTACTTCCACCGGGATAGCATCCATGCCACATTCATCTTCCAGACCACCTGCTTCTGCTAGACTATCAGTTCCATTACCAGTGCTAGCTTCATCTACTTATCCTCAGACTACGCTGCGAGTCTCCCAGTCATTGGAGAGTTTCAACAACTGGATGCAAGCAGCTACTACAAAGCTGACTGATATATCCAGTGTTGTTGCAGCACAATCCTCAGCCACAACAGAGCCACAGGTACCTCCATCAAAGGAGGAAACATTGAAGAAGATTATGGAAAACCAGAAGACCATTACAGATACTCTAGTTGCGCATAGGAAGGTCATTGAGGACTTGAGCAAGCAGGTCAAAAAGATGAAGAAGTCTCAAGTATCAAAGAGGTCAGTGGACAAGTTGAGAAAGGAGGTCGCCAAGATTGCATCTGCCGGAGATCTGCCATTGGACCAACTTATGGAGCCTTCAGTCCTACTAGCACAGGCAGTACCAGCAGTTCCCTATGCACCAGAGGCAGCAGTCGGCCAGTCTGAGGAGCCGGTTGCGACCTCCCACACTGCTGAGGAGATGATCCAGATGCATAGCGACCTTGTTGTCTCTCAGCCAGGTGTTGATGAGATACAGCTTGAGACCGAGGGTGTTGATGATCCTATGCAGACTGAGGCCACATAGGGACTTCTCTAAACTCTCTACTCTTTCCATGTTCTTATTTCTGTTAATCATTGAGGACAATGCTTATTTTCATTTGGGGGTGGTCTATTTTGATTATTTGACTTTGACATTTGACATTTCGGTTGTAATAACTCTTATACTATTTTTCTTTCATCTTTATTTTCCTTTGGTATGTATATATTCTCCCCATTTGATATAGATATTTATTTCCCTTATGTATATATTCATTTGACTTCTGTTTGTATATTCATTTATCTCGCTTTTCGTAGTTTATTTCATAGCTTCTTTAGTTTGTTTTTCCTTAGTAGTATAACTTTTTATTTACTTTAGTAGATTCCTTTTAATTTGTGAGCTTCTTTTTACATTTTGAGTGAACAATAAGCCTTTGGTTTTCTTAATGCCACGGTTCTTTCCAAAGGTGGATTATGTGTGAACCGAGTGGCTCTTCCCAATGATGGATAGCGTGACAATCTTCTTAAGGGATTGAGTCCGTTTTCTTTTATGTTTTGTTAAATATACTAGTAATGAATAAAAGGGATCTCAAGCATGCTTCACTTGGTACCAACACATTTACCTATGATCGTATGGTTAAAAACAAGTTGTTGACAGAAAATAACTCTAGTTGTGACCCTTTTGACTCTTGTGTTGACTTAAGTAGTCATCGAGTGGTTCAAATCAAGCCATTTGTGATTACCAATCTTAGCTAGGGTTTTGTGGGCCCTCGACTCTGTTCTCTTTAGCAATCCAGAAGCGTGAGAGGTGAGATGTTTAGTTACAAGTCCAAGTACCCATGCTAACGGTCTATAACTTTCCCCGAATATTTGTCTAGGCAAAACTCTAAGTGTAGCTTGGATTGAGAAATGATTGTAGGCTCTCCTTATCCAATTTGAAATTTCAAATCTTCAAAAGCCTGCCAACGTGATATCCCTAGTCAACCCCTTTTATCCTAAGCCTTTTTTCTTTCAAAAATCACATTACAAGCCTTTATCCGTTCTGTAATGACCCTCTCTTGGCACCCAATATTTTCTTAGAGTTCTTGAGAAACAATTAGCAAAAACATAAGTTTGGGGGAGAAACAAGGAGATTGAAGTGATAAAAGGTAAAAAGAATAGAAAGAAATGAAGAAAAGGGAAGGCAAAGAAAAGAAAGAAAGAACAAAAAGAAAAATGCCAAAAAGAAAGTGAATAAAGTTAAGTGTTGAAGGGAATTCAAAAGAAAATAAGGAGGAAAGGCTGAAGTAAATAGAAAAGGAGAAACATGAATGTCATGATCAAGAAAGAGTGATGTTGCGTCTCTCTAGTTCCCCCGAGGAAGAAGAAAATGACTTAAAGAGTCGAGAAAGTATGAGCCAAAAAGAGAAAATGGATTGCTTAAGGAAAGATGAAACCATTCTATTCCAATAAGTCTTACCTTGGTCTAAAACACTTCATCACATCCCGCAAAAGTCCTACATGATTTCAAGTTGAGTGAGCTTACATTAGTGGTGATTTATATAAGGGGCAAGCTTATGGTACTTAAAACCAGACTTGTGGCGTTTTTTTTAGAGAGATGAGCGAACTTTTCACCATCCTTGTTTCGAGTGTTACATTCTGAAGTGAGATTTACTAATGGAGAGTATAAAAGAGGAGTTTGGGATCTACAATGACCTACGTGAAAGAGCAAGCTTCCTTAATGAATAGAGTCAACTTTTGATGCTCTAATGTCATACTAGAACTATGGTACACAAAAAGTCATATCATTGTGTTGTTGATAATTCATATGTGTTGTAGGTAATTGTTGGTCCCAATTGATGCAAGATTGATTCACCTTAGGCCAGGTGAAATATCCCGTTTCTAGTGGAGGTGGGAATTACATTATTTGCTTGAGGACAAGCAAAAGCTTAAGTTCGGGGGAGTTGATAAGTAGCGAATTTGACCGCTTCTTTGCTCTCTTTCACTTGCGTTTTAGCTCAAAAATGCTTAAAGGCATTCCCGAAAACTAACGAAATGTGCTTGCTTGTAGGAATATTGGGAAACGAGCCAAAGAAGTCAAAATTAACTCATAAAGGAGTCAAAAGTGAACAAAAACCAAAGCATGTCAAAAAGGGCAGTAGTGCAAACCACACAATTCTAGTGTGGCCGTGGAAGGGAGATTCATAGAGAAGTGTTTGGACCAGCTAAATGCATTCAGATTGCACCAAAATTGTGCAGCCACAGGAGGTCAAATGTGGCCGCATTCATTATTATGCAGTCCGCAGAATTGAACAATCAGAGAGTTGTTTCAAGTCCAAAAATAGGGAGTGCGAACCACATCATATTTGTGCAGCCGCACCCATTTTTATGCGGACCGCAGAAACCCCGAAGTTCCAAGCCCAAGTTCCAAAGAATGCGGACCGCACGATAATTGTGCGGCCGCAGAAGCTCATTGTGCGGACCGCACCAGAATTATGCGGCCGCACAACCTTCGCAGGGGCATTTTTGTCTGATATTTTTAGTTTAGTATAAGTAGAACTTTTTGTCATTTTTAGGTTAAGTTCGGTTTTTGGAAGAGCATCTAGGCCATTTTCTTTACTGTTTTGAGTAATTCTGTACTAGATTAACTTCTAAACATTAGATTTTCCTTATCTAATCAATTATTATCCATTCTATCTTAATTTTATCTTGTATTTTTTTTCATGAGTAGCTAAATCTTTAGCTAGGGTTGTCCCAACCCTAGTTTGGGGTACTTAATGAGTATTTAATTTTAGGGCTTGTTTCTGATTGGGTTAGTGATATTTAGCCTTGTTTATGCTTGAATTCTAGAATTAATGGATGCACACATTGATTCATGCCTAAGTCTAGAAAAACTTGGCTAACAAGGAATTGAGGTGAACTCAAGAAATTGATAGCCCCGATTAAAGGGTCAAATCTAGAGATAGTAAGACTCGACTTGAGCATATATCACTTGATTTGTGCAATACCCATTTGGACTTGAGAAAGCCAAATTGGGCAAAATCACTCAAACTACCGAGAGGTATAGAGTGGGTAATTGTGTGTGATTCCTATATTACGATCCCGACTAATCAAACTTTTCCTAGAGTTTACAACCCGTTAGGTAGCCACCTAGGTGGAAGTCACGACCCTAGATCCTTTATCATTTGACAAACAACCAAAACCAAAAACATTATCTTTTAGTTTATTAATTGCAATCAATAGTTTAAAGTAGAAATAGAAACAACCAACAAGAATGTGGAAGTGCAAATTGAGGCACATTATACAATTACGTATACCTAATCCCATTTCTAACTCCCTGAGGAATCGACCCCGACTCACATTGGGTTTTATTATTGCTTCGATCACCTCACTACCTATAATTGTGGTGTGAGTTTGGGCAAGATAGGTATTCACTAATCATCAGAGGTTGTAGTATTTGTTCAAACAAAAGGAGCTCAACTTGAGGCAGAGGAGGTGGTTAGAGCTATTGAAAGACTATGATATCACCATCTTGTATCATCCTGGGACGGACAATGCGGTAGCCAATGCTTTGAGTAGAAAGTCAATGTGTATGGATAGTATTGCGTTCATTCCGGTCGGTGAAACACCACTTGCCTTAGATGCTCAAGACTTAGCCAATCAGTTCGTGAGGTTGGATATTTCTGAGCCCAGTCGTGTTCTAGCTTGTACGGTCGCTCGGTATTCATTGTTTGAGCCATCAAGGAGTAGCAGTATGATGACCCTCATTTGCTTGCCCTTAGGGATACAGTGTGGCACGATGATGCTAAGCAGGTTATGGTTGGAGATGATGGAGTTTTGAGGATGCAGGGTCATGTTTGTGTGCCTAATGTGGACGGACTTCGTGAGTTGATTCTAGAGGAGCCCCACAGTTTCTTGTATTCTATCCATCTGGGCGCCGCCAAGATGTATCAAGACTTGCGACAACATTATTGGTAGAGGAGAATGAAAAAACATTTAGTGGCACATGTGGCTCAGTGTCTAAATTATCAGCAAGTAAAGTACGAGCATTAGAGACCTGGTGGTTTGCTTTAGAATATAGAGATTACTGAGTGGAAGTGGGAGCATATCACTATGGATTTTGTTGTTGCACTCCCACGAACTCAGAAGAAGTTTGATGCAGTTTGGGTTGTTGTGGATAGGCTGACCAAGTCAGCACATTTTATTCCTGTGGCAGTTACCTATTCTTCAGAGCGGTTGGTAGAGATGTATATTTGCGAATTAATTCGTCTTCACGATGTGCCCGTGTCTATCATTTCTAATTAAGGTACGCATTTTACCTCGCATTTATGGAGGGCAGTATTGTTGTGCCCCTTTTTTTTCCTTTTTGCGGGGAAGTCCGGGTTTCGACATTCATGGGGGAACAACTCGTTTCCTTTTGAGAATTTGGTGTTTGAAGAGTCGCCACCTAACGGATTAAGGTGCGTTAGGTCACCTAGAGCAATTAACTCATGTAACCAGTTTTGCATTAACAGGGATTAAGGTAAGGGCTCGAAATAACCTTGAAGGAAAGGTGTTAGGCACCCCTCGCGGTCCACAACGGTGGGTCTCGGTCAAACTTAAACTATGTGAATTAGTCAATTAAGAAGTAAGCAGTCTTAGAACATATTTGCAAATAAAGGTAGTTTTCACAGTCTTAAATACATATATGACCAAGCAAGTTGAGATGGTCCAATGCACATATATGAAAGAAGTTTAGATAATTTAAACACATATAGGAATTGGGAAAGGGAAGTCCTAAGTTTATTAGCCTACAGGAGCAATCTGTGGAATGCCCGGTTATCATCCCTCATTTTTCCACCCCGAGAGGGGTATAACGGAGTTTTTTCAATTAAAGTGACAATAACCGAAACAGGATTATTTATTCAGATTTAGAGTCGCCACTTGGGATAATTTACGGTATCCTAAGTCACCAGTTTAAAATCCCGAATTGAGGAAGTTTGACTCTATTTACGGTTTGCGAACAAAGAAATCCGAGTAAGGAATTTTGTTAACCCGGGAGAAGGTGTTAGACATTCCCGGTTTTCATAGTTTTAGCACGGTCACTTTGATCATATCTGGCTCAATTAAATTGTTTAAATACGTGTTTTAGAGCCTATGTGCATTTTACCTTTTACCACTTTTATTTAAAACGAATAATGCGTACGTGTATTTATTTTGTTTGGCTCATCAAGAATCATGCCACGCGTACGTGTACACAATTAATCACACTTTTGTTAATTAAGATTGTTGTGTCCAAAGTTGCGCGAACACACACCTTGGTTTTAATTTTGGAAATCATGGCTATGTCACGAGTACGTGTACATAATCACAATAATAAATTCAACACGCGCCTGAAGCACTCTAACGGTGTTCATTATTCTTCCTAAATTTGAGATTATTGATGCCAAATTTATGAACAAGATATTATTGGGGAGCAAATAGGCTAGCTAACATAATCTATTACTTGGCCAGATTCTTTATGGTTCAAGACCCACCTTATGGCTCATTATTATTCCTTGCCAAGAAAGAAACAACTCCAATTTTTCCATCTACCCAATTAAAAGCAATTATTCAGGAACCAAGTCTATATACATCACAATCGAAATAAAACTTATTAAAATAATTTAAATGAAAACTAAGACATATTACTCAAACAACGTAGAATCACAAATCAACCAACACGCGCACCGAGCTATCATAACACAATAAAATGAGAATGAAAATTGAGAGATTGACCTTTTATTGATGAACAAAGCTGAAAATTGTAAATCAATCGGGCTAAACAAAGCAACAATCCTTGGATTGAAACACCGAAATTAACAAATCGGAACCTCAAATCGGTACCGAAATAGTCTTTAGAATATGTATTCCGGTTAAGTCGTCGACTAAGATTTTCACTTTGAAATATCTGAAAAATGGTGTTTTAACAATTTCTTGGAGCAATTGATGTAATACTTCCTTGTTATTATGATTCACAGTCGCGTAGCCACAACAACAATCATTGCTAATACAAAACTAAAAGACTTCTCTAAGATCAATTTCGAATTATGTCTGAGCCTAATTATGCCACAATGTTTAGCGTTCCCATTACGTGCATTGAGAAAGGAAAGAGAAAAGGCTGATTTCTATTTTTGTTCTTAGAAGAAAGGAGCTGCGCCCAACGTTTTTCTCTTTCTCTTGTGTGTGCATAGTTGCTAGGTTAGAGTTTAGGAATTGGAATCTTAGGGTAGGGCTTCTATAATTGGGTATTTTATATGGAGGTAGAAAAGGATGATGGTCATTGTATTAGAAGGAAATAGATGGCAAGGATTAAATCTTGCACTTAAGTGGGATAATGGGTTGGGAAGAATGGGCTAAGGGTAATTGGGTTGGACCCGGTCTTTTCGGTTTGAACTTAGGCTAAAAAGACCAAATAATACAATGTATCTATAAAAATGTAAAAATCACTATAAATTAAAATAAACTAATATAAAACTAAATAGTACGAGTGAAACTAATTTTTTTTGTATTTTCAAATGTTATAATACTATAAATATAAATATACTAATTGACTTAAATATAAAGATGTAAATATTTATTTTATTTTTTTGTAATTTTTATTTTTTGTGATAAAATAAATTAAAAGAGTCAAAACTATTTAAAATAACGATATTAAACCTAAAATAAATATTTTACGCTAAAATGTGTAAAATCTTCGGGAGGGTCAAAAATTACATGTCTTTAGCTGCCCCTCTTTGACTGGAAACACGAAGAGTTTTCAGACAAAGAACGACGAGACAGGTTTTTTGACCCGACCCTTATTTAGAGAGACCAAAAACTAAAAGAAAAGAGAATGTGACTGAGCTCTGGTATCTGAGCTGCCTACATATCCTTGGCTATAAAAGAATAAGGCCACGTGTAGTTCAGAATTAGGATGAGTGATGGAGTACACCTAGGTGGAGAGACGAGTGAGGTGCCGTCGAGGTTCTGGTCCACAGTCTTTTTATTACATCAAAATCAAAATTAAAAAAAAAGACTAACTAAGCCTATCAGGTACGAGTTACAAAATTCCTATGTATAAGTCTTCCGAAGCTTGATCTTGAGTCTTGGTTGGTTCTTCATGCGGACTCTGATATGAATCTTGATGCTTGTTAGTTGCAGGCACTGATTCATTCATTTTCAACTTCTTAGATCAAGGCGGGACACGCAGAGCTTGTGACTTCAATCACGTCTTGAGTATTCCACAGCTTTTCTCTGCTTTTGCACTTCGAGTTCATTTCTTTTTCTTTTCTTCTTTTTTCTTTTATTCTGGATTGAGACTTCTTCTTTTGGTCGTCCGGAACCCTATGCCTCGAGGTAAAACCTGCTCAGACACCAAAACAAACAAAGAAATAAAAACTTTCTGCCCCAGTTTTAACTAGGAAAATTTCGTGAGTTATTATAACAAAATCCTAACTACTTCTTTATTGAAAGCAATAAAAGTCAGGATTGTGTATCCATGAGAAAAAGAGATAAGGGAGTGGAGACCCTATATCTAAAATGAAATCAACTGGGGATTGGAGGCCCTAAGTTAGAAAGATTACCAGGTTATGCTGGCATCAACTAAGGAGTGGGACCCTATGTTGGAAAAGATTACCAGGTTATGCTGGCATCAGCTAGAGAGTAGGGCCCTATGTTGGAAAAGATTACCAGGCTATGCCGGCATCAGCTAGGGAGTGGGACCCTATGTTGAAAAAATGAGACTACTGAATTGTGTACCTATGCTAAAATGAACCAAGAAAGATTTTTTTGTTTTTGTTTTTTTTTATTCTTTTTTTTTTTAAAGAAAAATTATCATCTTTTTTATTTTGAGAAAATCATTCTATTAAACAAATTACCCCAACGCTTTTTTTTTCAAAGACATGAACAAATGATTTTTTTTAATCGTGACATCCTCTAGTCTTTTCTTTTCTTTTTTTTTTTTAATTTCCTAGGAGAAAATTCATCAGACTAGGCTTTTATATCTTAGGAGAAAAATTTATCAGACTAAGACATCTATCCTAGGAGAAGGTTCATCAGACAAGGTTTTTTATCTTGGGAGAAAGATTCATCGGACTAAGATTTCTTGTCCTAGGAGAAAATTCATCACACTAGGGTTCTTATCTTAGGAGAAAAATTCCTCAGACTAAGATTTTGATCCTAGTAGAAAAATTTATCAGACTATGTATTTTTTGTTATCTTAGGAGAAAAATTCATCAGGCTAAGATTTCTATCCTAGGAGAAAGTTCATCAGACTAGGTCTTCGATCTTAGGAGAAAGATTCATCAGACTAAGATTTTGATCCTAGGAGAAAATTCATCAGATTAGGTCTATTTTTGTTATCTTAGGAGAAAGATTCATCAGCCTAAGATTTCTATCTTAGGAGAAAGTTCATTAGACTAGGTCTTCTATCTTAGGAGAAAAATTCATCAGACTAAGATTTCGATCCTAGGAGAAAGATTCATCAGACTAGGTATTTTTTTTCGTTATCTTAGGATAAAGATTCATCAGACTAAGACGTTTATCCTAGGAGAAAAATTCATCAGACGAGGTTTCTTATCTTTTTTGGTATCTTAGGAGAAAGATTCATCAGACTAAGATTTTGATCCTAGGAGAAAATTCATCAGACTAGGTTTTCTATCTTAGGAGAAAGATTCATTAAACTAAGATTTTGATTGGGCGGAAAATCCATCAGACTAGGACTTTTTATCCTAGGAGGAAAAATCTAAAGATCAATGGAAAGATTTCATGCACAATAGCAAAACACATAAAGACAAAGATTTGAGAAACTTCCCTTTGTCGGCTCTTCTCTTCTTTTTCTTTTTTTCTTTTTGTTTTCTTTTTCTCTTTTTTTGGAACCACTATCCTTGCACTGTTTTGTTCCTATTTCAAATAAAGAAAATTTTGTCAGTTTTGAAAGTGGTGGTCGGTTTGTCGCCTTGAGTCTTGAGCAGCTTGGCTTTGTGCTCATTCTTTTTTTTAGAAGACCGACTACATTGGTAGTTGGCTACAATGCTGGGAAACTCTGTTGTTTCTTTCAAGAGACCTTTCCTTTCTGTATCAATCCTGATTGTTTCGCTTCCAATGTCATTGTTGTTTTGTGACTCAATCAGCCTTATCTCGACTGGAGATCTTTGCTCAGGTGACCTTTTCTGATATCTTCAATGACTTCCTGCTTTTGAGAAATTTGTCTGTCATAGGGAATCACAAGTTATCTTTTCTTGTGCCAAGTAGGCTCACAAGAGTCTTTTTGGGAAGCCTTTGCATGAATCCTCAAGGTATGTTGTCAGTAACAATTGAGTGTGCTGACCAAATTTACTTTGTGCAACTAAAAAGCTGGTAGCAGATTTTGAAATCTTTTCTTGCTTGTTTTGAGCAGGACTGACTCAGAGTGAAGGACATAATGATGCAAAGAAACAGAATTAACAAGAAATGCCCTTGTCAAGAAGGACATAATGAGGAGTTTTTCTTCAATAACTAGCCTTAATGATCATGACATGAATTTTGGACTTAACGGTCGATCTATCAAACTAACTAAATCTTCCCTTTTACCATTCTAATGACTTTTAAAGTCAGGTTTGTTCGTGCCAATCATTTGCATCATCTTCACGACTCACTTTCGACAAGTGGTGCCCGAGGGGTTTTCAACAACAAGTCTCTCTCATTTATTTATCTCTACTTCCTTCGCCTTACAGTGCCCGTGAAGGTTTTCACTAGCAAGACTCTCTCATTTTTTCTTTCTCTTTTTTTTCTTCTGTTACTTTTTTGAGCAACTTGACAGTGTTCTATGACGTGTGACAACCGTTGCTCATTGCATGCTTCTCATGACATTCTTGAAGGCATATCGGTAGGTCTTTATTTGGAAGGATTTTGAATAGGTTTGGAAAGAAAGGACGTCATGAATGCTCAAAATAGACTCAAAGTAAAGAGGGTTGTAGACTTACAACTATTAGAATCGACTCTTTCAAAAATAAAATAAAATCTTTGCCCCAGTTTCAGCTATTGGGGATTTTTGGAATTTTTTTCTATTTGTTTTCTTTTTCTTTTTTCTTCTAAATTCTTATTTGGTTGGACCGAACTGTGAGGCTGCCTACGTATCCTTTTTTTAAAGGAATTAGGTCTAACATAGTTCAAACATCTGACATAACTAATTTTTTCATCTTTCTTTATGTATCTCTGTTTTTTCTCTCTTTTTTTGTCTCTTGTTTTTCTTTTCAAGTTGCCCCAGCTTCTATTTTTTGAGGGCATAGACTTTTGACAATTCTTTTTTTTTCACTTAGAACTTTCTAAAAGTTGCCCCTGTTTGTACTCTTGGGGCATGGACATTTATTGTTATTTTATTTTTTTCATTTTTTTGACTTTTGACTCTAAACTTGATTCCAAAAGAGGGTGGTCAAAGGAAATAACACTGGCTCAAAGGGGTGACGAAGGTATAAAGTGTTTGGGTAGTAGAAAAGGGTCTCCTATCCTCGGGAATGCCAATCATGTTATCTTTTCGCGATCACATCATTAGTGAACATGTTTAACTTCTTGGTGTGTCGTGGTCGAAAGACACTTTCCATCCATTAATGTCAAACTGTCGACCAAGATTCAATTAATTCAATATCCTCAAGCCCAATTTTCACAATGATTTGATGGTGAATTTTACTCTACCTTAATTCCAAATTATTTGAACTCTTTATTCATCCTCAAAAGTGTCTTGCTCTCAATTATCCAATTCAAGCTTAAATCAATTTTCTAAGATCTGGCCAAAAAGTTTGCGTGCATATCATATCACTAAAGCTAGCGGGGAAGAAACTAAGCACAGAATGATACGAAAGGACAAACTCTATTTTATTGAATAAGGATGGAAGGGTTTGACAACTAAACAAGCAACCTAAAATTGAGTTACAACCCTAAAAAAATCCGGATAATGAAAATAGCAACAAAACAGACATGCATGACTCATACAATCAGGATAGAGGGATAGAAGGGTTTGACTCAATAAAATAAATAAAATCTGGAACACAACCCCGAAATAACCCAAATAACAGAAAAAACATCAAAACAAGCTACCAAGATTCATCCCTAGTGAGGAGGGAATGACTTTTCAATTGCTAAGCTTGACGTTTAGCCACAAATTTGCTCATCAAAATTACCATGGCCTTCTCCTATTTCAGTCGGCAAGCTCCCGAGAGGATTTTCATACTCCATGTCACCAAGCATTTTCCCCAGAAAGTATGCATCATCATGTTCAGGCAAAGGATTATGCATGATATTCTGGGTGTCATTATCTCGGATCACAATCAATTTTTCCTGGATCATCCTTTCTATTTCTCTTTTCAAATCCCGACAACTTTCAACATTGTGCTCCTGGGCATTAGAATGGTATTCACAACTTTTAGAAGGGTCAAAGATTCTTACACGTTGGTCCACATGATTTGGAGGAATTGGTGCAATAATGGCATGATGTTTTAACTTCTCAAATAAGCTTGCATAGGACTCTCCTATTGGTGTAAAATTATCTTTCAACCTTTGTTCCCCTCTGTACCCCTGGCTTGGATTTGGGTAATAGGGCACTTGAAAATTTTATGGAGGCTGGTGGAGATTCTGTGATGCTCGTGCTCACCTTCTAGGGTGTTTTGGTGGCTGGACAACATACTGAGGTGGAGCGACATAGTATTATAGGTTCTAAGGGGGATAGTAATGCTCAGGGGAGTTATCGGAAAATAGACAAGGCGGGTCATACCTTCGAGACGTTCTCCTAGGACCTCTTCTTAACCTTTATGTCATCATGATTTCTTTATCCATCTCATTTGTGTCACTAAAACTATTAGATTTAATCTGGACAGCCTGAGTTGTGGCTTTGAGAGCTACTTGACTTATAATTTTGCATGTCTTAAGGCTATTCTCTACCATTTCTCTCATTTTAATTGCTTCCGAGAAGGATTTGCCAACTGCGGACATCATGTTTTGAAAGTAATCTGGCTCTTGCGCCTGAAGGAAGATAGTGATTAGCTCATGGTCATCCATGGGTGGCGTAACTCTAGCTGCTTGCTCTCTCCATTTAATGGAATATTTCCTGAAACTTTCACTTTGTTTCTTCTTCAGGTTTGAAAGGGAATTGCTGTCTAGGGCAATGTCAATGTTGTATTGGAACTGTTTGACAAAGTCCTGTGCTATGTCATCCCAGATGTACCAGCGAGATGTGTATTGATCCATAAACCATTCGGATGCTACTCCCATAAGGCTCTCCCAAAATAAGCTATTAGTAATTCTTCATTTCTTCCCGCACCTATTAGTTGATTGCAATACCTTTTCAGGTGGGCTATGGGGTCTCCATGTCCATCATGCTTTTCAACTTTGGGAGTCTTGAAACCATGCGGCAAGTGGACATCGGGGAACATACATAGATCCTTGAAGGCAATACTCTTCTGACCTGCCAACCCTTGAATGTTTTTCAACTGTTGTTCTAAGCTTTTCACTCTTTGGGTCATTTCTTCCTATGCCATCTTTCGGGCAGGCTTCTCAATGTTTGCAGGAAAATCAAATAGGTACGAGTGATACTCAGGAGAGTGGGACTGTTCTTGCTGGGTAGCAAACTATGACTCATGAGCTTTCTTCTGCACCACTGTCAGTTGTGGGATGGTGAAGACAGGCATAACATTAGTGGTTATCTGATTGGTTGTCAATGGCAAACTTTGAGAGCGCACAACAGAGGTTCCAGCTGTAGTCGTATAGTTGGGATAATGACTGTAACCATGTGGATAGGATTGATCAGACAATGAGACCGGGATGGCAATAGTTGAGATAAGTGTGAACTTTGGAAAACCATGAGAAGAAAAGGGCGGTCCTTGACCATTGGCCCATGCTTGACACATTTCAGTTAATTTCTATTTCAGTATTCTATTTTCCTCAACCACAGTAGACTCTTATTGAACCCTCTGACCCTGAGTCTCATGACTGCTTGCAACAGCCTCGATGTCAGTAGTCAATGGCATTTTCCTTTGGATCTTGTGTTGTAAGCTTACCACAAACCGACCACCTTAAACTTTCTTCATAATTCAAAATAAAAGACACGTTAGAATGGAGTCAGTCAGTCCTTATTATTATCATCGTTTTTTATATTTTTTTTAATGATGATCGAACCTGATGTGGGTTGCCTACATATAAGCGTAGTTCGGGAGGACCGAAAATAAAGTAAATAAACTAACTATTTTTTTTGGATTTTGAAATTTGTTTTTCCCGAAAAGAAATACTTACAAAGAAGAAAGAAAATATTTTTGGATTTCGATTTTTTTTAAAGAATATTTGAAAAGAAAGATGTCTAAAGAAGAGAAAAGTTATTTTCTTGAATTTTAACTTCTTTTTCTTTTTTTTTTTGGAAATTTTGAAAGAAAAACTTCTAAAGAAGAAAGGAAATATTTTTGGACATTTACTTTGAATTTATGAAATAAATACTACAAAAGAAAAGAGAAAATATTATTATTTTTTTTAATTTTCAAACAAATATTTTTGAATTTTGAGAGAGATTAAAAGAAAATATTTTTGTATTTTTTTTAAATTGGGGTCTAAAATAAAGACTTTTTAAAGAAGGAAGTAAAGGAAAATATTTTTGATTTTTTTTTTAAAGATGGTGGGCAGGAACCGATGAGGTCTGCCTACGTATCCCGCATCCGATAAGAATCAGACCCGCGTAGTTCGTTTGTTTTGACATAATTGGAAAAAACATGATATTGACTCACTTTCATTTTTAGAAATATATTTTCCTTTCTTTTTTTTCAAAAAATTTGGCAGAGTTTCGAAGCATTTTCAAATACCGGGATTTTCAGAACCGGGTGAATTCTCTATCCTACCTCACTCTTAATTTTCTATTGTTTTTCTTTTCTTAGTCAGTCAACATACAAGCCGAAGCAAATAAATGTACAAATAACATGTAAGATGCATTAGGATGGTCTTTCATTTTGGGTACACCTGTCTTAGACGGACTCAACCCCTATGTTGAGTCCCCTAAGTCAAATGCACGTGATGCAAACAAACGTTCCTACTAGAGATATGGCATGAGACTATGTTATTCTAGGTTTGAAACCCTGGGGGTGTGTTGTAGACATGGTTTACCCAAGCGGATAGCTCGAGCCGAGGTGAGGGCAATGTACCGAGAGCACGAAAGTCTACCTTACCTTGTTGCTGACCCAAGCCTCATTCTATTTGGTACCACCTTTAACAGAAAAGCGGTTCACGCGAACGTGTGCACCATTTTTTAGAAGACTCAAAAGGGAGGCGTAAGAAGACAATTTAATACAGTTCAAATTATACCAAAGAGGTAAATAAGCGGCAATTTGCACATTAGGTCTACAAATACATTAATATCAACAAACAATAAAACCAAGCATAGATCACATTAACAAGCTCGAATTTTGAACCCAAAACCAGAAGTTCTGGGTTCTTATCCCCAGCAGAGTCGCCAGAGCTATCCCATCACCTTTTTCCACCCCGAGAGGGGTATAAGGGAGTTTTTTCAATTAAAGTGACAATAACCGAAATGGGATTATTTATTCAGATTCAGAGTCACCACTTGGGATAATTTATGGTGTCTCAAGTCACCAATTTAAAATCCCGAATCGAGGAAGTTTGACTCTATTTACGGTCTGCGAACACAGAAATTCGAGTAAGGAATTCTGTTAACTCAAGAGAAGGTGTTAGGTATTCCCGGGTTCCGTGGTTTTAGCAAGATCACTTTGATCATACCTGGCTCAATTAAATTGTTTAATTATGTGTTCTAGAACTTATGTGCATTTTACCTTTTACCACTTTTATTTGAAACGAATCACGCGTACGTGTATTCATTTTGTTTGGCGCGTCAAAAATCATGTCACGCGTACGTATATACAAATAATCACGCTTTTGTTAATTAAGATTGTTGTGTCCAAAGTTGCGTGAATGCATACCTTGGTTTTAATTTTGGAAATCATGGCTATGTCATGCGTACGTGTACATAATCACGATAATAAATTCAACGCGCACCTGAAGCACTCTAACGATGTTCATTATTCTTCCTAAATTTGAGATTATTAATGCCAAATTTATGAACAAGATATTATTGAGGAGCAAATATGCTAGCTAACATGATCTATTACTTGACCAGATTCTTTATGGTTCAAGACCCACTTTATGGCCCATTCTTATTCCTTTCCAAGAAAGAAACAACTTCAGTTTTTCTATCTACCCAATTAAAAGCAATTATTCAAGAACCAAGACTACATACATCACAATCGAAATAAAACTAATTAAAACAATTTAAATGAAAACTAAGACATACTACTCAAACAACGTAGAATCACAAATCAACCAACACGCGCACCTCGCTATCATAACACAATATAATGAGAATGAAAATTGAGAGATTGACCTTTTATTGATGAACAAAGCTGAAAATTGCAAATCAATCGGGCTAAACAAAGCAACAATTCTTGGACTGAAACACCGAAATTAACAAACCGGAACCTCGAATCGACACTGGAAAATCTTTAGAATATATATTGGACCCTGTTTCTCCTCCATAGCAGAATCATCATCGATTTTTGGCGTGCTAGCATACCTGCCGGTTAAGTCATTGACTAAGATTTTCACTTTGAAATATCTAAAAAATGGTGTTTTAACAATTTCTTGAAGCAATTGATGTAATACTTCCTTGTTATGATGATTCACAGTCTCGTAGCCACAACAACAATCATTGCTAATACAAAACTAAAAGACTTCTCTAAGATCAATTTCAAATTATGTCTGATCCTAATTATGGCACAATGTTCAGCGTTTCCATTACGTGCATCGAGAAAGGAAAGAGAAAAGGCTGATTTTTATTTTTGTTCTTAGAAGAAAGGAGATGCGCCCATCGTTTTTCTCTTTCTCTTGAGTGTGCCTAGGTGCTAGGTTAGGGTGTAGGAATTGGAATCTTAGGGTAGGATTTTTATAATTGGGTATTTTATATGGAGATAGAAAAGGATGATGGTCATTGTACTAAGGAAATAGATGGCTAGGATTAAATCTTGCACTTAAGTGAGCTAATGGGTTTGGAAGAATGGGCTAAGGGTAATTGGGTTGGACCCAGTCTCTTGGGTTTGAACTTAGGCTAAAAAGACCAAATAATACAATGCATCTATAAAAATGTAAAAATCACTCTAAATTAAAATAAACTAATATAAAACTAAATACTACGAGTGAAACTATTTATTTTTTTGTATTTTCAAATGTTATAATACTATAAATATAAATATACTAATTGACTTTAACCTAAAGATGAAAATATTTATTTTATTTTTTTGTAATTTTTATTTTTTGTGATAAAATAAAGTAAAAGAGTCAAAACTATTTAAAATAACGATATTAAACCTAAACTAAATATTTTACGCTAAAATATGTAAAATCTTGGGGAGGGTCAAAAATTACATGTCTACACCGGTAATCCTCCTCAACTAGAGAGGCTACACGTGACATTAGCGCACAGGTCGTCATATCCTTTTACTACCCATTACCCTCCCCTTAATGGTTATATAAGCGAATTTGATTAACGACCTCTAAGCGTGCTGTTGCTCGTCCCTTCCTTGTGGTCCCAGAGGAATTTAGGACCTCTAGACTTAGGCAGTTCTAGACAATCCTAAGGTGTTTAAAGGGGAAAAGTCTAGGCGACAACAAATAACACATAGGACTGTCAATTAAGGAAGCAGGTAAAAGGATCATATTTACCTCCACATATACATAGGCAAATAAACAACACGTCTCAAAAAACTGATTTATAAGAAGTTCAGAAAGCCTAGGAACATGATATCTAGATGAATGGTCCAGACACAGGATATGCAGCATTTGTTTTAATGGTAGTGGCAGAATCCTAACCAGTTTGCCTACTAGTTTTATTGCTTGTTAAGCCTGGAAAAATTCACACATAAACAGAACTGGTTTCATAATTATTTAATGGCCTAAGGCTTGCCTAGGTGTGTATATGCAGTCACAATCTGGGGACTACTTAAATAGTTTGAAGTTCTTTCATCATATAGGCATGCTGATCTAGGTGATGAATATTATAGCATGTGATTTTCTACTGATTCATACCAGGACATGATACATATGTGCGAGGGCTCTTTTAACCTATTTATTTTAGCGACATGTCTCAAGGAAAATGCATGTGTAGTCCTAAAACAAGATCTCTAATGCACATGGAGAAGGTTATTTTTTATTAAACGTTATTAGTATCTTAATGGCAGGATTTCTAAATGATAGAAACTTATACAGAATCAGAAGTGAGATGATGAACTATAACATGTGATATACAGAAGCAATAAACGTGATTGTCCTAAGCAAGGTATCTAATTCATAAATTTTGCATGGTTTAATGCGAGTAAGCATAGCAATCCTAAAGCATGATATCTAATGCGTCATACAAACCTAGAACATGATTTCTACAACAACTCAACATAATGTAACACCTAAAGCATGGTTTCTACCCAACTTACCCCTACAGAATCACATAGCAACCCTCTCCTTTCACTAGTTACCCCAATATCTATTTACAAATAATTATTACAGGCCAGGATTGAATAAATTACACAAATAAAATGTAAAATGATACTATAGGGTGCCTGAAGTAGGCCCAAAGTAAACCTGGGAGTACCAGGCCTTCAATGCTCAGAAATCTCATAGCCAACAAGTGTCCAGGTGTGTCATAGTTTCCTAAGGACCTCAAGGATCCCGGACAGTGCTCACACCAAGACTTTTCTCAAATAGGGACTGGTTATGTGCAGTGTGGAAGAGCCAGCCCTGATATGCCAGAGTTCAGAGAGATCTCAAGGATCCTTAAGCAGTACACAAACCAAAGGGGAAGAACTTAATAACCTAAGAGTAAATGAGAGTGCTTGACATAGTTTGAAAGACTTAGTGAAAACAATGTGGAGATAACTTTTTTAGGAGTGAAAAAGATTTTCTAGAATAGACCAGTTTTAAGAAAATGCTAGGAATGAAAACCAGTTTTTAGAAGAATACTGATAACATTTTGAAATTAGTTCTGAAGAGAGCAAATTCAGTAGACAGTCCATCAATCATAGAAGGTTCAGATCCACAGGCACTTTAGCAGGCAGGTTTGCATACATGGGTGAAAGGGATTGGGAACATATAAGAATCTCATTGAGGGTACATGAATAGGGTGAAGGGAGGCATGTAGACTACAATATGCATAGAAAACTTAGGAGCATCATAGCCTTAACAAATTAACCATGATAGTAGGCAATTAAGACATGGAGCAAAGATGTAGAGGACAGAATTAGACACACAAGTAGGATTAACCATATGCATTAAGTAACCACCTTGATCACATAGTTAAGGTATTAGTAATAAATCACAAACATGCTGGTCAAGCATCAGATAACAGGTGAAGTGTAGACATACTAGTTATACATTGAACATGGCAGAATTTAGGCATGCTAAGCAAAGAAGTAAATAAGACGAGAGGTTAAATTCATAGTCAATGAACTAGTGCAGGAATGAAACATATAGAGTTTGGGTTCAAATTTAACTAGAGACATACCGGTTGAAGAAGAAAAAAGTGCAGAATATAGAGCAAGTGTAATCTCACTATCTAGCCTTGGCTTTTAGCCGGCTAGACCAACAATAGAACAAGTAGCAAAGAAGGAGAAGAGTTTGAGTGTGTGTGTGTGTTGTGAACTGATGTTCGTGTGTTAAGAAGTAAAACATAGTATTTTATATAGTAGTTCAAGAGTAGAGACAATAAGGTAAAAGAATCAGCTTCAGTTAATCAAGGGAAGATCACAGAACCAATTACACGAAAAATCAACATAATCTTCCCTTAATTAAGGGTAATTAACCAATGGTAAGGAAAAGAAATATTTAAGGAAAGAAATTCTAAATTAGACTTAGGCAAAGAGTGAATAATTAAGAATCTAATTAAGGGAATAATCGTGTAAAGAATCAGTAGATACTATAGGCAATTAAATAAGGCAACAAAACTAATTAAAATTATCAACAAGGTAATAATCAAGAATCATACACAAGAATGTTAACAAAGCAAATCACTCAACAATTCTGGAAAGAATATATCAATTTTCATAAACAAAATAGGCTGAATAAAACTTTAGGGACACAGAGAAATTAGGCGGAAAATAATTGAAAATTCTAATAGAGATTAATTAGAAGAAAATCACAAAGCAAGGAATCTGACTAAGGAAAGGTGTGTAACTTAGAATACAGAATGAACCAACACGACTGGTAACTTTGAAAAGCTCAGAATTGAAGCAAAACATCAGACAGTTAGAGTTTAACACAAATCAACTTAGGGCTTATACAACTTTAGCATAAATCAGTCAAAGCACTTAAGAACAAACGACAAAGTGTTCAAAAGTCCGAAAAACCTTTTGAGAAGATGACTTAGGGTAGACCCTAGTTTAGGAAAACAGGGAATTAGTTGAAAACCAAAAATTTTAAAGGAAAACATGTGAGATATGTTCGATTCGTCTCAGATCTATACAAATCTGAGAAGATCAGAGATAAAACTTAGGGTTTTTAGAAATCATGACAGAGACGAGAACATAGGCCTAGAAAATCATGGATTGATATCAAAATAAGAGAGGCTTCATACTCATGGTCGAGCAAATGGCCAGAAACAGGCAAAATAATTAAAGGTGCAAACCAAACTGCCTAGGTCCCTTGAGATCTTCCCAAGGATCTAAGAAACTGATGAACCATAGCAAGTAGGAGGCCAGTATAGGCCTGAGACGATAAAGAAACATCATAGAATGGAGAACTAATCCGGTGACGACGCCTGAGGATTAGGATTTAGGTAAAGAGCGTTTGAGAGAGAAGGGAACGGGTGATGGCGGGTTAGAGTGGAAATGATTTAGGTTAGGAGGGGATCATTTGGAGTTACAATTAGTAAGAATCAATATGGGCCGTTGATCTCAGAGATCAACAGTCAGGATTAGGAGGGCCTGGGTCGGGTCTAATTGCATTTGGGCCTGGGGTGAATTGGGTTAGGGATTTGGGCTGGTTTTTGGGTTCGAAAATTAAGGAGATTAAAAGGCTATTTGTTAAATGCCCAAATAATTGAATAAAATTATTTTATAAAATAATTAACAACGATAAAAAAAAATTTCATGCATAGAAGTACCTCAAAATAATTATTCAATATTTTAAAACTATAAGGGACCAACTTCTGGCAAAATCATGCAATGATGTGTACATGGGCTATAATTGCAAAATTAGTGCAATTGTAACCAAAAGGTGTAAATCTAGCTATTTGTGAAATAATTGGAACTTAATAAGACCATAAATGGTAATATTAAATCAATAGATGTTTTAAAATCATTTGTAATGCAATGTTGTAATTATTTATTTGAAGAAATATTGAGATAAATTAATTTGAAAATGTAAAAATTATGGAAAAATACCCATTGATGGTAATGTATAGTTTTAAAGGTATATATGTATTTCAAAAAATATTATAGGGAATAATTGGGTATCAACAGCTATCCCTCTTTACCCGAGAAGGATGAAAGAGTTTTCGGGTAAAGAAATGATGGCAATTTGACCGAATGAGATGTTTTGATGTTTTTTTTTAAAAAAAATAGAGGTTGGACTCTGGTCTTTGAACTGCCTACATATCCCTAGTTTTATAGGAATTAGGCCATGTGTAGTTCCAGATCCATCGGCGGAATGTACCGATGAAGTCATTACAAGAATGGACACGAGATTTCAGGATGGATGAAAGAGTGGTTATGGTGAACAGTCAAGTTTGAGATAGTTGAAGGAACTGGAGCGAGGTCGCTCCTACTGGGATAGTAGTTGCTTACTGGTCACCTGCAGATAAAGAGATGCTACGAACATGTATTTGTGCGAAAATTTAAACATGATGCAGATTCCCAACGGACCATGAAAGTTGTCTTTGGACAGTTAAGGATGTCGTACTTAGACCAAGATGTCATGGACCATGAATTGTTCAGATAAGAGATTCGAAGGCCATGAAATGATGTTCTCGAGCCATGAAAATGGTGCCTCCGAGCCATGTCGCCTTTGAATAATGATATGCAAATTTGAGAGATTCTCAGGCCATGGAATGGTGTCTTCCAGCTATGAGGATGATGCCTTTAGACTGTGGCGCCTTTGTACAGGTTGGCGATATTTCAGCCCATGAGATGCAACAATATGATGTTAAAGTCAATAAGATAAGACTTAGTCTTGTGAGGTTGAGGGCGGAGCTTGGCCTGAAAGAGGAGCAAATAGATAGTGTCGGAATAGAGCAACATTTATACAAGGAGGGACAATGCTTAGTCCCACGAAAAAGCAATGCCTAGCCTTATGCAAAATTAGATATAGAGCTTAGTCTCATTCTAGATGGGGGACAGGGCTTAGTCTCATGCAGATGGAAGGCAGGGCTTAGCCTTATGCAAATATGGAGGCAGGGCTTAGCCTCATGTGAAAGGGGAGACAAGGCTTAGTCTCATGCAGGATGCGGGATAGGGCTTAGTCCCATGCAAATGAAAGGTAGAGTTTAGCCTCATGCAAATATGGAGGCAATGCTTAGCCTCATGCAAGGTACGGGACAGGGCTTAGTCCCATGCAAAGGAAAGGCAGAGCTTAGCCTTATGTAAATATGGAGGCAGAGTTTAGCCTCATACAAGGTTCGGGACAGGGCTTAGTCCCATGCAAATGAAAGGCAGAGCTTAGCCTTATGCAAATAAGGAGGCAGGGCTTAGCCTTATGCAAGGTTCGGGACAGGGCTTAGTCCCATGCAAATAGAAGGCAGTGTTTAGCCTTATGCAAATATGGAGGCAGGCTTAACCTCATGCAAGGTGCGGGACAGGGCTTAGTCCAATGCAAATGGAAGGCAGTGTTTAGACTTATGCAAATATGGAGGCAGGCTTAGCCTCATGCAAGGTTCGGGACAGGGCTTAGTCCCATGCGAATGAAAGGCAAAGGTTCGCCTTATGCAAATATGGAGGCAGGGCTTAGCCTCATGCAAGGTTCGGGACAGGGCTTAGTCCCATGCAAATATAGAGGCAGGGCTTATCCTCATGCAATGTTTGGGACAGGGCTTAGTCCCATGTAAATGGAAGGCAGTGTTTAGCCTTATACAAATATGGAGGCATGGCTTAGCCTTATGCGAGAGGGGAGACGGGGCTTAGTCTCATGCAGGATGCGGGACAGGGCTTAGTCCCATGCAAATGAAAGGCAGAGCTTAGCCTTATGCGAATGTGGAGGCAGGGCTTAGCCTCATGAAAGGTTCGGGACATGGCTTAGTCCCATGCAGTATGTGGGACAAGGCTTAGTCCCATGCAAATGAAAGGTAGAGCTTAGCCTCATGAAAATATGGAGGCAGGTCTTAGCCTCATGCAAGGTTCGGGACAGGGCATAGTCCCATGCAAAGAATGAATAGCAAATAAGGGTAGAATGTTTCTTAGCTGGAGATACGTTCAGTGTCTGGTGGCCCATTTGATTGTGATTTTGCTTCGTGTATATATATTTGTGAATGCTATTGCTACGTCAGATGTGCCTGCGCTCAAAGAAAAATTGTATGTTTCATAAGGGGAGGTTGGTTCATGCCTTTGTTCGCTAGCCTTGCTTCTTCATGCTGGATGCCTTGTTTGAGTTTCCCTGGGTAACACCTGACTGTTATGGAAATAGAGTTTTCGAAAATATGCAATTATTAATAAAAATAGAGTTATTTTAGAAATAAGGTGAAATATCAAAAAAAATTAGATGAACTAATGACTATAACACATTTCAGAGACATTGCAGCTTTCTCGTGTTAGAATTTTGAGGGTCCTCCTCAAAATTATGCCCCAGTTTGGTAGATGATCCTTCAGTCGTTTGAGAGTAACGAACTCGTTGAATCTTCTTCGGAATTTTGAAAACCCTTCTCAAAATTTTGCCCTAGTTTCTTAACCAATTTCTTATTTCCTGACATGCCATGGCGTTGGCTAGACTTAATCCAGAATTTTGAGGGTCCTCCTCAAAATTCTGCCCTAGTTTCTAATTCTGGGAAAAATGAAAATTTTATTATGATATGACCGAACCCACAGGGCTGCCTATGTCCATTTCTGCAAGTATGAGCGCCCCTCCTGTTAGCACCATGTGAACCATATAAGGACTTTGCCAGTTGGGAGAGAATTTCCCTTTGGCTTCTTCTTGATGTGGGAAGATCTTCTTCAGCACCAACTGTCCTGGTGCAATCTATCCTGGCTTGACCCTTTTGTTTAAAGCTCTGGACATTCTGTTCTGATAAAGTTGACTGTGACATATTGCATTCATCCTTTTTCCATCTATAAGGGCCAATTGCTCACAGTGGCTCTTTATCCATTCTGCATCACTGAGTTCAGCTTCCTGTATGATCCTTAAAGAAGGGATCTCTACCTCGACCGGGATGACAACTTCGGTACCATAAACCAGCATGTAGAGAGTTGCCCGATTGATTTGCGAACTATAGGGCGGTATCCCAACAAAGCGAAAGGTAACTTCTCGTACCATTGTTTGTGGTTTTCTACCATCTTCCTTAGTATCTTCTTGATGTTTTTGTTGGCAGCTTCTATGGTTCCATTCATCTGAGGTCTATAGGTTGTGGAATTCTTGTGCTTGATTTTGAAAGTTTCACACATGGCTTTCATCAGATCACTATTGCGATTGGCAGCATAATCAGTAACAATGGACTTAGGGACTCCAAGTCGGCAAACAATACGATCCTTGACAAACTCTGCAACGACCTTCTTGGTTACAGCTTTGTGGGATGCGGCCTCTACCCATTTTGTGAAGTAGTTAATGGCTACTAGAATAAATTTGTGCTCGTTTGAAGAAGTGGGCTCGATCAGACCGATGACATCTATTCCCCAGGGGAAAAAGACCAAGGTGAGCTTGTTGCATTGAGCTCATTTGGTGGTACTTTTATCATATCGGCATGCACTTGACAATGGTAGCATTTGCGGACATATTGGACGCAATCTGTCTCCACAGTCATCCAAAAGTAATCAGCCCTAAGTATCTTCTTGGCCAAGACAAAACCATTTATATGCGGGCCGCAGATCCCGGTATGTATCTCCTCAAGTAGCTTAGAAGCTTATTTTGCATCGACGCATCTTAGCAATCCCAAATCAGGAGTTCTTCTGTACAAGTTTCCCCCGCTGTAGAAGAAATGGTTGGACAATCTCCGGAATGTGCATTTTTTAGTATGTTTCGTATGCTCCGGGTATTCCCTTTTGCTAAATACTCCATGATGCCATGGAACCAAGGTTTTCCATCTGTCTCCTCCTCGGCATGAGCGTAGTAAGCTGGTTGAATATGGATTCTCACTAGCATGGGATCAATGAAATTCTTATCTGGATGTTGTATCATGGACGACAAAATGGCCAAAGCATCCACAAACTCGTTCTGAATTCTGGGAACATGCCAAAACTCCATCTTCGTGAACCTCTTTCTTAATTCCTGTACACGGTGCAGATATGGCAATATATTGGAATTCTTGGTGGCCCACTCTCCTTGTACCTGGTGCACAAGCAAATCTGAATCACCGATTATCAGCAGCTCCTGAATAGTCATGTCGATTGTCATGTTGAGTCCTAGTATGCAGGCTTCATACTCTGTCATGTTGTTGGTGCAAGGAAATTTGAGTTTAGCAGATACCGGATAATGTTGACCTGTTTTTGATACCAAAACCACTCCAATGCCCACTCCTTTGAAATTTGCAGTTCCATCAAAGAATATCCTCCAGCCGTCGTATACTTTAGTAATGTCCTCTCCTACGAATGACACTTCTTCATCAAGAAAATACGTTTTTAAGGGTTCGTATTCTCCTCCCACCGGATTTTCAGCAAGATGGTCTACCAATGTTTGTCCTTTGACCGCCTTTTGGGTTACATAGACGATATTGAACTCACTTAACAGTATCTGCCACTTGGCGAACTTTCTAGTTGGCATGGGTTTCCGAAATATGTACTTCAGAGGGTCCATCCTGGATATGAGGTATGTGGTATAGGCACAGAAGTAATGCCTCAATTTCTAGGCCGTCCAGGTTAAAGCACAGCAATCGCATTCCTGCAGAGAGTATCGTGCTTCATAATGTGTGAATTTCTTACTTAGGTAGTATATGGCTTGCTCCTTTCTCCCTGTCTCATCATGTTATCCCAGAACACATCCGAAGGCTCAATCCAATACAGATAGATAGAGTAGCAAAGGTCGTCTTAGATCTAGCGAGACCAAGACCGGTGGTGTGGATAGGTACTCCTTGATTTTGTCGAAAGCTTTCTGACAATCCTCGGTACAGCTTGTTTGGGCATCATTCCTCAGTATCTTGAAGAATGGTTCACATATGACTGTGGACTGTGCTATGAAGCGACTGATATAGTTGAGACGTCCTAGGAAACTCATCACGTCCTTTTTGCTCCTAGGCGGCGGTAACTCCTGAATAGCCTTACCCTTAGACGGGTCTAGCTCGATCCCTCGACGATTGACAAAGAATCCCAGTAACTTTGCTGTGGGAACCCTGAATACACACTTTGCGGGGTTCAATTTTAAGTTGTACCTTCTTAACCTGTCAAAGAACTTTCTCAAGACTGTTATGTGATCTGCGGCCCTCTTGGATTTGATAATGACGTCGTCTACATACACCTCTATTTCTTTGTGTATCATATCATGAAAATTTGTTTTCATGGCTCTCATGTAAGTGGCCCCAACATTCTTCAGACCGAATGGCATCACTTTATAATAGTATACCCCACATGGTGTAATAAAAGCTATTTTCTCTGCGTCTTCTTCATCCATCCAGATCTGGTCATAACCCGTGAAGCAATATACAAAAGATTGGAGTTCATGTTTGGTGCAATTGTCGATCAGGATGTGTATATTTGGTAGTGGGAAGTCGTCCTTGGGACTCGCTCTGTTTAAGTCTCGATAGTCAACACATACTTTGACTTTCCCAACTTTATTCGGAACTGGTGCAATGTTGGCTAATCAGGTTAGGTACTCAACCACCCTAAGGACATTAGCTTTAATCTGCTTAGTAACTTCCTCCTTGATTGTCAATCAGTATCTAGTTTGAGTTTTCTGAGTTTCTACTTCACCGGCGGACACATGGGATTGGTAGGCAACTTGTGAGCCACTATGGACGTGCTCAAACCGGTCATGTCATCATTTAACCATGCGAAGATGTCCTCATACCCCTTTAAGAAATGAATGTACTCTTCTTTCTCTATCAGTGATAAGTGAATGCTGATGCGAGTCTCTTTGACAGTCTCGGCATCCCCCAAATTTACTGCTTGGTTTCGTCCAGGTTGGACTAAGGCTTATTCTCAAAGTTCTCAACCTCCCTAACAACTTTCTCAGGTATTTCATCTTATTCATCCGAATCACTATCCTCATATTGCGTTGCCTCATTACATGTCACAATCACTGATTCATCAAGAAAAGTAACAATAATACCGTAGAAAGAAAAAGTGTGGGAGATAATAATGAATAATAAAGAGCAATGCATTTGATTAAAACTGAAAACATCCAAACAAGTACATCTTGATGAACCGAGCATTTATTTTGAAACAAGTAAGTCTTAAAAACAAAATTACTAAAAATCTTAGATGCCTAGAATGGCTATAGAAATAAAATCTACCAACAGCTCCCTTCTCCACAGTCTGAATAGTGAGTCCTTCTTCCTCTTCCTCCTCAATTATTGCACTGCAATCCATGTCTTCGTCCTCCAGGAACAAATTCCTCAACCCAGGTAATGATTCTTCTTCTGCAGTTCCCCGTATTGTATCAGCTTGGTGAAAAGATTGACCCAGATGTGGCACTGGTTGCTCGAGAGGGTTATAAGGTCCACACCATGGAGGCAACCAATCATCACACTCCTGCCATGTATATTGGTATCCGAGCCCGAAAGTAGTACCGTGATGTTTCAGCTGTATTGGTTTGGTGATGCCTTGGAGATTCTTCCCAAGCCCTTTGTCGGGTTCATACCTAGACCATGCTAGTATGCTTTCTATTTTGTTACTCCACCATTTGTCTTTCTCAACGGCATTGACACATTCGATGTGATGATAGGTTTCCCCTTCTAGACTTCTACTGTTCCCAATAACCGAGATGGTTTGACTGGTGTAAATGGGGTTACTATTATCCCCGTGAATGATCACCTTCTGATGGTTCTATCGAATTTCATGGCTTGGTGTAGTGTTGAAGCCACAGCCCTAGTGACATGTATCCATGGTCGGCCTAATAGAAGATTGTATGAAGCTGATATGTCAAGCACTTGGAATTCAACGTCGAACCAAGTTGGCCCCATCTGCAGACAAAGATTAATCTCCCTAATCGTGGCCCTTTGAGACCTATCGAAGGCTTTCACGTTCATGCTTCCTGTATGTATTTCATGGAAACCTTTGCCTAACCTTTTCAGAGTATCCAATGGACAAATATTGAGGCTTGAACCTCCATCAATTAAGACCATGGAAATGAATTTGCCTTCAAATTGCACCATGATATGCAATGATCGATTGAGATTTAACCCTTCAGGAGGTAGCTCATCCTAGTGGAAGATTATCTTATAACTTTCCAGCACCTGCCCTACCATGTTCGCCGTCTCTCCACAGGTGATATTGTTGGGTACATAAGCTTCACTAAACACCTTCATCTAAGCGCTCTTGTGCGCCTCTGAATTTTGCAATAGTGATAGGATGGATATCTGAGCTGGGGTTTTGTTCAAATGATCAATGATGGAACCCTTGCTTGTACTTTCCTCCAAAGGTCATCTGGTCCTGTTTTAATGACAGGCTACTTGGTAGTGGCATCTTTACTTGGCCCTCCAAAGTGTTCAGGTGTATAGATTCTTCTGGTCCTAGTCATTCTTTGTGCACCATCGGATTCCTCCATCTTTGCCTTTCCTTTTTGCTTAGCTTCGGCAATGTAATCCTAGGGTATTGCTTTTGATTGAAAGGAGGTGTGGTTGATACTGTCACTGTGAAAGGTGTGGTGACTTCCACTTCAAATTGAATAGGGGTGGCCGCAGGCGAAGCTACCTCTACCTTAAATGGAACCGATACAACTACCTCAACTTTGATTGGTGACTGAGTCGAGTCTGTACTACGATAGGAGTAAGTGTGACTGCGGGTTTAAAGTCAACAGATTCTCGAATAAGCCTGATTGACTCCTCAGGATCCCATTCTTCATCCATTTCCATCACGTGTATCCCACCACCCGTATGATCCGGGAAAGGGTTGTTGCGGACATTGGGTGCAACTTCTTTTTCTTGTATGACCTTGTTGTCAATCAGTGTCTGGATTTTATTTTTTAATGTTCGGCACTCATCAATGGTGTGCCCTTTCATACTGGAATGGTATGCACAGGTTTTGTTTGGGTTGACCCATCGGGACAGGTTTTCTACTGCCACAGCAGGAATATGAGTGATGTAACCAGTGGCTTTCAACCTTTCATACATCTGGTCGATAGGTTTAGCAATAGCAGTGTATTGTCTGGGTGGTTTGCGGTCAAAATTGGGTTGTGGTCTTGGATAATTTTGGCGAGTTGGAGGTGACTAGAAATGAAATGGTTGGGAATTATAGGTATGATAGACAGTGGTCGGTTGGGAATATCTGAGAGATGAGGGTTGATATGTAGGTGGAGGTGCTTTGTATGTGGGTAGGGGTGTTTGATATGTGGGTGGAGATGTTTGATATGAATGGAGATTTTCGGCCCTGAGCCACCATTACTGCCCCAAAATCTTTCTTCTTTGATATGCCGCTTGTTTGTAATGCATTGCTTGTGGCCTGTAATGCCTCTAAGTTTGTTACCATCCCGCTTTTGATGCCTTCTTCGATTCTTTCCCCGAGTTTGATGATATAAGAGAATTTATGGTTTTCAATAACCATCAACCTTTCACAGTATTGTGGATCCTGTGCTCTGACAAAATATTTGTGCATCTGTTCCTCATCCAAAGATGGCCTGACTTTGGCTGCTTCTGACCTCCAACGAGTAGCATACTCGCGAAAAGTCTCGGTGGGCTTCTTCTTGAGGTTCTGAATGTAGAAAACATCTGGTGCATTTTCTGTGTTGAACTTGAATCGGTCCACGAAATCAGACGCCATATTCACCCAGTTGGACCATTTTTAGGATCCTGGCTGATGTACCAGGACAAAGCGTCTCCCGTAAGACTCCTCATGAAAAGCTTCATCCGAATCTTTTCATACTTTCCGACCCCGATGAGTTTGTCACAATAGGTCCTTAGATGAAACTTGGGATCACCTGTACCGTCAAACATCTCGAACTTGGGATGTTTGTAACCCTACGGCCGTTCTACATCTGGGTGCATGCACAAGTCTTCATAATTCAAACCTTATATCCCTTTGCCTCCTTCGACACCCTGAACTCGACTTGTCAATTTCTTGAGTTCCTTAGCCATGTTCTTGATGAGCAGGTCTTTTTCAGCGGATTCTGGTGTATAGGAGGTTGGTTGAGTAGAGTGAGGTACAGTTTCCACGTATATAGGGTTGTTTTGGTGAGTACCAGGAATCTGGGTGTAGTGGTGGTCATTGGTTGAGTTTTGAGGATCGGGAATGGGTTGTAGGGTGTTCTGGGGAGTGTGATAAGTAGGGGTTGGCGGGTATTGGATTATTTGATGATGGTGTGGTGGTGGGGGTTGGTATCGGTAAAGGATTGAGATTTTGTGGTGGAGTTGCGTATTGATGTGGTGCGGGAGGGTTTTGTGGATGTTGGTTTGGTGTATTTTGGGGAGGCACTGGGTTTTTGGTATTCTGTTGGTTGATATCGGGAATGTTCAAGGTGAGGGATAGGTTTGCTAAGTTGCGGACCTGCTCAAGTTCCCCCTGTAACTCCAGTATCTTTTGTTCTAACCTTAAACTAAATCATTTGGTGCCAGAGTACTCCGTCCGTCTGAAATTTCTGTATTTTTCGCATTTTCCTTTCGAATACCACTTAAGTCGTCCATTTTAGCTTTCCCTTTTCTCTTTGTATTACTTGGAGGAGGAGGAGGTGTCACACCTCCTTTTTCACTACACCCCGTAAGGGCATAAAGGAGTTTTTCCAATTAAATGACAATCAGAATGGGATTTATTATTATTATTCAGAGTCGCCACTTGGAATATTAATGGGGTCCCAAGTCACTGGTTTTGAATCCCGAACCGAGGAAAATTTGACTCTGTATTACAGTCCGCAAACCGGAAATCCGGATAAGGAATTTTGTTAACACGGGAGAAGGTGTCAGGCATTCCCGGGTTCCGTGGTTTTAGCACGGTCACTTAACTGTTGTATTTGTTTTTATCTGATTTTAATACATGCTAGCTTATGTGCCTTTTATTTATAAACCGCTTTTATCATTTATTTTAAAAGAATTGCAACGTCGCGAAAATGCGTCTCGAACCACGTCGCAATCACCCGTGGTTGTTAACACATTATTAAAATCGTGCTTAAAGAATCTAACATAATATTATTTTGAGGAAAGCCGTGAAATTCGCTAAATGGCCCATCCCGAAGTCTAAAGTTAATATAATATCTATTGAGAGCCCCGCAATTTGTGGTTTTATTCGGCGAGGCTCGTCTCATCAATTTAAAGACATCCTGAAGTGAACTATATTTCCATTTTTTGTTTGTCTCTAAAAATAAGGAAAAGATACTTCCTAATTAGCGCGTCCATGTGTCCTTACTAAGATGCCTAACTAATGGTTTAATGGAGACAACTTAGCCTCGTTGAGGCTTGCAGCGTCTGGGCCTTTGGCACCTCATCATTCAATTCTGCCTGTGCTAGAAGGCATTGCCCAGACATGGGCCGCATTCATACGAGAAGCAAGCCCCAAGTAGCTCAATTAACGTGAGGCCCAACTCGGCTTACTACACGATTGTTGAAATCTACTTAAATGAATTAAGCCAACACGGTTCACAATTTAATTGATGCTCAAATCACTAAATCCCACTACAACTCAGCAAATAGGCTAGCATGTACAAAGATTATTTAAAAAAAAACCTGTTTAACTCCTAATCTCCAATTAATACTTATTATCATGATCGAATTTGAACATACTTTGAATCTAATTTCAGCTATCAGTTTGGTTTGGACTTAAGGTCACTTTAACAGCGTATTTCAATCTGGTTTTGTACGAACGCAGTCAGTCACTAACGTCAATGCACATCACAGCTCAAATTAAATTTCCAATTCAAACTAATCGTCAGTTCAAGCTACTTCTGATTTTCAAGATCTAAACAGAGAAATGCTAACATAAATCAAATGCTAACTACAACTGATAACTATAAATTAACAGTCCATTACAAATATAAATTCAGTCAATTCAAATCACTCTTAGCAAAACAGCACTCCAAATTACCAAAGTTGATTACAAAAGCAAATGTTGAAATAACTGAAGATGCAACTGAAATTAGGCCTCCATTTCATTTCATTTCAATTGGATGTTAACACGCATCGAGTTCAGGGCATGTACCTGGAATCAGAACAAACAATGAAGCAAAATGGAGGTCAACTGAAGCAAAAATACTCGAGCAGTAGCTCAGAAATCAATTTGAATCCCTAGCAGCAATCAATGGAGTGTAAAAAAAACAGTCCAACACAGATTCAAAACCCAGAAGTGCTTGAAAATTACGCAGAACTATCAGATCTCTTCGAAACCAACTCAAGTGAAACCAAAACCATTTAAAAATCAACCAGAACTCCAGAATCCAAAGCACTCAAGCTCAAACTAGAAGATGCATTGTATTTACTAACAAAACTCGAAATCAGCCTAATACTCCATGGGACGGTATTGGTTTTTTTTGGTTTTTTGTATTTTTGTCTGATTTTGTATTTTTGTAAATTTGAATTCAAATGCTAATTTGAAATTTTGAGAAAGGGTGAGATCTGTAGGTGGGAATTTGATGGCTAAAAAAAACCCCTTCATGAAGTAAAGGGCATGCCCTTTTATAAGCACCCATGAGGGCAGCCCTCAGATTTTCAGTTTTCAATGTCAGTCTCTTACCTATTTATTCAATTAGTCCCTTATTTTCTAACTTGTTACCCAAGTAATACCGCTAAAATTATTGAAATCTACATCAAAGTACCACTCTAGAAGGCCCTAGAAGATTCTAGTTTCAACTACCATGTGCTGCCCAATCCTAAATGTCTAAACTACCCTTGAACTTAAGCTAAAACTACAGCTATAACCAAGATAGTTTCTTAAGCTCTGAATATACCCCAATTTAAACTCTTGTTGAATCTATCGATTGAACTCAGAATTAATGACCAAACTAACTACCAAAGGACGACTAATTAAACTGAAACTGAACTAACTAGTAATTAACCTAAACACCAGAAATTAATTCAAACAAAACTTAGTAAAAACTAATTAACAAATTATCAATGGCTTAACTAAAAATCAAACTAAGATCAAGAATTGGAACATATTAAAATCAAACAAACAACTAGACTTAATCAAAACAAATCAGGACACAAGATTAGAACAATATTGACAAAAATTAAAACGCAAATTATACTAGACATTAACCATGGAATTCACACATGCAGAAAATCAGAAAAGGAAAAAGAATTGAAATAAAAGAAAATGCCAACAAGAACTCACTAACAACAAAGAGCTCCGGTCAGTGGTTGTTTCTCCAAATCCCCCGAAATTTCTGACCCGTAATATCCCTAACCATGTGTTTTCATAAGAAAACACCTGGTTAGGGTTGTTAGGGTCCGAAATCATGGACACTTTGCATTAGGGTTTTTGGTCGAAAACCTTCAATTTGATATTCGAGCTGTTCCAAGTAGATTCGAGAGATAGGGCTATGGGGGTTGGGTAGAGGAGGCCTAGGCGGTCACATGGTATTAATTTGGTGGTGATTGGGGCAATTAGGGTTTCGGCCAGACTTTGATTGAAGATTCGAAAAATTTAACTGATATCTGAGGACAACTGGTTGTGGATTTGGGTTAAGGGAGTTAAGGAGATCCGACGGTGTGAGTTTGGTCGGATTTGGACTACTTTGTGACTTGGCCGGAAAAACTTTAAACGGACATTCGAAAGGTTTGGCGTTGATTCGAGGGAAATCAATGGCATGGTTGAAAAGAGGGGAACGAGGAGATTTACGGGTGTATTTCTGGTAGCCGTTGGCGTAGGTGGCGTTCGCCGGCGGCGGTGACTCCGGCGGTGTTACAGAAGAGATACGAGGAAGACGGACTTGGTTCTTTCGGGTTAAGACCAGATTTTAGGACAATTATATTAAAATGGGGAAGAGGGTTCCTGGCTGTCGGATCAGAAGATTTTAATAGCCATGATTTACTGTCCCCCAAACGACGTCGTTTTGAGGATTAATGAATTGGACCGGGTGGGAAGGGCTTGGACTGGGTCGAATTATGTTGGGCATTTGGGCCTGAATTAATTCAAATGTAACAACCCACTTTCATTTCTTTATTATGTATTTTATTTTGTTTTTCTTTCCAATTGTTTTATTTTTCTCTTTTCTTGTTTTGTATTTATTTTCTTTTCATTGTTGTATTTTTATACTTTTCTTTTCTGATTTTGCAAGAATTTAAAAGAAATTCCTAATATGTTTCAAAGTCAAACTAATTAACTCCTAAAATTGTTTAAAAACTATTTCTAGACGAATTCACAGTTAAACAATTAAAAATGCAAAAGTGAACTATTTTTGTTATTTTCTTCATATTTTGTTCTAAAACAAATTAACCCCTAATTAATACTAAAATATGAAATTAAATCCTAAATGCAAATGCATATTTTTGTATTTTTCATATGAATTAAAATGCACAGATAAAATGCAACAAATAACAAAAAATGACACCAAAATTCACAAAAATTGTAAAATAATAAAGAAATTATTTTGTTTGAATTTCTGGGAATAATTTGCTTTGGGCAAAAATCACGTGCTCACAGCTGCCTCTCTTTGCCCCGAAACACGAAGAGTTTTCGTGCAAAGATAAGTGAGCGGAAATGAGCGATTTTTGCCCGTTTGAATATTCCGTGTGAAGTATTTTTTTAAAAAAAAGTTTGACCGCACCCTGCTTCGGAGGTTGCCTACATATCCTGGGCTAAACAGGAATCAGGTCAGTGTAGTTCAGGAGTGTCTGGTAGCTGGGACTACCAGGAGCTATGATTTCACTGCGATTGCTACTACTACTGCTTGCTGACCTTCCTTATTACACCATGACAAAATAAAATAAGCTAAACTAAACTATGACCTATGAATTACAAAATCCTATCTAAATTCTTCAAACTTGTTGTTGTACTTCCTCGTTGCCTTGTTGTCTTGTGTTTTCTTGGTAACATCCTTTGTTGCTATTGCAAACTACAAACTGAGGTGTTATTCCTTTCTTCAAATTGCTGAACTTGAATGTATTCCCTTATTGTACAGGTGGGCTCCCGATTACTGAAAGTTGAACTGTATGTCTCTATTCTCCAGGCGGACTCCTGACTTCTGAATCTTGAAACTGAATGTATTCCTCTGTTATCCAGGCGGGCTCCTGACTGCTGAACTTGAACTTGAATGTATTCCTCTGTTATCCAGGCGGGCTCCTGGCTGCTGAACTTGAACTTGAATGTATTCCTCTGTTATCCAGGCGGGCTCCTGACTTCTATTTTGAGATGTATTCCCTGCTCTCCAGGCGGGCTCCTGACTGCTGACTTGAAATGTATTCCCTACTCTCTAAACGGGCTCCTGACTTTAAATAGACAAAACAAAGAAAATTTTCTGCCCCAGTTTGGTGGTTGGGGGCAGATGTGATTGTAAAACTAAACCATATTACCAAGTATCACTTAGGATTTGAAAGCCAGGTCCCATTATTCAGGGGGGTCCTGACAAATCTTAACTAAACGATGGATTAAAACCTAAGTTATATCTTCTACAGGTGTGACTTCTGCTAAATCTTGCTATCTAAGAGGATCTTTAAACTACTCCCCATTATCCAGGAGGGTCCTGAAAATCAAAGGTCAAATTTTATCTTAAGGGTGACAACTTTCATGTCTGAATTACACTACCCTACAATAGAGTTTACGCTAAATGTGGTTATCTAATTGAAATTTAAAGCAAAGTCCCATTATTCAGGAGGGTCCTGGAAACTCCTAATTGAATCTTTTCTCGAACATGCACACTTCTAAACTAACTTATACTCCTTTAGGGTACGTTTATGCTAGATTATGTTATTTTGAAATTTAAACTAGGTCCTATTTTCCAGGAGGGTCCTAAAAATTAAAAAGCGAACCTTTTTGGTGACTGCCTTTCTCCACAGAGATTTCCTTTGAAACAAACGAACTTTTCTGCCCTTATTTTAATCAAAGAAAATTTGTCAGTTCAAAATGGTGGTTAGTTGGTGGCATTCTTGCTGGAGATCTTTCTGCTGCATTGTTTTATTCCGACTGGCTTCCCGAACTGGCCCTGAACCGCTTTGACTTTCTGACTGATCTTCGAACCCCTAACTCTGACAAACCGAGTGTTCTGTACCCATGTTGTTGTTTCACACCTCTGACCCTTTTTCTGAACCTTTGCACTTCCCACGACATTTCCCAATCATTCCACAGATGACATTTCCGGTGATTCCCTGTATTCCACCTTTCATCACAATGTTTTTGACATGCTCTGACCACATTGCGCTTTACACTTTTCGAAATCTGGTAGTGAGTTTTGAAATCCCTTTCCACTTGCTTTGAACAAAACTGATATTGAAACATTTTAGACAGATAAAACCCCCAAAGAAAAGAAATGCAATGAGTTTACGAGTTAAGGATAAGAAGAATCCAAAACTGGATGACTGCTAAAGAGAAAAGGGGAACGAAACTTATCTGACCGGAACAGCCGGTACCAATCGTCATGACATGCATTTCTGACTAATCGGCCCAATTTGTCCAACTAACCAACTCTTGGTCGCCACCTTTTGTTGCCCCAGAATTTCCATCACTTTATTACTTTATCCAAACCTTAGCTTTGTTCATCCTGTGGTGCCTCGAAACAATTTTCCACCAACAGACCTTTCTCCATCAATTATTTCTCAACTCACTTTCGCCTCAAGGTACCTGCAAGGGTTTTCACCAATAAGACTCTCTCATTTTATTCTTTCTCTCAACTCCCGTCGCCTTACGGTGCCTGTGCAGGTTTTCACCAATAAGACTCTCTCATTTTTATCTTTTTGCTTTTCTTGCTTGAACCAGAGTGTTGCCCCAGACATGATTTACATTTACCTGCTCGACTTGGCATTTCTCAAAGATTGATCAGAAGGTCTTTCTTTGGACCGTAATGTGCGCTTTGGACGGGGCTAGAAAGAAAGGGTATGAAAGTCTCAAAATAATTTCAAAATGTGTTAAAATTACAACTTTCGAAATCAGATTTCTTACAACAACCATGACTTCTGCCCCAATTTCTTGCTTGGGACTTTGGATTTTATTTCGGTATGATTGAACCTCAGTGAGGCTGCCTACGTACCCTTGCGGGGTCAAGTCAAACGTAGCTCACGTCATAGAGACTACGTTGTTGTTTTTTTTCTTTTTTCCGCTCTTCTTTTCCTTTGTTTTCTTCATTTTCTTTTCTTCTTTTTTTCTGTTCTTTATTCTTTGCACTTTTCAATTTTCTTCTTCTTTTCTTTTCCTTCTTTTATTCCTTTCTTTTCACTTTTCTTTATTTTTCTTTTTCTTTTCATTTTCTTTTCTTCCGCACTCGCGTTTCTTAATGGTGACATTGATTCCGAAAGAGGGATATGAAAGCAAATAAGTAAGGCTCAAAAGGGATGACAAGGGGTAAAAGTGTTTAGATAGCAAAACAAAATGCCTTCGTCATTTCAATCTTTAAAATATGCCAAATACAAACAAGTACAATCAAAATAAAGAAATCGTACATAGCATCTCTTGACCGCATCGGAATTGATGGCCATTTCTGCACATTTTCCTTCCACATCTGTCAGATATAATGCACCATTAGACAACACTCTGGTTACGACAAATGGTCCCTGCCAATTTGGAGAAAACTTTCCTTTTGCTTCTGCCCAATGAGGCAAAATACGTCTCAACACTAACAGTCCCACCTCAAACTTCCTCGGACGTACTTTCTTGTTGTACGCTCTTGCCATTCTTTGCTGATATAACTGACCATGACACACTAATGCCAATCTCTTCTCGTCAATCAAACTCAATTGCTCAAGGCGGCTTTTTACCCATTCATCATCATCGATCTCAGCCTCTACAATGATTCGAAGAGACGGGATTTCCACTTCTGCGGGTATCACTACTTCCGTACCATATACCAAAGAGTAAGGAGTCGCCCCCACCGAAGTACGAACAGTGGTGCGGTATCCCAACAATGCGAAAGGCAGCTTTTCATGCCACTGCCTAGATCCTTCCACCATTTTTCGGAGTATTTTCTTTATATTCTTATTGGCTGCCTCAACCGCACCATTTGCCTTAGGGCGGTATGGAGTAGAATGACGATGAGTAATCTTGAACTGCTCACATGTCTCCTTCATCAAATGACTATTGAGATTAGCGCCATTGTCCGTGATGATTACCTTCGGAATCCCAAACCGACAGATGATATTTGAGTGCACAAAATCAACCACTGCTTTCTTGGTCACGGATTTGAAAGTTTTCGCTTCAACCCACTTGGTGAAATAATTAATGGCCACCAGAATAAACCTGTGCCCGTTTGATGTTGCTGGCTCAATTGGCCCAATGACATCCATGCCCCAAGCAACAAAGGGCCATGGCGCAGACATTGTATGTAACTCGGATGGTGGAGAATAAATCAAATATCCATGCCCTTGGCACTGATGATATTTACGCACAAAACTGATGCAATCCTGCTCTATAGTGAGCCAGTAATAACATGCTCTGAGAATCTTCTTTGCTAGAACGTACCCACTCATATGCGGTCCACAAACTCCGGAATGTACCTCAGTCATGATAGATGTGGCCTGTCTCGCATCAATGCATCTCAACAACCCGAGGCCTGGAGTTCTTTTGTACAACACTCCTCCACTAAGGAAAAACCCGCTTGCCAACCGTCGAATTGTTCGTTTCTGATCACCTGTAGCCTGTTTCGGATACACACCCATCTTGATATATTCCTTGATGTCATGAAACCATGGCTCACCGTCAAGTTCCTCTTCCACCACATTACAATAAGCGTGCTAATCGCGGACCTGAATCTGCAAAGGGTCCACGTAAGCCTTATCCGGATGGTGTAACATCGATGCCAGAGTAGCCAACGCATCGGCCACTTCATTATGAATCCTTGGAATGTGCTTGAATTCTATTGACTGAAACTGTTGACAAAGCTCATGCAAACATTGTCGGTACGGTATAAGCTTTAAGTCATGTGTTTCCCATTTTCCTTGAATTTGGTGTACCAGTAGGTCCGAGTCACCCATGACCAAGACTTCTTGGACACCTATATCTGCAGCTAATCTCAACCCCAAGATACATGCCTCATATTCTGCCATGTTGTTTGTACAATAAAAACGAAGCTGAGTTGTAACAGGGTAATGTTGCCCTGTTTCAGAAATAAGCACCGCTCCTATTCCCACGCCTTTCATGTTTGCAGCCCCATCAATGAAAAGTTTCCATCCTGGTTTCTCACCTTGTTCCAACTCTTCAACATGCATCACCTCTTCATCAGGGAAATAAGTCTTCAAAGGTTCATAATTTTCATCAACCGGATTCTCGGCCAGATGGTCCGCCAAAGCCTGTGCTTTCATCGCAGTCCGAGTCACGTAGACAATGTCAAACTCTGTGAGCAGGATCTGCCACTTTGCAAGCCTCCCTGTGGGCATAGTCTTCTAAAAGATATACTTTAACGGATCCAAACGAGATATGAGGTAAGTAGTATAAGATGACAAATAGTGTTTCAGCTTCTGTGCCACCCAAGTTAGGGCGCAACATGTCCTTTCAAGATGAGTATACTTAACCTCGTAGGGTGTGAACTTCTTGCTTAGGTAATAGATGGCCTGCTCCTTCCTTCCGGTGATATCATGTTGACCCAATACACAGCCGAACGAATTGTCCAGTACCGTTAAATATAGAATCAAAGGTTGCCCTGGTTCTGGCGGAACAAACACGGGTGGATTTGACAAATACCCCTTTATCTTATCAAATGCCTCCTGACATTCGTTTGTCCACTTGACCGCAGCGTCTTTCCTTAACAGCTTAAAGATAGGCTCACAAGTTGTCGTGAGCTGGGCGATGAACCTGCTGATATAATTCAATCTTCCCAGCAAACTCATCACCTCGGTCTTGTTCCTTGGAGGTGGCAATTCATGGATGGCCTTGATTTTTGATGGATCCAGCTCAATACCCCGGCGGCTGACTATGAACCCCAACAACTTTCCAGACGGCACCCCGAACGCGCATTTTGCAGGATTAAGCCTGAGATTGTACCTGCAAAGCCTTTGGAAGAACTTTTTCAAATCCTTGACATGGTCAGATTGCTGTCTAGACTTTACAATCACATCGTCCACATACACCTCGATTTTCTTGTGTATCATATCATGGAATATTGTTGTCATTGCCCTCATATAAGTTGCCCCAGTATTTTTCAAACCAAACAGCATGACCCGATAGCAGTATGTTCCCCATGGCGTGACGAATGCCGTCTTTTCTACATCTTCCTCGTCCATTAAAATCTGATGATAACCCACGTAACAATCCACAAAAGAACAAATCTCATGTTTGGCACAATTATCAATCAATATGTGGATGTTCGACAGCGGAAAATTGTCTTTTGGACTTGCCTTGTTAAGATCTCGATAATCGACACACACCCTGGTCTTGCCATTTTTCTTCGTCACATGCACAACATTAGTTAACCAGGTGGGATACCGTGTAACCCGAATGACCTTCACATCGAACTGCTTGGTGATCTCTTCTTTGATCTTTACACTTGTGTCCGTTTTCAACTTTCTCAGCTTCTGCTTGACAGGAGGGAATGCTGGGTTAGTGGGCAATTTGTGAACCACTAAATCGATACTTAGCCCCAGCATATCATCATACGACCATGTAAAAATATCCTTGTACTCAAACAATGCTTTGATTATCTCCTCCTTGAGTTGTGGCTCCAGATGAACACTTATTTTAGTGTCACGGACATTGTCTTTGTCCCCTAGATTAACTGCTTCTGTGTCATTTAGGTTAGGTTTGGGTTTTCTTCAAAGCGACTTAATTCTTTACTAACTTCCTCATAGGCCTCGTCATCATCATATTCCACCTCATCGTCAAACTCGATTTCTTGCACTATTATTTCTGAGTTAGATTGGCTTTTAAAACTGGGCCAAAGATTCCTCATGCATGTCATGTCATCGATATCAGCGTAAAAAGAACTGTACAGAAAAGAAAAGAAAAAGAAATGGAAACAAAATTAGGAATTAAGAAAGAAAAGGAATTGCATTTCTTTGAATGTAAAGATAACAGGGTTTTAACTCATCCAAACGGACGGAACATAGCAACTGAACCTGGAATAATCCAGGTGAACAAAAGGAAAACAAAACCCACTACCGCGACTCCCTCCGAGATGGAAGAGAGTGGCTTCCTAGTTGTTGACATTAGCACGCGGCCCGATGTACTGTATATCTGCTTTGCTCGACCCTTCCCCGGCCTCAACCATGTTCACCTCAGCAAATACCCTCTCAAGCCCTTTCTCCAAGTTCCCATCCGCACTAATCAGTGGACCAGACACCTTTGCTAATAATTGCTTCCCGATACTTGGCCTGACGAAGGACCTGGACAGACGTGGAATTGGTTTGGGAAGAACCCGGCCTCTTTTATTCATCTTGCGGACTCGTCTTACATCTGTCGCTGTAGGCTTGAACCCAGCCCAAAGGTATCCAGATTCTTGGGCAAATAAATTGGCTGAACAATACCTTGCAAATCAGCACCCAACCCTTTGCCTAGTACAAACCCATTTTTCAACATTTCAGAGGCTACCATGACAGTTGCAGCTGTTATTCTGGGGACTGGGACACTTTTCCCCTCAGGAACCTTTTCTACTGAGACTGTATCGAAAACCTGGTAAACCCACGGCCCCTTATCATCATCAGTTTCTATGAAGGGTACGATGGCATCACTTACAATGCTCATGTTGTCTTCCCCATGTACTACGATCTCTTGTCTATCCCACTCGAATTTGACCATCTGATGTAGTGTAGAAGGCACCGCTTTGGCAGTGTGGATCCATGGTCGCCCCAACAGAAGATTATAAGACACCGCCACGTCTAACACCTGAAACTCCATGGTGAACTCGACCAGACCAATTGTCAATTCAAGTATGATGTCACCCACTATGTCTGTACCACCACCATCAAACCCCCAAACGCAGATGCTATTCTTATGAATTCTTTCATCATCAACCTTCAACTTGTTCAATGTAGACAAAGGACAGATATTGGCACTGGACCCATTATCAATCAGTACTCGAGTGACTACCGAATCTTCACATTTCATGTTTAAATAAAGAGCTCTATTATGTTATGTACCCTCAACAGGCAATTCATCATCAGAAAATGTCACTATGTTTACCTCAAAGATTTGTTCGCGATTTTCTCCAAATGATTCACTGAAATTTTATCGGGGACATGAGCTTCGTTCAATATCTTCATCAGAGCCCGGCGATGTTCATCCGAGTGGATAAGCAACGAAAGCAACGAGATATGGGCTGGCATTTTCCTTAGCTTCTCAATAATAGAATAATCTTGCACTTTCATCTTTTTCAAGAACTCTTCTGCCTCTTCCTCCGTAATAGCTTTCTTAACTGGTGCCGGATTTTCCTTGGGAGCCCTAGCCTTTCTCAACTCTTCGAGGGAAAAACAACGTCCTAAGCGAGTTAAACCTTGTGTTTCACAGACTTCCTCTTTGATTTCCTTCCCCTTGTAGGTCACAACTACCTGTTCATACTTCCACGGGACGGCTTTACTGTTAATTACTGGTAACTTGGTTACTGGCTTTATAACAACTGGTTCTATGTGAGCCCCCTTCGCGATTGCCGCAGGTGTGCTTGATACTCCCCGAACAACTACCTTGATCGGCTCTGGTTTCTTCACAACAATGGAAGATCCTTTCCCCATCACCACAACTGGCTTGTTGTCTATTCTTTTCAACTGAACCGATGGTTTCACACTAGCTGACTTTTCATTCACTTTGGCTTCACTAGAACGGATCGTCATGACTGCCTATGAGGGCTTCTTAAACTCTGCTCCCTTATGTATCAGTTCAATCATGTTGGCCTCATGATGCGCTGGCAACGGGTTCTGGTTGATATTGGGCACCTCCGGGGCCTGAACCTCAATTCTGTTTGTGTCAATAAGCTCTTGCACAACAGTTTTCAATCTCCAACATTTCTCAGTATCATGTATTGGAGCCCCTGAATAATACTCACAGCTCACTGAATGGTCCAGATTTCTAGGAAGGGGATTTGGCATTTTGGCCTCAACCGGGTTCAACAGGCCTACCTGTCTCAGTTTGTGGAAAAGTGTTGGTATAGGATTCTCCCAGCGGAGTGAATGTTTTCTATTTCTGCATTCTCTCGTTTCTGAAAGCCTGGCTTGGGCGGAAGCCGGATCCTGGCCTATAAGCCCTCGGGTGTGTATATGTGTTTTGTGGAGTTGGGTATGTATTTTGGGTAGCCGGCGCACGCCATTACGCGTGAGCCGGAGGCTGGGTATACGTTTGGGCATTATGGACGGAAAAGTTTGGCTCTTGTGGTGGATAATAGTGTTGAGGAGGGCCATATGGGGTATACGGGTAATTTGGGTGGTGGGGTCTGGGATGGTTGTAATAGGGTGAAGGGCTTCTAGACCTGGACCATACTCCGGATTCGACAGTTGCAACCTCTTCTTTCTTTTTCTTTCCAAGCACACCCCCAGTGTCGTTTTGAATGGCTTGGGTGGTTGCTTTGATTGCTGAATAACTCATGATCTTATTGGATTTGAGTCCCCCCTCAACCATGCCTCCCATTTTCACGACTTCATTAAAGGACTTGCCCACTGCTGACACCAAATGACCAAAATAGGTAGGCTCCAAAGCCTGCAATAAATAATCAACCATTTCACTCTCTTTCATCGGGGGGTCAACCCTCACCGCTTGCTCTCTCCAACGGAACCCATATTCTCGAAAGCTCTCACCGGGCTTCTTCTCGATCTTTGTCAATGACAGTCGATCTGGGATGATTTCAAGATTGTATTGAAACTGACAGGCGAAGGCTTGGGCCAAGTCATCCCAGGTGTACCACCTGCTATGGTCTTGTCTAGTGTACCATTCCAACGCCGATCCGCTCAAACTTTGGCTGAAATATGCCATCAGCAATTCATCTCTCCCTCCTGCTCCTCTCATCTTGCTACAGAATTCCCTTAAATGTGCTACTAGGTCGCCATGCCCGTCGTACAAATCAAACTTAGGCATCTTGAACCCGACCGGTAACTGAACATCTGGGAACAGACATAAATCTTTATAGGACACACTTACTTGGCTCCCTAACCCCCTCATGTCTCGGAATGATTGCTCCAGGCTTTTGACCTTTCTGATCATGTCCTCCTGCTCAGGGTTTTTGGGCGGCTTCTTGATGCCTGGCGTGAGATCAAGATGAGGGGTATAAGAGTAGGGTTCTGGTACTTTGAAGGTAGGCTCAGGGGGATAATACTGGTTGTCGTGCGTCTGGAACAGAGGTTCACTAGGGGATCGGTGTAGGGTAGCAGGCGGAGGTGCTACAAAAACGGGAGTGATTGGTGGAGGATGGTATGAGACTTGTTTGGATGGAGGAGCCTGTGATGTATGAGAAGTGGTGCCTTGGCATTGTTGGTAGAGTGGAAATGATGGAGATGAATTCACAGTGGGTGGCTCCTGAGGTTGAGCCAATGGTGGGATATAAGAAGGGTTAGCGGGATAAACTAGCGGTGGATGTCCCTTCGCCCAGGCTTGGTACATTTCACCCATCTGTTGTTTCAACTTATACATTTCCTCCCTCATTGCATGAACGCCCATTTCTTCTACTTCTTTCGATGGGTCAACAATACTCGTATCAGATTCCGGGCCAGTCATGTTCACTTTATCTTTAGACCGGGTGTTGTATGGATGAGTTGCCAGAATGTCAAACAACTAACCACCTACCTGGACTCACACATTTAGACAACAATTCCGTTAGCGATTAGGCTTTAACATATTGGATAACCGCACATTGGGCATGAATGCACCTATACAGTTAACCATTACTATTATGTATTTGTTCAACCGCATGCGTCATCCCGACATTTCCTTAGTTCCAACTGTAAGCTTTCTCTTTTCTTTTTGTTTTCTTTTCTCTCTTTCTTTTCTCCTCTCTTTTTCTTTTCCTTTCCTTCCTCCTTTATTCTATTCCTTTCTTGTTTTTCCGCTCTGCTCTTTTCTTTTCTCTCTTCTCTTATTTTCATTCATTTTTTCCTTGTCTCTCCGCTTTTCCCTTTCTTATTTCCCTTTCTTTGTTTTCTTTTCTTTACTTGGTTATGGTCGAATCCTATGGATACTGTCTATGTATCGTGACCCCACACGAATTAGACCAGGCGTAGTTCGTGAAAATAAGTGCCAAAATAAAGGAACAAATTTTTGGGAATTTTCAGATTTTCATCAACATTCTATTACAAACTAAACATTTTAAAATGGAAAATAATGGACTCCAACTAAACTCAAATACAAACTCCGAACATACTAGCATACTTGGACGCAAAAAGTAAATAGACTGACAAACAACAAACTCTAGAATGGAAAATACAGACTCGATCTATGAATACATTAGTGCTTCAAAAGTGGGTGCCCGCGGGGCATCATTCGGCCTCGCCGCGGGATTAGGTGCCAAATCCCTTTCAAGTTGCTCCAGCTCATACATGGTTCGCTTGACATAAATCATTACTTCAGAAAAAAAGGTAGTGCGGGTCATGTCTTCACATGCCCGACATCTCCTGAGGATGGCATGGGCAATGATCTCAATCTTGTCTCTTATTCGACCCTTTTCTATAAGCAATCGCCTTACTTGATTATTGCGAGCCTCCAACACATGAGAATCCTGAAGATGCTGATCCTATAACTGCTGTATTTCTACTTCCATTCGGGTCAGTAAGTCATAGCAATGTTCACTTTCGGTCTCAAAAGCTTTAGCTTGCTTAGCTGCCTTATCCTCAAGGGTGACCACTTTTCTTTTCAGACTAGCAATGGTCTTTTCATAATCCTTCTTTAATTGTTGCATGTAATGGGTGCGTTATTCTGTTCTTTTTACCCCCTGTGCCTGGAGTTCCGCTATGGTGCCTTCGGATTTTTTCAGCTCATCCCGCACTCACTAATTTCCTTTTTCAGCCCCTTTATCAACTGCTCGTCCGACCGGCTCCTTTGTTGGTTATTGGCAGCTATCCTCATTTGCTGGATTTGGGCCCTAAGCGCCTCATTTTCTTGGGCCAACCTGTTCTTTTCTCCCTGATCAGCAGCAACTTGCACACTGTTCTCAAATTTCAGAGCTCCAATCTGTTGTTTCAGCTTGCCGATTTCAGCCTGATAGCCTTCTTCTTTTGCTAGCCAACCCCATTGTTCTTGTGATGATTCAGTGAAATCCTGGATGTGGGGTCTTTTAGCTGGCCTCTGATGCTCAAGCTCTCTTCTGTACCATGCGAGGTATTCTGGCGACATTTCTCCTTTGGCCCGATCCTGCACATAAGTATCTGCTTGTAGATATTGACATTCATTCCAAATCTCGCGGACTTTTGCTTCGGGAGACTGTCCGTCAGGGCTAATCTCAATTACTTGAGCACTAAGATCTTCCTCCCGTGGCACTGTTTGGCATCTCCCAAGTTGTCTCAGAACCCGACATGGAGCATAAGGCTGGATGCTCTTAAGTCCCATCAAAAGAAAATGCGACCTAGCTGCTGGCATGTATATGATTTCTTCAACAGGCAACCATCCCAACGTCCACTGTATCTGACTGTCCATAAGAGTACGAAAGTATGATATCCATGCTGTTACTCCTTCAGGTAGACTAACCCCATCAATCTTTGTGTAAAACTCTCCTATATATGTTTTGTCAGACGAACCATAACTCAAGAGCTGGGAACGGCGGCATAGATGCTCGGTCATCCACATTTGTAGCAACAAGTTACACCCCTAAAAAAAGTTGCCTCCGACTTTGCAGGCAGTGAGAGCTCGGAAAATGTCAGACATGATCATAGGCGCAAGAGTGCTTTCATCTTGAGTAAGCAAGGTACTGACGACCCCGACTACTTTTATATCAATATTCTCGTCTTTCCTTGGGAACACCAGGAGGCCCAAAAAGGTTATCATGAAAGCCACCCGTCTGTGCTCATCCCATTTTTGACGATTATTTTTACTGCATAGCTTGATGTCCGTCTTGTTAAACCCTCCCACGTGGTCGTACCTGTCGTATATGAAGCCTTTTGCCAAATCTGTATTATGGACTGTCCTGGGTATTTTTAATTAGTCTAAAAACCGATGCACCGTGATGGCTCTTGGAGCAACCAGATATTTTCCTCTTAACGGAATCTCAGCATTTCCGGTGTACCCGGCGATTTCCTCCAGAGTTGGGGTGAGCTCAAAATCTGAGAAGTGGAAGACATTGTGCGCCGGGTCCCAACAAGTGACCAACGCTCTTATAATATCACCCCGAGGCTTGATTTCAATAAACCCGTAAGACCTTTCAGATATTTCTTGACTTCGTCTTGTCCTTCTTTGCCTAAATCGTTCCACCATAGCCGCAACTCGAAAGGGATTTTAGTCATTATTTAGAAAGGTTCGTTTTGCATCTTGCTCATTCTGCACATTTATTAAAGTGATTTAAGCAAAAACAAAACTTTTATTTGACTCAGAACAAAATTAACTATTTCTTTTTTCAAATGTAAAATGAAAGACTCGGTTTTCGAACATGGCCTTTCAGCACTCCCAAGAATGAAGATTTTCAAGCTGTGAGAGTCAACCGGTCAAAAATAAAAATGACCAAAAATGGCCGTCTTTGCAAAGTCAGCCTTCCGGCGTCCCTTTCATGAACATTCGGCTATTTTTGACAAAAACGACATCACCTAACTTATTTACGACGAAAATTAAGAATTTGACATATATATTTTTGGCTAATTTTTGCAAAGGGGAGGTTGGACCCGATGAGGGTTGCCTACGTATCTCACGCCCTGTGAGAATCAAACCTGCGTAGTTCGGGCAAAGAAACTAACTATATTTTTGAAAGCAAGCCTCTTTCTTTCATTTTCCATGGCAAGACAAACTATTTTTCCTTTTCTATTTTTTGAAAACAAGACAAAATAACGACTCTCCTTCTCCTTTTCATTTTCAACAAACAATAAACAACCTATTTTTCCAAACTAAAACAAAGACTCTTTTTCTTTTCTTTTTCAACAAACAACTTTCCAAAAATAAAAGACTCTTTTTCTATTTTTCCTTTGCTTTTTAGTAAAACAAACTATTAAAAATAAAACATTTTCCATTTTCCATTTTCTCAAAATTTCGGCAGAGTTTCGACAGTATTTGGTCATTGGTTTTTCTAAAATAATCAATTAACCCCCTAACTGTTATTTCTCTCTTTTCTCTTTTCCTTTTTTTCTCAATTTTCTAACATTCCCGAGATTCAAAAGCCGGTTAACATGCTGGTTCGAAACAAATATATGTACAGAACAAGTAGGATGCATCAGGATAGTCTTTTCATTTCAGGTTGCTAGCCCTAGACGGACCCAACCCCTGTGTTGAGTCCCCTAAGTCAAATGCAGTCATGATGCAATTAAGCGCTCCTAGTAGGGATCCGACATGAAGTCAAGTTATTCTAGGTTCAAAACCTGGGTATGTGTTCTAAACAGTGCACTCGAGCGGACAACTCGAGTCGAGGAGGGGGCAGCATACCGGGGACCCGCGAGATCGTTCGGCTTTGCAACTTATCCGAGCCTCTTTTTTATTTCAGGGTATGACACTAACATAATAGGGAGTCTCAACCAGTAAGCACATCCCCGGAGGTGAAGAGAGAAGGGTGTCGGCACAGTTTATATACAGTTCAAATAATATCAAAGCGGTAACATTTAGCATATTCAGCACAAAACATGTAGGAAAATCAGATATAACCAAATACAATAATTTATCTAAGCTCGAATTCTGAACCCTGAACCAGAGATTCTGGGTTCGATCCCCAGCGGAGTCGCCAGAGCTGTCACACCTCCTTTTTCACTACACCCCGTAAGGGCATAAAGGAGTTTTTCCAATTAAAGGACAATCAGAACGGGATTTATTATTATTATTCAGAGTCGCCACTTGGAAAATTAATGGTGTCCCAAGTCACCGGTTTTGAATCCCGAACCGAGAAAAATTTGACTCTGTATTATAGTCCGCGAACCGGAAATCCGGATAAGGAATTCTGTTAACACGGGAGAAGGTGTCAGGCATTCTCGGGTTCCATGGTTTTAGCACGGTCACTTAACTGTTGCATTTGTTTTTATTTGATTTTAATACATGCTAGCTTATGTGCCTTTTATTTATAAACCGCTTTTATCATTTATTTTAAAAGAATTGCAACGTCGCGAAAATGCATCTCGAACCACATCGCAATCAATGCACCCGTGGTTGTTAACACATTATGACTCCGTTGAGATTTGGATCTGGGTCGCATCAATGCGCACCTGACTTTAAGAAGGTAATTTTATTAAAATCGTGCTTAAAGAGTTTAACGTAATATTATTTTGAGGAAATCCGTGAAATTCGCTAAATGGCCCATCCCGAAGTCTAAAGTTAAAACAATATCTATTGAGGGCCTCACAATTTGTGGTTTTATTCGGCGAGGCTCGTCTCATCAATTTAAAGACATCCTGAAGTGAACTATATTTCCATTTTTTGTTTGTCTCTAAAAATAAGGAAAAGATACTTCCTAATTAGTGCGTCCATGTGTCCTTACTAAGATGCCCAACTAATGGTTTAATGGAGACAACTTAGCCTCGTTGAGGCTTGCAGTGTCTGGGCCTTTGGCACCTCATCATTCAATTCTGCCTGTGCTAGAAGGCATTGCCCAGACATGGGCCGCATTCAGGCGAGAAGCAGGCCCCAAGTAGCTCAATTAACGTGAGGCCCAACTCATCTTACTACACGGTTGTTGAAATCTACTGAAATGAATTAAGCCAACACAGTTCACAATTCAATTGATGCTCAAATCACTAAATCCCACTACAACTCAGCAAATAGGCTAGAATGTACAAAGATTATTTAAAAAAAAAAACAAAACCTGTGTAACTCCTAATCTCCAATTAATACTTATTATCATGATCGAATTTGAACATACTTTGAATCTAATTTCAACTATCAGTTTGGTTTGGACTTATGGTCACTTTAACAGCGTATTTCAATATGGTTTTGTACGAACGCAGTCAGTCACTAACGTGAATGCACATCACAGCTCAAATTAAATTTCCAATTCAAACTAATCGTCAGTTCAAGCTACTTCTGATTTTCAAGATCTAAACAGAGAAATGCTAACATAAATCAAATTCTAACTACAGTTGATAACTATAAATTAACAGTCCATTACAAATATAAATTCAGTCAATTCAAATCACTCTTAACAAAACAGCACTCCAAATTACCACAATTGATTACAAAAGCAAATGTTGAAATAACTGAAGATGCAACTGAAATTAAGCCTCCATTTCATTTCATTTCCATTGGATGTTAACACGCATCGAGTTCAGGGCATGTACCTGGAATCAGAACAAACAATGAAGCAAAATGGAGGTCAGCTGAAGCAAAAACACTCGAGCAGCAGCTCAGAAATCAATTTGAATCCCCAGCAGCAACTAATGGAGTGTAAAAAAACAGTCCAACACAGATTCAAAACCCAGAAGTGCTTGAAAATTACGCAGAACTATCAGATCTCTTCGAAACCAACTCAAGTGAAACCAAAACCATTTAAAAATCAACCAGAACTCCAGAATCCAAAGCACTCAAGCTCAAACTAGAAGATGCATTGTATTTACTAACAAAACTCGAAATCAGCCTAATACTCCATGGGACGGTATTGGTTTTTTTTTAGTTTTTTGTATTTTTGTCTATTTTTGTATTTTTGTATATTTGAATTCAACTGCTAATCTGAAATTTTGAGAAAGGGTGAGATTTGTAGGTGGGAATTCGATGGCTAAAAAAAACCCCCTTCATGAAGTAAAGGGCATGCTCTTTTATAAGCACCCATGAGGGCAGCCCTCAGATTTTCAGTTTTCAATGTCAGTCTCTTACCTATTTATTCAATTAGTCCCTTATTTTCTAACTTGTTACCCAATTAATACCGCTAATATTATTGAAATCTACACCAAAGTACTACTCTAGAAGGCCCTAGAAGATTCTAGTTTCAACTACCATGTGCTGCCCAATCCTAAATGTCTAAACTACCCCTGAACTTAAGCTAAAACTACAGCTATAACCAAGACAGTTTCTTAAGCTCTGAATATACCCCAATTTAAACTCTTGTTGAATCTATCGATTGAACTCAGAATTAATGACCAAACTAACTACCAAAGGACGACTAATTAAACTGAAACTGAACTAACTAGTAATTAACCTAAACACCAGAAATTAATTCAAACAAAACTTAGTAAAAACTAATTAACAAATTATCAATGGCTTAACTAAAAATCAAACTAAGATCAAGAATTGGAACATATTAAAATCAAACAAACAACTAGACTTAATCAAAACAAATCAGGACACAAGATTAGAACAATATTGACAAAAATTAAAACGCAAATTATACTAGACATTAACCATGGAATTCACACATGCAGAAAATCAAAAAAGGAAAAAGAATTGAAATAAAAGAAAATGCCAACAAGAACTCACTAACAACAAAGAGCTCCGGTCAGTGGTTGTTTCTCCAAATCCCCCAAAATTTCTGACCCGTAATATCCCTAACCATGTGTTTTCATAAGAAAACACCTGGTTAGGATTGTTAGGGTCCGAAATCATGGAGACTTTGCATTAGGGCTTTTGGTCGGAAACCTTCAATTTGATATTCGAGCTGTTCCAAGTAGATTCAGGAGATAGGGCTATGGGGTTGGGTAGAGGAGGCCCAGGCGGTCACATGGTGTTAATTTGGTAGTGATTGGGGCAATTAGGGTTTTGGCCAGACTTCGATTGAAGATTCGAAACATTTAACTGATATCTGAGGACAACTAGTTGTGGATTTGGGTTAAGGGAATTGAGGAGATCTGACAGTGTGAGTTTGGTCGGATTTGGACCACTTTGTGACTTGGCTGGAAAAACTTTAAACAGACATTCGAAAGGTTTGGCGTTGATTCGAGGAAAATCAATGGCATGGTTGAAAAGAGGGGAACAAGGAGATTTACGGGTGTATTTCTGGTGGCCGTTGGCGTAGGTGGTGTTCGCCGGCGGCGGTGACTCCGGCGGTGTTACAGAAGAGATACGAGGAAGACGGACTTGGTTCTTTAGGGTTAAGACCAGATTTTAGGACAATTATATTAAAATGGGGAAGAGGGTTCCTGGCCGTCGGATCAGAAGATTTTAATGGCCAGGATTTACTGTCCCTCAAACGACGTCGTTTTGAGGATTAATGAATTGGACCGGGTGGGAAGGGCTTGGTCTGGGTCGAATTATGTTGGGCATTCGGGCCTGAATTAATTCAAATGTAAAAACCCACTTTATTTCTTTATTATGTATTTTATTTTGTTTTTTTTTCAATTGTTTTCTTTTTCTCTTTTCTTGTTTTGTATTTATTTTCTTTTCATTGTTGTATTTTTATACTTTTCTTTTCTGATTTTGCAAGAATTTAAAAGAAAGTCCTAATATGTTTCAAAGTCAAACTAATTAACTCCTAAAATTGTTTAAAAACTATTTCGTGACGAATTCTCAATCAAAACAATTAAAAAGTGAACTATTTTTGTTATTTTCCTCATATTTTGTTCTAAAACAAATTAACCCCTAATTAATACTAAAATATAAAATTAAATCCTAAATGCAAATGCATATTTTTGTATTTTTCATATGAATTAAAATGCACAGATAAAATGCAACAATTAACAGAAAATGACACCAAAATTCACAAAATTGTAAAATAATAAAGAAATTATTTTGTTTGAATTTCTGGGAATAATTTGCTTTGGGAAAAAATCACGTGCTCACAGGAGGTGGAGGGACTCTAGATCTGCTGTGATATGTTGATATGCCAGTATGCATGAACCAACCTTAGGGGATGGGAATAAAGAAATAAGGAAAACAAAAAGTAAACAAGTTAGTAAGGGTTCTGAAATGTTTGCAGTATTTAAACACATATTACAGGAATGTAAATTCGCGTCCTAATTTGGGAGCCTCATTGTGCCCGAGGTAGGCCTAGCGACAAATAAATTTGGAGAAATTCAGTGCCAATAATTGCCTCATTTCAATAATGTAAAAAATAAACAACCCAAAACGACGCTAAATAAGATATTGTTTTTAATGACACTTGGCCTTATTACATTTAAAAGGAAAGCAAGTAAATCTAATCTACTTGGTCCCAGAAAGACCCTCTCCGGACCGAATGCTGCTGCCGATCAACTCTCCTAACTCGCACAGGTTCAACAGTAAGAATGCCCTTACCAAATGCCCTTCTTCGTTTCCCTCAGTGTTCTGGCAATCGGTGACTCTCTTTCTCATTTTCCTTTCTAGTTCCATCAGACTGTACTCCAGATATTCCAACCTATCGGTGGATTTAACAGCTCTTTCTTTCCACTCGTTAATCATTTCCATATTGGCCTTGTGTTGCGCCATATGCTCATCTTCAAACTCTCGAACTCTTTTGCGCAACTTGTTGTGCTTCACTTCTACTTCGGCAAACTCATCTATGACCCTATTTCATTGACCAACCCTTGGCTCAAAGACTCCTGACAAATTATCATCCAACCATGAGGGGTAAAAGAATGAGTGGCCAGCATGATATCGGTCCGGCTCGATGGTATCCTTCTCTACAATAATCTTCAAAGTCCACATATATTGTGCTTCATTCTTATATGGGATGGTGTTACCCTAGAAATCAGCTCTGAAGTGACTCATTTTAGTGACCAGTGGAATGACCTATCTCCTGCCTGCCTGCCTCATAACCCTGAAGAGAGCATAAAGGTATATCCCTCTTAATCCAATCAATACAAAATATGGGACGTCGATGGATCTAATGATGAACTCGTCGGTGGGGAACCACTCGAACATCCACTGAACCTGTTCCTTTGTCAACTTGTTGAAAAACTGCACCCGTCCTATAGCATCCTTAGGTTGAGCAAACATGTCCGGAATGTAAGTCATTCTCTTAGGGTGATGGAAGGCTATGTGGTCGTTCCATGGCCTTCGTGAAAACTCTTGGCGGTGTTGGCTCTTTTGGAGATATTAGAATAGCCAGACTTGTAACAGCAAATTGCAACCCTCAAAGAATTTGAACCCCTTTTGACAGTGTTCCATGGTCCGATACATGTCTGCAACGATCATAGGGACAATAGTATATGTCCGCCCCTCGATTATGTCCATCAAAGTTTGGGCCACCATGGCCAGCCTAGTATGGATTCTATCCCCTTGGATTGGGAATACCAACATGCCCAAGAAGCACACAATGAACACGAAGACCCTACGATGAACCCAGCCCAAGGAGGTGATTGAGAATTCATCATCAAAAATACGGTATGAGCTGCTGCGACCGTATCTTTCATAGAGGAAGTCAAAAGGTATATAGGAGTTTTTCAGGCACTCCAAATCATCATTTTTCTTCACCCCTATCATCTTAAAGAACCCTCTGGTGGTGTGATTTTCAGGTGCTAATAGACTAGGGCTATCCCAAGGCAACCCATCAAATCCTCCTATTTCTTCTAGGAGGGGAGTCATTTATATATCCCAAAAACGGAACACAGCCCTTTCCTTATCCCAAAACAAAGTGGCGGCCTCGATCAATATTTTGTTTGGTTGAATCCAATAGTGACGATAAATTCCCTAAGACTTTTTTCATATGATTTTGGTCACTTGAGGGAAGATCCCTCCACCAATATAGCAAAAGTGGAGGTATGCTACTAACCATACCGAATCTGGGGACCTTGTGCCTCATTTTCTGCAAAACAAGAGATAGTTAGGCCCTTTCCCCCTCCAGGTTCATCTATTTATACAGTAATGATTAGCATATTGGCACTTATTTCTCCAAATTAATGCACACAATCGTGATTACGTCCATTAGGATTGTGGAAAACCCGGTAGACTTTTGGACGAGGCTTGTCTTAAAGGGTTATTATGCGGAAAACATATCAACCCTGCCAGGTTTGACCATGATGCATGTACAATTAATCAGAGTAAGGCTGCTATAGAGGTCTAGACTGGGACCCTCAAGCGAACAACTTGAGCGGAAAAAGGCACGGAACCTTCGAACGCACTATTGATCAACTAGTTTTATCGCAAATACGCCTTTCTGAATTTAAAGGGTGATATATAGAAAGAGCGCAAACACTCATCAAGCGTTGCTATGGGATTGATTATGCACGAGTGAAATATGATGTTGAGCATGATTTATGCAACAATAAATGGCATGTTGTTAAGTATTTGCATGTAAAAAATGATAAATGCAGTATTTAAATAATTGAAAGACAGTTACAAAAAGAAAACAAAGAGAAAGTCAGTTTCAGGAAGTAAAGGAAATCATAAATGCTTGAAACTAAGCAGTTAAATCCAAATAAAGGGGAGGGTGCACGGGATAAAGCATGCTTAAGACTAATTCAAAAAATAAGTTTGTTATGGTAAGAGTCTAAAAAATATCCCCAAGAGAGTCGCCATGTTGTCGCACCCCCGTTTTTCCCTTTTTGAGGGGAAGTCTGGGTTTCGACATTCATGGGGGAACAACTCATTTTCTTTTGGGACTTGGGTGTTTGAAGAGTCGCCACCTAACGGATTAAGGTGCATTAGGGTACCTAGAGCAATTAACTCATGCAACTAGTTTTCCATTACTAGAGATTAGGATAAGGGCTCGAAATAACCTTGAAAGGAAGGTGTTAGGCACATCTCGCAGTCCACAATGGTGGGTCCCGGCCGAACTTAAACTATGCGAACTAGTCAATTAACAAGTAAGCAGTCTTAGCACATATTTGCAAATAAAGGTAGTTTTCACAGTGTTAAATACATATATGACCAAGGAAGTTGAGATGGTCCAATGCACATATATGTAAGAAGTTTAGATAATTTAAACACATATAGGAATTGGAAAAGGGAAGTCCTAAGTTGATTAGCCTACAGGATCAATCTGTGCAATGCCCGGTAATCCTCCTCAACTAGAGGGGCTACACGTGACATTAGCGCGCAGGTCATCATATCCTTTTACTACCCATTACCCTCCCATTAATGGTTATATAAACGAATTTGATTAACGACCTCTAAGCGTGATGTTACCCGTCTCTTCCTTGTGGACCCCGAGGAATTTAGGACCTCTAGACTTAGGCAATTCTAGATAATCCTAAGGTGTTTAAAGGGGAAAAGTCTAGGTGACAACAAATAACACATATGACTGTCAATTAAGGAAGCAGGTAAAAGGCTCATATTTACCTCCACATATACATAGGCAAATAAATAGCACATCTCAAACAGCTGATTTAGAAGAAGTTCAAAAAGCCTAGGAACATGATATCTAGATGAATGTTACAGACACATGATATGTAGCGTTTGTTTTAAGGGTTGTGGCAGAATCCTAACCAGTTTGCCTACTGGTTTTATAGCCTGTTAAGCCTAGACAATTTCACATATAAACAGAACTGGCTTCACAATTATTTAATGGCCTAAGGCTTGCCTAGGTGTGTATATGCAGTCACAATCTGGGGAATACTTAAACAGTTTGAAGTTCTTTCATCCTATAGGCATGTTGATCTAAGTGATCAATTTTATAGCATGTAATTTTATACTGATTCATACCAGGACATGATACATATGTGTGAGGGCTGTTTTAACCTATTTATTTTAGCGATTTGTCTCAAGGCAAATGCACGTGTAATCCAAAAACAGGATCTCTAATGCACATGGAGAAGGTTATTTTTAATAAGTGGTATTAGTATCTTAATGGCAGGATTTCTAAGTGATAGCGACTTATACAGAATCAGAAGTGAGATGATGAACTATAACACGTGATATATAGAAGCAATAAACGTAATTGTCCTAAGTCAAGGTATCTAATTCACAAATTTTGCATGGTTTAATGCGAGTAAGCATAGAAATCCTAAAGCATGATATCTAATGCGTCATACAAACCTAGAACATGATTTCTAAAGCAACTCAATATAATGTAACATCTAAAGCATGGTTTCTACCCAATTTACCCCACAGAATCACATAGCAACCCTCCACTTTCACTAGTTACCCCAATATCTATTTACAAATAATTTTTACATGCTAGAATTGAATAAATTACACATATGAAATGTAAAATGATACTATAGGGAGCCTGAAGCAGGGCCAAAGTAAACCTGGGAGTACCTGACCTTCAATGTAGACTCAAATGCTCAGAAATCTCATAGCCAACAAGTGTCCAGGTGTGTCAGAGTTCCCTAAGGACCTCAAGGATCCCGGGCAGTGCTCACACCAAGACTTTTCTCAAATAGGGACTGGTTATGTGCAGTGTGGAAGAGCCAGCTCTGATATGCCAGAGTTCAGAGAGATCTCAAGGATCCCTAAACAGTACACATACCAGAGGGGCAGAACTTAATAACCTAAGTGTAAGTGAGAGTGCTTGACATAGTTTGAAAGACTTAGTGAAAATAGTGTGGAGATAACTTTTTTAGGAGTGAAAAAGATTTTCTAGAATAGACCACTTTTAAGAAAATGCTAGGAATGAAAAATAGTTTTTAGAAGAATACTGATAAAATTTTGAAATCAGTTCTGAAGAGAGCAAATTCAGTAGACAGTCAATCAATCATAGAAGGTTCAAATCCACAGGCACTTTAGTAGGCAGGTTTGCACACAGGGGTGAAAGGGATTGGGAACATATAGGAATCTCATTGAGGGTACATGAATAGGGTGCAGGGAGGCATGTAGACAACAATATGCATAGAATACTTAGGAGCTTCATTGCCTTAACAAATTAACCAGGATAGTAGGCAATTAAGACATGGAGCAAAGATGTACAGGACAGAATCAGACACACAAGTAGGATCAACCATATGCATTAAGTAACCAACATGATCACATAGTTAAGGGATTAGACATAAATCACAAATAGGTTGGTCAAGCATCAGATAACAGGTGAAGTGTAGACATACTAGTTATACATTGAAAGGGCAGAATTTAGGCATGCTAAGCAAAGAAGTAAATAAGAGGATAGGTTAAATTCATAGCCAATGAACTAGTGCAGGAATGAAATACATAGAGTTTGGGTTTCAAATTTAACTAGAGACATACCAGTTGAAGAAAAGGGCAGAATATAGAGCAAGTGTAGTCTCACTATCTAGCCTTGGCTTTTAGCCGGCTAGACTCACAATAGCAGACGTAGGAAAGAAGGAGAAGAGGCAAATAAACTCCTCTGCTTTAATTTTTAACAAATCAAGGAATCTAACTAAGGAAAGGCATGTAAATTAGAATACAGAATGAACCAACACGACTGGTAACTTTGAAAAACTCAGAATCGAAGCAAAACATCAGACAGTTAGAGTTTTAATACAAATCAACTTAGGGCTTATACAACTTTAGCATAAATCAGTCAAAAGACTTAAGAACAAATGACTAAGCGTTCAAAAGTACGAAAAACCTTTTGAGAAAATGATTTAGGGTAAAACCTAGTTTAGGAAAGCGGGGAATCAGTTGAAAACCATAAACTTTCAAGGAAAACATGTGAGATATGTTTGATTCGTCTCAGATCTATACAAATATGAGAAGATTGGAGATAAAAAATTAGGGTCTTTAGAAAGCATGACAGAGACGAGAACATAGGCCTAGAAAATCATGGATTCATATCAAAATAAAAGAGGTTTCTTACTCATGGTCGAGCAAATGGCCCAAAACAGGCAAAGAAATCAAAGGTGCAAACTAGACCGCGTAGGTCCCTTGAGATCTTCCCAAGGATCTAAGAAACTGATGAACCATAGCAAGTAAGAGGCTAGTATAGGCCTGAGACGACAAAGAAACATCATAGAATGGAGGGCTAAGCTGGTGACGGCGCATGAGGATTAGGGTTTAGGTAAAGAGCATTTGAGAGAGAAGAAAATAGGTGACAGCGGGGTATGGTGGAAATGATTTAGGTTAGGAGGGGGGTCGTTTGGAGTTAAAATTAGTAAGAATAAATATAGGCCGTTGATCTCAGAGATCAATAGCCAGGATTAGGGGGGCCTAGGTCGAGTTTAATTGCATTTGGGCCTGGGGTGAATTGGGTTAGGGATTTGGGCTGATTTTTAGGTCCGAAAATTAGGAAGATTAAAAGGCTATTTGTTAAATACCCAAATAATTGAATAAAATTATTTTATAAAATAATTAACAATGAGAAAAAATAATTTTCATGCATAGAAGTACCTCAAAATAATTATTCAATATTTTAAAAATATAAAAGACTAATTTCTGGCAAAATCATATAGTGATGTGTACATGGGCTATAATTGTAAAATCAGTGCAATTGTAACTAAAAAGTGTAAATCTGGCCATATGTGAAATAATTGGAGCTTAATAAGACTATAAATGGTAATATTAAATCAAGAGTTGTTCTAAAATCATTTGTAATGCAATTTTGTAATTATTTATATGAAGAAAACATTGAGATAAATTAATTATAAAATGGAAAAATTATGGAAAAATACCCATTGATGCTAATACATAGTTTTAAATGTATATATGCATTTCAAAAAATATTATAAGGAAAAATTGGGTATTAACAAGTACAGCGTGAGTTGGGCACGCAGGTTGAGTTCATCTCAGCATTTCATCCTTAGATAGACGGACAGTCCGAGCGCACTATTCAGATATTGGAGGATATGATCTGCACTTGTATTATTGACTTCGGAATCTAGCGGAGTTCGCCTACAACAACAGCTATCAGTCGAGCATCCAGATGGCTCCCTATGAGGCATTATATGGTAGACGGTATCGATGGCCAGTTGGATGGTTTGAGCAGGGGGAGGATCGGTTGTTTGGTACGAATTTGGTACAGGATGCCTTGGATAAGGTTAAGATTATTCAGGATAAACTTCGCACAGCTTAGTCCAAGCAAAAGAGTTATGCCGACCGTAAGATTCGTGATGTTGCATTCATGGTCGGAGAGAGAGTGTTGCTCCATGTGTCACCCTTGAAGGGTGTAATGAGGTTTGGAAAGAAGGGAAAGTTGAGCCCTAGATACATCGGGCCTTTTGAGATTCTTGAGCGATTGGGAGAGATGGCTTACAGACTTGCTTTGCCACCTGGTTTATCAATGGTACATCTAGTGTTTTATATGTACATGCTTCAGAAGTATCACAATGATCCATACCATGTGTTAGATTTCAGCTCCATCCAGTTGGACAAAGATTTGACCTATGAGGAGGAGTCGGTGGCTATTCTACACCGGCAGGTTCGTCAGTTGAGATCGAAGAGTTATCCTTTAGTTTGAGTGCAGTGGAGGGGTCAGCCTGTTGAGGCAACTACTTGGGAGTCCGAGTCGGAGCGGAGTAGATATCCCCACCTTTTTCCCAGCTCAAGTACTTTTCTATGTCCGTTTGAGGACGAACGGTTATTTTAGAGGTGGAGAATGTGATGACTCGGTAGGTCATCTTATGATTGAAAACCAAATTTTGTGTTTCAAGGCCATTAAAACCTCATTTTATTCCTCCTCGATTTGTGTGCACAGTCCGGACGTGTTTCTGGAAAGCTTTTGTGTTGAAAGTTGATAAAAATAAGGATTTTTGCTTTAAAGCTTCATTTGAGTTGACTTCGATCATCATTTTTGGTAAATAGACCCGGATTCGTAATTTGACAATCCCTGTGGGTCCATATCAAAATATGGGACCTGGGCGTATACCCGGAATCGGATTTGGAGGTCCCTAGCTTGAGTTATGAATTTTTGATGAAAATTGAAAGTTTGAAAATTTAAAGATTTTTAAGAAATTATTAATATTTGATCTTGTTGCTATCAGGTCCGTATTTTAATCCTGGAGCCTGGTACAAGTTCATTATTATATTTAAGACTTGTACATGGAATTTGGTGAGAAACGGAGTTGGTTTGACGTGATTCGGATGTCCAGTTGTGAAAATAGGAGTTTCAATGTGTTCTTGAGAATTTCATTTGATTTGGTGCCAAATTCGTGGTTTTTACTGTTATTTTGATGATTTGATCACACGAGCAAGTTTTTATGATATTTTAAGACTTGTGTGCATGTTTGGTTTGGAGCACTGAGGATTGGGTGAGTTTCGGATTGGCTACAGAGTGTTTTGAACTTAGGAATCATAGTTGGTGTGCTTCAGGTCTGCAGACTTCGCATTTGCGAGCTCTGGCTCGCAAATACGAGCCTCGCTTTTGCAAAGAAATTATCCCATTTGCGAGCAGTGGGCGGGAAGGGACAGCTTCGCAATTGCGAAGTACTGATCGCATCTGCGATCCTGGCAGTTCGCATTTGCGGACCATGGGTCGCATTTGCGACGTTAGCAGGCTCAGGTAAATCTTCGCATTTGCGGGGTTTGCATTTGTGAACCCCAGATAAAAAATACGATACCTGCAACTGATCAAAATGACTTTTGGACGGGATTTTTGATTCATTCTTCAAATTTTCAAAACCTAAAACACAAGAATGTTTCTTCCCCAAATAATAGGTAAGTGATTCTCAAGTAGTTTCTTTCAATCTTTCACTTTATTTTACAAGATTTCAACCTAGAATCTAAAGTTTTCATGGTGGGATTGAAAATTTTTGGGTAGAAACTAGGGATTTAAAATTTAGGGATTTAGACCTCAAATTAAGGTTGGATTCCAAAACCAATTGTATATCCGGCTCGGGGGTGAATGGGTATTGGGTTTTGGTCCGAATTTTAGGTTTAGATCAAGCGGGCTCGGGTGTTGACTTTTTTAATAATGACCTAAATTGAATCTTTTGCAATCGTGGGTGATTCCTAAGGCTTAATTTGAAATGTTTGGTTGGTAATTTGGTAGATATTGTTGGTTCGGAGGTTAATTTGAAGGGCAAAGCTATGATTGAGCTTTGAGTGATATTTGGAGCGAGGTAGGTATTGTGTCTAACCTTGACTTGAGGGAATCAGGGACCCTCGAACTATGTGTTATGTGAATTTCATATGAGCGGCGTATATGTAAGATGATGAGTGCTTATACACTGCCGAATTATCTGTTTTCCCTGATTTACTGCTTGACCTTAATTGCTTCTTGTCTTAATTGTTATATAGTCTAAATACTTTTCATACTTAACTGCTACGTGTTAATCAATATCTTCCTCTGTTAACCAAGTTAGCTCTCTTCATAGTTCCCCCAATCCCCGATATATGCTTAATTTGACTTCTTTGCACCTTCTAACTATAAATTGTTGGTTTGGTCTTGTTGTGTAGTATTATTTGTGTAGACTCTATATTGAACAAGGTTTCCTTTTCTTAGTTCAGTTTGGTATTTATTTATTGTAAAAGCCTTGTGGTTTAGATTGTTGATTTGACTGTGTATATTGAGTATTTGATACTGATATGGTGGGATCGGGTTACACGCCACAGGAGGTGAAATAAGGGAGGATTGATATGGTGGAATAAGGGTGAATATGTATATTCGGTGGGATCGGATTGCACGCCGCAACATGTGGAATAAGGGTGGATTGATATGGTAAAATAAGGGTGAATTATAAGATTGATATTGATATATGGTGGGATTGGGTTGCGCGCCGCAACAAATATGTGTTATTTACTAACATTGTTATTGATACAGTAGAATAAGGAAGGATTATGTGTTGTCTGGTGAGATCATGTTGCGCGCCGCAACAATATACATATTTCTATTGTCTAAGCTGCGTTGTTTTTTATATATACTTTTATTTGAACTAGTAAAGATTGGTAATTCTGGATGGCGCTGGTTTATTTTCGAGGTTGTAATTATCATTTCCTATTGGCCATTTAATTCTGTACTGTATTTCAATTATTCTATCATTATTATATTCTGCATAAAGGTTTTAGTATATGTGACCCGCCTTAGCCTCATCACTACTTCGTCGAGGTTAGGCTCGGCACTTACTAGTACATGGGGTCGGTTGTAGTGATACTGCAGATTTTGAAGACGGTCCCTGCGGCGGTTATTAGCGAGCTCGGATTGGACATTTGTGAAGACTTAAGATACGGCTGTTCAGTGCCCACAGTTCCTGGAGTCCCCATCCTCTTTTCTTTTTAGCTGTACAACTTCATTCAGACAACTTTGTACTTCTTTCAACCATTTATGTGTATTACTTTAGAAGCTCGTGCACTTGTGACATCATGATCAAGGAATTGTAATAGATGTTTGGCAGTTTTACCTTCCACATTGATATTTCAGTTATTCCAGTTATTTTTCGTTATTTTATTCAATTGTTAAAAATGAATAAATTGTTCTAACGTTGGATTGCCTAGCAAGTAAAATGTTAGGCGTCATCACGATGCTGACGGTGAAAAACCCCGATCGTGACAAAAACCATCAGAACTTGTACTACTGGGTGATCCTACATTATCCATGACACTACCCATAGCATGAACTTTAGCTAAACTGAATCAAAGCAACGCAAACAACAATATTTACGACACAACAGTCTTCTCAACATATACTAGAACATGCAACCAAAACCTAGGCAAATTTACAGTTTAACATGAGAAGGATATTACCAGCCTTCTTCTGAAACTCGAAGAAGAAGAGTTTTCTCTGAAATATAAACCCTAGAAAATCAGACTTGATCAAATCAAATGCGGAATCCGAAAAAAACTGAGATGTCCGGCATCCTGAGAGTACTAGAAGTCCGTAGATGAAGAAAATCCCAAAATTACCGGTGAAAGTGTTGGTTGATAGTTCTCCTCGTTCTGAACTAATCGGAGATCAAATCAATGAAGATTCAGGGAGAGGGTAACATCGAAATGAAGGTTGTGATGAGGATGAATAGAATTCCTGCTCTGATACTATGTTAGCTCGAAGATTTGCGAGCTATAATGAGAGAGAGTGAATGAAAATCCTAGATAAAATGAAAAAGAAAAGAGAGAAAAGGGTCGGTGAGAACAGACCCTCTATTTTCATTATTCTTCATTATTATTACAAAATGAATACACAATTGGGCTATTTATATTTACAGTAATGAAAGTATAGAAAATACAATTGGGCCAGATATTGTAACCTAACACTGTTGGGCTAGACCTTTTCCCTTATTAGCACTGAATTGGTCCAATGCTGAAGTGAAATTAGACGGGTTAACACATACACCAAATGAAAATAAAAGAGAAAACAAAAGAGTTACGGTAAGTTGGATTAAAGTATTCAGAACAAGAAATTGTGGAAACATTTCACACAAAAAAACACACACACATTCACATACATATATCCAACGAATCATACATCAACGAGCTCAAGAAAAAGAAAGAATAAATAAAGCTTCAATTGGAAAAGAACGAAATTCCAGAGGAGAAGAAAGAGGCTTTCAAAAAATTGATTGAAAAATATCAAAGTATGAAATATGAAAATGATTCACTTTCAGCTGGGAAATCAAAGGGAAAGAAGTAGTACCTTAACAACTTGTTCGGGTTGTTCGTTTTATAATGTATCACTTTACACTGTATTGTATTATATTGTACTGTATAATTGAGGCAATATTTAAATCCATTGTACTATTTGTCCTATAATAATTAATAAGTTTAGTAAAATATATAATTAATTATTGTAAAAATTGAGAAGTTGAAAAGAGCCACTACAACTCTTATGGGATTGGATCTTGCCTCAATCAAATTTGTCTACTCCGTTGTTTTACATAATTTATTGGTAAGAGTATAACACATAATATGTGATTTAAATGTACGCGCTAAAACAAAACAATGAAGCGAAATAAAAGGAGAATAAGAAAAAACTATTGTTCGATAAGAAATGGGAAATTATTGAAAGAAAAGATATAGTGGTTCTTTAAGGAAAAAAGGTTGTCTAATCATGAAATGCAGTTATAGTAACTATGTTATGTTTTTTAAGACTTCTTGTAGCATCACGATTTAGTTTTTAATGATTCATAGTATTATAAATGTGATGACCTTTCATCACTTGTTTTAGAACCAAATTCTGTTTTCTGAGGCCTTAAAACCTTCTTTCTGTCTCATCTTGATGTGCGTGCGCAGTCCGGCCGTGTATCCAGAAAGCCATTATGTGAAAATCTGTGAAAAATAGTGAAGTTTGCTTTTAAAATGAATTTAGGTTGACTTCGGTCAACATTTTGGGTAAACGGACCCGTGGGACTTGGGCGTATATCCGAAATCGAATTCCGAGGTCCCAAGCTGGGAAAATAAATTTTTAAAGAAAATTATTTTCTGGAATATATATCAATTTTTGGAAATGAAATATGTTTGAAATTGATGGTATCGAGCCCGTATTTTGATTCCGGAACACGGTACAGGTCTTATATGTGATTTAAGTTGAGCCTGTAAAATTTGGCAAGAAACGGAGGTCATATGACGTGATTCGGAACCTTAGTTGTAAAATTTTAAACTTTGAAAGTTCTTGAGATTTTCTTTGATTTTGATGCTAAATTCATAGTTATTGATGTTGTTTTGATGATTTGATCGCACGAGCAAGTTCGTATGATGTTTTCGGAATTGCGTGCATGTTTGGTTTGAGTCCCGAGGGCTCGGGTGAGTTCTGGATAGGCCACGGAGTGAAATTTGGACTTAGGAAATTGCTGGTATGTTGCAGGTCTGCAAGCTTCGCATTTGCGAAGCCTGGCTCGCAAATGCGAGAAAGTATCGAAAATGCGAAAGTCGACATGGGCTGCCTTGGTCGCAAATGCGACGTTTGTATCGCAAATGCGATATCGCATTTGCGAAGGGTTCCTCGCAAATGTGAAGGTGACCGGAATTGCACTTAGTCGCAAATGCGACAAAATCTTCACATTTGCGAAGTCAACAGGTTTCAAAGGGATTCGTAATTGCGAACCCTAGTCGCAATTGCAACATCTGGGACCTGCAAATTCATAACTTAGCCGAAAATCTTTCATTTTTCAAACCTTTTCAAAACCTAAACACCTTTGGGCGATTTTTTAAAGACAAGTACTCTTCCAAATCGATTATAAGTCATTTCTAACTTGTTTTCATTGATCTTTAACATCTTTTCACATCTTTTCAAGGGTTTTCATGGGGAAATTGGGTGTTTTGGGTAGAGCTTAGATTTTTCAAATTTTGGGGATTTGGACCTCGGTTTGAGGGCCAATTTCAAAATAAATTATATATTTAAGTTCGTGGGTGAATGGGTAATCGAGTTTTGATTTGAACCTCGGGTTTTGACCATGTGGGCCCGGGGTCGATTTTTGACTTTTTGGGGAAATCTTCATAAAACCTATTTTTCATGCATTAAAATTGATTCATTTAGCATTTATTGATATCGTTAAGTAAATTGTGGCTAGATACAAGCGAGTTGGTGGTGGAAACAAGAGGTAAAGCGGTAGTTGAGGCTTGAATTGTGTTCGTGGCATCGAGGTAAGTGTTTGGTCTAACCTTAGCTTGAGGGATTAGCAATTGTGTCTTATTTGCAATGTGTTAATTGTGGAGTACGACGTATAAGCATGGTGACGAGTATCTATATGTCGGTGTCAAGAATGACTGTGAGTCTAGTGTTGTAATTGTTGTGACTTTGTTGATATTTATTCATGCTTAATATGTTGATTGTCATTGTTGGTTCCCTTGACGGGATGCTATTGTTTATGATAATTCCTTCCTTGCCGGAATGTTATTGTTTATGATATTGTCTCCCTTGCCGGGATGTTATTGTTATGACATTGTCTCCATTGACGGAATGTTATTGTCTACGATATTGTTTCCCTTGTCGGGATGTTATTGTTATACTCTTGTTCCCTTGCCGGGATTCGTTTGTGATTGATGTTGATCTGTAAATGGGATCGGGTGGCACGCCGCTACGGAAATATATGAAATAGGAGCGGGTTGCCCGCCTGCAATGAAATATATGAAATGGGAGCGGGTTGTATGTCTGCAACGAGATATATGAAATGGGAGTGGGTTGCACGCCTGCAACGAGATATATAAAATGGGAGTGGGTTGCATGCCTGCAACAAGATATATGAATGGGAGCGGGTTGCACACCTGCAACGAGATATGAAATGGGATCGGGTTCCACGGCTGCAACAAGAAAGAAATGAAAGTAAATGCTGTGTTTGTTTTTCTCTTTATTGTTGGCAATTAAATTATGGTTTCTTTACATTCCTCTTTGGTACTTTGTTGTTATCTGATACTCCCCGTAGCATGCTTTCCCCTCCCCATCTTTAACTGTGAATATATGCTTTTATTTTCCGATGTATATGATTTAACTACACAGGTTTATTTGGTAGTCCGGTCCTAGCCTCGTCACTACTTCGCCGAAGTTAGTCTAGGCATTTACCAGCACATGGGGTCGGTTGTGCTGATACTACACTCTGTACTGTGTGCAGATCCCGGTGCAACAGCTTTTGAACCGCAGTGAGGGTGCTGTTTTCAGTCCATTCAGACGACCCGAGGTAGTCATGCAGGCATCCGCAGACCTGGCATCTCCTTCTATCTTTCTATACTGTTTCTTATATGTATTTCTGTAATAGTTTGTATTTCGGACCTTTATCTGTAGTACTCTTAGACAGTCTGTGAAATTGTGATACTAAATTCTAGGTAGAACTGTATTTAGACTTCTGTAGTTTGTATTAAGTTAAATTACTAAATTTCGTCTTCCGCTTTGATATTAATATTATTATTTCAGCTGTTTTGATATGTTATTTTGAAATATAAGGACTTAAAGACTTGAAAAGGGTAATTAAATTGGAATAGTTTGCTTGCATAGTTTTCACTAGTATGCGCCATCACGACTCCCGAGGGTGGAAAATCCGGATCGTGACAAGTTGGTATTAGAGCTTACTTATGTCTCACAATTCACGGACAAGCTTAGTAGAGTCTGAGGGATCGATATAGAGACGTTTGTATTTATCCCCCAGAGGCTACAGATTTAGAAAAAACTTCACATCTATTCTTTCATGTCATGTGGTTTGGTTTTTTAATGCTAATTGAATTTCTACTCTGTTCTTTCTCAGATGGCGAGAACACACGCTTCCTTATACTCTGATCAGCAGCCCAAGCCCCCAGCAGTAGCTCCCACGAGGGGTAGAGGGAGAGGCCGAGGCCGTGATAGAGGCTGAGGCAGGGGCAGAGCTTAGCCTAGAGCAGCAACACCAGCGGCGGAGCCTCAGGTTGAGTTTGATGATGAGGTTCCAACTGAGGCAAAACCGGTGGCCTAGCTCAAGTCCCAGAGGGGTTCATTTCTACCCCAGTACTCCAAGTTGCTCTGGTCCGTCTAGTGGGCCTTATGGAGAGTGTCACCCGGGTAAGCTTGCTTCTTATAGCATCAGCCCTCTCTCGGGCTGGAGGAGGAGCCCAGACTTCTGCTACCCACACTCCGGAGAAGATGGCTCCCCAGTTTCAGACTTCAGTAGCTCAGTCAGTTGGAGCAGTCCAGTCGGGTGTGGTAGCTCAGACCGGTGATGGAGTAGCTTTGTCTACTGATGCTTTGTGGAGATTGGACAGGTTTACCCAGCTCTTCACTACCACTTTCAGCGGTGCATCTTCTGAGAATCCCCAGGATGATCTAGACAGCTGTCATGAGGTTCTCAGGAACATAGGGATAGTGGAGACCAATGGGGTCTACTTTGCTACTTTTTGCTTATCTGGATCCGCCAAGACTTTGTGGAGAGATTATTGTTTGGGTAGACCAGTTGGGTCACCAGCTTTAACTTGGGATCAGTTCTCTCAACTATTTCTGGAGAAGTTTCTTCCTATCATATAGAGGGAGAACTATAGGAGGCAGTTTGAGCGTCTCCAGCAAGGTTCTATGACTGTTACTTAGTACGAGACCAGATTTATTGACTTGGCCCATCATGCTCTTCTTATACTTCCCACTAAGAGAGAGAGAGAGAGAGGGGAGGTTCATTGAGGGACTCATTCAGCCTATTCGATTGCAGATGGCTAAGGAGACAGGGAGTGAAATTTCTTTTCAGGAGGCTACCAATGTGACCAGGAGAGTTGAGATGGTTCTATCGCAGGGGGGTGGTCAGTGGTCTGACAAGAGTCCTAGTCATTCAGGCAGATTCAATGGTGCCTCGTTTGGAGATAGGGATTTGTATGATAGAGGCCATCCTCCTAGGCCTTTTCAGTCAGCACTTCAGGTTTCTCACGGTGCTTCAGGTGGACGTGGTTCTCACATGCAGTATTCTGATTAACAGTCCTATAGTGCATCACCAGCTCCTATCAGTGCACCTCCACTTCAGAGTTTTCAGGGTCGTCAGCCCCAACAGCCGAGGGCTTGTTTTACTTGTTGTGACACGAGGCATATTGCTAGATTTTGCCCTCGAGCACCAAGCAGTTCTCAGCACCAAGGTTCCCGTGTCATGGTTCAGGCACCGAGTGTTCCACCTCCCGCTCGGCCAACTAGAGGTGGAGGTAGGGCTGCTAGAGGTGGAGGTAGAGGTATTAGAGGTGAAGGCCAACCAGTAGGAGGATGTCCCATAGATGTGGTTCAAAGTGGTGGGGGCCAGCTTCGATGTCAGGCCTGAGGCTGAGGCTTCTGATGGAGTTATCATAGGTACTGTTCTGGTTTGTAGTAGAGATGCTTCAGTTCTATTTGACCCAGGGTCTACGTACTCTTATGTGTCATCTTATTTTGCACCGTGTCTGGTCATGCCTAATGATTCTTTGAGTGCTCCTATATATATGTGTCTACACCGGTGGGTGATTCTGTTGTGGTAGATCGTGTCCATTGTTCTTGTATAGTGGTGATTGGGGGCCTTGAGACCCGAGTAGACTTATTACTTTTGGACATGGTTGATTTTGAGGTCGTATTGGGGATGGACTGGTTATCACCTTACCATGCTATCTTGGACTGTCATGCCAAGACTATGACCTTAGCCTTGCTGGGGTTGCCTCGTTTAGAGTTGAGAGGGACTCCTGGTCATTATACCTATAGTATTATCTCATATATGAAGGCTCGGCATATGGTCGAGAAGGGGTGTTTGGCCTATTTGGCATATGTTCGTGATTCTAGTGCTGAGGTTCCTTCTATGGATTATGTGCCTGTGGTACGTGAGTTTCCTGAGGTATTTTCTTTAGACCTGTCGGGTATGCTACCCGATAGGGATATTGACTTCTGCATTGATTTGGCTCCGGACACTCAGCCCATTTCTATTTCGCCGTATCGTATGGCCCCACTTGAGTTGAAAGAATTGAAGGAGCAGTTGCAAGACTTGCTTGATAAAGGCTTCATTAGACCTAGTGTCTCCCCTTGGGGTGTGACAGTGTTGTTTGTTAAAAAGAAGGATGGATCTATGAGGATGTGTATAGATTACCGGTAGTTGAACAAGGTTACAATCAAGAATAAGTATCCATTATCGAGGATTGATGATTTGTTTGATCAGCTTCAGGGTGCCAAGGTATTTTCGAAGATTGACTTGAGATTGGGCTACCATCAGTTGAGGATTAGGGCATCCTATGTCGCTAAGACAGCTTTCCACACTCGGTACAGGCATTATGAGTTCTTGGTGATGTCATTTGGGTTGACAAATGCCCTAGTAGCTTTTATGGATTTGATGAACCGAGTGTTCAAGCCTTACTTGGATTCATTCGTAATAGTCTTCATTGATGATATTTTGATCTATTCCCGCAGCTGGGAGGAGCATGAGCAGCATCTGAGAGTGGTTCTTCAGACTTTGAGAGATAGTCAGTTATATGCTAAGTTTTCGAAGTGTAAGTTATGGTTGAGTTCGGTTGCATTATTGGGTCATATTGTATTAGCAGAGGGTATTCAGGTAGATTCGAAGAAGATAGAGGCAGTCAAGAACTGGCCTAGATCCGCATCAGCTACAGAGATCCGGAGTTTCTTGGGTGTGGCAGGCTATTACCGTCGGTTTGTGGAGGGGTTTTCATCTATTGCAGCCCCGATGACCAGGTTGACCCAGAAGGGTGCCCAGTTCAGGTGGTCGGATGAGTGTGAGTCGAGCTTTCAGAAGTTCAAGACAGCTTTGACTACGACGCCAGTGTTGGTTTTGCCCACAGGTTCAGGGCCATACACAGTTTATTGTGATGCATCTCGTATTCGACTTGGTGCGGTGTTGATGCAGGATGGAAAAGTCATTTCTTATTATTCACGTCAGTTGAAGATTCATGAGAAGAATTATATAGTTCATGATTTTGAGTTAGTAGCCATTGTTCACGCATTGAAGATTTGGAAGCACTACCTGTATGGCGTGTCGTGTGAGGTGTTCTCGGATCACAAGAGTCTTCAGTATTTGTTCAAGAAGAAGGAGCTAAATTTGAGGCAGAGAAGGTGGTTGGAGCTATTGAAAGACTATGATATCACCATCTTATACCATTCGGGAAAGGCCAATGTGGTGGCCAATGCTTTGAGTAGGAAGTCAGCTAGTATGGGTAGTCTCGCGTATATTCCGGTCGGTGAGAGACCGCTTGCGTTGGATGTTCAGGCTTTGGCCAATCAGTTCATGAGGTTGGATGTTTCTGAGCCCAACCGTGAATTAGCTTGCACAGTCGCTCGTTCTTCTTTATTGGAGCGTATTCGAGATCGGCAGTATGATGATCCTCATTTGTGTGTCCTTAGAGATACGGTGCAACACGATGGTGCCAAGCAGGTAACATTAGGAGATGATAGGGTTTTGAGGCTGCAGGGTTGAGTTTGTGTGCCTAATGTGGATGGGCTTCGAGAGTTGATTTTAGAAAAGGCCTACAGTTCCCAGAACTCTATTCATCCGGGCGCCGCTAAGATGTATCAGGATTTGCGGCAACATTATTAGTGGAGGAGGATGAAGAAGGATATTGTTGTGTATGTGGCTCGGTGTTTGAATTGTCAGCAGGTAATGTACGAGCACCAGAGACCTGGTGGTTTGTTCCAGAAGATTGAGATTCTTGAGTGGAAGTGGGAGCGTATCACTATGGACTTTGTTGTTGGACTCCCATAGACTCGGAGGAAGTTCGACACAGTATGGGTCATTGTTGATAGGCTGACCAAGTCAGCACATTTCATTCCTGTGGCAGTCTCTTATTCTTCCGAGAGGTTAACTGAGATCTATATCCGGGAGATTATTTGTCTTTATGGTGTGCCCGAGTCTATCATTTCGGACCAAGGTACGCAATTTGCCTCACGTTTCTGGAGAGCAGTTCAGCGTGAGTTGGGCACGCGGGTTGAGTTGAGCGCAGCATTTCATCCTCAGACAGGCGGGTAGTCCGAGCGTACTATTGAGAATTTAGAGGATATGCTCCGAGCTTGTGTCATTGACTTTGGAGGCTCGTGGGATCAGTTTTTGCCTTTAGCGGAGTTTGCCTACAACATCAGCTACCAGTTGAGTATCTTGATGGCTCCTTATAATGCTTTATATGGTAGGCGGTGTCGGTCGCCGGTTGGATGGTTTGAGCCGGGAGAGGCTTGGTTGTTGGGTACGGATCTAGTATAGGATTCCTTGGACAAGGTCAGGATCATTCAGGATAGGTTTGGCACAACTCAGTCCAGGCAAAAGAGTTATGTCGACCGCAAGGTTTGCAATGTGGCATTCATGGTCGGTGAGCGGGTGTTGCTTCGGGTGTCGCCTATGAAGGGCATAATGAGATTTGGAAAGAAGGGCAAGCTTAGCCCTAGGTTCATTGGTCCATTTGAGATTCTTGATTGAGTAGGAGAGGTGGCTTACAGACTTGTGTTGCCGCCGAGCTTATCAGTCGTGCATCCAGTGTTTCATATGTCCATGCTTCGTAAGTATCACAGCAATCCATCCCACGTGTTAGATTTCAGCACTGTCCAGTTGGACAAGGACTTGTCCTATGATGAGGAGCCGGTAGCTATTCTTGACCGGCAGGTTCGTCAGTTGAGATCGAAGAGTTTCCCTTCTGTTTGTGTTCAGTGGAGAGGTCAGCCTGTTGAGGCAGCGACCTAGGAGTCCGAGTCCGATATGCATATCCGTTAACCCCATCTTTTCTCTGACTCAGGTACTTCCTTCTTATATCCGTTCGAGGACGAACAATTGTTTTAGAGGTGGAGAATGTGATGACCCAAAAGGTTATCACTTGTTTTAGAACCAAATTATGTGTTCCGAGGCCTTAAAACCTCCTTTTTATCTCACCTCGATGTGTGTGCACAGTCCGGGTGTGTATCCGGAAAGCCATTATTTGAAAATCTGTGAAAATAGTGAATTTTACTTTTAAAATAAATTTAGGTTGACTTCGATCAACAATTTGCATAAACGGACCCGGACCTGTGATTTGATGGTCTCGGAGGGTCCGTAGGAAAATATGGGACTTGGGCGTACGCCCGAAATCAAATTCCGAGGTCCCAAGCCTGAGAAATGAACTTTTAAAGAAAATTATTTTCTGGAATATATATGAGTTTTTGGAAATGAAATATGTTTGAAATTGATGGTATCGGGCTCATATTTTGGTTCCGAAGCCCAGTACAGTTCTTATATGTGATTTAAGTTGAGCCTGTAAAATTTGGTAAGAAACGGAGGTCATATGACGTGATTCGGAACCTTAGTTGTATAATTTGAAACTTTGAAAGTTCTTGAGATTTTCTTTGATTTTGATGTTAAATTCATAGTTATTGATGTTGTTTTGATGATTTAATCGCACGAGCAAGTCCGTATGATACTTTTGGACTTGCGTGCATATTTGGTTTGGAGCCCCGAGGGCTCGGGTGAGTTTTGGATAGGCCACAGAATGAAATTTGGACTTAGGAGATTGCTGGTATGTTGCAGGTCTGCAGGCTTCGCATTTCTCGCAAAATGCGAGAAAGTATCGCAAATGCGAAAGTCAACCCGGGCTGCCTTGGTCGCAAATGCGACATTTGTATCACAAATGCGATATCACATTTGCGAAGGGTCCCTCTCAAATACGAAGGTGATCAGAATTGCACTTGATCGCAAATAAGACAAAATCTTCGCATTTGCGAAGTCAACAGGTTTTGAAGGGGTTCGCAATTGCGAACCCTGGTCGCAATTGCGACATCTGCGACTTGCAAATTCATAACTTAGCCGAATATCTTTCATTTTTCAAACCTTTTCAAAACCTAAACACCTTTGTGCGATTTTTCAAAGACAAGTACTCTTCCAAATAGATTGTAAGTCATTTCTAACTCGTTGGCATTGATCTTTAACATCTTTTCACATGATTTCAACTGAAAATCAAGGATTTTCATGGGGGAAATTGGGTGTTTTGGGTAGAGCTTAGGTTTTTCAAATTTTGGGGATTTGAACCTCGATTTGAGGTTCGATTTCAAAATAAATTATATATTTGGGTTCATAGGTGAATGGGTAATCGGGTTTTGGTTCGAACCTCGGGTTTTGACCATGTGGGTCTGAGGTCATTTTTGACTTTTTGGGAAAATCTTCATAAAACCAATTTTCATGCATTAAAATTGATTCATTTAGCATTTATTGATATCATTAAGTAAATTGTGGCTAGATACAAGCGAGTTGGTGGTGGAAATAAGAGGTAAAGCGGTAGTTGAGGCTTGAATTATGTTAGTGGCATCGAGGCAAGTGTTTGGTCTAACCTTAGCTTGAGGGATTAGGAGTTGTGTCTTATTTGCTATGTGTTAATTGTGGAGTACGACGTATAAGCATGGTAACGAGTATCTATACGTCGGTGTCAAGCATGCCCGTGGGTCTAGTGTTGTAATTGTTGTGACTCCGTTGAGATTTATTCATGCTTAATATGTTGATTATCATTGTTGGTTCCCTTGCCGGGATGCTATTGTTCATGATATTGCCTCCCTTGCCGGGATGATATTGTTTATTATATTGTCTCCCTTGCCGGGATGTTATTGTTATGACATTGTCTCCCTTGTCGGGATGTTATTGTTTACAATATTGTTTCTCTTGATGGGATGTTGTTGTTATACTCTTGTTCCCTTGCCGGGATTCTTTTATGATTGATGTTGATTTGTAAATGGGATCGGGTGGCACACCGCCACAGAAATATATGAAATGAGAGTGGGTTACACGCCTGCAACAAAATATATGAAATGGGAGCTGGTTGCACGCCTCCAACGAGATATATGAAATGGGAACGGGTTGCACGCCTGCAACGAGATATATACAATGGGAGCGGGTTGCACGCCTGCAACAAGATATATGAATGGGAGCGGGTTGCATGCCTGCATCAATATATGAATGGGATCGGGTTGCACGGCTACAACAAGAAAGAAATGAAAGTAAATGTTGTGTTTGTTTTTCTCTTTATTGTTGGCAATTAAATTATGGTTTCTTTACATTCCTCTTTGGTACTTTGTTGTTATCTGATACTCCTCGTAGCATGTTTTCCCCTCCCCATCTTTAACTGTGAATATCTGCTTTTATTTTCTGCTGTATATGATTTAATTACATAGGTTTATTTGGTAGTCCGGTCCTAGCCTCGTCACTACTTCGCCGAGGTTAGTCTAGGCACTTACCAGCACATGGGGTCGGTTGTGTTGATACTACACTCTGTACTATGTATAGATCCCGGTGCAGCAGCTTTTGAACCGCAGTGAGGGTGCTGTCTTCAGTCCATTCAGGCGACCCGAGGTAGTCCTGCAGGCGTCCACAAGCCTTGGCGTCTCCTTCTATCTTTCTATATTATTTCTTCTATGTATTTCTGAAACAGTTTGTATTTATCTTTCGGACCTTTATTGTAGTGCTCTTAGACAGTCTGTGAAATTGTGACACCAAATTTTGGGTAGAGTTGTATTTAGACTTCCGCAGTTTATATTAAGTTAAATTATCAGATTTCGTCTTCCGCTTTGTTATTGATATTACTTTTTCAGCTGTTTTGATATGTCGTTTTAAAATATAAGGACTTAAAGACTTGAAAAGGGTAATTAAATTGGAATAGTTGGCTTGCCTAGCTTTCACTAGTAGATGTCATCACGACTCTCGAGGGTAGAAAGTCCGGATCGTGACAATAAAACCTTTACAAGATTACAAAAAGTAGTACATGGAAAAAAACTAAGCATCTCGATTTTAGTTAAGTATTAAAATTCTTGCCACTAAAACAAAACAATGAAGTGAAATAAAAGGAGAACAAGAAAAATATATTGTTCAATAAAAAATGGGGATTTATGAAAGGAAAAGAAATAGTGGTCCTTTACGGAAAAATCATCTTATATTTAAACTCCTTAGCATTCTATCTTGCTCATACACTTTTTCATCCTCAAATATAAACCTTGTTTCTTAACATCAAAATTCCAGAAGTGCTGAATCGTATCATTGAACCCCTTAGTGTTCTATTTTGCTCCTACACTTTTTTATTTGTGGAGTGGGATGTAATATTCAATTTTTTAAAGCATAAGATGATTTCTAATCATAAGCTCATTCAAACAGAGTGTAGAGACTAAAAATGGGTAAATCTTATCTTAAATTTTAGAAAATACTAGCAGTTCTACATTAATTCAAGAAACTCCAAGAAATCAGTAACCCCAAATTAAAAATAATTAAGATTAATCAGAAGAAAGATTTAACCAAGGAAAGTTGTTCATCATGAGAGAGAGGGCATTTTGATCCTTTGTAGTTTTGATAGTAAGTTGGTCAATAATATCTCATCCGTTATTTTTTGAGGAGTTTTGATAGAGCGATGTATAATTGTCACTAAAACACATTCCTATTCAGGATCGAATGAATCTCCACCACAAGATGAGTCAAATACATCTAAACCGTTGGTCAAACTTTCGATATGATGGTTAAAGACATATAAATACAATGTCTTTTTCTTGTCTTTTTTGTGTGTATATTTCTACTCGATATTTAATATGCGCTTTGCGACCTTCACTAAATCAGATTCGTTTCTTAATATGCTTTTTTTATTCTCATAAAGTAATATACATAAGATGAGCAACGGTCAGTTATACTTAAGTGCAAGCGCGCAAAACTAATAAAACAAAGCAATATTTCTTTTCTCCACGCCACTTAATAAGTTTCACTATTATGAAACAAGCACCTTAGGAGCCTCTTTTATTTTAGGCAATTGTCTTATGTCTATATTATCCAAATTTGAACTCTTATTTAATAACATTTGGACATGTAATCCCTTCAAGGCATTGAAAAATAAAGAAAATAGAGTAACCATCTCGAACTTGGCTCAAGCTCGACTCGAATTCAAAAAAGAATCATTTAACTTTTCAAATAGTAATAGTGCCATATAAAGTTACTAACAGAGAGAATTGAAATCCTATACTAGTTGAAGGTAAGATTATACTTTTGAGTATGGAAAACTCCAAAATGCTTCTCTGTCTCAGCCCCAATCTTAATATTTTCATCAAACATAGCAAACAAATAAGTTTCTATAGCTTTTCCAGGCTTGTGTGGAGTTCCTGCACCTAACTTCACATGACTAATCAAATTCCTATAATAAGTCCCGGCATTTTCCATACTTGCTCCAAATTCACCCTCAGATGGCCATCCACTTTCAGCAACAACAATTTGCACGTTATCTCCACCAGCTTTCTCAACTTCATAATAAGTTGCATCCAACATAGCATCGAAAAGATTATGATAGCCCGTTGGGTCAGACTTTTTTGTGTAAATAGTGCATAAGGGAGTGGAACCTGATCAGGGTTGCCAATATAACCATAGTATGGATAAACATTCGCAAGCAAAGGAAGGTTATTTTGTTTCAAAAACCCGATAATCGGGTTGATGAAACTAGTTACATCGTCGCTAAATACTGACTTAGCTGGTGGATATGTATTCGTGAAAAGCCCAGTATCTATCGTCGTTGTGAGCTTCACTTGATTCTGCATTCTGAATTTCGTTATCGCTTGTTGCACGTTTCGCAATGAAGGAAGAACAAATGGAACAAATTGAGATGTCCCAACATTTTTAGGAGATACTTCATTGCCAACACTTGTATATTTGAACTTGACTTGTGGGAAATAACTCTTAATATTGGTAATGACCCAATTTTCAGCTGCCTTAGGATCTGTACTGAAGGGCTGAAGATTGTCATTGGAAATATCAAGAATAATGCTAATGTTACTTCCCTTAAGAGCATTGAGTGTTTCAGGAATTGGATCATAGAGTCTCATATTTGTTATGCCATTAGCTTTATAAAGATTTATAACATCTTGTGATGATGGTAAGTTGTTCCCATTTCTCCCATAGCATACTCCAAGAGGTTGTGCATCTGCATTATAAAAATCATACCATAACTAGAGGAAGTTGTTTTAAGATCACCTACCATAATAAAATATCTAACTTAAAACCTATATGTTGCGCGAACTTTCTAAAATATCGATGTACTCGTGTTGGATCTTTTAAAAAATACAATACTTTTGGAGGATCCGACTCGCACATGAGGACATTTTCGAAGAGTCCGGACACCATAGTATAAAACCCTTTGAAAGTAATATGTAACCGGTTTTGCATAGGATTTATGCTGTACACGCTAGATAGTGTAAAGATTTTAAATACCATTCTTTTCAGGTCACTAAATAATTTTAACTAAAGACAGTTATATTACCTATAAATACATTAAAAATACTTGATTATATAAATTCCTTTTACACCATTGATGCATAATACTTAAAATTCATATATGCATATATAAGTTACATAACAAAATATGTGTATGGTACAAAATCATATAAATGATGCACACTTGTTAAAAAATTAATAGTATATAATGATAATAATAAAATGCTTAAAGTAAAACTAAGATTATGAGATGATGAGAAAATACTATTATTTGAAGGTATGTCATTAACATTCCAACAAATACAAACACCAAGAAGTTAGCCATCATTGAAGCAAATATGAAACAAATGAAATGTACACAGTAGGAAAAGGACCAGATGATGGCTTCTTATATAGGGGGGAAATGGCTATTGGTGTAATGTTGAAACTAGTTCCTGCAATCTAGTCCAAGTTAAAGTATATGTGAAATCATTTAATACACCAAATTACATTCTTGGTATAACATAGGACATAATTGGTCAAAATTTAAATTATTGGAAATTAATTGGTGGATTAATTGTATATCTTAATTTAGATTTCGGAAAAGGGTCAAATATGCCCATCTATTATCGAAAATTATTTAAACTTACCCTCTTTTATATTATCCGTTTAAAATTATCCTTACCGTCATACTTTAGATCAGAAGAGTCCTTGGGTCTAACCGATGAGACACGTGGCACTCTAGGAAGTATAATCCAAATCCAATTAAAATATCCGACCCTTCAAAAGATTTGACCCATAAACCCGAGTCAAAATTCTTCACTTAAAATTAATTTCACCCTTCTTTTATTTCGACACCAAAGTCATCGGAAGCTTCCTGAAGCACAGCCATAGTCGAACTCTGAAAGCGGGGATCAGTCTTGAAGTCCTGAGCTATGTCGCGAACCAATTGCTGGAATGGCAGCTTACAGATCAAAAGCTTAGTTGATTTCTAGTACTAGCAGATGTCACGGAGTGCCACTATTCCTAGCCTGAATATGTGAGGCTTCTTCACTCCTCCAGTGGCTGGAGCTGACTTTCTGGCTACCTTTGTGGCCAATTTTCTTCTCGGAGCTTTACCTCCGGTGGATTTTCTGGCAGTTTGTTTTGTACGAGCCATTTGGGAATTAGGTAAGAGATTTGGTTGAGAGACTAAATGGATTGAGAAGGATTTTGAGTTTGGATGATGTGCCTTAGTATCCACCTCCACCTTCAGAGAGATAATTAAGCATAATCATTGACCATTCACAAAAGAATTTTCAATGTTTGGTTTTTGAAGCTTGAAGGATTCTGCATTTTGCCTCAATTCGTCCAACTCAGTTCTTCACAGCTAATGACTTATTCAACCACAATTTTCAATTTTCAAACACTAATTTTATGTTTTCAAGACCCAAACCATTGAAACCAGCAGACTTGAAGAACTTGGATTCGTCCTTGTTCTTCAGTTTCTGTACGAAAAAGCTAACGGGTGTAGTTTGTTCTTGTTGTATTCTCGGGTCATTTTTTCAAAACAAACTATAACACAAACTCTTATCTGCACCGGATGGACTAATTTCAACCATAGCTTCTAATCAACTTTATATATTTTAGCTATTTTGCAAGGAGGATATGACTTAAATGGCTAATGAGCCAGTAATCAATTTTTTTTTTTTTTTTTGTCAACCATCTTCGCCGGTACAGGTAACAGTAAAAAGCAAAGTAAAAGAGATGAAAGAACCCATTATTTGAACAAGAAAGGATGAAGGGCGGGTCGGGTATGTGAGTTTGAACCGGTAAATTAAATTGGGCATGAATCATTTAATAAGGAGCTGACACGTGGCCCTCCGTTAAAAATAAGGGTGAGTTTATTCCATAGTATAACGGTAGAGTCTGAAATGACCAAATAGTATAACGAAGGGTAGATTTAAATAATTTTTGATAGTAAAGGAATATATTTGACCCTTTTCCGTTTAGATTTACCAGCCATTATTCTATGAGTAGTCCCTCAAAATTTCCATTTTAAATCAGACTTATGATTTTTAAGATCACGTTTGAATGATATACCAATTTAAAATATCAATACATAGTCCACGAAATTGTTATTTAGTACATTATGCTATATTGGTTTAAAATGGAGTTAAACAACTTTTTTGAGTGTGATTAAAAAGGTTGTAGCAATTCGAAAATAAGTTTAAATTTAATTGAACTACGTAAGAGTTGCTTAATTACACAATAAGATTAACCAATACATATAAATGTTTACACGAAATGAATTATCAATCTAAAAAGTGGGTAGCCTATTTGAGTCTGTCAATCACTCTGCGATTTTTTTATACCACTAGTGGATTAAAATATACTTTTTAAAAATAATAGATGTTATAATTTAAGTAAATTCAAACTTGAAAGATTTAAATTATGATAATCAATCATTTACTCATTTTCTATTAGTGTTGATCACTCGGTTCTTGATTCTCATCTATTGCTTCTTTAACTCAAGTACAACTAGTAAAAGTAGTGTAATCTTGACTTGATAATTATAGTTTGGTAAAAACTTTATTGTATATCCATTGGTGCACTTTGACTTTGAAAACTCATTTTGGAAGAGGCTTAATCATCATTACTAGATGATACAAACTTAAAAACAGTACTAAAAACACAGAAAGAAAGAATTAATTGAAATAGCCATTCATCCCCATTGCTTAAATTAAAAATAACCGACGAATGATAATATATTTATTGTCTATGTATAATATATGTATAACCATATACAATCAATATATAATCTTTGCATGTGACTAGGAAAAAGTAATTATTGAATTCGACCGGCTCGTATAAAGCTCCCGAGTTGAAACAAGGAGATCTAACTAGATCATTTTAGAAATAACTAGTCACTAGTCACTAGTCACGTGTGTGTTACACGTGTATCACTTCTTAACAATTACATATTTTATATATCAAGTCATGAAAAGCAAAATAGAACAAGTTTCAAGTTTTTTTGTTAAGATTTAATTGTTTATTTTTCTTTTTCTCTTTTAGTTTCCACCAATGACCTTTAAAACTTCAATACGATTCACTCTTCCTTTTCGCATTCCTTTTAGATTAACGACGTGTTATAGATTTATAGAATACATATATAGGAGTAAACATTACTAATACTGTAATGACCCAAAAGGTCATCACTTGTTTAAGAAACGAATTCTGCATTTCGATGTCTTAAAAATCTCTTTCAGCATTACCTCGATTTACGTGCGCAGTCCGGGCGCGTAGCCGGAAAGCCAATATGTGAAAATCTGTGAAAAATGATGAATTTTGACTTTAAAATGAATTAATTTGACTTCGGTCAATATTTTAGGTAAACGGACCCGGACCCGTAATTTAACGGTCCCGGAGGGTCCGTAGGAAAATATGGGACTTAAGGTCCAAAGCTCGAGAAATAAATTTTTGAAAAAAATTGTTTTGTTGAATTAATTATGAGTTTTTGAAAGAGAAATGTGTTTGAAACCATTGGTATCGGGCCCGTATTTTGGTTCCGGAGCCCAGTACAGGTCTTATATATGATTTGAGTCGAGCCTGTAAAAATTGGTAAGAAACGGATTTGAAATGATGTGAATCGGACCTTATTTGAGAAATTTGGCAAGTTTGAAGTTCTTAAGAAATTTCATGATTTTGATGCTAAATTCATAGTTTTTGATATTATTTTAGCGATTTGAATGCATGAACAAGTCCATATGATGTTTTTAGGTTGATGTGCATGGTTGGTTTGGAGCCCCGAGGGCTCGGGTGAGTTTTGGATAGGTCACGAAGTGGAATTTTGACATAGGATGTTGCAAATTTTGAACTGATATATTGCAGGCCTGGCTCGCAAATGCGATCTCGCATTTGCGAAGGCTATGTTGCAAATGCAAACTAGCCCGGGCCAGCACTATCTCGCAAATGGAAGGTTCCTATCGCAAATGCAATTCCCCTTAGCTACTGCTTTAGTCGCAAATGTGACTCTTGTATCGCAAATACGATTTCGCATTTGCGAGAGGTCTATCGCAAATGCGAAGAAGACCGGAAAATCTACTTGGTCGCAAATGCGACATTTTGTTCGCAAATGCGAACATATCATTGCAAACCCCGGTCGCAATTCCCATATCTGCAACCTGCAATTTTTATACTTAGTCGAAAATCTCCCATTTTTCACACTCTTGGGCGATTTTTCGAAGACAACTCTTCTTCCAAATCAATTGTAAGTCAATTTTAACTCGTTTTCTTCAATCATTAACATCTTTTCACATGATTTCAACTCAAAATCAATGATTTTCATGGGAGAAATTGGGTGTTTTGGGTATAACCTAGGTTTTTCAAAAATTAGGGATTTGGACCTCGATTTTAGGTCCGATTTCAAAATAAATTATATATTTGGGTTCGTGTGGGAATGAGTAATCAGGTTTTGGTTCGAACCTCAGGTTTTGACCATGTGGGTCCGGGGGCGATTTTTGACTTTTTGGGTAAAACTTTGGGAAATTTATTTTCATGCATTGGAATCGATTCATTTAGCGTTTATTGATGTAATTAAGTAACTTGTGGCTAGATACGAGCGAATTAGTGGTGGAATCAAGAGGTAAAGCGATAGTAGAGACTTGAATTGTGTTCGTGGCATTTAGGTAAGTGTTTGGTCTAACCTTAGCTTGATGGATTAGGAGTCGTGTCTTATTTGCTATGTGTTAATTGTGGAGTACGACATATAGGCATGGTGACGAGTATCTATACGTTGGTGTCAAACATGTCCGTGAGTCTTGTATTGTAATTATTATGACTCTGTTGTGGTTTATTGCACTTCACATGTTATTATCCTTATTGTTCCCTTGCCGGGATGTTATTATCATTACTGTTCCCTTGCCGGGATATTATTATCATTATTGTTCGCTTGCCGGGATGTTATTATCGTATTATTGTTCCCTTGTCGGGATGTTTGTTTTGATATTATTGTTCCCTTGCCGGGACCCTTTTGTGATTGGTGTTGATAAAAGAAATGGGAGCGGGTTGCACACCTACAACAAAATATGTGAAATCTGAGCGGGTTGCATGCCGGCAACGAGATATGTGAAATGGGAGCGGGTTGCATGCCTGCAACGAGATATGTGAATGGAGCGGGTTGCACCCCTGCAATGAGATATGTGAAATGGGAGCGGGTTGTACGCCTGCAACGAGATATGTGAAATGGGAGCGGGTTACACGCCTGCAACGAGATATGTGAAATGGGATTGGGTTGCACGCCTGTAATGAGATATATGAAATGGGATCGGGTTGCACGCCTGCAACGGGATACATGAAATGCGATCGGGTTGCACACCTGCAACGAGATGTGAAATAAAAGTGAACTCTACATTTGTTTTCCCTATCCGTGTTAGTAATTGGATTTTGATTTCTTTATATTCTCTTGATATTCTGTTGTTATCTGTTATTCCCCAAAGCATGTTTCCCCTGGCCAATTTTAATTGCAATTATCTGTATCTGTTTCCGCTGTTTATGATATAACTGCGCAGGTTTATTTGGTAGTCTGATCCTAACCACGTCACTACTTCGCCGAGATTTGGCTAGACACTTACCAGCACATGGCGTCGGTTGTGTTGATAGTACATTCTACACTCTTTTGTGCAGATCCCAGTGTTGTAGACTTCGGACCTCAGTGAGGTTGCTGCCTTCAGTCCAACAGATGACCCGAGGTAGTCCTGCAGGCGACCCGAGGTAGTGCTGCAAGCGTTCACGGGCCTTGGCATTGCCTCCTACCTTTCCTTTATCCCGTTTCCTTTATTTATTTCAGAAACAGTGTATATTTCATCTTTCAGACTTTGTATGTAGTGTTCTTAGACCCTTTGTGAAGCTGTGACACCAAATTTTGGGTAGAGTTATATTTAAACTTGCGCAGTTGTATTACGATTAATTATCAAATTTTGTCTTCCGCTTAATTATTTTCTCTATTTGCATGATATCTATTCATCACTAATAATGGTTTAAAACTAGAAAAGGTTAAGTAATTAGAATAATTTGGCTTGCCTAACTTTCACCAGTAGGCGCCATCACGGCTCTCGAGGGTGAGAAATCTGGGTCGTGACAAGTTGGTATTAGAGCTCTAGGTTACATGGGTCTCACAGTTCACAGACAAGCTTAGTAGAGTCTGAGGGATCGGTACAGAGACGTTTGTATTTATCCCCAGAGGCTACAGAGTTAGGAAAAAACTTCATATTTATTCTTTCCTGTCGTGCGGTTTGGTTTCTCAATGCTAATTGAATTTCTACTCTGTTCTCTCACAGATGGCGAGAACACGCGCTTTCTCATCCACTGATTAGCAGCCCGAGCCCCCAACATCAGCTCCCACGAGGGGCAGAGGGCGAGGCCGAGGCCGTGCTAGAGGCCGAGGTAAGGGTAGAGCTCAGCCTAGAGTAGCAACATCAGTGGCGAAGCCTCAGGTTGACTTTGATGATGAGGTTCTGGCCCCAGCAGTTCCGGTGGGCCCAGTTAGGTCCCAGAAGGGTTTATTGCTACCCCAGTACTCCAAAATGCTCTGGTCCGTCTAATGGGCCTTATGGAGAGTGTCACCCGGGCAGGCTTACTTCCTGTAGCCCCAGCCGTCTCTTAGGCTGGAGGAGGAGCTCAGACTCCTGCTACTTGCACTCTGGAGCAGGTAGCTTCCTAGTTCCAGACTCCAACAGTTCAGCCAGTTGGAGCAGTTCAGCCGGGTGTGGTAGCTCAGACCGGTGATGGAGCAGCTATGTCTGCCGATGCTTTGTGGAGGTTGGACAGGTTCACCAAGCTCTTTACTACTACTTTCAGCGGTGCATCTTCTAAGGATCCCCAGAATTATCTAGACAACTGTCATGAGGTTCTCAGGAACATGGGGATAGTTGAGACCAATGGGGTCGATTTTGCTACTTTTCGCTTGTCTGGATCCGCCAAGACTTGGTGGAGAGATTATTGTTTGGCTAGACCAGTCGGATCACCAGCTTTGACTTAGGAGCAGTTCACTCAGCTATTTCTGGAGAAGTTTCTCCCTATCACTCAGAGAGAGGCTTATCGGAGGCAGTTTGAGCGTCTCCAGTAGGGTTCTATGACTGTTACCTAGTATGAGACCAGATTTATCGACTTGGCTCGTCATGCTCTTATCATACTTTCCACCGAGAGAGAGAGGGTGAGGAGGTTCGTTGAGGGACTTATCCAGCATATTCGACTCCAGATGGCCAAGGAGACTGGGAGCGAGATTTCTTTCTAGGAGGTGGCCAATGTGGCCAGGAGAGTTGAGATAGTTCTATCGCAGGGAGGTGGTCAGGGGTCTGACAAGAGGCTTCGTCATTCAGGCCGATTCCGTGGTGCCTCGTTTGGAGGCAGAGATTCATATGGTAGAGGCCATCCTCCTAGGCCTTTTCAATCAGCACTTTAGGTTTCTCATGGTTCTTCAGGTGGCCGTGGTTCTCATATGCAGTATTCCGATCAGTAGACCTATAGTGCACCTGCAACTCCTATCAATGCACCGCCGCTTCAGAGTTTCCAAGGTCGTCAACCCCAGCAGCTGATGGCTTGTTTTACTTATGGCAACACGAGGTGCATTGCTAGATATTGCCCTCGAGCACCGGGCAGTTCACAGTAGCAGGGTTCCCGTGCTATGGTTCAGGTACCAAGTGTTCCACAGCCCGGCCAGCCAGCTAGAGGTGGGGTTAGAGGTGCTAGAGGTGGAGGTAGAGGTATTAGAGGTGGAGCTCAAGCCGCTAGAGGTGGAGGCCAACCAACAGCAGGCCGTCCTAGGGATGCAGTTCAGGGTGGTGGGGCCTAGCCCAATGTTATGATCTTCCAGCCAGGCCCGAGGCTGAGGCTTCCGATGCAGTTATCACAGGTACTTTTCTGGTTTGTAGCAGAGATGCTTCAGTTTTATTTGATCCGGAATCTACATACTCCTATGTGTCATCTTATTTTGCACCGTATTCGGTCATGCCTAGTGATTCTTTGAGTGCTCCTGTTTATGTATTTACACCGGTGGGTGATTCTAATGATGTAGATCGAGTCCATCGTTCATGTATAGTTGCGATTGAGGGTCTTGAGACTCGTGTAGATTTGCTTCTTCTGGACATGGTTGATTTCGATGTCATATTAGGGATGGACTGGTTATCACTTTATCACGCTATCTTGGATTGTCATGCCAAGACTGTGACCTTAGCCTTGCTGGGTTTACCTCGTTTAGAGTGGAGAGGGACTCCTTGTTATTCCACCCGTAGTGTTATTTCTTACATAAAGGCTCGGCGTATGGTCGAGAAGGGGTGTTTGGCCTATTTGACCTATGTTCGTGATTCTAGTGCTGAGGTCCCTTCTATTGATTTTGTGCCCGTTGTTCGTGAGTTTCCTGAGGTATTCCCTTCAGACCTGCCGGGTATGCCACCCTACAGGGATATTAACTTTTGCATTGATTTGGCTCTGGGCACCCAGCTCATTTCTATTCTGCCGTATCATATGGACTCGCCTGAGTTGAAAGAGTTGAAAGAGCAGTTGCAAGACTTGCTTGAGAAAGGTTTCATTAGACCGAGTGTTTTGCCTTGGGGTGTACCGGTGTTGTTTGTTAAGAAGAAAGACAGATCGATGAGAATGTGTATTGATTACCAGCAGTTGAACAAGGTTACAATTAAGAATAAGTATCTATTGCCGAGGATTGATGATTTGTTTGATCAGCTTCAGGGTGCTAAGATATTTTCGAATATTGACTTGAGATCTGGTTACCTTCAGTTAAGGATTAGGGCATCCGATGTCCCTAAGACAACTTTTCACACTCAGTAAGGGCATTATGAGTTCTTGGTGATGTCATTCGGGTTGACAAATGTCCCAGCAGCTTTTATAGAGTTGATGAACCGAGTGTTCATGCCTTACTTGGATTTGTTTGTGATAGTCTTCATTGATGATATTTTGATCTATTCCCGTAGCCGGGAGGAGCACGAGAAACATCATAGAGTGGTTCTTTAGACTTTAAGGGATAGTCAGTTGTATGCCAAGTTTTCGAAATGTGAGTTCTGGTTGAGTTCAGTTGCATTCCTGGGTCATGTTATATCCGCAGAGGGTATTCAGGTTGATCTGAAGAAAATTGAGGCAGTCAAGAACTGGCCTAGACCAGCATCAACTACAGAGATTCGGAGTTTCTTGGGATTAGCAGGCTACTTTCATCGGTTTGTGGAGGGGTTTTCATCTATCGCTGCCCCGATGACCAGGTTGACCCAAAAGGGTGCCCAGTTTAGATGGTCGGACAAGTGTGAGGCGAGCTTTCCGAAGCTCAAGACAGCTCTGACTACGGCATTGGTGTTGGTTTTGCCCGCAGGTTCAGGGCCTTATACAATTTATTGTGATATTGGACTTGGTGCGGTGTTGATGCAGGATGGCAAGGTCATTGCCTATGCTTCACGGCGGTTGAAGATTCATGAGAACAACTATCCGGTTCATGATTTGGAGTTAGCAGCCATCGTTCACGCGTTGAAGATTTGGAGGCATTATCTGTATGGCATGGAATGTGAGGTGTTCACGGATCACAAGAGTCTGCAGTATTTGTTCAAGCAAAAAGAGCTAAATTTGAGGCAGAGAAGGTGGTTGAAGCTATTAAAGGACTATGATATCATCATCTTATATCATCCGGGAAAGGCCAATGTGGTGGCCGACGCTTTGAGTAGGAAGTCAGCTAGCATGGGCAGTCTTGCTTATATTTCGGTCGGTAAGAGACCGCTTGCCTTGGATGTTCAGGCTTTGGCCAATCAGTTCGTGAGGTTTGACGTTTTTGAGCCCAGCGGTGTGTTAGCTTGCACAATCGGTCGTTCTTCCTTATTAGAGCGTATCCGTGATTGGCAATATGATGATCCCCATTTGTGTGTCCTTAGAGACACAGTACAACACGGAGGTGCCAAGCAGGTGACCTTAGGTGATGATGGAGTTTTGAGATTGCAGGGTCAAATTTGTGTGCTTAATATGGATGGACTCCGAGAGTTGATTTTAGAGGAGGCCCATAGTTCCCGGTACTCTATTCACCCGGGCGACACTAAAATATATCAGGATTTGCGGTAGCATTATTGGTGGCGGAGGATGAAGAAGGACATTGTTGCATATATGGCTCGGTGTTTGAACTGTCAGCAGGTTCAGTACGAGCATCAGATGCCTGGTGGTTTGTTTCAAAGGATTGAGCTTCCCGAGTGAAAGTGGGAGCGAATCACTATGGACTTCGTTGTTGGGATCCCACGGACTCAGAGGAAGTTCGACGCAGTGTGGGTTATTGTTGATAAGCTGACCAAGTCAGCACATTTCATTCCTGTGGCAGTCTCCTACTCTTCCGAGAGGTTAGCTGAGATCTATATCCGAGAGATAGTTCGCCTTCATGGTGTGCCCGAGTCTATCATTTCGGTCCGAGGTACATAGTTTACCTCCCTTTCTGGAGAGTAGTTCAGTAAGAGTTGGGCACACAAATTGAGTTGAGCACGACGTTTCATCCTCAGACGGACAGGTAGTCCGAGCGGACCATTCAGATTTTGGAGGATATGCTCTGAGCTTGTGTCATTGACTTTGGAGGTTCGTGGGATCATTTTTTGCCTTTAGCAGAGTTTGCCTACAACAACAACTACCAGTCGAGTATCCAGATGGCTCCTTACGAGGCTTTGTATGGTAGGCAGTGTCGGTCGACGGTTGGATGGTTCGAGCTGGGGGAGGCTCGGTTGTTGGGTACGGATCTAGTACAGGATGCCTTGGACAAGGTCAGGATTATTCACGATAGGCTTCGTACAACTCAGTCCAGGCAAAAGAGTTATGCCGACCGCAAGGTTCGTGATTTAGCATTCATGGTAGGTGAACGGGTATTGCTTTGAGTGTCGCCTATGAAGGGCGTGATGAGATTTTGGAAGAAGGGCAAGCTTATCCCTAGGTTCATTGGCCCATTTGAGATTCTTGATCGAGTGGGAGAGGTGGCTTACAGACTTGCATTGTCGCCGAGCTTATCAACTGTGCATCTCGTGTTTCATGTGTCCATGCTTCGGAAATATCACGGCGATCCATCCCACATGTTAGATTTCAGCAATGTCCAGTTGGACAAGGACTTGTCTTATGAGGAGGAGCCGGTAGCTATTCTAGACCGGCATGTTCGTCAGTTGAGATCTAATAATTTTCCTTATATTCGTGTTTAGTGGAGAGGTCAGCCCGCTGAGGCATCAACCTGGGAATTCGAGTCCGATATGCGGAGCTGTTATCCCCATATTTTCCCTGACTCAGGTACTTCCTTCTTATGTCCGTTCGAGGACGAACGGTTGTTTTAGAGGTGGAGAATGTGATGACCCAAAGGTCACACTTGTTTTAGAAATGAATTCTGTATTATGAGGCCTTAAAAACCTCTTTCAGCATCACCTCGATTTGTGCGCGCAGTCCGAGCGCGTAGACGGAAAGCCAGTATGTGAAAATCTATGAAAAATGATGAATTTTGACTTTAAAATGAATTAATTTGACTTCGGTCAATATTTTGGGTAAATGGACCCGGACCCATGATTTGACGATCCTGAAGGATCCGTAGGAAAATATAGGACTTGGGCATATGCCCGGAATCGAATTCTGAGGTCCCAAGCCCGAAAAATAAAATTTTGCAAGAAATTGTTTTGTTGAATTAATTATGAGTTTTTGAAAGAGAAATGTGTTTGAAACCATTGGTATTGGGCCCGTATTTTGGTCCCGGAGCCCGGTACAGGTCTTATATATGATTTGAGTCGATCCCGTGAAAATTGGTAAGAAACGGATTTGAAATGATGTGAGTCGGACCTTATTTGAGAAATTTGGCAAGTTTGAAGTTCTTAAGAAATTTCATGATTTTGATGCTAAATTCATAGTTGTTGATGTTATTTTAGCGATTTGAATGCACAAGCAAGTCCGTATGATATTCTTAGGTTGGTGTACATGGTTGGTTTGGAGCCCCGAGGGCTCGGGTGAGTTTTGGATAGGCCACGGAGTGGAATTTTGACTTAGGATGTTGCAGATTTTGAACTGATGTATTGCAGGCCACGCGAAGTCCATGGAATTTTGACTTAGGATGTTGCAGATTTTGAACTGATGTATTGCAGGCCACGCGAAGCCTGGCTCGCAAATGCGAGATCGCATTTGCGAAGGCTATGTCGCAAATACGAACTAGCCCAGGCCAGCACTATCTCGCAAATGCGAGGTTCCCATCGCAAATGCGATTCCCCCCAGCTACTGCCTTAGTCGCAAATGCGACTCTTGTATCGCAAATACGATTTCGCATTTGCGAGAGGTCTATCGCAAATGCGAAGAGACCGTAAAATCTACTTGGTCGCAAATGCGACATTTTGTTCGCAAATGCGAACATAGCAGAGGTCGGGGTTCGCAATTGCGAACCCCGGTCGCAATTCCCATATCTGCAACCTGCAATTTTTATACTTAGTCGAAAATCTCTCATTTTTCACACTCTTTCAAAATCAAAACACTCTTGGGCGATTTTTCAAAGACAACTCTTCTTCCAAATCAATTGTAAGTCAATTTTAACTCGTTTTCTTTAATCATTAACATCTTTTCACATGATTTCAACTCAAAATCAATGATTTTCATGGGAGAAATTGGGTGTTTTGGGTAGAACCTAGGTTTTTCAAAAATTAGGGATTTGGACCTCGATTTGAGGTCCGATTTCAAAACAAATTATATATTTGGGTTCGTGGGGGAATGGGTAATCTGGTTTTGGTTCGAACCTCGGGTTTTGACCATGTGGGCCCGGGGGAGATTTTTGACTTTTTGGGTAAAACTTTGGAAAATTTATTTTCATGCGTTGGAATCGATTCATTTAGCGTTTATTGATGTAATTAAGTAACTTGTGGCTAGATACGAGCGAATTGGTGGTGGAATCAAGAGGTAAAGCAATAGTAGAGACTTGAACTGTGTTCGTGACATCTAGGTAAGTGTTTGGTCTAACCTTAGGTTGAGGGATTAGGAGTCGTGTCTTATTTGCTACGTGTTAATTGTGGAGTACGACATATAAGCATGGTGACGAGTATCTATACGTTGGTGTCAAGCATGTTCGTGAGTCTTGTATTGTAATTATTATGACTCTGTTGTAGTTTATTGTGCTTCACATGTTATTATCCTTATTGTTCCCTTGCCGGGATGTTATTATCATTATTGTTCCCTTGCCGGGATATTATTATCGTTATTGTTTCCTTGCTGGGATGTTATTATCATATTATTGTTCCTTTGCTGGGATGCTTATTTTGATATTATTGTTCCCTTGCTAGGACCCTTTTGTGATTGGTGTTGATAAAAGAAATGGGAGCGGGTTGCACGCCTTGAACAAGATATGTGAAATGGGAGCGGGTTGCACGCCTGCAACGAGATATGTAAAATGGGAGCGGGTTGCATGCCTGCAACGAGATATGTGAAATGGGAGCAGATTACATGCCTGCAATGAGATGTGTGATATGGGATCGGGTTGCACGCCTGCAATGAGATATATGAAATGAGATCGGGTTGTACGCCTGCAATGGGATACATGAAATGGGATCGGGTTGTACGCCTGCAACGAAATGTGAAATGAAATTGAACTCTGCATTTATTTTCCCTATCCGTGTTAGTAATTGGATTTTGATTTTTTATATTCTTTTGATATTCTGTTGTTATCTGTTATTCCCCAAAGCATGTTTTCCCTACCCAATTTTATTTGCAATTATCTCCTTCTATTTCCGTTGTTTATGATATAACTGCACAGGTTTATTTGGTAGTCTGGTCCTAGCCTCGTCACTACTTCGCCGAGGTTAGGCTAGACACTTACCAACACATGGGGTCGGTTGTGCTGATACTACACTCTGCACTCTTTTGAGCAGATCCCAGTGTTGTAGATGAGGTTGCTGCCTTCAGTCCAACAGGCGACCCGAGGTAGTCCTGCAGGCGTTTGCGGGCTTTGGTGTCACCTCCTACCTTTCCTTTATCCTGTTTCCTTTACTCATTTCAGAAACAATGCATATTTCATCTTTCAGACTTTGTATATAGTGTTCTTAGACCGTTTGTGAAGCTGTGACACCAAATTCTGGGTAGAGTTATATTTAGACTTCCACAGTTGTATTACGATTAATTATCAGATTTTGTCTTCCGCTTAATTATTTTCGCTATTTGCATGATATCTATTCATCACTGATAATGGTTTAAAACTGAAAAAGGTTAAGTAATCAGAATAATTTGGCTTGCCTAGCTTTCACCAGTAGGCTCCATCACGGCTCTCGAGGTTGGGAAATTCGGGTCGTGACAAATACATGAAGAAAAAATAAGCAATTAAAAAATTAATTAGACTGCATAAATAAATTTTTCTATTATATAGAAAAGGGAAGTGTGGTCGATCAAAGGCAAATTTGACATTTTGCTTATCCATAAAACTGTTTTCCAATACTAATTATCTCAATGCTCGCTGACGTGGCTTCTCTCAAATATAATTCTAGAAGAACCAGCTTTTATTTCTTTTGTTCCTAGGATGGAGAAACATTCCAAGCTTATATATTAGTTCATCAGTAAGGAATTAGAAGGTTTTCTATTTCTTCATCTTCTTCAAGTTTTTTAAAGATTTTTTCCCCTAACTTTTGCTTATTTTTTTCATGTACTTCTAAATTTAAGAAAAACGATTTATAATTTTGGATTTGCTGTGTCAGATTTTTGGGCTTTTTTGTTCCTGCTTGTATTAGTCCAATTGGATACAGATTAGCCAAGAGCAAACAGGTGATCAACATACTTGCTTGAGGACCAGAGGAGGTAGATTACTATTGTGGTTCTTAAGGTTTGTTCTTATGAAATAATCCATGAATATTGAGGTTTTGTGTTTTTTTGGGCTTATGGAGCATTGCAGGTAAAAACCAAAAGAGAGAGAGAGATGTTTTTTGGGCTTATGGAGCATTGCAGGTAAGAACCAAGAGAGAGAGAGAGAGAAATATTTTGTAGTTTAGCATAAAATATTTTTTAGGTGATGTAATAATGTATTGGGCAAGTTTCTTGTTGCTCTTATGGAAGTTACTGTAGGTTTGCCTCTTTTATTTTTTTATTTTTTGTCAAAGCTGAAATTTTTTGCTCCTATGCATTGTAAGTATTTTTCTATTGAGCTATTTTGTTATCACGATACTATTTTTGTTTCTCTGCTCGCTTTAGCTCTTTTTGAGTTGGTGTCACCTTCACAAGTTTAATCAAAGAAGAATCTTACTACAGATCTAGATGGAAAGAGAAACATAGAAGGTGAAATATGTTAAGTTATCATCTATACTCCTTAGATAGTCATAGTTACTTCTCTTTGGATCTTAGTTATAGAATAAGAATTATTTTAAGAGAACCACACTGAGTTTGAATTGACACATATCCTTGTAAAGAACTTTTTATGCAGTTTGTTATGGATTCTCTTGAAACCGAGTCTGCAGATGGTATTGAAAGTTCAAGATAGGTAATTGCATTTTTTCCTTTGAGTTCCTGAATATGCTAAGCCAATATTAAATTTTTGCAATATGTGGGTTTCTATAATCTATAGTACTTCATTCCTCTATTGTGCTCACACACAGAGAGGCAAAGAGGAAAATAGGAGAGGAGGTGTCTCGAATATTAACATGTAGTCCATTATCTATCGTTTTAGGTAATTCCCTCTAATTCAAGGCTACTGGTTTAGGAATTAGGATATCGATTTTCGTAGTATGATCAAATTCTGGAGAATCTTTGCTCTCTGCTACGTGTATTTATGACATTAGTCATGATGAGTTCAAAGTTCAAACACTTACTAGGAAAAATCCAATTTGTAGGTTGCTCTGCTTGTTTAGTTAGACAGGAGTTTATCCTTTTCTTCATTTGATTCTTAATTTGAAAAGTCCATTACTATATTTATGCCTTCGTTTGTGAAATGAATTTTTCCTTAATGAAATAAGAGCTTTGTTACCCCTAAATTTGCAATAGCAATGTCTGAATTTTAGAAGTGTGAATGTAATAACTACTTTGATTTCTTCATAAATTTCTATGTTGTTTCTTTTGGAAGAACTTGGATATGGATGACTACTAAATAATTTGTTAGCCTAAACTTTGTAATATCGTGTGTAATAATTTATACTATTAATTGATTATTCTTCTGCATGTGAACTATTAGTGTTAAATCCATCTATTACAGCAACTTTTGTTTATTAACTATAATATTTGAGTAACTAAATCTAAGATAGAAAACTGTTCCTTTTCCTTTGTGTAGACAATTCACCTAATACCAGGAAGAAACTTATAAGATACATCAATTTCTGTTTCTATGAATTTTTTCTAATGTATACATAAAGGAATAATGAAGATGAAGTAATTATTGTAAGTCTTCTACGCATAGTTCTATATTTAAAGCTATAATTCCAAATCTTAGTCCAATTTTTGTCTCTCTATTTTACTCTATTGAATACAGAATTAGTTTTTTTTAATAATAATTTTTTAACTTAGTCTTTCTTTGCAGGTGATATTTCCTGTGATAATGTTGACCCCCTAAAGGAGATATATTGTTTATGTAAAAAGATAAAGAAATGAACTTTAATACCTTGTCAGCTAAAAAAAGGTTTTTACAATTCCCCTTGTTGATAAAAGTAATGTGATACTCTTTAGTCTTTTAGCTGAAGCTGCCTTTGACAAATAATTCTATTCTATTTGGCAAAACATATGCTTGGCAATTAGGTGATTTGAAATTTAATGTGAACAGAAATCTAAGTTCAGCTTTCGAATTGTGGACTTCTTAACTCTAATCATCAAATTATTATAGAGTAGTAGTAGTACCATTGTCTAGGCAAGAAATAAACTATAATGTGTTACACATCAATATCATATTTACAGTGATTTAGATAATATAACATGTCAATAAAATGTTGTAAAATTTGAGAAATCTCATGAGTGCATTGAATTACGAGAATAAGCCATAAGAGGTTAACTTTTGAGAATTTTTGGAACTTTTACAATGCATTGACCAATATAGAAGCTTATATCATACACCCTATATAAGACAATGGGCCAGAAAGGGTCATAAATTATATGCATCTTCATTGAAGAGGATGTTAGGAAGACATGAAAACATTGAAGGTAAATACTCTCTATATATAATTGATTGTTGCTACTTGTGTTGATATAGTACGTGAAATCTGTTCTACTCTGGGATCTGATAAAGAGTAATGGGGATGTTTGACATAAGTTTCTCATTCATTTTGGGACTTGAAATTGGTGATCTTCTCGCACTTTTTTTTGTTGCTCCAGTATCGTTCCTATTCCATTTTGTTTTGCATATATGTGGTAAAACACCTAAAACATTTGATTTTCTTTTCTAACCTGGCTTTGCAAGAACGAAAATTTGGTGCAGCTTATCACAGTTTGAAGCCCCTACTAGAATTCATTACATTTAACTTCGCGATGCATTGTTAGACTTTTTTTTAAACTTTGTTTTCGTACTCCTTTATTTTTAATTATTATGGACAAAAATATGTGAAATCACCTATCAATTTCACTAATGAATTAAGTATAGGTATTGAATTAGTTCAAAGTGCCTGTGAACATTATGTAATCCTTCTGAATTTATCTGCTAAGAGGATATATATATATATATATATATATATATATATATATATATATATATATATATATATTGCAACATAGGATGGATTAGATTGATCATTGTGGAGTACTTTATGAACTGTATTATTTTGTTCCCTTCCATTTATTATTTTAAGAATTCTTTATATTTATGAAATGTATTGCAAATAGACATAAAAAGAAATGTCAAGAATAAACTGAAAAATGAAAATAAAAAATATATTGACTAGGTCTTGGTAGCACGGGCTGTTCATATCTAGTTTTAATAAAGGTGGTAGGCATATAGATATGAACGCCATATTTTAGGAACTAACGTCTTTCATGTATTCTTCCATATATAGCAAATTTTTATTGAGACAATAGTTTTCACCTAAAATCATTGAAGAATTACAAATTTTGTAAAATCAATTACTTTACTAGAAGCTAAGATTATACTTCGGAGTTTTATCGGGATGGAAAACTCCAAAATACTTCTCAGTTTCGGCCCCGATCTTAATATTTTCATCAAACATAGCAAACAAATAAATTTCTATAGGAGTTCCGGGCTTGTGTGGAGTTCCTGCACCTGACTTCACATGACTAATCAAATTAGTGTAATAAATTCCAGCATTATCTATACTTGCTCCATCTCCACCATCTGATGGCCATCCACTTTCCGAAACAACAATTGGCAAGTTTTCTCCGCCAGCTTTCTCAACTGCATAATATGTTGCATCCAACATAGCGTCGAAAAGATTACGATAGCCCGATGGATCGGGATTTTGTTGTGTAAATAGTGCATAAGGGAGTGGCACATGAGCAGGGTCACCAAGATAACCAAAATACGGATAAATATTTGCTAAGACAGGCAAGTTATTCTGTTTCAAGAACCCGATAAGTGGGTTAATAAAACTGCTTATATCGTCCCTAAATACTGACTGAGAAGGTGGATATGTGTTCGTCAAAATCCCTGTCTCTATTGCCGTTGAGACCTTAACCTGAAGTTGAAATTTCGTTATCGCCTGTTGCACGTTTTGCAACGCAGGGAGAAGAAAGGGAGCAAATTTAGATGTTGCACTATTAGCAGGGGATATTTCATTTCCAACATTTATATATTTGAACTTAACATCTGGTGAATAAGCCACAATATTTGCATTAACCCAATTTGTAGCTGCATTTGGATCTGTTAAAGCTTGAAGATTATCATTAGGAATATCAAGAATTATTTCAATGTTACTTCCCTTAAGAGCAGTGAGTGTTTCAGCAATTGGATCATAAACTCTCATATTTGTTATGCCATTAGCTTTATAAAGATTTACAACATCTTGTGCTGATGGTAAGTTGTTACCATTTCTTCCATAACATACTCCAATAGGTTGTGCCTCTGCATCATAAAATAAAAAAAAGATAGTGTAAATAAAGGAATTTATTGTCGAATCAGCGACGGAAGCCAAAAATTGTAATAAGGGGATTCAAAAAGTTCATACTTGCGACCTAAAGCAATTTTCTAAACTACTTATGTCACTACAATGAAAAGTTTTTCTATGTCAGGGAGAGATTCAAAAGTTTATATGTATATGAAAAATATTATTCTCGCATTATTTACACAGTACTCCAACGAAAGGGATTCAATTGAACCCCGTCATTAGCCGTGCCTCCGCCATTACATATGTACCCAAGTTGACACCCTTTGAAACTAAAGCACCTATTCTGCATAAGATTTTACGTTATCGATATAGTTTAATCAATTATAATAGTTTGTTGACTATTTTTTGAAGCGACCAACCAATATTAATAGAAAAGGGTTACCGATAATTACATTTTAGGTAATCGAGTTATATCAATATTTGTACATCAATAGTACATAGAACTTAAACTCATTTGTATAAATTATGTTAAAAATGCGATTTGCTAAATTTATTCCCCTTTCAATGCTTTCATGACCTATTTTATAGAATCATGCACAGAACATAGGGGATACACCAAAAAGAATATCATTATTTGAAGGTATACAAAATGATAACAATAAAATGTTAAAAGTAAAACCAAGATAATGAGATGATGAGAAAATACCTATTATTTGAAGGTATGTCATTACCATACCAACAATAAGAAACATGAACAAGTTAGCCATCGTGAAAAAGCAATAAGAAACAAATGAAATGTGTATACTGTAGGAAAAAGACCAAATGATGGCCTCTTATATAGGGGAAAAAATGACTAAAGTGTCATATTAAAATTAGTTACTGTAATTTGGTCAAAGTTAGGAATATGTAAAGTCATTAATATATAAACATATAAGCTTATATCACATGTACATAATTGGAAATTATTTGATGGACTAATTGAGAATTTGAGTTCAGATTTACTACTCTATTATTTATGAGCAGTTCCTCACAATTTTGGAATATGATTAGAGCATGACATACTTTTTAATATATCATCATAATATCTGGGGTTTTTTTTCCCTCACTGAATTGTGTTAGATGTCTAGCGATAGATAAATTATATATTTTTTTTGTCAAATTAATTGAATTTTGAGCTTGTGGTTTAAATGCTATGTCAATTTTAAAATAGCCATACATATCCACGAGAAGTAGCACAAAAAGGGCAAAAACAAAAATCATTGACTGCGTGCATTTGACTGCCTAAAAGTTATTCACACAATCAAATTAATTAACTATATATGGAGGTGTTCATGTAAACCGTAAAACTAAACCAAATTAAAAACTTAAGTAAACCGACCAAAAATAAAAAAGATATTTTTTTTGTTTGATTTGGTTTAAAACTGATAAAATTTTGGTTTGATTTGATTTTAAGCAATATAAATATAAACCGTAAATTTTTTTTGTTTTATTTTCTTTGTGGAAGTGGCTTTTCTAACTAATTAAGCCTTGTTACTGTCTGATAGTTTTATACAATTAATATTTTTAAACTGTGTTTTGCAACATTTTCCTTTGAACACAGTAATTATTCCCTCACTAAGACTAATTATCCTTGTGAAATTGTTATCTAGTGCCTTATTTTTTAGTGGATGTTTTTCTGCAAAATATATTAAGACTTGTGAGTACACTATATATCTAATTAATATAATTTTTTTCTCAATATAGGTCTAATGTCTAACGTTGGCCTTTTCAGTAGCCATATGATCAATTAGTCTATTTCAAGAATTTCCTACAATTTTTCCGATGTCAAGTAAGGGACTTGATGTCAAGACTCTAAGGGTGTGTTACGTATAAAGGAAAATGTTTTCCATAGAAAATATTTTTCAAGAAAATATTTTTTTTGGAAAACAAGTAGTAATCGTATTCATTTTTCGGTGTTTGGTACACAATTAAGGAAAATGACTTTTCAAGAGTATTTATAAATAATTTAGATATAATAAACATGAAGCCATAAACTTTCAAACCAACAACCTTTAGAACCCACAAATTTGATGAACTTTTGAACGCAAAACTTACGAAACCATGGAATTTCGAACCCGTAAATTTTATAATTTCTAAACTTCCAAACACATAAACCTCCGAACTCATAACTTTGGAACTTGTAAAATTTTGAACCGATAAATAAAAAAAAGTAAAACTGAAAAATATATTTAAAAAATATTTTTTTGGGGGGAGAGGGGAGGGGGAGGGGGAGGGGTGGGGCGGGGGCAGGGACGGCAGAAAAACGAAGAAAATAGAAATTTAAAATTACAAAAAAAGTAAAAGAAAAACTTGCGGGGGGGGGGGGGTAGGTGAGGAGGTGGGTGGTGCAGAAAAACGAAAAAACAGAAATTTATAATTTCCAAAAAAAAACAATTTTTTTTGCGGGAGGAGGGGGAGGGGTAGTAGGGTGGGTGGTGGAAAAACTGAAATGTGAAAAAAAAACACCTTTTTTGGAGAGGGGGTGGGGTGGTTGGTGAGGGTGGGGAAGGTTGAGAAGGAGTTTTGGAAAATGTTTTCCCTTCTCTTGATAAGGAAAATATTTTCCTCCAATTGGAGGAAAATGAGTTCATAAGGAAAATGTTTTCCAAAACATTTAAGTCAACCAAACATAGGAAAATTGGAAAACATTTTCCGGAAAATGTTTTCCTTCATACCAAACACACCCTGAGACTTGAGAATTTTCATAAAAAGAAAAACGATAAAAATCGGGGGAAACTGTAAAATCGACAAAAATCGGACCGATGTAGTTTCTGTTATATTTAATGTGATTTGGTTCAAGTGTAGACATCGAAATTTTAAAGGATCAAGCTAAATCCTAAATTCAAGATACTACAGGACTCTCGAAATCTTAGAAGTCTATCAGGGTTTCTTGGATGTTACTCTACCCTAAACCCTAACGCACACCTATATAAAGGTATAAATATTCCCTTGAAGAGGGATCTCAAAAATTCCATAAATTCTCGGGATATTCACAAAGGGATCGAGGCATAAAATAATGTCGTGATCAATAGATGTTCTTCTTGATAATCAAATACTTCAAGAAGAATATCCATACAGTGATCGACTTTCATGGAGATTAAATTGTAATGACCCGACCGGTCGTTTTATTTTCTAGAACCCCGTTCCCCTGAATAAGATTTCCCGTACTTGGTTTAACTGATTTATGACTTGCGGGGATGGTTGGTTCAAGATTTGGAAGAGTTTGGGTTGAAATCGGAACCCTTGGTTCCTTAAGGTTGGCTTAGAAGGCTAAGTTTGACTTCGGTCAACATTTTGAATAAACGACCTCGAATCGGGATTTGACGGCTCCAATAGGTTTGTATGATAATTTCGAACTTGGACGTATGTCCGGATTGGGTTTTAGATGAACCAGGAACGTTTTGGCACCTAATAGTGAAAGTTGATTCCTTAAGGATTTTGAAATTATTTAAATGTGGTTTGGAGCGGGTTTTTGTGTTATCTAGGTCCGAACGAAATTCCGAGATCGAGAATAGTTCCGTAATGTCATTTAAGACTTGCACGTAAAATTTGGTATCAATCTGAGTAGTATAAGTGTGTTTAGTCACATTGGAAGTAGATTGAAGAACTTGAAGTTCAGAAGTTTGATCCAATAAGTTTTAGGGTGTGATTCTTAGATTTAGCAATGTTTCGGTCGTTCCGAGGGTTCGAGCAAATCCGTTTTATTATTCCAAACTTGTCGGTAAGTTCGGGCAGGGCCATGGGGGCCTCGAGCGTCAATCGTACGAGGCTCGAGCTTACTTGAAAATATGAGAAGGAGCTGAAGCTCCAGGCATTTGTCATAACCGCACTTGCAGTTGGCCAGTCGTAGGTGAGAAACCGCAAAAACGGCTAAGCCTTTGCAGATGCGGTAGCGGATGGCCAACCCAGAAACCGCAGAAGCGGCTTCCTTTCCGCAGAAGCGGTTGGCTTCTCGCAGATGCGGCCCAGTCGGCCCAGTGGTGTTTCGCAGAAGCGGACCCTTTTTCCGCAGATGCGGTGGGCGCAGGTGCGGCTTAGGACGGCAGATGCGGAAGTTACTGAAGGTAGCGACCTTCATTATTTCGGGATTTAGACGTTTTGGCTCATTTTTCACTACATTGTAGACGATTTTTGAGCTTCCTGAGAGGGGTTCTTCACCAAGCTTTTCAAGGTAAGAAATTCCTACCATATGTGAGTTAAATACTTGGATTTTGGGTAGATTATTATGTATAAATTAGTGAAAAATCATGGGATAAGAGTAAAACTTAGGGTTTTGGTAAAAACAAGATTTAACCACGAAATTTGTTATGGAATGAAGTAAAAATCATATATTCTTGATCCTTAGGTTATGAGTAACAACTTCCTTCAAAAAATTTCGGAATCCGGGCACGTGGGCTCGGCGGTGAATTTTAAGAACCTTGCCTTTGGAGTTGGATAATCACTTTAATGGCTAGAGTATGAATTTGTAAGCCTATAATGATTAGTTTCTACACTATTTACAAAGTTTCGGATTGTGCGGCTCCGATTTGAGAGTTTGAACGCGTTCTTGAGTTAAAAGTAGGATCGAAACGAGGTAAGTCTCTTTTCTAACCTTGTAAGGGGGAAACTTCCCCATAGGTGAACTTAATTAATATATGATTTATTGTAGGGGGATACGTATGCACGAAGTGACGAGAGTCTGTACGTAGCTACTATTCCCATTATGTCCGGGTAGCTCTAGGTTTACATCATGCTTTGCGGACACTATTATTTTCTTATATGTGCTAATGGTATGAAAGAATTTAAGTTGATGGAAATCTAAGGATTTACAGGTTTCAAGGGAATTGTATCCATTTTTTTAAAAAGGAATTAAAGAAGTGTTGTGTCTTAAATGATGAAAATTATGTTTGACTGCGTCGCACATATGATTCGCGAGTGGAGTTATGCTTTTTACCGCGTCACATATATGATTCACGAGTGGGGTGAATAGATGTATCTACGGTTCGTGCCGTTCGACCCTCGACAATGCACATTTTACTTTTATGTTTGATCGGGCAGAACGTCCTCGGTGGTAGTTGTGTATGATAATGGAACCAAAACTCTTATAATTCGTATAATTTATTGCTTGAAGGATCACTTATTTTAAATGAGCAAAGTGCCAAGTTTTATTAATTGGGTGAAAGGTGTCTCAGTATTTATTCTTAGTTTAGATTGTTGTCATCTACATACATTGTGAATTAAATATATTGAACTTCATATTATTATATTTGCTAGCCCTAGTAACTGTCGGAGTTGACCCCTCGTCACTACTTCTGCGAAGTGAGGCGAGATACTTACTGGGTACATATATTTCTATGTACTCATGCTACACTTCTATACTTGATTGTATAGGCTTTAAGGCAGGTGCATCTGGCCATCAGTTCGGCGCATAGAGTGGACTCCTCAGCTTGAAACTTTCCAGTGAGTTGCCCTTTTGAGCCGATCTGCAACGGCTAGAGTCTTTCTTTTGTCTTTATATTTTTGGTCCATTCCTTTTCCAGACAGTAGGGTAGTATGGTATGTATATTCTACTAGATTGCCCATACACTTGTGACACCAGGCCTTAGCACACACATTAGTAGAATTATGATATTTTGGCTTATCTTCATGATTGAGATTCGCATTTATTTCCTTCATTTAAATATGCTTAAGTTTTTAAACTATGAATTTCATAAACTTATAATGGAAGTTATCACGTACTAACTACACAAATGAGAATTTACTATTTGATTAGTGTTGGCTTGCCTAACAATGGTGTTAGGTGCCATCACGGCCTAATATGAAATTTGGATCGTGACAACATGGTATCAGAGCACTAGGTTCATGTAGGTCTCACAAGTTATGGGCAAACCTGGTAGAGTCTTACGGATCGGTACAGAGATGTTTGTACTTATCTTCAAGAGGCTATAGGGTTTTAGGAAACTACTTTTTATTCATCTCCTATCATGCAGTTGATGGTGTACTAAGTTTCCTTATTCTATTCTCTCACAGATGGTGGGGACACATACGACGGACGTTCCAGACCCGGGAGGAGCTGCTCCCCCCGTTGCTAGAGGCCAAGGTAGAGGCCGGGGGAGGGCACTAGCCCGAGGTAGGGGACAAGGGCGTCCCAGAGCTGACCCAGTTGTACCATCGGCGGATCTAGAAGGGGATCCCATTATCGAGGAGCAGGGCAAGGTGCCCGCAACAGAGCTTGCCCCGACGGATTTCATGACAGAACCGGGTTTTCAGGAGGCCATGGGCCGTATGCTGCGGTTCATGGACTCGATGACTCAGGTTGGTTTATTTCCAGCAGACTCGGCCACATCTCAGGCAAGAGGGGGAGCACAGACCCCTACTGCTTAGGCTCCTAGGCACGTAACTACCGTATACCAGACTCCGAGTACACTACTCGCGGGCGGTGCCCAGCTATTTACAGTAGTGGCACCTGAGCCCAAACCAGCTGCGAACGACAATTTACAGAAGTTATTAGACAGATGGACTAGGCTATACCCTCCTATATTTGGAGGTGAGCGTCATGAGGATGCCCAGGATTTCATTGACACGTGTAGGGATAGACTGCACAACATAAGGATATTGGAGTCCCATGGAGTGGATTTCACCACCTTCTAGTTAGAGGGCAGGGCCCGTAGATGGTGGCAGTCTTATCTTCTCAACAGACCAGTAGGTTCTCCTCCTATGACTTTGGATCAGTTTACACTGCTTCTATTGGAGAGGTATATTCCACCCTCTCAGAGGGAAGAGTTGTGGTGTCAGTTTGAGCAGCTTGATCGGGGTCAGATGTCTGTGACCGACTATGAGGCGAGATTCTCTGAGTTGTCTCGCCATGCACTCATGATACTTCCTACAAACGCAGAGAGAGTGTGGAGATTTGTTGCGGGATTACACCCCGGTATTCGAGCTAGCATGGCCCGAGAGGTTGAGATGGGGACTGAGTATCAGCTAGTGGTAGAAATTGTGCGGAGGATTAAGGGTTACCGCCAGAGGAGTAGAGAGCAGTTGTAGCAGGACAAGAGGACCCGATTATTTGGAGAGTTTAAAGGTGCCCCAGCTAGGGGCAGAGTTCAGTTTGGGAGGGTCCAATCTAGCAGGCCCGCATATTCAACACCACCATCACCTCCTCGAGGTGCTCCAATGAGGCCTTATTTCAGTGCGATGCCGGAGAGTTCTTACCGCCCACCAGCTATTCAGGGTTCCTCCAACAGGTATTCACGCCATCTGGGTAAGGATACAGGATAATAGTCTATGGCACCGCGGGGTTGTTACGAGTGTGGAGATCTAGGTCATATAAAGAGGACCTACCCCAGAATTCGGGGTAATGTAGTATAGCAGGGTCATCAGCTTATGATTGCAGCACCAGGCATTCGACTGCCTAGAGGTGGGGGACAGGTTGGTAGGGGTCGTCCTAGAGGTGGAGGCCAGGCAAGGGGAGTTCAGTCAGCCAGCGCTCCAGCTAGATTCTATGCTTTTTCGGTCAGACCAGATGCAGTGGCCTCAGATACCGTGATCACATGTATTATTTCTGTATGCGGCAGGGATGCTTCGGTATTATTTGATCCAGGGTCTACATATTCATATGTGTCATCTCTATTTGCTCATTTCCTGGATATCCCTCATGAGTCTTTGGGTACTTTTGTTTATATGTCCACTCTGGTGGGCGATTCTATAGTCGTGGATCGGATCTACCGGTCATGTGTGGTTACATTCTGTGGTTACGAGACTAGACCAGACCTTCTATTACTTGATATGATCGACTTTGAGGTCATCCAAGGCATGGATTGGTTATCTCCATATCACACCATTCTTGATTATCATGCCAAGACTATTACTTTAGCAAGGCCAGAGTTACCGGGATTAGAGTGGAAGGTTTCCTCCGTTAGTGCATCTAGTCGGGTTATCTCTTTTCTGAAGGCTCGATATCTGGTCGAGAAAGGTTGTTTGGCGTATCTAGCATATGTTCAGGACACCACCGCAGAGTCTCCTACGATTGATTTAGTGCCAGTAGTCCGGGAGTTTATCAATGTCTTTCCTTCTGACCTTCCAAGCATGTCGCCGAATCGTGTCATTAATTTCTGTATTGATTTGGCTCCAGGTACCCAACCTATATCTATCCCACTGTATTGTATGGCACCGAAAGAGTTGAAAGAGTTGAAGGATCAGCTTGAGGAGTTGTTAGCAAAGGAGTTTGTGAGGCTCAGTATATCATCTTGGGGTGCACCAGTGTTATTTGTGAAGAAGAAGGATGGGACTATGCGGATGTGTATTGATTACCGCTAGTTGAACAAAGTAACCATCAAGAATAAGTACCCATTGCCTTGTATCGATGATTTGTTTGATCAGTTGCATGGTGCTAGAGTGTTTTCTAAGATCGACTTGAGATCGGGGTACCACCAGTTGAAGATTCGGGACTTAAATGTTCCGAAGACTTCCTTCCATACTAGATATGGTCATTATGCGTTTCTAGTGTTGTCCTTCGGCTTGACTAATGCCCCATCGGTGTTTATGTTAAGGCCTTATATCGATTCCTTTGTTATTGTCTTCATTGATGACATCTTGATCTACTCACGTAGCCTGGGGGAGCACGAGCAACATTTACGAGTAGTGCTCCAGACATTACGAGAGTTGGAGCTATATACTAAGTTCTCCAAGTGTGAGTTCTAGCTTGAGTCAGTAGCATTCTTGGGGCATGTTGTATCAGGAGAGGGTACTAAAGTAGACCCTAAGAAAATCGAGGCAGTTCAGAGTTAACCCCGTCCTACTTTAGTGACTGAGATCAGGAGCTTCCTAGGGTTAGCAGGTTATTACCGCTGATTTGTGCAGGGCTTTTCATCCATTTCATCACCTTTGACTAGATTGACCCAGAAGGGTGCTCCTTTCTATTAGTCCGATGATTATGAGGCGAGCTTTCAGAAGCTCAAGACAGCCTTGACTACAACACCGGTTCTAGTGTTGCCTTCCGATTCAGGGATGTATACGGTATATTGCGAGGCTTCACGCGTTAGCTTTGGATGTGTATTGATGCAAGAGGGATGAGTTATTGCATATGTTTCGCATCAGCTGAAGATTCATGAGAAGAATTATCCTGTACACGACCTAGAGTTAGTAGCTATTGTTCACACTCTTAAGATATGGAGGCATTATCTATAGGGTGTCATGTGAGGTTTATATTGATCATCGCAGCTTACAACAATTGTTCAAGCAGAGGATATTAATTTGAGGCAGCGTAGGTGGCTTGAGTTACTGAAGGATTATGGCATTACCATTCTTTATCATCCGGGCAAGGCAAACGTGGTCGCGGATGCCTTAAGTAGGAAGGCAGAGAGTATGGGTAGCTTGGCATACATCTCAATGGAGGAGAGAACACTAGCCTTGGACATCCAGTCCTTGGCTAAAAGACTTGTGAGGTTGGATATTTCAGAGCCCAACTGATTCCTTGCGTGTGTTATTGCTAAATCTTCATTATTGGGACAAATAAAGGCTCGGTAGTTCAATGATCCGCAATTGGCAGTTCTTAGAGAGACGATGCTATAGGGTAGTTCCAAGGAGATTTCTATTGGCGAGGATGGTGTTCTGCGATTCTCGGGTCGCCTATGTGTTCCTAATGTCGATGGCTTGAGGGCAAGGATTCTAGAGGAGGCACACAGTTCACGGTATTCGATTGATCCAAGTGCTACAAAGATGTATCATGACCCAAGGCAACATTATTGGTGGAGGCGGATGAAGAAAGATATATTCGAATATGTGGCTAGGTGATTGAATTGCCAGTAGGTTAAGTATGAGCATTAGAGGCCAGGTGGCCTACTTCAGCAGATGCCTATAACTGAGTAGAAGTAGGAGCACATTACTATGGACTTTGTAGTTGGGTTCCCGCAGACATTGCGGAAGTATGATGTAGTTTGGGTCATTATTGACACTTGACCATGTCAGTACACTTTATTCGGTTAATAACTACCTATACTTCAGAGAGGTTGGCTCAGATATACATTTGGGAGATACTTCGGTTGAACGATGTGCTTGTTTCCATCATATTAGATAGAGGCCCTCAGTTCACTTCCCATTTCTGAAGAGCCGTACAGAGTGAGTTGGGGACCCGGGTAGAGCTCAGCACAACATTCCACCTGCAGACCGACAGATAGTCAGAACGGACAGTTCAGATTTTGGAGGACATGCTTAGAGCATATGATTGACTTTAGGGGGGAAGTGGGATCAGTTCTTGCCTTTGACTGAGTTTTCTTACAACAATAGTTATCAGTCCAGCATCGAGATGGCTCCATTTGAGGCTTTATATGGTCGGCGATGTCGTTCTTCTATCGGGTGGTTTGAGCCTGGTGAGTCTAGGTTTTATGGTACGAACTTGGTGAAGGATGCCTTGGAAAATGTAAAGATGATTTAGGAGAGACTTCGCATAGCACAGTCCAGGCATAAGAGTTACACGGATCAGACGGTGCGTGATGTATCATTCATGGCCGGGGAGAAGGTTCTCTTGAAAGTCTCGCCGATGAAGGGTATTATAAGATTCGAGAAGAAGGGAATGTTGAGCCCAAGGTTTATAGTCCCATTTGAGGTGTTGTGGCGAGTTGGGAAGTTGCTTATGAGCTTGCTTTACCCCCAACTTATCGGGAGTTCATCAAATTTTTCACGTGTCTATGCTACGTAGGTATCACGCCGACTTGTCACATGTGTTAGACTTCAGCACTATTCAGCTAGATGACAGTTTGGGTTATGAGGAGGAGCCAGTTGCCATTGTTGCTAGACAAGATCTCCAGTTGCGATCCAAGAAGATTTCCGCAGTAAAGTGGAGGGGCCAATCAGTCGAGGAGGCGACCTGGGAGTCCGAGGAGGACATGCGGAGCAGATATCCACACTTATTTAGCACTTCTGGTATGAATCTAAACCCATTCGAGGACGATCGTTTGTTTAAGAGGTGGAGAATGTAACGACCCAACCAATTATTTTGCTTTCTAGAACCTCGTTCCCCTAAATAAGACTTCACGTACTTGCTTTTAACTGATTTATGACTTGCGGGGATGGTTGGTTCGGGATTTGGAAGAGTTTGGGTTGAAATCGGAACCTTTGGTTCCTTAAGGTTGGCTTCGAAGGCCAAGTTTGACTTCGGTCAACATTTTGAGTAAACGACCTCAGAATCAGAATTTGATGGCTCCAATAGGTTCGTATGATAATTTCGGACTTGGACATATGCCCGGATTGGATTTTAGATGACCCGTGAACGTTTTGGCGCCTAATAGTGAAAGTTGATTCCTTAAGGATTTTGAAGTTCTTTAAATTTGGGTTGGAGCGGGTTTTTGTGTTATTGAGGTCCAAATGGGATTCCGAGACCAAGAATAGTTCCATAATGTCATTTAATACTTGCACGCAAAATTTGGTGTCAATCCGAGTAGTATAAGTGTATTTCGTTACATTGCAAGTAGATTAATGTACTTGAAGTTCATAAGTTTGATCCAATTGGTTTAATGGTGTGATTCTTAGATTTAGCATTATTTCGGGCGTTCAGAGGGTTCGAGCGAGTCCGTTTGATAATATGAGAAGAAGCTGAAGCTCCAGGCATCTGTCATAACCGCACTTGCAGTTGGCCAGCCGCAGGTGCAAGACCGCAGAAGCGACTAAGCCGTCACAGATACGGCCATGGGTGGCCAACCTAGAAACCGCAGAAGCGACCTCTTTTCCACAGAAGTGGTTGGCTTCTCGCAGATACGGCCCAGCTGGCCCAGTGGAGTTCAGCAGAAGCGGACCTTTTTTCCGCAGATGCGGAAATCACTAAAGGCAGTGACCTTCATTTATTTTGGGATTTAGACATTTTGGCTCATTTTTCACTCCATTGTAGACGATTTTTGAGCTTCTTGAGAGGGGTTCTTCACCAAGCTTTTGAAGGTAAGAAATTCCTACTATATGTGAGTTAAATACTTGGATTTTGGTAGATTATCACGTATAGATTAGTGAAAAATCATGGGACTATTGTAAAACCTAGGATTTTGGTAAAAACAAAATTTAACCACAAAATTCGTTATGGAATAAAGTAAAAATCATATATTCTTGATCCTTAGGTTATGGGTAACAACTTCCTTCAAAAATTTCCGGAATCCAGGCTCGTGGGCATGTGGGTGAATTTTACGAACCTTGCCTTTGGGGTTGGATAATCACTTTAATAGCTAGAATATGAATTTGTAAGCCTATAATGATTGGTTTCTACACTATTTGCATAGTTTCTGATTGTGCAGCTCCGGTTTGAGAGTTTGAATGCGTTCTTGAGTTGGAAGTAGGCTCGAAATGAGGTAAGTCTCTTTTCTAATCTTGTAAGGGGGAAACTTCCCCATAGGTGAACTTCATTAATATATGATTTATTGTGGGGGGCTATGTATGCACGAAGTGACGAGAGTCCGTACGTAGCTACTATTCCTCTTATGTCCGGGTAGCTCTAGGTTTGCATCATGCCTTGTGGACACTATTATTTGCTTATATGTGCTAATGGTATGAAAGAATTTAAGTTGATGGAAATCTAAGGATTTACAGGCTTCAAGTGAATTGTATCCATTTTTTAAAATAGAATTAAAGAACTGTTGTGTCTTAAATGATGAAAATTATGTTTGACCGCGTCACACGTATGATTTGCGAGCGGGGTTATGCTTTTTACCTCGTCACATGTATGATTCGCGAGCGGGGTGAATAGATGCATCTATGGTTCGTGCCGTTCGACCCTCGGCAGTGCACATTTTACTTTTATGGTTAATCGGGCCGAACGTCCTCGGTGGTAGTTGTGTATGATAATGGAACCTGAAGTCTTATAATTCGGATATTTTATTGCTTGAAGGATCACTTATTTTAAATGAGCAAAGTGCCGAGTTTTATTAATTGGGTGAAAGGAGTTTCAGTATTTATTCTTATTTGAATGAGTTTCAGATACTTATTGGGTATATATTTCTATGTACTCATGCTACACTTCTATTCTTGATTGTACAAGCTTTAAGACAGGTGCATCTGGCCATCAGTCCGGTGCATAGAGTGGACTCCTCAGCTTGAGACTTTCTGGTGAGCTGCACTTTTGAGCCGATCTACAACAGTTGGAGTCTTTCTTTTGTCTTTATGTTTGCTGTCTATTCCTTTTCCAGACAGTAGGGTAGTATGGTTATGTATATTCTACTTGATTGCCCATACACTTGTGACACTAGGTCTTCCACACACATTAGCAGAATTATGATGTTTTGGCTTGTCTTCATAATTGAGATTTGCATTGATTTCCTTCATTTAAATATGCTTAAGTTTTTAAACTATAAATTTCTTAAATATATAATGGAAGTTATCACGTACTAACTAAACAAATGAGAATTTACTATTTGATTAATGTTGGCTTGCCTAACAACGGTGTTGGGTACCATCACGACCTAATATGGAATTTGGGTCGTGACAACATGGTATCAGAGCACTAGGTTCACGTAGGTCTCACAAGTTATGGGCAAACCTGGTAGAGTCTTGTGGATCGGCACAGAGACGTCTGTACTTATCTTCGAGAGACTATAGGGTATTAGGAAACTACTTTTTATTCATCTCCTATCGTGCATTGATGGTGTACTAAGTTTCCTTATTCTATTCTCTCACAGATAGTGAGAGCGTGTACGGTGGATGTTCCATACCCGACGGACATTACTTATACTATGTTCGAGACTATGCTGATCCAGCCCTCGAATCACGGAGAACAATTCAGAGGAAGATTCAAGGGATAAACAGAGTTTTTACCCGCAATGTTTATCAACAAAATCAATTTATTCTTTTGTGGTTGTAGCCTATGTTCGCATGTTGAAAATTTATTGCAAATAAATTGGCACGCCTAGTGGGACCAGTTCTACCCTTCATCTCTTCCTCCTATAAATTGAAAACTCCAAGTTTCAAAATTATTTGTTGCGATAGTCGAGTACTTCAAGTCTCGTCTTCAAGTATTGGCAAGCCTACACCCCAATAAACTTTGAAGTAGGGGGAATTTGTAGACATCGAAATTTTAAAGGATCAAGCTAAATCCTAAATTTAAGATACTACAAGACTCTTGAAATTTTAGGAGTCTATCAGAATTTCTTGGAGGTTACTCTACCCTAAACCCTAACGTACACCTATATAAAGGGATACATATTTTCTTGAAGAGGGGTCTCAAAAGTCCCATAAATTCTCGGGATATTCACAAAGGGATCAAGGCATAAAATAATATCGTGATCAATAGATGTTCTTCTTGATAATAAAATACTTCAAGAAGAATATCCATACAATGATCGACTTTCATGGAGATTAAATAATCCAGAGAGGTCTGTATCATCATATGTTCAAGAATATGTTGATCCAGCCCTCGAATCACTGAGAACAAATGTTTTAAAATAAACTCACGAACGAATGTTTTATAAGAGGGAGGATATAACGACCCGACATGTCGTTTTAAGAATTAACACCCTGATCCCCTATTAACTGCATTTCCCGTGCTTGTTTCTGCTATTTTGATTTGCTGGGATGATTCATTGTGAGTTTCGGAGTGTTTTGGGACACTTAGTCCCTCAATGCGAGCTTAAGGTTTAAAATTTGGACCGTAGTCGGAGCAGTATGAAGACGGCCCCGGAATGGAATTCTGTCGATTCTGTTAGCTCCGTTGAGTGATTTCGGGCTTAGGGGAATGTTCGGATTGTGATTTGGAGGTCTGTAGCTTACTTAGGCTTGAAATGCCGAAAGTTGAATTTTTGAAGTTTTCGGATTGTTAGTGAGATTTTGATATCCGGGTCGAAATCCGATTCTCAAAGTTGGTATCGTAGCTCTTGGTTCATAGGAGTCATGAACCACAAGCCGGTTTATTAGAGTCTCTGGATCGGTCCGGAGACGTCTGTACGATCCACGAGAGGCTATGTAACTGTTAGGAAAATTCCACTTCATTTGATTTCCTTATCATGCGAGATTTTTGATATTGAAATTCTAAACTTCTATCTTCTATTATCTCACAGATGGTGAGGACACGTGATACCGGAGATGACTAGGCTCCCCACCCCTTGCTAGAGCCGTTAGAGGTCGGGGCCGGGGTAGAGGCCGAGGATGTGCACGTGGTGTAGCCGGAGCACCTACGCGAGCTGCCACCGAGGAGCCACCAACAGATCTAGCCGGAGCCCGGGCACCCGATACACCTACTGCTACTACTATTCCAGCTCTTCAGGAGAACCTTGCACAATTCGTAAGCATGTACACAACCCTAGCTCAGGTAGTGTTGAATCCCCTTGCTGCAGTCACATCCCAGGCCGGGGGAGGAGCACAGACTCCCGCCGCCCGTACTCCTGAGCAGCGGGTCCAGGTTGATCAGATCTTAGAGGTTATACCGGTACCGCCTGTAGCCCCAGTTCAGCCCGAGGACAGGGCAGCGACTTCCGAGGATGAGCAACATAGGCTTGAAAAGTTCAAGAAGGACAAACCTCCTGTATTCAGTGGTCTAGCATCAGATGATGCTCTAGAATTTCTGGAGGAATGCTACTGTATCATCCGCACTATGGGTATATCAGGGCCGAGTGGAGTTTCTTTCACTGCCTTCCAACTTTGAGGAGCAACCTATCAGTGGTGGCGTACTTTTGAGTTGGACAGTCCAGCTAAGGCAACTTCCGTTACTTGGACTCAGTTTTCAGATATATTCTTGAGAGAGTTTGTCTCGCAGAGCCTTAGGGACGCATGACGCGCCGCGTTTCAGTATTTGCGCCTGGGCATTATGACTGTTTTAGAGTATGTTGTCCATTTCACTGACTTGGATAGACATGCACCAGCCTTGGTTTCTACAGTTCGTGAGAGAGTTCACCGATTTATTAAGGGGATCATTCCCAGCATCAGGTCTAACATGGCTCGGGAGTTGGAGAAGGATATTTCTTATCAGCAGGTGGTGAGCATTGCTGGGAGAGTAGAGGGTATGCATGCTCGGGACATGGAGGAGAGGAAGGACAAGAGGTCTCGTGAGTTGGGCCATTATTCTAGTGCTCGTGCCTCAGCTGCAGTTCGTCATGGTAGGGGTTATATGAGTCACCGTTCATTCAGCTCTTCCAACAGCCAGTGGTATTCCAGTTCCTCCTAGACCTTAAGAGCCTTATTATACACCTCTAGTATCTAGTGCGCCTCCTGCGTGGGGTGCTTTTAGTGGTCAGTCCAGCAGACCTGGCCCAAGCCAGTCACAACCACCACGTCCTCCAAGAGCTTGTTTTGAGTGTGCCGACACATGCCATATGGTGAGGGATTGCCCCAGACTTAGGAGGGGTGTACCTCCACAGACTTCTCAGCCAAAGCGTGCTCCACTAGGTTCTCAAGCCATGATTACAACACCAGTTGCCACCTCGCCTGCCCAGCCAGCTAGAGGTGGAGGTTGAAGAGGTAGAGGTCGCCCTAGAGGGGGAGGCTAGGCCAGATACTATGCCCTTCCTTCCCGTACCAAGGTTGTCACCTCCGATTCTGTCATCACAGGTGTTGTCCTGGTTTGTCATAAAGATGCATCAGTTTTATTCGATCCAGGCTCCACTTATTCTTATGTGTATTCTTATTTTGCCCCGTATTTGGGCGTATCTCGGGATTCATTGAGTTCCCCTATTTATGTTTCTACTCTTGTGGGGATTCCCTTATTATGGACCACATTTATCAGTCGTGTTGGTTGCTTTTAGTGGTTTTGAGACCAGAGTCGATTTATTATTGCTCAGCATGGTAGATTTTGATGTTATCTTGGGCATGGACTGGTTGTCGCCCCATTATATTATTCTTTATTGTCATGCCAAAATCGTGACACTGGCTATGCCAGGTGTTCCTCGAGTTGAGTGGAAGGGTACCTTAAATCACACTCCCAGTAGAGTTATTTCATTCTTTAAGGTTCAACGAATGATTGAGAAGGGGTGTGACGCGTATCTGGCCTATGTGAGTGATTTTAGTATTGATACCCCTACAGTTGATTCAGTCCCAGTAGTACAGGACTTCCCTGATGTGTTTCCAACTGATCTTCCCGGTATGTCGCCCAAAAAAGATATTGATTTCGGCATTGATTTGTTGCCGGGCACTCAACCCATTTCTATTCCTCCGTATCGTATGGCCCATCCTGAGTTGAAGGAGTTGAAGGATCAGTTATAGGAATTGCTTGATAAGGGTTTTAGTCTGCCGAGTGTATCACCTTGGGGTGCTCCTATCTTGTTTGTGAAGAAAAAGGACGGTTCTATGCGTATGTCCATTGATTATCGCTAGTTGAACAAAGTTACAGTGAAGAATCGGTATCCTTTGCCTCATATTGATGATCTGTTTGACCAGTTACAGAGTGCACGATTGTTTTCTAAGATTGACTTGCGTTCATGTTATCATCAGTTGAAGATTCGGGAGTCAGATATCCCAAATACTGCTTTCAGTACTCGGTATGGTCATTACGAGTTCCTTATTATGTCATTTGGGCAAATCAATGCCCCAACAACCTTCATGCATTTGATGCACCATGTGTTCCGGCCATGTCTTGACTCGTTCGTCATTATCTTTATTGATGATATTCTGGTGTACTCCCAGAGTTGGGAAGATCATGAGCAGCACCTGAGGATAGTGCTCCAGACCTTGAAGAAAAGAAATTATATGCAAAGTTCTCGAAATGTGAGTTTTGGTTGGATTTTATGGCATTCTTGGGTCACGTGGTATCGAGTGAGGGGATAAAGGTGGATCTGAAGAAAGTGGAAGCAGTGCTGGGGATAAAGGTGAAACCTGCCAAGAAAGTGGAAGCAATGCTGATCATCATCGCAGTTTTCTTGGCTTGGCGGGTTATTACCGTCGATTCGTTAAGGAATTTTCATCTATTGCAGCATCTATGACCAGGTTGACCCAGAAGGGTGCTCCGTTCTAGTGGATGAAAGAGTGTGAGGTGAGCTTCTATAAGCTCAAGACAACTTTGACTACAACCCCAGTTTTGATATTGCCTACAGGTTCGGGGTCTTATACTCTCTATTGTGATGCCTAGAGGATTGGCCTTGGAGCGGTATTGATGAAGAATGGTAGGGTGATTGCCTATGCGTCCAGACAGTTGAAGGTATATGAGAAGAATTATCTTGTCCATGATCTCGAGTTGGCTGCTATTGTTCATGCCTTGAAGATCTTGCGTTATTATTTGTACGGTGTTCCTTGTGAGATTTATACTGATCACCAGAGTTTGCAGCATCTGTTAAAGCAGAAGGATCTTAATTTGCACTAGAGGAGGTGGTTAGAGCTGCTAAAGGACTATGATATCACTATCTTATATCACCCGGACAAGGCCAATATGGTTGCCGATGCTTTGAGTCATTGGGCAGAGAATTTAGGGAGTTTGGCTTATTTACCAGCAGCGGAGATGCCCATGACGATGGATGTTCAGACCTTAACCAGCCAGTTTGTGAGATTGGATCTTTCGGATCCCAATCGGGTTCTAGCTTGTGTGATTTCTCGGTCTTCCTTGTTCGATCATATTCGAGAGCGTTAGTATGATGACCCTCATTTGTTTGTCCTCGAGGACAAGGTTCTGCGTGGTGATGCCAGATATGTGACCCTTGGTGATGACGGGGTATTAAGGATGTAGGGTCGGGTCTGTGTACCCAATGTTGATCGGCTTCGGGAGTTGATTCTAGAGGAGACCCACAGTTCGCGGTATTCCATCCATCCGGGTGCCGCGAAAATGTATCAGGATTTGAGATAGCACTATTGGTGGAGGTAGATGAAGAAAGATATAGTCGGGTATGTAGCTCGGTGCCTCAATTGTCAGCAGGTAAAGTATGAGCACCAGAGATCAGGTGGGTTGCTTTAGCAGATAGAGATTTCGGAGTGAAAGTGGGAGCAGATCACCATGGACTTCGTAGTTGGACTCCCACGAACTTTGAAGAAGTTCGATGCCATTTGGGTGATTGTAGATTGGCTGACCAAGTCCGCGCACTTCATTCCTGTGTGTACTACTTATTCTTTGGAGCGGTTGGCAGAGATTTATATTTCAGGAGATCCCCCTGCACTTTTACGCTTGGGACTACGAGACGACACCCGGGAGATTCCCCTGTATTGGGTATTTACTTTGGGACTACGGATTGGTATTCCGTGATTTTCTCCTGCATATTTATAATTTGGGCTACGAAACGATATCCCGGGAGATCCTCTGTGCCTTTATATTTGGGACTACGGGATGATATCCCGGGAGATCCCTTGTTGCTATCTCTGTGTACTGAGCATATTCTGTCTGTAATTTTACTCTTTATCAACTATTAATATCTTTAATTATAATGTCGTACTTCATACCGTCTTACCTCGTTTATATATATATATATATATATATATATATATAACCAATAGCGCCCTGACCTTCCTCGTCACTACTCGACCGAGGTTAGGCTTGACACTTACTGGGTACCACTGTGGTGTACTCATGCCTTTTCCTGCACATATTTTTCGTGTGCAAATCCAGGTTCTTTAGCTCAGCCATACGATTAGTGAGGCGAGGCGATCTTCAGAGACTTCAAGGTATATCTGCCGCGTCCGCAGACCGAGAAGTCCCTCTCTATTTTCTCTTTTAGCTATAGACTTTCTGCACTTTCTTTTGATTAGACATTCTGGAATTAGAACGCTATGTAGTATCTACAGCTTGCGATTTCATGACTCATATGAACCTAGAGCTTAGATACCAACTTTGGGAATCAGATTCCGACCCCGTTATCAAAATCTCACTAACGACCCGAAAACCTCAAAAATTCAATTTTCGGCATTTCAAGCCTAAATAAGCGGACCTCCAAATCACAATCCGAACACGCCCCTAAGCCCGAAATCACTCAATGGAACTAACGGAATCGACGGAATTCCATTCCGGGGCCGTCTTCACACTGCTCCAACTACGGTCCAAATTCTAAAGCTTAAGCTCTCATTAAGGGACTATGTTTCCCAAAACACTCCGAAACTCACAACGAATCATCACGGCAAATCAAAATAGAAGAAAAAAATACGGTGAAGACAGTTAATAGGGGATCAGGGCATTAAATTACCAACTGTGAAAAGTTTTTACACCACTATTGGCTAACAATATTTTTTTTAATAAAGTAAATGTTATGATTCAAGTAAATTCAAACTTGAAAGATCTAAAATTATACTACTGACAGTATGAGTTTCAATTTGAAACAGATGAAGCAAGTTTTTAATATTTGGAGAGGTATTTCTACTATTGAAAAAAAAAATTAATGATGCAGGTTTAGTAGCATTCAATGAACACAACTTTTGAGCTTAAGGGAACATAGTAACATTTGTACAGATCTTGTATATATCTATAAATATTGGACTATAAACACATTTATAATTGTATATTATAACTTGAAATTATTATATAAATTTATAAACTTTAAATTTTGGATTCGTTTCTAATAACGTCGTTCTCGACTTTCTTGCAAACAATATCTGTAATAGAGTGTAGGTCCTGTACTAGGATCTAAAGATGGTAAACTTCTTGTTGGAAAACTAATTTAAAGTTATAGTACGATACCTTAATTGTTTAGGATTTGGTTTATTTAATTTATGTCTAAATTGGATTTGTAGTCAGAATTAATATAAGAATAGATTTTCCCATTTCTTGTTAAAATAGGTTTCATGCTATTATAAATAGGGGTATCGATAGATTATTTTAAGTGTGGAAATTTGTGAAAATTATAGAGAGCTTTCGTATATTAATAATAAAATATTTTCCTCACTTCTAATTTAGCATCCTTATATGCTAAATATTTAGGAGTCACAATTATAAACTTTTTTTAACTTGATCAAAATTTTGTTATTTTATTCCTAATACCTAAAATACATACCTATTTTTTCAAAATAAAACCGACTTGTCTCATGATCTTTAAAACCTAAAACTTCAATCTCACAATATTCTGCAGATTTGCCTTGCCATGTATTTGGGGAAGATATGTCTTCAACAAGTATTAAAAGAGGCAGAAGCCGAGAAGATATAATCAGCAACTTGCCAACTGATGTAATATACTGTATTCTAGGGAAAATGCCTATTCGTGATATTATAAGAACGAATGTTCTATCAAAGAAGTGGAGATTTTACTACTTAAACATTCCGGAGTTAGTTTTTGATGAAGAATTCTGCAAAGAACTTAAAGACATTGCAAGAAAGAAATCTCGTGTATATCAATTTGATGAATACCGTGAATATATGAATCAATTTGATAAAATTGTCACCAAGTCTCTTATGCTTCATCTTGGTCGAATAGAGAGATTTAAAGTTTGTATTCCTGATTTCAAGTCAGGTAGGAGGGTTCTTGATGTTCTTGATGTGAACAAATGGATATTATACTTGTTTTCAAAGAACATCAAGAAACTAACCTTAAAACACAAGGACAAACACACTGAACATCTTAGATTACCTCCTTATTTCTTTTCTTGTTTGGACTTGATGTACTTGAAGCTCCAAAATTTTGTTCTTTCTCCACCACCTGATTTTAAAGGTTTCCATAATATCGAGCAATTGACACTTATTGAGGTTGATCTTCCAAATATCTGTTTTGAAAGTATTCTTTTCGGTTGTCCTATTCTTGAAAGGCTGGAGTTGCATTGGTGCTCTGGTATTCATCATTTTAATATCAGCGGTTCTAATCTCAAGAGGTTGCATATCAAGGATGATGATGAGTTTGAATCTATCTGCTTAGCAGACGCTCCAAACTTGACTCAAGCTTTTGCAGTTCTTGGCTGATGGATCAGATGTAATACCAACGAGGCTTCCCTTTAATCTTAATTGTGCCATATGTCTTTACCTATCTCATCTTAATCTTGACGAATCAGATGAGGCCTCGTGCGTCCTTTGCTTGATAAGAAGCTCCCCATATTTACAGTATATGCAAATCCAGATGGATAATTCTGATGATGAAGAGTTTCATGTACTAGATGAAATGAAACGTTTCTCACATGAGACATTTAATCACCTCAAGGAAGTTAAACTAGTGAACATTACAGGAACAAGGCCTCAAATGAAGCTTATCGAGCTTCTATTAGCCAAGTCTCCGGCACTAGAGAGATTCTAATTGAGCCTAGGCCAGGAAATGAACCTCTTGATATAGTAGTTGAAATACTCGCTGAGCTAACAAAATTTCAGCGTGCATCACCTAAAGCAGTAGTTGTTTATGACTATGATAAGCATCGATGGTACGGTCATTATACTTTATATAGTAGTTGTTTGCCTCGCAGTCAGAAGTCTATCAAGAATTTAAACTTTATGGGTTCAACTTTTATGTTTTTTAGTATTGAACCTAGTATATTCTTAAAGTTATAAGTTCATATAAAAAAAATTACTTAGTCCAATAAGTTGTAATTAGTACATTATGCTATATTTTGTTTAAGATGCAGTTAAACAACTCTTTTGGGTTTTGATTAAAAAGGTTTTAGCAATTTGAAAATAAGTTTAAATTTAATTCCTTGACTACGTAAAGACATATTTACACAGATTAATCTAAAAATTGCACGGGGTGCCCTATTTGGTCACCCCATTTAACCTATACCTATTTTTTTAAAAGTTTTTTAACTTGTACCCACTTTTTAAATAACTTCAGCCCCCTTTCTCCTTCTTCTCCTTCTCCTTCTCCTTCTCCTTCTCCTTCTCCTCCTTTTTCTTTTGCTGTTGGTGCTTCTATGAAACTTCATTTTAGGGGATAATTGCCATAAGTATATTTATCAGATTATTTAAAAATAAATTATAAATAATTACGTAAGTTAGTAGACAATAATTTGTGAATATTTTCACGTAATTCTGTTCTTTTCACGTTTATTGTTTCCAAAATTTATGATTATGATACTGTTGGCAATCTGATTATTTTATAGTAGTAATACACTATGAAAGAATAAGATGATTATTTTTCTAGTATGTTAGAAAGCTTTTTCAAAAACTTTAGCTTATATAGTGCTGAAGTTTTTACAAATGAACTAAATAACTTCAGTATCTTCCGCTGAAATTTTTGAAAAAACTTTATGACAAAACTAATGAATCTAAAACAAAAGAACTTCAGCTTATATAGTACTGAAGTTTTACAAATGAACTAAATAACTTCAGCATTTTCTGCTGAAGTTTTTGAAAAAGCTTATCCAGGACAAAAAAACTTCAGCTTATTAAGTGTCGAAGTTTTTACAATTGAAGTAAATAACTTCAGCATCTTCCACTGAAGTTTTTGAAAATGCTTTATGACAAAACTAATGAATCCAGGACAAAAACACTTAAGCTATTTTAGTGCTGAAGTTTTTACAAATGAACTAAATAAATTCAGCATCTTATCTAGGACAAAAAAACTTCAGCGTATTACTTTTGCTACTTCAGACCCGTCTACTAGAATGCTGAAGGAGCCTATAGATGGAGACCCTACAGAGCCCGTAAACTTTCGATTTAGACATAATTTGCGTGATTGCCTTTGTTACTTCAGCCCCGTATGCTGAAGTTACGCGAAAAAGTAAGTACGCTTGCAATTTTTTTTATTTTATAAAACGAACAGTAGTTAAAACGTGACCCAAAAAACAGGTATAGATGCAAATCCCCCGAATTAACCAATTACAAATAAATGTCTACACAACGAATTATCAATTTAAAGAGTGGGTAACCTGTTTGAGTCAGTCAAATTACACTCTTGCCAAAGTTTTTATACCACTAGTGGATTAAAATGTAATTCTTATAAATTATAGATATTATAATTTAAGTAAATTCAAACTGAAAGATTTAAAATTATGATAATCAAGCATTTCCTCACATTCTATTAGTATTTCACTCAGTCTCGATTCCCACCTATTGCTTCTTTCACTCAATTCTAACTATAGTAAAATTAGTGTAATCTTTACTGTATAATTATAGTTTGGTAAAAACTTTATTATATACCCATTGGTGCACTTTGACTTTGAAAACTCATTTTGGAAGAGGCTTAATCACCATTAGTAGATGATAGAAACTTAAAATCAATACTGAAAATAGATAGAATGAAAGAACTAGTTGAAATAGCCGCTCATCACAATTGCTTAAATTAAAAATAGTCGGAGAATGTATAATATATTTATTGACCATGTATAATATATGTATAATCATATATAAACAGTATATAATCTTTATATATGTGTGATGACCCAAAAGGTCATATTATATTTTAGAACTTGATTTTGCGCTCTTAAGCCTTAAAATTTTCATTTTTATCCTCCTCGATTTGTGTGAGCAGTCCGGACATGTTTTCGGAAAGCTTTTATATTGAAAGTTTATAAAAATAAGAATTTTTGCCTTAAAAGTTGATCTTAGTTGACTTCGGTCAACGTTTTGGGTAAACGAATTCGGACCCATATTTTGACGGTCCTGGTTGGTCCGTAATAAAATATGGGACCTGAGTGTATGTCACGACCCAATTCCCCGAATCCGATCGTGATGGCGCCTCTCGTGAAGATAAGGCCAGCCAGACCAAAACAGACCACCTCTTTTAAAAGTTAAATACCATAAGTAGTTATAAAACGTGATATAATAACCATAATTTGCGGAATTAACGATAATAACAGTAGAAACCATCCCGACAGAACCCAAATCGGGGTGTCACAAGTCATGAGCTACTGTAGAATCTGCTATAGGTCTACAAAGTACGGAATCCGATACAACAGTGTGAAGAAAACATAAATGATAGAGGACAAGAGAGACAAGGGGTTGCGGACGTCAACAGCTACCTCGTAACTCCAAATCACTGCCTAGCCTGGAAGGAATCAGCTCTCAGGTGCGGACTCTGCTATGCCTGAATCTGCACACACAGTGCAGGGAGTAATGTGAGTACTCCGACTCAGTGAGTAATAATAATAAATAAAGTCTGAAGGCAAGAAATCACGTAAAAACACAAGGCACTCCATACTGAAGCAGTAAAATCATTTTAAACAGTAAAGCAGTGAGAAATCAAGTGAAAATCCCTTTTTCCAACAAGTAAAGCAAGTAGTTTACAAGTGAGCAACAAAAATTATAGAAATGTAAACAGCCCCTCGGACAAAACATGTAAAACAAACCGCCCCTCGGGCATAATATCAACAGAACCAGCCCCTCGGGCTCAATATCAGAACAGCGCCAACCCCTCGGGCTCAATATCAGAACAGTAACAGCCCCTGGGGCTTACTCTCAGAATAGTATCAGACCCTCGGGCTACCTCACAATCACTCATATCAGCCCCTCGGGCATAGTATCGATTTCTCAGAACAATGGGTACCCCCGCTCACTGTGGGTGTGCAGACTCCGGAGGGGCCCCTTACGGCCCAAGAGCTATATCAAGCCACCTCGTGGCATCATCACTCGGCACTCGGCCTCACATCACTCAAGCCACCTCGTGGTATCACTCGACACTCGGCCTCTTAGGGCCTCGACCTCATATGACTCAGCATATCCTCACATATGGCCCTCGGCCTCACTCAGTCCAAAAATCATCACAAGCCCCTTGGGCATTAGTAAAACAGTAGTTCTTAGCCCAAAACATGATGTAGAAATATCATTTAAGTTTCAAATTTGAGTAAAAGTGGCTGAGTTTGTAAAACAGTAGATATCAACAGGACTGAGTTCAAATAATAAGTCAAGCAGTAAGGAAACAGTGATAAAAATCCCCGAAGGGTTCAAATAGTTAGCACAAAGCCCAAATATGGCAATCAGCCCAAATCACGATGATAACAAATGAATTTCAGTCAAATACGTGGTAAAATCATCAATCGGGATGGACCAAGTCACAATCCCCAGTAGTAAAAGACCCCACGCTTATCATCCAGCGCGTGTCTCACCTTAATATAGCACTACGATGTGCAAATCCGGGGTTTCAAACCCTCAGAACATCATTTACAATCATTACTCACCTCGAACCGGCTAATTCTATAGCTCGCGACGCCTTTGCTCCTCGAATTGGCCTCCGAATGCTTCAAATCTAGCTGAAATCAGTACAAAACCATCAAAATGTGCTAAGGGAACAAAGCCCACTCGAAAATAATCAATTACCACAAAATTCCCGAAATTGGTCAAACCCGAGCCCCGGTCCCACATCTCGGAATTTGACTAAATATACAAAACTAGAATCCTTATACTTTCACGAGTCTAATCATATGAAAATTATCCAATTCCGATACTATTTGGTCCTTCAAATCATCATTTTACATTTTTGAAAGATTTTAGAATTTCTTCCCAAATTCCATTCCAAATCATGGATTAAATGATGAATTCAATGATAGATTCATGTGCTCTAGCCAAAATCTGAGCTAGAATCACTTACCCGATGAATGTCTTGAAAAACCTTCAAAGAATTGCCAAAATCCGAGCTCTCTAGGTCCAAATATCAAATAAAACCTAAAATCTCATATTTATAGAGTACCCCTTAGGTTTCATCCTTCGCGGGCCGCACCAAATCGGCCGCGGTCCGCACAAGCCAGTGCGGTCCGTGCAAAAACAACCGCGGCCGCACAGGCCTTCCTCTGCAGTGACAAACTTTAGCATTTTCGCCATAAATTTCGCTACAAATATCCAAATTGTGACATCCTTATATTTCTGGATACTAGACACGAAGGGCTACAACTTTTGTTTTTGAATCACCTCAAAATTCCTTGTAGATCAAAAGATATGATCTTCCGAAGTTGGACCAGCGGGAAGGTTCTTCACCGCGGCCGAGCCCGCTTTTGTGCGGTCCGCGCGACACCTACGGCGCCCGCGCCCGCTTTTGTGTGGTCCGCATAGCACTCACCGTGGGCGCACCTATTTTTGTGCGGACCGCGTGGGTGAGTTCCGGGGCCTGCAACCCTTCTGGACCTGCTACGAATATGATTTTCGCGCTAAAACATCCCGGAACCTACCCGGAACTCCCGGAACTTCAAACCAATTGTACCAACACATCCCATGACATCGTTCAAACTTGCTCAAAACTTCGGAATGCTCACAACAACATCAAATTACCAATTTAACATAGGATTCAAGCCTAAGAACTCCAAGAACTCTTAAATTATGATTTCGCTCAAAAAGTCCATAAAATCTCGTCCAAATGACCTGAAATTTTGCATACACATCCCAAATGATACAACGAAGCTACTGCAACTCTCGGAATTTCATTCCGACCTTTATATCAAAATCTCACCTATCAACCGGAAAACGCCGAAATCTCAATTTCGCCAATCCAAGCCTAAACTTTCCACGGACTTCCAAAATGCATTCCAGTCACGCTCCTAAGTCCCAAATCACCTAACGGAGTTAACCAAATCATTAAAGTTCCATTCCGAGATCAAATACACATAAGTCAAATTTTGGTCAAAACTTTCAAATTTTAAGCTTTCAACTGAGACTGTTCTTCCAAATTCATTCTGATTAACCTGAAACCCAACACCAACGATTTAAATAAGTCATAATACACCACACGGGGCAAGTCATGCCCGAGAACTGGCGAGCGAAAATGCAAAAGCTCAAAGCGACCGGTCGGGTCGTTACATCCTCCCCCACTTAAACATACGTTCGTCCTCGAACGTGTCCAGAGTTGTTCTAAAAGCCATCAAATTGCCATGTATCCTCACTATGCATATACCCGGGGGGGGGGGGTGATCCCATGTCACCCTATCTCCCATAGGGCCGATAACACACAGTAACTGAAATTTCACAACCCAATCTAACCCATAAGCCTTAGAACCACATTTCCACTTCTGAAATCATTCACAAGATCAGAATCTCACATCTATATTTAGAATAAGCCTGAACCAGTTGTAATCATCCATACTTGCAATCTCAGGTGCAATCACTTGATATACCACATAACTCAAACACTTGCAGCGATAACTTATAATCACAGCAGCTGCACATAACAAATGAATACCAATAGAAAACCTCTTAATAACTAAAGTCTCATTCCAACACTTCCATATACTGGCAATGATAAATTAAGCACGCAATAAACCATAACCTTTTCTCAGATCAGCCATCCATAAGGCTACTTCTCCTTTGGCAAGGACCATAGCAAATTTCTGAACCGAACCTCGATATTTATCCATCAAACATGCTGAAATCGAATCCGATTGTATTCATTACAGACCCCAACGATCTCATCTAATCCAACACAATTACTCTGGTAACATGACACATCAAGACAGGCTAAAGCCATAACTTGCGCAGTCCGCGCACCAATAAGCAACAATCCGAACATACTCACACCATGAAACTGACTCAAATGAAAGGATTGTACCCCAAGCTCACCAGTACCATCACAACACATGGCTGAGAACCAGTTTCACATCATAGAAATAGAACACACGAATCTAACCTGCCAGGTCATTTTCCCACATAGCTTCGCTGCAATGCGCGATCCTATCCAAACACTGCTCCGCATAAAACACCTCAAGTTACTATGCTCGAAATCGACAACCACGCTCAATTGATGTCTGGAACCAAAGCAAATCATTACACCCACGGTGAAACAAATGACATACACCACGCAAACTCGATAGGACATAACCGATACGCCATTCACCGAGCAACTCCCAATTATTCTTAGCGCTCGACTTCCATTATGAAACACCGATAGAACCGCACCATAGGTGCATATAACCAACAGATCGTATCGTCTCACAACACAGAAAGGCAACACATAGATCCCCCTAATTGCTAATAGCTCAAAACAACCGAAGCAACACATCCTTTGTCAACAGCAACTCGTAGTCAACAAAACCGTCTCGATGCCGGGCACACATCCCATATAGGTATACCAATGGACCATACATCAACTCCAGTTACATACAACAGATAAATAATCCTTCGAAGGTCCACAATGACTGAATCATAGCACATACTAATATCTGACTAACTTACCCACATTTTGCCATCCACAACCACAAGCTAACTTGTATATGAGAACTCCTAGTCTCCAAGTCCATAAAACACATGAATTACCATATCTGATCCCAATTCTGCCACTCTCATATATAACTCACCTCTAGTACCCAATCACCCCACGGGAGATACTCTAAGATTCTTCGGTGCTGCCAAGCAAACCCGAATATCAACAGCTAACCTGACGAGAAGTGTTGCAATACTACCGAAGTACCATCAACTCAATCACATTGACTCTTTTTGGAACATATACCCTCGTTAAATCACCTCAATTCGCATTACCATTTCCTTAATCATCTGGAGATCCCTTCTTAAATCATCTGAAGTTCATTTCTCTAATTATCTGAAACTGCCCGCGCTGCATAAGAATTTATGACCTTCCATTCAAATCTGAATCGTGAACTTACACATGCAAATTTCAGTCTTACCCAACATACCATGTCACACCTCCTTTTTGCGCGCCCGCCCCGAAGGGTTAAATGCGCGAGGGAGTTTTTCCAATTTAAGTGACAATATTCGAAATGAGATTATTTATTTAATTCAGAGTCGCCACTTGGGAAAGGTTTGGCTTTTGGTGTCCCAAGTCACCGGTTTATCTTGAATCCCAAATCGAGGAAAATATTCGACTTTTCCAAATGAAGTCCGCGAACCAGAAATTCTAAGTAAGGAATTCTGTTGACCCGAGGGAAGGTGTTAGGCACCCTCGGATCCCGTGGTTCTAGCACGGTCGCTTAAATTGTTATAATGGCTAAATATCTGATTTAAATACATGTTATGACTTACGTGCTTTTATTAAGTTTAAACCACTTTTATTATCATTTATTTTATAGAATTACAACGTCGTAAAAATGCATCTCGAACCACATCGCAATCAATGCACCCGTAGTTGTTAACGTATTTCGACTCCGTTGAGATTTGAATTTGGGTCACATAAATGCGCACCCGAATTTAAGAACGTAATTTAATTAAATCGTGCCTAAAGAGTCTAACGCATTATTATCTTTGGGGAAGGCGGTGAGATTCACTAGACAGTCCATCCCAAACTCTAAGTATCTATTATGGTTAATTGAGGGCCCCGCAATTTGCATTTTTATTTGGCGAGACTCATCTCATTTTTTAGAAGGATATCCTAAAGTGACTACATTTCTATTACGTTTGTCTTTAAAAAATAAAAGAGAAAAATACCAAACTTACTTGTTTAAGCAACTAAACACTAAATCTCTACTATGTGTGGCGAGTCCGAATTTTGCTTGATTGCCTAACTGGTTGTTTATGAGGTGAGAATTATTTCATGCCTTATTTTCAAAGAGTGAATAAGCTTTGTTAATTTGATAAGAGAGATTGCAAGCAACAGATAACTCGTACTAAATTTACATTAAACAAACCTTAAATTTGAACTTTATAATTAACTTATTTAGGTTTGATAAATGAAATCAGCTACTTATTAAGAAAACTACTATTAATTGGATTCGAGAATGCCTATCAGTTTTCCTCGAGAGTCATCGCATTGTTCCGAAACAATGAATCTATATTGAAGCCCATATCGAAACTATGTAGAAACAAATAATCTAACAAAAGGGTTGGCGTACATTATCACCCTGTTAACGTAACGCTGCATGAGAATTAGTTTGGGGTACACTTATCTTGAAGTCAAATGGAACCGAATATAGCAGATTCGATAGTTCAGAGATCTAGGCAAAAATACATACATATGCTTGCTATGATTCTATGTTATGATGTCATAACTGAAACAAAACTAACGGTTGTATGCATTAAAACACATCTGATCTAACAAGCAAATGCTATCCAATTGTTCATCTCAAATTAGAATGTATGTTAATTTATACAGAGTATTTGCAGTTTGCAGTTAAACAAATACAGGCTAACTAACATTCAACCTATTTTGAACACAAGTATTATAAAGTAAACAGACATTCGTTTCTTTATTTCTGCTTCAAACTTCAAACTTTCAACAACATATGGTTTCAGAAGTTGTGTACCTGGAAATGTTTGACAATTGAAGAAAAAGAGAAGTCAGCAGAGTAACAATGGGAGCAACACCAAACAGCAGCAGTAACAACAGGTAACAAACAAGGCAGTGGAAATAGAAACCCCAGATAGACCAAACTTCAGGAAATAAACCAATGCAAACTACAACCAGTGAACTCAGTTTTAACTTGGAAGGATCAGAATCGATTGAACAAGTAGAAGAACAAATGAAATCTAGACAACAATGTGAAGAAAACAGTTCCTGATTTTTCTATCCTTTCTCCCTTGTATCCCCCTGTATATCAAAATCTGTTCCCCTTTTATCAGCTTCAAATCAACCCTTTAACAGCCTGTTCAGACCATCAGAACACCCTCCCATGTGCTACTCCTTTTCAGTTTCCACTCACTATTTAAATAAGAGCACAACCCCATGACATTCCCTTGGCAGGCTTAACTTTTTAGTAATGTTTATTATTTCTGAAACTTAAAGCAGAATATGGGCAGCAGGATGTAGTCTGACAGCATATGCTGTCAAACTATTTAATTCAAAAAACACTTAGGCAGGGCACAGGCTGTGCACAAAATGCACATGTTGTGCACAAGTGCACATGCCTTCCAATTTCAGAACTGTGACTAAACAGAACATTGATTTTTACATTTCTGATTCAAATTAACAATTATAAGCACTAAACTCAGTTCCTAAATGATTCAGGCCATGATTATCAAAAGTAAATCGATTTGTTATTTGTTCAGGCAGCTGAAACTAATTGGCGACACATATCGACTCGACTATATTAATCATAACATGTACAATCGTAGCCAAAATCAGACATTTAACAGTATCGAACGCATGATTTGAATTGTACTGACTAAGCAGAATTGTACTCAAGGAATCAGTTAATCAGTTCAAATTTGAAATTCAACTAATTGCACAGCAAATACATACATACACATTATCAGAACAAGTAGAAAAAGGACTCAATCAAACAACAGAGGTTCAGGCAAGGTGGACATGACACAGTCGGTAAAATTCGAAACACAAACTTCACAACAATATGAACAGCCTTTTAAACAAACATGGACTAACAGAATAAAGAAAAGAAAACAAAACTCACCTTAAATCCCGAAAAATCAAAAACCTTAACTTGGATTCGAACAGACCTTTCTTAAGGCTGAACGGACTTTAATCGAAGTGTTTCTCAGATGAGAAACACTTCGATTAAGGTACATTAGACCTTAATCTCTTGGTTTAAACGAGATACGGACCAGTGACGAGGAACCCTAAGGTTCCAAAGATTAGATCTGGGATTCATGCTTCCCTGGTCAGATTCAGACCAAACCAAGCATGGTTTGGTCACGAGGGGGGTCTGGGGAGTGTCTTGTGTGAAACTGGGGTTAAACGGTGTAAGTCAAGTTCCGACTCGAATCTTCAAACGAAGATTCGAGAAGGTGGGAAGGGATTCGAGTTAAGTAGTTAACAGATCCATATTCATGATGGCAAGGGGGTTCTATGGTGTTAAGGGTGGGGTTACCGGCGTCCATGCCGCCGGCTTTCATGGTGAAGAATACAGGGGCGGCTAGGGTTTTGGAGGGGAAAGGGATGAGGACGAAGGTGACCTAAGGCTGGGGTTCGGATAGGGGGGGGGCAGGGTAAGGTTATGGGTTTATATAGTTAGTGGATAGGTAGATCCTGGCCGTTGGATGAGACGCGATGAAGGGCCAGGATCCTTCAACTAACGGGGAACAGTCTCGTTTCGAGGGTAAAGGGTTGGGGTCAGTCCGGGTGAGACGGGTCGGGTCTGTTAGTGGGTACGGGGTGTGAGATCTTGGCCGTTGGATCAGTTTGGTTTGAATGGTTGAGATGGATCGGCATTGAAACGACGTAGTTTTGGTGTTAAACTACGTCGTTTTGTGGCCTGGGGGTGGGCTGTTCGGACTGGTGGCTTGGGCCGTTCATTTGGGCTTCAGATTTTGAAATGGGCACGGCCCAAATTCATTTAAAACAAATTTTTACCCTCTTTTTCTTTATTTCTAATTTCCTAAATACACAACCTAATTAAATAAAACTAGACACCATCAATTAACACTTAACATATTTATTTCACGCGTATAAAATGTTAAAAGTAGGTAAAATTAAACAAGGCAACGAATCAGGACAAAAGAAATGCGTATTTTTGTGATCTCCCATTTAACAATCGGATTACGGTTCACATTACGCACGACACATACATTTTGTATTTTGTTTTAATAAAAATGGGCAAAAATCATTAATAATTAACAAAGTGCCATGTAAAAATCCAAATTTGTACAGCAGGACCATTTGTTATTATTTTTTAATTCTTTTGGAGCGATTGTCGCGTAAGACAAAAATCACGTGCTCACATACCGTATAAACCGTACCACTCTAGGATAACCGCGAGAAATTCATATCCCTTCCGAGCCACAATACGTACTCAACCAGTCAAGAACTTTCCATTGGTCCTATCTAGAAGAAAATCACTATACATCCCATTCTACGCATGCCCATAGAAAATATACATCTCCAAACCATGGTAAAACTATCAAGAACTCTCCGAGTTTCCTTTGCACAAATCAGACCTGTCAGGACTGAATCCTTCAAATTCAATCAAGCTAAGCAAGTCATCAAGACCTAAGAGCATCGCTGCAAAATACCTGAAAGAACTTATTACCTCGAACACACACCAGGAATTAATCATATCCTTACCACACCGATTCGGTCTACTATCAAGCTACCCCATCTATCTAAATTTCCTTCTAATTCATCTTCAACTTGATATTCTCTATTACTGTAGCACCAAAATTCTTCAACCCAGGCTCACCACACGAGTCCCAAGCATAAAACCATACTGTCTAAGACTCATAAGCCGCTAAATACTCTCTTAAATATTCCCAAAATCACCACATTCGAAATACTTCGCTCTGAAGAACTTCCTGTGGATCTAAATCTGTTACCTCCTGATATTGATACATAGAATCCCACAATTAATAAGGAAAACACCACAAGTCTTGACATCTTCCAAGGAAAACTCAGTTTTTATCCATAAGTACAACTTGAAAGCCTCCAATTATTGCATGTAAAATTTTGAACACCATATGACCATTCTCTAGAGGCATCCACTCTACTCAAACCGCAGCTAGATTGATTAAACGAACCGAAAAACCTGTGCTTCATTTGCACTCTGACACTATAGAATGTGACATCATTCCAATATAACCGAGCAACTTCCTGCTCTATGCACCGAGCATTCGTTACCAACCACAACTCAAGTCATTCCCCGATTCTCGTACACCTATAAAGCATAACATAGCCTTTATTGAAATTTCCTTTACTCGAGCCACAACTGATTTACAAATACGCCTCAAACTGGAACCATTAGAGCACATAACCGTACAATCAACTATTCAATAGCAGACTCCCCCACTTGGCTCGAAGCCATAGATCAACACACGCTCAATAACTCATAACGATTATACTCTATTGACGCCATGATACCATAATGAGATTAAACTCAAATATTTTATAAGCTTGTGAAAACACAGATCATCTAGAATTTTAACTCTTCTAGAAATCTCGCATTCCACTCTCACAACAGTTACACCCACTCACTAAGTGACCCAATTTAAGTTTCAAGACATATCTTTCACTCGCAAATCTAACAGACACATAAGAATCGTACAACCTCAGAACACTTCGCAAGAGATAACCTACCTTCTTCGCCTTAAACTAACATTTATGTATACCTTCCACCGTCATAACCATTATGCAGTTACTTAGTCTTCCTGAGTCTGAACTCATACCGCAATATGAAATTACTTCACTCCCAATTAGGACACCTGAAAAGACTCTTTGCACACCCATAACTCGGGGCTATACCTCAAATCAAAATGGATACATCTCGTAGTACTAACATACTCATCACATAGTTATCCAGCCATCACTCCCACTAATAGGGACACTACAAAACATATAAGTTCCAAAATAATTGCTCACACAATCAGCACCTCGGTGCTCAAGCTATAGGCAAAAATCTGGCTTCAAGTCCTCCAGACTGGCCCAACATCAACACACAGAGATCACATCTCGCCCCTCGATCAGGGAATCAGAAGCCATCGATGTACATCTGATACTGAGCGCTCATGCGCGCACGAACGCATGGAGGGAATTTCAAAAGTTATTTTTAAAGCTGAATTAAGGATGCACGATAAGAATTCAAGAATGTGAATTTTTCCTAAAGGTTCTGCAGCCTCTCGAGGATAAATACAGATGTCTCCATACCGATCCACGAGACTCTACTAAACCTACTCATGACTCGTGAGACCAATGTAACCTAGGCTCTGATACTAACTTGTCACAACCCAATTCCCCGAATTCGATCGTGATGGCGCCTCTCGTGAAGACAAGGCCAGCCAGACCAAAACAAACCACCTCTTTTAAATAGTTAAATACCATAAGTAGTTCTAAAACGTGATATAATAACCATAATTTGCGAAATTAACGATAATAACAGCAGAAACCATCCCGATACAGCCCAAATCGGGGTGTCACAAGTCATGAGATACTGCAGAATCTACTATAGGTCAATAAAGTACAGAATCTGATACAACAGTGTGAAGAAAACATAAATGATAGAGGATAAGAGAGACAAGGGGCTGCAGACGTCAATAACTACCTCGTAACTCCAAATCACTGCCTAGCCTGAAAGGAATCAGCGCTCAGGTGAGACTCTGCTATGCCTGAATCTGCACACACGGTGCACGGAGTAATGTGAGTACTCCGACTCAGTGAGTAATAATAATAAATAAAGACTAAAGGCAAGAAATCACGTAAAAACACAAGGCACTCCATACTGAAGCACTAAAATCACTTTAAACAGTAAAGCAGTGAGAAATCAAGTGAAAATCCCTTTTTCCAACAAGTAAAGCAAGTAGTTTACAAGTAAGTAACAAAAATGATAGAAATGTAAACAGCCCCTCGGGCAAAACATGTACAACAAACCGCCCCTCGGGCATAATATCAATAGAACCAACCCCTCGGACTCAATATCAAAATAGTGCCAGCCCCTCGGGCTCAATATCAGAACAGTAACAGCCCCTGGGGCTCACTCTCAGAATAGTATCAGCCCCTCTAGCTACCTCACAATCACTCATATCAGCCCCTCGGGCATAGTATCAATCACTCAGAACAATGAGTACCCGCGCTCACTGTGGGTGTGCAGAAGCCGGAGGGGCCCCTTACGGCCCAAGCACTATATCAAGCCACCTCGTGGCATCATCACTCGGCACTCGGCCTCACATCACTCAAGCCACCTCGTGGCATATAAAGTATCTCAGGCCCTCGGCCTCATATGACTCAGCATATCCTCACATATGGCCCTCGGCCTCACTCAGTCCAAAAATCATCACAAGCCCCTTGGGCATTAGTAAAACAGTAGTTCTCAGCCCAGAACATGATGTAGAAATATCATTTAAGTTTCAGATCTGAGTAAAAGTGGTTGAGTTTGTAAAATAGTAGATATCAACAGGACTGAGTTCAAATAATAAGTCAAGCAGTGAGGAAACAGTGATAAAAATCCCCAAAGGGTTCAAATAGTTGGCACGAAGCCCAAATATGGCAATCAGCCCAAATCACGATGATAACAAATGAATTTCAGCCAAATACGCGGTAAAATCATCAATCGGGACAGACCAAGTCACAATCCTCAGTAGTAAAAGACCCCACGCTCGTCATCCAGCGCGTGTCTCACCTCAATATAGCACTACGATGTGCAAAGCCGGGGTTTCAAACCCTTAAGAAATCATTTACAATCATTACTCACCTCGAACCGGCTAATTCTCTAGGTCGCGACGCCTTTGCCCCTCGAAATGGCCTCCGAATTCAAATCTAGCCGAAATCAGTACAAAACCATCAAAATGAGCTAAGGGAACAAAGCCCACTCGAAAATAATCAATTAACACAAAATTCCCGAAATTGGTCAAACTCGAGCCCCCGTCCCACATCTCGAAATTTGAAATAATTCACAAAACTAGAATCCTTATACTTTCACGAGTCTAACCATATGAAAATTATTCAATTCCGATACCATTTGGTACTTCAAATCATCATTTTATATTTTTGAAAGATTTTAGAATTTCTTCCCAAATTCCATCCCAAATCACGAATTAAATGATGAATTCAATCATAGATTCATGTATTCTAGCCAAAATCTGAGTTAGAATCACTTACCCGATGAATTTCTTGAAAAACCTTCGAAAAATTACCAAAATCCGAGCTCTCTAGGTCCAAATATCAAATAAAACCCAAAACCTCGTATTTATAGAGTACCCCTCAAAATTCCTTGTAGATCAAAAGATATGAGCTTCCGAAGTTGGACCAGCGGGAAGGTTCTTCACCGCGCCCGCGCCCGCTTTTGTGCGGTCCGCGCGATACCTACCGCGGCCGCGCCCGATTTTGTGTGGTTCGCACAGTACTCACCGCGGGCTCACTTATTTTTGTGCAGACCGCGTGGGTGAGTTCCGGGGCCTGCAACCCTTCTGGACCTGCTACGAATATGATTTTCGCGCTAAAACATCCCGGAACCTACCCGGAACTCTCGAAACTCCCGGAACTTCAAACCAATTGTACCATCACATCCCATGACATCGTTCAAACTTGCTCAAAACTTCAGAATGCTCACAACAACATCAAATTACCAATTTAATATAGGATTCAAGCCTAAGAACTCCAAGAACTCTTAAATTATGCTTTCGCTCAAAAAGTCTATAAAATCTCGTCCGAATGACCTGAAATTTTGCACACACATCCCAAATGATACAACGAAGCTACTGCAACTCTCGGAATTTCATTCCGACCTTTATATCAAAATCTCACCTATCAACCGGAAATCGCCGAAATCTCAATTTCGCCAATCCAACCCTAAACCTTCCACGGACTTCCAAAATACATTACGGTCACGCTCCTAAGTCCCAAATAACCTAATGGAGTTAACCAAATTATAAAAATTCCCATCCGAGATCAAATACACATAAGTCAAATTTTGGTCAAACCTTTCAAATTTTAAGCTTTCAACTGAGACTGTTCTTCCAAATTCATTTTGATTAATCTGAAACCCAACACCAACGATTTACATAAGTCATAATACACCACACGGGGCAAGTCATGCCCGAGAACTGGCGGGCAAAAATGCAAAAGCTCAAAGTGACCGGTCAGGTCGTTACAGTGTATGTCTGGAATCGAATTCTGAGGTCCCTAGCTCGTGTTATGAATTTTTATTGAAAATTAAAAATCTGAAAATCTAATGGTTCTAAAGAATTGATTGATGATTGGACTTGTTGATACCGGGTTTGTATTTTAGTTCCGGAGCCTGGTACAGGTCCAATATAATATTTATGACTTATTTGCAAAATTTGGTGAAAAACGGAGTTAGTTTGACGTGATTCGGACGTCCGGTTGAGAAAATGAAAATTTCAAAATATATTTGAGAATTTCATTTGATTTTGTGCTAAATTCTTAGTTTTACATGTTATTTTGGTGATTTGATCGTGCGGGCAAGTTCGTATGATATTTTTAGACTTGTGTGCATGTTTAGTTTGGAGTCCTGAGGATTCGGATGAGTTTTGAATAGGCTACGAAGTGAAAATAGGATTTAGAACACTGCTGATGCATCAGATTTTTGTTGCAGGCTTGAGACCTAACAAATGCGAGGTCAATCATTGCATTTGCGATCTCTGAAGAGTTCGCATTTGCGATCTCTGAAGAGTTCGCATTTGCGATCTCTGAAGAGTTCGCATTTGCGAGCTTCTCATCGCAAATGTGAAGAGATGCTGGACCACCTTATGTTTGCATTCGCGAACTTTTCTCCTTATTTGCGATGGGGACATGGGGGAGGCAATCTTCGCATTTGCGATCATTGGATCGCATTTGCAGTCAGCCCAGGTCGCATTTGCAAGCATTTCTTCGCCTTTGCGAAGGAAGCAGAAGTGTGGGAAACCTTGCAAATGCGATGGATTTCTTGCATTTCGCATTTACGACATCTGCAGGTGTATAAAGGAGACTTAGACGGGATTTTTCTCCCATTTTTTAAATTTTCAAAACCTAAAACACAAGAGGTGATTTTCCAAAGAGCTTTTCTTCCCCAAATTATAAGTAAGTGATTCTAAACTAGTTTCTTTTAATTTTTCACTTCATTTTACAAGATTTCACCTAGAATCTAAGGTTTTCATGTTGGAATTGGGATTTATGGGTAGAAACTAGGGATTTCAAAATTTGGGAATGTAGACCTCAAATTGAGGTCAAATTCCAAAATCAATTATATATTCGGGCTCGGGGTGAATAGGTAATCAGGTTTTGGTCCGAATTTCGCGTTTCGACCAAGCTAGCCCGGGTGTTGAATTTTTCAAAAAATGGCCTAAATTGAATCTTTTGCTATCGTGGATAGTTCCTAAGGCTTAAATTGAATCGTTTGGTTGGTAATTTGGTAGATTCTATTGGTTCGGAGGCTTGTGTGAAGGGAAAAACGGTGGCTGAGCTTTGAGTTGGCCGTTGGAGTGAGGTAAGTATTGTGGTTAACCTTGGCTTGAGGGATTAGGTCTTATTTTCTTATTTGTTACGTGTTTGAATGTTAGATACAACGTATAGGTGAAGTGACGAGTACCTATGCATTGTGGTCAAGTTATAGCATGCGAGTGGGTCCTATCCTTGTAATTGTTGTTTCTTTGATCTTATTACCCATGTTTAGACTAGCTACTTGTTATGTTGAGCAATTTTATCATCTTTACGAACCTTAATATTTATTGAGTATTGACTCAAAGTTAAGGTTGATATTATGGAATCAAACGTTTAAGTAAAACTTGTTGTTGTCATTTCTATCTCCCTATTACTATTGCTTCTTGTTTTGGTGAGGGAGAGTGTTAATATAAGAAGGGTGATGTCGTGCCATGTTTTGTGAGTGATAATGCATAAGGGAGATGTCGTGCCATATTGTAAGTGTTAATGCACGAAGGGTGATGCCGTGCCATGTTATGAAAGAGTTAATGCATGAAGGGTGATGTCGTGCCGTTTCTATTATTTCATATGGTGAGATTGAGAGTAAAAGCACGAAGGATGATACCGTGCAGTTTCCTTTACCACTATTCCACTATTACTTGTTCTATATGTTTAAGGCATATTGATTGATCAAGTCCTCATTGCTGATTTGATTCCTTATATTGTGATCCCCCTCAGCATGTCCCCCTCCCAATATTACCTCGTTTGTTTCCTTTATCACTGTTATTGGAATATATATATATATATATATATATATATACATATATATATATATATATGTATATATATATATATTCACTACTTCGTCGAGGTTATCCTCGACACTTACCAGTACATGGGGTTGGTTGTACTAATACTACACTGCACTTCTGCGCAGAGAGTTTAGCAACTAGGCTTGATCGTCAGGAGACCAAGGTAGATCTGCTAGCGTCCGCAGACCCTGGAGTCTCTTCCTAGTCTTATTTTTTTACTGTTTCTTTCCTTTCAGAATAGTGTATTATCTTTCAAACTCTGCTTGTAGTAAATCTTAGAAGTTTATAAATTGTGACACCAAATTCTGGGTAGTTGTGTACAATTATTAAGAATGTTATATGTTTCTGCACTCCTTTTTAATTTGTTATGGTTTCATTGTTGTGATTAACCAAAGGTTTAAAAATGGGCTTAATGATCTCTATTGTTGGCTTGCCTAGCAAGTGAAATGTTAGGCGTCATCACGATCCCGAGGGCGGAAATTTCGGGTCGTGAGAAGTTGGTGCTGTAGAACTAGGTTGCCTAGGTCTCGCAATTCACAAACAAGCTTAGTAGAGTCTAAGGGATCGGTACAGAGATGTCTGTACTTATCTCTCAGAGGCTACAGAGTTTAGGAACAATGTTACTTATATTCTTCTCTGTCATGTGATTTTGTTCTCTCAATGCTAATTGAACTCTTCTACTCTTATTATTTGGCAGATGGCGAGAACTCGCACCTACGAGGGGCAGAGAACGAGGCCGAGGCCGTGCTAGAGGCCTAGGTAGGGGCAGGGCTCAGCCTAGAGCTCGAGCAGCAGCACCAGCGGCGGAGCCTCAGGTAGAGTTTGATGAGGGGGCTCCAGCCCTTCTAGCAGGACCAGCTCAGGTCCCAGAGGGGTTCATCGCCAACCCGGTACTTCAGGGTGATTTAGTCCATCTAGTGGTACTTATGGAGAGTGTGACATAGGCCGACACATTTCCTGTAGCACCAGCCGTCTCTCAAGCTGGGGGAGGAGCACAGACTCCCACTACCCACACTCCGGATCAGATGGTTCCTCAGTTTTAGACTCCAACAGCTCAGCCCGTTGGGGTAGTTCAGTTGGGTGTTGCGGCACAGACCAGTGATGTATCGTCTATGTCTTCTGAGGCTTTGTGGAGATTGGATAGGTTTACCAAGATTTTGCCCGTTCACTTCTGCAACGAATCTTTAGATGATTCCCAGGACTATCTGGACTGTTTTCATGATATGCTACGAAACATGGGGATAGTGGAGACCAATGGGTTGACTTTGCTGCTTTTCATCTATCGGGTTACGCCAAGAAATTGTGGAGGGATTATATGTTGGCTAGACCAGCTTGGTCGCCGGCTCTGACTTTGTACTAGTTCTCTCAGTTATTTTTAGAGAAGTTCCTTCCTATCACTTAGAGAGAGGAATACCGGAGGTAGTTTGAGTGTCTGTAGAATGGTTCTATGACTGTCACTCAGTACGAGACTCAATTTATGGATCTGGCCAGTCATGCTGTTCTTTTGCTTCCTACCGAGAGAGAGAGAGAGAGAGAGAAGAGAGAGAGAGGGTGATGAGGTTTATTGAGGGACTTGCTCAGCCTATCAGATTGTAGATGGCTAAGGAGACTGGAAGTGAGATTTTTTTCCAGGCGGTAGCCAATGCTGCCAGGCGAGTTGAGATGGTTTTAGCTCCGGGGAATAGTCAGGGGTCTGACAAGAGGCCGCGTCATTCCGGTGGATTCAGTGGGGCCTCATCTGTAGGCCGAGGTACTTTTGGTAGATGATATCCTCCCAGGCTATTTCATTCAGAACTCCAGGCATCCCATGGTTCTTCAGGTGGTCGTGGTCCTCATATGCATTATTTTGATCAGCTAGTCTACAATGCACCACCAGCTCCTATTAGTGCACCTATGCTCCAGAGTTTTCAGGGTGGTTACTCAAGCCGACAGGGTCAGTTTCAGGGTCAGCACTCACAGCAGCCGAGGTCTTGTTATACTTGTGGCGATCCGAGGAACATTGCTAGGTTTTGCCCTCGAGCATCGAGTAGTTCTCTACATCAGGGTTCTCGTGCTATGGTTCCAGCACCAAGTGCTTTACCGCCCACTCAGCCAGCTAGAAGTAGGGGTCAGACGGCTAGAGATGGAAGTCGAGGCATTAGAGGTGGAGGTCAGGCTGCTAGAGGTTGAGGCCCGCCAGACAAGGCCTGTCCTCGAGACGTAGTTTAGAGTGGTAGGCCCCAGCCCCGATGCTATGATTTTCCAGACAAGCCTGAGGCTGTGTCATCTGACGCAGTTATTAAAAATACGGTTTTACTTTGCAGCAGGGATACCTCAGTACTATTTGATCCGGGTTCTACTCTTTGTATGTGTCATCATATTTTGCTTTATATTTGGTTGTGCCTCGTGATTCTTTGAGTGCTCCCATGTATGTGTCCACCCCTATAAGAGATGCTATTATTGTAAATCGTGTTTATCGTTCGTGTGCGGTTACCATTGGGAGTCTTGAGACTCGTGTAGATTTCCTACTTCTCAATTTGTCATTTTGGGGATGGATTGGCTATCACGTTATCATGCTATATTGGACTGTCATGCTAAAATGGTGACTTTAGCCTTGTCGGTGTTGCCTCGATTAGAGTGGAGAGGGACTTCGAGTCTTTTTACCAGCATAGTTATCTCTTATATGAAGGCTCGGTGTATAGTCGAGAAGGGTTGTCTAGCTTATTTGGCTTATGTCCGCAATTCTAGTGCGGAGGTTCCTTCCATGGATTCTATACCAGTTTTCCGAGAGTTTCCACAGGTATTTCTTGCAGACCTGCCGGGGATGCCATCCGACAGGGATATTGACTTTTGTATTGACTTGGTTCCGAGGACTCAGCCTATTTCTATTCCGACATACCATATGGCCCTACCAGATTTGAAAGAACAGTTGCAAGACTTGCTTGATAAGGGCTTCATTAGGCCTAGTGTCTCACCTTGGGGTGCGCCCGTGTTATTTGTAAAGAAGAAAGATGGGTCGATGAGGATGTGCATAGACTATCGGCAGTTGAACAAAGTCACTATCAAGAACAAGTATCCATTGCTCAGGATTGATGACTAATTTGACCAGCTTCAGGCTGCCACAGTGTTTTTGAAGATCAATTTGAGGTCTGGCTAACATCAGTTGAGGATTAGGGCATCCGATATCCCTAAGACAACTTTTTGGACTCGATATGGGCATTATGAGTTTCTAGTGATGTCATTTGGCTTGACAAATGCCTCAGCAACATGTATGGATTTGATGAATCGAGTATTCAAGCCTTACCTGGATTCCTTTGTGATTATGTTCATTGATGATATCTTGATCTACTTCCGCAGCCGAGAAGAGCAGGAGAAACATCTTCGGATCGTACTTCAGACTATGAGAGACAGTTAGTTATATGCTAAGTTTTCAAAGTGCGAGTTTTGGTTGGACTCGGTCACCTTCTTGGGGGACGTTGTATCAGCAGAGGGTATTCAGGTTGATCCTAAGAAGATTGAGGCTGTTCGAAATTGGCCTAGGCCTACTTCAGCCACAGAGATCCGTAGTTTCTTGGGATTGGTAGGTTATTACCGTCGGTTTGTGGAGGGGTTTTCATTTATAACATCCTCGTTGACCAGGTTGACCCACAAGGGTACCCCATTCAGATGGTTAGACGAGTGTAAGGCGAGCTTTTAGAAGCTCAAGACAACTTTGACTACGGCATCGGTGCTGGTGTTGCCCTCAGGTTCAGGGCCTTATACAGTATATTGTGATGTATTTCGTATTGGACTTGGTGCGGTATTGATGCAGGGTGGCAAGGTAATTGCATGTGCTTCACGGTAGCTGAAGGTTCACGAGAAGAATTATCCTGTTTATGATTTAGAGTTGGCATCCGTTGTTCACGCGCTGGAGATTTAGAGGCACTATCTTTATGGTGTGTCGTATGAGGTTTTCACGGATCATCGAAGTTTGCAGTAGTTTTCAAGTAAAAGGAGCTCAATTTGAGGTAGAGGAGATGGTTGGAGCTATTGAAAGACTATGATATCACCATCTTTTATCATCCCGAGAAGGCCAATGTGGTGGCCGATGCTTTGAGTAGGAAGTCAGCTAGTATGGGCAGCCTTGCATACATTCCAGTCGGTAAGACAGCGCTTGCATTAGATGTTCAGGCCTTAGCCAATTAGTTCGTGAGGTTGGATGTTTCTGAGCCCAGTCGTGTTTTAGCTTGTACAGTCGCTCGGTCTTCTTTGTTTGAGCGCATCAAGGAGTGATAGTATGATGATCCTCATTTGCTTGTCCTTAGGGATACAGTGTGGCATGGTGATGGCAAACAGGTTACGATTAGAGATGATGGAGTTTTGAGGATGCAGAGTCGTCTTTGTGTGCCTAATGTGGATGGACTTCGTGAGTTAATTTGGGAGGAGGCACGCAATTCCCGATATTCTATTCATCTGGGCACCACTAAGATGTATCAGGACTTGTGGCAACATTTTTGGTGGAGGAGGATAAAGAAGGATATAGTTGCAAATGTAGCTTGGTGTCTAAATTGTCAGCAAGTAAAGTACGAGCATTAGAGACCTGGTGGTTCACTTCAGAAGATAGAGATTCCTAAGTGGAAGTGGGAGCGTATCACTATGGATTTTGTTGTTGGACTCCCATGGAGTCAGAGGAAGTTCGATGCAGTTTGGGTTATTGTGGATAGACTGACTAAGTCAGCGCATTTCATTCTTATGGCAGTAACCTATTCTTCAGAGCGGTTGGCAGAGATTTATCTCCACGAGATCGTTCGGCTTCATGGTGTGCCCGTGTCTATCATTTCTGATCGAGGTATGCAGTTTACCCCGCATTTCTAGAGGGCAGTGTAGCGTGAGTTGGGCACGCAGGTTGAGATGAGCACAACATTTTATCCTCAGATGGACGGGCATTCTGAGCGCACTATTCAGATATTGGAGTATATGCTCTGCGCATGTGCTATTGACTTCGGAGGTTCGTGGGATCAATTCCTACCGCTAGCAGAGTTTGCCTACAATAAAAACTATCAGTCGAGCATCTAGATGGCTCCCTATGAGGCATTATATGGTAAACAATGTGGATCGCCGGTTGGATGGTTTGAGCTGAGGGAGGCTCAGTTATTGGGTACAGATTTAGTACATGATGCCTTGGATAATGTTAAGATCATTCAGGATAGACTTCGCACAACTCAGTCCAGATAGAAAAGTAATGGCGACCATAAGGTCCGTGATGTTGCATTCATGGTCGGAGAGAGAGTGTTGCTCCGTGTGTTACCCATGAAAGGTGTAATGAGGTTTGTAAAGAAGGGAAAGTTGAGCCCTAGATACATCGGGCCTTCTGAGATTCTTGAGCGAGTGGGAGAGGTGGCTTACAGACTTGTGTTGCCACCTGGTTTATCAGTGGTCCATCTAGTGTTCCATGTGTCCATGCTTCGGAAGTATCACGCAATCCATCCCACATGTTAGACTTTAGCACTGTCCAGCTGGACAAGGATTTGACCTATGAGGAGAGCCGATAGCTATTCTAGACTAGTAGGTTCGTCAGTTGAGATCGAAGAGTTATCCTTCAGTTCGAGTGTAGTGGAGAGGTTAGCCTATTGAGGCATCTACCTATGAGTTCGAGTCCGATATGCGAAGTAGATATCCCCACCTTTTCACCAGCACAGATACTTTTCTATGTCTATTCGAGGACGGACAATTATTTTAGAGGTGGAGAATGTGATGACCCAAAAGGTCATCTTATATGTTAGAACTCGATTCTGCACTCTTAAGCCTTAAAAATCTCATTTTTACCTTCCTCGATTTGTGTGCGTAGTCCGAGAGTATTTTCGAAAAGCTTTTATGTTGAAGTTGATAAAAATGAGAATTTTTACCTTAAAAGTTGATTTTAGTTGACTTCGGCCAAGATTTTGGGTAAATGAAACCGGACCCATATTTTGACGGTCCTAATGGGTCCGTAATGAAATATGGGACATGAGCATATACCCGGCATCGAATTCCGAGGTCCCTAGCTCGAGTTATGAATTATTGTTGAAAATTAAAAAACTGAAAATCTAATGGTTCTAAAGAATTGATTGATGCTTGGCCTTGTTGATACTGGGTCCTTATTTTGGTTTCGGAGCCCGATACTGGTCCAATATAATATATATGACTTATCTGTGAAATTTAGTGAGAAACGGAGTTAGTTTGATATGATTCAGACGTCTGGTTGAGAAATTAGAAATTTCAAAGTGTTCTTGGGAATTTCATTTGATTTGGTGCTAAAGTCGTAGTTTTAGGTGTTATTTTGGCAATTTGATCATGCGAGCAAGTTCGTATGATGTTTTTAGACTTGTATGCATGTTTGGTTTGGAGCCCCGATGGCTCAGATGAGTTTCAGATAGGCTACAGAGTGAAAATAGGACTTAGAACACTGCTGGTGCATTAAATTTTTGTTGCATGCCTCAATCATCGTATTTGCGATCTCTGAAGAGTTTGAATTTGCGAGCTTTTCATCGCAAATGCGAAGAGAAGCTGGGCCACCTTATGTTAGCATTAGCAAACTTTTCTCCGCATTTGCGATGGGGACAGGGGGGCAGTCTGTGCATTTGCGATGGGGACAGGGGGGGCAGCTCAGCTCACATTTGCAAGCATTTTTTCGCTTTTGCGAAGGAAGCAGAAGTGTGGGGAACCTCGCAAATGCAATGGATTTCCCGCATTTGTGAAGCCCAGTCGCATTTGCGACATCTGCAGCTGTGTAAAAGAGATTTAGACGAGATTTTTCTCTCATTCTTCAAATTTTCAAAACCTAAAACATAAGAGGTGATTTTTCAAAGAGCTTGTCTTCCCCAAATCATAGGTAAGTGATTCTAAACTAGTTTCTTTCAATCTTTCACTTCATTTTACAAGATTTCAACCTAGAATCTATGGTTTTTATGATGGAAAAGGGGATTTTTGGGTAGAAACTAAGGGTTTCAAAATTTGGGGATTTAGACCTCAAATTGAGGTCGAATTCCAAAACCAATTATATATCCGGGCTCGGAGGTGAATGAGTAATCGGGTTTTGGTCCGAATTTTGAGTTTGGACCAAGTGAGCCCGAGTGTTGACTTTTTTAAAAAATGGTCTAAATTGAATCCTTTGCTATCGTGGGTAGTTCCTAAGGCTTAAATTGAATCGTTTGGTTGGTAATTTGCTAGATTCTATTGGTCCAGAGGCTTGTGTGAAAGGAAAAACGGTGGTTGATCTTTGAGTTGCCGTTGGAGCGAGGTAAGTGTCTTGGTTAACTATGGCTTGAGGGATTAGGTCTTATTTGCCTATTTGTTACGTGTTTGAATGTTAGGTACAACGTATAAGTGAGATGACGAGTACATATGCGTTATTGTCGAGTTATATCATGCGAGTGGGTCCTATCCTTGTAATTGTTGTTTCTTTGATCTTATTATCCATGTTAGACTAGCTACTTCTTATGTTGAGTTAAAAATTTTAAAAAAAACTTCTTATGTTGAGCAATTTTATCATGTTTATGGACCTTGGTATTGAATGAGTATTGACTCAAAGTTGAGGTTGATATTATTAAATCAAACGTTGAAGTAAACTTGTTGTTTTCATTTCTATCTCCCTATTATTATTGCTTCTTGTTTTGTGAGGGAGAGTGTTAATGCAGGAAGGGTGATGTCGTGCCATGTTTTATAAGTGATAATGCACGAAGGGAGATGCCGTGCCATATTGTGAGTGTTAATGTACGAAGGGTGATGCCTTGCCATGTTATGAGACAGTTAATGCACGAAGGGTGATGTCGTGCCGTTTCTATTGCTTCATATGGTGAGATTGAGAGTAAAAACACGAAGGTGATGCTGTGCAGTTTTCTTTACCACTATTACTTTCTCTGTCTGTTTAAGGCATATTGATTGATCAAGTCCTTATTACTACTTTGATTCCTTATATTGTGATCCCCCTCAGCATGTCCCCTCTCAATATTACCTGCCTTGTTTCCATTATCGCTATTATTGGTATATATATATATTGTTAAACTGTTCATGATTGTTTTGTGGTGTCTTGTCCTAGCCTCGTCACTACTTCGCTGATGTTAGACTCGGCATTACCAGTACATGGGGTTGGTTGTACTGATACTACACCGCACTTCTGTGCAGAGAGTTTAGCAACTGGGCTTGATCGTCAGGAGGCCAAGGTAGATCTGCTAGCGTCCGCAGACCCTGGAGTCTTTTCCTAGTCTTGTTATTTTACTATTTCTTTCCTTTCAGAATAATGTATTATCTTTCAGACTCTGCTTGTAGTTAATCTTAGAAGTTCGTGAATTGTGACACCAGATTCTGGGTAATTGTGTACAATTATTAAGAATATTATGTATTTCTACGCTCCTTTTTAATTTGTTATGGTTTCATTGTTGTTATTCACCGAATGTTAAAAAATGGGCTTAATGATCTCTAACATTGGCTTGCCTAGCAAGTGAAATGTTAGACGCCATCACGATCCTGAGAATGGGAATTTCGGATCGTAATAATACGACTAGAAAAAAGTAATTATTGAATCCAACCGACTATTCCTATTCGTGTAAAGCTCCTGAATTGAAACAAGGAATCTAACTAAATCATTTTAGAAATAACTAATCACTAGTGACGTGTGTGTTACATGTGTATCACGTGTTAACAATTACATATTTTATATATCAAGTCATGAAAAGCAAAATAGAACAAGTTTCAAGTTTTTTCGTTAAGATTTAATTGTTTATTTTTCTTTTTCTCTTTTAGTTTCCACCAAATAACCTTTGAAATTTCAATATGATTCAATATTCCTTTTCGCATTCCTTTTAGATTAACGACGTGTTAGAAAATTATTGAATACATATATAGGAGTAAACATTGCTAATACATAAAGAACAAATAATCAATTAAACAAGTAATTAGACTGCATAAATAAATTTTAATAAAGGTGGTAGGCATATAGATATGAACGACATATTTCAGGAACTAACTTCTTTCATGTATTCTTCCATACAAAAGAAATTTTTATTAAGACAATAGTTTTCACCTAAAATCATTGAAGAATTACAAATTTTGTAAAATCAACTACTTAACTAGAAGCTAAGATTATACTTCGGAGTTTTATCAAGATGGAAAATCCCAAAATGCTTCTCGGTCTCGGCCCCGATCTTAATATTTTTATCAAACATAGCAAACAAATAAGTTTCTATAGCAGTTCCAGGCTTGTGTGGAGTTCCTGCACCTGACTTCACATGACTAATCAAATTAGTGTAATAAGTTCCAGCATTATCTATACTTGCTCCATCTCCACCATCAAATGGCCATCCACTTTCCGAAACAACAATTGGCAAGTTTTCTCCGCCAGCTTTCTCAATAGCATAATAGGTTGCATCCAGTATAGCGTCGAAAAGATTATGATAGCCCGATGGATCGGGATTTTGTTGTGTAAATAGTGCATAAGGGAGTGGCACATGAGCAGGGTCGCCAAGATAACCAAAATACGGATAAATATTTGCTAAGACAGGCAAGTTATTCTGTTTCAGGAACCCGATAAGTGGGTTAATGAAACTGCTTATATCGTCCCTAATACTGACTGAGAAGGTGGATATGTGTTCGTCAAAATCCCTGTCTCTATAGCCGTTGAGACCTTAACCTGAAGTTGAAATTTCGTTATCGCCTGTTGCTCGTTTTGCAACGCGGGGAGAAGAAAGGGAGCAAATTTAGATGTTGCACTATTAGCCGAGGATATTTCATTTCCAACATTTATATATTTGAACTTAACATCTGGTGAATAAGCCACAATATTTGCATTAACCCAATTTGTAGCTGCATTTGGATCTGTTAAAGCTTGAAGATTATCATTAGGAATATCAAGAATTATTTCAATGTTACTTCCCTTATGAGAAGTGAGTGTTTCAGCAATTGGATCATAAACTCTCATATTTGTTATGCCATTAGCTTTATAAAGATTTACAACATCTTGTGCTGATGGTAAATTGGTACCATTTTTTCCATAACATACTCCAATAGGTTGTGCCTCTGCATCATAAAAAAATGTTAGTGTAAATAAATAAATTTATTGTAGAATCAGCGACAGAGCCAAAAATTGTAATAAGGGAATTCAAAAAGTTCATACTTGTGACCCAAAGCAATTTTCTAAACTACTTATGTCACTACAATGAAAAGTTTTTCTATGTAGGGAGAGATTCAAAAGTTTATATGTATATGAAAAATATTATTCTCGCATTATTTACACAGTAATCCAATGGAAGGGATTCAATTGAACCCCGTCATTAGCCGTGCTTCTGCCATTGCATAAGTTCCCAAGTTGACACCCTTTGAAACTAAAGCACCTATTCTACACAAGATTTTATGTTATTGATATAGTTTAATCAATTATAATAGTTTGTTGACTATTTTTTCAAGCGACCAACCAATATTAATAAAAAAGCGATAATTACATTTTAGGTAATCGAGTTATATCAATATTTGTACATCAATAGTACATAGAACTTAAACTCATCTGTATAAATTACGTTAAAAATGTGATTTGCTAAATTTATTCCCCTTTCAATGCTTTCACGACCTATTTTCTAGAATCATGCACAAAACATATGGGATACCCCAAAAAGAATATCATTATTTGAAGGTATACAAAATAATAACAATAAAATGTTAAAAGTAAAACCAAGTAAAATCAAGATAATGAGATGATGAGAAAATACCTATTATTTGAAGGTATGTCATTACCATACCAACAATAACAAACATGAACAATTTAGCCATCGTGAAAAAGCAATAAGAAACAAATGAAATGTGTATACTTGTCACGATCCAAAATTTCCACCTTTGGGTTTGTGATTGCGCCTAAAGGCAAGCCAACTTTAGAATAATATTAATTATTTTTAACAATTTTAAATTCAATTTAATATCAAAGAAACAATGCGAAAGTAATTCTAATATAAAACAATTAATCCATAATACTAGCGATGTCTAAAAAACCATCTCAGAACTGGCGTCACAAGTGCACGAGCTACTAAAATAATACAAATAAAGGTTTGAATGAAAATAAAGCTGGCTGAAAGAAATACACAGCTATGATAAAGTGGAAGGAGACTTCAGAACTGCGAACGCCTTGTAGCTATACCTCAAGTCTCTTGTAAATAGCTGAATCCGAGCAAGTCTAATGTGCATCGCTAGGATCAACTCCAGTATCTGCACAAAAGAGTGCAGTGTGTAGTATCAGTACAACCGACCCCATGTACTGAGTAAGTGCCGAGCCTAACCTCGACGAAGTAGTGACGAGGCTAAGGCGAGGCAATGTAACATAACCTGCAATATTATATATAATAAAGCAATATAACAATTCTACACCAACAAGAAAGATAAACTGTAACATTAAATAAAATAGCTCAGTCGCCTATTCCAGGCTTCAGTTGTAACCAAGATCTCACACAAATCTCCAAATTTCCAAACTTCACATTAAAATAACCATATGTGCAGAGTATGAGAAACAGTAGAGTAAAACAGTAAATTTTCCAAATCTTATATTAAAAATCAGTAAAACATAAATGTCCTCCCTTATCACTGTCTTGTTGCGGCGTGCAACCCGATCCCACCTGTCCACCCTTATCGCAATCATTTATTTCACCTGTCCACCCTTATCTCTATCATTTATTTCAACTGTCCACCCTTATTGCTATCATTTATTTCACCTGTTCACCCTTATCACTATCATTTATTTCACATGTCCACCCTTATCACTATCATTTATTTCATTTATTAAAAACTTTCACAATTCAGGCCAAGCCTTTCACAATACTTTTATCTCAACAAATGTAAACAGAAAATCGTACTTCTCATAAACTCATCAATATTATCTCAAAATGAAACCAGCAGGAATACATAATATATATATATATATATATATATATATATATATATATATATATATATAGTAAAACAATGTCAACTCACTCAATCTTTATGTACAATAATGAAACCAAGGAAAACAACTAATACTTTTTCAAAAATAAATAAATAATTGCAACAAGGCTTATCAATAAATTAACAAGCCACGTAATCATAGAAACAACAATAAACATGAAACAATTAAAACATGAAGCACGTACCTCGCTTTACAATTTCAATCAATTACTCAACCACAACTTTCCCTTTTAGAATTTGGCTTTAAATCTACAAATCTATTCACAAACAATTCGAAATACTCAACACGAATCATAGGAATTAATTCCAAATGAATTTACTAATTTTTCGGATTAAAATTCGAAATTTAACCCAAAAATTGCCTCTCGGAATCTGACGAAACTCATAAAATCCGACAACCCATTCCGATAGGAGTTCAACCATACAAAATTATCGAATTCCGACATCGGATTGGCTTTCAAATCTTAAATTTTCATTTTTGGAAGATTTTACAAAAAATCCAAATTTCTTCCATCTAAATCCGAAAATAAATGATGAATATTGACATGGATTTATGAAATATAATCACTTGCGGATAGAGAACACTTACCCAAGTCGAATTTGTGAAAAATCCCTTTAGAATCGCTCAAATCTGAAACTCAAAATTCAAAAATGAGTAAAAATGGCTAATTCCCGTTTTAAGTATTCTGCCTAAGCAAGTCGCATGTGTCAAATGCGACTTTGTCTCATATTTCCGGGCAAACAAAAGCTGTTACCAGCCTTCAGTCAATCGATCATAACTTTATGTACAAATGTCCGAATGATGAATGGTTTAACTTTTTGGAAACTAGAATCCAATGGCTACAACTTTCGTGTTTCGTATATTCTTATATTCCTTATATACTTCGAGATATAAGCTTCCAAAGTAGCCTCCTTGCATCAGAAATTTTTGGGAAATTTCAAAACAACTTTACCAGCCCTTATTCAATCAATCATAACTTTTTGTACAAATATCCAATAATGAATAGTTTAATTTTCTGGAAACTAGAATACAAGAGTTACAACCTTCATGTTTTGTACATTTTCAGATTCCTTATAGATTGCTAGATATAAGCTTCCAAATTAGGCTCCACGATTGCACAGTTGCTGTCCAAAGTCAGCTTCTGCAGCAGAAAATTTCAGCAACCCCTCATTCTTCTTCTTTTTTTTTGTCCGAAATCCATTCCGTTAACCTTCTGAAATCTACCTGAGGCCCTCGGGATCTTAACAAATTATACAATATGTCCCAAAATACAGTACGAACTTAATCTAGGCTTCAAACTACGTCAAACAACGGCGGAATTACGAATCGCGCATCGAATTGAATTATGAGTTTTCAAATCTTCCATCTTCTCTATTTTGCGCCGAAACATACCAAATCAATCCGAAATGACTTCAAATTTTGTACACGAGTCATAAATGACATAATGGAGTTGTTTCAATTTTTAGAATCAGATTCCGACCGTGATATCAAAAAGTCAAATCTCCGGTCAAATTTAAGAAATCTTTAGCCTTAGATTTCTAGATTCCGCTAAATGGCGATAATTTGAACTAGGGACCTCCGAATTCGATATCACATGGCCAAGTCCCAAATCACGATACAGAACTACCGGAATGGTAAAAACTCGAATCCAGGTTTGTTTGCTCAAAATGTTGACCGAAGTCAACTCAGTCGAGTTTTAAAGCTCTAATTCATATTTTAATCCATTTTCACTTAAAAACCTTCCGAAAAATTATATGGACTGCGCACGCAAGCCGAGAAATTATTGATAGCGCTTTTCAAGGTCTTAAAATACCGATATGATTATTTAATTTAAAGATGGCATTTGGGTCATCACAATACTGTAGGAAAAAGACCAAATGATGGCCTCTTATGTAGGGGAAAAAATGACTAAAGTGTCCTATTAAAATTAGTGTAATTTGGTCGAAGTTAGGAATATGTAAAGTCATTAATATATAAACATATAAGCGTATATCACATGTACATAATTGGAAATTATTTGATGGACTAATTGAGAATTTGAGTTCAGATTTACTACTCTATTATTTATGAGCAGTTCCTCACAATTTTGGAATATGATTAGAGCATGACATACTTTTTAATATATCATCATAATATCTGGGGTTTTTTCCCTCACTGCATTGTGTTAGATGTCTAGCGATAGATAAATTATATTTTTTTTGTCAAATTTAATTGAATTTTGAGCTTGTGGTTTAAATGCTATGTCAATTTTAAAATAGCCATACATATCCAAGAGAAGTAGCACAAAAAGGGCAAACACAAAAATCATTGACTGCGTGCATTTGACTGCCTAAAAGTTATTCAGACAATGAAATTAATTAACTATATATGGAGGTGTTCATGTAAACCGTAAAACTAAACCAAATTAAAAACTTAAGTAAACCGACCAAAAACAAAAAAGATATTTGTTTGTTTGTTTGATTTGGTTTAAAACTGATAAAATTTTGGTTTGATTTTGATTTTAAGCAAAAAATAATTGAAAAAATCAAACGGAATCGACTATATAAATACCTATTTAAAACTTATAGTTACGCACATATATGTATGTTTTTACATATTTTTCTTAAATTCTTGAGTATGTTTTATTTTCTTTGTGGAAGTGGCTTTTCTAACTAATTAAGCATTTGTTACTGTCTGATAGTTTTATACAAATAATTTTTTTAAACTGTGTTTTGCAACATTTTCCTTTGAACACAGTAATTATTCCCTCACTAAGACTAATTATCCTTGTGAAATTGTTATCTAGTGCCTTATTGTTTAGTGGATGTTTTCCTGCAAAATATATTAAGACTTGTGAGTACACTGTATATCTAATTAATATAATTTTTTTCTCAATGTGGGTTTAATATCTAACGTTGGCCTTTTCAGTAGCCATATGATCAATTAGTCTATTTCAAGAATTTCCTACAATTTTTCCGATGTCAAGTAAGGGACTTGATGTCAAGACTCTGAGACTTGAGAATTTTCACAAAAAGAAAAACGATAAAAATCGGGGAAACTGTAAAATCGACAAAAATCGGACCGATGTAGTTTCTGTTATATTTGATGTGATTTGGTTCAAGTGTAGACATTGAAATTTTAAAGGATCAAGCTAAATTCTAAATTCAAGATACTACAGGACTCTTGAAATCTTAAGAGTCTATCAGGATTTTTTGGAGGTTACTCTACCCTAAACTCTAATGCACATCTATATAAAGGGATACATATTCCCTTGAAGAGGGATCTAAAAAATTTCATAAATTCTCGGGATATTCACAAAGGGATCAAGACATAAAATAATATCGTAATCAATAGATGTTCTTCTTGATAATCAAATACTTCAAGAAGAATATCCATACAGTGATCGACTTTCATGGAGATAAAATTGTAACGACCCGACCGGTCATTTTATTTTCTAGAACCCCGCTCTCCTGAATAAGACTTCTCGTACTTGCTTTAACTGATTTATGACTTGTGGGGATGGTTGGTTTAGGATTTGGAAGAGTTTGGATTGAAATCGGAACGCTTGGTTCCTTAAGGTTGGCTTAGAAGGCCAAGTTTGACTTCGGTCAATATTTTGAGTAAACGACCTCGGAATCGGGATTTGACGGCTTCAATAGGTTCGTATGATGATTTTCGATTTGGACATATGTCTGTATCGGGTTTTGGATGACCCATGAACATTTTGGAGCCTAATAGTGAAAGTTGATTCCTTAAGGATTTTGAAGTTATTTAAATTTGGTTTCGAGCGGATTTTTGTGTTATCGAGGTCCGAACGGGATTCCGAGACCGAGAATAGTTCCTTGATGTCATTTAAGACTTGCGCGCAAAATTTGGTGACAATCCGAGTAGTATAAGTGTGTTTCATCATATTGGAAGTAGATTGAAGAACATGAATTTCATAAGTTTGATCCAATTGGTTTTAGGGTGTGATTCTTAGATATAGTGTTGTTTTGGGCGTTCCGAGGGTTCGAGCAAGTCTGTTTTATTATTTCAAACTTGTCGGTATGTTCGGGCGGGGACCCGGGGGACCCGAGCGTCAATCGTACGAGGCTCGAGCTTACTTTAAAATATGAGAAGGAGCTGAAGCTCCAGGCATTTGTCATAACCGCACCTATGGTTGGCCAATCGTAGGTGCGAGACCGCAGAAGCGGCTAAGCCGTCGCAGATGCAGCCATGGATGGCCAGCCTAGAAACCGCAGAAGCGACCTCCTTTCCGCAGAAGCGGTTGGCTTCTCACAGATGCGGCCCAGCCGGGCCAGTGGTGTTCCACAGAAGCGGACCCTTTTTCCGCAGATGAGGTGGGCGCAGTTGCGGCCCAGGACCGCAGCGGAAATCACTGAAGGTAGTGACCTTCAGTTATTTCGGGATTTAGATGTTTTGGCTCATTTTTATCAAATTGTAGACGATTTTTGAGCTTCTTGAGAGGGGTTCTTCACCAAGCTTTTGAAGGTAAGAAATTCCTACCACACGTGAGTTAAATACTTGGATTTTGGGTAGATTATCATGTATAGATTAGTGAAAAATAATAAAATTAGAGTAAAACTTAGGGTTTTGGTAAAAATAAGATTTAACCAAGAAATTCGTTATGGAATGAAGTAAAAATCATATATTCTTGATCCTTAGGTTATGCGTAACAACTTCCTTAAAACATTTTCGGAATCCAGGCACGTGGGCCCGGGGTGAATTTTAAGAACCTTGTCTTTGGGGTTGGATAATCACTTTAATAACTAGAATATGAATTTGTAAGTCTATAATGATTGGTTTCTACACTATTTGCATAGTTTCGGATTGTGCGGCTCCGGTTTGAGAGTTTGAACGCATTCTTGAGTTGGAAGTAGGCTCGAAACGAGGTAAGTCTCTTTTCTAACCTTGTAAGGGGGAAACTTCCCCATAGATAAACTTAATTAATATATGATTTGTTGTGGGGGGCTACGTATGCACGAAGTGACGAGAGTCCGTACATAGCTACTATTCTTGTTATGTCCGGGTAGCTCTAGGTTTACATCATGCCTTGTGGACACTATTATTTGCTTATATGTGCTAATGGTATGAAAGAATTTAACTTGATGGAAATCTAAGGATTTACAGGCTTTAAGTGAATTGTATCCATTTTTATAAATGAAATTAAAGAAGTGTTATGTCTTAAACGATGAAAATTATGTTTGACTGCGGCGCACGTATGATTCGCGCGCGGGGTTATTCTTTTTACCGCATCACATGTATGATTCGCGAGCGGGGTGAATAGATGCATCTATGGTTTGTGCCGTTCGACTCTCGGCAGTGCACATTTTACTTTTATGTTTGATCGGGCCGAACATCCTCGGTGGTAGTTGTGTATGATAATGGAACCAGAACTCTTATAATTCGGATAATCCATTGCTTGAAGGATCACTTATTTTAAATGAGCAAAGTGCCGAGTTTTATTAATTGGGTGAAAGGAGTTTCAGTATTTATTCTTATTTGAGCTTGTTGTCATCAACGTGTATTGTGAATTAAATATACTGAACTTCATATTATTATATTTGCTGGCCCTAGTAAGTGTCGGAGTCGACCCCTCGTATCACGACCCGGATTTTCTACCCTTGGGAGTCGTGATGACACCTACTAATGAAAGCTAGACAATCATACCATTTACACAAATTACCATCTTCCCCTTTTTAACTCTTTAACAAGTGTGAATCAACAGTTATAATCAGGGGAAATTTAAAACAAGCGGAAGAAATGATAAACCATTTGAACATATATCCAATACAACATCTCAAACCAAATCTACCCAAAACTGGTGTCACGCTTCACAGATAGTCTAGAATTTACTACAAACAAGGTCTGAAAAAGATAACTAATACATTGTTTATAAGTAAATGAAACAGGATGAAGGGATAGAGGGAGACGCCACAGCCTGTGTACGCCTGCAGGACTACCTCGGAATCTCCAACTAGACTGAAGGCAGCCACCCAAGCTAAGGTCTGAATGCTGTTGTTCCGGGATCTGCACACAGTGCAAAGTGTAGTATCAGCACAATCGACCCCATGTGCTGGTAAGTGCCTAGCCTAACCCTGGCAAAGTAGTGACGAGGCTAGGATCAGACTACCAAATAAACATGTGCAGTTATATCATATACAACGGAAAATAAAACAGAAATATACAATTAAGGATGGGAGGGGACATGCTTACCAACAGTAACTTAAGAGAAAAACATAAGGAACAATTTAAAACTTGCAGCAGAAAGAATAAGGAAACAGTAACAAATCAATATCCACTTTTATCCTTTATTGTTGCGGCGCGCAACCCGATCCAAATCATAAAACAATATTGCGACGTGCAACCCGATCCATATCATATATTACTGTTGCGGCGTGCAACCCAATCCAATCATAATATTGTTGTAGCATGCAACTCGATCCAAATATAATATTGTTGCGGCGTGCAACCCGATCCAAATATAATATTGTTGCCGCGTGCACCCTGATCCAAACATAATATTATTGCGGCGTGCAACCCGATCCAAATATAATATTATTGCGGCGTGCAACCCGATCCAAATATAATATTGTTGCAGCATGCAACCCGATCCCAATATACAATTCAACACCAATCACAAAGGAGCCCCGACAAGGGAACAACAATATCCCGGCAAGGGAATCAATAACATCATAATAAAATCAAGTAACAACAGAAAAGCAGTAAATAAACGTAAAGGACAACATAACTAAATTATCAGCAAGATTCAAGAAAATCAAGGACAAGTGAACGGCATCGCCCTCCGTGCTTTAACACTCTCTTACCAAAACAATAATCATAAGAATTAAGGGGAAGAAAATGAATGAAATCACAATAAAATCCCGGCAAGAGAACAAAAGTATCGGCGAGGGAACAATATAAAAAATCCTCTTTTCTTTTCCTTTTCACATTTACTTCACAACTCACTTCACAACTTGAGCCACTCACTTCACAACTCACTCTATAAGGTTCAATTGCCAATTATACTTCCACAATTTATTTTACAATTTGAGTCAACACTCTTAAATATTCAAATACCAATATTAGTTCCACAAGCCTTGCTCAACAATATAAATCATCACAAAAGGCATGAACAATACAAACAAAGTCATATTAATCATAGTATAAGACTCACGAGCATACTTGACACCAACGTATAGATACTCGTCACCATGCCTATACGTCGTACTCAACAAATAACACATAGCAAATAGGACGCAACTCCTAATCCCTCAAGCTAAGGTTAGAACAAACACTTACCTCGATGCCATCGAACATAATTCAAGTCTCAACTATCGCTTTACCTCTTTATTCCACCACCAATTCGCTCGTATCTAGCCACAAGTTACTTAATTGCATCAATAAATGCTAAATGAATCAATTCTAATGCATGAAAATAAGTTTTCTAAAGTTTTTCACAAAAAGTCAAAAATCGCCCCAGGGTCCACATAGTCAAAACCCTTGGTTCGAACCACCACCCGATTACCCATTCCCCCATGAATCCAATATATAATTTGTTTTGAAATCGGACCTCAAATCGAGGTCCAAATCCCCAAAATTTGAAAACCTTAGATTCTACCCAAACACCCAATTTCCCCCATGAAAACCATTGATTTTGAGTTCAAATCATGTGAAAAGATGTTAAGGATTGAAGAAAACTAGTTAGAAACGACTTACAATTGATTTGGAGGAGAAATTTTCTTTGGAAAATCTCCCAAGAGAGTTTATATTTTGAGAAGATATAAAAAATGGCAGAAATTTTCTGATGTTGTTGCATTTGCGACCAATGATCGCAATTACGAAGTCGCTTTTGCGACCGGAAATTCGCATTTGCGACCAGGGGAATTCCAGGCCACTTCGCAAATGCGATGGGCCTTTCGCATTTACGAGATCGCTTTTGCGATCACTACTTCGCATTTGCGACCCCAAGACAGACCAGGTCCCTTTCGCATTTGCGGCTATTTTCTTGCATTTTCGAGCTCGCATTTGTGAGTCAGGCTTCGCATGTAGACCTGATCATACCAGCTGAAAAACCTACAATTTCCTAAGTTAAAATTCTACTCTGTGGCCTATCCAAAACTCACCCGAGCCCTCGGGGCTCCAAACCAAACATGCACACCAACCTAAAAGTATCACACGAACTTGCTCATGCATTCAAATCACCAAAATAACATCAATAACTATGAATTTAGCATCAAAATCATGAAATCACTTAAGAACATTAAATTTTCCAATTTTCTCAAATAAGGTCCAACACACGTCATTTCAAGTCCGTTTCTTACCAAATTTCACAGACTCAACTTAAATCATATAGAAGACCTGTACCGAGCTTCGGAAATAGAATACGGGCCCGATACCATCAAATTTCGAACACATTTCATTTCTAAAAACTTATAAATATTCTAAAAAATAATTTTCTTTAAAAATTTATTTCTCGCGCTTGGGACCTCAGAATTCGATTCCGGACATACACCCAAGTCCCATATTTTCCTACGGACCCTCTAGGACTGTCAAATCATGGGTCCGGGTCAGTTTACCCAAATTAAAAGCAAAATTCATCATTTTTCACAAATTTTCACATAATGGCTTTCCGGCTACGTGCCCAGACTGCGCACACAAATTGAGATGAGACAGAAAGAGGTTTTTAAGGCCTCGGAACACAGAATTTATTTCCAAAACAAGAGATGACCTTTTGGGTCATCACATTCTCCACCTCTAAAACAACTGTTCGTCCTCGAACGGACATAAGAAGGAAGTACCTGAGTCTTGGAAAAGATGGGGATAACGGCTCCGCATATTGGACTCGGACTCCCAGGTTGATGCCTCAGCAGGCTAACCTCTCAACTGAACACGAACAGAAGGCAAACTCTTCGATCTCAACTGACAAACCTGCTGGTCTAGAATAGCTACCGGCTCTTCCTCCTACAACAAGTCGTTGTCCAAATGGACAGTGCTGAAGTCTAACACGTGGGATGGATCGCCGAGAACTTCTGAAGCATGGGCACATGAAACACTGGATGCACGACTGATAAGCTCGATGGCAACGTAAGTCTGTATGACACCTCTCACACTCAATAAAGAATCTCAAATGGGCCAAGGAACCTAGAGCTAAGCCATCTTCCTAAATCTCACCACGCCCTTCATAGGCGACACTCGAAGCAATACCCGCTCACCGACCATGAAAGCCAAATCATGAACCTTACGGTCGGCATAACTCTTTTGCTTGGACTGAGCTATACGAAGCCTATCCTGAATAATCCTGACCTTGTCCAAGGCATCCTGTAGTAGATCCGTACCCAATAATCGAGCCTCTCCCTGCTCAAACCATCCAACCGGCTGCCGACACCGCCTACCATACAAAGCCTTATAAGGAGCCATCTAGATACTTGACTAGTAGCTGTTGTTGTAGGCAAACTCTGCTAAAGGCAAAACTGATCCCACGAGCCTCTAAAGTCAATGACACAAGCTCGGAGCATATCCTCCAAAATCTTAATAGTCCGCTCGGACTGCCCGTCCGTCTGAGGATGAAACGCTGTGCTCAACTCAACTCGTGTGCGGAACTCTTGCTGAACTGCTCTCAAGAAATGTGAGGTAAACTACGTACCTCGGTCCGAAATGATAGACACGGGCACACCATGAAGACAAACAATCTCCCGAATATAAATCTCAACTAACCTCTCGGAAGAATTGGTGACTACTACAGGAATGAAATGTGCTGACTTGGTCAGCCTATCAACAATAACCTACACTAGATCGAACTTCCTCTGAGTCCATGGGAGTCCAACAATGAAGTCCATAGTGATATGCTCCCACTTCAACTCAGGAATCTCAATCTTCTGGAACAAACCACCAAGCCTCTGATGCTCGTACTTAACCTGTTGACAATTCAAACACCGAGCCACATATGCAACAATCTCCTTCTTCATTCTTCTCCATCCAATAATACTGCCACAAATCCTGATACATCTTAGCGGCGCCCGGATGAATAGAGTACCAGGAACTATGGGCCTCATCTAGAATCAACTCCCGGAGCCCATCCACATTAGGCACACAAACTCGACGCTACAACCTCAAAACTCCATCATCTCCTAAGGTAACCTAATTGGCACCTCCGTGCTGCATCATGTCCCTAAGGACATACAAATGAGGATCATCATACTGCCGATCTTGGATATGCTCCAATAATGAAGAACGAGCGACTGTGCAAGCTAACATACAACTGGGCTCAGAAACATCCAACCTCACAAACTGATTGGCCAAAGCCTGAACATCCAAAGCAAGCGATCTCTCATCGAACAGAATATATGCAAGACTACTCATACTGGTTGACTTTCTACTAAAAACATTGACCACCACATTTTTTTTTCGCGGATGATATAGGATGGTGATACCATAGTCCTTTAATAGCTCCAACCATCTCCTCTGCCTCAAATTTTGCTCCTTCTTCTTGGACAAGTACTGTAGACTCTTATGATCCGCAAACACCTCACATGACACGCCATATAGATAATGCCTCCAAATCTTCAATGCGTGAACCATGGCTTCTAGCTCAAAATCATGAACTAGATAGTTCTTCTCATGAATCTTCAACTGGCGTGAAGCATATGCAATAACCTTGCCATCTTGCATCAACATCGCACCAAGTCCAATACGAGATGCATCACAATAAACTGTGTAAGGCCCTGAACCTGTGGGAAAAACCAACATTGGTGTCGTAGTCAAAGCTGTCTTGAGCTTCTGAAAGCTCACCTCACACTCGTCTGACCACCTGAACTGGGCACCCTTCTGGGTCAACATGGTCATGGGGGCTGCGATAGATGAAAACCCATCTACAAACCGATGATAGTAGCCAGCCAATCCCAAGAAACTCTGAATCTCTGTAGTTGATGCTGGTCTAGGACAGTTCTTGACTACCTGTATCTTCTTCGGATCTACCTGAATACCCTATGCTGATACAACATGACCCAGGAATGCAACTGAACGCAACCAGAACTCGTACTTCGAAAACTTGGCATACAACTAGCTATCCCTCAAAGTCTGAAGAACCACTCTCAGATGTTGCTCATGCTCCTCCCGACTACGGGAATAGATCAAAATATCATCAATGAAGAATATCATGAATGAATCCAAGTAAGGCTTGATCACTCGGTTCATCAAATCCATAAAAGTTGTTGGGGCATTTGTCAACCCGAATGACATCACCAAGAACTCATAATGTCCGTACCGAGTGCGGAAAACTATCTTAGGGACATTGGATGCCCTAATCCTCAACTGATGGTAGCCAGATCTCAAGTCAATCCTCAAAAATACCTTGGCACCCTGAAGCTGATCAAACAAATCATCAATCCTCGGCAATGGATACTTATTCTTGATTGTAATCTTGTTCAATTGTCGGTAATCTATACACATCCTCATTATCCGTCCTTCTTTTTAACAAAGAACACCAGCGCACCCCCAAGGAAAAACACTCGGTCTAATGAAACCTTTTTCAATCAAGTCTTGCAACTGGTCTTTCAACTCTTTCAACTCAGGCGAGGCTATACGATACGATGGGATAGAAATGGGCTGAGTGCCCGGAGCCAAATCAATGCAGAAGTTAATATCCATGTCGGATGGCATACCCAGCAGGTCTAAAGGAAATACCTCAGAAAACTCACAAATAACAGGCACATAATCCATAGAAGGAACCTCAACACTAGAATCACGAACATATGCCAAATAGGCCAAACACCCCTTCTCGACTATACGCCGAGCATTCATATATGAGATAACACTACGGGTAGAATGACCAGGAGTCCCTCTCCACTCTAAACGAGGTACTCCCAGCAAGGCTAGGGTCACAGTCTTGGCATGACAGTCCAAGGTAGCATGGTAAGGTGATAACCAATCCATTCCAAATATGACATCAAAATCCACCATAACTAGAAGTAATAAATCTACTCGAGCCTCAAGACCCCCAATCACAACTATACATGAACGATGGACACGATCTATCATAATAGAATCACCCACCGGTGTAGACACATAAACAGGAGCACTCAAAGAATCACTAGGCAAGACCAGATACGTTGCAAAATAAGATGACACATAGGGGTATGTAGATCCTGGATCAAATAAAACTGAAACATCTCTGGTACAAACTAGAACAGTACCTGTGATAACTACATCGGAAGCCTCAGCCTCAGGCTTGGCTGGAAGAGCATAACATTGGGGTTGAGCCCCTCCACCCTAAACTACATCTTTGGGATGGCCTGCTACTGGTTGGCATCCACCTCTAGCTGCCTGACCTTCACCTATAATACCTCTACCTCCACCTCTAGCACCTCTACTCCCACCCCTAGCTGGTAGAGAGGGCGGTGGAACACCTGGTGCCTGAACCATAGCACGGGAACCCTGCTACTGTGACTGAGTACCCACTGGCCTCGGACAAGCCCTCCGGATATAACCATACTCACCGCACTCAAAGCATCCACCTGAGAGTTGCGGCTGAGGAAACTGAGATTGACCCTAGCGACCTGAATGACCACCCCGAAAACTCTGGAGTGGCGGTGCATTGATAGGAGATAGTGGTGCACTCTAGGACTACTGATCAGAATACTACATATGAGAACCATAGCCACCTGAAGCACCGCTGAAAGTGGTAGTGAAGAGCTTGGTGAAACTTATCCAACCTCCACAAAGCCTCCGAAGATGTAGTTGATCTGTCACGGGTCTATGTTGTTGCTCGGCTGAAGAAGCGGTACATGACCTGGCCATTAGCGAAAGTAAAAGAGTAGAGGTTTCAATTTAGCATTGAGAGAACAAAAACGCACGACAGAGAAGAATAGAAGTGAAACTTTTCCTAACTCTGTAGCTTCTGGGGGATAAATACAGACGTCTCCATACCAATCCCTCAAACTCTACTAAACTTGTTTATGAATTGTGAGACCTATGTAACGTAGAGCTCTGATACCAACTTTTTACGACCCGAATTTTCCACCCTCAGGAGTCGTGATGGCGCCTACTAGTGAAAGCTAGGCAAGCCGGCCATTTACACAAATTACCATCTTCCCCATTTTAATTCTTTAACAAGTGTGAATCAACAGTTATAATCAACAAAAATTTAAAACAAGCGGAAGAAACGATAAACCATTTGAACATATATCAAATACAACATCTCAAAGCAAATCTACCCATAACTGGTGTCACGCTTCACAGACAGTCTAGAATTTACTACAAACAAGGTCTGAAAGATAACTAATACACTGTTTCTAAAATAAGTAAATGAAACAGGATGAAAGGGTAGAGGGAGATGCCAGGGCTTGCGGACGCCTGCAAGACTACCTCAGAATCTCCAACTAGACTAAAGGCAGCCACCTAAGCTAAGGCCCGAATGCTAGTGTTCCGGGATCTACACACAGTGCAGAGTGTAGTATTAGGACAATCGACCCCATGTGCTGGTAAGTGCCTAGCCTAACCCCGACAAATTAGTGACGAGGTTAGGATCAGACTACCAAATAAACCTATGCAATTATATCATATACAACGGAAAATAAAACAGAAATATACAATTAAGGATGGGAGGGGGAAACATGTTGTGGGGAATATCATTTACCAACAGTAACTTAGGAGAAAAGCATAAGGAACAATTTAAAACTTGCAGCAGAAAGAATAATGAAATAGTAACAAATCAATATCCACTTTTATACTATATTGTTGCGGCGCGCAACCCTATACAAATCATAAAACACTGTTGCGGCACCCGATCCATATCATATATAACTGTCTCGACGTGCAACCCGATCCAATCATAACATTTTTGCGGTGTGCAAACCCGATCTAAATATAATATTATTGCAGCGTGCAACCCGATCCAAATATAATATTGTTGCGGCGTACAACGCGATCAAAATATAATATTGTTGCGACATGCAACCCGATCCAAATATAATATTGTTGCAATATGTAACCCGATCCAAATATAATATTATTGCGGCGTGCAACCCGATCCAAATATAATATTGTTGCGGCGTGCAATCCGATCCCAATATACAATTCAACACCAATCTCAAAGGAGCCCCGAAAAGGGAATAATAAGGGAACAACAATATCCCGGAAAGGGAATCAATAACATCATAATAAAATCAAGTAACAACAAAAAATCAGTAAATAAACGTAAAGGACAACATAACTCAATTATTAGCAAGATTCAGGAAAATAAGGGACAAGTGCACGACATCGCCATTCGTGCTTTAAAACTCTCTTACCAAAACAATAATCACACGAATTAAGGGCAAGGAAATGAATGAAATCACAATAAAATCCCGGTAAGGGAACAACAATACAACAATCGAATCCCGGCGAGGGAGCAATATCAAAAATCCTCTTCTCTTTTCCTTTTCACATTTTCTTCACAACTCACTTCACAACTTGAGTCAATGTTCTATAAGGTTCAATTTCCAATTATACTTCCACAATTCATTTTACAACTTGAGCCAATACTCTTCAATTTTCAAATACCAATATTACTTCCACAAGCCTTGCTTAACAATAGAAATTATCACAAAAGGCATGAACAATACAAACGGAGTCACATTAATCATAGTATAAGACTCACGGGCATGCTTGACACTAACGTATAGATACTCGTTACCATGCCTATACGTTGTACTCAACAAATAATACATAGCAAATAGGGCGCAACTCCTAATCCCTCAAGCTAAGGTTAGACCAAACACTTACCTCGATGCCACGAACACAATTCAAGTCTCAACTATCTCTTTACCTCTTGATTCCACCACTAATTCGCTCGTATCTTGACACAAGTTATTTAATTACATCAATAAACGCTAAATGAATCAATTCTAATGCATGAAAATAAGTTTTCTAAAGTTTTTCCCAAAAAGTCAAAAATCGCCCCCGTGCCCACATGGTCAAAACCCGAGGTTCGAACCAAAACCTGATTACCCATTTCCCCACGAACCCAAATATATAATTTGTTTTGAAATTGGACCTTAAGTCGAGGTCCAAATCCCCAAAATTTAAAAAACCTAGGTTCTACCCAAAACACTCAATTTCCCCCCTGAAAACCATTGATTTTGAGTTGAAATCATGTGAAAAGATGTTAAGGATTGAAGAAAACTAGTTAGAAATGACTTATTGATTTGGAGGAGAAATTGTCTTTGGAAAATCGCCCAAGAGAGTTTATGTTTTGAGAAGATATGAAAAATGGCAGAAAATGCGTCAAAGTGTGAATTAACCAGTCTAAGATGTCGCAATTGCGAACCCTTTAGAAATCTTTTGTTGTTGCATTTGCGACCAATGATCGCAATTACGAAGTCGCTTTTGTGACCTGAAATTTGCATTTGCGACCAAGGGGAATTCCAGGCCACTTCGCAAATGCGATGGGCCTTTCGCATTTGCGAGATCGCTTTTGCGATCACTACTTCGCATTTGCGACCCCAAGACAGACCAGACCCCTTTCGCATTCGCGGCTGTTTTCTCGTATTTGCGATCTCGCATTTGCGAGCCATGCGAAGCCTGCTGACCTGATCATACCAGCTGAAAAACGTGCAATTTCCTAAGTTAAAATTCCACTCTGTAGCCTATCCAAAACTCACCCGAGCCCTCAGGGCTCCAAACCAAACATGCACACCAACCTAAAAACATCATACGGACTTGTTCGTGCATTCAAATCACCAAAATAACACCAACAACTATGAATTTAGCATCAAAATCATGAAATCACTTAAGAACATCAAATTTTCCAATTTTATCAAATAAAGTCCGATTCATGTCATTTTAAGTCCGTTTCTTACCAAATTTCACAAACTCAACTTACATCATATATAAGACCTGTACCAGGCCCTGGAACCAGAATACAGGCCCGGTACCATCGAATTTCAAATACATTTCATTTTAAAAAACTTATAAATATTCCAGAAAATAATTATCTTTAAAAATTTATTTCTCGGGATTGGGACCTCGGAATTCGATTCCAGGCATACGCCCAAGTCCCATATTTTCCTACATACCCTTCGGGACCGTCAAATTATGGGTCCGGGTCTATTTACCCAAAATGTTGACCAAAGTCAACTTAAGTTCATTTTAAAGGCAAAATTCATCATTTTTCACAAATTTTCACATAATGGCTTTCCGGCTATGCGCCCGAACTATGCACGTAAATCAAGGTAAGATAGAAAGAGGTTTCTAATGCCTTGGAACACATAATTTATTTCTAAAACAAGTGATGACCTTTTGGGTCATCACACCCCGCCACTACTTTTGTGAAGTTAGGCGAGATACTTACTGGGTACATATCTTTCTATGTATTTATACTACACTTCTGTACTTGATTGTATAGGCTTTGAGTCAGGTGCATCTGGCCATCCATCCGACGCATAAAATGGACTCCTCAGGTTGAGACTTTTCGGTGAGGTGCCCTTTCGAGCCGATCTGCTGCAGCTGGAGTCTTTCTTTTGTCTTTATGTTTACTGTCTATTCCTTTTCGAAATAGTAGGGTAGTATGGTTACGTATATTCTACTGGATTGCCCATACACTTGTGACACCAGATACACATTAGTAGAATTATGATGTTTTGGCTTGTCTTCATGATTGAGATTTGCATTTATATCCTTCATTTAAATATGCTTATGTTTTTAAGTATAAATTTCTTAAATCTATAATGTAAGTTATCATATACTAACTACAAAAATGAGAATTTACTATTTGATTAGTGTTTGCTTGCCTAAGAACGGTGTTGGCTGCCATCACGGCCTAATATGGAATTGGGGTCGTGACAACATGGTATCAGAACACTAGGTTCATGTAGGTCTCACAAGTTATGGGCAAACCTGGTAGAGTCTTGATGATCGGTACAGAGGTGTCTGCACTTATCTTCAAGTGGCTATAGGGTGTTAGGAAACTACTCTTTATGTATCTTCTATCGTGCAGTTGATGGTGTACTAAGTTTCCTTATTCTATTCTCTCACAGATGGTGAGGACGCATACGACGGGCATTCTAGACCAGGGATGAGCTTCTCCCCCCATTGCTAGAGGCTGAGGTAGAGGCCGGGGGAGGGCACTGGCCCGAGGTAAGGGACAAGGGAGTCCCAGAGCTGCCCAGTTGCACCACTAGCGGATCCAGCAGGGGATCCCATTATCGAGGAGCAGGGCGAGGTGCCCGCAGCAGAGCCTGCCACGATGGATTTTATGACAGCATCAGGCTTTCAGGAGGTCATGGGCCATATGTTGTGGTTCATGGACTCGATGACTCAGGCTGGTTTATTTCTAGCAGACCCGGCCACATCTCAAGCAAGAGGGGGAGCACTGACCTCTACTGCTCCGACTTATGGGCACACAACTACCGTATACCAAACTCTGCATACACTACCCGCAGGCAGTGCCCGGTCAGTTGTAGTAGTGGCACCTGAGCCCAAACCAGCTGCGGACGGTGATTTACAGAAGTTATTGGACAGATGGACTAGGCTACACCCTCCTATCTTTGGAGGTAAGCGTCATGAGGATGCCCAGTATTTCATTGACAGGTGTAGGGATAGACTGCACAACATAAGGATATTGGAGTCCCATAGAGTAGATTTCACCGCCTTCTAGTTAGAGGGCAAGGCCTGTAAATGGTGGCAGTCTTACCTTATCAGCAGACCAGTAGGTTCTCCTCCTATGACTTGGGATCAGTTTACACGGCTTCTATTGGACATGTATATTCCACTCTCTTAGAGGGAAGAGTTGCGGTGTCAGTTTGAGCAGCTCGAGCAGGGTTAGATGTCTGTGACCGACTATGAGGCGAGATTCTCTAAGTTGTCTCGCCATGCACTCATGATACTTCCTACGAACGTAAAGAGAGTGCGGAGATTTGTTATGGGATTACACCCCGGTATTCGAGCTAGCATGGCCTGAGAGGTTGAGATGGGGACTAAGTATCACCTAGTGGTAGAGATTGCGCAGAGGATTGATGGTTACCGCCAAAGGAATAGAGAGCAGTTGCAGCAGGACAAGAGGGTCCAATTATCTGGAGAGTTTAAAGGTTCCCCAACTAGGGGCAAAGGTCAGTTTGGGAGGGGCCAACCCAGCAGGCCCCCATATTCAGCACCACTACCACCTCCTTGAGGTGCTCAAGTGAGGCCTTATTTCAGTGTGATGCCGGAGAGTTCTTACCGCCCACCAGCTATTCAAGGTTCCTCTGGTGGGTATTCGGGCCATCAGGGTCAGGCTACATGACAGTAGTCTATGGCACCGTGAGGTTGTTACAAGTGTGGAGAACCAGGTCACATAAAAAGGACCTGCCCCAAACTTCGGGGCAAGGCAGTACAGTAGGGTCATCAACCTATGATTACAACACCAGCCCTCTAGTCACCCAGAGGTGGGGGATAGGTTGGTAGGGGCTGTCCTAGAGGTGGAGGCCAGGCAGGTGGAGTTCAGCCAGCTACTGTTCATCTAGTTGGCGCTCTAGCTAGATTCTATTCTTTTTTGGTCAGACCATATGCACTAGCCTCAGATGCTGTGATCACAGGTATTATTTCTATCTACGGTAGGGATGCTTCGGTATTATTTGATCTAGGGTCTACATATTCATATGTGTCATCTCTATTTGCTCATTTCCTAGATATTCCTCGATAGTTTTTGGGTACTTTTGTTTATGTGTCCACTTCGGTGGGCGATTCTATGGTCGTGGATTAGATCTACCGGTCCTGTATGGTTACATTTTGTGGTTACGAGACTAGATCAAACCTTCTATTACTTGATATGATTGACTTTGGGGTCATCCTAAGCATGGATTGGTTATCTCCATATCATGCCATTCTTGATTATCATGCCAAGACTATTACTTTAGCGATGCTAGAGTTATCGAGATTGGAGTGGAAGGATTCCTCCATTAGGGCATCTAGTCGGGTTATCTCTTTTTAAAGGCTCGATATCTGGTCAAGAAGGGTTGTTTGGCATATCTAGCATATGTTTAGGACACCACCGTAGAGTCTCCAATGATTTATTCAGTACCAGTAGTCGATGTGTTTCCTTCTGACCTTCAAGGCATGTCGCCGAATCGTGACATTGATTTCTGTATTGATTTGGCTCCAAGTACCCAGCCTATATCTATCCCACCGTACCGTATGACATCGAAAGAGTTGAAAGAGTTGAAGGAGAAGCTTGAGGAGTTGTTAGCAAAGGGGTTTGTGAGGCCCAGTATATCACCTTGGGGTGCACCAATGTTATTTGTGAAGAAGAAGGATGGGACTACGCGGATATGCATTGATTACCACCAGCTGAACAAAGTAACCATCAAGAACAAGTACCCATTGCCTCGTATCGATGATTTGTTTGATCAATTGCAAGGTGCTAGAGTATTTTCTAAGATTGAATTGAGATCGGGGTACCACCAGTTGAAGATTCAGGACTCAGATGTTCCGAAGACTTCCTTCCATACTAGATATGATCATTATGAGTTTCTAGTGATGTCCTTCAGCTTGACTAATTCCCCAACGACGTTTATGGACTTGATGAACAAGGTGTTCAGGCCTTATATCGATTCTTTTGTTATTGTCTTCATTGATGACATCTTGATCTACTCACGTAGCATGGGGAGCATAAGCAGCATTTGGGAGTAGTGCTCCAGACATTGCAAGAGATGGAGCTATATGCTAAGTTCTCCAAGTGTGAGTTCTGGCTTGAGTCAATAGCATTCTTGGGGCATGTAGTATTAGGAGAGGGTATTAAAGTGGACCCTAAGAAAATCGAGGTAGTTCATAGTTGGCCTCGTCCTACTTTAGTGATTGAGATCATGAGCTTCCTAGGGTTAACAGGTTATTACCGCTTATTTGTGTAAGGATTTTCATCCATTGCATCACCTTTGACTAGATTGACCCATAAGGTGCTCTTTTCTGTTGGTTCGATGATTGTGAGGTGAGATTTTAGAAGCTTAAGACAGCCTTGACTACAACACCGGTTCTAGTGTTGCCTTCCAATTCAGGGATGTATACGGTATATTACGATGCTTCATTGGCTTGGGATGTGTATTGATGCAGGAGGGGCGAGTTATTTCATATGCTTCGCGACAACTGAAGATTCATTAAAAGAATTATCTTGTACACGACCTAGAGTTAGTTGTTATTGTTCACGCTCTTAAGATATGAAGGCATTATCTATAGGGTGTCATGTGAGGTTTATACTGATCATCGCAGCTTACAGCATTTGTTCAAGTAGAGGGATCTTAATTTGAGGCAGCGTAGGTGGCTTGAGTTACTGAAGGATTATGGCATTACCATTCTTTATCATTCAGGCAAGGCAAACGTGGTCGCGAATGCCTTAAGCAGGAAGGCAGAGAGTATGGGTAGCTTGGCATACATCTCAACGGAGGAGAGGACACTAGCCATGGACATCCATTCCTTGGCTAACAGACTTGTGATGTTGGATATTTCAGAGCCCAACCGATTCCTTGCGTGTGTTGTCGCTCAGTCTTCATTATTGTGACAAATCAAGGCTTGGTATTTCAATGATCCGCAATTGGCAGTTCTTAGAGAGACGGTACTACAAGGTAGTGCCAAGGAGGTTTCTATTGGTGAGGATGGTGTTCTACGATTCCAGGGTCGCCTATCTGTTCCTAATGTCGATGGCTTGAGGGAGAGGATTCTAGAGGAGGCACACAGTTCATGGTATTCGATTAATCCAGGTGCTACAAAGATGTATCGTGACCTGAGGCAGCATTATTGGTGGTGGCGGATAAAGAAAGATATGGTCGAATATGTGGCTAGGTGTTTGAATTGCCAGCAAGTTAAGTATGAGCATCAGAGGCTAGGTGGCCTACTTCAGTAGATGCCTATACTTGAGTGGAAGTGGGAGCACATTACTATGAATTTCATAGTTGGGATGCCGCGGACATTGCGAAAGTATGATGCATTTTGGGTCATTGTTGACAGGTTGACCAAGTCGGCACACTTCATTCCGGTTATGACTACTTATACTTCAGAGAGGTTGGCTCGGATATACATTTGGGAGATAGTTCGGTTGCACGGTGTGCCTATTTCCATCATATCAGATAGAGGCCCTCAGTTCACTTCCCATTTCTGGAGAGCCGTACAAAGTGAGTTGGGGACCCGGGTAGAGCTCAGCACAATATTCCACCCACAGACCAATGGGCAGTCAGAGAAGACAGTTCAGATTTTGGAGGACATGCTTAGAACATATATGATTGACTTTGTGGGGTAGTGGGATCAGTTCTTGCCTTTGGCCGAGTTTGCTTACAACAACAGTTATCAGTCCAGCATCGAGATGGCTCCATTTGAGGCTTTATATGGTCGGCGATGTCGTTCTCCTATTGGGTGGTTTGAGCCTGGTGAAGCTAAGTTGTATGGTACGAACTTGGTGAAGGATGACTTGGAAAAGGTAAAGATGATTTAGGAGAGACTTCGCACAACGTAGTCCAAATAGAAGATTTATGCGGATCAGACGATGCGGGATGTATCATTCATGATCAGACGACGCGGGACGATGCAGATTCAAGAAAGTCTTGCCGATGAAGGGTATTATGAGTTTTTTGAATAAGGGCAAGTTGAGCCCAAGGTTTATATGCCCATTTGAGGTGTTGAGGCGAGTTGGGAAGGTTGCTTATAAGCTTGCTTTACCCCCCAACTTATCGGGAGTTCATCCAGTTGTTCATGTATCTATGCTTCGGAGGTATCACGCCGACTTGTCTCACGTGTTAGATTTCAGTGTTATTCAGCTAGATGATAGCTTGGCTTATGGGGAGGAGCCAATTGCCACTATTGATAGACAGGATCTCCAGTTGAGATCCAAGAGGATTTCTGTGGTAAAGGTCCAGTGGAGGGGCCAACCAGTCGAGGAGACGACCTGGGATTCCGAGGAGGACATGCAGAGCAGATATCCACACTTATTTAGCACTTCAGGTATGAATCTAAACCCATTCGAGGACGAACATTTGTTTAAGAGGTGGAGAATGTGATGACCAGATGGGTTATTTTGCTTTCTAGAACCCCATTCCCCTGAATAAGGCTTCCCGTACTTGCTTTAACTGATTTATGACTTGCGGGGATAGTTGGTTCGGGATTTGGAATAGCTTGAGTTGAAATCGGAATTTTTTGGTTCCTTAAGATTGGTTTAGAAGGCCAAGTTTGACTTCATTCAACATTTTGAGTAAATGACCTCGGAATCGGAATTTGACGGCTTCAATAGGTTTGTATGATAATTTCGGACTTGGACGTATGTCCGGATCGGGTTTTAGATTACCTGAGAACGTTTTGGTGCCTAATAGTGAAAGTTGATTCCATAAGTATTTTTGGAGTTCGAGTCTCCCCAAGAGCAAGGTGGGAAGTTCTTGGAGGGAAGGAAGCTGGGGGTCTATTTGGACACAGCCTCTCTACCCTAGGGTAGGGGTATGGTCTGCGTACACACTAACCTCCCTAGACCCCGCTAAGTGGGATTATATTGGGTTGTTATTGTTTATGATGATTCCTTAAGGATTTTGAAGTTCTTTAAATTTGGTTTGGAGTGGGTTTTTGTATTATCGAGGTCCAAACAGGATTTCATGACCAATAATAGTTCTATAATGTCATTTAAGACTTGCACGCAAAATTTGGTGTCAATCCGAGTAGTATATGTTTGTTTCGTTACATTGGAAGTATATTGAAGTTCATAAGTTTGATCCAATTGGTTTAAGGGTGTGATTCTTAGATTTAGCATTGTTTCGGGTATTCAGAGGGTTCGAGCGAGTCCATTTTATCATTCTAAACTTGTCGGTATGTTCGGGTGGGGCCCCGGGGGCCCCGAGCATCAATCGGATGAGGCTCTAGCTTAGTTGAAAATATGAGAAAGAGATGAAGCTCGAGGCATCTTTCATAACCGCACCTGCAGTTGGCCAGCTGTAGGTGAGAGACCGTAGAAGCAGCTAAGCCATCACAGATGCATCCATGGGTGGCCAACCTAGAAACCGCAGAAGCGGCCTCCTTTCCGCAGAAGCAGAACCGCAGAAGCAATTGGCTTCTCGCAGATGCGGCCTAGCCGGCCCAGTGGAGTTCCGCAGAAGCGGACACTTTTTCCGCAGATGTGGTAGGTGCAGGTACGGCCTAGGACCGCAGATGCGGTGATCACTAAAGGCAGTGACCTTCATTTATTTCGAGATTTAGACATTTTGGCTCATTTTTCACTCCATTGTAGACGATATTTGAGCTTCTTGAGAGGGGTTATTCACCAAACTTTTGAAGGTAAGAAATTCCTACCATATGTGAGTTAAATACTTAGATTTTGGATAGATTATCATGTATACATTAGTGAAAAATCATGGGACTAGAGTAAAACCTAGGGTTTTAGTAAAAACAAGATTTAAGCACAAAAATTCGTTATAAAATGAAGTAAAAATCATATATTCTTGATGTGTATAGATTACCGACAGTTGAACAAGGTTACAATCAAGAATAAGTATCCATTGCCGAGGATTGATGATTTGTTTGATCAGCAGGGTGCCAAGGTATTTTCGAAAATTGACTTGAGATCTGGCTACCATCAGTTGAGGATTAGGGCATCCGATGTCCCTACGACATCTTTCCGCACTCGGTACAGACATTATGAGTTCTTGGTAATGTCATTTTGGTTGAAAAATGCCCCAGCAGCTTTTATGGATTTGATGAACCGGGTGTTCAAGCCTTACTTGGATTTGTTCGTGATAGTCTTCATTGATGATATTTTGATTTACTCTCGCAGCTGGGAGGAGCATGAGCAACATTTGAGAGTGGTTCTTCAGACTTTGAGAGATAGTCAATTGTATGCTAAGTATTCGAAGTGTGAGTTCCGGTTGAGTTCGATTGCATTATTAGGTCATGTTGTATCAGCAGAGGGTATTCAGGTAGATCCGAAAAAGATAGAGGCAGGCAAGAACTGGCCTAGACCCGCATCAACTACAAAGATCTGGAGTTTCTTAGGTTTGGCAGGTTACTACCGTCGATTTGTGGAGGGGTTTTCATCTATAGCATCCCCTATGACCAGGTTGACCCAGAAAGGTGCCTAGTTCAGGTGGTCAGACGAGTGTGAGGTGATCTTTCAGAAGGTCAAAATAGCTTTGACTACAGAGACAATGTTGGTTTTGCCCACAGGTTCAGGGCCATATACATTTTATTGTGATGCATCTCGTATTAGACTTGGTGTGGTGTTGATGCAGGATGGCAAAGTCATTGCTTATGCTTCGCGGAAGTTGAAGGTTCATGAGAGGAATTATCCAGTTCATGATTTGGAGTTAGCAGCCATTGTTCACGCATTGAATATTTGAAGGCATTATCTATATGGCGTGGCATGTGAGGTGTTCACGGATCACAAGAGACTTCAGTATTTGTTCAAGCAGAAGGAGATAAATTTGATGTAGAGGAGGTGGTTGGAGCTATTAAAGGACTATGGTATCACCATCCTATATCATCCGGGAAAGGCCAATGTGGTGGCCGATGCTTTGAGTAAAAAGTCAGCTAGTATGGGCAGTCTTCCATATATTCCGGTCGGTGAGAGACCGCTTGCTTTGGATGTTCAGGCTTTGGCAAATCAGTTCATGAGGTTGGATATTTTTGAGCCCATCTATGTATTAGCTGGCACAGTCACTCGTTCTTCATTATTGGAGTGTATCCGAGATCGGCAGTCTGATGATCTTCATTTATGTGTTTTTAGAGACACGGTGCAGCACGGTGGTGCCAAGCAGGTTACATTAGGAGATGATGGGGTTTTGAGGTTGCAAGGTCGAGTTTGTGTGCCTAATGTGGATGGGCTTCGAGAGTTGATTTTAGAGGAGGCCCATAGTTCCCGGTACTCTATTCATCCGGGCACTACTAAGATGTATTAGGCTTTACGGCAACATTACTGGTGGAGGAGGATAAAGAAGGATATTGTTGCGTATGTGGCTCAGTGTTGGAACTATCAACAGGTAAAGTATGAGCATCAGAGACTTGTTGGTCTGTTTTAGAGGATTGAGCTTCCCAAGTTGAAGTGGGAGCGTGTCACTATGGACTTTGTTGTTGGACTCCCACAGACTCAGAGGAATTTCGATGCAGTGTGGGTTATTGTTGATAGGCTGACCAAGTCATCCCATTTCATTCCTGTGGCAGTCTCATATTCTTCTGAGAGGTTAGCTGAGATCTATATCCGGGAGATTGTTCGTCTTCATGGTATGCCCATGTCTATCATTTCTGACCGAGGTACGCAGTTTACCTCACATTTCGGGAGAGTAGTTCAGCATGAGTTGGGCACACTGGTCGAGTTGAGCACACTGGTCGAGTTGAGCACAACATTTCATCCTCAGACAGACGGGCAGCCCAAGCATACTATTCAGATTTTGGAGGATATTCTCCGAGCTTGTGTCATTGACTTTTGAGGCTCGTGGGATCAGTTTTTGCCTTTAGCGGAGTTTGCCTACAACAACAGCTACTAGTCGAGCATCCAGATGGCTCTTTATGAGGCTTTATATGGTAGGAGGTGTCGGTCACCGGTTGGATGGTTTGAGCCAGGAGAGGCTCAGTTGTTGGGTACAGATTTAGTACAGGATGCCTTGGACAAGGTCAGGATTATTTAGGATAGGCTTCGTATAGCTCAGTCAAAGAGTTATGCCGATCGTATGGTTCGTGATTTGACATTCATGGTCGGTGAGTAGGTGTTGCTTCGGGTGTCGCCTATGAAGGGCATGATGATATTTGGGAAAAGGGGCAAGCTTAGCCTTAGGTTCATTGATCTGTTTGAGATTCTTAATCGAGTGGGATAGGTGGCTTACAGACTTGCGTTGTCGCCGATCTTATCAGCAGTGCATCCAGTGTTTCATATGTCCATATTTCTGAAGTATCACAACAATCCATCCCACGTGTTAGATTTCAGCACTGTCCAGTTGGACAAGGACTTGTCCTATAAGGAGGAGCCGATAGCTATTCTAGACCGGCAGGTTCGTTAGTTGAGATTGAAAAGTTTTCCTTCTGTTCGTGTTTAGTGGAGAGGTCAGCCTGTTGAGGCATCGACCTGGGAGTCCGAGTCCGATATGCGGAGCCGTTATCCCCATATTTTCTCTGACTCAAGTACTTCCTTCTTATGTCCGTTCGAGGACGAATGATTGTTTTAGAGGTGAAGAATATGATGACCCAAAAGGTCATCACTTGTTTTACAAGTTGATTATGTGTTCCAAGGCCTTAAAAACCTCTTTTTGTCTCACCTCGATTTGCGTACACAGTATATCCGGAAAGCCATTATGTGAAAATCTGTGAAAAATGATGAACTTTGCTTATAAAATAAATTTAGGTTGACTACGATCAATATTTTGGGTAAACAGACCCGAACCCGTAATTTGACGGTCCCGGAGGGTCCGTAGGAAATATGGGACTTGGGCGTATGCCTGGAATCGATTCCAAGGTCCCTAGCCCGTGAAATGAATTTTTGAAGAAAATTGTTTACCTGAAAGTTTTAGAGTTTTTGGAAATTTGAATGTAATTGAATTTGATGTTATCGGGCCCGTATTTTGGTTCTGGAGACCGGTACAGGTGTTATATATGATTTAAGTTAAGCCTGTAAAATTTGGTGAGAAACGAACTTGAAATGATGTGATTCAGAACCTTAGTTGTAAAATTTGAAACGTTGAAAGTTCATGAGATTTTATTTGATTTTGATGCTAAATTCATAGTTATGGGTGTTAATTTGGAGATTTGATCGTACGAATAAGTCCATATGATGTTTTTGGGTTAGTATGCATGTTTGGTTAGGAGCCCCGAGGGCTTGGGTGACTTTCAGATGGGTTTTAGGATGTTTATACACTTAGAAAAGTTGCAGGTTTTGCTGTCTCAGGTGCACAAAGGTTTTGTTCTTCACGTTCGCGTGGCTCCACTCACGAACGCATATGGCAAACTTCCTTAGGTGCCAGTTTGTCTTCGCGAACGCGGAGCTTAAGACGCAAATGCGAAGCTGTGGGGGAGTTACACTTCGCGAACGCGTCTAGGCCCGCGCGAATGCGTAGGGTTAGTGGCCTGGGGGAAGGGATTTCAAATTTGTTCTACGCAAACGTGGCCTCCTTACCGCGAACGCGAAGGCCCTAGGAGCTGAAGCTCCGCGAAAGCGAGCCGTTGAACGCAAACGCGATGGTCAGCCGGGACTGACCCGTCGCGAACGCGACAGGCCCATCGCGAACACGATGAAGGCCTGCCCAGTCATTTTTAAAAAAATAGCAAAAACGGGCAGAACCCATTTACTTCATATTTTCAAAATTTGGGAGCATTGAGGCGATTTTCAAAGAACAAGTTCTTACCCAAAGCATTGGTATATAATTCTAAACCTTTTTCTTTCGATTTCCCATTGCATTTCATCAATTTTCATCCAAAAATCTAGGGATTTTATGCTAGAAATTACGAATTTGGATAGAGTTAGGGCTTTTTGATTAATTGGGATTTAGACCTTGTTTTGGGCCGGATTTCGAAACTAATTGCATATTTGGGCTCGTGGGTGAATGAGTGATCGAGTTTTGGTCCGAACCTCGAGTTTCGACCAAGCGGGCCCGGGGTCGATTTTTGACTTTTTGGAGAAAATGATAGAAAACCTATTATTAAGCATTGGGTATGAATTCTTTAGCATTTATTGATGTTGTTAAATTAATTTGGGCCAGATACAAGTAATTTGGAGGCGAATTCTTATGGAAAAGCGGTGTTTGAGGCTTTCATTGTGTTCGTGGCATCGAGTTAAGTGTTTGGTCTAACCTTAGCTTGAAGGATTAGGAGCTGTATCTTATTTGCTATGTGTTAATTGTGGAGTACAACGTATAGTCATGGTGACGAGTATCTATAAGTCGGTGTCAAGCATGCTTGTAGGTCTCGTATAGCAATTGATGTGACTTCGTTGTGATTTATTCATACTTAATATGTTGATTATCATTGTTGGTTCCTTTGCCGGGATGTTGTTGTTATATTCTTGTGACCTTGCCAGGATGTTATGGTTTATGATATTGTCTCCCTTGCCGGGATGTTATTGTTATGACATTGTCTCCCTTGCCAGGACGTTGTTGTTTGCTATATTGTCTCCCTTGCCGGGATGTTGTAGTTGTACTCTTGTAACCTTGCCAGGATTCTTTGTGATTGATGTTGACTTGTAAATGGGATCGAGTGGCACGCCGCCATGGAGATATATAAAATGGGAGCGGGTTGCACGCCTGCAACAAGATATATGAAATGGGTGCGGGTTTCACGCCTGCAATGAGATATATGTAATGGGATTGGGTTGCACGCCTGCAACGAGATATATGAAATGGGATCAGGTTGCACGCCTGCACCGAGATATATGAAATGAGATCGGGTTGCACGCCTGCAACAAGGAAGAAATGAAAGTGAATACTTTGTTTGTTTTCCTTGTTCTTGTTGGCATTTAAATTTTGGTTTCTTTACATTCCTATTTTGATATTCTGTTGTTATCTGGTACTCCCCGCAGCATGTTTCCCCCTCCCATCTTTACTGTGAATATTTGCTTTTATTTTCCGTTGTATATGATTTAACTGCACAGCTTTATTGGTAGTCTGGTCCTAGCCTCGTCGCTACTTCTCCGAGGTTAGACTAGGCACTTACCAGCACATGGGGTCGGTTGTGCTGATACTACACTCTGCACTGTGTGTAGATACTGGTACCGAAGCGTTTTGACCGCAATGAGGTTGCTACCTTCAGTCTAATAGGAGATTCGAGGTAGTCCTGCAGGTGTCCGCGGGCCTTGGCATCTCCTTTTATCATTTCTTTTCTGTTTTTACTTATTTAGAGATAGATTCGTGTATTTCTATTAAGACTTTATTTGTAGTAATCTTAGACAGTATGTGAAATTGTGACACCAAATTGTGGGTAGAGTTGTATTTAGACTTCCGCAGTTTGTATTAAGTTAAATTATCAGATTTCGTCTTCCGCTTTGTTATTGATATTATTATTTTTACTGTTTTGATATGTTGTTTTGAAACTATAAGGACTTAAAGATTTGAAAAGGGGTAATTAAAACGGAATAGTTGTCTTCCCTAGCTTTCACTAGTAGGCGGCATCACGACTCCTGAGGGTGGGAAATTCGGGTTGTGACAGGTTTGGAGCCTCGAGGGATCGGGTGAGTTTTGGATAGGCCGCAGAGTGAATTTGGACTTAGAGAAATAGCTGTTGCAGGTTCAGCTGTGTTGCAACTCTGATCTCGCAATTGCTAGGTCAGGCTTCATAATTGCGAGCCCAACAGGTTTGGCAATTGCGAGGGTTTGATAGCATTTGCGAAGAAAGCCCAGCCCGCCAGTGTTTGCAATTGGGAATACCCCTTCGCAAATGTGAAGTCATCAGGTGAGGGCCAGTATTGCAATTGCAACTAATTGTTCGCAATTTCGAGGTTAGCAAAAAATGCCAAGGTTCGCAAATGCTAGGCCTTGGTCGCATTTGCGAGCTTTTCAATTGCGAAGCTCCTGTTGCAATTGCGACATCTGCGACCAATTAATTGGGACTTAGACGCATTTTTTTCTCATTTTTCAAACTCTCTCAAACCCTAAGCTCTCTTAGGCGATTTTTCTAAAGAAAAGTTCTTCTCCAAATTAATTGTAAGTCATTTCTAACTCATTTTCTTCAATCTATAACATCTTTTTACATGATTTCAATTCAAAATCAAGGGTTTTCATGGGGTAAATTGGGTGTTTTGGGTAGAACTTAGGATTTTCAAATTTTGGGGAATTGTACCTCGATTTGAGTCCCGATTTCAAAAAAAATTATATATTTGAGTTCGTGGGTGAATGGGTAATTGGATTTTGGTTCAAACCTCTAGTTTTGACCATGTGGGTCCGGTGTCGATTTTTGACTTTTTTGGGAAAATCTTTCTAAAACTTATTTCCATGCATTAGAATTGATTCATTTAGCATTTATTGATATTATTAAGTAAATTGTGGCTAGATACAAGCGAATTGGTGGTGGAAAGAAGAGGTAAAGCAGTAGTTAAGGGTTGAATTGTGTTCGTGGCATTGAGGTAAGTGTTTGGTCTAACCGTAGCTTGAGGGATTAGGAGTTGTGTCTTATTTGCTATGTGTTAATTGTTGAGTACGACGTATAGGTGTGGTGACGAGTATCTATACGTTGGTGTCAAGCATGCTCGTGAGTCTTATTCTATGATTGATATGACTCCGTTTCGTATTGTTCATGCTTTATATGATGATTTTTACTGTTGAACAAGGCTTGTGGAAGTATTATCAATAATTGAACATTGTAGAGCATTGGCTCAAGTTGAGAATTGAGTTGTGAAGTAATTATGGAAAAGAGAAGAGGTTTATGATATTATCTCCCTTGCCAGGATGTTATTGCTTTTGATATTATCTCCCTTGCCGGGATGTTATTTCTCATGATATTGTTTCCCTTGCTGGGATATTATTGTTAAGCTATTATTTCCTTGCCGGGATTTTATTGTGTTATTATTGATTCCCTTGCTCAAATTGCTTTGTGATTGTTGCTTGGGTGAGGAAGAGTGTAAAGCACGAAGGGTGATGACGTGCATGATTTTGAGAGTGTTAATGCACGAAGGGTGATGTCATGCCGATATTATAAGGTAAAAGCACGAAGGGTGATGTCGTGTCGCATGATGTACAATGTCGTGCCATGATATGAGTGATAATGCACGAAGGATAATTCCGTGTCATGATTATGTGAGGTAAAAGCATGAAGGGTGATGCCGTGCACTTGTCTTTAATCTCCTTATTCTTGCTTATAGTTAAATTTTTGTGTTCATTTCACTTCTTTAATGATATTTTGTTTGTACATGATATTCCCCGCAACATGTTTCCCCTTCCCATCTTTAACTGCTAGTTTCTGTCATTATTACTTGCTGTATATGAATAACTGCACAAGTTTATTTGGTAGTCTTATCCTAGCCTTATCCCTACTTCGTCGAGGTTAGGCTAGGCACTTACCAACACATGGGGTCGGTTGTGCTGATACTACACTCTATACTGTGCACAGATCCTAGTGCTGCAGCTTTTGGACCATATTGAGGTTGCTGCCTTCAGTCCATCAGGCGACCCGAGGTAGTCCTGCAGGCATCCGCAGGCCTTGGCGTCTCCTTCTATCTTTCCATATTGTTTCTTTTATGTATTTCAGAGACAACGTTGTATTTATCTTTCAGACCCCTATTTGTAGTATTCTTAGACAGTCTGTGAGATTGTGACACCAGTTTTGGGTAGCTTCTTTTTATGGATTTGTATCAGTATTATTTTAAGTCATTGCATTTCATTCTTCCGCTTTATTATTATTTCCACTGTTTATAAAATGTTAACTCACGATTGTTAAGGGATTGAAAATGAAAAGGATTAATTAATTGGAATAATTGGCTTGCCTAGCTTTCATTAGTAGGCGCTCTAGTAGAGTCTCACAATTCACAGACAAGCTTACTAGAGTTTGAGGGATCGGTACAGAGACGTCTGTATTTATCCCCCCGAGGCTACAGAGTTAGGAAAAACTTCACATCTATTCTTTCCTGTTGTGTGACTTGATTTCTGTCACGCCCCAACCTCTGAAGGCACGACCGACGCTCAATTGAGTGAACCCAATTGAGCAAGCCTTACCATACACTTCCTACCCACCTCGATATGAATAAAGAAACCATACTTTTGTTTATCCATTTAGGCGGGGAAAGACAGTGCATTCTACATTGATAGTTCATTTTAAACACCACATTAAACTGTACATGAGTTAGTTTCCAAGATCCCCATAGGGTTACAATTTATAGGCAACATGGTCCGCATATCGGTTATGCAATCGCATAATGGACCACATATTTAACCTCAAATTTGACTAACACACTGACTCACTTTGCGGTGACTATTCCCCCTATGTGGTCCGCATAGCTGATATGTGACCGCATTCTCGACCGCAAAATCGCACTTCTGTGGAAAATATTATTTCTTGACTTTTTAATGCATTGTTCAATCCAAAGGGGTCCGAACCACGGTGAGCAAGCTCGCCGCGAAGAATTTTTATGAATCCTAACACATGCTCCTAACTTGGCACCACGGGATTCGGGGTTCTGAGTAGGAAATTCACGGGGCCTATTACATGACTATTCGAACAAATGTGGGTACTTATTTTTCATCACATCCTCGGCTTCCCAAGTGGCTTCTTCAACTTGTTGGTTTCGCCATAACACTTTCACGGATGCAATTTCCTTATTCCTCAATTTCCAAACTTGCCTATCAAGAATGACAACTGGAACTTCTTCATATGACAGCTCTTCATTAACCTCAATAGTCTCAACTGGCACAATAGAGGACGGATCTCCCACTACCTTTCTCAACATGTACACATGAAAGACCGGGTGTACCATTGACATCTCGGGTGGCAGCTCGAGCTTGTATGCCACCTGACCAATCCTCTGAATGATTCTGTATGGTCAGACATACCTCGGACTTAATTTTCCCTTCTTTCCTAACCGCATGATGCCCTTCATAGGGGAAACCTTTAAAAATACCCAATCATCTTCTTTGAACTCTAAATCTCTGCGACGCACATCCGAATAGGATTTTTGGCGACTCTGAGCAGTTTTCAATCTATCCTTAATAATCTTGACTTTCTCCATTGCCTGATGCACGAGGTCCGGCCCTATAAATTTCGCTTCTCCAACCTCAAACCATCCAATGGGAGACCTACATCTCCTACCATACAGTGCTTCGAATGGTGCCATTTGGATACTAGCGTGGAAGCTATTGTTGTAAGCAAATTCTATGAGTGGCAAATGGTCATCCCAACTACCCTTGAAATCAAGAGTACAAGCGCGCAACATGTCTTCAAGCGTCTGAATAGTGCTTGACCATCGGTTTATGGATGAAAAGATGTGCTAAGATTTACCTGCGTACCCAAACCTTGCTAAAACGTCTTCCAAAAGTTGGCTATGAACTTAGCCCCTCGATCTGAGATGATTAAGACTGGAGTGCCATGTAACCTGACAATTTTTTTGATATACAACTGATCATACCATTCCACTGTGTCGGTAGATTTGACTGGAAGGAAGTGCGCTGACTTTGTGAGTCGATCAACAATCACCCAAATTGAGTCAAACTTGCACGGAGTGCGTGGTAACCCTACCACAAAATCCATGTTGATCATCTCCCATTTCCACATTGGTATTTCTATTCTTTGAGCCAATCCACCGGGCCTTTGGTGTTCGGCCTTTACTTGCTGACAATTCAGACATTTTGCCACAAAGTCCGCCACATCTTTCTTCATGTTATTCCATCAATAAATTTCCTTAAGATCATGATACATTTTCGTGGAACCTGGGTGCACGGAATACCTGGAAGTGTGAGCTTCTGCCATGATCCTTTCCCGAAGACCGTCGATATCAGGAACACATAGGCGGTCTTGGTACCGTAGGGACCATCATTCATGCCAAAGGAAAAAACTGTGGTTTTGTGTTTGAGAATCCCCTCTTTCAGTTGTGCTAACAACATATCCACGAATTTCTTCTCTTTCACCTCTGCCACAAGCGATGATTCAGCCCTATTCTGCAAAATTACCCCTCCTTCATTAGAATCCACAATGCGAACTCCCAAACTAGCCAACTGGTGAACCTCCCTGGCCAACGGCCTCTGATGGGCCTCCAAATGAGCTAAACTTCCCGTAGATTTTCGACTAAGTGCATCTGCCACAACATTAGCCTTTCCCGGGAGATAGAGAATGTCAATGTCATAGTCCTTGAGTAACTCTAGCCATCTTCTTTGCCTCAAATTCAACTCTTTCTGCTTGAAAATATATTGAAGGCTCTTATGATCCATAAATACATCCACATGGACCCCATACAAATAATGTTGCCAAATCTTTAGCGCAAACACCACTGCTGCCAGCTCTAAGTCATGTGTCGGATAGTTCTTCTCATGATTCTTGAGTTGCCTAGAAGCATAGGCTATAACCTTTCTGTGTTGCATTAACACACACCCAAGCCTGACTCTCGAAGCATCGCAATACACTACAAACCCCTCTGTACCCTCTGGCAGAGCTAACACTGGTGTTGTTGTCAATCTTGACTTCAATTCTTGGAAACTCTTTTTACAAGCATTGGACCACTGGAATTTAACTGCTTTCTGCGTCAATTTAGTCAATGGAGAGGCAAGAGTAGAAAATCCCTCCACAAACCTCCTGTAGTACCCAACCAAGCCTAAGAAACTGTGAATCTTAGTTGGAGTGGTAGGTTTAGGCCAATTCTTCACTGCTGCAATATTTTGAGGATCAACCATAATTCCTTCCCTAGAAATTACATGGCCCAAGAACGCTATAGATTCAAGCCAGAATTCACATTTCGAAAATTTTGCATATAATTGATGTTGCTGAAGAGTCTGCAAAACTGCCTTGAGATGGGCAGCATGGTCCTCCCGACTTCGGGAATACATAAGGATATCATCAATAAACACTATCACAAAGGAGTCTAGAAAGGGCTTGAAGACTCGATTCATAAGATCCATGAAAGCTGTCGGGGCATTTGTTAGCCCAAAAGACATTACCATAAATTCAAAGTGCCCATACCAAGTTTTGAAGGTTGTTTTTGGAATATCTTGCTCCCTTATCTTCAATTGATGGTACTCGTACCACAAGAATCTTTGAGAAACATGTAGCACCTTGCAATTGATCAAATAAGTCATTTATTCTTGGCAGGGGATATTTGTTTTTGATTGTGACCTTGTTGAGTTGTCGGTAGTCAATACACATCCGCAGCGATCCATCTTTCTTTCTTACAAACAAGACCGGTGCACCCCATGGCGACACACTAGGCTGGATGAAACCTTTATCTAGCAAAGTCTCTCAATTATTCCTTTAGCTCCTTTAATTCTGCATGTGCCATTCTGCAGGGTGGAATAGATATAGTTACATTCCTAGTATCACATCGATCCCAAAATCAATCTCCCTTTCCGATGGAATCCCAGGGAGTTCATCTGGAAAGACATCCGGAAATTCATTCACAACTGGTACAGCCTCAAGGTTAAGCGCCTTAGCATTGGTGTCTGTAACCCTAACTAGATGATAGATACACCCCTTCATGATCATCTTTGCGGCCTTAAGGTAGGAAATAAACCGACCTCTAGGCACTACATTATCTCCCTTCCATTCAATAATGGGCTCATTAGGAAATTCAAGCCTAATAGTTCTAGTCTGACAATCAAGTTTGGCAAAGCATGAATAAATCTAATCCATTCCCATTATTACATCAAAGTCTACCACCCCTAACTCAATAAGATCGGCCGCGATATCCCTACCCGTGTTGTAGAAACACATCCCCTATAAACCCGAGCAGCTGTAATAGACTCACCAACTGGGGTAGACACCAAAAAGGGCTCATGAAGTTGATCCGGCTCTATCCCGAATCCCATAGCAACAAAAGGGGTAACATAGGACAAGGTGTAACCAGGGTCAATAAGTGCATACACATCATGATATTGGACAGTAAGAATACCTGTAACAACATCTGGAGAAGCCTCTACAGTCTGGCAACCACTCATAGCATAAAACCGGCTGGGTTCTCTAAACTCTGTGCACCACCCCTAGCTGCACCACACCCTGCGGGTGCTGGGGTACCTCGAGCTGGGGAGGGGGATGAAGATGTAGCAACTGCCTGGCTGGATGACTGAGCTGTGCCCCTACCCGCTCCCTGGCAGGATGCACGACAATGTCTCTGAATATGATCCCTCATCCCACATCCATAGCATATAGGTAACTCTAGATAGCAAGTCCCTGAGTGTATCTTCCCGCACCTGGGGCACGGGGACCTCTGCTGCTGCTGGAACCTCTCCCCTGACCGACCCCGGTGATGGGATCCCCTGCTGCCCTGACCGGGCCTGAAACAACTCCACTGCTGCTGGCTGGACCCTGACAGTGGTGCACTGGCTGAAGACTGTGCAATAGACTGGGAAGGCCCTGATGATCCTCCCCTGAAAGCTGATCTTCCCCCACCTAGTAACTCCCCCATATTGCCCGTAGACCAGGCCTTGCTTCTACCCTCTCTCTCCATTCTGTTCTTTAATTTACGGTTCTCTGTGGCCTGAGAAAATGCTACCATCTTCCCATAATTCATGTCGGAATTCAATGCAACCGTAGAAGACTCATTAATGGTCAAAGAATTAAGGCCCTGAACAAACCGGCACACCTGGCCTCCATTGTGGGTATCATATGAATGGCATACTTAGACAAGCGAGCAAACTCCATGTGGTACTCCCACACACTTCTGTTACCTTGCCTCAAATTTTCAAACTCTGTCGCATGGGTTGCCCTTGTCTCAGCGGGCAGGAAATGGTCAATAAAGGCATCAGCGAACTCGCTCCACCTTGACAGAGGGCACCCCTCCTCTCGGGAATCCTCCCACAACTCAAACCATGAATAGGCCACCCCTTTCAAGCGGTAGGCAGCCAACTCTACTCCTTCTGTCTCAGTTGCACGCATAACCTTGAGGGTCTTGTGCATCTCATCAATAAAATCCTGAGGGTCTTCTTCTGGATTGGCAACTGTAAACACCGGAAGGTCTAACTGAAGAAATCTATTCACTCTGGAACTAGTAGAATCCCCTTGCTGGCTGGATGAACTAGGCGCAACATTCAACCTCTAGGCCTGGGAGGCCACTAGCTGGGTCAACATCTGAATAGCTCCCCTAAGATCCCCATCCGAAATACCAGAACTGGAAGCTGGAGCTGGAGGCGGGATAGAAGTATCAACAGGAGGGATGGTGGTACCCTCTACGGGTATAGGAACTGGGTAGTCTGCTCTAGAGTAGAAGAATCAGGCAGAGCGATAGCAGGACGACTACCCACATCCACAGTATCAAGTAGTGAATCATCAGCCACTCCTGATGTGGCATTGGCTGCTTGGCCAATTCTTGCTTTCTTCTTAGGTGCCATTTACTGAAAGATAGAACATTGCACTACTTAGAGAAGGACAGTTTCACCGCACGATCCAGAACATCAAAGAATGGTGTTATTTCTAAATTCCCAAGTAGCCTCCAACTTATATATGTGGTCTACACACCGATAAGAAGGACTCTACTAGACACAGCTCCGAGACATCCTAGGATACTTTAAAACTTTAGGCTCTGATACCAAGTTTGTCACGCCCCAACCTCGGGATGGGAGGCACGACCGGTGCTCAATCGAGTGAACCCAACGAGCAAGCCTTACCATACACTTCCTACCCACCTCAATATGAATAAAGAAACCATACTTTTGTTTATCCAATTAGACGGGGAAAGACAACACATTCTACATTGATAGTTCATTTTAAACACCACATTAAACCGTAGATGAGTTAGTTTCCAAGATCCCCATAGAGTTACAATTTATAGGCAACATAAGTTTAGAATTACAACATGGTTCGTAGACCCATCCAACCCTCTTACATAACCCACACATATGTCTATGGATCCCCTAGGATACAAAATATGAGTTTGACAATGCCGAAAATAAGGTCCCCGACTATACCTCAAAAGCGAAAGTCCATAATACAAAGATATACAATATAGCCCCTTGAAGGAGAAAGGGGCTCACCAAGATCTTGAGAAGAGAGATGCTTCGCTACACACGACCGACACTATCCGCTATGGAGCCACCTACATTAATTTAAAAAAATGTAGCACCCCCGGCAAAAGGGACGTTAGTACCATGGAATAGTACTAGTATGTATAACTAAACACCATCAAATTAGAAAGAACTTTCATACACAAATAAGGAAATCACAGGTATCACTCCAAAGCTTTAAACGATCACAACATTATCAACATTATTGAATTAGACAACCTTCACATCATGTATCCATAGCCTTTAGTTGGGCATTTTATACTGCTCCACATCGTTCACATTACCACCGCTATCTTGAGCGGAGTCCGATCCTGGAGGCGTTACCAATATTTTATTCACACTTTCCAGTTCCAATCATCAATGCATAGCCGCCATGTGTATATTTCATGGCATTCGATCACGTCCTGATCGGCTAGGCCGCCTTACCGAGGCGTTACCATTTTCTATTATTCATCTCACCCCAATCTTTGGTTACACATGTATTAGTTTACTGGCACTTGGGGCCACAATTATCACATTCCACAATTCACGTTTCACCCATATGGAGAGTGTCGCCCACACAGACTTACTTCTTGTAGCACTAGTCGTCTCTCAGGCGGGAGGAGGAGCCCAAACTCCTGGTACTCACACTCCGGAGCAGATAGCTCCCCAGTTTCAGACTCCAGCAGCTCAGCCAGTTGGGGTAGTTCAGCCTAGTATTGTGGCACAGACCGACGAGGGGCCAACTACGTCTGTTGATGCCTTGTGGAGATTGGACAAGTTCACCAAGCTTTTTACTACTACTTTTGGTGGTACATCTTCTGAGGATCCCCAGGATTATTTGGACAGCTGTCATAAGGTTCTTCGGAACATGGGGATAGTAGAGACCAATGAGGTCGACTTTGCTGCTTTTAGTTTGTATGGATCCACCAAGACTTGGTAGAGAGATTATTGTTTGGCTAGACCAGCTAGGTCACCAGCTTTGACTTGGGATTAGTTCTCTCAGCTATTTCTAGAGAAGTTTCTTCCGATCACTTAGAGGGAGAACTGTCAGAGGCAGTTTGAGCGTCTCCAGCAGGGTTGTATGACTGTCACTCAATACGAGACCAGATTTATTGACTTGGCCTGTCATTGCTCTTTTTATACTTCCCACTAAGAGAGAGAGAATGAGGAGGTTCATTGAGGGGATCATTCAACCTATTCGATTGCAGATGGCCAAGGAGACGGGGAGCAAAATTTCTTTTCAGCATGTGGCCAATGTGGCCAGGAGAGTTGAGATGGTTCTATCACATGGGAGTGGTCAGGGGTCTAACAAGAGGCCTCGTCATTTAGACAGGTTCAATGGTGCCTCATTTGGAGGCAGGGATTCTTTTGGTAGGGGCCACCCTTCCAGGCCATTTCATTCAGCACTTCAGGCTTCTCACAGTACTCCAAGTGGCTGTGGTTCTCATATGCAGTATTTAGATTAGTTGCCCTATAGTGCACTGCCAGCTCCTATGAGTGCACCTCCGCTCTAGAGTTTTCAGAGTGGTTATTCAGGCTGTCAGGGTTAGCAGTCTTAGCAGCCGAGGGCTTGTTATACTTGTGGTGATACGAGGCATATTGTTAGATTTTACCCTCGAGCATCGAGCAACTCTCAGCATCAGGGTTCCCGTGCCATGGTTCAGGCACCGAGTGTTCCACTGCCTGCTCAACCAGCTAGAGGTGGGGGTGGAGGTGCTAGAGGTGGAGGAAGAGGTATTAGAGGTTGAGGTCAGGTCGCTAGAGGTGGGAGCCAGCCAGTAGGAGGCCATCCCAGAGATGTAGTTCAGAGTGATGGGGCCCAACCCCGATGTTATGCTTTTCCAGCCAGGCCTGAGGTTGAGGCTTCTGATGTAGTTATCACAGGTATTTCTCTGGTTTGTAGTAGAGATGCTTCAGTTCTATTTGATCTAGGATCTACATACTCCTATGTGTCATCTTATTTTGCACCATATATGGTCATGCCTAGTGATTCTTTGATTGCTACTGTATATGTGTTTACACCGGTGGGTGATTCTATTGGGGTAGATCATGTCCATCTTTCATGTATAGTTGTGATTGGGGGTCTTGAGACTCGAGTAGATTTGTTACTTTTGGACATGGTTGATTTTGATGACATATTGGGGATGGACTATTTATCACCTTACCACGCTATCTTGGGCTGTCATACCAAAATTGTGACCTTACCCTTGCCGGGTTTATCTCATTTAGAGTGGAGAGGGACTCTTGGTCATTCTACCCGTAGGGTTATCTCATATATGAAGGCTCGGCGTATGTTCGAAAAGGGGTGTTTGGCCTATTTGGCATATGTTCGTGATTCTAGTGCTGAGGTTCCTTCTATGGATTTTGTGCCTGTTGTTCGTGAGATTCCTAAGGTATTTTTCCTTCAATCCTACCGAGTATGCCATCCGATAGGGATATTGACTTCTGTATTGATTTGGCTCCGGGTACTCAGCCCATTTCTATTTCGTCGTATCGTATGGCACCACCAGAGTTGAAAGAATTGAAGGAGCAGTTGCAAAACTTGATTTATAAAGGCTTTATTAGACCTAGTGTCTTGCCTTGGGGTGCGCCAGTGTTGTTTGTTAAGAAGAAGGATGGATTGATGAGGATGTGTATAGATTATCGGTAGTTGAACAAGGTTACAATCAAGAATAAGTATCCATTGCCTAAAATTGATGATTTGTTTGATCAACTTCAGGGTGCCAAGGTATTTTCGAAGATTGACTTGAGATATGGCTACCATCAATTGAGGATTAGGGCATCTGATGTCCATAAGACAACTTTCTGCACTTGGTACGAGCATTAGGAGTTCTTGGTGATGTCATTTGGGTTGACAAATGCCCCAACAACTTTTATGGATCTGATGAACCGAGTGTTCAAGCCTTACTTGGATTCGTTGTAATGGTCTTCATTGATGATATTTTGATCTATTCCCGCAGCTGGGAGGAGCATGAGCAGCATCTGAGAGTGGTTCTTCAGACTTTGAGAGATAGTCAGTTGTATGCTAAGTTTTCGAAGTGTGAGTTCTGGTTGAGTTCAGTTTCATTCTTGGGTCATGTTGTGTCAGTAGAGGGTATTCAGGTGGATTCGAAGAAGATAGAGGCAGTCAAGAACTGGCCTAGACCCACGTCAGCTACAGAGATCCGGAGTTTCTTGGGTTGGGCAGGTTATTACCACCGATTTGTGGAGGGGTTTTCATCTATTGCAGCCCCGATGACCAGGTTGACCCAGAAGGGTGCCCAGTTCAAGTGGTCGGACGAGTGTGAGGAAAGCTTTCAGAAGATCAAGACAGCTTTGACTACGACACCGGTGTTGGTATTGCCTAAAGGTTCAGGGCCATATACAGTTTATTTTGACGCATCTCGTATTGGACTTGGTGCGGTGTTGATGCATGATGGCAAGGTCATGAGAAGAATTATCCAGTTCATGATTTGGAGTAAGCAACCATTGTTCACGCATTAAAGATTTGGACGCATTATTTTTAATGGTGTGTCATGTGAGGTGTTCACGGATCACAAGAGTTTGCAATACTTATTCAAGCAGAAGGAGATAAATTTGAGGCAGAGAAGGTGGTTGGAGCTGTTGAAAGACTATGATATCACCATCTTGTATCATCCAGAAAAGGCCAATGTGGTGGCCGATGCTTTGAGTAGAAGGCCAACCAGTATGGGTCGTCTTGCGTATATTTCGGTCAGTGAGAGACCGCTTGCTTTGAATGTTCAGGCTTTGGCCAATCAGTTCATGAAGTTGGATATTTTTGAGCCTAGCCATGTGTTAGCTTGCACAGTTGTTCGTTCTTCATTATGTGAGCGTGTCCGAGATCGGCAATATGATGATCCTTATTTTCTTGTACTTAGAGACACAGTGCGGCACGTAGGTTCCAAACAGGTTACAATTGGAGATGATGGAGTTTTGCGGATGTAGGGTCGTATTTGTGTGCCTAATGTGGTTGGACTTTAAGAGTTGATATTAGAGGAGTGTCACGACCCAAACTGATGGGCCACGATGGGCACCCGGTACCTTACTCAACCGAGTACCAACGTAACGTATCTTTCTTATTACATCATCATATACACGTGACATACGGGCCTAGCAGTCTAACATAATCATTTATAAACTCAAAACATAGGCCAACAAGGCCATACAACCTTTCACGTACACGACATATGTGTACAAGCCTCTAAGAGTACATAACTAGCATAAAGGTCGGGACAGAGTCCCCCCATACCAAACAATACACGTCTAAATCATACTAACTAAACAAGCAATTCCGAAGCAAATGGAGCTCACCAACATCTTCCCCTAAGCTGATAACCTAATTGGAGGGCTCTCGACTTGTCTATCAGGACCTGCGGGCATAAAACGCGGCTTCCCCAAGCAAAAGGGACGTCAGTACGAAAAATGTACCGAGTATGTAAGGCACATAAATAAGTACATAACAAACATAGAAAAAATATAGAGTAATTGACTCAACCTATAAGTCTGGATAACTCTGTAAATCATAAAATACTTTTAGCGTCATGCATATGCGTATGAATGTCATGCCGTGCATAGGCATATGTTTCATAACATCATCAGCCTCTGAGGCATCCCATCATATCATATCGGCCATTGTGGGAAAAATCATCAACGTATACCAGCTGATCAGGTGGTGGTGCATATATAACGCTATAACCTTTCCCATATCCCATATACATACATATATAAGTATATATAACGTCGTTTGAATCATATTTCAGCCACTGTGGGCAATATCATCATCATATACCAGCTGATCAGGTGGTGGTGCGTACATAATGCCGTAACCTTTTCCCATATCTCATATACATATATTTACATTTATACGCATATATAACACCATCTGGTCATAGGTCACTCCACATGTATGAAATGCATGTAAAATACGTAATAATCTCAATATTCCTTTCGGATAAATTTTTCCAACCGTGTATTATTCTGAGACCCGCGACCAAAAAATAAAATATTATGACACATGAAAATTTAAGAACATAGATATCTCTAATACTTCTATGAATAGAGACATTCGTGGAATTTGTGCATTTGCACGTTTCGTTCGTATCGTATGGATCATGCCAAAAGAAAGAAGGTATAGCATTAACATACCTTGACCGATTCTCTTGACAATTAATCTAACACACTTCTTGTGTGACGAACATGTAATGGCGGATTGAAGTAGGGGAAAATCCGTATGATATTCTTGAGAACGATTATACTAGGCTTCGTTAGTATTTCAAAAACGTAACATTTCTGAGATGCTTATGAAAAATTTGCTTGAACCTTGAAGTCTTGCATGAATTTTATTGAAACAGAATGTTAGTAACGTTACTAAGGCAAATTGCCTACCATTTTTGGTATAAGCCACTCTTTTAGAGTGGTCTTATGTTTTAATGTTATGGGCCCCACTAATTTGGTGACTTGGCCATAAGTCTTACTAGGTTTTGACACCTATGTGACTTTAAGAGTCACAATATGTTGTGGCAAAGGCTGCCACATTTTTATGGGTGGGGGTGGAAATTAATCTTATCCAAAAATATATCCACAATTAATTTGGTAATGTCCCATTACCCGCTAATTAATCAATTACACACAAAATTGAGAATTATTCCCACTTACTTAATATATTACTCACTTTTAACACACCCTATATACCTTACTATCATGGTCATGTGGTACCTTGTATGGTACAAGTTCATAAATATCGGGTATTTTGGCTCGGCCGTATTTTACCCCAAAATGTCAAACTTTGACGAAAATTCATTTTCTTTGATTTGGTTCCCCTTTCACCTTCACGAATTTACTCATCACTTGAGAAATAGCATAATTCTTATAATCTCCAAATAATATTTTACTTGGACTGATGTCAATTACCTTACAACAAATCCAACGTACAATACTTCGGAGTGAAATATTGTCGTAACTTAATACTGCGAAGTGTAACATCACCGTAATATAATACTGTTGGGTGCAACACTATCGTAACTTAATACTGCGAAGAATAACATCATTGAATACTGCAAGGCATAACATCATCGCAATATAATATTGCAGGTCGTAACATCATCGTAATATATTACTGCAGAGGGTAACATCATCGTAATATATTACTGTAGAGCATAACATCGATGTAATACTGCAGGGAATAACATTATTCCCCCCTTTGGAACATTCGTCCTCGAATGTTGACTGATACACTTATCATTTTCATAACTTATATCTTCCGAATACTTTAGAAATTTCCTTGCCATTTAGGCGACTGTGCTGTGAATAAGTCCAAAGTCCAAGGCATTCTCCCCTTAGGCCTCCTTCTCACACCACAACTTGTACTCTGAATCCTTCTAATCTCGTAACTGTTGCTACCTTTTTTTTTGGTAATCCTCTAGGCAAGCGCCCAGGGCTAATTTTTATATATAACAAAATCAAAATCATACAATACAAAGGGTACAATCTCAGGAGGTCTTGCACAAACAAAGCGTACAATCTCAGGAGGTCTTGCAAAATGGAAATAATAACCTATGATTGTTACGTAGTACCTAATACCAATAGCGAGTAGTGAAATCAAAATTGGTATCACATATGAACTAATGTACGCATTGATATAGCATTGTAGTCCATGCATCAGATTATCTCTTGAGTCCAACTTCAAAAATATTACTTCCAAGCCTTGTACTCGAATTCTTGTCTCTGCCCCGATTCGTTGGTGGTATTTGCTTGAATATTCCCTATTGATCCTCCGCTGTAAATAAGAGTTCCAAAATATGCTCGCACTTACTTGTGATAGATCCCTTATGATTGCATATGATTGAAAGCTGAAGAGACTATTTCCTTCAAACATGGCTGCCCAGCATCTGTCATGTGCTCCTCTCGTGTGTTTTGTTTTGCAACATGGAAATATGGTCCATGAATTTAATTTCTACTGCACGAGACCCCAGATTAATAACCCAATGTGCTTGTCTGCATTATCAACTTCATTGTTTGGTATTTGAACTCATGTTTCACATGCTTTTGCTCCTTTTGATTCATGAGTTTGTATTTCCAAAAACGCTTGATTGCATAGCTCAATGTCTTGCCTGTGCCAAGTTAAAAACAGTATCATGCGATCAAATTGCATTTGCCAGTACATTTTGCCTTTGTTTAATGTATCTATCGTCCGTAAGGGATCTAGTTTTATTGTCTCAAGGTGCCTATCTACATTGTGAAGCATATCCCTTGGTCTGTGCACCCACGCCTCTATGACTTTTGCTCCTAACGAGTAATCATCCTCAGCCTTATTCCAGTTTTTTGAGCTCCTCTTTCGTTCTGCTTGTGTCTGTATCACTGATGCTAATAGGCAGCTGTATGTTATCCATGTTGTACGACCTGTGATTTTCATTAGAGAATAACTGTATATGTCTCCCTCGAACTGAATTTCTGCATCATTATTTTCCCAGTCTTGTCCTTTTGTGCTTCCCATCTTTTCTTCTTCAAGGGAATGAGCACCTAGTGCTAATACCACCATTTGAAGTCGTAATAAATGGAGAAGCATTTGTAGCACGACTGAGTTGTTGTTGAACCTTCTTTGCATTTTATGTTTTGAGTTGTTACTTTGTGTTGCCATCTGCTGTTGTAATATGGAGTATGCAGTTAACTTCTGTTGGAGAATCATCAGAAAATAAGGCTCAGGTATAGTGAAATTTCCTGCAAAAGAACAACCAATGTTAGAAATAACCATGAGCTCTTCCCCTAGGATTTGATCATGATATCCACTGCATAGATCTTTCAGATGCATCCTTTGCATTTGGTCACCATTCCTTTCCTTATTCCTTACACAACCTTTGCTCATCAGTTCTAACGTCTTACCACTTTGATTCTCAAATTTGGACATCGAAGTTTGTCTACATTGACTAACCTTCTTCCTTGTGTATCCAGCTAGTGAAACTCGTGGCATTCCAGATTTCCCATGTCGAGTGCATAGTTTGCCAGGTGATCAGCAAGTTTATTGCCCTCCCTATAAATATGAGACACTCTTCCATTACCCCCTGTTAACAATTCCTTTATTTCCTCCACCTCCTCCTCTATGATCTAGGGAGGTTTCCAATTTCCTTCAATGGTATTTTTCAGAAGCATTGAATCAGTTTCAAGCCATATTTGCTGTGTATGATGAATGGTACAGTATCTCAAAGCCTCCAAAATAGCCCTTGCTTCAGCTTGTGTATTAGTAGTTTCCTTGATCTCCTTCCCAACTGCATATACTAAATCCCCCTTATCATTTCTGATGCAGTAACCTATCGAGCTCCTGCCTGGGTTTTGCCTTGATGCCCCGTCAATGTTAATCTTAATCCAACCAGCAAGAGGGAATTCCCACGTCACCTTATTGAACTTAAGTATTGGCCGATAGTTTTCCATCTTATTTAGCACATCTGGCCATCTGTGTGGGACAAAGATAATGCCTGGTTTTCTAACCTTGACCATTGATTGAATTGTAGTACAAATCTGCTGCACTACCCTATTGATCGAGACAAGTTCGTTATTCTTATTGCAATTTCTTCTTTTCCATAACTCCCAAACAATGATACTTGGTAGTGTAAAGAAAATTTGTTTAAGGCGTTGAATTACATTGACTGACCAGCATCTAACAATGGCCTGATGCAGGCTCAATCCCTCAAGGGATAAACCTGCATACGAGAAGAAATATGTCCATACCTTCTTTGCTGCGTAAGATGTAAAAAACACATGGGCTACTGTTTCCTCTTGTGACTTCACACAACACCAGCATTTCGATGCCATTCTGTATCCCATTCTCTTTATTGCATCATCTAAAGGTAGCCTTTCCTTCCACAATTTCCACATGAAGAAAGAAATCTTAAAAGGTAGTCCATTTACCCACATGTTCTTGTAGGTAATGGTAGTTCCTTTTCTTTTCCTTAGATATTCCCAAGCTGTTTTAGTAGAAAAAGTCCCTTTTGTTTCCTAGTTCCAAATAGGTTTATCTATGATATTAGAAGAAGTGGGAGGTGCAATGTTGTCTAGAATGTGTTTAGCAAACTCTTTAGGAAGCAAATCGTACAGTTTAACATAATCCCACACTTCTCCATTCACAACATCGTAGACATTTTGAGTCGTTTCGTCACAAAAGAAATCTGGTGGTGTGACAAAATAAAGAGCACCTAGGCCAGTCCAGTTATCAAACCAAAAACGGGCAGATCCCATTTTTAGTTTTCATTCAATCAAATGCTCCACAAGATCCCTACAGTGCAGCATTTTTCTCCAAATATGTGAGCCATTTTTTCAAGGAACAACTAGGGCATTTAGTTTCTTGCAGTATTTTTGACTCATGAATGAGCTCCAAAGTGATGGTTTAGTCCTAAACCTCCACCATAGTTTACAGAATAGGGCTTTGGCCATATCATGTAGCGATCGGAATCCTACACCTCCTTCTTCGTTAGGCAAGCAAAGTGTATCCCAAGAATCCCAATACCTAGCCCTACCATCTACTGAGTTGCACCAAAAAAATTTAGCAAAAAGATTATGGATTTTGTTTAGAACAAATGTTGGAGGGTTGACAGCTGATAACAAATGTACGGGTATGCTTTGCAATACATGAGCAATCAAAACAGCCTTCCTCCGATGGACAGCAATTTCCCTTTCCAGGATTGTAGTTTGTCCAGAACTTTGCTCATAAGTCCTTCATAGAATTCCATCTTTCTTCTAGTGTAGAAGATCGGGCATCCCAGGTAAATGAGTGGGAAATATTGCCTTTCAATCCCTGTAATCCCTTCCACATTTCTGATCACAACATCACTTGTGAAATGGTGCATGTATATTGCAGACTTGGTTTTGTTTATCAGCTGTCCGGATGCTACTTCATAAGCTGTCAATATATCCATGATCAATTGTAGTGAAGTATCATCAGATGATACAAAGATCGTACAGGCATCATGATATTTAATTTATCGTTGCTGAGGTCTGCTACCAAATCCCATCTTACTCTCGTTGCTTATTCCATATGTATAAATCTCAGTCCTTTAATGCTCTTTCATTACCGTTTGTCTTAAGAAGGATGGCGTAATCTCATATCATACTTTGCAACTTGTATCTGTCCATTGTTAATTAACCTCAATGTTGATCTACAATCCTCCACTTGAAGACTTGAATCTTCTTACGTAATACATTGTCACTAGGGCTTACATTTCATTGAGGAATATTTGAAGTAATTTCCATAATCGTATTTCATAGTGTCTCAATGTGATTCACCTTATGGGGGGTATCCTAATCTCGTGCCGTCGGTGAAATCTTTTCTCCTTCTCTTCTTCTTTTTTTTTTTTCCAAATCATTATTCAAATGAAGGCCCAAACGTCATCCTTTATCTGTCACAATTATACCCTCATTTTATTACTAGGTCAACATTTCATTCTTTCTAAATGCTATTAATCATAGACTCCTTCGAGTTCATTCAGGTTATACTGAACTTTCAATAACTTAGAGAAACCATTATCTCTCTTGTTTTCATGGACTTAATCCCGAGGACTTATCCATTCTCGTCACCTTTTCACTTGCCTTTTGCTCATCCTTACTCATATTTTCTTAAAACTTTGTCGCTCTACCATACTTTAGCTTGCGGCCTATACATATCCATTTATACTACTCACAACTTTCCTTCAATTTGCTTGCACCATAGATTTCCTTATGTTATTTTGGAACGCCAAGAGAGACATCACATCGTCTCCAACTCTTCTCTACTCTCTTGACTAGAACTCAGTACATAGAAACCATAGGCGGGAAGACATGCCTCTGACGATGCCGCTATCATTCTCGGTTATTTGATCACCGTGCTTATAGCCTTCTATCTGAAGTATGGACTATTCACGATCTTTTACCTTTGAGTATCTCGTACGTTATTCACCTTTACCTTACTTACCTTAAAATCTCGCATTGTATCTTCTATCTCTTTCCTGAACTCCCTTCCACCTAGGTGTAATTCACGTCCATAACTTGAAGCTCTATTATAATACTCACACCTCTGGTACATACACAATTCGGTGGGAGCTTTGTACTGACTTCTTATGAGGTTGGTACTTCTTCTAACTGGTTTCCTTGTAGAGCCATTATAGACTGTGGTTGTTGTGTTATTTCTCTTGAAAATTTGATATTAAGAGTGATTTTGTCATGTTCTCAAGTACAACTTCTATAATATTTCTAGGTCCAATAATCAGACTCATGATTTACGTAGGTGATGTAATTCTTTAGTTTCCTCTTCCTTCTGATCAGCCTTTACGTAGGCTTAAGCTATCTTTCGATCTGTGGCTCATGGTATTAGTTATTACCTTAGCCTTTCGTGGGCGTTATGGAATATCCATGATACAATCTTCTTACAATTCAATCCTTTGTCTATGCTGTCACGACCCAAACCGATGGGCCGCAACGGGCACCCGGTAACTTACTCAACCGAGTACCAACGTAGCGTATCTTTCTTATTACATCATTATATACATGTGACATACGGGCCTAGTAGGCCAATATAATCATTTATAAACTCAAATATAGGCCGACAAGGCCGTACAATCTTTCACGTATACGACATATGTCTACAAGCCTCTAAGAATACATAAATGTCATAGAGGTTAGGATAGAGTCCCGCCATACCAAACAATATACGTCTAAATCATACTAACCAAACAAGAAACTCCGAAGCAAATGGAGCGCACCAACATATTCCGCTGAGCTGATAGCCTACTTGGAGGGCTCGCGACCTATCTATCGGGACCTGCGGGCATGAAACGCTGCGTCCCCAGGCAAAAGGGATGTCAGTACGAATAATGTACAGAGTATGTAAGGCACATAAGTAAGTACATCAGAGACATGGAAGAAGTATAGAGTACATGACTCAACCAGCAAGTCTGAATAACTTTGCAAATCATAAATTACTTTTAGCGTCATGCATGTGCGTATGAATGTCATGTCGTGCATAGGTACATGTTTCATAACATCATCAGCCTCTAATGGCATTCCATTATATCATACCGGCCAGTGTGGGCAAAATCATCATCGTATACCAGCTGATCAGGTGGTGGTGCGTATATAACGCCATAACCTTTCCCATATCCCATATATATATATATATATATATATATATATATATATATATATACATATATACGCGTATATAACGCCGTTTGAGTACATACATATATATGCGTATATAACGTCGTTTGAATCATATTTCAGCCACTGTGGGCAACATCATTATCATATACCAGCTGATCAGGTGGTGGTGCGTATATAACGCCATAACCTTTTCACATATCCAATATACATATATTTACATATATACGTGTATATAACGTCATCTGGTCATGGGTCAATGCACATGAATGCAATGCATGAAAAGTACGTCAGTAAAATCATTCGGAATATCATAAGACCATTTTGCCTCTTGAGCAATATCATAAAGTAATATCTTTTCAACTTTTGTATTTTTATGAGACCCATGAACAGATGATAAAATATTATGAAACATGGGAATTAAAGAATATAGATATTTCTATTACTTCTATGAGTAGAGTCACTTATGGAATTTGTGCATTTGCACGTTTCATTTATATCGTATGGATCATGCCAAAAGAAGGAAGAAATAGCCTTAACATACCTGGACCAATTCTCTTGACAATTCCTCTAATACACGTCTTATGTGACGAACATTTAATGGCGGATTGAAGTAGAGAAACATCCGTATGATATTCCTGAGAACGATCATACCGGGCTTCATTAGAATTTCAAAAACGTCACATTTCTGAGATACTAACGAAAATTTTGCTTGACCCTTGAAGTCTTGAATGAATTCACGTTTTTATTTTCTAAATCTTACTAACGTTCTGTTGTAATGGACTTTGTAGTGATTATCACTTAATGCCTAATATCTTTGGATGGAAAGAATGGCTGAATCATGGATTTTTGTAGTGCTTGTACCTAGGATAAAGAAAAGTGAGGTGTTTTTAGATTAGTTGCCACCTAGATTAACTAGATGAAGAGTCATTTCTTGGAGAAGGAGTGGCTGCCACGTGGGGTGGGAGTGGGGTTTTAATCTTATACAAATATATCCCCAATTAATTAGGTCATGTCACGTTACCCGGTAATTAATTAATTACCCGCAAAGTTGAGAATTATTCCCACTTAAAATATTACTCACTTTTAATATACCTTATATATCTTACTATCATGGTCATGTGGTACCTTGCATGGTACTAGTTTATAATTATCGGGTATTATCGCTCGACCCATTTTTTTTTATCTCAAAATACCAAACTTTGACAAAATTCGTTTTCTCAGACTTGCACCCCCTTTTACCTTTATGAATTTACTAATCACTTGTAAAATACCATAATCCTTATAATATCCGAATAATCTTTTCCTTGGACTGATGTTTATTATCTTACGACAAATTCCACGTACAATACTACCGGGCGCGACATCATCGTAATGTAGTACTGCGGAATGTGACATATCACTTCCGGGATCTCATTAATTTATTTATGGCGTATTTTCATGTACGAAAATATGGAGTGTAACATATGCCCTGGGCTCAATTCTTTCTTTTAACTTATACTGGAGTCTTCAATGGCTGTATGATTGTCAACAAATATGCTACCTGGATAATGCTCTAAAATCTTGAGTGTATCCATAACGTGCTAACTCTGGATCATTGATCGAATAATTCTTTTCGTTCCATATCAACTTTCTTTAAACGTGTGCAATTGTTTTTCCTGGTCTTTCTACCCCTTGTTGCGTGCATACTTAACTCATCCTAGTTCCCACATATGTCAGAATTTTTGTGCAACTCATATAGTCTCGAATATTACCTTCGATATTTATCCCCGTTCATTAGCCACGGTAGGTTCCCCTTTCATAGGGAGTGCATACAATGTTATTTTTTAGACTATTGTCACACGACCATTTCCTCTTTAGGTCATTGTGCCGAGGTTGAAGCCGTCTTCCTTATTTCCCCAGCTAGTCTTTCGTCGTAGTACTTAGGGAAGACCCTCTGACTCTTGTAAAGTTGTAAGCCTGTTACATTGTATACTCGACGGACCTTCTAATGTCCTTCCTTTCCTATACTTATCCGTAGTTACTTATCTTTACGCCCTTATTCTTGTAGGTTGCTTCTGAACTGATATTTTTATTACCTTTCCAGTGGCACTTTCTTTTATCCCCATAACATTTATAAGGTACCTTTAATTACACTAACTCCTATTTGAATATATCTCAAGTATTATAATGACATTACTGCGAGACTAAATTCTCCATGTTGGGGCTTACGACATTTATCTTCTATGATCTGCTGATTTGTCTGTAACATCTTGTCTAGTCATGATTAAGCTCTTCCTGAATCAACTACTAACTACTCGTCGGCCCATTCTCATGTCCATATTCCACGTAATCTTTCTTGGGTCACTTCCTTTGTCTTAACTTACCTCAAGTACTAGCTCCTTATCTATCAATAACATCCCGAGCAGGAACCCTTACTTCTTCTTTTTTCTTTGACGTTGTGCTTACATAACGTTCTGGAATCATGGCATATCTATAACATCTGGATAGGTGCAATCTCATCCCTTTCTTATTCTTATCTCATTCTTCCTTTATCATTTCATATCCCCTCCCCCTTTAGGGGAGTACTAAGACTTGGAGCTATGACGACATGCCTACAGATGTTTTTCCTTTTCATCTTTGGTGTCCTTTCACATCATCAATGACCCTTACTCGCCTTCCGGTAATCATTTTGTACCAAGGATAACAAAATTCCTTACTCGCGATGGTGATACTTGGCACATACAGTCCCTTAAGTTTAACTTTGCTCATATTGCTTGCTTTAGGGAAACATCTCCCTGAATGATCATTCTCTAAATTCATCATGGATCTTCTTCTGCTGCCCATTCTATTATCTCCACAACGAAATATGAAACTCTCATGATGCCGACTATTATCAAATCACTCAGTCCCTAATTTATGTTTAGTTTATCTTGTTCACCAACCTATACTGATCTCTATTATTCTAGGGTCTAGATTTTCCTATTGGTAATCACGTTAGAGTTACGAACTTACTTCTTGAAATGAGGATATGACTTCATGGCCTATACTCTTTTGTTTTCTTGAGGCCTATCACCTCTCGTCTCTTCCTTTACCTGACTATGGACCCGGTAATACCGTCATCTTTTTGATTCTACCATTGTCATCCATGTATCGCATCTTACTCATAACTTTTCCTTATCTCTCTTCTCATTACTTTGCTAATATTTCTGCATATCCCCCCCTTTTTGTGAAAACTTCAACACAAAATTCTTTCGCTTTTGCTCCCCTTTGCTCCATTCACTGGCTCTTCGGGTTGCCTAGCATTATCTCTTTACTAGGGACAAGAGTCATACTAAGATAATGATTATCCTTTCCAGGCTTCTAGCGCCTATCTTTGTATCACTCATATCTAGTGGTATAATTTTAAAATGCACCATCTAGGTATTTCACAAGGAGATCTAGTAGCACTTTTTGCATTGTCCTTCGAAATTGTCAACTAACGCAAACCATCCATTTACCAATTTGGGTTACCCTAACCCCAGCCGGATCTTGATATCCCATACTTTTCTAAACTATACATGTTATCCCCACAGGGCATAACTGGAATGGGTGTGACCAATTGTACATACCTCTGTTAATTCTAAATATAACTCAAAAAGCTTAGGTTCCCCTGCCTGAATTATAAACATTGTTAACCTTCATTAACTGGGTGCCTCGTACCCTTCTTCATCTTGCTTCTTTTGCTTGTTGAAACTTTTATTTATCTTCTTAATCTCTCATTGTCTTTCACCATTAAGATGGATACACATTCTTGCCTTAAGGCTTCTTATTAGGAAGCTTACACCTTTCAATACACCTATCATCTGCTAGAGACCTCACATTTACTTATTGTAGGCATCATACAAAAATCCAATTCCTCTGAGTCAGCTCTTCCACAAACATTTCTCTTTCCAACCTTCTTTCCGGATATAGGTATCGTCTTATTATGAATAAAATAGAATTTCAGAATTTGAATTCTTATAAGTGAGATCTACCACACGATCTAGAGTAAGAAGAAAGAGTGACAATCTTAAATGCCATGTAACCTCCTGCTTATAAGTGTGGTGCACGACACACCCATAAACAAGACTCTACTAGACACGGCTTGTAGACTCCCTAGGACATAACTGCTCTGATACCACTTTTGTCACGACCCAAATCGATGGGCCGCGACGGGCACCTGGCACCTTACTCAACTGAGTACCAACGTAGCGTATCTTTCTTATTACATCATCATATACACGTGACATACGGGCCTAGCAGTCCAACATAATCATTTATAAACTCAAAATATAGGTCAACAAGGCCGTACAATCTTTCACGTACATGACATATGTCTACAAGCCTCTAAGAGTACATAAATGTCATAAAGGTCGGGATAGAGTCCCCCCATACCGAACAATATACGTCTAAATCATACTAACCAAACAAGCAACTTTGAAGCAAATGGATCGCACCAACATCTTCCGCTGAGCTGATAGCCTATTTGGAGGGCTCTCCACCTGTCTATTGGGACCTGCGGACATGAAATACAGCATCCCCAGGCATAAGGGGCATCAGTACAAAAAATGTACCGAGTATGTAAGGCACACAAATAAGTACATAACAGGTATAGAAGAAATATAGAGTAATTGACTCAACCTGTAAGTCTGGATAACTCTGTAAAACATAAATTACTTTTAGCATCATGCATATGCATATGAATGTCATGTCGTGCATAGATACAAGTTTCATAACATCATCAGCTTCTGAGGGCATCCCATCATATCATATCAGCCACTATGGGCAAAATCATCAATGTATACCAGCTGATTAGGTGGTGGTGTGTATATAATGTCATAACATTTCCCATATCCCAAATACATACATATACATACATATATACACGTATATAACGCCGTTTGAATCATATTTCAGCCACTGTAGGCAACATCATCATATATCAGCTGATTAGGTGGTAGTGTGTATATAACGCCGTAACCTTTTTTCATATCCCATATACATATATTTACGTATATATGTGTATATAATGCCATCTGGTCATGGGTCAATGCACATGTATGAAATGCATGAAAAATACTTAATAATCTCAATATTTCTTCTGGATAAATTTTTCCAACTGCGTATTGTTATGAGACCCACGAACAGAAAATAAAATATTATGACACATGGAAATTCAAAAACATAGATATCTCTAATACTTCTATGAATAGAGTCATTCATGGAATTTTTGCATTTGCACGTTTCGTTCGTATCGTATGGATCATGCCAAAAGAAAGAAGGGATGGCCTTAACATACCTGGACCGATTCTTTTGACTATTCCTCTAACACACGTCTTGTGTGACGAACATGTAATGGTGGATTGAAGTAGAAAAAAGTCCGTATAATATTCTTGAGAACGATTATACTGGGCTTCGTTAGAATTTCAAAAACATAACATTTCTGAGATGCTTACGAAAAATTTGCTTGAACCTTGAAGTCTTGCATGAATTTTATTGAAACAGAATGTTAGTAACGTTACTAAGGCAAATTGCCTACCATTTTTGGTATAAGCCACTCTAGAGTGGTCTTATGTTTTAATGTTATGGGCCCCACTAATTTGGTGACTTGGCCATAAGTCTTACTAGGTTTTGACACCTATGTGACTTTAAGAGTCACAATATGTTGTAGCAAAGGCTGCCACGTTTTTATGGGTGGGGGGGTGGAATTAATCTTATCCAAAAATATATCCCCAATTAATTTGGTAATGTCCTGTTACCTGGTAATTAATCAATTACCCGCAAAATTGAGAATTATTCCCACTTACTTAAATATATTACTCACTTTTAACTCATGTGGTACCTTGTATAGTACTAGTTCATAAATATTGAATATTTTAGCTCGGCCGTATTTTACCTCAAAATGCCAAACTTTGACGAAAATTCATTTTCTTTGACTTGCTTCCCCTTTCACCTTCACAAATTTACTCATCACTTGAGAAATAGCATAATCCTTATAATCTCCAAATAATCTTTTACTTGGACTGATGTCAATTACCTTACAATAAATTCAACGTACAATATTTCGGGGTGCAACATCGTCGTAACTTAATATTGCGAAGCGTAACATCACCGTAATGTAATACTACTGGGTGAAACACTATCGTAACATAATACTGCAAAGCATAAAATCATCGTAATGTAATACTGCAAGGTGTAACATCATCGTAATATAATATTGTAGATCGTAACATCATCGTAATATATTACTGCAGAGGGTAACATCATCGTAATATATTACTGTAGATCATAACATCGATGTAATACTGCGGGGCATAACAAAGAGGCCCATAGTTCCCGGTACTCTATTCATCTGGGCGCCACTAAGATGTATCAGGATTTGCGACAACATTATTGGTGGAGGAGGATGAAGAAGGATATTGTTTCAGAAGATCTGGTGGTTTGTTTCAGAAGATTGAGATTCTTGAATGGAAGTGGGAGCGTATCACTATAGACTTCATTGTTGGACTCCCAAAGACTCTGAGGAAGTTCGATGCAGTGTGGGTTATTGTTGATAGGCTGACCAAGTCAGCGCATTTCATTCCTATGGCAGTTTCCTATTCTTCTAAGAGGTTAGCCGAGATCTATATCCGGGAGATTGTTCATCTTCATGGTGTGCCCATGTCTATCATTTCCGACCAAGGTACGCAGTTTACCTTACATTTCTAGAGGACAGTTCAGCGTGAGTTGGGCACATGGGTCCAGTTGAGCACAACATTTCATCCTCAGACGGACAGGCAGTCTGAGCGTACTATTCAGATTTTGAAGGATATGCTCTGATCTTGTGTAATTGACTTTGGAGGCTCGTGGGATCAGTTCTTGCCTTTATCGGAGTTTGCCTACAACAACAGCTACCAGTCGAGCATCCGGATGGCTCCTTATGAGGCTTTATATGGTAGGCGGTGTCGGTCGTCGGTTGTGTAGTTTGAGCTGGGAGAGGCTCGGTTGTTGGGTACGAATCTAGTACAGGATGCCTTGGACAAGGTCAGGATCATTCAGGATAGGCTTCATACAGCTCACTCTAGGCAAAAGAGTTATGCCGACCATAAGGTTCGTGATGTGGCATTCATGGTCGGCGAGTGGGTGTTGCTTCGGGTATCGCCTATGAAGGGCATGATGAGATTTGGGAAGAGGGGCAAGCTTAGCCCTGGATTCATTGGCCCGTTTGAAATTCTTAATCGAGTGGGAGAGGTGGCTTACAAACTTGCATTTCTGCTGAGTTTATCAGTCGAGCTTCCAGTGTTTCATGTGTCCATGCATCGGAAGTATCATGGTGATCCATCCCACGTGTTAGACTTCAACACTATTCAGTTGGACAAGGACTTGTCCTATGAGGAGGAGCCGGTAGCTATTCTAGACCGACAGGTTCGTCAGTTAAGATCGAAGAGTTTCCCTTCTGTTCGTGTTTAGGGGGGAGGTCAGCCTGTTGAGGCAGCGACCTGGGAGTTTGAGTCTGATATGCGGAGCCGATATCCCCATCTTTTCTCCGACTCAGGTACTTATTTTCTATGTCCGTTCGAGGACGAACGGTTGTTTTAGAGGTGGAGAATGTGATGATCCAAAAGGTCATCACTTGTGTTACAAGTAAATTCTGTGTTCTGAGGCCTTAAAAATCTCTCTTTGTCTCACCTCAATTTATGTGCACAGTCCGAGCACGTTTTCGGAAAGCTTTTATGTGAAAACTAAGTAAAATAAGGAAATTGGCTTTTAAAATTGAATAAAGTTGACTTTGGTCAACATTCTTGGTAAACGAACCCGAACCCATGATCCGACAGTCTCGTAGGGTCCATAGAAAAATTTGGGACTTGGGCATATGCCTGGAATCGAATTCCGATGTCCCAAACCCGAGAAATGAATTTTTGAAAGAAATTTTTTAACTGAAATTATAAGAGTTTTTGGAAATGAAAAAAGGTTTGAAATTGATGGTATCGGGCCCATATTTTGGTTCCAGAACCTGGTACATGTCTTAAATAGTAATTAAGTTGAATCTGTGAAGTTTGGTAAGAATCGGAGTTCGTTTGGTATAAATCGGACCTTTATTTGAGAAAATGGAAAATTTTGATGTTCTTGAGTGATTTCATGAATTTGAGGTTTAATTCATAGTTGTTGATATTATTTTGATTATTTTATTGCACGAGCACGTTCGTATGATGTTTTTGGACTTGCGTGCATGTTTGGTTTGGAGCCCCGAGGGCTCGGGTGAGTTTTGGATAGGCCACAGAGTGAATTTGGGCTTAGAGAATTAGTTGTTGCAGGTTCAGCAGTGTTGTAGGCTCTGATCTCGCAATTGCGAGGTTAGGCTTCACAATTGTGAGCCCAACAGGCTTGGCAATTGCGAGGGTTTGATAGCATTTGCGAAGAAAGCCCAGCCTGCTAGTGTTCGCAATTGTGAACAACCCTTCGCAAATGCGAAGTCATCAAGGGAGGGCCAGTATTGCAAATGCGACTAATTGTTCACAATTGCGAGGTTAGCAGAAAATGCCCATGTTCGCAAATGCGAGGCCTTGGTTGCATTTGCGAGCTTCGCAATTGTGAAACTCCTATCGCAATTGCGACATCTGCGACTAGTTAATTGGGAACTAGACGCATTTTTCGTTATTTCTCAAACTCTCTCAAACCCTAAGCTCTCTTGGGCGATTTTCTAAAGAAAATTCTTTTCCAAATCAATTGTAAGTCATTTCTAACTCATTTTCTTCAATCTATAACATCTTTTTACATGATTTCAATTCAAAAACAAGGGTTTTCATGGGGGAAATTGGGTGTTTTGGGTAGAACTTAGGATTTTCAAATTTTGGGGAATTGGACCTCGATTTTGAGGTCTGATTTCAAAACAAATTATATATTTGAGTTCGTGGGTGAATGGGTAATCGGGTTTTGGTTCGAACCTCGGGTTTTGACCATGTGGGCCCGGGGTCAATTTTTGACTTTTTGGGAAAATCTTTAGAAAACTTATTTCCATGCATTAGAATTGATTCATTTAGCATTTACTGATATCGTTAAGTAAATTGTTGCTAGATACAAGCGAATTGGTGGTGGAAATAAGAGGTTAAGCGGTAGTTGAGTCTTGAATTGTGTTCGTGGCATTGAGGTAAGTGTTTGGTTTATCCTTAGCTTGAGGGATTAGGAGTTGTGTCTTATTTGCTATGTGTTTATTGTTGAGTACGACGTATAGGTGTGGTGACAAGTATCTATATGTTGGTGTCATGCATCCCCGTGAGTCTTATACTATGATTGATGTGACTCTATTTTGTAACGACCTGACCAGGCATTTTGAGCTCTAGCGTGTAATTCAGCAGTTTGAAGCCATGAGCAGCTTCACTTCAGGTATTATGACTTGTACGCATGGTCAGAATTGAATTCCGGGGAATTCGGAGTTGATTTGGAAAAAGAATTCTCATTTTGGAAGCTTTAAGTTGAAAAAAATGACAAGATTGGGTTTTTGAGTAAACGACCTCAGAATTGTGATTCGATGGTTCCAGCAGGTTCGTATGATGATTTTGGACATGGGCATATGTCCATATTGGGTTTTGGAAGATCCGAGAACATTTCGACACCTATTGTGGAAGTTAGCATTTTTGGAAGAATTTCATAAGTTTGGGTTGAAGTGCATTTCAGTCGTATGGTGATTATGGTGTTGGGAGAGCGACCGGAAGTGAATTCGGAGGTCTGCGGGTGATTATGGCAATGGAGTTTTTTTCAATTTAAGTGACAATCGAAACAGGATTATTTTTTAGATTCAGAGTCACCACTTGGGATAATTTACGGTGTCCCAAGTCACCGGTTTAAAATCCCGAATTGAGGAAAGATTGACTCTGTTTTACAGTCCGCGAACACAGAAATTCGGGTAAGGAATTTTGTTAACCCGGGAGAAGATGTTAGGCATTCCCGGGTTCCGTGATTTTAGCACGGTCGCTCAACTATTATTATTGGCTTATTTATTTGATTTTAAAACATCTTTGAAACCTATGTGCATTTTATTCTTTTTAAAACCGCTTTTAATAATCCAATTGTTATACAACTAATTATTGATTGCACGTTTGCGAATCATGTCACGGGAACCGTACCCACGATCCACAACGTGCTTATTTTATTTAAAAAGATTAAATTATAGCCGGGTCACATAAATGTACCCCCGAATTGGGAAATTAAGCATTATAACTACGTCACGGGAACCGTACCCGTAGCTATGATGATTATTTATCTTTGTTAATAAATAATAAATAATAAACATATTTTGAACTTTACTATTTACATACCAACTATATACAACTTGACAAAACTAATTTAAGTAACACTTATTCCATTTAAATAAGAAGACAAAATAATCAATATAATTAATTACGTATTACATCAACAAATCTCACGAGAAAATAAAGGGGAACAAACTGTCACCTAGCCTGCTTTGATTTAAAGTCCACATTATCGATTTATTCATTCTCAATATAAAAATCCATCAATCCAAAGTCCAAACAAAGTAAATCTACCAAGCATATTTAAACATTATAAAAATAATAATAAAGCATGGTACTTATTATTGAATAAGAAAAGGTAAGAGAACTGAACCTTTTATTAAACATTTCTCCTTTGATGTTGAACTATAGGAGTTTAGAACAGAGTGCCTCGAAGCCCGATGAACCTTAAAATGCCTCGACGGCGACCACAGGTAGTAGAATTGACGACCTCGACTTGCCCTCAACCTCAAACTCAACTAAAACATGGGTTCTAATGATGTTTTGGGAGCTAGTTTTGAGCGTTAAAAGGCAGATTTCAACTGAGTTCCCAGCTGATTTTCAGCTCATGTTCATGGAAATTTTCATTTGATTTCTCGCAAAGGCTGCTGTGGCTTTTTCGCTAGCTTGCGGATGGTTTTCGGGGAGCTTTAGTGGTGGTGCTAATGGAGGTTTGGTGGTGGATCTCATCTGAGTTTAAGCTGCATTTTCATAATATTTTAATGGAGGTTTTGAAGGTTTTGAGCTAGAGTTTCATGGCTATTGCTGGGCGCCGATTCTGCTTAGGTTGAAGAAGAAGGAGCTCCTTTTTTAAGATCTATGACTGCTGCTCTTTAAGCTCCAGCTCTATCGTTCCCTTTGTATTTTGTGTCCTTTGTTGAAGAAGGTAACAGTTGAGGGGCCTCTTCGTTTGGTTGATGAAGAAAGAGAATGGTGGAGAGGTCCTCTTGACGAAGACGACGACCAGGGTTTTTTTTCTTGGTTTTGCTGAATTGCGGCACAGCTTTTTGTCGGTCTTTAGGTCTTTTTTGGCGTTAGTCTATTTTAGGTGTCCACTCTTATTTAGGAATTAGGTACTATTATATAGGGGTAGGAATTAGGTTAGAGGTATGGGCCTAGGAATTATGGGCTTGGGAATTATGGACTTTGGAATTATGAGCTAGGTCCGAAAATTAGGCCTAAAAATGGGTCGTTTGAATACAAATTTTATTCTTTCTCCGCGAACGAGCCTAAAAATATGATCTTATTTATTAATTAATCCTACTTAATTAAAATAATCAATAAAATAAGACTGACCGTTAAAATAAAACTATTTTTGGTATTTTTCAAGATTAAAAAATGACTACAAAACATTAATGAACCTATTTTTTTGTAGTTTTCGTTTTCTTCTAATAACATAAAGTAAAAGAGTAAAAATTAGTTGAAAGAGCTATATTATGCCTAAATTAAATATTTACGTGCTAAAATATGAAATATCTTAGGGAGGGTCAAAAATCACATGTCTACATCTGCCTCTCTTTGACTGAAAACGCGAAGAGTTTTCAAACAAAGAACGACTAGACAGGTTTTTTGACCCGACCCTTATTTGGAGAGACTAAAACTAGGGGAATGAGAATGTGACCGAGCCCTGGTATCTGAGCTGCCTACATATCCTCGGCTATAAAGGAATCAGGCCATGTGTAGTTCAGAAGTAGGAACAGTGATGGAGTATACCGAGGTGGAGAGCCGATCGAGGTGCCGTTCCACCGAGGTTCCGTCCACGGTCCTGTTATTACATCAAAATCAAAAATGAAAAAAACTAACTAAACCTGTCAACTATGAGTTACGAGATTCCTATCTATAAGTCTTCTGAAGCTTGATCTTGAGTCTTGAATGGTTCTTCATGCAGACTTTAGATTTAAACCTTGACGCTTGCTAGTTGCAGGTGCTAGTTCATCCTTCTTCAGCTTTTCGGATCAAGACCAGGCATGCAGTACTTGTGACCTCGGCCATGTCTTGAGCAGCCCACATCTTTTATCAACTTCTGCATTTGGATTAACTTCTTGCCTTTCTCTTTTTTTCTTTATTGTGAATAACTTCTGTTGATAACCTCGAATTGTTGACTCACATTCTTGCCGCGAGCTTCTTTTGTTGCTAACTTGAATTGTATTCTGAAGTAAATTCTCTTTTTCTCCAGGTAGGCGCCTGATTGCTAAACTTGAATCGTCTTCCTTTTGCCACTGTTTCCTTCCCTTTGTCCTCCGGGTGGGCTCCTGATTTCAAGCATTTGAATTATCTTCCTTTCCTCCGAAACTTGCCTTGTTCTCCAGATGGGATCCGAATTGCCAAACTTCCTTTAAACCTTACTGCTTCCCTTTGTTCTCCAGGCGGACTCCTGATTGTTATCTTCCTTTGAACATTGCTGCTTCCAGTCGTTCTCCAGGTGGGCTCCTGATAACCAACACTTGCGCTGCTTTTCCTCGAAACTTGAAGTGCTTGCTTTTGTTCTTCAGGTGGGCTCCTGATTAATGAACTCCTTTGAACTTCCTGCTTCCCTTCGTTCTCTAGGTGGGCTACTGATTGTTGTCTTCCTTTGAACATTGTTGCTTCCCTTCGTTCTCCAGGTGGGCTCCTGATTGTTGTCTTCCTTTGATCATTGTTGCTTCCCTTCATTCTCCAGGTGGGCTCCTGATTACCAACACTTGCTCTGCTTTTCCTCAAAACTTGAATTGTTTCCCTTTGTTCTTCAGGTGGGCTCCTGATTGCTGAACTCCTTTGAACCTCGCTGCTTTCCCTTTGTTCTCCAGGTGGGCTCCTGATTGCTGTCTTCCTTTGAATATTGATGTTTCCCTTCGTTCTTCAGGTGGGCTCCTAATTGCTATCTTCCTTTGAACATTGCTGCTTGTGAACCTGATTAAAACAAAACAAACAAAACAAAAGAAATTTTTCTTCCCCAATTTGATATCGAGAACATCTGTGAGTGTTAATCGAATTGTAGTACCCAAAAGCTCTAAGAATTTAAAAGCTAAATCCCATTATTCAGGTGGGTCCTGAAAATTTAAAATTAAATCTCATCTTAAAAGTAACAACTTCAAGGCTAAATTCTATTTGCTAAAGGTAAAACTTACGCTAAATCTTATTGTCTATGAAGGTCTTAAAAACTTAAAATTAAATCCCATTATCCGGGTCCTGAGAACTTTAAATTAAATCCCATTATCTAGAAGGGTCCTGAAAATTTTAAATTAAGTCCCATTATCCAGGAGGGTCCTGAAAAGCCGAGAACAAACTTACCTAAACCACGCTCTCTTCCTGGAGGATCTTTGTAGACCGAACAAAATTCCTTGGCCCTGAACCACGCTTTTCCTCATGAAGGGTTCCCGTAATCGAACAAATTTTTCTTTCCCCTTCTCAAACCGCCTTTGTGCTGACAAATTTTGGGCACGACAATTGAAAAAATTCAAACTTCCAAGCTATGATTTGGACACAATTTTCGTCCCTGTTTCAAACAAAGAGAACTTGTGAGTTTATAAATATGGTGGTTGGTTTGTGGCCTTGACTTTGAGGGCGATTGCTCCGTCACTTCCCATGATAACTTTGATTTCCACTTGAAAGACCTTGCTTGTTTATTGATTAACTACTTTCTCTATCACCCTTATCACGGAAAAATACCTCTGATCCGTTCAAACCCAATGCCATTAATCTGTTGCATTGTGCTCTTGCATTGACATGTACTGAACCTTTGTGTTTCACATGAATCCCAAAGCACATCAATTTCCATCCACTCAGTGCGCATGCTGTTCTTTCCTGACTTAAAACACTTGCCTTGACCTTGAGGTCTATTGCTCCTTCACTTGCCATGATAACTTTAATTTCCGCTTGGAGACCTTGCTTGTCGCTGGTTAACCACTTTCTTTGTCAATCTTATCACAGAAAATACCCTTGATCTGTTCCAACCCAACACCCTCTATCTATTGCATTGTTCATGAATTGACATATACCGATCCTTTGTATTTCATATGAATCTCAAAGCACGTTGATTATTACCAACTCAGTGCGCTTGCTATTCTTTACTGACTTATGACACTTTGATGTGCTAGCCAGATCCTGTTTTGTGCAATTGGAAAGATGGTGGCAAATTTTGTAGTCATTTCTCACTTGTTCTGACCAAACAGACTCAGGAAGAGGAAGTAAACAAGACAAAAGGACTAGAGTAAAGGACAATGGAAAAGGATGATTCCTAATAAGAAACTACAAGTAGAAACCTATTAGATGTGAATCCCAACTCTAATGATCATGACATGCACCTTTGGTTTAAGTGGCCTAATCTGTCAAGCAAGTCTGATGTTCAACTCTTGTTACCCCCAAAGCCGTGAAAGTGGGCTTCAATGCTCCGATTATCCAATCTGATTCCCGATCCTTATTCGACTTGTAGTGCCCGAAGGGTTTTCACTATCAAGCCTCTCTCATTTTGTTATTTCTCTCGACTCACCGTCGCCTTATGATGTCTGTAAAGGTTTTCACCAATAAGACTCTCTCATTTTGCTTTTTTTTTTCTCTTTTCTGTAGATGACAAGGCATTGACCATAGTAAAAACATCATATGCTCCTGGCATGGCTAACTCAGCACTCTCAAAGATTATCTGGGAGGTCTTTTTTAGACTGTAATGTGGCTTTTGGATAGGATTAGAAAGAAAGGATATCATAAAGGCTCAAAAATAACTATGACAATGGGGTTAATTTATTTACAACTTTTGGAATCCATCGTAAAAACATTGCCCCAATTTCTAAAATAATGGAATTTGATTCTCTTTTTTCTTTTTTTTTTGAAATGGAATTTCTAAGAAAGACTACCCCACTCTCGACTTCGTGGGATTATAAAATATTTTATTTGGTGCGACCAAACCGTAAGGCTGCCTACGTATCTTGTGGTGACAAGAATCAGGTCGAACGTAGTTCACAAGACTACTTTTGTTACTATTTTTCTTTTCTTTTCTTTTCTTTTTCTCTCTTTTTTCTTTTTTTTTTCTTTATCTCTATTTTTCTCTCTTTTTTTAAAAAAATTTTCCTTTTGGAATGAACTTTCTAGAATAAATCTATGGGGACATGAACTCTCTTTTTTGTATGACTCTAACTTGATTCCAAAAGAGGAAAGGTCAAGAAATCAGTACATGCTCAAAAGAGTATCAAATGGTATACGTATTTGGGAAGTTGAAAGAGGGCCTCCCAATCCCTGAAAATGCCAAGTACAACACATGCAACTTGAAATGAAAAAGAAATAAAACACACAACGTTTCTTTTACAGCTTTGAAATTGATATCAGTGATATGCTTTTCACTTTTTTTTAGTGCATTGTCAAGTACAGAACCCTCGTTGGGTTATCTCCTCTTCACAATGGATATCCTCCATCAATTCGGAGACAACTTTCTTGACTTTATCTTATAACTTGAGATACACTTGAACTCAAAGTTGTTTGCTTCAAACTGTCTGGGATGCACTCTCCTTTAACGAATTATTGTCACCCCATTAACTTTCCCAATTATCTAACCCAGTTTCACACAGTTCGGGCTTCAAATAATCTTGAAATGCCTTTACTTATTTCCCTCAAATGTCCCTATCATCTTCACAATTGTTTTATTGCTTCCTGATTAAACTAACCTTTAAGACCAGGCCTAGAATTATGCGTGCATGTCATGTCACCAGAACCAGCATGAAGAGAACTATAAAAGGAGAAGAGAACTAAACAGAAATGACTAGAAATAACAGAAAATTACATTAGACAGACGGTGAGAAGGGTTTGAACAATAAGACAAGCAAAATAAACTAGGGTACAACTCTGTAAATAAACCAGACAACACTAGACGAGCTACTACGACTAAACAAAACTAGGCAAAATAAAAGGATAGAAGGGTTTGAGTCACAAGACAATATCCGGATTACAACCCTGAAATAAACCGGACAACAGAAATGATAACAAAATAAACCACCAGTACTCCTCCCTAGCCAACCAAGAATGGAGCATCTTTCCAATCACCAAGATCAACATCTTAGCCACTGAATTCTGCATCAACAATTCTAGGACCTTCACAAGTCTTCATCATATTGTTCTTAACAAATTGCTTTTGGGTTCCCTTTTCCGGCTCGTTCTTAAGATCAACCTCTGATAGCGCTGAAAGCTTTGCAGCGCGTGGTCCTCCGAGGATCTCAGAAGAATTCTCATATTCCTTTTCAAAACAAACCATACTTACCATATGCGTCTCATTACGAACAGGCGATGGACTTTGGCTAGTGTCTGCTGCATCTGGATTTTGCACGACAATGTCACCTGCATCAATAAGCTTCTGAATTGCATTTTTCAGGTGCCAACAAATTTCTGTACTGTGACGCGAGGCATTGGAGCAATATGCGCACCTTTGAGAAAAATCAAACTTCTTTGGCAGAGGGTTTGGCATTTTTATCTAAATCGGCTTCAACATGTCTAATTGCCTCAACCTTTGGAACAAACTGGCATATGATTCTCCAATAGGGGTGAAAGCCTTTTCTTTTTTCATTAGTCTTTTCAGTTTGTATTTTGGCCTCGGTTGGAACCTTTTGCGGGTAGGTGGATGATATGCTTGAGGAGGTGGGTAAGACATTTGGGGAAGTGGTGTGGGCCATCGCAGGCCTTGTGGGTGTGGAGAATATAATGGTGCCTTGTGGATAGGGTACTGGGAAAGCGATGTATGACTTTGGGGATTACGTGGAGAGAAGTAGCATTGGGGAGGATCATCTGGTGCACAAGGAGATCCATGGGGTCGATGTCGAGGCTGAAAGCGTTGAGCAGGAATGCCCACGGATCATCTTTTCTATTTGTCTTTCTTCCACCCAAACTTACTGGAATGTTCTGAATGTCTTCCGTAGTATTTTTCAATGCCAAATAACTCATGATTTTGCTTGACCTGATTCCCTCTTCTACCATCTCCCCCATTTTTACCACTTCATTGAAAGGTTTACCCAAGGTCGAAATCAAATGACTAAAGCAGGTGGGCCCCTGGGCTTGTAGGAAAAGCTTAACCATTTCTTTTTCACAAATGGGGGGATTGACTCGAGCAGCTTGCTCCCTCCATCTTATCCCAAACTCCCTAAATCTTTCCTCCGGTTTCTTTTTCATCTTAGATATGGAGGAGCGGTCTGGGGTAATGTCTAATTTGTATTGAAAGTGTCGAACAAAATCTTGAGCCATGTCGCCCAATGTATGCCACTTACCGACATCTTCACGATTATGCCATTCCAAAGCTGCCCCAGTCAAGCTCTCACTGAAATACGCCATCAACAAGTCATCTTTCTCGCCAACACTTCTCATTTCACTGCAATAAACCCTCAGATTGGCTATCGGATCTCCACGCCCCTCATGCAAATTGAACTTTGGCACTTTAAACCCCGCAGGCAGGTGAACATCAGGGAACATATGAATCTGATTTCTCATCCCTTGCATGCTCCTTAAGGATTGTTCTATACCTTTCAGCTTCCTGGATATTTCATCTCGCCCTTCTTTTCCCGTGACCTTTTCATTTTTAGCATGAGGCTCATTCCAAGTGCTCTGCTTGTATGAGTCAAAAACCTTGTTGGCAACCTCTGAGGGGTAATATTGGACATCATGTGCTTTGAGTGGGTATTCATTGTTGGGGATAGCGGATATGACAGGAGGGCAATTTTGGGGAAAGGTAATTGGAGGACGAGTGATGGAGCTACTAAGGTGGTTGGGAAAGCTGTGATAAGCGGGTGGATCTGGAGAGTTTGGGGGATCATCTGGCACTATGTCCGGAGTTTGGGTAAGGGCAGCATCTAGGAAGCTTGGTGGTGGCGGGGGTGGTGCCTTCCCAGTCATCCAAGCCAGATACATGTTCGTCATGTATTGTCTTAACATCCTTACCTCATCAGCGAAATCGGTGTCTTGTTCAACCAATTGATTTTGGGCACCCGTATCAACCAACTCAGTTCCGTTGTCGTCTGCCATTGCCTTTCGACCTTATGTTGTAGAGAAGAGTTACCACTTTAGGAACCACAAACCAACCACCTTTCTGCTATGAAGATGAAGTCATCACATTAGCGTTAGGGCATTTAACATAAGATAATCTCTTTATGTGCAATGCACCTAGCCACAATTATCGGTTCTAAAATGACTTCGAGGGTACGAAGGTCAGTTGGCATCAACCCAATTTGTTCATTTCAATCTTCTCTTTTATTTGCTTTTCTAGCACTTGCTTGCTCATTTTCCTTCCTCTTTTTTTTTTCTAATTATCACTCTTATCTTTCCTCTCATTTCTCACGTCCCATAAATTCATCTCTTTTTTTCTTTTTTTCTTCTTTTTTTCCTTTTTTTCTTTTAATAATAAAAAAAATTATTCGATCGAACCCTATGTAGGTTGCCTACATATTATGACGCCGCATGAATCAGATCTTTGCGTAGTTTGGGAATATCAGAAATAAAGTAAACAAACTGACATTCTCTTTTTTTTCTTTTTTACCTTAACGACTACTCTGATGAGAAAAGAGAAATAAAAGAAGAAAATCTTTTTTCTAGACTGAATGTTCTATAACCTACTCTAAACTCAAGCTTAACGAGCATGTCTTTTTTCGTTTTTTTTTCTTTTTGAAACAAATAATCTATGGGAAATTATTAAGGAAAAAAACCCTACAAGAGAAAAATATTTTTGATTCTTTCTTTTTTTTTAGGAAGGAAATCTAAAGAATTAACCAAAGAAAAATATTTTGAAATTTTCACTTGATATCCTGAAGAAAAGATTTCGAAACAAGAAATGAAAAAGATAAAAAACTATTTTTGGATTTGAATTTTTGATTACCTAAGGAAGAAACTCTGAAAATAACCCAAAGAAAAAGTATGTTTTTTTTATTCTATGTATAATATCCTAAAGTTCTAATGAAAATAAGAAAAGTTTTTTTTTCATTTTTCATCAATTTCCCAAAGAAGCACCTCTAAAGAAAATCTTTTTTGGATTTTTGGAACTAAAATCTTAAGTAAAACTTTTAAAGAGGTACTAAAAGAAAATTCTCTTGTTTTTAAATTTTTAGTCTTAATGTACTAAAAGGAAATATAATAGCAATTTTTATTTTACGTTCTAGATATTAATTGCCTAAAGGAAAAACTATCTCAAATGATTTTTTTTTAATTCCTAGAATTAGTATTCTAAAGAAGACATCTAATAGAAATATAAAAACGTAAAATATCTTTTTTTTGGATTTTTGATTTATAACATACTTTTTCAAATGCAAAATAAAAAGTACAATAATAATAATAACTCGACATTACTATACAAAACTAGAAGGTAAAAGACGATATAAAAAGAATAACGGACTCAAAACATAAAAAAAAATCTTCTTTTAATCCACTCCTGAATGAGCAATCCTGACTAGATGGTCCTAGGGCTCTCATGCTCAAACTCCGGTAAGTAAATCCACACCTGTATGAGAAAATTACAACCAAATAAGTTAAAGACCTAGAACGTATGTGAGACAATAACCCTTCCTGTGGACACATGCAAGACATGATTGTGACTATTTTTTTAAAATTAACCTATGTGGCGAAATGTGGCTAAAAATGCAAGATTTGTCTAAGACCCTGCAAAGTCAAAAACCTAAGATTTACTAGAAAGACCGGACCCTATGTGGGTTGCCTACGTATCCCGCCTCGAAAGATGAGAATCAGGTATGCGTAGTTTGGGCAGATTGGATAAGGGCAAGAATTAAAAAAATAACTAATTTAGAGAAAACATATTTTTTGTCTTTTGTTTTGAAAAATGATGAAACATGTAAACTCCTTTTGGATTTTCTTTTTCTTATTTTTTTGACTTTTTTTTTTGTGAAAAAATAATGGGAAAGTGCAAAATTTTTTTGGATTTTCCATTTTCATTTTTTGGTCTTTTCTTAAAAAAATGTGAAAGAAAAACATAACTAGGCCATACTTGCTTTATTTTTTACACTTCACCCTTTTTTTCATTTATCCTCAACCATCATTGGTCCGTCAAATGACCCCTTTTACCCTTGAAGATTGTAAAATGTAGCATAAAGATGTATCAGGATGGTCTTTTAATTTGGGTGCACCTGTCCTAGACGGACTCAACCCCTGTGTTGAGTCCCCAAAGTCAAATGCACATGATGCAAATAAGCATTCCTACCAGGGATCCGGCATGAGGCTGAGTTATTCTAGGTTTAAAACCTAGGTGTATTGTTCTAGACCTGGCTTACCCGAGCGGACAACTCGAGCCGAGGGGGGGCTGCGTACCGGTAACCAAAAGATCATTCGGCTTTGCAACTTGTCCGAACCTCGTTCTAATTTGAGATATGACACTAACAGAAAGAAGTCACGCCAGCGTGCACTCCTTAGAAGAGAGAAGAGAAGGGTTTCGTAGCAGTTTATATACAGTTCAGATAATATCAAAGCAGTAAAAGTAACATTTAGCACATTAGGCCCAAGCATGGAATAAAATCAGATAATAAACAAAGCCAAATACAACAATTATTCTAAGCTCGAATTCTTGAACCCTGAACCAGAAGTTCCGAGTTCTTTTCCCCAGCAGAGTCGCCAGAGATGTTACACCTACTTTTTACTACCCCGGAAAAGGGCAAGGGAGTTTTCTTCAATTTAATTGACAATCGAAACGGGATTATTTATTAGATTCAGAGTCGCCACTTGGGATAATTTACAGTGTCCCAAGTCACCGATTTAAAATCCCGAATCGAGGAAAGATTGACTCTGTTTTACAGTCCGCGAACACAGAAATCCGGGTAAGGAATTCTGTTAACCCGGGAGAAGGTGTTAGGCATTCCCGGGTTCCGTGATTTTAGCACGGCCGCTCAACTATTATTATTGGCTTATTTATTTGATTTTAAAAAGATCTTTGAAACCTACGTGCATTTTATTCTTTTTAAAATCGCTTTTAATAATTCAATTGTTATACAACTAATTATTGATTGCACGTTTGCGAATCATATCATGGGAACCGTACCCACGATCCAGAATGTGCTTATTTTATTTAAAAATATTAAATTATGGCTGGGTCACATAAATGTACCCCCGAATTTGGAAATTAAACATCACAACTACGTCACGAGAACAGTACCCGTAGATATGATGATTATTTATCTTTGTTAATAAATAATAAATAATAAACATATTTTGAACTTTACTATTTACATACCAACTATATACAACTTGACAAAACTAAGTTAAGTAACACTTATTCCATTTAAATAAGAAGACAAAATAATCAAAATAATTAATTACGCATTACATCAACAAATCTCACGGGAAAGTAAAGGGGAACAAACTGTCACCTAGCCTGCTTTGATTTAAAGTCCACATTATCGATTTATTCATTCTCATTATCAAAATCCATCAATCCAAAGTATAAACAAAGTAAATCTACCAAGCATATTTAAACATTATAATAATAATAATAAAGCATGGTATTTATTACTGAATAAGAAAAGGTAAGAGAACTGAACATTTTATTAAACACCTCTCCTTTGATATTGAACTATAGGAGTTTAGAACAGAGACCTAGTAACACGACTCCGCGAAAACAACCAGAACGCAACTAGAAACCGCGAAACAAGAAAGCCCGATGAACCTCAGAATGCCTCGACGGCGACCACAGGTAGTAGATCTGACGACCTCGACTTGCCCTCAACCTCAAACTCGACTAAAGCATGGGTTCTAATGGTGTTTTGAAAGCTAGTTTTGAGCATTAAAAGGAAGATTTCAACTGAGTTCCCAGCTGATTTTCACCTCATGTTCATGGAATTTTTCATTTGATTTCTCGCAATGGCTGCTGTGGCTTTTTCGCTAGCTTGCGGATGGTTTTCGGGGAGCTTTAGTGGTGGTGCTAATGGAGGTTTGGTGGTGGATTTCAGCTGAGTTTAAGATGCATTTTCATGATATTTTAATGGAGGTTTTTGAAGGTTTTGAGCTAGAGTTTCATGGCTATTGCTGGGTGTCAATTCTACTTAGGTTGAAGAAGAAGAAGCTTCTTTTTTTTTTTTAAGATCTATGACTGCTGCTCTTTAAGCTCCAGCTCTATCGTTCCCTTTGTAATTTGTGTCCTTTGTTGAAGAAGGTAACAGTTGAGGGGCCTCTTCGTTTGGTTGATGAAGAAAGAGAATGGCAGGGAGGTCCTCTTGAAGAAGACGACGACTGGGGTTTTTTTTCCCTTGGTTTTGCTGAATTGCGGCATAGCTTTTTGTCGGTCTTTAGGTCTTTTTCGGCATTAGTCTATTTTAGGTGTCCGCTCTTATTTAGGAATTATGTACTACTCCCTCTGTTCCAATTTATGTGAACCTATTTCTTTTTTGGTCCGTTCCAAAAAGAATGACCCCTTTCTAAATTTGGTAATAATTTAACTTGAACTTACAATTCTACCCTTAATGAGAAGCTTTTATAACTACGCAAATACTTTGGTCCCCTTTATGACTTGTTAGGACCACAAATTATAAAAGTCTTCATTTTTTCTTAAACTCCGTACCCAATCAAACAGGTTCACATAAATTGGAATGGAGGGAGTATTATATAGGGGTAGGAATTAAGTTAGGGGTATGGGCCTAGGAATTATGGGCTTGAAAATTATGGGCTTTGGAATTATGAGCTAAGTCCGAAAATTAAGCCTAAAAATGGGTTGTTTGAATCCAAATTTTATTTTTTCTCCGCGAACGAGCCTAAAAATACGACCTCATTTAGTAATTAATCCTATTTAAGTAAAATAACCATTAAAATAAGACTGTCCGTTAAAACATAACTATTTTTGGTATTTTTCAAGATTAAAAAATGACTACATAACATTAATGAACCTATTTTTTGTAGTTTTCATTTTCTTGTAATAACATAAAGTAAAAGAGTAAAAATTAGTTGAAATAGCTATATTAGGCCTAAATTAAATATTTACGTGCTAAAATATGAAAAATCTTAGGGAGGGTAAAAAAATCACAAGTCTACATAACCTGATCCCACCTATCCACCCTTATTACTCCTGTTGCAGCGTGCAACCTGATCCCAGCAGACAATATCAATTCTCCCTTATTCCTCCTCAATTTATCACCCTTAATCCTCTTGTTGCGGCGTGCAACCCTATCCCACCAGACAAAAGCTTAAATCAACAACAACAACAACAACAACAACAACTCAACAACTCAATTACAAATATTTCTACTACCAAGAGTATGAGTACACGACAACAAGAGAATCACGTAAAAATCAAAGCAATACAACAACCTTTACAAAAATAACAAGACATGTAAGACACGTGATAACTACACTGGTAATCACAACAATGTAGGCAAGTAGCATATATGCCTAGAGTCATGGAAGAACTCACAATTAAGAAGTAACAAAATAAATAGAAAGGCAATAACTTCAACTAAGGCAAATAACGCCAAACAACGAGCAAGAGATAAATAAATTCTAACAACATCATATAGAGCATGTAAGTGTAGCCTAACAACAAGATACTACATATTATGACAATTTGATCAAAGGCATGAAAAAAAAGACTAGACAATCTAACCGATCAACACCATATATAAACTGTGTACTCAATCGTCACCTTGCGTACATAGCTTTCACATATCAAGATAGCACAATTGACTCAATTCATAAGGGGTGATTTCCCCTGTACAAGGTTAGGCAAGATACTTACCTCAATTCGGCCAACTCAATACTCAATTTAACTTTTCCTTTACCAATTCACCATCTCTCGGCCCAATCTAGCCAAAGAAGACTTAAATACATCAAACAATATAAGAGAAAATAATTTCAATTAACAAAGCTATGATCCTAATACAATTTGCAAAAAGTCAACAAAAATCAACTCCTCGGGCCCGCACCTTAGAACCCGACAAAATTTATAAAATACGAACACCTATTCAATTACGAGTCTAACCATACTAGTTTCACTCAAATCCGACTCCGAATCGATATTTAAAACTCAAAATTCACTTTATGAAATTTTAGGCAAAACCCCCAAATATCACTTTCAAATCATCAATTAAATGCCTAAAACGAAGATGGATTTATGAAATATAACCAAAATCGAGTATAAAACACTTACCCCAATTCATATAGTGAAATTTAACCTCCAAATATTGTCCAAATCCGAGCTCCCCAACTCAAAATATGACTAAATGAACAAATTTTTGATATTAAGTATTTTTACCTAGCTGTTCTGTCTTGTTTTGCATGCTAAACGATCTCGAAACTCGCTTTTGATGCCTTCAATGAATTTCTTGTGAAATTTCAGTCAAGTTATGCTTTTGAATCACTCCATTTGACCTTATAATGAAGGAGATATATTGGTTTCAATATTTGAAAATAGTGCAAATTTTTAAATACGAAGTCAGTGGTAATTTCGTAATTAATCTGAAAAATATAGCAGCCCAATTCTTAGCAAAATAACCATAAAATCCTCATACGATGTCCAAATTTGATGATTCTTTTTGGTATGGCTTCTTAATTACGATACGGATCTAATGCTTCAATCAAAATATAAATCGGAGTTCATTTGTTTAATGTGGTACCATTTATACTTGAAGAAATGACGTCGGAACATAAGAAAAACGAGCGCCACACAACCCAAACCTATCTGAAACTCACCCGAGCCCTTCGGGATCCCGTACAAACATACCAACAAGTCTCACAACAAAACATGAACCTATTCAAGGCCTTAAATCACGCATAAAAATATTGAAACGACAAAACGCTCCTCAAATCAAACTTAATGAACTTTCAAACTTCCGACTTCCAAAAACTCGTGCTGAAACATATCAAATCAACTCGGAATGAACTTAAATTTTAAACACAAGTCCTAATACATCATACAAAGATACTTGTGCCCCATACTATCGAGCGAAGTGCAAATTCTCAAAACGACTGGTTGGGTCATTACATTATGTAACCTAATTTATTGGTGCATATTATATTCAGGTAATTTTTTTACCATGGCAAAGCTTTCAACATATATTGAAAGTGCTCCACTTCTCATTTGCAGAACATAGTTGCTCTTCTTTTATTTCTTAGCTTAGGATGAATCTCTTTTTGGTAAGAAGCTTAGTATGAGTTTTATTTTTGGTGATTTGCCCATGTCATATAGAATATATCCATGGATTATGGAGATATAAGTTGTTGCGCAACTTCGACGTCTGAATCTAGGAAAAATTTAATGCACAAAAGGATGCTATGGAACAAGAAATTACACTTAACGTCGTGGCACAACTTCGATGTCTGAATCCAGGATTACGACATGACCCTAACATGCTATCTTTCAGTAGTCGTTCACCTGAAGAAGCTTTCTCTATAAAATAAAATGGTAATGCATATTCTTATTCCTTTGTCTTGCTGGCTCTTTGTTGTTGTATGTTCTGTGGTTACCTCGTGTGATGACCCAAAAGGTCATCACTTGTGTTGCAAGTAAATTTAGTGACCCACCTTAAAACCTCCTTTTTGTCTCACCTCATTATGCGTGCGCAGTCCGGGCATGTATCCGGGAAGCTATTTTGTGAAAATCTGTGAGAAAGGATAAATTTTACTTTTAAAATGAATTTAAGTTGACTTTGGTCAATATTTTAGATAAACAGACCCGGACCCATGATTTGACGGTCCTGGAGGGTCCGTAGGAAAATATGAGACTTGGGCGTATGCCCGAAATCGAATTCCGAGGTCCTAAACCCGAGAAATGAATTTTTAAAGAAAATTATTTTTTAGAAAATATATGAGTTTTTGGAAATGAAATATGTTTGAAAGTGATGGTATCGGGCCCGTATTTTGGTTCTAGAGCCCGGTACAGGTCTTATATAGTATTTAAGTTGAGCCCGTAAAGTTTGGTAAGAAACGGACTTGAAATGACGTGAATCGGACCCTTGGTTGTTAAAGAAATGGAAATTAAGAGTTCATGAGGTTTTTCTTTGATTTTGATGCTAAATGCGTTATTAAAGGTGTTAATTTGGATTTGATCGCACGAGTAAGTCCATATGATGTTTTGAGTTAGTATGCATATTTGGTTTGGAGCCCCGAGGGCTCGGGTGAGTTTCGGATAGGTTTTAGGATGTTTTTACACTTAGAAAAGTTGCAGGTTCAGAGAAAGTTGCAGGTCACTGAAGTCAGGTCTCGCGGTCCGCGAAGAAACCTTCGCAACTGCGGTGTGGACTTCGCGACCGCGGTGGGAATCATGCGGTCCGCGATGGGGAAAGGCCACACTTGTGCGGCCGCGCTCGATTTCTTGCGGTCCGCAGTGGAGCTCCGCGGCTGCAGTCCTTTTTATGCAGTCCGCGGAGAGGGTCTGATAGGAGTATATTTAAACTGATCTTTCAGTTATTTTTCACTTTTCAAAACTCTAAAACATAAGAGGCGATTTTCCCAACACTCTTTATTCTCCAAAACACTAGTAAGTGATTTTAAACTCATTTCTTTCACTCCTTAACTTCTTTTTACAAGATTTCATCCTAGAATCTAGGGTTTTCATGGTGGAATTAGGAATTTTGGGTAAAACCTAAGAACATTGAAGTTTGGGGATTTAGACCTCAAATTGAGGTGGATTCTAAAACCAATTATATATCTGAGCTCGGGGTTAATGGGTAATCGGGATTTGGTCCGAATTTCGGATTTTGACCAAGGGGGCCCGTGGTCAATTTTTGGACTTTTTGGGGAAAACTTTATAAAACCTATTTTCTTGCATTGGAGTTGATTCATTTAGCATTATTTGATACCGTTAAGTAAATTGTGGCTAGATACAAGGGAGTTGGTGGTGGAAATAAGAGGTAAAGTGGTAGTTGAGGCTTGAATTGTGTTCGTTGCATCGAGGTAAGTGTTTGGTCTAACCTTAGCTTGAGGGATTAGGAGTTCTGTCCTATTTGCTATGTGTTATTTTGTGAGTACGTACGACGTATAGGCATGGTGACAAGTATTTATGCGTTGGTGTCAAGTATGCCTGTGAGTCTTATATTATGATTAATGTGACTCCGTTTATATTGTTCTTGCCTTATGTGATGATTTCTATTGTTGAGCAAAGCTTGTGGAAGTAATAGTGGTATTTGAATATTGTAGAGCGTTGGCTCAAGTTGTATAATGAATTGTGGAAGTATAATTGACAATTGAACCTTATAGAGCATTGGCTCAAGTTGTGAAGTGAGTTGTGAAGTAAATGTGAAAAAAAGAAGAGGATTATTATATTGTCTCTCTTACCAGGATGTTGTTGCTTTTAATGCTATCTCCCTTGTCGGGATGTTGATTGTTGAACTATTATTCCCTTGTCTGGATTTTATTGTAATTTTATTTATTTCCTTGCCCTTAATGTTTGTGATCGTTGTTTAGGTGAGGAAGAGTGTTAAAGCACAAAGAGTGATGCCGTGCATTGTTTTGGTGAGAGAGTGTTAAAGCACGAAGGGTGATGCCATGTATGATTTTGTGAGGAAGAGTGTAAAAGCACGAAGGGTGATGCCATGCCGCACGATGTACAATTTTGTGCCGATTATATTGATTTTATGGTGAGGACGAGAGTAAAAGCGCGAAGGTGATGATGTGCAGATTATATTGATTCTTATGGTGAGGACGAGAGTAAAAACATGAAGGGTGATGCCGTGCACTTGTTTGATTTCTGATTCTTGTTGATAATTGAGTTATGGTGTTCTTTACGATTACATGTTGTCCTTCTGTTATCATTTGATGTTTCCCCGCAGCATGTTTTCCCCTCCCATCCTTAACTGTACATTCATACTTTTATTTTCCGTTATATATGATTTAACTGCACATGTTATTTGGTAGTCTGGTCCTAGCCTCGTCACTACTTCGCCGAGGTTAGGCTAGGCACTTACGAGCACATGGGGTCGGTTGTGCTGATACTACACTCTGCACTGTGTACATATCCCAGTACTGGAGCATACAGATCATAGCTTTGGGTTGCTGCCTTCAGTCCCGCCGAAGATTCCGAGGTAGTCCTGTAGGTGTCCGCAGGCCTTGGCGTCTTCTCCTATCCTTTTATTCTATTTTTTTATATGTTTCAGAGATAGTGTTGTAATAAATCTTTCAAACCTTTATTTGTATTATTCCTAGACAGTCTCTAAAGTTGTGACATCAGTCTTGGGTAGTTTATGTATGGATTGATATTGGAATCTTTATTAATATGACACGTCTCAGTCATCTGCTTTTAATTTCCGTTGTTCATATAATGTTGACTCTTAATTGTTAAAGGACAAAAGATGGGAAAAAGGTAGATAATTCAAACAGTTGGCTTGCCTAGCTTTCACTAGTAGGCGCCATCACGACTCCTGAGGGTGAAAAATCCGGTTCGTGACAAGTTGGTATTAGAGCTCTAGGATACATAGGTCTCACAATTCACGGACAAGCTTAGTAGGGTCTGAGGGATCGGTACGGAGACGTCTGTATTTATCCCCCAAAGGCTACAGAGTTAGGAAAAACTTCACATTTATTCCTTCTTGTCGTGCGGTTTGGTTTCTCAATGCTAATTGAATTTCTACTTTGTTCTTCCAAGATGGCGAGAACACATGCTTCCTCATCCACTAATCAGCAGCTGGAGCCCTTAGCAACAGCTCCGACGAGGGGCAGAGGCCAAGGCCGTGCTAGAGGCCGAGGTAGGGGCAGAGCTCAGCCCAGAGCAGCAACACCAGTGGCAGAGCCTCGGGTTAAGCTTGATGATGAGATTTCGGCCCAGGCAGTTCCGATGGGCCCAGCTCAGGTCCCAGAGGGGTTCATTGCTACCCTAGTACTCCAGGATGCTCTGGTCCATCTAGTGGGCCTTATGGAGAGTGTCACCCGAGCAGGCTTGCTTCCTATAGCACAAACCGTCTCTCAAGTTGGAGGAGGAGCCCATACTCCTACTACTCGCACTCCGGAGCAGATGGTTCCCCAATTTCAGACTCTAGTAGCTCAGCCAGTTGGAGCAGTTTAGCCGGGTGTGGTAGCTCAGACCGATGATGGAGCAGCTATGTCTGCTGATGCCTTGTGGGGATTGGACAGGTTCACCAAGCTCTTTACTACCACTTTCAGCGATGCATCTTCTAAGGATCCCCATGATTATTTGGACAGCTGTCATAAGGTTCTCAGGAACATGGGGATAGTGGAGACCAATGGGGTCGACTTTGCTACCTTTCGCTTATCTGGTTCCGCCAAGACTCGGTGGAGAGATTATTGTTTGGCTAGACCAGTTGGGTCACCAGCTTTGACTTGGGATCAGTTTTCTCAGCTATTTATGGAGAAGTTTCTTCCTGTCACTCAGAGAGGGATCTATCGGAGGCAGTTTGAGCGTCTCCAACAAGGTTCTATGACTGTTACTCAGTACGAGATCAGGTTTATTGATTTGGCAAGTCATGCTCTACTTATACTCCCCACTGAGAGAGAGAGAGAGAGAGTGAGAGTGAGGAGATTCATTGAGGGACTCATTCAGCCTATTCGACTTCAGATGGCTAAGGAGACGGGGAGTGAGATTTTATTTAAGGAGGCAGCCAATGTGGCCAGGAGAGTTTAGATGGTTCTAGCGCAGGGAGGTGGTCAGGGGTCTGACAAAAGACCTCATCATTCAGGCAGATTCAGTGGCGCCTCATCTGGACGTAAGGATTCGTATAGTAGAGGCCATCCTCCTAGGACTTTTTAGTCAGCACTTCAAGTTTCTCATGGTGCTTCAAGTGGCTGTGGTTCTCATATGCAGTATTCGGATCAGTAGTCCTGCGGTGCACCACCAGCTCTTATCAGTGCACCGCCGCTCTATAGTTTTTGGGGTGGTCATTCAAGTCGTCAGGGTCAGCAGTCTCAGCAGTCGAGGACTTGTTATACTTGTGGCGATATGGGGAATATTGCTAGATTTTTCCCTCGAGCATCGAGCAGTTCTCAACATCAGGGTTCTCGTGCCATCGTTCAGGCACCAAGTGTTCCACAGCTCGTTCAGCCAGCTAGAGGCGGAGGCAGAGGTGCTAGAGGTATAGGTAGATTTGTTAGAGGTGGAGGTCAGGCCACTAGAGGTGGAGGCCAGCCAGCAGTAGGCCATCCTAGAGATGTAGATCAGAGTAGTAGGGCCTAGCCTCGATGTTATGCTCTTCCAGCTAGGCCTGAGGCTGAGGCTTCCGATGCAGTTATCACAGGTATTGTTCTAGTTTGTAGTAGAGATGCTTCAGTTCTATTTGATCCAGGATCTACGTATTCCTATGTGTCATCTTATTTTGCACTATATCTAGTCATGCCTAGTGATTCTTTGAATGCTCATGTATATGTGTCTACACCGGTAGGTGATTCTATTATGGTAGATCGTGTCCATCGTTCATGTATAGTTGTGATTGGAGATCTTGAGACTCGTGTAGATTTGTTACTTCTAGACATGGTTGATTTTGATGGACTGGTTATCACCTTACCATGCTATCTTGGACTGTCATGCCAAGATTGTGACCTTAGCCTTTTCGGGGTTGCCTCGTTTAAAGTGGAGAGGGACTCCTAATCATTCTACCCATAGTGTTATCTCATATATGAAGGCTCGGCATATGGTCGAGAAACGGTGTTTGGCCTATTTGGCATATGTTCGTGATTCAAGTGCCGAGGTTCCTTCTATTGATTCTGTGCCTGTTGTTCGTGAGTTTCTTGAGCTATTTCCTTCAGACCTGGCGGGTATGCCACCCGACAGGGATATTGACTTCTGCATTGATTTGGCTCCGGGCACTCAGCCCATTTCTATCCAACCGTATTGCATGGCCCCGCCTAAGTTGAAAGAGTTGATGGAGTAGTTGCAAGACTTGATTGAAAAAGGTTTCATTAGACCTAGTGTCTCTCCTTGGGGTGCGCCGGTGTTGTTTGTTAAGAAGAAGGACGGATCGATGAGAATGTGTATAGATTACCGGTAGTTAAACAAGGTTACAATCAAGAATAACTATCCATTGCCAATGATTGATGATTTGTTTGATCAGCTTCAGGGTGCCAAGATATTTTTGAAGATTGACTTGAGATCTGGCTTCCATCAATTGAGAATTAGGGCATCCAATGTCCCTAAGACAACTTTTCGCACTCGGTACTGGGATTATGAGTTCTTGGTGATGTCATTTGGGTTGACAAATGCCCCAGCAGCTTTTATGGATTTGATGAATCGAGTGTTCAGGCCTTACTTGGATTCTTTTATGAGAGTCTTCATTGATGATATTTTGATCTATTCCCACAGCCGGGAGGAGCATGAGCAACATCTGAGAGTGGTCCTCCAGACTTTGAGAAATAGTCAGTTGTATGCCAAGTTTTCGAAGTGTGAGTTTTGATTGAGTTCAGTTGCATTCTTGGGTCATGTTGTATCAGCAGAGGGTATTCAGGTAGATTCGAAGAAGATAGAGGCAGTCACGAACTAGCCTAGACCAGTATCAGCTACAGATATCTGGAGTTTCTTGGGTTTGGAAGGCTATTACCGTCAGTTTGTGGAGGGGTTCTCATCTATTGTAGCCCCGATGACCAGGTTGACCTAGAAGGGTGCCCAGTTCAGGTGGTCGGACGAGTGTGAGGCGAGATTTTAGAAGCTCAAGACAACTTTGACTACGATGCCAGTGTTGGTTTTGCCCAGAGGATCAGGGCCATATATAGTTTGTTGTAATGCATCTCGTATTGGACTTGGTGCGGTGTTGATGTAGGATGGCAAGGTCATTGCATATGCTTCGCGTTAGTTGAAGATTCATGAGAAGAATTATCCAGTCCATGATTTGGAGTTAGCAGCCATTGTTCATGCATTGAAGATTTGGAGGCATTATCTATATGGAGAGTCTTGCATATATTCTGATTGGTGAGAGACCGATTGCTTTGGACGTTCAGGCTTTGGCTAATCAGTTCGTGAGGTTGGATGTTTCCGAGCCCAGACATGTATTAGCTTGCACAATCACTAGTTCTTCTTTGTTTGAGCGTATCCGAGATTGGCAGTGTGATGACCCTCATCTATGTGTCCTTAGAGACACGGTGAAGCACGGAGGTGCCAAGTAGGATACCTTAGGAGATGATGGAGTTTTGAGGATGCATGGTTGAGTTTGTGTGCCTAATGTGGATGGGTTCCGAGAGTTGATTTTAGAGGAGGCCCATAGTTCCCGGTACTCTATTCATCTTGGCGCCGCTAAGATGTATTAGGATTTGCGGCAGCATTATTGGTAGAGGGGAATGAAAAAGGACATTGTTGCATATGTGGCACGGTCTTTAAATTGTCAGCAGGTTAAGTACGAGCATCAAAGACCTGGTGGTCTATTCCAGAAGATTGAGATTCCTGAGTGGAAGTTGGAGTGTATCACCATGGACTTCGTTGTTGGACTCCTACAGACTCAGAGGAAGTTTGATGTAGTGTGGGTTATTGTTGATAGGTTGACCAAGTCAGCACATTTCATTCATGTAGCAGTCTCATATTCTTCCAAGAGGTTAGCTAAGATTTATATCCGGGAGATCATTCGTCTTCATGGTGTACCCGTGTCTATCATTTCGGACCGAGGTATGCAGTTTACCTCACATTTCTAGAGAGCAGTTCAGCGGGAGTTGGGCACACGGGTTGAGTTGAGCATAACATTTCATCCTCAGACGGACGGGCATTCTGAGCGGCATAATTCAGATTTTGGACGATATGCTCTGAGCTTGTGTCATTGACTATGGAGGCTCGTGGGATCAGTTCTTGCTTTTAGCGGAGTTTTCCTACAACAACACCTACCAGTCGAGCATCCAGATGGCTCCTTATGAGGCTTTATATGGTAGGCGGTGTCGGTCGCCGATTGGATGGTTTGATCCAGGAGAGGCTCGGTTGTTGGGTACGGATCTAGTGTAGGATGCGTTGGATAAGGTCAGGATTATTCAGGATAGGTTTCATACAGCTCAGTCCATGCAAAAACGTTATGCCGACCGTAAGGTTCGCGATATGGCATTCATGTTCGGTGAGTGGGTGTTGCTTCGGGTGTCGCCTATGAAGGGCGTGATGAGGTTTGGGAAGAGGGACAAGCTTAGCCCTAGGTTCATTGGTCCTTTTGAGATTCTTGATCGAGTGTTAGAGGTGGCTTATAGACTTGCGTTGCCGTCGTGCTTATCAGTTGTGCATCCAGTGTTTCATGTGTCCATGCTTCGGAAGTATCACGGTGATCCATCCCACGTGTTAGATTTCAGCACTGTCCAATTGGACAAGGACTTGCCCTATGAGGAGGAGCCGGTAGCTATTCTAGACTGGCAGGTTCATTAGTTGAGATCGAAGAGTTTTCCTTCTGGTCGTGTTCAGTGGAGAGGTCAGCCTGTTGAGGCGGCGACATGGGAGTTCGAGTCTGATATGCTAAGCCAATATCCCCATCTTTTCTCCGACTCAGGCACTTCCTACTTTTTTTTGTTCGAGGACGAACAGTTATTTTAGAGGTGGAGAATGTGATGACCCAAAAGGTCATCACTTGTGATGCAAGTAAATTCAGTTTCCCGGGATTTTAAAACCTCCTTTTTGTCTCGCCTCATTATGCGTGCGCAATCCGGGCGTGTATCTAGAAAGCTATTTTGTGAAAATATGTGAGAAAGGATAAATTTTGCTTATAGAATAAAATTAAGTTGACTTCGGTCAACATTTTCGATTAACGGTCCCGGAGGAAATATTTTCGATTGTAGGAAAATATGGGACTTGGGCGTATGCGCGGAATCGAATTCCGAGATCCCAAGCCCGAGAAATAAATTTTTAAAGAAAATTATTTTCTTGAAAATATATGAGTTTTTGGAAATAAAATATGTTTGAAAGTGATGGTATCAGGCTCGTATTTTGGTTCCAGAGCCTGGTACAGGTCTTATATAGTATTTAAGTTGAGCCCGTAAAGTTTGGTAAGAAACGAACTTTAAATGACTTGAATCAGACCCTTGGTTGTTAAAAAATGTAACTTAAGAGTTCATCAGGTTTTTCTTTGATTTTGATGCTAAATTAGTTGTTAAAGGAGTTAATTTGACGATTTCATCGCGCGAGTAAGTCCATATGATGTTTTAAGTTAGTATGCATGTTTGGTTTGGAGCCTCGAGGGCTCGGGTGAATTTCAGATAGGTTTTGGGTTGTTTTTACACTTAGAAAAGTTGCAGGTCTCTGAAGTCAGGTCTTGCAGTCCGCGAATAAACCTTCGTGACTGCGGTGGAGACTTCGCAATCGTGGTGGGAATCATATGGTCCATGTTGGGGAAAGGCCACACCTATGCGTTCGCGCTCAATTTCTTGCGGTTCGTGGTGGAGCTCCGCGGCCGCAGTCCTTTTTATGCGGTCAGCGGATAGGGTCTAAGAGGGGTAATTTTAAACTCATTTCTTTCACTCCTTAACTTCTTTTTACAAGATTTCATCCTAGAATCTAGGGTTTTCATGGTGGAATTGGGAATTTTGGGTAAAACCTAAGAACATTGAAATTTGGGGATTTAGACCTCAAATTGAGGTCGGATTCTAAAACCAATTATATATCTGGGATAGGGGTCAAGCATGCCCGTGAGTCTTATATTATGATTAATGTGACTCTGTTTGTATTGTTCATTCCTTATGTGATGATTTCTATTGTTGAGAAAAGATTGTGGAAGTAATAGTGGTATTTGAATATTGAAGAGCGTTGGCTCAATTTGTATAATGAATTGTGGAAGTATAATTGGCAATTGAACCTTATAGAGCACTGGCTCAAGTTGTGAAGTGAGTTGTGAAGTTAATGTGAAAAAGAGAAGAGGATTATTATATTGTCTCTCTTACCAGGATGTTGTTGTTTTTAATGTTATCTCCCTTGCCGGGATGTTGATTGTTGAACTATTGTTCCCTTGCCGGGATTTTATTGTGATTTTATTTATTTCCTTGCCCTTAATGCTTGTGATTGTTGTTTTGGTGAGGAAGAGTGTTAAAGCACAAAGGGTGATGCCGTGCATTGTTTTGGTGAGAGAGTGTTAAAGCACGAAGGGTGATGTCGTGTATGATTTTGTAAGGAAGAGTGTAAAAGTACGAAGGGTGATGTCGTGCCGCACAATGTACAATATTTTTCCGATTATATTGATTTTATGGTGAGGATGAGTGTAAAAGCATGAAGGGTGATGCCGTGCAGATTATATTGATTCTTATGATGAGAAAGAGAGTAAAAGCACGAAGGGTGATGCCATGCACTTGTTTGATTTCTGATTCTTGTTGATAATTGAGTTATGGTGTTCCTTACAATTACATGTTGTCCTTCTATTATCATTTGATGTTTCTCCGCAGCATGTTTCCCTCTCCCATCCTTAACTGTACATTCTTGCTTTTATTTTCCACTATATATGATTTAACTGCATAGGTTATTTGGTAGTCTGGTCCTAGCCTCGTCACTACTTTACCGAGGTTAGGCTAGGCACTTACCAGAATATGGGGTCGGTTGTGCTGATACTACACTCTACACTGTGTGTAGATCTCGGTACTGGAGCATACGGATCGTAGCTCTGGGTTGCTGCCTTCAGTCCATCCGGAGATTCTGAGGTTGTCCTGCAGGCGTCCGTAGGCCTTGGCATCTTCTCCTATCCTTTTATTCTATTTCTTTTATATGTTTCAGAGAATGTGTTGTAATAAATCTTCAGACCTTTATTTGTAGTATTCCTAGACAGTCTGTGAAGTTGTGACACCAGTCTTGGGTAATTTATGTATGGATTGATATTGGAATCTTTATTAATATGACACGTTTAGGTCTTCTGCTGTTCATATAATGTTGGCTCTTAATTTTTAAAGGACTAAAGATGGGGAAAAAAGGTAGATAATTCAAATGGTTGGCTTGCCGAGCTTTCACTAGTAGGCTCCATCACGACTCTAGGGGTGGGAAATCCGGGTCGTGACAAGTTGGTATCAGAGCTCTAGATTACATAGGTCTCACAATTTACGGACAAGCTTAGTAGAGTCTAAGGGATCAGTACGGAGACGTCTGTATTTATTCCCCAGAGGCTACAGAGTTAGGAAAAACTTCACATCTATTCCTTCTTGTCGTGCGATTTGGTTTCTCAATGCTAATTGAATTTCTACTATGTTCTTCCGAGATGGAGAGAACATGCTCTTACTTATCCACTGATCAGTAGCCCGAGCCCCCAGCAGCAGCTCCCACGAGGGGTAGAGGCCGAGGCCGTGCTAGAGGTCGAGGTAGGGGCAAAGTTCAGCCCAGAGCAGCAGTAGCACCAATGGCGGATGTTGATACCAATTTTTTCACTATATATTTTAAATATGCATAAATACCTTCAAAGTAGCATGTATATGCATATATAAGCATGTACATGGTTTTTATAATTTTTCGCATAATTTTAAGGGTTTAAATTAATTTATTTTCTCTCCTTTTATTCATAAAACCCCCAATAATTATTTCCAAAATTATTGTTATAATAAATTATTTATTGGATTTCTATACTTATGCCAAAATATGACTAATGTAATTTTTATGCATTTTCATAATTACATTTAGTATTTTTTAAGCTAAATTGCATATAATTGCAATGTTAGCCCATTTTAAGGTATAATTATATTTTATACGCGTAAAATTGGTCCTATATTTTTAAAATGATAATTATGTATTTTAAATCATTTTGGAATATTAAATTATTTTCCAAAAATTACCTATTATTTATTATAAATTAAAGTAGGGAAAATTGGCTATTTAATTTATAGCCAGATTTGGCTTTTGATTTTAGCTAAATTGAACCCATTTCGTAGCCCAATTTCCTACCCAATTAACACGACCCAGACCTTATAAACTCCTACCCAAACCCTGAACTCATTCACCCGGTTAAATCCTGACCGTTGATCTCCCAGATCAATGGTCCAAATGAGCCTTTTCCTTTTTTAATTCCAATTGACCCTTAACCCTATATCACTGTAGAGACTCTGCCTCCCTCAAACTCTCTCATCTCCTCTCTTCTCTCTCAACCCAACCCTAATCCCCTTCAATCGCTGCCTCCTTCTCCGGTCATCTCCGGCGACTGCCTTCAACCCCAAGCCTCCAATGGGTCCTCCACCGCCTTGCTCATCATCTCTGAGGTCTTCAAAGGTCCAAGGTCATGCCGATTTGGATCTAGGGTTTCTGTTTCTGTTACTCATGGCTTCTCCGATGTGATTTTAGGCAAAATCACACCATATATGTTACGATCCTTGAAGTTTACAACAGGTTCTTCCGTTTCTATTTGGGTTTCCTTTGAAACCCTAAGTCTCTTCGAATCTTAAGATCTGTGCTATTTTTAACGATTTAAATCTATTTCTTCCTATATTTTGCACTATTCTCGAACTTCTTCCGAAAGATCCTCAACTTTAAACCGTTTTACTTTCTTTAAAATTAGGGTTTCTCGGAGTTTCTTCTACACTTTTTTTAACCGATTTTTCTTTATGATTAAACCTCGCATATCTTGACTGATTTTATATTCTTAATGCTTTTTCAACTCTACTCTATTAAAAACCCTAATTTTTTAGATTTTCTTTGTTTTGTTCTGTGTGTTAGCATGACTACTTGATTTTGTTAAGTTTATGTTGGTTACCATGCTTCGAATAGGTTTTATACTGAGTCTTTAGCCTATCTGTATCACTTATGTGCGATTGTTATTCATCTTGATTTGTTCGTCTCTTGCTTCTTTCTGTCAATATGGCTGACCTTGCCTGTTTGCTACGTTTGTTCGTTCTTCTCTATTTATATGTTGCAATATAGAATCATGACCCTCTCTTGATTTGATTCTGATTTCCTTATTTGATGGTTCAATTGAAATGCTTTCTTTTAAAACCCAAAATTTCTACTTGTCTGTTAAAATTGACTGATTTCATTACCTTATCTGCTATGGTACTTTATTTTTGCTGAACCATTCCTTAATTGGGGTTTTTCAGAACCTAGTCCTAATTGACTACCCTATGCTTACTGATCTTTGATTCTTTCCTTATTAGTCCTGTACAGATTTTCCTTTTCTTGCCTTATATGCTGTTGTTCCTTACCGTTTGAATTAACTCCCTTAGCTTAAGGGAGTACTTCCTTGATTTTCTAATTGATTGATTCTGAGTTCCACAATTATTTTGCTACTATGATTCTTACCTTATTTTACTACCTATTTTCAACTATATATACTCAAAGTCTTTCATTAACACAGACACAAACACTTGGGTTCAAAAACTACCTCTCTTACTAAAATCTCTACTCTCTCTCTCTCTCTCTCTCTCTCTCTCTCTCTCTCTCTCTCTCTCTCTCTCTCTCTCTCTCTCTCTCTCTCTCTCTCTCTCTCTCTCTCTCTCTTGTTCTATTTGAAACTGTTAGCCGGCTGCAAGCAAAGGCTAATCATTTGTGCTCTCTTGTTCTCTCATTCTGCTTACTTTTCTCTTCACTGGTATGTCCTAGTTTCAATTTAAAGTTCCAACAACAACATACTTCTCTTATTGTTTTAGTTTCCCTTATTTCTAGTTTGCTTCTACTTGTGGTTCTGTTGTGAAACTTGTAGTTAAGTTACATTATCAGCATGTTATTATGTCTCCTCTTTCCTTTAGATTAGTGTATTCCCTTATGTGTGTTTCAAATCATGCCTTGCCAATTGTCTTTTAATTATTGTGTACTTACCATCCTATGAATCCCCAAATCCCTATAACCCTTTTATGTGTCTGTGTTCTTCCTGACTGGTTTGTGACTATGCCAGTGTCTACTGTTTCTGAGCATGTCTAAAACAGTGCTAAGACCTTTGTTGGGTTATATATTTGCAGCCAAATGTTCTATGTGTCCAAAACCCCTTGACCCCTGTGTGACTACCGAATTCATTTGGATTCTGTAAACTAGTTGTGTGTGATCCTACCCTAAGGTGTTTGAGCTTTGTTAACTACTCCAATCCTTTTTTCAAAAAACCTCTGGTGCTTTACTAATCACTTTCAAAACAGGCTTTCTATACAGTCTTTAATAAACCTTTTTCAACTTGTGTCATGCACTTTCACTTTACTCTTAGTCAATAAGTTCTGCCCCTCTAGTATGTGTACTGCCTTGGGATCCTCTTGAGAGCCCTCTGAACTCTGGCATACTGAGGCTAGCCTTTCCACACTACACTGGTTCAATTCTTGGTTGCTAAGTCTAGGTGTAAGCATTACCCGGGGCCCTTGAGACCCTTAGGGAACTTTGATGCACCTAGGCTCTGAATTGTCTATGGAATTGAGGCTTATGAGACCATTGAAGTCTTTGGGAAACTTGGGCCTAATTGAAAGCTCCCTATAGAATAGCTTCTTGATTTTATATTTTACTTATGTCATTCATTCATTGGCCTGTAATAATTTGTAAACAGATATTGTGGTATTTAGTAAAAAGGCGAGTAGATGAATACTTTCTGTGTAATACAGGTAGAGATCCTGCTCTTAGGACATTATGTTGAAGTCCGACTGCTTGCATAAATAGAAAACATGCTCATAGGTTTGCTCTTTTGAATCTGATTGCCTTGCCAAAATAGAAATCATACCATTAGGGTTTCACTTTTAATTTCAATTGCATCAAGTAGAAATCATGTTCATAAGGTTCTGCATTTTGTCATGTTAGAGACCATGTTTATAGGTTCCAAACAATCATGTCTTAAATCAGTTCAATAATTGATGTCATGCCTATAGGACTCAATTCCGATTCAGTTCTAATAAGTCTTTTTGTATGTTGCTGCAAATCGATTAAAATCAGTAATACACCTAGATATCATGCCTATATGGTATATCTACTCGCAATTTTGTTTGATAATTTAATTTAGCCTAATAAATAAACTTCACTCCACTTAGTTCTTTTTAAAAGTGGTCTTATTAAGTGTTAAACATTTCCTGAAATAAGTTCTTTCAAAAATTTCCTCAATATCATTAGATATCATGCCTATAGGTATTAAAGGAGTCTATTTCGAAAACCTGTTCATAGACACCAGTATTCTGCATATAGGCAAGCCCAAGATTGTTTTCAACAATTGTGTTTCCCTGAAGCTATCTTTGTCGCTTAACGTTTCTGATTCTAACAGGCTTTTAAAAGGAGTCCCCAGGCAATCACTAGGGTTTAACTTTTGAGTATAAAAAGTTTCCGTCTATTTCTGCATATTCACTTAGATATCCTGCTTTAGGACATTGATTAATAAGACCTAAACTGTGCTTGAGTCGTGCTGCTTGTATGTTTGTTTGAAGAGGAAACTTTGAGCCTCTTAATTGCTCCCATTATGCGTGAAAGTCCTAAATATTTTGACTGTCGCCTTAGAATTTTTGCCTTTCTAATTCTTAGGGGTACGTCTAGAACTACCTATAGGTAGAGGTCCTAACTCCCTCCAAGACCATTAAGAAGGGACGAGTAGCAGCACGCAATAGGAATCATTGACCAATACCTTCTTTGCATGACCAATAAGGGGATGGGAGGGGTAGACATGGGATATGATGACTACGCGTTAATATCACGTGTAGCCTTTCATTGAGGAGTGTTTACCAGACATTGCATGGGGTGATCCTATAAGATAACCAACCTAGGACCCTCTTTACCCAAATCCTCTCTTTATTTAAACCTTTGTTGTACAACTGGTTCAAACCTTTATCTTACTACTTGAATTATCCATTGTTCTTTACTAACAACTTATTTGATTCAACTGTTTATATGGACTAATTTGTGAATATAAGTTCGGTCGGGACCCACAGTTGTGGACCAAGGGGGTGCCTAACGCCTTCCCTTTGAGGTTACCTCGAGCCCTACCCTAATCTCTGGTAATGCATACCAACCCATGAGTTAATCACTCAGGTGCCCTAATGCACTATAATAAGTTAGGTGGCGACTCTTCAAATACCCAATTCCCAAAACGAATGAGTCATTACACCCCGTGAATGTTGAAACCCGGACCTCTTCCCCCGTCAAAAAGGGGAGGGAAAAAGGGGGCGCGACAGTGGAGCCTCAGGTTGAGCTTGATGATGAGGTTTCAGTGGGCCCAGCTCAGGTCCCAGAGGGGTTCATTGCTACCCCAGTACTCCAGGATGCTCTGGTCCGTCTAGTGGGCCTTATGGAGAGTGTCACCCAGGCAGACTTGCTTCCTGTAGCACTGATAAGTAGGTATTTTAACGAGTTTCATGCTCCTTATTGCCTATGCTTTGATTATAAATCATTACAAAATAGTCCCAAAAGGATCATAAGTTGTGCTTGATTGCAGGTTTAATCAACAAAGTACGAAATATCAAAGATTGGCTCAAAAGGAGTGAAACCTGCTCAAGTATCAAAGGCAAAGTAAACTGAGGGCAAACAAGCCTAGTGCGGACCGCACAAAATGGAATGAGGCCGTACTAGGTGATTCAGAGAGATGGCAAGATCAGGCTTCACGCAACGCGGTCGTAGTCCACACTGCACGGCCCGCGGTGAAAGTTCCGCGGTCGCACTGCCTTTTTGTGCGATCCGCAGAAGAGAGATTCAGAGAGATGACAAAAAACTAGGCTTAAGCAATGCGGCCGCATTACACATTGTGCGGTCCGCGGTGAAGGTTCCGCGACCGCATTACATTTTTGTGCGGTCCGCGGAAGAGATATTCAGAGAGGGGCAAAATGCCAATGCAGTCCGTGGTCATGGTTGTGCGGACCGCGATAGCTGCCTCCGCGGTCGCGGTCCATTTTACGCGGTCCGCGGAACCCAAGTCAGAGAGCCCAGAATTGAAGTCTAAGAGCCTAGTGTGGCCGCGGTCCATTTTATGCAGCCCGCGCTGACCCCGCAGGGGTATTTTTGTCCAGTTTTTTCAGCCTAGTATAAATAGAACATTTTACCATTTTTAGGTCAGGAGATATATCCAGAACTTAGTTGCGCTCGTGGGAACTTGATCTATAGCCATTTCTTGGCATCTTAACTTCAAATTAACGATAGATTCTTGTATTTTAATTTAGTATTTAATTAATATGTCTTGTTCTTCATCTATTTTTCTATTTTCTCTTTCAAGAATGAGTAGCTAAACCCATTAGATAGGGTTGTGGCTCAACCCTAGTGTGGGTAATTGATGGGTGTTGCCATCTATTGTTAGATTGACTATGGGTGTTTGTTATTTGGGTCAAATTTATGATTTAATCTTTGAATTGGTGGTTGCAAACACTGATTTGTGCTAAGTTGACTTGGCTCTTCTTGAGAAAGAGAGTCTAAGTCTCTAAAATTGACCCAACAAGGAATTGGTATGGACTCAAGAGAATTGATAGTCCCAATTAAAGGGTTAAACCTCGAGAGAGTAATTACCCAACTTGATCCCTAGTTGCTTGAGCTAATTTGCCTACCCATTTGGTCTCGAGAGAGTCAATTGGGAAAAATCACTCTCTCTACCGAGAGGTGTGAGAGTGGGTAAAATTGTGCAACGGTTATAGCATAAGCCCCAAGTATGTCAATCGAACCTTAGTAACATCTACCCGTCAATTAGTCACCTAGATAATGTCACGACCCTAGTGCCCTTCTTCCCATTAGATACAACTTAGCAATTACCTCGTAGCATAATCTAGTTTTAATTAATAGTTTGATAATAGTAGTCTATAATCTAAAACCCAAAAATGTATAGAAGTGACATTTGGAACAAATGCACACTTCTAGCCTAGATAGATACTCGACTCCATTCCTAGCTCCCTATGGAAATCGATCCCGACCCTCATATCTGGTAAAAGCTATTGTGATCCTCTCTTCCTACTTTTTAGTAGTGTGGAGTTGGAAGCGATCACTTTTTGGCGCCGTTGCCGGGGAGCTAACGGTTTTGGCTATGTATTTAGTTAGTTTTGTGTATTGTTCTTCTTTCCTTCCTTGTTACGTACTTGTTTGTGTCATTACTCAGGTACCAACATGGCTTTAAACAACGCTAATGATCCTCTTGGAAACGTGATAGCGGGGGAGGAGGTAGATGATCTTGAGCAAGATGAGGTGCCTCTTGCACCTCAAGGTCAACGGAGAGGCCGGAATGCCAATGCTAATCCAAATGAAAATATTCCAGACCCTCCCCCGGTTCCTCCAAGAGTGGCTCCCAGAGTATTACCAAACCAGGGCTATGCAAGTGCTATTGTCCCACCCCGAATCCGGGCGGGCAACTTTCAGATAACCAATGTGATGTTGACCTTACTTGAGCAGCGTGGGTACTTCACGGGCGCAGCAAATCAAAATGCCTACAAACATCTCAAGGGGTTCGTAGATACATGCTGGGGGAGCAAACAAACGAATGTGTCCGAGGATGAGTTGAGATTGAGACTTTTCCCGTTCTCACTTTGGGGAAAGGCATTAGATTGGCTCGAGAGTCTCCCCAACCATTCCATTACAACTTGGGATGAGTTGGCGGATAAATTTATTGCCAAATTCTTTTCTCCTAGTCATATGGCGGCACTTCGAGATGAAATATTAGCCTTCAAGCAAGAGCCAACGGAACCTTTGCATGAGATTTGGGAGCGGTATAGAACGATAGGTGAAGGAGTGCCCAAATAATGATATGACCGAGTCCATGATCCAACAAACCTTCTACCGAGGCATAAATACTACAAATCAATGCATTGTTAACCAATTGGCCGGGGGAAATTTTATGAAACTTTCTTATGACGAGGCATGTGATGTACTTGATGAAATGGTAGACACTTCTTCACCATGGCAGAGTAGAGCAAATGTGCCTCAAGGTGACCCTACGGTTATCCATTTGCACAAAGAATTACATGATCATAGGCAAAATAGTTGAGCTTACCACCATGATGAATCAATTGGCTAAGGCACAATTGCAACAAGTTCAGAATCTTCGCCAAGTGAATGTCATGGAGGGTGTTAGTATGCTTGTCAACAAGAGAAAGCAAAGGAGGCAACAAAATCAAAGAAATTCTGAGCAATTTGTTGATGAATATGATGGGTGTCAAAATGATGGTTATGATGACCAAAGTGAAGAGGTACAATATGTCAACAACTATCAAGGCAATAGAGGCAACTCTTCAAACCAACAATGGCGACCCCAAGGAAATTGGGGCAATCAACAACAAAGTGGTGGCAATTGGAACAACAACCAAAACAACAATTGGGGTAATCAGAACAACAATCAAGGCAACTGGAATAGAAATAACAACAACTGGGGCAACAACAACAATCAAGGCGGGTGGAACAACAATGGAAACCAAGGCAACAGGGGGCAAGGCTTTCAAAGGCCCCCAGTGTACCAACAACCGAACAATCCACCCCCTTTCTCTTCTCAAGGTCCTAGTTCTTCTGGTAATGATATGGGTAAAATTGAAATAATGTTCGAGTAGATGATGAAGAGGAATGCGGAATCGGATGCACAGTTAACTTCTCACAACACCTCTATCCGAAACTTGGAGGTGCAATTAGGCAAATCTCTCAGTCATTGAATACTCGCCCGAAGGGTGCTCTACCAAGTGATACGGTAGTGAACCCGAAGGGTGGAAATAACAATCATGTGATGGCGGTTACAACAAGAAGTGGGAGAGGTGGTGATGTGAATGCCTCAAAGCAAAAGCAAGTTGTGAATGAAGATGTTGAGTTGCGGGATGATGATGTACCTTTGATTGTTGAAGATGTGGTTGAAGAGAATGTGAACAATGATGTGAGGATTGATATTAGTGAGCCGAGGTAGAAACCCAAGATGCCGTGAACCCGTCTAGGGAACACGTGATTGACATTCCCGAGCCGGTTGTGCCAAAAGCCAAGGCTCCTTTACCAAGGCCACCTCCACCTTATCCTTAAAGGCTCGCGAAGCAGAAGAATGATAATCAGTTTAAAAACTTCATTGATATGATGAAGAGCTTATCTATTAATGTTCCATTGGTGGAGGCACTTGAACAAATGTCGGGCTATGCAAAATTCATGAAAGACTTGATCACAAAGAAGCGTTCTATGGACAGCGAAACTATAAAAATGACTCACCAAGTTAGTGCTATAGTGCATTCAATGGCCCCGAAGCTTGAAAATCCCGGTGCCTTCACCATTGGAAGTGCGGATTTTGCCAAAGCTCTTTGTGACTTGGGAGCTAGTATCAATTTGATACCCTACTCGGTTTTCAATACTTTGGGTATTGGGAAACCTAGGTCTACTTTAATGAGACTTCAAATGGCGGATCGATCGATGAAGTGACCTTTGGGCATTATTGATGATGTGCTTGTGCGGGTGGACAAATTCATATTGTTGACCGACTTTGTAATTTTGGATTGTGAGGTGGACTATGAGGTTCCTATTATCTTGGGCAGACCTTTCCTTGCAACGGGGAAGGCATTGGTTGATGTTGAAGCAGGTGAGCTCACTTTCCGAGTGGGAGATGAAAAGGTCGTTTTCCATGTTTGTAAATCTATGAAGCAGCCCAATAGCACTGAGGTGTGCTCATTTGTAGACCTTGTCACAGCGGTGATTGTGGATGATACCAATGCTATGATCAACATGGAAGATCCTCTTGAAGTAGTGCTCTTGAACATGAAGGTCAATGATGATGCTAGTAGAGTGGAGTGCGTGAATGCCCTACATGGGATGTGCTCTTATTCTTATGAGCCGAGGAAGCTATCTTTGGATGTTGAAAACCGGAAAACTCTACCAACAAAGCCATCAATTGAGGAGCCACCGGTGTTGGAGTTGAAGCCACTTCCTCCATAACTCAGGTATGAATTCTTGGGTTCAAATTGTACTTTACCAGTTATTCTTTCTTCTTGCCTTATTAACATGCAGGTTGAGGCTACGTTGGTGGTGCTTCAAAAGCGAAAAAGGGTAATTGGATGGACTATAGATGACATTCGGGGAATAAGCCCCGCATTTTCCGGTCACAAAATCATCTTGGAGGAGGATGCAAAGCCTTCCTTGGAGTATCAAAGTAGATTAAATGAGGCGATGCAAGAAGTGGTGAACAAAGATGTTATCAAGTGGTTAGACGTCGATGTGGTTTATCCTATTTCTGACAGTTCTTGGACTTCTCCGGTGCAAAGTGTGCCGAAGAAGGGTGGTATGACTGTGGTGACCAATGACAACAATGAACTCATTCCTACTCACACGGTTACCGGGTGGAGAGTATGTATGGATTACCGGAAGCTAAACAAGGTGACCCGAAAAGACCATTTCCCATTGCCATTCCTTGACCAAATGCTAGATCGTCTTGTGGGGCGTGCTTTCTATTGATTTTTGGATGGTTACTCGGGGTACAATCAAATTTTAATTGCCCTAGAGGACCAAGAGAAGACAATTTTTACATGTCCTTATGGCACATTCGCTTTCTCTCGAATGTCGTTCGGATAGTGTAATGCTCCGGCGACCTTCCAACGTGCATGATGGCTATTTTCACTAACATGGTGGAAGATATCTTTGAGGTTTTCATGGATGATTTCAGCGTGGTTGGGGATTCCTTTGATGAGTGTCTGAAAAATTTGGATAGAGTATTGGCCCGGTGTGAAGACACCAACCTTGTTCTTAATTGGGAAAAGTGTCATTTCATGGTAGAAGAGGGTATAGTGTTGGGTCACAAAATCTCAAAGCTAGGAATTGAAGTAGATAAATCCAAGATAGAGGTGATTTTGAGGCTTCCAACCCTACTTCTATCAAAGGGTTGAGGAGTTTTCTTGGGCACGCGGGTTTTTACCGGAAGTTCATAAAAGATTTTCTAAAGTGGTACACCCTTTGTGCAAGTTGCTAGAGAAAGATGCAAAGTTCTTGTTCGATGAGAGTTGTATGCAAGCATTCGAGCTTCTCAAGCTCAAGTTGACTTCTACCCCCATCATTACCGCACCTAACTGGAGCTTGCCTTTCGAGCTCATGTGTGATGCTAGTGACGTTGTGGTCGGGGCTGTTTTGGGCCAAAGGATCAACTAAATGTTTCATCCGGTGTACTACGCAAGCAAGACCATGAATGAGGCTCAAAGGAATGACACAGTCACCGAGAACGAATTGTTGGCTATTGTATTTACTATGGAAAAATTCCGACCCTACCTTATGGGGGCCAAAGTTATAGTGCACACCGATCATGCCGCCCTTAGGTATTTGATGACCAAGAAAGACTCTAAGGCGATATTGATGAGATGGTTGTTACTTCTTCAAGAGTTTGATCTAGAAATTGTTGACTGGAAAGGTAGTGAGAATCAAGTGGCGGACCACTTGTCCCATTTGGAGAGGGAGGGGAGGCCTTGTGATGGCCTTGAGATCAATGATTCATTTCCCGACGAACAACTCCTTGCGGTGTCAATGAAGGATATGCCATGGTTTGCCGATGTTACCAATTACCTTGTGACGGGAATAATCCCGTGTGAGCTCTCTTCTAACCAAAGGAAGAAGCTCAAGTAGGATAGTTTGGATTTCTATTGGGATGAGCCATATTTGTTCAAGATTTGCACGGATGGTGTGATTCGTAGATGTGTCCCGGAGGAAGAACAATTGAGTATCTTAGAGGCTTGCCATTCTTCACCCTATGGTGGTCATCATGGTGGGGTGAGGACCGCCTCGAAAGTTCTTAATTGTGGATTCTATTGGCCCATCTTGTTCAAAGATGCAGGCGATTTGGTGAAGAGGTGTGATGAGTGCCAAAGAGCGGGCAGAATTTCAAAAAGAGATGAGATGACTCTCAATACGATTCTAGAAGTGGATATCTTTGATGTTTGGGGCATCGATTTCATGGGTCCTTTTGTTAGCTCTTGTTGGAATACCTACATTCTCGTGGAGGTTGATTATGTCTCAAAATGGGTTGAAGCCGTGGCTTTTCCTAATAATGAAGCCCGGAGTGTTGTTGTGTTTCTTAAAAAGAGCATATTCACAAGGTTTGGCACTCCTCGTGCGATTATTAGTGATGGGGGGTCTCACTTTTGCAACAAGGCTTTTGACACATTGCTTTCCAAGTACAGTGTCAATCATAAGGTTTCTACCCCTATCATCCTCAAGCTAGTGGTCAAGTGGAAGTCTCCAACAGAGAAATTAAGAGCATCTTGTCAAAAACTGGCAATGCTAATAGGACTGATTGGTCGAAAAAGTTGGATGACACATTATGGGTTTATCGGACGGCTTACAAAACTCTGATTGGTATGTCTATGTATCGGTTGGTGTTTGGAAAAGCTTTTCATCTTCCGTCGAGTTAGAGCACAAGGCCATATGGGCTTTGAGGAAGTTGAATTTGGAATGGGATGTTGCGGCAAATCTTCGTGTTGAACAACTCAATTAGCTCGATGAGTTTAGATTCCATGCCTACTCAAGTTCATCCTTATATAAGGACAAAATGAAGTACCTTCACGACAAATATGCTCGGGGTAAGGAGTTCAAGGTTGGAGATATGGTGCTCTTGTACAATTCCTGGTTATGTCTGTTTCCGGGTAAGCTCAAGTCAAAGTGGAGTGGGCCATTTGAAGTTGTGTTTGTGACCCCATTTGGTGCTCTTGATCTAAGGAACAAAAATGATGAAGTTTTCAGAGTTAATGGGCACCGGGTCAAGTATTATCTTGGAAAATGTATCATCTAAAGTGATACGCTGGTAACATGCGTCGTTCCGCAATGTTAAATCAGGCGCTTCTTGGGAGGCAACCCATGTCTTTTTCTTCTTGTTTTCTTTGATTTTCTTTGTAGTATAGGACTGATTTTTGAGCTAATTGGTTGTGAGATGTTGCAGGGATTGTGTTGCTACAGTGTAAAACATTTTGGAAAAATTGAACAATCTCTAAAGTCACCAGTGCAGCCGCATTGCACTTTGTGCGGTCCGCACTGGTGAAGACCAAGTGAGGTACTCTCTGAAGTTTGTCACCGCGGCCTCATCCCATTTAGTACGGACCGCGGTGTACCTCCGCGGTCAAGGTCTATTTTGTGCAGACCATGGAGGTTGTCGTCTCAAGCTTCTTCTGACCAAATCCAGTGCGGTCTGTGGTTCGTTTTGTGCGGCCGCGCTGGTAGGTGAGGATGGGTCCCACGTGCTTTTCTATAAATATACCTCAGAGGTCGCCGTTTACCCTTTTCGAAAAATTGATTCTCAGAGACCAAAAAAATCACTGTTCATCATCCCTCTTCTTCGTACTAGCTTGTTTGCATTGTGTTTCTTCACCTCTTCTCTATATCTGGTAACAATTCAACCACTTCTTGTTATTTTAATTATTTAATTTCATTTTATTTCATTTTCTATTAACTGTGTAGGCTTCTGTCCCCCCGTAATTCTTCAATTTTAATGTTAGTTTAGTTTAACAGTTAAGTTTTGTATGCTTGGGGAGTATTATTAACTGGGTAAACAAAAATGCAAGACCAAGAACCCTAACTCAGTGCCGTGACCAAGCACCCACCACGGACCGCAATCGTTTTTGTGCGGTCCGCGATGCTTCAACGCGGTCCGCGGTACCACTTTGTGTGGACCGCGGTGAGGATTTTTCAGGAGTTGACCTCTTGCCCAGCGCGGCCGCATTGCATTCTGTGCAGTCTGTTCTAGCCTACCGCGGCTGCGGTGCTACTTTGTGCGGGAAGCGATGGTTAGATTCAGAGAGGTGGTGTTATAGACCTTGCCTCAGTGCGGACCGCAGTCGCCTTTATGCGGTCTGTAGTGCCCCCAGTGCGGCCACACTCTTTTTTGTGCGGGCCGCGGTGCACTGTTTCTGCAACATGTTCTGCAGCTTGTGGCTTCTGTTCTGCAATTCATTTTCCACAACTGATTCACTGCCTATGCTGATACTAACAAAGCTAGATGTTTGTGCTTGCAGATAATGGTTAAACAACGAAGCAAAGGCTCAAAACAACCTGGCACGGGGAGGGAAGCAAAGGATGGTAAAACTCACTCCCCAGGCTAAAAAAAACATAAATGACATGAGGAAAGCAATCAAAGCGGCTGACAGAGCCACTGACAACTCGGGGAGTGAGTACGAGCCCTATCGGGAGATCTATTCAGATTCAGTCCCGCTATACATCCCGTATCCAGAGAGAGCCATACATAGAGACACTCCTCCCTTTTCCCCCTATGCTCAAGCTTCAATCAACATTTCTTCTGGGTCGTAGTAGGGATGAATAATCTACCTCTCCATAGCATCAATATCTGGAGAGGGTGATACGGGTGATGATGGAGATGGGGAGTTACCTGGGGGTGGTGTGCCTCAAATTGGGGGTGTTGGCCGGACGAGAAATCCCACTGTTTGGGAAGATAGATTCGTCAGCCAGGTGGCGTTCCACAAGTTTAGGGAATGGTGGCTGGCACGAAAGTTGATTCATGAAAGGAGCTTCATTGACAAAGACCTTATACCTCTACACCCCAATGTACATAGACAGTTTCGAGCTCGAGTGGGTTGGGAGCACTTCAAAGATAACTGTGTGAAGGCGAATGAGCACATGGTCAAGGAATTTTACAGCAATGCGGCCCACATCATGAAGGTCACTAAAGTGACCAAAGTGCGAAACAAAAATGTGGTATTTACCGGGAAGGCACTAAATGAATACCTGGGGTTCAATGAAGAAGATGAGTCCCTTTACAATGAGAAAATGGCAATGGGCAAGGAGGTTCATCCGTGGTTAGCTTCATACCTGAAAATCCCAGGTACGGTTCCAGAGTGGTTGCAAGCAGGGGCCAAAATACTTCGGAGAACCTTTAACTTTGTGGCTAGAGTGTGGTTGACTTTTGTGTGCAGTCAGCTCAACCCCACTACCCATGATCAGACTATTCCACTTGTTCGGGCTGTTCTTGTTGCATCTATTATGGCGGGATACCCTATCAACATGGGCAATGTGATGTCCCATGTCATTTCTGTAGTAGGGGTTGAGCATGACCGGAACTACCCTTTTCCCAGCACCCTCACTATGTATTTTCGGGACCTGTAGGTGGAGAAGAGACCTTTTGACATCAAGATCAAACCTGTGGCTCCGTTTTCGTGGTATAGTTTGAAGGGATCAGACAACCCCAAGGACAAGAATTACAAGCCGCCTGCTTCTGTCCCAACTGGCCAAACTGAAGAGCCGGTTGCGGTAGAGCCCTCCACTGAGCCTGCCTCCACAGTTGCTGACATGCCTCCCGGACCTTCCACTACTGCTGGTCCCTCTACTTCAACTGGCTCGGGGATTCCATCTTCCCAAGCCTATCCTATCACAGCCCACCAGCTGAGCCACACACTTCATAGCTTGAACAACTGGATGGCGACTACTTCATCCAAGTTGTCTACATTGACTTCCACCATTGCGGCTCAGTCGGCACCATATCTAGTGCAGGTGCCCCAGTCTATTGAGGATTCACTTAAGGAGATTCTTGCCAACCAGCAGAAGATCCTTGATTCTCAGGTTTCCTTGGCTAAGCTAGTGGATTCACATGGCAAGGCCCTGAAGGAGCTTGCCAAAGAGCACAAGAAGCTGCGAAAAACACGGGCTTCCAAGGAGTATGTGAAGGAGCTTAGAGCGGATTTGGATAGACTGAAGGCAGACCAGCTGCCTTTAGATTTGCTATTTGAGGATCCAGCTTCAGCAGCAGTACAAGCAGCAGAGCCACAGCAGAAGCAGACACAGAGGCTTCCTAAGAAGAAGAGGAAGCTCCCTAGTGCAGATGAGGCGATCATCTAGTTGGTGGACCCACCGGAGGCTTCTTCCAGTCAGCCACAGGATGTTCCTGATATTCAGCCCGTCCAGGTCCAGGCCCCAATCCCAGTAGCTGAGCAGCAGGAGACCGGGAACCAGTCTGAGGTTCCCACACATACAGAGGACCTAAGGACCACTGATGATCCCATACAAACAGACACAACTTAGGGAGTTCCCATATCCTTTCCGTATATGATTTTTGGTGCTTATGTGTTTAGTTGGCATTGGGGACAATGCCAGCTTTTATTTGAGAGGGTGCGCCCTACATTTTTGGATGACTGTATATATTGTTACATTTTATATCTTTTTGATTTTCATCTTTGGTTTGTTTATAATTTTACATTTCGTTACTTTTATCGCACTTTTTATCTTTCATTTGGTCTGTATATACTATATATAAAGTTACATTATTGTATATATTCATCCCCCGTTATATACTCAAATCCCATATTGTACATATTCATTCTATTTTCTATATTCGTAAAAAAATTGTTTTTAGCTTCTTAGATAGGCTCGTAGCTTTTTGTTTCGTTTTTGGCGCTTCAATAAGCCTTTGATATTCTTAATGCCACAGTTCTTTCCAAAGGTGGAATATTGTGTGAACCGGGTGGTTCTTCCCGATAATGGATGGCGTGACAACCTTCTTAAGGGTTTGAGTCCGTTTTTGTTTTTATTTTTGGTAGCTTATAGTTAAGGGTACCTCAAGCTAAGCTTCACTTAGGCCTAATACATTTGCCTTTGATCCCATGATGAAAGACAAGTTGTTGTGTTTAGGATGGTGAAACTCGTGACCTTGAGACTCTTGTGTTGACCAAACAATCATCATGTGGTCTTTCGGGACTATTGTGGGATCAATCGTGTCTAAGGTTGTTGTGGGCCCCCGACTTTATGTCTTTAGCAATCCTTGAGCTTGTGTGGTGATAAATTGAATTGTGAGTCCAAGTTCCGAGTCAATGGTCTAGAACTTGCCCTGAATGTCTGTTGAGGCAAAATCTTGAGTGAAATTTGGCTTGAGAAGTGATTATAGGCACTCCTTGATCCAAATGATAGTTGAACAACTCCATATCCCACCAATGATATAATCCTTAGTTAACCCTTTTGAGCCTTAAACCTTTTTTTTCAAGAACCAATACTATCAACTTATATCCGTTCTAAATTATACCCTCTTTTGGCACCCGATCTTCCCTTGAGCAATAGCAAAAGTCTAAGTTTTGGGGGGGGGAGACGAGAGAGGGAACAAAGTGGTAAAAGGTACTAAAGCAAAGAAAAAGGGATTCAAGAAAAAAAGAAGAGAAAAAGGTGTGGAAAAGGTTGAAAAAGGAGAAACGCTTTGAAGTGCAATAAAAAGAGTGACATTACGTCTATCTAACCCCTTAAAAAGAAGTGAGATACTCAATGAGTCAAGAGAATTGTGCCAAATGAATCAAAAGAAGTGCTTAAGAGAAGATGGAACCCATTTAGACCGAAGGTTTCCTACCCTGAACCAAAAGCCTTCACATTGACTCCACAAAAGCCCTATATGATCTTGAGTTGAAGGATACTAACATTAGTGGATACTTACATGAGGGGCAAGCATATGGTACTTAGAGCCGGACTTGTGACCTTTCCTTGAGAGAGATGAGTGAATTCCCATTAACCTTGGTTTGTGTGCTAATACTCTAAAAGGTGAGGTTTGCTTAGGGAGAGTTGAGGATGTGTGAGTTTGGGTTCCACAATGACCAAAGTAATTGAGAGAGTTCTTTGATGTAATGAGTCAACTCTTGATGCTCTTATGTCACACTTGATCCATAGTTTTTCAAAGTTTAAATGTTGTTAATGATTCATTCGTATTAAGGGCAATTGTTAGTCCCAATTGATGTTTGTTGAGGTTACTTTAGGAAAGTGGAAATACTTGGATTTTCCCTTAAGGTGTGGGTCTTATTTTGTTTGCTTGAGGACAGCAAAGGCTTAAGTTTGGGGGAGTTGATATGTAGGGATTTTAACGAGTTTCATGCTCCATCTTGCCTATGCTTTGATTGTTAATCATTACAAAATAGTCCCAAAAGGCTCATAAGTTGTGCTTGATTGCAAGTTTGATCAACAAAGTGACGAAATGTCAAAGATCGGCTCAAAAGGAGTGAAACCTGCCCAAGTATCAAAGGCAAAGTAAAATGAGGGCAAACAAGCCTAGTGCGGACCGCACAAAATGGAATGCGGCCGCACTAGGTGATTCAGAGAGATGGCAAGATCAAACTTCACGCAACGCGGCTGCAGTCCACACTGCACGGCCCGCGGTGAAGGTTCCGTGGCCGCACTGCCTTTTTGTGTGATCCGCGGAAGAGAGATTCAGAGAGATGACAAAAAACTAGGCTTAAGCAACGTGGCCGCATTACACATTGTGCGGTCCGCGGTGAAGGTTCCACGACTGCACTACCTTTTTGTGCGGTCCACGGAAGAGATATTTAGAAATGGGCAAAATGCCAATGCGGTCCACGGTCATGGTTGTGCGGACCACGACAGCTGCCTCTACGGCCACGGTCCATTCTACGCGGTCCGCGAAACCCAAGTCAGAGAGCCCAGAATTGAAGTCCAAGAGCCTAGCACGGCCGTGGTCCATTTTATGCGGCCCGCGCTGACCCCACAAGGGTATTTTTGTCCAGTTTTTCCAGCCTAGTATAAATAGAACATTTTACCATTTTTAGGTCAGGAGATATATCCAGAACTTAGATGCGCTCGTGGGAACTTGATCTGTAGCCATTGCTTGGCATCTTAGCTTCAAATTAACGATAGATTCTTGTATTTTAATTTAGCATTTAATTAATATGTCTTGTTCTTCATCTATTTCTCTATTTTCTCTTTCAAGCATGAGTAGCTAAACCCATTAGCTAGGGTTGTGGCTCAACCCTAGTGTGGGTAATTGATGGGTGTTTCCATCTATTGTTAGATTGACTATGGGTGTTTGTTATTTGGGTCAATTTTATGATTTAATCTATGAGTTGGTGGTTGCAAACACTGATTTGTGCTAAGTTGACTTGGCTCTTCTGGAGAAAGAGAGCCTAAGTCTCCAAAATTAACCCAACAAGGAATTGGGATGGACTCAAGAGAATTGATAGTCCCAATTAAAGGGTTAAACCTTGAGAGAGTAATTACCCAACTTGAATCCTAGTTGCTTGAGCTAATTTGCCTACCCATTTGTTCTCGAGAGAGTCAATTGGGAAAAATCACTCTCCCTACCGAGAGGTGTTAGAGTGGGTAAAATTGTGCAGTGGTTATAGCATAAGCCTCAAGTATGTCAATTGAACCTTAGTAACATCTACCCGTCAATTAGCCACCTAGGTAATGTCATGACCCTAGTGCCCTTCTTCCCATTAGATACAACTCAGCAATTACCTCGTAGCATAATCTAGTTTCAATTAATAGTTTGATAATAGTAGTTTATAATCTAAAACCCAAAAATGTATGGAAGTGACATTTGGACAAATACACACTTAGCCTAGATAGATACTCGACTCCATTCCTAGCTCTTTGTGGAAATCGATCCTGACGCTCATATCGGGTAAAAGCTATTGTGACCCTCTCTTCCTACTTTTTAGTTGTGTGGAGTTGGAAGCGATCAAGCACCAGCCATCTCTTAGGATGGAGGAGGAGCCCAGACTCCTGCTACTCGCACTTTAGAGCAGATGGCTCCTCAGTTTCAAACTCCAGCAGCTCAGCTAGGATGAGCAGTTCAGCCGGGTATGGTAGCTCAGACCGGTGATGGAGCAGCTATGTTTGCTGATGCTTTGTGGAGATTGGACAGGTTCACCAAGCTCAACCTCTTCACTATCACTTTCAGCGGTGCATCTTCTGAGGATCCCCAGGATTATTTGGATAGCTGTCATGAGGTTCTCAGGAATATGGGGATAGTGGAGACCAATGGGATCGACTTTGCTACCTTTAACTTATCTGGATCCTCCAAGACTTGGTGGAGGGATTACTGTTTGGCTAGACTAGTTGGGTCACCAGCTTTGACTTGGGATTAGTTTTCTCAGCTATTTCTAGAGAAGTTTCTTCCTACCACTCAGATAGAGATCTATAGGAGGCAGTTTGAGTGTCTCCAGTAGGGTTCTATGAATGTTACTCAGTATGAGACCATGTTTATTGATTTGGCCCGTCATGCTCTACTTATACTCCCCACTGAGAAAGAGAGAGTGAGGAAATTCATTAAGGGACTCATTTAGCCTATTCTACTTCAGATGGCTAAGGAGACGGGGAGTGAGATTTCTTTTTAGGAGGTGGCCAATGAGGCTAGGAGAGTTGAGATGGTTCTATTGCATGGATGTGATCAGGGGTCTGACAAGAGGCCTCGTCATTCAGGCAGATTCAGTGGCGCCTCATCTGGAGGCAGGGATTCGTATGGTAGAGGCCATCCTCCTAGGCCTTTTCAGTCAGCACTTCAGGCTTCTCATGGTGCTTCAGGTGGCCGTGGTTCTCATATGCAGTATTCTGATCAGCAGTCCTACAGAGCACCACCAGCTCCTATCAGTGCACCGCCGCTCTAGAGTTTTCAGGGTGGTCATTTAGATTGTCAAGGTCAGTAGTCTCAACAGCCGAGGGCTTGTTATACTTGTGGCGATATGGGGCATATTACTAGATTTTGCCTTCGAGCATCGAGTAGTTCTCAGCATCAGGGTTCCCGTGCCATGGTTCAGGTACCAAGTGTTCCACGGCCCGCTCAGCTAGCTAGAGGCGGAGGTATAGGTGCTAGAGTTGGAGGTATAGGTGTTAGAGGTGGAGGCTAGCCAGCAGCAGGTCATCCAAGAGATATAGTTTAGAGTGGTGGGGCCCTGCCCCGATGTTATGCTCTTCCAGCCAGGCCTGAGGCTGAGGCTGAGGCTTCCAATGTAGTTATCACAAGTATTGTTCTGGTTTGTAGTAGAGATGCTTCAATTCTATTTGATCTAAGATCTACGTATTCCTATGTGTCATCTTATTTTGCAATGTATTTGGTCATGCCTAGTTATTCTTTAATGCTCCTGTATATATGTGTCCACACCGGTGAGTGATTCTATTGTGGTAAATCCTGTTCATCGTTCATGTATAGTTGTGATTGGGGGTCTTGAGACTCGTGTAGATTTGTTACTTCTGGACATGGTTGATTTTGATTTCATATTGGGGATCGACTGGTTATCACCTTACCATGCTATCTTTGACTGTCATGCCATGATTGTGACCTTAGCCTTGCCGGGGTTTCCTCGTTTAGAGTGGAGAGGGACTCCTGGTCATTCTACCCGTAGTGTTATCTCATATATGAAGGCTCAGCGCACGGTCGAGAAGGGGTGTTTGGCCTATTTGGTATATGTTCGTGATTTTAGTGTCGAGGTTCCTTCTATTGATTTTGTGCCTGTTGTTCATGAGTTTCCTAGGGTATTTCCTTCAGACCTGTCAGGTATGCCACCCGATAGGGATATTGACTTCTACATTGATTTAGCTCTGGGCACTCAGCCCATTTCTATCCCGTCGTATTGCACGGCCCCGCCTGAGTTGAAAGAGTTGAAGGAGCAATTGCAAGATTTTCTTGAAAAAGGTTTCATTAGACCTAGTATCTCACCTTGGGGTGCGCCGGTGTTGTTTGTTAACAAGAAGGACGGATCGATGAGAATGTGTATACATTACCGGCAGTTGAACAAGGTTACAATCAAGAATAAGTATCCATTGACGAGGATCGATGATTTGTTTGATCAGCTTCAGGGTGCCAAGGTATTTTCGAAGATTGACTTGAGATCTGGCTACCATCAGTTGAGAATTAGGGCATCCGATGTCACTAAGACAGCTTTCCATACTCGGTACGAGCATTTTGAGTTCTTGGTGATGTCATTCGGGTTGAAAATTGCCCCAACAGCTTTTATGGATTTGATGAACCAAGTGCTTAGGCCTTACTTAGATTCGTTCGTGATAGTCTTCATTGATGATATTTTGATCTATTCCCGTAGCCGGGAGGAGCATGAGCAGCATCTGAGAGTGGTCTTCCAGACTTTGAGAGATAGTCGGTTGTATGCCAAGTTTTTGAAGTGTGAGTTCTTGTTGAGTTCAGTTGCATTCTTGGGTCATGTTGTATCAGCAGAGGGTATTCAGGTAGATCCAAAGAAGATAAAGGCAGTCAAGAACTGGCCTAGACCAGCATCAGCTAGAGAGATCCGGAGTTTCTTGGGTTTGGCAGGCTATTACCGTCGGTTTATGGAGGGGTTCTCATCTATTGCAGCCCCGATGACCAGGTTAACCCAGATGGGTGCCCAGTTCAGGTGGTCGGACGAGTGTAAGGCGAGCTATCAGAAGCTCAAGACAGCTTTGACTACAGTACCAGTATTGGTTTTGCCCACAGGATCAGGGCCATATACAATTTATTATGATGCATCTCGTATTGGACTTGGTGCGGTGTTGATGCAGGATGGCAAGGTCATTTCTTATGCTTCGCGTCAGTTGAAGATTCATGAGAAGAATTATCCAATCCATGATTTAGAGTTAGCAGTCATTGTTCACGCGTTGAAGATTTGGAGGCATTATCTATATGGCGTGTCATGTGAGGTGTTCACGGATCACAAGAGTTTGCAATACTTGTTCAAGTAGAAGAAGCTAAATTTGAGGCAGAGAAGGTGGTTGGAACTATGAAAGGACTATGATATCACTATCTTATATCATTCGGGAAAGGCCAATGTGGTGGCCGATGCTTTGAGTAGGAAGTCAGTCAGTATGGGCAGTCTTGCGTATATTCCGGTCGGTGAGAGACCACTTGCTTTAAATGTTCGGGCTTTAGCCAATCAGTTTGTAAGGTTGGATGTTTTCGAGCCTAGTTGTGTATTAGCTTGCACAGTCGCTCGTTCTTCTTTGTTGGAGCGTATCCGAGATCGACAGTGTGGTGACCCTCATCTGTGTGTCCTTAGAAACATAGTGCAACACGGAGGCGCCAAGCAGGTTACCTTAGGAGATGATGAAGTTTTGAGGTTGTAGGGTTGAGTTTGTGCGCCTAATGTTAATGGGCTCCGGGAGTTGATTTTAGAGGAGGCCCATAGTTCTCGGAACTCTATTCATCCGGGCGCCACTAAGATGTATCAGGATTTGGCATTATTGGTGGAGGAGAATGAAAAAGGACATTGTTGCATATGGGGCTCGGTGTTTAAATTGTCAGCAGGTTAAGTACGAGCATCAGAGACCTGGTGGTTTTTTCCAGAATATGGAGATTCCTGAGTGGAAGTGGGAGTGTATCACCATGGACTTCGTTTTTGGACTCCCACGGACTTAGAGGAAGTTCGATGCAGTGTGGGTTATTGTTGATAGGCTGACCAAGTCAGGACATTTCATTCATGTGGCAGTCTCATATTCTTCTGAGAGGTTAGCTGAGATCTATATCTGGGAGATCGTTCATCTTCATGGTGTGCCCGTGTCTATCATTTCGGACCGAGGTACGTAGTTTACCGCACATTTCTAGAGAGCAGTTCAGTGGGAGTTGGGCACACGGGTTGAGTTGAGCACATCATTTCATCCTCAGATAGACGAACAGTCCTAGCGCACTATTCAAATTTTGGAGGATATTCTCTGAGCTTGTGTCATTGACTTTGGAGGCTTGTGGGATCAGTTCTTGCCTTTAGCAGAGTTTTCCTACAACAACAGCTACCAGTCGAGCATCTAGATGGCTCTTTATGAGGCTTTATATGGTTGGCGGTGTCGATCGCCGGTTGGATGGTTTGAGCCGGGAGAGGCTCAGTTGTTGGGTACGGATCTAGTGCAGGATGTCTTGGACACGATCAGGATTATTCAGGATAGGTTTTGTACAGCTCAGTCCAGGCAAAAACGTTATGCCGACCGTAAGGTTCGCAATGTGGCATTCATGGTCGGTGAGCGGGTGTTGCTTCGGGTGCCGCCTATGAAGGGCGTGACGAGGTTTGGGAAGAGGAGCAAGCTTAGCCCTAGGTTCATTGGTCCTTTTAAGATTCTTGATCGAGTGGGAGAGGTAGCTTACAGACTTGCGTTGCCGCCGAGCTTATCGGTTGTGCATCCAGTGTTTTATGTGTCCATGCTTCGGAAGTATCACGGCGATCCATACCATGTGTTAGATTTTAGCACTATCCAGTTGGACAAGGACTTGTCCTATGAGGAGGAGCCGGTAGCTATTCTAGACCGGCAGGTTCATCAGTTGAGATCGAAGAGTTTTCCTTCTGGCCGTGTTCAGTGGAGAGGTCAGCCTGTTGAGGCGAAGACATGGGATTCCTAGTCTGATATGCTGAGCCAATATCCCCATCTTTTCTCTGACTCAAGTACTTCCTACTTATGTTCGTTCGAGGACGAACGGTTGTTTTAGAGGTGGAGAATGTGATGACCCAAAAGGTCATCACTTGTGTTGCAAGTAAATTCAGTGTCCCGAAGTTTTAAAACCTCCTTTTTATCTCACCTTGTTATGCATGCGTAGTCCAGGCGTGTATCCGGAAAGCTATTTTGTGAAAATATGTGAGAAGGATAAATTTTGCTTTTAAAATGAATTAAAATTGATTTATGTCAACATTTTGGGTAAATGGACCCGGACCTATGATTTGATGGTCCCGGAGGGTCTGTAGGAAAATATGGGACCTGGGCGTATGCCCGTAATCGAATTTCAAGGTCCCAAAGTCGAGAAATAAATTTTTAAATAAAAATGTTTTCTAGAAAATATATGAGTTTTTGGAAATTAAATATGTTTGAAAGTGATGGTATCGGGCCCGTATTTTGGTTTCGGAGCCCGGTACAGGTCTTATATAGTATTTAAGTTGAGCCCATAAAGTTTGGTAAGAAACGGACTTGAAATGACGTGAATCGGACCCTTGGTTGTTAAAAAAATGGAACTTAAGAGTTCATGAGGTTTTTCTTTGATTTTGATGCTAAATTCATTGTTAAAGTTGTTAATTTGGCGATTTGATCGCACGAGTAAGTCCATATGAAGTTTTGAGTTAGAATGCATGTTTGGTTTAGAGACTCGAGGGCTCGGGTGTGTTTCGGATAGGTTTCAGGATATTTTTACACTTAGAAAAGTTGCAGGTTCAAAGAAAGTTGCAGGTCTCTGAAGTCAGGTCTTGCGGTCCGCGATGGAGCAAGGCCACACTTGTGCGGCCGCGCTCAATTTCTTGCGGTCCGCGGTGGAGCTCCGTGGCAGCAGTACTTTTTATGCGGTCCGCGGAAAGGGTCTGATGGGTATATTTAAACTGATCTTTCAGTTATTTTTCACTTTTCAAAACCCTAAAAACATAAGAGGCGAGTTCCCCAATACTCTTTCTTATCTGAATCACTAGTAAGTGATTTTAAACTCATTTGTTTCACTCCTTAACTTCTTTTTACAAGATTTTATCCTAGAATCTAGGGTTTTCATGGTGGAATTGGAAATTTTGGGTAAAACCTAAGAACATTGAAATTTGGGGATTTAGACTCAAATCGAGGTCGGATTCTAAAACCAATTATATATCCGGGCTCGGGGTGAATGGGTAATCGGGTTTTGGACCGAATATTGGGTTTGGACCAAGAGGGCCCGGGGTCGATTTTTGGACTTTTTGGGAAAAATTTAATAGACCTATTTTTATGCATTGGAATTGATTCATTTTGCATTTATTAATATCGTTAAGTAAATTGTGACTAGATACAAGCGAGTTGGTGGTGGAAACAAGAGGTGAAGCGGTAGTTGAGGCTTGAATTGTGTTCGTTGCATCGAGGTAAGTGTTTGGTCTAACCTTAGATTGAGGGATTAAGAGTTGTGTCCTATTTGCTATGTGTTATTTGTTGAGTATGACATATAGCCATGGTGACGAGTATCTATGTGTTGGTGTCAAGCATGCCCGTGAGTCTTATATTATGATTAATGTGACTCCGTTTGTATTGTTCATGCCTTATGTGATGATTTCTGTTGTTGAGCAAAGCTTGTGCAAGTAATAGTGGTATTTGAATATTGTAGAGCATTGGCTCAAGTTGTATAATGAATTGGGGAAGTATAATTGGCAATTAAACCTTATAGAGCATTGGCTCAAGTTGTGAAGTGAGTTGTGAAGTAAATGTGAAAAAGAGATGAGGATTATTATATTGTCTCCCTTGCCGGGATGTTGTTATGTTATCTCCCTTGCTGGGATGTTGATTGTTGAACTACTATTCCCTTGCCATGATTTTATTGTGATTTTATTTATTTCCTTGCCCTTAATGCTTGTGATTGTTTTTTGGGTGAGGAAGAGTGTTAAAGCATGAAGGGTGATGTCGTGCATTATTTTGGTGAGAGAGTATTAAAGCACGAATGGTGATACTGTGTATGATTTTGTAAGGAAAAGTGTAAAAGCACGAAGGGTGATGTCGTGCCGATGTACAATTCCATGCAGATTATATTGATTTTATGGTGAGGATGAGTGTAAAAGCGCAAAGGGTGATGTCGTGCAGATTATATTGATTCTTATGGTGAAGACAAGAGTAAAAGCACGAAGGGTGATGCCATGAACTTGTTTGATTTCTGATTCTTGTTGATAATTGAGTTATGGTATTCCTTACGATTACTTGTTGTCCTTCTGTTATCATTTGATGTTTCCCCGCGGCATGTTTCCCCTTCACATCCTTAATTGTACATTTCTGCTTTTATTTTCCTCTGTATATGATTTAACTTCACAGGTTATTTGGTAGTCTAGTCCTTGCCTCGTCACTACTTCGTCGAGGTTAGGCTAGGCACTTACCAGCACATCGGGTCGGTTGTGTTAATACTACACTCTACACTGTGTGCAGATCCCGGTACTGGAGCATATGGATCGTAGCTTTGGGTTGCTGCCTTCAATCCAGTCCGAGATTCCGAGGTAGTCCTGCAGGCATACGCAGGCCTTGGCATCTTCTCCTATCCTTTTATTCTGTTTCTTTTACATGTTTCAGAGACAGTGTTGTAATAAATCTTTCAGACCTTTATTTGTAGTATTCCTAGACAATCTATGAAATTGTGACACCAGTCTTGGGTAGTTTATGTATGGATTGATATTGGCATCATTATTAATATGACACGTTTCAGTCTTCCGCTTTTAATTTCCGTTGTCCATATGATGTTGGATCTTAATTGTTAAAGGACTAAAGATGGAAAAGAAAAGGTAGATAATTCAAACGGTTGGCTTGTCTAGCTTTCACTAGTAGGCGCCATCACGACATCCAAGGGTGGAAAAATTCGGATCATGATAGCTCGCCGGTTCTGTTATCGTGGTACAAATTTTTTCATGTTGCCTCACCAGCATTATTATTGTGATATACATATCGTTTACTGTTGAATATAATAATGCTAAATCAAACCCAGGTGGCCCATCTTCATCACAACCCTCTTCTTCATCTGTTGCAATAATCTAGTCAACTATGAGTTGTATACTACTGAATATAATACTGGGTTTAATTTACTTGAAAATGTTGTCTATCCCCTACTAGTTTCATTAAATGTGATTATTCGTAATTTTGTCTCTTGTTAACTTGTCTGATGTATTTTTTTCTTTTTCCGTTTCCAAGTATTTCTAGTTTTGATTGTTTTTAGGATATTGTATGCATAATTAGTAGATATTTAATTATTGGATTTTTAAAGTACTAATTGTTTTAGTGGCACAGTTTTAAATTTTCAAGATTACCAATTTTTACAGATTTATGTTGCAGTTTGAGTGGTTTGTGTACTTATTTTGATAGTTTTTTATTTACTGAAACTGATGAATGATGAGTCAATGTGTTGGATTGTATGATTTCTAAGTACTGTTTTGCCTTGTCTATCATTGTTTCACATTGAATTAATACCCTCAAACCCGCCTAAACTATACAATATTTGTCAGTGTCTTATCTAAACTATCGCATGTCCCCGAAAATCCCCTGAACTGTATCCCCCTTTATAATAAAATCACCCATCTCATTCTTACTAGAGTGTGTGATACACTCTCTAAATAATTTTTAAAACCTGTTATGTGCCAATCCACATGGATATTTAATTACGTTAATTTTAAAAACATGTTTAATTAATATATGTTAATCTAACTACGTGAAAAAAATGGGATTTTGTTGCACAGTCCGTCATTTACTCCTCTCAATGTATGGTCTCTTTGCTATCATCGAAAGAATTCTCTCATCGGAGATGAGAGACACCTTCTCTAAGTAGTGATTCTCTTCATTAATTACGGTTTCTACCATTAATTTCTCTATCTATTGTTGCTTCTATTCAAATTCGGAATTAAATCTAGGGTTTTGTGATTGTTTGTTGAGATTTGTGATTTTTGTCAGTAAATAAAGCTAGAGAAGAAGAAGAAGAAGAGGAGAAACAGAGAAGACTCGTAAGTATTCAAATATTGAATTCGTTATTCTAACTCTCTTCTTGCCTTGTTATTAGTAATTTGTTTTGTTAAAAAAGGTTTAGGCTTTTTCCTTTTTGTTGGGGGATTTTGTGCTCCTTCATTCAAATAAATTTGGGTAAGAATGAAGGATGGATAAAACGATAAAGATAAGAAATAAACTCAATAATAACAAGAGAGAGAGAATTTCAAACGAATTAAGATGAAAAAATGGAGGAAAAATAGAGAAGAAAGGCGCAATATAAAGAAAAAGAGGAGAAAATATAAGTTTTAAAAAAAGGGAGCAAATTACTTGTTAGTTGATGTTAGATGGGCCCATTTTAATGGCTATTGTCACCCTTCATGTGCTCTTATGCGATTTATTTCACATAATATGTCACAAAAGGGATGGGGGATTTTATTATGAAGGAAAATATAATTTAGGGGATTTTCACGGACAAATGATAGTTTAGATAGAAAACTGACAAATATTATATAGTTTAGGAGGATTTGAGGGTATTAACTCTTGCATTGAGGGTACAGTTAATTGGATTCAAAGAGATCTTAAATAAGGAGTATAGGATTTGGAAAGCACAACCTTAAGTGCTACTTATCATCCTTTATTTGGATAAAAAGTAGATTACTTGAAAGTAAACCTTCTCTTATTTAGGTAGGTATTAATTAGCTCTTTCACCTCGAACACAACAACATAAGTCTAAACCGAAGAGCCAGCACTTTATCCCTACATTTATAGAGGTTTTAGACCTCCATGGCTTTTTACAATGTTGAAATTAAGAAAGTGTCTTTTTTAGATCTCTTATGTATAAAAGATAAATCTCTTATGTATAAAAGTAAATCTCTCATGTGTAAAAAAAAGAGATGGGGTCATAAAACTAAAAACAAGTTTGTAATGGGCCACAAAACCATTTGACCCCATACAATAGTAACAGTAACCATCATGTCCACACTTCACACCAGTGTGATCCTAACTTTCTCAACTTACTACCCCTTATCCTAAGTTAGCTTAGAGTTTAAGCCGAACGCGCAATTTGCATGTATGAGTTAACAGTTAAACCACAAACATCCGAAGTTTGATATAGATATAGTAGAACATAACGGCCGATACATTTTCTAAAATAACGTTTTGAGCATTTGCACTTTGCTCGCCTGTTCTCGGGCATGACTAGCTCCGTATGATGTATTATGACTTAGTAAATCGTCGGTTTTGGTTTTCAGGTTAATGGGAATAGATATGGAAGAATGATCCTCAGCTTGAAGCTTTAAATTTAAAAGGTTTGACCAAGTTTTGACTTTTCAGTGGTTGATCTTGAATTTGGTTTTTTATTATTTGTCTAGCTCCATTGGGTGATTTTGGATGTGGGAGCGTGTTCAGAATGTAATTGGGAGGCCCGTGGTAGATTTAGTCTTGAATTGGCGAAATTGGAAATTTGGCATTTTTCGGTCGGCAGTGAAAATCTTGATATCGGGGTTGGAATGGATTTCCAAAAATCGGAATAAGTCTATTGTGTCAAATTGTGTCGTGTGTGCAAAATTTTAGGTCATTCGGTTGAGGTTTGATAGGTTTTTGGATCGGTTGTGGAATTCGAAAGTTTGAAAATTCTTAGGCTTGAATCCGAGAGTGATTTGGCGTTTCGATGTTGCTTTGAGTATTCCGAGGGTTGGTATGTGTTTGAATAATGATATGTGACTTGTTCGTATTTTTGGTTGAGGTCCCGGGGGCTTCGGGATGAATTCGGAAGGTTGTCGGAAAGATTGGAATTTGTAATTTAGCAGCTTTAGCTATTGTCTTCTATCATAACCACACATGTGGATTGGGGACCGCAGGTGCGAGCCAGAGAAGTGGAAAGGAGACCGCAGAAGCGGCAAGGATTGCAGGAGCAGAGGTCTGGACCGCATCTGCGAGCCCGCAAGTGCGAGACCTGGGTCGCAGGTGCGGTGTCTAAGAAATTAATGAAAAACCGTGGGTACGGTTAAGTTTACCACAGGTGCGGTCCGCAGAAAACATATTTAGGTCGCAGGTGCGGAAATGCATGGGTAGAAACTATATAAGCATCCCTTCGCAAATTTTTGCCCATTTCCACCATTTTTTAGACGGGATTGGAGCTTTTGGAGGGTTTTGAAGAGGAAATCAAGGAGATTCTTGTTGAGGTAAGATTTTTGAACTTAATACAGGTATCTATGGTGAATTTCAGTTAATTAAACATGGAAATTGAAGAGATTAGGGGTGAAAATTTGGGAAATTAGGGCTTGAAATTGGAGAATTAAAATTGGAGATTTGAGGGGCCATTTGAGGTCCGATTTTGATGCTTTTGTTATGTATAGACTCGTGAGAGGATAAGGATTCTGGTGTTGTAATTATTATCGAGTTCCGAGATATGGGCCCGGGGGCTGGGTTTGACCAATTTCGGGATTTTGAGTTTAATTTGATAATTTTCACGTGGGCTTTGTTCCTTTGGCTTGTATTAATATTATGATTCTAATTTTGTATAGATTTGGGACGATTTGATGCCGAGTCAAGAGGCAAGGGTATTGCGGAGTAGATTTTCGTCCGGTTTGAGGTAAGTAACGATTGTAAATCTAGACCTGAGGGTATGAAACCCCGAAATTTCGTACTATTTTTTATAAAGAGGTGACGCACATGCTAGGTGACAGGCGTGTGGGTGTGCATCCATAGGGATTGTGACTTGGTCCGTCCCATGGCAACTGTAAAGTTGCATATTTTGATAAACTCTATATAAAATCTATGTATTTAAAAATTATTCTGTTAATTTGGGCTAAATGCCATGTTTGAGGCCTTGTGCCATACTGTTTGGGCCCTCAGGGGTATTTTACTACCATCCTCACACTGTTTTGATTTGAAAGCATATATATATATATGGATCGAGCTATACGCCACAGCGATATGCTGGATCGGGTTGCGCACCGCAACGATATAGCGCTTGGGTAGTAGGAGCCCTTCCGGAATATGTACACCCCTAATGAGCGTAGTCGACTATATGTTTACGGATCGGGTTGCGCGCCGCAGCGGTTATTATTATGAGATATCTATTGAGCAGGAGTGCTGAGTGTGAGTACTGATTGACGAGAGTTGAGTCATGAGTGACTGAGATATATATATATATATATACACGAGTGATGCTTTGCCCGAGGGGCTTGTTTTATGAAATTACTATTTTCACTCCTCTTTATACTGAGCCTTTATTGAAATGTTAAATGAATATTTTAAACAACTTTTATTGAAACTGGAGTTCTTAATGAGATGTTCGGAATTTAATTACTGATTTGGCTTTGTTATTTCCACTGAGCGTTTTATGTTATGAAATGTATATGAGTGACCGGGAGGTTTGCCGTGGGACTACTTATGATTTTCATCATTTTTACTCTAAACTTACTGAATGTTTGTTGAAACTGTTAGAAAGACATTTTTCAAAGAATTTTACGGAAATTGGAGTTTAATTAGATGAGTTGATATATACTGTTTTGGAAACATACTGTGCCCACTGTGGTGTTATAACGTGGATTATGTGTTTTCTTACTGCTTAGTCTTTATTTACTTTGTTTACTTATTGAATTGGCGTACTCACATTATTCCCTGCACCTTGTGAGCAAATCCAGGTGCTAGAGCCTCCGAGTGAGAGTTGATCGTTGCCTTCAGGGTATTATCTAGAGATTGCAAGGTAGCTGTACAGTGTTCGCAGTCATGCCTTTCTCCTTTCTATCCTTTGTATTTTATATTTCAGTCTTATCTTGTATTAAGCAGACAGTATTGGATTGCATTTAGTGGCTCATGACTAGTGACACCAGGATCAGGCAGTGTGGATGTAATTGCGTATTTATTTTTTCGCGTATTTTGTTATATTAAAATGAAAGATTTGAGATTGTATCTGATTAGAAAATGAATTTACAAAAGACATTTATGTTGTTAGTGTTGATTTGGCTAGCCTAGTACTGTGATAGGCGCCATCATAACGGGGGTGGTTTGGGGTCATGACAAGTTGGTATCAGAGTCTAGGTTACATAGGTCTCACAAGTCATGAGCGGGTTTAGTAGAGTCCCGCGGATCGGTACGGAGACATCTATACTTATCTTCTAGAGGCTGCAGAACCCTTAGGAAACTTCACATTCTTGAATTCTTATCATACAACATTGATTTAGCTTGAAGTGTAACTCTTTAAATTTCTTCCACGCGTTCGTATGTGCACATGAGCGCTTGGTATCAGTTGTGCATCGACGGCTTATGATTCTCTGGATGAGGTGCGAGATGTGATCTTGGTATGTTGATGATGGGCCAGTCTGGAGGACTTGAGGCCGAGTTTTGTTTGTGGCTTGAGTATTGAGATTTTAATTGTGTAAGCACGTGTATTTGGGACTTATATGTCCATTTGTGTCCTTATTGGTAGGATTTATGGTTGGATGACTATGGGGTGAGTATGATTTGATTGCGAGATAGGTTCAGTTTGTTCGAATGTGACAAGAAGAGTTTGTTGGAGATGTAGCAAGGACTATTGGGTGTTTGACTTCTGTTTTGAGTTGGCGTGTGGCCTCGAGCTATGGGTGTGTTAAAGGACCTCTCATGTAGTTTAGTTGTGGAGTGGGGTGGATCTTCATTTTGTGTTATGAGTTCAGATCTAGGGGATTAAGTGATTGTGTAATAGTTATGATTATGGAAGAGTATAGAGAGATACCAGTTTGAGGCTAAGCAGGTGGGTTATTTCATGCGGGGTGTTTTGAGGTTTGTATGATCCCTATGTTGTTTGTTGGGAGTCCTCTTTTACCAGTAAGATATATATATGTTGCAATATGAGTTTGGATCGCTTATGAGAGTGGGCTTGTCTGCTATGAAGGTGAACGCGAGATTTGTAGATGATTGGAAATACTAGATGGTTTGTATTGCATGAGCTTATGAAAGGATTTAGTTGGATCTCACTATGGTATTATGGCAGTAATAGAGTATGGGCATTGTGAGTTTTTGTGTGTTTTGATCTATGGCTTTGAGCCAAGTGGGGGAATTTGCTATTGATCAGTTGATTGCACGATTATATGTTGTGTTATTTCCAATTTGAGGTATAGTAGTGAATCAGTTATGGCTTACAGAGGTTGAGATCGACGATGACTTGATTAAAGGAAATTTCGGATAAGGGTTGTGTTATGATTTATGGGTATATGAGAAACATTGGATGATTTAGTTGTTGTTTGTAAAATGTAATGTGTATGGAGTAGGAAAATAAATCGCTTAGCGGCTTAGGAAAATGGGTTACTTCCTTGGGTGTTGGAGTGCTAATGGGGCACAAGTCGTTCGGTCCGTTCGATCAATCTAATTGAGATGTGAGAAGAGTGGATAACTTTCGAGAACGGTTATAGTAAATTCAAGATTTATACGTGGCAATTGGGATCTTCAAGATGTGTGTTGGCTAGAAACTAAGATGTATATGGGAGGATGTCAGGACTTGTGGCATTTGTGTATCATTATGGATTCTACATACCAGTATTAGGAAGGCGAAGGTAATGTCTTTAGATTCGCATAAGGTCTCTTTAGAGCGGGTATCTCGGTTGTGGTACTTTTGGGGGTGATTCAGAAGAATACAACGGTTTATGAGCCTTAGGGCAGTGTGATTTTATGCTAAAGTTTGTGGGGCAAGTTTTAGTTAAGGATAGTGGTGTACTAGCAAGGAAACACATAAATTTGAAGGTAATTCGGAAGGAACTCAGAAAATTAGGACAGCTTGGTAGTATGTTGGATCGGCATGGTAATATATATGATCGGTTCTTGGGTGCTTATGAAGCGATGGGTTTCTACGGGTGTTCTGTGGCAATGCTCTTAGGTATTGATGGCTTGCGTAGATTGGTTGAGTTAGAAGGAGTCAGTCCTGATGGTTTTGTTTTGTGCAAAGGGGATTCGGAGAGTTCTTTATGATTTCTACCACGGTTGGAGGTGTACATTTTCTATTGACGTGAGGAGTATGAGATGTATAGTGACTTTCTCTTAGATGGGATCAAATGAAAAAGTTCTTGGTTGGTTGAGTACGTAGTTGCTTGTAGCTCGGAGTAGATTATAAAGTTCTCATATTTATCATAGGATGGTATGGTATATGCAGTATGTTGTGTGGGGTTGAGATTTGCATGTGTAAGGTCACATTTCACTTTTTAAAGGAATGTCATAAATTCTTAGGCAGCATGGATAGTTTCAGATGACAAATGAGATCACTGATTGGTATGGCTTGATGAAGGTATACATTTCAGACAGGGTGATGTGTTTGAGTTATGGATACTTCATTGGTATTGCATCACTATCTTGTCTGATCGCCTGCTAATATTCAAAGATTGCTTGGTGGCGCAGAAGAATTTTAGAAGTACCCCTCGTGGAATGATCGAGTACTAGATATGTGTTAGATATTTGGGAGGTGGAGTTGGGATCGGATATGGTGATTCGTGTGCTTTATTGATTTGGAGACTGGGAGTTCTCTTAAACATGTTATTTCATGGTTGTGGACTGTGAATATGTGGGCAAGCTAGTCAGATGATAGTATGTGCTGCACATTCAACCATTGTGAACTTTTAGAGAGTTATTTATCTATTGTGGGTGACCAGAGTTGATTTGGGGTTCATTAGTAGGCCAATATGGATGTGTGTTCTGCATCGAGTCGGATATGTTGACTCTGAACTACTACTATTGAGAGAGGTGCCATTCCGTTGTTGTTAAGCTTGTTCGTGTTCCGATATTTATTTGTGAGTTACTCTTGTATGCTACGTGAGATTCTGATTCATCGATTAAAGGCACAAATGATATGGTTCTATTTGGGCTTTATAGCGGAATTTGAGTGAGATGCGCATCTGGGTATTGCACGATTGATTGCGCATTGGGTATGTTCTTTCGAGCCAGTGTGGCATTTGCGTCACTGCTTCTCCTTGGTTGCGGTGATTCACTCATGGTACTAGACATCAAATTACACGTAGTTGTTGATTTTAAGCATGGTGACTTGAGGTGTCTCGTGTGGTCTAGTGTTTTGATAGGATTGTGAATTGCAACAAAGTTATATGGAGGTATGATCCTTTGGGTTAGATTTGTGTGTTCTAGTTCTACAGTGTGATAGGTTCTTAGCATTGTGTTGTGGTGGTATTGGTGATATTGCGGTACAGCTCTCTTATTTGAGTCATTTTTCATGATTTGAGTGCGTTCGGATTGTTGCTTATTGGTACGCGGATTGCATGGGTTGTGGCTTTAGATTGTGTTGATGTGTCATGTCACCAGAGTAGTCGTGTTGGATGAGATGAGGTCATTGGACCTAGAATGAATACTATCGGATTCGATTTCAGCATGTTGGAAGGATAATATTGAAATTCAGCCTAGAAATTTACTATAGTCCCTGCGGAAGGAGAGGGAGCTCCATGACTGGTTGAACTAAGGAATGATTATGATTTTTGCGTGTTTCTTTCATCATTGGCAGTATACGAAAGTGTTGGAATGAGGCTTTGGTTTGATAAGAGGTTCATTACCGAAATTGGGTTGTTTGAGCAGCTGCTGTGATTAGAAGTTATCGCTACGAGTGTCTGAGTTATGTGGTATATCATATGATTACATCTTAGGTTACGAACATGGTTTGATACAGCTTGTTCGGACTTATTCAGGGTATAGGTGTGAGATTATGATCTTAAAGATGATTTCGAAAGTAGAAATTTGGTTCTAAGATTTATGGGCTATGATGGATTGTGAAATTTCAGTCATGTTGTGCTATCAGACCTATATGGGATAGGGTAACATGGGATCACCCCAGGGTATGTGCATAATGAGGATACTGTGACGACCTGGCCAGTCGTCTTAAGAATTAACACCCCAATTCCCTATTAACTACTGTCCTCGTATTTATTTCTACTATTTTGATTTGCCGGGATGTTCGGTTTTGAGTTTCGGAGAGTTTTGGGACACTTAGTCCCTAAATGAGAGCTTAAATTTGGGAAATATGACCGTAGTGGGAACAGTGTGAAGACATCCTCAGAATGGAATTCCGAGGGTTCTGTTAGCTCTATTGGGTGATTTCGGGTTTAGGAGCGTGATCGGATTGTGTTTTGGAGGTCCATAGCTAGTTTAGGCTTGAAATGCCAAAAGTCGAATTTTTGAAGTTTCCGGTTCGATAGTGAGATTTTGATCCGAGGGTCGAAATGGAATTCCGGAAGTTGGAGTAGCTCTGTAGTGTTGAATGTGACGTGTGTGCAAAATTTCAGGTCATTCGGACGAGGTTTGATAGACTTTTTGATCGAAAGCATAATTTTTGAGTTTTTGAAGTTCTTAGGCTTGAATCTGATGTTAAATTGGTGTTTTGATGTCGTTTTGAGCGTTTCAAAGGTTGGAACAAGTTTGAATGATGTTTTAGGACTGGTTTGCATGTTTGGTTGAGGTACTGGGGGCTCGGGTGAGTTTCGGGTGCTTGGAGGAAGTTGAATTTGGACTTAGGGAGATTTTTGCATTTGCTGAACCTTTCATAACGTCACCTGCGTGTGTGGGACCGCAGGTGTGGTGCCACAGAAGTAGCTATTGGACCGCAGAAGCAGAAATTTGGTCCAGCTCCAAGAGCCGCAGGTGCAAGAAGGGTAACACACCTGCAAGACCAAAGGTCTATCGCAGAAGCGGAAAATGGATTTAAGTGAAATGTCGCAGATGCGACTATGTCCTCGCAGAAGCGGGACCGCAGATGCAGTACCAGAGCTGCAGAAGCAGATTAGCTGGGCAGAAATATATAAATTCTTGCCTTCACGAATTTGAGTTATTTCACCTTTTTTCAAATGGGAAGAAGCCTTGGGGAGCATTTTCAAGAGAGATTTACGGAGGAATTTATTGGGGTAAGGTCTTTAGTCCCTAAACTCGTTATTGGGGTGATTTTTATCATTATAAACATGAAAATTTAAGGAAAATCAGTGGTAATTTGGGGGTTAGGGCTTGACTAATTAGAGAACTTTGAGTGATGATTTGAGGGACCATTTGAGGTCTGATTTTGGTACTTTTCGTATGATGAACTCGTGAGAGTGTGAGGATTCTGGAAATGTGAATTTCACCCGATTTCAAGATGTGGGTCCGAGGGGTGTTTTGGTTATTTTACCTAATTTTGCGCTAATTGTTGAAAATTTGGTTTTCTTTAAGTAACTTCAATTGTGTTCCTTTTTCCTGTTTTATACTACTTGCAAATTTAAGTCTGTTGTTAGCTTAAAAAAAAGCATGTTTAATTGACTTAATTGCTTACTTGCTTAAACTGCCTTAATTGTATTATGTGAAGCATGGTAGGTTAGAATTACCTGTTTTACTTGGTACGAAATTGAGCTTAGTTGAGTATTCTTTGTATTGTTGTTGTGTGTTTTACTTTGGGACTACGGGATGGCATCTCGAGAGGTCCCATGTACGCATTTATGATTTGAGCTGAGGTGCGGGATACCGAGATATCCCTAGCACGTATATTGAGGATATCAAGAGATCCTCGGGATACCAAGAGATACCTAGTATATATTGAGGATACCAGGAGATCACTGGAACATATTGAGGGTACTAAGAGATCCTCGGGATACTGAGATCCCCGGTTATTATCCTTGTGAAAAGTGGTATTTCCTTGTGATTGTTTTATCTCTGTTCCAGTTATTGTATTCCTTATTATCATGTATTAAATTCTTACTGTCAGCTTTCAACTGTACTGCTTATCTTATTCTGTCATCCCTAATATTGTTTAATCTTAGTAAGGCCCTGACCTTCCTCGTCACTACCCAACCGAGGTTAGGCTTGGAACTTATCGAGTACCATTGTGGTGTACTCATGCCTTTTCCATGCATGGCGGATCCAGGTACCTCCACGCAGACTTTCCACGCTTGAGTCGAGGCGTTCATAGAGACTCCGAGGTATATCTGTCACGTCCGCGGACCAAAGAGTCCATTTTCTATTCTCCCTTTGTTTTAGCCCTTTCGTACTTGTATAGTTGTTAAATATTCTGGAGTTAGACGTTCTAGACTTTCAAAGGCTTGTGATCATGATATTCCGGATTTTGGAAAAAATATGTTTAGCTTTCGAGAGTTATTATTGTGCATGCCAAGCGGCACTTTAAATTTACTGTTTTATTTCATATTTCCATTTTAAATTGTTTCTTCCGCAAATTGATTTATTTTTTTCGCATTGTTAGGCTTACTCAGTCGTAGAGACTAGTTTCCTTCACAATTGTTCACGGATGGTGAACCGGGGTCGTGACAAGTTGGTATCAGGGCTCTAGGTTCATAGGAGTCATGAATCACAAGCCGGTTTATCAGAGTCTCGTAGATCGGTACGGAGACGTTTGTACTTATCTGCGAGAGGCTATGTAACTGTTAGGAAAATTCCACTTCATTTGATTTCCTTGTCGTGCGAGATTTGATGTCACAATTCTAAACTTCTGTCTTCTATTCTCTCACAGATGGTGAGGACATGCGCTACCCTAGATGATCAGGCACTCGTGCCCCCTGCTGCAGCCGTCAGAGGTCGGGGTTGGGATAGAGGTCAAGGACGCGCATGTGGTGCAGTTATAGCACCTGCGCGAGCTACCATCGAGGTACCACCAGCAGTTCTAGCCGGAGTCCAGGCACCTGATACGCCTACTGCTACTACTACTCCAGCACTTCAGGAGACTATGCATAGTTCATGAGCATGTACACAACGTAGGCTTAGGCAGGGTTGCTTCCCCTTGCTGCGGCTACATCTCAGGTCGGGGGAGGAGTACAGACTCCCGCCGCCCGCACTCTTGAGCAGTGAGTGCATGTTGAGCAGGTCCCTGAGATTATTCCTATATAGCCTACAGTCCAATATCAGCACGAGGACAGGGCAGCAGCTTCCGAGGATGAGCAGCTGAGGCTTGAGAGGTTCAAGAAGTACAAGCCCCTTGTATTCAGTGGTCTAGCATCGAATGATGCTCTGGTATTTCTAAATGAGTGTTACCGTATTCTCCGTACCATGGGTATATCAGGATCGAGCGGGGTTTCCTTCACTCCTTTCCAGCTTCGAGGAGCCGCCTATGAGTGGTGGCGCACCTATGAGTTAGACAGTCTGGATGAGGGTGCTTTACTGACTTGGACTCAGTTTTCAGATCTGTTCCTGAGAGATTATGTGCCTCAGAGCCTCAGGGACGCATGGCGCACAGAGTTTGAGCATTCGCGCTAGGGTGCTATGACTATCTTAGAGTATGTTTTCCGTTACACTAGTTTGGCTAGACATGCACCAGCCTTGGTTTCTACTATTCGCGAAAGGGTTCGACGGTTTATTGAGGGGCTTATTCCTAGCATCAGGTCTAGCATGGCTCGTGAGTTGGAGATGGACATTTCATATCAGTAGATGGTGAGCATTGCTAGGAGGATTTAGGGTGTGCATGCTAGGGTGAGATAATGGGAGGCTAAGAGGTCTCGAGAGTCAGGATATTATTCTGGTGCTCGTGCCCCAGCTGCAGGTCATCATGGTAGAGGTTATATGAGTCACCATGTTCATTCAGCTCTTCCAGCAGTCAGTGGTATTCCAGCTCCTCCTAGGCCTTAGGAGCCTTATTATACACCTCTGGTATCTAGCGTGTCTCCTGCGCGGGGTGCTTTCAGATGTCAGTCTAGCAGACCTGACCCGAGCCAGTCACATCCACCACGTCCTCCCAGAGCTTGTTTTGAGTGTGGTGATACACGCCATGTGGTGAGGGATTGACCTAGATTTGGGAGGAGTGAGCCTCCACAGACTTCTCAGCAACAGTGTGCCCCGCAGAGTTCTCAGGCTATGGTTACAACTCTGGTTGCTACCCTACCTGCTCAGCCAGCTAGAGGTGGAGGTCAGGAAGGTAGAGGTTGCCCTAGAGGGGGAGTCTAGGCCCGATACTATACCCTTCCTGCCCATACAGAAGTTGTTGCCTTCGATTCTGTCATCACAGGTATTATACTGGTTTGTCACAGAGACGCATCGGTTCTATTCGATCCAGGCTCCACTTACTCTTATGTGTCTTTTCATTTTGCTCCGCATTTGGGTGTACCTCAAGATTCTTTGAGTTCTCCTGTTTATGTTTCTACTCCTGTGGGAGATTCTCTTGTTGTGGACCGCATTCATCGGTGGTGTTTGGTTCAATTAGTGGTTTTGAGACTAGAGCCAATTTATTGTTGCTCAGCATGGTAGATTTTGATATTATCTTGGGCATGGACTGGTTGTCTTCCCATTATGTTATTCTTGATTGTCACGCCAAAACCGTAATGCTGGTTATGCCAGGTGTACCAAGTGTTGAGTGGGGGGGGGGTACTTTAGATCACACTCCCAATAGAGTTATTTCTTTTCTTAAGGCTTAGCGAATGGTTGAGAAGGGGTGTGACGCGTATTTAGCTTATGTGAGAGATGTCAGTATTGATACCCCTTCAGTTGATTCAGTCCCAGTAGTACAGGATTTTCCTGATGTGTTTCCAGCTGATCTTTTGGTCATGCCGCCTGATAGGGATATTGATTTTGGCATTTATCTGTTGTCGGGCACTCAGGCCATTTCTATTCCTCCATATCGTATGGCTCCTCCTGAGTTGAAGGAGCAGTTACATGAATTGCTTGATAAGGGTTTTATTTGGCCTAGTGTATCGCCTTGGAGTGCCCCTATCTTGTTTATGAAGAAAAAGGATGGTTCTATGCGTATGTGCATTGATTATCGCCAATTGAACAAGGTTACAATGAAGAACTGTTATCCTTTGCCTCGTATTGATGATCTATTTGACCAGCTTCATAGGCAGAAGCGGAAAATGGATTTAAGTGAAATGTCGTAGATGTGACCATGTCCTTGCAGAAGCGGGACCATAGATGCGGTCCCAGAGCCGCAAAAGTAGATTAGCTGGGCAGAAACATATAAATTCTTGCCTTCACGAATTTGAGCTATTTTCACCTATTTTCAAACGGGAAGAAGCCTTGGGGAGCATTTTCAAGAGAGATTTTCGGAGGAATTCATTGGGGTAAGGTCTTTGGTCCCTAAACTCGTTATTTGGGTGATTTTTATCATTATAAACATGAAAATTTAAGGAAAATCAGTTGTAATTTGGGGGTTAGGCATTGACTAATTAGAGACCTTTGAGTGATAATTTGAAGGACCATTTGAGGTCCGATTTTGGTACTTTTGGTATGACTGAACTTGTGAGAGTGTGAGGATTCTGGAAATGTGAATTTCACCCGATTTCAAGACGTGGGCCCGAGGGGCATTTTGGTTATTTTACCTAATTTCATGTTTTATCTTAGAATTTCTTTGTGGAATCAGTTACTTGAAATGTTATTTACATTATGAAATTGAATTGAATAGATTTGGGCCATTTGTTGTCCAGTACTCGTGGCAAGAGCGTGGTTTCGGATTGATTTAAGCTGGGTCGAGGTAAGTGGCTTGCCTAACCTTGTGTGGGGGACCTTCTCTTTAGGATTTGGTATATTTGATAATTGAAATGCCTTGTACGTAAGGTGACGAGTGCGTACTTGAGCCAATTGTTGAAAATCTTGTTTTCTTTAAGTAACTTCAATTGTGTTCCTTTTTCCTATTTTATACTACTTGCAAATTTAAGTCTATTGTTAGCTTAGAAAAAAACATGTTTAATTGACTTAATTGCTTACTTGCTTAAGCTGCCTTAATTGTATTATGTGAAGCATGTTAGGTTAGAATTACCTGTTTTACTTGGTACGAAATTGAGCTTAGTTGAGTATTATTTGTGTTGTTGCTGTGTGTTTTACTTTGGGACTACAGAACGACATCCCGGGAGAACCCCTGTATGCATTTATGATTTGAGCTAAGGTACGGGATACCGAGAGATCTCTGGCACGTATATTGAGGATATCAAGAGATCCTCGGGATACCAAGAGATACCTAATATATATTGAGGATATCAGGAGATCCTCGGGATACCAAGAAGTCCCTGGCACATATTGAGGGTACTAAGAGATCCTCGAGATACTGAGAGATCCCCGGTTATTATCCTTGTGAAGAGTTGTATTTCCTTGTGATTGTTTTATCTCTGTTTTAGTTATTGTATTCCTTATTATCCTGTATTAAATTCTTACTGTCAGCTTTCAACTGTACTGCTTATCTTATTCTATCATCCCTTATATTGTTTAATCTCAGTAAGGCCCTAACCTTCCTCGTCACTACCCGACCGAGGTTAGGCTTGGCACTTACCGAGTAATGTTGTGGTGTACTCATGCCCTTTTCGTGCATGGTAGATCCAGGTACCTCCATGAAGACTTTCCACGCTTAAGTCGAGGCATTCGTAGTGACTTAGAGGTATATCTGCCACGTCCTCAGACCGAAGAGTCCCTTTTCTACTCTCCCTTTGTATTAGCCCTTCCGTACTTGTATAGTTATTAGATATTCTGGAGTTATACGTTGTAGACTTTCAAAGGCTTGTGATCATGAGATTCAAGATTTTGGGAAAAATGTTTTAGCTTTCGAGAGTTATTATTGTGTATGCCAAGCGGTACTTTATATTTACTGTTTTATTTCACTATTTCAGTTTTAAATTGTTTCTTCCGCAAATTGGTTAATTTTTTCACATTGTTTAGCTTACCTAGTCATAGAGACTAGGTGTCGTCATGATGGTTCATGGAGGGAAAACCGGGGTCGTGACAGATACATAGCGATTTGATGGTTTTGGAACAACTTTAAGCACGTTCGAAGACGAACGTATGTTTAAATGTGGGAGGATGTAACGACCCGACCGGTCGTTTTGAGAATTTTCACTTCACTCGCCAGTTCTAGGGCATGACTAGCCCTGTATGATGTATTACTCCCTCCGTTTCAATTTATGTGAACCCATTTGACTGGGCACGGAATTTAATAAAAGAGAGAAGACTTTTGAACTTGTGGTGTAAAATGAGGCACATATATTTTGTGTGGTTATAAATCATTGCATAAAGGTAAATTATTTCCAAATAAGAAAATGGGTCATTCTTTTTGGCACAGAGCAAAAAGGAAATAGGTTCACATAAATTGAAACGGAGGGAGTATAACTTATGTAAATCGTCGGTTTTGGTTTCAGGTTAATCGGAACAGATATGGAAGAATGATCCTCAACTTGAAGCTTTAAATTTAAAAGGTTTGACTAAGTTTTGACTTTTTAGAATTTGATCTGGATTTGAATTTTTATTATTTGGCTAGCTCCGTTGGGTGATTTTGGATGTGGAAGGGTGTTCGAAATATAATTAGGAGGTCTGTGGTAGATTTAGGCTTGAATTGGCAAAATTGAAAATTTGGCATTTTCTGACCTGCAGTGGAAATCTTGATATCGGGGTCAGAATGGAATTTCGGAAATTGGAGTAAGTCTGTTGTGTCAATTGTGACGTGTGTGCAAAATTTCAAGTCATTCGGTTGAGGTTTTATAGGTTTTTGGATCGGTTACGGAATTTGGAAGTTTGAAAATCCTTAGGCTTGAATCTAAGGGTGATTTGGTGTTTCGATGTTGTTTTGAGTGTTTCGAGGGTGGTACGAGTTTGAATGATGATATGTGACTTATTCGTATTTTTGGTTAAGGTCTCGGGGGCCTTGGGATGAATTTGGAAGGTTGTCGGAAAGATTGGAATTTGTAATTTAGCAGTTTCAGTTGTTGTCTTCTTTCATAACCGTACCTGCGGATTGGAGACCGCAGGTGCGAGCCGCCGAAGCGGAAAGGAGATCGCAGAAGCGGCAAGGATCGCAAAAGCGGAGGTCTGGACCGCATCTGCGAGCCCGCAAGTGTGTCATCTGAGGAATTAATGAAATTGACCGTAGGTACGGTCTGCAGAAGCGAGATTTAGGCCGCAGGTGCAGAAATGCCTAGGCAAAAACTATATAAGCATCCCTTCGCGAATTTTTGCCCATTTCTACCATTTTTGAGACGGGATTGGAGCTTTTGAAGGGTTTTGAAGATTAAATCAATGGGATTCTTGTTGAGATAAGATTTTTGAACTTAATACTTGTATCTATGTGAATTTCAGTTGATTAAACATTGAAATTGAAGAGATTAGGGCTGAAAAATTGGGAAATTAGGGATTCAAATTGGAGAGTTAAAATTGGGGATTAGAAGGGCCATTTGAGGTCCAACTTTGATGCTATTTGTATGTATAGATTCGTAAAAGGATAAGGATTCTAGTGTTGTGATTGTTATCGAATTCTGAGACGTGGGCCCGGGGCCGAGTTTGACCAATTTCGGGATTTTGAGTTTAATTTGATAATTTTTATGTGTACTTTATTCCTTTGGCTTGTATTGATGTTATGATTTTGATTTTGGATAGATTTGGGACTATTTGAGGCCGAGTAGAGAGGCAAGGACATTGCGGAGTAGATTTTTGTCCGGTTTGTGGTAAGTAATGATTGTAAATCTAGACCTGAGGGTATGAAACCCCGAAAATTTTGTACTATTTTTGATAAATTAGGTAATGCACATGCTAGGTGATGGGCATGTGGGTGTACACACGTAGGGATTGTGACTTGGTCCATCCCGTGGAAACTGTACAGTTGCATATTTTGATAAACTCTATATGAAATCTATGTATTTAGAAATGATTCTGTTTACTTGGTCAAAATGCCATGTTTGGGGCCTTGTGCCGTACTGTTTGGACCCCAGGGGTAATTTACTACTATCCTTACACTGTTTTGATTTGAAAGCATATCCTCAGTCATGATTTTTACCTGTTTATTGTTTATTTCAATTTCATTACCCTACTTTCAATTATATGAAAACTATTTGGGTTGAGTTCCCTCATCTTTCACTAAAATGCCCAAGTGGCTATGAGTTTATGACTGAGAGAGAGAGGCCGAGGGGAGAGATTGATGACTAAGTGAGGCCGGGGGACTGTTTGTGAGTATATTGATACTATAGCATGTGAGTTGTCCATGCAAATCCAGTTATTAATATTATAGCACGTGAGTTGTCCGTGCGGATTATAGCGTTTGGGCTGTAGGAGCCCCTCTGGAGTCTGTACACCCCCAGTGAGCGTAGTTGATTATATTAAGGGATGGATCTTCCCTGGACAGTTATTATTATGAGATGTCTATTGAGCGGGAGTGCTGAGTGTGAGTACTGATTGACGAGAGTTGAGTCACGAGTGACTGAGAGGCTTGCCGTGGGGCTTGTTTATGAGATTTTCTATTTTTCACTCTTCTTTTATACTGATCCTCTATTGAATGTGTGTGATGCTTTGCCCGAGGGGCTTGTTTTATGAAATTACTGTTTTCACTCATCTTTATACTGAGCCTCTATTGAAATGTTGAACAAATGTTTTAAACAACTTTCATTGAAACTGGAGTTCTTTATGAGATGTTCAAAATTTAATTACTAATTTGGCTTTGTTATGTCCACTGAGTGTTTTATGTTATGAAATGTATATGAGTGACCGGGAGGTTTGCCAAAGGACTACTTATGATTTTCATTATTTTTACTCTAAACTTCATTGAATCTTTGTTGAAACTAGTAGAAAGATATTTTTTAAAGGATTTTACTGCAATTGGAGTTTAACGAGATGAGTTGATATATATATTGTTTTTGAAACATATTGTGTCCACTGTGGTGTTATGACGTGGATTATGTGTTTTCTTACTGTTCAGTCTTTATTTACTTTAGTTACTTAATGATTCGGCGTACTCACATTACTCCCTGCACCTTGTGTGCAAATACAGGTGCCAGAGCCTCCGAGTGAGAATTGATCGTTGCCTTCAGAGTATTATCCGAAGATTGCAAGGTAGTTGTACGACATTTGCAGTCCTGCCTTTCTCCTTCCTATCCTTCGTATTTTATATTTCAGTCTTATCTTGTATTAAGCAGACAGTATTGAGTTGTATTTAGTGGCTCATGACTAATGACACCAGGATCGGATAGTGTGGATGTAATTGCGTATTTGTTTTTCCACGTATTTTGTTATATTAAAATGAAATATTTGAGATTATATCTGATTAGAAAATGAATTTACAAAAGACCTTTATGTTGTTAGTGTTGATTCGGCTGGCCTAATACTGTGATAGGCGCCATCACGATCGAGATGGTTTGGGATCGTGACACAATTGAATTGAGATTCAAAGTGGTCTTAAATTAAAATATATTTGTGAAAGCACAGGTTCAAGTGCTACCTAGGGTCCTTAATTGAATTGAGATTCAAAGTGGTCTTAAGTTAAAAGATATTTGTGAAAGCACAGGTTCAAGTGCTACCTAGGATCCTTTTGTTGCAGAAACTGATGTGATTGAAACTATTGGCTTTATTTTTTTTATAGGTGGAGAAAATAATGAATGGGAAGATGGAAGCAATGGAGAACTTGACCTTGCTTAAGAAGATATTTGAATTGCTGAAACTTTAGATGTTCTAAAAATCTTTTATTATCGAATATTTTGAAATGTTTGTAAAACTTATGCACTAGGGTTGCATTATTTTGCTTTTATAGGTATTACTAGCTTGTTGGACAATTAATTTAGATTGTGAAGGTCTATGAAATAGTTTCATTTTGAGAATCATATTTTAGGTATTATAATTTCTTATATATGTAAATATTTATTTAAAACTAGGGTTATATTATAGTTTCAATTAAGCTGTTTTGGTGATAATATAAATTGCTGCAATAGCTCATGCAAACTGTTCCAATAGGATCTGTAAATCGTTGCACTAGGTAATTCAAACTGTTGCAATAGCATTTTCTCAATTGTCATTAGTCCATAAGAAACCGTAGCGATAGAAAAATCTATTGCGATAGTGTTAGAATACCGTTGTAATATCCTTGAATATCCGTTGCAATAGTTTGTATATTCATTACCTTAAATAATACGGTAACGGTTTTGGACTGTTGTAGTAGAGCAAAATTACTCGTTGCATCAGAAGGAGAAACAACCGTTGCGATAAATGGTACTATAGCAACGGTTAGTCAAACCGTTACTTTAGAGGTATTGGCACGAGACTTGATGGAACGGACCGTAAACTGCACGTCTATGGCAACTGTTTGCACGTCTATGGCAACGGTTTGCACGTCTATGGCAACAGTTTTTCCTGCGTTTCCATAGGCTCATATTCTAGTAGTCTCCGTCCTCAAATATAAACCTTGTTTCTTCAACATCAAAATTTCAGAAGTGCTGAATTGTATCATTGAAAACCTTAGTGTACTATTTCGCTCCTACACTTTTTCATCTGTGGAGTGGGATGTAATATTCAATTTTTTAAAGCATAAGATGATTTCCAATCATAACCTCAATCAAACTATACCTGTTTATCGGGTGGGCTGGGATGGGTTGAACGGAAAAAAAAAACTAGCATGTATGTTATCGGGCCGGGTTGGTTAACGGACTGAGATAACGGGCTGGGGGCGAGTTCAACTTTTTCGGGTTATTTAGGCTCGTTCGGGTTCGGACTTAACGGGTTCGGGCGGGCCGAGCTACTGTAATTTTTTTTTAATTAAATTTTATTTTTCTTATTCAATGTTATTGATACTTAAGTGTTTGCAAATTTTTAAGGCTTAGAATTGAACTTTGAAATTTTAAGTTTTAAGTTTTAAATTTGTATTTTAAAATTATAAAATTGAAATTAGAAAGTAAGCGGCTACAAAAAATTATTTAATAAGACCAATAGGCAATATGTAAGGAACAAACTCCGAAGGTTTTATTTTATAGTTTTAATACTTCAAATTAATTTGCAAGTTCTTTTTGATTTTTTTTATTTTTGAACTTGCAACTTAAAAGTTTACAACAATTATAAAAAATAAGAAATAGTACATCACATATTTTGTATCATTTTTGTAAGTTCTTCCATGTCAACATGAGGTTCTTGGTTTCCGGCATTGGTTGAATTGGAACCATAAACCATTATATCTCTAATTTCTTGGTCCTCCTCTTCGTCTACCTCGACACGTCCTTGATTTCGCCATTCTGATATTATCCAATCTCTGAAGCACACTAGAATTTTCAAAGCGTTGCAGCCTAATGAATGACGGGTATCTCCTAGTTGCTGTTTTGCTTCGCTAAATGCGCTCTCTAATGCGACTGTTGAAATCGGCACGTTTAGCACGTCTCGAGACATGGCCGAAAGAACAAGAAATTGATTTGAGTTGCTCTTTGTCACGACCCTAAACCCGGACCCGGTCGTGATGGGGCCTCTCGTGAAGACAAGGCCAGCCGACACATTCCCACGTCATTTTAACCAATTAAAATATAAGTATTAAGTCTTTAACATGATAAAACTTCCAGAAATAGCATTGAACAGTACAATTTACGAAAATAAAACCAACATAGCCCAACATCGGGGTGTCACCAGTCATAAACATCAATCCATATACTACAAGTCTGATGTGTCTACACAGATATTACAGAGTCACTAACAAGAGAAAAGAAATGAGACAAGGGGGAGAAACACGGGGTTGCGATCGCCGAGCAGCTACATCGTCCACTCCAAATTTGACGAGAGAACTCAACCCTCGCAACCAGGACCTGAAGCGCCTAAATATGCACACGGGGTACAGGGAGTAAAGTGAGTACTCTAACTCAGTGAGTAATAATAACAAATGAAGACTGAGCGATAAGAAATCACATAAAGGCACGTCAACATGCTATAAAGAAGCAGTAAAAGCTAGTAAAAACCAATGATGCAGTGAGATCTCTTAAAAACATCTTAGCTCAGTTTAACTTCTTAAAAAAATACCTTTTCACTATTAAACAGGTAAATGAAAAGCAGTTAGAACAGATAAACACACATAAGAATCCGCCCCTCGGGCACAATGTCAACAGAATTCGCCCCTCGGGCAATATCATGGAACAATCACCAGCGCCTCGAGCTATAACTCATATCACAATGGGTACCCGCACTCACTAGGGGTATGCAGACTCCTAGAGGGGCCCTTTACGGCCCAAGCGTAATAACAAGCCATCTCGTGGCATCAACACTAGGCCCTCGGCCTCATATCAACAAGCCACCTCGTGGCGTACCATCTCAGACCCTCGGCCTCATAATCACAAATCAGTGTATCGCTGCTGCGACATGCAGCCCAACCCAAAAGTGTCCTCACAACACAAGCCATCGGCCTTACTTAGTTAGAATTTCATAAACCACTTAGGCAACAGTAAAACATGATGCTTAGCCCAAAATATCTTTTAGAATATCATTTAATATGTTAAAACATAATAAACAAGGCTGAGATTTGAAAAAAAGAGTAGAATATAACATGACTGAGTACATATATACAAATCAAAACAGTGAGGAAATAGCAATAAAAATCCTCTAAGGGTCAAAATAGTTTGCACAAGGCCCAAATATGGCATTCAGCCCAAAACATGATGATAGCAAATAGTTTTCAATCAAATATGTGGTAAAACAGTCATTCGGGATGGACTAAGTCACAATCTCCAACGGTTCCTGACCCCACGTTCATCATCTAGCATGTGCGTCACCGCAATATAGCACCACGATGTGCATATCCGGGGTTTCATACCCTTAGGAAAATATTTAAAATCATTACTCACCTTGATCCGATCCAAACTCTAGCTCGCGATGCCTTTGCCCTTACGAATCAACCTCCAGACACTCCATATCTAGCCACAATCAGTACATAACCATTAAAATATGCTAAGGGAACAAAGCCCACTCGAAAATATCCAATTTACAGTAAAAATCCCGAAATTGCTCCAACCCGGCCCCCGGGCCCACGTCTTGGAATCTGACAAAATTATCATCAATAGAATCATCATCCTCCCACGAGTCTATACGTATCAAGAACATCAAAATCGGAATTCAAATGGCCCTTCGAATTCCCACCCAAAAGTCTCTTAAATCTCAAGCCCTAATTATCGATTTTGCTGCTGATTTCCATGGATTTCAAGCTTAAAATGTTAAAATTCATCTTAGAAACAAGTTTAGGATCCAAAAATCTTACCTCCACGAAATTCTCTTGAATTCCCTCTTCAATTAGCTCTCCAAAGCTTTCTCCCGAATGAAATATGGTGAAAACCCACTCAAAATCGCGAAGGGTGAATTTTATATGTTCTGACCCAGCAAAACCACATTTGCGGTCACACTATCGGATCTGCGGGTCCACATCTGCGCAAAATCCTCCGCTTCTGCGGAATTTCATTAATAGGCAATTTCCGCTTCTGCGGTTGCTTGACCGCACCTGCGGTCATCGCAGATACGGGGACCAAACCGCACCTGCGACCACTTCTGCGCACCTACGCTAAATAACTGCTTCTGCGGACCTCGCACCTGCGGTCCCCAATCCGCAAGTGCGGAAATGACAAGAATAGCAAAATCTGCAGCATAACTTAAACTCCAAACTTCCCGACAACCGTTCGAAATCACCCCGAGGCCCCCGGGACCTCAACTAAAAGCACAAATACATCATATACCACTACTCAAACTTGTACCAATCTTCAAAGTATCTCAAACAACATCGAATGAACCAAATCACATCGAAATCAAGCCTAAGATTCCAAAAATCTTAGGAATTACGCTTTGGTCAAAAAGTCCATCAAACCACGTCCGAATGATCTGAAATTTTGCACACACGTCACAAATGACACCACGGACCTACTCCAACTTCCGAAATTCCATTCCGACCCCTATATCAAAATCTCACCTATCAACTGGAGAACGCCAAAATTTCAATTTCACCAATTCAAGCCTAAACCTTCCACATACCTCCAAAATGCATTCCGATCTCGCTCCTAAGTCCCAAATAGCCTAACGGAGCTAACCAAATCATAAAAATTCCGATCTGAGATCATATACTAACAAGTCAAATCTTGGTCAAACCTTTCAAATTTAAGCTTCAAACTGAGAATTGTTTCTTCAAAATTCATTCCTATTACCCTGGAAACCAAAACCGACGGTTTACATAAGTCATAATATATCATACGGGGCTAGTCATGCCCAAGAACTGGCGAGCAAAGTGAAAAAACTCAAAACGACCGGTCGGGTCGTTACATCCTCCCCCACTTAAACATATGTTCGTCCTCGAACTTGCCCAAAGTTGTTCTGAAATCCATCAAATCACTGTGTAACCTTACCATCCACATACCCGGGGGTGATCCTACGTCACCCTATATCATATAGGTCTTATAACACAATGTAACTGAAATTTCACAATCCAATCTAGCCCATAAACCATAGAACCACATTTCCACTTCTGAAATCATCGATACAATCAGAATCTCACATCTATACTTTGAATAAGTCCGAACAAGATGTAACAAATCATACCTGCCACCTCAGATTTAATTACATGATATACCACATAACTCAAACACTTATACCGATAACTTCTAATCACAGCAGCTACACACAACAACCGAATACCGATAGTAAACCTCTTATCAAGTAAAGTCTCATTCCAGCACTTTCATATACCGCCAATGATAACTGAAACACATAGATAGTAAATAACCATTCCTAAGATCGACCATTCATGAAGCCACTCCTCCTTTGGCAAGGACCCTAGCAATCTCTGAGCCGAACCTCGATATTATTCTTCCAATACTCTGAAATGAATCCATTTGTATTCATTATAGATCCCGACAATCTCATCTAATTCAACACAACTACTCTGGTAACATGACACATCAATACAATCTACAGCCACAACTCATGCAACACGTGCACCAGTAAGCAACAATCTGAACATGCTCAAATCATGAAAATGACTCAAATAAAAGAGCCGTACCGCAAGATCACCAGTACCACCACAGCAAAAATGCTGGGAACCCATTACATATCAAAGAAACAGAACACATGAATCTAACCTGAAGGGTCATACCTCCACATACTTCGCTGCAAGGCGCAACCCTATCCAAACACTGGTCCAACATGAAACACATCCAGTCGCTATGCTCAAACGGACAACCACGCGCAATTAGATATCTAGAACCAAGGCAAATCATCATAACCTCTGCGAAGCAATTGATATAACATTACATAAACCTGAAAGGACCCAACCGATATGCCGTCCGCAGAGCAATACTTAATGCTCCCCCGCTCAAATTCCACCGAGAGACCTCAATAAAACTGCGCCATGTGTGCCTGCAACCAACAATTCATAACGCCTCGCAACACAGAAAAGTAACTCATAGATCAACTCAGAACAATAATAGCTCAACAATAACCGAATCAGCACATCCCTCACCAATAGCGACTGAAGTCAACAAGGCCGTCTTGATGCAGAACACATATCCATATAGGTCTACCGATGAACCCATTATTAATAAGTTCCTGAAGTTGCTCCTTCAACTCCTCTAACTCTGTCGGTGCCATACGATACGATGCCTAGCACCAAATCAATACCGAAATCAACAACCCTGTTCGGCGACATGCCCGGCAGCAGGAAACACATCCGAAAAAGTCCCTCATCAGTAGAACTGAACAAATAGTAGGAGTCTCTACATTGACATCCATCACGAAGGCCAAATAAGAAGGAACACCCTTCCCAGCCATCCGTTGGGTCTTCAAAAATGACATCACCCTACTGGAAACAAAATTCGTCGAACCTCGCCACTCATCCGTGGTATCCCCGGCATGGCCAATATCGCCGCCTTAGCGCAATAGTCCAGAATAAGATGAAACGGAGACCACCAGTCTCTACCCGATATTACATCAAAATCTAACATACCCAGCGGCAAAAGATTGACTCGGTCTCTAAACTCCGATAGCCACTATACAGTGCAGATACATGTGAACCACAACCATAACATAATCTGCATATAAGAACTCCCAGTCTCCAACTCCATATAGCACACGAATCACCATACTTGATCCCAATTCCGCCATCCGAATATACAACACACCTCTAATACCCAATCATTCCATGAGAGATACTCTTATAATTCTTCGGTGCTACCAAACAAACTCGAATATCAGTAGTTGATCCAACACGAGAGTGCCGCAATACTAATGAAGTACCATAAACTTAAACACTTGCCCTTTTTCTGAAACGTATACCCCCGTCAAGCCACCCAAGTAGTGATATCATTTCCCTAATCATCTGGAGACCATTTCCCTAATCATCTGAAGATCATCTCCCTAATCATCTGAAGTTGCCTGCTACCTAAGGATTTTATGATTCTTCCTTTCAGAACTGAACCAAGACCTTACATATGCAATTCTCAAGCCTACACCACATACCGCATAAACCATACCGACCTAGGATAACCATGAGAACTTCGCATCCTTTCCGAGCCATAAGCAATTATGTACTCAACTAGCCAAGAACTTTCCATTGATCCCATCTAGAAGGGAATCATTGCATATCCCATGCTCCGCACAATCGTAGAAAATACACATCTCAAACCGTGGTAGAAACCATCAAGAACTTCCCGAATTCCACTTGCACAAAACAAAACCGTCAGGACTGAATCCTTCTAACTCAACCAAGCTACGCATGTCACTAAAACCCAAGAGAATTGCCACGAAACACCTGTAGAAACTCATTACCTCGTAAGCATCCGAAGAACTAATCATATCCTTACCATACCAATTTGGCCTACTACCAAGCTATCCCATCTATCCGAGTTTCCTTCAGATTCACCTTTAACTTGATACTCCTTCATGATATAACACCACAATTCCTTAACCAAGACTCACCATAAAAGACCCAAGCATAAAACCACATCGTCTAAGGCTCATAACCCGCTGAGTACTCTCTTAAATATCTCTAAAAGCACCACATTCGAAATACTTTACTCTGGAGAGACTTCCTGTGAATCTAAATCCATTACCTTCACTTTCCTGATGCTGATGTATATAGAATCCCCTAATTGATATCGAAATGCCACAAGTCCTGATACCCTCCACATGCAAACCTCTATTTCTAGCAAAAAGTTCAACTTGAAAAATCTCCAATTATTACATATGAAATCTTGAACGCATTAGAATCATTCTCTAGAGTCATGCACTCTACTCAAACTACAATTAGCCTGATCAAATGAACCAAACAACATGTGCCTCATTAGCACCCCGACAGTGCAGAATGTAACTTCACCTTAATGCAACCAAGCAACTTCCTGCTCTATGCACCGAGCATCCTTTACCAATAACCACTCAAGACACTCCGTGATTCTCATACACCTATGAAGCATAACATAACCTTTGTCAAAATTTTCCTTTACTCGATCCATCCTCGGTCTCAATATCCGTAAGCCATAACTGATTCACCCGTACGCCTTAAACTGGGACCAACATAGCACATAACCATGCAATCAACTAATCAATAGCAGACTCCCCAATTGGCTCAACGCTATAGATCAAATCACACAATAACTCATAATGTGTATACTCTATCACTGCCATAATACTATAGTGAGATTAACTCAATCCTTCATAAGCTCGTACAACAAAACCATCTATTACCTCAAATCTTCTACAAATCTCGCCTTAAATCTCGTAAAAGTCAAGCCCACTCTCTTAAGCGACCCCATTTTAAATTGTATCACACATATTTCACTTGTAAATGAGATCTTCCAACACACAGCATAAGGATCGCATAAACTTCGAAACACCCGCAGGAGATAACCCACCTGTTTCGCCTCAAACTAACATCTCTTTATATCCTTCCACACCAATAAACATTATGCAGTCACTTAATCTTCCTAAGTCTGAAATCATATATCGCAACATAAAATTTACCCCACTCCCCAACTAGAAAACATGAAAATATTCTTCACACTCCCATAACTCAGGGTTATACATCAAATCAAAAATGGAAATTAAGCACTAAATAGTTCTTCCCAAGCAGACCCTTCTCGTCTCGTTCAAATCATATGAATACATCTCGCAGTCATATCATACTCATCACATAGTCAACCAACCATCACTTCCACTAATAGGGACACTACTGAACATACAAGTTCAAAAATACGTGCTCACACAATCAACACCTCAGTGCTCAAGCTGTAGGCAAAAAAAACCCGGCCTCAAGTCTTCCAGACTGGCCCAACATCAACATACAGAGATCGCATTTCGCCCCTCGATCAGGGAATCACAAGACATCGATGCACATCTGATACTAAGCACTCATGCGCGCATACGAATGAGTGGAAGGAATTCAATGAGTTACATTTCAAGCTGAATCAAGGACGCACGATAAGAATTCAAGAATGTGAAGTTTTTCCTAAAATTTCTCCAGCCTCCTAAGGATAAGTATAGACGTCTCCTACCGATCCGCGAGACTCTAATAAACCTGCTCATGACTCATGGGCCTTATGTAACCTAGGCTCTTATACCAACTTGTCCCGACCCTAAACCCGGACCCGGTCGTGATGGCGTCTCTCGTGAAGACAAACCCAGCCGACATATTCCCACGTCATTTTAACCAATTAAAATAATAAGTATTAAGTCTTTAACATAATAAAACTTCCAGAAATAGCAGTGAACAGTATGATTTATGGAAATAAAACCAACACAACCCGACATCAGGGTGTCACTAGTCATGAGCATTTATCCATATACTAAAAATCTGATGTGTCTACACAACTATTACAGAGTCACTAACAAGAGAAAAGAAATGAGACAAGGGGGAGAAACACAGGGCTGCGATCGCCGGGCAGCTACCTCGTGCACTCTGAAATCTGCTGGGATCTCTCAACCCTCGCAAGCAGGACCTGAAGCACCTGAATCTGCACATGGGGTGTAGGGAGTAAAGTGAGTACTCCAACTCGGTGAGTAATAATAACAAATGAATACTGAGCGATAAGAAATCACGTAAAGGCACGTCAACATGCTATAAAGAAGTAGTAAAAACCAATGATGCAGTGAGATCTCTTAAAAACATCTTAGCTCAGTTTAACTTCTTTAAAAAATACCTTTTTCACAGCTAAACAGGTAAATGAAAAGCATCTAGAACAGATAAACACACATAAGAATCCGCCCCTCGGGCACAATGTCAATAGAATCCACCCCTCGGGCAATATCATGGAACAATCACCAGCCCCTCGGGCTATATCTCATATCACAATGGGTACCCGCGCTCACTGGGGGTGTGCAGACTCCTGGAGGGGCCCATTACGGCCCAAGCGCAATATCAAGCGATCTCGTGGCATCATCAATAGGCTCTCGGCTTCATATCAACAAGCCACCTCATGGCGTACCATCTCAGGCCCTTGGCCTCACAATCACAAATCAGTGTATCACTGTTGCGACATATAGCCCGACCCAAAAGTGTCCTCACAACATAGGCCATTGGCCTTACTCAGTCAGAATCTCATAAGCCACTCGAGCAACAGTAAAACATGATGTTTATCCCAAAATATCTTTTAGAATATCATTTAATATGTTAAAACAGAATAAACATGGCTGAGTTTTGAAAAAAATAGTAGAATATAGCACGACTGAGTACAGATATACAAATCAAAACAGTGAGGAAATAGCAAAAAAAATCCCCTAAGGATCCAAATAGTTGGCACGAGGCCTAAATATGGCATTCAGTCCAAAACATGATGATAGCAAATAGTTTTCAATCAAATATGCGGTAAAATAGTCATTCGGGATGGACTAAGTCACAATCCCCAATGGTGTCCGACCCCGTGCTCGTCATCTAGCGTGTGCGTCACCTCAATATAGCACCACGATGTGCAAATCCAGGGTTTCATACCCTTAGGACAACATGTAAAATCATTACTCACCTCGATCCGGTCCAAACTCTAGCCCGCGATGTCTTTGCCCTCACGAATCGACCTCTGGATGCTCTAAATCTAGCCACAATCAGTACATAACCATTAAAATATGGTAAGGGAACAAAGCTCACTCAAAAATATCCAATTTACATCAAAAATCCCGAAATTGCTCTAACTTGGCCCCCGGGCCCACATCTCGGAATCCAACAAAATTATCATCAGTAGAATCATCATCCTCCAACAAGTCTATACGTATCAAGAACATCAAAATCGGATTTCAAATGTCCCCTAGAATTCCCACCCAAAAGTCTCTTAAATCCCAAGCCCTAATTATCCATTATTGCTACTGATTTTCCATGGATTTCAAGCTTAAAATGTTAAATTATCATCTTAGAAACAAGTTTAAGATCCAAAATCTTACCTCCATGAAATCCTCTTGAATTCCCTCTTCAATTAGCTCTCCAAAGCTTTCTCCCGAATGAAATATGGTGAAAACCCACTCAAAATCACGAAGGGTGAATTTTATATGTTCTGACCCAGCAAAACCGCATCTGCGGTCACACTATCGCATCTGCGGGGCCGTATCTGTGCAAAATCCTCCACTTCTGCGGAATTTCATTAATAGGCAATTTCCGCTTTTGTGGTTGCCTGACCGCACATGCGGTCATCGCAGATACGGGGACCAAACCGCACCTGCGACCACTTCTGCGCACCTGTGCCAAAATAACCGACTCTGCGGACCTCGCACCTGCGGTCCCCAATCCGCAGGTGCGGAAATGACAGGAACAGCAAAATCTGCAGCATAACTCAAATTCCAAACTTCCCGACAATCGTCCGAAATCACCCCGAGGCCCCCAGGACCTCAACCAAAAGTACAAATACATCATATACCACTACTCAAACTTGTACCAGTCTTCAAAGTATGTCAAACAACATCGAATGAACCAAATCACATCGAAATCAAGCCTAAGATTCCAAAAAAATTTCGAATTACGCTTTTGATCAAAAAGTCCATCAAACCACGTTCGAATGATCTGAAATTTTGCACACACATCACAAACGACACCATGGACCTACTCCAACTTCCGAAATTCCATTCTGACCCCTATATCAAAATCTCACCTATCAACCGGAGAATGCCAAAATCCCAATTTTGGCAATTCAAGCCTAAACCTTCCACGGACATCCAAAACGCATTTTGATCACGCTCCTAAATACCAAATCACCTAACGGAGCTAACCAAATCATAAAAATTCCGATCCGAGATCATATACTAACAAGTCAAATCTTGGTTAAACCTTCAAATTTAAGCTTCAAACTGAAAGTTGTTTCTTCAAAATTCATTCATGTTACCCTGGAAACCAAAACCGACGGTTTACATAAGTTATAATACATCACACGGGGCTGGTCATGCCTGAGAACTGGCGAGTAAAGTAAAAAAGCTCAAAACGATCGGTCGGGTCGTTACACTCTTCCACCAACCCAGTGGTAGAAAATCCTTTGCGAGGGGCTCTGGTGACTTTTGCAAGTAGAATTGGAGTTCATCAATATTCCTACTACTGGTTTGTTGATGCTCTCCTAGTGTAGACCAAATCAAATAATCTTGAACACATCATCATCATTCATAGTTGTTCCAGATGTTGAAGGATTACTTAAAGGAATATTTGCATCTACAACCGAAGAAGCATCAACAATGTTAGCATAATAATTATATAAAGTTTGTAAATATTTGCGTAGATCAGAAATACAAGTGTCAATATCAGGAGTTTCAGTTGGTCCAATATTCATATAAGTATATAAAGCTCTAATTAATTGGTAACACTTTATCATTTTGATAGTATGGTTTAAAATAGCACCAATTAGAGAAATATGGGGAATTTGGTAGAAATATTTTTAAACTTATCTAGCATAGATTCAACAACAGAAGCATATCCTTCTTTCTTCTTCAATTTATGTAGTAAAAGAGAAATTTCAGCAATATGAACTAAACCATTTGCAATAGTAGGATAATAAGCTCCAGAAAACTCAAGTGTAGCCACATAAAATTTTTGTAAAAATTGTACAACATCATGAATGGCATCCCAAGTTTTAGATGTTAACAAACGGCTAGGATCGGTACAATGAGAATTAGCAACTTCAGTTATAGGCATTCTATATTTATAACAACATCTTAAGAATAAATAAGTATAATTCCACCTAGTAACTATTTCTTCAGGTATGAGTCTTGGTTTTAGTCCATAGTGTACATATTTTTCATTAAATGCATTTAATCTAGCACTTCTATTATTTCCTTGAATTAGACCAACAACTCTCCTAACTAAAGTAATTTCAGCTCTAAATAATTCAAGGTCACTCTTCACAATCAAGTTATAACTATGACATGCACATCTAACATGAAATATTTCAGGAAGTGGTGGGTATAGATGCAATTTTAATATTGTAATAGCACCATTGTTATTAGAAGCATTATCAAATGACATACACAAAACTTTTTCTGCGAGATTATAAAATAGCAACTTCATGGATAGTATTACTTATAAATGCACCAGTATGACTTTGATCATCATCATATTTAAAAGCAATAATACGTTTTTGCATACCAAAATTATCATCTATCCAATGGGATGTAACAGCCAAATAATCATTTTTATTTACAGCATGACCAATATTAGAAGTAAGAGAAACTCTACAAGGAAGACTTGTGAACAAATAACGTATATATGTTTGATATTGTCCAAAAAGCCTAAAGATATCAGCTCTACAAGTACTTCTAGGAATACCTTTAAACATAGGGTTACAAATTCTTTGAATATAAGTAACAAGATACGGTGAAGAAGCAAAACTAAAAGGTAAGCAACCTAAAACAATCAGTTTAGCTAATTCTTCCCGATCTTTCTTAATATCGTATTTACCGAATAATCTCCCAGTACTCGGGTTATGTTTTTGTTGCCCAGATTCCTCATCTACTCCCCAATCAAGTGGGTGTTTCTCTTCCATATGCCTACGAAGTTGACCCGTTCCCCCTCTCTTGCCGGGCTCATGTTTATAATGTTCATTGCAAATTTTACATTTTACATAATTTTTTTGATTTTCTAGTCTTTCAAAAAACATCCAACACTTACTTCTTAATCGTCGATTCTTATTAATAGGGAGAGGAGGCCTACTTGTTCCACCCCAATATTTTGAGTTTGACTAGCATTACCAGGTGTAGGCGGTGGTGCTTAAAGATTATCGGGTGATTGAATATCATCTAAAATATCATTTAAATCATCATCTATACCAAATTTTCTTGCATTCACTCATAATCTACATTTAAATTTTCAAGTGACTTTCAGAAATATGTGTAAAGTTACTAGAAGAACCAACTCCACCTCTTGACCTTTTGGAAGTTTTCTTACTACCACCTTTACTAGTGCACGCTTTTTTGGCTGCTCTAAGTAAATTCATTATGTAAATTAAATTAATAATTCTAAATAATAAAATAAGTGTACACCAAATAAGAGAAAGAGATGGAACGAGTGTACCGGGATTCCGGATACCGCACTAATTTTGATATCAAAAATCAAACTTCAATTGATAGACCGAAACTAGATAGTTGGTACTTGATAGTACTTGATACCACACTTCACTTGAATACTTGATATGTAATAATAATAATTTTGTAATGGCTAAACTAAATAATTGATAAAACTTAAAATAATAAATAATTGAGAAATTGTCATTTCTCAATTTGACCATTGGCAACGGTCCAAATAATTTTAAAAAAAAATTCTCAACGGTAACCGGGCTGATAACGGGTTGCAGCTCATTAACAACCCGTTAACGGGTCACGGGCTTAGCAGGTACGGTGCACCGTTATCCAAAACCTGTTCGTCCAAAACCCGCCCCCCGACCAACCCGTCCCAGCCCGCACAATAAGCAACAGTAACGGGCTGAACCGAGCTGACCTGGATTAAAGCGGATTGAAAATGGGTCAGCCCAGCCCGATTAACACCTATAATTCAAACAGAGACTGAAATTGGTAAATCTTATCTAAATTTGAGAAAATGTGGGCAGTTCTACATTAATTCAAGAAACTCCAAGAAATCAGTAACCCCAAATTAAAAAAAAAAAAAGATTAATCAGAAGAGAGAATTAACCAAGGTAAGTTGTTCATCATGAGAGAGAGAGGGCCCTTTGATCCTTTGTAGTTTTGATCGTAAGTTGGTCAATAATATCTCATCCGTTATTTTTGAGGAGTTTTGATCGAGCGATGTATAATTATCACCAAAACACGTTCCTATTCAGGATGGAACGAATCACCACCACAAGATGAGTCAAATACATCTGAATCGTTGGTCAAACTTTTGATCCGATGGTTAAAGACAAATAAATACAATATCTTTTTCTTGTCTTATTTGTGTCTATATTTCTTACTTTATGTTTAATATGCACTTTGCGACCTTCACTAACTCAGATTCGTTTCTTTATGGTTTTTTTTAATTCTCATAAAGTAATATAAGCAATGGTCAGTTAAACTTAAGTGCAAGCACGCAAAACTAATAAAACAAAGCAATATTTCTTTTCTCCACACCTCTTAATAAGTTTCACTATAATGAAATAAGTACCTTTTGGCCCTCTTTTATTTAGGCAATTGTTTCATGTCTATATTATCCAAATTTGAACTCTTATTAATAACATTTGGACATGTAATCCCTTTAAGAAATTGAAAAATAAAGAAAATAGAATAAACCATCTCGGACTTGGCTCAAGCTCGACACGAATTCAAAAAAGAATCATTTAACTTTTCAAATAGAAATAGTGCCATATAAAGTTAATAATAGCTAGAGTATTGAACTCCTATACTAGTTGAAGGTAAGATTATACTTCTGAGTTTTATCAGGATGGAAAACTCCAAAATACTTCTCCGTCTCAGCCCCAATCTTAATATTTTCATCAAACATAGCAAATAAATAAGTTTCTATTGCTTTTTCAGGCTTGTGTGGAGTTCCTGCACCTAACTTCACATGACTAATCAAATTCCTATAATAAGTCCCAGCATTTTTCATACTTGCTCCAAATCCACCATCAGATGGCCATCCACTTTCAGCAACAACAATTTGTACATTATCTCCACCAGCTTTCTCAACTGCATAATAAGTTGCATCTAACATAGCATCGAAAAGATTATGATAGCCCGTTGGGTCAGGCTTTTTTTGTGTAAATAGTGCATAAGGGAGTGGAACCTGATCAGGGTTGCCAATATAACCATAGTATGGATAAATATTCGCTAGCAAAGGAAGGTTATTTTGTTTCAAGAACCCGATAATCGGGTTGATGAAACTGGTCACATCATCGCTAAATACTGACTTAGCTGGTGGATATGTATTTGTCAAAAGCCCAGTATCTATCGTCGTTGTGGCCTTCACTTGATTCTGCATTCTGAATTTTGTTATCGCCTGTTGCACATTTCGCAATGCAGGAAGAACAAATGGAACAAATTGAGATGTCCCAACATTTTTAGGAGATACTTCATTGCCAACACTTATATATTTGAACTTGACTTGTGGGAAATAACTCTTAATATTGGCAATGACCCAATTTTCAGCTGCCTTAGGATCTGTACTGAAGGATTGAAGATTGTCATTAGAAATATCAAGAATAATGCTAATGTTACTTCCCTTAAGAGCATTGAGTGTTTCAGGAATTGGATCATAGACTCTCATATTTGTTATGCCATTAGCTTTATAAAGATTTACAACATCTTGTGATGAAGGTAAGTTGTTGCCATTTCTCCCATAGCATACTCCAAGAGGTTGTGCATCTGCATTATAAAAATCATACCATAAATAGAGAAAGTTGTATTAAGATCACACACCATAATTAAATACCTAACTTAAAACCTATGTTGAGCGGTCTCTTCAAAATGCCGTCGTATTCGTGTTTGAACCTTCAAAAAATGCAATACTTTTGGAGGATCTTACTCGCACCCGAGGACATTTTTCGTATATATAGTCCGAGCAACATAGCTTAAAACCATTTGAAAGTAATATATAACATGTTTTGCATAGGATTTATGTTGTATACACTAATAGTGTAAAGATGATAAATACTATTCTTTTCAACTCACTAAATAATATTAATTAAATACAATTATATTACCTATTTTACAAGGTAGGGATAAGATCTGCTTACACACTACCTCCCCAGACCCCACGATGTGGGATAATACTGGGTATGTTGTTATTGTTGTATACCTATAATTATATTTAAGTAACTTGATTATATAAATACCTTGTACACAATTTATGCATAATACTTAAAACTCATATATTTTCATAAGTTACCTAACAAAATATGTCTATGATACAAAATCATATCAATGATGCTCCTTTGCTAAAATAATACTAGTATATAATGAAAATAATGAAATGTTTAAAGTAAAACTAAGATTAGGAGACGATGAGAAAATACCTATTATTTGAAGGCATGTCATTAACATTCCAACAAATACAAACACCAACAAGCTAGCCATCATTGAAGCAAATATGAAACAAATGAAATGTACACGGGGGGGAAAGGACCAGATGATGGCTTCTTATATAAGGGGGATAATGGCTATTAGTGTAATGTTGAAACTAGTTCCTGCAATCTAGTCCAAGTTAAGTATATGTGAAATCATTTAATACACCAAATTACCTTCTTGGAATAACATAGGACATAATTGGTCAAAAATTAAATTATTGGAATTAATTGATGGATTTAATTTTACCTCTTAATTTAGATTTACCAGCCATTATTTTATGAGTAGCCCTCAAAATTTACAATTTAAATCAAAATTAAATGATTTTTAAGATCACGTTTGAATGATATACCAATTTAAAAATATCAATACTCTCCACAAAGTTGTTATTTAGTACATTATGCTATATTGGTTTAAGATGTTAAACAACTTTTTTGGGTGTGGTTAAAAAGGTTGTAGCAATTCGAAAATAAGTTTAAATTTAATTATTTGACTACGTAAGAGTTACTTATTTACACAATCAGATAAACCAATTACGTATAAATGTTTACACTCAAAATGATTTATTATTAGCTTGTTTGAGTTAGTCAAATTACACTCCTATGCAAAATTAATTATACCACTAGTGAATTAAAATAATTTTTTTAAAACTATATATGCCGTCATTCAAGTAAGTCAAAATTTGAAGGATTTAAAATTATGATAATCGATCAGTTATTCACTTTCTATTAGTGTTCACTCAGGTCTAGATTCTCATCCATGGCTTCTTTGACTCAAGTCTAATTAGTAAAAATTAGTGTAATCTCGACTGTATAATTATAATTTGGTAAAAACTTTATTATATACCCATTGGTGCACTTTGACTTTGAAAACTCATTTTGGAAGAGGTTTAATCATCATTACTAGATGATACAAACTTAAAAAATATACTAAAAACACATAGAAAGAAAGAATTAATTGAAATTGCCACTCATCCCAATTGTTTAAATTAAAAATGGCCGATGAATGATAATATATTTATTGTCCATATATAATATATGTATAACCATATGCAATCAGTATATAATCTTTGCATACGGGTAGAAAAAGATAATTATTTAATTCGACCGATTATTCGTGTAAAGCTTCCGAGTTGAAACAAGGAAATCTAACTAGATCTTTTTAGAAATAACTAGTCACTAGTCATGTGTGTGCTACACGTGTATCACTTGTTAATAATTACATATTTTATATATCAAGTCATGAAAAGCAAAAATATAAGAAGTTTCAAGGTTTTTCCGTAAGATTTAGTTGTTTATTTTCTTTTTCTCTTTTAATTTCCACCAATAATCTTTGAAACTTCAATATGATTCACTATTTCTTTTCGCATTCCTTTTAGATTAACGACGTGTTAGAAATTTATAGAATACATATATAGGAGTAAACATTACTAATACATAAAGATGGCACAATCCAAAATCAACCATCGTGATTGCGTCTATCGTGGAACTAGGCCAGTCTCAACTCAACAATCCAACACCAACAACAATAAGTTTGAAAACAATAACGGAAGAATTTAACATTAAATAAAAATTGTTTGGAACATAAGAAAATCCAAAAATGATACAATCCAACCCAAAATCAGGGTGTCACTGAGTACATGAGCGTCTAGATCAGAAAATACAGCCTACTACAGTATCTGAAGATATAAACAGAAAATACGACAAAGATAAAGAAGGAGGGTCAAGGCCCGTGAACGCCATGCAACTACCTCGATAATATCCAAACTCTGGAACCTCGATCAACAACCACCACTACGACCGGTATCGCCAGGATCTGCACACGAGGTGCAGAGAGTAACATGAGTATACCAACTCAGAAAGTAACAGGTCCAAACTTTTGACTGAAAGGCAGTGACGAACTTAACCTCAATAGGTATAACGTAAATAAATGTGCAGAAACATAGGCATGCTTTCAAGTCAATTATACAGCTCAAACAGTAAAGGAAATACATATCTGAACAGTGTAAGGTATACAACTCAGCTATCTCTACATGTCAATGCACAGACTGTATGAAATGCACCATGTATTCTCACTCTTAAGTGCTCAGCCACTAATGTATATTGCCATCCGGCCTAGGGAAATCCATCCCATAATATATACAACACTGACTGCAAGTTACCCAGTACCGAGGAAAAGGGGCAATCCAACCCTATGGAGAAATTTATCTCCAGGTATCAAACACTCCGGACAAATTCATGTCCAAGAAAATCCATCCCTCAATAATATCATCCGCGCTCACTAGGGTGTGTTACAGACTCCGGAGGGGCTCCTTGTAACGACCCGACTGGTAACCTTGTTCCCTCAAATAAAACTTTTCGCGCTTGCTTTAGCTAAATTACGACTTGCGGGGACGGTTGGTTCGGGATTTGGAAGAGTTTTGAGTAAAATATGCCCATTTGATTTTCTTAGGATTTTCTTAAAAGACTAAATTTGACTTTAGTCAACATTTTGAGCAAACGAACTCGGATTCATGATTTGAAGGTCCCGGAGGGTCCGTGAAAAAATATGGGACCTGGGCGTATGCCCGGAATCAAATTCCTAGATCCCTAGCTCGAGTAATGAATTTTTGCTAGAAATTGTTAATCTGAAGTTTTAAGGATTTAAAGAAACTAATTAATGATTGATCTCTCAGGTATCGGGCTCGTATGTTGGTTCCGAAACCCGGTACAAGTCCGATATATCATTTAACACTTGCCCGTAAAATTTGGTGTCAATCCGAGTAGTTTAAGGGCGTTTTGGCCCGTTAGAGGAAAATTAAGAACTTGAAGTTCATAAGTTTGATTCAATTGGTTTTAGGGGGGTGATTCTTAGATTTAATGTTGTTTCGGGCATTTCGAAGGTTCGAGTAGGTCCGTTTCGTGATTTCAGACTTGTCGGTATGTTCGAGCGGGGCCCGGGAGCCCCGAGCGTCAATTGAACGAGGCTCGAATGAAGTTGAAATTGTTGAGAAGTGTTGAAGCTACTGCTTCTGTCATAACCACACCGACGGTTGGTGGACCGCAGGTGCAAGACCGCAGATGCGGTCTATCTATCGCAGATGCAGCCCAGGAAAGGCCAGGCCAAACCGCAGAAGTGACCCTCGAACCGCAGAAGTTGCTCCGCAGGAGCGGCCCAAGGACTGCAGAAGTGGTCCCAACCTTTTTTGCCCATTTCGCAGATACAGTCCTTTTCTCGCAGATGCGGTCCCCTGACCGCAAATGCAGAAATCACTGAGGTAGTGAGTTCATTTATTATGGGTTCTAAGTCCATTTTTGTCATATTCACTCCTTCATTGGGCAATTTTAGAGCTTTGAGAGAAGATCTTCACCTAGCATCTTGAAGTAAGTGTGTTCTACCTATTTCTAGTTTAATATTTATGTCTTAGGTAGATTAACACTAGTATTAAGGTGAAATCATGGGGTTAGAGCAAAAACCTAGGGTTTTAATAAAAGTTAGATTTAACTACGAAATTTGTTATGGAATAAATTAGAAATCGTATAATATTGATCCTTAGGTTATAAAGAAAAACTTCCTTCGAAAAATTTCGGAATCCAGGCATGTAGGCCCGGGGTTGGATTTTAGGAAACTTGTGTTAAGGATTGGGAAATTGCTTAAATAGCTAGAATACGATCTTGTGAGTCTATATTGACTAGTTCCTACCTCATTTAACTAGTTTGGGATCATTCGGCTCCGAATTGTGGGTTGGACTCATTCTTGGTATTGGGAGTGCACTTTGGAGCGAGGTAAGTCTCCTTTCTAACCTTGTAAGAGGGAATTGTCCCCATAGGTGTAATAATTGTGTAATTTGCTGCAAATGCGAGGGCTACGTACGTACGAGGTGACGAGAGTCCGTGCGTAGCTACTACGATGTTAATTGTCCGGGTAGCCTAGGACCCACATCATGCTATATTTGTGAACGTCTATATATTTTCTTGCTAATATGATCACTTAGGATATAGTAGAGGCTTGGAAAGGGATATAAGTGAGCATATATACTTGTTGAACCCTTGTATGAGTTTATTTGAATATAAATATGCCTCTGTGTGTTTCCTTGATATTATTTGATATTTGTGGATCGGGCTGATCGCCTCGGTATAAATAGATGTATCTATGGTTCGCGTCATTTGCCCCTCTGGCAATGCACAGTTTATTTTCTGTTGGATCGGCCGTCGATCTCGGCATAATGTGCGCATGATATCTATGTGAAATCTTATCCATGACTTGACCAGCTAAATACTTGAAATGTAAATGGCTAATTGTAAAATTTTTAAGAACATGACATATTGCCTCTTACTATAAACTGTTGATTATTTGTGACTTCCATGCTTAGTGTAACTCTACATTGTATTATTGATCTTAGTAAGTATCAAGTCGACCTCTCGTCTCTACTTCTTCGAGATTAGATGGGATACTTACAGGGTACATATTGTTTATGTACTCATACTACACTTCTGTACTTAATTGCACAGGATCTGAGGCAGGTATATCTAGCTATCAGACTGGTGCGCGCCCCTAATTCATAGTCCGAGACTTCCACGGTGAGCTGCTCCCTTACTGCGCCGTTCAGCAACTTGATGGTATCTTTCTTTACTTTTGCTGTCTATTCTATTCCGGATAGTAGGATAGTATTGTTCTTTTGTACGTTCTACTAGTTGCCCACTACTTGTGACACCAGGTCTTGGCACACATATTAGTACACAGTTCTTTTGGGTTGTATAATTATTATTAAATATTGCTTATCGTCACTTGTTTTAATTGCAAATTAAGAAATATTGTAACCGAATTGGGTAAGTAAAATAAAAATTTACTAATACTTCCGCGTTGGCATGCCTGACAATGGTGTGGGGTGTCATCACGACCCTTAGAGGATTTTGGGTCGTGACAACATAGTATCAGAGCATTAGGTTCACATAAGTCTCACATGTCATGGACAAACCTAATAGAGTCTTGCGGATCGTTACGGAAATATCTGCATTTATCTTCGAGAGGCTATAATGTGTTAGGAAAACTACTCTTTATTCATTTTCTATCGTGCAGTGGTTGTTATGCAAAATTTCCCTCTTCTAGTCTCTCACAGATGGTGAGGACATGCACGGATGATGTTCCAGACACGGGTGGAGCTGCTCCTCCCGTTGCTAGAGGCCAAGGCAGAGGCCGGGGGAGGGCACTGGACTGAGGTAGGGGACGAGGGCGTCCCAAAGTTATCCCAGTAGTACCACCATCAGATCCCGCGGGAGATCCTATCATCGAGGAGTAGGGCGAGGTGCCCGCAGCTGAGCCCATCCCGGCGGACTTCATGACAGCACCGGGATTCCAGGAGGTCATGGGCCATATACTGCGGTTCATGGATTCTATGACTCAGGCTGGTTTATTTCCAGTAGATCCAGCTACATCACAGGTAGGAGGGGGAGCACAGACCCCTACTGCTCAGGCTCCTGGTCATATACAGCTGCAGTGTGTCAAACTTCGGGTGCACTACCCGTAGACGGAGCTCAGCCAGTTGCTGCAGTGGCACCCCAGCCCAGACCAGCTGCAGATGGCGATCCGCAAAAGTAATTGGATAGGTGGACTTGGATTTACCCTTCGGTCTTCGGGGGCGAGCGTCATGAGGATGCCCAAGACTTCATAGATAGGTGCAGGGACAGACTGCACAACATGAGGATATTGGAGTCGCATGGAGTTGACTTCACTACTTTTCAGCTTGAAGGAAGGGCCCGTAGATGGTGGCAGTCCTATGTTCTAGGCAGGCCAGCAGGTTCTCCTCCCCTCACTTGGGGTTAGTTCGCGCAGTTGTTCTTGGATAGGTACATTCCACCCTCTGAGAGGGAAGAGCTACGGTATCAGTTTGATCATCTTAAGCAGGGTCAGATGTCTGTGACCAATTATGAGGTGAGGTTTTCTGAGTTGTCTCACCATGCACTGTTGATACTTCCCATAGATGCAGAAAGAGTGCAGAGATTTGTTGCGGGGTTGCACCCCGGTATTCGATCTAGCATGGCCCGATAGGTGGAGTGGGTATAGAGTATCAGCTAGTGGTAGAGATTGCTCGCAGTATTGAGGGATATCGCCAGAGGGGTAGAGAGCAGATGCAGTAGGATAAAAGGGCTCAATTCTTCAAAGAGTTCAAAGGTGCCCCGGCTAGGGGTAGAGGTCAGTTTGGGAGGGGTCAGCCCAGCAAGCCCCTATATTCAGCACCACCACCTGCACGAGGTGCTCCAGCGTGTCCTTATTTTAGCGCCATGCCAGAGAGCTCGTATCGCTCGCCAGCTATTCAGGGTTCCTCCAGGGGGTACTCAGGTTCTCAAAGCTCTTCTGATTCTTATTTCAGTGTTATGCCGGAGAGTTCATACCATCCATCGGCTATTCAGATTTCTTCCAGTAGGTCTACAGGCCATCAGGGTCAGCCATCAAGACAGCAGGCCGCCGTACTGCGGGGTTGTTTCGAGTGCGGAGATCCTGGCCATATGAGGAGGTATTGCCCCAGGCTTCGGGGCAAGGCAGTACAGCTGGGTCAGCAGCCTATGATTTCAGCACCGGTTGCCCCGCCACCTAGAGGTAGAGGGCAGACTAGTAGGGGCCGTCTTTGAGGTGGAGGCCAGGCAGGGGAGTGGTCAGCCAACTACTACTCAATCAGGTGGAGGCCAGCCAGCTGGCGCTCCATCCAGATTCTACGCCCTTCCGTCCAGGCTAGATGCATTGGCCTCAGATGCCGTCATCATAGGTATTATCTCCGTTGGCGGTAGAGATGCTTTGGTATTATTTGACCCAGGGTCTACTTATTCTTTTGTATCATCTTTGTTTGCTCATTTCCTGGTTATTTCTCCTGAGCCTTTGGGCACTCCTGTTTATGTGTCCACTCATGTGGGTGATTTTGTGGTTGTGGATCGGATCTACCGGTCCTGTGTGGTCACATTCTGTGGTTTTGAGACTAGTGTGGATGTCCTGTTGCTTGACATGATCGACTTTGAGATCATCCTGGGCATGGATTGGTTGTCCCCATATCACGCTGTCCTAGACTGGTTCATTAGTGATGCCAGGGTTCCCGAGGTTGGAGTGGAAGGGTTTCACAGTTGATACATCTAGTAGGGTTATTTCTTTCCTGAAGGCTCGACATATGGTTGAGAAAGGGTGTTTGGATTATCTAGCTTATGTTTAAGACACCACCGCAGAGTCTCCGACGATTGATTCAGTTCTGGTGGTTCGAGAGCTCGCCGATATGTTTCCTTCTGAACTTCTTGGCATGGCACCGGATCGTGATATTGATTTCTGCATTGATTTGGCTCCAGGCACCCAGCCTGTATCTATCCCACCGTACCGTATGGCTCCAAAAGAGTTGAAGGAGTAGCTTGAGGAGTTGTTAGCAAAGGGGTTTGTTAGACCCAGTGTATCGCCTTGGGGTGCACCCGTGTTATTTGTGAAGAAGAAGGATGGGACTATGCGGATGTGCATTGATTACTGCCAGTTGAACAAAGTCACCATCAAGAACAAGTATCTGTTGCCCCGTATCGATGATTTGTTCGACTAGTTGCAGGGTACTAGGGTGTTCTCCAAGATTAACTTGAGGTCAGGGTATCATCAGCTGAAGATTCGGGACTCGAATGTTCCGAAGACTGCATTCTGGACTATATATGGCCATTACGAGTTCCTGGTGATGTCCTTTGGCTTGACTAATGCCCTAGCAGCATTCATAGACTTGATGAACAGGGTATTCAGGCCTTACATTGATTTATTTGTCATCGTCTTCATTGACGACATCTTGATATACTCCTGTAGCCTGGGGGAGCACGAGCAGTATTTGAGGGTAGTGCTTCAGACCTTGTGAGAGCAGAAGCTATATGCTAAGTTCTCTAAGTGCTAGTTCTGGCTAGAGTCACTGGCATTCTTAGGGCATATTGTGTCAGGAGAGGGTATTAAGGTGGACCGCAAGAAGATTGAGGTAGTTCAGAGTTGGCCACGTCTTACTTTGGTGACTGAGATTAGGAGTTTCCTGGGGTTAGCTGGTTATTACATACGATTTGTACAGGGCTTTTCATCTATTGCATCACCTCTAACTAGATTGACCCAGAAGGGTGCTACTTTCCATTGGTCCTATGGTTGTGAGGCAAGCTTTCAGAAGCTCAAAGCAGCCTTGACTACAGCACCAGTTCTTATGTTGCTCTTCCGATTCAGGGATGTATACGGTATATTGCAACGCTTCGCACGTTGGATTGGGATGTGTATTGATGCAGGAGGGGCGAGTTATTGCCTATGCTTCGCGCCAACCGAAGGTTCATGAAAAGAATTATCTTGTGCACAACCTAGAGTTGGCCGCGATCATTCATGATCTTAAGATATGTGGGCATTATCTGTATAGGGTGCCATGTGAGGTTTATACGGATCACGCAGCTTACAGCATTTGTTCAAACAGAGGGATCTTAATTTGAGGCAACGCAGGTAGCTTAAGCTACTGAAGGATTATGACATCACCATTCTTTATCATCCGGAAAAGGCATTGTGGATGCCTTAAGCAGGAAGGCAGAGAGTATGGGTAGCTTGGCATTCATTCTAGCGGAGAATAGGCCACTAGCTTTGGACATTCAGTCCTTGGCTAACAGACTTATGAGGTTGGATATTTCAGAGCCCAGCTGAGTTCTTACTTGTGTGGTTGCTCAGTCTTCATTATTGGGGCAGATCAAGGCCCGGTAGTTTGATGATCCACATTTGGTGGTTCTCAGAGAGACGGTGCTTCAGGGAGGTGCCAAGGAGGTTTCTATTGGTGAGGATGGTGTTTTGCGACTCCAAGGTCGTCTATGTGTTCCTAATGTTGATGGTCTGAGGGAGAGGATTCTAGAGGAGGCTCACAGTTCACGGTATTCTATCCATCTGGGTGCTACGAAGATGTGTCGTGACTTGAGGCGGCATTACTGGTAGCGGAGGATGAAGAAAGACATAGTGGAATATGTGGCAAAGTGTTTGAACTTCCAGCAGGTCAAGTATGAACACTAGAGGCCGGGTGGCCTACTTCAGCAGATGCCTATACCGAAGTGGAAGTGGGAGCGCATTACCATGGATTTCGTAGTTGGGTTAGCCCGAACTTCGCGGAAGTTTGATTCAGTATGGGTCATTGTTGACAGGTTGACCAAGTCGGTCCACTTTATTCTAGTGGCGACTACTTACACAGCAGAGAGGTATGCTCGGATATACATTCGGGAGATAGTCTGGTTGCATGGTGTGCCTGTTTCCATCGTATTAGATAGATGCCCTTAGTTCACTTCCCATTTCTGGAGAGCTGTTCAGAGTGAGTTGGGGACCTGTGTAGAGCTTAGCATAGCATTTCATCCTCAGACCGACGGGCAGTCAGAGTAGATAGTTCTAATTTTAGAGGATATGCTTAGAGAATGTGTGATTGACTTTGGAGGGCAGTGGGATCAGTTCTTGCCTTTGGCGGAGTTTGCGTACAACAACAGCTATCAGTCCAGCATAGAGATGGCTACATATGAAGCTTTATATGGTCGACGTTGTCGTTCTCCTATCGGGTGGTTTGAGCCCGGTGAGGCTAGGTTATACGATACAGATTTGGTACAGGATGCCTTGGATAAGGTAAAGTTGATTCCGGAAAGGCTTCGCATAGCTCAGTCCAGCCAGAAGAACTACGCAGATCAAAAGGCGCGTGATGTATCATTCATGGTTGGCGAGAAGGTTCTCTTGAAAGTCTCGCCAATGAAAGGCATTATGAGGTTCAGAAAGAAGGGCAAGTTGAGTCCTAGGTTTATTGGTCCCTTTGAGGTGTTGAGACGAGTTGGGGAGGTTGCTTATGAGCTGGCTTTACCCCCAGCTTATCTGGAGTTCATCCGATTTTTCATATATCGATGCTTCAGAAGTATCATGCCGACTTATTCCATGTGTTGGACTTCAGTGCTATCCAGCTGGATGAGAGTTTAGGTTACGAGGAAGCCAATTGCCATTATTGATAGACAGGATCACCAGTTGAGGTCCAAGAGGATTTTTGCGGTAAGGGTCCAGTAGAGGGGCCAACTAGTCAAGGAGGCGACTTGGGAGTCCGAGAAGGACATGCGGAGTAAATATCCACATCTATTCGGCAGCTCAGGTACTTTTCTATGTCCATTCGAGGACGAATATTTGTTTAAGAGGTGGAGAATGTAATGACCCGACTGGTCGTTTTGCCTTTTAGAACCCCCTTCCCTCAAATAAAACTTTTCACGCTTGCTTTAGCTAAATTATGACTTGCGGGGATGGTTGGTTCGGGATTTGGAAGAGTTTTGAGTAAAATATGCCCATTTGATTTTCTTAGGATCTTTAAAAACTCAACTGAGTTGACTTTAGTCAACATTTTGAGTAAACGGACCCGGATTCGTGATTTGACGGTCCCGAAGGGTCCGCGGAAAAATATAGGACCTGGGCATATGCTCGGAATCGAATTCCGAGGTCCCTAGCTCGAGTAATGAAGTTTTACTAGAAATTGTTAATCTGAAGTTTTAAGGATTTAAAGAAACTAATTAATGATTGATATCTCGGGTATCGGGCTCGTATGTTGGTTCCGAAGCCAGGTACAGGTCCGATATATCATTTAAGACTTGCCCGTAAAATTTAGTGTCAATCCGAGTAGTTTAAGGGCATTTTGGCCCGTTAGAGGAAAATTAAGAACTTAAAGTTCATAAGTTTGATTGAATTGGTTATAGGGGGTGATTCTTAGATTTAGCGTTGTTTTGGGTGTACCGAAAGTTCGAGTAGGTCCGTTTCGTGATTTCAGACTTGTCGGTATGTTCGAGCGGGGCTCGGGAGCCCCAAGCGTCAATCGGCCGAGGCTCGAGTGAAGTTGAAATTGTTGAGAAGTGCTGAAGCTGCTGCTTCTGTCATAACCGCACCTGCGGTTGGTGGACCGTAGGTGCGAGACCACAGATGCAGTCCATCTATCGCAGATGCGGCCCAGGGAAGGCTAGGACAAACCGCAGAAGCGGCCCTCGAACCGCAGAAGCGGCTCCGCAGGAGCGGGCCTATCCTAGCACTTTTTTCCCATTTCGCAGATGCGATCCTTTTCTCGCAGATGCGGGACCGCAGATGCGATCCCTGACCACAGATGTGGAAATCACTAAGGCAGTGAGTTCATTTATTACGGGTTCTAAGTCCATTTTTGCCATATTTCACTCCTCTATTGGGCGATTTTAGAGCTTTGAGAGAAGATCTTCACCTAGCATCATGAGGTAAGTGTGTTCTACCTATTTCTAGTTTAATATTTATGTCTTAGGTAGATTAAGCACTAGTATTAAGGTGAAATCATGGGGTTAGAGCAAAAACCTAGGGTTTTAATAAAATTTAGATTTAACCACGAAATTTGTTATAGAATAAATTAGAAATCGTTTATTATTGATCCTTAGGTTGTAGAGAAAAACTTCCTTCGAAAAATTTCGCAATTCGAGCATGTGTGCCCGGGGTCAGATTTTAGGAAACTTGTGTTAAGGGTGGGAAATTGCTTAAATAGCTAGAATACAATCTTGTGAGTCTATATTGACTAGTTCCTACCTCATTTAACTAGTTTGGGATCGTTCGGCTCCGAATTGAGGGCTTTGACTTGTTCTTGGTATTGGGAGTGCACTTTGGAGCGAGGTAAGTCTCCTTTCTAACCTTGTAAGAGGGAATTGTCCCCATAAGTGTAATAATTGAGTAATTTGCTACTAAATGTGGGGGATACGTACGCACGAGGTGACGAGAGTCCGTGCGTAGCTACTATGATGTTAATTGTCCGGGTAGCCTAGGACCCACATCATGCTATATTTGTGAACATCTCTATATTTTCTTGCTAATGTGATCACTTAGTATATGCTAGAGGCTTGGAAAGGGATATAAGTGAGCATATATACTTGTTGAATCCTTGTATAAGTTTATTTGAATATAAATGTGCCTTTGTGTGTTTCCTTGATATTATTTGATATTTGCGGATCGGGCCGATTGCCTCGGTATAAATAGATGCATCTATGGTTCACGCCATTCGACCCTCTGGAAGTGCACAGTTTATTTTCTGTTGGATCGGGTCGTCGACCTCGGCATAGTGTGTGCATGATATCTATGTGAAATCTTATCCATGACTTGACCAGCTAAATACTTGTAATGTAAATGGCTAATTGTAAAATTGTTAAGAACATGACATATTGCCTCTTGCTATAAACTATTGATTACTTGTGACTTCCATGCTTAGTGTAACTCTATATTGTATTATTAACCTTAGTAAGTATCAAGTCGGCCTCTCGTCTCTACTTCTTCGAGATTAAACGGGATACTTACGGGGTACATATTATTTATGTACTCATACAACACTTTTGTACTTAATTGTACAGGATCTGAGGCAGGTATATCTGGCTATCAGACTGGTGCGCGCCCCTGATTCATAGACCGAGAAATCCACGGTGAGCTGCTCCCTTCCTGCATCGTTCAACAGCTTGATGGGGTCTTTCTTTAATTTTGTTGTCTATTCTATCCCGGACAGTAGGATAGTATTATTCTTTTGTACGTTCTACTAGTTTCCCACTACTTGTGACACCAAGTCTTGGCACACACATTAGTAGACAGTTCTTTTGGGTTGTATAACTATTATTAAACATTGCTTATCGTCACTTGTTTTAATTGCAAATTAAGAAATGTTGTAACCGAATTGGGTAAGTAAAATAAGAATTTACTAATACTTCCGCGTTGGCTTGCCTGACAACGGTGTTGGGCTCCATCACGACCCTTAGAGGATTTTGGGTCGTGACACTCCTACAGTCCAAGCGCTACCACAATCATCAATATAACCGTTGCGGCATGCAACCCGATCCCATAACTGTCACTCATAACCAGGCTCTCGGCCTCACTCGGTAATCAACCTCTCCAGTCTCACCACAGGCTCACAATGTCATGAAAACAACCCGGAACAATGATATGATGAATCAATAAATAACTGAGGCTGAGATATAATACAAAAAGGCATGATCATGGCTTAGTATGGAATATTAAATGAAAACTAGTGAGATGACAGCAAGAAACAACCGCTAAGGGTCCAACAATACCGGCACAAAGCCTGAACATGATTCTAGCATGATTTACAACTCAACTACTTTATCACATGATGAAAACATGGATATCAACAGGATAGAATCACTAAACTGTACCATGGAATCACCCAGGTCACAATTCTAATGGTGCACACCCGCACGCACATCACTTGGCATGTGCATCACCTCAATACTAATCACATAACACATAGTTCGGGATTTCGAACCCTCATATCTAAGTTTAAAAGTGTTACTTACCTCAAGTCAAGCAAAATCCTACTCCTGGATGCCTTTGCCTCTCAATCGGCCTTCACATTACCCGAATCTAGCCACAAGAAATACAATACAATCAATATAGGCTAAAGGAATCAATTCTACAAGAAAAATACCAAATTATAGCCAAAATCCAAAATCGGCTCAAACCTGGCCCCCGGGCCCATGTCTCGAAATCCGACAAAAGTCACTAAGCCTGAGAGCCCGTTCACTCATGAGTCTAACCATACCAAATTTACTCAAATCTGACAATAAAATCTCATTCAAAATGTCAAAACTCCATCTCAAGAACACCTCCACTTTTTTCCCCAATGCTTCACCCCAAATCACAATTTAAATGATAAAATCAAAGATATAATCATTGGATTTAACCAAAACCAAGTGAGAAACACTTACCCTAATCAACTCCGCAAAAATCCCTTCAAGAATCACCCAAATCCGTGATCTTTAGCTCAAAATATGAAAAATGAGCTCAAACCCTCGATTCTGAATTTAACACTATCTGCCTAGATTTTCTTCTTCGCGAATGCGACCATCATCTTACATTCGCATAGAACAACTTGACTTCCTCTTCACTTTACTCTTCATGAACACGACACAACCTTCACGAATACGACCACCACCTCACGAACACGTAGAACAAGGACATGGGGTCCCCAACTGCCTCATTCCTCTTCATTAATGCGACCCTGCTCCCGCGTTCGCGATGCACACACAGGCCACACCTTCGCATTCGTGTCTGCCCCTTCGCGAACGCGAAGCATAAATCCTCATCATCACAAAAACACTCTTCACGAAAGAGGAAACCAGAAAAATGGTTCAGCAAATATCAACAATCTCACCAAGGCCAAAAATGATCTATTAACCACTCAAAACTCACCCGAGGCCCTCGGGACCTTAACCAAACATACCAACACGTCCCATAACATCATACGAACTTAGTCGAACCTTCAAATCACTCAAAACAACATCAAAACACCAAATTATACCCGGACTCAAGCCTAAAGAACTTCTAAACTTTCAAATTGCACACAAGTCATAAATGACCCGACGAACCTATTCCAACTTCCCGAAATCCAATCCGACCCCGATATCAAAATTTCCGTTACCGGCCAAAACCACCAAAATTCTAACTTTCGCCAATTCAAGCCTAATTCTACTACGGACCTCCAAATCACATTTCGGACGCGCTCATAAGTCCAAAATCAATTAACGGAGCTAACGAAACCATCAAAATTCAAATCTGAGGTTGTTTACATATAAGTCAACATTCAGTTAACTTTTTCCAACTTAAGCTTTCAAATAAGAGACTATGTGTTCAATTCACTCTAAAACCACTCCGAACCCGAACCAACTAACCCGGTATATCATAATATAGCTGAAGAACACAAAAAAAATAGGAAATAGGGAAACGGGGCTATAACTATTGAAACGACAAGTCGGGTCGTTAGATCCTCCCCCTCTTAAACAAATGTTCGTCCTTGAACAGGTCTAGAAACATACTTGGAGCCTTGAATAGGTGTGGGTATCTGATTTGCATCTCCCGCTCGGTCTCCTAATTATCCTCCTCCACGGGCTGACCTCTCTACTGCACCTTCACTGAAGCTATATCCTTTGACCTCAACTTTCGAACCTGACGCCCTAAAATAGCCACCAACTCTATATTATAAGTCAAATCACCATCCAACTGAACCGTGCTGAAATCCAGAACATGAGATGGATCGCCAATATACTTTCAAAGTATAGAAACATGAAATACTAGATGCTACTCGATAAGCTAGGTGGCAAAGCAAGCTCATAGGCCACCTCCCCAATCCTTCGAATCACCTTAAATGGCCCAATAAACTCAGGGCTCTACTTGAACTTATTCCCAAATCTCATAACACCCTTCATAGGTGAAAACTTTAGCAAGACCTTCTCCCCAACCATGTAAGACACATCACGTACCTTTATGTCATCATAACTCTTTTGTCTCGACTACGACGTATGAATCCGCTCCTGAATCAATTTCACCTTGTCCAATGCATCCTGAACCAAGTCTGTACCCAAAAGCATAGCCTCACCCACCTCAAACCAACTCACTAGAGATCTACACCGCCTCTCATATAAAGCCTCATACAGAGCCATCTAAATACTTAACTGATAACTGTTGTTGTAAGCAAATTCCGCGAGTGGAAAAAACTAGTCCTATAAACGCCCAAAATCAATGTTACAAGCGCGTAACATGTCCTCCAATATCTAAATAGTGCGCTCGAATTGTCCGTCCATCTGAGGGTGAAATGTGGTGCTCAACTCAACCTGAGTGCCGAACTCTCGCTGCACGGCCCTCCAAAACTGCAATGTAAACTGTGTGCCTTTGTCTGAAATGATGGAAACTAGCACCCCATGAAGGCAAATAATCTCTCTGATGTAAATCTCAGCCAACCACTCTGAAGAATAGGTAGTACTCACAGGAATGAAGTGTGCGGACTTGGTTAGCCGATCTACAATCACCCAAATAGCATCGAACTTCCTCGGAGTCCGTGGGAGCCCAACTACAAAATCCCTAGTGATCTGCTCCCACTTCCTCTCTAGAATCTCTATCTTGTGAAGCAAGCCACACAATCTTTAATGCTCATATTTCACCTGCTGACAATAGAGACGCCAAGCTACAAACCCAACTATGTCTTTCTTCATCCTCTTCTACCAATAGTGTTGCCTCAAATCCTGATACATCTTCGCGACATCTGGATGGATGGAATACCGCGAGCTGTGGGCCTCCTCAATAATCAACTCCCGCAACTCATCCACATTGGGCACACATATCCGGCCCTGCATCCTCAATACCCCACCATTACCAATAGCCATATCTTTGGCATCACCGTGTTGAACCCTGTTCTTGAGGACAAGCAAATGAGGATCATCATACTGGCGCTCTCTGATGCGATCGAATAAGAAAGACCGAGAAACCACACAAGCTAGGACTCGACCAGGCTTCGAAATATCCAATCTCACGAACTGGTTGGCCAAGGCCTGAACATCAACTGTAAGGGGTCTCTCACCAACATGAAGGAATGTAATTCTACCCGTACTCACTGCCTTTCTACTCAAGGCATCGGTCACCATATTGGCCTTTCCCGGATGGTACAAAATGGTAATATCATAGTTCTTTAGCAGCTCCAACCATCTTCGCTTCCTCAAATTGAGATCCTTCTGCTTGAACAAGTGCTGGAGGCTACGATGATCAGTAAATACCTCACAAGACACACCATAGAGATAATGCCTCCAAATCTTCAACGTGTGAACAATGGCAGCCAACTCCAAATCATGAATAGGGTTGTTCTTCTCATGGGGCTTCAACTGATGCAAAGCATAAGCAATAACTCTACCTTAGTGCATCAAAACACACCCAATGCCGACCCGAGAAGCATCACAATATACTATATAAGAGCCAGAAGTTGATGGCAGAACAAACACTGAAGTTGTGGTCAAGGTAGTCTTGAGCTTCTGAAGCTCGCCTCACACTCATCCGACCACATGAAAGGAGCACCCTTTTGGATCAATTTGGTCAAGGGCAATGCAATAGACGAGAAACCCTTAACGAACCGATGGTAGTAGCCAACCAAACTAAGAAAGCTCCGAATCTCTATGGCGGAGGACGGTCTGGGCCAGCTCTGAACTGCCTCTATCTTCTTTGGATCAACCTGAATAACCTCGCTGGACACCAAGTGTCCCAAGAACACTACTGAACTGAGCCAAAACTCACACTTTGAGAACTTGGCATAAAGTTTCTCCTCCCTCAGCCGCTACAATACAACCCTCAAATACTCAGCGTGCTCCTCATGGCTACGAGAGTATACCAAGATATCATCAATGAATACAATAATGAACGAGTCGAGATAAGGCCGAAAAATGATGTTCATCAAATGCATGAACGATGTTGGGGAATTGGTCAGCCTAAAAGACATCACAAGGAACTCATAATGACCATATCGGGTCCTGAAAGCTATCTTAAGAATGTACGAGTCCCTAATCTTTAACTGGTGATACCCTGACCTCAAGTCGATCTTGGAGAACACCCTCTCTCCCTGAAGCTGGTCAAATAAATCATCAATACGTTTGATTGTGACTTTTTTCAATTGCTTGTAATCAATACACATCCTCATGCCATCCTTCTTCTTCACAAATAGAATGGGTACACCCCAAGGTGACACACTAGGCCAAATAAACCCCTTATCAAGAAGTTCCTAAAGCTGCTCCTTCAATTCCTTTAACTCCGCCAGTGCCATACAATACGGTGGAATAGAAATGGGCCAACCGCCCAGCACAAAATCAATACCGAAGTCAATATCCCTGTCCGGTGGTGTGCCCGGCAGGTCTTCAGGAAACACATCCGAAAAATCTCGCACCACCAGAACTGAATCAATAGCAGGAGTCTCTGCACTAACAACCCTCACAAAGGCCAAATAAGAAAGACAACTCTTCCCAACCATCCGCTGGGCTTTCAAGAATGAAATTACTCTACTAGGAATATAATCCAATAAACCTCGCCACTCAATCCGTCACAACCCCGGCCTAGCCAACGTCACCGTCTCAGCGTGACAGTCCAAAATAGCATGATAGGGAGACAACCAATCCATGCCCAATATCACATTAAAGTCAACCAAACTAAGCAGCAACAAATCATCTCTAGTCTTTAATCCTCCAATATTCACTACACATGATCGGTATACACGGTCCACAATAATAGTATTGCCCACCGGCATAGATACACGAGAAGATGAAACTAGAGACTCACAGGGCATGTCCAGATAATGAGAAAAATATGACGACATGTATGAATAGGTGGAACTAGGGTCAAATAATATAGAAGCATCTCGATGACATACGGAGATAATACCTGTAATCACTGTGTTTGAAGCAATGGCATCTGGTCTGGCAGGGAGCGCATAGAAATGGGCCTGATTGCCACCTGATTAGCCTCCCCCTCTAGGGCGACCCCTAGCTAACTGACCTTCGCCCCGAGCTAGTTGGGCGGGTGGTGAAGTAACTGTTGCTGAAGTCAAAGGCTGACTCCTCTACTAAGATGAACCTCCCATAAGGCGGGGACAGAACCTTCTAATATGACCAAAATCTCCACACTCAAAGCAACCTCTACCGGCCACTGGGGACTGAAGGGATACCCGCTAGAAGGCCCCGACATAGATGAACCCTGAGTTGATGGTGCATGAGACGAACTCTGAGCTAGAAGGGAACTAAGAGATGAGTGGCCCTGATGAGAACTGTGAGTACCATGGCTAGATGGTGCACCACGGTGAACTGGGAGGGCCGTCTGAGCATGCCTGTAAAGACGACCTTTGCCATGATGAAACTGACCCCCAGAAGGAACACCACCAGCTACCTGAACCACAAAACCTCTTGGAATCCCTCTCAACCTGCTCCTGACTGTGGATCGACTCTATCTCCCGAATAATGTCAACAACCTCCTCAAAGATAGCACCAGACATCCTCTCTTTAGTCATAAGTATCTGCATATGGTAAGTGAGACCATCAACGAATCTCCTGATCCTCTCCCTATCTGTGGGAACCATCCAAATAGCATGACAGGCCAACTCAGAAAATGTAATCGCGTACTGTGTCACCGTCAGACCATCTTGACGTAACTGCTCGAACTGTCTACGCAGCTCCTCTCTACGAGATCGTGGCACACACTTCTCCAATAAGAGAATAGAAAACTCTTGCCATGTAAGTGGCGCTGCAACAACCGGCCTACACCTCTCATAAGCCTCCCACCAAGTGAAGGCAGCTCCAGTGAACTGAAAAGTAGTAAACGAGACCCCACTTGTCTCCAGAATACCTGATGTACGGAGAATTCTCTAACACTGGTCCAAGAAATCCTGGGCATCCTCTCCCTCAGCACCGCTGAAAGTCAGAGGCTGGAGCCTCCAAAACCTCTCCAATCTACACTGTTCATCATCAGGTATGACTAGAACCATATAATCCTGAGCAGGTGGTACCCCCGGTGTCTGGAGTCCCTGTACCACCTGCTCTAGCGTACGGGTGGCAAGAGTTTGAGTACCTCCCCGTCCTGGGGAATGGTTGCAGCAGTAGAAACAGAGACCGCCTAAGAAATACCGGTGCACACGGTTAGAATCTGAGCTAAGGTCTCTGTCACACCTCCTTTTTCTACCCTGAAAGGGTATATAAGGGAGTTTTTTCAATTAAAGTGACAATAATCGAAACGGGATTATTTATTCAAATTCAGAGTTGCCACTTGGGATAATTTATGGTGTCCCAAGTCACCGATTTAAAATCCCGAATCGAGGAAGTTTGACTCTTATTTATGGTCTGCGAACACAGAAATCCGGGTTAGGAATTCTGTTTACCCGAGAGAAGGTGTTAGGCATTCCCGGGTTTCGTGGTTTTAGCACGGTCGCTTAACTATTAATAATTGGCCTAATTGTCTGATTAATTATATGTTTTATACCTATTGTGCATTTTTAGCTTTTGACCGCTTTTTATTATTTGTTGAATTATTCTAGAACAAGTTACAATTGTCGTACACTTGTTTGTTTGGTACACATTGCGAATCGTGTCACGGAAACCATACCCACGATTTACAACATATTTAAGTTATTAACATTATTAGTTATTGTGGCCAGGTCACATAAATGTACCTAGAATTTGGAAATTATATATCACAACTACGCCATGGGAACTGTACCCATAGCCATGATAATTTTATTATAACGCGCCTAAAGCGACTAGTGCATTTAATTATTTTCCTAATCTTTGAGGTTGTTGTGATGTCAAATTTATGAACAAGATATTATTGGGGAGCAAATAAGCTAGTTAACATGATTTATTACTTGGCCAGATTCCTTATGGTCCAAGACCAACCTTATGGCCCATTCTTATTCCTTGCCAAGAAAAAAATAACTCCAATTTTTCCATCTACCCAATTAAAAGCATTTATTCAAGAAACAAGACTACATACGTCCCAATTGAAGTATAACTAATTAAAATAGTTTAAATGAAAACTAAGGCATACTACTCAAACAACGTAAAATCACAAATCAACCAACATACGCACCAAGATATCATAACACAATGAAATGAGAATAAAAATTGAGAAATGGGCCTTTTATTGATGAACAAAGCCGAAAATTACAAGTTAATTGGACTAAACAAAGCAACAATCCTTGAACTGAAACACCAAAATTGCAAACCGAAACCTCGATTTAGCACCAGAAAGCTCGAAAACCAAATGAACTCAATCAAACTCCATCAGATTCAAATTGAAAATCAGAAGCAGAAGTTGTTAAGGCGATGAGGAATATAAATAGGAGTAAGAAGACTAAATTCCTTGGTATTATCAACAACTCGAGATGTAATTTTTTGCTTAACTGCAACACCACCATCAGATGTCCCATTTTTTGAAGTAGAATCTTTCACCTTGAAATACCCTTGTCCTTTCTACCGTAACTAAGGTTCAAAATGGAAGAAAACTACAAAAAGGTCCTTGGGAGCTTCACTTATTATCTTGACCGCAAAGAAATGCCATCACCAAAAATAGAGCAAGAAATGGAACGCAGGCAAAGAATTGATCTCAAATTTAGAAAGTTTTCGGCTCAAGGTTGAGCAGATGGCTGTCGTTCTCACTTAGAGTGCAGGTGTTTTTTTTTGTTTTAGCTTGGTCTAGGAATTGAAAACTTAGGGCAGAGTTTCTATAATTGGGTATTTTATATGGAGTTGGGAAGGGATGATGGTCATTGGATTAGAAGAAAATAGATAGTTAGAATTAAATCTTACACTTAAGTGGGCTAATGGGTTGGAAAGAATGGGCTAAGGGTAATTGGGTTGGATCATGTCTTCTGGGTTTGAAATTAGGCTAAAAAGACCAAATAATACAATGTATCTATAAAAATATAAAAATCACTCTAAATTAAAATAAACTTATATTAAACTAAATACTACGCGTGAAACTAATTTTTTTTTGTATTTTCAAATGTTATAATACTATAAATATAAATATACTAATTGACTTTAACCTAAAGATGAAAAAAAAATTGTAATTTTTTATTTTATTTGCGATAAAAATAAAGTAAAGAGAGTGATATTAAACCCAAACTGAATATTTACGCTAAAATGTGTAAAATCTTGGGGAGGGTCAAAAATTACATGTCTATAGCTGCCGCTCTTTGACTGGAAACACGAAGAGTTTTCAGACAAAGAACGACGATACAGGTTTTTTGAACCGACCCTTATTTAGAGAGACCAAAAACTAAGAGAAAGGAGAATGTGACCGAGCCCTGGTATCTGAGCTGACTACATATCCTTGGCTATAAAGTAATCAGGCCACGGGTTGTGATGACCCAAGATGTCATCACTTGTTTTTAACAGGGATTTTGCATTCCGAGGCTTTAAAAACCTCTTTTAGCATCACCTTGATTTGTGTGTGCAGTCCGAGCGCGTAGCCGGAAAGTCTAAATGTGAAAATATGTGAAAAATGATAATTTTTTACTATAAAATGAATTAATTTGACTTCGGTCAATGTTTTGGGTAAACGAACGCGGACCCGTGAATTGACGATCCTGGAGGGTCCATAGGAAAATATGGGACTTTGGCGTATGCCGGAATCGAATTCCGAGGTCCCAAGCCCAAGAAATGAATTTTTAAAGAAAATTATTTTTTGAAATTGTTTAAAGGATTTGAAAATGAATCTTGATTAGAACATGTTGGTATCGGACCGGTATTTTAGTTCCGACGCCCGGTACAAGCCTTATATGTGATTTAAGATAATTCTGTGAAGTTTGGTGAGAAACGAAATCCGTTTGATGTGATTCGGACCTTAAATGCAAATTTGATGTTTAAAGAAGTTTTGAGAAAATTTCATTGATCTTGAGGTTTAATTCGATGTACATAATGTTATTTTGGTGATTTGAGTACACGAATAAGTTTGTAGGATGTTTTTGAGGTTGTGTATACGATGTTTTTGGTACACGATGTTTTGGTGAGTTTTGGATAGGTCACGGGGTGCATTTTGAACTTAAAAAAAATTGCAGGATTTTTGCTGGTGTGATCAGACCTGCGAAGGCTTGGTCGCAAATCCGAACCAGCCCAGGCCTGCCTTATCTCGCAAATGCGAGTTGTGTTCCGCAATTTCGACCTCGCAAATGCGAGGGTCCTTTTCGCAAATGCGAAAAATCCAGATTTCCTAAGGGTTTGCAATTGCGAGCTTCCCTTCGCAATTTCCAAGCCAGCAGAGGTCGGGGTTCGCAATTGCAAACCCTTGTTCGCAATTACCACATCTGAGACCTGCAACTTTTATACTTAGACGATTTTAAACTCATTTTTTCATATCCTCTCAAAATATAAACACACTAGAGCGATTTTTCAAAGGCTTCTTCTTCTTCAAATTAATTGTAAGTCATTTTTAACTCATTTTCTCAATCATTAACATCTTTTAACATGATTTCAACTTAAAATCAATGATTTTCATTAGGAAAATTGGGTGTTTTGAGTGGAACCTAGGTTTTTTAAAAATTGGGAATTTGGACCTCGATTTGAGGTCCAATTTCAAAACAAATTATATATTTGGGTTTGTGGGGGAATGGGTAATCGGGTTTTGGTTCGAACCTCTGGTTTTGACCATGTGGGCCCGGGGGCGATTTTTGATTTTTTGGGCAAAACTTTGGAAAACTCATTTTCATGCATTCAAATTAATTCATTTAGCGTTTATTGATGTAATTAAGTAACTTATGACTAGATACGAGCGAATTAGTGGTGGAATCATGAGGTAAAGCTATAGTTGGGGCTTGAATTGTGTTCGTGCCATCGAGGTAAGTGTTTGGTCTAACCTTAGCTTGAGGGATTAGGAGTTGTGTCCTATTTGCTATTTGTTTCTTGTTGAGTACGACGTATAGGCATGGTGACGAGTATCTATACGTTGGTGTCGAGCATGATTGTGAGTCTTATATTGTGATTTTCATGACTTCGTTGTATTATTCATGCCTTGGTGAAGGTTTTTATTGTTGTATAAAGTTTGTGGAAAGAATTGTGACCTATGAATATTGAGCAGCGTTGGCTCAAGTTGTATAACGAATTGTGAAAATATAAGTGATAATTGAACCTCTAGAGTATTGGCTCGAGTTGTGAAGTAAAGGTGAGAAAGAGAAGAGATCATTGTGTTGCCCCCTTGCCGGACTATTGCCGAGTTGTGGTTCCCTTGCATTGTGTTCTTAGTTGATATTACGGATGCTTAGGTTGATGATTCTTTGCGTTAGGTAAGGATTATGATTATTCTCGAGGGACAAGTTGGTTATAGCTGAGGTAGTTAGATGTTGTAACAAGTTTGATTATAGCTGAGGTAGTTAGATGTTGTAACAAGTTTGATTATAGTTGTTTCTCCATTGCCGGGACGTAATTACTTTTGATGTCGGATCCCTTGCCGGGATAACGTATACCTTATTGATCCCTTGTCGGGACTCTCGTTATAATTGTAAATATTATATGTGGATCGGGTTGCACGCCGCAACAATGATAAATGATATGGATCGGGTTGCACGCCGCAACAGTGTTGTTATATATTGGGATCGGGTTGTGCGCCGCAATAATTATTGATACAAGTGTGTTTAGCTTGGATATCAGTTTCTTTTGTTTTGCTATGAATTCTAAGTTGCCCTTAGATTGTTACTCTTGATTTACTGTTAATACTGGTATACCCCCGTAGCATGTATCCCCTCCTATCCTTACTTGTTCATTTCTGTTTTATTTTCCGATGTACATTATATATTGCACAAGTTTATTTTGTAGTTTGGTCCTAGCCTCGTCACTACTTCGCCGAGGTTAGGCTAGGCACTTACCAGTATATGTGGTCAATTGTGCTGATACTACACTCTGCACTCTTTTGTGCAGACCCCAGTTTTGTAGACTTCGGACAGCGGTGGGATTGTTGATTCTTGTTTATCAGGCGACCCGAGGTAGCCCTGCAGGCGTCCGCAAGCCTTGGCATCTCCTTCCATCTACTATTCCTGTTTTTTTTATGCATTTCTAGAGATAGTGTTGTATTTATTTTTTTCAGACCTTTATCTGTAGTGTTCTTAGACCATCTGTGAAACTGTGACACCAGTTATGGGTAGTCGAGATTCAAATAGTTGTATTGGATTCATGTTCTGATAGCTTATTTCTTTTTTTTCTTCCGCTTATGTTAAATTTCATTGTTTAAATGCGATTACTTCGAAATTGTTAATGAATATAAAATGGGTAAAAAGTTAAATTGTGCAAATAATTGGCTTGCCTAGCTCGTATTAGTAGGCACTATCACGACTCCTGAGAGTGGAAAATCTGGGTCGTGACAAGTTGGTATCAGAGCTCTAGGTTACATGGGTCTCACAGTTCACAAACAAGCTTAGTAGAGTTTGAGGGATCGGTACGGAGACATCTGTATTTATCCCCCAGAGGCTACAGAGTTAGGAAAAACTCCACATTCATTCTTTCTTGTCATGCGATTTAGTTCTCTCAGTGCTAAATTGAAACCCCTACTCTTATCCTTTCATGCATGGCGAGGTCATGTACCTCTTCTTCAGCTGAACAGCAGCTCAGACCGGTAATAGGTCAGCTACGTCTTCGGAGGCTTTGTGGAGGTTGGATAGGTTCACCAAGCTCTTTACTACTACTTTTAGCGGTGCATCTACTGAGGATTCCCAGGATTATCTAGATAGTTATCACGAGGTTCTCAGGAAAATGGGGATAGTTGAGACCAATGGAGTCGATTTTGCCACTTTTTGCTTGTCTGGATCTGCCAAGACTTAGTAGAGGGATTTCTGTTTAGCTAGACTAGCCGAATCACCAGCTTTGACTTGGGAGCAGTTAACTCAATTATTTCTAGAGAAGTTCCTCCCCATCACTCAGAGAGAGGCCTATCGGAGGCAGTTTGAGCGTCTCCAATAGGGTTCTATGACTGTTACCTAGTATGAGACCAGATTCATCGACCTAGCTCGTCATGCTCTTGTCATACTTCCCACCGAGAGAGAGAGAGCGTGAGGAGGTTCAATGATGGACTTATTCAGCCGATTCATCTTCAGATGGCTAGGGAGACTGGGAGTGAGAGATCTTTTCATGTGGTAGCCAATGTTTCTAGGAGAGTGGAGATGGTTCTGTCGTAGGGAGGTGGTCATGGGTCAGACAAGAAACCCCGTCATTCAGGCAGATTCAGTGGTACTTCGTCTGGAGGTAGGGATTCATATGGTAGAGGCTATCCTCCTAGGCTTTTTCAGTTAGCACTTCAGGTTTCTCACGGTGCTTCAGGTGGTCGTGGTTCTCAGATGCAGTATTCTGATCAGCAGTCCTACAGTGCACCACCAGCTTCTATCAGTGCACCGCCGCTTCAGAGTTTCCAGGGTCGTCAGCCCCAGTAGCCGAGGGATTGTTTTACTTGTGGCGACACGAGGCACATTACTAGGTATTACCCTCGAGCACCAAGCAGTTCTTAGCAGCAAGGTTCCCGTGCCATGGTTCAGGGACCGAGTGTTCCATAACCTGCCTAGCCAGTTAGAGGTGGGGGTAGATGTGCTAGAGGTGGAGGTAGAGGTGTTAGAGGTAGAGCTTAGACCACTAGGAGTAGAGGTCAGACAGCAGCAGGCCATCCCAGAGATGTAGTTTAGGGTGGTGGGGCCTAGTCCCGATGTTATGCTCTTCCAGCCAAGCCCGAGGCTGAGGCTTTTGATGTAGTTATTACAGGTACTGTTCTGGTTTGTGATAGAGATGCTTCAGTGTTGTTTGATCCAGGGTTTACGTACTCGTATGTGTCCTCTTATTTTGCACCATATCTGGTCATGCCTAGTGATTCTTTGAGTGATCCTATTTATGTGTCTACACCGGTGGGTGATTCTATTGTGGTAGATCGAGTCCATCATTCATGTATAGTTGTGATTGGAGGTCTTGAGACTCGTGTAGATTTTCTTCTTTTGGACATGGTCGATTTTGATGTCATATTAGGGATGGACTGGTTATCACCTTACCATGCTATCTTGGATTGTCATGCTAAGATTATGACCTTAGCCTTATCGGGTTTACCTCATTTAGAGTGGAGAGGGACTCCTGGTCATTCTACCCGTAGTGTTGTCTCTTATGTGAAGGCTCGGCGTATGGTCGAAAAAGGGTGTTTGGCCTATTTGGAATATGTTCTTGATTCTAGTGCTGAGGTTTCTTCTATTGATTCTGTGCCCGTTGTTCGTGAGTTTCCTGAGGTATTCCCTTCAGACCTGTCGAGTATGCCACCCGACAGGGATATTGATTTCTGCATTGATTTGGCTCCGGACACTCAGCCCATTTCTATCCCGCCATATCATATGACCCTGCCTGAGTTGAAAGAGCAGTTGCAAGACTTGCTTAAGAAGGGTTTCATTAGGCCGAGTGTTTTGCGTTGGGGTGCATCGATGTTTTTTGTTAAGAAGAAGGACGAATTGATGAGAATGTGTATTGATTACCGGTAGTTGAACAAGGTTACAATCAAGAATAAGTACCCATTGCCGAGGATTGATGATTTGTTTGATCAGCTTCAGGGTGCCAAGGTATTTTCGAAGATTGACTTGAGATCTGGCTACCATCAGTTGAGGGTTAGGGCATCCGATGTCCCTAAGACAACTTTTCGCACTTGGTACGGGCATTATGAGTACTTGGTGATGTCATTCGGGTTGACAAATGCACCAGCAGCTTTTATGGATTTGATGAACCGAGTGTTTAGTCCTTACTTGGATTCGTTCGTGATAGTCTTCATTGATGATATTTTGATATATTCCCGCAGTCGGGAGGAGCACGAGCAGCATCTTAGAGTGGTTCTTCAGACCTTGAGGGATAGTCAGTTATATGCTAAGTTCTCGAAGTGTGAGTTCTGGTTGAGTTTAGTTGCATTTCTGGGTCATGTTGTATCAGCAGAGGGTATTCAGGTTGATCCGAAGAAGATTGAGGCAGTCAAGAACTGGCCTAGACCAGCATCAGCTATAGAGATTCGGAGTTTATTGGGATTGGCAGGCTACTATTGTCGGTTCGTGGAGGGGTTCTCACCTATCGTACCCCAGTGACCAGGTTGACCCAGAAGGGTGCCCAGTTCATATGGTCGGACGAGTGTAAGGCGAGCTTTTAGAAGCTTAAGACAGCTCTGACTACGGCACCAGTGTTGGTTTTGCCCACAGGTTCAGGGCCTTATACAGTTTATTGTGATGCATCTCGTATTAGACTTGGTGCAGTGTTGATACAGGATGGCAAGGTCATTGCCTATGCTTCGCGGTAGTTGAAGATTCATGAGAAGAACTATCCGGTTCATGATTTGGAGTTGGCAGCCATTGTTCACGCGTTGAAGATTTGGAGGCACTATCTATATGGCATGGCATGTAAGGTGTTCACGGATCACAAGAGTCTGCAGTACTTGCTCAAGCAAAAGGAGTTGAATTTAAGGCAGAGGAGGTGGTTGGAGTTGTTTAAAGACTATGATATCACCATCCTATATCATTCGGGAAAGGCTAATATGGTGGCCGATGCTTTGAGTAGGAAGTCAGTCAGTATGGGCAGTCTTGCTTATATTCCGGTCAGTGAGAGACCGCTTGCTTTGGATGTTCAGGCCTTGTCCAATCAGTTCATGAGGTTGGATGTTTCTGAGCCTAGTCGGGTGTTAGCTTGCACGGTTGCTCGTTCTTCTTTATTGGAGCATAGCCGTGATCGGCAGTATGATGATCCCGATTTGTGTGTCCTTAAAGACACGGTGCAGCACGAAGGTTCCAAGCAAGTTACCTTAGGTGATGATGGAGTTTTGAGATTATAGGGTCGAGTTTGTGTGCCTAATGTGGATGGGCTCTGAGATTTGATTTTAGAGGAGGCCCATAGCTCCTGGTACTCTATTCATTCAGGCGCCGCGAAGATGTATCAGGATTTCCGGCAGCATTATTAGTGGTGGAGAATGAAGAAGGATATTATTGCATATGTGGCTCGGTGTTTGAATTGTCAGCAGGTTAAGTACGAGCATCAGAGGTCCGGTGGTTCATTTCAGAAGATTGAGATTCCTAAGTGGAAGTGGGAGCGTATCACTATGGACTTCATTGTTGGTCTCCCACGGACTCAGAGGAAGTTCGATGCAGTGTGGGTTATTGTTGATAGGCTGACCAAGTTAGCGCATTTCATTGTTGTTGCAGTCTTCTATTCTTTTGAGAGGTTAGCTGAGATCTATATCTGGGAGGTTGTCCGTCTTCATGGTATGCCCGAGTCTATCATTTTGGATCGAGGTACGTAGTTTACCTCCCATTTCTGGAGAGCAGTTCAGCGAGGATTGGGCATACGGGTTGAGTTGAGCACAGTGTTTCATCCTCAGACGGACGGGCAGTCCAAGCGAACTATTCAGATTTTGGAGGATATGCTCCGAGCTTGTTTCATTGACTTTGGAGGCTCGTGGGATCCGTTTTTGCCTTTAACAGAGTTTGCCTACAACAACAGCTACCAGTCGAGTATTCAGATGGCTCCGTATGAGGCTTTATATGGTAGGCGGTGCATGTCTTCGATTGGATGATTTGAGTCGGGAGAGGCTCGGTTATTGGGTACGGATCTGGTTCAGGAGGCCTTGGACAAGGTCAGGATCATTCAGGATAGGCTTCGTACAGCTCAGTCCAGGCAAAAACGACCGCAAGGTTCGTGATTTAGCATTCATGGTCGGTGAGCAGGTATTACTTCGAGTGTCACCTATGAAGGGCATGATGAGATTTGGGAAGAAGAGCAAGCTTAGCCCTAGGTTCATTGGCCCGTTTGAGATTCTTGATCGAGTGGGAGGGGTGGCTTATAGACTTGCATTGTCGCCGAGCTTAGCAGCCGTGCATCCAGTGTTTTATGTGTCCATGCTTCGGAAGTATCACGGTGATCCATCCCACGTGTTAGATTTCAGCACTGTCCAGTTGGACAAGGACTTGTATTATGGGGAGGAGCCGGTAGCTATTCTAGACCGGCAGGTTCATCAGTTGAGATCGAAGAGTTTTCCTTCTGTCCATGTTTAGTGGAGAGGTCAGCCTCCTGAGGCATCGACCTGGGAGTCTGAGTCTGATATGCGGAGCCGTTATCCATATCTTTTCCCCGACTCAGGTACTTCCTTCTTCTGTTCGATCGAGGACGAATGATTGTTTTAGAGGTGGATAATGTGATGATCCAAGATGTCATCACTTGTTTTTAATAGGAATTTTGCATTCCTATACTTTAAAAACCTCTTTTAGCATCACCTTGATTTGCGTGTGTAGTCCAGGCGCATGTCCGGAAAGCCTAAATGTGAAAATCTGTGAAAAATGATAAATTTTAACTATAAAATGAATTAATTTGACCTCGGTCAACATTTTGGATAAATGGACCCGAACCCGTGATTTGACAGTCCCGGAGAGTCTGTAGGAAAATATGGGACTTGGGCATATGCCCGAAATCGAATTCCAAGGTCCTAAGCCCAAGAAATGAATTTTTAAAGAAAATTATTTTCTAAAATTGTTTAAAGAATTTGGAAATGAATCTTGATTAGAACATGTTGGTATCGGGATATTTTGGTTCTGGCGCCCGGTACATGTCTTATATGTGATTTAAGATAATTCTGTGAAGTTTGGAGAAAAATGAAATCCGTTTGACGTGATTCGGACCTTAAATGCAAATTTGATGTTTAAAGAAGTTTTGAGAAATTTCATTGATCTTGAGGTTTAATTCGATGTTCATGAAGTTATTTTGGTGATTTTATTACACGAATAAGTTCGTATGATGTTTTTGAGGTTGTTTGTATATTTGGTTTGGAGCATCGAGGGCTCGGGTGAGTTTTGGATAGGCCACGGGGTGCATTTTGAACTTAGAAAAATTGCAGGATATTTGCTGGTGTTATCAGGCCTGCAGGCTTCGCATTGGCTTTGCAAATGCGAACCAGCTCAGGCCTGCCTTATCTCGCAAAAGCGAGTTGTGCTCCGCAATTCCTACCTCGCAAATGCGAGGGTCCATTTTGCAAATGCGAAAAATCCAGATTTCCTAAGGGTTCGTAAATACGAGCTTCCCTTCGCAATTTCCAAGCCAACAGAGGTCGGGGTTCGCAATTGCGAACCCCTGTTTGCTATTCCCACAGCTGAGACCTGAAACTTTTATACTTAGACGATTTTAAACCCATTTTTTCATATCCTCTCAAAATATAAACACACTAGAGCGATTTTTCAAAGGCTTCTTCTTCTCCAAATCAATTGTAAGTTGTTTTTAACTCATTTTCTTCAATCATTAACATCTTTTAACATAATTTCAACTTAAAATCAATGATTTTCATGGGGAAATTGGGTGTTTTGGGTAGAACATAGGTTTTTCAAAAATTGAGGATTTGGACCTCGATTTGAGGTCCGATTTCAAAATAAATTATATATTTGGGTTCATGGTGGAATGGGTAATCGGGTTTTGGTTCGAACCTCGGGTTTTGACCATGTGGGACCGGGGGCAATTTTTGACTTTTTGGGCAAAACTTTGGAAAACTCATTTTCATGCATTCAAATTGATTCATTTAGCGTTTATTGATGTAATTAAGTAACTTATGACTAGATACAAGCGAACTGCTGGTGGAGTCATGAGGTAAAGCTATAGTTGGGGCTTGAATTGTGTTCGTGTCATCGAGGTAAGTGTTTGGTCTAACCTTAGCTTGAGGGATTAGGAGTTATGTCCTATTTGCTATTTGTTTTTTGTTGAGTATGACATATAGGCATGGTGACGAGTATCAATATGTTGGTGTCGAGCATAACCGTGAGTCTTATATTGTGATTTTCATGACTTCGTTGTGTTATTCATGCCTTGGTGAAGGTTTCTATTGTTGTGTAAAGTTTGTGGAAAGAATTGTGACCTATGAACATTGAGGAGTGTTGGCTCAAGTTGTATAACGAATTGTGAAAGTATAAGTGATAATTGAACCTCTAGAGCATTGGCTCGAGTTGTAAAGTGAATACTGAAGTAAAGGCGAGAAAGAGAAGAGATCATTATGTTGCCCCCTTGCCGGGCTATTGTTGAGTTGTGGTTCCCTTACATTGTGTTCTTAGTTGATATTACGGATGCTTAGGTTGATGATTCTTTGCGTTGGGTAAGGATTATGGTTATTCTCGAGGAACAAGTTTGGTTATAGCTGAGGTAGTTATATGTTGTAACAAGTTTGATTATAGCTGAGGTAGTTAGATGTTGTAACAAGTTTGATTATAGCTGAGGTAGTTAGATGTTGAAACAAGTTTGGTTATAGTTGTTTCTCCATTGCCGAGACGTAATTACTTATGCTGTCGGATCCCTTGCCGGGATAGTGTAGACCTTATTGATCCCTTGTCGGGACTCTCATTATAATTGTAAATATTATATGTGGATCGGGTTGAAAGCCGCAATAATGATATATGTGGATCGGGTTGCATGCCGCAATAATAATAAATGTTATGGATCGGGTTGCATGCCGCAACAATGATATATGTTGATCGGGTTGCATGCCGCAACAATGATAAATGTTATGGATCGGGTTGCACGCCGCAACAATGATAAATGTTATGGATCGGGTTGCACGCCGCAACAAATATATATGTGGATCGGGTTGTACGCCACAACAATGATAAATAATATGGATCGGATTGCACGCGCAACAGTGTTGTTATTTATTGGGATCGGGTTGTGCGCCGCAACAATTATTGATACAAGTGTGTTTAGCTTGGATATTAGTTTCTTTTGTTTTGCTGTGAATTCTAAGCTGCCCTTAGATTGTTGCTCTTGATTTACTGTTAATACTGGTATACCCCCGTAGTATGTATCCCCTCCCATCCTTACTCGTTCATTTCTGTTTTATTTTTTGATGTATATTATATACTGCACAGGTTTACTTGGTAGTCTGGTCCTAGACTAGTCACTACTTCACTGAGGTTAGGCTAGGCACTTACCAGCACATGGGGTCGGTTGTGGTAATACTATACTCTGCACCTTTTTGTGCAGACCCCAATGTTGTAGACTTTGAACCGTGGTGGGATTGTTGCTTCTTGTTCATCAGGCGACCCGAGGTAGCCCTGCAGGTGTCTGTAGGCCTTGGTATCTCCTTCCATCTACTATTCCTGTTTCTTTCATGCATTTCTAGAGATAGTGTTGTATTTATTTCTTTCAGACCTTTATTTGTAGTATTCTTAGATTGTCTGTGAAACTGTAACACCAGTTCTAGATAGTCGAGATTCAAACAGTTGTATTGGATTCATATTCTGATAGCTTATTGCTTTTTGTTTTCTTCCGCTTATGTTAAATTTCGCTGTTTAAATGTTATTACTTCGAAATTGTTAATGAATATAAAATGGGTAAAAAGGTAAATTGTGCAAATAATTGGCTTGCCTAGCTCGTATTAGTAGGCACCATCACGACTCCCCAGGGTGGAAAATTCGGGTCGTGACACGTGTAGTTCAGAATTAGGAAGAGTGATGGAGTATACCGAGGTGGAGAGCCGACTGAGGTGCCGTCGAGGTTCCGGTCCGCAGTCCCGTTATTACATCAGAATCAAAATTTAAAAGACTAACTAAGTCTATCAGCTACAAGTTACAAGATTCCTATCTATGTGTCTTCTGAAACTTGATCTTGAGTCTTGGTTGGTTTTTCATGCGAACTCTGATCTGAATATTGACACTTGTTAGCTGTAGGATTGGTTCAATCTTCTTCAGCTTTTTCAGATCAAGACGGGACATGCAGAGCTTGTGATTTCAATTATGCCTTGACCAGTCCATATCTTTTCTCTGCTTCTGCACTTTGGATTCACCTTTTTTCTTTTATTCTCGATTGAGACCTCTTTTTGGTTATCTCACACTATCGACTCGCATTTTTTAGGAGAGCTTCTGCTACTTCTAACTTGACTTGACTTGAATTCTGAAATAAGTTCCCTATTTCTCTAGGTGGGCGTCTACTACTACAACAAAACAGACAAAACAAAAGAAACTTTTTCTGCCCCAGTTTGCACTAGGAAGATTTATGAGTTGTTAGCAGAACTATAAATCACCTATGCTACTGACGAGAGTAAAATTGAAGGCTCGACGAGGATGTGCGTCTCTTGTGAGTGAAACCAAGAAAATTTCGACTAGCAAATGCGTCTGCTAAAAAAACCTAAATGACCCAAACTAGGAAATGTGTCTCCTAGATTTAAGATTGAACTTGCGGAAAACTATAAACTACGCTTGACTAAAATAAAACCTGACCCAATTCTCCAGGCGGGACCCCTGATTTCGAGAAAACTAAAGATTGATAACTTAAGAAAACTAAAAATTGACCCCTTTTTTTTAGAAAAATCCAGACTTGCTTTTTTTCAAATTATCCTAGGAGAAAATTCGTCACACTAAGTTTTCTATCTTAGGGAAAAGATTCATCAGACTAAGACATTTATCCTAGGAGAAAATTCATCGGACTAGGTTTTCTATCTTAGGATAAAGATTCATCAGACTAAGATTTCTATCCTAGGAGAAAGTTCATCAAACTAGGTCTTCTATCTTAGGAGAAAGATTCATCAGACTAAGATTTTGATCCTAGGAGAAAGTTCATCAGAGTAGGTCTCTTTTTTTGGTATCTTAGGAGAAAGATTTATCAGACTAAGATTTCTATCCTAGGAGAAAATTCGTCAGACTAAGTCCCTTTTTGTTATCTTAGGAGAAAGATTCATCAGACTAAGATTTCTATTGGGAGCAAAATACATCAGACTAGGACTTTTTATCCTAGGAGGCAAAATGTGAAGATCAATGGCAAGATTTTATACACAATAAAAAGATAAATAAAGGCAAAGATTTGAGAAACTTTCCTTTGTCGGCTCTTCTGTTCTTTTCATTTTCTTCTCTTTTTGTATTTTTTTTCTTTTTTTTTTTGCTTTTTCTTGAACCACATTTCTTGCACTGCTTTGTTTCCTGTTTCACACAAAGAAAAATTGTCAGTTTTGAAAATAGTGGTGGGTTTGTGGCCTTGAGTCTTGAGCAACTTGGTTTTTGCTCGATCAGCCTGAGTCGGTCTCAAGAGACTTTTGTGTTGCCCCAACTCTGATTGTTTCACATCCAGTACTATTTGTATTTGCAGCTCAAACAGCCTTATCCCAACTGGAGATCTTTTCTTAAGTGACATTTTCTGATATCTTGAATGACTTCCTGTTTTTTGAGCAATTTGTCTATCAGAAAGAATTACCAGTTATCTTTGCTTGCACGAAGTAAGCTGACAAAGGTCTTTTGGGGAAGCATTTGCATGAATCCTCAAGGTATATTGACAGTAACAACTGAGTGTACTGGCCAAATTTACTTTATGCAACTGAAAAGCTGGTAGTAAATTTTGAAATCTTTTCTTGCTTGTTTTGACAAGGACTGACTTGGAGTGAAGGATACAATGATGCAAAGAAACAAGTATTAATAAGAAATGCCCCTGCCGGAAGGACAGACGGAAGAGTTCTTTTTTTTCAATAACTAGCCTTAATGATCATGACATGCATTTTGGACTCAACGGCCTGATCGATCAAACTAATTCAATCTTTCCTTTTACCGTACTTATGACCTTTGAAGTCGGGCTTGTTCGTGTTAATCCTTTGCATCTGCTTCACGACTCACTTTCGACTAGTGGTGCCCCGAGGAGTTTTCACCAACAAGTCTCTCTTATTTATTTTTCTCTACTTATCGTCGCCATACAGTGCCCGTGAAGGTTTTCACTAGTAAGACTCTCACTTTTTCATTTTTTCTTTTTCTTTCGCTTTTCTTATGCAAGCATCTTGACAGTGTTCTATGTCGCGTGACAACCGTTGCTCATTGCATGCTTCTCTTGGCATTCTTGAAGGCATATTGAGAGGTCTTTATTTGGAAGGATTTTGGATGGGATTGGAAAGAAAGGACGTCGTGAAGGCTCAAAATAAACTCAAAGTAAAGGGGGTTGTAGACTTACAACTCTTGTAATCGACTGTATCAAAAGTAAAATAAAAAAATTTCCCCAGTTTCAGTTATTGGGGATTTTTTGGGATTTTTCTTTTTTTTTTGTTCTTTTTTTCTTTTTTTTGAATTCCTATTTGGTTGGGCCGAATCGTAAGGCTGCCGACGTATCCTTTTTTTTAAAGGAATCGGGTCTAACGTAGTTCAAACATCTGACCTAACTAATTTTTTTTTTCATTTCTCTTTCTGTTTTTTTTCTTTTCTTTTCTTTTCTTTTCTATCTTTTTTCTTTTTGTTTTCAAAACAAGTTGCCCCAGCTTCTATTATTTTAGGGCATGGACCTTTGACAATTCTTTTCTTCTTCTTTTTTTGTCACTTGAACTTTCTAAAAGCTGCCTAGTTTGTACTCTTGGGGCATGGACTTTTCTTTTCTTTTTTTCTTTTTTTTCATTTTCTTTTTTGACTCTTGACTCTAAACTTGATTCCAAAAGAGGGTGATCAAAGAAAATAACACAGGCTCAAAAGGGTGACAAAGGGTATAAAGTGTTTGGGCAGCAGAAAAAGGGTCTCCCAACCTTGAGAACGCCAAATATAGTATCTTTTCGCCATCACACCATTGACGAACATGTATGTCTTCTTAGTGTACCATGGTCACAAGACACTTTCCATCCCTTAATGTCAAACTTTCCAACAAAGTTCAATTAATTAAACATCTTCAAGCCCGATCTTCATAATGATTTAAAGGTGAATTTTACTCAACGTTAATTCCAAAGTACTTCAACTCTTTATTCATCCTCAAAAGTGTTTTTTTTCTTTTTTTATTTTTTTTCCAGTTATCCAATTCCAGATTAAATTAGTTTCTAAGATCTGACCAAAATTTTCACATGCATGTCATGTCATTAGAACTAGCGAGAAAAGAACTAGAAATAGAATGACACGAATGGACAAACTATATTTTATTGAATAAGGATGGAAGGGTTTGACAACTAAACAAGCAACCTAAAATCTGAGTTACAACCCTAAAATCCCGCATAATGAAAATAGCAACAGAACAGACAGATAAGACTCACACAAACAGAATGGAGGGATAGAAGGGTTTGACTCAATAAAACAAATAAAATCTGGATGACAACCCTGAAATAACCCAGATAGTGGAAAAAACATCAAAACAAGCTACCATGATTCCTTCCTAGTAAGGAGAGAATGACTTTTCAATTTCTAAGCTTGACATTTAGCCACAAATTTGCTCATCAGAATCACCATGGCCTTCTCCAATTTCAGTCGGCAAGCTCTCGAGAGGATTCTCATATTCCATATCACCAGGCCTCATCCCCACAAAGTGTGCATCATGTGTAGGTAAAGGATTCTGCGTGATATTCAGGGTATCACTGTCTTGGATCACAATCAATTTTTTCTAGATCATCATTTCTATTTCTCTTTTCAAACCCCGACAGTTTTCAACATTGTGTCCCTGGTCATTGGAATGGTATTCACACCTTTTAGATTGGTAAAAGCTTCTTGCACGTGGGTCCACATGATTTGGAGGAATGGGTGCAATCATGTCATGATGCTTTAATTTCTCAAACAAGCTTGCATAGGACTCTCATATTGGTGTAAAATTATCTTTCAGCCTTTGTTCCCATTTATACCTCTGGCCTGGATGTGGTAGGGCACCTAAAAATTTTGTGGAGGCTGGTGGAGATTTTGCGGTGCTTGTGCTCGCCTTCTGGGGTGTTTTGGTGGTAGGCCAACATATTGAGGTGGAGCAATACAGTATTGTGTGTTCTGAGGTGGATAGTAATGCTCAGGGGAGTCATGGGAAACCTGATAAGGCTGCTCATACCTTCGGGGTGTTCTTCTGGGACCTCTTCTCAACCCTGTTGTCATCATGATTTCTTCATCCTTCTCATTCGTGTCACTAAAATTACCAGATTCAACCTGGACAGACTGAGTTGCAGCTTTGAGAGTTGTTTGACTTATAATTCTACTTGTCTTAAGGCCGATCTCTACCATTTCTCCCATTTTGATTGCTTCCGAGAAGGATTTGCCAACTGCAGACATCATGTTTTGAAAGTAATCTGGCTCTTGAGCCTGAAGAAAGACAGTGATTAGCTCGTGATCGTCCATGGGTGGCTTAACTCTAGTCGTTTGCTCTCTCCATTTAATGGCATATTCCCTGAAACTTTCAGTTGGTTTCTTCTTCATGTTTGAAAGGGAATTGCAGTCTAGGGCGATGTCGATGTTATATTGGAACTGATTGACAAAGTCCTGTGTCATGTCATCCCATACATACCAGCGAGATGTTTCTTGATCTATAAACCATTCGTAGGCTACTCCCTTAAGGCTTTCCCCAAAATAAGCTATTAACAATTCTTCATTTCTTCTTATACCTCTTAGTTGATTGCAATACCTTTTCAGGTGGGCTATGGGGTCTCCATAACCATCATATTTTTCAAATTTGGGAGTCTTGAAACCAGGCGGCAAGTGGATATCGGGGAACATACATAGATCTTTGAAGGCAATACTCTTTTGACCTGCCAACCCTTGCATGTTTTTCAACCGTCGTTCTAGGCTTTTCACTCTTTGGGTCATTTCTTCCTGTGCCATCTTTCGGGCAAGCTTCTCAATGTTTGCAGGTAGATCAAACAAGTACGAGTGGTACTTAAGAGAGTCGTACTGCTCTTGCTGGATAGCAAATTGTGACTCATGACAAGGCTGCCCTTGGCCATTGGCCCATGCTTGACACATTTTGGCCATTTGCTGTTTTAGTATTCTATTTTCCTCAACCACAGTAGACTCATGTAAAACCCTCTGACCCTGAGTCTCTTGAGCACTTGCAGCAGTTTCGATGTCAGTTATCATTTTTCCTTGGATCTTGTGTTGGCCGCTTACCACAAACCAACCACCTCAAACTTTTCTCACAATTCAAAACAAAAGACACGTTAGAATGGACTCAGTCAGTCCTTATTGTTATCATCATTTTTTCACATTTTGTTTTCATTTTTTCATTTTTCTTTTTAATGGTTGATCGAACCTGATGTGGGTTGCCTACGTATCATGTGGGAACATGAATCAGATCTTGCGTAGTTCGGGAAGATTAGAAATAAACTAACTTTTTTTTGGATTTTGAAATTTTATTTTTTTCGAAAGAAAATATTTTTGGATTTCAATTTATTTATTTATTTTAAAGAATTTTTTAAAAGAAAGACGTCTCAAGAAGAGAGAAAAAAATATCTTCTTGAATTTTAACTTCTTTTTCTTTTTTTTCTTTTTTTTTTTTTTGAAAATTTCGAAAGAAAAACTTCTAAAGAAGAAAGGAAATATTTTTGGACTTTTACTTTGACTTTATGAAAGAAATACTACAAAAGAAAAGAGAATTTTTTTTTTTGAATTTTCAAACAAATATTTTTGGATTTTGAGAGAGATTAAAAGAAATTTTTTTTGTATTTTTATTTAAAATTGGCGTCTAAAAGAAAGACTTTCTAAAGAATGAACTAAAGGAAAATGTTTTTGGATTTTTTTTTAAAATTGTGGTCTTAAAGAAAGACTTTTCTAAAGAAGGAAGTGATGAAAATATTTTTGGATTTTTAAAAATTGCGGTCTTAAAGAAAGACGTTTCTAAAGAAGGAAGTAATGCAAATATTTTTGGATTTTTAAAAATTGGAGTCTCAAAGAAAGACTTTTCTATAAAAGGAAGTGAAGGAAAATATTTTTGGATTTTTGAAAATTGGGGCCGGAACCGATGAGGTTTGTCTACGTATCTTACATCCGTGAGAATCAGACCCGCGTAGTTTGGTAAGTTTTGATGGAATAAAAATTAACTTATTTTGAAATGACTTTTCTTTTTTCCAAAATTTTGGCAGAGTTTCAGGATATTTCAAATACCTACCTCTCACTCTCTTTTCTTTTTTCTACTTTCTCTTTTTTTGATTTTCTTTTTTCTTTTTTTTTCATTTTCTTTCCCTATTCTAGAAGTCAGTCAACATGCAAGCTGAAATAGACAAATACACAAGTAGCACGTAAGATGCATGAGGATGATCTTTTAATTTGGGTACACCTGTCCTAGACGGACCCAACCCCTGTGTTGAGTCCCCAAAGTCAAATGCACGTGATGCAAACAAACGTTCCTACTAGGGATCCTACATGAGGCTATGTTATTCTAGGTTTAAAACCTAGGTATATTGTTCTAGACCTGGCTTACCTGAGCGGACAACTCGAGCCAGGGGGCAACGTACCAGTAACCAAAAGGACATCTGGCTTTGTAACTAATCTTATCCTCGTTCTAAATTAGGGTATAACACTAATAGAAAAGAAGTCACGCCAGCGTGCACTTCCCAAAAGATTAGAAGACAGGGGTTGCGCAGCAGTTTATATACAGTTCAAATAATATCAAAGTGGTAAAAAGCGACATTTAGCACATTAGTCTCAAACATGTAAAAATCATATAATAAATAAAGCCAAGTATAACAGTTATTATAAGCTTGAATTCTTGAACCCTGAACCAAAAGTTCTCGGTTCTTTTCCCCAGCAGAGTCACCAGAGTTGTCACACCTCCTTTACACCAGCCGAGAGGGGATATAAGGGAGTTTTTCCAATTAAAGTGACAATAATCGAAACAGGATTATTTATTCAACTTCAGAGTCGCCAATTGGGATAATTTATGGTGTCTCAAGTCACCGGTTTAAAATCCCGAATCGAGGAAGTTTGACTCTTATTTATGGTCTGCGAACACAGAAATTCGGGTAAGGAATTCTGTTAACCCGAGAGAAGGTGTTAGGCATTTTCAGGTTTCGTGGTTTTAGCACGGTCGTTTAACTATTAATAGGCCCTTTTATTGATGAACAAAGCAGAAAATTGCAAGTCAATCGGACTAAACAAAGCAACAATCCTTGGACTAAAACATCAAAATTGCGAACCAAAGCCTCGATTTGGCATCGGAAAGCTCGAAAACAAAACGACCTCAATCAAACTCTATCAGATTCAAATTGAAAATCAGAAGCAGAAGTTGTTAAGGCGATGAGGAATAGAAATAGGAGGAAGAAGACTAAATTCCATGGTATTATCAACAACTCGAGATGTAATTTTTTGCTTAACTGCAACACCACCATCCTATGTCCCATTTTTTGAAGTTGAATCTTTCACCTCGAAATACCTTTGTCCTTTGCCGTAATTAAGCTTCAAAATGGAAGAAAACTACAAAATGATCCTTGGGAGATTCACTTATTATCTTGACCGCAAAGAAATTCCATCACCAAAAATAGAGCAAGAAATGGAACGCAGGCAAAGAATTGATCTCAAATCTAGAAAGTATTTGGCTCAAGGTTGAGCAGATGGCTGACGTTCTCACTTAGAGTGTAGGTATTTTTTTTGTTTTAGCATGGTCTAGGAATTGAAAACTTAGAGTAGGGTTTCTATAATTGGGTATTTTATATGGAGGTGGGAAGGGATGATGGTCATTGGATTAGAAGAAATAGATGGTTAGGATTAAATTTTGTACTTAACTGGGCTTATGGGTTGGGAAGAATGGGCTATGGGTAATTGGGTTGGACCATGTCTTCTGAGTTTGAAATTAGGCTAAAAAGACCAAATAATACAATGTATCTATAAAAATATAAAACTAAATACTACGCGTGAAACTAATTTTTTTTGTATTTTCAAATGTTATAATACTATAAATATAAATATACTACTTAACTTTAACCTAAAGCTGGAAAAAATATTTTCTTTTGTAATTTTTTATTTCTTTTGCGATAAAAATAAAGTAAAGAGAGTGATATTAAATCCAAACTAAATATTTACGCTAAAATGTGTAAAATCTTGGGGAGGGTCAAAAATTACCTGTCTATAGTCTCCTGAAGACCTGGAATCACGAAGGGCGCAACTGGTGCCTGAGTTGGTCCCGCTGGTGCGTCCACAACTGGGACTTGATCCTGAACTGGGGCAACTGGTGGATCTGCAGGGGTTGCCCTAGTTGTTGTGCGGGCTACACATCATCCCCTACCACAACCTCAACCGCGTCCTCGGCCTCTTGCTGCCCTGACTGGTGGCACTGGTGGTTGTCCGTCCTGCCCAGTAGCACGTGTCTACGTATCTTACATCCGTGAGAATCAGACCCGCATAGTTTGGTAAGTTTTGACGGAATAAAAATTGACTTATTTTGAAATGACTTTTCTTTTTTTTCAAAATTTTGTCAGAGTTTCAGGATATTTCAAATATCTACCTCTCACTCTCTTTTCTTTTTTCTTCTTTCTCTTTTTTTGATTTTCTTTTTTCTTTTTTTTTCATTTTCTTTCCCTATTCTAGAAGCCAGTCAACATGCAAGCCGAAATAGACAAATACACAAGTAGCACGTAAGATGCATCAGGATGATCTTTTAATTTGGGTACACCTGTCCTAGACGGACCCAACCCCTGTGTTGAGTCCCCAAAGTCAAATGCACGTGATGCAAACAAACGTTCTTACTAGGGATCCGACATGAGGCTATGTTATTCTAGGTTTAAAATCTAGGTATATTGTTCTAGACCTGGCTTACCTGAGCGGACAACTCGAGCTAGGGGGCAACGTATCGGTAACCAAAAGGACATCCGGCTTTGTAACTGATCTGATCCTCGTTCTAAATTAGGGTACAACACTAATAGAAAAGAAATCACGCCAACGTGCACTTCCCAAAAGATTAGAAGACAGGGGTTGCGCAGCAGTTTATATACAGTTCAAATAATATCAAAGTGGTAAAAAGCGACATTTAGCACATTAGTCTCAAACATGTAAAAATCAGACAATAAATAAAGCCACGTATAACAGTAATTCTAAGCTCGAATTCTTGAACCCTGAACCAAAAGTTCTCGGTTCTTTTCCCCAGCAGAGTCGCCAGAGTTGTCACACCTCCTTTATACCAGCCGAGAGGGGATATAAGGGAGTTTTTCCAATTAAAGTGACAATAATCGAAACGGGATTATTTATTCAAATTCAGAGTCGCCACTTGGGATAATTTATGGTGTCTCAAGTCACCGGTTTAAAATCCCGAATCGATGAAGTTTGACTCTTATTTATGGTCTGCGAACACAGAAATTCGGGTAAGGAATTCTGTTAACCCGAGAGAAGGTGTTAGGCATTTTCAGGTTTCGTGGTTTTAGCACGGTCGTTTAACTATTAATAGGCCCTTTTATTGATGAACAAAGCAGAAAATTGCAAGTCAATCGAACTAAACAAAGCAACAATCCTTGGACTAAAACATCAAAATTGCGAACCAAAACCTTGATTTGGCATCGGAAAGCTCGAAAACAAAACGACCTCAATCAAACTCTATCGGATTCAAATTGAAAATCAGAAGCAGAAGTTGTTAAGGCGATGAGGAATAGAAATAGAAGGAAGAAGACTAAATTCCTTGGTATTATCAACAACTCGAGATGTAATTTTTTACTTAACTGCAACACCACCATCCTATGTCCCATTTTTTGAAGTTGAATCTTTCACCTTGAAATACCTTTGTCCTTTGCCGTAACTAAGCTTCAAAATGGAAGAAAACTACAAAATGATCCTTGGGAGATTCACTTATTATCTTGACCGCAAAGAAATGCCATCACCAAAAATAGAGCAAGAAATGGAACGCAGGCAAAGAATTGATCTCAAATCTAGAAAGTTTTTGGCTCAAGGTTGAGCAGATGGCTGACGTTCTCACTTAGAGTGTAGGTATTTTTTTTTGTTTTAGCATGGTCTAGGAATTGAAAACTTAGGGTAGGGTTTCTATAATTGGGTATTTTATATGGAGGTGAGAAGGGATGATAGCCATTAGATTAGAAGAAATAGATGGTTAGGATTAAATTTTGTACTTAAGTGGGCTTATGGGTTGGGAAGAATGGGCTAAGGGTAATTGGGTTGGACCATGTCTTCTGAGTTTGAAATTAGGCTAAAAAGACCAAATAATACAATGTATCTATAAAAATATAAAACTAAATACTACGCGTGAAACTAATTTTTTTTTGTATTTTCAAATGTTCTAATACTATAAATATAAATATACTAATTGACTTTAACCTAAAGATGGAAAAAATATTTTCTTTTGTAATTTTTTATTTCTTTTGCGATAAAAATAAAGTAAAGAGAGATATTAAATCCAAACTAAATATTTACGCTAAAATGTGTAAAATCTTGGGGAGGGTCAAAAATTACGTGTCTACAGTCTCCTGAAGACCTGGAATCACGAAGGGCGCAACTGGTGCCTGAGCTGGTCCCGTTGGTGCGTCCACAACTGGGACTTGATCCTGAACTAGGGCAACTGGTGGATCTGCAGGGGTTTCCCTAGCTGTTGTGCGGGCTACACCTCTTCCCCTACCACAACCTCAACTACGTCCTCGGCCTCTTGCTGCCCTGACTGGTGGCACTGGTGGTTGTCCCTCCTGCCCAGTAGCACGTGTCCTCACCATATGCGAGAGAATAGAATGATAGAAATTTAGTTGCCAGTATCAACAGATTCGCAAGATAAGAATTCAAGAATATGAAGTTTCCTAAAAGTTCTGCAGCCTCCCGAAGATAAGTACAGATGTCTCTGTACCCATCCGCGAGACTCTACTAAACCCGCTCATGACTCGTAAGACCTATGTAACCTAGGATCCGATACCAACTTGTCACAACCCAAAATTAACCGTCGTGATTGCGCCTATCGTGGAACTAGGCCAGCCTTAACTCAACAACCCAACACCAACAACAATAAGTTTGAAAAACATTAACGGAAGCATATAACATTAAAGAAAAATTGTTTGAAACATAAGAAAATCCCAAAGTGATTCAATCCAGCCCAAACCAGGGTGTCACTGAGTATATAAATGTCAAGATTAGAAAATATTGTCTACTACAGTATCTGAAGATATAAACTGAAAATACGACAAATATAAAGGAGGAGAGTCAATGCCCGCGAACTCCGTGCAGCTACCTCGCTAATCTCCAAATTCTGGAACCTCGATCAGCAACCGCCGCTACGACCAGCATCGCCTAGATCTGCACATGAGGTGCATGGAGTAACGTGAGTACACCAACTCAATATGTAATAGGTCCAAACTTTCGACTGAAAGGTAGTGACAAACTTAACCTCAACAGGTACAACAAAAATAAATGTCTAGAAACGTAAGCATGCTTTCAAGTCAATTATACAGCTCAAACAGTAAAGGAAATACAGATCTGAACAGTGTAAGGTATACAACTCAACTATCTCTACATGCCAATGCATAGACTGTATGAAATACACCATGTATTCTCACTCTCAATTGCTTAACCACTCAGTATTGTATATGGCCATCCAACCCAGGGAAATCCATTTCGAAACATATACAACACTGATTGCAAGTCACCCAGTACTGAGGAAAAAGGGCAATCCAACCCTTTGGAGAAATTCATCTCCAAGTATCAAGTACTTCGGACAAATCCATGTCCAGGGAAATCCATCCCTCAATAATATCATCCGTGCTCACTGGGGGTGTGTACAAACTCCGGAGGGGATCCTTTAGCCCAACCACTATCATAAATCAATATAACCGCTGCGACATGCAGCATGATCCCATAACTGTTACTCATAATCAGGCTCTCGGCCTCACTCAGTCATCAATCTCTCTAGTCTCACCACGGGCTCACAATGTCATGAAAACAACCTGGAACAATGATATGATGAATCAATAAATAGCTGAGACTGAGATATGATATAAAAATGCATAATCATGACTAAGTATGGAATATTAAATGAAAACTAGTGAGATGACAGCAAGAAACGACCGCTAAGGGTCCAACAATACCGGCACAAAGCCTAAACATGATATCTAGCATGATTTACAGCTCAACTACTTTATCACATGATGAAAACATGGATATCAACAGGATAGAGTCACTAAGCAGTGCCATGGAATCACCCAGGTCACAATTCTCACGGTGCACGCCTACACACATGTCACTTGGCATGTGCGTCACCTCAATACTAATCACATTACACATAGTTCGGGGCTTCGAACCCTCATAATCAAGTTTGGAAGCGTTACTTACCACATGTCAAGAAAAATCCTACTCTGTGATACCTTTGCCTCTCAAATCAGACTCCAAACGACCCGAATCTAGCCACAAGCAATACAATACAATCAATATAGACTAAAGGAATCAATTCCACAAGAAATATACCAAATTATATCCAAATCCAAAATCGGCTCAAATCCGGCCCCGGGGCCCCCGTCCATTGAAATCCAACAAAAGTTACAAAACCTGAAATCCCATTCACTCACGAGTCTAACCTCACCAAATTTACTCAAATCCGACAACAAAATCTCATTCAAAACCTCAAAATTCCATCTCAAGAACATTTCCACTTTTTCCCCAATTTTTCGCCCCAAATCACAATTTAGATGATAAAATCAAAGATATATTCATGGGATTTAACCAAAACCAAGTGAGAAACACTTATCCCAATCAACTCCGTGAATATCCCTTTAAGAATCACCCAAATCGGTGATCTCTAGCTCAAAATATGAAAAATAAGCTCAAACTCTTGATTTTGAATGTAACACTGTCTGCCCAGATTTCCTTTTCGCGAACGCGACCATCCTCTCGCATTCGTGTAGAACAACTTGACTTCCTCTTCACTTTACTCTTCACGAACGCAACACACGCCTCGCGAATATGATGCTCTACTAGCTCCAACCTTCAAGAACGTGACCATCACCTCGTGAACACGTATAACAAGGACTTGGGGTCCCTAAATGCCTCACTCCTCTTCGCGATTGAGACCCTGCTCTGCATTCGTGATGCATAGGTAGAACACACCTTCGCATTCACGTCTGCCCTTCCACGAACGCGAAAAACAAATCCTCATCATCACAAAAATATTTTTCGCGAACGCGAGGACCCTCTCGCGAACGCGAAAGAGGAAACCAGAAAAATGCATCAGTAGATATCAACAATCTCACCAAGGCCAAAAATTATTTGTTAACCATCCAAAACTAAGAGGCCCTCGGGACCTCAACCAAACATACCAACACGTCCCATAATATCATACGAACTTAGTTGAACCTTCGAATCACTCAAAACAACATCAAAACACCAAATTACGTGTAACGACCCGGCCGGTCATTTTATGAGTTACTGCTCCATTTTCCCATTTCTGCTTCTTTATGTCTTGTTCAGTTGTATTATGTGGCATCGTGTTGGTTAGTTTGGTCCGGAGAGGTTTTGTAGAGAAAGGAGACACTTAGTCTCTCAAGTTAGCCTTTTAGTTGGAAAAGTCAACTGGAAGTTGACTTGTAGGTAAACAACCTTGGAATTTAGTTTTTATGATTCAGATAGCTTCCGGAGGTGATTTGGGACTTATGAGCGTGATCGGAATGTATTTTGGAGGTCCGGAGTAGATTTAGGCTTGAATTGGCAAAATTGGAATTTTGGAGCTTTCTGGTTGATAGGAGAGATTTTGATATAGGGGTCAGAATGGAATTCTAGAAGTGATAGTAGGTCCGTTGTGTCATTTATGACATGTGTGCAAAATTTCAGGTCATTTGGACGAGATTTGATAGACTTTTTGATCGAAAGCGGAATTTGGAAGTTTTGGAATTTCTTAGGCTTGAATCCCATGATGATTTGGTGTTTTGATGTTGTTTTGTCACGAACCTAAACCCGGATCCGGTCGTGATGGCACCTCTCGTGAAGACAAGGCCAGCCGACACATTCCCATTTCAATTTTAAGCAATTAAGATAATAAATATTAAGTCTTAAACATGATAAAACCCCAAACTAAGTAGTGAACAGTACAATTTGCGGAAAACAAAACCAACACAGCCCGATACCGGGGTGTCACCAATCATGAGCATCTACAATCCAGATAAAGGCAAGAAAAAAGTCTACATAGTCTAATACAGATCTAAAAACAGAGAAAGATAAGATAAGGGAAGAAGCTCTGGGCTGCGAACGCCGGCAGCTACCTAGAGAATCTTCGAATTCGCCTGAGCTGGAAAGATCGACACTCGCTAGCGGGAACTGATGCGCCTGAATCTGCACACGTGGTGTAGGGAGTAAAGTGAGTACTCCAACTCAGTGAGTAATAATCATAAATAAAGATTGAGAGCAAAAAATCATGTAAGGCACATTACAGGCTATAAGGCAGCAGTAAAAGCCAGTAAAAAGTCATGAAACAGTGAAATTATGCAAAGCCACTTTACTTCAGTTTAAACTTCTTAAAATCCCTTTTTAAACAGTTAAACAAGTAAAAGACAGGCAACTAGGAAAGGTAAACATACAAAGAAACGCCCCTCGGGCACAATACCAACAGAATCAGCCCCTCGGGCAACACATGGAACAAGAACCATCCCATCGGGCTATATCTCACATCACAATGGGTGCCCGCACTTACTGGGGGTGTGCAAACTCTTGGAGGGTCCCCTTACGGCCCAAGCGCAATATCAAGCCATCTCGTGGCGTCATCACTAGCCTCTCGGACTCATATCAACAAGCCACCCCGTGGTGTATAAATCTCAGGCCCTTGGCCTCATAATCATAATCAGTGTTTCCTCACAACATACGCCCTCGGCCTTACTCAGTCAAAATCTCATAAGCCACTCGAGCAACAGTAAAACATGGTTCTCAGCCCAAAATATCATTTAAAATATCATTTAAGTGTTAAAGCAGAGTAAACATGGCTTAGTTATGAAAACAATAGAATATAGCATGACTGAGTTCAAGTATAAAGTCAAAACAGTGAGGAAATATCAATAAAAATCCCCTAAGGGTTCAAATAGTTGGCACGAGGCCGAAATATGGCATTCAGCTCAAACACATGATGATAGCAAATAATTTTCAATCAAATACACGGTAAAATAGTCATTCGGGACGGGCTAAGTCACAATCCCCAATATGCATGACTCTACGTTCATCATCTAGCATGTAAGTCACCTCAATATAGCACAACGATGTGCAATCCGGGAATTCATACCCTCAGGACAACATTTACAATCATTACTCACCTCTACCCGATCCAAATCTCTAGCTCGCGATGCCTTTGCCCCTCGAATCAGCCTCCGGATGCTCCAAATCTAACCAAAATTAGTGCAAAACCATTAAAATATGCTAAGGGAACAAAGCCCACTCGAAAGAATTCAAATTACAACACAAATACCGAAATTGGCCAAACCCGACCCCCGGGCCCACGTCTCGGATTCCGATAAAAATCACATTAATGGACTCCTTATTACTCCCCGAGTTAATTCATACCAAAAGTATCAAATTCCAAGCACAAACAATCCCTCAAATCCCAAATTCTAGGTCTCCAATTACAAGCCCTAGTTCTTCAATTTTAGGCTTAATTTCCATGATTAATTAGGTAGAATTCACATTAGAATCGAGTATTAACTCCATTAATCTTACCTTCAAGTGTTTCCCCTTGAATCCTTCTTCAATCCTCTATAAAAAGCTCCAAAATTGCTCAAAAATGGTGGAAAATAAACCCCAAAATCGCGGACAAGATGACTATTTAAACATTCTGCCTAGGCCTCAATTCCTTCTTCACAAACGCGGTCAACGCCTCACGTTCGCGAAGCACGAACCAACTTTGACCATATTTCCCTCTTACGCGATCGCGACCAGCCCCTCGCGAACACGATAGTTCTTTTGTTCCTCCTTCGCGAACGCGTTCCTCCTCTCGCGAACGCGATGAACAAATCGTTCTTCAAACCCAGCTGCTCAATTGCCTCTATGCGAATGCAACTCCACCTTGCGAACGCGACGCACCTCATTCCAGCACTTCGCGAATGCGGAGCCTTCCTTGCGAGAACGAAGGCTAAATCACCTGCCTGCTCAACTAACCCTTCGCGAATGCGAGGTCCTACTCGCGAATGCGAAGGCCATTTCTCTGCAACACTGATCAGCAATTTTCTGCAACTCCCAACATCTAGAAATGATCTAATTGACCACCCGAAACACACCCGAGGCCCCCGAGACCTCAACCAAACATGCCAACATATCCCATAACATCATTCAAACTTGTTCCAACCTTCGGAGTGCTCAAAACAATATCAAAACGCCAAATTCACATCGAATTCAAGCCTAAGAATTCTAAAATCTTCTAAATTATGCTTTTGATAAAAAACCCAACCAAACCACGTCCGAATAACTTGAAATTTTGCACACACATCCCAAATGATACCACGAAACTATTGCAACTCTCGGAATTCCATTCTGGCACCTATACCAAAATCACACCTATAAACCGGAAAATGTTAATAATCCAATTTCGCCAATTCAAGCCTAAATCTACTCCGGACCTCCAAAACACATTTCGATCATGCTCCTAAGTCCCAAATCACCTCCTGAAGCTATCTGAACCATCGGAACTCACATCCAAGCCTTCTAACACATAAGCCAACATCCGGTTGACTTTTCCATTTTAAGCTTCCTCAAAAGAGACTAAGTGTCTCAAACCTTACCAAATCCTTTCCGAACCCGAGCCAAACAACCCGATCACACATAGAATCGATAGACAAAGCAATAAGAAGCAGAAATGGGGAAAATGGAGCGATAACGCATGAGACGACTGGCCAGGTCGTCACATATTTTGAGTGCTCCGAAGATTGGAACAAGTTTGAATGGTGTTATGGGATATGTTGGTATATTTGGTTGAGATCCCGAGGGCCTCGGGTGAGTTTCAGGTGGTTAAACGGATCAAATCCTTGTTTTGAAAGTTGTATACTTTCTAATGTTTCTGTTGCAGACTTTTGGCCTTCTCTTTCGCGAGAGGGCTCTCGCGTTCGCGAAGGGATGAGTAGAGAGGCTGGAAATTTGGCCTTCGCGTTCGCGATGTTGGTCCCATGTTCGTGAAGGGTGAGGTTTTGAGTGCATCGTGAATGCGATGAGTTTCCCCCATTCGCATAGAGTAATGGAGCAGTTGGGGTCCTAGTCATTTGCGCTTCGCGTTCGCGCTTGGTGTGTCACGTTCGTGATGGTCTGAGAAGCTGAAGCTTCACGTTCGCATTTAGGTGGTCGCGTTCGCGAAGAAGGATTTTGTGGTCAACGTATTTTTGTGCTTTGCGAATGCGAGGCTTTGTCCGCGTTCGCGAAGAAGGAAAGGTTCACCTGGGCAGAATGTTTTAATAGCCATTGTTCGCGATTTTGGGTCTAACTTCCACCATTTTTGAGCGATTTTGGAGATTTTTGAGAAGAATTGAAGAGGAAATCAAAGGGAAACACCTGGAGGTAAGATTTATGGACTTAATACTCGATCCTATTGTGATTTCTACCTAATTAAACATGAAATTTGTGGAATTTAAAGCATAAAATTGGAGAGTTAGGGCTTGAAATTGGAGAATTTGAGGGGTTGTTTGTGGTCGAATTTTGATGTATTTGATATGTATAAACTCTTGAGAGTGTAAGGATTCTAGTTTTGTGATTTTTCTCGGACCGAGACCTGGGCTCGGGGGTCGGGTTTGGCCAATTTCGGGATTTTTGATGTATTGGTTATTTTCGAGTGGGCTTTGTTCCCTTAGCATATTTTGATGGTATAAATCTGTTTTTGGTTAGATTTGGAGCATCCGAAGGCCGAGTCGAGAGGCAAAGGCATCGCGGGCTAGAGTGTGGACTGGATAGAGGTAATAGATGATTGTAAATGTTGTCCTGAGGGTATGAAACCCCGGATTTCACATCGTTGTGCTACTTTGAGGTGACGCACATGCTAGATGACGAGCGTGGGGTCATGCACCGTTGGGGATTGTGACTTAGTCTGTCCTGTATGACTGTTAAGTCGCGTATTTGATTGAAAAATGTTAGATATCATTGTATTTTTGAAAGTATTACTCTCTCTGTTCCAGTTTATGTGAACCTATTTCCTTTTTGGTTCGTTCCAAAAAGAATGAACCCTTTCTAAATTTGGTAACAATTTAGCTTAAAGTTACAACTCTACCCTTAATGAGAAGCTTTTATAACCACATAAATACTCTGGGCCCCATTTAGACTTGTTTAGGACCACAAATTTCAAAAGTCTTCATTTTTTTCTTAAACTTCGTGCCCAATCAAACAGGTTCACATAAATTGGAACGGAGGGAGTATCATGTTTTGGGCTGAATGCCATGTTTGGGCCTCGTGCCAACTATTTTGGATCCTTGAGAGATTTTTACTACTATTCCTCACTGTTTGACTTCATAATTGTACTCACTCATGTTGTATCCTACTATTTTCATAACTCAACCATATTTACTCTGTTTTGATATTTTAAATGACATTTTGGGTTGAGCATCATGTTTTACTGTTGCCCAAGTGGCTTGAGATATTTCTGACTGAGTGAGGCTGAGGGCCTGTGTTGTGAGGATATTATGGGATCGGGCTGCGCACCGCAGCAGTGTTGTACTGATTCATGATTATGAGAGGCTGAGGGCCTGATTTGTTACGCCATGAGGTGGCTTGTTATGAGGCCGAGGGCCAGTTTGATTATGCCATGAGATGGCTTGTTATAGCGCTTGGGTTGTAGGAGCCCCTCCGGAGTCTGCACACCTCCATTGAGCGCGGGTACCCAGTGTGAGATGTGATATTGCACGAGGGGTTGTTGTTGTTTCATGTTATTGCCCGAGCAGCTGATACGAGTGATTGTGAGGTAGCCCGAGGGGCTAGTTTTGTTGATATTTTTGCCCGAGGGGCGGTTGTGGTACTTGTTTTGCCCGAGGGGCTGTTTACGTTTCTATCCATTTTCTCACTGTTTTCATCACTCATTTGAACTAATGAAAGACGTTTTAAAAAGGCTTTTACTGAACTGAGATATTTTTACGAGTTTTACTGCTTTACTGCATTGTTCTAGACTTATACTATTTTACTGTAGTGTTATGTTGTGGTTTACGTGCTTTCTTATTGCTCAGTTGTCTTTACTTTTATTACTTACTGAGTTGGCATACTCACATTATTCCATGCACCCTTTGTGTAGATCCAGGAGTCTCGGGTCACGCTAGCGAGTGCTGATTTATCTTCCAGCAGGCTTTCGGAGTTGACTAGGTACCTGTTTGGCGTTCGCAGCTCAGTGCTTCTCCTTCCTATCTTTATTCTGTTTTGTATTAACTTTGATTTAGACTATGTTATCTTTTCATATTCCTAGACGAGTTGTAGTTGCTCGTGACTGGTGACACCCCGATGTCGGGCTGTGTTTTGTTTTCGCACTATTCTATTCTACCTTACATTTTGGAATTTTTATCTTATTAATGACTTTAACTCACTTATTATAATTGTTCGGTTGGTTTTGGGGTTTGTGTCGGCTGGCCTATTTTCACGATAGGCGCCATCACGACCGGGTCCGTTTTAGGGTTGTGACATTACAACCGGATTCAAGCCTAAAGAATTTCTAAACTTCCGAAGTCCACAAATGATGCCGAAACCTACCAAACCACGTCCGAATGACCTCAAATCTTGCACACAAGTCATAAATGATCTCACGAACCTACTCCAACTTCTGAAAATCCAATCTGACCCTAATATCAAAATTTTCTCTGCCGGCCAAAATCGCGAAAATTCTAGCTTTCGTCAATTCAAGCCTAATTATACTACGGACCTCCAAATCACATTCTGGATACGCTCCTAAGTCCAAAATCACCTAACGGAGCTAACGGAACCATCAAAATTCTAATCCAAGGTCGTTTATACATAAGTCAACATCCAATCAACTTTTTCCAACTTAAACTTTCAAATAAAAGACTGTGTGTCTCAATTCACTCTGAAATCACTCTAAACCTAAACCAACTAACCCGGTATATCATAATATAGCTGAAAAATACAAAAGAAGCAGAAAATAGAAAAACGGGACTATAACTCTCGAAACAACCGGTTGGGTCGTTACAAAAGAACAAATAAGCAATTAAACAAATAATTAGATTGCATAAATAAATTTTAATAAAGGCGCTAGGCATATAGATATGAACGACATATTTCAGGAACTAACTTCTTTCATGTATTCTTCCATGCATAACAAATTTTGATTGAGACAATAGTTTTCACCTAAAATCATTGAAGAATTACAAGTTTTGTAAAATCAACTACTTTACTAGAAGCTACGATTATACTTTGAGGGTTTATCAACTACTTTACTAGAAGCTACTTTACTATTAGCCAAGTCTCCGGCACTAGAGAGATTTCTAATTGAGCCTAGGCCAGGAAATGAACCTCTTGATATAGTAGTTGAAATACTCGCTGAGCTAACAAAATTTCAGCGTGCATCACCTAAAGCAGTAGTTGTTTATGACTATGATAAGCATCGATGGTACGGTCGTTAAACAGATCATGATCTTTAGGTAAGTAGATGCTTTGGATGTTGAAGTGAATAGAGAGAAACAAACGCTGATGCAGGGTTTTGCTCGCAGTCATAGGTATATTCAGAATTTAAATTTTATGAGTTCAACTTTTTTATTTTTAAGTATTGAACCTAGTATATTCTTAAAATTATGGGTTCATATAAAAAAATACTTGGTCCACGAAGTTGTAATTTAGTACATTATGCTATATTTTGTTTAAGATGCAGTTAAACAACTTTTTTGGGTTTTGATTAAAAAGGTTTTAGCAATTCGAAAATAAGTTTAAATTTAATTCCTTGACTACGTAAAGGCATATTTACACAGTCAGATTAACCAATTACATATAAATGTTTACACAACGAATTATCAATTTAAAGAGTGGGTAGCCTATTTGAGTCGGTCAAATTACACTCTTGAAAAAGTTTTTATACCACTAATGGATTAAAATGTAATTCTTAAAAATTATAGATATTATAATTTAAGTAAATTCAAACGTGAAAGACTTAAAATTATGATAATCAAGCATTTACTCACCTTCTATTAGTGTTTCACTAAGTCTCGATTCTCATCCATTGCTTCTTTGACTCAATTCTAACTATAGTAAAATTAGTCTAATCTTTACTGTATAGTTATAGTTTGGTAAAAACTTTATTATATACCCATTGGTGCACTTTGACTTTCAAAACTCATTTTGGAAGAGGCTTAATCATTATTACTAGATGATACAAACTTAAAAACTGTACTAAAAACACATAGAAAGAAAGAATTTATTGAAATAGTCATTCATCCCAATTGCTTAAATTAAAAATAGCCGACGAATGATAATATATTCATTATTCATGTACAATATATGTATAACTATATACAATCAATATATAATCTTTGCATACGACTAGAAAAAAGTAATTATTAAATTCGACCGGCTCGTGTAAAGCTCCCGAGTTAAAACAAGAAAATCTAACTAGATCATTTTAGAAATAACTAGTCACGTGTGTGTTACACGTGTATCACTTGTTAACAATAACATATTTTACATATCAAGTGATGAAAAGCAAAATAGAACAAGTTTCAAGTTTTTTCGTTAAGATTTAATTGTTTATTTGTCTTTTTCTCTTTTAGTTTCCACCAATGACCTTTAAGACTTCAATACGATTCACTCTTCATTTTCGCATTCCTTTTAGATTAACGACGTGTTAGAGATTTATAGAATACATATATGGGAGTAAACATTACTAATACATGAAGAACAAATAAGCAATTAAACAATTAATTAGACTGCATAAATAAATTTTAATAAAGGTGGTAGGCATATAGATATGAACGACATATTTCAGGAACTAACTTCTTTCATGTATTCTTCCATACATAGCAAATTTTTATTGAGACAATAGTTTTCACCTAAAATCATTAAAGAATTACAAATTTTGTAAAATCAACTACTTAACTAGAAGCTAAGATTATACTTCGGAGTTTTATCAGGATGGAAAACTCCAAAATGCTTCTCAGTCTCGGCCCCCGTCTTAATATTTTCATCAAACATAGCAAACAAATAAGTTTCTACAGCAGTTCCAGGCTTGTGTGGAGTTCCTGCACCTGACTTCACATGACTAATCAAATTAGTGTAATAAGTTCCAGCATTATCTATACTTGCTCCATCTCCACCATCAGATGGCCATCCACTTTCCGAAACAACAATTGGCAAGTTTTCTCCGCCAGCTTTCTCAATTGCATAATAAGTTGCATCCAACATAGCGTCGAAAAGATTACGATAGCCCGATGGATCGGGATTTTGTTGTGTAAATAGTGCATAAGGGAGTGGCACATGAGCAGGGTCACCAAGATAACCAAAATACGGATAAATATTTGCTAAGACAGGCAAGTTATTCTGTTTCAAGAACCCGATAAGTGGGTTAATAAAACTGCTTATATCGTCCCTAAATACTGACTGAGAAGGTGGATATGTGTTCGTCAAAATTCCTGTCTCTATTGCCGTTGAGACCTTAACCTGAAGTTGAAATTTCGTTATCGCCTGTTGCACGTTTTGCAACGCGGGGAGAAGAAAGGGAGCAAATTTAGATGTTGCACTATTAGCAGGGGATATTTCATTTCCAACATTTATATATTTGAACTTAACATCTGGTGAATAAGCCACAATATTTGCATTAACCCAATTTGTAGCTGCATTTGGATCTGTTAAAGCTTGAAGATTATCATTAGGAATATCAAGAATTATTTCAATGTTACTTCCCTTAAGAGCAGTGAGTGTTTCAGCAATTGGATCATAAACTCTCATATTTGTTATGCCATTAGCTTTATAAAGATTTACAACATCTTGTGATGATGGTAAGTTGTTACCATTTCTTCCATAACATACTCCAATAGGTTGTGCCTCTGCATCATAAAAAAAAATGTTAGTGTAAATAAAGGAATTTATTGTAGAATCGGTGACGGAGCCAAAAATTGTAATAAGGGGATTCAAAAAGTTCATATTTGCGACCTAAAGCAATTTTCTAAAGTACTTATGTCACTACAATAAAAAGGTTTTCTATGTCAGGGAGAGATTCAAAAGTTTATATGTATATGAAAAATATTATTCTCGCATTATTTACACAGTACTCCAACAAAAGGGATTCAATTGAACCCCTTCATTAGTCGTGCCTCCCCCATTACATAAGTATCCAAGTTGACACCCTTTGAAACTGAAGCACCTATTCTACATAAGATTTTACGTTATCAATATAGTTTAATCAATTACAATAATTTGTTGACTATTTTTTTAAGCGACCAACCAATATTAATAAAAGAGGGTTACCTATAATTACATTTTAAGTAATCGAGTTATATAAATATTTGTATATCAATAGTACATAGAACTTAAATTGTATAAATTACGTAACAGAAAAAGCGGTTTGGTAAATTTCTTAATCATGCATAAAGCAAAAAGGGGATACCCCAAAAAAATATTATTATTTGAAGGTATAGAAAAATAATAACAATAAAATGTTAAAAGTAAAACCAAGATAATGAGAGGAGGAGAAAATACCTATTATTTGAAGGTATGTCATTACCATACCAACAAATACAAACATGAACAAGTTAGCCATCATGAAAAAGCAATAAGAAACAAATTATGAAATGTAAAGTGTAGGAAAAAGACTAGAGGATGGCTTCTTATATAGGGGAAAAAATGACTAGAGTGTAATATTAAAATTAGTTACTGCAATTTGGTCAAAGTTAGGAATATGTAAAGTCATTTAATATATAAACATATAAGCTTAAATCACATGTACAGAATTGGAAATTATTTGATGGACTAATTGAGAATTTGAGTTCAGATTTACTACTCTATTATTTATGAGTAGTCCCTCAGAATTTTGGAATATGACATAATAAGACTTACTATATATATATATATATATATATATATATATATATATCATGATAATATTATGTTTTTTTACTACATTGAATTTCAATGTCTAGCAATAGTTAATTTACATTTTAGATCAAAATTTAATTGAATTTTGAAATCGCGGTTTAAATGCTATGTCAATTTTAGAAATATTGATACATATTCCACGAGAATTAGCACAACGAAATAGAGAGAAAAAAGTAGTCATTCACTGCAAGTATTGAATACGTAAAAATTATTCACACAATCAAATTATTAATTAACAATAAATAGGGTGTTCACAGTAAACATAAACGAAAAATGAAGAATAATTGAAATTGAATTAAAGCGAGAAAAGAAAAAACAACTTTTTTTTGTTTTATTTGGTTTGCTTTTGATTTTAAGCACATAATAATCGACAAAAATTGAAACGGTATAATTTCTGTTATATTTGGTTCAAGTATTTAAAAATTAACTTAGATGATTTGGTTTCGTTTTACGTTAAAATTGATCCAAACCGAATGATGAACACCCCTGAGGCCTAACTACTGCTACATATTTACACTCAAAATGAATTATTTTTGAAGAAGGGAGTGGTAGTCTGTTTGAGTCAATTAAATTGCCGATGGTGTAAAAGTTTTTACACCGCTATTGGCTAATAATTTTTTTTTAAAGTAGATGTTATGATTCAAGTAAATTCAAACTTGAAAGATTTAAAATTATGATAATCCATCATTTACTCACTTTCTATTAGTGTTTCACTCAATCTTGATTCTCATCATGCTTCTTTGACTCAATTCTAATTAGTAAAGGTTAGTGTAATCTTGACTGTATAATTATAATTTGGTAAAAAGTCCACATTGGTTTTGAAACTCATTTTGGAAAATGCTTTGTTATGAATTTCGAAGGGTTATTATGCCTAAGGATATTCCAATGTCGTATCGTTTACAGAAAGCTGAATATCGAATGTATACTCGACGCACAACACCTCCTAGGAGACACTATAATAGGCATTTCCTCGTCTTTCAAATAATTTGTCGTTAAATTGCTTTCACATAAACTTATGTTTGTAACATCACAAACTCTGTTTAATTTTATAACTCCTATTTTTATTTTTATTTTGCTAGTATTACGATCCTCTGTATATACTTTCTCCCTATTTATCAGTCATTTGACAAAATAAAACGTTTAAGAAATTGCAATCAAAGATCACTTATTTACTGACCAAACAATGATTTTTTTTTCTTTCCCGGAAAACTACATAATATAGCCTCCCCAAAAAAACAGCCGATAATATACATATATATGTAGTATACATATCTTATACATAAGCAATGTATTTTTTTGTATATTTAGCTAACAAATATAATTATTTTTGGCCGACCGATCGAATGTGTAACTTAGAATTAGCATCCTATAACAACCCATAGCAGGAATTGGTAATTTTTTTGCCTTATATTAGGTTTGGCAAAGATAGCCCCAAATAATTGGCATTATTTAGCCAAATCCTAAAAAAACCTACTCTCTTTTATATTCTCTCTCAAAAAAAAAAATTACACACTTATTTTGGCTTCCCTCCCCCTTTCTCTCCTTGTATTTCTTCTTCTATCTCTTCTCTTTTGCTCTCATAGTTTAGCAAAAATTCTTGCAAATTATGCAAAAAAAAAAAAAAAAAAAAAAATCAGTGGGATAAAAAGGTAAGGTTGATCTCACATCAGAGAAAATCAGAAGCAAAAACTAAGAGAGAAAAAATATATTTTAACTTTATTTTTCTTCTCTCTTCTTTTTTTTTTTGGTTGGATGGAATGAGTGGGTGCGATTGAAATTGGTTGAAAATACCTAAACGAGGCTATATACAAAATTTGAGCAAGATTAGTAAAAAATAAGAGAGAAAAATATATTTCAACTTTATTTTTCTTCTCTCTTCCTTTTTTTGGTTGGATTGAATGAGTGGGTGTGATTGAAATTGGTTGAAAATATCTAAACGAGGCTATATACAAAATTTGAGCAAGATTAGAAGTGATTTAGACTAGTTTCAGGCAAAAAATCAGACCTAAAAATCCAACTGCGATACGTGTATATCACGTTGTACATTGTGTACATCAGTGTATATCACACACAAGGACGTCTGTGTATATCACTTTGTATATCGGTATACAACACAACTTTTTATGGACGCCGTGTATATCACATTGTATATCGTATATATAACACAAATTTTCATGAATATACACAGGTAAACATAATATACATGAGATATCACTGATGTACATAGAGATACATACGGGTTACAATAGGGGATACACATGTGGAGTCGTCTTGAATTTGAGTTTTCAATCTAAAATGTGTTATACAAAGAAGGAAAATAAAATTTTAATAATTTTTTTGATACACACATTATTATTATGTTATACACTGTGATATATAAATAATATAATTATTAATTATTGATCAAAAAAGGAAAATAAATTTTTGATATAGCATGTTTAAGAAAGTTCTAAAATATAAAAATAATAAATATAATTATGGGAGTAAATAATATTTTAGTATATAATGAAAATTAATTTTTGATGTACACAAAGAAGAAAAATAAACTTATGATATCTATTTTGATATACGCATGTTCGATGTGTTATACACTGTGATATACAAATAATATAATATTTTTATTGTGATATACATTGATATAAAGGCAGCAATAACTATATATATAATTTTATATTATTGATATACAAAAAATAATATTATTTATATACAAAGAATGAAAATAAAATTTTAATGTACATGTTGATATAGACAAAGAAGAAGAAAAAAATTGTGATATACATATTATTATTGTGATATACATTTATTGGCTATTTGATGTCAATATCTATAATTAGGGTTATTTTCTGCCAATTATATGGGTATGTTGTTATATCATGCCAAAACCTTATAAATATATGATTGAACCCATTAGAATGGAGTAAAAATTGTGTGGGGTAGCCACTTTTTAAAGTGGTATTTACTTTTTATCCAATATTTTCAATGTTTAGCAATAGTAACCACTAGTCTATTAAAATTAATATGAAAAGACTGTGTTACCCTTTCTTCTATCTCTTTCATGTTAGGGAGAAGAACTGTGATCGGCGGCACCCTTTCTTCAGACAGAATGTGATGCGTATTACACTATGCAGTATTCACCAACAACGGATCTCACAAAAATCTGTCAAACACTCAAATCATTACAGCTTGCCACCCAAATGTAAAGCGCATAGTATATGATAGAGATTCAGAAAAGTACAGTCCCTAAGGTGTACTCCATGTCTGGGCAAAAAAATGCACTTCAACCGGTCATGCAAACTTCTCTGCAAATTTTGCTACATATGTATATGTTACTTGAAATACACAATTTTGTTAGATCTAGCAAAAACTTATTATTTCTCTTATGAAATGTTTATTATTTGTTGATGGACGTAAAGCTTATGCTACAGAACGTTTGGTTTTCTGCTACGTTATGGATCATGAACCTACAGTTACAAGTTTAAAAGTTAAGGACATTTGGTCCTGAACTTCGAATTCGAAGTTCAAAAGTTAAGGACACTTGGTCCTGAACTTAGAATTACAAGTTCAAAAGTTAAGGAAACTTGGTCTTGAACTTAGACTAACAAGCTCAAAAGTTAAGGACAATAGGTCCTGAACTTAGACTTACAAGTTCAAAAATTAGGGACAAGTAGTCCTTAACTTAGAGTTACAAGCACAGAACTTAAGGACACGTGGTCCTGAACTTCGAGTTCCAAGTTCAAAAGTTAAAGACATGTAGTCCTGAAGTCCTGAATTTCGAGTTGCAAGTTCAAATGTTAAGGACATGTAATCCTGAACTTAGAGTTGCAAATTCAAAAGTTAAGGACATGTATAGCCCTTTTGGCCAAGCTGCAAAAATCAGCTTATTTTGAGAAGTGCTTTTTTCCAAAAGTGCTTTTCTCAAAAGTACTTTTGGTGAGAAGCAGTTTGCGTTTGGCTAATTAGTTTGTAAAGTAGTTCTGAGAAGCAATTAGTGTTTGGCCAAGCTTTAAAAAACTGCTTCTAAGTGTATTTTTCTCAAAAGTGCTTCTCAAAAAAGTCATTTTGAAGAGAAGCTACTTTTTTCTACTTCTCCAAAACTGCTTCTTCTTCTCCTCAAAAACACTTTTTTTTTTCTTCCAAAAGCTTGGCCAAACACCTCATTTATGTCCAAAAGTGCTTTTGGCCAAAAAAAAATACTTTTGGCCAAAAAGAAGCTTGGTCAATGTAATACCCTATGTTTATATAGGGCATATTAGTCTTTTAACATAACTTTAAAAAAAAAGCCTAATCAAGTAAAAGAGGGGCAAAAGCCCACCGGAACAAAAAGAAGAAAAGGGGTTAGGGATAGGGAGACGAAGCAATTGCTGCTAAACAAGGTTTAGAACAAAAGAAAATAGAAGATAAGGAGGAGGAAAGCCAACAGCAAAAGTACACAAGGAGAGTTGGGGAAAAAGCTTTGGTGCCGCAAAAAGGAAGCTTTTTTCCAGCCAATTTTTGTTTCAAATTTCAAGGTACTTTGTTTCACTAATTTGAGAATATATCTTAATGATTGGAATTAAATAATGAGATTGGCTAAAAGTGAGTGAACATAAGGAAGGATATGTAAAACTTTTGTTAATCTTTAGCAATCTGTGGAGGAGTCATGAATGCTTATAAAGAACTTTGTAGCAAGTACCATTCTTGCCCTCCAAATAAATTGAATTCTAATTCATTTAGAGATTGTAGTAACAATGTAAAGCAAGATATAAAAATATGATTCATCTTTCTTTTCAATGAAATACACCTATATGAATTGACAGAGAGTCAATAGTTGTATTCCAAAAAAAAAATAAGGTAAGTGAATTAATTAAACTTAACAAAATTTAACCAATTGCATTGGTAATTCATAAGGTTGATATATAAATTGGTTTTATGATAGTATAGGTAGTTGAAGAAGTTGTACGGATTGCTCGTGGGGACGCGTTTGGTATTTCGGCACAAGTATTGTGAGTAGTAAGCTTACCGCAATTTATGTTTTTATAACTTGCATGATTTACACATTATTTTTAAGATGAATATGTTACCGATTATTCTGAGTTGCATGTGGGACAAGTCTTTTACTCGATATGATACCGAAATAGTTATTTGAGATGGTTACCGTGGTTTTAAATATTTCCGTTGTCACTATATCTATTTTACTGTTACTTGAATTTTCTGTTATCAAAATGAAATTATATGATTTGATAAGAACCAAAATGCCCTGTATTGTTTTAAAATATTTTCTACGAGTATATATACGGATTACAGAGACAAGTATAAATGAAAGTAGACATTGAAGGATCATGTAGCTAACGGCGGATCCGTTAGACCTGGTGCACCTTGTAATTACAGATTACCATTATAGCCCTCGCTAGTGGGAAGGTAGAACAAGCATACCGTTACCGGTTTCTCTCGAGTAGGCACTACCGTTATATTTGACTTCTTGCGAAGAAGTCCACAGTTATACCGATTACATGATTTGTTCATTAAAACCTCCCAAAATATGAATATTGATATTATACAGTGGTTACCGAGTTTATTACGGAATTGTCAATCGTATTATACTACAAGAACAACATGATGAGACTGAAAATTGTTTATTGTTTCTGAAAGGGGCATTTTTATGATAATATCTGTTTAGTATACTAGCATATTTTCTGACTTGTACCCAAATAAAAACGGTTGTGGTTAAGTGTTATTACTCACTGAGCTAGAGACTCATTCCCTGCTAATTTTTTTTACAGAGACAGCATTTGACGCGGGCGAGGATTTTGTTAATTAGAGTGCACAGGTTGATAGTTCTTGGTGAGCCTCGCACTTGTTCGCGTGGGCAGAGACTTTATTTATTATTATACTCTTTTATTTGAACTCTTAGAGTCGCTCCATAGTCATTATTTTAGTGTCATAAGTATTTTTTTGTTATTATAGTCTTATATTGAGTATCGTTCTCATTTATTAAAGTTGGAGAAAAATTAGTATTTCTAGTGGTTAGTTGGTGGTCTAGTTACGGTGGAGACTTGTATTGGTTAATTGACAAGTTGTCAATTATTTAGTATGATATTAGGATGTTTGGTTGTTGATTTGAGACAGGAAAATTTTTGGGATGGTCCAAAAACAGGGAAAACTTCGTCTGATTTTCTGTAAATTACCGATGAGGCTTACTTGGGAGCACTTGCTCTTAAGCGCCGGTCACAATCCTAAATTGGGTCGTGACAAAGTTGGTATCAGAGCCTTAGGTTATTCTTGTGACTAATGGAGCACACGTCGGTAGTAGAATCTCAATTATGGTTATGTAGCCGGCCATTCCCATAATCGTGATTCTGCGAGGGTGTGATAGGATGTGTCTTGTCTTTCTTTCTTATTCCATCATACGTGTGTGGCGATTAGGGTCAAATAACTGAATCTATCATTACTTATCTTATTCGTGTATGACTCAGACCAATTACCCTATAATAGAATTTGGCTAGAGGTTCAAACTTCAAAGATGTCAAATTTCAACAATGGACATGTAGCCCTCTCCGAGCAAAGAAATGCTACATAAGTAGTATACAAGACTAGTGAAAGGTTCATTATGCCATATGAGGTTCTTTCTGGTAAGATGCATAATAGAGTCCATTTCGAAAATTTATACTAGTCCACCATTACAGCGATAGAGGAGTGCTATCATAAAAAAGGTGTCACACCTCTTTTTTCACTACACCCCGAGAGGGTGTATAAGGGAGTTTTTTCCAATTTAAGTGACAATCAAAATGGGGTTATTTATATTTATTCAGAGTCGCCACTTGGGATAATTTATGGTGTCCCAAGTCACCGGTTAAATCCCGAATCGAGGAAAGATTGACTCTGTTTTACAGTCCGTGAACACAGAAATCCGGGTAAGGAATTCTGTTAATCCGGAAGAAGGTGTTAGGCATTCCCGAGTTCCGTGATTCTAGCACGGTCACTCAACTGTTATAATTGGCCTATTATCTGATTTTTAATACATGTTTTAGCCTATGGTTCAATTTTAACTTTATAGTCACTTTTATTTAGATATTTTTTTAGAAAGATTCAACGTCATCTAAAACACATCTTGGATCATGTCACATAAATGCACCCGCGGTCCACGACACGTTTTATCTAACGTTGTTGAGATTTGGATTTGGGTCACATAAATGCACATCCGAGTTTAGGAAAGTAATTTAAATTACGCGCCTAAAGCAACTACGCATTTCATAATTCTTCTCAAATTTTGAGACTATTGTAAAGTGTGCATTATAGAATTAGACTAACAATTAAATCATGAATACTAAAGTTAAACTATAATCTGAATCCGGCAACTTCAACATAAAAATTGCACCATTATTTTAAACGAAATCATATATCATTTTCTCCCCAAAAATTCATACCATTGGAGATTTTCAAAACAATAATGTCCATTATTTAATTGAACTTTTTAAAATTGTAAAAACATATGATATTTAGCATACTACTGTTATAACATTCAAGCAAAATGATGAACATATTTGAAAGGAAAGGTCAATATGGATAAATCGATCCTCATTTCGACATGAATCAATATCAAACAAGAAGGGTAATGCAGAGATAACTGAACTAAAATTAGATTAACATACATCAAAAACTAGAATGAGGATGGACTTGAGACCCATGCGCGTTACGACGATATACAAGCAATGAACGCACCTTTCAATCTCTGCGTCAAACGGTAGTTCAACAATGCACTTTACTCTTTGATAACTACTCAAATACACGATAATCAATCAACGAACTCGCTCGGTGAAGCGGAATCTCGTCGGACGACACTCGAACTTCGAAAGAACTCAACGGACCTCTAGCTCGCCGGAAACTTGGCGGCAAATAAACTGAAAATGAGCTACTGTGACTGTTTTTTGCTGGTTATTGGGATTGATTTTCAAGGGATTTTGTGAATGAGATTCTGCAACTCCATGAGCTGCTATTACAGAGGTTTCATGGTGGTTTTGACGGGGGATTTATGGATGATTCACGACTGGTTTGGGGTTGGTTTCGTGGTGGAGATGAGGTTGTTGATGGGTGTGTGTAGTGTGGTTGGCGTGAGGCTGCTGAAAGTTGTTGCTGGGATGAAGAAGAGAAATGGAATGCAGATGGGGTTGTCGTATTTTTTGTGTATCGCGGCGCTTTAGATCTTTCCTTCCATTTTTTTTTTTGGATTTTAGGCGTAGGTCTATATAGGTCTAGGGTCAAGGTTTATATTTTGTGTATTTTCTCTTAGGTCCTTAGGGTCTTTTTATTTATTTTTTGTTCCAAAGAAAAGTCTAGAAAGGTCCATAGGATTAGCTTAATGGGTATTGGGTATTGGATATTGGGCTTAAGGAATGGGCTAGAAACTTGGGTCTTTATGACTAGCTATGCTTAAAATTAGCTTAATTAACTAAAAATATTATTAAAATATTAATTAGCCCTACTTAAGTAAAAATAATTATTAAAATAAGACTGACCGTTAAAACAAAACTATTCTTTGGTATTTTTTCAAGATTAAAAATGACTACAAAATATTAATAAACCTATTTTTGTAATTTTTGTTTTCCTGTATTAAAATAAAAGTGAAAGTAAAAATGAGTTGAAATAGTTATATTAGGCCTAAATTAAATATTTACTTGATAAAATATGAAAGAACTTGGGGAGGGTCAAAAATCACATGTCTACAAAAGGTACTTACCTCCATGAAAAAAAGAAAAAAGAAAGAAATCTCTATGGATATAATAGATAAACATGAGAAGAATGAGCAACAGAATAGGGGCTCTAAAGTCATCATGCACCTAGAAGATTATGGGAAACAACAAAATATTCCTAATAAAGTTCCCAAAGTTGAAACTACTAAGTTTACTATTTCTGATAGTTCAAAGGATCCTTAAAAGTTTTAGTAGAATACTTACCATGTTATGAGCTATAAGATATTTCATGAAGAGGTCCATGGAACAGGCAACTTTTAGACTAGAAAACATGGTGAATACATGAAATGCTACTATACTCTTAGAGATTCCAACAAGAAAAACACAACTAATTTGAGAATAACTTCACTAGGTGTTCATGAATCACTTTCTTTTTGACAGTTTGTGACATGAACTTGCCTGCTAGATCATTTAAGAAATTGATTTAGACATTAGGTATACTTACATATAACACCAAACTTTCTCAGTTGGATACGCAAGCAACAACTTAAGTTTAGAGGCTTGTTGAAAGGTTCGTCAATTGTTTAAACAAGGTAGTAATTGCATATATGAAGACTGAATACTTAAACCTATTTTATAGCAGTTGCACTTACCAAAAATATTGAAAATATGGACATGATAAGCGTGCAAAAACTCACATAAGAAGATCGAGATTAGAATATCTTTTAGTATGGATTTTAATATGAATCGAAGATTTAAAAAATCAAGAACGTTATCAGATATTAAGCGATCCTTTTCGGGTTGCCACACACAACACAACACAAACCCAGTTTGATCCCAACAGGTGGGGTCTAGGAAGGGTAGTCTCTACGCAGACCTTACCCCTACTTTTTCGGGTTGCCACATCTGTGGAAAATTTATAGTAGTTAGACATGTGTTTAAAACTTTTAAGATTCAAGTTAAGAGAAGAAAACCCTAGCTAACCAAGTTGTACTTGATATGGTTGACTCTAACGTACAGATGGATATGGATTAATTATCTTCTTACCATGCTACCCTCGATTATAATAGAAAGACTATTATGGTTGGTGAACTTTAAAAGCTAATTTTGTCCGAAAAGGGGATTATAGTTTTGTCCAAAAAAAAGGATTTTAGGTTTTAGAGACGAGCAAATTATATATTTTGAAGACTTAATGGGTATAGAAGAAAGGTTGTTTGGATCTCATAGATACGGTAAGGGGCACAAGAGAAGAAACACTTAGTTTGAGGGGAAAAAAAGAATTATCATAAAGAAAGGTTCTCTAATGTATTCCTAAGGATATACTAGGACTACCTCCAATATGAGAAATAGGCTTCAATATTGAGCTGACACCTGACATACAAACTATATCATATGAAAACAAATGGAGTCGAGAGGGCTAAGTGAACAATTGCAAAACCTATTGAATAAGAGTTTTATCATACCGAGTGTTTCACCATGGGGAGAACACAATAAAAAAAGGGGGGGGGGGAATAGGACCGTAAGAATGTAAATCGACTACATACAATTGACTAAGATAACAATATGCAATATGTATCCATTGTCTCGTATAGATAACTTGTTTGATTAGTTACAAGGATCCTCCCTCTTTTAAAAGATTGATCTTTAGTCTGGTTATCATCAGCTTAGAATAAGAAAGGAGGATATTTCGATGTAAGCCTCTAGAACTCAGTACAAATATTATGAGTTACTTGTGATATCTTTCGGACTGGCCAATTCTCTAGCCACATTCATAGATATAATGAATATGGTGTTCAAGTTATTTCTGGAAAAAAAGTATCATGTTCTTTATTTATGATATTTAGTATATTCTTGTAGCTAGAATGAACACGAAGAATTACTTGAAGAAAAAGCTGTGTTATAGATACTGCCGAAATATTAGCTTTTTACCAAGTTTTTGAAGCGTGAACTTTAGCTAGACTCAGCGGTGTTCATAGGACACACGATATCTAAGAATGAAAAGATGATAGATTCTGAGAAGATAGAAGCACTTCCTAAATGGCCGAGACCCATTTCTCCTAAAGAGATTGATTTTATTTTTTTGGCTTGATAGGCTACTACAAGCATTATTTGTATAGGATTCCTCTAGAATAGCACAACTACTCACCAAGTTAACATATAAAGTCACCGAATTTGAGTGAATGTAGGAATGTAAGACGAGATTCCAGAAGCCTGAGGCATGTTTGGCAACATACTAGTGTTATTCTTATTCCAATAGGCTCTAGAGGATTCACGATGTTCTGTGATACTTCGAGGGTAGGATTAGGATAGTTTCTTATGCAGAATAGTCGTGTAATAGCTTATGCTTCAATAAAGTTAAAGAAGCGCAAGTTGGATGATGCCACTCATGAGTTGGAGACGGTCACAATGATATTTCCATTTAGGATTTAGAGATACTATTTATACGAAGAAACCTATGAGATTTACACATAGTACACGAGCCTGAAGCACATTTAAAACCACAACAAATATAAATATTTATCAATGCCGATAGAGGAAATTACTGAAGATATAACTGTACTATTTTGTATTGTATGGGAAATGTAACATATTATGGCTTATGCAAAAAAATAAAAATAAAAAAGATATGGGTAATTTGGCGCATATAGTTCACGTAAGATACTTCTGTACAAAGATGCGCATAGACTAGAAGGTACACTCAATGTGAAAAAAAAATCAAAGACATTATTGGCTATTGGTCCAGACTGATGTAGAGTGCATAAAAGCTAGTCAATACGAGGATGAGCGATTGTTCAAGTACAGAGATTAGTTTTTAGCTAGTAAAAGCTAGGATATGATTGTTAATAATGATGGTATTCTCTGACTAAGTAATCAATTATGTGTAGCAAACATATATGGGTTGAGACAGGTTATTTGTGATGAAGCTCACAACTCTAGATGCACTATATATCGCAAGTCTATAAGATATAATATGACTAGAAAAAAATGGGTTGGTTGGAAAAGAAAAAAAAGAAATAAAAAAAAGAATTTGTTAACTTTGTTTCTAACTATTTGACATGTCGGCATGTTAAGGCAAGCACTTGCAACTCACAGGCCCACTACAACAACACAAGATTCTGAAGTAGAAACACAATAGAATTACAATACATATATGTCTAAATTATCTAAACCATTAGAGGTTGGCTTATATAGTAGGCACGTTTCTTGCTAGTCAAAACTCTTATAGTAAGGAAAATATGCACAGATATACATGAATGGAAATATTATCTGACTCAATAGAGCTCTATTGTCCATCATCTCTGATAGAGGGTCACAATTCACTTCACGATTTGAAAATCTTTTCAAGAGACGTTGGGCACACGAGTAGATCTTAGTACTAGTTTTATCACCCACAAACGCAAAGTCCAAATATACTATACAGATCTTGGTGGATATGTTGAGAGATTGTATTCTTGAGTTTGGAGGTTGTTGGGATGCCTATCTATCTTTAGCTGGATTTCCCTACCATAATAACGTTTAGTCCAACATTCAGATGGCACCATACGAGGCATTGTATGGTAAGAGATGTTGTTCTCCTATCGATGGTTTGAAGCTGGTGAGACTAACTTATGGGGACCTGGCTAGTACGAGAAGCTATTGACAAGGTCGAATTGATTAGGCAAAAAAAATGCTCACAACTAAAAGCAGACAAATGTTTTAGCTGGTAAAAGGAAAAAGGACTTGGAATTTTTTGTTGGAGATCGAGTTTTACCATGTATCTCTCCCATGAAAGGTGTAGTGTGATTCAAAAAAAAGGGAAATTAAGTCCTAAATTTTATAAGACCGTACGAGATAATTGAACAAGTAGGAGTTGTGACATATCGTTTGGCACTTCCTCCTGAATTATCTTTTATTCATCTAGTATTTCACGTCTCAATGCTAAGAAAATGTATATCAGACTCATCTCAAGTGCTTGAAGCACCTATTATACCGCTCAATGAAAAGTTTTCTTAAAAGAAGGAGCCGATGGCTATTGTGGATAGACAAATAAGAAACCTACATTCAAAAGAAATAGAGTTCATAAAAGTCTTATGGAGGAATCATACTATTGAAGAAGCTACTTAGGAAGTGGAAGATGTTATGCGAGTCAAGTACCCTCATATGTTTCAGACAATAGGTATGGACTTGTTTTAAATTCGGGGACCAAATTTCCTAAGGTGGGGAGAATGTAATACCCCATGTTAATATAGGGCATATTAGTCTTTTAACATAACTTTAAAAAAAAAACTAATCAAGTAAAAGAGGGGCAAAAGACTACCGGAACAAAAAGAAGAAAAGGGGTTAGGGATAGGGAGACACAACAATTGCTGCTAACAAGGTTTAGAACAAAAGAAAATAGAAGATAAGGAAGAGGAAAGCCAACAGCCAAAGTACACCAGGAGAGTTGGGGAAAAAGCTTTGGTGCCGCAAAAAGGAAGCTTTTTCCAGCCAATTTTTGTTTCAAATTTCAAGGTACTTTGTTTCACTAATTTGAGAATATATCTTAATGATTGGAATTAAATAATGAGATTGGCTAAAAGTGAGTGAAAACAAGGAAGGATATGTAAAACTTTTGTTAATCTTTAGCAATCTATGGAGGAGTCATGAGTGCTTATAAAGAACTTTGTAGCAAGTACCATTCTTGCTCTCCAAACAAATTGAATTCTTATTCATTTAGAGATTGTAGTAACAATGTAAAGCAAGATATAAAAATATGATTTATCTTTCTTTTCAATGAAATACGCCTATATGAATTGACAGAGAGTCAATAGTTGTATTCCAAAAAAAAATAAGGTAAGTGAATTAATTAAACTTAACAGAATTTAACCGATTGTATTGGTAGTTCATAAGGTTGATATATAGATTGGTTTTATGATTGTATAGGTAGTTGAAGAAGTTGTACGGATTGCTTGTGGGGACGCGTTTGGTATTTCGGCACAAGTATTGTGCCGCAATTTGTGTTTTCATAACTTGCATGATTTACACATGATTTTTAAGATGAATATGTTACCGATTATTCTGAGTTGCATGTGGGACAAGTCTTTTACTCGATATGATACCGAAATAGTTATTTGAGATGGTTATCGTGGTTTTAAATATTTCCGTTGTCACTATATCTATTTTACTGTTACTTGAATTTACTGTTAACGAAATGAAATTATATGATTTGATAAGAACCGAAATGCCCTGTATTATTTTAAAATATTTTCTACGAGTATATATACGGATTACAGAGACAAGTATAAATGGGAGTAGACATTGAAGGATCCCGTAGCTAACGGCGGGTTCGTTAGACCTGGTGCATCGTGTAATTACAGGTTACCATTGTAGCCCTAGCTAGTGGGAAGGTAGAACAAACATACCGTTACCGATTTTGCTCGAGTAGAAATTGTCGTTATATTTGACTTCTTGCGAAGAAGTCCACAATTATACCGATTACATGATCCGTTCATTGAAACCTCCCAAAATATGAATATTGATATTATACAGTGGTTACCGAGTTTATTACGGAATTGTCAATCGTATTATACTACAAGAACAACATGATGAGATTGAAAATTGTTTATTGTTTCTGAAAGGGGCATTTTTATGATAATATCTGTTTAGTATACTAGCATATTTTCTGACTTGTCCCCAAATAAAAATGGTTGTGGTTAAGTGTTATTACTCACTGAGCTAGCGACTCATTCCCTGCTAATTTTTTTTACAGAGACAGCATTTGACGCGGGCGAGAATTTTGTTAATTAGAGCGCACAGGTTGATAGTTCTTGATGAGCCTCGCACTTGTTCGCGTGAGCGGAGACTTTATTTATTGTTATACTCTTTTATTTGAACTCTTAGAGTCGCTCCATAGTCATTATTTTAGTGTCATGAGTATTCTTTTGTTATTATAGTCTTATATTGAGTATCGTTCTCATTTATTAAAGTTGGAGATAAATTAGTATTTCTAGTGGTTAGTTGGTGGTTTATTTATGGTGGAAACTTGTATTGGTTAATTGACAAGTTGTCAATTTTTTGGTATGATATTAGGATGTTTGGTTGTTGATTTGAGACAGGAAAATTTTTGGGATGGTCCAAAAACAGGGGAAACTCTGTCCGATTTTCTGCAAAATTACCGATGAGGCTTACTTGGGAGACTTGCTCCTAAGCGCCGGTCACAATCTTAAATTGGGTCGTGACAGCCAAACAGGCTAGTAGTCGTGAAGTCCTGAACTTAGAATTGCAAGTTTAAAAGTTAAGAACAGTTGGTCCTGAACTTTTATGAGTAGAAGGGTGTTTTCGTTCGGGCAGGTACAGTTTATTAAAGCAGTGGCTAAAGACTAAATATATTTTAAACAGTAGCTTAAAAGTAAATACATATGTTATTAGTGGCTAACCGTGCACTCTCCCCTGCTTGGTTAGGTTTGTCCAAGCCCAAATTCCATGTAACGGGCCGGATGAAAAACAAACAAATTGAGCCCACATTCATCCATTTTCTTGCGTAAGAATTCTTGCCAAATTCTCCTCTCTACAGTCTTCTCTTCCCGCATCTCATTCCCCCATCTTCTCACTGTTCTCCTGTCCGAATCAAGGCTGTACGTATCCATTTTTCTACACATTCTCCTCTTTATTTTTATATATAATTAGGCCAAAACTTTTTGTCCTTTTTTTTATTGTTGCAATCATGGTAATGGGTTAAGGCAGTGAATTTTGATTTATAATATTGTTGCAATTCTTAGAACAAACCCTTTTCCCTTTTTGTTGTGATATTTAATGGGTAAAACTTAAAATTTTGTAAATTCGTTTGTAATGCTGTGTTTGCTCGGCTGTGATGTTATTGTTCCTTGTGTTTTTTGCAAGTTTGTGTTTTTTTACAACTGTGGTATCCGCGCCAGCTTGTGCGCAGCTCGACTAATTCCATGGGATACTTGCGACCTCCCACCAGCAATTTAGGTACTAGGTAACTTGGTCCATGATGGCTCGTTAATTAGATGGAAGAAATCGTCTAGTGTTTTTGTCTCCATTGGGATTTGAACCTGGGACTTTATGGTTATTTTCTTTCAAAGTTATAATTGCTCAAATTTGTGATGGGTATACTAAGTTTGCTTTAAGAAGTAAGAATCAGCTATCTGAAAATCCAGATGGACTTAGTTCAAGTGGTAAAGGTTGAGGGAATTGAGACTTTGGTCACAAGTTAGATGCTTGTTTCATGCGAATTAAGCCTGTTATTGAAGTGGGGAAGGGTAGAGGGGCGTGCCCATTATACCCGAGTTTTGGAGGTTGTAGTTGGTCCTAAGAATTGGCCCCCGGCAGATTTCTCGATAAGCAAAAAAAAAAAAAGGACGGGCTTACCCCGTGCAGGAGGTGCTCCTTTGCTAGTACAGAGTAGGGGAAATTGGGTGTCTACCATACCTGGCCTTTCTGTTGAATTTTTGAAAATCTAGATGACTAATTACTGATACTTTTGTGCTCCCTCCACCTCTAACATGGATCCCCCACTGCTGTTTTTGCTTCTTCGGATTACCTATGTTTTCTTGCTGTCTGTGTTCATTATGCATCATAAGATTTGCCCCCGAGGCTTTGATCTATTCGTAAGAGTGCAGCGTGTGATGGGTGGTTTATGTTCACACCATAGGTTCCAACTCTGCCATAGATCAAAGCCTAGTATTTAAGTTAGTAGAGAAGATAGAGGGGCGGGCCGATCAGCCACCGAGTTTCGTACTGTGTGCCACTAGCCCTCGAGGATTTCTCGATTATAAGAAAAAACAAAAAATATTCACCATAACATTCGTGACTCTGTTTGCATCTGGGTGCCCATGATATTCCAAGGAATGATCCAATTTCGTTTAATAGTTGTATGTCATAACTCATAAGCTCCTTTCGTTCTATCTTATGTCAGATTAATTCCTTAAATTGCAAACATGTTTGCATTTTGTTCATTTGATGGTTGTTATGTATTCACTTCATTAATCTTTTTGGCAATTCGTCTACCCATCTAATTGTTTTTTGTGTTTATAGTTGTTCTTTTCCATGCATGATATATAACTGCTCAAACATTATGTACTTTAAGCTTAAAGTTCCAGTAAACCTTGGCACTTTTGACTGCTGAATAAACGAAAATGAAATGGCTGGTTGATGGATATGAAGTACCCTTTCTCTTTGAATGTCATACTACCATAATTCAGTTCAATCTTATTTTTGGTGAGACTTTTCCTTTTAAGATATCCAATTGTTTTGGTTGATCAAACGGGCACACATTAACCAGTGGACGATCAGCTGACCTTGTATGGTGGTAATTCCTTTATTTGTTTCCCTTTATTTCTTAATACTAGATGGTTCATTATCAAGAGGTATACACCAAAGCCTAAGAAGAGTTTCATCTTATTGATTTGTACGAATGGGTTTGTCATATGTGCTCCAAAAATAGACAAAAGCAGCAAAATCATTTGCAATTATTCTATTGACATTCACAAATTTCTCTCTTTCCATGTGGTCGCTGCTTGTCACAAGCTCTGTCTCTTCTACATCTCCTACGCGTGTTCTCCAACTCTTCAGTATACCTGAATTCTTTTTAGCCACTCTTGTTATTTGAGTTTAACTTTGAGTGGATCATGAGATGGTTGACATTCTCCCTAGTCTCTGTACATAAGAAGCACCTAGGAATGTATTAGTTTCCTTTGCCTCAGTTTTTCCTCTTTGGTTCCCATGCCTCCATCCAAACAAAAAGTTGACCTCCCTAGCTCTTTGCATGTTTCCTGTCACCACTGAAAAACATCCACCCGAAGGAAAAATAACCTTAAGTTTGCATTTCTGTTTGCCATTTTCCTGAGATCCATCTGTGCATTTAGTTGCACTGTATGTTCACTTTTGTTGTCAGATTGTTTTTATTCTGCTTACAACTCTGACCTCCCATTTCAGTTTAGAACATATTTGTTTTGGGTTATGATTTCTTGTTGTTGACATTCTTTCCTATATCCCGTTTTATCTAAGTGGAGCTGAAGAGTCTCCTTGTCGGATTACTACTTTATTATTTCTGAATGAATCAATTAGATTTCCCTGTTTCTTTTTTCAGTGGCCTATCATATTTACTTTTGCATGTGCTTGGTCTTTCTTATTAGTAAATGTTGTTGGATATGTATATTTTTTAAAGATTTTGCTGTCTAGCGTTTGTTTAAGACTGTTTATACACATACATATACAACCACATGAATCAATCCTGCAATCTGGTGACACTGGGTTTGAACAATCCTGCACTTATATTGATTGTCTAGTTATTCTCTTCGTAATGAAAACTTAACATAAGAAAAGAAGAGGAAGTGTTCCAGAAGTACGTCATGCTGAATCTGTATGATTTACTGCTGCATTTTGTTAAACGTTATGTTGCCTTTTGCCTTCATTGAGAATCAAATTTTCTCATATTGCCTCAAGTTGTCAATTTATATGACTAATGAATTGATTTCAGATACTTGTGAAGAGTTGCTGTCGCCATGGGTGAATCATTCACTATACAGATCAGCAGCAATTTAGTCAAACAACTTGCTGATGATGGTGAAAAGCTGAAGAAAAAAACAAGGAAGCCAAAAACAAAGACACAAAGAGAGAACAAATCAGCGCAAGCTAATGTGCATCAGAAGCCAATCTCTAGTGATCCTGACGTAGTGAAGGGGCCTGCTGCTACAGGATGGCCTGTTCAGCCTCCTTTATTCTTGCCAGTCCCGCCTCAACCTCAACCTGCAATCACAGAATTAGATGCTATTCGATCTGTCCTAAAAGAGAGTGAGAAGGTTTTGGAGAGGTTGCAGAAACAGGAGGAAAATATGTTGCAAGAAGTGACACAGAAGGCGAAGGATCTACACGATAAGGAGTTCAAGCTTCCGAATCAAAAGCCTATCCCCTGCTTGGATGAGAGAGATGCTTGTGTGAAATGCTACAAGGAACACGAAAAGGATCCCCTAAATTGTGCTAATGTGGTTCAAAATTTTGCAGAATGTGCTCGCAGAGTTAAGAAGCAAGTCGGCTTGGTGGATAAGTAGATTTAACTCACAAATGATATTTTACAAGTTGGTTACCAGTTCAGGGTCACTCCCAACTTCACTTGGTGGAAATAAGAAAAAGAACTCTAAATTGTTTTAACCATGTAGACTTGAAGAAGCTTATGGTTTTTGCTTTTTGTCCTCTTTCATGGCTTCTAAATTGTGGATGCAATGATTTTGTGGCACTTGCCATTTGCCAAAATGAAATTTTCCAAAACAGGTATTGCTGGTGGTTTGACCGGAGAAAACCATAAATATGGTAAATGATGGACTTGTTACTTTCTTTCTTTATCCTAAAATCTTTGTTTTATTTTCTCTTAGGGTTCTACTGGTCTAGTGGCATGAGCGTTATCCGTGGTGTGTACGTTAAGCGCATGTTATGGGGTTAAACCCGGTCATTGACTATATTTAAGTGGAGAAAGATAGACTATATTTAAGTGGAGAAAGATAGAGGTACCTTGCTTGTGCTTCTAGCCCTGGTGAACTTTTCAGTGAGAAAAAAGGGGATCTTTAGACAAGTAGATGGTTGAAATCACTATTTACTTTTCTTGTCTAGTTTATATTTGATTACATACATGCTTATACATATATTATACATGAATTATATAAATTATATATTTATCGGTTATTTTTAATTTAAGCGATTGGGTGGGTAGCTACTTATTTTTATATATCAGCAAAAATATTTCATTTATAATTATAACTAGTAAATTTGTTCGCGCTTCGCGTAGTCGCTAAGACATACTAAATAATTTTATAAATGATTTGCTGGTTTATAACAAATTTAAACTGCAACTATTCTTGTGACAAAAAAAAAACACCTAAAATAACATACATCTTGGTTAATTCATTAATTTGCTTTGGTTAGCATAATAACATGCACAAAAGTGAAAAATGAAATATGTTTAAATGTATAATGTTTTTCAATTATTCAATTGTCCTACATAAAAGAGATGGATAAAAATATGCAATTAATTCTCCTAAAGTCTTAATATAGATAAACTCATGGACTACCTTTTATACTAAGAACTTGTGAAGTAGTGAAAAGAAAAATCTGAAATTTTCTTCTTTTGGCATGTTCATAAGCAAGAAAATATTTCTGCATTTACTGTATCCTCTGGCAAAGCTGCAAGTGATTGCAACCAAAGTATGAAAGTAGCATAAATACTTTTTTAATTTTAATATTGTAAAAAGTCATGAAGGCAAAATATCCAAAAGCTTGACACCTTTCTTTTCACATAGAAAAATCAATACTTGTTTTGTGTAAACTATAGCATCTACCCGAAGCACGCGTCAAATTAACTTGTCATGTATATATTTTGCATCCATAATTTCAAACAAACATTCAAAAGACTATGTATAATAATGATGTATCATACATACATTTAAAAGATATAAACCTCATAAAGGCAGAAATATGGTTTACCCCTGAAACTTAGCACGAATAACCTTTTACACATCCAACCTTTTCAAAATGTATCTAAGACAAATGAAATATTATGTGGAGCAATTTACTGCATTAAATTAAATAATTTGCTCGATTTTACGAATAAGCTGGATCCTCTGATTACAGATAGACAAAAGAATTACACAAAAACGAAGAAGAATAAAACCCAATATCATAGTAATTTACTGCATCAGATTAAACAATTTTCTCCATTTCCCTCTCATTGGTTATAATCTGTTTGGCCAAGCTTCTTTTGAGGCAAAAATACTTTTTTTCTAAAATGAAGGTGTTTGGCCAAGCTTTTAAAAGGAAAAAAAGTAATTGCGAGGAGAAGCAGAAGCAGTTTTTGAGAAGCAGAAAAAGTAGTTTATTTCCGAAAGGATTTTTTTAAAAAATACTTTTGAGAAAAATACATTTAGGAGCACTTTTTAAAACTTAAGCCAAACAATAATTGCTACTCAAAAGTACTTTTCAAATTAAATAGCCAAACACAAACTGCTTCTCACCAAAAGTATTTTTTTTTAAAAGCACTTATAAAAATAAGTTGATTTTAGAAGCTTGGCCAAATAGGCTATTAGTCCGAGAGAGTTACAGCACCAGCAGCTTCATCATTCGACTCATATAAACTGTCAACGGATATTCGATCTGATTGCATACGAAGCCTGGCTAGACATCTTCTGCATTAAACAAAGGATGAGGAGACTACCCAAAAAATTAATGCACATTCAACTATCTACCAATAAGGGAATCTTGTTGAAACCCAAAAAAATAATAAAAAATTCTAAGCGTTTGAGTTGAAACAGTTTTCAATAAATCGTTGTCTAAAAGCATATCCCTCCTCATTGCCTTCACAGTTCTTCATTGCCGTTGTTACTCTTCATTGGTCTCTACTCTCTTCTATTACAACAATTATATGGAAAGAAAAAAGAGCAAAGCAATGAGAAGAGAAGAAGAAAAAACAGCGAAGAGAGAGAATGTTACCAAGTATCGAGTTCCATGTTTCAGTTAGAAGGTAGTGACTTATACAATGCATTTGATGGGATTTTCTCTGATTTTAGCTTGAGGGGAAATTTGTTTTGACTGATTTTTTACGGTGAAGAGAGAATCCCAAAGTCACCAGATTTTCTTTAATCCTTCTTTAATGCATCATTCAATGCAATCTGAAAATTGAAATTGGGAAGTTATTCTCAATTAAAACAACCCCTCATTTGTCTTTGTAACTCTTCAGAAAAAGGCAGTTACGGAAGAAAGAAAAAGAAGAGCATAAATTTGCAACTCTTCGTAAATAAGGAGTTATTGAGAAATAAGAAAAGAGCAACAATAGAAAAAATTCAAAAAATATGAGAAAAAAGATAAATAGCTTTCTTGGCTTATTAGATGTGCCACATCAACTCTTTCATTCCCAGCTTTATATTTATATATAGATGCTTTACTACATAAGTAGCAATACATATTTAAATCGAAAAGCAGCTATATATAAAAAATAATAGGAAGAGAGGAAGGTAGAGGAGCAACAGAAGATTAACTACAAAATACAAGTTTCTATCTGAATTTATATAAACAACGACTATAAATAAATCCTAACCTGCAAACCGAGCTGTTTACCATTTGAACTAACTGAGTTCTAAAATAAACCGAATCTGCAAACACATGGCAACATACTTTAATTTGTAAAAGTAAACATTTGATAACCTTAGTTTATTTAAAACACATAGTTAGAATGAAATGGACTTCCATACAGAGAAAATGATATATACAGGATTAAATAGCTGTTCTTTCCACTCTATATATAGTCCTTGACATACAGATAACCAAACAATTGTATGCAGAATAAGTTATTGCAAGAGTAAGTCACACTATTCGCTTGGTAAAGTTACTTATAAATTATTTTTCTACAATAATGTAATTCAAAAGTCATAAATCCAATAACATACATAATAATCTTTGCATACGCAAATATGTTGGAAGTCAATCTTTGCATTATTGATCGGGTAAACTCTTTCATATATTTCGGATCTCAGTTGTACTTGTTTATTTTTTGACATATTCAATCCACATTTGTGAGATGTTTCGATACATCAAATCTATGGAGACTTCAGGTTCTTTAGTTTCACTTGTTACAGTGACAAATGCAATGCACCATGCATAAAAATCTACCTTTGATAATTATTCGCAGAAATTCGATGTGCATGATATATATCGCTGCAAGCAGAGCATAAAAGTGTAGAGAAAGAAATTCTAACAGAGGAGGAAGTTGAACTACTATCCAATATCAATTTCTGAGACTACGATAAAAAGCTAAGGTAATCTAAACTTCATATCAGTAAACTATATATAAAAAATATTTAAACATATTATTATTGTATGCATGATTTTTAGACAAAGAGAAGTAACAGAAAGTTGAACTACTATGCAGTACCAAAATATAAGGCTACAATAAAAATCTGGTACAGTCTAAACACCATAACATTAAACTATATATAAACAGCATTTATAGATATTGTTGTTGAAGGCGTGGCCTATTTTTTCCCCCTTAGTTTGTCTAAAGATATCAGGATTCATCTAGTTGTTATCTACTGCAAGCACGAAAAAACAACATTTATAGATATTACTGTAGAAGGAGTGAGTTTTGTAGGAAGAGAAAGAAGAAGGGTAGGAGGCATGACTTAGGATTAAAAAGAGGCATATCTTTTGAATAAAGGAAAAGAGCAAGATATAAGAAAATTGCAGAATAAATTTCCTGGTTTTACAATATTGATGTGGGAAAAGTATGTTTCTGATCATTATGCTTTTGTCGCTTTGTTAAATGCATATTTCGGACTTCAAGCAGAACCCAAAGGAAATGAGCAGGCCAAATATAATAATAATAATACTAATGTAGGAAGAATCTTTATATGTAATCAACATCTAAAGACACTGTTGTCGATTAGTCTCTCTAGAAATAAAGATTGGATATTACACCGCCTTAGTGTTGAGTTTTTGTTTAAGATGAAATAGTCTTAAAATTAGAGTGAATGGGAAATGGGATTTGGATTCGGATTTGGTCAAATGATCGATCGATTGATTAATTTTTTGGACCAAATTTATTTGTTAATAGTGAATATTAACGTGATATAATCCGTGTTTGTAACGGATATTTTTCAATCCGTGTATTGTGTTGCAACACTAAGCAACAATGCAGCCTAGTGCACCTCCCACAATGGTGCAAGTGTTCCTCCCACCAAGCAAGTGTATATACCACCATGTAAGTGCTTTCTCCATGATCTAGTGCTTGTTGCACCATGGAAGGGGCAGATTTCTCTCAAATAACTGCTATAAATAGAGCATAAGTTGGAGATAAAGAAGAACACATCATAAAAAACACTTGAAACACTCTGTATACACTTAATATACACTCTGTATACACTGGATATACACTCTGCATATACTGGATATACACTCTGTATACACTGCGTATACACTGGAAAAACGAATTGCAATTTGATATTCTCTTCAGTAAGAATTCAACATTGGCTATACTTTGCATTCCTTCCTCTCAGAATTTCCATTCGACTTCTGAGTTGTCCTCCTTATTCTGCATTGTTTTTAACTACAAACAAAGCATCCATAAGTGTGATTTGTTGCCGAACTTTGTGTTCGTTGAAACACTGGGGTTTGAAGTACCGCTAAACCAGTGTGTAATTCGTTCTATCCTGGGAGGAAATAATCTATAACCTTGGGTACTAGGAGGGGATTAAATTCCTTAAGGAAACACTGTGAATTCAGTGGGCTCGAATTAATTTCTGTTTTTTATTTATATTTACGTTTATAAGCTAACGTTCTAATTTCCAGAATCATTATTTACAAGTACAGAGGAACAACAATCTTAAGGAATTTAATAATTTAATAATTTAATAATTTAATTTCTGTATTTGTGTTACTTTTATTATTCTGGAAACTATAACCTTGTTTCCAACCTTTGTGGTTTTTTGTGTACTCCCGTTTGGAGAGTTAAGCCTTCGTTGCGGTTTGTTGGAGATTAAAATCTACGTGATTTTTACTCCAGTTTTAAAACCTTCGTGGCATTTTGTTGGAGATTAAAATCTACGTGATTTTTCACTCCAGTTTTAAACGTTTATTAAACGTTTGATTGTGTCATTTTTACAGTAAAAATGGCGAATGACGGAAATCAAACTGTTCCGATGATGACTGCCAACGCATCGACAAGTCGAACTCCGGCGTTGGCACCGGCAGAGAAACCCGGAAAATTTTCCGGGATGGATTTCAAGCGCTGGCAGCAAAAGATGTTCTTCTACTTGACTACGTTATGTCTACAGAAGTTCATCAAGGAAGATGTTCCTGATCTTCCAGATGAAACTCCAGAGAATGATAGTTTTCTCGTGATTGAGGCATGGAAGCATTCTGACTTCTTGTGCAGGAATTATATTCTTAGCGGGCTGGAGGATAATCTGTATAATGTATACAGTGGCGTGGAGACGTCAAAAGAATTGTGGAATGCACTTGAAAAGAAGTACAAAACTGAAGATGCCGGGATGAAGAAATTCGTCGCCGCAAAATTTTTGGACTACAAAATGGTAGATAGCAAGTCTGTTATTACCCAAGTCCAGGAATTGCAAGTGATTATTCATGATCTACTTGCTGAAGGTATGTTTCAAATAAATACTGATATTGAAAGTAAACTTTTTAGTAATTTTACTAACGGAATTTTCATTGAAGGTCTTGTCATCAATGAAGCATTCCAAGTAGCAGCAATAATTGAGAAGTTGCCTCCATTGTGGAAGGACTTCAAAAATTATTTGAAACACAAACGAAAGGAGATGTCCCTTGAAGATCTCATTGTTCGATTGAGAATCGAAGAGGACAACAAAGCTGCTGAGAGAAGAGGCCGTGGAAATTCAACAATAATGGGAGCAAATATTGTTGAAGATAACAAAAAGAGAAAGAAGGCTTCTGGTCCGAAATACAACCCAAGCAAGAAGCGGTTCAGTGGAAACTGCTACAACTGTGGGAAAACCGGACACAAATCTACGGAGTGTCGTGCTCGGAAGAAAGACAAGCAAAGGGGTCAAGCAAACATGGTAGAAAAGCATGATGATGTTGATGACTTGTGCGCCATGCTTTCTGAATGCAACCTGGTAGGAAACCCAAAGGAGTGGTGGATTGATTCTGGAGCCACTCGCCATGTTTGTGCTGTGAGGGAAGCATTTTCTACATATGCTTCTGCTGGACCCGAAGAGACGCTCTCTATGGGAAATGCTGCTACAGCAAAAATTGAAGGATACGGTAAGATATTTCTCAAGATGACTTCTGGCAAGGTCATGACTTTGAACAACGTCCTTCATGTTCCCGAGATTAGGAAGAACTTAGTCTCTACTGGACTTCTTGTAAAGCACGGTTTCAAGTGCATTTTTGTATCTGACAAGGTAGTGATTAGTAAGAATGAAATGTTTGTAGGAAAAGGTTACCTTACCGAGGGCCTTTTCAAGCTGAATGTAATAGTTGTTGAAACTAATAATAAAACTTCAGCTTCTTCTTACTTACTTGAGTCAAATGATTTATGGCATGTACGTTTAGGTCATGTCAATTATAAAACCTTGCGAAAAATGATAAACTTGGAAGTATTGCCTAAGTTTGAATGCGAAAAATCAAAATGTCAAATATGTGTGGAATCTAAGTATGTTAAACATCCTTATAAGTCGGTTGAAAGGAATTCAAATCCTTTAGACTTAATTCACACAGATATTTGTGACATGAAGTCAATACCATCTCGCGGTGGAAAGAAGTATTTCATAACTTTTATTGATGATAGTACTCGATATTGCTATGTTTACTTACTTAATAGTAAAGATGAAGCAATAGACGTATTCAAGCAATACAAAAATGAAGTTGAAACGCAACTTAACAAGAAAATCAAAATGATAAGAAGTGATAGGGGTGGTGAATATGAATCTCCTTTTGAACAAATATGTTTAGAATATGGAATTATTCATCAAACAACAGCCCCTTACACTCCCCAATCCAATGGGATTGCGGAAAGAAAGAATCGTTCATTAAAGGAGATGATGAACGCATTGTTGATAAGTTCTGGTTTGCCACAGAACTTGTGGGGGGAAGCCATTCTTACGGCCAGCCGAATACTAAATCGAGTACCCCATAGTAAAACACAATCCATTCCATATGAAAAATGGAAAAGAAGGAAGCCCAACTTGAATTATTTTAAAGTGTGGGGGTGTTTGGCAAAGGTGCAAGTTCCTAAACCCAAAAGGGTAAAAATAGGACCGAAAACAGTTGATTGTGTTTTCATAGGATATGCAACTAATAGTAAAGCATATCGATTTCTGGTTCATAAATCAGAAAATCCCGACATTCATAATAATACGGTTATAGAATCAGATAATGCTGAGTTCTTTGAAAATATATATCCGTATAAAAAGGAATGCAAGTCGATTGGTGAAGTATCTAAACGACCTCGGGAAGAAACAAAAGAAAGTACATTTAATCAGGGGGATCCAAGACGTAGTAAACGTCAAAGAACGTCTACTTCGTTTGGACCAGATTTTGTGACTTTCTTATTGGAAAATGAGCCTCGAACATTTAAAGAAGCTATGTCTTCTTCGGAATCATTGTTCTGGAAAGAGGCAGTCAATAGTGAAATAGAATCCATATTGAACAACCATACATGGGAATTGGTTGATCTTCCTCCTGGAAATAAACCTTTGGGTTCTAAATGGATTTTTAAGAGAAAAATGAAAGATGATGGCACTATTGATAAATTCAAGGCAAGACTTGTTGTCAAAGGGTATAGACAACGAGAAGGTCTTGACTACTTTGATACATACTCCCCAGTTACAAGGATTACGTCCATACGAATGTTAGTAGCATTAGCTGCAGTGTATGGTCTTGAAATTCATCAAATGGATGTTAAAACGGCCTTCTTAAATGGAGAGTTGGAGGAAGAAATTTACATGGAACAACCTGAAGGGTTTGTGGTTCCAGGTAAAGAAAATAAGGTATGTAGACTTGTTAAGTCCCTTTACGGACTAAAACAAGCACCCAAACAATGGCATGCGAAATTTGACCAAACAATGTTGTCAAATGGTTTTAAGATAAATGAATGTGATAAATGTGTGTACATTAAAAATGTTCCAAATCACATAGTCATTGTTTGCCTATATGTGGATGATATGCTGATAATGAGTAATAACATTGCCAACATAAATGCTACTAAGCGTATGCTAACTAGCAAGTTTGATATGAAGGACTTGGGAATTGCAGATTTAATTCTGGGGATTAAGATCCAAAAGACTCCTCAAGGCCTGGCATTGTCACAATCTCATTATATTAAGACAGTACTTGAAAAATTCAAGCACTTGGGCTTTAAAGTTGCAAAGACTCCAATTGACGTGAATCTTGCACTAGCAAAGAACAAAGGCCAAAGCATATCACAATTGGATTATGCTCGTGTGTTGGGATGCTTAATGTACATCATGAATTGTACACGACCAGATATAGCTTGTGCTATAAGTAAACTAAGTCGATACACGAGCAATCCAGGCCAATCTCACTGGATGGCAATGAAACGAGTTTTGGGATACTTAGAACATACCCAAAACTTTGATTTGCACTACAGTAAATATCCTGCGGTGATTGAAGGATATTGTGATGCAAATTGGATCACCGGTTCAACTGATTCGAAGTCCACAAGTGGATATGTATTCACTATTGGTGGAGGAGCGGTATCTTGGAAGTCGTCCAAACAAACATGTATTGCCCGCTCTACAATGGAGGCTGAGTTCATAGCCTTAGATAAAGCCGGTGAAGAAGCTGAATGGCTCCGGAATTTCTTGGAAGATATTCCATTTTGGCCCAAACCGTTGGCACCAATATGCATACACTGTGATAGCCAAGCGACAATTGGAAGGGCTGGGAGCGTTATGTATAACGGTAAATCTCGTCATATACGACGAAGACATAAAACCGTTAGGCAACTTCTCTCTAGAGGAATTATCACGATTGACTATGTAAAGTCAAGTGATAATGTGTCAGATCCACTTACAAAAGGCCTAACTAGAGAGGTAGTTGAGAAATCATCGAGGGGAATGGGACTATGGCCAAGAACAAGTCATTGTGGCGGTAACTCTACCTAGAAGACTGGAGATCCCAAGATCTAGGTTCAAGGAGATCAAACAAAGTCATTAATGACGGTTCAACATTGTCAACAAAATTTGTTTTAGTCCATTCTCGTGATGAGACAATGTTCAGTACCAAGGATAAAGCATTAAGGCTTTTTAATGATTTCTAAATTTGATACAGGGTATATCAAATAGTGTATCTATGAGATGACACGTTTAGGAATCACCTATGTATGTGTGAAGTGTTAGCCGCTTCAAGGAGAATTTTGCAAGGCCAATTCTCTACGCACTTATGAAACCAGGCAGTGTTCATGGCTGAAACGAACACAACAATGAGAACCAAAGACGGTTAAGGGATTGATTGTGTGACTTATGGTTGTCTAGGTATACACTAAAGTTCGACGGTTCAAAGATATCAAATCTACCGATTGACCGAGTATATCCGACATAAGTTCACTACGGAAAGTTCAAAGGGAAACCTACTTATCCAGATGCAATTAATTCTTGTTTGCAAATCACACAAGTTTTTCATGCATACTTCCATGATATAGCCATTCCCCATTCATGTGGGGGTTTGTTGAGTTTTTGTTTAAGATGAAATAGTCTTAAAATTAGAGTGAATGGGAAATGGGATTTGGATTCGGATTTGGTCAAATGATCGATCGATTGATTAATTTTTTGGACCAAATTTATTTGTTAATAGTGAATATTAACGTGATATAATCCGTGTTTGTAACGGATATTTTTCAATCCGTGTATTGTGTTGCAACACTAAGCAACAATGCAGCCTAGTGCACCTCCCACAATGGTGCAAGTGTTCCTCCCACCAAGCAAGTGTATATACCACCATGTAAGTGCTTTCTCCATGATCTAGTGCTTGTTGCACCATGGAAGGGGCAGATTTCTCTCAAATAACTGCTATAAATAGAGCATAAGTTGGAGAGAAAGAAGAACACATCGGAAAAAACACTTGAAACACTCTGTATACACTTAATATACACTCTGTATACACTGGATATACACTCTGCATATACTGGATATACACTCTGTATACACTGCGTATACACTGGAAAAACGAATTGCAATTTGATATTCTCTTCAGTAAGAATTCAACATTGGCTATACTTTGCATTCCTTCCTCTCAGAATTTCCATTCGACTTCTGAGTTGTCCTCCTTATTCTGCATTGTTTTTAACTACAAACAAAGCATCCATAAGTGTGATTTGTTGCCGAACTTTGTGTTCGTTGAAACACTGGGGTTTGAAGTACCGCTAAACCAGTGTGTAATTCGTTCTATCCTGGGAGGAAATAATCTATAACCTTGGGTACTAGGAGGGGATTAAATTCCTTAAGGAAACACTGTGAATTCAGTGGGCTCGAATTAATTTCTGTTTTTTATTTATATTTACGTTTATAAGCTAACGTTCTAATTTCCAGAATCATTATTTACAAGTACAGAGGAACAACAAGTAGTTCATGGTAATATTTAGACATTAGTTATATTGTGTTAAAATCATATAGTAGTGAAGAATTTTATTTTTTTACAAAGTTTAAAGTGTTTTAGAATCTTAACATAATGTTTACATCCTTAGTTATTGATTTGGGAAGAAAATTAGAGTATTCCAAAATATTCACACCAATGGTTATGAACTGCGCTAAAAGCGTAGTAGTGAAGAAGTTTTGGATTGTACCTCAATCTCTTCATGGTATTTTGGCACCCCAATCTTTGGTTGTCCACACTTATACAGTAAGATTAGGATGTAAACAATTTTAGAAGAATAAGTAAACGGCATAAATGGTAAAGATTAACTTTGAAAGGATTACAAACAGCGGAGGAAAATATATTTTGTTTCCTAGACTTCATTGCATTTGGTGAGGAAAACTGTGGCGAGGGAAAAATCTAGAGGTTAGCAGTGAACAAACCGGATTTTCCTTTCCCCTAAGAAAATAAATAAATAGAACAAAGAAGTTAGAGAGAGGCGGTTGTGTATGTGAAGCGGTAAGGTTGTAGCGTGAGGAGTCTTTTGTTGTTGAGCGGTTAATCTTTATGTTTTAAAGCGGTGAATTTTCTGTCGTTAAAAGTGAAAAAACGTAGAGGCAGAAAAATGTATTCCCTGCCCGATGAGAGAGAGTGCCACGTAACCCGTCGAAGGCCTTCTATTATATATTTATATAGATATAGATTTAAAAGGTTGAACTTTAACGTTTTGAAATATTTTTATACGATATCTATTGTAACATATCACTCGCCATTATGCTTATCACCGATCAAAGCTTGTTGTAGAAGGTTACATGTAACTAACTTTTAAGTGATTTAATAGTTTGAAAATATTATACAATATTTAAGAACAAATTTCAAAGTTCTTAATACATATAAACATCTATGAATCGAGATTAATTAAATAAAGATGTTTAAAAGAAATTTTGTATTGTACAATTTGACTATATTAATAAATTTTAATAGTTGAGACGAACACTTAATGTCTTTATTTACCTTCACTAACTTCAAATCCTAGACCTAATTTATGTAAGATCTTCAACTAAAACGAGATTCTCTAAAATAATATGTCCAAAGTAAAATAACTAGGCTTATCCTTGAGTCATCCAACACAAAGAAATTGTCTCCAAAATTGTTGCCTCAAGTAAAATATTTTTCTAAAGAGAGTTTTCCACTCCTGTTACATCATAGGAAAACGCCCTTAGATGAAGCATTAAGCTCATATTTTTCCTAGTTGGCATCTACTCTTTTACCACCAAGGGATATTGTAGGATGAATGGAATCGCTTCATCCTTAACCAGAGGTCTCGAGAGGTCTCGAGTTTTAGTCATGAAGAAGTTCCTGGTTGGAAGCGCTTTCCCATTTAATGGCCCTATAGCGATAGTACAGGATATCGAATGTTATACCCAAAAAAGTCATCTTTGAAGAGATTCTCAGCATCCAAGCATCAGTGACAGCTTAGATATCCTCCCTGGAAAACTAGACAGAAGTCCTGTGAATCAAGTCTTCACTTTGAAAACTGCCCCACCCCCGATTATTTTGAAGAACATCTCATCCTCAGTTAGCATAACCTGAATTATATTGTACAAGAATTTTAAGATATGTATAGAAATCATAGGATACAAATTGGAACGATACGTCAAATGATACAATCAGTAATACATTACAGTATTTGCATATCGTAAGATACTGGCAACTGTGTTTCCAGCTTGATCAAACAAACACAAACATAAACAAATTATGAACTCAAGAAGTTTGTGTACATATAAACACCTAATTACAATGCCATCATGTTATAGCTAATTCTGTTCAGAAGGCGAAAAGAAGAAACATGGCAGGAATTTTATAAGGATACAGATTGAAAAATGCATATAACTCACAGATGAAGCAACAGGTATCAGTCCATAGAATCTAATAATCTATGCAACTGAGGAAATCTATCACAAATTGACTATATAAGATACAGTCAATTAAAATTTGAAATGAATTCCGAAGTTGGAATTTGAAAACTAGACACTAGAATTGCTTGGATATACAAGAGAAAATGCGCCATTGTTTCGGTGAGAGGTGGTCTGCCTCTACCTTAATCATTTTCTATGTTTGTTTCCCCAAAAATGTTTTCCTGTGAAGAAGTTAGGATAGGATCCTTGTGGGGGAAAAAGCATCAAGACAAGTAGAGAAACTCTTCCTTTCTCCTTGTAATTCTACTGAATCCAAGGATGTGGTTTTTTATGGTTGTTTAGTTGGTATATTGTTCTTTACAATAATTTGAAAAAAGAACCTTCCCACACTCATTTGAATGATAATCAGGATTTCAATGTTAATCGAAATGAAATAAATCCAGGTAAAATGAAGCCAGCAGTAAGGTGAAGCATTGATATCAAGACATGCCAAATATCGGATAGCAACTTGGATCATGAAGCTTTAAGATGGATATGAAATTAGGAAAATTCAATTAAGAAAATATTAATTTTTTTATAAACATTTATTTATATAGCTCTGATTCCTAACCAATAACCTTTCATAATTTAGAGCTCTTTATGAGGAAAGGACTACACAAATGAAGGGAGTAGATTTTAACACATCAGTATTCGTTGCCGTCCATTTGACGGTTCAAGGTAAAATGAAGCGTGTAGTAGTTTAGACACATAAAGAAGAAGAAAGCTAAAGCATACATATCAATGTTGGGATAAAATAAATAATCTCGCCCAGGAATAATATCCACAACAAATAATAATAACACAAGAGAGTAACAATGACACCAAATATTTTAGCGGGATAAAATACAATATCCGAGTGTAGCAATATTACCACTATAATATTACAACTCGGTAGTGTCAAGAGACTACTACAACTTTGAAAGAAATAACACTCTTTATATAAAACACTTCACTACAATATTACTACCACTCACTAGTTATCTCACAGACAACAATCTGTGGATTACTCTCTCTAACTTCTATTGTTTCTCTCTTATTTTGGTGTGTCTTAACTGAGAGGGAATCATCTTTATTTATAGGTGTAAGCACGTGATTTTTGCTTCACAGAAATTACTCCAAAAGAAAAGAAAATAAAAAATATACGCATAAGTGTTTTTTGTCATTGGGTGATTGTTTATTAAATGTTAGTTTGGGGGTGTGTAAATTTATTTTTTATTTTTATTTAGGAGCTTTTGTTTAAATTAAAGTAGAAAAAACAAGGGAAAATGAGGATACTCGGATTGGGCCCAGAAATTAAAACAACAGGCCCAAACTAGCTGCATGTATCCAGTCCAAACCAGGCCTGCCCAGGCACGACCCCAAAACGACACCGCATAGGGCGTTCGATCTGAGCCATCCGTCCAGGCCAATCCAACGGCCCAGGACCCCTTTCAGCAACCCGTTTCCAAACCCGACCCAGTAACCGGTTCAACCCAACCCCTCACTTAAACCAAACGACCCCGTTTCTATACCAAACGACCACGTCCCGTCCTTCACCAGTGGATCCAAGCCGTTGAGATCATCTGATCTAACGGCCCAGATCTAATCCCCTACTCCGTATATAATCTCTCCATCACACCCCACGCCCCCAAACCAAACCCCACCTTTCACCCCACTATTCATCATCGTCCCCAGAACCCCCTCCTCTCAAACCCTAGCAACCCTAGGATTCCCCCGCCGAAAGCCCGACAACCACGGTTCCGACGACCACCAAAATAACACCCCCGATGCACCCAACCATCCTGAACACGAATCCATTAACCGTTCACCTCGAATCACCCCGTAGCTTCTCGAATCTTCAATCGAAGATTCGAGCAAAAACCAGATCTACACCCACTGACCCCAAACTCATACCAAAGCATCTCCTGACCTCCCTCACCCCCCTGAATGGCTTTGTTTTCGTTCAAATCTAACCAAAGAGGCTCGAACCCCTAACTCGAACCTCAAGAACCCTAGAACTCAGATCTATGGGGGTCTGTCCGAATCAGTAACAGGATCAGGGTATAATAGACTTTTACCGAAGTGTTCTCAGTTGAGAACACCTCGATTAAAGTCCATTAGACCCCAAAATGACCTGGTCCGAGTTCGAGCTTGAGTCAGTCTTAATTTCATATCCCTGAGGTAATTTTCCCTTTTCCTTTGTCCTCCTGTGAATTCTATCTGTCTTTCGTGCCTGCTTTGGTTTGTTTTTGATTTTTCTGCCCATGTGTGTGAATTTTGAGTTAATGTTTAGTTTGTTTTGTGGTTTTGATGATTGTTTGCTGTATATTATAGTTTGTGTAGTCGTTTAAATAAGTGTCATCAACTGAATTCACTTGAAAGATTAGAAAATCAGGAGTTGAATTTCAGTGTGATTACTATGCCTGTTTCTTTTATTTTATGGTGATACTTGTATCAATATGACCAACTCGTACCCTTTAATTGGCACCCCTGTTTGATTGAATTAGAATCATTGGCTGAATTTAGGCTGAAAATTGGTTGTTAGCTATGGAAAGCTAACAGATCCACCTGAAGTCAGCATTGAGTTTAAGTTAAGTAATTAGTAGTCAGTGATTAGTTGAATTCAGAGAGGCTTATATACTGGCCATTAGGAGTTAGGGTAATACAGTAATATGTAAAGGTTAAGGGTAGTTTTGGCATTTAACATAGCTTGGTCAGGCATTAACTTAAGAACATGTCAAGTGGTAATTAAAATACTATTAGCCTAATGACAATGGGGAACAAAACATAAGAGTATGGGAATTAAATGAATACTTTAAACCTATAACTCTTGATTAGAGTAATAAGACAAGCATGGGGGGCTGATAAGTTTACTTCAAGAAAGATGCCTTTAGGCATGGGGAGTTAAGGGGTATGGGCAGACTACAACTTGCAGGGATCCGGGCAGCTTGACTGACCTGGATTAGCTTATAAATAAGCTGTTTCCGAACATAAAAAAGGCTGGACATTTTTTAGTCTTCAGAGAGAAAAAAAAAGGGCTGGTCTTTCAATCTTAGGAAGGCAGTCTAATTTTCAGAGTAAGATAGAGTTAGGATTGTGCTGGTTTTGCATCATAGCAACCAGAGGATACCATTTCTTGCATCTGTTCCTCTCACTGCTTTGCCTGCATTTGTTTGGTATCATTGGTTGCAACTGGATTTTCTTACCTAGGTTATAAAGATCTGTGGCTGGGATTTTTGTTGCTGTTGGACTGACTGTGCTTCTGTTTGCTGCTGTTGCTGTGTTTGTTGCATACTGCTCGGCTGATCATTCTCCTTCTTCTTTTGCTTTTCTATACCAGGTACACGACTAATACTGTCAATGTAACTTGAAAGTTGAGCATGAATACAAAAGAGAAGAGTTGAAGATGTTTACTTTCATACATAGCTTGTATATTGAATATCATGTGATGTATAATAGTTTACATTTTTTGCTTGGATACTGGAGGTAGCCCTCATACATAGTAAATGTCAATGTATGGTAACTTGATATCCTATTGTGTATGTAGGCTGATAGATAAAAGATTTGACAGTATAGTAGGCTATATCTTAGAAATTAGCTATGTTTGTGATTAGCATGTCCTTTAATGCATGCCAAGCATAAAAACTATCCATTACTAGTTAAGTTCCTTCCCTTTTGATAAACTGCCTCGTTATAACTGGCAAACCACACCTTTAGAACAAAGAACACAAGTTTACGATCTCAACCTCATGAAGGTCGAGCCCAAGTCGAAACAAACTAAGCAGGCCTTCATCGAAAAACAGTGGCCCAGGCCTGGCCAATCCTGCATGAGCGGGGTTTGGGCCCAATATACTCGATCAGTTGCCCACGTGCATGGCCATGTTTCTGATTTTGTGAAAGCATTCGGAATCCCGCTATAAATAACCTGCAAGCATGTAATTAAGTAGGGTCATTGTTGCTTTCGATTAGTAGAGACAAATGCGACAAGAAACATAGCTACTATAGGATATCCTTTTAAAATAAAGACGAGATAAGCCTCGACAAATAAAAATGCACAAGTTGCGGGGCCCTCGTTAAATGTATATATCAAAGCACTCAGTTTCCAGGGTGGGCCGTTTAGCAAATCTCACGGCCTTCCCAGAATAATAACACGATAGTCCTTTTAGGCACGTATTTGATAATGATATCTCCTTAAACTCTGGTGCACATTCATGTGACCCAAATCCAAATCTCAACAAAATCGAAATTTGTCTCCAATCACGGGCACATTGATTGTGACGTGGTTTGAGACGCGTTTCCATGACGTTGCTAATTCTTTTTTAAATAATGGATGAGACGAGCCTCGACGAACAAAAATGCACAAGCTGCGGGGCCCTCTAAATGTATATATGTTAAAATACTTAGAATTCGGGACAGGCCGTTTAGCGAATTTTACGGCCCTCCCCAAAATAACAATACGCTAGTTGCTTTAGGCACGCCTTTAATAATTTATTTTCCTTAACTCGGGTGCACATTTATGTGACCTAAATCCAAATCTCAACCGAGTCGAGATATGTCAAACAACCACGGGTGCATTGATGTAACGTGGTTCGAGATATGTTTTCATGACGTTGCAATTCTCGTAAAATATAATAATGAAAGCAGTAAAAAGTTAAAATTTGCACATCAGTTCATATTTGTATAAAATCAGATTAATCAAGCCGAATATAACAGTTGAGCGACCGTGCTAGAACCACGGAACTCGGGAATGCCTAACACCTTCTCCCGGGTTAACAGAATTCCTTATCCGGATTTCTGGTACGCAGACTGTAATATGGAGTCATTCTTTTCCTCGATTCGGGATTAAAATTGGTGACTTGGGACACCCTAAATCTCCCAAGTGGCGACTCTGAAATAAATAAGCAAATCTCGTTTCGATTGTCCTTTAATTGGAAAAACTCCCTTGTACCCTCTCGGGTATGTAAAAAGGAGGTGTGATAGCTCTGGCGACTCTGCTGGGGAATCTAATGACCCAGAACCACTGGTTCAGGGTTAGAAATTCGAGCTCAGATGAATTGTTATATTTGGTTTTATCTGATTTTGTTACATGATACATGCCTAATGTGCTAAATGATGCTTTTACCGCTTTGATATTATTTGAACTGTATATAAATTGTGCCGAAACCCTTCTCTTCTTACCTTCGGGGAGAAGCTCGCTGGTCGAGACTCCCTATTTTGTTAGTGTCATACCCCAAGTAGAAAGAGGCTCGGATAAGTTACAAAGTCGGACGACCCCGCGGGTCCCCGGTACGTAGCCCCCTCCTCAACTTGAGTTGTCCGCTCGTGTAAGCCAGGTCTAGAACAAAGCCCAGTTTGAAGCTTAGTAAAACATAACTTCATGCCGGATCCCTAGTAGGAAAGCGCTTATTTGCATCACGTTGCATTTGACTTAGGGGGCTCAACGCATGGGTTGGGCCCATCTAGGAATAGCAACCCGGAACAAAAAAGACCATCATGTGGCATTTTGTCTGTTATCGCATTAATTTGCTTCGAATCTGCATGTTGACCGGCGGATGGTAACGGGAATTTTGAAAAAAATAAATGAAAGAAATGATAAAAAAATGAATTTCTCACTTAAAAGGCAGTGTCCAAATATTTTTGAGGAAAACCCGTGATTTAGATAAATTTCTTACCCGAACTACGTCGATTTGATTCCACCGGATGTGGGATACGTAGGCAACCCTTATCGGGTCCAACTCCTCGATTTTGTTTTACCAATAATTATATATATATATATACCCATATGTATATATATATATATATACCCATGTATGTATATACATATATTATTTCTTTCAAAAAAAATGTTTGGAGTCAAAATAAAAATCTTTTCTTTCTTGTCTAAAATCACCTTAATAAATGTGCAGAATGAGCACAAGTAGGAGTTCATCTGAGGCCATTATAAACAAAGTTCCTCTGGGCTTACACATGTGGTGGAACGACTTGGGAGGATTAGGGCAAGATACGGTCAAAATATACTTGGGAAATTTGGTTGGATTGCTGGACATCGATCCGCGAGGGGACGTAATCAGAGCTTTGATTTCGTTTTGGGACTCGGCACACAATGTATTTCACTTCTCAGACTTTGAGCTCACCCCAACGCTGGAGGAGTTGGCAGGGTACGTTGGACGTCCTAATGTCCCTATGAAAGAACAGTATCTCATTGCACCAAGGACCGTAACTATACACAAATTCCTGGACATCGTAAAGATCCGCAGAACGGTACATAACCTAGAATTATCAAAAGGGTTTTGTAGTTTGGCATTTCTGTACGATAGGTACGGTCATTTATGAGGGTTCAACAATCCTGAGAGTAATATTTGCAGTGGGGAAAGCCGGTTGAAATGGGAGAGGCATAGATGTATTGCTTTCATGATAGCCTTTCTGGGTTTTCTAGTGTTCCCTAGAAAGGATGGGAAAATTAACATACAAATCGCTGGGGTCGTCAACACCTTGCTCAAACAAGAAAACAGCACTCTGGCACCACTGATAATAGCGGAAATTTTCCGCGCACTCACTATCTGCAAGACCGGAGGAAGCTTCTTTGAGGGATGCAATGTACTACTGCAAATGTGGATGATAGATCATCTATGTCATCGCCCTCAAATTCTGAAATATGGGTCGTCACAAAAGACTTGTATAGAAGAGTTCCCCACTAGGATCGATGGGATCAGCTTGCCAGAAGGGGTCGCCGAATGGGTCACGCTACTGCGCTCTGTTTCAGCAAACCAGATAGAGTGGGCATTCGAGTGGCTACCCCTAGATGAGGTCATACACATGTCAGCCACTGAATCTTATTTGTTGTTGATGGGTCTCTAAAGTATCCAGCCCTACGCTCCATGCAGAGTGTTGAGACAGTTGGGATGATACCAAATAATCCTAAAGGAAGAAGATCTCAGTAGCCAGGTGATCGAAATCGGACCTGTTGGGCACTTCCCTGAAGCGTTCGTTCGGAGGATCTGGAATGAATGTCAAACCCTGAAGTTAGATACTTGTGTACGAGATCGGGCCAAGGGCAAAGTGTCGCCGAAATACCTCCCGTGGTACAGAAGAGAGCTTGAACATCAGAGACCAACCAAGAGAGCTCACATCCAAGGCTTTGAGGAATCCTCACAGGCAGAGTGGGGCTGGTTAAAAAGGGAAGAAGGCTACCGGGCTGAAATCGGGAAGCTAAAGCAACAAGTTGAGAGGCTTATATTTGAGAACAACGTGCAAGTCGCCTCGGAGTAGGGCGAAAAGAACAAGCTAGCCCAAGAGAACCAGACACTAAAGTCCCACCTACGCCAAGCCAGCAAAAGTAACATTGACCGACAGAAACGTCACTCCGACGAAAGATTGATAGCAAGTTTGAGAAATCAGGTCATCCAAAGCCAAGAAGAATTAGAACAATCAGAAGCTTGCGTAGCAAGGATGAAGGTCAGATGGGCAAAAGGTACAATGGCCCGGAGGCAGCGTCTGCAACAGGTCATAAAGGATTATGAAATGAGCATCGGGATATTAAGGAAAACGAACTCCACTCTTCATGATCGGATCATCAAACAAGCACGAGATGCCCAGGCCGACAGAAGACATTGTTACGATGCAATGGCCTGCATGGAAAGACAAATGGAGATGTTCCAGGATCGACTCGCCGACAATGCTCAGGCACTGGGATTGAAGAACCGACGAATCAGGAAATTGTTCGTTGAAAGGGACAACATTCGAGGAAGGATCGACGAAATTGGGCATTACATCTACATGAAATGCCTAGCATGTGAGCAAATACCTCGGAAGACCCTCCTTGTTTCCATCATGGGTTGCGTCCACCGGATTATGAACGAGTTGAAAAGCTTGTAGAGAGACCTCACACCAAGGGCCGCGGAAAGGCCGAATGATGCCTCGCGGGCCCCTAAGTTGGAAAATTAATCTTTGGTTGAGTCCTGTTTATTTGGCTTTGTTGCTTTCCCATATGTTGTTTTCTTTTCTTTTAGTCAAATCAGGTTAAGAACTGTGGAGTCTGTACTATTGTTGTTCCTTGTTTGAAGTAATTTGTAATAGCAAAATTTTGAGAATGAATTTAATGATTCCAAAAGAATTTTGTGTTTCTTTACATTATGGCAGAACTACGCCCGGTCTGATTCGCGCGGGGACGTGATACGTAGGCAATCCACATAAGATTCGACCGCCTTTAATAAAGAAAGAAAAAACGCCTATCCTCAAGGTGCTTTAAAAGAAAGAAAATACAAAAAAATAAAAAAATAAAGTACAAGGTTTCCAAAGTGCTTTAAAAAGGACAAATGAGCAAGCCGGGATGACGCATGTTGTTTGAAGCATAGCATGTTAGAAACGGTTGACTGCCTAGGAGCATTGCATCCTCAATGTGTTGTTATCAAATCTGTTAATCTCTAACACTAACAAAGTTTGTTGTTGTCTGAATCCAAACAGTTAGTTGTTAAAGAATTCTGGCAACACACCCTTACCAAACCAGATCCAAAGGACCGGTAACAACAAGCATGACTACCTCCGAGAATAGCACCGAGGAAGAAAGGCCGATGAGCCAGTTGTTAAAAGAGGCGATGAAAAAGATAGAAAGGATGGGACTAGAGATGAATGCAATGCAGCTAGCTCTAGCCAAAGCACAAAAAAGCCCTGAGCCACTGGGGCACCTGCCAGAATACCCCAACTCTGGCCCTTCAACGAGCCACCCAAATCACCGTTATCATCAGGAGAGAAGCCCCCATGATTCCCAAGCTCCACCACCCCATCAACCTCTTCCAACACCAAATGTGCCCATTTTTGTGGGACCCACATCAGCCACCCTGCAAAGAACGACCAGCGAGCCATTATTTCAGGCTCACGATACGCAATACTATCCCACTGAGCCCACATTCCATGCCCCCGAACCACATGCCTACAATCCGCACTTGGAGGTACCGGCAAAAATTGAAAAGCCGGTTAAAGTCCCAGAACAAGATGAGGTATTGAGGAAGTTCAAAAGCCTGGAGCAGTCCTTCAGGAACCTGCACGGATTGGGCAACCAGGTCAGCGTGGCCTACAAGGATTTATGCCCTTTCCCGGATGTCCAGCTCCCGGCTGGCTTCAAGATGCCTAAGTTTGATTTATATGAAGGGCACGGTGATCCCATGGCGCATTTGCGGGGATTCTGTAGCAAAATGAGAGGGGCAGGCGGCAAAGATGAGCTGCTGATAGCTTATTTCGGCCAAAGTCTGAGCGGATCTGCGCTAGAATGGTATACCAGGCAGGATTCCAGCAGATGGTACACTTGGGATGACCTGGCGCAGGCTTTCGCAGGTCATTTCCAATACAATCTCGAGATAGTCCCTGACCGTCTCACATTATTGAGGACCGGGAAGAAGCCCGGGGAAAGTTTTCGCGAGTACGGGTTCCGCTGGAGAGAGCAAGCGGCCAGAGTTGATCCTCCCATGAGATAGGGAGAGATGGTGGACTACTTCTTGCAAACATTGGATCCAACCTACTTTGGTTACTTGGTGACGACGGTTGGAAAATCCTTCAACGAGGTAGTGAAGATAGGGGTCATGATAGAGGAGGGTCTGAGGTCTGACAAAATCCTGAATTACTCGGCACTCAAGGCCACGACCCAGGCTATTCAGGGCGGCACGGGAGGTGCGCTGGGAAGAAGGAAGAAAGAAGAAATTGCCACGATTGATGCAAGCAGTTGGTCCAGGTCTGGCAAACCCCACTACAACCAACCCAGACCTCACAGGCTAAACTACCCATACAACCCACCACAGCACTGCTATCCGCCTCGAGAACCACATTGCTCCGTACACCAGGCCCAGACATACACTCAGCCTTTGGTTCGCCCGCAATGGCGCGCGCCGGCTCCCCGAGACACATATGCATCGCCACAAAACACCTATCCTCCACCAAGGGCATATAGAAACCCTCCAGGGGCAGGCTTTCGGGGAAATCCAGCTGCTAGGAATGACAGGCTGCGGAAACATAGAACTTTCACAGAGTTGGGAGAAACCTACACCGCTTTGTTCCACAAATTGAGGCAATTGGGTTTGGTTAGTCCTGTCGAGACTCGAGAACCAAATCCCCCACCCCAAAATTTGGACCGATCAATAAGCTGCGAGTACTGCTCAGGGATGCTAGGATATGATACCGAAAAGTGTTGGAAGTTGAGGCATGCCATACAGGATCTTATTGATGCCAATAAGATCGAGGTCCAGACACCGGAGGCGCCTAACATCAACCAGAACCCATTGCCAGCACACCACGAGGCTCACATGATCGAGTTGGTGTATGAGGGAGGAGAGTTGAGGAATCCCTCACAGACAGTAATGATGATCCAGGCCGCTCCGAAAGAGGGATCGACCAGTGGAAGACCAGGGGTACAGTCGCAGGGAGAAGGCGTCAAGCCAGTAGTGATATTGGGAAAGAGCCCGTCCGCCATAACAAGCAAACCCGAGCCAAACAAGTTGGTAATATCAGGGACTCCACCCACACCTGCAGTTGTGTTGAAAGGGGTATACAGGGAACTGGTCACCATAAAGCCTGTAGTCCAGCTGCCTATGATTGATAGCAAGGCCGTGACTTGAAAATACGAGAAGGCAGTGGTGATGTACAAAGGAAAACAAGTGGAGGAGGTTAGTTGTGAAGCGCAAGGGCTGACTCGATCAGGACGTTGTTTTGCTCCGGTGGAGCTGAGAAGACCCAACCCAGCTGCAACCAAGAAGCCTGTGTCCGAAGAAGAGGCTGAGGAATTCTTGAGGAAGATGAAAGTGCAGGACTACTCTGTGGTCGAACAGCTAAGGAAAACACCGGCCCAGATCTCGCTGCTATCATTACTAATCCATTCTGAGGAACATCGTCGGGCCCTAATGAAGATATTGAACGAAGCTCATGTGCCCAACGAGATTTCTGTAAACCACCTGGAAACCATTGCCAACAAGATTTTCGAGGTGAACAGGGTAACATTCTCAGATGATAATCTGCCGGTGGAAGGTACGGAGTATAATAAAGCTCTCTACCTAACTGTCAAATGTGAAAACTCGGTAGTTACTCGGGTATTGGTGGATAACGGTTCAAGTGCCAACATTTGTCCATTATCCACCCTGAACCAGTTAAAGATCGACCACGGAAGAATCCACAAGAATAGCATCTGCGTCCGAGGATTTGACGGAAATGGAACAGCCACTGTGGGGGATATTGTACTTGAATTGACCATCGGTCCAGTCCTGTTTACCATGGAGTTCCAGGTGTTAGACACCACAGTATCTTATAACCTTCTGTTAGGACGACCGTGGATTCATGCAGCCAAAGCAGTGCCCTCCACCCCACATCAGATGGTCAAGTTCGAGTGGGATAGGCAGGAGGTCGTACTACACGGCGAGGACACGGCGTGCACCATGGGTGGCGCCATTGCGCCCTTCATAGAGACCGATGGTGACAAAGGCCCTTGGGTCTACCAGAGTTTCGATACAGTGTCGGCAAACAAAATTTCTGAAGGAGAAATCATCCCGCACCCTAGGGTAGCTGCCGCAATAGTCATGATGGCCTCGGAAATGCTGGGTAATGGATTTGTGCCGGGAAAAGGCCTGGGAGATGAGCTTCAGGGGATTGTCCAACCTGTCTCCCTGCCTAAAAATTTGGAAACTTTCGGGTTGGGGTTCAAACCAACCGCAGCAGATGTAAAGCAAGCACGGAAAATGAAGAAGAAAGTCTGGTATCTTCCCAAACCCGTACCACGTCTCTCGAGATCTTTTGTCAGAGCAAGTGCTAAGGGGTCACCGGTCCCAAAGATTCTCGGACCATTGATCGGGATGGACGGGGACCTAAATCAGAGTTTCGAGAGGCTATTCGCTGATGTCAGTATGGTAGAAGCTGGAGAAGGTTCCAGCAGAGCAGAGATACAGTTTGTGGGGCCTGAGGCCAAAACCAACAATTGGACGGTTACTCCTCTTCCTGGCCGGGGGGAGCCTTGGTAGTAGGCTTTGATTTATGCTTTTTCTTGTTCGGATTATTCCAGGGTGTAATCCAAATTTTACTTTTGTTTGTAAAAGTGTGAACCCTTTTATCCCGCAAGTTTAATAAAGTTCTCTTCTTTTGTCTCATTTTAATTTTGTTTTGTTCTTTTTCTTTCTGAATAGTCCTCTTTTTACTGGTTCTAATGACATGGCATGCACAGCGGATCTTTGACCTAGTCTAATAAATCAATCTGAGTCCGACTTAATGATACAAGAGGTCGTTTGTGATGATGAATCTGAGTATGACGAAGATAAGGCCTTCGAAGAGATAAACCGAGAACTGTGCCAATTTGAAGAGAAACCCAAGCCTAACCTAAATGACACTGAGGCTGTGAATCTCGGAGACGCTGATAACGTCCGAGAAACCAAAATCAGCATCCACATTGAGCCGAATGTTAGGGAAGAATTGATCAAAACCCTCGTGGAATTCAAAGACGTTTTTGCATGGTCATATGATGATATGTCGGGATTAAGCACCAATTTAGTGGTTCACAAATTGCCCACTGACCCGGCATACCCTCCGGTCAAGCAAAAGCTAAGGAAATTTAAAACAGAAATGAGTGTAAAGATCAAAGAAGAGGTGATTAAGCAGCTGCAGGCGAAGGTCATTCGGGTCACTCGATATCCCGAGTGGTTGGCCAATGTGGTACCAGTTCCAAAGAAGGATGGGAAAATCAAGGTGTGCGTCGACTACCGCAACCTCAACAAAGCAAGTCCCAAGGACAATTTTCCATTGCCCAACATCCATATCCTGATCGATAATTGCGCTGGGCGCGAGATCGGATCCTTTGTGGATTGCTATGCGGGTTATCATCAGATCCTAATGGAAGAGGAAGATGCAGAAAAGACAGCTTTTATTACGCCCTGGGGAACTTACTGCTATCGGGTAATGCCGTTTGGATTGAAGAATGTCGGGGCAACGTACATGCGAGCAATGACTACTGTGTTTCACGACATGATACACAAAGAAATCGAGGTGTACGTAGATGATGTGATCATAAAGTCTTGGCGCCAGGAAGACCATGTAGCAGACCTAAGGAGATTTTTCCAAAGACTCCGAAGGTATGATATCAAGCTCAACCCGGCCAAATGCGCGTTCGGGGTTCCATCAGGAAAGCTGTTAGGATTCATCGTCAGTCGACGGGGTATTGAGTTAGACCCATCCAAGATCGAATCCATCCAAGATTTGCCACCGCCAAAGAACAAAACAGAGGTAATGAGTCTGTTGGGTAGACTCAATTACATCAGCAGGTTCATCGCTCAACTCACAACGACTTGTGAGCCCATATTTCGGCTGTTGAAAAAGGATGTTGCGGTAAGTTGGACGGCAGAGTGTCAAGAGGCTTTCGACCAAATCAAAGGGTATCTGTCTAATCCACCCGTGTTGGTTCCGCCTAAGCCAGGGAAACCCTTAATTCTTTATTTAACGGTCCTGGAAAATTCATTTGGTTGTGTACTGGGGCAACATGATGACACAGGAAGGAAGGAGCAGGCCATTTATTATCTTAGCAAGAAATTCACAGTATATGAGGTCAAGTACACTCAACTCGAGAAAACATGATGCGCCCTAACTTGGGTAGCTCAGAAGTTGAAGCACTACCTATCCTCGTATACTACTTATCTCATATCCCGTTTGGACCCATTGAAGTATATCTTTCAGAAACCTATGCCCACAGGGAGGTTGGCAAAATGGTAAATTCTGCTCACAGAGTTTGATATCGTCTATGTGACGAGGACAGCCATGAAAGCCCAAGCGCTGGCCGACCACTTGGAAGAGAATCCCGTTGATGAAAAATACGAGCCTTTGAGAACGTATTTTCCCGACGAAGAAGTGATGCATACAAGTGAGCTGGAGTTACCCGAGGAACTGGGTTGGAAGCTTTTCTTCGATGGAGCCGCGAACGCGAAAGGGGTTGGAATAGGAGCAGTACTCATTTCTGAAACAGGACGCCACTATCCTGTTACAGCTCAACTACGCTTCTATTGCACCAATAATATGACCGAGTATGAAGCTTGCATTTTGGGTCTGCGATTAGCTGCGGACATGGATGTCCAAGACGTTTTGGTCTTGGGAGACTCGGACCTCTTGGTACATCAGATTCAGGGTGAATGGGAAACACGGGATTTGAAACTCATACCATATCGACAATGCTTGCATGATCTGAGCAAGCGATTTCGATCGGTGAAAGTCAAACATATCCCGAGAGTTCATAATGAGGTTGCGGATGCATTAGCCACCTTAGCATCAATGTTGCACCACCCTGACAAAATGTATGTTGACCCTCTGCACATCCAGGTTCGTGATCAGCACGCTTATTGCAACGCAGTGGAAGAGGAAGCAGATGGCGAGCCCTGGTTTCATGATATCAAGGAGTACCTCAAAATGGGGATATATCCGGAACAGGCCACTGGAGACCAAAAAGAGCCCTTCGGCGTTTGTCGAAAGGTTTCTTCCTCAGCGGAGGAGTTTTGTACAGAAGAACCCCGGACTTGGGATTGTTGAGATGTATAGATGTCGGTCAGGCCACGACGGTTATGGCAGAGGTACATGCTGGAGTTTGTGGGCTGCATATGAGCGGATATGTACTATCAAGGAAAATCCTTCGAGCAGGGTATTATTGGCTCACCATGGAGCATGACTGTATCTCTTTCGTGAGGAAATGCCATCAGTGTCAGATACATGGAGATCTGATTCATTCTCCGCCAACAGAGTTACATACGATGTCAGCACCCTGGCCGTTTGTTGCATGGGGCATGGATGTCATTGGGCCTATCGAGCCGGCAGCATCCAACGGCCATAGGTTCATTCTGGTGACCATTGACTACTTCACCAAATGGGTCGAGGCTAAAACCTTCAAGTCGGTAACTAAAAAGTCAGTGGTAGATTTTGTTCACTCCCATATCATCTGCAGATTTGGGATCCCAAAAGTGATCATCACGGACAATGGTGCAAATCTTAACAGCAACCTGATGAGAGAGGTATGCCAGCAATTCAAGATTACACACCGTAATTCCACCCCATATCGCCTCAAGGCAAATGGAGCGGTCGAAGAAGCCAATAAGAACATCAAGAAGATACTGCGGAAGATGGTGGAAGGATCTAGACAATGGCACAAAAGATTACCCTTTGCTTTGTTGGGTTATCGCACTACCGTCAAGACCTCCATAGGTGCAACTCCTTATTTGTTGGTGTACGGAACTGAGGCCGTAATACCAGCAGAGGTCGAAATTCCGTCCCTCCGGTTTGTCGCTCAAGCCGAGATTGATGATGATGAATGGGTCAAAGCTCGACTGGAACAGTTGAGCTTGATAGACGAGAAAAGATTGGCAGCAGTGTGCCATGGTCAGCTGTATTAGAAGAGAATGGCAAAGGCATACAATAAGAAGGTACGCCCTAGGAAGTTTGAAGTAGGGCAGCAGGTATTGAAGCGGATCCTCCTGCATCAAGTCGAAGCAAAAGGCAAGTTCGCCCCGAATTGGCAAGGGCCTTATATCGTGACCAGAGTGTTGTCCAACGGTGCTTTGTGTTTAACGGATATCGAGGGAAGATGTGTCGACATGGCTATCAATTCTGATGCAGTCAAAAGATATTATGCGTAATTTCTTTGATTATGGTAGTTATTGGTTCGTTTGTTTGTATTTGTTACTTATTGGATAATGAAATGACGGAGGCAATTCTTTCTTCTATCCAAACACTTTTACCCTTGTTTCCCCCTTTTGAGCCTTAAGTTATTCTTTCATACCCCTCTTTTGGAATCACTAATGGAAAAGATATGAAAAAAAGAGAGAAAGAAAAGAAGAAGAATTTAAAAGAAAATGAAAAAAAGAGAGAAGATAAAAATCACAAGAAAAAAACAAACAAAACTGTTGGGAACTACGTTTGACCTGATTCCTCAAAGAGGATACGTAGGCGCCTCACGGCTCGGTCATAGTGTGCACAGTGTACATAGTGTGCATAGCAGGCACAGTGTGCGTAACACACATAGCTCAACATAGTGTAAAAATAAAAATCCCCCAAGCGAGAAAACTGGGGCAGAGGATATGTCTTAAAGTTTCAACAAAGGTTTGATTCCAAGAGTTGTAGTGGCTCACCCGTCAAAGTTATTTCAGATTCTTGACAGCCTTTCTTTTTACCCCACACCAAAACCAACATCGATGTCCAAAAAATACCTCCCGATCAACCTCCAAGAGGTGCCAAGTCAGGCAAATAAAGCCAAGAATAATACACTGATCCCCAGCAAAGAAGAGGATCATAAAACTGGAAATGAATTGATAGTCAAAAGGAATCTCCAGAAGAGAGGGTCATATCGACAACACTCCAATTCCCTGGTGAAGAAATAAAATGAGAGAGTCTTATCGGTGAAAACCTTCGCAGGCACCATAAGGCGACGCAAGATGAGAAATATAAAACGAGAGAGTCTTATCGGTGAAAACCTTCACAGGCACCATAAGGCGTCGGGAGCCGAGAGAAAAGAGAGAGCCTCATTAGTGAAAACCCCCCGAAGGGCACTATGAGGCGACAAGACAGATTGACAAGAGGGTCCACGTTCGCAAAGAAATGGACACTCATTTATCCCCAGCAAGTAAGACCATCAGGCAGGATGATTGATACAAATAGACTGGGTCGGGAATCTAGGGTGCACGTCATGATCGTAAGGACCAGTCATGTCATACAGATAAGTTCTTCTCTTTTCCTTTTTTCCACCAAGTATTGGTTCAGAAAGATTTTTCTCCTTTTCTATCTTTTTCATTTTTTCTTTCTAAAAATTCGTTTTGAAAAGGGTTTTTCAAAGTTTACTACCAGAGGCCGAGGGAGTACAAAAGCAAAATATGAAGGGGATAGGCCAAAGGCCGAGGCAATAAGACAAAAGGCGTCGGTTGCAAAACCAAAGGACGAATTGTGCAGAAAGTTAAGGGTGACGTAAAGAGAGCGGAAAAAGACGGGTGAAGGACTTGTGGACCAAATTCTGAGAAGGTTTCCCCACAGAATGTCGATAAATCACGGACCCAAGTCCGAAATGGTCAAACGCCACAAAAAAGGGAAATTAATCCGATGCGAGATAACCCTAACAATCCTAAAGGTTATCCCCAGGCGATGCAATTTTATGCCTTGCAGATTTGGGAGGAAGTAAACTCCCAAAGGGAGTGGCTTCGGGATGGAAGCAGACTCCCACAGTTTGATTCTGTAAAGAGAAAAGCAGAAAAGGGGGAAAACCATCCCCATCAGACAGGTCACCCCCAGCAAGCAACTTTGTCCCCCAACCAGTGGTGGGGGCACAGAGCAAGAAAAGAAAACCGGAAAATTAACACTAGGATTAAAACTAACAAAGTCCTTTTGTCTGCTGCAAGAAAATAAAGGTTGATGATGGCAGAAGGACGCGATGCCAGAAAGGTCACCAAAATCGGGGTAGAAAATTTTCTGCCGTTGTCAAAAATTTTCTCGGAGGAACGAGGAAACAAATTCAAATACATTTCTGTCAATACATTCATGTTCTAGGTCGTCCACCAGTATAATGCGGGAATACTTTCTGTTCTAGGTCGCCCACCAGTATAATGCGGGAATACTTTCTGTCTTTACATTTCTGTTCTAGGTCGCCCACCAGTATAATGCGGGAATACTTTCTGTTCTAGGTCGCCCACCAGTATAATGCGGGAATACTTTCTGTTCTAGGTCGCCCACCAGTATAATGCAGGAATACTTTCTGTTCTAGGTCGCCCACCAGTATAATGTGGGAATACATTCTGTTCTAGGTCGCCCACCAGTATAATGCGGGAATACTTTCTGTTCTAGGTCGCCCACCAGTATAATGCGGGAATACATTCTGTTCTAGGTCGCCCACCAGTATAATGCGGGAATACTTTCTGTTCTAGGTCGCCCACCAGTATAATGCGGGAATACTTTCTGTTCTAGGTCGCCCACCAGTATAATGCGGGAATACTTTCTGTCTTTACATTTCTGTTCTAGGTCGCCCACCAGTATAATGCGGGAATACTTTCTGTTCTAGGTCGCCCACCAGTATAATGCGGGAATACTTTCTGTCTTTACATTTCTGTTCTAGGTCGCCCACCAGTATAATGCGGGAATACTTTCTGTTCTAGGTCGCCCACCAGTATAATGCGGGAATACATTCTGTTCTAGGTCGCCCACCAGTATAATGCGGGAATACATTCATGTTCTAGGTCGCCCACCAGTATAATGCGGGAATACATTTCTGTTCTAGGTCGCCCACCAGTATAATGCGGGAATACATTTCTGTTCTAGGTCGCCCACCAGTATAATGCGGGAATACATTTCTGTTCTAGGTCGCCCACCAGTATAATGCGGGAATACATTCATGTTCTAGGTCGCCCACCAGTATAATGCGGGAATACATTTCTGTTCTAGGTCGCCCACTAGTATAATGCGGGAATACTTTCTGTTCTAGGTCGCCCACCAGTATAATGCGGGAATACTTTATGTCTTTACATTTCTGTTCTAGATCGCCCACCAGTATAATGCGGGAATACATTCTGTTCTAGGTCGCCCATCAGTATAATGCGGGAATACTTTCTGTTCTAGGTCGCCCACCAGTATAATGCGGGAATACGTTCTGTTCTAGGTCGCCCACCAGTATAATGCGGGAATACTTTCTGTTCTAGGTCGCCCACCAGTATAATGCGGGAATACTTTCTGTTCTAGGTCGCCCACCAGTATAATGCGGGAATACTTTCTGTTCTAGGTCGCCCACCAGTATAATGCGGGAATACTTTCTGTTCTAGGTCGCCCACCAGTATAATGCGGGAATACTTTCTGTTCTAGGTCGCCCACCAGTATAATGCGGGAATACTTTCTGTTCTAGGTCGCCCACCAGTATAATGCGGGAATACATTCTGTTCTAGGTCGCCCACCAGTATAATGCGGGAATACTCTCTATTCTAGGTCGCCCACCAGTATAATGCGGGAATACTTTCTGTTCTAGGTCGCCTACCAGTATAATGCGGGAATACTTTCTGTTCTAGGTCGCCCACCAGTATAATGCGGGAATACTTTCTGTTCTAGGTCGCCCACCAGTATAATGCGGGAATACATTCTGTTCTAGGTCGTCCACCAGTATAATGCGGGAATACTCTCTGTTCTAGGTCGCCCACCAGTATAATGCGGGAATACTTTCTGTTCTAGGTCGCCCACCAGTATAATGCGGGAATACTTTCTGTTCTAGGTCGCCCACCAGTATAATGCGGGAATACTTTCTGTCTTTACATTTCTGTTCTAGGTCGCCCACCAGTATAATGCGGGAATACTTTCTTGTCTTTACATTTCTATTCTAGGTCGCCCACCAGTATAATGCGGGAATACTTTCTGTTCTAGGTCGCCCACCAGTATAATGCGGGAATACTTTCTGTTCTAGTTCGCCCACCAGTATAATGCGGGAATACATTCTGTTCTAGGTCGTCCACTAGTATAATGCGGGAATACATTCTGTTCTAGGTCGCTCATCAGTATAATGCGGGAATACTTTCTATTCTAGGTCGCCCACCAGTATAATGCGGGAATACATTCTGTTCTAGGTCGCCCACCAGTATAATGCAGGAATACTCTCTGTTCTAGGTCGCCCACCAGTATAATGCGGGAATACATTCTGTTCTAGGTCTTCCACCAGTATAATGCGGGAATACTTTCTGTTCTAGGTCGCCCACTAGTATAATGCGGGAATACTTTCTGTTCTAGGTCGCCCACCAGTATAATGCGGGAATACTTTCTGGGAATACATTTCTGTTCTAGGTCGCCCACCAGTATAATGCGGGAATACATTCTGTTCTAGGTCGCCCACCAGTATAATGCGGGAATACTTTCTGTTCTAGGTCGCCCACCAGTATAATGCGGGAATACTTTCTGTTCTAGGTCGCCCACCAGTATAATGCGGGAATACTTTCTGTTCTAGGTCGCCCACCAGTATAATGCGGGAATACTTTCTGTTCTAGGTCGCCCACCAGTATAATGCGGGAATACATTCTGTTCTAGGTCGCCCACCAGTATAATGCGGGAATACATTCTGTTCTAGGTCGCCCACCAGTATAATGCGGGAATACTTTCTGTTCTAGGTCGCCCACCAGTATAATGCGGGAATACATTCTGTTCTAGGTCGCCCACCAGTATAATGCGGGAATACTCTCTGTTCTAGGTCGCCCACCAGTATAATGCAGGAATACATTCTGTTCTAGGTCGTCCACCAGTATAATGCGGGAATACTTTCTGTTCTAGGTAGCCCATTAGTATAATGCGGGAATACTTTTTGTTCTAGGTCGCCCACCAGTATAATGCGGGAATACTTTATGTCTTTACATTTCTGTTCTAGGTTGCCCACCAGTATAATGCGGGAATACATTCTGTTCTAGGTTGATTTACAACAGCCTTCACTTTTGGAAAATAATCCGAGATGCATTCGGATTCTTTCATTTTTAAAACTTCAAAATCAGCCCTTAGAGTTTGAAGTTTTACCTTTTCACCTTGTCAACTCCTTGAAGAGAATTTTGTAAAATCTCCCAAGCTTCCTTTGAGGTGGTAGCATCTGCCACCTTCTCAAACATGGTATCATCCAAACATTGGTGGATGAGCGTGATGGCTTGTTGATCCTTTTTCCTTGTCTTTGCAAAGTCCTCTTTTTCATTTTGAGGCAGAGCTTCCTCATTATCGAGTTTTGCATACCCTCTGTCTACATTTCCCACACATCATGGGAGCCAAGAATGGCTTTTATACGTAGACACCATTTCTCATAATTATCTTTTGTGAGACGGGAGTACTGAAAAGATAGCGGACCATTATTTGTCATGGATCTGATACCACGTTGTTGGGATAAAATAAATAATCCCGCCCAGGAATAATATCCACAACAAATAATAATAACACAAGAGAGTAACAATGACACCAAATATTTTAGCGGGATAAAATACAATATCCGAGTGTAGCAATATTACCACTATAATATTACAACTCAGTAGTGTCAAGAGACTACTACAACTTTGAAAGAAATAACACTCTTTATATAAAACACATCACTACAATATTACTACCACTCACTAGTTATCTCACAGACAACAATCTGTGGATTATTCTCTCTAAATTCTATTGTTTCTCTCTTATTTTGGTGTGTCTTAACTGAGAGGGAATCATCTTTATTTATAAGCAAATTTGCCAACCACTTAGCAACACAAATTTGACTTATTGCATTGCAAATTGCAAATTGAAATCTCCAGCCGCCCATATGCATTCAAGCAGCCTATTTTGTTCAATTTTTTCAATCTTCTTCTTTTGGTTGGTGAGGTGTGGACCTCGCAATCAAGACACGCCAAATATTGGACCCAACTTTATCATGGGGCTTTAAGGTGGAGATGAAATTATAAACTCATTATTTATGTATTCTCCAAGAACATCCCAACCCACTTGTCTAGCAAGAATTGAGGAGAAAGGTCAGAGAGCAAGCAACATCTCAATAGACCAAGCAAGTACCAATACCAGTACCAGTTCAATTATCTAAGAAGTGGACCAGACATTCTGGAAAAAAACATCCCATAAACCATAACTTTTGAACAGAAGCATCTTCGGTCCTAAGGATGCACCAGTTAAGTAACTTGGTAGGCTGATAGGAGTGATATCCATGTGAGAAAATGATGTGCTTGAGCTGGAGGGAGGCAAAAGGGTAGACCGGTGCACTAAAGCTCCCGCTATGCGCGGGATCCGGGGAAGGGCCGGACCACAAGGGTCTATTGTATGCAGCTTACCTGCATTTCTACAAGAGGTTGTTTCCACGGCTTGAACCTATGATGGCAGCAACTTTACCGGTTACACCAAGGCTCCCCTTCTGGAGGAAGGAGAGGAGGAAAATGATTTGAGGCTGGGTTTCATTCATTGGTCACAATCATGTGTTATTCATGATAATGCAGTCTTATACCTATCTGGGGACCATAAGAGCAACAGGGCTTTATAAAGGACAAAAGGCAGGCAAAATATTTAATATCTTACACGAAAAGAGTGTCAGTCACAGCCTTTCCACTAGGATGAGTACTTTGCAATAATTTGCAAAGACAAAGTGAAAGAAGATCCAAACTGTCACGACCCAAACTGAAGGGCCATGACTAGCACCCGACCACACTTGCCGAGCACCAACGTACATTTCATCTAACCTTCATTATTATCTTTTAAGGCTGACGAGATCAATATAAATGGTAGACCTAGATCATGGACAACCAACAATAAAATATGACGGCATGAACATACATAGCAGGGGATGACCAGACAATCAAGAAACTACGTATAAGGTATGAGCTACCTCGCTACTATGAAAGACTATACAACAAAAACTAGCCGACAAGGCATACCAAACTATACATGAGACGACACCTGTCTATGAGCCTCTAACAGAACATAAGTGTTGCAACATAGCCGGAACAGGGCCCCAACATACCCATAATGTCTATAACAAAAATTGCATACCAAGACCAAGGCAAGTCCGGAGAAGGGATCTCGCCAATCACCGCTGAACTGGACAGTCTACTATGGTGGGGGAGCTGCACATGCCTGTCTATCAGGACCTGCAGCACGACATGCAGCGTCCACAAATAAAAGGACGTCAGTACGAATAAAGTACTGAGTATGTAAGGCAAGGAACCATAAATGTGATCAGTAATGTAAGCAAGGATAGAGAATATACAACCTGTAACATCTTAGTACCTCTGAGGGCTACTTACATGAAATGCATGATACATATGTATAAATACATAAACCTTTAAAGCATTCGCCTCTGTGGGCATCATCATCATCATCATATCGTACCCGGCCATAATAGGCTCGGTAGAATCGTACCCGGCCACGTGGAGCTCGGTAAAACCCAACTGATCAGTGGTTGCACAATAGGTGCCGTACCCGGCCAACTATAGCGTGGCTCGGTAGAGTAAAATAGATACATATATATATAATGCATGCTCGACTCATGGAATCACATTCTAAACCTTTCGGAGTGACGTAAGGTCGGTATCCTCTATACACGTTATTAGGACTAACTCTTCACTATGAACCTTATAAGATTTAGGAAGTACGAACAACATTGATAACATAAGAATAAGAGAAGTAACATTAACATCAATCGTTCCATAAGAGGGAAAACAATGTAAGTACTGCTAGCTTCTAAGAGTAGAGTATCTTGGAAGCTCGTTCATTACATTATGTACAATCGGAGTCGTGCAAAAGAAGGAAAGGGATAGCCTCACATACCTTGTATATACTGCCCCAATCTCAAGCTATGCAATTGTCAAAACTCCTTAGTCTACAATAAGAGAAACGATACTATCGTTATCATTTAAGCGTCATAACTATTATGTATCGACCACAACCTATTTTACGATGAAACGGACAGCACCTCCCCTATATATATGACCTCACACCATTCAAAAAAGTCACCAAACAGCCCAAACAACATCAATAATAAACATATTGAGCCTCCCAAAATAGTCCACACATAGCCTAATCACTCCATACATACGACGACCACCGTAGTCGTGTCAAACAACCTGGAAATGTTACGAATAACTATCAGCCCATAACCCTACATATATATGGTGTTTCTCCACACCCTTCCTCCTCCAAAACTCCACAAGATAGTAATAAAATACGCAGCCCAACAACAACGCAAAACAGTCCACAAAACAATAACATTACTACCAAGCCTTTCGATATATATCTCACAAGTTCTAGCTTCAATGGCTTAGCCGCAACTTGGATAATCTTAAATACATATAGAGTAAGAGGTTCCTTACCTTTTTACAGAAATAACAACTCCAATTTGACCTTAAATTTCCATGAAATATCCCTCCAATGCTGCCACAACAATAAAAAAGCGAAACTAGCGATCAATTAGTGTTTTTCGGCACTAGAATCACTTTAGAAGGCTTGAAATCACCTAGGATTGATATTAAGAACATGAGGGAGTATTTACAGAACATAAACCCTTTAAAACAACCTCCCACACGAGCTGAAACGACACAAAAATGAGCAACAACAAGAAGAACAAGAGACTTACTAGCGCCACAGAATTCCCGACACTTGATTTGTGTTGTTTGCCCTTTTTTGGGTCTTGAATCTTGAGAGAACCTTGAGAGGATGTTCCTAGGGTTCTAAGGTCTGAAAATAGTGAAAATAAATGACTTAAAACGGGTTGGAGGCATCCTATATAGGTCCAAATATCTTAAACCGACTTAGTGGGCCCCATAGAGAGGTGCTTGGCGCAGTCTCGCGAAAATGCGAATATCTCTCTACTCCGAGATCGTATCGATGAACGGTTTAATGCGTTGGAAACTAGACTCATAGATCTTTAATTTTGTTGGTAGATCACCCCGTAATTCCTTGTAAATTATGAGAAAATATTAGAAACATTTGACCTAATGTTTAAGTAAAATTATGAACCTAAGTTGCGACAACTTTTGTCGACTTTTGTTTCATAACTCGTTTGACTTCAAGACTTATGATACGGATATTATATGATTAAAATACCTTAATAAATGACCTCTTTAGTGTATTAAGCACCGCTAGATTACCTGAAAATACGAGTTACAACATCCTTGATTCGTTTAACTTCTAATACTGGTTAATCACCCTTATACACTCTTGTATCACTTAAGACCAATAGGATTGACTTCTTATCATCTCAAAGATAATTCCTTCTTGGATTTATGTTAACTAATATATGGCATGAACTAACACATATGGATATGGGTTGTAACACCCTCCCCCTTAGGAACATTCGTCCTCGAATGTAAGGGTTTATGGGGAGTTTAAATCATCGTGGATTCCAATGGAAATTTCCGATCAATTTTCCCCTATAAAATGGTCACTAGCAAAACTTGCAAGTAATTAAGCCCAACATATGGCTTCACAAGGCTACACAAAGCATTATGCGTATTTACATTATCTACATATCACCATTTTGTATTAAGGAGGAGTATTCTCAAATTATTGCTTACCTCATAGAGCCGTTTCTTCTTCCAATGTATCATGTCTTCCACCAGCATCCTTGTTATCTTCATTCTGGAATAAGTAAGGGTATTTAGACTTCATCTCCTCTTCTACTTCCCATGTCATTTCTTCCATATTTTTGTTCCTCCACAATACTTTGACGGAAGCTACATCTTTTGTTCTCAGCTTGCGGACTTGCCGATCTAATATCGCCACTGGCACTTCTTCATATGATAGGTCCTCTGTAACTTGTACATCTTTGATAGGGATGACTCGAGAAGGGTCTCCAATACATTTTCTCAACATAGATACATGGAATACCGGGTGGACAAATTCCAATTCTGATGGCAATTCTAACTCATAAGCAACCTGTCCAATCCATCGAAGAATTTTATACGGCCCGATATACCTTGGACTCAGCTTACCTTTTTTCCCAAAATGCATAATACCCTTCATTGGTGAGATCCTCAGGAAAACCCAATCACCAACCTCAAACTCTAGATCACGACGTCGGACATCAGAATAAGATTTTTGCCTGCTTTGTGCCGTCCTCAATCGCTCCTGTATCACTTTCACCTTCTCAATAGCTTGGTGAATCAAATCTGGCCCATATAATTCTGTTTCACCGACTTCGAACCATCCAACTGGTGATCTACATCTCCTCCCGTATAGTGCCTCGTATGGGGCCATTTTAATACTGGAATGGTAGCTATTGTTATAGGCGAATTCTATGAGTGGAAGATGATCATCCCAATTCCCCTTAAAATCTAGAACACATGCTCGTAGCATATCTTCCAGCGTCTGAATGGTACGTTCAGCCTGTCCGTCAGTCTGCGGATGAAATGCAGTGCTGAGATTTACTTGTGTGCCTAAACCCTTCTGGAAAGACCTCCAAAAGTTAGCCGTAAATTGAGCTCCTCGGTCTGATATAATAGATATGGGCACACCATGAAGCCTAACAATCTCCTTGATATACAACTTCGCATAATCTTCAGCCGTGTAAGTTGTCTTCACTGGCAGAAAATGGGCACATTTTGTAAGTCGATCAATTATCACCCAGATGGAGTCAAACTTATGATAAGAGCGAGGTAATCCAATAATGAAGTCCATATTAATCACCTCCCACTTCCAGGTCGGAATCTCTATATTTTGAAGCAATCCACCGGGTTTCTGATGTTCTATCTTTACTTGTTGACAATTGGGACACTGGGCTACAAATTCTGCAATAGACTTCTTCATATTATCCCATCAATACTGCTCCTTGACATCATGATACATCTTTGTCGAGCCGGGATGGATGGAATATCGGGATTGATGAATCTCATTCATAATCTTCTCTCGCAACCCTGCCACATTAGGCACACACAATCGGCTCTGGTATCTCAGTGCCCCATCTTTTCCGATCCCAAAAGCCATACTTTTACACTGTTGAATGCTTTCTCTTAATCGTACTAAGATAGGATCTTCATATTGTCGTGTTTTTACCTCGGCTACCAAAGATGATTCTGATGTATTCTGTACAGTAACACCTCTGTCATCAGAGTCTAACAATCTGATTCTCATATTGGCTAGCTGATGAAGCTCTTTAATCAACCCCCATCTACCTGCCTCAATATGTACTAAGCTTCCCATTGATTTACGGCTGAGAGCGTCTGCCACAACATTGGCTTTACCGGGATGATACAATATCTCAACGTCATAGTCTTTCAATAATTCAAGCCACCTACGCTGCCTCAAATTCAACTCTTTCTACTTGAAGATGTATTGTAAACTCTTGTGATCTGTGTAGATGTCAACATGGACGCCGTATAAGTAGTGCCGCCATATCTTCAAAGCATATATTACTGCAGCCAATTCCAAATCATGGGTTGGATAATTCTTTTCATGCTTCTTCAATTGTCTTGATGCATAAGCAATCACATTCTCACGCTGCATCAATACGCACCCCAAACCTATACCTGAGGCATCACAATATACCACATAACCTTCTGTTCCTTCAGGAAGAGTGAGCACTGGTGCAGATGTCAATCGATTCTTCAACTCCTGAAAACTATGTTCACAAGTGTCAGACCACTGGAATTTGGTAGCTTTTTGTGTTAACTTAGTCAATGGTGATGATATAGAGGAAAATCCTTCTACAAACCGCCTATAATATCCTGCTAGCCCTAGGAAGCTGCGGACTTCTGATGGTGTTGTAGGTCTCGGCCAATTCTTTACTGCATCGATCTTCTGAGTGTCGACACTAATACCCTCATCAGATATCACATGGCCAAGGAATGCTACTGAGTTCAGCCAGAATTCACATTTGGAGAGCTTAGCATATAACTTACGATCCTGAAGCGTCTGTAATACTATCCGCAAGTGGCCCGCATGTTCCGCCTCCGAACGAGAATACACTAGAATGTCATCAATGAATACAATCACGAACACATCAAGATAGGGCCTGAATATAGTATTCATGAGATCCATAAAAGCTGTTGGGGCATTTGTTAGCCCGAACGACATCACCAAGAACTCAAAGTGCCCATATCTTGTCCGGAAGGCCGTCTTTGGAATATCCTTCTCCCTAACCCTCACCTGATGATACCCTGAACGTAAATCAATCTTAGAGAAATACTTGGCACCCTGGAGTTGGTCAAACAGGTCATCAATTCTTGGAAGTGGATACTTGTTCTTTATAGTAGACTTATTCAACTGTCGATAGTCGATACACATCTGTAACGACCCGTCTTTCTTCCGCACGAATAGGACTGGTGCACCCCAAGGTAAAGTGTTAGGCCTAATAAAGCACTTATCCAGCAAGTCCTTCAACTACACCTTCAACTCTCGCAACTCTGTCGGGGCCATTCTGTATGGAGGAATAGAGATCGGTTGAGTGTCAGGCAACACATCAATGCTAAACTCAATCTCCCTTTCAGGAGGAAGGCCTGGGAGTTCATCTGGGAAAACATCTGGGAATTCGTTGACCACAGGGATTGATTGTAAAGTAGGCGGTTTCGCCTCCGCATCCCTAACACGAACGAGATGATAAATGTAACCTTTTGAGATCATTTTCCTTGCCTTAAGATAGGAAATAAACCTACCTTTCGGTGTAGCAATGTTCCCTTTCCATTCAATGACGGGTTCACCCGGAAATTGGAACCTAACCATCTTCGTACGACAGTCAACATTTGCATAGCATGAGGCCAACCAGTCCATTCCCATTATCACATCAAAATCAACCATTTCTAACTCAAATAAATTTGCCGAGGTTTGACGACTACAAATCATCACAGTGCAACCTCTATATACCCTTCTAGCAATCACAGAATCTCCTATCGGAGTAGATACCGCGAGGGGTTTACTTATCAATTCAGGTTCAATGCCAAACTTATTAGCCACAAAGGGTGTAACATATGATAATGTAGATCCCGGATCAATCAACGCATATACATCATAAGAAAACACAGATATAATACCTGTAACAACATCTGGAGATGACTCGAGATCCTGTCGACCTACTAGAGCATAGGTTCGATTTTGAGCACCACTCGAACTCGGCACTGCACCTCTACCCCTACCACGACCTGTCGACTGCTGAAAACCCCGTGCTGGAGGTCGAACTGATGAGGAAGAACCAGACACAGATCCAGTCGGCTGAGCCATACCATCACCTCCTCTATTAGGACAATCCTGCATCATATGGTCAGGCTGCCTGCACGAATAGCATACATCAGAACCTCGACGACACAGTCCAAAGTGGGCCTTGCCGCACTGATCACAATGTGGTGTTAGGGGTCTCATCTGACTAGTATCCCTGTGATGTTGCGAGCCAGATGCCCGCGAACTCTGACCTAGACCAGAATAGGATCGATCATATCGAGGCCTCTGAAACTGTGGAGGAGCACTAGCTACAGGTGGCGCCGAACTCCTCGAAAACTGTGGCCTGATGCGGCCTCTGAAGTCATCAGAATACCCTGCAAATCTCGCCCTCTTATGCTAGCCTCTATCCTTCTCCCTAACTGCCCTCTGCTGGCGCTTACGATCCTCTAGGGTCTGGGCATAAGCTTGAATACGGGAAATATCCATGCCCTCCACCAAGGAGGCTGTCGTACACTCATTTATTAGATGTGGTCCCAACCCATTCACGAACATATGCACCCTATCACTCATCTCGGCCACCATATGGGGAGCATACCTTGCCAAAGAATCAAACTGCATACTGTACTCTCGCACACTCATATTACCTTGTCTAAGGTTCAAGAACTTATCAGCTCTAGCTCGTCGTATCTCAACTGGCAAGTAGTGACGAAGAAATGCCTCAGAAAATTCCTTCCACACAGTTGGAGGAGGGTTCGGACCCCTGGATCTCTCCCAACTATCATACCAGAGAACCGCTAAATCCCGTAGCCGATAAGAAGCCAACTCTACTGCCTCTGTATCACTAACATGTATAACCCGAAGTGTACGATGAACCTGGTCAATAAAAGTCTGTGGGTCCTCCTTGGGGTTTGATCCGGTAAACACTGGAGGGTCTAAATTAATAAAATCACGAACTCTTGTACTAACTGGTTTCTCAGCAGCACCTGTATTCTACCTCTGAGCCTGAGCAGCTACCAAGCTAGTCAATAACTGCAAAGCACTCCGCATATCCTGGTCTGGAGTGCCAGACGGAGGAACTGGAGGCGCTGGGTGCCTTCTAATATCCTCTGGAGGAGATGGAGTAGATGAGGTATGAGAGGGCATCTCACTTTGAGCCTCACTTTGTCCTGCTCTGACTTGGGGCACCTGACTGGTACCCTCTCCCGCTGCTGTATCAAGTCGTCTACTAATCATTTGCTTCCTAGTCGAAGGCATCACTGAAAAAAACAAGGTGAATATTAGAGACGAACACTTACAACTCAACTCTACGCACGATCTAGATTCAGGAAGAAGGTAACAACCCTAGATGTCATGTAGCCTCCTGATTATAAATGTGGCGCGCTACACATCCATAATCAAGACTCTACTAGACACGGCTCATAGACAACCCCTAGGACAGACTTGCTCTGATACCAAGTTTGTCACGACCCAAACTGAAGGGCCATGACTAGCACCCGACCACACTTGCCGAGCACCAACGTACATTTCATCTAACCTTCATTATTATCTTTTAAGGTTGACGAGATCAATATAAATGGTAGACCTAGATCATGGACAACCAGCAATAAAATATAACGGCATGAACATACATAGCAGGGGATGACCAGACAATCAAGAAACTATGTATAAGGTATGAGCTACCTCGCTACTATGAAAGACTATACAACAAAAACTAGCCGACGAGGCATACCAAACTATACATGAGACGACACCTGTCTATGAGCCTCTAACAGAACATAAGTGTTGCAACATAGCCGGAACAGGGCCCCAACATACCCATAATGTCTATAACAAAAATTGCATACCAAGACCAAGGCAAGTCCGGAGAAGGGATCTCGCCAATCACCGCTGAACTGGACAGTCTACTGTGGTGGGGGAGCTGCACATGCCTGTCTATCAGGACCTGCAGCACGACATGCAGCGTCCACAAATAAAAGGACGTCAGTACGAATAAAGTACTGAGTATGTAAGGCAAGGAACCATAAATGTGATCAGTAATGTAAGCAAGGATAGAGAATATACAACCTGTAACATCTTAGTACCTCTGAGGGCTACTTACATGAAATGCATGATACATATGTATAAATACATAAACCTTTAAAGCATTCGCCTCTGTGGGTATCATCATCATCATATCGTACCCGGCCATAATAGGCTCGGTAGAATCGTACCCGACCACGTGGAGCTCGGTAAAACCCAACTGATCAGTGGTTGCACAATAGGTGCCGTACCCGGCCAACTATAGCGTGGCTCGGTAGAGTAAAATAGATACATATATATAATGATGCATGTTCGACTCATGGAATCACATTCTAAACCTTTCGGAGTGACGTAAGGTCGGTATCCTCTATACACGTTATTAGGACTAACTCTTCACTATGAACCTTATAAGATTTAGGAAGTACGAACAACATTGATAACATAAGAATAAGAGAAGTAACATTAACATCAATCGTTCCATAAGAGGGAAAACAATGTAAGTACTGCTAGCTTCTAAGAGTAGAGTATCTTGGAAGCTCGTTCATTACATTATGTACAATCGGATTCGTGCAAAAGAAGGAAAGGGATAGCCTCACATACCTTGTATATACTGCCCCAATCTCAAGCTATGCAATTGTCAAAACTCCTTAGTCTACAATAAGAGAAACGATACTATCGTTATCATTTAAGCGTCATAACTATTATGTATCGACCACAACCTATTTTACGATGAAACGGACAGCACCTCCCCTATATATATGACCTCACACCATTCAAAACAGTCACCAAACAGCCCAAACAACATCAATAATAAACATATTGAGCCTCCCAAAATAGTCCACACATAGCCTAATCACTCCATACATACGACGACCACCGTAGTCGTGTCAAACAACCTGGAAATGTTACGAATAACTATCAGCCCATAACCCTACATATATATGGTGTTTCTCCACACCCTTCCTCCTCCAAAACTCCACAAGATAGTAGTAAAATACGCAGCCCAACAACAACGCAAAACAGTCCACAAAACAATAACATTACTACCAAGCCTTTCGATATATATCTCACAAGTTCTAGCTTCAATGGCTTAGCCGCAACTTGGATAATCTTAAATACATATAGAGTAAGAGGTTCCTTACCTTTATACAGAAAGAACAACTCCAATTTGACCTTAAATTTCCATGAAATATCCCTCCAATGCTGCCACAACAATAAAAAAGCGAAACTAGCGATCAATTAGTGTTTTTCGGCACTAGAATCACTTTAGAAGGCTTGAAATCACCTAGGATTGATATTAAGAACATGAGGGAGTATTTACAGAACATAAACCCTTTAAAACAACCTCCCACATGAGCTGAAACGACACAAAAATGAGCAACAACAAGAAGAACAAGAGACTTACTAGCGCCACGGAATTCCCGACACTTGATTTGTGTTGTTTGCCCTTTTTGGGTCTTGAATCTTGAGAGAACCTTGAGAGGATGTTCCTAGGGTTCTAAGGTCTGAAAATAGTGAAAAGAAATGACTTAAAACGGGTTGGAGGCATCCTATATAGGTCCAAATATCTTAAACCGACTTAGTGGGCCCCATAGAGAGGTGCTTGGCGCAGTCTCGCGAAAATGCGAATATCTCTCTACTCCGAGATCGTATCGATAAACGTTTTAATGCGTTGGAAACTAGACTCATAGATATTTAATTTGGTTGGTAGATCACCCCGTAATTCCTTGTAAATTATGAGAAAATATTAGAAACATTTGACCTAATGTTTAAGTAAAATTATGAACCTAAGTTGCGACAACTTTTGTCGACTTTTGTTTCATAACTCGTTTGACTTCAAGACTTATGATACGGATATTATATGATTAAAATACCTTAATAAATGACCTCTTGAGTGTATTAAGCACCGCTAGATTACCTGAAAATACGAGTTACAACATCCTTGATTCGTTTAACTTCTAATACTGGTTAATCACCCTTATACACTCTTGCATCACTTAAGACCAATAGGATTGACTTCTTATCATCTCAAAGATAATTCCTTCTTGGATTTATGTTAACTAATATATGGCATGAACTAACACATGCGGATATGGGTTGTAACACAAACAATTGGCAAAACCCCTGTTGAGGAAATTATATTCAAGAAGAAGAAAGAAAAAAAGAATACAAAAGAAAATCACCAGGCAGAACGAATATTTATAGGAGATCAATGTCATCTAAAGGCAATAAAATTACCTTAAAAACCTCAACATTAACAATCTCTAACTTCTGAATCAACCTCGCATATTTATCGAATAACCTGTGTTGTATTTATGTTCAGCTTGACAGAATTCATTACCATGATCATCAGCATATCCAAGTATGACCAGTATTTACCTCAGGAGGCTAAGTGATGATCCTGTTTGTGCTTTTATTTGTTCATTGTTCCAATGTGAAGAGCGATTTCTTGAATGACCAGGTTTAGCAATCCGGCTAGGTAATTGGCTATCTTCGTCAATAAAATCAGCATGAAGATCTTCATTTTCATCTTCAGATAAAGAAGCATTCCCCTTGACTTGATTTACGTCACTGTTTGTCAAAGAAGAACTCTTATCAAAAGAATCTTCATTGGAGTTTCCACTTTCTTGCGTTGCAGATCCATTAAGCAAACAAGAGTCCAAGTATTCCTTCGAACTACCATTTAGTTTTGGCAGAAATGGGTTTCCACCCTTAAGCCAACTTGAAAATCCATTCCTCTTCGAGTCAGTTTGTATAAGATGTACAGATTTACGTGGCAGTCGAGCATCGGGAGAGGTTTCAGATGAAACTATCAAAGCTGCTCCATCACCAACCAGCCCAGCAAAGCTTACAACTTCTGTCGTCACCGATGGCAATATCAGCCAATTCTCCTTTTCCAGCACCATCTTGAGAGCCTGTATTAGAAAAGATATTTAATATCTTATCATGCAGAGGGTGCAAAAACACAAACAGGATAACTCTAATGAAGGGTCTTTATGTAGGGTCCCTAAATAAAAATAACAAATGAAAAAGAGAAAAGAAAAGTGATTGGATAAGAGAAATGCAAAGGTAGGCGCCTACATTTCTGATGCAATTTGCAAATCCGCAAGTTGTCAAAGCATGCCATGATTGACTGAAAACAAACTTTCAAAGCATGTCATGATTTACTGAAAACAAGGAAATTTTTCCTATAAATAGCAGCCTCGTTTCTTCATTTGAATCACACCAAAAAACGAGAGAAGCATAAATCAGTGAGAGTAATCCACAGATTGTGGTCTGTGAGATAACTAGTGAGTTGTAGTAATATTGTAGTGAGGTGTTTTAAATGAAGAGTGTTATTTCTTTCTAAGTTGTAGTAGTCTCTTCACACTACTGAGTTGTAATATTATAGTGGTAATATTGCTCCACTCGGATATTGTATTTTATCCCGCTAAAATATTTGGTGTCATTGTTACTCTCTTGTGTTATTATTATTTGTTGTGGATATTATTCCTGAGCGAGATTATTTTTTATCCCAACAACGTGGTATCAGAGCCATGGCAAATAATGGTCCGCTATCTTTTCAGTACCCCCGTCTGACAAAAGATAATTATGAGAAATGGTGTCTACGTATGAAAGTCATCCTTGGCTCTCAGGATGTATGGGAAATCGTAGACAGAGGGTATGCAAAACCCGATAATGAGGAAGCTCTGCCCCAAAATGAAAAAGAGGTCTTGGCAAAGACAAGGAAGAAGGATCAACAAGCCCTCACGCTCATCCACCAATGTTTGGATGATGCCATGTTTGAGAAGGTGGCAGATGCTACCACCTCAAATGAAGCTTGGGAGATTTTACAAAATTCTCTTCAAGGAGTTGACAAGGTGAAAAAGGTAAAATTTCAAACTCTAAGGGCTGATTTTGAAGTTTTAAAAATGAAAGAATCCGAATGCATCTCGGATTATTTTTCAAAAGTGAAGGTTGTTGTAAATCAACTAAGAAGATACGGGGAGGACATAGAAGATGTTTGTGTGGTAGAAAAGATCTTTCGCACTTTAACACCTAAATTTGATTTTGTGGTGTGTGCTATTGAGGAATCTAAAGATTTAGACTCTATGATGGTGGAGCAATTGGAAGGTTCTTTACAGGTCCACGAAGAAAAGATCAAAAGGAGACAAGAAGTGTCATTGGAGCAACTTCTTAAAACTCAGGTATCCTTCAAGGATTATGGAGGTGAAACAAGCTATCGAGGAAACGAACGAGGACGAAGAGGAGGCCGAGGTCGAGGAGGTCATGGAAGAGGAAGAAGTAATGGTAACAACTTCAACAATGAAGTTAAAATCACCCAAACATTCAGAGGTCGTGGTTGTGGACAAAGAGGAGGAAGAGGACGTGGATACTACCAAGAAAATAATGGACAAAGGTATGACAAATCAAAAATTGAATGTTATAATTGTCATAAATTTGGCCATTACTCTTGGGAATGTCGTAGCAATGTTGAAGAAAAGGCTAACCTTGTTGACGACAAGAAAGAAGAAAATGAGTCAACGTTGTTGATGGCACTCAAGGAAGAAGACAGAGATGATTGCAGCTCGTGGTATTTGGACAATGGAGCAAGAAATTATATGTGTGGATGCAAAGAGAAGTTTGTGGAGATCAATAAAACAGTGAGAGGTAATGTGTCCTTTGGAGATACCTCAAAGGTTCAAATCGAAGGGATAGGTACGATTCTGATCTCCTGTAAATATGGTAGTCACAAGTTAATTCAAGATGTTTATTATGTGCCAAAATTAAAAAGTAATATTTTAAGTTTGGGCCAACTTCTTGAAAAGGAATATGACATCCACATGAAAAATATGCATTTTTGGCTTAGAGATTCAAGTGGAATTCTAATTGCTAAAGTGCATATGGCAAAGAATAGATTGTTTTCTCTGAATCTTAAAACAATTGATGCAAAGTGTTTGAAGGCTAATGTGCAAGATGAATCATGGTGTTGGCACATGCGATTTGGGCACTTAAATTTTGAAGCGCTCAAATCAATGGGAGAAAAGAACATGGTGCATGGGATACCATCAATTAACCATCCCAATCAATTGTGTGAAGCTTGTCTTCTTGGAAAGCATGCAAGGAGGAGTTTTCCAAAGGAGGCCATGTCAAGATCAACCAAGCCGCTCCAGCTTGTCCACACTGATGTGTGTGGACCAATCAATCCACCTTCTTTTGGTAAAAGAAAATACTTTCTGCTTTTCATTGATGACTTCAGTAGAAAGACTTGGGTTTATTTCTGAACCAAAAATCTGAAGCTTTTGCTGCTTTTAAAAATTTCAAAGTACTTGTGGAGAAAGAAAGTGTCTATGAAATTAAAGCTCTAAGGTCCGATAGAGGAGGCGAATTCACCTCAAACGAATTTAATGACTTATGTCAACTTCATGGAATTCGTCGCCCTCTAACGGTACCTTATTCACCTCAACAAAATGGTGTTGCAGAGAGAAAGAATCGAACGATTCTTAATATGGCTAGATGTATGTTGAAAGCTAAAAGTATGCCTAAGGAATTTTGGGCCGAAGCTGTTTCTTGTGCAGTTTATTTGAATAACAGGTCTCCAATAAGAAATGTTAGAGATCAAACTCCTCAAGAAGCATGGAGTGGAAGAAGCCAAGTGTCAAGCACTTGAGAATCTTTGGGAGCATAGCCTATGCTCATGTTCCACATCGAGGGAGAGAAAAGCTTGACGATCGAAGTGTCAAGCATGTGTTTGTTGGCTATGATACGAGTTCAAAAGGCTACAAGCTATACAACCCAAGCAGCGGTAAGGTGGTGGTAAGTCGTGATGTTGAATTTGATGAAGAACTGGCATGGAATTGGGAAGCTGAGGAAGAAACTTCATATGATTTTCTTCCATACTTTGGTGATGAAGAAGAACCGGAGACCGTGGAACCTGTGCAGGACACAACTCTACCTTCTTCTCCAATAAATGTTGCATCTCCCTCTTCTCAAGAAGGTTCAAATGAACAGCCGTAAAAGACAAGGTGCATTCAAGAGCTCTATGAGGACACATAAGAAGTTACTAATTTTGATTTTTTATGTTGTCTCTTTGCTGACAGTGAACCAATGAACTTTGATGAAGTTGTTACAAACAAAAGGTGGAGATAAGCCATGGAGAAGGAGATTGAGTCAATAGAGAAGAACAACACTTGGGAGTTAACAACTGTTCCCAAGGGTCATCGAGCAATTGGAGTGAAATGGGTATACAAGACAAAGAAGAATGATGATGGAGATGTGGAGAGATACAAGGCACGACTTGTAGCTAAAGGCTACAAGCAAAGGCAAGGCATTGACTATGAAGAAGTCTATGCACTTGTTGCCCGCATGGAGACTATTCGTTTGCTGATCTCTTTGGCGGTGAAAATGAAGTGGAAGATTCATCAACTAGATGCCAAGTCAGCCTTTTTGAATGGCTATCTTGAAGAAGAAGTCTATGTTGAACAACCATTAGGCTTCATGGTCAAAAACCATGAAGATAAAGTGTTGCGGTTGAAGAAAGCTTTATATGGATTAAAGCAAGCCCCACGAGCATGGAATAGTTGCATCGACAAGTATTTTCAAGACAATGGGTTTACTCGTTGTCTCCATGAATATGCTCTTTACCTTAAAGTTTATACTAATGGAGATATCTTAATTGTTTATCTTTATGTTGATGATCTTATTTTCACGGGTAATAACCCAAGTTTGTTTGAAGCTTTCAAGAAAGATATGTCACGTGAGTTCGAGATGACAGACGTAGGGTCCATGTCATATTACCTGGGCCTAGAAGTGAAGCAGATGGAGGATGGAATTTTTATCTCTCAAGAAAGCTATACAAAGGAGATATTGAAGAAGTTCAACATGCTCGATTGCAACCCCGTGAACACACCGATGGAAAGTGGGACAAAATTGTCCAAGTTTGATGAAGGGGAAAAAGTGGATCCCACATTCTTCAAAAGTCTTGTGGGAAGTTTGAGGTACTTGACTTGTATCAGACCAGATATACTTTTTGCAGTTGGAGTAGTAAGTCGCTTCATGGAGGCTCCTACCTCTACTCACTTGAAGGTCACTAGAAGAATTCTTCGTTACCTAAAAGGTACGATTGATTTTGGGTTATTTTATTCTTTTTCTAATGATTTCAACCTTGTGGGATTTTGTGATAGTGATTATGCGGGAGATATTGATGATAGAAAAAGTACAACTGGTTTTGTATTTTTCTTGGGTGATTCTGTTATTTCTTGGAGTTCAAAGAAACAGTCCATTGTTACTCTCTCGACTTGTGAAGCCGAATATATAGCAGCAACATCATGTACCTGTCATGCTATTTGGCTAAGGAGATTATTAAAGGAGCTCAATTTGCCACAAATGGAAGCTACAGAGATTTGTATTGATAACAAATCTGCACAGGCACTCGCCAAGAATCCGGTATATCATGATCGAAGCAAGCATATAGATACAAGGTATCATTTCATCAGAGAGTGCATTGCCAAGAAGGAAGTCAGGCTCAAATATGTGAAGTCTCATGATCAAGTTGCAGATATCTTCACAAAACCTCTTAAGTTTGAAGATTTTCAAAGATTGAGATCAAGACTTGGAATGAAGTAGAAAAATCAAAATTAAGGGAGAGATTTGTAGGGGCCCTAAATAAAAATAACAAATGAAAAAGAGAGAAAAAAACGTGATTGGATAAGAGAAAGGCAAAGGTAGGCGCCTACATTTCTGATGCAATTTGCAAATCCAATTTGCATTTGCAAGTTGTCAAAGCATGTCATGATTGACTGAAAACAAACTTTCAAAGCATGCCATGATTGACTGAAAACAAGGAAACTTTTCCTATAAATAGCAGCCTCGTTTCTTCGTTTGAATCACACCAAAAAACGAGAGAAGCATAAATCAGTGAGAGTAATCCACAGATTGTGGTCTGTGAGATAACTAGTGAGTGATAGTAATATTGTAGTGAGGTGTTTTAAATAAAGAGTGTTATTTCTTTCTAAGTTGTAGTAGTCTCTTGACACTACTGAGTTGTAATATTATAGTGGTAATATTGCTCCACTCGGATATTGTATTTTATCCCGCTAAAATATTTGGTGTCATTGTTACTCTCTTGTGTTATTATTATTTGCTGTGGATATTATTCCTGAGCGAGATTATTTTTTATCCCAACACTTTAATGATCAAATTACTAAATCTGACTTAAATGACTTCGTATAAAACATGCGTACATGAGTTAGGTTGCATAACCAATCAACATTTCTCCAAACACTACACGAGCACCCCAGATGATGAACATTTTCACGAATTTGAGCTTGAGTATAGAGATTATCAAGCACAACTCTCCACTAATGTCATTATAAGACTCAACAAATCAAATATGAATGATGCGAGTTAAGATTGAGCTTTGACTAATGACTCTGTAGAAATGTGACTAACTCACAGGCAAGTAAAAGCTTGAACAATTTCTTTTTTATACAAATAACAAAAAATTGCATGTAAATTGAGGGTCTAACAAATTTCTTAGACATACCGCAATAGTCCATATCTTTTATGTCATGAATTTCCCACAGGTCATTCTTCCGAGTAAGAGAAGTACCGATCAAATTTATAGGGTAATTCTTCTATACACATGCTACTTTATTAAATCTCAACCAAAAGCATTGCCTCTTCTCGTAAAACTGAAATCAATCACAAACATGAAAATATTTTACCCTTTATTACAACTCTCATCCCCCACACCTGGGGCTATCAAGCAAGCAGTTCTGCATAATACTGGTACAAAGGCATGCACAAGTAAGTCTAAATGGTTCCAGTAGATTCAAGAAAACGGCACCAAGAACATCTCTTACCCATTACTTCATAATGCTCCATGACATGGCGTGACAAGCGTTCAGAAATTCTGTCCAGCTGTGCTAATCTAAGAGCAGCCTACAGTTTAATACAAAGCAGAATTAATTTTTTTAGTAATGAAGCATTTATTTATAAAGTTGATACATGTCTCATAAAAGCATACTGGTAAAAAGTTCTGGGGCTCTTTTATCCATGACAAAGCCAATTATAAAATGTGGTCCCTATGTTTGTTTCTACTATGAGTTGCTTTTCCGATGGAACGAGAATTGGTAACAAAATAGGAAAGAAGCTGAAAAAAGAAATGGATTCAATTCCATATAATAAAGGCAAAAATCAAGGAAAACAAGCTCCTTCACGTCATTGCAGATTGCCAAGTCGTACAACAAATAATATCAATTATTTTTTACAACAAATAAATGTTAAGAAAACTAGTACAAGATCAAAGATAGAGTGGAATATTCAACTAGTATACTCTACCACATGCACCAATAGCAAAATATTAGTAGCATACTTCCAAGCTTACCCTCTTTGCATGCAGACAAATAACAAATTGCATAAGAAACAATCTTCAACATGCTTGGGGCCCCCAAACATAGAGAAGAAATACAAACGAGAATAGAACTCATTTCTAGTCCGCCTTCTCTAGTTTTCACAAAATATCATTTTTCACTCCGATTTTTTGTTGAGATGGGACTATACTTTTAAGTAAAATGTTAAAATACTTCACTAGTCAAAATACTCAAATAATACGAGTATAAAGCTTGCGTAAACCAATGCGCTGGACTGCACATTTATGTTGACTATCCAACTTACATCAAGTATATATACAGTAAAGAGAGTAGCGTCAAGAGCAGTGTTTAGAAAAGCGATCGCTTCGTCGCTTAAAGCGCGAAGCGACGCGACAGTGTATCGCTTCAGGCTGCTCGAAGCGATGCGATCTTGAAAAGCGCGCGCTTCACTAGCTAAAGCGACGAAGCGACGAAGCGAGAAAATCGACGAAGCGATCGCTTCTTTTACAAAAGCGCACTGGGCCCTTTTTTTAAAAAAAAAACTTGGGGTCTGTTTTTTAATTAAACAAAAAAGACCCCTAAATAGTCACAACAGACCACTGCTTCTCCCGTCAAAACAGAGACATCAACAAAGGGCTAGGGTTGACCCCTTCTCTCTCAAGCTCGAGCTCGACCACTGCTTCTCCAGTCCAGGTAATTTCTTTCTCCTTTCTTCTTCATTTCTTCTTCTCCTTTCTTCTTCTCTTTTCTCCTTCTCCTTTCTTATTTTTCTTCTGCTTCTGCTGCTTCTTCTTCTTCTACTTCTACTGCTTCTTCTTCTTATTTTTCTTTTGCTTCTGCTTCTTCTGCAGTTCTGCTGCTTCTTCTTCTTCTACTTCTACTGCTTCTTCTTCTTCTTATTTTCCTTCTGCGTCTGCTTCTGTTGCTTCTTTTTCTGCGTCTGTTTCTGCTTCTTCTGCTGCTTCTGCTTCTTCTTCTGCTTCTGTTTCTGCTTCTACGTTATTATATTTCAGCATATAAAATTAATTATATATAAGTATTATTTTTAGTTTATGTGATTTTTAAAATGTTTTTTTCAGTTTATATAATTAATTATTATATATATTATTATTATATGTATTTTCAGTTTATTGATTATGTTTTTTTTCTTATATCTTAAATAATAGGGATATTAAAATGTCTCAAAGTTCGAAAGAGAAAGACCCGGCTTGGCAATATGGCGAGAGAACTAATGAGAAGAATATGTGGATGGTTTGTGGTACCTAGTACCTACTTTTAAGTATTTAAATTGAAGTTTTTGATTATTTATAATTTTACATTATGTTTTTTAAGAATTGCGCTTCACTTTAATAAAGCGTGCGCTTCGCTTTGCGCTTCGCTGCCCTTGTCGCTTTTTTGCGCTTCGCGCTCTCAAAAACACTGGTCAAGAGAGTGGACAGTTTAGAGCCATGTCCCTTTGACCGTTATTCTTCTTTCTTTAATAAGAAAAAACAACTCAAATTGATATGAAAGGAATAAAAGATGAGTACATGTCGTCAATGATCAATCTACGTCGAATAACAAAGTTTCCTAAATCTTGTGGAAGATTGTAAGAGAAACATTATGCAAGTGGTAAATTGTTTTACACACAAAGAATGGAGGAAGACTGCTGTACCCAAGCATCTTGCTGTGAAAGAGACCACTCGAGAAGAAATCTGAGCTTACACTCCTTATCTTAAAAAAAGGGAGAGTTCTGGGCTTACACTCTGTCTAAAATCCAAATGCGCCATAGAATAGTCAATAAAACACCTTGCAAGAGAAGTTTACCATTCATTGTGCCACCATTTTGTCCGTTAAACATTAACTGACTGAATATGGAATCCCCACAAAATTGCCAAATAACCCAAATGATCTCTGCCACAATCCACTTGCAAAAGGAAATGTCTAAACAACTCAATGGGACATTTTAACATCCAAATGACGATGATTTTTCTTTTTTTTTTTACCAAGAAAATCGTTTTCCAGCTTCAAATTTCGGGGGATAATGGCCCCCTCTACCGTTCTCCACTTAAATACTAGACTTGGTCCCCATCCAGGATTCAAACTCATGACGTGCGACTACCACCCATCCCACGATGTATCCCCTTCGCCGTTGAACCAGAACTTTGAGGGGCATGAGGACGGTTATGCCTATATTTTGTGGATCTGTCACTTGAATGTATCATTACCCAAGGCATAATTGGCTGGATCACTGGATCTAAAACTAGTGCGTATTGCCATGAGCCTATTGAACCCAACATAGATCAAGCACCGCCTTCTTTTTATCACCCAACAATTAAAGGTGACTGTTTCTTTGCCAACAAAGTAATCTGATGCAGATATTGGGTACATATTTGCAGCGGAAGTAATAACTTTCAGATTCTTCATAAACCATAAAGCGGATAACAATTCTTCTATCTTAAAAAAAATACTCTCTTGCTAATTGATATACAGTTAAACATAACAAACAACAATTAAACTTGTACAATGACAAGCATATGGCAAATCAAATAAAGAATTCTCCCTCAGCACCCATAAGAAAGAATTGCAAGTACCTGTTCTTCCAAGTAAGCTAGTTCACCATCTTCAGAAGGAATATGCTCCAGAATATGTCCGACAGGATCAAATTCCTACATGTAGATATCCCAGGAATCATCACGAGAATTGGAGTGATATGGATTGCAAATGCTCAAGTACAGAGACAACTAAGGGGAAGAAAAGAAGATAAAAGTTGAAGCAACTAAGGGAATAAAAAAATAGATCTCCAACAGATTGGCAATGGAGGAAGATAACGAGTAAATAACATGGCCAGGAATCAAGATGTATGCTGTACTCAAAGATCCTTTCCATGTAGAAAGACAATAACCCATGCATATGCTGCAGCTTTCACACGAATGAAAGCTAGGTTCATTAACAGAATAATCTTGATGAAAGAACTAATAAAAGACATGAGTTGTTTGCTGACAGAAGTAATAGCCTAACAGGCAGGCCAATCCTTTCAGTCTACACCCACACCAAACTGTAATTAGTAGAAAGTCCACCACGATTGGCATTTCTTGTCTACAATTCATAAACACTTGTTTCTCAACAAATGTTAAGTGTGGAGGTAATACTTTCAAAAGAGCGAAGTCTGGATTGAGCTGATGGAAGAATTTTGACTAAGAACGCAAAGAAAAATCAAAAACTTGCATCATGAGAAGAAAATTAGAGGTAATTATCCAATAGCAATCAAACTACAAGCAACAACAACATGACAACTTATAGAGACTGACAGTGTTAACCCTGTTCAAAGTTCATGGAAAGAGCTTTGTTACATAAATCCTGGGGAAGAAGTCTGGGAATTACAGATCATATGCCTGGTAACTACTCCGATAATACTCGTGCAAAGATTGATGCAGATCTTGCTAATATATAAGAAATGAGGTATACAACGACTTTCATAGGCTCATTAGCAAAGGCCAAATATTATCACATCAATGAAATCTGTATTAGGATCATCATCCGTACTATACCAATGATCCACTAGAGAACGTACAGGACAGAAAGACACGCAACTATAATATTTATTAAAATGCAGAAGGTGAAACCTCTTAATAGAATTCTTCCTCCAGCTCCTCGACAACTTGACCAGGCTGTTTGCTCCCATATATAGAGCTCAATTCCTCTGAGCTTGATGACAGAGCATGTCTCTGATGGGGTGGTAGTCCAGCTAGAACACGTGCAGTGCAGCAGCGGCTGCAGCTCGTTCAGGAACCTGCAGGAAAACTTGTAAAAATAGAACTGAAGGCCGTTTTTTGCTTAGTCGTCAAAAAAAGAATAGAAATGAAGACAGTTAAGGAAAATGTCGACAACCTTCACGCAATTTATAATACTCCCTCAGAAACAGAGACTGAATGATCGCATTTTTATTTCCGTTCATGTTTACTAGAGGTGCACATAGGGAGCACGCATGCGACACATTAATTGTTCTTTAAGTGCTTACACCCCAAAAACTGACAGAAATAAGAAAACTTCAGTCATAAGATACAGCATACATAAGAGAAGTGGATGCCTTCAAGAAAAATACATAACCATGCCCTCCAATTTCTCCGAACATCACTCTAAAGTATACCAACCTTTTTAATGTAACTTTTGCCTATTCCAGTGAAGGTGGAGAAGAGAATAAACAGTCTTAGAAATAATTTCTTATAGGATGGCAATCCTGAAATTAGAAAATTGCATTTGCTTAGGTAGCAAAAAATCAAAATATGAAAAAAGGAGGTTGACTTGGGGTGAGGATACTAGAATATAACAGAGGCTTGCTATGTAAATGGTTGTGGAGGCTTAACGATGGGAAAGCTGCTTTATGGAAACTGTTATTACTTATTATCACTAAGTATTTGAAAGAGGGTTTTTGGGATGCTAAACCGGTGGATTCCCTTGTGGAGTTGCTGTCTGGAAGCAGATTGTTAATCTGTGGGGAGAATTCAAGAATTCTGTTAAACTAGACTGTTCCCTTTTCATACTTTTAGCATTAAGCTTCATCTGCAACTTCCTGATCTCCATTGAGATAGGAAGAACAGCTAACACAAGGACAGAAGGTAGTCACATATATATTAATATATCTAGTCAGCTATAGCAGATCCTTCGCTCACATTTTAATATTTCATACTAGATGATGCACTTTGCTGCTTTTATAATCAATTCTTTTTAGCTTGTATATTTCGATGCTACAAATATTACTGGTATTTTGGAAACTAGAAACAAACTTATTATATGATGAATAGGTGGTTAAAAAAGCTTTGTTCAAACTCACTACCTCTGGTTGGCTGAGAATACGATTATGTGAGCTTCTTTACCAATCACACATAGCAGCATGCAAAATTCTCCTTTGACGCCTTGTAAGACATTATATGTCAATCTTGTGATTTTTCACCAGTAATCTGCACAGGAACAGGACCCATCTTGAAAGCTGTGGAACCGATTGACATCTCTTACAACTATCATTCTCATTGTGACCTTTGAGATAAGCTTCAAAGCAGAATGGCAATCATCACATATTCTGAGATTCTTAATAACATGAATTGGCGCTTGGGATGGTGTTTTCATGAGAGCATATGCTACAGCCAGCTTTTCGCTGTGGTAACTAAGATAACCTTCTTGCTGTTCTTGCTCGACATCATGCAAGACAGAAGCTGTGTCTGGAACATAACCCAACGGTTTTATATCAGCCAACAATTTTCTCACCTTCTCATGAATTTGAGCCGTCTCTGGGTGTTGAGTGTCATCAGAAACAAACACATGAGTTTCATTTCTTATTTCAGTCCAGCTCAACCCAGGTTCTTTCTTTATGTTCCTTTCTCTTAATAGCTTCCGTATCTTTGCTACTCCATCCCACCTTTTCACCTTGGCATGCATATTGGACAACAGGATATAGGTTCCCACATCGTTGGGATTCAATTGCAACAAATGCTCTGCTACTCTCTTTCCTAAATCATAATTGCGGTGGACGTTACAAGCATTAAGCAACGTACGCCAGGCAACGACATCCCATGTGATTGGCGTCGACCTCATGAAATTCTCAGCCTCATCAAGTTTTCCAGCTTTACCTAGGAGCCCAACAACACAGGTATAGTGCTCTAACCCAGGTTCAAGGCCGATGTCCCTCATTAGATGCTGCAAGTAGTAAAATCCTTCTTCTATTCTACCCAAATGTCCACAAGCCAAAAGAACCCCCACAAAGGTTACATAGTTTGGTTTCTCTTCGGCAGCTAACATGTGCTGAAACACAAACAATGCTTCCTCACCAAGCCCATGATGAGAGAAACCTGATATTGTCATATTCCAAGTAACAGTATCTCGAGATATCATGTTTGAAAACAAGGCCCTAGCTGCTTCGATATGGCCACTCCTAAAATACATATTGATCAAAGCATTCCCAACTACAACAAAAGCTCCATGTCCTGTCTTCTCAACACGTGCATGTAACGTTTTCCCGCAACCAAGTGCTGATAGACCCGCACAGGAATTCAACAACACTGCGAATGTGTATTCATTTGGCACAACATCCTGAAATTCCATTCGTAAGAACAGTTTCAGGGCTTCCTCAAAGCATTCATTTTGGAAATTTGCAGCCAAGATTGCCGTCCAAGACACCACATTATGGTTAGGATACGAATCAAAAATATATCTTGCACCTGAAATTTCACCACACTTTCCATACATGTCCATGATTGCACTGCTTAGAAACACATCAAGCTGAAGACCAGACTTCAGCATTCTGCAGTGAACTTGTTTACCCAACTTCAAATCCTTGAGGCGAGCACAAAGACCAAATATGTTCACGTAACTGACACTATCCCCCGCCGAGCCGTCAGCCAACATCCTTGAGAAAACATCCAATGCTTCACTTGTATACCCATGATCCAAGAACCCCTTCAGTACAGAATTATAAGTAATCATGTCTAATCCAGGAACAGACTTCAAGGTTTCCAGAACCCCTTCCATATCTGAAGACATTGTATACAAGGATAAAAGAGCATTCTTCACATACTGGTGAAACACCAATCCTGATTTTAACACTAACGCATGACACTGCTGCCCTTCGTGTAGCAAACGACCGCTGGAACAAGACGAAAGTACGGTAGACAAGACATACTCATTTGGGAATATTTTATCCACTGAAATCATGTCTTTGAACAAATTGGTTACTTCCCAAGCATAACCATTGTGCAAATACCCCGCCATTAAAATGCTCCAAGAAACTACATTTCGTTGACTCAATCTGTCAAACACCCGCCGAGCAACAGCAAGTTGTCCACACCTCGAGTAGAGATTAATGAGACAATTATTCTGAATTATGTGGTCTTCTGAGGCATGACTAGAAACAACAAGAAGTGCATGAACAACTTTTCCCAACTTGAAGTTCCCATCATCAGCTAACTTTTTCAACAACTTTACAGCATACTCCACGGAAAAGAGACGTTGGGAGGTCACTTGGGATAGAGAAAACGCACTCACATGCAGAAGAGCGTGTGTGGACATTGCTTGTCAGAAACATAGTCAAGTCTCACTATAGTCTTGTTTGTAGAGTAATACAGCTCCAGACACTTGAAGTGTATGTTGACGGAACAAAAAGAATGCTAAATCTGAAAATATAAGACAAGACATGCTTTAGAATATATACTGTCAAAAATTATATAGAAAAACATGTGCAAGAACCATGTATCAAGTTACTTCAGCATGCATTTGAAACCAAGAAGCTTCTTCTCTTATTTACATCAGTTACAATATTGCTATACTAGTATCTTCTTCCCAGCCCCCCCCCCCCCCAAAAAAAAAAAAACACTGGACACATGTCAGTCATAGCTTTCCATTTAATTAGTGAACTTAGCAACTTATAAACCCTAGACGAAAATTGCACTGCAAAAAGACGATGCTAGATTCTTGTATCGGTCCATCAAATGACAAAAGCAAATACTAGTTTCAACCAAAGTTCAGTCACGCAATCATAATGAACGCTGCCCACGCTAGTAATTCCAATCACTTCTTTATTTGTTCAACTGTTCAACACCTTAACTAAAAATTTAAGCTAATTCAGAACGATTCAAGATTTGAACTTTTTAAGTTTGTAACTACTCTAAACAGAATAAGCTCAGTTTTTTCTATAACTCATAAATCCTCGAGGGCCATTGGTGCACGTTTAAACTCGGTAGTATATAATTCCCCCCTCCCCCTCCCCAAACCCCAAAAAAAAAGATTAAGCTCAAGTTTAGAGTCTAAAGTTAGCACCTTTGACAAACAAGATTTTAGCAAATTTTAGAACAGTACGACAGGAATTAATATGAAGAGGAGAAAAAGAGAACCTCTGTAGAAAAGCAGATACATGGAGCAGACGGTGCAGAGAGGGCGAGCAACTGATGGACCGAGGAATTAAGAGATTTGATTTTCAAAAAAGAGTAATAAAAATGTTTTTTTAGAAAAAAGAAACTTTTTAAAAAAAATAGAAAAAAAACAACAAAACACACAAAAAAAGGGTTTGGTTGGAGAAATGGTTGAAATTGTTTTGGTAAATTCTTTTCAGGTTTTCTAGCTTTGTTTATTTTGGTTGTCTTAAAAGAGTTTTTTTTTTTCAAACTTTATCAAAATAATTTCTTTTGTAGCTTTATGGAGAAGTTAAGAAAAAATAATATTTGAAAAACAAGTTATTTTTTCTGTTTCAGATAAAACATTGCTATTTAACAAAAATAGAAAAATAATTTTTCAAAAAAGAAATTAACGCACATCAAAACAATATAAAACATTGGGTTTCGTCATAAAATAATACTTTTTAAATACACAGATGAATTATTTTGGTTAGACCTAAGTTTTTTTTCAATTAGATCTTACCTTTTCTTCCATAAGGTGATAGATTAATGCTTGTAAATTGTGTTGTATGTGGCAGTGACCAAAATTATGCTTGCACTCTTGTAACTATATTTTTATTTTACCGAGAATTAAAATTCTCATTAATTGTGTTTGTTCTAAATGCATTATAGACAAAATTTATTTTGAAATTCAAGTAGAAGGGAATATTTTTATGACTATCATTTAGAATAGACATATCAAGCTTAATGATGCATATTTAGGAACGCTATAATCTTATAAAGTAGTTTCGATTACACTTATATTGTGAAGTACAAGCGGATATTCTTATGACTAGATCATTGATAATAGTCAATATCAAGCTTAATGATGCATATCTAGGACTGCTACCATTTTATAAAGCTAGTTTTGATTACACTTATATTGTGAAGTACAAGGGGATATTCTTATGACTAGTGTCACACCTCCTTTTTCCCGAGGTATTGGAAGTTTTTCCAATCAAAGTGATATATTCGAAATGGAATTATTTATTTAATTTAGAGTAGCCACTTGGAATATTCAGTATGGTGTCCCAAGTCACCGGTTTATTTTAAAATCGCAAATCGAGGAAATTGACTCTATTTATAGTCCGCAAAACACACAAGACCGGTTAAGGAATTCTGTTAACCCAGGAGAAGGTGTCAGGCACTCACGTGTTCCGTGGTTTTAGCACGATCGCTCAACTATTAATAATCGGCCTAATTATCTGATTTAATACATATTTAAAACCTACTGTGCATTTTTAACTTTCTAACCGCTTTTAATAGAATTTGAATTGCTTTTAGAATTTATGGAGTTTATTTGAACAAGTCGCGATGTCGCGCACTCGTTTGTTTTTGTACATATTGTGAATCACGTCACGTGAAACGCACCCGCGATTTACAACATGTTCATTTTAATTATTATTTGAAGTTATGGTCGAGTAGCGTGAAACGCACACTCGAATTGGGGATTATGTATCATTACTACGCCACGGGAACCGTACCCATAGTAACGATGATTAGTTTATGAATCCCAAGTCACTCTAATTGGGAATTAGGTTCATGAAATATTTATCACACTAAGTTTGAGATTGTTTATAAAGCCATAAACCATCGAGTCATTACTGGAGATTAAAGTGAACCGATTTTGGAAAAAAACAAAAGGATTGCCCTTCACATGTTGAATCATTAGGCAATTACCCCATTCAAGAGTTAACATACTTCACCCTCACTACTGTTTCAAGGAATCAAATGCTAATATAGTGTAAGGACTCCATTTCACGCAGTGAATCAATTCATCAACTGCACTTTCGGGAAGAAAACTTAACAGACCATAGGGGAAATGGGATTTACAGGGGCCAAACCATGACTTTGACCAAATACAAGTAGTTTTCACACAGTCACAAATGTTACACACCCATATCATGTGATTTAAACATGCAAAACTGTTACGTCAAATTCTTTATCCAACAGCAACTAATATACTTTTAAGTTCAACAAAAGGTGAAAGAAAGTCAAACTATAAACCTCACACCAAATCTTTTACAGTAATGACCATCAGATTTCTAGCCTTCGCTTGATCTGTAACTTTACAATTGCCTTTCAAAGTCCAGTCACTCTTTATGCAGTCATTAAAATAATCATGTACATAACTAACGCATCAACATAAGATATATATGGCACATATTTATTTGATTCCAAATCGGCAGGTAACGTGTTTAATTCAGTAATTTGAATGCCAAAATGATTTGAAGTAAAGGAACAAAGGACCATATCATGGAAATCATAATCATAAAGTAACAAGTAACATATTCATTAGATCAAACAGGGACTAGCAATTATAACTAGCAACAGTGATTTTATAGATTGAAAACAAATGGAGCTGATAAGCGATGATTTTACTAGAATTCCAGAATTTACATATAGAGTTTGGGATATGTACCTAGGATGCAGACAAATGATCGGGATTTACTTTCGGAGCTCAACAATGAAGTGAATCAGCAGCACTCGGCAGCAATTTGAGAGTTTAACCAACAAATCAACAGAAAACCAAATAGCTCTTTGAAGCTACAGATCTAAACTAGCATTTTTAGGCATTTGGAGTATTTTCAACTGCTGCTCTTGTGTTTCTTAGCTACCCTCGATTTCAAATCTCAATAACGAAACTGCAGATGGTGAGGCGAGTCTATGAGTATGGTGTGTGAAATACTGAGAGTGAGAGATGGGGTTTGTCCGTTGTTCTTCAGAGATAAAAGGAATTGTGGCGGCTAGATTTTACTTACACTATGTTATGTTTGGATCGTTGTTGCCCGTATATATATACTATGCTTTGGTGAAATGTTTGTTAGCCTTTTTTTAACCTTTATAAGTGCATTGGAAGTTGGATAAAATTGTAAATCAAAGATTATTTAAAATAAATAAATAAATTTCCATATTACAAAAAAGGAAAAAAAGAAGAGAATAATAAATGAGAAACTTTTCTTCAATTAATATCCCAAAAAAAACGAATTAATAGGAGAAACTTCTTCTTCAATTAATATCCCTAATAAAGAGGGTTTGATTAAAAAAAGGAAAAGAGAAATAATAGGAGAATAAGTTGAAACTTATTGTTAACAAAATTCAAGGAGAAATTAAAGCTGTAGTAGGTTCAAAAGGGAAAAAGAGTAATAGAATAAGTAAAAAGTTGGAGTGATATTTAATATCCCTATTACAAGAGTTAAGAAACGTCAGTTATTATCTTAATTTTTGATTCTTTATGGTTACTAGAGTTTAGTTTCTTGGTTGGTTAATACATTCACCAACTTAATTTGTTTGTTGGTGAATTTCTTGAATTCGAATTCTGGAACTAAAATTATTTAGATTTTAGAACAACGAGAAATTGTGTATATTCCTATCATCAAGTAATATCTGTTATGAGTTCGACAAGTGATAAAGATGAGAGTTGTGCTTCTTCTGTTCTACTTCTATGTGAGTGTTTGGAGCAAGGACGAACATAATCGCAAATCATTGACGGATCAAGAAAAGAGTAGTAATATTGCTAATAGTATGAAAATTAATTGAGAGTTGTGTCTTTATTGTGTAAGTTTTAGTACTATTTCAGTTTTTTTTTTTGGTATCTTTAAGTTCTAACATACTTGATATTGCTAAAGATTTCTACGCGTACGAAAAGAAAGAATATGATCATGAAGAAATTTAAATTACATGTTCCTATCCTATTATGAGCTGATGCAATAAGGTTCAATGCTTTGAAGTAAGTCTGCATGGATGGGAACACAACTAATTTAAATATTGTTTTTTTTTTCAAGTGAGCTTTTGTGCAATTTTGTATCATACCAAGCACTATGGCACAAGTAATTCATTGTTTTTCGTTTTGACCAACTACCTTTCATCTTATAATTGTTAGATTTATTTTAAAGTTTTGATATATATTTATTTTTAAACATTACTTTGAGTGTACAAACCTTAGAATATATAAAAGTGCTTCTAATTCTTTAGAATATATAAAAGTGCTTCTAATAAAATATTCTTAAAAAAATAGATATAAGACTTCAACGGTGAACTTTAGGACAAAGAGGCACATCACTTTTTAAGAGTTGTAGGAGGGACAAACTACCTTATTAATGTCCCTTCGGGATTCGACTTTAAGGGAAACTTATAGAATAGTACTTCGTCAGCAATGATGAAGTTGTTTTGTGAGAAATTGAAAGATATTATAATAATTATATAAAGTCTTTGTGACGACCCAGCCAGTCGTCGCATGAATTATCGCTCTGTTTTCTCCATTTCTGCTTCTTTATGCTTCGTTATCCGTATTTTATGTGGTCGAGTTGATTGGTTTGCGTTTGGTGTGATTTTGGTAAGAAATGAGACACTTAGTCTCTTTTAAGAAGGCTTAAATTGGAAAAGTCAATCGGATATTGACTTATGAGTTAGAGGTCTCGGATGTGAGTTCCGATGGTTCGGTTAGCTTCAGGAGGTGAATTGTGACTTAGGAGTGTGATCGAAAGTGGTTTTGGAGGTCCGGTGTAGAATTAGGCTTGAATTGGCGAAGTTAGTATTTTGGCGATTTCCGGTTGATAGGTGAGATTTTGATCCGGGGTTCTGAATTGAATTCCGAGAGTTGCTATAGCTTCGTTATGTCATTTGTGATGTGTGTGCAAAATTTCAGGTCATTCGGACGCGGTTTGGTTGGGTTTTTTTTTTTTCAAAAGCGTGTTTCGGAAGTTTTTAGAAAAGCTAGGCTTGAATTTGATGTGAATTGATGGATTTGATATTGTTTGAGGTATTTTGATGATTGGAACAAGTTTGAATGAGGTTTTAGGATGTGTTGGTACTTTTGGTTGAGGTCCCGGGTGGGTCTCGGGGCGGTTTCGGATGGCTAACGGGAAGTTTTGAGCTTTTGGAGATTGCAGAAAATGCAACAGAAGTTACAGGGGATTTTTTGGCCTTCGCGATCGCGTGAGGTCCCTCGCGATCGCGTAGAAGGAAGTTGGGTGGCCCTGAGTTTGTGCTTCGCGTTGGCGTCTGATGGCTCGCGTTCGCGGAGGGGCCTTGAGGTTATGTTTCGCGTCCGCGTGATGGGTGTCACTTTCGCATAGTGGAGATGGGCGCGTGAAGGTCCAGGAGCTATTGCTCTTCGTGTTCGCGTAAGTGGTACCGCGTTCGCGTAGGTTCAAAGGTCCAAAGCAACGCATTTGCAGGTGTGGTGCCGCGTTCGCGAAGGGTTATTTGTGGGTCAAGGAAAATTGTGCATCGCGAACGCGTGGGTTTGACCGCGTTCGCGAAGGAGGGATTTCCACAACTGAACAGTGAAGTTTTTAAACATTTCCTCCGCGAGTTTTAGTCCTTTTTCCACCATATTTGAGTATTTTGAGAGCTCTTTGAGGGTAATTGAAGAGGGATTCAAGGATAATTGATTGGAGGTAAGTTCTATGAACCAAAAACGTGATTATATTATGAAATTAACCTAGAAATTCATGGAAATTTCGCTAAAAATGGAAGAACTAGGGCTTGAGATTTTGAGATTTTAAATTGGGATTTGAAGGGCCATTTGAGGTCGGATTTGAGAACTTTTGATATGTATGAACTCGTGGCGAGATAAGGAACCCATTGATGTAAAAATTTCTGAGTTTCGAGAAGTGGGCTCGGGGCTCGGGTTTTGCTAATTTGGGGATTTTTTATATTTTTTGATTGTTTTCGCTTGGGCTTTGTCCCCTTAGCATATTGTGACGTATTCGCTCTGGTTTTGGTCATATTCGACATGCGAGGAGGCCGATTTGAGAGGCAAAGGCATAGAGCTAGAGCTTTAGCCGGTTCGAGGTGAGTAATGAATGTAAATGATGTCCTGAGGGTTTGAAACCCCGGATTTGCACATCGTAGTACTATATTGAGGTGCGACACGCGCTTGATAATGAGCGTGGGGTCGTGTACTATTGGGGATTGTGACTTGGTCCGTCCCGAGTGACGCTTTTACCGCGCATTTTGATTGAAGCTTATTTGTTATCATCATTGTTTGGACTGATTGCCATACTTGGGCTTCGTGCCAACTATTTGAACCCTCAGGGGAATTTTATCACTATTTCCTCACTGTTTTGACTTACTACTTGAACTCAGTCGTACTGTTTTCCACTATTTTATAACTCAGCCACTTTTTACTCAGTTTTGAAACTAAAATGATATATTAAATGATGTTTTGGGCTGAGAACTACTGTTTTACTAATGGCCGAGGGGCTTATATGATTTCTGGATTGAGTACGACCAAGGGCCAGATGTGAGGATACTATGGGATCGGGTTGCGCGTCGTAACAGTGTTATACAGATATTGATATGAGGCTGAGGGCCTAGATTTGATGCCATGAGATGGCTTGATATTGCGCTTGGATCGTAAGGGGCCCCTCCCGTAGTCTGCACACCCCCATTGAGCGTTGTTGACGATAAATGTATGGATCGGGCTGCACGCCGCAGTGGGTATTATAGGGTACCGTTCTATGTGTTGATTTTCTTTATATGTCTGTCACTTAACTGCTTATTTGTTGTAGCATTTCCATATTTCTTTTCCATTGGTTTATTGCTTTCATATTACTTGTTTAAAATGTTGCATTATAGATTACTCTGTGTTTCTCCATGATTTCTTATTCTCAATCATTATTTGCTTATTACTCACTGGGTCGGAGTACTCACATTACTCCTTGCACCTTGCGTGCAGATCCAGGTGCATCTGAGGCTGAGTGAGGATTTTTAGTTGAGCGCGCATATCCGAGAGCATCGAGGTAGCTGCATGGCGTCCGCAACCCTGATCTTTCCTTTCTATACTTTTTTTCTTCGAATCCCCTAGATTGATATGTATTAGGGTGATAAACTGGTATTAGAGGCTCAGACTTGTGACACCGGGTCTATATGGGCTATGTAGTAGTAGTATTATCATTTGAAATTCCGCATATTTAACTCTGGTTTCAGACTTTTAATATGGTTTTTTGGTAATTTAACTGTGTTTGCTGATAATGAACTATATAATAAATGGGTTGAGGTTGTTAATTGGTCAAGTTTGCCTAGCAGTGTGTTGGGCGCCATCACGACAGAGGTTGGGGCCGTGATAAGTTGGTATTAGAGCCTAGGTTACATAGGTCTCGCAAGTCATGAGACAGTTTAGTAGAGTCTTGCGGATCGGTACGGAGACGTCTGTATTTATCCTCGAGAGGCTACAGAACCTTTAGGAAAAACTTCATATTCTTGAAACTCTTGTCATGCGACCTTGTTGATCCGAGAACTAAACTTTTGTTATTATATTCTCTCACAGATGTTGAGGACGCGAGCTACCGGACGAGGCGGACGACCACCAGTGCCACCCACTGAGGCCATCAGAGGTCGTGGACGTGGTCGTGGATGTGGCAGATGCAGAGTAGTGAGGGCAGCACCTATTGATCCACCAGCTGCCCCAGCTCCGGATCAGGCTCCCGCAGCACCAGTTCAGGCACCAGTTGTGCCCATCGTGATTCCGGGTCTTCAGGAGGCCTTGGCACAGATCTTATCAGTTTGCACTGGCCTGGCTCAGGCAGTTTCAGCCACAATCGCAGTAAATACTTCACAGGCCGGGGGAGGCAATCAAACCCTTGCTGCTCGCATACCTGAGCAAGTAGTTACTTCACCACCCGCCCAACCAGCTAGGGGTGGAGGTCAGGCAGCCAGGGGTCGCCTCAGAGGGGGAGGTCGATCAAGCGGTGGCCAGGCTCGTTTCTATGCTATTCCAGGCAGGACAGATGTTATTGCTTCAGATTCTATCATTACAGGTATTGTTTCAGTCTGCCACAAAGATGCCTCTGTATTATTTGATCCCGGTTCCACCTATTCTTATGTGTCCTCATATTTTGCTCATTATTTGGGTACGCCCCGGGAGTTTCTTGCTTTACCTGTTCATGTGTCTACCCCGGTGGGCGATATTGTTGTTGTGAACCGTGTGTACCGATCATGTGTTGTGACTATTTGGGGTCTGAAGACCCGAGTTGATATATTGCTATTGAGTATGGAAAACCTTTCGCTAAGCGACAAAAATCACGTGAAAAGCATGCTATTTTGAACTGTCATGCTAAGATAGTCAATTTGGCTATGTCGGGTGTACCGTGGATCGAGTGGCGTGATGTGACTAATTATATCCCTAGTAGAGTTATCTCTTTCTTGAAGGCCCAGTGTATGGTTGGGAAGGGTTGCCTTTCATATCTAGCATTTGTGAGGAATGTTAGAGCCGAGACTCCTAGTATTAATTCTGTTCCAGTTGTGAGGGATTTTCCCAATGTGTTTTCTGCAGACCTGTCGGGCATGCCACCGGACAGGGATATTGATTTTGGTATTGACCTGGTGCTGAGCACTCAGCCCATTTCTATTTCGTCGTATTATATGGCACCAGCAAAGTTGAAAGAATTGAAAGAGCAACTTTAGGAACTCCTAGATAAGGGGTTCATTACGCCTAGTATGTCACAGTGGGGTGCGCCGGTTCTGTTTGTGAAGAAGAAGGATGGCACAATGAGAATGTGCATTGATTACAAATAATTGAACAAGGTAACAATTAAGAACAAGTATCATTTGCCTCGCATTGATGATTTATTTGATCAGCTTCAGGGAGCGAGGGTGTTCTCTAAGATTGATCTCCGTTCGGGCTATCACCAGTGGAAGATCAGGGATTTAGATATTCTTAAGACCGCTTTCAAGATAGATATGGTCACTATGAGTTTCTTGTCATGTCTTCCGGGCTGACCAATGCTCCAACAGCGTTCATGCATTTGATGAATAGTGTATTTCGACCTTATCTGGATTCGTTCGTTATTGTATTCATTGATGATATCGTGGTGTACTCGCAAAGTCAGGAGGAGCACGTGGAGTATTTGAAAGTTGTGTTGCAGAAATTGAGGGAGGAGAAGCTTTATGCAAAGTTATCCCAGTGTGAATTTTAGCTTAGTTTAGTGACTTTCTTGGGACACGTGGTGTCCAGCGAGGGCATTCAGGTTGATCCGAAGAAGATAGAGGCGGTTCAGAGTTGGCTTAGACCGTCCTCAGCCATAGAGATTCGTAGCTTTCTTAGTTTGGCAGGCTATTATCGCCGGTTTGTTCAGGGATTCTCATCTATCGCATCGCCCTTGACCAAGTTGACTCAGAAGGGTGTTTCATTTATATGGTCGGACGAGTGTGAAGAGAGCTTTCAGAAGCTCAAGACAGCTTTGACCACAGCTTCAGTGTTGGTTTTGCCATCAGCTTCAGGTTCATATACTGTGTATTGTGATGCCTCGAGAGTTGGGATTGGTTATGTATTGATGCAGGAGGGTAGAGTTATTGCTTATGCTTCTCGTCAGTTGAAGCCTCATGAGAAGAACTACTCCGCTCATGATTTGGAGTTGGCTACCATAGTTCATGCATTGAAGATTTGGAGGCATTACTTGTATGGCGTATCTTGTGAGGTATTCATCGATCATCGCAGTTTTCAGCATTTGTTCAAACAAAAGGATCTTAATTTGAGGCAGTTGAGATGGGTAAAGTTGCTTAAAGATTATGATATTACTATTCCGTATCATCCGGAAAGGCCAATGTAGTGGCCGATGCTTTGAGCCGAAAGGCAGTGAGTATGGGGAGTTTGGCATATATTCCAGTTGGGGAGAGACCTCTTGCAGTTGATGTTCAGGCCTTGGCCAATCGGTTTGTGAGACTAAATATTTCGGAGCCCGGTCGGGTGTTGGCTTGTGTGGTTTCTCGGTCTTCCTTTTATGATCGCATCAGAGAGCGCCAGTATGATGATCAGCATTTGCTTGTCCTTAAGGACATGGTTCAGCATGATGATGCCAGAGATGTAACCATCGGTAATGATGGCATGTTGAGGATGTAGGGTCGGATCTGTGTGCCCAATGTGGATGGGCTTAGAGAGTTGATTATGGAGGAGGCCCATAGCTCGCGGTACTCCATTCATCCGGGTGCCGTGAAGATGTATCAGGATTTGAGGCAGCACTATTGGTGGAGAAGAATGAAGAAAGATATTGTTGGATTTGTAGCTCGGTGTCTCAACTGTCAGCAAGTAAAATATGAGCATCAGAGACCGGGTGGCTTGCTTCAGCAGATGGTTATCCCGGAGTGGAAGTGGGAGAGGATTACTATGGACTTTGTTGTTGGACTTCCTCGGACTTTGAAAAAGTTTGATGTTATTTGGGTGATTGTGGATCGGCTGACCAAGTCCGTGCATTTCATTCATGTGTGTACTACCTATTCTTTAGAGCGGTTGGCAGGGATTTATATCCGGAGATTGTTCGATTGCATGGTATTCCGGTTTCCATCATCTCAGATAGAGGTACTCAGTTTACTTCGCAGTTTTGGAGAGTCGTGCAGGGAGAGTTGGGTACTCAGGTGAAGTTGAGCACAACATTTCATCCTCAGATGGACGGACAGTCCGAGCGTACTATTCAGATATTGGAGGACATGTTGCGTGCTTGCGTTATTGATTTTGGAGGTTCATGGGATGAGTTTTTGCTGCTTGCGGAGTTTGCCTACAACAACAGCTACTAGTAAAGTATTTAGATGGCTCCATATGAGGCTTTTTATGGGAGGCGGTGTAGATCTCCAGTTGGGTGGTTCGAGCCCAGCGAGGTTAGACTATTGGGGACAGATTTGGTACAAGATGCCTTAGAGAAGGTGAAGGTGATTCAGGAGAGGCTTCATACAGCGCAGTCATGCCAGAAGAGTTATGCGAACTGAAAGGTTCGAGATGTATCCTATATGATTGGTGGGAAGGTCTTGCTGAAAGTTTCACCCATGAAGGGTGTTATGAGATTTGGAAAGAAAGGGAAGTTGAGCCCGCGGTTCATTGGGCCTTTTGAGGTGCTTCAGAGGATTGGGAGGTGGCTTATGAGCTTGCCTTGCCACCCAGCTTGTCAAGTCTGCATCCGGTATTTCATGTGTCTATGCTCTGAAAGTATATTGGGGATCTGTCTCATGTGTTGGACTTCAGCATGGTTCAGCTGGATGATGATTTGACATTTGATGTAGAGCCAGTAGCTATTTTGGGTCGCCAGGTTCAGAAGTTGAGGTCGAAGGATATAGCTTCAGTGAAAGTGTAGTGGAGAGGTCGGCCCGTGGAGGAGGCTACCTGGGAGACTGAGCTGGAGATGCGGAGTAGATATCCTCACCTGTTTGAGGCTTCAGGTACATTTCTTGACTCGTTCGAGGACGAACGTTTGTTTAAGTTGGGGAGGATGTGACGACCCAGCCAATCGTCGCATGAATTACCGCTCTGTTTTCCCTATTTCTACTTCTTTATGCTTTGTTATCCGTATTTTATGTGGGCGAGTTGATTGGTTTGCGTTTGGTGTGATTTTGGTAAGAAATAAGAGACTTAGTCTCTTTTAAGAAGGCTTAAGTTGGAAAAGTCAACCGGATGTTGACTTATGAGTTAGAGGGCTCGGATGTGAGTTCCGATGGTTCGGTTAACTTCAGGAGGTGATTTGTGACTTAGGAGTGTGATCATAAATGGTTTTGGAGGCCCGGTGTAGAATTAGGCTTGAATTGGCGAAGTTAGTATTTTGGCAATTTTCGGTTGATATGTGAGATTTTTATTCGGGGGTCAGAATGGAATTCCGAGAATTGTTGTAGCTTCGTTATGTCATTTTTTATGTGTGTGCAAAATTTCAGGTCATTCGTACGCGGTTTGGTTAGGTTTTTGATCAAAAGTGTGTTTCGGAAGTTTTTAGAAAAGCTAGGCTTGAATTCGATGTGAATTGATGGATTTGGTGTTGTTTGAGGTGTTTTCATGATTGGAACAAGTTTGAATGAGGTTTTAGGATGTGTTGGTACTTTTGGTTGAGATCACGGGGGCCTCGGGATGGTTTCGGATGGCTAACGGGAAGTTTTGAGCCTTTGGAGATTGCAGAAAATGCAACAGCAGTTGCAGAGGATTTTTTGGCCATCGCGATCGCGTGAGATCCCTCGCGATCGCGTAGAAGGAAGTTGGGTGGCCCTGAGTTTGTACTTTGCGTTCACGTCAGATGGCTCGCATTCGCGGAGGGGCCTTGAGGTTATGTTTCGCGTCCTCGTGATGGGTGTCGCGTTCGCATAGTGGAGATGGGCGCGTGAAGGTCCAGGAGCTATTGCTCTTTGCGTTCGCGTAAGTGGTACCGCGTTTGCGTAGGTTCAAAGGTCCAAAGCATCGCGTTCGGGGGTGTGGTGCCGCATTCATGAAGGGTTATTTGTGGGTCACGGAAAATTGTGCATCGCGAACGCGTGGGTTTGACCGCGTTCGCGAAGGAGGGATTTCCAGAACTGAACAGTGAAGTTTTTAAACATTTCCTCCGCGAGTTTTAGTCATTTTTCCACCATAGTTGAGTATTTTGAGAGCTCTTTGAGGGGAATTGAAGAGGGATTCAAGGAGAATTGATTGGAGGTAAGTTCTATGAACCAAAACATGATTATATTGTGAAATTAACTTAGAAATTCATGGAAATTTAGCTAAAAATGGAAGAACTAGGGCTTGAGATTTTGAGATTTTAAATTGGGATTTGAATGGTCATTTGAAGTCGGATTTGAGAATTTTTTATATGTATAAACTCGTGGCGAGATAAGGAACCCGTTGATGTGAAAATTTCTGAGTTTTGAGAAGTGGGTCCGGGGCTCGAGTTTTGCTAATTTCGGGTTTTTGATATTTTTCGATTGTTTTTGCCTGGGCTTTGTCCCCTTAGCATATTGTGATGTATTCGCTCTTGTTTTGGTCAGATTTGACATGCAAGGAGGCCGATTTGTGAGGCAAAGGCATAGCGAGCTAGAGCCTTAGCCGGTTCGAGGTGAGTAATGAATGTAAATGATATCTTGAGGGTTTGAAATCCCGAATTTGCACATCGTAGTGCTAATTGAGGTGAGACACGTGCTTGATGATGAGTGTGGGATCGTGTACTATTGGGGATTGTGACTTAGCCCATCCCGAGTGACGCTTTTACCGCGCATTTTGATTGAAGCTTATTTGTTATCATCATTGTTTGAACTGATTGCCATACTTGGGCTTCGTGCCAACTATTTGAACCCTCCGGGGAATTTTATCACTATTTCCTCACTGTTTTGACTTACTACTTGAACTCAGTCGTACCGTTTTCCACTATTTTACAACTCAACCACTTTTTACTCGGTTTTGAAACTAAAATGATATATTAAATGATGTTTTGGGATGAGAACTACTGTTTTACTAATGCCCGAGGGGCTTATATGATTTTTGGACTGAGTACGGCCAAGGGCCAGATGTGAGGATACTATGGGATCGGGCTGCGCGCCGCAACAGTGTTATACTGATATTGATATGAGGTCGAGGGCCCAGATTTGATGCCACGAGATGACTTGATATTGTGCTTGGGCCGTAAGGGGTCCCTGCCGGAGTCTGCACACCCCTAGTGAGCGCCGTCGACGATAAATGTATGGATTGGGCTGCACGCCGCAGCGGGTACTATAGGGTACCGTTCTATGTGTTGATTTTCTTTATATGTCTGTCACTTAACTGCTTATTTGTTGTAGCATTTCCATATTTCGTTTCCATTGGTTTATTGCTTTCATATTACTTGTTTAAAATGACACATTATAGATTACTCTTTGTTTCTCCGTGATTTCTTATTCTCAGTCATTATTTATACTTATTACTCACTGGGTCGGAGTACTCACATTACTCCCTGCACCTTGCATGCAGATCCAGGTGCATCTGAGGCTGAGTGAGGATTTTTAGTTGAGCAGCGCATATCCGGGAGCATCGAGGTAGCTGCATGGCCTCCGCAGCCCCGATCTCTCCTTTCTATTCTTTTTTATCCGCATTCCCTAGATTGATATGTATTAGGGTGATGAACTGGTATTAGAGGCTCAGACTTGTGACACCGGATCTATATGGGCTATGTAGTAGTATTATTATCATTTGAAATTCCGCATATTTAACTCTGGTTTCAGAATTTTAATATGGTGTTTTGGTAATTTAACTGTGTTAGCTGATAACGAACTATATAAGAAATGGGTTGAGGTTGTTAATTGGTCAGGCTTGCCTAGCAGTGTGTTGGGCACCATCTCGACCGGGGTTGGGGTCGTGACAGTCTTGAAGGGAAAAAAATATGTAACATGGATCGAGTTCTCTTTAAAAAAAGGAAAAATGCATAAGTACCCCTGACCTATACCCGGATTTTCAACTACACACTTTATCTTTGCGGAAATCCTATTACCCTCCTAAACTATTTTTAAATGGAATAAATACCACCCTAAAACTAGACAACCAAACTCTTGGCAAGTGGTGAAGTACACGCGCTGCCACATATATTTTTAGTATTTTTGTATTCTTTCTTCTTTTTCTTATCCTTTTTTCTTATTTCTCATTATTATCATTTTTTTTTGTTATTTCATTCTCTTTCTTTTTGTTTTGGTCATTGGCGGCATAAAATGGTGGTCATCGGAATTTCAAGTACACCATTTTTTCGGCGAATGTTTTTTCCCGGCGACATTTTTTTATCCCTATCTGAGTATATTTTACTTTGCTTATAAATAGATCTTTTTGAGAGTTTAATTTGTGTGTGAAATAGAAAGAGAAAAAATAAAAATAGAATAAATGGAAGAAAAGCAGTAAGATAAAGTCTCTAATGAATGAATATCCGCCAGAATTAGAGAAGAAACGAAAAAAGAAGTAAAAGAGAAAGACAAAGAAAAAGGAAAAGGAAAAGGGAAAAAAGTAAGAAAAAATGGTAAAAAAAGCAAAAAAAAAAAACTAAAAATCATTTTTTCTTGCTTCTCACTCTCCTAAAGGAGAGTAAAATACACACACTCTGCCACATCAGCTTTAAAGGTGCAAATAATTCTACTTTAAAATAGTTTAGGTGAGGTAATAAAAATTCTGCAAAGGTAGAGTATGTAATTGGAAATCCGTGTATAGGTCAGGGAGTACTTATGTATTTTCCCTTAAAAAAATTTAGATGAATCTTAGTTTTTAAAGAAGAACATGAATGTCACGACCCAAAATCTCAAGCCTATTTCCCAAAATATTACTACTAAATCGATTATAAGAATTTAATAAAATATTTCCAACATTGGAATTTCTCATAAACTAAATCAACTCTAAATATAATTAATATGAAATACGAAAACGAGTACCAAACATCGGGGTGTCACTAAGTCATGAGCGTTTAAAACTATAAACTAAGATGTATAAACTGTCTAACTGTCCAAAAGAAGAAATGACAAGAGGAGTAACAAGGTCCTACGGACACTAGCAGCTACCTTGCAATCTCCACAGCTAGTCGGCCTGAATTCAACGATCGCCGCGCTCTAACTCACCTGGATCTGCACATAAAGTGCAGGGTGTAATATGAGTACAACCACCTTAGTAGTAACATAAATAACTAAGGAACTAAGCAGTATTGACGAGCTAAGTAAAACAATCCAATTATTTATTTTCACAATTTTAAAAAAATAAACATGAATAAATATGTAAATTCCATAACTAGTAAATACCACAAAGAAATTTAACAGATAAATGCAGCAACAACAAAAGTAAATGCAACTTCACAGCAATGTCACTCTATCACTCAGCACTCGCACTCAGCACTCAACACTCAACACTCAATACACTCAACACTTTGCGCTCACTGGGGGGTGTACAGACTCAGGAGGGGCTCCCAAAGCCTAAGCGCTAAGCACGGAAAACTCATGTGTCATCATATCAATACCTAGATCTGCATGGTCAACTCACGTGCTACGCGGACAACTCATGCGCTATAATACCTGGACCCGCACGGTCAACTCATATGCTACGCGGACAACTTATGCGCTATGGTATTAATATCCTCACAACCAGTCCATCATATCAATATCTAGATCTGCACGGTCAACTCACGTGCTACATGGACAACTCATGCGCTATAGTATCAATACCTGGACCCGCACGGTCAACTCACGTGCTACGCGGATAACTCACGTGCTATGGTATTAATATCCTCACAACCAAGCCATCATATCAATACCTGGATCCGCAAGATAAACTCACGTGCTACGCAGACAACTCACGCGCTATGGTATAAATACCTGGACCCGCATAGTCAACTCACGTGCTACACGGTTAACTCACGCGCTATGGTATTAATATCCTCACAACCAGGCCCTCGGTCTCACTTAATCATATACCTCACTACCCTCACTATCACCAACAAATAAGGGAATACAGCTCACATCAAGTATCACAACATATTAGTAAATAATAGAGACTGAGGTAAACATGTACAATAATTTCTATGACTGAGTACAAGTAATGTGAGCATGAATAAAGCCTAAGCATGATCTCTAACATGAAGGCAAACAAGTTCGGCAACAAGTAACTACGTAAACACATATGATGGACATGAGGCCTCACGGGACAGACCAAGTCTCAATCCCTCGAGGTATACACCCACACGTTTGTCACCTAGCATGGGTATCACCTCCAAACAGTCACACAATATCAAAATCTCCGAGTTTATACCCTCAAAGCCAGAGTTAAAACTGTTACTTACCTTAACAGTGTAAAATCATACTCCGGAATGCCATCGTCTCTGGACTTGGTCTCCCAAAGCTCTGAATCTTACCATAATTTGATTAATACCATCAACATGTGCTAAAGAATCAAATTTCACAATAAAAACTACAAAATATGCTAAAAAACCGAAATCGGCCAAAACCTGGCCCCTGGGCCCATGTCTCGAAACCAGTAAAAAATAACAGAATAATAAACCTCTTCCTCTCTCGACTCTAACCATATAAAATTTATCAAAATCGGACTCCGTTTGGTCCCTTAAATCCTCACTTAAAACTCTCCAAAACTCAAACCCTAACTCCCTCAATTTCACTTTGAAATCATCAATCAAATCCCAAAAAACAAAGACGGATTCATGAAATATAACCAAAACCGAGTAGAGAACACTTACTCCAATCCATATGGTGAAAATTGCCTCCAAAATCGCCCAAATCCGAGCTTCCCAGCTCAAAATATGACCGAACGAACAAACCCTTATTTTATGTATTTTTTGCCAGCTATTCTGCCTCGTTTCTCATGCCAAATAATTTCGAAAGTCATTTGTATGCCTCCAATAGATTCCTTGTGAAATTCTTGTCAAGTTAGGCTTTTGAATCACTCAATTTGACTTTATAATGAATGAGATATGTAGGTTTTAATATTTGCAAATAGTGCAGATTTTAGAATACGCCGTCAGTGGCAATTTCGTAATTAATCTGAAAAATTTGGCAACCTAATTCTTAGTAAAATGACCATAAAATTCTCATACGATGTCCAAATTCGATGACTCTTTTTGCTTTGGTCCGTAATTACGATACGGATCTAATGCTTCAATTAAAAAAGAAATTAGAGCTCGTTTATTCAATATGATATCATTTATGTTTGAAGAAATATTGTCGAAACATAAGAAAAACGAGCGCAACACAACCCAAGCCTATCCGAAACTCACCCGAGGCCCTCGGGACCTCAACCATTAATTACAACAAGTCATATATCACTACCCGAACTTATTCGAACCTCCGGAACACCCAAAACAACATCAAAACACCAAATCAACCTCAAATTCAAGCCTAAGAACTTCTAAACTTCCAAAATTTGCCAACGACGCCGAAACCTATCAAATCATGTCCGAATGACCTCAAATTTTGCACACACATCATAAATTATACTACGAACCTACTCCAACTTCCGGAATTCTGTTCCGACCCCGATACCTAATTTTCCACTACCGACCAGAATCGTCAAATTTTTAACTTTCGCCAATTCAAGCCTAGTTCTACCATTGACCTCCAAATTATATTCCGGACACACTTCTAAGTCTAAAATCACCCAACGAAGCTAATTGAATCATAAAAATCCAAATCCGAATTCGTTTACTCATAAGTCGACTTCCGGTTGACTTTTCTAACTTAGCTTTCTAACTAAGAGACTAAGTGTTCATTTCACTCCAAAACTACTCCGAACCTAAACCTACCAACTCGATACAACTCAACACAACTGAACAACATATAAATAAGCATAGATGGGGGAAAATAGGGCTATAACTATCAGAAAGAACGACCAGGTCGTTACAATGAACAAAAAGGTTATGCAGCACCGAGGAGAAGTATTAATTCTCCTTATAGTTACTTTGGTTTGGACCATCTATATCTGATAAGAAAATTCTCCTCAATAAAGTCGGTAGCCCCGACTTGATATAATCATCTAAAAGTAATTACAGTAGTAAATAGATGATATATGAACTTGAGATGAGGATTAATTTTAAATTAATATTTATGCAATTTTCAAAAAAAAATGTATTTCTTAAAACGAGGTACATGTGCAACGTGCGTGTCGTAAGACTAGTCCTATTATAATGTACGAACCCGCTGATAATTTACAACAACAACAATAGCAACACCAACTACTAGTTATGATCCCTACCCGATAGGGCAGAGAATATTATTCTTATAAATTTATGATTAAAATATTTTAATAAATATTAGTTATTATTTTATTATTTCATGTAGTGTACACAAATATAAAAAAACTATACAAAACAAAAGAATACACATTAAATAGTGATCAAATAAATTATTTGCTCCTTATTACTCTCTATTAATATTAAACTAGCAAGTACTTAGTACTATTCATTTATTAATATGACTATTTATTAATTCGTCAATTATTTTTATATTTTGAATCACTTCTATTTTTTATAATATAGATATATATTTATTACTCTAGAAATATTTTTTTTTAAATTTATGTTATAGTGTTCAAAATTCTTCAATTGTCTAAATTTATCAATAATTTTATTGAGTGATATTTATTTATTTATTATTCATTATTTATTAATTAAGTCTATAAATGTCATAAAATTGTCTTTATCCCCTTCTTTTCATACATTCTTTTCAACTGTAATATTTGATTAGTTTTCTTATTTTGAAATTTACAGTAAATTTAAATAATGTAATATTTTTTATTAAATTATAAATTTAAATTCATTAAAAGTATAAAGATATATGCCTTTTTATTATTTTTTATAAAAAATTGCCAATATGTAGAATTAATTTTAATTGAAAGTTTTTTTTATTCTTTATTTTTAATTATTTTAAAATAATTTTAAATCTCCAAGTTAAAACTATTCCCCAATTTTAATTGGCAATTTTGTTGTTTGAAATTTCTATAACTCCAACTTAAAACTACTCTGCAATTTGAATGGTTAGTTTTTTTTTGTTTTTCTTATTGTAGCTAATTATAAGATATATTTATTTTTTAATTCAAATAGAGTAATCAATTAATTTCAAATTTAAAAATCCAAAAGGTTTTTTGGTTATAAATGTAGTTTATTTTGTCTTTAAACTCCAACTTGAAACTACTCCCAATTTGTATTGACAATTTTATTTTATTTTTATTTTCGTGTTTTATTTTAAAATAATTTTGAAACTCCAAATTGAAACTACTCCCTAATTTGAATGCATGGTTTTCTTAATATATATTTTTTCCTCTTTTTGTTACATCTAATTTCTTTTTTGTAAATAATTTTAAAACTCTAACTTGAAACTACTCCCCAATTTGAGTGGGTATTTGAATGGGTATTTGATTTTTATATCTTTATTTTTTTATTATAGCTAATTATAAGATATCTATATTTATATCATTCAAATAGAATAACCAATTAATTCAAAATTTAAAATTTAAAAGGTTTTTTTAGTTAGAAAAGAAGTTTATTTTGTCTTAAAACTCCAACTTGAAACTAATTCCCAATTTGAATTGGCAATTTTTATTTTTTTTTATTTTATTTTTTATTTTAAAATAATTTTAAAACTCCAACTTTGTTGGAGCTTTGTCCTAAAAATCTACACTTGTCGTCTTATGGTTATACCACTTGGCATCATATAATTATTTACTTATTTTTATATATATAAAATAAAATAAATATTTATATAGACTACTATATTGCGAAGAAACTATTCCCCATTTTGAATTGAAAGTTTTTTATTTCTTTATTTTTACTTTTTTATTTTAAAATAATTTAAAAACTCTAACTGAGGGCGCATGTTAAGCGAAGATAGCTAACGTGCACCACCCATGGCATGCCGGAAAAAGAAGCAGACTCCGGCGCCGGTGGTCGACACCAACCTTTCCTCAACCAAAGACGATTCATCTAAAGTAGTTACACCAAAGACGGGTATGGATAGTGCTCCGACGATACTACAAGCCCTAAATCAAGATCAAGTGGAGGTTCCAGAAAAGAAACAGGTGGAGGTAGAAGACTAGCAACCAGGAGCTAACCATGCATCAAGGAGATTAACATTCTCCGCAAACTCTAGTGCGGTCAATCCAACCATGGCGGACATAGTCAAAGGTAATCGAGCTCAACACCTAGGGCAGGAACTTAATTACTTCCCTCTACCCTGAAAGATGGAATTAAAGTTGTCAAGCTAAGTGTTAATGCCATAGAATTGCAAAATCAAAAATGGAGGTCAGCCCTAATTGGCTATGTTAATGGGGGTAATCCTACCTTTAAAGACATGCTCAAGTTTGTCTATGGGGTATGGAATATTGTCACAACTCCACAGGTTTATCTCCATGATAAAGGCTATTTCATATTTATATTTGATGATGATGAAGACAAACTGAAGATTCTGCAAAATGGGCCTTATACTTACAACAATAGGCCTATGATTCTGAAGCAATAGGTACCAAACTTCAAGTTAGCTGAAGAACCACTAAATGCAATACCAGTATGGGTAGTGTTTCCAAACCTACCCATCCAGTATTGGGCGACAGAAAATTTGGGACGGATAGCTAGTTGCCTGGGAAACCAATATGTTCTGATAAGCTCGCAGTAAAAGAAGAAAGAATCTCATATACTAGGGTGGTTGTTGAAATTGATGTGGCTCAACCTCTTCATGAATCAGTAACACTAGAGGAGCATGATGGTAGTTATATTTTGCAACCAATTAAGTATGAGTAGAAACCAAAATACTGCCAGGAATGCTTGCAGATTGGTAAGCACAAAAAAAAATGCAAAGCACAAACTAAGACACACTCACGAACAAATTATCAGGAGCAACCAAGGAGACAACAGAAGAAAGCAAAATAGCAACAATGGAAGGCCAAGCCAAATGCAGGACCACATGCTGAAGCTTCTGAAAAGGCAAATGATGGACCAAAGGAAAACCATAAGGAAGTGAATGTTATGGAGGAAAGTCAGGAAACTCAAAGAATATGTCATGACAGAGGCAAGCAGAAGATGGAAGAAAATAAGGATACCAGGTCAAGGTCTTCATTAGTAACTGAAGATGTTGAACAATTCCTACAGTAGAACAGATTCAATGTGCTAAGGATACAACCTGAGAAAGTTAATATAAAGGGGGATACTGTAAACAAAGATATTGCATGATCATTTGATCATGGAACATAAGTGGGCTGAACAAGCCCTATATGCAAAAGGAATTGAAATCCTTTTTGCTTAAAAATAAAATGGTACTGCTGGGATGTCTAGAAACTAAAATAAAGCAAAACATAGCAGAAAAAATAAAGAGAAAATTAAAAGCTTAGTAGAGGATACATGCAGACTATACAGCTTGCCCTATAGGTAGATTGTGGATTTGCTGGAAACTTCACAAGGTTTAAGTAAAAATTTTAGTATTTCATATGCAACTTGTACACTGTAAGGTTGAGGACAAGGAATCATAATTTGCTTGTTACATGACCTTTGTATATGGAATGAATACACAAAATGAGAGGGAAGAGATATGGAGAGAATTGAAGCAAATTAGCACATTGATGACATATCCCTGGGTTGTTCTAAGGAACTTTAATACAATTCTCTCTGTGCAAGATAAGGCTAATGGACTGCCTGGGAAACAATCAGAGATAGAGGACTTTCAAAATTGCATACATGAAATTGAACTTGGTCAACTTAGCTGAAATGGTTGTAACTACTCATGGTGTAATAAGAGAGAGGCAAAGGATAGAATATACAGCCTGATTGATTGGGCATTTGGTAATGATCTATGGTTTATGAGGTATGAAAAGCTGGAAGCATTCTACCATCACCCGTAATTGTCAGACCATTCACCAATCATCATCAGAACAGAGGTGGCCAAACAGAAATTACCTAGCCATTCAGATTTGTTAATGTACTATTGACTCAGGAGAACTTTAAGGAAGCATTACATAAAGCTTGGGGACAACATATACAAGGATATACCATGTACGCAATTTGGAGGAAATTGAAGTTAATAGAGTTGGAGACCTCCTATATGAATAGAGAAATGTCAACATTGGAGAGGAAACTGAATGAACTGCAAGACAAATTACAACAAATACAGTTGGAACTGAATGCAGATATGTTCAACGAGCAACTCATAACAATTGAGAAGGATACTCTGGTACAACTGGAAAAATGGACAACTATACATGAGAAAGTACTTCGACAGAAGTCTAGAGCAACATGGCTAGCTTATGGAGACTCGAACACAAAATTTTCCATGCAACATTGAAAGCAAGGCAAGCTAGAAATAGAATCTCCACAATTTGCATAGAAAATGGAATACAACTGCCTGAGCCTGTTCTAATCCAAAAAGAATTTATAAGCTTCTTTCATAACTTATTGGGAACAACTGCATCAGATATGCCATGCCTAGCCCCAACCATAACAAGAGATGGACCTTGCCTCACTAGTCACTACTAAACAGAAACTGCTATTTATACAAGAAGTAATAGAAACAGAAGTGATCCAGGCTTTGAAGGACCTCCCAGCTGATAAAGCCCCTGGCATTGATCTATTCCCAACTGAATTTTTCAAGAAATACTGGCATTTGATAGGAGAGAAGGTGACTAAGGCTACAATGTAATTCTTTCAAATTGGTAAAATGCTTAAAGAGGTAAATTGCACTACTGTAACTTTAGTTCCAAAAGTAAAAAAAACATATTTGTGAAGAAATTCAAACACATAGCATGTTGTACCACACTGTATAAAATGATAGCTAAAGTCATTACTGCTAGGTTGAAACTAGTAGTTGACTACCTGGTAGGGCCTTCAGAATCAACATTTATTGAGTGGAGAAATATTCTAGATAATGTGATTGTGGCACATGAAATGGTGAAGGGATACACACAAAAAAGAGTGTCTCCTAGATGCCTAGTAAAGGTGGACATTAGAAAAGCATATGATATAGTTGAATGGGGCTTTCTTAGAATGGTTTTACTAGAATTTGGGATACTTGAGAAATTTGTAAGCCCGATTATGGAGTGTCTCAACACAGTGAGCTACTCTTTGCTATTAAATGGTGGACTTACACCTAGATTTCAAGCTAAGAGAGGTCTAAGATAGGGAGATCCAATGTCTCCATACTTGTTTGTTCTTGTGATAGAGTACTTGAATAGATCCCTCAAGCAGCTGAGACACAATCCAGATTTCAACTATCACCCAAGATGCAGCAGCTGGAGATAGTCTATATATGTTTTGCTGATGACTTAGTTATATGTTATAGAGCTGATCCAATCTTTGTAAAGTTGATGCTTCTGCAGTTCCACCACTTCTCAACAGTATCTGGACTCAAGGAAAATTTGGAAAAAGTTCACTGTATGTGGCAGGGATCAGTCAACAACTTAAGGAACAGTTATTGACTGAAATGCAATTCTCAAAGGGAGAGATTCCATTCAAGTATTTGGGGGTTCCTTTGTCCTCAAAGAAGATCACAATTCAATAATGCCTACAACTAGTTGAGACAATGATTCCAAGAATAAGATGTTGGTCCACTAAGTACTTATCGTATATTGGAAGGGTGCAACTTAATAAAAGTGTGCTGTTTGAAATACAAACCTACTTGGCTCAAGTATTTCTAATTCCAAAGAAGGTCATTCAACTCATAACTATAGTTTGCAGAATATTCCTATGGACAGGCAGTCATGAGAGTTCAAGGAAAGCTCTGGTTGTATGGGAGACATTATGTAAACCACATTCAGCAGGTGGTCTGAACTTCATAGAGTTTTATACATGGAACAGAGCATCTATCAGCAAATTACTATGGGTTGTAGCAACTAAGAAAGATGCACTCTAGATAAAATGGATCCATACCTTCTATATCAAAGGGAAAGAGGTACATCACCTAAGTATACATGCATAAGCCTGCTGGCTGGTAAGGAAAATATTAGATGCAAAGAAATGGTTTCTGAACATGGACTTCAATGTGACATTACAGAGTTGTTGTGATAAAGATAAATTCAACATTAAAAAAGCTTACCTATCATTTCTACCACAGATTCAGAAAGTTCAATGGAAAGGGCTAGTGTTGGGACCAACTACAATACCAAAACACAAGTTCATTCTGTGGCTGGCACTTCTGGGTCGATTGGCCACTATTGATCGATTGCAAAAATGGGGCATACATGTCCAAACTGATTGTGTCTTATGTAATACTAGAGTTGAAGAAAACCTGCAGCATTTGTTCTTCGAGTTCTCTTACTCATCCCAAATCTGGAGTGCACTACTCAGGTGGCTGGGGGAGAATAGGAGAATTAGCAACTAGGAGGAAGAGACTGAATGGATAAGCAGGAAAATGAGGTATATGCTGCTACTATTTACCACGTGTGGAGCAAAAGAAATGCAAGGAGATTCCACGATACAAAGAAAGAAAGTCAACAGATACTAAAAGAGATAACCATGCAATTGCACACAAGAGGACAACACTTCAGCAAATGGAAGAGAGTCTTAAAGTCCTTGAATAGTTATCCTATGTAAATATAGAGGTAGTTGAGATAATAGAAAGAGGAACTTGTACCTCTACAGATAGGTAGTGAGATTATGAAGACTAGTTATAGAGTCCAATGTAACTAGTGGATGTATATAATTATACTTGGTCGAAATAAAACTTTTAATTTTCACCAAAAAAATTAACTAAGCTAAGAATGCATTTTTTTATTTTTAGATATTTAAATAAGGAAAAATGCATAAGTACCTCCCTGACCTATACTCGGATTCCCAACTACACACTTTTTCTTTGCGGGAATCCTATTACCTCCCTAAACTTATTTTAAATGAAATTATTTGCACCTTTAACGCTGACGTGGCAGAGTTTGTGTATTTCACTCTCCCAAAGGAGAGTGAGAAGCAAGAAAAAATATTTTTCAGATTATTTTTTATTATTTTTTACCATTTTTTTCTTACTTTTTTTTTCCATTTCCTTTTCCTTTTTCTTTTTCTTTTTTCTTTTTTTTCCGTTTCTTCTCTACTTCCGGCAGATATTCATTCACCGGCGACTTTGTCTAACCGTTTTTCTTCCATTTTTTCTTTTTACACATAAATTAAACTCTCAAAAAGATCTATTCATAAGCAAAGCAAATTACACTCAGATTTGGGGGAAAAAATTCATCATCGAAAAACCTTCCCACGCCGGAAAAAAATGATGTATTAAAATTTTAACTGAAAAAAGTTTTCTCACCTTATATTCATTTTTATTTCTTTTGCTCTTCCTACCACATATAAATTACACTTTCAAGAAAAATTTATATATATAAAACAAAACACACTTAGATCGGGATAAAAATCTGTTGCCGAAAAAAAAATCGCCGGAAAAATGGTGTTTGTGAAATTTCGACGACCACCATTTTATGCTGCCGGTGACCAAAACAAAAAGAAAGAGAATGAAATAACAAAAAAATGAGAATAATAAGAAATAAGAAAAAAGGATAAGAAAAAGAATAAAGAATAAAAAAAGTACTAAAAATACGTGTGGAGGTGCGTGTAACTCACCACTTGCCAAGAGTTTGGTTGTTAGCGTTAAGAGTGCAAATAATTACATTTAAAATAAATTTATGGGGGTAATAGGATTCCCGCAAAGAAAAAGTGTGTAGTTGGAAATCCGGGCATAGGTCAGGGGGTACTTATGCATTTTCCCTTTAAATAAAGCATTTAACAATGTAATTAAATCCTAAAATGCAATTTAAGATCTAAAATGCTATGAATTAAGATTTGAATATTTTTTTGATTTTTATGATTTACGATATTCCTAACATGCATAAACAATGTGAATAAATGTAAAACAAATAAAGAAAAACTTCTAAATTTCATAAAAACAATTAAAATTATTTTAAATTATTTTTAGGAGTAATTTCCTATACGTAGCAAAAATTGTTGGAAAAATTGGATGATTATGGAGAATAAAAAATTTAGCTTGAGGCGTGTCAAGGACATTGTCCTTAAAGATATTTCGCCCACATCATGATGAATATTATTAGGCGTATCCCCCTGGATTCAACAAACTCTTCTAGTATAAATAGGAGCAAAAACAACAAAAACTTATGAAAAGAAAACCCAACACAAACGAAAAGGGAAGAAAAGTTTTTAACTTTTTTCACTCTATTACCTAATGAACACAAGAACACATCTATATATATAGTCCAAAATGAAATGGACATCTGATGTAAAAAATGTTAAAATCCATTTAGCATTCAAATATCAAAACGTTAGATCATTTAAGTTACAGATTCCATAACTTAAAGCCAATAGAAATGATATCTAAATTAATGTTAGGAAACGGTCATCCAAGACCATTTTTGATCAGATTCAAAGTTACAAAAAATAACTGATTTTAATAGACATTTAATGTTAATAAAATATTATATTCAAATTGATTGGTCATATAAAGACCCATTAAAAGAGTGAACCTAGACATCAATTTAAATATTCTTTTTAAGATATTAAAAATATTATTTTTTTAACAATCCCCCACATAACTCAAAAAGAATATCATAATGAAATAAAAAAATCCCTGAGTTTTCACAAATGAGCATAATTCGTCGCATCTGGTGTCTCTTAGACTATGAACCAGACCTAGATAAAATAAGATTAAACTTATAGAACAAATGGTAAAGTTTAGAACTTCTATGAACAAAGAATTCTTTTGTAAGTTTAGTGTCTTATCTATCACATTATACCCGCACACACTTTGTTGTTTGTCGCGGTTTTGCGCTAATAGGCCATGCACGCGCCTGGTTTTCATGAATGCTCTAGAAATTTTTTTGCCATAAATTTCATAGGAGCGGCCCCACTCCACACTCATATAGGTCCATCCATCAAGTGTATTTTGCAGCACAATACACCACATATCAAAGGCTATAAATTATTAGATTAAGAGTTTAATAACTCAGTCTCCCATTCCTTGCAATCTTGCACTATATATACACACACCATAGGAAGGGATATAATTAATAGTGCACGTTTGATCAACTAATGACTTGTTATTACCCATATGAACCTACTTCATGGGATCTCCAATCACATAGGTTGGGTTACCATCATAGTTGATATAACTCAAATTGGCAAAAGTCTCATTCCCCTCGATGTTTCAGATATTAATTTTCTTCCCAGAGGTTTAGTCAGAGGATCGGCCAAATTCACTTATGACTTCACATAATCTATGGAAATAATTCCATCTCTCAGCAGCTGCTTTATCACATTATGTCTCAATCAGATATGTCTACTCTTTCCATTAAAGGATTTATTTTTGGCAATGGCTATTGCAGCTTGGCAATCACAATGCATCGACACATAAGGTGTCGGTTTAATTCCTAGTGGAATACTTGCCAAAAATGTTCTTTAACCACTCGACCTCATTGTCAGCCAATTCCAATGCCACAAACCAGATTCCATGGTAGATCTAGCTATTATTGTTTGCTTAGCTGATTTCCATACCACAACACCCCCACCGAGGGTCAACACATAACCACTAGTGGATTTTGTCTTATCTGAATCAGATATCCAGTTAGCATTACTGCATCCTTCTAGTACAGTGGGAAATCCACTATATTTAATACCATAGTTCATGGTATCTCTCAAATATTTCATTACTCTTACTAATGCATTTCAATGATCATGACTCGGGTTTTGAGTATATCTGCTCAATCTACACACATCATATGCAAGATCAGGTATAGTAAAATTTATCAAATGCATTAGGCTACCAATAATTTGAGCATATTTATTTTGATCTACAACATCTCCCTTATTCTTTTTAATTGACTACTAGTATCATAAGAAGTGCTTACAAGTACCAGATCAAAATTATCAATTTTTTTAAGAATTATTTCAGCATAATATTCTTGAGTCAATATTAAACTATTACCATCTCTATAATTTTTATGCCTAAAATAACACTAGCTTCTCTCATGTCTTTCATCTCAAAATTAGAAGACAAGAAAAATTGGTTTTATATACCAAATCAAGGACACTGTCCTTAAGGATATTTCGCCCACACCGTGATGAATATTATTAGGCGTATCATTCAGAATTCAACATACTCTTCTAGTATAAGTAGGAGCAGAAATAACAAAGACTTATGAGAAGAAAACCCAGCACAAAAAAAATCACCTAATGAACACAAGAAAACACACACATATATATAGTCCAAAATGAAATGGACATCTGATGTAAAAAACGTTAAAATTCATTTAGTATTCAAATGTCAAAACGTTAAATCATTTAAGTTACACATTCCATAACTTAAAGCCAATAGAAATGGTATCTAAATTAATGTTAGGAAATGATCATCCAAGACCATTTTTGATCAGATTCAAAGTTACAAAAAATAACTGATTTTGATAGCCATTTAATGTTAATAAAATATTATATTCAAATTGATTGGTCATATAAAGACCCATTAAAGGAATGAACCTAGACATCAATTTAAATATTCTTTTTGAGATATTAAAAATAATATTTTTTTAATAAAAATTAGGTGCTCACATCTAGATCATTCATAATAGACAATATCAAGCTTAATGATGCATATTTAAACCGTTACCATTTTATAAAAGCTTGTTTCATATTATTTTTACATTATTAAACGTATAAAAAGGCACGTTTTAAGCGAAAATAAACTATATATTTAGTCACTTTTTGATTAGTGATCTGCGTTGTTTCAAATTTTTTTAAAAAAAGAGGAAAACGAAAGACTAAAACCTTCAACAAAAGAATATATCGAAACTGCATTAATTAGAACACATAGTATTAAGGTTCACGATTCTTTTATTTTTCATTGTATAAAATTGACGAGATCTTCTCGTTTGATTCCTCATGGTACAACTTTCTCTATTTCCAGTTTTCTTCTTTGAATTTTCTTTCTTCTTTTGCCTTCCTTTATGTATGTTGTACATATTTGATTATATGTTTCAGATCTATTAACCTGAGTACGAATCTGATTTTCTCGTCAATTTTTTGCCTTTCGTGAATTTGTTTAATCTCTGTTTTGTTAAATAAATTGATCCAATCGGTTGAAAATTACCTATACCTATCTTTTAGTAATTTAATAATCTATTCCTTTGCTCTATCTTCTGTTGATTTGAGGGATTGTACGCTTTTGAGTTTATCGCTACAATTTTGTCGGATTTGTGGATGGTTGATGATAAAGTTGGTAAATTTTTGCAGAGTACGTTAATTTCTTATTGTGAAATACTGTATTACTTGTTAATTTGGTGTTGGAAATTAAATTAAGTTGTGTGTTGTGTAGTTTTCTGCCTTTTTCCTACATTTCCCCTGCTACTGTCGGGGCTACACCAGTGGTAGCGGTGACAACCCCTTTTTGGTTTTTGGGTCGTGGTATTTTTTGTGTTTTTAGGGAAACTCTCGAAATTGTTGGAGACAAGTTGGGCACAAGAGCACTAGCAAAGGAGAGCAGTCTGGGCGAGTGTCAGCAAAGGGCGGTGGGAAGCGGGGCGTGAGCGTACAACTACATCGAGTATAGCAAATCAATCACAAGTTTTGTTCTCGGGAGTTGGTACCTCCCGCTTTACTGTTTCCCTTTTGATGTTAGCTAAATTGATGTTCTTTAGTTACAATAGTCCAATCATTCAACTAGTGTGCTAGTAGTCACTTGTTTCCTTCTAGTTTGATTCGTTGTCCGTTGTGCACTAGCAAGTTTTCTTTAGATTGCCGTAAGTGTAGTGGCTGTAGTCTGGGATGATAGAATAAGGGCATGTCCTCAGGTGGGGCAGAGTGTGGGGCTGGGGTTAGGGGGTGGGGTCAGGGGGTGGGACGGGAGGCAGGGGAGGTAGAGGGGGCAAGAGAGCCTATAGTTGAGAATCGAGTCATGGAACATAGGTTCACTAACGAGTAAGTCTATAGAGTTGGCGAAGATCCTTCAGAAGAGGAAGATTAATATAGCGTGTGTCCAGGAGACTAGGTGGGTCGGATCGAGGGCGAAAAACGCGCATGAGTATAAGTTGTGGTACTCTGGAGTCCTGAGGGGTAAGAATGGAGTGGGTATCCTGGTAGATAGCCATCTTAGAGAGTCGGTGGTAGAGGTCAGGCGGGTGAATGATAGAATAATGACTATTAAGTTGGTGGTGGGTGAGTGTACTTTAAATGTCGTTAGCGCGTACGCGCCGCAATCAGGCTTGGATGAGGAGATTAAAAGGCGTTTTTGGGAGGAGTTGGATGAGATCGTTTGTAGTATCCCGCCTTCCGAGAGGTTATTCATAGGAGGAGATTTCAATGGTCATATTAGGTCGTCTGCAGGTGGTTATACTGAGGTGCATGGCGGATTTGGTTTCAGGGAGCGGAACGGAGGGGGTGTGAGCACGTGATTTTTGCCTCATACGAATTACTCCAAAATAATTCCCAAAATTAGGTTTTGGCTTTGATTATGTGTTATTTTAGGAATTATTGTGTGACTTTCCTGATTTTTCGCATGTATTTGTGTGCATGTTTAATTTTATTAATGCATCAAAAATACAAAAATGTAGCATTTGCATTTAAGATTTGATTTTTACATTTTTAGAATTAATTAATAATTAGGTGTTTTACAAAAATAAAAATTCACAAAAAAAACTTATTTTTGTATTTTGGTCAAATTGTGTGATTTTCTTTTAATTTAAGTATTTAATTATTTGTGATAGGTGTTATTTAAAGTTAATTAATATTTTTAAGCTAATTTAGGTCTTCTATAATTTAATTTAGGATTTTTAAGTTTAATTTTTGAAAGAAAAAGAAGAAAAGAAAAGAAAAGAAAAAGAATTAATGAAAGAGAAGGAAGTCAAAATTTGGGCCAAATTCAATTTAATTCAAGAGGCCCAAATTAAATTCACCTGAAAACCCACCCCCAGTCCTGCCCAAACCCGGCCCAACCCGGTCCGTCACCAGACTAAACCAAACAACGTCGTTTGGACATGCTTTAATCTGGGCCGTTGAATTAATTTGATCAAACGGACCAGATTCTCACCCCATTCCCAAACCCCAACTCGTTCCCACACCCGGACCGCCCCAGTTGAAACCAAAACGACCCCATTTCCATTTATGATTTAATCAGATCCGTTGGATTCCAATCATCCAACGACCCTAATTAAATCGAACGTTTGATATATCAAAACCCCCAAACCCTTACCCCTCTCAGGGCCCCCCTCCTTTTTCTCTCTTCAGAGACACCCATGTCTCTCACCGCCTCACACCACCGCCCTCCGCCCATCGGAAATCGTCTCACGGCGGTTCTGGTGGCCCAAACAACCCCAAATTAACACCATTGATTCTCCTTCACCCCATCATCTCAAATCCCCGAACCATTGCCTTCGAATCTTAGCCAAATCCCTCGAATTTCAGATCGAAGATCGGACCCGAACCCTAATTTACCCAATCAACCCCAAACTAATACCATATGACCACCTTGACCCCCTCTTTACAAATCCCAGAATGGTTTCCTTCGAATCTTTCTAGAACTCCTCGAATATTAGATCCAAATTTAAGCTCTAAAAACTCACAACTCGATACTGTCAAAACTGGTGGCATGCATCGACTAGGGAAGGCTGATTTGTTACAAAATTGATGCCATTCGCTCTTTCTCGACAGAAAAAAGCGATTGGTATCAGTTTTGTATGAATCTAGTTATAAGATTCTAACTTCGAGTTTAGTTGGTGAGTATCCAACACTACTTCTTTTCTTTTCTTGTTATTATTCCACTTCTGCCCCGTCTTCTTCTCTTCTTAGGTTTGAATTAGGTTTAAAATTGTGAATTATCCATTTGATTGCCTTTGATGCATATTCATGTATGTCGTTAAGTAATTTAATAGCGATTTTGATTTTTCAATCTAGTTAAAGGTTTTAGTCTTTTGTTTACTATAATTGTGGTACTTCAGAACTTAGGGGGTATGAATAACAAAAGCCTTGAGGGTAATTTAGGTGGGGAAACCTGTCAATAATTAATTAGAGGGCTTCTTAATAGTGGTAGGGTCTAGGAAATGCACTACTGAATTAATTATAAGCACTAAGTAGTGGAATGAATTAAGAATGAAAAGGGGACTGGTAGTGGCTGGCTTATTGCCCTTTTAGGAGCTGGGAATCAGAGAACATGGGGATATAATTAAAGACTAAAATACAGGTGTAAAAGGGTACACAGTCTGGAAAGGGAGGGGAACATAAGAAAAATGACAGAATACACCTTAAAAGGGGGATACTCACTGATATATATAAGAAGGGAGGACTGACTTTGTAAAAGAAGAGGAGAACATTGGAGGAGAGAGAGACAGAGATAGAGAAAGATAAGCATTAAGATATACACAGCAGTTGGATATTCTAAAATAGGAGGGAGGGAGATCCGGATACTCTAAAAATACTGAGAGGAGAAATTCTGAAAATACCAGGCAGCTGTAGAAACTATTGTTTCATTAAGTTATCTTGGTACTGTCACACCTCCTTTTTCCGCCCCGCGAGGGGTGAAGGAGTTTTTTTTCCAATTAAAGGACAATCGAAACAGGATTTGTTTGTTTATTTCAGAGTCGCCACTTGGGAGATTTAGGGTGTCCCAAGTCACCAATTTTAATCCCGAATCGAGGAAAAGAATGAATCTGTATTACAGTCCGCGAACCAGAAATCCGGATAAGGAATTCTGTTAACCCGGGAGAAGGTGTTAGGCATTCCCGAGTTCCGTGGTTCTAGCACGGTCGCTCAACTATCATATTCGGCTTGTTTATCTGATTTTATACAATTATGCGCTCATGTGCAAGTTTTAACTCTTTACCGCTTTTATCATTATATTTTTAAAAGAATGTGAACATCGTTTAAAAAACATGTCTTTGGATTGTGTCACATGAATTGCACCCGCAATCCGGAACACATTTTTATTCAATGTTTTGGGATTTGGATTTGGGTCGCATGAAATGCACACCCGAGTTTAAGAAGGTAAGATTATTAAAATGCGCGCCTAAAGCGATTAGCATATTTATTATTTTGGGTAAGGCCGTGGAGTTCGCTAAGTGGCCGATCCCGAGTTCTAAATAATTAAAGCATACATTTTGTGAGGGCCCCGCAATCTGTGCGTTTTATTTGGCGAGGCTCGTCTCATTTTATTTAAAAGGATAAACCTAAAAGCAACTATGATTTCCATTAAGTTCGTTTTCTAAAAGAAATGAAGAAAAAAGTCCTACTTTATTTACATACTTTCGAGTTATTATAGTTAAGTTTCGAAAGTGAGTTGTTTAAAGAGTTTACATGGCAACGCATAGAACATTCTACATACAGACAGTAAAAGAAAGAAAAGAATACATTAAATTACAACTTCAAATTTTTCTCATTTTTGCATTCATGCTTCGAGTGGCTTACAAGATGAACCAGTGTATCAGTTTGTGTACCTGTTATTTGGAAAGCAAGGAAAGAAGATGAAGATCAGTAGAAGCAGCAGTAGTGTAAATACATAGCAACAACAGCAACCCAGCAGCAATTCGACCCAGATTCAAGGCCCAGAAAACTTTGAAGAAAACCGAACAACTCAATAGAACAAACCCAAAAGTATGTAAACAAACTAAACAACAACAACCCACGCGTGTATTAAAACCCGAAACTAAACTCGTTTCTCACTTTGTTTTTGTTTTCTCTTTTTAAACTCTATCACACTCTCTTCAGATTTTCAGAATGTATTCCTCTCTCTCTAAGTAAGTCTTTCAAGTTCAAGTCTAATATTCAAGTCTTTTTCTTTTAAGTTCTCCTCTCAAGTCTTCAAGCTCTTTTTCTTCTCCTTTTCTCTTAAAAATCTGATCAAGTCCCCTCTTTATTACCATCTTTCAGCATTTTTAAACATAAAATCCACTATATTCCCACTCATCCCCCTTTTAATCCCACTACCTAATATTTTGTCCCCCATGCTTACATTAAACAAATACATTATTCCCCCCCCATTATATCTTGTCCCCCCATTATTGATTATTTTAATATTATTTTAATCCTAATTGACAGAGCACTCAAAATAAATAATTGTTTAGAATTTTAATTCCAAAAATACCCCTCTAACCTTACTGAAATTACCATTTTACCCCTGAACGTACTGCAAATTACCAAACTATCCCCATCAGCTATAACCAATTCACCTAATCAATTTGAACCAAAATACAGCAAATATGACCAATTTCTAAACAATTTTCAACAACAAATTCAAACTAAATGATGAACAACAAAGAAACAACTAAAATTATTTTGATTGAACAATATTTTTTAACAACAAACAAACCTACTTCCAGATTCAACAACAACAACAACAAACAAGTATATTCAGATTTCTAAATTCAATAATCATTTGAACTTAAAATTAAATCTAACAACATTACAACCAACAATTTCTATATTAAAACTAAACAAGATCATGAAACAAACTAAAGAAATAATCAAAAATGATAATCAACAAACAAGAAGATCAAACTTATACTAATTTCGGATTCAAGAACAATCAAACAAAGTATGGACATAAATGAAAAGATTCAACAACAATAACAAGCAAGTTTTATTCAAATTCGAATTAAACTCGAATTAAGCTTAAACAAAACAAATAAACATATTCAAATCACTAAACTTCAAATAATCAATTGATCTTTTTAAATTAAATCCAACAAAATTATAAGAAAGATACATTGAATCAAAAAATTAAAAACCAAAACATAACTTCACATTAAATCACTGAATTAAAAACGAACTTCAAACAAAATGAACACGAATTAAATCTATATTAAATAACAAATAACGGATTCAAGCGATTTAAACTAACACTCTTCTATATATAATTTAAATCCTTTTAAATTAATAAAACAAACTGAAAAATAATTAATTGAATCTTCAACTTAAATCTAGCAACATTATAATTAAGCTAATCAATTTCTACCTAAAAATAACCAAGAAAAATGAATGAAACAAACTGAAGAAAGATTTAAAAAAAATGATGAACATGAAGTTAATATCAAACATATTTGATTTCAAATCCGAAAAATATCAAACAAATTACGGACAGGAACGAAACTTAAACCAACTAACCGGATCGGAACGATGATGAACTCGAACGAAAACAAATCTGCCCGGAAACAAATATCGCACCAAAACCATTTGACGCCGAAGACAATCACGAATGGACAAACGAAGAACTTGAAGAAAGAAGTAGCGGACAGCAGCAGCAACGAAGGAGAAGAAGCAGCGGGCACGAAGCTGAAGAAGACGCAACAGCAGTACGAGCAGCGGTGAAGCTGGAAGAAGAAGGAGACGCAGCAGGCAGCGGGAGAGAAGCAGCAGCGTCGGGGTGGAGCTGCAACGAGCAGCAGCACCATGGACATGGCAGTATCTTGACGGAGAAGAAGCAGCGGGCAGCAGCAGGTGGATGCAGCCATGGTAGTAGTGGTGCGACGCAGCAGCAGCACGCATGATGAAGAAGACGCAGCAACGAGAGGGGAAGTCATGGCTGCTTGAGCTCAAGCTTGACGCAGCTGAAATGAGGGCGAAGACGAAGAGGAAACAGCAGCCCGTGTGTGTGTGTGTGTTGAAGGTGAAGGACGGGGGGAAGGGCAGCAGCCATGGCTGCCATGGGAGGGGAGCTTGGGGTGTTTTTGGAGAAGAAGAAGATAAGGAATGGGGGCGGATGGTTAGTGTTAGGGTTTTTTATTTTGTTTTGTGTAAGAAAGGGGGTGTTGGGTATTTGGGTTATGGACCGGGTCGACCCGGTTTGAAATGGACCGGGTCATGGGGAAGGTTGTGTATTTTTTTTTTGGCTTGTGGCTTGAATTTGAAGAAGAGCCCAATTCCGATTTTCTTCATATTCTGCTTTCTTTTCTTCTTTTATTTTTCTAAAATTAAATTCTAAAAATCCTTAAATTATTATTAAGTTATAAAAGCGCAAATTAACTCCCAATAACAATTAACGCACAATTAAACATTAATACAAATAAAAATTACACAATTTGGACATTAAAATGCTAGAAATGCAACAGATTATTTTTTATGATTTTCTCATTTTTGTAAAACAAACTTAAATAAATACCAAATGAAAAATGCGACATATTTTATATTTTTATTAATTTAAACAAATAAACAGCACAGACAAAAATACAAATAATTATACAAAAATACCCAAAAAAATACAAAAATTGCACACAAAGGAAAATTGTTTTATTTTGAATTTTTTGGGAGTAATTCTTTCATAGGGCAAAAATCACGTGCTTATAGGTAATTTCTTAGATTTCGAATTCATGAAATGAATCCTAGTTCACTGTTTCATTAATCTCTCTTGTTTCGATTTTTCTTTCTCAAATTTTCAATCTGTCTAGTCTAATTTAGTTCATTCGAGTGTTTAAAGTAGAATGGATTTCGTTTTGAGTGGGATGTGAAGTTGGTTGAACAAGTAGATACTCTACGGGTTTCTGGGGTCGATCTCGACACCTGTTGGTTTGAATCTGAGGTTATCTGATGTACTGCTGATTGTTTGAGCTTGCTGAATCTCATTTCTTCATTGTTTACCCTCTTTTCCAGGTATTCGCTTCTATTTCCACCTAATGTAAAGCTTGGCTTGGAATATATAAAAGATAGATTTATGGAGCTTTGAATAGGATTTGTGTTGTGTTAGTTTACTTGTTTGTTTCTGTTTCATTTAGGTAGTTTTGATCGTCACCCCTCCACCCCTGAATATGTGATCAAGAGAATAACTTTCTGAATATTGTAGATTACATGATAGTTTGGATGGGTATCTCTTTTAGTTGAAGCCTTTTAAATATATCCGGTTGGTTGCTTGTTTTTGCTTTAAGGTCTAGATTTGAGCCTGGTTGAATATAGCTAACTCAGGATCTTTTGGATTGATAAATATGTACTAGTTAAGATTGTTCCAAGGTTTATTTGCCGAAGGAAATAAGTATTTTGCTTCCTACTCTCTTATGAGTTTCTGAAATGTATGGACTTTTATGATGATATGGTTTGTTTTGATGCTGGAATTGAATCTTAATTCATTGAATCCTGCTGTCAGTTAATTCTTTAAAATTGAGTCATGCTAATCAGAATATAAGTGTATTTGTATGGCATTGTGGAGTTTAATCATTGCATGGGACTGATCATTTAGCAGCTGTAATCACTAGTTGGTCACAGTTGTAAATTGACAAGCATGTACTCATGCTAAGTGATTCAAATTATCCGATGGTTTGTTTTCCTATTCTTGTTTCCATGTACAAATGTTTGATAGGCTTCTCATGATTAGCTGCGATCTCATTTGTATTCAAAGATTTACATGAGCTCTCGTATAACTAGCAGGTAGTGTATAAAAATTGGAATTCTAGCGAAAAGTCAATTGAAGTTGTATGTGTCAATAACACATGAGTTTTTTTTAATTTCAAGCATTGAAAGTGTATTGCGTGAATTGGCAGTATAATCGTTTAAGTCGACTATTCACGAACCTAACAAATGTTGAACTGGGTATTAGTTCTTGTACAAGTCACTTGTGTATTCTGGCTCATGTAATATTGCTATACAATTGTTCCATGATATCATCAGTTTCTTTTTATTTTGATTTAAAAAATACAAAGTGTATAAGGATTTTTGGAATTCAGGATCCATGTTGGTAGAATCCATTTGATGTACATGTCAAAAACTAATCTTTATACATCTATCCATATTGACCTTCCATAATCAATGGCCCTCACAAAGCTAGTTAGCTTTTTTTATAGAAAACTTGAAGTGCGCCATTTTCATTAAATAATCCATGGTCCTTGTGTAATTAATTTTAATCCTTAGAAACCGAGGCATGCCATTTAGTTAAATTTCTACGGCCCTCGCAAAGTTGAAAAATGCGTAGTTGTTTTAGGCGCGCCATTTAATAATATTACTTTCCTAAACTCGGGTGCACATTTATGTGACCCAAATCAAAATCTCAACGATGTTAAAATACGTCAAGAATCACGGGTGCATTTATGTGACGTGGTTCGAGACGTGAATTGATGACGTTGCAATTCTCTTAAAAATGAATAAAAGCGGTTAAAGTTAAAATTTGCACATAGGTTCATAATTGTTTAAAATCAGATAATTCAAGCCGAATATAACAGTTGAGCGACCGCGCTAGAACCACAGAACCCGGGAATGCCTAACACCTTCTCCCGGGTTAACAGAATTCCTTACCCGGATTTCTGGTTCGCGGACTGTTAAACAGAGTCAATATTTTCCTCGATTTGGGATTCAACCGGTGTCTTGGGACACCATAAATCTCCCAAGTGGCGACTCTGAATCTTTAATGATAATCATGTTTCGATTGTCCTTTAATTGTAAAAACTCCCTTATACCCTCCTTCCGGGGGTGTAGGTAAAAAGGAGGTGTGACAGCTCTGGCGACTCTGCTGAAGAACAAACCCAGAATCTCTGGTTCAGGGTTCAAGAATTCGAGCTTAGATGAATAGTTGTATTTGGCTTTATTTATTATATGATTTTATTCACATGTTTGGGCCTAATGTGCTAAATGTTGCTTTTTATCGCTTTGATATTATCTGAATTGTATATATAAACTGCTACGAAACCCCTCTCTTCTCCCTCCTGAGGAGTGCACGCTGGTCGTGACTTCTTTCTGTTAGTGTCAAATCCCAAATAGAATGAGGTTCGGACAAGTTGCAAAGCCGGATGATCTTTTGGACAGGTGCACCCGAAATAAAAAGACTATCCTGATGCATTTTACTTGCTACTTGCGCATTTATTTGCTTTGGATTTGCACGTTGACCGGCTTTGGAATGAAAGGAGAGAATTTGGGAAAGAAATAACAGTGTGGAGGGTTAAGAGAGTGAATCACATGTTTAAAGAAAAACCAGTGTCCAAATAACGCTGAAACTCTGCCGAATTTTTGAAGAAAATAAAAGAGAAAACGAATTAAAAATGAGAAAGGAGTTTTGTTTTCAAAAATAGTTCGTTTTATTTGCCCGAACTACGCCAGTTTGATTCTCACAGGGTGTGAGATACATAGGCAACCCCCATCGAGTCCAATCCTTTTTTGCAAAAATAATCCAAAAGAACAAAAAAATTTACTTTTATTTGAAAATAGTTAGGGTGATTCCATTCTTGTCAGAAATAGCTGAATGTCCCTAAAAGGGCGTCGGAAGGCTTTTTTTTGCAAAAATAGCTGTCTGTGGTCATTTTTCAAGGTTTTCACTGGTTAGCCAACACAACCTTAAAATCTTCATCTTCGAGGTGCTGAAAGGTCGTATTTGCAAAACTGGATTTTATTTTTTGAAAAAAAGGGAAAAGAAAAAGTGTGTCAATTTTGTCTTCGAGTCAAATGAGTCTTGATTTTTGCTTAATCACCCTAATAAATGTGCAAAATGAGCACGGGTCCAAGTTTGCCGATAGCAGTTATGAAGGCTTTGGTTACGTTTTGGGACCCGGCCCATAACGTATTTCACTTCTCGGATTTTGAACTCACCCCAACCTTGGAAGAGATAGCAGGTTATATGAAAAGTACTGCAGGTTTGAGGCATAAGTATATGATCTCTCCAAGGGCCGTTAACTCTCACAAATTCATGGATTTGCTAAAGATAAGCAAGGGAATCCCATATTCCGAGTTGGAAGGGTTTTTTTCCACTCTACGTTTTATATACCAGAAGTACGGGCATGTAGGAGGGTTCAATGATCCGGAAAGCGAGGTTTGCAGTAAAGGGAACCGAACAAAATGGGACGAGCATAGGCGCTTCACTTTCATGGTAGCATTCTTAGGCCTTGTGGTGTTTCCCCGAGAAGACGGGAATATCGATTTGCGGGTGACTGGAGTTGTAAGCACGTGATTTTTGCCCTATGAAAGAATTACTCCCAAAAAATTCAAAAAAAAAATGATTTTTCCTTGGTGTGCAATTTTTTGAATTTTTGTGGTATTTTTGTGTAATTATTTGTATATTTGTCTGTGCATGTTTATTTGTTAAATTATTAAAAATACAAAAATATATCGCATTTTGCATATAGGATTTAATTCTACAATTGTTAGTAATTAAGTTTGTTTTACAAAAAATGAAAATCACAAAAATAGGCATCTTTTGCATTTTTAGCATTTAATGTCCAATTGGACAATTTCATGATTAATTATTACTTAATTGTGTGTTAATTGTTATTGGGAGTTAATTTGCACTTTCATAACTTAATTTAGTTCTATATGATAATTTAAGCATTTTTAGAATTTAGTTTTAGAAAAATAAAAGAAGAAAAGAGAGCAAAAAATAAAGAAAATCGGAATTGGGCTCAAATTTAAGCCACAGGCCCAGAAAATTGTCCAACCTTCCCCACGACCCGGTCCATTTTAAACCGGGTCGACCCAATCCATACCCAAAGACCCAACACCCCTATTATCTTACATTTTTACAAAACAAAGAAAAGAAAACCCTAAAAAAATACTAAGCTATCCGCCCCCCTCCCTATCTTCTTCTTCTCCAAAAATCTAAAACACACAACCATGGCTTCCCCTCCATCTTCACGTCCAAACAGACCCCTCACATCGTCATCTCCAGCCCCGTCCGCCATTAAAACCAAGCAGTCCACCATTGTCGCTGCTACTGTGCCGCGTTTGCCTTCGTCTTCTTCGTCGAGCTCAAGCTTGAGCTCGACATCCATGGTCGCCACTCCTTCATTAAGCTTTCCGTCCATGGCTGACCCTACTGCTTCCGCTTCATCTTTCTCCAAACAGAACCAGCTGCTACTGCTTCTGCTTCACGCTACTTCTGCCTTCTTCGTCGAGCTTTAACCAACGTTGCTGCTTCTTCTTCCTCACTTCAAGACTGCTGCTCACGCTTTTACTTCTGGCTGATGCCGCTGCTCACGCAGCTACTTCTGCTTTCTTCTTCGTCACGTCCAAGCTCGACTGTGTATCGCTTCTGCTGCGTTGCTGCTGCCTCACCCTTTTCCGGCGCGTCCAGTCGAAAAAAACGAGACTCACTATCTCGTTTATTCAAGCTTTGGTCGAGGTTTGTCGAAACAGTCCATACATGGTTCGAGTTTGTCGTTGTTCATTTCCGGCTAGTTGGTTTTGAGTTTTATTTTTGTCCGTATTTCATTTTGATATTCTCAAAATCTAAAATCGGCAAATGTTTGTTTTGTTTCGTAATTTTTCAGTTTGTTTCATGTGTTATGTATTTTTTCAGAAATTGTTAATGTTTGTTGGATTCAAATTGAAGTTTAATTAATTATTTTTAGATGTTTCATGTGTTTTATGTATTTTTCAGAAATTGTTAATGTTGTTAGATTCAAGTTTAAATTCATAATTGTTTCTTCTTCGGTTTTGTTTTGTTATCTGTCTAAAAGAATGTAGTTGTAATAGGGAAATATGTTGGTTTAATCATTTGAATCCGTCATGTTTTGTTGTTTAAGTTGATTTAATTCATGTTCATCTTGGTTTGAAGTTCATTTTAATCCAGTTGATTTAACGTGAGTTTATGTTTTGGTTTTTGATTCGTTGATGAATATGTATTGTGTTGTTAATATTGTTGTTTCCTTGCTCATCCATTTTTGGTCTAAATTAACCAGGATTGGTTCCCAATATGGTTAATTCATTCACATTAATTTGATGTTGTTCATCTTTGTTCATATGAGTTGTTGTTGAATTTGTTTAAGAAATTGGTCATATTGGCTATATTTTGGTTGAGTTTGATTAATTGATTGGTTATAGCTGATGGGGGTAGTTTGGTAAATTGTAGTACATTCAGGGGTAAAATGATAATTGCAATAAGGTCGGAGGGGTAGTTTGGTAATTGAACATTTTTGAATAATTCTTTATGTTAAGCATGTGGGACAAAATGTAATGGGGTGTGGGTGATATAATTGTTTAAAATAAATGGGGGAGAATAAGAGAAAGAACGGACAGAGAAGAATAGGGAGAATAAGGGAGAGAAAAAAAAAGAGCTGAATATTTAAGAGAGAAAGAAAAATTCCGAAAAAATATTAAAACTTTCAAATAAAAAAAAACTAAAAAAAATCTTCTACTTTCTTTCATTGTTTGAAATCAGCATTAATTGTTGTTGTTTCATCAAAGCTTGAAGCTTTTGTTTTGGGATTACTACTCCACCGGTTTGCAAACTCTGTTCCTGGGTTGTTGCTGTTGCTGGACTGTTTGTTGTGTTGTATTGTTATTACTGCTGCTGATTCTCATCTTCATCTTCTTTTGTTTCCAATATCAGGTACACAACTGACACGCTGATTATTGTAAACTGAAACAGGAAGCATGAATACGAAAATGAAGAGTTGAAATTCTAAATTTACTTTAATTATATTCTGAATTTTATTTGTATGTATAAATTATTTAGCTTGCAAAAAATCAGAATCATGTAGCTATTTAATACATATAGTGGAACATCCGACGATAGCTTAACGCATGAACTATCTATATATTGCCTAAAAATAAATAAATGGTGTAGTAACTCCGTCAAGTCAAAAATCAAACGAATAGGCCATCTAGTAGGAACTTGGTAGGAATATTGTTTAGTTAAATAATATTGGTTAATTTCAGCATGTAAATGGTCTAGGATTAAAATTAGATTACTAAGTTTTTTTTAATTTGACAAACTGAGAACATGCCTAGTATAATGTAACTAGGTAGTAACATGTGAATAAGACGACCCATGTCTAGTTTTATGTCATACACGTTGGGCCTGGGCCCGCAGTGGCAACGGACTGTCCTGTTTGCATCATTTTTAGATTTTATGAATCATATTCGAAATCCATCTATAACAACTCAAGCATGTAAATAAATTAAGATATTTTCTCTTTTATTTTGTAGAGACAAATTTAATAAGAGAAAAATGTAGGCATTTTAGGACTGTCTTTTTTAAAAATAAAATGAGATGAGCCTCGCCCAATAAAATGCACCAATTGCGGGGCCCTCAATAAATGTTTAATTGAGTATTTAGAATTCGGGATGGACTGTTTAGTGAATTCCATGGTCTTACCCAGAAATAATAATACGCTAATCGCTTTAGGCACGATTTTAATAATAATACATTCTTAAACACGGGTGCACATTTATGCGATCCAAATCCAAATCCCAAAACATTGAATAAAAATACGTTATGGATCGCGGGTGCATTTTATGTGACGCAATCCAAAGACATGTTTTTAAACGATGTTCACATTCTTTTAAAAATATAATGATAAAAGCGGTAAAGAGTTTAAACTTGCACATGAGCGCATAATTGTTAAAATCGGACAAACAAGCCGAATATGACAGTTGAGCGACCGTGCTAGAACCACGGAATTCGGGAATGCCTAACACCTTCTCCCGGGTTAACAGAATTCCTTATCCGGATTTCTGGTTTGCAGACTGTAATACAGAGTCATTCTTTTCCTCGATTAGGGATTAAAATTGGTGACTTGGGACACCCTAAATCTCCCAAGTGGCGACTCTGAAATAATTAAATAAATCCCGTTTCGATTGTCCTTTAGCTCGGAAAAAACTCCTTCACCCTCACGGGGGCGGAAAAAGGAGGTGTGACAGGAGTCGTCAAGGTCCTGGTTACCAACGCCAAGAGCACTCTCGCCCCTATGATAGTGTCTAAGATATACCGAGCTCTCACAGCTTGTAAAGCTAGGGCAGACTTCTTCGAGGGATGCAATTTGCTATTACAAATGTGGATGATCGAGCACTTGTGCCACCACCCTTAGTATATGAGTTATGGATCCACAGAGAAAAGCTGCATTGAAGAATTCAACACAAGGGTTTCAGGGTTCAAGTTACCGGAGGGGTTTGGAGAATGGATAGCCCGCCTTCGCGCCATCACTACGTGACAAATAGAATGGACACTATATTGGCTTCCTGTTGAAGAAATTGTGTATATACCTGCCACAGGTCCTTACTTCCTCCTAATGGGTCTTCGAGGTATTCAGCCTTACGCTCCCTATGTTACAACCCATATCCACATGTGTTAGTTCATGCCATATATTAGTTAACATAAATCCAAGAAGGAATTATCTTTTAGATGATAAGAAGTCAATCCTATTGGTCTTAAGTGATACAAGAGTGTATAAGGGTGATTAACCAGTATTAGAAGTTAAACGAATCAAGGATGTTGTAACTCGTATTTTCAGGTAATCTAGCGGTACTTAATACACTCAAGAGGTCATTTATTAAGGTATTTTAATCATATAATATCTGTATCATAAGTCTTGAAGTCAAACGAGTTATGAAACAAAAGTCGACAAAAGTTGTCGCAACTTAGGTTCATAATTTTACTTAAACATTGGGTCAAATGTTTCTAATCTTTTCTCATAATTTACAAGGAATTACGCGGTGATATACCAACCAAATTAAATATCTAGAAGTCTAGTTTCTAACGCATTAAACCGTTCATCGATACGATCTCGGAGTAGAGAGATATTCGCGTTTTCGCGAGACTGCGCCAAGCACCTCTCTATGGGGCCCACTAAGTCGGTTTAAGATATTTGGACCTATATAGGATGACTCCAACCCGTTTTAAGTCATTTCTTTTCACTATTTTCAGACCTTAGAACCCTAGGAACATCCTCTCAAGGTTCTCTCAAGATTCAAGACCCAAAAAAGGCAAACAACACAAATCAAGTGTCGGGAATTCCGTGGCGCTAGTAAGTCTCTTGTTCTTCTTGTTGTTGCTCATTTTTGTGTCGTTCCAGCTCGTGTGGGAGGTTGTTTTAAAGGGTTTATGTTCTGTAAATACTCCCTCATGTTCTTAATATCAATCCTAGGTGATTTCAAGCCTTCTAAAGTGATTCTAGTGCCGAAAAACACTAATTGATCGCTAGTTTCGTTTTTTGTTGTTGTGGCAGCATTGGAGGGATATTTCTTGGAAATTTAAGGTCAAATTGGAGTTGTTCTCTCTGTATAAAGGTAAGGAACCTCTTACTCTATATGTATTTAAGATTATCCAAGTTGCGGCTAAGCCATTGAAGCTAGAACTTGTGAGATATATATCGAAAGGCTTGGTAGTAATGTTATTGTTTTGTGGACTGTTTTGCGTTGTTGTTGGGCTGCGTATTTTACTACTATCTTGTGGAGTTTTGGAGGAGGAAGGGTGTGGAGAAACACCATATATATGTAGGGTTATGGGCTGATAGTTATTCGTAACATTTCCAGGTTGTTTGACACGACTACGGTGGTCGTCGTATGTATGGAGTGATTAGGCTGTGTGTGGACTATTTTGGGAGGCTCAATATGTTTATTATTGATGTTGTTTGGGCTGTTTGGTGATTGTTTTGAATGGTGTGAGGTCATATATATAGGGGAGGTGCTGTCCGTTTCATCGTAAAATAGGTTGTGGTCAATACATAATAGTTATGACGCTTAAATGATAACGATAGTATCGTTTCTCTTATTGTAGACTAAGGAGTTTTGACAATTGCATAGCTTGAGATTGGGGCAGTATATACAAGGTATGTGAGGCTATCCCTTTCCTTCTTTTGCACGACTCCGATTGCACATAATGTAATGAACGATCTTCCAAGATACTCTACTCTTAGAAGCTAGCAGTACTTACATTGTTTTCCCTCTTATGGAACGATTGATGTTAATGTTGCTTCTCTTAGTCTTATGTTATCAATGTTGTTGGTACTTCCTGATTCTTATAAGGTTCATAGTGAAGAGTTAGTCCTAATAACGTGTACAGAGGATACCGACCTTACGTCACTCCGAAAGGTTTAGAATGTGATTCCATGAGTCGAGCATGCATTATATATATGTATCTATTTTACTCTACCGAGCCACGCTATAGTTGGCCGGGTACGGCACCTATTGTGCAACCACTGATCAGTTGGGTTTTACCGAGCTCCACGTGGCCGGGTACGATTCTACCGAGCCTATTATGGCCGGGTACGATATGATGATGATGATGCCCACAGAGGCGAATGCTTTAAAGGTTTATGTATTTATACATATGTATCATGCATTTCATGTAAGTAGCCCTCAGAGGTACTAAGATGTTACAGGTTGTATATTCTCTATCCTTACTTACATTACTGATCGTATTTATGGTTCCTTGCCTTACATACTCAGTACTTTATTCATACTGACGTCCTTTTATTTGTGGACGCTGCATGTCGTGCTGCAGGTCCTGATAGACAGGCAGGTGTAGCTCCCCCACCACAGTAGACTGTCCAGTTCAGCGGTGATTGGCGAGATCCCTTCTCCGGACTTGCCTTGGTCTTGGTATGCAATTTTTGTTATAGACATTATGGGTATGTCGGGGCCCTGTTCCGGCTATGTTGCAACACTTATGTTCTTTTAGAGGCTCATAGACAGGTGTCGGCTCATGTATAGTTTGGTATGCCTTGTCGGCTAGTTTTTGTTGTATAGTCTTTCATAGTAGCGTGGTAGCTCATACCTTATATGTAGTTTCTTGATTGTCTGGTCATCCCTTGCTATGTATGTTCATGCCGTCATATTTTATTGCTGGTTGTCCATGATCTAGGTCTACCATTTATATTGATCTCGTCAGCCTTAAAAGATAATAATGAAGGTTAGATGAAATGTACGTTGGTGCTCGGCAAGTTTGGTCGGGTGCTAGTCATGGCCCTTCAGTTTGGGTCGTGACAAACTTGGTATCAGAGCAAGTCTGTCCTAGGGGTTGTCTATGAGCCGTGTCTAGTAGAGTCTTGATTATGGATGTGTAGCGCGCCACATTTATAATCAGGAGGCTACATGACATCTAGGGTTGTTACCTTCTTCTTGAATCTAGATCGTGCGTAGAGTTGAGTCGTAAGTGTTTGTCTCTAATATTCACCTTGTTTTTTTCCAGTGATGCCTTCGACTAGGAAGCAAACGATTAGTAGACGGCTTGATACATCAGCGGGAGAGGGTACCAGTCAGGTGCCCCAAGTCAGAGCAGGACAAAGTGAGGCTCAAAGTGAGATGCCCTCTCATACCTCATCTACTCCATCTCCTCCAGAGGATATTAGAAGGCACCCAGTGCCTCCAGTTCCTCCGTCTGGCACTCCAGACCAGGATATGCAGAGTGCTTTGCAGTTATTGACTAGCTTGGTAGCTGCTTAGGCTCAGAGGCAGAATACAGGTGCTGCTGAGAAACCAGTTAGTACAAGAGTTCGTGATTTTATTAATTTAGACCCTCCAGTGTTTACCGGATCAGACCCCAAGGAGGACCCACAGACTTTTATTGACCAGGTTCATCGTACACTTCGGGTTATGCATGTTAGTGATACAGAGGCAGTAGAGTTGGCTTCTTATCGGCTACGGGATTTAGCGGTTCTCTGGTATGATAGTTGGGAGAGATCCAGGGGTCCGAACCCTCCTCCAGCTGTGTGGAAGGAATTTTCTGAGGCCTTTCTTCGTCACTACTTGCCAGTTGAGATACGACGAGATAGAGCTGATAAGTTCTTGAACCTTAGACAAGGTAATATGAGTGTGCGAGAGTACAGTATGCAGTTTGATTCTTTGGCAAGGTATGCTCCCCATATGGTGGCCGAGATGAGTGATAGGGTGCATATGTTCGTGAATGGGTTGGGACCACATCTAATAAATGAGTGTACGACAGCCTCCTTGGTGGAGGGCATGGATATTTCCCGTATTCAAGCTTATGCCCAGACCCTAGAGGATCGTAAGCGCCAGCAGAGGGCAGTTAGGGAGCAGGATAGAGGCCAGCATAAGAGGGCGAGATTTGTAGGGTATTCTGATGACTTCAGAGGCCGCATCAGGCCACAGTTTTTGAGGAGTTCGGCGCCACCTGTAGCTAGTGCTCCTCCACAGTTTCAGAGGCCTCGATATGATCGATCCTATTCTGGTCCAGGTCAGAGTTCGCGGGCATCTGGCTCGCAACATCACAGGGATACTAGTCAGATGAGACCCCCAACACCACATTGTGATCAGTGCGGCAAGGCCCACTTTGGACTGTGTCGTCGAGGTTCTGATGCATGCTATTCGTGCGGGTAGCCTGGCCATATGATGCGGGATTGTCCTAATAGAGGAGGTGATGGTATGGCTCAGCCGACTGGATCTGTGTCTGGTTCTTCCTCATCAGTTCGACCTCCAGCACGGGGTTTTCAGCAGTCGACAAGTCGTGGTAGGGGTAGAGGTGCAGTGCCGAGTTCGAGTGGTGCTCAAAATCGAACCTATGCTCTAGTAGGTCGACAGGATCTCGAGTTGTCTCCAGATGTTGTTACAGGTATTATATCTGTGTTTTCTTATGATGTATATGCGCTGATTGATCCGGGATCTACATTATCATATGTTACACCCTTTGTGGCTAATAAGTTTGGCATTGAACCTGAATTGATAAGTAAACCCCTCGCGGTATCTACTCCGATAGGAGATTCTGTGATTGCTAGAAGGGTATATAGAGGTTGCACTGTGATGATTTGTAGTCGTCAAACCTCGGCAAATTTATTTGAGTTAGAAATGGTTGATTTTGATGTGATAATGGGAATGGACTAGTTAGCCTCATGCTATGCAAATGTTGACTGTCGTACGAAGATGGTTAGGTTCCAATTTCCGGGTGAACCCGTCATTGAATGGAAAGGGAACATTGCTACACCGAAAGGTAGGTTTATTTCCTATCTTAAGGCAAGGAAAATGATCTCAAAAGGTTACATTTATCATCTCGTTCGCGTTAGGGATGTGGAGGCAAAACCGCCTACTTTACAATCAATCCCTGTGGTTAACGAATTCCCAGATGTTTTCCCAGATGAACTCCCGGGCCTTCCTCCTGAAAGGGAGATTGAGTTTAGCATTGATGTGTTGCCTGACACTCAACCGATCTCTATTCCTCCATACAGAATGGCCCCGGAAGAGTTGCGAGAGTTGAAGGTGCAGTTGAAGGACTTGCTGGATAAGGGCTTTATTAGGCCTAGCACTTCACCTTGGGGTGCACCAGTCCTATTCGTGCGGAAGAAAGATGGGTCGTTACGGATGTGTATCGACTATCGACAGTTGAATAAGTCTACTATAAAGAACAAGTATCCACTTCCAAGAATTGATGACCTGTTTGACCAACTCCAGGGTGCCAAGTATTTCTCTAAGATTGATTTACGTTCAGGGTATCATCAGGTGAGGGTTAGGGAGAAAGATATTCCAAAGACGGCCTTCCGGACAAGATATGGGCACTTTGAGTTCTTGGTGATGTCGTTCGGGCTAACAAATGCCCCAGCAGCTTTTATGGATCTCATGAATACTATATTCAGGCCCTATCTTGATGTGTTCGTGATTGTATTCATTGATGACATTCTAGTGTATTCTCGTTCGGAGGCGGAACATGCGGGCCACTTGCGGATAGTATTACAGACGCTTCAGGATCGTAAGTTATATGCTAAGCTCTCCAAATGTGAATTCTGACTGAACTCAGTAGCATTCCTTGGCCATGTGATATCTGATGAGGGTATTAGTGTCGACACTCAGAAGATCGATACAGTAAAGAATTGGCCGAGACCTACAACACCATCAGAAGTCCGCAGCTTCCTAGGGCTAGCAGGATATTATAGGCGGTTTGTAGAAGGATTTTCCTCTATATCATCACCATTGACTAAGTTAACACAAAAAGCTACCAAATTCCAGTGGTCTGACACTTGTGAACGTAGTTTTCAAGAGCTGAAGAATCGATTGACATCTGCACCAGTGCTCACTCTTCCTGAAGGAACAGAAGGTTATGTGGTATATTGTGATGCCTCAGGTATAGGTTTGGGGTGCGTATTGATGCAGCGTGGGAATGTGATTGCTTATGCATCAAGACAATTGAAGAAGCATGAAAAGAATTATCCAACCCATGATTTGGAATTGGCTGCAGTAATATATGCTTTGAAGATATGGCGGCACTACTTATACGGCGTCCATGTTGACATCTACACAGATCACAAGAGTTTACAATACATCTTCAAGCAGAAAGAGTTGAATTTGAGGCAGCGTAGGTGGCTTGAATTATTGAAAGACTACGACGTCGAGATATTGTATCATCCCGGTAAAGCCAATGTTGTGGCAGATGCTCTCAGCCGTAAATCAATGGGAAGCTTAGTACATATTGAGGCAGGTAGATGGGGGTTGATTAAAGAGCTTCATCAGCTAGCCAATATGAGAATCAGATTGTTAGACTCTGATGATGGAGGTGTTACTGTACAGAATACATCAGAATCATCTTTGGTAGCAGAGGTAAAAGCACGACAATATGAAGATCCTATCTTAGTAAGATTAAGAGAAAGCATTCAACAGTGTAAAAGTATGGCTTTTGGGATCGGAAAAGATGGGGCACTGAGATACCAGAGCCGATTGTGTGTGCCTAATGTGTCAGGGTTGCGAGAGAAGATTATGAATGAGATTCATCAATCCCGATATTCCATCCATCTCGGCTCGACAAAGATGTATCATGATGTCAAGGAGCAATATTGGTGGGATAATATGAAGAAGTCTATTGCAGAATTTGTAGCCCAGTGTCCCAATTGTCAACAAGTAAATATAGAACATCAGAAACCCGGTGGATTGCTTCAAAATATAGAGATTCCGACCTGGAAGTGGGAGGTGATTAATATGGACTTCATTATTGGATTACCTCGCTCTTATCATAAGTTTGACTCCATCTGGGTGATAATTGATCGACTTACAAAATGTGCCCATTTTCTGCCAGTGAAGACAACTTACACGGCTGAAGATTATGCAAAGTTGTATATCAAGGAGATTGTTAGGCTTCATGGTGTGCCCATATCTATTATATCAGACCGAGGAGCTCAATTTACGGCTAACTTTTGGAGGTCTTTCCAGAAGGGTTTAGGCACACAAGTAAATCTCAGCACTGCATTTCATCCGCAGACTGACGGACAGGCTGAACGTACCATTCAGACACTGGAAGATATGCTACGAGCATGTGTTCTAGATTTTAAGGGGAATTGGGATGATCATCTTCCACTCATATAATTCGCCTATAACAATAGCTACCATTCCAGTATTAAAATGGCCCCATACGAGGCACTATATGGGAGGAGATGTAGATCACCAGTTGGATGGTTCGAAGTCGGTGAAACAGAATTATATGGGCCAGATTTGATTCACCAAGCTATTGAGAAGGTGAAAGTGATACATGAGCGATTGAGGACGGCATAAAGCAGGCAAAAATCTTATTTTGATGTCCGACGTCGTGATCTAGAGTTTGAGGTTGGTGATTGGGTTTTCCTGAGGATCTCACCAATGAAGGGTATTATGCGTTTTGGGAAGAAAGGTAAGCTGAGTCCAAGGTATATCGGGCCGTATAAAATTCTTCGACGGATTGGACAGGTTGCTTATGAGTTAGAATTGCCATCCGAATTGGAATTTGTCCACCCGGTATTCCATGTATCTATGTTGAGAAAATGTATTGGAGACCCTTCTCGAGTCGTCCCTATCAAAGATGTACAAGTTACAGAGGACCTATCATATGAAGAAGTGCCAGTGGCGATATTAGATCGGCAAGTCCGCAAGCTGAGAACAAAAGATGTAGCTTCCGTCAAAGTATTATGGAGGAACAAAAATATGGAAGAAATGACATGGGAAGCAGAAGAGGAGATGAAGTCTAAATACCCTTACTTATTCCAGAATTAAGATAACAAGGATGCTGGTGGAAGACAGGATACATTGGAAGGTGAAACGGCTCTATGAGGTAAGCAATAATTTGAGAATACTCCTCCTTAATACAAAATGGTGATATGTAGATAATGTAAATACGCATAATGCTTTGTGTAGCCTTGTGAAGCCATATGTTGGGCTTAATTACATGCAAGTTTTGCTAGTGACCATTTTATAGGGGAAAATTGATCGGAAATTTCCATTGGAATCCACGATGATTTAAACTCCCCATAAACCCTTACATTCGAGGACGAATGTTCCTAAGGGGGGGAGGGTGTTACAACCCATATCCACATGTGTTAGTTCATGCCATATATTAGTTAACATAAATCCAAGAAGGAATTATCTTTTAGATGATAAGAAGTCAATCCTATTGGTCTTAAGTGATACAAGAGTGTATAAGGGTGATTAACCAGTATTAGAAGTTAAACGAATCAAGAATGTTGTAACTCGTATTTTCAGGTAATCTAGCGGTGCTTAATACACTCAAGAGGTCATTTATTAAGGTATTTTAATCATATAATATCCGTATTATAAGTCTTGAAGTCAAACGAGTTATGAAACAAAAGTCGACAAAAGTTGTCGCAACTTAGGTTCATAATTTTACTTAAACATTGGGTCAAATGTTTCTAATCTTTTCTCATAATTTACAAGGAATTACGCGATGATCCACCAACCAAATTAAATATCTAGTAGTCTAGTTTCCAACGCATTAAACCGTTCATCGATACGATCTCGGAGTAGAGAGATATTCACGTTTTCGCGAGACTGCGCCAAGCACCTCTCTATGGGGCCCACTAAGTCGGTTTAAGATATTTGGACCTATATAGGATGACTCCAACCCATTTTAAGTCATTTCTTTTCACTATTTTCAGACCTTAGAACTCTAGGAACATCCTCTCAAGGTTCTCTCAAGATTCAAGACCCAAAAAAAGGGCAAACAACACAAATCAAGTGTCGGGAATTCCGTGGCGCTAGTAAGTCTCTTGTTATTCTTGTTGTTGCTCATTTTTGTGTCGTTCCAGCTCGTGTGGGAGGTTGTTTTAAAGGGTTTATGTTCTGTAAATACTCCCTCACATTCTTAATATCAATCCTAGGTGATTTCAAGCGTTCTAAAGTGATTCTAGTGCCGAAAAACACTAATTGATCGCTAGTTTCGCTTTTTTGTTGTTGTGGCAGCATTGGAGGGATATTTCATGGAAATTTAAGGTCAAATTGGAGTTGTTATTTCTGTATAAAGGTAAGGAACCTCTTACTCTATATGTATTTAAGATTATCCAAGTTGCAGCTAAGCCATTGAACATAGAACTTGTGAAATATATATCGAAAGGCTTGGAAGTAATGTTATTGTTTTGTGGAGTGTTTTGCGTTGTTGTTGGGCTGCGTATTTTACTACTATCTTGTGGAGTTTTGGAGGAGGAAGGGTGTGGATAAACACCATATATATGTAGGGTTATGGGCTGATAGTTATTCGTAACATTTCCAGGTTGTTTGACACGACTACGGTGGTCGTCGTATGTATGGAGTGATTAGGCTGTGTGTGGACTATTTTGGGAGGCTCAATATGTTTATTATTGATGTTGTTTGGGCTGTTTGGTGATTGTTTTGAATGGTATGAGGTCATATATATAGGGGAGGTGCTGTCCGTTTCATCGTAAAATAGGTTGTGGTCGATACATAATAGTTATGACGCTTAAATGATAACGATAGTATCGTTTCTCTTATTGTAGACTAAGGAGTTTTGACAATTGCATAGCTTGAGATTGGGGCAGTATATACAAGGTATGTGAGGCTATCCCTTTCCTTCTTTTGCACGACTCCGATTGCACATAATGTAATGAACGATCTTCCAAGATACTCTACTCTTAGAAGCTAGCAGTACTTACATTGTTTTCCCTCTTATGGAACGATTGATGTTAATGTTGCTTCTCTTAGTCTTATGTTATCAATGTTGTTGGTACTTCCTGATTCTTATAAGGTTCATAGTGAAGAGTTAGTCCTAATAACGTGTACAGAGGATACCGACCTTACGTCACTCCGAAAGGTTTAGAATGTGATTCCATGAGTCGAGCATGCATTATATATATGTATCTATTTTACTCTACCGAGCCACGCTATAGTTGGCCGGGTACGGCACCTATTGTGCAACCACTGATCAGTTGGGTTTTACCGAGCTCCACGTGGTCGGGTACGATTCTACCGAGCCTATTATGGCCGGGTACGATATGATATGATGATGCCCACAGAGGCGAATGCTTTAAAGGTTTATGTATTTATACATATGTATCATGCATTTCATGTAAGTAGCCCTCAGAGGTACTAAGATGTTACAGGTTGTATATTCTCTATCCTTGCTTACATTACTGATCGTATTTATGGTTCCTTGCCTTACATACTCAGTACTTTATTCGTACTGACGTACTTTTATTTGTGGACGCTGCATGTCGTGCTGCAGGTCCTGATAGACAGGCAGGTGTAGCTCCCCCACCACAGTAGACTGTCCAGTTCAGCGGTGATTGGCGAGATCCCTTCTCCGGACTTGCCTTGGTCTTGGTATGCAATTTTTGTTATAGACATTATGGGTATGTCGGGGCCCTGTTCCGGCTATGTTGCAACACTTATGTTCTTTTAGAGGCTCATAGACAGGTGTCAGCTCATGTATAGTTTGGTATGCCTTGTCGGCTAGTTTTTGTTGTATAGTCTTTCATAGTAGCGTGGTAGCTCATACCTTATATGTAGTTTCTTGATTGTCTGGCCATCACCTGCTATGTATGTTCATGCCGTCATATTTTATTGCTGGTTGTCCATGATCTAGGTCTACCATTTATATTGATCTCGTCAGCCTTAAAAGATAATAATGAAGGTTAGATGAAATGTACGTTGGTGCTCGGCAAGTTTGGTCGGGTGCTAGTCATGACCCTTCAGTTTGGGTCGTGACACCCTACCGAGTGATGAGACAATTAGGAAGGTGTCAGGTGATGCATCTAGATGAAGATCTCAGTATCCACGCGGTTGAGATTAGCTCCGACGACCAATTTCACGAAGAAACAGTTCGTTCTATTTGGAACGAGTGCCAGCATTTGACGGCAAGCACCCGAGTGCGGAACCTATCTAAAGGCGAGGTCTCACCCGCCTACCTTTCCTGGTATAGAAAGAAGAACACTGCAAGGGCCGAATCAGAAAGACCGGCCAAAAAACCGCACATTCAGGAATTCGTCGAGGCATCGCAAGAACCGTGGGCTTGGTTGGCCAAAGAAAATGAGTACAGGGCCACAATAGGAAAGCTGGAGAAGCAAGTCAAAGACCTTCAATTCGAGAATGACTTACAAGCAGCGACGGATGAGGGTGAAAAGAAAAGGCTAGCCAAAGAAAATGAGGCCCTTCGAGCTCAAATTCAGAAACTGAAAGTAGCAGCAGAAAATCCAGTCTGAAGTAACAGAGATGAAAAGCTCGTAGCTAACCTAAGGCAGAAAGTGAGTAACCATAGTTTCTATTTGAACAAAGCAGAAAGTGAACTGGCCAGGGCTCAAAAACAATTGGCTAAAAATGCAGATGAACGGGTATGCCTGGTTAAGCAGTTAAGAGAAAGGTACAACGATGAGGTCGCGGGGTTGAAAAAAAGGGTCATCACCACGGAAAACAAAATGATCAAGAAGGCAAAAGACTTCAAGGTTGAAAGGGAACGCTGTTATACGACATTGGCGCAGTTAGAAATAGACTTGCAACAACTTCAGGAACAAAATTATGCAGCCAAGCAAGATTTGGAGGCCAGGGCCCGGCAGATTGGGCATTTGTTACAAGAAAAAGGCATCATAAGAGAGAGAATTAGAAACACCGCAGACTACATCGTTATGAAGTGCCACATTTGTGAGGATATGACTCGCACTACGTTCTTTGCAGCGGTGATGACCTTTGTTAAACAAATAATGAACAACTTGGACCGACTTCAAAGGGATCTTGCACATAGGCCCGCGACGAGACCGAATGATGTCCCGCAGGCACCAAGAGCATTGATATACTCATAATTTTTCTGTTTGAGTCGGTATTTCCTTTTCTGTCGGAGTCCGTAAGTCATGTTGGGTTTATATTTTCTTTCTATACTAGATGGCCTCGACCTCTGCAGACCGATCTAACCCAGAGAAATCCCAACCAAATGTGCAAGTATCATGGCACCCATGGCTATAAAATAGAAGATTGCAGACAACTAAGGGAGGAAGTAGCCCGGTTATTCAACGAGGGGCACTTCGGGAATTCATAAGCAATCGGGCCAAGAACCACTTCAAAAATAGAGATTCAAATAGACAAAACGAGCAAGAAGAGCCATAATACGTGATTCACATGATTGTTAGAGGGGTTGATATTCCTCAAGGACTAGTATTAAAATGCACCAAGGTGTCGATCACAAGGGAGAAGCGAACTCGGGATTACGTACCAGAAGGAACCTTGTCTTTTAATGACGAGGATGCAGAAGGTGCCATTGCATTTGAAACGTGAGGCGTTTGATAGAAACAACAACTGAAGACGTGCACTTTGGCTTGAAACGATTCTTAAAAAAGATTATAGTAACTATTGCCTTGTATGTCTCCTCATTATTAGGAGTTACAACTGTAATTGAACATGAATTGAGAAGAAAATAAAGTAACTGTATTTTCTTTAATTAAACGTGATTGACAAAAAAAATGAAGTGACTGTATTCCTTTAAAAGTAATTATATATATTTTTTTTAGTTTCAGTTTCAAAAAAGTATCTGCAACTAAACACAGACTCTCCAACCAGCTTTATTTCATACCCTTAACATGACCCCCATTTATCGATAAGTCTTGTACTGCATTCAGTGTCATAGTAGAACCATGTCTATTGCGATACTTTATACTCCAGTTTTCCACATTGTATCACGGAATAGCATCTGAGAAAAAAGAAGTGAATTTAGATAATAATTCATATTCTAACTTCAAACAAAAAGGAAATGACATACTAAAGTAATCCCTTCGTATAGACACATTTCTATTGTAGATAGTATGCATAAAAGGACCAAAATAATTTGGTCTCAACTAAAACAATAAAAAGACCAGAAAGGAAGACCAAGCTTCTCTCTTGATTCTTAGCGAAGTAATTTTGTATCACTACTCTATCCACGAAAGATATATAACTCAAATTCTACATATGCGTCGAATTAATTGGAGACGAACCAAAAAAAGTAATACATAAAACATTTCATTCTATCGTTTGTAGTCATTATATTACTCTAATTTTTTAATTCGTCAATATCATTTGTTACAACTAATATAATATCCACTTTACAAAAGTCCTTCATGTGTATCAGGAAACTCGGCACACAAAATTGAAAAATACCCATAAGATATTATTTGGAGAAACATATTTTATCCTTCAATTGCTGGAGCGGCGAAATTGAAAATGTCAAAAGAAAGATCAATGTACATAAAATATTTATTGCTGCAGAAACCAATATTTAGAACCTGTAAATAGAGAGTAAAATTAATATCATGCTTAAATGAGAGAGTTTTCAAGTTTTCCATCCGCTTCCTTCCCTTCCTTGGAAAACAAACGCCATCATTCCATAGATATTTTAGAAAGAAGATCTTTAAATGCATATATATAACAGAATCCTTAGAAAACTTAAATATGAAAAAGATTAAATATCTATTGTAACTGCTCAATGATCATCTGCATATTGTTGAGTGAAAACTTTATCTTTTATTGATATAGTTATAAATACAATAAAATCTATTTATCTTTTAAAATGTCTCATGAGTATAAAATTGAAATAATTTTCTAGAGTATGTTACTATACAAAAAGAAACAAAGATGAAAAAAATAGTGGAAAGCACAAAGAAGACGTGAAAAGAGAAGGAACAATTTACCACCCAAAAAATGAGAGATAAAAAAGATGAAGACATCAACAGTGAAATATTATTTACAATTATTTGGATACTCAGTCTCCTTCTTATCATTACCATGACCAAACAAAAAGCAAAAGATAAGTAAGGAAAAAAGAAGGGATTAGAAAAATGAAAACCATAAGAAATTTAGTGAATAGGTGAAGATTCTTACTGGCACAAATTAACAATATCCAATTATGTACTTTCAGATTATTTTCACTGGTAACTTTCTTCTTCTTTGTTGATTTTTTCTCTGCCTTGGGTGCCATTGCATTTGAAACGTGAGGCGTTTGATAGAAACGGCAACTGAAGACGTGCGCTTTGGCTTGAAACGGTTCTTAAAAAAGATTACAGTAACTATTGCATGCCTTAGATGTCTCCTCATTATTAGGAGTTGCAACTGTAATTGAACGTGAATTGAGAAGAACATAAAGTAACTGTATTTTCTTTAATTAAACATGATTGACAAAAAAATGAAGTGACTGTATAACTTTTTGGATTTATATATATATATATATATATATATATATATATATATATATATATATATATATATATATAGTTTCAGTTTCAAAAAAGTATCTGCCCAAAAACGTGGGACTCCATGATGTGAATAACTGAATTGGTTAATTATTCAAAATTTTGTTAGTTTTTTTTCTATTTTAAAATTTTCTTGAATCTCCAAATTTATTGGAGTTTTGTCCTAAAATATGACACATGTTGATATTTTATGTTGACATTTGGCATAATTTTATGGATTTGCTTCTCTTTTTATATATTAATAGATTTATTTAAAGTATGATAGCATAATTTCGGAGTCTGTATTTTGTCTTTTGCATCAGAGTCTGTTAGTCTTTTGAAATTTGTTAGTATTGAGTCTTTGTGATCAAAGCATCTGATTTATAAAAGCTGAAAATCCCAAAAATATTTTATTTACTTTCACACTTATCTGCTAGAACTACGCACGGTCTGATTCATGTGGGGACATGATACGTAGACAATCTCTATAGGATTCGACCACCACTAAAAAGAAAAAGGGGAAATAAAGAAGGATAGAATAAAATAAGCTTAAAAGAAGGGACACAATTATGAGAGGCCGGAATGATGCACGCAACCGAAGCAAATGCATGATAGAAAATGGTTAATTGCCTAGGTGCATTGCATCCCAACGTGTAATTGCATATGTGTTAAACTCTAAGAACTAACAAGTTTGTTGTATTCCAGAGAATTCATGTAGTTAGTTTATTTAGGGGATACTGACACATTATCATTACCAAACTAGATCAAAGGGACCAATACCAGAAATCATGTCTATCCTGTATGTCGACACTAGTGTTGAGGTAGAGGAGTTGGACGTCAATAAAATGAAAGAGGAAATGCTCAAGCTTAAGCAACAAATGGCCGAAATGTACCAGTCCTGGTCCAAAGGGCAATCACCGCCGTCTTACCCAGCCAACCCGGCTTTTATCCCACCATTAGCTCAGTCTCAGGATCATCCCGCCACCGATCCAAGTTTTCCCATTTATCAATACTACCATGGCACTAATTCTCATATGCCGCAAGCTCCACCACCAAAATCAATTCCATACCCTCCTCCGCCAGTCACCCCTGTCTTTGTGGCATCTCCACCAGCTGCACTCCATAGATCCCCGAGTGAACCTGTGTTCCAAGCTCAGGACAACCAGTATTATCCCCCGGAGCCCACCTTCAAAGCTCCCGAAACCTACCCCTACGATCCACGTTCTGATCTCCCGAGAGAAGCTGAGAGACCAGCCAAAAATCCCGAACATGAGGAGATGTTCAGAAAAATGAAAAGCATAGAACAATCCTTCAGGGATATGAGAGGGCTAGGAGGTCAGGTAAGCGTGGCTTACAAAGACCTGTGTTTATTCCCAAATGTACAACTACTGGCAGGGTTCAAAATGCCCAAATTCGACTTGTACAACGGACACGGTGATCCGGTGGCTCATTTGAGAGGTTTTTGTAGTAAGATGAGGGGAGCTGGAGGAAAGGATGAATTTCTAATGGCTTACTTCAGTCAGAGTTTGAAAGGAGCAGCATTGGAGTGGTACACCCGCCAAGATCACGGAAGATGGTACACATGAGATGATCTGGCACAAGCATTCGCTTGTCACTTTCAGTATAATCTTGAGATCATTCCAGACCGACTATCTTTGACTAAACTAGAGAAGAAGCACAGTGAAAGCTTTAGAGAATATGGTTTCCGGTGGAGGGAGCAAGCAGCAAGGGTAGATCCCACAATGAAAGAGAGCGAGATGGTTGATTACTTTTTGCAGGCTTTGGAGCCAACTTACTTTGGTCATTTGGTGTCCGCAATTGGCAAGTCTTTTAATGAGGTTGTAAAAATGGGAGGCATGGTCGAGGAGGGGCTTAAGTCCAACAAAATCATGAGTTATTCAGCGATCAAGGCAACCACTCAGGCCATTCAAAGCGACACTGAGGGTGTACTTGGGAAGAAGAAGAAAGAAGATGTCACGAATGTTGAGTCCGGAGCCTGGTTCGGATCTAGAGGCCCGTCACCCTACTATAGCCAACCATGATCCTACCACCAAAATTACCCCCACACTCCATATAGCCCTCTACAACATTACTACCCACCTCCAGATCCCCATTTTTCCGTCCATCATGCACAAACCTATATCCAAACTCCGGCACACGCACAATGGCGTGCGCCGACTCCACAAAATCCATACCCAGCTCCACAAAACACATATCCACCCCCAAGAGCCTACATAAATCCCCCCGGAATGGGTTTTCGACCAAACCAAGCCTTCAAGAATGAGAGGTTACAGAAGCAAAAGACTTTCACTCTACTGGGGGAATCATACACCAATCTTTTCCACAAGTTAAGGCACTTGAGCATGCTGAATCCAATTGAACCTAAAATGCCAAATCCCCCTCCTAGAAATCTTGACCACTCGGTGAGTTGTGAGTACTGTTCAGGAGCTCTGGGGCATGATACAGAGAAGTGTTGGAAACTGAAAACAGATGTGCAAGAGCTTATTGATACTCATCAGATCTAGGTTCAGGCCCTAGAAACACCAAATATCAATCAGAATCCACTGCCAGCTCACCATGAGACCCATATGATTGAGTTGATATACAAAGAAAGGGATCCCAGGAAGCCCTCGCAGACGGTAATGATGATCCGTTCCAGCGAAACCAGCTCAAAGGAAAAAGTAACTAGCAAGAAACCAATGGTCCAATTGAAAAGGGTAGTCGATAAGCCCGCTGTGGTAGCCGAGAGAGGGTCGTCAAGCATTGTTACAGTGAAACTAGATAAAGCTAAAGTGGTAGTGCCAAGGGTCGCAAGTAAACCTGTTGTGGTCGTGAAGGGTGCTCGCACAGAGCTTGTTATTATAAAACGAGTAACCCAGCTTCCAGTGATCAACATCAAGGTTGTTCCTTGGAAGTATGAACGGGTGATGGTGATTTACAAACGGAAAGAAGTCAAAGAAGAAGTTTGTGAAGCGCAAGGTTTGACTCGCTCAGGAAGGTGTTTTACTCCCGAGGAGTTAAGAAGAACTAAAGATAATCCAACGCCGGTAAAAAAGCTGTAACTAAAGAAGAGGAAGAGGAATTTTTGAGGAAAATGAAAGTGTATGACTATTCTGTTGTAGAACAGTTGAGGAAAACGCGCGCTCAGATATCATTACTTTCATTGTTAATTCATTCAGATGAGCACCGTCAGTCGCTGATGAAAATCTTGAATGAGGCCCATGTCCCCGACAAGATCTCGATAAACCATCTGGAAAAGATAGCCAACAAGATTTTTGAAGTAAACAGAGTCACTTTTCCGATGATGAATTGTCCATAGAGGGTATTGAGCACAACAAAATCCTTTACCTGACAGTAAAATGCGAGGATTCCGTGGTTACCCGAGTATTGGTTGACACTAGCTCGAGTGCAAACATCTATCTCTCTCCACTCTAAGTAAGCTGAAAGTAGAAGATGAGAGGATCCATAAGAACAGTATCTGTGTGTGAGGATTTGACAGCGGAGGCAAAGACTCAGTCGGGGACATAATGTTGGAACTGACTATAGGTCCAGTAGAATTCACAATGGAATTCCAAGTGCTGGATATAGCTGTTTCTTACAATTTGCTATTAGGGCGACCATGGATCCACGCCGCTAAAGCAGTACCATCAACACTCCATCGAATGGTCACGTTTGAATGGGATAGACAGGAAATAGTTGTGCACAACAAAGATAATTTGTGCGCTCACAGCAACACCATTGTGCCATTCATTGACGTGGGAGATGACAAGGGACCATGGGTCTACCAAGTTTCTGACGCAATGTCAGTCGAGAAAGTTCCAGAAGGGAAGTGTATCCCAAATCCGAAGATAACTACCGCATCAGTCATGGTAGCGTATGAAATGTTGAAGAATGGTTTTGTACCAGGAAAGGGTTTGGGATCAGCTCTACAAAGCATCATGCAGCCCGTGTCTCTTCCCAAAAACTTGGGAACATTTAGTCTAGGATTCAAGCCCACAACCGCAGATATAAAAAGAGCCAGGAAATTGAAACAGAGGGCATGGGTCCTTCCAAAGCTGGTCTCACGTCTTTCCAGATCATTTGTCAAGTCCGGTACGAGGAGTCGCCCAGTGACAACAATTCCTAGTTCTGTGATTGATCCAGACAAGGAGTTAATTGAAAGATTTGAGAAGTTGTTCGACAGTGTGAACATGGTGGAAATTGAAGAAGGTTCTAGCAACGCGGAAGTGCAATTTGTCGGGCCAACAACAAAGCTTAATAATTGGAAGGCTACTCCTCTCCCTACTCGGAAGGAGTCTTGGTAGTTTGCTTTGATTTTCCTTTAAGTTTGTACGGATTATTCCAGGGTTGTAATCCAGATTTCATTTTTTCAGTCTATTTGAGTGTGCAAACCTTGTTATCTTTTGTCATTCAATGAAATACAATTTCCCTTTCTTCATCATTCCTTATGGTTTTCCTTTTTGTTTTTGTCTTCTTTTTTACACAGTTCTTTTTACGCCGGTTCTAATGACATGGCATGCATAAGGAATCCTCTGCCCAGCCTTAAAAATTAATCTGATTCCGAAATATTAGTACAAGAAGTAGATTGCGATTATGAATCAGAATACGATGATGAGGATGAAGCCTTCGAAGAGATTAGTAAGGAGTTAATTCACTTCGAAGAAAAATCCAAACCCAACCTGAATGACACGGAAGCCGTCAATTTAGGGGACACAGACAATGTCCGAGAGACTAAAATAAGTGTCCACCTCGAGCCAAAAATCAGGGAGGAGTTAATCAAAACACTCATCGAGTACAAAGATATTTTTGCATGGTCATATGACGACATGCCGGGTTTAAGCACTGATTTAGTGGTCCACAGATTGCCCACTGATCCAGCATGAGGAAATTCAAAACTGATATGAGTGTGAAGATTAAAGAAGAAGTTACCAAGCAGTTAGATGCAAAGGTTATTCGGGTCACTCGATATCCTGTTTGGTTGGCTAATGTCGTGCATGTACCGAAGAAGGATGGCAAGATCAGAGTATGCGTCGATTACCGCAATCTCAACAAAGCAAGTCCGAAGGATAACTTCCCACTACCCAATGTTCACATTTTGATCGATAATTGTGCCAAGCATGAGATTGGATCTTTTATGGATTGTTACGCCGGGTATTATCAGATTCTAGTAGATGAAAAAGATGCAGAAAAGACGGCATTCATCACGCCATGGGAAACTTATTGCTACCGGGTAATGCCATTTGGTTTGAAGAATGCTGGGGCAACTTATATGAGGGCAATGTCTACTGTGTTTCATGATATGATACACAAGGAGATTGAGGCATATGTAGATAATGTGATCATAAAATCAAAGCATCAGGTCGACCATGTCGGGGATTTGAGGAAATTCTTCCATAGGCTTCGCAGGTACAACCTCAAGCTGAACCCCGCCAAGTGTGCATTTGGTGTTCCATCCGGAAAACTGTTGGGATTCATAGTTAGCCGACGAGGCATCGAGTTGGACCCATCAAAGATCAAAGCTATACAAGAATTGCCCCCTCTGAGGAACAAGACTGAAGTGATGAGTCTGTTAGGAAGGTTGAACTATATCAGCAGATTTATTGCTCAGCTCACAACAACTTGTGAGCCTATTTTCAAGTTGCTGAAGAAGGACGATGCGATCAAGTGGACTGATGAGTGTCAAGAAGCATTTGACGAGATAAAGGGATACTTGTCTAACCCGCCTGTGCTGGTACCACCAGAACCAGGGAGACCTTTGATTCTTTACTTGATTGTCTTGGAAAAATCATTTGGATGTGTACTGGGGCAGCATGATATCACCGGCAGGAAAAAACAAACCATCTACTATCTTAGCAAGAAGTTCACAGCTTGTGAGGTTAAGTACACTCACCTGGAAAGGACATGTTGCGCCCTAACTTGGGTGGCACAAAAATTGAAACATTATTTGTCATCCTACACTACTTACCTCATTTCACGCTTGGATCTATTAAAGTATATCTTTCAAAAGCCTATGCCGACAGGAAAACTGGCGAAGTGGCAGATTTTGCTCACAGAGTTTGACATAATCTATGTGACTCGGACTGCGATGAAAGCCCAAGCATTGGTCGATCATTTGGCCGAGAACCCGATCGATGAAAAGTATGAGCCACTGAGGACTTATTTTCCTGATGAAGAGGTAATGTATATTGACGAGCTAGAACAGGCCAAAAAACCAGGTTGGAAACTTTTCTTCGATGGGGCTGCTAACATGAAAGGAGTGGGGATAAGAGTCGTGCTTATTTCTGAAACAAGGCATCACTATCCTGTTACAGCTCAACTTCGTTTCTATTGTACCAACAATATGGCTGAGTACGAAGCATGCATTTTGGGTTTAAGGTTAGTTGCAGACATGGATGTCAGGAAGTCTTGGTCTTGGGAGACTCGGATCTTCTGGTATACCAAATTCAAGGAGAATGGGAAACACGAGATTTGAAGCTCATACCATACCGACAATGTTTGCATGATCTTTGTCAACGGTTTCGATCAGTAGAGTTTAGGCATATTCCTAGAGTCCATAATGAGGTCGCCGATGCTTTAGCTACCCTAGCGTCAATGTTGCACCATCCGGACAAAGCCTATGTTGATCCTTTGCACATTCAAGTACGAGATCAACATGCTTACTGCAACATGATTGAAGAAAAACTTAATGGAGAACTGTGGTTTCATGATATCCAGGAGTACATCAGAATGGGGATATATCCAGTGCAAGCCACGGGGGATCAGAAGAGAACAATTCGACGGTTGGCAAGTGGATTCTTCTTAAGTGGAAGAGTTTTGTATAAAAGAACACCAGACCTTGGATTGTTAAGATGCATAGATGCTAGACAAGCTATGGCTGTCATGTCCGAAGTACATTCAGGAGTTTGCGAACCACATATGAGCGGGTATGTGCTGGCAAAGAAAATTCTCCGAGCAGGTTATTATTGGCTCACCATGGAGCGAGATTGTATCAGTTTTGTGCGCAAATGTCATCAATGCCAAATACACGGAGATTTGATTCATTCTCCACCATCGAAATTACACACGATGTCGGCACCATGGCCCTTCGTTGCTTGAGGCATAGATATCATTGGACTAATTGAGCTAGCAGCATCCAACGGGCATAGATTCATTCTGGTAGCCATTGATTATTTCACCAAGTGGGTTGAGGCCAAAACTTTCAAATCGGTGACCAAGAAAGCAGTGGTCGATTTTGTTCACTCAAATATCATCTGTCGATTCGGCATCTCAAAGGTGATCATCACAGATAATAGTGCTAATCTTAACAGTAAATTGATGGAAGAGGTATGCCAACAGTTTAAGATTACACATTGCAATTCTACCCCATATCGTCCCAAGGCGAATGGAGCAGTTGAGGCAGCCAACAAAAACATAAAGAAGATACTTCGGAAAATGGTAGAAAGTTCCAGGCAATGGCATGAACAATTACTGTTTGCGTTGCTGGGTTATCGCACTATTGTCTGTACTTCAGTAGGTGCGACTCCTTATTTGTTGGTATATGGAACTGAAGCAGTGATACCTGCGAAAGTTGAAATCTCGTCCCTTCGGATTGTCGCTGAGGCTGAAATTGATGATAATGAGTGGGTCAAAACTCGTTTGGAGCAGTTGAATTTGATTGATGAAAAGAGATTAGTAGCACTGTGTCATGACCAGTTATATCAAAAGAGAATGGCAAAAGCATACAACAAAAAGGTACGTCCCCGGAAGTTTGAAGTGGGCCAGTAGGTACTGAAACGTATCCTTCCACACCAGGCTGAAGCGAAAGGCAAGTTCGCCCCAAATTAGCAAGGGCCATTCGTTGTGACTAGAGTATTGTCCAATGGTGCTTTATGTTTAACAGATATCGAAGGAAAATGCATAGACATGGCTATCAATGCTGATGCAGTAAAAAGATATTATGTATGATTTCTTTGGTATAATTATTGATTGTTTGTAGTTGGCATTATTTCGAAGATTGAAATGACGAAGGCAATTTGTTCTGCTATCTAAATACTTTACCCTTTTGTTCCCCCCTTTTGAGCCTTATTTCTTTCTTTCATACCCCTCTTTTGGAATCAATAATGAAAAAGAGAGAAAAAGAAAGAAAAGAAAAAGAGAAAAGAAAAGAAGTAAAAAGTATGACAACAAGGAAATTCATGTGTGAACTACATTTGACATGATTCCTGTTAAGGATACGTAGGCAGCTTCCCGGCTCGGTCATAGTAAAATAAAATATCAAAAGTGTGACGACCCAACCCGTCGTCTCATGAAAACCACTTCGTCTTTCCCATTTTATGCTTCTTCATGTTTCGTTATCAGTCTTCGGTGTGTTAGAGTTAAATCGGATTGGTTTTGATAGGAAATGAGACACTTAGTCTCTTTAAGGAAGACTTATTTTGGAAAAGTCAACCGAATGTTGACTTATGTGTTAGAGGGTTCGGATGTGAGTTCTGATGGTTCGGTTAGCTTCGGGAGGTGATTTGTGACTTAGGAGAGTGATCAGAAGTGGTTTTGGAGGTGCGGTGTAGAATTAGGCTTGAATTGGCGAAAGTTCGTATTTTGGCGAATTCCGGTTGATAGGTGAGATTTTGATCCGAGGGTCGGAATGGAATTCCGAGAGTTTCTGTAACTTCGTTATGTCATTTTGGACTTGTCTGCAAAATTTGAGGTCATTCGGACGTGGTTTGGTTGGGTTTTTGATCAAAAATGGAATTTGAAAGTTCTTGAGATTCATAGGCTTGAATTCGATGTGATTTGAGGATTTTTGGTGTTAGTCGAGGTGTTTTGATGATTGGAACGAGATTGAATAATGTTTAGGATGCGTTGGTGCTTTTGGTTGAGGTCCCGGGGGCCTCGGGCATGTTTCGGGTGAGTTTTGAGGAGTACGGACACCCCGGAACTTAGAAAATGGAGGGGGGCAGCAGTTGTGGCGCGGACCGCGCTCCTTTTCGCGCTAGGCGCGCTGGCCAGCGCTGACCGCGTCAAAGTGGGTGCGGACCGCGGTCACTGAAGACTACAGGTTGTTGGTCCTACTTCGAAAGCTCATATCTTTTGATTCACAAGGAATTTTGAGGTGATTCAAAAACGAAAACTGTAGCACTTCGTGTCTAGTTTCTAGAAAAGTAAAGATATCGCAATTTAGACAACTGTAGCGAAAGTTATAGCCAAAATACTTAAGCCTGTCACTGCAGTCAAAAGCTGCGTGGCCGCAGTCATTTTTGCGCGGACCCCGCTGATTTTGCGCGGATCGCGGTCATTTTTATGCGGTCAGCGATGTCGGAATCCGAAGGGTACTATATAAATACGAGGTTTTGAGTTTTATTTAATGTTTTGACCTAGAGAGCTCGGATTTTGGTGATTTTTCGAAGGTTTTTCAAGGAACTCATCGGGGTAAGTGATTTTAACTCATATTTGGCTAGAATACATGAATCTATCACTGAATTCATCATTTAATTCGTGATTTGAGATGGAATTTGGGAAGAAAATTGTGAAACCTTTCAAAAGTGTAAAATGATGATTTGAAGGAACCAATGGTATCAGAATTGGATAATTTTGGTATGGTTAGACTCGTGAGGGCATGAGGATTCTAAAAATGTAAATTTTACCTGATTCCAAGACGTGGGCCCGGGGCTCGGGTTTTGCTAATTTCGAGATTCTTGATATTTTTCGATTGTTTTCGATTGGGTATTGTCCCCTTAGCATATTGTGATGTATTCGCTCTGATTTTGGTTAGATTCGACGTGCGTGGAGGTCGATTGGAGGGGAAAAAGCGTCGCGAGCTAGAGATTTCACCGGTTCAAGGTGAGTAATGATTGTAAATAATATCCTGAGGGTTTGAAACCCCGGATTTGCACATCGTAGTGCTATAGTGAGGTGATACACGCACCCTATGACGAGTGCGAGGTCGTTTGTTATTGGGGATTGTGACTTGGTCCGTCCCGAGAGATGTTTCTTCTGTGTTTTCGGCTAGACCTTACTTGATAATCCTCCTACTTGGATTTATTTGATATATCTGAATTTCGCGCCAATTATTTGAATCCTTCAGGGATTGATATCACTGTTTTTGCATATGTTGCATATTATTTGATCTCAGTTCAAGGATTTAAATACTGTTTTGCAACTCAGCCATCTTTCTAAGATTTGAAAACTTAAATGATATTTCTAAATGATATTTCGGGCTGAGAAATATTATTTTACAAATGCCCAAGGGGCTTATTATGATTTCTGGACTGAGCATGGATCGGGCTACGCGCCGCAGCAGTGACTTGAAACAGTGGTAACAATGACACTGTATGATATAAATTGGTCAGGTAACAATGACTGACCAGGACTTGATTGATGCCACGAGATGGCTTGTTATTGCGCTTGGGCTGTAGGAGCCCCTCCGGAGTCTGCACACCCACAGTGAGCGCGGGTACCCATGTGATTTGAAACAGTGGTAACAATGACACTGTATGATGCAATTTGGTCAGGTAACAATGGCTGACCAGGAATAACACCGTACGGTCAGGTAACAATGGCTGACCAGGAACTAATTGTGCCCGAGGGGCTGCTACTATTCTATATGATTGCCCGAGGGGCGAGGTTTATGTGTTCATTTTGCATACTTACTTGTCTTTTACTTGTTTAACTGTGATATTTGTGCCCGAGGGGCGGATTTCTGTGCATAGCGGCACTAATTGTTTTGAAATTATTTCACAACTATTGAAAAAGATCATTTTCAAAAGAGGTTTAAAACTGAGCCAAGGTATTTTCTGAAGAATTCACAATTTCACTGGTTTTTCTCAAGGAGTTTTTACACTGCTTCTATATAGCATGTCGGTTGCTTTACGTGGTTTCTTGCTGCTCAGTTATTATTTACCTTTATTACTCACTGAGTTGGAGTACTCACTTTACTCCCTGCACCTCGCGTGCAGTTGCAGGTATTTTTTTTCACCCGATAGCGGGTATTGGCTGTGTGGAGGCAGAGTTGTGGAGGTTTTAGCGAGGTGACTGCCAGCGTTCGCAGCACCACTGTCTTTCTATGTTATTCATTATTCTTGTTTAGTGTATTTCTAGACTGTAAAGTGGAAATTTCATTCTTATAGATGCTCGTGACTTGTGACACCCTGGTTTGGGCTGTGTCGGGATGGTTTCTACTGTTGTTTTGTTAAATTTCGTAATTTATGAAGATTATAGTATATGTTATTACCGTTTATGATATTTAACTGTTTACGAGAGGTGTTCTGTTTAGTTTGGCTGGCCTTGTCTTCACGAGAGGCGCCATCACGACCGGGTTCGGGAATTGGGTCGTGACAAGTTGGTATCAGAGCCTAGGTTACATAGGTCTCACGAGTCATGAGCAGGTTTAGTAGAGTCTCGCGGATCGGTACGGAGACGTCTGTATTTATCCTCGAGAGGCTGCAGAACCTTAGGAAAAACTTCACATTCTTGAATTCTTATCGTGCGTCCTTGATTAAGCTTGAAAAGTAACTCTTGAAATTCCTTCCACGTGTCTGTATGCACGCATGAGTGCTCAGTATCAGATGTGCCTTGATGGCTTGTGAATCCCCGATCGAGGGGCGAGATGTAATCCCTGTGAGTTTATGTTGGGCCAGTCTAGAGGACTTGAGGCCGGATTTTTGCCTATGGCTTGAGCACCGAGGTGCTGATTGTACGAGTAAGTGTTTTGAACTTATATGTTCAGTATTGTCCCTAATAGTGGGAGTGATAGCTGGATAGCTATGTGATGAATATGCTAGTATTGCATGATGTTTCTATATGACTTGGAAGTGTCGAGAAAGATTTGTTGGATGATAGATGGACTACTAAATGTAGGATTTCCATTGTGAGTGGAAGTGTAGTTCCGAGATTATAGGTGTGTGAAGAATCTTTTCAAGTCTCCTAGTTGAGAGTGAAGTAAATTTCACGTTGCGGTATGAGTACAGACTCAAGAAGATCAAGTGACTGCGTAATGCTTATGGCGGTGGAAGGTATACGAAAAGGTTATATTGAGGCGAAGCAGGTGGGTTATCTCCCGCGAAGTGTGCTGAGGCGGTGTGATCCTTATGTGAATGATAGAAAACCTCATGTGCCAGTGAATTGTAAGTGTTGAAGTTTGAAATTTTGGGGTCGCACAAGAGAGTGAGCTTAACTGTTGCGAGGATGAATGCGAGATTTGCAGAAGATTTAAAGTACTAGATGATCTGTGTTTTCACAAGCTTACAAATGATTTGAGTTTAATCTCACTATGGTATTAAGGCAGCGGTGGAGTATACACGTTATGAGTATTGTGTGTTCTGATCTATGGCTTCGAGCCAAGTTGGGGAGCTTGTTATTGGTCAGCTGATTGTACGGTGGTGTTGATATGCTGGTTTTGAATTGAGGTCTGCTGGCGAGTGGAAATTGAGCCGAAGATGGCACGAGTGAAGGAAAATTTTAATAAAGGTTATATGGTGCTTCGTAGATGTGTAAAAATAATAGGATGTCTTGAGCTGTTGTAAAGAATGCTCAGCGTATAGAGAAGGAAGATGCTTGATTGTATTGGGATAAGGTTGTATCTTGCGATGTCAGAGTGCTAATGAGGCACAAGTGGTTTTGTTAGTTGAGCAGGCTAAATGCAAGTTGAATAGAGTGAATGACTCTCGAAAATGGTCCTAATGTGTTCGAGGTTCCACATGTAACAATTGGGTATCTTAAAGTTGTATATGGGGTTAGAAACTGTGTTTTCATTGGATGAGGTCAAGACTTATGATATCTCTATATCGATTATAAGATCCTATGTATCAGTATCAGGAAAGCAAATGTAACAGATTTAGATTCGCAAGAAGTTCTTCGGAGTGAAGTATGTTGAAATGTGGGGTATCTGGAAATAATTGAGAGAGGATTCAGTCGCTTATGGGTCTTAGACAGTGTGGTCTTGTGCTTGGGTCTCGCGTAGTGAGCCTGGGTTGAGGAATTGTGGTGCTACAGCAAGGAGAAATATCAAGTTGAATATGAATCAGAAGGAAATTTAGATAGATGGAGTAGCTTGATAGTAGACCGGATCGGTATGGTAAAGGTATGATTAATTCTTGGTATGTGTTCGAGGTAATGAGTTCATACAAGTACTTTGTAGCAATGCTCTTGGGTTTTGTTGGCTTGCTTAGCTTGGTCGAGTTAGAAGGATTCCGTCCTGGCAGTTTAATTTATGCAAACGGAATTGAGAGAGTTCTTGTTGATTTCTACCGTGGTTGAAGAGGTACATTTTCTATGAATATGAGAGACATGAGATGTGTAATGATTTTTCTTCTAGATGGGATCGATGGAAGTTCTTGACTAGTGGAGTGCATAGATGTCTGTGGCCCGGAAGGGAGGTAAGATTTTCATGTATCCTCGGATGGTATGTTATATGCGGTATGTTGTGGAGGATCGAGACTTGCGTGTGTTAGGTTACAGTTCGGTTCAGAAAGGAAGCTCATGAAACACTTAGGCAGTGGGTAGCCTCAGATAATCAAGGAAAATGGTACTGCTATTTGAAAGTGATTTGACAAGAGTATATGTTTCAGGAAAAGGGCAATGTGATTAAATGGATGGAACTTCGGTGGTATTGCGGCACTTTCTTATTAGATCGACTGGTGATATTCGGGTTGGCTTGGTAGTACAGGGAACTTTTAGAGTCTATCGTGGAATTATTGGGTATTAAGGTGTGGTATGCTTTCGGACGGTGAAATTGGGATATGATGTGGTGATTCATGTGTCGCGTGGATTTGAAGACGGAAGTTCTTATATTCAGGCTATGTTGTGATAGTGGATCGTGTGTAACGGCTATCGGGATTTGGGGGCCCGAGTGGACCTTTCCTTGTATGGTATATCAGATTTTGGATATGATATCGGGGTTTAGACTGGATTTCTCAGTGTTGGGTTATTATGGATTATTGCGTTATGGGCTATGCCGGAAATGCCACAAGGTGAGTGGCGAGGTGTGTCGGAGTATGCTCTAGTAGAATGGTTTATGTTTCAAAGAACCAGCGGACGGCTGGGAAGGGTTGCTTTCCTTATTTGGGCCTCGTGATGGATGTCAGCACAGAGGTTGCCATCATTGATTCAGTTCTGATATTGAGGGACTTTTCGAATATGTTTCTTGTGGTCGGGCATGTCGCCGGATGGAGTTGTGGATTTCGGTATTGATTTGGTGCCGGGCACCGTATCGTATGACTCCGGCAGGAGTTATGGTAGTGGAAGAAGCAGCTTCAGGATTCCTCGGTAAGGAGTTTGTTGGCAGGCTAATGTGGATGCGTGTTCTAGCTTGAGTCGGCTCGGTTGGCTCCGGATTGTATCGTTGAGGGTTAGGTTGTCTCGACCATTATTGAGCCTATTAGTGATCGGGAGGTCCGTGAGTTGCCTTCTGTGTTACGAGACATTATGATTTATTGGTTATGGGCACCAATGGTGCGATTCTGTTGGGGTTCATAGTGGAAGTCGATCGGAAGAATAATTGGGTGTTGCTCAGTGGATGGCGTACCGGTTACGTCCTATCGGGTTTCATGGTATATGCTACTTGTTTCACCGTGGGTGTAATGATCTACTTTGGTTTCAAACATCAAATTGTGCGTGGCTGTCGATTTTGAGCATGGTGACTGTAGGTGTTTTATGTATAACAGTGATTGAATAGGATCGCGCGTTGTAGCGTGGCCACATGGAGATATGACCTTTCGGGGTGGATTCAGTGTTCTATTTATATGATGTGAGACGGGGTCTCAGCCTTGTGTTGTGATGGTATTGATGAGCTTGAGGTACAGCTCTTTCGTTTGAGTCATTTTTTTAATGATTTAAGTATGTTCAGACCGTTTCTTATTGGTGCGTGTATTATGCAAGTTGTGGCTTAGGCCTGTATTGAGGCGTCATATCACCAGAGTGGTGTGTTGGATTCCAGGTGATCGTTGGGGTCATTAATGAATACAGACAGATTTGATTTCAGCTTGTTAGAAGGATAATATCGAGGTTCGGCTCAGAAACCTGTTATGGTATTAGTCAAAAGGGAAATGGCTTCATGAGTGGTTGATCTGAGAAATGGTTATGGTTTGTTGCGTGTTTCATTTATCGTTGGCAGTATATGGAAGTGTTAGAATAAGACCTTAGTTGATAAGAGGTTTCCTACCGGTATTCGGGCACTGTGGGCAACTGCTGTGAATAGAAGTTATTGTTTCGAGTGTTTGGGTTATGTAGTATATCATATGATTGAGGGTTATTACAGCTGGTTCGGGCCTATTCTGAGTATGGATGTGAGGATCGGATCTTGTGTATGATTTCGGAAAGTGCAATGTGGTTCTATGGTTTATAGACTAGATGGATTGTGAAATTTCAGCTATGTTGTGTTATCGGACCTATGCGAGATAGGGTGACGTAGGATCACCCCCGGGTATATTCTTGGTAAGGTCATTCAGCTATTGGTTAGCTTCTAGGATAACTGTGGGTACGCTCGAGGACGAGCATTTGTTTAAGTTGGGGAGGATGTGACGACCCAACCCGTCGTCTCATGAGAACCGCTTCGTCTTTCCCATTTTATGCTTCTTCATGTTTTGTTATCAGTCTTCGGTGTGTTAGAGTTAAATCGGATTGGTTTTGATAGGAAATGAGACACTTAGTCTCTTTAAGGAAGACTTATTTTGGAAAAGTCAACCGGATGTTGACTTATGTGTTAGAGGGTTCGGATGTGAGTTCTGATGGTTCGGTTAGCTTCGGGAGGTGATTTGTGACTTAGGAGAGTGATCAGAAGTGGTTTTGGAGGTGCGGTGTAGAATTAGGCTTGAATTGGCGGAAATTCGTATTTTGGCGAATTCCGGTTGATAGGTGAGATTTTGATCCGAGGGTCGGAATGGAATTCCGAGAGTTTCTGTAACTTCGTTATGTCATTTTGGACTTGTCAGCAAAATTTGAGGTCATTCAGACGTGGTTTGGTTGAGTTTTTGATCAAAAATGGAATTTGAAAGTTCTTGAGATTCATAGGCTTGAATTCGATGTGATTTGAGGATTTTTGGTGTTAGTCGAGGTGTTTTGATGATTGGAACGAGATTGAATAATGTTTAGGACGCGTTTGTGCTTTTGGTTGAGGTCCCGGGGGCCTCGGGCATGTTTCGGGTGAGTTTTGAGCGAGTACGGACACCCCGGAACTTAGAAAATGGAGGGGGCAGCAGTTGTGGCGCGGACCGCGCTCCTTTTCGCGCTGGGCGCGCTGGCTAGCACTGACCGCGTCAAAGTGGGCGCGGACCGCGGTCACTGAAGACTGCAGGTTGCTGGTCCTACTTCGGAAGCTCATATCTTTTGATCCACAAGGAATATTTAGGTGATTCAAAAATGGAGGTTGTAGCCCTTCGTGTCTAGTTTCCAGAAAGGTAAAGATATCACAATTTGGACACCTGTAGCGAAAGTTATGGCCAAAATACTGAAGCCTATCACTGCAGTCAAAAGCTGCGCGGCCGCAGTCATTTTTGCGCGGACCCCGCTGATTTTGCGCGGACCGCGGTCATTTTTATGCGGTCAACGGTGTCGGAATCCGAAGGGTACTATATAAATACGAGGTTTTGAGTTTTATTTAATGTTTTGACCTAGAGAGCTCGGATTTTGGTGATTTTTCGAAGGTTTTTCAAGGAACTCATCGGGGTAAGTGATTTTAACTCAGATTTGGCTAGAATTCGTGAATCTATCACTGAATTCATCATTTAATTCGTGATTTGAGATGGAATTTGGGAAGAAAATTGTGAAACCTTTCAAAAGTGTAAAATGATGATTTGAAGGACCAAATGGTATCGAAATTGGATAATTTTGGTATGGTTAGACTCGTGAGGGCATGCGGATTCTAAAAATGTAAATTTTACCCGATTCCAAGACGTGGGCCCGGGGCTCGGGTTTTGCTAATTTCGAGATTCTTGATATTTTGCGATTGTTTTCGATTGGGTATTGTCCCCTTAGCATATTGTGATGTAAGATTTGTCTCAGTTCAAGGTTTTAAATACTGTTTTGCAACTCAGCCATCTTTCTAAGATTTGAAAACTTAAATGATATTTCTAAATAATATTTCGGGCTGAGAAATATTGTTTTACAAATGCCCAAGGGGCTTATTATGATTTCTGAACTGAGCATGGATCGGGCTACGCGCCGCAGCAGTGACTTGAAACAGTGGTAACAATGACACTGTATGATGTGACTTGAAACAGTGGTAACAATGACACTGTATGATATAAATTTGTCAGGTAACAATGACTGACCAGGACTTGATTGATGCCACGAGATGGCTTGTTATTGCGCTTGGGCTGTAGGAGCCCCTCCGGAGTCTGCACACCCACAGTGAGCGCGGGTACCCATGTGATTTGAAACAGTGGTAACAATGACACTGTATGATGCAATTTGGTCAGGTAACAATGGCTGACCAGGAATAACACCGTACGGTCAGGTAACAATGGCTGACCAGGAACTAATTGTGCCCGAGGGGCTGCTACTATTCTATATGATTGCCCGAGGGGCGAGGTTTATGTGTTCATTTTGCATACTTACTTGTCTTTTACTTGTTTAACTGTGATATTTGTGCCCGAGGGGCGGATTTCTGTGCATAGCGGCACTAATTGTTTTGAAATTATTTCACAACTATTGAAAAAGATCATTTTCAAAAGAGGTTTAAAACTGAGCCAAGGTATTTTCTGAAGAATTCACAGTTTCACTGGTTTTTCTCAAGGAGTTTTTACACTGCTTCTATATAGCATGTCGGTTGCTTTACGTGGTTTCTTGCTGCTCAGTTATTATTTACCTTTATTACTTACTGAGTTGGAGTACTCACTTTACTCCCTGCACCTCGCGTGCAGTTGCAGGTATTTTATTTTTCACCCGATAGCGGGTATTGGCTGTGTGGAGGCAGAGTTGTGGAGGTTTTAGCGAGGTGACTGCCAGCGTTCGCAGCACCACTGTCTTTATATGTTATTCATTATTCTTGTTTAGTGTATTTCTAGACTGTAAAGTGGAAATTTCATTCTTATAGATGCTCGTGACTTGTGACACCCTGGTTTGGGCTGTGTCGGGATGGTTTCTACTGTTGTTTTGTTAAATTTCATAATTTATGAAGATTATAGTATATGTTATTACCGTTTATGATATTTAACTGTTTACGAGAGGTGTTCTGTTTAGTTTGGCTGGCCTTGTCTTCACGAGAGGGCCATCACGACCGGGTTCGGGAATTGGGCCGTGACAAAAAGATCCCCAAGCAAGAAACTCGGGCAGAAGTTGTACTTGTAATAAGAAATGTGATTCCAAGAGTTGTAATTTTAAACCAGTGTCAAAATTGTTTTGAGCCTTTGATACCTTTTCTTTCTAACCTCATCCAAAACCCACATTACGGTCCAAAGAAAGACCTTCCGATCAGTCTTCGAGAGATGCCAAGTCGAGAAATGTAAAGAGAATTCATATTAGGGGCAACACTCCAGTTTAAGTAAGAAAAATCAAAAAAAAAATAAGAGAGTCTTATTGGTGAAAACCCTTATGGGCACCATGAGGCGACAAAAACTGAGAGAAAACAAATGAGAGAGGTTTGTCGGTGAAAACCCTTCAGGGCACTGCAAGTCGAACAAGGTCCGTAAGTTGGCGGAAAGTAAAATTGGGTTGTGGAAATCTTGGAGAACAAAGTAAAACAATTGGAAAGGAGATTGGTTAAATAGACTGGGCTAATTAATCCAAATGCATACCATGATCATTGGTGTCGGTGATTCCGCTCAGCTAAGTCCCTTTTCCTATCTCCAACAGTCATCCAAATTTGGATTCTTTTCTTTATTCTTAAAATCCTTGCATTTTATTGCTGTTAATTTTACTTCTCTAAAGCTCTTCCAAGTTAGCCTTGTAAGAAGGAATTTCAAAGCTTACTACCAGTTTCGGAATTGCACAAAGCAAAATGCAGCTAGAACACGCCAAAGACGAAAAATGGGACCTATGGTGTAAGCAAAACTTAAAACTGTGGAATGGTTCAGTAATGTCGTGGGAGATGTACGGCTTCAGGCATAAAGGTCAGAAGGGGAGAATAGCAGTTGGGGATCTTGCAGTTAAGGATCAGTCGGAAGGTCAAAACAATCTTTTCGATCAGTTCAAGGCAGTTGGACGAAGCAAAGAATGACAAAGAGAAAACCACCTCCAGCAAGAATGCTACGATGAACCACCACATTTTAAACTGACGAAATTTTCTTTGATTTGAAACAGGGGCAAAAATGGCATTTGTTTCGGGAAATCATCCGTAGGAAGAGTAATTACTAGGCAGATTTGATCGCGGAAATTCTCAGGACCCTCCTGGAAAATAGGACTTAGTTTAAAACTCAAAATAATCATGAGTAACGGAATTTGACATGAGTGCACCCTAGAAGATTATAAGTGGAACTTTGAAGTTTGTATGTTTGAGATACACTTTGGACATTACCCCATGAGAACAAAGATTCTAATTTCTCTTCTTTCCCAGATTAATGATTATGATTTTCTGTTTCCTCAACGTTTTCCCCAAGCAGAAACGCCATCTTTTTCCGCCTTTTCCCAATTTAGTCGGAAATTCTCAAGACCCTTTTGAACAATGGGACCTAGCTTTGAGAGTTTTCATTAAATAACAAGATTTAGCGGAAGTCACACCTTTAAAAGATATAGCTTAGATTTAAAATTGTCAAGAGTTGTCAGGACCCCCTGGATAACGGAACCTAGTTTTCAAATGCTTATTGATATTTGTTAATGTGGTTCGTTTTACACTTACATATGTGCCTAGATACCCAAATTGGGGCAGAAAATTTTCTTTGTTTTGTCTATTTTGAAGTCAGGAACCCGCCTGGAGAGCATGGGAATACATTTCAAGTTTAGCAATTAGGAGCCCGCCTGAAAAGCATGGGAACACATTCAAGCGCAGCAGTCAGGAGCCCGCCTGGAGAACAAGGGAGTATAATTTAAGTTTTAGCTTTCAAATTCTTGGTTTGTCTATTTTGAAGTCAGGAGCCCGCCTGGAGAGTAGAGAATACTTTCAAGCGCAGTAGTCAGGAGCCCACCTGGAGAACAAGGGGATACCATTCAGATTTCAAGTAATTAGGAACCCGCCGGAAAAACGAAGGGAAGAAGCAATTCAAGCTCAAGCAATCAGGTGTCCACCTGGAGAACAAGGAAGGGCAGTGGAAGATTCAGCAATCAGGCGTCCACCTGGAGAACAAGGTAATACGATTCAAGTTCAGCAATGGTCTTGAAAGACGTTTAAAGGTTCAACAATCAGGCACCCGCCTGAAGGAGAGGAAAAGCATCTCAAGAATACAATTCGAGTCAGCAGCAAAGGAACGACTGAGGGAAATGCAAATCAACAAGGCAACAACAGTCACAAGACCAAGTTTGAAAATAAATCTTTGTAAAGAATAGATTATAGCTTAGTCTAGCTTCTTCATTTTTGTCATGGTGTAATAGGGAGGACAGTAGGCAGTATCAGCAACAGCAACAGTAGTAACAGTAAAACCGCAGCTTCATGGTAGTCCCAGCTACCGAAACTTCCCGAACTATATTGACCTGAATCTTTAATAGCCAAGGATATGTAGGAAACCTTTGAAGCAAAGGTTCGGTCAAATCTTTCAAAAAATGCTTTCCACGGAGTGTTCAAACATGCAAAAATCGCTCGTATCCGCTCACTTTATCTTTGCACGAAAACTCTTCGTGTTTCCGTACAAAGAGGGGCAGCTGTGAGCACGTGATTTTTGCCTCATACAAATTACTCCAAAATAATTCCCAAAATTAGGTTTTGGCTTTGATTATGTGTTACTTTAGGAATTATTGTGTGATTTTCCTGATTTTTCGCATGTATTTGTGTGCATGTTTAATTTTATTAATGCATAAAAAATACAAAAATATAGCATTTGCATTTAAGATTTGATTTTTATATTTTTTAGAATTAATTAATAATTAGATGTTTTACAAAAAATAAAAATTCACAAAAAAATAAACATATTTTTGTATTTTGGTCAAATTGTGTGATTTTCTTTTAATTTAAGTGTTTAATTATTTGTGATAGGTGTTATTTAAAGTTAATTAATATTTTAAAGCTAATTTAGGTCTTCTATAGTTTAATTTAGGATTTTTAAGTTTAAATTTTGAAAGAAAAAGAATTAATGAAAGAGAAGGAGGTCAAATTTGGGCCAAATTCAATTTAATTCAAGAGGCCCAAATCAAATGCACCTGAAAACCCACCCCAGTCCGGCCCAAACCCGTCCCAACCCGGTCCGTTACCAGACTAAACCAAACGACGTCGTTTGGACATGCTTTAATCTGAGGCGTTGAATTAATTTGATCAAACAGACCAGATTCTCACCCCATTCCCAAACCCCGACCCATTCCCACACCCGGACCGCCCCAGTTGAAACCAAAACGACCCCGTTTCCATTTATGATTTAATCAGAGCCATTGGATTCCAATCATCCAACGACCCTAATTAAATCGAACGTTTGATATATCAAACCCCCCCAAACACTTACCCCTCTCAGGACCCCCCCTCCCTTTTCTCTGTGTCTCTCACCGCCTCACACCACCACCCTCCGCCCACCGAAAATCGCCTCACGGCGGTTTCGGTGGCCCAAACAACCCCAAATTAACACCATTGATTCTCCTTCACCCCATCATGTCAAATCCCCGAACCATTGCCTTCGAATCTTAGCCAAATCCCTCGAATTTCAGATCGAAGATCGGACCCGAACCCTAGTTTACCCAATCAACCCCAAACTAATACCATATGACCACCTGGACCCTCTTTTTACAAATCCCAGAATGGTTTCCTTCGAATCTTTCTAGAACTCCTCGAATATTAGATCCAAATTTAAGCTCTAAAAACTCACAACTCGATACTATCAAAACTGGTGGCATGCATCGACTCGGGAAGGCTGATTCATTACAAAATTGATGCCATTCGCTCTTTCTCGACAGAAAAAAGCGATTGGTATCAGTTTTGTATAAATCAAGTTATAAGATTCTAACTTCGAGTTTAGTTGGTGAGTATCTAACACTACTTCTTTTCTTTTCTTGTTATTATTCCACTTCTGCCCTGTCTTCTTCTCTTCTTAGGTTTGAATTAGGTTTAAAAGTGTGAATTATCCATTCGATTGCCTTTGATGCATATTCATGTATGTCGTTAAGTAATTTAATAGCGGTTTTGATTTTTCAATCTAGTTAAAGGTTTTAGTCTTTTGTTTACTATAATTGTGGTACTTCAGAACTTAGGGGGTATGAATAACAGAAGCCTTGAGGGTAATTTAGGTGGGGAAACCTGTCAATAATTAATTAGAGGGCTTCTTAATAGTGGTAGGGTCTAGGAAATGCACTACTGAATTAATTATAAGCACTAAGTAGTGGAATGAATTAAGAATGAAAAGGGGACTGGTAGTGGCTGGCTTATTGCCCTTTTAGGAGCTGGGAATCAGAGAACATGGGGATATAATTAAAGACTAAAATACAGGTGTAAAAGGGTACACAGTCTGGAAAGGGAGGGGAACATAAGAAAAAGGACAGAATACACCTTAAAAGGGGGATACTCACTGATATATATAAGAAGGGAGGACTGACTTTGTAAAAGAAGAGGAGAACATTGGAGGAGAGAGAGGCAGAGATAGAGAGAGATAAACATTAGGATATACACAGCAGTTGGATATTCTAAAATAGGAGGGAGGGAGATTCAGATACTCTAAAAATACTGAGAGGAGAAATTCTGAAAATACCAGGAAGCTGTAGAAACTATTGTTTCATTAAGTTATCTTGGTAATTTCTTAGATTTCGAATTCCTGAAATGAATCCTAGTTCACTGTTTCATTAATCTCTCTTGTTTCGATTTTTCTTTCTCAAATTTTCAATCTGTCCGGTCTAGTTTAGTTCATTCGAGTGTTTAAAGTAGAATGGATTTCATTTTGAGTGGGATGTGAAGTTGGTTGAACAAGTAGATACTCTACGGGTTTCTGGGGTCGATCTCGACACCTGTTGGTTTGAATCTGAGGTTATCTGTTGTACTGTTGATTTTTTGAGCTTGCTGAATCTCATTTCTTAATTGTTTACCCTCTTTTCTAGGTATTCGCTTCTATTTCCACCTAATGTAAAGCTTGGCTTGGAATATATAAAAGATGGATTTATGGAGCTTTGAATAGGATTTGTGTTGTGTTAGTTTACTTGTTTGTTTCTGTTTCATTTAGGTAGTTTTGATCGTCACCCCTACACCCCTGAATATGTAATCAAGAGAATAACTTTCTGAATATTGTATATTACATGATAGTTTGGATGGGTATCTCTTTTAGTTGAAGCCTTTTAAATATATCTGGTTGGTTGCTTGTTTTTGCTTTAAGGTCTGGATTTGAGCCTGGTTGAATATAGCTAACTCAGGATCTTTTGGATTGATAAATATGTACTAGTTAAGATTGTTCCAAGGTTTATTTGTCGAAGGAAATAAGTATTTTGCTTCCTACTCTCTTATGAGTTTCTGAAATGTATAGACTTTTATGATGATATGGTTTGTTTTGATGCTGGAATTGAATCTTAATTCATTGAATCCTGCTGTCAGTTAATTCTTTAAAATTGAGTCATGCTAATCAGAATAGAAGTGTATTTGTATGGCATTGTGGAGTTTAATCATTGCAGGGGACTGATCATTTAGCAGCTGTAATCACTAGTTGGTCATAGTTGTAAATTGACAAGCATGTACTCATGCTAAGTGATTCAAATTGTCCGATGGTTTGTTTTCCTATTCTTGTTTCCATGTACGAATGTTTGATAGGATTCTCATGATTAGCTGTGATCTCATTTGTATTCAAAGATTTACATGAGTTCTCATATAACTAGCAGGTAGTGTATAAAAATTGGAATTCTAGCGAAAAGTCAATTGAAGTTGTATGTGTCAATAGCACATGAGTTTTTTTTTAATTTCAAGCATTGAAAGTGTATTGCGTGAATTGGCAGTATAATCGTTTAAGTCGACTATTCATGCACCTAACAAATGTTGAACTGGGTATTCGTTCTTGTACAAGTCACTTGTGTATTCTGGCTCATGTAATATTGCTATACAATTGTTCCATGATATCATCAGTTTCTTTTTATTTTGATTTAAAAAATACAAAGTGTATAAGGATTTTTGGAATTTATGATCCATGTTGGTAGAATCCATTTGATGTACATGTCAAAAACTAATCTTTATACATCTATCCATATTGACCTTCCATAATCAATGGCCCTCACAAAGCTAGTTAGCTTTTTTTTTTTTACAGAAAACTTGAAGTGTGCCATTTTCATTAAATAATCCATGGACCTTGTGTAATTAATTTTAATCCTTAGAAACCGAGGCGTACCATTTAGTTAAATTTCCACGGCCCTCGCAAAGTTGAAAAATGCGTAGTTGCTTTAGGTGCGCCATTTAATAATATTACTTTCCTAAACTCGGGTGCGCATTTATGTGACCCAAATCAAAATCTCAACGATATTGAAATACGTCAAGAATCACGGGTGCATTTATGTGACGTGGTTCGAGACGTGTTTTGATGGCGTTGCAATTCTCTTAAAAATGAATAAAAGCGGTTAAAGTTAAAATTTGCACATATGTTCATAATTGTTTAAAATCAGATAATTCAAGCCGAATATAACAGTTGAGCGAGTGCTAGAACCACGGAACCCGGGAATGCCTAACACCTTCTCCCAGGTTAACAGAATTCCTTACCCGGATTTCTGATTCGCGGACTGTTAAACAGAGTCAATATTTTCCTCGATTCGGGATTCAACCGGTGTCTTGGGACACCATAAATCTCCCAAGTGGCGACTCTGAATCTTTAATAATAATCCTGTTTCGATTGTCCTTTAATTGGAAGAACTCCCTTATACCCTCCTTACGGGGGTGTAGGTAAAAATGAGGTGTGACAGGGGGCACTTCGCTATTGAACTTTGCCAAGGCATTCGATCTAGTGATTGCGAACTCAAGTTTTTCGAAGCGGGAGGAACATTTGGTTACTTACCAAAGTTCGAAGGCGAAGACTCAGATTGACTATATCTTCCTCAGGAGATGCAACAGAAGGTTGTGCGAGGATTGCAAGGTTATCCCTGGTGAGACCCTCGCAACGCAGCATAGGCTTTTGGTGATGGACATTGGTATTATGATAAGGAGGAAGAAGAGGCTGGTACGAGGCCGTTTGAGTATTATGTGGGGCACTTTGACTAAGGATAAAGATTATGAGTTGGAAGGAAGGTTATCAGCAATGGGAGCGTGGAGAAGTAGTGGGGACACAAACACTATGTGGTCGACGACGACAGATTGTATAAGGAAGGCGACGAGAGAGGTGTTAGGGATTTCTTCGGGCCGCACCGGTGGCCACAAAGGAGACTGGTGGTAGAATGTAGTTGTCCAAGGTAAAGTGGAAGCAAAGAAGGCGGCTTACCTACGGTTAGTAGGGAGCACTAACGAGGAGGAGATGAGAGCGAATAGTGAGAGGTATAAGGTAGCTAGGAAGGAGGTGAAGATGGCAGTCACGGAGGCTAAGACTGCAACTTTTGCTCGTCTGTATGAGGACTTGGGGAACAAATGATGGGAGAAGAAGTTATTCCGACTGGCTAAGGTGAGAGAGAGGACGGCTCGGGATCTGAACCAAGTGAGGTGCATAAAAGATGAGGACGACAAAGTTTTGATGGGGGATGACCAGATTAAGAGGAGGTGACAGACCTACTTTCATAAACTTCTAAATGAAGAAGGGGATCCGGATATTGTACTAGGTGAATTAAGGAATGCCGACAGTCCCCATGAATTAAGTTATTGTAGGGACATTGAGGTCGGTGAGGTCATGAAGGCGATGCGTAAGATAAGAAGGGGCAGAGCTACCGGACCAGACGAAATTCCGGTTGAACTTTGGAGGTGTGTGGGTAGAGCAGGCTTGGAATGGCTTACGAGGTTATTTAATGTTATATTCAAGACTAATAGGATGCTTGAAGAGTGAAGGTGAAGTACAATGGTTTCTTTGTATAAGAACAAAGGCGATATCCAGAGTTGTAACAGCAATAAGGGTATCAAATTACTGAGTCATACCATGAAAGTTTGGGAGAGAGTGGTAGAAATGAGAGTGCGAAGGACAGTGTCTATTTCAGAAAACCAGTTCGGGTTCATGCCGGGGGAATCTACCACAGAAGCTATCCACATTATTAGGAGGATGGTGGAACAATATAGGGATAGGAAGAAGGATCTCCACATGGTGTTTATTGGTCTGGAGAAATCGTACGACAAGGTTCCTAGGGAGGTCTTATGGAGCTGCTTGGAGGCTAAAGGGGTTCCGGTTGCCTACATTAGGGTAATTAAAGACATGTATGATGTAGCTAAGACTCGGGTTAGGACAGTAGGAGGCGACTCCGAGCACTTCCCGATTGTTACGAGGTTGCACCAAGCGTCTGCGTTCAGCCCATTCCTATTTGCCTTGGTGATGGATATACTAACTCATCATATTCAAAGAGAGGTGCCATGGTGCATGCTATTTGCTGATAACATAGTTCTAATTTGATGAGACACGAAGCGGCGTCAAAGAGAGGCTAGAGGTTTGGAGACATGCCCTTGAGTTTAAAGGTTTCAAGTTGAGCAGGATGAAGACGAAATACCTTGAGTGCAAATTTGGGGTCGAGCCAATGGAAGCGGGAGTGGTCGTAAGGCTTGACTCTCAAGTCATTCCCAAGAGGGGTAGTTTCAAGTACCTTGGGTTGGTTATTCAGGGGATCGGGGAGATCGACGAGGATGTCACACACCGTATAGGGGTGGAGTGGATGAAGTGGAGGTTAGCATCGAGAGCCCTGTGTGATAAGAAAGTGCCACCGTTACTAAAAGGTAAGTTTTATAGAGTAGTGGTTAGGCCTGCCATGTTGTATGAGACTGAGTGTTGACCGGTTAAGAACTCACACATCCAGAAGATGAAAGTAGTAGAGATGAGGATGTTGAGGTGGATGTGCGGGCATACAAATATGGATAAGATTAGGAATGAAGAAATTCGAGAGAAGGTGGGCGTGGCCCCCATGGAGGACAAGATGCGGGAAGCAAGACTCTGATGGTTCGGGCACATTCACAGGAAGAGCACTGATGCACCGATGAGAAGGTGTGAGCAATTGGCTGTGGTGGGTACGAGGAGAGGTAAATGGCGACCTAAGAAGATTTGGGGAGAGGTGATCAGGCAGGACATGACGCGACTTAGAATTGCTGAGGACATGGCCCTTGACAGGGAATTGTGGAGGTCGAGCATTAAGGTTGTAGGCTAGGGGGAAGTTGTGAATATTTCTACAGCGCACTAGAGTGAGATTAGCCAGTTAGGAGTTAGTTTTAGGATTTTAGTGGTCATCTACTGATGCAGGGCTTTAGCTGCTGGTTATTATTATACCTTCCATCTAATCCGTATTTCTTATATTGCTGTTATTTTATTATGATTCTATTGATGGTACTAATATATCGTCTCCTGTTGCTTTCTTGAGCCGAGAGTCTCCTGGAAACAACCTCTCTGCCCCTCGGGGTAGGGGTAAGGTCTGCGTACATATTACCTTCCCCAGATCCCACTTGTGAGATTATACCGTGCCATTGTTGTTGTTATTTTTGATAGTAGTCTATATTCGAGAAGATCAATGGTGTCTTAAGGAATTTTCATATTGATTAACCTTTTAGTATAGGTCAATTGGTGAAGCTCTATCCCAAATTATCCTTTTGTCCGTATAACTCTTGACCTAGTTCATGTTTCATTGAATCGTGCATACATCATTTTATTGTGATATAAATAATAGATTCATACAACTAATCGATCTCTTAGTAACACACAAAAAGATTATTTTTGTTTGCAAGTCTCATATTATTGATATATTATTTACATTCAATTGTTTGTAGGACAAAGGCATTTATTTGAATATTTAATTCACATCAAAATAATACCAAAGCAAAGATTCACAAACACACTCATATAATAATGTAAAAATAATTATTCAAATTAAAAGATGAACAATTTGCATTTCACCACAGAATGAAAACAATTGTTATTTTATGGACCCGAAAAACTGTGAAAGGCCACTAAAAAGATCCTATCAAAAGATAAAGATGAACATTTAAAAAAGAAAAAAAGAAAAAAAAATCAACAAAAGAACTATCATATTCAAAAACACAAAATTCCCTGAGTCATGGAATAAAATAAAATAAAAAAACCCTCATGATAAAAACCAAAGATTTTAAAAATAAAAAATAAAAAATATATACACACACAACATGAAAATTTGTAAACAAACAACAATTAGAAAAGTAGTAAGCTAAAAAGAAAATTAAAAGAGGAAGTAGACCCTCCTCTACAAGCTTCATTTGATTTCTCCCAAAAACAAACCAAATTATTTCATGATCAGAATTTATGGGAGTAAACGCCGACCGTTCGATTAGATGACTTATGTCGCCGGCGTTGACTGATACCGGAGATTTGTATCTTCATAAAGGTCAGATTTTTAACACTCGATCTTCATATAATCTTTCAAAGCAGCAGAAAATATTTTGTGGGGTTCCAATGGATCACAATCTTGGACATACGGGTCAGGGTCAAGATCCGAACCCGTCTCCATTTGGGTCTTCTGCAAAGCTGCAAAAACCCAGATTGTACAAGAAGAAATATATGGGTCCTCATAAAAAGGACCAACCTTTCAACCCTTTTAAGGGTTTTGTGGAAAATCAAGAAATGGACATGGGTTTGGGGGTGGGGGGTAATTTGGGGTATTGGGGTAGTGGGGATGTTGGTAATAAAGGGTTTGTTTTTGGAGCTAGTAGAATTAGTGGTAGTAATGATCAAGGTGGTTTGTTTGGAGCAAATTCAAATACCAATGTAGGGGAAGGAACATTTCTTGTTGATGAAATGAGAAAACTGAAACTTGAAAGTGAGAAGAAAATGAATGTGAGTGGTGTAAACAACAATGTGGTTAATTCTGTTGCTGATAAAGGAGGATCTTTTGTATTTACGGGCGGTGATGCGAAACTTGATGAAATGGTAAGCAAGGAGGTGGAGAGCAAGCTAAAGATCGATAGTGAGGGAAATGTTGACTCTGCACGGAATGTAAAACCCGAGGTTAACGTGTTTGGCAGCTTGTCGAGTAGTGAAAATGTTGATAATAAGTTTGGTGGGGGTGTAGGAGTTAATCTCTCGAATGAGATGAACAAGTTGAATATCAAAGAAAGCATTGAGAATGACGTGAAGGACTATGCGTATATGGAAAGAGGCTCTTTGGGTGGAAGCTCAGAGACCTTGCTTCATGATAAGATGAAAAACATGCATATAAATGAGCCTATCGGTTCTTATGTTGCTAATGAGAATGTAAAGGTTGATCCAAGTTCAAGTGACCCCAGTGGAAATATTGTTAATAAGCATGATAATGTGAATGAGTCAGGAGTTGGAAGCAGAAGCAGAAGCCAATTTGGTCAAACACAGACCGATTTTCCGGCTTCCGCAGATAATGTGAATAAAGGGAAGACTGAGTTTTCGGGCAATACCGATGCTGGTGGAATTTCAGATTCCATTCCTTCAGGGTTCTCATTTCAGGCAGCGATGCGGAATAGTCCCTTTTCTAATCCGGTTGAATTTAGTTTCACTACAAAGTCTGATGGTTTGCTAATGCAAAATTTTGGATTTAAGACACCAACTGTTAAAGGAAGCTTAAATAAGAAAGTTGAAACTAGAAGGGAAGCGACTAAAGACCCCAGATACAAGAAAAAGAAAGGGAAACCTAAGCAAACACACTCAACACCAGTAGACTTTGCTCAAGACTTTGCCTTCAGAGGAAGTTCAGAAGAGAATGCCGAACCTTCCGAACCATATTCACCAATGGATATTTCTCCGTATCGTGAAGCACCAGCAGATAATACATTGTCAAGGGAAACTTCTTTGGCTTCCGATGAGTCCTTTAGTCTGAATGAGACTTATGGATGTAGTGATTCACGACCAGCGGATGCAAATGATGTAACAGATGAAGATCTGGTAGATGCTACAGAACGCATGAATATCAATGAAAATGATGTGACATACAACGAAACACAAGAAGTAAAATCTGGACACTCTGTTCATCATGGTGCAGATACAGGCGGTCCTTTTGAAGAGTCTATATCTGGGACTGGGACTGAGACTGAAAGCTTCAAATCTGCTACCGAGCATTTAGATTATAGTACTGATTCTTTTGTAACTGCAGCAGATAATGAAGTGACTTCCAAATCAACAATAGAGAGGCAAGATAGCGATGGAGGAAGTCAGTTTAGTGTTACTTCAAATTTTGAAGAGGGTTGCATTGAGGGTAACTTCATATTTGGTGCATCCTCTGTTGCTCAAAATCAGATAGCAGCAGCAACACGGCAACAGAAGAAGAAAAATCGAACGAAGCTCACCAATGATTCGTGTAGTTCAATGTCAACTACGCAATTTTCTTACTCATCATCACCGGTGCAATTTTTGCAAGTTTCTGGATCTTCTCTTTCATCTCCCACTCAGGGTAAGAAAGGATATATACCTGCTTTGACAAGCCATAGCCAGGGAAATGATGAACCAGCTAAGGTGCAGAAGGTCAACCATGAAACGGTTGCAGCAAGCATGGCTGCTCAGGAAGCTTGTGAAAAATGGCGATTGAGGTACAAGTTACTGTTTCATGGAGGGATTTACCTTGTTCACTCACTTATTCCTTTGTTTGTTGCATTTTTGTCCAAAGTTCATGCTTGTGATCTTTATTTATATTAGGGGGAATCAAGCCTATGCAAATGGGAACTTGTCTAAAGCTGAGGAATCCTACACACAAGGACTGAACTGTGTGTCTGGAAGCGAGACATCTAAGAGCTGTCTTCGGGCTTTAATGTTATGTTATAGCAACCGTGCAGCAACACGTATGTCTCTTGGAAGAATGAGAGAAGCACTTGAGGATTGTACGAAGGCTGTTGCATTAGATCCGAACTTTTTCAGGGTCCAAGTTCGAGCTGCAAAGTATGATCCATGCGTTATTAATTACCTTCCGTTTGTCATAAGTTCCTTTAGTTTCTATATGGTATAGGTTTAGCTTCCTCTTACCTCTCTGAACATATGGTTGACTGATAGAAGTTTGATCACTGTCCTTTAGTATGCATAAACATGTCTGTTTTAAAAATTAAAACAATCACAGTGCATGGAGCACGTATAATATTCTGTCTTGAGTTTATCGTTCCGTGATTCTTGTTGGATAAACCTTCTTCAATATGATAACTTAGTTATATTGATTGTTTTCACGCAGTGTCAACATTTCTTGTATAACTTCGTGGGGAAGACTCATTTAGAAACTGAATATCAATACCTTTAGGTTCGTCTTTTAATATCTATAAATATGTAAATTAGAAAAAGGAGAAAAAGTTGATATTTCTCTGTTACCGTGGTTACTGTGGTATCTGTCTTTTGATATGTGCGTGTATTTAGTGTAATCAATGATACAGTCATACAGCTTTTACTCTTGTCCTTTTTCATCTGATGCATTTAGGTCTTATACAAAGGTCACAAATTTCTTGGTGATCGAATTTTATAATTTGCAGCTTTTCAAGATTTAGCCACTCTAGATAGTTCCTGAAATTCTGTTTACAGCTTCAAATCACGAACTTACTTCAGCGGTGATTAATCGTATAATTAGAATGTTGTAGACAGTTGCATTCCAGCATCCAGTATATGCCAAAGTGTATAGTAGTGTTAATACCATTTATATAGACAGAAGGAAAAGCAGACACTTTGTTTCTGTAACTATGTTTTGTTTTGCATTTTCTAGCTGTTACCTTGCCCTTGGGGAAGTCGAAAATGCATCAAAGTTTTTCATGAAGTGCTTGCAACAAGGGCCGGAGGTGTGTGCGGACAGAAAAATATTGGTGGAAGCTTCGGAGGGCTTGGAAAAGACACAGGTAAAATGATTAACTTCAGTAGTTTGCTTTACATTCTTCTTATCAGGACTTCTCTTTAGCAGATTTTTTGCTAGACAGTTACCTCCTAGACTGTGCTCCCCTTATTTGAATTATCTTAGCCGTGTCTTGTATGCAGTTATTTACCTCAGCAATAACACAATTATGTCGTTTATGCCCCAGCTTGTTTCAAATCCACTAGTTGTTTGATGAAAGATAAAGAAAAGAAAAATTCCAACAAGATATATGGATTTCACATTAGGTTTTAAATGAGATTATCTGGAAACTTTAGTCATATAAATTTTGAGCTTGTCAAAGCATGCGACATGAACAACTTGCTTATGTTATCTCCTATGAGATGCAAGGTCACTTAGAGGGCCCCAAAATTGGGAAAAGGAAGAGAAAATAAGGATAATATGAACACAAAGTAGAGAGGGTGTACTGGTTAAAAGAAGTAGAGGTTCTTCTTGCATTTTCTTGATGCCTTTTTTTATAAAATTCATTACTTCATCAAAAAAAGAAGAAGAAGAGGGTGAATTAAGTATCTGTTGCTAGATAACTTCTTATCTGACACTTCCGTCCGTGTACCACAGCTGTTGTTCACTAAGAAAAGAAAACTGGAAATATAGGCTGTGTTCTTGACATTCTGATTGAAGCTTTGAATTTTGATTATGATTTTATTTGTCCAGTTTCTTCCTTAATAATGACATTTAAGCAACATCTGAATTCTTCGCAAACAAAATGAACTTTGTTGCACTTCTTGATAAATGAAAACTAATTGGTCTTTTTCGATGCCCTCAGAGAGTATCAGAATGTATGAAGCAGTGTGTGGAACTTCTGCAAAGGCGAAGGCAAAGTGATGCAGACTTGGCCTTGGGTGCAATCTCTGAGGCTTTGACAATAAGCACCTATTCGGAGAAACTTCTTGAAATGAAAGCAGATGCTCTTCTCTTGGTATTTGTCATTGAACCATGAGACTGTAAAATTAAATTTTGACTACATAAATTTTTTTGGCAGTTTGCAACAAGTGCTCTAAAAATCTTTTGAATTTCTTGAATTAATCTAAACTGTGAGTTTAATGAACAGCTGAGGAGGTACGAAGAGGTGATTCAGTTATGTGAGAAGACACTTGAATTTGCTAAATCAAATGCTCTGCCTTCTAATTCCAGTTACCAGTCATCAAAATTAGATAGTGCGGCCACAGAGAAAAGTGCTTCCTCTGGTATCTGGTGTTTTTCTAAAATAGTCAAGTCTTACTTTTATCTTGGGAAGCTTGAAGAGGCTGATACTTTTATGAAGAACCAAGAAAAATCGATGTGTCTAATGGAAAGGTGGCTTCTTTATTTGGAATATCTTTATCCACTTTTACAGGTAGGCGTTAGCTTACAGTCATATAATTTGACTTTGCAGTAGTGGACTCAAGAATTTGGAAGCTGTTGTTCCTTTAGCTGTAATAATACGTGAGCTCTTGTGCCTCAAGGTGAGTGAACTTTGTGCTTTATCATCTTCCCATTCCTAAACAAGCATCCACCACTTCTATGTTTAGCTTATTTCATTGTTATACATGTATTTATTCAGTAACTAAATGTGGTAGCTGCCATTTGAACTATAAATCTCTATTTTCGTGAAACTCGCAAAATGATTTACCTATTGATATTTTTGAAGATCTTCTGCGATGAATTGGAAGGTAAATGAAATAACAATAACAGAAGAAGAAGAGACAATCCTGGTCTCTGATTGCATTAGCTAGTTAGTAGCCATGATAAATGAGAGAGATTGTGGGTATCACACTAAGCGAAAATTTATATTTGAAGTTGTAGCGTTGAATCTTTAAATTTGCTAGGGCTGCTCTGTCTATACCACTGAGAATGTTTTCCTTTTTGCCTTCAAAGTATCATTGGTTTCTTCCCTTCCACATAGTCCACCATATAACTGCTGGCATAGTGTTCCACAACTTTTTTCTCCTCCTCGTATTGTTCTTCTATTCCAAAAATGTAGCATGGCTGCACCATATAACTTCAAGCAAGTTCAACATGTATTAGATTGGTTTGTGATTCAACAAATAGATAAATAAGTGTTTTGCGTCTTCATAATCTTCTTCACACACGACACATGAATAACACTCTACTGCATAAGGTGCTTTGTTCTCCATATGAATTTTCATCGTCATATTTGTTCTTGCTGTCTATTTTGTGACAACTTTATATCAGGACTTCACTGAGAGAAAAGGCAATCCTTACGTTCCTTCCGCACTAAACTATCTGGAATTAACTACTGAACTTGGAAGTTTTCTATCATCTGTAAATAGCTGCTTATTTCCTCCACCCTTGAATAAACAAGTAATCTTCTACTTTTGCATCGTGATTAATTATTATTGCGGAAAAGCATTAGGAATTGCTCTTTGAGGGGTGTATACTTTTCTATCATCACCTACTTTGGTTGGTCATTCTTGGTCAGTCATAAATTTTCCTAGCAAAGTTGTGTTACTTTTTTTGGAGACGGAAAGAGAAAAGTTATTTGATGCCCTTTTTGGTAAGCTCCTAAGACGAGCAAGCTACTGTAGTTAGTAACCTTTCTGAAAAAGAAGAACAAAGAAATGGCGATTGACATGCAACAAAGCAGTTTACTGAGGAAGCCTATAATAATATAGCCATTCTCGTGACTAAATGAGATACAATTATCGACATATTCTGTTGTGTTTGTATTGAAAGTTGTAAGGTTTTAATGAGTCCAGTAATTTACTTAAGTTAGTAGTCCTAATGCCCTGAATCCATCAGCAAACATGAAATTGTAGGGTTGCTCCACTACAGAGTGAACTGATTATGGTTCTTGTTTCTAGTTGCTTCAGACTCTTGTTTGCTTCTTTATAGACCTCGACTTGTTTGTTCAGCCTTTAACTACCTTGTTTTACTACTCATCTTCTTTGCATTTTCTGATTTCTGAAAGATCTCAGAGCAAGTAATGCAAAAAAATTTTGCCGCCACCCCATGAAAACAGTAAATATAAAAATGAAGAAGAACATCTTGCTTTGCACTTTCAAGATATTCAACTCTTTACCATGCAGGCAGCTGGAAATGCGGCATTCCAATCAGGAAAGCATGCAGAAGCTGTTGAGCATTATACTGCTGCAGTATCATGTAATTTTGAGTCGCGGCCTTTCACTGCAATATGTTTCTGCAATCGTGCTGCTGCATACCGAGCTATGGGTCAAATTTCAGATGCCATTGCAGATTGCAGCCTGGCAATTGCCCTAGATGGGAATTATGTGAAGGTAAGGCTTCAGAATTGTCTTTTCAGTGCAGCTGTTGAATGTAATTTCTCTCTTAGGCCTACTGCATATTTTCTGGTAGTCTTGCCTTGAAGGGTAGTTTTCTATTACCCATCTTTTATCTCCAACATAAACTCCCTCCAAATGCTCCGACGGAAAAGAGGAAAATGGTTTCCTCTGCAGTTTATTATTGCATAAGAGTTGAAAGCTTGTACTGTTCAGTGTTAACTAGAGGGCCGTGATTGGGCTTGTGTTGGTTCGGATGTTTAGCATTAATGCTGATGATGTGGTTGAAAAATTAGCAGCTTTGTTGGAGTGCAAAGTGGAAAAATTTCCTACAAAATATTTAGGACTTCCCTTGGGGGCAAGAAGAAATGATCCAAACCTATGGCAGGGAGTACTGGATTAATGCAACAGCAAACTCACTCCCTGGAAGAAGCAGTATCTTTCATATGGGGGAAGACTTCCGCTTATAAATAGTGTACTTGATGGGTTTCCAACTTATCTAATGTCAATGTTTACTTTACCAGCTGCTGTTGAAAGAAAGCTGAACTCCCCGAGGAGTAAATTTCTTTGGGAAGGGTGTGCTGAAAATAGAAAGATGCATTCGATCAAATGGGATAAAGTAATAAGGGATAAAAAAGGGGGAAGAAGGGGACTTAGAAACTTGAAACTGCATAATAAAAGTTTGCTCTTCAAGTGGCTATGAAAATACAGTTCTGAAGATGACGCTTCCCGGAAGCAAATAATTGAAGCTGTCTATGGTAAAAAAGATGAATGGAAATTTAGCTAACTATTAGACAAAGGGCTGGATCTGGAGGATAAACAGATTACTTAGCTGACCAACCAAGTGAAAACTCACACCTTTCTTGGTGTCCTAGGGATACAAACCGATAGATAAGGGAAACCGACTTCTCTCTAGCTAGCAACTTTCAATAGTAATTTTTTCTAAGAACTGTCCACTGAGTCCCATGGGAAGTTCCTCTACACTCTTTCCAGTTTCCCTGTCACGCTAGCTGGTGCCTGCAGTAGCGACAAAAAATAAGTGAGAATACTAGATGTAGTGCTTTTAATTTAACACTTCCTTTCTCTACTCCCTTTTGAGCAAATCTTTCTGCCAACTCATAAGTCATTTTCTTTACCCTTTCTACTACTGGATTGCTTGCTTCTGTTTCTTTGTTTGATGAACCAACAACAACTGATACTAGTGGTTGGAAGAGCTTCAATCCTGCATTTGAGCACCTGTACAACTATCAATATTTGTTCACTTCACCCACTGGATGGTCTCAAACTTTCTGAGGTTGATCTCGAGACCAAGCACTGCCCTAGAACCAAATAATCGCATGTCTCAAGGTTTCCAGTTAGTTCCTTCGGCATCACAAAATACTAGAGCGTTGTTCTGAACAAGTGGTGTGTAACTCTGTCAATGCCTTGACCCCTAAACGCTGTAGAGAACCCCTCAGGTATCCACTTGTCACAATTCAAACCATCAGTCTGTTCAATGCTTCCATAAGCAGTTTAAACAACATGGACGATAATGGATTCCCTTTGTCTTAGACCTCTCGAGCTACTGAAATATTTACGCACGGGCTACCATTCAGTAGGACTTATTTTCTGACTGTAGCGGTGCAGAATCTAATCCACTTCCTTTGTCTGTCCCCCGATCCCACTCTCAACATAATGAAATCCAGGAAAATCCTAATTGGCATGATCGTACTGTTATATGGAGTTTTTTGTTTACAATAATTGTGAGATCGGACTTCTCCAGGACTGCATTTTAGACGATCTCTTTTTTCTAGCTACTTTTTTTCATTTGCATATTTTTATGATGAATATAGCCATAGATGACTTAAATAGGAAAAAAAAATTCCTTCTCATTTGCTTCACGAAGTCCTATGCTGATTGAGTTACTGGTTCAAAGATGGTAGTTTTATTGTTTCTCTCATATGAATGGGCTGGGTAAGCATAGTACTTCGTGCAGTTCTAAACATTACCCGGAGGACTTCACTTGACTACACTGAATTTTTGGGTAACCTAGTATATTGAACTTGATCAGTTTGGCAGTGTTTTTCTAGTGAAAAATTATCCATAGCAATTTTGTGGAGTTAGCTACCTGATTTTAGGCATGATAAGAATGGACCTTGGGCCTAACTCAACCCCAAAAGCTAGCTTATGAGGTGAGGATTGCCCAAGCCATATAAGGAGACCAAGGACCTCAAATCTCTCCGATGTGGGACAACTCAACAAGGGTACAGTATATCTTCGGTTAATGCCAACATAAACTAATGCAGGCACTTTCTAGACGGGCTTCTCTTTTTGAGATGATCAGAGATTACGGACGAGCAGCTTCAGATCTTCAGCGACTTGTGTCCCTTCTGACAAGGCATATGGAAAATAAAGTTGGTGGATCTGGATCACATAACAAAATGAGTTTCATAAACGAGATTCGTCAAACACAACGAAAGCTTTCGGTAATGGAGGAAGAAGCCAGAAAGGAAATCCCCTTGAACTTTTACCTCATCTTGTAAGTTTCTTAATTGTGACTCAAGTTATTGAACTCTTTATTTTTTTCTCAGTCCAGAAAAGATTGACACCTTTCGATATTTAAAAACTCTTTAATGTTAAGAGGCGACATTTTACCTTTAATGACATGCTATGGAAATAGACATGGCATGTTAAAAATTACAAGATATTTTGTTTGCTATGTTATACATCTCTAGCTTACATCTATAAAACGAATCGAGAGAGTATTTGTTTGTGGAAATAATATGCATACAGGTGTATGATGTTTTAGTAAGCAATTGTTTTTCTAACGATTGATGCGACAATGACAGGGGAGTTGATTCATCTGCTGGTGCATCAGAAATTAGGAAAGCCTATAGAAAAGCTGCGCTCAAGCATCACCCTGATAAGGTTCTTTCTAGGACCTTTGCTACTTTATAACACCGCTTATGGCGACTTTAGCTAAACATTGTTTTGCTGATCTAGGCTGGGCAATCACTGGCTAGAAATGACAATGCAGATGATGGGCTGTGGAAAGACATAGCAGAAGAAGTCCACAGAGATGCCGACAGGCTCTTTAAGATGATAGGAGAGGCCTATGCAGTGCTTTCGGACTCTGCAAAGGTATGTTTATGCATACTCTATTGTGCTTCATTGTTTTTCTCCTGAGGTAATTTGTTACTATGATCACACCCGAGGGTGTGGCCTAGTGGTCAATGAAGTGGGTTGAAAACCTGAGATCTCAGGTTTAAATTCCGGCGGAGAAAAAACATACTAGGTGATTTCTTCCCATCTGTTCAAGCCTTGGTGGATAGAGTTACCTGGTACCTGTTGCAGGAGGGAGGTAGCAGGTATCTTCATGGAATTAGTCAAGGTGCGGACAAGCTGACCCGGACACCACAGTTATAAATAAAAAATTGTTACCAAGATCAAAGAATGTGTAGCATGTAAAATGGCCAATTTGTTGCTAGCCTTTCTTTCCCTATCCCGGCCTTGGGCACTCGTGGATCTTCCCCTAGGGTGTAGGTTAGCATGGAATTAGGGGCTTGTAGCAAGTTTATGTACCCAACCTGCTTGAGTTGCCTATTAATTTCAGTAGATTAAAATATAATCGAAGAAATCAATCCTTTTTTATGCCTTGCCTTATCCCATGTATCTTGTTCCTCGTGTTGCGGGCGTTGTCAATGTGGAGCTCGTGAAAGTTAGGTCTCCTTCTTCCATTGAATGGAATTTTCTTAATTGTTGTTGGGAGTCGAGGAGCTTTTAAAGAAAAGCAGCTGCTGTAGTGACAAGCCTAAAGCTTTCACCATAACAAAACCTGCATTGGTGTATATTGTTAAAACACTAGGAGCCAGCCCAAACCACCTCCCGTGCCTGACCCGTCCACCCATCTCCCAAGAGGATTAACAGCACTTCACTTTTTCCCTCCTTTGGTGACTCGAACTCCCAATCCAATGGTTGGAAGTGCAAGGACCCCTTGGTTTTCTTCTCTTTTTGTCTTCTTTGCTAAGGTGGCTTTGACTGCTTACAGCTTCCTTCTGTAGATTGTACATCTCTTGTTCGCTGAATCTTAAAATGGGTTACTGCTATTTTTTTGAAGCGTTCACGTTATGACCTTGAAGAAGAGATGAGAAATAGTCAAAGTAGAGGCAATGAGAGCAGCACATTTAGAGAACACACGGATTTTAACAATTATCCGTCTGAGAGAAGTGGAAGTAGACACAATTGGGAAGATGTTTGGAGAGCATATAAGAGTACCCAGCCCAGAGAGTCGGACAGAAATAGATCAAACTGGTAGTTGTGACGAATGTGCTGTGCTTGAGCCTTCATACAGTTCGATCCAGCCACGTGTTCAGCATTCTGCTTGCATGTGCAGTCTGCTGTTAGCGCAGGATGTGTGAGAAATGACAAAAGAAGAGGCGTGGAATTTGTGGATGAAGTATTCTCAACATACTGACACCTCTGCCTTTCATATTTGGCACTTCCTGACTAGTCATTCGAGCAGAGATGAACAAAAAATTGTTACATAAAATCTTGTTTGAGGATTTCAAACATTGGCTTAGCAACTTTGAGAGAGATTCGAATGTACATCAAGCCGGACTCATGCATGCAAAACTGTTTCGGCAACAAACAAGGATAGCCTGCACGGATGCGGTTGTATAGTTATCAGACAATGTATACAGACATGCTATAGAGACCAGCTCAACGGTTTGAGAAGGATATGACTGATTTTTTCTAAGTGATTCATTTTCTGTTCCAGTTCATTTCTGCATTTAAATTTTAGGCAATACTTGTAATTTTGTTTGTGTACAGAAGTGTGCGCTTGTATTTGAAATGTCCAAAGAATGATAGAGTGGTTTCTTTTTTTCCTTTTCATTTTCCTGATTGTGGGTGGGGTTTTCTGTTGTTTGTAATACACTAAAGTCAATTCCTTATTTCCTTTTGAGCAATTTGATAATTATTTGATTTGTTTTTGGTCAATGTAACATCTTTCCTGAAAATTTCATTTGACAAACTTGGTGTTGGGTATTACACATTTTGTTTAACTTTTGTTATATATTGAGTCTTCCTCTACTTAAATTTTAGTAAGTCTTGTTATCATGCACGAGAGCCGAGGATCTATCGGAAACCACCTCTCTACTTTCATAAGGTAGGAGTAAGGTCTGTGTGCACATTATCCTCCCTAAACCTCACTTGTGGGATTTCACAAGGTTTTTTGTTGTTATTGTGGACGAACCTTAAGGAAGTAGTTATTATCCAAAGAAATCCTACTACTCAACCACTAATTAATTGGTAAGTAAAACATTAACACAACTTGATGCATCAACAAGGAACTGCTTAATATGTATAATTATCAAATGTGTCTTAACATTGTTATTCAGCAGACTTCTCTAATAGAATTGTACTCCAGCTATGTAAAAGAAGATAATTAGGGGAAAGAAAAGGAAAGGGAGACAATTGATGAGATTTCATTGTTTTATCTGCATTTTCAATTTATAAGACAATGTCATCTTTTTAATCTTCAGGTTGAGGTTGCTTTTTTGGCTCCAAGCCCAACGCCTGAAAAGCGAAAAGGAAATGAATTTAAGCTCTATGCATTGACGATGTAAAAGATATTTACACAATCGAGAAAACAGCTCAATACAAGTGTCAAGGTTGTCTACCTCCATATATTTATAAATTTGAAATGCAAAAGGTACATATTATGAACCAGCATGAAACTTAGGAAGACTTACTTGATCTGTAAAATCTGTATACTGAATTTATGAATAAATTCCAAATCCGAGCTCTTTAGGATTTGTTTCTACCATCCATGGAGCCCTAAGAAGAAGCCGGAAGTAACATTTGAAACATTAAAAATTTAAGCAGCACATTGCAAGAGAAAAATGCTAACAAATAAATGCATACTTGTTGATAATGAAGTTTATAGTTCCCTGGGAAGCTCTTTGGAGAAGAACTTCCCTTGCTTCAACTGCAATTCCTTCAGGCTGCACGGAAAGCTCCAAATAATGTTTAAATATGAAGTTGACGGTCAAAATAATTCACGAGCATGTTGCGCCCAAGGGGCATGGCCTAGCGGTATATGAAGTGGATGATGAAAACCATGGGAGATTATGGTTAAATCAGTAGAGACAAAAATGCTAAGTGATTTTTTCTTATTTGCTTAAGTCTTGGTGGATGAGTTACTCGGTACTTGTGCTGGTGGGAGTAGGAAGTAGCTGACGGAATAACTGAGGTGCATGCAAGTGGACCTGAAATCTATTATTTAAAAAGGGCAGCTCGGTGCACTAAGCTCTCGCTATGGGCGGGGTCCGGCGAAGGGCCGGACCGTAAGAGTCTATTGTACGCAGTCTTACCCTGCATTTCTGCAAGAGGCTGTTTCCACGGCTCGAACCCGTGACCTCCTGGTCATATGACAGCAACTTTACCAGTTACGCCAAGAAAAATCACGGGTATGTTGGTTCATCATTACATACCTCTTCAGGAAACCAGACACCTGGTTTTGTGCTTCCCTCGAGAATAGCAAGGACAAATGCAGCTGTTGAAATTCCCACTGATCTGAAAAAGAAACAGTTTAAAGCTTACAACCTTTGGCTTTCATCACATTCTTTCTTGGATTTTCTCAAGAAAATCACAAGGAGACGAACATCGCACAGATAGTAACTCGACAATCAACAGCTGAAAAAAGTAAGAGATTTTACACTGACTGGATAACTTACCTAGAAAGTCTTTTATGACTAAATATGCCAATTCTGTTGTGTCCATCTGAGCATTCTAAATCCACCTGTTTCACAAAAGATCAAACTAACTTGCTGAGCTTACTGTTTGCGAGTAGGGTTTGACAGTCTTTACCCTTTCTCAGCAGCATTAAAACTGAATGAACTTAGGGTTTAAGTTATATATGTAATTTAACCTCTTATAGCAGGTTATCTACTTTTTTTGGGGGTGGGGGTGGGGGGTCGATCATGTTTGTTATAAATACTTACCTGTTTTAACAAGTAATCTAACCTGATGGTGTAAATATTATACGCTGTGAATGCACACAACTTAAGTACATAAACTAACGACAGTTGGTGGTCATCTTACGACTTACTCGCATTGAGACTGCCTCTCCAGATGTGCCATCAACGGCTCGAACAACTGGATCAAATAGTTGAACCAACTGCTGCACTTTGCTTCTATCCCTCAGGAATTCCTGCAGAATTTTGTACTATGTGATTAAAACACCTATTGAGTGTGCGTGATATACTGTTGAAATAAAACATAGCAAGGAGTCAACAGTATTTCCAGGCTTATTATTGGACACATCAAGATAGAAAACATAGTAAAGAGTCAACAGCATTTCGAGGCTTATTATTGGATACATCAAGATCAAAGCAGACAAAATGAAATGAATGTTTTATTTATAAACAAAAAAATCAGAGCTTCGAAGATTCTCTGCTTTCTCTTTCAATATACACACTTACTCACACTCACATACACACAAAAAGGAAAAAAAGAAATTAACTAAGAACTATATGAATGGTATCGATTCTGCTAGCTCTTACAGGTCCAGTATTCGGAGAATTCATCACAGTTGACTTTTTACGCTAGCGGTTAATAGACCACAATCTCTATTCGGATTTCAGACCAGCTATAATTTGTGAGTCGCACAGGTGGAGTTTTATTTTAAAATATATAAAGATGAAGTCTGCACCCAATGGAATTTAAGCCTCGAAAAACGGAGATCGGGAAGTATCAAGTTGAGAGACCTACACGAGGAAGTAAATTTCTCATGGCAATCATTCCCCAGTTCCAGAAAAATGGATCCGTACCAAACCGAGCGCTAACAGTCGGTACTCCAAGGACCTCATGCACACTTTTCACCTCTGGCAGATTTCTGAACATTATGAGATTCTCAAAAAAAGTTAGAACTTGAGGGATCAAAGGCTCACACATATTGAAGAAGTAGATTAGTACAGAAAGACGAAAAAACTGACTTATAAAAAAGTCACCAACCTTCTAATTATAAGAAGGGTGATATTAAAACTAGTCTATATTTCTGCAGGATCTTCATGATATTATAAAACAGTGCTCAAAGCTAGATCCTTCATAATAAATTTTCTGTTGTGAATACTCACAGGAGGAAAACATCCTTCTTGCCGATCCCTATTCCGAAGTCAATGGTAAGCATTCCACTATAAGGCTTCAACTTGATTTCCTCTCCTGGCATAGAATTACGATATACTGGTGAGATCACAAGAAAATACAAGTGGTTCAGGGAGGAAGATGGTGGAAAAATCCATCCCTACAACTGTAAATCTGACCTTTATTATATGCAACTACATCCTCTCCAAGAAGCAAAAAGCTAGTAGCTAAAATAGTAGGTCCGGCACCACCGGTGCCTGCAGTGTAGTAGTAGAATCTGAAAAAAATATCTAAAACATGTTAAATTTGTAAAAGATGTATCAGGAAAAAAGCGATAAGACAAATGTGTTGACATATAAATGGAGCAAAGTCCAGGCTACTTGATCATCTTTCAAGAAAATAGGTTAGCTCGTAGTTGATTGGAAGGGACTAACATTGAAAAAATTTCCTGCTCTAACTGTAAGCTTAAATCAATGTTTCTTGATAAGAACTGCTAAAAAAATTTCCGCAGTGAGTTACCCATTAGATGTTTCATTCTTATTCTTCCTGCTATAATTCCATGCCGATTAAGTGTGTATATTTTAGTTTCCTTGTATGATCTTAGGTAATTCTCACCACTTGACCTAACATTTGGGGTTGAGTTAGGTCAAAGGTCCATTTTCTTATGATAGTATTAGAGATCCACTCATGATGTTGTACTATCCAATATTAGGCCAACCATGTTATGCCACACTCAAAATGCCCAGCCTCGGGCATGCAAGAGGGTGTTAAAATTCCACATCGGTTAAAGTGCAGGGCTATAGTCTCCTTATATGTTTTTATTACAATTTGAGCTAGTATCTAGCGTTTAGTTAGGTCTGATGCCCATTTTCTTAACTGTTCCATAGCGCTAGAAAGAAGCAGTTAACGAATGAAGAAGATTTCCTGTAAAATGGAAGATCAGCTGATTAACTGTTCCGGCAGAGGTATCATTTTGAGCCAGACAGAGATTCCTGTCACAAATTAAAGGCACTGCAATAAGCTATTACTATTAAACAAGGACTTGCTACTGCGCCAGCAAATTCAGTATTATCCGGCTAGATGAGAATCGGACAGAGTTAAATAGAAAAATTCAAAACATTTCCATGTTGGTTGATAGGCAGAGGGGTAATTTCAAGAGAGCATTAAGCAACATTTTGTGGCAAAGATGGAAATTTTTTGATATACTAGGGTGGATAAAAACTGCAAGATACTCAATGATTATTATCGTCGCAGAGCGTATATGTCATCTAACAAAAGCTCTCTTTGGAATAATTGTTAGGATAGACAAGTTCGTCCTTGAATGAATTAATGTTCGTTCAAATCTCTGATCAAAACTTGACAATGTAGTAAAATGAATAAATCCGCCCTAAAATGTACCGGGAAAGGGTTACCTAAGCCTCTCCAATTCACCATTACTTTCAAGTTTCGCAGTGCGAACAAGCTCCGCTGCCATCACTGTCATTGTAGTAAAAAAATAAATTTGAGTTCATTTGATAAAGTAGTAAATTTTAATTTTCGACATATACACTTCCGCATAAAACCCTATAAAAGGGATTGTAGATGCAATGCAGCAGACTAATTGAAGATACAATAGTATCAGCTTGTTAAAGGCAAGTAATCAGATTGCATATGGAAACTAGAGAGAAACACTTCTTTCTCAAGTCCATGCAACAGTAAAGCAGATTCACAGGAAATAAACGAAGTTTGAAAGACTAGATAAAACAAGCCGAAACCCAAAGGTGTTGGCTCAACTCAACTTTGCTTACCAAGTGTTACAACTCGTGCTCGAACTATTCGAACTCTATATTTCTGCTCAAGCTCTAGAGTGACCAAAGTTGAAATGACTCAGCTTGGCTCCAATTCTCTTAAAAAATTAAATTCTACATATATGATGTTTCAAGTTCTTAATTTTATTCTCAAACCACAAAATAATCCACACAATCTAGATATGTGTATATGCTACTTAGATATGTATATACATCAAAACATATGCATCAGAAAATCGAGCAAAGTTCTGGAGTTTTTGAAGCCGAATAACTTCTTCATATTCTAGACTAGAAATATTTGAACCTCATTAATATATTCGAACTTGATTCGAGCTCAACATTATTTGAGTTAGAATCAACCTTAATTTACTTTGAGCTAGAACTATATGTTAAATGATCGACTTGATTCAGCCATACTTGCCATCCATTATATTCCATCAATAGTTGTGAACCATAACAAATATTTCCACAAAAGAATTAGCCGAACTAAAAGGAATTTCCATTCTAAGCTGTTCCATATAAATAAGAGATTATTGAATATTGTTCTTTTTCCGTTGTTCAAATGCACAACAATATAACATCAGTCATATAATACCATTGCTCACTCCTGGGTAGATTCCACCGGTAGTTATGGCTGGAATATTGGCTTCCAGAGCTTTATTCATATAGGACTTTGCCCGTGTTGCATAGCTTGTGTCATCACAAACATCAAGATAGGCTGTCTGTTGAATTGACACGACTTAATTAAAAGTTTCAATTGTCTCTGTAATTAGAGGAAGAGTTTCATAGTTCTGTAATCATTTCTTATAAGAAAGTTAAATAACTTGGAAGTTATGCCGATTACCTTTCTCTCACCTTGGTCCCAATGGCAGCTTCTAGTACTTTACAGTTTTCTGACTGTTGGAATGGCCCGGCAGTATGAACCACAATGTCCACATCTGCAAATCGGCGAACAGTAAGATAAATTATATTCCCCATGTTTCAGCCAATGTTTGAAGTATGAAGAACATAGCGTGATTTTATTTTTGATAAGGAACATAGTGTGATTTTATATAAGTAGGAAGAGAAGTGGAATGCATCATTAACATGTAAAAGAAGAAGGAAAAAACAAGATCCTTCCAAAATTCCCTGCCGTTATTTCCTTTTTCTTTTTCTGGCATAAGCCCCATATTTCTTCCATCAACTATGCCAACATATAAAATCACTCATGCGTGAGACATTTGTGCTTATACCATGTCTATGCTGACCAGTGGAGGTCGTAGTATATCGACTTGTCTAAGTTTACCTTACAAGTATCCAAGTGCAAGTGCCGTAGTCATATCAAACAATCATACTCTTTAACATGTTTGTCAAAGAGGAAATGACATCGTACACAAAAATTTACAAACCGAACATATGCTAACATAATTTTCTTTGAAGAGTATGATTATGCTAGTTTATCTATAGTCATACAACACAGATTCCTTAACTAATCGATCAAGGAAGCGGTTTAATGCAACGAATATCAGTTTACTGAGAGTGAGGTGCTAAAGTGACAGCAGGATGGCGATAAATGACAGAGAGGAAGAATCATTGACTTAACATAACTTTTTCCTGTTAAGATAAATTTATATAAAACATAACACCATATAGCACTGCATAGGATGTTGGTCTATGTTGCTCGGACTCTCCGAAAATGTCGATGGCGCGTGCCAGATCCTCCAAAAGTAGTGCATTTTTGGAGGAACTGACACGGGTGCGGCAGCTCTTTTGGAGAGTCCCCGCAACATAGACGTTTATAATGATGATCCATACTTATCAAGATATTAACATGAAATAGACAGCTGTATTTCGTAAAGTACTTCTCAAATTCAAACTATGAAAAGTGGAAGGATAACCTGTCAAATTGGCTTCTAATGCTTCTCTGTTGTCTATATTTACTTCAGCAAATTCTGAGTTTTTTCCTAGTTTTGACACCATAGCATTCCCTTTCTCCCTGTCACAAATAATAATGCACAGCATTTTTTCTTTATTCACCAACTCCAAAACCACATTCATCAAGAAGTCCAAAATTACAACAAATAACTTTTAGAAAGAAACAAAGGAAATTCATGCAGAGAATGACATGAACTAAGAGATAGATTTAACTGTGAGATTTGGATGAAAGACATAGCCAATATTAGCGATATGCTGCATGGGATTGTGAAATTGCATTTCATATATATATATGGTAACTGAACTTTAGCCACTACATTAGTAAAATCAACAATAATAACATACCCAGTGAATTCCTACAAGTTGGGTCTAGGGAGGGTAGAGTGTACGCAGACCTCAGCCCTACCTTGTGCAGGTAGAGAGGCTGTTTCCGATAGACCCTCGACTCAGGTAAGCGCAGTCATAGTAGTAAAGAAATGAATAACAAATGAGTAAAACGTTATAAAAAAGAAACAGAGGCAACAACAAGATAGTAACAAACTGGAACAGAAGCAACAACAAGCAACAACAGGTAATAATAGTGATCCTTCGCCAGAACAAGAGTAGTACTAAAGCTATCGGTATGGAAGGGCCAGACGCTATATTACCTACTAACCTTCTATCCTAATCCTCGACCTCCACAACCTACTATCAAGGTTCATGCCCTCAGTAAGCTGAAGATGCATCATGTCCCGCCTAATCACCTCTCCCCAATATTTCTTAAGCCTCCTATACAATAGTAAAATCACATAACTATTTTTTTGTTACATTAAAGTTACTGAACTTAACCAACAATAACAATAGATTCACAAAATTATTTTGTCACATTAAGGAAACTTTACCTACTATAACATGTAACGTCACAAAACAATTTTTAGTCACATTCAAGTAACTTAACTTTACCCATCGTAAAAGTAAAATCACAAAACTATATCTTATCAGCACCCTTCGGTGCGCACTGGGTAACCTGCTCACTCTGCAACAGCCCGCAAAACACACAGGAGATTTGAACCGCACTAGTCAAGCCCGGTGCAACGAGCCCCGACTGAGGAGGCCACTTGTGAGGGGAATCAATCCTAGGTCTCCCGCGTGTGAAACCACTCAACCAACGTGGGCTATCTTGTTATATTAAAGTAACTAAAAGCACAAAGTAGCACTCAAATTGCAGAGTGGTATTTCTGAAAGTACAAAATGCCATGAATGAATTTTTAGTAATTTCCAACAATTTCCCATAAAAACTAAACTACGTAGAAAACCAATAACTTGAAATTCAAAAAGGGGTATTACCTATTTCTACCAGCAATGATAATGTGAAGGTCAGGACAGAATTTAGAGAGAGAAATAGCAGTAGAACCACCAACTCTTCCAGTTCCACCTAATATTAATACTCTTGATTTTTTCACTTTCTCTGGTAGCTCAACTCTGTTGTTCTGCTTTTCATTATTAATCTCCTTTGCAGAACTAGCCATTTTCACTGCCCTTTTCTTGAATCCTGTATTCCAATACATGCCTAAACTAGCCATCTTTTTAATTTCTTAATGGGAAAAAAGGAGTATTCTTGAAGTGTTAAAAGAGTACAGTTTCTGCCTCTCTTTTTGCTTTGGCTGAAGAAGTTAACAGTTTATCATCTTCTTGATTACATGCGTGGGAAAACAACTGCCAGAAATATAATGCCTTGGTGGGTCCCATCAATAAAAAGAGCTTTTTATTTTTGCAAAAACTAAAAAAAAGAAGAAGGCAACAGTCTAACTAAAAGCTTTTTTTTTCTTTCTAGAGTGCCTTTAATAAGTCTTCCACATTAGCCACTTCTAAGCATGATGTTTAAAATATATTCATAGTTTATATTGTATCTAAATATTAGTTAATTTAGCTTAAATTCTAAAGTTCAAACTTCAGGACATGACTTCCTAGAGTTTAAACCTCAAAGTTCAAACTTCGGGACATCGTGTCCTAAAGTTCGAAAATTATATCTAGAAGTTCGAATATTATGTCCTGAATTTTAAATTAGTAGTTCAGAAATTCAAGACACTTATAATCCTGTATTTTAAATTAGCAGCTCAAAAATTCAGGACTTCCAAGTTCAGCATACTAAGTTCTGAAGTTTGGATAAATTGACTAATCTTTAAATACATTGTAAATTATGAATATATTTTAAATAACAGGCTTAAAAGTGACTATTCTTGCTCTTCATCCTATGGTTGTGAAACATGAATAGGTTAGCCTTGAGAATAAAAAAATACCTTGTAGTAAACGCTTTTTTCTTTAATGGAACTTATGTGACGTGAATATGAATTAATCGGGTTCCAACGTGAATATATCGAAGACCAAACACTGGATAAAAACCCATAAAAAATAATTTTTTGCAAAAAAAAAAGGTTCTTAGTGCAAAAGCTCATTTTCAAGAATTTGAAGCAAACTATATTGGGATAGCAGCAATAATGATAATTACACCTCAATGAAGTTAGTCAGAATTTGTTATATGAATGCTCATTAACCATATTGCTCTATTAAATTTGTATCAGTCTAATATTTTAAATTTGTATTTTGCAATAAATATTTAACAGTAAGTTGGTCAGCTTTTATAAATTGGAGTCATAAGTGAACTAACCAGTTTAAACTATAGCTATGAACTAAATTTATGATATATAAGGATTTAGTAAATGATAGCTTTTGAGGTTACAAAAAATCTAAGTTTGCATTTAGTTCAATTATACCATAGATATAAATATCTACCAATTAATTCAAATATGGCATAGATTAATATCTATATACTATATTAAAAGCATAACGAAATGTCGTTCGCCTTTTTTACCCTTTAAAATTTGATTTCACTCTAGGTAAAATAGTTATTATTTTTTTTAATATATAAGGATAGACATTTATTATTTTTCTAATATTTAGGATTTCAAAATCAAGTAAATTTGACATATTTATATTCTTCCTTATTTAAACTATATAATATCACAAATTTGTACAGGAAAAAAATAACTAAGAGTCGATTTCTCTCTCTCTCAACTAAATGTGTGACTTAAACATTTGTCATCATGATTCCAAATAATTAGATAGCTATGTTACGGTGAGTAATTCAGTAAATTTATTATCTGAAGTCAAGTATTTTCTTAATACAAATTTGTTAGTTGTGCATTTGCTAAGATGGTTGAATTTTGAGCATTAAGATCGTATTATATGAAACATAATACATTTTCATATTTATATTTTAACTCTCTTTTACCCAAAAAAATATTTTTTTCCTTCATCGGCTCTTTTGTATAATATTTAAAATTACAATTAACACTTAGAACAAATAACAGAGAAAATATCTAAAAATATAAAAGAGAAAAAGTGAGAAAGATGATTGATATAACATTTACAGTCCCGCGCACAAAGATTCGAAATTGAAATAATCATTAATATCTTATCCTTTGAAAATAGAATCTTACTAGATATAATTATAATTACGTAAATACTTAAATTTTGGGATGGGCTAATATTATGTATTTGAATCAACAAAAATAAATAATTTTCTTTAATATTGAGAATAAATAATTAAGTATTTGAATACACTAATTAACAAAATATTATATCTATTATTTTTCTAAGATCATACAAGTAATTTTTTTTTAAGCTAACAACTCAGGATATATAAATTTGTTTATAAAAGAATAACACTGCAGTGAAAGAAATTATTAAATTTTGCCAAGTCACTTATACTATGATAGAGTTAAAAAGATTAATATACAAGCTCGAAAAAATACATAAATGGGTACACGCACAAAATGCGTACTCTAAAGCTAGTTTTTAGAAAAAAGTCTAGCAATGCGTTTTTCTTGTTAAAGTTTGAGATTGATTAGAATAAATACTAGTAAGTGAATTGAAACTATGGAGAAAATATTAAATTGTTAAGGTAAAATAAACAAATGATATGTTTGAAATAATGACATTTTTGAGGTTGACTCTTCTCAATTCCTTTAACTTTTTCACTTTTCTATTTTCTCGTCAGATTATGCCTGGGGTATGGAGTCGTCTTTATTATGGAGCGCTCTAACCCAATGTGAAACTTTTTGGTGCGAATCCGGATTTAGTAGGACCCAAATATAAGTATCGAACGCCGAGTGGAAAACCAAAAAAATCAAATTATACCTCATTTCATGTATACTTTTTGTTAATATTATTTAAGTGCAAGATAATGAATTGAGGCTTTAATGTAGATGCGATCAAATCATTTCAATTTTGTTAAAGAAACAAATGAATTAATAACTCTTTGCCTTTATTGAAGTGTGAATATATCTCCTTACACTCGTTAAACTCATGAACACAAATTACAAAAAATCAAGTCTTCATTTATTGCTAAGTAGTAAATTTCCCCTATATAAGAAGCGGTTAAAATATTTCACACTACACATTTCTCCTATTTTCTTACATTTCTTTTAATAGTTCTACAATGGCTATACTTCTGCTTGTTGCACTGTTGCCAAATCTTCTAATATTAGGTAATATGTTAATTTAATTCTTTTTTTATATAGCTCCTTGCATGCATAACTCCATTTGATTTTTCAGAACTCGAAAGTTGGTTTTATGTATATATTTTCTTATTCCACATATTCTATCCTGCATAAAATAATACATAATTTTTCGTATTACTTAAGTGTGGTTTGTTTGATTCCACCAAACAAATCTTACAATAAATAACGCAAATATTATTCATATTCATGTTTCAACGAATATGGTGTATTAGTAATGTTGGAATTAGTTATACCATACATTAATCAACCAAATAATCGCTAAGTTACATGGAATATCAGAAGTCATCACACACACACACACACATATATATATACTCGTATATCGAATGTATACAACAAACCCAGTATAATCCCATAAGTGGGGTCCAGGGAAGGTAGAGTGTACGTAGACCTTAATCCTACCTTTAAGGTAGAGAGACTGTTTCCGGTAAATCCTCGGCAATATATATATATTCGAATGTATATTGACTTTTTTTTATTTATGTGTTATTTTAATTATGCAGGAGTGCAGTCAATTGGAGTATGCTATGGGAGAAATGGCAACAATTTACCATCTCCTCAAGATGTCATAAATCTTTATAAAGATAATGGCATAACAAACTTGAGAATTTATGATCCAAATCCTGAAGTACTCAATGCTCTTAGAGGTAGTAACGTTGAAATAATTCTTGACATTCCCAATTACAATCTTCAAGCCTTAACAGATCCAAATGCAGCTACAAATTGGGTACATACCGATATTATTAACTATTTTCCAAGTGTTAAAATCAAATATATAGCTGCTGGAAATGAAGTTTCTCCAGGATTTCCTCAAACAGCTCAATTTGCTCCTTTTATTCTCCCTGCTATGCATAATGTACAACGAGCATTAGCAGCTTATGGGGTACAAAACCAAATCAAGGTCTCAACGGTCATGTATTCGGGTATTTTAACGAATACCTACCCTCCTTGGAACGCGATTTTTCGCGATGACCTAAAGGGTTTCATCGTCCCGATAGTGCAATTCCTGGCACAGAATGACTCTCCGTTGTTAGCGAATATTTACCCTTACTTCGCGTATCGAGGTGACCCGGCCCATGTTGCACTCCCTTATGCACTATTTACCCAACCGGGAGCGGATCCCGGGTCGGGTTATCATAACTTGTTTGATGCTATGTTGGATGCACAATATTATGCACTTGAGAAAGCCGATGGAAATAACATAGAAATTGTTGTTGCTGAAAGTGGATGGCCTTCTGATGGTGGATTTGGAGCAAGTATGGAAAATGCTAGAACTTATTATATAAATTTGAATAATCATGTGAAATTAGGAGGAGGAACTCCACATAAGCCTGGAAAAGTTATAGAAACTTATTTGTTCGCTATGTTTGATGAAAATTTGAAGGAAGGAGATGAGACTGAGAAACATTATGGAGTGTTTTATCCTAATAAAGCTAAGAAGTATAATATTAACTTCCAATAGGGAAGGATTTTTTGTTTTTAATTATGTATTAGTATAGGATAGAAAGACATATTAAAGACTCAATTCATGACTAGCTTGATCTAGTCAAAATATTGTTCTTGCTAAATATATGGCTGCAAGCTTAATTATATGAAATCCCTTCTCTCTCTCAAGTTATCTCTATTTTGTTATACATAATATTCTAAACTAATCACATAGGTAAAATACGAAAGAGATATTGAATATAAAAGAAACAAACCTTAAGCTCTTGTAACGCGAACAATATCATTAGTGGAATGAATGTTATACTTGCCATAGGAGTTTTGAAATTTATATTAAAATCAAAATAGAATTTGAAAACTATAAATCTACAAAATTGTGCAGCTTTAACAAAAGAGATCTTTACATAAATAGATTGTCATATTTATTTTTTACTTTTTTAATCATATACATAGTTTATACATTGATTAAACATAATTATACACATATAATACATAAATTATGTATATACTATACCTCCACCGACTATTTTTATTTTTTAGTTTAAACAGTTGGATGAATGGTTATTTGGGATTAATTCTGGTTTATTTCATTTCGAAGTAGCGGGTACAATCTATCCTTAATTGGCATAATTAGTTGAGATTCTTCAGTGTTAAACTTTGCATATTTAGCTTTAGCAACTTCATTAATCTCTAAGCATTCTTTCTTAATAAGAAGCATTTGATAGAAGGTGGTTTGACATACCTTTGTACTTTATAACTAGTTATTAATTTCAATAACTTGTTTGGATGGTTGTTATCCATTGTATTGTATCGTATTGTTACTTTAAATATAATGTTTGTTTTGATTGTTACTTAAATTTTATTGTATCGTATCGTTAGATCCATCGTTATATAACGACGAAATGTGCCACTTTATGTAACGACCGATTTGGTGTGGTCGCGTCGTTACCTTGTCTTTTTCTCTCAATCTCACCATCTATTATTATTAAATTATTTTATTTATCATTTACCCTACCTTTTTATATAGCAATTTTATCTTGTATCATATTTTTTCTTTATAATATTGCAAGTTTGTTCTTTATATTGCTGGTGCGTGATATCATAAAATGATGGCAAATGACACAATCTATCCAAACATTGTATTTATCAAACGATATAGTACAATTCAATACAGTACGATACGATACATTATGAAACGATGCGCAACAACCATCCAAACAAGCTGTAAAGAAAGAAAAAAGGTTGATACACCTCGAAAGTATTAACCCACTTTTTTTCCTTTTTTTTTTTTTTTTTTTGTTTTTGCATGTATTTTGTAATTTATTTTGTTACTTATGCCAGATCAGATTTTGTTTCCTAATGTTATTTGGAGTTGGATTGCATGAAATTTGTCATTATAGGGTTTCTAAAACGGAAAATCTTCTTAAATGAAACTTTCCTAGTTATACTATGAAAAGGACAAAATAATGGTTCACACTATATAAATTTTTATCTATATAAAGACCTCTTCTTAAGCCCTTTGTTATTCAATTCCCATCAGAAAAATTCTTGATTTGTTGTCTATTCAACAAAATTAAACAAATTTCTCTCTTTGTTTCACCAAAAAAAGAAAAAAAAACCATGGGGTTCAAATCAAGAAATCATGACAAGACTATTTACTATGGAAGAAAGACTACTAGACGTAAGTTTTTCCCCCCCTTCTGAATGTTAAATTATTTGTTTTAAATATTTTCTGTTTTTGGGATTTAATTTTTAATTGTTATAAGTCATGGGAAAAATTGATTTAAAAAAAGAAAGAAGATAAAGCACAAAAGAAGTAGAAGTAGAGACACTCTCACAGATATATCAGAAAAAATAATTTTTTGGTCTAAATTTTGGTTATTTGATTGTTGATCGATTACCATAAGAAAATTAAGCTCTAGAAATTGATTTTATCTTTATTTTTTTAAAAGCTATGTTATCGTCATTTAAGCGAAAACTTTCGTTTTTTTTTTCTTCCTCTTTTCATGTTATCTTCGATTTTTGTTATCCAATGAGGGGTTTTAAGCGGTTTCCTTATTTTAAAGCTGAGGTATAAATTATCATCAATAGTTTTCGTCTGAATTTCTCTACACTAAGAAAATTCTAGTTTTACTTTTATTTGTTCTTACATTCATTGATTTTATTTGAAGATCAAAGATTTAATTGCCTTGGACATTTTACACTCTAGCTATAAAAGCTTAAATTTCAAAGGTTAAAAACTAGAAGAAAAATAAAAGGGCGAACTCTACGAGAATATTGATTGCAAATGTGTAACTGTTTTTTTTTAGTTGAATAAATGAGGAGCAAAATTAGGAGAAACAAAAATTAATGAAGGAATTAATTAACAAAAAAACAAAAGGCAACCCTCTTATCATGAATCTTTATTTTATGATTATTTATAGAACTTTGGCTGATATTTCTTGTAATCGATTTACTTAGATTCAATATTTATTCAGTCTTGCTTTATTTTTCGATTATTATTTACATTTGTTACGGGCGTTTACATGTTCTTTATCGTTTACGTGATCTAATAGCATGAAAATTTGCGTGCATAAATTTAATCCAATTTTTTATTTAGTCTTGCTTTATTTTTCAATTACTAATCACACTTATTACAGACGTTTATATATTCTTTATCGTTTACGTGATCTGATAGTCTAAAAATTTGCGTGTAAAAATTTAACCTAATTTTTTTTCTTAATTAGGGATTTGGGTGCCGGCAGTTCCTGCATGGGAGAAGGAATTTTGTTTAAAGAATGGTGAATTCACATGGGAAAATTTCTTGGAATGCAAGAGATATACATATCACTTTTCAAAAATATTGGAATGGAATGATTCAGCTGCCGAAGAAGCATTTAATTATGCAAAAAATAGATTTAATGCTGAGTTTCATAACTTGAAATTTATTGATACTAATTTTGAGCCAAACCCTAATCTCTACATTGATGAAATTGATTGGAATAATTCAGAAAATGATTCTCAGCTTTTATTGGAATTGGAATTGGCATTGAAAGCTGCAGAAGAAGAAGAAGATGATGGAATTAATATTCCAAAGCATTTGAGGAGAAATTATGATATGCCAATTGAGAAAATTATACCAACTGGTTGGAATGTTGTTGATTTTGTTGAATGTAATGTTTTGACTGGTCTTATTGTGGGTGATCATAGCAGTTGCGGTGAAGGTAGCGAAGTCATGTGAAGTAGATTAAAGGACAATAAATACCATAGGCTAATTAGGTTGTAACAATTTGATTTTTATGATCATGTAATTTTTATTTCGTTGTTTATTATGCCTTAATTAGAAAAACCAGCAGCAGAAAAAGTGGATTTTCTCATTTTCATTTGTTAGAATGTAATTAAGATTATCTTCTGTCAAATCTATGAAGCTTAAACTCTTTTCAAGTTATGTTCTCCCTTGTGCTTACATATTAATAGTAGTTATCACTAACCCTAAGGGGTAGCTCGGCTGGTAAAGGCTTGAGGACAAAGTCCTTCAGGTCGCCGGTTCGAGCCCCAGGGCCCAGCAGGGTCACTGAAGGCATTACAAATCGGCCGCGTCTCCAGGGCCCCGTGGAACTAATCGTGGTGGACCCGCTTTGAAACAGCGGGACCCGATGGGTACAGCTAGTCGGGTTCGCAAAGCGACACCCGGAAACCACGGCAAAAAAAAAAAAAAAATAGTAGTTATCACTTATCTGTTAAACTTCAGATTGTGAAATGATTAATTTATTTCGTCTTTCAAGTTTTTTTTTTTTTAAAAAAAAAAAATTATGATGCGTTTCTAATTTTCCAACATTTTTTTAGCAAGCTAGGCTTAATCTTTTTTTTTTTTTTGAAGATGGCAATTTATAACTTTAGGCACCATGTTGTACTTAACCAACCATGGTTAATGAGAAGAAAAAAACCCATTAATCATGGTTTTTATTAACTACTTTAAAGGGAAATGTTGTTACTTTGCAAGAAACTAGAGTAAAAAAAAATGTTATCAACTAATTAAATAGGAAGAAGAACAATGCATTTACCTAAAATTACAATACAAGTCTATGGCTTCAAGCTGGATAATTATGTTTATGTATGAATACATTTGAAATATCAAATTAATGTATATAAATAATCATACAATATTAACTTTTATATATACTGATATTGTAAATGAATTTTTACACTATCAGATCACCTAAAATAAACATAGTTAGTAACCGTTTACAAACATACAATTAATAACTTAGAGAATAACGCATATTATATATCTGTTACAATAGGTTAAAATACATAGATAGTTCGCGAAAAATACAAATGCATATATAGTCTTGAAGCTTAGTTAATTTGGGTGTGTGTGAGATTCAGACTTTCTTCCCCCCCCCCCCCCCACCTTTTCTCAACTTTTCTTCAAACTGAGATTTTTTGTACTTTCCTTTACAAAAATATATGTTTGAGAGTACCTTTTTTTTTTGCAAGATATTTCTTCGAGTTACGTTAGGAATCTGATTAACTGAATCCTAGTAGTATGTCTGAAGTCGGAGAAAAAATATTGTCTTTCCTATTTGACTAATAGAATAAAGTAAACAGATCCAATTTTGACATTAACGTAAAAAATAAGGTATAAAATTTTATCATAATTGATTATCAAATTTTGTAAGTGAGAAAAAAATATTTTATATTTGACAATAATGAATAATAAAGAAATATTTTAACAACTACTATCTATTAACATGCATTTAAATTAATCTAAACCTCTAATCCATACAATGAATATTATAAATAAGACTCCTAATCAAGCCCCACACTATACAACTACAATAACTACATTCCAGTCCCACTATTAGGAGTGCTCATGGTTCGGTTTGGATCGATTTTTACCTAAAAGATAATCAAAATAATTAAGTCGATTTTTCGAATATAAGAACTAAATCAAAGCAATTAACTCTATTCGATTTTTGTCGATTTTTAATAAAGACGATAAGAAGTTTCGCAGAGTGCAGATATTACAATTTGATGAACTTATATATACGTTACAGATGTAGAAACTGCAATTTGATGAAGTATTGTGCTTTATACTCTTTTCTTTTTATAGGTATTATGCTTCATATTAATGTTCCAGTTATTAAATATTATGAAAATTACACCATTAATATAGTTTATGGAAGAAAAGAAAACAAAACTCATCAAAATATGTAGCTTATAAGTGTTGCCATTGAAGTTTTTGGAAATACTAGGCCTAATACTCTTACAAGTCATCTTGTTACGCGAAATAATCTTGGTATTGAATTTCACATTAGTAATCCGCTATTTTGTTCCTTATTTGGTTTCCATAATCATAACTTACCATCAATTATGATGCAGTTTTCGTATTATTTTATAGAAAATATAATGTAATTAATAGTATATGTATTTGAAATAATTTTGGTATTGAAATATAATGTAACCAATAGTATATGTATTTGCAACACCTGGATAAGACCTAGTAAAACAACAAAAGTATTCTTTAAACAATTATTGTTATAGAGGAACACCCCCTCCCCCTAATCATAACTTACCATCAATTATGATGCAGTTTTCGTATTATTTTATAGAAAATATAATGTAATTAATAGTATATGTATTTGAAATAATCTTGGTATTGAAATATAATGTAACTAATAGTATATGTATTTGCAACACCTGAATAAGACCTAGTAAAACAACAAAAGTATTCTTTAAACAATTATTGTTATAGAGGAACACCCCCCTCCCCCTAATCATAACTTACCATCAATTATGATGCAGTTTTCGTATTATTTTATAGAAAATATAATGTAATTAATAGTATATGTATTTGAAATAATCTTGGTATGGAAATATAATGTAACTAATAGTATATGTATTTGCAACACCTGGATAAGACCTAGTAAAACAACAAAAGTATTCCTTAAACAATTATTGTTATAGAGGAACACCCCCGTCCCCCACGCTCAGGCCTGCAACTGGAGCGTGGACAATATAAATGGGGACCCAACATCGGTAATAATAAATTGGGATGAGTCTAGCTCTGATACCATGTTAAGAATGGATTTTGGGCCTAAATCAACCCCAAAAGCTAGCTTGTGAGGTGAGGATTGCCCAAGACCATATAAGGAGACCAAGATACCCATAACCCACCGATGTGGGACACAACTCAACATATGTTTAATCGCATATGATACAATTAATATTGTGTGAAAGTATTGTTTGTAACAAACTTTCAATTTAAAACAGAACACATATTTTACTTTATACATCATATATCCATATTTTAATATCATCAAACAAATATTCGATAATAAAAATTACAAATCCATTAAATAATCCAGCATTTAAGGTTGCAACAATGCACGTACAGTCAAATTTTTCTATATTTGTTTCAATATTTTTTGGTTGCCATAGTGAAGTGTTGTTATGAAGGATATATATATTATAATATAAAAATATTGGTTCCGATAAAACATGATTTTTATAATGAATGACTATTATATAGGGATAATGTTATAGAAAGGTTTGACTGTACTGTAATTCGTAAGCAGTTTTTCCGCTAATTAAACCACCCCTTAGTTTGATTGGAGTTCCAATAGTTAAATTATATATGGTATTATGTTCAATTGCTAGTATAGCTTCTACGTGAAAATTTGCATGGCCAAACGACTAAAGTTTGCAATTCTAAATGGCTCTTTTGTTCTATTATGTTCCCACATAGTCCAACCTATTTATTTAAGAGTTTAAGTTTTGTGCCGTGACAAATAATTTGTGTAATAATAGTTGGAACTTCCGACGTATCCACTTATCTATCTACTAATATAGAAAAGGAGAGGCAACTTCATAATATTGTGCCAAGTGTCAAACCGAAAAATCTACACGTGTCAAGATTTAATACAAAACTCCAATAAGTTTGGAGATTCAAAAAAATTATAATTTATAAAATAAAAAAGTTATTTTGAAGTTTTTAAAGCATTAATATGTTTCAGTTATTTCCCTTAAGAGTCCCACATTTGTGCATATCCATGAGTCCCACATTTTTTGGACTCCCATATTTCTTCATCTACGATCATCTATTCAATATTTTGGACTCTCACGTTTCTTTTATCCGGATGAAAATTACTCCAGATCCTTTTCACAAACGTGGGCATCAAAACCTAACTCCATAACTTAGAAACTGTCTCCTAAACTAATAATGTCTCAAACGCCTTCTCTTTCTTTTTTTCTTTTCTATTCTACTTCTATTCCCTTTTTTTCTCTGCTCAAAATACATAAGTTTGTAAATATGGCTACAACATTTCATGAAATCAGTCAAATTTCAAGCAATTCGATGCAATGGAACCTCAAAGTTAGAGTCGTTCGAATGTGGGAAATGCCGGATCGTTTCAATCCTGAAAAACCATATTTGATTGAGTTGATTTTACAAGATGCAAAGGTAACATAATCAAATTTACATAGTTCTAAAGTTTTTCTTCTTTTCTGGTTTTATGGATAAATTTTTCACAATACAAAGTACTCATTGTGAAAAATTATATATAGTACCAGTACTCTGTTTCTGTTAATGTTGTTTTCACAATTGTATTTATCAAGTGTTTCACAAAACCGACAATTCATCTATAGCCTCGGTTAAACTATTATCCGCAACTTTGTTATTAAGATTGTTAGGACTAGTCAGAGAAATTGCACAGGATTTCAAGGCGGATCTTAGGTTTCAGAGCAGTACTGTGGCTGCACTTCAGGAGGCTGCTGAGGCTTACTTGGTGGGTCTTTTTGAGGATACCAACTTGTGTGTTATTCACGCTAAAAAGGTGACTATTATACCTAAGGATATTCAGTTGACTAGGCGTATTAGGGGCGAAAGGGCTTAATTTTGTTATGTTTTATGTGCTTATGGTGAATGTGGTATGTAATGGTGTTTAGTTACAGTGTTAATTGGTTGAAATGTCTATTAGTAATTTATTTTGTTCAATCTATTTGAATTTTTCTTTTTCTTCTTTATTGCTTTACGTTGTTCTGTAATTCTCTAAATGGCATAAAGCTCTACCATAAATGTAGGTATAATAGGCCAAAGTCCAATGACAGATTGTTGTGTAGCATGTTAATATTGCAAAAGGAATATTGTTAGTTAATATAATGGTGCCAAAGAATACCACCATTCATGAACTGGTGCAAATACAGATTGTTCATCAACTGCCATAATATGGCCTAATGATAGTTCTTACATAGCCAGAGACTAGCCTTGGGGAAAAAGCACCGAGAATTATCTACACAAGAGGTTTCATCAACTGGATATTGTGGACCAATTGATACATTATCCAACTGGATAAAAGAAAAATATGGCTGTTCAGATATACTGGTAATCCATTTATTTCTTCTTTTGTTTGTCTTGCATTAGCGCGATGCAACTATACTGGTTTTCAATACCTTACTCCTGGGTGTTAAATATTTTTTGTGATACTTCATTATTTGATTGTGCTTTTTGTTACTTTGACATCAAAAGTATGATTAATTCTATAATTTTTCATTACTGAGGCCTCCTCAATTTATTGCCCGTACTGTTAATGTCATATCATGGGTGGAAAGACTTAATGGCAGAGAGAATGTAAGCGCCTCATGTGGGGTCCAGCCCATATGTGAAAGAAGAAAAACTTCTTCTTTCTTCCTTTTATCAAGCCAGCCAATTTAAACAAGATTTGAGCGGCTGATTTTTTGCAGTAGTGTTGATGTCACTGCATATATCAACATAAGTATTATGCAGCTATAAATAAGTGTCTCTGCCTTCATTGTAAGACACACCAACAAAGAGAGAAAGAAAGAGTGAGGTTTTACAGACAGGGTATAAGAAAATAGTCTGTAAGAAAAATAGAGAGTGAGTGATATTGTAGTGAGGTGAGAATATTAAAAGAGGGCTATTTCTTTTGAGTATTGTAGTGGTCTTTAGAGTATTTTACTCAGACCTACAAAGTGAAAATTCCTTACTATAGTAATATTAGTTGCTCCTCTCGGGGCCGTGGTTTTTCCCTTATCAAAAGGGTTTTCCACGTAAAAATCTTGGTGTCGTTGCTACTCTTTTATTCTTGTTAATTATCGTATCTCGGTGCTACGTTCTTATTCCACTTTTATTGCCGTGAATATTATTTTTGTAGGAGGTTTATTCCCAACAACTGGTATCATAGCACAGGTTCTGCTCATTCACTGAAATACTATTTGTCACACCTCCTTTTTGCGCGCTCGCCCAGAAGGGTTAAAAACGCGTGAGGGGAGTTTTTCCAATTTAAGTGACAATATTCGAAATGAGATTATTTATTTAATTCAGAGTCGCCACTTGGTAAAGGTTTGACTTTTGGTATCCCAAGTCACCGGTTTATCTTGAATCCCAAATCGAGGAAATTTTCGACTTTTCCAAATGAAGTCTGCGAACCAGAAATTCTAAGTAAGGAATTCTGTTGACCCGAGGGAAGGTGTTAGGCACCCTCGAATCCCGTGGTTCTAGCACGGTCGCTTAAATTGTTATAATGGCTAAATATCTGATTTAAATACATTTTGTGACTTATGTGCTTTTATTAAGTTTAAAACCGCTTTTATTATTATCATTTATTTTTATAGAATTGCAACGTCGTGAAAATGCATCTCGAATCGCGTCACAATCAATGCACCCGTGATCGTCAACACATTTTGACTCCGTTGAGATTTGGATTTGGGTCACATCAATGTGCACCCGTGTTTAAGAAGGTAATTTTCAATTGAGTCGCGCTTAAAGAGTCTAGCGCGTTACTATCTTTGGGGACGGCAGTGAAATTCACTAAACAGTCCATCCCAAATTCTAAATATTTATTATGGTTAATTATTGAGGGCCCCGCAATTTGCATTTTTAAGTTGACGAGGCTCGTCTCATTATTTTAGAAAGGATATCCTAAAACGACTACATTTCTATTGTGTTTGTCTCTAAAAATAGAAGAAAAAGATACGTGCTAATTCAATTATGTGCTTTGGCCAAATCCGGATTCTTATTAATTATCTGCTTAATCATTTACGAAGTGAAGAAGCGTTATACCTCATGGAACGTGCTTTTAATTGGATAGAAGAATTATACACGAGATTGATGAAACACTACACTTAGCCCCAAATACTCCTCGAGTTAAACTTTGAATTTATTTAAACAGGATTAATAAAGTTACTCATTAGATGGTACTACTAATAATATTCAGAACTCATCCTAAAACTGCCTACCGAAACTGAAGCTCCTAAACTTAAGACTATGTTGTACTCGACAAGATTTTTCAAGAAACCATTCACCCTACATGCTCAAACATAACTGGAGGAAGAGTTTGAATTAACAATTCTACCAAATGATAACACATTCCATAAATTATATGACTACATCATGTGTACTGCCAACAAACCATATCGCAGTTTTAGACCAGAATATTTTCAATTAAGTACAAACTTACTAATGTGTTTTCTATTGGGCTACAAATTAAAGAATTTATACAACTTTAACAATATTCGCAAAGCTGTAAGTAAGGCAACAGATGATTAAAAATTCTTCAGATCTTTCAATTCATGCCTTTCATGGTTACATCAGTATGAAATGTGTACCTTGATGTTGAATAAAACAGAAGAAGAGGAAGAAGATAGAGAAAATCAGCAGCAGCAGGAACAAAATAACACCAGCAAACAAAGCAACACAGCAGAACAGGCTCGAGTGCAAGAATGCAACTATAGCCGATAGAAAAAGTAGCGAAATGACAGCAGCACACAGTGGAGTAGAATCAGAACTCCAGGCAGACCAAAACCAGTAGTAAACCAATGAAAACACTCGACCAGTAGACTCAATTGGAACTTCAAAGAATCAGAATTGATTGAACAGGTTGAACAAATGAAACCCAAACAACAATAGGAAGAAACAGTTTCTGATTGTTGATTGTATGTTTTCTATCTCTTAACATCTCTCTCTATCTGTGTTTTCCTAAAATCAGTTCTATCCTTTTTCAATCCTCTCTGTATGTGTATCCAATCCCTCAATGTGTATGCCTTCCTTCCTTTATCTCCCTTTCTATCTATTCTGAAAATCCCCCCCTTTAATGGAAGTTCTGCTTCCTTTTATATCCTAACATCAGGCTATTCCAGCCTGTTAAAACACATCAGAAACCTTCTCTTTCCTGTTGTTTTTCCATTCAACATTTAAAATATGAACCTTCCCATGAGATTCCTGACAGCCCTTTTAATTGGCTTATTAAACTAAAAGCAGACATGGGCAGCAGGAATATAACCTGACAGCACATGCTGTCAAGTTATTCCTCATCTCAAAAGGGCTTTTATGCACATGTTGTGCACAAATGCACATGCCACCAATTCAGATGGCAGCTAACAGACCAGACCCTTAAACTCTGATTCGAATACACTAACTATAAGTAACTAATTCAATTCCTAATCGATTAAGACAATGCTTAACAGAAAACTGATCAAATTGTTATCATTCAAACAACTGAAACTATTCGACGATACGTATCGAATCGACTATACTAATTATAATATGTACAATCGAAAACCATAATCAGACATCTAACAGTGTCAACACATGATCCGAATGGTACTGACTAAACAAAAATTGCACTGGGGAATCAATTAATCAATCGAACTTGAACTCAATTAGTGGTGCAACTCAAACACGTATACATGATCAGTAAAGGGAAGGAAAATCTGATTGAATACAGAGGTCCGGGCAAGGTGGGCAACAAAAGTTGATACAATTCAAAAGCACAAACCAAAACAGACGTTTGGCCATACGGACAGACCTTTAACCACATACATGAACTGGACAAAGAAAAGAAAACCAACTTACCTTAAAGCCCTTGAAAAAATCAGAGAAACCAACTTGTGTTTGAGTAGACCCTTTTTGGGGTTGAACGGACTTTAATCGAAGTGTTCTCACTGAGAACACTTCAACTAAAGTCCATTAGACCCTAAATACTTTGGCTCAAACGGATACAGACCAGTCACGAGGAACCCTAGGGCTCCCAAAATCAGATATGGGATTCATGTTTTCCCTGGTTAGATTCGAACCAAACCAAGCATGGTTTGGTCACGAGGGGGGTCCAGGGACTGTCTGGTGTGAAACTGGGGTCAATTGGTGTAAGTCAGGTTCCGACTCGAATCTTCAAATGAAGATTCGAGAAGGTGGGAGGGGATTCGAGCTAAGTGGCTGGTGGATTTAGGTTCAGGATGGTAAGGAGCATCTATGGTGTTAAGGTGAGGGCCACCGGCGTTCATGCCGCCGGGATTAATGGTGAGGGGAAAGGGGGCGGCTAGGGTTCAAAGGGGTTGGTCTGTGTAGACGATGAAAGGTAGGGGGGGTGTTTAGATGGGGCGTGGGGTATGGTTATAGGCTTATATAGTTAGTGAGGGGTCGATTCCTGGCCGTTGGATGGGGTGAGATGAAGGGTCAGGATCTTTTGGCTGGTAGGGAACGGTGTCGTTTCAACCTAAAGGGGTTTGGGTCGGTCCGGGTGGAATGGGTCGGGTTCGTTAGTGGGTATGGGGAATGTGATCTTGGCCGTTGATCATTCTGAGATCAACGGCCTAGATCAAACCAAATCGAAACTACGTCGTTTGGACGTTCCTGAGGTCGACTGGTGTGGACCGGGGCAAGCTCACGTTCTGGGCTTGATTTGGGCCTCAGATTTTGAAAATGGGAGCAGGCCCAACTCGATTTCAAGCCAATTTTTGCACTCTTTTCTTCTATATATTTTTTTTATTTTAAAACAAAAACCTAATTAAACCAAATTAAAATTCATTAATTAAACACTCAATACCATTATTTTACACACATATGTTAAAATATTTAAAGTAGGTAAAATCAAAACAAGGCAACAATCAGGACAAAGATGCATATTTATGATTTTCCATTTAATAACCGGATTACGGTTTAAACTACGCATGACACACATTTTTTGTATTTTGTTTTAATAAAATAAAAATGGGCCAAAATCATAAATAATTAACAAAGTGCCACGTAAAAATCCAGAAATTGTACAGCAAGACCAATTGCTATTATTTTTGTTTCTTTTGGAGTGATTGTCGCGTAAAACAAAAATCACGTGCTCACAGCTGCCCCTCTTTGTTCAGAAACACGAAGGGTTTTCGTGCAAAGATAAAGTGAGCGGGTATGGGCGATTTTTGCCTATCGGACTACTCCGTGTGAAGCACATTTTTTGAAAGATTTGACCGAATCTTTGCTTCAAAGATTTCCTACATATCCTGGGCTAAACAGGAATCAGGTCAATGTAGTTCGGGAAGTTTTGGCAGCTGGGACTACCATGGGATTGCAATGCTTGCTGTTACTGCTGTTGCTGTTGTCACCGCTGCTTTACTGACCGCCTTATTACAACCAAAGAAAAATTGAAACTGAACTAAACACTTATATGCATGCCAACTGCTAATTACAAGATTCCTATCTATGATTCTTTTGCGACTTGATCTTGGGTCTTAGCTGATTTTGCTTGGGGACTTCGATCCGAATCTTGATGCTTGCGAGCTGTAGGTGCTTGTTTAATCTCTGGGATACTGAGTGAGACGTGATTGGCAGAGTTCGGGACTTTGATCAAGTCCTGGCGCGATCCGTCTTCCATTTTTTCTGGTATCTCGGGACATCTTCTTTTGTCTTTTTATTCATTGATTCTGAGTTGAGATTCATCTCGTGGGTCGTTTCGATCCGTGCGGCTCGATGTTAGACCTGCGGGAAAAAAAAACGAACGAAATTTTCTGCCCCAGTTTCACTAGGAACATTTCGTGAGTTATTTGCCAGGAAGTTCATAAAATTGATAAAAGAAGATATGAATGCTCAGTTTAGGGTTGGAGCCCTAAGGCTGGCGGGATGGAAATAGTGCAGTTCGGGGTTGGAGCCCTAATACTGATTAGCTGTGGAGAAGTTCGGTTAGAGTTGAAACTCTAATGCTGACAAAATGGGGAAAAGTTCAGTTTAGGGTTGGGGCCCTAATGCTGACTTAAAGGAAAAGTTCAGTTTAGGGTTTAGAACCCTAATGCTGACTAAAGGAAAAGAGTTCAGCTTAGGGTTTAAAACCCTAATGCTGACTGAAGGAAAAAGTTCAGTTTAGGGTTTAAAACCCTAATGCTGACTGAAGGAAAAAGTTCAGTTTAGGGTTTAAAACCCTAATGCTGACTGAATGGAAAAGTTCAGTTTAGGGTTTAAAACCCTAATGCTGACTGAAGGAAAAAGTTCAGTTTAGGGTTTAAAACCCTAATGCTGACTAAAGGGAAAGTTCAGTTTAGGGTTTAAAACCCTAATGCTGACTAAAGAAAAAAGTTCAGTTTAGGGTTTAAAACCCTAATGCTGACTGAAAGGAAAAGTTCAGTTTAGGGTTTAAAACCCTAATGCTGACTAAAAGAAAAAGTTCAGTTTAGGGTTTAAAACCCTAATGCTGACTAAAAGGAAAAGTTCAGTTTAGGGTTTAAAACCCTAATGCTGACTGAAGGAAAAAGTTCAGTTTAGGGTTTAAAACCCTAATGCTGACTGAATGGAAAAGTTCAGTTTAGGGTTTAAAACCCTAATGCTGACTGAAAGGAAAAGTTCAGTTTAGGGTTTAAAACACTAATGCTGACTGAAGGAAAAAGTTCAGTTTAGGGTTTAAAACCCTAATGCTGACTGAAGGAAAAAGTTCAGTTTAGGGATTAAAACCCTAGTGCTGACTGAATGGAAAAGTTCAGTTTAGGGTTTAAAACCCTAATGCTGACTAAAGGAAAGAGTTCAGTTTAGGGTTTAAAACCCTAATGCTGACTGAATGGAAAAATTTAGTTTAGGGTTTAAAACCCTAATGCTGACTACAGGAAAGAGTTCAGTTTAGGGTTTAAAACCCTAATGCTGACTAAATGGGGAAAGTTCAGTTTAGGGTATAAAACCCTAGTGCTGATTAAAGGAAAAAGTTCAGTTTAGGGTTTAAAACCCTAATGCTGACTGAAAGGAAAAGTTTAGTTTAGGGTTTAAAACCCTAATGTTGACTGAAGGAAAAAGTTCAATTTAGGGTTTAAAACCCTAATGCTGACTGAATGGAAAAAGTTCAGTTTAGGGTTTAAAACCCTAATGCAGACTAAAGGAAAGAGTTCAGTTTAGGGTTTAAAACCCTAATGCTGACTGAATGGAAAAAGTTCAGTTTAGGGTTTAAAACCCTAATGCTGACTAAAGGAAAGAGTTCAGTTTAGGGTTTAAAACCCTAATGCTGACTGAATGGAAAAAGTTCAGTTTAGGGTTTAAAACCCTAATGCTGACTGAATGGAAAAGTTCAGTTTAGGGTTTAAAACCCTAATGCTGACTGAATGGAAAAGTTCAGTTTAGGGTTTAAAACCCTAATGCTGACTGAATGGAAAAGTTCAGTTTAGGGTTTAAAACCCTAATGCTGACTGAAAGGAAAAGTTCAGTTTAGGGTTTAAAACCCTAATGCTGACTTAATGGAAAAAGTTCAGTTTAGGGTTTAAAACCCTAATGCTGACTGAAGGAAAAAGTTCAGTTTAGGGTTTAATACCCTAATGCTGACTGAAGAAAAAAGTTCAGTTTAGGGTTTAAAACCCTAATGCTGACTGAAGGAAAAAGTTCAGTTTGGGGTTTAAAACCCTAATGCTGACTGAATGGAAAAGTTCAGTTTAGGGTTTAAAACCCTAATGCTGACTGAAAGGAAAAGTTCAGTTTAAGGTTTAAAACCCTAATGCTGACTAAAGGAAAGAGTTCAGTTTAGGGTTTAAAACCCTAATGCTGACTGAATGGAAAAATTCAGTTTAGGGTTTAAAACCCTAATGCTGACTGAAAGAAAAAAGTTCAGTTTAAGGTTTAAAACCCTAATGCTGACTAATGGAAAAAGTTCAGTTTAGGGCTTAAAACCCTAGTGCTGATTAAAGCAAAAAGTTCAGTTTAGGGTTTAAAACCCTAATGCTGACTGAAAGGAAAAGTTCAGTTTAGGGTTTAAAACCCTAATGCTGACTAAAAGGAAAAGTTCAGTTTAGGGTTTAAAACCCTAATGCTGACTGAAGGAAAAAGTTCAGTTTAGGGTTTAAAACCCTAATGCTGACTGAATGGAAAAGTTCAGTTTAGGGTTTAAAACCCTAATGCTGACTAATGGAAAAGTTCAGTTTAGGGTTTAAAACCCTAATGCTGACTAAAGGAAAAAAGTTCAGTTTAGGGTTTAAAACCCTAATGCTGACTGAAGGAAAAAGTTCAGTTTAGGGTTTAAAACCCTAATGCTGACTGAAGGAAAAAGTTCAGTTTAGGGTTTAAAACCCTAATGCTGACTGAAAGGAAAAGTTCAGTTTAGGGTTTAAAACCCTAATGCTGACTAAAGGAAAGAGTTCAGTTTAGGGTTTAAAACCCTAATGCTGACTGAAAGGAAAAATTCAGTTTAGGGTTTAAAACCCTAATGCTGACTGAAAGGAAAAGTTCAGTTTAGGGAAAAAAACCCTAATGCTGACTAAAGGAAAGAGTTCAGTTTAGGGTTTAAAACCCTAATGCTGACTGAATGGAAAAGTTCAGTTTAGGGTTTAAAACCCTAATGCTGACTGAAAGGAAAAGTTCAGTTTAGGGTTTAAAACCCTAATGCTGACTGAAAGGAAAAGTTCAGTTTAGGGTTTAAAACCCTAATACTGACTGAAGGAAAAAGTTCAGTTTAGGGTTTAAAACCCTAATGCTGACTGAAGGAAAAAGTTCAGTTTAGGGTTTAAAACCCTAATGCTGACTGAATGGAAAAGTTCAGTTTAGGTTTTAAAACCCTAATGCTGACTGAAAGGAAAAGTTCAGTTTAGGGTTTAAAACCCTAATGCTGACTAAAGGAAAGAGTTCAGTTTAGGGTTTAAAACCATAATGCTGACTGAATGAAAAAATTCAGTTTAGGGTTTAAAACCCTAATGCTGACTGAAAGGAAAAAGTTCAGTTTAGGGTTTAAAACCCTAATGCTGACTAATGGAAAAAGTTCAGTTTAGGGTTTAAAACCCTAGTGCTGATTAAAGGAAAAAGTTCAGTTTAGGGTTTAAAACCCTAATGCTGACTGAATTGAAAAGTTCAGTTTAGGGTTTAAAACCCTAATGCTGACTGAAAGGAAAAGTTCAGTTTAGGGTTTAAAACCCTAATGCTGACTAAAGGAAAGAGTTCAGTTTAGGGTTTAAAACCCTAATGCTGACTGAATGGAAAAATTCAGTTTAGGGTTAAAACCCTAATGCTGACTGAAAGAAAAAAGTTCAGTTTAGGGTTTAAAACCCTAATGCTGACTAATGGAAAAAGTTCAGTTTAGTGTTTAAAACCCTAGTGCTGATTAAAGGAAAAAGTTCAGTTTAGGGTTTAAAACCCTAATGCTGACTGAAAGGAAAAGTTCAGTTTAGGGTTTAAAACCCTAATGCTGACTAAAAGGAAAAGTTCAGTTTAGGGTTTAAAACCCTAATGCTGACTGAAGGAAAAAGTTCAGTTTAGGGTTTAAAACCCTAATGCTGACTGAATGGAAAAGTTTAGTTTAGGGTTTAAAACCCTAATGCTGACTGAAAGGAAAAGTTCAGTTTAGGGTTTAAAACCCTAATGCTGACTGAAAGGAAAAGTTCAGTTTAGGGTTTAAAACCCTAATACTGACTGAAGGAAAAAGTTCAGTTTAGGGTTTAAAACCCTAATGCTGACTGAAGGAAAAAGTTCAGTTTAGGGTTTAAAACCCTAATGCTGACTGAATGGAAAAGTTCAGTTTAGGGTTTAAAACCCTAATGCTGACTGAAAGGAAAAGTTCAGTTTAGGGTTTAAAACCCTAATGCTGACTAAAGGAAAGAGTTCAGTTTAGGGTTTAAAACCATAATGCTGACTGAATGAAAAAATTCAGTTTAGGGTTTAAAACCCTAATGCTGACTGAAAGGAAAAAGTTCAGTTTAGGGTTTAAAACCCTAATGCTGACTAATGGAAAAAGTTCAGTTTAGGGTTTAAAACCCTAGTGCTGATTAAAGGAAAAAGTTCAGTTTAGGGTTTAAAACCCTAATGCTGACTGACTGGGGACAAAGTTCGAGGATACTAACTGACCTCTTTTTTTGAATTTTCTTGTTTTAGTAGAAGATAAAAGGGAGTCTCGTGGAAACTTACCTTTCGAGTGAATTCCTTATTGCCAAACTATTTCTTGTACCCATGTACCTTCTTCTTTAGGTGACACCTGCTTCTTGCATGGTTGTCTTGGATTATACCTGTTTCAACTTTTCAGACAAAGAACAATTGTTAGTTCGGAAATGACGGTTGGTTCGGTGACCTTGATCGTTCCAGTTGCTTTGTTGCGTCCTTATTTCTGTTGCGAAGTCCTGCCATTAATTGGATTCAAATGGCAAACCCTTTAGACTGCTCAGGTTTGTATTTCCAGATTCTGTGATGATTTGCCTCGTAAGGCTCTTTTTTTTTTGTGTGTGTGTGTCCCGTTTTGCTTGGAGATTCTCAATGGGGATTTTATTGGAGGTATTCTGTGGGGATTTGTACAAAGGGAAGCTCTGTGGGGGAATATTTACAAAGTGGATTATTTGTGTGGATTTTTGTACGACGGGGACATGCTTAGGGATTTGTTTCAAAGCGGACTTTCCAGGATTTGTTGGGGTAAGCTCGCTGGGGAATTTTTACAAAGGGACTCGCTGGGGATTTGCTGGGGAAATCCTTCTTTTTTTTATTAGTATTAACAAAGGGAAGACCTTGTGGGGATCTGTACAAGAGAGAAAATCTGTGTAAATTTCGTTGGGGCGGACTCTTTGGGGAATATTTACGCAGTGGATTCTTTGTGCGAATTTGTACAAAGGGAAACCCTGTGGGGATTTGTACGAGGCGGACTTGCTGGGGAAATTTCTCTCTTTCCTCTTTACTTCGAACGCAGTCAAACATCATGATTCATCAGGTTTGGACAAACGTATCAACGAAATGAGGTATTTTCCTTCATGAAACGGAATTCCGTGAAACCAAACCTGCCACCTGTCCTTTCCGGCATATCTGGAACTTGGGGTTAAACATGAAAGGGATTTGAAGAAAAACAAAGCAAGGAGAAAGCAAATTTCAGTAAAGGAGTGTCCCTTTCAGGACGAGAAAAACTTATCTGAGGAAGACAATGCTGGCTTTAAATGGACATGACATGCTCTTTGGACTGGATGCCTGACCTTCAATGAACTTGCATTTCCCTGAACCAAAACGGATCTGTGATTCCAAACCGGTGGAACTTTGCCGAGATCTCCTTGGGTGGAATCATTCTTTCGGCCAACAACGCTCTTTGCGGGTTTTCGCTGGCTGACCTCTCTCATTTCTCTTCCTGTCATCGCTTGATAGCACTCTTTGCGATTTTTTACTAAACAAGCTCTCTCATTTTAGTTTTTCTACTCCCGTCGCCTCGCGGTGCCCGAAGGTTTTCACCGACGAGACTCTCTCATTTTATCTCTCTCAATTTAGAGTGTGCCGGCCTCCATTCGTGATGCTTCTCGGCTTCCCGCTATCTTTGGTAATTGATCTGAAGGCTTGTTCTTGGTAAAGAGAGGTAGATGATACTAGCTTCCAAACCGCTTGACGTGCCCCGGTTTCAATTTCAGGGTAAATGGGATTTTATTGTTGGTGTGACTGAACCTCAGGGAGAGGCTGCCTACGTATCCTTTCGGAATCAAGTCAAACGTAGTTCAGGCCTCAATCAATGTTTTTTTTTTGGGTCGCCGAAGGGATGTGACCGGCTCAAATGGCTTGTAGAGAGAGTTGGTAGTGTTTGGGGGTAGTGGGGAATAAAACCTTCGTCATTTCAAATGTGTCAGGACCACTGGAGTATAATTCAGACGTAGTATCTCTTGACTGCATCTGCATTTACTGCTGTTTCGGGGTCATTTCCTTCGATATCACCTAGATACAACGCTCCTCTCGGCAATATCTTCCTTATGATGTATGGGCCTTTCCAATTTGGAGCAAATTTCCCTTTCGCTTCCTGGTGATGTGGCAGAATACGCCTCAGTACCAGCTGGCCTACTTCGAAATTCCTGGGTCGGACTTTCTTGTTGTAAGCATGAGCCATTCTTCGTTGGTACAACTGTCCGTGACAAACCGCGGCCATTCGCTTTTCATCGATCAAAGTCAATTGCTCTAATCGAGTCTTGACCCACTTGCTGTCTTCGATTTCTGCTTCGACAATGGTTCGAAGCGAAGGAATTTCTACTTCCACTGGTATACAGCCTCGGTCCCATAAACCAAAAGATAAGGAGTTGCTCCTACTGACGTGCGTACCGTAGTGCGATACCCCAACAATGCAAATGGTAACTGCTCATGCCACTGTCGGGAACTTTGGATCGTTTTCCTCAAAATCTTCTTGATGTTTTTGTTTGCCGCTTCCACAGCGCCATTGGCCTTTGGCCGATAAGGAGTAGAATTCCTATGCGTTATTTTGAATTGCTCGCATACACCTCCCATCAAGTGACTGTTCAAGTTTGTTGCGTTATCTGTAATGATAATCGCAGGGATACCAAAACGACAGATAAGATTTGAGTGTACAAAATCCGCTACAGCTTTTTTAGTGACCGACTTGAGAGTGACAACCTCTACCCATTTTGTGAAGTAATCGATGGCAACCAGTATAAATCTGTGTCCATTTGAAGCCTTTGGCTCGATTGGTCCAATGACGTCCATGCCCCAGGCGACAAATGGCCAAGGTGCAGACATGGGATGCAGTTCCGTGGGAGGTGCATGAATCAAATCACCGTGCACCTGACACTGATGACACTTCCGAACGAAGCTAAAGCAGTCCTTTTCCATGGTCATCCAGTAATAACCTGCTCGAAGGATTTTCTTCGCTAAGACATAACCATTCATGTGAGGTCCGCACACACCTGCGTGTACTTCGTGCGTGATCTTTCTCGCCTCCTCGACGTCGACACATCTTAGTAGGTTGAGGTCCGGGGTCCTCTTGTACAACAATTCACCGCTCAGAAAGAAACCACTTGCATCCCGCCTAATGGTTCTCTTTTGATCTCCAGTAGCATGCTCGGGGTATTCTTGCGTCTTCAAGAACCTCTTGATGTCATGGTACCAAGGCTGCGTATTTGATCCTGCCTCGATTACATTGCAGTAACCGTGTCTTTCCCTGATTTGGATTTCCAAAGGATCGACGTGGGCGTTGCCCGGGTAGGGTAGCATTGAAGCCAGAGTAGTAAGGGCATCTGCCAGTTCATTGTGACACCTCGGGATATACCTGAATTTTATTGATTTAAAACGCTTGCCGAGGTCTTCCACGTGCTGTCGGTAAGGGATAAGTTTAACATCCCGAGTTTCCCATTCACCTTGGGCTTGCCGGATAATCAGGTCAGAATCTCCCATAACAGTAAGTCTTCGACATCCTGATCGATTGCCATATGCATGCCCATAATGCAGGCTTCATACTCAGCCGTATTGTTTGTGCAAAAGAAACGCAGTCTAGCTGTGGCGGGATAATGCTGACCAGAAGGCGAAATCAAAATTGCCCCGATCCCTACACCTTTAGCATTCACGGCCCCATCAAAGAACATCTTCCAAACATGAGCGTCCTCCGAGACCACTTCTACGGTGTTTACTTCTTCATCTGGAAAGTAGGTACTTAATGGTCGGTATTCCTCATCGACCAGATTTTCGGCCAAGTGATCTGCTAGCGCCTGGGCCTTCATTGCCGTGCGAGTAACATAGACTATGTCGAATTCAGTAAGCAAGATTTGCCACTTAGCCAGTCTTCCAGTAGGCATTGGTTTCTGAAATATATACTTCAAAGGATCCAACCTGCTTATGAGGAAGGTAGTGTGAGTTTGAAGATAATGTCTCAGCTTTTGAGCAACCCATGTCAGAGCGCAACATGTTCTTTCCAGCAGAGTGTACTTGGCCTCATAGCCGGTGAATTTCTTGCTCAAGTAGTAGATTGCTTGCTCCTTCTTTCCAGTTATGTCGTATTGCCCGAGGACGCAACCGAAAGAGTTCTCCAAGACTGTCAGATACAAGAACAGTGGTCTTCCTGGCTCTGGCGGGACCAAAACTGGGGGATTTGAAAGGTATTCTTTGACTTTATCAAAGGTTTCTTGACACTCAGTTGTCCATTTGATCGCCGCATCTTTCCTTAACAACTTGAATATGGGCTCACACGTGCTTGTCAGCTGGGCAATAAATCGACTGATGTAGTTCAACCTGCCCAACAAACTCATCACGTCTTTCTTCGTTCTCGGGGGAGGTAGATCTCTGATAGATTTTATCTTAGTTGGATCTAGTTCGATACCTCTCCTGCTTACGATGAAGCCCAAAAGTTTGCCCAACGGAACTCCGAAAGCACATTTGGCTGGGTTCAGCTTCAAGTCATACTTCATTAGTCTCTCGAAGAACTTCCTCAAGTCTTGGATGTGATTATCCTGCGTCCTGGACTTGACTATCACGTCGTCCACGTACACTTCTATTTCCTGATGCATCATGTCATGAAAAATGGCAGTCATGGCCCTCATGTAAGTAGCCCCAGCATTCTTCAAACCAAATGGCATGACCCGATAACAGTAGGTGCCCCAAGGCGTGGTGATGGCAGTTTTCTCGGCGTCCTCTTCATCCATCAATACCTGATAATACCCAGCGTAACAATCTATGAAAGACTGTATCTCGTGTTTGGCGCAATTATCAACGAGGATGTGGATGTTGGGCAGTGGGAAATTATCTTTGGGGCTTGCTCTATTCAGATCTCGGTAATCTACACATACCCGAGTTTTCCCGTCCTTTTTCGGTACTGGAACCACATTTGCCAACCATGTTGTATACTGGACTAACCGAATCACTCCCGTTTTCAGTTGTTTGGTGATCTCCTCTTTAATCTTGTCACTGACCTCAGTTTTGAACTTTCGTTGCTTTTGTTGAACTGGAGGACAATCAGGATGAATCGACAATATCAACACCTAGTCCCGGCATGTCATCATATGACCAAGCAAACACGTCTTTAAATTCAAAAAGAAGTTGAATTATCGCATCTCGCGTTTTCTTGTCCGTGTGAATGCTTATTTTGGTCTCCCGAATTTCTTCAGGAGTTCCTAAATTAACCGGTTCAGTGTCATTCAGATTTGGCTTAGGTTTATTCTCAAAATATTCCAACTCTCGGTTTATTTCCCTAAAATCTTCTTCTTCATCATATTCTGGTTCTGGGTTCATTAATTCACAGTTAAATAGCTCGTTGTGATCTGGGCGTGAAGTCCGCAAGCATGTCATATTTAAAGCCGCATTATTATAACTGAAAGGAAAGATAAAAGGAAAAATAACAAAAATCAGAACAAAAGAAAAAATGGGAAAACAATGATGATTTTTTTTTATTTTCTTTGGGAAGTTGGAAGACAACAATGTTTAAAACTTAGGAATTCAAAACAACAATTGAAAGGAAGAAAACGTTCAAGTTATGTCCTGGAGATAACTTGTGACACAGGAAAGGTGGCAGGACAGATCTACCCGAACTTCCGTCTAGTAGGGAATGGCGTCGCCTCCCAGTTTCGATGTTTGGCGTTTGGCCCCACATACAACATCTCAGCAGTTCTTGTGCCTTCACCTGGTTGAACCATGTGAGTTTCGTAGAGCATTTCTCTCATTGCCCCACATATCTCCTCGATTTCCTCAGCCGTGAAGACTTCATCGTCTTCTTCTTTGGTGTACCCTGGCCTGATGAAAGTTTCATATAAATCCGGCAATGGTCGAGGTAACTTCCAACCCTCATTTTTCCTTTTCTTTGCCCACTCTTCATCTCCTGAAGTGGGTTTGAAACCTAGTCCAAATGGTTTCTTGGCGGTTGGCAAGGTGATGGGTTCTGTTATTCCCTGCAGGGTTCGTCCAAGCCCTTTCCCTGGCCTGAACCCGTGCCGGATCATCTCTTTGGCTACCATAACCGAGGCGTTAGACAAGAAAGGCTGGGGGCAAGGTATTCCCTCTTCATGCTGCTCTGCTAGTACAATCTCGAAAGCTTGATAGACCGTGTGTTCGCTCCCTTCTCTTGGTTCAAGATATGGGATGGATGGGTCCCGATAAATAGCATGCTCGTCTTCTCCATGGACCACGATCTCTCGGTCTTCGTACTCAAACTTCACCATCTGGTGAAGAGTGGAAGGCACAGCTCCTGCCGCATGGATCCAAGGTCTGCCGAGGAGAAAATTGTAGGATGTATCCATGTCGAGCACCTGGAAGGTTACTTCAAACTCGACTAGTCCTATGACCAACAACATGTCTATTTCCCCCATGGTATCTCTCTTGATGCCGTCGAAAGCCCTTACGCAGACATTATTGGGTCGGATTCTTCCGGTCCCAATTTCCATTCTTTGTAGCGTAGAGAGCGGGCAAATGTCGACACCTGAACCTCCGTCCAACATCACCCTCTTGACATAGTAGTCTTCGCATTTAACTGTTAGATGCAGGGCTTTGTTGTGAGCTGCTCCCTCTGGAGGTAAGTCATTCTTGCTGAAAGAGATCTGGTTAATGGCGAAGAACCTCTCCGTCATCCGTTCCAGTTGTTCAACTGAGGTTTCAACTGGTACGTATGCTTCATTCAAAGTCTTGAGCAAGATCTTTTGGTGCTCAGCCGACCTCATCAATAACAATAGCATGGACATTTGCTCGGGGCATTGGCGTAGTTGGTCTACCACTTCGTAGTCTGGCATTTTCATTTGTTGGAAAAAAACTTCTGCTTCTTCAACGCTTACAGGCTTATTTGGTGGGAAGCGTCTCCGTGTGGCGTTGTTCAGCTCTTGGGTGTTTGAATACCTTCCAATGAGAGTAATTTCTGGAAGTTCCCCCGTGACTTCTTTACCTTTGTATGTTACCAACGTCCTCTGATAGTTCCACGGTACTGTGGACGGGTTTGTCATCGGCTTTTGTGGCACGCGTCCGATAACCACTGGCTCATTCAGCCGAGGTGGTTGAATCATCCCTCGGACCACATAGGCCCCTTTTGGTACGTACATAGGTTTTGCCTTTTTGACCTCGAAGTTCTGCGGCTTCTCTGCTCGAACTCGTAGGATGTAAAGAACTCCATCCTTTACCGGTACCACTTTCTTCTCCACCCTCTTTTCGGGCTCGCGCTTTGCAGTATTGGCCTTTTCCCCTTTTTCTGGTTTCTGGGCTGTTTCAGGCTTCTTCTCTGCGTCGACAATGGCGATTATAGCTTTCAAAGCAGGGTCACATTCTTTGTCTTCGCAAATCATCCCGATCAGCGGCCCGTTATTATGAGCAGGTAATGGATTATTAGTCACAAGGACCTCCTCGTCCCTTAGCAATATTTTCCCTTGCTCTATCAAATTCTCGACCACTCTTTTCAACGACCAGCAGTCATTTGTATCGTGCCCCTCGGCCCCTGAATGATAGGCGCATCTGACTCCAGCTTTGTAAGAAGGTGACGTCGGGTTTTGCCTTGTTTGACGGACTGGTTGCAGGAAGCCCAACTGGACTAGCTTCGGGAACAAAGTAGAGTATGGTTCACCGATGGGCGTGAAAGTCCGCCTTCTAGGCGGCTCCTGAGGGCGGAAGTTATTCTGCAGAGGTTGTGGGTTATAGTGGTTGCGGTAAGGAGGCTGATTTCTGAGAGGTGGAGCTTGGCCTCGGTTGGCTTGTTGCGGCGGATGGACATAAGGCTGGGCATTTATGACCATATAGGGTTGATGAGCATATGCCAGATTTGAGTGGGGGTAGTAACGTTGTGGGGTTCTTTCCGGAAAACTGGGTCGGGGATTACGATATTCCCTTGCTTATGAGGCCGCCATGGCCGATTCTTCCTTTTTCTTCCCTCTTGCCATTCCTCCGGACCCGCTTTGGACGGCTTGGGAGGTCGCCCTTATGGCTGCTTGACTCAAAATCCTACTTGTTTTTAGACCATTCTCCACCATCTCTCCAATCTTAATTGCTTCTGCAAACGGCTTTCCCATGGCTGACATCATGTTTTGGAAATAGTCAGACTCTTGAGCCTGGATAAAGGTAGTGACCATTTCCACTTCATCCATGGGAGGCTTGACCCTCGACGCCTGCTCGCGCAACTTAATAGCATACTCTCTGAAGCTTTCTGAAGGTTTCTTTTTCAAGTTCGACAGAGAATTTTGGTCTGGTGCGATGTCGATGTTATACTGGAATTGTCTCACAAAATCTCTAGCGAGATCATCCCAGACATGCCATCGGGACATATCCTGGTCCATGTACCATTTCGAGGCTATTCCTACCAGACTTTCCCCGAAATATGCCATTAGTAATTCCTCTTTTCCGTCGGCTCCCCTTAATTGGTTGCAATATTTCTTTAGGTGAGCAATGGGGTCACCGTGCCCGTCGTACTTCTCGAACTTTGGGGTCTTGAAACCCACCGGTAGGTGTACGTGAGGTAACATGCATAGGTCGGCGTAAGAGACGCTTTTCTGTCCGCTCAAACCTTGCATATTCTTCAAACTCTGTTCAAGGCTTCTCATTCTTTTGGCCATCTCATTTTGTTCCGCAATTCTGGGGTTCTGATCCTGCCCAGGTGCAAGCTCGCACTGAGGCTGTGGAGGATTAGTGCTGGTAGCGAACCTAGTTGGTTCCATCGAGAAAGATGGGGCTTGGAATGTAAACGAGGACGAGTCAAAAGTCGGCTTGTATGCAACAGGTTGTGCCGTGATCGGGCAAGGTGGTGCAGTAAAGATATTGGTGTTTACATCCGTCGTTGACACTCGAGGATGAGACTCAGAGGGCGATCCCGCAGAGAAGGCTGAAATGGTTGGGTATCCGAATGGGGTAGCAGGATAACTTATGGGGACATTAGAGGTCCCGCTTGTCCTGGAGAATAACTCGGGGAATCCAGGGACGATGCTTGGTGGCTCTTTTCCATTATTCCAGTCATCAAGCATTTCGAGCATGCGAAGTCGCAAGATTCTATTTTCCTCTGCAGTTGCGGATTCGGGTGTGGGGACGGCCGAGATAGAACTTTCCTCGAAAACAGGGATTGTTGGCAATGGAATCTCTGAAGACATTTCTACACTTCCTTTTGACCTTGTGAAGTAAGTGTGAGCACTGCCTCCTATCTTAACAATAGGTAATTGAACACTCCCTTTCAATCTCGTGAAATACGGGTGCGAGGCCAGACTTTCACCAAACCAACCACCTTTTCCAAAACCTGGAAGAAACTCAATGAGAAACGAACGGTTAATTTGAATCATATAACAGATAAGTAATCTCACGTTGGGGCATGATGCACTTATACAGTTAAATGGATTCCTACATGTTTGCGACGAAAGCATGTGTCATTCCGGCATTCTTTTAGGCTTTTTATTATTCCCCCCCCCCCCTTTTTTTTCAATTTTTCTCTTTGGTTAAACCGCGACCGGATCCGATGAGGATTGCCTAAGTATCACGATGCCACGTGAATCAAATCATTACGTAGTTCAAAAACACAAATGAGCGTAAAAGAAACACACCTTTTATTGTTGAAACGGTCTATTACAAACTACATTTTGCAAAAGAAAGAGCAAACTTTGAAAATAAACCAAAGATGTGAAAAACAGGCAGAAGATGCTAAGATACAGACTCGACTTATGAGTACATTATGGTTTTGAAAATTGGTGCCCGCGGGGCATCATTCGGCCTCGCCGCGGTCCTAGGTGTGAGATCACTCTCGAGCTGCTCCAGTTCATGCATGGTCTGTTTGACATAACCCATCACTGCCGAGAGGACGGTAACACTGGTCATGTCCTCACATCGTAGGCATCGTCTGGTGATGGCATGGGCAATGGCCTTGATCTTATCTCTGGTTTGCTTCTTCACTACGAGTAGGCATTTTATCTGATCGCTACATATCTTGAATGCCTGAGAATCCTGTATATGCTGATTCTTCAGTCGCCGTACTTCTAACTTTATCTGGGCTAATGAGTCGTACCAGTATCTGTTCTCAATTTGGAAATTCTTGGCCTGATTAGCTGCTTTGATCTCAAGTATAGCCATCTCTCTCTTCATTTTGGCAACCGTTTTCTCGTGGTTGTGTTTCGATTGGTTCAAGTATCGGCGATGCTTCTCTACTCTTATTCCCCACTGTACCTTGAGCTTTGCCATAATTTTTCCCGATTCTTCGAAACCATCTCGCCATTCCGCGACTTCTCTTTTTAAACCTTTAATCAACTGCTGGTCTGATCGACTTCTGGGTTGTTCATCAAGAGACAATCTCAATTTTTTGATTCGGGCCTTAAGTTCTTCATTCTCTTGGACTAACTTATTCTTTTCGCTTCGATCCGCCGCGATTTGTATGCTGTTATTGAATTTCAGACTGTCAATTTGTAGCTTCAAATCACCGATCTTTGCCCGATACCCCTTTTCTTTTGCTAACCAGTTCCATTGCCCTTGGGACGATTCCACAAAATCTTTGAGATGCGGTCTCTTAGCTGGTCTTTCGCAAGACAAGTCGCCTCTGAACCAAGCGTGATACCCTGGGGCAACTTCCCCTTTTGCTATATCCATCACACAAGTGCTTGCTGTCAGATGTTGGCACTCACTCCAGATTTGGCGAACTTCTTCTTCGGGGAAACGACCGTCTGGACTGATTTCAATCACTTGGGTACTCAGATCTTCATCTTTCGGCACCACTTGATATCTCCCAAGTTGCCTCAAAACCCGATATGGTGCGTAGGGTTGGATGCTTTTAAGTCCCATCAACAGAAAGTGGGGCCTGGTTGCTGGCATGTATATGATTTCCTCAATAGGCGACCATCCGAGCGTCCACTGGATTTGGCTAGCAGTGAGAGTTCGAAAAAATAAGGTCCATGATGTGACGCCCTCAGGTAGATTGAAACCTTTGATTCTAGTGTAGAATTCTCCAATACAAGTTTTTTCGGGCGAACCGTAACCCAAGAGCGGGGAGCGGTGGCATAAATGATCGGTCATCCATATTTGCAATAGTAGGTTACATCCTTCGAAAAAGTCACCCCTGGCTCGACAAGCAGTGAGAGCCCGGAAAATGTCAGCCATAATCATGGGCGCTAGAGTACTTTTATCTTGGGTAAGCAAAGTACTGACGACCCCAGTTATTTTTAGATCGATATTGCCGTCCTTCCTTGGGAACACTATAAGACCCAAGAAGGCCGTCATAAAAGCTAACAGCCTATGCTCGTCCCACTTCTGTCGGTTGCCTTTACTACACAGTTTGAAATCCGGTTTATTGAACCCGCCCTCGTGACCGTATCTAGCATACATGAGGTGGAGACTGCAGAAACCTTTGGCAAGATCTGGATGATGAAATGTTCGGGGTATTTTCAGAAAATCCAGAAACCGGTGTACCGTGACGGCCCTAGGTGCAATCAAGTATTTGAACCTTAACGGAGCTTCATCACCCCCAATGTATCCCGCTATTTCCTCCAACGTCGGGGTGAGTTCGAAGTCCGAGAAATGAAATACATTGTGCGCCGAATCCCAGTAAGTGACCAATGATCTGATAATATCGCCCCGAGGCTGAATGTCTAGTAAATCCGGGAGATTTTTCAGATATTTCCTCACTTTGCCTTGCCCCTCCTTGCCTAAGTCGTTCCACCATAATCGCAACTCAAAAGGGATCTTGGTCATTATTGAAAACGGTTCGTTTTGTATCGTGCTCATCCTGCACATTTATTTAGGGTGATAAACTTTTATTAGACTCAAAAATTAAAATTATCTAGATTTTTTTTAAGAGATTTTTTTTTTTGCAAAAACGGGAGGTTGGACCCGATGAGAGTTGCCTACGTATCTCACACCGTGTGAGAATCAAACCGGCGTAGTTCGGTGGGATCATAATAGGGGAAACAAAAAATAAAATCCTTTAAAGAAAAGAAGAATAACTCTTTTTTATTATTATTTATTGAAATTTCGAAAATCTTTTAAGAGGTACTACAAATGAAACAAATTTTTTTTTTTGATTTTTATTTATTTATATATATTTTGGATTTTGAAAGCGATTAAAAGGAATAGTCAAACTGAAAGACAAGCTTTCTATTTTTTTTTCATTTTTTCTTTTATATATAATTTTTTTCAAAAAAAAAAAAGAAAATTCCGGTGAGGTTTTGACATTACTTGGACATTGGTTTTTTTTCCAAAGAATAAGTACTTATCTCCCTACCCTGCTATTCTTTTTTTTGAAAATTTTTCGGAAACCGGTCAACATGCAGATCTGAAGCAAATAGACGCGCAAAACAAACGGGATGCAGCAGGATGATCTTTTCATTCCAGGTTGCCTGTCCTAGACGGACCAACCCCTGTGTTGAGTCCCCTATGTCAAATGCAACATGATGCAGATAAGCGTTCCTATTAGGGATCTGACATGAGGTTTTGTTATACTAGGTTTATAACCTGGGTAGATGTTCTAGACTGTGTACCCGAGCGGACAACTCGAGTCGAGGAGGGGCAACTTACCGGGAACCAAAAGGCCGTCCGGCTTCGTAACTTATCCGTCCTCTTTCTTATTTCAGGTATTGACACTAACAGAATAGGGAGCCTCGACCAGCGAGCTTCTCCCCGGAGGTGAAGAGAGAAGGGTTTCGGCACAGTTTATATACAGTTCAGATAATATCAAAGCGGTAAAAGACAACATTTAGCACGTTATGTCAAAACATGTAATAAATATCAGATAATAAAGCCAAATATAACAATTATTCTAAGCTCGAATTCTTGAACCCTGAACCAGTGGTTCTGGGTGATTCCCCAGCAGAGTCGCCAGAGCTGTCACACCTCCTTTTTGCGCGCCCGCCCCGAAGGGTTAAAAACGCGCGAGGGGAATTTTTCCAATTTAAGTGACAATATTCGAAATGAGATTATTTATTTAATTCAGAGTCGCCACTTGGGAAAGGTTTGGCTTTTGGTGTCCCAAGTCACCGGTTTATCTTGAATCCCAAATCGAGGAAATTTTCGACTTTTCCAAATGAAGTCTGCGAACCAAAAATTCAAAGTAAGGAATTCTGTTGACCCGAGGGAAGGTGTTAGGCACCCTCGAATCCCGTGGTTCTAGCACGGTCGCGTAAATTGTTATAATGGCTAAATATCTGATTTAAATACATTTTGTGACTTATGTGCTTTTATTAAGTTTAAAACCGCTTTTATTATTATCACTTATTTTTATAGAATTGCAACGTCGTGAAAATGCATATCGAACCACGTCACAATCAATGCACCCGTGATCGTCAACACATTTTGACTCCGTTGAGATTTGGATTTGGGTCACATCAATGTGCACCCGTGTTTAAGAAGGTAATTTTCAATTGAGTCGCGCTTAAAGAGTCTAGCGCGTTACTATCTTTGGGGACGACAGTGAAATTCACTAAACAGTCCATCCCAAATTCTAAATATTTATTATGGTTAATTATTGAGGGCCCCACAATTTGCATTTTTTAAGTTGACGAGGATCGTCTCATTATTTTAGAAAGGATATCCTAAAACGACTACATTTCTAATGTGTTTGTCTCTAAAAATAGAAGAAAAAGATACGTGCTAATTCAATTATGTGCTTTGGCCAAATCCGGATTCTTATTAATTATTTGCTTAATCATTTACGAAGTGAAGAAGCGTTATAACTCATGGAACGTGCTTTTAATTGGATAAAAGAATTATACACGAGATTGATGAAATAGAGTTACTCATTAGATGGTACTACTAATAATATTCAGAACTCATCCTAAAACTACCTACCGAAACTGAAGCTCCTAAACTTAAGACTATGTTGTACTCGGCAAGATTTTTCAAGAAACCATTCACCCTACATGCTCAAACATAACTGGAGGAAGAGTTTGAATTAACAATTCTACCAAATGATAGCACATTCCATAAATTATATGACTACATCATGTGTACTGCCAACAAACCATATCGCAGTTTTAGACCAGAATATTTTCAATTAAGTACAAACTTACTAATGTTTTTTCTATTGGGCTACAAATTAAAGAATTTATACAACTTTAACAATATTCGCAAAGCTGTAAGTAAGGCAACAGATGATTAAAAATTCTTCAGATCTTTCAATTCATGCCTTTCATGGTTACATCAGTATGAAATGTGTACCTGGATGTTGAATACAACAGAAGAAGAGGAAGAAGATAGAGAAAATCAGCAGCAGCAGGAACAAAATAACAGCAGCAAACAAAGCAACACATCAGAACAGGCTCGAGTGCAAGAATGCAACTATAACCGATAGAAAAAGTAGCCAAATGACAGCAGCACACAGTGGAGTAGAATCAGAACTCCAGGCAGACCAAAACCAGTAGTAAACCAATGAAAACACTCGACCAGTAGACTCAATTGGAACGTCAAAGAATCAGAATTGATTGAATAGGTTGAACAAATTAAACCCAAACAACAATAGGAAGAAACAGTTTCTGATTGTTGATTGTATGTTTTCTATCTCTTAACCTCTCTCTCTATCTGTGTTTTCCTAAAATCAGTTCTATCCTTTTTCAATCCTCTCTGTATGTGTATCCAATCCCTCAATGTGTATGCCTTCCTTCCTTTATCTCCCTTTCTATCTATTCTGAAAATCCCCCCCTTTAATGGAAGTTCTGCTTCCTTTTATATCCTAACATCAGGCTATTCCAGCCTGTTAAAACACATCAGAAACCTTCTCTTTCCTGCTGTTTTTCCATTCAACATTTAAAATATGAACCTTCCCATGATATTCCTGACATCCCTTTTAATTGGCTTATTAAACTAAAAGCAGACATGGGCAACAGGAATATAACCTGACAGCACATGCTGTCAAGTTATTCCTCATCTCAAAAGGGCTTTTATGCACATGTTGTGCACAAATGCACATGCCACCAATTCAGATGGCAGCTAACAGACCAGACCCTTAAACTCTGATTCGAATACACTAACTATAAGTAACTAATTCAATTCCTAATCGATTCAGAGAATGCTTAACAGAAAACTGGTCAAATTGTTATCATTCAAACAACTGAAACTATTCGACGATACGTATCGAATCGACTATACTAATTATAATATGTACAATTGAAAACCATAATCAGACATCTAACAGTGTCAACACATGATCCGAATGGTACTGACTAAACAAAAATTGCATTGGGGGATCAATTAATCAATCGAACTTGAACTCAATTAGTGGTGCAACTCAAACACGTATACATGATCAGTAAAGGGAAGGAAAATCTGATTGAATACAGAGGTCCGGGCAAGGTGGGCAACAAAAGTTGATACAGTTCAAAAGCACAAACCAAAACAGACATTTGGCCATACGGACAGACCTTTAACCACATACATGAACTGGACAAATAAAAGAAAACCAACTTACCTTAAAGCCCTTGAAAAAATCAGAGAAACCAACTTGTGTTTGAGTAGACCCTTCTTGGGGTTGAACGGACTTTAATCGAAGTGTTCTCACTGAGAAACCAACTGAGAACACTTCGACTAAAGTCCATTAGACCCTAAATACTTTGGCTCAAACGGATACAGACCAGTCACGAGGAACCCTAGGGCTCCCAAAATCAGATCTGGGATTCATGTTTTCCCTGGTTAGATTCGGACCAAACCAAGCATGGTTTGGTCACGAGGGGGGTCCGGGGACTGTCTGGTGTGAAACTGGGGTCAATTGGTGTAAGTCAGGTTCTGACTCGAATCTTCAAATGAAGATTCGAGAAGGTGGGAGGGGATTCGAGCTAAATGGCTGGTGGATTTGGGTTCAGGATGGTGAGGAGCATCTATGGTGTTAAGGTGAGGGCCACCGACGTTCATGCCGCCGGGATTAATGGTGAGGGGAAAGGGGGAGGCTAGGGTTTAAAGGGGTTGGTCTGTGAAGACGATGAAAGGTAGGGGGTGTTTGGATGGGGCGTGGGGTATGGTTATAGGCTTATATAGTTAGTGAGGGGTCGATTCCTGGCCATTGGATGGGGTGAGATGAAGGGTCAGGATCTTTTGGCTGGTAGGGAACGGTGTCGTTTCAACCTAAAGGGGCTTGGGTCGGTCCGGGTGGAATGGGTCGGGTTCGTTAGTGGGTATGGGGAATGTGATCTTGGCCGTTGATCATTCTGAGATCAACGGCCCAGATCAAACCAAATCAAAACTACGTCGTTTGGACGTTCCTGAGGTCTACTGGTCTGGATCGGGGCAAGCTCACGTTCTGGGCTTGATTTGGGCCTCAGATTTTGAAAATGGGAGCAGGCCCAACTCGATTTCAAGCCAATTTTTGCACTCTTTTCTTCTATATATTTTTTTTATTTTAAAACAAAAACCTAATTAAACCAAATTAAAATTCATTAATTAAACACTCAATACCATTATTTTACACACATATGTTAAAATATTTAAAGGAGGTAAAATCAAAACAAGGCAACAATCAGGACAAAGATGCATATTTATGATTTTCCATTTAATAACCGGATTACGGTTTAAACTACGCATGACACACATTTTTTGTATTTTGTTTTAATAAAATAAAAATGGGCCAAAATCATAAATAATTAACAAAGTGCCACGTAAAAATCCAGAAATTGTACAGCAAGACCAATTGCTATTATTTTTGTTTCTTTTGGAGTGATTGTCACGTAAAACAAAAATCACGTGCTCACACTATTCAATGTCGGTAGTACTATACTCGGTGAAAAATAAAAATGTCTGGAGTAAAGTACGAGGTAGCAAAATTCAATGGAGATAACAGTTTATCAACATGGCAAAGAAGGATGAGGGATCTGCTCATCCAACAAGGATTACACAAGGTACTAGATGTTGATGCCAAAAAGCCTGATACCATAAAAGCTGAGGATTGGGTTGACTTGGATGAAAGAGCTGCTAGTGCAATCAGGTTGCACTTATCAGATGATGTGGTAAATAACATCATTGATGAAGACACTGCACGGGGAATTTGGACAAGGTTGGAAAGCCTATACATGTCCAAAACACTGACAAATAAATTATACCTGAAGAAGCAGTTATACGCCCTACACATGGGTGAATGTACGATTTTTTTGTCACATTTAAATGTGTTTAACGGACTAATCACACAGCTTGCCAACCTCGGAGTGAAAATCGAGGAAGAAGATAAAGTCATCTTGCTATTGAACTCATTGCCATCTTCGTACGATAATTTAGCAACAACCATCCTGCACGGTAAGACTACTATTGCGTTGAAAGATGTCACATCGGCTCTTTTACTCACTGAGAAAATGAGAAAGAAGCCTGAAAATCAAGGACAAGCTCTCATCACAGAAGGTAGAGGCAGGAGTTATCAAAGGAGTTCGAGCAACTATGGTAGATCTGGAGCTCGTGGGAAGTCAAAGAACCGATCCAAATCAAGAGCCAGAAATTGCTACAACTGTGATCAACCAGGTCACTTCAAAAGAGATTTCCCAAATCCAAGGAAGGGCAAAAGTGAAACCAATGGCCAGAAGAATGACGACAACACAACCGCCATGGTGCAAAACAATGATAATGTTGTCCTCTTTATAAATGAGGAAGAGGAATGCATGCACCTGTCAGGTCCAGAGTCGGAATGGGTAGTTGACATAGCGGCATCTTACCATGCCACACTGGTAAGAGATATTTTTTGCAAATATGTAGCAGGTGATTTCGGCACAGTGAGAATGGGTAACAAAAGTTACTCAAAGATTGCGGGGATTGGTGACATTTGTATCAAGACAAATGTCGGATGCACATTGGTTCTAAAAGATGTGCGGCATGTACCTGATTTGCGGATGAACTTAATATCGGGAATTGCTTTAGACCGAGATGGATACGAGAACTATTTTGCAAATCAAAAGTGGAGACTCACTAAGGGATCATTGGTGATTGCAAAGGGAGTTGCTCGTGACACGTTGTACATGACAAATGCAGAAATATGCCAAGGTGAATTGAACGCGGCACAAGATGAGATTTCTGCAGATTTGTGGCACAAAAGAATGGGTCATATGAGCGAAAAGGGATTGCATTTTCTTGCCAAGAAATCACTCATTTCTTATGCCAAAGGTACAACGGTAAAACCTTGTGACTACTGTTTATTTGGTAAGCAGCATAGAGTCTCATTTAAGACATCGTCTGAAAGAAAATTGAATATACTTGATTTAGTATATTCTGATATTTGTGGCCCAATGGAAATTGAACCAATGGGCGGTAACAAATATTTTGTTACTTTTATTGATGATGCTTCACGAAAATTATGGGTTTATATTTTGAAAACCAAAGATCAGGTGTTTCAAGTTTTCCAGAAGTTTCATGCTCTAGTAGAAAGGGAGACGAGTCGAAAGCTAAAACGTCTTCGAAGTGACAATGGAGGTGAGTACACTTCAAGGGAATTTGAAGAGTACTATTCAAGTCATGGGATCAGACATGAAAAGACAGTTCCTGGAACCCCACAACACAATGGCGTAGCCGAGAGGATGAACCGCACTATTGTGGAGAAGGTGAGAAACATGCTCAGAATGGCTAAACTGCCAAAGTCATTCTGGGGTGAAGAAGTTCAGACAGCCTGTTACCTGATCAATAGAAGTCCATCGTTTCCGTTGGCGTTTGACATTCCAGAGAGAGTTTGGACCAACAAAGAGGTGTCCTACTCGCATCTAAAGGTGTTCGGTTGTAGAGCTTTTGTACATGTACCAAAATAGCAGAGAACAAAGCTGGATGATAAATCTGTTCCCTGCATATTTATCGGATATGGAGATGAAGAGTTCGGGTACAGATTGTGGGATCCTGTAAAGAAGAAGGTCATCAGAAGCAGAGATGTAGTCTTCCGAGAAAGTGAAGTTGGAACTGGTACTGATATGTCAGAAAAGGCAAAGAATGAAAGTACGATCGACGAGGTTGCCGAGCAGGGGGAGCAACCTGGTAAGGTTATTGAGCAGGGAGAGCAACTTGATGAAGGTTTCGAGGAAGTGGAGCACCCCACTCAGGAAGAACAACAACCTCAACCTCTAAGGAGATCAGAGAGGCCAAGGGTACAGTCATGCAGGTACCCTTCCATAGAGTATGTCCTCACCAGTGATGAGGGGGAGCTAGAAAGTCTTAAGGAGGTGCTGTCCCATCCATAAACAAACCAGTGGATGAAAGCCATGCAAGAAGAGATGGAATCTCTACAGAAAAATGGCACGTACAAGCTGATTGAACTTCCAAAGGATAAAAAAACCACTCAAATGCAAATGGGTCTTTAAACTCAAAGATGAAAATGGCAAGCTGGTCAGATACAAAGCTCGATTGGTGGTTAAAGGCTTTGAATAGAAGAAATGTATTGATTTTGACGAAATTTTCTCACCTGTTGTCAAAATGACTTCTATTCGAACAATTTTGAGCTTAGCAGCTAGCCTAGATCTTAAAGTGGAGCAGTTGGATGTGAAAAATGCATTTCTTCATGGAGATTTGGAAGAGGAGAGTTATATGGAGCAGCCAGAAGGATTTGAAGTAGCTGGAAAGAAACACATGGTGTGCAAATTGAATAAGAGTCTTTATGAATTGAAGCAGGCACCAAGGCAGTGATATATGAAGTTTGACTCATTCATGAGAAGTCAAACATACCTAAAGACCTCTTGAAGAGAGATTTGTCCAAGTCATTTGATATGAAGGACTTGGGCCCAGCACAACAAATTCTAGGGATGAAGATAGTTCGAGAGAGACAAGTAGAAAGTTGTGGCTATCTCAGGAAAAGTACATTGAACGTGTACTAGAACGCTTCAACATGAAGAATGCTAAGCCAGTCAGCACACCTCTTGCTAGTCATCTAAAGTTGAGCAAAAAGATGTGTCCTACAACATAGGAGGAGAAAGGGAACATGGCTAGAATTCCTTATTCTTCAGCAGTCGGAAGCTTGATATATGGAATGGTATGTACTAGACCTGATATTGCTCACGCAGTTGGTATTGCCAGTAGGTTTCTTGAAAATCCTGGAAAGGTACATTGGGAAGCAGTCAAGTGGATACTCAGGTACCTGAGAGGTATCATGGGAGATTGTTTGTGCTTTGGAGGATCTGATCCAATCTTGAAGGGTAATGCAGGTGTTGATATGGTAGGTGACATTGATAATAGAAAATCCACAGTCAGTAACCAAGAAGGCAGTAGTGGATTTTGTCCATTCCCATATCATCTGTAGATTTGGGATCCCGAAAATGATAATCACGGACAATGGCGCTAATATTAACAAAAATTTGATGAGAGAAGTATGTGAACAGTTTAAGATTACACACCATAATTCCACACCTTATCGTCCCAAGGCAAATGGAGCTGTTGAAGCGGCCAACAAGAACATCAAGAAGATACTGAGAAAGATGGTAGAAGGATCCAGGCAATGGCATGAAAAATTACCATTTGCATTGTTGGGTTATCGCACTACCGTCCGGACCTCAGTAGGTGCAACCCCTTATTTGTTGGTATATGGAACTGAAGCAGTAATACCGGCGGAAGTGGAAATTCCATCCCTAGGTCCGGACGGTAGTGCGATAACCCAATAATGCAAATGGTAATTTTTCATGCCATTGCCTGGATCCTTCTACCATCTTTCTCAGTATCTTCTTGATGTTCTTGTTGGCCGCTTCAACAGCTCCATTTGCCTTGGGACGATAAGGTGTGGAATTACGGTGTGTAATCTTAAACTGTTCACATACTTCTCTCATCAAATTGCTGTTAAGATTAGCGCCATTGTCCGTGATTATCACTTTCGGGATCCCAAATCAACAGATGATATGGGAATGGACAAAATCCACTACTGTCTTCTTGGTTACTGACTTGAAAGTTTTGGCTTCAACCCACTTAGTAAAATAGTCGATGGCCACCAGAATGAACCTGTGACCGTTCGAAGCTGTCGGCTCAATAGGCCCAATGACATCCATGCCCCATGCCACAAATGGCCATGGTGCTGACATTGTGTGCAATTTCGTTGGTGGAGAATGAATCAGATCTCCGTGTATCTGACACTGATGGCATTTTCGTACGAAACTGATACAATCATGCTCCATAGTGAGCCAATAATACCCTGCTCGAAGAATCTTCTTTGCCAATATATATCCGCTCATATGTGGCCCACAGACTCCAGCATGTACTTATGTCATAACTGTCGTGGCTTGGCTGACATCTATACATCTCAGCAATCCCAAATCTGGGGTTCTTTTGTACAACACTCCTCCACTGAGGAAGAAACCATTTGATAATCGCCGAATGGCTCTTTTTTGATCTCCGGTGGCCTGCTCTGGGTATATCCCCATCCTGAGGTACTCTTTGACATCATAAAACCATGCTGGAGATTATGGATCAAAATAAAATTAAATCCAACATGCTGACTGGATTTCTGATTCCTGCGTTTCCAGCTAAATTATATTTGTTTAATTTAGTGGGATAAAGGGGGCTAGCAAGATAAGATTGGCAAAAATGATACGCATCCGGCGAGAGTTAGGCTTCTGCGCATCCCCAGCAGAGTCGCCAGAGCTGTCACACCTCCTTTTTCCGTCCATCGCGAGGGTGAAGGAGTTTTTTCCAATTAAAGGACAATCGAAACAGGATTTATTTATTTATTTCAGAGTCGCCACTTGGTAGATTTAGGGTGTCCCAAGTCACCAATTTTAATCCCGAATAGAGGAAAAGAATGACTCTGTATTACAGTCTGCGAACCAGAAATCCGGATAAGGAATTCTGTTAACCCGGGAGAAGGTATTAGGCATTCCCGAGTTCCGTAGTTCTAGCACGGTCGCTCAACTATTATATTTGGCTTATTTATCTGGGTTTTTAAATAATTAAGAACTTATATGCAAATTTAGCTTTTAAAACCGCTTTTATCATTATTCCTCTTATTATTTTATACAAGAATTGCAACGTTGTGAAAACGCATCTCGAACCACGTCACAACCAGTGTACACGTGATTTGTTGACGCATTTTGACTCTGCCAAGATTAGGATTTGGGTTACATAAATGCACACCCATGTTTAAGAAAATTCCCTTATTAAATATGCGCCAAAATACTACGCGTTATTATACAATTAGGTAGGACTGTAAAATTTACTAAATGGCCCATCCCGGAATCTAAGTATTTTTTTTTTAAAAAAAAAATAAATAAGATTGGAGGACCCTGCAAATTTTGTATTGTTTATATTTATTTATTTTTAGCGAAATCCTCCCTTATTTTATGAATATCTTAAAATGACTATATTTCTTTTTATTAAACTTGTCTATAAATACAAAAATTAATTTTTTACATACTTAAAATAACGTATTAAATGCTAGTTTAAGGCAAATATTTAACGAAATGAAATATCACTAAAAATGTAATTATAAAAACAATATGGAATTGTCAAATAATATTTTAAAAGAAACTAATTATCCCATCTAGATTAAATTCACATTGTTATATGACTTGAGCTATTGAAATTAATTATTTACAATTACGGAGAATTAGAAACAATCTTGATTACTAATGCGTATTTCTAAAATTTAATTAATTTAACCTTAACTAACCTTATTATAATTCAAATCATGTTATAATACTTGATTCGCAAAATCAAAAAATAATAATCCTGTTTTACCTAAATTTAGCTACATGATTTCGATTAACTTAAGGCTAGCGATACTAAAACCCTTATAAATAAGGAACTTAATCAATTTTGCCAAACTGATTTAATAAAGTTATTTTTACGTTATTTTCTTCTCGCTCTAATTATTAGATATACTACCTAATAATCAGGTTAAGGCATTGTTTAATATACGCTACAACATGTCTAGTTATGCCAAATGACAGTGATTTACAGAATAATAATACATGAAATAATCTAAATACAATTAAAAAAATTAAAACTAAATTAGAAATTTAACATTCCATTCTTCATTTCAGCTTACAAAATGCCAAAATTACAGTTGTGTACCTGATATTGCCAATATAAGAAGAAGAAGAAAGTCAGCCACGTAGTACGTAACACAGCAACAACAATAATAACCAGAAATCCAGTCAACAGAAATCCCAGTGACAGATTTGAAAATCAAAATAAAATCCAGAAACACCGACAACAAACAACCGATAGAAACCAAGGGAATTTTCAGATTTGAAAGACTAATTAATGTTTAACCCTTAATTTCTAAACCCGTATATCAGAATATTTATCAGGTGTGTATTACTCTCTCTTCTAATCTCCAACTCCTTTTTTATTTGTATATTTTTTTTTCTTTTCTTTTTTCTGAAAGTTTTAATATTTTTCGGAATTTTTCTTTCTCTCTTAAATATTCAGCTCTTTTTTCTCTCTCTCTATCTGTCTCTCCCCCTAAAATCTGATCAAGCCTCCTATATATATCACATCCCAAACCCTTTAATTAATTAATAAAACAACCATTTTCTCCTACCAAACCCATTATCTTCCCACTCATCCCCATTTTAATCCCACTAAATTAAACAAATATATCAACCCCACCCCATTACATCTTGTTCCCCATGCTTATCATAAACAATTACCATATTCCCCTCCACTACATTATGTCTTGTCCCCCATTATATTAAACAATTATATCACCTACACCCCATTACCTTTTGTCCCACATGCTTAACATAAAGAATTATTCAAATGTTCAATTCCCAAACTACCCCTCCGACCTTATTGCAATTACCATTTTACCCCTGAACGTACTGCAAATTACCAAACTACCCCATCAGCTATAACCAATTCACCTAATCAATCTTAACCAAAATATAGTCAATATGATCAATTTATAACAATGTTCAACAACAAATTCAAACTAAATGATGAACAACAAAGAAACAACTAAAATTATCTTGATTGAACAACATCTTTAACAACAAACAAACCTACTTTCAAATTCAACAACAACAACAACAAACAAATATATTCAGATTTCTAAATTCAATAATCATTTGAACTTAAAATCTAACAACTTTACAACCAACAATTTCTATATTAAAACTAAACAAATCATGAAGCAAACTGAAGAAATAATCAAAAAATGATAATCAACAAACAAGAAGATCAAACTATACTAATTTCGGATTCAAGATCAATCAAACAAAGTATGAGCATAAATGATAATATTCAACAACAATAACAAACAAGCATTATTCAACTTCGAATTAAACTTAAACAAAAACAAATAAACATATTCAAATCACTAATCTTCAAATAATCAATTAATCTTTTTTAAATTAAATCCAACAAAATTATAACAAAGATACATGATCCAAAAATTGAAAACCAAAACATAACTTCACATTAAATCACTAAATTAAAAACGAACTTCAAAAAAAAAATGAATACGAATTAAATCTATATTAACAACAAACAACGAATTCAAGCGATTTAAACTAAATCTAACAATATTAAACTTAAACTAACAATTCCTTTTTTACAAAAATAAATAAAATTAACATGAAATAAACTGAAAAACAATTAATTAAATTTTCATTTAAGTCTGAAAATTAAACCAACAAAACACATGAACAAACTAAAAATTTAACAAAACAATGACCAACGAACAAAACAAGAATCAAACATTTACCGATTTTGGCTTCGAGAAATATCAAAACGAAATATGGATAAAAATAAAACTCAAAACCCACTAACCGGATCGAAATGACGAACAATGATTGACCAACGACGAACTCATATGGGCTGTTTTGACGACCCCAACCAAAACTCGCACAAATGACGACGAAGACGATCCTAAGAAGCAACTGAAGGAGGTGAAGCGAAGCAGCAGTGGAAGCGATGCCGGACGGGGCAGCAACAACGCAAAAACGTGAGCAGCAGCAGTACGGGGAAGCTTCGAACCAGCTGCTCGACGGGCAGCAGCAGTAGATGCTGGATGAAGCAGTCACGCAGCATCCATAGCAGACGCAACAGTAGTAGAAGAAGCAGACGATGCAGCGGCAACTACGGTTTCTTGGGGTCGTTCATGGTTGCCGTTGGGCGATGGTGGAGCTGGAGTCTCGAGGGTTCGTTTGGACGGAGAAGAAGACGAAGTAGCGGCAGCAGCTATGGGAGCTGTAAATGCAACAGCATGAAGTGAGGAAGAAGAAGAAGAAGCAATCAACGTGAACTTGAAGAAGAAGAAACCCTCGCGATCTTGAAGAAGAAGAAGAAACACGGGCAGCGGGTGTGTGTGTGTTGCGTTGCCGTGGTTGTGTGTGTGTGTATGTGAAGGAGAAGAGGCGGGGGAAGGGCAGCCATTGATGGGTTTGTTTGGAGCTTTTTTGGAGAAGAAGATAGAGAGGGGGGCGGATGGGATGAGTTTAGGTTTTTTTAGGTTTTTTTTTTTTTGTTATTTTTTTGAAATGCAAGATAGGGGGTGTTGGGTTATGGATTGGGTCGACCCGGTTTGAAGTGGACCGGGTCATGAGAAGGTTGGACAATTTTTTGGGCCTGTGGCTCACAATTGAAGAAGTGGCCCAATCCGATTTTTCTTTGTATTTTTGCCCTCTTTTCTTCTTTTATTTTTCTAAAACTAAATTATAAAATACTTAAATTATTATTAAGAACTAAATTAAGTTATAAAAGTGCAAATTAACTCCCAATAACAATTAACGCACAATTAAGCATAAAATTGTATATTTGGACATAAATGCTAAAAATGCAAAAGATGCCTATTTTTTGTAATTTTCAATTTTTGTAAAACAAACTTAATTACTAAAAATTGTATAATTAAATCCTACATGCAAAAATGCGATATATTTTTGTATTTTTCATTAATTTAACAAGTAAACATGCACAGACAAATACAAATAATTATCCAAAAATGTCACAAAATTCTCAAAATTGCACACCAAGGAAAATCATTTTATTTTGAATTTTTTGGGAGTAATTCTCATATAGGGCAAAAATCACGTGCTTACAGCTGCTCCTCTTTGCCCGAAGACACGAAGGGTTTTCGTGCAAAGATAAAGTGAGCGATTTTTGCCCATCCGAGTACTCTGTATGAAGCATTTTTTTTTTTGAAAAAAAATTTGACCGAACCTTTGCTTCAGAGGTTTCCTACATATCCTGGGCTAAACAGGAATCAGGTCAATGTAGTTCGGGAAGTTTTGGTAGCTGGGACTACCATGGAACTATAACTTGGTTATTACTTCTGTTGCGTGCTGTTACTACTGCTTACTGATCTCCTTATTACACCGTGCTAAAAGAAAATAAGAAGCTATACTAAACTAAGAATTACAAAATCTTATCTGTCTTTCCCTTTCTCTGGTTTCCTTGCTTTCTTGTCGGCTTGTGTTCCCTCTGGTGCCTTTATTTTGAAAACTGCTGGGGATGACACTGTCCTTTTGCCTTTTTGAGCATAAGTTTTATTATTCCGTTCTGTCTGCTGGGGACACTGTTTCCTACATTAAAGATTGTTATGTTGGGGATCTTTGTTGTACTCCCCCTCATTACTGACTTCTGTTTGATCTTGAAATGTACTCCTCTGTTCTGCAGGAGGGCTCCTGACTTCAACAACTTCCTCAAAATTTTAACACCTCCATTCTCCATGCGGGCTCCTGACTTCTCCAACTTTGAAAATAATTCAGCCTCCATTTTCCAGGCGGGCTCCTGACTTCAACAACTTCCCCAAAATTTTAACACCTCCATTCTCCAGGCGGGCTCCTGACTTCTCCAACTTTGAAAATAATTCAGCCTCCATTCTCCAGGGGGGCTCCTGACTTCTTCAACTTAAATATAACGACCTCCGTTCTACAGGCGGGCTCCTGACTTCAAACTTCCTCAAAATTTTAACACCTCCATTCTCCAGGCGGTCTCCTGACTTCTCCAACTTTGAAAATAATTCAGCCTCCATTCTCCCGGCGGGCTCCTGACTTCTTCAACTTAAATATAACGACCTCCGTTCTACAGGCGGGCTCCTGAATTCAACAACTTCCCCAAAATTTTAACACCTACATTCTCTAGGTGGTCTCCTGACTTCTCCAACTTTGAAAATAATTCAGCCTCCATTCTCCAGGCGGGCTCCTGACTTCTTTAACTTAAAAATAATTCAGCCTCCATTCTCCAGGCGGGCTCCTGACTTCAGCAACTCCTTAAAAATAATTCAGCCTCCATTCTCCAGGTGGGCTCCTGACTTCTTCTTAAATTTTATCACCTCCATTTTCCAGGCGGGCTCCTGACTTCTTCAACTTAAAATTTAACAACCTCCGTTCTACAGGCGGGCTCCTGACTTCTTCAACTTAAAATATATCAACCTCCGTTCTTCAGGCGGGCTCCTGACTTCTTCTTAAATTTTATCACCTACATTTTCCAGGCGGGCTCCTGACTTCTTCAACTTAAAATTTAACAACCTCTGTTCTACAGGCGGGCTCCTGACTTCTTCAACTTAAAATATATCAATCTCCGTTCTTCAAGCGGGCTCCTGACTTCAACAACTTTTCTTGAAATAAATAAGCCTCCATTCTCCAGGCGGGCTCCTGACTTCTTCAACTGCTTCCTTCAAAATTGGTGTTTTATTCCTCTGAAAATGTGCTGGGGAATAACATCGATATTTTATTTCCTCAATATGTCATTTTCCTTTCTTAAAGACTATTTCCTTTAAAGCTGGTGCTTTCACTTCCTTGAAACCTGCCGGGAATAATACTGCTGGGGATTTATCTTTCTCCTTTCAACAATGGTGGGGTGATACTGATTATCTAGCTTCTTCCAAGATTGCTCTTCCCTTAAAACTTGTATCTCCCTTCTCGTATACTGCTGGGGATTTTCCTTCCTTCAACACTTGTGTTATCTTTTCTCTTTCCCAAATGACTATCTGATTTTAAGAAAATTTTCGTAATGAGAGAAAATTTTCTGCCCCAGTTTGATGATCTTCTCTGTGACCCTGTCTTCCTGCGGTCAATAATATTTCTTTTCCCTGTTTCAAATCAAAGAAAAAAAATTATTAGTTTAAAATGGAGACGAGTGGTCGTGCCACTTCTGCTGAGGATGGTTTTTCCCTTTCTTTTCCTTTCATTGTTGTAAAACTTGCTAGGGAGAATATTGATTGCTGGGGCTGATATTCCTGCTGGGGATGGTTGTCGTTCCTCTTCCTTCCCCGCTCCGTGTCGTCCGACCATTGTGGAGCTTGGTCGAGAATCTGTCGGAGTTGTCCCTGTATCTCGCAAATCTGCTGAGGATCATCTTGGAATTTGATCCATAACTTCCCTTGGAAATTTGGGCCTCTTAAGATCTAGACTCATTCATCATTTGGTCTTGCGACAAACTTCTTTTCGCTTTGTCGCCTTATCTTTGGCTTGGTGTTTTCTCATTTTGACTTGCACCATTTTGGCAATTGGCAGTAAACTCTGAAAATGCTTTTCAAAAATAAACTACTGGGGAAATAAAATCTTTTAAACCAAGAAATGAAAGAGTGATAATTTTAAAGATAGAAAAAGAAGTCTTTCTGAATAAACGCTGGGGAAAAAGAAAAGAACAGAACTTATCTGAATGATATAACCAATCCCAACGATCATGTCGTGCATTCCGGATTGATCAACCCAGTCTATTTGTATCAATCAATTTTTCGGATGGCCTCATCTCGCTGGGGATAAATAAATACTCAACTTTTGACAAAGGTGGACCTTCTCCGCCAATCTCGCCTTGTCGCCTCATAGTGCCCTTCGAGGGGTTTTCACTAATAAGACTCTCTCATTTCTCTTAACTCACGTCGCCTCATGGTGCCTGTGAAGGTTTTCACCAATAAGACTCTCATTTTATTTTATTTTTCAGTTGGGGACTGGAGCATTTGTCGATATGACGCTCTTTGTTGGGGATTCTTTCGGCTATCAGTTCATTTCCAGTTTATGATCCTCTTCTCTGCTGGGGATCAGAGTGTTGTTCCCGACTTCCACATGCATGAACTTGGCACTTCTCGGATACTGATCGGGAGGTCTTTTTTGGACATCAACAGGGATTTTTGTGTGAGGTTAAAAGAAAGGCTATCAAAAAGCTCAGAATAATTTTGACGGGTAAAACATTACAACTCTTGGAATCAAACTTTCTTTCCCAAAATTATAAACACAACTTCTGCCCCAGTTTTTCTTGCTTGGGGATTCTTATTTTTTGTTATACTATGACCGAGCCGTGAGGCGCCTACGTATCCTTCTTTGAGGAATCAGGTCAAACGTAGTTCCCACTTCCTTTGTTTTTCTTGCGATTTTCTTTTGTCTTTATTATTGTTTTTCCTTCTTTTTATCTTTTATTTTAATTACTGACTCCAAAAGAGGGATATGAAAGAATAAATAAGGCTCAAAAGGGTAAGCAAAGGTTAAGGTGTATGGATAGAAGAAAGAATTGCCTCCGTCATTTCATTCTCCGATAAATGCCAACCGCAAACAAATGACAATTACAATAAAAAGAGATCATACATAATATCTTTTAACTGCGTCGGAATTGATAGCCATGTCGACGCATTTCCCTTCGATATCTGTTAAACATAAAGCGCCATTGGATAACACTCTAGTTACAATGAATGGTCCTTGCCAATTCGGGGCGAACTTGCCCTTTGCTTCTGCTTGGTGTGGCAGGATTCGTTTCAACACTTGTTGCCCCACTTCAAATTTTCTGGGGCGCACCCTCTTGTTGTAGGCTCTTGCCATTCTCCTTTGATATAACTGGCCATGACATACAGCTGCCAATCTCTTTTCATCAATCAAGCTCAACTATTCCAAACGGGTTTTGACCCACTCATCATCATCAATCTCAGCCTCAGCGACAATCCGAAGGGATGGAATTTCCACTTTCGCCGGTATTACTGCTTCAGTTCCATATACCAACAAATAAGGGGTTGCACCTACTGAGGTCCGGACGATAGTGCGATAACCCAACAATGCAAATGGTAATTTTTTATGCCATTGCCTGGATACTTCTACCATCTTTCTCAGTATCTTCTTGATGTTCTTGTTGGCCGCTTCAACAGCTCCATTTGCCTTGGGACGATAAGGTGTGGAATTACGGTGTGTAATCTTAAACTGTTCACATACTTCTCTCATCAAATTGCTGTTAAGATTAGCGCCATTGTCCGTGATTATCACTTTCGGGATCCCAAATCTACAGATGATATAGGAATGGACAAAATCCACTACTGCCTTCTTGGTTACTGACTTGAAAGTTTTGGCTTCAACCCACTTAGTAAAATAATCGATGGCCACCAGAATGAACCTGTGACCTTTCGAAGCTGCCGGCTCAATAGGCCCAGTGACATCCATGCCCCATGCCACAAATGGCCATGGTGCTGACATTGTGTGCAATTCTGTTGGTGGAGAATGAATTAGATCTCCGTGTATCTGACACTGATGGCATTTTCGTACGAAACTGATACAATCATGCTCCATAGTGAGCCAATAATACCCTGCTCGAAGAATCTTCTTTGCCAATATATATCCGCTCATATGTGGCCCACAGACTCCAGCATGTACTTCTGTCATAACTGTCGTGGCTTGGCTAGCATCTATACATCTCAACAATCCCAAATCTGGGGTTCGTTTGTACAACACTCCTCCACTGAGGAAGAAACCATTTGATAATCACCGAATGGCTCTTTTTTGATCTCCGGTGGCCTGCTTCGGGTATATCCCCATCCTGAGGTACTCTTTGACATAATAAAACCATGGCTCACCATCCTCTTCTTCCTCTATCATGTTGCAATAGGCATGCTGATCACGAACCTGGATGTGTAACGGGTCAACATGAATTTTGTCTGGGTGATGCAACATTGATGCTAAAGTGGCCAATGCATCGGCAACCTTATTGTGAACTCTTGGGATGTGTCTGAACTCCACTAATCGAAATCGCTTGCTCAGATCGTGCAAACATTGTCGATATGGTATGAGTTTCAAATCCCGTGTTTCCCATTCACCCTGAATTTGATGCACCAGGAGGTCCGAGTCCCCCAAGACCAAAACGTCCTGGACATCCATGTCTGTCGCTAATCGCAAACCCAAAATGCATGCTTCATACTCAGCCATGTTGTTGGTACAGTAGAAACGCAGTTGAGCTGTAACAGGGTAATGATGTCCTGTTTCAGAAATAAGCACTGCTCCTATTCCAACTCCCTTCGCATTTGCGGCTCCATCAAAGAAAAGCTTCCAACCTGGTTCCTCAGGTAAGTTCAACTCATCTATATTCATTACTTACTCGTCAGGAAAATACGTCCTCAACGGCTCATATTCTTCATCAACCGGATTCTCAGCCAAGTGATCTACCAATGCTTGGGCCTTCATGGATGTCCTCGTCATGTAGACGATGTCAAACTCCGTGAGTAGTATTTGCCATTTTGCTAACCTCCCTGTGGGCATAGGCTTCTGGAAAATATACTTTAATGGATCCAAACGGGAAATGAGATAAGTAGTATATGAGGATAAATAATGTTTCAACTTCTGGGCCACCCAGGTTAGGGCGCAACATGTTTTCTCGAGTTGAGTGTACTTAACCTCATATACTGTAAACTTCTTGCTGAGATAATAGATGTCTTGCTCTTTTCTTCTTGTAATGTCGTATTGCCCCAACACGCAACCAAAAGAATTCTCCAAGACCGTTAGATAAAGAATTAACGGTCTTCCCGGCTTAGGGGGAACCAATACAGGTGGATTTGATAAATATTCTTTGATTTGGTCGAATGCCTCCTAACATTCCGCCGTCCATCCTATCGCAGCATCCTTCTTTAACAGCCGAAAAATGGGTTCACAGGTTGCTGTGAGTTGAGCAATAAATCTGCTGTTGTAATTCAATCTTCCCAACAGACTCATTACTTTTGTCTTGTTCTTTGGCGGTGGCAACTCTTGGATAGATTTGATCTTTGATGGATCCAGTTTAATACCTCGCCGACTGACGATGAATCCCAAAAGCTTCCCAGATGGAACACCAAATGCACATTTGGCCGGGTTGAGCTTAATATCATACCTTCGAAGTCTTTGGAAGAACTTCCTTAAGTCTGCTACGTGATCTTCCTGATGCTTGGTCTTTATGATCACATCGTCTACGTACACCTCAATTTCTTTGTGAATCATGTCATGAAACATAGTGGTCATTGCTCTCATGTACGTTGCCCCAGCATTCTTCAAACCAAATAGCATTACCCGGTAGCAATAGGTTCCCCACGGCGTAATGAAGGCTGTCTTTTCCGCATCTTCCTCATCCATCAGAATCTGATGATACCCAGCATAGCAATCCACAAAAGATCTGATCTCACGCCCGGCACAATTGTCAATCAAGATAAGGATGTTGGGTAAAGGAAAGTTGTCTTTAGGGCTTGCCCTGTTCAGATTGCGGTAATCGACACACACACCCTGATCTTTCCATCTTTCTTTGGTACCGGCACCACATTAGCCAACCAATCAGGATATCGAGTGACACGAATAACCTTTGTTTGCAGCTGCTTGGTTACTTCTTCTTTAATCTTCACACTCATATCCATTTTGAACTTCCTCAATTTTTGCTTGACGGGAGGGCATGCCGGGTCAGTGGGCAATTTATGAACCACTAAATCTGTGCTTAACCCCGGCATGTCATCATATGACCATGCAAAAACATCTTTGAATTCAATAAGTGTTTTGATCAATTCCTCCCTGATATTTGGTGCAATGTGGATGCTTATTTTAGTTTCTCTGATATCGTCGGCATCCCCTAAATTGATGGCTTCTGTGTCATTTAAGTTGGGTTTGTATTTTTCTTCAAACTGGCTCAACTCCCTGTTTATCTCCTCGAATGCTTCATCCTCATTGTATTCCGATTCGTTATCATAATCGACCTCTTGTATGGTTAGCTCAGAATCAGATTGATTTTTTAGACTAGGTTGAAGATCCGTTGTGCATGCCCTGTCATTAGAACCAGTATGAAAAGAACTGTTCAGAAAAAGAAATGAAAGAAACAAAAATTAAAATAATAACAAAATAAGATAAGAAATAAAGAAGAAACTTTTCGTTTTATTTATGGGATAACAAGGCTTCACACTGTATTTGATATAATAAAAAGAAATCTGGATTACAGCCCTGGAATAATCCAGAAAATAGAAAAGGAAAATCAGAATCAACTACCAAGACTCCCTCCAAGTAGGAAGAGGAGTAGCCATCCAATTGTTGACCTTGACTTTGGGACCCACAAACTGTATGTCTGCCTTACTGGAGCCCTCTCCAGCTTCTATCATGTTGACGTCGGCAAACACTCTTCCAAAGCATTCATTCAAATCTCCGTTTGGCCCCATCAGAGGTCCAAGAACTTCCGGGACTGGCAACTTTCTCCATCCTACTCTGACAAATGATCTGGACAGGCGTGGGACTGGTTTAGGAAAGACCCAAACTCTTTTCTTCAATTTGCGAGCTCGCTTCACATCCGTTGCGGTAGGCTTGAATCCTAACCCAAAAGTTTCTAGGTTCTTGGGCAAAGAAACTAGCTGGACCATTCCCTGCAAATCAACCCTCAGACCTTTCCCTGGTACAAACCCATTATTCAACATTTCTGTTGCTATCATGAAGGTTGCAGCTGTGATTTTGGGAAGTGGAAGGCTCTCGCCCTCAGGAATTTTGTCTACCGAGACTGCATCAAAAACCTGATAAACCTACGGGCCCTTATCATCGTCGGTTTCTATGAAGGGCACAATAGCATCACTGATGGCGTGTGTGCCATCATCCCCGTGTATCACAATCTCTTGTCTATCCCATTCAAATTTGACCACTTGATGCAGTGTAGAAGGTACTGCCTTAGCTGCATGGATCCATGGTCGACCCAACAAAAGATTGTACGACACTGCCACATCTATTACTTGAAATTCCATGGTGAACTCGACTGGACCAATGGTTAGTTCCAGTACGATATCACCTACTGTGTTAATGCCGCCTCCATCAAAACCTCGGACGCAGACACTGTTCTGGTGGATCCTGTCATCAGCAACCTTTAGCTTGTTGAGAGTGGCCAATGGACAGATATTGGCACTTTACCCATTATCAATTAGTGCTCGGGTGACCACCGATTCTTCGCATTTTACCATCAGATAGAGTGCTCTGTTGTGTTCAGTACCCTCTACCGGTAACTCATCATCAGAGAATGTCACTCGGTTTACTTCAAAGATCTTGTGCGCTACTTTCTCCAAATGGTTCACTGAGAGCTTGTCCGGGACATAGGCCTCGTTCAGAATCTTCATTAAGGCCTGACAGTGATCGTTTGAATGGATTAACAAGGATAGCAACAAAATCTGGGCTGGGGTCTTTCTCAATTTCTCTATAATTGAGTAATCTTGCGCCTTCATCTTCTTCAAAAATTCCTCTGCCTCTTCCTCTATTACAGGTTTCTTTATTGTTTCAGGATTGACTCTTCTCAACTCTGCGGGAGCAAAACACCTTCCCGATCGAGTTAACCCTTGTGCCTCGCATACGTCTTCTACAACCTCCTTCCCCTTATGCGTCACCGTCACTTGACTGTAGCTCCACGACACAGCCTTCTCACTTGTTATCGGCAACTGTATGACCGGCTTGATAACAACTGGTCCCACATGGACCCCTTTTACTACCAACTTTGGTTTGTGTGCTACTCCCTGCAACACTGCTCTGACTGACTCTGGCCTCTTTGCAGTAATGGATGGCCCTTTCCCTGCTATCACAAAGGGCTTGTCATATACCTTTCCCTACTGTACCACTGCCTTTCCACTGGTTGACTCTTCATTAGTACTGGCGCGAATCATCATTACCGTTTGCGAGGGTGTTTTTGGTTTCCCTCCCTCGTGCACTAATTCGATCATGTGGGCTTCATGGTGCACCGGTAACGGATTTTCATTGATGTTGGGGGCCCCTGGTTCCTGAACCTCGATCCTATTTGTGTCAATAAGATCTTGTATAGCAGTCTTTAGCTTCCAACATTTCTCAGTATCGTGCCCGGGAGCACCCGAACAATAATCGTAGCTCACTGAATGGTCCAGATTTCTGGGAAGGGGATTTGGCAATTTGGTTTCAACAGGACTTAGTAGGCCTATCTGCTTCAACTTGTGAAACAGAGTAGTATAGGTTTCTCCCAACGGAGTGAATGTTCTTGGCTTCTGCATCCTTTCGTTTCTGAAAGCCTGATTTCCACAGAAGTTTGACCCTGAAGGATTCCTGTAGGCCCTTGGTGGTGGATATGTGCTTTGTGGAGGTAGATATGTATGTTGGGAGCCGGTACACGCCATTGCGGACGAGCCGGAGGTTGGGTGTAAGTTTGGGCGTGATGTATGGAAAAATGTTGTTCTTGTGGTGGGTAGTAGGGTTGTGGAGAGTTGTATGGATTGTGTGGGTAGTTTAGATGATGGGGTCTGGGTTGGTAATGAGGGGAAGGACCTCTGGACCAATTGCCGGCCTCTATTGTCGTGACCTCCTCTCTCCTTTTATTTCCGAGCGCACCTTCCATGCCACTCTGAATGGCCTGAGTTGTTGCCTTAATTGCCGAGTAACTCAGGATCTTATTGGACTTAAGTCCCTCTTCTATCATGCTTCCCATTTTCACCACTTCATTGAAGGATTTGCCGACTGACGTCACCAAGTGACCGAAGTAAGTCGGCTCTAGAGTTTGTAGAAAGTAATCTACCATTTCTCCTTCTCTCATTGGAGGATCAACTCTTGCTGCCTGTTCTCTCCATCGGAACCCAAATTCCCTGAAGCTTTCCCCGGATTTCTTCTCAAGCTTTAGCAATGTGAGACGGTCTGGGACTATCTCAAGGTTGTATTGGAAGTGTCCTGTGAAAGCCTGTGCCAAATCATCCCAGGTGTACCACCTACTCGGATCTTGTCTTGTATACCACTCTAATGCCGACCCGCTCAAACTCTGGCCAAAGTAAGCTATCAGTAGCTCATCTTTGCCCCCTGCTCCCCTCATTTTGCTACAAAAGCCCCGTAGATGTGCCATAGGATCGCCATGCCCTTCGTACAAATCGAACTTGGGCATTTTGAACCCTTTCTGGTAATTGAACGTCAGGGAAAGGGCATAGATCCTTGTATGCCACGCTGACCTGGTTGCCTAACCCGTGTATGTTCCTGAAGGACTGCTCCAGGATTTTAAATTTCCTCATCACCTCGTCCTGCTCTGGGCTCTTAGCCGACTTTTCAATCTCCGCCGGGACCTCAAAGTGGGGATTATAGGTATGTGGGTCGGGTGCTTTGAATGTGAGTTCAGGGGGTAATATTGTGTGTCGTGAGCCTGAAACAGTGGCTCACTGGATGATCTGTGCAATGGGGCTGGGGGAGGTGCCACAAAGACGGGAACATTTGGTGGAGGAGGGTTTTGATTGGGTGGTGGAGCTTGGGGATCATAAGCCTCTCTTCCCTGATAATAGTGATGGCTTGGGAAACTTGTTGAAGGACCGGGAGAGGGATATTCTGACGTGTGTCCTGGTTATATCAAACCCATTATCTTCAGAAAGCATGAACGGTCACGTATATCAGAAAGGCTAATTAATGTTTAACCCTTAATTTCTAAACCCGTATATCAGAATATTTATCAGGTGTGTATTACTCTCTCTTCTAATCTCCAACTCCTTTTTTATTTGTATATTTTTTTTTCTTTTCTTTTTTCTTGAAAGTTTTAATATTTTTCGGAATTTTTCTTTCTCTCTTAAATATTCAGCTCTTTTTTCTCTCTCTCTATCTGTCTCTCCCCCTAAAATCTGATCAAGCCTCCTATATATATCACATCCCAAACCCTTTAATTAATTAATAAAACAACCATTTTCTCCTACCAATCCCATTATCTTCCCACTCATACCCATTTTAATCCCACTAAATTAAACAAATATATCAACCCCACCCCATTACATCTTGTCCCTCATGCTTATCATAAACAATTACCATATTCCTCTCCACTACATTAGGTCGTGTCCCCCATTATATTAAACAATTATATCACCTACACCCCATTATCTTTTGTCCCCCATGCTTAACATAAAGAATTATTCAAATGTTCAATTCTCAAACTACCCCTCCGACCTTATTGCAATTACCATTATACCCCTGAACGTACTGCAAATTACCAAACTACCCCATCAGCTATAACCAATTCACCTAATCAATCTTAACCAAAATATAGCCAATATGATCAATTTCTAACAATGTTCAACAACAAATTCAAACTAAATGATGAACAACAAAGAAACAACTAAAATTATCTTGATTGAACAACATCTTTAATAACAAACAAACCTACTTTCAGATTCAACAACAACAACAACAAACAAATATATTCAGATTTCTAAATTCAATAATCATTTGAACTTAAAATCTAACAACTTTACAACCAACAATTCCTATATTAAAACTAAACAAAATCATGAAGCAAACTGAAGAAATAATCAAAAAATGATAATCAACAAACAAGAAGATCAAACTATACTAATTTCGGATTCAAGATCAATCAAACAAAGTATGAGCATAAATGAAAAGATTCAACAACAATAACAAACAAGCTTTATTCAACTTCGAATTAAACTTAAACAAAAACAAATAAACATATTCAAATCACTAATCTTCAAATAATCAATTAATCTTTTTTAAATTAAATCCAACAAAATTATAACAAAGATACATGATCCAAAAATTTAAAACCAAAACATAACTTCACATTAAATCACTGAATTAAAAACGAACTTAAAAAAAAATGAATACGAATTAAATCTATATTAACAACAAACAACGAATTCAAGCGATTTAAACTAAATCTAACAATATTAAACTTAAACTAACAATTCCTTTTTACAAAAATAAATAAAATAACATGAAATAAACTGAAAAACAATTAATTAAATTTTCATTTAAGTCTGAAAATTAAACCAACAAAACACATGAAAAAACTAAAAATTTAATAAAACGATGACCAACGAACAAAACAAGAATCAAACATTTACCGATTTTGGCTTCGAGAAATATCAAAACGAAATATGGATAAAAATAAAACTCAAAACCCACTAACCGGATCGAAACGACGAACAATGATTGACCAACGACGAACTCATATGGGCTGTTTTGACGACCCCAACCAAAACTCGCACAAATGACGACGAAGACGATCCTAAGAAGCAACTGAAGGAGGTGAAGCGAAGCAGCAGTGGAAGCGATGTCGGATGGGGAAGCAACAACGCAAAAACGTGAGCAGCAGCAGTACGGGGAAGCTTCGAACCAGTTGCTCGACGGGCAGCAGCAGTAGATGCTGGATGAAGCAGTCACGCAGCAGCCATAGCAGACGCAATAGTAGTAGAAGAAGCAGACGATGCAGCGGCAACTACGGTTTCTTGGGGTCGTTCATGGTTGTCGTTGGGCGATGGTGGAGCTGGAGTCTCGAGGGTTCGTTTGGACGGAGAAGAAGACGAAGTAGCGGCGGCAGCTATGGGAGCTGGAAACGCAGCAGCATGAAGTGAGGAAGAAGAAGAAGCAACAATCACCGTGAACTTGAAGAAGAAGAAACCCTCGCGATCTTGAAGAAGAAGAAGAAACACGGGCAGCGGGTGTGTGTGTGTTGCGTTGCCGTGGTTGTGTGTGTGTGTATGTGAAGGAGAAGAGGCGGGGGAAGGGCAGCCATTGATGGGTTTGTTTGGAGCTTTTTTGGAGAAAAAGATAGAGAGGGGGGGCGGATGGGATGAGTTTAGGTTTTTTTAGGTTTTTTTTTTGTTTTGTTTTGTTTTGTTTTTTGAAATGCAAGATAGGGGGTGTTGGGTTATGGATTGGGTCGACCCGGTTTGAAGTGGACCGGGTCATGAGAAGGTTGGACAATATTTTGGGCCTGTGGCTCACAATTGAAGAAGTGACCCAATCCGATTTTTCTTTGTATTTTTGCCCTCTTTTCTTCTTTTATTTTTCTAAAACTAAATTATAAAAATACTTAAATTATTATTAAGAACTAAATTAAGTTATAAAAGCGCAAATTAACTCCCAATAACAATTAACGCACAATTAAGTAATAATTAAGCATAAAATTGTATATTTGGACATTAAATGCTAAAAATGCAAAAGATGCCTATTTTTTGTAATTTTCAATTATTGTAAAACAAACTTAATTACTAACAATTGTATAATTAAATCCTACATGCAAAAATGCGACATATTTTTGTATTTTTTATTAATTTAACAAATAAACATGCACAGACAAATACAAATAATTATCCAAAAATATCACAAAATTCTCAAAATTGCACACCAAGGAAAATCATTTTATTTTGAATTTTTTGGGAGTAATTCAGGTTAATCCTTATTTTATGAATATCTTAAAATGACTATATTTCTTTTTATTAAACTTGTCTATCAATACAAAAATTAATTTTTTACATACTTAAAATAACGTATTAAATACTAGTTTAAGACAAATATTTAACGAAATGAAATATCACTAAAAATGTAATTATAAAAACAATATGGAATTGTCAAATAATATTTTAAAAGGAACTAATTATCCCATCTAGATTAAATTCACATTGTTAGATGACTTGAGCTATTGAAATTAATTATTTACAATTACGGAGAATTAGAAACAATCTTGATTACTAATGCGTATTTTTAAAATTTAATTAATTTAGCCTTAACTAACCTTATTATAATTCAAATCATGTTATAATACTTGATTCGCAAAATCAAAAAAAAATCCTGTTTTACCTAAATTTAGCTACATGATTTCGATTAACTTAAGGCTAGCGATACTAAAACCCTTATAAATAAGGAACTTAATCAATTTTGCCAAACTGATTTAATAAAGTTATTTTTACGTTATTTTCTTCTCGCTCTAATTATTAGATATACTACCTAATAATCAGGTTAAGGCATTGTTTAATATACGCTACAACATGTCTAGTTATGCCAAATGACAGTGATTTACAGAATAATAATACATGAAATAATCTAAATACAATTAAAAAAAAATTAAAACTAAATTATAAATTTAACATTCAATTCTTCATTTCAGCTTACAAAATGCCAAAATTACAGTTGTGTACCTGATATTGCCAATATAAGAAGAAGAAAGTCAGCCACGTAGTACGTAACACAGCAACAACAATAATAACCAGAAATCCAGTCAACAGAAATCCCAGTGACAGATTTGAAAATCAAAATAAAATTCAGAAACACCGACAACAACCTCCGTTCAACATGCATTCTCCAATTACCGTTCAAGATGTAATATGCAAAAGATGCCTATTTTTTGTAATTTTCAATTTTTGTAAAACAAACTTAATTACTAACAGTTGTATAATTAAATCCTACATGCAAAAATGCGACATATTTTTGTATTTTTTATTAATTTAACAAATAAACATGCACAGACAAATACAAATAATTATCCAAAAATGTCACAAAATTGTCAAAATTGCACACCAAGGAAAATCATTTTATTTTGAATTTTTTGGGAGTAATTCTCATATAGGGCAAAAATCACGTGCTTACATCCACTACTGGATATTTGTTTACATTTTTAGGGGGAGCTATATCATGGCAGTCGAGGTTGCAAAGTGTGTCGTACTCTCTACAACTGAAGCGGAGTATATTGCCACTGCTGAAGCTGGCAAAGAGATGGTATGGCTCAAACGGTTCCTTCAAGAGCTTGGATTGCACTAGAAGAAGTATGTCGTCTATTGTGACAGTCAAAGTGCAATAGACTTGAGCAAAAACACCATATATCATGCAAGGACGAAGCATATCGACGTGAGGTATCATTAGATTCGAGAAAGGATAGAGGATGGGTCTATGCAGGTAAAGAAGATCCATACAAGTGAGAATCCTTCGGATATGCTGACCAAAGTGGTACCAAAAGACAAGTTTGAGTTATGCAAAGAACTTGTTGGCATACACTCAAACTAGAACCTCCAGTGTTACCTCTTTCAGGTGAATGAGACTGGAGGGGGAGATTTGTGGGGTCCAGCCCATATGTGAAAGAAGAAAAACTTCTTCTTTCTTCCTTTTGTCAAGCCAACCAATTTAGACAAGATTTGGGCGGCTGATTTTTTGCAGTAGTGTTGATGTCACTGCATACATCAACATAAGTACTTTGCAGCTATGAATAAATGTCTCTACCTTCATTGTAAGACACACCAACAAAGAGAGAAAGAAAGAGTGAGGTTTCACGGACAAGGTATAAGAAAATAGTTTGTGAGAAAAATAGAGAGTGAGTGATATTGTAGTGAGGTGGGAATATCAAAAGAGGGTTATTTATTTTGAGTGTTGTAGTGGTCTTTGGAGTATTTTACTTGGACCTACAAAGTGTAATATTCCTTACTATAGTGATATCAGTTGCTCCTCTCGGGGCCGTGGTTTTTTCCCTTATCAAAAGGGTTTTCCACATAAAAATCTTGGTGTCGTTGTTACTCTTTTATTCTTGTTAATTATCGTATCTCGGTGCTACGTTCTTATTCCGCTTTTATTACAGTGAATATTATTTTTGTAGGGGGTTTATTCCCAACAACTCACAGTTCCTTTTTTTCTTATTATTTTACTTAGTCTTGCTACAATAAGTTTATAAAGTAATATTTCACTTCTACAAAGAAGTTTGTCTTCAGTTCCAGGTCAAGAGGTATTAAAGACATGTGAAGTAGCTTTCAATCCAATCTAAGGGTTGAAGAATGTAGGAACTGATGATGGTTCCTCAAGAATATTGTCGTCACCCTTTCTATCCATAGTCCAAGATGTTTCTGCTGATTATTCCTTTGTCGAGCTCCTAAGGAAAGTTTTTTTTAATGAATAACAGCCCATGTAAGAATGATATGCTTCTTTTTTTGGATTACAGAACAATTTATAATTGTTGAATATTTAGGTTGATAAGAGTGGTATACAAAAACATGAGTTGGCTTATGTATTGACTCAATTGCATACCAAAAAGCTTTAGCTGCACCATTCAAGAATCTTAAAGATGTCCATGAGCATGAAATGATTAGACATGAAGCAGCCGAAGACCTTTGTTGTATAACAGATGCTCAGCTTTACTTCATTTTCTCTTGTAATGGTTTGGAGCTTTAGCATTTGGGTGAGAGATACTCTTTTTCTACCAAAACTTTGTAATATTTTCTTATTTTGTCATGTACAATTTTGCTATGTTTAGTTAACAGAATCTATAGTTTTACTATGCAGATCTACCTCAATGATATCCTATGTTGTTATTGTCGCGCCCCCTTTTTCTAAGGCGAAATCGGGGTCATGACATTTGGGAGGAGAACTCGTTCCCTCTTGGAAATTGGGTTTTTTAGGTTGAATAGTCGCCACCTAATGATTAAAGTGCATTAGGACACTAAAGAAGAGTTTGAGTTGGAAAATCAGAGTTCGGGTAAGGGCTAGAAATTATCTCGAGGGGAAGCTGTTAGGCACCCCCCCAAGATCCACTAGTGTGGTTCCCGGCCATGTTACAATTGTGACTTTGAATAACAAGTAAGCAAATAGAAGTCTCAAGTAGAGGGGGGTTTTCACATAATATTGCAAGCAATATTGGTTATGGTCTGAATTAAAGCGTTAGGACAAGCTGATTTATCACATATTTCTTAGATGAGGAGTCCGAATTAGCCTTGTCTGGTTGAAGTTTATCAAAACTGAGACAGTTAATTAATCACCTAATGGTTTGCCTAGGTGAGACCTATAGGCATGACATCTAACAATACTGATTTTAAAGAAAGGATTACTAGTTTTATATGCAAGAGTTCTGCAGATTGTAAATGATATTACTACTAATTTTAAACTCAGAGATGGAATAGCGAAACTGATTCAATTGATTACTCCTATAGGCATGATTTCTAAGCGTTATTGGTTTTTAAACGATTGCAAAAATGCAAGAGTCCTATAGGCATGATATCTAAAATGAAGTTGATTATTATTAAACCTATGATTGTTTGCCTAATGACATGTTTATGCAAAAGTGCAGAAAACCTATGATCTTGATTTCTATATGCAGAAATGCAGAAACTTAGAGACAGGATTTCTATATGCAGAAATGCAGAAACCTAGATACATGATTTCTATATGCAGAAATGTAGAAACCTAGATACACGATTTCTATATGCCAAAATGCAGAACTTATAGGCATAATTTCTAAGATGCAGAAATTTATAAGTAACCTATAGGCATGTTGTTTATGTGAATGCAGGAATCAGAAAATCCTATAGGCAAGTTATCTACCCCTTTGCACACATTCATCCCATCCCTTTCAACTAGACATCCCCAATAGTTATTACAAATTATTACAGACCCGAATGACTCAGAAAAAAAGGTAAAAATTACATCAGAATTTCCAGCTACAACCAAACAGCCTAATTTAGACTCAAAGTCCAACAATATGAGATAAACCAACTTCCAGGATCGGATTTCCAAAAGCCTTTCTCATACTTGGGATGTGTCAAAGTTCCTAAGAGTCTCAAAGGGGCTCCGGGCAGTGCTTACACCCAAAACACATTGCAGAATTAAGATCATAGTGTAGTGTGGAAGGGCCAACCCTCAGATGTCCAAGTTCAGAGGGAACTCAAGTTCCCAAAGCAAGGCTCATAGGAGGGGGGCAAAACTTAAGAGTCTAAGAGTAAGTGTAAGTGCATAGGGGGGATCAGGGAAAGCCATGGCAGGCTGGTGGTCATGCCCAGCAATTGGGAGTGCCGGCACACCCTTAACCAGCCTGTCAGCCAAAATTGGGAGTTAGGTTCCATTGAGGATCAAGTTTGGACCTGGACAGTAATTTGGATACTGTCAGGCCATGAACCACAACTCAAACACATAGAAGGGAATAGGGGTAGGGATTCATAACAGAAAATAGATGCAAGGAAAGAACACACATAGTTAACATTAATCATGAACAACAAAGTAAACAGGATTGCAGAAAACTGTAAATAAACACATAGGGGTGAGGCAGGAAAGCTAAATTAGAACATACCAGTTTTAGGGAAAACAAACAAGTAAAAGTAGTCTTGAAAAAGCCAAGTTGCAAGCAAAAGTTCCAAAAGATCCCAGAAAAGAGCAGAATGTTGTAAGAGTATTGAACTTAAAGCAATAAAGTGTGTAAGTAAGTTGAAAGTATTGATCTAAAAGTTCGAGGTATTGAACTCGAAGTGGTGTCAAAAGTGTAGAAGGGTATTCCCTTTTATAGTGCAGAAAACGAGTAAGAAAGGTAAGGAAATAACTTTGAAATCAGTCTCATATGATCTTCCTTCAGTTAAGGGATTTGATTTCAAACGGGTAGAATACAATTGAGGAAAGAAATTTGATTAAAATCTTTTCATAGTAGCATAAAATGGGTAAATACATAGAGTTTATTTAAGGCAAAGGTCCATTGGTACTTGGTTTGTAAAGAAAAAGGAAAGGGAATCAATCAGACAACCAGTAAAATCAACATTACAGGTTCAATTCGAATGAACCAAGTCAAGAAAGGTAAAGGAGGTTCAATCGAAGAAAAATCAGTGACAATTCGTCAGCCTTATTAAAAGGATTTCAGAATCAATCAATCAATTGGTAAAAACCTTTTGAAAGAGAAATTTCACATATATAAATCATACAATCAAACGAAAGGAATCGTTAGGTTACTCAGAAAAAGAGTCTTAACATTGAAAGCCTTAGAGTCACAAACAAAAGGGAATCGAGTTCAGTTAGAGACTCATAGTGAGTCTAAAAGCCTAGGGTCCCAAAGTGGAACCCTAATATCATTTGCCAAAGAAACCCCCAAATCCTAGGGTTTCGAATTGAGTCAGACATAGAGGTGAGAGAGTAGGTCATTGAAAGAGGCTCAGAAGTCTCTTCCAAAGACTTTATGAGAAACAAACATACATGATAGAAAGAACTGATTCAAGGTCATGAGAACATGTTTGAGAAAACTCGGAGTTTAAACAAGTTCAGAAGAAAGAGATGATACAAGCTTAAACAAAATCAGGTGAAATATGCTTAGCAAGAACACAAACAGAGCTAAATAAAGTAAACAAAATTGAAGAAATCAACCATAAACACGTATAGCAAAGAATAAGGATTAACAACACAGATTAACATGTGAGAACAGGAATAACAACAAAAGTAGAAGAATCTTGCATAATAGAAAGGAAACAAGAGAGAAAACTCAAGCATAGTAGAAAAGAAAGCATACTAGCATAACATAGGTAAACACACATGAAGAAGGAACAGAAAGAATCGGAGATATTTGAAGAAATTTTTTAAGAAACCCTAAAATTGAAATTGAGCAATTTTGAAAAGGAAATTTGGGGAAAACCTTTTAAAATGTCAAGTAAAGCCCAGACATATCACAGATCTAAGAAAAAATAGGCGAGTATAGAACCTCAGACGGCTTAGAGTTGCAGAGAAAACCCTAGAAATGAGAAAGGTCTTGAGAAAAGTCAGATCCTGAGTCGAAAAGACTCATATTTCTTGAACATGCCGGGGTAATGGCCGGAGAAGCCATAGATCTACAGATCTGAGAAGGATCTGAAGAGAGCCATTGAAGTCGGGCATCAAAACCTTGAATAGTTTAGGTCTGATGGGGAGAAAGGATGAGTACAGACCATCCATGGCCGGAGACGCCATGGATTCCGTGCAAACATGGTGAGATAAGGTGGGAGACGATTAGGGTTTCGGAGAGGCTCGAGAGGATTTGAGAGATGAAGGGGTTCAAAGGCGGCGTCTCAGGTGAAATGAATTAGGTCAAGGGGGTTTGGGAATTAAAAAAGGAAAGGGTGAATTACGGCCGTTGATCAAAATGATCAACGGCATGGATCAAAGGGGAACCGGGTGGGTTTTTTTAATCGGGTCATGGGTCGAGTAATTTGGGGATTGGGATAGTTTAATTTGGGGGCGGAATTGGGTCAAATTGAGGGCCAAAAATGAAAGGTGAAAGGGCTGTAATTGAAATAGAAATGGGCTAAGTGTTAAATAGCCTATTTTCCCTTTTATTTTATAAAAAATAGTAATAATAATTTTAAAAGTAAATTAAAAATACTGAGACAACAAATACTATATAAATATTAATTTAAAAATACTAGAAATAATTTTATAATTATAAAATGCTACTAATCGTGAAATAGGCTATAATTGCAATTACATGCAATTTAGCTTAAAATTACCAAATAGATTTGTAAAAAATATAAAAAAATCACATTAATTATATTTTGGTGTACATATGAAAATAAAATAAGTTATTCACCAAAAAGATAATCTTGGAAATAATTATTGGATTTTGTACTGCTAAAAATAGACAATAAATTGATTTTAAAATCTTAAAAATTAGGAAAAAATACCAAAATTCTTGGGCATGCTTATATATGCATGTACATACTATTTTAAAAGTATTTTTTTATATAAAAATACATAGGGAAAAATTGGGTATCAACAGCTGCCCCTCTTTACCGGGAAGGATGAAAGAGTTGCCGGGTAAAGATATGATGGCCAATTTTGACCGAATGAAACGATTTTGAAGAGTTTTGACCGAGCTATGGTTTCTAAGCTGCCTACATATCCCTGGTATTATAGGAATCAGACCATATGTAGTTCGATATCCATCGGCGGAGTATGCCGATGGAGATATTTGAAAAGCGGACGCGATGTTCAGGTTGAGAAAGGATGCTCAGAGTCTGATAGGATACGGGAACTGGAGCGGGATCACTCCTGCTGAGATGGCCATTGCTAGCCGGTGTACCTACGAATAAACAATACCAGCATATATATATTGGGCATAAATTTAAACGTGAAGTTCCCGTTGGACCGTGAATGCTGTCTTTGGACGGTTAGGATGACGTCCTCGGACCATGATGTCCTGGGCCATGAAGCGTATGATAAAGGATTTCCAGGCTATGAAATGATGTTCTCGGGCTATGAGGATGATGCCTCCGAACCATGATGCCTTTGAATAATTATATGCAAAAGATAAAATGGGGTCCTCAGGCCATGGCATGGCATTTTCGGGCTATGAAAATGGTGCCTCCAAACAATGATGCCTTTGGACAATTTGGCGATCTTTCAGCCCATAAAGATGCATAATGTGGTGATCTTTCAGCCGAAGCAAGACGTAAATAAAGGGTGGCGGTATTTCAGCCATGCAAGAGAAATAAGATGGCGGTATTTCAGTCATGCAAGAGAAATAGAGTGGCGATATTTCAGCCATGCAAGAGAAATAAGGTGGCGGTATTTCAACCATGCAGATGGAGGTAGAGCTTAACCTCGGAAGGCAGAAAAGTAGCCTTATGCAATGCAGAAACTGCAGATGGAGACAGAGCTTAGTCTCGGAAGGCAGAAAGGTAGCCGTATGCAATGAAGAAGATGCAGATGGAGGTAGATCTTAACCTCGGAAGGCAGAAAGGTAGCTTTATGCAATACAAAAAATGCAGATGGAGACAGAGCTTAGTCTTAGAAGGCAGAAATGTAGCCTTATGCAATGCAGATGGAGGCAGAGCTTAACCTCGGAAGGCAGAAAGGTAGCCTTATGCAATGCAGAGAAATGCAGATGGAGGTAGAGCTTAACCTCGGAAGGCAGAAAGGTAGCCTTATGCAATGCAGAAAATAAAAGGCGAATAGTAATGAAATCGCTTAGCTGATAGATGATAGCTGATTGCTTTATTGTGGCTGTTGTGGATGTCGTGTACGAATAGCAACTGTAAATAGGTGATGATTCCGAGAGTTGTATTCCCGGGAAGTATGAGTGTATAGATATATCTGATGATTTTACTACTTGATTGCCTGCATCCAAAGAAAAATCATGAGTTTTGTAAGGGGGGGAGGTTAGTTCGTTTCCCCATGAGCTTCGCTTGTCCTGCTTGGCGTTGTGTATCATTGGGATATCATTGCTAAAAAAAGCAATTTTGATACCAGACATGCATGATTTAGAAAAAATGTAACATAAATACATAATTTAAAATATTTTTCTTTAGATGAACCGACGAATGCGACGCGGTTCAAGAAATTGCAACCTCTCTCGCTCTGGAATTTTTAGGGTCCTCCTTAAAATTCTGCCCCAGTTTACGGGCTGGTGCTTCTGACGGCTGCATGCGATAAATGGCTGAAATCAACTTCGGAATTTTGAGGGTCCTCCTCAAAATTCTGCCCCAATTTCCAATAGCGGGGGGAAATGAAAATTTTATTGAATTGTGACCGAACCCATAGGGCTGCCTACGTATCCCCTCTTAAATGGGAATCAGGTCAGGCGTAGTTCAAATCACATCACACAGGAAATCGTAAGAGTTACACATAGTATCACTTCACTGCATCTGAATTGATCGACTTCGGCCAAACTTCACCGTCCATTTCTGCAAGTATGAGGGCTCCTCCGGTTAGAACCCGGTGAACCATGTATGAACCCTGCCAGTTGGGAGAGAACTTCCCTTTGGCTTCATCTTGATGCAGGAAAATCTTCTTTAACACCAGCTGCCCCGGTGTAAACTGTCTCGGCTTGACTCTTTTGTTGAAGGATCTGGACATTCTGTTCTGATAAAGTTGAACATGGAAAACTGCATTCATTCTTTTCCCATCTACTAACTGCTCGAAGCGACTCCTTACTCATTCTGCATCGTTAGGTTCTGCTTCCTGTATGATTCTCAAGGAGGGAATTTCTACCTTAGCGGGAATAACTGCTTCTGTACCATAAACCAACATATAGGTAGTTGCCCCGGTTGATGTGCGAACTGTGGTGCGGTATCCCAATAAAGCAAATGATAACTTCTCATGCCACTACTTATGCTTCTCTATCATCTTCCTTAGTATCTTCTTGATATTCTTATTGGCGGCTTCTACAGCTCCGTTCATCTGAGGTCTGTAAGCTGTAGAATTTTTGTGTTTGATCTTGAAGGTTTCACACATGGCTTTCATCAGGTCGCTATTGAGATTGGAACCATTATCAATGATGATTGACTCCGGAATTCCGAACCGACAAACAATACGGTCGCGGACAAAATCTGCTACCACTTTCTTAGTCATTGCTTTGTACGATGCTGCTTCAACCCATTTGGTGAAATAATCAATTGCCACTAGAATGAACCTGTGCCCGTTTGATGCGGCAGGCTCGATAGGTCCGATGACATCCATTCCCAAAGCAGCGAACGACCATGGCGAGCTTGTTGCAGTAAGCTCGTTTGGAGGCACCTTTATCATGTCTGTATATATCTGACAACAATGGCATTTTCGGACATACTGGATGCAGTCTATTTCCATAGTCATCCAAAAATAACTAGCTCAGAGTATTTTCTTGGCTAAGACAAAGCCGTTCATATATGGACCGCAGGTCCCTGCATGAATTTCCTCCAATAGCCTGGATGCTTCCTTTGCGTCGACACACCTTAGTCATCCCAAATCAGGAGTCCTCCCATACAGGATTCCTCCACTATGAAAGAAGTTGTTAGATAATCTTTGAAGTGTGCCTTCTGAGTAGGATTTGCGAGTTCTGGATATTCTCCCTTCGTCAAATATTCCTTGATATCATGAAACCAAGGTTTTTCGTCTGCTTCTTCTTCTACATGAGCACAGTAAGCTGGCTGATCATAGATCTTTACCGGAATAGGATCAATGAAGTTCTTGTCTGGGTGTTGTATCATGGACGATAGGGTAGCCAATGCATCGGCAAACTCATTCTGAACTCTGGGAACATGTTGGAACTCTGTCTTTGTGAACCTCTTCCTCAACTCCTGTACATAATGCAGATAAGGGAGTATCTTGGAGTTCTTGGTTTCCTATTCTTATCGGACCTGATGTATAAGCAGGTCTGAATCTCCGATCACTAGCAATTTCTGAATGTTCATGTCAATGGCCAGCTTGAGCCTTAAGATGCAGGCTTCGTACTCGGCCATGTTGTTAGTGCATGGGAACCTGAGCTTGGCAGACACCGGATAATGCTGGCCAATTTCTGATACTAGGACCGCTCTTATGCCAACTCCTTTGAAGTTTGCTGCTCTATCGAAAAATATTCTCCAACTATCATAGGATTTTGCAATATCTTCCCCTATGAAAGATACCTCTTCATCAGGAAAATACGTCTTTAGAGGCTCGCATTCTCCATCCACGGGAATTTTCAGCAAGATGATCTGCCCGTGCTTGTCCTTTGATTGCCTTTTGAGTCACGTAAACAATGTCGAATTCACTCAGCAGGATTTGCCACTTGGCTAGCTTGCCAGTGGGCATGAGCTTCTAAAAGATGTATTTCAAAGGATCCATTCTTGATATGAGATAAGTAGTATAGGCATAGAAATAGTACCTCAACTTCTGAGCTACCCAAGTCAGAGCACAGCAGGTGCATTCCAATAGAGAATACTGGGCCTCGTACGGGGTGAACTTCTTGCTGAGATAATAGATGGCATGTTCCTTTCTTCCCGTTTCATCATGCAGTCCCAGAACACAACCGAAAGCTCCATCCAATACTACAAGGTAGAGTAATAGAGGTCTACACGGCTCGGGCGGGACCAAAACTGGCGGCGTTGACAGGTATTCCTTGATTCTGTCAAAGGCTTTCTGACAATCATCAGTCCATTTGGTAGCGGCGTCCTTCTTCAACATCTTAAAGATTGGATCACAAATGACAGTGGATTGAGCTATGATCCGGCTGATGTAGTTAAGTTTTCCCAAGAAACTCATAACCTCTTTCTTGTTCTTCGGTGGTGGCAATTCTTGGATGGCTTTGACCTTTGATGAATCCAGTTCTATTCCTCGGTGACTCATAATGAACCCAAGTAGTTTTCCGGCAGGAACCCCGAATGCACACTTGGCGGGATTCAGCTTCAAGTTGTACCTTCTTAGTCTGTTGAAGAACTTCCTCAAATCTTCCATATAGTCAGTGGCTCTCTTGGATTTGATGATGACGTCATCTACATACACCTCGATCTCTTTGTGTATCATGTCATGGAAAATAGTAGTCATGGCCCTCATGTAGGTGGCCCCAGCATTCTTTAATCCAAACGGCATCATCTTGTAACAATACATCCCCCACGGTGTAATGAAAGTCGTTTTCTCCGCGTCTTCCTCATCCATCCATATCTGATGATACCTAGCAAAACAATCAACGAACGACTGCAGTTCATGCTTGGCGCAGTTGTCAATTAGAATGTGTATGTTCGGCAAGGGGAAGTCGTCTTTCGGACTGGCCCGGTTGAGATCCCGGTAGTCGACACAGACTCTAACCTTCCCGTCCTTCTTCGGCACTGGCACAATATTGGCTAACCATGTTGGATACTCTACTACCCTGAGAACCTTGGCTTTGACTTGCTTGGTGACTTCTTCCTTGATTTTCAAACTCATGTCAGGGTTAAACTTCCTGAGCTTCTGTTTTACTGGTGGACATGTCAGATCGGTTGGTAGTTTGTGAGCTACAATAGATGTATTGAGACCAGTCATGTCATCATAAGACCAGGCGAATATGTCCTCATATTCCCTTAGAAATTCCGAGTACTCTTTCTTTTCTGATGGTGACATATGAACACTGATGTGCGTTTCTTTGACATTTTCTGCATCTCTCAGGTTGACAATCTCAGTTTCGTCCAGGTTAGACTTAGGTCTGTTCTCAAAATCCTCAACCTCTTTAACAACCTCTTCTGGTATATCATCATCTTCTGAGTCTATATCCGTTTGTTGCGTTGTCTCGTTGTATGTTACAATCATCGATTCATCAAGATAAGTAATAGTAATGCTGTGTAAATAAAGTAAACGATAAAAAGTAATAAGAGCAAGATTTATAAGAAACTGAAATGCTTTGATAAATTTCATAATTGTTTTGAACATTGGAGCTTTTATTTCAATATTAAAAATGCGGAAAGAAAGTAAACTAGCAAAAAATAAAGATAATGTATGGTGCTTTGTTCAGCCTTGCTACCCCGAAGCTTTCCGTACCCTGGTGGTTCTGATGGACCAATTGTTGAGGCGTGCTCCTCAGCTCACAACTTGTATAGAAGAGGCTTCCTCCCCCTCCTCCTCGAAAATGACAGAACAGTCCATATTATCATCTTCCAAAAACAAATTCCCCATCGCCGCCAGTGCTTCCTTTTCTTCCGACCCATATACGACATCGACTAGCTGGAAGGTTTGCTCTAAGCGAGGTATCAGATGCTCCAGTGGGTAGTAGGGACTGCGCCATGGTGGCGACCAGTGGTTGAACTCCTCCCAAGTGTATTCATATCCCAAACCGAAAGTGGTACCGTGTTTCTTCAACTTGATAGGCTTAGCGATTCCTTGGAGATTCTTGCCAAGTCCCTTGCCAGGTTCGTATCCACACCAATTCAATGTACTTTCAATTTTGTTATCCCACCATTTGTCCTTGTCCATGATGTTGACTCGCTCAATGTGATGGTAGGTTTCTTCGTCTATCTTCCTTCTTCCTCCGATTGCTGGGATGGTCTGGCGACTGTATATGGGATTGCTACCGTCGTCGTGAATAATTACCTCTTGGTGATTCCACTCGAATTTTATTTCTTGATGTAGGGCTGATGCTACAACCCCAGAAGCATAGATCCAGGGCCGTCCCAATAGCAAGTTGTAAGATGTCGGGACGTCTATCACTTGAAAATCAACATCGAACCAAGTCGGTCCCATTTGCAGACATAAACTGATTTCCCCAATAATGGACCTTTGGGATCCATCGAAAGCTTTGACAGTGATGTCTCCATCCTTGATCTCATGCAGGCTCTTTCCCAATGTTCTAAGAGTCACCAATGGACAAATATTGAGGTTGGACCCTCCGTCAATCAAGATTCTGGTGATGAAATAATCTTCGCACTGCACAGTGATGTGCAATGCCTTGTTGTGGCTTAGCCCTTCAGGTGGTAGCTCATCTTCGTGGAAAGTGATTTTGTGACTCTCCAATACTTGCCCTACCATCTTTGTCATTTCTCCTCCAATTATGTTGCTGGAACATATGCCACACTCAACACCTTCAATAAGGCATTCTTATGTGCATCAGAGCTTTGTAGAAGAACCAAGATAGAGATCTGAGTTGGCGTTTTGTTCAACTGATCAATGACCGAATACTTTTTGGCTTATATCTTCCTCTAGAGATCATCAGGCCCAGTTTCAGTGACGGTTGGTCGTTCAGAGGCTTGCTTACTAGACTCAGCTAGATGTTCTGGAGTATAAACCCTGCTAGTTCTTGTCATACCCTGTGCTGCAATTGCTTCTCCAGATTTGGTTTTCCCTTTCCTTCTCGCCTCGGCGGTGTAATCCCACGGTATGGCCTTTGGGTGGAACGGTGTTACGACTTTCATGGCCACCGAAATGGGCACCCTTACTTTAGGAGGTAATATAGAAACCTCAAATGGTACAGGTGCCTTTGGGGACCCAAACTCGACCTCAATAGGCCCTGGCGTCTTTGCAGAAGAAGGTGCTTCAAACTCAAGTGGTATGGACATGTTCACTTCGGCGTCTCCAGAAGGTTGCATCTGGACCACAATCGGGTTAAGGGTGACTGTTGGTTTCTTTGGCTCGTCACCTTCGACGATCAATCCAATCGACCTTTTGGGGTCCCAATCGTCTTCTATCTCAATCATGTAAACACCTCCACCCTTGTGGTCTGGTAGAGGGTTGTTACAGACATTCGGAGTAGGCTCCTTTGCCACAATGATCTTGTTGTCAATTAAAGCTTGGATCTTATCCTTTAGAGAGCGGCGCTGATCAATGGTATGCCCCTTCATGCTGGAATGGTATGCACAGGTTTTGTTTGGGTTGACCCATTGGGAGGGGTTTTCGGGGTTTATGGCAGGGATAGGGGTGATGTAACCAGCAGCTTTGAGCCTTTCATACAACTGGTCGATAGGTTCAGTAATGGCGGTATACTGTTTGGGGGTTTACGATCGAAGTTTGGTCGGGGTCTAGGGAAATTTTGGCGAGGGAAAGGTGATTGATAGTAGGCTTGTTGGGTGTTGTAGGCTTGGTAGACAGGTGCGGGTTGAGAGTATCTGGGCGAAGTGGGATGATATGTGGGAGGTGGAGATGATTAGTAAGTAGGCGGTGAAGCTTGGTAAGAGGGCAAGGGTGCTTGGTAATTTGGGGTAGGCTGATATGTGAGTGGAGGTAATGGGTAGGTTTGGTATTTGATTGGGGACTTTGTTCTCTGTGCAACCATCACGGCACTCACATCCCTTTTCTTGGACATGCCACCAGACTGTAGAGCCTTGTTGGTGGCCTATAATGCTTCAAAGTTTGTGACCATACCACTTTTAATACCTTCCTCGATCCTTTCCCCTAGCTTAATGATGTCGAAATATTTCTAGCCTTCAATCAACATCAACCTCTCATAATATTGTGGTTCTTGAGCCCGGACGAAAAACCTATTCATTTGTTCTTCTTCTAAAGTCGGCCTGACCTTAGCAGCTTCTGATCTCCAACGAGTAGCATACTCGCGGAATGTCTCTGTAGGTTTCTTCTTTAATTTCTGGATGTAGAATACATCTGGTGCATTCTCCGTGTTGACTCTAAATCTGTCCATGAAATCAGACGTCATACCCACCCAATTCGACCACTTCTTCGGGTCTTGGCTAATGTACCAAGATAGAGCATCCCCTTTAAGACTTCTCATAAAGAGCTTCATGCGAATCTTTTCATCCTTTCCTACTCCGATCAGTTTGTCGCAATATGTCCTCAAATGAACTCTGGGATCCCCGGTGCCATCGAACATCTCGAACTTGGGAGGTTTGTACCCCTCGGGTAGTTTGACATCTGGCTGAATGCAAAGGTCTTTGTAATTCAATCCCTCGATCCCCTTGCTTCCTTCAACACCCTGAACTCTGCTAATCAGCTTCTTGAGTTCCGCAGCCAGATTATTCATAATAGAGTCTTTGTCATCAGACTCAGGTGTGCTTGAAATAGGTTGAGCTGTCACACCTCCTTTTTCACTACACCCCGGAAGGGAGCGTATAAGAGAGTTTTTTCCAACTTGAAGTGACAATCGAAACGGGATTATTTATTTATTAAATCAGAGTCGCCACTTGGGATAATTTATGGTATCCCAAGTCACCGGTTTAAATTCCGAATCGAGGAAAAGATTTACTCTATTATCGGTCCGCGAACACAGAAATCCGGGTAAGAAATTCTATTAACCGGGAGAAGGTGTTAGGCATTCCCGAGTTTCGTGGTTCTAGCACGATCGCTCAACTGTTATAATTGGCCTATTTACTTGATTTTAGTACATGTTTTAGCCTATGGTGCGATTTTAACTTTTATAACCGCTTTTGTTCAATTAATTTTTAAGAAAAATTCAACGTTATCAAAAATACATCTTGAACCGCGTCACATAAATGGACCCATGGTCCATGACACCTTTTATTTAACGTTGTTGAGAATTGGAGTTGGGTCACATGAAATGCACACCCGAGTTTAAGGAAATTGATTTAAATAGCGCGCCTAAAGCAACTACGCACTTTCAAGTTTGCGAGGACCATGGAAAATTCAACTAATGGCGCACCTCAATTCTAATCTCAAAGGATTTCATTATTCGAAGTTATCATAATCGGGTTACATGAAATGCACCCCCGAATTTTAGAATTAGGCATAGTAATTATTTCACGGGAACTGTACCCATAGTCACGATGTTTATTATTAATCTCACATTATTAGTAATAAAGCAGGCAACGACTAATTCTCTTAAACGTCTACAATAAATCAGTACAATATTAAATATTAGTCATATGTACTTTGTTATTGAAAACTCACAAAGATTCACACACACATTAAACGAATTTCAACAAAGGTAGTTGCTTTCTGGTTCAAATGAAAGAAAGGAAAAATGACGGCTAAAGTTTCTTGCAGCTCCCTAAAACACAAACAGCTGTTTACAAAATAAAGAAGAAAACAAAAATGTCCAACGCCTAATTTGGTAAGGCTTAGTCCGGGTCCCTACATTTCTTTACCAGATATCAACAAGCTTATTCTTACTAAGAGGACAAATAACGAGCTAATTTGGTAACTTATATTCCTTAACTAAATTAAAATCAGATGCCAAACTACTACTTTTCCCGATTGCACTCACATATACATAAATACACACACAACTGAAAGCATAGGAAATAATCGACATTCAGAAGAAAAGAAAAAAAATTAATTAAAAAACATAGATCTAGGTTTGGATCGAGGTAAACAAAGAACAAGGGAAAAAGAATGAACCTCAATACAAAACAATTTTAGTTCTGAAAATGCTTAGCACGAGAAAATCTGGACAGCGATAACTGGATGGGACCCAAATCTGTCCGGAAACCTTGCCAGAATTTCAAACTCGAACCCGAAATCGAAGACTGAATAACGACGCCCAAGCTCTGAAAAGGCGATGAGGGTTTTTAGCTGCTTAAGGGACGTTACTGCTGGTTTTTCTGCGTTTTAGCGGCCATTGTTGTTGTTTCCGGTGAGTTCCGGTGATGGAGGAAACGGGTCTGTGGGTGATGGTTATGGAGTCGGGTGGCGGGTCTGATGGTCTCTTTTTAGATTTTTTGGGAGTCTGCGGCTGACAACCTTTTCTGCAGCTGTCAGTTTTTGTTTTAGCTCTTAGCCCCTTCTTTCATGGTGAGAACGGCGGATCCCAGTTTTTTTGTATAGGTTTTTAGGTGTAGGTCATTATTTAGGCATTAGGTACTATTATATAGGGGTAGGGATTAGGTTAGGGGTATGGGCCTATGAATTATGGGCTTGAAAATTATGGGCTAGGTCCAAAATTAGGCCTAGAAATGAGTTGCTCGAGCCCAAGTTTTATTCTTTTCTCCGTGAACGAGACTAAAATATGACCTCATTTATTAATTAGTCCTACTTAAGTAAAATAGATGTTAAAATAAGACTGACTGTTAATATAAACTATTTTTTTTGTATTTTTCAAGATTAAAAATGACTACAAAAATATTAATGAAACTATTTTTTGTAATTTTTATTTTCTTGTAATAAAATAAAGTAAAAGAGTCAAATTAATTAAAATAGCTATATTAGGCCTAAATTAAATATCTATATGCTAAAATATAAAAAATCTTGGGGAAGGTCAAAAATCAAATGTCTACAGAGTATAGTGTGGTATGGTTTCCACATAGATGGGGGTGTTGTGGATATGATCATTTGTGGAGTTTAGTGGTTCAGGGATGAGCAGTGGTGATGGGGAGCAGGTTGGTTTTGTGGTTTCAGGATGTTTTGTGGAGGTGTGGGGTTTTGAGTGTTGGGAAAGTTGGCATCTGTGGTGGTGAGGGAAAACGACAAGCTTGCCAAGTTCCGAACTTGGTCCAGTTTTTCCTGAAATTTCAACAACTTTTGCTCGAGCTGGGAGGCACTTTCCTTGGAAACCTGAATACCCTAAGGAACCTCTGCCCTTTCAACTGAGTTCTCCTTTCTGATATTGCTCAAATCTTCCATTTTTCCTTTGTTCTTGTTTCTGATAGGACTCGGAGGAGGAGGAGGAGGCGGAGGGCCCTTAGATCTTGTGGAGTATGATGACGATGCCAGAGTGCACGAACTAACCTTTGAGGAGGGGAATAAAACAAAAAATAAGTAAAAACAAAGGTAGCAAGTTAGTGCGGGTTGTAAGAAAAGGAAGTTGCGATATTATACACATAGTGCGAGAATATAATTCGTGTACTAATTTGGGAGCCTCGTTGTGCCCGAGGTAGGCCTAGCGACAAGTTGATTTGGAGAACTTATAATGCTAAATGCCTCATTTTATTGATAAAAATAAGACGAATCACAAAACGACACTAAAAATAGCAGAAAATAAAATGTCACTAATGGCCATTGGCCTTATTACATTCTTAAAGCAAAAGAAAAGACTCCTAGATAATTGTACCCAGAAGGACCTTCTTCAGGTTGAATGTTTTCGTTGATCAGATCCTCCAGCTCGCGTAGATTTTCTAGTAGAAATGCCTTCGCCAGGTGATCTCCTTTGCCTTCCTCAGAGTTTTGACAGTAGGTGACTCTTTTCCTCACTTTCCCTTCCAACTCCAGCAGAGTGTATTCCAGATATTCTAGCTTCTCACTAGCCCTGGTGACTCTCTCTTTCCATTCGTTGATTTGGTTACTTGATGGGAGGTTCCTCCACCAGGTCAGCAAGAGTGAGGGTATGTTGACTATACCAAAGTCGGGAACTTTGTCATTCATTTCTGCAAAACAAAAGGGTGAGGCTATACTTCTGACAGACTGGGCTATTAAATATCAACAATTAGCATGAGCAGCATTTAGTTCTCCAAATAAATTCACAAACATGGTAGCGTCTATTTGGGTTTCAAGGAAACCTAGTGAACTTTGGACAAGGCTATCTTAAAGAGTTATTATGCGGACAGCATAACTGACTCGACTAGGTTTGACAGTGATGCATGCACAATTGAATAGAGTAAGGTTTCTATGGGTGTTTACCGGTACCCTTGAGCAAACAACTCAAGAGGGAAAGGCACGGAACTGTCGACTGCACTGTTGATCGACTGGTTTTACCGCAAATACGCCTTTGCCAAATTTAGGAGTGATAATATTGGAAGGGCGCAACCACTCATTATAAGCGTTGCTATGGTATTTTGTTTGGCATGAGTGGAATATGATGTTGAATATGTAATTACAAGAATGAAACAAGTCATCACGTATTTGCACGTTCATAAAGTAATAATTACAATAATTGCTCATAATTACAACGACATTGAAGGAAAGCGTTAAAAGAAAGAATTAAAGAAAAGAAACAAAGAGCCAAGTCAGTTTCATAGCAGAAAAGAGGTAAAGACATTAAATAAAGGTAATAAAGAAGTAGTGAAGTCACAAGTAACATGAGATGGTAAAAGCCTAAAGAAGTCCCTAGCAGAGTCGTCATGCTGTCGTGCCCCCTTTTCTAAGGCAAAATCGGGTTCATGACATTTGGGAGAACAACTCTTCCCTCTTGGGAATTGGGCTTTTTGGGTTGAAGAGTCGCCACCTAATTATTAAAGTGCATTAGGACACTAAAGAAGAGATTGAGTTGGAAACCAGAGTTCAGGTAAGGGCTAGAAATTATCTCGAGAGGAAGGTGTTAGACACCCCCAAAGATCCACTAGTATGGTTCCCGGCCATGTTACAATTGTGACTTTGAATAACAAGTAAGCAAATAGAAGTCTGAAGTAGAGGGGGGTTCACATAATATTGCAAGCAAGTTGAGAGTTTGACGAAAGTAAAGAAAGCAGAAATTTTAAAGAAATAGTTTGAGAATAAAAAAAACAAATAAAGGAAAGGGGGTCCTAGGTTTACAAATAATATGGATCACATCAATGCAATACCCGGTATTCACTCCTCAAAAGAGGGGCTACACGTGGTATTAGCGCACCGGTCATCATATCCATATCTACCTTTCTCACCCCGTTAAGGTATTAAAGCGTGGAATAGTATCGCTTCTTATTGCATGATATTACCCGTCCCAATTCTATCAGTCCTGGAGGCATTTGAGACTACTAATCCTAAAGGGGAGGGAGTTGGGGCTTTTCAGAGTTTTAAAAGGATAAAAAGTTTAGGCGACAAACAAAACACATAAGCAATTAAGGGAAAAACAAATAGCAGTTAAGGCTCAAACAAGCCTCATCACTCAGAGGAGCAAATATATAGCATGACTTCAAATATTGGTTATGGTCTAAATTAAAGCGTTAGTACAGGCTGATTTATCACATATTTCTCAGATGAGGAGTCTGAATTAACTTTGTCTGGTTGAAGTTTATCAAAACTGATACAGTTAATTAATCACCTAATGGTTTGCCTAGGTGAGACCTATAGGCATGACATCTAACAATACTGATTTTAAAGAAAGGATTACTGGTTTTATAAACAAGAGTTCTGCAGATTGTAAACGATATTACTACTGATTTTAAACTCAGAGATGGAATAGCGAAACTGATTCAATTGATTACTCCTATAGGCATGATTTCTAAGCGTTATTGGTTTTTAAACGATTGCAAAAATGCAAGAGTCCTATAGGTATGATATCTAGAATGAAGTTGATTATTATTAAACCTATGATTGTTTGCCTAATGACATGTTTATGCAGAAGTGCAGAAAACCTATGATCATGATTTCTATATGCAGAAATGCAGAAACTTAGAGACAGGATTTCTATATGCAGAAATGTAGAAACCTAGATACGGGATTTCTATATGCAGAAATGCAGAAACCTAGATACAGGATTTCTATATGCAGAAATGCAGAAACCTAGATGCAGGATTTCTATATGCAGAAATGCAGAACTTATAGGCATAATTTCTAAGATGCAGAAATTTATAAGTAACCTATAGACATGTTGTTTATGTGAATGCAGGAATCAGAAAATCCTATAGGCAAGTTATCTACCCCTTTGCACACATTCATCCCATCCCTTTCCACTAGCCATCCCTAATAGTTATTACAAATTATTACAGACCCGAATGACTCAGGAAAAAAAAAAGGAAAAAATTACATCAGAAGTTCCAACTACAACCAAACAGCCTAATTCAGACTCAAAGTCCAACAATATGAGATAAACCAACTTCCAAGATCGGATTTCCAAAAGCCTTTCTCATACTTGGGATGTGTCAAAGTTCCTAAGAGTCTCAAAGGGGCTCCGGACAGTGCTTACACCCCAAACACATTGCAGAATTAAGATCATAGTACAGTGTGGAAGGGCCAGCCCTCAGATGTCCAAGTTCAGAGGGAACTCAAGGTCCGAAAGCAAGGCTCATAGGAGGGGGCAAAACTTAAGAGTCTAAGAGTAAGTGTAAGTGCATAGGGGGGTCAGGGAAAGCCATGACAGGCTGGTGGTCATGCCCGGCAATTGGGAGTGCTGGCACATCCCTGACCAGCCAGTCAGCCAAAATTGAGAGTTAGGATCCATTGAGGATCAGGTTTGGACCTGGGCAGTAATTTGGATACTGCTAGGCCATGAACCTCAACTCAAACACATAGAATGGAATAGGGGTAGGGATTCATAACAGAAAACAGATGCAAGGAAAGAACACACATAGTTAACATTAATCATGAACAACAAAGTAAACAGGATTGCAGAAAACTGTAAATAAACACATAGGGGTGAGGCAGGAAAGCTAAATTAGAACATACCAGTTTCAGGGAAAACAAACAAGTAAAAGTAGTCTTGAAAAAGCCAAGTTGCAAGCAAAAGTTCCAAAAGATCCCAGAAAAGAGCAGAATGTTGTAAGAGTATTGAACTCAAAGCAATAAAGTGTGTAAGTAAGTTGAAAGTATTGATCTAAAAGTTCGAGGTATTGAACTCGAGTGGTGTCAAAAGTGCAGAAGGGTAGTCCCTTTTATAGAGCAGAAAACGAGTAAGAAAGGTAAGGAAATAACTTTGAAATCAGTCTCATATGATCTTCCTTCAGTTAAGGGATTTGATTTCAAACGGGTAGAATACAATTGAGGAAAGAAATTTGATTAAAATCTTTTCACAGTAGCATAAAACGGGTAAATACATAGAGTTTATTTAAGGCAAAAGTCCATTGGTACTTGGTTTGTAAAGAAAAAGGAAAGGGAATCAATCAGACAGCCAGTAAAATCAACATTACAGGTTCAATTCGAATGAACCAAGTCAAGAAAGGTAAAGGAGGTTCAATCGAAGAAAAATCAGTGACAATTCGTCAGCCTTATTAAAAGGATTTCAGAATCAATCAATCAGTTGGTAAAAACCTTTTGAAAGAGAAATTTCACATATATAAATCATACCAATCAAACGAAAGGAATCATCAAGTTACTCAGAAAAAGAGTCTAATATTGAAAGCCTTAGAGTCACAAACAAAAGGGAATCGAGTTCAGTTATAGACTCATAGTGAGTCTGAAAGCCTAGGGTCCCAAATTGGAACCCTAATATCACTTGCCAAAGAAACCCCCAAATCCTAGGGTTTCGAATTGAGTTAGACATAGAGGTGAGAGAGCAGGTCATTGAAAGAGGCTCAGAAGTCTCTTCCAAAGACATTATGAGAAACAAACATACATGATAGAAAGAACTTATTCAAGGTCATGAGAACATGTTTGAGAAAACTCGGAGTTTAAATAAGTTCAGAAGAAAGAGATGATAAGAGCTTAAACAAAAGCAGGTGAAATATGCTTAGCAAGAACACAAACGGAGCTAAATAAAGTGAACAAAATCGAAAAACTCAACCATAAACACGTATAGCAAAGAATAAGGATTAACAACACGGATTAACATGTGAGTACAGGAATAACAACAAAAGTAGAAGAATCTTGCATAATAGAAAGGAAACAAGAGAGCAAACTCAAGCATAGTAGAAAAGAAATCATACGAGCATAATATAGGTAAACACACATGAAGAAGGAACAGAAAGAATCGGAAAGATATTTGAAGAAACTTTTTCAGAAACGCTAAAATTGAAATTGAGCGATTTTGAAAAAGAAATTTGGGGGAAAACCTTTTAAAATGTCAAGTAAAGCTCAGACATATCACAGATCTACGAAAAAATAGGCTAGTACAGAACCTCAGGCGGCTTAGAGTTGCAAAGAAAACCCTAGAAATGGGAAAGGTCTTGAGGAAAGTCAGATCCTGAGTCGAAAAGACTCATATTGCTTTAACATGCCGGGGTAATGGCCGGAGAAGCCATAGATCTACAGATCTGAGAAGGATCTGAAGAGAGCCATTGAAGTCGGGCTTCAAAACCTTGAATAGTTTAGGTCTGATGGTGAGAAAGGATGAGTACAGACCATCCATGGCCGGAGACGACATGGATTCCGGTGGAAATATGGTGAGATAAGGTGGGAGACGATTAGGATTTTGGAGAGGCTCGAGAGGATTTGAGAGACGAAGGGGTTCAAAGGCGGCGTCTCAGGTGAAATGAATTAGGTCAAGGGGGTTTTGGAATTAAAAAGGGAAAGGGTGAATTACGGCCGTTGATCAAAATGATCAACGACCTGGATCAAAGGGGAGCCGGGTGGGTTTTTTTTAATTGGGTCAGGGGTCGGGTAATTTGGGGATTGGGCTGGTTTAATTTAGGGGTGGAATTAGGTCAAATTGAGGGCCAAAATTGAAAGGTGAAAGGGCTGTAATTGAAATAGAAATGGGCTAAGTGTTAAATAGCCTATTTTCCCTTTTTATTTTATAAAAAATAGTAATAATAATTTTAAAAGTAAATTAAAAACAATGAGCCAACAAATACTATATAAATATTAATTTACAAATACTAGAAATAATTTTATAATTATAAAATGCTACTAATCGTGAAATAGGCTATAATTGCAATTACATGCAATTTAGCTTAAAAATACCAAATAGATTTGTAAAAAATATACAAAAATCACCTTAATTATATTTTGGTGTAAATATGAGAATAAAATAAGTTATTCACCAAAATGATAATCTTGGGAATAATTATTGGATTTTGTACTACTAAAAATAGACAATAAATTAATTTTAAAATCTTAAAAATTAGGAAAAAATACCAAAACTCTTGGGCATGCTTATATATGCATGTACATGCTATTTAAAGTATTTTTATATAATAATATATAGGAAAAAATTGGGTATCAACGGTTATAGGACAATTTAAGACTTGTGTGATCCTACTAGGAGGATATTTTCTATTTGGTTCAGATGCTTACTTTTGTTAAATATCTAACGTATGAGATCTCTTATGGTTATGGACGCTTACACTCGATAAGTACTGATACTCAATTCTGATATGACTTGTGCTTCTTGAAGATTGTGACAAGGATACTGAACCTATTGTTTCGCAAAGTTGAGAAGTTGTTGTTACCATGCTTGAGTTCGAGAAATCAGACAATTCATTTGACCTTCTCTTTATGCAGATATCCGGATTGTGAAACTGTACCATGTCACGGTTTGAGGCTGTATTTAAGAAAATTATGTTTTTCAACCAAAGTGATTTTGTTCCTTAAGAAGCTTCGGAATTTCTCACACCTTAATAGTATTACTTCTCATTTTTCAAGCAGAATTGTGGTTACTAAACAAAGCTGTACTCCCAATTGATAACACAGTTGGTGGGAGCATCTATCGTAACTACGATTTACTCATCCTGCACAGGTTTGATATTGTGGGAGTTAACTAATTAATGGGTTACTTGGTTGATCAGATTAATGGTTTACAATAAAAAATGACCAATCATCTAAGGTTTCATTTCTTAGGAATGTTGTCCTCACTAGGTGTTTATAACACGATATTCCTTCATGACCTGAATGTATGTATGAATATCCCGTGACTTTATATGTTTTTAAAACAATACCATTTGCACCTTTGTGTCTACCGCATTTCACAAATAATATTTTCTTACAAAAATTATATTTAATATTTTCCGCATAACATGCGGTACGGATACTAGTTCATAGAATAAGGGGAACTCAATATTAAGGTGTCAAGACAATCGAAGAAGAGGGTACATGGAAGCAACCGATGCTTTGATCTTTCACGAGTGATCATATCTTCCATCTGCTTCTTCCTCCTCACAGTTTGGATTAGTGGTGACAAAATGGATTAAATCAGTTATACATCCATATTACCCACTAAAAAATTGGTTGAAAAATGAACGTTTTAAAAATTGATTAAATCATATTATCCATTTAAAAAATGGATAACCAATGAGTTTAATTTTTAAATTTGCAAAGACTCAAATTGGGGTTCGCAAGTTCGAAAGACTAAGAATTCTTCCAAAAATGATCGTATTCAAGAATCCATGGATAATATGGATATATCCATATTATTCATCGGTTAACCCAATTTTTGTCCATATTAAATATGGTTGAATCCCTCTTTATATTCCCTAAGCCATGGGTCTTCCAAAAACAGTTTTTCTACCTTCTTTAGGTAGGGGTAAGATCTGCATACACTCTACCCTCACCACCCCACTAATAGAATTACAATGGATTTGTTGTTTTTGTTGTTGTATTAAATATGGTTGAATATTTTATCCATTTTTATATCATTCGTTTTTTACCAGCTCATATCTGACCCGCGCATTTTCCACCCCTAACTTGGACTGTGTAGCACTAGGCTAAGTGCTTCTTTCTTCTAGTTCTTGAGGTGCTGGGCAAGTCAATGTTCAAGGACAAATGAAGAGACAACAACAGTAAAGCATAAAAACATGTCATATACTACAAAAGTTGGAAAGGAAATAGTGGGCTGTGTTTGAGAAATAAACGAATGAATATATAATTAAATGGAAGCGTTTCAAAAGATTGTTTCTCTTTACATACACAAAAATACAGAAAGGGGATAAATACTGAAATCAACAATGGCATTAATTTCACATACAACTTCCAAATGATCATTCTAAGAACACAACGGGGATATTCTAGACTATAACATCAGAGTTGAACATATATGACACATATACACAACCTTCCTATTACATTTGATAGGATTTAAATATTGAAACAATTTTCTACAATTTACAAAGCTGTGTATAGATATGTATATATAGTAGTATTTGCTTTATATTCACTGCAGCTGTACCCTATCCACTTCAGAGGCTGAATTTGCAGCAGCAAGAAGAGCTGCTCCAATCCCTGATCCATCTTCCATGACCCTAAGAATGACGTTCGAGGAAATTTCTTCCCCTAAAATTTCCTTCATCGCTTCATTCAGGTATTCTCTGAATAAGGTGTAACTTGTGTATAAACCACCCTCGATAGCCACAACCGTTCTTCTCATCCGACTTGGTCTATCGCTCCTGAATTTTCCACCAGCTATGCCTCCACTTCCATCTCGACCTATCTTCTTCAATATTCCCACGATACCAGCAGCTGCTAATCTAGCAGCCCTTCGAGTAATTACATCACATACCTTCACTACAAGCTTCCGAACTTTCACAGGGACATCAGGTAACTGAAAGTCGAAAATGCCAAGAAGCAGACAGTAAGAAACCAAGTAAAATGTCAAGTATTAAATGAGATGTGGACAGGTGTAATATGCCACAATTGGCTAAGTTGCAATATCAAGTGTAAGGATAGAGGGTCTACCTCTAGAACTTCTCCCAGAATTTTGGCTACTTCACTCAAGTCAGGTGAATCATCCTCGTGCATAGCAGCCATCAAAGGTGTCCTGCCATCATTCCCAGTAAAACTAATAAATATCGTATTGCAGAGAAGTGTGATGATGCAGTGAGATCCCATATATATCAATACAAAATAGTCTCGGATAAACGAAAGGCTCCACATGGAGCAAAATCTGACAAGCAGAAAACATGGTATGTACCTCAAGGCGAAAGGAACTGCTAATTTTGAAGATGCAGGTCCAAAATCATCTGATTCCTGCGACATTCTAAGGAGTACTCTCCTGACAATGTCTCCCAAATACAGTCCTGATATCATTTTCTCAAAACCCTGCAGCAAAATCCTCGATATGATGCTTGCTGCTGAGTAAGAAGCCACATAATATTCACCGAGTGTCCAAAGAATAAATGCTTTACCTGATCATTTGGGTTTGGGCTAGCAACATCCAAGTCGACATCATATGAGGTTCTTGGTAAATGAGATGACCAAAAGTTTCCCCATTCCATATTGACTACCTATGTTTGCAGAAAGTAGGAAGACAAGTAAGCAAAACCTTTATACAAACTACTGAGACTACAGAAATATGAAAAATGAAGAAAAGAACATCTACCATGCTTCCTGATGTTGTTAAAAGACCTTGGCACTTAATAATTGCATCTGCCCGTTCCAAATAGCATGCGTTGGTGCCAGTCCCAATTACAACTGCGGCAACTGTGTCTTCATCATTATAATGTCCAAGAGCTAGAGTTCCCATCTGAGGAATAATGCGGCATTAATAAAATCTAACAGCCATTGCACTCAAGAGCTAAAACTAATCAATCCTCAATCAAAATTTGAAGGAGAAAACTATATCATACAAGGGAGAGGAGAAAAACATCTGAAACTTCTATAGAAGGGAAGACATTTTAAACTGGTGACGATAAATGATTTTCCAGATTGTAGAGAAGGCTATTGTTCTGATACTGGATGATCCTATTCAAGACCAACTACATTGTCTCCTAATACTACATAAAGTTAATGACCACGTCAAATGCCCCAGAGAACTGAATCATCCTCAGTAAACCACCTGTGTTCGGCATCTTCTAAACTGGATAATCCAGCATCAACCTGGACTGAAATCTTAAAGAAGGTGAGGTAGCTCATAGTAGAAAAAACTGAATTTCCAAATAAAAGCCCATTACATTCGTTATAATAATATAGTGGTTAATACACTGACAAAGATAAAGTGTTAGACGTCTAATTGTGCAGCTTCATCATTGAAGCAAGCTCCCTTTTCTTTAACAGTATCATTGAAACAAGTTCTGTTATTAACTATCCTATTATATAGCACGATACATGAATAGAAGGTAAAGGTCTCATATCATACAGCTTTAAATTACATCTGAAGACGAAAACAAGGGGACGACGTGGACAACGAGAAGCTAATAAGTACCCAAGAGTAAATCTCACAAACATGAGCAAGAAACATGTCCATTTAGCAGAAGTTTTAAAGAAGCAAGAAACTGGCAAAGGAAAATGCTCACCAATGCTGCCACCCGCACATCTTGACCTTTTCTAGCAATTGCTTGTTGTAGACATTCAGAAACATCTCTTCCAATCTAAAAATAACGAGATAAATAAAACCAGAAAAAAAGATCTATCAGAAATAGAATACCACATATTAATGATCTTAAAAGAATAAAGGGCATGCATTGGTTAATAAATATACACCACATATTCACATCAATAATAGCTACATCTGACATGTAGTTACTTAATATAAAGGTAATCTTGACTCGGGTCAGAAAGATAACACTTTCCTAGCTGTTAGCTTTGCATGGTCGTAAATTTAGTTTGAGAATTCAAGTGATACATGCAGCACAAAAAAAAATAGACTCGGAAGCACTGAAAAGGGAAGTAGCTAACATCCAGCAGGATAGATAATTACAACCTTTTTAATGAAAGGTAATGATGCATAATTACAACTATTCTTTATATAGAATCCAAAAGCAAAGACTCCTGTTAACTAACCATGTCTTCAATCGCAAATCCTTTTGTCCATTTGATCAAAATGCCAGATGAAACGGAAGTTTGTTTCACAGGAAATGAAAATGTAAAGCCAAGTTCTCTCCTCCTGGGTGAAGGCTGCTCCAAGCCATCATCTTCCTTTTCAATGAAGTTCTTTAATGATGACGCAACGAAATCAAGGAGATCCTGCACATAATAACAGGGAAAAGGATAAAGACTATGTTGATCTCTACCAAATCAAATGTAATTTTGTTAATTGCAGAAAGATAACAGAACATTAGAGGCTCAAACTCGGCCACCTCGCTTGTGCTAGTCATTAGATGTTGTGGAATGGGTTGTCTTGCTATATCTTGTCCAAGAATAGCAGACCTTTGATCTCCTAAGTGGACTCTCAAGACTCTAAAATTCGTACCACCAAGGTGCAGAGCATAATATGTTCCCTTTTCCCTCCTAAAAAACATAAGCACAAGGTTAGTTATCAAACAACAAAAAGAATATGACCATTAGAGATAATTAATAGAGTATCCACCTGTCAGCAAACACTATAACTGCAGGCTATAGCAAGGAATGTATTTCACTAGCTCAAGTGGCAATTCAATCTGAAAAGGCTCAGTCTTTTGATGTACATTTGAATTTTTTCTTGAAGAAAATTCTTTTCCAATTTCCTTTATAGGGCATGATAAGTAAGTCTTTCCCTATTACTACGTCCTCATGTCTTAAAAAACATCCCTATGGAGTAAACGCTCAAGGAGTAAATGGAAGATACATATAAATATACAATAAAAGAAGAAGATTATTTAGTAATATTCCAGTGGTTAATTTTCATGATGATTACTAAGTGAAAATTCCTTGGTCAAGTGCACATGCAAATCAAAGAGGTTATATAAGGAAACAAAAACAAGCAGGAGAAGCAAAATGAGATTGAATCAATTACTCCAGTTTTCAAGGTCGTTATCTAGTGACTATAATCATCGATCAAAGTGAACCTGCTATCCAATATCATCTACCCAAAAAACTCTTTGGAAAATCAGCAAAAGGCAAAATGATACGTATATACAGAGCACTAAATTAGAATCATCTTTATGGTGAACACTAACTTTTAAGGAATATTTAACATTGAATTACTCAATGAACACATTGGCTAGTTACTTACCTTAGTGACAATATTATTAAATTCTGCACAACAGCAGCATATCTGTTTAGCATCGCAAAACTTATCACTGGACTCATGCATCACATATACATCTCAAAAGCCACATTATGTCTTAATTAACCAAAAGCATTTTAAACTAGCAACTGCATGTCCTTTTCAGACTACTCACAAACAAAGGCATTCTCAATTTCTTTTTTCCTTTTTTAATCAAGAAGCATTCTCAAATTTTGACAAAGTAATTACCTGAAATTTCTCCTAGTGCACAACCTTCGCTATATAATTCTAACGAATAAACTCATGAAAACCCCAAGAGAGACACAAGAAGAGAGAAATAGAAAAACAAATATAAACAGTCAAAGACATTGTGCCAGTCTCATGCAATGAAAGAGTATCAGTGTGCTAAATTAAAGAAAAAACTCAGCCATAGTTAATAAACCAGCAGGAACTAAAAATAGAGTCCATCAATTGACAGAAGGAAAATAACAAATTAACTGCTATTTCTCCCAAATTTTATTGTGATCAAAATAGTTGAACAAAGAGGGCATCGCATTGTTCCTCGTACTTCACGACTCTAACCACATAATCCATCCAAAATAGCAAAACCATGCACACCCTAGCCAACCATAAAAGACAAAAAAGATCTCTCACATACCACATAACAAAATCTTTAACACACGGCCTCCTTGCAGATGCACACACTTGTAACACCCCTCCCCCCCGCCCCACAAAAAAAAGCCTCTCAACATTTTGTCTATATTACGGTTACCACTAGCAGTACACAAGCAAGTGTGGCTAATGAATGGATTTAAGAACAAATTAATCATAAGGAAACAGACAAGAGAAGAACTTATATGCATATGGAATTGTCCGTATGAATTTTTATAAACGTAACAGCTAAGCAATCAGCACAAATCAAATTGTTTCCGCCAAAAGGATGGTTTACTGGTCTCGCACAAGAGAAAAACATGGCATGGATATACTAAAGTTCCCGTACTTGTAGTAGTTGCCGAGTGAATTAGTAAATGTGTGATACCCCTCCGTCCTATTTCATGTGACATGCTTACCTTTTTAGTCTAACATCTTTCTATATTGAGAAAGAATTTAACACATTTCTATCTATAGAAAACAACTTAAAATTTTGATTTTAGCCTTGATGAGATGACTTATAGCTATCACGAATGTCTGCTTCGTTTTAGAAATAAGTCTCAAAAGTGTTTCTTTCTTTCTTAAATCCAGTCACCAGTCAAACATAAAATGGACAGAGGGAGAATACAAAACCAAAAACAATTACGAAATGCAATCAGAATGAAAACCAAAGTTGAAACTTTATTGTAAATATGTATACCCATTTGGGAGCTTATCAACATAAGTAAGCAACATCTTGAGTTTACTCCCGCCTTCAGAGGCAAGTCCAGCGTGCATTTCAACAGCCATAGCATCCACTACTTGCTTTAGCCTACCCACGGGTGTACCACACGACTCTTCCAATTCTTCTAGAACCTTCACCATCTTCTTCCACTTCCTCCTCCTTTTTACCCTCTTACCCACCATAGCTGCCGCCACAATACACGCCGCCACAGCAAACCCCGCCGCTATCCCCACCCCTAACCTCCCCATATGACACCGTTTATTTTTCTTTTTATTTGTGCTTTTTCTTCTGCCTTTCTCCCGTTTCGAGAATAAATCAGTCAAATCATTTTTTTGTATAAGTACGACACCGTTTCCAGTCAAATACCCCGTTTTAATTTAAAACTCCCTCCTTTTAATCAAAACACAACACCTTCGCTGATAAAAATCACTTAAACGGCGTCGTCTGACGGAATAGAGCCGTTTCCTTTTCCCGATGACACACACAATACACACACAGCTCAGTGTTTCCAAAACTAAAACAACGGCGTACTTTCCGGTAATCAACGCCGTGAGTGATGTCGTTACCAATAGTGATAACTGAAACTTACTGTCACCGCCTATTCTGTGGTCCGTCCGGACACCGTCTACGGCTAAGAACGCCGTTATTCTACTGATGTGGCCAGAAGCACGGAGATTTTGCTTAAAAGTGAAACTGTAAAACAGTTTATCCGTTGGAATATTCTCCGGCGAGGTTTTCGGCAATATCCGGCAACGCCGACGTTGACGGATGTTTTTCAGGCGACCAGTTGTTTGAAAAAAATACTAGAGAGAGAAAGAGTGAGGGGAGAGAGAGAAAGAAGGGCGGTGTTGCGCTTTTGTACTGTGTGTGTAGGGGGCGTAGGTGAAAGCGAACTTCCGATATTTATAGGTGGTTTACAAAGACAGTTTTACCCTCGATGAAGTTAGGAAATGACAGATTTGTGGCGCTTCTTTTTTGACTATTATCGTGAAAAGGGAAAAAGAATTTACTAGATTTTGGAGTTTTTGTTAAAGTTAAGGCACCATGTTGATGTGTATTTACGGTTTTGCCATTGGGTTGGAATTTTTGGATTACCTTAATTTTTTGAAAAGTTTTGGTTGATTAAACTTTGACTAACTTTTGTGATAGGGACTTTTGTTTTTCTCTTTTTTCCTTAATAGTGGAAAGCTATGTGACTAGTCTTTTTGACTTGTTTGATTTGAATTTTCATATGATTAAGTTATTGACTTGTGAATAATGAAGATTTTGTTGATATATGTGCTTTGAAATTTACATAATTATTACCTTATGTTTTTTATTTTGTTCTTTTAGAAAAGTTTTAAAGATTTACTACTTTTGACTCTCTATTTTCCTTCATAGTTGAAAGGGGTATGACTAGCTTTTCTCTTCTTCTTTTTTTGAGTTTGAATATGATTAAAGGTTACATTTTGGATAATGAATAAGTAGTTTAAATAATCTTAAATTATTGTACCAATTGAACAAATTAAGCATGTGAATCTTGTTCAAACATTGACGTAAGTTTTGACAATATAAAAATTACGCTTCGAGATCTACGTATATTTTTTTTTACTACAAATCATTAGTATCTTGTCATTCAATTTAAACTAGGTATATTAGTTAAATGGATTATTATAGTTATACATACACGATTATATTTGAACTTTTAATAATTAAGATACGGCTTAAATTTAATACTTTTGACTCTAATAAAGATGAGTTTTTTCCTAATAAGTTGATGTAAATTTATAAAATTATAAAGAGTATGATATAATGATTATGCTTATTCTTATTCTTTTTTAACTTGTGTTGAGCCCCTTACTTGAGATTTTTGTTAATTGACACCAAATATATCATACGGTCCTTATGTTGATATGATAAGAGATCCAAAAATGTAACATCGGCACAATTTTAACATAATTTTTTGAATAAATATTTAAATTGACGCTTTCAAATGTACATCTATATAAGTGATTTATAAATTTATAAATTTATAAAATACATATATGTATCTGTAATCTTTTTTACAAAATTGAATAGATCTTGATTACTGAATTAATTGCGATTATTATCTTGTTGAACTTTTCTCATTTTAAACCTCACATTTGAATTTTTTACTTAAGATTTCTATTCACTGAATATCCCCATATTAGATTTTCTATTATAAGTAATTTAATAAATCCAAATAAATAGGGTAGACCAAATTAAACCTAATCTAAATTAATGCCGTCGGCTAATAATTCCATATACAAATCTATGTACAAGATTTGTACATTTAATGAAATCTCTCACTCAAATCTATGTAAAGGATTTGTAACTTTATTACTCTTTTATATGGAGTAGGTTGCATTTATAACAAAATGTTCTATTTTCATCCAACCATATAAAGTGAATAAAAAAGAGGGCAATTGAGTAAATTCACCAAATCAATCGTTGGTCCCTCTCATGCCCACAAGTTTTTATGTAGAGAATCAACAAAGTGATTCCACTTTGATGAAATTCATATCAAATGAAAAGGAGGGACTAAAGTGTCATTAATTAAAAAGTCTTGGACAAAATGGACATTTGGAACTTACTAATTGGGGGTCGGTAGGTAAAAGACAGCAAATTTCAGAAGAAAGAAAAAAGGAAAATATGTGGAAAAACGGCGACGTTGGAAGGTGCGGTTACGCTGCGGACCGTACCATAGTGACAGCTGTGTTCCGCTAATTCCAGCTAAGCATTAAAAAGTGAGGAAAAAATATAATGTTTCATTACATTTCACTAGACAGTACAAAAGACAATAGAATGCACCCCCATAGCTGTACTATTCTTTCTCTTTATCTCCCTCTTTCTTATGTCTTCCACACACCCCACACCCTACTACCCCCTTGAACCACCCACCCCTAGACCCCCCCTCTCCCACCAAACAACACACACCATATTCCAATAAATTTAAGGAAAAAATGAAATAGAAAGAAAATGTGAAGTATAGAGCCTAGATTCTATCGAAAATATTTTTTTTATCTCCACAAGATAACAATAAAGTCTACGTATATATTACCATCTACGGATTCTACATTGTAGGAATATGCGAGACATGTTATTATTGTTGTTATTGGGTTTTCATTGTTGTATATTACACTGGTATAATAATAATAATAATAATAATAATAATAACTATTGTTAGTGCGCCACAAAAAAATGTAGTAGAATGGATAAGATTCCTCAATGCGTAATCAAAGGTCTCTGTTTCGAACATTAATTGGGAATGAAAAAAGTCATGAAAATCAAATAAGGTAGTTGTTCAGTAAGTTCTAACCCTAAAAGAGAAAGGATAAATTGCTCATGCGCTTCGTCAAGTTAGAGAGAGGATCTTGAGTTGAACAGATCATCGACTCTGAAGGCATGCAACTTGTGACTTTAGTTCTAATGGTTTGCTTTGCTACTAGGTGCAATAGTCTTTTGTGATACTTTGAATGGAGTGGTCCATACGCCCTTCCCCTCACCAAGCTTGGAGGAGAGACCCCAAGGTAGGTATCAGAGACCATACGGCCCTCCTCTTGCCAAGCTTGAAGTAGAGACTCCAAAGTAGGTATCAGACACCACGTAAATAAATAAATAAATAAATAAAAAAGAGCTACTACTAGTGCTAATACATCTTACTTCCAGCATAGTTGAGATATGCATAAAAGTGTTTTATTTTACTTGCTTGATCAAATTATTACTTGTAAACCAAGTGGGATTTATTTCCCTCCTAATGATCTACTATATAATTATGACTTTAGATTTTAGTTTGCCAATTGAATGGTAGCTCATTTATAGAGAGCTGCTGCCTTGTACAAATGTAGATACAATCCTCTGCTCACTAGGTTCTTCTCTTACTCATTCTCTTATATTAGGCATTAAAAAGGGAATGTAAAATAGTTTGATTATCCTTTTGTTACTTTTTGAAAAATAGGATTGATACTTGTCATGCCAATAATTTATTTCCATGTTCCACTTAAAAACAAATTAAACTTGTATTACCAAATTTCCTTATTCTGATTACTTTCTCTTAATTTTACCAACACACAAAATTCACCTATAAAAAGACTAAGTGGGCGTTTGGACAAAAGAATTGTGAAATTTCGAAAAAAATAAAGAAAATACAAGCGAAAATAATATTTGAAAATTAGAGTTGTCTTTGAACATGAATATAATTTGGAGTTGTTTTTAAATTTTTGTGAGTGATTTGAAGTGAAAATTTTGAAAAATAATTTTTTGAAATTTTTCAAATTTTCGGAAAAAATCGAAATTTATCTTCAACTGAAATTTGAAATTTTCATAGTCAAACATTGATTCCGAAATAAAATCAAAATTTTCCCCAAAAAAGTAAAAATATTTTTATGGCCAAACGGGCCCTATATTAACTTCCCTGAATGTTCATTCTTACCCTCTTATGATAGTTTATAGATTACTACTATAAGATATTATTTATATCCAAATATGAAAAAGAGATATACTAAGAGAAAGTGACTTAAACAGAGTTATAATTGCGTTAAATGGAAGAGAATAATTATGATTAAGTATTAACCATTAGATTTGGAACAACTACAAGACAAAGTATACCTGAGAAAGTATGTTTAATTATGATGGGGTAGCTTAGTCATACTTTAAATTATTTAGTGTCGTTAAGCCAAGCTACAAAAAGTATGGTAAAATCTCCAATAGTTAAATAGTAGTAGGCTTTCTTAATACATATTTAATTGTATTCTAGTAAATATAGTAACTAATATGCTATTACATTTTAGAAATTATTGATTACGTAAAATAATAATAATATATATAAACCAAATCCAAATTGGTTTGTTTTCTCTTCTTTTTTACTTTAAACGATATACATGTAATTTTAGTTACACAATGTTTAATTTTAACGTTCGATTAATTCGGTTCAACCATTTATCTCCTTTTACAAAATAATCAATAAACTGACATTAAAAAAAATAAAAATCAAAGAAGGGGTGGGGGTGTGGGGGGTGGGAAAGAGACAATAATTAATCAACTTTGTTTTACATGTTGAATCTGTGTGTTAATTACTTGGCCATTTATACAGCTTGGCAATTTCGAATATTCGTATCCTCATTAATTTTTATTTCATTTTGTGATATATACTATAGTTTTTATTTTTTAAAATGGAAGTGGGGTGGTCCCTTTCATAGCTACACAGTCCGTCTTGGCTCTCATGCGCCAAATATTATAGCAATATATGTTTTGACTTTGATTTGACCAATGAAAACTTCCATCTTTATTGTCCTTATTAGTCATTCTTATTTTTATAAGTACACTCCTAAGTAAAATAAACTTAAACACTTGATACAATTGAAATATCTCTTTTACATGTTCATTTTGCACCTATCACGGGGTCTTAACATGCCTAGGGGGTCGAAATTAACTTCAAGTTATTAAAAAGATTTAGTCCAGTACACGAAGCATTTCGCGTTCATGCAGGATCCGAAGAAGGGTCGTACGGCCGGAGGCGAACCCAGAATTTGAAGGTCGGGAATGCACTTTTGCTTTCAACGAAAAACTACTTTGTTTACAAGGTGTCACTGCTAATATATTAGTATTTTTTTAAATCATGTACATATATTCATGAAAATCTTGCCGAACTTTTCTAGGTGCCGGCGACCCCTCACATTGATAACATAGTTGTATACGGGTAAACCCGGGTTCACGGTGTACCTCGATCTTCGATAGAATAAATCGAGCTCAAAACACTACGACGAAGGGCCGAAATCGAAGCAAGGGTCTCATCGGGTCAGAGTTCGGGGGCACGACGCCCACCCTCGAGAATATCAGGATCATCATCTGGAGTCGGTCCTAATCCTGAAATATTTCGGAGAACGTTGTCAGGCAATCAAACACGATCAACAAAAGGCAGTGTGCTTAGAATCATCAAGAATTGTGTTTGAAAAATAAAAGAGTTTTGTAACACCTTACCGGTTCAACGCCCTGTTGTGCTTCGTTGAACAAGCATGTCGCATCCACCTCGTTTATTTTTGCCTGGTCTTCTTCGGTTACCAGGCACAAGAGGTAACTAGCTATCCCGACAGGGGCAGAGAGAACCTGGGCGTCCTCCGGGATGCTGATAATTATTGATGGCTTCCGACGAGGATCCGTGCTCGAAGCTGGGAATCGGTTGACCAACCTCGGACTTAAGTTCCACTCGCCGATCCCCGAGGATGGGCTTTTCCTCGGCACTTCTAAGTCGCACAATCCGGTGAAGTCCTCCGGGGCGGATGAGTCTACGTCGTCAAAGAAGCTTCGAAAGGGATTGTCCGCTCCATGGACCCCCTCATTAGATCGTTCCTTCGTCGTTCGGGCTTCATCGAACATTGATTATGTGAGCGAAGGTTTTCCGGAATATCTATGATGCCGGGCGGGGCAGATCCGGCGTCTTGAGGGTTCTCAACCCTCACTACTGCATCAGCCTAACGAACTTGAGAGGGATTAGCCTCCGTCGTTACCCCCTTGGTTGCCGCCCATTCCTCGGGCAAAGATGGCTCGTAGGCCATAAAGAGTTCATCTTCCTCGGGCTCGAGTCAAGCACTCGGGAGTTAGAGGTCTCCTTTGGCTTACGGACCAGCCTCATTTTCATTTACTTTTTCTCCGAGCTCGAGGGAACTCGAAGCCCTCCTCATTTTATTCTCTCTGGCCTGCTTCGGGGCAAAAGACTCAACAGGCAAGTCCTCGTCCCCGACCGGAGGCCTAAGCTCGACGTTCTTAGGCAAATATGCGAAGGAAAATAAAAGGGAATAAGAATGCAATGCTAGAAGAAGAAGCTCAATACGACCTACTAGGGGAAGGAACCTTACTATGGGAACGAGCCTCCCAATGACCTTTCGAGAGTTTGCGCCATAAGTGCTCGGAGTAGGGCATCTATGAAATAATACCCTCGACCCACTCCTTGAGCCGAGGGATAGCATTCGAAACTCATGCAAGGGCAACACCACAACAAACACCGATAATAAAAAGAAAGATAAAACATGAAATCAACTCTTAAAGGGAGTCATGCTTACGTAATACGTTCCACCTCTCTGGGAACGGCCTCCACTCAGCAGGTACCGGGTTGGAACCTCACCCGGACAAGGCGTCCTTGCTAACCCCGATCCTGGCCCTCGTCGATGCTCGAAAATTGGGCTTTGCTGGCCCGACGTATAAGCTTTATCAATCCCTCTCCTCGAAAAATTCGGAGACTGTACAAGAGGAGCAGATGATCGATGGTGAACGAGCATCCATCAATGTTGTTTACAAAGAATCGAAGGATGATTACGACCCTCCACAATGATGGGTAAATTTGGCTAAGACATATGTTATACCTTCTGCAGAGGTCTAAGATGACCAGGTCCACGTGGCCCAATGTAAAGGTATAAGTATAAACACTTAGATATCCCTCAACTTGGGTGGTAATGGCCTCATCGGAGTCGGGGACTACTATGTCTTCTTCGGCCCATTGTAGACTTTTCGGACCGAGGGAAGGACTTCTTCGATAATTGAGTAAATGTATCTCGAGGCCTCCTCACCCCGACTCTGTACCGAATAAGGCTTCTCAACATTGAAGTCATCGGTGACCGAACAACCCCCGAGAATGAACATTTTCAAGGGGGCTATTCTACCTGTTCATCAACAACCACATCAGGAACAGTCTCCTCGACCTCAATGGTCAGTCGCGAAGAAGGAGGAACATCCTTTTGCGGAACAAATTTTGAGGTTTTGCCAATATTGTGGAAGAAAGGTTGAAAAAGATAGAGAAAGATTGAAAGTTTAAAGCTCAGATGTGTTGACTTGAGTTGATGATGAGTGAGGATTTTGCAACAAACTGAAGAACCTCGAGTAACGGGGGTAGAAATGCTAGAGTATGAAAAGGAGAAATCTTAAGATTATGAGGGGTAGAAGATTTGGCATGAAGTGAAAAATGGACAAAGAAGGGGATATTTATAGGGGTTATATGGCTCTTCGAGTACAGGGACAGCCGACTGGCGGCTCATACGCATTTAATGCCATTATGACATGACTGACGAGATGTTTCAAGTTTTTTGTCGTTTCTATCAAGGCGTATCGAGGATCTCATATTATTTCTCGTTGTTTTCTCTCCGAAAAATGAGGACTATCTGTATACGATAAAATCGGGTTCGCAATGCACCCCAATCTCCAATAGGATAAATCAAGCTCAAAACACTATGACAAAGGTCCAGAATCGAAGCAAGGGTCTCATCGAGTCAGAGTTAGGGGGCTCAACGGCCACCCTCGAGATTATCAGAATCATGATCCGAAGCCGGACCTAATCCTAAAAGATTTCAGGGAACATTGTTAGGAAATCAAACACGATCAACAAAAGGCCGTGACGTCCGCGACAGTCCGGAGATCACGGCGTGGATCTCGGCACGTATCGATAAAGAACCGACAATCAGTTAAACATAAGATTTTTTTTACCTTTTATGTAATTGTACCTATAGTAGGATTCCTCTACTATATAAAGGGGCTGAATACATACGGAAACACTTAAAGTTGGCACGATTTTTCATTTAGACACCTAAACTTAGGGGTATTCCTAATGAGCACGTGCATTACATGAACTTTGTTCCAATTAGACACTCTTTTGACTATCAGTGAAACTTACAAAGTGTGTGCAATACACTCGTTGCTGATGTGTCGAATGACGAATAAAATGAGGATATATATCTTTTTGAGTTAAAAAAAAGAAGGAAAAACTATGTTAAATCTATTTAATGTGTGTTCTTGGTGTTCTTCACTATCTTCATGTGTGTTCTTGTTCCAACCAAGATTTTAATCCAAACTTTTAAGAGAAACTCCTCCAAATTTGTTATAACTTGATCTAAAGATTCTCCAAGACGACCTGAAGGCAACCCCAACATTAATTTCATAATATTTCATCAAATCAAGTAACCCATTTTAAACCTTCAAGCTTTTTAAGAACCTATTAATGGTGTTTCGATTTGAAATGAATAACTCGGACTCATTTTAGTTTTAATTAATAGGGGGCTGCTCCTGAAGATGAGTGACGTCTAGAGATGAATGGGGTGAAGAAGAAGGGTTCGGCGATGGGGTTAGAGAGGAGGGTGGCGGAGCAGTTGGTGGCGATGAAATTTTCAGCCAAATGGATTGTGTTGAAATACTCCAATCCATATCCTATCCTTTTTTGTTGAAATACTCTAAGGCTGCAACAACCAAATAAATGGGGCGCCATTCTTGTTGTGTGAAGCAGATGCTAAGGAAAGGATTATGATCACAAGAAGAAGATGAGAAAGTGGAGGAGGCAATGATGGAAATGGTGGTGCACATAAACAAGAAGAAGAAGAAGAAGGAAATAAAAAAGACCAAAAAAGAAGAAAAAAAATCTGTTTTTGGGCTCTTCACGCTCCTATATGGGGTGAAACTCACTCTATGTGCCAACTCAGCAAAAAGTGTTAAATTGGAACAAAGTTCGTGTAATGCACGTGCTCATTAGGAATACCCCTAAGTTCAGGTGTCTAAATGAAAAATTGTGCCAACTTTAAGTGTCTCCATATGTATTCAGCCATATAAAGGAGGTGTGATAATTCATGAGAAACATTGTAACACGCATTCCTAAGAAATACATTACTATTTTTACTGCTATAAAAGCCTTTTCTTGTTCATCAATACTGGTCATTGTGAGCCCGGATTGAGGGTGAACGTTACACTAAGGCTGTAGTCATCCTCCTTGCATGGTTTGAATTTACTATATATTTACTTGTTCATTATAATTCAATTTATCGTTTTGTATCATATATATTAATCTGTGCATCTTTAAAATCGCTTATAAATTTAATTGTTATCCGATTTTGAGGGTAAATAATAGCTCCGCCTCTAGTCGCACCACAAGAGATGTCATTTAGGCACCTACTCTGATGCAAGTATTAGTGACTGATTCACGGCTCAAACCCGTGACACATAGGTTATACGAAGACAATTTTACTGTTGCTCCAAGATTCCCATCAATTATCTTCATGTTATTAAAGATCAATATTCTCAAGAGAAAAAAAAAGGAGAATTCATCATTCTCACCTAATAATATATTAATTTATGATCTATGAGTAAGAAATAGAAGCATCTAGCAGCGAAGAGAAGAGAGCGTTTTCTTATGACGATGAACCAAAATATACCCAAATATAATGACAATAAAAAACCGTTTTTGATATATATTTGAAATGTTGGCATGTTATTGTAGTTACTTCCTAAAAAGTATAAATAAAAGAAAGGAAAAAGCATGAGTAATTGAATATCACTATCAAAACCCGTCTTTATTATCAAGGCTTAATTAAGCATGCTAAAGTAGCAAGCATTTCCTATAGTGGTCAAGTGGTGGCTTGACCATACCAATTATTTATATAAAAAAAATATAGTTTGTTACATGGTATTCGGTATTAATATTGGGATCCGATTAAATTCGAACAGAATAGTCTATATATGGGGTAAAGTCAAAAAAATTTAGCCCGGTAACCCGGTGCACAAACCATGTGAAAATAGTATGAACTAGTCATTTTTCGGAAAGAAAATCGAAAGATAGCCAAGGTTTACAAAGTTACTATAAAATAGCTACTGTTTTGCTTAAACACGAAAAGTTTCAGTATAATATGCAGGATTATGGAGCTCCATAATCCCGGATATTATACTTGAACTTTTCGTGTTTCACCAAAACAGTGACTATTTTTTAATGACTTTGTAAATGCTGTCTATTTTTCGATTACCATTATGAAAAATGGCTAGCCCGTGCTATTTTCACCAAAGCATCTCGCGTTTAAGTAGAATTCGGGGAAAGACGGCATTGCGAGGGGTGTAATGTAAAGTATAAAGTGTTTTCTAACAAAAGCAAATTTATACTCAAGACTCAAACCTGAAACTCATGGACGAAGACACCACACTCCTTATTGGTATTTCTAAAAAGTTTGTTGTACAACAACGCTTAAGAGATAATATCATATATTTTAATCAGTTGTCATAATCAAAATAAGTCATTATCGTAGGATTCTAATATCCACGTATAGCTTAGGAAAATTGAAAGCTTTTCTAAAGTTTTTGATAGGGATATAACGGGCGGTAATGCCCATGGCCCACCTTTCCCTTAAAAAAACTTTATATATAATATCTAGCTTATTCATTAACTGTTTTTTTAATATTAAAACTTGACTCCAAACTCATTTGAGGGTTCTTTACTAAAATTCACATATTAATCGCATGCTCTCTTGCTTTAGCTACTCCTATAAATTAAAAGAAAAATGCAAATATGATTCAACCCAAATATAAAAGAATATTTCACATACTCTTTAGAAAGGAACCTTGAAGCAACGATAAAATTATTTTCATGTAATATATAAATTACGTGTTCGAGCCGTGCAATCACCCACTAATGCTTGTATCAAAATAGTATACCTACATTCAAAGTTCGAAGTTCTAATCATTTTAAGTTACTGGGTTCTAAATTAATAATTTATATATATATATATATATATATATATTCATGAATTTTTAAGACAAATATAGGGTTCGAACCAAAGCTACTGGGTTTGCCCGAACCTGATCTTGGCACTCCAGCTCTATCCATGCCTACGACACATCCACTTGAGGTGCGACCGCTTCTCGGACCCTACGTGAATACGAGATGCTTCATGCACCATGCTAGACTGCCTTTTTTTTCTAACTTCACGTACACTTTAATAAAATAAAGAGAAATATAACATAAAATATTATTTCTTCACTTTTCTTTTGTTGACATTTATGGAATTTTCATTTTGTTCTTCTTTTAAATATAAAATATAAATAGTGTGTTTGCCATTTCAACGGATTTGTGAAAATTCTTCAACTTTTGTATATGTCAGATATTCAGATCTATCTCCCAATAGAAAGAAAAGATTTGAGTGAAATGACTTGACAAGAAGAAGCCACCGACCAAAAAGGTGCAACTTGCAATTTGTCCCCCACTTTTATTTAACAAAATAAATTCAAAATTACAAAAATTTCTTGTATACACACAATCATGTATTTGTATTAAAATTTTAGTTTTATTACCAAACCAAGCCACTCTATGTATTGTTTTTATTGCTAGCATAAGAACTTTTATATAACGTTTTATCTCACGTCAAATGACACAATATTTAATTACACCAACTCTCTCTATGACAGCTTCGTTTGTTGCAATATTATTTGATTTTTATAGTGAATAGTTGTTATACACCTATAACAACATTTGACGTTTAAATATATTTTGGCTATTATAAATAAAAATTATCCAAAATTAATTATTTTTCCTTTTTTAATGTTACATATAAAAAAATAAGAAAATTATTCAAGTTTAAAATCTCAAAGATATACATATTTTACTAGTTAAGTATTGAAAAAAGCTAATACATTATTAATAAATTCATAAATAAAAGTATAAAGATTTAAACTCTAAGAGAGACATTCAAAAGCTACCTACTAAAATATTTTTTAAGATTGATGGAAGATTTTTGTAATTGTAGCTTGTTTCGTAGATTTCATTATCTTACTAGCGATGTAATGCTTGAATTGACGAAGATTCATGTCCAAATTTTCAGCAAAAAAGGTATCTAATAGTTTTCCCTAGAAGACAATCTAAGAGCTTAACAGTTAAATTTTCTATCCAAATATTTTTTGGAATTTGTCTAATAAAAAAGACATCACGTGCAAATCTTCAAATCTTATATCGTATGCAAGTTTTTAGTGAAAAAGATTATGTGCGTATTTTTAAATTATTATTAGTAATCGTAAAGATTCTATATATGGCTATAATAAAAGGGTAATTCTACAAAAAATATTATGTTATAAATATGGTTGTTGTTATTATATGTATGATTGTTATATAGGAATGTGTTATTGAGAGATTTGAGGTAGTATTACTTTTGCAAGAAAAAATAAGCATGAAATATCATATCAGTAATGATAAGTTCTATGACGAATATAAACTACATTCAGTTAACAATACAACAATTTATGATGACAATTATATTTATATCATATTGCTAGTTGCAATAAAATAAAAGGAGCGGCAAAAAAAAAGGTTGTGAAATTTATAGACTTATAAACAACACGTGGTCCAAAAACCACCCATTATTAAAAATTCAAAAAAATATATAAATAAAATAAAAAAATCATCAAATAGACGACAATGGACGTGACATTATACCGTAGAATCTGCTTGGCTGCTAATATTTCTAAGTGTCGGCACCATTGCTGATTGCTGAGAGTGAGAGCTGTGCATTTTTTAGCTGAAAATATCACTTAGATTAAGTAAGTAAATAAATAAATAAATAAATAAATAAATAAATAAGAAAAGACAGAAAAGTCCACAATACGAAAGTCTACTTATTTAATTTTCATTCATAATCCAAATATTGCCCCAAAACCGATGTTTAATTTCAAATTTTAGGGTCGTTAGAAGTTATCTCAAGATTAATTATCTCGGAATTAATTATTCCATCTTTTCATGGGATAAAAGAAATACTAAGCGAGCCCTTAAGAATAAAAAAGTTAATGTTAAAAAGCGTTTCCCTCTTTGAATATCAAGCGGCACTATTGGACCACTGAGCAACATATATCAAATGATTATATTAAGAAATTAAAAATAAATTTTAGATATATTTTGAAATGAAGTAATCTCGTAAATAATAAGGTGAAGAAGAAAAAAGAAAAAAAGGAAAAAAAAATGTTTGGTGGAATTGAAACATTACACCTAAGTTATACTTAAATTCCATATTAAGCATTCTAATTTATACTTAATAAAAAATTAAAATAAGCATAAAAATGAATTTAAAAAGTCAATTTGATTCTTCAAATGATAAGAATTGCTAAATTATGGGGAAAAAGAGAATAGAGGACAATGTTAACAAATTTTTCAGTTGCGTAAAATTGAAAATTATTAATGTGTAAGAATAAATTGGTAAATGTTGAAAGTATGGTAACTCCTAATTAATAGTGTCCTCTATTATACCATATATGAAACCTTATTACCCCTAAATGTGCATAGTTTGTTAATTACCCGCTCAGTCCACACTTTAACTACAATTTATATACCATTCGACTATTAGACATTAAAAGAGCAGAATATTCCCTAAAAACGCGCTAAAATTAAGGAGAGAATCTTGGTGTTAATTGATTCTACATTAAATTCAATTTTCAAAAAGGGAAAGGAAATTTCTCATCTGCGTATTTTTCTCCAGAACTACAATTCAAATTCTCGAAAAAAAAAGAACGAACAATTCAAATTTTCGAGTTTCAACAACTCAAAGTTGAAAAAAATTGTTCTTTCATATATTTTCCATCATTGATAGCCATTAAAAAGCTTGAAAGCTTTGAATTCAAATTTGGGTTTTCAAAAATCATTATTTGTTTGGATTGAGTGTTGTTGTAAATAATTCGGAATATGTTTAGGAGTTTATATCTCAATTTTGAGGGGTTTTGGTGAAGATTATACTTGGTTTTGACTGAATTTCAGATTGAAAGTAGAAGAAGAAGAAGAAGAAGAAGAAGAAGAAGAAGAAGAAGAAGAAGAAGAAGAAGAAGAAGAAGAAGACATATTTCCAGAAATTGTAGATCAATTGTAGATAAATTATAGATAAATTGTAGATTGGGAAGACTAAAACTTCTACAAATCTTCTACAATTATGTCGAAAATGCCAATTATGCTACAATTGAAATGAGAATTGGAATATTAAAATTCAATGTATCCAATTTGTAGATATCTTGTAGATAAAATTTCTACAAATAAACTACAAATCAGTTTAAGTATTGTATAAAGTTTTATTGTTTTTAAGGGTATCTACAAAATTACTACATTTATACTACAATTAAACTACAATCTTATTTGGAAAAAAATGTTAGTGTAGGTACCCTCCTTTTCTCTTTGGTAGGGTGGGTAGGTGAGGGTGAGGGTGAATAAGCAATGAAAATCACAGGTTAGTGTAATTAGTAGGAGTAATTTCAAAATACTCTTTGATGTTCAAGACACTGTGCAGTGGTTTAATAGGTTTAAATGGATCATACAATTGACATTCTGCAAATGTTATTTTGGTTGTCTTATAAGTTCAATCGCTCAAACTTTTTCCAATTTCACGTTTTCTTCAATGGGCTGAACTGAACGGATATGTATTGCAAGTTTAATTATTCTTTTTTTTTTGTCAACCCAACATAGATAATTAGGTTGATATAGCGATCTCACGCCTTTTTTTCTAACAATAAGGTCGAGTTTTTCTCTTTACTAATTATTATTGAATAGTTTTACTACATATCTTTATGACAATTTGTTCCAAAAATTCTTGTTAATGATTTGGTCGTATGTGCTTCTCTAATAAACTTTTCCAGCTATGCTTTTATATGTTTGAAATGTGGGATTAAGGGGAGAGGGAAATGTGAGATATATAGGAATTAAGGGGGGAGAGAAACTTGAGATATATGGACACCTTTAATTAAGGAGTAAAAAACTGCCAATTAATTATACCTCTAAATTAATTATGGTATATAAATGGTAATTTGGTATGCTGAAATGTAATAAACACAAACCTTAAACATTAAGGGTAATAAGGTTTCATATATGGTATAAGAAAGTAAAAATCCCGTCTTTTATTGATAGTAAGCAACTTAATAGTTCATATTCTTAAAATTTTAAGATAACATTTATTCCCTTACTTTAATAAATAATTAAAATAAGTATTAAAAATGATTTAAAAAGTTAATTTGATTCTTCAAATGATAAGAATCGTTATGATTATGTATTCAAAAAAGGATAGAGGACAGTGTAAACAGATTTTTTCAGTCGAGTTCAAAATCATTAATTTGTAAGATTAAGTTTGGTAAATGTTGAAAATATAGTAATTTCTGTTAATATGTGTAATTGACAATATGCAACTTAATAATTTCATATTATAAATAAACATTTATTCCCTTAATTCAATTTAAATTATTTCTGCTTTCTAAAAATAATATAAATGAGATTCGCAACAGGCCCAAAGCACTTTCTTCTACGCACGACACGTGTCATGTTCCCTGCTTTGACAGCTTATAGCCAATTCACTTCTTTCAAATTCCTATTTTGCCCCTTCCATTGGCAAGGGCCCCACACGTACAAACATTTCTCTCACGTGGCACAATTATCAGGGCACCTCCAACTTGCAACTGAATGGTCACGTGATCGGCCACGTCATTATTACGTCAGTGACACGTAGGACCCACGGTTCTTATTCATTATGGGATCTCACTTTGCCGAAAGCATAAGATTATTTGCCTTTTTGACCGATAAGATAAAAGCATAAAGGTTTGGTTTTACATGTCATCTTTCTTCCTTGTGATAAAATCTAATAGATCATTATAAAAATTTTACTTCGACGAGAAAAATGTGTTATTAATGAAAATTATGTTTTGTAAATAAGGGAATTTTGTATTTTTGTACGTGTTGTAAGATTTTTTTTTTTCATCAGCCTAAATTTTGGTGGACATTACATGATAGCTACAATGGTAGATGTAGCATGTATATAGTGAAAATAATCAAGATACACACAATTTAGTTCAGACGTTACATTATGTGATAGTTATGATGGTAGAAATAACAGATAAGCGGTAAAAATAATCTAGGTGCACACAAATTAGTTCAGACGTTACATTATGTGATAACTATGATGGTAGAGATAGCAGGTATACAGTGAAAATAATCGAGGTGCACGCAAAGTAGTTCGGATGCTACATTACGTGATATCTATGATGGTAGATGTAGCAGTTATGTGGCGAAAATAACTGAGGTGCACGCAAATTAGTTCGGACGCTACTGTTTTTAATTTTAGAAAAAGATGTAACGGTAAATTGTATGGGTCAAAATCCGATCAAGGAAATTCGGCACAAAGAGGTGATTAACGTTAGATTTGTAACTTATCATTGACATCTTGGCCGAGGTCGATCAGTGGTCAACAGAACAAGGCGTTGAGTGGTTCATCAGGGCCGAGGTCGAGCAACGTGTGCAGAAATAACGGCTAGCATAGCTTTGGAACTTTCAAATGGAATATTCCATTGAATATTCCTTCTGTTGTACCTTTTAGGGTTATTTGGGAATATCCATATAAATAGTAGGAGAGATAAGGCCAAAGACAAAGGGGGATATTCCATTTGATAAGAATACTTTTGAAAAGTAAACTCTCTAGATAAATTCAAAGAACAACTTTGTGAAAGAGATTCGGTCTTTACATTCTATCCATTATCATTTTCACCAGATCCAAGAAAGTGTATAATATTCTCTCATATTCTTGTCATTCAACATTGTTAGAAGAAGGAATCAATTGTCTCTTTCATTATTGGGTAAATCTTCTTCCTTATTTATATTTAGTGTCATTTATTACTTATTCTCACCCTATTAATAGCAACAACATTTATTATGTATTGCATTAAATCAATTTCAATGTGGTCCCATATTATCCACGTAAACTGATTCTAGACCTAGGGTTATTATCTTTAACTAGGATTAACCCCTTATCCTTTTACTTAATTAGTTTAATAAAGAGCTTCATACTTTTTGGTCAAACAATTTGGCGCCGTCTTTGAGAATTTTTCAGTTAAACTTTTAGTTTCCTCTAGATCTATTTAAAAAAAATACAACACTTTCTTGTGCACACAAATCTAACATGACAGGTAATGGAGAGGGAAAGAGGAAGGCGATAGACGACCTCACCACTAATCTCCTTAACACCATCAACGAAGTAGATGAAACGGAAGGTGGGGATGTAACACCAAATGCATCTCCCCGCCGAAATAGCTCGCCCCCCTCATGACAGTATCACAACCTCACACGGTAAAGGAGCCTCTACGTACGCAACGGAAGAGGCACCACCAACAGAGAAGAAGTTGCTCGAGGCATGGTTGACAAACACGCCGACCAACATCCTTGACAAGTACGCTCAAAGGCCAAACATAGAAGATGCAAGAGTTTGCATTGCGTCAGCGACAGGCGAGCAACACGCCCCCTTGTAACAGGTATTACTCACAATGTTAGTGATGCAGGTAACGACACCCTCACAGCCATTTTGGGGAAGATGGAGGAGATGGAGAACGAGAACAAAAGGCTCCACGACCAAATGAAAGAACATCAAGAAAGGGTGGACAAAATATCAGGAGCCCCAAAACTCCTACCAAGAAGGGACGCCGGTCGGTTTGTTGAGCAGTAAAAGGAAACAACCTCGCCAAAGAGCAAGTATCCTCCATCTTATTGAAGAAGTTCGGCGAAACCCTCACTAGGGGTGCGTTGACTTGGTATTCATGGCTGCCCGCATATTTGATTGAAACATTCGAGGAGATGACTGACAAGTTCGTAACAGCCCATGCCAGAGCAAAAAAGGCGGAGGCAAGAGTAAATGACATATTTGCCATCAAACAATCACCTAGAGAGGGACTAAGGGACTTCCTAACTCGATTTAACCGATTAAGGATGACCTTACCAAACGTATCGGAAGGAATGGCCGTGGCAGCCTTCCAAAACGGGATGAACAGAGGCGGTTCGAGGGCGACCAGAAAGCTACTGAGTTGCCTCATGAAATATCCCCTGACCACTTGGGACGAAATACACAATGCTTATTGCGCCGAAGTTCGAGCTGACGAAGATGATCTAATGGGCCGACCCAATGGCTAACTTCGGTATAATTAGAGTCTAGAAAGGACCGGAGAAATGACAACATGAGAGATCTAGCAGGACCCCGACCTAATCGGGAAAGACATCAGCCCTACGTCAGAGGCACCCTAATGCCGCCTCCCCGCCATGACGAAAGCCCATCTAGGCCACAAATAGGAACTCACCAAAGTGAGAGAAGTATATCCCCTTATTATCCACTCACAAATTATGTGTTCCCCCCAGAAATAGTCTACGCGACGGAGAAACTCGACCCAAAAGTGAAGTGGCCGCAGAAGATGAGATCCGACCCAAGCACCAGAAAATCAAATACCCTCTACGAATTCCACCAGGAGAGGGGTCACAAAACCGAGGATTGTATCGCCCTAAGACAAGAGGTTGTGAACATGCTTCACCAAGGGCACTTGAAAGAATTTATAAGCGACCGAGGGAGAGACAACTTCGCTCGAGGATGTGAATAGCACCAGGGACCACACAAATCACCTTCCCCAGCTCGAACCATTCAAATGATCATCTGAGGGGCCGACGATGCATAAATCAATAACATGAAACTCACTACCACCCACAAACTCAAACAGTCGATCACTCATGAACGGTACGACGAACTCGAAGAAGTATCATCTTCGATAAGTCGGATACCCACAGTTTGGATATCCCTTACTATGATGTCCTTGTCATTACTTTATGCATCTTAGATACTGATGTAAAATGTATTATGGTTGATGATGGGAGTAGAGCATGCATTATCCACCCTCGAGTTCTCGCACAAATGAAGCTTGAGGATAGGATAGTGCCACGTTGTATCACATTGACGGGTTTTAACAATGTAGTTGAGTGGACATCTAGAGAAATCACGCTGCCCGTCCTGGCTGGCAGCATCACTTTGGAGACCACGTTCCACCTCATGGACTAGGATACGGTATACAACGCCATCATAGGTCAACCTTGGATACATGCCATGAAAGTCGTCCCCTCCAGCTTATATCAAGTCATCAAATTTCCCACCCCTTAGGGGGTATTCAGCATCCGAGGAGAACAACGGATTGCTCGAGAATGCTACCACGTCACCCAAGACTGTACATATACCCAACAATTGAAGGGTAAAGCTAAAGAAACATAGCAATCAATAGGGTTGAGGTCGAGCCTTTCTTTTATTGATCCAGCCTATACCTATTTCCTCTTGCTTCGCACGGCCGGGAGCGAGGATGAGAAGGGTATGATCAAAGACCCAAAAGTCGTAGTAGCCACAAGATCAACTGTAGAAGACCTCGACCCCATCCAACTCGATGATAATGACCACAACAAGAAAGCTTTCATCGGCCACAAGCTCCAAGAACCAGGTAAATTCCGTCAATTCTTAAAAAGTAATGTAGACCTATTGTTTTTTCCCATGCAGACATGTGATCAGAGCCAACCCTACACCACTATAAAGTGGCAAGAGCGTTCAAAGCAGCTTTTACCCGAGATGGTCGGGATCGAATCCACAGGGAGCTAGAAGTGGGAATTGGATTCCTATCTAAACTAGAGATGCGTAATGCTCTTAATTAATTTTCCAATCATCTTTTGGTTGGTTATTAGTTCTAATATTTATGCTAATTATAAGCTAAATTAAACTAAGAATGATTACTTGTAGGATGTTCTAAATAGTTAAAGAGGCACTAAGGAAGTGACTTTCTCCTAGGTGAATACTTGACGAGATCTAAAGCCTAAGGCAAAGAAGTTATGTTGGGAACTGTGATATAGCCAATGCATAGAACTACTCACTCTATACCTCTCGGTAGCTTGAGTGACTTTGCCCTAATTGACTTTCTCAATACCAATTGGGTATCAAAATTGTGCAAGCAATATAGGCTCAAATCGGGTATTACTATCTCTAGGTTTAACCCTTTAATTAGGTCTATCAATCTCTTGATTACATCCCAATTCCTTATTGGACTGATTTTCCTAGACTCAAGCTCTCTTTCTCAAGAAGAACCCAAGTCAAATAGGTACAATTAGTGTTTGCAACCACTAATTCAACATAGAAAACACAAATCAGTCTAAATATCAACTACCCATAAACATATAAGCCTTAAATCAAAAGACCCATCGAATACCCACATTAAGGTTGAGCCACAACCCTAGCTAATGGGTCTAGCTACTCATAATAATGGAAGAAAACAAAGAAATAGATGAAGAATAACCCATATGATTTAATTACAAGCTAATACAAAGAAGATTCAGTGTTAATCTAGCTACAATTTACTCAAAATAGCCTAACACAGTCGTTCACGTGCTCTGGTCTTTCGTAGATTACAAAAGATGCCCTAAAAATGTGTAAAGAAAGTATTTATACTAGGCCGAATTTTCTGGACAAAAATACCCCTAACGAGGTAGTGCGGTCCACACAAAATGCACCACGGACCGCAATGAGGCTTCTTGGCTTAATTGATCATTCTCTGAATCTGTCCAGTGCGGGCCGCATAAAATGCACCGCGGCTACGGTGGCTTCAATGCGGTCCGCACAAAATGGCTTGCGGATCGCGCTGGCTTCAATCTCCATTTTTCATAACTCTCTGAATCTCATCTCCGCGGACCACACAAAATGAAGTGCGGTCGCGGTGAGGCTACTACTGTCCGCACAAAATGGTTTGTGGCCGCTGTGCTTGAATTACCAAAAACTGCACCTCTCTGAATCTTCTCATTACGGACCACACTAAATGGATTGCGGCCGCAGTGGATCTGTTTTAATTGTGCTTGGACTTGTTCTTAGTACTTGTGCATGTTTTACTCCTTTTTGAGCTGGTTTTGACTAATTGTCATCTTTTTTACCAAACCCTGCAAACAAGTACAAACATGTAAGTCTTTTGGACTATTTTGTATACATTTTTAATCAAAATTCAAATAAAAATGAGTGTAATCCCCAAAACTTAAGCTTTTGCTTGTCCTCAAGCAAACAAAATAAGACTCACATCTTAAGAGTAAATCCAAGAAAATTTAGATGATCTAAAGTGACCTCATCTAGCATCAATTGGGACTAACAATTTCCCTCATACAAATGAATCATTAACACCATTCGACCTTCAAAGCACCATGGTTTTAGTGCGACACAGGAGCATCAAGAGTTGACTCAAACCATCAAAGAAACTCTTTCTACTACTTTGGTCATTGTGGAACCCAAACTCATACTCCTCACCTCTCCCTAAGAAAACCTCACTTTTAAATTGTAGCACTCAGAACGAGGATTGTGGAAAACACACTCATCTCTCTCAAAGAAAGGTCACAAGTCCGGCTCTAAGTACCATAAGCTTTCCCCTTATGTGAGTCACCACTAATGTAAGCTTCATTCAACTCAAGATTATATAGGGCTTTTGTGTAGATATAGTGAAGGTTATTGGTTCAGGGTAGGAAATATTTGGTCGAGGTAGGTTTTATCTTCCCTTAAGCACTTCATTTGCTTCATTTTGGCACACATGCTCTTAACTTTTTGAGTCATTTAACTTCTTTCTTAGGGGTTAGAGAGACACACTGTCACTCTTTCTTGCTTATTTCAAACCTATTTTCTCCTTTCTCAACTTTCCACACCTTTTATCTCTTTACTTTTATTGAATCCTTTCATTTTTTTCTACATTGATCATTCTTTTTGACTTTTTGATTTTCTTTATTTTTCATTGCCTTTTCTTTTCTTCATTTTGTACCTTTTACCACTTTGTTGCATTCCTACTCTCTCCCCCCAAACATATGCTTTTGCCTTGTGCTAAGGAAAGATTAGGTGCCAAGAGAGAGTATTTTTAGAACGTGTAAAGGCTTGTATCGTGATTTTTGAAAGAAAAAAGGCCTATGGCTCAGAAGGGTTGACTAGGGATATTATCATTGGTAGGCTATGGAAGTTTTCAAGACATCAATCGGATCAAGGAGAGCCTATAATCACATCTCAAGTCAAACTACACTTAGAATTTTGCCTAGACAAACATTTAGGGCAAGTTCTAGACTAATGGCTCGGGACTTGGACTTGCAATTCAAATTCTCACCACACAAGATATAGGGTTGTTAAAGAGACAGAGTCGGGGGCCCACAATAACCTTAGATAAGACTTGAGCAACATGAATGGTCCCAAAAAATCACTTGATGATTATCGGCCAACATAAGAGTCTCAAGGTGACAACTTTCACCATCCTAAACACAATAATTTATTTTTGACCATAGGATCAAAGACAAATGTGTTAGGACCAAGTGAAGCTTTGTTTGAAGCACCCTTACTAACTAGCTACTATTTACACAAAAAGCAAAAGAAACGGACTCAAACCCTTAAGAAGGTTGTCATGCCATCCATCACCGGGAAGAGCCACCCGGTTCACACGAATTACACCTTTGGAAAGAACTATGACATTAAAAAAATCAAAGGCTTATTGAATGCAAAACCCAAAATAAGAAGCTATCAAAATGAAATAAGAAGCTATGAAAGAAAAAATGCGGAAAGTAGAATGAATATGTACAAGAGGGGATTTAGATGAATATACATAAGGGGGAATGAATATATACATCAAAAAGTAACTTTATATACAGACTAAAGTTGTAAAGTGCGAAAAGTGAACTAAAATGGTTAAATTATGTACATACCAAAAGTAAAAAGAAAGCATAATAAAAAGAAAGTAATGTCATATATACGACCCAAATCATCCAAAATAGGGTCTACCCTCTCAAATGAGAGCTAGCATTGTCCTCAATGCTAACTAACCAAAATAAGAACAATAAAAGATATAGAGTACAGAGAAACTCCCTATTGGCCCTCCGTCTGCATAGGATCATGAGTCTGGTGTGATCACGTGATTTTTGCCCTATATGAATTATTCCCATAAATTCGAACAAAATAAATCTTTCCCATTGTTTGCAATTTCGTGGATTTTTGTAGCATTTTTTGTTAATGGCTTGTATTTGTCTGTGCACATTTATTTTATTTAAATCATAAAAAATACCAAAAATATAACGCAAGGTATTTAGGCTTTATTTTGTACATTTTTAGGATTAATCGGTAGATACTTGTTTTATAAAAAATAAAAAAATTGAAAATCACAAAAAAAATGCTTATTTTTTACACTTTTATTGATTTTTTCTCTTTTAATTTAGGATTAAGTGTTGATTAAATTTTTTACAATTAGCTAATTAGTTTAATTTTACACTTATGGATAATTTAGGATTTTTAATTTTTAGGATTTTAATTAATCAGATTTTAAAATCAAAGAAAAGAAAAAGAAAACAAAGAAAGGCACAAGGGCCATTTTGTAGCTCAAAATCGGACTGGGATAGCTTGGAACAACCTATTTGATTTAAATCCCTAGTCCATTTAAAAGGCCCAGACCATTGTCCCATTAACCCCTTTCCCCTCTTTATACCCTAAATCCCTCACATTAAAGAGGGGGAGATCGAAAAGATCCATCAGACCTCTAAGAAAGAAGAGGGAACGACGGACCTTCTAGGTTCTCTTCTTCATTTTCAGTTTCTGAAAACACCACAAAACCAGCGACTCCTTCACTCATACACACTCAATTCACACTCTCTTACACATGCCTAAGCCCTAGTAGCAGCTGAAAATTCTAGAATTCCAGATCTGAATTTCAAAATTTCAAAATCTCAAAAACAAACAACAAAACTGAACCAAAAAAGAGTTACAAAGTTGATTCAAGTCTCAGTTTCATATGCTTTATATTCTCTAGAAATTTCAAAGCTTAATCAAGTTGTAAAGGTGTCGTTATTTATAGGTTTGTTGTTCTCCGCATAGCTAGGCTCCGATTTGCTGATCTCAGTCCCTGTTTGAGTTGTTTTAATTTGTTTTACTGCTGATAAGAGAGTCGCTGCTAAAGCTCACTCTTATTTCACACCTTATTTGGTCAATTTCGTTGTTGTTGTTGTCTGTCTCATCGCTGAGCTCCCTGCTCCTTTCTTTGCTTTTATTAGGGATAATTTCGCAATGTATTATTGCTGATTGAGGTATGGATTTCAGTCCAAAAATGATGTAATTAATTTTGAAGGCCATCTTCTCTATGATTGTTTTGTTGGAATTCACACTCGATTCCATTCTTTCTTATGTTTGGATTGAAAGTAATAAGACATTATTTTGATTCCTTTGAGATATAAGAACATAGAATTGTTCGATTCCTTTAAGCTAAATCTTAATCATGTTAGGTTGGGTATTTGTTGGTAAAATTCTGTGCATTGGGTACTGTTGCTATCATTGGTTTCATGTTTAGTTTGAATTGTTTAGCACTTTTTATGGTTAAACATTTTGATGGCTAATCCATTTTGTACCTGAGTTTGTTTTTCTAGTATCATTTGTTTAAATGGGCTTAATTGTTTAAGCACACTACAATATAGTTGTTGTTTAAATAATAGTAGGCTATTGAAATAATTTACCAAACCATTATTAGTTATGTAACGTGAATTCCTTAAATAACTTAAGACTTTTGGAAAGTTTTCTTTTTGTTTTCCTTTCGTGTGTTTTGTTTTTGTTGTCATATATATATATATATATATATATATATATATATTAGCAACTAGCTTCGATTAGCTCTCATGTACCTATCAAAAATATTTATCAACATCCGTTGGTTGCTTTAGTTGAGTACAATCTTTTGAAATAAATTGAGGCGTGTCATGCCAAATAAAACCCCTAAGCCCATGGCACTCACAAAACTAGTTAGCTTTTATAGAAAATTTGAGGTGTGCCATTTTCATTAGATAACCCATGGCCCTCGGATAATTAATATGAATTCTTTAAAATTGAGGTGTGCCATTAGGTGAATTTTCTATGGCCCTCGCAAACTTGAAAGTGCGTAGTTGCCTTAAGCGCGCTATTTAAATTAATTTCCTTAAACTCGGGTGTGCATTTCATGTGACCCAACTCCAATTCTCAACAACGTTAAATAAAATATGTTGTGGATCGCGGGTGCATTTCATGTGGCGTGATTGAAGGCGTATTTTAAATAACGTTGAATCTTCCTAAAAGTAACTAAAGCGGTTAATGAGTTAAAAATGCATCATAGGCTAAAACATGTATTAAAATCAGATAATAGACCAATTATAATATTTTAGCGACCGTGCTAGAACCACGGAACCCGGGAATGCCTAACACCTTCTCTCTGGTTAACAGAATTTCTTACTTAGAATTTCTGGTTCGCAGGCTTCAAAAGGAAAGTCAAAGTTTCCTCGAGTTGGGATTTAAAATAAACCGGTGACTTGGGACACCAATTAAAATATTCCAAGTGGCGACTCTAAAAATAAATAAATAATCCCATTTCGATTTATGTCACTTTAATTGAAAAAACTCCCTTATACCCTTCCAGGGTGTAGGTAAAAAGGAGGTGTGACAGCTCTGGCGACTCTGCTGGGGATAAGAACCCAAAACTTCTGGTTCAAGGTTCAAGAATTCGAGCTTAGAATAATTGTTATATTTGGCTATATTTATCTGATTTTATTACATGTTTGGGCTAATGTGCTAAATGTTGCTTTTTATCGCTTTGATATTATTTGAACTGTATATAAACTGCTACGAAACCCTTCTCTTCTCTCTTCTGAGGAGTGCACACTGGCGTGACTTCTTTCTGTTAGTGTCATATCCCAAATAGAACGAGGTTCAGACAAGTTGCAAAGTTGGATGATCTTTTGGTTACAGGTACGCTGCCCTCCCCCTCGTGGCTCGAGTTGTCCGCTCGGGTAATCCAGATTTAGAACAATATAACCAGGTTTTAAACCTAGAATAACTCAGCCTCATGCCGAATCCCTAGTAGGAACGTTTGTTTGCATTATGTGCATTTGACTTTGGAGACTCAACACATGGGTTGGGTCTGTCAAGGATAGGTGTACCCGAAATGAAAAGACCATCCTGATGCATTTTACGTGCTACTTGCGTATTTATCTGTTTTGGCTTGCATGTTGACTGACTTCTAGAATAGGGAAAGGAAAAAAGAGAAATCAAAAAAAAAGGAAAAAAAAGAAAAGAGAGAGAGAGGCAGGTATTTGAATTATCCAGAAACTCTGCCGATTTTTTTTTAAAAAAAGAGAAAAAGTCATTTCAAAATAAGTCATATTTGTTCCGTCAAAACGGGCGAACTACGCGGGATTGATTCTCACCGGATGTGAGATACGTAGGCAAACCTCATCGGTTCCGGCCCATAATTTTCAAAAAAATCCAAAAATATTTTCCTTTACTTCCTCTCTAGAAAAGTCTTTTTTTAGACCCCAATTTTCAAAAAATCCAAAAATATTTTCCATTACTTTCTTCTTTAGAAAACTTTTCTTTTAGACCATAATTATTTTTAAAAAAATATATATATACAAAAATATTTTCTTTTAATTTCTTCCAAAAATCCAAAAATATTTTCATTCTTCTTTTAAAATTGAAAAGAAAATTCAAAAATATTTTCTTTTTTTTAGAAGCATTTCTTTCATAAATTCAAAATAAAATTCCAAAAATATTTTCTTTCTTCTTTAGAAGTTTTTCTTTCAAAATTCCAGAAAATAAAATTCAAAAAAATCTTTCTTCTTTAGAAGTCTTTCTTTGCAAAAATGCTGAAGAAAAATCAAAATCCAAAAATGTTCCCTTTCTTCTTTATAAGTCTTTCTTTCGAAAAATAAAATAAAAAATTCAAAAAAATAAAGTTAGTTTATTTACTTTATTCATGATCTTCCCGAACTACGCAAGATCTGATTCATGTTCCTACATGATACATAGACAACCCATATCAGGTTCAATCACCATTAAAAAGAAATGAAAAAAATGAAGAAATAAAAAATATTGATAATAATAAGGACCGACTTAATCCATTTTAACATGTTTTGTTTTGAATTGTGAAGAAAGTTGAGGTGGTCAGTTTGTGGTAAGCTGGAAACACAAGATTCATGGAAAAATGATAATTGACATCGAAGCTGTTACAAGTGCTCAAAAGACTCAGGGTCAGAGGGTTCAACAAGAGTCTACTGTGTTTGGGAAAAATAGAATACTGAAACAACAAATGACCAAAATGTGTCAAGCATGGGCCAGTGGTCAATGACAGCCTCGTCATGAGTCACAATTTGCTATACAACAAGAGCAGTACCACTCTCCTGAGTACCACTCGTACTCGTTTGATCTTCCTGCAAACATTGAGAAGCCTGCCCGAAAGATGGTACAGGAAGAAATGACCCAAAGAGTGAAAAACTTAGAACAACGGTTGAAAATCATGCAAGGGTTGGCAGGTCAAAAGAGTGTTGCCTTCAAAGATCTATGCATGTTCCCCGATGTCCACTTGCCGCATGGTTTCAAGACTCCCAAATTTGAAAAGTATGATGGACATGGAGACCCCATAGCCCACCTGAAAAGGTATTGCAATCAACTGAAAGGTGCGGGAAGAAATGAAGAATTGCTGATGACTTATTTTGGGGAAAGCCTTACGGGAGTAGCATCCGAATGGTTTTTGGATCAAGACACATCTCGCTGGTACGTTTGGAATGACATGACATAGGCCTTTGTCAATCAGTTCCAATACAAAATCGACATTGCCCCAAACCGCATTTCTCTTTCAAACCTGAAGAAGAAACCAAGTGAAAATTTCAGGGAATATGCCATTAAATGGAGAGAGAAAACAACTCGAGTTAAGCCACCCATGGATGACCACGAGCTAATCACTGTCTTCCTTCAAGTGCAAGAGCTGGATTACTTTCAAAACATGATGTTCGCAGTTGGCAAATACTTCTCGGAAGCAATCAAAATGGGAGAAATGGTAGAGAATGATCTTAAGACAGGCAAAATTATAAGTCAAGCAGTTTTTAAAGCCGCAACTCAGGCTGTCCCGATTGAGTCCGATAATTTTAGTGACACGAATGAGAAGCACGAAGAAATCATGATGACATCAGGGTCGAGAAGAGGTCCTAGGAGAGCATCTCGAAGGTATGAGCAACCTTATCAGGTTTCCCATAATTCCCCTGAATACTATTATCCACTTCAGAACTCTCAATACTCTGTTGCTGCACCTCAGTATGTTGCCTGGCCACCAAGACACCCAGAAGGCGAGCACTAGCACCGTAAAATCTCCACCAGCCTCCACAAAATTTTCAAATGCCCTATAACCCACATCCAAGCTAGGGGGTATAAAAGGGAACAAAGGCTGAAAGATAATTTTACACCAATAGGAGAGTCCTATGCAAGCTTGTTTGAGAAATTAAAGCAGTATGACATGATTGCACCTATTCCTCCAAATCATGTGGACCCCCGTGCAAGAAGCTTTGACCCTTCTAAAAGGTGAGAATACCATTCCAATGCCCAGGGGCATAATGTTGAAAGTTGTCGGGATTTGAAAAGAGAAATAGAAAGGATGATCCAGGAAAACCTGATTGTGATCAAAGACAGTGACACCCAGAATATCGTGCAGAATCCTTTACCTACACATCATGATGCACACTTTGTGGGGATGATGCGTGGTGACAAGGGGTATGAGAATCCTCTTGGGAATTTGCTAACTGAAGTTAGTGATTTTGAAATTGGAGAAGGCTCTGCTGATTCTGATGAGCAAATTTGTGGCTAAATGTCAAGCTTAGCAATTGAAAAGTCATTCCCTCCTCACTAGGAAGGAATCTTGGTAGTTTGTTTTGATGTTTTTCTATTATCTGGGTTATTTTAGGGTTGTGATCCATATTTTATTTGTTTTATTTAGTCAAACCCTTCTATCCCTCCATTCTGTTTGTGTAAGTCTTGTCTTTCTGTTCTATTGCTATTTTTATTAGCCGGGTTATTTAGGGTTGTAACTCGGATTTTAGGTTGTTTGTCTTGTTGTTTACTCAATGAAATACAGTTTGTCCTTTTGTGTTATTCCATGCTTAGTTCTTTTCCCGCTAGTTCTAATGACATGACATGCATGCGGAAATTTTGGCCAGATCTTAGAAACTAATTTAATCTGGAGTTGGATAACTGAAAAAAACACTTTTGGGGATAAATAAAGAGTTGAAGTACTTTGTGAACTAAGGTTCACCTTCAAATTATTGTGAAGATCGGGCTTGAGGATGCTTAATCAATTGAAGTTTGTTGGAAAGTTTGACATTAAGGGATGGAAAGTGTCTTGTGACCACGACACACTAAGAAGACAGACATGTTCATCAATACTGTGATCGCGAAAAAATACTATAATTGGCGTTCTCGAGGCTGGGAGGCCCTTTTCTGCTATCCAAACACTTTATACCCTTTGTTACCCCTTTTGAACCTGTGTTATTTTCTTTGACTACCCTCTTTTGGAATCAAGTTTAGAGTCAAAGAGTCAAAAAAAATATGAAAATAAAAGAAAAACAATTCATGTCACAGGAGTACGAACTGGGGCAATTCTTAGAAAGTTCAAGTGAAAAACAAAAGAAGAAAAGATTTGTCCAAGGTCCACGCCCTAAAAAATAAGAGCTGGGGCAACTTGTTTTGAAAACAAAAGAAAAAAAAGAAAAAAAACAACAGAAAGAAAAATGAAAAAAATTAGTTAGGTCAGATGTTTAAACTACGTTTGACCTGATTCCTTAAAAAAGATACGTAGGTAGCCTCACGGTTCGGTCCAACCAAATAAGAATTCAAAAAAAAAAACAAAAAATTCCAAAAATCCCCAGTATCTAAAACTGGGGCAGAAATTTTATTTCATTTTAGAAAGAGTCAATTCCAAGAATTGTAAGTCCACAACCCTTCATTTTGAGTCTACTTTGAGCCTTCATGCCGACCCTTTTGTCCAACCCTATCTAAAACCTTCCAAATAAAGACCTCCCAATATGCCTTCAAGAATGCCAAGAGAAGCATGCAATGAGCAACTGTTGTCACGCAACATAGAACACTGTCAAGTTGTTCACAACAAGAAAGAAAAAGTAAAAGAAAAAGAAAAATGAGAGAGTCTTACTAGTGAAAACCCTAACATTCATTGTAAGGTGACGATAAGTGGAGATGAATAAATGAGAGAGACTTGTTGGTGAAAACTCCTCGGGGCACCACTAGTCGAAAGTAAGTCATGAAGGTGATGCAAAGGATTGGCACGAACAAGCCCGACTTCAAAGGTCATAAGAATAGTAAAAGGGAGGATTGAATTATTTTGATAGATCAGGTCGTTGAGTCCAAAATGCATGTCATGATCATTAAGGCTAGTTATTAAAAAGAAAAAGAACGAAAACTCTTCCTTCTGTCCTTCCGACATGGGGCATTTCTTGTTAATACTTGTTTCTTTGCATCATTATGTCCTTCACTCTGAGTTGGTCCTCGTCAAAACAAGCAAGAAAAGATTTCAAAATCATAGCTGTTCAGTTACATAAAGTAAATTTGGCCATCACACTCGGTTGTTACTGTCGACATGACTTGAGGATTCATGCAAAAGCTCCCCCAAAAGACTCTTGTCAGCCTACTTGACGCAAGCAAGGGTAACTTGTGATTCTCTCTGACAGACAAATTGCTCAAAAGCAGGAAGTCATTCAAGATATCGGAAAAGGCCACCTAAGAAAAGATCTCCAATTGGGATAAGGCTGATTGCGCCACAAATACAAATGGCACTAGGTATGAAACAATCAGAGGTGGTGCAGAACAAAAGTCTCTTGAAACCAACTCAAGCTGATTGAGCAAAAGCCAAGCTGCCCGAGACTCAAGGCCACAAACCGACCACCATTTTCAAAACTGATAAATTTTTCTTTGTGTGAAACAGGAACAAAACAGTGCAAGGAAGTGGTTAAAAAAAAGAACAAAAAGAAAAGAAGAGAAGAGCCGATAAAGGGAAGTTTCTCAAATCTTTGCCTTTATTTGTCTTGCTATTGTGCATTAAATCTTGCCATTGATCTTCACATTTTTCCTCCTAGGATAAAAAGCCTTAGTCTGATGAATCTTTCTCCTAAGATAGAAAACCTAGTCTGATGAATTTTCTCCTAGGATAAAAATCTTAGTCTGATGAATTTTCTCCTAAGATACAAAAAAAGACCTAGTCTAATGAACTTACTCCTAGGATCAAAATCTTAGTCTGATGAACTTTCTTCTAGGATCAAAATCTTAGTCTGATGAATCTTTCTCCTAGGATAGAAAACCTAGTCTGATGAATTTTCTCCTAGGATAAAAATCTTAGTCTAATGAATCTTTCTCCTAAAATAACAAAAAGGGAACCTAGTCTGACGAATCTTCTCCTAGGATCGCAATCTTAGTTTGATGAATTTTTCTCCTAAGATAGAAGACCTGGTCTGATGAATTTTCTCCTAGGATTAACGTCTTAGACTGATGAATCTTTCTCCTAAGATAGAAAACCTAGTCTGCCGAATTTTCTCCTAGGATATTTTGAAAAAAAGAAGGGAAATCTAGATTTGAAAAAAAGGAGTCATTTTTTTTAGTTTTCTTAAGATTATCAATGTTTAGTTTTCTTGAAATCAGGGGGCCCCGCTTGGAGAATAGTGTCAGTTTTTACTTTAGTCAAGCTTAGTTTGTAGTTTTCCGCAAGCTCAATCATGTTTAGGAAACGCACATCCTAGTCGAGTCATTAATTTTACTCTCATCATTGCATTCTTCATCAGTAGCGCAAGTGATTTATAGTTTTGTTAACACTCACAGATGTTCCCAATATCAAACTGGGGCAAGAAAATTTCTTTTGTTTTGTTGTAATCAGGCGCCCACCTGGAGAACAAGGGAAGACAACTCAAGTTTCAAAAGAAAACAATTTCGAAGGAAGACAGTTCAAGTTTTAAGGGAAAATAGTTCAAGGTGCGAGGGAAAACAGTGTCAAGTAACAAGAGAAGACAGTTCAAGTTCAGCAGTCAAGCGCCCACCTGGAGAGCACGGGAATACAATTCAAGTTCAGCAGTCAGGCGCCCACCTAGAGAGCACGAGAATACAGTTCAAGTTCAGCAGTCAGGTGCCCAACTGAAGAGCACGGGAATACGGTTCAAGTTCAGCAGTCAGGCGCCCACCTAGAGAGCATGGTAATATGGTTCAAGTTCAACAGTCAGACGCCCACCTGGAGAGCACAGGAATACAGTTCAAGTTCAGCAGTCAGGCATCCACCTGGAGAAAGGGAAAGCATCTCAGAGTACAATTCGAGTTCAGCAATCAGGCGTCCACCTGGAGAAAAGGGAAAACATCTCAGATTACAATTCAAGTCGGCAACAAAGGGATTTCGCTGGGAGAATACAAGTCAACAAGGCAACAAGAACCATAAGAGCAAGTTTGAAGATATAGATAAGATTTTTGTAATGCATAGATCATAGTCTAGTCTAGCTTCTTTTTATTTTGACATGGTGTAATAATGAGTTCAGTAAGCAGTAGCAGCAGCAACAACAACAACAGTGGAATCACAGCTTCATGGTAGTTCCAGCTACCAAAACTTCCCGAACTACACTGACCTGATTCCTTTATAGCCATGAATATGTAGACAACCTTGGAAGCACGGTACGGTCAAATTTTTCAAAAATGTTTTCCACGGAGTATTCAGCGGGCAAAAATCGCTCGTATACGCTCACTTTATCTTTGCACGAAAACTCTTCGTGTTTCCGAGCAAAGAGGGGCAGCTGTGAGCACGTGATTTTTGCCGTATATGAATTATTCCCATAAATTCAAACAAAATAAATCTTTCCCATTGTTTGCAATTTCGTGGATTTTTGTAGCATTTTTTGTTAATTGCTTTTATTTGTCTGTGCACATTTATTTTATTTAAATCATGAAAAATACCAAAAATATCACGCAAGGCATTTAGGCTTTATTTTGTACATTTTTAGGATTAATCGGTAGTTACTTGTTTTATAAAAAATAAAAAAATTGAAAATCACAAAAAAACTTATTTTTTACAATTTTATAGATTTTTTCTCTAATTTAGGATTAAGTGTTGTTTATAATGTTTACAATTAGCTAATTAGTTTAATTTCACACTTATGGATAATTTAGAATTTTTAATTTTTAGGATTTTAATTAATCGGATTTTAAAATCAAAGAAAAGAAAAAGAAAACAAAGAAAGGCACAAGGGCCATTTTGTAGCTCAAAATCGGACTGGGCCAGCTTGGATCAACCCATTTGATTTAAATCCTTAGTCTATTTTAAAGGCCCAGACCATTGTCCCATTAACCCTTTTTCCCTCTTTATACCCTAAACCCCTGACATTAAAGAGGGGAAGATCGAAAAGATCCATCAGACCTCTAAGAAAGAAGAGGGAACGACAGACCTTCTGGGTTCTCTTCTTCATTTTCAGTTTCTAAAAACACCACAAAACCAACGACTCCCTTCACTCATACACACTCAATTCACACTCTCTTACACACGCCTAAGCCCTAGTAGCAGCTAAAAATTCTAGAATTCCTGATCTGAATTTCAAAATTTCAAAATCTTAGAAACAAACAACAAAACTGAACCAAAAAAGAGTTACAAAGTTGATTCAAGTCTCAGTTTCACATGCTTTATATTCTCTGGAACTTTCAAAGCTTAATCGGGTTGTAAAGGTGTCGTTATTTATAGGTTTGTTGTTCTCCGCATAGCTAGACTCCGATTTGCTGATCTCAGTCCCTGTTTGAGTTGTTTTAATTTGTTTTACTGCTGATAATAGAGTCGCTGCTGGAGCTCGCTCTTATTTCACACCTTATTTGGTCAATTTCGTTGCTGCTGCTGTCTGTCTCATCGCTGAGCTCCCTGCTCCTTTCTTTGCTTTTATGCGGGATAATTTCGCAATGTATTATTGCTGATTGAGGTATGGATTTCAGTCCAAAAATGATGTAATTAATTTTGAAGGCCATCTTCTCTGTGATTGTTTTGTTGGAATTCACACTCGATTCCATTCTTTCTTATGTTTGGATTGAAAGTAATAAGGCATTATTTTGATTCCTTTGAGATATAAGAACATAGAATTTTTCGATTCCTTTAAGCTAAATCTTAATCATGTTAGGTTGAGTGTTTGTTGGTAAAATTCTGTGCATTAGGTACTGTTGCTATCATTGGTTTCATGTTTAATTTTGAATTGTTTAGCACTTTTTATGGTTAAACATTTTGATGGCTAATCCATTTTGTACCTGAGTTTGTTTTTCCAGTATCATTTGTTTAAATGGGGTTAATTGTTTAAGCACACTACAATATAGTTGTTGTTTAAATAATAGTAGGCTATTGAAACAATTTACCAAACCATTATTAGTTATGTAACGTGAATTCCTTAAATAACTTAAGACTTTTGGAAAGTTTTCTTTTTGTCTTTTCCTTTCGTGTGTTTTGTTTTTGTTGTCATATATATATATATATATATATATATATATATATATATATATATATATATTGGGTGAGAATGAGTAGCTCTCATGTACCTATAAAAAATATTCATCAACATCCGTTGGTTGCTTTAGTTGAGTAAAATCTTTTGAAATAAATTGAGGCGTGCCATGCCAAATAAAACCCCTAAGCCCATGTCCCTCACAAAACTAGTTAGCTTTTATAGAAAATTTGAGGTGTGCCATTTTCATTAGATAACCCATGACCATCAGATAATTAATATGAATTCTTTAAAATTGAGGTGTGCCATTAGGTGAATTTTCCATGGCCCTCGCAAACTTGAAAGTGCGTAGTTTCCTTAAGTGCGCTATTTAAATTAATTTCCTTAAACTCGGGTGTGCATTTCATGTGACCCAACTCCAATTCTCAACAGCGTTAAATAAAATATGTCGTGGATCGCGGGTGCATTTCATGTGGCGTGATTCAAGGCGTGTTTGAAATAACGTTGAATCTTCCTAAAAGTAATTAAAAGTGGTTAATGAGTTAAAAATGCACCATAGGCTAAAATATGTATTAAAATCAGATAATAGGCCAATTTTAATAGTTTAGCGACCGTGCTAGAACCACGGAACCCGGAAATGCCTAACACCTTCTCTGGTGTTAACAGAATTCCTTACTTAGAATTTTTGGTTCGCAGACTTCAAAAGGAAAGTCGAAGTTTCTTCGATTTGAGATTTAAAATAAATCGGTGACTTGGGACACCAATTAAAATATTCCAAGTGGCAACTCTAAAAATAAATAAATAATCTCATTTCGATTTATGTCACTTTAATTAGAAAAACTCCCTTATACCCTTTCGGGGTGTAGGTAAAAAAGAGGTGTGACATCTGGGTCCCTAGGTCCTCGGACTGCCCGGGAACCTGTGACTGGCTCCCTGTAACCTGTGTCTCCACTAGGTCCTAGGCCTGTACTGGGGCCTGAGGCTGGCTAGAGGAACCTCCCTGCGGCTCCTCCAACTCTATCACAACATCATCAGCACGGGGAATCACCCTCTTCCTCTTTGCTGGCCTCTCTGTCTCCTGCTCCAGCTCAGGTTGGGATGCTGGAGCCGGGTCATGCAATAAAAGGTCCAAAGGCAAGTGATCAACCTTCAATTTATCCACCTCCACCCTCAACTCTTTCACCGACTCCTTGGATGCCCGAGTCTTTCTCAATTTCTTTGTTTCTTTGGTAAGCTTCTTCAATGCTTTTTCATGTGCACCAACAGCGTCCAATATCAACTGCTGGTTCTCTAGGAGCTTCTTCTGGTTTTCCAGAAGCTCCTTAAGAGTGTCCTCCACTGACTGTGGGACTTGCGGCTGAGGGGCTACCGACTGGGATGCCACCGAGGTAGAAAGTACAGACAGCTTAGAAATGACTGCCTGCATCTAGTTGTTGATACTGGCAAGGGTCTGACTCAAGCGGTGGGTAGTCAAAGGGTATGCTGCAGATGAGGGGATATCTGGAACTATAGAAGTGGAGGGTCATGGGGCCATGTCTGGTGCAGCTGAAGGAGGCTGAGTAGGAGCCACTACTAATACTACTGGCTCTTCAGACTGGCCAGTAGAAATAGTGGATTTGCCTTTTGGATCTTTGTCTTTGGGGTTGTCATCAACCTATAGGCTGTACCAGGAAAAAGGGGCCTTCGGCTTCATCTTTACATCGAATCTCCTTTTTTCTACATCATGATCCTCAAAGTACATGGTCAGGAAATTGGGAAAGGGGTATGATTTATCACCCTTATTGACCACTCGTGTGATCACCCTCGACATCACATTCCCGATGTTGATCGGGTACCCCGCCATGATAGAAGCTACTAGAATAGCCCGGGATATAGGAAGAGAGTTCTCATGAGTGGTGGGGTCTAGTCTGTTGCATACAAATGTCTCCCACCCTATTGCTTCGAAATTCAGGGTTCTCTTCAAAAATTTTACTCCCGTTGTCAACCATGTTGGGGTGGTACCTGGGATTGCCAAGTACTCTGCTAACCACGAACGGGCATCCTCCCCTTAAGATACCTTCTCTAAGTACAATGTCTCATCCTCCTCCGGGAAGCCCATGTAGTCATTGATCATTTTTCCATCAAACTTTATTTTTAAATTTCGCACCTTAGTCACTGTAGTGCCCTTTTTGATGTGGGAAACATTGGTATAGAACTCTTTGACTAAGTGCTCATTGGCATCCTCCACGTGGCCCATGAAATAGTCCTAGCCTGCTCTCTCTCTGAACTGCCTCAGCACATTGGGGTTGTGAGGCAAAAGGTCCTTTGTGATAAATTTTCGCTCAAGTATCAACTTCCTCTTGGGCCACCATTCTCTGAACTTATGGTATGCTACTTCACTCACAAATCTATCTTGCCACGCTTCTGGTTTTCTGGTTCTTGCCACCCCTCCTACTTGGGGCTCACCCCCTCCTTCTTCTACGGGATCCTCACCGGGCGTTGAAGCTGTAGGTGAGGTGGAAGAGGCACTATCACCGCTCTCAGCTGAGCCCTAAGACGACTCAGACGAAATAACAACTGAAGATTGAGCAGTAGGAGTGCCCGGAGGTGTATCTCTCAATCTAGGCCTCTCTGGCCAGTCAGGAACATATTCTAGCACGGAGTCGGATGCCTCCCGGGAGGGCACATACTCACTTCCTGAATGGGAAACAACTCTATCCGCAGCCCTTATTGATTTTCTGGTATCTTTGATTGCCTGCCGAGCTTGTGAGGTCAATCTGATCATGCCTCGTCCCCTATCCCGGGAGGACTCTCCTTTGCCATTTTGTTTATCACTTCCGCCTCGTGATTTCACCATTATCTGCAAGGAATTATTAAGTTGAAGCATGTTAATATCAGAAGAATCGGTGAAAGACATAATCGCATGAAACAGAAGAAAATAGCTGTAGACAGCAGACTGTGGTCCGCACAAAATGCAATGCAGCCGCAAAGGGGTCACCGTGGACCGCACAAAATAGCATCGCAGTCCGTATTGAGGTGGGGCTCAGACTACCCACTCTCTGATGATGGCCACCGCAGACGGCACAAAATCCACCGCGGCCGCGGTCCTCAATTCTCAACTTTCAGAAGTTTCACCATCGCGGTCCGCACAAAATGGCATTGCGGACCGTGGAGAAGCACCGCGGACCGCAATAAATCCACAACCAGTAACACCAACCTAAGGTTTTAGATTTTGCTCAATTTAAGCCTAAATGCACATATTATAAACTCACTAAGTAGTTAATCAGTATTTTTAACTAATTAGTCCTAATCTAAACAACTTATGAAACCTTAAGCAAAAAAAAAATAAAGAAAAGGGGAGAAGAAATGTAGAACTAACAATTTAAAAAGAAAATAAAACACATTTAAAAGCTAGGGAAAGATTAAAAGTACCAGAAATGAGATGCAATGTAGATTAATGAGACTCAACAATTGAATTCCTGCAGCTAGGCATGATGAACAATATTTTCTTTTTACTATTGAGAGTAAAGGATCAAAAAGATTGAAATGAGGTCCTGAGGTCCTATTTATAGAAAAAGAACTTGGGACCCACTGTACCTACCCACCGTGGATCGCACAAAATGGCATCGCGGTCCGCGGTACTCAGAAACATGAATCACTGGGGAGATTTCCACTACGGACCGCAAGAAATGCTTCGCGGCTGCAGTGGTCTACAGCGTACCGCACAAAAGTGTTGCGTCAGCGGTGGCAATCTTCAGAGACCTTTCCTTTTTGACCAATCCACTTTGCGGACCGCATTGAAATGTTGCCTCTGCACTAAGGCCTTTGCGGCCGCAAGAAATGCACTGCGGCCGCAGTGCAAACTTTAGAGAGTGCACACTTTTTTTTCCAACTTGGTCTTGCACTGCATCAAAACAATCCTACACATATCTCACAACCAGTTAGTCCAAAAGCAGATCCTATACTACAAAGCAAATCAAAGAAAAACAAAAAAAGAAAGACACATGGGTTGCCTCCCAAGAAGCGCCTGATTTAACGTCGCGGGTACGACACAGGTTACCATCAAATCACTTTAGATGGAGCAGTGCCACCACGTGGCTGTCATCAATTTTTCCCAGGTAGTGCTTGACCTTGTGCTCATTAACTCTGAAAACCTCCCCATTTTTGTTCTTCAAGTCAAGTGCACCAACCGGAGTCACAAATACCACTTCAAAAGGTCCACTCCATTTCGACTTAAGCTTTCCCGGAAATAGACGTAACCGAGAATTGAACAAGAGAAACAAATCACCCACTTTGAACTCCTTGCCACGAGCATATTTATCATGAAGGTACTTCATCTTGTCCTTGTACAAGGACGAACTAGAGTAGGCATGTAATCAGAATTCATCAAGTTCATTAAGCTGCTCCACATGAAGATTTGCTGCCACATTTCATTCAAAATTTAGCTTCCTCAAAGACCACATGGCCTTGTGCTCTAACTCAACCGGTAGATGGCAAGCTTTCCCAAACACCAACCGATACAGAGACATACCAATCAGAGTCTTGTAAGCAGTCCTATAATACCATAGAGAATCATCCAACTTCTTTGACCAATCGGTCCTATTTGCATTGACCGTCTTTGACAATATACTCTTGATTTCCCTTTTTGAGACTTCAACTTGGCCACTCGCCTGAGGATGATAAGGAGTGGAAACTTTGTGATTGACATCATACCTTGCAAACAAAGTGTTAAAAGCTCTATTACAAAAATAAGACCCCCCTCATCACTTATGATTCCACGAGGAGTGCCAAACCTTGTAAAGATGCTCTTCTTGAGAAACGCAACAACACTCCGGGCCTCATTGTTGGGTAAAGCCACGGCTTCAACCCACTTTGAAACATAGTCAACCGCCACAAGAATGTATGTGTTCCCACACGAGCTAACAAACGGGCCCATGAAATCAATGCCCCATACATCAAAAATATCAACTTCAAGAATGGTATTGAGAGGCATCTCATCTTTCTTCGAAATTCCACCCGCTCTTTGACATTCTTCGCATCTCTTCACAAGTTCACTTGCATCTTTTTACAAAGTTAGCCAATAAAACTCACAACTAAGAACTTTTGAAGCCGTCCTCGCCCCGCCATGATGGCCACCATAGGGAGAGGAATGACAAGCCTCTAAGATACTCAATTGCTCCTCCTCCTCCAGGACACACCTTCGGGTCATACCATCTGTGCAGATCTTGAACAAGTACGACTCATCCCAATAGAAGTCCAAACTATCCCATTTGAGCTTCTTCCTTTGGTTAGAAGAGAGCTCACACGAGATTATTCCAGTCACAAGAAAATTAGCAATGTCCGCAAACCATAACATACCATTCACCGACACAGAAAAGAGTTTCTCATTAGGAAATGAATCATTGATCTCTAGGCCATCACGAGGCCTCCCCTCCTCCTCCAAGCGGGACAAGTGGTCCGCCACTTAGTTTTCACTACCCTTCCGATCCACGATCTCCAAATCAAACTCTTGAAGTAACAAGACCCATCGCATCAGTCTAGCTTTGAAATCCTTTATCATCATCAAGTACCGGAGTGCGGCATGATCGGTATGAACTATGACCTTGGCACCCATGAGATATGGCCGAAATTTCTCCATTGCGAACACAATAGCCAAAATCTCTTTCTCAGTCACAGTGTAGTTCACTTGAGCATCATTCATTGTCTTGCTCGCATAGTACACCAGATGAAACATTTTGTTCACTCTTTGACCCAAGACTACCCCAACCGCAACATCACTCGCGTCACATATAAGCTCAAAAGGCAAGTTCCAATTGGGTGCGATAATAATAGGAGTGGTAGTCAACTTGTGCTTGAGAAGTTCAAAGGTTTGCATACATCTTTTATCGAACACGAACTTGACATCTTTTTCCAATAACTTACATAAGGGATTCACTACCTTCGAAAAGTCTTTGATAAATCTCCGGTAGAACACCGCATGCCCAAGAAAACTTCCAATTCCCCTGACAGAAGTGGGGGGAGGGAGCCTTGAAATCACATTAATTTTTGCTTTGTCCACCTCTATACCATGCTTTGAAATTTTATGCCCAAGAACTATGCCCTCCTCAACCATGAAGCGACATTTCTCCCAATTAAGAACAAGATTTGTTTCTTCACAACGGGCCAACACTCTATCAAGATTTTTCAACATTCATCAAACGAGTCACCCACAACACTAAAGTCGTCCATGAACACCTCCAAAATATCTTCCACCAAATCAGTGAAAATGGCCATCATACACCGCTGAAATGTAGTCGGTGCATTACATAACCCAAAAGGCATCCTAGAAAAGACAAAGGTGCCATATGGACAAGTGAAGGTGGTCTTTTCCTGATCTTCCGGAGCAATCAAAATTTGGTTGTACCTAGAATACCCATCCAAGAAGTAGTAGAAGGCATGCCCAGCAAGTCAATCTAACATCTGATCAAGAAAAGGCAATGGAAAATGATCCTTGCGGGTCACTTTATTCAACTTGCAATAGTCCATGCATACCCTCCACCTGGTTACAGTCTTTGTTGGAATTAACTCATTCTGCGAATTTGTAACCACGGTCATACCACCCTTCTTCGGCACACATTGCACCGGTGAAGTCCAAGAGCTAACAGAGATGGGGTACACAACCCCGACATCCAACCACTTGATTACCTTCTTTTTCACAACTTCTTGCATTGCCTCGTTCAACCTCCTTTGATGTTACAAGGAGGGCTTTGCATCATCTTCCAGAATAATCTTGTGCATACAGAATGTGGGGCTTATCCCCCGAATAGTAGCTAAGGTCCATCCAATTGCCTTCTTTCGCTTTTGAAGCACCGCAAATGTGGCATCAACCTGCATGTTAGTAAGACAAGAAGAAAGAATAACTGGCAAAGTTGAACTAGGGCCTAACAATTCATACCTGAGGTATGGAGGCAACAACTTCAATTCCAACACCGGAGGTTCCTCGATTGAAGGTTTTGTTGGTGGGGTCTTCCGATTCTCAAGATCCAAAGAGTTTCCTAGGCTCATAAGAGTTAGAGCCCATTCCATGCAAAGCATTCACACACTTCACTCGGCCTTCATCCTCATTTACATAAAGATTCAACAATACTACCTCTAGAGGGTCCTCCACATTGATCATTGCACTAGTATCATCAACTATCACTACCGTGATAAGGTCCACAAAGGAGCATACCTCAGAACTGTTAGGCTGCTTCATTGACTTGCACACATGAAAGACCACTTTCTCATCACCTACCCGAAAGGTGAGTTCCCCTGCTTCCACATCAACTAAGGCCTTCCCAGTAGCAAGGAAAGGTCTTCCCAATATGATTGGAACCTTATAATCTATCTCACAATCCAAGATCGCAAATCAGCTGGCAAGATAAATTTGTCCACCCGGACAAGAACATCATCAATGATACCCAATGGTCTCTTCATAGTTCTATCCGTCATTTGCAACCTCATGGAAGTCGGCCTCGGTTGCCCAATACCCAAAGTCTTGAAAACTAAGTAGGGGATCAAGTTAATACTTGTCCCCAAATCACATAGAGCTTTTGTAAAGTCCGCACTCCCAATGGTGCAAGGAATGGTAAAAGCACCGGGATCTTCTAGCTTCGGGGCCATTGAGTGCACTATTGCACTAACTTGGTGGGTCATCTTGATAGTTTCATAATCCATCGATCTTTTCTTTGTCACCAAGTCCTTCATGAATTTAGCATAACCGGGCATTTGCTCTAGAGCCTCCACCAAAGGTACATTAATGGATAAGTTTTTCATCATGTTAATAGACTTCTTAAACTAATTCTCATTTTTCTGCTTTGCGAGCCTTTGAGGATAATGTGGAGGTAGCCTTGGCAAAGGAGCCTTGGCTTTAGGCACAACCATTTCCGGCATGTCTATTACGTGTTCCCTAGACGGGTTCACATCATTCCGAGTTTCCACCTCGGCATCTTGGATATCAATCCTCACTTTCTGTTTGCAACTCAACTTCATCACTCAAAATTTCTTTTTGTTTGGAGGCATTCACATCACCGCCTTGTCCACTTCTTGTAGTTACCGCCATAAGATGATTGTTCCCACCCTTTGGGTTAACTATCGTATCACTTGGTAGAGCCCTCTTAGGGCGAGTATTCAAGGATTGTGAGATTTGGCCTAATTGAACCTCCAAGTTTCTGATTGAAGTATTGTGGGAAGCTAACTGAGCATCAGAATCCGCATTCTTTTTCATCATTTGTTCAAACATCATTTCAATTCTCCCCATTTCATTGTTGGAAGAACTAGGACCTTGGGATAGAAATGGGGATGGATTGTTCGGTTGTTGATACATTGGGGGCCTTTGAAACCCTTGCCCCCGGTTTCCTTGATTGCCATTATTCCAACCACCTTGATTGTTGTTACCACCCCAGTTGTTGTTGTTGTTGTCATTCCAATTACCCTGATTGTTCTGATTATTGTTCTGATTGCCCCAATTGGAATTATGGTTGTTGTTCCCCCAATTATTATTCCCTTGTTGTTGTTGATTGCCCCAATTGCCTTGGAGTATCCATTGTTGTTGGTTGGAAGAATTGCCCCTTTGGCCCTGATAGTTGTTCACATATTGCACTTATTTATTCTGTCTATCATAACCATCATCTTGGAATCCACCACAATCATTGTCATATTAATCTGAACTCCCTTGGTTCTGTTGACCTCTTTGTCTTCTTTTGTTCACTAGCATGTTGACACCCTCCATAGCATTTACTTGGCGTGGATTTTGAACCTACTGTAACTGTGTCTTTCCTAGCTGGTTCATTGTTGTTGTCAGCTCTGCTATCTCCTGCCCATGATCATGTATCTCTTTGTGCAAGTGAGTGACCGTGGAGTCACCCTGTGGCACATTGGCTTTACTTTGCCAAGCGGAGGATGTGTCAGCCATCTTGTCAAGAATGTTACAAGCCTCATCATAAGACAGCTTCATGAAATTACCCCCATCAAGTTGGTTCACTATGCACTAATATGTTGTGTTAATGCCCCGGTAGAATGTCTGTTGTATCATTGCCTCAGTCATATCATTGTTGGGACATTCCTTTACCATGGTTCTGTATCTCTCCCATATCTCATGTAATGGTTCGATGGGCTCCTGCTTGAAAGCTAAGATCTCATCCCTCAATGCTGCCATGTGCCCTGGCGAGAAAAACTTTGCAATGAATTTATCCGCCAACTCATCCCAAGTAGTGATGGAATGGTTGGGAAGTCGTTCAAGCCAATCCAATGTCTTCCCTCTAAGTGAGAAAGGGAATAGTCTCAACCGAAGTGCATCCTCTGACACATTAGTTTGCTTGCTTCCCCAACAGGTATCCACGAAACCCTTGAGATATTTGTAAGCATTTTGATGGGGAGCACCCGTGAAATACCCTCGCTGCTCCAACAATGTCAGCATCACATTTGTAATTTGAAAATTGCCCACCCAAATCCGGGGTGGGACAATTGCACTTGCATATCCTTGATTGGGAAGCACTCGAGGAGCTACTCTTGGAGGTGGCGGGAGAGGTTCTGGAACATTATCATTGGCCTGGCGGCCTCTACTTTTTCCTTGAGGTACAATAGGAACCTCATCATCAATATTGTCATCTACCTCCTCCCCCGGTGGAAGATCACCAAGAGGTGCGTTGTTTGCTGCCATTTTGTATCTGAAGTTGTGACACACACACATTAGTAACATAGAAGGAAAGAAGAACAATACACAAAACTATTTAGATAGATAGCCAAAACCGTTAGCTCACTGGCAACAGCGCCAAAAAGTTTATCGGAGCCAACCCTACACCACTACGAAGTGTCGAGAGCGGTCGAAGCAGCTTTTACCCGAGATGGTCGGGATCGAATCCACAAGGAGCTAGAAGTGGGAATTGGATTACTATCTAAACTAGCGATGCATAGTTCTCTTAATTACTCTTCCAATCATCTTTTGGTTGGTTATTACTTCTAATATTTATGCTAATGATAAGCTAAATTAAACTAAGAATGATTATTTGTAGGGTGTTCTAAATAGTTAAAGAGGCATTAGGGAGGTGACTTTCTCCTAGGTGAATACTTGACGGGATCTAAAGCCTAAGGCAAAGAAGTTATGTTGGGGATTGTGATATAGCCAATGCACAAAATTGCTCACTCTATACCTCTCGGTATCTTAAGTGACTTTGCCCTAATTGACTTTCTCAAGACCAATTGGGTGTCAAAATTGTGCATGCAATATAGGCTCAAGTCGGGTATTACTATCTCTAGGTTTAACTCTTTAATTGGGACTATCAATCTCTTGATTACATCTCAATTCCTTGTTGGACTGATTTTCCTAGACTCAAGTTCTCTTTCTCAAGAAGAACCCAAGTCAAATAGGCACAAATTAGTATTTGCAACCACTAATTCAACATGGAAAACACAAATTAGTCCAAATATCAACTACCCATAAACATCTAAGCCTTAAATCAAAAGACCATCAAATACCCACACTAGGGTTGAGCCACAACCCTAGCTAATGGGTCTAGCTACTCATAATAATGGAAGAAAACAAAGAAATAGATGAAGAATAACCCATATGATTTAATTACAAGCTAATATAAAGAAGATTCAGTGTTAATCTAGCTACAATTTACTCAAAATAGCCTAATACAGCCGTTCACGTGCTCTTGCCTTTTGTAGATTACAAAAGATGCCCTTAAAATGTGAAAAGAAAGTATTTATACTAGGCCAAATTTTCTGGACAAAAATACCCCCGACGAGGTAGTGCGGTCCGCACAAAATGCACCGCGGACCGCAATGAGGCTTCTTGGCTTAATTGATCATTCTCTGAATCTGTCCACCGCGGGTCGTATAAAATGCACAACGACCGCGGTGGCTTCAATGCGGTCTGCACAAAATGGCTTGCGGACCGCGCTGACTTCAATCTCCATTTTTCATAACTCTCTGAATCTCATCTCCGCGGACCGCACAAAATGAAGTGAGGTTGTGGTGAGTCTACTGCGGTCCGCACAAAATGGTTTGCGGCCGCAGTGCTTGAGTTACCAAAAACTGCACCTCTCTGAATCTCCTCACTGCGGACCACACTAAATGGATTGCGGCCGCAGTGGATCTGTTTTAACTGTGCTTGGACTTGTTCTTGGTACTAGTGCATGTTTTACTCCTTTTTGAGCTGGTTTTGACTAATTGTCACATTTTTTACCAAACCCTGCAAACAAGTACAACATGTAAGCCTTTGAGACTATTTTGTATACATTTTTAATCAAAACTCAAGTAAAAATGAGTGTAAAATGAACTAGAATCCCTAGTTATCAATCCCCCAAACTTAAGTTTTTGCTTGTCCTCAAGCAAACAAAATAAGACTCACCTCTTAAGAGTAAATCCATGAAAATTCAGCTGACCTAAAGTGACCTCATCTAGCATCAATTAGGACTAACAATTGACCTCAATACAAATGAATCATTAACACCATTCGACCTTCGAAGCACCATGGTTTTAGTGCGACACAAGAGCATCAAGAGTTGACTCAACCCATCAAAGAAACTCTTTCTACTACTTTGGTCATTGTGGAACCCAAACTCATATTCCTCAACTCTCCCTAGGCAAACATCACTTTTAGATTGTAGCACTCAGAACGAGGATTGTGGAAAACATACTCATCTCTCTCACAGAAAGGTCACAAGTCCAGCTCTAAGTACCATAAGCTTGCTCCTTATGTGAGTCACCACTAATGTAAGCTTCATTCAACTCAAGATCATATAGGGCTTTCGTGGAGATATAGTAAAGGTTTTTGGTTCAGCGTAGGAAATATTTGGTCGAGGTAGGTTCCATCTTCCCTTAAACACTTCATTTGCTTCATTTGAGCACACATTCTCTTGACTTTTTGAGTCATTTAACTTATTTCTTAGGGGTTAGAGAGACACATTGTCACTCTTTCTTGCTCATTTTAAACCTTTTTTCTTCTTTCTCAACTTTCCACACATTTCATCACCGACTTCAACATAAATATAATGCCTGAAGTCGAAAAAGAAGGCACCCATACTTCCCCCAAAATATACGACCTATGGGTGTTGTATACAAATGGTGCCTCTAATGCATCGGGATCAGGACTGGACTCATGCTCGAGGTACCAATAGGCGAAGTAATTCACCAGTCCATCAGATGCCCAAATATGACTAATAACGAAGCCGAGTACGAGGTCGTGATTGCAGGGCTAAAGTTAACACTCAAGTATGGAGCGAAGCGAGTCGTCTTATGGTGCGACTCTCAGCTCGTCGTCAATCAAGTCACATGGACTTTCCAAATCAAGGAACAAAGACAACAAAAATACCAGGCCGAGATTTGCAAGTTGTTACCTAAGTTCGATGAATGCCAGCTCGACCAAATCCCTCGAGCACAAATTATCGAAATAGACGGCCTTTCCAAACTGGCAGCGACTACTAAAAGCATAATCGAAGAAGGGAACGTGGTCACTCTCCTCCACCCGTCGATCGATCAAATCGAGGTACGAACTATAAACCTAACTTGGGACTGGCGCAATCGTACTGCCACATATTTGCAGGACGGAGTGCTTCTAGATGATAAAAAAGAAGCAAGAAGCTTGAATACAGGAAGCCAAGTACAACGTCATCAATGACTTATTCAAAAGTACGTATGGCGCCCCCTACCAAAATGCTTAGGCCCAAACTAGACGCGGCACGTTCTGGACGAAGTCCATGAAAGACACTGCGGGAGCTCATTCCGGCAATCGATCCCTTGTCAGATGCCTTATACGAGCAGGCTACTACTGCCCATAATGAAAAAAGAGGTCGTTGACTTCGTGAGAAAATGCAAACAATGCCAGAAATATGCCCCATGATCCACCAAGCGAGCGAGCACCTCCACTCAGTCTACTCGTCATGGCCTTTCATCAAATGGGGGATGGACATAGTCGGCCCCCTCCCAGCAGGGCGAAGTAACGTACGATTCCTTTTGATTTTAACTGACTATTTCTCTAAATGGGTTGAAGCAGGAACGTTCGCCCAGATACGCGAGCAAGAAGTTATCGCCTTCATATGGAAGAATATTGTATGCCTCTTCGGCCTAGCCAAAGAAATCAATTATTATAACGGACCTCAATTCACTGGGAAGAAGATTGATGAGTTCTTTGAAAAATGACATATCAAAAGAATACTTTCCACGCCATATCACCCCACGGGCAATGGGCAAACGGAATCCTCCAACAAGTCAATATTAAATATCATGAAAAAAAACTCGAGAATGCCAAGGGACTATGGCCGGAGTTGTTGCTAGAAGTGCTATGGGCATACCGCACAACGCCGAAAAAAAGCACAGGAGAAACACCGTACTCATCGGTCTATGGGACTGATGTAGTAATACCGGTCGAGGTTGGAGAACCAAGTCTAAGGTACTCATACGAGAGCGGGCCGAGAAATGATGAAAGCAGAAGGCAAGACCTCGACGAGGCTGAAGAAGAAGAGATATGGCTTACATAAGAATGGTCGCTCAAACAATAGGCAGAGCGATACTACAACAAAAAAGCCAAGATCAGACTGCTCAAAAGTCGAAGACTACGTACTCAAAGTCAAAACACAGGCGAGCAAGGATCCACGAGAAGGAAAGCTAGGGACTAATTGGAATGGACCATACAAAATCACGGTGACAACAAGCAAAGGGCCATTCCAACTTGAAACAATGGAGGGAAAACGATTACCAAACAACTGGAACATCGCCCACCTCAAGTACTTCAACTTCAAAGGAAAGTTGTTCTCCGAGCCATACTCTTTTTCCCTCACCTGAGTTTTGTCCCAAGTGAGTTTTCTCGGGGAGGTTTTAATGAGGCGACGAGGAGGACATTTCGAAGTTAAGCATGAGCAGGTGAGATTACTACTTAGCAAGTTCATTGATCGACCCCTCGAATGGTCCTCCAGGTCGAACAATAAAGGGACTAGATAGACTAGGACTGGAATACCAGCCCAAAAAATGTGTAAACTTCTTCAATGTATATATGTAAGCAAAGCATACAAACACATGATGTTCGCGTGTCTCCACCAAGTTTTAACTCGGCACCAATCAAAAAACTCACATTCGACCTCATTCGAATTAATTAAGAGTTAAACATTCGACCTCGTTCGAATCACATTCGACCTCATTCGAATTAATTAAGAGTTAAACATTCGACCTCGTTCGAATCACATTCGACCTCATTCGAATTAATTAAGAGTTAAAACATTAGACCTCGCTCAAATCAACTCACATTCGACCTCGTTCGAAATAATTAAGAGTTAAACATTTGACCTCGCTCGAATCAACTCACATTAGACCTCATTTGAAATAATTGAGTTAAACGTTCGACCTCGTTCAAATCAACTACAAGTAACATTAGACCTCGCTCGAATCAACTCACATTCGACCTCGTTCGAATTAACTGCAAGTAACATTCGACCTTGTTCAAACTAACTAAGAGTCAACATTCGACCTCGCTCGAATTGACTCACATTCGACCTCGTCCGAATCAGCTACGAGTAACATTCGACCTCGCTCGAATCACATTCGACCTCGTTCGAATTAACTACGAGTAACATTCGACCTCGCTCGAATCAACTCATATTCGATGTCGTTCGAATTAATTAAGACACACATTCGATCTAGTTTGAATTAGTTGAGTGATATTCGACCTCGCTTGAATTCAACCTACATTCGGTCTAGCTCGAACTTGATTCACAGTTAACCCCATTCAATCTAATTATGTCAACATGTGACTCTGCTCGAACTAATCAAAGACACTCTATCACATTCGAGCTAACGCCTACCGACACAATTCCTTTAATCAAAACAATCAATTGAGAAAAATAGTCAAGGAAAAAAGGAAGACTCGGAAATAAACAACAAAAATAGCATTCCAAATCAAGAGGTATCTTACAAGGGCCAAACTCACGTCCACTAAAGTAAACAAAAGATTACAAAAAGTACTACTCGGCAACATTGTCCCCACCATCGTTCTCGCCATCAGAGTACTCGTCATCATACCAGGCACTTGGCTCAAGCACATCCAAGCCATCTTCACCATCACTAGGCCCCGGTGTAGCAGGATCGTAACCACAAGCGACCCGAGCTACGCGCGCCTTAGCACGAGCATCTTCAAACTCAGCCTTAGAAGCCCTCCCTGCCGACATCAAGCCTCTGAATATGGCTAGTTGATAGTCGGCATGAATCCATTTCTCATACAAATCCTGTGGAACATCGAGATAAGTGGAAGTATGAGATGAAGACGGTTGAGCTAGTAGCTGCACCTTTTCGGCCTCAAGAACGACGATCTGCCCATTTAGGTCCGAAATCTCTTTCTCAAGACCACCAATCCGTTCGTAAAACCTCGCCTCCTTGAGCGCGGCCATCTTCGCATTATTCGCCCACTTAGATCTGAGGACACGGATAGTATCCTCTAATGCCGCCACCTTCGCCAAAGTCGCCGCCCTGGCCTCCTCAGTCCTCTCCAACTCTGTCACTTTTTCGATCAACTTACCATTTAAGTCGTTAGCTCTGTTCAAGCTCTGCCCGCAGGGATGCCACTTGAGCTTGAAGGTCGACACACTTGGCACGACCCCCTTGCTCACTTCGAGCTCGTCCTCCTTGGCTCTAAGCACTCCCTCGAGCTCACTGCATCTTCTGATGAACCTCACGAGCTCATCGTCCATCTGCCCCAACTCATCTCTAAGGGACTGGAAATTACCGGTCGCGCATCTCCCGGTACTTGTCACGGTACTTGCGATACTTCAAAACTAATTTCTTGAAAACGACATTCTGTTTCTCCTCTCGACGGGCGCCCTTGATCTCCAAAATGAGAGTCTAAGAGAAAAAGGAAGATCCAAAAAGAGTCGGTAAAAACAAAAAGGAGAAAGGACGTAAGGTACAAGAACAAAAACAAAAATACAAACTTACCCTCAAAGCCATTACGTATATGCCTAATGACAGATCGACATCCTTAAACGACCGTAAAGTCCTGTTCTCGGTGTCAAAGCAAAGAGGGACCAAAGAAGGGACTATGCTCTCTGTGTTCGTTAACAAGTTGCAATCCAAGGGAATGACTTTAGAACGAGTAGATCCCTCTGTTCTAACCTCTACCTGGGTAAACCCCTCATCAAACATCCTTTCCTCTTCGTGGTCGATGTCGGACCCAAACTCATAGCCATCCACAGCCACACCTTTTGCCCTTTCCTCGACAGAGAAAGGAATGTCGGCCCACTCTAACGTCGATGGGTCACTCCTCGGAATGACCTCCGCTGCCTCTGATCGCCCTCCTCTTTCAACGGAGACCTCTAACAAGGGATCAATCTCCACATTTGAAGGGGACGCAGTCTCTACGTCCAAAACTATGCCACCTTCGGGGATGACTGTGTCCAGTTTGGTATTGTCCCTCGTTGGCTCTTCGTTCCCTACTGCCGCACCGCCGACCTCTACTCTCCGCCTTTTTAGCGGAACTGCTTCCTCGTTACTCGGTGACAACTCGTCCACTAAATACAATATACAAGAAGACAGAGTCTTCGCTGATGGGGCAGTCGCCCAACGACCAGACCTACGTAAGGTCGGGGCCTAAGAAAGAGCAACAGTCTGTGCAGACTCGCCTACAGTCGCAGCGAGCATAGACTCGATCGAGGCACCCGATTGACGAAAAGTGGGGTAGGGAGCCTTCGCTTTCCTTGAAACCCTCTGACCTAACAACAAAGAAAAATTACATGAAATGAAAAAGAAGACGGTATTAAGGTCGATGTAACTGAAGATCAAAACTTAACTCACCGGTCGAAGAAGGTTTACGCCCAAACTTCTTGTTGAACGACGACCACTCACGGATCCCCACTGTTTGGGGTAAAATTTGAGTCACCCAGTCGCGAATATCGGCGGCCAACTTAGGAGGATCCTTCTCGGCTGCACAAAAAAAGAAGAAGATCGATTAAGTCACCGATGAGAAACTACAAAAAAACAGTTAGCAAAATACTTACGGGCGAAGTTCTACGTCTTAGGTAATCCACTAGGTTTGCCACCACATGCTCGGTCTTGATACAGAAGAAGTTGAACCAAAATCGATGATTTGCCTTATCGTCCATTTTCAACACCAGTCCCTTGATCCCATAGTGGCGCAGGTGTATCATCATACCCCTGTGAAAGCTTGACTCAAAAAGATGCAGTAGATAATGGATAGAAATCACCCGGTTAGCCAGCTCTGCGTACTTTATAAACATAAGAAAGAGTTTGTAAATATAGGGGGAGAGCTGGGCCGGACAGATGCCGTAGTAACAGCAGAATTCCTCCGCCAACGGGGAAAGAGAAAGAGAATAGCCCACTTGGAATGGGTACACGTAAAAATGTGCAATACCTAGGGAGATGAATTTGGACCACGTCATTCCCAGCTGGGACCAGATCGACGTGAGCAGGGATGTTGTACTTGGACCTAAGCTCGGCAAGATGGGCCGCTTCCATCTCCGACTTCACAAGCACATGCTCATCCGTAGCTAACTCAGAGAAATCTGACTTAGAGCCTGAATTACGAGGAATGATTTCCTCCACAGTGGAAAAGTTTTCATCCTCTGCAACAATGGCTTCCCCTTCATCATAAGAGGGCATAACCACTAATAATGGAACCGGGTTAGAGGTCAACTCAGGATTGGAAGATGCACTAGTCATATTTTGTTATGTATATGTGAATGAACTGAAAGTGCGAAAGAAATGATAATGGTGAAAGTTGCTGAAAGTAGGAACACAGAAAGAAGAAGAAGAGAAGAAAAAGTGCAGGTTCAAAAGATTAGAAACTGTAAAGGTTCATTCAAAAGGTTTCCCCCATTTATTTATAGAGGACACCAGCGCCCAAGTCGAGGCAATTAACCGTCAAATGCACAAAGATCGAAACGATAGGGACACGAGAAAGGATGCAACACATAGGAAAGATGCGTAATGAGGACGCGTGAAGCTGTAATGTCACTATGAACCAAAGTCATCAAGTGTGGCCCTCAAAATACCACATCACCATCTTGGTCGCGATTCTCACCACTCGACCTCCCTATCGGAATTTCTCAAACTGTGATTGATGAAGTCCACTCATTGAGCTCGACCAAAAGACGACCTCGATAAGTTGAGGGACTAACTGCATGGGTCAAAATCCGACCGAAGAAATTCGGCACGAAGAGGTGATTAACGTTAGATTTGTAACTTATCATAGACAACTTGGCCGAGGTCGATCATTGGTCAACAGAACAAGTCACTGAGTGGTTCATCAGGGCCGAGGTCGAGCAGCGTGTGCATAAATAATGGCTAGTATAGCTTTGGAACTTTCAAAGGGAATATTCCATTGAATATTCCTTCTGTTGTACCTTTTAGGGTTCTTTGGGAATATCCCATATAAATAGCAGGAGAGATAAGACAAAAGAAAAATGGGGATATTCCATTTGATAAGAACACTTTTGAAAAGTAAACTCTCTAGCAGTGTTTTGGATAGCGTGCGGCGACAAATAGCGATGAGGGCCCGCTTCACTGAGGCAAGAGGCACGCAGCAAAGTGCTCGCCTTTTTTATGTGAAGCGACAATTTATACAAAAACACAAAATATTATATACATATAACTAAAAACTCAATAACAATAATATATTAATAATATATCAATTCAAAAATTAAAGACTCAATAGATAGTCATAGTAGATTCATAAACTAAAGTCTAAAAAGTCTTAAACAAGCAACATCTATTCTTCTTTAAGATTTTTAAATTCTACAACTTCAAGAATGTTAGCATTATATTGGCTATCATATTCTTCATTCTCGGAGTCTTCATCAATTAGGGACCGGCTTGAACTTGATAATCCCTTTCCCTTGTAATTTGAACTTGAAGAACTCCCTCTAAGACCATAGATATTCTCCTCAACTCCAGCCGCCATAGAAATACTACCCCAATCAAGATCATTTCCTTCATACACTTGTTCATCTTCATGATTTTGGGGGCTCCAGTTAACCGTTCATTTGCCTCATCAATGTTATCCAATAAAATTGGATCAATGGTATCGCGATCTTCATAACGTCACCTCAATGTTTTATTGTATTTAATATTCTGTAGATCATTGCGATGCGACAGCTCAAGCCTATTCCTTTTCTTGGAGTGAATCTGCGCATAAGTTGTTTAGATTAAGTAATAGATACTAATAATAATACAATATACAATATATTAATATAATAAATCTGCTTCTTACATGCTCAAGTACGCTCCAATTTCTCTCGCATCCGGATGCACTACAAGTTAGGCTTAGTACTTTGATGGCAAACTTTTGCACGTTTGGAGTTTGATGTCCAAATTGAATCCACCATTCAACTATAGAAAAATATTTTAAAAGTTAATAAGTATAAATCAAATAAATTAAATTAAATCTATAAGGATATCTATATTAAAGTTAGTTACCTGGCGACCTTATGTCTCTTGTTCTAATGGTCGCCTGTATACCAAATAGGCCATCTACTTGTGAGTACCTACCAAACTCTGCCCCTATTTGATCTACCGTCGCTAAATTGGGGACCAACTTCTCAAGAAATTCATGGTATCCAATCCACACCTCTAAAGCCAAAGTGTCATCTCTAGTGTTCTTGTAAAATAATCCTGGGTTCAGAAGATGACCTGCTGCATGCAAAGGTCGATGGAGTTGATCCGTCCACCTGTTATCAATAATCTCAAAAAAAATCTCATATTTCCTAACATCTCCCTCAAATGACGCTGCAATTGTCTCTTTGGCTCTATCCATAACTTCATAAAGATAGCCCATTGGTGGTTTTCTCTCCCCATCCACCATACGAAGCACCCTAATCAAAGGACCACCAAATTTAAGAGCCCGAACGACGTTATTCCAGAATGATGGAGAAATAAGAACTTTGGCAGTTTCTTTTTCCGCATATTCCTTTGCATATCTATTATCTTTCCATTCATGTGAAAGAACTAGATTTTTGAAGTTTTTCTTTTGCAAGTAAAAACTATACAAAGTTAAGAAAGTCATTGCAAATCTAATTTTGGCCGGTCTAACAAAATTTCTTTCATTTGTGAATTTCCTCATCAAATTCAACAACAACAACAACAACAACCTCTGACTGATGTAAGAATATACCTTGACGGCCTTAGTGAAAATTGTAAAGTAATAATAACAATTTTATAGTTAATACTTAATAGGACATAGTCACATAGGTATAAATAAAGTTAAAGCTTTAAAGATAACTATATTAAAGTTACCTGAAGAATATGGCTTTTCCTTGAATATGTCACCAAACATCAAGTTGATACAATGAGAAATACATGAAGTCCAATAGATGTGTGGATATATAGCTTCCATCATCTTATCCGCACTAAAATTCTCATTAGCATTATCGATAACAACTTGTACAACATTTTCCTTTCTATTTTATCAATAGTCTTTCTAGACAAGTTGTACATTTTGCTTCCATCCGTAGAAGAGTTGCTAGCATCGTAATATTCAAGAAAAACACTTCCTCTTGGAGAGTTCACCAACACATTTATGATCATTTTTCCATTTTGTGCTGTCCATTTATCCATCATAATGGAACATCCAAACTTGTTCCATTCCACTTTATGCTCCTCAATAACTTGGTCTACCTTCTTCACCTCTTTTTTAAGATGAGTTACTCTAACTTCATGATAGCTAGGAAGTTTCATTCCTGGGCCATATTGTCCTACGGCCTCAATGAGTTTATCAAAAGTTTTATAGTTAACACAGTTGAAAGGAAGCCATGCATCGTATATCCATACTGCAAAGGCACTTACACCACGACCCCTCAAAATCTTCTTGGCTTCTAAACCTGAACCAGAATCACCTTTTCTCTTTTCTTGATGTTTTGCCGAGAAATAAAGATTGAGAGGACCTTTTGTCACTGCACGTGTCGTGGATGACCCACTAGAACTATTTGAAGATATATTATGAGTTTGGGGTGGGGGGGGAGGTCCCATTTCACCACCTTCATCCATTTCATCACCTTCATCAATTAGATTCACCGATGCTTCATTTTTCTTATCAACAAACGCTTTTACTTCCTCCCTAACCTCGGGCGGACAAAAAGGACATTGTACTACATTTTTAAATCCACCTATCAAATGTTGGTCATGACGAGTTATTCCACAATAATATATTTTTTTCACAAAACATACATTTAATTGCGGATCTTGTTGAGCCTTGTATACCATAATTCCAAGCTATATCATTTTACTACTATCGGATGACGTCATTTCAATATTATTTTATAGAAAAACATTATCAAGTCAATATGTAATTAATTCTACTATATAAGACTATAAGTCTATAATTAAAAAAACAGAGCAACAAATCAGAGAAAAAAAAGGCTACTGCCTCTGGCCCTCTGCTCTGCCTCTGGTCGAATCTCAAAAAACAGAACCCCAAAAAAAAGATCCGGTCAAAAAACAGAACAAAGAAAGAAAGAAAGAAAGAAAGAAAGAAGAAAAAAAACAGAGTAAAGAAAGAAGAAGAAAAACATAGCAAAAAAAAGACAAGAAGAAGAAAGAACTGATCACTAAAGAAAGAAGAAAAAGAAAAAAGAAGACAGCAATGGTGAAGACGTGAAGTCGACCAGAGCTGAAATAGAAGAAGAAAAGAAAAGAAAGTAACATACCTGTTGATGACTGATGATGGAAGAAGAAGAAGATGAAGCCCAAGCCCTAATTTTGTCGCTGAAGGAGAAGAAGTGGTCGCTGCTCGTCGCTGAAGGAGAAGAAGTGGTCGCTGCTCGTCACTGAAGGAGAAGAAGTGAAACCCAAGCCCTAATTTTGTGTTTTAGTATAATTGCTTACTTTTCTTCTGTTATTTCAAATAGCGACGCCTCGCAGCTCCTCTCGCTACACAGGCAGAGGCGCTCGCTTTTCTGATTCGCAATGCAACAGACCAAAAAGGCGCAGCTGCCTCGCCTTGCGTCGCTACACGCTATTAGCAACGTAGCGCTCACTATTTACGAAACTGCTCTATAGATAAATACAAAAAATAACTTTCTGAGAGAGATTCGATCTTTACATTCTATCCATTGTCATTTCCACCAGATCAGAGAAAGTGTATAACATTCTCTCATATTCTTGTCATTCAACATTACCAAAAGAAGGAATCATTCGCCTATTTCATTATTGGGTGAATCATCATCTTTATTTACATTTAGTGTTATTTATCGTTATTTATTACTTATTCTCACCCCATTAATAACAACAACATTTATTATGTATTACATTAAGTCCATTTCAACGTGGTCTCACATTATCCACATAAACTAATTCTAGACCTATGATTATTCTCTTTAACTAGGATTAATCCCTTATCTTTTTACTTAATTAGTTTAAAAAAGAGCTTCATATTTTTTGGTCAAACATAAATGACATGTGGTAATCGTATAAGGAGTAATATGGTATAAGAATGACCATGTATGGTATAGTGCTTTAAAGATATATATTTCAGTATTAAAATTTGACATCTAGATATTGATTGAAGAAGGGATATTACGAAATAGTTGGATATTTATAAATGAATATGATTGTTATGCATACAATAACCATTAGGGGTGTCAATGGTTCTGTTCGGTCGGTTATTTTATAAAATTTGTATCATACCAATTTTTCGGTTATCCTATTATGCATAACCAAAATTAGACTTTTCGAAACTGTCCCCATCATGTCGGTTTCTCTTCGGTATCGGTACGGTTCGGTTAATTTCGGTATTTTTTTAAATATCATATAAAATTCACCAGTAGAAGTAGAATGCAATAACATACGTTCTTTTATATGACTTAGTAAACCTCACATTTTTACTATTTAAAGGATGATGAGTTAAAAAAATGAAAGATGGCTAGAGTATAGATCCATCAACTATTCTACAACAACGTAAAAGAAACCAAGCAAAGGGAAAGAAAGTATAAATCACACGAGTAGAAAGATATTAACCAAGATATGACTCAAATAAAGTCAATAGAATATTAAATATACAAAAAGATAAATCTAAATTATATGAAAGAAAATATATTCAATACATTGTAGTTTGCTACTCATAATCGCTAGAATACTTTGTGTCTTGCTAATAAAGATACTTGAAATAACTTAGTTTAAGTAGAAGTAGCATAATATGTTTTAGGAATTAGTATTTTGAGTTTAATTACTTGTTGGCTTGTAATAGTTTTCATAATTCAAAGGCCCAATGAAAAATTTAGTGCATTATTATTTTTAAACTTACTAGATAAATATATTTCCACATGTAAAATTTATTCGGTACGATTCAGTATTTTTTTGGTTTATTTTTATAAAATAAAAAACTTACCCTTATTATCGGTGCGGTTATAGATTTATATAGGAACCTACGATTTCTTAAAAAGAAACCTAAAAGTCGGTTCGGTGCGGTACAGTTCGATCGGTTTAGTCAGTTTTCGAATATCCATTGACACCCCTAATAACCATGCCTCAATCCAAACAAGTTAGAGACTATTAATTTAGATTTGAACCATATAATTAGAGGGGAACGCTCTCTATTTGAATCTATTCCCAAACCCCAAACCCGAGACCTTTAATTAACTAAAGAAGGATTTCATGGATCCCACACACTCATTAGTATTGATTCATTTATTATCTTTTTTGGCCCGAATATAATAGCAGGGCAAGATGGCCCAAGGATAACTTTTAGGTATAGTTACCTCCTATAGCAAAGGTTCATACCTTATTTATTTTAAATAAATACCCTTTTAAAAAATTATATTCCATAGCTACCTCTTGATTTTTATAGTCAAATATCTATTTATGGTCACCTCCTATTCTTAAGCCATAAAATATGTCTTGTATTATTTTTCTCTCTCATTTTTTCAGATTTTTCTCCACCCTCTATCTCTCAACTCCAGTCTTTCTCCATGAATAACCCCACAATTCTCCCAAATACAGATCGAAACGAGCAGCTTTGACTCTCAATCTGAAATTTTTTAGCAAGATTGGAATGGAGAGAGAAGTGAAGTCAACAACTATGGACAAAAATCAAAAAGCTTCAATATTTGATACGGCCATGAATCAGAAAAGGCCGCCAAAATACCCTTACAACCCTAAACAGACTCATGTGGACGTTGAAAATGCCACAGGTGTGATGATTTAATTTGTAATTTATGATTTATTACAGCCTATTAAGTTGAATTAACTCAATGTGCTATGTTGTGTCCTCTTCTCTTTGTTGTTCTAGGGTTCTGTTCAATCTGGAGTTTTCCGTCCCAATCCACAAGCGTCATTCAAATTCAATTGTAAAGAATAGGTTTTTTGAAGCGCATTTGAGGGTATTATGGTAACAGGAACAGTGGCGTTTCGAGTCAGAATCGTGGTCTTCTTGACGATACGACATTAGGGTTATTCTTGAACAAAGATGATGGAGTTTGGGTCTGAGCAACTTGAATTTCCTGTTAATATAACTCAATGTATCTCGTTGTATTTCCATGTATTTCATTGTATTCATTGTCTTTTTTTCATTGTATTTCAATGTATCTCGTTGTATTTCCATGTATTTCATTATATTCATTGTCTTTTTTTTTCATTGTATTTCAATGTATCTCGCTGTATTCCATGTATTTCATTGTATTCACTATCTCGTTGTATTCCATGAATGAATGTATTAATATATTTTTTTAATTAATACTCCCTCCGTTTCAATTTATGTGAACTCATTTGACTGGGCACGGAGTTTAAGGAAAGAGAGAAGACTTTTGATCTTGTGGTCTAAAATGAGGCACATATATTATGTGTGGCTATAAATCTTTGTGTAAAGGTAAATTGTTTCCAAATAAGGAAAGGGGTCATTCTTTTTGGCACGGACTAAAAAGGAAATAGGTTCACATAAATTGAAATGGAGGGAGTATAATTTATGTATTCAGATGTATATATGTATTCAAATTGCTCTGTTTTTGTTGTATTTATCGGCTGGAAAAAATATTCAGCATATTTTCTCTGAAGATTGCTATGTTTTTGGGGTATTTTTCGGTTGAGAATCTTTTTTATAACTGAAAATATAAATTTTGTGTGTTATAATTGAGTTTGTTGAGTTATATTAGGAGTCTATTACGTTGATTGATTCACTTTCCGTTTAAAAACAGCTGAATAGACCATGAATTGCGCTATTTACGTTAATGTATTCACAAATACATATCGTGAATATAGTCGAATACAATAATCTGTCTAGCTGTAATCCCATGTTTCACGCCTAGAAATGCTACTGTATTCATGAATACAGTAGCTTAAATAAATGGAATACACTCTAAAAACTCTGAAAACATAGCTATAAAAAATAATATAGTAAATAATAGCTACAACTAGCTAATAACCACTAAAACATAGTGGTTTCTAAAAGTTTCCCAACTTTTTACGAACATTTATGTCCATTAGATTACCATTTTGTACGCTAGTTTCAATTACATTTTGTAAGTTTACTTGGCCTGATTTATTTTTTTACCATTTTTGTATGCTAGTTTCAGTTACATTGTGCAAAGTTTACTTGGTCCGACTTCTTTCTTGAAGAATTAAATCAAATAGACTCTCACCTACGGCTTTATGTATAATATATGTATAACCAATGTATAATCTATGTATACCAGTTAAAAAAATAAATATTGAAAATAACCGAATATTTGTGTAACAATCCCTTTTTTCTTTTTCAAATAATTGGCATGATTGACCAATGAACAACAAAAAAAGATCAGCATAAAGGTAACAGGGACTTCGAAACTCATAGATAAATTATAATCTAGTACTCTCTTCGTTTCAATTTAGATGACACATTTAAATTGTTCCACAAAGAATAACATATTTCTATTATTGGAAATAATTCAACTTGAAACTTTTCATTTTACCCTTAACAAGAAACACTTATAACCACACAAATGTCATGGAGCCACAAAGCTTTTACCCCTTAAGCTTTTAAGACCCCAAATTTCAAAAATCTCCCTTTTTTCTCTTAAACTCCATACCGAGCCAAACTACTTCATCTAAGTTGAAACAGAGAGTAATAATTACTATTCGTAATATTACTTTCATTGTTTTTTGTATCACTAATAATATTACTTTCATTATTAAAACCTTAATTGTGTTATCTTGCCAAAAAAAATGACAGTATTTTGTCTTCTACTCTATGTACTTATTTTCAGAAAATAATAATGATTTCAGGGGTAGATTGAGTTCAACAATTGAGAAGAACTAGCCTTTCTAATATCAAACCAAGAGCAATCTGTAACAATTGAGAAGAACTAGTTTTTCCCCAGAATTTACTCTGATTTTTATAGTTTGCAATTCATCAAGGCTATTCACCAACAACAAATTAGCATAATTAGTATGATACAATCATTCTGCAGCTAACACAAGACAGTTTCTTTCTTTAAATCCACCATCACTAGGCCATTCCAAATATACTAAACCTCCATTCAAAGGCAAAATAAAATCGATAATTTTTTCTCGTTTTTCTTTTCCCAGTGTAATTCACATCAAGAATATAGAATACAATCTTCAGTCCTGTAAAAACCGAGTAAAAAAAAAGGGGGTGCTCGAGGGTGGGGCGGGGGTGAGGGGATTTTCGAACATCTACATCTACTTTTTTTTCGAACATCAACTCGAACACAAAATTGCTCTTCTGAGTTGTGACTGATTATAGGTTCTCTTCCTCTACATCTTTTGCTCCTATATTTGCATCTGTTATCTATTGAACTTTTCTTATACATGTACAAGAATATATTCCCTAATCTCTCTTTTTTCATTGTTGAACCAATTTAGTGCAACTTGAAAGTACCAAATACAAGTTACAACTGTTTGTAGAAGAGAACGTACGCTTGATCATGCAGCACCGAGCTTTTGGGGATGACTGTGACTGACACATCATCGTAACGCAGCCACTTGCCACTTGGATGACGGGCATCGGCTGTATAATGACCCTTTGAAGGGTCCCTTCCATGATGAGTGATCGTCGCAACGAGTTCATACCTCTTAACCTGTAGTAATAAAATGGAAATATCCGCTTTAATAGATACACTCATCAACGCCACGCTTCTAAGAACAAGGAGATAATCTCACCTCGGAAGAGGGAGAGGCAAGTAATTCACGTCCAAACACAAGCTCCAAAGGGAAGTGCACGGGTTTATGCAACTTGGTGCTCCCTTCACTTCCGTAGCTAAAGCGCATTAAATGCAACACCATTATATCAGAAAGCTCCAGAATCTTAACAGACTTGCTGGCACTGACTACTTCGGCCTGAGATATGATTAATTGAGAAAATCATTAAGTATTCTCTAAGATATTTGCAAGATTTAACATCCAAAGAAAAGACACTTCAGTCAGGGGTCTAAGTCCCCAACACGTAAAAAGCAATCTGCGAAAATTGGAAATAACTAGCCACAAATAACTTGAATTTAACAGCAATGTCAGAAAAAAAGGAAAGCATAGCCATCTGAAAAAAATCACATTTTTGAATGCTGGCTGCTTCATGATGGTAAGAAAAACTGTCGTTATCTTTCTAAAGGTATTACACTTACTGAAAACCTTAATAATACTTACATCATGAACTCTGGTTTATACTGTCTATAACATACTCAAGCATAAATATAACCAGATCTCAAATTGTAATGATTCACTTGTTTTGTCGTATAAGATAATCACCGCACCTTTTAGTCTTAAATTTTGCGGAGAACATACCAGACATCTAAAGGGAAAAACAAAACAAAGAACCCACACAAGCGCACCTCCTAGACACGTCCTAATCTCAATTGTGCATCTAATGCTCACCATTTGTGCTCCTGAGATTTGTTACATTATCGAAAAACATAGCATGTTTAGGGACACTTTTGTAGCTTTTCACCACCTCGACAGTCCGAATTTCTTGAAAATGGCAGAACAAAAGTACCATAAGCATAATTATTTCCTAGTTGACTTTTCCAGAAAAAGTAAGCACTAATATGTTTTCTTTATGTCACTTAAAAACAGAAGAAAATAAATAAATTTTCTTCTTTTTAACCCTTTTAGGGGAAAAAAGTATATCCCAGAGTATGTTCATATTCTTGTATACTAAAAAGGGTGAATCCCACAGAATGAGTACATACCTGTATGCTTAATCATCTAGAGATTCTAAAATTCATATAACATGATAGAGTACCTTTCCAGCTCCTGATGTTCGATATCCTTCAAGTGCCTCTGGTGCAGAAAACATCCGAAGTGCATCTTCTATTGAGCAAATAGGCTCTGGAAAAATGTTAAGGTGGAGCAGAAGAAATGGTTGTACTGTTGCTGAGGCTTTGTTACCTTGTTAAAGCAATGAATAAGAGCTATTAGACAAATGGATAAGAGAGTCCCCCAACAGTAAACAACTTACATGAACAAAAGAGAAATAAGAAAATGTAGTGGATCAATGATCACCAGTGTCATTTCACTCAACCAAGATGAAATCCAAACACATAAGCAGATATATAACTAAATAAATACGAAGGTATTCTGATCTAATGCCATGCGTTCGGTTTACCTTTAGCCTTCACTACACTCTTCAATTGGCCTCCAAAAATTTCACTCAATTTTGACGGGACAAAGCTCTGTGTTCTAGTAACTGCAGTCCTATTCCTTGGGCCAACAGTCTCCCAATCATCATCCTCTTCCTCATCATCTGTTGATGAAACCACAGAGGAGTTTCTCCCGATACCATTTGGTACTTGACCCTCTAACTTTAGCAATTCATCATGCATCTGATGCATGAGAAAACTGAGGAACTCCTGAGCATCTTCCTGCCTGTAATTAGCCATTCCACCGTAAAAATACAGAAAATTAAATACAGGCCACCGCTCCATCAAATTATTGTATCAATCAAATTTCTCTTCAAACAGCAGTTGCTACGTGCAATTCAACTTAAAAAAACTCATTTGAACATCTTTATAAATGAATCCAGTTGAGAAAAACTGGAAATGTTGCTCAGAGCACCTAAGAATAATCAAGTAAGAAACAAGATATAGCTTTTATGCTGTCAGTAACATACCTCGGTCTACCGGTCAAGCTATTTGGGACATCCGGAGTAAAGTTTTGTAGGACAGATTCAAACATTAAAGGTCGAAAAGGCTGCCCAATTTCTGGAAATATTGTTTCCTTTTTCTTCATGCTAGAATCACTGAATATGCCAAACTCAGATATGAACTGAATAAAGGCATGTAAAGTTGGATACCCAGCCTGTAATAAGCAAAACCAAAATTTGAAATTTAAGGTTGTAATAGGTTATAACTAAGAAGATTTTTTAATAAGTAGGTTATCACCATACCTGTGATATATCACGTGTTTTGAGTTCTTGCAGGAGATGAACAAAAGGAGAGCACGAGAGGAGAGCCTGAAGAGTTGCATTAAGAAAGCACAAGTTCCCCAAGTTGACCAACCCTCGAGCTAACAAACTTCTGAAAACCACAGCAGACCCATTTAAAGACTTATGTCTACCATTCAGCAAGTTATAGTTTTTGAGTTGATTTGTCAAATTAACGTCTTCCACACTGTTAGACAATTCAGATAAGCTTGATTTCTCTGATGAATAAGCACTTCGGGTGTTTACTGTTGGATGTAATTCATGGAAAGTTTTCGAATCTGTCACACTCCTATTGTAATCAGGATTTGTAAAACTAGAACTACCATATTCCTTTATAGTTTTGCCTGCTGACTTTATGGTTTTCACTATATTGCTATGACCCTCGGCGACATTCTCTTTATGAGCAAGCTCTGGTGGCTGAGGTTTCTTAGAATGATCAAGGTCGGTCAATTTAGCGTTGAAAAGGCCCACAGATTTCAGAGTTGCAGAATCCAAAGAACCAAATGTGATCCCTACATCAGTTGTTGTTGGCTGGCTTTGCAAAGTTTTAATCTCATCTTCCGTAAATGACCCAAAAATTAACACCTAATGAAAAAAAGAGAAAAAAAGTTGGTAAAAACAAATACACAGCACCAGAGAAGAGATGCAAGAAGCAACATAACCAGAACACAATTTTGCTAAGTTTGAAGAAGATGTACTAATAGCATCAAAGCAATTTCATCTCAAATCAGTAGCTAATAAACAAACTAGTGGATTACCGAAAAGGAAAAAAAGAGAGAAAAGGCACAAGCCAGTAAACTACTCACATAAGTATGACTACGAAGAACTTTAGGTCAGAGATATTGTAGAACTGGGAAGCTGTTGATTTCAAGAGAGATGTTTTCAGAATAGAAAATTAATTGTCACCCAATCTACAAACAAATTGGAAGGCATGAAAGAGAGAAGAAAAAACGGAGGAATATATGATGGACAGAACAATTGTGCAATCCAGTCTTAATAGTTTATGACAAAAACGAGAAATTGTCTTTCTACATTGTTCACGTCCTAATTGCTCCAGACAACACAAAACCTAATTAACAATAAAAATAAATTCTCTTATCTAGAATCAAGATTACCTTGCTACACACTTTCTAATGTATTTAAAAACCATAAACACAGAATCACAGAAAGCATGCAAAGCAACATAACCAGAACACAATTTTTGCTAGTGCGAAGATGTCCTAATAGCATCAAAGCAATTTCATATCAAATCAGTAACTAATAAACAAACTAGTGGATTCCCAAAGGATAAAAAGAACAAGCCAGTAAACTACTCACACAAGTATGACAGATTAGGTCGGAGATATTGTAGAAACTGTGAAGCTGTTGATTTCGAGAGAGATGTCGCATTGGTAGTCGAAGGAATTTTCAGAATAGAGAGTTAATTGTCACCTAATCTACCAAGAAATTGGAAGGCATAAAAGGGGGAAGGAACATAAAATGGACAGAACAATTTTGCAACTTAGTCTTAATAGTTCATGGCAAAAATGAAAAAAATGTCTTTCTACATTGTTCGAATCCTAATTCCTCCAGACAACAAAACATAATTAACAATAATCCAGAATCAAGATTACACTGCTAAACAATCTCTAACGTTTTTAAATAAGCCTAATTGTCCAAGTATATAATGAACTAGTTAAGTATTCACCAATTGTAGAAGATTTGCTCAGAGTTATTTATTCCATACAGTCATAGCTTTTGTCACCTAAAATCATAAAAGTAATTCAAATAATATAAAAGCAAAGCTCCATTGAACAGAAAAAAAAAAGAAGAAGAACAACTATTAAGTTCATCTAAAATCTAAAACAAATGGTTGGTTATGTCCATTCGGTATTCACCAGCAGCAAACCAGCTCATTATCAAATAGATTACCTATGCAAGAACCTGTGTCGTTTTAAATTAAACTTTGCTATTTGTTGAGACATTTCTCAGAAATAGACACCAGATGACTGCAAATGCACCATTAACTTCTAGCTTTTTACAAATTTTTATCATTTCTCTAACACGACGAAGCTACCATATCCATAGAGAACCTAGGTTAAGGGGGGAAAAAGAATTTGTCATTGAACTTTTGTTTCTCTTTTTGCTTTTTTTTTTTTTTGGTTGCTTTTTACCCCTTTTTACGACAGTGGTGTCCTTATGCGCACCTCAATTACTCCACAAGACAGCCTCCTATAGCCCACAAGCACACAAGCAAAGGAGTAGTGTTTTTTTTTTTACAAATTCTCCCCCATTTCTCTAACACATGAAGCTACCATACAGAATCAAGGTTAAACAAACAAGACTTTTCCATTTAAATCCTCCGCTTCTCATTTTTGTCTTTGTTTGTTTTTCTTGCTTCTAATTGTTAGTGGTGTCCTAGCCAGCTCCCGTGCAACTGCATCGTACAGCCTGCTACAACTCACAAGCAAGTCCACCAATGCCAGAGTAGATGCAGCATCACTCAGTGCTGTAGCTGGGGATTCGAAGTGGGGATCTCCAAATCTTTTTGTTCTTTCCTTTAAAATATACTGTTAGCATCATTTCTAGCTACTCAAGATTTCCTCAATTTCTCTTCATTTCAATAACACCAAGCACGACCATATAAAACCCAAAAGAAAATCAGCAAAATTTTATCTTTTTCCTTTTCTTCTGAAAATTAGCATCAAAGTCTCCTAGCTAGTCAAGATTACCAAACCCCAACAAACAGCACATAACCCACCAAGCAGATCTTTTTTTTATTAATTCTTGTTTTCGGCATAACTTGTAAAATTGTTGCTATGTGACCAGGAGGCCAAGGCTCGGGCCATGGAAACAGACTCTTGCAAAAATGCAGGGTAAAACTGAGTACAATAGACCCTTGTCTATTATCGGGATGGGAGCTTAGTGTACTGGGTTACTTTTTTTTGGGGTGTTTGGAATCATCGTACTAAAATAGCATCAAAGCTCCCAACTCTTGAAAAACCCTTAAAAGGATTAAAGAATCACACAACAAAATGTGGAATTATGTCAAGAAAAGGCCAAGTCTTTGAGTACCTTTTGGAAACATTTGCAGTAAAAAGGGCATCAAATTTCCCAATTCTTAAAAACCCTTAAAAGGGTAGAAAAATCACACCTCAAAATGAAGAGTTAATGCAAAAAAGGTCAAGTCTTTGAGTACCTTTTGATCATTCATCTTCCAAGATTGGACAAAACCCTCAAATGGAATCCATAGTGTAAGCAATCAGAGAAGAGTGGTTGAATCTGGTGAAGCAGAGCACATGAAAAATGAGTAGAACAGAGCAAGGCAGCAGCAAAAATGGAAGAAGACATGAAAATACAGAGAAAAACAGTAATTTCAGCTCACAGAGTGAGATGGGTGGGTGGGTTTAGGGGGTGGGGGGGCTAGTGGGGGTGAAGGAAGAGAGTGGAGTGGAGGGGGTGGAGTGATGAGGGGGAGTGGGTGGGGTCTGGTCAGAGACTCAGAGATGCAAAATAGGAAATCTTGCAGAGGTTTTTTTGAGGAAAAGGAAAAAAATGACAGAAAGTGGACAATTATGTAAAAAATAATTGGGGGTTAAAGCATGTATTTGGAAAGTTGGTGAAAAAAGAAAATTGTGGGTAAAAAAATGAAAAAGGATAAATGAAGCAAATGATGACAACATATAATGTGTCTCAATTTATGTGATATTTTTCATCTCTGAAATTAAGTTAAATTAATATTTGAACTAATAATTCAACATTTTAAAATTTTAAATTTGAATATTCAAAAACTATACAAAAAGTCTATTATAAATTACAATTATTCTCGTGTCAATATAATTAAAAAAAATATTGATAAGAAATTACTATGTGGGCGTTTGGAGTTTGGACATAAGAATTGTAAAATTTTAAAAAAAAAAAGGTGAAATTTTTTTCAAGTGAAAATGGTATTTAAAAATTAGAGTTGTGTTGGACATGAATATGATTTTGGGTTATTTTTGAATTTTTGTGAGTGATCTGGGTAAAAATTTTGAAAAATAGTTTTTTGAAGTTTTTCAAATTTTCGAAAAAATCCAAAATTCATCTTCAAGTGGAAAAAAAAATTATGGCCAAACATGAATTTCGGAAAAAGTGAAAAAATTCGGGAAAAAAAATGAAAAAATTCTTATGTCCAAACAAGCTCTATATAGTTTGAATTTCGGAAGCAAAAAGTATCATATAAATTGGGAAGTAAAAGTGAAAGTAATACTCTTGCAACATTAATTTGAATAAATCGAGCCATTAAGTTTTCACATACCGAATGTTTAAAGGCAAAAAGATCTATTAATATTTATTGCATCAATAGTGTATTATCAATTATGTATTATCACTTAGAATTAATATGTTATTATATGATACTGTGAATACTTTATTTTCATCGATACTTGATGCATAAAATATTACGTGCTCTAAATTGTTGCAAGAAACAATTTTTTTCCTTGAAATGAATAATACTATTCTTTAGCTAATAATTAAACTTCAATACAATTGCTACTATAATTTACACTTCCTATGCAGTTATACATGTATCAACAGGGGTTATATTTTAGCGGATGTGAAGTTAGAATTTAAAAATTATGGGTTTAAAATAGTAGTTCTTTGAAGTTATTGTATTCTAAATTAGTAATTTGTACAATTTAAATATTGGAACAAAGTTCGATAAAACCATTAAGCTATATTCTAGGTTCGCCTAGGGATGACAATGAGGCAGTGGCAGCGGAGCGGATTAAAACTATTTTTTCAAAGACTAATGCGGGGCAGGGCGGGTTTCGTTGCGGATTATTCCATGAAAACACTATAGACGGTACAAAATAAGGCAAGCAAAAAATATAGTGTGGCTGGAGAATATGACTCTGCAATTATTTAATCCATACGAGGGATTTAAGAAACTAAAAAAAAGTGAAATATTAAACTTGTATTTTTTAGCAATTTTTTTTTCTTTTAAGGGCGGAGTGGATTGAAAATAGAAAAAACTGCTATGCAAGGCGGAAGGGGTTGAAATTTTGCCGGTTAAGCTCCAACCCGCCCCGCATCCTACCCCACCTTATTGCCATTCCTAGCTCCGCCCTTGTTTTAAAGGAAAAGTGTCAAAGAGGTCTTTCAACTATTTATTTGTGTCAACTCTCCACCTCCAATTATCTTTGTGCAGTAGTTAACCCCTTTCAACTATCCCAAATATAGCTACTCAGTCCTTCTATTGTTTTCCATTACAAACAACTTGTATTATACTAAAACTTGATTCCAGGGTACTAATGTGAATTAAATTAGTAACTTATTGGCAATTAAGGCATTGATTAAAAGTAGAGAATAACCTTAAAACTAAGTGGTATTTGGTACTGGGATCAATAAATCATGCCAAAACTTGATCATGTCATTCCCTTCAACAACTTTACGTTTTGAATCATACTCAATTACATATTTGGTTCTAAATTTGCATGTCTCTTGAAATTGGATTTTTGGCAAAATTAGCTCCAAAAAGGAACAATTAGAAAATATTTGGTTTAATTAAAGTTATCTAAATTGGAAGTTCTTAAATTCTTGAAATTGGTTTAAGTTATATATACTAATCATAAGTATCGATAACGTTAGTCTAAACCTATACTAGTCACTTTCTACCCATGGTAAATGTAATGTATGAGATTTGAGATAATTATTTGAGTTTATTGATTTTTTTATTTTTTTGGTTCCGAGTTTATTGATTTATTCAGTCATAACTAGATACAACATCAAAGTATGTCTTAAACTTACAATTTTGAACCTTGTAGGAGCAAATCGACATATTTTCACTGATAAGAAAAATTTATACAATGTTCCCAATATATGAATCTATGTAAAAGTTTTATGTGAAAAATTTATACAATGTTCCCAATATATCAAATACATATACAACCTACTCAATTTGGCACTATTTTTCATTTTGGCACTCTATCTCTGTCTTGTTCCATTTTGGCTCTTTAACTCTATTTTATATGTTCCATTTTGACCATCCAACTCTATTTCTTATGTTCCACTTTAACACAAAAGTAGAAATCAGTGCAAAAAATATAGTGCACGTGTATACACAAATATGAGGTGTAATAAATATCCAATTAAATGTTGTCACCTAATATTTTCATCCATGTCAACTGGGTCAATACTAAAATACCCGAACCCGACCGTATTTTTTCATCCACTGTTGCCCCATCTTCATTCTCTAAGTTCCAAACCTTTCATCTGCCGATTTTATACCTGACCCGTTTAGATGAAATAAACCTATAGAAAATATGGTCAGGTTAAGGTATTTTAGTATTGACCCGTTTGATATGGATGAAAAAACCAGGTGACAACATTTAATTGGATATTTATTACACCTCAGATTTGTGTATACACACGTGCTATATTTTTTGCACTGATTTTAGCTTTTGTGTTAAAGTGGAACATAAGAAATAGAGTTGGAGGGCCAAAATGGAACATATAAAATAGAGTTGAATGACCAAAATGGAATAAGGCAGAGACAAAGTGCCAAAATGAAAAATGGTGCCAAGTTGAATGGGTTGTATATGTATTTGGCCAAAAAACTAACTAGGTTTGTATGACGGTGTGAGTTTGCTCACATTGTTGGTCTCAAGTCTAGAATAAAGTACGAGAGTTGTGATAGGTTGATAGCCAACGTAAAACTAGTTAATTTATGATGAATCCGTACAATACAAAATAAGTCGGGACGTATTCACCTGGACACGTGAATTTAGTCATGCTAATATATTTACTTTGAATCTAATGCTTTTCATGAGCCTTTAATTTTGCTAAATATTATATGCCAATAGAAAATGTAGAGAATTTCAAATTCTACTGAAATCATCTTTATAGTCTTGCATCAAAAGGGGTTTAACTAAAGCGGCATGAACAATAAAGATTAATATATCCGACCTTAAGCATAAAACTCGATAATAATTTATATAATTGATCTCAACCTGCTTTAAATTGTCAAGACTCTGCAATACAATTTCAGAAATGAGAGATTATGCCATACTAATTTTTTAAAACCTAGACAATTTTGATTTCAAATTTGCATTTTAGGCAAACTAGATTAAGTGAATAAACATTATAAATTTATTCCTTTTTTCTCCTAATAAAGGAATTAGGTTATAAAACTAGCCGTTAGAATAAAAACACTCATTTTTTGCGCCGCCCACCCTAACGTTCAAAAAACTCTATTTTCCAAAATCTCTATATATATTCTTCACAAAATCCCTTCATCTTCTCAATCAAAATCTATCTCAACCCTTCTCTCTTCTTCTTCCCCTTCAGTTTCTCAAAAATTCTCAAGAAGAAGAAGAAAGAAAGAAAAACGTCTCCTTTTTCTGTTCTACAAAAAAAAAAAAAAAAAAAAAAACTTGAAATTAGAAAGAATTAAAAATTCACATGGCTACAATGAACAGTGGAAACAACAGCAATACTCAAGCAACTGCTCAAGTTATGCCTTCTCCTAAACAGACTTTGCCGACTGCAAAAACTGTTGATACCCAGTCTGTTCTTAAAAGGTATATATTTAAGTTTTTTTTTTGGTGTAAAATTAATTTTATGCATCTGGGTATGTTAGGGATGTGATATTTGTTGTTATGTGTTTAAATTTCTTGATCTGGGGTTGGTTTTAGTATAGTTTTGAATCCCCTGTGTAAATCGTTCAGTTTGATCTTCAAACTGTGCCATTTCTGCAATTAGGGTTTGATGATTTATGTATCTGGGTATGTTTGTGATGTGGTTCTCGTGTTTATAGCATTTCCAATTTCCCTTATTTGGATTTTAATATTATTACTGATTTGATACGTATGTGGATCAGTCATATCGATTTTTAAAATCTGTTTTTTTTTTTTGATTTTTTTTTTAGTGATTTCTTGAAATAGTGGATTTTGGTTATGTATACCCGTATTTTTGATGTGGTTTTTAGTGCTCATGTATTTTGCTCTCTTGATCTGGGGTTTTGGGGATGTTTTTGATCTGTGTGGAGGGTGATTGATTCAGTTAGTAGGTAAATTGGCTAAGATTTTTAAGGGGTTTTACTCACAAGATATATTATAAGCTATGTTGCGCGGACTCTCCAGAATGTTGCCGCACCCATGTCGGATTCTCCAAAAATGCACTACTTTTGAAGAATCTGACACGCATCCGGCAACATTTTCGGAGAGTCCGAGCAGCATAGATTATAAGTGCGGGTTTTCCTTTGATATTGAGCTACTGGTTTCTTCATATGAAGTTCTTAGGTTATGAATACCATTTCTAGGGGAATAGCATGATATGAGTTGAGCTTAAATGAAGAAGTGAGGATTCATTTGTTTGAGACTGAGGAATCGTTGTCGTTATTGTCGTTATTGGGAAAGGGTGGTGTTTCTAGTACTTGATTTTTTGATATGTCAATGTTGGGAAAGGGCGGTGTCCAAGTAGTTCCTGAGAAGAATCGATGTGTTTAGGCTGATTGATTTGTCAATGTTCCAACTCATGATTCTCAAGCCTATGTTGCACAAGTTGGGATATCAATATTCCTTGTTTCTCATATTTCTTGTATACAATAGTTAGATTTCTGACTACTTATTTTAATGTTTCAGTGTTTATATTTCATGTTAAGTATTCTGACAGAGGTGTTTGTTGTTGTATATAATCAGGTTGCAGTCTGAATTGATGGCTCTAATGGTAAGGAATCTAAGATATCTATACTTTTGATTTTTACTTCTTTATGAGAAATATCCTTTTAACTTAAAGGAGTTTCAATTCATATTTTAGATGAGTGGTGATTCTGGGATATCTGCATTTCCTGAAGAAGACAACATATTTGTTTGGAAAGGGACAATAACTGGTAGCAAAGATACTGTTTTTGAAGGAACAGAATACAAGCTCTCTCTTTCATTTCCTGCTGATTACCCTTTCAAAGCACCAAAGGTTAAATTTGAGACTGGTTGCTTTCATCCCAATGTTGATGTCTATGGCAACATATGCTTAGACATTCTTCAGGTAACGTCTCGACTGTCTCATTCATAGCCAGATGCAGCCTTTGTGTTTAATTTGTTTGATCTGAACTTAGTATTTTCTACACAAAACATAGATATACAATGAGTACAATGAGTATGCTAAAAACCTTCCAATTTAAATTCTGAATCAGCCTCAAATCTATGACTCATCTCGTGCATCGAGATGTTGTTTGGCTTAGCATATGTTATAACATCTGATCTGATGTGTGGAAAACAATGTATTGCAGGATAAGTGGTCATCTGCTTATGATGTGAGGACTATACTGATTTCCATTCAGAGTTTGCTTGGAGGTAAAGTACTATGCAATTTTCCAGACATTTTCCAATTTGATCTTATCTCATCTTAAACATTCTCTAATATCTTTTTCTTGATATCCTGTTTTGAATATATCAGAGCCAAACATAAGCTCACCTCTAAACACTCAAGCTGCTGCTCTTTGGTGCAATCAAGAAGGTAAATCCTTAAACTTCTTGTAAGTTGAAATTATGAGTATAACTTGTCAATGTTAAAACAAGTCCTTTTTTTCTTTCTGCAGAATACAGAAAGATGGTTGAGAAGCTATACAAGCCTAGTGCGTAGCTAGCTTATTAGTGCAGGATTCCATTTTTCTTCATATGGAGCAAATTTAGTTGGAACTGTTTCATTGCTATTTTTTTCCTGTTGATGTTGGATAATCCTCTCTTATGAGAAAGAGGAAAAGCTGTACTTTTACAAAAAAAATATGAGATATAGAGCATCATTTCAATTTTTATCTCTTCTTTCTCCAATTCCTTGGTGACAAGACAATATTGTTAACAGATCGCACATTACTATTGCAATTTGCACATATCCTCTTTGTCTACCATGGCCCTTCTTCTATCTGATCAATGGACTGAAGTTTCACTAAGATTCTTTTGATCTTCTATAGCGACCTGAGACGGTTTACTCAACTCCATCTTGGAATCACCGTGCAATCGAGTTTTGATTTAGGCATGTCTTTGCGCCAAACCTCTGCCAACCGGAATTAGATTTGAAATGAGCACAAAAGGAAGTATTGTGTAATAGGGAATGCAAGGTCACTACACCCTCTAATTTTGGATCAGCCACAGAGTCTCTCTTACCCATCATCTGGTCTTCGATTGCCTAGCTTCAACTAGTTCAGTTTGGCTATTTTTTCAAACCTGCTCCTCTGCAATTTTTGGCCCCATATTTTGGGTGTGCCATGGGGGAGAATATTTCACGATAATGGAATGCCCGCAAACAGGCGGTAGCATATCGACAATACCTCCGTCTAGGTCCGAGATAATCCTTTTTTCCTTAGGCCTGGGGCTATTTTAGCCAATTAAGAAATCTCAGATGTACTAGCACTGCATCAAAGATGCAATCATCGATTTTGCCGAGAGGTCACAATTGCCGCGAGCAAAGGTATTTAATGACGAGGAAGGCTTTTTGTGAGCGACATCCACATTGAGAATTCATATATCCATATTGTCTCAAGGCATTCACTATTGGACCGAGACAAAAACCACCATCTTCAATGCTACCTTTGTTGGGGTGTATAATAACCTTTTTTTTTTTTTTTTGGAGGATGCGCTTAAATTGAGCGACATCCAAATTGAGAATTGATATAGCCAACTATTGGACTGAGACAAGCTTAAATTGAGCGATATCCAAATCGAGAATTGATAGTCAACCCCACTTACTTGAAATTGATGCGTAACAGTAACAGACGTACGGTTAAACAAAATAATAGGTACATGGATGGTTATGCCAATTGCTATGGAGGAATCTGCCCATAATTGTAGCTTCGTCCAACTTTGGTCAAACCAAGTGAATATAGGAACAATAATCCTTATAAATTAGCTTGCATTAGTACTATTTCAGCCAAAATTTGACAAGAGGAACATAGTTAAAAACATTACTTTGATTAATACAGTAAAGCCAGCAAATGCGAAAACCACGATGTTATTGCCAGAAGTTAAAGCTAAAAACATGATAACTCTCTAAAAGGCAGTTCCAACAAGACTTCAAAAGACCTCAGCATTCGAATTCTAACATATAAGACTATAAACCTGGCCTAATACATCGATCGTTGAATGCATAAATCTCCTCAAGAGAGAACCAAGGAGTTGAAAAGCACCTAACAGATTTAACCCAAAAGACTATATGATGTTTGAGTAGAATTAATTCTTAGAGGTAAGCTGCCTCAAGTTATACTTGGACAATTCCTTGTACTTTTCAACAACTCCAAGCAAGCACACAGTCTGCAAAATATGAAGAAAACAACGATCAGACAAGTCATTTTTCTTTAACATTTCAACCAGAAGTAATGGACATCAAGGGTGTAAAGAACTAATTATTAGGAGTAGCTTTTTCTCTAATGATATATCCAGTTATCTCCTATCAAAGATTCTTGATACGATTCAATCTCAACATTATTGAATTTAAACCTCGCGAATAGGTTCCGCATGTGCATCAGGATAGATGAACAGATTAAACACCTAGTTAATGATATATAATGCTATTGCTGGAATGTAAATTATACTCTTCTTTCCACCTGAATGGCTATAATGCCTTGAGCAAAAGAGGCTTCATCGACGACGCCATTACAGGGTAGGAAGAAGGCTAGTATACCTTCAACAAAACCCCAAGTCATGGACTATACGGATCTAGCTTTCTGGCACAACATTCGGTTGCACATAGTAAAGCTAAACTCTCTTGAGGAATTTCTGGGATTATTAGACACTCCTTTGACAGTTTCTTCTTCCTTGGTTTAGCTGACTCGTAGAGTATCTAATGCTGAATGCTTTCCACATATCAATAAAAAGAGAAAATAGAAGTAGTACAACCAGGGCCAAAAGAACCGAGTTGTTTGTATGATAGAGAAATGCAAAAAAAATAAAAAATATAGAACACATTTATAAGCAAAGATGTGTACCTTGACTATTTGAACCACTATGTTTATCTCAGGGTTGCTAAGATCAACTTTGTGAGGTGAAGGAACAGATTTAGCCACTGTATCAATGATTTTCATCTTATTGATTCCAGTATTTGCTCGAGCTTCATAAAGCACTGCAAACTGTGAGAGAAAATTGATTAGGCTAGAGCCTTAATTCACTCTCCCAAAAAATATGAGTTGACTGCAACATAAATGCATTTCACAAAACATAATTTCATCCTATTTTCACATCTCTGACACTTGAGTCAACAAAAGTTGCAGATAATTATATTTCACAAAATACATTGAAACCAAAACATGTCCAAAGAGGATATCATATAGCTGAAAGATCCTGGATCAATTTAGTGCAAGATCTCTTGCAAATGTGGTATTTTATAAAGTTTCACTATCATTGCTAGGTATGCATTCAAACATTAGATAGAGTTTCAATCACATGCCAAGAGAAGAAGCTTTATAGTGAAAACAATGGACTTGGAAGTATGAAGATGACCTTCTTTGGAGTGTCGGTTTCAGCAGGTAAGTACTGTTCAACAAGAGGCTTTATTGCTCTTCCAATTTCCTCCTCTGATGCATAACATGTTACTTCAACTGGTAACACTCTCAATATGAACCTGTTGAAGGCTATGACATTCTTGAGCAAGAGATATTAAGGAAAATAACCTATATCGCATAAAGTGAATGTATTTATAGATCTGTCAAAGAATAAATTTTAGCAGATGAAAGAACCTCGATACGTGTCTCTTCGTCGAGGCAAGCGAGGACATCATATGTTGAATGATTTCCTTAGGGTTGGGATCTCCATCTTTTTTTCGCATTTGAACAAAAACAACACCATTGCAACCCGAGTCTAGGTAGTTAAAACGCCTCTGTTTTCAGAAAGAAAACAATGTATTACGAAAATATCTCCAGAAACAAGTAGGAAGAACTATATCCACTAGAGTTGGTGCTTTTACATTAACTCAAATGAGAAGCAACATTAAAATCATGACAGAAAGTGTCTTTTTCTTCTTTTCGAGAAGGTAAGTAAAAATGTTGCACTGAGAGAGTAAATTTGGACACAAGTAAGGTACAACAGCATTCAGACAGACACAGTTCTTATACCAGTAAATAAACCTATGTCAAACACAATTCAAAGGGGAGGGAAAAAATCTCACCCTTTCAGTGTGAGATTATAAAGGCATTTTATTCCATTGTGCTCAAACAGAAATGGCCCTAACAAACATCTATCATGGATGAGCAGGAGACATGCAACATAGATACTTGTTCACACATAAATAAACTAAATAGCCATGAGTAATATACTTACCTAGCACAGGAACTAAAGTAGTAGCTTAGTTGAAAAAATCAGAAATAATTATATCTAGTTACCTTACTTTTGTCTCCCAACTCAGCAAGCTCAGCTTCAATTAGTTTATCTACAGATTTCTCCTCTGTCTTACCAACAACATTATTTCCAGTTTTTGGTGCTTCTCTTTCCACACATTGTTTCTTTGCAGGTGGCTCCCCCTCTTCACTATCTTTCTGTTCATGAGTTATCTCTAGTTCCTCTTTCTTATCAGCATCTCCTTGTATTTGCTCATCGGCAGAGATGTTGTCCTTGTTTTCAGGCCCTGATCCACCATTTTTCAAGCTACCTATTTCTTCATCAGTTTTCTCCTGATTCTGCTCAATTTTTGAAGTCTCTTCCTTGGTTTGGTTCTCATCATTTCCTTTGTCTTCATCACCTTCACCACCATCATCATCATCACTACTAGAAGAATCAGAATATGTGAAAACCATCTTTTTGTTTTTAGGTTCTTCTGATAATTCTCCATGTCCTAAACTTGAACCTGTCCCCTGTACCAGCTCATCGTAAAACTGCACAAAAGGGGAAAAATTCATGGGTCGCGCCTCCGACAACCTACATAAACCGAACAAAGAAAGAAGGCGGCGGATGCTTTCTATTGTTTTGTCCTTCTCCACGAATCAAGATATGAGACAAGCTTCCAATCTGAACAAAGGCTTCAGAAGTCATACTGGAGGCCAAAAATATTCTGGAAATAGGTTTGTCTTGTTAGCATGCTGGTTTTGAACCTATTTCTTTTCTAGGAGTATTTTGACCTTCTCATAGATTTATATGCCAGTAAAAATATAGAGAACTTTTAATATTATAATTATTATTATTACTATTATTTATATATATTTAACTTAGTTTTCACTTTTATTTTTATTTGGTATGATAATGACATGAGTTGAGCTTAAAATGGAGAAACATGGCCAGCGAGGATTCATATAGTCGATCATAAGTTGTTTGGAATTGAGGCGTAGTACGTATTGTTAGATAACAAGTAAATCATAAGAATTGGAAGTCTCATGAACAAAAATTTCTAGTGCACAAGTGTGCTGACTACCTTATGAGCTTGTCCTTTCTGGTGTTCAACATTAAAATTTGTCTTACTAACAAACATGGAACCCTTGCAACATACTGAAGTCCAAAATAAAGGAAGTAATCATTATTACACAATAACTCACTTTTTCTATTCTTTCTCAATCTAGCTTCAAAGTTAGAATCGGTGTTATCAAACGCGCGCTTAAGCCCTAAAGCGAGGCTCAAAACATGTTGAGCGCTTCGCCTCGCTTAGCAGGAATGTTGTCATCAAGGCTCTAAGGCATACTTTTCCTTGCCAATGAGCGTAATCTTGAGGAGGCAAAACTAAGCAATTGATATTTTACTTTATCGTAAATTTTCTTCAATTTCTTTGTCCTTATATTTGGTATTCATGCTTATTGATATTAGTCTTGGATTACACATACATATTTGTAGTTTTTCTCCATTTGCGCCTTTCTTCATTAAAGCCCACGCTTTATTTGTGCTTTGCGCTTAAAGCCCTAATAGACCTTAGTGCTTTTTCGCGCTTTTCGCCTTTGATAACACTGGTTGGAATTAGAAGAAATATTTACAGAAAGTAATTGGAAAACGGATGTATGAACGGCCAAATGTCTGGATATATGTAGTTATGTGTACTTTGTCAATAAAGGAGGTAAGTGTGATGTTCATTCAAAGAAAATACCAACTTCCAATAGTCTAGTGTAGTGTAGTTCAAAGAATTTAAATTTCATTTCTGAACAACATAAATCATCATGTCTTAATTATCCGCCAAAACTAGTCAAATTAACCCTCACAAGTAAAACAGAACTTCAAAAAGTTTAACTACCAAGAATTCAGAAATGAATATCTTTTACCATCAAAGGTTGTGGCAGGGTGGTAACTACCCCTCTATCCTCAACCAAAGGTCACGGATTTGAGTCCTAGGAATAGAGTCGTCTTTGATAGTTAGCGTTTTACCTCCAATGTGAGACTTTCCGGACTGAATGTGATGAAAGGTTATAAGCTTAACACATGCAAGTCGAATATAGTATGAAGGCTTTCTCTTCTAAAGGAAGGGGTGAGGACCCGAAAAGGCACTCTCTGGGAAATCCGGATCATACTACCTAGTGCTTGCAGGTCTGACTGGTGTCTTCTCTCAAATAGCTGCTTCAATCAACGTTAAGTTTGACTACGCCCGCAGCTGACTACTTATTGAAAGACCGAACAGGAAATGAAAAGTCGTACGCGCACACTGAGCTATGGTTTTTCGATGATTTCGATAAGACAGAAGCTGAGAGTGGTGCTCTAGCTCCCACTGAGCTCTCCTCATCGGCTAAAACTTCTACTAAGATTGAAAAGAGTGTAGACTTGTCTCCAAGAATGGAAGGATATTCCACAAAAAGGAAGGTACCACTACCTTGGTCACGATTCCAGAGTCCTTTGTGGAAAAATCATTCATATAAATCGAATGCTCCTACTACAAATAGGAAATCGTAAGCTCCTCTAGGGACTTTACAATTTCATTTAGGCGATAACGGAATGAATTTGGATGAGTCAGGCCCCAAACCAGGTAACTAATACCAGGTGAGAAACCCAAAAAAAAAAAGAATATCTTTTTTTAATAGTAATGCAGAAATGAATATCATCACACACACAAAAGTAAAAGAGGTACAATAACTTCAAGATAATTATAAAAGATATGAACTTTTTGGGAAATTGGAACATACAGAGTCAATAACATTAACAGCTTCTTGAGAGGCTTGTCTTTCCCTTCCACCATCACATGTTATATAGAAACCTTGTACTCCTGGCCTTAAAGGGTATCCACCTTTCTTCACTGCTTTCTATTTTATGCACAAAAACTCATGGTTATCACCAATTAACTTTTATTTAAAAAAATTACAGCACTATAATATGTATATATAGAAAAGGATCAAGGGGTTACATTGTTGGGACGATAACGTTGCTTGTTCTTTGTTTTGTTGGTAGCTTTTGGCTTTGATTTGTTGTCTGTAGCCATTGAAGAGAAAAGAGAGTTAAAACAGTGACTGCAGGAGAAAGAGAGGGACTTGAGTAAAATATCGTATGAGGTTTTAAAGAATTTTAATTAGAGATGAAATGGGCCAAAGCCCAACAAAAGATAAAGGACCAATTAATGTTGAACATTGAGAAAACTACGCTCTATAGCCCCTCAAAATTTTAATAGCCCATATTTTAGCTCACTTATAAAAAAAAGGCCCTTCGGCCCAAACATATTGCATATAGTGGCCGAAAGTAATAAACATTATAACACAAGTGGCTGTAGCTCAGTGGATAGAGCGTCGGCATCCAAGCTAAAGGTCATAGGTTTGACCCCCCCCCCCCCCCCCTTACGTGATAGAGCAGCCATTTTTTGCCTTTTTAAATTGTATTTTGATATGATAAGTATTAGCTAAGAATTGAATGAAATATGTAATGCAGGTCATATACGAAATGTCTATTTTGTATATTTTTTGTATAATAATAGTCTATTTTTGTATATTTTTTGCATAGTGACAGTTTATTTTGTATAGTCTATTTTGTATATTTTTTGTATAGTGACAGTCTATTTTGTATATATTTTGTATAGTGACAGTTTATTGTATATAAATTGTATAGTGGCAGTCTATTTAGTATATTTTTATATAGTGATAGTCTATTTTGTACATATTTTGTATAATGACAGTTTATTTAGTATATTTTTTGTATAATGACAGTCTATTTTATATAGTAACGGTCTAGTATATAAATTGTATAATGATAGTCTATTTTGTATATTTTTTGTATAGTGACAGTCTATTTTGTATAATGACAGTTTATTTAATATATTTTGTATAGTGAGAGACTATTTTGTATAGTGACGTCCATTATATTTAAATTGTATAGTAAAAGTCTATTTTGTATATATTTCAACGTTATGCATTTACCTGAGAAAGAACAATCATAAAACTTCTACAATTCAATAAGTGTATCATGTAAAATTATTGTAATAGAATATACTTAGTCAGTATACACTGACTAAGTAGTTTCTAATACTTAGTCATTTGCAATAATCTATTTTGTCGACCTATTATAATTATTTTCTAATAGCACATATTCCTATCGTTCAATGAAATTAAATAATTTAATTTTTACTGGAGTTATTTCAGATCAAAAAATAGACGGTGCTTTAATTTGGTAGTTACCAAATAAAATTTTTCACCAATTCTTCTTCGAGTTTTTTTATCGACTTATTAGAAGAAAAAAATTAACACATGGCGAACCAGAAATGCTTGTGAGACCATAGGAAATAGAAACTAAAGGACGAACGAATTAAAAATACATAGGATATTCGTTGAGAATAATATCGCTGGTGGGTTTCTTTTCAGGTGTTGGGCCAATGATATTCTTCATCTTCTCTAAATCCAACTTTAATTTGTTCATGCTGCAACAACAACTTTTTCTCTTCTCTTAAATTTCTGAACAGAATTGGCTAAAACATCTAAAATCATACCTTAGAAAGAAAAAGCCTCCTCATCATCACGGCCAGCCAGCGGTAGAACGACGGCGCCACTTCGTATCGAGGAATGTATTCCTGGGACATGTGAGTTGTCCTTCGATTTCAAAATCGATAAGCCTTCATCAGTTCCAGGCCGATGCGAGCCTATATCCGATACATCTGCTCGATATCTGAAGCCAATCTCAAGCAAGTGAAAAAGGACTACCATTGGGAGGATAAGGAGGTGGTGATTCCCTCCCCCGAGGAGGATATCACCACTCATGTGGAAGGATACTTAAGCGTGTATATACTTATCCTTTCACACTGGGTCCTGTAGATCCAATACTGGGTCATGTAGATCCAGTCATTCTCGATTTCTGCCACCAATATTGGGTGACCCTTGGCCAGATCTACCCTTTTTCTGGTGCATCGTTAAATTGCTCAGCTTCTTCTCGGGCAAGGTCGAGGGGTTGCCTTTTACCCTTGACCATCTGATCAGGCTATACAGCCCTCGCCTCTATCGATGTGGTTTGATAAATCTCCAGCATCGATCCTCAAAATCGCTATTCTCTAGTATTGATGAGGAGAAGGACCGGGGATGGATGCGCTGGTTTGTCTGAATCAAGACCTCTGACTTAATTCCTGCCGAAAGGATGCCATTCCCCGAGGAATGGAACACGAAGCGTAAGTCCTTTTGATGACGCTTATTACTCTTATTTCTCTATTCTTCCTCAATCTAATTCCTTTTCGATGGTATAACATCTCCTTGGTTTCCTGCTGCGGTCCCGCACCTCGCAGGTTGGGTTCCACAGTTGGCCTTTACTTTTTCACATGCAGAACGTTGTTGGCATAAATTGGCCAGGGGTCGTGGGAGGCTAAAAATCATGGTAAGTTCCCTTGTCTCTATGTTGATGTTTTTCTGTAAAATACTTACTTTCCTCTTACACAAGCCTCGGAGACACTGTTGCTATGAGGTCGCCCTCCGCCTGGTAAAGAGGAAATCCCAAAGCCAGCCAAGGAGAAGAAAAGGAAAAGGGCTTTGCTAGCAAGCTCCTTGAAGCCCAAGAAAAGTAAGGCTCGAAAGCAAAGGGCCGATCCCACAACCCTATTTGCGGAAGCGGTCCAACACTTTTAGGATAATGAGGAAGAGGTAAAAGACGTCGACTACCCATTAGTAGCTCGGAATAGGGGGAACACTGAAGCTTTAAAGGCCATCGAATCGGTGGTGGTTGATGCGATTCAATCTCAGACCGAAGAAATCTCGGAGGGGAGTTCGAGTAAAGTCCTTGAGCCATCGGAAGCGTTCCTCGCCTTGGAGGACATCCGACAGGCGAGCCCAAAGAGACTAATTCCAAGGCCCCAAAGAGAAAAGAATGTCCCAAGTGAATCACTTGGGATAATCAACATAGATGAATCCCCGCCTGGCCCAGTGTTTTTCGAAGGGCAGTTCCGAGATACTCGGGCCATAAAGACTCCCGACATGGGGATGACCCATGAAGGGAATGATATTTTTCATGAATGTTTTGTAGGGGTCGAAGATGTCTCTGATCTAGATCCGCTGATGGTCTTTGACGAGGCTCACCGTCTTCAGAACTAGGTAAAATTCATCCTCATTATTATGCTTGTTTTCATTTCTTCTCTATTGATATCTTTCCTTTTTTCTTAGGCTACGAAACTTTATTGGGAGGTGTTCAAAAAATCCCAGGCCGAGCTAAGTCGGTGTGAGGCTGACCTCAAAAAGCTCATTGAGGAGATAGAGGCTCTTAAACGCCTTTATGTGCAGAAAGAAGAAGAACTGCGAAATCTCCAAGCGGAATTAGCCTTGGATCATAAGAAAGGAGATGAGCTAGACAAGAAGGTAACTAACCTTTTGTAAATGTACAGTCACGGTCCAACTGTGGAGGTTAAAACTTCGATGTCTCAGTTACAGCAAAAGCTGTAGAGGATCGATCTTCTTCTAGGGGAGGTCGATCAAGTCAAAGCCGACTGTGATTGGTGGAAAGAGAGTATGGACTGCCTTGCTATGTAGAAAGAGACGCTTCTGGACCAGTTGGCTTTGGTCAAATGTGAGCTTCGAAATTCGAAGGGGGAAAACCTGGCCAGGAGCCAAAAGATTGATGAGCTCGAAGCTAAATCGGCTGCCGATCTTGCAAAGGCTAAATCCGAGGCGGAGGCGTTTGTGGCTTCCTATAGAGCTGACACCGAGGCTTCCAACATTCGGGCACAGGAAATCTCTATCGCTACAGAAGTCAAATTGTCACGTGTTCTCGATCATGCCAAGTGACAATCACGGAGAGAGACCCTCGAGGAAGTGCATGCTCATGGCTTTGACCTCTCAGCTAATATTAAAAAGGCAAAAGCTCTGGAGGATGAGGATACAACTTTGCTCTCCAATGATGAAAACTCTGCTATTGGTTCCGAGAGCAGAGGAGACGAGGATGAAGCCCTCGAGGAGGAGGTTCCTGACGGTGTGGCTCCTGAAGATGTAGCTCCTAAAATAGAGTAGGCCTTTAAGATTTTATTTTTATTTTTATTTTATGTAAGGCTCCATGTGGGCATTGTAAATATTCTTCATGTATATAAAGAATTCCTTTCCTTTCCGCTTGCCTCCTATTTGTTGTAAAGTTTACTTTGTTTTCGTTTTGTGAAGAATTAGTTTTTGATGTTATAACTATGATAGTTGAATGAGCATCGACTCAGGGTAAAATAAACCCTTAGACTTTTTAGTAATCAATAGGAAAGTTTCGAGCTTATACTGGGACACCCCTTAAGGTTTTATTACGGATCCTCGAGCTATACTCGAGTCAATTTTACTCGAGCTCGGAATGGCGAAACCCTTTGGTCTGAGTTGAGTGAGAGCGACGTTTCGAACTCTACTTGTTTTGGCCTTTAGACTCTTTTAGACTGGGTCGATATGGCCTTTAGGAGATGGCTATTATTTTTCCTTTTCGGCTCAAAAGACTTAGTAAAAATTTATTTATGCATTCGCATGTATTTTTTTTACCCATTGGGTTTTTTAAGGGTTCGGTGTCAATCAAAACCCTTTGTTTTTAGTGCATTAGCACAGGTTTATATTTTAATAATTCGATGCCTTTTAAGGTTTTTTGAGGACTGGTTTTATCGAAACTCTTTGACTATTTTGCCGAGGGTAGGCTTTATTTAACCGGTTTTTGAGAATTTGAAGGCTTGTTTTTATTGCGGAATTTAGACGTCTTCGAGCCGCGTTATTTCGGCCGTAGCCTTTAATATGACCATAGCCTTTGGGTGTGTCTCTTGGACTTATTTCCTGATAATATTTCAAACTTGTTCAAAATGTTAGTCCCCGAGTATGATGGCCTTGGCCTTTACATCGAGGGGTGCCTCTTTGAGGTCTTATGAATATGAGTTTAGATAGTTCGAATGTGTTGAATGCTAATAACAGTCCCTGAGTATTCGAGGTATATTTGAGTTTTGGCCCTTGAGTCGTTTCTCATAGAATCATAAGTATGCAACCCATATAATAACAAATTTTTTTAGACACAAAGTGTTTGATATAGAAAAAAATGCTTCTTTGCATAATTCATACATGCGTACATGTTTTGTCTTCGGGGCTCGACTATTCTATATGGACAAGGTTCATCTGGCCGTTTGGCCCATTACAAGATTTTCCTATCAAGGCCCTCTTTGGCATGAAGTATTTTTCTCAAAAATATAACATTTGAGGGTGATGCCCCCAGTATTCGAGGTTGATTGAAAAGAAGCCTTGGATACTGTTGAATTCTCCCTAGGTAGCACATAGTTGTTGCCTCGTTAAAAATCTCGCCGGGAAAACCCATTTGGGATAAAACCTGACCTAAGGAAAAAAGAGTGCAACGCGTACTTTAAAACCTAAGGTCTTTGTGTAGAAAGGTTCTCTTCGATGTCTTCGATCGAAACCCTGCAATAAGTTAGTATTAAACACAAGCGTGAAAAAAGCGAATGGTCGTTCCTTAGCAATAATATCGTTTGAATAGCGATACTTTCCAATTGTTTGGCAATTTCTCGCCTCCGATTGTGCCAAGTTTGTAGGATCCCTGCCCTATGACTCCGATGAATCGATATGGTCCTTCCCAATTCGGGCCTAGTTTTCCTTTATTTGGGTCTCGAGTATTGAGGGTGACTTTCCTTAGAACTAAGTCCCCGATTTCGAAGTGCTGAAAATTGGTCCTTATATTAGAATATCTCTCGATTATTTACTTCTGTGCAGCCATCCGAACAAGTGTAGTTTCTCGTCTTTCATCTAATAGCTCGAGGCTAGTATTCATAGCTTCGTGATTTGATTCCTCCAATGCATGTCGAAATTTGGCGTTGGGTTCCCCGATGGAATCAAGGCCTTGGAGCCATATACTAAAGAGAACGGGGTTGCCCTTGTACTAGACTTCGATGTCGTTCGATATGCCCAAAGAACTTCGGGAAGAATTTCTCTCCATTTCCCTTTAGCATCATTCAACCTTTTCTTCAGTTTTGAATGATAGTCTTCTTCATCGATTTGGCCTATCTGTTTCCGCTCGGATGATACGACGTTGATAAAATTCTTTTTATTCTGTGTGCTTCGAGGAACTCTGTTACCTTGTTATCGATGAATTACTTGTTGTTGTTGCATACGATTTCGGCAGGTATCCCGAATCGACACACGATGTAGTCCCAGATTCTCTGACTTTCTCGAAGGCTTGTGCTTCGAACCATTTAGAAAAGTAGTCAGTCATAAACAAAATGAATTTAGCTTTACCTGGGGCCGTTGATAGAGGGTCGACGATGTCCATTCCCTATTTCATGAAAAGCCTTGGGGACAGACAGGGGTGGCTCAACAACATTCGAGGTCTAAAGCAAAGCTTTAATAAGAGGCCTTAATATATATGAGCATCATTTTTTAAATGAGAGAACCCAAAAAACATACTTCCTTCTTCACAACTTATGTGACTACTTTTTTTTTGTCCGCCCCCTTTCTATCTCTGTAATAATCCAAATTTATATTTTTCTTTTTACCCTTAATTAGATGATTTCTACCCACACAAGTTTCTATGATTTGTTTTAGATCACAAGTTTCAAAAATTTTCCTTTATTTGATAAACTCCATGCCCAGTCAAACATTTTCATATAAATTAGGACTGAAAGAGTATAATTTATGTGAGTAAAATAAATGATAAGTTAAATTATTAGATATAGTTATGTGACTAACTAATGAATAGCGAAATATAATTCAGTAAAAATGTAAAATAAGATTGACAAAAAACTAGTTTGGTGATATTAATTAGAGGAAGAAATTAAGTTATTAAAAATTTATAAGACAATAAAGAAATAAATTTATCAATAATAGGACATAACTATATAAATAATATACTATATATAGAGAAATAGTAATTTTGGGGCCCTTAAATTCTTGGGGTTCACTTGCTTTAGGGTCTGGCCGCCCCTAGGGACAAGACTGAGTGAAGTTGCTCTCCGGACTGATGAATCATCGGTGCAAACCTTTGACATTTATCACATTCTAATAAACTCCTTAGTGTCTTTTTCCATGCGATCCCAGTAATACCCCGCTCTAATAATTTTATGGATCAAAGACTCGGCGCCGGAGTGATTTACACAAGTGCCTTCGTGGATCTCTCATAGAATGTAATCGGTGTCCCCCGGCCCTAAACATACCACCAGTGGTCCATCGAACGTCCTTCTGTATAATGTTCCATCTTCATCCAATGTGAACCGAGCAACCTTGGTTCGTAGAGCCCTTGATTCTTTATGGTCTGATGGGAGCTTCCCATTTTTCAAATATTCAGTGTATTTATTCCTCCAATCCCATCTCAAACTTGTAGAATTTATCTCGGCATGACCCTCCTTGACCACATATCTCGACAATTGGACGACAGTCCCCGGGACAATATCATCTTCCTCGACTGATGACCCCAAGTTTGCAAGCGCATCTGCCTCACTACTTTGTTCTTGAGGTACATGGTCTAGAGTCCACTCCTTGAAGCGATGCAATGTTACTTGTAGCTTGTTCAAATATCTTTGCATCCTATCTTCTCGAACTTCAAAGCTTTTGTTTACTTGGTTCACCACTAATAAAGAATCGCATTTGGCTTCAATGAGTTCTGCCCCCAATATTTTAGCTAGCTCGAGACCTGCAATTATGGCCTCATACTCGGCCTCATTGTTAGTCAACCTAGAAGTTTTGATAGATTGCCTAATAGTGTTACCCGTGGGTGGCTTCAAAACAATACCAAGCCCGAACCCCTTCACATTTGAGGCACCATCCATAAAGAGGGTACATACCCCCGATGATGTACCCGATTTTAACAGAAGTTCATTTTCCACTTTGGGTACGAGGGTTGGTGTAAAATTGACCATGAAGTCTGCTAAAATTTGAGACTTGATGGTTGTTCGGGTTTGATATTCGATATCGTACCCGCCAAGTTCGACGACCCATTTGGCCAATCGGCCCGATAACTCAGGCTTGTGCAAAATATTTTGGAGTGGATAAGTGGTTATCAGACATATGGGGTGACACTGGAAATATCGCTTTAATTTCTTGATGCGCTTATTAATGCAAGTGCCAATTTTTCTAAGTGTGGATACCTAGTTTCAGCATCCCCTAAGGTCCGACTTACGTAATAGACAGGAAATTGCGTATCTTGTTCTTCTTGAACTAGTACACCACTTACCGTTATTTCTGACACTACCATGTGTCACACCTCCTTTTTCCGCCCCAACAAGGGGTGAAAGAGTTTTTTCAATTAAAGGACAATCGAAACGGGATTTGTTTATTTATTTCAGAGTCGCCACTTAGGAGATTTAGGGTGTCCCAAGTCACCGGTTTAATCCCGAATCGAGGAAAAGAATGACTCTGTTTAACAGCCCATGAACCAGAAATCCGGATAAGGAATTCTGTTAACCCGGGAGAAGGTGTTAGGAATTCCCGAGTTCCGTGGTTCTAGCACGGTCGCTCAACTGTCATATTCGGCTTGATTATCTGATTTAATACATGTTGAACCTATGTGCGAATTTTAACTTTTAACCGTTTTTGTCATTATTATTATTTTTATCGAGAATTGCAACATCGTGGAAATACATCTCGAACCACATCACAATAAATGCACCCGTGGTTGTTGGCACATTTCAATTCTGTTGAGATTTGGATTTGGGTCACATAAATGTGCACCCGAGTTTAAGAAGATAACATTATTAAATACGCGCCTAAAGACTAACGCGTTGTTATTTTGAGAAAAAGTCGTAAAGTTCGTTATGCGGCCTGTTTCAAAATCTAAGCATTCGAAATAATTATCCATTGAGGGCCCCGCAACTTGTGTATTCTTGTTTGTCGAGGCTTGTCTCATTCATTATTTTTTAAAGGAATTTGCAACGTCATGGACATGCATCTCGAACCACGTCACAATCAATGCACCCGTGATTAGCGACACATTTCGACTTCGTTGAGATTTGGATTTGGGTCACATAAATGCGCACCCGAGTTTGAAAAGATAACATTATTAAATACGCGCCTAAAGTGACTAGCGTATCATTATTTTTGGTAGGACCGTGAAAATTCACTAAACGGCCAACTCCAAAGTCTAACCAATGGTTATGTATTTATTGAGGGCCCCAGCGATGTGTGATTTATTTGGCGAGGCGCGCTTCATTTTATTTTAAAAAGTCGTCCTATAGTGGCTATGTTTTCTATTAAGTTTGTCTCTAATAATGAAAGAAGAGAAAGGGTCCAACTTTATTTACATGCTTACAAGTTAGTTATAGTTGGGCTCCGAATATGATTCGCAAAATCCGAAACATGAACGCGTATATGGGCAGTTGTTTGGATATTATCGGCCCAGGCCCAGCGCATACTGTATTGACTGGACCTGGGCCACTTCTTTTCCGATAAGGGTCTGGTTAGTTCATTCGACTCAGGCCCAACATTTATAAGACAGAAATGTAAACTGGTGCTATATACTCTAATGGTATTGTTGCAAGTTATAAAGAGGCAGCCTGCTAAATAAGGTGAGATTATCTAGCAATGGACAGTTTAACACTTAACATGCGTTTAGAAGATATTTTAACCACAAACACAACTGAAAAATCAGGATATTGCTTACTACACCATCACTTCTTTTCTCGCTACTGACATACATAGATAATGAGACATTAAGTTGCCATATGTGGATGTCTAGTTATGCATGATGACTGCTTTCATTATCCTAATAGAAGATATGAACTACTATATATACAACTCAAGGTTCAATATACAACTGAAGCAAATTCGAAAAGAGGCAACTTCAGCTCTTCATTTCTATATTCATGTTTCAACTTTCAGCTTACATTGACAGTGTATCAGACTATCAGTGGTGTACCTGGTATTGGGAAAGCCAAAAGAAGAAAGGGAATGATCAGTTGAGCAGTAGCATTCACAGCAAACAGCAACAATAGAAAAACAGCAATCAGCAGCAACAAAACCCAGCAACAGATTTTTAAAACCCAAGCAAGAAATTCAGTTTGCAGCCCAACAATACCAAAACAAGTACAGGCAAAGCAGAGAAGGGACCAGATGCAAGAAAACAGTAGCCTCTAGAAATTATGTTCAAATTCCAGCACAATCTCACTCTATATCACTCTGAAGATAGACTGACCTACTAAAGGTTTAAAGAGCAGCCTTGTTTTTTTTTTTCACTCTCTGAAAACTTAATGTCCAACCCCCTTTTTGTCCTAAATCAGCCTATTTATAAGCAAAGCAGGCCAACCAAGTTGCCTTGATACCTTCAGCCTTTATTCTGCCCATACCCCTTAATTCCCCATGCCTAAATGTCTTTTATTGATGCCCACTATATTGTTCCCCATGCTTGTCCTATTTGTTTTAATCAAGAGTCATGGGAGGGGTTATAGTATTCAAATAAACCCATGCCCTCATGTTATGTACCCCACTGACAATTAAACTAAGTTTAACAAATGACCCCTAGGCAGACCTTAGCTTTACAACCTGTTAAAATCCTACTAAACTCCCAAAATTACCCGTTAACTCTGGCATATTACTGTATTACCCTAAGCCTTACTTGTCTAAACTTACCAACTATATAAGCTTGAACTTAACACTGATTTCTAATTGATCTCCTAGATTTCTACAGCTATATCCAATACTCAACCTAAGTTCAACTTAAAATCAGATCACAAAGAGGTGTCAATCAGACCAAATGAGTTGGTCATATTGGGAGCCAAACCTGACCAACTCAGAGTCAAAATGCAAACAGGCAACAACCAATAGGCTAAGATCAAAGCAGTAATGAACAGGCTTCCATGGCAAACTATGAAGATCATGGGGTTACTGAATGAATGAGCAGTCTAGTTCAAAGACAAAACTGAACATATTCAACAGGTTCATTACAAGTTAGCATACAGATGTAGGGCTGGCAAACATACATGGAGGACATTAATGAACTACTATCCTGTTTCCTCTAAATTTTAAACAGATTAATTGACGACACTTATTTAAATGACTATACAAGCTATAATAGACAGCAAACAATCAATAAAACACATAAAACAAACTAAACATTACCTCAGGATTCACAGACTTGACAGAAAAATAAAAAACAAACCAAACTAAACATGAAAAACATAAAATTCATAGGAGAACAAAATAAAGGGAAAAATTACCTCAGGGATTCGAAATCAAAACTGACCCAGGATCGAACTCGGACTTGACCATTTTTGAGGTCGAATGGACCTTAATCGAGTGTTCTCAACTGAGAACACTTCGACTAATGTCGATTAGACCCCACATCGTCTTTTAATTTGGACAGACGTCAACTTTTGGTCTTTTTAGGGTTCTTTGTGGTTCGATTTGGGATTCGTTCAGCTCCGGTCAGATTCGAACGGAACCAATGGCGTTTAGGGTGTGAGGGAGGTCATGAGGTGTTGTGGTATGAATTTGGGGTCGGTGGGTATAGATATGGTTTTTGCCCAAACCTTTGAATGAAGATTCGAGACGTTTGGGGAAGATTTGAAGTAAACTGAGTATGGATTTGGAGAGAGGGGGTCGTGGTGATTCAGGGGTGTTAGTCTGGTGGTCATCGACATCGTGGTTGCCGGGTTTACGGTGGGGGTATCCTAAGGCGGCTAGGGTTTGTAAGGGTCGTCTCTGGGACGATAGTGAACAGTAGGTGAGGGGGTTTGGTTTGGGGGCGTGGGGTGATGGATTGGGGTTCTTATACGGGGTGGGTGGTTCAATCCTGGCCGCTGGATCAATCAAGATCAAAGGCTAGGATTAGAGGGGTTAACCAACACGGCGTCGTTTGGTTTAAGTAGGGGGTCAGTTCGAACCGGGCAATGGGTCGGGTTCAGGGAACGGGTAAGGGGGACGGATTCTGAGGCATTGGATCATGTAAGGTCGACGACTGGGATTGATTGCCACAGAACGATGTCGTTCCAGTGATTATGGGAATGGACCGGGCACCAGGCGTTTGGACTGGGTATGTGTCTTGGTTTTGGGCCTGATTTTTGGGCCCAATCCGAGTTTTCTTTTTCCCCCAACTCTTTTCTTCTTTTAATTTAATTTAAACACAATTCCTAAAATTAAAAATAAAACTACACAAATGTTAATTAACACTTACAATAATTAATACCCAAGTTAAAACCTTAAAAACAAAATCACTCAAAGACAACAAATAGAATAAAAAGGTATATATATTTATGTATTTCTGATTTTTCCTTTTTAGGGCAAAATGATGGTTTAATTAATTCCTAAATGCATGATTAAATCCTAAATATGCATGCACCACATATTTTTATATTTTTCAATTAACTATAACAAGGGTAAGCATTTACGGACAAAAATAATTACCAAAATGTCACGCAAATTCTCAAAAATTTTACCCAAAGGAAGAATCGTTTTATTTTCATTTTTTTGGGAGTAATTCTTTCATAGGGCAAAAATCACGTGCTTACAGCTTCCACTCTTTGTCCGAAGCCACAAAGTGTTTTCGTGCAAAGATAAAGTGAGCGATTTTTTGCCCATCCGAATACTCCTTGTGAAGCATTTTTTGAAAAAGGTTTAACCGAACCTTTGCTTCAAAGGTTTCCTACATATCCCTGGCTAAAAGGGAATCATGTTAATGTAGTTCGGGAAGTTTTGGTAACTGGGGCTACCGGGGAATTGTGGTTCTGCTGTTACTGCCGTTGTGTGTTGTTACCACTGCCTTACCGATCTCCTTGTTACACCGTGTCAAAAGAAAACAAGAAGTTAGGCTAGACTATGAATCATAAGATCTTATCTATCTTCAACTTGTTTTTGCTGCTTTGCTTCTTTGTCGGCTTGTGCATCTTTCGCCGCTTTTCCTTTTCATAAACTTGGGGATGGCGCTGGCCTTTTGCTTTTCTGAATGTCAGTTCTCACTGTCGGGTTCGGTCCGCTGGGGATATGGCTTCCTTCATTAAGCTTTTCGGTGGTTTCTCTGGGGATACGGCTTTCTTCATCAGATTTGTTATGCTGGGCATAATTTGATGTTCAAAGGCCGTTTCTCTCGCGATTTGTCTTATCTTCTTTTTGGTTCATGCGCTTGAATTTGCGTTAGGATCTCTTGTTGCAAACTTCTGCTTTCCGGTGAGTTGCTGGTTTCAAGACCTGAAATGTAAGGACTGAAAAATATTCTGCTTGTTATACAGGTGGGCGCCTATTTATCTAAAAACATGAAAATATTCCTCTCGTTATACAGGTGGGCGCCTATTTATCTAAGACATGAAAAGTATTTCTCTCGTTATACAGGTGGGCGCCTATTTACCTAAAAATATGAAAGTATTCCTCTCGTTATACAGGTGGGCGCCTATCTATCTAAAACATGAAAAGTATTCCTCTAGTTATACAGGTGGGCACCTATTTATCTGAAACATGAAAAGTATTCCTCTAGTTATACAGGTGGGCACCTATTTATCTAAGACATGAAAGTATCCCTCTAGTTATACAGGTGGGCGCCTATTTATCTAAGAACATGAAAATATTCCTCTCGTTATATAGGTGGGCGCCTATTTATCTAAAAACATGAAAATATTCCTCTCGTTATACAGGTGGGCACCTATTTATCTAAAAACATGAAAATATTCCTCTCGTTATACAGGTGGGCGCCTATTTATATAAAAACATGAAAATATTTCTCTCGTTATACAGGTGGACGCCTATTTATCTAAAAACATGAAAATATTCCTCTCGTTATACAGGTGGGCGCCTATTTATCTAAAAACACGAAAATATTCCTCTCGTTATACAGGTGGGCGCCTATTTATCTAAAAACACGAAAATATTCCTCTCGTTATACAGGTGGGCGCCTATTTATCTAAAAACATGAAAGTATTCCTCTCGTTATACAGGTGGGCGCCTATTTATCTAAAAACATGAAAATATTCCTTTCGTTATACAGGTGGGCGCCTATTTATCTAAAAACATGAAAATATTCCTCTCGTTATACAGGTGGGCGCTTATCTAAAACATGAAAAGTATCCCTCTAGTTATACAGGTGGGCGCCTATTTATCTAAAAACATAAAAGTATTCCTCTCATTATACAGGTGGGCGCCTATTTATCTCAGACATGAAAAAGTATTCCTCTAGTTATACAGGTGGGCGCCTATCTATCTAAAACATGAAAGTATTCCTCTAGTTATACAGGTGGGCACCTATTTACCTTAAAACATGAAAGTATTCCTCTCGTTATACAGGTGGACGCCTATCTATCTAAAACATGAAAGTATTCCTCTAGTTATACAGGTGAGCGCCTATTTACCTAAAAACATGAAAGTATTCCTCTCGTTATACAGGTGGGCGCCTATCTATCTAAAACATGACAGTATTCCTCTAGTTATACAGGTGAGCACCTATCTATCTAAAACATGAAAATATTTGAGTTTGTTTCCTCGTTCCTCTGAGAAATTTTGACAAATGGCAGAAAATTTTCTGCCCCCGTTTTGGTGATCTTCCTTGTGGCGTGTCTTTCTGCCATCATCAACCTTTATTTTCCTGTAGAAATCAAAGAAAATCTTGTTAGTTTAAAACACGGTGAGTGATCGTGTCACTCCCGCTGGGGATGGTTTTTTTTTTCATTCCTTCTCCCTTGCTCTGCGCTCCCGAAACTGGTTGGGGATAACGTTACTTGCTGGGGATACTATTTTTGCTGGGGATGGTTTTTCCATTTATCCCTTCCCTGCTTTTTTGTTTCAAAACATGCTGGGGGAGTCTTCTTCGACTCCAAAACTACTCCCTTCAAAATTTTATTTTCCCTCAGTACTGCAGGGGGTAAAATGTTATCATCTGGGGATAACGTTATTGAGGATAGGACTGTTGGGGTTATTTTGCTGCGGATCAATTCTCTCTTTCTCCTTCTCCCCTTCTGTGTTGTCTGACCACCTTGGAACTTGGTCAGTGATCTATCGAAGTTCTGCTGGGGATCCTCTTAGAACTTGGTCCATAAGTTCCTCAACCGTTGTTTTCCGCTTTTCTCCATGTTCCCCTTAACTTTCTAGGCCAGTTTGTCATTCGGTCTTGCAACAAACGCCTTTTGTCTTATTGCCTTGTCTTTGGCCTGTCCCCTTCGCATTTTGCTTTGTACCATTTTGGCCACTGGTAGTAAACTCTGAAAAATCCTTCTCAAAACAAATTTATGGAAAAAGTCTTTTTAGACAAAGAAATGAAAAGATAGAAAAAGAGAAAAATCTTTCTGAACAAATGTTGGGGGAGAAGAAAAGGAAAGAACTTATCTGGATGGTATGACTGGTCCCAACGATCATGTCGTGCATTCCGGATTAATCGACCCAGTCTATTTGTATCAATCAATCTTCCTGATGGCCTCATTTGCCGGGAATAACCCGACGCCTAACTTTTGCCATATGCGGATTCTTTCTGCCGATCTCATCTTGTCGCCTCATTGTGCCCTTCGAGGGGTTTTCACTAATAAGACTCTCCTTTCTCTCAGCTCCCGTCGCCTTATGGTGCCTGTGAAGGTTTTCACTGATAAGACTCTCTCGTTTTATTTCTCTCATCTTTCGTCGCCTTATGGTGCCTGTGAAGTTTTTCACCGATATGAATCTCTCATTTTATTTTATTTTTCAGCTGGGGATTGGAGTGTTTCCGATATGACTCTCTCTGCTGGGGATTCTTTTCGGCTGTCAATTCATTTCCAGTTTATGATCCTCTTCTTTTGCTGGGGATCAGAGTGTTGTTCCCGACTTCTGTTTGCATGACTTGGCACTTCTCGGATACTAATCGGAAGGTCCTTTTTTTGGACATCGATATTGGTTTTGTGTGGGGTTAAAAGAAAAGCTATCAAAAATTCAAAAAAATAACTTTGATGGGTGAAACATTACAACTCTTGGAATCAAAACTCTTTTGAAACTTTAAACATAACTTCTGCCCCAGTTTTCTTTGCTTGGGGGATTTTTATTTTTTGTTACACTATGACCGAGCCGTGAGGCGCCTACGTATCCTTCTTTGAGGAATCAGGTCAAACATAGTTCCCACCGATTCCTTTGTTTTTCTTGTGACTTTTCTCTTGTTTCATTTTTCATTATTATTATTTTTTCATTAGTGACTCCAAAAGAGGGGTATGAAAGAATAATAAGGCTTAAAGGGGGAAGCAAAGGTTAAAAGTGTTTGGATAGAAGAAAGAATTGCCTCCGTCATTTCATTATCCAATAAGTTCCAAGTACAAACAAACGAACAAATAACTATTATAATCAAAGAAATTACGCATAATATCTCTTGACTACATCAGAATTGATAGCCATGTCGACGCACCTTCCTTCGATATCTGTCAGACATAAAGCGCCGTTGGATAACACTCTGGTCACAACATAAGGCCCTTGCCAATTTGGGGCGAACTTGCCTTTTGCTTTGATCTGGTGTGGGAGGATCCATTTCAATACTTGCTGCCCTACTTCAAATTTTCTGGGGCGCACATTCTTATTGTATGCTCTTGCCATTCTCTTCTGATACAACTGGCCATGACACACTGCTGCCAATCTTTTTTCATCTATTAAGTTCAACTGCTCCTGTCGAGCTTTGACCCATTCATCGTCGTCAATCCCGGCTTCAGTGACAATCCGGAGGGACGGAATTTCGACCTCTGATGGTATCACTACTTCAGTTCCGTATACCAATAAATAAGGAGTTGCACCTACTGAAGTTCGAACTGTAGTGCGATAACCCAACAAGGCAAAGGGTAATTTCTCATGCCATTGTCTAGATCCTTCTACCATATTCCTTAGTATCTTCTTGATGTTCTTATTGGCTGCTTCAACTGCTCCATTCGCCTTGGGACGATATGGGGTGGAATTGCGGTGTGTAATCTTAAACTGTTGACATACCTCCCTCATCAAATTGTTGTTAAGATTTGCACCATTATCCGTGATGATCACTTTTGAGACCCCAAATCTACAGATGATATGGGAGTGAACAAAATCCACCACTGCCTTCTTGGTTACCGACTTGAAAGTTTTAGCTTCAACCCACTTAGTGAAGTAGTCGATGGTCACTAGAATGAACCTATGGCCGTTGGTCGCTGCCGGCTCAATAGGCCCAATGACATACATGCCTCATGCAACAAATGGCCATGGCGCTGACATTGTATGCAATTCTATTGGCGGAGAATGAATCAAATCTCCGTGTATCTGACATTGATGGCATTTCCGCAAGAAATTGATACAATCACGCTCCATAGTGAGCCAGTAATACCCTGCTCGAATGATCTTCTTTGCCAATACATATCCGCTCATATGTGGCCCACAGACTCCAGCGTGCACCTCCGCCATAACTGTCGTGGCTTGACCGGCGTCTACGCATCTCAACAATCCCAAATTTGGGGTTTTTTTGTACAACACTCCTCCACTGAGGAAGAACCCATTTGACAATCGCCAAATGGCTCTTTTTTGGTCTCCGGTGGCCTACTCCGGGTATATCCCCATCCTGAGGTACTCCTTTACGTCATGAAACCATGGCTCGCAATCCACTTCTTACTCTACCATGTTGCAATAAGCATGCTGATCTCGAACCTGAATGTGTAATGGGTCAACATGAATTTTATCGGGGTAGTGTAGCATTGATGCTAAGGTGGACAATGCATCGGCAACCTCATTATGAACTCTTGGGTTGTGTCTGAATTCCACTGATCGAAATCGCTTGCTCAAATCGTGCAAACATTGTCGATATGGTATGAGTTTCAAATCCCGTGTTTCCCATTCACCCTAAATCTGATGCACCAGGAGGTCCGAGTCTCCCAAGACCAAAACGTCCTGGACATCCATGCCTGCAGCTAGTCGCAAACCCAAAATGCATGCCTCATACTCAGCCATGTTATTGGTACAATAGAAACGCAGCTGGGCTGTAACAGGATAATGACGTCCTGTTTCAGAAATAAGTACCGCTCCTATTCCAACTCCCTTCGCGTTTGCGGCTCCATCAAAGAAAAGCTTCCAACCTGATTCCTCGGGTAATTCCAGCTCACCTACATGCATTACTTCCTCATCCAGAAAATACGTCCTCAATGGCTCGTATTCTTCATCAACAGGATTCTCAGCCAAGTGATCGGCCAGCGCTTGGGCTTTCATGGTCGTCCTCGTCACATAGACGATATCAAACTCTGTGAGTAAAATTTGCCATTTTACTAACCTCCTTGTAGGCATAGGCTTCTGGAAAATGTACTTTAATGGATCCAAACGGGAAATGAGGTAAGTAGTATACGAGGACAAATAGTGCTTCAATTTCTGAGCCACCCAAGTTAGGGCGCAACATGTCCTTTCGAGTTGAGTGTACTTGACCTCATATACTGCAAACTTCTTGCTAAGATAATAGATGGCTTGCTCTTTCCTTCCTGTAATGTCGTATTGCCCCAACACGCAGCCAAACGAATTCTCCAAGACTGTTAGATAAAGAATTAATGGTCTCCCCGGCTCAGGCGGGACCAACACAGGTGGATTTGACAGATACACCTTGATTTGGTCAAACGCTTCTTGACATTCAACTATCCATTCTACCGCAACATCTTTCTTCAGCAGCCGAAATATGGGCTTACAAGTCGCCGTGAGTTGAGCGATGAACCTGCTGATGTAATTTAGTCTTCCCAACAGACTCATCACCTCCGTTTTGTTCTTTGGTGGTGGAAAATCCTGGATGGATTTGATCTTGGACGGGTCTAACTCAATACCCCGTCGACTGACGATGAATCCTAATAACTTTCCTGATGGAACCCCAAAGGCACATTTGGCCGGGTTGAGCTTAATATCATACCTTCGGAGTCTTTGAAAGAACTTCCTTAGGTCTGCTACATGGTCTTCCTGATGCCAGGACTTTATGATCACATCATCTACGTACACTTCAATTTCTTTGTGTATTATGTCATGAAACACAGTAGTCATTGCTCTCATGTATGTTGCCCCAGCATTCTTCAATCCAAGTGGCATTACCCGGTAGTAGTAAGTTCCACATGGCGTAATGAAAGCCGTATTTTCCGCATCTTCTTCGTCCATTAAGATCTGATGATATCCTGCATAGCAGTCCACAAAGGATCCGATCTCACGCCCAGCGCAATTATCGATCAAGATATGGATATTGGGCAATGGAAAATTATCCTTAGGACTTGCCTTGTTGAGATTGCGGTAGTCGACACATACCCTGATTTTCCCATCCTTCTTCGGCACTGGCACCACATTGGCCAAGCAATCGGGATATCGAGTGACCCGAATAACTTTTTCCTGCAGCTGCTTGGTCACTTCTTCTTTGATTTTCACACTCATATCCGTCTTAAACTTCTTCATTTTTTGCTTGACAGGGGGGTATGCCGGGTCCATGGGCAATTTGTGAACCACTAGATCGGTATTTAATCCCGGCATATCATCATATGACCACGCAAAAACATATTTGAACTCAATGAGGGCTTTGATTAATTCCTCCCTGATGTTTGGCTCAATGTGAATGTTGATTTTGATTTCTCTGATGTCATCTGCATCCCCTAGATTGACAGCTTCAGTGTCATTCAGATTAGGCTTGGGTTTCTCTTCAAACTAGCACAATTCTCTATTTATTTCTTCGAAGGATTCATCCTCATCGTATTCGGACTCATCATCATAACCGATCTCTTGTACAATTAAGTCAGAGTCAGATTGATTTTTTAGACTAGGTCGAAGATCCGTTGTGCATGCCATGTCATTAGAACCAGTAAAAAGAGAACTGTTCAGAAAAGAAAAGAATAAAACAAAATTAAAACAAAACAAGAATAGAGAATTTTATTAAAATGCGGGATAACAGGGTTCACACTTTACAAAATAAAATGAGATTTGGATTACACCCTGGAATAATCCGAAAAACAAGAAAGAAAAATCAAAGCCTACTACCAGGACTCCCCCCGGGTAGGAAGAGGAGTAACCGTCCAATTGTTGGTATTGGCCTCAGGCCCCACAAACTGTATGTCTACTCTGCTAGAACCCTCTCCAACTTCTATCACATTGACATCAGCGAACAACCTCTTGAAGTTCTGATTCAAATCCCCGTCCGTCCCAATCAATGGTCCGAGAATTTTCGGGACCGGTGACCCCTTGGCACTTGCTCTGACAAAGGATCTGGAGAGACGCGGAATTGGTTTGGGAAGAACCCAAACTCTCCTCTTCATTTTCCGCGCTCGCTTTACATCTTCCGCAGTAGGTTTGAACCCCAGTCCAAAGGTCTCTAAATTCTTGGGCAAGGAGACAGGTTGAACAATCTCCTGAAGCTCACCCCAGGCCTTTTCCTGGCACAAACCCATTACCCAACATCTATGAAACCATCATGACGGTTGTGGAAGCTATCCTGGGGTGTGGAATGCTTTTACCCTCGGGAATCTTGTTTGCTGACAATGCATCAAAAATCTGGTAAACCCAGGGACCTTTGTCATCGTTGGTTTCTATGAATGGCACAATGGCACCTCCCATGGTGCACGCAGTGTCTTCCCCATGCAGCACGACATCTTGTCTGTCCCATTCAAACTTGACCATTTGATGCAATGTGGATGGTACTGCTTTGGCCGCGTGGATCCACGGTCATCCCAACAAAAGGTTATAAGATACCGCGACATCCAATACCTGGAACTCTATAGTAAACTTGACCGGGCCGATGGTTAACTCGAGTATAATATCCCCCACGGTGTCCGTTCCACTTCCGTCAAATCCTCGAACGCAAATGTTGTTCTTATGGATTCTACCATGGTCAATCTTCAACTGGTTCAGTGTGGATAATGGACAAATATTGGCACTTTAACCGTTATCCACCAATGCCCGAGTAACTGCCGAATCTTCACATTTGACCGCCAAGTAGAGAGCTTAATTATGTTCCGTGCCCTCCACTGGCAGATCGTCATCAGAGAACGTTACCCTGTTTACCTCAAAAATTTTGTTGGCAATCGTTTCAAGGTGGTTCACTGAAATTTCATTGGGCACATGAGCTTCATTCAGTATCTTCATCAGGGCCCGGCGATGCTCATCCGAATGGATCAATAGTGATAACAACGAGATCTAGGCCGGTGTTTTCTTCAATTGTTCGACCACGGAGTAATCCTGCACTTTCATCTTTTTCAAGAATTCCTTCGCCTCTTCTTCTGACACGGGTTTCTTTGTTACTGCTGGGTTGGACCTTCTCAACTCCACGGGAGTAAAACACCGTCCCGATCGAGTCAGTCCATGCGCCTCACAACTATCCTCCTCCACTTGCTTTCCCTTGTACACTACCACTGCCTTTTCATACTTCCAAGGCACAGCCTTGCTATCAATCACTGGCAATTGGACTACCGGCTTTATAATGACTGGTTCCCTACAGACCCCCTTCACAACAACTACGGGTGCAGATGATGCTCCCGATACTACCAATTTGGCTGGCTCTGGTTTCTTTGTTGTGGTGGATGGATTCTTCCCTAATATCACCACTGGCTTGACATCTTCCCCCTTCAACTGTACCCCTGCTTCCCCACCGGTCGATTTTTATTTTGGAGTGGCACGAATCATCATCACTGTCTGTGAGGGTTTCTTGGGCTCCCTTCCTTTGTGCACCAGCTCGATCATGTAAGCTTCGTGGTGCACTGGCAATGGGTTTTGGTTGATGTTGGGTGCCTCTGACGTCTGACCTCGATCTTGTTGGCGTCAATAAGATCTTGTTTTCACGCTTCAACCTACATTTTTCGGTATCATGCCCTAGCATTCCTGAGCAGTACTCGCAGCTTATCGATTGGTCCACATTTTGGGGTAGGGGGTTTGGCCACCTAAGCTCGACAGGACTCAACAAACATAACTGCCTCAACTTGTGGAACAAGGCGATATAGGTTTCTCCCAACACAGTAAAGGCTTTCTGCCTCTGTAGCCTTTCATTTCTAGAAGCCTGATTTCCTCGAAAGCCTACCCCTGGAGGGTTCCTGTAGGCCCTTGGTGGAGGATAGACATTTTGCGGTGGAGGGTATGTGTTCTGTGGAGGTGTATATGCGTTTTGGGGAGCCGGCGCGTGCCATTGCAGGCGAACCAGAGGCTGAGTGTATGTTTGGGCTTGGTGCACAGAGAAGTGTGGTTCTTGAGGTGGATAGTAGTGTTGTGGCGGGCTGTATGGATAATTTGGATTGTGGAGTCTGGGTTGGTTGTAGTATGGTTTGCCGGACCTGGACCAACTGCCTGCCTCAACCGTGGAAACTTCTTCTTTCTTTTTCCTCCCCAATGCACCTCTCGTGCCGCTCTGAATAGCCTGGGTCGTTGCCTTGAGCGCTGAGTAATTCAGGATTTTATCGGACCTCAGCCCCTCCTCTATCATAACCCCTATCTTTACTACTTTATTGAAGGATTTTCCAACCGTCGTCACCAAGTGACCAAAGTAAGTTGGATCCAGCGTTTGCAGGAAGTAGTCCACCATTTCCCCCTCTCTCATGGGAGGATCAACCCTGGCTGCCTATTCTCTCCAGCGGAAACCGAACTCAGGAAAGCTCTCCCCATGCTTCTTTCCAGTCCTCAGTAATGTGAGACGGTCAGGGACTATCTCGAGATTGTATTGGAAGTGACCTACGAAAGCCTGAGCTAGATCATCCCAAGTGTACCACCTGCTGGGATCTTGTCTGGTATACCATTCCAATGCTGATCCACTTAAGCTTTGACCAAAGTAAGCTATCAGTAGCTCATCTTTGCCGCTTGCTCCTCTCATTTTGCTACAAAAGCCCCGTACATGTGCTATAGGATCACCGTGCCCTTCGTATAAGTCAAACTTGGGCATCTTGAATCCTGCAGGGAGTTGGACGTCCGAAAAAGGGCATAGATCCTTGTAGGCCACGCTGACCTGGTTGCCCAATCCGTGCATGCTCCTGAAGGATTGCTCCAGGCTTTTGAACTTCCTCATTACCTCATCCTGCTCTAGAACCTTAGCTGGCTTTTCAATCTCCGCCGGGACCTCCAAGTGTGTATTATAGGTATGGGGTTCTGGTGCATTGAATGTGGGTTCAGGGGGATAGTATTGCGCATCGTGAGCTTGAAACAACGGCTCGCTAGTTGATCTTTGCAGTGTGGCTGGTGTGGGTCCCATAAAAGCGGGAACATTTGGTGGTGGGAAATGTTGATGGGGTGGTGGAGCTTGGGAATCATAGGGGCTTCTCCCCTGATAATAGTGGTGATTCGGGAGGCTTGTTGAAGGGCCGGGGTGAGGGTATTCCGGCATATGCCCTAGTGTAGGAGTAACGGGTGGTTCAGGGCTCTTTTGTACTTTAGCTAAGGCTAACTGCATCGCGTTCATTTCCAATCTGATTCTCTCTATCTTCTCCATTGCCTCTTTCATCAACTAGCTCACTGGACTTTCTTCCTCGACACTATTTTCTGAAGTAGTCATGATTATTGGTACAGGTCCCTTGGATCTGGTTTGATAATGATGTGATGCCAGAACGCTTTAACAACTAACTGTCTGGTATTTTTGGAAAACAACAAACTTGTTAGCGTTAGAGTTTAACAGATTTGGTAATTGCACGTTGGGGATGCAATGTTCCTAAGCAGTTAACCATTTCTAACATGTTTTTGCTTCAACCGCATGCGTCATCCCGGCTTGCTTTATTTGTGCCTTTAAAGTGTTTTGGGAACCCTTCGATTTCCTCTCTATTATTTTTCTTTTCTTCTTTCCTTTTTTCCTCTTTTTCTTTTCTTTCTTTTTTTCTTTTTTTTTTCTTTTCTTTCTTTTTAGTGGTGGTCGAATCTTATGTGGATTGCCTACATATCACGTCCCCGCGTGAATCAGACCGGGCATAGTTCTGCCACAAAGTAAAGACACAAATTTTTTTGGAATCATTCAATTCATCACCAAAATTTGCTATTACAAACTACTTATTTTAAACAAATAACAGCAAAATACAAATTCCAAAATTCTTAACCTGACTCGATGAAAAGAAAAAAAACAGCATATGAAAAGATAACGGACCCATAAAGTCAACAAAAAAGACTCGAACTAGGGATACATTAAAGATTTCAACTTTGGTGCTCGCGAGGCATCGTTCGGCCTTTCCGCGGGCTTTGGTGTAAGAACCCTTTGTAAGTTTTTCAACTCATTCATGATCCGGTGGACGTATCCCATGACGGAGGCAAGTAGGGTATCACGAGGCATTTGCTCACATGCTAAGCATCTTATGTAGATGTAGTGCCCAATCTCGTCAATCCTACCTCGGATGTTGTCCCTTTCCCTGAATAATTGCTTTATTCGCCGGTTTTTTAGTCCCAGTGCTTGAGCATTATCGGCGAGTCGATCCTGGAACCTCTCCATTTGTTTTTCCATTCTGGCCATCACATCATAACAGCGCCTTCTGTCAGCTTGGGTATCTCGGGCTTGTTTAAAGACCCGCTCCTGAAGAGTGGAGTTTGTTTCTCTTAATAGTCCAATGCTCATTTCATAATCCCTTATGACTTGTTGTAGATGCTTTCTCCGTGCCATTGTACCTTTTGCCCATCTGACCTGCATTCTCGCTATGCAAGCCTCGGATCTCTCCAAGTCCTCTCGGCTTTTGCTGACCTGACTCCTCAGCTCTGCTATCAACCTCTTGTTGGACCGACTTTTCTGTTGGTCACCAGCATTCTTTCTGTCTTGGCGGATTCGGGCTCTCAGGGCCTTATTTTCTTGAGTCAACTTGCTTTTCTCTCCTGTATCAGCATCAATTTGCACCCTGCTTTGGTATTTTAGCCCCTCAATTTGTTGTTTTAGCTTGCCAATCTCGATCCGATATTCTTTCTCTTTTGCTAGCCAACCCCATTGTGCTTGCGATGATTCTACAAAGTCTTGGACGTGAGCTCTCTTAGTTGGTCTCTGGTGCTCAAGCTCTCTTCTGTACCATGTGAGGTATTTTGGCGACACTTCACCTTTTGCCCGGTCTTGTACACGAGTATCTTCTTTCAGGGTTTGACATTCATTCCAGATTCTCCGAACGACTGCTTCAGGGAACTGCCCACCAGGCCCGATTTCGACCACCTGGCCACTAAGATCCTCTTCCTTTGGGACTATTTGGCATCGCCCCAACTGCCTCAATACTCTGTATGGCGCATAGGGCTGGATACTTTGGAGACCCATCAACAACAAATGAGATTCGGCGGCTGACATGTGTATGATCTCATCTATGGGTAGCCACCCAAATGCCCATTCTATCTGGTTTGCCGAGACGGAACGCAGCAGAGTGACCCATTCAGCGACCCCTTCTGGCAGGCTGAACCCGTCAACCCTTGTGGAAAAATTTTTTATACAAGTCTTTTGTGATGACCCATATTTCAGAAACTGAGGGCGATGACATAGGTGTTCTATCATCCACATTTGCAGTAGTATATTGCAACCCTCAAAGAAACCTCCTCCGGTTTTGCAAACAGTGAGAGCGCGGAAGATGTCTGCTATTATCATCGGTGCCAGAGTGTTGTTGTCTTGTTTGAGCAAAGTGCTGATGACCCCAGCTACTTCTATGTTAATTTTCCCATCCTTTCAAGGGAATACCAGAAAACCCAGAAAGGCCACCATAAAAGCAATACACCTATGTCTTTCCCATTTCAGCCGGTTTTCCCCGCTGCAGATCTTGCCCTCGGGATTGTTGAACCCTCCAAGATGACCGTACCTGTCGTACAGGAATGCCAAACTACAAAAACCCTCTGATAATTCTGGGTTGTGTATAATTCTGCGGATCTTCACGGTGTCTAAGAACCTGTGTATGGTCACGGTCTTTGGTGCAATAAGATATTGCTCTCTCATAGGGATTTTAGGACATCCGATGTACCCTGCCAGTTCCTCTAGTGTCGGTGTGAGCTCAAAGTCTGAGAAATGAAATACATTGTGTGATGGGTCCCAAAATGAAATTAACGCCCTTATAATGTCCCCTCGTGGATCAATGTCCAGTAATCCAACCAAGTTTCCTAAGTATATCTTGACTGTATTTCGCCCTGATTCTTCCAAGTCGTTCCACCACATGCGTAAGCCCAAAGGGATCCTGTTTATAATGGTCCCATATGAATTCCTACTCGTGCTCATTCTTCACATTTGTTAAGGTGATTTAGACAAAAGCAAAATCTTTATTTGACTAAAAAACTAATTTTCCCATTTTCCCTAATTTTGAGAAAAGAAAGACTGATTTTCCAAATACGGCCTTTCAACTCTTCAAGGATGAAGATTTTAAGGCTGCGGGGATTTAACTGGCCAAAAGGTAAGAAGAATGGCCAAAGGCGGCTGTTTATGCAAAGACAGCCTTCCGGCGTCCCTTTAGGGAACATTCGGCTATTTTTGCAAAATGGCATCGCCTGACTCTTTTATGAAAGTAGCAATATTTTGTCATTTTTTCCTGGTCGTTTTTGCAAAATGGGAAGTGAGACCCTGTCGCACCTCCTTTTTCCGCACCCGCGAGGGTGCAAGGGAGTTTTTCCAATTAAAGGACAATCGAGACGGGATTGGTTTATTTATTTCAGAGTCGCCACTTGGGAGATTTAGGGTGTCCCAAGTCACCAATTTTAATCCCGAATCGAGGAAAAGAATGACTCCATATTACAGTCTGCGTACCAGAAATCCGGATAAGGAATTCTGTTAACCCGGGAGAAGGTGTTAGGCATTCCCGAGTTCCGTGGTTCTAGCACGGTCGCTCAACTGTTATATTCGGCTTGATTGTCTGATTTTATACAAATATGAACTTATGTGCAAATTTTATCTTTTAACCGCTTTATTATTATTGTTTTTAAAAGAAATATGAACATCGCTTAAAACACGTCTTTGGACTGCGTTACATGAAATACACCCACAATCCGGAACACGTTTTATTTGATGTTTTGGGATTTGGATTCGGGTCGCATGAAATGCACACCCAGGCTTAAGAAAGTAAAATATTAAACATGCGCCTAAAGAGACTATCGCGTTATTATTTTGGGGAAGACCGTGAAATTCGCTAAACGGTCCTTCCGAATTCTAATTAAACCATACATTTTGTGAGGGCCCCGCAATCTATACGTTTTATTTGGCGAGGCTCGTCTCATTTTTATTTTTACAGGATAAACCTACAATGACTATATTTTCTATTAAGTTCGTCTCTAAACTAAAAGAAAATCTCTTAATTATTTACATGCTGAAAAACGTAACTTATTAGTTATTAGTTTACGGCTAATGCGAATGGAAAATTGCGATCGAGTTTGTACAAAGAAAAACTGCTTTCATTTTATATTCTGTTATTCAATAATACTAGAACATGAGATTGACCATAATATCAAAAACAGATTAATTATTCTCCGTAATTTAAAATAACATTATTAGATGAAGAAAGTATACATATGCAACCTCATTATTCATTAATCATTCAACTACATCTTTATACGAAGAAAGAAAAATTATATTCAACCACAAATCTAAACAGGAGGAATTCAACAGGAACAAAGCCTGATTAATATTTCATTTTTTTTGCTTCAAGCCGAGATTGTACAAATGTGTACCTGAAAACAGCAGTACAAGAACAAAAGAAGGAGAAGTCAGCAGCAGTAATAACACAGCAACAGCAGATTCAGCAACATCGCAAACCAGTACAGTAGGAATAGCAGAAAACCCAGGAGACTATAAACGACTCCAAGTATAGTGAAGAATTAAAAGGCAGGAAGGTTCTGACTATTTCAGATCTTAAGCGAGGCAATAAAGTAGTAACTATTCTTTTTCAACTTCAAAACTCTCCAAAATGAATTCTGCCCCTGTATATTCAGTGTATACAGAATGTATATCGGGTGTATACTTCTCACTCCGCCCCCTTTTTTTTCTTCTCTCTATCTAGTTTTTCCTCTCTTTTTTTCCACCCTTCTTCCTAAATTTTCTCTTCTATTTATAGCAAAATTTTCGAAATTTTCAGATTTGTTTTTTATTATTTTATTATTTTTTTAATTAAAAGAAATCCCACTTACAAATTGCTTTTATTTTTTTAGAAAAAGAAATCCCACCTTTATTTACTTTTATTTTTAAAATTCCAACTTTAATTACTTTATCTTATTTAAAATCCCACTTTTTATTTTTTTTAAAAGAGAATCTCACTTTATTTAACTTTTCTTTAAAAAATAAACCACTATCTTTTCTTTTTCTTTTAAAAATGCTACTTTCAATTACTTTAAATTTTTTAAATTTTCAGATATCTTTATATTTATTTTTTAATTCCAACCTTCTTTTACTTTTAAATTTTTTAAAACTTTTTACTTTTTTTTTTAAATTTTCTACATTCTTTTACTTTTTTTTATTTTTTTATTTTTTATTTTTTTAAAATCATTTCCGAAATTACTATATATATTTTTGCTTTTAATAAAACAAACTAAAATAAATATATATATATTTTTTAAAATAAAAATAATAAATAAAATAAAATATTTTCGGATTTTTTTATATATATAAAAAAACAAAAAATAAAACTATTAATAGTGATAATTCACTTTTTTTTTTTTTGGTTTTGTTTTGTGTTGGACAAAAATGAAGAAGGGGTGTTGGGTTAATGGACTGGGTCGACCCAGTTCGAAATGGACTGGGTCGTAGGGAAGATTGGGCCATTTTTTGGGCCTATAGCTTGAAATTGAAGAAGAGGCCCAATTCCGACTTTCTTTATATTTTCGCTCTCTTTTCTTCTTTTATTTTTCTAAAACTAAATTATAAAAATACTTAAACTATTATTAAGAACTAAATTAAGTTATAAAGGCGCAAATTAACTCCCAATAACAATTAACGCACAATTAAATATTAATTAAGCATAAAATTGTATATTTGGACATTAAATGCTAAAAATGCAAACGATGCCTATTTTTGTAATTTTTAATTTTTGTAAAACAATTTTAATTACTAACAATTGTAGAATTAAATCCTACATGCAAAATGCGATATATTTTTGTATTTTTTATTAATTTAGCGAATAAACACGCACAGACAAATACAAATAATTCTTCAAAATATCACAAAATTGTACACCAAAGAAAAATCATTTTATTTTTGAATTTTTTGGGAGTAATTCTCATATAGGGCAAAAATCACGTGCTTACAGCTGCCCCTCTTTGCCCGGAGACACGAAGGGTTTTCGTGCAAAGACAAAGCGAGCGATTTTTGCCCATCCGAGTACTCCGTTGAAGCATTTTTTTGAAAAAGATTTGACCGAACCTTTGCTTCAAAGGTTTCCTACATATCCTGGGCTAAACAGGAATCAGGTCAATGTAGTTCGTGAAATTTTGGTAGCTGGGACTACCGTTGGACTGCAATGTTACTGTTGTTGCATGCTATTACTACTGCTTACCGATCTCCTTGTTACACCGTGCTTAAAAAAACAAGAAGCTAGGCTAGAGTACAATTTGTTTTTGTTGCCTTGCTTCCTTGTCTGCTTGCATTTCTTTCGGTGCTTTACTTCTTTTGACACATGTACTTGAGTTTGTACTGTGACCTCTTGTTGCAACCTTCTGTTTCCCGGTGCCGGGGAATTTTATTGTTTCCTGCTGGGGATTCCTATTGTAACCCTCTGTTTTATTGTCCTCTGACTTGATTTTGAAATGTATGCCTCTGTTATCTGGGCGGGCTCCCAATTTTAATACTTGAAAATTAAAGACTTGAAATGTATGCCTCTGTTATCTGGGCGGGCTCCCAAGTTCAATGCTTGAAAATTAAAGACTGAAATGTATGCCTCTGTTCTATGGGCGGGCTCCCAACTTCAACAACAACTTTAAAAATGAATGTCATTCCTCTCTTCAACCAATACATCGCCATTCTGTTCTTCAGAGGGGGCTCCTGATTTCAACAACTTTAAAAAATAAAATCCTATTCGAGGGCGGATGAACCCGAAATATCCTATTCGAGGGCGGATGAACCCAAAATATCCTATTCGAGGGCGGATGAACCCAAATATCCTATTCGAGGGCGGATGAACCCAAAATATCCTATTCGAGGGCGGATGAACCCAAAATATCCTATTCGAGGGCGGATGAACCCAAAATATCCTATTCGAGGGCGGATGAACCCAAAATATCCTATTCGAGGGCGGATGAACCCATATATCCTATTCGAGGGCGGATGAACCCAAAATATCCTATTCGAGGGCGGATGAACCCAAAATATCCTGTTCGAGGGCGGATGAACCCAAATATCCTATTCGAGGGCGGATGAACCCAAATATCCTATTCGAGGGCGGATGAACCCAAATATCCTATTCGAGGGCGGATGAACCCAAATATCCTATTCGAGGGCGGATGAACCCAAAATATCCTATTCGAGGGCGGATGAACCCAAAATATCCTATTCGAGGGCGGATGAACCCAAATATCCTATTCGAGGGCGGATGAACCCAAAATATCCTATTCGAGGGCGGATGAACCCAAAAAATCCTATTCGAGGGCGGATGAACCCAAAATATCCTATTCGAGGGCGGATGAACCCAAAATATCCTATTCGAGGGCGGATGAACCCAAAATATCCTATTCGAGGGCGGATGAACCCAAAATATCCTATTCGAGGGCGGATGAATCCAAAATATCCTATTCGAGGGCGGATGAACCCAAAATATCCTATTCGAGGGCGGATGAACCCAAAATATCCTATTCGAGGGCGGATGAACCCAGAATATCCTATTCGAGGGCGGATGAACCCAGAATATCCTATTCGAGGGCGGATGAACCCAGAATATCCTATTCGAGGGCGGATGAACCCAGAATATCCTATTCGAGGGCGGATGAACCCAGAATATCCTATTCGAGGGCGGATGATCCCAAAATATCCTATTCGAGGGCGGATGATCCCAAAATATCCTATTCGAGGGCGGATGATCCCATTTTCAACATCTTGGAATTGTCTTACCTCCGACTGTTTTTCTCCAAATCTTGTTGTCTTGCTATCTCTTAAAACTTGAATTGATTTCCTTGTTCTTCTGAGAAAATTTTCGACCATGGCAGAAAATCTTCTGCCCCAGTTTTGATGCTTTTCCTTGTTCTCCAGGTGGACGCCTGACTTCTGATATTTCAACTGTTCTTCCTTGTTCTCCACGTGGACGCCTGACTGCTAATTCAATTCTTCATCCTTGTTCTCCAGATGATTGCTATTTCTTTTCTTCATCCTTGTTCTCCAGGTGGACGCCTGATTGTTGTTTCTTTCATTGCTCTTCCTTGTTCTCCAGGTGGACGCCTGATTTCTGATATTTCATTGCTCTTCCTTGTTCTCCAGGTGGATGCCTGATTACTAATACTTCAACTACTCATCCTTGTTCTCCAGGTGGATGCCTGATTACTGTTTCTTTCATTGCTCTTCCTTGTTCTCCAGGTGGACGCCTGATTTCTGATATTTCATTGCTCTTCCTTGTTCTCCAGGTGGATGCCTGATTACTAATACTTCAACTACTCATCCTTGTTCTCCAGGTGGATGCCTGATTGCTGGGGATAATACCACTGGGGGAGTCTCCTTTCTTTCCTTCCTTCAAATTCAATTTTTTTTTCTTTTTTCTTTTTTTTTCTTTCTTAACACTGCTGGGGATAAAAGTGTTATCTTCTTGGGATAACGTTGTTGAGGATAACGCTGCTGGGGAATTTTATCCCTTCAAATCGATGCTTCATTCTTCTGGAAGTTGCTGGGGAGGATAATGGCTCTTTGCTTTTCTGAGCACAAATGTCATCTCTTTGTTTTGTCTGCTGGGGATCAACTTCCTCCATTGGAAGCTTATTATGTTGGGGGAAACCCTGGTTCAAAGACCACTTCCTTGGTGCTATCTTTATTCTTCCCCAAATGGGTACCTGATTTCCAGAAAATTAACTGAAAAGAAAATTTTCTGCCCCAGTTTGCATTTTCCCTTATGGTCTTCACTGCCATTCCATTTACCTGTTTCAAACCAAACAAAATTTGTTAGTTTAAAAACCCGTTGGTTGGTTATGATACTCCTACTGGGATGGTTTTTTCCCTTTCTCCCTTCCCCACTCTATGTTGTCCGACCCTCTTGGAACTTGGTCGAAAATCTGTTGGGGATGCTCCTACATCTCGATGATCTGTCGGGGGCCCTCTTGGAATTAGGTCCACAATTTTCTCAACTGTTGTTTTCCTGTTTTTCTCCAACTTCCCCTGGAAATTTGGTCCTATTGGGATCTAGGCCCCTTTCATCATTTGGTCTTGCGACCAACTTCTTTTCTCTTTATCGCCTTATCTTTGGCGTGTCCTATTCGCATTTTGCTTTGTATCATTTTGGCAACTGGTAGTAAGCTCTGAAAATCCTTTTAAAAAACAAACTGCTGGGAAGGTAAGTCTTTTAAACCAAGAAATGAAAAAGTGATGATTTCAAAAAATAGAAAAAGAAGAAGTCTTTCTGAACAAATGCTAGGGAAAAGGAAAGAAAAGAACTTATCTGAATGATATAACCGATTCCAACGATCATGTCGCGCATTCCGGATTAATCAACCCAGTCTATTTGTATCAATCAACCTTCCAGACGGCCTCATGTTGCTGGGGATAAACAGGCACTCAACTCTTTGCGGATCCTTCCCGCCAATCTTGTTTTGTCGCCTCATAGTGCCCTTCGAGGGGTTTTCACTAATAAGACTCTCTCATTTCTCTCAACTCCTGTCGCCTTATGGTGCCTGTGAAGGTTTTCACCGATAAGACTCTCTCATTTTATTTTATTTTTCAGCTGGGAATTGGAGTGTTGCCGATATGACTCTCTCTGTTGGGGATTCTTTCGGCTATCAATTCAGTTCCAGCTTATGATCTTCTTCTTTGCTGGGGATCAGAGTGTTATTCCCGACTTCCATTTGCATTGACTTAGCACTTCTCAGATACTGATCGGGAGGTCTTTTTTGGACATCAATAGGGATTTTTGTGTATGGCTGAAAGGAGAAAGGGGTATCAAAAGTTCAAAAATAATTTTTAGGGGTAAAATAGTACAACTCTTGGAATCAAACTTTCTTGCCAAAATTACAAGCGCCAACTTCTGCCCCAGTTTTTCTTGCTTGGGGATTTTTATTTTGTCACAATATGTTACCTTATGCACACTATGTTACACTATGACCGAGCCGTGAGGCGCCTACGTATCCTTCTTTGAGGAATCAGGTCAAACGTAGTTCCCATTCCTTTGTTTTTTTTTTTGACTTTTCTTTGTTCTTATTATCATTACTTTTTTTTCGTTTTCATTACTGATTCCAAAAGAGGGGTATGAAAGAGTAAATAAGGCTCAAAAGGGGAAGCAAAGGTCAAAGTGTTTGGATAGAAGAAAGAATTGCCTCCGTCATTTCATTCTCTGATAAATGCTAAGTACAAACAAACAACAATTATAATTACAAGAAATCATAATATATCTTAACTGCGTCAGAATTGATAGCCATGTCGACGCATTTCCCTTCGATATCTGTTGATCATAAAGCGTCATCGGGCTTGCTCTGTTTAGATTGCGATAATCAACACACACCTCGGATTTTCCGTCGTTTTCTTCTTCTTCTTTTTTTCATTGGCACCACATTAGCCCACCAATCAGGATATCGAGCGGCCCGAATAACCTTAGTATTCAGCTGTTTGGTCACTTCTTCCTTAATCTTCCCACTCACGTTGGTTTTGAACTTCCTCAATTTTGCTGGACGGGGGGTAATGCCGGGTCAGTGGGCAATTTTTGAACCACTAGATTGGTGCTTAAGCATGGCATGTCGTCGTATGACCATGCAAAATGTTTTGAATTCAGTAAGTGCTTTGATTAGTTCTTCCCTGATGTTTGGTTCCATGTGGATGCTTATCTTAGCTTCCCTGATGTCATCTGCATCCCCTAGATTGACGGCTTCCGTGTCATTTGAGTTGGGCTCTTTTTTTCAAATTGGCTCAACTCTCTGTTAATTTCTTCGAAGGCTTCATCCTTATCGTATTCCGACTTATCATCACAATCTTGTACTATAAGTTCGAAATCAGATTGATTTTTTTTAGACTAGGTTGAAGATCCGTCGTGCATGCCATGTCATTAGAACCAGTAGAGAGAGAACTGTTCAGAAGAGAAAAATAAGAAGAAAAATTAAAACAAAATAAGGAATGAGGAAAAAAAACTTTCACTTTATTAAAATATGGGATAGCAAGGTTTCACACTTTGGCGAGCACAAGAAAGATCTGGATTATAACCCTGGAATAATCCAGACAACAAAAAAAGAAAAATCAGAGCCCACTACCAAGACTCCCTTCGTATAGGAAGAGGAGTAGCCATTCAATTGTTGATTTTTGCTTTCAACCCCACAAACTGCACATCTGCCTTGTTGGACCCTTTTCCCAACACCATAACTGGCTTGTCATCCACCTTTTCCAACTATACCACCGCTTTCCCACTAGTTAACATTTCTTTTGAACCGACACGGATCATCATCACTGTTTGTGAGGGTTTCTTTAGCTTCCCTCCTTTGTGCATTAGCTCAATCATGTGGGTTTCAAGGTGTGCCGGCAACGGGTTCTGATTGATGTTGGGTGCCTCTGGTGTCTGAACCTCAATCTTGTTGGTGTCAATAAGATTTTGTACTGCATGTTTCAACTTCCAACATTTCTCGGTATCATGACCGAGAGCCCCCGAACAATACTCACAGCTTACCGAGTGGTCCATATTTTTGGGAAAGGGATTTGGCAATCTGCGCTCAACAGGACTCAGCAAGCCTAACTGCCTTAATTTGTGGAACACGGCAGTATAGGTTTCCCCTAACTCAGTGAATGTTCTTTGTATTTTTTCATTTCTGAAAGCCTGATTTCCCCGGAAACCTACCCCTGGAGGGTTCTTGTAGGCTCTTGGTGGTGAATAGGTGTTTTGCAGTGGTGTATGTGTGTTCTGGGGAGCCGGTGCGCGCCATTGCGAGCGAACCGGAGGCTGAGTATATGTTTGGGCTTGGTTAATGGAAGAATGGGGCTCTGTAAGGTGGTAGTAGTGTTGGGATGAATTGTGGTGGTAAGTTGATTGGCGAGGTCGTTGTTGATTATAGTAAGGCGGTGAACCTCTGGGTCCCGACCAAATTCCTGAACCAACTACCGCTGCTTCCTCTCTCTTCTTTCTTCCGATTTCTCCTACCCTGCCTTGAATAGCTTGAGTAGCTGCCTTAATTGCTGAATAGCTCATAATTTTATTTGTCTTGAGGCCTTCTTCCACAATACCTCCCATCTTCACTACCTCGTTGAATGATTTCCCTACCGCTGAAACCAAATGGGCATAGTAAGTTGGTTCCAAGGCTTGGAGGAAGTAGTCTACCATTTCACTCTCCTTCATAGGAGGATCCACTCTTGCTGCCTGTTCTCTCCACCGAAAACCATACTCTCTGAAACTTTCATTATGTTTCTTCTCAAATTTTGTCAAAGATAATCTATCTGGGATGATTTCCAGATTGTATTGGAAATGGTATGCGAATGCCTGTGCCAGGTCATCCCAGGTGTACCATCTCCCATGGTCCTGGCGTGTATACCACTCCAAAGCTGATCCGCTTAGACTTTGACTGAAGTAAGCCATCAATAATTCATCCTTTCCCCCAGCTCCTCGCATCTTGCTACAGAAACCCCTTAAGTGGGCTACTGGGTCGCCGTGCCCATTGTATAGGTCAAATTTAGGCATCTTGAAACCAACTGGTAATTGTACATTTGGGAACAAGCACAAATCCTTGTAAGCTACACTGACTTGCCCACCTAATCCCTGCATGTCTCGGAATGATTGTTCTAGACTTTTGACCTTCCTGAACATTTCTTCTTGTTCAGCATTTTTGGCTGGCTTGTCAATTTCGGTTGGGATATCAAAACGAGGAGCAGTTGAATGGATTTCGGAGGCTTTGAGGGTGGGCTCCGGGGGGTAATATTGGTTGTCCTGGGCCTGGAATGTATGCTCACTAGGAGATTTGTGGAATGTAGCCGGGGGAGGTGCTACGAAAACAGGAGTCACATGTGGAGGAAAGTATGAAACTGGTTTTGGAGGTGGAGACTGCGGTGTTTGAGAGGTGGTTCCTCGGTAGTGTTGGTAAATGGGGAAATTTGGGGATAATTCAGTGGTAATATTATCCTGAGTTTGGGTCATTGATGGAGCAGGGTTAGTTGGGTAAGATAGGGGTAACTGCCCTGTAGACCAAGCCTGGTACATTTCAGCCATTTGCTGTTTGAGTTTAAACATCTCTTCTTTCATTTTCCCGACATCCATCTCCTCTAGCTCAATACCTGTGTCAACATCTGGGATAGACATACTTTCGGGTATTCGTCCTTTTGATCTCGTGTGATAATGATAATATGCCAGTATACTCTTTAGAGAAACTAACTGCTTGAATTCTGGAAATGAACAAACTTGTTAGTTTTGAGAATTTAACACATATATAATTACACGTTGAGATGCAATGCTCCTAGACAAATATCCCCTTTCTATTATGCATTTGCTCGACTGCTTGTGTCGTCCCAGTTTTCTTGAAAATTTTATTCACTTATATTTTATTTTATTTTATTATATATATTTTATTGTGGTGGTCGAATCTTATAGAGATTGCCTACGTATCATGCCCCCGCATGAATCAGACCTTGCGTAGTTCGGACCAATAAAAGATAAGCAATACTAATCATTTTTTTTCAATTTTCAAATTGGGTTTCAAAGGTTTAAAAATGACCTACAAACTAGAAAATCAAACGACCCACATATTATAATCAAAAGTTTTACAAACTCCAAAACAAACGGCCAGCTTCCTTTCTCCGTTTGACAAATGCAACCAAACGGTTATTTTTGCAAATGTGGCCCCGTCCAAATTTTGAGGCCGGAGAGGATTATTTTATGACACTTTACACACTTGTCCGTTCTTTTACGAAAATAGCCTTTCGACAACTGAAAGATACTCTGAGGCTATTTCGGCAAGAACGGTTTAAGACGCGGCCGAAGCTGGCTCGCTTATTATGACAAAATTCAAACGGTATTCACCTGACCGCCGACTATTTATTTTTATTTTTTTTAAAATTACAATAAAAACCTGGTGTTGCAAACACGGCCTTTCAGCGCCTCGGGGACGAAGATTTTTAAGGCTGTGTGGGTCAACTAGACCAAAATCCTAAACATGACCCAAAAGGTGGTTGTTTATGCAAAGTCGGCCTTCTGGCGTCCCATTCGGAAACATTCGGCTATGTCTTGATAAAACAACGTCACCCGACTTCTTTATGACTCTTAAAATTTGACATATTTTTTTTTGGCTATTTTGTTTTAGCAAAAAGTGGAGGCTGGACACTGCCCGACTTATTTATGAAAAAAAATTAAAATTTTAACATGTTTTTTATTTATTTATTGGTTTTTGGCTATTTTAGCAAAAATGGGGGTTGGACCCGATGAGGGTTGCCTACGTATCTCACATCCGGTGAGAATCAAACCCGCGTAGTTCGGGCTAATTAACCGAACTATTTTAAAACAGGATTTTTTTTCTTTTTCAGCAACAAATAACAAAACCACTTTCAAAGCACGACTCTTTTCATTTTCATTTTGAATTTTTCAGAAACAAATAAATAAAACTATTTTAAAAGTAAGACTCTTTTTCATTGTCATTTTCAGGGGAAGACAAACTATTTTCCTTTTTATATATTTTTTATATATTTTTTTTTTTAAAAAAATAAGACAGAACAACGACTTTTTTTCTTTGCTTTTAGTAAAACAAACTAATAAAACATTTTTTTTCATTTTCTCGAAATTTCGGTAGAGGTTTGACAATATTTAGGCATTGAGTTTTTTTTTTCAAAAATAAACAATCAATTCCCTAACCGCTATTTCTTTTTTCATTTCAAAATATTGTTCTTGATATTCAAAAGACAGTCAACACACAAGTCCGAATCAAATAAATGCGCAAGTAGGAGCAAGTAAGATGCATCAGGATGGTCATTTTCATTTTTGGTACACATGTCCTAGACAGACCCAACCCCTTTGTTGAGCCTCCAAAGTCAAATGCACGTGATGAAAACAAACGTTCCTACTAGGGATCCGGCATGTAGCTGAGTTATTCTAAGTGAAAAACCTGAGGCATATGTTCTAACCCTGGCTTACCCAAGTGGACAGCTTGAGCCGAAATGGGGGCAACGTACCGGGAGCACGAAAGTCTGCCCGGCCTAGTTACTTGTCCCAACTTCATCTTATTTGGTATGACTTCTAACAGAAAGGTGGGCCACGCGCACGTGTACACCATAAATTTAGAAGACTCAGAAAGAAGAAGGGTTTCGTAGCAGTTTTATATACACAATTCAGATAATATTAAAGCGGTAAAAGCATCATTTAGCACATTAAGCATATATCATGTAAAAATCAGATAATAAATAAAGCCAACCATAACAGTTATTTTAAGCTCGAATTCTTGAACCCTGAACCAGTGGTTCTGGGTAAATTCCCCAGCAGAGTCGCCAGAGCTGTCGCACCTCCTTTTTCCGCACCCGCGAGGGTGCAAGGGAGTTTTTCCAATTAAAGGACAATCGAGACGGGATTGGTTTATTTATTTCAGAGTCGCCATTTGGGAGATTTAGGGTGTCCCAAGTCACCAATTTTAATCCCGAATCGAGGAAAAGAATGACTCCATATTACAGTCTGCGTACCAGAAATCCGGATAAGGAATTCTGTTAACCCGGGAGAAGGTGTTAGGCATTCCCGAGTTCCGTGGTTCTAGCACGGTCGCTCAACTGTTATATTCGGCTTGATTGTCTGATTTTATACAAATATGAACTTATGTGCAAATTTTATCTTTTAACCGCTTTATTATTATTGTTTTTAAAAGAAATATGAACATCGCTTAAAACACATCTTTGGACTGCGTTACATGAAATGCACCCACAATCCGGAACACGTTTTATTTGATGTTTTGGGATTTGGATTCGGGTCGCATGAAATGCACACCCAGGCTTAAGAAAGTAAAATATTAAACATGCGCCTAAAGAGACTATCGCGTTATTATTTTGGGGAAGACCGTGAAATTCGCTAAACGGTCCTTCCGAATTCTAATTAAACCATACATTTTGTGAGGGCCCCGCAATCTATACGTTTTATTTGGCGAGGCTCGTCTCATTTTTATTTTTACAGGATAAACCTACAATGACTATATTTTCTATTAAGTTCGTCTCTAAACTAAAAGAAAATCTCTTAATTATTTACATGCTGAAAAACGTAACTTATTAGTTATTAGTTTACGGCTAATGCGAATGGAAAATTGCGATCGAGTTTGTACAAAGAAAAACTGCTTTCATTTTATATTCTGTTATTCAATAATACTAGAACATGAGATTGACCATAATATCAAAAACAGATTAATTATTCTCCGTAATTTAAAATAACATTATTAGATGAAGAAAGTATACATATGCAACCTCATTATTCATTAATCATTCAACTACATCTTTATACGAAGAAAGAAAAATTATATTCAACCACAAATCTAAACAGGAGGAATTCAACAGGAACAAAGCCTGATTAATATTTCATTTTTTTGCTTCAAGCCGAGATTGTACAAATGTGTACCTGAAAACAGCAGTACAAGAACAAAAGAAGGAGAAGTCAGCAGCAGTAATAACCTCTTGTTGACCTGACTCCTCAGCTCTGCTATCAACCTCTTGTTAGACCGACTTTTCTGTTGGTCACCAGCATTCTTTCTGTCTTGGCGGATTCGGGCTCTCAGGGCCTTATTTTCTTGAGTCAACTTGCTTTTCTCTCCTGTATCAGCATCAATTTGCACCCTGCTTTGGTATTTTAGCCCCTCAATTTGTTGTTTTAGCTTGCCAATCTCGATCCGATATTCTTTCTCTTTTGCTAGCCAACCCCATTGTGCTTGCGATGATTCTACAAAGTCTTGGACGTGAGCTCTCTTAGTTGGTCTCTGGTGCTCAAGCTCTCTTCTGTACCATGTGAGGTATTTTGGCGACACTTCACCTTTTGCCCGGTCTTGTACACGAGTATCTTCTTTCAGGGTTTGACATTCATTCCAGATTCTCCGAACGACTGCTTCAGGGAACTGCCCACCAGCCCCGATTTCGACCACCTGGCCACTAAGATCCTCTTCCTTTGGGACTATTTGGCATCGCCCCAACTGCCTCAATACTCTGTATGGCGCATAGGGCTGGATACTTTGGAGACCCATCAACAACAAATGAGATTCGGCGGCTGACATGTGTATGATCTCATCTATGGGTAGCCACCCAAATGCCCATTCTATCTGGTTTGCCGAGACGGAACGCAGCAGAGTGACCCATTCAGCGACCCCTTCTGGCAGGCTGAACCCGTCAACCCTTGTGGAAAAATTTTTTATACAAGTCTTTTGTGATGACCCATATTTCAGAAACTGAGGGCGATGACATAGGTGTTCTATCATCCACATTTGCAGTAGTATATTGCAACCCTCAAAGAAACCTCCTCCGGTTTTGCAAACAGTGAGAGCGCGGAAGATGTCTGCTATTATCATCGGTGCCAGAGTGTTGTTGTCTTGTTTGAGCAAAGTGCTGATGACCCCAGCTACTTCTATGTTAATTTTCCCATCCTTTCAAGGGAATACCAGAAAACCCAGAAAGGCCACCATAAAAGCAATACACCTATGTCTTTCCCATTTCAGCCGGTTTTCCCCGCTGCAGATCTTGCCCTCGGGATTGTTGAACCCTCCAAGATGACCGTACCTGTCGTACAGGAATGCCAAACTACAAAAACCCTCTGATAATTCTGGGTTGTGTATAATTCTGCGGATCTTCACGGTGTCTAAGAACCTGTGTATGGTCACGGTCTTTGGTGCAATAAGATATTGCTCTCTCATAGGGATTTTAGGACATCCGATGTACCCTGCCAGTTCCTCTAGTGTCGGTGTGAGCTCAAAGTCTGAGAAATGAAATACATTGTGTGATGGGTCCCAAAATGAAATTAACGCCCTTATAATGTCCCCTCGTGGATCAATGTCCAGTAATCCAACCAAGTTTCCTAAGTATATCTTGACTGTATCTCGCCCTGATTCTTCCAAGTCGTTCCACCACATGCGTAAGCCCAAAGGGATCCTGTTTATAATGGTCCCATATGAATTCCTGCTCGTGCTCATTCTTCATATTTGTTAAGGTGATTTAGACAAAAGCAAAATCTTTATTTGACTCAAAAACTAATTTTCCCATTTTCCCTAATTTTGAGAAAAGAAAGACTGATTTTCCAAATACGGCCTTTCAACTCTTCAAGGATGAAGATTTTAAGGCTGTGGGGATTTAACTGGCCAAAAGGTAAGAAGAATGGCCAAAGGCGGCTGTTTATGCAAAGACAGCCTTCCGGCGTCCCTTTAGGGAACATTCGGCTATTTTTGCAAAATGGCATCGCCTGACTCTTTTATGAAAGTAGCAATATTTTGTCATTTTTTCCTGGTCGTTTTTGCAAAATGGGAAGTGAGACCCGGTCGCACCTCCTTTTTCCGCACCCGCGAGGGTGCAAGGGAGTTTTTCCAATTAAAGGACAATCGAGACGGGATTGGTTTATTTATTTCAGAGTCGCCACTTGGGAGATTTAGGGTGTCCCAAGTCACCAATTTTAATCCCGAATCGAGGAAAAGAATGACTCCATATTACAGTCTGCGTACCAGAAATCCGGATAAGGAATTCTGTTAACCCGGGAGAAGGTGTTAGGCATTCCCGAGTTCCGTGGTTCTAGCACGGTCGCTCAACTGTTATATTCGGCTTGATTGTCTGATTTTATACAAATATGAACTTATGTGCAAATTTTATCTTTTAACCGCTTTATTATTATTGTTTTTAAAAGAAATATGAACATCGCTTAAAACACGTCTTTGGACTGCGTTACATGAAATGCACCCACAATCCGGAACACGTTTTATTTGATGTTTTGGGATTTGGATTCGGGTCGCATGAAATGCACACCCAGGCTTAAGAAAGTAAAATATTAAACATGCGCCTAAAGAGACTATCGCGTTATTATTTTGGGGAAGACCGTGAAATTCGCTAAACGGTCCTTCCGAATTCTAATTAAACCATACATTTTGTGAGGGCCCCGCAATCTATACGTTTTATTTGGCGAGGCTCGTCTCATTTTTATTTTTACAGGATAAACCTACAATGACTATATTTTCTATTAAGTTCGTCTCTAAACTAAAAGAAAATCTCTTAATTATTTACATGCTGAAAAACGTAACTTATTAGTTATTAGTTTACGGCTAATGCGAATGGAAAATTGCGATCGAGTTTGTACAAAGAAAAACTGCTTTCATTTTATATTCTGTTATTCAATAATACTAGAACATGAGATTGACCATAATATCAAAAACAGATTAATTATTCTCCGTAATTTAAAATAACATTATTAGATGAAGAAAGTATACATATGCAACCTCATTATTCATTAATCATTCAACTACATCTTTATACGAAGAAAGAAAAATTATATTCAACCACAAATCTAAACAGGAGGAATTCAACAGGAACAAAGCCTGATTAATATTTCATTTTTTTGCTTCAAGCCGAGATTGTACAAATGTGTACCTGAAAACAGCAGTACAAGAACAAAAGAAGGAGAAGTCAGCAGCAGTAATAACACAGCAACAGCAGATTCAGCAACATCGCAAACCAGTACAGTAGGAATAGCAGAAAACCCAGGAGACTATAAACGACTCCAAGTATAGTGAAGAATTAAAAGGCAGGAAGGTTCTGACTATTTCAGATCTTAAGCGAGGCAATAAAGTAGTAACTATTCTTTTTCAACTTCAAAACTCTCCAAAATGAATTCTGCCCCTGTATATTCAGTGTATACAGAATGTATATCGGGTGTATACTTCTCACTCCGCCCCCTTTTTTTTCTTCTCTCTATCTAGTTTTTCCTCTCTTTTTTTCCACCCTTCTTCCTAAATTTTCTCTTCTATTTATAGCAAAATTTTCGAAATTTTCAGATTTGTTTTTTATTATTTTATTATTTTTTTAATTAAAAGAAATCCCACTTACAAATTGCTTTTATTTTTTTAGAAAAAGAAATCCCACCTTTATTTACTTTTATTTTTAAAATTCCAACTTTAATTACTTTATCTTATTTAAAATCCCACTTTTTATTTTTTTAAAAGAGAATCTCACTTTATTTAACTTTTCTTTAAAAAATAAACCACTATCTTTTCTTTTTCTTTTAAAAATGCTACTTTCAATTACTTTAAATTTTTTAAATTTTCAGATATCTTTATATTTATTTTTTAATTACAACCTTCTTTTACTTTTAAATTTTTTAAAACTTTTTACTTTTTTTTTTTAAATTTTCTACATTCTTTTACTTTTTTTTTTTTTACTTTTTTAAAATCATTTCCGAAATTACTATATATATATATATTTTTTAAAATAAAAATAATAAATAAAATAAAATATTTTCGGATTTTTTTATATATAAAAAAAACAAAAAATAAAACTATTAATAGTGATAATTCACTTTTTTTTTTTTTTTTGGTTTTGTTTTGTGTTGGACAAAAATGAAGAAGGGGTGTTGGGTTAATGGACTGGGTCGACCCAGTTCGAAATGGACTGGGTCGTAGGGAAGATTGGGCCATTTTTTGGGCCTATAGCTTGAAATTGAAGAAGAGGCCCAATTCCGACTTTCTTTATATTTTCGCTCTCTTTTCTTCTTTTATTTTTCTAAAACTAAATTATAAAAATACTTAAACTATTATTAAGAACTAAATTAAGTTATAAAGGCGCAAATTAACTCCCAATAACAATTAACGCACAATTAAGTATTAATTAAGCATAAAATTGTATATTTGGACATTAAATGCTAAAAATGCAAACGATGCCTATTTTTGTAATTTTTAATTTTTGTAAAACAATTTTAATTACTAACAATTGTAGAATTAAATCCTACATGCAAAATGCGACATATTTTTGTATTTTTTATTAATTTAGCGAATAAACACGCACAGACAAATATAAATAATTCTTCAAAATATCACAAAATTGTACACCAAAGTAAAATCATTTTATTTTTGAATTTTTTGGGAGTAATTCTCATATAGGGCAAAAATCACGTGCTTACAGACCCGATAAGGGTTGCCTACGTATCTCACATCCAGTGAGAATCAAACCGACGTAGTACGGGTAAGAAAAATCAATTAAATCACGAATCCAATTTTCTTTCTTCAAAAATCAAAATTTTGGCAGAGTTCTCCCATTATTTGGACATTGGTTTTTTTTCTTAAATGAGCAGCTCTCAATTTTTCAAAATTCTCGTTTTCACCCACCGGTCAACATGCAAGTTCGAAGCAAATTAAATGCGTCGACAAACAAGATGCAGCAGGATGGTCTTTTTTTGTTTCAGGTTGCTTTTCCTAGACGGACTCAACCCCTGTGTTGAGCCCCCTAAGTCAAATGCAACGTGATGCAAATAAACGTTTCCTACTAGGGATCCGGCATGAAGTCATGTTTTACTAAGTTTTAAAATTGGGTTTTGTTCTAGACCTGGCTTACCCGAGCGGACCACTCGAGTCGAGGAGGGGGCAACTTACCGGGGACCTGCGAGATCGTCCGGCTTCGTAGCTTATCCGAACCTCTTTCTATTTGGGTATGACACTAACAGAACAGGGAGCCTCAAACCAATGAGCAGCATCCCCGGAGGTAAGAAGAAAAGGGTTCGGCACAATTCATATATACAGTTAAATAATATCAAAGCGGTAACACACATCATTTGCATATGAAGCACATATCTCATGACAATATCAGATAATAAACAAAGTCAAATAAAACAATTATTCTAAGCTCGAATTTCTAACCCTGAACCAGTGGTTCTAGGTTGCATTATTCCCAGCAGAGTCGCCAGAGCTGTCACACCTCCTTTTTCCGCCCCAACAAGGGGTGAAGGAGTTTTTCCAATTAAAGGACAATCGAAACGGGATTTGTTTATTTATTTCAGAGTCGCCACTTGGGAGATTTAGGGTGTCCCAAGTCACCGATTTAATCCCGAATCGAGGAAAAGAATGACTCTGTTTAACAGTCCGCGAACCAGAAATCCGGATAAGGAATTCTGTTAACCCGGAAAAAGGTGTTAGGCATTCCCGAGTTCTGTGGTTCTAGCACGGTCGCTCAACTGTCATATTCGGCTTGATTATCTGATTTAATACATGTTGAACCTATGTGCGAATTTTAACTTTTAACCGCTTTTGTCATTATTATTATTTTTATCGAGAATTGCAACATCGTGGAAATACATCTCGAACCACGTCACAATAAATGCACCTGTGGTTGTTGGCACATTTCAACTCTGTTGAGATTTGGATTTGGGTCACATAAATGTGCACCCGAGTTTAAGAAGATAACATTATTAAATACGCGCCTAAAGCCTAACGCGTTGTTATTTTGAGAAAAAACCGTAAAGTTCGTTATACGGTCTGTCTCGAAATCTAAGCATTCGAAATAACTATCCATTGAGGGCCTCGCAACTTGTGTATTCTTGTTTGTCGAGGCTCGTCTCATTCATTATTTTTTAAAGGAATTTGCAATGTCATGGACATGCATCTCGAACCACGTCACAATCAATGCACCCGTGATTAGCGACACATTTCGACTTCATTGAGATTTGGATTTGGGTCACATAAATGCGCACCCGAGTTTGAAAAGATAACATTATTAAATACGCGCCTAAAGCGACTAGCGTATCATTATTTTGGGTAGGGCCGTGAAAATTCACTAAACGGCCAACTCCAAAGTCTAACCAATGGTTATGCATTTATTGAGGGCCCTAGCGATGTGTGATTTATTTGGTGAGGTGCGTTTCATTTTATTTTAAAAGGTCGTCCAATAGTGGCTATGTTTTCTATTAAGTTTGTCTCTAACAATGAAAGAAGAGAAAGGGTCCAACTTTATTTACATGCTTACAAGTTAGTTATAGTTGGGCTCCGAATATGATTCGCAAAATCCGAAACATGAACGTGTATATGGGCAGTCGTTTGGATATTATGGGCCCAGGCCCAGCGCACACTATATTGACTGGACCTGGGCCACTTCTTTTCCGATAAGGGCCTGGTTAGTTCATTCGACTCAGGCCCAACATTTATAAGGCAGAAATGTAAACTGGTGCTATATACTCTAACGGTATTGTTGCAAGTTATAACGAGGCAGCCTGCTAAATAAGGTGAGATTATCTAGCAATGGACAGTTTAACACTTAACATGCGTTTAGAAGATATGCTAACCACAAACACAACTGAAAAATCAAGATATTGCTTACTACACCATCACTTCTTTTCTAGCTACTGACATACATAGGTAATGAGCCATTAAGTTGCATATGTGGATGTCTAGTTATGCATGATGACTACTTTCATTATCCTAATAGAAGATATGAACTACTATATATAAAACTCAAGGTTCAATATACAACTGAAGCAAATTCGAAAAGAGGTAACTTCAGCTCTTCATTTCTATATTCATGTTTCAACTTTCAGCTTACATTGATAGTGTATCAGACTATCAGTGGTGTACCTGGTATTGGGAAAGCCAAAAGAAGAAAGGGAATGATCAGTTGAGCAGTAGCATTCACAGCAAACAGCAACAACAGAAAAACAGCAATCAGTAACAACAAAACCCAACAACAAATTTTTAAAACCCAAGCAAGTAATTCAGTTTGCAGCCCAGCAATACCAAAACAAGTACAGGCAAAGCGGAGAAGGGACCAGATGCAAGAAAACAGTAGCCTCTAGAAATTATGTTAAAATTCCAGCACAATCTCACTCTATATCACTCTGAAGATAGACTGACCTACTAAAGGTTGAAATACCAGCCTTGTTTTTGCTTTTTTTTTTTCTTTTCACTCTCTGAAAACTTAATGTCCAGCCCCCTTTTTGTCCTAAATCAGCCTATTTATAAGCAAAGCAGGCCAGTCAAGTTGCCTTGATACCTTCAGCCTTTATTCTGCCCATACCCCTTAATTCCCCATGCCTAAATGTCTTTTCTTGATGCTCACTATATTGTTCCCCATGCTTGTCCTATTTATTTTAATCAAGAGTCATGGGAGGGGTTATAGTATTCAAATAAACCCATGCCCTCATGTTATGTACCCCACTGACAATTAAACTAAGTTTAACAAATGACCCCTAGGCAGACCTTAGCTTTACAACCTGTTAAAATCCTACTAAACTCCCAAAATTACCCCTTAACTCTGGCATATTACTGTATTACCCTAAGCCTTACTTGTCTGAACTTACCAACTATATAAGCTTGAACTTAATACTGATTTCTAATTGATCTCCTAGATTTCTACAACTATATCCAATACTCAACCTAAGTTCAACTTAAAATCAGATCACAAAGAAGTGTCAATCAGACCAAATGAGTTGGTCATATTGGGAGCCAAACCTGACCAACTCAGAGTCAAAATACAAACAGGAAACAACCAATAGGCTAAGATCAAAGCAGTAATGAACAGGCTTCCATGGCAAACTATGAAGATCATGGGGTTACTGAATGAATGAGCAGTCTAGTTCAAAGACAAAACTGAACATATTCAACAGGTTCATTACAAGTTAGCATACAGATGTAGGGCTGGCAAACATACATGGAGGACATTAATGAACTACTATCCTGTTTCCTCTAAATTTTAAACAGATTAATTGACGACACTTATTTCAACGACTATACAAGCTATAATAGACAGCAAACAATCAATAAAACACATAAAACAAACTAAACATTACCTCAGGATTCACAGACTTGATAGAAAAATAAAAAACAAACCAAACTAAACATGAAAAACAGATAAAATTCATAGAAGAACAAAAGAAAGGGAAAAATTACCTCAGGGATTCGAAATCAAAACTGACCCAGGCTCGAACTCGGACTCGACCATTTTTTAGGTCGAATGGACCTTAATCGAGTGTTCTCAACTGAGAACACTTCGACTAAGGTCGATTAGACCCCACATCGTCTTTTAATTTGGACAGACCTCAACTTTTGGTCTTTTTAGGGTTCTTTGTGGTTCGATTTGGGATTCGTTCAGCTCCGATCAGATTCGAACGGAACCAATGGCGTTTAGGGTGTGAGGGAGGTCAGGAGGTGTTGTGGTATGAATTTGGGGTCAGTGGGTGTAGATCTGGTTTTTGCCCGAACCTTCGAACGAAGATTCGAGACGTTCGGGGAAGATTTGAAGTAAATTGCGTGTGGATTTGGAGAGAGGGGGTCGTGGTGATTCAAGGGTGTTAGTCTGGTGGTCATCGGCGTCGTGGTTGCCGGGTTTACGGTGGGGGAATCCTAAGGCGGCTAGGGTTTGTGAGGGTCGTCTCTAGGACGATGGTGAACAGTAGGTGAGGGGGGGTTTGGTTTGGGGGCGTGGGGTGAGGGATTGGGGTTCTTATACGGGGTGGGTGGTTCAATCCTGGCCGCTGGATCAATCAAGATCAAAGGCCAGGATTAGAGGGGTTAACCAACACGGCGTCGTTTGGTTTAAGTAGGGGGTAGGTTCGAACCGGGCAATGGGTCGGGTTCAGGGAACGGGTAAGGGGGACGGATTCTGAGGCATTGGATCATGTAAGGTCGACGGCTGGGATCGATTGTCACAGAACGACGTCGTTCCAGTGATTATGGGAATGGACCGGGCACCAGGCGTTTGGACTGGGTATGTGTCTTGGTTTTGGGCCTGATTTTTGGGCCCAATCCGAGTTTTCTTTTTCCCCCAACTCTTTTCTTCTTTTAATTTAATTTAAACACAATTCCTAAAATTAAAAATAAAACTACACAAATGTTAATTAACACTTACAATAATTAATACCCAAGTTAAAACCTTAAAAACAAAATCACTCAAAGACAACAAATAGAATAAAAAGGTATATATATTTATGTATTTCTGATTTTTCCTTTTTAGGGCAAAATGATGGTTTAATTAATTCCTAAATGCATGATTAAATCCTAAATATGCATGCACCACATATTTTTATATTTTTCAATTAACTATAACAAGGGTAAGCATTTACGGACAAAAATAATTACCAAAATGTCACGCAAATTCTCAAAAATTTTACCCAAAGGAAGAATCGTTTTATTTTCATTTTTTTGGGAGTAATTCTTTCATAGGGCAAAAATCACGTGCTTACACCATGTATAAGTATAACTTCTCAACTACCTTCATAGTATGGAGTAGAGGTGGGCTCGATAAGTACTACTTTAATCCCTTTAATGCTTGTTGACATTCTGGGGTCCATGCGAAGTCATTTTTCTTCTTGAGTAAGGAAAAAAACCTATTGCTTCGATATGATGACCTCGAAATGAATCGGCCCAAGGCAGCTATCCGATCGGTCCGCCTTTATACAGTTTTCACACCGTCTACGATGGTAATATCCTCGATGGCCTTAATATTATCGGGGTTGACTTCGATTCCCCGATTTGACACCATGAAGCCAAGAAAATGCCCGAGCCGACCCCGAAGGCACATTTTTGGGGGTTAAGTTTCATGTTTTACTTCCTCAAGATTTCGAATGTTTCCTGCAAATGAATCAAATGGTCCTCTGCGCGTAGGGACTTAACTAACATATCATCAATGTAAACTTCCATTTACCTATCTGTTCCTCAAACATATTGTTAACTAGGCGTTGGTATGTAGCTCCTACATTTTTTTAGCCCGAAGGGCATTACATTGTAACAATAAGTTCCACACTTGGTGATAAATGAGGTTTTCTCCTGGTCTTCCGGGTTCATCTGAATTTGATTGTACCCAGAATAGACATCGAGAAAGGTAAGGATCTCGTGGCCAGTCGTGGCATCGATCATGCGATCGATGTTAGGCAACGGAAAAGAATCTTTAGGGCATGCCTTGTTCAAATCCTTATAATCTACACACATTCTAAGTTTGTTTCCTTTTTTAGGGACTACAACTACATTGGCTAACCATTCAGGATATTTTACCTACCGAATGGACCCTATTTTAAGAATTTTGGTTACCTCATCTTTATGAAATCATGCTTCACCTCGGATTGAGGCCTCCTCTTTTGCTTCACCGGTTTGAACCTAGGGTCGAGGATCAGTCGGTGTGTTGTTATTTCTGGTGGGATCCCTGTTATTTCTAAATAGGACCAAGCAAAACAATCCATGTTATCGATAAGAAATTGAATGAGTTTTTTCCTGAGTTTGGGGGTTAACTCCGTTCCCAGGTATACCTTTATCTCAAGCATATACTCGATCAGTATGATCTGTTCCAGCTCATCGACCGTTGACTTGGTTGCATCTGACTCTTCGAGAACAACGAAAGTTGAAAGAGTAAGGAAATCTTTTTCTTCTTCTTCGATCACCTGTTTCTCCGATTCTGTCGAGGCTGGGGACGGTGATTGCTAGTTGGTCGCTTGCTTATCAATGCGCCGGTATCGGTGTCACCTCATCAACTGCAAATATTTCCTTTACAGCGTGTTGTTCTCGTAAACTATTTTCACACCATCCACTGTTGGAAATTTCATCATTTGATGAAGGGTCGACGGTACTGCCCTCATGTTGTGGATCCATGGCCTCCCCAATAGTGAATTATATCTCATGTCGCCTTCAATGACATGTAATTTTGTATCTTGGATGGTCCCGGCCACGTTTACTGGTAGGATTATCTCCCCCTTCATTATTTCACTTGTCATGTTGAAGTCGTTTAAGACTCAAGATGCACGTACAATTTGGGCCTGCAGGCCGATCTGCTCCACGACCCTCGATCTAATTATATTTGTTGAGCTACCTGCATCCACTAGAACATGTTTAAATTGAATTTTATTTAACAAAATAGAAATTACCAGGGCGTCGTTATGCGGCTGAGAAATGCCCTCCGCTTATTCATCGTCGAATGTCAGGATGCCTTCGAGCACATAACTTCGAGTCAACTTTTCTCTGGTGATCGACACTTTGGTACATTTGAATATAGGCCCTTGTGGAACGTCGACCCCACCAACGATCATATGAATTACATGCTACAGTTTTTCCTGCTCATTCTTTCTGTTGGCATCTCTTTTTCTGAAGTGATTCTTAGCTCGATCACTAAGGAACTCTCGAAGGTGCCCCTCGTTGAACAACTGAGCTACCTCCTCCCTCAGCTACCTGCAATCTTCGGTCTTATGGCCATGTGTACCATGATATTTACACATCAAAATTTGGGTTTCTTTGAGAAGGATCGATCTGCAAAGGTTTGGGCCACCTGGTGTCTTTCATCCTTCGGATAGACGATACAATCCCCGATGCATCGACACTAAAATTACACTCCGATAACTGAGGCGCTTCTGCTGGATCAGTATGTTTATCAAAACCATTCATACTCATAAGTCCCCGAGAACTTCGACATCGATCATTTCTTCGGCCATGAGGAGGATTGCGCCCCAAACTATTATTTCTTCGATCTGCGACATATGGCTGATACCGTTCTCTATTTGACCGTGGTTCCCTGTCGGTGTCCCTCGGGGCTTTAACTACTAATCTGTTTAGATGAACTGAACCCGAGGGGGCTCCCACCTAGTCGTCCTCGACTCTGATCTTCGATTGATAACAATTATGCACATCTGCCCAAGTTACATCTGGATACTCGACCAAATTTTGCTTTAACTATCATGATGCACTCGAACTTCGCTCGTTCAAACCCTGAGTGAAAACTTGAACTGCCCAATCATCGGAGATCGGTGGTAACTCCATACGTTCCATTTGAAATCGGGACATGAACTCCTTCAACATTTCGATATCCCTTTGTCTTATATTGTAGACGTCTGATTTCCTCGTAGCGACCTTTATGGACCTGGTGTGCGCTTTCACAAATGAATCTGCTAACATTGCGAATGAATCGATGAAATTCGGTGGCAAATTGTGATACCAAATCATTGCTCCCTTTGATAGAGTTTCCCCAAAAAATTTCAACAAAACGGACTCGATCTCATCGTCTTCTAATTCATTTCCCCTTATACCATATGTGTACGTAGTGATATATTCATTAGGATCGGTGGTCCCGTTGTCTTTCAGTATATCCGGCATACGGAACTTCTTTGGGATAGGCTTCGGAGCTGCACTCTGGAGAAAAGGCTTTTGCACGAATATTTTTGAATCCAAACCCTTTAAGATCAGGGGTGCCCCTGGTATCTGATCAACTCGGGAGTTATATGTTTCCACTTTTGTGTCATTATCTTCGATTTTCTTTTCTCCTGACTCGATTCTTTTGGTGAGCTCCTCGAGCATTTTCATAATCGCAGGATCAACCCCTGATCTACTGCCATTCATTCTTTCCAGCACTGGCTCAATACGGTGATTGATTTCCGGCTCTATTACATTCGGAGTTCTATGTAAACTTTGAAGCTGAGCAATAGCGGCCTGTTGAGCATGCAACATCTCGAATATTACTCGGAGACTAACTCCCCCATTTCCTACATCCTGTGTTCCTTGGCCATTCGGTCGCTCTTCTCTGCGTATGCTCCCTTCGAGGTATGCGTGCAAAGCAATGAGTGAACTGACATCGATCGGGTTGGCAATCGGTACTTCCCCAGGGTTAATAGGTGGCACCCCGACTCCTGGAGCAACTACATGATCGTTTTCACCGTGAGATCCAAGACCATCATTGTCATGCACGAGTGCATTTTGTGAGCTTGGCATGCTTTATCCTGAAAGCAAAACTTGGCATGCTTTATCCTGAAAGCAAAAAATTCTTGACAAAAACAAGTGTGAAAAATATTGTGCATTATCAGAATCAGTCCTGAAGTAATCACTATTATCTTTAGCCTCACGGTGGACGCCAAACTGATTACTCCTAAAATCCGAGCAACAATTAAATTTGTATTGATGTCTTAAAGATACGTGATTAGTCCAATACCAACTGATAACCAAGAAATCAAACGTATAAATTAAATAAGCAAGCTGAATCAAACCAGTGTGTGAGCGAGTCTCGACCTCGAGCTAAGGTGGCCTCGAGGTAGGTCAATGAGAATGATAAAATAAGAACAATAAAGTTAAAAGACTATTCTGAAGAGTACTGAGCAAGAAAGTAAGGATGTATATTCTTTTGTCAATGATTGATGATGTTACAAATGAATGGGCTCTCCTTTATATAATATGGGAGTGATAAATAAGGTACATTTCTGTTTTTAGTAAGGAATCTAATTGTACACCTGTCTAACCGCCTAGTACGAATTCGTACAAATATGTTCGGAATTTACGCCTTGAACTTTGGGCCATTGCGGGAATCTTGCTTTTTCTGTTACAAAACCACAATGGTATTATCTCGAGGCTGGTTATGCTCGGCCTTGATATTCATCGGACACTTTGATCTTCGAAATTTTAACTCCGCCATCGGGCTCGAGCCCAGTCTATTTCGGACTTATTCTTAAAGCGATTCCTCGAACCCACTAAATCGGATATACCTAACTTTGACCGTATACAGTGTACTACCTTTCCTTTTTACGTCTCTCATGATCTAATTTAAGCTTGCTATGACAATTTAAGGAAAAGAAGAAAAGAGAAGGTTTAGGCAAAAGATTTCCTCTATTTTAGATTTTTGTTGTTAATTTTGCTTCTATACAATTTGGAAGAAAATTTTAATTCATTTAATTATTTTTAACTATAGCGAAAACATGGGCAGAAAATACACAGTCCTTATTTCTTTTCCCTTCTTGCCACAAGTAATTGTTTCCTATTTTCTTTGTTTACTGGTACTTTACAAAATAAATAATCAATCACAGTTTATTCAGTAATCATTATACAGATAGTAATTACTTCCGATTAGATGAAACATGCTTCCTTTACTTAAAAGGACGACTTTACAGGCCTGTCAGTAATTTGACAGATCTTAGGAGTATTATCACTTTCAACCAACGTCAAAAACTGTTTACATTCGATAAAATATACTTCCTTTACTTAAAAGGACAACTTTACAGGCTTGTCAGTAATTTGACAAATATACTTAGAAGTATTATCACTTTCAACCAACGTCAAAAACTACTTCCGATTAGATGAAACATGCTTCCTTTACTTAAAAGGACGACTTTACAGGCCTGTCAGTAATTTGACAGATCTTAGGAGTATTATCACTTTCAACCAACGTCAAAAACTGTTTACATTCGATAAAATATACTTCCTTTACTTAAAAGGACAACTTTACAGGCTTGTCAGTAATTTGACAAAAGTTAATTATATATACTTCATTAACTAGAAAAGTTAATTTTAATGTGTGTGTTAATTTAATTGTAATTATATATCACCCCTTTTAAATTACTTGATGCCAAATAGACAACTGCGACAAATTCTCGTTTTATAGGATAATTTGGATAATAAAAAACATAATGTGAATTCCAAATAAAGTATATTTATAATAAATCAATTAGCTTGTAAAATACAAGAGCATAAATATTTATTGTTTTTCATTTTAGTCGCTACTTTATCAATCCCACGAAAAACCAGCTTCTTTCTCATCTTATCCGAGTGTTTTGAATGTCCTATAATACGATAAAGAGAATAGGTTAAAAAGATGTTCGAAATAAAACCAGAGTAGATATGTAACAAAGCGGAGATGTATGGCAGCTTGGTTGCTGCTATTTCGACTTTCATATCGTTGTCAACAACAACAAACCCAGTGGAACCCCACAAGTGGGGTCTGATGAGGGTTGTGCGTACGCAGACCTTACCCCTAGCATGGGGGTAGAAAGGCTATTTTCGATAGACCCTCGGCTCAAGAAGATAAAAAGAAACAATAAAAACAAACACTAATAACAACAAAGGTCAGAAAGATAATACCATCAATCTAAGAGCCAGAAAAATAGATGGAAGAAAGCAATAGCAACAAGTAGTAACAAGGGCAAGATACTAGAAAACCGAAGCAGAAGATAATACGAAAACATGTAATACTAGCAATCTAAGACAAGACACTATCAGACTTTCATATCGTTGTCAAAACTAGTTAAGTAGAGCTAATCACAAAATATTAACTAATAGATCATTCTCTGAACAAGTGCGAAGCGTTTCAAGATTGTTACATGGTATGCTGAAACGAGAATATAACATGTGCAGAGATCACGGACAGTCTCACAAGTGAAGAAACAAGTGGCTGAACGACGACTCTGATTTCCTAAAATGGAAGCAGAAGTTTGCCAGTCTTCTATCTCTCACTGGAGAATGTATGGGGGGTTAAAGTTGGATTCAAGTGATTCTATTCAAATCATGAACTCAAGGAGGACCACCTGTTTCAATTTGTTTTTTCAAGGAACATCCTCACTACGCTAAATGTTACCAGATAGAATGAGAAAGAGGATTTACCAGAGACAAGTCCATTGGTAGAGTGTCCGAGTAGATTCATCCTTCCTCCTACAAAGGCATCCCCCAGTAGGTCTTGTTGACAAGCTACATTTCTCGGTGATTGTAGTTCTTCTAAAGCTAAAAATTCAGGGATAAGAATTACCAGAGGGCCTGAGGTGATTTGATGCCCCCTTGTTCTCGGTTTGTGCAAATAACTGATATAGAGTATCTTCGTCCGGTGCCAATGCAACTCAGTTTTCAGCCAAAATACAACAGACAGTATCATTTAAAGGCAAATGTCCCAGCCAACAACTTGACCAGTATTCAGCTCTTAAGAACAGGATATTCTCAAGGAAGCCATTCCAACCCCCAACCCCTTCTACTAATACACTTGCAATTGCTCATTCCAACCAAAATCTGACAGTTGGCAAACAATTTCGATCTTTTACCTCATATTATGTGGTGCTTGACCTCATCCTCCAGATCTTGCCATTGGACGAACAAGGTATGCTACTGAGGATGCTATCAATAAATGTAATCTGCCCACCCTTCAACAGGTAATGTCTTTTCCATCAAGTGCCCTCGTCAGACTTTGGCATGATCACAAAGCTGGATCCTAGTGGAGTGGTTGACCTGGATAAGTATTAGCAAATTAATCAATAGCACGTCGCAAGATACTAGCCAGTGTAGCAACTCTTTGACCCCCCCCCCCAGATAGCAGAGATTTTACTTTTGCCAAATATACACGCTAGAAGCAGCTTTAAAGCACAACAGTTATTCTTTTGCTTCAAATATTATGATGGTGTCATCCCCAAATTAAGAAGAGTGAGTTGCATTGCATGTGTAAAACATTTGAACCAGCCAATGCCGAGCAACTATTAAAGTTATCTATGACCCTCCACTGAGCAGGATTAATAGAAGAGGTGATAGAGAATTGCCTTCACAAACTGTCTCAAACTTGTAAAGAACTCTATGGAGTGCCATCAACAAGATAAAAATTTGAAGTGCCTACAGAAACAACATGCAGTCCATAACTTCTGAAGTCCATGCTTGGCATAACATCAATCAGAGAAGCTCCAGTAGCATGATACACCATCTCTGGTCGCAATTCATTAGCTAGGATGATATTATGAATCACTTCCCCTAAGCTGATAGCAAAGATTAAGGGAATGATCTTGTAGACTCACAGCACACTGAGCTAATAGGGCATAAAGTCCATAATATCCATAGTCACTCTTACTAGGAAAAAAAATATCATTTACGCTGCTTTGAAGCTTGTCATTCTTCAAAGTCAACAAGCTGACCTAAAGAAATGCCAAACATTACAGACCAGAGCCCCGTCTTCTCATTTCTCAAGTACATCATCCTCTCATCAAGCCAACTGTGGCATCCTGATCAATCTGTCGAATAGAGAACTATCAATTGCAGGTAGACAACTGTTTGTTTAGTATAAGTTAATGTATAGCTGCATAATTCACGTTCTGATATCCGCATCTTCATTCAGAATCCGCTAATGGGTACAATATTTTATGGAAAGATGTGTTTCACTCCAGTTAGGTTTAGCCAAAGAACTCTTGCCTTCTGCCGGCGAGAGACAAGAATAAAACCAAGGCGAGAGACGGAAAGAGAAAGGGAAAAGAAAGAGAGAATTATAAAGCTGATAGCACGTGGAAGGGTAAAGGATCACATCCGAGACAGTCACAGGCTTCCAGTTAGCACAATTAGAGATGGACAACCCTTCATTATGTTTGATATTGATAAATTACAACAGACAGGCTTTCTCAAACATGATTTCTTTTCTACAAGGCACAAACGGAACCACAAATAAAGCTTCTAATCCAAGTGAAGTAGGAAAGAGATGAGGACGTACCACTCGTTAGCAAAATTTAATGACAATACCAAGCATAAAAGCCCATACCACGAGGCACAGCAAGACTTTTCATCAAACTGCAAAGCTAGAGAACCCAAGAAACGTAAAACAATCAGGTAAATATTCAGAACAGAATGCTGCATTGATATCCAAAGCCACAAGTAAACAAGACAAACTGAAAGCAGCACTAGATCAGAGTGCAGTTGAAATGTCCAACCATAAGACATCCATTTGAAGTTCATTGTTTCGATGTATATCTATGATCTAGTTTGCTTTGCACACAGCAGAACTTATTGTTGAACTAACCCAGAAGAAAAATAATATGAGATATTAGTGAATAGGATTCCGCATAAGGCAGCCATAACTCACACCTAAAGCAAAAGCAATCGTACAAACACTAAAGAGATGGTTGGAGTTCTAAATGCTGGGTTGGGGAAATGAAAGTACTTAGTTGGTACATCCTATTATGAGAGACAAACTAGTCTATCAACATGTACACCAGACATCAAAAGCTCTCAACGACTAACTTTAAAAACACAAAGATGACAAACAAGCAGTTTCAGAAAATAAAGCGCCCTTTAACTCCTTGCAGATGTTTATATCCGCCTAAAAGAATCAGCATTTCCTGTTTGCAATAGCGTCCGTTTTGACAATTCGTTCGCCAGATGAAGTACACTCTACCTGAGCAATGCAAGAAGTTTGAGACTTTTGAAGTGGAGGTTGAAAACCAATCAAAATACCATACAGATAAGGTCAATGAAAATCACTGAAGATTTATCAATTCAAATGATTAAGTTATGATTGGTAACATGAACCCCATGGTGCAAATTTCCTTTCCTACTGATTCTCATTAAGTGATTATGAAAGACTGAAGACCCTGTAGTTGAATCCATCTCTGAAGGAGAGTTCGCCATATAGGGACTTACCTGTAAAACAGAAAAGTACAGTGATAAAACTGCATGACTAATAATTTCATCACTTAAACCAGGGGGTTGGGTACACCTCAAAAATAATCCAGGTCTTGAATCAACATCTAGTGCCTGGATAGCATGTCATTCCCAGAAGTCGAAAGCGGAACCAGAGAAATCTGAGAAGCTTCTTAACATGATCTAAAGAAAAAAAGTGTCTGGACAAAAGTCTAACCATCACCAAGCACTTAATCTGGTATCGGCACCATCCATTTGCCACCTCTAAAAATAATGCATTAACCAATTTGTCTCCACTAAAATCAAAGAATGCATTGAAAGGGAAAGAAACACACTTCAAATCATCTCTTTGTTTACTCCAATGATGACTGAAGTATCAAAATACTGCTTTATAAATGAACATCCCAATAACATAAGAAGATTCACAAATGAGCTAATGTCCGTAACACTACGGCCAGTAACTGTATGAGTCGAAGTATATTCTACACCTCTAACCTAATTTTTTCCCTTCAAGACCTACAAATTACTCTGAAACTAAAATTTTCTCCGAGGACAATTCAGGTCCGTCAATAACAGCTCTATCTACCACAGATTCGGGAATGACTGTTGCTTTACCATTCCTCTGTTGGTCATGTTAATGAAGGTAATCCTGTTTCGGTAAGATCCTCTGCAGACTTGGAAGATGTACATCCTGTCACAAGGGTAGTATTCTCTTCAAGTCTTTCCCCAGATCCAACTGACACATCCTTCACCTCTATCGCGGGATCATTCAGCAAAGAGCTGTCATCAGATGACAACAATTCATTCGATGGTCTCTGATCCTCCTCCTCCTTGATACACTTAACATTATCATTCAATAAGCCCGGCTCATCTGGAAGTACAATATCCATCTTGCTACAGCTATCAATAGTTTCTCCCTGCTCTGAACTAATAATAGGCAAACTTCCATTCTCCGCACAGCATGAATCAGGAAGAGCCCCTCGCGGATGCTTTTCATCACTATCACCAGTAAAACAAGATCCTGATTCATCATTCAAGTGAGATTTCTGTTCTAGTGGTCCCTTACTTGAGCAGGACTCGATGTTACATGTTTTATTTGCATCTTCACGCTTATTACTCTCCAAAGGAACCTGCTTACCCTTGCTACCCATTGTATGCAAATGAGCACAAAAAGGAGGGGACCTTTGCCGACATTTGTGGCACTTGAATCCAATTAGCTTAGTAATTCTTTCAGCTGTAAGACCAAAAGCATCTCCATGAAACCAGTCTGCAGGATGGAGTAATCAGACAGGAAAATAAGGTAAGGCACGAGATATAAGGAGAGAAAAGAAGAAAAATCTGGAAAATATATAAACATTTCAACACCCAATAATCAGATTCATAAAGTGCAATTTAGATATAGGAGTTTCCTTTATTGAAAGACCCATTAAAATATCATTTTTCAAGCAACCTTTGAAGCACAAACTAAACAGTGTAACTCGAGAAATAGAAAGGGAGCTCAAACAAAAATGAATTGAACAGCAACAAATATTGATAGCTTGTCTTCTGCAACACTACCTCTTAAATCTCCTGTCACGATCATATTCCAGTTCAAATTTTTATAAAATAAGATCCACATACTCACTTTTATATAAACTGAAAGTATTCACACTTATCACTTATCACCTATAGTTTAACAATTACAAACTGAAACAGCAGACTTAGAGGAGACCAAACCCAAGAGCGACAATGTTATACTAGACAATGTCACCTCATTTGTTAAACATGATGGACAACTGAAAATAAATAAACGCATTTCCGCAGGAAAACAATTAGATATACAAGATTTAAAACCAACTCAAGATATATGGTAGACAGCCACCAACAAGATAACCAAAGGGATCGTCGACATAGACACAACACTGTATAAGACCCTTACCTCCACAAACTTCACATGCAATATAATTTGAAGCAGGTGTATATTCTAGTTCACCACAAAGACTGCACTTCGGCTGATCTGCTGTAGCAGCCAACTCTCCAGAAAGAACAAGACGCTTTTTACTCCTGAAGAGTGTCACTCGTTCATCATTTGGCTTTTGTGAGAGCAATAGACCATTTAGCCAGTATATCCGGCATAATTGCATTCTCTTCTTCTGCCAAGCAACTTCTGCTGGTTTCTTTTTCTCCGATATGTCAACTTTTGCTTTTTTCTTAGGTCTACCCCTTCCAGCTTTTGTTTGTTTCCCTCTTTTGTGTACTATTTTTTTGTTTTGCACAGCTACAAATTTAGCTGTCCTAGCAGAACGCCTGAGGGGTATAGCAACAGGCTCTTTTTTACTACTCTGTGATTTTGCTGGCTGTTTATTTTTGGTGCCTCTGGATTTAACTTTTGAGCACAGTGGCCTCAAGGCTTTCGATACTTTCTTACTCTTTTGCAACTCTATCCTCCCTCTCTTGACATTCTTTTTCCCATTATTATTCACAGCCGCACACTTGTGGCATGTATACTTAAACCCAGCAGCGGCAAATCCAGTTGACTTTACATGTCGTTTATGGAAGAAATCTGAAGAAAATGACAAAATATCAGATTAATTGCATAAAATGCGGAGAAAAGTTAAGGGAGATGTGGAAGAGAAGATGAAAGTACACTGAACTGATGACCAAATAACTTTGAAGTATTTGAATCAACATATGTAGAAGTAAACAAATAAAATCCACATGGAACTGAATGAAAAAAGAACAATGGAACTGATACAGTAAACTCGAGGGAAAAAAAAGTCTCAGCACCAAACAGAAAAGGTACTGAAGCCTCGACACTTAATAAAGGGAGGACCTTTTGCCTAAATCAAACAAACAATAGACCTTTGTGTTCCTCCAACTTATTAGTATTGAATTATGTGACCATCTCATCAAGCAATTTAATAGCTTTAACTATTAGAGGAGGAATACTTGTCTTAAGCATGGCCATCGCATGTGGGCTGATAATTCAACTATCACGGAAATTCTATGATCATTGGTGATGGTGAGACTAGAGACCAAGGACTTACTAGAAACGAAGGACTTTCACATGCCCCAATACCATTGAATTATGTTATTTTCTCATCTGATAGTGTAAGTTATTTGAGATGGAGAACTATTTTTTTATTTGTATTTGTCGTCAGTACTATGCAATGACATCTAGATGTTATTGGCAAAACCAAAAACAGAGACTAAAATAACAACATCCCAATTAGTAATAAATCAAAATCTGAAGTGCCAAAGAAATAGCAGACAATTCGAAACTGCTATTTGGAAGTATGATGCAAATCTGACAACGTGAACAGCAGAATCCCTGCAGAGGGTGCAACTGGTGCTTAATAAGACGACCACCTAACCCAATCTTGGGCCATGGAAAAAATCAACCAACTAAAGGCATATCCTTGCTTTTTGATTGAGCAGAACATGCAGATACCAATATGGTTCCAAAGATCAATTGTATCATTTATGTCATGTTAATATCCCAAAATATTTCACATGTCATTGAATGTCCTCAGTTACCTGATGTACTTAAGAATAATTATAAAATGACGACTAGACAGTTCACTAGTGAGTAGAGCTGTAAGAAAGTTTTATTAGGAGAAACTGAAGTACTCACCTTTGCAGTACTGACAGCTCACAGCTTCCCTGCAAGTAACAAAAGAAAATTAATCTTAAGAAAAAAAGTTCAGAGTAAAACATCTAGAGAAAATGGAAGACCAAATTCTTCATTCTATTAACTGTACACAGATATAATACCTAATTTTATCTAGTTAGGACTCGTACCAGAACATAGAGAGCCAGTTAGAAACTGGACAACGACAACTAACATGCCCATGCACAGGAAACAAGCGAAAAGGAAATATTCTCAAAAATCAGATCCACACAATACTGGAAATCTGAAACTATTCCCGCAATGTTATTCAGGGGCAAGTTTGTGTAGACCTCAACAAAATGAACATAATTCAAGGGTGACAATATTTTCACACTTGCTTGCTTCCACAAAGTAAAAATGATACCCCAAAAAATAGGACAGAGAAGCGACCAACAGGTTGGCAGCATCTCCAAGGAGGTAGACATTTTTTCCTCGCAAGGTGAAACTATATCAACTGCTAAAGCATAGTTGCAATCATGTTCCTGGACATAACAAGGAAATACTAGCTGCTTTGTCTGACAGTTATAATCAAATGTTGCCAAATATAAAACTCCATATTTAAAGACCAAAAATTATAACAGTCCAAGTATCACATATTACGATCCCTCCTTTTCTAATTTCTTCCTTGTTTTTTCCTTTTCCTATGGGGTTTGCAGCTGCTTAAAACACAGCCATCTCTTTACCTTAACATATACACAAGATTCGCCACTTATCACTTTTGGATAATAAGCTGATAATCAAACCATAAATCTACTCCAACTAAAACTGAGATCTAAATAATAGTGCCTGCCGCAGAACACTGCCTTAGTGAGGCGAAAGCCCAACCTTACCTAACTTCAGGATCTACGTGCTTCTAACAGCATTGATTTATACACATGTATGACATCAAGATTTTGAGGTCAAAAGTACTCTTTGACATCAAGATTTGTTTTAGCTGGACAGCACTCTATGAAGCATGTTTGACTCAAGACAATCTCCAGAGAAGGAACAACAGATGCTATATGTGCCATCGGAACATAGAAACCAACAGTCATCTCCTATTGCATTGTCCAGTTGCTACAGATATCTGGAACATGTTCTTTTCAGTTTTTGGACTTAGTTGGGTAATGCCTGAGAGGATTAAAGATGCCTTCATGCATTGGAGTTCTTGGAAAGTTGGTAGGTCCATAAGAAAGATCTGGAAAAGGACCCCTACCTGTATTTTTTGGTGTATCTGGACAGAAAGGAACAGAAGATGTTTTGATGGAATATCAACTCCTAATCACACTCTCAAGGCTAATTGTCTTTTATTTTTATATAGCTGGAGTAATCTCTTTCCTGTAAACTCCACAGATAAGTTTTTGGACTTTGTTAGCTCCTTATCTTTAGTACTATAGGCCACATTGTAATTGAGCTAACAAACTCACTTTGGCATTTGTACTAATTGCATCTACTTGATGCCATTAATTATATCCCTTACCTCATCAAAAAAAAAGATTTTGAGGTCAAAAGTCATCTGCAAGCTGCTCAATTTTTTTTTTTTATTTTTTTTGGAAGGGGGGGGATAATGGTATAAAGCTGTACAAATTGTCATTTAACAGTAGACTACTATTATTTTAGTTTGGCATGATGATTATATGAGTTGAGCTTAAAGAAAGAAGTGAGGATTTATATCGGCGACCACAACTTTGTTTGGGACTGAGGTGTAGCTGTTGTTGTTGTTTAACAGTAGACAAGATACCTGATATCAGAACCCAAGGTGACCAAAGCTAAACAATCAATATTGTCTTGAATTTGCAAAAGTTGCTACAGTTATTTGTTTCTTAATGGAAATACTAAGTAAACGGTGAAAGAAGGAGGAGGAAAGCAGGAAAAGTAAACACAACAGAAATGAGCTGAAACTAAGACTGAAATGCTAAATGACTTTTATGAAGAAAGCAACTGAATGAAAAAGATAGAGCTCGCAAGGTTATTCAGAAGTTGCTGCACGACACGTGTTTCCCATAACTAAATCCTCTCTTTTTCAGCAGAAAAACCTTATCCATGTTTACTATAAATAGCAAAAACAGTATTTTCATAACTCCCCAGATTATGAAAGAAGTGTCAATTCATCCATGTAAGCTAGAAATTTGTGCATGCTATTATCTGACTGAAGCTTTTTCACAAATATCAAGAAGCATCATACCTAATTAGGACATCTTTGTTACAATGCCCACACTGATAACACTCTGATCTCTCTGCTTTGAGGAAAAGGTATTCGAAGCCCTTTTTCTTCAGAGGTTTTTTCATTATTCTCTTGGTCTCACGATGCTTCCCAACAGTTATCTTGCTAGATTTGCGAGCAATTCTTTTCTCCTCAAATCCTTTCACAAGATGCAAGGGCATGTGACATTCTTCTAGCCAATATCTCTTTCTTTCATTTGAAGCCTCTTCTAGCATTGTTCCGCATCGAACAACAATGTCAGGTAAGAATCTTCTTTTACCAAAATCAAGAAGATATTTAACTACAGATCCTTCAGAGCTTTTCCTGCGTACAATAACCTTCTTGAATGATCTGACAGATTTTTGAAATTCCTTATCCATCATTGCAAGGATATTGGTGTTTCCGATATCATTCCATCGAATATGAGCATCAAGATCTCTAACCTGAAAAGTGAAAAAGAGAAAACAATGAACCAAAAGCTCAATAAACTACACTCAAGCATGCATCTTTGTCAACAATAACAAAGACAACTAAGATGTCCTTTCAACACAAGCCATAGCCCATAAGGAAAAGTGCTACTGTAATTAACGCAAGTAGTAACTATCTATGTCCAATGGAGTCAATTTGGGTACTTCATATAGGACCATATCTCTATCATCTGGACCGCTGAAGTGCCACATTAAGGTAGCAGATCCAGGAAAATCATTTCTTTCCGGTTAATCATTAGTAGCCGAAACTGAATTGCATGGAAAGCGTACCTGGAGAGCAAGTTGCTCCACAGATCTCGAAGTCTCAACAGCAGCCCTCCAGGCTATGCACTTACTTCTCTTGGCAAAGTCTGAATTATCCGGATATAACATGCCTTGTATCTTCTTACATCCACCTGCACATGATAATTCTAGGTAAATTAAGCTCAACTGTTCCGTTGACCAGAAACCCAAGTTGTATTAGAAAACAAAACAAATGTTTAGACCTTGTCGGGCAGCTTTGCACGCCAATGATTGAGGCAAAACCTTCCAGTTGAATAGACGACGGGATAGCCTTCCCCCCCTCCACCAAAACAAGCCCAACCCACTTCCAGCATTTGAAGATGGATTCAACTCAGGCTCCAAATACCGAGCCTTCTTTTTGCCAATTCCATGTTTAGAAGACACACGTGGTGAATTGGTAACGATATGATGCCCAGAACCCATTTTGGCTAAAGAATCCACATGCTTAAGCCAATCAGGGGTAAGTGCTAGAGGCCGCAAGTTCGACTCTAACTGGCACCAAAAGTATCAGTCAGAAATCTATACAGATATGAAATGCAATAATAACTACTACAACTACTATTATTTCTCAATTCTAAGCTAGTTAGGATCGGCTATATGAATTCTCACCATCCATTTCACCCTATTTAGACTCATTTTACTCCGACATTCAATACCTTGCAGTTCTCTGACACTACGAATTCTTTGAAATTTATACTGTCATACACATCTCTAAACAGGCTAAAAGACTCTTAGCAGACACTGAACCTAAAGTAAGCGTACTGTTATGACAAGCCTTCATTCCAACAAGAGGACTTTTGAAACCGCGCTAAAAGATCCATCTTTACGAGGTTCATGTTCACTATGTTCTTAGACTAACGTACTTTGTATTAGGAAAGAATCCCAAGTACTAGACCATATTTAACAAAGTCATGTCATATATAACTTTTTTGAGGGTGATATCGGCACTTGGTTTTCCCCATGATCGACAGCAATGTGCATAAAGTTTAGTCAACCATACTAGGAAGTTGTATTGTGATATACACACTGGACCTCAAAAGAAAAAAGCATTTCGCAGTCCAAACCAGTTTCTCTGTCATACCATGTGAAACTTTAAGATCACATAGTACACATAACTGGAAATAGCTAGTGCAGCTGACCTTTCCGCCCTCCAAAAAAAAATTTAGGGACCGAGAAGGGATATAGCTTCCTACTAAGCTATCAAAGTCACAATAACTGCCTAAAAGAATATTTTCTCCGACATGAAGCATTAAGAACAGCCGGGAAGATCAAGCTCCATGTGGATATGAACAAATGAACTACGAGCACATCATTTTCATCGAAGTAGAAGACATTTTGCAAATGAAAACGACAAAAAGAGCGGGATGATAATATTAAGAATGATGTAGAAAACATTAAGAGCTCTTTTTTTATTTCACTTGTATTTTTAGTGCGAGGGAAAACACCATGCCGTATGGTAGTAGGTAAAATAGGTGGAAGACAATGGATGCGGAGTCACATGCACCTCCTGTACATACTATTTGACACCAACTCTTTGCTAATGAATTTTTTGACTTATCAATTAAATAAAATATACAAAAGATAGGGATGATCATCCTTACCGTAAGCAAAAAAGCTCCGAGTCCAGCAACTTCATGTGCTTTAAGAACACTTTTGCGCCAATTTTGAGAGTGGTGCGGATTCAACCAAGGACCCAACAGAAGCCCATGAAGCCGATCCTCAATGCTCACTATGTAGCAAAGGACATCAACAAGATGGCTTTTCCTGTTCTTCCTAGAACAGACACCCAATGCATCACTAGAAAAACTTTCTGGCGCAGGACCTGCGTTATTCTGGATGAGCAAGCAGTCATTTTCACACTCTGGAACTCTGCAAGGGAAGCACCACCCACATTTTTCTTTCCAAGCATCAATCTTCAGATTCTGAACATTGGGCCAGCAAAACTCAGTAGATTTGCTAGATATGGCCTTCAGCTGCGTTGAAATAATTTCCTCCACTGTTTTTATAGCACCTTCACCAGACTTACCAGGTGGTTTCTTTGTTAACTCTTCAACAACTGATGATGCCATTCGGGCAAAGCTATAATAGTTCACATAACTTTCCGCATACTGCTCCTCTGATATGATTTCTTTACTGCTCGTTGTTAATGTCCCCAAGTCCAAAGATTCATTGCCCTTTCTTTCTTTAAGTGTTCTTCTAGCCTCCATATTTTTTTCTGTAAGATCAGACTCTTCAAATGTTCCAGCCTCCTTGTAATTTTGATTGTCAGCAACAACCTGAGATACTTCAGCTGATCCTTCAGATCCTGGCGGTAGATTTCCCGTCTTCATTGATGGGTCTACAGTCTCTGACTTGTCATATCCTACATCATCCGAACATGACAAGAGCTTTTCCGCATCCTTTCCTTCATTTACCTTCTCTTCATTTTTTGACAGGATCAACACTGGAGAATTTGAGGGCAGAGTTTTCAGCTGGGTATCCAGATCACATTTTGCAACTGCAGCCATACAGTTTATATCCCAAAGCTTCATAATCACACTTAAGACAGTTCCGTAAATATTTTTTGATGACTTCATCATCCCTACAACCACAGCCAAATCATTTCGGTGATAATACTTAAGTGAGAACTCGTCTTCGCATGGATCAGACCTGCAAGGACAGTAGCACAAAACTCAACTTGTGAGAATAATTAAGTATTATTTTAAACCAAGAGAACTGGTAAAGAAATGATAAAGTGTCAAGAACAGAAAAAAAACAAGAAAAACACGAGTCTGGTGCCCCAGATTAGAAACGAGTCAATGACAACTACCACATTTTGGCACAGTTAATAAAAGAAGATGCAGTGTCAGACCATAATGTAAAACTTAAAACTAGAATTATAGGAGATCAAAAGTTAGACAATCGCGGAGGATATGACAAAACCATTAGCTTCCACCCTTGAGACTATGATCGACAACTAGAAATTAGCTAACACACTCAGTAAAGCTTTATTTATTCTTTATTTAACACGACTTTTTCCTTACAAGTAGACAATTCTATTTTTTAAAATAAAGCAAATAATTTTATTAATGTGGGAAAATCCTGTATTGAGGCTAACCTAGTTGCTCACTTCATGGCCCTTTTAATGGAAGCAACCCGGCAGCCGAAGAGACCAACAAAGCAACATGATCAATAATACTACTAACCTAGAGACCTTTTAGAATGTGAAACTACTAACCTAGAGACCTCGAAGCGAGCAGTTACCTTCTGCAACCTAGCCACCCCCTCCGTGAGACTGTGACTCCATTTATGGAAGCAACTTGGCAATCGAAGAGACCAATAAAGCACGCCTTCAGGAAGAGCTTTCAACTTTCACCAATGTCTCTTAATCATATATAGATACTAACATAACCAGCTTATAACTTCACTCTCTATCAAACACTATGTCTGGTCATGAAGCTACCTCCCCGTAATTCCTCACAAATACACGGCACGCATGTCTATCAGTCTGTTTAATCCACTTTTCTCTTTATGATACACTAAGCTTGTATTAGTTGGTGCAATCGGATAATATAGGATGTTAGAGATGGGTTCGTCATTATTAACAAAGAGTGAGAGACCCACAGTGAATTGAGATTTGATTGAGTCAAGGTTAGAGAGAAGTGGAAGTTTCTCTCACTAGAAACTTGTTTTTCTTATGTAAATGACATCTGCCATCTTCATTCACTCCTCTATACTTCAATAAAGACATTAGAATTAGAAAAAGGTGATAGTACAAATCAACCTTGTTTCCGGAAAACATTCTACTACTAAATGGAAGGGAAAGTTTTATTGGTCAGTTGTATTCATGTTTTGTCACTTAGCTTCTTTAAGACAAATGGTGATTGTATTAAATATGAATAATAAAAATCTCAAGAATGAAAGGGAGATGAAGCTAGTAACAAACTTGTCATAACATCAGACGTATTCAAGAATCACAACTTCAATGTAAATGTACTATGACTGAGTCCTAAATAATGTAGGATTTGGCCATATGAATCCCTTGTAATTATTTGACTCCATTGAGATACAAACATTACAATACTACTTTGCTTGTGAAATTTTCCTTTTAACGGATCACCACATCAAATGGAAAATGTTTGCCAACAGCAACCTAGACCATATACTGATTCAGACTATCTAATTCCAAACAGTGCAAACGTTTGTGCCGAAAGATAAATGTTAAAACATAAACAGACTGATTAAGCTTCAAAGAGCAACCTGACTGTCAGAGAAGGTACAATCACTTACTAACTTTAGGGTGATGGAACTTACACCAATAGGTAATCACAGCAGCTATAGTATAGCCGGCCGTATGGATCAGTTGCCAACAACTCTGCCCCTCGAATTGATTTTGCCAAATTCAAACACGGCTTCTTTTTGCCAATCAGACATTCAGGGCAATACCAATCACCTTCTGGCAAGTGACTACTAGCAACACCAACACACTTGGAATGAAATGCAGCAGGGCAGCCATCACAGCATATTAAGCTACCATCCATTTTGCAGAGGCAGCATTCATCGCTGTTCCAGTCTGTTGATTCATCGACTGCTTCCTCGCTCAAGCATGAACCAGTAGCAACATCCATGGCACCCTTCCTCTTCTTGGAACTGTCAAACTTCAAATCCCGATCCAAATCCGTGTTCTCTGCTGCCACAGTTCTTCTGTTAAGCTCTGATCGTATGGCCTCTACTTCAATCACATCATCACAAAGACACCTAAGCATTTCAATCTTCAAAGAAGCTGGTTGCTTGTAGTAATCGCTCTCGAATAGTTTAAAGTGACAAAGATCAAAACTTGGCTTCAGTTCAGATTCATGTAACAGTAGATATTCAACCATAAAGACAGGCCATGTGATCAGGTCCAGCAAATCCCAGTTAAGAGACCTACTTCCACAATTGTAAATGTATAGATAAAATTGAGTATCAAAGGAATTATAGCAAAAAAAAAACTTACACACAACTTTTTGAGAGTTCAAAACTTTACCTAAGACAATTAGATGCAGATTCAGAAGTTTCATCCGAAAGAGCCTCCAAATGCTTCCTCAATATTTGCAAAAGAGAGAAATGAATGGAGTCAAATAATAAAGTAGGAGCATCTGCTTTTACGCACGCCACGAAGTCTTCCAACTCAAAGGGGCTCAAGAACAATAAAGTACTAAACGATCTCAAAAATGAATACACAGAGAAGACATCAAGCACAGGAATACCATCTAAATCTAAACTACTCGAAGTAGGAGGCAAATCCATCTTTTGCGGAAGATTGTCATGTTTATCAGACTCTTCATGACCTGATACTATAATTTTCTCCTCTGAAACCACACTAACTGCAGGAGACAACAGTGGATCACTCGCTACATCAGACACTACTGCACAATAAACGTGATCTTCAGCAGAAACGGAATCTATTCTCGCTCTACGAGCACTTCTTCTCAACACCGTCTCCGTACCACCTTTGCTGCCAGCATCCAGGAGCTTCCTCTTCTTTCTACCCCTTTTCCCCTTCATCAAGCTCCCCGAAGCACCATTTTGCACTTCCAACCCACTAGTACCCTTATCAGGCGTCGTCCACTTCACCTCAACTTCCTGCAGAGTGCCATTCGTTAACTCATTCACAGTAAAACAAGTATCCAAACTCAGTGGGACCTTCTCTTCATCTCGACTACACTCTTTCTCCCGAGTTCCTCCTTCTCCAAAACAACAAGTCGTCATTTCCTTTGACGTCTCATCACCAACAACAACATCTACATTTTTACTTTCTTCATCTAGCCCTAAATTCAAGTCAAAACAGTGCCCGCCACCCTTTATCCTTATATCCTCCGAAACACGACCCCCCACGTCCCCATTTGCATCCACGTTCAAATCAATCACATTGCTTCTATTCTTCAATGTTCCCTCCAAAGTTTCCAACTTTACCTCATTAACACCACCCATATTCTCCTCAACATTCAAATCCACCCCTTTATTCAAATCCAATTGACTCCTATTCAAATCAACTACCCCATCATCGTCGTCGTCATTCAAATTAACCATCACATCATAATTCAAATCCAAATTCAACCCATTATTCAGCATACCATCTTTTCTCACATTCAAGTTCATTTCACTACAATTCTCACTATAATTCATTTCCGTGTCAGCATTGTTACCTGAATTTTTTGCCATACGACGTCGTTTTTTGGGCTTTCGACCAACAGTCTGCTGCTGACGTGGCAGTGATCCGTTCAACAAGCAGAGGACTTGGGACAAGTCAAGAGACTCGGAATCGCCCACATCATAGAGGATCTCGAAGAACCCAGTTGTAGAATTGTAGGATTTGACTGTACCAGTGAATGTTCCAACGCCTTTGACTTCTTTGTTGACTCTTCTCCCTATATACTCTTCCCCCATTTACTTTGCCCCAAATTCTAGGGTTTTACGATCTCCACTACAACCCCAGAATTATGATTATGATGAGAGAGAAAGAGAGAGAGAAGAGGGGTTTGGGTTTCTCTCTCTAGGAATGTGGGTTAGGTACAAAGGAGTTTATGTTATGTATGTATCGTAGAGAGAGAAAATGAAAGCTGGGTCTCTCTGCGTGTGTGTGTGTTTCTCTCTCTAGAAAATGCAAGGAGAGAGAGAGAGGGAGAGAGAGGAGTTTGAAGTTAGAAACTAAAGCGACATGCGTTCCCTTTATGGCAGCCTTCTCTTTCTCGCTGCAATAGCGGTCACGTGCACGTGAGTGGTTGGGTCGTGGGTGGGAATTGGGATAAAAAAGAATTTTATGTACTAAGATAATTTAATTTACATAAAATAAAAAGTAGGCATCATACATATGTTTTTTATCTTTTATTTTTTTGTGTGGCGTTTTCATTAATTTATTCAAAGAAATGTGATGATAAATAGAGTAGTAAATGTGCATATTAAATAAAAAGTGGCATTGTGAGTATTTTTCTAGTTATTAATGAAGAAATAGTCAATTTTTCGAGGAACTATTCGTAGACAATAAATTTGCGTCGAGAAAATAAAATCAAGATCGAAAAATATCGTAACAATCGTAGTAATTTATTTCAAATATTTGAGTGTACAATCTCTATGAATCATTTGATTCTTCTTTTCAATAGTAAATAAATTCAAGGGCCTTTGAGCTTGATCTTGAATATCTATTTGTTGCCACGAACGATAATCATGTTCTTGAGCTTGAGCTTGATTGCTTGGATTTGAACTTGATTTGGTCTTCGTTCTTGAGCTTGAACTTAATTTGTTCTTCGTTCTTGAGCTTGAACTTGATTTGTTCTTCGTTCTTGAACTTGAACTTGATTTCTTGAAATTGAACTTGAAGCTTGAAATTTGTGGAGGAATTTGCAGCGTCTGATCCACGAGCTCTTTCTTGCTTCTTGTTATAACTTCTGGTGTCTTTTCTGAGTTATGAAGACCCCTATTTATAGTTGTGGAAGGGAAGAGTTGTGATAAGAACAAACTCTTTTCGACCAATCAAATTGAAGTATGACATGGCTGCATTTGATTGGTCAGAACATGTCACTTGCACACGTGGCACGATTTCATTGGCCTTTTAGCGCGACTGGACATGCCTTGTCATTTTGACACGTGGCATGGTCCTATTGGCTCTTCCGCTTGACTTGGTGCGCCACGTCATTTGACACGTGGCACCAAACTAGGCCTCTAGGAAGATGACATCTTGGGCTTAATGAAGTGGGCTCATCACTTTAGCCCAATTAAATGGGCTAGCCCAATGGATTAAGACTTATTTATTTAATTCATATATATTAGACTTATATAATTAATTCAATTATATTAGCGCAATAATATTTATTTGGACTAGCATATTTAAAATATAGTCCAAATTATTTATAAATTTAAATTCAATAAATTTTACATGCCTACAAATGCCCCCTACTTAAAGATTTACTTGAGGGATAAATTTAATAAACCTCAAGGGCAGGCTTGAAGTAACGATGAATGATCCTCGGATCAACTTACCTCAAAACAGGTATTTTTTGTGGTTCATTTGTATTGCATAGATTATGCCAGTTGCTTAAAATAATTTGACTATGAGACTTATAAGTCAGTACATTCCTCAGAAAGGAATAAAGCTAAGCCATGTTGATTAGGCATACATTGGTATTTGAATCTAATATTACTACGAAATGACACTTTTTCATAATTTAGAAAAGTTCATCCACGTGATAACAGTTTGTATCCTTTCCAAAGTGCTTTCCTTGTTTCATGGAATTTGGTGTCGACATTACTTGGTTAAAGGGACAACTATGCATTATTGATTCCTTGTTGCAAGCAAATTACTGTCGCCGCCAAACAAATCCAAATTCCCTTCAGAGATGGATTATATAGATCCGAATCCTTTTCGAATACCTTCTCCTAGTTCGTGTTAGTATCAAACAATTGCAGTTGCTTTAGTACTTGTTCCCACATCGAGAATAGGCTAAAGCAAGCCATCTACGAAAATCTATATAAAGCCATATACTCGTGTTTATTGAGCATCAGTTTGTAGTCTTTGCAAGTCACTTGAGTCTAGTTTTGTAGACTTAGAAGCATTAACGCGAAGGTAATTTCTTCTTCTTTTCTTGTGCTTTTCTTATTTTGTTGTCTCTTTTTTGTTGTAGGTCAAGCGATGAGGATTTGTTCTTGTTCAACAAGATGATCCATGCATGAAGAAGACAATCTTGGGGTGCGAGGGGATGAGTACTTATCCTTGCCCGAATATCGGAGAGATTACTTTCATGGCCCGACTACCGGAGAGATTACTCTCAAAATGGTCCGATTCTTAGAGAGATTACTCTCAATGTGGCCTAATTCTTTGAGAGATTACTCTCAAAATGGCCCGATTCTTGGCGAGATTAATCTCAATGTGGCCCAATTCTTGGAGAGATTACTCTCAAAATAGCCCGATTCTTGAAGAGATTACTCTCAAAATGGCCCAATTCTTGGAGAGATTACTCTCAATATGACCCAATTCTTGGAGAGATTACTCTCAAAATGGCCCGATTCTTGGAGAGATTACTCTCAAACTGGCCCGATTCTTGGAGAGATTACTCTCAAAATGGCCCGATTCTTGGAGAGATTACTCTCAATGTGGCCCAATTCTTGGAGAGAATACTCTCAAAATGACCCGATTCTTAGAGAGATTACTCTCAATGTGGCCCAATTCTTGGAGAGATTACTCTCAAAATGGCCCGATTCTTGGAGAGATTACTCTCAATGTGGCCCAATTCTTGGAGAGATTACTCTCAATGTGGCCCGATTCTTGGAGAGATTACTCTCAAAATGGCCCGATTCTTGGAGAGATTACTCTCAAAATGGCCCGATTCTTGGAGAGATTACTCTCAAAATGGCCCGATTCTTGGAGAGATTACTCTCAAAATGGCCCGATTCTTGGAGAGATTACTCGCAATGTGGCCCAATTCTTGGAGAGATGATTCTCAAAATGGCCTGATTCTTGGAGAGATTACTCTCAAACTAGCTCGATTCTTGGAGAGATTACTCTCAAAATGGCTCCATTTTTGGAGAGATTACTCTCAATGTGGCCCAATTCTTGGAGAGATTACTCTCAATGTGGCCCGATTCTTGGAGAGATTACTCTCAAAATGGCCCGATTCTTGGAGAGATTACTCTCAAAATGGCCCGATTCTTGGAGAAATACTCTCAATGTGGCCCAATTCTTGGAGAGATTACTCTCAAAATGGCCCGACTACCGGAGAGGCCAACTTAAGGTGCAAAGGGACTCATATGTCCACCTTAAGATTGGAAAGTTATAGTTCCTTTTAAGGACAAATCCACGAAGAGGCCAACTTAAGGTGCAAAGGGACTTATATGTCCACCTTAAGATTGGAAAGTTATAGTTCCTTTTAAGGACAAACCCATGAAGAGGCCAACTTAAGGTGCAAAGGGACGTATATGTCCACCTTAAGATTGGAAAGTTATAGTTCCTTTAAGGACAAACCCATGAAGAGGCCAACTTAAGGTACAAAGGGACTTATATGCTTACCTTAAGATTGGAAAGTTATAAAGCTTCAACTTGAAGACGACATCGACTTGAACACTTGGAAAACTTTGAAGATTTGGCGGACTTTGCAGACTTCAACTCGAAGATTCAGATGGCTTAAACAATTCAACTTTAAGATCGGCGAATTTGAAGACTGAAACTTGAAGACCGACGAACTTGAATACTTCAACTTGGGGGGTTAAATATTTCAACTTTAAGACCGGCGAATTTGAAGACTTCAACTTGAAGACCGACGGACTTGAAGACTTCAACTTTGAGACTTAGAGGGCCTAAATATTTCAACTTGAAGATCGGCGAATTTGAAGACTTCAACTTGAAGACCGACGGAGTTGAAGATTTCAACTTGGGGACTTCAACTTGAGTACCGACGGACATGAAGATATCAATTTACCATGGAGGGTTGCCCCTTTTAAATCAAATGAGATTAAAGTTCCACAAGAGGATGACATTTCAGCTTGATTTTGCATTCCTTCATACTTCACTCGGACAACAATTGGGGCAATATGTATCTTTTGAACTTATGCGACTGAACTTAGAATGAAACTCTAAGCTGCCTACGTACCCCGGTGAAGAGGATCAAGTCATACCGTAGTTCAGACTAGGTAGATTTTTTTTTTTACATCCTAACTTTTGCCTAGGCCGCCTCTTTCGAGATCTTCAACCTAGCGGAATTTTTTTTTGGGGGTTCCTAACTTTTGCCTAGGCCTCCTCTTTCGAGATTTTCAACCTAGTGGACTTTTTTTTTGTTTTTTTGGGTCGTACACAGTTTATACTCTTGCGGGCCAAGAATGTAGTAACATGTAGTTTAGGCTCATGTGTCGAGGAGTATCATGACTTGCAGTTTAGGCTCGTACGTCGAGGAGTGTCATGACTTGCAATTTAGGCTCGTACGTCGAGGAGCATGGCGACTTCAAGGATAATACTTCTTCAAAAACTTGCCATTGATAGGGCCGATCCCCATACCATCTGCATCAACCAGCTTGTAAGCCCCACTTGAATAAGCTTCTTGTACGACATATGGCCCATTCCATTTTGAAGTGAACTTCCCTACAGGTTTATGGGAAGTAATTATGGGTCTTCGTACGGCAAGGACTTGATCTCCTACTTGAAAGGATCTCGGACGAACTCTTTTATTGAAGGCGCGAGACAATCGAGCTTGATAATATTCAAGACTTTGTTGAGCTTCCAATCTCTTTTCATCAAGAGCTTCCAACTCTGCTAATCGAAGTCGAGCATTTTCTTCATCAGTGATCCCTTCTTGAATAGCCAGTCGTAACGAAGGTATTTGACGCTCAAGTGGCAAGACAACTTCGACTCCATAAACGAGTGAATAAGGAGTCACATGTGTTGGCGTGCGATGAGTCGTTCTATATGCCCATAGAGCTTCTTCCATACGGTCATTCCAATCTCATTTGGATTTGGAGATAATTTTCTTTAACAAGTTGCATAGAGTCTTGTTGAATGCCTCAGCTAGACCATTGGCGGCAGCATTGTACATCGAAGAGTTACGTTGCTTGAAGCCAAAGAGATCACAAATCATGTTCATCAACCTATTATCGAATGGCTTTCCATTATCCGTTACTATGTAACGAGGAATGCCAAAGCGATAAATAATGTTTACTCGGATGAAACTTGCAGCATTTTCCTTTTTTACTTCCTTAAGAGCAACAACTTCAGCCCATTTTAAGAAGTAGTCAGTTGCAGCCAAGATGTATAGGTGCCCACCAGAGGACTTTGGCAGTGGTCCAACAACATCCAATCCCCAAGCGTCAAATGGCCAGGATGCAATAGTCGGGTGCAATATTTCAGGAGGTTGATGAATAAAATTCGCATGGAATTGACAAGCCTTGCATCTTCGAGCGTAGTCCAAGCAATCTTTTACCATCGTTGGCCAATAATATCCCATCCTTTTTATATGGAAGTGGAGCTTTGGTCCGGACTGGTGTGACCCACATACCCCAGAATGTGCCTCTTGCAAAACTTGGAGAGCTTCTTTTTCTCCTAGGCATCGCAATAGTACTCCCTCGAACGACCTTCTGTATAGAATATCCTTATAGTAAAGGAAGCGAGGTGCACGACGACGGATTTCAGTCCTTCTCCTCGGATTTTCTGGAAGTATCCCATAGCATAAGTAGTCGATAATAGGTTGTCGCCATTCTTCTTTCTCAACTTCAGAAACAGCAGCAAGCTGCTTGAGTTCGTTTTCTTCACCTTCGACCTCATTTGGCGGCGGTACTACCCATTTTTGGTAGACGGTAACTTGCGTTTGGTCAGGCAGGGCTAATGATGAAGCTAAAGCAGCTAAAGCATCAGCCTTCTTATTTTCTTTCCTTGGTACATACTGAATAGTCACATCGCTGAGCCACCCCATCAACTTTTTCGCGTAATCATGATATGGGCGTAGTTCAGGCTTTTTGACCTCGTAACTACCCAAAAGCTTATTGACCACTAACTGGGAGTCACCAAAGACTTGCAATTGCTTCATATCAACGGCTATTTCAAGCCCAAGTATTAATGCTTGATATTCAGCAACATTGTTGGAACAGAGTTGTGTCAAGGTGAAGGAGTAGGGCAAGACTTCACCTTGAGGAGTGACAAATACTACGCCAACCTCGGCTCCCCCACGATGCGCAGCACCATCAAAGTACATCTTCTATGGGGGTTGAACTTCAATAACCATTGCGTCCTCATCAGGTAGTTCATCAGTTAGCCCCCAGTCATCAGGTATCGGATGATCTGCCAAGAAGTCTGCCAATGCTTGTCCTTTTACAGCCTTTTAAGGGATGTACAAAATCTCGAATTGTTGAAATTGGAGGTACCATCTCGCTAGTCGATCACTAAGAACAGGTTTTGACATCATGAACTTGATGGGATTTGCTTTAAAAACGAGACGGACAACATGAGCTTGAAAGTAGTGCTTCAACTTTTGAATTGAGAAGACTAGCGTCAAACACAACTTTTCAATTGGCGAATAGTTCAACTCGTTAGGTGTCATCATCCTGCTCAAGTAGTAAAGAGAGTTTTCTTTCCCTTCACTATTTTCTTGGGCCAATAATGCTCCAACAGACCTTTCCTGCGCCGCAATGTATAGTATCAATGGCTTTCCTGTATAAGAGCTGCTAAAACTGGAGGCTTTATCAAGTAAATTTTGATACTTTCGAAGGCATTGCGACAAGCTTGATCCCACTTGAAAGGAACACCTTTCTTCATGAGGTGACTAAATGGTTGGCACCTCCCAGCCAGGTTTGATATGAATCTTCTAAGGTATGCTAGCTTTCCTTGCAGACTCTTAAATTCATGGATATCTCGAGGCTCATGCATTTTCAAAATGGCATCCACTTTGGCTTGATCAATTTCGATCCCTCGATGTCGGACAATGAAACCAAGGAACTTTCCAGAAGTAACTCCAAAGGCACATTTCAACGGATTCATCCTAAGTTGGTACCTCCGGAGCAATTCAAATACCATCCTCAAGTCTTTCATGTGGTCACCCTTCTCTCTTGATTTCACCACCAAGTCGTCAACATAGCATTCGACATTCTTGTGGCGAAGATCGTCGAAAATATTCTGCATAGCCCTTTGGTAAGTAGCACCAGCATTCTTCAAGCCAAAAGGCATTACCTTATAGCAATAAATACCCTTGGGGTGCGAAATGCAGTAAGATCTTCATCTTTTGGTGCCATGCGAATTTGGTTATAGCCCGATGAACCATCTATGAAAGACATTGCCTCGTAACCAGTAGTAGCATCGATCATCAGCTCTGGAATAGGAAGCGGGAATTCATCTTTGGGACATGCATTATTAAGGTCCCTGAAGTCAATGCATACTCGAATTTGGCCATTCTTCTTCCTTACAGGGACAATACTTGAAACCCATGTTGGGTATTTAACTTCCCGAATAAATCCAACTTCAATGAGTTTGTTAACTTCAGTTTCAATTAGGGGAACCAAGTCTGTCCTAAAACGCCTTTGAGCTTGTTTAACAGGGTGAGCACCATTTCTGACTGCAAGGTGATAGACTGCTACTTTCGGGTCCAAGCCATACATCTCTTTGTAACTCCAAGCAAAACCATCCCTGAATTCTTTGAGTAACTCAATATAAGTGCTTTCTTCATCAGCTTCTAGTAAAGCACTTAGGTAGGTGGGTCTTGGCTCCTCATCGGTGCCAAGGTTAACTTCTTTTAAGGCATCAAATGTCGTCTTCACTCCTTCTTCAAGTTCAGGTGGAGCATCTTTCGCATCCTCATCTTCTTGAGGGTCCCCATCATTGAAGGATATATGATAACATGGCGAAACATCCTCCAATTCCACATTATCTTCTATCGAAGACGAAACACCATTCTCTCCTTGTACAGTGATATGATACGAAGAACCTACACTTTCTTCATCTTCGTTACGTTCCTTAGTGTAGACCACAGTATATGGCTTTACCTTCAGTACTTCTTCACATGAAACCACCAGTTTTGTTTGTCGCCTCATTCTGGAAAGAACTAAACTTTGGAAATCCTTAGAGATCTCCTGAATTTTGGGTGAAGCGGGTGTTCTTGTATTTCGATGATTTCTCTGGAATTTATTCCCCTTCTTTAATGGACCCAATCTCTCAAATACAGAAGTTCTCACAGTTGATTTTCCAAGCTGATCAAAGATAGAAGGCCTATTAGAAGCGGCAGATTCGTCTTCTACAGTGATATAATTGCTACTTGCCCTTTTTATTGAGATGCGCATTGGTGACGGTTGCTTGTATCCCAGACCTTCACGGGGTTGCCTCGTTGCAGCTTCTAATGGGAGCTTCTCTAACTTTGACGGCTCGTTGGGATTGTATCCAGCTTTTGCAAATAGCTTGTAAGCGTCGAAACCTTCATCTGTTCGTTTTGTAGGGAGTGCCACATTCTGCAAACGATTTTGGGCTACAAACCCTGCAAGTGGCTTTGAGGACAACTTTACTGCCTCAATTCGTTTTACCGGAAGAGTTAACTCCCTTTGAATCTTGGTTTGGAGATTATGTGATCCGCCCTTGTCTTTCTTCCTTTTAGGGACATATTGGAGCGCGGGACTTACTTTCTTTCCATAAGATGCAATACCCCCTTTATGAGATTTACTCACGTTGGCAGGTACCTCCTCAGTAACAGTTTTGGCTTTACCAATAGTCACATCAGCTCTTTTAGTTATGGGTTCGTCATTCTTGCTTTTCGTACCATCATCAACTTTTAGCTCCTTCACAATACGGTTCTTCAAGTAGAACTTTGCATCGGCAAAGTGTGACTCAGCCTCGGTGAATGGCTCATCATCGGCAACTACCGTCTTCTCGACTTCACCCTCGTAGTATTTTAAACATTGATGGTAGGTAGATGGAATAACTTTATTCTCATGTATCCAAGGCCTCCCAAGTAAAACATTGTATGAAGTCTTCGCATCGATCACATGCAGCCATGCACTTGATTGCATATCTTCAATAGTGATTCCTAGCTTGATTGCGCCTATGGATCTTTGCCCCCTTGGTTAAATCCTTGGATCATCACACGACTTTCTGAGAGTTCGTTCATGGGAATACCAAGTTTTTTCACAGTATGGATTGGCAAAATGTTCACTGAGGATCCTCCATCAACCAAAATCCGATTTACCCTTTCATCGCACATATAGCCAACCATGTATAATGGGCGGTTATGAGGAGTGTCACCTAGCAAAAGATCATCATTTGTGAATGTGACCTTTTTTTCACAAACATTAACTTCTTGAGGAGTGGACTCGATGGGCTTTTCCAAAGATGGTTCCAACTGTAGGTCATCACTCTTTTCTTCCTCTTTGTCAGCGTGGCAACAAGAGGCATGAACGCCCTCATGGGAAATCTTCGTGTGAAACCAACTTGGTAAGAACTCCTCCAAGGTCACTGGATTTCGTGGTTTTTGAGGGTGGTGCATCTCCACTTTTGCTTTCTTCAAATGTCTAACTGGATTCTTTTTTATTGGTCTTTTTACCATCATTTTTCTTGTTGGTTGTTCCACTAATTCTTTTTGTGGGCTCCTTTTGTGGCGCCTACGACGAGTCACCAACGTCCAACCTTCATCATCATCAGGTTGGTTGACTTCAGCTTTGTCGCTCTCCAGTAATTCTTCATTTTTACTTTCTTTAAAATTACATAATTCATCGGGACTGAATGTGCCAAAGGTGATAGAGACTTGGTTTGCGCTTGATTTCTCATCTTCAAGCACGATCTTCTTTTCGCGAGCCAAGTCCATGACTTTATCCTTGAAGATAAAGCACTTCTCTAGAGGGTGGCTTACAAGTCGGTGATATTTGCAGTAGTTTGGGTCATTTGTTTTCCCAACTTCATTTGGTCGCTTCATCTCCGGAAGCTTGATGAGATTTAACTCGAAGAGTTCTTCGAAAATGGCTGGCACATCAGAATCCAGGAATGGGTACTCTTTCTCTTGCATTTTTTTTAGAGTCAGCTTCCCACTTGGCTTATCTTGAAATGAAATGGATTTCATACTCTGCTTCTTGCTCTCCTTCGCCGTGAACTTCACAAGTGACGTATTGACATTCATAGCTTCTTTGCTTTCAGACTTGGGTACGAACTTGCCCCATTTCCTGACTTCTTGCTTGTCATTCACTTTGCGAGTTTCATAGATGGGTAGACTTTCATTTCCAATGGAAGTCATGCTCAATTCCATGTCATGGGTACGAGTTGCAAGTTCTTCAAATGTGCTAGGCTTGATACCTTGCAAGATGTAGCGCAATCCCCAATGCATGCCTTGGATGCACATCTCTATGCCTGAAGCTTCACTAAGCCTGTCTTTGCAGTTGAGGCTTGCATTCCTCCAACGATTGATAAATTCGATAACTGGTTCCCCCTTTCGTTGACGAGTATTTGTAAGCTCTATCATACTCACCGTGCATCTTGTGCTTTAAAAGCGATTGAGGAACTCTTGCTCTAGTTGATCCCAGCTATCGATAAATCCAGCCTCGAGGTCCGTGCACCCGTCAAAAGTATTTCCTTTTAGTGAGCGAACAAACTGCTTGATGAGGTAATCTCCATAAGTCCCAGCATTGTTGCACGTCTCAACGAAGTATGCAATATGTTGCTTTGGGTTACCTTTACCATCAAATTGTTGAAACTTCGGAGGTTGATAGCCAGCAGGCATCTTCAACATATCGACCCTTGCAGTGTACGGCTTTGCATATGTAAGGGAGGATTTGGCAGCAACTTCATATTTGTTATTAATGGTTCCTTCGATGAACTCCTTCAGTTGATCGATTGGAATCATCCCTTCAGATGAGACAGGGATAGCCTTAGTGGATGCTGCTTGTCTTGGGGGAGAGTCACTCTCTAAAACTTTTGGGAGCTTGCCGGGTGCATGGGTAGATTCTTCTTCCATCAAGATTCTCACTCTGTCTGTTAGCTTGTCAATTCTAGCCTATTGATTTTGCATGCATTTGCTCAAGCCAGTGATTGTTTCCGTCAAGTTTGCCAACTTCTCCTCCATAGATGAAGTGTTTGTCACCACGGCTTGCATGATTGTCGTCGATAACGGAGAGTAGCATGGATTTTCACACAGATTGATCCTTGACTGGCTCACTTTATGTGGTGTAAGTGGGGAGGATCCATCGCTTGAAGCATCATCATCTTCCTTCACAGCAGAGGCTTGGAGCCAGAGAGGTCAAGCAGAGCAAGAGTTTTCTTGATCTTTTCAGCAACATCGCTTCCTCCTTCAGATGCATTTGTGGAAGATCTTGCTCCTTTTGAGGATGAAGATCCGAAAACAGGGGTTGATGCGGACGACATTTGGGGTGTTTGTTGTCCTAAAGAGCTTGCTTTGCTCCTCGTAACTGGTCCGAAGCTTCCAAAGGTGATATCGAGGATGTTTTCTACATCAGCATAGAACCTGGAGTTAGCAGCCTTGGTAGATGTTAATTTGGAGTTGATTTTCTTCGAAGCCATTTCAATGTTCTTGAACTTTGGTGATTGAAAAGTTGAGATGAGAGGTAGAGATTGTCCCACTGGGCGTGCCAGAATTTGTAGACAATAAATTTGAGTCGAGAAAATAAAATCAAGACCGAAAAATATCGCAACAATCGTAGTATTTTATTTCAAATATTTGAGTGTACAATCTCTATGAATCCTCTTATTCTTCTTTTCAATATTAAATAAATTCAAGGGTCTTTGAGCTTGATCTTGAATATGTATTTGTTGCCACGAACGATGATCATGTTCTTGAGCTGAGCTTGATTGCTTGGACTTGAACTTGATTTGGTCTTCGTTCTTGAGCTTGAACTTAATTTGTTCTTCATTCTTGAGCTTGAACTTGATTTCTTGAAATTGAACTTGAAGCTTGAAATTTGTGGAGGAATTTGTATCGTCTGATTCACGAGCTCTTTCTTGCATCTTGTTATAACTTCTGGTATCTTTTCTGAGTTATGAAGACCCCTATTTATAGTTGTGGAAGGGAAGAGTTGTGATAAGAACAAACTCTTTTCAACCAATCAAATTGAAGTATGACATGGCTGCATTTGAAGATGTCACTTGCACATGTGGCACGATTTCATTGGCCTTTTAGCGCGACTGGACATGCCTTGTCATTTTGACACGTGGCATGGTCCTATTGGCTCTTCCGCTTGACTTGGAACGCCATGTCATTTGACACGTGACACAAAACTGGGCCTTTAGGAAGATGACATCTTGAGCTTAATGAAGTGGGCCCATCACTTTAGCCCAATTAAATGGGCTAGCCCAATGGATTAAGACTTATTTATTTAATCCATATATATTGGACTTATATAATTAATTCAATTATATTAGCGCAATAATATTTATTTGGACTAGCATATTTAAAATATAGTCCAAATTATTTATGAATTTAAATTCAATAAATTTTACATGCCTACACTATTTCAATATTTATTGTCCATCTAAAATGCATAAGGTTCATCAATGATTTCATGTAATAGAAATCTTATTTTTTAATAATTACTGGAATTTGTATGCTAATCATTTCACATTATAATATACAATACAATCTTTGTATTGTATTACTATTAATATTTTATAATTTTGACAATTTTTTGTGGACAATAAGTATCAGAATATTCGACGGTAACAAGATGAATGATGTTCATTCTGAAATAAATTAAAAGCATACCCTTTGAAAACGCTAGATAATGCTTAAGGTAATTTTTGTTTGATGAAGTAAGATGTTATATTACTAGCATCGAGAAGATGCAACACAATACAAGTGAGATTGGTTAGCTCCATTAACACAAAAATACAGTTCTAGTGAGGGAGCTAATCAAAAGCACCAAAAAACTAAGGTTGGCAATCAAGCCAAAGACAAAGAGCTAATAAAATCTAGAAATGGAATTAACTCATTTACAAGAAAAAGGTTGCTCCAACTATATAGATTCCTAAGGCACTTTGCCTTCATGGAGCTGTTGGGAGTTGATATGTCATCAAAGCATTTGCGATCCCTTTCTCTCCAAATATACCAAGACATACATGGTTATGTCAATTTTCCATTAACTCCAACTTTCAACTGCTTCTTTTATACCTTGTGAGGTTGTCCAACTTATGCCAAAAATTGAAAGGAATATGTGCCACAAATTTGCAGCCACTCTACAGCGCAATAGCGAATAGATTATAGATTCTGAGTTGTATATACACATGTAATATCTATTCACCAGCTGTAAATTCCTTATGCATAAATTGTCTTGAGTCAAAATAGCACCTTTAAGAGTTATCCAAGTGAATCACATGACCTTGTAGGGAGTTTTGTATTCCATATAAGTTTCAATGGTCAATGCTCAATTACTTTATTGCTAGCATACAATTTCTTTTATCCTGCCTTTACTGAATAACAACCTCCGTTCAGATTGCCTCACCTTAAATTGTCTTGAGCTTGTCTATTCATTTGAAAGATTTCTAGTAGCTAGAAAAGATGAAAAAGCTTCCCAAGTTTCCATTTATGCATGTGTCTTCTGAAGAGGGGATCCCATATATTTCCTGATCTACATTGGACAATTTTAAAGTCTGGATCAACTATTATTTGGTATAGGGTTGGATGAGTGTTTTATAATGGTTGATTGTGAAGCCATCTATCCTTCCAAAATCTAACTGAGGCACCATCTCCACCTCTAAATGAAATATCCCGAAAGAATTCCTCTTTCAGACTGTTGATAAATTTCCAAAGACCAACACCACGAGGGGCTATACTCTGTTTGCTACTCCGGTGGTATAGCTTCCCGTACTTAGCATTCACTACATTTTTCATAAACATGTTCCTTCCTGGACATATCTCCACCACCAGTTTATAAGAAAACTCTTATTGCGCTTGGCCAAGTCTCTAACACCCAATCCACCTTGGTCCTTAAGTTGAATTACCTTAGACCATTTTACAAGATGAAACTTGTGGCCTTCACTGTTTTCTTTCCAAATAAAGGATCTTCTGATTTTGTCCGATTGTCTTTGGATCTTGATAGGCATAGGAAATAAGGACATGATGCATGTTGGTAGGTTGTCCAAGACATTATTGATCAGTATCAATCTTCCTCCCACTGAGAGGTATTGCATTTGCCATGCTGCCAATTTTTTTCACCTTCTCAAGAATTCTATTCCAAACCCCTATTGCTTTGTATTTATCTCCCAATGGAAGGCCTAAATATGTTGCTGGAATGAGCCAATTACAAAACTGGTAATTCTAACCAACTCTTCCAAGTTATGCACTGTATTCATAGGGTAAATCATACTTTTTTGCATATTAATGTGTAATCATGAGATAGTAAATATGACATTGTAACTGAGTCAACTACTGAGTCAACTATGTTGTTGCCCTTCTTGAACCCTTCAATCCACTGCATTTGTTTTGCCTTATATAGCATTCTGCTCGAGCCCTCCATTGCAAGGACAAAAAGAAAAGGAGAAAGTGGATTTCCTTGTCTAATTTTTTTCTGCGGTGAAAAAATAACAATTAGAACTCTATTCACCAAGATGGAATACTTAACAGTAGTAAGGTTGTCCTTGATTGATCTTATCTATTTGTGACCAAACCCCATTCCTTTCAGAATAGAAAGAAGGTATGACTAATTAATTTGATCAAAGGTTTTTTCTATGTCCAGCTTGCAAAGGATACCGAAAACACCACTTTTCAACCTCCCATCTAGCAGCTCATTAGCTATCAACGATGCATTTGTGATCTGTCTATTTTTCAAAAAAGCATTTTGCTCTTTTGTAATCAGCTTGTCAATAACTGTCTTGATCCTCTCAGCTAGGAGTTTAGTTGTTATCTCATAGACACTTCCAATAAGACTTATGGGCCTGAAATCTCTAAGATCTATAGCATCTTTCCTATTAGGGCCTAGAGCAATAAAAAAATATTATTGGACCTCACCATATAACAATGTTGGTGAAAATGATTAAGAGCTCCTATTAAATCTGGTTTAATAAAGTCCCATGACCTTTGAAAAAAAACCATTGTAAAATCGTCGGGGTCTCGATTTTTGTCTGGAGCGAGTTGATTGTAGCCAACACCTCATATTCCTGAAATTCTCTCTCTAACCATGCCTTCTCTGTGAGAGATAAACTTAGAAGATTTGCACAATTATATTCAGGCCCCCATTGTTCATTTTCAGTGTAAAAGTCTTGGTAGAAACTCAAAATTTCTGCTTTGATGACTTCCTTGTCTTTAAGCTCGTCTCATATCATTAGCTTTATCCATGCTGTTATTTCTTCTATTGGAGATTGACATTCTTTGGAAGAACCTGATATTTTTTCCCCTTCTTTGGGCCATAAATATCTGAACTTTTGTCTCCATGAGACTTCCTCAGCCTTTGCCATTCTTTTAAGGTCAAATTTCAGCTGCATGGATTTCTCATTTTCTGTTTGGGTAATAGGTCTTGTTCCAGTTGCTAGTTCTAATAATGCGAGGTCCTCAAGCAGTTTGTTCCTCTGTGCTTCCACTCTGCCAAATGACTCGTTGTTCCAAACTATGATGTTCTATTTCAAACTTTTTTTATTGTGTTAGGATGAAATCATGACTGCCCCCAATTGTGTAGCTGTGCCACCATCCTTTGACCTTGTCCATAAAACCTACTACTTGTCACACCTCCTTTTTGCTGACACCCCCGGAAGGGTGTATAAAGGAGTTTTTTTCAACTTAAAGTGACAATCGAAATGGGATTATTTTTATTAAAAATTCAGAGTTGCCACTTGGGATAGTCTAAGGTGTCCCAAGTCACCGGTTTAAAATCCCGAGTCGAGGAAAGGTTGACTCTGTTTAACAGTCCGCGAACCAGACATTCGGGTAAAGAATTCTGTTAACCCGAGAGAAGGTGTTATGCATTCCCGAGTTTCGTGGTTCTAGCATGGTCGCTCAACTATTATATTCAGCTTAATTATCTGATTTTAAATAATTATGAACCTATGTGCAAATTTTAACTTTATGCCGCTTTGAATTACTTTTAAGGAAGATTGCAGCGTCATTTAAAATATGTCTTGAACCATGTCACATAAATGCATCCGCAACTCTTGACATATTTTATCTAATGTTGTTGAGATTTGGATTTGGGTCACATAAATGTGCACCCGAGTTTAGGAAGGTAATATATTAAAATAACGCGCCTAAAGCAATTACAAATTTGCAACTTTGCGAGGGCCATAGAAATTTGCTAAATGGCGCACCTCGAATTCTAAGGATCAAAACGAAGTTAGTTAAAATGAGGGTCATGCAATTATCACTTTTGTTAAGCATGACACACCTCAATCTATTCTAATTAAAGTGTCTATAAACTAGTACATGTGGGCCATAAGCTATTCTTGTTTAAGATGGTGCACTCTCACTAACCAAACCAACCAAATGAAATTTGAAGAAAACTATTGGCTGCTTTTAAGTCAATGCTCAAACCCAACTTATTAATTATAAGGCTATCTGTACTTCATCTTTCAAAGCTTGGGCCTATATTGAGGCCCAAGTATCAATTGCAAAGAAGGAGTCAAGAAAGCAAGAGCATATAACCCCACTAGCCCATGTCTTCTGGTTTAGGCCATGCAGTCAAAACAAATGTTAATTCTCTTACTGGACTTACTTAAGCCCCGATTTCAGACAAAAGCAATTGTTGGCATAAACATTATCAAAATGCAAATCTAATCGAGACACGCTATTGTATTAACGATTCCATCTCTAAATTCCAATATGCAAGTACAAGTTAACTGACATGAACTTGCAATTTTATCCCAGCCTGCATTTTTGGGTCAAATTTACTAAGTGAAAGGCCTTACGATAACAACCCAAGTCATTGGGCTCATGAGACAAGCCCGAGAACCTGTAACATATTACCCTTTTTACTGAAATCATGCTGATACCATAATTGACGAAATGCTCATGCTTGCATATTAAATTTTCTTAAACTAACTTCCTACAAACAAACATATGGGATTAGAATTGACATAGACCAAGAAACTACTTTAACTAAATACAATACCATGACGCCTTTCAGAGTGCAAAACAGAGTCATGGACACCACTCAATACAACAAACCTTGATTTCAAACCAAGACAACAATCTGACACCTTCAAGCAGTTTCCCCTTACAAAAATGTTTAACAGTTCGTTCATACAAATAGGATTCAAACACTATCATAGTACCCCCATACTCTGAAATTACACATTTAATCTAAACAACTAAACCATTCTAAGCTACTATCATGAGTAAATAAACCAACATGAATCAGAAACTGGACTGCTACAAAACTGAAGCATTTAATTGCACATAATGGTAGTAACCAACAGTAATTACATAAAAAATTCAATGTTTCCATTTAAGCTTCAACTTGAATTTCCAGATCTTCATACATGCTAGTCAATATTTAGTTCCATGGCAAGTTTTTGAGGGCATACCTGGAGATTTCCAAAAGGAGAAGGGGTGAAAGCACGAAACAACCATAGCAGCAAAACTCAGCAACAAGAAATGAACTAGAAAACCAATTTTTGAAACCCAGCAATGAGGTACAATAGCCCAGAAACTAACTTCAGTCGAATAATAAACCAGAAATCTTTCAACCAATCTCGATCTCAAACCATTTCACACCCAAATAAAGCATACATTGCTTCAGCAAATTGAGGATCCCGAAATTTTAGCAAGAAAAGCTCTATGAAACAGTGTTCTCCTCCAGTTTTTTTTTAGCCTTTTTTGTTTTTCTGGGGATTTCTTATCTATTCAACTCTTGGGTCTGCCTTGAATGACAAGTTTTGGATGCCTTTATAGGCAAGCTACTAGGGCAGACTCCAGGAGTCAATTTTTACACTTCAACCCTTTCTATATTTTCATTTTTGCTCAGGAAACCTTAGTTTAAAAATTAGATTTACCAATTAGCCCCCACCCCAGCTTCCTAGAAGCTTCCCCAGTCAGTTACAAAGAGATTCCCAAGCCTAGACTACCCAAATTACCCCTTAATGACCTTGTTATTACCTGAAGGAACCAGACAAAGCATGGGTTGATTCGACCCAACTGAATTAATTCAAGTTCGGCCCAAACCAGTAAATCAAAAGATCAGAGGCATAAACCCAAACCCAAACCAAGTCGAATTGATTGAAACAAATGTTCATAACAGAGATGAGTCTGAACAACTTCAAAAACAGAAATCAAGTACTGGACTAAAATTAAAGAAATTACCAGATAAAAACCAACCTCATTAATCAAGCTAAGTGACCTAATATTTTAAAATAACATACATAATAAACAACCCATAAACGAGCACAAAAGACTTAGCAGGACAACAAATAATAGAAGAAACAAAGGAGTAGAGAAGGAAAAGAACTGAGGAGAAGAAAAGAGACATACCCAAGAGGACCCAGACAAAAGGGCCTAAGGAACAGCCTGCAACTCATCGATTCCGGCCCGAATCTTTTAAGCCTAAAATCTTTTAACCCTCGCCGATTCTGACCTTTGGACTTTTAAGGTTGTCCCTTCAAATCCAGATTCGATGAGCTTCACTAATATTCGAAGGAAACGGAGTGGATTTCTGGAATGAGGGTGAGACGGGGGTTCAGGGGTGTTATTTTTGTGGTGCATGGCATTGGCGCCACCGGGCTAAGGCGGTGGGAATTAGGGCGGCGTCGCTAGGATTTATCAGGGATAAAGGGGCTTTGAGAGGTGAGAGAGGGACGATGAGTGAGGGGTAGGGGGGCTGTTCAGACATTTAAATACTCAAACGACCCCACTTCCCAACCGTTGGATGAGCCGAGGATGGAGGGCCAGGATTAATTCGACACTGGTGAACTCGAAACGACGTAGTAACGTCCCCATACTACGTCGTTTGGTCAGGCTGGATTGGACTGGGTGCAGTAACGGGTTTGGGCCGGGTATTAGCGGAATATTGTTTGGGCCGGGTATTAGCGGAATATTGTTTGGGCTTGAAGGAAAATTGATAAGCCCAAAATTCAAATTCTCTTGTTTCAAAATCTTTTTTCTCTTTTTTCAATTTCAAGTTTTCTTTTTCTTCTTTTTTTCAAAATTAAAAATTAAAAATAAAACCTAAATTAAATCCCAAACCAAATTATCCTATCAAATTAAATTAACTAACTCTAAATAATTACCACAACTAATTAAAAATCAAATTCAAGGAAAATTACCAAAATTCGAGATTAAAATTAAAAAGTGCAAAATAAACTATTTTTTGTGATTTTTTCCATTTTTATAAAACAACTAATTTGGTAATTAATCCTAAAATATAGAATTAAATTCTAAATTCAAATGCAACATATTTTTTTGTATTTTTCACTAATTAAAATGCACAAACAAAATGCAAACAATTAACAGAAAATGCCACGAAAATCCACAAAATTGCAAACACTGAAAGAAATTATTTTGTTTTGAATTTATGGGAGTAAATCATATAGGGCAAAAAATCACGTGCTCACAGCTGCCCCTCTTTGCTCAGAAACACGAAGAGTTTTCGTGCAAAGATAAAGCGAGCGGATACGAGTATTTTTGCCCATTTGAATACTCAGTGGGAAGCATTTTTTGAAAGATTTGACCGCACCCTGCTTCCGAGGTTGCCTACATATCCTTGGCTAAAAAGGAATCAGGTCAGTGTAATTTAGGAATGTTTGGTAGCTGGGACTACCATGAAGCTGTGATTTCACTATTGTTGTTGCTGCTGCTACTGCTTACTGCATCCCCTTATTACACCACGATAAAATAAAAAGAACCTAGACTATGCTATGATCTATGCATTACAAAATCCTATATGTAACTTCAGACTTGCTCTTGTGGTTCTTGTTGCCTTGTTGACTTGTACTCTCCTGGTGGAATCCCCTTGTTGCCGCCTTGCATTGTAATCTGAGATGTTTTCCATTTCTCCAGGTGGATGCCTGACTGCCAGCTGCACGTTGAGATGTTTTTTCTTCTCTCCAGATGGACGCTTGACTGCTGAACTTGAATGTATTCCCTGCTCTCCAGGCGGGCTCCTGATTACTTAACTTGAAATGTATTCCCTGCTCTCCAGGCGGGCTCCTGATTGCTGAACTTGAAATGTATTCCTTGCTCTCCAGGAGGGCTCCTAATTGCTGAACTTGAATGTATTCCCTGCTCTCCAGGCGTGCTCCTGATTGCTAAACTTGAATGTATTCTCTGCTCTCCAGCGGGCTCCTAACCGCTGTCTTGAAATATATTCCCTGCTCTTCAGGCGGGCTCCTGACTTCAATGAAATAGACAAAACAAAGAAAATTTTCTGCCCCAGTTTGGAGGTTGGGCACAGATGTAAGTGTAAGACGGATCACATTACCAAATATCAATAAGAACTTGAAAGCTAAAACTTTAAATTGTACTCCCTTGTTCTTCACGCGGGCTCTTGACTATTGCCTTGAAATGTATTCCCTGCTCTCCAGGCGGGCTCCTGACTGCTAAACTTTGAATGCATTCCCTGCTCTCTAGGTGGGTTCCTGACTTCTAACTTGAAATGTATTCCCTGCTCTCCAGGCGGGCTCCTGATTGCTAACTTTGAATGTATTCCCTGCTCTCTAGGCGGTCTCCTGACTGTTAAACTTGAATGTATTCCCTGCTCTCCAGGCGGGCTCCTGACTGCTAAACTTGAATGTATTCCATGTTCTCCAGGTGGGCTCCTGACTTCAACGAAATAGACAAAAACAAAGAAAAATTTTTTCCCCAGTTTGGTGGCTGGGCACAGTTGTGAGTGTAAAACTAAATCATATTACCAAGTATTATTAAGAATTTGAAAGCTAGGTCCCATTATCCAGGGGGTCCTGACAACTCTTAATTAACCGACAATTTTAAATCTAAGTTATATCTTCTAAAGATGTGACTTCTGTTAAATCTTGCTATCTAAGAGGATCTTTAAACTACTCTCCATTATCCAGGAGGGTCCTGAAAATCAAAGGTCAAATTTTATCTCAAGGGTGACAACTTTTATGGCTGCATTATACTAACCTACAACAGAGTTTACACTACATATTGTTATCTAATCGAAATCTTAAAGCTAAGTCTCATTATTCATGAGGGTCCTGAAAACTCCTAATTGAATCCTGTCTCGAACATGCAAATTTTAGCTAACTTATATTCTTTTGGGATACATTTATGCTAAATCATGCTATTTCTGAACTTTAAACTAGGTCCCATTTTCCAGGAGGGTCCTGAAAATCAAAAATCAAACTTGTTTGGTAACTGCCTTTCTCCACGGAGGGTTTCTCCGAAACAAACGAAATTTTCTGCCCCTGTTTAATCAAAGAAAAACTCGTCAGTTTAAAATGTGGTGGTTAGTTGATGACATTCTTTGCTGAAGGTCCTTCCGCTGCATTGTTTTGCTTTGACTGGCTTCCCCGAACTGGCCCTGAACCACTTGACTTTCTGACTGACTTTCAAAACCCCATGACTTTGGATGACCCGAGTGTTCTATACCCAAACCGTTGTTTCACACCTCTGACCCCTTTAACTGAAACTCTGCATTTCCCATGAAATTACTAAATCATTCTGCCGATGGAACTTTTGTCGGCACTTTATCCCACCTTACACCATGCTATCTTTGGTATGCTCTTACCACACTGTACTTTGCAATCTTGAAGCTGGTAGTAAACTTTGAAATTCCTTCTTATTTGCTTAAACAGAACTGACATTGGGAACATCTTAGAGAAATAAACCCGAAAGAAATGAAATGCATGACTTTCAGGGTTAAGGATAAGAAAATCCAAAACTGGAAGACTATCTGAAGAGGAAAAAGAAAAAAGGACTTATCTGGGTGGAGCAGCTGGCACCAATGATCATGACATGCATTTTAGATTAATCGGCTCAATATGTCCAACCAAACAACTTCCAGTTGCCACACTTTGTTGCCCCGAAATTTCCATAACCCGATTTCTTCATCCAGATCCCGACCTTGTTCATCCTGCGGTGCCTTAAAAAGTTTTTACCAGCAGACCTCTCTCATCCGTTCATCTGTCAACTTACCGTTGCCTTACGGTGCCCATGAGGGTTTTCACCAATAAGACTTTCTCATTTTTATTTCTCTCTGCTCTCGTCGCCTTACAGTGCCCGTGAGGGTTTTCACCAATAAGACTCTCATTTTTTATTTCTTTTCCTATTTGGACCAGAGTGTTGCCCCTGATATGAATCGCCTCTACCTGCTCGCCTTGGCATTTCTTGAAGACTGATCGGAAGGTCTTTCATTGGACAATAATGTGGGCTTTTGGATGGGGTTAAAAAGAAAGGGTATAAAAAGTCTCAAAACAACTCATCATGGGTTCAAAATTACAACTCTTGGAACCAGATTTCTTACAACAATCACAACTTCTGCCCCAGTTTCTTGCTTGGGGACTTTTAAATTTTTGTTTTGATGAGACCAAACCGTGAGGCTGCCTACGTATCCTTAAAAGGAATCAGGTCGAACGTAGTTTATGTCATAGAAATTACTTTGTTGTTGTGATTTTTCTTTTTCTCTTTCTTTACTCTCTCTTTTGCTTTCTTTTTCACTTTTGTTGTTTTTCTTCCTCTCTTTTTTCTTTTTATTCTTTTCTTTCTCTTTTCTTTTCTTTCTATTTTTATATCCTTCCTTTACTTATCTTTTACGCTTGTGTTTCTGATATTTGTTACTGATTCCGAAAGAGAGTTTTAAAGAAAACAAGTAAGGCTCAAAAGGGGTGACAAGGGATAAAGTGTTTAGATAGCAGAACAAAATGCCTTCATCATTTCAATATTCGAGATATGCCAACTACAAACAAGTACAATCAAAGAAAGAAATCAAACATAGTATCTCTTGACTGCATCAGAATTGATAGTCATTTCTACACATTTTCCTTCTACATCTGTCAAATACAATGCACCACTGGATAACACTCTAGTTACAACGAACGGCCCCTGCCAATTTGGGGCGAATTTTCCTTTTGCTTCAACCTGATGAGGAAGAATGTGTTTCACTACTAACTGACCCACTTCAAACCTCCGTGGACGCACCTTCTTATTGTATGCTCTTGCTATTCTATGTCGATACAACTGGCCATGACACACTGCTGCCAGTCTCTTCTCATCGATCAAACTCAATTGTTCTAAGCGGGTTTTGACCCACTCATCATCATCGATCTCAGCCTTCGCGGCAATTCGAAGGGATGGAATTTCCACTTCTGCGGGTATCACTGCTTCGGTGCCATACACCAATAAATAAGGAGTCGCCCCTACTGAAGTACGGACAGTAGTGTGGTAACCTAACAATGCAAACGACAGCTTTTCATACCACTGCCTAGAACCTTCCACCATTTTTCGAAGTATCTTCTTTATATTCTTGTTGGCTGCCTCAACTGCTCTGTTTGCCTTAGGGCGGTACAAGGTAGAATTGCGATGTGTAATCTTGAACTGCTGACATACCTCTTCCATCAAATGACTATTGAGATTCGCCCCATTGTCTGTAATGATCACCTTCGGTATCCCAAACTGGCAAATGATATTTGAATGCACAAAATCAACCACCGCCTTCTTGGTTACAGACTTGAATGTTTTAGCCTCTACCCACTTGGTGAAATAATCAATGTCCACCAGAATAAACCTGTTCCCGTTGGACGCTGCTGGCTTGATTGGTCCAATGACATCCATTCCCCAAGCAACAAAAGGCCATGGTGTAGACATTGTATGTAATTCAGATGGTGGAGAATGAATCAAATCTCCATGCACTTGGCACTGATGACATTTACGCACGAAACTGATACAGTCTCGCTCCATAGTGAGCCAATAATAACCTGCTCGGAGAATCTTCTTTGCCAACACGTACCCACTCATGTGCGGTCCACAGACTCCAGAATGTACTTCGGTCATAATAGTTGTGGCCTGTCTAGCATCTATGCATCTCAGCAGTCCTAGATCTGGAGTCCTTTTGTACAAAACTCCCCCACTGAAGAAAAATCCGCTTGCCAAACGATGAATTGTTCTCTTCTGATCACCTGTAGCTTGTATTGGATATACTCTCATCCGGATGTATTCCTTGATATCGTGGAACCACGGTTTGCCATCGATTCTTCTTCCACCACGTTACAATAAGCATGCTGATCGCGGACCTGAATATGCAACGGGTCTACATAAGCCTTATCTGGATGATGTAACATAGACGCCAAAGTATCCAAAACATCAACGACCTCATTATGAATCCTCGGAATATGCCTAAAATCTATTGATTGGAAACGCTGACAAAGATCATGCAAACATTACTGGTACGGTATGAGTTTTAAATCCCTAGTTTCCCATTCTCCTTGAATCTGGTGCACCAGCAGGTCTGAGTCACCCAAGACCAAGACTTCCTGGATACCCATATCCACAGCCATCCTTAAACCCAAAATGCATGCCTCGTACTCATCCATGTTGTTAGTACAGTAGAACCGAAGCTAATGATGCCCTATTTCAGAAACAAGTACCGCTCCTATCCCAATGCCTTTCATGTTAGCGGCCCCATCAAAGAAAAGTTTCCATACTGTCCTTTCACTTTATTCCAACTCTTTAATGCGCATTACCTCTTCATCAAGGAAATACGTCTTCAAAGGTTCGTATTCTTCATCCACGGGATTCTCAACCAAATGGTCGGCCAATGCTTGTGCTTTCATCGCAGTCCGGGTCACGTAGACAATGTCAAATTCTGTGAGCAAGATCTGCCACTTTGCGAGCCTTCTCGTGGGCATAGGCTTCTGGAAGATATACTTCAACGGATCCAAGCAAGAGATAAGGTAAGTAGTATAAAATGACAAATAATGTTTCAGTTTCTGGGCTACCCAAGTTAGGGCGCAACACGTCCTCTCAAGATGAGTGTACTTAACCTCGTAAGATGTGAACTTCTTGCTGAGATAATATATGGCCTGCTCCTTTCTGCTAGTGATGTCATGCTTTCCCAGCATGCATCCAAATGAATTGTCCAAGACTGTAAAATACAGAATCAAAGGTCTCCTTGGTTCCGGCGGGACCAACATAGGTGGGTTTGACAAGTATCCCTTTATCTTATTAAATGCCTCCTGACATTCGTCTGTCCACTAGCCTACAACATCTTTCTTTAACAGTTTGAAAATAGGCTCACAAGTTGTCGTGAGCTGAGTGATAAACCGGTTGATGTAATTCAATCTCCCCAACAGACTCATCACCTCAGTCTTGTTCTTTTGGGGTGGCAACTCCTGGATAGCTTTGATTTTTGACGGGTCTAATTCAATATCTCAGCGGCTGACTATGAATCCCAACAACTTTCCAGACGGAACACCGAATGCGCACTTTGCAGGATTAAGCTTGAGATTGTACCTACGAAGCCTTTGGAAGAACTTTCTCAGGTCTTTGACATGGTCAAACTGCTTTCTAGACTTTACAATCACATCATCCACCTAAACCTCGATCTCCCTGTGTATCATGTTGTGGAATATGGTCATCATTGCCCTCATATAGGTTGCCCCGGCATTTTTTAGACCGAATGTCATGACCCGATAACAGTACGTTCCCCATGACGTGATGAATGTTGTCTTTTCTGCATACTCCTCATCCATTAAGATCTGGTGGTAACCCACATAACAATCCACAAAAGAACCAATTTCATGTTTGGCACAATTATCGATCAATATATGGATGTTCGACAATGGGAAGTTATCCTTAGGACTTGCCTTGTTGAGATCTCGATAATCAACACACACCCTGGTCTTACCATCCTTCTTCGGCACATGCACAACATTGGCTAACCAGGTGGGATACCGGGTGACCCGAATGACTTTGGCCTCAAACTGTTTTGGTGACCTTTTCCTTAATTTTCACACTCATATCAGTTTTAAATTTCCTCAACTTCTATTTGACAAGGAGGAATGCCGGATCAGTGGGCAATTTGTGAACCACTAAGCCAATGCTTAGACCTGGAATGTTGTCATAGGACCATTCAAAAACATCTTTATACTCGAATAGTGTTTTAATTATCTCCTCTCTGAGTTGTGGTTCAAGATGGACACTTATTTTAGTTTCCCAAACATTATCTTGGTCTCCTAAATTGATTGCTTCTGTATCACTCAGGTTAGGCTTGGGTTTTTCTTCAAAATGGCTTAATTCTTTACTAATCTCTTCAAAGGCTTCATCTTCGTCATATTCCGATTCAACATCACACTCCATTTCTTGAATTACTATTTTAGAATTAGATTGGCTTTTAAGATTGAGCCGGAGATTCCGCATGCATGTCATATCATTGAAGCTAACATAAAAAGAACTGTACAAGGAAGGAAAGAAAAACAAAAATAAAACTATGGGGAAGGGAGAAAAAGGAAAATTGCATTTCATTGAAATTAGAGATAACAAGGGTTATACATCCAAACGTACGGAACATAGAATCTGAACTGCAACCCTGGGATAATCCAGGTAAACTGAAAGAAAATCATAGCAAACTATCAAAACTCCTTCCTGGTGGGGAGAGGAGTAGCTTCTCAATTGTTAATCTTTGCACTGGGTCTAACAAATTGCACATCCGCCATGCTAGAACCCTCTCTAGCTTCCACCGTGTTCACTTCGTCGAATATCCTCTCAAACTTTTCCATCAAATCTCCATCCTTATCAACCACCGAACTGGGGACTATCGTTACTAGGCATTTTCTGGTACCAGGCCTGACAAATGATCTGGAAAGACGCGGGACTGGCTTCAGAAGGGCCCATGCTCTCTGTTTCATTTTTCTGGCTCTTCTCACGTCTACGACTATGGGCTTGAACCCCAGGCCAAATGTATCCAAGTTTTTAGGAAGAGAAACCGGTTGTACGATACCTTGCAGAGATGCACCCAAACCCTTGCCCGGTACAAAACCATTTTTCAATATTTCAACGGCTACCATGACTGATACAACAGCTACCCTTGGAGTCGGCACGCACTTCCCTTCAGGAATTTTCTCTACCGATACCGTGTCAAAAACCTGATAAACCCATGGCCCCTTGTCATCTTCAAACTCTATGAACAGAACAACAGCATCACTAGGAACACACAAATTGTCTTCGCCATGCACAAAAATTTCCTGTCTATCCCATTCAAACTTAACCATTTGATATAAAGTGGACGGGACTGCTTTGCCAGCATGAATCCAGGGTCGACCTAATAACAAATTGTAAGAAACAGCCACATCGAGCACCTGGAATTCCATAGTAAATTCAACTAGCCCTATTGTAAGCTCGAGCACTGTGTCCCCGATTGAATCTTTCCCTCCACCGTCGAATCCCCGAATGCAGATACTGTTCTTGTGAATTCTTTCATCATCCACCTTCAACTTGTTCAGAGTGGAAAGAGGGCAAATATTTGCACTGGAGCCATTGTCAACCAGTACCCGAGCAACCACGGAATCTTCACATTTCACCGTTAGATAGAGGGCTCTATTGTGCTCAGTACCCTCAACGGGCAGCTCATCATCAGAAAAAATGACTCTGTTTACCTCAAATATCTTGTTAGCTATCTTTTCCAAGTGGTTTACTGATATTTTGTCTGGAACATGGGCTTCGTTCAAGATCTTCATCAAAGCCCGACGGTGCTCGTCTGAATGGATCAATAATGACAATAGCGAGATCTGAGCCGGTGTCTTCCTTAACTGCTCCACAATGGAATAGTCCTGCACTTTTATCTTTCTCAAAAATTCCTCTACTTCTTCCTCGGTCAAAGCTTTCTTCACCAACACCGGGTTATCTTTGGAGATCTTAGTTTTTCTAAACTCTTCGGGGGCAAAGTATCTCCCCGATCGAGTCAAACCATGGGTCTCACACACTTCTTCTTTAACCTCTTTCCCCTCGTAAGTCACTGTCACTCGTTCATAATTCCATGGGACTGCCTTGCTGTTGACTATCGGTAATTGAGTTACCGGTTTGATAATGACAGGATCTGTGCGGGCGCCCTTCACAATTACTACAGGCTTGTTCGTCACTCCTGGCACAACCATTTTTGCTCTTTCATGTTTTCCTGCAACGTCACTTGAGGACCCCTTCTTGACCTCCATAGATGGTTCATTATTTGCCCCGTTCAACTTGATCACAGACTTCTCACTTGTTGACTTTTCAAACGGCTTGGCTTCACTAGCCCGAATCATCATGACGGTTTGCGAAGGCTTCTTAGGCTCCCCTCTCTTATGCATTATCTCAATCATATTGGTCTCATGATGGGCCGGAAATGGGTTCTAGTTGATGTTGGGTGCCTCCGGGGCTTGGACCTCAATCCGATTAGTATCAATGAGCTCTTGAATAGCTGTTTTCAATTTCCAACATTTCTCTGTGTCATGACCCGGGATCCCTGAACAATACTCACAACTCACCGAGCGGTCAAGATTTCTGGGAGGGGGATTTGGCAGTTTAGCCTCGATCGGATTCAACATACCCAACTATCTCAATCTATGGAATAGACTAGTATATGATTTTCCCAACGGAATGAAAGTCTTCTACTTCTGTAACCTCTCATTCTTAAAGGCTTGATTTGGACGAAAACCTGTTCCAGGGGGATTTCTGTAGGCTCTTGGGGGGTAGGTATTTTGTGGAGCTGGGTTGGACTTTGTGGAGCTGGCGCATGCCATTGTGCGTGAGCAGAAGGTTGGGTATAGGTTTGTGCGTGATGGACGGAAAAATGGGGATCTGGCGGTGGGTAGTAGTGTTATGGTGGGCTATACGGAGTGTGGGGGTAAGTTTGGTGATAGGATCTAGATGGGTTGTAGTAACGTGGAAGGTTCCTGGATCCGACCCAAGCTCCCGACTCAATTGTCGTAACGTCCTCTTTCTTCTTCTTCCCGAGTACACCTCGAGTACTGTTTTGAATGGCCTGGGTGGTCGCTTTGATTGCTGAATAACTCATGATCTTGTTGGACTTGAGTCCCTCCTCAACCATGCCTCCCATTTTTACAACCTCATTAAAGGACTTGCCCACTGCTGATACCAAGTGACCAAAATAAGTGGGTTCCAAAGCCTGCAAGAAATAATCAACCATCTCACTTTCTTTCATCAGAGGGTCAACCCTCGCTGCTTGCTCTCTCCACCGAAATCCATATTCCCTGAAACTCTCACCGGGCTTCTTCTCAATCTTTGTTAATGACAGACGGTCTGGGATAATTTCAAAATTGTACTGAAAATGGCAGGCAAAGGCTTGGGCCAAATCGTCCCATGTGTACCACCTGTTGTGATCTTGTATGGTATACTATTCTAATGCCGATCCACTCAAACTTTGGCTGAAATATGCCATCAACAATTTATCTCTTCCGCCTTCTCCTCTCATCTTGCTACAAAATCCTCTTAAGTGTGCTACTGGGTCACCATGCCCGTCGTACAGATCAAACTTGGGCATTTTGAACCCTGCTGGTAACTGAACATCTGGGAATAGACATAAATCTTTATAGGCCACACTTACTTGACCCCTCAAACCCCTCATATCTCTGAATGATTGTTTTAAGTTTTTCACCTTTCTGATCATCTCTTTATGCTCGGGATTTTTGGGTGGCTTCTCGGTCTATGTCGGGAGATAAAGATAAGGGGTGTAAGAATATGGTTCCGGAACTTTGAAGGTGGGTTTAGGGGGATAATACTGGTTGTCGTGAGTTTATAACAGAGGTTCACTGGAAGGTCGGTATAAAGCAGTAGGTGGAGGTGCCACAAAAATAGGTGTGATTGGTGGATGAGGGTGCGGGACTTGTCTGGGTGGAGGAGCTTGTGATGTATGGGAAGTGGTGATGTGGCATTATTGGTAGAGGGGAAAGGTTGGAGATGAGTTCACAGTGGGAGGTTCCTGAGGTTGAGCCAATGGTGGGATATAAGTGGGGTTGGCGAGATAAACCGGTGGTGGATGACCCTTTGCCCAGGCCTGGTACATTTCAGCCATTTGTTGTTTTAACTTATACCTGTCTTCCTTCATCGCATTAACATCCAATTCTTCCACCTCTTTTGATGGGTCGACAATACTTGCCTCCAATTCTTGGTTGGTCATGTTCAGCTTGTCTTTTGATCGGGTATTGTATGAGTGAGTTGCCAGAATGTCAATCAACTAACCACCTGCATGAACTCAATACATCAACATCAACTTTGTTAGTGGTTAGGGCTTTAACAGATTGGTAACCGCACACTTGGGGAATGAATGCACCTAAGCAGTTAACCATTTCTATCATGCATTTGATCGGTTGCTTGCGTCATCCCGACTTTTCTTCTCTTTTTTTCTTTTTATGTTTTCACTCTTGCCCTTGCTTTCTCTTTGTTTTTATTTTCTCATTTCCCTCTTGTTTTGCTATTGCTTCTTTCTCTTGATTTTTTTATTCTTCTTTTTCCTTTCTTTTCCTCTCTTGTTTTTCCTCTATCTTTTCGTTTTTCTTCTTTTCTCTTTTCTTTCTTATTTTTTTTTGGTTATGGTCGAATCCTATGGAGATTACCTACGTATCATGACCCCGCATGAATCAGACCGAGCGTAGTTCTGGGAGATAAGTGTGAAAGTAAACATTTCCTGGGATTTTCAATTTTCATAAAAGCAAATGCTTTGATTACAAAGACTCCAAACTAACAGACTCCAAGAGAAACTAACAGACGTGGATGAAGAGACGAAATATAGACTCCAAAAATAAACTATCATACTCCAACAAAAGAAAATACAGACTCGAACACAATTGACAGACTCCAGCAAAAAAAAAATACAAACTCAACACAACTGACAGACTCTAACAGAAAAGGAAATACAGACTCAAATGAGAAATTATGAATACATTAATGCTCCTGGTGCCCGCGGGACATCATTCGGTCTCGCCGTGGGCCTATAAGCAAGATCCCTTTGAAGTCGATCCAAGTCACTCATTATCTGTTTAACAAATGTCATCACTGCTGCGAAGAAGGTAGTGCGAGTCATATCCTCACAGTCTTGGCACTTCACAACAATGTAATTGATGATGGTTCTAATTCTTTCTCTTATGACACCTTTTTCTTGCAACAAGCACCCGATCTGCTGGGTTCTGGCTTCCAAAGTTTGATCGGTCGCATGATTCTGCTCCTGAAGTTGTTGCAATTCTATTTCTAATTTTGCCAATGCTGGATAGCAATGTTCCCTTTCAACCTTGAAGTCTTTCGCCTATTTGATCATTTTGTTTTCCGTGGCGATGACCCTTTTCTTTAATCCCGCGACCTCATTGTCGTACTTCTCTTTCAACTGCTTAACCAGGCGTGCTCGTTCATCTGTGTTTTTAGCCAATTGCTTTCGAACCCTGGCTAGTTCACTTTCTGCCTTGTTCAAATCAAAAATATAGTCACTTACTTTCTGCCTCAGGTTATTTATGAGTTTTTCATCTTTGGCACTTCGGGCGGGGTTTTCTGCCGCTATTTTCATTTTCTGAATTTGGGTTCGAAGGGCCTTATTTTCTTTGGCTAGCCTTTTCTTTTCACCTTCGTCCGCCGCTGCTTGCAAGCTATTCTCGAATTGAAGTTCTTTAACTTATTTTTCCAACCTTCCTATTGTGGCCCTGTACTCATTCTTCTTAGTCAACCAAGCCCATTGTTCCTGTGACGCCTCGACGAATTCCTGAAGATGGGGTCTTTTAGCCGGCCTCCCAAACTCACTTTCTCTCCTATACCAAGTAAGGTACCCTAGTGAAACCTCACCTTTGGATCGATCACGTACACAGGTATTGGCTGTTAAGTATTGACATTCGCTCCTAATTTGGCGGACTGTTGCTTCATGAAACTGGCCGTTAGGTCCGATCTCGACTACTTAGGCACTAAGATCTTCATCTCTCGGAACTATCTGGCATCTCCCCAGCTACCTCAAAACCCGATATGGAGCATAAGGTTGGATACTCCTGAGTCCCATCAAGAGGAAATGAGGCCCGGTGGCTGGCATGTATATGACCTCATCCACAGACAGCCATCTAAATATCCACTATATTTGGTTTGCAGTGATGGAACGGAGGCGCGCTACCCACTCTGTGACCCCCTCCAGCAGGCTGATCCCGTTAACCCTTGTGTAAAATTCTTCTACGCATGTTTTCTCTATCGACCCATAGCTCATAAATTGAGGACAATGGCATAAGTGTTCAATTATCCTTATCTGCAACAACACGTTGCACCCCTCGAAAAAGTCTCCTCTGGCTTTGCAGGCTGTGAGAGCGCGAAAGATTTCAGCTACTATCATGGGTGCGAGGGTGTTGTTGGCCTGAGTAAGCAAAGTGCTGACAACTCCGGCTACTCGTATGTCAATATTCCCATCTTTTCTAGGAAACACCAAAAGTCCCAAAAATACCACCATAAATGCGAAACACCTGTGTTCTTCCCACTTAAGGCGGTTTCCTTTGCTGCAAATTTTATTTTCCAGCTTTTTGAACCCTCCTACATGACCATATCTGTTGTATATAAACTGCAAAGTAACAAAACCAGCTGCCAAGTCTGGGTTGTGGACCCCCTGCTTATTTTCAAAAAGTCTAAGAACCTGTGTACGGCTACGACCCTTGGAGCAATTAGGTACTGGTGTCTTAGGGGAACTTTGGGATTCCCGATATATCCGGCTATTTCTTCCAATGTTGGGGTAAGTTCAAAATCTGAGAAATGAAATACGTTGTCGGCCGGGTCCCAAAATGTAACCAACGCCTTTATGATGTCTCCCCTATGGTTAATCTTCAACAACCCAGTGAGGCCTCCCAAGTATAGATTGACCGTGTCTTGTCCCGATTTACCCAGATCATCCCACCACATATGCAACTCCAAAGGGATCTTGTTCACGATTGTTATTGGCAAATTCTGACTTGTGCTCATTCTGCACATTTATTAGGGTGGTTAAGCAAAAATCACGATTCAATTGACTCAAAAACAAATTGACACTTTTTTTTCAAATTAAATAAAATCCGGTTTTGCAAATACGGCCTTTCAGCACCTCGGAGACAAGGATTTTAAGGCTGTGTTGGCTAACCAGTGAAAACCTTGAAAAATGGCCACATGTGGCTGTTCTTGCAAAAGCAGCCTTCCGGTGCCCTTTTAGGGACTTTCGGCTATTTTTGACAAGAATGACATTACCCTAATTATTTTCAAATAAAAGTAAAATTTTTGTTTCCTTTGGGCTATTTTTGCAAAAAGAAGTTGGACCCGATGAGGGTTGCCTACGTATCTCACACCCTATGAGAATCAAACTGGCGTAGTTCGGACAAATTTGTCAAAATAAAACCAATTATTTTACCTTTCTAAAACACAAAGATTTTCCCTCTTTTTTTTTCTTTTCTTTGAAAACTACAAAATTCTCTTCTTCTTTTTTTTTTTCAAAATTTCGGCAGAGTTTCGGTATGTTTGGGACATTGATTTTTCAAAACAGGCGCTTATCCCTCTCAACCATCTAAATTTTCCTTGTAAGCCGGTCAACATGAAAATCCAAAGCAAATGAATGCGTAAGTAGCAAGTAAGATGCATCATAATGGTCTTTAGATTTCGGGTACACCTGTCCTAGACAGACCCAACCTCTGTGTTGAGTCTCCAAATTCAAATGCACATGATGCAAACAAACATGCCTACTAGGGATCCGGCATGAGGCTGAGTTATTCTAAGTTAAAAACCTGGGTATATTGTTTTAGACTTGTGTACCCGAGCGGACAACTCGAGCCGAGGAGGGGGCTACGTACCGGGAACCAAAAGGCCATCCGACTTTGTAACTTGTTCGAGCTTTTTTCTTATTTCAAGGTATGATACTAACAGAATAGGGAGTCTCGACCAGCGAGCACATTCCCAAAGATGAGAAGAGAAGGGTTTCGTAGCAGTTTATATACAGTTCAGATAATATCAAAGCGGTAAAAAGCATCACTTAGCACATTAGGCCCAGACATGTAACAAAAATCAGCTAAAGCCAAATATAACAATTTATCTAAGCTCGAATTCTGAACCCTGAACCAGAGATTCTGGGTTCGATCCCCAGCAGAGTCTCCAGAGCTGTCACACCTCCTTTTTGCTTACACCCCCGGAAGGGTGTATAAAGGAGTTTTTTCCAACTTAAAGTGACAGTCGAAACGAGATTATTTTTATTAAGAATTCAGAGTCGCCACTTGGGATAGTCTAAGGTGTCCCAAGTCACCGGTTTAAAATCCCGAGTCGAGGAAAGATTGACTCTATTTAACAGTCCGCGAATCAAAAATCCGGGTAAGGAATTCTGTTAACCCGGGAGAAGGTGTTAGGCATTCCCGAGTTCTGTGGTTCTAGCACGGTCGCTCAACTGTTATATTCAGCTTAATTATCTGATTTTAAACAATTATGAACCTATGTGCAAATTTTAACTTTATGCCGCTTTGAATTACTTTTAAGGAAGATTACAGCGTCATTTAAACTACGTCTTGAACCACGTCACATAAATGCACCCGCGGCTCTCGACATATTTTATCTAACATTGTTGAGATTTGGATTTGGGTCACATAAATGTGCACCCGAGTTTAGGAAGGTAATATATTAAAATAACGCGCCTAAAGCAATTACAAATTTGCAACTTTGCGAGGGCCATGGAAATTTGCTAAATGGCGCACCTCGAATTCTAAGGATCAAAACGAAGTTAGTTAAAATGAGGGCCATGCAATTATCACTTTTGTTAAGCATGACACACCTCAATCTATTCTAATTAAAGCGTCTATAAACTAGTACATGTGGGCCATAAGCTATTCTTGTTTAAGATGGAGCACTCTCACTAACCAAACCAACCAAATGAAATTTGAAGAATACTATTGGATGCTTTTAAGTCAATGCTCAAACCCAACATATTAATTATAAGGCTATCTGTACTTCATATTTCAAAGCTTGGGCCTAAATTGAGGCCCAAGTATCAATTGCAAAGAAGGAGTCAAGAATGCAAGAGCATATAACCCCACTGGCCCATGTCTTCTGGTTTAGGCCATGCAGTCAAAACAAATGTTAATTCCCTTACTGGACTTACTTAAGCCCCGATTTCAGGCAAAAACAATTGCTGGCATAAACATTATCAAAATGCAAATCTAATCGAGACACGCTATTGTATTAACGATTCCATCTCTAAATTCCAATATGCAAGTACAAGTCAACTGACATGAACTTGCAATTTTATCCCAGCCTGCATTTTTGGGTCAAATTTACTAAGTAAAAGACCTTACGATAACAACCCAAGTCATTGGGCTCATAAGACAAGCCCGAGAACCTGTAACATATTACCCTTTTTACTGAAACCATGTTGATACCATAATTGACGAAATGCTTATGCTTGCATTTTAAATTTTCTTAAACTAACTTCCTACAAACAAACATATGGGATTAGAATTGACATAGACTATGAAACTACTTTAACTAAATACAATACCATGACGCCTTTCAGAGTGCAAAACAGAGTCATGGACACCACTCAATACAACAAACCTTGATTTCAAACCAAGACAACAATCTGACACCTTCAAGCAGTTTCCCCTTACAAAAAAGTTTAACAGTTCGTTCATACAAATAGGATTCAAACACTATCACAGTACCCCCATACTCTGAAATTACACATTTAATCTAAACAACTAAACCATTCTAAGCTTCTATCATGAGTAAACAAACCAACATGAATCAGAAACTGAACTGCCACAAAACTGAAGCATTTAATTGCACATAATGGTAGTAACCAATAGTAATTACATCAAAAATTCAATGTTTCCATTTAAGCTTCAACTTGAATTTCCAGATCTTCATACATGCTAGTCAATATTCAGTTCCATGGCAAGTTTTTAAGGGCATACCTGGAGATTGCCAAAAGGAGAAGGGGTGAAAGCACGAAACAACCATAGCAGCAGAACTCAGCAACAAGAAATGAACTAGAAAACCAATTTTTGAAACCCAGCAATGAGGTACAATAGCCCAGAAACTAACTTCAGTCAAATAATAAACCAGAAATCTTTCAACCAATCTCGATCTCAAACCATTTCACACCCAAATAAAGCGTACATTGCTTCAGCAAATCGAGGATCCCGAAATTTAAGCAGGAAAAGCTCTATAAAACAGTGTTCTCCTCCAGTTTTTTTTAGCCGCTTTTGTTTTTCTGGGGATTTCTTATCTCTTCAGCTCTTGGGTCTACCTTGAATGGCAAGTTTTGGATGCCTTTATAGGCAAGCTACTAGGGCAGACTCCAGGAGTCAATTTTTACACTTCAACCCTTTTTACATTTTCATTTTTGCTCAGGAAACCTTAGTTTAAAAATTAGATTTACCGATTAGCCCCCACCCCAGCTTCCTAGAAGCTTCCCCAGCCAGTTACAAAGAGATTCCCAAGCCTAGACTACCCAAATTACCCCTTAATGACCCTGTTATTACCTGAAGGAATCGGACAGAGCATGGGTCGATTCGACCCAATTAAATTAATTCAGGTTCGGCCCAAACCAGTAAATCAAAAGATTAGAGGCATAAACCCAAACCCAAATCAAGTCGAATTGATTGAAACAAATGTTCATTATAGAGACGAGTCTGAACAACTTCAAAAACAAAAATCAAGTACTGGGCTAAAATTAAAGAAATTACCAGATAAAAACCAACCTCATTAATCAAGCTAAGTGACCTAATATTTTAAAATAGCATACATAATAAACAACCCATAAACAAGCACAAAAGACCTAACGGGACAACAAATAATAGAAGAAACGCAGGAGTAGAGAAGGAAAAGAACTGAGGAGAAGAAAAGAGACATACCCAAGAGGACTCGGACAAAAGGGCCTAAGGAACATCCTTCAACTCATCGATTCCGGCCCGATCCGAAGTTAATCGTAGGTTCTTAATATCAAGAACACACGAGTAATATCTATTTAGGCCTAAAATCTTTTAACCCTCGCCGATTCTGACCTTTGGACTTTTAAGGTTGTCCCTTCAAATCCAGATTCGATGAGCTTCACTAATATTCGAAGGAAACAGAGTGGATTTCTGGAATGAGGGTGAGACGGGGGTTCAGAGGTGTTATTTTGGTGGTGCATGGCATTGGCGCCGCCGGGCTAAGGCGGTGGGAATTAGGGCGGCGTCGCTAGGGTTTATCAGCGATAAGGGGGCTCTGAGAGGTGAGAGAGGGACGATGAGTGAGGGGTAGGGGGCTGTTCAGATATTTAAATACTCAAACGACACCACTTCCCAACCGTTGGATGAGCCGGGGATGGAGGGACAGGATTAATTGACACTGGTGAACTCGAAACGACGTAGTAACGCCCCCATACTACGTCGTTTGGTTAGGCTGGCTTGGACTGGGTGCAGTAACGGGTTTGGGCCGGGTATTAGCGGAATATTGTTTGGGCCTGGGGGGAAATTCAATTGATAAGCCCAAAATTCAAATTCTCTTGTTTTAAAACCTTTTTTCTCTTTTTTCAATTTCAAGTTTTTTTTTCAAAATTAAAAATTAAAAATAAAACCTAAATTAAATCCCAAACTAAATTATCCTATCAAATTAAATTAACTAACTCTAAATAATTACCACAACTAATTAAAAACCAAATTCAAGGAAAAATTACCAAAATTCGAGATTAAAATTAAAAAGTGCAAAATAAGCTATTTTTTGTGATTTTTCCCATTTTTATAAAATAACTAATTTGTTAATTAATCCTAAAATGTAGAATTAAATCTTAAATGCAAATGCAACATATTTTTTTTTGTATTTTTCACTAATTAAAATGCACAAACAAAATACAAACAATTAACAGAAAATGCCACGAAAATTCACAAAATTACAAACACTGAAAGAAATTATTTTGTTTTGAATTTATGGGAGTAATTCATATAGGACAAAAATGACGTGCTCACACTACTTGAAGCCACATATTTTCAAACTTGAAATAAGAGGGATTGGCTTCCGAGTCACCACATTCTAACAATAAAGGCCTATGATTAGAAGTAATCCTTGGAAGATATTTAACTATTTGTTAATTGCGGGCCCTTATTTACCTATGTTGTTTTGTTCGTTATGTGTGAATGTTCGAGGTAATTTTTTTTTAATCTTTTTTGACATTTGATTGTGTATGAAAGTTGAGCATATGAATATATTATTGGTGTAGTTACAGTAAATTCCTCACCTTTTTTTCAACTTGATAGATTGATTATAAAATGGTATTGTAACAAATGTTTATTATGTACAATTATTGATCGATTTCTTATTTCAGCAGTTTGTAGAAAAAACTAACTCATTTTGAAAATTAATATCTGATACCTCGAAGTTGGTTATGTAGAACAACCATTTACATAAATGAGACCAAAGTAGTCCTATCATTGAGAAAAAAATACTTAGGTGCTAATTGACCGTAATATGATTGTTTATATATTAACATTGAAATAAGATGGATGACTTGCCAATGTCACTCATTATGACTTATATATCAACGGAATTTAGTAAAAACGTGATGGTTATTTGAATTTTCTTTATGCCAAACTCGTTATGAACGGATGATGGGCCAATGACCGACTCAACTGATGTGTCAAGACATTAGATTACATACATATTGTCCAAATGCGATTGTCTTTCACAATGGGTGATCCTCAAGCTTCCCTATATGAGTTGTCTGTCTTGATAGAATTGGTTATTGCAAGTCCATACAAAAACATAATACAAAAGGAGGGGAGGGGGCATCTAAAATTGAATAATTTTGCCATCCATTTAACTTTTGGTCTAATATTACATCGTTAGGAAAAAAATCTCATTTTGCACTGACCTTAAAAATAACTTTACACATAATCAAAGGTGAGGAAGTAAAATTGAATATTTTTCGAATAATTTGAATAGAAAGTCACCAGACATACGAGACATTTTGCTACATCACAAAGTAAGTAATTTAGATACTACAAAAATAAATTCTGGAGTTTTTCTTTGTAGAAAAGGTCGAATTAAAAAACATAAATAATATATCCATCATTAAATGGTTGTCATGTTTCCTTATACCAAGCAATTTAAATGTTTTTTTTACTTGTAACTTTAATCTATATTATTATAAAAGCATGAATAAAATATTGGTTTACAAAAATAATCTTTTAATATTAAGCATAATAACTCATAATAAAAGAACATAATCGGAATTCTAGACATTAGCCTTGTAATCCTATTAGTTTTAGGACATAATACTACACATTAGAAATCCTACATGATTACCTTTAGGAATCCTATTAGTATAATTATTTTTGGGAATATATATTAGCCTTGATATCCTATTACTTCTAGGATATACTTCTTAAAAAATTCCTATTACTAATTCAATTTGAAAATATATTATATTGTCCAAAACCATTTAAAAATATGAGAGTCTATATTATTATAAAAGCACGAATATAATATTGACAGACCAAAATAGCCCTAAAATATTAAACATAAGAACTCATAGGGAAATAACATAGCTGTAGTAACTTATTTTTTTGAACTACAATAACTTCTATGTTAATTTTTTTAATATTTAATATTTTAAAATTAATACAATCTTGTCTATTCAATTCTTATTAAAATATGTAGGAAGGTTTAATAAAATATATTTCATAAAAATCCTCCATATCAATAATATATTACCACTCTATAATATTCAATACCAAAAAAAATAAAAGTAATGCTAAACGGACTGCATAAAGCGTTGAAATTGAGAAAAAAATTCACAACAATATATTATTATATTATATTTGAACTGCTTTCCTCAAATAATATTTTTTATTATTAATTTTTCGTGTAATATAGAAAAATATACCCAATTATTAAAGAACAGCTAAGAAAATTTTTAAGAATATAAATGTGTGAGAAAAGAAAGAAAAAGGTTGGTAAGAGTCAATACCACTAATGATTTTGCAAACATAAAGATCTAAAAGTGGAATGTCATCGATCTTTTTACTCTTTAAAAAAAATTATGGTGGAAAAAGTTATAATCACGGTTAAATATTCAAACATGAGATGAATTAATATTAAGAATCTAAATCAACAGAAAATAAATTATATTTTATGTTAAAATCAAATAATCAGATCTTCTAATTAATTATTTGCAAGAGAATCCAATTAAATTATTTTTTAAATTCATCATATGAGTAAAATTATTTTTCAAGTTAAAACAAATCTTAGAGTACATAAATTTATTCCATAAAAAGAGTGTTAGAATTTTTTTTTAAAAAAAATAGATCACAAAGTAAAAAAGATTAATATAATATTAAAAAGGTCATACAAGTGTTTGAGTAGGCACAGTCAAAGCTAAATCCTAAACAAGAATAAGCTTTCAAGACTATATTATAAATAATCGACTCTGGTATAGCGGGATTATCCTTTATGGATGTCTCCGACGGAATCGAAATAATATTCTTATGTCATGCATTACCTGCAAATGTCATATCAAGAGGCATGATATTGTTAATAATAAGAACAAGTGGTGTACTAGCAACGATTTTAGTACGAGGACGTATAACTCAATTCAGATTTGATATGCCTCTTTAAATAACTTAAATAATCATCACAAATATATCAAATCAGAGCAATAGTGGTAAATTTATAAGGAAAACAAAAGTGATAATATGGAATGAAGCACTTTTGGCTAAACGTAAAACGATCGAAACAATCGCCTAGAATTTTAGAGATATATTGGATATCGATGAATCGTTTGGTGAAAAAGTAATAGTTTGGGAGGTGATTTCTGTCAAGTACGATTAGTAGTTCCAAAATTGACCAAAGCAGAAACTGTAAAAGCTAGCTTGCCAAAATTATACTTATGACCTCAAATGAAAAATATTCAAATGACAAGAAATATAAAAGTAAGAACAAATGCAACATTTAGTGACTTATTGATTCGTCAAAAACAAAGAAGAGCATCCAATAAAAGATGATTTGATTCTTCTAGAACACTTGGCTATAACCCCAATAGTAATAGTAGTGCATTTAATAAGGAAAATATATATTTTCATCATTAAATTAGAACACAATTTGTGCAAATTATATGGTAGAATTTAAAAAGCTATCTTAGCTAGCAGAACTGGATATGTTGATTAACTAAATAAAAGGTTGATTGCTAAGTTTTATGGTAAAAATAAAATATTTTTCAGTTTTGACTCATGCCAACAATAACTACTAAGAAGGATACTTAAATATTTTAATACCAAATGACCTTCTACCGTACATGTTTGTTCTCAAATTTATTATTTATTATGTATGTTAGTGTCACCATATATATATAATAGACTAAGTTAAAATTAATCTTCCATTGCATATAGGTTGATTTTGAAGAAAAGTATATCTGTCATGCTACTGAAAACTTAGATCCGTTGAATAGCTTATGTAATAGTACACATATGGTATATAGAAGTTTTGACAATAACGTCATACATGCAGAACTTATAATACTGGTCAATATGCTTCTAAGTATAAATTTATCTCCGAATTCAATTTTCGTCTTCCGAAACTAAAGAATATCCTTTTAAATTTGTGTGAAAATAAGTTTCAGTTTGTTTATATTTTGTAGTTATAATAAATAAAACACAAGGACAAACATCCTAAATATTGAACTATATTTACCACAATATATTTTCTTACACGAATAACTATATGTTGCGCTTTCAAGAGAGATATCAATATCAACAACAAGAGTTCTGATTATGACAGAGTAATCAAAGCATGAAGGAAATATATACAAAACAAACACCGTCTATAAAGAAGTATTCGGTAAGATATCATCGCATTAAATACCTTTAAACTACATTACATAATTATCTACTTAATATGACTAAAATTGATCATTTATGTAAGTTCTGATGATATCCTTTCATTTTGAATTCACGTATTATGGTAATGTAATAATATTTTTCGCCATTTAGATGATTGTTATAGTATGATATATAAAATTTTTCTTATTAATTAAATTTATTATTCCTTCATATAAATAAATATTTAAACCATCATGTATCATTATTAACGTGCAACACACGTTTATAGATACTAATATAGTAAAATTTATAAAAGTGGTATCACTTTAAATAAATTAACTTAACTTTTCCAACAAATAAACTTAATTAGGGAGTAATTTGAGAATATAAGGTTGCAACTTGCATATCATAACCAATTGGACTTATTTATCGAAACTCTCAAAAACCCTCTGAGAAGTAGAACCAAAGTCACTGTGTGTGTGTGTGAGAGAGAGAGAGATGGCAAAAGATAGTTGTCTAGCGAGAATAACTGCTGGGGTTGCTGTAGGCGGTGCAGTTGGTGGCGCTGTTGGTAATAAACCCTAAAACCCCTTTTCAATATTTTTTTTTTTCAAAAAAAAAAACCCTACTACCCCCTTTTTTATTTCTCAATACTTGTTGATTCTGTTTAATCTTCGAATTTGTATTTATTATACGAGAAATATTTGATGGGTTATTTCTGTTTATTGTTGGTTAGATATATCTGTTTCTTTTATGTTTTGGAGCAAAGAATTAATCAAAAAGTTGTAGTTAAGCACCTTTAAGTGTAAAAATCATATATTTTCAGTTTTCGGGGAACTGGGTAAGTGTTATTTTTTTATTATTAAATTTGCTCGATGATCAGAGGCGGGAGCTAGGATTTGAACTTATGGGTTTGGGATTATAATCCTTTTACGTTACTGAGTTCTGAATTATTAATTTGTACATATTCATTGGATTTTTTAATACAAATACAAGGTTTGAACAAAAGCTACTTGGTTCGGTCGAACTGGCAACAAACACTATGGCTCTGCCCCTGTCAATGATTCTTTTTATTTCTAAAGTCTTGTTCTTTATTGTATGAGAAATGTTTGATGGGTTATTTCTTCAATTTATCATGTGTTAGATATATCTGTTTCTTGTTTTTTTTAAGCAAAGAATGAAAGAAAATACCGTAGTTAGGCATCTTTATGTGTAAAGATCATATCTTTTCAGTTTTTGGTGAATTGGGCAAGTGTTGTAATATAGATTCAGACCCCTTTTTAAATAACTTCCATTTCTTTTTTTCTTTTTAAATTTACATGTTGATTCTATTTGTACCTCAAATTTTGTTCTTGTTTATATGAGAAATGCTTGATGGGTTATTTATTCTATTTATTATCCGTTGGACATGGCTCTTTCTTTTTTGGTATGGCAACGAATGAATGGAAATGCTGTAGCTCGGCACCTTTAAGTGTAGAGGTCATTTCTTTAAGTTATTAGTGCACTGGGTAAATTTTATAGTAGAGACCCTTTAACAAAGAACTTCCAGTTACTTGGATTTAGCTGAAAAAGGAGAAAGATCAGCTCTAATTTTTGATTAACTGGGTTCTTGGTGAACAGTCTGGGTTTATGCTATATAGAGGCATTTTAACAAGTAATTTCAATTTTTTGACACATCCAATGGATCATATGCAATGGTTATAGCCAAGTCTACTAGAGTATTTTGAAGCCCCCTAAATACTGTGTATCCAAATTCCAAGCTCCTAAACAGCCCTGTCTTTCTTGACTGAGTTGTTGACAGTATACAGTTGCCAACTTTATTTTGGCTGATTGGTAATCCTGTGATAGGGAGGTTTGAGGTTTTAGAACTTGGAATCTGTTCTGACCTTTTTGGGGCGTGTCTGAAGAACCATTTTGATTTTGTGATGCCATCAGTGACAGATTCTTTATTAACTACTTTGTCATATCATCACTCTCAGCACATTTGTCTCTGTTAGAAATGATATCAGTAGTATTTGACTCTGATGATTTCAATCTGAAAAATAGTGAGGTCGACATTAATGACTAGATTGAATGTTAGCAATGTATTTAATATATTGACATTGCATCTGATGCATGTATTTATTTACTTGTAGGTGCTGTTTATGGGACTTATGAGGCTATTAGATACAGGGTAAAGTTCTTTCTCTCTCTCTCTCTGATCCGATGATAACAAATTACTATTAGGGCCTTTGTTATGTCATTGTTGAATTTATAACAGTATAGAAATAGCTATATGCATTGCAGTATATGCGCAGTGATCAGCTAGCTTGCGCTTTGGGTGTCTGATCTCAATGCCTGGTGTTGTTTAGCAAACACATTACAAAGTGTTACTGATCTAGAGTATGCAAAGTTCTCGTCATCTTACCCTTTTCCATCCAAAGTTCATCTTTATTGACCAATGTGTTAGTCAGTTTGAATTATAAGTTTAACTTTCTCTTTGGACATAAGCCTCATTCTTATCTAATATCATCTTATAAGCAACTTATAATTGGCAATGGCAGATAAGTAGACGATGACAGAGATGGATCTTTTAGAATTTATGATTAAGATGCTGAAATATGACAAGTAAAAGCATACAGACTTGTAATCTTTGTTTTATTGGCATCCGTTGGTAATTTCCTCTGATGTTAGTTCATTTCTGGAAAGTTGGCAAGATTTAACACATTACAGAAAGATCAGAAGGATCTGGTAAATGAGAGAGAGGTCCGTTATGAACATTTTAGCGAGCATAAAGTTACTGTCACAGTATAGAGGAAAAAAACACTGATTTCGTTCCATCTGCCTAAGCTTTGGAGGGAAAACTATTTGATGCTTATGGTGGTGGGAAGTAACAGGTACTCGGTGGAATAGTCGAGGTGCACATGAATTGGCCCATATTGCCATTTTGGAAAAAAGTTTAAGACTTATTATTGTGGAGAATGTGATTCGAAAGTGTTGCTGCTAAATGCAATTTGCTTCGATGTATTAGCCTAATGATACCAGTTAACTTTAATGGAAATTGCAGGTGCCTGGCCTTATGAAAATCAGATACATAGGACAAACTACTTTGGGCAGTGCAGCCATTTTTGGTCTCTTCTTGGGTGCTGGAAGCTTGATACACTGTGGAAAGTCTTACTAAGCATATCTTTGCTAGCTGCAGTTAAAATTTCTGATTATCCGAGTCGTTATCAGACTAGTGTGCCTGTGCAATTCCAATATTTTTTTTGTGTATTTCAGTTAAGTGATGATGTTTAAGTTGGTGATTCATAATCGAGCTTTTCTCTAACATTTCAGCTGCAGTTTATGGCTCAGTTGGTAGGCTATGGGGTTACCTCGTTCCGCTTTTTCCGTCATGTAACAATAAACATCAAAAAGATAACAAGGTAAAGAGAAGGGAAAAAGTTTTATAGCGCGTTGGAATGGTAACTCCAGATTTGCAGTTTGATACATTTTCATTGTGTGCACAGATATAGGTAAAACCTTGTATGCAATGGTGCACAGATATAGATTCATTCTTCGTACTTGTTCCAGCTTCACAACCCTTTGTGGGTTGGTAAGAAGTTAAGTCTACGACGCGTAGTGAGGTCCTGAGCTAAGCCGTGGCTAAACCTTGAATGAGTAATGCCATAATGTTTTGTTTCCTTTTAAATGATTATTGACATATGTTAAGAGAGCAGCGTAGACGTTCACATTTTAACTTTGCTTAAATTTGCGTTTTTCATCTACTCAAGCGCCAACCCCTTTAACGCTTACGGAGATTACTTCTACTAAAAGTGAACTTTTTAGATATGAATTAAATATCGATGAAGTTCATATCATCCACTTAAAAATGGTCAACTAATGGATTTAACTTTTACGTTTGTAAAGACTCGAATTGGTAATTTATCAAGTTTGGAAGAGTAAGAATTATCTGAAAGATGATCTTCCATCACATTCAAGAAGCCATAAATAATATGGATATCCATAGTATCCCCTGATTAACCCATTTTTTATCCAGGTTAGATATTTTATCCATTTTTGTATTATCTATTTTCGACCCGCTCATATCGGACCTGATCCCCTTGTTTGCCACCCAACTGTGATCCGAATTGCGAGTTGTGTCCTGAGTTGCAACTTCTTTATAGCGAAAATGTCACCGCATGGACTGGTAAGTTTCTCTCTTTATGTGAAACAAAATTTGCACGCATATTATCTTTCTCCCAAACATAATTTGCAGGTCTGAATCTCCTCAAGATTGTCCTTTGTTTGCTTAATAAAATAGTCACCTCTAGGTTTTATTAATAGGAAAACATCATCCTGCCACTTAACATACACGAGTTACTACATAGTACTAGTTACTTTTGGACGAACAGTAGCATTGCCATACAACCAGTACAATTAAAAGCCATCGTTTCGTTGCTTAAAACGACGAAGCGATGAGAAGCTAGGGGTTGTCGCTTCATGGGTGAAGCCTGTGCTTCAAACAATGATGCGCAGAGTGATTCAAACAAGCAGCAGTCAGTTTGCATTTACAAAATATTGAACAAATCAGTATCCCGTGGAATTAGTGGAGGTGCGTGCAAGCTGCACCGGACATCAAGGTTATCCAAAAAATAAATAAATTACTGAACAAATCTGCAAGCTTCAACAAGTTGAGAGGAAGAGAGACAAACAAGTACTAAGTAATTGTATAACCAGAACCACTTGCAGCAAAAATGGAAATGTAGAAAGAGGGTTGGGATTTGAAACCAGAAGATGCATTTACTTGAGAAATTTACAAGGAAGCTACTCTCAATAAGAGCAAGCAGTTAAAACTTTACATCTCTCACCCTCAATTCCCCACAAACACCATTATGGAGGGGAAAAATGGAAAAAAAAAAGAAGAAGGAAAAATAACAGGTCAAGCCATAAGAAGATAAAGAAAAATCTAATGAAAACTTAGAAGCAAACCTCTACTCCTAGTTCTTTTTTATGACAACCCCCGATACCACCCCACAGATTTGAGAAGCCAAACTAAGCGATGAATATGATCTTCCCCGTAAAGCAGAGATTTTCCGACAGGGAAGAAGAAAAAGAAGAGGTCAAGAAAAGAAAAAATCACTTACAAATTTATTAGCATGTTTCAATGTGGTAAGTCCTCGCTTACACTGCCAACACTTGACTTGTCCCCCATGCGGACGTTATATTGCTCATAAACTCTTGCGCGGTTCTCTGCCCACCACTGTTCAGCTTGTTTCTCGCTAAATCGTTTTCGACTGCATTTAGGACACATCAGTCTTTTGATTCCAATGGAGAAGTGGCTATATGCAACTTAAAGCATTCACACAAAGAATGTCATCGTAATCAACCCATCAAATGTTTAAAAGCACACAAACACAACATTTTTTTTTTGTAGGACTGAATGCATTCTACTTAGTTGGATTAATATCACTCTGATCCTAAATAATTTCCATTTTAAGGAAAATTAGGGATCATCTAGCCATTCCTAACGAGGATATTTTTCTCATTTCTACTAAAGAGAGATGGATCACTTTAACAGAGAGAGCATGGCCAGGCTCAAACCATATTCCTTGAAATGTGCTCAGAGAAATTGAAAAAGTAATTACCCGCAGAAATAACAAATGAATAATTACCGGAGATCATTTATTTTGACAAGAATAATGCAGAGGATTAATTCCATCAAATTTAATGACCTTAAGCCATAGTTAACGTACCTGAAGCGAACACGTTTAAGATCTTTGACACCTCCAGGTAGGGAGGTAAGTGTAATATATACACCTGGTTCATCTTGTTCGACCCATTCATTCTCATTACGAGAATCACCTTCTTTTGTTCTGGCCCCATTTCTTGGGGTTGGTTCTGGAAACCCTTGCCTGTTTTGAACAGCATTGCGATTACTGGCATTGCTTGATCCGTTAGAAAGTAGTTGGCTGTTAGATACATTTGACTCCACATCTTGGAAAGTTAGTTGACTATGAACTCGGTCAATACAGCCATTTGGCATATCACCAGTGGTAAGATTGGAAGCCAAGGAAAAAGATGTAGGAGATTTGATGTTCCGGGAAGCACCTACTGGTAACCTCTCAGCCATCTCCTTCAGCTATGAAAGATAAAGATGACAAAACAGATTATCAGCAAAAGAAGCTAATGAAAGGCAGGTCAACTGAAAATTATGTTTTCAATAACTTTACAAATCATCTCTATCTTCAATAGAAGGGCAACAAAAATACTACACTAAAAGGATATTGATGAACAATCGCACATAATCTGACCACTAGGGAAAACAAGCTAAACTATGATAAGCTTGAACTGTTAAAACAAATCCAAAAAAAAAATGAACGGCAAATTATAAAGAAACTTTTTTTTTTCCTTCTGTTGTTTTACAGACTGAGTGCCTTCATCCTTTTACACGCAAGCTATATTCCATGTGAACTTAAAAGGTTAACTGCCAATAGAAAAAGTAGAATTGCAATTTTATCACATATAAAATTTGGGTCCACTTAACTTTTGCAGGTATACAAAAAATGTTGGAACTCGGATTTCATGAAGCTGGACATTGGTACGAAAGAAATCCCAATAGTTTTGGGAGAGAAATAAATGATATTCTATTTGAAAAGGATGAAGTAGATTGTTGATCGAATACGATTGTTGAACCAAAATCACATGCAATTACTTTGACATAACAAAAAGACAACTCCAAGATGCATATTCGAGAAATGCCATAAGATTGTAGTCATTCAAGATGTACAAAAACTTATGACCTAAAGACACAAAAGAAAAAGTATGCATTATTAAGTGTTTTAGCACAACTGATAACACAATGACAAAAGAAAGTGCACACTCGCATCTAGACCAAAACAGAGAAATACTCTGAGTAATGACAACCACATACTTCGTTGGACAGAAATTAATTTGTGTCTATATCAAACGACTGCATAAATGTCATACACCTATATGTATATGTATCTAAATGTTGTTAGACCATCTTACTTGAAAGACTGTTTAATAAATTAAGCAGTAATAATTTAGTACAGTAAATGAAAGCTTTATTCTCCTATTCCAGCATTAAATTTTTAAGTGGAACACATTCTTATTTATAAGAGTTGCCCCATTTCATTAACTCAAAACAGAAAAAATTTGCGCTGAGAAACATTTCATCATGAGCGCGCGCAACTTTTTGACATAAAAACTAAAGCAGCTTACCTGAGCAGTAAGTGACTTGATAACTTCTTTTGCTGCTTTGCATTTGGCAGTCTCTTCTCCAGCAATGGCTATTGCCTCCTTTAGCTGCTTACCAGATCTTTCCAGTTCTATCTCTTGAAGTTGAGCCTTCCGCGTGAGATTTTCCACCTATGATGAAGATCGTTCAACACAGTGCTTTTTTTAATGAATAATACATCCATTTGATTTGGATGATTCAATTTAAAAAAAAATCGTGATGCTTAAATACATACAAACAATTTAGATCCTAGTCTCACTCTTATATGAGAATGACATTATAGATAAGATGTAACACAGCATTTAAAAAAGGATGCCTGAAATGGAAAGTGCGATAATGCCATGGACAAAAAGATAACTAAAAGGTGAACAGTAAGTTTTATAGGATGGTTGAGACATGCATATTATCTAGGAGTAAATATTGAGGCTTAAAGCCCAACATATCCATGGATGAATGCCATAAGTATGCAAGATATTAAGATGAATACGGACAAGAATATGCAAGATATTAGGCTGAATATGGACAAGAATACAAAAATTCATCTTTATTTAAAAAAAAGAAAGAGAAGATTAGAAATGATCATATCCAACCGAAGGGGTAACTAGCACAATTGAAGGACCAAATGGGAAAAAAGGTCCCCACACCGCTGATTTGCCTAAAGAGGCAAATTCTCCGGTATTGGAATGTAATAAATTAGAATAGAACAAAATGGATATAGAAGATTCACTAGCCGACTCCACTTGGATTTGGATTTACATGAAGATGATTGGTTGATATTTATCCGAACCTAAAATCTTTACATACGAGATGTACTTAAGCAAAACTGGAGAACATCATAAAGTACATGGTTCTATACAAAAGGGTATCTGATCGGGAGATTAAAATCGGTCAAAATAGGAGATCATTGATGGACTATAATTCACAACTTTCCAGCAGGCTTACATTTTTAGTGTAACCAATTGCATTTTATATGGGGATAAGCCTTGATCTGGTAGATGACTCAATTATTCCCTTCTTGCCCCCTCTGCCTATTCCTCCCAGAACACACAAAAAGACAAAGAGGAACGCAGAAAGGCAAAAAAGAAACAAAGGTCTAGTGTCTATCTTTACTACTCTAACACATGTCAATAGACCTTTTTTAATCTTTCATAAGTGCATTCCATTTTGGATAGACTTGTAAATAGAATTCATTTAAAAACTTCAGTATCTCCTTATATTCATTATTTGACCTTTTTAATTAATACGAAAACTTCATTATTTAGACATCATGCACCTATTATCATTCTTAAAGCAAAATTAATTACATTCTTACATGGTGTTGGCCTAGAGACCCTAACTTTTCTTTTTCTGGAGTTCCTATTCTTGTTCTTTTTTCCAAGCTAAAAGATTAAATAAATAACTCAGTTTCGTAGTGACACGATGTTGGCCCCAAGACCCCAAATTTGCTTCCCGTGGAGATCCCTTTTCGTTCTTTCTTTGAAAAAGTAAAAATAAGGTAAAATATTAAGTCAAAATTAACGTGAGTATTTTCCTTCCAAAGCAAAGCCAAACATCCATTGATAAACCCATCCTTCCACAACTTAAAAAGGCAAAAAAACTTCACCATTTCATTTTACAGTGACATAATAAAAATAGTAAAAACTAATTTTGATTGTTATAGAGCTAATAAACTTACTTTCAAAGTTTTTAAGTTTTTTTTCCCGATTTCCACAAGAAGCATTTCAAAATATACACTTCCTCGCCTTTCTAAATCTTTGAATTAATTTTGTACGAATTATCATGGGATATACATGCAGCGCACGTAAATAAAGACTAGTAGAATAAAATGCATATCTATTACATTGTAAATGATGTGCTTGAGAAATCATATTAAGATCTTGATGCAAGATATTGCACCTTTTTCCGTTTCGGAATAGGAAAGAGACAGGCTTTCTTTACTTAAACTTTTTTGTATTCTAATATATACAGGCATGAGAGACACTTTCTTTTATGTCTTTTTTAGTTTACTATTTTTGTTTTTTGGATAGCGAGTTTCTTTTTTAGTTTAATTACTCTTGGGATGAGATATATTTCTTTAAAATAAGCAAATGAATGAGAGACATGTTTCCGCACAAGCTAACGAATTGGCTTTACTTACTTTTTTTGGGTAGGTAAGATCTTTTATTGAACTCGTACCAAGATGGTACAGAAACAGGTATATATTGGGTTTAATTACTGTATTCGACCATTCTTCACCACAACTGGCATTTACCAAATAAAGCTACTTGCCCAAATACAAGGATCTGAAGTATGTTTTTCTAACTCCTTTTTTTTTGTCCTCTCACTACTACAATCACAAGTCCTAAAAGGTAGTTTCTATGATAGCGTTACTCTTTAAGGTCAAGTTGATCTGCGCAATACACGTTGCATTGATGTAAAAGAACCATGGATCCGCTGTTGGGCAAGGATGCCACAGAGATGCACTTATAGGCATCTTTGGGAAATGATAGGATGCCAGATGCCGATGGATAATCTTAGTTGTTCTATGATTTTACAGAGAAGACAAGCCTTGACAGCAACTTAAGTTTCACGTTCAAATGTAGATACTACTTCTATGCAGGTGTGAACTTCTAAAAGGTAATCCTCCACAATCTACAATGAAGCAGACTAGTAGAGTCATTATTAAGAGTGAAGAGATTCCCACATTCAGCCACGCACTCTTGCAAATAACGATCTATTTTAATCTCTAGATGGATTGCAATTTTGATCAGTTGATTGTCCTTTAGGTTAGGTTTTTAGCCTGTCAGATACAATGAACAGGGAAAAGCAGCAACCAGGGGATCATTCCACAAGATAGTGCCTAAAAGAAGATACATCAGTGACCTGGAGGCGCAAAAGATTGTTAAAAATTCAGTACAAGATGACATATTACTAATAATTCTCTGATTTTACCTCTCAAATAAATTCTCTGATTCACTGTCCATTTAGTTACACTATCATGTCTTATGACACCTCTAATGAACCGACCAATAAAGTAATACTTCTTATAAACTTGGATGAAGTTTCTCAGCATTGTACGATAGACATGCATAACCATTTATCTTTGACCACAAGTACTAAAACAGTATCTGAAAAGTTATCTCAAGCCCAGCAGACAGCCGGATGCTATGAATATGGTGTTCTCTAGAAACTCTAGAGGATTTCTTGCCCCACATCTCATGTTTGACACTTCACATTACAGAAAGTGTCCAAAAATTCTTAGAATCATAGAGAAGCTTAAATCTTTGTTTTTGAACTCACATCAGCAACACGGATAATATGTGGAGCAAACTGAGGAAAATGCGTCACAAGTAGATGACTGCTCCTTACACAAATACAAATGACATACCTGTGCTCTTAATTTGATAACCTCTTGGCTAAGGCCATCATTTGTCCTTTTAGCATCGTCCAAAACAATCTTTGGAGATGTGAATCCACCCAATGTTGGAGTTGGCGTAGTAGAACGAGGTGGACTGGGCCGTCTAGATATTGGTGATGTTGCTCGAGAAACAATTCTTGATCCAGGAACTGAAGCTGAAAAGAATTTCTTCGACGAGCCAAATACTGGATTAAAAGACTTGGAAATGTTGAGAGCTCCCCACTGAGAGGTACCATTTGGAATAGGTGACACACGGCTGCTGTTAAATTCAAGTTTTTTCTTCTGTTTGGAAGAACGGTTTTCTACTTGTTTGAAGGATTCCATTGAAGAAAATCTAGCTAGTTGAGGTCGAGACCTTGTTTCCGACTTAGTGTCCTTGTCTGTTATATCAGTTGATGCCTGATGCATGCTTCCTCGTCGACTCATAGAAGACTGAGAAGAAGCATCGGTTTCAATAGCTTTTTTCAATTTACTGAAGCAATTGTCACAGACACGATAGGGTTTATTGGGATTCGGTGCCATTGATGCCCTCAGTGATTTCTTGCTGCTACATGAATGACAAAAGACAAGCCCACAGTTATAACAGTTGTGGCGTTTCCTTTTAAAGTTAAAAGGAAGACGACAGCCAGAACACATGGATTGGTCGACCCCTGATACCCATTTATGAAGGCAAATAGCAGCAGTAAAATTAGTACCACAAGCAATACTTTTGACTTGCTTGTCTTTTAAAGCTTCCACTAGAGTTGGAGAATTTCTGTCATCAGTATCCCCATGACCCAATCTTCCGTTTGCCCCCTTTCCCCATGTGTAAACTTCAGTTCGAGAAGTCAAGACAGCAACATGATAAGCACCACAAGCAATCTCCTCCACAAAACTCTTTGCCAGCTTGCCTTCAACACGACGGGGCAGCTTCCCATCAGCTTGGTGATGACCTAATTGCCCATATACAGGACTCCCCATTGTATATACATGACCAGAAGTCGTCAATGCAACTGTCAAGCTGTGTCCACAAGCAACCTGGCAAAAGTTTGGTTCAACAAGAGCTGCAACACATGTAGGTACAAGTTTTGACTCCTTATCACCATGCCCAAGCCTACCTTTATCACCATCTCCCCAAGTAAAAAGTTTTCCTGATGAACAATTACTTGAACTTGAGCTTCCGACCATGACTTCAACAACCGCTGCAGTATGCCAAACCCCACAAGCTGCTCGTACAGTTCGAAGCCCCTTTAAAGACTCCACTTCCCTAGGTTTAGAAACACTTTTTCTCTCTCCATGACCAAGAACACCAAAAGTACCATCGCCGAAAGTAAATAATTGACCAGCAGAGGTCACCACCGCAGTATGCCAGGGCCCACACGAGATATAGGAAACGTGTATGCCCTCTAAGGGTCCATTTACTCTTTTGGGGACCCAATGACTAACTTCATTTCCATGCCCAAGAAGACCAAAATCACCATCACCCCATGTGTACAAATCACCGGAGAGTGTTACGGCACAAGTATGATTCTCACCACTTGCAACAAGCTCAATGTTCGAATGGCTGAGTGAATCTATAAGCTTCGGATGCAGAACATCAGAATCAATACCATGACCAAGCCTACCTCCTGATTCCTCACCCCAGGAGAAAATCTCGCCCTGCTTTGTCACAAGTGCTGCATGTCGGCCACCACAAGCTATATTTTGAACATCCAATACCACTGCAGACTCTAAAGCTTTGGGAAACAGAGAATCTAATTTTGCACCAAAAGAACTGCCAACTCTATGAGGTCCACCACCTAGGACACCATCCCCAGTGCCTTCTCCCCATATAAAAACATCCCCCAAAGCATCACCATCATCATGACCAGAACCTTGACTTGATGAGCTAACTGCACTTGAAAGGCTTACTCTAAAATTATCCATCCCTATTCCCTTCATCTGACCATGCATGCTATCTGAACCTCCAGAAGACAAGGAATGAACAGAAGCACTAGCAGAATCTGAAGGGAAAAACCCTTTGGGTGGTACAGCATACAAAATTACATCAGAAAACGCCTTATCTAGACCGTTTTTAGGAGGGCTTTCATATGGACTATGAAGCCGAAGCTGATCACCACCATCCTGAAGGACATGTAGGATCTCATTCAAAATCTCAGAGAGGGAAATCAAACAAAATATAAACATGAAAAATTTACGGATACATTTCATCTGCATATGCATAAGTAGACATGTGGATGCTATGGTACCTTCTGCAAGCTGTCACCGCTACTAAATGGAGAATGCAGAGGAGAGCTCCTTCGTGTATATGTTCGAGGACTAGTAGCACCAGAAGAAATTCCATCGCTCCTTGATTCTGTTCTCCATTTTCTCTGGTGCCCACGAGAAATTAAGGCCTTCAAACCACTAAACCAAACCTCCGCTTCATCTTTATCTTTACATATCTAAAAAGAGAAAGGGACAAGCAAAGGTGTGATGAATTTGGTGCAAGAACCATTATCTGACAAAAAGGGGATAATACAAAGCAACAAAAATCACAATAAATTTTTTTCTCTAAATGAAAGACACAGCTGTTACTAATGAAAGTCTTACCAAATCCAGTGATCTGTCATTGTATATAAGTGAAAATGACTGATACTCCTTCTCGGGTCGTGGGTACCTTTGAAAAATTGGCTGGAATAGAGCATTAATTCAGATCAGTGAATACTAACGAGAACGTTTGCCTTGTTATGGTTGACAGTTATAGCGAGAGATGTGTGTGTGTATGTGTGGGAGAAGGCAAGAAAGACAAAAACTGACAGATTCATACAGCACAATTAATCAAATCAACTATGGATTGAGCAACCTTCTTTTAGCAGTGTTTGGACCTTGGTCCTATTCATTCTTCACCCATCTACTTTTTCCTCATCTTTCATCTACTCTCAAGTGTTTTTATTAACAAAATTAAATTATTACATCAAACAGAAGACAAAGTATTATGCCAGGAGAAGCGTGCCTAGAGCCAAAACTTCTAGCAAGTTCATAACTATTCACAAACAGTGTTAAGGTTCTCTGTGACTTCATCAGATATCACTTAAGTTCCCCTTCTAGTGTATAGACTCTTCAATCATGAGTACTGATACCACACAAAAAGATACAGAGACGGATTTGTTCGTATTATGGAGAAACCAATCAAAAAAGTTTCAGGACAGAAACAGGCTTTTCACCATGGGGAGAACTTACAGTGCGCTGCCCAGATATTATTCTTGACACATGACTTAGCTTCAGGTGTTTCTCCTCTTTACCTGAAAACCATATTAAAGCAGACTCATCCTGCAACCACAATCAGAATTAATTTTTAGATACTAAAGCATTAATTCTCAATTAGAGCTAGATTTCAAAGGACACAAAGTAGTCCAGACTTCAGATTTTTTTTCTTTTTTTTTTTTGATAGAACTTCTTTTGATAGGTAAAGTCCAAACTTCAACTTAATAAAGAAAAGAAATTCCGTTTAACTGAGATACAACAGCAAATCCAATTTCTAGTAAAGGTATAGACAGACAATCTGTGCAGCATGAAAGAACTCTTCTTATGAAACCACAGGTTTTGTTACAACCAAAGTCATCAGCAAAGACAGACAGAAATGGCCAGCATCAAGCGTTAAACCTTAACAAGAGACTGAAGCTCAACTATTGGGACAGAGCGGAAGAAGGAAACAGAGAATAAATGGATTCAATGACATTGAACTACATGCTGCACCCTTAAACAGTAAAAAGTACCGTTCTAAAAAATGGTTGATTCTCTCTCAGGTATGAGAAAAACAGCATATCTGAATAAAGAACCACTCTAGGTGTATGTGTTTGTGGAAATTATCCATTTTGTTTCAGCATAAATGAATGGTTTCAAAGTTTTGGTTGTTGGATAACATGACAGGATAGAACTTCGGAAGACAATATGATTACCAACTTTTGCTGCATTTCGCTTGTAACTCAACTTTAAATATTATTCTGCATAGATAAAATGCTACTTTTGCTTGTCTTTGGTATGAGGTAGTTCAGATATCACGTATTGTTTTCATAGTAGCAGAAAGATTAAGGAGCCTGGACTAACTGATGCTTACTTTTCATGCTTGATAATGCACATTTTCCTTATGTCATGTAGTATTTCTATCGTTTGAATGATGATCCTCCTATCTGAAATACAAAACTCATATGGACACACCACACACGCACGTACATCAATTCTGAAGAAATAGAAAGTAAAAGGAACTGATACAGTAAGCATTTGTGAAGTGAACATTAGGTAATTCGATCAGAACCTAAAAGGGTTTCTCAAGTAGATAGGCTGCAACACACATTTTGGGTAACCGATGTACAGTAAGACACAAAACTGAAGATTCCGCAAACTTCAGAGCAGCTGTAAAATCAACCGGAGAATGTAGAGGGAAATTACAATAGGAAATGCATAGTTTGCTAACCCCTTTTATAGTAATATTCTCTCTATTACTGCTTATACTATTACACGATACTAAAACCCTTCTCTTGCCCTTCCTTGATCCAATTTTACACTGGGGTATTATACAAACAAGGGTCACATCAAGCACATTAACTCAAAAATTAGACAATTATCAAACATCTCCGGCAGAACCTGACAGATTAATTTATTTGATTTTTTAAGGCAATCAAAAAATGAACCCGATAGACTACTAGCTGCTGCTTGATAGACCCTAGAAGTTCTTATTCTTGCCCAATAAATTATAGAATAAAGGAGTTACACGTCAAGTGTCAAATATCACGGTTTTGTAGCATAATTGACAAAAGCAAAGGCCAGCATAGATATTAAACTACATGATTGGGAAAAGAAGAGTAAATTGCATCTCAACCTCATGCTACACTCAACAATAAAGAGAGAAATATTTTTTCTTTTTATTTTGACTAGTACAAATGATATCTTACGAGAATATTCATAGATGACAAAGAAAAAATTGGGGTAAGAATACAAAGTAATTTACACAGGATAAAGAAACATGAACTGATACTTACGTTTGACAACCGAAAGGGACAAAACTTTGGCTTCCCCCTTCTTCCATACTTGAGCAAGTATGCACCCTTCTTTAGAGCAGTTATTGCCTGATGAAAATCATAAGAAATAGAAGCTGAAAAGAAGTTTAAAAGGTCGAGAGACTTTGAACATAACAAATAAACAAAGAACAAGCAACACTAATAGCCCAATTTTCAGAAGTAGTTATATTTAGGTGGTAACTGAAATTACTTAAAATGACTTCATTGCTCTTGCTACCAAAATCAAGGTTTATATGACTTGGCACGTCAACAGCAGCAACAATATTCACACAATTTTATGACATGCCAATTGCTAATTCTTTGTAAAACATGCTATCCTAGTATTATTACCTTACTTGCCATTCCTATTCTATGTATAAATGATTACAGAATTATTGTGCCTCAATTAAACATGCTTTCTTTTATGATTCATCTGCATAAAACCATAAAGAGGAAGTTGATTACGAATTCTCACCACAGAATGCCAACAAATATTCTCAACATTAAAATACGAAACCACGAAAAAAGAAAATGAGAAGTGGAGAAAGTATTGCCACATTCTCATAAGTAAAAAAAGAAGTAGTCACATAGGTTAAAAATAATAGGGCATTCGACAAGTTTCCAGAGATTGCCAATAATGAAATACAATAAAATCAAACTATGCTTCTATCGCGAACCCGAACTAATAAGGATTCTCATCAATAGCCAAATACAATTCAATCAACTGCTCTTCCATTCCAAACTAGTTGGAGCCGACTTATCAATAACTAAATACATTTCAATCAACTACTACTCAATTCTAAACCAGCTGGTCAGCTAATCAATAATAAAATATAATTCAATCAGCTATGCCTCAATTGTCTACTGTAAGCCTAACGCCTCTATCTCAAACTAGTTAGGGTCAGCTTATCTAAATAAAATAGAATCCACAAAAGCAACAATACCCAACAAACTTCAGTTGCTATACAATTCAATCAACTATACCTCAATCCCAAACTAGTTGGACTCAGCTTATCAGTAATAAAACACAAAATTAACAAAAAACAATAATACTCAATAAAACTCCAATTGTTTAAACAATGGTAAAAAGTGCAAGTTTAAAAAAATTTAAAAAAATACAGTATATTAAATTTGTACCTGCTCAATATCCCTTTCAACTTGTCCACTAGCTCTGTTGGCATCTGAATTCATTCTATCAATTGACACCAAAGTCTGACACTTCCAAAACTAGCCCTAAAATCTCTAAAACCCTCCCATTCATTTATAAAAAAATTCAATTCCAATCACATTGAATACAAGCTCTATTCAAAATTCACCAAACGCCCTAGGAAAAAAAACTGAAAACTACTGATTACAATGATCATATATAGCCCCCCCAAAAATTGCAATTTGCAACTACTCAAAAAAAAGGTGAAACTTTTTTTTTTTTGGGTGTCACCTTTTTTTTTTGGGTGTGAATTGAAAATTCAAGAACTGAAGTGGGTATTAAGAAATAACTAAAATTAGCAAGACCCAGATAGCTGAAACTGTGAAAACGATTGAAAATGAAAGTTTTATAGTAAGAAAAAAAAAACGTCACTGCTTGTGAATTTGATAGAGAGAGAGATCAGCTGATAAAAGTGAAGCAATAGAATCTAAGGTTTGATCTGATTATTTGTTTTTGTTTTGGGCAATGGGTGCAGAGAAGCAGCAAAAACACGCACACACAAAAGTGCTACAGAAGATGACTGATGAGAGAGAGAGGAGAAGAAAGGTGGACTAAGGAGAATAGAATATAATATTAATATTAATTTTACTTTCTTTAAATTGAGGAAATAGCAGTTACTCCTATTAATTAAAAAATTTTGAAAAAAAATGAAACTTGTAGGTCGCTGGAACCATAGCGATCTGTTTAACTAAATTTATAGCTCGTCTGGAGCTTATAAATCAGCTTATTTGTTTTTCTCCAAAGTACTTTTAAAAAAAGTGTTTTTGACGAGAAATAGTTTGTGTTTGGCTAATTAATTAGAAAAATACTTTTAAGCAGTAATTAGTGTTTGACCAAGTTTTTAAAAACTGCTTCTAAGTCTATTTTTCTTAAAGTGCTTCTCAGAAAAGTGCTTTTGGAGAAAAGTTATTTTTTTCTACTTCTCCAAAACTGCTTCTGCTTCTCCTCAAAAGCATTTTTTTTCTTTTCAAAAGCTTGGTCAAACAACTCAATTTTTGGGCAAAAGTGTTTTTGACAAAAAAGAAACACTTTTGGCCCAAAAAAAATCTTGGCCAAACAGGCTATTATTCTATGCCAAATACATTTACAATCCATCCAACTTGCATCATTTTTTATTTTGGCACTTTATCGCTACCTTGTTTCATTTTGACCCTCCAACTTTATTTTATATGTTCCATTTTGGCCCTCCAACACTATTTCTTATGTTTCATTTTAACACAAAAGCTGAAATCAGTGCAAAAAAATATAGCTCGTGTGTATGCACAAATCTAAGGTGTAATAAATATCCAATTAAAAATTGCCACTTATTTTTTTTATCAATGTCAAACAGGTCAATACTAGAATACCTGAACCCGACCATCTTTTTTGTTGGCAGAGGCGGATGCACTTAGCGAAGCGGTGTCACGCGACACCGCTTCGTCAAATTTTTTACTAAATATATGTATTAATACTGTGAGGAAACAGATAAGTAGTAAAAAATGACACCACTTGACATAAATTGTCTCTTGGTGCATTGGTTATGTGCTTGATTTTGCTCTAAAAACTTAGAGTTCGAACCTCAACTAGCATATTTTTTTTGCCAATATTTGAAAGAGTCTTTATGGTTAAAAATTGTGATGAATTAGAATTGAATCCAGGACCTTTTTCTAACTTGGAATTCAACAAAACCGATAGACTAAGAATATTTTTTGTCTATAAGTATGATACTTGAAGTTATAATTCCTGTACATCTATAAATTTGACGCCGCTAACAAAAATTCTTGCGTACCCCCTGTTTGTGGGTTTATTTCATCTAAACGGGCCAGGTATGAAATCGGCAGATGAAAGCTTTGGAACTTAGTATGAAGATGGGGCAACAATGGATGAAAAAATACGGTTGGGTTCAAGTATTTTAATATTGACCCGTTAGACATGGATAAAAAAACAGGTGGCAATATTTAATTGGATATTTATTACACCTCATATTTGTGTATACACACAAGCTATATTTTTTGCACTGATTTCAGCTTTTGCGTTAAAGTGAAACGTAAGAAATAGAGTTGGGGAGCCAAAATGGAACATATAAAATAGAGTTAGAGGGCCAAAATGAAACAAGGTAGAGATAAAGTGTCAAATGAAAAATGGTGCCAAGTTGAATGGGTTGTATATGTATTTGGCCATTTACATAACTAACCATAGTTGTGTAAGGCCATATCTTTGACATCTGGATTTTTGTGGGCCCTGCCTCATAGTCATTCCACTTCTCTCACGTTGTCCGGGTTATTTGAAGAATTAATCCAAATAGCCGTCCACCCAACCACTTACAGTATAATATACGCACAATTTATATATTATATGTGTATAATTATATATAATTAATGTATAATATATGTATATGACTAAAAAAAAATAAACAGTAAATATGAATGACTATTTGCATAAAGATCCCTGCATGCAAATATTCCTACCTTGTGAAAGTAAAGAAGGTGTTTCCGATAGACCAGCTCAAAGAAAGTATGATCACAACATGACAAAGAAATACAAGTTACATATTTATTTTTGAAAAAGCACCATAACCTCACACAATTAATAGTAATTGTGTGAGATATAAAATAAAAAAGTTCATTTGACACATCCGACATATGGTTTGTAAGAACTACAAATTTGGGTCTATTTTTCTTATGCTTTATACTTAAGTCGCGTTTTACATATGCGTTCTGTATATCTTCAGGATTTCTTTTAAATAGCACACCGCTAGAATTTATTGAGTCAAAAGTGCACATTTTTTAAAAAGAAAAATCACATAAGCACTAGATTGTACTTGTTGCATTTGACTCATTTCTCATTAATTATTTTTTATTTTAAGTAATTTCTTCTTCTTTTTCTTCTTCGGAGGTTTAGATGTATAGTATTTAAAATCTATTGGCCTGACTTATCCAAATTTATGTCAAGGAAAATCTACTCGAGATTAAAACACTTCCTCCAAAAAGAAAATTGCATTTAAACTTTGTTGGGTTTTGCTATTAATAACAAAAGATGTGTGAACGGAAAATGGTGAAAAAAGAAATAAAGGGAAGTGAAAGTTTGAATTAGTTTACTTTACTAATGCACTTTGTCCGTCATTGGTAGAAGGAAAGAAAATCTTTGATAGATAAGCTTATCTTTTAGCTCTTAAAGAGTTAAGAAGAAGGCAAGCCTCGCGTCGTCGTCGTCGTTCGGCTTCGGCTTCGGATTTGGTCAAAGATTGATTGATTAATCTTTTTGGACAAAATTCTTTTCAATTATTTAATTAATTAATTAACAAAAATTCAATCCGAAATAATCCATGACCCGCGATCCGGTCCAGCACGTTTTCTTTCCCGGATTAATTTTAAATCCATTTGTTTTTCCCGCAATTTTTCCTCACATGTTCCAACAGCTATAGTTGTTCTAAAAGGTTGCAAACCTTTTCAGAAGCAGTGCCAAATTGGCTATAAATATTCCTTCAATCCCAGAATTTTTACTTACGAAATTTTCTGATCTTCTTCTTCTTTTGCACATAAAAAATCCGATGTGTTTTACAACATTCGAGTGGTTCGTTGTTCATCGGCATTTTTGGTACCAACACTCCGGTAAGTTAAATCATTCTATCCTGGGAGGATATATTCCAGAACCTTGGGTACTCGAGGGGAATAATTTCCTTAAGGACACACTGTGTATTCAGTGAGCTCGATTTATTCCTATACTGTTTTCAAAATTTTATTTGACGTTCCTATACTATTTTCAGAATTTATTTTGACATTCTAGTTCTATTAACTTTCTGTTTCTGTTTTTTCAGAAAGTTTATTGTTTTATTGATTTTATAGCAATACAATTTTAATAACAATCTTAAGGAAATTATTTTGTTATATTTTGTATTCTGTTTGTGGAGATTAAAACCTATGTGATTTTCTACTCCGTCTGAATTTTACTATTCTGATTTGATGATATAAAAACTTCATCACAGTATTGAAATTTAGAAAACGATTTCTACTCCGTCTGAATTTTACTATTCTGATTTGAACATATAAAAACTTCATCATAGTATTGAAATTCAGAAAACAATTTGAAGAACATAAAAACTTCATCGTTTTCTGTGAAACAGTATACAAAACTTCGATTTTTACTTATCATACGTATTGTTTATTGATTACAGTATTGTTTACTGTTCTTGTTTTGCCATTAATTGAACTCTTCTGTTGTTGACAGTGAGAAATTACAATTGATAACGGAAATCCTTTTGCGACTGTTGTTGCAACGACGATAGCCTTGTCAAGACGCACTACTGTTCCTCCGGCCGAGAAACCGGAGAAAGTTTCTGGAGCCAACTTCAAAGGATGACAGCAAAGAGTAGTCTTCTAGCTTACCACACTTGGTATGCAGAAATTCACTAGTGAAGAGCCTCCAGTGCCTGCTGCGGACATGCCGGACAATGAGAAGTTCATGATTGTTGAGGCGTGGAAGTAGGCAGATTTTCTTTGCAAAGGCTATATCTTAAGCACTTGAGAGGATGACTTGTACAATGTGTACAGTGCGGTGAATGCTTTGAAAGAATTATGGAACGCACTTGAGAAGAAGTACAAGACGGAAGATGCATGCTTGAAGGAGTTCGTGATTGCCAAGTTTCTAGACTATAAAATAATAGACAGCAAAACTGTGGGAACCCAAGTTTAGGAGCTTCAACTTATTTTTCACGACCTTATTGCTGAAGGTATGGTCGTGAATGAAGCATTTCAAGTGGTTGCAATGATTGAAAAATCATCTCATTCGTGGAGAGATTTCAAGAACTATCTTAAGCACAAGCGCAAAGAAATGAAGTTGGAAGATCTTGTGATACGTCTAAAGATTGAAGAAGAAAACAAAACAACCGAGAAGAAGTCTCGTGGAAATTCAACGATCATGGGAGCTAATATCGTTGAGGAGACTTCTCCAAAAAGTAAGAAGGGGAAGAGGTCTTCTGGACAGACTAAGGAGCAGAACAAAAAGAAATTCAAGGGCAACTGCTACAATTGTGGAAGAGTTGGTCACAAAGCCCCTGATTGTCATCTCCCGAAAAAGGATAAGAAAAAGGGACAAGTCAACATAGTAGAGAAGAATGATGACATTGATGATCTTTGTGCAATGCTTTCAGAATGCAACCTAGTTGAAAATCCGAAGGAGTGGTGGATTGACTATAGAGCCACTCGATATATTTGTGCTGTCAAAGAAGCATTTGCGACTTACTCTACTGCTGGTCCCGAAGAAGAGATTTCCATGGAAAATAATGCAACGGCCAAGATTGGAGGTTATGGAAAGATATTCCTGGAGATGACTTTCGGCAAGGTGTTAACGCTCAACAATGTTCTTCATGTTCCTACTATTAGGAAGAATTTAGTTTCTACTTCTTTACTTGTAAAGAATGGATTTAAATGTGTATTTGTTTCTAATAAAGTTATTGTAAACAAGAATGAAATATATGTTGGAAAAGGCCACCTCACGGAGGGCCTTTTCAAACTCAATGTAATGGTTGTTGGCAGTATAAATAAAATTTCAGCTTCTTCTTATTTATTGGAGTCAAATGATTTATGACATATTCGTTTAGGACATGTCAATTATAAAACCTTGCAGAAGTTAATTAATTTAGAAGTATTGCCTAAATTCGAGTGTAATAAATCGAAATGTCAAATATGTATTGAATCTAAGTTTGTAAAACATCCTTATAAGCCTGTTGAAAGGAATTCAAATCCTTTAGACTTAATTCATACTGACATTTGCGATATGAAGTCGACATCATATCGAGGTGGGAAAAAATATTTTATTTTTATTGACGATTGCACTCGATATTGTTATGTTTATTTACTTAATAGTAAAGATGAAGCAATTGAAGCATTTAAGCAATACAATAAAGAAGTGGAGAATCAATTGAATGAAAAGATCAAAATGATTAGAAGTGATAGAGGTGGAAAATATGAATCTCCGTTTGTAGAATATGTTCGAAATATAGAATTATCCATCAATCTACTGCACCTTACACACCTCAATCCAACGGAATTGCAAAAAGGAAAAATCAGACATTAAAGGAAATGATGAATTCTTTATTAATAATTTCCGGATCACCGCAGAGTTTGTGGAGGGAAGCTATCCTTGCAGGTAACCCAATACTCAACAGAGTAACCCACAGCAAAACACAATCTATTCCATATGAAAAATGAAAAGGAAGAAAACCCAGCTTGAAATATTTCAAAGTGTGTGGGTGTCTAGTATAGGTACAAGTTAATTTACCTAAAAGGGTTAAAATCGGACCAAAAATAGTAGATTGCGTTTTTATTGGATATGCTACAAACAGTAAAGCATGTCAATTTTTGGTTCATAAATCCGATAATCCCGAGATTCAATACGGTAATGGAATCAAATAATACTGAATTCTTTGAAAGCATCTATCCATATAAAACTGAATGCGAGTTGTTAAGTGAAAGACCTAAACGACCTGGGGAAGAACCAAAGGAAAAATACTCAAAGTATAGAAGATCCAAGGCGTAGTAAATGTCAAATAACATCTACTTCCTTTGGACCAAATTTTGTGTTATTTTTGCTTGAAAATGAGCCTCAAACTTTTAAAGCAGCTATGTCCTCTTCTGAGTCAGTGTTTTGGAAAGAGGCAGTCAATAGTAAGATTCAATCAATTTTGGGTAACCATACATGAGAATTGGTTGATCTTCCTCCGGGAAATAAGCCTTTAGGTTCGAAATGGATATTTAAGCGAAAAATTAAAGCTGATGGCACTATTGACAAATATAAGGCAAGACTTGTTGTCAAAGGGTATAGATGATCATGCCCAACTATGCCTTATTAAAAAAGGACAAACGAACGTTGCAAATATAATATGAGTATTTCGCCCAGAGTCGAACCCACAAGGAATTAACCTATCAATTACTCTTGTCAGACTCACTTAATCCTACATAATCAACTTCCCAAACGTTTTGAATAACAATTGAGGATATTTTCACTATCTATGAAGGACTGCAATTAAGTAAACAAAGACTAACTATGATCAAGTTGTAAACAATTAAGAGAAGGATCTAAGGTTATGATTTCCTCTTTTGTTGGAATCCCTTCCAGTTATGTTTCACATAGATTCGCCTAATCTCCTCTATCAGTCATGAGCACTCTTATTACCGTAAATCTCTCCCAGTAATCATGACAATTTACTAGACGCACTCTCCCGAGTTATGCTAGCTGGCTTTGTTTATTATAGCTCACTTTAGATTGCACCCAAGGCTACGTTATCCCTAATCCCACCTTTAAACCCTCGGTTATTGATCCCTCATATACTCTGGAGGTGTTGTTGTTCAGCACTTACCTAAATATGCACTCTCTCCCGAGTTATGCATACTAAATAGGCACAGCTAATTGAGGATCTTACCAATTAACTACAACAGAACATAGTTGAAACAAACAGAGATTAAACCAAGCAATCTATATTAACATAAAAATAAGTTCATTCTTCAATAGGGTCTATCAAAAACTTAGACTAAATATTTAGCTACTCATACTAGTGTTCATCATAACAATAGCTAAATTCATCACAAATAGTAAAATACAAAAGGAAGAAATGAAGAACTCTATGTTGAAGTCTCCTCCTTGCCTCTTGTTTCTCCTCCATTGAACTTCGCTATCCAGATCTTGATAATCCTCCTCTAGGCGAGCTGGACCTCTTTTAGGTTTTGTGGGATTGCCCCCGAACTTCTAAGTTTACCCATGAAATTCATTTTTTTGGAGTTGGACTAGCGCGGTCTCGCCCGGGCGCGCTAAAGGCCGCGCATATGGCCTACCATTCTGCCTCGAATTCCTGGGCTAGCGCAGTCGCGCTAGTCTGGGTTCTCATTTCAGCCCTTCTTTCTCTCTTCTTCCCACGTACTCAGCTCCGAGGGTTTCTCTTGCTTCAATCTAGCTCCAATTACAGTTCTAAGTCCTCATACGCATAACTCGCTCGTGCAAATCATGAAATTCACAATTAGAGCCAATTTACCATAATTTAACTATCATACAACAGTCAAACCTAGTCAAGCTGGGGCATAAGCAGTCGCCAGATTACATAAATCTAGCCTATTATCAACACCCTACACTTAAATCATTGTTAGTCCTCGAGCAATCCATCACACTCTATAAAGGTCCCTTCGCTAAGTCTTTTCCTCTAACGTATCATACCAAGAACAAATCACCAAAGTTACACCTCGTAGTGAACAATCTTTGCCTCAAAAGTTGACTCTCACGTGCCGTGCAATATTCATACTTACTCAAGTTACTCAATACATCAGTCAAGACTTACCTTTCCTTCGTGAATCACATTCCCTCACATCACACAAGAGAGTAGTTCCGCAAATATTAATATTGAGAACATTTAGGAGCTTAGATTAAAAAAATCCGCTCACTCTAAAAAAGAACATTCATATGCCACAAAGACGCACCATAGGCTTGCCCGTAGTGTACTACTCTACTAATCGAACCCATTCAGTCAAAGATCAGTTAGGACTTCACTTGGTTGTAATGTAGGCTAAGGGACGGGTATGATATATTTGGATATAGTGGCTAACCTCCCTAAGAACTTTTAATACAATTACATTAACTTTCAAAACCATATTTATGTCAACCAGACATTCACCACATTTTTATTTATAACATCTCATTCCATTAGGTGCAATTTTATCAAATCACCACTTATCAACTATTACAATTACTCTTTAATGGTGCTTATTCTTTTACTTTTCCAAATAACTGCACATTTCCTCTATTTCATCGATTTCACTTAAAAACCAAACCACCACCCCACACTTTAGCTTTTGCATATTTCACTACCATTCAAGTGCTTACATGAGGTAACGAGGTTCAAATAGATGTCCATTCAAACAATTGGGTAAGGTTTGCAATGTGGTTGCCAAAGAAACAGGCTTAAAGAGTCAACGGGGTTGACTACGATGTATTACATTTAGGTGGGTCTACTTTATATATCTGGCTCAACAAAGAAATGCCTATATTACTTCTAAGACTGAATGAAGCTACTATTTCGCTTTGCAAACACACGGGGCAAGTTCTAGGCATCAAATGTAAAACATAGAATACAGTACAACTCACACACACATGGCATATGACTCACTTCAGATTGGCTTATCCAGACACTCTTTTTTGAGTATTCAAGTCAGTTAGAAATGTACAATTTAAGGCACTTTAGCAAGAGTCAACCACTGAGACTAAGCGTTACACTCTAGTGTCTACTGTGTTCAGGTGTATCAACGCCAAGGGTTTCTCTTTCTATTTCAACTCGTATCCCATCAATACTAACTAAAAAAACTAAAATAAACAAAAAGTAACTACACCTAGTTCAAGATAAACCCTTAGAAAAGAACCGTGACCCAAAGAAAAATCAAGGGGGAGTTGCTACACTACCTAAAACAAAACAAGAAAAATACGAAATTTTTTTGGTATTTTCTTTTGACTTACTCCCCTCAAGAAGACTATCTAAAAGATCCGTCATCAGGAAGAGTCCTCATATTCCTCTCATCTTTTTAAGTTAACTTACCTACCTTAAACTTAACCAATGTACTATTACTCAAAACACCAAAAACAATCAAGAAGAAACGAAGGAACATTAATCAGTCAAATTATTACATATACATATATACATTCAAGTAACCCCCACCCCACACTCAAAATGAAGGCGTGTCCCCATGGCATACAAAATAATGAATAGTGAGGTAAAGGAACTTCCCTGAAGGATCACTCTTGGTCGGAGACAGTGTCTGGGTTCAAATTGCAAGCACGACCCAGAGTTCTCAACCAACCCAATATTTTCTTCTCCGATTTCACCTGCCTGTCAGCCACTGCATCAACAGGGGTACCCAAGTCAGTGACCGAGGTACACAATCTAGACACCTCCTGCTCCAAAGCTGTGAACCGTGTAACCCGAGCAGCTCTAGATAGTGTTGCTGTCCCAGATTGTGTTGCAGCTGCCTCATTTTGCTCATGGGCTTATGGCTCGGCTTCCGCCTCCTCTTGCTCAGCCTCTACTTCCTCAGAGTCATCATAATCATCACTAGCATCACCACCACCTGCCATCGGCTCCTTACCAGTAGTCACCTGGTCAGCTCGGAACTTGTGGTCTCTTGGCACTCTCCCATTGACATCTAGATTTTTCGGCACTCGAGACGCCCTGCAAAGTTTAGTAACCAACGAAGGGAAGAAGAACTCATACCTTTTGATTGGGCAACGGGTGAACATCTCCTCATAAATCACTTTGGCCACGTCAAAGTTGTGACCATTAATGAAGCACCAAATCAGGGCCCCTCGAGGTCCATTTACCTCCATAGTGTTGCAGGATGGGATCAGACGGTTGTTGATAATATACAACCAACACTTCCCTTCAAAGGTTAGCACCGAGGAATGAAACTTCCGACCATACTTCATCCATACTATCTCCTTTCCGGGTATACAAATTGTTTCAAAGAACCTCGCTCACTGCATGTGTGATCGGCTATATCCCTCATAATAGTCATCATAAGGAACCACAAGAGGGTGCATCTGGTACATCGTCCGTATAGCCTCAACAGAGGCATTCACCGCCTTTCAGCACACAGTGTCTATGCCATCGACATGCTCTTTCACATTGGCATAAAACTCTCTAATCACCATCACATTCACTCGCCCGACTCGTCAATGAAAGTTTGTAACCCCCGCCTCACCAGCTTTGTATACATGTGAGGGCAACCTAGCTGGACCGATCCTATATCAATGACCCTTTTTGGGATCGACTTTTTAGGCGCCTTATCCACAAAACGATCCTGAGCCTTGGCAGATACAAACCTACTACTATCGAAGGGACGAGCAGGCGCTGACCCGCGCCCCCTGGACAATCCAGCTTGACTGCTAGAAGAGGTACCCGTGGTGCGGCATTTCCTAAATGGAGCCATAATACCTGAAAAACGGAACATCATTAGCACGACCCAAAACAAAATTGTGACGCAATGCGGTTACTCAGACTTCACACGCACAATGGGTCACAATTACACAATTACATTTACTGAGGCATTTACACAAACACCTTGTGGGCATTATACACTCACACCCCATTTCAAACATGTTACCACCCCAAAACAACCACAATGTTCCCAAAATCAGAAACTAACTCAAGTTACAACTCCACCAACCTTACCACCCTCAATCACAACAACATATGCTACAAATTCTACTAAGAAACAAAAAGAAACATAAATGAAAAGAAAACGAAATCAGAAAACATATATATATAAAAGAAAAAGAAAAATGGCACAAAGATAACATACCTGTAGTAAGAATGGGAGGAGAATTGAGAAAAGAAGTTAGAACGTGACTTGAAGTTTGGGGAAGGTGGGTTGGAAATCTGAAGAAGATGGGAGATGAAGAAGATGGAGTTCTTGAAGAAGGGGGCTTAGGGTTTTGAGGGTCGTTTGTTTTTGTTAAGTGTTGGGAGGATTTGGGAATGAGAAGGGATTGGGAATTAGATATTAGGGATTATTTAGACTAAAGGAAAACTACTTACTAAAATAACAAAAGAAAGTAATAGCAACTTAAAATAACATACTAAAAACGCATCAGTTACGCTGGACTAGCGCGGTCGCGCTAGTCTAGGCAGAAGACTAGGCGATATGCGCGGCCACTAGCGCGGTCATGTGTGTGATCTGTAGCGCGGTCGTGCTAATATTTTGGAGTTGAGGCAGAATACTTGCCCATATGTGCGACCACTAGTGCGGGCGCGCTCCTGGGAATAAATTTTTTCCCCATATTTTTCACTTGTTATTTCCGCTGCCAATGGGCTTGTAACTTACCCAAGCTCACCTGCATTGGTTAGTATTTCCCTAAACTCAAAATTACAACTACTGCCATCAATGGGTTGCCTCCCATTCAGCGTCTGATTTAATATAGCGGCACGACGAAGACAAGCATCTTTAAGGCTCGCTCGACCTCTGAGGTTCGGTCAGGTGGATCTCTGACGCTTCCTTTGGTTCATTCATGCCTACATATAGTTTCAATCTCTGCCTATTGACTCTAAATGTATGAGAGTCTTTCTCTGAGGCAATCTCTACAGCCCCTGAAGGGAATATTTCGACCACTCGAAATGGGCCAGACCATCGTGACTTGAGCTTACCCGGGAATAGCCTCAATCTTGAGTTATAGAGCAATACCATGTCCCCAGGGTTGAAATGTTGCTCAACAATATTCTGGTCGTGGAACCTCTTCATCCTTTCCTTGTACAACCTTGTGCTTTCAAAATCCATACTTCAAAACTCGTCGAGCTCATGCAGTTCTGTGATTCTCGTTGCGCCCGTAGCCTCAATGTCTAGATTCAGCTGTTTCAGTGCCCACCAAGCTCTATGTTCAAGTTCCACTGGCAAGTGGCAGGCCTTCCTGAACACCAACTTATATGGTGACATACCAATCGGTGTTTTAAAAGTAGTTCTATAGGCCCAGAGTGCATCGTCTAACTTTTTCACCCAATCAGTTCTTGTGGCATTTACAGTCTTAGTCAATACACTCTTGATCTCTCTATTAGACACTTCGACTTGTCCATTGGTTTGAGGATGATATGATGTTGCCACCTTGTGGCACACATCGTACTTTGCCAGCAAGTTCTCGAAAGTTCGATTACAGAAGTGAGTGCCTCCATCATTGATAATAGCTTTTGGTGTCCCAAAATGGGTGAATATGTTCTTTTTCAAAAACCCCACTACCACTCTTGCATCATTGGTGGGAAGTGATGCAGCTTCCACCCACTTGGACACGTAATCTACAGCAACAAGTATGTACTTATTGCCAAATGAGCTAACGAAGGGGCCCATGAAATCAATCCCCCAGACATCGAACACTTCAACATCTTGAATTGGGTTCATGGGCATCTCATGGCGATGGGAGATGTTCCCGGCTCGTTGACATTCATTACAGCCCTTCACCCATTAGTAAGCATCCTTGAACACTGTTGGCCAATAGAACCCGGCCTCTAGCACTTTCGCGGCCGTCCTGGCTCCTCCAAAATGCCTTCCATAAGCCGATGAATGACATGCCCACAAAACCAAAGATTGGTCTATCTCGGGGACACACCTCCGGATCATATTGTCAACACATATTCGAAACAGATAAGGTTCATCCAAATAATACATGCGGCAGTCACGAAAAAACTTTTTATTTTGTACAGAAGAAAGGTCATAAGGCACTATACTGCTTGCCAGGTAATTTGCGAAGTCTGCATACCATGGCACTTCCTCAAGACTTGTAGCGAGCAGCTGCTCATCTGGAAAGATTTCCAGAATATCCTCAACCTCAACTACGTTTTTGGCTCCCTCAAGTCGTGATAGATAATCAACGACTTGGTTTTCTATGCCCTTACAGTCACGAATTTCGAGGTCAAACTCTTGCAGTAACAGCCCCAACGAATCAGGCGTGGTTTAGACTCCTTCTCAATCAAGTACCCGAGAGCTGCATGATCAGTATATACTATTACCTTAGATTCAATCAGATATGATCTGAACTTGTCAAATGCAAACACCACAGCTAGCATCTCCTTTTCAGTCAAAGTGTAGTTTAGTTGGGCTCCACTCAGCGTTCTACTTACATAGTAGATCAGGTGCATTAGCTTGTGTTTCCACTGTCCCAGCACTGCCCCCACTGCATAGTCACTAGCGTCACACATAAGTTCGAATAGTTGCTCCTAGTCGGGGGCAATAATGATGGGTGTTGTGACTAGCCTCTTTTTTAACTCCTCGAATGCTACCCTGCAATCATCAGAAAACAAGAAGGGATGATTTTTTTCTAACAACTTACAGAGAGGGTTGACAATTTTTGAAAAGTCTCTTATGAATCTCCGGTAGAAACCGGCATGGCCGAGGAAGATCCTGATTGCCTTGACTGAAGTGGGAGGAGGCAGCTTTGCTATCACGTCAACTTTGGCATGATCCACATCGATTCCTTTACTTGATACACGGCGTCCCAAGACTATTCCCTCTTGTACCATGATATGGCACTTCTCCCAATTAAGAACCAGGTTAGTCTCAATACATCATTTCAGTACACGGGTCAGATTTATAAGGCAATCTTCAAATGAGTTTCCTACCACTGAAAAATCATCCATGAATACCTCCATTATGTCTTCTACCATGTCAGTGAATATGGCTATCCTGCACCTTTGGAATGTGGCGGGTGCATTGCATAAGCCAAAGGGCATCCTCCGAAAAGCATAAATGCCATATGAGAAAGTGAAGGAGGTCTTCTCTCTGTCTTCTAGTGCAATGGAAATTTGATTGTACCCTGAGTACCCATCCAAAAAACAGAAGTGAGACCTCCCTGCCAATTTGTCTAGCATCTGATCAATAAAGGGAAGCGGGAAGTGGTCTTTCCGGGTGGCTAGATTTAATTTTCTGTAGTCCATGCAAATTTTGCATCCTGTGATGGTTCTTGTAGAGATCTACTCATTGTTATCGTTTTTTACCACTGTCATGCCACCCTTTTTAGGCACACATTGCACCGAGTTAACCCAGTTGCTGTTAGAGATTGGGAAAATGATTCCCGCATCCAACCACTTTATCACTTCTTTCTTCACCACTTCCTTCATGTTGGGGTTCAGCCTTCTTTGATATTCCCTGGAAAGTTTGTGTCCCTGTTCCAGTAGAATTGTATGCATACAAAATGTCTGCCATGGTCCACCCAATGGAAGTCTTACACTCCTTAAGCACCTGCAAAAGTTGTTGTGCCTGCACATCTAACAAACTAGATGAGATAATTATAGGTAGTGTGGAGTTAGGTCCTAGGAACTCATACCTGAGATGGGTGGGCAGTGGCTTCAGTTCCAACTTTGGTGGTTCTTCTATAGATGGCTTGGCTGGAGGAGTTTCTCTATTTTCTAAATGTAGGGGCTTGAATTCAAGAGTTTTATCCCAAAACCCTCTGCCCTCTAAAGCCAGCACCCATTCTGTCAGTTCTTCCCCCATCACCTCATCCAAATTACCAAACATGCAGCAAGGGAGTCCTAAATTGTTAGCATCTCATCATCAGCTTCTACGATTACATCCACGACATCAATAAGAGAACAATTGGTGAATTCACTTGGTCGCCTCATAGGTTTCTGCACATTGAATGTTATCTCCTCATCGTTCAACCTCATCTTTAGCTCTCTAGTCTCACAACCAATGAGAGCTCTCCCAGTGGCCAAGAACGGCCTTCCCAAAATTATGGGAATTTCTTCGTCCACCTTGCAGTCTAGCATCACAAAATCTGTAGAGAACACAAATTTTCCTACCTGGATCAACACATCATCTAAGATACCAGAGGGTCTTTTCACGGTCCTGTCAGCTAGTTGCAACAACATTGAAGTGGGTCTAGCTCTTCCAATCCCCAACCTCTTATAGATCACCAGAGGCATAAGATTTATGCTAGCCCCCAAATCACAAAGTGCTTTGGTGAAAGCAAAGTTGCCAATAGTGCAGGGAATTGTGAAACTCCTTGGGTCAGACAGCTTCTTAGTAATTGGTTTAGTCACCACTGCACTATGTCTAAGTAAGAGTTACCGTGGCCAAGTCTTGAAAATCGAATTTTTAGGACATCAAGTCTTTCATCATTTATTCATAACCAGGCATCTCCTTCAAAGCATCAATCAATGGAATGTTTACCTGGATTTGTTTCAGCATCTCCAAGAATTTCTTGTATTGCTCCTCTTTTTGATATTTGGCCAGCCTCTGTGGGAATGGTGCGGGAGGTCTCTTTTTTAAAATGATGTGGGTATTTTCTTTGTCAACTACCACCTCAACTACCAGTTCCTGGGCTGTCTCGGCTTTTTTTCTCAGCCTCAGTCTGGGAGTCATGTACTTCCTAGCAGGTTGCATTGTTACCTCTGTCAGTCTCGTTGACTCATCTAGCTCAATGGGCACTGGTACAAGTGTCTCAGCCTGTCTGCTTTCTCGAATCCTCTCTTGCTCCAAGTCTAAGTCTCTGCCATTACGTAGACTCACTGCCATCAACTACTTTAGGCCTTGATCTTTTGGATTTATCTGAGTGTCTGCAGGTAGTGTCCCATAAGGACGACTATTCAAAGACATCAAAATCTAACCCATTTGCACTTCAATATTCTTAATAGTTGACTCATATGTATCTACTCTTTCATTGATTGCATTTGACCCAATAACCTGTTGCATCATTGCCTCGAGTCTAGCAAACCCATCTTCCTGCCTTCCACCATGCTGCTGCTGTTGAGGAGGACGATACCCTTGCTGCTGATTTTGATTATTATATCCCTGTGGCCTTTGGTAAGGCGTCATACTATTGTGAGGTCTCATACCTCCCATGTTTCCATTGTTGAGTTGCGGCTGGACTGGCCTGTACGGAAGATTTTGTTGGCCCCAATTTGACCACCCTGTCTCTGGCCTCCATAATTAGACACATAATTCATGTCCTCATGATAGTAATGATGATCACTTTCTGCATTCCACTAGTTATCAATTGGTTAATTAATGCAAGATGTGCATAAGCCCCATTGGTAGTATCCACAATATGTACCTGCTGCTTCTGCCTTGATTCTTCCACTCTTTTGGTGAGTATGCTCATTGTCATCAACGTGGCCATATTTTCAACAAGAGTGTTGGATGGATCTAAAGGCACTGAGTGAACTACTAGAGTGATAGGTGCATTCCTGGTTGTCCACCCCAAATTTTGTGTCATCTTGTCAAGCAGACTCTGGCTTTCTCTCCATGTTTTGCTCAAAAATGCTCCACCAGCTGAAGCATCAACATTACCTTTTACACCATCTGCCAAACCCATGTAAAACCGCTGCCCCAACATCTGATCTGGGATACCGTGGTGCGGACATATAACCAACATTCTTTTAAATAGTTCCCATGTCTCTTGCAGTGTCTCCATTAGTCTCTATTTGAAACTCAAAATTTCATCAATTTGTTGAGCAGTCTTGTTGGGTGGGGGAAACTTGTTCACAAATTGCTTGACTAACTCCTCCCAAGTTGTTATGGAATTAATGAGGAGTGAGTTAAGCCGGGTTTGGGCAGCTCCTGTAACTGAGAATGGAAACAATAACAGTTTGATTGCTTCCTGAGTTACGTTGGGTTGCCTTTGAGTTTTGTAGATTGACAGGAAATTCTTCAAGTGCTGTTGAGGGTCTTCGATTTGTGACCCCGAAAATAGTCCCTTGTTTTGCAACAGGTGCAACATGTTATTCGTGATTTGAAATGATTCAGCCTGTATCTGCGGGACTAAAATCGATGTGGCTAAGTTCTCTGTTGTGGGTTGTGCCCAGTCATATAGCGCAGCCTCTGGCACAAGAGGTGCTACGGGCGCTAATGGCGCAGCTGGGTCTACTTCGTGATCCCCCATGTCTGGTTCGAATTGTTCAGTTTTTTGTTTTTCTGATTGGCCCGATTCATCGGATAATGCTTCAAATATTTCATCAGTTCTCGATGAGTTTCTAGGCATGCACCTATACAACCAAGTCAACAAACGTTAAAATTTCTATGTATATATTGGATATAGAGAGGCTGACCACGCTAAGAATTTTTGTACTTCATTCAATTGTAATTGCTAACACCATTAAGTCCCCGACAGTAGAGCCAAAATTTAATCACGCCCAAGTATGCCTTATTAAAAAGGGACAAATGGACGTTGCAAATATAATCGGAGTATTTCGCCCAGAGTCGAACCCATAAAGAATTAACCTATCAATTACTCTTGTCAGACTCACTTAATTATACGTAATCAACTTCCCAAACGTTTTGAATAACAATTAAGGATATTTTTACTAACTATGACAGACTGCAATTAAGTAAACAAAGTCTAACTATGATCAAGTTGTAAACAACAAAGAGAAGGATCTAAGGTTATGATTTCCCCTATTGATGGAATCCCTTCCAGTTATGTTTCACATAGATTCGCCTAATCGCCTCTATCAGTCATGAGTACTCTTATTACCGTAAATTTCTCCCGAGTAATCACGATAATTTACTAGACGCATTCTCCCGAGTTACACTAGTTGGCTTTGTTTATTACAACTAACTTTAGATTGTACCCAAGGCTACGTTATCCCTAATCCCGCCTTTAAACCCTCGGTTATTGATCCCTCATATACTCTGGGAGTGGTATTGTTCAACAATTACCTAAATATGCACTCTCTACCGAGTTATGCATACTAGATAGGCACAACTAATTGAGGATCCTATCAATTAACTACAACAAGAACGTAGTTGAAACAAATAGAGATTAAACCAAGCAATCTATATTAACATAACAAGAAGTTCATCCTTCAATAGGGTCCATCAAAACCTTAGACTAAATATTTAGCTACTCATACTAGTGTTCATCATAACAATAGTCAAATTCATCACAAATAGTAAAATACAAAAGGAAGAAATAAAGAACTCTATGTTGAAGTCTCCTCCTTGCCTCTTGCTTCTCCTCCCTTGAACTTTGCTATCCAGATCTTGATAATCCTCCTCTGGGCGAACTGGACCTCTTTTAGGTTTTGTGGGATTGCCCCCGAACTTCCAAGTTTACCCCTGAAATTCATTTTTCCGGAGCTGGACTAGCGCGGTCGCGCTAAAGGCCGTGCATATGGCCTACCATTCTGCCTCAAATTCCTGGGCTAGCGCGGTCGCGCTAGTGGGCGCACTAGTTTGGGTTCTCATTTCAGCCCTTCATTCTCTCTTCTTCCCATGTACTCAGCTCCGAGGGCTTCCCTTGCTTCAATCTATATCCAATTATAGTTCTAAGTCCTCATATGCGTAACTCGCTCCTGTAAATCATGAAATTCACAATTAGAGACAATTTACCATCATTTAACTATCCTACAACAGTCAAACCTAGTCAAGCTGGGGAATAAGCAGTCGCCAAATTACATAAATCTAGCCTATTATCAATAGACAAAAGGATGGCCTTGATTACTTTGATACTTACTCGCCAGTAACAAGGATAACATCTATTAGAGTGTTAGTGGCACTAGCGGCCGTGTTTGGTCTTGAAATCCATCAAATGGATGTTAAAACAGCTTTCTTAAATAGAGAATTAGAGAAAGAGATTTACATGGAACAACCTGAGGGTTTTGTGGTTCCTGGTAAAGAAAAAAAAGTGTGCAAATTTGTTAAGTCGCTTTATGGACTTAAACAAGCACCCAAATAATGACATGCAAAATTTGACCAAACAATGTTGGCAAATGGATTTAAAATCAACGAGTGTGACAAATGTGTTTACATTAAAAACACTCGAGGACATGAAGTTATTATTTATTTATATGTTGATGACATGTTGATAATGAGCAAAAATATGGCAGATATAAATGCTACAAAGCGCATGTTGGCTAGCAAATTCGACATGAAAGACTTAGGAGTTACTGATGTGATCTTGGGAATCAGAATTCACAAGACTCCACAAGGTCTAACATTATCACAGTCTCACTACATTGAAAAGGTACTTGACTAGTTCAAGTATTTGGATTTCAAAATTGCCAAGACTCCAATTGACGTGAGTTATGCACTTCAAAAGAATGAAGGTGAAAGTGACTCACAGGTGGACTATGCAAGAGTATTGGGAAGTTTGATGTACATCATGAAATGTACGCGACCAGATATAGCATGCTCTATTAGCAAATTGTGTCAGTTTACAAGTAATCCAAATAAAATACATTGAATGGCAATGAAACGAGTTTTGGGGTATCTGAAACATACCCAAAATTATGCATTGCGTTATAACAAATATCCTTCCATGATCGAGGGATATAGTGATGCAAATTGGATCACCGGATCATCTGAAGTTAAATCCACGAGTGGATATATTTTCACAATTGGGGTGGAGCAGTGTCTTGGAAATCATCCAAACAAACGTGCATCGCTCGTTCTACAATGGAATATGAATCCATAACTTTAGATAAGGTCGGTGAAGAAGCTGAATAGCTCCGAAATTTCTTGGAAGCTATTCCATTTTGGCCCAAATCTTTGGCATCTATTTTTATACATTGTGATAGCCAAACGGCAATAGGTAGGGCAGAGAGCGTTACGTATAACGGAAAATCTCATCATATACGACGGCGACACAATACCGTTAGACAACTACTCTCTAGTGGTATTATCATAATTAACTACGTAAAGTCAAGAGATAACGTGTCGGATCCATTTACAAAAGGCCTATCTAGAGCGGCAGTTGAAAGATCATCAAAGGGAATGGGGTTAAGGCCTAAGACAAGTCATCATGGCGGTAACTCTACCTAGCAGACTGGAGATCCCAAGAGGTAGGTTCAGAGAGATCAAACAAAGTTATGAATGACGGTTCAACATTGTCAAATAACTCAACTCATTCTCGTGATGAAGACAATGTTGAAAAATAAGGTAAAATATTAAGGCTTTTTGATGAGTAATAAAGCTTAAAGCTTTTTAATGATTTGCTAAGTCTGGCAAGATATGATTGTGAGCAAGTGATTTTTGCCCTATATGAATTACTCCCATAAATTCAAAACAAAATAATTTCTTTCAGTGTTTGCAATTTTGTGGATTTTTGTGGCATTGTCTATTAAATGTTTGCATTTTGTTTGTGCATTTTAATTAGTGAAAATAGCAAAAATATCACGCATTGCATTTAGTATTTAATTTTATATTTTTTTAGATTAATTAGTAAATTAGTTTGTTTTATAAAATATGAAAATCACAAAATAAAAAAAAATAGTTTATTTTTGCATTTTAACTCTTTAATTTTGAATTTTTATAGTTTTTCTTTAAATTTTGGATTTAATTAATCATTGTAAATACTATGATGAATGATTAACCTAATTGGGTAGGTTAATTTAGTTTAGAAATTAATTTAGGTGTTATTTTTAATTTAAAAATAAAAAGGATTTGAAATTGAAAAAAAAAAGAAAAGAAATAAAAGAAAATCAAGTTTGAGCTGTTATAATTAAATTTCCCCCAGGCCCAAGTCTTAAACACCCCGCACCCATCCAAAAGTGGCCCAAGCCCGTCCAAAAACCCGGGTCCAACTAGTCCACCCCCCAGTAACCAAAACGACGTCGTTTGATTACCCTTTGATCACGACCGTTGATCTCCTTAATCCAACGGTCCGGAACTGGGTGCCTATTAACATATATATATGTCCAAACGCCCTTACCCCCTTTGTTTCATCTCCCTCACCTCACCCTTCTCTTGAGACCCTTACCTAAAACCCTAACGCCGCCCCGAAATCCCACCGCCTCAGGCCGGCGGCGCCGATCCCAATCAATACCAGATCAACACCCCAGACTCCTCTTCACCTCCCCGTTCCGAATCCTCACTTCTTTTCTTTCGAATCCGTCCGAAACGACTCGAATCTTGATTTAAAAGGGAAACCCTAGCGCCGCCCTTGTTATCTCCGGTGGCGGCGCCATCTCTGTTCAACCCCAAATCTTACCCATGCAACCACAAGCCTTCCCTCAGCCCCAATCCACCACCATTTCTCCTTAAATCCTCACCAAATCGGCCTGTTTTGAATTTGGAAATAAAAAGAAACGAAGTCCGTCAAGCTTTCCAATTTCTTTGAGTGATAGGGCTTGAAGCAGGTATTAATTGTTTGTTTTCGTTGAGAACATACAGTTAATACTTGTTTTGAGTCAAATCGGAGTTGTTCGAAGATTCATCAGTTCTGGTCCGAGATTTTCTTTTAGGTATTTTCCTTTTCTTTGCCTTTTAATATTTAATTTTTATTTCTCTTCTTATCTTCTTCTACTATTTCTTTTATTTTTCTGATTTTTATTTTTTCATCTCTTCAAATCATTCGTGTTTGCATGTTAGTTTTAGAACTTGTTTAATTAGTATTTGTTTTCTATTTTTTTAAGTTTCTTGGGGCCCAGAATTGCACGAGTCTTTAAGACTCTGTAAACGAACTGGTACAGGCCTCTAAGCTTTCAAGCTTGAAATGAGGCTTCGATAAAACCAAAAGCCCAAGAGGGGATCCGATCTGAATTTACAGACCCCTGACATTTGAATTGGGTCAATTTGACCCATGTGTTGTCTGGTCTCTTAAGGTAAAAAAGGCTCATAAGGGGTGATTTAGGAACTTAAGCTGAAGGAATAATCTGTAACTAACTGAGAAAGCTTCCTAGAAGCTGAAAATGGGTTTTACTTGGTCAATAAGTCAGAAAATCAGGGACTAGGTACAAAAAAAAGAAAGTTAAGAAAGGGGTAAAGTGCAAAGCCTAGCTTACATCTGCTGCCCTAGTAACTTGCCTATAAAGGCATTGTTAGTTGCAGCTTAATAGAGATTTTTTTAGAGAAGAGGGGGAAAATTCTGAAAACAACAAAACGGTTGAAACTTTTGCAGAAAACACTATTTCATTGGACTTTGGTACTGAAATCTGAAATCATCTTCTTTCTGAATCGATTTCTTGATTATTTGAACTTAGAAATGGTTTGAGACTTAGTCATTGATATTGGTTTAGAGGTCTGTTGGGTAGAATGTGCATTTGAAACTAAATTCTGGGCTGCAGTAAGGTTTTGAAATTGCTTTGTTGGTTTGCTCTTTGTTACTGGACCTGCTGCTGCTGTCTACTAATTCTTCACTTCTTTTGTTTCTATTTAATTCTCAGGTATGTATTTGAACCATTGAATGGCAAGTGAAGTTGTAAATGTGGTTTTGTGTAGGGGAAACATGGAGTGTTGTTGGAAAATGTTGCTGAGTTTGTTTGTGTTTGAAGATCAGTTTGCATAGACTCATATAAGTTGTTTAGTTCTTATTTATTGTATTTTTAGACTCTATTATAGTGTTGGACAAATGTTTCTTTCCATTTGCTTAGTTTAAATGTTCGAAGTTCCTGATTATACGCGAGGGTGATAGAGAAATCAGTGCAGTAGATACATGTTGTTTCAGCTTTTTCTTTCTTCACTAATATGTTGAGAAAAATGAATCCCTGTTGTTGAGAAGTTTAGTGTTATTTTGAAATTCAAGTAAATCATACGCTAATCTTCTGGATTTTGTTACTGTTAGTATTGGGAAATAGTTTTAATTGAGTTTAAGTACCTGAAGTAGTAGTTAGTTGAATTCATGCTAAAAAGGGGAATTGATCCAGCTTGCTTCAAGAATTGAGCTGTGTACTGATTTACTCATGTTATGCTTTGTAAGCAGGTTTAGTTTAGAGTTTAATGTCTAGGCTCATATCTGTTTATTGGATAGTCCCATAAGATCTTATTCATCATTATGTATGAAACTGAGGTTTAAGTGGATCTGAAATCTCGCGATTGTCTTTCGAATTTAGCTGAAGACTGATTTGAGCATTATTGCCAAATGACTGTTCGTTATTGAAAGCTCCATGGGGTTCATGTAAATGTTTTTGATTTCATGCGCTATATGCATGCCTAAAGACTCAAACTCGAGTCTTATTCTCTTTAGTCTTTAAATCTCAAAAGATTTAGGCCCTCTTTGGGTCCTGAACAAAGAGATTGTCTGAAACGGAACTACCTGGCTCTATCATGTTTGGGCCCGCCCTTTAATTTCCCCACATAAATGCTCTTGATGGCTCAAGCCATTTTCTTTTCAAATAATCGGCCAGTTTCTCTTCAAGGCAATTTTCTTTAAATTAGTTTAAGCATTAGTATTAACAGTAGAGTTCAAAGGCCATTAGTGTTAATTAATTAGATTTCCTTAAATATATCTGGGGCGTGCCATATTAAGTAAGATATAGTTTATGGCTCTAAAAAGTTTAGTTTGGGTTTTCCTTTAAAATCAGAATCGAGGTGTGCCGTGCAAAAATAAAATCTCAAATGCATGACCCTCATTTATCAATTTTAACCTCTTGGAAATCGAGGCGCGCCATTTAGCAAATTCCCATGGCCCTCACAAAGTTAAAACGCATAGTTGCTTTAGGCGCGTAGTTTAATAACATTACCTTCCTAAACGCGGGTGTGCATTTCATGTGACCCAACTCTAAATCTCACAACGTTGAATAAGATGTGTTTCGGATTGCGGGTGCATTTCATGTGGCGCGATCCAAAGACATGTTTCATATGACGTTAAATCTTCTTTAAAAATAATTAAACGCGGTTTAATAAGTTAAAATGTACCCTAGGCTAAAACATGTATTAAAATCAGATAATAGGCCAAATATAACAGTTGAGCGACGTGCTAGAACCACGGAATCTGGGAATGCCTAACACCTTCTCCCGGGTTAACATAATTCCTTACCCGAATTTCTGTGTTCGCAGACTGTAATACAAAATCAATATTTCCTCGATTCGGGATTTGAACCGGTGACTCGGGACACCATAAATTATCCCAAGTGGCGACTTTGAATATTTAATTGCAATAATCTCATTTTGATTGTCTTTTAATTGGAAAAACACCCTTATACCCTTCTCGGGGTGTAGTAAAAGGAGGTGTGACAACTCTGGCGATTCTACTGGGGGTCGAACCCAGAATCTCTAGTTCAGGGTTCAAGAATTCGAGCTTAGAATAATTGTTATAGTTGGCTTTATCCATTATCTGATTTTGTTACATGATTTGGGCCTAATGTGCTAATTGATTGTTTTTACCTCTTTAATATTCCGTGTACTGTATATAAACTGTTGCAAAATCCCTCTTCTCTCTGATTCTTCTAAATAATGAAGAAGTGTGCACTTTGTGTGATTTCTTTTCTGTTAGAGTTATATTCCAAATTTAGAACGAGGTTCGAACAAGTTGCAAAGTCGGTGAAGCTTCTGTATTCCCGGTACACTGCCCCCCCTCGACTCGAGTTGTCCGCTCGGGTAAGCCAGGTCTAGAACAAATAAACCCAGGTTTTTAAACCTAGTATAACAATATCTCATGTCGGATCCCTAGTAAGAACGTTTGTTTGCATCATGTGCATTTTGACTTTGGAGACTCAACACAGGGGTTGGGTCTGTCTAGGACAGGTGCACCCGAAATAAAAAGACCATCCTGATGCATCTTACTTGCTACTTGTGCATTTATTTGCTTCGAATTTGCATGCTGACCGACTTTTGAATAAAAGGAGAGAATTTGGAAAAGAAAATAGCAGTGTGAGGTAATTACCTGTATTGAAAACTAATGTCCCTAAAATATACTGAAACTCTGCCGAAATTTTGAACAAAAGAGGGGAATTTTGTGGTTTTTAAAGAAAAAATAAAAAAAGATATATCTTTGTGTTTTTGGAAAAAGAAAAAAAGAAGTTGGGTTTATTTTCTTAAAAAACATTTCCCGAACTACGCCAGTTTGATTCTCACAGGGTGTGAGATACGTAGGCAACCTTCATTGGGTCCAACTTCCGTTTTGCAAAAATAGCCCAAAAGAACAAAAATTTTACTTTAACTTGGAAATAATTAGGGTGATGTCACTCTTGTCAGAAATAGCCGAATGTCCCTAAAAGGGCGCTGGAAGGCTATTTTTGCAAGAACAACCACCTTTAGTCACTTTTAAAGGTTTTGGTTGGTTAGCCGACACAACCTTAAAATCTTCGTTTTCGAAGTGCTGAAAGGCCGTATTGGCAAGGACGGATATTTTGTGAAAATTTTGAAAAAAAATGGTCATTTCTCTTAAGTCAAAATGAGTCATAGTTTGCTTTTAATAAAAATCACCTTAATAAATGTGCAGGATGAGCACAATTCAAAATAAACCTTTCTCAGTTCGTGAAGAGATCCCTTTGGAGCTACATATGTGGTGGCATGATTTGGAGGAAGATAGCAGAAAGGTTGTGACAAAAGCGTTGGGTGGTCTTATTGGGCTCTTGAAGGTTAAGCCAAGAAAAGACGTGATAGAGGTCTTGATACCATTTTGGGACCCAACACATAATGTATTTCACTTTGCTGATTTCGAGTTAACTCCTACACTGGAAGAGATAGCAGGCTATGCCGGTATCGAAGGGAATCTTAGAAGTCAATACCCGGTGGCACCGAGAACAGTAACCCCTTACAAATTGTTGGACTTGTTAAGCATCAGTCGTGACATCCGAGACGGAAATTTGGCCAAAGGATTTTGTACCTTCTACTTTCTGTATCGACGTTACGGGAATCCTCATGGCTTCGAAACGCTAGATACCAGTCTTACTCACGCGGGAAACCAAGGCAAGTGGGAAGCTCAGAGAGGATTAGCTTTCACAATGGCGTTCCTGGGTATTTTGGTTTGCCCTAGAAAAGACGAGAACATGGAGTTGAGACTTGTAGGGATAGCTGACTTTATGATGAAAAAAGCAAATGGGATTATAGTGCCACTGATCTTGGCAGAAATTTACCGAGCTCTGACCCATTGTCGAGAAGGAGGGAAGTTCTTCAAAGGGTGCAATATGTTGTTACAACTATGGAAGGAGGAACACCTTTGCCACCGTCCCGAATACTTGAATTGTGGTATGACTGGCCTTGAATGCATCGAAAAACATGAAAAGCGGGTAGAGGGTTATGAGTTACCGGATGGCACAGAAGCATGGCATGCTCATTTGAGATCTCTAACTGCAAACAAAATCGAATGGATGATCGGGTAGCTCTCGATCAGTGAAGTAATCTATATGTCGGCTGAGGCGTGTTTTTTGCTGTTGATGGGTCTTCGAAGTATCCAGCCTTACGCTCCGCACTGAGTCCTACGTCAGTTAGGCCGATATCAGACCATCCCACACGATGAAGATTTGAGTTGGCATGTCATTGAGTTAGAGCCAAAAGCTGCCTTCCCGGAAGAAAAAGTGCGTTGGATTTGGCATCAGTGCAGATTTTTAGGGCCTAATACTCAAGTACGAGATCTATCTAGAGGCGAGGTGGAGCCTAGTTATACTGCTTGGTATGGTAAAAGATCCCGAGTTCAACATGAGCCCGAAGGGCCTGCAAAGAGATCTCATGTCCGACAGTTCACTGACGGAGCACAAGTGCAATGGGACTGGTTGACCAAAGAAAACGAGTACAGGGCTACCATAAGCAAATTGGAAAAACAAGTCAGGGACCTTCAGTTTGAAAATAGCTTGCAAGCCGCGGTAGACGAATGAGAAAAGAAAAAGATAGCTAAAGAAAATGAGGCCCTTCGAGCTCAAATTCAGAAAATGAAAATATCGGCAGAAAACCCCGCCCAAAGTGACAAAGATGAAAAACTCATAAATAACCTGAGGTAGAAAGTGAATGACTATAGTTTTGATTTGAACAAAGCAGAAAGTGACCTAGCCGGGGCTCGAAAGCAATTGGCTAAAAACACAGATGAACGAGCACGCCTGGTTAAGCAATTAAAAGAAAAGTATGACAATGAGGTCGCAGGATTAAAAAAAAGGGTCATCGTCACGGAAAACAAAATGACCAAACAGGCGAAAGACTTTAAGGTTGAAATGGAACATTGTTATACAGCATTGGCACAATTAGAAACAGATTTGCAACAACTTCAGGAGCAGAATCATGTGGACGAGCAAACTTTGGATGCCAGGGCCCAGCAGATCGGGCGTTTGTTACAAGAAAAGGGGTCATAAGAGAGAGAATTAGAGACATCGCCGATTACATTGTTGTGAAATGCCAAGCCTGTGAGGATATGACTCACACCACCTTCTTCACGGCAATGATGACATTTGTTAAACAGATAATGAGTGACTTGGACCGACTTCAAAGGGATCTTGCATATAGGCCCGCGGCGAGACCGAATGATGTCCCGCGGGCACCAGGAGCATTGATGTATTCATGATTTTTCATTTGAGTCTGTATTTCCTTTTCCGTTAGAGTTTGTCAGTTATGTTGAATCCGTATTTTCTTTCTGCTGGAGTTTGTCAATTGTTTTCGAGTCTGTATTTTCTTGTGTTGGAGTATGATAGTTTATTTTTGGAGTCTATATTTTGTCTTTTCATCAGCGTCTGTTAGCTTCTCTTGGAGTCTGTTAAGTCTTTGTAATCAAAGCATTTGCTTTTATGAAAAATTGAAAATCCCAAAAATGTTTTATTATTTACTTTCACACTTATCTCCAAGAACTACGATCGGTCTGATTTATGCAGGGTCATGATACGTAGGCAATCTCCATAGGATTCGATCATAACCAAAAGAAAAAAAGAGAAGAAGAAGAAAAACGAAAAGAGAGAGGAAAAACAAGAGAGAAAAAGAAAAGAAAAGAGAGAAGAATAAGAAAATCAAGAGAAAGAAGCAAAACAAGAGGGAAATGAGAGGATAAAAACAAAGGTAAAGCAAGGGCAAGAGTGAAAACACGAAAAGAAAAAAAAGAGAGAAAAGAAAAGCCGGGATGACGCAAGCATCCGATCAAATGCATAATAGAAACGGTTAACTGCTTAGGTGCATTCATTCCCCAAATGTGCGGTTACCAATCTGTTAAAGCACTAATCGCTAACAAGGTTGTTGATGATATATTGAGTCCAGACAGGTGGTTAGTTGATTGGCATTCTGGCAACTCACTCCTACAACACCCGATCAAAAGACAAGCTGAACATGGCCAACCAAGAACCGGAGACAAGTATTGTTGATCCGTCAAAAGAGGCGGAAGAATTGGATGTTAATGCGATGAAGGAAGAAATGTATAAGTTAAAGCAGCAAATGGCGGAAATGTACCAGGCCTGGGCAAAAGGTCATCCACCACCAGTTTATCCCGCTAACCATGCGTATATCCTACCATCGGCCCAACCTTAGGAGCCTCTCACTGTGAACTCATCTCCAGCCTTTCCCCTCTACCAACAATGCTATGGCACCACTTCCCACACTTCTCAAGCTCCACCACCCAAACAAGTCACATACCCTCCTCCACTAGTTACTCTCATTTTTGTGGCACCTCCACCTGCTGTATTACACCGATCTTCCAATGAGCCTCTGTTCCAAACTCATGACAAACAATATTATCCCCCTGAACCCACCTTTAAAGTTCCGGAACCATATTCTTCCACCCCTCAACCCGATCTCCTGGCAGAGACCGAGAAGCCACCCAAAAATCCCGAACATGAGGAGATGATCAGAAAGGTCAAAAGCCTAGAACAATCATTTAGAGATATGAGGGGGTTGGGAGGTCAAGTAAGTGTGGCCTATAAAGGTTTATGTCTGTTCCCAGATGTTCAGTTACCAACAGGGTTCAAAATGCCCAAGTTTGATCTGTACGACGGGCATGGTGACCCAGTAGCACACCTAAGAGGAGTTTGTAGCAAGATGAGAAGAGCAGGCGGAAGAGATAAATTGCTGATGACATATTTCAGCCAAAGTCTGAGTGGATCGGCATTAGAATGGTATACCAGACAAGATCACAGCAGGTGGTACACATGGGACGATTTGACCCAAGCCTTTGCCTGCCATTTTCAGTACAATCTTGAAATTATCCCAGACCGTCTGTCATTAACAAAGATTGAAAAAAAGCCCGGTGAGAGTTTCAGGGAATATGGATTCCATTGGAGAGAGCAAGCAACGAGGGTTGACCCTCCGATGAAAGAAAGTGAGATGGTTGATTATTTCTTGCAGGCTTTGGAGCCCACTTATTTTGGTCATTTGGTGTCAGCAGAGGGCAAGTCCTTCAACGAGGATGTAAAAATGGGAGGCATGGTTGAGGAGGGACTCAAGTCCAACAAGATAATGAGTTATTCAGCAATCAAAGCGACCACCCAGGCCACTCAAAACGGTACTGGAGGTGTACTTGGGAAAAAGAAGAAAGAGGATATTGCGACAGTCGAGTAGGGAGCTTGGGTCGGGTCTAGGGGCCCTTCACATTACTACAACCAGCCTCGACCCTATCCCCAAACTTACCCCCACACTCCATATAGCCCACCACAACACTACTACCCACCACCAGATTTCCATTTTTCCGTCCATCACGCACAAACCTATACCCAACCTCCCGCTCATGTACAATGGCGTATGCGAGCTCCACAAAACACATACCCAGCTCCACAAAATACCTATCCACCCCCAAGAGCCTACAAAAATTCCCCTGGAACAGGTTTTCGGCTAAATCAAGCCTTCAAGAATGAGAGATTGCAAAAGCAGAAGACTTTCACTCCATTGGGAGAATCATATACCAATCTATTCCACAGACTGAGACAGTTGGGTATGTTGAATCCAATCGAGGCTAAATTGCCAAATCCCCATCCCAGAAATCTTGACCGCTCGGTAAGTTGTGAGTATTGTTCAGGGGCCCCGGGTCATGACACAGAGAAATGCTAGAAATTGAAAACAGCTATTCAAGAGCTCATTGATACTAATCGGATTGAGGTCCAAACTCCGGAGGCACCCAATATCAACCAGAACCCGTTGCCGACCCATCATGAGACAAATATGATTGAGATAATGCATAAAGGAGGGGAACCTAAAAAGCCTTCGCAAACTATCATGATGATTCGGGCTAGTGCAGCCAAGCCGTTTGAAAAGTCAACAAGTGAGGAGTCTGTGATCAAGTTGAACGGGGCAAATAATGAATCATCTGTGGGGGTCAAGAAGAGGTCCTCAATAACGTTGCAGGAAAACATGAAAGAGCGAAAGTGGTTGTGCCGGGAGTGACAAACAAGCCTGTGGTAATTGTGAAGGGTGCCCGCACAGATCCTGTCATTATCAGATCGGTAACTCAATTACCGATAGTCAATAGCAAGGCAGTCCCATGGAATTATGAACAAGTGACAGTGACTTACAAAGGGAAAGAGGTTAAAGAAGAAGTGTGTGAGACCCATGGTTTGACTCGATCGGGGAGATGCTTTGCCCCCGAAGAGTTAAGAAAAGCTAAGATCTCCAAAGATAACCTCGTGTGGGTGAAGAAAACCGTGACCGAAGAAGAAACAAAGGAATTTTTGAGAAAGATGAAAGTGCAAGACTACTCCATTTGGAGCAGTTAAGGAAAACACCGGCTCAGATCTCATTATTGTCATTATTGATCCATTCAGACGAGCACCGTCGGGCTTTGATGAAGATCTTGAATGAGGCCCACGTTCCTGACAAAATCTCAGTAAACCACCTGGAAAAGATAGCTAACAAGATATTTGAGGTAAACAGAGTCACTTTTTCTGATGATGAGTTGCCCGTGGAGGGTACTAAGCACACTAGAGCCCTCTATCTAACTTGAAATGCGAAGATTCCATGGTTACTCGGGTACTGGTTGACAATGGGTCTAGTGCGAACATTTGCCCCCTCTCCACTCTGAACAAGTTGAAGGTGGATGATGAAAGAATTCACAAGAACAATATTTGCGTTCGGGGATTCAACGGTGGAGGGAAAGATTCAGTCGGTGATATAATACTAGAGCTAACCGTAGGGCCCGTTGAGTTCACTATGGAATTTCAAGTGTTGGATGTGGCAGTCTCTTATAACCTTTTGCTGGGGCGCCCCTGGATTCATGCTGCTAAAGCGGTCCCGTCTACTCTATATCAAATGGTCAAGTTTGAATAGGATAGACAGGAAATTGTTGTGCACGGCGAAGATAATTCGTGTGTTCCCAGTGATGCCATTGTTCTGTTCATAGAATTTGAAGACGACAAGGGGCCATGGGTTTATCAAGTTTTTGACACGGTATCAGTAGAGAGAATTCCAGAAGGGAGGTGCGTTCCAACTCCGAGGGTAGCTGCTGCATCAATTGTGGTAGCCGTGGAAATGTTGAAAAATGGTTTTGTACCGGACAAGGGTTTGGGTGCATCTCTGCAAGGTATCGTACAACCGGTTTCTCTTCCTAAAAACTTGGATACATTTGGTCTGGGGTTCAAGCCCACAGTTGCAGACGTGAGAAAAGCCAGAAAAATGAAACAGAGAGCATGGGCCTTTTCAAAGCCAGTCCTGCGTCTTTCCAGATCATTTGTCAGGCTTGGTACCAGAAAGCGACCAGTGACGACGGTTCCCAGTTCGGTGGTTGATATGGATGGAGATCTGGTGGAAACGTTCGAGAGGATATTCAACGAAGAGAACGTGGTGGAAGCTGGAGAGGGTTCTAGCAAGGTGGATATGCAACTTATTGGGATTAACAATTGGGAAGCTACTCCTCTCCCCACCAGGAAGGAGTTTTAGTAGTTTGCTTTGATTTTCTTTCAGTTTATCTGGATTATTCCAGGGTTGTAATTCAGATTTTATGTCCCGTCCGTTTGGATGTATAAACCTTGTTATCTTTAATTTCAAGGAAATGCAATTTCCCTTTTCTTCCCTCCTGATAGTTTTATTTTTGTCTTTCTTTTCTTCCTTGTACATTTTTTTTTATGTTGGTTTCAATGATCTGACATGCATGAGGAATCTTCGGCCCAGTCTTAAAAGCCAATCTAATTCTGAAATAGTAATTCAAGAAATAGAATGTGATGTTGAATTGGAATATGACGAGGATGAAGCCTTTGAAAAGATTAGTAAAGAATTAAGCTATTTTGAAGAAAAACCCAAGCCTAACCTGAGTGATATAGAAGCAGTCAATTTAGGGGACCAAGATAATGTCCGGAAAACTAAAATAAGTGTCCATATCGAACCACAACTCAAAGAGGAGATAATTAAAGCACTATTCGAGTATAAAGATGTTTTTCATGGTCCTGTGACGATATGCCAGGTCTAAGCACTGACTTGGTGGTTCACAAACTGCCCACTGACCAGGCATTTCCCCCTGTCAAGTAGAAGCTGAGGAAACTTAAAACTGATATGAGTGTGAAGATTAAGGAAGAGGTCACCAAACAGTTTGAGGCCAAGGTTATTCGGGTCACCCGATATCCCACCTGGTTAGCTAATGTTGTACCTGTGCTGAAGAAGGATGGCAAGACTAGGGTGCGTGTTGATTATCGAGATCTCAACAAGGCAAGTCCCAAGGATAACTTCCCATTGCCTAACATCCATATATTAATTGATAATTGTGCCAAACACAAGATTGGTTCTTTTATGGATTGTTATGCGGGCTACCATCAGATCTTAATGGATGAGGAGGACGCAAAAAAGACGACATTCATCACGCCATGAGGAATGTACTGTTATCGGGTCATGTCGTTCGGTCTGAAAAATGCTGGGGCAACCTATATAAGGGCAATGACGACCATATTCCATGACATAATACACATGTAGATCGAGGTTTATGTGGATGATGTGATTGTAAAGTTTAGAAAGCAGTCTGACCATGTCAGAGATCTGAGAAAGTTCTTCCAAAGACTTTGCAAGTACAATCTCAAACTCAATCCTGCAAAATGCGCGTTTGGTGTTCCGTCTGGAAAGTTGTTGGGATTCATAGTCAGCCGCTGAGGTATTGAATTAGGCATGTCAAAGATCAAAGCTATCCAAGAGTTGCCACCCCCAAAGAACAAGACTGAGGTGATGAGTCTATTGGGGAGATTGAATTACATCAGCAGGTTTATTGCTCAGCTCACGACAACTTGTGAGCCCATCTTCAAACTGTTAAAGAAAGATGTTGCGGTTAAGTGGACATATGAATGTCAAGAAGCATTTGATAAGATAAAGGGGTACTTGTCAAACCCACCTGTGTTGGTCCCGCCAGAACCAGGGAGACCTTTGATTCTGTATTTGACGGTCTTGGACAATTCATTTGGATATGTGTTGGGGCAGCATGACATCACTAGCAGGAAGGAGCAGACAATCTATTATCTCAGAAAGAAGTTCACATCTTACGAGGTTAAGTACACTCATCTTGAGAGGACGTGTTGTGCCCTAACTTGGGTAGCCCAGAAGCTGAAACATTATTTTTCATCTTATACTACTTACCTCATCTCTTGCTTGGATCCGTTGAAGTATATCTTCCAGAAGCCTATGCCCACGGGAAGGCTCACAAAGTGGAAGATTTTGTTCACGGAATTTGACATTGTCTATGTGACTCAGACTGCAATGAAAGCACAAGCGTTGGCCGACCATTTGGTTGAGAATACTGTAGATGAAGAATACGAACCTTTGAAGACTTACTTCCCTGATAAAGATGTAATGCACATTGATGAGTTGGAACAGATTGAAAGGCCAAGATGGAAACTTTTCTTTGATGGGGCTGCTAACATGAAAGGCGTTGGGATAGAAGCGGTACTTGTTTTTGAAACAGGGCATCACTACCTTGTTACGGCTCAGCTTCGGTTCTACTATACTAACAACATGGCTGAGTACAAGGCATGCATTTTGGGTTTGAGGATGGATGTGGATATGGGTGTCGAGGAAGTCTTGGTCTTGGGTGACTCAGACCTTCAGGTGCACCAGATTCAGGGAGAGTGGGAAACACGAGATTTAAAACTCATACCGTATCGACAATGTTTACATGATCTTTGTCAGCGATTCCAATCAATAGAGTTCAGGCATATTCCGAGGATCATAATGAGGTCGCTGATGCCTTGACTACCCTGACATCAATGTTACATCATCCGGATAAGGCTTATGTTGACCCGTTGCACATTCAGATCCATGACCAGCATGCTTATTGTAGTGTGGTGGAAGAAGAACTTGACGGTGAGCCTTGGTTTCATGATATCAAGGAATATATTAGGATGAGGGTGTATCCAATACAAGCCACATGCGATCAAAAGAGAACAATTAGGCGATTGGCAAGCGACTTTTTCTTCAATGGAGGGGTTTTGTACAAAAGGACTCCAAATCTTGGATTGCTGAGATGCATAGATGCTAGGCAAGCCACAACTATTATGACTGAAGTACATTCTGGAGTCTATGGACCGCACATGAGTGGGTATGTGCTGGCAAAGAAGATTCTCCGGGCAGGTTATTATTGGCTCACTATAGAGCGAGATTGTATCAGTTTCGTGCGTAAATGTCATCAGTGCCAAATGCATGGAGATTTGATTCATTCTCCATCATCTGAATTACACACGATGTCTACACTGTGGCCTTTTGTTGCGTAGGTCATGGATGTCATTGGGCCAATTGAGCCATCATCATCGAATGTGCACAGGTTCATTCTAGTGGCCATAGATTATTTCACCAAGTGGGTTGAGGCTAAAACATTCAAGTCTGTAACCAAGAAGGCGGTGGTTGATTTTATGCACTCGAATATCATTTGCCAGTTCGGGATACCGAAGATAATCATCACAGATAACTGTGCTAATCTCAACAGTCATTTGATGAAAGAGGTATGCCAACAGTTTAAGATTACGCACTGCAATTCCATCCCATATCGCCCCAAGGCGAATAGAGCAGTTGAGGCAGCTAATAAGAACATAAAGAAGATACTTCAAAAAATGGTGGAGGGTTCTAGGCAGTGGCATGAAAAGCTGTCGTTTGCATTAGTAGGTTATCGCACTACTGTCCGTACTTCAGTAGGGGCGACTCCTTATTTGTTGGTGTATGGCACCGAAGTAGTAATACCCGCAGAAGTGGAAATTCCATCCCTTCGAATTGTCGCGGAGGCTGAGATCGATGATGATAAGTGGGTCAAAACTCGCTTGGAACAATTGAGTTTGATCGACGAGAAAAGATTGGCAGCAGCGTGTCATGGCCAACTATATCAACAAAGAATGGTAAGAGCATATAATAAGAAGGTGCGTCCATGGAAGTTTGAAGTAGGTCAGCAAGTGTTAAGATGTATCCTTCCACATCAGGTTGAAGCAAAAGGCAAGTTTGCCCCAAACTGGCAGGGGCCGTTCGTTGTAACTAGAGTGTTGTCCAATGGGTGCATTGTATTTGACAGATGTAGAAGGCAAATGTGTAGAAATGACTATCAACTCTGATGTAGTCAAGAGATACTATGTATGATTCTTTTTGGTTAATTTATATTTGTTTGTACTTGGCATATCTTTGAAGATGTGGAATGGCGAAGGCATTTTGTTCTGCTATCTAAAATACTTTATCCTTTGTTACCCTCTTTGAGCCTTATTTATTTTCTTTCATACCCCTCTTTCGGAATCAGCAGCGAATATCAGAAACGCAAGTGCAAAATGTAAGTAAAGGACAAAGAAAAAATAAGAAGAAAGAAAAGAATGAAAAGAGAAAGAAAAGAATGAAGAGAGAAAGAAAAGAATGAAAAGAAAAAGAAAAAAAAAGAAAAAGAGAGGAAAAAAAACAACAAAAGAAAAAACAAAAAGAAGAAAAGAAGAGAAAGAAAAAGAAAAGAAAAATCACAACAAACAAAGTAAATTCCTATGACATGAACTACGCTCGACCTGATTCCTTTTAAGGATACGTAGGCAGCCTCACGGTTCGGTCCCATCAAAATAAAAATTCAAAAGTCCCCAAACAGGAAACTGAGACAAAAGTTGTGCTTGTTGTAAGAAATCTGATTCCGAAAGTTGTAATTTTTGAACCCATTTGAATTGTTTTGAGCCTTCTATACCATTTCTTTCTAATTCCATCCAAAAGCCCACATTATGGTCCAAAGAAAGACCTTCCGATCAGTCTTTGAGAAATGCCAAGTCGAGCAGGTAGAGGTGATTCATATCAGGGGCAACACTCTGGTCCAAACAGGAAAAAGAAATAAAAAATGAGAGAGTCTTATTGGTGAAAACCCTCATGGGCACCATAAGGCGATGAGAGCTGAAAGAAATAAAAAATGAGAGAGTCTTATTGGTGAAACCCTTCATGGGCACCGTAAGGCGACGAGAGTTGAGAGAGATAAAAATGAGAGAGTCTTATTGATGAAAACCTTCATGGGCACCGTAAGGCGACGGGAGCAGAGAGAGATAAAAATGAGAGAGTCTTATTGGTGAAAACCCTCACGAGAACCTTGAGGCGAAAGTGAGTTGACAGATGAACGAATGAGGGAAGTATGCTGGTGAAAATCTTTCAAGGCACCGCAGGATGAACAAGGTCAGGATTTGGGTGAAGAAATCAGGTTATGAAAATTTCGGGGCAACAAAGTATGGCAACTGAAAGTTGATTGGTTGGAAAAATTGGGCCGATTAATCCGAAATGCATGTCATGATCATTGGTGCCAGCTGCTCCACTCAGATAAGTGTCTTTTCTTTTTCCTATTCAGATAGTCTTCCAGTTCTGGATTTTCTTATTATTAAATTTGAAAGTCATTGAATTTCATTTCTTTTGGGTTTATTTCTCTAAGATGTTCCCAATGTCAGTTCTGTTTAAGCAAATAAGAAGGAATTTCAAAGCTCACTACCAGCTTCAAGATTGCAAGCACAATGTGGCCAGAGCATACCAAAGATAGCATGATGTAAAGTGGGATAAAGTGCCAGCAAAAGTTCCATCGACAAAATGATTTAGTAATTTCATGGAAGATGCAGGGGTTCAGTTAAAGGGGTCAGAGGTGTAAAACAACGGTTCAGGTATAGAACACGCGGTTCATCCAAAATCATGGGGGTTTGAAAGTTAGTCGGAAAGTCAAGCGGTTCAGGGCCAGTTCGGGGAAGCCAGTCAAAACAAAACAATGCAACGGAGAGACCTTCAGCAAGAATGCCATCAACTAACCACCACATTTTAAACTGACAAAATTTTTATTTTGATTAAAATAGGGGCAGAAAATTTTGGTTGTTTCGGAGAAACCCTCCGTAGAGAAAGGCAGTCACCAAACATGTTTGATTTTTGATTTTCAGGACCCTCCTGGAAAATGGGACCTAGTGTAAAGTTCAGAAATAGCGTAATCTAGCATAAATGTATCCCAAAGGAATATAAGTTGGTTTAGAAGTTTGCATGTTCGAGATAAGATTCAATTAGGAGGTTCCAGGACCCTCCTGAATAATGGGACTTAGCTTTAAGATTCCAATTAGATAACAACATTTAGCGTAAGTTCTGCTATAGGGTAGTATAATTCAGCTATAAAAGTTGTCACTCTTAAGATAAGACTGGATGTTTGACTTTCAGGACCCCCTTGGATAATGAGATGTAGTTTTAAGACCTTCTTAAATAAAAAGATTTAGCAGGAGTCACACCTTTAGAAGATATAATTTAGATTTTTAAGGCCATCATTTGGCTAGGCGTTTTCAGGACCCTCCTGGATAATGGGACCTAGCTTTCAAATTCTTAGTAATACTTGATAACATGATGTAGTTTACACTCACATCTGTGCCCAGCCACCAAACTGAGGCAGAAAATTTTCTTTGTTTTGTCTATTTCGTTGAAGTCAGGAGCCCGCCTGGAGAGCAGGGAACACATTTCAAGTCATGCAGTCAGAAGCCGCCTGGAGAGCAGGGAATACATTTCAAGTCATGCAGTCAGGAGCCCGCCTAGAGAGCAGGGAATACATTTCAAGTCATGCAGTCAGGAGCCCGTCTGGAGAGCAGGGAATACATTTCAAGTTATGCAGTCAGGAGCCCGCTTGGAGAGCAGGGAATATATTCAAGTTTAGCATACAGGAGCCCACCTGAAGCGCAGAGAATACATTTCAAGTTAGTAGTCCGGAGCCCGCCTGAAGAGCAGGGAATACATTTCAAGTCAGCAATCAGGAGCCTACCTGGAGAATAGGGAGTACAATTCAAGTTTTAGCTTTCAAGTTCTTATTGATATTTGGCAATGTGGTCCGTTTTGCACTTACATGTGTGCCCAACTACCAAACTGGGGCATAAAATTTTCTTTGTTTTTGTCTATTTCATTGAAGTCAGGAGCCCCCTGGAGACCAGGGAATACATTTCAAGTTCGGCAATCAGGAGCTCGCCTGGAGAGCAGGGAATACATTCAGGTTCAGCAGTCAGGCGTCCACCTGGAGAAAAGAAAAAACATCTCAAAGTGTAGTTGGCAGTCAGGCATCCACCTGGAAAAATGGAAAACATCTCAGATTACAATTCAAGGCGGCAACAAAAGGATTCCACCGGGAGAATACAAGTCAACAAGGCAACAAGAACCACGAGAGCAAGTTTGAATATATAGATAGGATTTTATAATGCATAGATCATAGTTTAGTCTAGCTTCTTTTTATTTTATCATGGTGTAATAAGGGGTTCAGTAAGCAGTAGTAGCAGCAGCAGCAATAGTGAAATCACAGCTTCATGGTAGTCCCAACTACTAGACATTCCCGAACTACACTGACCTGATTCCTTTTTAGCCAAGGATATATAAGCAACCTCGTAAGCAGGGTGCGGTCAAATCTTTCAAAAATGCTTCCCACGGAGTATTCAAACGGGCAAAAATCGCTCGTATCCGCTCACTTTATCTTTGCACGAAAACTCTTCGTGTTTTCGGGCAAAGAGGGGCAGCTGTGAGCACGTGATTTTTGCCCTATATGAATTACTCCCATAAATTCAAAATAAAATAATTCATTTCCGTGTTTGCAATTTTGTGGATTTTCGTGGCATTGTCTGTTAATTGTTTGCATTTTGTTTGTGCATTTTAATTAGTAAAAATAGCAAAAAATATCACGTATTGCATTTAGGATTTAATTTTACAATTTTTTTAGATTAATTAGTAAATTAGTTTGTTTTATAAAATATGAAAATCACAAAAGAAAAAAAATAGTTTATTTTTGCATTTTAACTCTTTAATTTTGAAATTTTATAGTTTTTCTTTAAATTTAGGATTTAATTAATTATTGTAAATACTATGATGGATGATTAACCTAATTAGGTAGGTTAATTTAGTTTAGAAATTAATTTAGGTGTTATTTTTAATTTGAAAAGAAAAAGAATTTGAAATTGAAAAAGAAAAAGAAAAGAAATAAAAGAAAATCAAGTTAGGCTGTTATAATTAAATTTCCCCCAGGCCCAAGTCTTAAACACCCTTTACCCGTCCAAAAGTGGCCCAAACCCGTCTCAAAACCCGGGTCTAACCGGTCCACCCCCCAGTAACCAAAACGACATCGTTTGATTGCCCTTTGATCAAGGCCGTTGGATCTCCTTAATCCAACGGTCCGGAACTGGGTGCATATTAATATATATATGTCCAAACGCCCTTACCCCCCTCGTTTCATCTCCCTCACCTCACCCTTCTCCTGATACCCTTACCCAAAACCCTAACGCCGCCCCGAAATCCCACCGCCTCAGGCCGGCGGCGCCGGTCCCAATCAACACCAGATCAACACCCCAGACTCCTCTTCACCTCCCCGTTCTGAATCCTCACTTTTTTTCTTTCGAATCCGTCCGGAACGCCTCGAATCTTGATTTAAAAGGGAATCCCTAGCGCCACCCTTGTTCTCTCCAGTGGCAGCGCCATCTCTATTCAACCCCAAATCTCACCCATGCAACCACCAGCCTTCCCTCAGCCCCAATCCACCACCATTTCTCCTTAAATACTCACCAAATCGGCCTGTTTTTGAATCTGGAAACAAAAAGAAAAGAAGTCCGTCAAGCTTTCCAATATCTTTGAGTGATAGGGCTTGAAGCGGGTATTAATTATTTGTTTTCGTTGAGAACATACAGTTAATACTTGTTTTGAGTCAAATCAGAGTTGTTCGAAGATTCATCAGTTCTGGTCCGAGATTTTCTTTTAGGTATTTTCCTTTTCTTTGCCTTTTGATATTTAATTTTTGTTTCTCTTCTCATCTTCTTCTACTCTTTCTTTTATTTTTCTGATTTTTATTTTTTCATCTCTTCAAATCATCCGTGTTTGCATGTTAGTTTAAAAACTTGTTTAATTAGTATTTGTTTTCTATTTTTTAAAGTTTCTTTGGGCCTAGAATTGCACGAGTCTTTAAGACTATGTAAACGAACTGGTAAAGGCCTCTGAGCTTAGCTCGAAATAAGGCTTCGATAAAACCAAAAGCCCAAGAGGGGATCCGATCTGAATTTACAGACCCCTGACATTTGAATTGGGTCAATTTGACCCATGTGCTGTCTGGTCTCTTAAGGTAAAAACAGGGCTCATAAGGGGTGATTTAGGAACTTAAGCTGAAGGAATAATCTGTAACTAACTGAGGAAGTTTCCTAGAAGCTGAAAATGGGTTTTACTTGGTCAATAAGTCAGAAAATCAGGGACTAGGTAGCAAAAAAAAGGAAATTAAGAAAGGGGTAAAGTGCTAAGCCTAGCTTACATTTGTTGCCCTAGTAACTTGCCTATAAAGGCATTGTTACTTGCAGCTTAATAGAGATTTTTTTTAGAGAATAGGGAAAAAATTCTGAAAACAAAAAAATGGCTGAAACTTTTGGAGAAAACACTGTTTCATTGGACTTTAGTACTGAAATTTGAAATTGTTACAACCCATATCCACATGTGTTAGTTCATGCCATATATTAGTTAACATAAATCCAAGAAGGAATTATCTTTGAGATGATAAGAAGTCAATCCTATTGGTCTTAAGTGATACAAGAGTGTATAAGGGTGATTAACCAGTATTAGAAGTTAAACGAATTAAGGATGTTGTAACTCGAATTTTCAGGTAATCTAGCGGTGCTTAATACACTCAAGAGGTCATTTATGAAGGTATTTTAATCATATAATATCCGTATCATAAGTCTTGAAGTCAAACGAGTTATGAAAGAAAAGTCGACAAAAGTTGTCGCAACTTAGGTTCATAATTTTACTTAAACATTAGGTCAAATGTTTCTAATCTTTTCTCATAACTTACAAGGAATTACGGGGTGATATACCAACCAAATTAAATATCTATGAGTCTAGTTTCCAACTCATTAAACCGTTCATCGATACGATCTCGGAGTAGAGAGATATTCGCGTTTTCGCGAGACTGCGCCAAGCACCTCTCTATGGGGCCCACTAAGTCGGTTTAAGATATTTGGACCTATATAGGATGACTCCAACCCGTTTTAAGTCATTTCTTTTCACTATTTTCAGACCTTAGAACCCTAGGAACATCCTCTCAAGGTTCTCTCAAGATTCAAGACCCAAAAAAGGGCAAACAACACAAATCAAGTGTCGGGAATTCTGTGGCGCTAGTAAGTCTCTTGTTCTTCTTGTTGTTGCTCATTTTTGTGTCATTCCAGCTCGTGTGGGAGGTGGTTTTAAAGGTTTTATGTTCTGTAAATACTCCCTAATGTTCTTAATATCAATCCTAGGTGATTTCAAGCCTTCTAAAGTGATTCTAGTGCCGAAAAACACTAATTGATCGCTAGTTTCGTTTTTTTGTTGTTGTGGCAGCATTGGAGGGATATTTCTTGGAAATTTAAGGTAGAATTGGAGTTGTTCTCTCTGTATAAAGTTAAGGAACCTCTTACTCTATATGTATTTAAGATTATCCAAGTTGCGGCTAAGCCATTGAAGCTAGAACTTGTGAGATATATATCGAAAGGCTTGGTAGTAATGTTATTGTTTTGTGGACTGTTTTGCGTTGTTGTTGGGCTGCATATTTTACTACTATCTTGTGGAGTTTTGGAGGAGGAAGGGTGTGGAGAAACACCATATATATATGTAGGGTTATGGGCTGATAGTTATTCGTAACATTTCCAGGTTGTTTGACACGACTACGGTGGTCGTCGTATGTATGGAGTGATTAGGCTATGTGTGGACTATTTTGTGAGGCTCAATATATTTATTATTGATGTTGTTTGGGCTGTTTGGTGACTGTTTTGAATGGTGTGAGGTCATATATATATGGGAGGTGTTGTCCGTTTCATCGTAAAATAGGTTGTGGTCGATACATAATAATTATGACGCTTAAATGATAACGATAGTATGATTTCTCTTATTGTAGACTAAGGAGTTTTGACAATTGCATAGCTTGAGATTGGGGCAGTATATACAAGGTATGTGAGGCTATCCCTTTCCTTCTTTTGCACGACTCCGATTGTACATAATGTAATGAACGAGCTTCCAAAGATACTCTACTCTTAGAAGCTAGCAGTACTTACATTGTTTTCCCTCTTATGGAACGACTGATGTTAATGTTGCTTCTCTTATTCTTATGTTATCAATGTTATTGGTACTTCCTGATTCTTATAAGGTTCATAGTGAAGAGTTAGTCCTAATAACGTGTACAGAGGATACCGACCTTACGTCACTCCGAAAGGTTTAGAATGTGATTCCATGAGTCGAGCATGCATTATATATATGTATCTATTTTACTCTACCGAGCCACGCTATAGTTGGCCGGGTACGATACCTATTGTGCAACCACTGATCAGTTGGGTTTTACCGAGCTCCACGTGGCCGGGTACGATTCTACCGAGCCTATTATGGCCGGGTACGATATGATGATAATGATGCCCACAGAGGCGAATGCTTTAAAGGTTTATGTATTTATACATATGTATCATGCATTTCATGTAAGTAGCCCTCAGAGGTACTAAGATGTTACAGGTTGTATATTCTCTATCCTTACTTACATTACTGATCGTATTTATGGTTCCTTGCCTTACATACTCAGTACTTTATTCGTACTGACGTCCTTTTATTTGTGGACGCTGCATGTCGTGCTGCAGGTCCTGATAGACAGGCAGGTGCAGCTCCCCCACCATAGTAGACTGTCCAGTTCAGCGGTGATTGGCGAGATCCCTTCTCCGGACTTGCCTTGGTCTTGGTATGCAATTTTTGTTATAGACATTATGGGTATGTCGGGGCCCTGTTCCGGCTATGTTGCAACACTTATGTTCTTTTAGAGGCTCATAGACAGGTGTCGGCTCATGTATAGTTTGGTATGCATTGTCGGCTAGTTTTTGTTGTATAGTCTTTCATAGTAGCGTGGTAGCTCATACCTTATATGTAGTTTCTTGATTGTCTGGTCATCCCCTGCTATGTATGTTCATGCCGTCATATTTTATTGCTGGTTGTCCATGATCTAGGTCTACCATTTATATTGATCTCTTTAGCCTTAAAAGATAATAATGAAGGTTAGATGAAATGTACGTTGGTGCTCGGCAAGTGTGGTCGGGTGCTAGTCATGGCCCTTCAGTTTGGGTCGTGACAAACTTGGTATCAGAGCAAGTCTGTCCTAGGGGTTGTCTATGAGCCGTGTCTAGTAGAGTCTTGATTATGGATGTGTAGCGCGCCACATTTATAATCAGGAGGCTACATGACATCTAGGGTTGTTACCTTCTTCCTGAATCTAGATCGTGCGTAGAGTTGAGTCGTAAGTGTTCGTCTCTAATATTCACCTTGTTTTTTTCAGTGATGTCTTCGACTAGGAAGCAAACGATTAGTAGACGGGTTGATACAGCAGCGGGAGAGGGTACCAGTCAGGTGCCCCAAGTCAGAGCAGGACAAAGTGAGGCTCAAAGTGAGATGCCCTCTCATACCTCATCTACTCCATCTCCTCCAGAGGATATTAGAAGGCACCCAGCGCCTCCAGTTCCTCCGTCTGGCACTCCAGACCAGGATATGCGGAGTGCTTTGCAGTTATTGACAAGCTTGGTAGCTGCTCAGGCTCAGAGGCAGAATACTGCTGAGAAACCAGTTAGTACAAGAGTTCGTGATTTTATTAATTTAGACCCTCCAGTGTTTACCGGATCAGACCCGAAGGAGGACCCACAGACTTTTATTGACCAGGTTCATCGTACACTTCGGGTTATGCATGTTAGTGATACAGATGCAGTAGAGTTGGCTTCTTATCGGCTACGGGATTTAGCGGTTCTCTGGTATGATAGTTGGGAGAGATCCAGGGGTCCGAACCCTCCTCCAGCTGTGTGGAAGGAATTTTCTGAGGCCTTTCTTCGTCACTACTTGCTAGTTGAGATACGACGAGCTAGAGTTGATAAGTTCTTGAACCTTAGACAAGGTAATATGAGTGTGCGAGAGTACAGTATGCAGTTTGATTCGTTGGCAAGGTATGCTCCCCATATGGTGGCCGAGATGAGTGATAGGGTGCATATGTTCGTGAATGGGTTGGGACCACATCTAATAAATGAGTGTACGACAGCCTCCTTGGTGGAGGGCATGGATATTTCCCGTATTCAAGCTTATGCCCAGACCCTAGAGGATCGTAAGCGCCAGCAGAGGGCAGTTAGGGAGCAGGATAGAGGCCAGCATAAGAGGGCGAGATTTGCAGGGTATTCTGATGACTTCAGAGGCCGCATCAGGCCACAGTTTTCGAGGAGTTCGGCGCCACCTGTAGCTAGTGCTCCTCCACAGTTTCAGAGGCCTCGATATGATCGATCCTATTCTGGTCCAGGTCAGAGTTCGCGGGCATCTGGCTCGCAACATCACAGGGATACTAGTCAGATGAGACCCCCAACACCACATTGTGATCAGTGCGGCAAGGCCCACTTTGGACTGTGTCGTCGAGGTTCTGATGCATGCTATTCGTGCGGGCAGCCTGGCCATATGATGCGGGATTGTCCTAATAGAGGAGGTGATGGTATGGCTCAGCCGACTGGATCTGTGTCTGGTTCTTCCTCATCAGTTCGACCTCCAGCACGGGGTTTTCAGTAGTCGACAGGTCGTGGTAGGGGTAGAGGTGCAGTGCCGAGTTCGAGTGGTGCTCAAAATCGAACCTATGCTCTAGTAGGTCGACAGGATCTCGAGTCGTCTCCAGATGTTGTTACATGTATTATATCTGTGTTTTCTTATGATGTATATGCGCTGATTGATCCGGGATCTACATTATCATATGTTACACCCTTTGTGGCTAATAAGTTTGGCATTGAACCTGAATTGATAAGTAAACCCCTCGCGGTATCTACTCCGATATGAGATTCTGTGATTTCTAGAAGGGTATATAGAGGTTGCACTGTGATGATTTGTAGTCGTCAAACCTCGGCAAATTTATTTGAGTTAGAAATGGTTGATTTTGATGTGATAATGGGAATGGACTGGTTGGCCTCATGCTATGCAAATGTTGACTGTCGTACGAAGATGGTTAGGTTCCAATTTCCGGGTGAACCCATCATTGAATGGAAAGGGAACATTGCTACACCGAAAGGTAGGTTTATTTCCTATCTTAAGGCAAGGAAAATGATCTCAAAAGGTTACATTTATCATCTCGTTCGCGTTAGGGATGCGGAGGCGAAACCGCCTACTTTACAATCAATCCCTGTGGTCAACGAATTCCCAGATGTTTTCCCAGATGAACTCCCAGGCCTTCCTCCTGAAAGGGAGATTGAGTTTAGCATTGATGTGCTGCCTGACACTCAACCAATCTCTATTCCTCCATACAGAATGGCCCCGGCAGAGTTGCGAGAGTTGAAGGTGCAGTTGAAGGACTTGCTGGATAAGGGCTTTATTAGGCCTAGCACTTCACCTTGGGGTGCACCAGTCCTATTCGTGCGGAAGAAAGACGGGTCGTTACGGATGTGTATCGACTATCGACAGTTGAATAAGTCTACTATAAAGAACAAGTATCCACTTCCAAGAATTGATGACCTGTTTGACCAACTCCAGGGTGCCAAGTATTTCTCTAAGATTGATTTACGTTCAGGGTATCATCAGGTGAGGGTTAGGGAGAAGGATATTCCAAAGACGGCCTTCCGGACAAGATATGGGCACTTTGAGTTCTTGGTGATGTCGTTCGGGCTAACAAATGCCCCAACAGCTTTTATGGATCTCATGAATACTATATTCAGGCCCTATATTGATGTGTTCGTGATTGTATTCATTGATGACATTCTAGTGTATTCTCGTTCGGAGGCGGAACACGCGGGCCACTTGCGGATAGTATTACAGACGCTTCAGGATTGTAAGTTATATGCTAAGCTCTCCAAATGTGAATTCTGGCTGAACTCAGTAGCATTCCTTGGCCATGTGATATCTGATGAGGGTATTAGTGTCGACACTCAGAAGATCGATGCAGTAAAGAATTGGCCGAGACCTACAACACCATCAGAAGTTCGCAGCTTCCTAGGGCTAGCAGGATATTATAGGCGGTTTGTAGAAGGATTTTCCTCTATATCATCACCATTGACTAAGTTAACACAAAAAGCTACCAAATTCCAGTGGTCTGACACTTGTGAACGTAGTTTTCAGGAGTTGAAGAATCGATTGACATCTGCACCAATGCTCACTCTTCCTGAAGGAACAGAAGGTTATGTGGTATATTGTGATGCCTCAGGTATAGGTTTGGGGTGCGTATTGATGCAGCGTGGGAATGTGATTGCTTATGCATCAAGACAATTGCAGAAGCATGAAAAGAATTATCCAACCCATGATTTGGAATTGGCTGCAGTAATATATGCTTTGAAGATATGGCGGCACTACTTATACGGCGTCCATGTTGACATCTACACAGATCACAAGAGTTTACAATACATCTTCAAGCAGAAAGAGTTGAATTTGAGGCAGCGTAGGTGGCTTGAATTATTGAAAGACTATGACGTCGAGATATTGTATCATCCCGGTAAAGCCAATGTTGTGGCAGAATGCTCTCAGCCGTAAATCAATGGGAAGCTTAGTACATATTGAGGCAGGTAGATGGGGGTTGATTAAAGAGCTTCATCAGCTAGCCAATATGAGAATCAGATTGTTAGACTCTGATGATGGAGGTGTTACTGTGCAGAATACATCAGAATCATCTTTGGTAGCCTAGGTAAAAGCACGACAATATGAAGATCCTATCTTAGTACGATTAAGAGAAAGCATTCAACAGTGTAAAAGTATGGCTTTTGGGATCGGAAAAGATGGGGCACTGAGATACCAGAGCCGATTGTGTGTGCCTAATGTGGCAGGGTTGCGAGAGAAGATTATGAATGAGATTCATCAATCCCGATATTCCATCCATCCCGGCTCGACAAAGATGTATCATGATGTCAAGGAGCAGTATTGGTGGGATAATATGAAGAAGTCTATTGCAGAATTTGTAGCTCAGTGTCCCAATTGTCAACAAGTAAAGATAGAACATCAGAAACCCGGTGGATTACTTCAAAATATAGAGATTCCGACCTGGAAGTGGGAGGTGATTAATATGGACTTCATTATTGGATTACCTCGCTCTTATCATAAGTTTGACTCCATCTGGGTGATAATTGATCGACTTACAAAATGTGCCCATTTTCTGCCAGTAAAGACAACTTACACGGCTGAAGATTATGCGAAGTTGTATATCAAGGAGATTGTTAGGCTTCATGGTGTGCCCATATCTATTATATCAGACCGAGGAGCTCAATTTACGGCTAACTTTTGGAGGTCTTTCCAGAAGGGTTTAGGCACACAAGTAAATCTCAGCACTGCATTTCATCCGCAGACTGACGGACAGGTTGAACGTACCTTTCAGACACTGGAAGATATGCTACGAGCATGTGTTCTAGATTTTAAGGGGAATTGGGATGATCATCTTCCACTCATAGAATTCGCCTATAACAATAGCTACCATTCCAGTATTAAAATGGCCCCATACGAGGCACTATACGGGAGGAGATGTAGATCACCAGTTGGATGGTTCGAAGTCGGTGAAACAGAATTATATGGGCCAGATTTGATTCACCAAGCTATTGAGAAGGTGAAAGTGATACAGGAGCGATTGAGGACGGCACAAAGCAGGCAAAAATCTTATTCTGATGTCCGACGTCGTGATCTAGAGTTTGAGGTTGGTGATTGGGTTTTCCTGAGGATCTCACCAATGAAGGGTATTATGCGTTTTGGGAAGAAAGGTAAGCTGAGTCCAAGGTATATCGGGCCGTATAAAATTCTTCGACGAATTGGACAGGTTGCTTATGAGTTAGAATTTCCATCCGAATTGGAATTTGTCCACCCGGTATTCCATGTATCTATGTTGAGAAAATGTATTGGAGACCCTTCTCGAGTCATCCCTATCAAAGATGTACAAGTTACAGAGGACCTATCATATGAAGAAGTGCCAGTGGCGATATTAGATCGGCAAGTCCGCAAGCTGAGAACAAAAGATGTAGCTTCCGTCAAAGTATTGTGGAGGAACAAAAATATGGAAGAAATGACATGGGAAGCAGAAGAGGAGATGAAGTCTAAATACCGTTACTTATTCCAGAATAAAGATAACAAGGATGTTGGTGGAAGACAGAATACATTGGAAGGTGAAACGGCTCTATGAGGTAAGCAATAATTTGAGAATACTCCTCCTTAATACAAAATGGTGATATGTAGATAATGTAAATACGCATAATGCTTTGTGTAGCCTTGTGAAGCCATATGTTGGGATTAATTACTTGCAAGTTTTGCTAGTGACCATTTCATAGGGAAAAATTGATCGGAAATTTCCATTGGAATCCACGATGATTTAAACTCCCCATAAACCCTTACATTCGAGGACGAATGTTCCTAAGGGGGAGGGTGTTACAACCCATATCCACATGTGTTAGTTCATGCCATATATTAGTTAACATAAATCCAAGAAGGAATTATCTTTGAGATGATAAGAAGTCAATCCTATTGGTCTTAAGTGATACAAGAGTGTATAAGGGTGATTAACCAGTATTAGAAGTTAAACGAATCAAGGATGTTGTAACTCGAATTTTCAGGTAATCTAGCGGTGCTTAATACACTCAAGAGGTCATTTATGAAGGTATTTTAATCATATAATATCCGTATCATAAGTCTTGAAGTCAAACGAGTTATGAAAGAAAAGTCGACAAAAGTTGTCGCAACATAGGTTCATAATTTTACTTAAACATTAGGTCAAATGTTTCTAATCTTTTCTCATAATTTACAAGGAATTACGGGGTGATCTACCAACCAAATTAAATATCTATGAGTCTAGTTTCCAACTCATTAAACCGTTCATCGATACGATCTCGGAGTAGAGAGATATTCGCGTTTTCGCGAGACTGCGCCAAGCACCTCTCTATGGGGCCCACTAAGTCGGTTTAAGATATTTGGACCTATATAGGATGACTCCAACCCGTTTTAAGTCATTTCTTTTCACTATTTTCAGACCTTAGAACCCTAGGAACATCCTCTCAAGGTTCTCTCAAGATTCAAGACCCAAAAAAGGGCAAACAACACAAATCAAGTGTCGGGAATTCTGTGGCGCTAGTAAGTCTCTTGTTCTTCTTGTTGTTGCTCATTTTTGTGTCGTTCCAGCTCATGTGGGAGGTGGTTTTAAAGGGTTTATGTTCTGTAAATACTCCCTAATGTTCTTAATATCAATCCTAGGTGATTTCAAGCCTTCTAAAGTGATTCTAGTGCCGAAAAACACTAATTGATCGCTAGTTTCGTTTTTTTGTTGTTGTGGCAGCATTGGAGGGATATTTCTTGGAAATTTAAGGTAGAATTGGAGTTGTTATCTCTGTATAAAGTTAAGGAACCTCTTACTCTATATGTATTTAAGATTATCCAAGTTGCGGCTAAGCCATTGAAGCTAGAACTTGTGAGATATATATCGAAAGGCTTGGTAGTAATGTTATTGTTTTGTGGACTGTTTTGCGTTGTTGTTGGGCTGCATATTTTACTACTATCTTGTGGAGTTTTGGAGGAGGAAGGGTGTGGAGAAACACCATATATATGTAGGGTTATGGGCTGATAGTTATTCGTAACATTTCCAGGTTGTTTGACACGACTACGGTGGTCGTCGTATGTATGGAGTGATTAGGCTATGTGTGGACTATTTTGTGAGGCTCAATATATTTATTATTGATGTTGTTTGGGCTGTTTGGTGACTGTTTTGAATGGTGTGAGGTCATATATATATGGGAGGTGTTGTCCGTTTCATCGTAAAATAGGTTGTGGTCGATACATAATAATTATGACGCTTAAATGATAACGATAGTATGATTTCTCTTATTGTAGACTAAGGAGTTTTGACAATTGCATAGCTTGAGATTGGGGCAGTATATACAAGGTATGTGAGGCTATCCCTTTCCTTCTTTTGCACGACTCCGATTGTACATAATGTAATGAACGAGCTTCCAAAGATACTCTACTCTTAGAAGCTAGCAGTACTTACATTGTTTTCCCTCTTATGGAACGACTGATGTTAATGTTGCTTCTCTTATTCTTATGTTATCAATGTTATTGGTACTTCCTGATTCTTATAAGGTTCATAGTGAAGAGTTAGTCCTAATAACGTGTACAGAGGATACCGACCTTACGTCACTCCGAAAGGTTTAGAATGTGATTCCATGAGTCGAGCATGCATTATATATATGTATCTATTTTACTCTACCGAGCCACGCTATAGTTGGCCGGGTACGATACCTATTGTGCAACCACTGATCAGTTGGGTTTTACCGAGCTCCACGTGGCCGGGTACGATTCTACCGAGCCTATTATGGCCGGGTACGATATGATGATAATGATGCCCACAGAGGCGAATGCTTTAAAGGTTTATGTATTTATACATATGTATCATGCATTTCATGTAAGTAGCCCTCAGAGGTACTAAGATGTTACAGGTTGTATATTCTCTATCCTTACTTACATTACTGATCGTATTTATGGTTCCTTGCCTTACATACTCAGTACTTTATTCGTACTGACGTCCTTTTATTTGTGGACGCTGCATGTCGTGCTGCAGGTCCTGATAGACAGGCAGGTGCAGCTCCCCCACCATAGTAGACTGTCCAGTTCAGCGGTGATTGGCGAGATCCCTTCTCCGGACTTGCCTTGGTCTTGGTATGCAATTTTTGTTATAGACATTATGGGTATGTCGGGGCCCTGTTCCGGCTATGTTGCAACACTTATGTTCTTTTAGAGGCTCATAGACAGGTGTCGGCTCATGTATAGTTTGGTATGCCTTGTCGGCTAGTTTTTGTTGTATAGTCTTTCATAGCAGCGTGGTAGCTCATACCTTATATGTAGTTTCTTGATTGTCTGGTCATCCCCTGCTATGTATGTTCATGCCGTCATATTTTATTGCTGGTTGTCCATGATCTAGGTCTACCATTTATATTGATCTCTTTAGCCTTAAAAGATAATAATGAAGGTTAGATGAAATGTACGTTGGTGCTCGGCAAGTGTGGTCGGGTGCTAGTCATGGCCCTTCAGTTTGGGTCGTGACAGAAATCCTCTTCTTTCTGAATCGATTTCTTGATTATTTGAACTTAGAAATAGTTTGAGACTTAGTCATTGAGATTGGTTTAGAGGTTTGTTGGGTAGAATGTGCATTTGAAACTGAATTCTGGCCTGCAGTATTTCATTTTCTGGGTTTTGAAATTGCTTTGCTGGTTTGCTCTTTGTTACTGGACCTGCTGCTGCTGCTGTCTACTAATTCTTCACTTCTTTTGTTTCTCTTTTATTCCCAGGTATGTCTTTGAACCATTGAATGGCAAGTGAAGTTGTAAATGTGGTTTTGTGTAGGGGAAACATGGAGTGTTGTTGGAAAATGTTGCTGAGTTTGTTTGTGTTTGGAGATCAATTTGCATAGACTCATATAAGCTGTTTAGTTCTTATTTATTGTATTTTTAGACTCTATTATAGTGTTGGACAAATGTTTCTTTCCATTTTCTTAGTTTAAATATTCGAAGTTCCTGATTATATGCGTGGGTGATAGAGAAATCAATGGAGTAGATACATGTTGTTTCACTTTTTCTTTCTTCACTAATATGTTGAAAAAAATGAATCCCTGTTGTTGAGAAGTTTAGTGTTATTTTGGAATTCAAGTAAATCGTACGCTAATATTTTAGATTTTGTTACTGTTAGTGTTGGGAAAGAGTTTTAATTGAGTTTAAGTACCTGAAGTAGTAGTTAGTTGAATTCATGCTAAAAAAAAGGGGAATTGATCCAACTTGCTTTAAGAATTGAGCTGTGTACTGATTTACTCATGTTATACTTTGTAAGCAGGTTTAGTTTTGAGTTTAATGTCTAGGCTCATATCTGTTTATTGGATAGTCCCATAGGATCTTATTCATCATTATGTATTAAACTGAGGTTTAAGTGGATCTGAAATCTCGCGATTGTCTTTCGAATTTAGCTGAAGACTGATTTGAGCATGATTGCCAAATGACTGTTTTTATTGAAAGCTCCATGGGGTTCACGTAAATGTTTTTGATTTCATGCGCTATATGCATGCCTGTAGACTCAAACTCGAATCTTATTCTCTTTAGTCTTTAAATCTCAAAAGATTTAGGACCTCTTTGGGTCCTGAACCATGAGATTGCCTGAAACGGAACTGCCTGACTCTATCATGTTTGGGCCTGCCCTTTAATTTCCCCACATAAATGTTGTTGATGGCTCAAGCCATTTTCTTTTCAAATAATCAGCCAGTTTCTCTTCAAGGCAATTTTCTTTAAACTAGTTTAAGCATTAGTATTAACAGTAGAGTTCAAAGGCCATTAGTGTTAATTAATTAGATTTCCTTAAATATATCTGGGGCGTGCCATATTAAGTAAGATATAGTTTATGGCCCTCAAAAGTTTAGTTTGAGTTTTCCTTTAAAATCGGAATCGAGGTGCGCCGTGCAAAAATAAAATCTTAAATGCATGGCCCTCATTTATCAATTTTAACCTCTTGGAAATCGAGGCGCGCCATTTAGCAAATTCCCATGGCCCTCGCAAAGTTAAAACACGTAGTTGCTTTAGGCGCGTAGTTTAATAATATTACCTTCCTAAACGCGGGTGTGCATTTCATGTGACCCAACTCTAAATCTCACAACGTTGAATAAGATGTGTTTCAGATTGCGGGTGCATTTCATGTGGCGCGATCCAAAGACATGTTTCATATGACGTTAAATCTTCTTTAAAAATAATTAAAAACGGTTTAATAAGTTAAAATGTACCCTATGATAAAACATGTATTAACATCAGATAATAGGCCAAATATAACAGTTGAGCGACCGTGCTAGAACCACGGAATCTGGGAATGCCTAACACCTTCTCCCGGGTTAACAGAATTCCTTACCTGAATTTCTGTGTTCGCAGACTGTAATACAGAGTCAATATTTTCTCGATTCGGGATTTGAACCGGTGCATTAAGGCTTCTTGATGAGTCAATAAAGTTTAAAGCTTTTTAATGATTTGCTAAGTCTGGCAGGATATGACCAGATAGTGTGTCTTTAGGATTACACGTTTAGGAATCACCTATGTGAGTGTGAAGTGTAAGCCGCTTCAAGGGGAATGAAAGTAAAGGCTCATTCTCTAAACACTCATGAAACCAAGCGATATTCATGGATGAAACGAACACAACTGTGAGAACCATAGATGGTTAAGGATTGATTGTGTGACTTATGTTGTTTAGGTATACAACAAAGCTCGACGGTTCAAAGATATCAAATATACCGATTGACCGAGTATATCCGATATAAATTCACTACGGAAAGTTCAAAGGGAAACTTACTTATCCATATGCAATTAATTCTTGCATGTAAAACACACACACGTTCGTGCATTCCTTTAAGTTTATAGCCATTCCCCATGCACGTGGGGGAATTGTTGGGTTTTGTTATTAATAATAAAAGAGGTGTGAATGGAAAATGGTTGAAAAAAAAATGGAGGGAAGTGAAATTTTGAATTAGTTCTTTTTACTAATGCACTTTGTCCCTCATTGGTAGAAGGAAAGAAAATCTTTGTGTATATATAGAGAATCTCATCTTTTAGCTCTTAAAGAGTTAAGAAGAAGGCAAGCCTCGCTCCGTCGTCGTCGTCACTCGGCTTCGGCTTCGGATTTGGTCAAAGATTGATTGATTAATCTTTTTGGACGAAATTCTTTTCAATTATTTAATTAATTAATTAAATTAATTAACAAAAATTCAATCCGAAATAATCCATGACCTGCGACCCAGTCCGGTCCGGTCCGTTTTCTTTCTCGGATTAATTTTAAATCCGTTTGTTTTTCCCACAATTTTTCCCACATGTTCCAACAATTATGGCTGTTCTGAAAGGTTGCAAACCTTTTCAGAAATAGTGTCAAACTGGTTATAAATATTCCTTCAATCCCAGAATTTTTACTTATGAAATTTTCTGATCTTCTTCTTCTTCTTCTGCACATAAAAATTCCAGCGTGTTTTACAGCCTTCGAGTGGTTCGTTGTTCATCGGCATTTTTGGTACCAACACTTCGGTGAGTTAAATCGTTTTATTTTGGGAGGATATATTCCAGAACCTTGGGTACTTGCGAGGAATAGTTTCCTTAAGGACACACTGTGTATTCAGTGGGCTCGATTTATTCCTATACTGTTTTCAAAAATTTATTTTGACGTTCCTATACTGTTTTTAGAATTTATTTTGACGTTCTAGTTCTACTAACTTTCTTTTTCTGTTTTTTCAGAAAGTTTATTGTTTTATTGATTTTACAGCAATACAGTTTTAATAACAAACTCGAAACCTCAAACTACATAGAGGGAGATAATTATCATCTTATCAAAAATATAGTAAGTAAAATTATAAGTATATTGTGATCCCATTTTATATTTGGAAGGGAAGAAAGAACACATATGAAAAGCGAACAACAACAACAACAATAACGACCAAGTGAAATCTTATTAGTGGGGTCTGGGAAAGATAGTGTGTATTTACTCTTACCCGAGAAAATAAAAAAAACTATTTCTGATAGACTCTCGGTTCAAGAAGACAACACAGCAAAAGTGAAAACAAGAAACATAAGAGAAAAATGTCTTCTTTTACATTCTTTGATTTGTATAGTTCACTATGGTAAGAGTGGAAGTTGTGATACTAATGAAATCTCTAAACATATTTTAAATTTTTATTTAGAAATCACATAAATAGCATTACAAATCATTCTTTTGATAAAATCATTTTCTTTCTCAAAAAGATATATTTTTATATATTTAAAAAATTATATTGAACAAAAATTCGACTCCCAAATCAAAAGTAATATTGTCATGATTCATGAGTCCAATAATTCTTTCCCCCATTTTCACTCATATTTTCACCTTTTGTACTTCTGTTCCTTTTTCCTTTCATTTCCTACATTCAAAGCATATGGTTAGAATTCTGTCCAAATTCTCTCCAACAGAAAAATTCCATTCCAAATTTCAAAAGCTAAAAAAATATATTCTGATTCTCCTATACATCATCAAAACATTCTGATATTTATTTTGATGTCTCGACTAATTTGTGTTTGCGCTACGTAAAGTCTATGGGGAAAACGTTCCTATTGTTTGAGCGCTCGAACTCAAGAAAATTGATTAAGGCTGGAGGGATCCTATTCAACCCACCATAATTCTTGATGGTTAATCATTGACCGCGGGTAGTTTATAAATTCAAAGTTACTCATAGATTATTTCTTTATATTATAAGTTTATTTTTTATTTTTCTTGTTAATTAATAAAATCCAAGCTACCTGCCACCTTGATGATTAAAAAAAAAGAATATTATATTGTTAGCCGTTTCAAACACTTAAAATTTTTACTAACCATCTCAACCATAAAATTTGCAGCATTTATCACAAAAACAAAATAATGGACCATTTATTAGGGTTCATAAATGTTTTAGGTTAATTACAAAGATTAATTCTTGAGAGGTCACTCCACGCTTATTTCAAAGAGTTTTAGCTTCTATAATGTAAACATTTAAAATTTTGATAAACACTAATGAGAATAGAGTTAATATTATGAAGAAAAAAATGACCAATATTTCAAGAGATAAATAATCAATAACGTCAATTGACTTATTTAAAGTAGTCATGTCTCGCGAGGGAAAGAAGATTAAACACAAAATGAATTAGACAACACGGAAAAATAATTATCGTTTCCAGTGGGCGTTTGGACATAAGAATTATAAAATTCCAAAAAAAGTATTTTTTTTTTCAAGTGAAAATGGTATTTGAAAATTAGAGTTATGTTTGGACATAATATAATTTTGGGTTGTTTTTTAAAATTTTGTGAGTGATCTGAGTAAAAAATTTTAAATGTTTAAACTTTTTGCAAATCTATAAAAATGTAGACCAAAAAAAAGGGGGAAAAAAGAGTTTGTTAAAATAAATAAAAATGTCAGCAATATAATGGAGATATACCAAAAATACCCTTGACAAGAACACATGTCTTTCCAACACATTGACAATAACTATCACCATAAGTTTTATGCACTTTTTTTAGAAAAAAGGAAAAGATAGAAGGATCCACAAGGTAGAATTATGCAAATTAAAATGGTCCCCTAGTTCCTTTTTACAAAATTATGTTTGGGTAATGTGCTTATCAATTATAAAGTCAACAACCATTTGCCACATGCAAAGATGTAAAGATCTTCAAGCAAAGTACCTCCACTTTGAAATAAGTTTCACCTTTTTTTTCTTCACAAAGGATACTCTTTGTCATGTGACAATGTCAATTTAGTGCACAAAGTATTTTGTGTTCATGCGGGTTCGAGGAAGGGCTATATCATAAGGGGTATAATGTAACCAGTCTATCAAGCATTAATGGCTAATTTCACGACTAAAACTCCTAACTCCACGGCTCCAACCCTTGATGAAGGTAGCCCGGTGAAAGACGGAAGAAATTATTTATTCTTGAGAGATATTTATTGTCTAAACATAGCTATCAAAAAGAGACACGCCTAGTCGAAGGGGTTTATTGATGGTTATTTCGTCAAGTAAAAATGCTTAAATGGAAAATTCGCAAATTAATAACCAGGTAGAAAAATTTAAGGGATCATAAGGTCATTCTGCATAAAAGTTAAAAATCGTGACATATTAGGACTTATGTCACCCATGAGACTCATACCCGATAAGTAAAACATCTCACCTTACACTTCAACTTCTTAAACACAATAGCCAATTATAAGAAAAGAATTGATTAACTTACTAAAAAAATCATTTCCAGTGAATAAGTTTCATCTTGTCTTTGTTCTAATTGCTGCCAAACATTCAAAGTCCTCATAAATATATAAAATTTTGGATCTGGCAATAGTAACATAACCTTCCTAGATGGCATCAGGCATCTAGTCTAGTGTAGGTAAAAAAAAAATCATAAAAACAACACATTTTTTGGATTCAGTGCCAACACAGGCAATAACAAGTTTTGCTACTTAGCCATTGGGCTTCTGACAACTTATACTGTCATTAATTTTCTATTATCTTATCTCTGTAATTGAGTTGAATTACCTATTTAATTTCCTTCCAGTTTTTCATGGATGGTATAAAAGTGCAGCTAGATATATAATCTCTGTGGGGTTCAAGAAACTGTAATAAGTTATTTCTAGGACTTAAATTCATAACCTCCTAGTTATATGACCGTAACTTTTACGTTGCATCAAAGTTTCGCTTCTTTTATATAATAATATGATTTTCAAAATCCATCATTTTCTTACTGCATCATCCATATATTATTGTGAAAATAGCACATGCTAGCCAATTTTCGGACTGGTAATTGAAAATAGCTACAGTTTCAAATTGAAAAATAGCCATTGTTTTGCTGAAACACAATAAAGTGAGGGCTTTCCATCCCCCCCCCCTCCCTTCCCCCCCCCCCCCACCCAACCCCTTTTCAATAAATAAGCCTTGTAGGCCCTTCTCTGATAAGGAAGGAAACGAAATAATCTCAATTTTACGACAAATCTGGTCTGATGGTTGTTCTCTACTAACCACAAGGATATAAGTTACTCTTTATTTCATCTTCGGTGCCATTGCTGGAGTAATGGGCACATGCTTCTCGGAAAGTTCCAACATAACATGCTGGATTATGGAGCTCATGTGTATAAACTTTTAGCATATTATGTCGGAACTCCAGCACACTGAAAGTTATTACGTTGGATTATGGAACTCCTAGCATATAAACTTCCAGCATATTATGTTGGAACTCCAGCACATTATGCTGGAATCTCATATGTAAAAAATTCGAACTCCAGCATATTCGCTGAAATTTTTTCGGATTTTTAAGGGTGTTTTTGTTCAAATTTTATCTTTACATGAAAAAAGTGGCTAAATTTTAATTACTTTTGAAACTGTGGCTATTTTTCAATTACCAATTGTAAATATGGCTATTTCTGAGTTTTTCCCTGTATTATTTGTATCAGGCTATCAACTAGGGTCCATGATCAGAGAATAGCTTCTGGTAGCTCACTGATCAGCATGCATTAAATTTTAATTTTTGAGCCTGTCCACTGTTCAACCCAAAGTCAAGAAATCTATACCTCACATTCTGCTCATAAAGAAATTTGGCTGCAACGGTGGTATAAGGAATCTTCCTCTTCAACACCACATAATTAGCTCATATACAGGCAGAAGAAAGAAAGTTCAAATGCAAGAAAATTGACCATTAATTGGGGCCTAATACGTGTACCAGACACCGAGTGGAAAATTGAAAAAGGAAAAAAGGTGACCAGGAGTGTCATATCATTTTAGTATTTTCATTCTTGCAACTCCTTTAAGCTATTATATTTGGGACTAGGGTCCTCCTTCCCTGGTGCTTTTATACACATGGAATTCCTACAATATCAAAACCTACCTTACACATTGCTATGAATATAAAAAGACTTTTAACAATCATACAATATGATGTAGATTCTATGAAGAGAAATAAACTCACAGTTAAAATTGCCATGTTGCTATTGTTTATTGGTTCATATCCACATCTTCCCTTTAGCTGGTACAGTCTTCAATGAAATGATAGTGCTGCATTTATTTGGATTCAATTCAAGAGACCATCAAGCTATTGCAGCGGTAAGTTAGGTTTACTTTGATAAACTCTCCTCACATCTGATAAAACTGGAACGATATAGAGTAGATAAGCATGGCCCCTGTGCAGCAACAACAACAACAACAAAAAACCCAGTGTAATCTCACAAATCGAGTGATGGTCTCCTCTTATGTACAATGGAAGTACCTTACTTTAAGCTGAATGACAATAAATATTACTCACATTATTCCTATTTCAGTGTCAAACTACAAAATGGGATACAATTATTTTGAACTGTACAAGCCCTGAAGGATCTCTTCAAACACTGGAGTACGGACGAGTGAATTCAAGTTGCTTTGAAGTGTACGAATCAGAAAGAGTACCATCGACACTGAAATCCAACAAATATTCCTAAAAGTAATGGACCTGCTACTTTTCTTCAGTCAAAAGCAAATCTTTTAACTCTCAAAGGAACTTGTTTCTTCATCTTCACTAAAGCTACACGGCATCTCAGCAGCAGTCCTATATATAGAAAATACAAATGGAGTCATTGCAAACATAAAGAATTTTTCAAAATCTTTGGTTTTGCTTGCAAAAAAAAACACATAATGACTGCTTAATAAGACATACTAACCAAGAATTTTTCAAATTTTTTGGTTTATTCTTGCAAAATAGTACATCACCTTGCTTTTATAATTGGTCATAGCAGGTAGAAAGTCTCGTAAGATAACATCTCAACTTAGTAACTACCAAGAAGATAAATGCACATGGTACTACAAAAATATGAGCCTGCACTTTGTTCATGAGTCAAACTTCTAGAGAAGGACCGAGATAAGCACATAAAGGTCTTAAATCAGTTAAAAGATGGCATGACACACAGCCATTATTCTTCTTCACTTCAAATTGCCATTTTATATTTGAAATTGAATAAGAGAATGCATTCAAACTTCAAAGGGTAAATTATGACATCTAATAACATGATCATCTCACAATGGAGTTATATTCCAAGAATCCTATTAAATAAACGTGTTAAAAATACAGATGCAGATTCACGCATACTAAGTGGTGTAAGATCAAGTACTTTAAGTTGGTCTAACCTTATCCGATGATTTGTCTGCAGTGGCATTCCCATCACAGGTGCTCTCCTCAAGTACTCTTGATGGTCAGGAACTTCATCCATTGGACGATGTACAACCATCTCTCCAAGTATCTATGTAATATAGCGTAACTTGTCTAACCTGCCACCATCTCTCCAAAACTCGAACAAAAAGGGCACGTTAAGTATGGCTATCTTCAGCAAATGGAAAAATAGGACTACTCTTAGCCGAGTAACTTGAACCACCAGTATATAAGCATATAAAATAATTCTAATATAATCACGTCCGAAATTGGTCAACAACTTTCAAAAGGCTATAGGTTTCAGAATCTGGCCTCGCCCCTCCAAGAATCATTCTTTTAAGCAGATTTGGATCATATACCTTCCCCTTAACATACGCCTTAATTAACGTATTGTACACAAAAGTATACCTAGTATAATTTGCTTTCTTCAGTTCTTCAAACAACTTTTCAGCATTCTCTACATCACCATTATCTGCAAATATATCGATTATTGAAAGAGTAGTCTCCAACCATGGAGTTGATCTTTTCACCTTTATGCTTGCTGCCATATCCATCCCCAATTGAAGAGTTTTAATAGCCTCCTTAATTAACCCCGCTCTCAAGCAACCAAGAGCAAGATGCCGATAAGTAATGGCATTTGGCTTGCACCCACTTTTCTCCATCTCCTTATACAATGCAGTGGCTTTGGTGATAAGTCCATATCTGCAGTATACAGCTATCAAGGAATTGAACTGCTCATTTGACTTCAAAGAATTCCTTGATTTCATTTCGGACCATAGCTCTTCAGCACGACAGATATCTCCGATCCTACCAAATGCTTCGATCGCCAGGACATAACTCTTAGACCTGACATGGGACAGCTCCATAATGATGCCCCATATCCTCTCCAAATCATTCCGCTTCCCCAAATACCCATAAAGTATGATAAGAATGTCCAATGTAGACCAGTTTCGTCCAGTTGCAGACTTCTCAAGAGCTTCAACATAGGTCTCACAAACTGTATACAACCTAGCCACAGCATGTGCAGTGGCCAATATGCAGTATGATACCTCATTCGGTTCAACTTCTGCTCTCTTCATGTCACCAAATACTTTTAACAGGCGTTCAATATTGTGTTCATTTGCTTCTATCTTGAGCAGAATATTAAAGGTCGAAACATGTGGAATGACCTTATCGGCTTTCATCTGCGTCAGGATTTTAGGTATGGACTTCTTGCGGCTTGGGGAGGAGTGGAGAATAATGAGATGGTTGAACACCAAATAAGATATGGGATGACCCAGCTCTCTCATTTTCTTCATATATGCTAGTGAAAGCCTTATTAGGCCTCTGTTCAAGCATCCGAGTATAAGATTGTTGTAAAGCAACTCATTTTGGAACTCAGATGGTATTCGTGAGAAAAGGCTTTCAGCTTGTGATATCCCATGAAGCTTAGAAGTGAATTCTAGTAAATATGAGTAATCTAGTTCCTTTGGTCTGTAAGGTCTTTCCCTTATAACCCATTCCATCACCTGTGAAAAGTAAACCACAGAAGATTAAAAATACCCCTCAATATCAATATAATTACATTTGAAGTTCTAACTGAGCACCAAATTTATACTTTTTTTTTTATTGTTAGCACCAAATTCTATCTATTTAATTGATAACTGAATCTAACAATCAAATGCAAGTGAATAGAGCCAGATTAAGAACCTCAAAGATTGTCAATATCAACTACAAATGAGCTTGATTTGACTTTATGATAAGTAAGACTTGAGAATGAGCTCAACAACAGAATAGAGCAAATTCAGTATGCTGAAAATGCCAGAATAGCTCACAACATACCACTCTGCAGCAGCTTTACCTGAAACATGTGACAGAACTGTGCAAGACAAAGTATTCCTCTTTCCCTAATACCATCACTACTATTACCCCTTAGACTTAGATTTCGCAAACAAACATATAGAGTAACTATAGCGATTTTCTCAGTAGGTTGAATATTTCACGTAATTCATAATAGGTAAAATGCCCATCTTCAGATTTGGCAAGAGGGGGCAGAGTAAAAGAACCTCAAGACCGCGCTTGATGAATTTGAGCTTGCGCAAACGATTGATAGTATGGAAAATGTCACCTCTATGAATAGGTAGACCATCACCCATCCAGCTTTGGAAAGCGGATCCGATGGACTCTCCTTTGGGTACACTTTCAATTCTGTGACTTAAGCTGTTCCTTGTTGCCACCATTCCCTGATCTATCAACCTTTCTTCTCTTTTTGATATTGAGTTCTCATTTGCATCGGATACTTTTGAGCAAAAACTGTGACATGAATGAATACTTTGTTTGTACAAAGATATAACAACTGTTGGATGAATTGCACTAATGATCCTATGTTGCCGCAAAATGGTTATGAAGTTCATTGTCGGTATGTCAAACAAAACATACTTTACTCATCAGGACTGCTTAAAGGATGAATTGTTCTGAAATTATGTATTCAGCGCCACTAGCTCGACAGAAACCATTAGAGGGAACCTGCCACGGGTTGATAAAAACAAAAGATCAGGAGTCATTTTGGCATGCAAAACCAGTAAATAAAAATAGTTTCTAGCTCTCTGATGACTCTATTTTTAGGACAGATCTTATTTACAAAAGACATTGGATTATCAATCAATACCCAGAGCAAAACAAATCTCCTATCCTACGAGTTTATTATAATTAGTACTACAGCACAAAAAACTACGTGATGAAAATATTACACTACTTAAGATTGACTTGCAGGCTAACCTAAAAAAGACTTGGAATAGCGTACAGATTTACAACTAATCTCTCATGGATTTATTGGTGCTGCACTTTTTTTCTTGGCGGGAATGACTTATGATAGAATCCGTCTTGTTTATCTTGACGAAGAATTGGAGCAAAAATTGTTAAGTGGATATGCTGTATGATTTCACTGACGTTCTTATGCATTACATGTAATCATTTGTTTCTCTATTCGAATAGGCATGTGAGAAAATGAATAACATTTGAATATGATCAGATTAAAAAAAAACAGGGTCTTAAAGTTCTAGTATAACAACTTAAGCATAAAATAAACACACACACACACACACACACACACATATATATATACCAAAATAGTTCACTCTTATTAGAGTTTTGGTTAAAAATTAATTCAAGTTACATTCCAATTAGGAGTATGAATATTTTAGGGATCTTTACACAAATAGCCGTCCATATTCATATAAATAGTTTATACATTGATAATACACATATAATACATAAATATGTATATATTATACCTCCACCGGCTATTTTTAGTTTAAGCAGTTGGTTGGGCCGCTATTCGGGTTAATTCTTCAATATTTTACCCACTACATATTAGCTTTAACAATTTTGGATAAATCCAGAGAATATCATCCACAAAAAAAAGGCATCATTGGAACACATCATAGAGAAATATGATTGTGTCATCAACTGCACGTTCCGGTACATCATATTCTATCTGTAACAAACCAAACAATCATTAGAACAAATCCAAAATCACCTAGAAGGCAAATTTAAAATCGGGGAAATAGAAATTTTAGTCCTTGTGTTATTGTGTAATTTCAATTTTGGTCCCTGTTTTACTAAGCACTTATAACCTTTAATTAGTTCAAAAATCTGGTTTTGATCCTTGAAGTTAACGATAGTTAAACATTTGCAAACATTAAACATATTTAACTTGTTACCTAATTCATAATTAGAATTCAACTTGTGCTTTCTACTAGGGCTTATTGGGCAGATCGGTTGGATATTTGCGCTTAATGGTTTGGTTGATCAGGCAGTGGCGTAGCCACATAGAGTGAAGGGGGGTAAGTTGAACACCCTTCATCGGAATATTACACTGACTATATAATTACTTTTCATAAATATATATTAAACCTTGACCACCCTTTGCAAAATTCCTGGCTTCGCCACTGTGATCAGTTATCAGTGTTTAAATGTACTAATCTGCCAGCCAACCGAGGTTGGTTCCGTATCGGCTTAGCGGTTGGTTTATCGGCCTAAAGTGAAAATCGAAACATTACTGCCCAACCTAAGTTTTCATTTTGCTTGCAATTTCTGTGAAACTCTGGTGAAACAAAAGCACACAGATAAATCAAATTTCTGCAATGATAAATACTAGATTGTTCAAATAATGTGTCACACATAGCAAAAACTAAGAAGCAAATACAAGTTTACGTGTGCGCTATATTCAACAGCGGCTACTTTCTACGAATACACAACTACATCTAAACATAGTAGAAATGTTAATCTTCCAAAAAAAATTATCCACAACAATTAAGAAAGAAGAAGCAACAACAACATAACATTAAACTTAACTGCAAGCTTTTTTGACAACAGTTTTTCACCAGATTGGAACTCTTTTTATCTCAGCATGGAGCTAAATAGACAGATTTCCCAAAATAGAACTAGAAAGAAGAAAGAAGTGGAAATTGATTGGAAGAAATTTCATGAATTCTGAATATGAATTTGCATTTGGAAGGTTTAATGGCGGAACTCTTTAGAACTCACTAACCCTTCATTTCATATTTTATTTTTTACATTTTTAATACTCATCCGATCCGTCAAATATTTTTAACTTTCTTTATAACTTCAATGGTCAAAACCACACTTTTAAAATAATTGAAGGTTATAAGTGCTTAGTCAAATAAAACAGGGATCAAAACTGAAATTAAGCAAGAACACAAACTACAAAATTTCCAATATTAAGGGTGTGTTTAGTCAAATAAAATAAGTGAATGGTTCTATCACTTATTTTTTCTTGTTTGGTTGGAGTGAGAAATTTTTTCCGAAAAATATTTTCTAGTGTTTGGTTAGAAAGTAGAAAATAGTTTAGGAAAATAATTTTTTATGCTACTTTTCTCAACCCCTTCCCCAGTCCCCATGTTTCTAGTGCTCCCCTCTCCCCTTCCCCACAAATACCCAATTTTTTTTGAACTATATTTTCTTCAAGAATTTAATTATTCTTCTAAAAATTCATACAAACCCAAAGGAACTAATATGATGCTTTAATTTTTTTATGCAAAAACAACATTAAAATTTATGCTCTAACTCAAAAGAAAATACTCTTTTTTTGTTGTTGAAAAGAACATACTCTTTCTACAACATGAAAATAAAGTACTTATTTTGTTGAAATAAAAGAAAATACTTTTTGGACATCATGAAAATAAAATATTTATTTTGTTGAAATGAAAGAAAATATTTTTTCTGTATCATGAAAAGATTGAAATGAAAGAAAATACTCATTTTATTGAAATGAAAGAAAATACTTTTTCTACTTCGTGAAAAGAAAATAATATTTTTGTTAAATGAAAGAAAATACTTTTTACTGCATCATTTTGTTGAAATGAAAAAGAAATATTTTTTAATATATACATTTTGTTGAAATGAAAGAAAATACTTTTTTTACATCACGAAAAGAAATACTTTTTTGGTTAAATGAAAAAAATATTTTTTTATATCATCAAAAGAAAATACTTATTTGTTCAAATGAAAAAAAGTATGATATCTATAAGATGAAAAGAAAGTATTATTAATAATATTTTTATTTAGAGTAGGGTTGGGGGGTCGGGGTGGGAATGGGGGCGAGGGTGGAGGTGGGGTGGGTGTGGTAGGTGGGGATTGGGATGAGGAATAGGATAAGGAATATTGAAAAAGAGTTTTGAAATCTAATTGGAGAAAAATGAGTTCATGAGGAAAATATTTTCCAAAACATTTAATCCAAAACAGAAATTAAGAAATATTTTCCTACATACCAAAGACACCCTAAAACTTTAATCTAATCCTGGATAGCATCGGTTAAAAAAAAACACACAGAAAAGGACAAGACTTTTTGACAAGTTCCCATTGCCACTTAGCCATTGGGCTTTTGACAACTTATACTGTCATTTATTTTCGGGATAATACTCATTATTTTTTAGATCGAGCCAGAAATTATCTTTCTATATATTATTAAAAAGAGAGGATAAAACCCTTTTTTTGAGCCAAGTGACAGTCTACTAAAAAGTCACATGGCATAATTAGTTAGTAATTAGTTATTTAGTTAATAATTAGTTATTGATTATTAATTTTGAATTTAAATATCAATAAAAAGCGAAAATAATAAAAAATAAAAAACTACCATATATATTGGTTATTTTATTTGAATTAATAAATATAGATATCATATAATTAGCTATAATAAAAAAACAAAAATATAAATATAAAAAAAATAACTACCCATTCAAATTGGGTGGGAGTAGTTTCAAGTTGGAGTTTTTAAATTATTTTAAAATAAAAGAAAAAGAAAATAGCTATAATAAAAAAACCCAAAAAAAAGAAGAAAAAGTACTCATTCAAATCGGAGAGTAGTTTCAAGTTAGAGTTTTAAAATAATTTTAAATAAAAAACGAAATTAAAAAAATTACTAATTCAAATTGGGGAGTAGTTTGAAGTTGGAGTTTTAAAATTATTTTAAAATAAAAAAAAAGAAAATAAAGAAATAAAAAAACTTTTGATTCAAATTGTGGAGTAGTTTCTTTCTAATATTGTATTTTTTTTTGTGTGTATATATATATATATATATATATATATATATATATATATAAGAGAAATAAATAATTATATGATCTAACATTTCTCTCTCGGCGCTCGTTAACGTGGCCTATCTAACGTGCGCTTGGAAGCCATGGGAGGGAGAGGCAGACCTAAGAAAAACCAGACAAAAGTCCCAATCAATGACCATCAATCAACGGAAACAAGGAATGTTGTATTAGAATTTTTTGTTTCACCAAAAGGGATACGAATTGAAGAACCAACTGGAAATTGCACTCCGAGGAGCATGAAGAGTGAGCTGAGCAGGGAGGAAGCAGATCTACCCCTGAATAAAGGTAAATCGAAGGAAGTTGTTGTTTCACCTGTAGTTGTGCAAGCTATAGGTAGTGGATCTGGAAATGGTAAAGCTCAAACACAAGTGATGCAGCCTATCAACAATGGAACAGTACCATGCATCTCAGGTACTGTTGAGAATACTAAAACGGCAAACCTAGGAAAAGAAAGCAAGATGCAATCATGGGCAAATGTGGTAGGGGCAACAAATTAGCAATGAAAGGTATGTATCTACAATTCATTGCTTCGATAATCTAAAATGGAGAGAAGATTGTGCAATTAGACCCTAAGGATGTAGAGCAAGAAAATGAAAAGTGGAGATCTGCAATTGTGCTTTATGTGATAGGAGATTCACCTACTATTGGAGCAATGGAAAGATTCCTGAACTTAGTAGGTAAATTTTCAGTGAAGCCACAGATCTTCTATCATAATGATGATTACTTTGTGATAAGATTTAGTAACTTGGAATAAAGAGATCAAGTACTATATTCCGGCCCCCATACAGTAAATAATCGTCCAATAATCATGAAAGCTTGGTCAACAGATTTCAATTTGCATAATGAAATCCTGAAAACCATTCCCTTGTGGGTCATATTCCCAAATCTGCCACTCAATTGCTGGAGTATGAAGGCCCTAAGTAAGTTAGGTAGTGCTTTGGGAAATCCTGTTTATGCTGATGAATGCACTACTGGATCAATTAGGATATCTTATGCAAGGATACTAATTGAAATAGATGTCACTAAACCATTGCCTAGAACTGTGAAGCTGCAAGATCCAAAGGGCAAAATAATACAACAGAAAATTACATATGATTGGGAGCCATCATGTTGTGCTAAATGTCTGAAAATAGGACATGACTGTAATGAAGATAAAGCCCCACAGCCACAGAGAATGTCATATCAGAGAAGGGTGAATAGAGTCAAACAAGTTTGGCTTAGAACTGATAGAAATGGATCAAATGAAAATAAACAGGAGGCTGAACAAAGTGAGAAGAAGGAAGTAATTCAAACTGCAGAACAAGGGGCAAAGGCAAAGGACAATGAAAAACAAGGAAAGGAAGATGGGTGGATAACAGTACTTGGTAAATCAGCAGCAAGGGCAGCCAAAACTAAACAAAATGAGGAGCAGAGTTTGGTTGGGAATAAGGGTTTTCAATCTCTGAGAAATGATCAAGCAACCAATGACCCAGGCACAAGTTGTATGCAGATGAGGAGTGGAGGGGTGCAGGAGCTGTATCAAGGTACTCAGTTCATACCAGTATGAGTGTGATCACATGGAATGTTAGGGGATTGAATAAAACCTATAAGCAAAAGGAGATAAAGGAGTTTATAAATAAAAAAAAAGTAGTCATAGCTCTAATAAAGCACAGAATAAAGGAACAGAAAACTAGTGATGTAATGAAGAAGATTGCACCTGGATGGAAATGGATAACTAACATTAGTACAATGAACAAAAGTAGAATTTGGGTGATTCGGGATCCTAGAATATATGTATTTGTCCCAATTGAAATTGATGAGCAGCTAATACATGGTCAGCTTAGAGCAGTCTCAAAGTTATTTACAATTGGCTTTATAGCAATTTATGGACTGCATACCATCAAAGATAGGCAGAGTTTGTGGAACAAATTGAGACTGATTCATAGTACACAATAGAGACCTTGGCTAGCAATGGGAGATTACAATATTGTGTTAAATGAACATGATAGACAACATGGCTAAGTGATACAAGATATGGAGATAAAAGACTTCAAATAATTCATGAAGGATACTGAAATGAATGAGCTGCAAACTGTGGGAAGGGATTATACCTGAACCAATAATCATATTTATAGTAGAAAAGACAGGGGACTGGTTAATGCTAGTTGGATGCTGAAAATGCCAAGCTTGAGAATACAGGTGCTAGAACCATCCGTATCTGATCACTCTCCACTTAAGCTAATGATTAAACATATATAGAGGAAGAAGAATAGGACATTTCAATTCTTTAATTGTATAGCAGACCATCCTCAATTTATTCAGCATGTAGAACATGTATGGAATGTAGATGGAACACAGGAAAGGATGTAGGAGGTATGAGAATAAGCTCAAAAGGGTCAAGAAGAGTATAAAAGGGATAAATACACAACAATATCAAGGAGTGGAGAATAGAATTACAGAAGCAAGGAAGAAGTTGCTAGCTGTCCAAGAGGAGATGAGTGGGCAACAGTCAGACTTAATAGAGAAGGAGAAACCACTAAAATGTGAACCAGAAAAATGGTCTCTGATTGAAGAGAGTATCTACAAGCAAAGATCCAGAATCCAATGGCTGAAATTGGGAAACTCCAACTTTGCTTACTTCTTTGTACAAATGAAGAACATGAGTAATTTGAATGGCATCTGGGCTCTAACAAATGAAGTGGGGATCCAACTAATGCTAGAAGAAGATATAGAGGCTGAAAAAATGGAATATTATAAGAAATTGTTGGGGTCAAGAGCAGAAAGTATACCTGCTATTAATCCAAATGTCATGAAGATGGGAACAACACTAAGTAGGGAGCAACAGTTGCAACTTATACAACCAGTGACAAAAGAGGAAGTATGGCTAGCATTGAAGGATATTAGTGACTTAAAAGCACCTGGCTATGATGGGTTTAATGCAGTATTCTTCAAAAAAGCATGGGAAGTAATAGGTGAGGATGTGACTAAGGTTGTTCTAGACTTCTTTGCTTTATCACAAATGTACAAACCTATTAACCGCACATCAATTACTTTGATCCCTAAAATTAGGAATCCTACCAGCATTAAAGAATACAGACCAATCTCTTGCTGTACTATTTTGTATAAAGTGATCTCTAAGATTTTAACTAAGAGATTACAAAGGGTGATAGATGTACTAATTGATAAAACACAATCTACCTTTGTTCCTGGAAGAGTGATAACAAATAACATTATCCTTAGCCATGAACTTGTAAAAAGATATGGAAGAAGAGGGGTGTCACCAAGGTGTATGATGAAACTGGATATGCAAAAGGCATATGATTCTATTGAATGGGGGTTCATGGAGCAGGAGCTGAATGCAATGGCTTTTCCAGACCAGTTTGTGAGATGGATCATGAGCTGTGTGCAAAGTGTTACATATACAATATTGGTTATATGGATCATTAACACAACCATTTGAAGCTAGGAAGGGGCTGAGGCAAGGGGATCCATTATCCCCATTTCTATTTGTGCTAGCAATGGAATACTTGACAAGGAACCTAAATACACTGAACAAGATCCCTGATTTCAACTATCATCCCAGGTGTGAAAAGATGCAAATCATGCAGCTTGGTTTTGCAGATGACCTTTTACTTTTTTGCAGAGGTGACATAGGATCAATCAAGCTCCTATATAACTGTTTCATGGAGTTTTCAAAAGCTTCGGGTTTGGTGATTAACAAACAGAAGAGTTCAATCTTTTTTGGAGGGGTACCACAAGATGATCAGGAAGCTATTCTGGAATTCCTAGGAAAGGTGAATTGCCAGTTAGATACCTGGGAGTGTGATAAGTTAGGATTTTAACATGTTATTGCCCCTGCTTTTAATATAAATTACTACAAATTATTGCCCCTAAATGCTTACAAGTTGTGCTTGATTGCAGGTTTGAACGACAAAGTGACGAAATGTCAAAGATCGGCTTAAAAAGGAGTGAAACCTGCTCAAGTACCAACGACCAAGAGAATTGAAGAAGAAAGGGGCCTAGTGCGGACCACACAACAGTGACCGCGGCCGCACTAGGAGGTTCAGAGACTTGACATATTCAGGCTAAAAGGCACGCGACCGCGGTAGGATCTTCACGGTCCGCGGTGGAGCTTCGCGGCCGCACTCCTACGCTGTGCTGTCCGCGTTCATAAGGTTCAGGGAAGGGCATTTTTGATCACGCGGTCCGCGGTCACGACTGCGTGGACCGCGCCAGTTGCCATCATGGTCATGGTACACTGCCATGTGGTCCGCGTTCCCCAGCTCAAGTCATCAAACAGTTGAAGTTCAAGAGCCAGTGCTGCCGCGGTCCATTTTGTGCGGCCCGCACTGACCCCGCAGGGGTATTTTTGTCCAGTTTTTCCAGCCTAGTTTAAATAGAACATTTTACTATTTTTTAGGGATCGATTTTCTGGGAACGAGAGACAAAAGCTGCGCTTGGTGTTGTATCCATTTTTGGCATATTTTGCTTTCCATTAAATATAGATTACTGTAGTTTCTTTTGAGTAATTAATTAATATGTTTAGTTCTTCATCTATTTCTTCAATTTCTGTATCTAGCATGAGTGGCTACACCCATTAGCTAGGGTTGTGGCTCAACCCTAGTGTGGGTAATTGATGGGTGTTGCCATATAAGGTTAGATTGACTATGGGTGTTTCTTATTTGGGTTGAATTTATGATTTAATTTAGAATTGGTGGTTGCAAACACTGATTCAAGCTTTGTGTGTTTAACTCTTCTTGAGAAAGAGAGTCTATAACCCCAAAATTGACCCAACAAGGAATTGGGATGGACTCATGAGAAATGATAGTCCCAATTAACGGGTTAAATCTCGAGAGAGTAATCACTCTACTTGAACCCCAGTTGCTTGATCTAATTTGCCTACCCATTTGGTCTCGAGAGAGTCAATTGAGCAAAAAATCACTCTCTCTACCGAGAGGTGTGAGAGTGGGTAAGATTGTGCAACGGTTATAGCATAAGCCCCAAATATGTCAATCGAACCTAAGTAACATCTACCCGTCAATTAGCCACCTAGGTAGTGTCACGACCCTAGTGCCCTTCATCCCATTAGATACAACTTAACAATATTCTTGTAGTATAATTTAGTGTTAATCAATAGTCTTATAAAAATAGTTATAAATCAAAAACCCAAAAATATTTGAAGTGACATTAGAAGCACAACCGCAACTCTAGGCTAAATAGACAATACAACTCCACGACTAGCTCCCTGTGGAAATTCGATCCTGGACCTCTATTCGGGTAAAAGCTATTGCGACATGCTCTTCCTACCACAACGTAGTGTCGAGTCGGCAGCGATCAACTTTTTGGCGCCTTTGACGGGGAGCTTACGATATTGACTATCTATTTAGTTAGTTTTGTGTTTTGCTTCTCTTTCCTTCTTGTTTACTAATTTTGTTTGTGTCGATCAATCAGGTACCATGGCTCTTAATGCAAATGACCCTCTCGACAATATGATGGCGGGGGAGGAGGTAGAGGATCTAGAATAAGATGAGGTCTTACCTCAAGTTCCACGGAGAGGCTGAAATGCCAATGTAAATGCAAATGAGAACAACAATATTCCAGATCCTCCTCTGCCACCGCCAAGAGTGGCTCCTAGAGTTCTACCAAATCAAGGATACGCCAGTGCTATTGTTCCTCCCCGAATCCGGGCAGGAAACTTTCAAATCACAAATGTTATGTTGACCTTGCTCGAGCAAAGAGGGTATTTCACGGGTGCCTCCAATTAAAATGCCTACAAGCACTTGAAGGGGTTTGTGGATACATGCTGGGGTAGCAAGCAGACAAACGTGTCCGAGGATGCATTGAGGTTGAGGCTTTTCTCGTTCTCTCTTCGGGGTAAAGCATTGGATTGGTTAGAAAGGCTCCCCAATCATTCTATTACAACATGGGATGAATTGGCGGACAAATTTATTTCCAAGTTCTTTTCTCCAAGTCATATGGCAGCTCTTCGGGATGAAATTCTAGCTTTCAAGCAAGAGCCAACGGAACCTTTGCACGAGATATAGGAAAGATATAGAACAATGGTGAAAGAGTGCCCTAATAATGACATGACCGAGGCTATGATTCAACAAACCTTTTATCGGGGCATCAACACCATGAATCAATGCATTGTGAACCAATTGGCTGGAGGGAACTTTATGAAACTTTCTTACCAAGAGGCATGTGATGTACTTGATGAAATGGCCGACACCTCTTCGGCATGGCAAAGCCGAGCAAATGTGCCCCAAGGTGACCCCACGGTCATCTATTTGCACAAGGAATTACACGATCATGGCCAAGCCATCGCTGAGCTTACAACAACTATGAATCAATTGGCAAAGGCGCAATTGCAACAAGTCCAAAACCCGCGCCAAGTCAATGCAATGGAAGGTGTTTCTATGTTGAAAAGTGTCACGACCCAAACCGATGGGCCGCGACGGGCACCCGGTACCTTACTTAACCGAATACCAATGTAATGCATCTTTCTTATTACATCATCATATACACGTGATATACGGGCCTAATAGGCCAACATAATCATTTATAAACTCAAAACATAGATCGACAAGGCCGTACAATCCTTCACGTACACGACATATGTCTACAAGCCTCTAAGAATACATAAATATCATAAAGGTCGAGACAGAGTCCCGCCATACCAAACAATATACGTCTAACTCATACTAACCAAACAAGCAACTCCGAAGCAAGTGGAGCGCACCAACATCTTCCGCTGAGCTGATAGCCTACATGGAGGGCTCTCGATTTGTCTATCGGGACCTGCGGGCATGAAATGCAGCGTCCCAGGAAAAAGAGACATCAGTACGAATAATGTACTGAGTGTGTAAGGCACATAAATAAATACATAAGAGACATGGAAGACATATAGAGTACATGACTCAACTTGTAAGTCTGAATAACTTTGTAAATCATAAATTACTTTTAGCGTCATGCGTATGCGTATGAATGTCATGTCGTGCATAGGTACATGTTTCATAACATCATCAGCCTCTGAGGGCATCCCATCATATCATATCGACCACTGCGGGCAAAATCATCATCGTATACCAACTGATCAGGTGGTGGTGCGTATATAACGCCATAACCTTTCCCATATCCCATATACATATATACATACATATATACGCGTATATAACGCCGTTTGAATCATATTTACATATATATGCGTATATAACGCCGTTTGAATTATATTTCAGCCACTGTGGGCAACATCATCATCATATACTAGCTGATCAGGTGGTGGTGCGTATATAACGCCGTAACCATTTTCCCATATCCCATATACATATATTTACATATATATGCGTATATAACGCTATCTGGTCATGGGTCAATGCACATGAATGCAATGCATAAAAAGTACGTCAATAAAATCATTCAGAAGGTCATAAGACCACTTTGCCTCTTAAGCAATATCATAAAGTAACATCTTTTCAACTTTCGTATTTTTCTGAGACCCATGAACAGATGATAAAATATTATGAAACATGGGAATTAAAGAACATAGATATTTCTATTACTTCTATGAGTAGAGTCACTTATGGAGTTTGTGCATTTGCACGTTTCGTTCATATCGTATAGATGCCAAAAGAAAGAAGGGAGGGCCTTAACATACCTGAGCCGATTCTCTTAACAATTTCTCTAATACCGTTGATTGCGACAACGCGAATTACACACCTGTGTGTAGTGCAACGCAAAATGGCACTCATACCAGGTCATCTTTTCTCGAGGTACTCAGGTGCTCTGTTTCACCTCTTGGATGGTACCAATAGAATCAATACATAATAATTTTGTATCTATTTCCTTTTCTTCATGAGCCGTCTTAGCCAAAGTGTAGTAAAGGAATATAGTAAACTTTCTTCTTATGCTTTGATTTAAGCAAATTGGGTATAAGAATCTGACAATCACTTACCTTTCTATTCTTAAATTGCTCCAAATTAGCATAAAAGTGCTGAAAAGTCAATGTCTTATCTTCAACTTCTTTAAGTCAATTTTATCAAAATAGTTATTGGGGAATGACTATTGTGTCCTAGTCTTATACTGCCGATATATATCCCTTTCTCCATGTCCCTTTTGATCATGCCACATATCCACTTTAACTAAGAGTCATTCTTTGGAGTGGTTCCGTGCTGCCACGTTGGGGTAGGGGTGGGGTATTTTTAATCTTATCCATCAAATAATTAATTAATTAACTAAGTAATATCCCGCTACCCAGTAATTAACCAATCACCCAAAAAATTGAGAATTATTCTCACTTACTTAAAATATTACTCACTGTTCACATACTTTATATGTCTTTCTATCATGGCCATATAGTACCTTGTATGGCACTAGTCAATAAATACCAGGTATTTTAGCTCGGGCCGTATTTTATCCCAAAATGCCAAACTTTGACAAAATTCATTTTCTTAGACTTGCTCCCCCTTTCACCTTCATGAATTTACTAATCACTTGTGAAATAGCATAATCCTTATAATCTCCAAATAATCTTTTCCGTGGACTGATGCCAATTACCTTACAACAAATTCAATGCACAATACTATAGGGTGCAACATCGTCGCAACTTAACACTGCAAAGCGTAACATCACCGTAATGTAATACTGCAGACCATAACATCATCGTGATATAATATTGCCGGACGTAATATCGACGTAATATTGCGGGGCGTAACAAAAAGGAGGCAAAGAGGACAACAAACTCAAGGTAATTGTGAACAATATGACAACAACAATGATAGTGGTGGTTATTCAAATAAGTGCTATGATGATCAAAGCAAAAAAGTCCAATATGTCAGCAACTACCAAGGGAACAGAGGTACCTCTTCAAATCAACAATGGTGTCCTCAAGGAAATTGGGGCAATCAACAACAAGGCGGCGGTAATTGGAATAACAACAATCAACAACAAGGCGGAGGTAATTGGAATAACAACAACCAAAACAACAATTAGGGTAATCATAGCAACCAAGGAAATTGGAATGGTAGTAACAATAACTGGGGCAACAACAACAATCAAGGAGGGTGGAACAATAACGGGAACCAAGGCAACCGGGGGCAAGGCTTTCAAAGGCCCCCCATGTATAAATAACTGAACAATCTACCCCCCTTTCCTTCTCAAGGTCTGAGTTCGTCCGGAAGTGATATGGGGAGAATTGAAAGCATGTTCGAGAAAATGATGAAAAAGAACCAAGATTCCGAGGCCTAATTAGCTTTGCATAACACATCTATCCGGAACTTGGAGGTGCAATTAGGCCAAATTTCTCAAGCATTGAATACTCGTCCCAAGGGTGCTCTACCAAGTGATACGGTGGTGAACCGGAAGGGTGGGAATAATAATCATGTGATGGCAGTTACAACAAGAAATGGAAGAGGCGGTGATGTGAATGTCTTGATACAAAAGCAAGCTATGGATGAAGATGTTGAGTTGCGGGATGATTATGTACTTTTGATTATTGATGATATGGTTAATCAAAATGTGAACAATGATGTGCGGATTGATATTGATGATGAAGCCAAGGTGAAGACTCAAGATGTCGTGAACCCATCTAGGGAACACGTGATTGACATACCAGAGCCGGTTGTACAAAAGGCCAAGGCAACTTTGCCTAGGCCACCTCACCCTTATCCTCAACGGTTGGCAAAGCAAAAGAGTGACAATCAATTAAAAAAATTCATTGACATGATGAAGAGCCTCACAAGCAATGTCCCTTTGGTTGAGGCACTTGAGCAAATGTCGGGGTATGCAAAGTTCATGAAAGATTTGGTTACAAAGAAGAGGTCGATGGAGTGTGAAACAATTAAGATGACTCATAAAGTGAGTGTCATAGTGCATTCAATGGCACCCAAACTTGAGGATCCCGGAGCTTTTACTATCCCATGTACTATCGGAAGTGCGGATTTTGCTAAGGCCCTGTGTGACTTGGGGGCTAGTATTAATTTGATGCCATACTTGGTCTTCAAGACTTTGGGAATTGGGCAACCTCAACCTACTTCAATGAGACTTCAAATGGCAGATCGATCGATGAAGTGACCCTTGGGCATAATCGATGATGTTCTTGTCTGTGTTGATAAATTCATATTGTCGGCCGACTTTGTCATATTAGATTGTGAGGTGGACTTTGAAGTGTCGATTATTCTTGGTAGGCCTTTACTAGCTACGGGTAAGGCATTGGTTGATGTTGAAGCGGGTGAGTTGACATTTCGAATGGGAGATGAGAAGGTGGTATTCCATGTTTGCAAATCAATGAGACAACCCAATAGCACGGAGGTGTGTTCATTTGTGGACATTGTCACAGCTGTGATAGTGGATGACACAAGTTCCATGATCAATGTTGAAGATCCTCTTGAGGTCGTGCTTCTTAATATGGATGTCAATGATGATGCTAGTAGAGTGGAGTGCGTGAATGCATTGCACGGTATGGTTTCATATTCTTATGAGCCTAGAAGGCTATCTTTAGATCTTGAAAACCGCAAAACTCCACCAACAAAGCCATCGATTGAGGAGCCACCGGTGTTGGAGTTGAAGCCACTTCCTCCACACCTCAGGTATGAATTCTTGGGTTCAAATTCTACTTTACCCATTCTTCTTTCTTCTTGCCTTACTAACATGCAGGTTGCGGCCACCTTGGCGGTTCTTCAAAAGCGAAAAAGGGCAATCAGATGGACTTTAGCTGATATTCGGGGTATAAGCCCCGCCTTTTGCATGCATAAAATCATATTGGATGAGGATGTGAGGCCTTCACTTGAGCATCAAAGAAGACTAAATGAGGCTATGCAAGAAGTAGTAAAGAAAGAGGTCATCAAGTGGCTTGACGCAGGTGTGGTTTATCCCATTTCTGACAGTTCATGGACTTCTCCGGTGCAATGTGTACCAAAAAAAGGTGGAATGACTGTAGTGACCAATGACAACAATGAGCTTATTTCGACTTGGACAGTGACGGGTTGGATAGTTTGTATGGATTACCAGAAGCTGAACAAGGTAACTAGAAAAGATCATTTCCCATTGCCATTCCTTGACCAAATGCTTGATCGTCTTGCGAGCCGGGCTTTCTATTGTTTTTTTGATGGTTACTCAGGGTACAATCAAATTCTCATTGCCCTAGAGGACCAAGAAAAAACGACTTTTACATATCCTTATGGCACATTCGCTTTCTCTAGAATGCCATTTGGATTATGTAATGCTCCGGCGACCTTCCAACGTTGCATGATGGCTATTTTCACCGACATGGTGGAAGATATCTTGGAGGTCTTCATGGATGATTTCAGCATGGTTGGGGATTCTTTTGAGGAATGGTTGGTGAACTTGGATAGAGTGTTGGCTCGGTGTGAAGATACCAACCTTGTTCTAAACTGGGAAAAGTGCCATTTTATGGTAGAAGAAGGTATAGTGTTGGGTCACAAGATCTCGAAGAGAGGAATTGAAGTGGATAAGGCAAAATCGAGGTTATTTCAAGGCTTCCTCCCCTACTTCTGTCAAAGGGGTGAGGAGTTTTCTTGGGCACGCGGGTTTCTACCGGAGGTTCATCAAAGATTTTTCTAAGGTAGTTAACCCGATGTGCAAGTTTCTAGAGAAAGATGCCAAGTTTGTTTTTGATGAGAAATTCATGGAGGCTTTGAGCTTCTTAAACAAAAGTTGACAACTATCCCCATCATCACCACACCAAATTGGAGCTTACCATTTGAGCTCATGTGCGATGCTAGTGACATTGCGGTGGGGGCGGTTTTAGGCCAAAGGATCAACAAGATGTTCCATCCGGTATACTACTCAAGCAAGACCATGAATGAGGCTCAAAGAAACTACACAGTCACTGAAAATGAGTTATTGGCTATTGTTTTTGCTATGGAAAAGTTCCGTCCTTACCTTATGGGGACCAAAGTTATTGTGCACACCAACCATGTCGCCCTTAGGTATTTTATGACCAAGAAAGATTCAAAGGCAAGATTGATGAGATGGGTTCTTCTTCTTCAAGAGTTTGATTTAGAAATTGTTGACCGGAAGGGTAGTGAGAATCAAGTGGCAGACCACTTGTCCCGTTTGGAGGAGGAGGGGAGGCCTTGTAACGGCCTTGAGATCAATGATACATTTCTCGACGAGCAACTCCTTGCGGTGTCAATGAGTGTAATGTCGTGGTTCGCCGATGTTGCAAATTATCTTGTTACCGGAATCATCCCATGTGAGCTCTCTTCTAACCAAAGGAAGAAGCTCAAGCGGGATAGCTTGGATTATTATTGGGACGAGCCCTATTTGTTTAAGATTTGCACCGATGGTGTGATTTGATGATGTGTCCCGGAGGAGGAGCAATTGGGTATTTTGGAAGCTTGCCATTCCTCACCCTATGGTGGCCATCATGGCGGGGTGAGAACGGCTTCTAAAGTGCTTAGTTGCGGATTTTATTGGCCTACTTTGTTTAAAGATGCCGGTGATATGGTCAAAAGATGTGATGAATGCCAACGAGCTGGCGAAATTTCAAAAAGGGATGAGATGCCCCTCAATATGATTCTCGAGGTAGATATTTCTGATGTTTGGGACATCGATTTCATGGGTCCTTTCGTGAGCTCTTGTGGAAACACTTACATTCTTGTGGTGGTGGATTATATATCCAAGTGGATTGAAGTCGTGGCTTTGCCCAACAATGAAGCCCGGAGTGTTGTGGTATTTCTTAAAAAGAGTATCTTCATGAGGTTTGGCACTCCCCGTGCTATCATTAGTGACGGGGGATCTCACTTTTGCAACAAGGCTTTTGATTCATTGCTAGCCAAATATGGAGTTAATCATAAAGTAACCACCCCCTATCATCCTCAAGCTAGCGGTCAAGTGGAAGTCTCCAACCGATAAATTAAGAGTATCTTGTCTAAAACTGTAAATGCAAATAGGGCCGATTGAGCGAAAAAATTGGATGATGCTCTTTGGGCCTATCGGACAACTTACAAGACCCTGATTGGTATGTCTCCGTACCGGTTGGTGTTTGGGAAAGCTTGCCATCTTCCGGTGGAATTGGAGCACAAGGCTATGTGGGCCTTGAGGAAGTTGAACTTAGAATGGTATGTTGCTGCAACTCTGAGGGTTGAACAACTCAATGAGCTCGATGAGTTTAGATTCCATGCATACTCTAGCTCGTCCTTGTACAAGGACAAAATGAAATACCTTCATGACAAATATGCTCGGGGCAAGGAGTTCAAAGTTGGGGATATGGTTCTCTTATATAATTCCCGGTTATGTCTGTTTCTGGGTAAGCTCAAGTCAAAGTGGAGTGGGCCATTTGAAGTTGTGTTCGTGACCCCATTTGGTGCTCTTGATCTAAAAAACAAAAATGGTGAAGTTTTCAGAGTCAATGGCCATAGGGTCAAGCATTATTTTGGAAAGTTCGATGGCAACCACGTAGTGACGCTTCTTCATCTAAAGTGATGGGGTGGTAACATGCGTCGTGCTGTGACGTTAAATCAGGCGCTTCTTGGGAGGCAACCCATGTCCTTTTGATTTTTCTTTGTAGCTTAGGATTTTTGAGCTAATTGTTTGTGAGATGTTGCAGGGATTGTGTTGAAGCAGTGCAAAACAGATTAGGAAAATTGCATAGTCTCTAAAGACTGCCAGTGCGGCCGCGGTGCACTTTGTGCGGTCCGCACCGGCATGAGTCAAAAAGGGGACTCTCTGAAGTTCTTCACCGTGGCCGCGGTCAAGTTAGTGCGGTCCGCGGGGGACCTACGCGGCCGCGTTCCACTTTTATGTGGTCCGCGTAGGGTGCTTCATGAAGGGTCACACAAATAAACCCAGCGCGATCCGCGGTCACTTTTGTGTGGTCGCGCTGGTAGGTGAGTACGGGTCCCACTGGGTATCTATAAATAGAGACCAAGGGTCTCATTTTACCCTTTTTGCAAATTGGAAACCCAGAACCCTAATTCTATTGTTCACCTTCTTTCAAGATTGGGATTATTGCTTGTGTGGATAGATTGCATTCATTCTTCCTAATCCTGGTAACATTTCATGCATTCATGATTAATTAGTTTCTTATTTTTATTATATTTGCTTTCCAGTAGTCTGTAACTTCTTTCTCTTCATGATTTTCTTCGAATTGTTAGTCTAGGTTAGATTTCGTGATTAGTTTAAAGTACCTAAGGATTGGGCACCTGAGTAGGGACAAGTAGGGGTAAAAATTTGAACAAAAATAGAACAAAGCATGCAACCCTAGCTTAGTCCCTGAAACTGATCTAGTGCAACCCGCGATCGCCTTAGCGCGGTCCGTGGTACCCTAACGCGGTCTGCGATGCTTGATTGACTGAAGAACAACTTGTGTCCAGTGCGGCCGCGGTAACTTTTGTGCGGTCCGCGTTGGCCCACCGCGGCCGCGACCCCATTTTGTGTGGACCGTGGTGTGAGATTCAGAGAAGACCTTTCCTGGGGCTTTGTTCAGCGCGGTCCGCGATGCCTCCAACGCGGCTGCACTCCTGATGGTGCGGTCCGCGGTGCCTAGTTCTGCAACAGTGTCTGCAACAATCATTTTGCTGTCTGCAACTTTCATTTTGCTGTCTGCAACTTTAAGTCATTCACCTGTTTCACTACCTGTGCTTCAACTAACAATGTTAGATGTGTTTGCTTGCAAACAATGGTAAAACAACGAGGAAGAGGTGCCAAACAGCCCGACCGAGGTGACTTGTAATACCCCATAATTTGAATCGGTTGTGGATGTATTAAACGAGCATTATCGTGATGGTAATTGAGTGGTTATGTTAATAAGTGTATAAGTCATATTAGAGGTGAATTGGGGTCTAAGGAGAGGCCTAAGTCTAAGACAAGTTGGAAAAGTTTCATATTAGACAAATCTGTAAATGAGTGCGCACAAGACCTCACTTTGAACGATCATATCTCCGGTTATATAACGATTTGTGAGATGAATAACCTATCAAATTAAAGCCCTTTGAGTCTAGTTTCCAAGTCAACAAACCGTTAATCATTTGGAGGTGTATACAGAAAGTTACGACTATTTTACTGGGAAGGTGTCACTAGCACGAAGTCGCGCGTTTTTGCTGAGCATTCTGCCTCGCGCGCGAACAAGTGCGCGAACTCTCGCATCTGGAAAGTTTTAAATACTTTAAAGGCCGGAAATAATAGAAATTGAGTCACTTCTCAAGCTTAGGGTTTCCTCTACACCCCAACTCGACCAAGGCATCCAATTGCACACCTAAGGTGAGTTTTTAAGTGTGTTTTCATGGTGATTTCACTTCTCGTTCACTAGTTATAACATGATTTTGATTGGGTTTCATAGGATTTCTTCAAAATCTCAAGAACACCCCAAAAGTTGTCTTTCAAGATTTGGTCTACAAGAGGTAATCCTACACCCTTAGACTTACATATATGGTGTTATTATGGAATTATGAGTATGAATCAAGTATTACAACTTATGGTATGGTGATTGGAAGTCATAAATTCCCAATTTAAATGCATGACCATGGTAGGGAGTTAAAGGTGATTATTTGATAGGATTTGTTGGTTGGGTGTGAATGGATGGTCATACATATGTTGTTGGAAGTTATAAATTTGTTAGGAATGATGGTGGAATGAATTGTTGGTTAATGGTGATAGTTGGATGAACCAACACTATAGTTATGAGGTGTAAATATCTATGCCTTCAAGGTGTTTGATAATATGCCGAAATGGCATAAGTTATGGAATTTATTACTAATATTGGGTTCCATTGGATGTTGTTGTTGTAGATTGAAGGTTCGTAGTAGTGTGGATCATTGTAGTATTACTAAGAGGCAAATTGAGGTATGTAAGGCTAACTCTTTATGTTTGGGAATATCTATGATTCTCCCTACGTCCCATTCATCATGAACATTACTAGTTTCCTCAGAAAGTAATTATGTCTTGGTTCCATGAATAGAAGTAGAACTTATATTCTCTAGATGACATAGTTTCCTGATCATTCGATATTCTATGAGTTTCAGTTATGACAAATCAACTTATTACGAATACTCATCTCAGTTTAATCCTATTCACTATACCAGTATCATGTAAGCTGGTATGGCTCATTATTTCAGTATCACATATTACAGTATGATTCTCAGTTCCTGATTTAAATTCCTGAATGTTGAACACCTGCATTTGGGCCTGAGGCCGCAGTTTATGCTTTATGCATTTTGGACCTGAGGTCGCAGTTATGTATACGTATACTTGGGCCCGAGGCCGCAGTTGTGCACATATATACATATATATTGGGCCTGGGCCTGAGGCTGCAGTTCATACATATTGGGCCTGAGGCCGCAGTTTTAATATTCAGTTAAACAGGTTGTTCATCATTCAAAAAAGGGAGTATTCACATCCTTACTTCCTTGTTCAGTTATCAGTTTATCAGCTAGCAGTTTAGTTTCAGTTTCAGTATTGATAGTTCTTTTGTTCAGCTATTTTACATACCAGTACAATTCAAATGTACTGACGTCCTTTTTGCCTGGGGCCTGTATCTCGCGATGCAGATAACGATTTGTAGGTTGACGATTCTGCTTGCTAGGACATCTCGTATCAGCTATTGGTGAGCCCCAGTCTTCCGGGGCCTTATTTCTCTTTTGTTTTAGTCATTCTAGTATTTCAGTTAATAAGGTATACCGGGGACCTTGTTCCGGTAAACAGTTAGCATTTTCAGTATTCTTTAGAGGCTTCGCAGACTATAACCCAGTCAGTCAGATCTTAGCAGGATTTCATGTGTTAGCCTTGTTGGCTACTTGTTTATACTTGCAGATCTTTTAGTATTTTCCGCATCTATGATATTTCAGTTAGACTCTTTAGTAGATTATCATGTTTTATATTTATCTCTAGCTCATAGTTACACCATATGTTGATTCAGCCAGCCAGTTGGTTCGCTCGGTCACATGTAGTCAGGAACCGAGTGCCGTGTTACGTCTAGGCCCAGGTTCGGGGCATGACAAAGCTTGGTATCAGAGCCCTAGGTTCAAGAGTCCTAGGAAATCTACGAAGCCGTGTCTAGTGGGGTCTCTTTTATGTGTGTGTGCGTGCCACACATGTAAGTAGTTGACCACCAAGACATCTAGGATTGTTCCATTTCTTTCATACTCTAGATCGTGCAGTTAGAGATTTGCTTTCATGAATCTTTCTAACCCATGCGAATTGCATATTTCAGAAAAATGCCTGCAAAAAGAAAGTACACCAGGAGGGCCTCAGCTACTAGCCAGGGGGCCACAACTAATGCTGCTCAGGAGGAGGACACTCCAGCCCAGAGAGTTGCATCGGGCTCAGTGCCCAGTGCTTCAGACATGGATGTCAGGGGAGCTATCCAGTTGCTCACCCAGATTGTTGCTAATCAGGCTCAAAGATAGGGAACAAGTGATGTTCGTGAGACGGGTAGTTCCAGGTCTAGGGAATTCCTCAACATGAAACCTCCCGTCTTTACAGGGTCTAAAAAGGATGAGGATCCGCAAAATTTCATTGATGAGGTTCAGAAGATATTTCGAGTGATGCATGCTACAGACACTGAGGCAGTAGAGCTTGCTGCATACCAGCTGAAGGATGTTGCCAACAGTGGTATGAAACATGGGCAGAGTCCCGAGGGGAGGATGCAGATCCTGCGACTTGGAAGGATTTTGCAGATGCGTTCCTTGAGCACTTTCTACCCATTGAGGTCTTGGAAGCTAAGGCTTTGGAGTTTGAGAGACTCAGACAGAATGATATGAGTGTGAATGAGTACTACCTCAAGTTCGTCTCTCTGGCCAAGTATGCTCCAGAAATGGTACGTGAAATGAGGGCCAGAGTTAGGCGGTTTGTGTTGGGGCTCTCAGATGAATTGTTTGCTGATGCTAATATAGCTGCTTAGAATAATGACATGACCATCACTAAGATAGCTGCCTTTGTTCAAGGGAACGAAGACAGGTTGAAGGAAGAAGAGCGGCTACGGAGAGAGAATGAGAGGGAATTCAGCAAAACAGCTAAGTCTGCAGGAAATTTCAACCATGGGGGATCTCAAGCAGGAGGCAATCGCCAGTTTTTCAAAAAATCAAAATCAGGACCTGCTCCATCTTCAGCTAGTACACCGGTTCCGAGGTCGAAGTTTAACAAGAAAAACCAGAATTTCAGAATAGTAGATTCACAGTCACAGGCTAGTGTGGGCTACAGAGTCCCTGATTACCCTATTTGCAACACGTGTGGTAAGAGACACCGAGGGTTGTGTCGTTTGGGCACAAATGGTTGCTTTGGGTGCGGTCAGCAGGGCCACTTCTTGAGGGATTGTCCATCAGCAAAACAGAACAATGGAGGCAATGCAGCTCAGTCCACTAATTCAGCATCCCATCATAACTCTCAGGCCCAACAAGGGCGTGGTGCAACAAAGTCTAATGATGCAGGCGGTGGTCGAAACCGCTTGTATGCACTGGCAGACCGTCAGGATATAGAGGCTCGTGGAGATGTTGTCACAGGTACACTAACAATATTCACTTTTGATGTCTATACTCTTATAGATCCAGGATCCACCCTATCTTATGTAACCCCATATATTGCAAAGAAATTTGGGATAGAACCAGAAAAGTTGTGTGAACCCTTTGAAGTGTCCACTCCAGTTGGAGAATCAGTTATAGCAAGGTATATCTATAAGGGATGTCCAGTTAAAGTGCGTTATCGTCTTACTGTAGCAGACTTAGTAGAATTGGAGATGTTAGACTTCGATGTGATCATGGGCATGGATTGGTTAGAGTCATGTTATGCCAAAGTGGGTTGTAGAACCAAAATAGTAAGTTTTGAGTTTCCCGGTGAACCAGTCTTAGAATGGAAGGGTGATGCAGTAGCACCTAGGGGTAGGTTTATTTCCTATCTTAAAGCCAGAAAGATGATCTCCAAGGGATATATCTATCACCTGGTTCGAGTTAAGGATGCAGATGCTCAGATCCCTACTCTCCAGTCGGTACCAATTGTAAATGAGTTTCCAGAAGTGTTTCCCGAAGATCTCCCTGGAATTCCTCCCTATAGAGAGATTGACTTTGGAATTGATCTACTTCCAGGCACTAAGACAATATCCATTCCGCCTTACAGAATGGCCCCAGCAGAGTTGAAAGAGTTAAAAGTCCAGTTGAAGGACCTACTAGATAAGGGATTTATAAGGCCAAGTGTCTCACCTTGGGGCGCACCGGTCTTGTTTGTCCGAAAGAAGGATGGGTCGTTGCGCATGTGCATTGACTATCGTCAGTTGAATAAAGTCACCATCAAGAACAAGTACCCTCTTCCCAGAATAGATGATTTATTTGATCAACTTCAGGGCGCCCAGTATTATTCCAAGATTGACCTCAGATCGGGATACCATCAGTTGAAGGTTAAGGAAGTTGATATTCCAAAAACAACTTTTAGGACTCAATATGGGCATTTTGAATTCTTGGTAATGTCATTAGGTTTAATGAATGCACCAGCAGCTTTCATGGACCTTATGAATAGGGTCTTCAAGCCTTATCTTGATTTGTTTGTTATCGTGTTTATTGATGACATCTTGATTTATTCCCGTAGCGAGACTGACTATGCCGAACATCTTAGAATTATGTTGCAAACACTGCAGGATCACAAGCTATATGCCAAATTTTCTAAGTGTGAATTCTGGTTAAAATTAGTAGCGTTTTTGGGCCATATCATCTCAGGGGAAGGCGTGAAGGTGGACTCTCAGAAAATAGAGGCAGTGAAGAATTGGCCTAGACCCACCTCAGTATCCGATATAAGAAGTTTCTTGGGCCTAGCAGGATATTATAGGCGTTTTGTAGAGGGATTTTCTTCTATCTCGTCCCCTTTGACTAGATTAACTCAGAAGAAAGTCAAGTTTCAATGGTCGGACGCGTGCGAGAAAAGTTTTGAGGAGTTAAAGAAGAGATTGACTTCAGCTCCAGTCTTGACACTACCAGAAGGAAACGAAGGGTTCGTTGTTTATTGTGATGCTTCAGGGGTTGGTCTGGGGTGTGTACTAATGCAGCACGGTAAAGTCATAGCCTACGCGTCGAGATAGCTCAAGGCTCACGAGAAGAATTATCCGACTCATGACCTTGAATTAGCGGCTGTGGTGTTCGCGCTTAAGATTTAGCGCCATTATTTGTATGGGGTACATGTTGACATTTTTACAAATCACAAGAGTCTTCAGTACATCTTCAAGCAAAGAGAATTAAATCTACGTCAGAGAAGGTGGCTCGAATTACTTAAGGATTATGATGTTGATATCCTCTATCATCCGGGGAAAGCAAATGTTGTAGCCAATGCTCTCAGTCGGCGTTCTATGGGGAGCTTAGCTCATGTTGAGGCAGACAAGCGAACTATGATGAAGGAAGTCCACCGTTTAGCAAATCTAGGAGTTCGACTTTTGGACTCCGAAGATGGTGGCGTTGTTCTCCAGAACAGGGCTGAATCCTCCTTAGTAGCCGAAGTAAAAGAAAAACAGTTCAGTGATCCTTACTTATTGCAGCTGAAGGAAGGAATTCGCAAACACAAGACTATGGCTTTTGAACAAGGGGGAGATGATGGCACTTTAAAATACAGAGGCAGACTATGCGTTCCAGATGTAAATGAGCTTAGAGAGTGGATTATGTCAGAGGCCCACAATTCCAGGCATTCTATTCACCCAGGTTCCACAAAGATGTATCATGATCTTAAGGAGGTTTATTGGTGGAATGATATGAAAAAGAATATAGCAGATTTCGTGGCTAAGTGTCCAAATTGCCAGCAGGTGAAAGTCGAACACCAGAGGCCTGGCGGTTTAACTCAGAATATAGAAATTCCCATTTGGAAATGGGAGATGATAAACATAGACTTCATAACAGGTCTACCTCGCTCGTACCGGAAGCATGATTCGATTTGGGTGATTGTAGACCGACTTACCAAGTCAGCTCACTTCTTGCCAGTGAAGACTATAGATTCGGCCGAGGATTATGCCAAGTTGTATATCAAAGAAATTGTCCGATTGCATAGGACTCCTTTGTCCATTATCTCAGATCGTGGTGCTCAGTTCACAGCAAACTTTTGGAAATCCTTTTAGAAGGGATTGGGCACAAGGGTGAATCTCAGCACCGCTTTTCATCCTCAGACAGATGGCCAGGCGGAACGCACCATTCAGACCCTTGAGGATATGTTCAGGGCATGTGTTATTGAATTTAAAGGTAATTGGGACGATCATCTACCTCTTGTAGAGTTTTCTTATAATAACGGTTATCACTCTAGTATCAAGATGGCACCGTATGAAGCTCTGTATGGGCGAAGGTGTAGATCACCAATTGGTTGGTTCGAAGTCGTAGAAGCGAAGTTGTTAGGACCCGATTTGGTCTATTAGGCCATGGAGAAAGTTAATTTGATACAAAGGCATTTGAAGACAGCTCAAAGTCGCCAAAAGTCCTATTCGGACGTACGACGTAGAGACTTAGAGTTCCAAGTTGATGATTGGGTATTTCTGAAGGTATCGCCCATGAAAGGCGTTATGAGATTTGGAAAGAAGGGAAAACTTAGCCCCCACTATATTGGTCCATATAGAATCCTGCGAAGGATCGGACATGTGGCTTATGAGTTAGAATTGCCACAAGAACTAGCTGTTGTACACCCAGTGTTTCATGTGTCCATGTTGAAGAAAGTCATGGGAGACCCGTCACTTGTGGTTCCTACAGAGATTATAGGGGTTAAGGACAACCTGTCTTATGAGGAAATTCCAGTAGCTATTCTTGATCGACAAATCTGCAAGCTCAGAACTAAGGAAATTGCTTCAGTAAAAGTGCTTTGAAGAAATCAAAAGGTTGAAGACGCTACATGGTAAGCCGAGGAATACATGAAGTCCAGATATCCCCATCTCTTTGAAGAGCAAAAGGAAAATGTGGAAGGTAATTAACCTTTCCATTCAGGTCTTATATTATAATCTCTGTGTCCTACAATATCTACTTAGCTTAGTATTTAGTGATCACGTGCTCGTTCAGTTTGATATACATGTATTCATAATATTTTAGTATTCTCATATCTCCATAACACCCATTTAATGACCATAGATAGCCGTAGTTGCAGCCAGGACCATCATTCGAGGACGAATGACCCCAAGGGGGAGATAATGTAACACCCCATAATTTGAATCAGTTGTGGATGCATTAAATGAGCATTATCATGATGGTAATTGAGTGGTTATGTTAATAAGTGTATAAGTCATATTAGAGGTGAATTGGGGTCTAAGGAGAGGCCTAAGTCTAAGTCAAGTTGGAAAAGTTTCATATTAGACAAATCTGTAAATGAGTGCGCACAAGACCTCACTTTGAACGATCATATCTCCGGTTATATAACGGGTTGTGAGATGAATAACCTATCAAATTAAAGCCCTTTGAGTCTAGTTTCCAAGTCAATAAACTTTTAGTCATTTGGATGTGTATACATAAAGTTATGACCATTTTACTGGGCAGGTGTCACTAGCGCCAAGTCGCGCATTTTTGCTGAGCATTCTGCCTCGTGCGCGAACAATCGCGCGAACAAGTGCGCGAACTCTCGCATCTGGAAAGTTTTAAATACTTTAAAGGCCGGAAATAATAGAAATTGAGTCACTTCTCAAGCTTAGGGTTTCCTCTACACCCCAACTTGACTAAGGCATCCAATTGCACACCTAAGGTGAGTTTTTAAGTGTGTTTTCATGGTGATTTCACCTCTCGATCACTAGTTACAACATGATTTTGATTGGGTTTCATAGGATTTCTTCAAAATCTCAAGAACACCCCAAAAGTTGTCTTTCAAGATTTGGTCTACAAGAGGTAATCCTACACCCTTAGACTTACATATATGGTGTTATTATGGAATTATGAGTATGAATCAAGTATTACAACTTATGGTATGGTGATTGGAAGTCATAAATTCCCAATTTAAATGCATGACCATGGTAGGGAGTTAAAGGTGATTATTTGATAGGATTTGTTGGTTGGGTGTGAATGGATGGTCATACATATGTTGTTGGAAGTTATAAATTTGTTAGGAATGATGGTGGAATGAATTGTTGGTTAATGGTGATAGTTGGATGAACCAACACTATAGTTATGAGGTGTAAATATCTATGCCTTCAAGGTGTTTGATAATATGCCGAAATGGCATAAGTTATGGAATTTATTACTAATATTGGGTTCCATTGGATGTTGTTGTTGTAGATTGAAGGTTCGTAGTAGTGTGGATCATTGTAGTATCACTAAGAGGCAAATTGAGGTATGTAAGGCTAACTCTTTACGTTTGGGAATATCTATGATTCTCCCTACGTCCCATTCATCATGAACATTACTAGTTTCCTCAGAAAGTAATTATGCCTTGGTTCCATGAATAGAAGTAGAACTTATATTCTCTAGATGACATAGTTTCCTGATCATTCGATATTCTATGAGTTTCAGTTATGACAAATCAACTTATTACGAATACTCATCTCAGTTTAATCCTATTCACTATACCAGTATCATGTAAGCTGGTATGGCTCATTATTTCAGTATCACATATTACAGTATGATTCTCAGTTCCTGATTTAAATTCCTGAATGTTGAACACCTGCATTTGGGCCTGAGGCCGCAGTTTATGCTTTATGCATTTTGGACCTGAGGTCGCAGTTATGTATACGTATACTTGGGCCCGAGGCCGCAGTTGTGCACATATATATATATATACATATTGGGCCTGAGGCTGCAGTTTAATGTTCAGATAAACATATATATATATATATCGGGCCTGAGGCCGCAGTTTTAATATTCAGTTAAACAGGTTGTTCATCATTCAAAAAAAAAGGGAGTATTCACATCCTTACTTCCTTGTTCAGTTATCAGTTTATCAGCTAGCAGTTCAGTTTCAGTTTCAGTATTGACAGTTCTTTTGTTCAGCTATTTTACATACCAGTACAATTCAAATGTACTGACGTCCCTTTTGCCCGGGGCCTGTATCTCGCGATGCAGGTAACGATTTGTAGGTTGACGATTCTGCTTGCTAGGACATCTCGTATCAGCTATTGGTGAGCCCCAGTCGGGCCTTATTTCTCTTTTGTTTTAGTCATTCTAGTATTTCAGTTAATAAGGTATACCGGGGAACTTGTTCCGGTAAACAGTTAGCATTTTCAGTATTCTTTAGAGGCTTCGCAGACTATAACCCAGTCAGTCAGATCTTAGCAGGATTTCATGTGTTAGCCTTGTCACACCTCCTTTTTCCGCACCGAGGGGGTGCAATGGAGTTTTTTCCAATTAAAGGACAATCGAAACGGGATTCGTTTATTTATTTCAGAGTCACCACTTGGGAGATTTAGGGTGTCCCAAGTCACCAAATTTAATCCCGAATCGAGGAAAAGGATGACTCTATATTACAGTCTGCATACCATAAATCCGGATAAGGAATTCTGTTAACCCGGGAGAAGGTGTTAGGCATTCCCGAGTTCCGTGGTTCTAGCACGGTCGCTCAACTGTTATATTCGGCTTAATTATTTGCTTTTATGCAAATGTGAACTTATGTGTCAATTTTATCTTTTAACCGCTTTTATCATTTAATGTTATTTTTATCAAGAATTGCAATATCGTGGAAAACACACCTCGAACCACGTTACAATCAATGTACCCGTGGTTAGAGCTATGTTTCAACTCTGTTGAGATTGGGATTTGGGTCATATAAATGTGCACCCGAGTTTAGGAAGATAACGTTATTAAATACGCGCCTAAAGCAACTAGCGTATTGTTATGTTGGGAAAAGGCCGTGAAATTCGCTAAACGGCCTGTCCCGAATTCTAAGTATTTTAATATATACATTTGGAGGGCCCCGCAGCTTGTGCATTTTTGTTTGTCGAGGCTCGTCTCATTTATTATTAAAAGAATTTGCAACGTCATGGAAATGCATCTCGGACCATGCCATAATCAATATACCCGTGATTAGAGACACATTTCGATTCCGTTGAGATTTGGACTTGAGTCACATAAATGTGCACCCGAGTTTAAGGAGATAATATTATTAAATACGCGCCTAAAGCAACTAGCGTATTGTTATGTTGGGAAAAGGCCGTGAAATTCGCTAAACGGCCTGTCCCGAATTCTAAATATTTTAATATATACATTTGGAGGGCCCCGCAGCTTGTGCATTTTTTATTTGTCGAGGCTCATCTCGTCTTTATTTTTAAAGGATATCCTATAGCGGCTATGTTATCTTGTCGCATTTGTTTCTACTAATTGAAAGTAAAATGATCCTACTCAATTACATGCTTGCAGGTTTTTATAACAGAATTCCGAATGCCTTTACAGAATGAGAAGACATGGCCATGCACATGGGCAGCTAATCGGACATTATGGGCCCAAACCCAACCCATACGGTATCGGTTGGGCCTGGGCCACTGCCTTTCTGATGAAAGCCTGCTGAGTTCGTTCGATTCGGGCTCGACCTTCGTGAGGTTGAGAAGTGCAGGCTTGCGCTGTTTGTTTTTAAAGCAATGGTTTGCCAATTATAAGGAGGCAATTTATCAAAAGGAAATGAAATCAACTAACATGGATAGTTTGATGCAGTTAAGGACATGCTAAACATAATTAGATAAAGTCTAAGATACAACCTACTGCATTGGGAATACTTTTATCTATCAGCCTACTTATACAAACTAAATATTCAATCACCATACATTGATATCTACCGGGCATGCAGGCTACCTTACATGATCCAAACAAGAATGTAAACTATTATACATTACATGATGTTCAATATAACAGTCTATGTATGAAATAAACATCTTCAGATCTTCTCTTTTGTATTCATGCTCAACTTTCAAGTTACATTGACACTATTAATCGTGTACCTGGTATAGGAAAGCAAAAGAAGAATGAGAATGATCAGCTGAGTAGTATACAACAACACAGCAACAGCAGGTAAGCAGCATTCAACAATCAACAGCAAACAAGCAGCAACAAACGTCACCAATAGTCCACAGATAAACAGCAGCAGTCTCAACAACAAGGGAAACCCAACAGTTGGTCGAGCAACAATCAAACAATCCCAGAAATAGAATGATGAAACAAACAGAAAGCCAGAGTACTCAATGTAACAGCACCAGCAGTTCGACAAACACAAACAGCTCGGCAAATAACCCACAAACAATTAGCAAAGACAGCTTGGCCAACTTGAACTCCTAAGCAGTTTTCAGACAGTGTTTGGTTACAATATTCTGAAAATTTCTTTATGTTTCTTTCTTTTTCTGAAAACTAAAAGTCCATCCCCTTTTAAGTTCTGAAACAGTTATAAGCCAACAACCCAGTGCAGTCAAGCTGTCTGGATCCTGCCAATTGCAATCTGCCCATACCCCTTAGCTTCCCATGCCTAGAGGCATTTTTCTTGGTAAACTTAATCATCCCCCCATGCTTTGTCCTATTGCTCTAATCAAGAGTTATGGGTTTAAAGTATTCATTTAATTCCCATGCTCTTGTGTTTTGTTCCCCATTAATAGTATTTTAATTGACACTTGACAGCTTCTTTAATCCTGAACACTTAGTCAGTTTCTTCCCCCCAACCAAAACTATCCCACATACCCTTGATCATTGCTGTCTTGCCCCACCCTTTCATTCTATTGTATTTGTCAATCTACCAGTTCGAAACCCCCCTCCCACAGCTAACAAACCAACCTACAATCAGTCCAACACAAGCATTTAACAAAACCAGCCAGTAAGAGTTAGGTCGTTTGTTATTTGATGCTGTGAAACTAACGACAACATGTGTCGAGTCGACTTTGCGAGTTATAATGTATACTAACTAATCGATGATCGACTGAACTCAAAACCGAACAAATGAGTGATTCAGGCATTTTTCCGAACAACGATGGAACTTTACGACACTTAATTATTTGACGACGTTACTCAAATCGACTATACGAACTAATATACGTAACAATTAATCGACAAACAACACAGACTAAACAAGGCACCAATTTATTTCAACACTCGGGGCATTTAACACGGAGTTTATGAAACTTAACTGGTCGACAACATCAGTCGAAGCGAACAAACATCTTATAACACTCATTTAACATTTAAGAAAAGAAATCGACTAAACAAAAAGGGTCTTTTGAAGATGGGGAGAACTGACAGAAAATAATCAAAAGATTCAGAACAAATATACGAACATATGCACAAACAAAAGGAAAGAAAAGAAGATTACACCGGGAACTTACCTCAACACGAAACAGGTTTGGTTTTTTTAGGGTTCTTGAACTCAGATTTGGGATTCGACAAGTTCTGCTTGCATTTGACCGGAACCAAAGCTGATTAAGGCCTGAGGGACGTTAGGGGATTGACTAGGGTGAATATGGGGTGGTTTGGTATAGATCTAGGTTTGGTCTCGGATCTTCGAATGAAGATTCGAGACGTTCGGGGAAGATTCGAGGTAAGCTGAGTGTGGATTTGGAGAGGGGGGTCATGGTGGTTCAGGGGTGTTAGACTCATGGCCAACGGCACCGTTGCCGCCGGCTTTCAGGCGAAGGGGTGGGGTGGCGGCTAGGGTTTGGGTGTTAGGGTTGGTCAGGGAGACGATGAAGCCGGGGGGTGTTTTGGATAGGGGGCGGGGTAACCAAGTTGGGCTTTATATATGATTTTGAGGTTTAGATCCTGGCCGTCGGATCATGTGAGATCAAGGGCCAGGATCTACTCATTGAAGAGAGACGACATCGTTCGGGGGCTGATGGTGGGTTGAGACCGGGTAGGGGATTGGATCGGGTCAAATTTGACAGGCCTAAGGGAAGGCCTGGATCCGTTGGATCAAGGGGTTGGACGGCTCAGATCAATTGCCTAAGACGGCGTCGTTTGGGTTAAATGAGTGGCCCGATCGGGACCGTTTATTTGAATCAAATCAACGGCTCAACACAGGGACGCTGATACGGCGTCGTTTGGGACGTACCCGGGCAGCCTGTGCTTGGACTGGACATGTGTCCTGGTTTTGGGCTTGATTTTGATTCATTTCTTGGCCCAAACTAATTTCATCACTCTTTTCTTTTTGTTTTCTAATTTTGAAGAAAAATAAAAATAAAAAAAATGAAATTAAAACCACAATTAATTTAATCACTTAACACAATTATCACACACATATAAAAATATTTGAAGTAGGTTAAATCACAACCTAGAATAAAAGATGCATATATATTTTTTGTGAATTTTCTTTTAATGACCGAATTATGGTTTAATTACCATGGCATACATATTTTGTATTTTGTTCGATAAGATTAAATGAAAAATGGACAGAACCACAAATGACTAACAGCACACGTCACGGAAAATCGAAAAATTGTACAGCGAGGTCATTTGTCACTATTTTTTGTTTTCTTTTGGAGTGATTGTCCGTGAAGCAAAAATCACGTGCTTACAAGCCTTGTCGGCTACTTGTTTATACTTGTAGATCTTTTAGTATTTTCCGCATCTATGATATTTCAGTCAGACTCTTTAGTAGATTATAATGTTTTATATTTATCTCTAGCTCATAGTTACACCACATGTTGATTCAGCCAGCCAGTTGGTTCGCTCGGTCACATGTAGTCAGGCACCGAGTGTCGTGTTACGTCTAGGCCCAGGTTCGGGGAATGACATGACTCCTCCCGGGGAGGAAAAGGAAAACAAGTTAAACTCACTCCCCGACCTAAACTGAAAACAAGGAAACAAATTGTTATAGATGACCAATCGGGGAGTGAGTACGTACCCTCTCAAGACCTCTCTTCTGATTCAGGGCCAGCTCATGCAGTCCCAGTTTCACATACTGCCCAAGCCCCACAACGTGTACCGTCTGAGTCATCTGATGGCTCAGTAGCAGGCAGCGGTGAATACTCCACCTCCCCCACAGCTTCAGTATCTGGGGAGAGTGCAGAGGGTGGGACTAATAGTGATAATGAGGTACCGAACAGTGGTGTGCCCTAGGTTGGGGGTGTTGAACGAACTAGAAAACCTGAAGTTTGGGAAGATCGATTTGTCAGACAGGTGGCATTCCATATGTTTAGAGAATGGTGGCCGTCACGGAAGTTGATTCTTAAGAGAAGATTCATTGACAAAGACCTTCTACCCCTATACCCCAATGTGCATAGACAGTTTCAGGCTCGAGCAGGTTGGGAGTTCTTTAAAGATAATTGTTTGAAGGCAAATGAGCATATGGTCAAGGAATTTTATAGCAATGTGGCCCATATCTTGAAGGTCACTAAGGTGACCAAGGTGAGAAACAAAAATGTGGTATTCACTGGGAGGGAACTGAATGAATACTTGGGGTTCATTGATGAAGATGAGTCCCTTTACAATGAAAAGTTAGCAATGGGCGAGGAGGTTCGTCGATGGTTAGCTTCATACCTGGCAATCCCTTGGGACTTGCTATTCGGGGATGCAGCCCCAGCAGCAGCACCAGTGCCACAGCAGGAGCAGGAGCAGGCACCCAGGCCTCCAAGGAAGAAGAGGAAGCTCCCCAGTTCAGTTGGTGCAGTTATTGAGCTAGCAAACCCACATGAGACCCCCTCCAGTGATGCACATATCATCCAGCCGGTCCAGGAGCAGGCCCTAGTCCCAGCAGCTGAGCAGCAGGAGATCGGGAACCAGCCTGAGGTTCCCGTAAATACAGAGGACTTGGGGACCACTGATGATCCCATGCAGACAGACCAAGCCTAGGGAGCTCCTATATCCTTTACTTTGTTTTTGATGCTTATTTGATAGTTGGCATTGAGGACAATGCCAGCTTTTATTCGTGGGGGTGCGCCCTACTTTTATCTGGATGACTGTATATATAGATTCTTAGTTTATGTTTTTGTTGATATTTTTTATTTTGGGTTGTATATAACTTTACATTTTTGTATGTATTCATCCCCGTTGTATATTCTACTCCCCTATTGTATATATTCATTCTATTTTCTATTTTCGGAAAAAAAATCGTTTTTAGCTTTGTAGTTAGGCTCGCAGCCTCTTGTTTTGTTTCTGACGCCTCCAATAAGCCCTTGGTTTTCTTAATGCCACGGTTCTTTCCAAGGGTGGAGTATTGTGCGAACTGGGTGGCTCTTCCCAATGATAGATGGCGTGACTACCTTCTTAAGGGTTTGAGTCTGTTTGTTTGATTTTTCTTTTATTTTTGATAGTTGTAGTTAAAGGTACCTCAAGCAAAGCTTCACTTGGGCCTAGCACATTTGCCTTTGATCCCATGGTGAAAGACATAATGTTGTGTTCAGGATGGTGAAAGTCGTGGCTTTGAGACTCTTGCGTTGACCAAACAATCATCATGTGGTAATTTTGGACCATTATGTGCTTAAATCATAAGTAAGTTTGTTGTGGGCCCTCGACTCGATGTCTTTAGCAATTCCCTAGCGTGTGTGGTGAGGAATCGAAATATGAGTCCAAGTCCCGAGTCAATGGTCTAGAACTTGCCCTGAATGTTTGTTGAGGTGAAATCTTAGGTGAAATTTGACTTGAGAAATGATTATAGGCTCTCCTTGATCCAAATGTTAAATTGAACAATTCCATAGCCTACCAATGAGATGATCCCCAGTTAACCCTTTTGAGCCTTAAACCTTTTTCTTTCAAGAACCAATGCTACAAGCCTATACCCGTTCTAAATGATTACCCTCTCTTGGAACCCAAATCTTCCCTTGAGTAATGACAAAAATCTAAGTTTGGGGGGAGAGACAAGAAAGGAAGCAAAGCAGTAAGGTACAAAAGAAAGAAAAGAAGGCAATGAAAAAGTAAGAAAAGAAAAAGGACAAAAAGAAAGTCCCATGTGAACAAGAATAAAAAGGGATTTAAGGAAAACAAAAGTGAAAAAGATGTGGAAAAAGTAGAAAAAGGAGAAATGTTTTTTGAATTGTACAAGAAAGAGTGACAATGTGTCTCTCTAACCCCTTGTGAAGAAGTGAAATACTCAAAAGAGTCAAGAGAGTTGTGCCAAAATGAATCAAAAAAAGTGCTTAAGGGAAGATTGAACCCATTTAAATAAAAATATGTCCTACCCTTACCTAAAAGCCTTCACAATGACTCCACAAAAGCCCTATTTGATCTCAAATTGAAGGGAGCTTACATTAGCGGATACTTACATAAGGGGCAAGCATATGGTACTCAGAGTCGGACTTGTGACCTTCTTTTTGAGAGAGATGAGTGAAATTCCATTAACCTCGATCTGTGTGTCAATACTTAAAAGGTGAGGTTTGCTGAGAGAGAGTTGAGGATGTGAGAGTTTGGGTTCCACAATGACCAAAGTAAGTAAAAAGCTCGTTGATGAAACGTGTCAACTCTTGATGCTCTTGTGTCACACTTGATCCATAGTTTTCAAAGTTTTAAATGTGTTAATGATGCATTCGTATTGAGGGCAATTGTTAGTCCTAATTGATGCTTGTTGAGGTTATTTTAGGGTAGCTAGATTTACTTGGATGTTCCTTTAAGGGGTGGGTCTTATTTTATTTGCTTGAGGACAAGCAAAGGTTTAAGTTTGGGGGAGTTGATAAGTTAGGATTTTAACGTGTTATTGCCTCTGCTTGCCTATGCTTTTAATATAAATTGCTACAAATTAGTTCCTAAATGCTCACAAGTTATGCTTGATTGTAGGTTTGATCGACAAAGTAACGAAATGTCAAAGATCGACTCAAAAAGGAGTGAAACCTGCTCAAGTACTAAAGACCAAGAGAATTGAAGAAGAAAAGGGCCTAGTGCGGACCGCACAACAGTGACCGCAGCCACACTAGGAGGTTCAGAGACTTGACATATTCAGGCTAAAAGGCACGCGGCCGCGGTAGGATCTTTGCGGTCCGCGGTGGAGCTTCACGCCGCACTCCTGCGCTGTGCGGTCCGCGTTCATAAGGTTCAGGGAAGGGCATTTTTGATCACGCGGTCCACGGTCACGACTGCGCGGACCGCGCCAGTTGCCATCGCGGCCGTGGTACACTACCACGCGGTCCGCGTCCACCAGCTCAAGTCATCAAACAGTTAAAGTTCAAGAGCCAGTGCGGCCAAGAGAATATCAGTAGCTCAATGTCAGCCCTTAATTGACAAAATAGTAGGCAGAATAACCTCATGGATAGCAAAATTCCTATCTTATGATGGAAAGATTCAATTGATCAAAAGTTTCTAATCTCTATGCAAACTTACTGGGCACAAATCTTTGTGCTCCCTAAGAAGATTACTAAGCTAATTGAGGCAATATGCAGAAGCTTCTTGTGGACAAGTGAGGGCAACACCTCTAAGAAAGCATTGCTTGCATGGGAAAAAGTATGTATGCCCAAATCAGCAAGGGGATTCAATATTATAAGCATCACAATGTGAAACAAAGCTGCTATACGTAAACAATATTGGAATCTATGTAAATAGAAGAACAAACTCTGGATTCAGTGGATGCACAACTACTACATCAGCGGAAGGAACATATGGGAAGTCCAACTGAAGCAAACATCATGGATGATGAACAAGATTTTAAAAGCAAAGATGACATTTGAGGAAGCAGGACTTAACCTTGAGGATATCATGAAGATGAACAACTGTTCAATTAAGCAAATATATCATAAGCTGAGAGGAAGTTTCAACAAAGTGAGCTGGAGAAGAGTTGTATGCAGCAATGTTGGTTGCCCTAGGTGGACAGTTATATTAACATTGATAGCACATGGCAAGTTGTATACTAAAGATAGACTGAGTAAGTGGGGAATACAAATTGATCAGGAGTGTGTACTGTGCAGAAAAAAAAATGAAACTGTTCAGCATCTGTTCTTTGAGTGCTCATATGCAGCTGAATTGTGGGGTAATCTGCAAAATTGGCAAGTGATAAGAAGACCAATATATGGATGGTCTGAGGAACTAGCTTGGGCTGAAAAATGGCTGAAGAGGCAAAATGCAAGAACTGAATTATATAAGATGGCATTGGCAGCATGTGTATACTATGTGTGGCAAGAAAGGAATACCAGAATTTTCCAAGATAAAGTGAGACGATGTGAGGTGCTTGGCTAGATGATCATACAGGAACTACACTGTCGAAGCAATAAGCATGTGGAGAAAGTTTTAACTAGATTGTATTGGTACTCTATGTAATAGTCAAAACTATATAGCAATAGTAAGGTGGTTAGGGGGGGTGCGAAGTACAGATAGCTCAGGATATATGTAAAGGTTTTTTGATTTACTTGTAAATATTTTTCCTGGTAAATGGAAGTTTAATTACCAAAAAAAATTATATGATACCAAGTAGTATAACCATAAGATAACAAGTGTAGATTTTAGGACAAACTCCAACAAAATTGGAACTTTAAAATTATTTTATAATAAAAAATATTAAAAAATTGCTAATTCAAATCTATATTTATATCTTATTAAAATTCAAAGAAAAAGGCACCACATTAATCCAAGTGGTAGCCTAGAAAAACGCTACATGGCATAATTAGTTAATAACAAAGAAATTATTTATTGAAAATTAACAAAGAAATTAACTACTCAAACATACATGAGGGTGGTTTAGGTTAGTTAATTTATTTATTTCATTTTTTAAAATCATTTTCATTTTTCTTTTTTTGAAATAAAAAGTGTATTTACTCATTAAATTCAAACAATATTGAGAAAAATATAATAAAATTTAAAATAAAAAAATATTTTCAAGAGTAATAAAATATATATCTTCTATTATATTACAAAAAAAATTAGCAAAATATTAAACAAGTAATATGCTAATAATCTATCTATATATTATTAAAAGCCAAAGAAAAAGGCACCGCATTAATCTAAGTGGTAGCCTAGAAAAAAGCCACATGACATAATTAGTTAATAACAAAGAAATTATTTATTGAAAATTAACAAAGAAATTAACTATCTAAATTAACTACTCAAATATGGCTGAGGGTTGGTTTAGGTTAGTTAATCATTTTATTTCATTTTTTAAAATTATTCATTTTTTACTTTTTTGAAATAAAAAGTGCATTTATTCATTAAAATTCAAAATATATTATTGAGAAATTATAATAAAATTTAAAATAAAAAATATTTTCAAGAGTAATAAAATATATATCTTCTATTATATTACAAAAAAAAATTAGCAAACAAAAATATTAAACAAGTAATATGCTAATAATTTCTATTAACAATATAATTATACTAAACACTGGATAATATAATAAATAAAAATACATAACAAAAAGTTATTTGATGACTATATAAGTCCGTTTAATTTAATGGAGATTTTATTTATTAAAATCAGACAATATCTATTCTATTTATATATAATAAGAGGAGCAAATCATTGTGATAATTCCAAATATAGCCTGCATCTTATTGGACTAGTTGCCATTGTCAGAAACTATTTATATTTAATAGCCGAAAAAGTATATAAAATTTATATAATTTTTGTATATATATATATATATATATATATATATATATATATATATATATATATATATATATATTTTTGAAAGCGACTATACAATGTCATTTTCCCTTTATTTTCTATGATCATATTAGTAATCGAGTTGAATTACCTATTTAATTTCCAGATGATCATCAAGTTACTGTAGCAGTAACTGCAGGGAGGTTTGTTTTAATAAACTTGCCTCTTTTATATAAGTCCCTTATGGGACATCCGATAAGATTGGAACGATATAGAGTAAGTAGGCATGGCCTCTGTGCGAGGATGACACGCACAAATAGAGAAATGATCTCCTCTTCTGTATAACAGAAGTACCTTACTTTAAGCTAAATGACAATTGACAATATATATTACTCGCAGTATTCCTATTTCAGCATCAACCTACAAAATGGGATACAAATATTTTGAACTATACAAGCCCTGAAGGATCTCTTCACATGATGAAATACTTCAACTGTACAAATCCGAAGGAGTCCTATCGACACAGAAATCCAACAAATATCCCTAACTAATGGACCTGTTACTTTCCTTCAGTCAAAATCAAATCTTTTAATCGTCAAAGGAACTCGATTCTTCTGTTTCTTCATCTTCGCTAAAGCTACGGCGCATCTCTGCAGCAGTCCTATAGCAAACATAAACAGAGTCATTGCTAACCAGAGAAGTTTTCAAAATCTTTGGTTTTTGCTTGCAATATAATAAATAACACCTTGCTCCTATAATTGGTCATAGCAGGTAGGAAGTCTTTTTAAGATAACATCACAACTTAGCAACTGCCGAGAAGATAAATGCATGTACTAGAAAATATTAGCCTGCACTTTGTTCATGAATCAACCTTCTAGAGATGGATCGAGATAAGCAAATAAAGGTCTTAAATCAGTTCTAAGATGGCATGGCGCACAGCCATATATTCTTCTTTTTGACAAAAAAATTTATTTTGAGAAAGACAGCCATCATGTTACCATTTTAGATTCGAAATTGAATAAGAGAAGGCATTCAAAGGGTAAATAGGAATCTAGTCACAGATGCAGATTCATGCATACTAAGTGGTGTGCGATCAAGCTCTTTAAATTGGTCTAACCTTATCCGGTGATTTGTCTGCAGCGGAATTTCTAAGGCAGGAGCTCTCCTCAAGTATTCTTGATGGTCAGGGACTTCATCCATTGGACGATGTACAACCTTTAAATTTTAAAGTGGGGTTTAGAGAACTCATAAGCATGTCCAAACCAAAAGGAAGTTGCAAGAATTAAACCAAAACAACCATAAAGCTTACTCTTGTTTCATTGTGCCGGGGAACCTTCACACGAACTAGATCATGGTTTTCGTCAACTGCTGTCCTTTTTCCACTGATTTGATCCTATATATCATTTCAGGAAATAGGTATCAGGATTTGCTGAACCATAAAACAACGTACATAAAGCCAATATGGTACTATACTATACCTTTTCCACTATTTTGGGGAGCTCTCTCCCCTCAAAATTATGATAGTTAATTCCCTTATAATCAGAAGGCTTGCAATCAAAATGTTCCTTCTCAACAGCCTTAAGGCTCACTTCACTGTGGCTACTAAACCGAGGTTTCAATTGCTCCCCGTTGACTTTTCCAACGTAAGGATTTCGAAGACCATTGCTCGAACCAGTAATAGCTCTAATTTCTGCACGTCCATGTTTGGGCATAAACTTACAGCTGTCTCTGCTGTCAACTGCAATTTTTCTTGCAGAGCCTTCATACGTGTCTAATGATGAGTTCCACTTAGGATATTCATTATGCTCAGAGAAATTCGGCTTAGGCTTTAGGTTGAAGTGATATTCAGGATGAGCGGAATTGGTTTTTCTTTTGAAGCTCAAACCATCCAGATCAGAATCATGCGAGTTGGACTTGGAATTGGATCTGTGTCCCTGATGGGGCAATGCAAAAACAAAATATGTATAATTATAGAAACCACATATCACGAGACTTTGGTTCAGATAGTAAGATCTATATGGTAACTTGGAAAGATGAGTGGCCCTAAAAAACAAGTAAAGCACAATTCTGTTTTAGTCCATCCTAAAAATTAAAAGATACGTATATAAAAAGGAGTGATTTTTATTCCTAAGACAGAGGTTACTTCAGAGTACAGACTATTTATTGATTCCCAAGAAAGGTAAGTGACAAATGAAATCACTGGTGTAATCACAAAGCAGCCTTTTTATAAGAATTCAGGAATTCTCTTGATTAGTGCAACCATCACTTTCAAACTTTCAAAGGCGTGATTCTCATACCAGAGCTGATTTTAAAAGTAATTCAACAGAACTCAAGCAGCCTACAAAACCTTACTTTACTTTGCTAAAGATTCCATTAATGTACTAATCTTTATTCTTGGACAGTAATTCCACTGAATTTGGAGAAGGTTAAGTCATGATATAAAGAATCTAATCTGGTACGTTACACCAAGTACTGGTAAATCCCTTGGAGAAAAGCATTTTTATTGTAACAAAGTGATTAGACTAGTAATAAGAAGTGTATTATACTATTTATCAGAAATAATAATGTTTAAAGAAAACTGACAACACTGAAGCAACAATCAGAACCTTCCATTTCTTTGCTAAAAGTTTCCGGTGCTATAACAATCCTTATTCTGATAAGTCAACAGCTATAATCATTTTTATCTGAAGATAGTAATCCCTTGTAAATTTAAAATAGGTTTGCCATGAATGACCCAATCCGGTATCTTATAGTCCAGTTGAAACAAGTCTCTCTTCACGGACAAAAGGAAGAGAAAAATTCTAAAGTTCCCAACAAATACGAAGGAAAATATGGAATAATATTTAAAGAGTAAGTTTTTATTTTGATGAAGTAAGATATTTCATTAACAAGCATCCAGAAGATGCAAATACATATCTATCTTACCTTATCAAAAAAAGAAAAGAGAAGAAGAAGATGCAAATACATAGAAGGAAAAAAAAAAATACCTCCTGTATATTGGATGTGCATTTTTAAGAATTTTTTTTTGGTAAGTTACAAACTTTGGGCCAATAATCCAACCTTGAAGCACTCTAATTCGCCAAAGATGCAAGCCAAGAAAAATATTATTGAATTTCTACAAGCTTTTGTGAGAAAATACTGGGTCTACCGGAAGCAACCTCCCTGCCTTTTAAAAGGCAGGGGTAAGGTCTGTGTACACTCTACCCTCCCCGCACCCGGAATATACTGGGTTTGTTTGTTGTTGTTTTGTGAGATAATAACTAATTCAATAATTTTGGCCTCCATACCGGTAATCAAAAGGGAAATCTAGTCCATCAAAGATGTGCCATCTAAGAATTTACCAAAGAAGTCTGCAAGCTTCAAATATGTTTCAACATTTCATATCACACAATGGTTTGAAGTACAGTTAATACTTATATATACAAATTTGTGCAGTTTTGCTATAGCATAGTTCTAAATATGGCACTTCCTAAGTTCCTTCGCTTCAACAATCAAGTAGTAAAGTGGGAGTGGAATGAGTATTGATGGAGAGGAATATACAAATTTCATTCCATCCCGCATTAAACAAGAAACTCTTCCTAGAGTTTGTTCTGATCACACACCCTTAATGCTACAGTGTGGTAGCTGGGTTCACACAAATCCTACTTCAAATTTGAAAACTGGTGGCTGGAGACTGAAGGCTTCTCTGACAGAGTCCAGAACTGGTGGACATCCTTCATCTTTGAAGGTAGACCGGACTATATCCTTGCTTGCAAACTAAAGGCCTTGAAAGGCAAACTGAGAGAATGGAGCTTGAATAGCTATGGCAACCTGGAGAGGGGGAAAAATATCATACTGAACCAAATAGCTGAGTTGGATGCTATCCAACAACAGAGGAACCTTAATGAGGAGGAGATGGCTAGGAGAACAAACCTATCCATAGAATTTGAAGAATATGCTACAAAGGAGGAAATTGCCTGGAGACAAAGATCTAGGGCTCTATGGCTCAAACAAGGAGATAGGAACACCAAGTTCTTCCAAAGAACTGCCAATGCACATAAAAGATTCAACAACATCAGCAAATTGGAGGTAAATGGGGATAGTATTGAAGAACCAGCTGAGATCAAAAAGGAGATTATCGACTTCTATCAGAAGCTATACTCTGAATCAGAAGTATGGAGGCCAACCTGCAATATGAACAATTGCCCATCTATTTCTGAAGCTGAAGTACAGACATTGCAAAATGTTTTCGAGGAGAATGAAGTTTTTGAATGCTTAAAGGCTTGTGCAATAGACAAAGCTCCGGGACCGGATGGGTACACTATGGGCTTTTTCATCAAATGCTGGGATATGGTGAAACCGGACATCATGGCTACTATTCAAAACTTTCATTCTCAGGAGTTCTTGGCATTGATTCCTAAGAAGGGTGGTGCAAAGGAGTTAAGGGACTTCAGGCCTATCAGCCTCATAGGCAGCATCTATAAACTGATAGAAAGATAAGGGTGATGCACAAATTGGTAGACTCACAGCAAATGGCATTTATAAAAGGGAGACAAATCACAGATGCAGTACTGATTGCAAATGAATGTGTAGATTCCAGACTCAAGGAGAAGAAGATGGGAATTATGTGCAAATTAGACATTGAAAAGGCTTTTGACCATGTCAACTGGAAATTTTTGCTAGGAACTCTCCAGAAGAAGGGATTTGGTAGGAAATGGGTCAACTGGATCAGATTCTGTATAAGCACTGTCAAGTTCTCCATCCTGATCAATGGAGCCCCTGAAGGTTTTTTCCCCTCGGAAAGGGGTTTGAGACAAGGAGACCCCTTATCCCCTTTCCTGTTCATTCTTGCTATGGAAGGGCTTAACTATATGTTAAGAACAGCACAGGGCAATGGATGGATTAAAGGTTTCAACGTTGCAAAAAAACAACTGGACAGATTAGAGGTTACTCACCTTCAATATGCAGATGATACCCTCATTTTCTGTGATGCTGATGTGACCCAAGTAAAGTATCTAAGAGTGATCCTCATAATCTTCGAAGCCATCTCTGGTCTACATATCAACGGGAGGAAAAGCCAAATTTTTCCGGTCAATGAGGTCTCTAATATTCAGCTGCTGGCAGGTGTTCTGGAGGTAAAATTGGTTCTATCCCAACCATTTACTTGGGGATGCCTTTGGGTGCTAAAAGCAAATCCAAGGATATATGGAATGGAGTTCTGAAAAAATGTGAGAAAAAACTAGCAAGATGGAAATCGAACTACATTTCTTTGGGTGGTAGATTGGTCCTCATTAACTCTGTACTAGATGCCCTCCCCACATATATGATGTCCCTATTTCCTATACCTGCCAATGTAGAGAAAAGACTGGACACCTTGAGAAGAAACTTCCTCTGGCATGGAAACAAAGAGAAGAAGGGTTTTCACCTAGTCAAATGGAAAACATTGACCCTCAGTAAAAAGAAGGGAGGTCTAGCAGTCAGGAATTTGAAACTGCAGAACAAAAGCCTTTTGATGAAATGGCTCTGGAGGTTTACAAGGGAGGATCAAGCTTTGTGGAGCAAGGTTATAAAGGCTAAATACGGAATGGAAGGATTCTGGATGACTAAGCAGGTAAACAATGCTTATGGAACCAGCTTATGGAGAACTATAAGGAATCTGTGGCCAAACCTTGCTGTCAAACTTCAACTCAAAGTAAGAGATGGAAGGAAAACTCTCTTCTGGGAAGATAACTGGTTAGGTATTGGTTATCTTATGAACCATTTTCCTGACATTTATGCTCTGAATCAACAACACAGAGCCACAGTACACCATCTTAGAGGGGCAAATGCTTGGAACCTCACTTTCAGAAGACCTTTACATGATTGGGAGCTGCCCAGAATTACAGATCTTTTCAATACTCTGGAGCTATGCAATGGATTACAGGAGGGAGATGACAGACTTAGGTGGTGCCAAAACAGCAGCGGGGTGTACACATTCAGCTCAACCTACAAATACCTAAACCAAGATGGTGGACAAGTCAACCTATGGCCTTGGAAATACATCTGGAGGGTCAAAATACCATACAAAATGGCATGTTTAGTCTGGCTGGTAGCTAGAGAAACAGTTTTAACACATGATAACTTGAGGAGAAGGGGAATACCAATCTGTTCGAGATGTTACTTATGTGGTCAAGAGGTAGAGACAATCAGCCATCTGTTTCTACATTGTAGAGTGACCAGTCAGTTGTGGGACTTATTCGTCAACCTCAGAGGCATTAGATGGTCAATGCCAGGAAGAACATCTGAACTATTGTCAACCTGGAATGAAGGGGGGAAGTGCACTGCCTCCAACAAAGACAGGTGGAAAATTGTCCCTGCAACTATTTGGTGGACAATATGGAAGGAGAGGAACGCAAGATGTTTTGAGGATTCAACTAGTTCTATTCAGAAAATTAAGATGAATTGTATTCTTCTTTTTTGTTTTTGGTGTAAAAAAGAATACAGTGTTGACTTAAGAGTCAATTCTACAGGTCCTAGACTCCTTGTAAGATGAGCAAGGATTAGAATAGGGAGCTCTGTAGGCTTTTGTAAACTTTTTTTTCCAACACAACCTTTGTGCTGAAGATTGATTAATACAAACATACCTGCTACATTGTCAAAAAAACAATCAAGTAGTAAAGGGTAAAAAATATCGTCTAAATTCTAGTTTTAATTGAGTTGCCATAACAAATTAAGCATTCTTGTGGAATATGCAGAACATTCACGGTTTTGAAATTCCTAAATTGACGTCTACCAAACCAATTAAGAGGACTGCGGCAAGATCCACTTACATTTGACCGCCTGCAGACGTTGGACATATCTGGTGAGCAATCTGGAACAGGTTCTGTAGAATAATAAGGGTCTGTGAAAAATTCATATGACAGTATCAGTGAGCAATGCTTTGTATCAGGAAACTAAGTTACTTGGGAATCCATATTTCAGACATACAACCAAGAAATGTAACATTAAGAATATAAACTTGCAGATATATAACAGAGTTGAGGTGATACTGGACATACTAATAAGCGCTTGACATTCAGCATGAAAAATCCCTCAAACTCTTATTGTAAATACAGAACCAAGGTTGACATCTATGTCAATATCATACACCACCCGGCACGGACTAATGCCTATGAATAATTTGAAAAACAAAATTTCATGTATATAATAAAGTGCTCAGCATAGTTGATAAAACAATGAAACTGTTCCAATTTTAATCCCCTCAGATGTGAAGAAGATGAGTTTAACAGTTATTGCCCAATATATGGAAGACGCAGCAAAAGCTGAAGCAAAACATAGCTGACAGCATAATCATATTTCTAAGATAAAGCTATCTGTATCATGTTTTTCTGTGATAAAGCTTTGATAAGACAAAAAATTGTGTATTCATATAAAATATGACACGTGAACAAGTAAGCAGCCACGCTGAATAAGAACTAAGCATGGCAAAGCAGAAAAAGGAGGCATCTTCTTGAAAGATTAAGGCATACGAGCTGGAAAAAAAGAGAGTAATTCCAGACAGCATAAAACTTGGAGGAAAGGAAGAGAGAAGGAAAAGAGGGAGAAAAGAATAAGTAGTATACCAAATAGTAACAACAGGGAATGCAAAACTTGGATAACCAAAACACCAAAAAATAGTCGAGCATTTGACCTCGCCATTGACAGAGGAGGAGGAGGAGGAGGAAAGAAAAGGAAGAGAGAAGAAAAAGAATAAGTAGTACCAAATAGAAACAACAGGGAATACAAAACTTGGATAACCAAAACACCAAAAAACAAACAAGCATTTGACCTCACCATTGACAGGATTTGGCACTGATGATTCAAAAGCACCAGGTGGAAGTGGATCAAACTCAACACCAAGTGCTGGACCATCCAGCCGATAGTGCCTCCCCAATTGCCTCTTCACAGCAGTAATTGCAGCGTTCTCTACCTGACCCTTTACTTTTAAATAGCCAGATGGGCCATTCTTTGGTTTTACACCCTTAAAGTCAGCAGGCAAATTCTGTGATATGTATCTCGAAGTTGCTATATCATATGATTCTGCATTGTGTGAAAAACATTCATTCCTTAACGAAGAGCTACTTCTTGAAGATGCGTCATCCATGGGATTAGACTTCCCTCTAAAATGAGTGCCAACCTCATATGTCACATCTGCAGTTGAGAATTCTGGGCCAGTTAATCTTCTACTCTCAACTTCCCGATGATCAAATCTCTTATCATCCGCTTGCTTAGTGCTACCACAAGAATCCTGCCTAAATCCACTGCCATGGTCCTGAATGACGCCACTTGAACGATCTTGTCTTCCATTTGCATATCTTTCCCCGTTTGACAGCCTCTTGTCCTTCAACCGCCTATGACAAAACCAACCAGAAATTTGCTTTTCTGTTAATCCCGATGACTCTGCCAGATCAGCTTTCATCTCATCGGTAGGGTACTTGTGTTCTGAAAATTTATAAGCTTTCTCTTATTGCGATGTCTGAAACAACAGGTATGATGTAGTAGCTAATTGCAAAACAAAAAAATAGTAAATACGATCTCTTACCCTCATAAAGTTTCTCTAGAGCTTCGACCTGAGCACGTGTCTTGATTATTCTTTTCTTGTTTTTCTCAGGGTGACCTTTATCGTCTTCAGAATGCACTTCACATAAATCTGCAAAAGGTTAACAACTTAACTATTATCCAAGCAGGAAATAAAGACTATTAACTGTTCCGACAATAATAGATTCTACTTGAAAAAGAAATAATATTTGCTATTCTGTATATAAATTGAACAAACTTCATAACTATTATATGAAACATCAAGGATCCAAAACCAAAAAGAAAATAGAAAAGAATTTTTTCTCAAGGAATCTAGAGACCGAAGATGGTATTGTATCTACCGGTAAGCATTTAAAAGAAGGGGACTTTGGAAGGGGTCATGTGTAACAATTCTGTGATAATGGACCACTTCAAAAGATGATCCGTACAAAAGACGAAACAATAGTTCATTACTTAACTCCTCCCTATCTCATCTGAATTGACTCTAGTCACATTTACCTATATCACTTTAGCACATCCATATAATTTATTTTGAGTTTAACTTGAAAGTGAATTCCAGTACTAATGGAAAAGGACAGGAAAGGGGCATTCCCTATTTCAAATACACTATGTACTTGATAACCAGTGATCTTAGTCATGCACCTAGCATAGAAAGAAAAAAATGCTATCTCAACCATCATCATCTCAAGTTTCAACCACTTTTTATTAATCAGGACTCAATTTCATTCCCTGTCATCATAACCAATTAACACCTCCCTTGTCAGGACACTGCAAATATCATATTACAAATAAGGTAATCTGCATACCAGCAAAACATTCCAATCCCCACCTCCTAAAAGGCACACAAAACCACAAAATACCTACATTGCACATAAATCTCAAGGTATAAAGGAATATTCAACAACAACTTGCCCACTCCTCTGGAACCATTATTAATCAATATCAATCAACTGCGCCCAATCCCTGATAGATTATTTGAATCCTCAATATCACCATGATTTACAATATTTATACACCATGAACTATCAGATATTAACATTCTCTACTAAAGAGAACATCAAGGCTTAATCCCCGTACAAAAACCGAACGATCAATCTCTCAAAAAAGAACACCTAAAGCTCATCAGCTGCAAAATCAGAATCTTTAACTCACAACAATACTGAAACTGTAATTTACCCATAGAACTCAACTTAAAACAGCACATAAAATCGAAGAAACACCTACAGTTGCAAAATCCAACACAGTGGTAAAACACCCAGAATTACATTTGATTTTGATCTGTAACCAAAGAAGGTAGAATTTTGATACCTTCCACTATGATTTATCACCAAAAATAACATCTAACTCAATATCACAGAACTAAAAATTGCAAAACCTTAAACCCACAACAATGCAGAAACTGTAATTTACCCATAGAACTCAACTTAAAACAGCACATAAAATCGAAGAAACACCTACAGTTGTAAAATCCAACACAGTGGTAAAACACCCAGAATTACATTTTGATTTTGATCTGTAACCAAAGAAGGTAGATTTTGATACCTTCCATTATGATTTATCACCAAAACAGAACATCTAACTCAATATCACAGAACTAAAAATTGCAAAACTTTAAACCCGCAACAATGCAGAAACTGTAATTTACCCATAGAACTCAACTTAAAACTGCACACAAAACCCAATATTTCTAAAACAGAAAAAAACGCCTATAATTGTAAAATCCAACACAGCGGTAAAACACCAAATTACAATTAAATTTTGATCTGTAATGAAAAAAAGGTCAAATTTTTATACCTTCCATGATAATTTTTCACCAAAATTTTTGTGGGTTTTCGCCTATTTCCACTACTCTTTGCTCTATCACCTCAAAGACTCAACCTTGATGCGTTCCCAGACGGAGAATGCAAGAATTGAAGCAACCTTTTGTGCATCTTATGCAGAGGAAGAAATTGGAGGAAAAAAAAAGATTTGTATATACAAAATAAATAATCAATAAAATTGTAATTTGATACAAATCTGGATTGGAGAAAGCATTATTATCAGAAGGGTAAGAGAATTGTTGTGCAAATAAAGGAAAAAATTAAATGGTAATTGGGAATAAGTTATGGACTTATGGTTTTGCTTCGAGTTCTTTTCTTCTTTATTACACGTTCGTCTTCTCTCTCTGTATTTTCAATTAATTTTTCTGAATTTATTTCTCACTTTACTACTGCGGCAAAATAAATAAATAGCGCTACTTCCTAAATTCTCCCTTTTCTTTTGTTTATTGATTTTTACAGTTTTTTTTTTAATTAAATGCTTTCAGTTTTGCACCCTGTGAAAGAGGACTTTTTTTTTCTTTTTTCGGGAAAGGGGGCTTTGTTTGACAATACCACCAAAAATAAGATATTTATTAATCTTCAAGTTGTTTTTAGGGGTTAACCCTCCTATAGTCACGGTGTTGATGATTCGGTTTGGATCGTTTTTTCTTAAAAAAAAACCAAATCAAATAAGTTAGTTTTTCAAATATTAGAACCAAATCAAACCAATTAAGTCAGTTTTTTCTCGATTCGGTTTATGACAGGTTTTCGGTTTTTTCTTAAATATAAGACACACTACCAAACACACATTTCGGCGACCACATTTTCAACGTAACACTATCAAATCAATTGCACTTTGAGAAATCTATTATTTACCAAGATATATTGATGATAATTGAATCAAATAGTGATGAATAATTTAAGGACTCAATTAAAAATATATTATTTTTAACATGAAATAGATTTTTACATTTAACAAAAGAAAACTACCAATTAAACTAGAATGTAAAGGTAAAGAATTGTACTAAAAGTGCAAATGATTAATATTTACTATAAGATTTTTAAAACTTTGTATAAAAGTATATATATATAGGTGTAATACTAAACTTAAAATAGTTACTCCTATATTCGGTTTGGTTCGGTTTTTTAATTAAAACCAAAACCAAACCAAAAAGTATCGATTTTTTTGGTCGGTTTGGTTCGGGTTTTCGGATTTTTATGAACACTACCGGTAGGGGTGTTCATGGTTCGTTTTGGATCGGTTTTTCCCTATAAAAAAAACCAAACCAAGTAAGTCGGTTTTTTAAATATTAGAACCAAACCAAATCAATTAAGTCGGTTTTTTCTACATTCGGTTTATGTCGGGTTTTGTCAGTTTTTCGAGTTTTCGGTTATTTGTCGGTTTTTTCTTAAATATAAGATATACGCTACCAAACACACTTCCGGGGACCACATTTTCAACGTAACACTATCAAATCAATTGCTCGTTAAAAAATCTATTATTTACCAAGATATATTGATGATAATTGAATCAAATAGTGATGAATAATTTAATGACTCAATTAAAAATATATTATTTTTAACATGAAATGGATTCTTACACTTAACAAAAGAAAACTACCAATCAAACTAGAATGTAAAGGTAAAGAACTATACTAAAAGTGCAAACTATTAACATTTACCATTAAATTTTTGAAACTTTGTATAAAAATATACATATATATAGGTGTAATAATAAATTTGAATTTGAAATAGCTACTCCTATAGTCGATTTTTCGGGTTTTTTTTCTAATTAAGACCAAAACCAAATCAAATTTGATCGGTTTTTAAAATTCAAAACCAAAACCAAACTTATTCGATACCTATAAATTGACACTTATTATTAATAAAGCTTATTGGGGTTTTTTGGTCAGTTTGGTTTGGTTTGGTTATATAACCAAGAAACAATTAAATTTATTTTTAAAAAATTACTCTCATATATGTATCCCTAAAAAGTCTTTTATTCCTCACATTAACTATGCTGCAATATTTAATTAAGGGTAGTTTAGTCATACTAACTACTTTTATCTAGAATTTAATATTTTCTTACGAGATGCGTCCAAAGTAAATTGATCACTTATTGTGAACTGGATGGAGTAATTATTAATGTATCTAGTACACAAAAAATTATATTAATGATTTTTTTAAAATAAGAATTATATGAGACTCTCTTTGGGTTCACATGGTAAATGCAAATCATACATTCATTGTATTCAGAAATTAAATACTTCAATTTTGTCACTATTCTCTTCTCTTGATTTGTCATATTGTAGGTGTCTGAAATATAAGGCAAAAGAAAGGAAATTGACTTAGCAACAACTAAAGGAAACCCATAGTTTGAAAATATGTTATTGGATTATTGTCATCGGATTATTTAATTAATTAGGTAACATTTTACCTAATTAACGATTTACAATAATTCAATAAGCTTTATTAATAATAATTTTATTCTTAGGTGTAAAAGCCACCTTAGGGCTTAGAGACCTTCGTTTTAAAATTTTCACACTTGCGGTCTCCTCACTCTTCAGACTTTAGGTAAGTTTTAGTTAGCGTTTGGCTTTAGATTCCCAAATTTATTTTGAAAATTCTGATTTAGGTCAAGTTTAGTTTGAAGATGAAATGTGTTTGGACATCAGTTTTCAAAACATGTTTCCCAAATTTATTTTAAAAAAACATGAAACATGACTTATACCCACAAGTTCTAAAAACTATCACAAATACCCAATAGTACCATTATCAATAACTTTCATAATATTATCGGAAATCATAGTCCTGAACATAAATAAATTTGGTACAAAATTATTATAATAATAATGAACTACATGATACACTATCAGATGACCGAGAAGACGAAGTAATATTGTTACAAAATAATAAATGGTGGGCTCTTTTATAAAATACAAAAGTTTGGGGCAATTTTTAAAAAACGTAATAGTGATATTTTGGCCCAAAAACTGCCATTGAGCTGGTTTTGAGATTTGGGATTTCGCCAAAATATAGGCAAAATCTATGGTCCAACATGTGTCTGCCAAATAAAACCCAAATTTATTTTGGCAAAATTTATGACCAAACGGGTCCTTAATATCAGTGCTAAAAGAATATTACATGTCTATACTCCCTCTGTTTCATATTATTTATCGTATTTTTCTTTACACGCTTATTAAGAAATATTAAATTAAAAATAAATAAACTATTTTACTCTTACGTATGTCTTAAGATAAAATCTCTATTCATTGAATATATATTCTATTTATGTATTATATTTATCTTTAAGAACAATTATTACTAATGATAAAAAAGGGGAAAAAATTGTTTTAAACTTTTAAAATGATAATTAATTTGAGATAATTATTTCTAGTAATCACGAACTAATAATATGAGATATAGGAGGTAGTATTTGTTAAAAACCAACTACATACAGAACTATTAAGTAATGCCATCCAGCAACCTCTATAGTTGATCGATTAAGACATTACTTATATCCATCTTCTAAACTCATAAAGCTCCTGATTAAAAAAATTATTAATCATCTTGTCATCTCCTTGATCACTAAGGCATTACTTCATCTTATCAGGTAAATCAATAAGTGAATTGTTATGATCAAATCGATTAACTGATATCCAATAACTGATATTTTATTAGTTCAATTATTAATTTGGCATATTTATAAACCAGATGACTGATATTGTTGAATCGCTGAATCGATAACATTTAAAAGCAAACCGAATCGACTAATTGATAGTAGACTATAATTATGTATTTTAGTCGTTTATTACTCTCTAATTTACTACACTTTAATTGAGTTTGAGATTTAATCGCTAGTGTTTTGCACTAAATGTGTGTTTTATGCCTTGTAGGAGTGATTTCGATCTATGTAGATATTATTGGATGAATTCAAGCTATTCTGGAGCTTTGAAGTCTGATTAAAAGCTCAGGGATTAAGTTGGGATCGTGTTCGGGGATCAACAGATGATAGTGCACTTTAAGGACGAAACGAAAAATCGAGCAGGCATACTGCGTATTGTCCAGTAAAATGCACATAATTTTTCGCTTATAAATTCGTTTGGGCTTCACAATATATCATTGGAAAGCTATTTAAAAGGGCTACAATTTTCATGTTTTAAACTTTTTTCAAATTCCCACAGTCGCGGCACGTGGGGCGGCGCGGCTGCCTATTTTGCTCCTGCCTCGAAATTGCAAGGTTCCTGATAAAGTCCAATACCACCCCGCATGGCGTGTCACCTCATGCGGTGCGCCTGTGCACTTTTTACAGAGTAACAATCCTATTTCGCGTAGGAGAAGGTAATTTCGGTTTGGCCTGACCCTACATGGTATAAATACATATAAAACTTTATTTTGAGGGACTTTTGACATACTTTAGACCTAGGGGACACACGGAGCATTCGGGAGAAAGGCTATATTAGATTTCTTCATCGCTTCTTAGTATTTTCAATTATTCAACATTAATGACTTTGTCTGATACTATCATGAGTGGCTAAAACCCATAGTTCTGGGGTTGTGGTTTAGCCATGAGTATTGTTGTTTGAAGTTGACTTAACCTTGATTATAATTCACTAATTGTCACGACCCCAAACCGGCCCGGTCGTGATGGCGCCTCTCGTGAAAACAAGGCCAGCCGACACAACACTCACCTTAACTCTTTAGGCATTAAGAGTCATTTTTAGGTCTTTAAATTAAACAATGTTTCATAATAGAATCCTGGAATAACAGTGCGGAATAAAATATCAGCCCGGCATCGGAGTGTCACTAGTCATGAACAACTATCAAGGTCTGAATACAACAAAAGTCTAAAAATGTACTAAATACAGTAACAACAATGAGGGGAAGGAAGCGGTGCTGTGAACATCATGCAGCCACCTTGTTAACTCTGATGACTCCGCGGCTGAGCTATCAACACCCGCTACCGGGTTCCGATATACCTGAATCTACACACGAGGTGCAGGGAGTAATGTGAGTACTCCAACCCAGTAAGTAATAAGAGTAAATAAAGGCTGAGCAGTAGGAAACAATGAATCCACATTTACGCTGGGTTCAATAAACACAACAGGCTTTCAAATCATAATACGAGTCAATCTTCCCTTTTAAAATCCAACTTTTAGTAAAAATCATCTTTGAAATACCTTCCAACAGTTTCAGTAGGGGTTCAATACCATTTAAAATAATAATAGATATTAAAGTCATAATCGGCCCCTCGGGAAAAGCATAGTTCGTAAAACAACCCCTCGGGCAAAACAGTAATCACAAACACTTCATAACTTGAAAATCTCAGTGGAAATAACCAATGTCAAATCAGTGGTTAATTTTTGAACATCTCATAAACCCCAGTTTAAATAAAAGTTATTTTAAAATATTTGTGCAACTTTCCGACAGAGACTCAATATAAAGATGAGTGAAAACAGTCAATAAATCAACATATTCGATAGAAACTCATTTTAAGAGGAGTGAAATCAATAAGTCCATAAACAAGCCTCTCAGGCAAAATACCACTCATATGCATGTATATATTTATCGCCCCTCGGGATAGCCTCTCTGTCACTCGTGACTCAACTCTTACCAATCAGTACTCGCACTCGGCATTCACGCTTAATTGGTACCATATAGTAACCGCTGCGGCGTGTAGCCCGATCCGTATATCTCTCACAATAACTGAAATCAAAGTAACTGATGCGGCATGCAGCCCGATCCATGCATCGTTGTGGCGCACAACCCGATCTATATAAATAATCGACTGCGCTCACTGGGGGTGTGCAGACTCCGGAGGGGCTCCTATAGCCCAAGCGCTATATTGTTGTGGCGCGCAGCCCGATCCATATAAGTATCGATGCGGCGTGCAACCCGATCCATAATATATACATATAATATATATATACATTGCTGCAGCGTGCAGCCCGATTCATAGATATATAATCCTCACAACTAGGCACTCGGCCTCTCTCAGTCATTAACCTCACCATCAGACTCTCAGTCTATCTCAGTCATCGATCTCACAATTAGACCCTCGGTCTATCTCAGTAAAATAGGGAACTCAGCCCAAAGCAATTTCCACATGTTAAGAATATAGTGATAAAGCCAGATTTGAGCAGTAAACAGGTAAAACATGACTGAGAATATGCTTTCAAACACATAGAGTGAGGAAAGATAGTAAAAATGCCCCTAAGGATCTCAACAAGTCGGCACATGGCCCCAAACATGGCATACAACCCAAAAATATAATAATGTCAAACAATTAACTATCAAATACGCATTAAAATATTCGTTCGCGATGGATTAGGTAACAATCCCCAGCGGTGCTCTAGCCCACGCTCGTCATCCAGCGTGCAAGTCACCTCAAAGTAACACAACGACGTATAATCCGGGGTTTCAAACCCTCAGGACAATATTTACAATCATTACTTACCTCGATCCGGTCCAAAATCTAGCCCGCGATGGCTCGCCCGCACGAATCAACCTCCGGATGCTCCAAATCTAGCCACAATCAGTACATAATCATTAAAATATGCTAAGGGAGCGAAGCCCACTCGAAAATATCCAATTTAACATCAAAATCCTGAAATTTCTCAAACCCGACCCCCGGGACCACGCTTCGGAATTCGACGAAACTCACAAAATCCGATAATCCATTCAACCACGAGTCCAACCATACCAAAATTACTAAATTCCGATAACAATTCAGCCTCCAAATCTTCAAATCTTATTTTCAAATCCCTAGGTCCAAATCCCCAATTTACACCTCAAAAACATGTAATCTAGTCGGATTATTCGATGATAATTCAATATTATGGAGTAGAAATGATCACAAGTGACTTACCTCAAGATTTCCCATGATTTCTTGCTAAAAAATCGCCCCAAGCCGTGTTCTTTCACCAAAAAAAAGATCAAAATGAGCAGAAAAACGCAACAACTTTAATAAACCTATTCTGGTCGCTAAAAGAGCCATTCCCGTCGCTAAAAGTGACAAATCTAGTCGCTAAAGGTGCGCACTAGATCCTGATGCACCAGCAATGTTTAATTTCACTAAAAAGGCTCTAACTCGATCATACGAACTCAGAATTCGATGATTCTTGTTCCTATGAGTCACAAATAATGATACGAACGTAGTCCTTCAATTGAAACTCAATTCAGAGCTCGTTTGCTCAGTGCGATATCCATTTCGCTCGTTAAACAATTAACTCATGATTTGCGTCAAAAACCCAATCGCGATTTGATGAAATTAGACCAAACTTTCCAAACCACTCCTATAATTCATTATTGAAATTTTGGAAGTCTCGAAATCAAATTTCGATCTTTAGAACTAAAAACGGACCTTTAGATCATTACATGCTTATGCTCAAAACGGCAAAAATCTTCCAAAAACTCTTCCAAAACTTATCCTCGCCTCATGGGACCCCGACCAAACTTGCCAACATAATTCATAACATCATTAAAACCTGTTCCAATCATCAAAATACCTCAAACAACATCAGAATACCCAAAACTCATCGAATCCAAGCCTAAGTTTCCAAAAACTTCCGAAATACACTTTCGATCAAAAACCCAACCAAACGATGTCCGAATAACCTAAAATTTTGCACACACATCACAAATGACATAACGAAGCTACAGTAACTCTCGGAATTCCATTCCGACCCTCGGATCAAAATCTCACCTATCAACCGGAATTCGCCAAAATACTAACTTTGCCAATTCGAGCCAAATCCTTCCACGGACTTTCAAAATGCATCCCGATCGCGCTCCTAATTCATAAATCATCTAACGGAGCTAACCAAATCATAAAAATTCCGATCCGAGATCATATAGAAGCAAGTCAACTCTTGGTCAAACCTTTCAAATTTAAAGCTTTCATCTAAGACTGTTCTTTCAAATTCCTTCTGATTTTCCTGAAAACCAAAACCATCGATCTACATCAGTCATAATATATCATACGAGGCAAGTCATGCCCGAGAACTGGCGATCAAAGTACAAAAGCTCAAAACGACCGATCGGGTCGTTACACTAATATATGGTTGTTTCTTCACTCTGTGATTAATTGTTTAATTGTCTGACCATTAGTTAGGTTCTATTTACTATCTATGCTCTGTTTGGGAAAGACATGTTTAGATTAGAGAAGAACTGAAGAGAGCGTGATCTTAACTCGGGGGGGGGGGTGGGGGGGAGGGGAGGGGGATTTGTGGTTAGGATAGGAATATACGTAGTCACCGTACTTATTTAAACATCATAGTCTTAATGGTACTTAATAGATTGATTTCATAGGAGTATGTACGTTAATCTATTTTGAATAGGCGAGTAGTACTTTGGAAGAAGGCTACGAGAGCAATTGTTCGAGTAATTAGCAACCATGAGTGAATTGTATGAAAGGGAGAGTTAACTAGGACAAAATAGGATTGGTGAATCGATAACTACCCTGGAATATTTATTTTTATTGAATACACAACAATCATTTTACTGCTTGATAATTTAGTTGTAACTTAGAACTAGTATACTTACCCGCGTGATGCGTGAATCAGTTAAATAAAAAAAGTGGAGAGAGATATTGGAAACAGATGTATATTGCAGACTAAATTTGTCGACTGTATTAAAAAGAATTAAACCAAAAAGAAAAAGATGAATTTAATTGAATTGTCTGTCTAAAATTTTTTTGCTAGGGACCACCAATCCCCAAGATATGTTTCAACATTACTTTTTATTAAGATCTATAACATATTCCAAATTTGTTATTTAACATTCTTGCATTTAATATAGATCTTTTACGCCATCGACTTCATTGTGCAAAACATGATTTTAATAAACAATTCAGAATTGCATAAATTCAAATAACTCTATCTCTAACTCTTTCGGAACACAGAAACTTTTTAACATCATTAGAATGTACACAAATAATATGCAAGAGCTTTGAAAGTACACATAGGAAGTAATATCATCCAAATCACACATGAAATATGACTCAAATGTGCACAATCTATTATTTTATAAGGCATACATATATAAGATATTAAAAGTGAAAACTCATCCAAAAGAAAAAAAAATATTTTGGATTACCCTTGTAAAGGAACACTAATCATGACATAATAGAAAAAAAACACGATTGATGTAAGAAATCCTATCTATTTGAAACATAGTCACAAATGTATTTATGAATGAACACTAATAAAGGCAATAATAATAAAAATATGATTGATGTAAGAGAAGGTATCTATGATAATAAGTTATTTCTAAAAATGAGATTGCATAAACGCACAGTAAAATACTATACAATAAGTTAATTGCGAATAATTCAAAAACACTAACTAAATCAAGGAACCAAAGAAACAACTTCCATAATATTTGATACTATATACTGGGATTTCGACTTAACAATAAAAAAACATATAACTATATATCCATCTGTTGAATATCAATACCTAGCCATCTCACGTGACTGTACAATTACTTCAAATTGTCAATGAGGAATGATGGTTGAAGTATAAGTTAATTCAAATTTTCACCTTTATTATAGTCTATAGCAATTGTTAAAGTAAATTTGTACAAGACACTCATATCACTTGTATCACTAATCAATACATCATTAACAAAAACATAATCGATGTAAGAGAACTTATCTACGATAGTAAATTATTTTTAAAATGAGCTTGCATCAACACATCAAACTAAGTGAAATATAGTACAATAAATTTATAATGAATAATTCAAAAACATGTACTAAATTTAGGAAACAAATATAAAACTTTCATAATATTTGATACAATATACTGGAAGTTCCCTTAAAACTAACAAAGCATACAACTATACACCTAGCCATTTTACATGACTGTACAATTACTTCAACTGACAATGAGGAAGGATGGTTAAAGTATAAGTTAATTTAATTTTTCACCTTTGTTATAGTCTATAGCAATTGTTATCAAATTTGCATCAAATATTTGTATCATAGAAGAAGAACAACAATAATGCTTACCATATCCATTAGTATTCCAAATAACAGCCATTACAAAGGCTTTGAACCATTTTTTTAGTCAATGACATTTCGATGTCTTAAATGTATGACATTTCAACTTAAATTATATTCAAAAAATACATAACTACTTAGTAGTAAGGTGGGCTGAGGAAAACAAATCTGGAAAAAATAGTATTGATTAGCATAACAAAATCACAAGAAAAGCTCAAAAGGAACCATTTGTGAGCACGTGATTTTTGCCCTATATGAATTACTCCCACAAATTCAAGAAAAATAAATTTTCTCATTATTTACAATTTCGTAGATTTTTGTAGCATTTTGTTAATTGTTGACATTTGTTTGTGCATGTTTAATTTTGCTTGATTCATGAAAATACAAAATACATTGCATTTGCATTTAGGACTTAATTTTACATTTTGAATTAATTAGTAAATTAATTTGTTTGACAAAAATAGAGAAAAATCACAAAAATAACTCATTTTGCATTTTTAACTTTTAATTTTGAATTTTATAGCTTTTCTTCTAATTTATGACTTAATTAATTATTGAAAATATTGTGTTGAGTAATTAGCTTAATTTGATAAATTAATTTAGTTTAAGAGTTAAATTAGGATTTAAGTTAATTTGAGAAGAAAAGAAAGAAAAGAAAACAATTGAAAATTGAAAAAGAAGAAGAAAGGAAATTAAAATAAAAAAAGGCTGCCTTGATTTTGGGCTAATATGCCTAAGCCCAATCCCATTTCCCCTCCCAAAACCCTTGAATCCGCCCAGGCCCAAGTCGTTCCCCATTAACCCGTCTCGATCTGGCCCAAAACCCGCCCCATTACCCGGTCCTCATCCCTCACCTCCCAAACGACGTCGTTTAGTGCAAATGTGATCCTAACCATCGAGGTTAATTGATCTAACGGTTGGGAAGTTGGGGGTCGTTTGATATAAGATTGTCTGAACCCTGTACCCCCCCCCCCCCCCCCCCGTCTCATTTCCCAGACCCCATCGTCCCCAACCGAAACCCTAGCGATGCCGCTCTAATTTTCACCGCTTGTCGCCGACGGCGTTGTTCCCAAACCGCCCCAAACTAACACCCTACAACCCCCATGATCCCCTCATACCAAATCCACAACTATTTTTCTTCAAATCTGCCCGGAGCTCCGCGAATCTTAAATCCGAGTTCAAACCCTAAAAAAGTTCAAAGTCATTTTTCATCGAGCCTGATAGCATGCACGATCGGGGAGCACTATTCTTTAAAACTCTGAGGTTTGGACTCGGTGAAACTGATGTCGTTCAGTTGTTCTTGACAAAGAACAAGGGATCGACATAAGTTCGGCTAAGTTTTTTGTCCCCGTCCAGTTTCGAGGTTCAATTTGGTGAGTCTCTTTCCCTCTCCGGTTTCCTTTCTGTCATCCTCATCTTTCCCTTTCTTAAAACTAGTTTTCTTATAATAATTTGGTCGAAAATCAATTCATCTTCTGAGTTCAAGTTTGTTCTTCCGTTCGTTATTTTTCTCTTTTCTCTCCTTTTCTTCGTGAATTCCATTTTTTGACATTTTTAGTTTGTTAAACATGTTAAGTTTCTGGTTCGTTAAATCACTTAATTAGGTCTTAATTTAGTCAATTTCTTATTAATTAGCTCATTCATCTTTGTCTTTGCTTGATTGTATCTTAAAGAAGGGGTTTCGGATTTTCTTGTAGGGAAATTTTGGTCAGTCTTTCGAGTTTGGAATCCCTGATGGATTTTAATTGGACTCCGAAAATCAGAAAGCCCAAGTGGGGATTTAATTTGGGTTTGCAGACCCCTACCAATTTGAGTCGGGTCAGTGTGACCTATACTTGGGTTAAAGGGGTAGTTTTCAGAGGTTTAAAGGGTATTTTGGGGAATCTTATGCAAATAACTGCCTAAGGAAGCTTCTAAGAAGCTGGGGTAGGGATTAATCTGCAATTCTGAATTTTACACTAAGGAGGTCTAAGCAAAAAGGAGAATTTCAAAAGGGGTAAGGTGCAAAAAACTGAATATTTTAGGCTGCCCTAATGCCTTGCCTTTAAAGGCACCTCTAACTTGGCATTCAAGGCAGAGGGGAAGGAAATAAAAAACCTGAAAGCTGAGACGGTTGGAATTTTTTTTAGGTTAAAAAATTCCTGCATTCCATGGTGGAAGAACTATCAAATTTTGCTCATTTGGATTTCTGACCCCTCTTGTGCTAGTTAAAATTCTCCAAAATTCCATAGTTATAATCTGATTTGAGAAATGAATTGAGGATGGTTTGAAGATTAAGTTCTGGTTTACTGCTTTCTACTTTTCTATTGGTTGTTTGCTGGGTTTAGTGTTGCTGGTTGTCTTTCTGTTGCTGGGCTCTATTCTGTTGTTGGCTACTGATTCTTCATCTCTTTGTTTTTCTCTTTCGATATCCAGATACACACTCTTGAGTCTCAGTGTTTGTGAAGTTGATTTGAAGAATGAAATGAAAGACATAATTTAAAACTTAGCATTCGTTTGTTCTGTTAATTCAATAGTGTTATTTTGATTTCGTTTTCTTGACTTGATGTGTTATATTGGTTAATTGAGTTCTAGCTTGAACAAGTGAGCTTTTACTATTGTGTTTAATTTAGGACTATCATGAAACTGGAAGAATGATTTGTTTGGTCGAATCATGTAGTATAGATTCTGCATATTAAACCCTGTAATTGCATGAGATATTTTTTACTATGTAATTTCATTCACATTGTTGTCAAGTATTACTGGTTTTGGATGCTGCCACACTCATGAAATTGGGGTGACTGAAGGTTTCTCTTAAGTGTAGGGCACGCAGAATCCTATTAGTAGAAAGGGAAATGGTTCAGGTTGTTTAAAAGGGGTAAAAACATGCATTGATTTATTTTGGATGGCATGTTGAATACGTTTAAACTTAGAATTGAATCTCAAAATGCTTGGTTAGACTATTTAGGATTCAATTAGTTTTAAAATGCAAAAGCAAAATGTCGATCCAGTAGCATGTTTCGTATTTTCTGATTGGGTTTGCATTCTAAGTGGTCGAGTATCATTGTTTGGGTTTTAACGTTGGGCCTAGTGCTGGCCTAAGTGTTAAAAGCCCCACTTCAGGCGCATATGCCATGCCATGAGCCCTTTGGCTTCTATCAAATTTGGGCTCATTTGAGCCTAAGCCTGAATGTGTTTGTAAATAGATTGTTTTACCCTTCGAATTTGTTTCGTTTCATGCAAATGCAGTTGTTTCACTCATTTAGGCTTTGGCGTAAGTGCAAATTTCAGGTGATATGCAAATTTCAGGTAATTGATTATTCGATACAGCTCCTCTGTTAATTTCTACGTAGTTGCAAACAATCAATTAGGGTCCCTTCATTTCTTTTTAATTAACTAGTTTGTCTTAAAATGAATTTGAGGTGAACCATATTAGACGAGTTATAATTTATGGCCATCACGTGCTAATTTAGAAACCTTTGGTTAGAACAAATCGAGGTGTGCCGTACCGAACAAAAACCTTAAATTGCATGGCTCTCGTTTAATTAATATTTTAAATCCTTAGAACTCATGGCGTGCCATTTAGCAAATTTTTCATGGCCCTCGCAAACTTAAAAATGCGTAGTTGCTTTAGGCGCGCTATTTTAAAAATTTACCTTTCTAAACTCGGGTGTGCATTTCATGTGACCTATATCCAAATCCTTATAACGTTGGATAAAATGTATTTCGGATTGCGGGTGCATTTCATGTGGCGCGATCCAAAGACATATTTTACACGACGTTAAATCTTCTTTAAATAAATAAAAGCGGTTTTAAAGTTAAAAATGCACATAGGTTTTAAAAGAGTTTTAAAATCAGATAATTATGCCAATTATAGCAGTGGAGCGACCATGCTAGAACCACAGAATTCGGGAATGGCTAACACCTTCTCCCGGATTAACAGAATTCCTTACCCGAATTTCTGATTTGCGGACTATAATACAGAGTCAATCTTTTCCTCGATTCGGGATTTGAACCGGACTTGGGACACCATAAAATTATCCCAAGTGACGACTCTGAATTTTTAATAAAATGATCCCGTTTCGATTGTCACTTTGAGTTGGAAAAAACTCCCTTATATACCATTCCGGGGGTGTAGTAAAAAAGGAGGTGTGACACCATTATTTGCACCATAGGTTTTTTCCCATTTCACGTTTGGTCAAATCACACGTAACTTATGATAACTCCACTAAAATATAACAAAGAAATTTGAAAGTTTTAACTTTAAAAAAACTTAAAGTTCTTTTTCTTTCCAATCTTTTAAGCTTAATAGGTATAAGTATTTAACTTTATAACCTCATTACCTATATGGAGAGACTGTACAACACAGAAAGTTTGATATCCTCAAATTTTACTAATAAGTTATAATAATATGCAATTAGTATTTATGAACTATTCATATTATAGAAATAAAGTTAAGTCAAATAAATACCTTGTAATAGTAGTAGCTCATTTAAATCTGGTAGAAGAAGATCTGTATGCACATTTGAAGTTGCCAAACCACATCGCAAATCTTGTTCTTGCATTGAATTTGGATATTGTGCCTGAGACTGAGACGATGAAATGTGTCAACAACTCTTTATGGGTGTACTACGTAATCGAGTAGGATTTTGCCGATTTATTATGTCTGTTAATGGTTGTTTCGTTTTTTCTTTTTCAAAAAGCATTCCTTCTGATAGTAGTAGGATCAACAAATTCTGTAAACCATAAAACAGAAGAATTAGCTAATTGTTATAAGATGAAAAACTTAGGAAAATATCAAACCAATAAAGGATATCGTGTCAGAATGTGTTTTATTTATAAATTTATTCCTATGTTTACGGACCAAAGTGTGTTTGAATTATCAAAAAAGAAGGTTTTACTTCATTGATCCTAAATTTATTCAAGAAAATTTAAGAACAATAAAAAATAGTTCCTACAGAGTAATATATACAATATAATCAACTAATATAAACTATGTTTAAAGCCAACACCACTTTTAAAGGTAAAAATATAAGTAATGAAGGGCTTATTTGTTTTGTGAGTTTTCTCTAATTGCAACAGACTAAAGGATGTAGAAAAGCGACTAATACATACGATAGACGTACACAACTAATTTTGTCAAAAGAACTTTAAAAAATGCTATTAAATTCAATAACTTCACAAGAAGGATGAGATGGTCAAACAGAGCAGAGATGATAACAAATTATATAGCCTCGTGCCAGCATGAAAAGATCACCCTCTGAATTCTATAGGAAGCTACGGACGATAATGACATGAATTTAAAACTCTATAAATAAATTTCTGAATGTTCACTTTTTTTTAATCCAAGAAGAGCTTGAACGTGAAAATAATTTAGAGAAACAATTTTTGTCAAGTCCATGATAGTTCTTGTTAGGAGCTCTAACATAATTCAAGTTAAAATTCTTTCTATTGATTTAAACATCAAATTGCAGAACCCTGTATATTATTAATTTATTTTAAAGTAAAGTATATGAGGAATCGACAAAGATAATTTGGACTTCAAGCAATTAATTTATATGTATTTGTTTTGTCTTAATCGTGTATTACTTTTATTAAGATTTATAAATTTTGTCCAAATTTAATTTTTGACATTCTCGCATATAATATAGATCTTTTACGTCATCGCTTCATAATGAAATACATGATTTCAATGAACAATCTAGAACCGTGTAAACTCAAATAAATCTAATTTCACTATTTTTTCCAACATAGATAATCATTAGAATGTACACATATAATATGCAAGAGCTTTAAACAATTAAAGAAAATTAAGGACATCACCAACATTTTTGGGCAAGTTATTTCTGGTCAATTAGAAAAAGCGAATGAGGTAAAAAGAAGGAAAAACTAATTTAAGCAAAACAAAAGAACATGAGACAACTGTATTGGAACAAAGGTACATAATTTTCTCTTCATCATTAGAGTGTACACAGATAATATGCTACAATTTGAATAGTTAAAGAAACTTAAGGAGTTGATCGATAGTTTAGGGCAAAATAAAAAGCTAGGGAGAAAGACGAATCAAGTTAGAAGAAGGAGAATCTAATTAACGACAAAGAAAGAAAGAGTACAACTGTATTGTAACAAAAGGACCGCATAAAATTATATTTTTCTATTTTCATATGTCACAATCAGTTTTTAGTGTTCGTAACTTTAAGTACAATATTATATGATTTTATATAAAAATTTGTAAATAGTGATGTTAACAGTTCATACTTTTGTTATCCGAGGAATATTTAGGCCATTTTTGGTTCCGTATGCATATTCTATTTTTCTTGCGAGTTTCCTCTGTTATTCAATGTCAAAGTGCCGTAGAAATAAATTTTGGTGTGAGAAGTTGTAGAGTCCTTTGGAAAAGCAAAGCCGAATTTAGTGGGGCTAGTTGCCAACCCTCGGTGTGATGAAGCTGATGTACAACAACTCTATTTTCTGGTGATCTCATCTGATTCTTTCAACGATTTCTGAAGCAACCACAAGACTTGAAAACAATACTAATTTCTAAGAGAAAGTATCGACAAACCTAAAAGCATGAGAGCCTTGGACGCATATCACACAAATTAACAGCCGTTGACATTGGCAAGTTAGTCGGAATATGCTACCTATCCAAATTTGAACAGTTACATATGGTTACAGATCGTGGGTAGGTTTGCATAGCGTAAGTTTAAATAAAATCTAAAATATAGGGTAAGTGAGATATAAACGTGTGTATTCACGTTCACATGTAACATCAGTTAGTACTTGTTGAAAATAAAATAACCTGAAACTTTTAGTTCACGAAAATGGAATACCGATTTTTGCTGGAGATTTTCTCAAAATATAGGTCTAAAAAATGTGCCCCTCCTAAACGTGCACATAAGCTTTAGGATGCTTTTGATATTTTGCTTCTTAAAAAATAAAAATAACTGATATTATGAGATTTTTTGTCCAAATTATTTTTTAATTCCTATTTTATTGGAGCTATGTTCTAAAGTGCCAAATGACTTATTGTGATGATGTCACTTGTCAAAAAATAGTGGCTTTTGCCTCTCCTTTTATTAATAGATAGATTATAGTTTAGTATAGTTAACTCTTGAACTCGAATTGGCTCAACTAAATAACAATCTTGGTGAACTTAGTAGGTAGTTGATACAAGTCTCTGTGAGTTCGACACTCGACTTATCATTTTATTATTTGTACGACCACATATATTTGCGTGTGCATTAGGGAGCAACCCTAATACCCACCCACCAACAACCATTTTGAGGTCCACTTAAAGACCAAAGTGAAAATTTGAGGATCATTTGGGAACAAACTAAAAATCGAAAACCAGCATGGCATACATTTATACTCCATTCTTTCCAAATTTATTGTCATATTTTGTTTCTCGAAATTTAAACTATGTGAGCTTTGATCAATATTTTAAAAATGTAACTTTTTAATGAGTTGACACGAGAAGAATCGTAGTTTGTAGTACTTTTTGTATAAATTTTAAATTTTTAAATTTAAAATATTAAATTGATCCATAAAATATTATTTAAATTGACTATTGAAAAGGAAACCATGACAACTAAAAAGGAACGAAGTGACTATTTAAGAACAATGGAAAGTTTAGACTCTAAGGGGTCGTTTGGTAGGAGGTATTAGAAAAAATAATACAAGCATTAGCTCTATGCATTACTAATACCTTGTTTGGTACATTTTTTTAACCTGTGTATAACTACATCATACTTGGTATTATCCTATGTATAATTAATGCATAGAAAATATGGCATTAGTAATACCAAGGACATTAATGCTTGTATTAGTATGGTTAAAGACAAGATTGTACTTAAAAGTCCTTTAAAGCTAGAGAATATCGAGGACATTTTTGTAAACAACTATTTTTCTTTAAAATTATGCAATGCATTTATAATTTTAATACACCACACCAAACAATAGATAAAAAATAATATATGACATAACTAATGCTTGCATTACTAAGTACTAACCCATGCATTAATAATACATGTATTACTAATACGCCTTATTCTGCATTATTCTTATACACCCTACCAAACGACCCCTAAGTGCAATTGTTAAAACTCTATGGGCGCAGACGCTAATTTTCAACCATCAAAGTGAGTCAAAAAGCAAATCACTTTATACTCCCAAGTTTGTATTTCTTTACTTCAAAAAAGTCCCTCTTTGCTTACCCACACTCTCCTTAAACCCCCACTACGTACAATACCAGCAGCATAACGTACAAGCTAGAGAAACATGGAAGCGAAGATTGGAAAATTCATCGAATCGGTCGGAAATTTCTTCAGCGGCGGAGATCAGATTCCTTGGTGCGATTCCGATATTGTCACTGTAAGTACCATATTTATCAATAATTTTGCAATTTGATTTATAAAGCTTTAGTGAGTTTATCAGTAAATTGCAATTTTATCTATACATATGTTTTTTTATTTGAAATTTTGTATATTTGGTGTTTATCCTACAATCTCTAGGTATTCGTGCAGACATAGTGAAAGATTGAGCATAGCGATACCTATTAGTTGAGAATATGTTTGAGATGTTTGCACTTTTACTGTAGGTCCTTGCTATTAAGGAAATGATTTAGCCTTTCATAGATTTATAAGTTCGGAAATATAGAGAATTTATAATAATTTTTATGTCTAGTTACATAATATTGGGATGAGATGAGTTTAAATGGTGTAACATGGTCGGTGAGGATTCATATAGTTGACTCTAAATTTGGTTGGGACTGAGGCGTAGTTGTAGTTTGTTTGTTTGTTTGTTTGTTTGTCGTATCTTTATTTTGAAGTTGAGAAGGAAAGAGCTAACTCAGATGGGTTGTGCGGCAAATTATGGAGTAACCTGTTTAGGTGCACGCTGAGGGATTACTTTAGCTAAAGGTCGGGTGTGTGTGCGTGTGGTTTTTTTGGGGGTGGGTTGGGGTGGGGTGGGTGGGAGTGGGGGGAATAAAAATGTTTAGGGATGGTTTGAGCAAAGAAATGTGGATAAAGAGGAGATTTCAAAATTATAAGTTTTCGTTTAAGATTTTGCAAGGCACGTTTTCAAGTGGTTTTCAAATCAATCCAAAATAAGAGCTCAAAATGAACTTTGCTTTTTATGTTTTTTATTTTTTCCGAGCAGTATGAATATGTTTGCAATGGGTTTGATTTATATAGAGCAACAGCCTGGAGAACATTCACATTATAAGTGCAATATAATTGGCCTTAGCAAGTGATTTACCAATTTTAGCTTCCCCAGTCCTTCTTTGTTTTACTTTCAATAGTTGTCTCTCGAGGTCTTGATTCATTTCCAGAAGGTAACATAAATAAGTAGCTTTAAGCAAGAAAGAAATATATGTTAGAGAAACACAACCACCCGAGAGATGAAATATTCCATGAGTCAGGGCTAAAATGAGTAAGCTGTCGTGGCAACTTTACTACAAACTATTTATATGATGTATATCAGACTGGTGCTGCTTACTTCGTTGAAAGACAATACCATTTTTAACTAGGGAAAATGCACAAGTACCCCCCTAACCTATACCCGTAATCCCAACTACACACTTTTTCTTTGCGGGAATCCTATTACCCCCTAAACTTATTTTAAATGGAATTATTTGCACCCTTAACGCTGCCGTGACAGAGTGTGTATTTCACTCTCCTTAAGCAAGAAAAAATGATTTTCGGATTATTTTTTATTCTTTTTTACCATTTTTTTCTTACTTTTTTTTTTCCTTTTCCTTTTCCTTTTTCTTTGTCTTTTTTCTTTTACTTTTTTTTTCGTTTCTTCTCTAATTCCGACGGATATTCATTCACCGTCGATTTTGTCTAACCGTTTTTCTTCCATTTTTTCTTTTCATACACAAATTAAACTCTCAAAAAGATCTATTCATAAGCAAAGCAAAATACACTCAGATTTGGGGAAAAAAATTCATCATCGGAAAACCTTCCCACGCCGGAAAAAAATGATGTATTGAAATTTTAATTGAAAAAAGTTTTCTCAGCTTATATTCGTTTTTATTTCTTTTGCTCTTCCTCCCATACATAAATTACACTTTCAAGAAAAATTTATATATATATATATATATATAAAAAAAACACTTAGATCGGGATAAAAATCTGTCGCCGGAAAAAATGGTGTTTGTGAAATTCCGACGACCACCATTTTATACCGCCGGTGACCAAAACAAAAAGAAAGAGAATGAAATAACCAAAAAAAATGAGAATAATAAGAAATAAGAAAAAAGGATAAGAAAAGAAAAAAAGAATAAAAAAAGTACTAAAAATACATGTGGGGGCGCGTGTAGCTCACCACTTGCCAAGAGTTTGGTTGTTAGCGTTAAGGGTGCAAATAATTCCATTTAAAATAAGTTTAGGGGGGTAATAGGATTCCCGCAAAGAAAAAGTGTGTAGTTGGAAATCCGAATATAGGTCAGGGGGTACTTATGCATTTTCCCTTTTTAACTACTATTGGAGTTCAGATATGAGATATGACTCTCAAGTAATTTCTGAACTCAAATCAGAGGCACTTAAAGCATATCTGATGCCCACAAACCATTCCACTCGAGACAACAGAACAAAAAAGTTTAGGTCGGTCTGCTCACTTGGCTCTTTGGATTCTGGATGATCGTGTGTCAATTTTGGGTGTTTTCATTGAATAATCATTACACATTCGAAGCAGAAATTCGTTGTGGGTGTGCCAACCATCTCTAGGAGTTCATGGTGTTGATAATTACAACAGGGACTAAAGGGGAGAGTATAGTTGAAGGATAGCAGAATATTTCTTTTGCTGTTCTTAATAATTTAGCTCCAATCTACTCATCTCTATGATTGATTGGAGTCTTATGTCAGTACATTACAATTCAACTGTTGCGCCTCAATGTATTTCGAGAAGAACCAGGTAGTTCTTGGTTCGAATGGTATTTCATCCCTAACCACAACCCATCCCCTAATTCTTCAACATCAGTGGGTTCGAACCTCCACTTAGTTTCACCCAAGCTTCATTCTTGTCATAGATAGATCACCTAGTTTCGGGTACATAAACCGTGACAATTACTCTATAAAGACACGCTTTCGCTATGGCTCCGGTAGATTCCCTTAACCAAGCTACTGCCAACGAAATTGCAGAGGGATCCATTGTGAAAAAAGCTGATACATCAAAGATTTTCTGGTACTGACATTGCCACTTGCCTCAACAAAGATGCAGAGTGACCCTTCATTGCTTAGTGCAGCGCAATCCTATCATTAATTAGTAATCTGATAAAAAAAGATAATGTGGATAAAAATGGTTGGGGATGGTTTGAGCAAAGAAATGTGGATAACGAGGAGATTTCAAAATTATAAGTTTTGGTTTATGATTTTGGAAGGCACGTTTTCAAGTGGTTTTCAAATCAATCCAAAATAAGAGCTCAAAATGAACTTTGCTTTTTATGTTTTTTATTTTTTCCGAGCAGTATGAATATGTTTGCAATGGGTTTGATTTATATAGAGCAACAGCCTGGAGAACATTCACATTATAAGTGCAATATAATTGGCCTTAGCAAGTGATTTACCAATTTTAGCTTCCCCAGTCCTTCTTTGTTTTACTTTCAATAGTTGTCTCTCGAGGTCTTGATTCATTTCCAGAAGGTAACATAAATAAGTAGCTTTAAGCAAGAAAGAAATATATGTTAGAGAAACACAACCACCCGAGAGATGAAATATTCCATGAGTCAGGGCTAAAATGAGTAAGCTGTCGTGGCAACTTTACTACAAACTATTTATATGATGTATATCAGACTGGTGCTGCTTACTTCGTTGAAAGACAATACCATTTTTAACTAGGGAAAATGCACAAGTACCCCCCTAACCTATACCCGTAATCCCAACTACACACTTTTTCTTTGCGGGAATCCTATTACCCCCTAAACTTATTTTAAATGGAATTATTTGCACCCTTAACGCTGCCGTGGCAGAGTGTATTTCACTCTCCTTATGATTTTCGAATTATTTTTTATTCTTTTTTACCATTTTTTTCTTACTTTTTTTTTTTCCTTTTCCTTTTCCTTTTTCTTTGTCTTTTTTCTTTTACTTTTTTTTTTCGTTTCTTCTCTAATTCCGGCAGATATTCATTCACCGTCGACTTTGTCTAACCATTTTTCTTCCATTTTTTCTTTTCACACACAAATTAAACTCTCAAAAAGATCTATTCATAAGCAAAGCAAAATACACTCAGATTTGGAGAAAAAAATTCATCATCGGAAAACCTTCCTACGCCGGAAAAAAAAGGATGTATTGAAATTTTAATTGAAAAAAGTTTTCTCAGCTTATATTTGTTTTTATTTCTTTTGCTCTTCCTCCCATACATAAATTACACTTTCAAGAAAAATTTATATATATGTAAAACAAAACACACTTAGATCGGGATAAAAATCTGTCGCCAGAAAAAAAAATTCGCCGGAAAAAATGGTGTTTGTGAAATTCCGACGACCGCCATTTTGTGCCGCCGGTGACCAAAACAAAAAGAAAGAGAATGAAATAACCAAAAAAATGAGAATAATAAGAAATAAGAAAAAAGGATAAGAAAAGGAAAAAAGAATAAAAAAAGTACTAAAAATACATGTGGGGGCGCGTGTAGCTCACCACTTGCCAAGAGTTTGGTTGTCAGCGTTAAGGGTGCAAATAATTCCATTTAAAATAAGTTTAGGGGGGTAATAGGATTCCCACAAAGAAAAAGTGTGTAGTTGGAAATTCGGGTATAGGTCAGGGGGTACTTATGCATTTTCCCTTTTTAACTACTATTGGAGTTCAGATATGAGATATGACTCTCAAGTAATTTCTGAACTCAAATCAGAGGCACTTAAAGCATATCTGATGCCCACAAACCATTCCACTCAAGACAACAGAACAAAAAAGTTTAGGTCGGTCTGCTCACTTGGCTCTCTGGATTCTGGATGATCGTGTGTCAATTTTGGGTGTTTTCATTGAATAATCATTACACATTCGAAGCAGAAATTCGTTGTGGGGGTGCCAACCATCTCTAGGAGTTCATGGTGTTGATAATTACAACAGGGACTAAAGGGGAGAGTATAGTTGAAGGATAGCAGAGTTGATAGCATCTTACGCAATCATTTGCCAACAATTATTTGGAAGGTGTTGGTTAGCGCTTCTTCCAGAAAGTTTGAAAACTCTCTGTCTATCTTGTTGAAAGAGACGTGCTTGGTTTAAGAGAATAATGTGAGTTTATAATTGATCTGCATTTGCATGTGCATTTACCGTCTTGTCACGACCCGGATTTTCCACCTCTCGGGAATCGTGATGGCGCCTACTAATGAGAGCTAGGCAAGCCAATCATTAACTACTTACTTCATTATCAAATTACTTCCTTTTAACAAATATAAGTCGATAACATGAAAACAACGAACTTTAAATAACTAAGCGGAAGATAACAATTAAATGTCTGAAATCTGCATCTATTACAAATTTAACCACCCAAAACCTGGTGTCACAGTATCACAGACGGTCTAACATTTACTACATACAAAGTCTGAAGAAATAATAATACACTGTTTCTGAATGTAAGGAAAATGAAACAGGAAAGTAGGGATAGAGGGAGACGTCAGGGCCTGCGGACGCCTGCAGGTCTACCTTGGATCTCCGCGTGGACTGAAGGTGGCCGCCACGCTATGGTCCAAAAGCTGCTCTGGGATCTGTACATAGTGCAGAGTGTAGTATCAGCACAACCGACCCCATGTGCTGGTAAATGTCTAGCCTAACCTCGGCGAAGTAGTGACGAGGCTAGGACCAGACTACCAAATAAACCTGTGCAGTTCAAATATATATATACAGCGGAAAAGAAATACAGAAATAACTCGTCAAAGTGGGAGGGGGGAACATGCTGTAGGGGAGATAACAGTTCCGAATAGAAAGACATCAAGTAAGGAAAGAAATAACATAACTCGAACATCAACAAAGAATCAGAAATCAACGATTGCACGACACCACCCCTCGTGCTTTTACTCTCGTCCTTACCAAAGCAATTATATAATAAAAGTGGGCACGGCATCACCCTTCGTGCTTTTACTCTCGTCCTGACCAAAACAATCATATAATCAAGATGTGCACGGCATCACCCTTCGTGCTTTTGCTCTCTTTCCTCACCATATAATCAATAAAATCGGCACGGAATGGTACATCGTGCGGCACGACATCACCCTTCGTACTTTACACTCTTTCCTCACAATAACAAACAATGCACGGCATCACCCTTCGTGCTTTACACTCTTTCCTCACAATAACAAACAATGCACGGCATCACCTTCGTGCTTTAACACTCTTCCTCACCCGAACAACAATCACAAACAAGGGGGGGGGGGGGCAAGGGAATAAACAAGATCATAATAGGAATTCCGGCAAGAGAACAACAATTAAACAATTAAATTCCGGCAAGGGAACAACATCAATAATATCAACATCCCGACAAGGGAGATAACCAATAAAGCAACAATATCCCGGCAAAGAAACAATTTAATAACTCTTTCTCTTTCTTTCACTTTTACTTCGCAACTCACTTTACCACTTGAGCCAATGCTCCAAAGGGTTCAATCAACTCATTTACTTTCGCAATTCGTAATATAGCTTGAGCCAATGCTCCTCGATGTTCAAAGTTCACAATTCCTTCCACAAACTTTTCACAACAAATAGAAATCACCTCTAAAGCATGGATAATACAACGAAGTCATGAAAATCACAATATAAGACTCACGAGCATACTTGACACCAACGTATAGATACTCGTCACTATGCCTATACGCCGTACTCAATAAGAAGCATATAGCAAATAGGACACAACTCCTTCCCTCAAGCTAAGGTTAGACCAAACACTTATCTCGATGCCTCGAACACAATTCACGATTCAATTATAGCTTTACCCCTTGATTCCACCACCAATTCGCTCGAATTTAGCCACAAGTTACTTAATTACATCAATAAATGCTAGATGAATCAACTCCGATGCATGAAAGTGAGTTTTCTAAAGTTTTACCCAAAAGTCAAAAATCGCCCCCGGTCCCACATGGTCAAAACCCGAGGTTCGAACCAAAACCCGATTACCCATTCCCCCACAAACCCAAATATATAATTTGTTTTGAAATCGGATCTCAAATCGAGGTCCAAATCCCCAATTTTTTAAAAAACCGAGGCTCTACCCAAAACACCCAATTTCCCCATGAAAATCATTGATTTTAAGTTGAAATCATGTTAAAAGATGTTAATGATCGAAGAAAACTAGTTAAAAACGACTTACAATTGATTTGGAAGAAAAGTTCTTGGAAAATCGCCCAAAGGAGTTTGTGTTTTGAAAAAATGTGAAAAATGGGTTTAAAATCGTCTAAGTATAAAGTTGCAGGTCGCAGGTATGGGAATTGCGAACAGTTGCGAACCCCGACCTCTGCCAAGTTGGGAAATGCGAAACAGGGTTCGCATTTGCGAACCCTTCAGGAAAACTGAACCTTTGCATTTGCGAACAGAATGTCGCATTTGCGACTTGGGAATTGCGAAGAATGGGTCGCATTTGCGACCCAAGACTGGACAGGTATTTTCGCATTCGCGAAGGAATACTCGCATTTGCGAGCAAGGCAGGCCTGGGATGTTTTTCGCATTTGCGATCCAACCTTCGCATTTGCTAGCCATGCGAAGCCTGCAGGCCTGATCATACCAGCAAAATTTCTGTAACTTCCTAAGTCAAAAAATCCACCCCGTGGCCTATCCAAAACTCACCCGAACCCTCGGGGCTCCAAACCAAATACACACACAACCTCAAACATATCCTACAGACTTATTCATGTACTCAAATCACCAAAATAACCACAATAACAACAAATTAAACCTCAAATTCAAAGAATTTTCTCAAACTTCTTAAAACATCATTTTTTTTGTAATTTAGGTTCGAATCACGTCAAATGACATCCGTTTCTCACCAAATTTCACAGGATCGTCTCAAGTCATATATAAGACCTGTATCGGGCGCCGAAACCAAAATACGGGCCCGATACCATCATGTTCTAATCAAATTTCATTTCGAAAACCTTTAAACAATTTCAAAAAATAATTTTCTTTAACAATTCATTTCTCGGGCTTGGGACCTCGGAATTCGATTCCGGGCATACGCCCAAGTCCCATATTTTCCTACGGACCCTCCGGGACCGTCAAAACACGGGTCCGGGTTCGTTTACCCAAAACGTTGACCGAAGTCAAATTAACTCCTTTTATAGTCAAAATTTATCATTTTTCGCAGATTTTCACATTTAGGCTTTCTGGCTACGCGCCCGGACTATGCACGTAAATCGAGGTGATGCTAAATGAGGTTTTTATGGCCTCGGAACGTAGAATTTTATTTTAAAACAAATGATGACCTTTTGGGTCATCACACGTCTAGACCAGATCAAGGTAATATTGAGAATATCTGAGTCTCTCACGATGGCAAATCTGTGTACACTGTACAGGGTTGTGAACGTGAAGTTGCTGAGGCGGAAAAAGGTTCGTCTGATGAACTCAAAAGTGAATGCATCATGCGTCTGTCATGGGCTCTTGTTCACTCAAAACGGCCAGAAGATGTACAACGTGGAATCGCAATGCTTGAAGGTGAGATCTTTGGAATCCATGCCCCCTTTTCATTCCCCGACTCTGGCATGTTCTTGCTTGGGGATTTTGGAATTTCATGAAGATAAATGCTTTTGACTTATAATTTGTCTTTTCCTTAACTCTTTAACATTTTAGCTTTTTACTCCTCTCCCTCCTCCTACCTTCTCCTCTTGCCTTGGAATTTATTGCTGAAAGTCTTCTTTTAACTAGTTTCCTTCCTTGGTGATATAGTTCTAATCTGGCTATTTGGAAGAGCTCTGACTTATTTTGTCATTTGCAGCTTCTCTGGGTGGCAATAACAGTCCCCTGCAAATGAGGGAAAAGATTTATCTACTGGCCGTTGGCTACTACAGAAGTGGGGACTATGCAAGAAGCAGGCAGCTTGTTGAGCGTTGTTTGGAGGTTTGATCTTTGTTTTCAATCTTTGCTGGGATATTATCTCGTTGACATTAAAAACTTGAGATTTTTATTTCCAGGCTATGAAGTTTTCTCTATAAGTATGTTTTGGACAATGAAGTTTTTGGCAGCTTGATTTATGAAATTCAGGAATTGCATACTTGAACTAAGCTTGAACTAGTTCTATTAGTCTTTCAGTTCTTTCAACGTCTGTTTTTCAACAGTCTTACTTTGTAGCTGTTTGAATCTGTAGATTGCACCGGATTGGAGACAGGCTTTGACACTCAAACAAACTATTGAAGACAAAATCACAAAAGGTAGCAAACGGAATATGTCTTTAAGTTATTTATCAGAACCTGTTTCTGGTTAAAGAAAGAGTTTAGGGGTTACTCATTTTGCTTTGTCCTAGCAGATGGAGTTATTGGCATCGGCATTGCTGCTACCGCTGTTACTGCAGTTGGTATCCTGGCTGGTGGAATTGTAGCTGCTTTGTCCCGCAAGAAATGACCCATCGGTAACCACTAACGTGCATAACGGACTCCCCCGCTCTGGTCTATGTATACATATGAGGTTTTGAAACTTCTCTTTCTTTATAGAAACACTGACAGCTGCAACTGAAGCAAGGATGTAGGTAGTTTTGTTTGATGGTCTAGTTTATTTGTAATAATGATGACTTGTCTATGTTCGTCTAAATTCTAGCAGAAATGATCTATGTTGCTATTTCTATACAACAAGAGTTGGTTTCCTTTCTCCCTCTGATATTCTGGTTTCTTTGTGTTTTCAAATCGTGAAGGTTTCGCCGAACTCTTAACTTGTTCATAACTGGCTAGGACATGCTATTTACATACAGTAGCGGATTCAGAAATTTAGACGCCATGGATTCCAGGTTTAGAGAATGAGAGTCTCAAATGTATATCTAACTCTATCTACATTTGTTTTTTACACACATATGTAAGGACTTCAAAGGACTGGGTTTCTTGAGTTAATAAACGCATGGTTGGATCTGCCATTTTCTACATAGAGAAAAGTATCATTATTTCTTGTACAATGGAATATTGTACAAGAACAATATATCTTCACCTCTATATTCTCTCTTTCGAAGGGAGCCTTGGTGTAACCAGTAAAGTTGTTGCCATGTAACCAGGAGGTCATGGGTTCGAGCAGTGGAAATAGCCTCTTGCAGAAATGTAGGGTAAGGTTGTGGACGATAGACCCTTGTGGTCCGGCTCTTCCCCAGGCTCTGTGCATAGCAGGAGCTTAGTGCACCGGGTTGCCTTCCGTACTCTCTCTTTTTAACTCATTTTTCGTCCCTGCGTTCGTTGGTCTACTTCTCCTTCACCTTAATAACTTAATCAACTTTCTCTTTTCTAATCAAATGTACATTTGAAAACCTTTTTTGGTTCTCCAAATTCTTAGAAAAATTCACACTTTAGCAGAAATTCATGAAAATTTACAGTTCTGCCTCCAGCATTACAACAACCCTGTTAAACACTGAAATTTTAACATAATTCTCATTCCAGAAGTCATTGAAAGAATTGTGTTATTTTGCTATAATTTCTGGTAGTTGCTATGTTGCTTTTGAAGTGTATTACTAGTCCATTCTGTCCCTTTAAATGAATAAGGAGCAAAATAAAACGTAGTGATACAATTGGTAGCAAATTAGAAAAAAGTCGAAAGACTAAGTAAAATCAAGAAATGTTGCTTACGTTAGGGAGAACATTGTAAAACAAAAGGATGCAAGTTAAAACATGATACGTATAAGGTGCAAAACGTTCGTTTCTATCTTTTTTGAGGGAAAAACGAGAAGGGATCAGTAGGGACCGCTTCCATGATAGACTTTGAAACTTTGCTTTCGTTTTTGATGTGCGATCTCGGATATCATGACTTGCCTTCAAACGTGTTTTACCTTCAAAGGAGAGTAATTGATTTGCGGATAGCAAGGCCAGTGAAGATTAAACTTATTGGGAATGTCATGTCTCGTGTATAAATTATAATTAAGTCAAGTAACAAAACGTACAAGACTCTGTGGCCCAATGGATAAGGCGCTGGTCTACGAAACCAGAGATTCTGGGTTCGATCCCCAGCAGAGTCGTTAGGTCTTTTTCCTTTTTTTTTTAAAACTCTTTCCGTTGCCTGCTTTTAATATTTTCCCTCTTGTTTGGAAATGCCATAAATAAATAAATTTTGCATGAAGATTTTTGTTGTGAGTTTCATGAAGATTTTACAAAAATTAATTAATTCAGAAAAATCATGGTTAACTGCGCAAAGTGAAATAATTGAAGACAAAAATGTGGTTTTGTTTGCCAAAATATAAACATGACAGTTGACCTGAGCCAGACCAATTGAGCCAAAATCAGATCATGTAATAGTTTTAAATTAATAGAGCAAATTTTAATCTTGTAACAGATTTTAAAGCAACTAATTAATAGTAATTCTTTAACACAGGAAAACCATTTCACTCGACAAATCTCTATGCAAGAGGAATGCATCCTATTAACCTCTGCAATATGTGATACCTATATTCACACATCTATTTCATACAACTATGTGAATTTTGGTGATCCAACCAATTTGTCCAGTAGAAGGAAAAATGTTTCTGTGCAAGTCTTCAAAGATATCCCGTTAAATACAACTTATTTATACAATATGTCTTTTGTATCTGATTTATACATAGTAAAAATAAATTTCATACAATTAATTATATATTATACAATTTATCTACAACTTTCACACATTATTTCTACCCAGTTAAATACAACTATAATAACATACAACTTAAATACAAATTTTATACAAAATTTATACAATATGTCTTTTGTATATTTGGTATTTGATTTATACATATTAAAAATAAATTTCATACAACTAATTATATATATACAATTTTTCTACAACTTATCTACAATTTTCATACATTATTTCTACTCAATATCATACAACTTAAATATAATTTTTATACAATGTTGCTCAACTTTCATACAATAGTTAAATAAATAAAAGAAAAATATATAAACAACAGAATAGAATTTTTCTACAATTTCATAAATATAATGTATATCATGTCTTCTTCTTCTTCTTCGAGTTTCAATCTGAAATTCAGCCAAAACCAAGTCTAATCTTCACCAAAACCCCTCAAAATTGAGATAAAAACTCCAAACCATATTCCAAATTGTTTGCAACAACACCCAATCCAAACAAATAATGATTTTTGAAAACCCAAATTCGAATTCAAAGTTTCAAAGCTTTTTAATGGCTGTCAATGGTGGAATTGCTGCTCTCTTTTCCTTTGCTTTACATTACTGAAATTAGGGATTGAGAGATAGAGAGAGACGTAGAGACAATTCCCAATTCTTTGCAACAACATCCAATTCAAACAAATAATGTTTTTGAAAATCCAAATTCGAATTCAAAGCTTCAAAGCTTTTTAATGGTTGTCAATGGTGGAATTGTTGCTCTCTTGTGCAAGATACGTGGGGGAGAGGGGGGTGGGATGTGGAGAGAGAAACGAAGGGGGGAGGGTAGTGGAAGATACGTTAGAGTGATTTTAGGACACTAATTATTATCATTAATTCCCTTAAAATGTACATAAATGGTAATTGAGTATATAAAATGTAATTATAGTAAAACTTGAGTAGGGAGGGTAATATAATTTGATATAGTGTATAAGAATGTAAAAATTTCTTTAATAAAAATGATCTTAACCTTTTTTGAGTGGTTGGGAAAAAGTAAGATAAAAAATTAGAATTTAAATAGAGATCAAGATGATAAATGAAAGTCAAGGCTGAGTTACTGAATAGTGCTAAAAGATGAGAATCTATTAGTCAAAGAGGTAAAGAATCTCTACCTCTTATTAGTCTATGGATTTTAAACTTATATACACTGATAGCGTAAACAACAACATACCCAATATAATCCTATAAGTGGGAATTGGGAGAGTAGAGCATACGCAGACCTTATAACTACTTGGTGAGGTAAAAAGACTATTTCCGATAGATCCTCGGTTCAAGACAAGGCGAAAAAGGAAGAAAAAGGAAGAAGAAGAGGAGGAGGAGGAAGAAAGAAAGAAAAAGACAAAGGACAAAAAGGAAAAAGGGAAGAAAAGGAGAAGCCGGAAAAAGAAAAAGTAGCATCAACTAGTAACAACAGGGAAATAAGATAAACAAAGCGAACGAAATAACAGGCAAATGATAGAGATCAAAGAATATGAAAATACAAGAGTTCTACTGATACTACAGGTAATGAAAGGGGAACTCTCGATTACCTACTAGTCTTCTACCCTAATACGCTTATAGTGTAAAGTAAGTGAAAAATTGCTTGAAAAGAAAGGCAGTGTTATTGAAGTCAATCAAACATCATCTGATCTCAAGTTCATTAAAGAATGAAACATAAACAAAGACTCTACCCAATACTTCAAAACAAATGCTATACATACCAGATAAATTCCAGCAAAAATAGGGACAGAGAAAAGAGCAAGAGCAAAAAAGAATTAAATCACTCCTAATATTCAACCTTTCATCATTCAGCTATGCTATTATAGATATTTCGCAATTCGCGGCGACTACAACTGTGATGCTTAAGGATGTACACTAAACCAATATTTGAAACTGCTATAACTATAAACAAATTCTTTAGTTTTCGTTCTGCAACGAAAGCACAGCGAAAGCTTCCATGTGATGATCTCTTTCTTTAAGATCCTGCAAAATCCTTACCTTGCTGCTAATAAATCAGATGCAATAGAAGAGGAAATTGACGTGATGCAGCTTTCGACGTTTGCTATGGGTTGCATGCTTCACCTTCTAAAAGAATATCAGTCATATTAAACCTGAAGTTCCTGTCTTCTAGAATCAACTTCCTCAGAAGACGATCCACCTTCTTCTTCATGCTTAAGTGATTCCCCATTTGTATTATATAGTCGGGTTGATAATGTCGGGGATAAAGGTGTGTAACTAGTACCTGCATTTTGATATTACTTTTAGAGCTAGAGCATTTATGGTAACAAGTATTTGGGAAGAATATCAGTTGTTTCATAAAAAAATATAGTATAAAGAATAATGAACCTCGGAAAGATGAACTTCTCTCCATATCTTTGGTAACATGCAACAAGATGGTTCCGGAGAGCACAACGATAAAACCACATATTCCTGATATAATGCTCCCAACATTCTGGCCATCCCAGTCCTACATAATTTAGTGTAAATAGGTCGATAAGTATGACATCAAAGTTTCGGACAACTAATCATGTTCCACATTGTCAATGTGCAGAAATGTTTTTGACAACCCTAACATCATAGAATTTTTTGGCAGTTGATATTTCCAAGTCATGTATAATATTGGATTGAGATGAGCTTATATGGAGCGATATGGTCAATTATGATTCAAAAGAAAGTTGATTGGGATTGAGGCATAATCGTTGTAGTTGTTGGTGTTATTTCCAACCAGGGGCGGAGTTACCTTAGCAAAGGGTGGTCAGTTGAACACCTTTTGCTACGACAACAACCCGGTATAATCCCACTAGTGGGGACCTTTTGCTAGAACATTGTAAACTGTGTATATAAAAAAAAATTACATAATATATTTATTCTTGAACGCCATTACCGAAATTTCTAGCTTCGTTCCAAGGTCATGCTATTTTGTGACTGTCCGTGATTCTAAGACATACTCTTTGGGATAAATTCCCAAGAAGCAGATTAACTCTAATTGTACTCATCATTCTCCAGTAACAAGCTCAAAGCAAAGCAACAAAAGAGAAAAAGCTAGATGCTAATACCTTAAACATGATAACACTGGCAACAATTGTCAGTGTTGTGAACATAACATAGTATATAGGAGATACAACGGCAGTGTTGAAGGTATCAAGGGCCTGAAACATGGAAAGCAAAAAAAAAAGATGTTAAAGCAGAGATATATCACTGTACCCTAGAAACCAGGAATCAGAACTAATAAAAGGAAGATGCTATCACACCATTTAAGATTGATACCATAAAAAAGTTCAAGAATAACTGCTATATTTTCAGGAAAAGGCTGCATAAAGTACCAACAAAGAAAAATGAAGCAACCTCTGAAGATTGACAAAGAAAAAAAAAATGTTTAATATGACTTCTACAACGAGAACGGCCTTCATAAAACCAATAGCATCTGCATGCTAATTCAAGACTCTTCAATTAGCATGTCAAGAGAAGGAAAAAGAAAAATCTCTAATCTGACCTGCTAAACTTGCAAAAATTCATAAACTACAAATATTATCCACGACCTAGAGTCCTAGACATATAGGAAATAAAAAATATTCCAGTCAGCAGTTTAGTGATTCTGAAGTTAACATTTTAGATACACTTTAAAGTTAAGGCTATTAAGAAACGAAAAACTCTTGATACTTCCACAAACATGCACTCCTTACACCCCCCAGCATTTCAGTAACTCGTATAAAAGCTTTTTAAACTACTGCAATATATGCCGTAGAGAAGGAAATTAGACGTTTTAGAGTCTTTATCTAGAAACTATTTTTTTCAAGAGATATATGATACCGCTTTTTCAACCTTCCTCAAATTCTTCTGTCACTTCTTCATTGCTTCATTGTTAATATACTTTGTCAATATCACTTAATATACTATTATTCTAGAAAATCAACTACAACGACTGAATGAAAATTATCAAACTAGACACATAAAGTTACTGTCATGATGAAATGATTTCATTTTAATGAAAATCAACCCATCAAGCAGTTTCAGATTTTTGCACCTTTCATAAAGTTTTTGAGTTGCAATGAAATGGTTTTGGCATTGTTTGAGGGAAATTCTAAAGTTGACAATATTGGTATTTGAAAGTAAGGAATAAGAAAAAGCTCAAAATTATGATTTTTCCGGATCAAAATTACAATATTTTTCTATTCAATAATCTGAAAGCATAAACTTCATGACAAAGCCTATCTCTCATGACTTGCAATATACAGAATTAGAGGCTGTCGTGTACTTCTCTGATGCAATAAATAGTCCACTGATAAATGACAGCACAATAACCGAGAGCTTTTGAAGGATATAATACGGCTGTGTAAAGATTAGAGCATGTCTTCTAATTTATAATGTTTAGAGCACCCGTGAGGTTCCTGTTAGTATAAAAGAATCATATTTTCGTGTAGTTCTCTACTATTTGATATACTTCTTGTATATGGTGTTTCCCCCACAACATCAACAAGCTATTACTTTATTGATAAAAGGAAAAGCACAACAAAGGGAGAAAAAAAGGCAAAAGAAATGAACGGATTAGAAATATCGTCTATCTTTCCTTGGGCATAATATCTGACAGTAAGCCTTGAATTATTAGCAAAGAAGCAGCAAAGGATTTGCATTAACTAAAAAATATCACCCAGATAGAAACGAATGCACAAGATGTTCAAAAGAAAAGCAAGACGATACTAATATACAAGGAAATGAAGCGTCAAATCAGGATAAAGCGAAGGCCATGATTTTCCTTCGTCATCATCTACATGAAGGGTTAAAAGCTGAATATTTAACCGTAAAATCTGGCAAACAGAAATATTCTCAAGAGACTAAAAAATCTAATACCAGGTAAATGTAGATATGATAATTTGTACCAAAACTTGATGAACCAGGCTTCACGCACATATCATATAGAAAGACAGATATTTCTTACTTTTATTATTATTTTCATTAGTTAAATAGCAGTAAGAGAAGTACTAACAGGGTAATTTGCTAAAAATGTTTACCTAAATCTATGTAGTATCATAGTTTCTACTCTGTCTCCTAGTTCTTACTGTTATAAATGAATAAACAGGAGTACAAAGGAATATGTCAAGGAAGAGAGGGCAAAACAAGGAAACAGGGAATTCTAAGAAAGAGAACAAGGCGAGCAGAAAAAATTCAGGGCACACTTAGAATCTCGAAAGATGAATTAGCAGTTTAATTTGAAGATCAAGTTTGCGGACAAAAAATGAGTTACATCACAAAAATAGTTAAAATAGTAGCTGCTCACCTTATTGAGATAGTTCATTTGTGTAACGACACAAACTGCCACAACAAACATAAAAAACCAGGTTTCCGGATACATCAACTGGTTCTTTCCCTCAACAGTTAACTTTAGTGAAGTACCAAGGGCTTTAACACTCATAACCTGCATATTCAACAGAATAGAGGACATAAATTCTAGTGCACCTATGCAAACAATTACGGAGATTTTAGTTATTCACTTGACACAAATAAGATTTTACAGAAATTGCGCATTTAGAAGATAAACCAAAAGGCAAGAGCATCCAATTTAAAGTTTTACCGAGAGAGAACCCATCAATGAGCATATTCCAGTGAAAACAAGGACATTTGAGTGTCCACATTGAGGAGCAAAGTAGAAGACAAGAATAAAAACCAAGACAAGGACTGATCCCACGTAAAGCAGAAATGCTGGAAAGAAAAAGGAAATGAAGTTAGAAAAGTCTAGATGGTCGCAAAGGAACTAGACGATTTGGTCAAGATAGAAGCATCTCACCTTTCTGAGTTGCCATGTACCATATTTCTTTGACAGAAGAGATAGCATGCTCTTGTGGTGCGTGGATAACTATCACGATAGAACCAGCAATGCACATCACACAACCCAAAATTCCAAGAGGATGCAACTTTTCCTTCAAAACAATCTGAGCTAGTACAGCACTGCAAGAGTTTTTGGCCATAAAAAACAGTTAAACAACCAAAATTATATCTTCAGTCTTACCGAATTACCAAGATTACACACCTGACAATGATACTCAATGCACCAAGAGGGGTAACAAGAACCGCCGGAGCAAATGCATATGCCACAAAATTCGCAATCTCTCCGACAATCACTATGAGAAGCAAAACAACAAGAATATCCTACGGACAGTCAGCCAATGGCCAAGAAAGAAAAAACTAGACATAGGCCACACCTTACTTCTGTTAGGACAAATTCAGGAAACATATCAATAACATCAATGGGCTAGATGGTTTATTGACAGATAACTTCAATAACAACTACTACTATGCCTCAATCACAAGCAAATTAAGGTCGGTTATATGAATCCGCACTGACCATATCGCTTCATTAAAGCTCATCTAAGACCAATATTAGTACGAAATTATAAAAGAAAAAAGAAGAAGAAAGAAGCACACTAACCAATTAGTAATCTTACTTCCAAAAAAATTTCAATAAATTACATTCATATACACACTTCTACCAGTCCTTTCTAGCAGTCACTGTATCAAACATTCTAAGAACACACACACACACAAATGATGTAATTAAGAATATTAGGACTGCAGAAAACAGAAAAAAAAAACTTACTTGTAACCATTCCAATCCACCAGAGGGGCTCCAAAAGATATGAATACCCACCAACACCTACAAAAAAAAAAAAACCAAGAAAACTCAAACAAGATTCATACTACAGAACAAGCAACAAAAAGTCAAAAAGATTAAAACTTTACACACTTCCATAATAGAACAAACAGAAATTAGAGACCCGACATACCAGCTCTAACACCAGAGACTACAGCAGCTCTTCTAAGGCCTTTTTTCTTGATAATAAAACTTGCCCCTATAAACACACTTGAAAGCAAAGCCAAAATAATTCCAGTCATATTATCTTTAGAAAAAACCATGTCTAAAAAACCTCTCTTTCTTTTTTCTTTCTTCTTCTTTTTTTCTTCATGGAAATGTGAAAATCATCAACTTTTCTTTATTGGGTCATCAAATCTTGAACTCAATCACAGAAAAGTTCCTTTCTTTTTTACACTTGTTTTTTTAATAGGATTGTATTGGCATATTGTATGTGCTGCAATTTGTCAGATCCAGCTCATTCTTGAAGATAGGAGAAATGGGTCCTATGATGTCTTGACAATGGAGGGAATACCAGCCTTAGATCATAGTCATCTAAGGTATATACTCATTCTTGATTCTTGTTTCATGTGCATATCCTCACATGTGATTTTTATGTTCAAGAAAATATGTACCATATTCTTTTATCTTTTCTTATTTTACTCTCACTTTTCCAAATTGACACAATTTTAATTCTTTTTGTCAAAAATATTTTATTTCTTTGGCCAAAAATATTTTTTTCAAGTTAATGTAGCTGGCCAAACTTTTAAAAGAGGAAAAAAGTATTTACGAATAGAAGCAGAAATAGTTTTTGAAAAACAAGAAAAAATAGCTCCTCTTCAAATTATTTTTTCGAAAAGTATTTTTGAGAAAAATACAATTAAAAATATTTTTTAAAAACTTGACCAAATATTAATTATTACAGGGGCAGAGCTATCGAGGGTTCGGTCGAACCCAGTAGCTTTGGTCCAAACTCTGTATTTGTCTTAATAATTCTATTAAATATGTATAAATTGTTAATTTAGAACTCAGTAACTTAAAAAAACTACAATTTCAAACCCGTAAACTTTAAATCCTGGCTCCGACTCTGTTCAAAAGTGATTTTAAAATTAATTAGCAAACTCAAACGGTTCTTCACTAAAAGTACTTTTGAGAAAAATATTTTTCAAAATAAGCCACTTTTAAAAGTTTTGTCAAATAGGCTATAAGCCAGCTAACAACTTTTATACTAAATATATTAATTTACCATAATAAATAATTGTACTTTGTATAAATTAAAATAAAATTTTGCTACATAATGTTGTATGACTTTTTAAATATTAATTGTGCCACATAATAAATTTTCTTAAGGAATGTTTTACTGCTCCCTTTGTCCAAATTCTTGTTGGGTGTGAAAGTTAAAGTTATATATATATATACCAAAAAAGAAAAAGAATCTAATGAGTGGTCCTAAATTGACTTTTATGCTCATTTGACCAACTTTCAGAGTAACAGAAATTAGAAAATGAGAGTCGTCATTTCTTAAAATAGGATACAAATACTGTGAAATTGTTAAATTGTGGTTGTGAAACACTGCGCAAATATTGAGTACTTTGATAGTCAAACATCAAAAGTTGTATTTGCTTGATTTTGATCAGACGGTTCGGATTATTTTGAATGGCAACCATTTTAAATGATACTTTTCTTTAAATGTAAGAATTTTACTGGTTATCGTGGTAAATTATCATCTACAATCTTGATCACCATTAGTGAGATGAAGAATATTTCTTTTGTTTTTCTTAATAATTTAGCTCCAATCTACTCATCTCTATGATTGATTGGAGTCTTATGTCAGTATATTACAATTCAACTGTTGCGCCTCAACATATTTCGAGGAGAACCAAGTAGTTCTAGGTTCGAATGGTATTTCATCCCTAACCACAACCCATCCCCTAATTCTTCAACATCAGTGGGTTCAAACCTCCACTTAGTTTCACCCAAGCTTCATTCTTGTCATAGATAGATCACCCAGTTTCGGGTCCATAAACCGTGACAATTACTCTATAAAGACACGCTTTCGCTATGGCTCCGGTAGATTCCCTTAACCAAGCTACTGCCAACGAAATTGCAGAGGGATCCATTGTGAAAAAAGCTGATACATCAAAGATTTTCTGGTACTGACATTGCCACTTGCCTCAACAAAGATGCAGAGTGACCCTTCATTGCTTAGTGCAGCGCAATCCTATCATTAATTAGTAATCTGATAAAAAAAGATAATGTGGATAAAAATGGTTGGGGATGGTTTGAGCAGAGTAAACATAATTTCACTAACAGAAAGAAGATATAACTCAATGTAATAATACATTAACAAAAGAGAAAATATGAGTTACACAATAGCTATATCCAGAGCATCAAGTGATTAAAAGTAACAACAGTTCAGGAAAAAAATCCTCATGAGTTCAGCAAGCTCCGAGCAGCTTCCAAACTCAGCTCTTCATTCACCTGAAAGTCATAAAGGTTTCCAAAGTCAACTTACAGCAGAACTTTTTGGGCGATTGGCTAAAACGAAATGAAGATACACATTTTGAGCGAATCATACGTAGAGAAAACAGGAAAATTTTCTGCTTGGGTTACTTCAGAAAGTATATACTTACAAGTTTCCTGTAAACTTGTTGAAACGCCTTGCAAAAAGTTTCCGCTTCCGCTGGACCCATCTGTAGAAAGCCAGACCAACCCCTTGTTAGTCGTTATCACAGATGATGTATTTTTCTTTTTTATCACTGAGAAATTCCTGAGAGGCACCTGGTGTACGGTTCATAGTTCCGTGGATAATATGCCAGCCCTCTCTTAAATACCAGGCTTTTAGCCTTCGGTAGGGATCGAACTCGTGATATGCACCTAATCTACACATCATGCGTTGTGGTCTTACCTCAGAGCCAAAGCCTCGGGGCTAGTAAGATGAAGTATTGCACATGAACCATCTGATGAAGTTCTGTTTAAGACATTCTCAATCGTCTAACTAGGATTACAATTTTTGAGTTCGACTCTCAACAAGAGCAATACTGCTTCCTGGGTCATTTAGCAGCTCCTTTAGTTGCTGTTCCTACCTAATCCTCCCTTCTAACATAGCACAAAGCATAAATGACTTTTGAATTAAATGTGTTGTAGTTTTAGCTATATTGTTTCGGTCTTCTAAGTCAGAAAAAATTCCAGGGTGGTGATCATTTGAACTTTTGAGATTTCTAATTCGCCTTCTAATACCTCTAACTAAAGCAGTAACCTAAACGTTTCCACCAAATTCAACTACTTCCAGAAGCCCACGCTAATCGAAAATGGGCATGTTGGCACCTCATGCTGCTGCTGGTTAAACTTGCATTAGTACTTCACCAACAAGGCAACAAAGCGCTCAACTTTCTCCTCAATCTAAAGGTATCAATTTAGGAGTTCGTTTATATATCCCTTTATATATCCTCTTTGATCATGATGGAATAGAACTATTTATCACTATTTTGATGATTTATCCCCAGGAAACATCATTAAACCAGCCCAATGAGGGAATTGTATTATGATGTACAGACCTAAGGAAACACTAAAGTAGTGGACTCAATCCAAAGCAACGTTTTGAAATCTACTCGGCATAGCTGGACAATGTCTGATAGTACAGAATAGGGAAATTCTTCATGATGACTCTACGCAAAACTAAATAAAAAATGATCTAACAGGACATACCTTTTTCTCAGCAGCTGCTTTCAGTTTGCCCCAAAATGCTTCTGTAACATGAAAGTGATTCAGTTGTGAGATCTTTCCATAAAGGTGTAAGAGATACAAATTGAGCAATCTCAATATTGCCAAATAACTTCATTACCATTAAAAATAATTTCAACTCTGAAAAGAATCAAAATAAGTAGAGTTTTTGAATTTTATTTTCAATATTAAGAAATTTAGATAGGTTTTTGGACTTCAAATTTTCAAACAAGAAGATTGCTGCAGAAACTTTAAGAGGGGACCTCCGAAAAGAGAAGAAAATGACAACGAAAGACAGTACAAAGTAACTTAAGATGGATATTAAATGACTGTAACAATCTATAAGAATATACACCGTAGAGAAACAAGCGCACCCTTAAGAAATACAGTTGAGTAGCTTGTTTAGTTTTTATGATCTAAAGACAACACTATTCTCATGCAGGTTGAATAATTTTAAAGTAATTACTACTCCCTCTTATTTCAATTTAAATGACACACTTTCCTTATTAGTCTATTCCAAAAAAAATGACACATTTTTATATTTGGAAACAATTTAACTTTAAACTTTTCATTTACCCACTTTACCCTTAATGAAAAGTTTTTATAGCCACGAAAATGTCATGGTCCCACAAAACTTTTATCCTTTAATCTTTTAGGACCACATATTTCAAAAGTCTTCTTTTTTTTTTCCTTAAACTTTGTGCCAAGTCAAACTACATCATCCAAATTGAAACGGAGGGATAAAGAATAGTTTTTGGCCATTTTCACCCGAGCAAAGCAACTGATAACGTCATAACATACCACCATGATCCATTGCTCGAGTACTGGACTCTACACTTCCCTTACTATGCCCGTCTTGCAATTGCTTCACCTGATGAAGCTTTTGGTGTTAGGAGAAATAATCACAACCTGAAAGCAAAGCTTCAGACGATTACATATGGAAAAATTTCTGCCATACCTCCTCTTTCTGCTTGTATTGGGATGTTGATTGCCTTGATGTATCCAACTCAAGCTGATGGGAACAAACACAACACAAAGGAGAGTCAGCAGGTAAGACGATAAAAAAGAAAGCACTAGGAAACTGAAGAAGAAAAAGAACCAGCTGGAAAATAAATGAAACTAGCACTAGATGAGATCAATATGATCTGGATGGGAGCATGACAGGTATTGGGATATACTTGTCTAGAATTCACACTTTCACATCTCAGATATTTGGAGTCTCATATTTGGGCAACGAATCCTATTTCAGTAATCCCACATTCATTGAAGCAAAAGAGTTTACAGGTCCCACATGCTGAGCAGTTGGACATCCCTCCATTTCACGTCTTCCTCATTTACATCCAAAAAAAGTTGAGTTAAATCCCACCATACCGCAGAGTTTACATCACTCTTTCCTATTTTTGGACCCTAACAAAAAGGCTAAGGTATTCTACTTTTCCGAAGCATGTAAGAACATATGACAAAGATGGCAAGCCATGAAATCAGCTCAGATGATTCTTCTGTATTGCGTGACATAACTATTGAATATCCCAATTGCATCAACGAAGAGATAATACTAGTCCAAAGGGAATAGAAGACAAACAACCTAATAGAGCCTTTAGGCTGGTATGGACTATGGAGTGGACTTCTGTTGAGATTTGAATGCTTATGAGTGTATAACTGTAGATTCAGGACAGAAAGAAGCTGAAAGAGGACAATTGCTTTTTATTGTTTAGACCATATCAGTTAATTCTGTGAAGTAATAGACCCACAAGGGGATATTGATATTAATTTACAGTGATGAATTTAAATCACATTACCTACAAAATCAATTCAGTTTGACGACGTTTCTTCCAGTAAACGGAAAAGTCAGTTTTTTTATAAACGTCTCTTGCTTTATCGAAGGTTGATATAGAGAATAAATTCCTATATTTCTAATCTAAGCCCACCTACTGGCTTCTTTCCGAAGAAACACAACGTCTTTTTAAATAGATGCATGTAAAGACAATGTTGGCCTGTTAACTAGTTCGTGCTTCAAGGGGGGAAAAAGGAACAATCAAGGTAATGGCTTCAAAAGCTCCTTTTATACTTCACCACTGGATTCAAACTTCACATAAACTTCACAGGCTGTTTGAGTTGCTAAAACCACAAGGCCTACGACTAAAAATTCAGCACCCCAATTTGGTCCAAGATTCCATAAAGCAAGTTGGATCAACCAAAAAAATGAGAACTTTAGCACGATAATTCTATGAGAAGTTACACATTTGTCCGTTCGGCCAAAAATATTTACAGCCCATAATTAATATACATATATTATACACTAATTATGTATAATATATACTTTTTTGGGCGGGCGGCTATTTAAGTTAATTTCTCATAACTTTTTTTAAAATTGTGATTTGTAAATCCTGATTAGCAAAAGTAAACACAAAAACTGCAAATCTTTAAAAAACCTAGCAGCAAATTGATGATAATGGGGAAACTCAGATTGCTTAATAAGCTCCAAGTTTTAAAAAAAAACTACAGCAAGAAAACACCCAAAACATCAACTTGGACCTTAATAACCTTCAATCAAGTTCAAAATCAACTTAATCAAGTCAGCATATAATAACCTTAATCACACTACTTGAAAATTTGATAAGAACAACCCCCAAAAAACCCAGAAAAATCAAAAAAGATAATCAAGTGGGTATTAAGTGAAAAAGGATACAAAATTAGAACCAATGTTTCAATTTCATTGAATGATCTATTAAAGATTGCTCATTTATAGAGAGGAAAAAGGAGAGAGCTTTACGTAATAATCGGGAGAGCGAACTGCTGGGAAAAGCTCAAGAAGACGTCTAAATTCTTGCTCGTCCATTCTCTGCTTCTGCAAAAACTGCTGGATAAAGTGTTCTGTTAAATTTGTTTAGGATGGGCTCAAGGAAAAGGAAAATTAACGAAAAAGGGATTTATAAGTTTTACCAATGAGATTTATAGGTACAAGTCGCAGACCTAATGCGATTTTTAAGTCGCATCCCTCTAATGCAATTTATAAGATTAAACTAATGCTATTTATATGTCCCATTATAGCCATATAAAAAAATTTCCGAAAAAGTTTATCTTTATTTATATTTATTCGATGGAACATCTTATAAAAAAGTTTCTCCTCTAATGATAAACCCTTAATCACTTATATATAATTAATGATTATCAATTTCATTGATAAATGTGGGAATTCACTAAAGCATATGTTTACTCAATAATGTTCTATTAGCTAAATTTGTGTAGTCATAAGTAAATACACAAAATATGTGTTAGGATACATTGAAGAATAAATTATTACTCTGTATATGGCAAATGTCTTCTTTTTTTAAAAAGAAAAAGCCATTCTCTATCGGAGAATTATAAATAAAGACCTGAAATTTTGAAAAGAAAATTTATTTGAATAAAATTTAGGATCTAAACTGGGATCGAGAACGCGAAACAATTGAGGTGTGTCCATTAACGAGCATAAATTGCATTCAATAAATGTGATTTATAAATCTCATTCAATATATGTAATTTAAAATCTCATTCAGAAAATGTGACTTATAAATCAGTCGATAACTCGAGGACAGAACAAAAAAGATTGTCTTCTTTCTTGTTAATCTTGTTAAGAAATAAGCTCAAAGTGGCAATATGAAACATAAAATAGATAATAGATATAGAGAGGACGAGAGAATTTTCTTCTTATTTCAAGTATATAATCCATGAGCCAAAAGTGCTCTTTTTATAGTTATAAAGGTTCATCCTCAAAAACAAAGAATGAAGTTACTGTTATGAAATATAACTCAAAGTAGCAACATGGAACAAGGAAATAAAAGCAATTTAGTAAAACATGAACAAGAAATGGAGATAGAGAGAAGGAAGAGATTTTCTTCTTCAATTGTGTGTATTTTCCTATCTATTACGAGGCTTTTATATAGGCATGAAAAGTGAAGAAAATATGTCATGGAATATGTCATTGAACATAGAAAATATGTCATTGAATATGTCATTAAGCATTTGACATAAAGATCATGGAGGAAGAGTAGAGATCCACCATAATATGATATTTATCATAACACTCCCCTTAGATGTCCATAAATAATGTGCCTCGTTAAAACCTTATTAAGAAAAAACCCTATGGGAAAAAAATCCTAATGAAGGAAAAAGAGTACACATATTTAGAAATACGCCTTTTAGTTGCCTCGTTAAAAACCTTGCAAGGAACTCAGTGGGACAAAACCTTGTAAGGGAAAAAGAGTACACCGCGTATTAACTCCCCCTGATGAGAGTATCAGTTCACATCCTTCAGCCTTCGCATCCCAATCTTGTACACCAGTTTCTTGAAGGTTGACGTCAGTAGAGATTTGGTGAACAAATCAACCATATTATCACTTGAACGAATCTGTTGCACATTGATATCACCATTCTTTTGAAGATCATGTGTGAAAAATAACTTTGGTGAAATGTGCTTTGTCTTATCTCCTTTTATGAATCATCCCTTCAATTGGGCTATGCATGCTGCATTGTCTTCATACAAAATTATGGGTAGTTTGTCACACTTCAAACCACATTTGTCTCGGATAAGATATATTATAGACCTCAACCAAATACATTCTCGACTTGGTTCATGAATAGAAATTATCTCAGCATAATTAGAAGAAGTAGCCACGATTGATTGTTTAGTCGATCGCCAAGATATGACAGTGCCTCTACATGTAAACACATAGCATGTTTGAGATCAAGCCTTGTGTGTGTCAGATAAATACTCTACATCGGCATAACCAACAAGATCGGGATTGCAATCATTGCCATAAAATAAGCCCATATTGGTAGTCCCTTTTAGATAACAGAATATGTGTTTGATTTCACGTCAATGTCTCCTTGTAGGAGAAGAGCTATATCTTGTTAAGACATTAACTGAAAATGATATGTCACGCCTTTTAATGTTAGCAAGATACATTAGTGCATCAATTGCACTAAGATATGGTACTTTAGGACCAACAAGTTCTTCATTATTTTCATGAGGTCGGAATGGATCTTTATTTATATCGAGTGATCTCACAACCATCGGTGTACTAAATGGATGTGCTTTATCCATATAAAATTGCTTTAAAATCTTTTCAGTGTATGCTGATTGATTAATAAAATTTTTATCTTTCATATACTCAATTTGTAGACCAAGACAAAATTTTGTCTTTCCAAGATCTTTCATTTCAAATTCTTTCTTTAAACAGTTTACTGCTTTAGGAAGTTGCCTGGGAGTTGTAATGATATTTGAATCAACAACATACACAAAGATTATAACAAATTCAAATCCAGATCTTTTTATAAAGATACAAGGACAAATTGAATCATTCTTGTACCCTTCTTTCAATAGGTACTCACACAAGCGATTGTACCACATGTGCCTTGATTGTTTCAATCCGTATAAGGATTTTTAAAGCTTTATTTAATAAATTTCTTGGAAACATTAATATGCTTCAGAACAATTTTAATCATTCAATGATTTCCATTATACGCATATCAAGTTTTCATGCATTGCCAGATTAAAACCTGAAATAATTATATCCATCATAAGAGAACATGTCTCCATATAATCAATGTGAGGATATTTACTAATTTTCTTGTGTCACAAGTCGTCTTTATGTCTATCGACATGAACTTTTTGCACAAGAACACATTTATACCTCCATTGGCTTTATATTTTCAGGTGTTGGGACTATCCATTTTCATTGCGTATTTTTCACTTGGCCAATTATTTATCTGTTCAAATTTCATGACAGATTTGAGCTCAAGATCCTTGTCAATATTAATAATATTGAGCGCTACATTATGTTAACAATATCGCCGACGATCATTTTATATCGGTTCAATTATTACACAATAAATACATAACTTATTGAGATCTCTTTATCTTATTATTTTCAGGTACCTGAGCCTCTCACATAAGGTCTTACGAAGTGTTATGTCGTGGTGGTCTTCTAGAGCACTTGCCTCCTTATTATGACCATCTTGAACATTTGCCCCTCTCCTTCTTCAAGGAGTTTTATCTTTGGAACCGATTGGTCTGTTACGCTTCATGCGTGCCATAGACTCTCTCCCTCATGGATTTTATTCTATTTGGAGCATTAACAGCTGAAATATGACATTTAGCTTTGGGTCAGCAAATGCGTATGGCAATAATTTATAAATTAATTAACACTTGAACTTCAAGTTCATATTTTCTTGTACGAGGATCTATATGTATTCATAATAATTCATTTCACGTATCACTTTCTCAGCTATCCATTTTTTTCCCCTAATGTTGGGATCACCAACACATTTCCCAACCTTCTTTGGGAACCCATCTTTGTGCATTGTGGTGGCATACTTAAATCATATAGCACATTCATATTTCTATATAGAAATTATTTGGTTCCTGACCCTTAACCGATTGTGATAGGGAGAAATTTTCATAGCTTGGCTAGATGCGTACAAGTGTTGGTGTATATTAAATAATACATCTCATACCAAATTTCATTTTTGGGAGTTTTGTTCTCATAACCAACGATTTAGCTATAATTGGAGGCATACAATTTCCGCTAAACCAACTTGGATTTAAACCAATATTATCAAGATAAATCATCATAATTTATATTCTGGAATTGTGCTTTAATAGTTTGAGCAAACAATCTTGCAAAAGTCAAATTGCAAGTTGATAACAAATGCACATGTGACCATAGAATAGATGCAGCTATTAAAATCATATAATAGTAAACGATCCACATGGCAGGTGAATGGGCCCATATATTTATCACCTTTTATTCGTTCCAGAAATCAAGGGATTCAATCCCAACCTTAACTGGTATATCATGAGAATAAGCAGCACAAGAGAATTCTTGAAGAATCTTCTATTCTTCAATAAATGACAATGTAATTCTTAATTAATTTTTTGCATCATAATTGAACCGGGATGGTCAACCAGTCATGCCAACTAATATTTATTTTAGTAAACCTCTAGTTTACTTGTGGCATATAATTCCAGCATCATGCTTATATTTGTGTAGTACAAATAGAAAGAAAATCGGGTAATCTTTCATATTTACCCGGTATGATTATAGAAATATGAAGATATTCAATCTTTCTTTCATTTATAGTCTCAATATGCCAATCACTTTGACTTATACATTTGAAATTCAAAAAGTTTCTTTTGAGACTTTACAATATCAATGTCATGAATAATTTTATTCATCCAGATAGTAACAAATTAGTTTTTTCGGAGCTCTTAACAACTTTTGTACTGCAAGATCTTTTATCATACCATTCATATGGTAAATGTCTCCTTCACTGAGAAAATTATATCATAATAAATTGTCATAGTCAAAATTATCATAAGCAAAATCATTTCTTGCTTTAATTTTGCCTTTAATAATTTTTTATAAGGCATGCCAAAATATTTTGGCGTATCACATGTACGAGACCAATGACATATTCATGTAACCATACAATAATATTTATTCTCTTTATTTTACTCAAACTTCCCTTAAAGGTGAGTTGTGTGCTATTCATCCAATCATGCCTTGCATGTCTTTATTCATTACTTTTATCACATATTATCACATTCACCTTTAGGAATGGGTCAGCATTCTCAATGCTTATCACACGTCACATTCTCTTCAAGGAATGAATCATAATGAGTGATGTGCTTCATACCAATTTGATAGTAAACATTGCCTTCACATTTTGAAGGACTATTTTGAGAACCCTTATTGTTCTCCTTTTATAATTATTGTGATGATTATTATTATTTGGAACGCTCACGTTCATTGTTCAACCACTTGTCTTCATTTAGACTTATTATGTACTGCTACCACATTCACTTCAAGAATAGAGCTAATCAAGTGGGACAATCTTAATGCTTTTTCATGAAAAATATATTATTTTTCTTTAGTCATCATTATATCATCAATATGGTACATTGGGACTCAAACCCAATATCTTACCAATATAAAGGCATGTTAGGCCATAACAAATTGGGACTCAAACCCAACTCTTATCATTATGGAGCATCAGGACTTGATCTCGATGGCTTACCCTCAATCAATGGCATAATAGGATAAACAATATTGAGATTCATTCTCAAGCCTTAATTTCAATCACATGCCAATAAAATTGTACACAACTAATTTGCAACTTAATAAATCAAATTTGTTTTCTTAAATAAGTGTACAAATCTCAAATCAGCGCAAAGCTTTATCAATTATTTGTAGCATCTATATGAAATACAACCGTTTGTAGTCAAAATATTTCTTCTAAATTCTATTAGAGTTTAATTGGATTATAAAATCATTGTCATAATATTTATTGAGCCTCTCTCGAAAATATTGTTGTTTTCGGGGTATACTCTACCTATTGGATTTGATTTAACGCCATAACTTTCCTTCACTCAATTCAACCAAGCAATTAGTGAATAAATTTATCAAAAGTACAACATATAGGTAACAACACATATATAGTACTAATATATAAATTCAACATTTATATTACCTGAAAAGTGACATTATAGGTAATAACTTACCAGTTGTAGCTTATGAATCATTCATATAAAATACTTGAAAATGGTAAGTCAGTAGCAAGCATCAAGTAGATCATGGATACTCGAAAATACCTCTTCTAGTAGTCATACTAATCATTGTTTGCTTTCAAATGATACGACCATAAATTATGAAGTATACTTTCTCAGTAGCTGATTTGTTTTCCAAATTTCAAAGAAATAATTAATTAACCTAGACAAAGATGTGAAGTATTTCTTGTTTTCTTCAAGATGATTTATGCTTCTAATCAGTATGACATTTTTTTATTCTCCCTTTTTTTTGGTACTATATGCAAGTGCAAAAATCCAAAAGGAAAAAATATTCATCCAAGTAAAAGAAAATATTAAAAGCGGTAGGACAGATTTAAGATAGTTAACACACAAATATGCATAAGACAACTTATATAACATATCCTTGGTTACCATGACATGCCTTATATCAACAATTAACTGCTACTATGATTTTTACATATAGAATTTCGAAAATTTTATTCCATTCATGTGATATGAAAGATGTAATATTAATATGTGCTTATGTAATACATGTATGGTATGAAGTTGTGTGCATACGAGATATTAGAGGAATGACAAGTATAAGATAATTATACATTCTTATGTTTCATTACTTACCGTATGTAGTTTCTCTTTACTTTCAACCATGAAATGATATGTATGGCTTCTGATTGCAATCTTTCCGGATGTAAGACAAGTTTGTAGATATATATACAATTGGTTAGAGACTAGTGTTGATAACGTGTTATGAAATATAACTCAAAGTAGCAATATGGAACAAGGAAATAAAAGCAATTTAGTAAAACATGAACAAGAAATGGAGATAGAGAGAAGGAAGAGATTTTCTTCTTCAATTGTATGTATTTTTCTATCTATTACAAGGCCTTTATATAGGCATGAAAAGTGAAAAAAATATGTCATGGAATATGTCATTGAACATAGAAAATATGTCATTGAATATGTCATTAAGCATTTGACATGAAGATCATGGAGGAAGAGTAGACATCCACCATAATATGATATTTATCATAACAGTTACATATTAAATAGATACATATGAATACAAGTGATTCACATATGTGATGTAAGAATTAAATGGACAACCACTTTATTTCATTGTATTCATAACATTTCTTTCTTTTTCTTCCGTTGCTTGAGAAAAAGGAAAATAAACAAATATACTCGAAATAAACAATAAATCATGTTCGTTTGTAATTTTTTTTTGTCCAACTTTCATTTGAAAGTATATCATGGAGTTTGTTTGAAGTTTTGAAGTTTTTGATTTTGCAAAATTAGTTTTTAAGTTTTACTAAAGAATGGTTGTTTGAGCTAAATCTCGAATTTTTTAAATGTATATGTATATACACACACTGTATAATGTGTGCATATACACACATAGAGAAGGTTCTTTGTGTATCTCGATGATCATGGAATGTGTGACCAGCACATTGTCACGCCCCAAACCTGGGCCTGGACATAACACGATATTCGGTGCCTGACTACATGTGACCGAGCGAACCAACTAGCTGGCTGAATCAACATGTAATATCATAACATACTGAATGCGGAAGATAAACTAACACATGTTGATATACTGAAAGTCTGAATGATATAAATCAAAGTGCGGAAATACTAATACAATTCTAAAATATATTTGTAGTCCACATGGCTTCATCTGAAAAGCATGCGACTTTGTCTAGCTGTTACTCTAGTCTATGAAGTCTTTAATGAAGTACTGAAAACACTAACTGTCTGAAAATACTGAAGACGGTAAGGTAATGAAAATGCCCCGAAAGAACCGGGGAACACCAAATAGCTGGTACGAGAATCCTAGCGTTCTGAACTGTCAACCTGTAAATCATTACCTGCATCGTGAAATGCAGGCCCGGGGCAAAAGGGACGTTAGTACATTTGAATTGCACTAGTATGTAAAGCAACTGAAAGAAAGAATTATAAATGTTGAAACTGAGCTAATAGCTGAGAATTGATAATTGATAACTGAAATGATAACTATTGAAACTGAAACTGAAATAATAACTGATAGCTGAAATGATAACTGATAACTGAATTGAACAAAGGAAGTAAGGGTATGAATACTCCCTCTTCTGAATGATGAGCAACCTGTTTATCTGAATAAGATACGGCCTCGGGCCCAATATATATGTGCACAAGCTACGGCCTCATGCCCAAGTATACGTATACATAGCTACGACCTCAGGCCCAAAAATGCATAAAACATAAACTACGGCCTCAGGCCCAAGTATGCATAAAGCATATAAACTACGGCCTCAGGCCCAAATACAGGTGTTCAACATTCAGGAATTTAAAATCAGAAACTGAGAATCATACTGCATTACATGATAGTGAAATACTGAATCACATTGAGTTACATGATACTGGAATATTGGATCATACTGGGTTACATAATATTCCAATGGGACTAGACTGAGACATGTATTCTTGAACTGATTATGAATACTGAAATTTCAATTGTATACTGAGTAATCTATACTAAGACTCGGGGGAATCAAACCCAAGTCTATATTGAATACGCATTGAGCTCACAACGTTCAGAATGAAAGCCATGAGCAAGTTATGACGCTAGAGAATAGAAGTTCTACAACTATTCAAGGAACTAGGCTTAACTATATTTCTGAGGCAATTAGTAACGTCATAAAAGAACGTAGTGTAGGGAGAATCATTAACATTCCCAAACATGGAGAGTTAACCTCACATACCTCAATTTCGCCCCTTAGTGATACTACAATGATCCACAATAATAAGAACCTTCAATCTGCAATAGCAACATCCAATGGAACCCAATATTAGTAATAAATTCCATAACTTAAGCCATTTAGGCATATTATCAAACACCTTGTAGGCATAAATCTCTACATCTCATCACCATATAATTAGTTCATCTAATTACCACCATTCATCAACAATTTATCCCACCATCATGATTAACCAATTTATAACTTCCAAAATCACATATATGATCATCCATCCACACCCAAACAACAAAGTTCCATTAAATAAACATCTTTCAATCTCTATAATAGTTGTGTAATCAAATTGGGAACTTATGGTTTCCAATCACCATACCAAGAGTTCCAATACTTATTCATACTCATATTCCATTAATAAATTCATACATGTAAGTCTAAGAGTGTAAGATTACCTTTTTGGAAGAAATCTTGCAAAACCCTCCTTTGAGTTCTTGAAGAAATCCCTTGAAGATCTAAGTATTTTATGTGTAGATTTCATCAATACTAGTGTATAAATGATGGAATTCACACCAAGATAGTGGAGATTACTTACCTTGAAGATGGGAGGGGTTAGAGGTCTTGAGAGGGTGGAGGAAAACCCTAAAATTCGTCCAAATGAAGTGGGAAAAATAACCCCCGAAGGTTTTATATCAAAATAGGGTCGGGTTGGAAAAAACGAAGATTTGCACAGCCGCGGCACATGGGGTGGCGTGGTAATGAAAAATGTGTCTAGAAACAAAATTTGGAAGTGCTCTGTTAATCTACACAGTCGCGCCGCATGGGGCTATGCATGGGGCGGCGCGGTAGTATAAAATTCTGCGAGCTTTTGGTAATTTGGTCATAACTTCTGGTAGGAGTGTCCAAATGACGAACGGTTTGAAACTTTAGAAACTAGACTCAAAGATCTTTCATTTGATAGGTCGTGGATCATATAACACCTTATATAAATATAGATATGTTCGTACAAAGTTTGGTCTTATGTGTGCTCATTTGGAATTTTAGTCTATCATGAAATTTTCAAACTTGACTTAGACTTAGGCCTCTCCTTGGACCCCAAATCACTTATGATATGCCTCGTACACTTATTATCATATCCAATTGATAATCATCACATGAATACTCATTTAATGCATGAATACTCATTTAATGCATCCACAGCTGATTCAAATTTACAGGGTGTTACATATATTCAATCCATGGAAACAATTTCCTACCGAAGTGCAAGGTAAGACTCAATATGGTCTGACCGTTCCCCGAACTTGACACATAGCGAGAGCTTTGTGCACTGCAACTTTTCTTTTTTCCTTTTTTACGAAGTTCAAAATGACGTCTATGCCAAAGAAAGCCTGGTGAGAAGTTGATAACAAGTTGAACAAATATGAAGAAGAAAAAGGGAAGCATAAATCAATACTCTTTGTATTAGATATGCTGCAATGAGCAGCCTGATGTAGTCATAGTAATGGCATCTTCATTTTGCCAACACAGTCTCAAATACATTATTTTTCATCAAATTTTGATGAGTATACTCTATAAAGTGGCATATCTTATACTCTATCTTCTTGTTTTTGCAACTTAAAAGAGACCATTTGATCACATCTGAGCGCGACTGGTTTACTTTCCTATATCTTGGATGCATCTGCTGTGACTCTGCTCAAAGCAATGGCTGCTTTAGATCCGGATGGACGGTCCAAATACTTGCTGATGAACTCTCCGGCTAGCAAGAGCTTTTGTATATCGACGTTGGTTTTTATCCCTAGACCGTTAAGCATATAGACAACATCTTCTGTTGAAACATTGCCAGTTGCTCCTTTGGCGTATGGACAGCCTCCGAGTCCAGCAACAGACGAGTCTACTGTGCTAATACCCATCTGTGGACAATACAACAGACAGTAGTAACGTGAGTTGAACATTCCTGAAATCTTTTACACATTTGAAAACAATGCAACAATGTTCAGACTAAGAGGGGAATCTTAGAACCTCAGTTGGTTGGCTACCTAAACTTTCATCTTGTTGGAGAGGGTTCGTTTCCCCACCTTGTAATCCCCTCCCCCATTTTGCCTTTCCCTACCCCCAATTTTTAAAAAATTTAATAGAAAAAAAGAGACTGAATTCCTGCTTTTGTCGAACGTGGCAAAGAAGTACATACTTGATTTCAACTCTCAATTCATCGACTAGCGTGCATCATGGAATTTGTTAGAAAAGTCTTCCTTGTAGGGTACTTCCAAGTTCCTAGTTTGTGCAGACATGGACCTCGTTCCACTCTAATTTATGTTAGAGAGGTCAGTCTTCACATCTACACCTCCAACTTTGTACTTTTGATCAGTTATTCATAAATTCTCGAGTAGGTTGGGAAAAAAAGGTCGCGCAGAAGGCAAATTGAAGTTATGGGGAGGTTAGTAATACTTATTTAACTAGAGGCAGGTTTTGTAATTACGACCAACCAACATTTACTGGTATTTGACTTTCTAGCTAGTGTTCAGCGGCTTAACTCACACGAAATGCAATTATTTGCAGTATTAGATTTAAAAATTTGCAAAGCTAGCAAGTAAGAAATGTATACGTGCTTGTAGTTGAATTCCAAGAGAAGAACTTACTTGGAGGGAAACTAAAATATTAGAAAGAGACTGTCCATAGGTATCGTGGAAATGCACAGCAAGCTTTTCAACAGGAACCACAGCCATAACAGCTTCAAGCATAGGAACAACCGATCCTGGAACGAAAAGCAAAATGACATGGAAATGAAGTCAAGTCATTTCACATAATAGTCGAAATTCTGTTTTTCCTTTCCTGTCTACTCTAACCACCATTCAATTTAAAACCAGTTTAGATCCCCCACTAAAGCAAGATAGAAATTGAAGCTATAGTTCATATACGTTATATTTTTACCCCCAAAAAAGAAAAGAGAAAAAAAAAAGAACTTTAGCTTTGGAACCTACATAGAAATATTCAGCGACATAAATAGCACTTCAATTGAACTCGTAAACAAAAAACTTAAGGCATTCTTCACTTGACAAGAAATACATCATTTAAAACATTACCTGGAGTAGCGACACCTATTGTGTCTCCAAGGGAGATTTCAAAGCATCCCATGTCATGAAGTTCCTTTGCTACATATGCCACTTTTGAAGGGGAAATTGCTCCTTCGGTTGGACACCCAATAGCACATGATACATATCTGTCACGCATTGAAAGACCTGATTTAAGTTTGAACCACATATGATGGTAAGGCATAAAATGCATCATGCTACAACATCCAAGCTGCAGAAAACTAATAAGATTTTGTCTTCTCTTTCCCTATAGAAATATTAAGGTCCTCATTCTGTCATTAGGGAGAAAAAAAAAAGGCAGTCGGGTACACTAAGCTCTCACTATGTGCGAGGTCCGAGGAAGGGCCGCACCACAAGAGTCTATCGTACGCAGCGTTATACTACATTTCTGCAAGAGATTGTTTCCACGGCTCGAACTCGTGACCTCCTGGTCACATGGTGTGACCACAACTTTACAGGTTACTCCAAGGCTCTCCTTCCCTCATCCTGTCATTAGTCTACTAACGAAATTAAAGTTTGGGAAGTGAGGTAATTTAGACGACTCGCTTCAAAATTAAGGCAATTCAAATGATCAGTAGAGGTCAATGAATTCGAACTCATGGGAAAAATAGAAAACGAAAGAGTATTTCATTTAATATAAAGATATGCTGGCACGAAGTGCATACCCACGAACGGGTATTGACAGTTTTCTGGCAGCAGAAGTAACAGCTCGATATCGGACAAGGCTCTCCTCAATACTGCAATTAATGTTTGACTTTGAGAAAGACTCAGAAGCTGAAGCAAAGACTGCTACTTCTTTCGCCCCAGCTGCAACAGCTGCTTCAAAGCCCTAATAGAAATTCAAATAACACCAATAAATTATCAAACGAAGAAAGTGGTAGCTAGAGCATGAATTTTTTTCCAATAAGAGCAACATACTTTCATATTAGGTGTCAATACAGGCAATCTGGCACTTTCCAGATCCTTCACTGCCTCCATTACATCCTTGGCATCCGATAGCTATCAAAAAGAAGCAGGAGAATGAGAATAGTAAGGAAAAGTTTCACAGACTAAACGCGTAAAAATCAAGCTATTTAATCACAGAGTCTGAAGCAAGCTTCTATATAGGCTATAGCCAATGTTTAAGTTCAGCAAAAGAGGTTTCCTTATATATAAAAGGAGGAAGAATTACCTGAGGTACCCATTTTGGAGAAACAAAGCCCGTCACTTCAACAACAGGTAGCCCGCAAGAGACAAGTTTTTGAACTAATTCAACCTTCACTGATGTAGGAACAATATTCTTTTCATTTTGTAACCCATCCCTTGGACCAACTTCCACTATCTTCACATACTTTGGCATGCCATCGAACAACTGTTACCAGACAAAGAAACAATCAGGAAATTAAAATGATTAAGAAGAAGGATACCAGAAATCTGTGCGCGTAATAAAGAAACACTAGTCTTGAAATAAAACATTATCATTGTGCTGGATCTCCAACTGATCTACGATAAACCAAAAACATTCAGGAAACCAGAATCACTGTTCATTCCAAGTTTTCTAGACGAGCTAACAGAGGGACAAAAAAGACTTCGACGAATTACCTTGAACGGTTTACTCACTGTACTTCTATTGTTTCTGTAAGATTTAGATTGATGATCTGTCAAGTACTGTGAATGAGACAAAGTTCCACATACTCTATAATTAGTGCTAAAACTCTTGGACCTTCGACTTGAGATGCCATTACGTGATCCATGTCTTCTCCATTTGAAGTTCTCTCTCCCGTATTCGTCATCATCTTCACTGTAGACAAAACATATTAGGAAATTCATACATCAAATTCAGTCAAGCACATCAAGGCAAAAATTCTAAAAAGAAAAAATAAATCCACGTTGAGATGCCAAGTGGCAAGAAACTTCAGGGGTTATCAGATAATAGTGCCTCTCAAGACTAGAGGGGGGTGGGGGGGGGGGGACACCAAATGATAGAAACTCACATTGCTCAAGACCTCGATAGAAAATTAATAATCCAAAACAACAGAAACCATTATAATAGCAATACAAACAGATCTAGATTATGAATAATTTTCCCTAACACCGATATTTATGTTCATGCAGGCTTCAATTTTACCCAAAATATTGGCCTATTTGAACCTTTGTTACTCAAGAACAAATTAGTGGAAGGAGCAGGCACCTTGAAGTTCAAATATAATAAGAATAAGCAAGAAGAACAACTTACAAAAAAAAAAAGGATATAAGCATCTAACCCCGAGCAAAGACATAGACAATACAAGAAATGGCTCCGCAATCACTATTTGTCACTCTAAGTTGTGCAAAGAGAAACACCGAAAAGCACAACCTGCGTCATGATATATACTAGCTTAGTAAGAGTAAAGCTTTATCTACTTACACACAGCTGTTGGATGAGCTGCAACTTCTCCCATCAGTCCAGGAGTCCCCTATCGCCATATCTTCTCCTATAGGCCTGCAGGCACCAGATGAGAACCTCTCTAGCCAATCAATGTTGCTCAAACTTGGCAACCTGTCCAGGTTAAGAGGCTCTTCCAAGCTTGACATTGTGGAGGGAAAGAAAAACTGGAAATAAAGCAAGCCAAAAGGTAAGTGCTTTGCCTTAAAAATTCGCCAACAGACTTTCTAGCAAGAATCAGATCCAAAACACTTCACGGTTCGACCATCTCATACTGTTGAAAGCAATATTAAGAACTCAAATAAGTGTTGCTGGTGAGAGAGAAAAATCAATTGTAGAAGAGTCTATTGGAAATGCACATTTCAGTATGCTCATCAGGATCGTTTACTCGTTTTGTCAAAGCACATAGCTTTGTAGGTGTAGAGCAGAGGCGGACCTATGCTATAAAGAGAGGGATCAATGGCACCGGTAAAGTTTGGCAAAATTTTCATGTATACATGTCTATGTCTTTAGAAAATAGTGATATATTAGTAGTCGGCACCCTATACACAAAGCAGATTTTGGTTGAATTCAAAAGTACACCCCGACCTTCAAATCCTAGGTCCGCCTCTGGTGTAGAGAAGGAGTATCATAAATTTATAGCAACAAATACCACTCAGAATTGATCACAACAGCATTCATTATCTTTTGTCAAAGCAGATAGCTTTGTTTGAGCAATCCTCCTATTCTTAGCTTAAACCCCAAAATTAAGCATTATAAAAAAGGAGATTCAAAAACAATAACATTAACTTATTAATCTCCTACATTGTGCAATGCCGAACTATCGACCTGCAATGAGAAACTTCTACATCATTCTCCCTCAGATGAGCCTCAAGACTTTTTCAAAGGGAATCCAACGACCTGTATGTTGATCATACAGCAAATGATCAACATAAAAAGGACAGCCCGGTGCACAAGGCATCTCACGTTCACGCAGGGTCCGGAGAAGAGCCGCACCCCAAGGGGTGTGATGTAGACAGCCTACCTTAATGCAAGTATTAGTGGCTACTTCCACGGCTCAAACCCGTGACCTATAGGTTTAGGTCACACGGAAACAATTTTAGTGCTGCTCCAAGACCAAAGTTTAAACACTCTCGCTCCCTAAAACGAAATGCACCATATCAATTTCCCCCTAAATGACAATAACTATGTAAATTGTATATGAACACATCCTGAGCTAGCTATGCACCAAAGTTCATTGTTCTTTATCAACAATTTCAACAAATAAAGGATTTCACTTAACAGCTGCACTCCACAGGAATTATGCACCCTTTAACATCAGAATCACAATTCACATCCTTCTTCCAAAAAAAGAAGATAAATTCCTACTTAGTCCCTTTCCATATCATCAAGATCACAACTTTCTTCCAAAAAACAAAATTTCCTACTTCGTCCTTTCATAATATCAAGATCACAACCTTCTTTCAATAAATACAAATTCTTACTTAAGTCCTTCCCATAAATCAAGCTGATAACCAAGATAACTAAAAAAAATCCAAGCTTTCACATGTATTCTTCTAAAATTCAGCTCAATTTCAAAATTTCAACCAAAATTAACTATCCATTATAACCCAATTTCCAATCTTTAACACCTTTCAACAAGAAATACAAAGGTGGGGTTTAGCAGAAAAACAAGAAACTCACCTGAAAAAATCAAGAAAAAGGTCAATACAAGAATCAAAGCTCTAAACTTTTTTTCTGGGTATTTCTGAAAACAGTGAAAATTAACAATAAATTAAAGAGGAAGTGAAGGACAGAAAAAGAAAAGTACCCCACAAAGGAAACGTGAAGGAGAGTTCTTTGTTGTTTGGGGAGAGTCTTTGTCTGTGTTTGGTAATCAGTAGCTAATTTATATGGTGTGTATATAAAGTTAATACACTATTAGAAACTTCTTTCTTGTTACTATTTGTACTTTGTTTTTATTGTTTTTTCTTGTGATGTGAATTGAAACGCCAACAATTTGGAGGGAGTAGAGGTAGAGGTAGAGGTAGAGGTGGAGGTGGTGGTGGGGTTTATTATTAGGACAACAACAAGGTGGTAGGTAGTTGTTATTGGTAGGCAGTTGGTCAAATTCTTTGCACTAAAATTTATTGGTTATAACTCCTATTCCCTTTAGGTTCTGGCAATTGCAATTATTTCCCATTTTGTAAAATTCAAGAAATTACTTTGTCATTAACCATTATGGGGTAGCCTATTGGAAAATATGGGGAAATATCATAATTTGCCTAATTTACAATTGGTGAATGAAAAATAACCACAATTTTAAAAGTAGACGAATTTTAATCATTTTTTCATGTAAAAATAAAATTTGAATAAAAATAACCTTAAAAATCCGAAAATATTCTAATTAACAGTGGCGGAGCCACATTGAAGCAAGGGGGTATCAAGCAACACCTCGTCGCCGGGAAATTACACTATTTTTCTAGATAATTTTTTTTGTTCTATGTATATTTAAGTACGTTGACACCCCTTGAATTTTCGATGTGTCTAATTATTTATATTTTGACACCCCTTGATGAAAATTCTTGATCTGCCACTGCAATATAATATGCTGGAGCTTGAGTTTTTTCATAAGAGATTCCAGCATATTATACTAGAATTTCATAATGTTTTGGAGTTCTAACACAATATACTGAAAATGCTATATTTTATAGATTACCAGTTCGAAAATTAGCTAGTCATGCTATTTTTTAATTACCAGTCCGAAAATTGGCTAGTCATGCTATTTTCACGAAAATATTGTGTTAATTTCTAGATCGTGTAAAATAATTTTACAGGAGTTTAGTTATATATACTAACAGTGCAATCATTTTTTATAGATTGTCAGTGAATTTTAATATGTACTACTAGGATAATTATCAATTTAACTAGGTTACAAATTGATGATTATCAAAAAAAAATTATAATTAACTAATAAGTAAATGATTTGTGCGACATTGCATAAAATTTAAACTCCTTATAGGATTATCTAAAAGCCTATTACGATTAAGTGTCCACAATATAAATTGATAACTTGAGAAATAAATAATTTGCTACAGCATATTAAATTATAATAGTGGGATAAAATTTTCTTTATATTGTTTGGTTATATAAGTTAATTATTTAAATAATCATTTGTAATAGGAAAATTCTGAAATTAGAAATTGGAGAAATGGGTCTAATATTTAAGACCATCAGAGATATGTTAAATATGTCGAACCTTGTGAAAGATACGTTTAATTCTCCCCATTAGCTAAATCGAAGTGTATTATGTTACCTTAATTGAATTTGGTAGCTATTAATCTAGTGCGTTACACACACACAAAAACAAAAAAAAACAAAAAAAAAAAAAAAATCCAATGCAAGTATTTATACAATTATACTTTATTTTTAAGTGAGTATTTTCTTCCTCTAATTTTGTGTTGGAAAAAATAATTCTCATCCAACTTTAAGCTATAAATACTTACTTCCCCTTTTTATCTTAAAATATTTTTTTTAACGGTGATTTCAAGAAGACAATGTCTATTTAATATCAACCTATCATTTATTATTTATTTTTTTTCAAAGTATCTACTTCTCTTTTAAATTAGTAAATATTGTTTCTAAAGCTTTAAAATTCTCTTAAATCAGCCTAAGGTGTTTTTTTTTTTTTTTTTTTTGCTTTTAAGTAATTTTATAATCTGTTTATCTTCTTTTTTTTTTCGTTAATCTGGGACCCAATGGGTCAACGACGACAAGGAGATCGCGGAATTGAAACTTATACGTTGTGCATAAGATATTGTTCTTTTAAAAATTGAACACTTTTCACGGAATATAATTTGTTATTATATTAAAAATAAATGGTGATGTTGAATAGAAATCACTGGCAACGGAATTTATTATCTCCTTGTTTCTTATATTTTAATTTCGTCTATTTATTTTGTTTGTTTATTAATTTTTGTGACAATGTTTGAAGTGGTAGAAAATGACTATTTTTATTTCCATTAAAATTAAATGTAGCTGTCCATATTTCTTGCCATCTATGGATGTCAAAGTAACAATTGGCTGCGTAATTTATTGAGTCTTTTAAAAAAAATGGAGTCAATTTTGTTGAAATTTATGGATACTAGACTAGAAGCACCAATGCTTATAAATAAATGAAAAAATAAACAATATACATGCCAATTGCGTATATAATCTTTATTCTAAATATAAAAAGTTTTAGTCCTCTTTGTTAAAATTTTATGAATCCATTAACCAAAATAAATAAATAAAAAATGAATTCCCAGATTCAAATAATTATTTCCAACCATTTTACCCGTGGCACACTAGAGTTCACACAATAATTTTTTTCCATTTTTGTCTCTCTTTTATTTTTTACACAATTTTTTTATTTTTCTTCTTTTGTCTTTTCTATTGGCCCTAGGGGTGTACAGAGGTCGGGTTGGTTCGGATTTTACAATTACCAAACCAAACCAATTGTGTCGGGTTATTAAATTTAAAGACCAAACCAAACCAATAAAACTCGGGTTTTTCAATCTCGGATTTTCTCAGGTTATTCGGGTTTTTTCGGAATTTTTTTCGGTAAAATCTTCGTAGAACAAAACATATAACTTGTGCTCAAAATATTTCTTTAATCCTAGTAAGATACAACTATATAAAGTATTTTCCAAGAAAGTAATACAAAATATGAGATGTGTCATGGTATTATCCTAAAATATTCAACAATAAAGACAATAAAATTATGTAATATAAATATTGCTAATTAAAAAGTCATAATAAAAATACACATAATCTAAAAGTACTAAGTCATGCTAAAATAAGTAGAGTAATAAGAGAATATTAATAACATGACTAAACGCTAAAAAAAAAAATATAGGTTACGCATTTTTATCTAAATTATTGCAAAACTAAAAATAGATATTCCATACATTTCCGTTCGTAGTATTAAATTGAATGTCTTTTGTTAGCATTAGTATTGATTTGATTTTAGTTTGGGCTTTTGTTAGCATTATTTAATTTACTAATATTAATGGCTATAAAACGCATTGGAACATTCAAAAGTTCTAAATCCAACCTTGAAATAATATCTTAGACGATAAAATTATGAAAAAATTTAAGAAATATTTATAAATTACATCACAATAAATATATTTATATATTAAATATATCTAAAATTTCTATATATATAATGTCGGGTTGGTTTAGTTTCGGTTTGACTTTCTTTAGTTAAAACCAAACCAAACCAATTATGGTCGGTTTTTTTTTTCCAATACCAAACCATAGTCGAAGTTTTTTTTTCTCGGTTTGACTCGGATTATTGGGTTGATATGGTTTATCGTTTTCCTTTGTACACCCCTAATTGTCCCAATGTTAATTAAGGGTCAATCTAGCTCACAACTCCACAGATATGTTTGTAGCCAGTTTTCTTTTTTTTTTTGTGGCATTTCATTCGATATTCGATATTCGCTTTGATGCCGTCTAATTATTGCGCCGAAAAGTTCCAATTATGAGTAAGCACTTTCTATAGAACTTGTTTGGATGGTTGTTACATATCGTTTTATAATGTATTGTATTGTGCTGTATTGTTTGATGAATACAATGTTTGGATAGATTGTATCATTTGTCGTCGTTTCATAATATCACGCATCAGTAATATGAAGAATAAACTTGCTATATTCTAAAGAAAAATTATGATATGGGGTAGGATTATTATATAAAAAGGTAGGGTAAAGGATAAAATAAAATTATTTAATAATAATGATGGGCGAGATGAGAGAAAAAGATAAGGTAACGATACGACCACACCAAATTATCGTTACATAAAGCGATACATTTCGTCGTTATACGTAACGATGGATTTAACGATACAATACAATAAAATTTAAGTAACAATCAAAACATTCAAAATAAACATCGTATTTAAAGAAACAATACAATATAATAGGTAACAACCATCCAAACAATATGTAAAAGGCAATTACATATCTAAAGCTTGAACTTGAAAATTTTAATTATTAATGAAAGAAATATTTATTACTCTGGTATGATTTTTTGTAGCATATCATTGTAGCATGTAGGACAACCCCTTTAGCATAAATCCAAGTCGTAGTTTCTAGAAGAAATAGGACATGAACGGACCTTAATATTGTCACAATCCAAGTTCGCCATCCGTGAACTGTCATGACGGTACCTAATCTCTACGATTAGGTAAGCCTAACAATTGTGGAAAAGAAAATAACAGAATAAAACTAACCAAAATTGTAGAAAAATATCAAAATGAAGCGTTTAAGATGCCGCTCGGCATATACAATACAACTCTCAAACTGAAACTACATTTTTCAAAACCCAGAATCTCATGAAATCACAAGCTAGTGAATAACTACAAGTGTCTAACTTCAGAATATCTAAACAAAAGTAAATACAGAAGGGCTGATATTATAAGGAAGAATAGAAAGGGACTCCTCGGTCTACGGACGTGACAAATATACCTCGAAGTCTCTAGAGAATCGCCTCGCCTCAAGGGTAGTAGGGCTGAGCCGAAGTACCTGGATCTGCACATGAAAAACATGCACAGAAAGGGCATGAGTACCGCAATCCAAGTCGTAGTTTCTGGAAGAAATAGGACATGAACGGACCTTAATATTGTTCTCATCTATTTTCAATTAGTATCTATATCTATATATTTATTAAAATAAGAAACTTACCATATATAATTGACATTATGGTTAAGCCAAGTGGCAAACTAATAAATGTCATTAGTATATGGTAACTTTATTCTATACTTGACTATTTTAGCTAAATACAAATAATATATATATATATATATATATATATATATATATATATATATATATATATATATACGGAATTTGAATTAAAAGATAATTTTGAATTTATTGATAAAGTTCTAAAATTCGAATTTAAATTTAAAATAAAATTTATCCTTTTTTATCATGTTATCATACTTAATTCAGTTAGTGATCATATGCGATCATGTTAGGAACTTTTGTTATTTCTTTTAATTATTTAAATACTACTTCGCCTCTAGCAAAAAAAAAAAACTACTCCATATAACTATAAAACTCTTTCACATTTAAAATCCTATAAGTATAGTTCTTTGAAACACTGTAGCTAGATTTGAATATTTTTTTTAATTTACATTATAATAATAATAAACTAAATTGAGATTTAATGATTCAAAGAACAAAATTTTTGTATATATAGGGTATTAAAAATTCAAATTTTGGGGCTAGAGATATCGATAAACTTAAAGTGGAGTCATACCGAAATAAATCCGGCCAAAGAATCATTTAAATTTCTGGATAGCCGATTAAAGTGAATTTTAAATTAAGGATAATATTTTCACTTGCATCATTATAAAGATAATTATTATTATAATATATACAAAGTTTTAAAAATTAAAATTTCAAAATAGAAATATTTTTTGAAAGATAAAATCATACCAAATAAGAGTTCAAGCCGTAGTATAAGAGTCACGTCGTAATCAAAGAATCGCGTATATCGTGTCAACCTTTGTGCTTTGCCATAAATATGAGTTATTATTTCACTTTGTGACTATTTTTAGGTTCCAATGACACCTATGAGAATAGTGCAAAAATAAAATTATCACATCGATAATTGAGAAAATGTTAGTCTTTTTTCATGTAGTGTTTCTTAATTAATATCTGACGATTATCTATAATTATTTAGAAGGTTTAAATGTTAAGGTTATTTACATATAATTCAAATAACTCAAATATTTAACATGGTTAATGTCAGATATCAAAATGGAGTAAAAACATTCACTAGCTAAAGAATTTTTTATATTTTTAGATAGCCAATTAAAATGAGTTTTGAACTAAGAATAATATCTTCAATTAAATTATTATAAAAATAATTATTATTGAAAAATAATGTTTTAGAAACTGAAATTTTAAGAAAGAAATATTTTTTAAGAGATATCAACACACCAAATAAGAGTTCAAGTAGTAGTAAAAGAGTTAAGTCTTATCGAAAGAGTCATTCATTGTCTCAATATTTGATTGTTTTGCCATAAATATGAGTTATTATTTTGCTTCCTGACTATTTTTAGGATCCAATTAGACCGGCAAGAATGGTATCAAAAAAAAAAAATAGAAGAAATGGTTAATTTTTTTCATGTAGTTAATATCCAATGATTTTCTATATTTATCGAGAAAGTATAAATTTTAAGATTATTTGCATACAATCTAAATAACTTAAATATTTGACATAATTAGTGTCCGCGCATCCGCGTGGGTACTAATACTAGTTTAATATTTGAAAATTGGATAGGGCATTCTTATTTCTAAGAGTAATTAAAATTATTATTATTTGTCGGTGAGCTAATAAATGAGCAATGATCAAATAGAGACGGTGAACCGTGGATATAAGTTAAAAGGAAATAGGTAGAAAATATTGTTTTTGCATGATCAATAATGCAGAAATTATAATATTCAAACTGATTTTTTTTTTACCGAGTATTTGGTTGATTTCATAAAAAAAATTGAGATATATTAAAAAAATATAAAGTTGTTATTATAGTCTTTTTAGCCTTTTAGGTACTTTATCCAAGAAAAATTAATCTGCATATTTCATATAAAATTCAGTAAAATATAATATTAAAATTGACAAGTAAAAGTGAACTTAACATAAAATAATCATAAATTATATATATATATATATATATATATATATATATATATATATATATATATATATATATATATATATGCTAGGGAGCAAATTGGCCACAGAGGCTAGGGGTAAATGACAAATCCTCCATCCCACGGTGAAAGTCCGGGCCAATGGACTCATTATATTAAAAAAAATTGGGTTATTTTCTTTCATTTTAGTAAAATAGTGAAAAGTATCCGATTATTAATGGGAAAAAAAAGATGGAGGTATCGGTATATTTTATTCGGGTTAAGTAATAAGTACTTGAATAACTAGAAGTGTAGACCAGCATGCAAAGCTTACAATAAAAATCTTATAAATTATAATATATATAACAAATTTACAATAACAAGATGATTATGCCCCAACGGAAATACATAGCTACTTGTTAAATTCTTTTTCCTGTCGTTGAATTTATCCATGTTTAACTTATGTTTAAAAATAAAATTTAGGTCGACTATAGAAAAGTAAAAAAAAGCAATTAGTAATAATTTAGGAATGAAGAAATAATGGCGAAAATAGTACGGGCTAGCCAGTTTTCGGACAAGTAATTGAATAATAGCCAGTGTTTGTAAAGTCATTGAAAATAGTCACTATTTTGCTGCAACACGGAAAGTTCCAGCATAATATAATGGAGATTGGTGCACCTGTGTATGAACTTCCAACATATTATACTGGAACTCTACAAGTAAAAAAATTAAACTCCAATATTATGCTAGAATATTTTCCGAATTTTGAACAGTGTTTTCGTTCAGATTTATCTTTACACGAAAGTGGCTAAATTTTGATTACTTTTGAAACTGTGACTATTTTTCAATTATCACTTATAAATCTGGTTAATTTTTAATTCCACCCAAAATAATGTGATTATTCCCAAAGGTTATGGTGGGGTGAAAAAAATCATTTCATTGTGTAAAACTGCAATGTAATTATTTGAAGTATCATTAAATTAAAAAGGAAATCAGTGATAAAAATATTTCAAAAATTTTGGAATTTACGAAGTGATAAGTATAGAATTTTCTTGTTTAATAAATTTTGGAAGACCGTTGGTGAGCTAAAATATTTACTAGTATTTGGCAAACAATTATATCATGTTTTGTTCACCTAACCACCAAAACCTTTGTCTTGTTTATTACACAGCATGTTAATTTCAAAAAAAATAACTAGGCAGAAAAAGTGTGACTATTTTTGTAAATTAGCCCATAATTTTCCTATATATACAAAATTAGGACAATATTTACCCGATTTACCTAGATATTCCTATTTACAAAAATTAACAATTTTTTTAATAAAAAATATATAAAATCGGTCAAAAACTATAATTTATATACTAATTGTATATTACTTTTGCTGTACAAAATTCGGTCAAAAGCAATAATTTATGTATAACTTATATACAACTTGTATATATTGTTATTAACATCCAGTCAAACACATACAATTTATTTTATTGTATGTATTTTGTATTCCACTCATACGCCCAACTTCCCTATTTTGCTTTTTAATGTACAAGCTATGGATCCATTGGATCTACAGGGTGTCCTTCTTTGCACTAATTGCCTACAACAGTTTTCACAAGGCAACCTTATTCCATAAATGAATATCCAGAACATTTAGTCCACCTGCCAAGAATGGCATACAAACTGTGTCCCATACAATTAAGGCTCTCTTGGATAGTTCACTATTTCCTGTCCACAGAAAGGTTCTACATGTTGTAACTATCGGCTTGATAATCTTCTTTGGCAATAGAAACACCTACGCCCAGTATGTCTGCATTTCAAATATCATACTCTTAAGTAGTTGAAGCCTTCCACTATATTAGAGAAACTTGGCAGTCCAACAGTTAATCCTAGCAGTGATCTTCTCAATCAATGGCTTACATTGTTGAACAATCAATTTCTTTGAAGACAATGGTACTCCAAGATATTTAAATGGTAGCTCCCCTAGTGTGAATTGCATCTCTTGTAAAACCATTTCTTTGAATTCCCTTGTGACACCAGCAATATATAGAGCATTATTTTCCATATTAGCCTTGAGACGTGAGCCTCGTAAACAATCCTATTTTACTGTGTCTGTTTCAACTTGATATAATACTTGCAGATCAATTTTTTTTAATAATTTATTTATTATTTTGCTTCACATAAACCTCATTTTTTAAGCTTCAAAGCTCCAAAATGCTCCCAACCAAAGGTGAATCTAGAATTTAAGTTTTATGGGTTCAAAATTTAAGATTTTTAGCATTGAACTCATCGTATTTTTAAAGTTATGGGTTCATATTGCTAAACATTGCAATATTAATAAACTTTTACATATAAATTTATGCTTCGCGCCGAAAGCACTGAGTTCAGTTGAATCCGGTGTCGATACATTGTATCCACCTCTGTTGCTTCCAACTTCTTTGGCGAATAGCAACTCATTTGTCATTCTGATGAAAGATTGGAGTCTAATACATTATGTTGTATATATTTGATAATTATGTATATAAAAATGTAAGTAACCAAGAGACCACCAACATGTCCCCTCCCACGAATTGTAAAGCAATATGTCACGTCCTTAGTTATTAACTAAGTACATGTGCGACACTTGACAACTCGCTCACGGTCTTGCACAACTTACTCATGTTCTTGCTATGTCAAGTCAGCCTTACTACACTCAAGATCGCTAAGAGATTGGAAGAAAGAACACAAGAGAATTATTAAATGAAGCTTTGTATTAGATAGAACTTGAATTGTTTGCTTGGTGAATTACAAATGAGTGGCCCCCTTTATATACTAGTCTCCTAGGGGCTAACGTGTAAATATTAATTATTATACAAGTCCTTGATATTTACAAGATAAGAGCTTTCTCTAGAATTCTCTACAAGCCTAGAAGATTCCAAGGACTTTCTTAGCAAATCCATAAGGATCTAGTTTTTTCCTAAGGAAATATCCATACCTCTCTAGAATCTTCTCACAAATGCTAGCCTTCTTCTTATGTAAGCTTCCACATGGCATTGATATATGTCAAATGGCGCTTATGTGGCATGATGATATGGCAGGTCATCACACTCTCCCCCACCCAATATTGCGACGACCGCAGCGCAATGCTGCTGCATAAACTCTCGGATATTATCTTTGAATTGCCACAAGTCTTCATATCGTTCCCATGTGGCCTCTTCCGGTGATTGCCCTTTCTAATGGACGAGGAACATAGCGGTGGCTTTTTGCCCTTGTTTTCTCCTGGCCTGGTAATCTATGATAGCCTCAATCTCCCGATCATGCGAGGCGGTGATAGTCATTGGCACTCGACTTGATTGGCCCCTACTCGGATCATCCTTATCTCCATGATATGGCTTAAGTATGCTGGCATGGAAGACATGGTAGATCTTAATATATGATGACATGTTAAGCTTGTATGAGATCTTGCCTACCTTGGCGACGATCTTAAATGGCCCCTCATACTTGCGAATCAGATTTTGATGCATGCCTCGTAGTGCCTTGAACTGTCTTGGGTTAAACTTTACCATGACCATGTCCCCAACTCTATAGTATGTGGGACGCCGCTTACGGTCCGCAAACTTCTTCATCTTCTTAGCTGCCTTATCCAAGTAGGACTTAGCAGTGTCGAGCTGCTCCTCCCATCCTTTGGCCATATGATAAGCCCCCAAACTCTTTCCCTCGAACGTGACTGGTAATGAATGTGGAGTTTGTAGTTGCTGGCCTGTGGCTAGCTCAAATGGTGTCCGCCCAGTGGACTCACTCCGCTACAAGTTATAAGAGAACTGGGCGATGTCTAGGAGCTTTGCCCAATCTTTATTATGCACGCTTACATAATGCCTCAAGTAGCATTCTAGTAAGGCATTGACCCGTTCCGTTTGTCTATCCGTCTGTGGATGGAAACTAGTAGAAAAATGCAGTTCCGTGCCAGTATGTCGAACAACTCTCTCCAAAAGTTCCTAGTGAAGCGGGGGTCTCGATCACTGATGATATGCCTTGGTAATCCCCAATACTTTACCACGTTCTTAAAGAATAGCTTGGCGGCTTCCTTAGCTGTGCAACCCGGTGAGGCAGGCATGAAGGTAGCATATTTGGAAAATCTATCCACGACCACTATAATAGTACCATAACCATCAGACTTCGTTAGGCAAGTGATAAAGTCCATAGTCTCGCTCTCCCATGGACGCTCTGCAACTGGTAGTGGCTCCAAAAGTCCTCTGGGTTGTTGTTCAACCTTGTCCTGTTGACAGACAAGACAAGTCTGCACATGGCACTCTATGTCATCTCGCATGCGTGGCCAATAGTAGACTGACTCAACCAAGGCCCTAGTGTGACATTGACCTGGATGACCAGCCCACATTGTGTCATGACTCTCCCTTATGATCCGTCGTCTAATGTCTCCAAACTTAGGAACGTAGGCCCGCTGACCTGTGGTAAGTAGTAGGCCGTCTTCTATCCAAAAATGTCTCGTATTGCCTTTGTTAGCTAACTCGATAAGTTGTCTGGCTATTGGATCATACTGCATGCCTTCTTTTATAGCCTCCCAAATGTCCCATCTCGCTGAAGTGATTGTAGCAAGCTCGGCTTTCTGGCTCAAGGCATCGGCTACAACATTACCTTTTCCTGGCTTATACTCCAGTCTAGACCACGAACCTCGACCCGAGTAGCCTGCTTTGGTGTGATCTTCTTCTGTGTCTAAAAGTAGCTAGTAGCCACATTATCAGTCTAGACCACGAACCTCGACCCGAGTAGATAATATCTCCATGTACGAAGGCAATGCACAATGGCAGTCATTTCCTTCTCTTGCACCGTGTAACTCCACTCCGTCTCATTTAACTTGCGGCTCTCAAATGCTATGGGATGCTTATCCTGCATTAGAACACCCCCAATAGCGAAGTCTGAGGCAACTGTGTGCACCTCAAATGTCTTGGCAAAGTCAGGTAATGCCACTCTGTTACAGCTGCCTTAAGGCATTCAAACGCCTTTTGACAATGCTCCGTCCAAACCTATGGCTTGTTCTTTTTTAGCAACTCAGTCAGTGGTGCGGCCTTTGCTGAGTATCCATTGATGAACCGACGATAGTAGTTAACAAGGCCAAGGAAGGATCTTAACTCAGTTACCTTTATGGGTGCCTCCCACTCCTGGATAGCATGTACCTTAGCCTCGTCCATGTGTAGCTCGCCATTGCTAATGACATGGCCCAAGAAGTGCACCTTTGATTGTGCAAACTCGCACTTCTCTCTCTTGATATATAGCTCGTTCTCTCGCAAGACTTGGAAAACCTTCCTTAAGTGCTCCATGTGTTCCTCCAATGTGTTGCTGTAGATGACTATGTCATCTCGGTAGACTACCATGAACTAATCAAGGTAGGGATGAAAAATCTTGTTCATAAGGGTGCAAAATGTGGCCGGTGCATTGGTTAAGCCGAAGGGCATCACCAACAACTCAAAGGCTCCATATCTCGTCACACATGCTGTCTTTGGCTTATCCCTTATTGCAATGCAAACCTAGTAGTAGCTCTTTCAAAGATCCACCTTGATAAAGGACTTGGCTTGCCCAAGTCTATCAAACAAATCAGCAATGAGCGGGATCAGGTACTTATTCTTCACTGTAACCTTATTAGGTGCTCGGTAGTCTATGCACAAGTGCAACGATCCATCTTTCTTCTTCTGGAACAATATTGGTGCGCCGAAAGGTGCCTTTGATAGGCGAATGTGACTAGCATCCAGCAACTCTTTTAATTGTTTTTGAGCTCCTCCAGCTCGGGCGGTGCCATACGATATGGGGAAAATGTGGGTGGCTTAGCCCCTAGCTCCAACTCAATCTTGTGATCCACCTCTCGCCTAGGTGGCAAGTGCTTAGGTAACTCCTCGGGCATGACATCTTTGTTATCCTCAAGCAACTTCTCTATGCAAGGCGACACTGCCTCTTGAAAATTCTTGTCTTCCTCTAGACTTGCAATGGTTGCCACGAACGTCGGCTCCCCCTTCTTGATTACCTTGACAACCTGCATAGCTGAGAGTTGTGCTTGGATCTGTCCGTGTGGCACAGTCACTGTAGGTACCATGCAAACTCCTTCTTGCTCCATAACCAAGAGACGTTAGAGGTAAGGGTCAATTAAAGTATGACAATGTCTAAAGAACTCTTGCCCCAGTATGATGTCAAAGATATCCATAGCGGTTACGGTAAAGTTTGTAATACCTTTCCAAGTTCCCAATTTGACACCAACTCCATTAGCCACCCCATGAGCATTCTGTATCTCAGCATTCACGGCTTTGACGCGAGAGTTGGTTGGAGCAAGCTTCAATTCTAGTCTCTTTGCGGCAGCCTCAGTCACGAAATTATGAGTTGCTCTAGTATCCACCATTGCACGAGCGGGCTTGTTGTTGATGGTGAGATCCACGTACTGATTGCCATTCTCGGTAGGTTGGATAGCTTGCTTCGTGACAGCACCACATAATCCAATCATACCCAAATGTGCGGTTCCCGGACTCTCTCCTTGTGGCTGCTCCTTCCGCTCACGTACCATAGCACTGAGGCTCTTGAGGTCAGGACAATTCCTGAAGCCATGTGGCCCTCCACATATATAACATCCCTTCTTCTCAACCTATGCCTTCTTCTCGGCGTAGCCTTGACGGCCGCTCGACTTTTTGAAATCTTGAGTCTTGGAGTATTGTTGTTATATCTCCTTGCCTTTGCCACGGTCTCCCCCACCTTTGACTTTGTTAACCTTTGATTCCTTGCCATTGCCTTTGTCGTGCTTGTCATGCCTGAAATCCATCAATGATTCGGTCTCTACTATGGCTTGGTCTATATCAGTGACTTGTCGGCATTGCAACTCCTACTTAGCCCAATTTTGCAACCCATACATGAAGTGTAACAACAAGTCATCATTGGTCAGGTTGGGGATTTGAAGCATAAGGGTAGTAAACTCGTTGACATAGTTACATATGCTCCTTGTTTGCTTCAATTCCCTAAGCTTGCGCCTTGCCTTGTACAAGACATTGTTTGGAAAGAATTGTCGCTTGAACTCCGCTTTGAACTGATCCTATGTGCTAATAGTACATAAAACTTTATCCACATCGGCCATCTTCCTTCTCCACTATAGCATGGCAGTCTTTGAGAGGTACAATACCGTAGTGTTGATCTTGGCCTCGTCGTCCCTCACTTTGTCGTGCCTGAAGTAGTTCTCCAAGTGCCAAAGGAAGTTTTCCACTTCTTGTACATCACGAATACCTTTTAATACTGGGGGTTTAGGAGCCTCGATCTTGGCCTCCCTCGTCACCACAACATTGATGGCTACCTCGATCATGCCAGCATTGACATGCTCCTCGAGTGACTCTATCTTTGCCTTCATAGCATCGATAGTACTCAAAGACTCCATGAGTCTTCACTCTAAGGCAGTGATGGTTTGCCTTAGTTCCATCTCAGTCTGTGTTCATCCCTCCAAGTCATTTCGGATACTCTCAATCTCTTCAAGAGTGTGCCCCTTAAGAGCGTTAAGGGTGCCTTCCACCTTCCCCAAGCATTGGCCAAAGATCTCCATAGCATCCATCCCCGCGTTCATCTTCATCACCCACTTTTTACCGAGCGAGACGTCCTCTAGAAAGACCTCTACTTCATCCTCGCTCGCCTTAGTGGCAGATGGTTCTTGGGATGTAAGCCCTTCGTTTGACACAACCTCAAGTGGCACCTCCTAGCTCTTGTTGGTGGCATTCCTCTTTTTGCTATAGCCACTCTTTCCAGCAGTATCCTAGATGACGTTGGCTTGGGTGTATGCAACGTTAATTTCTTCGTCGTTCACCATTCCCTTAGTTAAAACCTTTGCTCTGTTACCATGGTATCACGTTCTTAGTTGTTAACTAAGTACACGTGCGGCACTTGACAAATCACTCACGATCTTGCACAACTTGCTCACGTTCTTGGTATGTCAAGTCAGCCTTACTACACTCAAGATCACTAAGAGAATGGAAGAAAGAACACAAGAGAATTATTAAAGGAAGCTTTGTATTAGAGAGAACTTGAATTGTTTGCTTGGTGAATTACAAATGAGTGACCCCCTTTATATACTAGTCTCCTAGGGGCTAGAGTGTAAATATTAATTATTATACAAGTCCTTGATATTTACAAGATAATAGCTTTCTCTAGAATTTTCTACAAGCCTAGAAGATTCCAAGGACTTTCTTAGCAAATCCATAAAGATCTAGGTTTTTCCTAAGGAAATATCCATACCTCTCTAGAATCTTCTCACAAATGCTAGCCTTCTTCTTATGTAAGCTTCCACATGGCATTGATATATGTCAAATGGCGCCTATGTGGCACGATGACATGGCGGGTCATCACAAATAACTCTAGTGCCAAAAGTCAAAAATCCTTCCTCTATCAAAGAATACAGACCTATCTCTTGTTGTACCACACTATACAAAATTATATCCAAAATACTAACCAAACGATTACAGGGATTTTATGGACAAGTGAGTTGATAATAGTCAGTCTGCTTTTGTTCCAAGCAGGGTAATAACAGACAATATCATTTTGAGTCATGAACTGGTAAAGGTTTATGGGAGAAAAGGTATGTCACCAAGATGTATGATGAAACTTGACATGCAAAAGGCCTATGACTCGTTAGAGTGGATATTCCTAGAACAAATTTTGGTTGGTTTGGCATTCCCTGATAAATATGTTAAATGGATTATGAAATACATACAAAGTTTCACTTACTCCATACTTATCAATGACAGTCCAACAAAACCTTTTGAAGCCAAGAGAGGATTGAGACAAGGGGACCCCTATCCCCATTTTTGTTTGTACTAGCAATGGAATATTTTACAACAAGCCTGAAAAAACTGCAGCAAATCCCTGATTTTAACTATCATCCGAGGTGTGAAAAAATGCATACTGTGCAATTAAGTTTTGCAGATGATCTTCTCTTATTCTGTAGAGGAGATTCAACTTCAATCATATATAAAAGCTTCTTGCAGTTCTGTTTTCTTTGGTGGAGTTCAAGAAAAGGTACAAAGTGAGATTCTTGAAAACTTGGGATCTGCAAAGGGCGAGCTGCCTGTCAAGTATCTAGGAGTCCCACTCAGCACTAAAAATTTTGATAGCTACACAATATCAACCATTACCTATAGTAAATGAGTAATCGAAAGGTGTATTGGGGAAAAGAGGGGGGGGGGGATAGAGGATAGTAGACATGCATGATGATGTAAAAGTTGGTGTCCTGTCCAACTTGTGGGGTTCTGTTATAATGTAAATATTTTCTTGGTAGATATAAAATCTATAATTACCCTAAAAAATATAAGTAAGTAATAACATCTATAAGAAGGGTAAGTAAGTTTATAATATAGCATAAATAGGTAAAAATCACTTACATATATGAGGAAAAAGTCACAATTTTAGTCTTGTAGTTGATATTAGCCATTGTCCTTAAATTTACAAATTTCATCAGTAAAACTCCAAGATAATATCACTTCGAAACTCCAGTATAATGGCTATCTTTCAAAGAGGGAATTGAAATGTGATTAGTGGACATTAATTCTAGGATAAAAAATAAAAATTCACATGTAACTACTATTATGAGGTTTCAAATTTCACTAATGAAACTCCAACTTTATTATTATTCCCTCCGTCTCAAATTATTTGTCGTATTTTTCTTTTACACGATCCTTAAGAAGCATTAATTAGAAGGGGGTTTTAACTATTTTATCCTTAATATGTCTTAAGATGTAATCTCTTTTTATTGAATATTTATTTATTTATATATTTATTTATTTATGTACCATCTCCATCTTCAAAAACAATTACTACTAGGGGTAAAATACGGAAAAATTATTAATGTTATCTTAACCTTCTAAAATGACAAATAATTCGAGACAACTATTTTTAAAAACCACAACAAATAATTTGAGATGGAGGGACTAGTTTAATACCTAAAGTCTATGGTGAAGTGCAACAGTAGCCACTTTTAAGCCCCCTATTTAAGATATATCTATAATTTACAATGTATTTAAAGATTAGCCAGTTCACCCAAACTTCAGGACTAAGTATCCTGAATTCGAAAATTCAGGACTTAGGGTGTGTTTGGTATAACGGAAAATATTTTCCAAAATAATATTTTCTTGGAAAACAAGTAATAATCTTATTCATTTTCCAGTGTTTGGTACGCAAATTAAGGAAAATGACTTCTCAAGAGTATTCATAAATAATTTAGATATAATAAACATGAATCCATAAACTTTCAAACCAACAACCTTCCGGACCCACAAATTTCATAAACTTTCTAACCGCTAAACTTTCAAAACCGCAAAATTTCGAACCCGTAAACTTTATAATTTCTGAACCCGTAAACTTCCAAACACATAAACCTCCGAACTCATAATTTTGGAACTTGTAAAATTTTGAGCCTTTAAACCGATAAATAATAAAATTAAAACTGAAAAATATATTTTAATTTTTTTTTTGTGCGGGGATAGAGGGGTAGTTGGGTGAGTGGTAACGGAAAAACTGAAATTTGAAAAAAAGAAAAACAAATTACAAAAAAAAAGTAAAAAAAAATTATGGGGGTGGGAGGGGTGAAGGGGTAGTAGGGTGGTGGTAGGGGGGGGGGAGGACAACAAAATGAAAAAAATAGAAATTTAAGTTACAAAAAAAAAGTAATTTTTTTTGCTGGGGAGGGGGGCAGGTGGGGGGGATTGGGGTGGGTAGTGGGTGGTGCAGAAAAATGAAAAACAAATATTTGAAATTGCAAAAAAAAAAAAATATTTGCAGGGGGAGGGAATGGAGGGGTAGTAGGGTGGGTGGTAACGAAAAAACTGAAATTTGAAAAAAAAAAACCTTTTTTTGGAGAGGGGGTGGGGTGGGTTGGTGAGGGTGGGGTGGGTTGGTGAGGGTGGAGAAGGTTGAGAAGGAGCTTTGGAAAATATTTTCCCTTCTCTTGATAAAGAAAACATTTTCCTCCAATTGGAGGAAAATGAATTGATAACGAAAATGTTTCCAATACATTTAAACCAACCAAACATGGGAAAATTAGAAAATATTTTCCTTCATACCAAACATACCCTTAGTGTCCTGGATTTTTGAGCTGCTAATTTGAAATTCAGGACTAAGTATCCTGAATTTCTGAACTACTAATTTAAAATTCACATTCGAACTTCTGGAAACAATTTTCGAACTTTAGGATACGATGTCCTGAAGTTTGAACTTTAAGACTTAAACTCTAGGACGTCGTGTTCTGAAGTTTGAGCAAAATTGGCTAATCTTTAAATACATTGTAAACTATGAATATATTCTAAACAAAATACTTAAAAGTGGCTACCTGGTGTCATTTTCACTAAAGTCTATGTATAATATGAAAGAAAGTTTTACTTCCTATAACAAAGGTATACACCCTATTTATTATAAATCAAAATTATTTTAAAATATTATTTTCTATAGCTACCTTTTATATTTTATAGCAAAATAAGTATTTATGGTATATACTACGAGTGAGGCATGAAATAAGGCACGAAATACGCTATTTATGTTTTTCCTCTCTCCAAGAAAACTGGATATGCTATTTTTAATGTATTTGTCATTACTGTATTCATGAATACATGGCGTGAATATATGTGAATACATGCATACAACTGAACTATCTTGATTTTAGGCGCCTTTTACTGTTGTATTCATGAATACAATAGCGCGAATACATGTGAATACATGCGCTTACAACTGGACTGCATGATTTTAGGCTTTTTTTGCTGTTGTATTCATGAATACATGACGCGAATACATGTGAATACATGCGTGTGTAGTTGGACTGCTTGCTTTTGGGCGCTTTTACTGTTATATTCATGAATACAATTGCGAATACATGTGAATACATGCGTGTACAGTTGGACTGCCTTTATTTTAGGCGCTTTTTGTTGCTGTATTCATAAATATATGACACAAATACATGTGAATACATGCGCGTACAACTGGATTGCCCTAATTTTTAGATATTTTTTGCTACTGTATTCATGAATATAGCAACACGAATACCGCAAATACACTACCATAACAGCTTAATAGTAGTTATAGGAAGTAATTTTGTATATGGTAATACAGCAGCACGAATACACTACTGTAACAACTGAATAGTAATTATAGGAAGTAATTATATATATGGTAGCTATTGGAAAGTTAACAACCACTAAACAATAGTGGTTTCTGAAAGTTTCTATTTACAACTTGTTAAACTTAAAGCCCAAGCCCATAAAATTAAAAATTAATAGTAGAAGGCCCAAAGGCCCACAAGAAAGAAAGTGAAGTGAAAGGAGCGTCTTAAGAGTTGGCAACGAGCTGTGAGCAAAGGAGAAAACAGAAACCACCATTAACATGAGTAGAAAAGAAGAAGAAGAAGATGACGATATAGTGTGTTTGGACGAATCTTTCTTCATTGATGATAAGTGGGTATCTCTCTTTTTTTTTTGGGTGCAGATATGTACATATAACTTTATGCTTTGTGTATAATGAAAATGAGTTTACTTTTCACTCTTTTTGCAGCTACCAAATTACAGATTTTACATTTGGGTCTCATGTTCTTCAGCTTTACTGCCTCCAATCTGCTTCAAGTTAGTAAACCTATTTTACTTTCTGTAGTTTCTTGAAAACAATAATTGGTGGTGTTCCTTTTTTTTTGGGGGGGGGGGAGGGAATTTGTTGTTGACATCACACTCTTGTACACTTATACTGTTGACTTGTGATATCAATCTTGCACAGTTGGAATAAAAAATAGCTCCTTTTTAAAAGAAAAAAAGGGTTCTTTAATGCAATGTCTACTGAAAAAAAGGGTTCTTTAACAGAGGCAGACCTAGGATTTAAGCTCTAAAGATTCAATATTTAAAGTTCTTAGCATCAAATCCATTGTATTTTTAAAATTATGAGTACCTATCTACCATTTGTTGCAATTTTAATGGATTTTTGCACATAAGTTTATGCTTTGCGTAGGAAGTATGGGGTCGCAAGCTGCATCCGCCTCTGTTCTTTAGTGCAATGTCAAGTAGACCAGTGATCATTGGCTCATTTGTGACAAAATTGTTTGTTGGGCAACAAAAACCATCCTCAGTCTTCTTTCTCTTTACGTGGACTACCGAACATCCTCCAACAAATTAAGCCATAATAGATCTTAGAATGGAGAAAAAGGGAGGCAAAGAAATGTTCAAGTTTTCTATCTTAGATAGGGGTCGCGTCCACATTGGGGACCTTTACTTATCTAAAGCAGTTATAAGGACTAATGGTACTACTTTTGTGAAGTACAACATAATAATAATAATTCTTATTGGAGAGGCTTTATAACGAGCAATCGACGGGCTCATTAAATTTAAAAACTTGAGAAGTAAGAAAATGAGGTGGGGATGGGGGATATCCTAAGAAGATTAAGATTCACAGATATAAACCTGTCTGAATATATCAACGACAATGTGTAGTGATGAACACAGCAAATAGTTTGTTAGCTCTCTCTCGTTCCATTACTTGTAGAATTTTTCCTAGCAGTGCAGAACAAACTTCACTAAAATCTTCTCCCATTTTGATATGTTTAGTTTTTGTTCCTTGGATTGTTTTCGATCGCCCCATGCTTGCATTAGTATTACCCATTATAATGACTGCGGCTGACTATTTTTGGAACAGCTGATTTTGATTTGACAGGACAGTTGGTGTGGCCCGGGGCGGTACTGTTGAATGATTATCTTACAAAGAATGCTAACATGCTCCAAGGATGTTCTGTCATCGAACTAGGCTCTGGTGTTGGTTAGTATCATCCCCAAAACCTCAATAAATTAATATATGATGTGTATTTTCTTTGTCCCAGTTTATGTGTCTTTTTTTTTGGCCATCACTATTTAGATGAAAATTAAATATTTTTTGTTTTAAACTTAAAAAGGAATTGGGTCTGAAATTAGAGTTGGAGTTTATTTTATGAGGAGTAAGAGTTTATTTTTATGAAGATAGGAGCTTTTTGACGTAACTTAAAGGCCACTTTTGACGGAAGACGTGAATTTGAGTTCCTAAACTATTCACAACCTTAACTGCTAATAACATTACGTACTTCCTCCCCCAAGGCAAAAGAAAGACCTTGTCTTTGCACTTCTTTTTATTTTACTTTCCATATCATTTCTCCTTCTCTATTTGTATTTAAAAAAAAGGGCAGCCCGGTGCACTAAGCTACCGCTATGTGCAGTGTCCGGGGAAGGGCCGGACCACGAGGGTCTATTATACGAAGCCTTACCCCGCATTTGTGCTAGAGGCTGTTTCCACGGCTTGAACCCGTGACCTTGTGGTCACATGACATCAACTCTATTTTAGTTAAGATTGAATTAGTTCTTTGCATCGTATATACAGGTATAACCGGAGTACTCTGCAGTAGATTCTGTCGCGAAGTAGTGATGACAGACCATAATGAGGAAGTTCTCAAGGCAAGGTTGAGCAATTGAATTTTGCCGCAGGAGTGTGTTGAAAGTTCAGCCTCTAATCTTTTTTTATCTCATTCCAGATTCTGAATAAAAACATAAAGCTGCAGGAATCTTTAGACGATACTATATGTTGTGCAGGTTTGTGAACAATTGAGGACTGTAATTGTCATTTTATAAGGTCATGTCATCATTTAACCTTTATCTTCAATGCAGAATTAAAAGCGGAGAAGCTGGAATGGGGCAACTCCGCTCAGCTGAATCACATATTACAGCAGCGCTCAGAAGGATTTGATTTAGTTCTCGGGGCTGACATCTATATCCTACTTGATTTATCTCCTAATGCTTTAATTGGTACTAATGTTAAATCAACTGATCTACATTTGAAACTCAACAGCAACTAGATTGTCTTTAACTGAATAATTGAATTATAAACTTAACTTTTTAGTTACATTTTTCTTCATTTAGATGATATCATAGTCGAGAAAGAATAGAGTGTATCCCTTGACAAGCTTTAAGTTTTCAGCAGGCAAATGTTCCTTTGCTTTTTGATACTGTTGAACAGCTATTCAGAGACCGTGATCCAAGCAAATGCAAATTTATTTTGGGCTATGTTTCACGAACAAAAGTGTAAGTGCCCTGTCTTGTTTATTGTAATCATGGCTATTGAATGGCTGCAAAATTTTGGAGGGCTTTGCTGAATGTACAGAAAATCCATGTAGAAATGATCTTCAAGAAATTATTGTGATCATGAAACGATGCAAGTTTCGCTTTTGCGTTGTTTACAAAGATTACATACTAGTATATACCCCATCTTCTTCAACATAACTTAAACTAACATCGTGTGGAAGAAAATGAAAAAAAGCCTGTTGACATGATTTTAGCGACTTAACTCATTTTCGTTCTTGATGCATTATTGGTCTTTACGCCTAACCGATCATTCTATATGCAGCATGGATGCTATGGTCATCAATGAAGCAATTCGGCATGGTCTGCAGATAAACGAAGTTTCTGGGACTCGACGTAATATCAAGAATCACGAAGGAGTTATATTTGAGATTACGACTAATCATTAGAGTTGCCAATCTATAATTGAGTTCTTTAGCACCAGTTGAATGAGAAAGTACACAATTCCAAGGAGCACAGAAAAGCTATTACGCATAAAAACAAGACAAAAAGGCTCTAATTGCCACCAAAACCTGGTTTTCCATGTGTAATTTTGACATTCCAGGAAACAGAAAGTTACATTAAGTCCTCAAGTAATCTTGTAATGTGTATCATTTTTTTCTCCAGAATTATCTTAATCTTCCGGTGCAATCTATATTATGCAGATGATAGTGAACTAATTTTATCTCTCCTTTTGATTTCCTTCCAAATTTTGTAGTAGAATAGAAGTCACTTTTGGTATTTTGAGCTTTTGTTTGGTATACTGTGAGATATTTGCGCGGATATTTTTTTGGGCTATTATCAATTTTAGTCTGCACCAGAAACTATTTTACATTCGGTAGCCAAAAATGTGTAAAAATTTGTATAATTTTTATATATAACATATTGAGTGTATATATATAAAAAAAAAATAAAAAAATTCGGCTATTATTTTGAGAGCGGCTATACAGTGTCATTTTCCCTATATTTTTTTTTTAATCTCTGCAGCTTCAACCAGCTAGTCTTTGGCCTAAGGCAACGATTGCAGGGCTCAATAATTTATACGTATCTGTTAGATACTTAGATATATAAGCATCTTAATGATCCTTTTACTCTAATATCAAGCTGCAGTCTAGGTAAAATGTTCTATCCTTGTGGTGACTCTTCCCTTTTCTAAAGGCACTCCTAGAGTTTAGGACTTATTTAGTTTGGCTTATTAACAACAACAAACAACAAAAAACCAGTGGAATTTCACAAGTAGGATGTGGAGGGTAAAGTGTACGCACACCTTACTTCTTGGTGGAGAGACTGTTTCCGATAGACCCTCGACTCAAGGACAATCTTTTATTTTTTAAATAACCATTATTTTATAATTGGATGAATTGATCAGTTATCTTGACAGCTTATTCTTACTTATAAGAATTGGTGTTCTTTTTAAGGTTGTGTGATGATTTTCCTGAGTCAAGAGCCTACCGGAAAGAGCTTCTTTGCCTTCTTAAATGCGGGGGTAAGGTCTGTGTATGTACTACCCTCCCCAAACCTCATTTGTGGGATTATACTGAGTTTTTGTTGTTGTTTTGTGTGATGATTTATTTTCATGTAACTAGTACAAAATCACTCATTTAAGGGGTTTGAAATGAAGAGACATTAGGCTTCTTTATCTGAAACTCCTTTTAGGGGTTTGAAAAGAGGTGATATAGGTGGTTTTAGCTTGAAAAAATGTTGGAAAAAATACAAGCTCATAAAATTTGAATCAAGAATCAGCAGCCACAGTAAAGAGGTTTATATCAGAATAGGCAGGTCCATTGATGAATGAAAATCTTGATCTATCTCTTGAATTGATTGATCATGTCACATTTTTGCTTTACAATCAAGGAAAAAGCTAATATACAATTGAAAGGGTGTTAGTTTCCACTGTTCAAGATCGAGATTTCTCCTGCATCTTTGCTCGGGCGAAAAATACTCCAGCCAAGAGGCCTGCAAAATGCAACAGACATTTTCCTTAACATTGTTCTAGCACATCTTCACTTAGAAAGGTATTAGATCAAAGCAGTGGCGGAAACACCTTCACGAAGTGGTGTCATGTGACACTGCTTCACACACGTGTATAATATTTTTCTAAAAGGATATGCAAGCCAAAAAGCTTAAAATAATGCAAAGTAAACATCAATTTGAGAGAGGACGTAAAGTCCTAGAACTCAGTTGCCCCAGACCCAAACACGCGTACAAGCTGAATTGCGACAATAAATCAATACAACAACAACAACATAGCCAGTATAATCCCACAAGTGGGGTCTGGGGAGGTAGTGTGTATGCAGCCTTAGCCCTACCTTGTGCGACAATGAATCAAATATTCGTGCAAAATCTTGTGTACGCTGCTGGAGTAAAGAGAAAGAGTAAACACTCACCAAAGAATATACTGGCAGAGTTCTCCAGACTTGTTGGGACATGGAAGAGGAAAATACCAGCAACAGAGAGTGGTATCTTATTTAGTGATCCCACAAGACTGCAGAATCCGAAATCAAAGAAAAATCAAATAGGGAAAGATTTAATGTCAAATTAATCAAAGAAAAATGAAATAGCCGAGTCATATGAAAAGAACCATACCTATAAGTGGTGGCACTTGTTTGGTGAAGAAACCACATAGATGTGAAGCTAATTGCTAAGCCCAAAAATCCACTAAAGGTTGTTACCAACCAGAATGTTGGCAATTGTAATAGTGGCCTGCACAAAAAAACATGTCGCAAAATTATCAATGTGCAATATAACAGTCTTCACCTTCAGTAAAGTAGCAATATAGTATTAGAAATTATCACAGGTTCTAACAATAGGCAGAAAGCATGTGCATACATGTGAATGCGTGTGCCTCAGAGACAGAGGCGGACATATGTTACACCGAGAGGGGTCACCGGCACCCATAGAGTTCGGCAAAAAAATCATGTATACATGTATATGTCTTTAGAATTTAGTGATAGTGGGCACCCTATATACAATGTAGATTTTGGTTGAATCCAAAAGTGCACCCCGACCTTCAAACCTTAGGTCCGCCTCTGCTCAGAGAATGGTCACTACTTAAGGATGAGATAGATCAAAAACGTTGAGGAAAACAAATTGCTACTTTGAGAAACCAAAACTCACGTTCTAGAAAGGTAGTCCACCTCGTTGAATACTAATATAAGAAAAATGCCTAAAGGCAGTGAAAGCGTGTTATTTAGCAGAACCATTGAGAACTCGTCCAGGTTCCCGGATTTAGTCACTTGCTTGGCAGTGTCCATGACCCTGCGTAGAGTCAACTTCACAAGAAGATCAAAACATTATTTTAAATTTAAGCATTAGCATTGGAAATAATTCAACATAGGAAAAAGATGCTAGATGCACAAAAAGTTTTAAGAATTTTCAAGCGATTAATTAGAACATCAAATTAAATGTAACCTCAAGAAAAACGACTGAGATGAGACGCTCACAAATCAATTGGGGAAAAACTGCTGCTTGTTCCCATTATTGTTGGCAAACAGAAACCAAGCCGAGTCAAGTTCTGGATGTTTTGAGCTTGACTGAAACATTGAATAGCTGAGTTCTAGCTTAGAGTATGGGACAAGCTTCAAATTGAACACAAGCTAACTAGGCTCAAGTTCGAGTTTCAATTCGAGCTCAAATTATATATTTACTAAAACACTGTATATATTCAAATAATTGAGTTTTTAAGAATTAAATCGGGAAGTATTATATCTCTTTACCTGGACAGACAGCAACATTAATACCATGATTAACATTACTCGAATCAAACTGTATCATCATTTTCGTTTCACATTGAGAGCGCATAAAGAGGTATATGGCAATTCGGTTACATCCTAAGACACTTTCAGAGTTCAGAGTTTACAAGGGGATATGTTACTATCACATCTCTTCAATAGGAAATATCTGTGTGTAATCCAAAATATTGCAGCTCCACTTCATTAGAAGCTTGAGTTGTTACAAAGGACATCAAGTACAGCGATGTTCTATTCAATAATGTTGTCACATGTGGGCATCATTCTTTTTATAGACGAAGCACAGTTATTGAGCCCATATATATATATTGATCATAAAGGAAACACAAGAAGAAAAAGATGTACTTACAGAATATGACGCTGTCAAGAAACAATTAATAATCTGCCATGTATAACCAATGGCATGAAAAGAAAGATCTGTAATTCCTCCAGAAATTGCTGAAATAATCTGCACAATACAAGTGAAGAGTTATATCTCTAATGCTTTCATCTCACAAGTACATCATATTTCAAAGTTTAGTTTCAGTATATGCATCTCTAGTGAAATCACGTCAAGGCTGACGGTTTAGGGTTGAAGACGGACATTCCAAATACTAAAGAGCTCGATATGATACTCCTGAAAACTACTGATAGCACTAGTTACCAGAAAGAACCACTGGTACCAGAAGTAATGCTCGAAAAAAAAAGATGGCACACAATTCATTAAAGTACGTGCCATTTGTTCTAAATACAGCACATACCACTTGGTCCCGCCATGAGATTCATTCTATTAGCTCTACGCATCACTTAATATGCCTTTGACTGAGGACTAGGGTTCTAGCAAATACTGTGAGTACTGAGTAGTGCCTACCGAAAAATCTGTACGCTCTAAAAACTCTTATTGTGACAGGAAAGGGAGAAAAGAATACTAATGCCAATTCTGGATATACAAAGGCGTTGAGAAATATCCTTAACAAATTACTTTATAGAGTAGCATTTGGTTGGCCAGTAACACTTCGTATTTACATACTTCACTTGAACTTTATGATGCACTAACACATGAATCAGTAACAGGTATGCTGCAGATTTTTAAAAAAGATTAGTAGACATAAGAGGAAAAGTTAACACGAAACAACAGCAGAGTTCCTCTTATGTGCAAGTGACAAGAAGAAAATGTAAAGCCTAGAGTAACAACTGATTTTGATCAACCGCAGACAATTTGGTGCATGTTATCTTGCTCTCACTTACACACAGCCAACATACCAGGATAGTAGCTATGATGCTACCGAAGCAAAAATTCTATTTAAGCGAATATCATACCATCAGGAAAAGAGCAGTCCAAACTCTGTTATCGTGGGTTTTGTTGAATAAATACATCTCACCAACAGCAGTTATCACATTAGTGACATTCTTCAGGACAGTGACCATAGCAACATTGATGTACTTTAGACTGCAGGAAATAAGACAATTACAAGTAAGCTATTCAGCCAAGATTCACTGAAACACAACTTTAATTGGTAAACACTAAAGCAGCTATGCTAAGGCATCTTTCAATGCTGCAGCATAATATGGAGATAATATGCCAGAGTACTGAAACAGGTGATGAAAATGTTGGAGCAGAAGAACATAAATAGCTCCACTTGAAACCTTTTTTTTTTTTTTTGAATTTTAATGTTTTTAACCCTTTTCTGCTTTTTGACATGCCGTGTAATGAGAATTTGAGTGTTCATGACCTACATCTTAAGCATCTTTTCATCTAAAGAGAAATTGACATACATAAGAGATCAAATTGAAGATACATCAATCAGAGAATCCTCAACACATAGTGTGTGTGTGTGTGGGGGGGGGGGGGGGTACTAGAATTAGAGCTGCGTAAGATACGAGTCTTGCATGAAGCTACTGGAATTATAATAAGACCTTCTAAGATATCATGCATTGTAGGTAGAAAACAATGAATTCCCAGGAAATATAATATTGCATAAAGGCCCATCTGACTTGATCACACCGACAAACTGTTCCCAGAGAACTGTGCATCATAGATGCGCTTCCAACATAACAGGGCGCAATGAATGACTTGTGCAACCAGCAGCAAATAAAACAATATGCATATTCAAATAATGAAATGGTACGACAAATGTGACGAGGGATTATCTTGTACCTGAACATACTTGTTATAAGCATCCCAACAAATATAACATTAACAGGCAACCAGACTTTGACTAGCTTCCAAGTGAGTGGCTCTGTAGAAATTACCCCAAAAAGTCTCAAGATAGAAACCACCACCACCGAGACAAAATTCTGCATTAAAGATCAAAGATTATTGTCACTACCCAACCTGTATACCTCGATAACTCAAAAATGTAACAAAGCTTGGGAAGTACCTGATAGAGCATCAATGAAATCCCTGCATTAAAGTCATAGCTGGAGAGTACATACTTGTTCACTAATATCATGCTACAGGACGAAATACAATAAGCGACTCCGGATAGCAAGGCCTTATTGTGTACGGTGACAACTTTATTGCTGCGTACTGACTTCTCTGCATCTTTCTCCAACATCCCATTTTCCAAATCTTCATCATTTTTATTTACAGCTTTCATGGAAAAGGATCTGAAGACAATTAAAAAATAGCAACATCAATTACAGTGTATTTAAAATTATTCTAATCAAAATTAGTAGCATGGCCATGAAAAATAAACAAACCAAGGCTTAATAGAGTCCCTAATATTGCAAAAAGGAAAATAATGTTAAGGAGAAAACACAGCCATCATCCGGCTGTAATTTAGAATCACAACATATAATATTAGCACATCAATGAAGGGAGCGCTTAAGAATCTGCAAATTAGGTGAGAGCTAAAAACAACATGAAAATATTTTTTCCTAACACCCTCTTTCCACCAAAAGAAAAAAGAGAGCAAAGACAGATGATTGAACTTTCATTGCCTCTTTAATCCCTGCAAAAGTATTCTATTTCTCACTGGCCATGCAGTAGCAGATCAAAAGGACTTTCACAAGGCAAAATATATAATACAAAATTACGTTCTGAACCACAGAAGAACATACTGCAATGTATCATTCTGCAGAAACACACATAAAACCCAATGTGGTCCGACCTTTCCCCCGAGCCTGCACAGAGCGGGAGTTTAGTACACAGGGTTGCCCTTAAGATATTAGGAAATATATTGGTGATATTGTCCGCTCCAAGTCTGCCAGTATTTCATAAATACAATGCAATATGAATACTTGTATCCAAATAGAAACACAGTGTTTGTAGAAACCAATACAAGGAAGAAAGAAAAGATGCACGATGTTTGCAAGGTAAGCGCTATGTACAAGGATTATAGTCTTGAAACCTATGCATATCAACATACCAAAAATATAAATCTTCATATAATAGATATGTTCACAGTTGTAAAACTGGGTGAATCTCCAAGAGACCTAGAGCAAGTAGCAGCGGTAGTATCTATTAAAATACCGCCACGTTGAAATGAAATGCATTAGCAGTATTAACAAGTCCACCAACAAGAAGCAAACATGTCACCAAGGAATAAGCTCCACCAACCAGAAATGAACCAATGTAAGTAACGATAAAGAAAGACAACAAAAATATAATGACAAAGGAAGACGATAATGGCATCAATTAAGTGCACCTGTTAACTACTTCTCTTCTGAAAGAACTGGAGACGTGATCCAGCAAAATTGATTGATGATCTAAGATGTTTCTTTCCCCACCTTGGCTACTGTTATTATTATCCTCTATAAGGCTCCTTTCCGAAAGTGGATCAGGAGAATCCAGAGAGGAAGCCACGGATAAACCTCTTCAATTAGAAAAAAAAATTATTTAAGGCTATAAGCATCAATAAAGTGTCAAATAGAGCTGTAACTTAACACCAACCATAAGAATTCATCATACAAGAAGCATATAATATTGGATTTCAGAAATGTAGAGCATGAACATCATAATGCAACTTAAACTCAAACTCAGAAAGATTTTTTCGGTTTCCCACCCGGTGTCCAGTACTCACATTTAGGCTCGACTAAATCTGGATTCGCGCCAAGAAGTCCCACATTGGGGGGGGGGGGGTAAAAGTGCTCCCTAACAAAGCCGATTCCATACCCTGGGCTGAACCCGAAGTCTCTGGTTAAGGCAGAAAGATTTAACATGAAGGAAACTAAGATTGAAACTTTTCTTGTTTCTGAATTTATTGAGCAGAACCCGAGGTGCACTAATCCAGACAATAGCGTTCATCAAATCAGCCAAAACAATTAAAGAAGGCCAAAATGCTAGACTTTGAAAAGTGAAATGGTTAACTTAGGCCCACCATTTGTACCATTTCAGCTTACTAACCTCATAAAGATTAAGCCAGCATGAAGTATAGGACAATCTAATTTCTATCCATTTTCAAAGAGACTTATACATTACCACGCAGTGATGCAGGCGAAAAAAAACAAAAAAAAATGAGCTTCATTGCAACCCAAACTTTATCAGCCAACTTATTAAGAAAAATGAAGCAAAAATCTTCTTTTGACATATTTCCTGCTTCACAAATTAAACTAAAACTAAAAACTTACTAAATTTTTTCTCAATAGCAAGTTAACAGTACCTTATCTTCATCATTCAAACAAGTAAAACTATACTCCCTCTCCCCTACCCCCTTCTTTTTATGACAGCTCAATATGATGCAACACAGACAGTATACAATCACACTTTGGCAGTTCCTTTTCCTTCTCAAAATTTGTCCTTTTTCTTTTCATTGTTTCAAAAAATCTTGAAACTGATATGATGTATATCGATCAGCTCAAATATACAGCTAGACCAAGAAAGCAGCAAAGGCTGAAATTCAATTCTTTGGAAAAATAAATATATAAACAGAGGCAGGAAAGATACAAACGTTATTGCAAAATTTGTTACACCCAAATGATAAGAGAAAACTAGAACAAAGGTCTCTCCATTTACCAATCAAGAACTCAAGAAAAAACCATAAAGTTTATATCTTTAGGTAAATAAAAGAAAATAAAACTGACCCATAATGAAATTATATACATACATGATATATTTGATCACACAGAGATATAAGAGTCACCAAATTACCTTGAATTCATTCAACCAAACGGTTTGTCAACTCCTCAATTTGTATGGAAAAACAACCCAAAAATATACACTTTAAAATAATGAAAAAAGAAATACAACAAGTAATTCTTTATTTGGTATATTATGTGGAAAGAAGAGATGTAAGGAGAGTGCTAGCTAATATTTTTCTATTTTTGTTTGAATTTCAATAGGGCACTAAAATTTTGGCTTAGAGTGGAATTAGAATGTATGTGTTGACTCTCAAGGAAGTGTCACTTCTAGTTCAGTTACTAAACGGTGTCGGTTTATATAAGGTCAGTTTTATTTAGGTATAATACCAATGAAAGAGTGAATAGTGGGCTTGGCAAGAAAGCATGTTTGACAAAATCAAAGGACTCCAATTTGGAAAGTCAACTTTTTGTGGATTTTTTTGGGACGGTGATGTTCGGGCAAGCTTGATTTTTGATAGGACAGTCCGATACAATAAACACATAAGTAAAAAATTTGAGTAATAGTATTCATCGAAAATAGATGAGCTTACATTTAGGGTGATAAATGAAATTCTAATATGAGTTCCCTGTGTTGTTACTCGTGGAAGTGATAACAAGTAGCTACTTTTGCGCATGCTTTTTAAAATATATTTACAGTTTAATTATAATGTATTTATAGATTAATCAATTCGCCCAATCAGGATCGAGGCTGAATGAGTGGTTTAGAGGGTAAATGGTTAGGCTGTTTAAAATGGCGCCACGCGTGCTTATGAATGGGTCCGTAATATAGGGCTACAAGTATTAAAATGCATAACAAATAGAGTAGATAGTAACGAATAGTATAACAGGATACCTATAACAAATTTTCGATAGTACAGGAGTATATTCAGCCCTTTTCTGTATATTTTAAATAGAAGGCTTAAAAGTGGCTACTAGTGTACTTCGCCCTTGTTACTCTTATACCTTTAACTATCCAAATCTGAATCATTCCTTTGGAGACTTAGGCCTCATTTGTTTGTACTTAATGGAGGTCTGAATCTTAATCATTCAGATCTCAAACATTAAATGCGTTTGTTTTTAAAGTCTGAATCTTAATTATTCAGATCATAATCATTAAGTTTTTTATTTATTTATTTTACAACCACTTAATGGGTTTGAATAGGTCTGTATGTTTAAGATCTATGACAGTGACTTAATTTCATTAAGATGCTATCACATATTCATTATTAACTGCCGCCACCGCCTATCATTATCAACTACCACCATGCCACCACCACCACCACCTCCATCATCCTCGATCATAGCCGTTGTGAGCATGTGATTTTTGCCTCACATGAATTACTCCAAAAAGAATTTCCAAAATTAGATTTTTTTTATTAGGAATTACTGTGCAATTTGCTTGAGTGTTTGCATATTTTGTGCATATTTAATTTTATTAATGCATTGAAAATACAAAATATAGCATCTGCATTTAGAATTTAGTTTTACATTTTTAGATTAATTAAGTAAATTGTTGTTTTACAAAAATAAAAATTCACAAAAATAACATATTTTTGTATTTTTAGTCAAATTGTGTGATTTTTCTTTTAATTTAGTATTTAATTATTTATGATAATTATTATTTAAAGTTAATTAATATTATTTTAGCTAATTGGGTATTAATATCAAGCTTTTAATGTTTTCTTACTTTTCATAAAATTGAAAATATAAAAATAGTCTTTGCATTTTAATTTCCAAAAAGATTAAAAGAAGGATTTCAAATATATATATATATATATACTTAGTTTAGTTTAAAATTGAAAGCCTTTAATAAGTATTTAAAATTGAAAGCCTTTAATAAGTATTGAGTAGTTTTTAAAATTCTTTATGGCTATTTTATTTTCATTTTTAATTATTTCTTACTATTTAAATAATTAGTATGTTGGTCTATCTTTAACCAAAAAATAAATAAAATAAAAAAAGAGACGAAACAAAATAAGAAAAACAATGAAAATTGAAAAAAGAGTAACGAAGCACAAAGCAGAAATGCTAGGAAATGAAATTTCAAAGTGTTCCTTTCCAAGTTATCTTCGTGTGTTTGTGGAAATATTCCAACAACAATCTAGAGGGGTCCACACATTCCAAACATACATATTTAATTAAAAATACAATGCACGGACAATAGTACAAGCACATGTGGTTCACACAATTCTTCCTATCTTTTGCTTTTTGTGCAAGATATATACACACACGATATAGATACGGGAAAAAAAAAGAATAGAAAAAGAGAAAGTGGGGAACAACACTTTGAGAGATAAGGAGGATTTTCGGGGAAAAAGGAGGGGACCAAAATATTTTGAGTTTTTCTTATTTGATTTGGGTTTAAAATATGGAGAATATAAGTTGTAGTGGAAAATGGACTAATTAAATGCCCATTTAAGGGGGCTGAAAATCATAGAAGGAGGACATTCGGAGAGACACATACACTGAGTTCAAAAACAAGAGAGATTTTGAAAATACTGGAAAAGAAGAACATTTTCTGAAAAATACTAAAAAAAAATACTGAAGAGATTTTGAGAGAGTTAAAAATTCCCAGAAAATGCAGTATACTACAAAGGAACTACTATTCCATTGATCTTCCTTTGAATCTGGAGATTTTTTGACATTTTGAAACAGTTTCTGATTTCTCTTTGTTAAAACTGGGTTGTTTTTCTTGTTTCTGCTGACTGCTGAGCCTTCATTTTCTTTGGTATTTTCTGTGCTATCATCATGTACACATTCTTGAACCTTAGTTGGTTTATGTAATGGATTTGCAGAATAAAAATGAGAAGCTGTCTTAAAGCATAAACTCAGTTTAGGATGATTTGTGTAATATCGTTTCAATTTTGTTTGTTAAATGTGACGTACTGTATTAGTTAGTCAGGTTTAGCTCGAAATGTATAAGTTTCTATTAGTGCGTTTAATTTAGGATTGTGATAGATTGGGAATTGTTCGCTCGAACTCTGTAATTTAAATTATGCATAAGAAACTTGGATGTATGGATTGTTTAGCAGAACTTTACCATGCGGTTTCGTCTTGATCATTATCATTACTGAAGGCTGTGGATGTTCATTAAAGTTATAGTAATTGGGAGTTTTTCCTTAAAAGTGCAGTGTATATGAAATTTTGTTAGTAAAGATGGAATCTTGGATTTTTTTTAAATACAAAGGGGGGGGGGGGAAAGAACAGATGGCCTGTTGAGTACATTTGGATCTCAAGGCATTTGTTTGGTTTGTTTGTGATGTATTAAGTAAAATCCATAGGTGAAATGTCCAGTTGGCAATATGTGTCTTGAATAATTTACTAAGAACTGAGTGCTTCTTTATTCTTATAGCCTTGGTAGATCAAATGTTTATTAAGTAGTAATGCGTCATATGTCATCGGAAATTGTAATTAATTAAAAGCCTACTATTTTTAAGTGTGCTTATGCATAAAGTATCCATGGGAAGATTCAAGTTATTTGAGTTTATTAGTTTAAAAGAAAGGAGCTCATTGTGTAGTTCAAGAATGGGAAAGTACTACAGCACCTCTTGTTTTATTTGAAATTTATAGTAATAACCATGATTTGGTATTTGCATTAAGCTACTTGACTGCCCTTCCCATGTATCTAAATGAGAATTTGTTGTTATTTGTTTAATTGAGATTAGCCCTTAATCATTTAGCTTATTCATCTTCATTAGTCAACTATTAGTTTTTTTTTAGCTCATATTTGTATGCTCGCAACAAACAATCTCAAATTAGCTTTAGGACGAAACGAGTTGTGGGATATGAAATTGGTCTAAGTTTATTAAAGATGATACATGTCTACTTTTATTCCACGTCAAATGCATCTTAATTTTATCACTAGTTGATGAAGGTTGAAGGTTTTTTTTTTTTTTGCGAAAGTATTTTGGTTGAAACATATGGTTTGATATTTTTGATTTGAATGGTCTACTTGGTATTGTTTTGTATTTTCATCAACAAGAATTCCAGGTTTATTCACAAACTCAGTGGATCTTCCTTTATATGTCAAATATTGAAGATTTTCATGGTAGCAAGTGATTTTTTTTTTAAAAATAAAATATATATATATAAAAGGAATCTAGGGATTGCTGGTTCGGGTATGAAATAAATATAGAAATTCAGCTAATGGAGTTACTAATACTAAAAGAAACCTAAAAAAATATACCATCAACTTCGATAAGGAAAAGAATTACATCCTTAGTAATGTTCCATCCGCTTCTGATATTATTATATGATTTTTTTTCCGCCCCTTTTATTTCACATTGTCAGAAATTTAGAAGGAGAATTAGAATATTCGTAGTTTGCTTTAGGCTCGATCTAGATTAGTATTGTGATTATGTATACGTTCGTGTAACATAATTGCAAATTTAACTATAAAAAGACTCGAGGGATGCGTTTGCGCAACCTCAATCAAATTTTTCTTAAATAAATGAACAAAACGTTATTAATTGTGGACACGTTCGCGTGACATGATTTTTGACACGCCAAAGGGAAAGAGTATACGTACGCGTAACTCAATTTTTTATTTATGAATAAATTAAGCGATTTAAAAAGCGGTTTAATAGTTGAAGAATGCACACATGTTTGAAAAATGTTTGAAAATCAGATAATTAGGCCAATAATAATAGTTGAGCGACCGTGCTAGAACCACGGAACTCGGTGTCACACCTCCTTTTTCCGCACCAGAGAGGGTGGGGGAGTTTTTCCAATTAAAGGACAATCGAAACGGGATTGGTTTATTTATTTCAGAGTCGCCACTTGGGAGATTTAGGGTGTCCCAAGTCACCAATTTTAATCCCGAATCGAGGAAAATAATGACTCCATATTACAGTCTGTGCACCAGAAATCCGGATAAGGAATTCTGTTAACCCGGGAGAAGGTGTTAGGCATTCCCGAGTTCCGTGGTTCTAGCACGGTCGCTCAATTGTTATATTCGGCTTGATTATCTGATTTTTATACAAGTATGAACTTATGTGCCAATTTTGTCTTTTAACCGCTTTTATCATTCACTGTTATTTTTATAGGACTTGCAACGTCATGAAAACATATCTCGAACCACGTTACATCAATGCACCCGTGGTTATTGATATATTTCGACTTGGTTGAGATTTGGATTTGGATCACATAAATGTGCACCCGCATTTATGAAAAATAAATTATTTAAGACGCGCCTAAAGCAACTAGCGTATTTATTTTGGGTAAGACCGTGGAATTTTACTAAACGGTCCATCCCGAAGTCCAAATAATTTTTAAAGCAAATATTTGCTGAGGGCCCCGCAGTTTGTATATTTATTGGGCGAGGCTCGTCTCGTTCTTATTTTTAATGAATTTGCAACGTCATGGACATGCATCTCGAACCACGTCACAATCAATGTACCCGTGATTAGAAACACCTTTCGACTCCGTTGAGAATTGGATTTGGGTCGCATAAATGCGCACCCGAGTTTAAGAAGGTAAGATTTATTAAGGCGCGTCCTAAAGAGTCTAACGTATTATTATTTTAGGAGGGTTGTGAAATTTGCTAAACAATCCGTCCTGGAACCTAAATGCTTCGATAATATACATTTAAACAAGGGCCCCGCATCTGCGCGTTTTGTTTATTTTCATCGAGGCTCATCTCGTTCTTATTTTTAAAAGGATATCCTATAACAACTACGTTTCTTGTCGTGTTTGTCTTTATCAATTGAAAATAGTAGATAATCCTAATTAATTAGGTGCTTGCAAGTTGTTTGTAATGACATTCAGAAAAGCAAAAAAATCAGAAATGAGGCTGCACATACAGCCAGCCGAACAAATAATCCCGGGCCCAAATCCAGCCCATGCGTGATAGGCCAGACCTGGGCCTCTGCTTGTTCGATATGGGCCTACTGGGTTTGCTTCGGTTTGGGCTAGACCTTCATGAGATTTATGTTACAAATTTTATGTTTTTGTCTTAACAGATGGTTTGTTAGTTATATAGGACCATTGATCAGAAAAGACGAACTTAACCCCTTGTGTACAGTTTCATGTTTGGCATACGTTACAGCATCTATGGCAAAGTAAACTAAATCTGAGATGCAAACTAATTCATTGAGACCACTTTTATCTAACAGCATACATATACGATTATCATTCGATACCCTACATTGACATCAACTAGGCTTGCAAACTACTTCCAGCATCCAAACAAGAATAACATTTTTCTACACTACATGATATTTAATGCAACAATCTATGTATAAAAAGACATTCTTCAAGTTTCTCATTTTGTATTCATCCTCAATTTTCCGATTACATCTGACAGTGTATTAGGTGTGTACCTGGTATGGAGAACAACAGAAGAAAGGAATAGTCAGTCGGGCAGTATGCCACAAACACAGCAACAACAGATACACAGCAACAACACAGCAACAAAATCAACCAACAAAAATAAAGCTCCCGAGTAGTCGAGCAACAAACAACAATCCCAGAAACAGAGTATGAACCAGCAGAACAGCAAAGTATTCAATGTAAACACCCCAGCAATTCAACAACCACAAGCAGCTCAAACAGGCAACTAACAGTGATTGGCCAAGACAGCTAAACCAACATAAACTCTTATGTAATTTTCAGACAGTGTTTGATTACAATATTCTGAGACTTTATGTTTCTTGTTTTTCTTTTCTGAAGACTAAGAAAATGTCCAGCCTCGTTTAAGTTATCAAATGGCCTATTTATAAGCCACATGACCAAGGGCAGCTAAGCTGCCTCCCTCCTACTTGCAGACTGCCCATACCCCTTAACTCCCCATGCCTAAAGGCATCTTTCTTGGAATCCTTAAACAACCCCCATGCCCTGTCTATATTACTCTAATCAAGGGTTATGGGTTTAGTTAAGTATTCAATTAATTCCCATACTCTTAGGTCTGGTCCCCCATTAGCATTAATTTAATCCTATTTTAATTACCACTTGACACATTCTGAAATTATCCCCTAATCAGACCCTGCCTTATGCCAAGATTACCCTTACACTTTGCATATTACTGTATTACCCTAACTCTTAATAGTTAGTATATAGACCTCACTAATTTCAGCCAATACCTGACTACTAGCTAATTAAACTCAAACTGTTTTCAGGCTGATTTGTTAGATTTCTGAAGCTAATTGCCAATTCTCTGCCCAAATTCAGGCAATGATTCAAACTTTAAGCAAACAGGGTGTCAATTAAAGGGTACAAGTTGGTCATGCCGATACAAGTAGAGCCAACAAGAAACAGGCATAGTAATCAATACTGAAATGTAGACTCATTTAGATGACTACACAAGCTATAACATCTTTCAAGTGAATTCAGTTGACGACGCTTATTTAGATGACTATACAAGCTATAATACACAGCAAGCAACCAATAAACCAACAACCAACTCATTATTAACTTAAAACGTACACACATGGACAGATGAGTCGCGGAACAAACAAACCAGAACACGAACGACAGATAGATTTTAGGAGGGCAAAAGAAAAAGGAAAAATACCTCAGAAAAATGAAACTAAGATCGATTCAAATTCGAACTCGGGCCAGGTAATTTTGGGGTCTAATGGACTTTAACCGAAGTGTTCTCAACTGAGAACACTTTGGTAAAAGTCTGCTAGACCCTGATCCTGCCACTGATTCGAACAAAACCCATAGATCTGAATCCTAGGGCTCTTGAGGTTCGATTTGGGAACCGTTCAATTCTAGTCAGATTTGAACGAAACCAAAGCCACTCAGGGGGTGAGGGAGGTCAGGAGGGGCTGTGGTGTGAGTTTGGGGTCAATCGGTGTAGATCTAGTTTTTGCTCGAATCTTCGTTTGAAGATTCGAGAGGCTACGGGTTGATTCGAGGTGAGCGGTTAACGGATTCGTGTTCAGGGTGGCTGGGTGCATCGGGGATGTTATTTTGGTGGTCATCGGAATCCGAGTGGCCGGGGTTACAGAGGAGGAACCTAAGGTTTCTTAGGTTTTGAGAGGAGGGGGGTTCGGGGACGAAGGTGAACAGTGGGGCTAGGGGGGTTTGGTTTGGGGCGTGGGGGTAATGGGTCAGGCTTATATACGATCTAGGGGCTTAGATCCTGGCCGTTGGATCAAACGAGACCTATGGCCAGGATCTATTCACTTAGGGAAAACGGTGTCGTTTGGGTTTTGGTAGTGGGTGAGACCGGGTAAGGTTGGATCGGGTCAAAACTAGGCGGGTTTAGGGGAATGGCCTAGGTCCGTTGGATCAAGTGGTTGGACGGCTCAGATCACCTTCCTTAGACGACGTCGTTTGGGGTCGAACGAGTGGCCTGATCGGGACCGTTCATTTGAGTCAGATCAATGGTTCTAATCAGGGGTACTGATGCGACGTCGTTTGGGGGTCCTGTTGGGGCAGCCTGATTTGGACTGGGTTTTGGTGCTGGTTTGGGCCTGCTTTGTTTCATTTCTTCTTTGGCCCAAACCGGTTTTCTTTCACTCTTTTGCTTTCTTTTTTTTTTTCATTTTTCTTTTAAAACAAAAAATAAAAATAATAGATAATAAAACAACGAAATTAAAACTAAACAACAATGTAACATTTTAACACCATTATCACAAAAATATTTAAGTAAGTTAACTAAAAGCCTAGAACGAACGATGCACACATATATATATATATTTTTTGAATTTTCTTTTACCGACACATAGTTTTGTATTTTGTTTGATAGTGACTGGATGCAAAATGGGCAGACACACAAATGACCAACAACACATGTTACGGAAAGATCGAAAATTGTACAGCGAAACCATTTGTCACTATTTTTATTTTCTTTTGGAGAGATCGTCCGTGAGGCAAAAATCACGTGCTTACAGCTGCCCCTCTTTGCACGAAGACACGAAGGGTTTTCGCGCAAAGATAAGCGAGCGATTTTTTGCCCGTCCGCATACTCTGTGTGAAGCATTTTTTGAAAAAGATTTGACCGAACCTTTGCCTCAGAGGTTTCCTACATATCCTGGGCCGAACAGGAATCAGGTCAATGTAGTTCGGGAAATTTTGGTTGCTGGGACTACCGTGTGACTGTATTGCTTGCTGCTGTGGTGCGCTGTTGCATGCTGCTGTAGGATGCTACTGCTCAACCGATCTCCCTGTTACATTGCTCTAAAAGGAAAACAAGAAGCTAAGCTAGACTGAGGATCATGAGATCTTATCCATCTTCCACTTGTTCTTGTTGCCTTGCTTTCTTGTCGGCTAACGCTTTCCTCTAACGCCTTTATTTTGTGCATTTGGAGATGATGCTGGTCCTTCACCTTTTCTGAATGTCAGTTCTCATCACTTTGCTTGATTTGCTGGGAACATGACTTTCTTCCTTAAATCTTTCAATGGTTTCTTCAGCGGTATGGTTTTTCATCGGAATTGTTATGTTGGGCAGGCCATAATGTTTCTGAACTGCTTCTTCTGAGACGCGCTTTTCCTTCCTTTTGAATGTGCGCTTGCTTTGGCAGACTTCTGCTTCTTGGCGCTGGGGATTTTATTATTTTTCCTGCTTGGGGCTCTCTGTTGTAACCTTCCGTCTTCAGGTGGGGCTACTGATTCCAAACTCTAGAGCTAAAGTATTCCCGCATTATACTGGTGGGCGACCTAGAACTTAAATGTATTCCCGCATTATACTGGTGGGCGACCTAGAACTTAAATGTATTCCCGCATTATACTGGTGGGCGACCTAGAACTTAAATGTAATCCCGCATTATACTGGTGGGCGACCTAGAACTTAAATGTATTCCCGCATTATACTGGTGGGCGACCTAGAACTTAAATGTATTCCCGCATTATACTGGTGGGCGACCTAGAACTTAAATGTATTCCCGCATTATACTGGTGGGCAACCTAGAACTTAAATGTATTCCCGCATTATACTGGTGGGCGACCTAGAACTTAAATGTATTCCCGCATTATACTGGTGGGCGACCTAGAACTTAAATGTATTCCCGCATTATACTGGTGGGCGACCTAGAACTTAAATGTATTCCCGCATTATACTGGTGGGCGACCTAGAACTTAAATGTATTCCCGCATTATACTGGTGGGCGACCTAGAACTTAAATTTATTCCCGCATTATACTGGTGGGCGACCTAGAACTTAAATGTATTCCCGCATTATACTGGTGGGCGACCTAGAACTTAAATGTATTCCCGCATTATACTGGTGGGCGACCTAGAACTTAAATGTATTCCCGCATTATACTGGTGGGCGACCTAGAACTTAAATGTATTCCCGCATTATACTGGTGGGCGACCTAGAACTTAAATGTATTCCCGCATTATACTGGTGGGCGACCTAGAACTTAAATGTATTCCCGCATTATACTGGTGGGCGACCTAGAACTTAAATGTATTCCCGCATTATACTGGTGGGCGACCTAGAACTTAAATGTATTCCCGCATTATACTGGTGGGCGACCTAGAACTTAAATGTATTCCCGCATTATACTGGTGGGCGACCTAGAACTTAAATGTATTCCCGCATTATACTGGTGGGCGACCTAGAACTTAAATGTATTCCCGCATTATACTGGTGGGCGACCTAGAACTTAAATGTATTCCCGCATTATACTGGTGGGCGACCTAGAACTTAAATGTATTCCCGCATTATACTGGTGGGCGACCTAGAACTTAAATGTATTCCCGCATTATACTGTTGGGCGACCTAGAACTTAAATGTATTGAAATTGTTTCCCCGTTTTTCCGAGGAAATTTTCGACAATCGGCAGAAAATTTTCTGCCCCGGTTTTTGGTGACTTCCATGGCGTCATCAATTCTTTGCTCTCCTGCAACAGACAAAAGGATTTAGTCAGTTTTAATCGTGGTGGTAGAGGGTGCCTTTCTGGCGGATGATTTTTCCTTTCTTCTCTTTTCTTGCTCCATGTCCCAATTGATTAGTAGGCAAAGTTGCCTGTTGGGGGCCTCTAGCCTGCTGTGGATTGGCTCTCAATTAATCCCCTTTTCTGCTTTCTCTTTAAGCATATTTTGTGGGAGTCTGCTTTTAACTCCCGAAACCACTCCCTTTAGGAGCTCACTTCCTCCAAAATTGCCGGGCACGATCCCTGCATTGGGTGAATTCCCCCCCGGTTCCTGGTAGTAAGCTTTGAATCATTCTTTTCAAGACAAATTTTAGGAAGAGGAAATAAAAAGCTAGAGGAAAAAAGAAAAAAAAATCTTTCTGGACCCATATTTGGTGGGGAGAAGAAACTCAAAAGGACTTATCTGGAGGGCATGACTGGTCCCCGTGATCATGACGTGCACCATAGATTCCCGACCCAGTCTATTTATATCAATCGATTTTCCGATGGTCTGACTTGCTGGGGATGATAAATGGCCGTTCATCTTGTTGCGAATGTGGTAGCTTTTGCTGCTCTATCTTGTCGCCTCATAGTGCCCTTCGAGGGGTTTTCACTAATGAGACTCTCTCTTTTCTCTCATCTCCCGGCGCCTTATGGTGCCTGTGAAGGTTTTCACCAATAAGACTCTCTCATTTCATATCCCTCATCTTACATCGCCTCTCGGTGCCTGCGAAGGTTTTCACCGATGAGACTCTCTCATTTTATTTCTTTTGATGAATCGGGGCGTTGTAGATACGACCCTCTCTTCTGGAGATTCCTTTGACTATCAATTCATTCTCAGTCTCACGATCCTCTTCTTTGCTGGGGATCGGTGTATTATTCTCGGTCTTATTTGCCGGATTTGGCCTCTCTCAAACGTTGATCGGGAGGTCTTTTGGATGTTGATGTTGGTTTTGTTGTGGGATTGAAGAAGGGCTATAAAAAAACGAAAACAACTTGAAGGGTGATGTGCTACAACTTTTGGAATCAGATCTTTGTTGGAATTTAAAACATAACCTCTGCCCCGGTTTTCTTGCTTGGGGAATTTATCTTTTATGCTTATGTTGAGCTATGTGCGTTGCGCACATTGTGCCTATTACGCACACTATGTACATTATGCATCCTATATTTGCTATGATGCATACTATGACCGAGCCGTGAGGCGCCTACGTATCCTCTTTGAGGAATCAGGTCAAACGTAGTTCCCACGGTTTTATATTCCTTGATTTTTCTTTTCTTTCTTTTCATTTTCTTTTCCTTTTCTTTTTCTTTTTCTTTTCTTTTCCTTTCTTTTCTTTTCCTTTTTTTTTCGTATCTTTCCCATTAGTGGTTCCAAAAGAGGGGTATTGAAAGAATTTGCTCAAGGCTCAAAGGGGGAAGCGAGGGTTAAAAGTGTTTGGATAGAAGAAAGAATTGCCTCCGTCATCTCATTATTCAACAAATGCCAAATACAAACAAATAAACCAAAATTGCCATAATTTAAAGAAATTACGCATAATATCTCTTGACTGCATCTGAATTGATAGCCATGTCGACACATCTACCTTCGACATCTGTCAAACACAAAGCACCATTGGCCAAGACTCTGGTCACGATATAAGGCCCTTGCCAATTTGGGGCGAATTTGCCTTTCGCCTCGACCTGATGTGGGAGGATCTTCTTCAATACCTGCTGCCCTACTTCAAACTTCCTGGGGCGCACCTTTTTATTATACGCTCTTGCCATTCTCTTCTTGTACAGCTGACCATGGCACACTGCTGCCAATCTTTTCTCATCTATCAGGCTCAACTGTTCCAATCGAGCTTTGACCCATTCATCATCATCAATCCCGGCTTCAGCGACAATTCGGAGGGACGGAATTTCGACCTCCGCTGGTATCACGGCCTCAGTTCCATACACCAACAAATAAGGAGTTGTGCCTATGGAAGTCCGGACGGTAGTGCGGTAACCCAACAAGGCAAAGGGTAATTTCTCGTGCCATTGTCTGGATCCTTCCACCATCTTCCGCAGTATCTTCTTGATATTCTTGTTGGCTGCTTCGACTGCTCCATTTGCCTTAGGACGATATGGGGTGGAATTACGGTGTGTAATCTTGAATTGTTGGCATACCTCTCTCATCAAGCTGCTATTAAGATTCGCACCGTTATCCGTGATGATCACTTTCGGGATCCCAAATCTGCAGATGATATGAGAGTGAACAAAGTCCACCACTGCCTTCTTGGTTACTGATTTGAATGTTTTAGCCTCAACCCATTTGGTGAAGTAATCAATGGTCACTAGAATGAACCTATGACCGTTGGATGCTGCCGGCTCGATGGGCCCAATGATATCCATGCCCCATGCCACAAACGGCCAGGGTGCTGACATCGTATGTAACTCTGTTGGCGGAGAATGAATCAAATCTCCATGTATCTGGCACTGATGGCATTTCCTTACGAAAGTGATACAGTCGTGTTCCATGGTTAGCCAATAACACCCTGTTCGAAGGATCTTTCTTGCCAATATATATCCGCTCATGTGTGGCCCACAAACTCCGGCATGTACTTCCGCCATAACCGTCGTTGCCTGCCCGGCATCTATGCATCTCAACAATCCCAAATCCGGGGTTCTTTTGTACAATACTCCTCCACTGAGGAAGAAACCATTCGACAAACGCCGAAGGGCTCTTTTTTGGTCCCCAGAGGCATGTTCCGGATATATCCCCATCCTGAGGTATTCCTTGATATCATGAAACCAGGGTTCGCCATCCGCTTCTTCTTCTATGGCATTGCAGTAGGCGTGCTGATCACGGACTTGGATGTGTAGAGGGTCAACATACATTTTGTCAGGGTGGTGCAGCATTGATGCTAAGGTGGCTAAGGCATCCGCAACCTCATTGTGAACTCTCGGGATGTGTTTGAACTTTACCGATTGAAATTGCTTGCTCAGATCATGCAAGCATTGTCGGTATGGTATGAGCTTTAGATCTCGTGTTTCCCATTCACCCTGAATTTGATGTACCAAGAGGTCCGAGTCTCCCAAGACCAAGACGTCTTGGACATCCATGTCAGCAGTCAAACGCAGACCCAGAATGCAAGCCTCATATTCGGCCATATTGTTGGTGCAATAGAAGCGCAGTTGAGCCGTAACAGGATAATGCCGTCCTGTTTCAGAAATGAGTACTGCTCCTATTCCAACCCCTTTTGCGTTTGCAGCTCCATCGAAGAAAAGCTTCCAACCCGGTTCCTCAGGTAATTCCAACTCATTCGTATGCATCACCTCTTCGTCAGGAAAATACGTTCTTAAGGGCTCGTATTTTTTATCAACGGGATTCTCTGCCAAATGGTCTGCCAGTGCCTGGGCTTTCATGGCCGTCCTCGTCACATAGATGATATCAAATTCTGTGAGCAGAATTTGCCATTTTGCCAACCTTCCCGTGAGCATAGGTTTCTGAAAGATATACTTTAACGGGTCCAAACGGGATATGAGATAAGTAGTATATGAAGACAGGTAGTGCTTCAACTTCTGAGCTACCCAAGTTAGGGCGCAACATGTTTTCTCGAGTTGAGTGTACTTGACCTCATGCACTGTGAATTTCTTGCTAAGATAGTAGATGGCCTGCTCCTTCCTCCCTGTGTCATCATGTTGCCCCAGTACACAACCAAATGAATTTTCCAAGACCGTCAGGTAAAGGATTAGGGGTTTCCCGGGCTTAGGCGGGACCAATACGGGTGGATTAGACAGATACCCTTTGATTTGGTCGAAAGCCTCCTGACACTCTGCCGTCCAACCTACTGCAGCATCCTTTCTCAGTAGCCGAAATATGGGCTCACAAGTTGCTGTGAGCTGAGCGATGAACCTGCTGATGTAATTGAGTCTACCCAGCAAACTCATTACCTCTGTTTTGTTCCTTGGCGGTGGCAAGTCTCGGATGGATTCAATTTTGGATGGGTCTAACTCAATCCCCCGTCGACTGACGATGAATCCTAGCAACTTTCCTGATGGAACCCCGAATGCGCATTTGGCCGGGTTAAGCTTGATATCATACCTCCGGAGTCTTTGGAAAAATCTCCTTAGGTCTGCCACATGGTCCTCCTGACGCCAAGATTTGATGATCACATCATCGACGTACACCTCTATTTCTTTGTGTATCATGTCATGAAACACAGCAGTCATTGCTCGCATGTACGTTGCCCCGGCGTTCTTTAACCCGAACGGCATTACCCGATAGCAGTAGGTTCCCCATGGCGTAATAAACGCTGTCTTCTCAGCATCCTCTTCGTCCATTAGGATCTGATGATAACCCGCATAGCAATCCACAAAGGATCCGATCTCGCGCCCAGCGCAATTATCGATCAGGATATGAATGTTGGGTAACGAGAAATTGTCCTTGGGACTTGCTTTGTTGAGGTTGCGGTAGTCGACGCACACCCTGATTTTTCCATCCTTCTTTGGGACTGGTACCACATTGGCCAGCCACTCGGGATATCGAGTGACCCGAATGACCTTCGATTGCAACTGCTTGATCACTTCTTCTTTGATTTTTACACTCATTTCTGTTTTAAATTTCCTTAGTTTTTGCTTGACCGGAGGGTATGCCGGGTCAGTGGGTAGTTTGTGAACCACTAAATTGGTGTTCAATCCAGGCATATCATCATATGACCATGCAAAAATATCTTTGAATTCCCTGAGAGTTTCGATCAATTCTGCTTTGACATTCGGCTCAATGTGGATGCTAATTTTGGTCTCCTGGATGTTAACAGCGTCTCCTAGGTTCACAGCCTCAGTGTCATTTAGGTTAGGCTTGGGTTTCTCTTCAAATTGGCACAGTTCTCGGTTCATTTCTTCGAAGGCTTCCCCTTCGTCACATTCGGATTCATTATCACAAACGACCTCTTGCATCATTGAGTCAGATTCAGATTGATTTATTAGACTAGGTCGAAGATCCGCTGTGCATGCCATGTCATTAGGACCAGTAAAAAGAGAACTGTTCAGAAAGAAAAAGAACAAAACAAGAAATTAAAACGGGACAAAAGAAAATAACTTTATTAAATTTGTAGGATAAAAAGGGTTCACACTTTTACAAAACGAAAGTAAAATTGGGATTACACCCTTGAATAATCCGATCAAACAAACAAACAAACAAACAAAACATTAATTAAAGCCTACTACCAAGACTCCCCTCGGACAGGAAGAGGAGTAACCGTCCAATTGTTGGTCTTGGCCTCAGGCCCCACAAATTGTATCTCTGCTCTGCTGGAACCCTCTCCAGCTTCCACCATACTGACATCCGCGAATAGTCTCTCAAAACTCTGATTCAGGTCTTCACTTATGCCGATCAAAGGTCCTCGAATCTTTGGGATCGCTGACCCCTTGGAACTAGCTTTAACAAAAGACCTTGAGAGGCGTGGCACTGGTTTAGGCAGAAACCAGACTCTCTTCTTCATTTTTCGCGCTTGCTTCCTGTCTGCTGCGGTTGGTTTGAACCCCAACCCGAAAGTTTCCAGATTCTTAGGAAGGGATACAGGTTGGACTATCCCTTGAAGTTCAACTCCCAGGCCTTTTCCCGGCACAAACCCATTACCCAGCATTTCTGATACCATCATGACTGTTGCGGCAGTCACCCTAGGGTGCGGGATGATTTCTCCTTCAGAAATTTTGTTGGCCGACCCTGTATCGAGAATCTGGTAGACCCAGGGACCCTTGTCATCAGTGGTCTCTATGAAAGGCACAATGGTTCCGCCCATGGTGCATGTTGTATCCTCGCCGTGCAACACGACCTCTTGTCTTTCCCACTCGAACTTCACTGTCTGATGTAGGGTGGAAGGCACCGCTTTAGCTGCATGAATCCAGGGTCGTCCTAACAGCAACTTGTAAGATACCTTGGCGTCCAATACCTGGAATTCCATGGTAAACAGGACCGGGCCAATGGTCAGTTCAAGTACGACATCCCCCATAGTGGCTGTTCCGTTTCCGTCAAACCCCCGGACACAGATGCTATTCTCCCGGATTCTTCCACGGTCAATCTTTAACTGGTCCAGGGTGGACAATGGACAAATGTTGGCGCTTGAGCCGTTATCCACCAATACTCGAGTTACCACCGAGTCTTCACATTTGACAACTAGGTATAGAGCTTTGTTATGCTCCGTACCTTCCACTGGCAGGTCATCATCTGAGAATGTTACCCTGTTCACCTCGAAAATCTTGCTGGCAATGGTTTCCAGGTGGTTTACAGAAATCTCACTGGGTACATGGGCCTCGTTCAATATCTTTAACAGGGCCCGACGATGTTCCTCGGAATGGAGGAGTAATGACAATAGTGAGATCTGGGCAGGTGTTTTTCTCAGCTGCTCAACCTCAGAATAGTCTTGTACTTTCATCTTCCTCAGGAAGTCTTCAGCCTCTTCTTCTGACACTGGCTTCTTGGTTGCCACTGGGTTGGTTTTTCTTAACTCCATCGGAGCAAAACATCGACCTGATCGAGTCAGCCCTTGCGCTTCACAACTGACTTCTTCCACCTGTTTTCCTTGGTACGTCACCACTGCTTTTTCATATTTCCAGGGCACAGCCCTGCTGTCAAGCATTGGCAGTTGGACCACCGGCTTTATGGTCACCCGTTCTCCACATACCCCTTTCAACATGACTGCCGGTGTGGGTAGGATTCCTGGTATTACCAACTTGCTTGGCTCGGGTTTGCTTGCTATGACGGACGGGCTCTTCCCCCATATTACTACCGGCTTGACGCCTTCTCCCTGTGACTGTACATTTGTTCCTCCACTGGTTAAGACTTCTTTTGGGGCAACTTGGATTATCATCACTGTTTGTGAGGGTTTTCTTAATTCTCCTCCCTCACACACCAACTCAATCATGTGAGCTTCGTGGTGTGCTGGCAGTGGGTTTTGGTTGATGTTAGGGGCCTCCGGTGTCTGGACCTCGATCTTATTGGTGTCAATAAGATCCTGTATGGCATGCCTTAACTTCCAGTACTTCTCGGTATCGTGCCCGAGCATCCCTGAACAGTATTCACAACTGATTGAACGATCCAAATTCTGAGGCGGGGGATTTGGTTCCCGAGTATGGACAGGACTAACCAAACCCAATTGCCGCAGCTTGTGGAACACAGCGGTGTAGGTTTCTCCCAGTTCGGTGAAGGTTCTTTGCTTCCGCAACCTGTCATTTCTGGCATCTGGATTTCCCCGGAAACCTGCCCCTGAAGGATTTATATATGCCCTTGGTGGAAGGTAAGTGTTTTGTGGTGGTGCATATATGTTCTGGGGAGCCGGTGCGCGCCATTGTGGGCGAACCGGAGGCTGAGTGTATACCTGGGCTTGGTGTACGGAACAATGTGGTTCTCGAGGTGGATAGAAATTTTGTGGTGGGTTGTATGGGTAGTTTGACCTGTGAGGCCTGGGTTGGTTGTAGTGTGGCCTGCCAGCCCTGGGCCAACTGCCTGCCTCGATCGTGGCAACCTCTTCTTTCTTTCTTCTTAGCGCACCTCCCGTGCCGCTTTGAATAGCCTGGGTTGTGGCCTTAAGTGCCGAATAGTTTAAGATCTTGTCCGACCTCAAACCTTCTTCTATCATGACCCCTATTTTGACCACCTCGTTGAAAGATTTTCCAACCGTTGTCACCAAGTGACCAAAGTAGGTTGGATCCAATGTCTGCAAAAAGTAGTCTACCATCTCTCCCTCTCTCATGGGAGGATCGACCCTAGCTGGTTGTTCTCTCCAGCGGAACCCGAACTCGCGAAAACTTTCCCCGGGTTTCTTCCCAGTTCTCAATAACGTGAGACGGTCAGGGACTATCTCCAGATTGTATTGGAAATGACCTGCAAAAGCCTGCACCAGGTCATCCCACGTGTACCACCTGCTGAAATCCTGCCTGGTATGCCATTCCAGTGCAGATCCGCTCAGACTTTGGCCGAAATAAGCTATCAAAAGCTCATCCTTGCCTCCTGCCCCTCTCATTTTGCTACAGAATCCCCGCAAATGTGCCATGGGATCACCGTGCCCTTCATATAAATCAAACTTGGGCATCTTGAACCCAGCCGGGAGTTGGACATCTGGGAAAGGGCACATATCTTTGTATGCCACGCTGACTTGATTGCCCAGCCCGTGTAAGTTCCTGAAGGATTGCTCCAGGCTTTTGAACTTTCTCAACACTTCATCCTGTTCAGGGGCCTTAACCGGCTTCTCATCTTCTGCCGGTACTTCCAGATGGGGATTGTAAGCCTGTGGTTCCGGTGCATGGAATGTAGGCTCAGGGGGATAGTATTGTGTATCGTGAGCCTGAAACAATGGCTCACTGGTCGTTCGCTGGCAAAGGGGCTGATGCAGGTCCCACAAAAATGGGAATATTGGGTGTTGGGAGAGGTTGATGGGGTGGTGGAGCTTGGGAATCATGAGGGCTTCTTTCTTGATGATAGAGGGGATTTGGGCAGCTTGTGGAAGGGCCAGAGTGAGGGTACTCCGGCACGTGTCCCAGTGTCTCAGGGCTCTTTTGCGTTTTGGCCAGGGCTAGCTGCATTGCATGCATCTCTAGTCCCATCCTTTCAATCTTTTCCATTGCCTCTTTTAGCAACTGGCTCATCGGCCTTTCTTCCTCATTACTATTCTCTGAAGTAGTCATGCTTGTTGCTACCGGTCCTTTGGATCTGGTTTTGGTATGAATGTGTTGCCAGAATTCTTTAACAACTAACTGTCTGGATATCAGACAACAACAAACTTTGTTAGTGTTAGAGCTTAACAGATTTGATCGTAACGCATAGAGGATGCAATGCACCTAGGCAGTTAACCGTTTCTACATGCTTTGCTTCAAACCACATGCGTCATCCCGGTTTGTTCATTCGTCTCTTTTTAAAGTATTTTGCGAAAATCTGCGTTTTATTTTATTTACATTTTCTTTTCTTTATTTATTAAAAGCGGTCGAATCTTATGGGTATTGCCTACGTATCACGTCCCCGCGTGAATCAGACCAGGCGTAGTTCTGCCTTAAAGTAAAGACACATAGAAATTCTTCCGGAGTCACTTAATTTCATTATCAAAATTTGCTATTACACATTACTTCAAACAAAATAGCAATAGTACAGACTCTAGGGTTTTAAACTTGGTTTGAGGAAAAGAAAACAACATTGGGGAAACAACAAACAAAACAACCAGGACTCGATCAACAACTAATTTTCCAACTTAGGGACCCACGAGGCATCTTTCGGCCCTTTCGCGGCCCTAGGTGTAAGGTCTCTTTGCAAGCCCTTCAACTCGTTCATAATCCGATGGACGCAGCCCATGATGGAAGCAATGAGGTTTTCCCGAGGTGTCTGCTCGCATGCCAAACATTTTAGGTAGATGTAATGCCCGACTTCGTCAATTCTTGCCCGAATGTTGTCCCTTTCTGCGAACAATTGCCTTATCTGTCGGCTCTTTAACCCTAGCGTTTGTGCATTGGCGGCGAGTTGATCCTGGAATATATCCATTTGCCTTTCCATCCTTGTCATTGCATTGTAATAGCGTCTCCGGTCGGCCTGGGCATCTTGCGTTTGCTTGAAGATCCGCTCTTGCAAAGCGGAATTTGTTTCCTTTGCTGCTTTGACGCTCAGTTCACAATTCCTCATGACTTGCTGTAGGCGCTTTCTCCGGGCCATTGTACCTTCTGCCCATTTGGCCCTCATCCTTGCTATGCAAGCCTCTGATAGGTCTAATTCTACCTGGCTCTGGATGACCTGATTTCTCAAACTGGCTATCAATCTTTCGTCGGAGCAACGCCTCTGTCGGTCGATGTTATTCTTACTGGCTTGGCGAAGCCGGGCCTTCAGGGTTTGGTTTTCTTGGGCTAACTTGTCTTTTTCAGCCTGCTCTTGGGCGACTTGTACGTTGTTTTCGAATACCATCCTTTCCATTTGTCGCTTCAGCTTCCTAATTTCAACCAGGTAACCTTCCTCTTTTGCGAGCCAGTCCCATTGTTCTTGCGATGACTCAACAAAATTTCGGAGGTGAGGCCGTTTGGTTGGCCGTTTTACGATGTTCTTCTTGTTCTGCCAAGTGATATAGGCCGGCGAGACTTCACCCCTAGACAAATCATTTACTCGGGTATTCGCCGTTAAGTACTGGCATTCACTCCATATGCAACGAACTGTCTTTTCAGGAAATTGGCCGTCACTGCTGACCTCGACTGCATAAGTGTTGAGATCTTCGTCCGGGTGTAGTACTTGACATCTTCCCAACTGCCTCATTACCCTGTAAGGGGCATAAGGTTGAATACCCCTGAGTCCCATCAAGAGGAAGTGAGGACCAGTGGCGGGCATGTATATGATTTCTTCCACAGAAAGCCAACCCAAAGTCCAGTTTATTTGGTCTGCGGTGATGATCCGGAGATAGGATATCCATTCTTCAAACCCTCCCGGTGATCGGAAACCTGAAACCCTTAGGCTATAACCCTCGATGCAGCCCCCATTTGTAGACATGTAGCGCATATACTGAGGGTGGTGACACAAGTGTTCGATCATCCACATCTGTAACAACAAGTTGCACCCTTCGAAGAAGTCTGCTCCAGCCTTACAAGCCGTGAGGGCTTGGTATATTTCTGACATTATCATGGGAGCAAGGATGCTTTTATCGTTGGTAATCAGGATTCTGACGATTCCAGCCACCTTTAGGTCGATGTTTCTATCTTTTCGGGGAAACACCACAAGGCCCAAAAATGCCACCATAAAAGCAAACCGCCTATGCTCATTCCATTTTACCAGATTTCCCCTGCTCCAAACACCACTTTCTGGATCATTGAATCCTTCTATGCTCCCGTACCTCTGGTATATGAATTGTAGGGTAGAAAAACCTTTATCCAGTTCAGCGTGTGGGACTCCTTTGCTTATCTTCAACAGATCCATGAATTTGTGTGAATTCACAGCCCTTGGAGCGATCAGGTATTTGTGTCTCAAACCTTCAGTGACGTCCATGTAACACGCCATTTCCTCTAAGGTTGGGGTGAGTTCAAAATCTGAGAAACGGAACACGTTGTGGGCCGGATCCCAGAATGTAACCAAAGCCTTTATGATGTCGCACCGAGGCCTGACTTTCAACAAATCAACCAAACCCCCCAGGTGCAGTTTGACCTTGTCTTGCTCTGGCCTTTCCAAATCCTCCCACCATAATCGCACCTCCAGGGGAATTTTGCTTCTAACTGTCATCGGCAAACTTGGACTCATGCTCATTCTGCATGTTTATTGGGGTGATTAAGCGAAGATCCAGACTCATTAGACTCAAATACACAAATCGACACACTATTTTCTAGAAAAACGAAATTTTGGTTGTTTCTGAAAAGTACGATGTTACCTTAAAACTTTCGTTATTTGGTTTGTACCTCTATTTTGAAAGAACAAGTTGAGCCCGATGGGGGTTGCCTACGTATCCCGCACCATGCGAGAATCAAACTGACGTAGTTCGGGCATAAATCGAATTTTGGGGACACCCTATCTTTCTCTTAAAAATGAATCAAAGACTCCTTTTTTCTTTTTTTTTTAAAACAAATTAATAAGACACACATTTTTTTTTTCAAAATTCTGGCAGAGCTTTGACCATTTTTGTGACTTTTCAAGAATAAATAAGTAACCCCTTAACCGTTATTCCTATTCCCTTTCCAAACATTCCCGATATTCAGAAACCGGTCAGCATGCAAGCCTTGAAACAAGTAAATGCATAAGGCAAACAGGATGTAGCAGGATGGCCTTTATTCTCAGGTTGCCTGTCCTAGACGGACCCAGCTCCTGTGCTGAGTCCCCTAAGTCAAATGCACATGATGCAAATAAGCGTTCCTACTAGGGATCCGGCATGAAGCTATGTTATGCTAAGCTGTAAAGCCTAGGTGTTTGTTCTAGACCTGGCTTACCCGAGCGGACAACTCGAGCCGAGGATGGGAGCTGTGTACCGGTAACCAAAAGGCCATCCGATTTTGCAACTCCTCCGAATCCTCGTTCTATTTTGGCATATGACACTAACAGAAAGAAGCCACGACCAGCGTGCGCTCCTCAAGAGAGAAGAGAAGGGTTTCGGCACAGTTTATATATACAGTCCAAATAATATCAAAGCAGTAAAAGCAGCATTTAGCACATTAGGCTCAAACACGTAAAAAAAACCCCGATAATAAATAAAGCCAAATAATAACAATTATTTCAAGCTCGAATTCTTAACCCTGAACCAGTGGTTCCGGGTTACAGGTCCCCAGCAGAGTCGCCAGAGCTGTCACACCTCTTTTTTCCGCACCAGAGAGGGTGAGGGAGTTTTTCCAATTAAAGGACAATCGAAACGGGATTGGTTTATTTATTTCAGAGTCGCCACTTGGGAGATTTAGGGTGTCCCAAGTCACCAATTTTAATCCCGAATCGAGGAAAATAATGACTCCATATTACAGTCTGCGCACCAGAAATCCGGATAAGGAATTCTGTTAACCCGGGAGAAGGTGTTAGGCATTCCCGAGTTCCGTGGTTCTAGCACGGTCGCTCAATTGTTATATTCGGCTTGATTATCTGATTTTTATACAAGTATGAACTTATGTGCCAATTTTGTCTTTTAACCGCTTTTATCATTCAATGTTATTTTTATAGGACTTGCAACGTCATGAAAACATATCTCGAACCACGTTACATCAATGCACCCGTGGTTATTGATATATTTCGACTTGGTTGAGATTTGGATTTGGATCACATAAATGTGCACCCGCATTTATGAAAAATAAATTATTTAAGACGCGCCTAAAGCAACTAGCGTATTTATTTTGGGTAAGACCGTGGAATTTTACTAAACGGTCCATCCCGAAGTCCAAATAATTTTTAAAGCAAATATTTGCTGAGGGCCCCGCAGTTTGTATATTTATTGGGCGAGGCTCGTCTCGTTCTTATTTTTAATGAATTTGCAACGTCATGGACATGCATCTCGAACCACGTCACAATCAATGTACCCGTGATTAGAAACACCTTTCGACTCCGTTGAGAATTGGATTTGGGTCGCATAAATGCGCACCCGAGTTTAAGAAGGTAAGATTTATTAAGGCGCGTCCTAAAGAGTCTAACGTATTATTATTTTAGGAGGGTTGTGAAATTTGCTAAACAATCCGTCCTGGAACCTAAATGCTTCGATAATATACATTTAAACAAGGGCCCCGCATCTGCGCGTTTTGTTTATTTTCATCGAGGCTCATCTCGTTCTTATTTTTAAAAGGATATCCTATAACAACTACGTTTCTTGTCGTGTTTGTCTTTATCAATTGAAAATAGTAGATAATCCTAATTAATTAGGTGCTTGCAAGTTGTTTGTAATGACATTCAGAAAAGCAAAAAAATCAGAAATGAGGCTGCACATACAGCCAGCCGAACAAATAATCCCGGGCCCAAATCCAGCCCATGCGTGATAGGCCAGACCTGGGCCTCTGCTTGTTCGATATGGGCCTACTGGGTTTGCTTCGGTTTGGGCTAGACCTTCATGAGATTTATGTTACAAATTTTATGTTTTTGTCTTAACAGATGGTTTGTTAGTTATATAGGACCATTGATCAGAAAAGACGAACTTAACCCCTTGTGTACAGTTTCATGTTTGGCATACGTTACAGCATCTATGGCAAAGTAAACTAAATCTGAGATGCAAACTAATTCATTGAGACCACTTTTATCTAACAGCATACATATACGATTATCATTCGATACCCTACATTGACATCAACTAGGCTTGCAAACTACTTCCAGCATCCAAACAAGAATAACATTTTTCTACACTACATGATATTTAATGCAACAATCTATGTATAAAAAGACATTCTTCAAGTTTCTCATTTTGTATTCATCCTCAATTTTCCGATTACATCTGACAGTGTATTAGGTGTGTACCTGGTATGGAGAACAACAGAAGAAAGGAATAGTCAGTCGGGCAGTATGCCACAAACACAGCAACAGCAGATACACAGCAACAACACAACAACAAAATCAACCAACAAAAATGAAGCTCCCGAGTAGTCGAGCAACAAACAACAATCCCAGAAACAGAGTATGAACCAGCAGAGACAGCAGAGTATTCAATGTAAACACCCCAGCAATTCAACAACCACAAGCAGCTCAAACAGGCAACTAACAGTGATTGGCCAAGACAGCTAAACCAACATAAACTCTTATGTAATTTTCAGACAGTGTTTGATTACAATATTCTGAGACTTTATGTTTCTTGTTTTTCTTTTCTGAAGACTAAGAAAATGTCCAGCCTCGTTTAAGTTATCAAATGGCCTATTTATAAGCCACATGACCAAGGGCAGCTAAGCTGCCTCCCTCCTACTTGCAGACTGCCCATACCCCTTAACTCCCCATGCCTAAAGGCATCTTTCTTGGAATCCTTAAACAGCCCCCATGCCCTGTCTATATTACTCTAATCAAGGGTTATGGGTTTAGTTAAGTATTCAATTAATTCCCATACTCTTAGGTCTGGTCCCCCATTAGCATTAATTTAATCCTATTTTAATTACCACTTGACACATTCTGAAATTATCCCCTAATCAGACCCTGCCTTATGCCAAGATTACCCTTACACTTTTCATATTACTGTATTACCCTAACTCTTAATAGTTAGTATATAGACCTCACTAATTTCAGCCAATACCTGACTACTAGCTAATTAAACTCAAACTGTTTTCAGGCTGATTTGTTAGATTTCTGAAGCTAATTGCCAATTCTCTGCCCAAATTCAGGCAATGATTCAAACTTTAAGCAAACAGGGTGTCAATTAAAGGGTACAAGTTGGTCATGCCGATACAAGTAGAGCCAACAAGAAACATGCATAGTAATCAATACTGAAATGTAGACTCATTTAGATGACTACACAAGCTATAACATCTTTCAAGTGAATTCAGTTGACGACGCTTATTTAGATGACTATACAAGCTATAATACACAGCAAGCAACCAATAAACCAACAACCAACTCATTATTAACTTAAAACGTACACACATGGACAGATGAGTCGCGGAACAAACAAACCAGAACACGAACGACAGATAGATTTTAGGAGGGCAAAAGAAAAAGGAAAAATACCTCAGAAAAATGAAACTAAGATCGATTCAAATTCGAACTCGGGCCAGGTAATTTTGGGGTCTAATGGACTTTAACCGAAGTGTTCTCAACTGAGAACACTTTGGTAAAAGTCTGCTAGACCCTGATCCTGCCACTGATTCGAACAAAACCCATAGATCTGAATCCTAGGGCTCTTGAGGTTCGATTTGGGAACCGTTCAATTCTAGTCAGATTCGAACGGAACCAAAGCCACTCAGGGGGTGAGGGAGGTCAGGAGGGGCTGTGGTGTGAGTTTGGGGTCAATCGGTGTAGATCTAGTTTTTGCTCGAATCTTCGTTTGAAGATTCGAGAGGCTACGGGTTGATTCGAGGTGACGGTTAACGGATTCATGTTTAGGGTGGCTGGGTGCATCGGGGATGTTATTTTGGTGGTCATCGGAATCCGAGTGGCCGGGGTTACAGAGGAGGAACCTAAGGTTTTTTAGGTTTTGAGAGGAGGGGTTCGGGGACGAAGGTGAACAGTGGGGCTAGGGGGTTTGGTTTGGGGCGTGGGGGTAAGGGGTCAGGCTTATATACGATCTAGGGGCTTAGATCCTGGCCGTTGGATCAAACGAGACCTATGGCCAGGATCTATTCACTTAGGGAAAACGGTGTCGTTTGGGTTTTGGTAGTGGGTGAGACCGGGTAAGGTTGGATCGTGTCAAAACTAGGCGGGTTCAGGGGAATGGCCTAGGTCCGTTGGATCAAGTGGTTGGACGGCTCAGATCACCTTCCTTAGACGACGTCGTTTGGGGTCGAACGAGTGGCCTGATCGGGACCGTTCATTTGAGTCAGATCAATGGTTCTAATCAGGGGTACTGATGCGACGTCGTTTGGGGGTCCTGTTGGGGCAGCCTGATTTGGACTGGGTTTTGGTGCTGGTTTGGGCCTGCTTTGTTTCATTTCTTCTTTGGCCCAAACCGGTTTTCTTTCACTCTTTTGCTTTCTTTTTTTTTTTTCATTTTTCTTTTAAAACAAAAAATAAAAATAATAGATAATAAAACAACGAAATTAAAACTAAACAACAATGTAACATTTTAACACCATTATCACAAAAATATTTAAGTAAGTTAACTAAAAACCTAGAATGAACGATGCACATATATATATATATATTTTGAATTTTCTTTTACCGACACATAGTTTTGTATTTTGTTTGATAGTGACTGGATGCAAAATGGGCAGACACACAAATGACCAACAACACATGTTACGAAAAGATCGAAAATTGTACAGCGAAACCATTTGTCACTATTTTTATTTTCTTTTGGAGCGATCGTCCGTGAGGCAAAAATCACGTGCTTACACTCGGGAATGCCTAACACCTTCTCCTGGGTTAACAGAATTCTTTACCCGGATTTCTGGTTTGCAGACTGTTAAACAGAGTCAATTGTTTCCTCGATTCGGGATTTGACCTAGTGACTTGGACACCAATTAAAATATTCCAAGTGGCGACTCTGAATTAAATAAAATAATTCCATTTCGAATAATGTCACTTAAATTGGAAAAACTCCCCATATACCCCTCGGGTGTGTAAAAAGGAGGTATGACAGCTCTGGCGACTCTGCTGAGGAAGGAACCCAGAATCTCTGGTTTAGGGTTCAAAAATTCGAGCTTGGATAAATTGTTATATTTGGCTTTATTTATTATCTGATTTTTACATGTTTGGGCCTAATGTGCTAAACGTTGATTTTTACCGCTTTAATATTATCTGAACTGTATATATAAACTGTTACGAAACCCTTCTTCTTTCTGAGTTTTCTGAATTTATGGCGCACACGTGCGCGTGGCCCACTTTTCTGTTAGAAGTCATACCAAATAGAACGAGGTTGGGTCAAGTAACTAGGCCAGGTAGACTTTTGTGCTCCCGGTACGTTGTCCCCACTTCGGCTCAATCTGTCCGCTTGGGTAAGCCGGGTTAAGAACAATGTACCCCAGGTTTTACACTTAGAATAACTCAACTTCATGCCGGATCCCTAGTAGGAACATTTGATTGCATCATGTGCATTTGACTTTGGAGACTCAACACAGAGGTTGGGTCTGTCTAGGACAGGTGTACCCGAAACAAAAAGACCATCCTGATGCATCTTACTTGCTATTTGTGCATTCATTTGTTTCGGATTTGCATGTTGACCGGCTTATAGGGGGGAAGTTAGAGAAGGAAAATCAATGTGAGAACCGAGAGAGAAAATTGTCTGTTTTTGAAAAAAAACAATTTCCAAAATAATATTGAAATTCTGTCGATTTTTTTTTTAAAAATGTGTTTCTTTTAAGAGTGGTCTTTTTACGAACTACGTAAGTTTGATTCTCACCGGATGTGAGATACGTAGGCAACCCACATCGATCCCAACTATTTTTGAAAATAAGAGGGGAAAATAAATAAATAAAAATAATAATCACAAAATATGTGGATACATAAATATCGTCGTTTTGTCATAAGTAAGGCGATGCCATTCTTGTCCAAAATATGCCGAATGTCTCCAAAAGGGCGCTGGAAGGCCATTTTTGCAAGAACAACCGCCTTTGGTCATTGTTTTTTTCAAAATTTCGGGTCGGTTAGCAAATACAGCCTTTAAATCTTCTTCATCGAAGTGCTGAAAGGTCGTATTGACAAAACCGGATATTTTTATGAATTTTTTTTATAGTGATGATTTTTTTTTGAGTCAAAATGAGTCTTGATTTTTGTTTTTAAAATTAAAATCACTCACAGGTACACAATGAGCACCATTCAGAACCCACCATTCACAGATGTAGATGAGTTTCTATTTCGGCTCCAGATGTGGTGGTATGAATTAGGAGGAGATGGTCAGGAATGGGTCATTAAGTATTTGGGAGCTCTCACAAATATTATGAAAGTTAAACCACACGATGATTTGATTACGACACTAGTGACTTTTTGGGACCCTGTTCACAATGTCTTTCGCTTCTCTGATTTCGAGCTTACTCCCACTTTAGAAGAAATAGCTGGATATTCCGGTTTTGACGGAGATTTGAGAAACCGGAATCTTATATTCCCAAAAGCTCCCTCTGTACACCGATTCTTTGGTCTTCTGAATATCAGTAATCAAATCAGAAAAAGCAATGTTGTCAAATGGTGTTGTTCTTTCAACTTCCTATATTCAAGGTTCGGAAAGCCGGATGGATTTGAATTTCATGAAAAGGGTCTTGCTAACAAACAAAACAAGGACACCTGGCAGATTCACCGTCGTTTCGCTTTCATAGTGGCTTTTCTGGGAATCATGGTCTTCCCAAACAAAGAGCGGACGATTGATATTCGCATAGCCAGAGTCGTACAAGTCCTCACTACCAATGAACATCACACTCTTACCCCGTCATTCTCTCAGACATTTATCGGGCGTTGACTTTGTGTAAGTTCGGGGCAAAATTCTTCGAAGGGTGCAATATTTTGTTGCAAATGTGGTTGACTGGACATCTATGACATCACCCCAAGTTCATGCAGTATGGTCCAAGGAAGGACAATTTCATCGAGAGTTATGAATAAAGAATAAAAGACTATAAATTTCCAGAAGGGGTGGAAGCCTGGATATCCCATTTAAGATCTTTAATGGCAAGTCAAATTGAGTGGACTTTGGGATGACTCCCGGTAAAAGAGGTGATACACATGTCAACCTTGAAGAGTTATTTGCTGCTGTTGGGTTTAAGAAGTGTCCAGCTGTATGCGCCACAAAGAGTTCTAAGACAGCTAGGGAGATACCAAGTGGTGCCTGATGATGAAGATTTGAGTGTGCAAGTGATTGAGCTACACCCCGAAGCCACACTCCTTGAGGCTTTAATCCAGCGGATTTGGAATGGTTGTCGATACTTGAAAGATGATACCCAAGTTCCAGATCCTGCAAAAGGTGAGGTAGATCCAGGTTATGCTAGGTGGTTTGAGAAAAGATCTCGTGTGGATAATGAGCCAGAACCCAATCCCAGAAGGCCCATAAAAAGACCGTATATCCAAGCCTTTGATGACAAAATCCAAGAACGGTTGGCTTGGGGTGAAAAAGAAAAGGGGTACAAAGCGACTATTCATGCCTTAGAAAAAAGCCTGAGGAACCTCAATTTTGAGAAAGACTTACAAGCACAAGAAGCAGAAGGCAAAAAGAAGATTCTGATTTGAGAGAATAAAACTCTCCGTGCTCAGCTTCAACAGATGAAGAAAGCCTCCGAAGCGCCAGTAAGAAGTCGAAAAGATCAGAGAATCATTGCCAATATGATGGAAAAAATGCAAGATTATGACTCCATCTTGACAAATAATGAAAAGGCGTTAGACAAAGCTAAGGAAAAAAATCATACAGTTAAATGAGGAGGCCAAATCTAGTGAGGAACGCCAAGTAATGAGACTTGAAGAAGAAATGGCTCAATTCGAGAGAGAGAAGGACCATTGGATACATTCAGAAGCTCAACTCCATGCACAGTTGGAAGAAATGAGAAGGTACAATAGAGAACATCAGCATGCATATATTGACAGGGAGAGAGCACAAGCAAGACTCGATCAGGCCAGACTTTGGGCTCAATTGGAGTCGGCTTTAGATCGCGAGGGCCACATAAGAGATATAGCCACCACTCGCCAACAGCAGTTACAAAACCAAGACCAGAATCTCCAGGACTTCAGAGCACAAATCCATGATTTGGCTGTTTACACCTCTCAAAGTTATGTAAACTGCAAAGGGATGGATTATGAAAGGTTTTTAGAGCATGCACCTATTTTTGCCCGTCATCTTGCAATGGAGTTAGAGAGGATGTACCGTACACTAGGAGGACAGCCGGGTCAAACCCCACCATGAGCAGATGTTCCAGTGATTGAAAGCAAAAGATTGTGGATTGAAGCGTAGTCATAGTTGTTGGAACTTTTCATATAATAGTCATGTTTTAGTTTGAGTCCATGTCGAGTCTTTTAAACCATTTTCTTAAAGTGTTGTCCAAATGTAATGTCATTTCTGTCATTGTACTGTTTTGTTTGTTAAAATAAATAGAGATAATAATAATTGTTTCCACCAGAACTACACTCGGTCTGATTCATGCAGGGTCATGATACGTAGGCAATCTTCATAAGATTCGACCCCAACCAAAAGAAAGGAATAAAATGAAAAAAGGGGAGGGAAATAAAAGATAGGTGTGAGTGATAATAAAAGAGAAAGGTCAGGAAAAGCTGGGATGACACAAGCAACCGAGCAAATGCATGGTAGAAATGACTAATTGCCTAGGTGCATTGCATCCCTATGTGTGGTTGTTTATTTGTTAAAACTCTGATCACTAACAAGTTTGGTTGTTGTTATTCAGAATTCAAGCAGTTAGTACACCTAAGCATACTGGCAACCCACCCCTACCAAACTAGATCCAAAGGAGAAATAATCATGTCTATCCCAGATGTAGACACCAGTGTCATTGAAGGAGAAGAGTTGGACGTTAACGCCATAAAAGAAGAGATGTATAAATTAAAACAACAAATGGCCGAAATGTATTAGGATTGGGCTAAAGGACAACCGCCATCCGCTTACCCGGCTAACCCTACCTTCACTCCACCACCGGCTCAAACTCAGGATCATCCTACCACCGATCTATCCCCGAGCTTGCCCATTTACCAACACTACCGGGGCACCACTTCTCATACACCACAATCTCCACCCCCTAAACCAATTCCATACCCTCCTCCACCAGTAACTCCTGTCTTTGTAGCACCTCCACCAGCTACACTTCACAAATCTCCTAGCGAGCCTATGTTCCAGGCCCAGGACAATCAATACTACCCCTCGGAGTCCACTTTCAAAGCTCCAGAAACCCATTCCTATACTCCTCACTTTGACCTCCCGATAGAAGCTGATAAACCAGTCAAAAATACCGAATAGGAGGAGATGTTCAGGAAAGTTAAAAGCTTAGAACAATCATTCAGAGACATGCGGGGGTTGGGAGGGCAAGTCAGTGTGGCCTACAAGGACCTATGTTTGTTCCCGAATGTGCAATTACCGGCAGGTTTCAAGAAGCCCAAGTTCGATCTATATAATGGGCACGGTGATCCAGTAGCCCACTTAAGGGGTTTTTGCAGCAAGATGAGGGGAGCTGGAGGAAAAGATGAATTATTAATGGCTTAATCTAGTCATAGTTTGAGTGGATCAGCATTGGAATGGTATACCCGCCAAGACCATGGGAGATGGTACACATGGGATGATCTGGCGCAAGCATTTGCTTGTCACTTCTAATACAATCTTGAGATCATTCCAGATCGACTGTCCTTGACTAAACTTGAGAAGAAGCACAATGAAAGCTTCAGAGAATATGGTTTCCGATGGAAGGAGCAAGCAGCAAGAGTAGATCCCCCAATGAAGGAAAGTGCGATGGTAGATTACTTCCTACAGGCTTTGGAACCTACTTACTATGGCCATTTGGTCTCAGCTGTGGGAAAGTCATTCAACGAAGTAGTAAAAATGGGGGGCATGGTAGAAGAAGGCCTCAAGTCGAATAAAATCATGAGCCATTCGGCTATCAAAGTGACTACTCAGGCTATTCAGGGCGGTATAGGAGGGATTGGGAAGAAGAAGAGAGAGGAAGCAACAATGGTTGATTCAGGAACTTGGTCCGGATCCATAGGTTCGCCTTACCACTACAATCAACCTCGATCCCACCAACAAACTTATCACCACAATCCATCCCAACACTACTATTCCCCACCAAAACCTCATTTTTTCGTCCACCATGCACAAGCATACAACCAACCTCCTGCCCACACTCAATGGCGTACTCCTGTCCTACAAAATACTTATCCACATCCATGAGCCTACCAAAGCAATCCCGGACCAAGTTTCCGGCCTAGTCAAGCATTCAAGGGTGAAAGGTTGCAGAAAAAGAAAACCTTTACTCCGTTGGGAGAATCATACACCAGTCTGTTCCACAGGCTAAAACAACTAGATATGCTAAGGCCGATACAGTCCAAACTGCCAAATCCTCCTCCAAAGAATCTTGACTATACTGTCAGCTGTGAGTATTGTTTTGGTACTCCGGGTCATGATACAGAAAAATGTTAGCACTTGAAAAGTGCGATACAGGAGCTTATTGATACCAATAGAATTGAAGTTCAAGCTCCCGAGGAGCCCAATATTAACAAGAATCCAATGCCAACCCACCAGGAGGCAAATATGATCGAAATAGTGCATGAGGAGGGAGAGACAAAGAAGCCATCGCAAACAGTCATGATGATTCGGTCTAGTGGAGTCAAGATAGATGAACAATCAGCAAGTGAAAAGTTGGTGATCAAGCCAAGCAAAAAGAGTATTGAGCCATCTCTGGCAGTTGAAAAGGGGTCTTTAAGCAAAGTTGCGACAAAACAGGAAGGGGCGAAGGTGATTGTACAAGGAGCGGCCAACAAACCCGTCATAATCGTGGAAGGTGCTCATGCAGACCATGTTATCATCAAGCCGGTAACCCAGTTACCAATAATCAACAGTAAGGCTATTCCATGGAATTACGAACGGGTAACAGTGATGTACAAAGGGAAGGAAGTCAAAGAAGAAATCTGTAAAGTATAGGGTTTGACTCGCTCGGGAAGGTGTTTTACTCCCGAGTAGTTAAGAAGAGATAAAAATAATCCAGTGCTAGTAAATAAAGTTGTAACTGAAGAATAAGCAGAAGAATTCTTGAGGAAGATGAAGCTACATGACTACTCTATCGTGGAACAATTAAGAAAGACGCCTGCTCAAATTTTCTTATTGTCATTATTGATCCATTCAGATGAGCACTGTCAAGATTTAATGAAGATCTTGAATAAGGCACACGTTCCCGATAAGATCTCCATGAATCACTTAGAAAAAATAGCCAACAAAATCTTCGAAGTAAACAGAGTCACATTTTCCGATGATGAATTGCCTGTAGAAGGTACTGAGCACAATAGAGCTCTTTACCTCACATTAAAATGTGAGAACTATGTGGTGACCCGGGTATTGGTTGACAACGGGTCAAGCGCAAACATTTGTCCTCTCTCCACTCTAAGCAAATTGAAAATAGAAGATGAGAGGATCCATAAGAATAGTATTTGCGTGTGGGGATTTGACGGCGGAGGTAAAGATTCAGTTGGGGACATAGTGCTAGAGCTGACGATAGGGCCAGTTGAGTTCACAATGGAGTTTCAGGTGCTGGATATAGCTATTTCCTATAATTTGTTGTTGGGTTGACCATGGATCCACGCCGCTAAAGTAGTCCCATCAACACTACACCAGGTAGTCAAATTTGAATGGGATAGACAAGAAATAGTGGTGCATGGGGAAGACAGTTTATATGCTCGCAGCAATGCCATTGTACCGGTCATTGAAGTGGAAGATGACCAGGGACCATGGGTCTACCAAGTTTCTACCATGATATTATTAGAGAAAGTTCCGGAGGGGAAATACATTCCAAATCCAAAGATAACCGCCACATCAGTCATGGTAGCCTATGAGATGTTGAAAAATGGTTTTGTACTCGGTAAAGGTTTAGGCTCATCTTTGCAAGGCATCATACAGCCGGTGTCCCTTCCTAAAAACTTGGGAACGTTTGGTCTGGTATTCAAGCCCACTGTCGCAGACATAAGAAAGGCCAAAAAGTTAAAATAGAAGATATGGGTCCTTCTAAAGCCAATCCCACGTCTTTCCAAATCATTTATCAAGTCCGGTACCAGAAGTCGCCCAGTAACAACAATTCCCAGTTCTATGATTAATCCTGACGATGAGTTAATTGAAAGATTTGAAAAGTTGTTTGATGGTGTGAACATGGTGGAAAGTGGTGAAGGTCCAAGCAACGTAGAAATTCAATTCGCTGGGACAGAAACAAAGCTTAATAATTGGAAAACCACTCTTCTCCCCATTCGAAAGGAGTCTTGGTAGTTTATTTTGATGTTCCTTCAGTTTGTCTGGATTATTCTAGGGCTGTAATCCAGATTTTTACCTTTCAGTCTGTTTGAAGTGTGCAAACCTTATTATCTTTCATCATTCAATGAAATGCAGTTTCCCTTTCTTTATCATTCCTGATAGTTTTTCTTTTGTTTTTCTTTTCTCTTCTGTACAGTTCTTTTTACGCTGGCTCTAATGATATGGCATGCATAAGGAATCCTCATCCCAGTCTTAAAAATCAATCTGATTCCGAAATAATAGTTCAAGAAGTAGATTGTGATTACGAATCAGAATATGATGAGGATGAGGCCTTCGAAGAGATTAGTAAGGAGTTAATTCACTTCGAAGAAAAACTCAAACCCAACCTGAATGATACAGAAGCCGTCAATTTAAGAGACACAGATAATATCCGAGAGACTAAAATAAGTGTCCACCTCAAGCCAAAGATCCTGGAAGAGTTAATCAAAGCACTCATCGAATTCAAAGATATTTTTGCATGGTCATATGACGACATGCCGGGTTTGAGTTCTGATTTAATAGTCCCCAAATTGCCCAATGATCCAGTGTTTCCTCCCGTCAAGCAAAAGTTGAGGAAATTCAAAACTGATATGAGTGTGAAAATTGAAGAAGAAATCACCAAACAGTTGGATGCAAAGGTCATTCGGGTCACTCGATATCCTATTTTGTTGGCTAATGTCGTGCCTATACCAAAGAAAGACGGCAAGATCAGAGTATGCGTCGATTACCGCAATCTCAACAAAGCAAGTCCGAAGAACAACTTCCCACTACCCAATATCCACATTTTGATCGATAATTGTGCCAAGCATGAGATAGGATCTTTTATGGATTGCTATGCCGGGTATCATCAGATTCTAATGGATGAAGAAGATGCAGAAAAGACGACATTCATCACGCCATGGGGAACTTATTGCTACCGGGTAATACCATTTGGTTTGAAGAACGCCGGGGCAACTTACATGAGAGAAATGACTACGGTGTTTCATGGTATGATACATAAGGAGATTGAGGTATACGTGGATGATGTGATCATAAAGTCAAAGCATCAAGCCGACCACGTTGGGGATTTGAGGAAATTCTTCCTGAGACTTCGCAGGTACAACCTCAAGCTTAACCCTGCCAAGTGCGCATTTGGTGTTCCATCCGGAAAGCTGTTGGGATTCATAGTCAGCCGGCGAGGCATCGAGTTGGACCCATCAAAGATCAGAGCCATCCAAGAATTGCCACCTCCGAGGAACAAGACTGAAGTGATGATTCTGTTAGGGAGGTTGAACTACATCAGCAGGTTTATTGCTCAACTCACGACAACTTGTGAGCCTATTTTCAAATTGCTGAAGAAGGATGTTGCGGTCAAGTGGACTGATGAGTGTCAAGAAGCATTTGATAAGATAAAAGTATACTTGTCAAACCCACCCGTGCTGGTTCCGCTAGAACTAGGAAGACCTTTGATTCTTTACTTGACAGTCGTGGAAAATTCATTTGGCTGTGTACTGGGGCAGCATGACATCACCGGCAGAAAGGAACAGGCCATCTATTATCTTAGCAAGAAGTTCACGACTTATGAGGTTAAGTACACTCATCTGGAAAGGACATGTTGTGCCCTAACTGGGGTGGCTAAGAAATTGAAACATTATTTGTCATCCTACACTACTTACCTCATTTCGCGCTTGGATCCGTTGAGGTATATCTTTCAAAAGCCTATGCCGACAGGAAGACTTGCGAAGTGGAAAATCTTGCTCACAGAGTTTGACATCATCTATGTGACTCAGACTGCGATGAAAGCCCGAGCATTGGCCGATCATTTGGCCGAAAACCCGGTCGATGAAGATTACGAGCCATTGAGAACTTATTTTCCCGATGAAGAAGTGATGCATATCGATGAACTGGAGCAAATTGAAAAACCAGGCTGGAAACTTTTCTTTGATGGGGCTGCCAACATGAAAGGAGTCGGAATAGGAGTTGTGCTTATTTCTGAAACAGGGCATCACTATCCTGTTACAGCTCAGCTTCGGTTTTATTGCACCAACAATATGGCTGAGTATGAAGCCTGTATTTTGGGTCTAAGGCTAGCTGCAGACATGAATATCCAGGAAGTCTTGGTCTTGGGAGACTCGGATCTTCTGGTACATCAAATTCAAGGAGAATGGGAAACGCGAGATTTGAAGCTCATACCGTACCGACAATGCTTGCATGATCTTTGTAACGGTTTTGATTAGTGGAGTTCAGGGATATTCCAAGGGTCCATTATGAGGTCGTCGATGCTTTGGCTACCCTAGCATTAATGTTGCACCATCCGGACAAAGCTTGTGTTGATCCTCTGCATATTCAAGTCCGAGATCAGCATGCTTATTGTAACATGATTAAAGAAGAACTTGATGGCGAACCATGGTTCCACGATATGAAGGAGTACATTAGAATGGGGATATATCCAGTGCAAGCCACGGGGGATCAAAAAAGAACAATTCGACGTTTGGCAAATGAATTCTTCTTAAGTGGAGGAGTTTTGTATAAGAGAACACCAGACCTTGGACTATTAAGATGCATAGATGCTAGACAAGCTATGGCTGTCATGTCCGAAGTACATTCGGGAGTCTGCGGACCACATATGAGCGGATATGTGCTGGCAAAGAAAATTCTCCGAGCAGGCTATTATTGGCTTACCATGGAGCGAGATTGTATCAATTTTGTGCGCAAATGTCATCAGTGCCAGATACACGGAGATTTGATTCATTCTCTACCATCGGAATTGCACACAATGTCGGCACCATGACCCTTCGTTGCTTGGGGCATGGATGTCATTGGACCAATTGAGCCAGCAACATCCAATGGGCACAGGTTCATTCTGGTAGCCATTGATTATTTCACCAAGTGGGTTGAGGCCAAAACTTTCAAATCGGTGATCAAGAAAGCAGTGGTCGATTTTGTTCACTCAAATATCATATATCGATTCGGAATCCCAAAGATGATCATCACAGATAATGGTGCTAATCTTAACAACAACTTGATGGAAGAGGTATGTCAACAATTTAATATTACACATCGCAATTCTACCCCATATCGTCCCAATGACAATGGAGCAGTCGAGGCAGCCAACAAAAACATAAATAAAATACTTCGGAAAATGGTAGAAGGTTCGAGGCAATGGCACGAAAGATTACCATTTGCGTTGTTGGGATATTGCACTACTGTCCGTACTTCGGTAGGTGCAACTCCTTATTTGTTGGTATATGGCACTGAAGCAGTAATACCTGTAGAAGTTGAAATCTCTTCCCTTCGGATTGTCGCTGAGGCTAAGATTGATGATGATGAGTGGGTCAAAACCCGTTTGGAGCAATTAAACTTGATTGATGAAAAAAGATTGGCAGCAATATGTCATGGCCAGTTATATCAAAAGATAATGGCAAGAGCATACAACAAAAGGGTGCGTCCTCGAAAGTTTGAAGTGGGTCAGCAAGTGCTGAAATGTATCCTTCCACATCAGGTTGAAGCAAAAGGCAAGTTCGCCCCGAATTGGCAAGGTCCATTTATTGTAACCAGAGTATTGTCCAATGGTGCTCTATGTTTAACAGATATCGAAGGAAAATGCATAGACATGACCATCAATTCCGATGCAGTCAAGAGATATTATGTATGATTTCTTTGTTATAATTGTTGATTATTTGTACCGGGCATTGTTTCGAAGATTGAAATGACGAAGACAATTCGTTCTGCTATCTAAACACTTTACCCTTTGTTCCCCCTTTTGATCTTTATTTATTTCTTTCATACCCCTCTTTTGGAATCAATAACAAAAAAAAAGAGAAAAAGAAAGAAAAGAAAAAGAGAAAAGAAAAAAAGTATAACAACAAGGAAATTCATGTGTGAACTACGTTTGACCTGATTCCTGTTAAGGATACGTAGGCAGCCTCATGGTTCGGTCATAGTAAAATAAAATATCAAAAGATCCCCAAGCAAGAAACTGGGGCAGAAGTTGTGATTTGTAATAAAAAATGTGATTCCAAAAGTTGTAATTTTAAACCCATGTCAAATTGTTTTGAGCCTTTGATACCCTTTCTTTCTAACCCCATCCAAAAGCCCACATTACGGTCCAAAGAAAGACCTTATGATCAGTCTTCGAGAGATGCCGAGCCGAGCAAATAGAGGTGATTCATATCAGGGTAACACTCTGGTCCAAGCAGGAAAAGTAATGAAAATAAGAGAGTCTTATTGGTGAAAACCCTCATGGGCACCATGAGGTGACGAAAGCTGAGAGAAAGTAAAAATGAGAGAGTCTTATCGGTGAAAACCTTCACGGGCGCCATGAGGCGACAAGGAATTGAGGAATGAACAAATGAGAGAGGTTTGTCGATGAAAGCCCTTCAAGGCACTGCAAGTCGAACAAGGTCCGTAAGTTGGCAGAAAGTAAATTGGGTTGTGGAGATCTTGGAGCACAAAGTAAACCAATTAGAAAAGAGATTGGTTAAATAGACTGGGCTGATTAATCCAAAATGCATACCATGATCATTGGTGCCAGTGACTCCACTCAGATAAGTTCATTTTTCCTATCTCCAACAGTCATCCAAATTTGGATTCTCTTCTTTATTCTTAATTCTCAAAATCATTGCATTTCATTGTTGTTAATTTTACTCCTCTAAAGCTCTTCCAAGTTTAGCCTTGTTTCAACAAATAAGAAGGAATTTCAAAGTTTACTACCAGTTTCGAAATTGCACAAAGCAAGATGCGGCTAGGACATGCCAGAGATAATATGATGAAAAATGAGACATAGGGTGTAAGCAACAGTTGAATCGGTGGAATGGTTCAGTAATGTCATGGGATATATACGAGTTCAGACAGAAAGGTCAGAAATGGAGAACAACAGTTGGGGATCCTACAGTTAAGGATCAGTCAGAAGGTCAAAACAATCCTTCGACCATGTTCAAGGCAGTCGGAACGAAGCAAAGCCTATCAAAGAGAAAACCAACCCCAGCAAGAATGCCACAACTAATCGCCACATTTTAAACTGACAAGATTTTCTTTGATTTGAAACAGGGGCAAATATGGCATTTGTTTCAGGAAGCACCCTGTAAGGAAAGCAAGTACCATGCACGTTTGATCGTAGAATTCTCAGGACCCTCCTGGAAAATGGGACCTAGTTTAAAATTTAAAACAGTTATGAGTAGTAAAATCTAGCATAAATATACCCCACAGAATATAAGATGGTTTTAAATTTCGCATGTTGGAGATAGGATTCAATTAGGAGTTTTCAGGACCCTCCTGAATAATGGGACCTAACTTTAAGATTAATGTTAGATAACAAGATGTAGCGAAAGTAATACCTTTAGAAGATATAATTTAGATTAAAAATTGTCATTTAATTAAGAGTTGTCAGGACCTTCCTGAATAATGGGACCTAGTTTTAAGATTGTCATTAGATAACGAAATTTAGCGTAAGTTCTGTTATAGGGTAATATAGTTCAGCTGTAAAGAAACGTCACTCTTTGGATAAAACTTGACTTTCGATTTTCAGGACCCTCATGGATAATGGGGAATAGTTTAAGACCCTCTTAGATAACAAGATTTAGCGGAAGTCACACCTTTAGAAAATATAACTTAGATTTAAAATTGTCGTAGTTAAGAGTTGTCAGGACCCCCTGGATAATGGGACCTAGCTTTCAAATTCTTAGTAATATTTGGTAACATGATTCAGTTTACCCTCACATATGTGCCCCGCTACCAAACTGGGGTAGAAATTTTTCTTTGTTTTGTCTATTTTGTTGAAGTCATTTGCGCATCTGAAGAAGATGGAAGAACAACACGGATGTTAAGGATTAAAAGCAGTTCAGGATCAAGTAATCAGGAGCCCACCTGGAGAACAAGGGAAAACAAATCAAGTTTCAAGGAAGATTGGCACAAGTATTGGTAATCACGCACCCACCTAGAAAAACAAGGGAAAACAAGCCAAAGGAAAAACAGTTAAAGATTCAGCGGTTAGGCATCCACCTGGAGAACAAGGAAAAATAATTCAAATATCAGCAATCAGGCGTCCACCTGGAGAACAAGGAACAACAGTTGAAGATTCAGAAATCAGGCGTCCACCTAGAGAACAAGGAACAACGGTTCAAGTTTCAGCAATCAGGCACCCACCTGGAAAGCAAGGGAGTACAATTCCAGTTTCAGCCCTCAAGTTCTTGTTGATATTTGGTAATATGAGACGGGTTAACGTTCACATATGTGCCCAGCTACCAAACTGGGGTAGAAAAGTTTCTTTGTTTTGTCTATTTTGTTGAAGTCAAGAGCCCAACTGGAGAACAAGGGTATACATTCAAGTTTCAGCAATCAGGAGCCCACCTGGAGAACAAGGGAATACATTTCAAGTTTCAGCAATCAGGAGCCCACCTGGAGAACAAGGGAATACATTTCAAGTTTCAGTAGTCAGGAGCCCACTTAAAGAACAAGGGAATGCAATTCAAGCTTCAGCAGTCAGGAGCCCACCTGGAGAACAAGGGAATACATTCAAGTTTCAGCAATCAGGAGCCCACCTGGAGAACAAGGGAATACATTTCAAGTTTCAGCAATCAGGAGCCCAGCTGGAGAACAAGGGAATACATTTCAAGTTTTAGCAGTCAGGAGCCCACCTGAAGAACAAGGGAATGCAATTCAAGCTTCAGCAGTCAGGCGCCCACCTGGAGAGCAAGGGAATACACTTCAAGTTTCGGCAATCAGGCACCTACCTGGAGAGCAAGAGAATACAATTCAAATTTCAAATAATTAGGAGCCCGCCTGGAGAACAGAGGAAAGGAAACAACAGTCAAAGGAATACATTTAAAAGGTTCAACAATCAGGTGCCCGCCTGGAGAAGAAGGAAAAACATTTCAAAAAAAATACCATTCAAGTCAGCCACAAAGGAACTTCTAAGGAAAATACAAGTCAACGAGGCAACATCAGTCACAAGATCAAGTTTGAAAATAAATCTTTGTAAAGCATAGATTATAACTTAGTCTAGCTTCTTCATTTTTGTCATGGTGCAATGAGGAGGTCAGTAGGCAGTATCAGCAGCAGCAATGGCAGTAACAGTAAAATCGTAGCTTCATGGTAGTCCCAGCTACCAAAACTTCCTGAACTACATTGACCTGATTCCTTTATAGCCAAGGATATGTAGGAAACCTTTGAAGCAGAGGTTCGGTCAAATCTTTCAAAAAATGCTTCCCACAGAGTATTCAAATAGGCAAAAATCGCTAGTATTCGCTCACTTTATCTTTGCACGAAAACTCTTCGTGTTTCCGGACAAAGAGGGGCCGTTGTGAGCACGTAATTTTTGCCTCACATGAATTACTCCAAAAAGAATTTCCAAAATTAGATTTTTTTATTCGGAATTACTGTGCAATTTGCTTGAGTGTTTGCATATTTTGTGCATATTTAATTTTATTAATGCATTGAAAATACAAAATATAGCATCTGCATTTAGAATTTAGTTTTACATTTTTAGATTAATTAAGTAAATTGTTGTTTTACAAAAATAAAAATTCACAAAAATAACATATTTTTGTATTTTTAGTCAAATTGTGTGATTTTTCTTTTAATTTAATATTTAATTATTTATGATAATTATTATTTAAAGTTAATTAATATTATTTTAGCTAATTGGGTTTTAATATCAAGCTTTTAATGTTTTCTTACTTTTCATAAAATTGAAAAATATAAAAATAATCTTTGCATTTTAATTTCCAAAAATATTAAAAGAAGGATTTCCAAAAAGATTAAAAGAAGGATTTCAAATATATATATATATATATACTTAGTTTAGTTTAAAATTGAAAGCCTTTAATAAGTATTGAGTAGTTTTTAAAATTCTTTATGGATATTTTATTTTCATTTTTAATTATTTCTTACTATTTAAATAATTAGTATGTTGGTCTATCTTTAACCAAAAAATAAAAAAAATAAAATAAAAACGAAACAAAATAAGAAAAACAAGGAAAATTTAAAAAAGAGTAACGAAGCACAAAGCAGAAATGCTAGGAAATGAAATTTCAAAGTGTTACTTTCCAAGTTATCTTCGTGTGTTTGTGGAAATATTCCACCAACAATCTAGAGGGGTCCACACATTCCAAACATACATATTTAATTAAAAATACAGTGCACATGAATGGTCAATAGTACAAGCACATGTGGTTCACACAATTCTTCCTATCTTTTGCTTTATGTGCAAGATATATACACACACGATATAAATACTGAAAAAAAAAAGAATAGAAAAAGAGAAAGTGGAGAACAACACTTTGAGAGATAAGGAGGATTTTCGGGAAAAAGGAGGGGACCAAAATATTTTGAGTTTTTTTTATTTGATTTGGGTTTAAAATATGGAGAAGATAAGTTGTACTGGAAAATGCACTAATTAAATGTTCATTTAAGGGGGTTGAAAATCACAGAAGGAGGACATTCGGAGAGACACATACACTGAGTTAAAAAACAAGAGAGATTCTGAAAATACTGGAAATGAAGAAGAACATTTTCTGAAAAATACTAAAAAAAGTACTGAAGAGATTTTGAGAGAGTTAAAAATTCCCAGAAAATACAGTATACTACAAAGGAACTACTGTTTCATTGATCTTCCTTTGAATCTGGAGGTTTTTTGACATTTTGAAACAGTTTCTGATTTCTCTTTGTTAAAACTAGGCTGTTTTTCTTGTTTCTGCTGACTGCTGAGCCTTCATTTTCTTTGGTATTTTTCTGTGCTATCATCAGGTACACATTCTTGAACCTTAGTTGGTTCATGTAATGGATTTGCAGAATAAAAATGAGAAGCTGTCTTAAAGCATAAACTCAGTTTAGGACGATTTGTGTAATATCGTTTCAATTTTGTTTGTTAAATGTGACGTACTGTATTAGTTAGTCAGGTTTAGCTCGAAATGTATAAGTTTCTATTAGTGCGTTTAATTTAGGATTGTGATAGATTGGGAATTGTTCGCTCGAACTCTGTAATTTAAATTATACATAATAAACTTGGATGTATGGATTGTTTAGCAGAACTTTACCATGCGGTTTCGTCTTGATCATTATCATTACTGAAGGCTGTGGATGTTCAATTAAGTTATAGTAATTGAAAGTTTTTCCTTAAAAGTGCAGTGTATATTGAATTTTGTTAGTAAAGATGGAATCTTGGATTTTTTTTAAAAAAAAAGGGGGAGGGGGGAGGGGGGTAAGAACAGATGGCATGTTGAGTACATTTGGATCTCAAGGCATTTGTTTGGTTTGTTTGTGATGTATTAAGTAAAATCTAAGGGTGAAATCTCCAGTTGGCAGTATGTGTCTTGAATAATTTACTAAGAACTGAGTGCTTCTTTATTCTTATAGCCTTGGTAGATCAAATGTTTATTAAGTAGTAATGCGTCATATGTCATCGAAAATTGTAATTAATTAAAAGCCTACTATTTTTAAGTGTGCTTATGCATAAAGTATCCATGGGAAGATTCAAGTTATTTGAGTTTATTAGTTTAAAAGAAAGGAGCTCATTGTGTAGTTCAAGAATGGGGAAGTACTACAACACCTCTTGTTTTATTTGAAATTTATAGTAATAACCATGATTTGGTATTTGCATTAAGCTACTTGACTGCCCTTCCCATGTATCTAAATGAGAATTTGTTGTTATTTGTTTAATTGGGATTAGCCCTTAATCATTTAGCTTATTCATCTTCATTGGTCAACTATTAGTTTTTTTTAGCTCATATTTGTATGCTCGCAACAAACAATCTCAAATTAGCTTTAGGACGAAACGAGTTGTGGGATATGAAATTGGTCTAAATTTATTAGAGATGATACATGTCTACTTTTATTCCATGTCAAATGCATCTAAATTTTATCACTAGTTGATGAAGGTTGAAGGTTTTTTTTTTGCGAAAGTATTTTGGTTGAAACATATGGTTTGATATTTTTGATTTGAATGGTTTACTTGGTATTGTTTTGTATTTTCATCAACAAGAATTCCAGGTTTATTCACAAACTCAGTGGCTCTTCCTTTATATGTCAAATATTGAAGATTTTCATGGTAGCAAGTGATTTTTTTAATATATATATATATATATATATATATATATATATATATATATATATATATATATATATATATATATAAGGAATCTAGGGATTGCTGGTTCGGGTATGAAATAAATATAGAAATTCAGCTAATGGAGTTACTAATACTAAAAGAAGCCTAAAAAAAATATACCATCAACTTCGATAAGGAAAAGAATTACATCCTTAGTAATGTTCCATCCGCGTCTGATATTATTATATGATTTCTTTTTCGCCCCTTTTATTTCACATTGTCGGAAATTTAGAAGGAGAATTATAATATTCGTAGTTTGCTTTAGGCTCGATCTAGATTAGTATTGTGATTATGTATACGTTCGTGTAACATAATTGCAAATTTAACTCTAAAAAGACTTGAGGGATGCGTTTGCGCAACCTCAATCAAATTTTTCTTTAATAAATGAACAAAGCGTTATTAATTGTGGACACGTTCGCGTGACATGATTTTTGACACGCCAAAGGGAAAGAGTATACGTACACGTAACTCAATTTTTTATTTATGAATAAATTAAGCGATTTAAAAAGCGGTTTAATAGTTGAAGAATGCACACATGTTTGAAAAATGTTTGAAAAACAGATAATTAGGCCAATAATAATAGTTGAGCGACTGTGCTAGAACCACGGAACTCGGGAATACCTAACACCTTCTCCTGGGTTAACAGAATTCTTTACCCGGATTTCTGGTTTGCGGACTGTTAAACAGAGTCAATTGTTTCCTCGATTCGGGATTTGAACTGGTGACTTGGGACACCAATTAAAATATTCCAAGTGGCGACTCTGAATTAAATAAAATAATCTCATTTCGAATAATGTCACTTAAATTGGAAAAACTCCCCATATACCCCTCGAGTGTGTAAAAAGGAGGTGTGACAGCCGTCACCATTATCGACCATCACCACCCACTATCCCCACCACTCCGACCACCATCATTCTTACCCACAATCAACACTCATCCACCTCAACTACCACAACTGACCACCCCATCACCATCAACAACCACAGCCGACACTGCCCATCATTATAACCTGCCACCCACCCACCCACCACTTTCCTCAGTCATAACTGCTACCACCTCCTGCCATCATTAACTATCATCAACCACCACCACCATCCTCAATCATAATCGCCACCACTACCAATCACTACTAGCTACTAGCATGAACCACCACCATCAACCACCGCCTCTAGTCGGCATTAACCCGTTAGTCATCACCACCACCAACTATCATATATATTTTAAAAACTATATATTTTATTGATAGAATATTAGATTAGTTATTTCATTTGAATTTTAAGTTTATTAATTTTTAAATAAAAATAAATTTTATATCTTCACATGTTAAAAATCTGAACAGCCTTTTTGTGGAAAATGAAGAAGGAAAGAAGAGGAATTACGAGCATAAAGATTTCTTCTCTTTGGTATGCAAAGTGGAGAAGGGATTGCTCCACTATCTATTAGGGGTAGGTATACATATCTTTGTTTTAAATTATTTTATATAAAAATTGTTCGAGCCCAAAATAATGGATCTGCTGGCAATATTATTGCAGGAATATCTAGTGGTGTTTGATTGTTGACAATCTCGAAGGCACCTTTTAGTAAGGGATACCATTCGATACTAGCCGCTTCATAAATTTTGTTTATTATATATATGAAAATAACATTGTTTTAAACCAAAATATGTATTTATATACACTAAAATTAATCTCATATATAAACTATTTAAAGTTATATAATACTAGTAATAATAATAATAATAATAGATCAATACGTTTTACGAAAAATCCAATAAACTAAGTATTTGACCGTTGATGATTATCCACATGTACTAAGATCAATTCACGAATGGCTTCATCATGGAGTAATTCAAACTTAAATTTTTGAAAATGAGATTCAAGTAGACCATCCATGATTGAGTCAAACGTGTGAATGTGTATATGAATCACATCTTGGATAGCTATATAATCTATTCATGCTTTTGTTTGTGTCTTCTTGTAATTTTCTACCATATAATTCTTTATTTAGGACAAAGAGGATAGAAGAGAAAGAAAAGGAAATAAAAAGACACAAAATGGAGGATAAAGCAAAATTATATTCCCTTTTTGTTTATTGAAACAAAATCATAAAATGGTATCAAAACACGGACATGACAAAATTAATAAGTACATCTGTCAAACTTATATACACAATAATACAATTATTTTATTGCATAGTATAATAAATCACTTCTGTATTTCTTATCACTTTGGTCTGATCCCATAAATTATAAGTATCCAAAATATGTGCAAGACCACGAAACAGTCACCTTTCACTAACTCTAATAGAAATAAAATAATTAAGTGGTTTGTTTTAATGTTTATGAAACAAGCTTTTGGTCTTTGAACATTGGAAAAGTCCAAGAAAGAAGCACTAAAATGTCTAAATATGCAAATAATATTCTTGTGGTTGGTCCACATATGGCCATTTCTGTAATCAAACAACTATACACCAATATTTTTTTTTAATGCATTTAAGCTAGTCTATAGTTAGGGACATGAATTAGCATTTTCTATGTTAATTTAGGTTTGAAGATTATTTTACACTAAATGGCTAGTGCTTGTGACTTATGGAATCCTTAAATTCAGGAGCAAAATATTCAAGCACTCAAACACCTTTCTAAATCACTCTTTATTCTTTAGATCAAATTCAAAATCTTGTCATTTCCCTTTGCCTAAACTTCAATTCTGAAACTTATAGTTATGGAGTTTTTATCTCCACCTTCAACTTCTCCCTATGTGACTGCACCAACTAGTCCAACTTCTTACATGGTGCAGTACCATAGCGCTCCGGCTAGTCCAGGTAAAAGGTTCAGTAGAACTGCAGGTGATAGCGACTATGAGTTGACCTTGAGTGATTTTGAATTTGAAACGTGCGAGGATGAGCAATCATGGCACGAAAAAGGAAGAGAGATGGCATTTGCGGATGAAATTTTCTCTAATGGTCAAGTCATGCCCCTTAAACTACCACCAAGGCTCCAATGTGACAATGACATGAAATATACTACCCAACGATCGATTACATGTTCAACTATCGCTCCGACTGCCATGGTTAAGTCTCCGTTTGCTCGACGGGACGTTGATCCTTTCGTTGTTGCCATGCAAAAGGTGATGAAGGAAAAAAATAGAGGGAGAAGTAACAATTCAAATCGCCATAAACGCGCAAGGTCACTCTCACCATTTAGAGCCAAAAATATGGAATGGACTATTGAGGAAATGAGACAAGAAATTGTATCCATGACTCCAATTCAACCTTCAAGCCCAAATCCAAGAAAGCCCATTGAGTCTAAGGCCAAGGGAGCATCATATGGAAGATGGGTTTTAGACCATTCTATGATTATTGGGCCAGGCCCAAAAGAATCCAAGAAGCCCAAAAACAAGAAAGAGCCCAAGCCCACTTCAAAAGGGGATATTTTTGTGGAAACCAAAATGCAAAAATTCAAAGGAATGTTAGTGAAATATGCATCATTTAGAAAGGAGAATAGTGAAGGAAAGATGAATAATCCAATTTTAGCTATATGGAAGCCAAATTATTTCAAGAAATTGAGTTTCAAATTCAAGGGAAATGGTAATGGCAATGTGAGTAAAAAGGTAAATGGAGGGGAGCCAAAGTTGGTGATTGTGAAGTACAAACCAGCACTTTGTTTGGGTTATGGACTTGAAAAAGCTTAAAGAAAGATATGTCTACCAATAGTATTTTTGGTTCTTTATTTTTTCTATTATGTAAACTTGAAATTTCCTTTATTTAGTGAAAGGAAAGATGTCATAGGATTTCATTTGATAGGACAAGTGATTTTTTGTTCCAAATAGAGTTGAAAGTATTTGTGACATTATCTCTTGAAAAAAAAAGTTTTATGTATTATTAGATGTCATTTTACTTGTAGCTTGCAAAGAACAAACCAATCTCTTTCACTGATAAAAAAAAAGTGTCTCTCCTCTTTATATGCCCATACTATCTTAGGAAACGTCTTAGCCACGTTTCCTGTATCTTGTCTTCTACAAGGGCCATTTTCATATTTTTCCGAATAACTTTATTCCGAATCTTATCTATCCCCTTACGCCCGCACATCCATGTCAACATCTTCATTTCTGGTACTTTCATCTTCTCCTCGTATGTCCGCACATCCATCTCAACATTCTCATTTCTGATACTTACATCTTCTCCTCGTCTGTCCGAATATCCATCTCAACATAGTCATTTCTGATACTTTCATCTTCTGGACATGGAAACATTAATTAGCTCCTTTCGTTTATCTTTTTTGAATAATGGTAGTAGCTCGACTAGCTTGCGCACACATCGGCTATTCCACAAGATACCTGTACCGGGTAAATAGCTCCTTTTTTTCTTAATAAATATAAAAAACTAAGCATCTATCCTTTCATTGATCAAAAGAAACCATAATGGTGGTAAAAGATAAATCAAGAATCTACATTCTTAGTACAAGAAGCTATACTATAGCTTTAATAGATTCACTAAACAAATCAATCTGTAAACGTGGTAGTTATTTTACAAACAATTTGGACCTATGGAGAAGCAAATAAGGCAATCTCTGCATTATAAAATAACCTCTTCTAACTCCTCCACTGATCACTAAACAATAGACATAATTGAAAATAGGGACTGAAAATGCTAGTGGAAGTGAACTTCTAAGTTCTTGTGTAACATTTTCACATTCTGATGGACCAAATGAACTTTTGTAATGGTGATCTTTCTGCCAACAACAGTGAAGCATTAAGCGAGTAAATTCCAAATACTCTTTTTTAACTTACTCCAACGCATCAGTTGGCCAGAGGTGTCTCCACATAGAAATCTCTTCGTTGCTCTGAAGCTTCCGAATTCCTCCATAAAATCCATCAGCTTCATTTCCTTCCTCACGATGATCTTTCCTATCGATGGTTGTTGTTCTCCACCGTGATCCAGGAGTATACTGATTGAACTCCAGCATTACAATATCTGCAGGTACCACATTGATATTCAGAAACCATGACAACACACTAACGAAATAGTTTCGAGTAGCAAGATTGAAATGGATCACATTGGTGCGGTAGTGGTTCATAAGATCAAAGATATATAGCATAAATTTTCAAGTAGTCAGTTGATTTTTCCTTAGAACAGTTTATATCTGCTAGAGTATGTGTTATTCACTCGTGTACTGTATTCCCCCCACCCCTTTTCCTTTTATAATGTGAGAGAAATTAGACTTTTGAAACCTTATATCAAGTCTAAACTAATTGAGAGAACAGAACTTGGCTAAATGAAGGCCTTAGAGCGAAATGGATATAGATGATTCCTATAGCCGACTTAAAAAGGAAGAACAGTTTTTGATGGATTAAATGAAGGCTTGAGGACTTAACCATTTTTTAGGAGATCTTCTCAACTGATAGAAGGTGTTCAAAGTGAATGTACATTTGTTATAGTTTGCTTGCTACTATTATTAAAAGGCAGCCGGGTGCACTAAGCTTCCGCTATGCACGGGGTCTGAGGAAGGGCCGGACCACAAAGGTCTATTGTACGCAGCCTTACCCTGCATTTCTGCAAGAGTCAGTTTTCATGGCTCGAACTCGTGACCTCCTAGTCACATGACAGCTCCCCTTCCTACTATTACTAAAAGATGAATTTAAAATCTTTGTAATGTTATTAGGGTGTAGAGATGGGGGTCCAGAAGTTAATCATTTGAATTATGTAAGAACTTGAAAAACTTCACAAAAAAAGAAGAAATGTTGAGGAAAAGATAAAGAAAAGTTAGAGATGTGAAGTAAGTTATGCCTACTGGTGTACCAAATGTGAAATTAGGATTCTAGAATACACCAATATCAATTGATTCAAGAATAGTAACAATAGCAACAACACAATATAATTTCACAAGTGGGAGTTTTGAGAGGACAGGGTGTACGCAAACCTTACCCTACCCTGGATTAGGAAGGCTATTTCCGACAAAACCCTCAAGCATAAGAAGATGAAAAGAGACAATTAGGCCAGGCACCAAGAAATTAAAAAATCTTGGATCAATACATCAATCTCCATATTAAAAGGCAGAATCATTCCAGCTCCACAAGAAAGAATCATAGGCTGAGAAAATTACAAGTCTCTTTCAGTTTGCTTATCATTAAATATGCTCCACTGAGACAGCACTTATGATCATGTTGGAAGAAAAGATGACAAACTGAATAGGGCTCTGTCTTGGGGACCAAAAAGATGAGCCCACAAGCAAAATGATGGGAGTCCAAAAGGGGCCTTACTCAAGAAAAGGTCTATTTTGTGATAATGATGAATTGACAAAAAAACAGTCCCGTGCACTAAGCTCCCGTTATGTGCAGGGTTCAGGGAAAGGCCGGACCACAAGGGTCTGTTGTACGCAGTCTTACCCTGCATTTCTGCAAGAGGCTGTTTTCACGGCTCGAACACGTGACCTCCTGATCACAAGACAACAACTTTACTAGTTACGCCAAGGCCCCTTCGATAATGATGAATCGACAATTTCTTAAAAAAAATTTAAAGATGTAAAGCACATAAACTACAAACAAGTAATGGATCATACTCAAATTATATTCATAGCTAAGATGTCTTCTCCTACACATGTGTGAGTGAAAATCTTGAATGCACAAAACTAGACAAGTCTTTTGTAGGTCCACCCTTTCTTCGGGTGGTTAATAACAATAATAATAACAATAACAACGATCTAACCCTACTATATATCTTGTTGTTCTTATAGTGGACCACAAATGAAACTTGTGATCTTGAATTTGACATGCACACACGGAAACTGATGTTTACGTTTCTTGGATTTTGGCCCGTTTACTAATGGAGTTAGTGGTGTACAAGTATATAGCTAAATCTTGGATGTGAAAGGGAAAATAAGTGGTAAGTAAAGCTACAGACTAGATTCTCCAATTGACTTAGTTTAAAAGTATATGGCTAAAAAACACTACTAGCTATAGATGTGAAAGGGAAAATAACTCACCACTATCATGACAACGGCAGTAAATCTCATTTCCATCACATGTTTCTAAGTGGCCTACAACACCATACCACCAGCCTGCAAAAGTATGCCACAAAAATTCAAAGATTGCAAAACCAAAAGATAGATTTGTTCATATCTTCAAGATTCAAACACCAATCAAAGTAAGTCACGTTTCCTAGGAAGAAATTGACAGTGGACTCAAATCAAAAAATAGGAACCCTAAGTTTCTGCTGATGCAACTTTCTACCAAACAAGAAAGACTGGCCACCTTCCATTTGAAAAAAAACAATGACTTTCTCTTAATTCATTTTAAACCACGGCTTGACTGGATATAAGTTTAAGATCGAAGTACAAACGATTGACTTTTGACACCTACCAAAATCCAAAAGTATCTTTAGAGCTTGTAGTTTGAACATCCCAATGATATTTCTACGGTTATAAAAGCACGTCATTCATCGTAAGATGGAAAGAGTTTTCAAATTTTTTGGTATAGACTAAAAAATAAAGAATATCAGTACAATGGAAGAGATGAGTAGGAATTAACTGTTCATAGGACACCCAATATGTACTGCTGAAAATATATCCCAAAATTCATCAATAGTGAATAAGTTCCACTATGTCCATCAAAAAGTTGTGGTCAATTAAGGCAGGCTTAACAGTTGAACACGTTTTGGAAGATCAAGAGATAAAAGAGAGGACCTTTCTTGGAAAAAAGAAAAAGATTCTAACAAGTTGGAAATAGGACTAGGATAAGTCATCTTTCCTAGATACTACCAGGAAGTTTGTTTTGTAACACATCATCCACAATCAAGGAATATTAGTATAGTACCTAACTTCACCAAAGTACCAGTCCGGTGTACTAAGTTTCTGCTATGCGCGGGGTCCGGCAAAAGGCCGGACCACAAAGGTCTATTGTATGCCGCCTTACTCTATATTTCTACAAGAGGCTGTTTCCACAGTTCGAGCCCATGACCTCCTGGTCACATGACAACAACTTTACCAATTACGCAAAGACTCCCAATTCCACAGCTCGAGCCCATGACCTCCTGGTCACATGACAACAACTTTACCAATTACTCAAAGACTCCCAATCCCCAAAATACAATATGCCAAATAATTACACTTCTTCAAAAAGAATGAAAATGGTAGAGAATGTTGGAAAGGTTAATGGAGGAACAAACCATAAGGGAATTCTTTGTTTCTTCTCCATTGAATCTCAATGTGATCACCAGGGCATAATTCAGTCAAGCAATCAGATATATAAAGATCATGTGGAGAAGTATCAAGAGGGGGAGCTCTTAATCTATCCCATGTTACACCTGTCTCTATTGCAATTGCCCTCCTTCCATGTGGTGGATATCTGCAAAATAATTATATAAACAAAACTAATTCTTCAGAACTCATTTACATATATTATTACAAAAAAGAAAAGCATTTCTTGAACTTCTAATTTCATATGTAGCAAAAGGAAAGACACTCCTTCGCCGGGAAAACTGCACTGTGTAGCTAGGTCAAAAGATTATTTTCATGTATATACACCATATGTTAACTCTCCTTAGCTTCTTCGTGTGTTTAACTTCTTTAAATTTTAACACCCCTTGTGAAATTTCAGGCTCCGGTACTGGTTACAGTGGCAAATTATCACTAGTTTTATTTAGCCCACAAAAAAGGAGAAACATTTAAGAATCAAGATTTGTGAGTATATATTTCCAATTACCTGGCCTGGAAAGTGTCAGTTCTTGGATCATAGCTAAGCTCAGCATCATAGCAAGACAGCATAAAACCAACATGCCCATTCTGCAAATTAGAAACAGAGAAACTAATAATAATTATATTTCACAACAACAAAAAAACTATTCAAGCTGAAATTTTGATGATACCTCGCGATTGTAAACTTGAGCAGGGAACCAAAACTTGCCAGATTCAAGAGCAAGATACCAAGACATAACTGAATCAACAGATGCGGTATGTTTTTTCTTGATACTAATGCTAAAATTAGATCTACTAACTAATGAAATAGGCCAAAACTGAGAGAGGTAAGTCATAAAACCTCTTTGTTTAGCCTGGTTAAAGAAACTTGAATCATTTCTTGAAGCAATATGCCACTGCCATTCCCTATAAGCAGCAGGTCCAATAACTCTACCCCATTTTTCTTTCATATGTCTTTCCCAAAGATAATCGCTTTTACATTTCTCTTTCAAAAAACTACAAACACTGGCCATATTACAAAGTCCCTCAGGGGGAAGCCTTTCAAGAATACAATCCAAAGCCAATTCAGGCAAATCAAGAACAGACATTTCTAAATTTGGATCAACATTCTCTACTCTAGAGCTGAAACTCTTCCTCCTAATTGACATTCTTGAAGTAATAAAATGGATAAAACCAGCTTCTAAAAATCCTTTCTTGAAAGGGTTCAACAAAATCAAGAAATCTTTCCAAAAATGGATTGATAACAATCTCACCTCAGAACTCCATAAGGGAAGTGGTTTAAGGGAAAGAGACTTATAAAGGAAAGTGATGAAGGTGAAGCAAGTTATCAATAAGAAAAGCATTTGAAAAAAGGTTTTTGATGATTCAATTTAAGCATAAATCATGTGGGGAGAAGATCAAAAGGTAGGTAAATAAATAGAAACTCATTTGTTTTTACCCTCTTTCTCCTACTATATAACAATTATTAAACTACAACCTCTACTTAAAAAGGAGATAAAGGGGATCCCCACCAATCCCCTTCCAAAAATACAGGTTTTATCCTTCTATTGGTTTGATGAAGCCCACCAAAACAAATAGTGGGCCTCACCAAAAGTCTAACAAGATTGACTAAAAACAAAATCAACCAATTAAATCCGATAAAATTTTATAAGTAAGGTCTCAGAAGGGTACTGCGTATGCACGTCTTACCGACCTCTAGAGGCAAAGACCATCGACTCAAGAGGAATCGACTAAAACAAAGCTTTAACTAAGTAAACTCTTACTATACACACAACTCTTTTATTCTTATAAGAGCAAAAAGAAACAAAACAATGGAAAAGAGGTTACATAAATTTAGAAACAACAGCAAAAGGAAAGTGGAAAGCTTCTCCTCTATTTATGTTCTCAAATTCCCATATCAAGAATCCAGTTTGAGTCCAAGATCAGTTCATATACACAATAAAGATTAGATTTTTATTCCTTTTTTTTTGGTATTCTAAGATGGGAAAACAGATCTGATATGGGTCTCTGACACCTGGAAAAATCCCCTAATGATGAAAAAAGTAGAGATAAGTCCAGATACAAAGACCCCTCCTTTTATCCAAAATACCAACTTTTTATAGTACAAATTTATGGGGAACAAACAAAGGTCATCAACCTCTTTCTTAAAATAATCAAAGATTATATTTTGAAAAAACAAAACTAGCTTATTGTGTTTATTTAGACTCCCAATTGAGGTGATTATACAAACACAAGAGAAGCAATAAAATGGAGATGAATGAAGCAGAAAATAATGGATGACTGAAGTATGGAAGTTTTACACAAGTGGGGTTGTCCCCTTTTCAATCATCCACCTAAATTCTTAATCACAAAAAAAAAAAGGACCCCTACCCTTTATTTTTCTCACTATTTCTTGGAAGTAAGGGACAAGAAGTGGTAAGTTGAGCAAAGAGCCAATGGAAACAAGGAAAAAACAAGAAAGATGAAATGTGTGGTTTATAGTTAAAGAGAAGGTTATGGATTGGTTAGTTTTATTTGTTATTTTGTGGAATTCAATGCAAAAGTTTATGGATTTGCTCAGCCACAGCAAGTAGCACCGCCCAAAACACAACACCCCTATTGGTTGCTACTAACTCCCATACACACAAGTGGGAGGAAATAGCGGCTAAACCAGTAAGTGCAATTGTTGGTAGTATTATGTGTTATTCTATGATGTAACACAATAATAATAATAATAATATAATAAGAAGAAGAAGAAAGAAGAGGGCAGTTTGGTGCACTTAAGTTTCATTATATCCGAGTACGAGAAAGGTTGGACCACAATAAGTCTTATGTATATAGAGGGCGGAGGGAATATATAAATTACGTGTTCAAACTAATTCAATAGTTTTTGCTTAAACCCTATATTTTTATTAGAAAATTTGTGTAAATATTCAATTGTGTAACTATAACGAGTTATAGGTTTGGCGGCAAATTTAGAATTTATTGACGGATGCTATGTCTTGTCCTATCCTCACCACCCCCACCCCACAAACCCCTCCACACAAAAAAACAGAAACCTCTTAATATAGCAATGATTAATTACTATTATAATAATACTAGTAATAATTGGACTATGACTTGCACAAATTGGACTTGTCATCTTTCCTTTCGAAGTATCATTTTAATGTGTGATAGAATTTTGTTTCCTTTTTTGGGTTTGTTAGCCAATGCAAGCAAGAATATATACCACTTGTTGGTTTCAAAATAGAAAGAAAAAAAAACTTAGCTACTAAATTCTATCTACGCCAAATAGCCAAATATATTCATGTACTACGAGAAAAGGTCTAAATATACCCTTCGTTATACATCAAATTCAAATATACTTCTATCGTAATATTATTGATTCAAATGTATTCCTCTTTTATTAAGTTTGTTCAAGATGGACATCAAATCATACGTGGTGCTGATATTTGATGAGGTGGATATCACATAACATGCTAAATCAGCGCCCCTAATCTATATATAAAAGACTAAAATTTGAAATACAATAACTTTTCATGGTAGCGGTAATGGTGGCAATAGTGACGGAGGAGAAGGAAATTTTAGTAGTGAAAAAAAATAGAAGGGATGGGTAAAATGGGTTAGGGGCACTGAGGTGGCAAGTCATGTGCCACTCACCTCATCAAATGTCAGTATCATGTAAGATTTGATATCCACTTTGGACAGAAAATGAGCATATTTGATCCAATAGTATAACGACAAACATATTTGGACTCAAAGTATAACAAGGATACATATAAACTTTTTCGGATAGTACAAAGATATATTTGGACCTTTTCTGTTCTATCTATGTACTTTCTTTATCTTTATCTTGATCTTGTGTCAATCTTAAGGCTCTTTTATTTACTTATGCTATTATACCATTAAGCTCTGAGTTCCTTTCTTAGTTCCTAAAGTAGAGGGAAAAGAATGAGAAATGTCCCAAGTAAGCAAGATTTATAAGCAACAAGAAAGTCAAAAGGGAGTTATTCAATCAATTAAAATTTCGTACTCTATAATCAAAACTCTAAAAAGTAGTCAAAGTCAACCTCTTTCCTATGTTGAAAAAAAAAGAGCTTCTTCTCTAATTTCCATTTGTTAAATATTAAACTCAACAATAATATGATCTCAATTATATCCTTATTTTGTATTTATAAATAACGTTAATGAAGAAGATGAATACAAGGTTGTAATCAAGACTATAAACTCATGAGTAATTTGAGACAGTATTTTATAAAATTATATCAAAAGAAACTATGCGATGATTCCCTTCATCAGCAGCCTCGTCACTGAGAGCTTGTCGCACCGAACTTGTCTAGTACGATTTACATCTTCAGCTATTGCACAGTGAGCAAGTTACCTCGTGCGCACCCTAAGAATAGGACTGCGGGTTCCCTAAAAGAATTCCACAAAAAAAAAGTGATAATATCACATATAAACATAAACTTTATGCATATATGGGTTAATATTTTTTTTTTATATAAATTTATGTTAAAGTCATAAGTACTGTGTTAGCACTAAGTTTGCAGTAGGCAAAATGAATTATTAGCAATTATTGTATTCTAAAAATCTGTCTAGTATCAAGAAATCTAGTGTAAACACATGACACCAATTTAAGAGTTTGCAAAAGTTATTAAAACATATATTCATGTGAAATTTAATTTGCAATTATTTGGACTTGCTGTTGCCAGCCTAAATCTTAGGAAGTAACACGAAAGATTTTGCTAACATCTTAGATCTACACTCGTTCGTGTGAATACAATTATTCTTTGATTTATTTAAATGAATTTTATTGGTGATATATCAATTTATTATCCCACCAACCATATCTTATATCTATTAATTATATTTGTCATGCAACTCCACTTTGTATCTGAACTACCTAACGTGTTAGCTTTTTCTCACACGCTATTATGACATCAAGAACTTAATATAGTTTTATTTAAGTTTTTCACATGGTAGAATATGGAGAGAGTACTAAATGTCTATATATCTAATTATGTTATTACCGGGGAAAAAATTCAGAAATAGCCAGATTTACAACTGATAATTGAAAAATAGTCACGGTTTCAAAAGTAATCAAAATTTAGTCACTTTTTCATGTAAAGATAAATCTAAAAAAACACCCTTAAAAATTCGCATAAGAATGCTGGAGTTCGAACTTTTTACATATGATAATATGTTGGAATTTCATAATGTGCTGGAGTTCTAACATAATATGCTAGAAGTTTATACGCAGGAGCTCCATAATCCAACATATTATGCTGGAACTTTTCGTGTTTCGACAAAATAGTGGCTATTCTTTAATGACTTTGCACACACTAGCTATTTTTTAATTACCAGTCCAAAAACTGGCTAGCCCGTGCTATTTTCACTATTAACCATGTTAATAAATACCCATTTGTGGATTTGGTGTAATATAGCCACTTTGAAAATGTCATGGTAGAAGAGGGAGAAATTAAAAAATAGTCAGATTTACAAGTGGTCATTCGAAAATATCCACGGTTTGAAAAGTAATTGAAATTTAGCCAATTTTCATGTAAAGATAAATCTGAACAAAAATTATTCAAAATCCGAAAAATACTCCAGCATAATATACTGGAGTTCTAGCATAAGTATACTGAAACTCCAGCATATTATAATGGAGTTCCAGCATAAGTATACTGGAACTCCAGCATAATATACTGGAGTTCCAGTATAATATACCAGTCCAGTATAATATGTTGGAAGTTTATACACAGGTGTTCCAATCTCTAGTATATTATGCTGGAACTTTTCGCATGTTGGAGTTCCAACATAATATGCTGGAAATTCATACACAGTTGCACCGATCTTCAGCATAGTATGCTGGAACTTTCCATGTTGCAGCAAAATAGAGACTATTTTTTAATGACTTTGCAAACACTGGTTATTTTTAAATGACCATTCCGAAAATTGACTAGCCCGTACTATTTTAACCATATCTAGTGTACGTAAGGCCATCTTTTTACTGGCTACGACTTTAATTATTTACAGTTTAAACTCATAAATCCAATTCATTTGCAAACAGTCATGTCCCGAACTTGCACTTTATTACTCCTATATATATATATATATATATATTTCGACTATTATTTTGAGAATAACTATATAGTGTCATAAGCTCCGGCTTGTCGTTGTTGAAAAGTCAGTTGCATTTTAAAGCAAATTACTATAGGATATGTTGTTATATCTAGAATGAGATATTTTATTCCATACGTTTATTTATTTTTTTAAAAGGCTTGACAATAGGTAAAATGCTTTGAGAGTAACCACAAGAAGAACTTGCGGTAAATAATTGGGCAAGAACAAAGAAAAATCTGACACCACTGCTCAATATAATTGGCTACAATGAAATTTACAATATAATAAGAGGAAAAAAAATTGTTAAAGGGGAGCAGTAAGTGGATAATATAATTGGTTGCTCTTAATTCTAAAAGCATGTCTCCAAAAGTTAAACCACTTATCTTTCAAAATTAAAAATTATCAGCTTTTGTTTATGGTGTTGTCCACTTTAGACCACTTTCTTTTTTGTGTTCCTATAATGAGTTAATATTATACTATATTAATATCTCTAGGGGTGAAAATGCACAAAAAGCTATCGCAATATATTCTTGAAAACGGGGAACATTATTTAAGAAAATGCTAGGTACATTATTTAATAGTTTTTTTCTAGTAAAGAAAAAGAGTAGAGATTTGTCATCAATCAAAAGTAACATATCCATAATTACTACTATTAAACAATTTTTAATGAATTGTGGAATTTGTAGTGTTAATGGTAGATTGTAGAAGGTGGTTTTGCATATCATCCATGTATTTATGTTGTGCATTGCTTTGCTTAATTTCTTAGGATTTAACTTATATATGGATAGTGTTAAAGAAAAACTATACTATATAATACTATATTACTTGTATTGTGACCTATTATAGCATTACTAATTGTCTTTTGAATGACGTGATAGTGTAATTTTTTAAAATTATCAGCTTATAGAAGTCAATTTAAATAATACTGCATTTATATTGCAACTTAGGCAAAGAAATTTTAGAAGGATCATATCCAATGATAAATTAATGTAGTCCTATTTTGATCTTGACTTAAAAAATGTGTTAATTCGCAGCTTAAATTAACGTGTCTAAGTTCAATGCATTCGATCGAAAATTATATAAGGTATTGCTAGTTGCAAAAGTGGAAAGGTGACTAAATCCATAATCATTATTTTGCAATTATATCCTTAATTAGGAATTTGTCCATGGCAATTAAAATTTGGATTGTAGATTTAGTCAAGGAATATACTCTAGTTATCCTTTAATATTCTGTTGGCCATAAAAGGAAACAAAAAAGCCAAAGGATGTGGATAGAGAATTATTGAAAAAAATATTGACGTACAAGGTACAAATATCTTTTCTTAAACTATGATGTTTATCTTAATTTTCCTTTTACTAAGAAATGCGCAACTACTTTTAGAAGGATAAAAAGGCGTCCATTTGTGTCACTAAATGGGGGGTTTGAAGCTGAATTATTCATATCTCAACTAATTAAGTGTCTTTGTATTTTTTTTTTTTTAATTTTATAACCACTTATTTGCTTATAATATGTCTGGTTCATTCATATTTAAAGACAATATAGCAATGATAAGATATGTATTCGTTGTGTCTTAATATTTGCAAATTAAATTAAAAAAAAAGAAAAAAGAAAATGGTCCTTAAAGATTTAGTCAATTTTGGTTAGGCGAATTATATAAATGTCTCTGCTAATTTAATAAAATTAGTTGTGCTTCTCCAATTTGAAAAATGACACATGCTTCTTTTTCTCTAATAATGAAAAGAAAATGGTATCAACTTTCAAATTTATTTCACTTGAATATCGTGTTTATTTGTCTTTGCTGGTCCAATATAGGCTGTTTAAGAAGAATTAACCTAAAGCCGGTTATTCAACTACTTAAATTAAAAATAAGCGATGAATATACAATATTGCATAATCATGTATAATCAGTGTATTATTTATGTATACCAGATGCAAAAAGTAAACAGATAATCCAATCTGCTATTTGTGTAAAGATCTCGTTCAGTTTAAAAGGTTACAGACCAGGCCCATCATGAGGCCCAAAAACCCAGGCCCATCATAAAGCCCAAAAAGCTACGGCCAGCATGAGATCACATACTGTTAATTACAGAGTTAATCACTCAGCTTCAAGAAAAAACAGAATCAATTGAGGCGCAAATGCAAGACTTAAAGACAAAAGATTTTTCTTGTTACCTTTTTTGTAACTGGATTAGTTAGAAAATGCAAGTTCCTTATTATTGGAATGATTACAAAATTCGAATTAAAAATTATTTTTAATTTAACACTAGTTTCATAGTGTTAAATAAATACGGAACTAGTAACTGTTTTAAAGAAGGAAAAAAATAGAACGGAAAGACCAAAATTTTTTTTTTTTTGACATCTTTACTGTAGAATGCTATTTTTTTATTTTTTGTCGAAAGAAATTTTTAATTTCAACTAGTATTCAATGTACCACGCTTGCTCTTTTTGATTCAAGTAGCAAGTCTCAAAAATAACCAAAACTAGGATAACTATTTAAAGTATTCAATATAGGTTTCTATTTACATTCTTGTTGACCTGTTATATACACTTGAAATGTAATGTCTTTTGTTCAGTCTATAGCTTCCTTCTTCTGGTTTTTGAAATCTTCTACTATTCCTTTCCATCCAGATACGATACACCACAAATGCAAAAATACCCTAGGATTGTTTTTCTTGGATTCCTGTTATTGACATTAGTTGATAACCAATTCAATTCAGACTCCTAGTTAGTGATGCTCCTTTGGTACCTTAGCCATACCACATTCCCTTCCACAAGCTTTTCGAGTATTGGACATGTGTTTTTTCAATATCTCTGTCACATAACACATATAACCGGGGCATCTGGATACCCCATTGTATGCGGCGAAATCAGAGAGTTCAATTTCTTGCTATTAAGTCACTTCATAAGAACACCTCAAGGCCTCGAGGACGCGAAGCTGTGATCGAGTTCCCTCTCTCGAAGCTCGTTGAGGCCCGACCTAAAGAGAATATTGATCGAGGCTAGAGTAAAATAGGGGATTCCCAAGGCATCCGGCTAAGTCTGACAAAGATGGCCTGTCCGGAGCCTGTATCAAGGTGTCGCATCTAGCCGTCCCATCTCCATATCTTTACAATTAATGTATTTCGTATTATATTGGGATCTCCCTCCTATATAAAGGGGATCTTTACCATTTTGTAAAGGGTTGTCGTTGCTCCAACTATTCTACATAAGATAAATAACAATTCTCTCTTTTCTCTCTAACTTATTCTCTCGATATTATTGCTCATATTTATTTGCCTTCATACTTGTTCTTCACTTATTGCTCGTCACTGGCCATAAAAAACCTCCTGTAATTATATCTTAACTGTTAGCTCTTTTCCGATTATCCCCGATAGCTCGAGCCGGGGCCAGGCATCGACCTCGAGGCCCCTCATCGGTCAGTCCGAGGCCAGAATAGCTAACCCTCCCGTTCGATTGTAATTCCATTTCAACTCACATTTCATCTTCTATTTTCACATATCTAGCATCAACTGCTTAGCAAACTAGCATAAAAATAGATCACGTATTTTTAGAGTCTCATCAACAAATTTAATTGTTATTACTATTTTTACGGTAAACACTTTGACGCCCACCGTTGGGCTAAAAATAATAATAATTATTTTCTTGCTGGTTTCGTTACACAACGCAAGTTATCTTTCACACTTTTTGTTGTCCAAGATCTTCGATTTCGGAGCTGGCTCAGTGAACAGAGTTGAGAACGGCATCTTCACCTTCTTCTAACCTAGAACAGAACTAAGACCTTAGAACAAGGACAAGAGCTAACCATGTAGGATCTCGATTAACACAAACAACAGACCCTTCAGCCGGAAACAAAAGAACCACCCCTGTTCTCCATCGTCTTCAGCACAGCCTGCGGCTTCTTCTTGTTCTTGAGACTAAAACACAAAAAGGCACAGACATATATACAAGGAGAAGCAACGGCCGTCGCCTCTTCTCCATCTCACAACCTGATGAGAACACCCTTACCCTTTCCTCTTCCACCCTCACAAAACGGAAAAGATCTCCAGAATTTGAAACCAAAGCAGCGAAAATCGACGACAAACAGACCTAGACCAGCCGACGACCTTCAGTCCAAAACGAAAAACAAATCAAGAACAGTAAAGAAAACAAAACAAGTAAAAGCTGGAAACAGTAAGAGTCCGAAAGCTCATTTCGAGTTTTCAAATTGAGTTTGGATGACTGTTTCTATCGGTTCTTTGTTGAAGTCGTTGTCCGAGGTCACGGTCAGTCATACGTCGAGGCTGCTCTCCGAGGTTGTGGGTTCCTAGAGTAGTTTCGTGTTTCTGCTATTTTCCGGCCCTCGTTATGCTACTTGAGGTCCAATTTCTCTTTCTTCCTGCGATTTTTATATATTTTCTGCCTTTCTAAAATTTGCTGTCTTGGTTGATATTATCGTTTATTGAGTAGTTGTTATGCTTGACTCCTTGCTTCATAAAAATGAACTTGTTTGAGTTGCTGGGTTTAGTCATGATAATTAAAATCAAGAAATAGATATTAACGTGAAATAAGAGAGGGATTTGGGCTTAAGAATATTTTAATTACTACTGTAGCTTTATTTTATTCCCTTGGGTTGAGTAGTTGCGTTTAAACCAAAAGAATCAGAATTGGGTTTAAGTTGACAAGAAGGGGAATCAGAATTGGGTTTAGTATCTTTAGTTATTAATTTACTATTTTAATTTACAATAATTTCTTTTACCATATTATCAATCTTATGTCTTAACAAATATGTTAGGGATAAAAGATGGAGTAGTAATGAAGCAATACTTGAAAGGGAATTGTATCCCTTATTCCCTATATTGGTTATATTTTTCATATATCGTCTGATAGAAATTGATTGAGCTTTGTTTGATCTCCCAGAAGCGAAAGCTGAATCAGTAACAGGCTATAATATAGAATATACTGAGGAGCGATCTGTAATACTGGAAGCCAATGTCTCGATGACTCATTCTGACTGAAACAAGAGGCGAATCTTTATCAATTTTCAAATATTTTATTTTACGGATGCAAAAAAAGTTTTCAAAAGTTTAGAAGGGATGTAAAAATTCTGAATTTGCAACATTATACTGTGAACTCTAATACATGCAGACGTAATTTTTAACGTTCTAATTCAAGTATTCGAGCTTTAAGTGGAGAATCACATTTGATAGGGAGCACGCTCAAAGTAAAACTTTCTAGCGCGAATGCGGATTAATCAGTCCCAAGTATACCGAGTTAAAAAATAATGTTCAAAATATTAATTTTCATTTTAAAAAAAAAATATACAGTCAAGTTTTATTTTTTACTAAAAGAAGGAATAAACCATAATTTAGTCCAAGAATTTGACAAAACTACTTTTCCATGGCCATTTACATAGAACTTTTTCATTCACGGGTATGCCTTGGACTAAGAAAAATAAAAGTTAAGAATGTTCCTAGAACTAGATCTATAGATTATTATATAAATTATTTATTAAAAATATTAGAGACTTTTTAACTAAGAACAAGCTTTTTAAAAAAGAATTGTTAAAGAAAACCATCAAAAGAGGCACCCAGTAACATGCGTTCTCTGAAATTTTAGTGTCAATCTCTGATCTTTAGATTCTAATCAATGTAATTGTCGGTTAAAGAATAAGTAATTTTATGTTGAACTTTTAGGAAAATTTTTATAAAAGTTAAAGGACTTTAATACACCTTTATCTAGAATGAAGTTTAAAATTCTTGTGTTTTTCTTTCTTATTTTTGTTATATGAACAAGAACAATATACGAGGAGATAAGAGAGAAGCCAATATTTTCACATAAAAAATAAATATACGAAGAAGTCAAGAGAATTTAATATTATATATATAAACAAATTTACCTATATATACAGTATAATTTTTCAGCAAAAAAATGTCGAACAAATACAACTTTAAGTTGTCAAAAGTTACAGCTACTGATTTATTAAAATGATCATATATATATATATATATATTTAGTTATTAACTCTACTTTTTCTTTTAATTTTTCTAGTGGCATCTTTTAAATAGTAACATCTTTTTAGTTTAAAATTATTTTCGTATAAGTTCTAGAAGCTGATTAGCTTGTAAAAATCTATATATGCACGTGAACCTAGTAGCTTTTATCTAGATGATATGTGTATTAAAAAAATTATTAAGTATTTCTAAATATTTAATTGTAGATCTAATTATTTAATTTAATATAGTTATAAAAGCTCAAAAATTTAAATCTTTAATCTGCCTCCGATGATTTGTAATAGTAATTTTACAAAGCTTATACTACATGGTAGTCGCAAAAAATCCTTTTTAGGAAGATTTGAGCATGAGACTCAGATTTCAATTAGATAATGTTATTATTATAAGATAAGCTTAATGACCAAAATATTACACTTGGGCACAAAAATTTAGATAAAGTATAATTAAACTCCTAGTTTTTAAATGAAATCACAGATTAAAAGTGATTTGACCCATTTGACTTCTGAAAAAATAACTTATTTTATACAACAAAACTGAGGGTGGACATGTTACTCAATCCAAAAGGCAAAATGGAGAAATTATTGTTTAAATAGTTAGTTCATTTATTGGATCTCATTATATACCAAATCTAAAGCGATATAAATATAATACTGACAAAGTTCATATGCCCTTCTTGATGTAATAAATATAAGAAATGATCAGTAAAATGAGGAATTATTTAAGTGACAAAGAACTTGCTTCTAGGTTAATAGTGTAATTTTTTTTTATACTAACACTGTATACAAATAGTTTAACTTCTGTCTACTAACATTGCATAATTTTTTTAAATCTTCAAATTATATCGATTGATCTTCAACAATAAATAACTTTATGTAACTCCTAATTTGATATATAATATAAAAATAATGTAAATGACCTACTTTAGCAAAGTATATACTGATATAACATAGAAATAAATTACTACAATATCAGTATAAACACGATAAAAGCTGGTGTTTATACAAAATTAATCATACTAATTTACATGGTTGAGTAATTAAGGTGAGATCATGTATTTCAAAAAAAAAGGGACAGTATGGTGCACGCAACATCCCGCGTTCATGCAGAGTCCGGGGAGGGCCACATTCCAAAGGAGTGTTATGTAGGCAGCCTACCCTTATGCATGAATCAGTGGTTGATTCCGCGGCTCGAACCCGTGACTTATAGGTTCACACGAAGACAACTTTACCATTGCTCTAAGGCTCCAAGATGAAAATATATATTAATTAACTATAATTTAGTAATAAGAATATACGACAACAACAATAAACCTAGCTTAATCTCATATGTGGGGTCTGGGAAGGGTAGTGTGTACACAGCCTTATTCCTACCGTATAAAAGCAGGGAGGTTGTTTCCGATAGGTCCTCGTCTTAAGAAACGGTAAAAATAAAGTAACAAGCAATAACAACAGTAATATAATAAGTAATGAAAGCGAGTGACTTAGTAATAAGAATACGTGTGAAGATATATATATATGTCGTGCATTTATTGAATTGGTGTAAACGTAAACTAATATTACCCTATAAACACACACATGTGCACATGCAACTACAACATAAGCATACATTAAGAAGGGATAGAAGACATTCTTTTTCTTCCTTAGAAAAACAAATCTTCTTTCTTAACTAAATAGGTTATCCTTAATGTCTTCTTCAGAGATGATTTCCACAGTCCAAGATTGTCAAAGGGCAATAATGGCTGCACCATTCTTGACAAAAACATACCAATTAGTAGATGATCAAAGTAGTAATCACATTGTTTCATGGGGTGAAAATGACACTACTTTTGTTGTTTGGAAACCTCTTGAGTTTGCTAAAGATCTTCTTCCCAACTATTTTAAACACAATAATTTCTCCAGCTTTGTTAGGCAGCTCAATACATATGTGAGTTACCTCCTCCTCTCTCTTTTTATTTAATGATACGAGTTCAACTTAAATAAAACATTATTCATGATTCATATACACCTCGACTTGTTTAGGATCAAAGTTTTTTTTTTTTTTGTTTCTCTCGGAACTTACCAAGAAATATTGGAGTTTTATTCCTAGATTTCTTCTGCACTTCTTTTCTTTGATAACATCATGAATTCAGCTTAAATGAAACAGTGATGATTCATATAGTCGACCCCAAATTATTTGGGATTGTGGCGTAACAATTGTTGAGTATTTGTCAAAACTTACCAAGAAATAGAGTTTCTCTCCTGAATTTCTTCTGCATTACATAATCCTTTTTGCTCCATTTCTTTTATTAAAAAATATTTATGATTTTATAGAGAAATGCATATTTTCTGTTGCTCCTAAGGATATTAGCCGACAATATATATATTTTTTGTGTATGTGTATATTATATACAACACATATACACATTTTAGCTAGCAAATACAATTAGTTTCGGCCAACCAACCATATTTGTATTTTGTTATATTTTTCATCTTCTTTTACTATTATTTAGCGATATAGTGTTGCTTTGAAGGAGACATATGAAATTTTTGAGAGTGTTCATATATTAATTAATAGTGAGATTGTAAGAGTGAACTCAAAGAAAAAATTTATCCTTTGCTTTGTGTAGCTTAATTTTTAGACTAGTATTATTAATTTGTTCAAAGAATTGGTGAAATTTAAACCATATTAAAAAAAGAAATTTTTACACAAATAGTTGTTCATATTCATTGTTTACTTTTTCTATCCATATATATAGATTATACATTGATTAACATAATTATATACATATAATACATAAATTATGCATATATTATACCTTCACCTGCTATTTTTAATTTAAGTAATAAAATTATAAAAGAACCTCAAATAAAAAAATAAAAAGAATAAGATGCGTCATAAACAACTCCATTATCCAAGATTTGATATCTCATCCACATTATATATCTTGGTTTTCTAGTTTCCATTATGTATGGTTGGGTGCTGAGGCTTATTTTCTAACAACATAATCATTTTGTTAGGAAAACTTTCCATAATTCTACAAAATCTTTATATATTTATAAAGATTTGATATATATATATATATATATATATATATATATATATATATATATATATATATGATTAGCCATGAATTGGCAAGTTTTACGCTGGCTGCCAACTTACCGCAATATGTCTTGTTTTTTTCGACCTTCAGACTGACAATATAAGCAAGCTCACACGTGCGAAGTTGCTTTATTCATGGAGTATCAAATTTCTGGTTTTTATTTATTTCTTTTTTCAGGGATTTAAGAAGATAGTTCCAGACAGATGTGAGTTTTCCAATGAGAATTTCAAGAAAGGGCAAAAACACTTACTTTGTAAGATCCAAAGAAGAAAGAGTACAACTCAACAACTTCACCATTTGAAACCCTACCATGAAAATATCACAAAAAACATATTGTATCAGCCAAAAACACAAAATAACCCTAGTACTGATGATTTCCTTTTGTTAACACTCACACAAGACAATCAAAGGCTGAGGAAAAGAAACAATTTACTATTATCTTAACTCGCTCACATGAAGAATCTATATAACAACATTATTTATTTCATTCAGAACTACGTTAAACCTGTTGATCAGAAGTCCTGTTTGTTTTTACTTAATGAAGGTCTGAATCTTAGAGTCAACGATCATCGTCATGATCATCAAGTAAATATTGAAGATGAAGAGCCAAAGAGTAGTAGTGTAAAGTTGTTTGGAGTGAGTTTATGTGGGAAGAAGAGATTGCACCATCAATTGATTGATCAAGAAGTATTAGAATGTTGATTAGTGAACATTTCCTTATGGAGCAATAGTACTGTAGATAGAACTTAGCTTTTTAGATTAAATTAGTTGCCCGATGCATAAATTTTTCTGCGTTTATGTAGGATGCACGGAAGGGCCGTGCTTCAAAGGTGTGATATAGGCAGTCTATCCTAATGCAAGCATTAATGGTTGCTTCCATGGATCGAACACGTGGCATATATGTAAAAAAAGGGCAACCGAGTGAACTAAGCTCCCGTTATACGCGGGGTCCGGGAAAGGGCCGGACCACAAGGGTCTATAGTACGTAGTCTTATTCTATATTTCTGCAAGAGACTGTTTCCACGGCTTGAACCCGTGACCTATATGTAACAAGAAGACAATTTATCGTTGCTCCAAGGCTCCGCTTCACCAAATCTCTTCAATTATATGATTTTCGTTTAATTGACTTATTAGTTAGTGCCAAAACTTACACATACTGCTTAATACTCCTAATTATCTTGTCCCTTGCTTTATTACTTTGTAGTTCAAATTATGTTCTAATGATGCTGAATCTTCAACCGACGACTGATGTATACACAAAATCATATTAGTTCACCATAGTTAAGTGATACATTGGGTAAAAATATGCATTAACTAATCATGGTTAAGTATAAAAGTGCATATAAAGACACGTGTCATGTGTTTGGTTCAAACATCGGGTGTAATTAAATTTTTCTAGACCCGATATGTACAAAAAATTATATTAGTTAACCACGATTAAGTGATATATGAATGGTAGTAGTACAATTTTAAGTGTAGTTAAGATCTTGTACTTGCTATATGTATTTTATCATTTGTAGTACTTGCACAAAATCTTCAACTAATCAATTTGTAGTACCAATGAGTGAAGTAGAATGTGTGTAGTACAATATGTAATTTGTACTTTATTTTTGACAAAGACATCACATAATATACAAATTTATTGTCCTAGAAGTACCAGTACAATTGTAGTACTGTGTTATACAATTTACACCTTCAAAATCTCCCCTTTATATGTTTTCAAGATCAACATGATTTCTCATAAAAGTTAAAGTGTCTTATATAAATAGGTGGAAGTGTTCAATAGGGGCAACCTAAGATCATATGTATGACGTTTTTTTTATTTTAATAATTTTTGTAATTGTGATACATATGTTCTCAGGTCGCCCCTGTTGAACTATTTTCCATCATTTGATTGAATAAGATTTTTGATCGAGATTGTTGGTGTTGGCGATGTTGGATTTGATTCACTATCTCGATTTATTTTAAAAGATTGACCAAGGTGAGCTTAAGGATGAATAATTTTCTCTCTATTAACCCCAAATTGCATGTTAATTTTTTTTCTATAACAATTATGCACTATTTCCTTGTCAACAATTTGATGAGATTCATGTCCCACATTATTCTTTGGGAAAACTATGCAATATAGTCACTTCCAAAAATTATACTAAGTAAAAATATATTATTTGTATATTAAAGTATAATATATATATATATATATATATAAAAGTATGTATGTATGTATGTATGTATAGCCGATATAATTATTTTTAGCCGACCGACTGAATGTGAAAAATCTCCAAAAGGCATCTTTAAATTGTGAAAGCTTATCCAATACTGGTTCGGATCCAGCAGTACCAACTTGAGAGCATGCCTGGAAATGTTATCTTTCATGAAAATGCTATTAATTGAACATTTCAAGTTAGTGATACCCATTACCCCTTTGTCAGAATATTTTATCTACGTTGATTATAATGCATATATATATGTTTTCCATCAATAACTAGTGTTTCATAAGATAGATAATGCGTTGCACGTGTATTCTGTGCCTATTAATTAAAAAATATATAGAATATTGAATACGAATGAATTATTATAATAGCAATTGATGTAGAGATATATACAACGATCATTTAAATTAAAAAAAATACTTTATCTGAAAATATAATTGTATTGACAAAATTAAATTCTAGGGATAACTTCAAGCTAGAAGTACTTTGGCCATGTTTATGGGAAAATTTACTTTTTTCAGCTTCTACCACTATTCGAAAGTACCTCAAAACACCTTAACTCTCCAAAATAAGCACATTTAAAAAGAAATATTTATCTTTGACTTCCCAAAAACTTGGCCAAACAGATTGGCTTACATATTTGGATGTGAGCAATGTGGTGAGAATCGACATTTTTTAATTTGTCTAATTCAATTTGAAGTTTGATCGTCCAATTCGTATAGAGGCGTCAAAAGAACATTAAACAACCAAACTACATTATCTTAACGAATTCATTCTATGAGCTATTGTAGGTTCGATAACTTTGGGAAAAGAAATATATGGACATATAATATAAGTATATAATGTAAATAATTAAAACATTAAATTAAAAGGAAAAAAAGAGAGAGGAGAAATTAAAACACAACCCTAAAATTTGTGAATTCTAATCAACCTAAAACTGCGTGAATCTTCTTTGATTCAAGTATCATAGTATGGTGTGATACAACATATGAACGAATATATAAGATTCAGGTTCACAACTAAAATATATAGGTAAATCATCAATAACAATAATAAAGAAAGCAACAATTACAACAAGAATATATTAACACAATAATTAAAAAAAAAAAAAAGGAGAGCGTGAACAAAAGCTCAAACTTCTTATAAATAGATACAGGTAGTAAAAAGCCTATTGTATGCTAACACAAGGTACACATGGAGTTCTTTTGTTTATTAGCTAAGCAAAGAGGTTTAGCTATCCAAGTAATAATGATTCAAAGGTTAAGCCCTATAATTCGAGACATAAACCAGATTTTAGATCAGAAACTTGGAAGAACTATAGAGATCTAAGAGAGGTACTTTGGGAACTTGGAATTTTGTGTATTCACAATCAATTCATGAATTGCTTGATTTGATGATATTCCTAATATGGAAAAGCCTCCTTAAGGGTGGGTTAGCTTAGTCAATTCGGCTCAAGACGTCGTTTGTTGGCAAAACCGCCATAGAAATTTCGATTTTTCAATAGAACGGAGGCGAACTGATCAATAAGCAAGAGGCCCTACGTACTACAAACGAATACACCACAAGATCGAACTGCACTTATGCCTCTCCCGCATCAACCGCCCCCCCCCCCCCATGTAGGGATTCTATATATTTATGTTTGGAGTGCGCGCGTTATGCGTGTGCCTGTGTCATTGAGTAATTTAAAAAAAAAATATCTCATAAATGTTAGTATATGAGAAATTGTGTTTGAGCTATAAAATAAAACACATATGTTCCAAAAAAGGATGAATATTGATCTTATATAGTTAACTCAAAGAAGTTGTCCTGTAGAAATCTTTCAATTTAAAATCTATTCCTGTTTCATAATTTTATAACTTTCTTTTCAGTTTTAGCAAGAATATGTAAGCCTTGAAGATTTAAGAGTTTTTCTAAAATACGTCTTGGATAGTTATTTTCAAGTTCATCCTAAAGACATAAATAGGGTCAATGAATCGAGAGAAAATACTTTTTTTTATTTTTATTTTTATTTTTTTTATCTTTGTTCTATTTCAATCAATAAAAAGCACCGCTAACAGCGTTTTCTTTGAGCGAGCGACATTTTTTGGAAATATATTTTAGTAAATAGGATTCTTCTAACTTTCTTTTGAATTGGATATTATGTACTTAGTAGTTAGTACATGGTAATTAATTATATCTTTTGATCTTATTTTTATTGCTATGATAAAAACATAGTAAATTATTTATAATTTCTTGCCAAATTAAAGATGAAGACAATGTACAACACTCATCAAATTAAAATTTCAAAAGCTTTTTGTATCTTTCATATTTAATCTAAAATGGGAAATATAAGATGTTTCTTTGTTTTTAAACTTTTAAGTTGAGAAAGATTTTCAACTTTTGTTGGTAGAAGGAAATTGTAGAGAGACCGAGGTTATGCCAAATTATTTATACGATAAATTTCTTTATAAGGTAATAACTAATTACATCTATTCTTTAATTGGTAGTATATTAGAAATTATTTTTAACTTGCTATCACAAGTTAAACTCACTATAGTTTAAAAAAAAAATACTTATATTGTTAGTACATAGCCATGTCACAACCACCAATACATTAAGAAAAATGCTATAAAAAGATGTTGCGTATTTTTTTTTCTCAACATATAAAAGTTTTTGAGCTAATATAAAATGAAGAAATATGTAACTCAACAAATTTACTTTTGTAATTCTAAATATAACTATATATTTTTGCATGATTAGGAATAGGAGACACAAATTTAACTACATAGAATGGAAAAAATAAACGAATGGATAATTAGTATGTGGTAAATTTTATATATTTATCGTTTATAGTTGTATTAAGCTTTAACGGATAAATGTATTAATAATTAATTTATTTAGTCTAAACTGATACCAGAATAAGAAAAGAAATGGACAAAAACTTGGGACAAGCAAGATAACTACGTTTCGTTTTCAAAAATTGAAGTCACCTACAAGGAAATAAATTATATTAATATGCTAATATTTAGGACTTTTTTACTTAGTTCAAATAAGGAATGTTTTGACAAGTACAATTTTTAATCAATTTTGAAGTACTACATATTAGGAAAATAACTTAAATTACAATTTTGTCCAAAGTTAAATTTATTTTTAAAAGGTAAAAAAGGCGAATAACATTTCGCTAAGGGCCTTCGTACTTTTAATATGGTATAAATATGCGAGATTAATAATACTCAGTATGGCTAATATTAATATTAGATATCCTATATTGTATGAAGTTTAAGATAATATTTAAATTGAATTATAAATCATACCGGTATTAGCTATAGTGAGAAAAAAAATGACAATCAAACAAATGATAAATGATCTCTCACATTGTAAAGTATTTTCGTATTAGTATTAGTGCAATTTTACTTGCAATTAGATTTTAAATTATGTAATAGCTGTGACATTCTACACATACAAGTTAATTTTATAACCTATCTTACATTATCCTAAAAGTAGTTTCTTATTTATTATTCCAAAAAAGTTAGAAGATTTCAGATGCCCAGAATTTACTTTACAAAACTCTCTGTAGTAGCGACACGTAAAGCAGCATTTCAGGAATGCGACTTATAAAAAGCAATCGTTAAATGTGACGTATAAAATCATTTAGTTAATGCAAATTATAAGTCGCATTTATTATTTGGCATTTATATATTAACATTTCCGACTCTATAGGTTTAACATTTCTAGCTCTATAGGGAACTGAAAGTCAATGGAGTTTTGTCACAGAGTTCAGTTATTGATTCCTTTGGTTTATGTGATTGCTCTTTTTTCCACAATTTTCGCTGTTGTTTCTGCATCCAACGAGGTATGTCAATGTTTCTGTATTTGATTTGACCCTTTTTTTTCTTGTTATCTAATCCTAAGTCTAATAAGATTAACTTGTGTAATTGAGTTGATTGTTCGTCTTTCTTATATTTTGAACTTAACGAATAGATGATTAAATTCTCCTTTTCTGAAAGGAAGTCCGAAATTTGAAAATAATCAATAAGAGTCAGAGTAGCAAGTTTGTAATTTTACAATAATGGCAATAATATACATAAGAATTTTGAGCTAATGAAACAGTCCGATTTTTGGAATCTCAACTTTGATGAGTTGGAATGTTGGATTAATATCGGCATTATTATACATTGAGTGTGAAATTGGTTATTTTAATTGAAATTTGACTATTATAGTACTTAATTCTTATAGGTATGGTATTTTAAATTATTTGTAAATTGTGCGCATGCCTTTTAGTTCTCGCCTTTTACTTCAAGCTCCACAGACCTTGTTGCTTTTTTGCGCGTTTAATAACACTGAAAATTGGAAAGGAAGGAGTACTTTAATATATAAAGATGCAGTCTGGTGGGAACTTTCTTGTGGGATTCCTAAGAAGGGGATTTCAACGGGCATATCGGGGAGTCTGCTAGTGGCTATGGCGAGGTTTATGGCGGCTTTGGTTTTGGGGTTAGGAACGGAGGCGGCACTTCTCTGTTGGATTTCGCTAAGGATTTTGAGTTGGTGATTGCCAACTCTAGTTTTCCAAAGAGGGAGGAGCATTTGGTTACTTTTCAAAGTACGATGCCAAGACTCAGATTGATTATAAAGGATTGCAAGGTTATCCTGAGCGAGTCACTCACGACTCAACATAGGCTCTTGGTGATGGACGTCAGCATCATGATATAGAGGAAGAAGAAGGTGGTTCAGGGTCGTCCGAGGATTAGATAGGGTGCCTTGACGAAGGATAAAGCTCCGGAGTTGGAGGGGAGGCTATAAGGTCCTGGAGGAGTAGCGGGGATGCAAGCAATATATGGATGATGACGACAAACTGTATAAGGGAGGCGGCGAGAGAGTTGTTAGGTGTCTCGAAGGGTTACTCGCGGTCATAGGGGAGACTGGTGATGGAACGTCGAGGTCCAGGGAAAGGTGGAAGATAGGAAAGCGGCGTATCGGAGGTTATTGGAGAGTACAAACGAGGAGGAGAGGCGGAGCAACGAAGATAGTTAAGCTAGGAAGGTGGCGAAGTTAGCGGTCGCAGAAGCTAAGAATGCAGCGTTTGATCGCCTGTATGAAGAACTGGGGGCAAAGGCGGGGACAAGAAGTTGTTCCGGCTAGCCAAGCCGAGAGAGGGGACGGCTCGTGATTTAGACCAAGTGAGGTGCATCAAGGACGAGGAAGGCAGAGTGTTGATGGAAGACGCTAAGATTAAGCAGAGAACGAAGGGGACAGAGACATTGTGCTAGGTGAATTGGAACACTCCGAGAGTCACCCAGATTTTAGCTACTATAGGTGTATTAATGTCGAGGAGGTCGTGGGGGCTATGCGAGATGAGCAGGGGCAGAGCGACCGGGCCAGACGAGATTCCGGTAAAATTTTGGTCCCTAGGGAAGTTCTTTGGAGATGCCTGGAGGTGAAAGGTGTTCCAGTGGATTATATTAGGGTGATTAAAGACATGTATGATTGAGCTAAGTCTCAGGTTAGGACAATGGGGGGCGACTCGGAGCATTTTCCGGTTGTTCTGGGGTTACACCAAGGATCTGCGCTCAGCCCGTTCTTGTTTGCTCTGGCGATGGACGAACTGATACACCATATTCAAGGAGAGTGCCATGGTGTATGTTATTCGCTGATGATATAGTTCTGATTGATGAGACGTGAGAGTGCTAATGAGAGGTTGGAGGTTTGGAAACGGATCCTTGAGTCTAAAGGTTTCAAGCTGAGTAGGACTAAGATAGAATACGTGGAGTGCAAGTTCAGCGACATGTCGGGAGAAACGGACATGGACGTGAGGCTTGCCGCTCAAGTCATTCCCAAGAAAGGGAGCTTCAAGTACCTGGGTCGATTATCCAGGGGGATGGGGAGATTGACGAGGATGTCGCGCATCGTATAGGAGTGGGGTGGATGAAATAGAGGCTGGCGTCTTGTGTGACAGGAAGGTGCCTCCAAAACTTAGAGGTAAGTTCTATAGAGCGGTGGTTAGGCTGTCCATGTTGTATGGTGTAGAGTGTTGGCCAGTTAAGAATTCCCATATCCAGAAGATGAAAGTTGCAGAAATGAGGATGCTGAGATGGATGTGCGGGCACACTCGGCTGGATAAGACTAGGAATGAAGATATTCGGGTGAAGGTGGGCGTGACTCCCATGGAAGACAAGATGCGGGAAGCTAGGCTTAGATGGTTCGGGCATGTGCAGAGTAGAAGTATGGATGCCCCCGGTTAGGAGGTGTGAACGGCTGACCTTGACGGGTACGAGGAAAGGTAGATGACAACCTAAGAAATATTGGGGAGAGGTGATCAGGCAGGACATGGTGCAGCTGCAGATTTCCGAGAACATGGCCCGTGATAGGAAGTTGTGGAGGTCGAGCATTATGGTTGTAGGTTAGGAGATAGGAGGCTAGTCTGATAGTGTTTTGTTTTAGGCTACTAGTGGCCCCAGTTGCGTCCGTAGTATTTCTTCAGGGTTGTAGGTTAGGTTGTAGGAAGCTAGTCTGGAAGTGTTTTGTATTAGGATGTTAGTGGCTCTTGTTGTGTCCATATTATTCCATCGTGTTCGTAGTACTGTGCCATTATTACAGTTTAGTGTTATTACTTTTCTCTATTTTTTGGTTATTACGTTGCTGGTGTTATCTTTCCGGATTCCTTTGTTGTTACTACTACACTGTCTTGTTTTCATCTTATTCTGCCGAGGGTCGATCGGAAACAGCCTCTCTAATCCTCCAGAGTAGGGATAAAGTCTGCGTACATACTATCCTCCCCAGACCCCATTTGTGGAATTTCATTGGGTTGTTATTGTTGATTCCTAAGAAGTTTAAGTGTTAGTTGTTTCTTTGTCCTTTTGTTCTCAATAAACTGAGGATTAGTTGGAAAATGGTTGGATCTTCGTAGTGGAATTCTTGTTCTGTACCTATGCAACTAAAATATTGGATGCCAAAAATGTTGGCATGAAGGGAAATGAGACTGGAGCTTTTCCTTTTGATAAAACTTAGAGAAAGTTTCTAAATTTGAATGCATTGAAAATGAAGAGTAGTTGAATCTTCTGGTGTGATTCTAAGAAACTGATTTGTTTCATTTTTCCTTCTGCTTTTGTACTCATTACTCAATGAACGAGAAAGTTCAAATTTGTGGAGGACCTCTCATTTGAATCATGGTGGATGAGTAGAAATATGAACTGTCATATGCACATAATCTTGTGGAGTAAATAAAACAAATAGGATCGTCGTATCAATGTCAAGCAGTTTCTTTTCTAGGATGGTCTAATCGATTTTTTATGTTTTGCAGTTTTGTGATGCCACATTTGTTTATGGAGATTCTGGGTGCAATATTCCACCGTCAGTTTCATCAAAGATACTGATAAAAGGAGGAACAGTAGTGAATGCTCATCATAAGGAGGCTGCTGATGTGTATATAGAAGATGGAATAATCGTGGCAGTGCAGCCGAACATTAAGGTATCTGTTAAAGTTTCTCTTTTTAGTTTGAGTTTGTTAATTGAGTGGGAAGTGAATAATAAATGATCCTCAGGAGAGCTAGTAGGGTTGGTCAATTGTGATTGGCCTCTATGAGCTGATAGCTAATTCGATGCCAATTATTGTTTTTGATTTATTTCTGGCTGTGTTTTATTCTTATTATGTGGGAATAACGAAAGGGTCTTACAAAGAAATTTGTTATTCGGTTAACTATCTGAACAACGGAAAAAACAGTTCTCATCTGTTTCAAGTTTGACTGGTATGATTGTGAAATAAATGGAATCTCTGTACTTATAACTTCTGCAACTTAATTCATGATTTGAATAAAACCTGGTCCCTCGTATACCAAGATCGAAAGACTAGCAAGCAAGGAAGTAAAGTATGTTTTAAGTAGTCTAGAGATGGATAAGACAAGATTTTCAAGGACATCTTAAAAGCCACCTGGGCGCAGTGCAGTGGATCTATGGATGTAGGATCCTATATAGGCTTTTACTTGGGAAAGAATAGCTTTTTTGACTTTGGTACCAGCTTGCTAACTACCACATCATCATTGCTGAATATATGTTTTCCCCATTCCTTATCTGGATAACAATAACTTCTTTTACGACACTGAAGTTTGCTGAGGAGAATTGTTTTGGTCTTTTCTTGGTCCTTCACTTTGTCTTCATGTTAGCATGTGTCTCACTTGTTGATCAGCGAAATGGTTCACATTTAATCCATTTACCGCTTGAGTGTATTCCTGAAACTCTTTGTATGTTCTCAATGGTTGATAATCTTTATGTTTGGCGAGTATTTCCATTGCTGTTTGTCTGAATATGATGCACATCTCAGTTTACAAGATCATCTGCAGGTTGGTGATGATATCAGAGTCATTGATGCAACTGGAAAGTTTATCATGCCAGGTAGAGTTTCTTTCTTCAGGCCATGGTGTTCAGTTGATTGCATCTCTAGTATCAGAATAATATTTTTGCTTTTCTCTTCCAGAAAGACCAATAACGCATGTCTACTTTAGACAAAATACGTTTTGTTGTCATATATGCAGTTCTTACATCCATTCTACCTATTGTAGTTTCATGTGAATAAAAAGAGAGTTTTCCTGTAGTGAGATTCCCTTGCTTAATGTAAAAATATTCAGCTTTGAGTGGTAAAATATACATCTGAGCATTTTCTTGAAGTTATTGTTCCTTATAAACCTGTCTCACTAGTAAACTGGCTGACAGATAATTTATCATTGTTTGCTTATTCTCATGATGACGACAGGAGGAATTGATCCTCATACACACCTTGCTATGGAATTTATGGGTTCTGAGACAATTGATGACTTCTTCAGTGGACAGGCGGCTGCATTAGCTGGTGGAACAACAATGCATATTGACTTTGTTATTCCCGTAAATGGAAGCTTATCTGCAGGTTACAAAGCTTATGTAGAGAAAGCAAAGAGGTCATGCATGGATTATGGTTTTCACATGGCAATTACAAAATGGGATGAAACTGTCTCAGAGGATATGGAAATTATGGTCAAGGAGAAAGGTTCTTATTTCTAGAGAGTGTGTCATTTGTGTGAATACTTTTTAAACTTTCGGTTCATACTTGCAGAGCATGCCATGGGGAAGCATTTTTCATTCTGACTTTTTGTTGTCTCTTTGCTTTACTCTTCTTGACTATCTTTCTCTTACCCTAGGCATCAACTCTTTCAAGTTTTTCCTTGCCTACAAAGGCTCTTTTATGGTTAATGATGAGCTTCTGATGGAGGGATTGAAGAAATGCAAGTCCCTTGGTGCCTTAGCTATGGTTCATGCAGAAAATGGGGATGCTGTATTTGAAGGTCAAAAAAGAATGATTGAACTTGGTATTACAGGTCCAGAGGGACATGCATTATCAAGGCCTCCAGTGGTAAAGTCAACCAATTTTGCCTTGAGCTTTCATACCTAGGGATAATGCTGCTTTACTTTTTTCCTTTATCTCCTAGCTTGTCAACGTACATGCATGTACTTTTTCTCCATTGCCACCAAATAATGGCGCTTTGATTTCCAGAATGAACTAATTATTTGGTAGGCATTTGTGCTGTAGGATGGTTATTCTTTCTCATTATTTAGAACCAGCAAAGTGATAAGAGCAGAGAATAATGTCTAGGACATTGAGATGTAGGAAATATTCTTCATTTTCTAGCAAAATGTATATTACAAGGCATAACATTTTGAGACAAGATATTAAGGCATGGTGACCAACCTTATGAGATATAGATTCTATCTGTGACAACTCAACAGAGATAGTGAAGTGAAGTATTTTTACTTTAAGCTTTTATGTGGTTAAGGCTCCTTTGGAATTCTCCCTTTCTCTTTCTTAAACATTTGTGCTGTTTCTCTTTTGGTAGAAAAAGTTTTAACAGTTCGCCAACTGCGTCTCAAAAGAAAAAGTATTCATCGTTGTAATAGCTTACGTTGGTCAACGGTCAACCTCACCAAATAATATCTACGAGTCTTATTCTTTTTTGATGTACAATGTGAAAGTGCGGTATTATATTCTGCTGATTCTCTTTCGTGAAATTAATTAATTAAGAGTAGGATGAGAATTGTGCAGCATAGAAACAAATGTGAGTGAATTGTTCGACATGACAGAACTTGCTTTCTAGATAAATTATAGGTGATTGAGATGAAGAAATGGAGGTACTAGTTTTATTTCTATTAGTGGGTTAAACTGATTATATGGGCTAATTCAATAAGCTATGTTTTGTGTAGACATATAATTGAATTACATATGAATAAGTAATAAACATGTTTAGATCTTCTGCATATATTGACGGCTTAGGATAGACGTGTGATCGTTGGTCAGATAATTGGAAGAAATTTTGGACACAGCAAAGCTTGGTAACTATAGTTGTAAGTCATGGATAATCAGGGACACGGACATTTCAGAAGTGTTCATGCTACATAGCAGAAGGGATTAGGACAATATTAGGTACTCATAATTATATGAATTAAATATTTGTCAGATTATGGTGTTTTCTTCAAGTTTGTTGTTATTTTTCGTATTTCTGTTCTTTCTAGCCAACAATGCACCCACTGTGACTATGAATTTTTGTGCTTTGATTTGGCAAGGCTATTTCATTCTTTGTTTAACTTTTCCTAATGCTGTTCCTTGCAATGTCATCAATAATTGCAGCTGGAGGGAGAGGCTACTGCTCGAGCTATTCGTTTGGCTGGCTTTGTGAACACTCCACTGTATGTTGTTCATGTCATGAGCATTGACGCGATGGAAGAAATTGCCAGAGCTCGGAAGTCAGGTTTGGCATAAACTTTTTGAAGAGTGTATTTGATGACAATTTGAATGAGTGGCTTTGTAATGCCTACTTTATGGCGAATGTGCCTTGATTCCTTGTCCCATCTAAGAATTACTAGTCTGTAGTAATCTTCAAGTTCTTGGTTTCAGCCTCATCAAATCATTCATGCAAACCCAGTCTGGAGTTAAAATTTTTGTTCAGTGTTTCCTAATTGACCATAGAGCTCCTCTGGTTTGGTCCTTTTCTGGTCTCTAGCAGTAATGAAATTGTTTCCTCTACTTTGAAGTGGGAACTTGTAATTAAAACTTTACTTATACCTGTAGTGTTTTTACCTCTAATAATTCATCAGTTTGCGTTTCTGTCTGCTCTTTGAAAGACATACTTATTTGCATGCTTGTAGATTTGAGCCTATTTTGCTTCCATGTCAATGTTGTTTATCAAAAACTATGCTTCAGATGCCAGTTTCATGCCACTTGACTTATGCCTCTAGACTACATGTACCATCTCATTTCAGGTCAGAGAGTTATTGGGGAGCCAGTAGTTTCAGGTTTAGTTCTTAATGATTCAGTACTTTGGGACCCTGACTTCCATTTTGCAGCTAGGTAAAAATCATTTTCTCCTCTGTGGTTTATAATTTCTTTTTTCTTTTTCCTTTCTTTTTCTCCCGTCATAGATGGCATAAAATGTGCACTTTCCTAGTTCAGGTATGTCATGAGCCCACCAATCAGAGCACCAGGTCATGGAACAGCTCTTCAAGGAGCTCTTGCAACGGGGCTTCTGCAGGTTTTCATCTTGATCATTGTATAGATATGAAATGTGCTTTTTTGTGATGTCGCAAATTTAAAAGCTACTTGGGGTTCCATCTTCCATAGGCCATATCTGAATATTCCACTTTCCCCGTCGTATGATTCTGTCCATCAACTCATATGAGCAAGATGGAAGTTATTGGTATTCTTTTCTTGCAGCTGGTAGGAACTGATCACTGTACCTTCAACTCAACTCAGAAAGCCCTAGGAATTGGTGATTTCCGGAAAATACCAAATGGTGTTAATGGTATGCAAAGTTTTCTCTTTCCTTTCATATATCTATCGCTTTGTCTTTAGCTTCCTTTTACGGTATACTGAAGTTCTTCAGTATAACCCGTTTCTGTATAGGTATGGAGGAAAGGATGCATTTGGTTTGGGATACTATGGTGGTAAGCTGCACCATTATATATTGTTCTTAATATGAGATGATGCTAAAATGAATTGTGTGATATGCAACTATATTATTTACTTTCTTAGGACTTTTTTGTCAGGCATCTGGTCAAATATCTGTCACTGATTATGTTCGCATAACAAGCACTGAATGGTAAACTTGAGCCAAAACTTTTGTAGATCTTCTGATGTTTATTTCAATCTGAATCTCCATCTTCCAGCCTAATGCTTATACTCTCTTTTTTGGTTTAAATCCGCTGTACGAATTCAACTGTCTTATAACGGAAGCTTAACTGGAAATACCTGATCTTGTGTTGTAGTGCTCGGATTTTCAATATCTATCCAAGGAAGGGAGCAGTACTACTTGGGTCTGATGCAGATATAATCATATTAAATCCAAATTCGAGCTTCGAGATTAGTTCAAAGTCACACCATTATAGAACAGATACCAATGTCTATGAGGGTTGGAGAGGCAAGGTAAGCATTCGCAAATTATTGAGTTTTATTTATCCTATAATCCTTGCCAAAAGTATGTTGCAGAACTTTGTCGAATACAGTGATTGTATTGTTTGATGTTCTAGTGAATTTACTTAATAAAAGTAAGAAAGTACTACTACATCAGACCTTCATTTTAACTTTTTCAGACCCAGTTTTCCATTCTTCATAATATGATTTGCTGAAATGTCCTTTATTTACATAGATAGAAGCACTCACGTACTCGATTATTGCATTTTTCGGGAATCTATGCTCTCATGCTGGCTCTTCATGTGAAAGGTGTAATTGTCCAATTCCATAAAGAAAATCTCTATTGTCAGGAGAGGGAACACTATGTTTTCCTATGCAGTATATTTTCTATAATTTAACCTTGCCCTCAAGTCACCCAATTCTCGCAGCCCCCTTCTTTTTACTGCTTCTCAAACATAGCAACTGCTTTACGTTCGCGATTTGTTAAATCTATGCTTTCTTCTTTTTCCTTTTTATTCTTTATGCAGGGAAAGGTTGAAGTTACAATTGCAGGAGGAAGGATTGTTTGGGAAAATGATGAGCTGAAAGTTGTTCCTGGTGCTGGCAAGTACATTGAAATGCCACCTTTTAGTTATCTCTTTGACGGGATAGACAAGGAAGACGCAAAGTACCTGTCTTCCTTAAGAGCACCAGTAAAACGGTCAACAACTTGATTTAGCAGGAAAAGAAATGTGTTTCTATTCACTTGTAAATACAGAACCATAAGGACATTTGCGCTCCTGCAGTTGTAGCTAGGCCATTGGGCACATAATGTTATTTAGTCAAATTGATGTTTATTCCATAAAGGATATTGTACAATGTTGTATAGCTGGATTACTGAATGGAGATTAAGATTTTACCTCATTATGCAGAAAATAAACAGATACCAAGAATCACATAGCTATTGATTGTAACACTGCTATATTTACTTGAGTTTTACTCCAAGCAAGAGGCTTGGATGCATACATATACCCTACTGAAAAATTGATAAAACTCTCTCATGCTTACTTTTAAGAACACATGAGAGAAATAGTCAGGTCAAGACTGTTAAAAGGAGGCTGCTCGCGCACACTAAAAAACCACGGCATCATACAGGAAGACAGCAACTAAGATAGGTCAGGAACTTGTTCTTTTTCCTCTGCACAAAGGACATGTCCAAAATGATTAGAGGTACGGTTACAACTTGCATAACTACAATGTATATGGAAGCTATGTTGGTATATAATGTTTGGCATGTTCTGATCCTAGGGCGTTAAGCAAGTACGAATATGGATCTGAACAAACCCCAATCTGCACTTATGTTCAGTTACTTGAGGAAATTCTGTCTTGAGAATCTTATAATGCATAGTATTGAAGATGCGTTTACCGTGTAACACAATTTTTTTTGAGTTTAGGATGTCTTACCCTGGCAGCTTGCTCTCGCTCCCTGCAAAGAAGGTCCTGCTCAAAATCATAGCTACGATAAGTTAAATCACTTTTGTGATGCTTCCTGTTGGCGCGCGCTTGAGAGAACACCACAGAATAATTGGTCTCGCTCGGAGTCTTTTGATCCCACTCTCCAAATTGAGGTACAGACAACCAACCAGTTTTCTACAGATTTAGAAAACCATCTGATAAGTTATTAAGAGCTTGTGAGTATTTTCCGTTTACAAAGCTCATAGTATTTTATGGATGATTATTATGGAATTCATGACTAATACAACTTTGCAGTGCATGATTAAAGTTGTGAACATAATGAATACATTACTCATTAGCTAAATAAGCAATTTGAGGGAGAGATTACTGTAAAGGTTATAGATTCACATATGAAGTAAGACATCTAGGTGCAGTAATGATCACTTGTTGTTTCTGGCAGTGGCTGGTGTTACTGTCAAAACAATTTTTCATTCTTAGCAGGCTATATGCATTCTATTGAAATTCAACAATCCACATTGACTACTGCAATTTCAGTTTAATGCAAGGATGTAGGAAAAGAAATGAAGTGTTGCTACTTAAGGAATACCGGAATAGTTTAATCTTAGGTATGGTTCAATTTCCTTTTTCTTACATCCATACCAATTACATATGGAACAGAAGAGAACACGTCAAATACAAATAACAGTTTCTATTTGTGGCCATCACTGTAAAACTGTAAAAATAGGAAGGGAGGAAAATGACTATTTTAATGAGGGATGTTATATAATGCACTGATCCGAGATATTGTAGATCTTTGAGATAACTTCTAGTCATGTGATTTTAGGTATAGCTCATCTTCTTTTATCACTTTCAATGATCATATTGCCGTAACAACATACCAATGCATATGGAGATCTATGCCAAATTTAGAGGTAAGCCAACATCATATTGTCCTGTGTTTCAGTTCACATAGAGAGTCTACGCAGGATATCACCAAACTATCCAGGTGACGTTATCTCATTTTATCTTCTATGTATGGTAGAACATTCATGTTAATATTCACATTTTTATGATACTCATCTTGTGGATTTTATCATGCTTTTACCAAACCAAAGAAAAGTCGTATTATATGACTAAAGGAAAGTTTTCTCCAAAGTATTATGTATCTGCATATGTAAATGAACTTTCATGAGTTTAGGAAACAAAGTTTTCCTTACCATCGGTGAGACGTCCTGGCGCTTGCCAAGCTCTTGTTCATTTCCCAGGCTGTGGGGTTTATGCTGCTTCTTTTTAGCATGAGCTTGGGAGAACACCATGGGATAATTAGGATTGTCCCCCGTCTTTTGATCCTGTGCTCCATGTTGAGGCATGGCCACAGGACTATTTTTCTTAAAATTCAGAAAGAGAAGGAAAAAAAAACTCTCAGTGACACGATGGCACTAGATTAACCCACTCTGTGGAAGACTTGAAATATTATAAGTTTTGAATCATTAAATATATCATAAAAAACTATGATGAATGATATTTATGAAATTTGGAAAAAGGTCATGAATGATGTTCATGGGAAACATAGTTTGTCTTTTCTAGAAATTTATATTCTCGTGGTCAATGCACATTAACTAACAGAAAACATGATGAACATAGTGGTAAAAAGTGAAGTTAACTTACTGACCAGATAATATGCATGTTGTCGCTACAACAAAATTGTGCTCTAAAGATATTGCAACAGAAAATTTGTCATTCACCAATCATACCTTACTTATTCTTTTTCCTTTTTATAAAATTAATAGAAGAAGGAAATGTAACTTGATTAGGATTACCAGAGATATTGAATTAAAACTCGTGACAGTGCAATTTAAATTCTGATCTCTTCGTTGAACCTTTCTCAGATGCATTCAGTATTGGTATAAATATATGTATTTTTGTTTACTTTTCTTAAAATCTATTCTTATCCTGGATACAGATTGGGCATGTCTATGAATAGTTCTCTCCAAGTGACTGGTGACAACTGCTAATCTCAAATCACCAGTAGCATAATTGATGTAGTAAAATGGAGAAGTAGTAGCAACAACAACAACAACAGCAACATACCGTCATACTCAGTGCATTCCCACAAGTGGGGTCTTGGGAGGGTAGTATGTGTTGATTGTCAAAAGTCCCACATCGGTGGGTGACAATTTGGGTTTGGGAATTTTTCCCTATAAAAGGAGGCCTAATGTTTAGGATTTAAACACACCTCTCATTTGCCTTCTTATCTTCTTAAGGCATTTGTATCTTCTCTCTTTAGTATTATTTCACTTGTATTTTGGAGTGGAATAAAATATTGGTTGTGTCCGAGGAAGTAGGCAAAATTGGCCGAACCTCGTAAATTCTGGTGTTCCTTTTATTGTTGCTTTATTGTCTTATTTATTATTTGGTGGCTGCCATAATTTTTGGTATAGTAGTTGTGACTCATTCACACTATATACATTTGGCTTCCACAACAATTGGTATCAGAGCCAAGGTACTGTCTAAGTATACTCTGTGGTTACAGCATAGTCTGATCTTCCATATCAGAAAAGATTTATTTTGGTAACTGAGTCAAGGTTCTGTCTGAGTATGCTCTGTGGTTGCAGCTTAGTCTGATCTTCCACACCAGAAAGGAAATAATCTTGATTTTTGTCGTCAGCTATTAAATAATATTTGTGTCAAAGATGGGAGACAATAAACAAGAAGAATCTACATCAAGTGTCAACAATACGTCATCATTGACATCTTCGCTTATGACAAGAATTGTGTCAAATGCGAAATTTGCGGTAGAAATTTTTAATGGATCAGGACATTTTGGGATGTGGCAAGGCGAGGTTCTAGATGTTCTTTTTCAACAAGGGCTAGATCTTGCCATTGAAGAAAAAAAACCAGATGCTATTGGAGAAGAAGATTGGAGAATTATCAACCGTGTTTCTTGCGGTACCATTCGATCCTACCTTGCTAGAGAGCAGAAATATCCATACACAAAGGAAACTTCTGCAAGTAAATTATGGAAAGCACTGGAGGATAAATTTTTGAAGAAAAACAGTCAAAATAAATTGTACATGAAGAAGAGACTGTTTCGCTTCACCTATGTTCTTGGTACCACAATGAACGAACATATCACCAGTTTCAATAAGTTGGTCACAAATTTGCAAAATATGGATGCAACTTTTGATGATGGTGACTTGGTCTTGATGTTATTGGGGTCACTTCCTGATGAGTACGAGCACCTTGAAACTACTTTACTCCATGGGAATGACGAAATTTCTCTCAGAGAAGTTTGTTCGACTTTGTACAACTATGAACAAAGAAAGAGAGAAAAACAAAAGGGCGGAGAAGGAGAAACACTGGTTGTGAGAGATCGTCCTCAAAATCAAATGAGGACAAAGAAGGGAAGATCCAAGTCAAGATCTAGACCCAGCAAAGATGAATGTGCCTTTTGTCGAGAAAAGGGACACTGGAAGAAAGACTGTCCGAAGTTGAAGAATAAGACCAAACATAACAATGGAAAGGCCATTATGGATTCAAATGTAGCCGATTGTGATGATTTAGACTTCTCATTAGTTACAACAGAGCCATCAACATCATCAGACATATGGTTGATGGACTCGGCTTGTAGCTATCATATGTGTCCCAACAGGGACTGGTTCGTGGATTTTCAAGAAGGAGAATATGGAGTCATCCACACAGCAGATAACAACCCTCTTACCTCATATGGCATTGGTTCAATACGATTAAGGAACCATGATGGAATGATCAGAACATTAACAGATATTCGATATGTACCGGATTTGAAGAAGAATCTCATCTCTGTGGGAGCCCTAGAATCAAAAGGGTTCAAAATCATTGCAGAAAATGGAGTGATGAGAGTATGCTCCGGTGCACTAGTGGTAATGAAGCCCAATCGGAAGAACAATAACATGTACCGTTATCGTAGTAGTACAGTTATTGGGACAGCGATAGTAACATCCAGTGACGAAAAAGAGGCAGAAACAACCAGGCTATGGCACATGCGCTTGGGACATGCTGGAGGTAAACCCTTGAAAACTTTATCAGATCAAGGATTGTTAAAAGGAGTAAAGGCTTGCAACTTGGAGTTTTGCGAGCATTGTGTCAAAGGGAAACAAACAAGGGTTAAATTTGGTACAGCGATCCATAATACTAAAGGTATTTTGGATTATGTACACTATGATGTTTGGGGTCCTCCCAAAACACCTTCATTAGGTGGGAAGCACTATTTTGTAACCTTTGTTGATGATTTTTCCCGAAAATTGTGGGTGTATACAATGAAGAGCAAAGATGAAGTGTTGGGAATTTTTCTCAAATGGAAAATGATGGTGGAGAATCAAAAAGGCAGGAGGATCAAGTGTATTCGCACAGACAATGGAGGTGAATACAAAAATGATCATTTTAATAAGGTCTGTGAAAATGATGGCATCGTCCGACACTTCACTGTCAGACATACACCACAACAGAATGGAGCGGCAGAACGTATGAACCAGACCTTGCTGGAGAAGGTACGGTGTATGTTATCCAATGCTGGCTTGGGAAAAGAATTTTGGGCTGAGGCAGTTACATATGCATGCCACCTCATTAATCGCTTATCATCTGCTGCTATTGATGGCAAGACACCATTTGAAAAATGGTATGGAAAGCCTGCTGTAGATTATGACTCTTTGCACGTGTTTGACTCAACTGCATATTATCATGTGACAGAGTTAAAATTGGATCCAAGGGCAAAGAAGGCTATTTTCATGGGGATTACTTCTGGAGTTAAAGAATATCGCTTATGGTGTCCTATGACAAAGAAAGTAATATTCAGCAGGGATGTTATATTTGATGAATCTGCTATGGTAAATAAGGTAACAGAAGATACCAAACAAAATGAGGGTGCTTCTAAGCAGGTAGAGTTTAAGGGAAAATTTATTTTTCCTACTCAAGAAGCAGAGGAGGAAACAAATGAAGATTATCCTCTGGAAGAAGAGCCAGTAGAGAGGGAGATTCCAACTCAGGAACCTCAACAACAACTTGAATCAATTGCAACTAGCAGGCCAAAAAGGACAATAACAAAACCTGTTCGTCTTATAGAGACGGTTGCTTGTGCCGCCTCAATTGTAGCTGATGATGTTCCTACCACTTATAAAGACGCAGTCCAAAGTTCAGAAGAAGATAAGTGGAGGATTGTCATGCATGATGAAATACAGTCCCTTCATCAGAATCATACATGGAGATTGGCCAATCTCTCAAAGGGAAAGAAAGCAATTGGGTGCAAATGGGTATTTGCAAAGAAAGAAGGATTTCCTAACCAAGAAGATGTTCGCTACAAAGCAAGATTGGTGGCCAAAGGATATGCTCAAAATGAGGGAATTGATTATAATGAAGTGTTTTCTCCAGTTGTAAAACATTCCTCCATTAGAATTATGTTGGCTTTGGTAGCACAGTTGGATTTGGAACTAGTTCAGATGGATGTAAAAACTGCGTTTTTACATGGAAACTTGGAGGAAATCTACATGACTCAGCCAAAAGGATTCAAAGTTGCTGGAAAAGAAAATATGGTATGCAAACTTGAAAAATCATTGTACGGATTGAAACAATCTTCTAGACAATGATACACGCGATTTGACAAGTTTATGTTGCGGCAAGGGTACAAGAGAAGCAAATACGATCATTGTGTGTATTTGCGCAAGCTTGAAGATGGTTCCTTTGTATATCTTCTCCTATATGTTGATGATATGTTGATAACTTCCAAGAATTCGGAAGAAATTGATAAGTTGAAGATTCAACTGAAGAAGGAGTTCGAGATGAAGGATTTGGGTGAGGCAAAGAAAATTCTTGGCATGGAGATAATAAGAGATAGACGTTCAAAGAAACTCTGTTTATCTCAGAAAGAATATTTGAAGAGAGTACTACAGCGCTTTGACATAGATGAGAAGACTAAGCCAGTTAGTACTCCACTTGCTCCCCATTTTAAGCTAAGTACTACTATGTCGCCAAAAGATGAAGCTGAACGAGAGTATATGTCAAAGGTACCATACGCAAATGTTGTTGGTAGCTTGATGTATGCAATGGTCTGTATGAGACCTGACATTTCACAAGCTGTTGGAGTTATTAGCAGATATATGCATAATCCAGTAAAGGAGCATTAGCAAGCTGTGAAGTGGATTCTACAGTATATTCATAATACTGTAGATGTTGGGTTAGTTTTTTAGCAGGAAGGCAATTAGTCCGTATTTGGATATTGTGACTCAGATTTTGCGGGTGATCTGGACAAACGAAGATCAACTACTGGTTATGTGTTTACTTTTGCAAAGGCACCAGTTAGTTGGAAGTCTACTTTGCAGTCAACAGTTGCTTTGTCTACAACAGAGGCAGAATACATGGCTATTACAGAGGCTGTGAAGGAGGCAATTTGGCTTCAGGGGTTGCTAAAAGAGCTTGGCATTGGACAAAAAAAAGTATCACAATTTTTTGTGATAGTCAAAGTGCTATTCAATTAACGAAGAACCAAGTTTATCATGCAAGGACGAAGCACATTGATGTTCGGTATCATTTCGTACGAGAAATCATAGAAGAAGGTGGAGTCACGGTGAAGAAAATTCATACTACGGAGAATCCTGCTATATGCTGACAAAGGTGGTGACTGCGGTCAAGTTTCAACATTGTTTGGATTTGATCAACATTGTTGAACACTGAAGATTGAAGATGAAGACCCAACCAAAATTTGTTATTAAGAGAAAGTTGAAGATGTGAAATTTTGCCAAGGTGGAGATTTGTTGATTGTCAAAAGTCCCACATCGGTGGGTGACAATTTGGGTTTGAGAATTTTTCCCTATAAAAGGAGGCCTAATGTTTAGGATTTAAACACAATTCTCATTTGCCTTCTTATCTTCTTAAGACATTTGTATCTTCTCTCTTTAGTATTATTTCACTTGTATTTTGGAGTGGAATAAAATATTGGTTGTGTCCGAGGAAGTAGACAAAATTGGCCGAACCTCGTAAATTCTGGTGTTCCTTTTATTGTTGCTTTACTGTCTTATTTATTATTTGGTGGTTGCCATAATTTTTGGTATAGTAGTTGTGACTCATTCATACTATATACATTTGGCTTCCGCAACAGTTTGTACATAGACCTTACTCCTAGCTTGTGAAGGTAGAGAGGTTGTTTTTGGTAAATGGTATGCAATAAACAGTTCTATAACCTTTCTACTTTTCTCTTCCTAGCCAACTAACAAACACTTCTAGCCTAACTGGGGAAAATGGATTTACAAAGTCTCGATGGTCTGGGACAGCTGACCTGACCTATGTATGATTCTCATGGACCTAACTGAAAAAAATAGTTAAGGTACTTGAAATGGTGCCAAGCAGAAGCATTACTATCACTTTCTCATTTTCCTAGTTAATTTCCTAGGAAGCACGTCCTCACTGCCAGAAGATGCTGTCAACTTGTACTCGTAAAGCAGCTTCACATCCAACTGGTTGGTTGGGTGTTTTTGGGAGGTAAGTAGGAACGCTGTTGAACCCCCTTAGGTGGTGAAGGAAAAACATATATATCCATTCTCTCACCTAAGTAAAAGCCATACTACTTGTGATCTAAGATTGTTGATTCACATATGCAGAATAGGGGGTGGTAATTATGTTCTTTTGGCATGCCATGGACAAGCTTCTATTGTATGACTTGTTGAAGACATAACTAAGTAAATGGAAGTGGTTCCTCTCTAATAGCTTAAATATTTGGATGAGATGGTCACACAGTTAAACATAACTAAAAGGAAGTGTGTCTCGAGTCTCATAAGAAACAAGTATTTCTTACCCTAGGTGAAGCCTCGTTGTGCTTACGAAGCTCCTGTTCATTTCCCAACTTGCGGCGTGCTGAAGCATGTTTATGCTGCTTCTTCTCGGTACGAGCTTGAGGGGACACCTTCGCATAATCAGGACTACCCCCACTCTTTTGATCCCACACTCCAAATTGAGGCACAGACATTGGACGTTTCTACAAATTTAACAATAACACTAGATCAGTTATCCATTCCTAGAAGACATGAAATGTTAAAGGAACTCCCGACAATATTGTTAGAGGAATGTTTTGATAGTTATATAATGCATTAGATGAAAATGCATCTGCATGTGTAAATGAATTGTTCAAGTATTAGAAACAAAGTAGTATTTCTTACCTCTTGATGTTTGCCAAGTTCTTTCTCATTTTCCAGGCTTCGGCGTGTTAAATCATGTCTATGTGGCTTCTTGTTGGCATGAGCTTTCGGGGACACCTTGGAATAATCAGGATTTCCCTCAGTCTTTTGATTCCCTGCTCCAAATTGAGGCACTGGCGTCGAGCTATCTTTCTACAGATTCAGAAAAACTATTAGTTAGACAATGACATTGTGAGTTACCTCCCCTCTGCAATACATATGAAAGGTTATCTGTGAATTAATTGTTAAATATATTGTATGTTAGAATAACTTTCATAAGGAGATCGATAAATGATCTTGATAAGGTGGTGGTTCCTCGTAACGCCAATCGTCACCTCATGAGTTAAATTTTAGAGTCAAATTAGGACTAATATCCGCATTCTTAACAAAATAAGGAGCAGTATTCATACTGTTGCACTACCAAAGATAAGTTCCCATTGTACTCAGAGACGGGTCTAGGATTTAAGTTTTATAGGTTCAACCTTTAAAAAATTTGGCATTGAACCGATTGTCTTTTAAAAGTTAGGGGTTCATATTGCTATATATTACAATATTAATGAATTTTTACATATAAATTTATACTACGCGTCCTATAAATAGAAGCTTCTTTCAGTCTATATTTTCAAAGAGAGACGTAGAAGTCAAAAAGAAATACTTTCAGTACCACTTATTCGAACAACACTGAAATGGATATCGTCGTATTGGGTTCAGTTGAACCCGGTGCCGATACATTGCATCCCCCTCTGATTGTACTACTAAAGGAAGGTGCATCTCTTGTTATATTATTGCAATGCATGAAATGAAGTTATTTGTGCATATATAAATGAATTTTTATGATGTTAGGAAAAAAATCTTACTCTGGGTGAAACTTCTTGGAGCTTGGCAAGAATCTCTTGTTCATTTCCCAAGTTGTGCTGTGCTAGATTATGTCTATTCTGCTTCTTGTTTGCACGAGCTTGGGAAAATACCATGGAAAAATTAAGATTGTCACCAGTTTTATGACCCCAAGCTCCAAACTGAGGCACAGACGTCGATCCATTTTTCTGTATATATAGAAAAAATAAAACTGTTTAATTAGTTAAACAATTATACTATAGAGTTACCGGATATGTGTGATGTGAGATGATATATAAGCGTTGGATAAGTAAGCATAGTGTAAACTACATTGACTTGTCCAAGGAGAAAGGTTATGAGTAATTTGGGGAAGTATGCAAGTAAGTTCCTTTTTCTAGATACAATTTTGGGAAAACCAAATACATAAAGTAGGATAATTAACTTGGAGACCATAGGTATTGGGTCGAGTCATGTGAATGGAGTTGCCTTTGATATTGCGTATTTTACCTTTCAATGGGAGTTAGGCCCCAAAATGAATATTAGACATCGAGTGTGAACCAAAGAAAAGCTTAAACTTTACAACAACGTGCCCCGACACCCCCACAACATGTACACCATCAAGATATATCTTAGGGGATGGATCCTTATCACACACAAATAGGAACATGACCAGTATGCCCTCAAACAAGTCACGTCCTATAATCATCTCAATATACATGGACCCGCACGAACAACTCATGTGCAAATAGAACTTGGGAGAAAGAATAGCTCTTCATTCTATGATATTGTTATGATTTCTCATATATTACTTTTAAACTAAAATATAGTACGAGTGACAATTGAGTGAATAAAGAGATGAAAGTAATTTCTTATAATGTATGCAACTTCATTGTACAAATAATAAGACAAGACTAAAAGGGTTTTATGACTTATGTCTACATTAAGAATAAATGTATCCTGTTATTAATTAAAGAAAAGAGTTGAAATCTCTAATGATACAAGAGAATCATAAGGGTATCTCTACAACAATTAAAATACACGCTAACAACCATATAAATTAATGTTTAACATTAATGATGATGTAGAAAACACTATTTAATACTAATTTTTTTAAAATCATATTTCAATATTATTATTGTTATTCCTTAGGAAATCGTGAAGGCCATAAACAGAAGACACAGCAGGAGAAACAAAATCAATAAAGAAATATCAAGAGAAAAGTACAATAATATTTTTTTTTAATGGATCCTGAGAAACAAAATCTCCAACTCATAAAGATACATTAACTACTCTATCTTCCTGATCATATTCCATTAAAAAACTTAAACAATCTTCAAAAGAAAAGAAAAGGAAAAACAAATATGTGAGAAATACATAACAAAATTTACAATCTTTCAAGATAACATAAAAACAAAATAAAAGACATACCTCCCTTTGTTTCGCCATATTGGAGCAGAAAGAAGAGAGAAAATGTTGGAAATTTTTTTGGGAAGAGGTTAATTATGTGTTTGTCTCGTTTATATAAGCCTCTAATTTTTATGGAGTTTAAATTAACTTGCCACATATTCTAACTATTCAATTATATCCATTGCCTTATGAAACGACAGGTAAAAATTAAAAGGTATACATTAGACCAAACAAAAGAAAACGAAGGAAAAGCATAAAGAGCAATGGAATTGCTAAGATTAATTTGGTTAGTTTATAAAAATAGAGGAAAAGTAAATCTTGTATTGTTTTTAATTCTTTCCCTATTTTCCTTAAATCTTTGCTGAGGAAAATTCCCTTTTAAACAATAAGCCCTTTTATAGAATCTCTTACATAAATTAAGTTAATAGGGGATTTTCTTCTCGCCACTCTCCTTAAAAATTCCGGATCTTTGCACAAATAACCGATCATATTCATTATTTACCTTTTTTAGCCATATACATGGATTATACATTACTTATACACAATTTTACACCAATATTATACTTCCACCTGCTATTTTTAGTTTAAGTTGTTAGGTGGGCGGCTATTTGGATTAATTCTTTATCGTGCATAAAATTTAAACTCTAGTTAAATTAAACCAAATTTATCCAAATACTTCTATTTTTTATTTGGGATTTTTACCTATCTATACCATATATGAAACTTTATTACCCTCAATGTTTAAGGTTTGTGTTTATTACATTTAAGCATACCAAATTACCATTTCTATACCATAATTCAAATTATGGGCATAATTAATGCTTTATTTATATTAGGCGTTAATTTAGGAGCGTATATTCTCCCATTTTCGTTTACCCGCCTCTCTCTCCTCCCACCCCCATACCTCCCACGTTTCTCTCTCCCCTGGACTCGACGACCTCAAACGGATTTAACGGAATTCAAATCTGACTGAAACGCCTCTTTTTTCGAAGAAGAAAGGATTCGTTTGATTTTTGTTTTCAGGTGGGAACGACTGTTATCTTGGGAGCTAGGGTGGTTTTTGATTTTTCTCCTTCTGGTTTTCACTTTGAGTTCATCCATAGAGAGAGATCTGAAGATTTCCAACTTTCCCTTCTGATTTTGTTCGTTCATATAAAAATAGAAACAATTTATTCGTAAGATCTAACGAGCGTCGTTTTCCCCTTCCCATTTCTTTCTCTTCTACATTCTTTCTTCTTCTCAAAAAATACAGAGAAAGGTTGGTTTATTTGTCATAAAACAGCATGAGCGATATGTTAGTGTCGATCCAATTAATGGAAAAGACGTGATATTAAATCACTTCTAAACTTCTTCTCATATTTCTTGATTGGAATTATATGAATTGCTTTTTTGGCAGCTTTTATTTGTAGAAATTTTGTAGATGAAGAGCCAATTGTAGAAATGTGACATCCACAATTAATCTGCAAATTGTCTGCAAAATTTTACAAAAACTACAAATTAACTACATTTAACCTACATTATAACTACAATCTGGAAACAATTTACACATGAAAGTTCTTCAAGTTGGAATTGGCCACAACTACATTTCTTGTTTTCTTGAAAGAAATTTTGTAGTTTTTTTTAAAGAAATTTTGTAGTCAATATTTTTTTTCAACATAGATTGTAGTTTAATTGTAGTATAAATGTAGTAATTTTGTAGATATCCTTAAAAACAATACAGCTTTATACAACACTAAAACTGATTTGTAGGAATTTTGTAGATGAATAGAAATTTTGTAGTCAACATAGATCGTAGTTTAATTGTAGTATAAATGTAGTAATTTTATAGATACCCTTAAAAACAATACTGCTTTATACATACTTAAACTAATTTATAGTTTATTTGTAGATAAATGTAGGAATTTTGTAGATATTAACATAAAATCAGACTTCATCTTCTCTTCCTTCTTCTTCACAAAAAATACAGAGAAAATTTTGTAGTCAATATTTTTTTTCAACATAGATTATAGTTTAATTGTAGTATAAATGTAGTAATTTTATAGATACCCTTAAAAACAATACAACTTTATACAATACTTAAACTGATTTGTAGTTTATTTGTAAAAAATTTGTAGATAAGGATTTGTACTGAAAAGAACTATTTTATACAATTATTAAGGATAACACGTCACTACAATTGTGTGTTATATACGTTAATGCATTTATATGGCCATTATGAAGTTTCCATTTTGGTCCTTTACAATATATTATTTTATTCATCCGTAACTGAAGAATAATGACCGAATTAAGACTTTAGTGACTGGATTACCTTTAAAGTTTTTTTTATTTTAGGAATTTTTACCTTCCTATATCACATAAGGAAACAAATATGATGTGAATATGAAAAGATATTTAGTCCCAAATTTTTAGGCGCCTAATTTGGAAGGAATAAGCTATTCAAATATTTATCCCAGATTTGTAGGTGCCTAATTTGGAAGGAATCAGCTCTTAATATTGGGTATTTAATGAATGGTATAAATTTTGTAGGAAAAATATAAACATGGCGGGTAATAATGAAAATATGCACATTTTTAGTAATAAGGTTATAGATAGGTAAAAATACAAATATGTTTATTTTTTGTGTGTGTCCTTCAACTTGCACTATTTAGTTGATCTTTTCCGATTTAAACAAACTTATGTTTCTCTCCTCAGAGGAAAAGCTCAAACCCCATACAGAATCTCACAGAAATGGCATCCAACAGATCTGAATCGATCCCCGCCGATGCGGCGGATTCAAATGGAGATCGCCGGAAAGTAGCTCTGATCACCGGCATTACCGGTCAAGACGGCTCTTACCTCACCGAATTCCTCCTTGACAAAGGCTACGAAGTCCACGGCCTAATTCGCCGATCCTCCAATTTCAACACGCAACGCGTGAATCACATCTATATCGATCCACACAACGTTCACAAGGCACGTATGAAGCTCCACTACGCTGACGTTACCGACGCGTCATCACTCCGGCGTTGGCTCGATACGATTCTCCCCGACGAGGTCTACAACCTCGCCGCACAATCTCACGTCGCCGTCTCCTTCGAGATCCCCGATTACACCGCCGACGTCGTTGCCACCGGTGCTCTCCGCCTTCTCGAAGCCGTCCGTTCTCACATTTCCGCTACTGGTAGGTCCCACATAAGGTATTATCAAGCCGGTTCATCCGAAATGTTCGGATCTACTCCTCCGCCACAGTCCGAAACCACACCATTTCATCCTAGATCTCCTTACGCTGTATCTAAGTGCGCCGCGCATTGGTACACCGTTAATTACCGTGAAGCCTATGGGATCTTCGCCTGTAATGGTATTCTTTTCAATCATGAATCCCCTAGGCGGGGCGAGAACTTCGTGACCCGGAAGATCACTCGGGCTGTGGGTCGGATCAAAATCGGGCTACAAAGCAAGCTGTTCCTGGGTAATTTGCAGGTAGAAATGGGAAATGTTTTCACAAAAATATTAATTTTTCAGCTCCTGTAATAAAAAATATACTACTTTTCAGCTCGAGTAATATAAAATTAGTCACTGTAATGCCCTGCAGTTTCAGTTTCACTATTGGGATTTGAAACTATAGGACATCGGTTATTTTTCAAAAATATGAATGTCACCAAGTAGCGGTTTTAACTGGAAAGCTCGAAGTTCTAAAAATTTAAAGAGCCAGTTAAATTTTGAACTTTTTGTTTTTCAGCTATGCTTTAAATAAAAAGCGGCTATTTGTGCACTTTCCAGGCATCCAGGGACTGGGGTTTTGCCGGGGATTACGTGGAAGCAATGTGGATGATGCTGCAGCAAGAGAAGCCGGATGACTATGTGGTGGCAACGGAGGAGTCACACACGGTGGAGGAGTTCTTGGAGGTGGCGTTCGGATACGTAGGATTGAATTGGAAGGATCATGTGGTGATTGATAAGAGGTACTTTAGGCCCACAGAAGTGGATAATCTAAAGGGAGACTCGAGCAAGGCGAGGAATGTTTTGGGTTGGAAGCCCAGAGTGGGGTTCGAGCAATTAGTGAAGATGATGGTGGATGAGGATGTTGAGTTAGCTAAAAGGGAGAAAGTTCTTGTTGATGCTGGTTACATGGATGCTCAACAACAGCCTTGATTCATCACATTATTAAGTTTTCTCTATTGTCACACTTCCATTTGCAGTTTTAAGAGCGGCATCATCATGTTATTTTGTATTGTTAGTTGGTTTTTTAACTCAGGTGAGTTTCGGGTCAACTTACTCGTACCTCAACGGGTACCTACTACCTCACACAGCAAAGATATCGGGGAACTTTGTCCTAATTCTATCTACCAAAGCTTAGGCAAATAGAAAGAAATGTCTTTTGTACTGTTGTTCATTTGAATACAAACATATTGTATCAGTTGTCAAAAAATTCTGAGAACAAAATTTTCATCTCTTATGGAGCAGTAATTATTTTTTCTATGTTCCTAACAAATTGAAATTTAGATCCCATACAAAGGGGATATTAATTTTTCTTTCTCGCAGTTTTATTAGATCTCATACAGTGTATGGTGGACAGAGAGGAACTCAAAGAGTTTTTGAAGACAGATATAATACTCTTCAGAATGTTAAGACGAATTGTATTTTTTTGTTTCACTTTTGGTGTAAAGAAAGGCATGTAGAGAATACAGAGTCCTTGGTTGACATGTTAGGAGAAACAGCTAAACAATAATGCAAAAATTGAAGGGGAAGTCAGCCAGGGTCCTTTTCATCAACCTAACTGGAACATTTAGACAAGCTAAAATACAACAATTCATTGATCACCTTATGTCTATCAAAGTTAAAAATGAAACAGTGTTACAAATACCATTACAATGAAATGAACAAGGACTGAACTGGTGGCTGAAAATCTAATAATTATATCTGTTAAAGCTCGGTAGCTCTCCCAGAAGAAGGTTTCTCATTTACAAATGTTACCATGAATATTTCATAGCAGAGTATTAGAAGAAAGCAGTTTGTTATTCCCGGGGACGAGCAAGCCAGAGAGAGCTCAGTGCTCGAAGCCGAGAGAAATAATCACTGATCGCAAGAAGAGCACGAGCTGATTGGCGAGTTGTCAATATACGATGCATTTGCTGCAATGTTTGTTGCCGAAGGTTATCAGCCTGAGGAGACATTTCATAGATTAGCCTATGCATGCAAAGAAAAGCTTCAACATGTATGAAATGCAGGTAGACGTTCCCCATATGTTCTGAAGCAAATTTATGTAAATTATCATCACTATACTACAGCCACCCTTTGAGCAATGAGCGGGGAGATCAATAAACCCCCTTCTCCTCTCCTCCATTTTTGAGAGAAAGACACAAACTTAAGGCTTTAAGAAGAGAGAACATTCCCCTGGATAGATCTTAAAATCTTCAATCAATAACGACTCATCACGGATCTTTGCCAGTCAGATTCGTCCAACTATTTCACACCAGGAGTATCTACAGCTCCTAAAATAACAAGGAGTAAGCAACTTACAAATAAGGTCATGGCACAAACTAGGACATAGACTTTTACTTTATCAAGGCAATAGTAAGCGACTAATACTGATACGAGGAGGCGTTTATGATGAGAGACGTTAGATGGCTCTATGCTGCTTGTGGCATTAATCCATTCTCTGGATGTTGCAAACGACTAAAAAGGATCTAACAAAGGGGCTTGGAATATTGTAACTTCCCCTTTCCCTTCTTTTTTTGCTTCTTCCATTTTTTTTTCAAGGAGGCAACTCGGAAAAAGTTAGGCAACAGAAAGATGCAAATGTATGACACGTCAATGATGAATTTTAGGCTGTTAAGAAGCTCTTCACACAATCAAGCGTATAATTTCAAAGGTATAGAGTATAGACACAGAATATGAAGGATTAAGCACCTGTCGTATGAAGCCCTCGAGAGTTCCGAGCTTCCCCATTGCCATGGCCATTTGACCCATATAATTGGCAACATTCCCTGAGGAACTTGAAGGTCCAAGGGACCCCGCCAGAGTCTCAGCCAAAGACTGCTGCAGTGCCTCCATTCCTTGGGATAAAGCATCTTCAGCCTGTTGGGATGACTGTTGCAAGTTGTTGATTGCCAATAATTGTTGTTCGGTTAAAGGCTCCAACTGGTTAATGAGGAGCTGCAACAAAATGGCAAGAAATTCAAGAACTAGCAAGAACACTAAGTCAATAATGTCTTCCCGTCACCTTTACCCCTTGAAAAGAGAAAAAGAAGGGAAATGTCCACTGTGTATTAGACAGTAGGAATTTTTCCGAATTGGACGATACGGGTTGAGGGAGAGGTTTGACTAAAGCAAGACCTTTATTTCACTAACAAGAACAGCAATGTAAACACAACAAATGGAGTTGCAAGCATGACGAAATAAGAGCAGTGCATCCCAAGAAAGAATCTTTACCAAGAACTTCCAGCTAGAGAAATACGCAGAGGTCATGCAAATGGAGCTGTACGCAGAGAAGTAAGCAGGTGGAGGAGGGTAACGTGCAAAATTATTAGATGACTAAACCTAATAAGAAGAACCAGAATGTAAGAAGGTAAGGGTGGAGGGAGAGTTGTAACAAAAGCGAGACTGTAGGGATCTCAGAGATAATTGAGCTGTTCATTCTCTGCACAAGAACCACCATTATAGGGACAACAAATAGGAGGCGGAGGTGCGGAGCACATTGGAACCAGAGTAGTGCACCCCAAAAAGAGCATGCTTACTGAGAACTTCCAGCTAGAGAAGTAAACACAGGTAATTCATGAACATGTGGCAACAACTTAGGTCAGAAATCGATATTTGACCTCTACAGTTCATGTTGAAGGTGAAATACAGAAAAGGAAACTTCTTTTACTAGAAAAACTGACTTCTATCACACTAAACGTGCTTGGATCCCTTTATGGGTTGCTGAGCCATTGGGGTTAATTCTTGAAATTTAAGCCTCAAAAATTGAGAACTCTTTCCAGGCTATGAACAACTACAATCCCATCATAAAATTTCCAAATGCATCCTGTTTTATTCTAGCACAGGCATCATCATCTCACATGTCCAACCGCCATTCACTAATTTAAGAGCTTTTCTTTTTCTGTTCTTTTATTAGCCAAAGGGAGGGGGGAAAGCTATTCATCAAGCTGCACAATCACTTGTGGGAAGTAAAAGGCTCTCACCTTGAGGAGTTCAGACGAACGGAATCCACCAAGCCACAAGAAGCATCTCTCTGCTGGAGTTTTCCACATGCCCGACAATATGTGAAAAACGTCGGACTTTGCAGCATCCCCTTTTATCCTGAATATGTCATCATAGTGTGCTAAGATACCGTCGACAATTATGCGAAGTTCACCATCACCAGCATGAGAATTTACAGCTCCCCTTAGCTCATTAATTCGTCGGTTCTGCTCCTCCAACCACCGGGCATATTCTACATCAAATGCCAAAGCTCCTAGAAGGACCGGAAGTTAGTTTTACTTACTTTCACGGAGTTCTATATTCAAACTAGTTTTTACAAAATCAAATATTCTGAATTCAAGGGAATTCTATGTTATCTAAAGGAATAAAGACGACCAAATAGCAGATGAATCACTACTCCAAAGGAGAATAATTGTTAATGACTATCTAAAAGCTGCCTTCATGGCTAATGCTCCTCCTTCATAACAGCGGATAACCAAGGAGGCGGCAAATTGCCACGGGGTGCTGCTGCCTATACAAGAGGCTAAGAGAGGACACATCACAGCTATAGGAGTTGTGTGCTCCTTCTCTAGCATCTCATAGGTGTTCACTAGAACAATCGAAGAAGTAATGTAAAGCTCGAATGCAGCTTGAAGACTACACTATTGTACCCTTTTTGGATTATTTGGATCGGAAGAAATAGGAGATTAGTCTATTATAGTGAGAATGATATGAAGACTACAGAGGTTCTTGTTTTGCTTATACTTCTGGTGCAAGGAGAGAATTCCTTTTTGTATAGAGAATTGGATTTTAAGCACACGCCCTATGTGTGCATTTGACTTATCCAGAAAAGGAAAAGGAAAAGAATGCAATAACCTCCATACTCAACTTTCTTCGCTACTCTAGTTAGATTCTTCTTCACCCTTCACAAAGCTATAGTGCTTCCATTTTCCTTTTTAATTAAATATCTGTAACACGTCCAATGCCTAAAACTCAGGCAATGATTTCCTCGGCATGATGAAACATATGGATGAATATAGCACCCTAGTCCAATAATTCCAATAAAGAAAGCCACTAATGAAATTTGAAAGTCTGTAGAAAAAATAATACTTGTCTATAGATTACATTTTAAATTAAATGCCACCAAAAAATACACAAAGTACAGAAAGTAAAAGTTCCTTTTCTAAAGCATTTATCCAAATATTTAGTCATATTGACTACCACTGGAAACCCATTTTCATGTGGTATATTTTCATCTGTAGACAAATTTGGTCCTTGGTTCTGTGTAGTTAAAATAGTACGGACACTCACTTCTTCAAAATCTTCAAATACAGCATTTCGCTTCAATCCCCCCACCCCAAAGCAAAAAGGAAAGAGAAGAAAAACCAAAAAATGCCGTTTGATTACCCACTTTTAATGCTTTTACTTTTCACAGACAGATTAATACACAAGACATCTTGGGCTGAACTGAGAAATATGACAATAAGATATCAAACTGGTAAATGAAATAGCCTTTATATACATAAAAGCTAGTACATTGGAAAAGACAGAATAAATCAGTCAACTAGGGAATATATGATAATTTCCGTAAGTGAACAAAATTCATTTAATCGTGTATTTACTTGTCCGAGTCACTGAGACACCTTACTATTAACTACATTAACATTATGTGAAACCAACTCGAAGTCAGCAATAAACTACTCAGAGGGCATTATAATCATCAGAAGGATACCCATGCATCAATATGGACAAGAGGGTTAGTTCAGGTTCCACGCAACAATTCTACCACTAATCTACTTTAACTTTATTATAACAGAGAGTTATACCCTTCATTAGTCAGCCATACCATAATTCCTTGTATTTTACTATAACCGAGAAATCCCCTAGGGATAGTGGTAGATAAATTTGTTAATTTTTTTGATAAATCAGTCATACTGGATTATCCAACATAAAATTGAGAAGTGCATAACTTTTAAAGAGAGAAGTCTGAATGCGGAAGATGAGCATACCATTTCCGCTCATCGACTGTGATTGATCTCCTGAACCTGAAATAAATATGCCCTGCGACAAAAGAAAAAAAAATGTCTCAAAAAGCTGATCCTCTGATAGGCCGCGAGCTAATAACTATGGAGGTGCTAGCTGTACGTGTTAAAAGTGAAAAACAGATGAGGACACAAGAAATGCCGAACAAACCTGTTGTCGAGCTCGTTGAAGTTCCTGCTCTAGTTGTGTCAGCTTCATCCGGCTGCTCTCTAACTGTTGAACATATGCCTAGACCAACAAAAGCCATAAAATAAGGAATTACTATATTTGATACTAGATCTATTTTCACATTACAATCTGTGCACATGTATGTAGTATGATACCCATCTCACAAGCATAGATAAGGGATAACACCTATTCTATTAGAAGGTTAACTTAGTTCAACAATGTTTTTCTAATGCTCCGAGGATATCTAGAGCAAGAAATAATGTTACTCATCACTTAAACAAGAAACCTCAAACTATAAGTTCTCAAAAAGTAGTCTACTGTAATGTTCCAAAAAAGAACTAATAGATGTACATTAACACGCATTAAACTTCACTAACATCCCCCAGGTTTCCAGTCATGTTCAAGAATGGGGTCCACTGAGATCTCGAGGTTATGTAGTAGATACCAATTTTGTTCTTTGCTGTGAAATACTCAATACCACATTTCGTTCAGAAACCTTCAGCATAATAATTCATTTTCATTCTTATCTCAACGATAAGAATAACTCTAAGCGCCCACCTCAATACTTGAAAGAATAAAGTGTTCTATTTTTCTTTACGATTTTTCCTAAAAATGGAACATATGCACATCAGCCCTCTTTTTTATTAAGGTAAATAAATTTATTAAAGATGGGGAAAACCCTATATACGAGTTGTATACCAAAAGGTAGAGAACCTACACCAAAATTTGGTTTTTCACAAAAGAAACTCAACCTTCTATACAAATACGGACCTCATGGGTACACATAAGCTCTCTCTTTTTTTGGTGAGAAAGAGGTACATGTAAGCCCACTTATTATCCACCAATCTTCTACTGGATGCAGAAATCCTTCATTTATTCAGGGTACACTAGATTCCGAGCTAATAAATTGAGGCGCTGAACCTTTTTTTTCCATTTTGACTAGCATTATGACATCAAACTTTCAGATGCACCAGCTAAAACTTAAATGAGAGGACCTACTCAGGCAGGTTTTGGATGAGCACAAACCAAAAGGTCATTAATTACAATTCCAAATTTAATCTCAAGCACAACTAATAGAGTATATACCAAATGAACAGAAATAGTGCTGTAGCAAGAGAACTTACCTTTTTCCTTAGACGACTTTTTCGAGCTGCTTCACGATTTTGGGCAAGTCTACGAAGTGTCTGCACAACAAGAGTTCAACATCATATAAACTTTTCTTTTTCCACTCATATTCTGTCATTCTAAATGAGACAATAAATATAGGATACCTTCTGATCTCTTGTCCTGTCACTTCCATCAGAAGCTACCGCACCCAGTTGTTGAGAATTTAGGAACTGCACCAGCAGTGATTGAATCTCAGTTTCATCAAGCATTTGTAGTACGGATTATTTTACAGGATAAAATGTAGTGAAACCACGTTCAGGGAAGTTCATGGGCTAATATGTAAGGGCACAAACATGTTTATTTTTTCAATCAACTAAAAAAGAAAAAAGCTGTACTTTTTTATGTTTTTAAAGGAAAACCAAGATTGAACTTATGAAGTCAAACCAGTCAACCAAGCCTACTTGTGCTTACTGAAGTCAAGAATAGTCATAGCTCAAAACATATAATTACAAATTAAATACTAGAGATGGATTCGAGAAGTAATTGGTTTACCCTGTTCTTATCTTCCGTATCGGCATCTGTTGATGTACTAGGACTGATATCAGCCATCGTGGACTACCGCCAACTTTTTGGATGATCGATTCAGATTGGTACACAAATCAGATGTAGTATCTTCTGTAAAAACACCAAGGGAGAAGATGATGTCAATACATATTGACGTGCGGATATCAAATTGTTAACTGCTAAAGAAATTTGGTAACAACATTAAAGCACAAAAGACTTGTCTCTGCAATAGGCAATACAGTTTGGCTTAGTTACAACGAGAAGGCATCTTGTTTAGCACATCTTGTTATTTAACTTTACATATTATGAACACATGAGTATCTTATCATCTCCCTCGACGTAGTAACATAGTTTTCTGAAACAGAAAAGAAACCAACAAGCTGGCTAAGATGGATATTGGAAAGTCAAGGTCTATTTATGCATATAGCATTCGGCAACAAGCAAATTTTGTTCACCATAAAACCAATAACAAATTCAAGAAAAGATCATGTCCTAAGTATATATCTAGCAAGAAAATGCGCACTCCTCGCTAACCCAAAGCTTCAGCCTCATGAACATTGGCCAATAGGTTCATTCATCAGATGAGCAGCCAACTGGGGATATGTTTTTTTGATGATGGTGATCCATAAAAGTTTACTCCTTTATCTAGCCCCCAGGGCCTAGCTCAAGTGGCAAAGGGTGGTGGATTTGTATCTTAGGTCACAGGTTCAAGCCCCCACACCATGCAAAGCAAAGCCTGGTATTTAAGTGGAGAAGGGTAGAGGGGTGGGCCCATTATCCACCGAGTTTCGAAGGCTGCGGTTGGTCCAAAGGGATTGGCCCCAGACGGATTTCTCGGTCATCCAAAAAAAAAAAAAAGTTTACTCCTTTAGCTATCAAGAGGCTTCTGAATGCTTTATTCTACAAAACCTCAAGGTGTTATGGTCAATATTAGAATCGGTGGTTGCTTAATACCCAACCCCTCAAACTATTGGCTGCAAAATGCAAAATCGTCTCTTTCATTTTGGTGGGGGTGGTAGACGAAGGGGAGGGATGAATTAGGTTGGCAAGGTGAGCAGCAACGGACTTGAATTCACATGGTCCCTCTGAAAGATGCTAAAAGTTTCATGCTGAAGCAAAAAAAAAAAAAAAAACTAAGCTGCAGACTAAAAGACTTGTTATTCTGGCACCTTATACAACAAGATTCCATCAACTAATAAGTTACATCTGGGAGAACAAAAAAGGTTGACAACATCTAGTTGACACCTTTTTTCTTTCAAACGCTTGATAAAGTTTAATTCTCTATTCTATATGAGTAAAGTTATTCATCTTACACCAAAGTACAGCAAATAGAAAACAACGTACTGAAACCTAAGCAATACTAAAAAAGCAAATGAAAACCCAGCAAGTACCAGACACGTATCACTAGGAGTGAGGACAGAACTATCAAAAGCAACAGAATTGATGAATACACAGCCTCAGAGATAAAGTATACAAGCATAGACATTGCTGTAAAAGCATTTCTAAGAAGTAATTTGGCCTAAGCTGAAGAACATCTTCAGAGATCATACAGCTTTTCTCATATCAAAAGCAAAATAACACAAAATGTTAAAGAATTGCTCGTCTAATTCTCTAATCTTTATTTTCTAACGGTGGTGCCCGGACCAACTTGCGCGGCACCTCGACTATTCCATCAAGTATCGATAACCTCCCACTAGCACAGATACTAGTAACTCTGCCCACCAAGTCTTAGCTAGATGTGAAAGAACTCACCTAGTATTTTCTTGCCTCTGCTTGGATTTGAACCCGAGTTCCCCGGAGGGATGGGGTTTTTATTCTCTTAGACACCACTACTCTAAAATTGAACTTACTAAGCTATACCATGATCAAGAATCAAGCTCACAACTCATATCTAGTAAAATCCAAACAAAATCTCCTTCCCAATACTTTTTGCTCATCAAGTCCTCCCTAACAGAAAAATAAATTAATACTTTTTGCTCATCAAGTCCTCAAAATCCAAACTTTATAACCTTCCAACCCCAAACACACACACCCAACTTCAAAAAACAGTTTGCAATATAGTAGCAAGTAACATAATAACTGTAAATTAAAGCAATACAGTAGCAAGTTACATAATAACTGAAGATTACAGAAAGGTAAGCAACTTACAGTTCAAGAAACGAAAAGGGTCTATAGCAAAAGGCTCAAACTTTGCCACAAAGCCAGAGTTAGACAACAAAACCATCAAATCTTGTTCCTTTTTCTGCTATTTTTCTTGGGTTTTTTTGCCTCAGCTGTTTCTGTAAATCAGTGAGATTTCAACTGAAGTTTACTATCAACAAAAAAAAACAATCAACCCCAGTTGTTGGGAAGTTCCTAGATGAGAAAGAAGCAGGTGAAAATTTGGGAAAATGGGGGTGACGTCTATATTTTGTCAGCTCTCTTTCTCTCTCTTACCAGCCAATTTTGACTTTTTGGTCACACTCTCTCTCACTCTATTATTTCCTATTTTTTCTTGTGGGGGTAATTTTATTTTACTTCTATAATTTTTGAAGGTTGGTTCCAAATATTCGTGGAAATATTTTTTATTTATTTTATTTTATTTTAATATAATAGTGAGGTTCGGATCAGTTTGTGTCTATTTTTTGCTATTTTACGAAAAAATATTACCTATATAATTCTATTAAACAAAATTCTTAGAACTAAGATTAAATTCTCTTTTTTTCTCCAAAATTTAGTCGCGTTTATGTTTAAGATGATCAATTGCACCGAATATTAATAAATAATTTTAAATTGTTTCAAACAAGAAAATAAGTTTTAGAATTGTTTTTTATTATTTTATGTAGTAGGAGGGTTGCAATAGGATTGCCAGGTTATGAAATATCCTTATAATACAGAATATATTATTGAAAGTCTGAATTTTAAAACACACTCACTTAGGCACACGCTATAATGTCACTGGAAAATATTAAAATAAAAACTTTAGTCAGTGGCGGATCCAGGATCTTGTAGTCGTGGGTGCTCCGCCTCTTTATCTACAGTTGTTACGGTCAGAGGCGGATGTAGTGTTCTACCGACAGGTTCAATTGAACCCGTAACTTTTTACGTAGAGTAAATTTTTTTATGTAAACATTCAATAAAATTGCAAAAATAGTGGATATGAACCCATAACTTTAAAAATATATATAATGGGTTCAATGCTAAAAACTTAACAGTTAAACCCATAGAGTTTAAATTCTGGATCCGCCTCTGGTTACGGTCACAACATATAAGTGCACAACTGCGTCTTATCCCACGATAGTAAAAATATTTAACAAATATACTAAAATTAATATTATAGTTAAAAGATTTAATTTATTCACGATTATTCCTTGCGATTTTCATTTTTTAAATACACAATATGCAAACAAATATCATTTTTTACTTATTTTACGTTTATTTTCAGAATTAACCTTCAGTGCAAAACTATTAGCTTTAGATTGAACATAAATTGAATATTTTTAATTAATTACAAAAAAGTTTAAACTATATTACCAATTTTCTTCTACAATCGCAAAAGATGGAGTTTCGTCAGCTTAGGTTTGATGGGGTTTGGGGGAAAGAAATTAAAAAAAGCAAAGGCACTTAAAAAGAAAAGAAAAATATGAAAGACCATTCATTTTTGGAGCCGAATGGGCCACGATATTGGGGAAGAAAACAGAAAGAGAAAGAAGAAAAATTAAAATGAAGCAAATAAAATTAAAAGAGGAATACAAGTACTAAAGGGATTATTAATATCAAAATGGAAAAAATATTTTCAGGAATTCGATTTTGCGACTGTTTCATCTAGAGATCTCTCAAGTGCACTTTCTAACCAAAGCACCCACCTGCTTATTTTGTTCCTGGGTGCTTACTAAAATTATTTGTTAATTTAATACTAATTGTTTACATAAAATAATGGTTCCGCACCAAAAGCAATGGGTGCTAGAGCACCCATATGGCTCCACGTGCATCCGCCCATGACTTTAGTACTTTTACTTTATTATAATAAGTATTAGATTGACATAAACTTAAATAAAATGGTATGGTCATAAAAAAATTATATAGCGAATTTTAACTTATTTAAAATTATGATGTTGTTATTATTCTGGTGGAGTGAAAGAATTTTTCATGTCAAAATCAAGTTGATAGATAAAAAGTGAACAAGTTAAATAATTTTGTCTTGAGTAATTTGTATTTAGTAGTGACCAAGGTGGAGGCTAATCAATTGTCATCTAATCCCAATGACAAGTGAGGTAAACAAATTAAATCATAACTAGCATGATTTATGACGGGATGGATATGATCCCTTTATCTTTAATAAGACGTTTTGAGTTTGAGTCCATAGAAAAAATTCGGTTAGAGAGTGATTACCCTTTAAATGGATCATATACGATGTGGATCCGAATATAGTCGGATTCCAATGCAGATAGCGGACATCGAATAGGTAAACTCAACAATAAAATAGTAACAACAACAACCTACTGAAATCCCATTAGTGGGGTTTGGAGAGGATAGTGTGTACGCAAACCTTACCTCTGCCCCCAAGTAATAGAGAAGTTATTTCCGATAGATCCTCGGCCGAAGAAGACCAAATGAAGACGAAAAGAAACAGTATATCAGTTCAATAAACCTTAGAAAGAAATAACAGCATTACAAGAACATAGATGAAAAGCAAAACAATAATCAGTAGATAAAGTCTGATACTAAAAAAGCAAAAGATCAATGTAAACACAACATTAATCACTAGCAATCTAAGACAAAATCCTAGCGGAAAAAAGTGAATTCTACTTTTCTTATTTGCACTGATTGAACGGTCTATAACACATGAAAAAAAAGTGTATTGAGAATATTCTTTTATTAAATAATTTACATTTTGTTCTTCAGTTAAAAAAAGGACGACTTTAAGGAAAAGGGCTAAAATATCAAAGAAAAGGATAATATAAAACAAAACAAAAATTTTATTATAATAATCTCATCTATGATCGAAATGCTAGAAACAAGGACTTTCGTGTTCCAGTTTATGTAATACTTTATTTAATTGAATTTGGAATTTTACATGTTTTATTTGACTTGTTTATTTAATAAATAATAGAAGAGAAAGTACTATGTAAAAAGTGAAATTCTAGTTTTATGAAGGAAATATCATATCGAAGGTGACTTTTATTTAATTTAATGAATTTGAATAATTGGTCCTTAAATGATATATTTATAAAATAAAAAAAAATATTAGATTGAGTTGATTGAAATTGGGATAGGGAAAGTACTATTTAGTGACATTTGGACACAAAGTGTTTTACAGTGAATTTTTATACTCATCTTCCGAATAAAGTACTTAAAATAAATAATATTCGATTTTAAACTTTTATAAAAAGGTCATTAATGACATTTGTGATTTTGGTCCTTTTGACTCTGAGATTACCTGGATTTTCTATTAAACTCTTTATTAAGGGTCCCCATAAACCAAATCATTTGTGTTCGACAATTTAAATTGATGCTTTAAACCTTGAATTGACTCGTCCTAGTTTGACCAAGTCAACTAGGATCAGTCGAAATACTGGAAATACAAAAAATAGAATTAGTTTTGAAGTTAATTATTTATTCATCAAATCTATACTATCTATATCTATATCTATATCTATATATATATATGTATATATATTATATATATACTATATTAAAAGCACGAAAGTCCTTAGTGAAATGTCGTTCACCTTTATTACCCTTTTAAAATTGATTTCACATTGGACAAAATAGTCATTTAATTTTATCTCTAATATTTAGGACAATAGTTATTTAATTATTTTTTTAATATTTAGGACTTCAAAATCAACTAAATTTTCTATATTAAAACTTTCCTTATTTGAACTATGTGATATGCCATATTTGTGAAATAAAATAAAATAATGACATATCATAATACGGTTTTTAGGCTTAAAATCTTAAGGAAAACATTGCACATTCATATTAATAAGACTTCTAAGCCACATAGGTTAAAAGAAACGAAAATTATAAAGAGGAAGATAGAAAAAAAAATTGAAAGACTGAAACATTGCAAATTTATATTTGGAAAGTTTCAAAACATTTTGCAGTTCTTTTAGATTTAAAAGTCCCATTTTTTTTTACATAAAAACGTGATTAATGAAACTATTTAATTACAAAAAAAAAAAAAAAAGAGTGAGTCCCTTTTCAAGTTAATAAAATATTTACAAATATAATTTTAAAGGAATAGTTCCAACTACATAATACAATTTAGCATTGTATGCTTCCAATAAGCTTTTATAAGTTAAAACATAATTCAATATGTTTGCAATAAATTTATGCAGAGAAAAATAAAACTATAATCACAAAAAACTATAAAGAAAAAAGGATTTTATTGATAAACATTGCAGGTTACAACTTTATTTATCCCTTGATTCTTTCCTCCGATTTATTCTACGTGATTCGAGGGCCTTAGCGGCGTATTTCTCGAACGTAGGATGATGCTGACCTTCCTCGGATGTATTTGATCTCCATGAAAAGGAAGAACATCTGTTGATCACTTCAACGGCTTTGAGAAAGACAATATTTGATGTCTTTGATCTCTCTATGAATATTCCATGATTTTTTTATGGAATTTCGAGATCGTCTTTAAAGGATACATGTAGCCTTATTTATAGGCATAAATTAGGGTTTGGATGGAGTAGCCACCGAGTAACCTTAATAGACTTCTAATTTTTCAAGAGTTGTCTTGAAATAAGAAATTATCTTGATCTGTTAAAATTTCAGTATCTACAAATGCCCCATACTTCAAGGTTTGTCGAGGTGTAGGCTTGCTGAAACTTGAAGACGAGACTTAAAGTACCCGACAATCGCAACAGATAATCTTGAAACTTGAAGTTTTTGATTTGCATGAGGAAGAAATTTTAGCAAAACTGGTCCCACTGGACGTGCCAATTTATTTGTAATAAATTTATGCAGAGAAAAATAAAACTGCAATCATAAACAACTATAAAAAAATAATTATTGATAAGCATTGCAGGTTACAACTCTGTTTATCCCTTGATTCTTCCCTCCAATTTATTTTACGTGATTCGAGGGCCTTAGCGGCATATTTCTCAAACGTGGGATGATGCTGACCTTCCTCAGATGTATTTGATCTCCATGAAAAGGAAGAACATACGTTGATCACTTCGGCGACTTTGAGAAAGACAATATTTAATGTCTTTGATCTCTCTATGAATATTTCATGATTTTTTATGGAATTTCGAGATCGTCTTTGAAGGATACATGTCGCCTTATTTATCGGCATAAATTAGCGTTTGGGTGAAGTAGCCACCAAGTAACCCTAATAGACTTCTAATTTTTCAAGAGTTGTCTTGAAATTAGGACTTATCTTGATCTGTTAAAATTTCAGTGTCTACACAATACTCTAATCATTATTAAAAGAATATTAATGGATATAAATACTTATAAGTTATTATTCACCAAACACTAAATATTAAGTAATAAGTTTCATCACCTACAAATATGATAAAATTATTTTCAAACGAAATAAAATAAAAGTCAAGATTTGAAGAAAAAAATTATAAAGAATTCAACAATATCGACCTAACAAAAATTATAACATGAAGAAATTTTGGATGGAGGGTTTCTAGTAAATTCACTTTCATGATGTAATATTAGTATTTTAAATTTTTGAAATGCAATTAATTAAGAGAGCTTTTTACAAGTTAAAAGATTATTAATGAATTTTTTATGATCTACAAAGCTAATTACACAGAGTAGCACACAAACCGTGGGAGGAGCCCGCGTGTTAGGCGTCAGACACATACCAAGCATATGTCGAGCGCTTGAGGCGTAAGATTCCCAAATTGTGAAGACCCAAAAGGCCATCACTTGTGTTGCAATGAAATTTTACGTTTCGTGGCCTTAAAAACCTCCCTTAGCACCATTTCGATTTGCGTACACAGTCCGGACGCATAGCGGAAAGCTTAAATGTGAAAATCTGTGAAAAATGATAAGTTTTGACTGTAAAATAAATAAATTTGACTTCGGTCAACCTTTTAGGTAAACGGACCCAGACCCGTAATTTGATGGTCCCGGAGGGTCCGTAGGAAAATATGGGACTTGGGCGTATGCCCGGAATCGAATTCCGAGGTCCCAAGCCCGAGAAATGAATTTTTTAAAGGAAATTATTTTCTGAAATTGTTTAAGGAAAATTAAAATGAAATTTTCTTAGAACATGATGGTACAGGTCTTATATATGATTTAAGATGTTTATGTGGAATTTGGTGAAAAACGGATGTCATATGACGTGATTCGGACTTAAATCGCAAAGTTGATGTTTAAAGAAGTTTTTGAGAAAATTTCATTGATCTCGAGATTTAACTTGATGTTCATGATGTTATTTTGATGATTTGATTGAACGAATAAGTTCGTATGAGGATTTTTGTGTATATTTGGTTTGGAGCCCCGAGGGCTCGGGTGAGTTTCGGGATACCTTAGGCCTAAAAACACAATTGTTGCAGGTTCAGCGAATTTGCAGATCTCTTAACCCGCCACTGTGGTCCGCACGAAAACGTGTGTGACCGCAGAAGGGGCCAGTGCGGTCCGCGGTCGGCCTTGTGCGGTGCGCGGTGGAGGGTTGTGCGGCCGCAGTCCATTTTTGCGGTCCGCACAGGGCACTGGACCGTCGTACCCTCAGGAAGGCCTGTGCGGTCGCAGTCCATTTTGGACGGTCCCCACAGGGCACTGGACCGCAATACCCTCAGGAAGGCCTGTGCGGCCGCAGTCCATTTTGTGCGGTCCGCACAGGGGGTCTGAGAGGGGTATAAATAGATGGGATTTTTAGTCATTTTTCATTTTTCAAAACCCCAAAAACATAAGAGGCGATTTTTCAAACAACTGTTCTTCTCCAAAACGTTGGTAAGTGATTTCTAACTCATTTTCTTCAATCATTAACATCTTCTAACATGATTTCAACTTCAAATCAATGATTTTCATGGGGAAAATTGGGTATTTTGGGTAGAACCTAGGTTTTTCAAAAATTAGGAATTTGAACCTCGATTTAAGGTCCGATTTTAAAATAAATTACATATTTGAGCTCGTGGGGGAATGGATAATCGGGTTTTGGTTCGAACCTTGAGTTTTGACCACGTGGACCCGGGGACAATTTTGACTTTTTGGGTAAAAACTTTGGAAAACTCATTTTCATGCATTCAAATTGATTCATTTAGCGTTTATTGATGTAATTAAGTAACTTGTGGCTAGATACGAGCGAATTGGCGGCGGAATCAAGGGGTAAAGCTATAATTCAAACTTGAGTTATGTTCAGGGCATCGAGGTAAGTGTTTGGTCTAACCTTAGCTTGATGGATTAGGAGTTGTGTCCTATTTGCTACATGTTAATTGTGGAGTATGACGTATAGGTATGGTGACGAGTATCTATACGTTGGTGTCAAGCATGCCCGTGAGTCTTGTATTATAATTGTTATGTCTTCGTTGTGGTTTATTGCGCTTCATATGTTATTATCACCTTTGTTCCCTTGTCGGGATGTTTGTTTGATATTAAAGATCCATTTCCGGGATGTTTGTTTTGATAACATTGTTCCCTTGTCGGGAAGTTGCTATATTGCTTTTGTTCCCTTGTCGGGATTCCTTGTGATTATTTTTGGCTTGTAACTGGGAGCGGGTGGTACGCCTACCACAAGATAAAATGAAATGGGAGCGGGTGGTACGCCTACCACAAGATATGATGAAATAGGAGCGGGTGGTACGCCTATCACAAGATATGATAAAATGGGAGCGGGTGGTACGCCTAGCACAAGATATAATAAAATGGGAGCGGGTAGTACGCCTACCACGAGATAAATTGAAATGGGAGCGGGTGGCACTCCTGCCACGAGATACAGGAATCGGGATCGGGTTGCACGTCTGCAACAAGATGTGAAAAGAAAATGAAATCTGCCTTTATTTTTCCTCATTCTTGTTAGTGATTGATGTTGATTCCTTTATACTTCCCTTGAAATTCTGTTTTACCTTTATTTCCCCGAAGCATGTTTCCCCCTCCTATCATTAGTTGTTTTTTTCGGTATTTCTTTTCTGATATATATATAATTACACAGGTTTATCTAGAGTCTGGTCCTAGCCTCGTCACTACCTCACCGGGATTAGGCCAGACACTTACCAGCATATGGGGTCGGTTGTACTGATGCTACACTCTACACTTATGTGCAGATACCGGAGTAGCACTGGGTCAGCAGCAGTAGCTTGGGAGCCAGCCTTCAGTCCACCGAGATCCCGAGGTAGTCCTGCAGGCGTTCACAGGCCCGACGTCTCTTCTATCAGTTATTTGTTCTGTTATCATTGCATCCGAGACAGATAGTGTTCCTTCTTTCAAACGTTTGTATGTAGTAATCATAGATAGTCCGTGAGAGTTGTGACACCAGTTTCTGGGTAGAGACATATGTTGATTTCCAAATTAATTTGGGTTCTTTTGTTTAAGTCTTCCGCTTAATCTCATATTCTGTTGTTATTTAAATGTTTATCACCTGTTGAAGCAAGTTGTTAAAAGGATTAAAACAAAGAAGTAAAGAATTTTTCTAATTTCGTAGCTTGTCTAGCTTCTACGAGTAGGCGCCATCACGATTTCCGAGGATAGGAATTCCAGATCGTGACATAAACTAAGAGCCCATACGAAAGTCCAAGAGCGTTTCACGAGTGTCTTGCCCCCGTACCAGTTCCTATTTTGCCTAATCCCCACTTTGCGAATGAAAACAAAAGTGATTTGTAATAGTTAAATACAAAGATTCAAAATTGAAACATTCATCAATTGAATCCTTCTTTATTTTAAAATATGTTGGAAGTTTAGATATTTAAGATTTAAAAGACATTCAAGATTTTACCTTCTTATTTTAAAAATGTAACATGTCCATAATTTTATGTCATAACATGACTACAATTTATTCGATTATTATATTTAAACTCTTTTAATTTTGTACTCAAATAATATTTACTCTTCATTGACTTTTTAGGTGTAATTTTAAAATGACACTCTACAACAAAAATAAATATATAAAAGAGAGAGAATTAAAGAAGACAATAGATAATTTTGATAATTGGCGGAAATAGAATAATAATAAATCATATTACTTCATTTATCGAACCAACTAAATAGGATAAGTGTTCATAACTTTTAAGAACTTATATTTTTATTATTTTTAATGCGAATATATTATTTAATAATATTTATATGATTTCATAAAAAATTGTTTACTCACTGACATGGGTACACGCGCAACGCACATACTATAAAACTAGTATTATATTAAAAGCACGAATGCCTTTAGCGAAATATCGTTCGTCTTTTCTACCCTTTAAAATAGATTTCACATTGGATAAAATAGTCATTTAATTAATTCCCTAACTAATCATTTAATTATTTGTCTAATATTTAGAAATTCAAAATCAACTAAATATTATGTATTAGATTTTTCCTTATTTGACTATGTAATATACCATACTAGAAAATATATTTGCGCTTCGCGCGGTACATTACTCAATTTAAAAACCTTTTTTATATAAATTTTACCATATCAAATGAGATAAAAGAATTTCATATATATATATATATATATATATATATATATATATATATATATATATATATATATATATATGCATATTATATATATATATATATATGCATAAAAATATTAATTTTTTAAATATTGATGAAGTCGCAACTGTAAACTAAAAGTATTAATGTGTAGGTGAAGTACTTATTAAATATTGGTAAAAATATTAGCAAATTATTACATTTTTTTCTTTAAAATGGAAAAATATATAAAGTTTATTTATTTTTTAATATAACGTGTATGTGATTTTAATACATAATCTCTTAGTTGAGCATATATTAAATATAAGTATTTGATTTCTTTCTTTCATTAAACAGTATAAAAATATTATTTTTTTAAAATTTTCTTTTAATCAAATAAAAAAAAATTAAAAAAACTAAACACAAAGGAAAAGAAGTGGCAACACAGGTCTCTGTTCCATCTTCGTGCCTACCTACATATCTCCTTCAATCTTCTTTTCCCAATTCGCTGGCAATTTTCCAAAGATTTTGCTTCTTACAATTTAAACTTTCCATTGATCACCCATAATATAAATTGGAAAAAAAGTTAAAAAGTTAAAAAGAAAGAGTTAGAACTTGAAAAGGCATAACGCTTCCGAAGAGGTGCGATAGATGCTGACCTTTTAAAATACAATAAATGAAAAAAATAAAAAAAATAAATAGAATTCCTACACTATGGAATAAGCTATATCAATATAAATATATTTGCTCGCACGGGAAAATGTCTTATAAATACAAAAATTATATATTTAATGAAATAAATTAAAATTAAAAAGTTGACCTAGATAAGTAAAATAAAGGTTTAGACGTTAATCCTATATTTGATTTAATCTTTTCTATGAAGGAAATGAAATTTTACTATATAAATGCATAAAAGTAGAACTAATTAACATGCCAATAAGTCATAGACTGACTAAAAAGTAAGAAAAAAGATATGGAGAAAAGGGGAATAACATAACACGTAGTATCTGCTAACCTCGAGCCTCTCTTTGAGAGCATCAGCTCTATACAAAAATAAAGGAAATCAAAACTCAAATAGAATTATCCAAAAGTACAAAATAAATAAATTTAAGAAAAACAATCAAAATTACCTGTCGATTAACAAAACAGATGGAAAACATAAACGCACACTATAGAAATAGTCATACTCTCACTAATGACCAAAATAATGATTTTAAACCTGTAAAAAAATTAGTCTTTCCCAATTGACAAAAGAAAAATAGGCACACTATAAGAATAATCCTAATCTTAAATGACAAAATTGAAGTTTACCTTGATATAAGCAAATCTTTTGTTGATAGTTTAGCATCGGAGTGTAAGAAGGATAATGAACCTTTTTCGAGCCAATTCCACTACTATACATCTGTGACCAAAAAAAGAATTAGCATAGATGAAAAATGAGAATTTTTTGTACTCACTACAATTTTTCTATTAACTACACGAGAAAATAAATAACCCAAACTCAGCATAAGAATGTTATGTAAATGCAATTTCTTTGTCGACAAGTACAAAGTTCCAAATTCGCTAGAACTGTCACCTAGAAAATGTGATCGCGCCTTGATTGCAGTCAAAAAACTTACCGTAAAAAAATCTAACTATAAGATCTCTTAAAACAAAATTCACAATTTTGGAGATTTATCATACTTTTTCCTTGACAACCAAGACAACAGGAAAAGCACAAACCCTGTCTTTCATATTGCAGCGTTCTGCAGTAAAATGGTGATAAGAATTGGTGTAGCTTTCCTTCTGTAGTTCCATTCAAATTAAATAGGCTGAAAGAAGAGGAAATAACGTTACTTTTTTTTTCGAAGCAAAAGATGTTACTTATTAAATTAAAGAACAAAAGAAGACGAAAAGGCGTAAGTGCAATCAACTCTATTCATGAGACGTGACTTTTCATTTTTTATTTTATTTTAAAATTAGCAGATAAAAAGGGATATATGGGGAAAATGGCAAAAAAAAAGTAGAAAAAGTATAAGGAGGTTTCCTTGTTCAAGAGATTGTCACATCACCTTGCCTAAGTCCCTACTTTATATATATATATATATATATATATATATATATATATATATATATATATAGATTTGCAAAAGAAAAGTAACAATACATAACACAAGAAAATCACGTTTTTAGGGTTGATTAGAATTGGGTGAAGCTATGTCCTATTTTAATTTTTCTTTTTTCATATTATATTATCACTACTTCTGTTATATGTCTAAAGACTTCTTTTCGTTCTAATTGAACTTACTGTCGATCGAAGTTGTAAAGAAAATATAATTTTAGGAGGATATTTTGATTCAAGATGACTTTAGTCTTTTTAACTTTGTTTACCGCATTCTATGAAGATTAATTTAGAATTTTGATTGTTTATTTTCATCTTTTAACTATGATACTACTTGAGTCTATTGTTTTGATGATGAGATTTGAGCATAGGAATTGATACTTTCCAGCTCTAGTTATGGTTGAAAAAGGGAATGAGTATGGCTTGAGGAACAAAAATCTTTCATCTTTAAATATAGAGAAAGAATGCAAATATGATTGACCCATTGAATGGCCAGATTATGACTATAATTATGACGTTTAATTTAATAACTGTTTCTTTAAAAGTTTGATTGATAATTTATATTTTTAACTATTCTTGACATTTGATTAATTAGGCAAATATTTCGACAAGATTCTTTCTACAGATATATAGTATCTAATAGGATAGAAACGGTAGTTATTTGAAGTCTTTATTTATTGAAATTTGTTATTGTCAACAAAACTATGTATTTTTGTGTTTTTGTATTCTTTGAACTTTATGTCAAAATTATTTTTACGTATGTGTGCATTTTTTTTTAATCTTGTTTAACTAATTTTCATTAATGGTGAAAGAATTTTACACTACCTACTTTATTTTCAAGATTACAAGTTATTTGTGGATATTTTCTGAATGACTTGACAATATAAAATACTCCATTATTTACACTGTCAATACATATTAGTTAAACTTTTATCTTTTTATATTATCCAATATGCAAAGAACAAATGGCTTCGCTTTTTACAATGTTTCGAGCCAATAAACACATGGAGGATTATGGCAATAAAGAAATGAGAGAAATCTGTGCACAAACTAACTTACGGGAATTTTATCAAAAATAAATAATAATATAATACATGATGGATCAACTTTGTTGCTTATTGTAACGACTTGGCCAGTCATTTCATGAGTTATAGCACCGCTTCCCCCATTTCAGCTTCTTTATGTGTTGTTCAGCTGTATTTCATCGCATCGTGTTGGTCGTTTTGTGTTCGGAGTGGCCTTGGAGTGGAATGAGACACTTAGTCTCTTATTTAGAAGCTAAAGTTGGAAAAGTAACCGGATGTTGACTTATACGTAGAAGATCTCGGATGTGAATTTGATGGTTCAGATAGCTTCGTTAGGTGATTTTGGATTTAGGAGTGTGTTCGGAATATAATTTGGAGGTCCGTGGAAGATTTAGGCTTGAATTGGCGAAATTAAAAATTTAACGTTTTTCGGGCGGCTGTGAAAATCTTGATATCGGGTTCGAAATGGAATCCTGGAAATTGTAGTAGGTCAGTTATGTTATTTGTGATGCGTGTGCAAAATTTCAGGTCATTCGGACGAGGTTTAATATGTTTTGGCATCATTTGCGAAATTCGAAAGTTTGGAAATTCTTAGGTTTGAATCCGAGGGTGATTTGGTATTTTGATGTTGTTTTGAGTGTTCCGAAGGTTGGAATAAGTTTGAATGGTGATATGGGACTTGTTGGCATGTTTGGTTGAGGTTTCGAGGGCCTCGGGTTGAATTCAGGAGGTTGTCGGATCAAAGATGGGATTTGAGGAAGTGCTGAAGAATTCCTTGAGCTGTCATAACCGCACATGCAGAGTGGGGACCGCAGGTGCAAGGTCCGCAGAAGCGAGGGAGCAGCCGTAGAAGCGGCCAAGGCCAAGGAAGCAGGAACTGCAGGTGCGCACATGGGACCGCACCTGCGAGATCGCAGATGCGGGATCTGACCGCATAAGCGATTTTCGAGGGTTAAGTGAAAACCGCACCTGGGATGAATTTTCCGCAGGTGCGGCGTCGCAGAAGCGATTTATGGACCGCAGATGCGGAAGTTCTGGGTAGAAAGTCTATAAGATCTCCTTCGTGAATTTCAGTCCATTCTTCGCCATTTTTTGGACGAGTTTGGAGCTTAGAGCTGTGATTTCAAGAGGGAATTGAGAGGTATCAGTGAGGTAAGTTACTTTGCTTTATATTTTGTGTTTGTGATGATTTTTCCACTGTTGAATCATAAACTTAGTGGGGGATTTTGGGGTGAAGTTGAAGGGATAGGGCTTGAGTCTTGGAGAGCTTTGATTGGGGATTTGATGGGTCATTTGAGGTCAAATTTTGATGATTTTGGTATGAATAGACTCGGGAGTGAAAGGAGTTTCTAGTTTTGCGATTAGATTCCTATATGTGGGCTTGGGGGCCGGGTTTGAGTCCAATTCGAGATTTTTGGTCTAATTTGATTATTTTCGTGTGGAATTCATTCCTTTAGCATATATTGATGATAATATATTGATTTTGGTTAGATTCGGAGCATTTGGGGGCCGAGTCGAGAGGCAAGGGCATCGCGAGTTAGAATTTTATCCAGTTTGAGGTAAGTAATGATTGTGAATCTTATCCTGAGGATATGAAACCCCGGATTTCACATCGTTTCACTATTTTGAGGTGACGCGCATGCTAGATGACGAGCGTGAGGGCGTGCGCCTTTGGGGGTCGTGACTTAGTCCCTCTCGAAGCCACTATTAAGTTGCGTATTTGACTGGAAACTATTTGATACTTATGTATTTTAGAAAGTATTACTATGTTGTCTGCTGAATGCCATATTTGGGCCTCGTGCCAAGCTGTTGGACCCTTAGGGGCTTTTTACTACTATTTCCTCACTGTTTTTTATTTAAGATCTATACTCGGTCATGCTGTGTTTACTGATTTCATAACTCAGTCTTTATTACTCCGTTTTGATGCATAAAATGATATTTTGTGCTGAGCACCCTTTTTATTGATAGCTCGAGTGGCTTGAGAGGCTTCTGACTAAGTGAGACCGAGGGCCTATGTTGTTAGGATATCATGGGATTGGGCTGCGCGCCGCAACATATTGTACTGATTTGTGATATATGAGAGGCTGAAGGGCTGACTTATTATGCCACGAGATGGCTTGTGTTGTAGGCGCCCCTCCGGAGTCTGTACACCCCTAGTGAGCGCGGGTATCCTGAGTGAGTGATATGATGTTGCCCGATGGGCTGTTCTTGATTCATGTTGAGCCCGAGAGGCTGATTACGAGTGATTGTGAGGTTGCCCGAGAGGCTGATTACGAGTGATTGTGAGGTTGTCCGAGGGGATAATTTTGAGTGATGTTATGCCCGATGGGAGGTTTATAATACATGTTTTGCCCGAGGGGCTATTTATGATTTTCATCACTTTTCTCTAAACTTCATTAAACATCTATTGAAATTATTGTAAAAATGTCTTCAAATGATTTTTTTATTGAAAATGGATTTTAAACGAGATGATTTGACTGTATTCTATTTTGAAGGCAGGTTGTACTTACTGTGATTTCATGACGTGGATTTATGTGTTTCTTACTGCTCAGTCTTTATTTACTTTTATTACTTAGTGAGTTGGTGTACTCACATTACTCCCTGTATTGTGTGTGCAGATCCAAGATTTGTTGGACGTGATAGCGAGCGTTGCTCTTTCATCCATCGCGGGTATTTGGAATCGGCAAGGTAGTTGCATGGCATTCACATCCTTGCTATTCTCCCTCTTATCTTACTTAGACTATATTAGTGTTTTCTAGATTGCAATAGTCTTAATTGTATTCAGACAGTCCTTAGTAGATGTTCATGACTTGTGACACCCTGATGTCGGGCCTTGGTTTTCTTTCCGCACTTGTTATTTAGATTTATGTTGTGAAATTTTATTAATTAATAGCTTGAAACATATTTATTATGAAATATCGATTTGTTGTGGGATTGTGTCGGCTGGCCTAGTTTCATGATAGGCACAATCACGACGGTGGTCGATTTTGGGGTCATGACAAGTTGGTATCGAAGCTTAGGTTACATAGGTCTCACGAGCCATGAGCGGGTTTAGTAGAGTCTTGCAGATTAGTATGGAGACGTCTGTACTTATCTTCGAGAGGCTGCAGAACCTTTAGGAAAAGCTTCGCATTCTTGAATTCTGGTCGTGCGAATCTGTTGATTCTGGTAACTAAACTTTTGTTATTCTATTCTCTCACAGATGGTGAGGACACGTGCTACCGGTCAGGATGGATAACCACCAATACCATTAGTTAGGGCCACTAGAGGCCGAGGCTGCGGTCGAGGCCGTGGTAGGGGCAGGGGTGTAGCCCGCACAACAGCTAGGGCAGCACCCGTAGATCCACCACCCGCCCCAGTTCATGATCAGGTCCCAGTTGCGGACGCTCCAGCAGGACTAGCTCAGACACCGGCTGTGCCTAGTGTTATCCCATGCCTTCAGGAGGCCCTAGCCCAGATTTTGTCAGTATGTACTGGCTCAGGCGGTCTTATTTACTACGGCCGCAACTACTTCTCAGGTCGGGGGAGGCACTCACACTTTCCCCGCTCGCACACCTGAGCAAGTTGTACAGGGACTTCAGACACCGAAGGCACCTCCAGCCCAATCGATTGCAGCTGCTCAAGACTATATAGATCATGTTATGCTAGAGGACGAGCAACGCAGATTGGAGAGGTTTGGGAGACTCCAGCCTCCGTCATTTAGTGGTGCTGAGAGTGAGGATGCACAGGGTTTCTTGGATAAGTGTCAGAGGATGCTTCGGACCGCAGGTATTCTGGAGACCAGTGGGGTCTCATTCACTACTTTCCAGTTCTCCAGGGTTGCACTTGGTTGGTGGGAGGCTTACGAGAGGTGTAGGCCGGTTGGCGCAGCGCCCCTTTCTTGGCAGCAGTTCTCCATTCTCTTTCTAGAGAAGTTTGTACCTGAGTCTCGCCGAGAGGAGCTGCGCAGGCAGTTCAAGCAGCTTCGTCAAGGTGATAGGTCTATTACACAGTATGAGATGCGGTTCTCCGAGTTGGCTCGTCATGCGGTCTGGTTGGTTCCCACAGACCGAGAGAGGATCAGGAGGTTTATAGATGGCCTCAGTTTTCAGCTTCAGTTGCTTATGACCAGAAAGAGGGTGTCTGGTGCCACTTTTGATGAGGTTGTTGACATAACTCGACAGATTGAGATGGTTCGTGGTCAAGAGAGAGTGCAGAGGGAGGCCAAGAGGCCTCGTGGTCAGGGTGGATTTAGTGGTAATCCTCACGGGGGTCAATTTCAGCACGGTAGAGGCCGTCCATTCAGGCATGCTTAGTCAGCTCGCCCAGTTTATCGTGGGGCATCATCGGGCTATGGTTCTCACAGTTCTCATCAGGTCCATTCATCACTTAGTTCCCTTCAATCCCAGAGTTCGTCTCGTGCTTAATCAGTTTAGGGCTCTTCCATGCCAGGTTCTTCTACTAGTCATCCCAGTTCTAGGGGTTCCTTTCAGTCCCCGTCTCCAGCACCAGGGGGTTGTTATGAGTGTGGAGAGTTGGGGCATATGTGGAGGCAGTGTCCTCGTTGTCATGGGGGTCCGCCTCAGCTGAGCTTTTCCATGCAATCAGCATTAGGGTTTTAAACCCTAAACTGAATTTTCCATTTACAATCAACTAGGGGTTGCCCAGAGGGGGAGGTCGATCAGGTGGTGGTCAGGCCCGTTTCTATGCACTACCAGCCAGACCAGATGCTATTGCTTCAGATGTTGTGATTACATATATTGTCTCAGTTTGGCACAGGGATGCCTCTGTGATATTTGACCCCGGTTCCACTTTTTCATATGTGTCATCATATTTTGCTTGTTATTTGGATACGTCCCGTGAGTCTTTTGTTTCATTTGTTCCTGTATCTACTCCGGTGGGTGATACTATTGTTGTGGACCGCGTATATTGGTCATGTGTGGTGACTATTGAGGGTTTGGAGACCCGAGTGGACCTTTTGTTGCTTTGTATGATTGATTTTGATGTGTTATTGGACATGGATTGGTTATCACCGTATCATGCTATTTTGGACTGCCATGCTAAGACAGTAATGTTGGTTATGCCAGGTGTGCCACGGATTGAGTGGCGAGGTTCGATAGATTATGTTCCCAGTAGAGTGATCTTATTTTTGAAGGCTCAGTGGATGGTTGGGAAGGGTTGTCTTTCTTACTTGTCCTTCGTGAGGGATGCCAGTGCAGAGACTCCTATAGACATGTGATTTTTGATCCTCCCCAAGATTTTACATATTTTAACATATAAATATTTAGTTTAGGCTTAATATCGCCATTTCAATAAGTTTTGACTCTTTTACTTTATTTTTTATCACAAAAAATAAAAATTATAAAAAAATCATTCATTTTCATCTTTAGGTTAAAGTCAATTAGTATATTTATATTTATAGTATTATAACATTTGAAAATATAAAAATTAGTTTCACTTTTAGTATCTAGTTTTATATTAGTTTATTTTAATTAAGAATGATTTTTACACTTTATAGATACATTGCATTTTTTTGGTCTTCTTAGCCTAGATTCAAACCCAAAAGACATGGTCCAACCCAATTTCCTGAAAAAAGGCCCAATTTCGGATAGCCCAAAATATTGAGACTAAATCAAAAAGAAGAAGCGAGACTAAAAAAAACGGCAACAACATTTGAAAGAAGTGAAGAATGAAGGCAATCTTTCATTCGATTCCTAAATTCCAAAGTGAAAAACGGACAAGAGAAACCATGGCAGGGGAAAAAATGATGAAATAGAAAGAGAATAAAGAGAGTGGAAAGGAAGGGATAATCTATTAAATTGGAAGTTTAATCTTTCTCCATAGCTAGATTTTAACTTCTTCCACCATTTAGAACACCCATTTTTCAGATTCTTGCTTTTCTCATCACATATAGACACAAACACCCACCTCCTCAACCCAAAATTGAAAACCAATTAGCCTTCATTCGGTTCGAGTTTTTTGGTTGCTCAGATTTGAGTGACGATTTCAGAGTTCAAAGTCTCGAGATAGGAATTGAGCCGACGAAGTGCTATTTGAGGTCTCTGGCTTTCCATGGTTCGAGCCCGACATTTAATTTTGGAATTCCGGAATTTTGTTCAATAAATTAAGGTCCATCTCTCAAACTTGTTCTTAACTTCATACATTATTGTTAATTTTAATAAATGTTAAATCAAGTTTATGCTTATTTTGTGACTAACTAAATATTTATGTCATCTTCAAGATAGCTCTAGCCTGAATGCCATGATATTTGAGTTTGTTAAAAATTAATTTTCAAAATTTTCCGTGTATTGTTGTAATGTGAATATAACTATCTTTGGATCTGTTATCTGTTGTCGTTTTTTTTAAGTTTTATATTAAAATTAAACGTTGATATAGCTGTAATGGAAGTCATTTTCCCCATGAAAGAAAGGTAACTCCAGATCTAGTAGTAGATGAACTTCTCTAATTTCAGGAAACACATCTTTTTAAGCTACTGCTTAACAACTGAGTTTGAAGTCTTTGCTATCTTCTTGCTTGGATATGGATTCTATTATCAAACAATAGCATTGCTTTCTCTCTTTGTGTGCTATTTGTGTGTGTATGGAGGGTGCAGAACTAAAACAATTTGTTAATATGATGTTGTTAGTGCTTTGGGCATTAATCTGGTGTCGTGAATTATATTTGGGCATATCTTTGGGGCTTGTCTCTTAGTTACACTCTAGCTCTATATCAGTGGTATGAGAAAATTAAATAATTAATTGCGCTAGTTGCTTTAGGCGCGATTAACAATAATCATAGTGGCTATGAGTACGGTTCCCGTGGCATGGTCGCGATACGTAAATCTCAATTCGGGTGTGCATTTCATGTGACCCTACCATGATTTTGAATAATAATAATAAAATTAAACACGTTGTAGATCGTGGGTACGGTTCTCGTGACGCAATTCGCAATGTGTACCAAATCGACAAGTGTACGACAATCATGCCTTGTTCTAGAAAATAATTTCATAAATAATTAAAAGTGTTAGAAGGAATAAAATGCACAATAAGTTTTAAACATGTGATTAATCAGATAATTAGGCCAATAATAATAATAATTGAGCGACCGTGCTAAAACCACGAAATCCGGAAATGCCTAACACCTTCTCTCGGGTTAACAGAATTCCTTACCCGGATTTCTACGTTCGCGGACTGTAAAACAGAGTCAAACTTCCTCGATTCGGAATTTTAAACCGGTGACTTGGGACACCATAAATTATCCCAAGTGGTGACTCTGAATAAATATAAATAATTACGTTTCGATAATGTCACTTTAATTGGAAAAACTCCCCTATACCCTTCCAGGGTAGAAAAAGAAGGTGTGACAGCTCTGGAGACACTGCTGGGGACAAGGACCCAGGATTTCTGATTTAGGGTTCAAGAATTCGAGCTTAGAATAATTGTTATATTTGGCTTTATTTATTATCTAATTTTATTTGCATGTTTGGGCCTAATATGCTAAATGCCGCTTTTTACCGCTTTGATATTATGTGAACTGTATATAAACTGTTGCAAAACCCTCTTTTTCTAATCTTCTAGGAAGTGCACGCTAGCGTGACTTTTTTTTGTTAGTGTCATACCCTAGTTTAGAATGAGGTTCGGACAATTTACAAAGCCGGATGATCTTTTGGTTACAGGTACGTTGCCCCTCCCCCACCCCCTACCCCCGGCTCGAGTTGTCCGCTGGGATAAGCCAAGTCTAGAACAATACACTCAGGTTTTAAACCTAGAAAAACATAGCCTCATGCCGGATCCCTAGTAGGAATGCTTGTTTGCTCACGTGCATTTGACTTTGGGGACTCAACACAGGGGTTGGGTCCGTCTAGGACATGTGTACCCAAAAATAAAAGACTATTCTGATGCATCATATGTGCTACATGTTGCAATCTTCAAGGGTAAAAGGGGTTATTTGGCGGACTAATGAGGGTTGAGGGTAAATGAGAAAGAAAATAGGGTGAAGTATAAAAATGAAGCAAATAGGGCCCAATTATGTTTTTCTTTCACATTTTTTTTAAGAAAAAGACAAAAAAAAACATGAAAAATCCAAAAAAAATTGCACTTTCCCATCATTTTCCAAAAAAAGGAAAAAAAAAAAGGAAAAAAAAATCCAAAAAAAGTTTACATGTTTCATCATTTTTCAAAAAAAAAAAAGGCAAAAAAAATATATTTTTTAAATTATTTGTTAATTTTTAAGTCTCGCCCGTATCCAATTTTCCCGAACTATGCGAACTGGATTCTCGTCTCTCGGGGCAGGATACGTAGGCAACCCACATATGATCCGGTCTTCTTAGTGAGTCTTAGGTTATTGGCTTCGAGGGTCGTAGCCAAATCTTGCATGTCTAGCCACTTTTGGCCACATCGGTCGTTTTGCAAAATAGGGCTATTTTAGCAAAGTGTTTTATTGAATTGTGTCGGGAGAGTCTCTAATCCACAATTAGGTGTCTATTTACCTTAATTTTCATCCTTATCAAATTTGCATGTCTAGCCGCTTTTGGCCACATAGGCCATTTTGCAAAATAGGGCTATTTTTGCAAAAGTGGTTCAATTAACCCATGTCTTAGAGTCCTAAGTCCACAATAAGGCGTTCTCTCTGTTTAGGGTCCATTATGTTGAATTTGCAATGTTTAGCCATTTTCTGGCCACACAAGCCATTTCTACAAAACGGGTCATTTCGGCAAAGTGATTTTCCCATGTCTTTGAGGTCACCTTTGTCGAGTTTGCACTAATAGAAACTTTTGGTCATGTAGGCCATTTTGCAAAAAATAGCCCCAATCATGTATTGCATGTGTCCAACAGGAAGTGTTATTGTCTCACATAGTGTTCTAGGTATTTAACTTTATTTGTTCTTAATTTTCTCATACAGGTGTGAATCTACTTACCGGAGTTTGAGCATGACAGACACCCCGGAACCATCCAGTCAGGACCGCTGCATTTAGGAGCTGCTTAAGAATTTTTTTTTTATATATGTTTTGAGTTTGTCTTCCTTTTATGTTGTCTTTTACTTTCAGTCCTTTCTAATAGTACTAAGTCTTTTAGGTGGTGTCAGAATCTATCATAGTCTAGCTGAGTTTGTTGAATCTTTTGTTATCGTATTTCTGATTCTGTATTAAAAAAAAAGGTTGTAAATGAATAATCCAAAAAGATTTTATTTTTTTAGTTTAATTTATCCATTACTTTTCCGAATTATGCAAAGATCTGATTCATACGACGTCATGATACGTATGCAACCTACATAGGGTTCGATCGAATCATTTTTTTAGTTAAAAGAAAAAGAAAAAAAGGAAAAAAAGAGAGAGATGAAATTATGGGATGTGAGAAATGAGAGGAGAGAAAAGAGTAATAATTAGAAGAAAAAAAAAGAGGAAGGAAAATGAGCAAGCCAAGAAGTGCTAGAAAAGAAAAGAAAAAGAAGGTTGAAATGAACAAATTGGGATGATGCCATACGACCTTCATACCCTCGAAGTCATTTTAGAACCAATAACTGTGACTAGGTGCATTGCACATAATGTGAGATTATCTTTTGTTAAATTCCTTAACGCTAACGTGATGACTTCATTTTGTTCCTCTTTGTTATTTTAATAAAGCAAAAGGGTGGTTGGTTTGTGGTTCTTAAAGTGGTAACTCTTCTCTACAATATAAAGTTGAAAGGCAATGACAGATGACAACAGAATTGAGTTGGTTGATACTGGTGTTCAAATACAATTGGTTGAACATGATAATGGGTTGGTTGAAGAGGTAAGGATGTTGAGACAATACATGACGGACATGTATCGGGTTTGGATGACTAGTAAGGCAGCACCCCCGCTACCACCTAGCTTCCTAGATGCTACCCTTACCCAAACTCCGGTTATAGTACCAGATGATCCCCCATACTCTCTAGATTCTCCCGCTTATCACAACTTTCCCAACCACCCTAGTAGCTCCCTCACTCGTCCTCCAACTGCTTTTCCCAAAAATTGCCCTCCCGTCATATCCATTATCCCCATGATCACAACTTCTCAATAATCTTCCCTTCATAGATCCAACAATGAACACCTACTCAAAACTCCTGATGCCCAATATTACCCCTCAGAGGTTGCCCACAAGGGCTCTGACTCATACAATCATAGCCCTCAGAATGAGCCTCATGTTGAAAATGAAAAGTTCACAGGAAAAGAAGGGCGAGATGAGATATCCAGGAAGCTGAAAGGTATAGAATAGTCCTGAAGGAGCATGCAAGATATGTAAAATCAGATTAACATGTCTTACAATGACTTGTGTATGTTCCCTGATGTTTATCCGCCCGCGGGGTTTAAATGCCAAAGTTTAACTTGAATGATGGGCGTGGAGATCTAGTAGCCCATCTGAGGGGTTATTGCAGTGAAATGAGAAGTGTTGGAAGGAAAGATGATTTGTTGATGACATATTTCAGTGGCAGTTTGAGTGGGGCAGTCTTGGAATGGTATACTCGTCAATATGTCAAGAAGTGGCATGCATGGGATGACATGGCTCAAGATTTGGTTCGAAACTTTCAGTACAATCTAGACATTATCCCAGACCGCTCCTCCTTATCTAAGATGGAAAAGAAACCCGAGGAAAGTTTTAGGGAGTTTGGGATCAGATAGAGGGAACAAGCTACTCGAGTCAGCCCCTCGGTTGGTGAAGAAGAAATGATTGAGCTTTTCCTACAAGCCTAGGGGCCCACCTACTTCAGTCATTTGATCCCGGCCTTGGGTAAACCTTTCAATGATGTGGTAAAAATGGGGGAGGTGGTAGAGGAAGGAATCAAGTCAGGCAAAATCATGAGTTATTCTGTATTGAAAGATATTAGAGAAGACATTCAGAACATCTCAGTAAGTTTGAGTGGAAGAAAGAGAAATAGAAAAGATGTTGAGCCATGCCAACGACAGATCCAGTGGACATTCCTGCTCAACGCTTTCAGCCTCAATATCGACCCCATGGATATCCCTATGCTCCAGAGAATCCTCCCCAATGCTACTTCTCTCCACAAAATCCCCAAATTCATACCTCACTTTCCTAGTACTCCATCCACAATGCACCGCCATATACTCCACATCTACAAGACCCGTAATGGCTTGCACCGTCTCTTCAAATGTCTTACCTACCTCTACAAGCATATCAACCACTTGCCCGCAAGAGGTTCCAGTCGAGGTCGGAGTACAAAATGAAAAGGCACCAACAAAGAAAAAAGTCTTTCACTCCTATTGGAGAATCATATGCCAGCTTGTTCCAAAGATTGAGGCAATCAGGCATGTTGAAGCCGATTCAGATAAAAATGTCGAACCCCCTTCCAGAGAATTTTGATTATTCTTAGAGGTGCACATATTGCTCAAGTCCCCCGAGGCACAGTATAGAAAAGTGTTGGCATCTGAAAAGAGCAGTCCAAAAGCTTATTGATGCAGGTGACATTACCGTGTAAAATCCAGGTGCAGCGGATACTAGCCAAAGTTCATTGCCTATTCATAACGAGACACATATGGTGGGAATGATTTGTGTTGAAAATGAATATGAGAACTCTTCTGAGCTTCTTGGAGGGCCACTTGTCGCAAAGTCTTCAGCGCTATCAGTCTCAGTTCCCAAAGTTGATCTTAAGAGAGAATTGGCAAAAGGGACCCAAAAGCTATTTGCTCAGGTCAATGTGATTGAAATTGGTAATGGTATTGATAATATTGATGTGGAACTCAGTGGCTAAGATGTCAAGCTTGGTAATTGGAAAGACGCTCCTTTCTTGGCTAGCCCGGGGAGTCCTGGTGGTTTATTTTATTGTCATTTCTGTTGTTTGGGTTATTTCAGGGTTGTAATCCGGATATTGTCTTGTGACTCAAACCCTTATATCCTTTTATTTTGCCTAGTTCATTTGGTCGCAGTAACTCGTTTAGTGTTATCTAGGTTTTTTCCAGGGTCGTAACCTATATTTATTTCGCGTGTTTCGTTGTTCAAACCTTTCACCGTCTTTCTAATATAATTCTTTGTTTTCTGCTATTTCTAGTCATTTTTTGTTAGTTATCTTCTCCTTTTATAGTTCTTTTCATGCTGGCTCTAGTGACATGATATGCATGCATAATTCTAGGTTTGGTCTTAAAAGTTAGTTTAATCACAAAACAATAAAATAATTTTGAAGATGATAGGGATATTTAAGGGAAATAAGCACAGATTTGGACATTTTGAGATCATTTAAAGTCCGAACTGTGTGAAACTGGGGCAGATAATTTTGGAAGTTAATAAGATGACAAAAAGTCGTTAAAGGAGAGTGCATCCTAGACAATTTGAAGCGAGCAGTTTTGAGTTCAAGTGCACCTCAATTTACAAGATAAAGTCAAGAGAGTTTGCTCCGAATTGACGGAGGATATCCATTGTGAAGAGGGAATCACCCAACGAGAGTTTTGTACTTGACAAGGCACTAAAAAGTGGAAGGCATATCAGTGATATCAATGTCGAAGCTGCAAAAGAAATATTGTGCATGATCTTCAATTTTCATCCTCAAGTTGCAGGTATTGTACTTGGCATTTTCAGAGACTGGGAGGCCCTCTTTCAGCTACCCAAATACTGTATACCATTCGGTACCCCTTTTGAGCCTGTGCTAATTTTCTTGACCTTCCCTCTTTTGAAATCAAGTCAGAGTCATAAAAAGAAAGAAAAAAAAGTTCATGTCCCCATAGGTTTGTTTTAGAAAGTTTATTCTAAAAGAAAAGTCAAAAAGAAAAAAAAAATCAAAAGAGAAAATAGAAAAGAAGAAAAAGAAAAAAATAAAAAAGAAGAAAAAACAGCCTTACGAACTACGTTTGACCTGATTCTTGTCACCAAAAGATACGTAGGCAGCTTTACGGTTCGGTCACACCAAATAAAATATTTCATAATCCTACGAAGTCGAAAGTGGGGCAGTCTTTCTTAGAAATTCCATCTCAAAAAGAAAAAGAAAAAAAGAGAATCAAACTTCCTTATTTTAGAAATTGAGGCAAAGTTTTTATAATGGATTCCAAGAGTTGTAAATAAGTTAACCCTGTTATCTTAGTTATTTTGAGCCTTTATGATATCATTTATTTCTAATCCTGTCCAAAAGCTATATTACAGTCCAAAAAAGACCTCCCAGATAATCTTTGAGAGTTCTGAGTCAGACATGCCAGGAGCATATGATATTTCTATCGTGGTTAATGCCTTGTCATCTGCAGAATCAGAAGAAAAAGAAGAAAAGAAAAAATGAGAGTCTTATTGGTGAAAACCTTCGCAGGCACCATAAGGCGACGGTAAGTTGAGAGAAAGAACAAAATGAGAGAGGCTTGATGGTGAAAACCCTTCGGGCACTATAAGTCGAATAAGGACCGTGAATCAGATATGGCAATCGGAGCATGGAAGCCCAGTTTCACGACTTAGAGGTACAACAAGAGTTGAACATTAGACTTGTTTGATAGATTAGGCAACTTAATACAAAGGTACATGTCATGGTCATTAGAGTTGGTATCCACATCTGATAAGTTTCTACTTTATAGTTTTTTTTGTTAGGTATCATCTCTTTCCATTATCCCTTATTCTGTTCCCTTTGTTTTGTTTACTTCCTCTTCTTGAGTCTGTTTGGTCAGAACAAGTGAGAAATGACTTCAAAATTTGCTACCAACCTTCCAATTGCACAAAACGGAATCTGGCTAGCACATCAAAGCGGCATAAGTTAGGAAAGAACAGTATGCGCGCTGAGTGGGTGGAAGTTGACGTGCTTTGGGATTCATGTGAAATACAAAGGTTCGGTATATGTCAATTCATGATCACAATACAACATATAAAGGGCTTGCGTTTGAACAGATTAGAGGTATTTTCTGTGATAAGGGTGACAGAGAAAGTGGTTAGTCAATAAACAAGGTCTTTCGAGTTGAAATCAAAGTTATCATGGGAAGTGAAGGAGCAACCGCACCCAAAATCAAGGTCATAAGCCAACCACCATGTTTAAACTCACAAGTTTTCTTTGTTTGAAACAGGGACGAAGACTATGTCCAAATCAAAGCTTGGAAGCTTGAATTTTTCAAGTGTCGTGCCCAAATTTTGTCAGCATAAATGCGGTTTGAGAAGGGGAAAGAAAATTTGTTCGATTTGTAGGAACCCTCCATGAGAAAAGCATGGTTCAGGGGCAAGGAATTTTGCTCATTCTGCAGAGATTCTCCAGGAAGAGAGCATGGCTCAGGTAAGTTCATTCTCGGCTGTTCAGGACCCTCCTGGATAATGGGATTTAGTTTCAGGTTTTCAGGGCCCTCCTGAATAGTGAGATTTAAGTTCAAGTTTTCAGGACCCTCCTAGATAACAGGATGTAGTTTTAAGTTGTCAGGACCCTCTTGGATAATGGGATTTAGTTTTAAGTTGTCAGGACCCTCATGGATAATGGGATTTAGTTTTAAGTTTTTTTGGACCCTCATAGATAATGAGATTTAGCGTAAGTTTTACCTTTAGGAAATAGAATTTAGCTTTCAGGTTTTCACTCTTAAGATGAGATTTAATTTTAATTTTCAAGGTCCTCCTAGATAATGGGATTTAGTTTTTAAATTCTTAGAGCTCTTTTGGATAACAGGATTCGATTAACACTCACAGATGTTCCCGGTACCAAACTGGGGCAGAAGAATTTCTTTTGTTTTGTCTATTTTGTTGTAATGGCAGGCGCCCACCTGGAGAACAAGGGAATACATTTCAAGTTTTGGCATTAGGCACCCACTTGGAGAACAAGGGAATACATTTCAAGTTTAAGCATCAGGCGCCTACCTAGAAAATAAGGGAATTCATTTCAAGTTGAAGCATCAGGCGCCCACCTGGAAAACAAGGGAATACATTTCAAGCTTCGGCATCAAGCGCCCACCTGGAAAACAAGGGAACTCATTTCGAGTTTAAGCATCAGGCGCCCGCCTGGAAAACAAGGGAATACATTTCAAGTTTTGGCATTAGGCGCCCACCTGGAGAACAAAGGAATACATTTCAAGTTTAAGCATCAGGCGCCTACCGGGAAAACAAGGGAATTCATTTCAAGTTGAAGCGCCAGGCACCCACCTAGAAAACAAGGGAATATATTTCAAGCTTCGGCATCAGGCGCCCACCTGGAAAACAATGGAACTCATTTCGAGTTTAGGCATCAGACGCCCGCCTGGAAAACAAGGGAATACATTTCAAGTTTTGGCATCAGGTGCCCACCTAGAAAACAAGGGAATTCATTTCAAGTTTTGGTATCAGGCGCCCATCTGGAAAACAAGGGAATTAATTTCAAGTTTAAGTTGCAGGCACCCACCTGGAAAATAAGGGAGTTCATCTCAAAGTTTAAGTATCAGGTGCCCACCTGGAAAATAAGGGAATTTATTTCAAGTTTCCAGTCAGTAGCAGGCACCCACCTGGAGAATGGGGAAGTCATTTCAGAATTTATTTCAAGTTTCAAATCGGAGGTAGCACGAGTTGCTTGAAGAATAAGGTTTTATATCGAGGCATGGGGGTTTGAGATGACCAAAGAAGAAGTCTCAATCCAAGAAAAAAAAGAAAAGGAAAAAAGAGGGAAGTGAATCCAAATGCAGAAGCAGATGAAAGATGTGAGCTGCTCAAGACATGGCTGAAGTCACGAGCACTGCGTGTCCGGTCTTGATCCGAAGAAGCCGTGGAAGAATGAACCAGCACCTGCAGCTAGCAAGTATCAAGGTTCAAATCAAAAGTCTACATGAAGAACCATTCAAGACTCAAGATCAAGCTTCAGAAGACTTATAAATAGGAATCTTGTAACTCGTAGCTGACAGGCTTAGTTAGTCTTTTTCATTTTGATGAAATAACAAGACCACAAACCGGAACCTCGATGGAACGGTACCTCAATCGGCTCTCCACCTCGGTATACTCCATCATTGTTCCTATTCCAGAACTACACGTGGCATGATTCCTTTATAGCCAAGGATATGTAGGCATCTCATATACCAAGGCTCAGTCACATTCTCCTTTCCCTTAGTTTTTGGTCTCTCTAAATAAGGGTCGGGTCAAAAAACCTGTCTCGTCGTTCTTTGTCCGAAAACTCTTCGCGTTTCCAGTCATAGATGGCAGTTGTAGACATGTAATTTTTGACCCTCCACAAAATTTTACATATTTTAACATATAAATATTTATTTTAGGCCTAATATCGCTATTTCAATAAGTTTTGACTCTTTTACTTTATTTTTTATCACAAAAAAATAAAAATTACAAAAAAAATATTTATTTTCATTTTTAGGTTAAAGTCAATTAGTATATTTATATTTATAGTATTATAACATTTAAAAATACAAAAATTAGTTTCACTTTTAGTATTTAGTTTTATATTAGTTTATTTTACTTAAGAATGATTTTTACACTTTATAGATACATTGTATTTTTTGGTCTTCTTAGCCTAGATTCAAACTCAAAAGACATGGTCCAACCCAATTTCCTGAAAAAAGACCAATTTCGGATAGCCCAAAACATTGAGCCCATACCTATTCCCTATTTGACCTAACATAATCCCTACTCCCTATAAAAAAATCCCCTAATTCCTAAATCAAAAAGAAGAAGCGAGACTAAAAAAATGGCAACAACATCTGGAAAAAGTGAAGAACAAATGCAATCTTTCATTCGATTCCTAAAGTCCAAAGTGAAGAACAGACAAGAGAAACCATGGTAGGGAAAAACAAAAAAATGATGAAATAGAAAGAGAATAAAGAGAGTGGAATGGAAGGGATGATCTATTAAATTGGAAGTTTAATCTTTCTCCATAGCTAGATTTTAACTTCTTCCACCACTTTAGAACACCCATTTTTCAGATTCTTGCTTTTCTCATCACATATAGACACAAACACCCACCTCCTCAACCCAAAATTGAAAATCAATTAGCCTTTCATTCGGTTCAAGTTTTTTGGTTGCTCAGATTTGAGTGACGATTTCAGAGTTCAAAGTCTCGAGATAGGAATTGAGTCGACGAATTGCTATTTGAGGTCTCTGGCTTTCCGTGGTTCGAGCCCGACATTTGATTTTGGAATTCCGGAATTTTGTTCAACAAATTAAGGTCCATCTCTCAAATTTGCTCGTAACTTCATACATTATTGTTAATTTTAATAAATGCTAAATCAAGTTTATGCTTATTTTGTGACTAACTAAATATTTATGTTATGTTCAAGATAGCTCTAGCCTGAATGCCATGATATTTGAGTTTGTTAAAAATTAATTTTCAAAATTTTCCATGTATTGTTGTAAGGTGAATATAACTAGCTTTGGATTTGTTATCTATTGTTGTTTTTATATTTTTTTTGAGTTTTATATTAAAATTAAACATTAATATAGCTGTAATGGAAGTCATTTTCCCTATGAAAGAAAGGTAACTCCAGATCTAGTAGTAGATGAACTTCTCTAATTTCAGGAAACACATCTTTTTAGGCTACTTCTTAACAACTGAGTTTGAAGCTTTTGCTATCTTCTTGCTTGGATATGGATTCTTATATCAAACAATAGCATTGATTTCTCTCTGTGTGCTATTTGTGTGTGTGTGTGCGTGGAGGGTGCATAACCAAAATAATTTGTTAATCTGATGTTGTTAGTGTTTTGGGCATTAATCTGGTGTCGTGAATTATATTTGGGCATATCTTTGGGGCTTGTCTCTTAGTTACACGCTAGCTCTATATCAGTGGTACGAGAAAATTAAATAATTAATTGCGCTAGTTGCTTTAGGCGCGATTAACAATAATCATCGTGGCTATGGGTACGGTTCCCGTGGCATGGTCGCGATACGTAAATCTCAATTCGGATGTGCATTTTATGTGACCCTACCATGATTTTGAATAATAATAATAAAATTAAATACATTGTAGATCGTGGGTACGGTTCCTGTGACGCGATTCACAATGTGTACCAAATCGACAAGTGTACGACAATCATGCCTTGTTCCAGAAAATAATTTCATAAATAATTAAAAGTGTTAGAAGGAATAAAATGCACAATAGGTTGTAAACATGTGATTAATCAGATAATTAGGCCAATAATAATAATTGAGCGATCGTGCTAAAACCACAGAATTCCGAAATGCCTAACACCTTCTCTCGGGTTAAAAGAATTCCTTACCCGAATTTCTGTATTCGCAGACTGTAAAGCAAAGTCAAACTTTCTCGATTCGGGATTTTAAACCGGTGACTTGGGACACCATAAATTATCTCAAGTGACGATTCTGAATAATTATAAATAATTTCATTTCGATAATGTCACTTTAATTGGAAAAACTCCCCTATACCCCTTTCGGGGTAGAAAAACGAGGTGTGACAGCTCCTACCATTGATTCAGTCCCGGTAGTGAGGGATTTTCCAGATGCGTTTCCTGCAGACCCACCGGGCATGCCACCAGACAGGGATATTGACTTTGGTATTAATTTGGTGCTGGGAACTCAGCCCATTTCTATTATACCGTATCGTATGGCACCGGTAGAGTTGAAGGAGTTGAAGGAGAAACTTCAGGAACTCATTGATAAGGGGTTTATCCGGCCTAGTGTGTCGCCTTGGGGTGCGCCTGTTCTATTTGTAATGAAGAAGGATGGCACGATAAACATGTGCATTGATTACAGACAGTTGAACAAAGTCACAATCAAGAACAAGTATCCTTTGCCTCGTATTGATAATTTATTTGACCAGCTTCAGGGAATGAGGGTGTTCCCCAAGATTGATCTCAGGTTGGGTATCACCAGTTGAAGATCAGGGACTCGGATATTCTTAAGACAGCTTTTAGGACCCGATATGGTCATTATGAGTTCCTTGTGATGTCTTTTGGGCTGACCAATGCCTCGACATTGTTCATGCATTTGATGAACAACGTGTTTCGGCCCTATCTTGACTTATTTGTTATTGTATTCATTGATGATATCCTGGTGTACTAATATAGTCAGGAGGAGCACGCTAAGTATTTGAGAGTTGTATTGCAGTGGTTGAGGGAGGAGAAACTTTATGCAAAATTCTCCAAGTGTGAGTTTTGGCTCAGTTCAGTGGCTTTCTTGGGGCACGTGGTATCCAGTGAGGGTATTCAAGTTGATACGCAGAAGATAGAGGCGGTTCAGAGTTGGCCCAGACCGTCCTCAGCCATAGAGATTCGCAGCTTTCTTGGGTTGGTGGGTTATTACCGTCGGTTCATACATGGATTTTCATCTATTGCATCACCCTTGGCCAAATTGACTCAAAAGGGTGCTCCTTTCAGGTGGTCGGATGAGCGTGAGGTGAGCTTTCAGAAGCTTAAGACTGTCTTGACCACAACTTCAATGTTAGTTTTGCCATCAGCTTCAGGTTCATATACAATATATTGTGATGCTTCTAAAGTTGGTATTGGGTGTGTGTTGATGCAGGAGGGTAGAGTGATTGCTTATGCTTCTCGTTAGTTGAAGCCCCATGAGAAGAACTACCCTGTTCATGATTTGGAGTTGGCTGCCATTGTTCACGCGTTGAAGATTTGGAGGCATTATCTCTATGGTGTGTCTTGTGAGGTGTTTACTGATTATCGTAGCATCCAGCACTTGTTCAAGTAGAAGGATCTCAATTTGAGGCAGCGGAGATGGTTGGAGCTGCTAAAGAATTATCATATTACTATTTTGTACCATCTAGGGAAGGCCAATGTAGTGGCTGATGCCTTGAGTAGGAAGGCGGTGAGTGTGGGTAGTTATATATTCCGGTTGGAGAGAGACCTCTTACAGTTGATGTTCAGGCCTTAGCCAATAGGTTTGCGGTTGGATATTTCGGAGCCCAGTCAGATCTTAGCTTGTGTGGTTTCTCGGTCTTCCTTGTTTGATCGCATCAGAGAGCGCCAATATAATGATCCTCATTTGCTTGTCCTCAAAGACAGAGTTCAGCACAATGATGCCAGAGATATGACTATTGGTGATGATGGGGTATTGAGGATGAGGGCTGGATATATGTGCCCAATGTAGATGGGCTTCGATAGTTGATTCTGGAGGAGGACCATAGCTCGCGGTATTCCATCCATCCGGGTTCCACGAAGATGTATCAGGATTTGAGACAGTACTACTGGTGGAGAAGAATGAAGAAAGATATAGTGGGATTTGTAGCTCGGTGTCTCAATTGTTAGCAGGTGAAATATGAGCATCAAATACCGGGTGACTTCCTTCAATAGATGGATATTCCAGAATGGAAGTGGGAGCAGATCACCACGGATTTCGTAGTTGAACTCCCACATACTTTGATGAAATTGGATACTGTTTGGGTGATTGTGGATCGGAGCACCAAGTCCGCGCACTTCATTCCTGTTTTTACCACCTATTTTTCGGAGTGGTTAACTGAGATTTATATTCGAGAGATTGTTTGCTTGCATGGTGTTCTAGTTTCCATCATTTTAGATAGAGGCACTCAGTTCACATTGCAGTTTTGGAGAGCCGTGCAGCGAGAGTTGAGCACTCAGGTTGAGTTTAGCATAGTTTTTCACCCTTAGACGGACGGACAGTCCAAGCGCACTATTCAGATATTGGAGGACATGTTGCGCGCTTGTGTCATTGATTTTGGGGGTTCATGGGACCAGTTTCTACCGCTTGAGGAGTTCGCATATAACAACAGTTATCAATCGAGTATTCAGATGTCTCCATATGAGGCTTTATATGAGAGACGGTGTAGATCTCCAGTAGGTTGATTTGAGCCAGGTGAGGCTAGACTTTTGGGTACATACTTGGTGCAGGATGCTTTTGGACAAGGTGAAAGTGATTCAGGAGCGGCTTCGTATAGAGCAGTCGAGACAAAAGAGTTATGCTGACAGGAAGGTTCGTGATTTGTCTTACATGGTTGGGGAGAAGGTTCTACTGAAGGTTTCGCCCATGAAGGGTGTCATGAGATTTGGAAAGAAGGGTAAATTGAGTCCTCGGTTCATTGGGTCTTTCGAGGTGCTTTGGAGGATTGGGGAGGTGAATTATGAGCTTGCTTTTCCACCTAGCTTGTCGAGTGTGCATCCGGTATTTCATGTTTCTATGCTCCGGAAGTATATTGGTGATCCGTCTCATGTTTTAGATTTCAGCACGGTTCAGTTAGACGGTGATTTGACTTATGATGTGGAGCCAGTGACTATTTTGGAGCGGCAGGTCGGAATGTTGAGATCAAAGGATATAGCTTCAGTGAAAGTGCAGTGGAGAGGTCGGCCCGTGAAGGAGGCTACTTAGGAGACCGAGCGGGAGATGCGGAGCAGATATCCACATCTGTTTGAGGCTTCAAGTATGTTTCTTGACTCGTTCGAGGACTAACGTTTGTTTAAGAGGGGGAAGATGTAACGACCCAACCGGTCATTTTATGAGCTACAGCCCCGCTTTCCCCATTTCAGCTTCTTTATATGTTGTTCATCTGTATTTCATCATATCGTGTTGGTTATTTTGTGTTCGGAGTCGCCTTGGAGTGGAATGAGACACTGAGTCTCTTATTTAGAAGCTTAAGTTGAAAAAGTCAACCAGATATTGACTTTTGTGTAGAAGATCTCGGATGTAAATTTTGATGGTTCGGATAGCTTTGTTAGGTAATTTTGGACTTAGGAGCGTGTTCGGAATGTAATTTGGAGGTCCGTGGTAGATTTAGGCTTGAATTGGCAAAATTAGAAATTTGGCATCTTCCGGTCGGCAGTGAAAATTTTGATATCAGGGTGCGGAATGAAATTTCAAAAATTGGAGTAGGTCTGTTATGTCATTTGTGATGGGTGTGCAAAATTTCAGGTCACTCGGACGAGGTTTGATAGGTTTCGGTATCGTTTGTAAAATTTGGAAGTTTGGAAATTCTTAGGTTTTAATCCGAGGGTGATTTGGTGTTTTGATGTTGTTTTGAGTGTTACAAAGATTGGAATAAGTTTGAATGGTGATATTCGACTTGTTGGCATGTTTGGTTGAGGTTCCGAGGGCCTCGGGTTGAGTTCGGGAGGTTGTCGGATCAAGGATGGGATTTGAGGAAGTGCTGAAGAATTCCTTCAGCTGTCATAAACGCGCTTGCGGAGTGGGGACCGCAGGTGCGAGATTCGCAAAAGTGAGGGAGAAGCCACAGAAATGGCCAAGGCCAAGGAAGCAGAAACTGCAGGTGCACTCATGGGACCGCACCTGCGAGATAGCAGATGTGGGATTTTGACCGCAAAAGCTGTTTTCGAGGGTTAAGTGAAAACCGCACCTGCGATAGATTTTTCGCAGGTGCGGCATCGCATAAGCGACTTATGGACCGCAGATGCGGAAGTTCTGGGCAGAAAGTATATAAGATCTCCTTCGCGAATTTCAGTCCATTCTTTACCATTTTTTGGACGAGTTTGGAGCTTAGAGCTATGATTTCAAGAGGGGATCGAGGAGTATCAGTGAGGTAAGTTACTTGGGCTTTATATTTTGTGCTTGTGATGATTTTTCCACTATTTAATCATGAAATTAATGGGGGACTTTGGGCTGAAGTTGAAGGGATAGAGCTTGAGTTTTGGAGAGCTTTGATTGGGGATTTGAGGGGTTATTTGAGGTCGGATTTTGATGATTTTGGTATGAATAGACTCGGGAGTGAAAGGAGTTTCTAGTTTTGTGATTGGATTCCCAGACGTTGGCCCAGGGGCCGGGTTTGAGTCCAATTCGAGATTTTTGATCTAATTTGATTATTTTCATGTAGAACTCATTCCTTTAGCGTATATTGATGATAATATACAGATTTTGGTTAGATTCAGAGCATTTGGAGGCCGAGTCGAGAGTCAAGGGCATCGCGAGTTAGAGTTTTATCCGGTTTGAGGTAAGTAATGATTGTAAATCTTATCCTGAGGGTATGAAACCCCAGATTTCACATCGTTTCACTATTTTGAGGTGACGCGCACGCTAGATGACGAGTGTGAGGGCGTGCACCATTGGGGATCGTGACTTGGTCTATCCCGTAGAAACTATTAAGTTGCGTATTTGACTGGAAACTATTTGATACTTATGTATTTTAGAAAGTATTACTATGTTGTGGGCTGAATGCCATATTGGACCTCGTGCCAAGCTATTGGAAACTTAGGGGCTTATTATTATTATTTCCTTACTATTTTTTATTTAAGATCTATACTCAATCATGTTGTGTTTACTGATTTCATAACTCAGTCTTTATTACTCTGTTTTGATGCGTAAAATGATATTATTGTTTGAGCACCCTGTTTCATTGATAGCCCAAGTGGCTTGAGAGACTTCTGACTGAGTGAGGCCGAGGGCCTGTGTTGTGAGGATATCATGAGACCGGGGTGCGCGCCGCAGCATGTTGTACTGATTTGTAATATATGAGAGGATGAGGGCTTGATTTATTATGCCAAGAGATGGCTTGTTATAGCGCTTGGACTGTAGGAGCCCTCCTGAGTCTGTACAACCCAGTGAGCGCAGGTACCCTGAGTGAGTGATATGATGTTGCCCGAGGGGCAATTCTTGATTCATATTGTGCCCTAGGGGCTGATTACGAGTGATTGTGAGGTTGCCCGAGGGGCTGATTTTCAGTGATGTTATGCCCGAGGGGCGGTTTATGATACATATTTTTCCCGAGGGACTATTTATGATTTTCATCACTTTTTCTCTAAACTTCATTGAACTATGTTGAAATTGTTGTAAAAATGTCTTCAAATGTTACTGAAAATGGATTTTAAACGAGATGATTTGACTATATTCTGTTTTGAAGGTAGGCTGTACTTACTGTGATTTCATGACGTGAATTTATGTGTTTCTTACTGCTCAGTCTTTATTTACTTTTATTACTTACTGAGTTGGTGTACTTACATTACTCCCTGCACCTTGTGTGCAGATCCAGGAATTGCTGGACGTGATAGTGAGCGCTGATCTTTCATCTGTCACGGATATTCGAAGTCGGCAAGGTAGCTGCATGGCGTTAGCAGCCTTGCTCTTCTCCCTCTTATCTTCCTTAGACTATATTAGTGTCTTCAGACTGTGATAGTCTTAGTTGTGTTCAGACAGTCCTTAGTAGATGCTCGTGAATTGAGATACCCTAATGTCGGGCCTTGGTTTTCTTTCCGCACTTGTTATTTAGACTTATGCTATGAAATTTTATTAATTAATAGCTTGAAACACTTTTGTTATGAAATATCGATTTGTTGTGGGATTGTATCGGCTGGCATAGTTTCATGATAGGCGCCATCACGACCGGGTCGATTTTGGGGTCGTGACACTTATATTTTGAGGACTTTTCTTGGCTATGATTTCTTCCTGTAATACATTAGTTAATAAGATTAATATTTATCATTTTCATGAACTTAAATTATTATTTTATTTTTTATTTTATAATTCAAATATATTCTTAATAAAATTTATTAATGTGATTATCAAAAAGTCTATACTCATTGATAACATATATACACGAGCAACGCGCGTACCCTAATACTAGTACTATCAATTATATGCCGCACACAATTATTGGACTAATTTCACGTATAAGCACGGAACTTCATATAATTATAAATTTATTTTTATAACATTAAATAACTAGAATAAATATTACCTACATAATTTTACTAAACAAAACTTTTGCTATTTTATGAAAAAATGTTACCTATATAATTCTGCTAAACAAAATTTTTGCAACTGAGAATAAGTTCTCTTTTTTCTCCAAAATTTAGTCACATTTTCTTAAGATGATCAATTGCACCAAATATTAATAAAATATTTTAGTTTGTTTCAAACAACAAAATGAGTTTCAGAATTTTATTGTTATTTTATGTAGTAGAAGGGTCGCAATAGGGTTGCCAGATTATGAAAAGTCCTTATATTACAAAATATATTATTGAAAGTCTGAATTTTGAAATACACTCACTTAGGCACATGCCACACTGTCACTTAAATATAAATATTAGATTGAAATAAACTTAAATGAAATGGTATGGTCATTAAGAATTTATATAGCGAATTTTAACTTATTTGGTTTGTTTTTTTTTGGTTGAAAAGATAGTTATATATATATAATGAGGCTCTTACATGAGAGCAGTTAAGGAGATGCATTAGAGTCATCAGATTTACAATACTAGAGTTAGAACCTAAGGCCTCCGCAGAGGAGCCATAACTATGATCAAAAGAAGAACTAGTCAAAATACTACCAGGAGTACTAGGTACAATGCTAGGTACAATATTACTATTACACAAAGTAGACCTATTTTTAATCATCCTTCTTCTGAGCAGCCCATTTTGATCTTGTTGATATAAGGATGAGACAAAAGGTGGTGGACTTCTAAAAAGTAGACAATTTGCTTTTGCATGCATGGCTCCATAGGTAGTTAGACTATCTACAATACAATTTTGCTCCCTATAGATGCTTTGGAGAGGAGGACTATCCAGCTGTAGTAGTAGTAACCTGCAATCATTAATAATATTAGTGTATTGCATTATAGTGGAGTTGAACTTACCGAGTATGGCGTGCGCATCTGTCTCAATGATGAGCGATTTGAGATGCTTTTGGACATCAATTGTCAGTCCCATGAGCAAGGCTAGAAGTTCTGTTTGAATAGTTGTCCCATGTAGTGATGTTCCTGCAAATCCTATAATCCAATGTCCTTGGTGATTACGAAAAAGACCCCCAATACCATTTTTAGTCTGTTTAAGTGAGCAAGATCCATCAGTGTTAAGTTTATAAGTATGGATGTTCGGGGGGTGCCATTTTACATATAATGGTATTAAAGAATAAGTCTTTGATCTCTGATTTGTGAGGTAATAAAATTCTGCAGCTTTTGTAAAGATGGAAGAAATATTTAAACAACCCTTTTTATGATCTAGAGTATTTTTATTGCGTAGAAGTCATAGTCCCCATAATGCAAAAGGTATAAGAGTGATATTTGGAATATCATTTTGGGTAAATAGTAGTTGTTGATGTATGAAATGGTATAACCAATTTAGAGAAGCATTATGGGATAGAAGAGAATTGGATATCTTAAGCATAGTCGAGAGGTGTTTAGCAGGTAGACATTCTAGAAATATATGTTGTAATGTTTCAGGGGCCAAATGACACTGAGTACATATAGATGAATTAAGAAGACCTAATCGTGTGAGATAAGCAGTTGTCGGAAGTCTATCATGGCTAAGTAACCATAAGAAAAAAGATATTTTTGGAGGAATATGAAGTTTTCAAATCCAATTGTAACTATCTATTGGATTAATAGTTGTGGGATTTATACTATTCATAATAGAATTGTACATTGATTTAACAGAAAATGTGCCATTTGGTGTGAGAGCCTAGTATATTTGGTCATATGTTGAGGGTACAAGAGGCATATAAATGTCTTTGATTACAGATTGTAAATGAGTAGGTAAAGTGAATGACAATATATTGAATGCCATGTATGGTTGTAATAGTAGTTTGAAACAGTTTTATTTTCCTCATACTTTGGAAAGGGTCCATAAATGCAGTTACGAAGTAAGTAATTTTGACTAACCCAAGGATCCGTCCAGAATTTTACATGATTTCCTGTTATTATATTCTATTTAAACCCTAATCCACAATAGGACCATCCTTTCATAATATTACGCCAAGTCGTTGAAATTTATTTTTTGATCAGTGGAGATGGTCGTAAGTAATTATGTAATAACACTTGTGCCCAGAGTTGATTGGGATTTTGAAATAGCCTCCGTGCAAGACTTGCATGCAAAGCTTGGTTTTTTAAGGAGAGGTTCTGAATTCCTAACCCTCCTTTATCAAGAGGTTGTGTGACGGTAGCCCACTTGATTAAATGTGATTTATGCTTTTGTTGAGTTGTTCCCCATAGAAAATTACGTTGATAACGATTGAGATAGGTAAGTATATAAGTAGGTATTTTAATGTATTGCATAATATGATTAGGAAGATAATTTAAAGTTGAACAAATTAATGTAGCCCTTCCTGCTTTGGATAAAAAAATAGTTTTCCAACCTGTTAATTTATTTTTGAAATTTTTGATTAAGAATTGATAATCCCTTTTAGCAGGCTGATTAGTAAATATTGGGAATCCTAAGTATTTTTCAAAACTTTTTCCCTCATTCATGTGGAAGATTTGTAGTATAGTGGATCTTATATTAGGTGAGCAATTTTTGGAGAAAAAGATTTTGGATTTATCAAAATTGATAGTTTGTCCTGAGTGAGAGGTAAAATGAGTAATAGTATTAACAATAGCTTGACAAGATTTATCTGTAATTTTTGATGTAAGAATAATATCATCAGCAAAAAATAAGTGGGATAACTGAGGTCCTTTGTTTCCTATTGAAAGTGGTATCCAAGCATGATAATCAACTGATGCATTAATTTTTCTCGAAAGCATTTCCAAGCATAGAATAAATAAATAATGTGATAATGGGTTTCCCTATCTAATTCCTCTAGTGGGTGTGAAGTAGTTTGTAGGGTTACCATTAATTAAAATTGAAGTAGTAATAGTAGTAATATATGACATAATTAATTTAATAAAAGAGGGTCGGAAATTTAGAGTGATTAGAGTATAACGTATAAATGACCACTCTAATTTGTCAAAAGCTTTTTCCAAATCCAATTTTAGAAGCATGTTTAAATTATTACCTCTCATTTTTTGAAATTTGGTAATGATTTCTTGTACAATAATAGCATTGTCCGCAATCCTTTCTGGAAGCTGATTGAGTTGGATGAATAATATGTTCTAGAACAGGTTTTAATCTGTTAACAATTATTTTTGTAATAATCTTATAAATCGTATTACAAAGACTGATAGGTCGAAATTGCAATATAGTGGATGCATTCTTATTCTTGGGTATTAATGTTACGACCCGACCGGTCGTTTTGAGTTCTAGCGCGTCGTTCAGAAGTTTGAGGCTATGAGCAGCTTCACTTCAGGTATACGCATGGTCGGAATTGAATTTCGGGAAGTTCGGAGTTGATTTGGAAAGAGAATTTTCGAAAGCTTTAAGTTGAAAGAATTAGCTAAGATTGAATTTTCGAATAAACGACCTGGGAATAGGAATTCGAAGGTTCCAGTAGGTTCGTATGATAATTTCGGACTTGGGCGTATGTCCGAATCGGGTTTTGGAAGACCCGGAAACGTTTTGACGCATATTGTGGAAGTTAGCATTTTGAAAGAATTTTATAAGTTTGGGTTGAAGTGCATTTCAGTGTTATCAATGTCCGCTTGGGATTCCAAGTCTGGGAGTAGCTCCACATGGTGATTCTGGTGTTGAGAGCGCGATCGGAAGTGAATTCGGAGATCCGTGGATCATTTTGGAGTCATTTGGCTAAAGATAGAAATTTGAAGGTTTTTGAGAAGTTTGAGTGGAAGTGGACTTTTTGATATCGGGGTCGGAATCCGATTCCAAAAGTGGGAGTAGGTCCATAATGTCGAATATGACTTGTGTGCAAAATTTGAAGTCAATCGGACGTGATTCGATAGGTTTAAACATCGAAAGTGGAAGATTGAGATTTTAAAGTTCATAAAGCTTGGATTGGAGGTCTACTCATGATTTTAACATTGTTTGATATGATTTGAGACCTCGATCAAGTCCGTAATGTGTTTTGGGACTGGATGGTATGATTGGTTAGGGTCCCGGGGGCCTCGGGTGGATTCCGAGTGGTTAACCGATCAAAATGGAATTTTGGAAAAGGCTGAAGTTGCTGGTTGCTGGTGTAACCTCACCTGCGAGACTAGGGCCGCAGATGCAGAGCCGCAAAAGTGGCCCTATGGTCGCAGATGCGAATTTGATGGGGGAGAGTTGGGACCGTAGATGCGGTCATTTCGCCGTAGATGCGAGACCGCATATGTGGAGGAGAGGACGGAGAAGCGGAATAGGCTGGGAGCCCTGGACCGCAGAAGCGGCGTTTGGTCCGCACCTGTGGAACCGCAGAAGCGGTCAAGAGACCGCAGGTGCAGAAAGGGCTCGAGATAGTGGGTTGTTTTAAAGTCGGTGTGAGCACGTGATTTTTGCTTCACGGAAACTACTCCAAAAGAAATCGAAAATAAATAAAACAAGTTGCCTTCGGGTACAATTTTGAGAATTTGCGTGATATTTTGATAATTGTTTTGTCCGTAAATGCTCGCCTTGCTATAGTTAAAAATACAAAGATACATGTTGCATGCATTTAGGAATAAATGGTACATTTAGGAATTAATTAACCATAATTTGGTTTTATAAGGAAAAATCACAAAAATATGCATTTTTATTCTATTTGTTGTCATGGTAATTTTGTTAAATGTTTTAATTCGTGTGATAATTGTTGTTAGGTGTTAATTAATATTTGTGTAGTTTAATTTTGGTTTTAGGAATTTTTTGTTTAATTATAAGGAAAGAAAATACCGGATTTGGGCCAAAAATTCAATTGAAAATCAGGCCCAATCCATTGCATTGATCCAGTCCAATCGCCTCACCCTTCAGAGGCACCAAATGATGCCGTTTTGGCGCCTCAATCTGAGCCGTTGATTCGTTCACTTCCACTCGGTCCAATGCAGCCCCTGCTAAGTCGAAATGACGCCGTTTTAGGCGAGTTGATCTGAGCCATTCATCTATATTGATCCAACGGTCTCTGGCTTCCCTCATGACCCGACCCACTCCCGTCTTAAACCGACCCCCTACTTAACCAAACGACACCGTATTGTTAAGCTCCCCCAACCCTGGCCATCGATCTTGATTGATCCAGCGGCCAGGATTAAACCACCCACCCCATATATAAGGCCAATCCATCACCCCACGCCCCAAACCAAATCCCCCCTTCGCCCACTGTTCACCTTCGTCCCCAGAACCCCCCCTCTCAAACCGTAGCCGCCTTAGGATTCCCCCACCATAAACCCGGCCACCCGGACTCCGATGGCTACCAAAACAACACCCCTGATGCACCCAACCACCCTGAACACGAATCCACTAACCGTTTACCTCGAATCACCCTGCAGCTTCTCGAATCTTCAATCGAAGATTCGAGCAAAAACCGGATCTACACCCACCGACCCCAAACTCATACCACCACACCTCCTGACCTCCCTCATACCCTAAACATTGTTGGTTCCGTTCGAATCTGACCAGAACTGAACGAATCCCAAATCAGACCACCAAGAACACTAAAAAAGACCAAAAGTGGAGGTCTGTCCGAATTGAAAGACGATATGGGGTCTAATCGACCTTAGTCGAAGTGTTCTCAGCTGAGAACACTCGATTAAGGTCCATTCGACCCCAAAAATGGTTGATCCCAAGTCCGAGCCTGGGTCAGTTTTAATTTCAAATCCCTGAGGTAATTTTCCCTTTTTTTTTTGTTCTCCTATAGATTCTATATGTCTTTCATGTTTGGTTTGGTTTGTTTCTGATTTTTCTGTCAATTCTGTGAACCCTGAGATAGTGTTTAGTTTGTTTTGTTGTTTTATTTGATTGCCTGCTGTATATTATAGCTTGTATAGTCATTTAAATAAGTGTCGTCAATTAATTTGTTTGAAAATTAGAGGAAAACATGACAGTAGCTCATTAACCATGTATGTTTGCCAGGACAGTAGCTCATCTAAATCTGTATGCTAGCATATAATGAATCTTTGGAATATGTTCAGTTTGTCTGTGAATTAGACTACTCATTCAGGCAGTAACCTCATGATTTTCATAGAAGCCTGTTCATTACTCATCACTGCTTCGAGCTTAGCCTGTGGGCTGTTGTCTTTTGCATTGTTTAGCTGTGAGTTGGTCAGGATTGGCTCCCAATATGACCAACTCATACCATTATTGACACCCTTGTTTGATTGTGTTTGAATCATTGGCTGAACTTAGGCAGAGAGTTGGGTATAGCTGCAGAAATTTAACAGACCAACCTAAAACCAGTATTGAGTTTAAGTTGATTAGTTAGTAATCAGTGTTAGGCTTAAGCTGATTAGCTAATAGTCAGTAATTATTAGCTAAATTCAGAGAGGGCTTATATACTGACTGTTAAGGGTTAGGGTAATACTGTAATATGCAAGGGTTAAGGGGTAGTTTTGGGAGTTTAGTAACATGTTAACAGGCTGTTAAAGTTGGGGTCTGCCTAGGGGTCATTCATTAAACTTATTTTAATGACAATGGGGAACAAAACAACAAAGCATGGGAATTAAGTGAATATTATAATACACCCATGACTCTTGGTTAAAACAAATAGGACAAGCATGGGGAACAATATAGTGGGGATCAATAAAAGACACTTAGGCATGGGAATTAAAGGGGTATGGGCAGGAAAAGGCTGAAGGGTTCAAGGCAGCCTGGGGCTTGCCTGTATTTTGCCTATAAATAGGCTCATTTAAGGTAAGGTTCAGGGGTTAGAAAAATCAGAAATTAAGGTTAGACATCAGAGTTTAAGAGGGGTTAGAAAAATCAGAAATTAAGGTTAGACATCAGAGTTTAAGAGGTGTGAGAAAAATCAGAAATTAAGGTTAGACATCAGAGTTTAAGAGGGGTTAGAAAAATCAGAAATTAAGGTTAGACATCAGAGTTTAAGAGGGGAAAAAATCAGAAATCAGAGGTTGGACAATTTTTAAGTGTTGAGAGTTAAAAGAGTGCTGGATTTCTGAACATAACAAGCAGAAGTCACTGTGTTTCTGCACCTGTTTTCCCTCTCTGTTTGGCCTGTCTTTGTTGAGTACACTGCTAGGTCCCTGGTTTCCCTGCTGGTACAACACTGTTTCAGTTGGGTATTGTGGGTTTTCTGAAAGTTCACTGGACTCCTGTTTGGTTTAAATCTGTTGTTGTTTCCTCTTACTGGTTATTATTGGATTTTCTTGCTGGGTTTGTATTGGTTTTAAAAATCTGCCTGTTGGGTTATTTGCTGCTGAGTGTTGCCTCTCTTGTTGCTGCTGTTGCTGTGTATGCTACTGCTTCCACTGATCATTCCTTTTCTTCTCTTGCTTTTCTCAATACCAGGTACACCACTGATACACTGTCAATGTAAGCTGAAAGTTGAAACATGAATACAAAAAAGGAAGAGTTGAAGTTGTTTTTTTGAATCATACATAGTCTGTATATTGAACATTAAGTTGTGTATAATAGTTCATATCTTCTAGGATAACGAAGGTAGTCATCATGTATAACTAGACGTCATGTATGGCAACTTAATGTCATACTGTGTATGTATGCTGGTAGATAAAGAAGGTGATAGTGTAGTAAGCAGTATCTTGAATTTTAGCTGTGTTTATGGTTAGCATATCTTCTAACGCATGTTAAGTGCTGAACTATCCACTGCTAGTTAATCTCACTTCATTTAGTAGGCTGCCTCGTTATAAATTGCAACAATACCGTTAGAATAAAATAACACCGGTTCCCATTTCAGCCTTATAAATGTTGGGCCTGAGTCGAATGAATTAACAGGCCCTTATCGGAAAAGGAATGGCCCAGGTCCAGTCCATACAGTGTGCGCTGGGCCTGGGCCCATAACTGCCAAACGAACTGCCTGTATCACGTCCCTCTTTCAACAAATCATGTTCGAAACTTAACTATGATAACTCATAAGTATGTAAATAAAGTAGGACCTTTTCATTTATTTTAGATACAAACAAAAATAGAAAACATAGCCACTATAGGACGACCTTTTAAATAAAAATGAGACGAGCCTCGCCAAATAAAACGCACAGATTGCGGGGCCCTCACAAAAAATGTATGTGTTAATTACTTAGAACTCGGGATAGGCCGCTTAGCGAACTCCACGGTCTTACCCAAAATAACAAGACGCTAGTTCTTTAGGACGCATCTTAATTAATCTTACTCTCTTAAATTCGGGTGCACATTTATGTGACCCAAATCCAAATCTCAGTGGAATCGACATGTGTCTCTAATCACGGGTACATTAATTGTGACGTGGTTTGAGATGCATGTCCATGACGTTGCAAATTCCTTTAAAAAATAAGAATGAGATGAGCCTCGTCGAATAAAAATATAAAACTGCGGGGCCCTCAGTAAATAGTTGCTTTAAAATTGCTTAGACTTCGGGATGGACCGTTTAGCAAAATTTCACGGCCCTACCCAAAGTAAATGATACGCTAGTTGCTTTAGGCGCACCTTTAATAATTTAATTTTCTTAAACTCGGGTGCACATTTATGTGACCCAAATCCAAATCTCAACGGGGTTGAAATGTACCAACAACCACGGGTGCATTGATGTGACGTGGTTCGAGATGTATTTCCACAATGTTGCAATTCTTGATAAAAAAAAAGAAAAAATAATAATAATGACAAAAGCGGTTAAAAGTTAATGAAAGCGGTAAAGAATTAAAATCTGCACACAAGTTCATATTTGTATAAAAATCAGATAATCAAGCCGAACATGACAGTTGAGCGACCGTGCTAGAACCACGGAATTCGGGAATGCCTAACACCTTCTCCCGGGTTAACAAAATTCCTTATCCGGATTTCTGGTTCGCGGACTGTAATACATAGTCATTCTTTTCCTCGATTCGGGATTAAATTGGTGACTTGGGACACCCTAAATCTCCCAAGTGGCGACTCTAAAATAAACAAATAAATCCCGTTTCGATCGTCCTTTAATTGGAAAAACTCCTTCACCCCTAGCGGGGCGCGGAAAAAGGAGGTGTGACAGCTATGGCGACTCTGTTGGGGATAAATTATTGCTGAACCACCGGTTCAGGGTTAGAAATTCGAGCTTAGAATAAATGTTGTTTTTGGCTTTGTTTATTATCTGATATTATCATGAGATATGTGCTTCATATGCCGATGATATGTGTTACCGCTTTGATATTATTTGACTGTATATATAAACTGTGCCGAACCCTTCTCTTCTTACCTTCGGGGATGTTGCTCACTGGTTTGAGACTCCCTATTCTGTTAGTGTCATGCCCAAGTAAAAAGAGGCTCGGATAAGTTACAAAGACGGACGATCCCGCGGGCCCCCGGTACGTAGCTCCCTCCTCGACCCGAGTTGTCCGCTCGGGTAAGCCAGGTCTAGAACAAAACCCAGTTTTGAAACTTAGTAAAATATGATTTCATGCCGGATCCCTAGTAGGAAACGTTTATTTGCATCACGTTGCATATGACTTAGGGGGCTCAACACAGGGGTTGGGCCCGTCTAGGAAAAGCAACCTGGAACAAAAAGACCATCCTGCTGCATCTTGTTTGTTGGCGCATTTAATTTGCTTCGAATTTGCATGTTGACCGGTGGGTGAAAACGGGAATTTTGAAAAAAAGTGAGAGCTGCTCATTTAAGAAAAAACCAATGTCCAAATAATGTGAGAACTCTGCCAGAATCTTGATTTTTGAGGAAAGAAAATTGGATTCGCGATTTAATTAATTTTTCTTACCTGAACTATGTCGGTTTGATTCTCACCGGATGTGAGATACGTAGGCAACCCTCATCGGGTCCAACTTCCTATTTTTTTTGAAACAACAAACAAAAGAAAAAAAATGATGACAAAATATTGCTACTTTCATAAAAGAGTTAGGTGATGCCATTTTTTTTTGCGAAAATAGCCGAATGTTCCCAAAAGGGATGCCGGAAGGCTGTCTTTGCACAGACGGCCGCCTTTGGCCATTTTTCTTACCTTTTGGCCAGTTAAAACCCCACAGCCTTAAAATCTTCATCCCTGAAGAGCTGAAAGGTCATATTTGGAAAATCAGTCTTTCCTTTCCCGAAATTAAGGAAAACGGAAAAAAAATAGTTTTGGAGTCAAAATAAAGATTTTTGCTTTTTCTAAAATCACCTTAATAAATGTGCAGAATGAGCACGAGTAAGAATTCATCTAGGGCCATTATAAACAGAATCCCTTTGGGCTTACGCATGTGGTGGAACGACTTGGAAGAATCAGGGCGGGATACAGTCAAGACATACTTAGGAAACTTGGTTGGATTACTGGACATCAATCCGCGAGGGGACATTATAAGGGCTTTAATTTCATTTTGGGACCCAGCACACAATGTGTTCCATTTCTCAGACTTTGAGCTCACACCAACGCTAGAGGAACTGGCAAGGTACATCGGGCGTCCTAAAATCCCTATGAGAGGACAATATATTATTGCACCAAGGACCGTGATCGTACATAGATTCCTAGACACCGTGAAGATCCGCAGAACTATACACAACCCAGAGTTGTCAGAAGGGTTTTGTAGTTTGGCATTCCTGTACGATAGGTACGGTCATCTTGGAGGGTTCAACAATCCCGAGAGTAAGATCTGCAGCGGGGAAAGCCGGCTGAAATGGGAAAGACATAGGTGTATTGCTTTTATGGTAGCCTTTCTGGGTTTTCTGGTATTCCCTAGAAAGGATGGGAAAATTAACATACAAATCGCTGGGGTCGTCAACACTTTGCTCAAACAAGACAACAGCACTCTGGCACCGATGATAATAGCAGACATCTTCCGCGCTCTCACCGTTTGCAAAACCGGAGGAGGTTTCTTTGAGGGATGCAATATACTACTGCAAATGTGGATGATAGAGCACCTATGTCATCGCCCCCAGTTTCTGAAATATGGGTCATCACAAAAGACTTGTATAGAAGAGTTTTCCACCAGGATCGACGGGTTCAGCCTGCCAGAAGGGGCCACTGAATGGGTCACTCTGCTGCGTTCCGTCTCAGCAAACCAGATAGAATGGGCATTTGGGTGGCTACCCATAGATGAGATCATACATATATCAGCCGTCGAATCTCATTTGTTGTTGATGGGTCTCCAAAGTATCCAGCCCTATGCGCCGTACAGAGTATTGAGGCAGTTGGGGCGATGTCAAATAGTCCCAAAGGAAGAGGATCTTAGTAGCCAGGTGGTCGAAATCGGGCCTGGTGGGCAGTTCCCTGAAGCAGTCTTTCGGAGAATCTGGAATGAATGTCAAACCCTGAAAGTAGATACTTGTGTACAAGATCGAGCCAAGGGCGAAGTGTCGCCAAAATACCTCACATGGTACAGAAGAGAGCTTGAGCACCAGAGACCAACTAAGAGAGCTCACGTCCAAAACTTTGCAGAATCGTCGCAAGCACAATGGGGTTGGCTAGCCAAAGAGAAAGAATATCGTGTCGAGATTGGCAAACTAAAACTGCAAATTGAGGGGCTTAAATATCAAAGCAGCTTGCAAATTGATGCTGATACAGGGGAGAAAAGCAAGTTGACTCAAGAAAACAAGGCCCTGAGAGCCCAAATCCGCCAAGACAGAAAGAATGCCGGTGACCAACAGAAAAATCGGTCCAATGAGAGGATGATAGCATAGCTGAGGAGTCAGGTCAGCAAAAGCCGAGAGGACTTGGAGAGATCTGAAGCTTGCATAGCAAGAATGAGGGTTAGATGAGCAAAAGGTACAATGGCCCAGAGGAAGCATCTGCAACAAGTCATAAGGGATTCTGAAATGAGCATCGGGATATTAAGGAAAACAAACTCCACTCTTCAGGAGCGAATCTTCAAACAAGCCCGAGATGCCCAAGTTGACAGAAGGCGTTGTTATGATGTGATGACCAGAATGGAAAAACAAATGGAAAGGTTACAGGATCGACTGGCCGACAATGCTCAAGCACTGGGACTGAAAAACTGGCGAATAGAGCAATTATTCAGGGAAAGGGACAACATCCGAGATAGGATTGACGAGATTGGGCACTACATTTACAGAAGATGCTTGACATGTGAGCAGATGCCTTGTGATACCCTACTCGCCTCCGTTATGGGCTATGTTCACCGGATCATGAATGAGTTGAAAAGCTTACAAAGAGGTCTCACACCAAAGCCCGTGGAAAGGCCGAACGATGCCTCGCGAGCACCTAAGTTTAAATCCTTAATGTATCCCTAGTTCGAGTCTTGTTTGTTGACTTTATGGGTCCGTTATCTTCCCATATGTTGTTTTTTGTTTCTTTTATCGAGTCAGGAATCTGTACTATTGATGTTCTTTGTTTAAAATAAGTAGTTTGTAATAGAAAATTTTGGTGATGAATTGAATGATTCCAAAAGAATTTTGCGTCTTTACTTTGTGGCAGAACTACGCCCGGTCTAATTCACGCGGGGACGTGATACGTAGGCAATCCAGATAAGATTCGACTGCCACTAAAAGAAAAGAAAAAAAAAGAAAAAGAAGGAAAGAAAAGAAAAAAAAAAGGAAGAAAGAAGGAATAATAGAGAGAAAATGGGGGTTCCCGAAACACATTAAAGGCACAAATAAAGCAAGCCGGGATGACGCATGCGGTTGAAGCAAAACATGTTAGAAATGGTTAACTGTTTAGGAAGCATTGCATCCCCAATGTGCTATTACCAAATCTGTTAAACTCTAACACTAACAAGTTTGTTGTTTTCCACAAATACCAGACAGTTAGTCGTTAAAGCGTTCTGGCAACACACCCTTATCAGACCAGATCCAAGGGACCTGTACCAATAATCATGACTACTTCAGAAAAAAGTACCGAGGAAGAAAGGCTAGTAAGCCAATTGTTGAAAAAGCGATGGAGAAGATATAGAGGATGGGATTAGAGATGAATGCGATGCAGTTAGCCTTGGCTAAAGTACAAAAGAGCCCTGAACCACCCGCTGCTCTTACACCAGGGCATATGCCGGAATACCCTCACTCTAGCCCTTCAACAAGCCTCCCGAATCACCGCTATTATCAGGAGAGAAGCCCCTATGATTCCCAAGCTCCACCACCCCATCAACCTTTCCCACCACTAAATGTTCCCACCTTTATGGGACCCACACCAGCCACACTGCAAAGATCAACTAGTGAGCCGTTGTTTCAGGCTCACGATGCGCAATACTATCCCCCTGAACCCACATTCAATGCACCAGAACCCCATACCTATAATCCACACTTGGAGGTACCGGCGGAGATTGAAAAGCCGGTTAAGGTGCCAGAGCAGGATGAAGTAATGAGGAAGTTCAAAAGCCTGGAGCAATCCTTTAGGAGCCTGCATGGATTGGGCAACCAGGTCAGCGTGGCCTACAAGGATCTATGCCCTTTCCCGGACGTCCAACTCCTGGCTGGGTTCAAGATGCCTAAGTTTGACTTATATGAAGGGCATGGTGATCCTATGGCACATTTGCGGGGTTTTTGCAGCAAAATGAGAGGCGCATGAGGCAAAGATGAGCTACTGATAGCTTATTTTGGTCAAAGCTTGAGTGGATCGGCATTGGAATGGTATACTAGGCAAGATCCCAGCAGATGGTACACTTGGGATGATCTAGCGCAAGCTTTCGCGGGCCACTTTCAATACAATCTCGAGATAGTCCCTGACTGTCTCACACTACTGAGGACCGGAAAGAATCCTGGGGAAAGCTTTCGTGAGTTTGGTTTCCGTTGGAGAGAACAGGCAGCCAGGGTTGATCCTCCCATGAGAGAAGGGGAAATGGTGGACTACTTCCTGCAAACGCTGGATCCAACTTACTTTGGTCACTTGGTGACGACGGTTGGAAAATCCTTTAATGAAGTAGTAAAGATAGGGGTCATGATAGAGGATGGGTTGAGGTCTGATAAAATCCTGAATTACTCAGCGCTCAAGGAAACGACCCAGGCTATTCAGAGCGGCACATGAGGTGCGCTGGGAAGGAAGAAGAAAGAAGAAGTCGCCACGGTTTGAGGCAGGCAGTTGGTCCAGGTCCGGCAAACCATACTACAACCAACCCAGACCCCACAGGCCAAATTATCCATACAGCCCGCCATAACACTACTATCCACCTCAAGAACCACACTTCTCCATACACCAAGCCCAAACATACACTCAGCCTCCGGTTCGCCCGCAATGGCGCGCGTCGGCTCCCCAAAACACATATGCACCACCACAAAACACATACCCTCCTCCACAAAATGCCTATCCTCCACCAAGAGCATATAGGAACCCTCCAGGGGCGGGCTTTCGAGGAAGTCAAGCTGCTAGAAATGACAGGCTACAGAGACATAGAGCTTTTACTGAGTTGGGAGAGACCTATACCGCCGTGTTCCACAAATTGAGGCAGCTAGGTTTGGTGAGTCCTGTCGAGCCTAGAGAGCCAAACCCCCCACCCCCAAATTTGGACCGATCGATAAGCTGCGAGTACTGCTCAGGAATGCTAGGGCATGATACCGAAAAATGTTGGAGGTTGAGGCAGGCAATACAAGATCTTATTGATGCCAACAAAATCGAGGTCCAGGCGCCGGAGGCACCAAACATCAACCAGAACCCATTGCCAGCACACTACGAAGCTCACATGATCGAGTTGGTGTATAAGGGAGGAGAGCCGAAGAAGCCCTCACAGACAGTGATGATGATCCAGGCCGCTCTAAAAGAAGAATCGACCGGTGGGAGACCAGGGGTACAGTTGAAGGGGGAAGATGTCAAGCCAGTGGTGATATTAGGGAAGAATCCGTCCACCACAACAAAGAAACCAGAGCCAGCCAAATTGGTAGTATCAGGGACATCATCCACACCCGTAGTTGTGTTGAAAGGGGTATGTAGGGAACTGGTCACTATAAAGCCGGTAGTTCAATTACCAGTGATTGATAGCAAGGCCGTGCCTTGGAAGTATGAAAAGGCAGTGGTAATGTACAAGGGAAAGCAAGTAGAGGAGGATAGTTGTGAGGCGCAGGGACTGACTTGATCGGGACGGTGTTTTGCTCCAGTGGAGTTGAGAAGGTCCAACCCAGCAGTAACAAAGAAACCCGTGTCGGAAGAAGAGGCGGAGGAATTCTTGAAAAAGATAAAAGTGCAGGATTATTCTGTTGTCGAACAGTTGAAGAAAACACCGGCCCAGATCTCGTTGTTATCACTATTGATTCACTCGGATGAGCATCGCCGGGCCCTGATGAAGATACTGAATGAAGCTCATGTGCCCAATGAAATTTCAGTAAACCACCTTGAAACAATTGCCAACAAAATTTTTGAGGTAAACAGGGTAACGTTCTCTAATGACGATCTGCTAGTGGAGGGCACAGAACATAATAAAGCTCTCTACTTGACTGTCAAATGTGAAGATTCGGCAATTACTCGGGCTTTGGTGGATAACAGCTCGAGTGCCAATATTTGTCCATTATCCACCCTGAACCAGTTGAAGATTGACCATGGTAGAATCCACAAGAACAACATTTGTGTCCGAGGATTTGACAGAAGTGGAACAGCCACCGTGGGGGATATTATACTTGAATTGACCATCGGCCCGGTCAAGTTTACTATGGAGTTCCAGGTATTGGATGTCGCGGTGTCTTATAACCTATTGTTAGGACGACCGTGGATCCACGCGGCCAAAGTGGTGCCATCCACCTTGCATCAAATGGTCAAGTTCGAATGGGATAGACAAGATGTCGTGCTGCATGGGGAAGACACTGCGTGCACCATGGGAGGCACCATTGTGCCCTTCATAGAAACCAATGATGATAAAGGTCCCTGGGTTTACCAGATTTTTAATACAGTGTCAGTAAACAAGATTCTTGAGGGTGAAATCATTCCACACCCCAGGGTAGCCTCCGCAACGGTCATGATGGTTTCAGAGATGCTGGGTAATGGGTTTGTGCCAGGAAAAGTCCTGGGGGCTGAGCTTCAGGGGATTGTTCATCCTGTCTCCTTGCCCAAGAATTTGGAGACCTTTGGATTGGGGTTCAAACCTACTGCGACAGATGTAAAGAAAGTGCAGAAAATGAAGAAGAGAGTTTGGTTTCTTCCCAAACTAGTTCCGCGCCTCTCCAGATCCTTTATTAGAGCAAGTGCCAAGGGGTCACCAGTCCCGAAAATTCCCGGACCATTGATTGGGATGGACGGGGATTTGAATCAGAGCTTCGAAAGGCTATTTGCTGATGTCCATGTGATAGAAGTTGGAGAGGGTTCCAGCAGAACAGACATACAGTTTGTGGGGCCTGAGGCCAAAACCAACAATTGGACGGTTACTCCTCTTCCTACCCGGGGGGAGTCCTGGTAGTAGGCTTTGATTTTTCTTTCTTGTTTTTCGGATTATTCCAGGGTGTAATCCAAATCTCATTTTATTTTGTAAAAGTGTGAACCCTGTTATCCCGCATTTTTAATAAAATTCTCTTTCCTTGTCTCATTTTAATTTTGCTTTGTTCTTTTCTCTTTCTGAACAGTTCTCTTTTTATTGGTTCTAATGACATGGCATGCACAGCGGATCTTCGACCTAGTCTAATAAATCAATCTGACTCCGACTTAATTATACAAGAGATCAGTTATGACGATGAGTAGGAACATGACGAGGATGAAGCCTTCGAAGAAATAAACCGAGAACTGTGCCAATTTGAAGAGAGACCCAAGCCTAATCTGAGTGACACCGAGGCTGTAAATCTAGGGGATGCAGATAATGCCAGAGAAACCAAAATCAGCATCCACATCGAGCCAAACGTCAGGGAGGAATTAATCAAAACCCTCATTGAGTTCAAAGATGTTTTTGCATGGTCGTATGATGATATGCCGGGATTAAGCACCGATCTAGTGGTTTGCAAATTGCCCACTGACCCGGCATACCCTCCGGTCAAGCAAAACCTGAGGAAGTTTAAGACGGATATGAGTGTGAAGATCAAAGAATAAGTGACCAAGCAGTTGCGGGCAAAAGTTATTCGGGTCACTCGATATCTCGATTGGTTGACCAATGTGGTACCAGTGTCGAAGAAGGATGGAAAAATCAGGGTATGTGTCGACTACCACAATATCAACAAGGCAAGTCGTAAGGATAATTTTCCATTGCCCAACATCCATATCCTGATCGATAATTGTGCTGGGCGCGAGATCGGATCCTTTGTGGACTGCTATGCAAGATATCATCAGATCTTAATGGACGAAGAAGATGCGGAAAATATGGCTTTCATTACACCATGTGGAACTTACTGCTACTGGGTAATGCCATTCGGATTGAAGAATGTTGGGGCAACGTACATGCGAGCAATGACTACTGTGTTTCACGACATGATACACAAAGAAATTGAAGTGTACGTAGATGATGTGATCATAAAGTCTTGGCGTCAGGAAGACCATGTAGCAGACTTAAGGAAGTTCTTTCAAAGACTGTGAAGGTATGATATTAAGCTCAACCCGGCCAAATGTGCCTTCGGGGTTCCATCAAGAAAGCTGTTAGGATTCATCGTCAGTCGATGGGGTATTGAGTTGGACCCATCCAAGATCAAATCCATCCAAGATTTGCCACCGCCAAAGAATAAAACGGAGGTAATGAGTCTGTTGGGAAGACTAAACTATATCAGCAGGTTCATCGCTCAACTCACAGCGACTTCTGAACCCATATTTCGGCTGCTAAAGAAAGATGTTGCAGTAGACTGGACGACGGAGTGTCAAGAAGCTTTCGACCAGATCAAAGGGTATCTGTCCAATCCACCTGTGTTGGTTCCACCTGAGCTGGAGAGACCATTAATTCTTTATCTGACGGTCCTGGAGAATTCGTTTGGCTGCGTGTTAGGGCAACACGACATTACAGGAAGGAAAGAGCAAGCCATTTATTATCTTAGCAAGAAGTTTACAGTGTATGAGGTCAAGTACACTCAACTCGAGAGGACATGTTGCGCCCTAACGTGGGTGGCTCAGAAGTTGAAGCACTACTTGTCCTCGTATACTACTTATCTCATTTCTCGTTTGGATCCATTAAAGTACATTTTACAAAAACCTATGCCTACAGAGAGGTTAGCAAAATGGCAAATTTTGCTCACAGAGTTTAATATCGTCTATGTGACGAGGACGACCATGAAAGCCCAAGCGCTGGCCGATCACTTGGCTGAGAATCCCATTGATGAAGAATACGAGCCTTTGAGGAAGTATTTCCTAGACGAGGAAGTAATGCATACAGGTGAGCTGGAATTACTCGAGGAACCAAGCTGGAAGCTTTTATTTGATGGAGCCGCAAACGCGAAGGGGGTTGGAATAGGAGCGGTACTCATTTCGGAAACAGGACGTCACTATCCTATTACAGCTCAGCTACGTTTCTATTGTACCAACAACATGGCCGAGTATGAAGCATGTATTTTGGGTTTGCGACTAGCTGCAGACATGGATGTACAGGACGTTTTGGTCTTGGGAGACTCGGACCTCCTGGTGCATCAGATTTAGGGTGATTGGGAAACACGGGATTTGAAACTCATACCATATCGGCAATGTTTGCACGATCTGAGCAAGCGATTTCGATCAGTGGAATTCAGACACATCCCGAGAGTTCATAATGAGGTTGCCGATGCATTGGCCACCTTAGCATCAATGTTACACCACCCCGACAAAATGTATGTTGACCCGTTGCACATTCAGGTTCGTGATCAGCATGCTTATTGCAACGTGGTAGAGGAGGAAACGGATGGCGAGCCATGGTTTTATGACATAAAGGAGTACCTCAAGATGGGGATATATCCGGAGCAGGCCACCGGAGACCAAAAAAGAGCCATTCGGCGTTTGTCAAAATGGATTCTTCCTCAGTGGAGGAGTGTTGTACAGAAGAACCCCAGACTTGGGATTGCTAAGATGTATAGACGCCGGTCAAACCACGACGGTTATGGCGGAGGTGCATGCTGGAGTTTGTGGGCCACATATGAGCGGATATGTACTGGCAAAAAAGATTCTTTGAGCAGGGTACTATTGGCTCACTATGGAGCATGATTGTATCAATTTCGTGAGGAAATGCCATCAATGTCAGATACACGGAGATCTGATCCATTCTCCGCCAACGGAGTTGCATGCAATGTCAGTGCCGTGGCCATTTGTCGCATGGGGCATGGATGTCATTGGGCCTATTGAGCCGGCAACGACCAACGACCATAGGTTCATTCTGGTGACCATCGATTACTTCACCAAGTGGGTGGAAGCTAAAACTTTCAAGTCGGTAACCAAGAAGGCAGTGGTGGATTTTGTTCACTCCCATATCATCTGCAGATTTGGGGTCCCAAAAGTGATCATCACGGATAATGGTGCAAATCTTAACAGCAATTTGATGAGGGAGGTATGCCAACAGTTTAAGATCACACACCGCAATTCCACCCCATATCGCCCCAAGGCGAATGGAGCAGTTGAAGCAGCCAATAAGAACATCAAGAAGATACTGAGGAAGATGGTAGAAGGATCTAGACAATGGCATGAGAAATTACCCTTTGCCTTGTTGGGTTATCGCACTACAGTCCGGACTTCCATAGGTGCAACTCCTTATTTGTTGGTATACGGAACTGAAGCAGTAATACCGGTAGAGGTCAAAATTCCGTCCCTCCGGATTGTCGCTGAAGCCGGGATTGACGACGATGAATGGGTCAAAGCTCGACTGGAGCAGTTGAACTTAATAGATGAAAAACGGTTGGCAGCAGTGTGTCATGGCCAGTTGTATCAGAAGAGAATGGCAAGGGCATACAATAAGAAGGTGCGCCCCAGAAAATTCGAAGTAGGGCAGCAAGTATTGAAACGGATCCTCCCACATCAGATCGAAGCAAAAGGCAAGTTCGCCCCAAATTGGCAAGGGCCTTATGTCGTGACCAGAGTGTTGTCCAACAGCGCTTTATGTCTAACAGATATCGAAGGAAGATGCGTCAACATGGCTATCAATTCTGATGCAGTCAAAAGATATTATGCGTAATTTCTTTGAATATGATAGTTATTGGTTCGTTTGTTTGTACTTGGTACTTATTGGATAATGAGATGACGGAGACAATTCTTTCTTCTATCCAAACATTTTTAACCTTTGCTTCCCCCCTTTGAGCCTTATTTATTCTTTCATACCCCTTTTTTGGAATCACTAACGGAAAAATATATGGAAAAAGAGAAAATAAAAGAAAAACGAAAACAAGATAAAGGTCATAAGAAAATAGAGGAACCGTAGGAACTACGTTTGACCTGATTCCTCAAAGAGGTTACGTAGGCGCCTCATGGCCCGGTCATAGTGCACCATAGTGTGCGTAGCTCCACATAGTGTAAATATAAAAATCCCCAAGCAAGAAAAACTGGGGCATGAGTTATGCTTTTGAAGTTTCAAAAAGGATTGATTCCAAGAGTTGTAGCGTTTCCCCCGTCGAAGTTATTTTTGGATTTTGCTAGCCTTTCTTTAAACCCACACAAATCCAACATCGACGTCCAAAAAAAGACCTCCCGATCAATATCCGAGAGGTGCCCAGTCAGGCAAATGACAGCCGAGAATAATACACTGATCCCCAGTAAAGAAGAGGGTCATAAACTGGAAATGAATTGATAGCCGAGAAGAATCTCCAGAAGAGAGAGTCATATCGGCAGCACTCCAATCCCCCGCTGAAAAAATAAAATGAGAGAGTCTTATCGGTGAAAACCTTCATAGGTACTATAAAGCGATGAAAGATGAGAGAAATAAAATGAGAGAGTCTTATCGGCGAAAACCTTCACGGGCACCATAAGGCGACGAGAGCTGAGAGAAAGGAGAGAGTCTTATTAGTGAAAACCCCTCGAAGGGCACTATAAGGCGCAAGATAGATTGGCAAAAAGGGCACTTGCGAAGAGGTGGGCACCTGCTTATCCCCAGCGAGCGAGGCCATCAGGAAGATTGATTGATACAAATAGACTGGGTCGATTAATCCGTAATGCGCGACATGATCGTTGGGACCAGTCCTACCGTCCGGATAAGTTCTTTCTTTTTCTTCTCCCCCAGCATTCGTTCAGAAAGATTTTTCTCTTTTTCTATCTTTTTCATTTCTTTGTCTAAAAAGACTTTTTCCAGAAATTTGTTTTGAAAGGGATTTTCAGAGTTTACTACCAGGGGCCAAAATGGGACAAAGCAAAATGCGAATGGGACAGGCCAAAGCCGGGGCGATAAGACAAAAGGTGTTTGTTGCAAAACCAAATGACAAACTGGCCTAGAAAATTAAGGGGGACATGAAGAAAAGCGGAAAACGACGGCTGAGGGACTTATGGACCAAGTTCCAAGAAAATCCCCAGCAGAACTTCGATAGATCACGAACCAAGGCCCAAGGTGGTTAGACACCACAGAAAAGGGGAAGGAGGAAGAGAGAATTAATCCGCAGCAAGATAACCCTAACAGTCATATCCTCAATAACGTTATCCCCAGGTGATAACATTCAATGCCCTGCAGTGCTGGGAAGAAATAAACTTTTAAGAGAGTAGTTTTGGAGTTGAAGAGGACTCCCACAACTTGTTTTGAAACAAGAGAGCGGGGAAGGGATAAATGGAAAACCATCCCCAGCAGAAATACCATCCCCAGCAGACATATCATCCCCAGCAAGCAACTTTATCCCCAACCAATTTTGGGAGCACAGAGCAAGGGAAAGGGAAAGGAAAAATCATTCCCCAGAGGGAGTGACACGGCCACTCACCATGTTAAAACTAACAAAATTTCTTTGATTGCTACAGGAAAATAAAGGTTGATGATGGCAGAAAGACACGCTACAAGGAAGGTCACCAAAACCGGGGCAAAAACTTTTCTGCCTTTGTCAAAAAAAAATTTCGAAGGAACGAGGAAACAAATTCAAATACTTTTATGTCTTAGTTAAATAGGCGTCCACCTGTATAATGAGAGGAATACTTTTATGTCTTAGTTAAATAGGCGATCACCTGTATAATGAGAGGAATATTTTATGTCGTAGTTAAATAGGTGCCCACCTGTATAATGAGAAGAATATTTTATGTCGTAGTTAAATAGGCGCCCACTTGTATAATGAGAGGAATATTTTCACGCCTTAGTTAAATAGGCGCCCACCTGTATAATAAGAGGAATATTTTATGTCGTAGTTAAATAGGCGCCCACCTGTATAATGAGAGGAATATTTTATGTCGTAGTTAAATAGGCGCCCACCAGTATAATGAGAGGAATATTTGTATGTCTTAGCTAAATAGGCGCTCACCTGTATAACGAGAGGAATACGTTTCAGTCTTTACATTTCATGTCTCAGGCGCCCACCTATACAATGAGAGGAATACGTTTCAGTCTTTACATTTCATGTCTCAGGCGCCCACCTGTATAACGAGAGGAATACTTTTCAGTCTTTACATTTCATGTCTCAGGCGCCCACCTGTATAACGAGAGGAATACTTTTCAGTCTTTACATTTCGTGTCTCAGGTGCCCACCTGTATAACGAGAGGAATACTTTTCAGTCTTATATTGCAGATCTTGAAATCAGTAACTCACCGGAAGGCAGAAGGTTACGACAGGAATCTCCAGCAGGAAACAATAAAAAAATAAAAAAAATAAAAAATCCCCAGCACCGGAAAGCAGAAGGTTGCAACAAGAGGTCCCAGCACAAATTCAAGCGCATGAGTCAAAAGGAAGAAAGGACGCATCTTGAAAGAAGCGGCCTGTAAACATTAAATTATGCCCAGCATAACAAATCTGATAAAGAAAGTTGTATCCCCAGAGCAACCACCAAAAAGCTTAATGAAGGAAGCCATATTCCCAGCGGACCGAACAAAATGAGGAAAACTGGTATTCAGAAAGGCAAGAGGCCAGTGTCATCCCCAAATTCACGGAAGAAAAGCACCGGAAGAAACACAAGCCGACAAGAAAGCAAGGCAACAAGAACAAGTTGAAGATAGATGAAATCATATGATCCATAGTCTAGCCTAGCTTCTTGTTTTCTTTTAAGCATGGTGTAACAAGGAGATCGGTAAGCAGTGATAACAACATGAAACAATAGTAACATTGCAGTCCCATGGTAGTCCCAGCTACTGACGCTTCCCGAACTACGTTAACCTGATTCCCCTTTAGCCAGGGATATGTAGGAAACCTTTGAAGCAAAGGTTCGGTTAAATCTTTTCCTCAAAAAATGCTTCACACGGAGTACTCCAACAGGGCAAAAATCGCTCGTATCCGCTCACTTTATCTTTGCACGAAAGCTCTTTGTGCTTTCGGACAAAGAGGGGCAGCTGTGAGCACGTGATTTTTGCTTCACGGAAACTACTCCAAAAGAAATCGAAAATAAATAAAACAAGTTGCCTTCGGGTACAATTTTGAGAATTTGCGTGACATTTTGATAATTGTTCTGTCCATAAATGCTCGCCTTGCTATAGTTAAAAATACAAAGATACATGTTGCATGCATTTAGGAATAAATGGTACATTTAGGAATTAATTAACCATAATTTGGGTTTAAAAGCGAAAATCACAAAAATATGCATTTTTATTCTATTTGTCGTCATGGTAATTTTGTTAAATGTTTTAATTCGTGTGATAATTGTTGTTAGGTGTTAATTAATATTTGTGTAGTTTAATTTTGGTTTTAGGAATTTTTTGTTTAATTATAAGGAAAGAAAATACCGGATTTGGGCCAAAAATTCAATTGAAAATCAGGCCCATCCTTTAGAGGCACCAAACGATGCTGTTTTGGCGCCTCAATCTGAGTCGTTGATTCGTTCCAATCAAATGGTCCAATGCAGCCCCTGCTAAGTCAAAATGATGCCGTTTTAGGCGAGTTGATCTGAGCCATTCATCTACATTGATCCAACGGTCTCTAGCTTCCCTCATGACCCGACCCACTCCCGTCTTAAACCGACCCCCTACTTAACCAAACGACACCGTATTGTTAAGCTCCCCCAACCCTGGCCATCGATCTTGATTGATCCAGCGGCCAAGATTAAACCACCCACCCCATATATAAGGCCAATCTGTTACCCCACACCCCAAACCAAACCCCCCTTTCGCCCACTGTTCACCTTCGTCCCCAGAACCCCCCCCTCTCAAACCCTAGCCGCCTTAGGATTCCCCCACCATAAACCCGGCCACCCGGACTCTGATGGCTACCAAAACAACACCCCTGATGCACCCAACCACCCTGAACACGAATCCACTAACCGTTTACCACGAATAACCCTGCAGCTTCTCGAATCTTCAATCGAAGATTCGAGCAAAAACCGGATCTACACCCAAAGACCCCAAACTCATAGCACAACACCTCCTGACCTCCCTCATACCGTAAACGTTGTTGGTTCCGTTCGAATCTGACCAGAATTGAATGAATCCCAAATCAGACCACCAAGAACCCTAAAAAAGACCAAAAGTGGAGGTCTGTCCGAATTGAAAGACGATATGGGGTCTAATCGACCTTAGTCGAAGTGTTCTCAGTTGAGAACACTCGATTAAGGTCCATTCAACCCCAAAAATGGTCGATCCCAAGTCCGAGCCTGGGTCAGTTTTAATTTCAAATTCCTGAGGTAATTTTCCCTTTTCTTTTATTCTCCTATAGATTCTATCTGTCTTTTATGTTTGGTTTGGTTTGTTTCTGATTTTTCTGTCAATTTTGTGAACCCTGAGATAGTGTTTAGTTTGTTTTGTTGTTTTATTTGATTGCCTGCTGTATATTATAGCTTGTATAGTCGTTTAAATTAGTGTCGTCAATTAATTTGTTTGAAAATTAGAGGAAAACATGACAGTAGCTCATTAACCATGTATGTTTGCCAGGACAGTAGCTCATCTAAATATGTATGCTAGCATATAATGAATCTTTGGAATATGTTCAGTTTTTCTGTGAATTAGACTACTCATTCAGGCAGTAACCTCATGATTTTCATAGAAGCCTGTTCATTACTCATCACTGCTTCGAGCTTAGCCTGTGGGATGTTGTCTTTTGCATTGTTTAGCTGTGAGTTGGTCAGGATTGGCTCCCAATATGACCAACTCATACCATTATTGACACCCTTGTTTGATTGTGTTTGAATCATTGGCTGAACTTAGGCAGAGAGTTGGGTATAGCTGCAGAAATCTAACAGACCAACCTAAAACCAGTATTGAGTTTAAGTTGACTATTTAGTAATCAGTGTTAGGCTTAAGCTGATTAGCTAATCGTCAGTAATTATTAGCTAAATTCAGAGGGGCTTATATACTGATTGTTAAGGGTTAGGGTAATACTGTAATATGCAAGGGTTAAGGGGTAGTTTTGGGAGTTTAGTAACATGTTAACAGGCTGTTAAAGTTGGGGTCTGCCTAGGGGTCATTCATTAAACTTATTTTAATGACAATGGGGAACAAAACAACAAAGCATGGGAATTAAGTGAATATTATAATACACCCATGACTCTTGGTTAAAACAAATAGGACAAGCATGGGGAACAATATAGTGGGGATCAATAAAAGACACTTAGGCATGGGAATTAAAGGGGTATGGGCAGGAAAAGGCTGAAGGGTTCAAGGCAGCCTGGGGCTTGCCTGTATTTTGCCTATAAATAGGCTCATTTAAGGTAAGGTTCAGGGGTTAGAAAAATCAGAAATTAAGGTTAGACATCAGAGTTTAAGAGGGGTTAGAAAAATCAGAAATTAAGGTTAGACATCAGAGTTTAAGAGGGGTGAGAAAAATCAGAAATTAAGGTTAGACATCAGAGTTTAAGAGGGATTAGAAAAATCAGAAATTAAGGTTAGACATTAGAGTTTAAGAGGGGAAAAAAATCAGAAATCAGAGGTTGGACAATTTTTAAGTGTTGAGAGTTAAAAGAGTGCTGGATTTCTGAACATAACAAGCAGAAGTCATTGTGTTTCTGCACCTGTTTTCCCTCTCTGTTTGGCCTGTCTTTGTTGGGTACACTGCTAGGTTTTCAGCCTAGTTTTCCCTGGTTTCCCTGCTGGTACAACACTGTTTCAGCTGGGTATTGTGGGTTTTCTGAAAGTTCACTGGACTCCTGTTTGGTTTAAATCCTCCTACTGGTTATTATTGGATTTTCTTGCTGGATTTGTATTGGTTTTAAAAATCTGCCTATTAGGTTGTTTGCTGCTGAGTGCTGCCTCTCTTGTTGCTGTTGTTGTTGTGTATGCTACTGCTTCCACTGATCATTCCTTTTCTTCTCTTGATTTTCTCAATACCAGGTATACCACTGATACACTGTCAATGTAAGCTGAAAGTTGAAACATGAATACAAAAAAGGAAGAGTTGAAGTTGTTTTTTTGAATCATACATAGCCTGTATATTGAACATTAAGTTATGCATAATAGTTCATATCTTCTAGGATAATGAAGGCAGTCATCATGTAAAACTAGACGTCATGTATGGCAACTTAATGTCATACTGTGTATGTATGCTGGTAGATAAAGAAGGTGATAGTGTAGTAAGCAATATCTTGAATTTTAGCTGTGTTTATGGTTAGCATATCTTCTAACGCATGTTAAGTGCTGAACTATCCATTGCTAGTTAATCTCACTTCATTTGGTAGGCTGTCTCGTTATAAATTGCAACAATACCGTTAAAATAAAATAACACCGGTTCCTATTTCAGCCTTATAAATGTTGGGCCTGAGTCGAATGAATTAACAGGCCCTTATCGGAAAAGGAATGGCCCAGGTCCAGTCCATACAGTGTGCGCTGGGCCTGGGCCCATAACTGCCAAACGAACTGCCCATATCACGTCCCTCTTTCAACAAATCACGTTCGAAACTTAACTATGATAACTCATAAGTATGTAAATAAAGTAGGACCTTTTCATTTATTTTAGATACAAACAAAAATAGAAAACATAGCCACTATAGGACGACCTTTTAAATAAAAATGAGACGAGCCTCGCCAAATAAAACGCACAGATTGCGGAGCCCTCACAAAAAATGTATGTGTTAATTACTTAGAACTCGGGATAGGCCGCTTAGCGAACTCCACGGCCTTACCCAAAATAACAACACGCAAGTTCTTTAGGACGTGTCTTAATTAATCTTACTCTCTTAAATTCGGGTGCACATTTATGTGACCCAAATCCAAATCTCAGCGGAATCGACATGTGTCTCTAATCACGGGTACATTGATTGTGACGTGGTTTGAGATGCGTGTCCATGATGTTGCAAATTCCTTTAAAAAATAAGAATGAGATGAGCCTCGTCGAATAAAAATATAAAACTGCGGGGCCCTCAGTAAATAGTTGCTTTAAAATTGCTTAGACTTCGGGATGGACCGTTTAGCAAAATTTCATGGCCCTACCCAAAGTAAATGATACGCTAGTCGCTTTAGGCGCGCCTTTAATAATTTAATTTTCTTAAATTCGGGTGCACATTTATGTGACCCAAATCCAAATCTCAACGGGGTCAAAGTGTGTCGACGACCACGGGTACATTGATTGTGACGAGGTTCAAGATACATTTTCACAACGTTGCAATTCCCTGTAAAAATAATAATAATAATAATAATAATAATAATAATAATAATAAGAATAAATAATAATGAAAGCGGTAAAGAATTAAAATCTGCACATAAGTTCATATTTGTATAAAAATCAGATAATCAACCGAACATGACAGTTGAGCGACCGTGCTAGAACCACGGAATTCGGGAATGCCTAACACCTTCTCCCGGGTTAACAGAATTCCTTATCCGGATTTCTGGTTCGCGGACTGTAATACAGAGTCATTCTTTTCCTCGATTCGGGATTAAATTGGTGACTTGGGACACCCTAAATCTCCCAAGTGACGACTCTAAAATAAACAAATAAATCCCGTTTCGATCGTTCTTTAATTGGAAAAACTCCTTCACCCCTCGCGGGGGCGAAAAAGGAGGTGTGACAGTCGGGATTTGGCCATTTTCTTTCATCCTTCTCTTGGATTGGGCGATTCTTGGAGGGTTTCAAGAAGGGGTTTTCACCATCAACGACAAGGTAAGCTATCCCCACCTATCTTGAGTTAAATACATTGATTATGTACGGATTTGAGCTTGAAATTTGGTAGAAATTTGGGGTTTTGGTGGGAAGACCTAGAAAGGGTATTTTTGAATTTTGGCCGCGATTTTGGGAAGGAAATTGAGAGTAAATTATATATTTGAACTCGTGAAGTTGTGGGTAAACTTATTCTTCGAAAAATTTCGGAATCCGGGTACGTGGGCCCAAGGGCGTATTGGTCAACTTTTCGGTCGGCGTTAGGAATTGTTATAAATTGGATCATTAGGGGTAAGTGAGCATATATTAATGAATTTGTATTATTATTGGCTAGATTTGGAGCTTTGTACATCGATTCGAGTCTTCGGAAGGACGAGAAATGCCGATTGTGGATCTTCGGAGTGAGGTGAGTCTCCTTTCTAACCTTGTAAGAGGGAATTATCCCCATAGGTGAAATAATTGGTTATGTGCTCCTATTTGTAGGAGCTACATATGCACGAGGTGATGAGAGTCCATGCGTAGATACTATTATGCTATCGTTCAGGTAGTCTAAGACCCAAAAGCATGCTGTACTTGGATATATTTGTAATCCTATTGACGGTTTGAAGTGCTTAAATCCTATCGAATTGTTAAATGAATTTCTAGAAGGATTAAACTTCATTTCATAAAATTGTTAAAAGAGAATTGGCTTTTCTTTGGACAATTGTTCCCTGTTGACTTCTTGATTGACTGTCTGTATATGTTTAATTTTGAAACGGCCGAACGCCTCGTTAGATTAAATAGATGTATCTATGGTTCGCGCCATTCGACCCTCTAGCAATGCACAATTTAAATATTATTGGCTCGGGCCATACGATCTCGGCATGATTTGCGCATGCTTGTATTGCTTGCCTGGAGATTTATTGATATTGATATTTACTCTCCCCGACTTGAGATAATTGTTAATTAATAGATTATGAAACCGAAAACTTTTATATAAAAAGGAACTTTTACCTGTTCGTGACTTATTTGAAATTACTGTCGTTCTTAATAAATCCATGACTACTCGCATTAAAAATATATTACTATTGGACCACTAGTAACTTTCGAAGTCGACCTCTCGTCTCTACTTCTTCGAGATTAGACGGGATACTCATTGGGTACACGTTGTTTTCGTACTCATACTACACTTACTGTGCATTTTTGTTGCACAGGTTTATGTATGGCTAGTGGCATAGCGGCATGGTTGATACGGAGACTCAGGTGAGTTGCATTTATCGAGACGACCGTAGCCAGCAGAGTCTCCTTCAAAGTATTGTACCGTATTTTCATTTATGTCCACTTGTATTCCGGAAAATTACTGTATTTTATTCCGTTCCTAGTAAATGCTCATGCACTTGTGACACCGGGTTCTGGAATGATTATGGGGTATCTTTTATTAACTTCTTAACATTTATATTTGATTTGAAACGATTATCTTTTACTGGTAAAATTGAAGGAAAATCATAGTTTTCAAAATTATTAAAACGAGAATTTAATTAAGTATCTTGGTTGGCTTGCCTGACAGTGGTGTCCGGTGCCATCACGACCCTTAGTGGATTTTGGGTCGTGACAACATGGTATTAGAGCACTAGGTTCCCTTAGGTCTCACAAACAAGTCTAGTAGAGTCTCGTGGATCGGTACAGAGACATCTGTACTTATCTTCGGGAGGCTACATGGCTATTAGGAGCACTTCCCTTCTTGATTCCTCATCGTGCGATTTGATTCCTTTGAGGCTTATGCCTTTGTTTCCTTCCTACTTGATCTTATGCGACTCGAAGCGCTTATTATAAATCAGGAATTTTAATGGTACTACAGATGTGGTGCTGGATGTTTCTCCCCGCATGGTTGTTTAGGCTATTGTCATCGCCTTGCGGAAGGATATTCAGTCATTTCAGCTCCGTAGCTGCACTTCTGAGAGCATTGATGCTATGCACAGGTTGATATGATGCTCATGAATGGTTATCGCACGGTATTTGATGTGATAGTGGGATGTTTGTCCATGCATGGAAGCAATGAATGATTTGAAAGGAGGTTTACTCAGTGCATGATTTAGAGATTCGGTATTTTATTCCCGGCGGAGGAAAGGCAGTCGGGCTAAGGATGTTCATATTTGGGTTGATGGAGTAACGAGGCTTGGTATTTTCGAGCGTGGTGGAATTTTCATCTATGATGAGGTGACGTTGTCCTTGTTGAATGTACTAAGTTCGCCAGTGTTAATACCTTCAACTTTTACCTTTGGGGCAGGATATTGTAAGACAATAATGGAGAAGCGACTGTTAGAAATCGCGATGTGCGGTGGTTCAGGATTAAATCGGTATATCTAGTGTTGATGGACCAAGAAAGATGACCTTGGGGAGGTTTAAGGTTAGTAGCAGTTCGTGGGTTCAAGCGCTACATAGATGGATTTTACTTAAGGCAATAGCTGAGCAGGAAAGGATGAGGAAGGTCATGTGGGGAGTGTCAGACAGTAGTTAAAATTTCTAGAAGGCCAGTTATAAGAAGCAAGGGTCGAGTAGTCGATTAAAGGGGTGAGTTCCGCCAAAGTGGGAGAGTGGCGGAGTTGTATATAAGCTTTGTGGTAGGATGACTACGAACCTTAAGGAGAGTTTGGAATGATTTAGGAATTTTAGTGATTGGTGAATGGGGTCTACGGATTTAATCTGAAGTATGGGCTATTATGCGGCAGGAGATTTGATATAACGGAAAGGAGCTGCTCGAAATGAAGAAGGATACAACATAACTTTGAATTGGAAAGATGTTGACGTACAATTAATTGATGTCCACGAGGGGTGAAGGGACTTGTGCAACTAGAGAGTGAGTTCGAACTCAGGTGGGTTATCTTCTGTGAGAGGATTAGCGGTCGCGTGGTTGGTGAAGCTTCTGTGAAGAGTCCTACTGGCTACCTAGTAAGAAATCGAACATGGGAATGTTGCGACAGATTCAGGGTGTTCATGAAATGCTAACGGAAGGATTTCTAGGAATTTGGCGATTGATTTCGCAAGGCTATGTCAATAAAAAGTAAAGAATCTTGGCGGGTTCTAGAGTTGTGTAGTAGTATCTCCAAGCTAAGTGGGAGATTCCCACCGCCTATGATTGGATTGCACGGTTAACTACTTGCGAGATTTCTGGTTATTAGCATATTGACGGGTTATTTCAACTACGGGAAAAGAACATAAGTGGTAATTTGAGCAAAGGAATTGTTAAAGGTGTGCTATGGTTAGCCTTATTGGCTCATGTTCAGACTTGGGGAAGGATTCAGGACTTATGCCTTGTATAGATACGGGTTTCGAGGGGAGTGATTCTGCCGGGCGCTTCGCCGAGAGGGTATTCATATGCTAGAAGATTCATGGGGCTGATTATATTCGGGGCCAAGTCAGAGCGGGTGGCTCTCAACAATGGTCCTAGTCGATTCAAAGGGGTAAGTGTGGTGTGTGAGCACGTGATTTTTGCCCTATATGAATTACTCCCGTAAATTCAAAACAAAGTAACTTCTTTTCATTATTTGGAATTTTTAGAATTTAGTGGCATTTTCTGATAATTGTTTGCATTTGTCTGTGCATTTTTATTTTTTGTTTAACTAATGAAAAATACAAAAAAATATAATAAAATATGTTGCATTTGCATTTAGGACTTAATTTTATATTTTTAGGATTAATTGACAAATTATTTTATAAAAATAGGAAAAATCACAAAAATAGTTTATTTTGCACTTTTTATTTGTAACTTTGAATTTTAGTAGTTTTTTTAATTGGGTTTCTAATTATTTGTAGTAACAATTATTAGAATTAATTAATTAATTTAATATGGTAGGTTAATTCAGTTTAAAAATTAGTATTAATTAATCTAGGATTTATTTTGATTTTGGGAAAAGAAAGGAATTGTGAATTGAAAAGAGAATGAATTAAAAGGGTGTAGGAAATAATGAAAAGGAAATTTGGGCCAAAATCAATCCCAACCCCCAGCCCAAACCTACATCATCTGCCTACCCGCCCCAATCACACAGAAACCCGGCCCAAACCCGCCTGACTCGACCCACTCCTCAAAAATACACACCCTAGATATAGAGCAAAAATCAGAGACCTCAAACGACGAACGCTACTGTTCGTCTTCTCAAAACTCGCGCGAACAAGCCCCAAATTCAGGCAAATCCATGGCGAGTAAGCATCAAACCCCTAACTCACGCGTTCCTCCTTCTCTCATCTCACTGTTACTAACGGTTTCTGACCCAAGATTCCCCTCTTCTCTCACTCGCCCAAATTTGGATTTATCTAACGATTGGAAGGTTCTGGAGGGGGATTCGTTGAATGAGTGTGAGGCATTGGATTAATTTCACTCAATCCGAGCCCCACATTCATCAAGAGGTTCATTCTCAAAAGGAACTGATCCGATTTTGTGAGGGGACGGAAAAAATGATTTTGAAAAAGAAAAAGGAAAAAAGCTCTCAAACTGATGGTTTTGGGGGTTGGTTTTCTTCTTTGAAGAATCCTTTCAAAGTTTCAGAGAAAGATGCATACAAATTTTTCTTTTTTTCGGAATTCAGATTTGAGTTCCAAAGTGATAAAATTGAATTTCAAGTTGGATTTTCTACTGTCGTCTTGCTGATTTGGTGTTGAACCTTGCTAGGATTTGGAGTCGAGAGGTGTATTGTCGAGTCTGTAATTGTTATAAAGGAGATTTGCAATTTCAGGTTCATTTCTTCTCCGTCTCTCCATTACTCATGGTTCTGTTTCATGTGTTCATGTTTGTTATGATTTTGTTTAAGACTACCTGAAAGTCAGTGCTAGTTGTTTGGTTGCGAATGCTGAGTTCTGTTGGCCTTGGTTCAGGTTTTTTTCGTATTCTTGGTTATTCTACATCAGATGAGTGATTGCACACACTGATGTAATGGTTGTGGTTGTGTAAAATCATCTCACTCGTTTTTTTTCTTTCATAAGTTTGAGCACTGAAACAGAGTCATGAGGTTTTAAGGGTTGAAACCTGCTTGTTTGATCATTTTGTTGGTCTGGTCATAGTTTAAGCATCAAGTAACTTGTGTGCTTAGTTCATTCTTAAATTAGTAAGTTCAACTTAGCCTCTTATTGATTTGCGACTAGCTGAGATTTTAAGGTAAAGTCTGTTCAGGTTGTGTCGATTTTTCCGATGCATTGTAGCTGAAATATGAGTTCGAACATAAATTGCTTGTTGGGGATATGATTTTACTTCTAATCAAATGTTTTGGGGACTGTTATTGAATGCATTTTAGTCGATGGTGGCAGCAGCGACTCAAATTCAAATTGCTATTCTTAAAATGTTTGAACTAATTTGGTTCCTTTGAATTGGGAGTTTCTTATCACAAATCCTGAGTTGCCTTTTGTCTGAGGGTTCAGAGGACCCCTGTTGGCATTCTCATGATGCCTGGCATGTAAAACTCCAGTTATAGCTGGATTCAGCAGACCAGTTTCTGCGTAGAAGCTGTTTAGCAGCTGTGCATCATTTGTTCCTTCCAGATTTTAGATTGTGAATAGGGTTGTTGCACTTCATTCTTCTGTTCACTGTGTGCATAACCTACTGAAACGAAAGGCTTGCATTGGCAGCTAGGAAATTGGTAATGTTGTTTAGAATGTGGGTCACCTAGTTCGTGGCTGTATATTTTAGTATCTGGTTGCATCAGTTTGGTGTTTGGTTTGGCTCACCAGTTTCCTTTCATAGAGTTCTTTGGGTTTTTTTTGAAGTGCCTTTCCAGTAAATCAATGGTTCGTTTGGTTTCTACTCAAATTACATATACTAGGTGGAAATTTGGGCTCCTTTAAATTCATTTCCTCTCAATTTTAGCCTAGATCCTTTTGAATCTTGTTATCAATGTTTCAGTATTGGTGAGTCGAGTCTGAAATTGAATAATTGGATTCATTAAGCGTTTGTCCTTCCTGATTCCCTTTAGTTCTCAAATGAGCAGTTTGCTAGAAGTGTTAGGGTCACTTTGACCAGGCTTGTGCCAAGTCAGATTCTGTGTGCCTAGTTTGGAATTCAGACGCTTGCATTAACTGTGGATCCATACGCTGAAGTTTCCTATCTCAACTTAAAGGATTGATTCCCTGTAGCTTACTCTTTATGTTGTTTCTTTTGATTTTATAATACCTGTGTGATCTAGAATTGCACTCTAGTTATTCATTTTCGGCCGTTGGCATAAAGGCGAATCGATCATTCATTTGTTGGTGATTGTCATGGATGTTTCTATTTGCTAAGTGAAGTTCGACACAAATGCGTTATGGAAGTTCTTTTGATGCAAGATTCTGTCAGATTGCTTGGTTATTTTCTAATTAAGCTTTGGTTTAAAATGGCATCTGAAGTCAAATTGGGTTGTTGAGTTGCTAATAAGCTGCTATAAGGTGACATGGGTCCTTCAGTGAAAACGAGGTTCTTGTAAATCATGGTATTTTATTCGCAAACATAGATGAACTAGTTTAATCAAAAAAAATTTAGTTATGAATTTCCTTAGTTCATTTAGTTGAATAGTTTTGAGACGAGCCTCACCGAGCAAAAATAAATAATTGTGGGGCCCTCAATAAATGGTTGATTAAAATATTTTAGACTTTGGGATGAGCCGTTTAGCGAACTTCACGGCTTTTCCCCAAAATAATATTGCATTAGAGTCTTAAGGCACGATTTTAATTAAATGACCTTCTTAAACTCGGGTGCGCATTGATGCGACTCAAATCCAAATCTCGACGAAATCGAAATGTGTTGACAACCACGGGTGCATTGATTGCGATGTGGTTCGAAACGCGTTTTCACGACGTCGCAATTCTTTTAAAATAAATAATGATAAAAAGCGGTTTCACAAGTAAAAGGCACATAAGCTAGCATGTGTTAAGATCATATACAATTAAATACAACAGTTAAGCGACCGTGCTAGAACCACGGAGCCCGGGAATGCCTAACACCTTCTCCCGGGTTAACAGAATTCCTTACTCAGGTTTCTGGTTCGCGGACTGTTAACAGAGTCATATTTTTCCTCGGTTCAGGATTCAACCGGTGACTTGGGACACCATTAATATCCCAAGTGGCGACTCTGAATCATTAATAATTAAATCGCGTTCCGATTGTCCTTTAATTGGAAAAACTCCTTTACGCCCTTACCGGTGTAGTGAAAAAGGAGGTGTGACAGCTCTGGCAACTCTGCTGGGGAACGAACCCAGAATCTCTGGTTTAGGGTTCAGAATTCGAGCTTAGATAAATTGTTGTATTTAATTGTATATGATTTTCCTACATGATTTATGCTGAATGTGCTAAATGTTACCGCTTTGATATTATTTGAACTGTATATAAACTGTGCCGACACCCTTCTCTCTTCCCCTCCGGGGATGTGCTTACTGGTTGAGACTCCCTATTCTGTTAGTGTCATACCTTGTAATAAGATAGAGGTCGGACAAGTTACGAAGCCGGATGGCCTTTTGGTTCCCGGTAAGTTGCCCCTTCCTCGACTCGAGTTGTCCGCTCGGGTACACAATATAGAACACTGACCCAGGTTTTGAACATAGAATAATGTGACTTCATGCCGGATCCCTAGTAGGAACGCTTATTTGCATCACGTTGCATTTGACTTAGGGGACTCAACACAGGGGTTGGGTCCGTCTAGGACTAGCAACCTGAAATGAAAAGACCATCCTGATGCATGCTCTTGCGCTGTGCATTTATTTGTTCCGAACCTGCATGTTGACCGGTTTCTGCATCTCGGAAATATTGGAAAATTGAAAAAAGAAAAAGAAAAAAGGAAATAACAGTTAGGGAGTTAATTGATTATCCTAGAAAAACCCATGCCCAAACACTGTCGAAACTCTGCCGAAATTTTGAGAAAATAAAAAAAAAGAATTGCTTTATTTCTTATAGTTTGTTTTACTATAAGCAAAAGAAAAATAGAAAAAAAAGGGTCTTTTATTTTTGGAAGTGTTTGTTGAAAAAAAAAATCTTTTATTCTTAGTTTGGAAAATAGGTTGTTTATTGTTTGTTGAAAAAGAAAAATGAAAATGAAAAGAGTATTGCCTTAAAATAGGTCGGTTAATTTGCCCGAACTACACCGGTTTGATTCTCGCAGGGTGTGGGATACGTAGGCAACCCTCATCGGGTCCAACCTTTCCTTTGCAAAAATAGCAAAAAAAAAATGTGTCAAAATTTTTATTTTTCGTCATAACGAAGTTGGGTGATGTTGTTTTGTCAAATAACCAAATGTTCCCAAACGGAACGCCGGAAGGCTGACCTTGCATAAATATCCACCTTTGGTCATGTTTTCATTTTTCGACCCTCACAGCCTTAAGCTTTCATCCTCGAGGCGTTGAAAGGCCGTGTTGCAATACCGGGTCTTTAAAAAAAACAAGTAAAGAGTTGTAAATAAGTCAAGTAGATCCGTCTTGTCATAAATAGTCGAATGTCCCCAAAAGGGACGCTGGAAGGCTGACTTTGCAAAAACGGCCATCTTGGTCAATTTTTGATTTGACCGGTTGACTTTCGCAGCCTTAAAATCTTGGTTCCCGAAGTACTAAAAGGCCGCGTTTGAGAATTGAGTTCTTCATTTGAAAATATAGGGATAATTTTGAGTCGGCAATGTAGATAGTATTTTTGGAGTCGAATAAAAGTTTTTCTGTTTTGCTTAATCGCCTTAATAAATGTGCAGGATGAGCACGATGATAAATGAGCCTTTTTCAATAATGACCAAAATCCCTTTTGAGCTGCAATTATGGTGGAATGATTTAGGCAAAGAAGGGCAAGACGAAGTGAAGAAATATTTGAAAGATCTTCCGGATTTATTAGACATTCAGCCTCGGGGGATATTATCAGGGCATTGGTCGCTTATTGGGATTCGGCACATAATGTATTTCATTTCTCGGACTTTGAGCTCACCCCAACATTGGAAGAAATAGCGGGGTATATTGGAAGTGATCAAGCTCCATTGAGGTTCAAATACTTGATTGCTCCTAGGGCCATTACCATACACCGGTTCTTGGATTCCTTGAAAATACCCCGAACAGTTCATCATCTAGATTTTGCAAAGGGTTTCTGCAGTTTCCGCTTCATATATGATAGATATGGCCACGTGGGCGGGTTCAATAATCTAGACTTTAAGCTATGCAGTAAAAGTAACTGACAAAAATGGGAGGAACACAGACGGGTGGCTTTTATGATAGAATTTTTGGGCCTCATAATATTCCCAAGGAAAGATGATAATATTGATTTGAAAGTAGCGGGGGTCGTCAATACCTTGCAAACCATGGGGAAAAGCACTTTAGCACCTATGATCGTGGCTGACATCTTCCGGGCTCTCACTGCGTGCAAAGCTGGGGGCAAATTTTTTGAGGGATGTAACTTGTTGTTACAAATGTGGATGACTGAGCATTTGTGCCCTCGCTCTCAGCTATTGAGTTATGGTTCGGTTGAGAAAACTTGTATAGGAGAATTTTACACAAGAATCAAAGGGGCTAGTCTACCTGAAGGAGTCACGGCCTGGACATCATTATTTCGGAACCTCACTGCCAGCCAGATACAGTGGGTGCTTGGATGGTTGCCTGTCGAGGAAGTCATATATATGCCAGTAGCACGGCCGCATTTTTTGTTGATGGGACTCAAAAGCATCCAACCCTATGCACCATATCGGGTTCTGAGGCAACTCAGGAGGTATCAAGTAGTACCGAGAGATAAAGATCTGAGTACCCAAGTGGTCGAAATTAGTCCTGACGGTCGGTTCCCCGAGGAAGAGGTTCGCCAAATCTGGAGTGAGTGTCAACATTTGATGGCGAACACTTGTGTGTCAGATAGGGTCAAAGGGAAAGTTACCCCAGGGTATCATGATTGGTTCAGAGGTGACGTGGCATGTGGGAGACCGGCTAAAAGACCTCATCTCGAAGATTTCGCCAAGTCATCCCAAGAGCAGTGGGATTGGTTAGCAAAGGAAGAAGGCTATCGAGTTGAGATTGGTAAACTGAAGCAGCAAGTTGAGAGTCTGAAATTCGAGAACAGTGTACAGGTTGTCGCAGATCAAGGTGAAAAGAACAGACTGGCTCGAGAAAACGAGGCGCTTAGGGCCCAAATTAGGCAATTGAGGATAATCGTCGATAAGCAACCAAGGAGCCAATCAGATGAGCAATTGATAAAATAGCTGGAAAACGAAGTCAGGGAATGGCGGGATGAATTAGAAAAATCTGAGAATATCATGGCAGAGCTTAAAGCGCAGTGGGCTACAAGAACAGAGGAGCGTCGCCAGTACTTGAATCAGTTGAAAAGGGACCATGAGAAAATTGTTGCCAATTTAAAGAGAAAAGTGGTTGCCCTTGAGGGTAAAGCGGTTAGGCAGGCTAGAGATTTTGGAATTGAAAGTGGACACTGTTACGACTTGTTGGCCCAAATGGAGGCAGAAGTGCAGCAGTTGCAAGATCAACACCTGCAGGACTCTCGAGCTTTAAAGACGTGCAACGATCAGATAAGACGCTTGCTTATAGAAAAGAAGCAAACAAAAGACAGGATTAGAGCCATTGCTCATGCCATTTTCAGGAGATGCCGGGTTTGTGAAGACATGACCTACACTACTTTTGTCTCAGCAGTAATGATCTATGTGAAGCGAACCATGAATGAATTAGAGCAGCTTGAAAGGGATTTGGATCCTAGGCCCGCGTCGAGGCCGAACGACGCCCCGCAGACACCTAAGGTTGAAGCACTAGAGTATGCATAGTCCATGTCTGTAATTTTCTACAATTTTGAGTCAGTCTTCGTATGTCCGTTATATTTTCAGGTCAAGTATGTCTGCAGTCTTAGAGTCTGTGTTTGCTTTTAATTTGCGTCTGTTAGTTTTATTCCGAAAAGTGTTTAGTTTGTAATAGTTTGTTTTAGTAATGAAAATTGAAAATTTCAAAAAAAAAAATCTTATTTCCACCCTTTATTTTTGCATTTATTTTCACGAACTACGCTTGGTCTGATTTGTGCGGGGTCACAATACGTAGGCAATCTCCATAGGATTCGACCGTAATCGTAAGAAAAATAAAAAAGAAGAAAAAACAAAGAAGGAGAAAGCAAGAAATGAGCGAGAACACAAAAAGAAAAAGAAATAAAAGAAAGAGAAGAGCACAAGAGAGGGATGAGGTGATAAAATTTGAAAGAAAGGTAAAAAGAAACAAGGAACGAAGTGCCGGGATGACGCATGCAATCGAGCAAACGCATAATAGAAATGATTAACTGTATAAGTGCATTCATGCCAACGTGCGGTTGTCAAATCTGCTAAAACTTAATCGCTAACAAAGTGGTTGTCTAAATGTGTGAGTTCAGGCAGGTGGTTAGTTGATTGGCAATTCTGGCAACTCACCCATACAACATCCGGTCAAAAGATAAAGTAAAAATGATAGGGCAGGACTCGGAAATCAGCATTGTATACCCTTCAAATGAAGTTGAGGTAACAGATGTGGGTGCTATAAAAGAAGAGATGAGGAAACTAAAAGCACAAATGGCTGAAATGCATCGGGCATGGTCTCAGGGACATCCGGCACCACTATATCCCGCTAATCCATCTTACATCCCACCCATGGCTCAAGCTCAGGAGCCCACCACTCCCCACGTATCTTCAGCCTTCCCCTATCACGCCCAGGGCTATGGTACCACTTCATACGCTCCCCCAGCTCCACCCCCCAAACAGAACCCTCCCCCACCCATGGTTCCAGTCTTTGTGGCACCTCCCCCAGCCCCATTACATAGATCGTCCAGTGAGCCGCTATTCCAAGCTCACAACACCCAATATTACCCTCCCGAACCCACTTTCAAAGCGCCTGAGCCATATACCTATTCTCCCCATTTTGAAATCCCGGGAGAGGTTGAGAAACCAGTTAAGAATACAGAACAGGAGGAAGTGATTCGTAAAGTCAAAAGCCTGAAGCAATCCTTCAGGAACATGCATGGTTTAGGTAACCAAGTCAGTGTCGCATACAAAGATTTGTGCCCTTTCACTGATGTTCAGTTGCCTACGGGGTTAAAATGCCGAAGTTTGACTTGTATGAGGGGCACGGTGACCCAGTAGACCATCTGCGTGGTTTTTGTAGCAAAATGAGAGGTGCTGGGGGGAAGGATGAATTGTTGATAGCATATTTCGGTCAAATCCTGAGTGGATCCGCACTAGAATAGTACACGAGACAGGACCCCGGCCGCTGGTATACATGGGATGATTTGGCACAGGCATTCATTGGCCATTTTCAGTATAACCTTGAGATAGTCCCCGACCATCTGTCATTGTTGAAGCTGGAAAAGAAGCCTGGGGAAAGCTTTAGAGAGTTTGGTTTCCGCTGGAGGGAACAAGCAGCAAGGGTTGATCCTCCGATGAGGGAGAGTGAGATGGTAGACTACTTCTTGCAAACATTGGAGCCTACCTATTTTGGTCATCTAGTGACATCTATCGGAAAGTCGTTTAATGAAGTGGTAAAGATAGGAGCCATGATTGAAGAGGGATTGAAATCTAATAAGATCTTGAGCTACTCGGCATTGAAAGCAACTACCCAGGCCATCCAAAGCGGTACTGGTGGTGTGCTTGGAAAGAAGAAGAAGGAAGAAGTTGCTACGGTTGAAGCTAGTGCTTGGTCCAGGCCCAATAACCCTCCACTCTACTACAACCAACCCAGATCCCACCACCCAAACTACCAATATACCCCATATAGCCCACTGCAACACTACTATCCACCACCAGAACCACATTTTTCTATCCACCACGCCCAGACCTACACTCAGCCTCCGGTGCACTCGCAATGGTGTGCAACGAATCTTCAAAACACACATCCGCCCCCGCAAAACACCTATCCACCCCCCCAGGGCAAACAGACCAGGAACCATCTTCCGCCCAAACCAAGCTTTTAGAAGTGAGAAGGCCCCAAACAGAAAAATATTTACTCCGCTGGGAGAATCTTACACCGCTCCCTTCCATAGATTGAAACAGATAGGAATGTTGACCCCAATTGAGTCCAAAGCACCAAACCCCCTTCCCAGAAACCTGGACCACTCTGTTAGCTGCGAGTATTGCTCAAGGATGCCGGGGTACGATACTGAAAAATGTTGGAAGTTGAAAAATGCGATACAAGAACTCATTGATAATCGCCGTATTGAAGTACAGGCTCCAGAGGCCCCAAACATCAATCAAAATCCGTTACCAGCGCATTATAAGCCAATATGATCGAACTGATACATAAGGGGATAGAGCCTAAAAACCCTCGCAGACGATTATGGTGATCCGTTCTACGCAAGCCAAGGTTAAAGAAAATACAGTGAGCGCAAGGCCAGTGGTTCAGCTAAAAGCAATAAAAGATAAGCCATTGTTGGTAATGGGAAAAGGACCATTTGTTGCTGCAAAAAAGTCAGAGCCAGTCAAGTTAGTGGTACCAGGGTCATCATCTGCACCCGTGGTTGTTGTGAAAGGGGCCTACATAGAACCAATTGTCATAAAAACGGTAGTCCAATTACCCGTGGTTAATAGCAAAGCCGTACCGTGGAAATATGACAAGGTAGTGGTGACATACAAAGGAAAGGAAATTGAGGAAGAGAGTTGTGAAGCACAAGGACTAACTCGGTCGGGACGTTGTTTTGCTCCCGAAGAGTTGAGAAAGGCTAAGGGCGCTAAAGACAATCCAGTGCTAGTCAAAAAAGCTATGACGGAAGAAGAGGCAGAAGAGTTTCTGAAAAAGATGAAAGTGCAAGATTATTCCATTGTTGAACAATTGAGAAAAACACCGGCCCAAATCTCGTTGTGTCGTTATTGATCCATTCTGATGAGCATTGCCGAGCTTTGATGAAGATATTGAATGAAGCTCATGTGCCCGACAAAATTTCAGTGAACCATCTGGAGACAATTGCCAACAAGATCTTTGAAGTGAACAGGGTAGCATTTTCTGATGATGAATTGCCTGTGGAAGGCACAGAACACAATAAAGCTCTCTACTTGACGGTCAAGTGTGAAGGTTCAATGGTTACTCGGGCACTGATCGATAACGGGTCGAGTGCTAATATTTGCACGTTGTCCACATTGAACAAGTTGAAGATTGATGATGATAGAATCCGCAAAAATAGCATTTGTGTTCGAGGGTTCGACGGAGGGGGAACAAACACAGTAGGGGATATTGTACTCGAATTGACTATTGGCCTGGTCGAGTTCACTACGGAATTTCAGGTGTTGGATGCTGCAGTGTCCTACAATCTTTTGTTGGGTCGACCATGGATCCACGCGGCCAAAGCAGTGCCTCCACACTGCACCAAATGGTCAAGTTCGAGTGGGACAGACAAGAAATTATGTTATATGGGGAAGATCCCACATGCGCCATGAGTGATGCCATTGTGACCTTTATAGAAACTGAAGATGATAAGGGACCATGGGTTTATCAGGTCTTCGACACGGTCCCGGTGAGCAGAGTGCCCGAGGGTAAAAGCATTCCATATCCCAGGATGGCAGCTGCGACCGTCATGGTAGTATCATAAATGCTGAGTAACGGGTTCATGCCAAGAAAAGGTCTGGGGGCTGAACTTCAGGGCATTATTCAACCTGTTTCTCTGACCAAAAATCTGGACACCTTCGGATTAGGGTTCAAACCAACAGTGGCAGATGTTAGAAGGGCTCGTAAATTGAAAAAAAAAGCTTGGGTTCTCCCCAAACCGATTCCACGCTTGTCCAGGTCTTTCGTCAGGCCGGGTAGCAAGAAGCAGTCATTGGCAAAGGTGTCGGGTCCACTGATGGGGGCAGAAAAGAATTTGGATAAGGTGTTTGAGAGAGTATTTGCTGAAGTGAACATGGTTCAGGCAGAGAAAGGGTCAAGCGGAGCAGACATACAGTACATCGGACCACATGCTAACATCAACAATTGGGAAGCTACTCCTCTTCCAATTTGGAGGGAGTCGTGGTAGTGGGTTTTGTTTTCCTTTTGTCACCTGGATTATTCCAAGGTTTGTAATCCAGTTGCTATGTTCCGTTCGTTTGGATGAGTTAAAAACCCTGTTATCTTTACATTCAATGAAATGCAATTTTCTTCGTTCCTAATTTTGTTTCCATTTTTTCCCTTTTTTGTACAGTTCTTTTTATGTTGATATCAATGATATGACATGCATGAGGAATCTTCGGCCCAGTTTTAAAAGCCAATCTAGCTCAGAAATAATAATACAAGAAATCGAGTGTGATGATGGGGTGGATTGTAACAACGATGAAGCTTATGAGGAAATTAGTAAGGAATTAAGCCACTTTGAAGAAAAACCCAAACCTAATCTAAATGACACAGAAGCAGTTAATCTAGGGGATCAAGACAATGTGCGGGAAACTAAAGTAAGTGTTCATCTAGAGCCATAACTCAAGAAGGAGATAATTAGAGTATTGCGTGAGTACAAAGATGTTTTTGCATGGTCATATGATGATATGCCAGGTCTAAGCACCGATTTGGTGGTCCACAAGTTGCCCACTGATTCGGCAGTCCCTCATGTCAAGCAGAAGTTGAGAAAGTTCAAAACGGACATAAGTGTGAAGATCAAAGAGGAAATTACCAAGCAATTTGACGCAAAGGTCATTCAGGTTACACGGTATCCCTCTTGGTTAGCTAATGTTGTGCATGTGCCGAAGAAAGATGGCAAGACCAGGGTATGTGTCGATTATCGGGACCTTAACAAGGCAAGTCCAAAAGACAATTTTCCACTGCCCAACATCCATATACTGATTGACAATTGTGCCAAACATGATATTGGTTCTTTTGTGGATTGTTACGCGGGTTATCATCAGATTCTAATGGACGAGGAAGATGCAGAAAAGACGGCATTCATCACGCCGTGGGGAACGTATTATTATCGGGTCATGCCATTTGGTTTGAAAAATACTGGGGCAACTTATATGAGGGCCATGACAACCATATTCCATGGTATGATACACAAAGAAATCGAGGTGTATGTGGATGATGTGATCGTGAAATCTAGACAGCAATCCGACCATGTCAGAGATTTGAGAAAGTTCTTTCAAAGGCTTCGCAGGTACAATCTTAAGCTCAATCCTGCAAAGTGCGCTTTCGGGGTGCCATCTGGGAAGTTGCTGGGGTTTATAGTCAGTTGGCGGGGTATTGAATTAGACCCGTCGAAGATCAAAGCTATTCAGGAATTTCCCCCTCCAAGAAACAAAACCGAGGTGATGAGTTTGTTGGGAAGATTGAACTATATCAGCAGGTTCATGGCTCAGCTCACGACAACCTGTGAGCCGATTTTCAAATTGTTGAAAAAAGACGCTGTGGTCAAATCGACTAATGAATGTCAGGAGGCTTTTGATAAGATAAAGGGGTATTTGTCGAACCCACCCGTGTTTGTCCCACCAGAACTAGGGAGGCCTTTGATTCTATATCTGACGGTTTTGGATAATTCATTCGGTTGTGTACTAGGGCAGCACGATGTTACGGGTAGAAAGGAGCAGGCTATCTACTATCTCAGCAAGAAGTTCACGTCTTACGAGGCTAAGTATACTCATATGGAGAGGACATGTTGCACCCTAACTTGGGTGGCACAGAAGTTGAAACATTATTTGTCATCCTACACTACTTACCTCATATCTTGCTTGGACCCGTTGAAGTATATTTTTCAGAAGCCCATGCCCACCGGGAGGCTTGCAAAGTGGAAAATCCTGCTTATAGAGTTCGACATTATCTATGTGACACGGACTACGATGAAAGCACAGGCATTAGCCGATCATTTGGCTGAGAACCCCGTCGATGAAGATTATGAACCTTTGAAAACTTATTTCCCTGATGAAGAGGTGATGCACATTGATGAATTGGAACAAGCCGAGAAGCCGGGATGGAAACTTTTCTTTGATGGGGCTACAAATATGAAAGGCGTGGGAATAGGAGCAGTACTTATTTCTGAAATAGGTCAGCATTACCCTGTTACAGCTCAGCTTCGTTTCTACTGTACAAATAACATGGCAGAATATGAGGCGTGTATATTGGGATTGAGATTAGCTGTAGATATGGGTGTACAGGAAGTCTTGGTCATGGGTGACTCGTACCTACTAGTACACTAAATTCAAGGAGAATGGGAAACACGGGATTTAAAACTTATACCGTACCGGCAATGTCTGCATGAGCTTTGTCAGCGATTTCAGGCTATAGAGTTCAGGCACATTCCAAGGATTCACAATGAGGTTGTCGACGCTTTGGCTACTTTGGCGTCGATGTTGCATCATCCAGACAAGGCTTATGTTGATCCGTTGCATATTCAGGTCCGTGATCAGCATGCTTACTGTAACAGGATAGAAGAGGAAATCGACGGCGAGCCGTGGTTCCATGATATCAAAGAGTACATCAGGACGGGAGTATACCCGATACAGGCCACCGGTGATCAGAAAAGAACGATTCGGCGATTGGCAAGCGGGTTTTTCTTTAGTGAATGAGTGTTGTACAAAAGAACTCCAGACCTCGGGTTGTTGAGATGCATGGATGCAAGACAGGCCACATCTATCATGACTGAGGTACATTCCGGAGTTTGTGGACCGCATATGAGTGGGTACGTTCTAGCAAAGAAGATTCTTCGAGCAGGTTATTATTGGCTCACTATGGAGCGGGATTGTATCAGTTTTGTGCGTAAATGTCATCAGTGCCAAGTGCATGGAGATTTGATTCATTCTCCACCATCAGAACTACATACGATGTCCGCGACATGGCCTTTTGTTGCATGGGGCATGGATGTTATTGGGCCAATTGATCCAGCAGTGTCAAATGGGCACAGGTTTATTCTGGTAGCTATAGACTATTTTACCAAATGGGTGGAAGCTAAGACGTTCAAGTCTGTGACTAAGAAAGCTGTGGTCAACTTCGTGCGCTCAAATATCATCTGTCGGTTTGGGATTCCGAAGGTAATCATCACGGATAATGGAGCTAATCTTAATAGCCATTTGATGAAAGAGACATGTGAGCAGTTTAAGATTACCCATAGGCATTCTACTCCATACCGTCCCAAGGCAAATGGTGCGGTTGAAGCAGCCAATAAGAATATAAAGAAAATACTCCGGAAGATGGTTGAAGGATCTAGAGAGTGGCATGAGAAATTACCTTTTGCATTGTTAGGATACCGCACCACCGTTCGTACCTCGGTGGGGGCGACTCCTTATTCACTGGTGTATGGCACCGAGGTAGTAATACCTGCAGAGGTGGAAGTCCCGTTTCTGCAAATCGTTGTGGAGGTTGAGATCGATGATGATGAATGGGTGAAAAGCCGCCTTGAGCAGTTGAGTTTGATTGATGAGAAAAGATTGGCATTAGTGTGTCATGGTCAACTGTACCAACGAAGAATGGCAAGAGCATATAACAAGAAAGTGCGTCCAAGGAAATTCGAAGTCGGACTGTTAGTATTAAGGCGGATTTTGCCTCATTGGACTGAAGCAAAAGGAAAATTTGCCCCAAACTGGCAGGGACCATTTGTATTAACCAGAGTGTTGTCTAACAGGGCATTATACTTGACAGATGTAGAAGGGAAATGTATAGAAATGGCCATCAATTCCGATGCAGCCAAGAGATATTATGTATGATTTCTTTATTTCTGAATGTATCTGTTGGTATTTGGCATATCTTAAAGATTGAAATGATGAAGGCGTTTTATCCTGCTATCCAAACACTTTTATCCCTTGTCATCCCCTTTGAGCCTTAATTATTTTCGTTCATATCCCTCTTTCGGAATCAACGACACAATCAAGAAACGCAGGTGCCGGACATATAAAAAAAAGAGAAAAGGAAAAAGAAAAGAAAAGAAAAGAAAAATGAAAGGAGAGAGGAAAGAGAACGAAGAGAAAGAAAAGAAAAAAGCAAAAGAAAAGAGAGAAAAAGAAAAAAAATAATAACAGAAGAGAGAAGGAAAAAAAGAAGAAAAAGAGAGAAAGAAGAAGACAGAGAGAAAAGAAAATTACAACAACAAAATAATTTCTATGACGTGAACTACGTTTGACTTGATCCCGAAAGGGTACGTAGACATCCTTACTCAGAGGTTCAGTCATACCAAAAAATAAAAACCCAAAAAATCCCCAAGCAAGAAACTGGGCAGAAGTTGTGATTGTTGTGAAAAGTTGGATTTCGAAAGTTGTAATTTGAACCCATTTGAATTGTTTTGAGCCTTTTATACCTTTCTTTCTAACCCAATCCAAAAGCCTACATTACGGTCCAAAGAAAGACCTTCTGATCAATTTTTGATAAATGCCAAGTCGAGCAGGTAGCAGAAATTCATGGCAGTGGCAACACTCTGGTTCAAGCAAGAAGAACAAAAGATAAAAATGAGAGAGTCTTATGGGAGAAAACCCTCACGGGCACCGTAAGGCGACGGGAGCTGAGAGAAAATAAAATGAGAGAGTCTTAGTGGTGAAAACCTTCACGGGCACCTCAAGGCGAAAGTGAGTTGAGAAATGGCAAACTGAGAAAGGTCTGTTGATGGAAACCGTTTTGTGGTACCGCAGGAAAACAAGGTTAAGGTCTGGGTAATTCAAACAATTGATGGAATTTCTGGGTAATGAGGTATGGCAACTGAGAGTTGTTTAGTTGGATCGGTTGGGCCGATTAGTCCGAAATGCATGTCATGACCATTGGTGCTAACTGTTCCGGTCAGATAAGTTTCTTTTCTTTACTTCATTTTTAGTAGTCATCCGGTTTTGGATTCTTCTTATCCTTAACCCGTAAAACCATTGCATTTCATTCTCTTTTGGGGGTTTTGTTTGTCTAAATGTTCTAATGTCAGTTATGTTCAAAAGCAAGTGGGAAAGGATTTCAAGGCTCACTACCAACTTCTGGAATTGTAAAGCACAACGTGGTCAGAGCATGTCAAAAACAACATGATGTAAAGTGGAATACAGGGAATTAACGGAAGTTTCATCGGTGAAATGATTGGAAAATATCGTGGGAAATGCAAAGGTTCAAACAAAAAGGTCAGAAAAGTGAAATAACAGCATGGGTGTAAAACATTTAGGTCGCCAGAGGTTGGGGAATTTAAAAGTTGGTCAGAAAGTCAAGCGGTTCAGGGTCAGTGCGTGGAAGTCAGTCAACACAAAGCAATACAGGGGAAGGATTTTTCAGCAAGAATGCCATCAACTAACCACCATTTTAAACTAACGGAATTTTCTTTGATTGAAACAGGGGCAGAAAGTTGGTTGTTCAGGAGGAATTCTCCATAAAGGGAAAGCAAGCAGTAATCAGATTTAACCGCAAAGTATGGTGGGATTAAAAACACAAAATAATCATGAATAGCATAGGGGAATATAATTTGGTTGCAAAGTTTGCATGTTTAGGATAAAATGCAAGTTGTTAGGACCTTCCTGGATAACAGGATGTAGCTTAAAACCCTTGTAGATAACATGATGTAGCAAGAGTAATACCTTAGGTTCGTAATTGTTAGGAGTTGTCAGGACCTCCCTGGATAATTGGATTTAGCCTTCAATTCTTAGTAATATGTGGTAATATGATTCAGTTTAATGCTCACCCATACACCCAGCTTCCAAACTGGGGTAGAAAATTTTCGTTGGTTGTTTATTTGTTGAAGTCAGGAGTCTGCCTGGAGAATAGAGACATACAGTTTAAATTTTAGAAGTCAAGGAGTCCGCTTGGAGAACAGAGACATGTACTTCAAATTTCGATAGTCAGGAGTTCGCCTGGAGAACAGAGACATACAATTTAAGTTTTAGCAATCAGGAGCCCGCCTGAAGAACAGAGGTGACACAATTCAAGTTTTAGTTTTCAATCAATTTCTTTGTCTATTTTGAAGTCAGGAGTCCGCCTGGAGAACAGAGACATGCATTTCAAATTTTAGCAATCAGGGGACCGCCTGGAGAATAGAGACACTCAATTTCAAATTCAGAAGTCAGGAGCCCGCCTGGAGAACAGAGGAATACATTTCAAGTTTCAGCAGTCAGGAGCCCGCCTGGAGAACAGAGGCATACATTTTAAGTGTCAGAAGTCAGGAGCCCGCCTGGAGAACAGAGGAATACATTTCAAGTTTCAGCAGTCAGGAGCCCGCCTGGAGAACAGAGGCATACAATTCAAGTTTCAGCAGTCAGGAGCCCGCCTGAAGAACAGAGGTATTACAATTCAAGTTTTAGTTTTCCATTAATTTCTTTGTCTATTTTGAAGTCAGGAGCCCGCCTGGAGAATAGAGGCATACATTTCAAGTTTCAGCAGTCAAGAGCCCGCCTGGAGAACAGAGGCATACAATTCAAGTTTTAGCAGTCAGGAGCCCGCCTGAAGAACAAAGTCAGGAGCCCACCTGGAGAACAGAGGCATACATTTCAATTGTCAGAAGTCAGAAGCCCGCCTGGAGAACAGAGGAATACATTTCAAGTTTCAGCCGTCGAGAGCCCGCCCGTATAACAGAGGAGATACGTATCAAGTTCAGCAGTCTGAAGGAGAGGAAAAACATCTCAGTTTACAATTCAAGATGGCAACAAACGGATGTCTCCGAGAGAATGGAGAACAACAAGGCAACAAGAAGCACAAGATTAAGTTTGAAGATACATATATGACTTTTTGTAATCCATAGATCATAGTCTAGTATAGCTTTTTGTTTTATTTTGACATGGTGTAATAAGGGGGTTCAGTAAGCAGCAGCTGCAGCAGCAACAGTGGAAGCCCAACTTCATGGTAGTCCCAACTACCAAACACTCTCGAACTACACTGACCTGATTCCTTTATAGCCAAGGATATGTAGGCAACCTTGGAAGTAAGGTGCGGTCAAATATTTCAAAAGATGCTTCCCACGGAGTATTCAAACGGGCAAAAATCGCTCGTGTCCGCTCACTTATCTTTGCACGTAAACTCTTCGTGTTTTCGGGCAAAGAGGGGCAGCTGTGAGCACGTGATTTTTGCCCTATATAAATTACTCCCGTAAATTCAAAACAAAATAACTTCTTTTCATTATTTGGAATTTTTAGAATTTGGTGGCATTTTCTGATAATTGTTTGCATTTGTCTGTGCATTTTTATTTTTGTTTAATTAATTAAAAATACAAAAAAATATAATAAAATATGTTGCATTTGCATTTAGGACTTAATTTTATATTTTTAGGATTAATTGACAAATTATTTTATAAAAATAGGAAAAATCACAAAAATAGTTTATTTTGCACTTTTTATTTGTAACTTTGAATTTTAGTAGTTTTTTTAATTGGGTTTCTAATTATTTTGTAGTAACAATTATTAGAATTAATTAATTAATTTAATATGGTAAGTTAATTCAGTTTAAAAATTAGTATTAATTAATCTAGGATTTATTTTGATTTTGGGAAAAGAAAGGAATTGTGAATTGAAAAGAGAATGAATTAAAAGGGGGTAGGAAATAATGAAAAGGAAATTTGGGCCAAAATCAATCCCAACCCCCAGCCCAAACCTACATCATCTGCCTACCCGCCCCAATCACACAGAAACCCGGCCCAAACCCGCCTGACTCGACCCACTCCTCAAAAATACACACCCTAGATATAGAGCAAAAATCAGAGACCTCAAACGACGAACGCTACTGTTCGTCTTCTCAAAACTCGCGCGAACAAGCCCCAAATTCAGGCAAATCCATGGCGAGTAAGCATCAAACCCCTAACTCACGCGTTCCTCCTTCTCTCATCTCACTGTTACTAACGGTTTCTGACCCAAGATTCCCCTCTTCTCTCACTCGCCCAAATTTGGATTTATCTAACGATTGGAAGGTTCTGGAGGGGGATTCGTTGAATGAGTGTGAGGCATTGGATTAATTTCACTCAATCCGAGCCCCACATTCATCAAGAGGTTCATTCTCAAAAGGAACTGATCCGATTTTGTGAGGGGACGGAAAAAATGATTTTGAAAAAGAAAAAGGAAAAAAGCTCTCAAACTGATGGTTTTGGGGGTTGGTTTTCTTCTTTGAAGAATCCTTTCAAAGTTTCAGAGAAAGATGCATACAAATTTTTCTTTTTTTCGGAATTCAGATTTGAGTTCCAAAGTGATAAAATTGAATTTCAAGTTGGATTTTCTACTGTCGTCTTGCTGATTTGGTGTTGAACCTTGCTAGGATTTGGAGTCGAGAGGTGTATTGTCGAGTCTGTAATTGTTATAAAGGAGATTTGCAATTTTAGGTTCATTTCTTCTCCGTCTCTCCATTACTCATGGTTCTGTTTCATGTGTTCATGTTTGTTATGATTTTGTTTAAGACTACCTGAAAGTCAGTGCTCGTTGTTTGGTTTCGAATGCTGAGTTCTGTTGGCCTTGGTTCAGGTTTTTTCGTATTCTTGGTTATTCTACATTAGATGAGTGATTGCATACACTGATGTAATGGTTGTGGTTGTGTAAAGTCATCTCACTCGTTTTTTTTTCTTTCATAAGTTTGAGCACCGAAACAGAGTCATGAGGTTTTAAGGGTTGAAACCTGCTTGTTTGATCATTTTGTTGGTCTGGCCATAGTTTAAGCATCAAGTAACTTGTGTGCTTAGTTCATTCTTAAATTAGTAAGTTCAACTTAGCCTCTTATTGATTTGCGACTAGCTGAGATTTTAAGGTAAAGTCTGTTCAGGTTGTGTCGATTTTTCCGATGCATTGTAGCTGAAATATGAGTTCGAACATAAATTGCTTGTTGGGGATATGATTTTACTTCTAATCAAATGTTTTGGGGACTGTTATTGAATGCATTTTAGTCGATGGTAGCAGCAGCGACTCAAATTCAAATTGCTATTCTTAAAATGTTTGAACTAATTTGGTTCCTTTGAATTGGGAGTTTCTTATCACAAATCCTGAGTTGCCTTTTGTCTGAGGGTTCAGAGGACCCCTGTTGGCATTCTCATGATGCCTGGCGTGTAAAACTCCAGTTACAGCTGGATTCAGCAGACCAGTTTCTGCGTAGAAGCTGGTTAGCAGTTGTGCATCATTTGTTCCTTCCAGATTTCAGATTGTGAATAGGGCTGTTGCACTTCATTCTTCTGTTCACTGTGTGCATAACCTACTGAAATGAAAGGCTTGCATTGGCAGCTAGGAAATTGGTAATGTTGTTTAGAATATGGGTCACCTAGTTCGTGGCTGTATATTTTAGCATCTGGTTGCATCAGTTTGGTGTTTGGTTTGGCTCACCAGTTTCCTTTCATAGAGTTCTTTGGGTTTTTTTTGAAGTGCCTTTCCAGTAAATCAATGGTTCGTTTGGTTTCTGCTCAAATTATATATACTAGGTGGAAATTTGGGCTCCTTTAAATTCTTTTCCTCTCAATTTTAGCCTAGATCCTTTTGAATCTTGTTATCAATGTTTCAGTATTGGTGAGCCGAGTCTGAAATTGAATAATTGGATTCATTAAGAGTTTGTCCTTCCTGATTCCCTTTAGTTCTCAAATGAGCAGTTTGCTAGAAGTGTTAGGGTCACTTTGACCAGGCTTTTGCCAAGTCAGATTCTGTGTGCCTAGTTTGGAATTCAGACGCTTGCATTAACTGTGGATCCATACGCTGAAATTTCCTATCTCAACTTAAAGGATTGATTCCCTGTAGCTTACTCTTTATGTTGTTTCTTTTGATTTTATAATACCTGTGTGATCTAGAATTGCACTCTAGTTATTCATTTTCGGCCGTTGGCATAAAGGCGAATCGATCATTCATTTGTTGGTGATTGTCATGGATGTTTCTATTTGCTAAGTGAAGTTCGACACAAATGCGTTATGGAAGTTCTTTTGATGCAAGATTCTGTCAGATTGCTTGGTTATTTTCTAATTAAGCTTTGGTTTAAAATGGCATGTGAAGTCAAATTGGGTTGTTGAGTTGCTAATAAGCTGCTATAAGGTGACATGGGTCCTTCAGTGAAAACGAGGTTCTTGTAAATCATGGTATTTTATTCGCAAACATAGATGAACTAGTTTAATCAATTTTTTTTTACTTATGAATTTCCTTAGTTTATTTAGTTGAATAGTTTTGAGATGAGCCTCACCGAGCAAAAATAAATAAATGTGGGCCCCTCAATAAATGGTTGATTAAAATATTTTAGACTTCGGGATGAGCCGTTTAGCGAACTTCACGGCTTTTCCCCAAAATAATATTGCATTAGAGTCTTTAGGCGCGATTTTAATTAAATGACCTTCTTAAACTCGGGTGCGCATTAATGCGACTCAAATCCAAATCTCGACGAAATCGAAATGTGTTGATAACCACGGGTGCATTGATTGCGACGTGGTTCGAAACGCGTTTTCACGACGTCGCAATTCTTTTAAAATAAATAATGATAAAAAGCGGTTTCACAAGTAAAAGGCACATAAGCTAGCATGTGTTAAGATCAGATACAATTAAATACAATAGTTAAGCGACCGTGCTAGAACCACGGAGCCTGGGAATGCCTAACACCTTCTCCCAGGTTAACAGAATTCCTTACTCAGGTTTCTGGTTCGCGGACTGTTAACAGAGTCATATTTTTCCTCGGTTCGGGATTCAACCGGTGACTTGGGACACCATTAATATCCCAAGTGGCGATCTGAATCATTAATAATTAAATCCCGTTCTGATTGTCCTTTAATTGGAAAAACTCCTTTACGCCCTTACCGGTGTAGTGAAAAAGTAGGTGTGACATGGTGCGTAATGATTTCGAGCCTATAGGTACGGTTAAAAATCAAGCTTTGTAGTAGCTTATGAGAAGAGGCTCAGAATGTTCTATGATGTTTAATTTTGACTTGCATTGTAGCATTTGGGAGGTATGAAATGGTTCGTGGGATTTGAGACAGCATGGTCTCGTGATTCAAGGTCACTCGGAATGAGTGCGGAGGGAGTGTGTTATGTGTTGAATGGAGTTAGTATTATTTCTAAGTCAATCAAGGATAAATTGGAAAGAAGATAGGTCTATTAGCCATAGTTGAATTGGCATATTGCTGGTAGTTATCAATTCCTTCAGTGTGATCAAGTTATATAAGTGAGTGGTATGGAATTTAAAGTGAGGATCAAGGTTGCAATTTGGTGTTGGCAAGGATGTCACGAGCTCGGATGAGCAGAAAAGGAGTTTCGATATTTAAGGTAAGTTGGTATTGTCTTCAGTGTCACCTGAGATCGGTTTTTTGTGAAAAAGGCTTTGCATCCTGGTTAAGGATTCTTGATTGTTTTTCAGTGTTAGTGCAGCCGGTGGTATGGATGTACAGACCGGTTATCTATTACGAAAGGTTGTGGGAGTGTGCCCCACGGGAAGGTTGTATTAGTGTGGCATTTGGCCACTTAATTGATTGAAGAGTTAAATTAAATATGAAGATTGTAGGGATGTTGTTAAATTGAGAATTGATGCCTGGAGGGCACACGGTTTATTGGGTTGCGAACTGTGGAGGATTACTCCGGTTATGATGGTTGTTTGAAGATTGTAGGGACGTTGTTAAATTTAGAATTGATGCTTGGAGGGCACACGGTTTATTGGGTTGCGAACTGGGGAGGGTTACTCCGGTTATGATGGTTGTTCTTGTGTGTTATGAGAAAAAGAGGAATACTCCGGTTATGATGGTTGTTCATGTGTGTTATGAGAAAAAGAGGGTGATTATGAACCTTTGAAAGGTTATTAGCTTGGTTCGGTGCGATCAGAATCAGCTTGAGGTCTGTGGATGGATTTAAATGTGAATGGGCTCTATATCAGGCCAGATGTGTTCATTTCAGCCATGCGCTCCTTATGGAAGAGTAGTCAGGGTGTTATTTCGTCGTCAACTATTTCATGTAATGAGTATTGCGTCGTGTGAGTCGTGAGACAGCTTGGTAAATTTCTTATTTGTTTGAGGTTCTGCGTATAGATGATGTTATATGAGCAGAATGGCTATTGAGATTCAGATCGTATATCGCACCTCAGTTGTGCTTGAGTTTGTATCTTATAGTGTTATATGCCTCCCCAGGGATGGTATTATGCACTTAGCGTGCTTGTGACCGATATTTGGTATTTGTTGTGATAAGCGATTTAGCTCGATGTATATCACCTTATGTGAATTCTATGTGTGGATCGGATGGCGCGCCGCCATGGGTATGTTATTTGGATCGGGTTGCACCGCAACAGTGTGATGATGAGTACAGCTTTCTATATGTTATTTTTGTATGCTTTGTTTCCCATTTTCTAATGAAAGTCCATATTAGTGCGTGAGTTGAGTAGTTCCTTCCAGAGTCCGTTTTCCTTTGTATCATGTTCGAATTAGTAGCCTATCGTCACATTGCGGCATCATATGAGGCTTTAGGTCATGTCCGGGGTGGCTTATTACCTGAGCAGTTCATACTGAGTGAGACAAGGTTATTGGATCTAGGAACAGTGTAGTCGGATTATATGAAGTATATTAAAGAGCAAAGACCATTATTTGGTTCAAAATGAGGTGATGGTTCCTGTCAGGAGTATAGACCCAATGAATTGTTGATTCGACAGTTGGTTATGAATTTCTACACATCTCTTCTGTCAGGGAGGTATTGTAAGAGTTAGAGAATATAACTTTTATATATATATATATATATATATATATATATATATATATATATATATATATATATATATATATATATATCTTAAGATGTATTGTGAGCATCAGATTCGGGGAAGGCTGGTTACTATGATTAGAGAATGTTATTATGGTCCTGTGAATAATGTGATGCATGGTGAGAATTCAACAAAGGCATGCAGTCATGTTCTTGTACCTCATGTAGTTATTGATACGGTGTTCATATATTGGAAGCAGGCCTGGCAGAGAATTTCAGATGTTGGAATTGGGCACTAAGCTTATTTGCTTGAATAAAAGGGAATATCTTCAGAATTGATCAAACTAATGTGCTCAACTGAGCTGTGGTAGCACAGATAGGTGCACAAAGTGTTAAACAATGATTTTGGGAAACTCCAGTGCAGTTCTTAGCACGTTCGAGGACGAACGTATATTTAAGTGGGAGAGAATGTAACGACCCGACCAGTCGTTTTGAGCTCTAGTGCGTCGTTCAGTAGTTTGAAGCTATGAGCAGCTTCACTTCAGGTATTATGACTTATACGCATAGTCGAAATTGAATAACGGAGTTAATTTGGAAAGAGAATTCTTATTTCGGAAGCTTTAAGTTGAAAGAATAACTAAGATTGGATTTTTGAATAAACGACCTCGGAATCGGGATTCGAAGGTTCCAGCAGGTTCATATGATGATTTCGGACTTGGGCGTATGCCCGGCTCGGATTTTGGAAGACCCGGGAACATTTAGGCGCCTATTGTGGAAGTTAGCATTTTGAAGGAATTTCATAAGTTTGGGTTGAAGCACATTTCAGTGTTATCGATGTCCGTTTGGGATTCTGAGTTAGAGAGTAGTTCCGCATGGTGATTCTGGTGTTGGTAGCACGATTGGAAGTGAATTCAGAGGTCCGTGGGTCATTTTGGAGTCATTTGGCTAAAGATAGAAATTTGAAGGTTTTTGAGAAGTTTGACCGGAAGTGGACTTTTTGATATCGAGTTCGGAATTCGATTCTGAAAGTGGGAGTAGGTCCGTAATGTCGAATATGACTTGTGTGCAAAATTTGAAGTCAATCGGACATGATTTGATAGGTTTAAACATCGAAAGTAGAAGTTTGAGATTCTAAAGTTCATAAAGCTTGGATTGGAGGTCGATTCAAGATTTTAGCATTGTTTGATATGATTTGAGGCCTCGATCAAGTCCCTAATGTGTTTTGGGACTGGATAGTATGATTGGTTGGGGTCCGGGGGCCTCGGGTGGATTCCGAGTGGTTAATGGATCAAAAATGGAATTTTGGAAAAGGCTGAAGTTGCTGGTTGCTGGTGTAACCGCACTTGCAAGACTAGGGCCGCAGGTGCGGAGCCACAGAAGCGGCCCTATGGTCGCAGATGCGAAATTGGTGGGGGAGAGCTGGGACCGCAGATGTGGTCATTTTGTGGCAGATGCGAGACCGCATCTACGGAGGAGAGGACGCAGAAACGGAATAAACTGGGAGCCCTAGACCGCAGAGGCAGCGTTTGGTCCGCACCTGCGGAAAAGTAGAAGCGGTCAAGAGACCTTAGGTGCGGAAAGGGCTGGAGACAGTGGGTTGTTTTAAAGTCGGGATTTGGCCATTTTCTTTCATCCTTCTCTTGGCTTGGGCAATTCTTGGAGGGTTTCAAGATGGGTTTTAACCATCAATGACAAGGTAAGCTATCCCCACCTATCTTGAGTTAAATACATTGATTATGTACGGATTTGAGCATGAAATTTGGTAGAAATTTGGGGTTTTGGTGGGAAGACCTAGAAATGGTATTTTTGAATTTTGGTCGCGATTTTGGGTAGGAAATTGAGAGTAAATTATATATTTGAACTCGTGAGGTTGTGGGTAAACTTATTCTTCGAAAAATTTCGGAATCCGGGCCCGAGGGTGTATTTGTCAACTTTTCGATCGGGGTTAGGAATTTTTATAAATTTGATCATTAGGGGTAGTTAAGCATATATTAATGAATTTGTATTATTATTGGCTAGCTTTGGAGCTTTGTACATCGATTCGAATCTTAGGAAGGACGAGAAATGCCGATTGTGGATCTTCAGAGCGAAGTGAGTCTCCTTTCTAACCTTGTAAGAGGGAATTATCCTCATAGGTGAAATAATTGGTTATGTGCTCCTATTTGTGGGGGCTACGTACGCACGAGGTGACGAGAGTCCGCATAGCTACTATTATGCTATGGTTCGAGTAGTCTAAGACCCAAAAGCATGTTGTACTTGGATATATTTGTAATCCTATTGACAGTTTGAAATGCTTAAATCTTATCGAATTGGTAAATGAATTTCTAAAAGGATTAAACTTCATTTCATAAAATTGTTTAAAGAGAATTGGATTTTCTTTGGACAATTGTTCCATGTTGACTTCTTGATTGACTGTCTATATGTGTTTAATTTCGGAACGGTCCGAACGCCTCGGTAGATTAAATAGATGCACCTATGGTTCGCGTCATTCGACCCTCTGGCAGTGGATAATTTAAATATTGTTGGATCGGGCCATACGATCTCGACATGATTTGCGCATGCTTGTATTGCTTGCCTGGAGATTTATTGATATTGATATTTACTCTCCCCGACTTAAGATAATTGTTAATTAATAGATTATGAAACTGGAGACTTTTAATATAAAAAAGAACTTTTACCTGTTCGTGACTTATTTGAAATTACTGTCGTTCTTAATAAATCCATGACTGCTCGCATTAAAAATATATTACTATTGAACCACTAGTAACTTTCAAAGTCGACCTCTCGTCTCTACTTCTTCGAGATTAGACGGGATACTCATTAGGTACACGTTGTTTTCGTACTCATACTACACTTGTTGTGCATTTTTGTTGCACATGTTTATGTATGGCTAGTGGCATAGCGGCATGGTTGATACGGAGACTCAGGTGAGTTGCATTTATCGAGATGACCGTAGCCAGCAGAGTCTCCTTCAGAGTACCGTATTTTCATTTATGTCCACTTGTATTCCGGACAGTTACTGTATTTTATTCTGTTCCTAGTAAATGCTCATGCACTTGTGACATCGGGTTCTGGAATGATTATGGGGTATCTTTTATTAACTTCTTAACATTTATATTTGATTTGAAACGATTATCTTTTACTGGTAAAATTGAAGGAACATCATAGTTTTCAAAATTATTAAAACGAGAATTTAATAAAGTATCTTGGTTGGCTTGCCTGACAGCGGTGTCCGGTGCCATCACGGCCTTTAGTGGATTTTGGGTCGTGACAACATGGTATTAGAGCACTAGGCTCCCTTAGGTCTCATGAACAAGTCTAGTAGAGTCTCGTGGATCGGTACAGAGACGTATGTACTTATCTTCGGGAGGCTACATGGCTATTAGGAGAACTTTTCTTCTTGATTCCTCATCGTGCAATTTGATTCCTTTGAGGCTTATGCCTTTGTTTCCTTCCTACTTGATCTTATGCGACTCGAAGCGCTTATTATAAATCAGGAATTTTAATGGTACTACAGATGTGGTGCGGGATATTTCTCCCCGCGTGGTTGTTTAGGCTATTGTCATCGCCTTGCGAAAGGATATTCAGTCATTTTAGCTCCGTAGTTGCACTTCTGAGAACATTGATGCTATGCACAGGTTGATATGATGCTCATGAATGGTTATCGCACGGTATTTGATGTGATGGTGGGATGTTTGTCCATGCGTGGAAGCAGTGAATGATCTGAAAGGAGGTTTACTTAGTGCATGATTTAGAGGTTCTGTATTTTATTCCCGGCGGGGGAAAGGCAGTCGGTCTAAGGATGTTCATATTTGGGTTGATGGAGTAACGAGGCTTGGTATTTTTGAGTGTGGTGGAATTTTCATCTATAATGAGGTGCCGTTGTACTTGTTGAATGTACTAAGTTCGCCAGTGTTAATACCTTCAACAATTTGCCTTTGGGGTAGGATATTGTAAGACAATAATGGATAAGCGACTGTTAGAAATCGCGATGTGCGGTGGTTCAGGATTAAATCGGTATATCTAGTGTTGATGGCCCAAGAAAGATGACCTTAGGGAGGTTTAAGGTTAGTAGCGGTTCGTGGGTTCAAGCGCTACAAAGATGGATTTTACTTAAGGCAATAGCTGAGCAGCAAAGGATGAGGAAGGACATATGGGGAGTGTCAGGCGGTGGTTAAAATTTCTAGAAGGCCAGGTATAAGAAGCAAGGGTCGAGTAGTCGATTAAAGGGGTGAGTTCCGCCAAAGTGGGAGAGTGGTGGAGTTATATATGAGCTTTGTGGTAGGGTGACTATGCACCTTAAGGAGCGTTTGGAATGATTTAGGAATTTTAGTGATTGGTGATTGGGTGTCTACGGATTTAATCTGAAGTATGGGCTATTATGCGGTAGGAGATTTGATATAACGGAAAGGAGCTGCTCGAAATGAAGAAGGGTACAACATAACTTTAAATTGGAAAGATGTTGACGTACATTTAATTGATGCCCACGAGGGGTGAAGGGACTTGTGCAGCTAGAGAGTGAGTTCGGACTCAGGTGGGTTATCTTCTGTGAGCGGATCAGCAGTCGCATGGTTGGCGAAGCTTCTGTGAAGAGTCCTACTGGCTACCTAGTAAGAAATCAAATATGGGAATGTTGTGAGAGATTCAGGGTGTTCATGAAATGCTAACGGAAGGATTTCTAGGAATTTGGCAATTGATTTTGCAAGGCTATGTCAAAAAAAGTAAAGAATCTTGGCGGGTTCCAAAGTTGTGTAGTAGTAGCTCCAAGCTAAGTGGGAGAGTCCCACCGCCTATGATTGGGTTGCACGGTTAACTACTTGCGAGGTTTCTGGTTATTAGCATATTGACGGGTTATTTCAACTACGGGAAAAGAACATAAGTGGTAATTTGAGTAAAGGAATTGTTAAAGGTGTGCTATGGTTAGCCTTATTGGCTCATGTTCAGACTTGGGGAAGGATTCAGGATTTATGCCTTGTATAGATACGGGTTTCGAGGGGAGTGATTCTGTCGGGCGCTTCGCTGAGAGGGTATTCATGTGCTAGAAGATTCATGGGGCTGATTATATTCGGGGCCAAGTCAGAACAGGTGGCTCTCAACAACGGTCCTAGTAGATTCAAAGAGGTAAAGTGTGGTGCCTAATGATTTCGAGCCTATAGGTACGGTTAAAAATCAAGCTTTGTAGCAGCTTATGAGAAGAGGCCCAGAATGTTCTGTGATGTTTAATTTTGACTTGCAGTATAGCATTTGGGAGGTATGAAATGGTTCGTGGGATTTGAGACAGCATGGTCTCGTGATTCAAGGTCACTCGGAATGAGTGCGGAGGGAGTGTGTTATGTGTTGAATGGAGTTAGTATTATTTCTAAGGCAATCAAGGATAAATTGGAAAGAATATAGGTCGGTTAGCCATAGTTGAATTGGCATATTGCTGGTAGTTATCAGTTCCTTCAGCGTGATCAAGTTATATAAGTGAGTGGTATGGAATTTAAAGTGAGGATCAAGGTTTTCAGTTCGGTGTTGGCAAGGATGTCACGAGCTCGGATGAGCAGAAAAGGAGTTTTGATGTTTAAGGTAAGTTAGTATTGTCTTCAGCATCACCTGAGATCGGTGTTTTGTGAAAAAGGCTTTGTATCATGGTTAAGGATTCTTGATCGCTTTTTAGTGTTAGTGCGGCTGGTGGTTTGGATGTACAGACCGGTTATATATTACGGAAGGTTGTGGGAGCGTGCCCCATGGGAAGATTGTATTAGTGTGGCATGTGGCCACTTGATTGATTGAAGAGTTAAATCAAATATGAAGATTGTAGGGATGTCGTTAAATTGAGAATTGATGCCTGGAGGGCACACAGTTTATTGGATTGCGGACTGTGGAAGATTACTTCGGTTATGATGGTTGTTCTTGTATGTTATGAGAAAAAGAGGAATACTCTGGTTATGATGGTTGTTATTGTATGTTATGAGAAAAAAAAGGGGTGATTATGGACCTTGAAAGGTTATTAGCTTGGTTCGGTGCGATTAGAATCAGCTTGAGGTCTGTGGATGGATTTAATTGTGAATGGGCTCTATATCAGGCCAGATGTGTTCATTTCAGCAATGCGCTCCTTATGGAAGAGTAGTCGGGGTGTTATTTCATCGTCAGCTATTTCATGTAATGAGTATTGCGTCGTGTGAGTCGTGAGACCGCTTGGTGAATTTCTTATTTGTTGAGGTTCTGTGTATAGATGATGTTATATGAGCAGAATAGCTCTTGAGATTCAGATCGTATATCGCACCTCAGTTGTGCTTGAGTTTGTAGCTTATAGCGTTGTATGCCTCCCCAGGGATGGTATTATGCACTTAGCGTGCTTGTGACCAATATTTGGTATTTGTTGTTGTCACACCTCCTTTTTCACCTACACTCCCAGAGGGAGGGTGTATAAGGGAGTTTTTCCAATTAAAGGACAATCGAAACGGGATTTGTTGTTAAACGTTTCAGAGTCGCCACTTGGGATAATTTATGATGTCCCAAGTCACCGGTTCAAAATCCCGAATCGAGGAAAAGATTGACTCTGTATTACAGTCTGCGAACACAGAAATCCGGGCAAGGAATTCCGTTAACCCGGGAGAAGGTGTTAGGCATTCCTGAGTTCCGTGGTTCTAGCATGGTCGCTCAACTGTTACAATTGGCCTATTATCTGATTTTTACATGTTTTAGCCTATGGTTCGATTTTAACTTTATATTATTTTTAGGAAGATTGCAACGTCATTTAAAATATGTCTTGAACCACATCACATAAATGCACCCACAGTCCGCAACACATTTTATATAACATTGTTGATATTTGGATTTAGGTCACATAAATGCGCACCCGAGTTTAGGAAGGTAAATTATTAAAATAACGCGCCTAAAGCAACTACACATTTGCAACTTTGCGAGGGCCACGAAAAATTCGCTAAATGGTGCGCCTCGATTTCTAAGGATAAAAATATTAATTAAATGAGGGGGATGGGTTTTGAGATTTTATTCGACATAGCACACCTCAATCGCCATTGAAAATATACTGTGGCATAAAAAGTATGTTATCCTTTTGGGTTTTTTTTTTTAGATACATGACACCCAAGAATATTATTGGTATGACACTTCTAATGGCAATTGTTTTTCAGGAGTTAGACCACAAAAATCAACCAAATACAAAGCTAGAAAACAATGAAATCGGAAATCAAGAAAAGTCACAAAAATTCACTGTCTAAAATCCCCCAACAAAAAATCACAATCTATATGATCAGCTAAAGACTAAAGCTTGCAATTCTAAATACAAATCAAGAAAATGAACACACACACACACAGATAGATAGATAGATAGATAGATAGATAGATAGATAGATAGATAGATAGATAGATAGATAGATAGATAGATAGATAGATAGATAGAGAGCTCAACAACTTGAATTAATAAGATCTCTCCAATTCGGCGAAGGAACATTTCGAGGACCCGAAACGTGAAATGCATACACACTTTATTTTTCCAAACAACGAATGCCAAGTTTTAAAAATATAAGAGTGTAACTCATCTTTACAAACAAATGTCAACTCTAATAACAATAATTTCACTAGCAGGCACAAAATCCCAAGCCATGCCAAAATAGATACAACAGTAATCAATTTAGAGTAGTAACTGATTTTAGCGTCGCATACATCTCAACCCAACATGAACTCCTTTTTTTTTCTTATTTCAAAAAAAACATTCTAATTTTTCTTGTAACACTACAAGCCCAGTGATTAAATGGCTAAATCAAATAACAAAAAAAACTATCAGTTTCCACATTATGGATCTCGTTTGAAAGATAAATTTAATCGTTTCACCACATTTCAAGTAAAATAAATAACACTTGTTCATGCTGAAACAAATTGAAACAACCATTTCCAATCAACATAGGATAAACATCAAAATCAAGCATGACTTCATATTAGGCAAAATCTGGAAAAAATACAAGTTTTTTAAAGACATACCTAATAGTGTAAAGACTAAATCTAGGCCAACGGGACAAAGATAGAGGACGGAACTCAGCTACTCAACAATCACCAGCAACAGCGAATTGCAATCGACTCCATATTTGCAAACCTTCTATACACGATGAGAATCAGAACCAACTTCGAAGATGGTGATGCTTCAGCAGTACTTGGAAGGAGATTTAGGGAGATTTCAATTAGGCGGGAATGTTAAGGGATTTCAACGTGAATTGATTTTGGATTTCAATCTATAAAGCATTTTTCTGTTAACGTTGGATTTCAATCCAACTGATTTTGGACTTGATTCCTTCTTCTTTTCCTCTGTTAGGCTGAGAGAAAGTAAAGGAGAGGGGTATGATTTTAGTCTGTTGAGGGGAGCGCCATTGGGAATGGGGTTAGGGAATCCCTTCATTATTTTAGGAGTTAACATTATTATATAAAGGTAGGAATTAGGTTAGGTCAAATGGGGAAAGGGTATGGGCTCAATGTTTTTGGGCTTGAAGGGATTTGGTTCATGAATTTGGGCTAGTTAACTTTGGGGTAGGAAGACTAAATCAAATTTTTTTTATTTTTCTTTTCCTTTGATTTTAAAAATCCTAAAATTAAAATCCTAGATTATCTAAAAATATGAATTAAGTCAATTATAAAAATTATAAAATCTACTTAATCCTAAATTAAAAGAGGAAAAATCAATAAAAGGAAAAAGTGTAAAAATGAAGCAATTTTTGTGATTTTTAATTTTTATAAAACAAATAATTACTGGTTAATTCTAAAAATGTAAAAACAAATCCTAAATTCAATGCATGATATTTTGGTATTTTTTCATGATTAAAATAAAAATTAAATGTGCAGGAAAAATGCAAACAATTAATAAAAATCTACAAAAATTCCTGAATTGGCAAATAATTAAGAAAAACTCTATTTTCTTTAATTTTATAGGAGTATTTCATGTAGGGCAAAAATTACGTGCTCACGTTGTGATAAGCGATTTAGCTCGATGTATATCACCTTATGTGAATTCTATGTGTGGATCGGGTGGCACGCCGCCATAGGTATGTTATTTGGATCGGGTTGCACCGCAACAGTGTGATGATGAGTACAGTTTTCTATATGCTATTTTTGTATGCTTTGTTTCCCATTTTCTAAGGAAAATCCATATTAGTGCGTGAGTTGAGTAGTTCCTTCCAGAGTCCGTTTTCCTTTGTATCATGTTCGAATTGGTAGCCTATCGGCACATTGCGGTATCATATGAGGCTTTTGGTCATGTCCGGGGTGGCTTATTACCTAAGTAGTTCATACTGAGTGAGACGAGGTTATTGGATCTAGGAACAGTGCAGTCGGATTATATGAAGTATATTAAAGAGCAAAGACCATTATTTGGTTCAGAATGAGGTGATGGCTCTTGTCAGGAGTATAGACCCAATGAATTGTTGATTCGGCAGTTGGTTATGAATTTCTACACATCTCTTCTGTCGTGGCGGTATTGTAAGAGTTAGAGCAAGACTTACATATATCATGAGGTGCATTTGGAACATCAAATTTGTGGAATTTGATTCAGGGAAGGCTGGTTATTATGATTAGAGAATGTTATTATGGTCCTGTGAATAATGTGATGCATGGTGAGAATTCAGCAAAGGCATGCAGTCATGTTCTTGTACCTCATTTAGTGATTGATACGGTGTTCATATATTGGAAGCAGGACTGGCAGAGAATTTCAGATGTTGGAATTGGGCACTAAGCTTATTTGCTTGAATAAAAGGGAATATCTTCAGAATTAATCGAGCTAATGTGCTCAACTGAGTTGTGGTAGCACGGCTAGGTTCACAAGGTGTTAAACAGTGATTTTGGGAAACTCCAGTGCAGTTCTTAGCACATTCGAGGACGAACGTATGTTTAAGTGGGAGAGAATGTAATGACCCGACCGGTCGTTTTGAGCTCTAGTGCGTCGTTCAGTAGTTTAAGGCCATGAGCAGCTTCACTTCAGGTATTATGACTTGTACGCATGGTTGGAATTGAATTTCGGAGTTCATTTGGAAAGAGAATTCTCATTTCAGAAGCTTTAAGTTGAAAGAATTATCTAAGATTGGATTTTTGAGTAAACGACCTCGGAATCGGGATTTGAAGGTTCCAACAGGTTTATATGATGATTTCGGACTTGGGCGTATGTCCGGATCGGATTTTGAAAGACCCGAAAATGTTTAGGCGCCTATTGTGGAATTTAGCATTTTGAAGGAATTTCATAAGTTTGGGTTGAAACGCATTTCAGTGTTATCGGTGTCCGTTTGGGATTCCGAGTTAGAGAGTAGTTCTACATGGTGATTCTGGTGTTGGGAGCGCGATCGGAAGTAAATTCGGAGGTCCGTGGGTCATTTGGCTAAAGATAGAAATTTGAAGGTTTTTGAGAAGTTTGACCGGAAGTGGACTTTTTGATATCGAGGTCGGAATTCGATTCCGAAAGTGGGAGTAGGTCTGTAATGTTGAATATGACTTGTGTGCAAAATTTGAAGTCAATCGAACATGATTTGATAGGTTTAAACATCGAAAGTAGAAGTTTGAGATTCTAAAGTTCATAAAGCTTGGATTGGAGGTCGATTCATGGTTATAGCGTTGTTTGATATGATTTGAGGCCTCGAGCAAGTCCCTAATATGTTTTGGGACTGGATGGTATGATTGGTTGGGGTCGCGGGGTCCTCGAGTGGATTCCGGGTGGTTAATGGATCGAAAATGGAATTTTGGAAAAGGCTGAAGTTGCTGGTTACTGGTGTAACCGCACCTGCGAGACTAGGGCCGCAGGTGCGGAGCCGCAGAAGCGGCCCTATGGTCGCAGATGTGAAATTGGTGGGGAGAGCTGGGACCGCAGATGCGGTCATTTCAGCGCAGATGTGAGACCGCATCTGCGGAGGAGAGGACACAGTAGCGGAATAGGCTGGGAGCCTTGGACCGCAGAGGCAGCGTTTGGTCCGCACCTGCGGAACCGCAGAAGCGGTCAAGAGACCGCAGGTGCGGAAAGGGCTGGAGGCAGTGGGTTGTTTTAAAGTCGGGATTTGGCCATTTTCTTTCATCCTTCTCTTGGCTTGGGCAATTCTTGGAGGGTTTCAAGAGGGGGTTTTCACCATCAACGACAATGTAAGCTATCCCCACCTATCTTGAGTTAAATACATTGATTATGTACGGTTTTGAGCATGAAATTTGGTAGAAATTTGGGGTTGGTGGGAAGACCTAGAAATGGTATTTTTGAATTTTGGCCGCGATTTTGGGTAGAAAATTGAGAGTAAATTATATATTTGAGCTCGTGAGGTTGTGGGTAAACTTATTCTTCGAAAAATTTCGGAATCCGGGTACGTGGGCCCGAGGGCGTATTGGTCAACTTTTCGATCGGGGTTAGGAATTGTTATAAATTGGATTATTAGGGGTAGTTGAGCATATATTAATGAATTTGTATTATTATTGGCTAGTTTTGGATCTTTGTAAATCGATTCGAGTCTTCGGAAGGACGAGAAATATCGATTGTGGATCTTCGGAGTGAGGTGAGTCTCCTTTCTAACCTTGTAAGAGGGAATTATCCCTATAGGTGAAATAATTGGTTATGTGCTCCTATTTGTGGGGGCTACGTACGTACGAGGTAACAAGAGTCTGAACGTAGCTACTATTATGTTATTGTCCGGGTAGTCTAAGACCCAAAAGCATGTTGTACTTGGATATATTTGTAATCTTATTAACTGTTTAAAGTGCTTAAATCCTATCGAATTGGTATATTAATTTCTAAAAGGATTAAACTTCATTTCATAAAATTGTTAAAAGAGAATTGGCTTTTCTTTGGATAATTGTTCCCTGTTGAATTCTTGATTGACTGTCTGTATGTGTTTAGTTTCGGAACTGGCCGAACGCCATGGTAGATTAAATAGATGCATCTATAGTTCGCGCCATTCGACCCTATGGCAGTGCACAGTTTAAATATTGTTGGATCGGGCCGTACGACCTTGGCATGATTTTTGCATGCTTGTATTGCTTGCCTGGAGATTTATTGATATTGATATTTACTCTCCCCGACTTGAGATAATTGTTAATTAATAGATTATAAAACCGGAGACTTTTAATATAAAAAGAAACTTTTAACTGTTCGTGACTTATTTGAAATTACTGTCGTTTTTAATAAATCCATGACTACTCGCATTAAAAATATATTACTATTGGACCACTAGTAAATGTCGAAGTCGACCTCTCCTCTCTACTTCTTCGAGATTAGACGGGATACTCATTGAGTAAACATTATTTTCGTACTCATACTACACTTGTTGTGCATTTTTGTTGCACAGGTTTGAATGTGGCTAGTGGCATAGCGGCATGGTTAATACGGAAACTTAGGTGAATTGCATTTATTGAGACAACCATAGCCAGCAGAGTCTCTTTCAGAGTATTGTATCGTATTTTCATTTCTGTCCACTTGTATTCCGGACAGTTACTGTATTTTATTTCATTCCTAGTAAATGCTCATGCACTTGTGACACCGGGTTCTGAAATGATTATGGGGTATCTTGTATTAACTTCTTAACATTTATATTTGATTTGAAACGAATATCTTTTACTGGTAAAATTGAAGGAAAATCATAGTTTTCAAAATTATTAAAACGAGAATTTAATTAAGTATCTTGGTTGGCTTGCCTGACAGCGGTGTCCTTCGCCATCACGACCCTTAGTAGATTTTGGGTCGTGACAATTAAGCAAATGAAAGTGGTATTAATAGAAGGGTCAATCTGATGGTCGTTGAATACTTTATGGCAATAAAATTTTACCGAGTTACCAATTATGTTCCAATATTTCTGATAAAATAAAGGATGAAGTCCATCCGGTCCAGGTGTTTTGAGGGCTTTAAAAAATTGAATAGCAGTGAGAATTTCCTAGTCTTGCAATGGATTTGTTAAACGAGATTGATCATGCTATGTTAAAACATTGAAAGGCTGTAACTTATTCTTTCTAGAAGAAGTGATTTTTGAGTTGTAAAGAGATATTGATAGTACTGTGTAATATGATCTTTGATGTGAATAAGGTATGTTATCCAATTTCCCCCTTGATCTTGAATCGCAGTTATACGATTATGTTTCCTACGATTGAGAGTACTAAGATGAAAAAATTTCGTATTTGCGTCATCATCATTTAACCAGTCAATACGTGACTTTAATTCCCAAAAACCCTCCTCAGGCCTAAGGATTTTATTAAATTCCAAGGTTAATTTATGTTCTAGGTTATGTAAAAAAGTACTAGTTGGATAATTGATAGAGGATTGAATACCACTTAGACGAGCTAGTATTTTCTTTTTACGTTTAAAAATATTACCAAAAGTGGATTTATTCCATTCTTGTACTATAGTAGTGAACCGATTAATAGCAGGTATCAAATGTAAATTGTCTAGCCATACTTGTTGAATTAAGGATGGAAAAGTAGGGTGTGTAATCCATATAGTTTCAAACCTAAAAATATTTCGAGGTAAGGGGTAGTGTTATAGTTCTAATTTAATAGGACAATGATCTGAGTGTGTACGGGGAAGATGTGTAACCAGAGCATCAGGGTATTGTTTAAGTCAGTCATAATTAGCCATAATACGATCAATACGTTCAAGTATATTATACTATTATGTCTACCATTCGTCCAGGTATAACGACTACCTTTATATCCCAAATCAGTTAGATGACAATAATTGATACAGTCTAAAAATTTATTAGATCTTGAATTATTAATAGACAAATCACCAAATTCATCATCTGTATGTAGAGTCTCATTAAAGTCACCACCAATTAACCAAAGGCCCTTATAATTATCATAAACACACATGATGTTATTCCATAAAGATTATCTATTTGCTAAGTCAGTACTAGCATATATGGTAGTAAATAAACATTTAAAGGGAAAAGGAAGAACCTGAATATGGCAATGTATTTCCTGCGGAGTGGTGGCCACTGGTTCCACATGAATCACGTCTGACAACCATAAGATAGCAATTCCTCCAAACTGGCCAATAGCAGAAACCTCAATCATGCCAGTGAAATTAAAATCCTCCTTGACAGTTTGGTGGCTTTGACAGTGTGTTTCCAGTAGTACAACCAAAGATGGTCGATTGTAGTCCAATAAAGAACGAAAATTCCTTTTGAAATCATCTGACTGAGCACCCCGGCAATTCCAGATAATAAAATTCATATGATTGTCAGTTGGTTCAAGCAGTTGACTGCTCCTTTGATTCCTGTGAGTGCTTGTCTATCCTAGTCGAAGAAGAAACATGGGAAGTAGAAGCATGGCATACTTCCCCACGTCTAGATTTGTAGTTGGCCTTAGACAAAATGATGTTGTTAGTAGATTCGGAGGACACCTTATGTATATTTTTCTTTCGTACTCCTCCTTCTAAACAAAGACCCTGATTCCATCTAGACACACATGAATTGGACGAGTTTCTCTGTTGTAAATGACTGCTACTTCTAGTTCTGCTTGAAAGTTGAGGTCTTGTTCTACTAGATTGGGATTGTGTGGTGGTGAGTGAGTGGGTAATAGAGCTGGGGTTGGAGGTGGTGGTGGATCCTAATATAGTTGGATCCATGGGGTGGCAAGAGTGGGAGTGGGGTAAAAGGGCATTTGAAGAAGGTGTGGGTGAAGATAGAGGGGATCCCAATATGGGGTTCGGAGAGGAGGTGGATGGTATGGTGCAAAATAAGGAGTCTGTGTCATGGACCAGTGGTACCTTCTGTATATTTTTGTCCTTAATTGCATGCCCTCCGCTACTATTTGTGCAAGGTCCCATGGATTGTTGATGAGAATTGTCACCTCTTGATGGTTGACCTCCATCGTGAAGGTTAGAGCGTGATCCTGTAATCCTGTCTCGAGCCAAGAGGTGAGATGGGTTGGTGCATGAGGAGTTTGAGCAGTGTAGACAATGGTGTTGGGTTCCATTATCAGATGTGGAGGAGGGATGGAGTATGGAGTGTGGTTGTGTTGGAGACGATGAGTGATCTGCCTGGGTGTATGTTTTTGTCTGCGTAGGTCATTGAGATTTGGGGAGAACTCTAAAATGAGAGACTTGGATAATGGTTTGAGTGTAGTATTTGGTTTAATTGTAGTAGTTTGGTCCAGATTTGATAGAGCTATAGAAGAGTCGAGATCAATGGTGGAGAGGGGAGGTTGGAATGACTGATGTGTTGCTTGTCTGTTTGAAGAGTTTGAAGAGGTGGGAAAACTATCACTGCCTAGTTGCATGGGAACTACAAAATTAGGGTTAGGCAAAGATAATGGTATACCGGATGTGGGATAGTGGGGTAGATGTTGTATTAGATTTTGTGTGGGTGGTGAATAAGGTGTATTGGAACAGTGTATTGTGCCATGCATGTGTGATTGGCTAACGTGGCTATCTGCATGGCTTAGGATAGGTATTGAGTGATGGCCATTTTTTAATTGGGTCGTTTGAGAAAATACTTGAGTGGAAGATGAAGAAGTTAATTGGCTATTTTCAGCCTGATGAGTCAAAAGATTAGGCTTATCAAAATCATTAGGTAGTAGTGTAGCAAATTGATTAGTGGTTAAAATAGGATTTATAGGTGGTTTAGCTCTAGTTAGAGGATGAGGATTAGGAGTAGGATTAGTAATGGTTAATTTTGTAAAAGGAAGAGTATTAGGAGTAATTGATGCAGGCTTACCTGAAGAACTCGTAGGATTAGTAGCTAAAGGAAGTACTTGTTGGAATTGATTTACATCATTAGAAATAAATTTCATGAAATTTTTTCTTTTTGGAAATTGCACTGTCTTCCATTCTTCAGCTGATGGAATGAGGTTAGGATTAGGAATATCTGATTGGTTGATATTAGCAGAAGCAATAGGATGTTCATCTTGAAGTTGGTAGGTACAAACTCTTTGATTATGCCTCATCCAACCACATTTAGTACATAGCAAATTTAATCCTTCATAAAGGATATTTTGCCTATGATTTCCAATGTAAATATGTGTTCGTAATGGTTGATCCAATGGTATTTTCACACATAACTTGGCATATCTTCCTCTTGTTGTTGAGGATGTACAAGTATCAACAGTAAATAATTTTTCAATTTTATTACCAACTTTCTGAATAATCTGAAAATTATAAAATTCAGTAGGTAATTCAGGTTATCGCAACCAGATAGCAGAGTAATTAATTGTTGTTTCAGAAGCCATAAACTTTGGTTCCATGGACAAACGGATAGAAAGTGATTTAAAATGAACCAAGGTCCATTATGTAAAGCGTGAGTCTTGTTTTCCTCCTTTTGAAATTTAAGAAGAAAAAAATCTGATCCTAAATCTATGAGAGGTAGATTTTCAGTGGGTTGTCATAAAGTATAAATTTTTTGCCGAAGTATTTGATGTCCAACCTTACAACCATAAACCTTAACAATTACTGCATGTTCCCAAGGTTTGTAAATCCTACTTTTTTCTTTAAGAGAAAGTGGAATGAAATTTGAGGCATCAGCGGGTGCCTCGAGTTCATCATCAAGCACCAGTCCACGGTTTAAAGGTTTAGGTAGATGGTGTATAGGTATCATGATGAGAGGTTAGGATATGAAGATATGATTTAGGAGCAGAAGGAGTAGAATATTTGGTAGGGTCGTGCGTATCAATAATCATATGGTTAGTAGGAGTGCGATTGGAATTGTGTTGTTATTATTATTGTAGAGTAAAAGAAATTTTCATGTCAAATTATTATCTAAAGGTGGTCAAGTTGACACATAAAAAGTGAAAAAGTTAAATAATTTTGTCTTGAGTGATTTTTGTATTTAGAAGTGACCAAGGTGGAGGATATATCAATTGCCATCTAATCACACAGACAAGTGAGATAAACAAATTAATCATAACCAACATGGTTTGTGATAAGATAAATATGATTTCTTCATTCTTAATTAGACGTTTTGAGTTTAAATTTATAGAAAAAATCCTATTAGGAAGTAATTCTCTTTTAAATGGATCTTGCGTGATACGAATCCGAATATTATCGGACTCCAATATGAATACCAGACACCGAATGGGTAAACCCAGCAAAAAGAACAAATTAATCATAGAAAAAAGTGAATTCTACTTTTCTTATTTGCACTGATTGAACGGTCTATAACACATGGAAAAAAGTGTATTGAGAATATTCTTTATTAAATATTTCACTTATTATTCTTTGGTTAAAAAAAAGAACGAGATTAAGGAAAAAAGTTAAAATATCAAAGAAAAGGATAATATAAAACAAAATAAAAATCTTATTTTAATAATCTCATCTATGATCTTTTTTGGGTAATAATGTCATATATGATCGAAATGCTAGAAAAAAGGACTTTCGTGTTCCAATTTATGTAATATTATTTAATTAAATTTAAAATTTTACATGTTTATTTAACTTGTCTATTGTATAAATAATAGTAAAAGAAAGTATAATGTAACAAGTAAAATACTAGTTTTATGAAGGAAATGTCACATCAAAGGTGAGTTTTGTTTAATTTAATGAATTTGAATAATTGATCTTAAAATGTTATTTATAAAAATATATTATTAGAATGAGTTGTTGGAAGTTGGAATGTGGCATAACAAGAATAATATTAGGTAAATTGGGATAGGGAAAGTACTATTTAATGACATTTGGAGTGGAAATAATATCATGTAGCCACTTTTAAGTATGTTGTTTAAAATATATTCATAGCTTACAATATATTTAAAGATTAGTCAATTTCACTCAAACTTCAGGATACGACGTCCTAGAGTTTAAATCTCAAAGTTAAAACTTCAGGACATCGTGTCTTAAAGTTCGAAAATTGTGTCCAGAAATTCGAATTTTGTGTCCTGAATTTTAAACTAGTAGTTCAGATATTCACGACACTTAGTCATGAATTTCATATTAACAGCTCCAAAATTTAGAACACTACATCATGAATTTTCAAATTCAACATACTTAGTCCTAAAATTTAGGTGAATTAACTAATCTTTAAATACATTGTAAATCTTGAATATATTTTAAATAACGGGGCTTAAAAGTGACTATTGCTGCACTTCGCCCGCATTTGAACACAAATTATTTTACAGTGAATTTAATGCTTATTTTCAGAATAAAGTACTTAAAGTGAATAATATTCTATTTTTGACCTTTTATAAAAAGGTCATTAATGATTTTCTCATTTTGGTCTCTTTGACTTTGAAGTTATCTGAATTTTCCATTAAATTCTTTATTAAGGGTCTTCATAAACCTAATTATTTGTATCGATGATTTAAATTGATGCTTTAAACGACTCATCCTAGTTTGACCAAGTCAACTAGGATAAGTGGAAAATACAAAAATTAGAATTAATTTTGGGGTTATCTAGTTATTCATCAAATACTATCAATTATTTGCCGCACTGTTATAAATAAAATTTTATTTATGGTGATTGCCTATATTTAGAGAGATTCTAGGAATTATTATTTGGTGGCTAAGTCACTATTTTCCTATAAATAGAGGGTTTTATTCCATTGTAATTCATCTCCAAAACAATAAGAACTCTCTCTTTCTCTGCAATATTCTTCTTTTATTATTTTATAACACGTTATCAGCACGAGACTCTAACCAATTGAGTAGAAGTTTGGGATTGAGCATAATGATTGTCAATTGTTCCATGAACTTCCTTCATGATTAAATTCTGGATTTAAGGTATGTATTTTACCGTATTTTTCTCTTTTATTCTATAATTTAATTTTAAATACAAGCAAAGACAATAAATTTTGATTATAACTCTAATAGAGTTAGTAAGAAATTATAACCACTCGAAGTGGTAAAATTTTGATGTCTTGCCATGATCAAAGTCATGTATGATCGTGAGCACAAGAAGTGGAAACCCGTCCCATTGAATTTGCTTCATTCTCATTCCCTTAAGAGAATAAGGTAGCAATATGTAATAAGTCTGAAAGAAGACAAAATTATTACCGTGAAGGTATCAATTGATGTGGACGTGACAATAGACGAAATTATAATCGTCATCATTATGGTAATGACAATAATAAGGATTCTCAAAATAATCTTTCACTCCGTGAAAGTAATGTCTGTCATCGATTTGACATGAGATTTTGTAAAGCACATATCAATGATTATGGTTCATTCATAATGTAAGTGTGACAACATGTGATTTATGAATATATATTCATTTTTGGAAGAATATTAGTGTGCTAGTGGTATATACCACACTCACCTCTAGAAGGAGGCTTGAGAGAAAATAAGAAAATAATGTCATTATTATAGCATAAATGGTCATTGGTCACGTACTTATTGTATGCCAAAATATTTTGGCATTGTGATTATTAAAAGACAACGGTAATGCAAGAAACAGATCTTGCATATAATTTTGACGATAACCATAATGATATAACTTTCTCTTTAAAAGAGATATTCACCATATGGATGTTGATGAATACGTGGTACTACAAAATTAATTGAGAACTCTGCAAGAGCCAATTATACTATTTTGGAGAAACACAATTGATTACCAATAAGGTATTGTGTTGTAGTAAGTCTCAAAGAAACTTATTCAGTTTTCAAAGTATGCGCAAAAGCGGTTGATTATATTGAGACTATAAATAAAGGAAAGATTTAATATTTTCTATTACTACAACTTGTAGCGGGGTAATATGTATGTGAAAAGCTACCCGCTTTATTTTCCAATTTGTACTACATAAATAAAATAATACCACAATAAAGTAGAAGTTTATTGATATAAAAACTCATATCATAATAAACTTGAAGTTTATTGATAATTGCACATGTCATGTGTAAACTTGAAGTTTATCAATATTGATAATTTATCTAGTTGACATAATTAATTTAGCCATATCAATTTAAGTATGATGTGCAAAAATGAAAGAGAATTCACATGGGTAAATATTAAAGAACTAGAAAGTTATTTACGAATTCTCTTATGTTGCTTGTTCTTATTAATTAATAGACCAACTAAAATTGGAATTGAATCCCATGAATACTGAAAATATCAAAGGTGAATATGGGCTCATTCACATGACATGCATACCACGTAAGATGCATATATATAAGATGGTTACATGTGCGATTATTATTAACCCGCAACCTGGCCGGTGTTTGCGAGGTAACTTGCTCAGTAATTTAATTTCGAGCATAATTTCCAGATTTTCTATTCAAGAAGTTCATCTTGATAAGTTGGTCTACATCACAGTTGGTTTAGCAAAATAATTTATTGAGTGCCTTCACTTAATAGCTAAACTATTGCTTGTGAGAACAAAGTTATCTATATCAGTTTGATATAGGTTATATACGAAAGTACATTACATTCTCCCCTCACAAGTGGTTCAGGGTCAGGAACCAAATAATTTCATCTTATTATTATTGATGTGCGGTGTATATTTTGATTAACACCATAACGCACAAAGATGAGTTCTCAAAGTTGAGGGAACAAGTTAGTTTTTCTAACATGAGGGGGAGATAAGATAAATAGTTGAGAAAAGGTTACGTGGAATGAATTATCATTTGTACATCTAGATCCTCGAATAAGATAATACGACCCCGGTTCGCCCTCCATAAACCATCGTGACGGCACCTAGTCTCTACGACTAGGTAAGCCTAAATTGCAGAAGAAAACCAAAATTGCGGAAGTAAAACAACTTTAAACTGTAATAAAGTAATAACAGTGTTTGAATGTGCCACTCGGCATACACCATATTCAACTCTCAATACCAAAGCATAACTCTAACTCTGGAATGTCTAAATAGAACAGAAAAAAATATAGAAAGGCTAAATACTAAAAGTAGGAATAGAAAGGGACTTCTCGATCTGCGAATGCGGCAGATATACCTCGAAGTTTCTAAAGCAGTCGCCCCCCTCAAGGATGGTAGGCCTAAGTAGCGGTACCTGGATCTGCACATGAAAAACATGTGCAGGAGAGGCATGAGTACACCACAGCGGTACTCAGTAAGTGCCAAGCCTAACCTCGATTGGGCATTGACGAGGAAGGTCAGGACCCTACTGAGGTTAAATAAAATAATAAGGTCAACAGTATAGAACAAAACAGTATAAATAAGTACAGTAGTGAAATAACACAGGATGTACACGACAGCAACAATTATACAGAAACAAGGTAAACACGGAAAGGAAATATAGCTCAGCACTAATAATAACAATTAGGGATCTCCCAGGATACCGTCATGTAGTCCCATATGTACATATCTAATGGATCTCCCAGGATCCCATCCCATAGTCCAACTCATAGTGCGCAGGGATCTACCAGAATCGTTCTGTAGTCCCAACTATAAATACCCAATACTAGGGGAATCTATCGGGTACATTCACATAGTTCCATATAATTGTGCAGTGAATCTACCGGAATCCCACATCCGTAGTCCCAAAATAAACAGACAAGGGGAAGTTACCGGAGTCCCACGTCCGTAGCCCCAAAATAAATACACAACAGCAACAGGAAAATATATAGAAATGGCAAGGTTTCATATTAAGGCAACAAGTAATCCTAGCCTATCATGCTGCACAGAATTCAGGTAAGGCAGGTTCAGCAAATAAGCAATTAATTCACTTAGGCATTCTTTCCTAAGCTAACAACAAGCTTAATAATGCAAGTAATAGAAACAGGAAAGGAAACATACTAGTAATTACTTAAAGAAAATCGGATTTCCAACAATCAGCACAAATACGCACTCGTCACCTCACGTACAAGGCATTTCAATTACCAAATATACCAATCCTAAGGGGAAGGTCCCCCACACAATGCTACACAAGCCACTTACTTCGAACTGGCTCAAAAATCAATCTGAAACCACGCTCTTGCCACGAGTACTCAACTCCAAATGGCCCAGATCTATTCAATTCAATTTCATAATGTAAATAACACTTCAAGTAATTAATTCTACAAGTCAATTCTAAGCTAATACGTGAAATTAGGTAAAATGACCAAAACGCCCCTCGGGCCCACATCTCGGAATCGGGTAAAATTTATAGTTTCAGAATCCTCAGACTCTCACGAATCTAACCATATCAAAATTATCCAAATCCAATATCAAATACCCAATCAAAACTCAATTTCTTGGTCTAAGAACTTTTCATACAAATTTCGAAATTAAAGGATAAATTCATGTTTAGATTAATGGGTTACAAGCAAAAAGGAGTCTAGAATCGTTACCCAATCGATGTCTCTGAAAATCCCTCAAAGTCTCGCTCAAATCCGAGCTCCCAAGCTTAAGTTTTGATAAAAATGGTTAAACCCTCGATTTTTGAAATCGTATATCTGCCCAGGTAATTCCTTCTTCGCGAATGCGGTCAAACCCTCACGTTCGCGAAGCACAAAATGACTTTGATCATTTTTCCTCTTACGCGATCGCGGACAATACCTCGCGAATGCGATGCTTTGCACAGACAGGTCTTCGCGATCGTGTTCCACCTATCGCGAACGTGATGCATTAAATCTACTAAAACTCAGCCGCTCTTTTTCTTCTATGCGAACGCGACACCACCCACGCGAACGCGATGTACAAACACTTATCCCTTCGTGAATGTGAAGGCTTAATTTTCACCTTCCTCAACTGACTCTTCGTGAACGCGAGGTCCCACTCGCGAACGCGAAGAGTAAAATTCCTCTGCAACAGCTGAACAAAATCTGCAATTTTTTTACAACTTAAAATGATCCGTTGAGCATCCGAAACACACCTGAGGCCCTTGGGACCTCAACCAAACCTGCAAACCAACCCTAAAACATCATTCAAACTTGTTTCAACCTTCGGAACGCTCAAAACAATATCAAAACACCTATTTCTCATCGGATTCAAACCTAAGAATTCCAAAAATGCTAAAAATACGCTTTTGATCAAAAAGTCTATCAAACCTCGCCCGAATGACCTAAAATTTTGCACACACGCCACATTCAACACTACGGAACTACTCCAACTTCCGAAATTCCATTCTGACCCTCGGATCAAAATCTCACTACCGGACCAGAAACTTCAAAAAAATTCAACTTTCGGCATTTCAAGCCTAAATTAGCTACGGACATCTGAAACACAATCCGAATATGTTCCTAACCTCGAAATCACCCAACGGAGCTAACGGAACCATCAGATTTCCATTCTAAGGCCATCTTCATATTGTTCCTACTACAGCCAACTTTCCAACACTTAAGCTCTCATTTAGGGACTAAGTGTCCCAAAACTCTTCGAAACTCAAAACCGAACATCCCGGCAAATCAAAATAGCAGAAATAAACTCGGGGAAAGTAGTTAATAGGGGATCGGGGCATAAATCTTAAGACGACCGGCCGGGTCGTCACAATAATATAATATGAACTTTAGGTTCAGAAAAATAATAATTCATTTGCAATATATTGCAAAGCATGCCAGACACATTTGTTGATCTAAAGAAAATAATTATATTCTTATTGCAAATGCTCATATTAAGTCCTAGAAGGACAAAATCTATGGTACGCTTAAAGCGTATAGACAAATCGGCTTCAAATAAACTTCTTGATAAAGAAGATGAGCAAATGATCTAAATGATCATAATAAAGGAGGCAAGTGATCTAGAAGGTCACATGACATAACACTTCATAAAATCTCATGAGAGATTCAGGTACCTGAATATATGAATGAAGAGATCTCTATGTTATGTCTTTATGAAAAATAAGGAGGTTGGAACCGATATAAAATGTTCGTCGACAACATCTATGGTAGCGCTAAATATATATATGAGCATCTTAAGTCTAGAGAAATAATTCAAGTAGAATTGGTTTCATATGAAAGACATGTCGTTTTGGACATTCAGTTCAAACACTTGAAAGTATAAAGTCAATGGTATGTGCAATCACTTTTATTTATCTTATATGTCTAGCATGACATAAAAATTTGATATGCATCTAAAGTCTATTTAAATGGCTTATTTGACTATATTTATATGACAATTCCCAAAGGATTTAAATTTCTTAAAGCATATACAATTCTTGATCTTAAAGTACCACATCCTTAGTGCAATTTGTGCACAAATGTATCCTGCTATAATTATACGCATGATAATATGATAGCATGAGTTTTGCCCCTATGTGATGATATTGAAATGACGATTTCAACAAGATCATATGAATACAATACATATCTATCAAGAATGATGATTTCAAGGTGAAACAAATTCATTCAAATTAATATGGCTGATTTGTTTATCAAGTATCTTTGCAATATTCTTCTTTTATTATTTTATAATAATTATTGGACTAATTTCACGTATAAGCACTAAACTTCATATAATTATTATGATGACCCTTGGGGCAAGCTTTCAGAAGATTAAGACAACTCTGACTATGGCACCGGTGTTGGTTTTGCCCATAGGTTCAGGGCTTTATACAGTCTATTGTGATGCATCTCGTATTGGACTCGGTGCAGTGTTGATGCAGGATAGTAAGGTCATTGCATATGCTTCACGGTAGTTGAAGATTCATGAGAAGAACTATCTGGTTCATGATTTGGAGTTGACAGCCATTGTTCACGTGTTGAAAATTTGGAGGCATTATCTGTATGGCGTGGCATATGAGGTATTTACGGATCACAAAAGTCTTCAGTATTTGTTCAAGCAAAAGGAGTTGAATTTGAGACAGATGAGGTAGTTGTAGTTGTTGAAAGATTATGATATCACCATCTTATATCATCCGGGAAAGGCCAATGTGGTGGCCGATGCTTTGAGTAGGAAGTCAGCCAGTATGGGCTCTTGCTTATATTCCGGTCGGTGAGAGATCGCTTGCCTTGGATGTTCAAGCTTTGGCCAATCAGTTCGTGAGGTTGGATGTTTCTGAGCCCAGTCGTGTGTTAGCTTGCACAGTTGCTCGCTCTTTATTATTGGAGTGTATCCGAGATCGGCAGTATGATGATCCTCATTTGTGTGTCCTCAAAGACACGCTGCAGCACGGAGGTGCCAAGCAGGTTACCTTGGGTGATGATGGAGTTTTGAGATTGTAGGGTCGAGTTTGTGTGCCTAATGTGGATGGACTTCGAGAGTTGATTTTAGAGGAGGCACACAGTTTCCGGTACTCTATTCATCTGGGCGCCACGAAGATGTATCAGGATTTGCGGCAGCATTATTGGTGGAGGAGAATGAAGAAGGATATCGTTGCATATGTGGCTCGGTGTTTGAATTTTCAGCAGGTTAAGTAGGAGCATCAGAGACCCGATGGTTCATTTCAGAGGATTGAGCTTCCTGAGTGGAAGTGGGAGCGGATCACTATGGATTTCATTGTTGGACTCCCACAGACTAGGAGAAAGTTCGATGCAGTGTGGGTTATTGTTGGTAGGCTAACCAAGTCAGCGTATTTCATTCCTGTGGCAGTCTCTTATTCTTCTAAGAGGTTAGCTGAGATCTATATCTTGGGAGATTGTTTGCCTTCATGGTGTGCCCGTGTCTATCATTTCGAACCGAGGTACGTAGTTTACCTCACGCTTCTGGAGAGCAGTTCAGCGAGAGTTGGGCATGCGGGTTGAGTTGAGCACACCGTTTCATCCTTAGATGGACGGGCAGTCCGAGCGGACCATTCAAATTCTGGAGGATATGCTCCAAGCTTGTGTTACTGACTTTAGAGGCTCGTGGGATCAGTTTTTGCCTTTAGCAGAGTTTGCCTACAATAACAGCTACCAGTCGAGTATTTAGATGGGTCCTTATAAGGCTTTATATGGTAGGCGGTGTCGGTCGTCGATTGGATGGTTTGGAGGATATGCTCCGAGCCTGCGTCATCGATTTCGGAGGTTCGTGGGATCAATTCTTGCCTTTAGCAGAGTTTGCCTACAACAACAGCTATCAGTCGAGTATCCAGATGGCTCCTTATGAGGCTTTATATGGTAGGCGATGTCGATCTCCGGTTGGATGGTTTGAGTCGGGAGAGGCTCGGTTGTTGGGTACGGATCTGGTTCAGGAGGCCTTGGATAAGGTCAGGATTATTCAGGATAGGCTTCGTACAGCTTAGTCCAGGCAAAAAAGTTATGCCGACCGCAAGGTTCAAGATTTGGCACTCATGGTCGGTGAGCGGGTATTGCTTCGAGTGTCGCCTATGAAGGGCGTGATGAGATTTGGGAAGAAGGGCAAGCTTAGCCCTAGGTTCATTGGCACGTTTGAGATTCTTGATCGAGTGGGAGAGGTGGCTTATAGACTTGAGTTGTCGCCGAGCTTATCAGCCCTGCATCCAGTGTTTCATGTGTCCATGCTTCGGAAATATCACGGCGATCCATCCCACGTGTTAGATTTCAGCACTGTCCAGTTGGACAAGGATTTGTCTTATGTGGAGAAGCGGGTAGATATTCAAGACCGGCAGGTTCGTCAGTTGAGATCGAAGAGTTTTTCTTCTGTTCGTGTTCAGTGGAGAGGTCAGCCTCCTGAGGCATCAACCTGGGAGTCCGAGTCTGATATGCGAAGCCGTTATCCCCATCTTCTCCCAACTCAGGTACTTCTTTCTTCTGTCTGTTCGAGTATGAACGGTTGTTTTAGAGGTGGAGAATGTTTGGGTCATCACTTGTTTTAAAATGAAATTCAAAGTTTCAAGGCCTTAAAAACCTCTCTTAGCATCACCTCGATTTGCATGTGCAGTCCGGGCGAGTAGCCGGAAAGTCCAAATGTGAAAATCTGTGAAAATGATAAATTTTGACTATAAAATGAATTAATTTAACTTCGGTCAACGTTTTGGGTAAACGGACCCGGACCCGTAATTTGACGATCTGGAGGGTCCGTAGGAAAATATGGGACTTGGGCGTATGCACGGAATCAAATTCCGAGGTCCCAAGCCCGAGAAATAAATTTTTGAAGAAAATTATTTTCTGAAATTGTTTATAAGGTTTGGAAATGAATTTTGAGGAGAACATATTGGTATCAGGCCCGTAGTTTGGTTCCGGCGCCCGGTACAGGTCTTATATATGATTTAAGATAATTCTGTGAAGTTTGGTAAGAAACGGAATCCGTTTGATGTGATTCGGACCTTAAATACAAAATTTGATGTTTAAAGAAGTTTTGGGAAATTTCATTGATCTTGAGGTTTAATTCGATGTTCATGATGTTATTTTGGTGATTTTATTACACAAATAAGTCCGTAGGATGTTTTTGAGGTTGTGTGTATATTTGGTTTAGAGCCCTGAGGGCTCGAGTGAGTTTTGGATAGGCCAGGGGGTGGATTTTTAGACTTAGAAAGTTTCAGATTTTAGCTGGTGTGCCCAGGCCTACAGGCTTCGCACTCGAAAATTCGAGCTCGCAAATGCGAAGGCTGGATCGCAAAAGATCGAAATTCCCCTGTTCAGCCTTGGGTCGCAAATGCGACTCTTTCTTCGCAATTCCCAGCTCGCAAATGCGAGCCTCCCTTTGCATTTCCCAACCCAGCAGAGGTCGAGGTTCGCAATTGCAAATCCCTGTTCGCAATTCCCATATCTGAGGCCTGCAACTTTTATACTTAGACGATTTTAAACTCATTTTTCACATCTTTTCAAAACACAAACTCCTTTGGGCGATTTTCCAAGAACAACTCTTCTTCCAAATCGATTGTAAGTTAATTTTAACTCATTTCCTTCAATCATTAACATCTTTTAACATGATTTCAACTCAAAATCAATGATTTTTATGGGGAAAATTGGGTGTTTTGGGTAGAACCTAGGTTTTTCAAAAATTGGGGATTTGGACCTCGATTTGAGGTCCAATTTCAAAACAAATTAAATATTTGAGTTCGTGGAAGAATGGGTAATCGGGTTTTGATTCGAACCTCGGGTTTTGACCATGTGGGTCCGGGGGCGATTTTTGACTTTTTGGGCAAAACTTTGGAAAACTCATTTTTATGCATTCGAATTGATTCATTTGGCGTGTATTGATGTAATTAAGTAACTTGTGACTAGATACGAGCGAATTGGTGGTGGAATCAAGAGGTAAACTATAATTGAATAGTGAATTGTGTTCGTGGCATCGAGGTAAGTGTTTGGTCTAACCTTAGCTAGAGGGATTAGGAGTTGAGTCCTATTTGCTATGTGGTAATTGTTGAGTACGACGTATAGGCATGGTGACGAGTATCTATACGTTGGTGTCTAGCATGCCCGTGAGTCTTTATATTGTGATTATCATGACTTCGGTGTATCTTTCATGCCTTAGTGGTAGCTTTTATTTGTTGTACAAATATTGTGGAAGGAATTGTGACCTATGAACATTGAGGAGCGTTGGCTCAAGTTGCATAACGAATTGTGAAACTGCAAGCGATAGTTGAACCTCTGGAGCACTGGCTCGAGTTGTAAAGTGAATCGTGAAGTAAAAGTGAGAAGGAGAAGAGATTATTATGTTGTCACCCTTGCCGGGCTTTTGTTGACTTTTTTGTTATCGCCCTTGCTGGGATGTTGATGTTATTGATGTTGTTCCCTTGCCAGGATTTAATTGTTGACTTGTTTCTCCCTTGCCGGGATTCTTATTGCAAATTTTCTTTATTCCCTTGCCCTATTGTTTGTGATTGTTGTTTGGGTGAGGAAGAGAGTTAAAGCACCAAGGTTGATACCGTGCATTGTTTGTTTTGTGAGGAAAGAGTGTAAAGCACGAAGGGTGATGTCGTGCCGCACGATGTACCATTCCATGTCAATTTTATTGATTATATGGTGAGGAAAGAGAGTAAAAGCACGAAGGGTGATGCCGTGCACATTTTATTATTGATTATATGGTGAAGAAAGAGAGTAAAAGCACGAAGGGTGATGCCATGCATTTATTGATTACTGATTCTTTGTTGATATCCGCGTTATATTATTTTCTTTCGTTTACTTGTTGTCTTTCCATTCAGAATTGATATCTTCCCCCGCATCATGCTCCCCCTCCCATACTTGACTGGTTATTTCTGTATTTCTTTTCCGCTGTATATATATTTGAACTGCACAGGTTTATTTGGTAGTCTAGTCCTAGCCTCGTCACTACTTTGCCGAGGTTAGGCTCGTCACTACTTCGCCGGGGTTAGGCTGGACACTTACCAGCACATGGGGTCGGTTGTGCTGATACTACACTCTGCACTATGTGCAGATCCCGGAGCAGCTTTTGGACAGTAGCTTGGAGGCTTCCTTCAGTCCATCCGGAGACCCAGTAGACCTGCAGGCGTCCGCAGGCCCTGGCGTCTCCCTCTGTCCCTATTTCCTATTTCATTTTCCTTTTATTCAAAAACAGTGTACTGTTATTTCTTCACACTTTGTATGTAGTAATCTTAGACAGTCTGTGACACTGTGACACTAGGTTTTGGGTGGTTAAGGCTTAAGTATTTGTAATAGATGCAGTTTCCATATATCTAATTGTTGTCTTCCGCTTAAATTTGAATTTCTGTTGTTACCACGTTATCGTCTTATATTTGTTAAAAAGAAATAATTGGTTAATGAAGTAATTAGATTAAAGGTTTGGCTTACCTAGCTCACATTAGTAGGCGTCATCACTACTCCCGAGGGTGGAAAATCCGAGTCGTGACAATTATAAAATTATATTTATAACATTAAAATAACTGTTTATCTATTATAAGAGTAAGATAACTGAATTTTGCTCACTATAACGATAAAATTTATTTGAGTCATATAGTAAAACTAGAGCCCGTTTAGACATAAGAAATTTTTTCTTTTTTCCAAAAAAATTTTACTTTTTTTCGAAATCGGCGTTTGTTCATAAAATTTCCAATTTTCACTTGAAAATATATTTTGAAAATTTTCGAAAATTTGAAAAACTCCAAAAAAACTATTATTTAAAATTTTCACTCAAATCACTCACAAAACTTCAAAAACAATCCAAAATTATATTTATGTCCAAACACAACTCTAAATTTCAAATACCATTTTCACTTTAAATTTTTTTTACTTTTTTTTGGAATTTTACAATTCTTATGTCCAAAAGGCCACTAAGATAATGCAAGCATTTCTTGGTAGGATAAATTATTCTCCTCCTTCCATGTGTATTATCAGTAGATTTGCAGTTGCTAATTAGTTAGGTAAACTTCTATGGTGTAACTAAACTAACAATAATTACCAACAATTATAGTTTGTTAAATTTCTCCAAAAAATACTATGAGCCTCCTTTACTCACAAAGTTATCTCTAAACAACATTTACCATTCAAAGTGTTGACTAATCTAAGCCATCCAAAGAATTCTTAAGCACATATTTGACAACTTAATTAATACGATAATAACAACAACAAACTTAGTGTACTTCTACAAGTAGAGAGTGTGTATGCAGCCTTAACCCAACATTGCAAAATAGAAAGGTTGTTTCCGATAAATCTTTGGCTCAGAAAAAGCATAGTCGCAGCCAATTAATTATGGACTAATAAACTTATATACATCAACTCTCAAAGAATTTATATATTCGTATATTTTAATATGTTGTAATCAGGGGCGAAGCTACATGTTTTAAAGGGTGGTTAATTGACCATTCTTTATCGAAAAATTATGCAGTGTAAATAGGTAAAATATTAAATTTTACAGGTATAGAACATATATTGAATATCCTTTTTCGAGGAATTTTTTTATTTCTTTCAAGTTTGAACACCTTTGGAAAAATTTCTAACTTCGCCATAGGTTGTAACATATAGTAACATACTTATTATATGTCAGCAATTTTATTTTTTACGGACAATTATCTAAGTTATTTTTTAACGACTTGATAGAGTGAATTTTTTTTATCGTCAGTGTATATAAGTTAAACTCGTTGACTATATCTTATCAAAAACCGACTCAAAGTCATAAAATAAAAATTAAAAATATATATATATTTCTCGACAACTCTAAGTCATTTTGATTGTGAAACACTTTGTAACCAATCACCATCACTTTACTTCATTCACTAATTTTTTTCAAACTTATATTTTCTTTCTTTCCTTCTCCTAAATTAACTCTCTTTCTCTTTTCATATTGTGTGTTTATTTCTTCATCATCTTCATTTCTTTAGCCTCTTTTAGTCCCCCTTTTACACAATGGGGAACTGTTGTTCAAGGGGCCAACCTGATAATAATGAACATACAAATAATAATAATGATCAAACTAGACAAAAATCCAATACCAAAAATGATCAATCAATTTCAAATAATTCTCAACAACAAAATCATGGTTCAATTACACCACCAAAATCACCTGATCCTTCTTCAAAACCATCAAAAAGTTCCCCTATTGGTCCAGTTTTAGGCAGACCAATGGAAGATGTTAGAAAAACATATTCTATAGGTAAAGAATTAGGGAGGGGTCAATTTGGTGTTACACATTTATGTACACATAAACAAAGTGGTGAACAATTTGCATGTAAAACTATAGCAAAAAGGAAATTGGTTAATAAAGAAGATATTGAAGATGTGAAGAGAGAAGTACAAATTATGCATCATCTAACAGGCCAACAAAATATTGTTGAATTAAAAGGGGCCTATGAAGATAAACATTCAGTGCATTTGGTTATGGAATTATGTGCTGGTGGTGAATTATTTGATAGAATTATTGCTAAAGGACATTATACTGAAAGGGCAGCTGCAACTTTGTTAAGAACAATTGTGCAAATTGTACATACTTGTCATTCTATGGGTGTTATTCATAGAGATCTTAAGCCCGAGAATTTCCTCCTACTTAATAAAGATGAAGATTCACCTCTCAAAGCTACAGATTTTGGTCTTTCTGTATTCTACAAACAAGGTAAAAAATTTATTCGCACTCAATGTTTATACCTTTTATTGTGTTTCATCGATTTTCTGGTTCTTATGATGTTGTTATTATTTCTATGATTTTTATTGCTGGTATTGTCTCTTTTCGTCTCTTTGAATCGAGAGTCATCGGAAACTGAACGTAAGATAGAATTATATAAATACTGATGTATTCTCACTTTAGAAGGGAGCCTTAGAGCAACGGTAAAGTTGTATCCGTGTGATTTATTCGCACTCAATGTTTATACCTTTTATTGCTTTTCATCTATTTTCTGGTTCTTATGATGTTGTTACTATTTCTATTGTTTCTGTTGTTGGTACTGATATATTGTCTCTTTTCCTCTTTTTGAGCCGAGGGTTTATCGGAAACAATCTCCCTACTACCTCGGAGTAGGGATAAGGTCTGCATACACACTACCTTCCCCATACCCTACTTGTGGGATTTTACTGGGTTGTTGTTGTTGTTGTTTACTCAATGTTTACACCAAGTAATTGAACATAAGATATAATTATATAAATACTGATGTATTCTCACTTGAGAAGGGAAGCCTTGGAGCAATGGAAAAGTTGTCTCCGTGTGACTTATAGGTCACGGGTTTGAGCCATATAATCGGCCATTGATGTTGGTATTAGAGTAGGCTGTCTACATCACACTCCCTTGGGTGCGGCCCTTCTCCGGACCCTGCGTGAATACGGGATGTTTCGTCCAGGCTGCCCTTTCTTTTCTCAATTTAATTTGTGACTCTTATGGTTATATTGTTCGATGTTGTATAAACACGGAGTGCAGATAAGTACTAAGGGTGTTATGATATAATTAGCTTGATTCTTGGAATTATATTTTGTTAGCATGATTCATTGATTATATTTTGTTTGTATGATTCTTGGAATATAGTTAGCTAGAATGATTAATTCTTGGCATTTTTTATGTAATTTTAATATTTCTCTTAAAATTTTGTATTGTGCAGGAGATGTGTTTAAGGACATTGTGGGTAGTGCATATTACATTGCTCCTGAAGTCTTGAAAAGAAGATATGGTCCAGAAGTTGATATATGGAGTGTGGGAGTTATGTTATATATTCTTCTTTCTGGTGTTCCTCCTTTCTGGGCAGGTATATCACCCAAACAAACCTTAGAATATTCTTTAAGTTAGAAAATAAGAGGCAAAATGAACACATATGTTTTTAGTATTTGATTTGTGGGTCGTCGTCGTTGAGCCGAGGGTCTATCGGAAACAGTTCTCTACCTTCACAAGGTAGGATAAGGTTTGCGTACACAATACTCTCCCCAAAATTCACTTGTGGGATTACACTGAGTATGTTGTTATTGATTTGTGGGTCATCGGTTCACATGAAATATACTATCATGTGGAAGAGAATAGGTATTGAAAGTAAAAGGAGATATCAAGTCGCTTAAAGTAAGTAAATAATAAAATCTCCTCCCTACCCTTGGTAATTATACCTCAGTACCGGATTCAGGATTTAGATTACTCATATATATATAAGTTCAAATCGAAAGTCGTGTGTTATGTTGAACTCGTAAAATATTAGTATATTTTTACCAACAAGGGTTGTGGTGAAGTGAAAAATACTCCTTCATTCTTAACTAGCGGTCTCAAAATCAAGCCCTATGTATGTACTCGCCTTTGTTAGGAGCACTTTACTCCCTAATGTGGGACTTTCCAGTGCGAATCCGGATTTAGCCGGTCCTCAATGCAGGTACCGGGCACCGGGTAGGAACCCAAAAAAGGAAAATATTAGTATATATTTGTGGAAATGAACTTCATGGACTACGAAAATCCTAGTAATGGTATGTAGAGAAAGAATAGTTTATGTTACTTTAGAGTGAGATTAATTAGAGATTAATGAATGATTATTGTTAATTTATTTTCAGAAACTGAACATGGAATATTCAATGCAATATTGAGAGGACATATTGATTTTTCAAGTGATCCATGGCCTGCAATTTCCCATGGTGCCAAAGACATTGTCAAGAAGATGTTGACCATAGACCCCAAGCAGAGGTTGACAGCAGTCCAAGTCCTAAGTAAGTGTCTTCAATAGAATCTATCTGCGAATATTCGAAAGGACTCCTCAAAAATGTTGTCAGGTGCGTGATCCTTCAAAAGTAGTGCATTTTTTAAGGATCCCGACACATGCGACAGCAGTTTTGGAGAGTCCGAGCAACATAGTTTATATGATATCTAACGAACTTTCTATATGAAGATCATCCATGGATCAAGGAAGACGGAGAAGCACCAGATACACCACTTGATAATGCTGTTTTGAGTAGGCTCAAACAATTCAGAGCTATGAACAACTTCAAGAAAGTTGCTCTCCGGGTAATATATTCGCTCGAATCCTCAAGAAATGTTGCTGCATCCATGTCGGATTTTCAAAAAAATGCATTACTTCTAGATGATCCGACACAGATGTGACGGCATTTTTGGAGAATCTGAGTAACATAAGTTTCGACGTCAAGTACGTTTTAAGAATTAATTATCAATGTACCAAAATATTCACTTGGAGGAATATATTACAGGTAATTGCAGGGTGTCTATCAGAGGAAGAAATTATGGGATTGAAGCAAATGTTCAAAAGCATGGATACTGATAACAGTGGAGCAATAACACTTGAAGAGCTAAAACAAGGACTTGCTAAACAAGGCACAAAATTATCTGATTATGAGATTCAACAGTTAATGGAAGCTGTAAGTTCTCTAATTACTTCTTATTGCCAATGCCAAATTATTTGTTAATTCCTAATTAAGTTGTTAGTAATATCCATTGCACTTAGGAGAGTGTCCACCTTAGGTCAAAACAAGTGGTCGAGCTTATGTCATAATTTATGGCAATGGGGACCTAAAAAACATCTTGAGTCGGGGTCTATCGGAAACAGTCTCTACAATAACAACAACCCAATATAATCCCTCAAGTGGGGTCTGGGGAGGGTAATGTGTATGCAGACCTTACCCCTACCTTGTGAAGGTAGAGAGACTATTTCAGATAACCCCCCTCTCCCCGACTCTCTATCCCAAAAAGGTAAGGGTAAGGTCTGCGTACACCTCACCCTCCAGTAATCTTTCTGCAATAAAGATTGTTGGAAATGTTGCAACTTGCAAGTTTCTTATTCGTCAAGCCAGGGGCGAAGCTAGGTGGCGGGATGGGGGGTCATCCGAAATCCCCTTTAAAATAATTTAGACTATATATTAAATTTTTTTATGTATATATATTAGGTGTTGAATCCTCTTAGCTTCTTTGTCAGTTCTTTTTCTATTTTTTATGTTTCCTTGATGAAAATCCTGCTTCCACACTACGTCAAGCTAATGTTAATTTTCTTTGAATATATTGAATTAGGCTGATGCTGATGGAAATGGAACCATAGATTATGAAGAGTTTATTACAGCAACAATGCACATGAACAGAATGGACAAAGAAGAACATCTTTACACTGCATTTCAATATTTTGACAAGGATAATAGCGGGTAAGTCCCGTTCGAGAATTTAACTTATATATATACTGACCGCGTAAAAGAATCAGTTACCTCTGTAATATTTGCAACCAACTTTCTCCTAGAATATAACTAATTTATTTTCTTTTAATTTTGCCAGGTTCATTACAGTAGAAGAGTTAGAACAAGCTTTAAGAGAATTTGGAATGACTGATGGAAAGGATATAAAGGAAATTGTTGCTGAAGTTGACTCTAATAATGTAAGCTTAAAACATGCATATATGTTTTATGAAATCAGTAGAAATATTTGGTATGACGGAAATTATTTTCCAAAATTTTTCTTTAAAAAGGATTTCGGGGCAATAAGTCATTTTCTGATGTTTGGTTATCAAAAAATATTTTCTAGGAAAACCATTTTCCACATGAGAAATGAATTTCCAAAATTTCGGGCTAAAGTCATTTTCGTTCACAACCATCTCATCAAGAAACTTCATGTCATTGCTTCAACCAATAGTTACACATTTGACATTATTATCAATATATAATATATGCAAAAAAAATTATCAAAATACTATACGATTTGCTGACATTATTATTAATGTTATTTTTTTTGAAGTATTTTTCACTCTCCAACTAAACAACCCCGAAATATAACTACTCTAAAAATAAACCATTCTTTAGAAAACATTTTTCAAAAGATATTTTTCCCTTCATACCAAACATTAAATTTTCAGATATTTTGTAATTTATGAATAAATACCATTATTTATTTTTGCAGGATGGTCGAATTAACTATGAAGAATTTGTAGCTATGATGAGAAAAGGAACTCCAGAAACTGCAGCAAATCTAAAGAAAAGAAGGGAGTCATTTGTTGCATAAATTTTCATTGTTAATATAAAAAGAATTCAAAATTAAAGAAAAAAATGCATCAAAGTCATTGGTATTTTTCTTGGAGGGAAGACCAATGGCTTATTTTGTAAAGTTTTAAGAGTCATTCATGAAATTTACAAAAGTTCATGGATGATTATGTAAATTAAATAACAATCATTTTTCCTAAAAGCAAATTTGAAAAAATGGGTTTGTAGAATTCATGAGTTTTTTTTGGGATTTTGTTAAGAGTGGAAGATATTCTTTGTATTATCTATGTATATATAAGATAAATCCTTTTGTTAATAGTTTACTTTTGTTGCCAAAAATTGTTGTCTGGTTGATGCTTGATTATTATTTAGAGACAATGGATTTCTTATCAGTATTGCTATATAGTTTGTACAGTATTAGAAATAGATACTAATTGTTGCATTTGTAATCAACTACCTCCAAAAACTTTTGCCAGAGGGCAACCGAGGCATCCTGTATTCAAGCAAGGTCCGCGAAAGAGTCACACCCTAAAGGATGTGATACAGACATGCGAATGGGTGTAAGCCCCAGTGCTGACCACACTGAGAGACACGAAAGACATGCGAATGGGTGTAAGCCTCGCTGCTCGAAAACACCCAATGTAGTCTGCTGACCATATTAAGAGACACGAAAGTGCAGGTAATGCCAGTTGGTGAAGTGTCGTTAAGCATCTCTAGCGGTACAAAAAGAGGGGTCTTGATGATATCATCTACGCCCGTACCGCTCTTCATGGAGTAGATCCCGCATCCAACTAAGTCTAATGTAAATATTAGTGATTGTTTTCACGGCTCGAACTCGTGACCTTTAAGTCATACGAAGATAAATTTACCATTGCTCTAAGGTCTCAACCAAGAGGAGTCAAAACATGATAATATTATGATGGTGAGGGATATGTAGTCTCAAAGTATTATTAGTGATTGAGAGGGAGATTAAAAATAATATAGTTGTATTAATCAAGATTATTGAATTAGTATGATCTATTCATCAAGTGAATTGTACTTGTAAGCTATGACTTACACTTCCATGCAAAACAAACGAAAGAAAATGGCTATAACTTGAACTGCTCCCCTCATTAACAAGCTCCCAACCCTAGGAGGGAAAATGAAAAGCTTAGGGTTATTTGGAAAAAAGCTAGTTAAAAAATCAGACCTTAAGCCCGACTCAATCCCATGAGACGACTCCTGATATGAGAATGGCCTACGACCATATAAGAAAACACGAGCTCATTCTCTCAGCTAATGTGGAATAATGGACACTGATATGAGAAAGGCCTAAGACCATATAAGAAAACACAGCTCATTCTCTCAACTAATGTGGAATAATCCGACACCCCAGATGCACCGGATTGGGTAGCGGACAACATAAGATGGAGGCCGAACATTGAATAAACTAAGAATACTGATAGATCCGACGCTGATACCAACTAGGTATCAACTCAAAACTACCATGCATAACTCAACTCTTATACATGTAAAGAAAATGGACTTTACGCCTAACTCAACCACAAAGGTTAACTCTTGAAGTGGGAAAACTCCAGATAACATAAGGAGAAGGAGACAATAATTGATTCCCTTAACCTATATGAGACAATATAACAAAATTTGAAAATAGGAGAACTTATATTCCAACAAAATATGAATGAGCTACTAGCTGTATAAATAATTTGCCACAAGCCTTCAAACTTGATTCTTGAAATAAGATACAAACATTACAAACAATATTCTGCAAGTTAGACCAGTAACAAATACTTAAAATAAGTACTGCAAGATAAATTACCACCACAAACAAAGGATATTGACCCCCCCAACTCCAAGAGAAGAAAGAAAAAGGAAGGATTTTCAAGAAAAAGATAACATGAGACTAAGAGAGAATCAAAACATCTTAGCTGAGCAGCCAGCACTGTACATAAATTACAGCACATCAAGTTTCTCCAGCTTTCCTTTTCCACAGATCTTGGATCCTTTAGGAACCAACGGTGTTGGATTATTTCCAGAGAATATTGTTATTGGAAAAGGCCAATCCATTCTCACAAAAGCTGTGACCAAAACCAACCCCATCCAATTATATGTTGCCAAAGAATGCTCTGAAGTAAACCAAACCTACTTAATCATCGAATGCACAAGGCGACAGAGTGAACAGCCTCTGCTCGAAAAACAAGACACTTTTGTGATCTATGTCCAAACCCCTGGAACGGAGCAATAAAGTAAAGATCACACTGGTCCAGCTCGCCACAGTCAGGAGGTTGTGTTCTTCTTTTCTTCAAGAACAGAACCCTCTTTAAGTGCAATTTGTGCCTCATTTTCCCTTCCCATCGCAAAAAGAGAAGCAGCTTGTAAATATGATGCAATATGCCAAACAGGAGATATTACTTGTGCTTGTACTGCATCATTAAGGGCTTCCTGCGGCATATCACTCATGAGATAAGACAGACTACGTCGAGCATATACAGTTGGGGAGACCATTGTTCCAACATCGATGAACTGCAAAACCAAGCAACATACTAAATGAATAATGTACTTCATAAATAGATTAAATCCACCACCACTTTCCCTGTAAACATTAATCGGCACTACAATAATCAGTCCTAAGAGTTCAGTAACGATCTCAAGAATATGATATCATTATAATCAGTCCTAAGAGTTCAGTAGCAATCTCAAGAATATGTTACCATAACCATTTTGGTGCACTATTATTTACCCCGTTACCCGAGTGTATAAAGCCTTAGTCTACAAGCTATATCTCCCCTAAGAAAGCACAGTTGTAAAGAATGAATCAGAACCTCAACGCAATATAGGTATCATATTCTAACTTTAGTGAAATGATTAAAAGTATTAAAACCAATCGAGAATATAATTTCCAACCTGTGTATAGCATTCGACGGCAGCCTTAGCATCTTTGTGCCTGAAAGCAGCATCACCCTTTTTCTTGGAGTTCAATGTTTCCTGCATCTGATTTGTCCACATTTGGAATGAAAGCTGCAACCAACATTGAAAAGTGAGGCTATCACGAGACTTTGATAATTGGCTTCCGAAGGTGTATGGATATCATGAGACTTTGATCATTGGCTTCCGAAGGTGTATAGTAATTTGGATTTGATAACCATATGAACAAGCAATAAGTTACAAAATGAAACTGCTAAGGAGCTGACTGATACTTCAAATTGTCTCACGTGTTGGAGAACTGAGAACAATCATTCTACTTGCATTGGAAACTTACGCCAAAAAGATTGATAAAAGATAAAAGACTGATAACATGCATGTACCTCAGTCGCTGCTCCCTCATCATCTTTGTACCCAAGCTTTTCTAAAATCTCATGGATGGCAGTTAGATCCATTCTCAAGCAAGCTTCACCAAGTGGAGACAGAGCCATAGTTTCACTATTGCGTGATATACCCATTAACACATGAGAAGGAACCTGCAGAACAAGCTTAAAAAGTTTATTTCAGCTAAGTTCTATCATTAATGTGATTTTTGGCATTTTACAGTCGGCAAAATGTAGAAAATTAATATTAAGGAAAATAATGTAAAAAAAGTTTCTCACCTTATCCAAATTACTGTTTTTACTAATTTTAAGAAACTACTGTCATGGAACTACTCTTTTGACATTACTAGTGCCATGGAACTACTTACACTCCATTTGATTTTATTCGATTAAGACGTCTCAATCTCAACATTGAATACTTAAGATTTTGTGCTTACAGCATCCAGACCCCACTTGTGGGATTATACTGGGTTTGTTGTTGTTATTGACCTAATAAATAGAGAGTTTATATACAATGTTTCTTTGATGAAGCGCACTCTAAAAGCTAGCTGCAGCGGGCGGTGGTCGGGGTTGTGCGGAGGTTGAGATGGTGGTTGTGCAGTGGTGGCTGATGGTGGTGGCTGATGGCGGAGGTGATGGTTGTGCAGTAAAAGTTGGTGGTACAGGTGTTTGGTGACTAGAGGTAAAGGTGATTGGCGGTGGTACATGCGCAGTGGAGACTGATGGTAGAGACAATTGGAGGCGGTGAGTAGTGGTGAAGGTGGTTGGTGCCTGGTAGTGATTATGAGGTGGTTGAATGACTCAAATTCAGAACCTCCCCCAACACACCAAACCCCACCCCACCCAAACAAAAGAAAGAAAAGTACATAGGCAGAAAAACACATACTCCAACTCAGTATAAACCTTAAAGACACTAATGGATAATCAGGACAAGAAAGTACAAGACCTCGGTTTCTTTCTGAAGAGGAAATAAAGCAGCGACTAGTGACTTTGGATTTGGCCGCTCACGTGGCTCATATTGCAGACATCTTGAAGCTATCCGTACCAATTCAGTTCCATCATCAGAAGAAAATTGGCCTTCCAAGCAAGAATCAGTTAACATCTGAAGATTCCGGTCTTTAATCAAATCAAGGGCCTGAAAAAAACAAACATATAAGAGCATTAGAAGAGGATGAGCACCCGAAAATAAATAAAAGTTAAAGAGTGCCTCATCAATGATTACAGCAACCAGATATCCTTTGTCATAACAGTTATACTTGATAAAATCAATCCTGCTTTACAAAAATTTAGTTATTGTAGCACCACTCATCATCTTCAACAATCGGGAAAACCAACCCCCAACCCCAAATTGAATTTGATGCCTGGTTTAAACAATTTTTTCAAGCTTGAAATTCTCATTTTTCCATTTTCTTACAGGTACATAACTATAAAATTATATGATAACAATTAGTGTCTAAACATGATTCAGACTGTTCGGATAACTTTTAATTAGCAGTCTAAGCATCAGTGCTGAGATTGAACAAGATAGAGGCAGGAATAGGAAAAGACGAACAAGAAGAAGATGCCCATGGTGTTTCAGTAATAGCTCTTCTAGGAACCTAATCAACGAAGACAACCATGAATATTACTCGAGTCTAGACATCAGAACTGCCAGCTTTGTTGTACAAATAGCTCCTGAATGTCCATTGCATTCTGGAGAATAATACAGCCAGGATTTCTCTATCTCTTGAGTTATGTTAGGAAGTGCTGCATCTGAGCTCAGAGAGCCCTTATATTAACAAAAAAAATTGGTAAATATATATTACTCCATCCATTTCAATTTATGTGATGTAGATTGACTCGGCATGAAGTTTAAAGAGATAACAAAGAAAGACTTTTCGAAACTTGTGGCCTTAAAAGCTTAAAGGGTAAAAGTTTTGTGGAGCTTTCAATTTGTGTGGCTATAAAAGTTTTTCATTAAGGGAAAAACGGGTAAAATGAAAAGTATATAGTTAAATTGTTTCCAAATATAGAAATATGTCGTTCTTTTTGGAACGCTTAATAAGGAAAATGTCATATAAATTGAAACGGAGGGAGTAACAATATTTTCCTGCCCACCCTTGCATCTTACTGTTGTTTTTCCTAGGGTAAGATCATCTGTAAAACAACAAATCGAAAATCACAGCTTTTCGAATATAGTCATCATTAAATTTCAATAACAATATCTTTAAACTCAAACCAGCTTGGATCATAAAGATTTACTCGTTTATATAAAAGATGTGTCGGACATAAACTAGAACAAATGAAGCACATTAATATGTCACGCATTCTTGTCCCAAAGAAAGTAAAACAATATCGTCTTCAAAATTAGCAGCAAAGAACATACATGGCTTGGAGGAATATGTTTTCCACTGAGAAGGTCAAGCAACAGTGTCCCAAAGCTGTACATGACACTCTCCGGGGTGATTCTCCCTACAAAAATTTCAGAATAACTGAGTGAATGACGGCATAAGGTAAAAATTGCTTGTAAAGAACATCCCCCTTTAGCCTTCTAAGAACAAAGAAAGACAATCAAGCAATCTACTAGGTAAATGCAAGATTCTTCAACCTTCCCCACTCTATTCCCCCACCCCACACCCCCCCCCCCAAAAAAAAAACCAAAACCCCCTTCTTCCTTCCCCTTTTAGGATGGGAGGGGAAGTTTCAAATAACAAAAACCACTGTCATCAAGGAGAGAATATCACGAGTTCATCAGAAAAGAAGTTCGTCAACACGTTACACATTAAATTTTAATATCGCATTTTATGAATCAGTCACCTCGGTTTTGTATAACTAGAAGATGTTCAAGTTTAACCAAAGCTCAAATCTCAACAGAGGCGACACTAGTTTAATTGTTCTCTTTGCGTAAGTCTTTGTCGACGATTTTACCGATATGTATGTTGGTGGGAGGTAGTAGGTATTCGTTAGATCAGATGCAATACCACCACAAGCTGGTCTCGCCACCACCATTATATAAATAAACGCACATGCATATAAGAGCATTTATCAATTGTACTTACTACCTAATGCCAACTTGATGTTGGAAGATGAGAAGTTAAGACGGTACCAAGCATTTTGATCATCCAAGATTCATCCAACACCACTCAAAGTGACCATGTGTCTAAAATTGTTAGATTTAAACAGCTTATTTCACTTGTATAATTGTAAACAAGCTGCACACAGTTTAAGGAAAACTCAAGGAGAGAGAGCGACTTTTGAAGAGTCAAGTGTTTGCTGTCCTTGCAGAAAATTTTTCTCCTGTTTGCACCTATCTATCAGCAGTACTCATGTTACCGCTTTACCAGATATACATGTTATTGAAATTTCAGAAACAGATAAAACGAGAAGCAAAATGTGTTAAGCAACCAAGCTAATTATTAAATACTAATTGTCGATACACAGCAATTACCAGAGGTCTTACCCGTCCTTAAATATTCAGGAGGAGTAAATGCCAAGTTCGTGCTGTAACTTTTTCCATCTCGACTGTTCTTCATCAAACCAAAGCAAGAGAGACGGGGATCACCTTCCTGAGAAATAGCCAAAGGGTATATCATTAGAGGCACTTAAATCCTTATACTTACCAATAAACAACGAAAGAATGACCATGGAACTATGTACTTACTTCATCAAATAATATTCTATAAGCATTAAGATCGTGATAGAGTGCACGCCCTTTGCTTGTACAATACTCAAGAGCCTGTCCAAGATACAAAGCCACCCTTAAGCGCATTGCCCATTTCATGGGTTGTGTCTCCCCTGGATATGTAAATATGATAAGTCAACTTGAATTTTCACCAATCACAAAGATATACATATCTTCCTTAAATCTTCACAAAAGTCGTGATTCCCGTTTTCCTTCATTAAAGCAGTAAAAATATGAGTGTTCCCATCTCGTCCAACCTCATTTTCACCGACTTTCTAGGTGATCAGATAAATTCATAATTAGGTTTATTTTGAAAATCTTCATATTTTCTGGACAAGTGATGGTGTAAAAAAGAATAATTGCAAAAAAATATATATACTGATATATTATATCAATCAATCAACCCAGCTTAAATTCCAAATTAGTTTGGGTAAGCTATATGAATCATCTTTATCACTTATCCCTTGCCCCTTGAATAAGAATAACATATCAGTTACTCCTTCCATCTCTTCTCAATATAACTCAGGTTGCTCCTTTCATCATGTCGATTTAACACTTGACACACGTTAGAACTACTGTAGAAAATTCATCATGATTGAGCATCAACATCATGTAACCTAACTATAATTTTCTTAAGCATACAATATAGCTTGCAAGTAACAAGGACACAAAAAGCGCAGCCCAATGCACAAGGCATCCTCATTCACGCAGGTCCAGGGAAGGGCCGCACCTCAAAGGGTATGATGTAGACAGCCTACCCTAATGCAAGCATTAGTGGCTGCTTCCATGGCTCGAACCCGTGTGACCTATAGGCCATACAGAGACAGTTTTACCGTTGCTCCAACGCTCCCTTCCAAGTAATGATGATACAAACCATAGATATCGGGACACAATCCCCCCCCCCCCCAAAGAAGCGGGATAGATTACCCCTTTTCGGATGATTCAGAAGAAGAATATCAAACATATAAAAAATGATAAATATGAAAGACCGGTTAAATTTGAAAACAGAGATTCTGAGGACTTCCCTACAAACTATGGGCTTGCACCAAAAATTTGGCATGAGTCTACTCGTTTACCCAACTTATAGATGAGCTAACCAATAGTATACACGATGAGTTTATTGTGCAAGTTATTTGGCAAATGATATTTTTGTTAATTAATGAAACTAGTGCTAGTCAACCAAAAGTTGAAACTATGAAAGATCACTTTAGAGATAAAGAGTTTTATGGATAAGTATAACAAGGAACATATGCTTATGAAATTTATACCCCCCCCCCCCCATAAAAAACAAACTGAAATGAGATTAGATGAGATTGGGGCACCTATATACGGACAATTTAGATATCTAAGCTAGATCTACCCAGAAAATAGCACGGTAAGTGGAAATGTAACGCACAAAATTAAAATAGGATGAAAATGGAAAGTTATTGTGGAGGTGATGTGATACGACGATAATTAACAAAGTAAACAACAATATTTACGCCAAAAAGAGAATTCGGGAATCAATCTAGCCCTAAATTCCAGGACGAGGATGGAAAACAAAAGTAAAAATATAGTTGAACTTACAGTGAAAAAGATGTTTTGCAAGTGTCTCATTGGGCATAAATTCTGCCACAAGCAACCTCTCATCACCCTCGCAACAACAACCAAGAAGATTTGCTAACCTGTTGTTGCGGAGAGAACCAACCGATCTTGCTTCTTCCTGAAGTTCTCAATTTGGAGGATAAGGAAAAGGAAGTTAAAAGTCTATTGCTTAAACGAAGTAAAGTGCTTGTCAGCAGGAGAAAGACAAAATACTTAGCTTCGAGCTATTAATACATCGAAAAAAGTGCATGCACTAAGGACAAAGAATAAGACGTGTAAAGTGTCATACTTCAATTTCCCATTTATGGCTCGGTTGTCTTACATAAGAAACACTAATTATCCTAGCTAGTGAAATGAATATAGAAACTTAATTACCAGATGGTATTTACATAAATGCTCTTTAGAATAACTTACTAAGAACTGTCGGGAATCAGGCCATGCAGATCTATTAAAGCGTTTGACAGCAACCCTCCTCTGGTTCTCTAACTTTCCCTTATAAACAACATTTGGAGCTTTTTCACCGTGTTCGGAAACTATATTCTCTACGGCAAATCCAGAAGTAGCTATTCTCAGCTGTTCAACAGTAAACTCGCGGAATGTAGGCAAATCACTTACTTCATCTTTTTCCTCGTCATCTATTAGAAGAAGGAAATCCAACAAAATTATAATTCTGAATTCAACTGTCCTCAGATGATGATAGAAAAATACCCCCACAAAAAAAAAAAAAAAAAACAGCTTTACATACCAGGATTTTTAGCCTCGTGAACGGGTCCATTTTGTCCAGCCCAACAACACGAGGCAAGTTTAGAACACTCACAACCCATCCCCCCCCCCCCCTACTTTAGAGCTCTAACGGCAACTTTGTGTCCGTATCACAACCACCACATGTTCTGCAGCTTAAAAGATCTGCATTTGGGTCCAAAAGCAAGCTTTTCAATACAAAATCATATCCTGGTTCTTAAAAATTAGATCCTTGTCATTAAACTGGAAACAACAAAGATAAGTTTGAAAACTTGCAACACAAAATTCTCGGTGTACACACCAAAAGTTATACAACAGTCCATTGATTCTGCTTTCCACAACTCAAAGAAACTACAAAGTACACAATAGTCTATGCAATTAGCAATCCACAACTCAAAGATGTGGACAGTAATTCCAAAAATACAGCTACTTCACTACACATCAAAAAGTTAAAATACCCATAAAACAAGAATCATAGACATAATATTTCAGCTCCATCACAAGTAAAGCAAAGACCAAAAATGGAATCAAGAAAAAAGAGCATAAACCCAACCAAAAAAAGTACCTTTAGCATAGATTCAAATCTGAGTCAATCCAAAAACTTGATACAAATCCCAAAGCTACAAACTTTCTCCCAAAAGCTCCACTTTTTTTCAATTGAGTTAGCACAAACCAATTTCAAACCACCCTGAAAAAACTCATCATACAAGTCAACCCCAAGTCAAGATTCAATCTTTTCAAACTAATGCACAAAACCCAAATACAAAAACCATAAAGCATCACAAAACAACAACCCCGCATAAAAATAAGCATCAATCTTCAGATAGGTTAAGAGATAAAACCATAAACATCAAGAAAATGGAAAGTAACTAACCAAAAAGCAGCTTTCTTGAATATTGATCGAGTCAAAAAAGGTCCAGTTAAGAGTAATTTTCTTGAGATATAGAGAGAGAAAAAGAGATCAAGAAAGTGAAAAATGTGTATATATAGTGAGGAAGATAGAGAGATGAGCAAAAAAAATAAAAAGATGTGTTTGTACAGATCCCTTTTTCAGTGTGTGCATATTTGATATTACTCAGTTACTAGGACAACTACTATTATGTATAAAATTATAATTAATGTACTATTTTGGTGCTTTTCTTTTTTCTTCCTATTTTCCACCGACATTAAACACCCTTTTTCTCCTCATATTTTTCTAAGACACCAAGACCATAATCTATTGTCTATCCATCTGGCCACAAAACAATGATATTATTAAGTTGGTGTATATATAATAAAAAAAAATGCTTGAAAGGTCGAGTATGAATGATATTATTGTTGGTATAATTGTGTGCCTCGTAAAAATTAAATTGTAATTAATTAGATATTTATCGTAAAGTTTATTAACAGTTAAACCACGAATTGTATTTTAAAGTCATCTAAACCGTTAAAATTGAATGTAATATTATAACTCTATTTAATTATGTCGTACTGCTTAGATGGGCTAATATGTACATTTTTAGTAACTTTTAAATTTTCACTAATATAGCAATTTCATCATTGATTAGATTTAATGTATATCATCATCTTATCGTATGCGACAATCAAAATGGTATTTGTGAATTTACGAACAACATCAAAGCCAAAAGAGTGTTTTAGAAATATAGCGATTTGTACTTCTTTCTACAACACAAGAAAGAGAGAACTCATCCTTCCACTAATCTTTATTGGTTTTTATTAACGCTACAATATTCCATCAATTCCTGAATCAGCCCAACTAATTAATTTAGTTGCTATTAATGTCAAAGCTTTTTGTAACTATAAGACACTTCGTTTATTTCAAATTATCTAGTGTCGCAATATTTTTTAAATTTAATGTAATATAATTTTTTTTATTATGTTAAGGCGATAAAATAGTCTCCCAGAACAATTATGAGAACACCACTTGGGTTGTATATGGTCCTTGAACAAAATCTCCATCGAATATTTTGAACATTAAATGAGATATAAAGTCGTTGGCTTTCATTTATTCCAAATTTGATTTGGATCTTATAAAAATAATTTTTTCTTTAATACAACAAAGCAAACCTATCTATTTTCCTTTTGGGTTGACTTTCGGTACAACAATATTCGTTCAACATACGCCTTGCATTATTTAAGGTGTGAAAATATGGTAAAACAAGAGATATGTATTTCGTTGGAAGTTCAAATATTGAATTTTAACATTTAATCAACACCAAATTATATTGGCAAAAATTAAAGTTCGATATTCGCAAAATACTAAACTGAAATAATATTCTATAGCCCAACGCTTTCATTTGAAATATTTCATGCTACAAAAATGAGCATGTTTGTTTGGCTACTTTAAGAAAACTAACTCTTTTTTTTTTTAGATTTTAGTAAAATTAAGCATTTAATAATCATCTATCTACGTAACCACAAGTGGATTTACATAATTCATGAGGATTGTAGGTAAGCAAGCATTGAATGCAACTCTAAGCCGTTAATTTCACTATAAATAAATTATGACCCAACAACTTTTAATTTCATCTGTTTTTTTAATTATTAATTAACAGTGTTTTAAAAAATGTGTACATAAGGCAAGACATTTTACATGTGCTTCAGCGAAGCGTAAGGCCCGAGGCACGGGGGCGTAAGCCCCATGAGTATTTAATTTTTGATATTTTATCAAATATTATAATTACAGTAAATATTTATAGACAGTTAAAGTTGCATAAAAATTGAGCGCGCACACGCTCCATCCCCACAAAAAATTAGTCAAAACAATCTATTATACGCTACTTACAAGCACAAGTATTTTGAGTCGAAAAGAAAAAAGTTTTCTACACGGATTAGGATGACTAACCTACAATTTGAATTTTGAACTTCCTATTATGAAGGAGAATGGAATTCTCTTTGTATTAGTAAAAAAAATTGAATATTCGTTGCTTTTGGGATATATTAGCAGACCAGCGTACAAGATAAAAAAAAATGGGAAAGACCATAAGTTAGGAGCAGCCTCCTTGTTGCCAGAGATGTCCATGGCGACCAGCCAGACGAACACTCAAAAGTAAAGCACTTACTTCCTCATCGCAGATGCAAAGCTATAGGAAGGTGATGAACAATGCGAACTTTGGTCGATACACCCAAAGTGCACTTAATGCAGATATATTATTCAAGGAAGTTGATAAATAACTTCAACTTGGATCAATAATCTGAAGATCTTTACCTGTAAGATTCATCTCCTTGAAGTTGATTTTCAACACAACTTAGTTGACACAATACAAAGGTAGCTTTCAATATATGACTCGCCAGCTGTTAAATTCATCTCTTGAAGTTGATCTAATCAAATACAATTATCACCTGATAACTTATTTGCAGCTTCTTGACTGACATGATATGATCTCACCTGTAAACAATGGTCTACACTGGCAAGTGACTAGGGCAGGCAGCTGATAAGAGAATAAAAAAAGGCAGCCCGATGCACGAAGCATCCCACCTTCACGTAGGGTCCAGGGGAGGTCCGCTCCCCAGCTGATAAGAGAATACAGACGTTTATTCAGAACTTTTGATTGAGCTACTTTAGCTAAATAAGCAGCTCCATAGTTAGCAACCGAAACAAGTTTGAGGTATGAATGCAAATCAAGCGTGAGAAAGCGGGGAACCATCATTCCCGTTGCTGTTGATTGCAGATGTGATTCGCATCCAAAACTGCAAAAGAAGCTAATATTACTGAATTTACTTGCTTCAGCAAGACAAAAATTGCTATTATGGCACACATAAAACATAAAACAGAGATAAACAATAGCTGCATAGCTGCTACACATAAAGTCGTGCACTTCTTCAAGGCCACATAACTGCATCAATTAACTTCTCATTCACATCACTCCAGTCCTTCAATGCTCTTATTATATTGACTTTTAGCTAGGATTGATCCAAAGACAACATGCAAATTCAGCTAGAAGCAACTCACGAGCCAGCACGATAACTTAATCAAACATTACACTAAGCTACAAACACAAACCTATAAAAATCTGAACTCACGGAAAGAAAAACCAGGGATAAATACCTTTGAGTATGTCACATATCGTATGTAAGATGTTATCATGAAGCCTCTCGCTCACACACCTTTGCAGGCAAAATAAATTTTGCCTGTGGAGGAACCCCAATCCCTGAAGCTTATCATTGGCACTGAAAAGTTCAGTAAAAGAAGAATCATTAGATGGGAAACAATATACTAGGTTCAAAGATTGCTTCTTTCCGTGACTGAAAGGAGTATTTGACAAGGCATAAAAGGGTTTAGTGACTAGTGAGATTCAGCAGGCAGTTGATTATTAGGTTCGTGAAAAAGCAAGAAAAAAGTGAAACGTTATTTTCTGTTCATCTCATGAGGGACAAATGCCTGAAGATGATATATCACTTGATCTATTTATTTCTCGTAAAGCATTGGTTCAACAAGAAGGTAATACAATGTAGATGTCTGATAGGCGCACATTACGAGTTTGAATCCTGATGAGTAACAGATACTTGTTCTTGTGGCGAAAGGTAGATGTGTGCACCCATTATCCACCAAGTTTGGAACTTAGAAACAATAGAGTTACATCACCCAAAAAACGAAAAGGAGTTACAAAAAAATAGCCTATTCCCATGATCGCATGAAACGCGTAACCAAGGATAACTTTCTACTGTTTCAAGAATGAAAAAATATTAAGGGGAAACATGAGGCTATTCATGGAATAACAACACATACCGATGTCCTCTAAAAACTTTAAAAAAAATTAATAACTATAAAATGTGAAGGGAATAGCTACGTCTACCGCACTAGGAGCTTTCTGAGATAGTACCTGCTGAGCAGAATCCAACTGAAGCTTGGATAAACTATTGTGAAGCTTGTTCAACAATTCACTGCATGGAATGCTAAATACTTCTGATTTTTCTCCGGAGAAATTTGGCAACAGCTCTGCCACATTGACATCTTCAGATATATTGCAAAGACACGTCAAGATTGTTGAAGTGAGTTTTGAGTCTAGATCAATGCCCTTAGCAGCCATTTGGTTAAGCAAATCAATAATTTCTCTAGTTTGACCATTCAAGCTAAAGCCTTTCAGTAAACAATTATACACAGAGTTATCCGGTGTCAAGCCAGATGCATTCATCCTCTCATATAAATTCTTTGCCTCATCCAACAGCCCTAGTTTTGAAAACCTATTTATTAATATGGAATATGTGAAAGCATTTGGATTCAAACCCATATGAAGCATATGAACAAGTAACTCTTTAGCAGATTTTAAGCTTTTTGCTTTGAGCGTTCCATCAATGATAATATTGTATGACACAAGATCTGGCTCACAATTGCCATCTAACATCTCTTGAAACAACCTCCTAGCTTGTTCCAAGCTACCCTCATTGCATAAGCTTTCCATCAAGATGTTGTAATCAATCACGGTTGGGCAATATCCCCTATTTCTCATCCGAAGAAACAAACCTTTCGCGATATTTAGTACATTCAACTCACAAAAACCATCAACCATAGTGCCATAGGTCAATGAGTCTGGAATAAAACCCAATTCATTTGCCTGCTTCAAGAGTTCCATAGCTTTAGCAACATTGTCTGCTTTTATGTGAGCTCCAATAAGCACAGTAAAAGTTCTCATGTCAACCAGTGTCTTCTTAGCAACCATCTTCTCATGAATTTTGGCAGCATTACTAAGATGTCCTTCTTCACAAAGCGCCTGAATCAGTACATTCATTGTCGTAACGTCTGGCTGAACATATGTCTCATCAGCTAAAATTGAATTAAACATTGTCAAGGCATCGTCCACCTTCCCATTTTCACAAAGTCCTCTCACCAGTGTATTGTAAGTAATCAAGTCAGGCTTCTTGCCCTTTTCTATCATCTGCTGCAGAATGTTAAAAGCATCAGAAAGTAACCCTTCCTTGCAAAGTCCACGCAGAAGAATATTGTAAGGTATGTTTCCAGGCTCTTCACCCTTCTCCACCGTCAATTTAAACAATTCCACTGCTTTCACGGCCCTTCCACCTTTGCAAAGCCCACTAATCATACTGATAAATGTAATGACATCCGGATGGATTTTGCGCTTCAGCATATCATCATATAACATAGTTGCTTCTTTTAATTGGCCCTGCTTACAATAGCCATGTAATAAACAAGAATAAGTAACCACATTTGGCAAAATTCCTTCCTTCAACATCTCATTCAAGAGCTCTTTCCCTCTATCAACACATCCTTTGTTGCAAAGTCCATTTATGAGTGAACTGTACACTACAACATCAGCTTTCAAACCCTTAGTTGTCATCTCCTCCAGCAATCCCATAGCTTCATCCAACCTTCTCTCTGAACAAAGACCATCTATCAAAATGGAATAAGTAATCATATTTGGAGCTACATTCACCTTTTCCATTCTACTCCTCAAATCTAAAGCCGCCTCCAATTTCCTCTCTCTGCAAAGTCCTTTCATAAGGGTGTTTAAGCTAACGACATTAGGAGTCACTTCTTTCATATATAAACACTGAAAAACTTCTATAGCCTTAATAGCCATACCATTTTCACACAATCCTTTCAATACAATATTAACAAGGTAATCATTAACCCTCAAACCATACTTCAAAATCAATCCCAACGCAGCAATCGCCAATTTTGGCCTTTGAGCATGCACTAAACATTCAATCAAAGCAGCTAACGATAAAAACCACGGGGATACCCCGACCTCTCTCATCCTACCGTACACCTTAAAAGCCAAGCTGTACTCCTTATTCTTTGCCATTGTTGCAACAAGAAAATTGCAAGTAAACTCAGAAGGTATTCGACCCGAATTAACCGCGTCGTTAAAAAGTTCAAAAGCATTAACATACTGAGGATTTGGCTTTTCACAAAGACCCTTCAACTCTGCATCCAATGCTTGTACATCCATTGTAGCATGTTCTGTAACTGCTTTTGCACAATAATATTTCACAAAACTCGCTTTTGGGGAGTTAAGAGCTACTCGGAAACCATGCAAATTACGCTTTTTGCAAAGCCACTTTAACTTTTCATCCAATTCTTGAACATGTGAACAACCTGCAGCAGCGGCTGTACCTCCAGCTGGTACTGTTGTATACAAGTTTTTCACAAATATTGCTTTCTGGGGATTAAATGGTATTCCAAAACAATGAAAGTTAACATTTTTATAAAGCCAACACTTCTCATCCAACTCTTGAACATTTTTTGAACAACCTGTACTAGTAGTTGTACCTCTAGCTTGTATTGTTGTACACAAATATTCCAAAAAAATTGCGTTCTGGGGGTTAAAGGGTGCTTGAAAACAAACACAGATGTTAGATGATTTCTTTCTAATCATCATTTTATAAACTAAATATTAATACTTATGCTTGTGTAGGGATGATGAGTAAGGTCAATAAAGAATGATATTTACGTCATTTCAGTTAGATTTTTGAGTGCGTGAAGGTGAATACCTAGGTGATGACGAAGGTGGCGAACCGGGAAACTTGCCGCCGGCGGTAGATGTCGGAGAGGCGGCAACCGGAGAACGGGAATTTCTCAGTGAGTCTGAAAGGGAAGTTCGAGGTTTCTCAAAGATTTTTGCACGTGCTGCAAATGGAAATGTTAAGTAGATAAATATGAAATTTGACCCCCAAAACTTTGTGAAATGATAGAACATCAATTGAAGTTTCCTATGGATTGTCTTTTTTGTTTCTCATCCGATGTTGTTACTCGCATTGAAAACTAACTCAAATTTGCACCAACTAAGAATTTTTTCTATTTTCAATACTCAAACTCGAGACGTCTAATTAACGATGGAAGGTCATGAACAAATCACACATTCAAGGTGAAATTCTACGAAGCAGATTTGGGAGAAAAGAGAGAGAAGAGTTGAGCTTTGTTATGCCATTGAAAATGAAGAATAAAGTGTACTGTTACATTACTCAACCGTCTAGCTATATACATGTGTCCCAATAACCGCCTAACTAATATACACGTGTGAGTCATGTGTGTGCTAATTAACTAATTACCCAATAATAACCTCCCTCTAACTATTAACCTTAACAGCTAACTAACTCTCATTAATATCTCACGTAATTCCCATTTCATCACTCCCCCTTAAGCTGGTGGGTGCAAAGATATTGAGAATTTCTAGCTTGCCAACTAAGTACTCATGTTGTTGTCTTCATAACCCTTTAGTCAAGATATCTGCTAGTTGCTCCTTTGGAGGGATGTACCGAGTCATTACCAGTCCTTCTTGTATCTTTTGTCGAATAAAATGACAATCGATTTCTATATGTTTTGTTCTTTCGTGGAACACAGGGTTTGCTGCTATCTGCATTGCAACCTTGCTGTCACTGAATATGTGTATTGGAAGTTTTACTTCTGCTCCCAATTCCCTCAGCAATGTTTTTAACCGTACCACCTCTGAAACTCCACTTTCCATGCTTCTATACTCACCTTCTGCATAACTCTTAGAAATTGTATTCTGCTTCTTTGATTTCCATGAGATTGGAAACTCTCCAAATTTGACTAGGTACACTGACACTGATTTTCTAGTATTGGGACATGAGGCCCAGTCAGCATCACAAAATATATTGATCTCATTTAATCTTTTGCTGCTCAATAGAATTCCCAGACCTGGTTCCCTTTTAACATACCTTACTACTCTTACAGCTGCATCCTAATGAGATCTTTTTGGTTGCTGCATGAACTGGCTGAGAGTTTGTACATGAAATGCAATGTCTGGACTGGACATGGTTAGGTATAATAGCTTCCCAATCAACCTTTGATATTGTCCTACATCTTCCAGTATTTGGTCCTCTGTTGTTCCCATAAGGTTGTCTAGTTCTGGAACTGTCAATTTAGCATTTGTCTCTAATGGAGTCCAAGCTGATTTTGCTCCACTCAATCCCAAGTCTAATATTATCTCCAATGCATACTTCCTCTGATCAACTAAAATCCTTTTGGCTGATCTGCTGAACTCCATGCCAAGAAAGAACTTTAGATCACCTAGATCCTTGATCTTGAAAGCTTGTTGCAAGAATATTTTGGTAGCTTCAATCAGATCCAAGTTGTTTCATGTCAGTAGCATATCATCAACATATATTAGTATAATCACTAAATCTGCTTCTTTCTTCTTGATGAACAAGGAATGATCTAGATTGCTCTGTTTAAAATCAGCCCGTAGTAATGCCTTTGTGAGTTTCAAATTCCACTGTCTACTTGCTTGTTTCAATCCATAGAGAGATTTTACAAGTCTACACATCAATCTAGACTCCCCCTAACTTGTAAAACCTTGTGGCAGCTGCATGTACACTTTATCATTTAAATCTCCCTGTAGGAAAGCATTGTAGACATCCAATTTTTGGACTGTCCAATTATTCGTGGCTACTAAAGAAAGAACAGTTCTGACAATGGTGATCTTTACTACAGGAGAAAAGGTCTCATTGTAATCAAGACCTTCTCTTTGATTGTATCCTTTGGCTACTAGCCGTGTTTTGAACCTCTCCACATATCTATTAGCCTTAAGCTTGAGTTTATACACCCATTTACAGCTTATAGTTGTCTTTCCTTGATGCAGATGAACTAGGTTCCAGGTGTTGTTGTCTTGTAGAGCTTGAATCTCAGGTTGCATGGCTTCTACCCATCTAGGGTCCTTAGAAGCTTCATGAAAAGTAGTAGGCTCAAGAATAGAAGAGAAAACTCCCAGGTAAAACTGATATAAAGGTGATAGCTTAGCATATGAGACATAATTGTGCATAGGATATAAGACAGAGTTCCCAGACTTCCTTGTAGTTACATAGTCTGTCAACCAGACTGGCTCTTTTGACTCTCTTTGTGATTTTCGTAAGGAACCATGATGTATCTGTCCTTCATGATGATTATGGAGAGATGTATATGGTGTTTCTTAAAGTATTCCCACTGAGTTACGAGGTGCAGATGAAGAACCATCAGTAGTGGTATGATGAGGTTCAGAATCTATTATGGTGTGCAGGTTTGGCTCAAAATTGTCTGAGGGCTGTGCAATATCATCTGTATGAGCATCATGAATCTGTAGTTGTTCAATGATTGGAATATCAGGCTCATTTGCATCTGTATCTTCAAGGCCAAAAACATCAGTAATAACAGGTTTGATTTGGTTCCTAGGACCATAAGCTGTATCTTGAAAAGCAAATGTAGATTCCTTGAATACCACATCTCTGTTGACAAAGAATCTATCCCCATCTAAGTCATATAGGATATATCCTTTAGTGACACCAGAATACCCTATAAAACAGCCATAATTGCTCTACTAGCAAATTTATCAATTCTAGGCAAAACACTTGCAAAACAAAGACACCCTAATGTTTTCAAATGAGAAACTGATGGTTTCCTGTTAAAGAACACCTCATATGGGGACTTACCATCAAGTGACTGTGATGGCAATCTGTTAATAACATAAGCTGTTGTTAGAATACAGTGTCCCAGAACTTCATAGGTATATGTCCCTGAAATTTGAGTGCACTTGCAACTTCAAGCAAATGTCTATGCTTTCTCTCTGCTACACCATTTTCCTGTGGTGTATAAACACATGTCTTCTGATGAATTATCCCCATGGATGTGCATAACTCCTGCATAGCTGAATTTAACTCTCCGCCATTATCAGTTTTAATTGTTTGCACCTTTCCATTGAACTGTGTTTGTACCAGCTTAAGAAAGGACTTAAAGACAATTATGACATCACTTTTAAATTGCAAGAGAAAAATTCAAGTCACACGAGAATAGTCATTTATAATTGTGAGAAAGAACTTATTATCATCAAAAGTAGGTACACTGCAAGGTCCCCACACATCCAAGTGTAATAGCTGAAAAGTATTAGTAGTTCTAGTAGTACTCAATAGAAAAGGTTGTCTTACATGTCGAGCCATTGGACAAACGTCACAACTATCTATTACAGATCTACAATCCTCCAGCTTACAATCCAGAATTTTTTTCAAGGATCCTCCAGATGCATGTCCTAATCTTTTGTGCCATAGAGCTATGTCCTCCTTTTTTGTCTGTACATTTAACCCTTTGACTGTTGGTATGCTTTTATCAGTGTTTAGGCAAGCCCTTGGAACTAGTATGTAGAGCCCATCCTTCTCTTTACCAGTCCCCCTCACTTTCCCATTTGAGAGGTCCTGGAATAGATAAAAATCAGGATAAAAGGAGACAAAGCAATGTAAGTCCCTTGTTATTTTGGACACTGAAAGAAGTCTGTAGGCAAACTCTGGAACATATAACACATCCTGCATTTCCCCTGTTTCTGTAATCTTACAGTTTCCAATATGTGACACAATAGTACAGTCTCCATTAGGTAAGTGAACTCTTTTGTCTCTAGTGGGGTCAACATTTTTAACATTTGTTAACATCCCTAAATCAGCTACCATGTATCAACTATCCAATTACCTTTTGAAATCTTGTCCATAAAGGAGTAGGCTGTATCTGCCATATTAGCCATTGCATCATTGGATTTGTCTTTGTTGAGCAACTTTATGATCTGGTCATACTGATCAGCTGTAAGTTGAGGTGCCCTCTGCCAGTTTCTTTCCTTCATTGCTTCTGGTAGATCTTCCTCTACATCATCCATTCCTGCAAGATTATGATTAAGATTTTCTACCTGTACATTATATGCACCTTTCTTCCTGCCTTAAAATCTTGTGGATAGCCAATTATCTTGTAGCATCCTTCCTTTGTATGATCCTTCATATGACAAAAATCACATTGTACATTCTAGTTCCTCTTTGGCCTTTGATGATTCTGGTGACTTCCTCCTTTCCCAGCTAGTAATGCAGTTAAGTCAGTTCCTTCAACCAAAGTAGAAGCATTAGTCACTGATCTTTGACTTTCTCTTTCGATAAGCATTGCATATGCTTTGTTGATGCTAGGTGTTGGGCTAGTCATGAGGATTTGACTACGAGCCTGTTCATAGTTGTCATTCAAACCCATTAGAAACTTTAGCACCTTCTGTTTTTTCATAAATTCGATAAAACTCTTTGATCTATCACATTCACATGGCGGAGGAACCATGCTATCAAATTCATCCGACAAATTTTTGAGTTTAGAAAAATACATTGAGACATTGTCTGTTCCTCGAATTATCGTCGTTATGGCCTTCTACACCTGATAAACTCGTGATGTGTTTACCTTATCAAATCGCTCTTTCAGATCTTCCCGCACCTTTCTTGCATCCCTTGCATACAGGATTCGAGTAATTAGTTCCACGGACATTGAACTCATAATCCATCCTAGGAGAATTGCATTACATCTATCCCATTGATGACCTAGTTCAGTAGAAAAATCTCCTTTCTTCAGAGTTTCGTCGATTAGACCTAGTTTGTTATTTCCTAACAACTGGATCTCCATCGCACGACTCCAGGTGGAGTAATTCTCTGAACCAGTCACCTGAATCGAGATGACCGGAGCTCTGGTAGTGTCTGATGGGTGAAGGAACAAATGATGGTTGTGATCTAGATCTGTTTTTCCCCCAATTGATAAATCTCCCTCTCAGCTGTAATTCACAATTGAATTTGTCGCAAATTCAACAGGATCTTTGAATTCAACTCACAATTGCGATCGCGCTCTGATACCATGAACAAATCACACATTCAAGGTGAAATTCTACGAAGCAGATTTGGGAGAAAAGATAGAGAAGAGTTGAGCTTTGTTATGCCATTGAAAATGAAGAATAAAGTGTACTGTTACATTACTCAACCGTCTAGCTATATACATGTGTCCCAATAACCGCCTAACTAATATACACGTGTGAGTCATGTGTGTGCTAATTAACTAATTACCCAATAATAACCTCCCTCTAACTATTAACCTTAACAGCTAACTAACTCTCATTAATATCTCACGTAATTCCCATTTCATCACTCCCCCTTAAGCTGGTGGGTGCAAAGATATTGAGAATTTCTAGCTTGCCAACTAAGTACTCATGTTGTTGTCTTCATAACCCTTTAGTCAAGATATCTGCTAGTTGCTCCTTTGGAGGGATGTACCGAGTCATTACCAGTCCTTCTTGTATCTTTTGTCGAATAAAATGACAATCGATTTCTATATGTTTTGTTCTTTCGTGGAACACAGGGTTTGCTGCTATCTGCATTGCAACCTTGCTGTCACTGAATATGTGTATTGAAAGTTTTACTTCTGCTCCCAATTCCCTCAGCAATGTTTTTAACCGTACCACCTCTGAAACTCCACTTTCCATGCTTCTATACTCACCTTCTACATAACTCTTAGAAATTGTATTCTGCTTCTTTGATTTCCATGAGATTGGAAACTCTCCAAATTTGACTAGGTACACTGACACTGATTTTCTAGTATTGGGACATGAGGCCCAGTTAGCATCACAAAATATATTGATCTCATTTAATCTTTTGCTGCTCAATAGAATTCCCAGACCTGGTTCCCTTTTAACATACCTTACTACTCTTACAGCTGCATCCTAATGAGATCTTTTTGGTTGCTGCATGAACTGGCTGAGAGTTTGTACATGAAATGCAATGTCTGGACTGGACATGGTTAGGTATAATAGCTTCCCAATCAACCTTTGATATTGTCCTACATCTTCCAGTATTTGGTCCTCTGTTGTTCCCGTAAGGTTGTCTAGTTCTGGAACTGTCAATTTAGCATTTGTCTCTAATGGAGTCCAAGCTGATTTTGCTCCACTCAATCCCAAGTCTAATATTATCTCCAATGCATACTTCCTCTGATCAACTAAAATCCTTTTGGCTGATCTGCTGAACTCCATGCCAAGAAAGAACTTTAGATCACCTAGATCCTTGATCTTGAAAGCTTGTTGCAAGAATATTTTGGTAGCTTCAATCAGATCCAAGTTGTTTCATGTCAGTAGCATATCATCAACATATATTAGTATAATCACTAAATCTGCTTCTTTCTTCTTGATGAACAAGGAATGATCTAGATTGCTCTGTTTAAAATCAGCCCGTAGTAATGCCTTTGTGAGTTTCAAATTCCACTGTCTACTTGCTTGTTTCAATCCATAGAGAGATTTTACAAGTCTACACATCAATCTAGACTCCCCCTAACTTGTAAAACCTTGTGGCAGCTGCATGTACACTTTATCATTTAAATCTCCCTGTAGAAAGCATTGTAGACATCCAATTTTTGGACTGTCCAATTATTCGTGGCTACTAAAGAAAGAACAGTTCTGACAATGGTGATCTTTACTACAGGAGAAAAGGTCTCATTGTAATCAAGACCTTCTCTTTGATTGTATCCTTTGGCTACTAGCCGTGTTTTGAATCTCTCCAGATATCTATTAGCCTTAAGCTTGAGTTTATACACCCATTTACAGCTTATAGTTGTCTTTCCTTGATGCAGATGAACTAGGTTCCAGGTGTTGTTGTCTTGTAGAGCTTGAATCTCAGGTTGCATGGCTTCTACCCATCTAGGGTCCTTAGAAGCTTCATGAAAAGTAGTAGGCTCAACAATAGAAGAGAAAACTCCCAGGTAAAACTGATATAAAGGTGATAGCTTAGCATATGAGACATAATTGTGCATAGGATATAAGACAGAGTTCCCAGACTTCCTTGTAGTTACATAGTCTGTCAACCAGACTGGCTCTTTTGACTCTCTTTGTGATTTTCGTAAGGAACCATGATGTATCTGTCCTTCATGATGATTATGGAGAGATGTAGATGGTGTTTCTTAAAGTATTCCCACTGAGTTACGAGGTGCAGATGAAGAACCATCAGTAGTGGTATGATGAGGTTCAGAATCTATTATGGTGTGCAGGTCTGGCTCAAAATTGTCTGAGGGCTGTGCAATATCATCTGTATGAGCATCATGAATCTGTAGTTGTTCAATGATTGGAATATCAGGCTCATTTGCATCTGTATCTTCAAGGCCAAAAACATCAGTAATAACAGGTTTGATTTGGTTCCTAGGACCATAAGCTGTATCTTGAAAAGCAAATGTAGATTCCTTGAATACCACATCTCTGTTGACAAAGAATCTATCCCCATCTAAGTCATATAGGATATATCCTTTAGTGACACCAGAATACCCTATAAAACAGCCATAATTGCTCTACTAGCAATTTTATCAATTCTAGGCAAAACACTTGCAAAACAAAGACACCCTAATGTTTTCAAATGAGAAACTGATGGTTTCCTGTTAAAGAACACCTCATATGGGGACTTACCATCAAGTGACTGTGATGGCAATCTGTTAATAACATAAGCTGCTGTTAGAATACAGTGTCCCAGAACTTCATAGGTATATGTCCCTGAAATTTGAGTGCACTTGCAACTTCAAGCAAATGTCTATGCTTTCTCTCTGCTTCACCATTTTCCTGTGGTGTATAAACACATGTCTTCTGATGAATTATCCCCATGGATGTGCATAACTCCTGCATAGCTGAATTTAACTCTCCGCCATTATCAGTTTTAATTGTTTGCACCTTTCCATTGAACTGTGTTTGTACCAGCTTAAGAAAGGACTTAAAGACAATTATGACATCACTTTTAAATTGCAAGAGAAAAATTCAAGTCACACGAGAATAGTCATTTACAATTGTGAGAGAGAACTTATTATCATCAAAAGTAGGTACACTGCAAGGTCCCCACACATCCAAGTGTAATAGCTGAAAAGTATTAGTAGTTCTAGTAGTACTCAATAGAAAAGGTTGTCTTACATGTCGAGCCATTGGACAAACATCACAACTATCTATTATAGATTTACAATCCTCCAGCTTACATTCCAGAATTTTTTTCAAGGATCCTCCAGATGCATGTCCTAATCTTTTGTGCCATAGAGCTATGTCCTCCTTTTTTGTCTGTACATTTAACCCTTTGACTGTTGGTATGCTTTTATCAGTGTTTAGGCAAGCCCTTGGAACTAGTATGTAGAGCCCATCCTTCTCTTTACCAGTCCCCCTCACTTTCCCATTTGAGAGGTCCTGGAATAGATAAAAATCAGGATAAAAGGAGACAAAGCAATGTAAGTCCCTTGTTATTTTGGACACTGAAAGAAGGCTGTAGGCAAACTCTGGAACATATAACACATCCTGCATTTCCCCTGTTTCTGTAATCTTACAGTTTCCAATATGTGACACAATAGTACAGTCTCCATTAGGTAAGTGAACTCTTTTGTCTCTAGTGGGGTCAACATTTTTAACATTTGTTAACATCCCTAAATCAGCTACCATGTATCAACTATCCAATTACCTTTTGAAATCTTGTCCATAAAGGAGTAGGCTGTATCTGCCATATTAGCCATTGCATCATTGGATTTGTCTTTGTTGAGCAACTTTATGATCTGGTCATACTGATCAGCTGTAAGTTGAGGTGCCCTCTGCCAGTTTCTTTCCTTCATTGCTTCTGGTAGATCTTCCTCTACATCATCCATTCCTGCAAGATTATGATTAAGATTTTCTACCTGTACATTATATGCACCTTTCTTCCTGCCTTAAAATCTTGTGGATAGCCAATTATCTTGTAGCATCCTTCCTTTGTATGATCCTTCATATGACAAAAATCACATTGTACATTCTAGTTCCTCTTTGGCCTTTGATGATTCTGGTGACTTCCTCCTTTCCCAGCTAGTAATGCAGTTAAGTCAGTTCCTTCAACCAAAGTAGAAGCATTAGTCACTGATCTTTGACTTTCTCTTTCGGTAAGCATTGCATATGCTTTGTTGATGCTAGGTGTTGGGCTAGTCATGAGGATTTGACTACGAGCCTGTTCATAGTTGTCATTCAAACCCATTAGAAACTTTAGCACCTTCTGTTTTTTCATAAATTCGATAAAACTCTTTGATCTATCACATTCACATGGCGGAGGAACCATGCTATCAAATTCATCCGACAAATTTTTGAGTTTAGAAAAATACATTGAGACATTGTCTGTTCCTCGAATTATCGTCGTTATGGCCTTCTACACCTGATAAACTCGTGATGTGTTTACCTTATCAAATCGCTCTTTCAGATCTTCCCGCACCTTTCTTGCATCCCTTGCATACAGGATTCGAGTAATTAGTTCCACGGACATTGAATTCATAATCCATCCTAGGACAATTGCATTACATCTATCCCATTGATGACCTAGTTCAGTAGAAAAATCTCCTTTCTTCAGAGTTTCGTCGATTAGACCTAGTTTGTTATTTCCTAACAACTGGATCTCCATCGCACGACTCCAGGTGGAGTAATTCTCTGAACCAGTCACCTGAATCGAGATGACCGGAGCTCTGGTAGTGTCTGATGGGTGAAGGAACAAATGATGGTTGTGATCTAGATCTGTTTTTCCCCCAATTGATAAATCTCCCTCTCAGATGTAATTCACAATTGAATTTGTCGCAAATTCAACAGGATCTTTGAATTCAACTCACAATTGCGATCGCGCTCTGATACCATGAACAAATCATACATTCAAGGTGAAATTATACGAAACAGATTTGGGAGAAAAGAAAAAGAACAGCTGAGCTATGTTATGCCATTGAAAATGAAGAATAGCGTGTACTGTTACATTACTTAACCGTCTAGCTATATACATGTGTCCCAATAACCGCCTAACTAATACACGCGTGTGAGTCATGTGTGTGCTAATTAACTAATTACCCAATAATAATCTCCCCTAACTATTAACCTTAACAACTAACTAACTCTCACTAATATCTCACGTAATTCCGATTTCATCAATATTCATCTAAGCATAACCTTTAATGGTCTTATGGATGGAATGGTCAATTTGACCAACTTTCATAACCAAAAAAATAAAATCGTAAAAGCTAGATATTTAAAAAATTATATATTGCAATTTATTCAGAGAAAATCTCAATCAAAGTTTTTCATTTTGATTCTCAAGTAGCTAACAAATATTTTAGGACAGAAGAATACAATAAGTTCATTTAGTTTTAAAGTAAATAGAAAGTTGAGATTACGAAGTAGTTTATTATTTTTTGTACTTTTGAGTGTGGATGTCTATGTTTAAGGAAAGATTTTCTTTAGTATTAATATATCCAGAGAGATAACTAATGTATTATTATTATGTTGAAAACTTTATATGGCATCACCCGTGCAAAGGGATTGCAGGTCTATAAATTTGAAGTGCACTAGACTAAACACCCTCATCCAAAAAGGACAAAGATTTTAATGTCAAAGTCATATAAACTTTTAAAATACTTAAATTGGATGTTTAATGAGTTAATTTTCTTAATAAGTATAACTTGAATGATTTCAATGTTTATGAATTATGAGTGTTGCTTAGTATTTGAACAGCTTCGAGAATAACACCAGTATCTGCAAAATACTTTGCTTCTTGCAAATACAACTTTTACACGTGAATTGTCTTTCAAATAACATCCAACTCTTGATCCAAATTAAAATGGTTGATTCATTTGTTGCATATAGTTTAACTTATGTGGAAATGATACCAGGTAGTCGCTTTTACGTATGTTGTTTAAAATATATTCATAGTTTATAATGTATTTAAAAATTAGTCAATTTCGCTCAAACTTTAGGACACGACATTCTAGAGTTTAAACTTCAAACTTCAGGACATCGTGTCTTAAAATTCAAAAATTGTGTCCTGAATTTCAAATTAACAGCTCAAAAATTCAGGACACTAAGTCCTGAATTTCCAAATTAAGGATACTTAGTCCTGAAGTTTGGGTGAATTGGCTAATCTTTAAATACGTTATAAGTTGTGGATATAATTTAAACAGTGCGCTTACATGTGGCTATTGTTGCACTTCGCCCCCAACTTCTAGAGTTGATGGCCCATCGTATAGTGTTACGGGCCAAAGGTAAAAATTACACTAGCGCCATATTTGGTCGTCCACATTTAAATACTCAGTTTTTAATTTTTTTTAACTTGTACCCACTTTTTAAACAACTTTAGTTTTTTTTCCTCGCTTCTTCTTCTTCTTCTTCTTCGGGTGACAATGATTTTAGGGGTATTTTCACTTCTAGCCCGCGTCATAAATTATTTACATTCAATAGTCGAAAAATTGCATAATTTTTGTATATAACATACAGAATGTGTGTGTGTGTGTGTGTATATATTTTTGCTATTATTTTAAGAGAGGCTATGTAGTATCATTTTTTCATGATTTTATATGGTGTTTGTAAACATATTTTGAGGTAGTTTATGATATTTTACAGTAGTGAGTTGTTGTGGCGCTTTATTTTGTTACTATTGCTTAGGATTTCTTCTTATTCTTTGTCTTAATTGTAAAATGGGTTCGTTAGATTTATTGTTGTTTTGACAAATTGATGATTGTGATTTGTTCTTGATTATATTTGGATGTTATGTTTCAAATTTGAGCTCATTTGGAGTAGATTTAAGTATTAAATCATATATTGGATTCTTAAAATTCGAAGAACAAATTTCTATTTCTAGGCAATTTGCACTTCAGACCTTTTGGCCTTAAGTGCATCAAAAGTGCAAATTTGGCCTTAAGTGTAGGAAAATGTTTGTTGCACTTCAGATCTTTTGTCCTTAAGTGCATCTGAAGTGTAATTTTTCACATCAGACTTATCGGCCTTAAGTGTAGGAAAATGTTTGTTGCACTTAGATCTTTTGTCCTTAACTGCATCTGAAATGCAATTTTTCACTTCAAACTTATCGGTCTTAAGTGTAGAAAATGTTTGTTGCACTTCAGATCTTTTGTCCTTAAGTGTATCTGAAGTGCAATTTTTTACTTTAGACTTATCGGCCTTAAGTGTAGGAAAATATTTGTTGCACTTCAGATCTTTTGTCCTTAAGTGCATCCGAAGTGCAATTTTTCACTTCAGACTTATTAGCCTTAAGTGCATGAAACCATTGGTTATACTTCAGACCTATTGGCCTTAAGTGCATGAAACCATTGGTTATACTTCACACCTATTGGCAGTGCATCTTAAGTGCAATTTTTCACTTCAGTCTTATTGGCCTTAAGCATAGAAAAACGTTTATTGCACTGCAGACTAGAGGTGTCAATGGATATTTAAAAACCGACTAAATTGGCTGAATCGTACCGCGCCAACTGATTTTTAGTTTTCTTTTCATAAAACCGTATGTTTTTATATAAATCTATAACTGTACCGATAATTAGGATAGGTTTTTTATTTTATAAAAATAAACCGAAAAATCGAATAAATTTACATTTGAAAAATATATTTATATACTGCATTCAAAAGCAATAAAGTATTAAAACTTTCTTGGGCCTTGAAATTATAAAAACGATTGCAAGCCAATAAGTAATTTAACTCAAACTCCTAATTCCCAAACGTATTATGCTACTCCTACCGAAACTAAGTTATTTCCAGCATATTCACTAGCAAGACACAAAGTATTCCAGCGATTATTAGTAGCAAACTATAATGTATCGAATATGTTTACTTTCGTATGATTTATATTTATCTTTTTGAATATTTAATTTTTATAGACTTTATTCTTGAGTTCTAGCCTGGTTAATATCTTTCCACTCATGCTATTTATATTTTTTTTTTGTCTTTGCTTAGTTTCTTTTACGCATTTGTAGAATAGTTGATGAATCTATACTCTGGCCATCTTTCGTGTTTTCTTAATTCATCACCTTTTAAATAGTAAAAACGTTTAGAGAATTTTGCTAAATCCTATATAAGTAGCATTATACTTCTACTAGTGACCTTTACATAATATTTTAAAAAAATACCGAATCGTACCAATACCGAGGAGAAACTAATATAGTTGGGACGGTTTCGAAAAGTCAAATTTTGATTATAAGTAGTAGAATAATTGAAATATTGGTATGGTACAAATTTTATAAAATAACTGGCCGAACCGAACCACTGACACCCCTACTTCAGACCTTTTGGCCTTAAGTGCATCTGAAGTGCAATTTTTTACTTTAGAATTATTGGCCTTAAGTGCATGAAACCATTAGTTGCACTTCAGACCTATTTGTCCTAAGTGCAATTTTTTCACTTCAGACTAAATTTTTTTTAACTTCGGATCCGATAAGTTAGAAATTGATCGTAAAGTGGGTAGACTTGCAAATTTTTTTGCAAAGTAGGTATATGCTCAATTGTGACCCCAAAACCGGTATAGATGCTGTGAGCACATGATTTTTGCTTCACGAAAACTACTCCAAAAGAAATCAAAAATAAAAAAAAATTCTCTTGGGGTGCAATTTTTTTGGGATTTGCGTGACATTTTGGATAATTATTTGTGTTTTTGTCCGTAAATATTTACCTTGTTGTAGTTAATTGAAAAAAATAAAAAAACAAATAATATAAAAATAAATGTTGTATGCATATTTAGGATTTAATTATGCATTTAGGAATTAATTTAAACCGTCAGTTGGCTCTAAAAAAGAAAATCACAAAAATATGCGTTTTATTTTATTTGTTGTCATTGTGTGATTTTATTTTAAGGGTTTAATTTGTGTGTTAATTGTTGTAAGTATTAATTAATATTTGTGTAGTTGTATTTGGATTTTATAATTTAATTAGGAATTGTGTGGCCGTTTTAGTGAATTTCACGGTCTTCCCCAAAATAATAACGCATTAGTCTCTTTAGACACGTATTTTAATAACATTACCTTCCTAAACTCGAGTGCACATTTATGTGACTCAGATCCAAATCCCAATGAAGTCGAAATGTGTCAACAACCACGGGTGCATTTATGTGACGTGATTCGAGACGTGTTTTCACGACATTGCAATTCTCTTTTAAAACAACAATAATAAAAGCGGCCAAAAGTTAAAATTTGCACATAGACTCATAATTGTTAAAATAAGATAATTTACGCCAAAGATAACAGTTGAGCGACCGTGCTAGAACCACGGAACTCGGGAATGCCTAACACCTTCTCCCGGGTTAACAGAATTCCTTACTCGGATTTCTGGTGCGCGGATTGTAATACAAAGTCATTCTTTTCCTCGATTCGGGATTCAACCGGTGACTTGGGACACCATAAATCTCCCAAGTGGCGACTCTGAAATAATTGAATAATCACATTTCGAATATTGTCACTTAAATATATATATATATATATATATATATATATATATATATATACTTATTTATATGTAACTGAACCATAATGAATTCCAGAAGCTTCATTTCTTCAACTCTTCAGGCTTCTCTTGAACCGTGTCCAACGGTTGGAGCAAACGTGTCCAATGGTCTGCCTAAAAATCTTTTTGCTTCAAATTTCTCCAATTTTAGCTCTAAAGTGATGACTTCTTGCCCATTTTTTATATTCTCAAATTCTAAAGTTCTCATGCAACTTCAAAAACCGAAAATACACCATTCAAAGCACAATTATTCAATTTATTCCAACAAATCGGGCATTAAACTCTTTCCTCTAGGGATAAAAATAGTGAACTATCAACCAATTATGAGGAGAAATTATAAGTTGCCTTCTATCTAATTTGAAGTTTGATGTGATTCTTTGGCCTAGCTATTTCGTTTTTTTTGTTTGGTATAAGAAATTTACTTTACTACTTCTTAATAAGAGCGAATACAGGCACCTCAAGGTCAACATGCTTGCATGTCAAAATAAAGGTATTTTGTAATTTCAATAAATATAGCAATATGATTGGTTGGAAAAAAAATTCACTATAGCTGCTACATAAAAGTTTTTGTACTTTTGACGAAACTACCCCTTACTTATCATCAACCAGTAGTACTTTTGACTTTATTGGTATTTTTATTTAATTTTGTGGTTATTTCTATATCAACTTTATTTTTTAATTTTAATTCCATATCATAAAAAAACATACTTTATTGTTGACATTTGGATACATATTATTAAGTAAGGGGTAGTTTCGTCAAAAGTACAAAAACTTTTATGTAGCAGCTATAGTGAATTTTTTTCCAACCAATCGTATCGCTATATTTATTGAAATTACAAAATATCCTTATTTTGACAGGCAAACATGTTGACCTTGAGGTGCCTCTATTCTCTCTTATTAAGAAGTAGTAATATTAGATAAATACTCCATCCGTTTCATATTAAATGATATTAAATGAGGTAGTTTGTCTCAACACGAAATTTAAGAAAAAAGAAGACTTTTGAAACTTGTGGTCTTAAAAGCTTAAGGGGTAAAAAGTTTGTGGGGCCATGATATTTGTGTGACTATAAAAGCTTCTCATTAAGGGTAAATGAGTAAAATGAAAGAGTTTAAAGTTGAATTATTTCCAAATTTAAAAATGTGTCATTTGTTTTGGAACAGACTAAAAATGAAAGTACCTCATTTAATATGAAACGGATGGAGTATATAGTAAACTTTGTGTAACATAGCCAACTAATCATACATAGACAAAATGTAAAGTTGTTGTGTTTGATGCTAGAGTAAACTTGTGAACTCCAATAATCTAAAGATTCTAAGTAAAATTAGAAAAAGTACAAATTATAAATTAGATTTGCCTACCTAATATCTCCTTTTTTTTTTTTTTTTTTAGGATTTAGGGCTAATTGAGATTTAGGATGATCAAAACTTGAAAATAGAATAAGGGTAAAACAAAGGCTCTTCAATTACTTCCCTTCTCTAATATTTTGATTTTGTTTAAAGACCTAGGATATGGTTAGTTGAGATTTAAGATGATCAAAGTTTTTAAAAAATGTTATTTCTAGAAAATGTCATCCTTTTTCTAATATCTCGTGAATTTGCTTGAAATTTAGAGATTTGGGAACTCAAGAAAGGAGCATAAACTTCAAACAGGAGTCCATCTAATTTCTAATCACAGGAAGACACAAAAAGTGAAAAATAACTAGAAGAATTTGATGATCAAACATTGAAAAAAAAAGAATTCTATCTAAAGGACACAAAATAAAAGATAAAACAAAGGGGACAATTTCATAGTAATTGTTAGGTTGTCGCACCAAATCTAGTTATCTTTTTACTTGAAATATGCATTTCTTTTGGAACAATTATATATTTTATTTGGATTATTATATGAAAAATAAAGTTTGTTATGATGTTAAAATTTATATCTTCAGGATGTATAAGTTTGGCAGAAATTAGTCATGCGATCTAGCGCAACCTGATCATAAAACAAGTTCTGTTCAGAATTTATACTCTACTGTTTAGCGATGTTATTGGGCCCGTGCGCAACACATAATATCTTTACTAGTAAGAGTAATAAAAGAGAAGATTTATTTTTTAGATTACCAAACAAAAAGGACATATAATTGCCCAAACGCAACAATTAAGGGAATTAAATCCTCCTTAAATTCACCAGATTTGAACTGGATTTATTCTGTTAAATACATGGACTGAAATGTCACACGAGAAGAATAGACTATGAAACCATATTTCCAACAATAGTCAATATCAATTTCACTATGTGGTCCTTAATTGGTCCCCATTAAAATTGGAACTCCAAAATTAATTACTTCTGTTTTGTTTCTTTTATTTGTAAAAAATTATTACACTCCTATGCATTTATCTTTTAATTATTGTGAATATTTTTACTATGATACAAAATTTTATATAGTTTTGTGACTGATATCTCGACATAAAATATCTAATAATGTGAAAGAACCTGCGATATATAAAACTGTTATAAGATGAACTAAACCTATAAAAAATTGGTGTTAAATTCCATGGTTCTTCCCCTTTAATATCCTGTTTTTTAATTATAGTTTAAACGTTGACTAAATGTTACTTAACGATCCAAAACTGACCATCCAAACTAAATTTTAAGTATTTATGTAGTACCATATATTTACATCGAAGGTTACTATTTGTGGTACCCACTCTAGTCGGGTGAAGTATACAAGTAGCTCTTAAAGTGGATGATTTTGAATTTTTGTCTCCTTTTACCTTATGAGCAGAACTTCAAAATTTATAAGTGTTGCCCTTTATTTACCCCATAAATATTAATTTTAAGTTTTGACCTTAAAATACCCATCTACCAAAAGAAACGATTGAAATAGAGCGAAGAATGGAAAGACAGGCTGTGAAGGCGCTGACTCAAAGGCTGATATGATTGAACTCAAAGGGAAAAGAAAATAGACTAAGCAAGAGGATTTACCATCGATCCTGAAAAACGAAGTGACTCACCAAGAGCATTGCCCATCAGGAGCTGCGGGCCTAAAGTCGTCCGCTTTCTCACCGGTCGCAGAAAGTCTTTTAAGAAAAAGGCTTCCCTAAATTTTCATGGCATCCGGATCGGGATACCCCGACACGACTCAGACTGGCCCTTTGTTTCGGGGTATTTACATAATATTTAAATTCTTATTAAATGCATATTTATTTATTAAGAAAAATCATTAGCCGCGGTGGACCGTTCTTGGGGACCGTGTATAAGGTTTGGCTTTACGGTTTATACAAGGTTTTAAGAGTCATAATTTTCCATCTTCGCCTTATATACTTTCGTGTACTCTCTCTCTATATATGCATAAACGTCACACCTTATTATTCCTAAATTTATTACTAATTGAATTAGGTCAGTTATTTATTTTAATACCAATAATAACTTACATTCTTAGGTGCATGAAATAAGAAAGGGTCAAAAGTTAAAAACTACCAAAAAAATATCGTATTTCTGTATTTTTTTTGCTCCACCCTCCTACTTTTCCAATATTCTCTCCGTTGTATTACTTTTCCTATACAATACAGAAATATTGTATTTCTGTATTTTGACTATTGGAAGAAATTTAAAAATAGTTAGATTTACAACTGGTCATTCAAAAATAGCCCAACTTCAAAAGTAATCAAAATTTAGCTACTTTTCATGTAAAGATAAATCTGAGCGAAAATACTATTCAAAACCCGAAAAATATGCCCGTATATTATACTGGAGTTCCAGCATAAGTATGCTTGAACTCCAGCATATTATACGGGAGTTCCGGGATAACTATGCTGGAACTCCAGCATAATATGTTGGATTTCCACCATAATTACACTAGAACTCCAACATAATATACTGGAGTTCCAGCAAGTATAAATGTCCAGTATAATATACTGGAGTTTGGAGCACCGTTGCTCCAGTCACCCGTATATTATACAGGAGTCAGCAAAGTATACCGGTCCAGCATAATATGCTGGAGTTGCGTCCACAGATGCACCGAACTCTCGTATATTATGCGGGACCGGTCTCTGTTGCAGCAAAATAGTGGCTATTTTTCATTGACTTAGTAAACGGTGATTATTTTTGAATTATCAGTCCGAAAACTGGCTATACCGTGCTATTTTGACTATTGCTTTCCCTCTCTTTGTCTGAAGTCCTCAACCAATAACGCAGAGCACAAGTCACGGCCAAAAAGAAGGTGAAAAGCAAAACCAATTAAATACCCAATTTATTTCCCCCTTCTTTCTTTCTTTTTCCTAATGCTAAATTATTTTTTTGTCCCCAATTTATTTCACTCTTTTTATTTAATTTCTGAATATTTGTCATTGCTCAATTAGCATTATAATTTTATAATATTTTACAAATTTAAATAAATAAATATATATATGTATATATATTTAAATTTGTAAAATATTATAAAATTATAATGTTAATGTAGCAATGACAAATATTCAGAACATTAAAATAAAAAGAGCGAAATAAATTGGAGACAGAAAAATATGTATTTCATTTTCAATCCCATTTTATGCACTAATTATATCTTATGTTCAATGTGATCATTTACACTAATGTATAAACTTGCATTATTAACTTTATTATTATGAGTCTAGATTTTGAATTATCCCCTAATATTAAGTCTAGATTTTGAATTACGTGCGATTAGACACCTTAATTTTATCTAATTACTACATATTAACTTTATTCCTGCAATGCATGTATTATGTCACAAATTCAAACTTTTCTTTTAAAACAAATATCAAATTAAAAGTTGATGTGATGATTGTTGATATTAGTGGCCATAATTATAATTTCAATTTAATATTTAACATAAGAATAAGAATAAATAGTAGTATGGAAAATCTGGTCAGTCAGTCAAACAGTGTCTCTAAATTTAATTAATTAATTCTCAACTTTACTCCACCAACTCACCCTACCCGCCCAACCCACCCAACAATACCCACCCCCACCCCACATCCGGCCCTAACCTCAAAACAAAAATAGCAACACAACCCACAAACCTCTCTCTGTTGTTTTGTTTGGTTCTTGTTCCTTCTTCATCAATCTACTTTCACCAGCAGCAAATTATTATTAGAACCCTTTAGATCTCCTATTTAGATTCTCCTTTACTGAGTTAAAACCGAGTTATTGTACTCCCGATCCGAGTTCAACTCAGTTTTTGATACTATTATTTTGTCATATTTTTGAAATGTTGGGTTTATTGGGTTCACTATTTTGAATCCCTTTATGAAAATGTCGGCTTCACTTGCTGCATTTGAGCGTCCACGAATTGGTACTTCAAATACGGTAAAGTTTCTTATTTATTATTTTTTTTAAATTTTTTTTTATGTTTTATTTCAATGTTTATGTGTTTTATTGCTGGGATTAGGAGACAATTTGCGGGGTTATTGTGAAGTTACTGATGGCCAAAATTTGGACTTTTTATGAACTGGGTTAGAGTTTTTCTTTTAGCCTAATGGATAAGTTAGAATAGTAAAAGAAAAAAAATTGGTTTTATTTATAATGGCATAATCTAAAAAAAAGGGAGAAAAATGTGGGGTCATTATGAAGTCAATGATGGTCAAAATGGAAAAAAAAATGGAAATTTAATGGAGAGCTTAGAATTGCAAAAAAGAAAAAATGTGTCTATGTAGGTATTGTTTAAAAAATGGATTTTTTGGTGCTGCTAATAGTGAAGAAAATTGTGGAGTATTGTGACGTCAATGGTGGTCAAAATTGAAAAATTGGGAACTTTTGATTTGGGTTAGAGTTTTTTTAGCCCAAATGTCTAAGTTAGAATTGTAAAAGAAGATTTTGCCTCTAGTGGTAAGATTGCAACACTTTGCAACACGTGATGTGTGTATTAAACACACATCATGGGTTTTAAATTTGTCGCAGACAAACACATGATATTTGAGTGGAGAAGGGTAGAGGGAGGCTCTATTATCCACGGATGTTCTAACCTTGCTGCACTAGCTCACACTATTTTTTGATTATCAAAAAATACAGAGAGGAAGATTTTATGTCTATATTGTTATAGTTAAAAAGAAGGATTTTTCCGTTGGTAATATAGAAGAAAGTTGCAGGGTTATTGTGAAGTCAAGAATGGTCAAAATGAAAAAATTTGAGACTTTCTATGAATTGGGTTTAGAGTTCTTTAGCATAATGGATAAGTTAAGAGTTTTCAAAAATAAAATAAAATTGGGTCAGTGTGAAATAGTATGATATTAAAGATTATGTTTTGATGGTGTTATACCAGTTTTAACTAATGGTTAAGATAAAAAATATAAGAGAGGGATTTTTTTTAATGCTCCTTTATTTTTTAGGAGTTTCCTTTAATGTTGTTTTAATCAGATGATAAGATAGATAGGAAGGAATTTCTGGGTCATTTTGAAGTCAATTATAGTAAATACTTATTTGAGAAAATGAGATGTTTTTTGAATTGGATTAGAGTCAATTTTGGATCATTGTGTAGTCAAAGATGGTCAAATGATTTTCATTTAGTAAAATGTATGATTTTCCCCTTTTCTTTTCTAAGTAGTAGGAGTTATATATGTTTTTCCCAAAAACTTAGTTAGAAAAGAGAAGTAAATTTTGGGTTACTATAAAGTCAATTGTAGTCAAACTAATGAAGTTAGGGTATTTTGATTCCTTTTGCAGTTGTTTTACCCAAAAGATAACCTAAAGAAAGATGAAAATTGGGTCAATCATCAGCGTGAAGTCAATTATAGTCGAATGATTTGCATTAAAGAAATTATGATCTCTTGGTTGGAGTTACACTTATTTTACCAAAATTTAAGTTGCAATTTAGTGCAAAATAGGCTCATTCTGAGGTCAATTACTCAGTTACAACCAAATTACGTCTGATGTAGTAAATGTAGGATCTGAAACAGTGATGTGCGCCTAACCCAAATCACGTGTTGTCCCCTTATCGCTAGATCAAAGTCCTTTTGAGAATCAAGAAATCCCGACGGCCAGTGACCTACAATTCGGGACTCGGTGAATAATGACATAGTGGTTGATTCAGGTGGAACAAAAATCACGGGAGATCAAGGTCAAATCCTACTAGAGGAAAAAAGGTTAGGCGATTGCTTGCCATATATCTAAGCCTTGGTGGTAGAGTTATCCTGTATAGCAGGTGGTGCTTGCTGGAGTAGGCGAGATGCAAACAAGTTGGTACGCAGACCATTATTATAAAGAGAAGTAGAAAAAGAAAAAGAATTTCCACCCAAGTAATAATTGAAAAAGAAGGATTTTTTTTGCTGCTAATCAGTTGGCAAAAGCTACTTATATCTCTACGAAAAGTTATAGAGGCTCTATACCATCTGAAATAATAAGAGAAGGTGAGAGATGTATTGGTTATTTGATAAATAGAACATGTACGTCCTTATAGGTGTCAATATCTATTATGTTATTTTGTTCAATGCGTGAAATATCTAAATTTAAGAACTTTTGACCTGACAGTCTAACTAGCACCAGTTACTTCTATTCGTGCTTTACAATTAAAATTCTTGGGCTTCAATTTTTTAACTGGCTAATTTTTTGCAGGTTTTCAAGAGTGGGCCACTGTTTATCTCTTCAAAAGGTCCGTAACGCTTTTCCAGTTTCCTTGATGCCTTTATGTTGATAATTATTATACTGGTCCCTCATGATTTGGCTTATTTGTTATGCACTAGTTGCCTAAAACTCTGTCAACAATCCTTTACTTAATGCTGGCTTTATACTATAATAATTAAGGGCTACACTTTTTTTCCGGTTTATAAGAGTTCAACAATATCTGTTTAAATAAAAAGAGTAATTTTGCCTTTAATCTCAGAAGGCTGGTCCGATATTTGGAGGATTTTAGATTGTGATGGGTCAGTAGGTTCCATTAACATCTTTTTTCTTCTCTTATTGTGAGGAAATTTTAGAGAATAGTCAATGTAGAAAGCTGAGTTAATTTTCCTGGGTAGAGGGTGTGGAGAAATCCAGGATGATGGCAGATTTCCCTGATCTATTTTCATTTGTTATTGATCCCATATTTGTAGAAGACAACTGAAAAATGTTAGTTATGAAGATGGTGAATGTGGGAAAATTTATTGATGAGATTGAAACTACTCAGTGTGCACCACTGTTTAATGACATTTTTGAATGAAATGATGATAAGAAAACTGTCAGTTCCAATTATTTTCATCAGCTTTTCTTCACCTTCGGCAAACCACAATGAATATGTTAAAGAACTACTGTCCAAAGGGTAATAGGAGTTTGAAATACTCGGTGCATTTTTTTTTTTGGATAAGTTCAAATGCTCAATACATTAGGTCAAAACAAAATACAAAATGAAATGCTGGGATTTGCAGTTGCTGCTGGTCCAATCTAAGTGTTATAGAACTTATTTTTGGGCTTGCACTAGCTGGTTGATGCTGAGTTCTGTGCAGTCCAATTTATTAAGCAAACTCTGTGTTTTTACCAATTTGGTTGCTTGACATCTAATTCTCAAAGAATAACTTTCTGCAGGATTAGGTTGGAAGTCATGGAAAAAGCGTTGGTTCATCCTTACACGTACATCTCTGGTCTTTTTCAAGAATGATCCTGTCAGTATAATTTCTCTGAGTGTTCTTTACTTCCAAAGTTGATATTTTTGTTCCACTATTTACTTGGTTTTATATTCTATTTCTAAAGAAAAGAGAGAATCGTAGCTTGAATTCAAGCTGATGATTAAGTTCTAGGAAAAACACCTAGAAGTTACTCTTTCCTCCTCTTTGCTCTTTGAAGTTCAATTCAGATGAGGAACGCAGTGTGCTTTTGAAGTTGCAACACATATTCTTCAAGAATTTGAAATTTCGTTGCTTGGAGCCACACGACAAATAAAAAGCAATAAGTCTGCAACTTCCAATGCGCACTACGTCCCTTGGCTGAATTGAATGCATTTTTTCCCGTTTATCTAGACTGTCAATTGAACCTATGGGGAACAAGAAATCATACTTGAAGGATGCATAAAGCGCTTTCCAACTTAATTAGCTACACAATACATCATATCTTACCTCATGCTGATTAATGTGCAACGTGCTATATTGCTATTATGTGGAAAATGAGCAATGTGATCACTTATCTTTGAATAAAATTGTATTCCTACAAGGAAGCAAATAGGATCACATATCTGTTAAATAAAACTGTATTCCCCATGATATATAGGTTATGCGGAGATAACTTTACTGTTGCTCCGAGACAAGCAAACTTGATACATGTCATATGTATCAAGTATAGGAAAACAACAAACAATAAAAGGAAATAAAGTCAGTTTTGTCACTTACATTGCTTTTTGCATTGCTTTCATTGTAGCTGCTGAGATTCTCAAAGCATCAAGAGTTTCAGTTGTAGCTTTAGCACTTTCTAGTATTATCATCTACACACTAGGAAGACTCCGTTGGATCTGCAAAACTTATTGTTTGGCACCAAATATTTTAAGATAGACCTAGAGAAATAAGCTTTATGTTGACATGGTAGCAGTGTACAAACTCAAATGTAATTGATGGAATATGGATAAACTAAAATGATTTTCTTTTTTCTAGAAAGTAATTATTTCACATGGGTTTTGTCAATACATGGTTTGACATCAGCAATTTCATGTGACAAAACTGATGAGAGAGTAGTATGAGTGCTGTATATTGCATAAGGCAAAACGCAGTGAGAAATTTTTTCGTATTCCTTATCAGTTGTGCCATGCCATTTTATTTTATTTGACACACGACACTATGCAAGTCTTACCTTTCAATTAATTATAACTACTCCTTTACCTTTATCCTCTCCTTTTCTTCTCCAGAATTCTTTGTTTATGTCCAAAATAAGTGTCTTTTTGGACTTACAAATTTGGACCAAAATAAATATCATTTTAATCAAGAAGGCATTATTTTTTTTTCAAATTTATCCTTGCCCTCATAAATAATAAGTACTACTTTGTAAAGTCTTTCCATGCTAATTTACATTTACAAAAAGATTAGTAGAATCTTTTCCCATACGTGTAGATATTGGCTCAATATCCATTTAAGAATAAACCAAGCATCCGAGAGCCTAAGGAAATTCGCATAGTACGGGAAACGATCAAATACGAAAATATAGTGAGATAAAATGAGGAAAGAAACTTACGCTGGATCATTGTTGGAACCATCATCCATATTAGCAAATAAAAAGGTTCTAGTTAAATACTATGAGGAGTAACTTCTTATGGGAGGGAAATGCAGATAGAAAGAAGTTACATTTGGTAAAATAGCAAAAGGTAATAACTGCTAAAAAGGGAGGAGGTATGGGGGTTAGAAACTTGAGAATGCACAATAAGAGTTTACTATATAAATGGTTGTGGAGATACAATGATGGAAAGGAAAGCACTTGGAAAAACTTATAGATGCCAAATATGTGAAGAAGTATACATGGAGGCCTGCAACTGTTCACAGTTCAACAAAAGGCAATATCTGGAGCAATATTAGTAGGCTGTGGAATGAATTTCAACAACACACTAGGCTGAAGCTGGGAAATGGAAGTGAAATCAGATTCTGGACTGAAGTCTAGGTGGGGGATGTGAGGTTAAGTAACAGATTTCCAAGCCTATATAATTGTTCTATTATCAAAGATGGACATGTTGCCGAGTTTTACTCCACAAATGGCTGGCAATTAAATTCCAGAAGAGGTTTTAATGACTGGGAGATGGAAGAAGTGGGACAGATACTCCAATTGTTGAGCACAACAGAGATAGAGCAAAACAAGGAGGATCGATTTGTATGGACAGCAAACAGTGATATGCAATACTATGTTAAAAGCTGTTATAACCTTCTCCAGATTGTCTCCAGAAACAATCTGATTCTTATGATTCTAATTGGCCTTGGAAAATGTTATGAAGAACCAGAGTGCCTACCAAAGTGGCTTGTTTTGGGTGGATTGCCATCAGAGAAGCTTGTCTTACGTAAGATAATCTACAAAAGAGAGGATTTAGTCCAAGTAACAGGTGTTATTTATGTGAAGAAGAGTTGGAAACTGTTAACCATCTGTTTATCCACTGTAAAATTGCTAAACAGTGCTGGGAGCTTTTTTTGAATTTGAGAGGTGTTTCTTGGACTATGGTATCAGACATAAATCCATTACTGTTTAGCTGGAACGGACAAAAGATAATAAGAAGTAAGAAGCAGCTTTGGAGGACCATTCCTTTATGCATCTTCTGGACCATTTGGGAAGAAAGGAACAATGCTTGCTTTGAGAATAGAAGGATTCACATCTCTAGAATTAAAAATAATTGTATGCAAAAATTATTTTTTGGGTGTAAATGACGTTTAGTTGAGAGTGTGGATCAGTATTTAGAGTTTTTGGATTCGTTAGGAAACTTGTAATTGAAGTTCTGCTGCTGCAGGTGTTTGGCTGCTCTTGATGTAACCTTTGTACCATCTTGGTAACTTTATTAATAAAATCTTTACCTTATAAAAAAAAAAGAAGAAGAGGTTCTTGTCATGTTACTTGAACAAGAAGAACTGATTGACCTCATAATAACTTGTGTCATGTTATAATCCTTACATTAGAGGATAAGGTTATTTCAAAAAGAATAACAAATGGACAAAATCAGAAGCAACATTAACTATGAGAAAATGGTAAGAGAATCAAGTATCACATTTCAAGCCTTACTTTTTTCATTGAAGAAGAATGAGGAGGAGGAAAAAGAAAGGAGGATCAAATTTGATAAAAGCAAGCAGTGTCATTGTCTTGATTCGTTGGACTCTAACATTAACAAGTTGCTTATTCACATCAATGAGGAATGTAATTTCAAAAAAAGTTGCTTATTTAGTTCCTTCCATTTTTTTAAAATCTTTTTATTGCATCATCATCATCATCCCTTTTGTTAAGATTTATCTTTAGATTCTTCAAAATTAGCACATACGTCTTCAAATAATGGCATTCCTGAATGAACCGTGTCCTTCTTGCTTAAATGCCTATTCTACATGATCTTGCTTGAAGGGTTCTTTTCGGTTTAGATCTTAAAAATAACTAATCAGAATGCTTTAAGCACAATGAATCCAATGGGAGACCAGGTTTCGAATCTCAGTCGAGGCAGTAAAAGTGATTTCTCCCAATCTACTAAAGTCTTAGCGAGCAGGTTTACTATATTGGTGATGCAATAGAATAGTAGAAGTGCACAAAACCTAGCTCGAACACCACATTTATGGAAAAGAAAGAAAAGAGAAAAGGAAGGATCACATCCGACAATGGGTGAAAGTAACACATGTAAAAAAAGGAGAGAAAAATTCGTTTGAAATTGTTTGACTATGTCATATGTGGGCCTCCTGATACACTAGCTCACAAGTGTGTTAATTTGATGACTAAAGGTACTAAAAAGGGATGAGGTTTCTCAAAATCACGTGGAGGAAAGTTGCATCAGTGAAGCCTTAGTTAAGATTAGGACATAATAAAAGTTAAGGATCCATATATGTAATACTAATTAATCGGAATTAAACTAGTTATATAGTGATAAGTCTGATATTTAGAGAACCCTTAGTTTCCCTTAAAAGGGAAGTTATTTGGTATTGGAATGAAATGGACATGAATAGAGTAAAGTTGATATAGAGAATTCATTTAGCCGACCCCAATTAATATTGAAAAGACTTGGAAGGCTATGTGAACTCTTGGTCTAATCTGCTTTTAAATGGTAATTTGGATGCTTAAAGTCGGGAAATCTCGTTTACTCTTACTGTATGTATTAACTTTTAGCTGTGAAGCTTTTTCTCTTGTTGATTTAATCATCTGAACGCTACTGATTCATTACGCTCCTCATGTAGAGTACACTTCCACAACGAGGAGGTGAAGTGAATCTAACTTTGGGAGGAATTGACTTGAATAATTCAGGGAGGTAATAAATGAATCATGGTCTGTTATTTTTGTATGTTCAGAGTCTATGCCTTGCTCTTACTACAGTTCCTTGCTATTTAGTGTTGTCGTTAGAGAAGATAAAAAGCTTTTGACCGTGCTGTTTCCCGATGGACGTGATGGGCGAGCTTTTACTCTTAAGGTATCTCTCTCTCTCTCTCTCTCTCTCTCTCTCTCTCTCTCTCTCTCTTCTAAACACAAATATCATCCCAGGAACTCTTAATGCATGTTACAAGCAATTTACTAGGAGGAGTTGGGCAGCAAAATAAGTTGAATTTCTGGTTATTCTTTTCTAAAAAGCTTGAACCTCCACGGGTTACTTTACACTGGTCTCTTTGTACTCTAAAACTCTAGGATTATAGAAAACTGAACATGCAACTCAAGGACGTGCTCCAAACTGAAATTATTTTTTTTTTTGTTGAGAAAAGGGTAAGTAACTTATTTTAAATAATTTTGTTTCAGCAAAACAATATAATCAGGCCTATTAGTCTTAGATAAGCCTGATGACTACATATGTATAATGGACTGTTATAGTTAACAGTAGGAACAATTCCAAAATGACTTGAGTTCTAAACACATATCTACTTCCACTTGCAAGTAGTGTACCCCCCCCCCCCCCCCCCCCGAAAAAAAACACCAAGCTCCCATGCCTGCTAAAGTATACTTATTCCTGGATCATAAATTAGTATTTTGAGCCTTGAACTGCAGGCAGAGACATTGGAGGATCTATACGAGTGGAAGACCGCCCTAGAGCATGCTCTTGCACAAGCACCTAGTGCTGTTCTTGTTATGGGACACAATGGCATTTTCCGAAATGACACTGGTGATTCTATTGAAGGGTCTTTCCATCAATGTTAGTAATGTTATCTTCCAAGACTTCCGGTTTACATTGTTAATGCTCCAGATGAGATTTGGCTGCTATGTCCAGTTGAAACTTGCCTTGTTCCCTGTTTGTTGTTAGGGCGTAAAAATCTGACCAGGTTTCTTTTTATTCAGGGAGGGATAAACGTCCTGTTAAATCTTTAGTTGTCGGAAGACCAATTTTGCTCGCCTTAGAAGATATAGATGGAGGCCCATCATTTCTTGAAAAGGCACTGAGGTTTCTTGAGAAGTTTGGTAAGGCAACCCTTTCCCTCCTGAAATATGGGTTGTGCAAGAGTAATGTTGAAATATTGTTTGCTTTAAATTACATGTTTACTTTAGTTGGATAACCTTTTCCGGTTGGTGTAATATCTTCTTTTGTTGGATAAACTTTATGTGTTATTGTGTTTGGAAACGTGGATTAAGGCGTACTTGATGTTGATATTGCTTGGAAATTTTCCATTTTCCAACAACTTATGGCCAGAAAATTTGGAAAATCTAGAAAGCTCAGGCATATTGATTCTAAACACAAGAAGCAAACCCAAACTTGTTCTTTCTTATTTGTGCATACGTATTAGCTATAACGATGTTCTACAAGCTGTTGATTATAATTAGAGGAGTGTTGATATAAACTGTTGATTATATAGTTGTTCCAGTTTCTTTTGTTGATTATTGAAAAGTAGTCTATCGTTCCTAGTTTCTTTTTGGTGTACTCATGAGGTCCCTATTTGTATAGAGGATTGGATCTCTTTTGTTGAGAACCATATTTTGGTGTAGGTTCTCTCTTTTTTTTGGTACACGACTTATATACAGGGTTAGTCCCCACTTGTTAATAAATTATTTACCTTATAAAAAAAATAGCTGTTCTATAAGCTCTGGGTGTTATGTTGATCTTGAGGAAATTGAATGATGGAAATTCTTAGTTTGTGAAGAGCCCCAGTTTCTCTCTTGTTTCTCTTTAATTTCTGATCCTATTTTCCTTTCCTCTGATACTTGTTGCAATATTGAATATCTGCTTAAATCACATATTATGATGTTGACATTGTTGTCTCTCCCTTACGGAGGATGTTGAATGGGTTTAATGATGATCAGGTTATATTTGTAAATTATTTTAATTATAAACTGCCTATTTAGGAACCAAGGTCGAAGGTATATTGCGACAATCTGCAGATGTCGAGGAAGTGGAGCGGAGAGTAAAAGAATATGAACAAGGTACATCTGCTCTAGTGCATGACTGCCATCTGTTGGATGCAGTATTACATTTCAAAAAGGCTTGTCTATCTGTACCATCTAATTTCACTATGTTTCAAGAAATTGAAGTATTGTTTAGGTCTGGAATGCATTTTGGTTATTTATTCCGTGCTATTCTATGTTATCTCTGATTTTTATAGTCTGTACCTTGGTTTAGCAATTTTTTTTTGATACGGTAAGATAGTTTTAATAATGAAGAGGGCTGAAGGTATGCAAAAGTACAGAAGATCCAAACCAGATAACCTCAACAGTTGCTGCAACAAGGTTCGAAAAAATCCAAAGAAATGCTGGATTTTTCAGCATACTGCCCCTACTCCACGAGTAAAAGTTTTGACACGCATCTAGTCTTTACGAAAGATATATGATGTTTTTTCCCCTTCAAAACACCTATTGTTCCTCTCCAACCAAGTACTCCACATAATGCACAGTGGGATGGTCTTCCACGTTGGCTTCAAGCTCATGTCCAACTTCTGATTCTGCCAGAGAGTGAGATGGTCTTTCACATCTTGTGGCATCATCCAACTTACTCCAAATATATTCGGAGGCCAAATTTGCCAAGCGAAGTTGCAACGGAAAAAGTGATGTCTATTGGATTCCAAGGATTCTTCACATAAGAAGCATCTGTTTCCAAGGGAGAATCCCTTCCTTGTAACTCGTCCTAAGTCAAGCAAGCTTCCATTGCAGCTGTCCAACCAAAGCTAGCTGCTTTAGGGGGAGCTTGTGTTTTCCAGGCTGAGCAGAATGTTCACGGCATTACTTCTCCTCCCACTTGCTTTTGCATTGCTCCTCGCAGAAATGCCCTTAATTAAGTGTAGAGTGCCGATTGCATTTGAGTAAAGGTCGATGTAGTGCTTTGCAACAGAACTAGGGTCTCACTAATGGTCCAATCCTGTGTTTTCTAATGCAATGGCCCCATCTATTTGTCCGATCTATCAGTTTTTATAACTGATGATGAAATAATTGCTATTCACACGAACTCGTGTACGACCATTATCTCTTTCTGTTTTCTCCCTACTTTTATTCTCCTTTCGTTTAGTGTCGTGGATGTGGTCTAGCTAATTGTTTTTTGAAAAAGAACATGAAGGAGAATTTGTTTTGGTGGTTTACTATATGTCCTTTTGTCCTGTTAAATATTGGATTCTCCTTCGCGTGCTGATTTCAAATTGATCTCCATAGGAAAAACTGAATTTGTGCCGGAGGAGGATGCTCATGTAATTGGCGACTGCGTCAAGGTATTGGTTAATATTTGATGAACTTCCACTCATTTGCTGCGCCCCCCTAATGTTGTTTCTCATTTTTATATCTTGATGCTCTTTTAATACAATATAATTGGTGCTACATTTATGCAGCATGTGCTTCGTGAGCTGCCATCATCTCCTGTTCCTGCTTCCTGTTGCACCGCTTTGTTAGAAGCTTACAGTAAGTAAATTTCCAATTCCTTTATAAGAGATTTTGTAACCATTTTCTGAGTATTTCTAATTTTCTTGTTACTTGTAGTCACCACGTGGCTCTCTTTCTTGTTATTCCTTGTAGTCTCTTTTATACTTGTGTTTGTTTGCTTTATCCTGCACAGCGTTTAATTATAGAGAAAAAGGTGCTCAAGTTGTGGGCTTAAACTCATGTTCTTTCCTCAAAGCTAACAAAATTTATTACATTATAATTTTTTGTTTAGTTTCACGCTCCCCAAAGTCATGTATAGCACTCACTATGACCAACTCGACAATATAAATGCCACAGAAGCTTGGTCAATGGTCAGAATAGCAGTTTCAAACATGTTCAGGTGTCTCAATGAAAACCTGGAACCCGTGGAGTTTGGGGGGGGGGGGGGAAACAGAATTCCGTGCTAGTGCGGGTGTCTATTTACCTATTTAGCCAAAAAAAACTAAAAGACAAAAGACGAGAATTCTGTCAAATGCCAACCAGAACAGATATGAAAGAAACTTTAAACTATGTGCTTCAGCTTTAGGCAATGATGTCTTGCCATCTTCCACACCTGCCAAGAAAGAAAAGAAAAGCGTTGCGATCTTCCACCTTTTTTTTCCCCGAGTTCATGATATTTTCTTGCTTCCAGCAGTCAAATAATATAAATTATCAACTTTAAGATTTTAGTTAATTATTCTTGGAACTCGGCTAGATTATCAGTTGTGAGTAAATTAGGACATTCATTACATACTTCCCGAGTTGTACCAGTCTATTTATATTTCTTAGTTGAAGTTACTGTAGATCCATGTCTTGGTTGCTTGAGTTTCTCTTCTTTGTGATTACATGGACTACTGGTTTATGATCAGTTAATATTTTCTCTTTAGACTGTTGAAACATAAGCAATTGGTTTTCTAAGTACTAGTTGTTCCACTTTTGGCCATAGAAATCGATCGGAAGGAAGCTCGGGTCAATGCTATGCGCTCTGCCATTCTTGAGACATTTCCTGAACCCAATAGGCGCTTATTACAGAGGTAGATCCATTTTGTATTTGCTGATTAATCTGCGTGTGATTCGGATTGGATCCTTGGGTTTCAGTTTTTCATGGAATCTTTTATGGTGCTGTTGTCTTCTGCTTCTAATTGGTATCACAGCGTCCTGATAGATATACAGAGTCTTAGACAATTGAATTGCAAAATCCGTCTGGATATTAATTATCTGTCAAAAAAAGAAAATCCCTCTGGATACTAGAATCAAGATCCCAGAGAAATGTTTAGCGCTGAGCGGGTTGTCCCAAAGCTTTCAACTACTGTTAGGGGATAAGTTCTAACTGCATGCTGTTGTTCCATTACTCAAAATTCTATAATCTGTATAGGGTTTTGTCTGACGCATTTTGTTTCTCTGGGGCTCAGGTTGACTTTTTCCAAAGCTTGCCACTTTCATTAATTTTCTTTGTCCATATGCTTTTTATTTATTTATTAAGATGCGATATTTCAATATACTTCTGACAAATGTGAGGAAAATAAAAGGGATAGAGACGGACATGCTCTTATAGTCTCAGTTCTACAGTAACTCGAATCATATTTACACAGTAGTTATCCTACACCTTTATTTGAGGAAGATGAACTCTGTATACTAGTGAAAGAAGTACTTTTTGTTTTTCTTTTAGCTTCAAGTGCATGCATCAGTTTACCAACCTAACCTATAATGTTCCTCCTCCTGTAGAATTCTGAAGATGATGCATACAATTTCTTCACATGCATCTGAAAATCGGATGGCTCCATCTGCTGTTGCTGCTTGTATGGCACCATTGCTGTTACGCCCTCTTTTAGCGGGTGAATGCGAGTTGGAAGATGACTTTGACGTTAGTGGAGATAACTCTGCTCAGCTTCTTGCTGCCGCTAATGCAGCAAACAATGCCCAGGCTATCATTACGACACTTCTTGAGGAATATGAGAATATTTTTGATGTAAGTGGCTCCAAAATAACTGACAAAAGTGCTTTCACCGAAAATTAAAACACTGAAGTTGCTTAAGAGTTCATTTCTTTCCTCTTTTGCGGTGCAATTTCTTTATCCTTTCTCCTTATTTATGAGTTTATTTCACCATTCTCCTTTATTTATGGCGTTTATCTTTATCCCATGGGATACCCTTTCATCTCTCTCTGCATTTATCTTTATCCCATGGGATACCCTTTCATCTCTCTCTGCATTTATTTTCTGTCTGTTTGTTCAAGACTTCCTTTTTCTCATGAAAATATTTTCTGTTTATTGACTTGGTCTATCCTACTATCGTACATATTTGTTGAACTAGCTCTGTCCTTTTACAGAATTTACTGTGATGGTTGAGCTTAGCTGTTTGTTGCCTTTGCTTACAGGACGATAATCTTCATAGGTGCTCTATTTCAGCAGATTCTCAATTTGGAAATAGTGGGAGTGAAGACTCGTCAGATGATGAAAATCTGGATATGAAGGACAATGGTTATCATGATGCTGAAAATGAGGTTGACCCAGACACCGACGATGATTGTGAGCGTGTATTGAGTGGAAAATTAAGCGAAAGCAGTGGCTCTGCTGCCAGTGATCTCTATGATTATAAGGTTCTTGTTCTCTCTTCCTCTTTCCTGAGACATGAATAAAGTGTTTCCGTTTTCCACTGCACTTACTGATTTCTTCTTTTCTCTTTCTCCATCTTCTTCATTTATTATTATTTGGAGTTGTATTATTTACTGAATCTGAACTGTTATGACTACCTTTTTTATTTTTCTGAGAGCAATTATTCCATTAATATGATTGTGGATGATATGCATGCAAAAATAAAGAATCTGGAGACAAATATAATTCTGTGAAAAACACACCCACTTATCCTTGATAATCAAATCTCGTAGGTGCTCGAAAAATTCTGTTCCGTTGTTCCTCTCTTTTCAACTCGTACACATAATTGTCAGTGACCACTTCCCATACTTTACTTCTTCTCCTCTTCCTTCTAAATATCTAGCCTGACGTCAAATGTTTGATAGTAGCTGGCATTACCAATTAAATACTAAACATATTTCATACTCTGCTCCAGAATACAGCCTTCCCAATCTCCTGCACATAAAGCACCAATTAGCATGGATTACCTTCCTCTTCCTCAATTGTTTGACAGTAGCTGACATCAAATGTTTGACAACATATTCCAAACTGTGTTTCACAAATGCATCCTTCCAGTCTCTTCCGCATAGAGCACTAAGTGGCATGGAGTACCGTCCTCATTCTCAAATCCTCGGCTATGAGTGTGGCTTCTCTCGTTGCTATCCAAGCTAAAAGTAGACATTTATAGGTGCTCTAGGACCAAATCTAAGAGTAGGCAAGAGGTATCTCCCTACTCAGTAAATTGTGATAAAATGATTTAACTATGAATAGTCTTATTAGGATAATTTGTGTTGGAATATGTGCAGTACATGATTTGTTTATATTTGTTATAGTCAAACCAACATAATAAATGAAGAAGTTTGGTGCATATATGTCTGCCAACTATTTAAAAATTAGCTACTACTGCATTTATTGCAGTCAATTCGTCCTACGGCTCTTTCTGTACGAGGATATAATTACTCTGGTTTGTGTCAGCCTGAATTCTGCTAATTTCTTATATGGACCGTTGGCAACTAGAATTTCCTGCCCTTGGTGTATTAGATTTCTGCAGATATTTATTTAGGGTGTGCATTAATTTGATATGCAGGGTTTCGGCGGTGATGATTCAGATGTTGGATCGCCTAGGGATAGTCGTGTACAAGGAGTGACGTTAAAACCAACTGTAGATACTCAGCCCCTTGCAGGTTCTAATGTTCCATTCAGCGAACAGCTGGAAAGATGTGGAAATGAGGTTGATGTTCCTTGTGAATTAGCTAGTAGTGAGTCTCAGCGGTCTATGGGTGAAATACTCTCATCTAAGGATCCTGGGCCACCTCATGGTGTCTCCGGACCTGATTCACATGCAGACAAGACTAGCAGCAAGCTAACTCCTTCTAACCTGAATGTCAAAAGATCAACCTTTTGGGGGAGAAGCAGTGTGAGTTTTGACTTTTGTCGACTGATTTCACTTGAACTATTTAGTTTTTGTTGCTTAAACACCTTTTCAGTTGTAGTTAGTTGCGTAGTTTCTTTTCTTAAACACATGGAGCTTTTTTTTCCCGATCACGTGTTTAGTTTAACTTATGTGGGCATTAATCTGCAAATCTGTGGGGTTTCTCTAGTGTCTACAACAATTGAATTTTGAAACTTTTGTATTTTTGAGAATTATCTGTGTTACCTTTTGCATACATAGATCTTGCAATTAGGAAACTTCTTAGGCTTGAAACATCAGGCTTAGTCATTGCATGCTGTACCTGTGGAGACCACAGCTAAATGATATTGCTGATTGGGATAAGATAATCATATTAATAGAACTTTAAATATGTCGGACAAAAACAACAATTCGCTCTATTTTCCTTAAATATGTAATCAAGCTTGGGAGAACTATTGATCAGTAGCATGAAAGCTTAGTTAGCTTACTTTGCTAGAAAGTATACAACAAAAGAAAGGGTTGTGTCTGTTACCCTTATGATGACAGCCGACATTGGGAATCTGATCTTTTGTTTGTTTTCTTTTGCACAGGCCAGAAAAACGCCATCAACGGAATCAATTGATTCCTCTGGAGAGGAAGAGTACGGCTTCTTCTATTATTCACTCTCTTCCCCCCCCCCCCACTCCCACTCACTCCCTCCCTCCCCCTCTCTCTCTATCTCCCGTGGGGTCTAGAGAAACTTGTTCCATCTAATTGAGTGTTAATACGAGAACTTCCTTTTTAACAACAACAACAAACCCAGTGTAATCCCATAAGTGGGGAATATGACAACTTCCTTTTACTTAAATTAGATAATTGAAGATTGATGATTAACAGATCTCTCTGTGGCATCAATTTGGATATTTACTTCCTTATTGTTTTTTGTTTTGGGTGTTAGGATTGTTCTGTACAAACTTGTGCTCTCGTGAAGTGTCCAAATATTCGTCATTAATGTTCTATGACAAACTTGTTCTTTGTTTTGGATGTGATGTCCTTATATGTGTGTGCGCCTCTCTATATTTGTATGATTCACATTTTTCTGGATTCAGATCATACATTCAATACTGAAAGATAAAATGCTTTATCACTTTCAGATTCTATTACATTAATGAGTTAGTTTAAATCTTTTGTCATTCCATTATTATTCAATGTCCATTCCATTATAGTTGTACTATACCAGCCATCTATTTCATATTTTGTATTTCGTATTCTGTATTTCATATTTTATATCTCTTATATATTGTTGTTATTTTTATTACGCATTTTTATGGTACTAATATATCATCTCCTATTGCTTTTTTGAGCCGAGGGTCTCCTGGAAACAGTCTCTCTACCCTTCGGGGTAGAGGTAAGGTCTGCGTACATATTACCCTCCCCAGACCCCACTTGTGGGATTATACTGGGTCGTTGTTGTTGTTGTTGTTGTTGTCCTTTCTAATGTGGGCCATGATGACTTGTCGATAGGCTCGCTATACAGAGACTTGAGATTACCAAAAATGACTTGCGCCATAGGATTGCGAAGGAAGTAAGTTACATCAGTAGGCCTTGACCTCTTAATTCATCTTATCATTCCTTTTTTCTGAGACCATTTACCTTAAACTTTTGCTAGGCAAGAGGAAATGCAATTCTGCAGGCGAGCTTGGAGAGACGGAAGCAAGCCTTGCATGAGCGCCGCTTGGCTCTTGAGCAAGATGTATGATTTATTTCCCGTGTAATAAATTCCTAGAAAGCCTACAAATAATTGTGTATTTTCAAGCTAACTTCTTCCTTTTTCCAGGAGGGTCTCTGTTTAAATATGTAGTGGCTGCACTAGATTTACATACATATATACTACTACAAAACCATACACTTGGCGACCTCTTTCTTTTTTGTCATTTATACCCTTTTTTGGGGGTGATTATTTAACCTTTCCCATACAATTTCATTCCTTTCTATTTGATCTAACTTTTCTTAGTCATTTGGTCACTATAGAAAATATAGCTGGTTTCTCGTTGATAAAATTTCTACTTCTCCTTCTATGTGTTCATTCTAATTTAGGATGTGCTGTGCACTTGTAGTTGATGAAACTCTTTGTTCCACAAGCTTCTATGCATCTTCGAATGTGTGAGATACTGTGTGATTTTGTTGAAGGTTGCAAGACTACAAGAACAGCTACAAGCTGAGAGGGATCTAAGAGCTGCACTGGAAGTTGGTTTGAGCATGTCTTCCGGACAATTGTCGGGCTCTCGTGCTATGGATTCCAAGGTTTGTATTGATGATTCGGTAGTTTTATATTGTTCCTGTTTTGGTTGATTTTGTTATGTTTCTGAAAGGACTTGTACTTTCTTAAAGACTAGGGCTGAGCTCGAAGAGATAGCCCTGGCAGAAGCAGATGTGGCTAGATTAAAGCAGAAAGTTGCTGAGTTGCATCATCAACTTAATCAGCAACGGCAGCATCACTATGGCTCACTATCTGATGCTTGTGATCGACTTCAACATGGGCAAAACCATAATTCTCAACTGTAAGTTTTGGAATAGTCTTGAATGTTTTCAGGCCCCTTGCTTCAATTTCATGTACTTCTTGGTTGCATGCAGCCATTAACAATGTACTCCCTCCGTCATTCTATGTGGCACTCTTTTCTTTTTAGTCAGTCCCAAATCTTTCCTTATTTAGAAAAAAATTATTTTTAGAATTTCTACTTTAGCCTTAATGACTTGATTTATGGCCACACAAATATCTATGGTTTGTTTTAGACCACAAGTTTCAAAAGTCTATTTTTTCCCTAAACTCCGTGCCTAGTCTCACACTACCACATAAATTGGGATGGAGGGAATACTTATTATTTATGAAGATTTCTTCAATGGATTTCCAACTTTTCATCATGTGCATTTCAGTTTGATTAAACATTTAAATGATGATCTAAGCTATTAAAACGAACGAAAAAAAAATTTTGTCCATGTATTTTTGTTCCAAGCAAGGAATAACTTAACACCACTGCAAGTGCTAGTGATAGTGCCTTTTTTCTCATGTACTATAGCAGAAGATGGTGGAGAAAACGGCAAAAGAAGGAATAATTTGGTCTATTTTTAGGAAAAGAGGATCGATGTGTCTTAATTAGTGAAAATGTGTGATTTTGTTGTGGATCAAGGAATAACCTCATGTTAATTACAGTGACGGCTTGAGCAAGTTTTAAGCTAGTGAAGCATTATGGTTTAATGTACTCTGTGTCATTTTATTGCACTGTCTGTTCCCTTTTCTGTTACACTATTTAACTGAGCACAGTCTTATATGTTAATCTTTTCATATAAGTAATGATGTCAGAAAATAATTATATAGTACTTGAAAGATTTGCTTGGAAGAGAAAATACAACATCAAAGTTTAAATTTTAATTGTTAAATGAATCTAATGTTCTGAAATTTGTATGAGATAATATTATGACTAGATAGGATCAAATACGTTAGAAATCCCAAAATGGAAACAAGTGTCTTGCAAATTGGGATAGATAAGTAATAATCCGGCTGAGAAGTGATTGTTCTTTGACTTGTAGCTGCAAATGTAGATAAGTTTTAGCTGGGGTGGAGGGAGGAACAATTTATTCAGCTGTGGAAGTTGGGTTTCTTTTGGTGTCCAACAACTAAGCCATTATTAGGCATTACGGAAATAAAAACAGGCAATAGTTTTCTTCTGAGATGGAACAGTTGGATATGTGCCTATTATTTAAGCTTGGATATTTAGCATCTGGTTGTGGGTACTGCCTCCATGTTACAACACCGCAACACATTGTTTTTTCCCTCGTCATAGAAATTTAGAAAGTGTTCAGCATGAGATGTTGGAATTACATTTCATCTTTGGGCATGCATATTTGAAAGAATTGGGGGGAGATTGAAGTGAAATCATCTTTCATCTAACACGTTGTTGATAAATTTTTCCTTATGAAGTGTGTTTTTATCTGCAGGAAGTATTTTCAGCAAGATTTTGACGCAACACTTGCTTTCTGTAATCATGAAAGAAGACAAAGAAGTGAGGTGATTTTTATCATTTGTAGTTTAATAAGCATAGTGATGGGTATACACATTTTATTACACAATATTGGCTCATACATAGAGGTTAACTTGCAGCATCATATCTGTGTCTCGACCTGGATCTCAGAATTCTTAATCACGCTGTAATTGGCGTTACATCTTCTTATCTGTGCTCTTAAGCTATATATCTTGCTTCTTCCTGTAATTTTGTATGATAAGCACTCTGTAGTTGGCTTCTTACTTCTGCTACTCCCTAACTTGTCCCTCCCTCTTGCTTCTTTTTTGCTTAATCTCATATCTTCATTGTTTTAAGGATTTTGAGTTGGAGACACTGCTTTTTTTGTCTATAAGGGAGCAAATTTTAAACCCCTGCCCCGTATATTTTATGAGTGCTTTACTTTTAGTGCTACATGAGCTATAATTTGAGAACGTACAGCTAGTAACCATGGGATTCGCTGAAAAACCATGGAAGATCAATCTTTACATAAATATATACTTCGATTCACTCAAAAGCTCTTTCGACCTTTACCGCTATTGCATCAGTTCCTCTTCTTTTCGTACCTGAAGATGTGAATGTCAACTCTCTTCCCATTTGTGCAGATATCCACCTACAAGCTGTGAGAAATTACTCTCTTGTAATTGGTGGAATAACTTCTTACTTTGTTCCATGCTATAGTTTTATAGCTTGTTAGATCCATGCACATGTCTTATGCCGAGATTAGACTTAGGAGCTGAAACAATGATAGCCTCGTATATTCTGTGGGTGTGAGGTTTATATATTGAAGTTCATCACCTAATGACAGATATTCAGGCGTATTTATTATCTCTAGTAACCACTAGAATCTGCAGGAAACTTAAAAGGTTTTTAAGCATTTAAACTAATGCTGTTAGAGCTGAACTGTTGGGCCAAAAAAGCCTCTTTTTTTTTCCTTTTGTCAATGAAAATTATTTGTAAAAAGGATAGATGCATATCTTCTTGAAATTCTGACCTCAAGGTAGTAAATCACTATTTTCATCCAATATTCTTCAGTTGTGTATAAATTTTCATAAATGCTAAAACTTCTGAAATTAATGCAGGAATTTCTGGGTGCAGATATGAGGAATGTTAAAGGACAAGTACTGAAATCTGGCCCCAGCAGTAGACAACCTGCTCGAAAGCTATTTCTTGATACAACCTTAAGTGATTCCAAGAGTACTGAGGCTTCAACTAGTTTATCCTTGGATGAACTCGGTGCCATTGATTCTCCTTCCGTGCATTCTACTTCAAGGACCGCTGAGGTAACATAAATAAAAGCTTCTGCTGTTTCTCGTTCTCAACAGCTCATGAGCAAGCGGTCACACTATAGGCTACAATGCAAACTCATGCACACTTGGATGACTCCAACGCTATAGAAATGATATAACATAATTTGGCAGGATTCCTTATATAGGAATTCAGCCAGCATGGTTTTCTCTTATCACTTTTTGATTTAGCAACATCAGGCTTGTTGTTTAGTAACTTTGTTAGATCATCCTTAACTAGAGGTCTCGAATTCGAGCTCTAAGAATGGAGTCGTCTTTGAGAGAGCACTAAAACCTCCTATAGTGGGTTTTCTATGGCATGAATCTGGATTTAGTCGAACTTGTGTTAGATCTAGCTTCAATACATTGATCTATATGATGATTGTGCAGATACGATTATTTTGAACTTCACTGTTATGTTGTGATGATCTTTGACGATGAATTTAGCAGGCGATGGATTATAGCCAACATCCCTCAGCTGCATCTTCCACTTTGGTAGAATTAACAACGCGTCTGGACTTCTTCAAAGAAAGACGGTCACAGCTCATGGAGCAACTCCATAACCTCGACTTAAACTATGGATCAACATCTCAAGACTTTATGTACAAACCTTCATCTCCGTCATGGAACTGACTAAAATTTTTGTACGAGGCACGTGAAGGGAAGCAGCCGATATCTCAGCATTTGTACATCCTCTGTATCATAGCATATAACTCTCTCATGTACTTTATGTACTACCAGATGTACCCTTTTGTTTCTTCCACTTCTTTTCTGGTTTTAGTTATATCATTCATTCTGAATTACACCGAAAAAATAAATAAATACTTTTTGCTGTATAATAGTAGGACATGTGTCTTACCGAATGGAATTTGAAAAGCTCGGGCGACATGCTTCGAATCGACTAAAATTTTGTGGGCCCACAAGGTAGATGGCGTGGGCTATAATGGATACAGTGAAATCAATCTTTTTTTCACACTCCCTCTCACTGGCCTGAAACATATACAAATCATGAATTCTTCAGAGCGGGCAGGCAGGCCGGGGGTATGGGGACCGTCGAAGCCATGGATAGAGACTTAGCCCCTGCTTTATTTAAACAGCAAAGATAAGGTTTAAGACCGTCTCTTCTTTTCCACATCCTCATTCCTCCTTTCCGAATACTTAAGCTTCTAGTGCTGCAGAACCAGCTTTCCCAATCAATCAATTAAAATTAATGTGTAGGAACCTGCCCTCATCAAACTGATCTGTTGCACAATAGTCATTGTTTCGCCATGACCGGTCCATAAAGTAGGAATTCAGGATGATTTTTACTTTTTTGTGTGCTAATTTCCCCCTCTATTTTCATGAATTAGGTCGACGGCTTTGAATTGCCTAAAATATTGTGGGCCCGTTAGAAATAACCTAATGAACGATAGTCATAGTTTTGTCGATTGTTCCTCGTTTTTGGGCATATTAGGGGCCATAAAAAAGCAATTCAGGATGATTCGCCATAAAAAGACATTTGTCACTGTATTCCAATGACTTACGAATTCGGGTGATGGACTCCGTATCAATTTAAGGATATAAAATAGGAATTCAAAACGATTTTAAATTTTTTGTGTGCTAATATTCACACCATTTTCAAGAATTCAAGCGATGAGCTTCGAATCGCCTAAATTTTTTTGGGCCCATAAAAAGTAATCTAATGAAGAACAGTCATTGCTTCGCCTTGACTGTTCTTCGTTTTTTGGTGTTTAATGCCATAAAACAGGAGTTCACAATGATTTCAAATTTTTCATGTGCTAATATTCGCGCTATCTTCATGAATTTGGGTGATGAGCTTCGAATCACCTAAAATTTTTGTGGGCTTATAAAAAATAATCTAATGAACAGTAATCATTGCTTCACCATGACTGTTCTTCGTTTTTTGGCATTTATTGCCATAAAAGAGAAGTTCAGGATGATTTCAAATTTTTAGTTTGCTTTAGTCTACGCCTTCTTTATGAATTCAGGTGATGGACCTCGTATCGCCTAAAATTTTGTGGGCGCAAAAATGACCTAATGAACAATAGTCATTGCTTCTCCATGAATGTTCATCTTTTTTTTTTTTTTTTTTTTGCGTTTTAGGGCATAAAATGAGAATTCATGATGATTTCTAATTTTTCATGTGCTAATATTTACGCCATTTTCAAAAATTTGGGCGAGGGTTTCGAATCGCCTAAAATTTGTAAGTCCAACAGAAATGACCTAATGAACAATAAAAATCGATTCGCTAATGACTTTTCCTTATTTTTTGGTGTTTTAGGGCCATAAAATAGGAATTCAACATGATTTTCAAATTTTTGTGTGCTAAATTCCATGCCATCTTCATGAATTCAGGTTATGGCCTCCGAATCGCCTAAAAGTTTGTGGGGCCATCACAAACAATTTAATGAACAATAATCATTGCTTTGCCACGATCCTCTCTCATTTTTTTGAAATTTTAGGGCCATAAAACAAGAATTCAGGATGATTTCTAATTTTTTGTGTATTAATTTTCACACGTTCTTCATGAATTCGGGCGACGGGCTCCACATCGCCTAAAATTTTGTGGGACCATCAGAAATGACCTATTGAAAATGATCATCACTTCGCCATAACCGTTCCTCATTTTTTGGCATTTTAGAGCCGTAACATAGGAATTCAAGGCGAATTCCAATTTTTATGAATTCCACGCCATCATCATGAATTGGGGTGACGGACTCCGAATTGCCTAAAAATTTTTATTGGCCCATTAGAAATGATCTAATGAACAATAATCATTGCTTCGCTCCGACCGTTGCTCGTCTTTAGGCGTTTAAGGCCATGAAATGAGAATTCACAATGATTTCTAATTTTTCATATGCCAATGTCCACACTATCTTCAATAATTCGGAAACGGGCTCCGAATCGCCTAAACTTTTTTGTGAGCCCATCAGCCATCTCCTTAGTGTCTTGCCATTCCTTCTTGTTAATACAGAAAATCTAACTCATTATAAGGTAAAACTCTTAGAGTCCTACTTAAAGTTAAAGGTAGTTCTTTAGTTAAGCAAGGAGAGCAGAAACTGAGGGAAGATCTTTAGATATTTTTTCCAGAGGAGGACTTCCTTGATCGCCTCATTCTTCAACCATGGGTTAAGAAGTGGCTAAAATCTCTCCGATGGTAGTGTATATTACGCTCATGGTCTGACCTAATGAACAATAATTAATGCTTTTTCTTGACCGTTCCTCACTTTTTGGTATTTTAGAGTCATAAAACAGGAATTTAACATGATTTTCAATTTTTTATGTGCTAAACTCCACGACATCTTCATGAATTCAGGCTACGGGCTTTGAATCGCCTAAAGTTTTGTGGGCCCATAAAAAAATAATCTAATAAATAATAGTCAATGCTTCGCTATGAGTGTTCCTTGTTATTTGGCATTTTAGGGCCATAAAACAGAAATTCATAACGATTTCTAATTTTTCGTGTGCTAATATCCATACCCTTTTCATGAATTCGGGCAACGGGCTCCGAATCGCTTAAAATTTTAGGTGCCCGTCAGAAACGACCTAATGAATAATATCCATTATTTCGCCACAATCGATCCTTGATTTTTGGCATTTTAAGGATGTAACACAGGAATTTAGTACGATTTTAAATTTTTCGTGCGCTAATGTTCATGAATTTAGGTAACGGACTCTGAATTGCCTAAAATTTTGTGGCCTCATAAAAAACGACCTAATGAATAATCATCATTGCTTCGCCATGACCGTTCCTCATTTTTTGGTGTTTTAGGGCCATAAAATACTAATTCAACATGATTTTTAATTTTTCGTGCGCTAACTCCACGCCATCTTCATGAATTCGGGATACGAGTTTCGAATCGCCTAAAATTCTACGGGCCCATCAGAAACGGCCTAATGAAAATAGTTGTTATTTCGCCATGATCGTTACTTGTTTTTTGTATTTTAGGGCTATAAAACAGGAGTTTTGGATGATTTCTAATTTTTCGTGTGCTAATGTCGATGCTATCTTCATGAATTCGAGCTACGAGTTCTGAATCGCCTAAAATTTTGCGGGCCCATCAAAAATATCCTAATGAATAATAGTCATTGCTTCTCCATGACCACTTCTCATTTTTTGTTTTGGCATTTTAGGGCCATAAACTAGGAATTCAAGACAATTTCCAATTATTTGTGTGCTAATGTCCACGACATCTTCATGAATTCAGGCGGTGGGCTCCGAATGGCCTAAAATTTTGTGGGCCCATAAAGAGCGACTTATGAATAATAATCATTGCTTTTCCATGACCGTTCCTCATTTTTTGATGTTTTAGGGCCATAAAACAGGAATTCAAGACGATTCCTAATTTTTCGTGTGCGTTCGTCATGCAATATTCATGAATTCGGGCGACGAACTCCGAATTGCATAATATTTTATGGGACCATAAAAAAATAATCTAATGAACAATAGTCATTGCTTCATCATAACTGGTCCTCATTCTTTGGTGTTTTAGAGCCATAAAACATGAATTCAAGATGCTTTTTAATTTTCCTTTGCTAATGTCGACACCATCCTTTTGAATTCGGGTGACGGGATCCGATTGGGACCATAATATTGATCGAATAAATAATAGTCATCGCTTCTACATGATTTTTTTTATCATTTTTATGCTTTAGGCCAATAAAATAGATTCGAGATGATTTCTAATTTTTCGTGTGCTTTAGTCCACGTCGTTTTCATGAATTCGGACAACTGGCTTTGAATCGCCTAAAATTTTGTGAGATTATCAGAAATAACCTAATGAATAATAGTTATCGCTTCACCATGATCGTTGCTTGTCTTTGGGAATTTTAAGGCAATAAAATAGGAATTTACGATAATTCTCAATTTTTCGCGTGTCAATCTTCATGAATTCGGGCGACAGGTTCGTATTCGCCCAATATTTTGTGGGTTTATCAGAAGTGACTTAATGAACAATAGTCATTGCTTTGCCATGATTGTTCCTCATTTGTAGTGTTTTAGGGCCATACAATAAGAATTCAGAACGATTTTTAATTTTTCGTGTGCTAATGTCCACGCCATCTTCATAAGTTTGGGCGATGGGCTCCGAATCGCTTGTAATCTTGTGGGTCATAAGAAACGATCTAATGAGCAATACTCATTGCTTCACCATGATCATATATTTTTTATTTTGTGTTTTAGGACCATAAAATGGGAATTCAAGATGATTTTTAATTTTTCGTATGCTAATGTCAACACCATCTTCATTAATTCATGTAACAGGCTTTGACTCGCCTAAAATTTTGTAGGCATACAAAAAATGACCTAATGAACAATAGTCATTATTTCTCCATGACCGTTCCTGTATTTTTGGTATTTTAGGGCCATAAAATTAGAATTTAGGATGATTTCCAATTCTTCACGTGCTAAATGTCCACGTCATCTTCGTGAATTCGAGCTACAGACTCTGAATCGCCTAATGCCAAAAATGAGAAATGGTCATGTCACAATGATGATTATTATTACTAAGGTCATTTTTGATGGACCCACAAAATTTTAGGAGATTCGGGCCTGGTCACTCGAATTCATGTTGATGGCGTGGACTATAGCACACGAAAATCTGGGAATCGTGCTGATATCCTGTTTTATGGTCCTAAAATGCAAAAAGATGAGGAACGGTCTTCACAAAATAGTGACTATTGTTCCTTACGCCAATTTGGATGGGCCTACAAAATTTTAGGAGATTCGGGGACGTTCGCCCTAATTCATGCAGATGGCGTGAATTATAACACACAAAAAACTAGGAATCATGCGGAATTCCTATTTTATTGCCCTAAAACGCTAAAAAATATGGAAAAATCATGGAAAAGTGATTAATATTATTACTTAAGTCATTTTTGATGGGCCCGTAAAATTTTAAGAGATTCAAGGTCAGTCTCCCAAATTAATGCAGATGGCTTGGACAATTGCAGACAAAAATTTAAGAACAGTTGAAATTCCTGTTTTATGGCCATAAAATGCCAAAAAACAAGGAACGATTATGGCGAAACGATGACTCTTGTTCCTTAGGTAATTTTTGATGGGCACACAAAATCTTAGGAGATTGGGGTCGGTCGCCGAATTCATGTAGATGACGTGAACATTAGCCCACAAAAATTTGGGAATCATGCTGAATTTATGTTGTATGGCTCTAAAATGCCAAAAAGCAAAGATTGTTGTTCCTTAGGTCTTTTTTGAAGGCCCATGATATTTTAGGAGATTCGGGACCGGTTGTCCGAATTCATGCAGATGACGTGAACTATAACAAACAAAAATTTGGGAATCATACGAAATTCCTGTTTTATGGCCCTAAAATGCCAAAAAATAAGGAACGGTCATGTCGAAGCGATGACTATTGTTCCTTAAGTTAATTATGATGGGCCCATAAAATTTTAAGAGATTCAGTGCCGGTCGTCCAAATTATTTCAAATGGCGTGGACTATAGCACACGAAAATCTAGGAACCGTGTTAAATTCCTGTTTAATGGTCCTAAAACACCAAAAAGCGAGGGACAATCATGTTGAAATAATGACTATTGTTCCTCAGATCGTTTTTATGGGCATGCAAAATTTTAGGAGATTCGGGGCCGGTCTCCCGAATTCATGCAAATAACGTGGATTATAGCACATGAAAATCCGGGAATCATGCGAAATTCCTATTTTATGACCCTAAAATGGCAAAACGAGGAACAGTCATGGCAAAGCGATAATTATTGTTTCTTAGGTCATTTTTGATTGGCCTGCAAAATTTAGGAGATTAAGGGTCGGTTTCCCAAATTAATGTGGATGGCATGCACTATAGCATATAAAAATGTGGGAGTCGTACTGAATTCCTGTTTAGTAGCCCTAAATCGCCAAAAAATAAGGAACGATCATGGAGAAGCGATGACTATTATTTCTTAGATCGTTTTTGATGAGCCCACAAAATTTACGGAGATTCGGGACCAGTCGCCTGAATTTGTGCAGATAGCGTGGACTATAACAAACAAAAATCAAGATATCGTATGTAATTCCTGTTTTATGGCCATAAACGAGGAACGATGATGGCGAATCACTAACTATTGTTCCTTCGGTCATTTACCCAATTTTTTAGAAGATTTGGGGCCGGTCTCCCGAGTTCATGTAGATGGCGTGGACTATAGCACACAAAAATCTAGGAATCATGTAGAAGTCCTATTTTATGGCCCTAAAACGATAAAAATGAGGAACAACCATGACACTATAATGACTATTGTTCCTTAGGTCGTTTTTGATGGACCCACAAAATTTTAGGAGATTCGGGGCTGACCACCTGAATTCATGTAGATGGCGTGCATAATAGCACATGACAATCTAGAAATCGTGCGAAATTCTTGTTTTATGGCCCTAAAACGTCAAAAAAAGAGAATGGTCATGGAGAATCAATGACTATTGTTCCTTACGTTGTTTTTGATGGGCCCACAAAGTTTTAGGAGATTCGAGGTTAGCCATTTGAATTCAGGCAGATGGCGTGAACAATAGCAGATGAAAATCTCAAAATCGTGTGAAATTCTTATTTTATGGTCCTAAAACACCAAAAGACGAGGAACGACCATGTATAAGCAATGACTATTAGTTTTTAGCTCATTTTTTATGCGCCCGCAAGTTTTAGGAGATTTGGGGCCGGTCGACCGAGTTCATGCAGATGGCGTGGACTACAACACACGAAAATTTGGAAATCATGCCGAATTCCTGTATTATGCCCCTAAAACACCAAAAAATAATGAATGACCATGGAAAAGCGACGACTATTATTTCTTAGGTCGTTTTTGATGGGACCGTGATAACGAGGGATTTTGACGTGTTTGATGCTCCTTCTTGCTTACGCTTTGATCATAAATTCTTACAAAATACTCTCAAAAGGCTCATAAGTTGTGCTTGATTGTAGGTTTTATCGACAAAGTGACAGAATGTCAAAGATCGGCTCAAAAGGAGTGAAACCTACTCAAGTACCAAAGACAAGGCAAACTAAGGACAAACAAGCCTAGTGCGGCCGCAATCGATCTTGCGTAGTCCGCACTGAAGGCTCCGCAGCCGCACTACCATTTTGTGCGGTCCGCGGAGGAGAAGATCAGAGAGATGTCCAGTGCCAACTTCAAACCCATGCGGTCCGCGATCATGTTTGTGCGGACCGCGCTAGTTGCCTCCGCGGCCGCGGTCCATTCTGCGTGGTCCGTGGAGCCTGAGTTCAGAGAGCCAAAACTTCAAGTCCAAGGGCCTAGTGCGGCCGCGGTCCATTCTGTGCGGTTCGCACTGACCCCGCATGGGAATTTTTGTCCAGTTTTTCCAGCTTAGTATAAATAAAACATTTTTCCATTTTTAGGGTATCAGTTAATTTCTGAACAAGGCTGCACTCGTGAGAAGCTATTGTGTAGCCATTTTTGGCATCTTAACTTAGATTTAACGATAGATTCTCTGTATTTACATCAGCTTTTAATTAATATGTCTTGTTCTTTATCTATTTCTCTATTTTCTTCTTCAAGCATGAGTAGCTAAACCCATTAGCTAGGGTTGTGGCTCAATCCTAGTATGGGTAATTGATGGGTGTTGCCATCTAGGGTTAGATTGACTATGGGTGTTTGCTATTTGGGACAATTTTATGGTTTAATCTATGAATTGGTGGTTGCAAACACTGGTTTGTGCTAAGTTGACTTGGCTCTTCTTGAGAAAGAGATCCTAAGTCTCCAAAATTGACCCAACAAGGAATTGGGATGGACTCAAGAGAATTGATAGTCCCAATTAAAGGGTTAAACCTCGAGAGAGTAATTACCTGACTTGAACCCTAGTTGCTTGAGCTAATTTGCCTACCCATTTGGTCTCGAGAGAGTCAATTGGGCAAAATCACTCTCTCTACCGAGAAGTGTGAGAGTGGGTAAAATTGTACAACGGTTATAGCATATTTCCCCAACCATGTCAATCGAACCTTAGAAGCATTTACCGGTCAATTAGCCACCTAGATGAAAGTCACTACCCTAGTGCCTTTCTACCCATTTGATACAACTCTAGCAATTTTCTCATTAGCATAATTTAGTTCTAATTATTAGTTGATAATATTAGTTTGTTAAGGAAAAATTAAAAGATGTTTGGAAGTGACATTTGGAACAATTACACGACTCTAGTTTAGACAGATACTCAACTCCCTTCCTAGCTCCCTGAGGAATTCGATCCCGACCCTCATATCGGGTAAAAGCTATTGCGACCCTCTCTTCCTACTTTGTAGTAGTGCAAAGTTAGCAGCGATCAGAATGCAACATTTTAGGAGATTCGGAGCCAGTTGTCAGAATTTATGCAGATGGCGTGGATTATAGCACATGAAAATCTGGGAATCATGATGAATTCCAATTTTATGGTCATGAAATATTAATAAATGAGGAACGGTCATGGCGAAGTGATGACTATTATTCCTTAGATTGTTTATTATGGGCCCACAAAATTTTAAGAGATTAGGGGTTGCTCGCTCGAATTCATGCAGATGGCGTGGACTATGCCACATGAAAATCTGTGAATCGTTCGGAATTCCTATTTTAGGTCCCTTAAATGCTAAAAAATAAAGAATGTTCATGGCGAAGCAAAGACTATAGTTCCTTAGGTCGTTTTTGATGGGCCCGCAAAATTTCGGGAGATTCGTGGCTGGTCGCGCCGAATTTATGCAGATGACATGGGGAATAGCACACGAAAATCTAGAAATCATGCGGAATTCCTATTTTTTGGCCCTAGAACGCCAAAATATGAGGAATTGTTAAGGCAAAGCAATGGAATTTGTTCCTTAAGTCATTTTTTATGGGCCCATAAAACTTTAGAAGATCCGGGGCAAGTTGCCCGAATTCATGCAAATGACATGGACATATATAGCACACAAAAATCTAGGAATCGTGCAGAATTCCTATTTTATACCCCTAAAATGAGGAATAGTCATGGCGAAGTGATGACTATTATTTCTTTGGTCATTTTTGATGGGCGCCCAAAATTTAGTAGATTCGGGGCTGGTCGTCTGAGTTCATGCAGATGGCATGGCCTATAACATACGAAAATCTGGGAATCGTGCTGAATTCCTCTTTTATAGCCCTAAAATATCAAAAAATGATGAATGATCATGGCAAAACGAAGACTATTGTTCCTTAGGTCATTTCTTATGGGCCCGCAAAATTTTAGGATATTCGAGGCCGATCGCCGAAATTCATGGGGATGTTAGGGACTATTAGCACACGGAAATTGGTCCTTATGTCGTTTTTATGAGCCTGTAAATTTTGTAGATATTAGGGGACGATTGACCGAATTCATGTGGATAGCGTGGACTATAGCACACAAAAATCTGGAAATCGTGTTGAATTTCTAGTTTATGGCCCTAAAACGCCAAATGAGGAACAATCATGGCAAAGCGATGCCTATTGTTCCTTAGGTCCTTTTTGATGGACTCGCAAAATTTTAGGAGATCCGGGGTCAGTCACCTGAATTCATGCAGATGGTGTGGACTATAACACACGAAAAATTGGGAATATGTGCGGAATTCATGTTTTTTGGCCCTAAAATGTCAAAAAACGAGGAATGACCATGAAAAAGCGATGACTATTGTTACATAGGTCATTTTTGACGGGTTCGCAAAACATTAGGAAATTCGGGGCTGGTCGCACGAATTCATGCAGATGGTGTTGATTATAGCACATCAAATCAATGAATCGCGCGGAATCTTGGCCCTAAAACGCCAAAAAAATTAGGAACGGTCACGACGAAGCGATGACTATTATTCTTTAGGTCATTTTATGGCCCATAAAATTTAGGAGATTTTGGGCCAGTCGCCCGAATACATGTAAATAGCATGGACTATAACATGCGAAAATTTGGGAATCGTGCTAAATTCCTAGTGTATGGACTTAAAATGCCAAAAATGAGTAATGGTCATGGCACAACGATGACTATTGTTCCTTAGGTCATTTTTGATGGTCCCATAAAATTTTAGGAGATCTGGGGACGATCACCCCTATTTTATGCAGATGGCATGGACTATAGCACACAAAAATCTAGAATCGTGTAGATCGGTTTTATGGCCCATGTAGATGGTGTAGACTATAGGATACGAAAATCTAGGAATCATACGGAATTCCTGTTTATGGCCTTAAAGCGCCAAAAAATGAGGAATGATCATGGAGAAGCAATGACTATTGTTCCTTAGGTCTTTTTTGATGGGCCCGCAAAATTTTAGGAGAGTTGGGGGCCAGTTGCCTGAATTTATGCAGATGGTGTAGACTATACCACACGAAAAACCGGGAATCGTGCAGAATTCCTATTTATGACTCTAAAACGCCATCAAACGAGGAACGACCATGGCGAAGAGATGACTATTGTTCCTTAGGTCAGTTTTTTGGTCCCGCAATTTTAGGAGATTCGGGACGGATCGTACAAATTCATGCAGATGGCATGGACTATAGCTCACGAAAATCTGGGAATCATGCAGAAGTTCATGTTTTATGGCCTAAAACCCCAAAAACGAGGAACGACCATGGTGAAGCGATGACTATTATTCCTCAGGTCATTTTTAATTGGCCCGAAATCTTTTAGGAGATTCGTACGAAGTCATGCAGATGGAGTGGACTATAGCATACGAAATATGAGAATCGTATAGAATCCTGGCCCTAAAACACTAAAAGATTAGGAACGGTCATGGCGAAGCGATGACTATTGTTCCTTATTTATTATGGGCCCGCAAAGTTTAGGAAATTTGGGACCGGTCGCCCGAATTCATGCAGATAGCATGGACAATATAACACACGAAAATCTAGGACTCGTTTTGAATTCCTATTTTATGGACCTAAAATTCAAAAATGAGGAATGATCATGGAGAAATGATGACTATTGTTCCTCAGATCATTTTTTATGGGCCAGCAAAAATTTTAGCAAATTTGGGGCCGGTTGCCCCGATTCATGTAAATGGCATGGAGTATAGCACATAAAAATCTGAGATTCATGCTAAATTCCTGTTTCATGACCGTAAAACGCCAAAAATGAGGAACAATCATAGCAATGCGATGACTATTGTTCCTTAGGTCGTTTTTGATGGGTTCACAATATTTTAGGAGATTCGGGGTTGGTTGCCCAAATTCATGCAGATGGCGTAGACTATATCACACGAAAATATAGAAATCGTGCTGAATTTATATTTTATGGCCCTAAAATACCGAAAAAATGAGGAACCATCTTGGCAGAGCGGTGACTATTATTCTTTAGGTCGTTTTTGATAGGCCCAATAAATTGTAGGAGATTCGGGGCCGGTTGCCCGAATTCATGCATATGGCCTGGACTATAGCACACAATAATGTGAGAATCATGCTGAATTTCTGTTTTATGGCCCTAAAACGCCAAAAAAAGGAAGGTCATGGCGAAGCGATGACTATTGTGCCTTAGGTCTTTTTTAATGGGCCCACAAAATTTTAGAAGATTCTATGCTGGTCGCCCGAATTCATGTTGTTGTCATGGACTATTAACACACAAAAATGATTCCTTAGGTCGTTTCTGATGGGCCCATAAAATTTTAGGAGATTCGGGGCCGGTCGTCCGAAATCATGTAGATATCGTGGACTAGAAAATCTAAGAATCGTGCTGAGTTCCTGTTTTATGGCCTTAAGGCGCCAAGAAACGAGGAACGGTCAAGGCAAAGTGATTGACTATTGTTCCTTTGTTGATTTTTTATGGGCAGACAAAATTTTAGGAGATTCGGGATCGGTCTCCCGAGTTCATGCAGATGGCGTGGACTATAGCACACAAAAATCTGGGGATCGTGCAGAATTCCTATTTTATAGACCTAAAATGCCAAAAACGAGGAACAATCATAGCGAAACGATGACTATTGTTCCTTAGGTCATTTTTATGGGCTAGGAATTTTAGGAGATTCAGGGCCGATCACCCAAATTTATGCAGATGGAGTGGACTATAGAAATGAAAATCCGAGAATCGTGTTGAATTTCTCTTTTATGGCCCTATTATGCAAAAAGATGAGAAAAGAACGTGGCGAAGCAATGACTATAGTTATTTAGGCCGTTTTTGATGGGCTAGCAAAATTTTAGGAGATTCGGGATCGATCGCCCAAATTCATACAGATGGCATGGACAATAGTACATGAAAATCAAGGAATTGTGCGAAATTCCTATTTTATGGCCCTAAAATGCCAATAACAAGGAACAATCTTGGTGAAACAATGAATATTGTTCCTTAGGTAAATCCACATAGGCCCACAAAAATTTAGGAGATTTGAGGCTAGTCGTCCGAATTCATGTAGATGACATGGACTATAGCACACGGAAATCTCGAAATCATGTAGAATTTATATTTTATGGCACTAAAATACCAAAAAATAAGGAACGATAATGGGAAAGTGATAATTATTTTTCCTTAGGTCATTGTTTATGGGCCCGCAATTTGTTTGAGATTTAGGGCCGGTCCCTCGAATTCATGCCGATGGTCTGGATTATAGCACATGAAAATATGCGAATCATGCTAAAATTCTTTATTATGGCCCGAAAACACTAAAAACTGAGAAATTGTCATGGAAAAGTGATGAATATTATTCCTTAGGTTGTTTTTGATGGGCTCACAAATTTGGAGGTGATTCAAGGCCAGTCGCCCGAATTCATGCGCATGGCGTGGACTATATCGCACAATAATCTCGGAATCATGTTGAATTCCTGCTTTATGGCCCTAAAACGCCAAAAAAGAGGGACAAACATGGAAAAACGATGACTATTATTCCTTAGGTCATTTTTATGGGCCCACAAAATATTAAGAGAATCGGGGCCAGTTGCCTGAATTCATGCAGATGGCGTGGACTATAACACACAAAATTTGAGAATCGTGCGGAATTCCTTTTTTATGACTTTGAAAACCCAAAAAATAAGGAATGGTCGTGGCGAAGCGATAACTATTGTTCCTTAGGTAATTTATGATGGGGACACAAAATTGGAGAAGATTCGAGTTCGATCGCCCGAATTCATGCAGATGGCATGGACTATGGCACACAAAAATCTGAAAATTTTGTGGAATTCCTTTTTTATGTTCCCCAAATTCATGCTGATGTCATGGACTATTAACACACGAAAATTATTCCTTAGATCATTTTTTATGGGCCCCTAAAATTTTAAGAGATTCGAGGCCGGTCGTCTGAATTCATATAGATAACATGGACTATAACACTAGAAAATTTAGGAATCGTGCTGAATTCATGTTTTATGGAATTAAAACGCCATAAAATGAGGAATGGTGATGACAAAGTGATTGACTTTTGTTCCTTAGTTCGTTTTTATGGCCGCACAAAATTTTAGGATATTTGGGGCTGGTCGTCCGAGTTTATGTAGATGGCGTGGACTATAGCACACAAAAATCCGGGAATATATCTGAATTCCTGTTTTATGGCCTTAAAGCGCCAAAAAAGGAATGGCCATGGAGAAGCGATGACTATTGTTCCTTAGGTCATTTTTATGGTCCCGTAATTTTAGGAGATTCAGGGCCGGTCACCCGAATTCATGCAGATGGTGTGGACTATAATACATAAAAATTTGGGAATTGAATTTCTATTTTATGGCCTTATTACGCCAAAAAAGTGAAAAGGTCATGACAAAGCGATGACTACAGTTCCTTAGGTCGTTTTTGATGGGCTCACAAAATTTTAGGAGATTAGGGATCGGTCGCCCGAATTCATGTAGATGGCGTGGACAATAGCACGCGAAAACTTGGAATCTTGTGGAATTCCTATTTTGTGGCCCTAAAATGCCAATAACGAGGAACGATCATTGTGAAGCAATGACTATTATTCCTTAGGTCAATCTTTATGGGTCCGCAAAATTTTAGGAGATTCGGGACTATTCATCCATATTCATGTAGATGACGTCGACTATAAACACAAAAATCTCGGAATCGAGCAGAATTTTTTATGGCCCTGAAAAACATCAAAAATGAGGAACGACAATGGATAAGTGATGATTATTGTTCCTTATGTCATTTTTGATGGGCTTGCAAATTTTATTTTTGAGATTTAGGGTCGGTCCCTCAGATTCATGCTGATGGTGTGGATTATAGCTCATGAAAATCTGTGAATCGCGTTGAAATTATGGCCCGAAAATGCTAAAAAATGAGAAAATATCATGGCAATGTGATGACTATTGTTCCTTAATTTATTTTTGATGGGCTCACAAAATTTGAGGAGATTGGGGGTCGGTCGCCTGAATTCATGCACATGTCGTAGACTATAGCACACAATTATCTCGGAAACATGCTGAATTCCTATTTCATGGCCTAAAACGCCAAAAAAGGAAAGGTCATGGCAAAGCGATGACTATTGTTCCTTAGGTCATTTTTTATGAGCCCACAAAATATCAGGAAATTTGGGGCCGATCGCCTTAATTCATGCAGATGTCGTGGACTATAGCATACGAAATCTGAGAATCATACGGAATTCCTGTTTTATGGCTTTAAAATGCCAAAAAATAAGGAACGGTCATGGCGAAGCGATAACTATTGTTCCTTAGATTGTTTATGATGGGCCTGAAAAATTTGGAGAAGATTCGAGGCCAGTCGCCCGAATTCATGTAGATGGCGTGGACTATGGCACAAAAAATCTGGGAATCTTGCGGAATTCCTGTTTATGGCCTTAAAATGCCAAAAAATGAGGAACAGTCATGGAGAAGCAATGACTATTGTTCCTTAGGTTATTTTCGATGGGCCTATATAATTTTAGGATATTTGGGGTCGGTTGTCCGAATTCATGCAGATGACGTGGACAATAGCACACGAAAATCTGGTACTCGTGCGGAATTCCTGTTTCATGGCCCTAAAATACCAAAATGAGGAACAATCATGGAGAGACAATAACTATTGTTTCTTAGAATGTTTTTGATGGGTCCACAAATTTTTTGGAGATTCGGGGCCAGTCGTTCGAATTCATTCAGATGGCGTAGACTATAGCACATGAAAATATGGGAATCGTGCGAAATTCCTATTTTATGGCCCTAAAACACCAAAAAAAAGGAAAGGTAATGGATAAATGATGAATATTATTACTTAGCCCGTGTTTGATGGGCCTGCAAAATTTTAGGAGATTAAGGGTCGGTCGCCTGAATTCATGCAGATGGAGTGGACTATGGCACACGTAATCTACGAATCATGCTGAATTCATGTATTATAACCCGAAAATGCCAAATAAAGAGGAAACATCATGGCAAAGCGATGACTATTGTTCCTTAAGTCTTTTTTGATGGGCTCACAAAGTTTGAGGAGATTCAGGGTCGGTTGCCCAAATTTATGCAGATGGAGTGGACTATAGCACGCAAAAACTTTGCAATCGTGTGAAATACCTGTTTATGGACCTAAAATACCAAAAAACGAGGAATGATCATGACGAAGAGATGACTATTTTTCCTTAGGTAATTTTTATGGGCTCGCAAAATTTAAGAATATTAGGGGTCGGTTGCCCGAATTCATGCAGATGGTGTGGACTATAGCACATGATAATCTGGGAATCATATTAAATTCCTGTTTTATGGCCCTATAACACCAAAAAAGGAACGGTCATGGCAAAGTGATGACTATTGTTCCTTAGGTAATTTTTTATGGGCCCATAAAATATTAGGATATTCTAGGACGGTCGCTTGAATTCATGCAGTGACGTGGACTCAAGTACACAAAAATCTAAGAATCGTGCAGAATTCCTATTTTATGACTTTAAAACACAAAAAATAAAGAACGGTCACGGTAAAGCGATAACTATTGTTCCTTAGGTCGTTTGTGATGGGACCATAATATTTTAGAAGATTCGAGGTCGTTCGCTTGAATTCATGCAGATGGCATGAACTATAGCACACGAAAATCTAGGAATTGTGCGAATTTCCTATTTTATGGTCCTAATATGCCAAAAACGAGGAACGGTTATGGAGAAGCGATGAATGTTGTTCCTTATGTCATTTTTTATTGGACCGCAAAATTTTAGGAGATTCGGGCTGGTCGCTCGAATTGATGCAGATGGCGTCGACTATAACACGCGAAAATTTGAAAATCGTGTTGAATTCTTATTTAATGGCCCTAAAATACCAAAAAATAAGGAACAACCATGTAGGAGAAATGACTATTGTTTCGTAGGTGCTTTTCGATGGGCCCACAAAATTTTAGGAGATTCGAGACCGGTCACCCGAGTTCATATAGATGGTATGAATTATAGAACACGAAAATATGGGAATCGTGCTGAATTCCCGTATTATCGCCCTAAAATGCCAAAAAATGAGAAAAGGTAATGGAAACACAATAACTATTGTTACTTAGGTTGTTTTTGATGGGCCTGAAAATTTTTAGGATATTCAGGGCCGATTGCTGAATTATGTAGATGGCGTAAACTATAGCACACAAAAATCTAGGAATCGTGTTGAATTTATATTTTATGGCCCTTAAATACCAAAAAATGAGGAATGATCATAGAATATCGATAACTATAAGTCCTTAGGACATTTTTGATAGCCCGCAAAATTTCAGAAGATTCGAGGCCGGTCGCCGAATTGATGCAGATGACGTATAACACGCGAAAATCTGAAAATCGTGCAAAACTCCTGTTTTATGGACATAAAACACCAAAAAATAAGGAATGGACATGAAAAAGTGATGAGTATTGTTCATTAGGTCATTTTTATGGGCCCGTAACATTTTATAAGATTCAAGGTTGGTCGCCCAAATTCATGTAGATGTCGTGGACAATAACACTCGAAAATCTCGAAGTCGTGCAGAATTCCTGTTTTATGGCACTAAAACACCAAAAAGTGAGGAACAGTCATTGCGAGATGATGACTATTATTCCTTAGGTCATTTTTGATGGTCTGGCTAAATTTTAGGTGATGCGGGTCCTGTCGCTCGGACCCGTGCAGATGGCGTGGGCTACAACACATGAAAATCTGAAAATCGGGCGAAATTCCAGTTTTATGGCCCTAAAACACCAATAGACGAGGAATGGTCATGATGAAGCAATTTCCAATATTCCTTAGGTAATTTTTTATGGTTCGACAAAAATTATGGGCGATCTAAGTTCGGTCGCCCGGGCCTATGCAGAAGGCATGAGCTATAGCACACAAAAATATGGGAATCGCGTAGAATTTCAGTTTTATGGCGCTGAAATTCTAAAAATGAGTAATGGTCACAGCGAGGAAGTGAATATTATTTCTTAGGTGGCTTTAGACGGACCATTAAATTTTAGGCGATCCAGGTGCGATCTCCCGGACTTATGTAGTTGGCGTGGGTTATATCACACGAAAATCTGAGAATTTTGAAAAATTCCAGCTGTATGGCCCTAAAATGCCAAAAAACAATGCATGGTCATGGCGAGGCGATGACTATTGTTCCATATGTCATTATTTATCGGCGACAAAATTTTAAGCGATCCGGGTATGGTCGTCTGCACCATTGCATATGGTGTGGGCTATGTCACACGAAAATTTAGGAATCTGGCATAATTATAGTTTTATGGATCTAAAATGTCAAAAAATGAGAAACGATCATGGTGATTTGATGGCTAATGTTCCTTATGTTCGTATTTGATGGACCAGCAAAATTTCAGGCAATACGAGTCTGGTCGCCTGGACTCATGCATATGGCAAGGGATATAGCATAAGAAAAACTAGGAATCAGACAGAATTTCAATTTTATGGCCCTAATATGCCAAATAATGACTATTGTTCCTTAGGACATCTTTGATGGTCGACAAATGTTTAGGCGATCCGGGTTCGGTTGCCTAGACCCATGCAGATGGTGGGCATACAAAAATCTGGGAATCAAACGGAATTCCAATTTTATGGCCCTAAAACACCAAAACTGAGGAACAATCATGGCGAGGCGACGACTATTTTTCCTTAGGTCATTTTGATGGGCTGACCAAATTTTAGGCGATCTCGATCCAGTTGCCTAGACCCATGCAGATGGCATGGGCTATGACAAAGGAAAATCTAGGAATCATGCGAAATTTAAGTTTTACTACCCTAAAATTCCAAAAACGAGGAACGGTTATGGTGAGGCGATGACTATTATTCCTTAGGTCATTTCTGTTGGGCTGACAAAATTTTCAGCGATCCGGGTCTGGTCGCCCGGACCCATGCAGTTGGTGCGGGCTATAGCACACATAAATCTGGGAATGAGACAGAATTCCAATTATATGACCTTAAAATGCAAAAAATTGAGGAACGATCATGGCAAGATGATGATTATTATTACTTAGGTCAGTTTTGTCGGGCTGGCAAAATTTTAGGCGATCGGGGCCCGGATCTATGCAGATGGCGTGGGATATAACACATGAAAATCTAGGTATCAGACGAAATTTCAGTTTTATGTCCCTAAAACACCAAAATATGAGGAACGATAATTGCGAGGGTATGAAATTTTTCCTTAGGTAATTTTTGATGGGCTGGCCAAACTTTAGGCAATCGCGATTCAGTTGCCTAGACCCATGCAGATGGCGTGGGCTATGGCTGCCAAAAATCTAGGAATCAGGCAGAATTTAAGCTGTACAACCCTAAAATGCCAAAAAATGAGGTACGGTCATAGCAATGCGATGACTATTGTTCCTTAGGTCATTTTTGTTGGGCCGATAAAATTTTAGGCGATCCAGATTCGGTCGCCTAGACCCATGCAAATGGCGTGGGCTATAGCACACGAAAATCTGAGAATCAGAGAAAATTCCAGTTTTACGGTCGTAAAACGCCAAAAAATGAGGAACTATCATGGCGAGACGATGACTAATGTTCCTTAGGTCGTTTTTGATAGGCTGGACAAATTTTAGGCGATCTCGATTAGATCGCCTAGACCCATGCTGATGGTGTCGACTTTGACAGACAAAAATCTAGGAATCGGGCGAAATTCAAGTTTTACGGCCCTAAAACGCCAAAAAATGAGGAACGATCATGGAGAGGCGATGACTGTTGTTTCTTAGATCATTTTTATCGGCCGATTAAATTTTAGGCGATCCGGTACCACTCGACTGGATCCATGCAAATAACGTGGACTATAACATACGGAAATTTTGGGAATCGGGTGTAATACTTGTTTTATGGGCCAGACGCATAAAAAAGAGGAATGATCACGACGAGGTGATGACTATTATTTCTTAGGTTATTTTTGTTGGGATGTAAAAATTATAGGCAATTCGTATCCGGTCACCCAGACCCATGGAATGGCATGGGCTATAGCACACTAAAATCTAGGAATCGGGCTGAATTCTAGTTTTATGGCCATAAAACACCAACAAATGAGGAACGATCATGACGAGGCTATGACTACTATTCCTTATGCCATTTTTGATGGGTCGGCAAAATTTTAGGCGACCATATATGTTTGCCTGGACCATGTAGATAGTGTGGGCTACATCAAACAAAAATCTAGGAATCGAGTAAAATTCTAGTTTTATGGCCCTAAAATGTCAAAAAATGAGGGAGGCTATGACTATTATTCCTTAAGTAATTTTTGATGGGCTGGCCAAATTTTAGGCGATCTCGATCATATCATCTGGACCCATGCAGATGGCGTGGGCTATGGTAGACGAAAATCTAGGAATCAAGCGAAATTCAAGTTTTATGGCCCAAAAATGCCAAAGAATGAGGAACAGTCGTGGAAAGGTGATAACTGTTGTCTCTTAAATCATTTTTTATCGTCCGGCTAAATTTTAGGAAATCGGGGACCAGTCGGCTGGATCCATACAGATTGTATGGGCTATATCAGACCAAAATCTGGGAATCAAGTGTAATTCTAGTTTTATGTCCCAAGACGCATAAAAATGAGGAGCGACCATGACGAGATGATGAATATTATTCCTTAGGTTATTTTCATGGGCCATCAGAATTTTAGGCGATCCTCCATGCAATAATGTGGGCTATATACCACACGTGATATTGGGAATCAGGTTGAATTCCACTTTTATGGCCCTAAAACAAAAAAAAACGAGTAACACTCATGGCGAGGATATGAACATTTTTCCTTATGTCATTTTTGATGAACCGACAAAATTTTAGGCGGTTGTATCCGATTGCCCGGACCCATGCAAATGGCATGGGCTAGAGTACACAAAAATCTAAGAATTGAGTGAAATTACAGTTTTATGGCCCTAAAATGCCAAAAAATAAGGAGCGGTCACGGCGAGGCGAGGTGATGACTATTGTTCCTTAGGTCATTTTTTATGTATGGCAAAATTTTAGGCGATCCGGGTCCGGTCGCCCGGACCCATGCAGATGGCGTGGGCTAGAGTGCACGAAAATATGGGAATTGGGCAGAATTCTTATTTTACATCCCTAAAATACAAAAAACAAGGAACGGTTATGGCGAGGCAATGAGTATTGTTCCATAGGTTGTTTTTTATGGGCTGGTAAAATTTTAGATAGTCCAGGTCCAGTTGTAGCACACGAGAATCTAGGGATCGAACAGAATTCTAGTTTTATGGCCCTAAATGCCAAAAATGAGGAACAATCATGGCAAGATGATGACTATTGTTCCTTAGGCATTTTTGTTGGGATGGACAAATTTTAGGCGATCTAGGTCCGGTCGCCCGGACCCATGCAGATGGCATGGGCTATACCACACGAAAATCTGGAATCAAATGGAATTTCAGTTTGGTGGCCCTAAAAAGCTAAAAAATGAGGAACAATCATGGTGAAGCAATGACTATTGTTCCTTAGGTAATTTTTGATGGTCCAACAGATTATTTGGCGATCTAGGTGCAGTTTTTTTGACCCATGCAAATGGCGTGTGCTATAGCACACGAAAATCTAGGAATCTAGCCAAATTCTAATTTTACGGCTCTGAAACATCAAAAAATGGCGAGACGATGACTGTTGTTTCTTAGATTATTTTTTATAGTCCATCAAAATTTTATCCGATCCGGGTTTGGTCACCCAGGCCCATGCATAAAATGTGAGTTATACCACACAAAAATTTGGGAATCGGGCCTATTTCCAGTTTTAGGGCCCTAAAACACCAAAAAACGTGTAATGATCATGGATGGGCGGTAATTATTATTTCTTAGGTCATTTTTAATGGGATGACAAAATTTTAGGCGATACGGGTTTGGTTGCCCGGGCCTATGCAGAAGGAGTGGGGTAGCACACGAAAATCTAGGAATCAAGAGAATTCCAATTTTATGGCATTAAAATGCCAAAAAATGAGTAACAGACATGGAAAAGCAATGACTAATGTTCCTTAGGTATTTTTTTATGGTCTGAAATTTTTTTAGGTGATCAGGGTCTGGTCTCCCGGGCCTAAGGTGAAGGAGTGGTCTATAGTACACGAAAATCTAGAAATCGAGCAGAATTAAAATTTTATAGTAGTAAAAAGCTAAAAAAATGAGTTACGATCATGGCGAGATGATGATTATTGCTCCTTAGGTCGTTTTAGATTTGCCGGCAAATTTTAGGCGATTCGGGTCCGATCGCCCAAGCCCATGCAAAAGGCATGGACTATAACACACGAAAATATGAGAATCGGGCAAACTTTCTGTTTTATGGCCCTAAGAGTAACGGTCATGGCGAGGCGGTGAATATTGTTTCTTAGGACATTTTTTATAGTTCGGTAAAATTTTCGGCGATCTTGGCCCGATCGTTTGGGCCTATGCAGAAGGCGTGTGCTATAACACAAAAAAATCTGGGAATCGGGTGGAATTCCAGTTTTATGGCCCTAAAACGCCAAAAAATGAGTAACGATCATGGCGAGCGATGACTATTATTCCTTAGGTCATTTTTGTTGAGCCACAAAAATTTTAGGCAATCCGGTTTCGATGGCTCGAGCTCATGTAGAAGGCAGGGGTATAGCACACGGAAATTTGGAAATCGGGCGGAATTTCAATTTTATGGACAAAAAATGCCAAAAATGAGTAACGACCATGGCGAGGTGGTGAATATTGTTTCTTAAGTTATTTTTGATGGTCCTGCAAAATTTTAGGTGATTCGGGTACGGTCACCCAGGCCTATGCAGAAGCCGTGGGCATACCACACAAAAATTTGGGAATCAGGTAGAATTTCAATTTTAGGACCCTAAAATGCCAAAAAATGAGTAACGATCATAGCGAGACGGTGATTATTATTCCTCAGATCATTTTTAATGGGCCGGAAAAATTTATGCGATTCGGGTACTGTTGTCGGGGCCCATACATATGGAGTGGATTATAGCACATGAAAATCTAGGAATTATGGGGAATTCCAGTATTATGGCATTGAAACACCAAAAAAAGAGATAGGTCATGGCGAGACGATGACTATTGTTCCTTAGGTTATTTTTAATCGTCCTGCAAAATTTTAGGCGATCCGGGTTCGGTCACCCGGGCCCATGAAAAAGGTGTGGGCTATACCACACAAAAATTTGGGAATCACACGGAATTCCAGTTTTAGGGCCCTAAAACGCAAAAAAAAATTAACAATCATGGAGAGGCAATGATTATTATTTCTTAGGCCGTTTTTAATGCACCGGAAAAATTTAAACCGATCCGAGTTTTGTTGCCCGAGCACATGCATAAGGAGTGTGATATAGCACACGAAAATCTAGGAATCAGGAGGAATTCCAGTTTTATGGTGTTAAAACGCCAAAATACGAGTAACGGTCATGGAGAGGTGGTGAATATTGTTCCTTAGGTAGTTTTTTATGGTTTAAATTTTTTTTAAGTTATCCGGGTCCGATTGCCCGGGCCCATGATTAAGGCATGGTCTATAGCACATGAAAATCTAGAAATCGGGAAGAATTAAAATTTTATGGCCCTAAAATGCTAAAACGAGTAACGGTCATGGTGAGATGTTGATTATTGTTCCTTAGGTCATTTTAGATTTGTCGAAAATTTTTAAGCAATCCGGGTCCTGTTACTCGGGCCCATGCAGAAGACGCGACCCTATACCATACGAAAATTTGGGAATCGGGTGGAACTCAAATTTTATGGTCCTAAAATACCAAAAAAATGAATAACGGTCATGGAGAGGAGGTTACTATTGTTCCTTAGGTCGTTTTAATGGGCCGACAATAGTTTAGGTGATTCGGATCCAGTCGCCCGAGCCTATGCAGAAGGCATAGGCTATAGTACACGAAAATATGAGAATGAGGCGAAATTCTGATTTTATGGCCCTAAAACGCCAAAAAATAAGTAACGGTCATGAAGAGGCGGTGACTATTGTTACTTAGATCATTTTTGATGGTTTGGCAAAATTTTAGGCGATCCCGATCCTGTCGCTTGGGCTCATGCAGAAGGCATGTGCTATAGCACACAAAAATTTGGGAATTAGGCGAAATTCTAGTTTTATGGCTTTATAACGCCTAAAAATGAGTAACGGTCATGGTGAAAGATGGAAATTATTCCTTAGGTAGTTTTTAATGATCTGATAATATTTTAGGCTATCCGGGTCCAATCTCTTGGGCCCATGCAGAAGGCGAGGCTATAACACACGAAAATCTGAGAATCGGGCAGAATTCCAATTTTTTGTCCCAAAAATGCCAAAAATAATGAGTAGCGGTCATAGCGAGGAAGTGACTATTGTTCCTTAGGTGTTTTTTAAGAGCCGACAAAATTTTACGCGATTCAAGTCCTGTCGCCTGGGCCAATGCAGAAGGCGGAATAGCACAAAAATTTGGAAAACAGAAGAAATTCCAATTTTATTGCCCTAAAACGCCAAAAAAGTAATGGTCATGGAGAAGCGATGACTATTGTTCCTTATGTCATTTTTTATGAGCCAACAAAATTTTAGGTGATCCGGGTCCGGTAGCCCGAGCCCATGCATAAGGCGTGGACTATAGCACAAGAAAATCTAGGAATTGATATTCCAGTTTTATGGCCCTAAAACGCCAAAAAATGAGTAACTATCATGGCGAGGTGGTAATTATTATTTCTTTGGTCATTTTTAATGGGCCGGCAAAATTTTAGGCAATCCAGGTCTGGTTGCCCGGGCCCATGCAGAAGGAGTGGGCTATAGCACACAAAAATCTAGGAATTAGGGGGAATTCCAGTTTTATGGCATTAAAACACCAAAAATGAGTAACGGTCATGGCGAGATGCTGACTATTGTTCCTTAGGTGATTTTTTATGGTCTAGAAAAATTTTAGGTGATCCAAGTCCGGTCTCCCAGGCCCATGGTGAAAGCATGGTCTATATCATACGAAAATCTAGAAATCGGGTAGAATTCAAATTTTATGGCCCTAAAATGCTAAAAATGAGTAATGATCATGGAGAGATAGTGATTATTGTTCCTTAGGTCATTTTTATTAGCTGGCAAATTTTTTAGCGATCTAGGTCCGATCGCCCAGGCCCATGTAGAAGGCGTGGGCCACACCATACGAAAATTTGAGAATCGGGCGGAATTCAAGTTTTATGGCCCTAAAACACCAAAAAACGAGTAACGGTCATGGGTTGCAGTTACTATTGTTCCTTAAGTCATTTTTGATGAGCCGACAAAAGTTTAGGCAATTTGGGACCGGTCGCCCGAACCCATGGGGAAGTGGGCTAGCACACGAAAATATGAGAATCGGGCAAAATTTCAGTTTTATGGCCCTAAAAAGCCAAAAACGTAACGGTCACAACGAGGCAGTGACTCTTGTTCCTTAACTCATTTTTGACGGTTCGGCAAAATTTTAGGCGATCCGGGCCCGGTCGCTTGGGCTCATGTAGAAGGCGTGACTATCGCATACAAAAATCTAGGAATCGGATGGAGTTCTAGTTTTATGGCCCTAAAATGCCAAAAAATGAGTAACGATCATGGCAAACTGTGACCATTATTTCTTAGGTCGTTTTTGATGAGCCGACAAAATTTTAGGCTATCCGAGTCTGATCACTCGGGCCCATGCAAAAGGCGGGGCTATAGCGCACGAAAATATGAGAGTCAGGCGGAATTCAGTTTTATGGCCCAAAAATGTCAAAAAACGAGTAATGATCATGGCAAGGTGGTGACAATAATTCCTTAGGTTTTTTTAAGGCCGTCAAAATTTTATGCAATTTGATTCCGGTCGCCTGGGCCCATGCAGAAGGCGCGGGCTATAGTACACGAAAATTTGGGAATTAGACGGAATTCCAATTTTATTCCCCTAAAAAATCAAAACAAAGAGTAACAGTCATGGAGATGCGGTAAATATTGTTCCTTAGATCATTTTTGATGAGCCATCAAAATTTGAGGTGATTCAGGACCGGTCGCCCGGGCTCATGCAGAAGGTGTGGGCTATAGCACTCGAAAATCTGGGAATCAGGCAAAATTTCAATTTTATGGTCCTAAAATGCCAAAAAGGGGTAACGGTCATAGTGAGGTAGTGAGTATTGTTCGTTAGGGTGTTTTTGATTGGCAGGCAAAATTTTAGGTAATCCAGGTCTGGTCGCCTAGGCTCATGCAGAAGACGTGGGCTAGCACACAAAAATTTGACAATCGGGCAAAATTCAAGTTCTATGGCCCTAAAATGCCAAAAGAGTGAGTAACAGTCATGCCGATGCAGTTAATATTGTTCCTTAGGTCATTTTTGAAGGGCTGACAAATTTTAGGCGATCGGGGTCCGGTTCTCTGGGCCCATGTAGAAGGCATGTGCTATAGCATACGAAAATTCGGGAATCCGGCAAAATTTTAATTTTATAGCCCTAAAACGTCAAAAAACAAGTAAAGGTTATGGCGAGGCGGTGGCTATTTTTCTTAGATCATTTTCAATGGGATGGAATTTTTTTAGGTGATACAGGTTCAGTCGCCCGGGCCCATGTGGAAGGAGAGGGCTATAGCATATAAAAATCTAGGAATCGAGCGAAATTCCAATTTTATTGCTCTAAATTGCCAAAAAGTGAGTAACAATTATGGTGAGGCAGTGACTATTTATTCTTAGGTCATTTTTGACAATCTGACAAAATTTTAAGCCATCTGAGTCTGGGTTCCTAGGCCCATGCAAAAGGTGTGAGCTATAGCACACGAAAATCTGGAATCAGGTGGAATTTCTGTTTTATGACCCTAAAACAACAAATAATAAGGAACACTCATAGCGAGGCAGTGACTATCATTTCTTAGGTGATTTTTGATGGGCCGGCAAAATTTTAGGCAATGCCATTCCAGTCGCTCGGGCCCATGCAAAAGGTGTGGGCTATAGCACACGAAAATCTCAAAAACAGGCGGAATTATAGTTTTATATCTCTAAAACGCCAAAAAATGAGTAATGGTCATGGCGAGGTGGTGACTATTATTTCTTAGGTCGTTTTTGATTGGCTGTCAAAGTTTAAAGCGATATGTGTTCGGTCGCCCGAGGCCATGCAGAAGGTGTGGGCTATATCACACGAATATCTGGGAATCGGCGGAATTCCAGTTTTTTTGCCCTAAAATGCCAAAAAAGAGTAACGGTCATGGCGAGGCGATGACTTTTATTTCTTATGTCATTTTTGATAGTTAGTAAAAATTTTAGGCAATCTAGGTTCAGTCGTCGCGGCCCATGCAGAAGGCGTGGGCTATAGCACACAAAAGATTAGAAATTAGACGGAATTCTAATTTTATGTACCTAAAACGCCAAAAACGAGTAACGATCATGGCGAAGCGGTGACTATAATTTCTTAGGTTATTTTTGATGGTTCAAATTTTTTTTAGGCGATCCAGGTCCGGTTGCTCGGGCCCACGCAGAAGTCGTGGGCTATAGCGTACGAAAATGTGAGAATCAGGCGAAATTCCAGTTTTATGACCCTAAAATGCCAAAAATAATTAACGGTCATGGATAGGCGGTGACTATAGTTCCTTAAGTTAGTTTTTGATGGTTCAATAGTATTTTGGACGATACGGGTCCGGTCACTTGGGCTCATGTAGAAGGCGTGTGCTATAACACACAAAAATATAAGAATCGGGTGGAATTCCAATTTTATTGCCAAAAAACGCCAAAAAATAAGTAACGGTCAATGGTGAGGCGGTGACAATTGTTCCTTAGGTCTTTTTTTGATGTGCCAGCAAAATAATACACGATCCGAGTCCGGCCGCCCGGGCACATATAGAAGGCGTGGGCTATAGCATACGAAAACCTGAGAATCATGCGGAATTCCAGTTATATTCCCATAAAACCCCAAAAATAAGTAATGGTCGTGGCGAGGCAGTGACTATTGTTCCTTAAGTCATTTTTAATGGAAAAAAAAAATTTAGGCGATCCGGGTCCGATCGCCTGGGCCCATGAAGAAGGCGTGGGCTATAGCACACGAAAATCTGGGAATCGTGCGAAATTCTAATTTTCTGGCACTAAAATTCCAAAAAATGAGGAACAGTCATGGCAATGCGTTGACTATTTTTTTAGGTCGTTTTTGATGGCCCAATGAAATTTGAGGTTATCTGGGTCTGGTAGCCTGAGCCTATGTAGAAGGCATGATCTATTGCACACAAAATCAAGAAATCGTGCGGAATTTTAATTTTATGACCCTAAAACGACAACAAACGAGTAAAGGTCATGGAGAGGATGAGACTACTGTTCCTTAGGTCATTTTTGATAGGCCGACAAAATTCTAGGTGATCCAGGTCTGGCGCTCGTGCCCATGCAGAATGTGTGGGCTATAGCACACGAAAATATGAGAATCATGTGGAATTCTAGTTTTATGGCCCTAAACTTATAAAAATGAGGAATAATCATGGCGAGGTGGTGAAATAAGTGATCCAGGTCCGGTCACCCAGGCCTATATAGAAGGTGTGGGATATATCACACGAAAATCTGGGAATCGGGCGAAATTCAAGTTTTATGGTCTTAAAACTCCAAAAAACAAGCAACGGTCATGGCGAAGCGGTGAATATTATTTGTTAGGTCGGTTATATTGAGTTGGAAAATTTTTAGGTGATCCGAGTCACCTGGACTCATGCAGAAAGTGTGGGTTACAACAAGAAAAATTTGGGAAACCGGCAGAATTCTAGTCTTATGGCCCTAAAACGCCAAGAAATGAGGAACGGTCATGGAAAGGCGGTGACTATTATTTATTAGGTCGTTTTTGATGGTCCGGCAAAATTTTAGGAGATCCAGGTCCAGTCACCCGGACCCATGCAGAAGACATGGGCTATAACACACAAAAATCTAGAAATCGGGCAAAATTCCAGTTTTATGGCCCAAAAACGCTAAAATAATGAGTAACGGTCATGGCGAGGTGGTGACTATTGGTTTTTAGATATAATGGGATAACAAAATTTTAAGCGATCCGATTCTGGTTGCCCGGGCCTATGTAGAAGGTGTGGGTATATAACATACGAAAATCTGGGAATCAGGCAGAATTCTAGTTTTATGTCCCTAAAGCGCCAATAAACGATTAGAGGTCATAGCGAGGCGGTGAATATTGTTCTTTAGGTCTTTTTTATGATCCGTCCAAATTTTAGTCCATCCGGATCCGGTCGAAGGCGTGGGCTATAGCACACCAAAATCTAGGAATCGCGCGTAATTCTAGTTTTTTGACCCTAAAAGACAAAAAATGAGGAATAGTTATGGCGAGACAGTGAAAATTGTTCCTTAGGTAGTTGTTGATAGTCCGGCAAAACTTTAGGCGATTCGAGTCTGGTCACCTGAGTCCATACAGAAGGCGTGGGCTATAACATACAAAAACCTGGGAGTCGGGCGGAAGTCAAGTTTTAAGGCCCTAATACGTCAAAAAACGAGTAACGGTCATGGTGAGCCATTGACCATTGTTACTTAGATCATTTTTAATAGGCTGGACAAATTTTAAGTAATCCGGTTCTATTCTCTTGGGCCCATGTAGAAGGCGCGGGCTATAGCACACGGAAATATAAGAATTTGGTGGAATTCTAGTTTTATGGCCCTAAAAAGTCAAAAAATGAGTAACGGTCATGATAGGGCGGTGACTATTGTTCCTTAGGTCATTTTTAATGGGACTAGAAAAATTTAGGCGATCCAAATTTGGTCGGCTTGGCCCACACAAAAGGCATGGGCTGTAGCACACGAAAATATGGGAATTGGACGGCGTTCCTGTTTTATTGCTATAAAATACCAAAAAATGAATAACGGTCATGGTGAGGCGGTTAATACTGTTCCTTAGATCATTTTTTATGGGCCGAATTTTTTTTAGGCTATCCGGGTCGATCGCCCAGGCCCCATATAGAAGGCGTGGGCTATAACATAAGAAAATCTTGGAATTGGGCAAAATTCCAGTTTTATTACCCTAAAATACCAAAAAATGAATAAAAGTCATGGCAAGGCGTTGAATGCTGTTCCTTAGATCGTTTTTAATAGGCTGGCAAAATTTTAGGCGATACAGGTCTGGTCACTTGGGCCCATGCAAAACGCATGGGCTATAACATAAGAAAATCTAGGAATCCGGCGGAATTCTAGTTTTATAACCCTAAAACGCTATGAGTAACATTCATGGTGAGGCACTCACTATTGTTCCTTTGGTCTTTTTATATGGGCCTTCAAAATTTTAGGCAATTTGGGTCGAGTCACCTGGGCCCATATAGAAGGCGTGAGCTATAGCACGCACAAATCTAGGAATTGGATGGAATTCAAGTTTTATGACCCTAAAACACTAAAAAATGAACGGTTATGACAGAGAAGTGACTATTATTCCTTAGATCATTTTTAATTGGCTGGAAAAATTTAGGTGATCCGGGTCCGATCGCCGGAGCCCATGCAGAAGGCGTGGGCTATAACACACGAAAATCTAGAAATTTAGCGGAATTCCGAATTTATGACCATAAAATACCAAAAAATGACTAACGGTCTTGGAGGGGCACTATCTATTTTTCATAGGACGTTTTTGATGGTCCGACAAAATTTTAGGTGATTCGGGTCTTGTCGCCTGGGCCCATACAGAAGGCGTGGGCTATGCACATGAAAATCTACGAATCGAGCGAAATTTAAGTTTTATGGCCCTAAAATGCCATAAAACGAATAACGGTCATGGCGAGACAATGACTATTGTTCTTTAGATCATTTTTTATGAGCCAACAAAATTTTAGTCGATCCAGGTCTGGTCACCTGGACGCATGCAGAAGGTGTGGGCTATAGCACCTGAAAATTTTATGAATCGAACTGAATTCTAGTTTTATAGCCCTAAAACGCTAAAAAATGAGTAAAAATCATGGAGAGGCAGTGACTATGGTTCCTTAGGTCGCTTTTGACTTTTCGAAAAAACTATAAGCGAGCAGAAGGCGTAGGTATAACACACCAAAATCTGAGAATCGGGTGGAGTTCAAGTTTTATGGCCCTAAAATATCAAAAAAAGAGTAACGGTCATGGCAAGATAATGACAATTATTTTTTTAGGTTGGTTTAGATGGGCATGCAAAAATTTAGGTGATCCGAGTCGCCTGGTCCCATGCAGAAGGCGTTAGCTATAGTACACAAAAATTTGAGTATCAGGCTAAATTCTAGTTTTATGGCCCTAAAATACCAAAAGAAAATGAGGAGCGATCATGAAGAGGCGGTGACTATTATTCCTTAGGCTGTTTTTGACGGGCCGACAAAATTTTAGGCGATCTGCATTCGATCGTCTGTGCCCATGCAGAAGCATGGGCTATAGCACACAAAAGTCATGTAATTTGGCGAAATTTAAATTTTATAGCCCTAAAATGTCGAAAAATAAGTAACAATCATGACGAGGCAGTGACTATTATTCCTTAGGTCATTTTCTATGGGCCAGAATATTTTTAGAAGATTCGTGTCCGGTCGCCTGAGACCATGCAGAAGTCGTAGGCTATAGCACATGAAAATCTGGGAATCAGACGAAATTTTGGTTCTATGGTCCTAAAAAGCCAAAACACGAGTAAAATGCATGGCGAGTCGGTGATTATTGTTCCTTAGATCGTTTTTAATGGGCTGGCAAAATTTTAGGCAATTTGGTCTGGTCGCACGAGTCCAAGTAGAAGGCGTGGGCTCTAGCACAAAAAAACATGAGAATCGGGCCGAATTATAGTTTTATGACCCTAAAACTCCAAAAGATGAGTAGCGGTCATGGCGAAATGGTGACTATTGTTCCTTAGGTTGTTTTTGATGATCCGATTAAATTTTAGGTCATCCAAGTCCGGCCGCCTGGGCCCATGTAGAAGGCGTAGGCTATTGTTACACTCCATGTTTTTGTACGAGGAAGTACACCATAAATAAATTGATATAAGCTCGAAAATGAGATATTACATTCCGTATTTTCGTATGTTAAAGTTTCGTCGTAAGCTAATCATGTAAGTTCGAGAATCAAATTATTTTGAGATTATAAGCATTATGCTATTTCAAACAAGTGATGAGTAAATTCGTGAAGGTGAGAGGGTATGCAAATCAAAGAAAATAAATTTTCGTCAAAGTTTGACATGTTGGGATAAAATACGGCCCGAGCTAAAATACCCGATATTTATGGACTAGTACCATACAAGGTACCATATGACCAGAATAGTAAGGTATATAAGGTGTGTTAAACGTGAGTAGTATTTTAATTAATTCGAGATAATCCTTAATTATGTGAATTATTGGATAATGAGGGAATTAACAAGTTAATTAATAATTAATAAATGATGAATTAAAGTCTTTGGATAAAGACTAAGACTAATACGTGACAGCCACATTCATGAGTCATTAAGTGACTCTTGAACAATTTTGCAAGGTGGCATTCTTTAAAGAAATAATTGAAAAATGGCTTCTTAAATTCAAGATTTGCAAAGATAAGTAATTCATAAAAAACCATAAGACTCTAACGTTATTGCTTCAGTAAGCATCTTACAAAAGTTGTGATCAAATTCACAAAGTGATTATATGGAATTTGCTCAAAAAATTCATATGAGATTTCATAAGGTAATAACAACGAGATTTTGCGATTCTAAATGAGTACAATACAATCTTCCTCAAGAATATCATACGGATTTTTTCCTACTTCGATCTTGCCATCATGTGTTTTGTCAAAATTAACGTGTGTTAGAGGGATTGTCATGAGAATCGACTCAGGTATGTTAAGGCTATTCCTTCTTTCTTTTGGCATGATCCATACGATACAAATGAAACGAAATGCACAATTTTCATAATGACTCTATTCATAGAAATACTAGTGGTTCCTATGTTCTTGATTCCCCATGTGTCATATTATTCTATCATCTGTTCATGGGTCTAAGAAAATACGTAAGTTGAATAAAGTTTATTTCATGATATTAATTAGAGGCATAATGGTCTTATGACGTTCCGATTAATGTACTTCTCATGCATTGCATTTATTTTCATGTACATTGACCCATGACCAGATAGCATTATATACGTGTATATATGTATATATATATATATGTATATGGGATATGGGAAAAGGTTACGACGTTATATACGTACCACCACCTTATCAACTAGTATATGTTGATGATTTTGCTCACAGTGGCCGAGATGATATGATGGGATAACCTTAGAGGCTTGATGATGTTATGAACACATGTACCTATGCACCACATGATATTCATACGCACATGCATGACACTATACGTATTTCATGATTTCAAGAGTTATCAAAACTTACATGTTGAGTCATTTACTCTATATTTCTTCCATGTCTTTTATGTACTTACTTATGTGCCTTACATACTCGGTATATTATTCGTACTGACATCCCTTTTGTCTGGGGATGCTGCATCTCATGCCCGCAGGTATCGATAGATAGGACGAGATTCCTCTAAGTAGGCTATCAGCTCATCGAAAGATGTTGGTGTGCTCCATTTGCTCCGGAGTTGCTTGTTTGGTCAGTATAATTTAGACGTGTATTGTTTGGTATGGCGAGGCCCTGTCCCGATCTTTATGTTAAGTGTGTACTCTTAGAGGCTTGTTGACAGATGTCATGTATACGAATGCTTGTATGGCCTTGCCGGCCTATGCTTTGAGTTTACAAATGATCATATTGGCCTTATAGGCCCGTATATTACATGTATAAGTTTTTATATCAGGTTGGGTCGTCCTATATTGAGTAATCCCCTATTTTTATTCTGGTTAGCCCATGTCAGCCTGTTTGGACCATTTGCCAATGAAAGTACAATAAGAAAGATATGTTATGTTAGTACTCGGTTAAGTAAGGTACCGGGTGCTTGTTGCGGCCCACAGGTTTGGGTCATGACAAAAGTGGTATTAGAGCAGTTTTATCCTAGGGAGTCTACAAGCCGTGTCTAATAGAGTTTTGTTTATGGGTGTGTTGTGCACCACACTTATAAATATGATGCTACAACACATTTAGGACTGTCACTCTTTCTTCTTACTCTAGATTATGTGGTAGAGCTCAGTTACAAGAACTCAATTTCCTAAACTCTATCTTATTCGTAATACAACGAAGCCTATATTCAGAAAGACGGTCGGTAAGAGATATAGCTGTGAAAGTGTTGAGTTAGAAGAACTCTATTTTGCATCATGCTTATGATAAGTAAATGTGAGGTCTTTAGCAGACCATGCATGCACTAGAAGGTGTAAGGTTCTTGATAAGGAGTTTTAAGGCAAGAATACTTATCCACTCTTACGGTAAAAAGTAATAACAGAATCAGAAGGTGGACACAAGTTGAAGCAATGTGAAGAAGGGTACGAGGTACCCAGTTAATAAAGATCATCATTATTTACCATTCAGGAAGGGAGATATAAACATTTTGAGTTACCTTCAACGGTAGCAGAGGTATGTACAATTGGACACACCCATCTCATTTATGCCATATGGAAGCAAACAAAAGTAGTATAAGAGAAGGGCATATATCAGGATCTGGCTGGGGTTAGAGTGACCCAAAATGGGTGGATGAAATGTTTGCGTTAGTTTACATTTCCGAAGGATATTGCAAATGTGGTAATACATCTCCTTGTGAGACACCCGGACAATGCACTCTAAAATAGTACAACTAGATATGAGTACTACAAAGATAGGCACTGGAAGCCTTGAAGGGATAAATATTACCTTAGTGTGGCTACCGTCCCTAGTAGAGAAAGAATGTTAGGTAATTCAAAGAGCCAATGGATGGGGCAAGGAGAGCTAAAAGCAAAAGAATGTCTTATTCGAGTTTTCAGAATAAAGTAATAGACATAGATGTTAGCGGAAAATAAGAAGAGAGTTAATGAAGCATTATGAGTAAGATATGATACATGGAAGACAACGGTAGGTAAAAAAAATGACAATATTACAGAGTCTATAGTCAAGTGAAGGAAAAGACGAAATGTGATAGGCCTTGAGACGACAAAGGAGTATTGGCCATAAAGTCGTATCCTCATTTCGAGAAATAAGTTCGTGATGCTAATGTAATTACCAGAAGAAAAAGTTAGACCCATAAGTAATAGAAATTAATATGGACTAGTGAACAAGATAAACTAAACATGAATTAAGGATAGAGTAATTTGATAATGGTCGGCATCATAAGAATTTCAGATTGCATTCCAGCGATAATAGAATGGACAACAGAAGAAGAATCATAGAAAGTCATTCAAGAAGACTCTCCCTAAAACAAGATTGTGAGAAAAGTTAACCTTAAGGAACTGTATATGCTAGTTACACTAAGTGTGACCATCGCGAGTAAGGAATTTTGTTATCCTTGGTACAGAAGGATTACCGCAAGGCGAGTAAGGGTCATCGATGATGTGAAAGGACGCCAAAAATGAAGAGGTAAAACATCTATAGATAAGTCATCGTAGCTCCAACTCTTAGTACTCCCCCAAAAGGGAGAATATAGAGTGATGTGGCATTAAGTCAGAATTAAGTGGTTCCATTAATTATGGAATGGTAAAGGAAGAAAAAAATGAAAAAAAATAGAAAAGGGATGAGATTGCACTTATTCAAAGCCAACATATATGCTACAATTCCAGAATATTATGCAAGCACGACGTTAAGGAGAGGAAGTAATGGTTCCTTCCCGAGATGTTATTGATTAATAAGGAGCTAGTACGAGAGGTAAGTTAAGATAAAAGGAATAACCCAAGAAAGATTACATGGAATATTAACATGAGAATGGGCCAACAAGTAATTAGTAGTTGATTCAGGAAGAGCCTAGTTATGGCTAGACAGGTAACCAATGAATCAGGAGATCTTGCAAGATAAACATAGTAAAACCCAGTATAGTGAATTCAGCCTCGCAGTAATATCATTATAATACTTGAGATATATTCATATAGGAGTCGGGGTAATTAAAGTTACCGTATGAATGTTACAGGAATAAAAAAGAGTGCCATTGGGAAGACAGTCAAAATATCAGTTCAGAAGCAACCCTACAAGCATAAGGGTGTGAAGGTAAATAACTACGGATAATTATAGGCAAGGAAGGACATCAAAAGGTCCGTCGAGTATACGATGTAATAAGCTCGTAGCTTTACAAGAGTCAGAGGGTAACCCCTAAGTACTATAATGAAAGACTAGCTAAGGAAATAAGGAATAAGGCTTCAACTAAAGCACAATGACCTAAAGAGGAAATAGTTTTGTAACAATAGTCCCACTACAAAATTGTATGCACTCCAAAATAAAGTGGCACCTACCATGGCTAATGAGCAAGGAGTAAAACCAAAAGTAATATTCGAGACCATATGAGTTGCACAAAAATTTCGGCATGCGCAAGAACTCAAATAAGCTAAGTATGCATGCAACAAGGGGGCAAAAAGACCAGGAAAAATAGTTGCTTACATTTGAAGAAAGTTGAAATGGAACGAAAGGAATTACTAGATTAATGATCAGTCGTAGAAGACTCCGATATAAGTGAAAACAAGGAATTGGTTCAGGTCATAGACAAAGGATGGAATCATTAGAAGATCATATCATGGTTTTTTCGTAGCGTCCATGAAAGGCTAAAGTAACAACTAAATGCCATAAGCCACAGATCGGAAGATAGCTTAAGCCTACATAAAGCCTAATCATAAGGAAGAGGAAACTAAAGAGTTACATCAACTAAGTAAATTAGGAGTCTGCTTATTGGACGCAGAAAGTTATAGACATCATGATTGAGAACATTGTAGAATCACTCTTAATATCAAAGGTACAAGAGAGATAGTACAGTAGCCATATTCTATAACGGCTCTACGATAAAGCCAGTTAGAAGTGTCCTAACCTCATAAGAAGTTATTATGAAGCTCTCACGAGATTGTGTAAAGAGGTGCATGTATTATAATAGAAGTTCAAGACGTGGATGTGATTTATACCTATGTGGAGGGGAGGTCATGAAAGACATAAAAGATATGATGTGAGACTTTAAGGTAAGTAAGGTAAAGGTGAACAACGTACGAGATACTCAAAAGCAGAAGGTTGAGAATAGTCTATACTTGGATAAAAGTCTAGAAGCGCGGGGATTCAGTATCCAAGAATGATAGAGGCATCGTCAGTAGTATATCTTCCAGCCTATGGTTTCTAGGTATCGAGAGGTCTAGTTATGAGAGTAAAAGAAGAGTTTGAGATGACGTAGAGTCTCACTTGATGTTCCAGAATAACATAAGAAAATCTATGGTGCAAGCAAGTTGAAGAAAAGTTACGAGTAGTATAAATGAATATATGTAGGTCGTAAGCTGAAGTATGGTAAAATGACAAGGTTTTAGGAAAATAGGAGTAAGGATAACAAAGGGAGAGTGAGAAGGTGATGTGAATGGATAAGTTCTCAGGATTAAGCCCATGAAAACAAGAGAGCTAATGGTTTCTCTAAGTTATTGAAAGCTCAGTATTGCTTGAATGAACTCAAAGGAGTTTAAGACTAGCAGCAAATAGAGGAGATGGAATGCTACCCTGGTAGTAGAATGAAGGTGTAATTGAGATAAATGAAGGATGACGCTTGGGCCTTCGATGGAGTAATGATTTCATGAATTGTACAGGATTAAAATACCCGCATAGGGTAAATCAAATTGGGATGCTATGAAATATGATTATGGAGTTATAGTGTCATATCGCCCCTAGGTGGATCAAGAAAATCACTTCAAATGTTCCATGATGAGATGTGAGCCCTAGACGCAGAGTTAAATAAGAGATCAAGTTATCAGTGATAGATGATAAATTAACATTAAGGTGAATCAACAATGGTTGGACAAAAGTCACAAAGCACGAGGTGAGATTAGGCCGTCATTCTTAAGATGAACTGTAATGAATAAGCATTAAAGGACATAGATTTATACATATAGGATAAGCAACGAGAGTAACCTGGAGTTTGGTAGCAGACCTCAGTAATGACAAATCAAAGTAAGAGTTATGGCAGTAAAGTCATACGGATGGATAAACAGATCTATGAAATAAGGTATAACAATATTCGTAAGTTCAACAAAGCACCGAGCGAAGAACTTCAGGATACCAATAGATGCCCAGAGGGAAATCTTGTCAAGCTTTATATATATTTACAAAGTGAGGCCTAGAGATTGGCAAAAATCTAGAGGAAAAAGGGGGAAAGAGTCGCATAGGCGCATTTACAAGGTCAAATTCGTATAGGCTGCATAATAGAAGGTAACAATAATTACGAGATTGGAAGGATTTTGACCATAAGTCATGGTGTGAGAAAGAGTTCTAAAGGGGGGAATGCCCTAGCCTTTGGAATTATTTACTGAACAGTTGCCTAGATTGCAAGGAGAGTACTAAAGTATTCGGAAGGCACAAGTCATGAAAATGATAAGTGCATCAGTCAACATTCGAGGATGAATGTTTCAAAGGGAGGAATGATGTTACACCTCATGTTTTTGTACGAGGAAGTATGCCATAAATAAATTGATATAAGCTCGGAAATGAGATATTACATTCTGCATTTTTGTATATTAAAGTTTCATCGTAAGCTAATCATGTAAATTCGGGAATGAGATTATTTTGAGATTATAAGCATTATGTTATTTCAAACAAGTGATGAGTAAATTCGTGAAGGTGAGAGGGTAAGCAAATCAAAGAAAATGAATTTTTGTCAAAGTTTGACATGGGATAAAATACGGCCCGAGCTAAACCCGGTATTTATGAACTAAGTGGTATACAAAGTACCATATGACCAGAATAGTAAGGTGTATAAGGTGTGTTAAACGTGAGTAGTATTTTAATTAATTTGAGATAATTCTTAATTATGTGAATTACTGGATAATGGAGGAATTAACAAGTTAATTAATAATTAATGGATGATGAATTAAAGTCTTTGGTTAAAGACTAAGACTAATACGTGGCAACCACATTCATGAGTCATTAAGCGACTCTTGAACAATTTTGCAAGGTGGCACTCTTTAAAGAAATAATTGAAAAATGGCTTCTTAATTCAAGATTGCAAAGATAAGGAATTCATAAAAAGCCATAAGACTCTAACATTATTGCTTCAGTAAGCATCTTACAAAAATTGTGATCAAATTCACAAAGTGATTATATGAAATTTACTACAAAAATTCATACGAGATTTCATAAGGTAATAACAACGAGGTTTTGCGATTCTAAGGTAGTACGGTGCAATCTTCTTCAAGAATATCATACGAATTTTTTCCTACTCCGATCTTACCGTCACATATTTTGTCAAAATTAACGTGTGTTAGAGGGATTGTCAAGGGAATCGACTCAGGTATGTTAAGGATATCCCTTCTTTCTTTTGGCATGATCCATACGATACAAACGAAATAAGTAAATGCACAATTTTCATAAATGACTCTATTCATAGAAATACTAGAGGTTCCTATGTTCTTGATTCCCCATGTGTTATATTATTCTATCATCTGTTCATGGTATCAAAAAATGCGTAAGTTAATAAAAATTTATTTCATGATATTAATCAGAGGCATAATGGTCTTATGACGTTCCGGAAGATTTTATTAACGTACTTCTCATGCATTGCATTAATTTACATGTATATTGACCCATGACTAGATAGCGTTATATACGCATATATATGTATGTATATATATGTATATGGGATGTAGGAAAATGTTACGGCGTTATATATGTACCACCACCTTATCAACTGGTACACGTTGATGATTTTGCCCATAGTGGCTGATATGATATGATGGGAAGCCCTCAGAGGCTTGATAATGTTATGAACATATGTACTTATGCACGACATGATATTCATACGCACATGCATGACACTTTAAGTATTTTATGATTTGCAGAGTTATTCGGGCTTACAGGTTGAGTCATTTACTCTATATTTCTTTCTTGTCTTTTATTTACTTACTTATGTGCCTTACATACTCGGTACATTATTCGTACTGACGTCCATTTTGCCTGGGGACGCTGTATTTCATGCCCCCGATAAACATGTTGATATTCCTCAAAGTAGGCTATCAGCTCATCGGAAGATGTTGGTGCGCTCCATTTCCTCCAGAGTTACTTGTTTTGTCAATATAATTTAGACGCGTATTGTTTGGTATGGCGATGCCCTGTCCCGGCCTTTATGTTAAGTGTGTACTCTTAGAGGCTTGTAGACATATGTCATGTATACGAATGCTTGTATGGCCTTGCTGGCCTATGTTTTGAGTTTACAAATGATTATGTTAGCCTTATAGGCTCGTATATCACATGTATAAATTTTTATATTAGGCTGGGTCGTCCTATATTGAGTATTCCCCTATGTTTATTCTGGTAAGCCCATGACGTCCCGTTTATCCCATTTGCCAATGAAAGTACAATAAGAAAGATATGTTATATTGGCACTCAGTTAAGTAAGGTACGGAGTACTCGTTGCGGCCCACATGTTTGGGTCGTGATAGCTATAGCACACGAAAATCTAACAATTGTGAGAAATTCCAGTTTTATGGCCCTAAAAAGCCAAAATTGAGGAACGGTCAAGGCAAGGAAGTGAAAATTGTTTCTTAGGTCATTTTTTATGGTCTGACAAAATTTTAGGCGTTCCTGATTCGGTCGCCTGGGCCTATGTAGAAGGTGTGAGCTATAGCACACGAAAATTTAGAATCGGGCAAAATATTTCTTAGGTAGTTTTTGATGGTCGGGCAAAATTTTAGGAGATTTGGGTCCGGTCTCCTGTGCCCATGCAGAAGGCATGGGTATAGTGCGCGAAAATCTAGGAATCTGGTGGAATTCTAGTTTTAAGGCTCTAAAATACAAAAAAATGAGTAACAGTCATGGAGAGAGGGTGATTATTGTTATTTAGGACATTTTTTATGATCCGAAAAAATTTAAGGCCATCCGAGTTCGGTCGCCCGGACCCATGCAGAAGGCGTGGGTTATAGGACATGAAAATTTGGGAATCGGACGGAATTCCAGTTTTAGGGCCCTAAAATGCTAAAAATGAGGAACAATCATGGTAAGACGGTCAAAATTATTCCTCAGGTCGTTTTTGATTGTCCAAATTTTTTTTAAGCGATTTAGGTCGGGTTGCTCGGGAACATGCAGAAGGCGTGGGCTATAGCACCCGAAAATCTGAGAATCAGGCGGAATTCCAATTTTATAACCCTAAAACGCCAAAAAGAGTAACGATCATGGCGAGGCGGTAACTGTTGTTCCTTAGGTCATTTTTCATGGGCCAGTAAAATTTTAGGTTGTCGCCCAAGCCCATGCAGAAGGCGTGGGCTATAGCACACGAAAATTTAGGAATTGGGGAGAATTCAAATTTTATGGCCCTAAAACACCAAAAAATGAATAAGAGTTATGATGAAGTTCTTACTATTGTTCCTTATGTTGTTTTTGATGGGCCGACAAAATTTTAGGCGATTCGGGTCGATCGGTCGGGCCCATACATACGAAGTGGACTATAGCACACAAAAATCTAAAAATCTAGAAAAAATTCAGTTTTATAGCCCAAAATGCTAAAAAATGAGGAACGGTAATGCTGAGGCAGTGACTATTGTTCCTTAGTTCATTATTGATGGTTCAGTAAAAATTCACGCGATCCAGGGTCGGTCACCCGGGCCCATGCGGAAGGCGAGAGCTATGGCACACGAAAATTTAGAAATCGGGTAAAATTCATGTTTTATGACCCTAAAACGTCAAAAAATAAGTAACGGTCAAGGCGAGTTGGTGATCATTGTTCCTTAGGTAGTTTTTATAGTCCGACAAAATTTTTGGTGATCCGGGTCTGGTCGCTCATGCCCATATTGAAGGACACAAAAATCTGGAAATCAGGTGAAATTCCAAGTTTATGGCCCCAAAACACCAAACAATGAGTAACGGTTAATGGGAAGCAGTGACTATTATTTCTTAGGTAATTTTTGATGCACTGATAAAATTTTAGGCGTTTTTAGTTCGATTGCCCGAAAATCTGGGAATCAGGTAGAATTCTTATTTTATGGCCCTAAAACACCAAAATATGAGGAATAGTCATGGCGAGACGGAGACTATTGCTCCTTAGGTCGTTTTTTATGGTCTAGCAAAATTTTAGGCGATCCGCTTCCAGTAGACTGGGCCCATGCAGAAGGCGTGATCTATAGCACGGAAAAATCTAGAAATCGGGCAGAATTCTAGTGGTATGGCCCTAAAATGACAAAAACGAGTAACAGCCATACCGAGCCAGTGACTATTGTTCCTTAGGTCATTTTTTATTGTCCGACAAAATTTTAGGCGATTCGGATCCAGTCGCCCTGGCCCATCTAGAAGGCGTGGGCTATAACATACGAAAATCTGGGAATCGAGCAAAATTCTAGTGTTATGGCTCTAAAACGACAAAAATGGGGAATGGTCATGGCGAGGCAATGACTATTGTTCCTTAGGTTATTTTTATGGTCTGGCAAAATTTTAGGCAATCTGGGGCAGATCGCCCGAGCCCATGCAGAAGGCGAGGGCTATAACACATGAGAAATCTAGGAATCAGGCAGAATTCTAGTTTTAAGGCCGTAAAACGCCAAAAAATGAGTAACAGTCATGGCGAGGCAGTGCCTATTGTTTCTTAAGTCATTTTTGATGGGCCGACAAAATTGCAGGCGATCCAGGTCCAGTCGCCCAGGTCTATGTAGAAGGCACACGAATATTTGAGAATCGAGTGGAATTCTAGTTTTTATGGCCCTAAAACGCTAATAAATGTGTAACAGTCATGGCGAGGCAATGACTATTGTTCTTTAGGTCATTTTTTATGGTCCAGCAAAATTTTGGCAATTTGGGTCCGGTTGCCCGTGCCCATACAACAGGCGTGGACTATAGCACACAAAAATTGGGGAATAAGGCGAAATTCAAATTTTATGGACCTAAAAAGCCAAAAAAGAGTAATGGTCATGGTGTTGTAGTGACTATTGTTCCTTAGGTTGTTTTGGATAGGCCTTCAAAATTTTAGGCGATCCTGATCTGGTCGACTGGGCCCATGCAGAAGGCGTGGGTTGTGCCACACAAAAATTTAAGAATTAGGGATAATTCTAATTTTATGGCCCTAATACACCAAAAAATAAGGAACGGTCATAGAGAGGCAATAACTATTGTTCCTTAGGTCGCTTGTAATAGTCCGACAAAATTTTAGGCGATTCGGGTGCGGTCGCTGGACCTATGCAGAAAACGTGGGCTACAACACATGAAAATCAACAAATTGCATGGAATTCCAGTTTTATGGCCCTAAAATGCCAAAAAATGAGGAACAGTCATGGCAAAATTGTAACTATTGTTCCTTAAGTCATTTTTGATAATCTGACAAAATTTTAGGCGATTCGAGTCCGGTCACCCGGGCCCATGCAGAAGGCATGGGCTATAGCTCAGAAAAATTAGGAAATCGGGTGGAATTTTAGTTTTATGGCCCTAGAAAGCCAAAAAATGATGACGGTCATGGCAATGCGATGACTATTATTCTTTAGGTCATTTTTGGTGGGCTGGAAAATTTTTAGCGATCCGGGTTCGATCGCCCAGGCCCATGCAGAAGGCATGGTTTATAGCACATAAAAATTTGAGAATCGGGCAGAATTGTAGTTTAATGGTCTTAAAACGCCAAAAAATGAGTAACGTACATGGCGAGGTGGTAGATATTATTCCTTAGATCATTTTTATGGTCAAAGTTTTGGGAGAACCGAGTTCGGTCACCCGGGACCATGCAGGCATGTGAAAATTTGAGATCGAGCGGAATTCCAGTTTATTACCCTAAACACCAAAAAATGAGTAACGGTCATGGAAAGGCGGTGAATATTGTTTCTTAGGTCATTTTGGATGGGCCAAAAAGTTCTTAGGTGATCCAGGTCCGATTGCTGAGGCCCATGCAGAAGGCATGAGATATATCACACAAAAATCTGGGAGTCTGGTCCAGTAAAATTTTAGGCAATTTCGGTCTGGTTGCCCGGGCCCATACAACAGTCGTGAACTATAGCACATAAAAATCGGGGAATCAGGCGAAATTCTAATTTTATGGACCGTAAAAGCCAAAAACATTAACGGTCATGGTGTTGCAGTGACTATTGTTCCTTAGGTTGTTTTGGATATGCCTACAAAATTTTAGGCGATCCGGATCTGGTCGACTGGGCCCATGCAGAAGGCGTGGGATATACCACACAAAAATTTAAGAATCGGGGAAAATTCTAGTTTTATGGACCTAAAATACCAAAAATAAGGAACGGTAATGGCGAGGCAGTGACTATTGTTCCTTAGGTCACTTGTAATAGTACGACAAAATTTTAGGCGATCCGGGTGCGATCGGCTGGACCCATGCAGAAAGCGTGGGCTACAACACACAAAAATCTACGAATCACGTGGAATTCCAGTTTTATGGCCCTAAAACACCAATAAATGAGGAACGGTCATGGAGAGATGGTAACTATTGTTCCTTAAGTCGTTTTTTATAATCTGACAAAATTTTAGGCAATCTGAGTCCGGTCACCCGGGCCCATGCAGAAGGCGTGGGCTATAGCTTATAAAAATTTGGAAATCAGGCGGAATTTCAGTTTTATGGCCCTAAAACACCAAAAAATGAGGAACGATCATGGCAATGCGATGAATATTCTTCTTAAGGTCATTTTTTGTGGCTGGCAAAATTTTAGCGATTCGGGTCGGGTCACCCAGGCCCATGTAGAAGGCATGGGCTATAGCACATGAAAATTTGGGAATCGGACGGAATTCCAGTTTTATGATCTCAAAACGCCAAAAAATGAGTAACGTACATGGCGAGGGAGTAAAAATTATTCCTTTGGTCAATTTTTATGGTCCGGCAAAATTTTAGGAGATCTGAATCCGGTCACTTGGGACCATACAAAAGGCGTGGGCTATAAGCAGATGAAAATTTGAGATCGGGCGAAATTCCAATTTTAAGGCCCTACAACACTAAAAAATGAGTAACGATCATGACGAGGCGATGACTATTGTTCCTTAGGATATTTTTGATGGGTCAGAAATATTTTAGGCGATCCGCATTTGATCGCCTGTGCCCATGCAGAAGGCATGAGTTATAGCACAAGAAAATTATGGAATCTGGCGAAATTTAAATTTTATAGCCCTAAAACACCGAAAAATAAGTAACGATCATGGCGAGGGGGTGACTATTATTCCTTAGGTTATTTTCTATGGGCCAATTTTTTTTTAGAAGATCCGAGTCTGGTCGCCCAAGCCCATACAGAAGTCATGGGCTATAACATACAAAAATTTGGAAATCGGACAAAATTTTGGTTTTGTGGCCCTAAAAGCCCAAAAATAGGTAAAATGCATGGCGAGGTGGTGACTATTGTTCCTTAGATCATTTTTAATGGGATGACAAAATTTTAGGCGATTCGGTCTGGTTGCCCGAGTCCAAGTAGAAGGCGTGGTCTCTAGCTAAAAAAATATGAGAATCAGGCGAAATTATAGTTGTATGGCCCTAAAACGCCAAAAGATGAGTAGCGGTCATGGCGGGGCGGTGAATATAGTTCCTTAGGTTCTTTTTGACGATCCGATTAAATTTTAGGTCATCCAAGTCCGGTTGGCCGGGCCTATGTAGAAGGCGTAGGCTATAGCACAAAAAAAATCTAAGAATTGTAAGAAATTCCAGTTTTATGGCCCTAAAAAGCTAAAATTGAGGAACGGTCAAAACGAGGCAGTGAAAATTATTCCTTAGGTCATTTTTGATGGTCTAAAAATATTTTAGGCGTTTCGGGTTCGGTCGCCCGAGCCTATGTAGAAGGCGTGGGTTATAGCACATGAAAATGCCAAAAAACCGAGGAACGATCATGGCGAGGTGGTGAAAAATATTCCTTAGGTAGCTTTTGATGGTTGGGCAAAATTTTAGACGATTTGGGTCAGGTCGCCTGTGCCCATGCAGAAGGCGTGGGTATAGTACACGAAATCTAGGAATGTGGTGGAATTCTAGTTTTAAGGCCCTAAAATACCAAAAGATGAGTAAAAGTCATAGAGAGACAATGAATATTGTTCCTTAGGTCATTTTTGATGATCTAGAAAAATTTAAGGCCATCCGAGTCCGGTCGCTCGGACCCATGCAGAAGGCGTGGGTAGGACATGAAAATTTGAGAATTGGAGGAAATTCCACTTTTAGGGCACTGAAATGATAAAAATGAGGAATGGTCATGTTAAGACAGTGAAAATTGTTCCTTAGGTCGTTTTTGATGTTCCGGCAAAATTTTAAGCGATTTAGGTCCGGTTGCCTGGGCCCATGCAGAATGCATAGACTATGCACATGAAAATCTGGGAATCGGGTTAAATTCCAATTTTATAGCCCTAAAAGCCAAAAAAAGAGTAACGGTCATGGCGAGGCGGTGACTATTGTTCCATAGGTCATTTTTCACGGGCCAGTAAAATTTTAGGTTGTCGCTCCAGCCCATGCAGAAGGGTGGGCTATAACATACGAAAATATGAGAATCGGGGAGAATTTAAATTTTATGGTCCTAAAACGCTAAAAAACGAGTAATAGTCATTGATGAGGTTCTTACTATTGTTCATTAGGTCGTTTTGATAGCCAACAAATTTTAGACGATTCGGTTCCGGTCGCCCGGGCCCATATATACGGAGTGGGCTATAGCATACAAAAATCTGAAAATCTAGAAATATTTTTAGGTTATGGCCCTAAAATGCTAAAAAAATGAGTAAAGGTCATGCTGAGGCCATGACTATTGTTCCTTAGTTTGTTATTGATGGTTCAGTAAAAATTTTTGGGCGATCCAGGGTCGGTCACCCAGGCACATGCGGAAGGCGTGAACTGTGGCACACGAAAATTTAGAAATCGGGTGAAATTCTTATTTTATGACCCTAAAACGTCAAAAATGAGTAACGGTCATGGCAAGTTGGTGATCATTGTTCCTTAGGTCGTTTTTATGGTCCGACAAAATTTCTTGTGATCCGAATTTGGTCGCTCGTGCCAATATTGAAGGACACAAAAATTTGGGAATCAGGCAAAATTCCAAGTTAATGGCCCTAAAACACCAAACAACGAGTAACGGTTAATGGGAAGCACTGATTATCTTTTCTTAGGTCAGTTTTTGATGCGCCGACAAAATTTTAGGCGATCTGAGTTCGATTGTCTGGGCCCATGCAGAAGGCATGAGCTATAACACACGAAAATCTGGAAATCTTGTAGAATTCTTGTTTTATGGCCCTAAAACACCAAAATAAGAGGAACAGTCATGGAGAGGCGGAGACTATTGCTCCTTAGGTCATTTTTTATGTTCCGACAAAAATTTAGGTGATCCGACTCTTGTCACCCGGATCCATGCAGAAGGTGTGTACGATAGCACACGAAAATCTAAGAATTGTACGGAATTCTACTTTTATGACCCTAATTCCAAAAAACAAAAAAACAGTCATGGCGAGGCGATGACTATTGATCCTTAGGTAGTTTATGGTCCGGCAAAATTTTAGGTGGGCTATAGCACATGAAAACCTGGGAATCGGGTTAAATTCCAATTTTATAGCCCTAAAATGCCAAAAAAGAGTAACGGTCATGGCGAGGCAATGACTATTGTTCCTAAGGTCATTTTTCATGAGCCAGTAAAATTTTAGGTTGTTGCTCAAGCCCATGCATAAGGCGTGGGCTATAGCACACGAAAATATGAGAATCGGGGAGAATTTAAATTTTATGGTTCTAAAACTCCAAAAACGAGTAACGATCATGATGAGGTTCTTACTATTGTTCATTAGGTCGATTTTGATAAGCCAGCAAAATTTTAGACGATTCGGGTCCGGTCGCCCTGGCCCATATATACGGAGTGGGCTATAGCATACAAAAATCTGAAAATCTAGCAAAATTTCAGTTTTATGGCCCTAAAATGAGTAACGGTCATGTTGAGGCCATGACTATTGTTCCTTAGTTTGTTATTGATGGTTCAGTAAAATTTTAGGCGATCCAGGGTTGGTCACCCGGGCCCATGCAGAAGGCGTGAACTATGGCACACGAAAATTTAGAAATCGGGTGAAATTCCTGTTTTATGTCCCTAAAGCGTCAAAAAATGAGTAACTGTCATGGAAAGTTGGTGATCATTGTTCCTTAGGTTATTTTTATGGTCCGACAAAATTTCCTGTGATCCGGATCTGGTCGCTCGTGCCCATATTGAAGGACACAAAAATCTGGAATCAGACAGAATTCCAAGTTAATGGCCCTAAAACACCAAACAACGAGTAACAGTTAATGGGAAGCGGTGATTATATTTTCTTAGGTCAGTTTTCGATCGCTCGGGCCCATATATACGGAGTTCGATTGTCTGGGCCCATGCAGAAGGCATGGGCTATAGTACATGAAAATTTGAGAATCTTGTAGAATTTTTGTTTTATGGCCCTAAAACACCAAAATAAGAGGAACAATCATGGAGAGGCGGAGACTATTGCTCCTTAGGTCATTTTTTATGTTCCAACAAAAGTTTAGGCGATCCGGCTCTAGTCGCCAGGATCCATGCAGAAGGTGTGTGTCATAGCATACGAAAATCTGAGAATCGTGCAGAATTCAACTTTTATGGCCCTAATTCCAAAAAATGAAGAACAGTCATGGTGAGGCGGTGACTATTGATCCTTAGGTAATTTTTAATGGTCTAGCAAAATTTTAGGTCGGTTATAGCACATGAAAATCTGAGAATCGGGCTAAATTCCAATTTTATAGCCAAAACGAGTAACGGTCATGGCGAGACAATGACTATTGTTTCTTAGGTCATTTTCACGGGCCAGTAAAATTTTAGGTTGTCGCTCAAGCCCATGCAGAAGGCGTGGGCTATAGCACACGAAAATATGAGAATCGAGGAGAATTTAAATTTTATGTTCCTAAAACGCCAAAAAACGAGTAACGGTCATGATGAGGTTCTTACTATTGTTCATTAGGTCGTTTTTGATAGGCCAGCAAAATTTTAGACGATTCAAGTCCGATCGCTCGGGCCCATATATACGGAGTTCGATTGTCTGGGCCCATGCAGAAGGCATGGGCTATAGTACATGAAAATTTGAGAATCTTGTAGAATTTTTGTTTTATGGCCCTAAAACACCAAAATAAGAGGAACAATCATGGCGAGGCGGAGACTATTGCTCCTTAGGTCATTTTTTATGTTCCAATAAAAGTTTAGGCGATCCGGCTCTAGTCGCTCGGATCCATGCAGAAGGTGTGTGTCATAGCATACGAAAATCTGAGAATCGTGCGGAATTCAACTTTTATGGCCCTAATTCCAAAAAATGAAGAACAGTCATGGTGAGGCGGTGACTATTGATCCTTAGGTAATTTTTAATGGTCTAGCAAAATTTTAGGTGGGTTATAGCACATGAAAATCTGAGAATCGGGCTAAATTCCAATTTTATAGCCAAAACGAGTAACGGTCATGGCGAGACAGTGACTATTGTTTCTTAGGTCATTTTCACGGGCCAGTAAAATTTTAGGTTGTCGCTCAAGCCCATGCAGAAGGCGTGGGCTATAGCACACGAAAATATGAGAATCGGGGAGAATTTAAATTTTATGTTCCTAAAACGCCAAAAAACGAGTAACGGTCATGATGAGGTTCTTACTATTGTTCATTAGGTCGTTTTTGATAGGCCATCAAAATTTTAGACGATTCGAGTCCGATCGCTCGGGCCCATATATACGGAGTGGACTAAGCATACAAAAATCTGAAAATCTAGCAAAATTACAGTTTTATAGCCCTAAAATGCTAAAAAAATGAGTAACGATCATGCTGAGGCCATGACTATTGTCCCTTAGTTTATTATTGATGGTTCAGTAAAATTTTTAGGCGATCCAGGGTCGGTCACCCGGGCCCATGAGGAAGGCGTGAACTATGGCACACGAAAATTTAGAAATCGGGTGAAATTCCTGTTTTATGTCCCTAAAATGTCAAAAAATGAGTAACGGTCATGGCAAGTTGATGATCATTGTTCCTTAGGTCGTTTTTATGGTCCGACAAATTTCCTGTTATCCAGATCTGGTCGCTCGTGCCCATATTGAAGGATACAAAAATCTGGAAATCAGGCAGAATTCCAAGTTAATGGCCCTAAAACATCAAACAACGAGTACCAGTTAATGGGAAGTGGTGATTATCTTTTCTTAGGTTAGTTTTTGATGCGCCAACAAAATTTTAGGCGATCTAAGTTTGATTGTCTGGGCCCATGCAGAAGGCATGGGCTATAGCACACGAAAATCTGGGAATCTTGTAGAATTCTTGTTTTATGGCCTTAAAACACCAAAATACGGGAACAATCATGGCGAGGCGGAGACTATTGCTCCTTAGGTCGTTTTTTATGTTCCGACAAAAGTTTAGGCGATCCCGCTCTAGTTGCCCGGATCCATGCAGAAGGTGTGTGCCATAGCACATGAAAATCTGAGAATCGTGCGGAATTCTACTTTTATGGCCCTAATTCCAAAAAATGAAGAACAGTCATGGCGAGGCGGTGACTATTGATACTTAGGTAGTTTTTAATGGTCCGGCAAAATTTTAGGTGATCCGCTTCCGGTAGCCTAGGCCCATGTAGAAGGCGTGATCTATAGCACATAAAAATCTAGAAATCGGGTGGAATTCTAGTATTATGGCCCTAAAATGACAAAACCGAGTAACTGTCATGGAAAGTCGATGACTATTTTTCTTTAGGTCATTTTTGATTGTCCGACAAAATTTTAGGTGATCTATATCCGGTCGCCCGGGCCCATGCAGAACGCGTGAGCTATAACACACGAAAATATGAGAATCGAGCAAAATTCTAGTGTTATGTCCCTAAAACAACAAAAATGGGGAATGGTCATGGCGAGCCAATGACTATTGTTCCTTAGGTTGTTTTTGATGGTCTGAGAAAATTTTTAGCTGATCCGGGGTGGATCGCCCGGGACCATGCAGAAGGCGAGGGCTATAACATACGAAAAATATAGGAATCAGGCAGAATTCTAGTTTTAAGGCCGTAAAATGCCAAAAAATGAGTAACGATCATGGCGAGGTGGTGACTATTGTTTCTTAAGTCGTTTTGATGGGCCGACAAAATTGTAGGCGATCCAGGTCCGGTCGCCCGAGTCTATGTAGAAGGCATGGGCTATAACACACGAATATTTTGGAATGGGGCGGAATTCCAGTTTTATGGCCCTAAAACGCTAATAAATGTGTAACATTCATGGTGAAACAATGACTATTGTTCTTTAGGTCATTTTTTATGGTCCAGCAAAATTTTGGCAATTTGGGTCCGGTTGCCCGTGCCCATACAACAGGCGTGGACTATAGCACACAAAAATTAGGGAATCAGGCGAAATTCAAATTTTATGGACCTAAAAAGCCAAAAAAGAGTAATGGTCATGGTGTTGTAGTGACTATTGTTCCTTAGGTTGTTTTGGATAGGCCTTCAAAATTTTAGGCGATCCTGATCTGGTCGACTGGGCCCATGCAGAAGGCGTGGGTTGTGCCACACAAAAATTTAAGAATTAGGGATAATTCTAATTTTATGGCTTTAATACACCAAAAAATAAGGAACGGTCATGGAGAGGCAATAACTATTGTTCCTTAGGTCGCTTGTAATAGTCTGACAAAATTTTAGGCGATTCGGGTGCGGTCGGCTGGACCTATGCAGAAAGCGTGGGCTACAACACATGAAAATCAACAAATTGCGTGGAATTCCAGTTTTATGGCCCTAAAATGCCAAAAAATGAGGAACAGTCATGGCAAAATTGTAACTATTGTTCCTTAAGTCATTTTGGATAATCTGACAAAATTTTAGGCGATTCGAGTCCGGTCACCCGGGCCCATGCAGAAGGCATGGGCTATAGCTCAGAAAAATTAGGAAATCGGGTGGAATTTTAGTTTTATGGCCCTAGAAAGCCAAAAAATGATGACGGTCATGGCAATGCGATGACTATTATTCTTTAGGTCATTTTCGGTGGGCTGGAAAATTTTTAGCGATCCGGGTTCGATCGCCCAGGCCCATGCAGAAGGCGTGGTTTATAGCACATGAAAATTTGAGAATCGGGCGGAATTCCAGTTTAATGGTCTTAAAACGCCAAAAAATGAGTAACGTACATGGCGAGGTGGTAGATATTATTCCTTAGATCATTTTTATGGTCAAAGTATTGGGAGAACCGAGTTCGGTCACCCGGGACCATGCAGGCATGTGAAAATTTGAGATCGAGCGGAATTCCAATTTATTACCCTAAACACCAAAAAATGAGTAACGGTCATGGAAAGGCGGTGAATATTGTTTCTTAGGTCATTTTGGATGGGCCAAAAAGTTCTTAGGTGATCCGGGTCCGATTGCTGAGGCCCATGCAGAAGGCATGAGATATATCACACAAAAATCTGGGAGTCTGGCAGAATTCTAGTTTTATGTCCCTAAAATGCCAAAAAACGAGTAGTGGTAATGGAGAGGCGATGACTATTGTTCCTTAGGTCATTTTTATGGGTCAACAATATTTTAAGCGATCTGCTCACAAAAATCTAAGAATTGGGCAGAATTCTAGTTTTATGGCCTTAAAACGCAAAAATACGAGGAACGGTCATGGCGAGGCGATGACTATTGTTTCTTAGGTCATTTTTTATGGGCCGTCAAAATTTTAGGTAATCCGGGTCCGATCATCAGGATCCATGCATATGGCATGGGCTATAGCACATGAAAATCTTACACCCCACATGTGAAGTTAGAGGATCTATGAGGTTTTTGGGACCAGAAGGTGATCATATGTTCCAATGAGTTTCGCTTAATGTCTCACCGAGTGCTGCGACTGGGGAGTAGCGACTCATTTTGCATGTGAAAGTGGCAAAACTTTCTATGTTTAGTAATAGTATAAAAGGGCAGTGAGTCTCTTTCTCTTTCATTCTAGAAGATATCACCAAAATAAATCCTCTCAAAATACTCTCGACGCCCCTTTAGAATTTCCAAGAAAATTATGGTAAAGTCGCAGGTGAATCTGAATCTAGCAGGATTTAGCTTGAAGGAACTTGGAATCGTTATTGTAACACCTATCGTCTGGTGGCATTGATCTAGAAGATTCACTAAAGGCAAAGTTAATCACCATGTAAGTAAAATTAGCTCTTCAACAAGGTATGTAGGAAAAATTTCATTCTTTACATGAGTTAGTGTACGTCTCTCCTTTTTTCTAAATGATTCATGTACTATAAGATTTGGTAGTTTAAATCCCTCTCAATGATGTTGTTCTATTCCTGTGCATTTTTGCTGGTAGCATTTCTTTCAAAGTATACATTGTTTTCGGTTGGTATCCTGTGGTCGGAGAGAATGATTCATTTTGAGTTTAAGCTTGTTATCTCTTTTTATTGCATTGTACTTATATGTATGTATCTATTTTACTCTACCGAGCCACGCTATAGTCGGTCGAGTACGACACCTATTGTGCAACTACTGATCAGTTGGGTATGATGAGACATGATATGAGAGGTTATTTTTACGACATCTGCATTAATTCGGTCGACTGACCCTGAATCTCCTTAAATTTTGCGGGCCCATAAAAAATGGCCTAAGAAATAATAGTCCCGCTTCGCGATGGCAGTTCCTAATTTTTTGGCATTTTAGGGCCATAAAGCAGGAATTCTACACGATTTCCATATTTTCGTATGCAATTGCATGAATTCGGGTGACTGGCACCGAATCACCTAAACTTTTGTGGGCCTAAAAAAGACCTAAGGAATAATAGCCATCATTTCGCCATGACTTTTCCTTATTTTTGGCATTTTAGGGCCATAAAATAGGAATTTCGCACGATCACAGATTTTCATGTGTTATAGTCCGTGCCATCTGCATGAATTCGAGAGATTGGCGCTGAATCTCCTAATATTTTGCGGGCCAATTAAAATCGATCTAAGAAATAACAGTCATCGCTTTGACGTGATTTTTTCTCGTTTTTTGCATTTTAGGGCCATAAAATATTAATTCAACACGATTCTCGAATTTTTATGTGTTATAGCCAACACCATCTTTATGATTTCGAGCAAACAACTCAGAATCTACTAAAATTTTGCGGGCCCATAAAAACACCATAAGGAACAATGGTCATGACTTCGCCATGATTGTTCCCCGTTTTTTTGGCGTTTTAGGGCCATAAGACAGAAATTCCTGTATTTTCGTGTGTTATAGCCCACGACTACGCCGACTACATGAATTAGAGCGGTCGGCCCATATCTTCTAAAACCATATCATCCTCATGAATTCGGGCGACAGGCTCCAAATCGCCTAAAATTTTGTGGGCCCATCAAAACCGACCTAATGCATAATTATCGTTGCTTCGTCGTGACTATTCCTCAGTTTTTGGTGTTTTAGAACCACAAACAGGAATTCAAGACGATTTCTGATTTTTCGTGTGCTTTAGTCTATGCCATATTTACGAATTGGGGCGACGAGCTTTGAATCGCTTAAAAGTTTGTAGGCCCATCAGAAATGTCCTAATGAACAATAGGTATTGTTTCTCCATGAACATTCTGCATTTTTAGCATTTTAGGGCCATAAACAAGAATTCATGATGATTTCTAATTTTTCATATGCTAATGTCCACGCCATATTCATGAATTCGTGTCACGGGCTCCGAATTGCCTAAATTTTATGGGCCCATAAAAAATGACCTAATGAACTATAGTCATTATTTTTCCATAATCATTCGTCGTTTTTTGGCGTTTTAGGGCCATAAAAAAGAAATTCAGGACGATTTCCAGTTTTCTGTGTGCTAATATTCACGCCATCTTCATGAAGGCCTCTGAATCGCCTAAAATTTTGTAGGCCCATTAGAAATGACCTAATGAATAGTAATCATTGCTTTGCTATGACTGTTCCTCATTTTTTATACTTTAGGACCATAAAACAAGAATTAAGGACGATTTCCAGTTTTTCGTGTGCTAATGTCCAGGCCATTTTCATGAATTCGGACGACGGGTTCCGAATTACCTAAATTTTTTTGGGCCCATCCGAAATAACCTAATGAACAATTGTCATCGCTAGGAGTGTTCCTCGTTTTTTGCCATTTTAGGACCATAAATAGAGGTGCTCATTGTTATTTGTGAAGGCATGACATGAGATTTAAGACTTCTGAACTCTAGACAACGTTCGTGCAATTGAAATCAGCTTGTACTTGGTATATTCGTACTTTTCATATCTTTGTGTAAAATGTGGGCTGTAAAAATCATTTTTGAAAACCTTTTTTAGGAAATTGAGATTGGTGATGAGCCGAAGAGATTAGGTAATTGAAACCCATTTTTCTCTTATAAAAACACTAGAACAAGTATATCCAATGTTATGGGCAAGCTGCTTAAAAAACTAAAGTTTTTATAACACACCATTTATTTTTAACATCCCGAATGGGAGTTTTTGAAGAGTAATTCTTCCATTAAGAAAAAATTGTCGCTGCATTTGTCAATTTGATAACACGAAAGGACTAGCAAAAAGAAAATACAATGATCAAGATAAGTTTTTACTATTTGTAACAAATAACATGAATTTGATTTAGAAGTTAATTCCTTTTATTTATCAAAAGAAAATTATTTTAATGCAGTTATTTCCAACTTCATCTCTCACTAATTCTTCCTATCACACCAAAGGTTAATTTTTTACAACAGAAGGACCAATCCTAGATGAAATTTACACCAATGTAATATAACTACAGTCGTTTACTTTGGCGATGGACGCACTGCTACACCATGTCCAAAGAGAAGTGCCATGGTGTATGTTATTCGCTGATGACATTGTTCTGATTGACGAAACGCGGAGTGGCATTAACGAGAGGCTGGAGGTTTAAAGACAGGCCCTTGAGTCTAAGGGTTTTAAGTTGAGCAGGACGGAGACGGAGTATCTTGAGTGCAAGTTTAGTGCCGAGCCGAGGGAAGCGGGAATGGACGTCAGGCTTGGATCGCAGGTCATTTCCAAGAAAGGCAGTTTCAAGTACCTTGGGTCGATTATCCAGGGGGATGGGGAGATCGACGAGGATGTCACACACCGTATAGAGGTGGGATGGATGAAATGGAGGTTAGCATCTGGAGTCCTGTGTGACAAGAAAGTACCTCTGCTACTCAAAGGTAAGTTTTATAGAGCGGTGGTTAGGCTGGCCATGTCGTATGGGGCTAAGTGTTGGCCAGTTAAGAAATCACATACCCAGAAGATGAGAGCAACAGAAATGAGGATGTTGAGGTGGATGTGCGGATACACTAGGATGGATAATATTAGGAATGAAGATATTCGGAAAAAGGTGGACGTGACTCTTATTGATGACAAGATGCGGGAAGCAAGACTCAGATGGTTCGGGCACGTTTAGAGGAGGAGCTTGGATGCCCCGATAAGGAGGTGCGATCGGTTGGCATTGGTGGGTACGATGAGAGGTAGAAGACAGCCTAAGAAGTATTGGGGAGATGTTATCAGGCGGGATATGGTGAGGCTTCAGATCTCCGAGGACATGACACTCGATAGGAAACTATGGAGATCGAGCATTAAGGTTGTAGGTTAGGAGGTAGTTGAGTTCATTTAGTCTACCAGTGTGAGGCTAGGCTGATAGGATTTAGTCTTAGACTGCTAGTGATCAGTGTTGTATTTTCACTACTCTTCCGTTTTCATAGTGTAGTGCCTTATTTACTGGTTATTATTTCTGCTTTCCATTTATTCACTGGTTCTTGTGATATTGTTATTATTTCCATGGTATTTTATTGATGTACTGATATATTGTCTCTTTTCGTCTTTTTGTCTTCTTGAGCCGAGGGTGTATCGGAAACAGCCTCTCTACCCTGTTGGGGTAGAGGTAAGATCTGCGTACACATTACTCTCCCCAGACCCCATTTGTGGGACTATACTGGGTCATTGTTGTTGTTGTTGTTGTTGTTGTAATATAACTACAGTCCTATGTGATAAGATGTGCCACCGAAACTTAAAGGTAAGTTTTATAGAGCGATGGTTAGACCGACCATGTTGTATGCGGCAGAGTGTTGTCCAGTCAAGAATTTATATATCCAAATGATGAAAGTAACAGAAATGAGCATGTTAAGATGGATGTGCGATCACAATAGGCTGGATAAGATTAGGAATGAAGATATTCGAGAGAAGATGGGTGTGACTCCCATGGATGACAAGATACGGGAAGCGAGGATTAGATGGTTTGGTCACGTGCAGAAGAGAAGCCTAGATGCCCCGGTAATTAAGAAGATGTGAGTAGTTGGCTTTGACACGTATGAGAAGATGTAGAGGGAGACATAAGAAGAATTGGGGAGAGGTGATCATTGTCACACCTCTTATTTTACTACATCCCCCCGAGAGGGAGTATAAGGGAGTTTTTTCCAACTTAAAGTGACAACCGAAAAGAGATTATTTTATTTAAAATTCAGAGTCGCCACTTGGGATAATTTTTTGGTGTCCCAAGTCACCGATTTTAAATCCCGAATCGAGGAAAGATTGACTCTGTTTTATAGTTCGCGAACACAGAAATCCGGGTAAGGAATTCTGTTAACCCAGGAGAAGGTGTTAAGCATTCCCGAGTTCCGTGGTTCTAGCACGGTCGCTCAACTGTTATAATTGGCCTATTATCTGATTCTAATATATGTTTTAGCCTATGGTACAATTTTAATTTAACCACTTTATTCATTTTAAAAGAAAATTTGCGGCGTCATTTAAAATATGTCTTGAACCACGTCACATAAATGCACCCGCGGTTCGCAACACATTCTATATACCATTGTTGAGATTTGGATTTGGGTCGCATAAATGCGCACCCGAGTTTAGGAAGGTAAATTACTAAAATAGCGCGCCTAAAGCAACTACGCGTTTGCAACTTCGCGAGGGCCAGGGAAATTTCTCTAAATGGCACGCCTCGACTCCTAAGGACTAAACAAGATTGATTAAAATGAGGGACGTGCAATTGTCATTTTGTTTGGCACGACATACCTCGAATCATTCTAACCAAGTTTCTAAATTAGCTCATGAAGGCCATAAATTGTGACTTGGCTAATAGCTCGCCTCAAATTATCTAGAGGGCTTACCAATTAAAAAAACTTATGGGTTGGCAACTATTCCTAGATTAAGCTAAATCTAAAGTATGAATTTAAATGGACCAAAGCTTTCAATTTGTTTCTCGTCTGGGCCCGGTCTGACGTGAGGCCCAACAATTACTAAACCCATAAGCTGCAAAGAGTGAATCTCCACAACAAATTTCAATGAGCCCATGTGGAAGCCCAACTTACCAATCATGTACAAGCTGGGTATCAATGGGTTTCGCGCGTCAAACCCAAATTACAGCAGAAAACGTCCAACTTTCTAAAACAAAACAGAGGGATTTAAACATCACAGATCCGAAAACTTGGTATTGAATAATCATCAAAGTTAAACCTACAATTGCTAGGTGTTGAAGCCACGATTGAAATTGATTGAAACCCATTCCCAGGTCATTTTAAATTAACCACATGCGTATGATATTCATTTATACCCCAGAAGCTAAAAATCCTAGAAAACATTAATTAGAGAATCATGATTCACATCACAGCTTACTTGTATTCATCCTCCATACGCTAAATATAACTTTAAACCTAATTTAAACAAAACATTAACTACCTGATGCATGCACCCACCATACTTCTCATGAACAAAACAACACCATCGTATTTAAACAAGTCACCAAACTCTACTAATATTCCAGCATCCACGTTTTGCCCTTAGCCTTTCTACATCGATTCAACCATGGAACTGTTACCAAGCACGACGGTTTATGCTATATAGAGCTAACAGATCTAAAATATATTAAACTTGACTGAACTTCTAAACACAATGTTTTAATAGTCCTTAAACAAATACAGACTTAAAAATCTAATTAAATACATAATGACTCATGTGGTATAGATCACATACATCATGGAGAAGTAGAAATGAACACAATGGAATCTATAGTCATGCTTTCAACTTTTACTTCATCTTCAAATTGAGACTTACATCCAATAGAATTTAGGAAAAGTACCCGGGGATTGATAGCGAAAACAAAGGTGAGGAAGCAGTAGCCGCAGCCGAGCAAGAAATAGCAGAAATCAATGGGGAAAAGCAATGGAACAGTGATTTCCCAATATCCATTTTAAAACCAGCTCAATTACTCAAACCAATTCTCTATCCCAGCAAGAAGAATACAGATTCCCAAGCGTTTTATGCCATATTAGAATTAGAAATCCCAAATTACAAGCAGAATTTTCAGTTTCCACAAATAATGCAGAAAATCCAGAAAGAAAAGCCAACTGTTTCAATTTCCAAGTATTTTTTTCTCTGAATTTCTTCCATCCCCCTTCAAATGCAAGAAAGCATGCCTTTATAGGAAAGTAAGTAGGACAACTTTTAGGTTTTAGTTTTTTTTTGCATTTTGCCCCTTTGTGAATTTTCATTTTTGCTTAGCAATCCTTAGCTAATTTTCCTTTTTCTGAACTACCCTTAGTGTAATTACCAAGTTATCACAACAGTCCCCAATCCCACTTCCTAGAAGTTTCTGAATTGTGTTACTCAAGATTCCCTTCCCCAATTGACAAAATTACTCTTTTAAAACCCCTGTTTATTACCCTTCTAGCCAAACAGAACTTGGGTCCAATTGACCCAAGTTAATGGGTCCAACTAAACCTAATTCAGTACATTCCCGGGCTAGTCAATCTTTGTGAGCCCAAACATGGTTCACCAATTTAGAAATTAGCCTAAAATCGTCCAAAAGAGGAAACACGGGAGACTTAATTCAAAATCAAGAAGGAAAAAAATGGAACTATACTAATTAACAGCAACAAAATAACAATACTGATAAACAATGTCATGCAAGGACAATTGACCATTGAACGAACACAAAGGAATCAAACGGAAAAAAGAAAATATAAGAAGAAACAAAGGAGTAGAACAGAAAGATAACTGAAAAAGAGATGGAGAAAAATAATACCTAAAAAGATTTGGACAATGGGGATGGGAGTCAGCCTTCAAATCTTTGATTTTCGGCCCAATTCAAAATTAATCATGTGTTTTTATATCAAAGACACACGAATAAAATTATTTTAGGCCTAAAATCTTCACTGAAACTTTGAACTGAAACTTTAGGGATTTTGCGGTTTGATCTACTATTCGATACGCTTAGACAATGTTCGATGGAAACTGAATGGAGATTTGGAAAGAGGAGAGGGAGGTGGTTATTTAGTGTGATTTTGAGGGTGAAAGGAGGTGGCGCCGCCGGGTTTCTGGGTAGGGGAAAGAGGGGCGGCTAGGGTTCCATAAGGGGTCTCCGAAGGGTTGAATTGGGAGAGATGAGAGATGAGGAGAGGGCTTAATCCGACACTTATATGTAAAAAAACAAATCACTTCCCAGCCGTTGGATCGAGCCAACCTCGATGGCTCAGATGAGTTATAACATAAACGGGGTCGTTTGGTTGGGAGGTGTGGAGAACGGACCGGGTTATGCAGAACTGGGCCGTTTCTAGGGTATTTGGGCGGGTATTGGACAAAGTAACATTGGGCTTGGACAGAAAAAATTGGGGATGAGTCCAATTGATAATGCTCTTCTTTTATTTTCACTTCTTTTCAATTTTTCCAAAAGTTCTCTTTATTTTTTTTTCAAGATTAAATAAAAATCCAAATTAATTCCTAGAACCTAACTCACCTAAAAAAAACACTAATTAAACCTAAATGATAATTATCAAAATTAATTAACCAACCAATTAAAAGAAAAACTACTCCAAATTAAAGTTTAGAATAAAAATGCAAATTAAACTATTTTTGTGATTTCCTTTTACATAAAATAACTTAATTACTAATTAATTCTTAAAAATGCAAAGCCAAACCCTAAATGCAAATGCAACATTTATTTTTTGTATTTTTTTCCACTAATTTAAATGCACAAACAAAAATGCGAACAATTATCAGAAAATGCCACGAAAATCCACAAAATTGCAAACACCAAAAGAAATTATTTTATTTTTAATTTATGGGAGTAATTCATATAGGGCAAAAATCACATGCTCACAGCTGCCCCTCTTTGCTCGGAAACATGAAGAGTTTTCGTGCAAAGATAAAGTGAGCGGATACGAGCGATTTTTGCCCGCTTAAATACTCCGTGGGAAGCATTTTTTAAAGAGTTGACCGCACCCTTCTTCTGAGGTTGTCTATATATCCTTGGCTAAAAAGGAATCAGGTCAGTGTAGTTCAGGATTGTCTGGTAGCTAGGACTACCATGAAGCTGCGACTTCACTGTTGTTGTTGCTGCTGCTACTGCTTACTGAACCCCCTCATTACACCATGTCAAAAATAAAAGAAACTTAGACTAGATTATACTCTATGTGTTTACAAGAGATCCTATCTATATCTTCAAACTTGCTTCTTGTGGTTCTTGTTGCCTTGTTGACTTGTATTCTCCCGGTGAAATCCCTTTGTTGCCGCCTTGAATTGTAATCTGAGATGCTTTCCCTTTCTCCAGGTGGATGCCTGACTACTGAACTGTATTCTGGGATGCTGCCCCTTTCTCCAGGTGGACACTTGATTGCTGAACTTGAATGTATTCCCTGCTCTCCAGGCGGGCTCCTGACTGCTGCACTCGAATTATATTCCCATGCTTTTCCAGGCGGGCTCCTGATTGCCAAACTTGAATGTATTCCCTTCTTTCCAGGTGGGCTCCTGACTGCTAACTTGAAATGTATTCCCATGCTCTCCAGGCGGGCTCCTGACTTCAACAAAATAGACAAAAACAAAGAAAATTTTCTGCCCCAGTTTGGGTATCCGAGCACATATGTAAGTGTAAAATGAACCACATTACCAAATATCAATAAGAACTTGAAAGCTAAAACTTAAGTTATACTCCCTTGTTCTTTAGGTGGGCTCCTAATTGCTGACTTGAACTGTATTCCCCACTTTTCAGGTGGGCTCCTGACTGCTGAACTTGAAATGTATTTTCCCTGTTCTCCAAGTGGGTACCTGATTTCAACAAAAATAGACAAAACAAAGAAAATTTTCTGCCCAGTTTGGTAGCTGGGCATATATGTGAGTGTTAAACTGAATCATGTTACCAAACATTATCAAGAATTTGAAATCTGGGTCCCATTATCCAGGAGGGTCCTGACAACTCTTAACTAAACGACAATTCTAAATCTAAGCTATATCTTTTAAAGGTATGACTTCCGTTAAATCTTGTTATCTAAGAGGGTCTTAAACTACTCCCCATTATCCAGGACGGTCCTGACAACTTTTAATTGAACAACAATTTTAAAGCTAAATTATATCTACTAAAGGTATTTCTTATGCTAAATCTTGTTATCCAAGCCAGTTTTAAACTACGTCCCATTATCCAGGAGAGTCCTGATAATCAAAAATCAAGTCTTATCTTAATAGTGACAATTTTATAGCTAAATTATATTACCCTACAACAAAACCTATGCTAAACCTTGTTATCTAATGGAAGTCTCAAAGCTAGGTCCCATTATTTAGGAGGGTCCTGAATACTCCTAATTGAATCCTATCCTAGACATGCAAACTTTGAAGCCAATTTATATTCCTTTGGGGTACATTTATGCTACTCATGATTGTTTTGGATTTTAAACTAGGTCCTATTTTCCAAGAGGGTCCTGAAAATTTCAAAATAAATCTCACCTTAAGAGTGACAACTTCAAAGCTAAATCCTATTTCCTAAAGGTAAAACTTACGCTAAATCTTATTTTCTATGAAGGTCTTAGAACTAAATCTCATTGTCCAGGAGGGTCCTGAACACTTAAAACTAAATCCCATTATCCAGGAGGGTCCTGAGAGTTTACGGTCAAACCTGATTAGTGCTTGCTCTTCCCTTACGGAGAGTTCCTCCGAAACAAATGAAATTTTCTGCCCCTATTTCAATCAAAGGAAAATCTTGTCAGTTTAAAATGGTGGTTAGTTGATGGCATTCTTGCTGAAGGTCTCTCTGCTTCCATGTTTCGTTTCGACCTACTTTCCCAAACTGGCCCTGAACCGCTTGACTTTCTGTCTGACTTTCAAACCCCATGACCTTTGACGATTTGAGCATTCTATACCCATACTGTTGTTTTACACCTCTGACCCCTCTGTTTGGACCTCTGCATTTCCCACGAAATTACTAAATCATTCCACCGATGAAACTTTCGGGGACTCCTTATATCCCATTTCACATCATGCTGTCTTTGGTATGTCCTGGCCACACTGCGCTTTGCACTTTTGGAAGTTGGTAGTAAGCTTTGAAATCCTTTCTTACTTGCTCAAGCAAAATTATCATTGATACATCTTATAGAAATAAGACCCGAAAGAAAATGAAATGCAATGACTTCGAGAGTTAAGGATAAGAAGAATCCAAAACTGAATGACTGTTAAAAGAAAAAGAAAAGGGACTTATCTAAGTGGAGCGACTGGTACCAATGATCATGACATGCATTTCAGATTAATCGGCCCAGTCTGTCCAACCAACCGACCTTCAGTTGCCATACTTTGTTGTCCCAGAATTTCCATAACCTGACTTATTCACCAAAACCTTGAACCTTGTTCGGCCTGCGGTTCCCCGAAGGGTTTTTACCAACAAGTCTCTCTCATTTGTTCATCTCTCAACTCACTTTCTCCTTATGGTGTCCGTGAGGGTTTTCACTAACAAGACTCTCATTTTTTATTTCTCTCAACTCTCGTCGCCTTATGGTGCCCGTGAGGGTTTTCACCAATAAGACTCTCTCATTTTCAATATTTTCTGCTTGGACCAGAGTGTTGCCCTTGATATGAATCACCTCCACTTGCTTGACTTGGCATTTCTCGAAGACTGATCGGAAGGTCTTCCTTTGGACCGTAATGTGGGCTTTTGGATATGGTTGGAAAGAAAGGGTATCAAAGGCTCAAAACAATTCACATGGATTCAAAATTACAGCTTTTGGAATCAGATTTCTTGCAACAACCACAACTTTTGCCCCAGTTTCTTTGCTTGGGGCTTTTGGGTTTTCGTTAGATGGGACCGAACCATGAGGCTGCCTACGTATCATTAAAAGGAATCAGGTCGAACGTAGTTCATGTCATATGAATTGCTTCGTTTTTGTACTTTTCTCTCTCTTCTTTTTTTTTCTTTTTTCCTTTTTCTCTTTTTGTCGTTTTGTTGTTTTTCTTCTTTTTTTTTCTTCTTTTTTTTTCTTCTTTTTTTTTCCTTCTTCTCTTTTTTTCAATTTTCATCTTTTCTTTTCTCTCTTTTCCTTTACTTATCTTTCGCGCTTGCGTTTCTGATCTTTGCTACTGATTCCAAAAGAGGGATACAAAAGGAAGTAAATAAGGCTCAAAGGGGGAAACAAAGGATAAATTGTTTAGATAGCAGAACAAAATGCCTTCGTCATTCCAATATTCAAAATATGCTAAGTACAAGCAAATACAATTTAACCAAAGAAATCATACATAATATCTTTTGACTGCATCAAAATTGATAGCCATTTCTACACATTTGCCTTCTATATCTGTTAGATATAAAGCACCATTAGACAACACTCTTGTTACGACAAACGTCCCCTGCCAGTTTGGGGCAAACTTGCCTTTTGCTTTAGCCTGATGAGGAAGGATGTGTTTCAATACTAACTGACCCACTTCAAACTTTCGTGGAAGCACCTTCTTATTATATGCTCTTGTCATCCTCTATTGATAGAACTGGTCATGACACACTGCTGCTAATCTCTTCTCATCAATCAAACTCAGTTGCTCCATGCGGGTTTTGACCCATTCATCATCATCAATTCCGGCCTCAGGGACAAACCAAATGGATGGAATTTCAATTTTCACGGGTATCACTACCTCTGTGCCATATACCAATAAATAAGGAGTTGCCCCTACTGAAGTACGAACAGTAGTGCGATAACCCAACAATGCAAAAGGCAGCTTCTCATGCCATTGCCTGGACCCTTCCACCATTTTCCGAAGTATCTTCTTTATGTTCTTGTTGGCTGCCTCGACTGCTCCATTTGACTTGGGGCGATATGGGGTGGAATTGTGATGTGTAATATTAAACCGTGGACATACCTCCTTCATAAGATGGCTATTGAGATTAGCCCCATTGTCTGTAATGATAACCTTTGGGATCCCAAACCGTCAAATGATATTTGAGTGCACAAAATCAACCACCGCCTTCTTGGTTACAGACTTGAATGTTTTAGCCTCTACCCACTTGGTGAAAGAGTCTATGGCCACCAGAATGAATCTGTGCCCGTTTGATGCTGATGGCTCAATTGGCCCAATGACATTCATGCCCCACACAACAAAAGGCCACGGTGCAGACATCATGTGTAATTTAGATGGTGGAGAATGAATCAAATCTCCATGCACTTGGCACTGATGACATTTACGCACGAAATTGATACAATCTCGCTCCATAGTGAGCCAATAATAACCTGCTCGGAGAATCTTCTTTACTAGCACGTACCCGCTCATGTGCGGTCCACAGACTCCAGAATGTACTTCGGTCATAATAGATGTAGTCTGCCTAGCATCTATGCATCTCAGCAGCCCAAGATCTGGAGTCCTTTTGTACAGAACCCCTCCGTTGAAGAAAAAACCGCTTGCCAACCGCTTAATTGTTCTCTTTTGATCACCCGTGGCTTGTACTGGATACACCCCCATCCTGATGTATTCCTTGATATCATGAAACCAAGGCTCACCGTCAAGTTCTTCTTCCACTACATTACAGTAAGCATGCTGATCATGGACCTGAATATGCAAAGGTTCAACATAAGCCTTATCTGGGTGATGTAACATTGATGCCAGAGTAGCCAAAGCATCGGCAACCTCAGTATGGATCCTTGGAATATGCCTGAACTCTATTGATCGGAACTGTTGACAAAGATCATGCAAACATTACCGGTACGATATGAGTTTTAAACCGTATTTCCCATTCCCCTTGGATCTGGTGCACCAGAAGGTCCGAGTCTCCCAAGACCAAGACTTCCTGGACACCCATGTCTGCAGCCAATCTCAAACCCAAAATACACGCCTCGTACTCAGCCATGTTGTTAGTATAGTAGAAACGAAGTTGAGCGGTAACAAGGTAGTGATGCCCTGCTTCAAAAATAAGTACGGCTCCTATCCCAATGCCCTTCATGTTTGCAGCTCCGTCAAAGAAAAGTTTCCACCCTGGCTCCCCAACTGATCCCCACTTATCAATGTGCATGACCCCTTCATCAGGGAAGTAAGTCTTCAAAGGCTCATATTCCTCATCCACTGGGTTTTCAGCCAAATGATCGGCCAATGCTTAGGCTTTCATCGCAGTCCTAGTCACATAGATGATGTCAAATTCTGTGAACAAGATCTGCCATTTTGCGAGCCTCCCTGTAGGCATAGGCTTCTGAAAGATATACTTTAACGGATCCAAACGAGAGATGAGGTAAGTAGTGTAAGAGGACAAATAATGCTTCAACTTCTGTGCTACCCAAGTTAGGGCGCAACATGTCCTCTCAAGGTGAGTGTACTTAACTTTGTAAGACGTGAACTTCTTGCTGAGATAATAGATGGCTTGCTCCTTCCTACTGGTGATGTCATGCTGACCTAATACACAGCCAAAGGAATTGTCCAGGATCGTCAAATACAGAATCAAAGGTCTCCCCGGTTCTGGTGGCACCAACACAAGCGGGTTTGACAAATACCCTTTTATCTTATAAAATGCTTTTTGACACTCGTCTGTCCACTTGACTGCGGCATCTTTCTTCAACAGCTTGAAGATAGGCTCACAGGTTGTCGTAAGCTGAGCAATGGACCTGCTGATGTAGTTCAACCTCCTTAATAGACTTATCACTTCACTCTTGTCCCTTGGAGGTGACAATTCTTGGATAGATTTAATCTTTGACGGGTACAATTCAATACTTTGGCTGCTGACTATGAATCCCATCAATTTTCCAAACGGCACACTGAATGCGTACTTTGCAGGATTGAGCTTAAGATTGTACCTGCGAAGCCTTTGGAAGAACTTTCTCAAATCTCTAACATGGTCAGACTGCTTTCTAGACTTTATGATCACATCATCCACATAGACCTTGATCTCTCTGTGTATCATGTCGTGGAATATGGTTGTCATTGCCCTAAACACATACCCTTGTCTTGCCATCCTTCTTTGGCACAAATACTACATTGGCTAACCAAGTGGGATGCCGAGTGACCCGAATAACTTTGCATCGAACTGCTTGGTAACCTCTTCTTTGATCTTCACACTCATATCAGTTTTAAATTTCCTCAGCTTCTGCTTGACAGGAGGGAATGCCGGGTCAGTGGGTAATTTGTGAACCACCAAATCAGTGCTTAAACCTAGCATGTCGTCATATGACCATGCAAAAATATCTTTGTATTCAACCAATGCTTTAATTATCTCCTCCCTGAGTTGAGGTTCAAGATGGACACTTATCTTAGTTTCTCTAATATTGTCTGGGTCCCCTAAATTGATTACTTATGTATCACTCAGGTTAGGCTTGGGTTTTTCTTCAAAATGGCTTAATTCTTTACTAATCTCTTCAAAGGACTCATCCTCGTTGTATTTTGATTCATTATCACACTCTATTTATTGAATTACTATTTCCAAATTAGATTGGTTTTTAAGACTGGGCCGAAGATTCCTCATGCATGTCATATTATTGAAACCAGCATACAAAGAGCTGTACAAGGAAGGAAAGAAAACAAAAATAAAACTGTCAGGAATGAGGAAAAGGGAAATTGCATTTCATTGAAACTAAAAGATAACAAGGTTTATACATCCAAACGGACGAAACATAAAATCTGAATTACAACCCTAGAATAATCCAGATAAACTGAAAGAAAATCAAAGCAAACTACCAAAACTCCTTCCTGGTGGGGAGAGGAGTAGCTTCCCAATTGTTAATATTTGCACCAGTCCCAACAAATTGCACATCTACCTTGCTAGAACCCTCTCCAGCTGCCACCATGTTCACCTCGCCGAATAATTTCTCAAACCTTTCAAGCAACTCCTTATCAGGACCAACCACAGGACTGGGAACTATTGTTGTTGGGCGCTTCTTGGTGCCGGGCCTGACAAATAATCTGGAGAGACGTGGGATGGGCTTTGGGAGGACCCATGCCCTCTGTTTTAGCTTTCTGGCTCTTTTTATGTCCGCAACTGTGGGCTTGAACCCCAAACCAAATGTATCCAAGTTTTTGGGGAGAGACACCGGTTGTACGATGCCTTGCAGAGATGCACCCAAACCCTTTCCTGGTACAAAATCATTTTTCAACATTTCAACGGCTACCATGACTGTCGCGGCGGCTACCCTCGGCATTGGAACACACTTCCCTTCTGGAATTTTCTCTACCGATACCGTGTCAAAAACCTGATAAACCCATGGCCCCTTGTCGTCTTCAAACTCTATGAACGGAACAATAGAATCACTGTGGGAACACAAATTATCCTCGCCGTGCACAAAAATTTCCTCTCTATCCCATTCAAACTTGACCATTTGATGTAGAGTAGACGGGACCGCTTTTGCAGCATGAATCCAGGGCCGAACCAACAGCAGATTGTAAGAAACAGCCACATCGAGCACCTGGAACTCCATGGTAAATTCAACAGGCCCTATTGTAAGCTTAAGCACTATGTCCCCGACTGAATCTTCCCCTCCACCGTCGAATCCCCGAACGCAGATAATGTTCTTGTAAATTCTTTCATCATCCACCTTTAATTTGTTCAAAGTGGAGAGAGGGCAAATGTTCGCACTGGAACCATTGTCGATCAGTACTCGGGTAACCACGGAATCTTCGCATTTCACCGTGAGATAGAGGGCTCTATTGTGCTCAGTGCATTCTATGGGCAACTCATCATCAGAAAAAGTGACTCTGTTTACCTCAAATATCTTGTTAGCTATCTTTTCCAGGTGGTTTACTAAGATTTTGTCAGGAACGTGGGCCTCATTCAGGACCTTCATCAAAGCCCGGCGGTGCTCGTCTGAATGGATCGATAATGACAATAGTGAGATCTGAGCCGGTGTCTTCCTCAACTGCTCCACAATGGAATAGTCCTGCACTTTCATCTTTCTCAAGAATTCCTCTGCTTCTTCTTCGGTCACAGCTTTCTTCCCTAGCACTAGGTTGTCTTTGGAGCTTCTAGCCTTCCTCAATTCTTCGGGGGCAAATCATCTCCCCGATCGAGTCAAACCATGGGTTTCACAAACTTCTTATTTAACTTCTTTCCCCTTGTAAGTCGCTGTCACTCGTTCATAATTCCACGAGACCGCCCTGCTGTTAACTATTGGTAATTGAGTTACCGGCTTGATAATGACAGGGTCTATACGATCACCTTCCACAATTACAATAGGCTTGTTCGCCACTCTTGGCACAATCACTTTCGCTCTTTCATGACGTCACTTGAGGACCCCTTTTTGACCATCACAGATGGTTCACTATTTGCCCCATTCAACTTGATCACAGACTTCTCACTTGTTGACTTTTCAAAAGTCCTGGCTTCACTGGACCAAATTATCATGACAGTTTGCGAAGGCTTCTTAGGCTTCCCTTCCTTATGCACTATCTCAATCATATTTGTCTCATGATGGGCCGGCAATGGGTTCTGATTAATATTAGGTGCCTCCGGAGCTTGGATCTCAATCCAATTAGTATCAATGAGCTCTTGAATAGCTGTTTTCAATTGACAGCATTTCTCTGTGTCGTGCCCTGGAGCACCAGAGCAATATTCGCAACTCATAGAGTGATCAAGACTCCTCGGGGGAGGATTTGGCAGTTTCGGCTCGATCGGACTTAGCATACCCAATTGTCTCAACCTGTGGAACAAACTGCTATAGGATTCTCCCAATGGAGTGAAGGTTTTCTTATTCTGCAACCTCTCATTCTTAAATTCTTGGTTGTGCTGGAAACCTGATCCAGGAGGGTTTCGGTATGCTCTTGGGGGTGGATAGGCATTTTGTAGAGCTGGGTATGTATTTTGTGGGACTGGCGCATGCCATTGTGCGTGGGCCGGGTTGGCTATATGTTTGGGCATGGTGGACAGAAAAATGGGGACTGGTGGTGGGTAGTAGTGTTGTGGTGGGCTATATGGGGTATGAGGATAGGTTTGGTAGTGGGGTCGGGGTTGGTTATAGTAATGTGATGAATCCATGGGTCCGAACCAAGCTCCTGAATCAATCGTTGCTACATCCTCTTTCTTCTTCTTTCCAATTACTCCCCTAGTTCCGCTTTGAATGGCCTGAGTGGTTGTCTTGATAGCCGAGTAACTCATGATTTTGTTTGTCTTGAGCCCTTCTTCTACCATACTTCCCATATATACCACTTCATTTAAAGACTTGCCTACAGCTGATACCAGATGACCGTAATAAGTAGGTTCTAAGGCCTGCAGAAAATAATCCACCATTTCACTTTATTTCATTAGAGGTTCAACCCTTGTTGCCTGCTCTCTCCACCTAAAACCATATTCCCTGAAACTTTCATTGTACTTTTTCTCAAGTTTTGTCAAAGACAGATGGTCCGGAATAATCTTGAGATTGTATTGGAAGTGGCAAGCAAATGCCTGGGCTAGATCATCCCATGTGTACCATCTCCCGTGATCCTGCCGAGTATACCATTCTAGCGCTGATCCGCTCAGACTTGACTGAAATACGCCATTAGCAGCTTGTCTTTTCCGCCAGCTCCCCTCATTTTGCTATATAAACCTCTCAAATGTGCCACTGGATCACCGTGCCTATCATATAAATCAAACTTGGGCATCTTAAACCCTGCCAACAATTGCACATCTGGAATAGACATAGATCTTTGTAAGCCACACTTACTTGACCTCTCAAACCCGCATGTCCCTGAATGACTGTTCCAGGCTTTTAACTTTCCTGAACATCTCCTCCTGTTCGGGATTTTTAGATGGTTTTTCAGTTTCCGCAGGGAGGTCAAAATGAGGAGTGTAGGAATAGGGTTCGGGAACTTGAAAGTGGGCTCTGGGGGTAATACTGGTTGTCATGAGTCTGGAACAGAGGCTCACTGGAGGATCAGTGTAATGCAGGAGGTGGAGGTGCCACAAAAACATGAGTGACTGGTAGAGGAGGGTGCGGGACTTGTTTGAGTGGTGGAGCTTGTGATGTATGGGAAGTAGTGCCAAAGCACTGTTGGTAGAGGGGAAAGGCCGGAGATGAGTTCACAGTGGGAGGTTCCTGGGTTTGAGCCAATGGCGGGATAAAAGCAGGGTTGGCGGGGTAAACTGGTGGTGGGTGCCCTTTTTCCCATGCTTGGTACATTTCAGCCATTTGCTGCTTCAGCTTATATAACTCATCTCTCAAATTAACCTCTGATTCATCCACCTCTTTTGACGGATCGACAATGCTTGCCTCCAGTTCTTGGTTGGCAATGTTCAGCTTGTCTTTTGACCGGGTGTTGTAGGAATGAGTTGCCAGAATGCCAATCAACTAACCACCTACCTAGATTCAATACATCAACAACAACCTTGTTAGCGATTAGGGCTTTAATAGATTAGTAACCACACATTTTGGGGAATGAATGCACTTAAGCAGTTAACCGTTTCTATTATGCATTTGATCGGCTGCTTGCGTCATCCCTGCTTTTCCTTATTTTCATTTGCAACTTCTCTTTTCTCTTTTTTTTTCATTCTTACCTTTCCTTGCTTGATCTCTCATGGTTTCCGCCCCATGGTTTCTTATTTTTTCTCTCTTTTCTTTTCTTGTTTTTCCTCTCTTTTTTCTTTTTTCTTCTCTTTTTCGCTTTTTTTCTTTTGATTATGGTCGAATCTTTTAGAGATTGCCTACGTATCATGACCCCGCATGAATCAGACCGAGCGTAGTTCTGGGAGATAAGTGTGAAAGTAAATAATAAAACATTTTGGGATTTTCAATTTTCATAAAAAGCAAATGATTTGATTACAAAGACTCAAAACTAACAGACTCCAAAAGAAACTAACAGACTCTGATGCAAAGACGACATACAGACTCCAAATATAAACTATCATACTCCAACAAAAGAAAATACATACTCGAAAACAACTGACGGACTCCAGCAGAAAGAAAATACAGACTCAAAACAACTAACAGACTCTAACGGAAAAGGAAATACAGACTCAAATGAAAAATCATGAATACATTAATGCTCCCAGTACCCGCGGGACATCATTCGGTCTCGCCGCGGGCCTATATGCAAGATCCTTTTAAAGTTTATCCAAGTCACTCATTATCTGTTTAACAAATGTCATCACTCCCACAAAGAAAGTTATGTGAGTCATATCCTCATAGGATTGGCACTTCGCAACAATGTAATTGGCTATGGTTCTAATTCTCTCTCTTATGACAACTTTTTCTTGCAACAAATGCCCGATCTGCTGGGCCCTGGCTTCCAAAGTTTGCTCGGCCACATGATTCTGCTCCTGAAGTTGTTGTAAATCCATTTCTAATTGTGCCAATGCTGTATAACAATGTTCTCTTTCTGCCTTAAAGTCTTTCTCCTGCTTGATCATTTTGTTTTTCGTGGCGACGACCCTTTTCTTTAATCCTACGACCTCATTATCGTACTTTTCTTTCAACTGCTTAACCAGGCGTGCTCGTTCATCCACGTTTTTAGCCAACTGCTTTCGAGCCCTGGCTAGTTCACTTTTTGCTTTGTTCAAATCAAAACAATAGTCACTCGCTTTATGCCTCAGGTTATCTATGAGTTTTTCATCTTTGGCACTTCTGACGGGATCTTTTGCCACTATTTTTATTTTTTGAATCTGGGCTCGAAGGGCCTCATTTTCTTTGGTCAGCTTTTTCTTTTCCCTTTCATCTGCCGCGGCTTGCAAGCTATTCTCGAATTGAAGTTATTTGACTTGTTTTTCCAACTTTCCTATCGTGGCCCTGTACTCATTCTCCTTGGCCAACCAAGCCCATTGTTCTTGTGACGCCTCGACGAATTCCTGAAGGTGGGGTCTTTTGGCCGGCCTCCCAAACTCAATTTCTCTTCTATACCAAGCCAGGTACCCTGGTGAAACCTCACCTTTGGATCGATCACGTACATAGGTATTTGCTGTTAAGTATTAACACTCACTCCAAATTTGGCGGACTGCAGCTTCATGAAACTGACCGTTGGGTCCGATCTCGACTACTTGGGCACTAAGATCTTCATCTCCCGGAACTATTTGGCATCTCCCCAGCTGCCTCAAAACCTGATATGGGGCATAAGGCTGGATACTCCTGAGTCCCATCAAGAGGAAATGAGGCCCTGTGGCTGGCATGTATATGATCTCATCCACAGGCAGCCATCCAAATGTCCACTCTATTTGGTTTGCAGTGATGGAACGGAGGCGTGCTACCCACTCTGTGACCCCTTCTGGCAAGCTGATCCCATCAACCCTCGAATAAAATTCTTCTATGCATGTTTTCTTTGTCGACCCATAACTCATAAATTGAGGACGATGGCATAGGTATTCAGTCATCCACATCTGCAGCAACACATTGCACCCCTCGAAAAAGTCTCCTCCGACTTTGCAGGCTGTGAGGGCGCAGAAGATTTCAGTTACTATCATGGGTGCGAGGGTGATGTTGGCCTGAGTAAGAAAAGTGTTGACAACCCCGGCTACTCGTATGTCAATATTCCCATCTTTTCTAGGAAACACCAAAAGTCCCAAAAGACCAGCATAAAAGCAAAACAGTTGTGTTCTTCCCACTTAAGGCGGTTTCCTTTACTGCAGATTTTGTTTTCCGGCTTGTTGAACCCCTCTATATGACCATATCTGTTGTATATAAACTGCAAAGTACAAAAACCAGCTGCCAAGTCTGGGTTGTGGACCCCCTACTTATTTTCAAAGAGTCTAGGAACCTATGTACGGCTACGGCCCTTGGAGCAATCAGGTACTGGTGTCTCAGAGGAACTTTGGGACCCCCAATATATCCAGTTATTTCTTCCAATGTTGGGGTAAGTTCAAAATGTGAGAAATGAAATACGTTGTAGGCCGGGTCCCAGAATGTAACCAACGCCTTTATGATGTCTCCCCTAGGATTGATCTTCAGCAACCCAGTGAGGCCTCCCAAGTATAGATTGACCGTGTCTTGTCCCGATTTACCCAGATCATCCCACCAGATATGCAACTCCAAAGGGATCTTGTTCACGATTGTTGTTGGCAAATTCTGACTTGTGCTCATTCTGCACATTTATTAGGGTGATTAAGAAAAAATCATGATTCGATTGACTCAAAAACAAAGCTGACACTTTTCAGATTTTCATTTCAAAAGTAAAAACCCAGCTTTGCAAAAGCCTTTCAGCACTTTCGGGGAAAGATTTTAAGGTTGTGCTCGCTATCCGGCTAAAAATTTGAAAAAGAGGCCGAAGGCAGCTGTTCTTGCAAAAACAGCCTTTCGGCGTCCTTTTGGGGAGAATAGGCTAGTTTTGACAAAAATGGCATTACCTTAACCATTATAATAAAAATAATTTTTTTGTTTTTTTGGGCTATTTTTGCAAAAAAGGAGTTGGACCCGATGTGGGTTGCCTACGTATCTCACACCCTGTGAGAATCAAACTGGCGTAGTTCGGGCTATTTGACAAAATAAAACCAACTATTTTTCTTTTCTAAAAATACAAAGATTTTCCCCTTTTTTCTTTTATTTAAAAACCACAAAATTTCTTCTTCTTTTTTCGGAATTTTGGCAGAGTTTCGGTATGTTTAGGGACATCGGTTTTTCACAACAGGCCTTTATCCCTCTCAACCACCTCATTAATTTTCTCTAAATTTCCCTATAAACTAGTCAACATGCAAATCCGAAGCAAATGAATGCACAAGTAGCAAGTAAGATGCATCAGGATGGTCTTTTCGTTTTGGGTACACTTGTCCTAGACAGACCCAACCCCTGTGTTGAGTCTCCAAAGTCAAATGCACATGATGCAAACAAACGTTCCTACTAGGGATCCGGCATGAGGCTGAGTTATTCTAGGTTGAAAACCTGGGTATTTGTGCTAGACTTGTGTACCCGAGCGGACAACTCGAGCCGAGGAGGAGGCTACGTACCGGGAACCAAAAGGGCATCCGGCTTAGTAACTTGTCCAACCCTCTTTCTTATTTCAAGGTATGACGCTAACAGAATAGGGAGTCTCGACCAGCGAGCACATCCTCGAAGATGAGAAGAGAAGGGTTTCGTAGCAGTTTATATACAGTTCAGATAATATCAAAGCGGTAAAAGCAACATTTAGCACATTAGACCCAAACATGTAATAAAATCAGATAATAGATAAAACCAAATACAACAATTCATCTAAGCTCGAATTCTGAACCCTGAACCACATGGTCGTGGGTTCGATCCCCAGCATAGTCGCCAGAGCTGTCACACCTCCTTTTTTACTACACCCCCCCCCCCCCCCGAGAGGGAGTATAAAGGAGTTTTTTCCAACTTAAAGTGACAACCGAAACGGGATTATTTTATTTAAAATTTAGAGTCGCCACTTGGGATAATTTTTTGGTGTCCCAAGTCGCCGATTTTAAATCCCGAATCGAGGAAAGATTGTCTCTGTTCTACAGTCCGCGAACACAGAAATCCGGGTAAGGAATTCTGTTAACCCGGGAGAATAACACCTTCTCGGGTTCCGTGGTTCTAGCATGGTCACTCAACTATTATAATTGGCCTATTATATGATTCTAATATATGTTTTAGCCTATGGTACAATTTTAATTTAACCGCTTTATTCATTTTTAAAAGAAAATTTGCGACGTCATTTAAAATATGTCTTGAACCACGTCACATAAATGCACCCCCGATCCGCAACACATTCTATATAACATTGTTGAGATTTGGATTTGGGTCGCATAAATGCGCACCCGAGTTTAGGAAGGTAAATTATTAAAATAGCGCGCCTAAAGCAACTACGAGTTTGCAACTTTGCGAGGGCCATGGAAATTTCTCTAAATGGCACGCCTCGACTCCTAAGGACTAAACAAGATTGATTAAAACGAGGGACGTGCAATTGTCATTTTGTTTGGCACGGCACACCTCGAATCATTCTAACCAAGTTTCTAAATTAGCTCATGAGGGCCATAAATTATGACTTGGCTAATAGCTCGCCTCAAATTATCTAAAGGGCTTACCAACTAAAAAAACTTAAGGGCTAGCAACTATTCCTAGATTAAGCTGAATCTAAACTATGAATTTAAATGGACCAAAGCTTTTAATTTGTTTCTCATCTGGGCCCGGTCTGATGTGAGGCCCAACAATTACTAAATCCATAAGCTGCAAAGAGTGAATCTCCACAGCAAATTTCAATGAGCCCATGTGGAAGCCCAACTTACCAATCATGTACAAGCTGGGTATCAATGGGTTTCGCGCGTCAACCCCAAATTACAGCAGAAAACGTCCAACTTTCTTAAACAAAACAGAGGGATTTAAACATCACAGATCCGAAACTTGGTATTGAATAATGATCAAAGTTAAACCTACAATTGCTAGGTGTTGAAGCCACGATTGAAATTGACAGAAACCCATTCCCAGGTCATTTTAAATTAACCACATGCGTATGATATTCATTTATACCCCAGAAGCTAAAAATCCTAGAAAACATTAATTAAAGAATCATGATTCACATCACAGCTTACTTGAATTCATCCTCCATACGCTAAATATAACTTTAAACCTAATTTAAACAAAACATTAACTACCTGATGCATGCACCCACCATACTTCTCATGAACAAAACAACACCATCATATTGAAACAAGTCACCGAACTCTACTAATATTCCAGCATCCACGTTTTGCCCTTAGCCTTTCTACATCGATTCAACCATGGAACTGTTACCAAGCACGTCGGTTTATGCTATTTAGAGCTAACAGATCTAAAATACATTAAACTTGACTGAACTTCTAAACACAATGTTTTAACAGTCCTTAAACAAATACAGACTTAAAAATCTAATTAAATACATAATGACTCATGTGGTATAGATCACAGACATCATGGAGAAGTAGAAATGAACACAAGGGAATCTATAGTCATGCTTTCAACTTTTACTTCATCTTCAAATTGAGACTTACATCCAATAGAATTTAGGAAAAGTACCTGGGGATTGACAGCGAAAACAAAGGTGAGGAAGCAGTAGCCGCAGCCGAGCAAGAAATAGCAGAAATCAATGGGGAAAAGCAATGGAATAGTGATTTCCCAATATCCATTTTAAAACCAGCTCAATTACTCAAACCAATTCTCTATCCCAGCAAGAAGAATACAAATTCCCAAGAGTTTTATGCCATATTAGAATCAGAAATCCCAAAATTACAAGCAGAATTTTCAATTTCCACAGATAATGCAGAAAATCCAGAAAGAAAAGCCAGCTATTTCAATTTCCAAGTATTTTTTTCTCTGAATTTCTTCCATCCCCCTTCAAATGCAAGAAAGCATGACTTTATAGGCAAGGAAGTAGGGCAGCTTTCAGGTTTTAGTTTTTTTTTTTTTTGCATTTTGCCCCTTTGTGAATTTTCATTTTTGCTTAGCAATCCTTAGCTAATTTTCCTTTTTCTGAACTACCCTTAGTGTAATTACCAAGTTATCACAACAGTCCCCAATTCCACTTCCTAGAAGTTTCTGAATTGTGTTACTCAAGATTCTCTTCCCCAATTGCTAAAATTACCCTTTTAAAACCCCTGTTTATTACCTTTCTAGCCAAACAGAACTTGGGTCCGATTGACCCAAGTTAATGGGCCCAACTAAACCCAATTCAGTTCATTCCCGGGCTAGTCAATCTTTGTGAGTCCAAACATGGTTCACCAATTTAAAAATTAGCCTAAAATTACCCAAAAGAGGAAACACGGGAGACTTAATTCAAAATCAAAAAGAAAAAATGGAACTATACTAATTAACAGCAACAAAATAACAATATTGATAAACAATGTCATGCAAGGACAATTGACCATTGAACGAATACAAAGGAATCAAACGAAAAAAAGAGAATATAAGAAGAAACAAAGGAGTAGAACAGAAAGATAACTGAAAAAGAGATAGAGAAAAATAATACCTAAAAAGATTTGGACAATGGGGATGGGAGTCAGCCTTCAAATCTTTGATTTTCGGCCCAATCCAAAATTAATCATGTGTTTTTATATCAAAGACACACGAATAAAATCTGTTTAGGCCTAAAATCTTCACTGAAACCTTGAACTGAAACTTTAGGGATTTTGCGGTTCAATCTCTGATCTACTATTCGAGACGCTTAGACAACGTTCGATGGAAACTGAATGGAGATTTGGAAAGAGGAGAGGGAGGTGGTTGTTTAGTGTGATTTTGAGGGTGAAATGAGGTGGTGCCGCCGGGTTTCTGGGTAGGGGAAAGAGGGGAGGCTAGGGTTTCATAAGGGGTTTCCGAAGGGTTGAATTGGGAGAGATGAGAGATGGGGGAGGGCTTAATCCGACACTTATATGTAAAAAAACAAATCACTTCCCAGCCGTTGGATCGAGCCAACCTCGACGGCTCAGATGAGTTATAACATAAACGGGGTCGTTTGGTTGGGAGGTGTGGAGAACGGACCGGGTTATGCAGAACTGGACCGGTTCTGGGGTATTTGGGCGGGTATTGGACAAAGTAACATTGGGCTTGGACAGAAAAAATTGGAGATGGGTCCAATTGATATTGCTCTTCTTTTATTTTCACTTCTTTTCAATTTTTCCAAAAGTTCTCTTTATTTTTTTTTCAAGATTAAATAAAAATCCAAATTAATTCCTAGAACCTAACTCACCTAAAAAAACACTAATTAAACCTAAATGATAATTATCAAAATTAATTAACCAACCAATTAAAAGGAAAACTACTCCAAATTAAAGTTTAGAATAAAAATGCAAATTAAACTATTTTGTAATTTCCTTTTACATAAAATAACTTAATTACTAATTAATTCTTAAAAATGCAAAGGCAAACCCTAAATGCAAATGCAACATATATCTTTGTATTTTTTCCACTAATTAAAATGCATAAACAAAAATGCGAACAATTATCAGAAAATGCCACGAAAATTCACAAAATTGCAAACACTGAAAGAAATTATTTTATTTTTAATTTATGGGAGTAATTCATATAGGGTAAAAATCACGTGCTCACAATCATGCAAGACATAGTGTGACTTCAGATTTCTAAGGACATTGCCCTTGATAGGAAGGTATGAACGTCGAGCACTAAGGTTGAAGGTTATGGGGTAGTTGAGCGTTTTTCTACTTCGTACCGGATGTGAGGCTAGTCTGATAGTGTTTTGATTTAGACTGCTAGCCATTAATGTAGCGTTCGCACTATTTTCCCTTTTTTTTCATAGTATCGAGCTTTTATTACTGGTTATTGTTATTACTTTTCCATCTATTTTCGGGTTCTTACGATATTGTTATTATTTTTCTACTTTTTATTGTTGCTACTTATCTATTGTCTGTTTTTGTCCCCAAAATAGGGGTAAAGTTTGCATACACACTACCCTCTCCCGACCTTCCCGACCTTGCTTGTGAAATTTTACCGTTGTTGTTGTAATACAACTACAGATATTGCCTTGTTAAAGAACATACAAGGCAATTCATCAACTTCAGCAAAAGAAACTCAAGTTTTCTTGAATAGTAATTAACATTTTTGAGAGTAGGTCAAAAGAAACTTTTTGAGCCCTCATTTAGCTCATCACATCTCCTGTTACACATAAAGACATTTCAGCAACAGAATTTTACAAAAAGAATACTCTCTATAGTTTAGCCCATAAGTGCCATGGAGAAAGAAAGAAGAATATCTAATGACAGAACTTATCTAGTATGGCACCATGTCTATTTTACTTGTTAAAATCATATATTGCTCTAAAGATTATCCATCTTGAAGCCTGACAAAATTGGGCACCCTTTACATGCATTGGCCTTCACAAAATCAGCAAAGTATAAATATAGGTAAGTACATATGTCGGGTTTAACTCATTCTCACTCTGTTTCCCATCCAGGGATATTAGCAGTAGCTTCATTAACCATCTTCACTAATCTTACCTGCAAAAAGAAAAGGACACGAGCAGTGATAAGAACCTACATGCATCTTTTCTTTTCCGATATTACATGCAGGACATGTGATCTACGCGTGCAGTGATATAACATGCATACGTGCTTTCATCAACCGTTACTCTGAGCTTTAATTGCCTTCATATCAAATGTTCAATCGTTCACCGGCACGCCCATTCGTAAAGGAAAAATGAGAAAAAAACTGACACGCTTTGGGTCTAACGAGCCATGAGGATTTGATAGACATGTCAGGTTCTAAATGAAGCAGATTGGTAGAGCCGTAGGGATATATATTTAGCAGTCTTATCAATGGCAGTAAAATATGAGAACAACATCGGGAATACAAGAGGATTAGATTTTGAAAAATATATAGCAATGACCATATGAGGTAAACAAAGCTAGGAAGCCATAACATAAGCTAGTACCTTTTGACCGCATCAAAAAAGGAAGTCAATCAGACAGAAGTATGCAAAACAAATGCAACGGGACAATATTTCTCCAGGCACTTTTTAAGTCCACAAAATGCAATTCGATCGATTCCCAAGCACTTTTTTCAGTTAATAGTTCTCCAACATACTTTAAAGCTGTGAACAGAAGGTTTAAAACATACCACACTTTCGGGAACCCCTGGAGGGGGCAAAGTGAGATTCTTTGGTGGAGGACCGCGAAGGTAAGATCTTTTATCAAATCTCCATTCACCAATCTTTCCATATGTCAACTCTCCCTGTTTAATCATCAAAAGGATTAAATGACCAACACCAGAACAATGCTTGTTGTACAATGTATGCCAAGCGACTGTGTTTGCCAAAAAGGAATATGTGGAAGTGATTAATTTACCTTCATATTATAATCACACCCATAGGTATAATGAATGATGAACCGCTTGCCAACTTCCAGATCCCATGGGGGCTGAAAGTGAATGATGTTTGTTAGCCAGGGATTAGTTCAGCATAACGTAATGAAAAAAAGATAGTTTCATTTAGCTCTTGTAGACCTGTAGCATGAAGTCCTTACGAAGAATGTGGCGGACACCATGTAAAGCGGACGCCACAGCATAGCCATACCTGGAACGAGGAAATAGTAATACAAACCAAATTTGAGATTTTGTTAGTGACCAAATATATTATCTACTATGAGCATCAACAGATATGAGAAACATAAACATCACACACATTTCTAGAACCCAGCCAAATGCCTTGTCGGTTTCTGGATCATCTTTCATCCTCAAAGAAACATTCATCCATGTGGGAGCAATTTTCTCCAAAATGGACTGCAACAATCAGAAAAACACAGAAAACAAAAAAATGATTACATGAACCAGAGAAAAATAACCACCCAAAAGAACTAGACAGAATAATGAGATCAAACGGCATCGTCATCAGATAGCATATGGTATACTTAATGCCATTCAGCAGGCGCGTTACTTAAAGGTATTTTCCAGCAACAAAAAGAATACTGTTTGGTTCAGCATATTACAGCTAACCTTTTTAATTATTACTGGAGAGTTTCCAATTGGATCAACATTAGTCACTGGGCCCAGCTCCTCTGGATAATATTTTCGTATAATTTTCTCATGTTCAGATGGTTTTATGTAGAAAAAGGGGAATGCAGCTGGGTGATCTCCAAGAGCCAAGTTTGGCAAAGGATTTGCAAATACATGGTCGGGCTCTGCCATTAGAATGTATCTGCATCAGTCATAGCATATTGTACTGTTCAGACCATATGCTTACAAGAGGAACTGGAATACATTATCCAGAGTAGTGACTTACTCTTCTTCGATTGGTGCCTTTTCTAGCCATTGAACAAAAGCCCAGGGTCTGTTAAGGACAATATAACCCTGGAGACAAAATGGAAAAAAATTGGAAAATTACAAGTTAGGATGAGAAAATATTTTGCTGCTAGTGAAGTAACTCAAGTAATTAAACACAGGACTAAAGCTTTCGCAGAAATTGAAGACATTGTCACGATAACTTAATTTCCAGTAAACTACTCGAGGCTCCCCATGGTTTTCAAACAGAAAATAACCGCGCGTTGCTCCGTTTGTAAAACTTTGGATGAGGATCCTCTTCTAAACTACTTGTGTTAACCAAATCATTTGAACAAAGAAATTTTGAACAGCCAAAGCCATGTCATTGACTAAAGTTTCCCCAAAGATCAAATATACTTTGAGCCCTAGGAAAGAACTAATTTTTAACATGAGAAACTAAAACTAACTTTCACAGACTCTCAACCACTATACCCCACTAAATTCGTAAATAAAACTTAAAAGGGTGTGCAAACATCTTGCATATCTTCCATTTTTTGTGACGATGATAGTGTCTCGGCCAGCTGCGTGCACCTTAAACCTCCACCAGCACACGTATCCGGTAACTCTGCCCATCAAAGCTTAGGCAGGTGGGAAGAAGTACTTGTTTTTGCCTCTGCTGGAATTGGAATATGATACTTCATGGTTCTCCTCCCACTTCATTGACCAAAAGGCCACACTATTGGGTGAAGGGTGTGCAAATTCCATACCATAGGACAAAGGGAAGTTACATGATATACCCGTTTATAAAACTCACTTTCATGATATACCTAAGTTTTGAAATTACATCAAATATCCCAAAAATATTACACGCTATACCTCCATATATTCTAAAACATATCACGACATTCTACTTTGGAATACAATCCAAACCTAATTTACCATATATACTAATTTGGAATACAATATTCTAACTAAACAGACCTAATGTTTTAATTTGGAATATATTATTCAAATAAAATACCACAATATTCTAATTTGAAAAATCCAAACCTAGCTTACCCTAATATTTTAATGAAGAATACAATATCCAAACTTAACATACCATAATATTCTAACAAAACATACTACACTATTCTAATTTGGAATACAGTATCCAAACCAAATATGCTACAATGTTTTAATTTGGAATATAGTATCAAATGTAAATATACAATAATTTTTAATTTGGAATACAATATTCAAACTAAACATGCTACAATATTCTAATTTGGAATACAATATCCAAATTAAATATATCACAATATTCTAATTTGGAATATACAGTATTATACTTTTAGAATACAATCGGTATACATGGTAAAATAATTTTATAAAGTAGGTATACAGAGTAAAATAAATATTTTAATTGTATATGGAGTTAACTGATGTTTTCAATGGGCATACCGCATACAAAATGCCAAAGTTCCAAACTAACAATCCTATTTTTTCACAATACTCAAAACCCAACAAAACTAATCCTTCGCATAAGCAACTGAAACTCACTTCCTCAAAGCCTCAAATTAACCATCTCCAAGAAAACCCCAAGCAACGAAAAGGGTATACCAAAATATGTTTAAGCTCTATGCACTAACGGTGCTAAAATTTATTTACATAATCAGGTCACTTATTAGGTAATATAGTTAATCTCTCGATAAGCATTGATCAGTATACAATACACTGGAAAAAGTGGTAACTGAACTACTATCACAGGTTAAAATTCACTGTAAAAAAAAGGGTTACATAGTCAGTGTAAATGACTTGCATCCTATCAAGAGGTTAAGTTCTACGCAGTGTATATTTACACAATCAAGTCATTTATTAAGTAATTACCGGTAAAAATCTCGATAAACATTAATTGGTATACTGGAAAGTATGGTAATTAAACCTACCATCACATGTTAAAATTCGGTGAATGTCAGTGTATGCAACTTAAATCTTATCAAACTTTAAGCATTTTTTTGTATTTTTTCATCCAAAAAAAATACAAAATTGAACACACAAAAAGAACAAATAGTTCTTAAATTCACTGCAAAAAAAACATATACTGACCCGATCCAATCCTTCAGGAAGGGGATCAACAACAAAAGTAGGAATCTCCTCCATCAAATTGTCAGGTTTACCCGAATGCAAAACCCGAGTAAACCCACCCATATCTGATCCAGCCCGATCCTTCATTTTCTTATACCAATAATACATGATCCTACACTGCCACTTACTGTACGGCGCGTCGGTCGCCGTCAATGCCACGTGGAATTTCCGCCCGCTAGCTTTTAAACCCGACAGACCCGATTTAGGAACCGGGTCGAACTCTTCAGTACTGTTACTTCTACCGACCCTGTTGTGAATTATCATTGTGACTAAATTGTACGTTGCAAAGAAGAAACCTAATGCGAGTAACACCAGTAACAATGGGGAAACCCGACCCATGTTGTTCTTTCTTGGTATCATTTTGTGATTCGGATCATACAAATGTGGGTTATGATTTTGAAAATGGGCGTTGAAGAAAAGAGCAAAGGGAATTTTGGAAAGATTTTTGCAAAGCTCTACAAGTTGAAGACTTGTACTATGAGGAAGGTATGTGTTTTTTGTTTGTTCTTTTCATTGTCAAAATTGGAGGTTTAATATATAGTGCAGTGGATGCTAGTTTTGTTTTTGGCAAGTTACATATCTTGCCAAAAATTATATCATTTGTCAAATATATATTTTATCGCTTATTATTTTTTTTTAAAAATAATTATATTATTATTATTTTCGTATTTTTTTTTTAAATTGAATTCACGTGAATATTGGGTGTATATCACCATGAACTTTGTGTATCATGTGTACCAGCGTTATGCCTTTTTATTAACATTTCACTTTTCTCTCCTTTTTTAACATGAGATTTGTCTAATGTCTCATGTGTACATTAGAAGCTTACCAGTCTAGAAGTCTTTAATATGTTACGTTACGATATTATACCTTTTTATATTATTTAAACAATTGTTAAGTTTGACTCGTTTCGATTCAACTTCTTTTTTTCAATATCAAATAAACATAATATAATCGTTTTTCGTAGATTTAATAAAATCAAATAAAGTCAAATGACAACTTGATTTTTTTCGTACATTTGACTTTTTAATTTTTCTTGCACACACGTAAGTCTAACTTCAATTCGAACTATATCTCACCTTCTAGTCAATATTGCTTTCCCTTCTTTCCTTTTTTTTTTTCTTCCAATTCCAACTCATACTTTAGGACAACGCTTATTTAGAGATGATAATATTAGTGGCGTTTGGATTTATTTGCATTTATTTGCGCATATATTAATTACAGTCAAATCACTCTAAAACAGTCGTGTTTATTCCGATATTCTTTTTAAATACCATACTAAAGTTCTATTATAGATGACATATATTATAACATAATATAAAAAAATCGATTACGATAAAAAACTTAACTTTTATATTAAATGGTTATTATATAAAAATGTTATAGGGACATCTAATGTATATTATTGAGTATTTACTATCTCTTTAATACACCTCAAGGATTAATTTAAGTAGATCGAAAGAAATCGCTTGCCTTTTTTCTACTCTGGATTTGAAAACTAACCATACTACATTTATTGGAGAAGAAATGTTTGAAGTTTACTTTTAGTTTTATGCCTATGTTATTTTAGATTGGCCCTACTTTAGCTACATTCATAGGTGCTATATTTAGAGAAGAGAATTTGATGTATACTTTTAGTCCTATCCCTAATTTATGCACAAGTTGTTTTAGATTGGTCCTACTCTTGCTACATCCTTGGGTGTTATTATAGGGAAGAGGATTTTGAAATATATTTTTAGTTTTAATCCTAATCGGGTCCTTATCTTTAGTGCATGAGTTAGTGTTATTTGTGTATTTTCGTATTCCTTAATTTCTGTGATTACTTGTCGTTGCTTTTGTTCCGGTTTTTTAATTGAAGTACTCGGTTTTAGTTTTATATTTTTGTATTTGTGCTTCGGTTTTCTAATTGGTGTGTTTGTTGTTGCCCTTCCTTTTATCTTTCCTAAGCCGAGGGTCTACCGGAAACATCCTCTCTGTCTTTTTGAATGTGGGTAAGATCTGCATACACATTACCTTCCCCAAATCCTACTTGTAAGATTATACTAGGCCTGTTGGTGTCGTAGTTTTAATCCTAATTGAAGTACATATGTTTTTAATTCATCTTACTCTTTTGGGTTCTACTTTTTTAGTTTAAATTTAATGCACTAACAATATATAAGAACTTATATAATTAAAGTATGAATAATTTAATGAACTTAAATTCTTGAAAATTAAAAAAAAAATATTATAAATAATGTCAATAGAGGGAATATTTGTTTATATAATTAAACTCCCATCTCCCACACAACCTAGCCACCTTTTTTGTTTTTTAACATAAAGCAGCACATGGTGTTCACAAAGTCTAAATTTGGGGCAAAACGTAATGATTTTTTATGATTGTTTAAGGCAATTGGAAGCCAGTGTTTTTTTAATATACCTAGAGTAGAAATATAAATAAGACAGAGTGTCAAATTTGTACTATATATTAAAGACTTTTTATTCAAGAAGTTAAATGATTTACCTTATATGTAATGGGATTTTATTGCAAGCATATTAAAATAATTGCCTTATGTCACACCTCCATTTTCGCCCGCGCCACCTTAAAAGGGCGCGGAAAGGAGTTTTTTCCAATTAAAGGACAATCGAAACGGGATTTATTTATTTATTCAGAGTCGCCACTTGGAAGATTTAGGGTGTCCCAAGTCACCAATTTAATCCCGAATCGAGGAAAATATTCGACTTTCCAAATGAAGTCTGCGAACCAGAAATTCTAAGTAAGGAATTCTGTTGACCCGAGGGAAGGTGTTAGGCACCCCCGAATCCCGTGGTTCTAGCACGGTCGCTTAAACTGTTGTAACGGCTAAAATATCTGATTTTAATACATGTTCAAAAACTATAGTGCAATTTCAACTTTTAACCGCTTTATTGTTATTATTATTTTTATAGAGAATTGCAACATCGTGAAAATATATCTTGAACCACGTCATATCAATGTACCCGTGGTTATCGACATATTTCGACTCTGTTGAGATTTGGATTTGGGTCACATAAATGTGCACCCGAGTTTTAAGAAAATTAAATTATTAAAGGCGCGCCTAAAGCGACTAGCGTATCATTTATTTTGGGTAGGACCGTGAAAGTTTGCTAAACGGTCCATTCCGCAGTCTAAGCAATTATTATGTCTTTATCGAGGGCCCCGCAACTTGTGATTTCTCTGGCGGGGCACGCCCCATTTTATTTTAAAAGGATCGTCCTATAGTAACTATGTTTTTCTATTTCCGTCTGTCTCTAAAATAAAATAAGAAAAAGTACCTAATTTATTTACATGCTTGCGGGTTATTAGTTAAGTTCCGTATACGATTTGTTAATTCTGAAAATGATGCAATAAGGGCGATCCGTTTGCCATTTATTGGGCCCAAGTCCAACGTATGTGAGGTAAAACTGGACCCGGGCCATCCTTAATCTAATAGGGCTAGTTAATGGTTTCTACACATTCATAGCTTGTAAAAAATGGTGTCATCTTATTAACAAGTTTCTTCAAATTTAAAGTGGCGTTCTACTGGAATGTAAGAACTTGAAAATCTAATTAATTTTTCTTTATCCTAAACCATTTACATGCATTAAATTAACTACTGGTATCTAATTAAACAATGTTCCTATTAGTTTCCAAAACAGGTCATTTGTTCAATGAGATAACTATTGAATGTTTGATAATAATCTAAATGGCCTAACATGCTTTTGATATATGCTATTTAACAAATAATACTGAAGTAACAGAACAAGAGTTACTATATCATCAATCCTTTTAACTAAATATACATGGGCAGTTTTCTTACTAAACTATTATAAAAGGCATGTCCAGTTATACATAAATAAACACTTACATGATTATAATGAAAAAAGTATTCTAATACGGGTACAAATAAATAGACAACTATAATGAATTTAAAACTTCAACTCTTCACTTCTTTGTATTCATGCTTCGAGTTTTAACCTACAAGAACCAGTGTATCAATTTGTGTACCTGATATTTGGAAAGTAAAGAGAAGAAGAGGAAGATCAGTGCAGAAAGCAGCAGTAGCATACACAGCAACACAGCAGTACAACAACAACCAGTAAATCCAGGAAATACTAAAACTGAAAACCAGCAGTACCAAAATGAAACACAGACAGATGCAAGGAAACAGTCTTCTGATTTGTTAAACACTCAAGAAAAGTAGCCTGAAACTCTTAATGTAAAAGTTCAGCCTTAACACTCTAACTCTTAGTGTAAAAGTTCTGATTTTTACTTTCTGAATTTTTTCCTCTCTTTTCCAGTATTTTTCAGATTTTTCTTTCTTTCAGTCTGCCCCCTCTCCTGTCCAGACCTTCCTCTCTCTTTATACAAGTATCCTCTTTTTCCCTAGGTGCTGCCAACCCCTCTCTTCTTTGAAAAATCAGAATTTTTCCACTATCTGCCACTAAGACTGTCTTTTCCACTTAAACAGCCCCTCATTACCTTTTGTTCCCCATTAATGTATTAGTTAATACCCCCATTAACAAAAAAATATAAACTTAATTGTTTCAATCCCAAATTGCCCCTGAAAACCCTTAATATTACTGCCCTCCTAACACAAACACTACTGCATTACAACTTTTTAAATCTGAAATCTGTTTTCAACTTTAACAAAGATTTGAAAATTAGACCTGACTTTCAACTGTACCCAAACTTATTTATGATTACTGAAGGACTAAGGTTAGAAATTAATTGGAACAAATGAACTTGGAATTAAATCAATCTAGACTTAACACAACATAGAACTTAATACAATCCTTAAAACTGAAACTGAAATATTTAATCAATATGCACATGAATGCAAACATCAGGAATGCAAGTTCATTGTCATCCTAATGACAATACCCTGAAATCAAATGGCCACGGATCAAATATACACAACAACGTTTGACAAACTTTTTGTTTTAACAAACAAGAGTGAATTAATTGACGAGAACTAATTTAACTGACTACCTAAAACAAACGATAACAGTCAATCAAAAATAAATAAACAGGCTGTTTCAATCAGCATTAACAGGAACATGGATTTATAATAAAATAACTAATCGACGAACTTAATTGAATCGATTACACACATTGTAACTCATAGCGATTATAACAAACCGAAAAAATGCTAGAATTTGATCAAATAAACGGGTCTAGTGGAGATGAGACAGAATTAAGTAAAAGAAAAATAGAAAAATTATATAGATTATTACAACAGGTAAGATGTACATAGAATACAAAAGAAATGCAGGAAAAATACCTCTAAATCTTCACCCCAAAATACGTCCTAATCTTGAACTGGATTTGACCTTTCTTGAGGTCGAACGGACTTTAATCGAAGAATTCTCAATTGAGAATACCTCGATTAAAGTCTATTAGACCCCAACCCTTCCTTTAACTTTAGACAGATTCCATGATTAGGGTTCTTGAGGGTCTGATTTGGGGTTTGAACCTTTCTGGTCAGATTCGAACCAAACCAAGTTTGGTTTGGTTTACGAGTGAGGTCAGGAGAGTGACTGGTATGATTTTGGGGTATATTAGGGTAGTTTTAGGTTTTGCTCGAATCTTCGAATGAAGATTCGAGCAGTTCCAGGAAGATTCGACCTAAACTACTACCGGATCCATAACGAGGATGGTCAGGATAAACCATGGTGTTGATTTGGAAGCCATCGGAGAAAGGTGGGTTTTTAGACCAAACTTTGATCGAAGATTCGAGGTGTTGGGACCTGATTCGAGGGAAACTAACATCATATCTGGAAAGAGGATGTCGTGGGGAAGCTATGGTGTTAAGATGGGGTCATTTGGACCACCGGAACCGCCGTGAGGCGATTTCCGGTGGGCGGTGCACGGTGGTTAACGGTGGGGATATGTTTGGTCTCTGAAAGTCAGAGACGAAGGTGGGAAAGGGGGGGGGTATGGCTTTGGGGGGTGGGGTAAGGATTTAGGCTTATATAGTGGGGTGAGGATTTGATATAGGCCGTTGGATCAATGGAAATTAATGGCCAGGATCAGTTCATTTAAAGGAGACGGTGTCGTTTCGAGGTAGTGCTGGGGCGGTCCGGGTATTGGGGTGATGGGTCGGGCCAAGGAATGGGTAAAGGTTGAATGATCTGGACCGTTTGATCAAGTGAGATCAACGACCCAGATTGAGAGTGATGGGTGGACTGGATTTGGGGCGGGTATGGGCTGGTTTAAGGTATATTTCGTTTGGGCCTTGAAGCTTTTGGCCCAAATCCGGATATTCTAATTTTGAACTCTTTTCCTTTTTCTTCTTTAATTCCTAATTTTAACACAATTCCTAATTAAATTGTAAAATCAAAATACAACAAACCAAATATTAATTAACAGTTGACAATAAATATCACACAAGTTAAACATATAATTAAAAATAAAATCACACAAATGCATATTTAAATGACAAAATTACAACAATTACATATTTTTTGTGATTTTCCCTCTTTTAAAACCAAATTATGGTTTAATTAATTCCTAAATATATTTTTATTTTATTTTATTCTTTTATATAAACCAATGATTAATTAATTATGAAAAATGCAACATTAATTCCTAAATGCATATGTACCTATATTACTATTTTTTCTGTATTTTTTTTAATTAGAATAAAATAAACATGCACAGATAAAATGCCACAAAAATTCAAAATCGTATACAAAGAAAAATTATTTATGATTTCTTTTGGAGTAGTTCTTGTGAGGCAAAAATCACGTACTCACAGCTGTCCCTCTTTGTCCGAAAATATGAAGAGTTTTCGTACAAAGATAAAGTGAGCGGATACGAGCGATTTTTGCCCGTCGGAATACTCCGTGTGAAGCTTTTTTTTGAAAAAGATTTAACCGAACCATTGCTTCAAAGGTTTCCTACATATCCCTAGCTAGAAGGGAATCAGGTTAATGTAGTTCGGGAAGTTTTGGTAGCTGGGACTACCATGGAACTGCGATTTTGTCGTTACTGTTGCTGCATGTTGTTGCTACTGCTTTTTGATCTCCTTATTACACCGTGCCAAAAGAAAACAAGAAGTTAGACTAAGCCAGGAATTACAAAATCTTATCTGTCTTCCCCTTGCTCTGGTTGCCTTGTTTTCTTGTCGGCTTGTGTTTCCTCTGGTGCCTTTCTTTCGAAAATTGCTGGGGATGACACTGGCCTTTTGCCTTTTTGAACATAAGTTTTATTATTCCGTTCTGTCTGCTGGGGACACTGCTTCCTAAATTAAAGCTTGTTATGTTGGGGATTTATGTTGGACTCCTCCTCATTACTGACTTCTGTTTGATCTTGAAATGTACTCTTATGTTCTGCAGGCGGGCTCCTGACTTCAACAATTTTCTCAAAATTATAACGACCTCCATTCTACAGGCGGCTCCTAACTTCAACAACTTCTTAAATTTTAACACCTCCATTCTCCAGGCGGGCTCCTGACTTCAACAACTTCTTAAATTTTAACACCTCCATTCTCCAGGTGGGCTCCTGACTTCAACAACTGCTTCCTTCAAAACTGGTGTTTTATTCCTCTGAAAACTGCTGGGGATAACACTGATATTTTATTTTAACACCTCTATTCTCCAGGCGGGCTCCTGACTTCTTCAACTTCTTAAATTTTAACACCTCCATTCTCCAGGCGGGCTCCTGACTTCAACAACTTCTTAAATTTTAACACCTCCATTCTCCAGGCGGGCTCCTGACTTCAACAACTTTCTCAAATTTTAACACCTCCATTCTCCAGGCGGGTTCCTGACTTCTTCAACTTCTTAAATTTTAACACCTCCATTCTCCAGGCGGGCTCCTGACTTCAACAACTTTCTCAAAATAATTCAGCCTCCATTCTCCAGGCGGGCTCCTGACTTCAACAACTTTCTCAAAAATAATTCAGCCTCCATTCTCCAGGCGGGCTCCTGACTTCAACAACAACTCCGAAAAATAACACCTCCATTCTCCAGGCGGGCTCCTGACTCCAACTTAAAATATAACAACCTCTGTTCTACAGGCGGGTTCCTGACTTCGACAACTTTCTCAAAATAATTCAGCCTCCATTCTCCAGGCGGGCTCCTGACTTCTTCAACTGCTTCCTTCAAAATTGGTGTTTTATTCCTCTGAAAATTGTTGGGGATAACACCGATATTTTATTTCATTAATGTGTCATTTTTCTTCTTCAAAGACTATTTCCTTTAAAGCTGGTGCTTTCACTTCCCTGAAACCTGCTGGGAATAACACTGTTGGGGAATTATCTTTCTCCTTTTAACAATGGTGGGGATGATACTGATTCAAAGGTTATTGCTTTTACAACTTTGGGTTATCTTGCTTCTTCCAAGATTGCTTTTCTCTTAAAACTTGTATCTCCCTTCTCGTATACTGCTGGGGATTTTTCTTCTTTCAAAACTTGTGTTATCTTCTCTCTTTCCCAAATGACTATCTGATTTTAAGAAAATTTTCGTAATGAGAGAAAATTTTCTGCCCCAGTTTGATAATCTTCTTTGTGACCCTGTCTTCCCGCGGTCAATAATATTTCCTTTCCCTGTTTCAAATCAAAGAAAAATTTGTTAGTTTAAAACGGGGCGAGTGGTCGTGCCACTTCTGCTGGGGATGGTTTTTCCCTTTTCTTTTCCCTGCTTTGCTATAAAACTTGTTGGGGAGAATATTGATTGTTGGGGCTGATATTCCTGCTGGGGATGGTTTTCGTTTCTCTTCCTTCCCCGCTCCGTGTTGTCCGACCATTGTGGAGCTTGGTCGAGAATCTGTCGGAGTTGTTCCTGTATCTCGCAAATCTGCTGGGTATCATCTTGGAATTTGATCCATAACTTCCCTTGGAAATTTGGGCCTCTTAGGATCTAAACCCATTCATCATTTGGTCTTGCGACAAACTTCTTTTCGCTTTGTCGCCTTATCTTTGGTTGCTTTGCACCATTTTGGCAACTGGTAGTAAGCTCTGAAAATCCTTTTCAACAATAAAATGTTGGGGAAGTAAAATCTTTTAAACCAAGAAATGAAAAAGTGATAATTTTAAAAGATAGAAAAAGAAGAAGTTTTTCTGAACAAATGTTAGGAAAAAGGAAAGAAAAGGACTTATCTGAATGATATAACCAATCCCAACGATCATGTCGTGCATTCCGGATTGATCAACCCAGTCTATTCGTACCAATCAATCTTTCGTATGGCCTCATCTCGCTGGGGATAAATAAATACTCAACTTTTGCCAAATGTGGACCCTTTCCACCAATCTTGCCTTGTCGCCTCAGAGTGCCCTTCGAGGGGTTTTCACTAATAAGACTCTCTCATTTCTCTCAACTCTCGTCGCCTCATGGTGCCTGTGAAGGTTTTCACCGATAAGACTCTCTCATTTTATTTTATTTTATTTTTTTAGCTGGGGATTGGACTATTGTTGATATGACGCTCTTTGTTGGGGATTCTTTCGGCTATCCATTCATTTCCAGTTTATGATCCTCTTCTCTGCTGGGGATCAAAGTGTTGTTCTCGACTGCCGTTTGCATGAACTTGGCACTTCTCAGATACTGATCGGGAGGTCTTTTTTGGACATCAATATGGTTTTTTTGTGTATGGCTAAAAGGAAAAGAGGTATCAAAAAGTTTAAGATAATTTGGAGGGGTGAAACAGTACAATTATTGGAATCAAACTCTCTTTTCAAAATTATAAACACAACTTCTGCCCCAGTTCTTCTTGCTTGGGGATTTTTATTTTTTGTTGCACTATGACCGAGCCGTGAGGCTCCTACGTATCCTTCTTTGAGGAATCAGGTCAAACGTAGTTCCCGCTTCCTTTGTTTTTCTTGTGATTTTTCTTTTGTCTTTATTATCATTATTTTTCTCTTTTTTTTCTTTTATTTTAATTATTGACTCCAAAAGAGGGATGTGAAAGAATAAATAAGGCTCAAAAGGGTAAGCAAAGGTTAAAGTATTTGGATAGAAGAAAGAATTGCCTCCGTCATTTCATTCTCCAATAAATGCCAACCACAAACAAATGACAATTACAACCAAAAGAGATCATACATAATATCTCTTAACTGCGTCGGAATTGATAGCCGTGTCGATGCATTTCCCTTCGATATCTGTTAAACATAAAGCACCATTGGATAACACTGTGGTTACAATGAATGGTCCTTGCCAATTCGGGGCGAACTTGCCCTTTGCTTCTACTTGGGGTGGCAGGATTCGTTTCAACACTTGTTGCCCTACTTCAAATTTTTTGGGGCGCACCCTCTTGTTGTAAGCTCTTACCATTCTCCTTTGATATAACTGGCCATGACACACAGCTGCCAATCTCTTTTCATCAATCAAGTTCAACTGCTCCAAACGGGTTTTGACCCACTCATCATCATCAATCTCAGCCTCAGCGACAATCCGAAGGGATGGAATTTCAACTTCCGCCGGTATTACTGCTTCAGTTCCATATACCAACAAATAAGGGGTTGCACCTACTGAAGTCCGGACGGTGGTGCGATAACCCAACAATGCAAATGGTAATTTTTCATGCCATTGCCTGGATCCTTCTACCATCTTCCTCAGTATCTTTTTGATGTTCTTGTTGGATGCTTCAACAGCTCCATTCGCCTTGGGACGATATGGTGTGGAGTTACGGTGTGTAATCTTAAACTGTTCACATACTTCTCTCATCAAATTGCTGTTAAGATTAGCACCATTGTCCGTGATTATCACTTTCGGGACCCTAAATCTACAGATGATATGGGAGTGAACAAAATCCACCACTGCTTTCTTGGTTACCGACTTGAAAGTTTTAGCTTCAACCCACTTAGTAAAATAATCGATGGCCACCAAAATGAACCTATGACCGTTAGTAGCTGTCGGCTCAATAGGTCCAATGACATCCATGCCCCATGCAACAAATGGCCATGGCGCTGACATTGTATGCAATTCTGTCGGCGGAGAATGAATCAAATCTCTGTGTATTTGACATTGATGGCATTTCCGCATGAAATTGATACAATCATGCTCCATAGTGAGCCAATAATACCCTGCTCGAAGAATCTTCTTCGCCAATACATATCCGCTCATATGTGGCCCACAAACTCCAGCATGTACCTCTGTCATAACTGTCGTGGCTTGACTGGCATCTATACATCTCAGCAATCCCAAATCTGGGGTTCTTTTGTACAACACTCCTCCACTGAGGAAGAAACCATTTGACAATCGCCGAATGACTCTTTTTTTATCTCTGGTGGCCTGCCCCGGGTATATCCCCATCCTGAGGTACTCTTTGATGTCATAAAACCATGGCTCGCCATCCACTTCTTCCTCTATCATATTGCAATAGGCATGCTGATCACGAACCTGGATGTGCAACGGGTCAACATGAATTTTGTATGGGTGGTGCAACATTGATGCTAAAGTGGCCAATGCATCGGCAACCTCATTGTGAACTCTTGGGATGTGTCTGAACTCCACTGATCGAAATCGCTTGCTGAGATCGTGCAAACATTGTCGATATGGTATGAGCTTCAAATCCCGTGTTTCCTATTCACCCTGAATCTGATGCACCAGGAGGTCCGAGCCCCCCAAGACCAAGATATCCTGGACATCCATGTCTGCAGCTAGTCGCAGACCCAAAAGGCATGCCTCATACTCAGCCATGTTGTTGGTACAATAGAAACGCAGTTGAGCTGTAACAGGATACTGATGTCCTGTTTCAGAAATAAGCACTGCTCCTATTCCAACTCCCTTCGCATTTGCGGCTCCATCAAAGAAAAGCTTCCAACATGGTTCCTCAGGTAATTCCAACTCATCTACATGCATTACTTCCTCATCAGGAAAATACGTCCTCAACGGCTCGTATTCTTCATCAACAGGATTCTCAGCCAAGTGATCTGCCAACGCTTGGGCCTTCATGGCTGTCCTCATCACATAGACGATGTCAAACTCCGTGAGTAATATTTGCCATTTTTCTAACCTTCCTGTGGGCATAGGCTTCTGGAAAATATACTTTAGTGGATCCAAGCGAAAAATGAGATAAGTAGTATATGAGGATAAATAATGCTTTAATTTCTGGGCCACCCAAGTTAGGGCGCAACATGTCTTCTCGAGTTGAGTGTACTTAACCTCATATACTGTAAACATCTTGCTGAGATAATAGATGGCTTGCTCTTTTCTTCCTGTAATGTCGTGTTGCCCCAACACGCAACCAAACGAATTCTCCAAGACCGTTAGATAAAGAATTAATGGTCTCCCCAGCTCAGGGGGGAACTAATACAGGTGGATTTGATAAATATCCCTTGATCTGGTCGAATGCTTCTTGGCATTCCGTCGTCCATCTTACCGCGGCATCCTTCTTCAACAGCCGAAAAATGGGTTCACAGGTTGCTGTGAGTTGAGCAATAAATCTGCTGATGTAATTCAATCTTCCCAACAGACTCATTACTTCTGTCTTATTCTTCGGCGGTGGCAAATCTTGGATAGATTTGATCTTTGACGGATCCAGTTCAATACCTCGCCGACTGACAATGAATCCCAAAAGCTTCCCAGATGGAACACCAAATGCACATTTGGCCGGGTTGAGCTTAATATCATACCTTCGAAGTCTTTGAAAGAACTTCCTTAGGTCTGTTACGTGGTCTTCCTGATGCTTGAACTTTATGATCACATCGTCTACGTATACCTCAATTTCTTTGTGGATCATGTCATGAAACACATTAGTCATTGCTCTCATGTACGTCGCCCCAACATTCTTCAAACCAAATGGCATTACCCGGTAGCAATAAGTTCCCCACGGCGTAATGAAGGCTGTCTTTTCTGCATCTTCCTCATCCATCAGAATCGGATGATACCCAGCATAGCAATCTACAAAAGATTCGATCTCACGTCCGGCACAATTGTCAATCAAGATATGGATGTTGGGTAAAGGAAAGTTGTCCTTTGGGCTTGCCCTGTTCAGATTGCGGTAATCGACACACACCCTGATCTTTCCATCTTTCTTTGGCACCGGCACCACATTAGCCAACCAATAAGATATCGAGTGACACGAATAACCTTTTCTTGCAGCTGCTTGGTTACTTCCTCTTTAATCTTCATGCTCATATCTATTTTGAACTTTCTCAATTTCTGCTTGACGGGAAGGCATGTCGGGTCAGTGGGCAATTTATGAACCACTAAATCTGTGCTTAACCCCGGCATGTCATCATACGACCATGCAAAAACATCTTTGAACTCAATAAGTGTTTTGATCAATTCCTCCCTGATATCTGGTGCAATGTGGATGCTTATTTTAGTTTCTCTGATATCGCCAGCATCCCCTAAATTGATGGCTTCTGTGTCATTTAAGTTGGGTTTGCATTTTTCTTCAAACTGGCTTAACTCCCTGTTTATCTCCTCGAATGCTTCATCCTCATCGTATTCCGATTCATTATCATAATCGACCTCTTGTATGTTAGCTCGAAATCAGATTGATCTTTTAGACTAGGTTGAAGATCCGTTGTGCATGCCATGTCATTAGAACCAGTATGAAAAGAACTGTTCAGAAAAAGAAATGAAGGAGACAAAATTTAAAAAAATAAGATATAAAATAAGAAATAAAGAAGAAACTTTTCGTTTTATTGAATTATGGGATAACAAGGTTTCACACTTTATTGAACACAATAAAAAGAAAACTGGATTACAACCCTGGAATAATCCAGAATACAGAAAAGGAAAATCAGAGCCAACTACCAGGACTCCCTCCAAGTAGGAAGAGGAGTAGCTATCCAATTGTTGACCTTGACCTTAAGACCCACAAACTGTATGCCTGCATTACTGGAACCCTCTCCAACTTCTATCATGTTGACATCTGCGAACATTCTTTCAAAGCCCTTATTTGAATCTCCATCTGGCCCGATCAGAGGTCCGAGAACTTCCGGGACCGGCAACTTTCTGCACCCTGCTTTGACAAATGACCTGGACAGGCATTGGACTGGCTTAGGAAGGACCCAGACTCTTTTCTTCAATTTGCGGGCCCGCTTCACATCCGCTGCGGTAGGCTTGAATCCCAACCCAAAAGTTTCCAGGTTCTTAGTCAAAGAAACTGGCTGGATCATTCCTTGCAGATCAACCCCCAGACCTTTCCCTAGTATAAACCCATTGTTCAACATCTCTGAAGCTATCATGAAGGTTGCTGCTGTGATTCTGGGAAGTGGAAGGCCCTCACCCTCAGGAATTTTGTCTACTGAGACTGCGTCGAAAACCTGATAAACCCATGGGCCCTTATCATCGTCGGTCTCTATGAAGGGCACAATAGCATCACTGACGGCATGTGTGCCGTCATCCCCGTGTACCACAATCTCTTGTCTATCCCATTCAAACTTGACCATTTGATGTAGTGTAGAAGGCACTGCTTTAGTTGCATGGATCCAGGGTCGTCCCAACAAAAGATTGTACGACACCGCCACATCTATTACTTGAAATTCCATGGTGAACTCGATCGGACCAATGGTTAATTCCAATACGATATCACCTACTGTGTTAGTGCCACCCCCATCAAAACCTCGAACGCAGACACTGTTCTTGTGGATCCTATCATCAGCAACCTTTAGTTTGTTCAGAGTGGCCAAAGGACAGATATTGGCACTTGACCCATTATCAATTAGTGCTCGAGTGACCACCAATTCTTCGCATTTTACCGTTAGGTAGAGTGCTCTGTTGTGTTCAGTACCCTCTATTGGTAACTCATCGTCAGAGAATGTCACTCGGTTTACTTCTAAGATCTTGTGCACTATTTTCTCCAAATGGTTCACTGAGAGCTTGTCCGGGACATGAGCTTCGTTCAGAATCTTCATTAAGGCCTGACAATGATCGCTTGAATGGATCAACAAAGATAGCAACGAAATCTGGGTCGGGGTTTTCCTCAACTGTTCTATAATTGAGTAGTCCTGTGCCTTCATCTTCTTTAAAAATTCCTTTCTTCCTCCGTTACCGGCTTCTTTATTGTTTCAGGATTGACCCTTCTCAATTCTGCGGGAGCAAAACACCTTCCCGATCGAGTTAGCCCTTGTGTCTCGCATACGTCTTCCACAACCTCCTTCCCCTTATGCGTCACTGTCACTTGACTGTAGCTCCACGACACAGCTTTCTCACTTGTTATCGGCAACTGTATGACTGGCTTGATAACAACTGGTTCCACGTGGACCCCTTTTACTACCAACATTGGTTTGCTTGCTACTCCATGCAACACTGCTCTAACTGACTCTGGCTTCTTCGCAGCAATAGACGATCCTTTCCCTGCTACTACAAATGGCTTGTCACATACCTTTCCCGACTGTACCACTGCCTTTCCACTGGTCGACTCTTCATTAGAACTGGCGCGAATCATCATTACCGTTTGTGAGGGTGTTTTTGGTTTCCCTCCTTCGTGAACTAGTTCGATCATGTGGGTTTCATGGTGCACCGGTAACGGATTTTCATTGATGTTAGGTGCCTCTGGTGCCTGAACCTCGATCCTATTTGTGTCAATAAGATCTTGTATGGCAGTCTTCAACTTCCAACATTTCTCAGTATCATGCCCGGGAGCACCCGAACAATATTCGCAGCTTACTGAATGGTCTAGATTTCTGGGAAGGGGATTTGGAAATTTGGTTTCAACAGGACTTAGTAGGCTTATCTGCTTCAACTTGTGAAACAGAATAGTATAGGTTTCTCCCAACGGAGTGAATGTTCTTGGCTTCTGCATCCTTTCGTTCCTGAAAGCCTGATTTCCGCGGAAGCTTGGCCCTGAAGGATTCCTGTAGGCCCTCGGTGGTGGATATGTGTTTTGTGGAGGCGGATATGTGTTTTGTGGAGGTGGATATGTGTTTTGTGGAGGTAGATATGTATGTTGGGGAGCCGGTGCACGCCATTGCGGACGAGCCGGAGGCTGGGTGTAAGTTTGGGCGTGATGGACGGAAAAATGTTGTTCTTGTGGTGGGTAGTAGGGTTGTGGAGGGTTGTATGGATTGTGTGGGTAGTTTGGGTAATGGGATCTGGTTTGATAGTGAGGGGCTGGACCTCTTGATCTGGACCAAGTACCTGCTTCGACTGTTGCGACCTCCTCTCTCTTCTTTTTCCCAAGCGCACCTCCCGTGCCGCTTTGGATAGCCTGAGTTGTGGCCTTGATCACCGAATAACTCATTATCTTGTTGGACTGAGTCCCTCTTCAACCATGCCGCCCATTTTTACCACTTCATTGAAAGATTCACCAACTGACGTCACCAAGTGACCAAAATAGGTTGGATCCAACGTTTGTAAGAAGTAGTCCACCATTTCACCTTCCCTCATTGGCGGATCGACTTTTGCTGCTTGTTCTCTCCAGCGGAATCCGAATTCCCTGAAACTTTCTCCGGGATTTTTCTCAAGTTTTAACAGTGTGAGACGGTCGGGGACGATCTCAAGGTTATACTGGAAATGATCTGCAAATGCTTGTGCCAGATCATCCCAAGTATACCACCTGCTAGGATCCTGCCTCGTGTACCATTCTAATGCGGACCCGCTTAAACTTTGACCGAAATAGGCAATCAACAACTCATCCTTTCCACCTGCCCCTCTCATCTTACTGCAGAAACCTCGTAAATGTGCCATGGGATAACCATGTCCCTCATATAAGTCGAACTTTGGCATCTTAAAACCTGCCGGCAATTGAACATCGGGAAATGGACACAGATCTTTGTAGGCCACACTAACTTGGTTGCCCAATCCATGAATATTCCTGAAGGATTGCTCCAGGCTTTTCACTTTACGGAGCACTTCATCCTGCTTCGGATTTTTAGCTGGCCTTTCAGTTTCTGTAGGTAACTGAAGGTAAGGGGTGTAAATGTATGGCTCGGGTGGTTTGAAGGTGAGTTCAGGAGGATAGTATTGATTGTCTTGAGCCTAAAACACTGGTTCATCAGGGGATTTTTGCAACGTGGCGGGTGGATGCCATGAAAATAGGAACAGTTGGTGGAGGAGGGTTTTGTTTAGGTGGTGAAGCTTGGGGATTATAGGAAGTTTCTCCCTGATAGTTGGGCCATGGGGAAGCTCGCTGATGGACCAGTGGAAGGGTGTTCCGGAGTCCGAGCTGGTGAAAGGGTAGGAGTAGGGGAAAGTATTGGTGGTGTTTGTCCCTTAGCCCAGGCTAAGTGCATCCCCGCAATCTCTTGTCTCAACCTGTCCATTTCCTCCTTCATCATTTGCATTTCTGTCTTTTCCTCCTCAACACTTTTGTCCGATCCAGACATACTTTCCGGAATGGGCCCTTTTGATCTTATGTGGTAACGGTAAACGTTCTAACGAGCTAACTGTTTTTGAAATCTCTTTCTCTAGTATGGAACAACAAACTTGTTAGCGTTAGAGTTTAACACATAGTGCAATTTCATATCAGGGAATGCAATGTTCCTAGGCAGTTTAACCATTTCTAACATGTTTTTGCTTCGATTGCATGCGTCATTCCAGCTTATATCCTTTATTTATTCACTTTGCCCTTTCTTTTTATCTTTGTGGTGGTGGTCGAATCTTATGTAGATTGCCTACGTATCATGTCCCCGCATGAATCAGACCGGGCGTAGTTCTGCCATAAGTAAAATAAAGACCCAATTTTACTTTTTATTACCCAAATATGCTATTACAAGCTATTATTTGAAAAAACAAACGAAATACAGACTCCATACTATTAGCAATGTTTGAAGAGAACATAAGGGTAGACAACAGACTCTGAAAAACAAACAAGTGCAAGATTTAACTAGGGATATATTAAAGCCTTGAATTTTGGTGCCCGCGAGGCATCGTTCGGCCTTTCCGCGGGCTTTGGTGCTAGGCCTCTTTGCAAGCTTTTTAATTCCTCCATGATCCGGTGGACATAACCCATGACTGAGGCAAAAAGGATATCACGGGGCATTTCTTCACATGTTAGGAACTTCGTGGTGATGTAGCTCCCAATCTCATTGATCCTACCCCTGATTCTATCCCTTTCTATGCACAGCTGTTCTATTCGTTGATTCTTCAGTCCCAATATTCGAGTATTGTCAATGAGCTGATCTTGGAACCTCTCCATTTGTTCTTCCATACGGGTTATTGAATCATAGCAGTGTTCCCTGTCTGTTCTAGCATCCCGGGCTTGTTTAAGGACCCGATCACTGAGAGTGGAATTTATTTATCTCAATGTTATAACACTCATTTCGTAATCCCTTTTCACTTGCCATAGGTGCTTTTTCCGTGCTGTTGTAACTTTTGCCCACCTGGTCCGTAATCTTGCTATGCTAGCCTTGGATCTTTCCAAGTCTTTCTGGCCTTCAGTGACCTGATTCCTTAACCCTGCTATCAACCTTTTATCAGCCCGGCTTCTCAGTTGGTTGTCGGCATCCATTTTCATCTTCTAGATCTGAGCTTTGAGGGTCTCACTTTCTCTGGCTAATCTATTCTTTTCTCCCTTGTCGGCAGCAACCTGCACTCTGTTCTCAAATTTCAGATCCTTAATCTGTTGTTTTAGTTTGCCTATTTCGGCAAAATATTCCCGCTCTTTGGCCAACCAGTCCCAATGCTCTTGTGAGGACTTGGCAAATTCTTGAAGGTGAGGTCTTTTAGCCGGCCTTCCAGATGACATTTCCCCTTTGTACCAAGCCTGATATCCAGGTGAAACTTCCCCTCTTGCTTGATTCAACACACAAGTATTAGCCTCTAAGTATTGACATTGGCTCCAAATCTGGCGGACCCTTGCTTCAGGAAATTGACCATCGGAACTGATCTCAATCACCTGGGTGCTTAGATCCTCATCTTTGGGCACTATCTAACACCTCCCAAGTTGCCTCAAAACACGATACGGCGCATAAGGTTGAATGCTCTTAAGTCCCATCAAGAGAAAATGGGGCCTAGTTGCTGGCATGTATATGACTTCGTCGATCGATAACCATCCCAGTGTCCACTGTATTTGACTGGCGTTGAGGGTCCGGAAATATGAGGTCCATGCCGAGACTCCTTCAGGTAGGTGGGCCTCATTAATTCTGGTGTAGAACTCCTCTATGCAGGTCTTTTCAGAAGATCCATGGCTCAGGAACTGGGCTCGGTGACATAGGTGTTCGGTCATCCACATTTGCAACAACAAGTTACAACCTTCGAAAAAGTTTCCTCCGGCTTTGCAGGCCGTGAGAGCTCGGAACATATCAGATACAATCATGGGCGCCAGCGTGCTATCTTTTTGAGTGAGCAAAGTACTGACGACCCCAGCTATCTTTATGTCAATATTCCCGTCTTTTCTTGGAAACACTAAAAGCCCTAAGAAGGTTATCATGAAAGCAACCCGTCTATGTTCATCCCACTTTCGACGGTTACTTTTGCTGCACAACTTGTTTTCTGGCTTGTCGAATCCTCCTATGTGGCCATATCTTTGGTATATGAAGCTCAGAGTGCAAAAACCTTTTGCCAAATCAGGGTTATGGATTGTTCTGACTATCTTTAACGAGTCCAGAAACCGGTGCACCGCTACGGCTCTTAGAGCAACCAGGTATTTATGCCTTAACAGAACCTCAGTACTGCCGATGTACCCTGCTATTTCCTCTAAAGTTGGGGTGAGTTCAAAGTCCGAGAAGTGGAAGACATTGTGCGCAGGGTCCCAGTGAGGGACCAGTGCCCTTATAATATCTCCTCGAGGCCTGATATCCAACAAACTCGTGAGACCTTTCAGATGTTTCTTGATTTCGTCATGCCCTTCTTTGTCTAAATCATTCCACCATAGCCGCAATTGGAGGGGGATTTTATTCATGATTGAAAAAAGTTCATTTTGAGTCGTGCTCATTCTGCACATTTATTAATAAGATTAAACAAGCGAAAATTTATTTGACTAAAAAAAATGATTTGATCATTTTTCCTTAAAAAAAATAGATCTTCCGACCACGACCTTTCAGCACTTCGGGGATGAAGATTTTAAGGTTGTGCGAGTTAACCAATAAATAAAAAAAATGACAGAAGTGGCCGTTTATACAAAGTCAGCCTTCCGGCGTTCCTTTTGGGAACATTCGGCTATTTTTGATAAAAACGGCATCACCCGACTCTATGACAGAAAATTAAAATTTTGACATTTTTTTTCTATTTTTACAAAATGGGAGGTTGGACCCGACGAGGGTTGCCTACGTATCTCACGTCCTGTGAGAATCAAACCGGCGTAGTTCGCCCAATATATACTAAACTTGTAAACAAGACTCCTTTTTTTTCAAATAATTTTTTTTTCCAAAATTTCGGCAGGGTTTTGATACTACTTGGACATTGGTTTTATTTTTCTAAAAAGTAGTTATCTTCCTACACTGCTATTTTTTTTTCACAATTTTTCAAAAATTCTTGATTTCAGAAGCCGGTCAGCATGCAGATCTGAAGCAAATAAATATGCAAAACAAACAGTATGCAGCAGGATGATCTTTTTCCATTTCAGGTTGTTAGTCCTAGACGGACCTAACCCCTGTGTTGAGTCCCCTAAGTCAAATGCAACGTGATGCAAATAAGCGTTCCTACTAGGATCCGGCATGTAGTCACGTTATTCTAGGTTCAACCTGGGTATATGTTCTAGATAGTGTACCCGAGCGGACAACTCGAGTTGGGGAATGAGCTCCTTTCCGAGAACCAAAAGGCCAGCCGGCTTAGAAACTTTCCGAGCCTCTTTTATTTAGGGTAGGACACTAACAGAATAGGGAGTCTTAACTAGTAAGCACATCCCCGGAGGTAAGAAGAGAAGGTCTCAGCACAATTTATATGTACAGTTCAAATAATATCAAAGCAGTAAAAATCATCATTTTGCATATTAAGCACAGATCATATGAGAATATCAGATAATAAAGCCAAAACACAACAATTTATTAAGCTCGAATTTCTAACCCTGAACCGGTGGTTCTGGGTTTCGGTCCCCAGCAGAGTCACCAGAGCTGTCACACCTCCATTTTCGCCCGCGCCGCCTTAAAAGGGCGCGGAAAGGAGTTTTTTCCAATTAAAGGACAATCGAAACGAGATTTATTTATTTATTCAGAGTCGCCACTTGGAAGATTTAAGGTGTCCCAAGTCACCAATTTAATCCCGAATCGAGAAAAATATTCGACTTTCCAAATGAAGTCTGCGAACCAGAAATTCTAAGTAAGGAATTCTGTTGACCCGAGGGAAGGTGTTAGGCACCCCCGAATCCCGTGGTTCTAGCACGGTCGCTTAAACTGTTGTAATGGCTAAAATATCTGATTTTAATACATGTTCAAAAACTATAGTGCAATTTTAACTTTTAACCGCTTTTATTGTTATTATTATTTTTATAGAGAATTGCAACATCGTGAAAATATATCTCGAGCCACGTCATATCAATGTACCCGTGGTTACCGACATATTTTGACTCTGTTGAGATTTGGATTTGGGTCACATTAATGTGCACCCGAGTTTTAAGAAAATTAAATTATTAAAGGCGCGCCTAAAGCGACTAGCGTATCATTTATTTTGGGTAGGGCCGTGAAAGTTTGCTAAACGGTCCATTCCGCAGTCTAAGCAATTATTATGTCTTTATCGAGGGCCCCGCAACTTGTGATTTCTCTGGAGGGGCACGCCCCATTTTATTTTAAAAGGATCGTCCTATAGTAACTATGTTTTTCTATTTCCGTCCGTCTCTAAAATAAAATAAGAAAAAGTACCTAATTTATTTACATGCTTGCGGGTTATTAGTTAAGATCCGTATACGATTTGTTAATTCTGAAAATGATGCAATAAGGGCGATCCGTTTGCCATTTATTGGGCCCAAGTCCAACGTATGTGAGGTAAAACTGGACCCGGGCCATCCTTAATCTAATAGGGCTAGTTAATGGTTTCTACACATTCATAGCTTGTAAAAAATGGTGTCATCTTATTAACAAGTTTCTTCAAATTTAAAGTGGCGTTCTACTGGAATGTAAGAACTTGAAAATCTAATTAATTTTTCTTTATCCTAAACCATTTACATGCATTAAATTAACTACTGGTATCTAATTAAACAATGTTCCTATTAGTTTCCAAAACAGGTCATTTGTTCAATGAGATAACTATTGAATGTTTGATAATAATCTAAATGGCCTAACATGCTTTTGATATATGCTATTTAACAAATAATACTGAAGTAACAGAACAAGAGTTACTATATCATCAATCCTTTTAACTAAATATACATGGGCAGTTTTCTTACTAAACTATTATAAAAGGCATGTCCAGTTATACATAAATAAACACTTACATGATTATAATGAAAAAAGTATTCTAATACGGGTACAAATAAATAGACAACTATAATGAATTTAAAACTTCAACTCTTCACTTCTTTGTATTCATGCTTCGAGTTTTAACCTACAAGAACCAGTGTATCAATTTGTGTACCTGATATTTGGAAAGTAAAGAGAAGAAGAGGAAGATCAGTGCAGAAAGCAGCAGTAGCATACACAGCAACACAGCAGTACAACAACAACCAGTAAATCCAGGAAATACTAAAACTGAAAACCAGCAGTACCAAAATGAAACACAGACAGATGCAAGGAAACAGTCTTCTGATTTGTTAAACACTCAAGAAAAGTAGCCTGAAACTCTTAATGTAAAAGTTCAGCCTTAACACTCTAACTCTTAGTGTAAAAGTTCTGATTTTTACTTTCTGAATTTTTTCCTCTCTTTTCCAGTATTTTTCAGATTTTTCTTTCTTTCAGTCTGCCCCCTCTCCTGTCCAGACCTTCCTCTCTCTTTATACAAGTATCCTCTTTTTCCCTAGGTGCTGCCAACCCCTCTCTTCTTTGAAAAATCAGAATTTTTCCACTATCTGCCACTAAGACTGTCTTTTCCACTTAAACAGCCCCCCATTACCTTTTGTTCCCCATTAATATATTAGTTAATACCCCCATTAACAAAGCACTAATACTAAAATATAAACTTAACTGTTTCAATCCTAAATTGCCCCTGAAAACCCTTAATATTACTGCCCTCCTAACACAAACACTACTGCATTACAACTTTTTAAATCTGAAATCTGTTTTCAACTTTAACAAAGATTTGAAAATTAGATATGACTTTCAACTGTACCCAAACTTATTTCTGATTACTGAAGGACTAAGGTTAGAAATTAATTGGAACAAATGAACTTGGAATTAAATCAATCTAGACTTAACACAACATAGAACTTAACACAATCCTTAAAACTGAAACTGAAATATTTAATCAATATGCACATGAATGCAAACATCAGGAATGCAAGTTCATTGTCATCCTAATGACAATACCCTGAAACCAAATGGCCACGGATCAAATATACACAACAACGTTTGACAAACTTTCTGTTTTAACAGACAAGAGTGAATTAATTGACGAGAACTAATTTAACTGACTACCTAAAACAAACGATAACAGTCAATCAAAAATAAATAAACAGGCTGTTTCAATCAGCATTAACAGGAACATGGATTTATAATAAAATAACTAATTGACGAACTTAATTGAATCGATTACACACATTGTAACTCATAGCGATTATAACAAACCGAAACAATGCTAGAATTTGATCAAATAAACGGGTCTAGCGGAGATGAGACAGAATTAAGTAAAAGAAAAATAGGAAAATTATATAGATTATTACAACAGGTAAGATGTACATAGAATACAAAAGAAATGCAGGAAAAATACCTCTAAATCTTCACCCCAAAATACGTCCTAATCTTGAACTGGATTTGACCTTTCTTGAGGTCGAACGGACTTTAATCGAAGCATTGTCAATTGAGAATACCTCGATTAAAGTCTATTAGACCCCAACCCTTCCTTTAATTTTAGACAGATTCCATGATTAGGGTTCTTGAGGGTCTGATTTGAGGTTTGAACCTTTCTGGTCAGATTTGGTTTGGTTTGGTTACGAGTGAGGTCAGGAGAGTGACTGGTGTGATTTTGGGGTATATTAGGGTAGTTTTAGGTTTTGCTCGAATCTTTGAATAAAGATTCGAGCAGTTCCAGGAAGATTCGACCTAAACTACTACCGGATCTATAACGAGGATGGTCAGGAGAAACCATGGTGTTGATTTGGAAGCCATCGGAGAAAGTTGGATTTTCAGACCAAACTTTGATCGAAGATTCGAGGTGTTGGGGCCTGATTCGAGGGAAACTAACATCAGATCTGGAAAGAGGATGTCGTGAGGAAGCTATGGTGTTAAGATGGGGTCACTTGGACCACCGGAACCGCCGTGAGGAGATTTCCGGCGGGCGGTACACGGTGGTTGACGGTGGGGATATGTTTGGTCTCTGAAAGTCAGAGACAAAGGTGGGAAAGGGGGGGTATGGCTTTGGGGGGTGGGGTAAGGATTTAGGCTTATATAGTGGGGTGAGGATTTGATATAGGCCGTTGGATCAATGGAAATTAATGGCCAAGGATCAGTTCATTTAAAGGAGACGGTGTCGTTTCGAGGTAGTGCTGGGGCGGTCCGGGTATTGGGGTGATGGGTCGGGCCAAGGAATGGGTAAAGGTTGAATGATCTGGACCGTTTGATCAAGTGAGATCAACGACCCAGATTGAGAGTGATGGGTGGACTGGATTTGGGGCGGGTATGGGCTGATTTAAGGTATATTTCGTTTGGGCCTTGAATTTTTTGGCCCAAATCCGGATATTCTAATTTTGAACTCTTTTCCTTTTTCTTCTTTAGTTCCTAATTTTAACACAATTCCTAATTAAATTGTAAAATCAAAATACAACTAACCAAATATTAATTAACACTTGACAATAAATATCACACAAGTTAAACATTTAATTAAAAATAAAATCACACAAATGCATATTTAAATGACAAAATTACAACAATTACATATTTTTTGTGATTTTCCCTCTTTTAAAACCAAATTATGGTTTAATTAATTCCTAAATATATTTTTATTTTATTTTATTCTTTTATATAAATCAATGATTAATTAATTATGAAAAACGCAACATTAATTCCTAAATGCACATGTACCTATATTACTATTTTTTCTATATTTTTCTTTAATTAGAATAAAATAAACATGCACAGATAAAATGCCACGAAAATTCAAAATCGTATATGAAGAAAAATTATTTATGATTTCTTTTGGAGTAGTTCTTGTGAGGCAAAAATCACGTGCTCACACCTTATATACAAAGGATTCTGTTGCAAGTAAATTAAAGTAAGTACCTTATATACAATGGATTTTGTTACAGATATATTAAAATAATTACCTTATTTGATAAGCATCTACATATTGCATCATGTTTTAAATAGGTAATAGCAAAAAAAAAAATAATAATAATCTATCATACTTTCTAACAACTAGAAAGGAAAGGAGATCAGACAATGAGATATATATTTGTTTACAATTATGATCCATCATTTTGTAATATACAGTAAATTATAGAACACAATATTTGAATTATTCTTGGTTAAATATTGAATCCATATTCAGTCAGACCTCTATATAACAGCATCACTATATTATAGTCATTCACTATAAAAGTCGAGTTTTTCTTTCGGAACAAACGATGATATTATAGAGAAGTTTGACTATATTATCATTACACGCAAGACGTTAAAGGGATACATCATCTATAATATATAGTGCAATTTTTCGAGTAAACCCCTTCCCCTAGCTTCGCCCATGATTACACGTACTGTTTACATAGAAGGTGATGGACTAATTTAAAAAAGAAAAAAGGATATGTAAACCTACACACTACATTAATTGCGAAAAAAAAAATTACATCGTCAATGAAAATATCGTCAATAGATATTAAATTCTCAGTTGGGTGAGCGTGGAAAATGTACCTAAATATATGTAGGTTAAGCAAGTCTAACAACTGAGTTTGGTTTGTTAGTGTCATACGAGGAACTAATAATATACTATACTATAATAGAAAATAATTGTTTCATATGCCACAAGAGATAGTTTTACCTCTTCGCCCTTATTGTTATCGTCTAATTAAGTCATATAAAAAGCGTATCATCACTTTTAGCCCGTGCCAAAAATTATTTACATCTGATAGTCGAAAAAGTGTATAAAAATTGTATAATTTTAGTATATAACATACATATTGTATATATATATACAACAACAACAACAACCCAGTAGAATCCCACAAGTGGGGTCTGGGAAGGGTAGTGTGTAAGCAGACCTTACCCCTACCCCGAAGGGGTAGAGAGGCTATTTCTGAAAGACCCTCGGCTCAAGATAATAAAAAGACAAAAGACAGAATATTAGATTCATCATGGAGAGCATAGGAAAAATAGGAACATAAAATGCAAAAGAAAAAATGCAAAGCAAAAACGATGGCTAATAAGTGGAACCTGCATCGAAAATAGAAAATAGTAAGAAACAACATTACCCCTAGCTATCTTAGACAAAGCCCAACCGGACTAGGCTCACAAAGACACAAAGTAACGCAAGACTCAACTACCTCCTAGCCTACAACCGTAATACTCGACCTCCACAACTTCCTATCAAGTATCTTGTCCTCGGAAACGTGAAGCCTCACCATATCCTGCCTGATCACCTCTCCCCAATACTTCTTAGGCCGCCCTCTACCTCTTCTTGTGCCTTCCACAACCAGCCGCTCACACCTCCTTATTGGAGCATCTGGGCTTTTCCTCTGTACATGCCCAAACCATCTGGGCCTCGCTTCCCGTATCTTCTCATCAATGGGAGCCACGTGCACCTTCTCCCGAATATCATCATTCCTAATCTTATCCATCCTAGTGTGCCTGCACATCCACCTCAACATCCTCATTTCTGCTACTTTTATCTTTTGAATATGTGAGTTCTTAACGGGCCAACACTCAGCCCCATACATTATGGCCGGTCTAACCATCGCTTTATAAAACTTACCTTTGAGTATCTGTGGTACTCTATTGTCACACAGGACTCCAGATGCTAACCTCCACTTCATCCATCCTACCCCAATACGGTATGTGACATCCTCGTCGATCTCCCTTCCCCCGTGGATAATCGAACCAAGATACTTGAAGCTGCCTCTACTTGGGATAACCTTTGACTCAAGCCTCACATCCACGTCCACTTCCCCCGGCTCGGCGCTGAACTTACACTCGAGGTATTCCGTCTTCGTTCTGCTTAGCTTGAAACCTTTAGACTCAAGCGTCTGTCTCCAAACTACCAATCTCTCATTAATACCGGCTCGTGACTCATCAATCAGAACTATGTCATCGGCAAATAGCATGCACCACGGCACCTCCCCTTGAATATGATTTGTTATCGCATCCATCACCAGGGCGAATAAGAATGGACTGAGCGCAGAGCCTTGGTGTAATCCCATCTCAACCGAAAAATGCTCAGAGTCGCCTCCTACCATCCTAACTCGAGTCTTAGCCCCATCATATATGTCCTTAATTGCCCTAATATAAGGAATCGACACACCTTTTGCCTCCAAGTATCTCCAGAGAACTTCTCTGGGAACCTTGTCATACGCTTTCTCCAGGTCAATAAACACCATGTGCAGATCCTTCTTTCTCTCTCTATACAGTTCCATCAACCTCCTAACAAGGTGTATAGCTTTTGTGGTGGAATGACCCGGCATGAACCCGAATCGGTTATCGAATACAGACACTGTCATCCTCACCCTCGCTTCAACCACCATCTCCCATACTTTCATGGTATGACTCAGTAGTTTGATACCCCTATAATTGTTGCAACTCTAGATATCACCTTTGTTCTTATACAGTGGAACCACCGTACTCCACCTCCACTCATCTGGCATCTTTTTCGCCTTAAAAATAACATTAAATAACCTAGTCAACCACTCCACACCTGCTCTCCCTACACACTTCCAAAATTTCACTGGAATCTCGTCTGGTCCGGTCGCTCTGCCCCTACTCATCTTATGCATAGCCCTCACGACCTCCTCGACCTCGATATGCCTGCAGTGCCCGAAGTCATGGTAACTCTCGGAATGCTCAAATACGCTTAGCATAATATCACGATCCCCTTTTTCATTCAGAAGTTTATGAAAGTAAGTCTGTCATCTCCTCTTAATTTTGGCATCTTCCACCAGTACTCTACCATCTTTGTCCTTAATGTATCATACTTGGTCCAAATCTCGAGCCTTTCTCTCTCTCAATTTGGCCAGCTGGAATAACTTCTTCTCCCTGCCTTTTTCTCCCAATTCCTCGTACATACGATCATAAGCCGCGGTCTTAGCCTCTGTGACGGACAGTTTAGCTTCCTTCCTAGCTACCTTATATCTCTTCATGCACGCCCGCCTCTCCCCCTTACCTATGCTTCCCACTAACTTTAGGTATGCCGCCTTCTTCACTTCCATTTTACCTTGGACCACTTCATTCCACCACCAGTCTCCTTTATGCCCACCAGAGACACCGGTCGAGACCTATAACACCTCTCTCGCAGACTCTCTTATGCAGTCTGCTGTCGCTGACCACATAGTGTTCGCGTCCCCACTGCCCCTCCAAGCTCCCATAGCCGACAACCGGCACTCCAACTCTTAGGCTTTATCCTTAGTCAAGGCTCCCCACCTGATTCTTGGTTTTCCTCGAGTAGACCTTTTCCTTCTCTTTAACCTAATACCAACATCAAGCACCAAGAGTCTATGCTGCGTCGTGAGTGTCTTGCTCGGAATCACCTTACAGCCCTTGCACAACCCGCTATCACACCTCCTGAGGAGGAGATAGTCAATCTGAGTCTTCGCTACCGCATTTTGAAAAGTAACCAAATGTTCTTTCCTCTTTGGAAAGCTAGAGTTCGCAATCACCAACCCAAAAGCCTTAGCGAAGTCCAACAGCGAGGTACCTCCTGCGTTCCTCTCCCCAAAACCAAAGCCTCCATGCACCTCACCATAACCACCTGCAGTCCCCCCAATATGACCATTGAAATCCCCTCCTATGAATAGCTTCTCAGCAGGCGGAACCTGGCGCACAATCTCATCTAACCCCTCGTAAAAGCGTTGTTTTACCTCCTCATCTAGGCCTGCATGCGGCACATAGGCGCTAACGACGTTCATGATGTACTTTCCAACCACCAACTTAGTAAACATCAATCTATCATTCACTCGTCTAACCTCAACCATAGACTCTCTAAGTTCCCTATCCACCAAGATACCCACTCCATTCTTACCTCTCTGGACTCCTGAGTACCAAAGTTTATACCCGCCTGCATCCTTCGCCCTCGACCCTACCCACCTAGTATCTTAGACACATGCTATATTGACCCTCCTCTTCTTAAGAATCTTCGCCAACTCTATAGACTTACTCGTCAATGTACCTACGTTCCATGACCCGATTCTTAACCTATGGACACCCTTGTTACCTTTACCTCCCTTGCCTCCCAACCTGCCCCCTCTACTTTCCTACCCCCCCCCCCCCCCCGCCCCACCCCCCCGCTCCCCTCAAGGACATGACCTCACTCGACCATCCCAGACCACAGCCACTATACCTCCGACAGACTAAGGGAAAATCACTAACACACACAAGGCAACCGACCAAGCTAGACAAAGACAGACGACACTATAAGCGCGCTAATACTGTGAATAAACTAATAGGAACTATATTGCAAAAATTTAACTATCACAATAAAGGGGAAAGGAAAAATAGGAGGTACCAACTCCTGGAAGTAGAACCTGGGAATTGTCTTGGTATATAAGACAATGTTGCGTCCACCTGGCACGTTCGTATCCAACTCCCGCCGCCCCTCGTTGACCCTTGTCGGGGTTGTTCCTTATGTTTGCACACGCACGTCCCGCTCACCACTAATAGCCACAACCCATAATCTGAAATACACACAAAATACCACGAAGACAAACAAAGGAAGAGTTGTCACCACTACCATTAGTGAGGCCCCACCCATAGTAAAGGAGAGCAAAAAGATTATAATAAAACCTTAAATTGATTTTTGATTTTTTTAAAATTAAATAATAAATAAATAAATAAATAAAACAGTCAAAAGAAGAACTCCAAAAAAACAATAAAGTCAGAAAAATAAATCGACAATAATGCAAATAACAACAAACAAAAGAATGAACATGATATTCAAATTAGGGAAATGGAGATGATGGATGGTGGAGGGTTGGGATAATCTAGAAAGCAAAACAAGAAGAAGAAGAAGAAAATAGGAGAGAGAAAGATAGGAAAAGAAGACAAAGATGGGGTAGGGGAGGGGGGACCTTACTTGGTCTGGTGGGTGGGGGGAGGGGGGAGCTTACCCGGGGTTGCCGCCGGTGAAATAGAGCTTAGGGAGCAAAGAGACGTTAAATAAGAGAGAGAGAGACGCTAGATATGGAATTCGTATCTAGCATGATTTTTTTATCATCATATGGTAACTAGCAGAAAAAATGTATAAAAAATGTATATATTTTGTATATATATACAAAATGTATAAAAAAATTTATATATTTTTTCGGCTATTATTTTTATAGTGGCTATACAATGTCATTTTTCCTATAAAAAATACTTTCATTAATAATCTCATTACCACAATCTAATTAAGATGTTTCCAATTTTGGTTAGTTTACTTGTTTACCTAGTTATTGCAAAATGGAAAGAGTCCAAAGCAATAAGAAATAACTTTAAGGTGCGTTGAATACTCATTCAACGACTTTTGTACTTGAACATAATTTTCAAAGGGAAACTATCACATAAATGTTCGTTCTCATTTCAGGATTAAATATCCTTCATTTTTAAACTGCTAATTTGAAATTTAAGATTTAGTGTCCTAAATTTTAAATCGGCTTATTTAAAATTCAGAATTAAGTGCCCTGGATTTCTAAATTGTTAATTTGAAATTCAGAACCAAGTATCCTAAATTTTCGAACTGCTAATTTAAAATTCAGGATATAACATTCAAATTTCTGAACACAATTTTAAAACTTTAGGACATGATGTAAAGTATGAAACTTGAGGTTTCAACTTAAGGATATTGTGTACTGAAGTTTAAAATTGGCTAGTCTTTGAATCCATTTTAGGGGAAACTACACAATATACCTATTAGACTCAAATTAATTACACGTTTTTGCCCATTTAAAAATTAATTACAATTCCTACCTATCCATCCCAAACCAATTACCCGACTACCCATTTTTTTTTTCTCTTGAACTTGTTGTACCTACATCGTATATAATTACTTCCATAAATTGCTTTTTCTACACTATAAGTAAATTTAGTGGACATGGAATGAAAATCTACAGCTAAATATAAGTAACATTACATTTGGTTAAACTACATAAATGTAAAAGCTAATTTTCACTGTAGTATATATTCGGTACACCAGAGGACATTTTTTTGATGAAACATTTGAGCATTTAAGATCTAATAATATGTAAATATTAAAATTCTTTTACGTATCTAAGCATAATTATAAATCTAACTAGTGAATTTGTCACGCTTTACGCGATTATAAAAGATATTAGTGAAATTTTTATAAACAATACATATTTGGCTTAACTCATAAGTTAATTCATAACTTTGGTTTAGTTAGAACATATACTTCTGTATAATTTATACCTCTGAAGCATATTAAAAAATATTATCTATGTATGAAATATTTAAAGGACTACTAAAAAATAAAAAACTCAAATTAATACTCCTTAAATTTACAAAAAATTAATCTTAAGACTATTAATGAAACAAATAAATAAAGTATTATTAATCGTATATTAGAAGATTGGATTAATATAAGGAATTTTTACCTCCTATAGCAAAGGTTAGCACCTTATTTATTTTAAATAAATACCATTTTAAAAAATTATATTCTATAGATACCTTTTAATATTTATAGCAAAATATCTAATTTTGGTTACCTCCTATCTTTAAGCCACTAAATACACTATTTCTTTTCTCCCTCTACTTTGATGCATGTCATTCTCTTCCCCCATTCCCTGAAAACACGATACTCACATCACCTCTCCGCCCCAAAACCCCTCTTTGTTCACTCCACAGAGAACTTCCCCTATCTCACACGCTAACAGCTATGGGAATTATGATGACCACTTGACATTGGCCATAATGGTTTTGCTCCAGCATCTTTGTAATACCTATTTTCCAAGATAGTGATCGAATCTCAATGGCAAATCATGTGATCGTAATTCTTAGGGGATAACAAAGAAGGCAGCGACGGCAATTTATATGTACACTATTTTTCTTCTCGTCCAATGATGATGTTCCTGCTTTCATTTAAGAACGATTTGTCTTCATTCGCGAGGGTTTTTGCTCGACGGTGGATTCGCCGAAAATTAGGGTTTGTTCTTGAACAAAGACGACGGAGTTTAGGGATGAGCAACTTGATTTTCTGTTAATATATTTCAATATATTTTCAACGTATCGCGTTGTATTTCTAACGACACGGTGCTAGTAAAGAACTTATATGAGTAGGTTTCCAAGTAGGTGCTTCCGGATATTCTGCATTTCCAATCATTGAGGAGCTGGATCTTAACCTTTTTGGAATACTTGGAGAAAAATATCAATCTTCTTGGAGCTCACTTGATGTAGCGATGAGTTGGTAGTGATATACTTTGTAGATTTTGGAGTCATATAACTTTCTATGTCGGTTTTGGTAGATTTTGGGGCCTCTTTTTTTTAGTTGAATTTTTTGTTTGGGTCGGGTTAGTATTTGAAGCGGGTTAGTACGAAAAACTGGTAGATATGGGTAAGTCTTTCTAACGTGTTAGATGTTTTAACTTTGGCTAATAAGAAGTTGCAACGTGGACTTTAAATAATTATTATTTTTAATTCAGCACTGACCTAACGATCAAAGGGCATAAGTGAACCAAAACGGTGGAGGGAGAGATATTTTTAGTCCAATAGGTGAATGGAGGGTATTTTTAAACCTTTTTCAATAGTTCAGGGGCATTTTTTACCCTTTTCCGTTTATTATATTACCTAATTCTTGGTAAGAATTTACCCAACACTCGGTATTGCACCTGGTGATTTGATTAAAAACTCAGTTCCTACCTTTAACCTTTTGTTTATAACACTCTTTGCAGTTGGAATATTATTAATTTTTTTTATCTCCAACTTTATAATGCATTAATAGTAGTAGTACAAAATATTGCATTGCAGATTGACAAAATATGATCCTCAGCTTTCCCCTGCAAGTGCTAACATCACAAATTATAAGTTGGATCAATTTTAATTTTAAACCTTAATGGCATATCTCTTTCTTCTTCTCCCTTTATGTCTTCAAAGATGCCTGATGTTTGGTAAAACATCTGATGGTGTCCTGATGGAGGTCAAGGGGCAAGTACTTGTTCTTATACACTTCTCTCAGTGTTGTCTTCTGCTTCTGTAAATTAGAGAAAAAAGCAGTGTTTTTCAAATACTTGGGTTTTAGAAAAATCGGACTGCATAGATTTTCCTTGTAGTAAGTTTTACCAGAGGAAACTAAATAAGCGGTTGGAAAGTTATTTAATGTATTATGCTACCATTTAACATAATATTCTTTGATGATGCACACATTCATTCGAGTAACTACAACATTAATTAAAGATAATTACACACGAGTTAATTAAGGAATAAAAACCATCAAGTATCACATAACATTAAAAAAATCAGTTAAATATAGACCCCAAATAAGTAACAGAATCAAAACTATTGTACTTGAGTTTGTGAAAATCATAAAAGTAAAAAGATGACAATCATTTGACAGAACTTCACTAATTCTTAAAAGATAGCTCTATCGGGTTACAAATAGACTTTAAAAAAGAGAAGAAACCAAACTTAATTTTGTGTAAATCCTATTGTCGACCATATAAAAACATTTATGACCTTGCAAGCATCAACTGCGCTCCTTCATCTCTATTTTCATCTCAAAGGGTAAACATGATTCTCGCTCCCTTATTGTCAAGCTTACCAGTTCTTTTGTGTATAAAAGATATATGAGCTTCTATCTTCTTTCCATAAAAGAATAGACTAACTAATGTTGGCTTCTTTCAATACTTAGCAAACTAAATTATGTCAAATATCACAAACACAAGTTATAAGACGTTGATATACCTCGATGACTCAATGTAACAGGCAACAAACTAATCGCAAGACAACTAACTATAGTTGATCCTTAAATATCTAGTGGTGATTTCTTCCTATTCTCAAACTCAACCCCTTCAGCAAAGGGGTTCCCACACAATTGCTGCCAACTTTATTTGTTCCAGCATTAGCCTCTAAATATGATCATTGAAAGTGATGAAAGCCAAAATGTCAAGTTGAGAAAAATAATAACTACTCTAGATTGAGCGGTTATATAGCATAGTAAAAAGAAACTTGAGAATGAAAACAAACTCTCGAGAAAACGTGTCGATATCTAATTCTTTACTTCTCCTCGGGCGCTTCTGCAAACTCTATTGCCTGGAGGTCGAAAACTAACTGTGGCTTCAATTTCACATAAAACTAACAAATGACCTCAAATTCACAGAATATTTTATAAAAAATTGATTAGCAAACTACGTAAGGAGTAAAATATACCATTCAATCAATCAATGTTCCGGATTGACTATATTCAAGGTTAACAAAATATAGATGATATATGGTAGGTTAATAACGAAAAATGCTTCAAGGATAGCTAAATGGGGACAACGGGAGGATTTGAATAATAAATTATCAATGATAATGATGATGCTATAACTAAAATTTTCACAAATTCATATGAAAAAAAAGAAAAGAAAAGAAAACCAGCAAAATTGCAGCTGAAGCATTAACCTTTTTTATCAATTAAGAATGAAATCTTGATTGGTGAATAACAAAGGAAATTTTAACCATTTCAATACCTGAAACTGTAGAGACTGTCTTCAAAGCCTTAGGCTTGTCTCTGACATCTTAGAACTCCAAGTTCAAGATAAATTTTAATTTTCAACCGAACAAAGTGAAAAAAATAGCCCCCAAAAAATTAAATCTCCGCATAATAGATGGTAAAAGACAGTAGGAACAATCAAATATAGCATGACAGGTAATATAAAAGATCCAAATATTAATTAGCACTAATCAACCACCACAAAATTTATGTAGAAAGAATAGTGGAGATAATGGAAACCAAAAGGTCCAATATAAAAGAATCAAAAGCAACTGATATAGATTTTGTGAAATATTACAGAAGTTGAATAACAAAAAGACAAAATCTTTAATATTAAAATTGGGAATTGGAAATACCTAATCATCTTATAGGCAGAACACAGAGAAAACAAAACTAAACATGATATGTTCCAAAATCATAAAGAAGAGATTTACCTTGAGATTGAGAGAAACTACGCAATTGGGAAAGACGAAGAATACTATAAAATAGAGGATGAAGAGAAAGCAAGTATGATAATTAAGAGTGAGGGACTATCATAAAGGAATGTAAGGAAAAGCGACTGTTGGGGTTATTTGCCTTGTAAATTCCATCGGTTACAACTGCAGAATTTATTTTTTCTTCAATAAAAAAAGGCAAAACTCTAAGAAAAGAAATGAATAGAAACCCTGGCATTTGAGAGATGCCACGTCAGATTTGTATTGCCCTGCTTTATATAACTAGTTTCTATATACGTGTTTCATACGTAACAACCCAACTATAAATAAGTACAGTACAATAGACACTACTAATAATAAACATTGTTAACCATTACAATCACTGTTAAACAAAGTGAGTAAGAAAAACTTTGGTGTGCATTCATTTACGGATTGAGTTAAAAGAACTTGTGCTTTGTTGTAGTTTTTTACTATAGGAATGAGAACAAGCTTTTAACTTTTAAATATATAATAAATATATAAATAACATGACAATAAACATGTGTGGTGAAAAGCTACTTTGTGTTAAAATATTTTGGTATGTATTACTATCATCTTTTACGGAGTCAAAATAAGAAGGATTTTACTTATCACCGAATAATTTGACAATTGACATTTCATCTAATTGATTGACATATTTATTTTTGCTAGTTATTATAGTTGTTGCCATAATATATTTTGGAGAACTTACATTTTTATATAATGATGGATATTATATCTTCCATCTTTTTCGTATTTCCTATATTTCTTATATTGCTGTTATTTTATTTTATGTTATGTTATGTTATTTTATTATGATCTATTGATAGTACTAATATATCGTCTCTTGTCGCTTTCTTGAGCCGAGGGTCTCATGGAAACAGCCTCTAAACTCCTCGGGGTAGGGGTAAGATTTACGTATAAATTACCCTCCCAGACCCCACTAGTGAGATTATACTGGGATGTTGTTGTTGTTGTTGATGGATATTATTAAAAAAATCTAGCACTATCATAACTGCTGGAATTGACAATTAATTATTTTGGAAGGATACCAAAACTCTTATTATACACTCTTCTATTTATCATGAATGATGGATCTATTCTAGCTCTTTTATATATTGTTGGCTGAATCTTTTTTATTTGATGTTAGAAGTATGACTTACCAAACATCTATTTACAGTCTCCACTCTCGTCGATTTTGGAACTACTCATAACACTTGATGATGCAAATTACCTCCAAATCTCACTACTTTTTCATTAAACGATTCATCAATGTTTATTATACCTCCAAATCTCTTGTTAACTATTTCAATTGACTGACGCTTAAACATAGGTGCTTCATGCCAAATAGTAAAAAAAAATCTTTACGGTATTACTATATTCTAATTAGGGGTGTACATAGGTCGGGTTGGTTCGGATTTTCTAATTACCAAACCAAATCAATTTGTATCGGGTTATTAAATCTAAAGATCAAACCAAACCAATAAAATTCGGGTTTTTCAATCTCGATTTTTCTCGGATTTTTGATTTTTTCGATTTTTTTTTTCATGAAGCCTACATAACATAAAATATAGAATTTGTGCTCCAAATATTTCTTTAATCCTAGTAAGATAGAACTATATAATGTGGTTTTTAATAAAATAACATAAATATGAGATGCGTCATGGTATTGTACTAAAATATTCAACAATAAAGATAAAAAAAATCACATAAAAAGTATTATTAATACGCCATAATGAAAACAAACATAATTTAAAATTACTAATAAGCTGCTAAAATAAGTACGACCAATAAGTACTATAATTTATATGACTAAGCACTAAAAGAAAAATAAGTTTTGCATTTTATCTAAACCACGGGAAAACTAAAAAATAGATATCTACTACTATTTTCATTCATAGTACAATTAATTGAATGACTTTTATTAACATAAGTATTGATTTGATATTGGTTTAGGATTTATTTGAGTTACTAACATTTATGAACTATAAAACTTATTGGAGCATCCAAAAATTATAAGTCCAAACTTGAAATAATATGTGAAAAGATAAAACTATGAAAAGCTTAAGAAATATTTATAAACTACACTACAATAAAAAATTTTATGTATTAAATATATTTAAAATTTCTATACATATATTGTCGGGTTGGTTTGGTTTCGGTTTGACTTTTTTTAGTTAAAACCAAACCAAACCAATTATGGTCGGGTTTTTTCTTCCAACACCAAATCATAGTCGAATTTTTTCTCTCAATTTGACTCGAATTATCGGGTTGGTGCGATTTGTCGGTTTCATTTGTACACTCCTAATTCTAATATAGTTGCAATGGTTATTTCAATTGTTGTCGTACCGACTGCGGGTAAATTATTCAAAGCAATAAAGTTTTAAGTGTACACATGCCCTATGAACTTTTTTAACCAAGCACTATAAATAATGCATTGCTAACAATAGTCTATGACTTTTTTGTTTTTATCTGAATGTAAATCTTGAATTTGGAGACAATTCATGGCATAAGAGTATTTAATTGTGAAAATAAGTCAATCAAAGGAATATTAAACTTCGACATATATTTCATTTCAAACCTAAGCTAACATGCATGGGTCTGCTTTGAAAAAATTGTTAAAATAATTAACGCTTGAAAATAAATGCTTAATGACAAATTAAATTGAAACTAAAACATTATCATGTTTCCAAATATCTTAAATTTGCACGTTTTAGAATTGCGACATCGAAGGAAAAGTTAAACAGGTTTAATTTTAGGGTTTCTAGTTTCATAATTCTAGCTAAACATAGGAATAATAATCTAAATTTAGAATTCTTTGATAGATTTTAAAATATTATAATAAATTAGAACACGGTTCTTTTTTGGTATTTGTCGTGGGAGTGTAAGCTTAAAAAAACTCTAATTGACTTCTAATGTAAAGAGTATTTAGTTTTATGTAAGGTCTTTGCTTGTTATCCCCTATCAATGTCTTATTTTGATACAAGTACTTGTATAATTTGTAGCTTAATTCTACCGTCTGTCATAAATTCTAAGGAGTAATGCTTTAGTTGAATTTGAAGTACACTCAAATACTTCATCGTCGGGCTTCATGTCCAAGTGAAATTAGTATTATATAATAAATAATATTACAAATCTATCCTTTAATCATATAAAAGACAATTAATATTGTAAGGCTATTTTTGTCCATTAACATTATATTCATGCTTGTAGGATTCCTAACATGTAGTATTATGCCCTAAAACTAATAGGATTATAAGGCTAATATCTAGTATTCCGGTAATGCCCTTTTATTATGAGTTATTATGCTTAATATTATAAGGTTATTTTTGTAAACCGACATTGTATTCATGCTTTTATAATAATACTAGTTTCTATGAACGTGCGTTGCACGTTAAAAGTTGTACGTAATGGTTTTGGCAATTCTTTTATGAAAGACTAGAACGTGTTCAATAAGTCTTAGTCGACCTTCGGAGAACAATAATTTTCTTTTTTGTTGGTGTTGTCACCTTCTACTCGGAAAAGTATCAACCATTTTCTTTTTTTGTTAAGTCTCACATCTATGGAACTTGCAAAAAAAAAACTGAGAATATAGTTAAATAATTGTAGCAGAAAGAACGAAAAGCCAAAAAGGGCAAGGTGTATATGGTCTTTTCAAGAACAGGGGAGAACATAATAAGGGGTTCGAAACAATTAATTTTTTTTGACGTGATTGTGTGAGTAGATACCATGTTAAATCTTTTCTCTCTCTGAAATATGATTTTTCTACTTCCATATAAGATTTAGATACAGGAGAACTCCAACATTTCTTAATCTCAGTTTGAAATTGATCGTTGGTGCTCTATCTTGCCTGCATCTCACCTCAATTGTTATGGTTCTGTTTATTTTCACATTAAAGATTTAGATACAAAAAATCTTTTACATTGCTTATTTCAGTTGGCATTAGGTTCTTCATACTTTTGCTTTAAAGTTATATCTTCGATAGCTCTCATACTTGTTGGTCCTTTTATGATAGGTATTAGGTTCTTCATACTTTCATTATAAAGTTCTATCTTTAATAGCTCATATATGTTGGTCCTTTCATAAATAAGGATGTTTAGGTACCAACTTGGCGAAGTAAGAGCATATAGATAGGTTGTCGGTGCCACTTGGATTACCCCGACATTCCAGATATGTTCCTTTGGGTTGAGGTGCTCTGAACACCTCCCTCCACCTCTCCTTCCCATGTTCCTGCTTTTCAGGAAACTATTGTAGTATCTCACTTGTGCTATACAGTAGTTATGGAGAAAAATATTGATAATTTGTTGTGAGTGAAAGATTGAGTCTAATATAGGTTGTTGTCTGTTATTATTTCTAGGTTGCCAAAGCTATTCCTGAATATGTTAAGGACATGACAATATATACTAACATTACTTTAGAAGACATGCTTTTAAAGGTAATTTAGCATCTTTTTTCCTAGCCATTTGACTGGAGCATGATAATAGTTATTCCTTGCTTAGCATTAGCCAAAGTTATTTGACCCTCTATTCCTGTTTCAGTTTGGAAAAAAAAGAATGACTATGTTGCAAATTAGCATAATTTTGACTGGACAAAAAATAAGAGATAGGTGATGAAGTTTATGCCGAAGTACTAAAGGTTAATGTGACGACCCGGTCGGTCGTCTTAAGAATTAACGCCCCGATCCCCTATTAACTGCTTTTTCCAAGTTTATTTCTACTATTTCGATTTACCGGAATGTTCGGTTTTGAGTTTCGGAGAGTTTTGGGACACTTAATCCCTAAATGAGAGCTCAAGTGTTAGAAAGTTGACCGTAGTCGGAACAGTATGAAGACGGCCTCAGAAAGAAAATCTGATGGTTACGTTAGCTCCGTTGGGTGATTTCGAGGTTAGGAGCATGTTCGGAGTGTGTTTTGGAGGTCTGTAGCTAATTTAGGCATGAAATGCCGGAAGTTGAATTTTTGAAGTTTCCGGTCCGATAGTGAGATTTTGATCCGAGGGTCGGAATGAAATTCTGGAAGTTGGAGTAGCTCTGTAGTGTTGAATGTGACGTGTGTGCAAAATTTCAGGTTATTCGAACGAGATTTGATAGACTTTTTGATCGAAAGCGTATTTTGAGAATTTTGGAGTTCTTAGGCTTAAATCCATGGTTAATTCGAGGTTTTGATGTTGTTTTTAGGTGTTTTAAGAATTGGTACAAGTTTGAATAAGGTATTAGGTGATGTTTGTGCTTTTGGTTGAGGTCCCGGGGGCCTCAGGGTGAATTCGGATGGTTAACGAGAAGCTTGAGAAAATGTTGCAGTTGCTGTATTTTTGCTGATTCTGGTATTTTCACATATGCGGTTTGAGGACCGCAGGTGCGGCGCCGTAGAAACGGCTAAGGGGCCGCAGAAGCGGATTTTGGTCTTTTCTCCAGGAATCGCAGAAGCGGTACCGCATCTGCGGATTGGGCGTCGCAGATGCGGAAGCTGGCTCTTTAAGTGAAAGTTGCAGATGCGACATTTGTTCCGCAGAAGTGGAACCACAGATGAGGTCCCATGACCGCAGATGCGAAAATTGTTGGGCATTATTTTAAAAGGGGTTCCGCGACTTGGGGGTTTATTTCCACCATTTCTAATCGTTTTTGGAGCTCTTTGAAGGGATAGAAGAAGGATTCGAGGGGAATCGCTTGGAGGTAACATCCTTGACTTCATAAATCGTTTTTATGTGATTAAAGACCTAATTAGTGGTGAAAAATTTGGAAAAAATGGGTAATTAGGGCTTGAGTTTAAGAGACCTTTGAATGAGGATTTGAGGGGTCATTTGGACTCCGATTTCAGTGTTCTTATTATGTATAGACTCGTGAGAGTACGAGGTTTCTGAAAATATAAATTTTACCCGATTCCGAGATGTGGGTCTGAGGGGCATTTTGGTCATTTTACCTAATTTCGCGTATTAGCTTAGACTTTAATTATAGAATCAGTTACTTGAAGTGTTATTTACGTTATGCAATTGAATTGAATAGATTTGGGCCATTTGGGGTCGAGTACTTGTGGCAAAGACGTGGTGTCAGGTTGATGTTGAGCTGGTTCGAGGTAAGTGACTTGTCTAACCTTGTATGTGGGACCTTCCCCTTAGGATATGATATATTTGATAATTGAAATACCTTGTACGTGAGGTGACGAGCGCGTACTTGAGCTAATTGTTGAAAATCCGATTTTTCCTTAAGTATTTCAATTGAGTTCATTTTCCTGTTTTATTCTACTTGTGAATTTAGCATGTTGCTAGTTTAGAAAAGCATGTTTAGTTGACTTAATTGCCTATTTACTTAAACTGCCTTAATTGCATTATGTGAAGCATGTTAGGCTAGGATTAACTGTTTACTTGGTACGAAATTTAGCTTAATTGGGTATTCTTGTGTTGTTGCTGTGTGTTTTTACTTTGGGACTACGGGACGGCATCCCGGGAGATCCCCTATATGTATTTATGATCTGAGCTGAGGTGCGGGATACCAAGAGATCCATGACAGGTATATTGAGGATACCAAGAGATCCTCGGGATACCGAGAGATCCCTAGCATATATTGAGGATACCAAGAGATCCCTAGCATATATTGAGGATACCAAGAGATCCTCGGAATACCAAGAGATCCTTAGCATATATTGAGGATACCAGGAGATCCCCCGGTTATCATCCTTGCTATGAATGGTCTTTCCTTGTAGTTGCTTTTATCTCTATTTTCGTTATTGTACTCTTATTATCCTGTATAGATTCTTACTGTAGATTCTCAATTTTACTACTTATCTTATCTTGGCATCTTATTATTTATTTAATCTCAGTAGGGCCCTGACCTTCCTCGTCACTACACGATCGAAGTTAGGCTTGACACTTACTGAGTACCGTTGTAGTGTACTCATACCCCTTCTGCGCATGTTTTTCATGTGCAGATCCAGGTACTGTTGCTCAAGCCTACCATCCTTGAGGGATGCGACTACTTAGAGACTTCGAGGTACATCTGCCGCGTCCGCAGACCGGGAGTCCCTTTCTACTTCTGCCTTTTAGTATTTAGCCCTTTTGTACTTTCTATTCTTATTAGACAAATTTCGGAGTTAGAGCTATGTAGTATTTCCTTTTCTTAGCTTGTGATTCGCGGGTTTCCGGGTCTTGGATTTAGATGTTGGTTTTTGAGACATATATGGTGTATGCCAAGCGGCACATTTAAACACTATTATTGTTTTATTTCTGTTTTAAATTGTTTTACTTCCGTAAGTTTGGTTATCTTTCGCAATTTAGGCTTACCTAGTCGTAGAGACTAGGTTCCGTCATGATGGTTCACGGAGGGCGAACCGGGGTCGTGACAATTAAAAGCTTAAAATTTTCAAATCTTTTAAAAAGTTAACTCTCAATAAGCTTAAATTTCATATATTTTCCATGGTTATTGCTCTTCCTACCACCATCCTGTCTACCTTGATTAAAATCTCAAATGTTGTATTTATTTTCTAAATAAATTTTCAATAAGAAAATATATCGTAGACGTAATGACATAAAGTAGTATTGCAGCGACCTATAGAAGCTAAACTTCTGGCTCCTTTGAAGGATGATAGTTTTATGTTGTTTTCCTAAATTTGTCAGAAAGGAGAAATGTTTTCTTCTTTTTTAATCTCTCTTTCGAAAGATGGATTGTAATATTTCGCTCTTAACATCAAACTTATTACAAATTAGACTATAAGGCAGCGTGATTTTGGCATATGTTACCACTTCTCTTTATAGCTCCTGATTGTTGAGCTAAATATTTGCATGCTTATAAGTGTTGCTTATAACATGTAACTTTCTAGTTTCCACTATAGGTGGTTAATAAAATTAAACCTTCAAGGGGAATGACATCAACTTTTTCCGTTGTAATATTAAGTTAGAGTGAGCTACATTGCCAAAATATGCATTTTGTAACATTTATCAAATGCATTATGCTATATAGTTTCACACATGTATCTCTAATATTCTATTTTTTTTATTCAATTGCTACATATGAATTTGTCATATTCAACTTCATTACTTGCTTGAAATTTTTTATTAATTTCAACGACATAATTTATACCATTGCATTCCTCATGTTGGGCCCATGCTGACACGGGCAATCGTCATCCAGTAAAGTAAGAGATTATACTCCAATATAATAAATCTAATTAAAATCTATTAATAGTTCCATTGACAATCATTAAAAACTTCAAATCTTTGAATTTAAAATTTGGGTTTTGCAAAAATTTTATTTGTTCGGATTGAGTGTTGTTGTAAATGATTAGATTATCTTTTAGAGTTTAATTATATGCCGATTTTGATTTTTTAGGGAGTTTAATCGCAAATCCGTAGAATTTGCGATTGACGGGAATTATTAGGTCATCGTAACTAGCAGATTGACAAAAAGTTGTTGCTTCAATACTATAGGGGAACTGGATCGGTGACCAAAAAAAATCGAATTGATAATTACTTATGAAAAAGTGATTAGTAGAAGTAGGGACCTTTGTTGGAGGATCACCGGAAGTTGGAATATTTTTTGATTGTATTAGCTACATTAAATTGATACACTATTTGACTTTTCTTTAGTAATAGTATAATAGTACAGTATCATGAATTTTTTATATTTTCCTTTATGCATGTATATTATGTAATCATTTTGATTTGTTCTTTATATGTTTGTTTTATATAATAGTATTATAGTAAAATATCTTGAAATATATTATTATATTAATATGTATATTATGTAATAGTAGTATAGTCATATATAGTTGTCTAGAATTAACTAGTAGAACTGTATACCCTATTGGTATAATTATATGTCATATTGGTATCGTATGGTAGTTGGAATATTTTTTGGTTGTTTTAGCTGCATTTTTAAGTGAATTCTATTCTGAAATGATTTATATGATCATGTTTTGCTTTATTAGATTTTCTTGTACCTATGGACATAGATTTTGTGTATTATGTAATAGTTTTTATATTTATATGCAGTTGTTGCAACGACCCCGTACAACTATATACCCTATTAATATAACTATATACTATATTGGTATCATATGCTAGTTGAATCATTTTTTGGTTGTATTAGCTGTATTTAATTGGTACACTATTTGATTTTCTTTTAATAATAGTAATATGGTACAATATCTTGAAATACATTATTATATTAATATGTGGTACACTATTTTTTTCTCTTTATGCATGTGTGTTATGTAATAGTAGTATAGTCATATAGCTATCGGAAATTAACCAGTAAAACTGTATACCATGTTGGTATAGTTATATGCCATATTGGTATCATATGATAGTATGAACATTTTTTTGGTTGTTTTAACTGCATTTTTAAGTGAATTCTATTATGAAATTATTTATATGAACATGATTTGCAATGCTAGTATTTTTGTGTGTCGATGGTCATAGATTATGTGTATTATGTAATAGTTTTTATAGTTATAGGCAATTATTGGAACGACTCCATACAACTATATATTCTGTTATCATTTCTATTCTAACTAGTATATATGGAGATTTGGTGGCCGCAGATTATATTTTCTTGCTCCATAACTGATTGTGTTATTGCTAATGGTAGAGTATGTACTGATATTTGTAGGGAAGGAGATCAAGGTTTGCATGGCAATCGCGTGGAATCAGAAAAGGAACAAGAAATAAAGAAAAAAATAAATAAGAAGAAGTCAAATTTAAGTGTGAAATAAGTTATGGCAAAAATAACAATAATACGATTTGGGCAAAAATAAATGAATAAAAGAGAAAAAGAAAAAAAAGAAAAGGAGAAAAGAAAGAAAAAAGGTAAAAAAAAGAAAAGAAACATAGAAATAAAAAAGAATTGAAGAAAAAAGAGAAAATTCCCCAATAAAACTATTATGGGCAAGAAAAGTAATTAGTTTGATGGGTAAAAAAATAAATGGGTAGATAAGGGTAAATAATTTTGTTTTTGTGGGTAACTGTAAAATGGCTAAATAGTGTCATTTCCACCGTAAATTCTGAACATTTTGTTGGCCCAAACAAATAGCGAACTAGCCCAAAACAAGGCCCAACTACACTATTATTCATATTTCATACCATTAAGAAAGAAGATTCGAGTAAGATATGCACCTTTTTCGGGAATAAAAAAAGGGAGAAATTCAAAAATAGCCAGATTTACAAGTGGTCATTTAAAAATAGTCACAGTTTCAAAAGTAATCGAAATTTAGCCATTTTTCATGTAAGATAAATCTGAACGAAAACACTGTTTAAAATTTGGAAAAATACTCCAGTATAATATACTAGAATTCCAACATAAGTATACTGGAACTCTAGTATATTATACTGGAATTCCAGCATATTATACCGGCCCAACATAAAATACTGGAGATTGGAGCACCGGTGCTCCACTCTGGAACTTTCTGCGTGTTGGAGTTCCAGCATAATATGCTGGAAGTTCATATACAGGTGCACCGATCTCCAGTATATTATGTTGGAACTTTCCATGTTGCAGCAAAATAGTGACTATTTTTCAATGACCTTGCAAATGCTGGCTATTTTTGAATGACCAGTCCGAAAACTGGCTAGCCCGTGCTATTTTTACCAAAAAAAAAAATCGTCCTACTTTCATTTGGTTTTTGGGCCTAAATTTGTTGAATCCTCGAATCTCAATCAAATTCTTTGTTTCATAGTTGAATATATTTCTATAACTTCATATTTAATAATGCCTAAACTCTTTCTTCTGCATCACAGCATCAACAATTATCGGAATAAGCAAGACTACTATTTTTAACGGAAAATAATTGATACAAACATAATCCAATTACCATTTAGGAACTAGTGCAAGAAAAAATTCTTGAAAATCTAATAAAACACTTAACCTTGAAAAGATTGTGGGATTATGGCTAATGGGAACAGTTCTCATATGAGAATAACTTAGGTTACTTTTGTCATGTCACTCTCTTAGTCACACTAAACACAACATAAAAAGATGAATATTAGATGACCAATATAAAAAAGCAGCACGGTACACTAAGCTCCCGTTATGCGCGGGGTCCGGAGAAGGGCCGGACCGCAAGGATCTCTTATACGCAACCTTGCATTTTTGCCGGAGGCTGTTTCCACGGCTCGAACTTGTGGCCTCTTGATCACATGTTAACAACCTTACCAGTTACGTTAAGACTCCTCTTCAATTAGATGACCAAAATACTGTTTAAAAACCAGATTTTGAATACCATGATCAAACATAGACAGTTCAAAAGAAGGCTCTGCTACCATAAAACACTCTTGAATTCTCTTTCCTCTTATTGTTATTCATATCTGATGAACTTCCATTATTCTGAATCACATGATCTTTCTGATCATCAAGATCAGCTCCTGATTTATCCAAGTCCAAAGGCAGCTTCATTTTTGCTAATGATTCAGTAAACTGCTGCATACTTCTCATGTACATATCCACTATTTGCTGCTGCATAGCTGATTGTTCTGCATCAATCTTGATTATATTCCCTAATGGAGCTGAAAATACCACATGGGGTTCTTTCCTTTCTTCGTTTTCGTTCTTAATTGAGTCCCTTTTATCGATCATGTTATCGATCTTTTTATCTGGTGATGAGCCTGCTGAGTTCCTGTCATCACTTAGTGTACTTGTCAATGAGCTAAGGAACCAAGAATTGTGAATACTTTCTTTTGGAGAAATATTTGAGTCATGATCATCAGCAATTTCATCATCATCTTCTTCTTCTGATGGATTAATTGCAGCCATTTCGTAGTCATGATTCTCGGGCTGCTGCTGTTTTTGACTGTGAAATGATGCAGAAAGTTGGAGAAATGAACCACCTAAGTCAAAATATTGGGACACCATTTCTTGATTCTGTTTAACTAAGTTGATCTCAGGAAACTCAATTCTTGAATACTCGATCGGATCAAGAACAAGTTGAGATGTATTTCTGTCTAGTAATACAACTTCTGAACTTATAGAAGAAGAAGATGATGGTGAACAAGAAGGATTATTTGATACTGAAATGGGGTTGTTGGTATTCAAGAAAAGTGACAATTTAACAGTACCAGCAGGAGAATGAAACAAATCAGTAGAAGAAAGACTAAAATCTTGAGTGATTTTTCCTTTACCAATAACTGAAGAAATAGGTACTAAAGCAAATCCTAAGAGTTGATCTTCCATTAGTGTTTTGGCTCTACTAAGCATCCATATTTCACATTTGAGAATCGAGTCGATTTGGGATACTTTCATAGCTAAATCTTCATTGAAATCTGGATTTTTGCCACCACCATTTATGATCCTTGTTGATATGGCTTCATCAGGATTGTAAGTAAGGGAAAATTTGGCATAAACATCTTGGTTGTCATAGATACAAATGTTGTGAATGTTCCTAGCATGGTGTACATGAATTTCAAGAATTCCAGAGAATTCAGATTCTGAATCTGTACTTATATTTGGATTGTATAAAAAACTTGTTGATGTTTGCTTGAAAGAGTCCATAAAAGGAAAATCAAAAATCTAGTTCTTTCAAATCAAGAAATGGAATAGGGGATAGGCTGATGTCTTGTGTGCTAATTTGTTATAGCTAGAACAACATGAAAGATCAAAAAATACACATTTGATGTTGCTTTATTTGGTTTTTTTTTTTTGGGGGGGAGGGTGGGGGGGGGGGGTGTGGAGGGCTTGGGGTGGCAAAAACAAGCTAAAATATCATGTTTTAGTACATATAACATGTTACTTGAAGTGCAAACATGGCATTGGAGGTTTGGAACATTTCTTTCTTTCTTTAAGGGGTGAGAGGACAAGGATAAGAGTGACTTACAATTGAACTAGAGAAGTTTCTAGTGGAATTGTGTAGGTGGAAAGAAGCGAGAAGTAGGTACTAATATAGTATGGAAAGGGTAGAAAAAGAAAGTGCTTAACTTCTATGCGCTTATCGCGTAAATGTCTGTATACTATTAGATCACTAAAAGATAACTGCGAGTAATAATTCAAAAAACATAAAATTAGTAGTAACAAGGAAAATAAGGTAGGTTAATTATTTCAACAGATAAAATTACACTCTTTATATTGTCAATGTACATAAATTAAATTAAAAAAGAATTACTAGGAGGGAAGAGTGAGCAAGATGAGAGGAAGGGTTAGTTTTTAAGTATAATAACTAACCATGAACCAACAAGGGTGGTGGTGGAATGGTAAGTACTCCTTCATCCTTAACTAGAGGTCTCGGGTTTGAATCCCTAGGTGTAGAATCGCCTTTGTTAAGGAGAACTTTACCCCCAATGTGGGACTTTCCGGCACGAATCTGGATTTAGTGGCGACACAAATATGAGTATCGGACACCGGATGGGAAACCCCAAAAAAATAACCATGAGATTTTCATGTTTTTATTTATTTTGACTTAACTTCTTGTTGGTTTGATTGTCTAACATCATTTTAGAGTGAAGATCTTTCTCAAAAATATTTTTATCAATTTTGCACTTTGAAAAAGGGGAAGAATTTTCTAAAAGGAGAATGATGATAATGATGATGAAATGAGAATGAGGACTAATTTTTCTTCCTCCACTTTTAAATGTTTTCTCTAGCTTTTGTGGAGTGGGTGAAAGATAGAGAGATATTTGGTTAAGTGTGGGGTTTTGCTTTGCTTGGCATTGCAGTTTTCTTCATTTGCTATCACTACCTATTGAAAATGGAGGTCCTACCATCTCCATTTCATCATTCTTGACTCTTATTCAAAGATTCTCTTCAACGTCTCAATAGATTTTGTCATGTGTTATAATAACTTTACCTACTCCTATTTTAAGGAGTCTTGAAATAGTTTACTAAGATTTGTTGGTTTAGTTAAGAAAATGTGTGATTAAGACATTAAGGGCCGTTTGGTTGGAAAACAAGTTATTCCGGAATTAATTATCCCAGGATTAGTTATTCCGGAATTGTTATCTTATCCTCCTATAGGGATAAAAATAACACTACAATTCCGAAATAACTAATCCCGATATTAGTTATACCATGATTTTATTAATTAAACGTGAGATAAACTCATCTCAAATTTAATCTCGGAATTAATTATCTCTTATCTTTCGTACCAAGCAAGCCCTAAGTGTATGCAATCTAATTGTCAATAAAGTGAATGAATCATGGGAAACTAGGATTCACATCTTAACAGAGCCAAAAATTGCTGAATGATTACTTTTCATCTGCCTAAAGCGTGAAGAGGAGAGTTGCCCAGTGCTTGTGTTGATCTAAAGTAAAAAGTATCCGGTGAAATAGTCGATATGCGCATGTGCAAACTGGTTCGAACACTATCATAATACCAGATATCAGTTGATACATGTGGAGGGTTTAGATTTGTTTACACATAGATTTCAGGGTTGATAAGTGGCTAGGAGTTGTCAGTCTCATCCATTTCACTTTATATATCCATCAACTAACTACTAGCAATCATCATAGTGAGTAAATCATGGACATGCAAGATTTACTCCATGAAAATCAGTGAGAGGAAGGTTGAATTCTTAGTGCTGAATCTTGTTAGATCTAATGTGATGAGTAAAGATGTTGGAACAAAAAGAAAAGGTTAAAGATGCTGAACTAAACTAAAGTGGCAGCCATGTACAAGATATCCCGCGTTCACCCAAATTCGGAAAAAAACCGCACCCCAATGGGTGTTATATAGACAACCTACCCTAATGCAAGCACTAGTGATTGCTTCCCTGGCTCGAACCCTTATCTATAGGTCACACGAAAACGACGAAGACGACTTTACTGTTGCTCCAAGCCTCTTGTTCTAGTTGAACTAAACTAAAATCCATAAATAATTTGAATGATCCATCATGGAAAAAGGCACTATGAGAATATGCCCAAAACTGGTAAATATGTGGAATAAAAAGGTTACTCCACATAAATTAGTACTACCTTAAAAATTAAACAAATGGAACATATTTACAGGTCTTTTGAATCCTCCATCCAATGCTATCTGAAGCAGATAAGAGAATTGAAAAAGATTACTAAATGTCAAGAATCTAAGACAACTATGAAACTCACCTAACAATGTACATTTATTGGGGAAAACAAGGAGTTTTCTTTCCCCTTTGTCAAGGATTATAAATATGTGGAAATAACAACAGGGACATGAACATAGTCCATCCCATTATACCAGTAAATCCAGCATATTGACCATGTCAATTATTTTACAAACAAGAGAAATAAAATACTGTACAGGGGTGCGCAATTCATGAAGTGATGATCTTTAGGGTTGTCTAGGAGCACAACTCACTTCCGACCCATCCTAACCAAACGCTGCTGGTGCTTCTCAGCGGCCGCCTTATCAGCAGCTTCACGCTTCAGTGCCCTCTTTGCACGCCGGCCAACAAGTTCTTTAGGAACAGCATCCTCCTTCTTCGGCTCACGAGAGGGGCCAGCACCAGATTCCTGAGAGTTAGGTCGATAAACAGGCCTTGCTTCTTGCCTTCCTGCACTAACATATCCGTTATCACCCCATCGTCTGTTGCCGATACGGAGTCTCGATGAACTACTAACGAAATAATCTTCTGCTAAATCTTCTTCTTCTTCGTAATCATACATGTATAAGTCATCCATATCATCATCAACCTCCGCCCTTTCCTCCACAATCAAAGGTTTAAACCATGATGCCCTAAGGAGAAGGCAAACGCTCTCCTCAAACATGTAGTCCTGAAGGCTGTTAAAATGGGCGAATAAATTATTACTCAATGATGATAGAAGTCACCAGCTGCAACTAAGGAATTAAAAATCCACAATAGTATAGATGGCAAACACAGAAACAACAATGCGCTAAGTCAATATGTCAAAGCAAAAAATAGAACTGGAAAAGTTTTTGGTCTCAGAATAATTATAACTCATAAAGAGAAAAGTCGCCACCTGCAACGAAGGATATTTTTCTTTAACTAAGGAATTCCAAATCCAAATAAAGTACAGGTGGCAGAAACAGAAACAACAATGCATTATCATGCGAAGAAAAAAAAACTAGACAAGTTTTGGGTCTCTGGTACAACCTAGAAAGCTTTTTTTTTTTATTTGATCAATACAACCTACAAAGAATTAATATTTTGAAAATCAAACCGTGAAGAATAGTTAATATCATGAAAATACAGCCTTCTTATAAATTAGGGAATGTTAACATTAGTTATCATCTAATGTTTTTTCGGTGTATTTGCAAGGTAAAGGGACAAGATTATTTTGAACACCATTTTTTGATAAAGTTATATGGAACACCATTCTGAAACACTAAGAGATTCTTGAGACACTATAAGTTATGTTGCGCGAACTCTCCAAAATGTTGCCGCACCCATGTCGGATACTTCTAAAATACATTAATTTTGGAGTATCCGACACGCATCCGGGTATATTTTTGGAGAGTCCGAGCAACATTGACTATAAGAGGGTAGACATCTGATAGTCACTGGATGCACAACCTGAGCTTGGTAAACAAAGTACATGAAGATACTCTAGAGATCAACTTGTTCTGGCATATTTAAAATTAAAGGGAACTTGCTAAGAAATCGAGCAGTTATCTGAACCTCTCTAGATTAAACTCTTGATAATATGCTTCATAAAACATCACCTCCCTCCCTCCGTCCCTCTAGAGATAGCACCACGACCCCAACCAAAGAAAAGAAATGGCAACTCATGTCCCACAACTTTAAAGGTCCAGTTGCCCCCACGGAACTTGCCTTCTAGCAATTGAAGGGTTGGAGGACAATGTTGCGAACCAAGGTTTTCGACACCATTTATTTCTTCCCATCGGCCTAAATCTTGGTGGGCATAGTATCCGGTGTCTGCTAATTGGGAGAAAGCAAGAAGGGACAACACCAGAAGAAAATTCAAATTTAAAGGTGAAGTTACCAACGCAATTGCTTTGTAAATTAAATCGATATGTTACTCCAGCAAATAAGACAATGCCATGTCAGAGCAGATAAAAGTGTTAATGAGATACCAAACGGACCAAGTTAGTAGCATCATGATGAATCACAATATTTAAAGGAAAGAAGATGTACTCAAAACTGATTAGTTACCTTCCATCAAGTGTGCGATGGATGTAGACAAACTCAAATGGATGCTTACACTGAGGGCATGTTGGTTCCTTTTTATAGGTTGCCCATCGAAGGATACAAGTCACACTGAACATCAAAAGGAAAAACATATTATCATCATAAGATTTTCTGAAATTACAAAGAATAGACATGTAAAGCACACAAAAATACAAATTAATGCAAACCATCGAACTTAGAAAATTACTATACGCCTTTAAAAAGATGGGTTTCATAGTAATAAAGTCCGATCAGAAATAAACACATATGAAGCAGCAGCACGACAGTCACAAAACCACAATATAACCTAGCACACACTGATTAGTGAACCATGCAATCACAAGAACCTCTCATAAACAGAAGTCGAAGCACATATCAAGACCACATTTGACAATATCCAAAGAGAAGTATCTATATAACCACTGGACTTGGGCAGCAGATAGGGTAGGATGCTGTTTAAGAAACCAATGACAGAGACCACCATAAGACATGACTTGTATTTATGGCCAAGGACTAAGGAAAAACTACACGCAAAACATTACTTCTGCCCCCACCCAATATATACAGTAGCCGCCGATGCAGAAGTAAATCTTTTTCATATTTTCCTTACCTCACCACTGCAAATCTGTCTCCAGGAAAAATTGGGCTCAAAAAATTTAAGAATGTCACTGCAGTAACCAGACCAAGAATATGCAAGAAAAGTCTCTTTTCCTTCTCTTTTCCAGTCTCGCAATTAAAAGAGTGGCTAAGCAGAATCAGTACCCCTGACATATATGATTGTCTCCGTGAAAGTTTGGATTCAAAAAATATAAGAATGTCATTGCACCAGACCAAAAATTGCAAGAAAAGTCTCTTTTCCTTCTATTTCCCCATCTCGCAATTAAAAGGAGCTACTAAACAGAATCAGTACCCCTGACATATTGATTCTCCCCTTCGCTATTAACCTCCATTTACCGCCATTTTGATCTTCATTACAACAAAATAATTGTAACATCATCTTAGTGGATAATTAGGTGCAAGACCAAAAAAAAAAAAAAAAAAAAGGTGCAAGACCAAATTGATGTGATATGTTTATCTAAAACAGGAATGAACAGAATGGAATCAAGTGTCTACTGATCAAATGGAAGTAATGACAAAAAAGAATAGTCGGTTAGACAAACCAGTACGCATGCTCGCAACCTTTTACCAGGGCAGTTTCTTCAAGCACTATCTTATTCAAGCAAATAGCACAAATCCCATGATGGTTATTCTCGCACCCAACTCGGTGTGTTTCCTCAGCTGTGCTCTTCATTTTGTTCTGAAAGGAAATCCCATATCAATCAATGGAACCCATATAGTGAACCCCAATATGGCATCTAAACTCAATCCACACAAGAATAAGATAGAACTAGAAAATTCCGAGCTATTGTAAAGTCACAACGTAAAAGATATAGTTAGTTTAGTACGCCCAAATAGAAAGGTTATATAGTCTATTAGACAAGTTACTAAATATGCATTGCCATTCAAATTAACCAATTTTCAGCAGTTCTTTGCACACAATTACTATTCCCTTCCATTATAAGCTGTCCAGAAAAAAGGCCTACTTTATGATAACAAACAAGTAGCACATACAAGAAACTCCGGGAACCACAACAAGCAGAAGCTCCCAAATCGACTAGAAGATAAAAGTTCCAACTTTTATCAAATTTCATAATCACCTTGCCATAACTAAAGCTCTTCATCAAATAAAATCAGATGAATAGAGTCAACTCAAGATATTCTAACAATCCCGGCTTCTCTCAAAAACTCGTGAAAATTTACAATAAGCATCAATTATCATCACAAAACTACCCCATCACACAAATCTTCACTCAACTACGTCGTCGATCCTCCCCCTAGGATTTGGACTAGTCATAAGAGCACAATTTGTTATGCGTGGGTTAGGCGCACGCCAATGGTTCAAACCCTGTTGTAGACAAAAGCCTAGTATCTAAGTGGAAAGTGGTAGACGGGTTGGCCCAGGGTTGTAAAAAGCGGCGGCTACCTCGCTTAAAGCGAGAAGCGAAGCGAGGCATCGCGCTTCTCTTAACTGAAGCACAGCAGATTTACAAAAGCGTTCGCTTTCCCTGAAAAAAGCAAGAAGCGATGAAGCGATGTGAAGTGTAAGAAGCGAGCGCTTCTCTTTATAACAGGGCTGCAACGTATTTAATTAAAAAAGCTGTCTTTTTTTAAAAGATCATCGAGCAGCAACAACAGAGAACAATAGAAGCAACCTAGGATTCAAGTTTTCTACACTTTACAACTTCAAGATCATCAAGTTTGGTCCCAGGTATGTGATTTATTCTTCCTCCTCCTCCTCCTTTTCTTTCACCGTTTCAATGTCCAAGTAGGCGAAAAAAATTTTCCCCTTCAATTCTTCTTTCTCATTCTTCTCCTCTTTTTCTTCTTCATTTTCTTGCATTGTTTCAGTGATAAAAAGATTGAAATGCTGGCCATTTTTTCGTTTCAGTTATACTGCCCTTCTTCATATACTTACTGCATTTTTTTCATATCATTTATTCTTAGTTCCTAATGTCTTTCTTATATGTTATGTAGTTGTTCTTTTAATGGAACCAAAAGAAGATAGGAAAAACCCAGCTTGAGCTTGTTCTGCAAGAGTTAGCGAGACCAACAAGATGGCAATTAGATGTCCTTTTTTGTGGCAAGATTTCAAATGGGGGAATCTATCGTCAAAAAGAGCATCTAATCGGTGGTAATCCAAACGTCGCATCTTGTCCTAAAGTTCTGCCGCCTGTGAAGGAAGAATTGAAAGCATACCTTCAAAAATGAGTTAAGGACTCAAATGCATCATAAACAAGAACTGCATAATCTTGATGATGACGATGATGAAATAGAAGAAGGTGGTGATGGATCGCCGCATCCATTAAAATCACAAAAGCGGGGAAGGATACAAACAATGCCTTCAAGTTGTGGATCTACTGGCAAGACCAAAGGTCCTATGGATTGTTATTTCCCACAAAAATCATGAGATAAGGGAGGAAAAAGTGGTAATCCTCAAATTGATGCCAAAGCGATTTTGAGGGATCGTGTAGTTGCAATGTTTGCGTGGTGGATGTATGATGCAGGTCTTCCTTTTAATTATGTTAATATACTGACACTTTTTCTGCTTCTATTGCGGTTGTATGCCAATATGGTCTAAGAATGAAGCCTCCAACTTATCATGAAGTTAGAAGTCAATATCTAAAAAAAGAGGTGGAAGAGGCTAACAAAATCGTGAAGGAGCACAAAGTAGAATGGAACAAGTATGGTTGTTCCATTCAGTGTTGTCAAAGGTGAAAAGCGCAAAAAAAACTCAAAGGTTTGTTGAGGTTTTAAGCGCAAAGCGTAAATAAAGTGTGAGTTTTAATGAAGAAAGGCGCAAATGGATACAAACTACAAATATGTACGTGTAGTCCAAGACTAATATCTATCAACATGAATACCAAATATATGGACAAAGAAATTGAAGAAAATTTACGATAAAGTGAAATATCAATTGTTTAGTGTCGCGTTTTCTGGATTACGCTCATTGGCAAGGAAAAGTATGCCTTAGAGCCTTGATGACAACACTAAAGCGCCCGTTAAGCGAGGCGAAGCGCTCAACATGTTTTGAGCCTCGCTTCAGGGCTTAAGAGTGCTTAAAGCGCGCCTTTGATAACACTGCTTCCATTATGATGGATAAGTGGACGGCAAGAAATGAAAAAATGATCATCAATATCCTGGTGAATTCTCCTAAGGGAAGCTTGCTTCTTGAGTCCGTTGATGCAAGCAACTATTCTACTGATTCAACCAAAATGTACTCCTTGTTCAAGAGTACAATAGGCTCTATTGGAGAAGAAAATGTTGTTCAAGTTGTCACGGACAACGCCAGTGAAAATGTTAAAGCTGGTGATTTGATGTTTGCAGAGTACCAGCATATTTATTGGACTCTGTATGCAGTACATTGCATTAATTTGATCTTCGGTGATATTTTCAAGGAAAGACCCTTCAGTTCAGTCATTAATCGGGCAATTAGAGAGCATTCCTATATTGTTCAAAGGCATTTGTTATTGAATATGATGAAGAGATTCACTGAACAAAGAAGCATGGTGAAACTTGCAAAGGCAAGATTTGCTACTGCTTTCTTGACTTTGCATAGGATGTATGAGCAAAAAAGCAATTTGAAGTTGTTTGTTTCAGATGAGTATACTAACAATGCCTATGAAAGGGAAGCTCGAGGGAGAGAATCTGCAGATATTATGCTTTCTACTTCATTCTGAAATAATGTGGTTCATGCATTGAAATTTGGTGGTCCTTTAGTTAAAATGCTTCGTTTGGTGGATGGGGAGCAAAGGTCACCAATGGGCTACCTTTACGAAGCAATGGATAGGGCAAAGGACACTATTTGAGACTCTTTTACAGATCAAAGAAAATATAAAAGAGCCTTTGAGATCATAGATGAAAGGTTAAGCGATCAGATTCATCGCCCTCTGCATGCAGCTGGACTTGTTTTGAACCCGGAACTGTTTTATGACAATGAAGAGAGGATTATAGGAGATGAAGAATTGTGGAATGGAAACATTGAATGTACTGAGAAGTTGATACCTAAAGAATTCGTGCAAGATAGAATAACAGAGCAATTTAGTACTTATACAGTTGCTTATTGTTAATAAGTTAATTCTTTATAAATATTATGTTTTGAATATTTGCTCTACTTCTACAGTTGAATAGTGGAAGCAATATGGCCATTCCACTCCAGAATTACAAAAGTTTGCCATCAAGGTTCTAAGTCTAACGTGTAGCTCATCCGGGTGTGAAAGGAATTGGAGCATGTTTGAACATGTAAGAACTAGGAAGAAAGATTTAGTATATTGAGATAATTAAATTATATCTCAATTGTCCTAATCTTACTAATTACATATTATTTGCAAATTCATACCAAAAAGAGGAACAAACTAACCTTGAAGCATCTCAATGATCTAGTCTTCATTAAGTACAATATAACATTGAGGCGTCGTTACAACGCTCGCAATGTAATTGATCCAATTAGTTTGGACACCATCGATGATGCTAATGAATGGCTAATTAGAGTCCCGGAAGATCATGCTGATGAAGAAGTATTTGAGGAAACTTTTGATTTCACTTGGGGTGATATTGTGGAGGCACGTGGAATTGGGGAGAGGAATTATGGTTTGAGGGGGAGTACCTCAACTTCAAGCTCACAGAGGAAGGGAAAAGAAGCATCTACTTTGTCCCTAGTTGATGAAGAAGAAGAAGATGAAGAAGATGAAGAAGATGACGAGTAATATAATAATGATAGTGAAATACAAGAATTTGACAATCTTGTAAAAGAATAAGATGCTCATTTTGTACTTTAATTGATGCTACTCTTTAGTTTTTACATTGAAGTATTGAACATTTGCTTACAGTTATATGTGTTGTATATGCAATATTTATTTTAATATTTTTTTTTAAAATTTCGCTTCACTTCAAAAAAGCGAGCACTTCACTTCTCGCTTCTCGCTTTAAGCGAAAAGGGGCTTGCCGCTTTTCCTTGCTTCACGCTCTTCACAGCACTGGGTTGGCCTGAGTTTCTAACAGTGCGCCACTGGTCATGAGGGATTTCTCAGTAATAAAAAAAACTATGCATTGATCCCAATCTAGTCTAGCATATATTTCCTTTTCACATTTCAATCCTCTATATCCTTTATTCCGATACCCATAACACATCTTAATTTAGATTAACAACTAAACTTCCAATAATCTAACACTCCAATCTACCAAATCGAAAATCCAACCTTGTTGGAGAAAAAAAATACAGAATAGAAACAGGAAAATTAACAGACCCTAATCAAAGGAAACGTGATATTCAATTACTTAAAAATAACTAAAATCATCTCAAGGAAAAACTGAATATTGGATCAGCCAAAATATTCAAACAGACCCAGCTAATAATAAAGTAAAAACAGCCCAAAAAACACAATGGGCCAGCTATTACTTCAAAATAATCAACACCCACATAATTATTTCAAATAAAAATTGGATCTTGCAACATAATTAACACTAAAACAAACCAACAAAATCAAAAACTAGAAATACCCCAAAAGGTAATAAATTAAATGAAGACCCAAATTTACCTGAGGTTCAATGGATAGATCTTGAAGTTCGTTGACGAGTTGTTGACATTCAAACTCGACAACTGTGGCCATAAGGTAAAGTTAGGGTAAGGTTTAAATAAAGAAACTAAGAGATAATTATATACTCTACCGAATAGTTTCAGTATATATAAAAATGGAGAAAATTACAGGAAAAAGAAGGGTGTGGGGGGGGAGGAGATTGATTCTGAAGGATAATTCTTTGATTCCAGAGGAAAGAGGAGCTTCGAACAGGGGGACGAAGCCAACGCGGATCACATACAAAGATCAACTTATACAATGTCCCACGTAATCCACCTAAACCAGCCACCCCTAACAACCCCCTACCCTCACCCCCCCTAACAAGAAAATTTGGGGATCGCAATTTTTTTGCTGATTTTATAAGGGGGAAAAGGTGAAATTTATTGTTGTATTATTTGAAATTGGACAATTTTATAATTTTTTAAACTTTTGGTTATATTTATTTTTCTCAAAAAAGTTACACATGTGAAATCTATTAATTTTATGCTAAATTCTTAATGTCCAAGCGAATATGAATGACTTGCCAAATTTGAAAAAAAAAATCATTTTATAAATGATAAAGTTATCGGGTTAATACTGAACTACTGTTGGATTAATGATATACTTCTGCTGTTATTTTTAAAATTATTTATTATTTTTGACAAATATAAAATAATGGATATGTATTAAAAGTGAAATGATAACAAATATTAGAATACATGCATCATATAAATAATCTCAAAACAAATAAAAAATAACATGAAATGATTTATAAACAAGTGGTAGTAAATAAAAATGCTCAATATCTTGATGGATTATAATTTTTGGGATTTTCTTTTTAAATAATTATATTCATTTTCTTGTCCATTATTTTTTAAAATCATTTGATATCCAATAATTAGTGATTTGCTAATTCAGATTTACGTTGAATTGGCCTATTAAAGAGGATAAAATACTTTCTCATAAAAGTTCTCCAATCCAACGACTCAAAAAAGACCTCTAATTAAGGATGAACATATCCTATTATTTATATGTTAGAGAGTTATCATTTGCTGACTTCTAGGAACCGTCAACCCATGTTTGAGCCTTAGAAAATTGAGAAAATTCTGTAAATTTTATTGTCCACATTTTTGTTTAGTAAAAATGGCGTGTAGTAGCCACTAATTAAGAGTGTCTTTAATTTTTATCCACTAATTATAATGCTTAGCAAAAATAGCCACTACTAATAGGAAAAAGACAGTTTTACCCTTTCTTCAATGCATATTTTCCGAAACCCTTGTTTTTTTCATTCAGAAGAGGGAAAATTTGAGAGCGAATCTTTCAGGGCAAGCTTCGTGTGTTCTCAGCATCTGTATCATCCTCGCATGCAAACGAGGTACAGTTAATTTTTCTCCTTCTTCATCTTCTCTGTCATCTTCTCTGAATCGAATGATCGAACTGGTAATTTTTTTTTGTTTTATGCATTTTTGTTTTTCTATATGTCTAATCGCGATCAATGTCGTGTCAAGTATATGTGAAATTTCAAAAATGATCATTACAAGTTGATTCAGTATCGGAAAAGTAGCATATTTTTGTGATGCTGTTATTCAGAAATTTTTGGTGTTGAAATGTGAAATGTGTTTGTGGTTGATTCAATATATTTGATTATGTAAGGACATTTCATAAAAATAGTCGTATAAATTCATAAGCTTACTGTGTTTATGAATTTTTAGTTAATTGTGTTCATAAAAGATAAGGACCAAACGACATTAACTTTTGAAGTTGGAACTCAAAGTTAAGGACTGAGTGCCTTTAACTTTTGAACTTGAAACTTGAAGTTAAGGACCAAGCGTCCTTAACTTTGGAACTTGAAAGTTGAAGTTCAGGACCAAGTGTCCTTAACTTTTCAACTTGAAACTATAAGTTAAGGACTGCCCGTCCTTAACTTTTTAACTTGAAACTTGAAGTTAAGGACCAAGTGTCCTTAACTTTTGAACTTGAAACTATAAGTTAAGGGCTGTCTATTCTTACCTCTTTAACTTGTATATCTAAGTTAAGGACTAAGTGTCTTTTACTTTTGAACTTGAAATTTAAAGTTAAGGACCGCTTGTTCTTAACTTTTAAACTTGAAACTTGAAGTTAAGGACCAAGTGTCCTTAACTTTTGAACTTGAAACTATAAGTTAAGGACTGCCTATTCACCTCTTTAACTTGTAACTCTAAGTTAAGGACTAAGTGTCCTTAACTTTTGAACTTGGAATTCAAAGTTAAGGACTGTCTGTCCTTAACTTTTGAACTACAAATTTGAAGTTCAGGACCTATTGTCCCTAACTTTTCAACTTTAAACTTTAAGTTAAGGACTGTTTGTCCTTAACTTTTTTACTTGAAACTTGAAGTTAAGGACCAAGTCCCTCCAACTAACTGTAAGTCCTAATCTTTATTTTCTTTTTCCTTCTTTGTAGTGTGATAATGGAAGGAGATCGTGTGTTCAAGTTTGATGTTTGGCGTAATTTTATGGTGTATTGGAAAGGAGATTTACAGTATAAGAAAACAATCAAAAGTTTTTTGTCAAACAGGCAGTGGAAGAAGTTGAGGGATAGTATTTTTGGCAACTTCTTCCGATTACAAAGTGTGAAGTTCTGTGGTAAACTTATTCACTGTATATTGCTTTTAGAAATTATAAATAATGACCCTGATTCGATGACATTCAAGGTTTTTGACCGTGAAATTAAGTTTACACGTGACGCCTTCCATATAATTACTGGTTTGAAGTGTTATTCTTCATCGGACATCAAAGGTTTATATGAAAAAGAGAATAGACTTTTGAAAGTCTATTTCCCCGGAAAGGATAGAGTTGAGTTGGGTGATTTGTTTAATTTTATTACTAGTCACCCACATGGTACAGCTGCAACATTTGTAGGTAGCGATGATGATGCTGTGAAGTTGGAAACAATTTATTTTGTTGAATCTGTTTTGATGGGCAAGCGGAAGAATAGGAATGTGTCCGAGCAGATAATGAAAATTGTAGACGATGATGAACTCTGCTCTTCTTTCAACTGGGGCTCTCTTTCTTATGAAACATTATTAAAATCATTGAAGAGTTGTTTGAAGCCGAATGAGAATGAGATTGAGAAATAGAAAGACAAAGATAAAGACAAGGATAGCTACACTATACTTGGCTTTCCTTTTGCCTTTTGTGTTTGGATTATGGAAGTAATTCCTATTTTCCAAGAAAAATAATTTGTGAACTTCCAAGAATTTGGTTATACTCAGATGTTATGTTATTCGGAAATGAAATCTCCACAGTTTGATTCTCTGGGTAAAAAATACTTCCATAATGAAAATGGAAGTCAATCTAATTACTAGCTATTTTTTTGTTTATTTGTTTTAGTTCTGAAAACTTATGTTTATTTTTTGTTATATAATAGTTGTATAAGTTGATCGAGGTGTCACCATTTATTCCTGTTGAAGAAGATACAGAGCCTCTTAGTGTGGACGAGCCAATTTCTCAAGATCAAAGCTCAATGCCTTCTTCCACACAATTTGATGAAGCCATGCTTAAGGAAATTGTTAAAGTAGGTTTTCTGCCTTTGAATAGCATTAGTTTTTTATTTGATTATTTTTTGCTTACGAGACTTTTTTGTTTTTATGTTTTTTGATTCAGAGATTATCAGAGAGTTTTAAGAAGGATCTGCAAGCTGAAGTTACTAGACTAAATCAGAAAATAGCTGTAGCAGGAAAAAAAATTGAGAATGAAATCATGGTAATATCATTAATTTCAGTTAGTCCAAGTTCAGGACTTTGTGTCCTTAACTTTTGAACTTAAAACTATAAGTTAAGGACTGCATGTCCTTAACTTTTTAACTTAAAACTATAAGTTAAGGATTGCTTGTCCTTAACTTTTGAACTTAATACTTGAAGTTTAGGATCAAGTGTCCTTAACTTTTGAACTTAAAACTATAAGTTAAGGACTGTCTGTCCTTAACTTTTGAACTTGGAATTTAAAGTTAAGGATTGCTTGTCCTTAATTTTTGAACCTGTAATTGAAACTTAAGGACTGCATGTCCTTAACTTTTGAACTTGGAATTCAAACTTAAGGACTTCCTGTCCTTAACTTTTGAACCTGCAAGTCAAACTTAAGGACTCATGTCCTTAACTTTTCAAACTGTAATTCAAACTCAAGGACTGTCTGTCCTTAGCTTTTGAACCTGTCCTTAACTTTCTAACTTAGTTTCTTTCTCAGTATTTAAAGAAAACTCTAGGATCAAAGCTTGATACTTTGTTGAAGATTTATGGGAAACCCGATGAAAGGAACATAGAGAGAGAATCTAGTGTTCCAATTACTAAAGATGGAGTTGATGATCATTGTCGTGGTACAGAGCCTACTGTTGCAATTAACAAAGATGCAGGTGGTGATGAACGTGACGATATGGATGTGCATGCAGAAGTTCTGTATGAACGCGATTTCAGAGATGCACATCTAGATGATGAAACTGAGAACGTCACTGATATTGGGTAAAGTTAGATATAGATTTTGAATTTTTTTCATTGAAATTTATATTCAATAGCGTAATACATATAAACTTTTTCTTGATTACAAATTTTGTAGAATCTATTAATTGAGTGGAAGTTCAAGATATAGGAGAATGTCAAGACCAGGAAAATCCAAAAGAGACAGGAGTAATAGAAAAAATTTGTAAATGTGGATTGCCTTCTTAGGAGGATTTAGAAAGTCCATTGGGAACAAGTGTCAGTGAGATTGTATGCAAATGCTTAGAAGGAACATATGATTTGTCTACACCTCTGTCATATAAAGAAAAATTTGGAGTTCAAACTTGTGCCAATCAAGGTTAGATAAAATTTTCATGATATATTGAATGTTAGTTTTAGTGAATTATTAGAATGGGTATTAATTGTGTCGCGTTACAAAATCTTTTGAAGCTGCAAGCGAAGAAGCTGGAGTGGAGTATCAAGAGAAAAGTGGAGTACAATCTCAAGACCTAGAAAATACCGAAGGAACAAGCAGAAGTGAGATCGTTTCCAAATTCATAGATGGAACATGTGATCTCCTTATACATCCCTCTCTTACCGACAATATTGGAACCCAAGAAAATGCTAGTGAAGATATGATGTAATTGGGATGATCTTGACTATTGCAAATGGTTAGACAATGTTTATTTTTAATTTTATAAATTGTTTGTTTTAATCAAAGATTAGTGACAAGTACTAATTGTGTTAGCTGTTGTAATTATTTTGCAGAATCTTGTGAACGTGCAACTGAAGAACATGGAGAACAATTACAAGATAAAGAAAATGTGTAGCTGGAGGATAATGAAAATGATGCAAGCAATATTTTAGCTGAATTGTCTCTTGAAAAAACACAAGAAGGCAGTGTGAACATGACAGGTAATGATTGTATCCTAAATATTATATTCATAATTGAAATTTTGTCTCTTCATTTGACGATTTGCAGCAAACTAATATATTTATATAGTGTTGCCTGCAAAGGAAAACAATGATGAAGATCCTAACCAATATACGAGAAAAAGAAAGAGAGATAGTATTGGTTATGATGGTCCGTCATTTTCTATTCTTACTCCTACTCCTCCAAGTACACAAATAAGCATTGATGGGGGTTTGCCTATGGAGGTTGAAGGAAATGTTGAAGAAGATCTTGGTCGAGGTAAAAGGAACAAGAAGCTTAGTTGGCAGTTGAAATTTTCTTTTGATCAGGAAAGAAAAAAAGGAACATCGATGGCAGACAATCAAAATACTCCCAAGATTTCAGGCTGGATAAAATCAACATATACTCGTAGGTGTATTTTTCATTATGCCACAGATGATGCAAAATTATTGAAGAAATTCGTTGTGTGGTTGGGCAAGGAGAAAATGAGAGGTCGCAAAAAAGAGTAAGTCCCTTAATATATTTCAGTATTGATATTGAAATTGCTAAAGTTAAGTGTCCTTAACTTCTGTGATTGTAAGTCTAAGTTTAGGACCAAGTGTACTTAACTTTTGAATTTGAAAATTAAAGTTAATGAGCTATTGTCCTTAACTTTTCAACTTGGAAATCAAAGTTCAGGACTAAGTGTCCTGAACTTTTGAACTTGTAAGTCAAAGTTTAGGAGCATGTGTCCTTAACTTTCAAACATGTAATTCAAAGTTAAGGACTGTTGTCCTTAACTTTGAACTTGATACTCAAAGTTAAGGACAGACAGTCCTTAAGTTTTGAACTTTGAACTCAAAGTTAAGGACAAAGTGTCCTGAACATTTAAACTTGTAAGTTTAAGTTAAGGACCATGTGTCCTTAACTTTTGAACTTGAAACTCAAACTTCAGGACCAAGTGTCCTTAGCTTTTGAATATATAATTCAAATTTAAGGACTGCCTGTCCTTAATTTTTCAACTTGAAAGGCTAAGTTCAGGACTAACTTCTAACTTTGATATTTTCAAATTTTTCAGGGGACAAACTGATATATATGCTGATGATAATGGTGTGAGAAAGAATCCATACAAATTGTATCATCAAAAAATCAGTAGCAAAATGTTCTTCCTTGAGCTTTCAGATAGTAGCTTTGTACTTGATGATAAGGTTAGATAATTTGCAAGGCATTTATTTTCTTTATTCTTAATTTATCATTTTTAATTATTTTATGACTGATGGATTTGTTTTATTTTTTGCCTTTTTATGAAGCATATTGACATTGCCCTATGTTATCTGAGAAAGAAGGAATGCTACCACCCTCGCGACCATCCTTTTCGTTGCACAACTACTGATATTCTTTTTGATAACTATATGGTGCTTGTGTATAATGATTTCAGTGAAGATGCTACTGATGACTTTTGGTGTACTGGTGATAATTAGTTGTTTCTGACACCATATGTGTGTGTGTAGGGGGGACAGTCGTAGATGTGGAATTGCTTGGACAGAGGTTGACAAAATCTTTTTTCCGTGTCGGCTTCCTTCAGAAGATGATAATGTTGTGACACACTTTCTTTTGAGGGTATTGGACTTGAATCAGAAAAAGATTGATATATACGATTCCTTATATAGTGAGCCATATGAGGCAGGAATGAATCACATGGAAATGTATGCACGTATGATCCCCCACTTTCTAAAGTTCTCACAGTTTGACAAACATCACAAGTCTTTTGGAAATGCCTTCAACAAATTTGGTATTCAGTGGCAAAGATCACCACACCAAACTGGATCGTACGTGTTGTTATTTGTTATATTATTTATATGTACTTTATATTTATTGTTTAATTCACTGCATATCTTACATTTTTCTTAGGACTGATTGTGGTGCATTCCTGATCAAGTATGTGGAGTTGTTGATGATTGGAAGGGATGTGGAGAAATTCCAACCTGAAGATATAAAAGACTTTAGAAAAGAACTTGTCGCAAATCTTTGGCCTCATGGTGAGTGAAAAAGAAATTCTGATTATGATACACCACCAGAAAATGTTGGCGATGACTATGAGAGTAAAATGAAACTTGTTGTCCAAAGGAGTTGTAGTTTAGTTGTAAAAAAACTTAGTTGTGGTTGATCTTTTGTATAAAATTGCTGTAAAGAATCCATATGAATTCTGCAAGTTTAGAAACTTCTGAAATATTCTGTAAATTCCTCAAAATGCACTTATTCTTTATTTGCGTAGCAAAATTTTTTGTCACAGCTATGCAAAATTACAATTTCAGAAGTAGTATCAAGGCATCATGTTATTAATTTCTTTGTTTCTCTCAAGTGTTGATTTGTCCATGGAGTTTGTTAGTATTAGTTCATGAATAAGTGTAATTGAACTTCAAATTGAAAGTTAACGACCAAGTGTCCTTAACTTTTGAACTTTGAACACAAAGTTAAGGACTGCCTGTCCTGAACTTTTGAATGTGTAATTCAAACTTAAGGACTGTCTGTCCTTAACTTTTGAACCTGCATGTCAAACTTAAGGACTCCCATCCTTAACTTTATACTCAAAGTTAAGGACTGCTTGTCCTTAACTTTTGAGCGTGAAATTCAAACTTAAGGACTGTCTGTCTATAACTTTTTAACCAGCAAGTCAAACTTAAGGACAGACAGTCCTTAACTTTTGAACTTTGAACTATAAGTTAAGGACTGTCTGTCTTTAACTTTTGAACCCGTAACTCAAAGTTAAGGACTACTTGTCCTAAACTTTTGAACTTGAAACTCAAAGTTAAGGACAACAGTCCTTAAGTTTTGAACTTTGAACTATAAGTTAAGGACTGCATGTCCTTAACTTTTGAACCTGTAACTCAAAATTAAGGACTGTCTGTCCTTAACTTTTGAATCTAGGACTGCGTGTCCTTAACTTTTGAATCTGGGACTGCGTGTCCTTAACTTTTGAACTTGTAGCTCAAAGTTAAGGACTGTCTGTCCTTAACGTTTGGACTTGAAAATCAAAGTTAAGGACGGTTTGTCTTAACTTTTAATCTTCGAACTCAAGCGAAACAAAAAGAAGTAAGCAGAAAGAATTTTTGTAAATTCAGGCATCTGCTCAAATAAGAATAATCTAAATGAATCCAATTTATAGCAAAAACTTAAAAGAGTCGATAAACATAAGTGGATATATCTACTATTCTCTATGATTTCTTGAAAATGGATGGACTGCCGGAGAATATATACAGGTTGTTCTATTATGCCCAATTCTTCTGCAACGACCACATTTGAAAGTTATTTTTGATGACTCCGTAGCTGGAATGTGCCTTTTCTTCTGCCTTCTACCTGGTGGCACTTTGAAATCTGGAGTTTTAACAATTTGTGACTTAACACTCTCTGGTACAATCCAAGAATCAGTATGTCATACAGGATGTATTTGTAATTCATATGTTTTCAGCCAAGATTCCTTTAAGTACCAGTGCGAACAAATGTTGGACTTCTTGATGTTTCTCTTCTCGATAGCTGCAATTGCATGTATGCACGGTAATTCATCAAATTGAAACTGAAAACAATCACATGTTCTTTTGTTTAAGTCCACCAAGAAAGTTATTCCTTCTTCTTCAACTCTAGAACGCCATGAATCAACGGGGAAGACCTTCAATATTGAAAAATTATAAGTTAGTGCATTATGTTAAATTATATTAAAATCATAAGCTAAACATAAAACATAATACTTACATTCAAAGTAAATGCTAAATCTATTTTTTTCTTCAATTCATCCTCTACCCAACAAGAAACATCATAAAAAGTTCCTTTTGCTTCGTTTCTTCTTTCATAAAACCAACATTGTAGCTTCACTTGAATGAAATCCATCATTCTTAATATAGGCAGCTCCCTTGCTTCTAATAGGACAGAATTCATTGACTCAACTATGTTTGTTGTTAGCATGTCATATCTTCGTCGTGGACTACAAGAACGTGCCCACCTTTCCGGTGGTTCTTCCATCAAGTAGTCATAAGTCTTCTTATCTATGTTTGCTATATCTGACATGTATAGATCAAATTCTTTGCGCCTGTATACTCTTGCAACACTTTGGAAAAGTTTTATGACCCCACTTTTTACCTTCCTACGCTTTAGGTTCTGCTCCAAATGATAGATGCAAATCCCATGATGGTTTTCAGGATATACCTTTGCTATGCCATATGCAATAGCTTGATGCCTGTCTGATAAAAAAATTAAATTCTCACGGCTCCCAATTGCATTGTGAAGCTGACTAAAGTACCACTCATAGGAATTGTTATTTTCAGATTCTGCTATTCCAAAGGCTAGTGGGAAAATTTGGTTATTTGCATCCTTTGAAACTAAAATCATTAAAACGCCACGAAATTTTGACTTCAAAAAAGTTGCATCAACAGCAATCACTGGTCTACAATGATTCCAACCAGCTATTGATGATCCATATGCATAAAACATAAAAGAAACCTGGAAATACAATATAAAACAAGGTTAACAGAAGTTAAGGACAGGTAGTCCTGAACTTCAGATTATAAGGGTAAAAGTTAAGACAGACAGTCCTTAACTTAGAGTTTCACGTTATAAAGTTAAGGACATGCGGTCCTTATGAGTTCAAAGTTCAAAACTTAAGGACAGACAGTCCTTTACTTTGAATTACAAGTACAAAAGTTAAGGATAGCCAGTCCTGAACTTCTGGTTACAACTCAAAAGTTAACTGGTTAAAGACAGCATGTCCTAAATTTTATAAAACATACTAATAAATTTTTTTTGATTTACCTATTGTTGTCGTCTATCTTTATGTTAGTATAAGTTCCAGGGTTTTTACTTCTCATCATATACAAGTATGAAGACAATAATTCATAATTCTCTTCGGGAGTTCCTCTTATTAAAGCGGAAGCAAGTTGAATAGCACGCCACGCCTTGTGATACCCAATATCTAGTCCATGCAATTTTTGCATCTCTGCCATGACAAAAGCTGGTGTAACTTCAAACCTTGGGTCTTGAAGATTGTCGATAATGTAACCACTAATCAACTTTGAAGTAACATGCCTTTGATCAGCTTTCATAGTATTAACAGAGCAGTCATGCTTTTTCTCAATCTTTACTATCTTGAACAGTGTTGAATCTTTAATTCTGAAAGCACGCACATACCAACAACACCTATCATCATTACATTTCAACGAATATCTTGTTGAGCTTGATCTAACAACCTTGAATTCAAAATGTCCTTTAATTACTATATTCGAAAAACAGTTAATTATACTCTTCTTCTTGTCAAATACTGATCCGACTTTTATTTCATCCAATGAAACATTTTCTCTTAATATCGTAGTTGGGGATTCTTTTTGTTTCAAATTTGATCTTCATCTAGTTAGTTGAGTAGAGGTTTTTTTAGCAACTTCTTCGATTACCGGTGCACTCTCTAAGACTTGAATACCCAAAGCTTGTTTGTTGTCAATCTCTATAATGCTTTGTCCTTCTACTTGAATAGAATCAAATGTTTGAAGCACCTTTTCAGTTATTGGTTGAGCTTCAACCATATCTATTTCCATTATCTGTTGGCATTTGTCTTGATTGTCATGTTGAGTTTCTCTGTTGACATGTGTTTGAAGCACCTCTTCAGTTATTGCTTGAGCTTCAACCATATCTATTTCCATTATCTGTTGGCATTTGTTTTGATTGTCATGTTGAGTTTCTGTGTTGACATGTTCGTTGCTTGTTGATCCAAAAACTCTTTCCGAAATATCAACAATGAAACGACAGCCCTTGAAGAGTGAATGAGTTTTTAGTAACTCTATACATGTGTGAAGATCTAAATCTTTGGATACAAACATTCCCTTGCTTGTTCCAAGGTTGATATCAAACAATATTACTGCTTCAAGCTTGTGTCTATCCAATTCAATAACTTCAAAGATCTGTTTAATGAAATCTTCAAACCGAATTGCCTCAGGTACCAGAACAAGCTTTGTTTGATGATCAAGATATTTATAGTCTTCAGTCCATCTACCATTAAAAGCAACTATAATGCATATTGTTTCCATCCTGCAAGTCAAGAGAATGGGAAACTCAGGACATATTTTATAATACAATCCTTGTATAATTAAGAACAGGTACTGTAAGTTCAAGACCAAGTTAAGGACCAAGTATCCTTAACATTTGAACTTGGAATTCAAAGTTAATGACTGTTTGTCCTTAATTTTTGACCCTGTAATTGAAACTTAAGAACTGCCTGTCCTTAACCTTTGAACTTGGAATTCAAATTTAAGGACTGTCTGTCTTTAACTTTTGAACATGCAAGTCAAACTTAAGGAGTCATGTCCTTAACTTTTCAACTTGTAATCCAAACTTAAGGATTTCATGTCCTTAACTTTTGAACCTGCAAGTCAAACTTAAGGACTCATGTCCTGAACTTTTCAACTTAAAACTCAAACTTCAGGAACTAGTGTCTTTAAAAATCAGGACACTATGTCCTTAATATTATGTGCTCAATTTTTATAGAATTAACCTATAATTCAAACTTAAGGATTTCTTGTCCTTAACTTTCCAACTTGAAACCCAAAGTTAAGGACCAAATGTCCTTAACTTTTTCAATTTGAAACTCAAATTTCAGGACTTAGTGTCATCAACTTTTTCAAAACAATTTGCAAAACTATGACAGTATGTCCTTAATATACAGAAGAACAGCAACAAAGTTAAGGACATTGTATCCTTAACTTTTTCAATTCAATTTGCAAAATGAGGACACTATGTCCTTAATATTATGTGCTCAATTTTTATAGAATTATCACAAGACGCGATGTCCTTAACTTTATCAACCCAGAAATTTTAAAAAAAAATCAAATTTCTAATTACTGTATAAAAATCAATAGAAATCGGAAAGAGTATAACTATGTCGAAATAAAAATCAATAGAAAAACATAAAAGTATAACTTACTGTAAATCTATGTCGATTTTTGGATGAGAATGTTGAATTATTGAAATCGGAAGAGAATCTTCTTCAATTTCGACGATCACAGTGTAGTTTTGCGCTGCTGCTGCTGATCGTTCTTAAAAGCGTAGGTATAAGTTATAGCAGAAGGGTATTTTCGTCTAGTCAAGTATAAGTTTATTAAACCAGTGGCTAAAGACTAAAGACATTTAAAACACTGGCTTTAAAATAAAGACAGGTGATGTTAGTGGCTATTTGTGCACATCTCCCTTTTGTTTACTGAAATTGGGCTTGGATTGACTCTAGTATGGACATACTTTGACTGGACCATTTGTATTAGCCCTAGAGAATTATTTTTGGGCTTCATTGAGCTTTTCTCGTGGGTATTATCATTTTTAGTCCGTATCGAAAATTATTTATATTTGATAGTCAAAAAAATGTATTATATATATATATATATATATATATATATATATATATATATATATATATATATATATATATTATGTATGTTATATACAAAAATTATATATAACTTTTATACATTTTTCGGCTATTATTTTTACAGCGGCTATACAATGTCTTTTTTCCTTTTCTCTTATACTAGCCCACACTTTAAATTTTCAAAATTAATTGTGAAGAATTAATTCAAATAGCCGCTCATCCAATCGCTTACTAAAAATAGTCGATGCAGGTATAATATATGCGTACTTTATGTATTATATGTGTATAACTATGTATAATCAATGTATAAATTATATATATAACTAAAAAAATAAATAACGAATATGACCGGCTATTTATGTAAGATTATCTATACAATTAACATGCCATCATTTCTCACACGAGTAAAGGAAAGAAAATGAAGTCCAACCGTAGAAAATGGATACGAAGATACTTTCCAATGATGGTTTTCTAAATTACTAGACTGTTTTGAGTTAAATATATAATACTTTCATTTTTTTTTCCAAGACAAGAAATACTAGTATTATCATTATCATCACCTTTCGTAGGAAACCTTATTCGAGACGTATCTAGTGTAAAGTTGTGAGTTTAATTGAACTCATAATTTTCGTTTATACTTTATATTTTTGCCTAAAAAATCATTATATATATATAAGTTATAACAATAAATTTTAAACTCATTAAATTAGATAAAATATTGTAAAATTGTGAATCTGAATCCATAAAGATTTTGCTCGTTTTTGCAAGTCTTTATGCAAACCTACCTCAGTTAACAAGACCATATTTGGAGAAATGATTAGCCAATGCCATGCACAGTCTGTAGTATCCACGTGAGAGTTAATGTACTCATTAGAGATGACAATTTGAGCTTAAACCTATTTGATCTGTTCAACCCATTCAAGGTTGGGCTGGTCACTAACCTGCCCATTTCTTAAACTCAGTCCATCTTGACTCAATCCATTCAACCTACCTAAAGTTGGGTTGATTTTTAGCCCAAATTGTTCCATAAGTAACTTTTCTAAAATAACTTTAAAATTATTTTTTCTTGTCTGATATGTTATATATGACCATAACAAAAAAAAAGTCTTATTTGATAATTAAACAATTCATAAGAAAATAATATACATTAATTAAAACTTAGTAAAAGTTGAGCGGGTCGGGCTATGACCCACATTTTAGCTCAACTTGACATAGTCCATCTCAACGCAAGTTACTTTTGACACTTCTACTACTCATTGATATTTGCTATTGCCACGACCCAAACCGATGGGCTGCGACGGGCACCCTATACCTTACCCAACCGAGTACCAACATAACGTATCTTTTCATTTCATACTATCATCGATAACTGAGCGGAAGGCTGCCGTGAGTTAAGTAGAATACAATATGTGATACCAATTTATACATAAGACATATGGGCCTATAAGGCCAAAATAACCACCTGTATACTGAACATAGACCGACAAGGCCATACAATCTTTTACGTACATGACATCTGTCTACAAGCCTCTAAGAATACATAATTTTCATACAGGTAGGGATAGAGCCCTGCCATACTAAACAGTACACGTCTAAATCATACTAACCAAACAAACAACCCCGAAACAAATGGAGCGCACCAACATCTTCCGCTGAGATGATAGCCTACTTGGAGGGCTCTCGACCTATCTATCGGGACCTGCCGACATGAAACGCAGCGTCCCCAGGCAAAAGGGATGTCAGTATGAATAATGTACTGAGTGTGTAAGACACATAAATAAGTACATAACAGATATAAAAGAAATATAGAGTAAATAATTCAAGTTGTAAGTCTGAAAAACATTATAAATCATGAAATACTTATAGTGTCATACATATGCGTATGAATGTCATGTCGTGCATAGGTACATGTTTCATAACATCATCAGCCTCTGAGGGCATCCCATCATATCATCTCGGCCAGTGTGGGCAAAATCATCAACGTATACCAGCTGATCAGGTGGTGGTGCGTATATAATGCCGTAACCTTTTCCATATCCTACATACATATAATATACATATATATACGCGTATATAACGTCATTTGGTCATGTGTCAATGTACATGAATGCAATGCATGAGAAGTACGTTAATAAAATCTTTCGGAATGTCATAAGACCATTATGTCTTTTGAGTAATATCATGAAGTAAACTTTTTCAACTTACGTATTTTTATGAGACCCATGAACAGAGGATAAAATAATAGGACACATGAGAATTCAAAAACGTAGGTATTTCTAATAATTCTATGAATAGAGTCATTTGTGGAAGTTGTGTATTTGCTCATTTCGTTTGTATCGTATGGATTATACCAAAAGAAAGAAGGGATAGCCTTAACATACCTGAACCGATTCTCTTTTGCGGAAACACATAACGACAGATTGAAGTAAGGAAAAGTCCGTATAATATTCTTGAGAAATATTGTATCGGACTTTTTTTTTGAATTAGCACAACACGTTGGAACAAATTATAAGCAACAAAGGCGATACAAGAAAGAGATGCGGCAAAAAAATGTTATAATGTAAGGTTCTAGACATTCATAGAACGAAAAGGAAATTCCTCCAAAACTGAGTATTTTAACTTTTGATTTTGACTTTCACTTTTGGAATCCATTTGGTAGAAGGGATCATAAATGGTTGATAGTTAAGTCTTTAAGAATGCTAACATTTCCCTCCACCCCACACTTCTGATGGTAACCTTTAATATGGAAAATGTTTTGAAATGAAATGAATGTGTAAACTTTCTCATTAGTTTACCACTTCATACTCCTCAATGTGACACATATACCAAATGACTAATGAGTCATTGTCCAAGAATTGGCTCACTGCCACGTTGGGTAGATTTAAAGTTATTCAAACTTTATCCACCTATTTCCTTAATTACATGGTTAATCTTCCACCAAAAATCCACAATTAACCAAATATCCACATAATTAAGAATTATATCCACTTACTTAAAATATTACTCACTTTTCACGTACCTTATACACCTTACTATCATGGCCATGTGGTACCTTCTATGGTACTAGTCCATAAATATCGGGTATTTTAGCTCGGGCCGTATTTTATCCCAACATGCCAAACTTGGACAAAAATTTATTTTCTTTGACTTGCTTCTCCTCTCACTTTCACGAATTTATTTATCACTTGTTTGAAATAGCATAATGCTCATAATTTCCAAATAATCTTTTCCTTGGACTGATGTCCATTACCTTACGACAAATTCAACGTACAATACTACAAGGTGCAACATCGTCATAATTTAATACTGCTAAGTATATCATCATCGTAATGTAATACTGCAAGGTATAACATCATCATAATATAATACTGCAGGATGTAACATCATCGTAATATAATACTGCGGGACGTAATATCGACGTAATATTGCAGGGCGTAACATCATTCCCTCCTTTGGAACATTCGTCCTCGAATGTTGATTGATGTTCGTATCATTTCCATAACTTATAGCTCTTGGGAATACCTTAATACTCTTCTTGCCATTTAGGCAGTTGTTATGTGAATAAATCCAAAGGCCGGGGCATTCCCCCCTATAGACCTCTTTCCCACGCCATGACTTGTGATCGAATTCCTTCCAATCTCATAACTGTTGCTACCTCCTACCATGCAACCTCTACGATACTGACCTTGTCAGTGTGCCTATGCAACTCTTCTCTCCTTTTTCTTACGGCTTTTAGCCATCTCTAGGCCTTACTTTGTAAACATATACAAGGCTTAATAGGATGCCATTCGGGGCATCTATAGGTGTACTGAAGTTCTTCGCTCGGTACTTTGTAGAACTTGCGAATATGGCTCTATCTTATTTCATAGACCTGGTCATCCATTCGTATGACTTTACTGTATCTACATAGGTCATACTATACCATAGTTCTTACTTCGATTTATCGTTACTGAGGTCTGCAACCAACTCTAGGTTACTCTTGTTGCTTATCCTTAAGACTGATGGTCTAATCTCATCTCATATTGGTGAACTTTTATCCATTTATTGTTGATTCATCACTTACCACTAATAACTTGATCTCTTATGTAACACCACCGTTAGGGCTCGCATCTCAATCTGACTCACCCTATATGGGTTTTTAGTCCCTTACGATTCATGAAATCCTATTCGAGTCATTACTCAATCGAAAGCCCAAACATCATCCTTTATCTATCACAATCACGCCCTTATTCTACTCAGGGCAACATTCCATCTCTTTTAAATGCTACTAGTCTTAGACTCCTTTGAGTTTATTCTGGCTATACTGAGCTTTCTATAACTTAAGGAGCCATCAGCTCCCTTGTTTTTATGGGATCAACCCCGGTGACTTATCCATTTTTGTCATCCTCTCCCTTACATTCTTCTTATCCTTACTCTTTTCTTTCTAAAACCTTGTCGTTCTATCATACTTTAGCTTGCGACTGGTTTCCTTATGCTTTTCTGGAACATTGAGACATCACATCATCTCTAACTTTTCTTTCACTTTCTAATTAGACCTTTCGGTACTTGGAAACCATAGGCTGGAAGGTATGCCACTGACGACGCTACTATCATTTCTGGATACTGAATCCCAACGTTTCTAGTTTTTTACCTGAAGTATGGACCACTCTCATTCTTTTATACTTGAGTATTTCATACGTTGTTTACTTTTACCTTACTTAAAATATCACCTCACATTCTTCTATTTCTTTCATAACCTCCCTCCCACATAGGTATAAATCACATCCACCATTTAAAGCTTTATTATAATACTTGCACCTCTGGTGCCTATTCAATCCAGTGGGAGCTCCATACTGAATTCTTATGAGGCTGGTAGTCTTCAGTGGGCTTCATTGTAGAGCCATTATTAAATATGGCTACTATACTACCTTTCTTATACCTTTGCTATTTAAGAGTGATCCTGAGGTTTATAATTCTCTTGGTCCACTCCTGTTTTACTTAGTCGATGTAACTCTTTAGATTCCCCTACTTTCTGATCAGCCTTTATGTAGGCTTAAGCTATCTTCCGATCTGCGGCTCCTGGCATTAATTATTACTTTAGCCTTTTGTGGGCGCTGAGGGATATCCATGATACAATCCTTTAACAGTTTAATCATTCGTCTATAACCTGGACTCAATTCTTTCTTTTAATATATACCAGAATCTTCTACGGCTGTATATGCTGTATGTATAAAACGCCGACCCCTTAAGTGAGTTCATAACGTAACCAACTCTGGATCATTAATCGAATAATTCCTTTCTTTCAATCTTAGCTTTCTTTAAATGTAAGCTATTACTTTTCTTGGTCCTTTTGCCCCTTGTTGTGTCCATACTTAGCTTGTCTTAGTGCCCACACATATTAAAATTCCATACAACTCATATGATCTTGAATATTACATCTTATTTTTACTCCCTGTTCATTAGCCATGGTAGATGCCACTTTCTTAGGGAGTGCATACAATGTTGTTTGGAGACTGTTGTCGCACGACCATTTCCTCTTTAGGTCGTTGTGCTTAGGTTAAAGCCTTCTTCCTTGTTTCCTCAGCTAGTCTTTCGTCATAGTACTTAGGGAAGACCCTCTGACTCTTGTAAAGCTGTGAGCCTATTACATTGTATACTCGACAGACCTTCTAATGTCCTTCCTTGCCTATACTTATCCGTAGTTACTTACCTCCACGCCCTTGTGCTTGTAGGGTTGCTTCTAAACTGATATTTTGACTGTCTTCCCAGTGGCACTCTCTTTGATTTTCGTAACACTCATGCAGTACCTTTAACTACCCCGACTCTTATTTGAATATATCTCTAGTATTATAATGACATTACTGCGAGGCTGAATTTTCCATGTTGGGGTTTACTATGTTTATTTTATACAATCTGTTGACTCGTCTGTAACCTCTTGTTTAGCCATAACCGGGCTCTTCCTGCTCAATTACTAATTACTCATTGGCCCATTCTTATATCAATATTCCGCGTAATCTTTCTTGGGTTATTTCCTTTGTCTTAACTTACGTCTTAATTACTCATTGGCCCATTCTTATATCAATATTCCGCGTAATATTTCTTGGGTTATTTCCTTTATCTTAACTTACGTCTCGCACTGACTCCTTTTTTTAAAATAACATCTCAGGCATGAACCTTTACTTCCTCTCCTTGATGTTGTTCTTGCACAATATTCCGGAATCGTAGTGTATCTATAGGATTTTTGATAAGTGCCAGCTCATTCCTTTTTCATTTTTTTATCGCATTCTTCCTTTACCATTCCATAGTCACTAGAACCACTTAATTCCGATTTAATGCCACATTACTCCATATTCCCCCCTTAGGGGAATACTAAGAGCTGAGGCCACGAGGATCTACCTATAGATGTTTTACCTCTTCATCTTTGGCGTCGTTTCACAATATTAATGATCCTTACTCGCCTTACGACAATCCTTCTGTACCAAGGATAACAAATTCCCTTACTCGCGATGGTGAAACTTAGCGCAACTGGCATATACAGTACCTTAAGCTTAACTTTGCTCACATCGCTTGCTTTAGGGAAACGTCTTCCTGAATGACCTTTCTCTGAATTTCTTATGAATCTTCTTCTGTTGTCCATTCTATTATGGCTGGAACGCAATATGAAATTCTCATGATGCCAACCATCATCAAATCACTCATTCCTTAATTCATGTTTAGTTTACCTTGTTCACCAGTCCATACTGATTTCTATTACTCTAGGTCTAACTTTTCCTTCTGTTAGTCACATTGGAGTCACGAGCTTATTTCTCGAAATGAGGATATGACCTTATGGCCTATATTCTTTTGATGTCTCAAGGCCTGTCACCTCTCGTCTTTGTTTTTCTTCATTTGACTATAGATTTTGTAACACTCTACTGTTGCCCTTCATGTATCACATCTTACTCATAGTGCTTCATTATCCCTCTTCGTACTTCCCTGCTAATATTTCTATTTATCACTTTATCCTGAAAACTTTAACAAGACATTCTTTCGCGTTTTACCTTCCCTTGCTCCATCTACTGGATCTTCGGGCTGCCTGACATTCTCCCTCTACTAGGGACGGGAGCCATACTAAGGTAATATTTATCCCTTCAAGATTTTCAGTTCCTATCTTTATAGTACTCATATCTAGCTATACTATTTTAGTGTGCACCATCTAGGTGTCTCACAAGGAGATCTATTGGCACATTTGCAATATCCTTTGAAAATGTCAACTAACACAAACAATTCGCTTACCATTTTGGATCACTCTAACCCCAGCCAGATCGTGATATTATGTCCTTCTCTTTAACCATATTTGTTAGCTCCCACATAGCCTAACTTAGATCGGTGTGGCCAATTATACATACCTTTGTTACTATTGAAGGTAACTCAAAATGCTTATATCTCTCTTCCTGTATTATAGGTAATGTTCATCTCTACTAATTAGGTACCTCGTACCCTTCTTCACCTTGCTTCTTCTATTTGTTGAAACTTGTATCTACCTTCCGATTCTCTTATTTCTTACTGTAAGAGTACATAGACATTCTTGCCTTAGAGATCCTTATCAAGAAGCTTGCACGTCTTAGTGTCCTCATGTTCTATTGGAGACCTTACATACATCATAAGCATGATGCAAAATCGAGTTTCTCTGACTCAATTCTCCCACAGCCACATTCAATTCCTTACCAAACATCTTTCTAGATGTAGGCATCGTCGTATTATGAATAAGATATAATTTAGGAAATTGAGTTCTTACAACCGAGCTCTACCACACGATCTAGAGTAAGAAGAAAGAGTGATAGTCCTAAATGCCCTATAGCTTCCTGCTTATAAGTGTGGTGCACGACATACCCATAAACAAGACTCTACTAGACACGGCTTGTAGACTCCCTAGGACAGAACTGCTCTGATACCACTTTTGTCACTACCCAAACCAATGGGCCGCGATGGGAACCTGATACCTTACCCAACCGAATACCAACATAACGTATCTTTTCATTTTATTCTATCATAGATAACTGAGCCGGAAGGCTGCTGCGAGTTAAGAATACAACATGTGATACCAATTTATACATAAGACATACGGGCCTATAAGGCCAAAATAACGACCTGTATACTGAACATAAGCCGACAAGGCCATACAATTTTTTACGTACATAACGTCTGTCTACAAGCCTCTAAAAATACATAATTTTCATAAAGTTCGGGACAGAGCCCTGCCATACCAAACAGTACACGTCTAAATCATACTAACCAAACAAACAACTCCGAAGCAAATTGAGCGCACCAACATCTTCCGCTGAGCTGATAGCCTACTTGGAGGACTCTAGACCTGTCTGTCGGGACCTGCAGGCATGAAACATAACATCTTCAGGTAAAAGGGATGTCAGCACGAATAATGTACCGAGTATGTAAGGCACATAAATAAGTACATAACAGACATGGAAGAAATATAGAGTAAATAACTTAACCTGTAAGTCTGGAAAACTTTGTAAATCATGAAATACTTATAGTGTCATGCATATGCATATGAATATCATGTTGTGCATAGGTACATGTTATATAACATCATCAGCCTCTGAGGGCATTCCATCATATCATCTCGGCCACTGTGGGCAAAATCATCAACATATACAAGCTGATCAGGTGGTGGTGCGTACATAACGCCGTAACTTTTTCCCATATCCCATATATATATACGTGTATATAACATCATCTGATCATGGGTCAATATAATGGATGAGATGAGAAGTACGTTAATAAAATCTTTCGGAATATCATAAGACCATTATGTCTTTGAGTAATATCATGAAGTAAACTTTTTCAACTTACGTATTTTTCGGAGACCTATGAACAGAAGATAAAATAATAGGACACATGGGAATTTAAGAACGTAGGCATTTCTAATACTTCTATGAATAGAGTCATTTGTGGAAGTTGTGCATTTGCTCATTTCGTTTGTATCGTATGGATCATGCCAAGAGAAAGAAGGAATATCCTTAACATACATGAACCAATTCTCTTTTGCAGAAACACATAACAACGGATTGAAGTAAGGAAAAATTCGTATAATATTCTTGAGAAAGATTGTACCGGGCTTTTTTTTGAATTAGCATAACACGTTGGAACAAATTATAAGCAACAAGGCGATACAAGAAAGATATGTGGCAAAAAATTGTTATAATGTAAGGTTTTGGACATTCACAGAACGAAAAGAAAATTCCTCCAAAACTAAGTATTTTAACTCTTGATTTTGACTTTCACTTTTGGAATCCATTTGGTAGAAAGGATCATAAATGGTTGATAGTTAAATCTTTAAGAATGCTAACGTTTCCCTCCACCCACACTTCTGACGGTAACCTTTAATATGGAAAATGTTTTGAAATGAAATGAATGTGTAAACTTTCTCATTAGTTTGTCACTTCATACTCCTTAATGTGACACATATACCAAATGACTAATGAGTCATTGTCCAAGAATTGGCTCACTGCCACGTTGGGTGGATTTAAAGTTATCCAAACTTTATCCACATATTTCCTTAATTACATGGTTAATCTTCTACCAAAAATCCACAATTAACCAAATATCCAAATAATTAAGAATTATCTCCACTTACTTAAAATATTACTTACTTTTCACATACCTTATATACCTTACTATCATGGCCATGTGGTACTTTATATGGTACTAGTCCATAAATATCGGGTATTTTAGCTCGGGCCGTATTTTATCCCAACATGCCAAACTTGGACGAAAATTCATTTTCTTTGACTTGCTTATCCTCTCACCTTCACGAATTTACTTATAACTTATTTGAAATAGCATAATGCTCATAATTTCCAAATAATCTTTTCCTTGGACTGATGTCCATTGCCTTACGATAAATTTAATGTACAATACTACAGGGTGCAACATCGTCATAATTTAATACTGCGAAGCGTAACATCATCGTAATGTAATATTGCAAGGCATAACATCATCGTAATATAATACTGCATGACATAACATTATTGTAATTTAATATTGAGGATGTAATATCGATGTAATATTGCGGGGTGTAACAACTATTTTCCACTAGCACATGTATCGAATAAGCATCAAGATTTCGGTAAATAGAAAGAAATCACATAATGTTTTTTGTCGATGCTGATATTTGAACAAGATATACCTCATATTTTTCTTAGTTTCATTAACACTTAACGACACATTTTGATGCAAGGACTAAATCCTTATTTAGTCATACCATTGATTTTTAGTGGTTGTTTGTGTATATGTCGAAATCTGTTTCAGCATTTAGTGCAAAGTAACCTCACGGAAAGAGTCAGCCGAGGTCGATCAGGAAATAACAAGGCTCTTGGTCGGGATGCATACAATTTTCGAGGTCGAGCATCGCAAAAGAGCTGTAACGGCTAGTTTATTAGAATAGGATATTGAAGAAAATATTTCAGTGAATATTCTCTACATATTTACTATTAGGGTTTATTGGGGTATTCCCATATAAATAGAAACAAAAGGTCAATGAAAATGGCATGTAATATTCAATTGATAAGAACACTTTTTTAGAGGAAGATTCTCTCTCTAGCAAGGATACAAACTTTACCTTTTCACCAACATTCTTGCTTATATTATTCCATACTTTTCCATCAGATTCGAGAATTATCCAAACATTCTAGGATTTATCTGTCACTCATCATTATTAAAGGGAACACTCATCTAGCTTATTCATTATTGGGTGAAACATTTCTCTTATTTAATACTTAATAATCATTTGTTGTTATTTATAGCTAGTTACTCCTTCATTTATTCTCACATCTATTTGGATATTCATTGATTATTATTATTAATTCTCTGCCATATTTGTCTACGCGTTAACCACTTCTTCGGAGTTTGTATCTGTGGAAATTATTGTTAACTAAGTTTAATCCGTCAATAAACAAGTATAATTATTTAATTCGGAAGTTAATACTTTTTGGTCAAACAATTTGGTACCGTCTGTGAGGATTTCTTAGTTAATTTTTTAGTTTTCTCTAGATCTATAGCTAACATGGACTACTAACGTAAAAAAAAAACAAGATCCCCTTTCCTTGTATACACAGATCTGATATGGTAGGTAACAGAGAAGAAAGAACGAGGATAATGGGCGACCTCAACCTCTTGAACACCATCAATGAGATTTCTAAAGCAGAGGGCAAGGATATAACGCCCAATACACCCCCCAGGCGAGGCGGATCACCTCCTCATTACAGCATCACAATATCTCTTGGTAAATGAGCTTCCACTTCTGTAGTGAAAGAGATGCCACCAACAGTAAAAAAAACTCCCCGAAGCTTGGCTAATTGACACGCTATCCAGCATCCTCCACAAGCCCACACATGATACGATTGCAGAAAACGCAAGGACGTGTGTCATACCACTAGAGAGTGAGCAGTATGACCCATTCCCTCCTCCAATGACAGGTATTGCTCATAAAATCGTTAATATGCAGATGACGACACCCTCACAGCCATTTTGAAAAAGATGGAGGGAATGGAGAATGAGAACAAAACACTTCGGGACCAAATGAGAGAATATCAAGAAAGGGTCGATAAGATGTCAGGTGCCCTAAAGCTCTTGCCAAATAGAGAACAATTCGGAGCTGCCCGCATGCTCCATTGGAACATTCGAAGAAATGGACGACAAGTTCGTAATGGCCCATGCTGGGGCCAAAAAGGCAGAGGCGAGAGTGAATGACATATTCGCTATCAAACAGTTGTCGGGAGAACGATTGAGGGACTTCCTCGCCTGATTCAACCGAGTAAGAATGACCTTACCAAATGTATCGGAAGGAATGGCCATCGCAGCTTTCTAGAATGGGTTGAGCATAAATGGTTCAAGGGCGATAAGAAAGTTATTATGTCGGCTTATGAAGCACCCCTCAACTACTTGGGATGAAATACACAATGCATATTATGCCGAGGTCCACGCAGACGAGGACGACCTCAATGGGCCAACTCATCGACTGACCTCGATACAAGTCGAATCCAGAAAATATCGAAGAAATAATATCAGGAGGGACCTCGTAGCTCCGCGACCCAACAGGGAACGAAATTTATCATATGTCAGAACTGCTATTGCATTCTCAAAACGCCATGAAGAGGTCCTACCTTGACCAAGAGCTGGGACTCACAAGAACGAAAGAGGTATGTCCCCTATTATCCGCTCACAATTTTTGTATGTCACCTACAGAAATAGTCTACGCCTTGGAGAAGCTCGGATCTAAGGTGAAATGGCCACAAAGGATGATGTCAGACCCGAATACCAGAAAATCGGACGCCCTTTGTGAGTTCCACCAAGAGCGAGGGCACAAAATCGAGGATTGTATCGCCCTAAGACAGGAGGTCATAAACATGCTACGTCAGGGACACCTCAAAAAGTTGTTGAGAGATCGGGGAAGGACCAACTTCACTAGAGAACGCGAATAACATCAAGGACCACCAAAACCGCCCTCGCCAACTCGCACTGTCAACATGATCATCGACGGCAACGACGATGCTTCTATCAATAGCATGAAGTTTAACACAACCCACAAGCTCAAACGGTCGATCACCCACAAACGATATGACAAGCTCGAAGAGAGTATCATCTTCGATAAGTCAGATACCGATGATTTGGTTTTCCCTCACTATGATGCCCTTGTTATCACTTTATGAATTCTAGATACCGATGTGAGACGCAATATGGTAGACGATGGGAGCGATGCGTGCATTATCCACCCTCGAGTACTTACACAAATGAAACTCTAGGATAAGATAGTGCCACGTTGCATCACACTAACGGGTTTTAACGATGCAGTTGAGCGAACATTGATCCAGAGAAATCACACTCCTCGTCCTGACTGGTGGCATCACTTTGGAAACCATATTCCATATCATGGACCAGGACACAACATACAATGCCATAATAGGGCGGCTATGGATACACGCCATGAGAGTCACCCTCTTTTGCTTGTACCAAGTCATCAAATTCCCAATTACATGGGGAATATTTATCATATGAGGGGAACAACGTACATCTCGCGAATGTTACCGCATCACCCTAGATTGTACGGTTGCTGAACAAGCAAAGGGCAAAGGAAAAAAGGCATAACAATCAACAGAGTTGAGGTCGATATATAGTGAAAGCGAGGACATCATCAGAGACCCCGATGTGGTAGAAGCAGTAAAATCGACCATTGAGGACCTCGACCCCATTCAATTAGACAGCAACGACCACAGCAAGAAAGCTTACATCAGCTGCAAGCTTCATGAACTAGGTAAATTTCGTCAATTCTTAACTGATAATGCAGACTTGTTTGCTTTTAGCCATGCAAACATACCAGGTATCCCGAAGGAAATCTCCACGCAAAAGTTGAACGTCGACCCATTCCACCCCCAGTGAGGTAGGTTAGGCGTACCCCATAATAAATGATGCAGTACACGAAGAGGTTGAAAAGTTATTGGAAAATGGCTCTGTTAGGGAGTCAAAATATCCCCAATGGGTGGCCAATATGGTCATGGTGAAAAAGAAAAATGGGAAGTGGCTAATGCACGTAGACTTTACAAATTCGAATAAAGCATGCCCCAAGGATTCATTTCCATTACCTCATATCGACCAACTCATCGACGCCATGGCCGGGCACGAACTACTAAGCTTCTTGGACGCTTACTTGGGCTATAATCAGATCCTCATGGAAGAAGAAGATCGGGAGAAAACAACTTTCATTACCCATCAGGGGATGTACTGCTATAGAGTCATTCCATTCGGACTGAAAAACGTAGGGGCAACATACCAAAGGTTAGTAACAAAGATGTTCAAAGACCAACTCGGTAAAACGATGGAGGTTTACATAGACGACATGCTAGTCAAGTCCAAAAGAAAGGAAGATCACATCGTCCAACTAAGAGAGACCTTCGACATACTCAGACAATACAGAATGAAACTGAACCCGAAAAAATGTGCATTTGGCGTGGCCTCAGGAAAATTCTTAGGTTTCCTAGTATCACAGCGAGGTATCAAGGTCAAACCTGATATTATCAAAGCCATCGAAGGGATACCAGAGCACTTGACCACCAGAAAACATGTTCAGAGATTGACTGGCCGCGTCGCCGCTCTTTCAAGATTCATCTCGCGATCATCGGATAGGTGTCACAAATTCTTCAGCATGCTCAAGAAAGATAACGGCCTCCAATGGACTTCAGAGTGCGTTCAAGCCCTAAAGGACCTAAAATCATACTTGTCATCACCACCACAAAGGCAAAGATCAGGTCACTTAAAGTCGGGGACTACGTGCTCAAAGATAAAACACAAGCAAGCAAAGACCCACGGGAAGGTAAACTGGGAACAAATTGGGATGGCCCATACAAAATCACAGCAACAACAAACAAAGGGTCATTCCAACTAGAAACAATGGAAGGAAAATTAATACCGAACAACTAGAATATCACCCACCTCAAGTACTTCAACTTCTTAAAAAAAGCATCCTCCAAATCATACTTTTTTTTCCTTCGCTTGGGTTTTGTTCCAATTGGGTTTTCTCAAGGAGGTTTTTAACGAGGCGATGAAGAGGACACTTTAGGTTGAAGTGCGGACAGACGGATGCACAGGATGGCTAGTTAATTGCTCGACTTCTCCAGCTCAACTAATGAAGGGACCAAATAGATTGGAACTAGGACTGGAACGCCAGCAAACGCCTGAAAAATATGTAAATTTCTCCTAAATATGTAATTTTCTCCAAGTGTATGAACAAAGAACAAATACACGAAGTTCATTTCTATTGCTCCAAATGTATAACCAAGGCAATGTCGCATAAAAGTTCACAACACCGACAAATGACGCACCAAAAGGCATACCTAATCGGCCCACGGCCATAACTAAATATAGGTTATATTCGACCTCATTTGAATCGATACCTAATTGGCCCACGGCCACAACTAAGTATAGGTTATATTCGACCTAGTTTGAATCAACACCTAATAGGCCTATGGCCACAACTAAGTATAGGTTATATTTGACCTAGTTCGAATTAACACCTAATCGGCCCACAACCACAACTAAGTACAGGTTATATTCGACCTAGTTCAAATCAACAACTAATCGGCCCACGACCCTAATTAAGTGTTGGTTGTACTCGACCTCATTCGAATCAACACCTAGTCGGCCCACGGCCCTAATTAAGCATTGGTTATACTCGATCTTGTTCGAATCAACAAGTAATCGGGCCTCAGCCATAGATAAACATACAATACATTCGACCACATTCAAACTAACATCCACTGACCCTCAGCCATGATCAAACCAAGGTTTTGTTTCAACCTCGTTCAACCCACTTGAGCTAAGTTATTACGACTAAGGCAACCAAGCAACAAAATCAACAAACATACAAGCTTGAATAGAAGAAAAAAGAATCAGGTACGAGTAACACAACTAGTATTTCATACTTAGAATATTTTTTTACAAAGACTCGAAAAGATGCCCACAAAAAAAATGCACAAGTCTGCGGCTAAACAAAAAAAAAGAAAGAAAAAACTAATAATCGTTGCCTAGCCTATCAGCATCATCAACTTGATCACCTAAGCCATCTTCATCTGCCCCTTCGCCCTCACTATCGCCATCAGGTTACTCATCCTCATACTAGGCATCCTCTTCAATCTGATCCACACTCACATCCTCCTCATCATCACCGGCCTTCGGTATAGCGGGATCGTAGCCACAAGCAACCCGAGCCCTACATGACTTAACACGAGCATCCTCGAAGACGACCTCTGAAATAGTTCCCACACTCATTAGGTCTCTTAATATATCTAGCTGGGCCTCGGCATGAATCCACTCCTCATATATATCTCGGGGAACATTAGGAAAACCAGACCCACGAGAAAACGATGACCGAACTAATAATTGGGCTTTCTCGGCTTCAAGAACGGTGACTCGATCAAAAAATCCAGAAGCCTCTTTTGCCAATTTGCCAATCCTTTCATTAAGCCGCTTCTCCTTGAGCCTCACCATCTCCAAGGCGTTTTCCCTCTCGGAACGCAGAACACGGACCATGATCTCCAAAGCCTTCGCCTTCCTTATAGCCCCCAATCGAGCTAACTCCGCCTTTTCATGATCTTCTGCCTTTTTAGCGACCTTGCTGATTAAAGCATTCAATTTTAATTGACATTCTTCAAGCTCGGCACGCAGTGAGACCACCTGGGGTTGGAGATTGCCGCATTGAGCTTCCAAGACCTTGCTGACCTTGAGCTCTTCTTCTTTGGTTCTCAACGTTCCCTCAAGAATGCTGCATTTTTTGATGACCCTCATCAGCTCGTCATCTTTCTCCTTCAATTCGTTTTGAAGAGCCTAAAATTGTTGTTAACCGCCTACAAATCTCGTGGTGCTTGCCACAGTACTTACGGTATTTTTTCTCCATCTTCAGAAAAGGGCCTTACGCTTCTCCTCTCTCTGGGCACTCTTAATTTCCAAAACCACAGTCTACATAAAAATATAGAAAGAAGAAAACAAAAAGTAAGAACGGAGCACAAAAATGTTGAACTTGAGAAACAAAAGACAAAACGCTTACTCTAAGAGCAAGGACGACTATGCTCCTTGATAGGGTAGAATCATCCAATTTTTCAAGGGTTTTACCCTCCACTTCAGAAGAGGGGACCTAGTGAAGGAACCACGTTCTCCGTATTCACCAACAAATCTCGATCCATGGAGATCGCAATGGTCCGCGTGGCCTTTCTAGTCTCTCTTCAAGCCGGGTAAACCCTTCCCCCATCATCCTCATCTCCTTGGTGTCAAGATCACAACCCGTCTTATGCCCATCCTTAGCAACGCCTTTACCTATCACGTTGACTGGAGAAGAAGGACCATCAGCTGGTCGCGAGGTAGTTGGCTCATCTTGCCGTAAAGTATCAGAAACCCTCGCAGTAGAAACCCTCGCAGACGGTGTCTCGATTTCTGTCGTGGCATCAGGAAAAGGCACACCCTCTACGGCCTCAACCAAGGGCGGAATCTCAAATGACAACTCGACATCATCCTCAAGCACTATGGTCGTTGTCTCACGTATGACGTAATCACCATGGTTAAACCTATAGCTCGGGTAACCCTATCGCTACCTTCCATCGGCCTTCTTTTACGGGGAACCAAATCCTCGCTGCCCAGCGATGACTCCCCTTATTTGTCTACAAGACGATAAGTACCCGCAGGTGGAGAAGAAACCGATGCAGAGGCAGCATCAGATGGGGTCGACAACCGAGTGGACCTGGCCGCAGTTGACGTAGGAACACAAGGAGATTCTCGAGCTGACTTAGCTGCAACCACAATAGGAACAGATTCCAAAGGAGAAGCAGCCTTCCTCTTAGGAAAATTTACCTTTTCATCAACATTCTTGCTTACATTATTCCATACTTTTTCATCAGATTTGAGAATAGTCTGAATATTCTATGATTTATCTGTCACTCATCATTGTTAGGGGGAACACTCATCTAGCTCATGCATTGTTGGGTGAAAAATTAATCTTATTTACTTAAATGTTATTTGTTGTTATTTATTGCTAGTCACTCCTTTATTATTTCTCACTTTCTTTGGATATTCATTGATTGTTATTATTAATTCTTTTCCATATCTGTCTACACGTTAATCACTTCTTCGGAGTTTGCATCTGGGAAAATTATTGTTAACTAAGTTTAATCCTTCAATAAACAAGTATAATTATTTTAATCGGAAGGTAACACTTTTTTGGTCAAACAGTTTGGTTATTAGTTATCCCATATAGTTGTCCCACTTTTTATATGGGATAGTTACATTATTTTAGTATAAAATAATTCATGGGACTAATTAATGCCAATAAGCAAATTCGAGATAAAATAATATTGCATTTTATCCCAAAATTGTTATCTCTTATCCTACCTGCCAAGCGTCTCCTTAAAGTGTAATGAAAATCCCCTTCACCATATTTCACTTGAGGGACTACTTGCAAAAGTTTGTTTCCGCAAAAATAGAAGTGCATAAATTTGTTCTCATTTGGCGACAATCTTATGATTTCTATAAAACTATCTATTTTAATGAGGTGATTATGCAATGATTAAACTTGTATATGTATAGGCCAAAATCTGCCTTAAGGGAATTTAGTGTAAAGCGACATTAAGAAAAAGATGCAGTCGAGGTCGACCAGGAAGCAGTGGGATTCGTGGCCGGGCTGTCAACAACGATCGAGGTCGAGCACCAAGGACAGAACAATAACGACTAGTTTTTGTAATCAGATATTAAAGAGAATATTCTATTGAATATTCTCTGCACTTGTACTATTAGGGTTTTTTAGGGACATGTCTCATAGAAAAAGAGATAATTGGGGAAGGCATGTAACATTGACTTGATAAGAACACTTTTCAGAAGAAGATTCTCTCTCTCTAGCAAAGATACAAGCTTTACCTTTTACAATATTCTTACACACATTATCCCATACCTTTCCATCAGATCCGAGAATAGTTTGAATATTTGAAAATTTGTTTGTCATTCATCATTGTCAGAAGGAACAATCATCCATTTCATTCATTATTGGGTGAATCGTTCCCCCTATTTACGTAAATGCCATTTATTATTAATTATTCCCCCATTGTTATCCATATCTTTTGGAGTATTAAATGTGTTTGATTTTCAATCTCTCACCGATTTTATCCAATATCATCTAAACTGTCATGTTCTATATCTAGAGATATTATTATTAACTAAGTTTAACCCTTCATTACATAAAATTTAATAGTTTAACTGAAAGTTTATATTTTTTGGTCAAAAAATTTGGTGCCGTCTGTGAGGATTTTCTAGTTAAATATTTAGTTTCCTCTAGATCTACAACTAGCATGGATTGCTAACAAAAAAAAAAGAACAAAATTCCTTTTCCTTATACGCACAGATCCGATATGGCAGGTAATGGAGAAGAAAGAAAGAGGGTAATAGGGACCTCACAACCAACCTCTTGAACACAATCAATGAGGTTTCTGAAATAGAAGGTGAGGATATAACGCCTAATGCCTCTCCCAGGCGAGGCACGCCACCTCATTCTCAAGGTAGTATCGCAACGTCTCGCGGTAAATGAGCTTCCATGTCCGGATGGAAGAGGCGCCACCAACAGTAAAAAACCTCCTCGAGTCTTGGCTAACTGACATGCTAACCAGCATCCTCCACAAGCCCGCTCAAGATACAGTTATAGAAAATGCAAGGACTTGCACTTCATGAATAACGGTCGAGCAACGTGGCCCGTTCCCTCCTCCAATGATAGGTATTACTCATAACACTATTAATAGTGTTGGTGACGACACCCTCACATCCATTTTGAAAAAGATGGCGGAAATGGAGAACGAGAACAAAGTGCTTCGGGACCAAATGAGAGAACACCAAGAAGGGTTGATAAAATATCGAGTTCCCCAAAGCTCTTGCCAAAGAGAGATGTTGGTCGGTTTGTCGATCAACCATACAGTGATGAAGCCGCCCCGCATGCCATACCGAAGACCTTCAAAATGCCGACCTACCTAAAAATATATGATGGTACGACCAATCCCGAAGATCATGTAACTCACTATGTCACCGCCGTGAAAGGCAACGACCCCGCCAAGGAACAAGTAACCTCCATTTTGATGAAAAAATTCGACGAGACCCTCACTGGAGGAGCATTAACATGGTATTCTCAGCTGCCCATGCGTTCCATTGAAACATTCGAAGCGATGGCTGATAAGTTCGTAATGGCCCACGTCGGGGCCAAAAAGACAGAGGCAAGAGTGAACGATATATTTGCTATCAAATAATCACTGAGAGAAGGATTGAGGGACTTCCTTGCCCGATTCAACCGAGTAAGAATGAACTTACCAAATGTATCGAAAGGAATGGCCATCGCAGCTTTCCAGAACGGGCTAAGCAGAAATGGTTCAAGGGCGACAGGAAAGTTGTTAAGTCGGCTTATTAAGTATCTCCCAACTACTTGGGATAAAATACACAATGCCTATTGTGCCGAGGTTAGAGTAGATGAGGACGACCTCAATAGGCCGACTTACCGATTGACCTCGATACAAGCAGAGTCCATAAAAGATTAAAGAAACGATGCCAGAAGGGACCTCGTAGCTCCACAACCCAATCGGAAATGAAATATACCATATGTCAGAAGCGCCATTGTACCCCCTTCCCACTGCGAAGAGCGCCCACCTAGACCAAGGACAGGGACTTACCAGAATGAGGGAGGTATGCCCCCTTTGTTATCCGCTCACAATTTATGTGTGTCACCTTCAGAAATGGTCTACGCATTGGAGAAACTCGGATCAAAGGTAATGGCCACAAAAAATGAGGTCAGATCCACGCACCAGAAAGTCAGACACCCTTTGCAAGTTCCACCAAGAACGAGGGCACAAAACTGAGGACTGCATCGCCCTAAAATAGGAGGTCATAAACATGCTTCGACAAGGACACCTTAAGGAATTGCTGAGCAACCGGGGAAGTGCCAAATTTTCCATAGGATGCGAACAACATCAAGGACCACCGAAACCGCCCTCACGAACCCGCACCATCCAAATGAACATCGGTGGCGGCGACAATGCTACTATCAAACGTGTAAAGTTCACCACAACCCATAAGCTCAAACTGTCGATCACTCACGAACGGTATGACGAACTCGAAGAAAGTACCATCTTTGATAAGTCAGATAGATACCTACTGTTTGGTTTTCCTTTACTATGATGCCCTTGTTCTCACTTTACGAATTTTAGATACAGATGTGAGATGCATTATGGTAGACGATGGGAGCGGCGCGTGCATTATCCACCCTCGGGTACTTGCACAAATGAAAGTCGAGGATAAGATAGTGTCGTGTTGTATCATACTAATGTCACACCTCCTTTTTACCACCCCGAGGAAGGGGCATCTTGGAGTTTTTTCCAATTTAAGTAACAATCGAAACGGAATTATTTTTATATAAAATCAGAGTCGCCACTTGGGATAATTTATGGTGTCCCAAGTCACCGGTTCAAATCCCGAATCTAGGAAAGATTGACTCTATTTTATAGTCCGCGAAACACAGAAATTCAGGTAAGGAATTCTGTTAATCCGGGAGAAGGTGTTAGGCATTCCCGAGTTCTGTGGTTCTAGCACGGTCGCTCAACTGTTATTATTGGCCTATTTATTTGATTTTAAAACACCTTTGAAACCTATGTGCATTTTTATTCCTTCTAAACCGCTTTTAATAATCCAATTGTCATACAGCTAATTATTTAATTACTCGTTGCAAATCATGTCACGAGAGTCGTACCCACGATCGACAATATGTTCATTTTATTAACAAGATTAAATTATAACCGGGTAACATAAATGTACCCCCGGATTTAGAAATTAGGCAATCACAACTACGTCACGGGAACCGTACCCGTAGCTATGACAATTTATTTACATAAACGTGCCTAAAGCAAACTACGAACGTTCAAGGCATTTTATACACGAGTTAAGATAATTAATATGAGGGCCATAGATTATGTGATTCAATTGTATGAATGGCACGCCTCAGTTTTATTAAAAGGAAAGCTATTCCTAACAATCTAAGCACGTCGTAGGCATGAATCAATAACTCAAAGAATTATATTCCAAATTGAAGTATGATTGAAATTATCCTCCCGCTGACATGAAAACTTATTTATTTTATACCTTTTTTTATTCCCAATCCCACCCAAAATTCCAAGTACTCAAACTTATATTTTTTTTCAAAAACTCACGCCACTACTAAATAACTCATTCATATATTTATGTATCTAGTTAAAATAAACGAAAATCCTATTGTATTAACTTAAACCATTTACCATACTCAAAAATATTAAATTAACGAGTACAATAAGATAAGATAGCCCTTCAGGCGTGAAAAACATGTTCAAGCATTAAAAGCAAACTTAAATCTAACATGGAATCATCGTTCACAAAAGCATAGAAGAAACAAAGATGAAGGGTAGACCTCAAATGAAGGATCTGACTTTTATTATTGTGAAACTCAACAACGAGCCGAACCGCGACAGAATTCAACAACGGACCTCGAATCAGCACCTCGGATCTACTAACGGAAAGCTCGTCGGCAAGACTCGAATACGTGGTGGAGTTATGGGGCTGGATTTTGGTGGAGGTTTGTGTTGATTATATGTGGCTGACAGTGATGCTTTTCTTACGATGGGTTTGTGATTGTTTGGCCAGAGATTTGCAGCTGCATTTCATTGAGCTTTTCTTACGATGGGTTTGTGATGCTTTTAAATGCTTTTCACTGAGCTTTTTATTGAGCTTTTAAGAGCTTCGTACATGGAGTCTCTATTTGTGCTTTAGCGCCGAAGAAGATGAAGGGCAGGGTCATTATTGTTCTGTTTTGCGGCTAATGTCTTTAGGCGCTGAGAAGACGAAGAATGGGGATGGTCTTTGGGTGGAAAACGGAAAGTTGAGGGTGGTTGTTTGTGAGATGGCCGCTTTGTTTTTGCTCAGCCAAAATCCATGAAAATGGCTGCTTTGTTTTCAGAAGGATACAGATCAGTGGGGGGAGGGTCCTCTGTTGAAAACGGTGCCCATGGTTATTTGTATATAGGTCTAGGTTTTCTAAGGAAATTGTATGATATATATATATCTATGTGTCTATCGGGTCAGATCCCTGCCCCATTTTCTTTTGGTACCCATTAAATATAATATGTATGAAAAATATATGTGAGTAATTAATGAATGCAATGTGATAAAATATGATTGGAGAGATATTCAAGTAAGGTTAGTCACGTGAATTTGCTAGAGAGGATAAGGAGAAATTGGCTATGCGGACCTTTCGATTGGCCCTTTTTTTTAGTTTTCTTTTGAAAAAAGTAAATAAATAAAGGGTACCTAGATTAAAACTAGTAACTAAAGATATTCATTAATCTTTGGCAAGGAAATTTTTTTAAAAAAAATCTTATAATCAACATAAGAAATAAATAAATGTCATTGACCTGTTTGTTAAAAGGTAAAAGAAACAAAAACTATTTTTGCATTTTTCAATTTTGTGATAAAATGATGTAAAAGGTTCAAAATTAGTTGAAATAACTATATTAAGCTTAAACTAAATATTTACATGCTAAAATATGAAAATTTTTGGGGAGGGTCAAAAATCACATGTCTACAACTAACAGGTTTTAACAATGTAGTTGAACGAACATCTGGAGAAATTACACTCCTTGTCCTGGCCAGCGGCGTCACTCTGGAAACCACATTCCATATCATGGACCCTCAGGATACGGCATACAATGCCATAATTGGGCGACTATGGATAAACGCCATGAGAGCTATCCCCTCCATCTTGTAACAAGTCATCAAATTTCTAAGTCCCTGGGGAATATTCAGCATACGAGGAGAACAACGCACATCTCGGGAATGCTACAGCATCGCCCTGGATTGTACGGTCACTCAACAAATGAAGGGTAAAGCAAAATAAGCATAGAAATTAACAGGTCCAAGGTTGAGCTATGATGAAAGGGAGGACGTCATCAGACTCCCTGATATGGTATAAGCCGCAGAATCGACCATAGAAGACCTCGACCCCCTTCAACTAGATGGAAATAACCACAGCAAGAAAGCTTACTTCAGCTGCAAGCTTCAAGAACTAGGTAAATTTTGTCAATTCTTTACTAACACGTACTTATTTGCTTTTAGCCATGCAGATATGCCATGCATCCCGAAGGAAATCGCTACACACAAGTTGAACGTCGACCCATTCCACCCCCGATGAGGCATGTTAGGCTAAGTTTAATTCCACGATAAATGATGCAGTACGCGAGGAGGTCAAAAATTTATCAAAAAATGGCTCTGCCAGGGAGTCAAAATACCCCCAATGGGTCGCCAATATGGTCATGGTGAAAAAGAAAAATAGAAAATGGCGAATGTGTATAGACTTTACAGATTTAAATAAAGCATGTCCCAAAGATTCATTCTCATTACCTCATATCGACCAACTCATCAATGCAACAGTCGGGCACAAATTGCTGAGTTTTCTGGATGCCTACTCAGACTACAATCAGATCCTCGTGGAAGAGGAGGACAAGGAAAAACCACTTTCATCACCCATCAAGAAAACTACAGCCACAGAGTCATGCCTTTCGGACTGAAAAATGCAGGGGCAACGTACCAAAGGTTGGTAACAAAAAATTTCAAGGACAAACTCGGAAAGATGATGAAAGTCTACATAGACGACATGCGGTCAAGTCCAAAAGGAAAGAAGATCACATCGACCACTTGAGAGAAACCTTCGACATACTCAGGCAATAGGGATTAAAACAAAACCCCAAAAAATGTGCATTCGGTGTGGCTTCAGGAAAATTCTTGGGCTTCCTCGTGTCATAGCGAGACATCGAGGTCAACCCCGACCAAATCAAAGTCATCTAAGGGATATCAAAGCACTTAACCACCAAAAAACAGGTTCAGAGTTTGACTGGACGTATCGATGCCATTTCAAGGTACATCTCGCGATCATCTGACAGGTGCCACAAATTACTCGGCGTACTCAAAAAGGATAATGACCTCCAATGGACCTCCGAGTTTGCCCAAGCCCTGATGGAATTAAAGGTTTACTTGTCGTCGCCACTATTGCTTTCAAAACCAGAACCTAGGGAGCACCTCCTCATCTACCTTGTTGTATCCGAAGTAGCTGCGAGCACAGTTCTGGTCCAAGAAAATAAAGTTACGCAATCTCCCATCTATTACATTAGAAAAACACTAGTCGACGCCGAGACAAGGTACCCCCACCTCGAAAAATTGGCCCTGGCCTTGGTCGTAGCTTCACGAAATCTTAGACCCTACTTCCAGTTCCACCCCATCTTGGTAGTCACAACTTTTCCCTTAAGAAGTATTTTGCATAAACCCGAGCTATCGAGGAGGTTAGCCAAATGGGCCTAGAATTAAGCAATCGTGATATCACTTATCAACTGCGAACAACGATAAAGTCACAAGTCCTTGCCGACTTCAGCGTAAAAACAATGTTTAAAGTCGAAAAAGAAGCCGCCCATGCTTCTACCCAAACACAGGACCTCTGGATTTCATACACTAACGGTGCTTCTAAAGCGTCAGGGTCCGGACTAGGACTCGTACTCGAAGTCTCGATAGGCGAAGTGATTCGCTATTCCATAAGGTGCCCGGGCATGACTAACAATGAGGCCGAGTATGAGGCCGTAATTACAGGGTTAAGGCTAGCACTCAAGTACGGGGCGAGACGGGTAAGACTACACTGCGATTCTCAACTTGTCGTTAACCAAGTCACATGGACTTTCCATATCAAAGAGCAAAGGTTACAAAAATACTAGGCTGGGATATGTAAGCTGCTGCCCGAGTTTGACGAATGTCAGCTCGACCAGATCCCCTGAGCACAGAATACCAAGGCGGATGACCTCACCAAATTAGCAGCAGCCACCAAAAACATTACAACCGGAGAAAGAAACGTGGTCACCCTCCTCCACTAGGTGATAGATCAAATCGAGGTAAGAACCATAAACCTAACTTGGGACTGGTGCAACCTTATTGTTACATATCTGCAGGATGGCGTACTCTCAGATGATTAAAAAAGAAGCCAAGAAACTTTGAATACAAGCAGCCAGGTACAATATCATTCATAAAAACCTATACAAGAGGATGTATGGCAGTCCCTGGGGAAATGTTTAGGCCCAAATCAGATGCGGCGCGTTCTTGAAGAAGTCCATGAAGGCCATTGCAGAGCTCATTTCGGCAATCGAGCTTTGGTTAGATGCCTCATACGGGCAGGTTACCCCACCATGAAAAAAGAATCCGCAGACTTTGTGAAAAAAATTCGAGCAGTGCCAAAAGTATGGCCTAATGATCCACCAAGCCGGCGAGCACCTCCACTCAATCACTTCTCCTTAGCCATTCATCAAATGGGGAATGGACATCGTGGGTCCCCTCCCTGCGGGGCGAGGTAACATATGATTTTTTTATTTTAACTTACTATTTTTCTAAATGGGTAGAATTAGGAGCATTCGCCCAAATACGCGAACAGGAAGTGAACCCCTTTATATGGAAAAACATCGTATGCCGTTTCAGCCTCCCCAAAGAAATCAATTGCGACAATGGACCACAACTTACAGGAAAAAATGTTGCAGAATTTTTTGAAAAGTGGCATATCAAAATAATACTCTCAACACTGTATCACCTCGCGGGTAACGGACAAGTAGAATCCTCCAACAAATCGATACTGAATATTATTAAGAAAAAACTCGAAGACACTAAGGAGTTATGGCCAAAATTACTACAAGAGGTACTTTAGGCCTACCAAACAATGCCGAAGACGAGCACATGAGAGAAGCCTTACTCATTAGTCTATGGGACTGATGTTATAATACCGGTCGAGGTCGGGGAGTCTAGTTTGAGATACTCCCGCAAGAGCGGGTCGGGGAATAGCGAAAGTAGAAGGCAGGAGCTTGATGAAGCTGAAGAATGAAGGGATATGGCCTACATAAGAATGATCGCCCAAAAACAACAGGCAGAACGTTATTACAAAAAAAAAGGCAAAGGTCAGACCACTCAAAGTCGGGGACTACATGCTCAAATCTAAAACACAAGCGAGAAAAAACCCACAGGAAGGTAAACTGGGAACAAATTGGGACGGCCCACACAAAATCATAGCAATAGCAAACAAAGGGTTATTCCAACTAGAAACAATGAAAGGAAAACTACTATCAAAAAACTGGAATGTCGCCCACCTCAAGTACTTCAACATTTACGAAAAAACGTTCTCTAAGTCGTACTCTTTTTTCCATTACTTGAGTTTTGTCCCAATGCGTTTTCTCAAGGAGGTTTTTAATGAGGCGATGAGGGGGACACTTCAAGTTGAAGTGCGAATGGACGGAGGCACAGGACGGCTAGTTCATTGCTCAACCTCTCGATATACTTCTCCAGGTCGACCAATGAAAGGACTAGATAGACTGGGACTGGAATGGCAGCCAACACTAGATAGACGGATTGGAATGCTAGCTTGGAAAATATGTAAATTTCTCCAAGTGTATGAACAAAACACAAATGCATGAAGTTCGCCCATATTTTTGCCAAACGCACAACCAAAGCAAAATTTCCTCAACACCTATTCGACCCTCAGCCATAATTAAATAAAGATTACAGTTGATATTTTAAATGATATTTTGGTATGAGCATCATGTTTTACTGTTATTCGAGTGGCTTGAGAGAGATTTTTGACTGAGTGAGGCTGAGAGCCTGTATTGTGAGGATATTATGGATCGGGCTGCGCGCCGCAACAGTGTTGTACTGATTCATGATTATGAGGCCGAGGGCCTGATTTGTTATGCCACGAGGTGGCTTTTCATGAGGTCGAGTAATAGTTTGATTATTCCATGAGATGGCTTGTTATAGCGCTTGGACTGTAGGAGCCCCTCCGGAGTATGCACACCCCTAGTGAGCACGGGTAGCTAGTATGAGTGATGTGATGTTGCCCGAGGGGCTGTTGTTGTTTCATATTGTTGCCCGATAGGCTATTCTTGATCCATATGTTACCCGAGGGGCAATTCTTGATTCATGTTATGCCCGAGGGGCTGATTACGAGTGATTGTGAGGTAGCCCGAGGGGCTAGTTCTGTTGGTATTACGCCCGAGGGGAGATTTATGGTACATGTTTTGCCCGTGGGGCTGTTTACATTTCTATCATTTTTACTCACTGTTTTATCACTCGTTTGAAACTATTGAAAGTTGTTTTAAAAGGTTTTACTGAAACTGAGCTTGATTTACGAAGTAAATGATTTCTGTATTATTTTGGAAATGTACTGCATTTGCTATAGCGTTATGACATGGTTTACATATCTTATTACTGCTCAGTTTTCATTTACTTACTGAGTTGGCATACTCACATTACTCCATGCACCTTGTGTGCAGATTCAGGTATTTCTGAACCTCGTAGCGGGTGTTGATTGCTCAGTGGTAGAGTCATTGGAGTTAGCAAGGTAGTTGTCCGACGTTCGCAGCCCTGCTCTTCTCCCTCTTGTCTTCCTTAGATTGTTTTCAGAATATTTTCAGACTCTTCGTTGTATTCAGACCTTAGTAGATGCTCATGATTTGTGACACCCCGATGTCAGTCTTGTGTATTTATTCTGCACTGTTCATTTAGACTTACATTATGAGATATTTGATTAATTAAAGACTTAAAAATGACTTTTATTGAATAATGGTTAGATTCGAAAATTGTGTCAACTGGCCTAGTTTCATGATAGGAGCCATCACGACTGGATCGATTTTAGGGTCGTGACAGGAAAATTATTATGTGTGAAATATTCATGGAGAGAATGATGATTTTCATAATTCTTTTGGTGGTGAGGGTAGTCCAAGAATAGAGAATAATTTTGAAAATTCTTGATTCATTGAAATGATAATATGCTTTTGAGATGTTTCGAGGGGATCAATTCGAACCAAATGATGAGGCTAAGCGCTTTTATGAACAACTAAAGGAAGCTAGTCGTTCATTGTATGAAGTCTCAATACATTCCAAGTTGTCTGTTGTAGTTAGACTACTAACTATCAAATCTGGTAGTTCTATTTCTCAAGCGGGCATGGATTCTATCATTGGGCTTATGAATGAACTAAATCCAAATAAGGGGACTCAATTAAAATCTCCAACTGCATGTCACTCTCCTCCTCCACATATGGGACTTCCTCCTACTTTTCCTCCTCAGTCGACTTCGTTGCCACCTATATTTTCTATTCCCCCACCTGGTCTTCCACATTTCTGTGTCTTCAGTTGGCACAAACTCTTGCTCTAACCTTAATTTTATTCCCATACCAAATGTAAATTCTTCTCCCAGTTTTCATATTAGTGTGATGACCCAAAAGGTCATCACTTGCTTTTAATTGAATTCTGTGTCGTCGAGGCCTTGAAAACCTCATTTAAAATTGCCTCGATTTGCATGCGCAGTCTAGGCAAGTAGCCGGAAAGTTTAAATATGAAAATCTATGAAACAAATGATAAAAATTTTGTTATAAAATGAGTAAATTTGACTTCGATCAATGTTTTGGGTAAACTGACCCGGACCCGTGATTTGACGGTCCCGGAGGGTCCGTAAAGAAATATGGGACTTGGGCGTATTCCCGGAATCGAATTCCGAGGTCCCGAGCCCGAGAAATAAATTTTCAAAGAAAAGTGTTTTCTGAAATTATTTAAGGAAATTTGGAATGAAATTTGATTAGAACATGCCAGTATCGGGCCCGTATTTTGGTTTCGGTGCCCGGTACAGGTCTTATATATGATTTAAGATGTTTATTTGAAATTTTATGAAAAACGAATCTCATATGACGTGATTCGGACTTAAATTGCAAAGTTGATGTTTAAAGAAGTTTTGAGAAAATTTAATTGATCTCGAGATTTAATTTGATGTTCATGATGTTATCTTGATGATTTGATTACACGAATAAGTCCGTAGGATGTTTCTGAGGTTTTGTGAGCACTTGGTTTGGAGTTCCGAGGGCTCGGATGAGTTTCGGGTAGGTTCCGGGATGTTTTAGGCTTAAAACCATAAGTTGCAGGCCTCTGAACCTGCTAGTGCGGTCCGCGGTCGGCCTTGTGTGGTGCGCGGTGTAGGGCTGTGCGGTCGCAGCCGACTTTGTGCGGTCCGCACAGGGGCGCTGCTGTGCGGCCGCAGTCGACTTTGTACGGTCCGCACAGGGGCGCTGCTGCGTGGCCGCAGTCCATTTTGTGCGGTCCACGCAGGGGGTCTGAGAGGGGTATAAATAGACGGGATTTCCAGTTATTTTCATTTTTCAAAACCCCATAAACATAAGAGGTGATTTTTTTCAAACAACCTTTCTTCTCCAAATAGTTTGTAAGTCATTTTTAACTAGTTTTCTTCAATCATTAACATCTTTTAACATGATTTCAACTTTATCAATGATTTTCATGGGAAAATTGGGTGTTTTGGGTAGAACTTAGGTTTTTAAAAAATTGGGGATTTGGACCTCGATTTGAGGTCCGATTTCAAAACAAATTACATATTTGAGTCGTGGGGGAATGGGTAATCAGGTTTTGGTTCGAACCTTGGTTTTTGACCACGTGGGCCCGTGGGCGATTTTGACTTTTTGGGTAAAACTTTGGAGATATCATTTCCATGCATTCAAATTGATTCATTTAGCGTTTATTGATGTAATTAAGTAACTTGTGGCTAGATACGAGCGAATTGGCGGAGGAATCAAGGGGTAAAGCTATAATTGAAACTTGAGTTGTGTTCGAGGCATCGAGGTAAGTGTTTGGTCTAACCTAAGCTTGAGGGATTAGGAGCTGTGTCTTATTTGCTACATGATACTTGTTGAGTACGACGTATAGGCATGGTGACGAGTATCTATACGTCGGTGTCAAGCATGACCGTGAGTCTTATATTGTGATTTTCATGATTTCGTTGTATTATTCATGCCTTGGTGAAGATTTCTATTTGTTGTGTAAAGTTGTGAGAAAAATTGTGACCTATGAACATTGAGGAGCGTTAGCTCCAGTTGTATAACGAATTGTGAAAGTATAAGTGTTATTCGAAACTCTAGAGCATTGGCTCGAGTTGTGAAGTGAATTGTGAAGTAAAAGTGAGAAAGAGAAGAGATCATTATGTTGCCCCCTTGCCGGGCTATTGTTGAGTTGAGGTTCCCTTGCATTGTGTTCTTAATTGATATTACGGACGCTTAGGTTGATGATTATTCGTGTTAGATGTTGAAACTAGTTGAGTTATAGATGAGATAGTTAGGTGTTGTAACAAGTTCGGTTATAGCTGTGGTAGTTAGCTGTTGTAACAAGTTTGGTTATAGCTGTGGTAGTTAGCTGTTGTAACAAGTTTGGTTATAACTGTGGTAGTTAGATGTTGGAACAAGTTTGGTTATAGATGAGGAAGTTAGGTGTTGTAACAAGTTTGGTTATAGCTGTGGTAGTTAGATGTTGGAACTAGTTTGGTTATAGATGAGGTAGTTAGGTGTTGTAACAAGTTTGTTTATAGTTGTGGTAGTTAGGTGTTGTAACTAGTTTCGTATGGTTAGACTCGTGAGAGTATAATTTTCTCCCTTGTCGGGACGTATTTACTTATGCTGTCGAATCCCTTGTCGGGATAGTGTAGATCTTATTGATCCCTTGTTGGGACTCTCGTTATAATTGTAAATATTATATATGGAATGGGTTGTACGCCGCAACAATATTATATATGGAACGGGTTGCACGCCGCAATAATATTATATATGGATCAGGTTGCACGACGCAACAATATTATATGTGGATCGGGTTGCACGCCGCAACAATATTATATGTGGATCGGGTTGCACGTCGTAACAATATTATAAATGGGAGCGGGTGGTACGCCTACCACAAGATATAATGAAATGGGAGCGGGTGGTACGCCTACCACAAGATGTAACGAAATGGGAGCGGGTGGTACGCCTACCACAAGATGTGAAAAGAAAGTGAAATTTGCCTTTGTTTTCCTTAATCTTGTTAATGGTTTGATTTTGATTCCTTTATAGTTCTTTTGATAATCTGTTCTTACCTGTTATTCCCCGAAGTATGTTTTTCCCTCCCATCTTTACTTGTTTATTTCTGCTTTTCTTTCCGTTGTATATCATATAACTGCACAGGTTTATTTGGTAGTCTGGTCCTAGCCTCGTCACTACTTTGCCGATATTAGGCTAGGCACTTATCGACACATGGGGTCGGTTGTGCTGACACTACACTCTACACTCTTTTGTGAAGACCCCAATGTTGTGGACTTTGGACCGCAGTGAGATTGCTGATTCTTGATCATCAGGCGACCCGAGATAGTCCTGCAGGCATCCGCAGGCCTTGGTGTCTCCTTCTATCTACTATTCCTATTTCTTTCTTGCATTTCTAGAGACAATGTTGTATTTATTCCTTTTAGACTCTTTATTTGTAGTATTCTTAGACCGTCTATGAAATTGTGACACCAGTTCTGGGTAGTCGTGACTCAAACAGTTATATTAGATATTCATGTTCAGATAGCTTATTGTTTCTTTCTTCCGCTTGTGTTAAATTCCGTTGTTTAAATGTTATTATTTCGAAATTGTTAATGAATATAAAATGGGTAAAAAGGTAAATTGTGCAATTAATTGGCTTGCCTAGCTCATACTAGTAGTCGCCATCATGACTCCCGAGGGTGGCAATCCGGGTCGTGATAAGTTGGTATCAGAGCTCTAGGTTACATGGGTCTCACAATTCACAGACAAGCTTAGTAGAGTCTGAGGGATCGGTATGGAGACGTCCGTATTTATCCCCCAGAGGCTACAGAGTTAGGAAAATTTTCACTTCTATTCTTTCCTGTCGTGCGATTTTGTTCTCTCAGTGCTAAATTGAAACCTTTACTCTTGTCTTTTCACGAATGGCGAGGTCATGTACCACCTCTTCAGTCGAGCAGTAGCACATGCCGATGATAGATCAGTTATGTCTTTGGAGGCTTTATGGAAGTCGGATAAGTGTCACCAAGCTCTTCACTACTACTTTCAGCGGTGCATCTTCTGAGGATCCCCAAGACTATCTAGACAGCTGTCATGAGGTTCTCAGGAACATGGGGATCATGGAGACCAATGGGGTCGATTTTGCTACTTTTTGCTTGTCTGGATCCGCCAAGACCTGTTAGAGGGATTATTAATTGGCTATACTAGTTAGGTCATCAGCTTCGACTTGAGAACAGTTCACGTAGTTATTTCTGTAGAAGTTTCTTCCCATCACTCAGAGAAAGGTCTATCGGAGGCAGTTTGAGCATCCCTAGTAGGGTTCTATGATCGTTACTCAGTACGAGATCAGATTCATTGACTTAGATAGCCATGCTGTTGTCATACTTCCCACTATGAGAGAGAGTGAGGAGGTTCATTGAGGGACTCGTCCAGCCTGCTCAGTTAACTGGAGGTAAGTTAGAGGTATTAGAGGTGGAGGTAAGGGTATTAGAGGTGGAGGTGCAAGTACTGTTCTGGTTTGTGGTAGAGAATTTGGTTTTATTTTGCACCATATCTGGTTATGCCTAGTGATTCTTTGAGTGATCCTGTTTATGTGTCTACGCCGGTGGGTGATTCTATTGTGGTAGATCGAGTCCATCGTTCATGTATAGTTGTGATTGGGGTCTTGAGACTCGTGTAGATTTGTTGCTTCTAGACATGGTAGATTTCGATATTATATTGGGAATGGATTGACTATCACCTTACCACACTATCTTGGACTGTCATGCCAAGACTGTGACCTTAGCTTTACCGGGTTTGCCTCATTTAGAGTGAAGAGGGACTCCTAGTCACTCTACCCGCAGTGTTGTCTCGTATGTGAAGGCTCGACGTATGGTCGAGAAGGGGTGTTTGGCTTATTTGACATATGTTCGTGATTCTAGTGCAGAGGTCCCTTCCATTGATTCTGTACCCGTTGTTTGAGGTTTCCTGATGTTTTTCCTTCAGACCTGTCGGGTATGCTACCCAACAGGGATATTGACTTTTGCATTGATTTGGCTCCGGGCACTCAGCCCATTTCTATTCCGTTGTATCGTATGGCCCAGAGTTGAAGGAGTTGAAGGAGCAATTGCAAGACTTGCTTAAGAAGGGTTTCATTAGACCTAGTGTTTTGCCTTGGGGTGCACCGGTGTTGTTTGTTAAGAAGAAGGATGGGTCGATGAGAATATATATTGATTACCGGCAGTTGAACAAGGTTACAATCAAGAATAAGTATCCATTGTCGAGGATTGATGATTTGTTTGATCACCTTCAAGGTGCCAAGGTATTTTCAAAGATTGACTTGAGATCTAGCTACCATCAGTTGAGGATTAGGGCATCCAATGTTCCTAAGATAGCTTTCGGCACTCGGTACGGGCATTATGAGTTCTTGGTTATGTCATTCGGGTTGACAAATGCCCCAGCAACTTTTATGGATTTGATGAACCGAGTGTTCAGGCCTTATTTGGATTTGTTCGTGATAGTCTTTATTGATGATATTTTGATATATTCCCGCAGCCGGGAGGAGCACAAGCAGCATCTTAGAGTGGTTCATCGGACCTTGAGGGATAGTCAGTTATATGCTAAGTTCTCGAAGTGTGAGTTCTGGTTGAGTTCAGTTGCATTCATGGGTCATGTTGTATCAACAGCAAGTATTCAGGTGGATCCGAAGAAGATTGAGGCAGTTAAGAACTGGCCTAGACCAGTATCAACTACAAAGATTCGGAGTTTCTTGGGATTGGCAAGCTACTATCGTCGGTTCGTGGAGGGGTTTTCATCTATCGCAGCCCCGATGACCAGGTTGACCCAGAAGGGTGCCTAGTTCAGATGGTCGGACGAGTGTGAGGCGAGCTTTCAGAAGCTCAAGACAGCTCTGACTACGGCACCGATGTTTGTATCTCCCACAGGATCAGGGCCTTATACAGTTTATTGTGATGCTTCTCGTATTGGGCTTGGTTCAATGTTGATGCAGGATGGCAAGGTCATTGCCTATGCTTTGCGACAGTTGAAGATTCATGAGAAGAACTATCCGATTCATGATTTGGAGTTGGCAGCCATTGTTCACACATTGAAGATTTGGAGGCATTATCTGTATGGCGTGGCATGTGAAGTCTTCACGGATCACAAGAGTCTTCAATATTTGTTCAAACAAAAGGAGTTGAATTTGACATAGAGGAGGTGGTTGGAGTTGTTAAAGGATTATGATATCATTATCTTATATCATCCGGGGAAGTTCAATGTGGCGGCTGATGCTTTGAGTAGGAAGTCAGCCAGTATTGGCAGTCTTGCTTAAATTTCGTTCGGTAAGAGGCCGCTTGCTTTGGATGTTCAGGCTTTGGTCAATCGGTTTATGAGGTTGGATATCTCTGAGACTAGTCGTGTATTATCTTGTACGGTCGCTTGTTCTTCTTTATTGGAGCGTATCCATGAACAGCAGTATGATGATCCCCATTTGTGTGTCCTTAGAGACACGGTGCAGCGTGGAGGTGCCAAGCAGGTTACCTTAGATGATGATGGAGTTTTGAGATTGCAGGGTGGGGTATGTGTGCCTAATGTGGATGGTCTTCGAGAGTTGATCTTAGAGGAGGCCCATACCTCCTGGTACTCTATTCATCTGGGCGCCGCAAGGATGTATCAGGATTTGCGGCAGCATTATTAGTGGCGTAGAATGACGAAGGATATTGTGCATATGTGGCTTGGTGTTTGACTTGTCAGCAGGTTAAGTATGAGCATCAGAGGCTTGGTGGTTTGTTTCAGAGGATTGAGCTTCCCAAGTGGAAGTGGAAGCGGATCACTATGGATTTCGTTGTTGAACTCCCGCAGACTCGGAGGAAATTCGATGCAGTATGGGTCATTGTTGATAGGCTGACCAAGTCAGCGCATTGCATTCTTGTGGAAGTCTCCTATTCATTCGAGAGGTTAGCTGAGATCTATATTCCGGAGATTGTTCGTCTTTATGGTGTACCTGTGTCTATCATTTTGGACCGAGGTACGCAGTTTACCTCGCATTTCTGGAGAGCATTTCAGCGAGAGTTGGGTACACAGGTTGAGTTGCGCACGGCATTTCATCCTCAGACGGACGGGCAGTCCGAGTGGACTATTCAGATTTTGGAGGATATGCTTTAAGCTTGTGTCATTTACTTTGGAGGTTCATGGGATTAGTTTTTGCCTTTAGCAGAGTTTGCCTACAACAACAGCTGCCAGTCGAGTATCCAGATGGCTCCTCATGAGGCTTTATATGGTAGGCAGTATCGATCTCCGGTTGGATGGTTTGAGTCGGGAGAGGCTTAGTTGTTGGGTACGGATCTAGTTTAGGAGGCCTTGGATAAGTTCAGGATTATTCAGGATAGGCTTCGTACAGCTCAGTCCAGGCAAAAGAGTTATGCAGACCGCAAGGTACGATATGTGGCTTTTATGGTCGATGAGCGGGTATTGCTCCGAGTGTCACCTATGAAGGGCGTGATGAGATTTGGGAAGAAGGGCACGCTTAGCCCTAAGTTTATTGGCCCGTTTGAGATTCTTGATCGAGTGGGAGAGATGGCTTATAGACTTGCTTTGCTGCCGAGCTTATCAGACGTGCATCCAGTGTTTCATGTGTCCATGCTTCGGAAGTATTATGGCGATCCATGCCACGTGTTAGATTTCAGCACTGTCCAGTTGGACAAGGACTTGTCTTATGAGGAGGAGCCGGTAGCTATTCTAGACTGGCAGGTTCGTCAATTGAGATCGAAGAGTTTTCCTTCTATTCATGTTCAGTGGAGAGGTCAGCCACCTGAGGCATCGACCTGGGAGTCCGAGGCTAATATGCGGGGCCGTTATCCCCATCTTTTCCCTAACTCAGGTACTCCCTTCTTCTGTCCGTTCGAGGACGAACGGTTGTTTTAGAGGTGGAAAAATGTGATGACCTTTTGAATTCTGTGTCGCCGAGGCCTTGAAAACCTCATTTAGAATCACCTCGATTTGCGTGCACAGTCCGGGCGCGTAGCCGGAAAGCTTAAATATGAAAATCTGTGAAAAAAATGATAAAAATTTGGTTATAAAATGAGTAAATTTGACTTCGATCAATGTATTGGGTAAAGAGACCCGGACCCGTGATTTGACGGTCCCGGAGGTTCCGTATGAAAATATGCGACTTGCGCGTATGCCCGGAATCGAATTCCAAGGTCCCGAGCCCGAGAAATAAATTTTCAAAGAAAATTGTTTTCTAAAATTGTTTAAGGAAATTTGGAATGAAATTTGATTAGAACATGTTAGTATCGGGCTCGTATTTTGGTTCTGTCACCCGGTACAGGTCTTATATATGATTTAAGATGTTTCTGTGAAATTTTATGAAAAAACGAATGTCATATGACGTGATTCGGACTTAAATCGCAAAGTTGATGTTTAAAGAAGTTTTGAGAAAATTTCATTGATCTCGAGATTTAATTTGATGTTCATGATGTTATCTTGATGACTTAATTACATGAATAAGTCCGTAGGATATTTTTGAGGTTTTGTGTGCACTTGGTTTGGAGTTCCGAGGACTCGAGTGAGTTTTGGGTAGGTTCCGGGATGTTTTAAGCTTAAAACCATAAGTTGCAGGCCTCTGAACACGCCAGTGTGGTCCGCGGTCGGCCTTGTGTGGTGTGCGGTGTAGGGCTATGCGGACGCAATCGACTTTGTGCGGTCCGCACAGGGGCACTGCTATGCGGCCGCAGTCGACTTTGTGCGGTTCGCACAGGGGCGCTGCTACGTAGTCACAGTCCATTTTGTGCGGTTCGCACAAGGGGTCTGAGAGGGGTATAAATAGACGGGATTTCCAGTTATTTTCATTTTTCAAAACCCCTTAAACATAAGAGGCGATTTTTTTTCAAACAACCTTTCTTATTCAAATCAATTGTAAGTCGTTTTTAACTAGTTTTCTTCGATCATTAGCATCTTTTAACATGATTTCAACTTCAAATCAATGATTTTCATGAGGGAAATTGGGTGTTTTGGGTAGAACCTAGGTTTTTTAAAAATTGGGGATTTGGACCTCGATTTGAGGTCCGATTTCAAAACAAATTACATATTTGAGCTCGTGGGGGAATGGGTAATCGGGTTTTGGTTTGAAATTCAGGTTTTGACTATATGGGCCCGTGGGCGATTTTGACTTTTTGGGTAAAACTTTGGAGAACTCATTTTCATGCATTCAAATTGATTCATTTAGCGTTTATTGATGTAATTAAGCAACTTGTGGCTAGATACGAGCGAATTGGTGGAGGAATCAAGAGGTAAAGCTATAATTGAAACTTGAGTTGTGTTCGAGGCATCGAGGTAAGTGTTTGGTCTAACCTTAGCTTGAGGTATTAGGAGTTTTGTTCTATTTGCTATTGTTTCTTGTTGAGTACGACGTATAGGCATGGTGACAAGTATCTATACGTTGGTGCCAAGCATGTCTGTGAGATTGTGATTTTCATGATTTCGTTGTATTATTCATGCCTTGGTGAAGATTTCTATTTGTTTTGTAAAGTTGTGGGAAGAATTGTGACCTATGAACATTGAGGAGCATTGGCTCCAGTTGTATAACGAATTGTGAAAGTATAAGTGATATTCGAAACTCTAGAGCATTGGCTCGAGTTGTGAAGTGAATTGTGAAGTAAAAGTGAGAAAGAGAAGAGATCATTATGTTGCCCCCTTGCCGGGCTATTGTTGAGTTGAGGTTCCCTTGCATTGTGTTCTTAATTGATATTACGGATGCTTAGGTTGATGATTCTTCGTATTAGGTGTTGTAACAAGTTTAGTTATAGTTGAGGTAGTTAGGTGCTGTAACAAGTTCGGTTGCACGCCACAACAATATTATATATGGATTGGGTTGCACGCCGCAACAATATTATATATGGATCGGGTTGCACGCTGCAACAATATTATATGTGGATCGGGTTGCACGCCGCAACAATATTATATGTGGATCGCGTTGCACGCCGCAACAATATTATAAATGGGAACGGGTGGTACGCCTACCACAAGATATGATGAAATGGGAGCGGGTGGTACGCCTACCACAAGATATAATGAAATGGGAGCAGGTGATACGCCTACCACAAGATATAACAAAATGGGAGCGGGTGGTATGCCTAGCACAAGATGTGAAAAGAAAGTGAAATCTGCCTTTGTTTTCCTTACTCTTGTTAGTAATTGGATTTTGATTGCTTTATAGTTCTTTTGATAATTTGTTCTTACCTGTTATTCCCCGAAGCATGTTTTCCCTCCCATCTTTACTTGTTTATTTCTGCTTTACTTTCCGATGTATATCATATAACTGCACAAGTTTATTTGGTAGTCTGGTCCTAGCCTCGTCACTACTTCGCCGAGGTTAGGCTAGGCACTTACCAGCACATGGGGTCGGTTGTGCTGATACTATACTTTGCACTCTTTTGTGCAAACCCCAGTGTTGTGGACTTCGGACCACAGTGAGATTGCTGATTCTTGATCATCAGGCGACCCGAGATAGTCCTGCAGGCGTCCGCAGGCCTTGGCGTCTCCTTCTATCTACTATTCTCGTTTCTTTCTTGTATTTCTAGAGACAATGTTGTATTTATTCCTTTCAGACCCTTTATTTGTAGTATTCTTAGACTGTCTGTGAAACTGTGACACCAGTTCTGGGTAGTCGAGGCTCAAACAGTTGTATTGGATATTCATGTTCAGATAGCTTATTGTTTCTTTCTTCCACTTGTGTTAAATTCCGCTGTTTAAATGTTATTATTTCGAAATTGTTAATGAATATAAAATGGATAAAAAGGTAAATTGTGCAATTAATTGGCTTGCCTAGCTCGTACTAGTAGGCGCCATCATGACTCCCGAGGGTGGGAATCCGGGTCGTGACAATTAGTCAACAAGGTAGCTCCTCAGCACTGCCTACTTCATCGACTCTAACTGCATCTCCACCATCAAGCACACTTAGCGTATCTAGGTTAAATATTGGAGTCTCTGGCACACCAACATCACCATCCATTGGTAGTGCTACACCAGCAACTTCTCAGGGTCGAAGTGATAGAGAGACTCCACAATATGATGCATATTTAGGTTGATTATCTTTCCGGATGAGCATGATGAGTAAGTAATCCTTATGTTTATTTTTATTCTGTTGAATATACATTTTACATATGCTAATTTTAATGCAGGTTTTTCCCTCCATTTACTGCCACGCATATGGTTACAGAATCTATTAACCCACTTTACGATGATGCTTGGAGTATATGGAAAGAAATTCCATATCATATCAGAGATGCAATGTGGAATCAGTTTAGGGTACACATAAACTTTATTTTTAAATTATATATAAAATACCCAATTTTACTCTACTTTATTTAATTATTTTCAGACTAAGTGTGTGTGGGAGCAACGATATGACAATGAAATAAAAGATGTCTTTGTGAAGAAAGCAAAAAGAGAAAGCGATTTCAAGTTCATTGTATGAAGCTCGAGAAAAGAGGGAGAAACCTAGTTGGATAAGAGAAGATGTGTGGATAAATTTTTTAGCAATATGGGATAGTATTGAATTTAAGAAGAGTGAACGAGTAAAGGCAGCCCGAGCCTCTTAAAAGGGTGGCTCGTTGCACACCGGGGGATCTATGAGTTTTGCTGCACATCGACGGAGATTGGTAATTTTTACATTTATTTTCTTTGGTTTTGTTTAAACACAATTGAATTTTTTTCTAAATTATATATCCTATTAGTTTTGCAGAAAAAGTTAAAAGGGGGACTGGTGTCTCATGCTAAGGTCATTGCGGAGACACATAAGAAAAAGAAGAAAGACGGTTCAAGAGAAGGATGGATTGAGACACATGCATCGGAACAATATGTAAGATCATAACTTTAAGACTATTCACTTTGATATTAATTTATATATATAATCCTTATTACTTTTATTTCAGGATGGATATCATAGAAGCTTGGATGAATGGTGTCAGAAGCAACCTACTTCTGATGATGGTACCTCAATCCAACCATCACCTGATGATATTGTCACGACCCAAATCAGAGGGCCACGACGGGCACCCGGTGCCTACTCAATCGAGCACCAATTATCTTTTTTTTCTATAAGACTCGTCACGACCATGATAGGCCACAGTTATATATATAATTAATAATATTAGAACTTAACTCATATATCTAATTCAAAAAGATTTATATATAGATACATAGGAGTCGACAAGGCCGTTGACATGTCATACTTAAAGCTATACACATGACACTTTCTGCATAACCTCTAAGAAAATATGATCATAATATATAAGTCGGGATAGGGTCCCCAATATCTTTATAAAACAAAGTAACATATATAGAACGTGACTAGGCAATACTCCAGAAAGATGTAAAGCTCACCAAACAAAAGCTGATATCTGGAGGCAGCCTACAGTGGATGGTCCTTGCCTCGCCTATCTACACCTACGTGGCATAAAACACAGCGCCCCAAGAAAAGGGACGCCAGTACGAAGAATATACTGAGTATGTAAGGTACTCACAAGCAATTACGTACTCAATTAGCCGAGAACTATCTATTTGATCCCATCTAGAAGAAAATCATTATTCATCATATGCTCCTCATGCCAGTAGAAAATATACATCTCTGACCGTGGTAGAAACCATCATGAACTCTCTGAATTCCATTTGCACAACACCAAACCATCAGGACTGAATCCTTCTAACTCAACCAAGCTACACGAGTCACCAAATGCCCAAGAGCATTGCCACGAAACACCTGTAGAAACTCATTACCTCATAAGCACCCAAAGAACTAATCGTATCCCTTACCATGCTGATCCGGCCTACTACTAAGCTATCCTATCTATCCAAGTTACTTCTAAATTTCCTTCAAATTGATATTTCCCCTTTCCATAATACCGCAATCCTCAATCTAGACTCACCACACGAGACTCAAGCATGAGACCATACCATCTAAGGCTCATAAGTCGCCGAATACTCTCTTAAATATTCCTAAAAGTGCCACATTCAAAATATTTATCCTAAAGAGACTTCCTGCGAATCTAAAGCCATTACCTTCACCTCCCTGATACTAATGTGTAGAATCCCATAGTTGATATAGAAATGCCACAAGTCTCGACACCCTCCAGTGTAAACCCCCATTCTTAGCCAAATATACATCCTGAAGATCTCCAATTACTACATGTAAACCTTAAATCCTTCAAAACCATTCTTGGGAGTCATCCACTCTACTCAGGTTTCAATTAGACTGATCAAATGAACCGAATCACCTGCCCCATTAGAACAACAACACCTATGGAAGTAACCCCACCTTAATACAACTAAATAAATTCATGTTCTACACATTGTACATCCTTCACCATCAACAACTCAAGACATTCCGTGATTCTCATTCGCCCGTAAATGATGATATAACATTTATTAAAATTTTCCTTTACTCGAGCCACCTTCGCTCTCGACCCGCCACAATTGATTCACTAATATACCTCAAACTGAAACAAATAAAACACATAACCGTGCAATCAACTAATCAATAACGGCTCCCCTACTTGGCTCAAAATCATGGGTTAAAACACACAGAACTCACAATGCCCATAATCTACTGCTGCCATAATACCATGGTGAGGTTAAACTAAATCCTTCATATGCTTGTGCATCACAACCCATCTAGTACTTCAAATCATGTGCAAATCTCACATTCATCCTTGTGACAGTCAAGACAACTCTCATACGCGATCCAACTTAAACTGCAGCAAATATAATTCACTAGTAAAAGAGGACTTTCAACAAACAACATAGGGATCAGACAAAATTCAGACACTTTGCAAAAGATAACTCACCTGCTCCGCCTCAAACTAACTTCTCTTTATACCCTTCCACCGCCATAAATATCATGCAATCACCAAATCTTCCTGAGTCTGAACTCAAATCGCAACATAAAATCCACCTCACACCCTAACTAACAACATGAAAGGATCCTTCAATACACCCTAACTCGGGCTATACATCAACTCACGACGGAAATCAAGCACCAAATAGTTCTTTCTATTCTCAAGCAGACCCTTCTCGTCACATTCAAATCATATGAACACATCTCGCAGTCACATCATACTCATCACTTAGCCATCCGGTCATTACTTCCACTAATATGGACACTACCGAACATATAAATCCAGAAGCATGTGCCCACACAATCAACGCCTCAGCGCTCAAGCTATAGGCAAAACCCGGCCTCAAGTCCTCCAGACTGGCCCAACATCAACAAATAGAAATCACATCTCACCCTTCGATCAGGGAATCATAAGCCATCAATGCACAACTGATGTCGAGCGCTCATGCGCGTATACAAACGCGTGGAAGGAATTCAAAAAGTTACATTTCAAGCTGAATCAATGTCGCACGATAAGAATTCAAGAATATGGGATTTCCTAAAGGTTTACAGCCTCTCGAGGATAAGTACAGACGTCTCTATATCGATCTGCGAGACTCTACTAAACCCGCTTATGACTCGTGAGACCTATGCAACCTAGGCTCTGATACCAATATGTCACAACCCAAAAACTGACCCGGTCATGATGGCACCTATCATGAAACTAGGCCAGCCAACTTATATCTAAATACTCCATTTTTCAGTTAAAGACTTAAGAAAAATCATATTTTTAATAGAAATCCAATAAGATAAAAGTGTAAATCAAATCCAGCGGAAAGAAATACAAGCCCGATCTCGGGTGTCACTAAGTCATGAGCCAAATACTAAAATTGTTTGAAATAACCAAGACTACATAGACTGAGAAAGAAAGTCCAACAAAAGTACTACAAGGAAGATAAGGAAGGAGAAGGCAGAACAGCAGTCGCCAGACAGCTACCTCGCAATCTCCATAGAAAATCTCTAACTGGTATGATCAGCAACCGCTACAGTGCCCCGAGATACTTGGATCTGCACATGGGTGCATGGGGTAACATGAGTACACCAACTCAGTAAGTAACAAATCCAACCTTTGGACCGATAGGTAGTGACGAACTCAACCTACTCAAGGATAACAGAAATAACGTACAGAAACATAAGCATGCTTTCAGTTAAATAAACAGCTCGAACAATAAAATAGAGCAAGTATGAACAAGGTAAAGAAGTGTAACTCTGATACATCTATATGTCAATGCACATGCTGTATGAAATGCACCATACTGAGTGCCTCATGTGCCCACAATCTCAAATGCTCATCCACTCAATACTATATATGGCTCGTACAGCCCAGGGAAGATCCATCCCGAAATATATGCATCTCTAACAACAGTCACTCAATACTGAGGTAGGCCATTCCATCCTATGGAAAAGATCCATCTCCAAATAATAATAATAATAACCTCACAACCACTCGGTACTGTATATGGCTCACAAGGGCTAGGGAAGATACATCCCGGAATATATGCACATCGCTGACCATAGTCATCCAGTACCGAGGAAGGCCATTCCAGCCCTATGGAGAAGATCCATCTCCAGGTATCAATACTTCGGACAAGATCCATGTCCAGGAAAGATCCATCCCTCAAAATTATCAACTGCACTCATTGGGGGTGTAAAGACTCCGGAGGGGCTTCTCTTAGCCCAAGCGCTATAACAAGCCAACAAAGGCATGTCCAATATCTCACTGCGGCATGCATCCCGATCCTATATTGTCGCTCAATATCAGGCTCTCGGCCTCACTCAATCATTACTCTCCAGTCTCATACACACGAGCTCAAAATGTCATGATACTAGCCCAAACAATGATATGATGTGTCAAATAACAATAATCGAGACTGAGGCATGATATAATATGCATGATATCAATGAAGCTAATGATATGACAGCAAGAAACAACCTCTTGGGTCTCAACAGTATTGGCGTGAAGCCTTAACAAGATTATTAGCATGATTTAAAGCTCATTAACTTAATCACATAGTTATAACACAGATATCAGTAAGAAAGAGTCACTAAGGGTGCCATGGAATGATCCAGGCCGTGATTCTCACGGTGCACGCCTATACGCCCGTCACTTGGCATTTGCGTCACCTCAATAGTAATCATAGAACACATAGTTTGGGGTTTCGAACCCTCATAACCAAGTTTGTAAGCGTTACTTACCTCAACTCAAGCCAAACTCTAGCCCGCGATGCCCTTGCCTCTCGATTCAGCCTCCAAATGCTCTGTCTCTAACTAAAATCAGAACTATAACACCAATATATACTAAGGGAACAAATCCCACGCAAAAATATTCAAATTACATCAAGAATCCCAAAATTGGTCAAACCTGACCCCGGGGCCCACGACTAGGAATTCGATAAAAATCACATCAATATAATCTTTATCCTCCTACAAGTCTACACATACCAAGAACATCAAAATAGGACCTCAAATTCCCAATCAAAGCTCTCCAAAACTCAAATCCTAATCCTTTAGCTTCACCCCCAAACTCCCCACTAATTTCATGATTAGGTAGTGGAAAAATCATCACAAACACAATAAATAAAACCCAAGTAGCTTACCTCACTGAAACCTCTTGATTCCCTCTTGAAATCACTGCTTGGAGCTCCAAAATTGCACAAAATGATGAAGAAATGACTGAAAATTGCGAAGGCAAGAATTTATATGTTCTGCCCAGGGGTTCTGCATTTGCGTTCCAATACCGCACTTGCGACCCCCGCACCTGCGACAAAAAGGTTCGCTTCTGCGGAATTTCACTTAAACTTCTCGTCTGCACCTGCGATCAAGCCACCGCATCTGCGGACTCGCAAGTGAGACATAAATTTTGCATTTGTGATGCATGCCCAACCAACTGGTCTTCGCTCCTGCAATAAAAATGCCGCTTCTGCGGCTCGCACCTGCAATCCTCAATCCGCAGGTGCGGTTATGACAGAAACTCAGCAGCTTCAGCTGCAAACTCTAACTTCCAAACTTCCCGATAACTATCCGAAACCATCTCGAGGCCCCCGAGACCTCAACCAAAAGTACGAACAAGTCATATACCACTATTCAAACCTATACCAATCTTCGGAACACTCAAAACAACATCAAATCATCTAAACACCCTCGAATTCAAGCCTAAGAATTCCAAAACTTTTGAATTCCGTATTCGATCAAAAATTCTATCAAATCTCATCTGAATGACCTGAAATTTTGCACACACGTCACAAATAACACAACGGACCTACTACAACTTCCGAAATTTTATTTCGGCCCCGATATCAAAATTTCCACTGTCGACCGGAAAACACCAAATTTCTAACTTCGCCAATTCAAGTTTAAATCTTCCACGAACCTCCAAAATATATTCCGGACGGCTCCCAAGTCCTAAATCACCTAACGGAGCTAACCAAATTATAAAAATCCAAATCCGGTATCTTTTAAACATAAGTCAACATCCGGTTGATTTTTCCAACTTAAGCTTACTCAAAAGAGACTAAGTGTCTCATACCTCTCCAAACCTCTCCGAACCCGAACCAACCAACCAGATACCACATAATACGGCTGAAAAAGACATAAAAAAGCAGAAATGGGGGAAACAGGGCTTAAATTTATAAAATGACCGGTCGGGTCGTTACATTTATTGATGTCTGCTCAACATTTCTCATAATTATAACATTGCATATAAAACTTTGAAAAGTTAAACGTGTAACATTGAATAATATTATTAGTGCAATAGCCTTATATATTTTTAAAAAGTGAATTATCTACGCTATTATCCAAGAACTCGTACCTCTTCTTTCTTAAATATTTTTCTTTTTCTTTTATCATTTATATATAGTTTACATGTAAGATTTATACAAAGTTCGAAGTGATTTTTTTTAATTTTCTTCATGGTTCAAATAAGAAACAAGTTAATAAGTAAATTTTAATTAATTTTATGCTCTAAAATTTTAAAAATCATAATTAAATAACTGCTAAATGAAGTGTTTCTTATAATATTTAACATAAATTGAGGCACTTCAGAATATATATATATTTGTGTAATTAAGATCAAGTTTGAAATGAAAAGAAAAGGCATTAATTTGTGTGTGTGTGTGTGTGTGAAAAGAAAAGGTATTAATTTTAAATTTTAGTCCTTTATTATAGGTAAATATTATTTCCTAAATAGTATTCTATTGGGTTAAGAAACTCACGTTTCTTGTTAATTAATATGTTATGATGGCCAAAGGCTAAAAATTAGGACTCTTACTTAGTTTAATAAGGAAATATTTAATAACCAAAATTTTAGGTGATTTAAATACCCTAAATATTAGGAAAGTAACTTAAATTATAATTATATCCAATGTGAAATTTATTTTTAGAGATTTATAATAGGAGCTCGGAGGAGAGAGAATCTCCTCTTTCTCACTAAAATACCTATCCATGCAAAATTCAAAGATTTCTAATATAATCCCCCGTAAACCTCCCGATTTTGATCCAATGCATTCCACAGTAACTACTACTCCTTCCAACCCTAGTTTTAAAGACAAACTAATCGATAGATTACAAGATGATCAGATTAACTTGATTATTGATTCACATGACCAATCTCATTCAATTCCTCCTAATGGTATGGAAAACCTAATCCCTCACTCAAATGATGATCATCTAATTCACTATCTCCAGAAGATCTCCAACGAATTTACTCTCCCTGGAAGTACTCAACGATTATAAAACTACAAGGAATGAGAATTCAACACTAATTACTCAACCAGAAAACTCAACACTTGTGGAAACTAAAGAAAAACTTCCCACTGATCGATCTAGGGGCAGATTATTATAGTACAAATTTTAGCAATGAAGATAGCATGCTCAAAGTCCTCCACAATGGCCCCAGGTTCATTTTTGGCCACTTCCTATCTGTTCAAAAATGGGTGCCCAATTTTATTGCCTCAAAGGCTAACTATCACAAGCCGCTATATGGATACGCTTACCACAATTGCCAACAGAATTTTATGATGGACTAATACTCAAAAATGTTGGCAACAAGATTGGCAAGCTACTAAAGATTGATGCATGCACTTCTTCCATTCTAAGGGGTCGTTATGCTAGGTTATGTATAGAAGTTCCATTGGAGGTCTCTGTTACACCATTCATTTTCATTGGCCAACATAAACAGGAAATTCACTATGAAGGGTAAATTTTTTATACAAAAACTGTGGCAGATTAGGGCATTCAATGGCCTCATGCAACTATACAAAGCAAAGAAGCAAATCCTTCAATCTAGAAGAAGATTGCATCACTAGACAATCCAAGGCATTGGACACTTCCAACTCTAGCATGCAAACATGATCTCTTCTGCCCAAAGAGGATGCCTGGCACACTATTGATTTCCCCAAAAAAGAAGATCTATCTACAAGCCAAAAATGCAGCATCACAACTCTGGTAAGACAGTGGTTCCATTCCTTCCCACCCCAAGTAAGTCTACACCCCCTCTAAAAAATATTAACCTAAATGACAAAGTTATTACTACTCCTTTTCTACATGCTGAGAAGTTTAACCAAAACAAAAATCACATTGTCACAAACAAAAATTTCGATGCATTGGAATCCCCGTCTAACATCACCAATACAAACCCAAATATCCTAGGAAATATCGACACTTCTTGCGGCTATTGATGTGGCAGTTAGTGAGCCAATGGACTTCCATTTGGCAGCCCCTAAAATACACTAATTAAATAACATGCAGCCTAATAATTGTACTCCTACGTCTAATGATGCCCTAACTCCCCCTAAAACAAATCGTATTTCACACTCAAATAACTCTAAACTCACCAATAGTATTCAATCCCTCTCTAATGAGGACTTACCTCCCTTCATGGAGAGTAATTCTCCACATCTACTCTCTAACCACGTAGACAATGAATTATACATCCACCCCCAAATGGCCAATGAAACCAACCACGTTTCTCTAACAAAATCCAAGCCAAATCTTTTTAATACCACTGTTCCAAGTAATCTCAAAGATATCCCTACAGATATCATCATTGAAAGTCTCCCCAATATGGCTACTACAATACAACCCTAGACATGTGACGACCCGGCCAGTCGTTTCATGAGTTACCACTTTGTTTTCCCCATTTCTACTTCTTTATGCTTCGTTATCCGTCATATGTGGTATCGGGTTGGTCGGATCGAATCCGGAATGGCTTTGGTAAGGTTTGAGACACTTAGTCTCTTTTAAGGAAGTTTGAGTTGGAAAAGTCAATTGGATGTTGACTTATATGTTAGAGGGATCGGATGTGAGTTTCGATGGTTTGGTTAGCTTTGGGAGGTGATTTGTGACTTAGGAACGTGATCGGAATGAATTTTGGAGGTCCGCAGTAGATTTAGGCTTGAATTGGCGAAGTTGATATTTTGACGATTTCCGTTGGTAGGCAAGATTTTGATATAGGGGTCGGAATGGAATTCCGAGAGTTGCAGTAGCTTTGTTGGGTCATTTTGGATGTGCGTGCAAATTTTCAGGTCATTCGGACGTGTTTTGGTTGGGTTTTTTATCAAAAGCATAATTTGGAAGATTTTAGAAACTTAGGCTTGAATCCGAGGTATTTAGTTGATTTGATGTTATTTGAAGTGTTTTGGTGATTGGAACAAGTTTGTATTAGGTATTGGGTTATGTTTGTGCTTTTTGTTGAGGTCCCGGGGGTCCTCGGGATGATTTCGGGTGGTCGTCGGAGAGGTTGAGATGTTTTGCAGTTGCTGCTGTTTTTGCTGCTTCTGGTGTTTTCGAACCTGCCGTTTGGGGACCGTAGGTGCGGTGCCGCACGTGTGTAAGGGGAAGCCGCAGAAGCGGATTTGAGAGGAAGAGACAGGAACCGCAAATGCGGTATTTGGACCGCACCTGTGGAGTCGCAAGTGCGTAGATTGGATCGTAGATGCGGAATTGGTCCGCTAAGTGAATTCCGCAGAAGCGAAGGATTAGACCATATATGCTGTACCATAGAAGCGGGTTTTGGACCGCAGATGCCGGTATACCTAGGCAGATGAATTAAAAGAGCCCTTCGCGAATTTTGGGTTATTTCACCATTTTTGACTCCGGCTTGGGAGCTTTTGGACAATTTGGAAGAGGGTTTTCAAGGGAACTTCGTTAAGGTAAGGATTTTGGACCTAAAACATATTTCTATGGTAGAGTTTCATGGATTAAGGATGTAATTAAAGAAATTAAAAGGCTAAAAATGGAGGATTAGGGCTTGAGTTTAAGAGGCCATAAATTGAGGAATTGAGGGGTCATTTGGACTCCGATTTTGGTATTCTTGATATGCATAGACTCGTGGGGAGATGAGGAACCTATTGATGTAAAAAATTTGAATTCTAAGATGTGGGCCCGAGGCTCGGGTTTTGGTAATTTCGGGATTTGTGCTCTTTGTTGATTGTTTTCGCTTGGGCTTCGTTCCTTTAGCATATGTTGACGTACTCGTTCTGATTTTGGATAGATTCGACGTGCGTAGAGGCCAATTTGAGGGGCAAAGGCATCGCGAGCTAGAGATTTAGCCGGTTCGAAGTGAGTAATGATTGTAAATGATGTTCTGAGGGTTTGAAACCTCGAATTGCGCAACGTAGTGCTATATTGAGGTGAGGCACACGCTTGATAACAAGCATGGGGTCGTGCACTATTGAGGATTGTGACTTAGTCCATCCCGATTGATGATTTTACCGCGTATTTGACTAAAAACTATTTGTCATCATCATTATTTGGGTTGAATGCCATATTTGGGCCTAGTGCCAACTATTTGAACCCTTCGTGGATTTTTGTTGATATTTTCTCACTATTTTGACTTTATACTTGAACTCAGTCATGTTATTTTCCACTGTTTTACTACTCAACCATGTTTACTCAGTTTTAATACTTAAATGACATTTTTAAATGATGTTTGGGCTAAGAAACACTATTTTACTACAGCTCGAGGGGCTTGTGAGGATTTTTGACTGAGTAAGGCCGAGGGACTGTGTTGTAAGGATACTTTTAGGTTGGGCTGCACGCCGCAATGGTGATACACTTATTTGATTATGAGGCCAAGGGCCTGAGATATGCACGCCACAAGGTGGCTTGTTGATATTGATATGAGGCCGAGAGCATGTTTATGAGGCCACGAGGTGGCTTGATATTGCGCTTGGGCCGTAAGGGGACCCTCCCGGAGTCTGTACACCCCCAGTGAGCGCGGGTACCTATTGTGATGTGAGTATTGTTCTATGTGATTGCCCGAGGGACTGGTACTGATCTGAGATGTTGCTCGAGGGGTGTATTTGTTGATACTATGCCCTAGGGGCGACTTTTATTTGTTTACTTTATCTTAATTATCTGTCAAATTACCTATTTACTGGTTGAAAGAAAAAATTTCTTGACTTTTACTGGTTTTACTAATTTTAAGTGATTTTACTACTTCATTATAGAATGTTTTGTGCCTTATGTGATTTCTTACCTTCAGTTGTTATTTACATTTGTTACTCACTGAGTTGGAGTACTCACTTTACTCCCTGCACCCCTATGTGCAGATTCAGGCATTGTTGATCCCACTCCCGAGTGCTGATTCATTCCAGCTTCAGGCGGATCTTCGAGGAGTCTTTCGGTAGCTATTGGTGTTCCCAGCCTGGAGCTCCTCCCTATCTCTTTCCTTTATGTCCTTAGTTCAGTATGTAAACGTTGTGGTTACATTTGAGGACTTAGTGTGGTTAGATGCTCGTGACTTGTGACACCCAGGTCAGGGCTGTGTTGGGTTGTACTTCCGCACTTTATTGACATTATCCGCTACTTAGTATTGCTATATCATATTTTAGAATGTTTTTATGTTATTTAACTGTTTAAAAAGTGAATTGGGTTTAATTGGCTGGTCTTGCCTTCATGAGAAACGCCATCACGATCGGGTTCGGGTTTAGGGTCGTGACAAGTTGGTATCAGAGCCTAGGTTATATAGGTCTTACGAGTCATGAGTAGGTTTAGTAGAGTCTCGCAGATCGGTACGTAGGCGTCTGTATTTATCCTCGAGAGGCTGCAGAACCTTTAGGGAAAATTTCACATTCTTGAATTCCTATCATGCGTCCTTGATTCAGCTTGAAAAGTAACTCTTTGAATCCTTTCCACGCGTTCGTATACGCGCATGAGCGCTCGATATCGGATATGCATCGATGGCTTATGATTCCCTAATCGAGTGGCGAGATGTGATCTCTGTGCGTTGTGTTGGGCCAGTCCGGAGGACTCGAGGCCGGATTTTTACCTATAGTTTGAGCCTTGAGCTATTAATTTCGTGAGCGCATGTTTTTGCATCCATATGTTCTGTTATGTCCCTATTAAGGGAGGTGATGACTGGATAGTTACGTGATGAGTGTGATGTGACTACGAGATGTATTCATATGATTTGGAAGCGATGAGAAGGGTCTGCTGGAGGATAGGAGGACTATTAGGTACTCGATTTTCATCTTGATTTGAGGTATAGCCCCGAGTTATGGGTGTGTGAAGAATCTTCCCATGTTTCCTAGTTGGGAGTGGAGTAAATTTCATGTTGCGGTCTGAGTTCAGACTCAGGAAGTTTAAGCGACTGCATAATGTTTATAATGGTGGAAGGTATATAGAAATGTTAGTTTGAGGCAAAGCATGTGGGGTTATCTCCTGCGGATTGTTCTGAAGTTGCGTAATCCCTTATGTCATTTATTGGAAGATCTCTGTTACCAAGGAAATATATGTTTTACAATTTAAATATGGGGGTCTCAAGAGAGTAGGCTTGACTACTACGAGAGTGAATGCGAGATTTGCAGAAGATATAAAGTACCAGATGGTCTGTGTTTCACGAGCTTATGACGGATTGAGTTTAATCTCACTTTGGTATTATGGCAGCAATAAAGTATATGTGTTATGAGTTACGGTGTATATTTTGGTCTATGGCTTCGAGCCAAGTGGGGGAGTCCACTATTAATTAGTCGATTGCACGATTATGTGCTATGTTGGTTCCAGTTTGAGGCGTGCGGGTGAATCAGTCATCGGCCCAGCGCCAGTTAATTCACCACCACTCGCCCAGTCAGCTAGGGGTCACTCTAAAGGGGAAGGTCGATCAGGTGGTGGTCAGGCCCGTTTCTATGCACTCCCAAGCAGACCCGATGTTATTGCTTCAGATGCTGTTATCACAGGTATTGTTTCAGTCTGCCACAGAGATGCCTCCGTATTATTTGGTCTTGGTTCCACCTTTTTTTATGTGTCATCATACTTTTCTCGTTATTTGGGTACGCCCCATGAGTTTCTTTCTTTACCTGTTCATGTATCTACCCCGGTGGGCGATACTGTTATTGTAGACCATGTGTACCGGTCGTGTGTGGTGACTATTGGGGTCTAGAGACTCGAGTGGATCTGTTATTATTGAGCATGGTGGATTTTGATGTCATTTTGGGCATAGATTGGTTATCTCTATGTTGTGCTATTCTGGACTGTCATGCTAAGACAGTCACATTAGCTATACCGGGTATGCCACAGATCGAGTGGCGAGGTGTGACTGATTATGTTCATAGTAAAGTGATCTCTTTCTTGAAACCCAGCATATGGTTGGGAAAAGTTGTCTTTCGTATCTAGCCTTTGTGAGGGATGTCGGTGCTGAGACTCCCATCATTGATTCAGTTCCAGTTGTGAGGGATTTTCCCAATGTGTTTCCTGCAGACCTGTCGGGCATGCCACCGGACAGGGACATTGATTTTGGTATTGACCAGGTGTCGGGCACTCAGCCCATTTCTATTCCGCCGTATCATATGGCACCAGTGGAGTTGAAGGAATTAAAAGAATAGCTTCAGGAACTCCTTGATAAAGGGATCATTCGGCCTAGTGTGTCACCTTGGGGTGCGCCGGTTCTGTTTGTGAAAAAGAAGGATGGCACAATGAGAATGTGCATTGATTATAGGCAATTGAACAAGGTAAAAATTAAGAACAAGTATCCCTTGCCTCGTATTGATGATTTATTCGACCAGCTTCAGGGAGTGAGAGTGTTCTCCAAGATTGATCTCCGTTCAGGTTATCACCAGTTGAAGATCAGGGACTCGGATATTCTTAAGACAACTTTCAGGACCTGATATGGTCATTATGAGTTCTTAGTGATGTCTTTTGGGCTAACCAATGCCCCAGAAGCGTTCATGCATTTGATGAACAGCGTGTTCCGGCCTTATCTCGATTCATTTGTCATAGTCTTCATTGATGATATTCTGGAGTATTCACGTAGTCAGGAGGAGAACGCGGAGTATTTGATAGTTGTGTTGCAGAGATTGAGGGAGGAGAAGCTTTATGCAAAATTCTCCAAGTGTGAGTTTTGGCTCAGTTCAGTGGCTTTCTTTGGGCACGTGGTGTCCAGCGAGGGTATTCAGGTTAATCCGAAGAAGATAGAGGCGGTACAGAGTTGGCCTAGACCATCCTCAGCCACAGAGATTCGCAACTTTCTTGGTTTGGCAGGATATTATCATCGGTTTGTTTAGGGATTCTCATCTATCGCATCGCCCTTAACCAAGTTGACTCAGAAGGGTGTTTCATTTGTATGGTCGGACGAGTGTGAGGAGAGCTTTCAGAAGCTCAAGATAGCTTTGACCACAACTCCAGTGTTAGTTTTGCCATCAGCTTCAGGTTCATATACCGTGTATTGTGATGCTTCGAGAGTTGGGATTGGTTGTGTGTTGATGCAGGAGGGTAGAGTTATTGCTTATGCTTCTCGTCAGTTGAAGCCCCATGAGAAGAACTACCCCGTTCATGATTTGGAGTTGGCTACCATAGTTCACGCATTGAAGATTTAGAGGCATTACTTGTATGGCGTATCTTGTGAGGTGTTCACTGATCATCGTAGTCTTCAGCACTTGTTCAAGCAAAAGGACCTTAATTTGAGGCAGCGGAGGTGGTTGGAGTTGCTTAAGGATTATGATATCACTATATTGTATCATCCGAGAAATGCTAATGTGGTGGCCGATGCTTTTAGCCAAAAGGCAGTGAGTATGAGGAGTTTGGCATATGTTCCAGTTGGGGAGAGACCTCTTGCGGTTGATGTGCAGGCCCTGGCTAATCGGTTCGTGAGGTTGGATATTTCGGATCCCAGTCGGGTGTTGGCTTGTGTGGTTTCTTGGTCTTCCTTATATGATCTCATTGGAGAGCGACAGTATGATGATCCACATTTGCTTGTCCTTAAGGACAGAGTTCAGCATGATGATGCTAGAGATGTGACCATTGGAGATGATGGGGTGTTGAGGATGCAGGGCTGGATTTGTGTGCCCAATGTGGATGGGCTTCGGGAGTTGATTCTGGAAGAGGCCCATAGCTCGCGGTATTCCATTCATTCGGGTGCCGCGAAGATGTATCAGGATCTGAGACAACATTATTGGTGGAGAAGAATGAAGAAAGACATTGTGGGATTTGTATCTCGATGTCTCAATTATCAGCATATGAAATATGAGCATCAGAGACCGGGTGGCTTGCTTCAGCAGATGGATATTGCCGAGTGGAAGTGGGAGAGGATCACAATGGACTTTGTTGTTGGACTTCCACGGACTTTGAGAAAGTTCGATGCTATTTGGGTGATTGTGGATTGGCTGACCAAGTCCGTGCACTTCATTCTTGTGTGTACTACCTATTCTTCAGAGAGGTTGGAAAGGATCTATATCCAGGAGATTGTTCGCTTGCATGGTGTTCCAGTTTCCATCATTTCAGATAGAGGTACTCAGTTTACTTCACAATTTTGGAGGGCTGTGCAGAGAGAGTTGGGTACTCAGGTTGAGTTAAGCATAGCTTTTCACCCTCAGACAGACGGGCAGTCGTGTGCACTATTCAGATATTGGATGACATGTTGCATGATTATGTCATTGATTTCGGAGGGTCAGGGGATCAGTTTCTACCACTTGCAGAGTTTGCTTATAACAACAGCTACCAGTCGAGCATTCAGATGGCTCCATATGAGGCTTTGTATGGGAGGCGGTGTAGATCTCCAGTTGGTTGGTTCGAGCCCGGTGAGGCTAAGCTATTGGGGACTGATTTGGTACAAGATGTTTTAGAAAAGGTGAAGGTGATTCAGGAGAGGCTTTGTACAGCACAGTCGAGGCAAAAGAGTTATGCTGACATGAAGGTTTGAGACGTGTCCTACATGGTTGGTGAGAAGGTTCTATTGAAGGTTTCACCCATGAAGGGTGTTATGAGATTCGGGAAGAAAGGGAAATTGAGTCCGCGATTCATTGGGCCTTTTGAAGTGCTTCGGAGGATTGGGGAGGTGGCTTATGAGCTTGCTTTGCTGCCCAGCTTGTCGAGTGTGCATACGGTATTTCATGTTACTATGCTCCGGAAGTATATTGGGGATCCGACTCATGTTCTGGATTTCATCACGGTTCAGTTGGATGATGATTTGACCTATGATGTGGAGCCAGTAGCTATTTTGGGTCATCAGGTTCGAAAGTTGAGGTCAAAGGATATAGCTTCAGTGAAAGTGCAGTGGAGAGGTCGACCCGTGGAGGAGACTACCTGGGAGACCGAGCGGGAGATGCGAAGCAGATATCTCCACCTGTTTGAGGCTTCAGGTATGTTTCTTGATTCGTTCTCGGACGAACATTTGTTTAAGTCGAGGAGGATGTGACGACCCGGCCAGTCGTCATGAGTTACCTCTCCATTTTCCCCATTTCTACTTCTGTATGCTTCGTTAACCATGATATGTGGTGTCGGGTTGGTCGGATCGAATCCGGAATGGTTTTGGTAAGGTCTGAGACACTTAGTCTCTTTAAGGAAGTTTGAGTTAGAAAAGTCAACCGGATGTTGACTTACGTATTAGAGGGCTCGGATGTGGGTTCTGATGGTTCACTTAGCTTTGGGAGGTGATTTGTGACTTAAGGAGCGTGATCGGAATGAATTTTGGAGGTCCGTAGTAGATTTAGGCTTGAATTGGCAAAGTTGATATTTTGGCAATTTCTGGTTGGTAGGCAAAATTTTGATATAGGGGTTGGAATGGAATTCCGAGAGTTACAGTAGCTTCGTTGGGTCATTTTGGATGTGCGTGCAAATTTTCAGGTCATTCGGACGTGTTTTGGTTGGATTTTTTATTGAAAGCGTAATTTGGAAGATTTTAAAAACTTAGGCTTGAATCCGAGGTATTTTAGTTGATTTGATGTTGTTTGAAGTGTTTTGGTGATTGGAACAAGATTGTATGAGGTATTGGGTTATGTTTGTGCTTTTGGTTGAGGTCCCGGGGGCCTCGGGATGATTTTGGGTGGTCGTCGGAGAGGTTGAGATGTTTTGCAGCTGCTGTTGTTTTTGCTACTTCGGGTGTTTTGGCACCTGCGGTTTGGGGACCGCAGGTGCGGTGCCGTACGTGCAGAAGGGGGAGCCGCAGAAGCAGATTTGAGAGGAAGAGTCAGGAACCGCAGATGCGGTTTTTGGACCACACCTATAGAGTCGCAGGTGCGGAGATTGGATCGCAGATGCGGAATTGGTCCGCTAAGTGAATTTCGTAGAAGTGGAGGATTATACCGCATATGCGGTACCGCAGAAGCTGGTTTTGGACCGCAGATGCGGGTATACCTGGGCAGATGAATTAGAAGAGCCCTTCGCAAATTTTGGGTTATTTCACCATTTTTGACTTCGGCTTGAGAGCTTTTGGACGATTTGGAAGAGGGTATTCAAGGGAACTTTGTTAAGGTAAAGATTTTGGACCTAAAACACATTTCTATGGTAGAGTTTCATGGATTAAGGCTGTAATTAAAGGAATTAAAAGGCTAACAATGGAGGATCAGGGCTTGAGTTTGAGAAGCCTTAAATTGAGGATTTGAGGGGTCATTTGGACTCCGATTTTTTTTATTCTTGATATGCATAGACTAGTAGGGAGATGAGGAACCTATTGATGTAAAAAAAATTGAATTCCGAGATGTGGGCTCGAGGCTCGAGTTTTGGTAATTTCGGGATTTGTGCCTTTTGTTGATTGATTTCGCTTGGGTTTTGTTCTCTTAGCATATGTTGACGTACTTGTTCTGATTTTGGATAGATTCCACGCGCGTGGAGGTCGATTCGAGGGGCAAAAGAATCGCGAGTTAGAGATTTAGCCGGTTCGAGGTGAGTAATGATTGTAAATGATGTTCTGATGGTTTGAAACCTCGGATTGCACATCGTATTGCTATATTGAGGTGAGGCACACGCTCGATGACAAGTGTGGAGTCGTTCACTATTGGGGATTGTGACTTGGTCCGTCCCAATTGATGATTTTACCGCGTATTTGACTGAAAACTATTTGCTATCATCATTATTTGGGATGAATGCCATATTTGGGCCTAGTGCCAACTATTTGAATCTTTCGTGGATTTTTATAGACATTTCCTCACTATTTTAACTTTATACTTGAACTCAGTCATATTATTTTCCGTTGTTTTACTACTCAGCCATGTTTATTCAGTTTTAATATTTAAATGGCATTTTTAATGATGTTTGGGCTGAGAAACACTGTTTTACTACTGCCCGAGGGGCTTGTAAGGATGTTTGCCTGAGTAAGGCCAAGGGCTTGTGTTGTGAGGATACTTTTGGGTCAGGCTACACGCCGCAGCGGTGATACACTGATTTGATTATAAGGCCAAGGGCCTGAGATATGTATGCCACGAGGTGGCTTATTGATATTGATATGAGGCCGAGAGCCTTTTATGATGCCACGAGGTGGCTTGATATTATGCTTGGGCCGTAAGGGGGCCCTCCCGGAGTCTGTACACCCCCAGTGAGCGCGGGTACCCATTGTGATGTGAGATTGAGCCCGAGGGGCTGGTATTGTTCTATGTGATTGCCCGAGGGGCTGGTACTTATCTGAGATGTTGCCGAGGGGCGGATTTGGTGATACTGTGCCTAAGGGGCGAACTTCTATTTGTTTACTTTATCTTAATTATCTATCAAATTACATGTTTACTGGTTGAAAAAGGATTTTACTTGACTTTTACTGGTTTTATTAATTTTAAGTGATTTTATTGCTTCATTATAGAATGCTTTGTGCCTTATGTGATTTCTTACCTTCAGTTGTTATTTACATTTGTTACTCACTGAGTTGGAGTACTCATTTTACTCCCTGCACCCCTGTATGCAGATTCAAGCGTTGTTGGTCCCGCTCCCGAGTGCTGATTCATTTCAGCTTCAGGCGGATCTTCGAGGAGTCTTTAGGTAGCTGTTGGCGTTCGCAGCCTGGAGCTCCTCCCTAACTCTTTCCTTTATGTCCTTAGTTCAGTATTTAAACTTTGTGGTTACATTTGAGGACTTAGTGTGGTTAGATGCTCGTGACTTGTGACACCCCGGTTAGGGTTGTGTTGGGTTGTACTTCCGCACTTTATTGACACTATCCGCTACTTAGTATTGATATATCATGTTTTAGAATGCTTTTATGTTATTTAACTGTTTAAAAAGTGAATTGGGTTTAATTGGCTAGCCTTGTCTTCACGAGAGGCGCCATCACGACCGGGTTCAGGTTTAGGGTCGTGACAAGACAACTCTCTCCTAGTATTCATGTATACCCTACTTCTTCTCTTAACAATGCCAAGAATCCCAATAACCCAGAGAAGAAGATATTGTTTAGTGTAAATACTAAGGTACCAACGAGTCCTAAACATGTCCAACCCACCTCTACCACCAAATTCACCAACAGGCAATCAAACATTCTTCATCCAGCCACCACTACCACAAGATCACCAACCTCTTTCATGGGTGGAACAAGCTCTCATGGGCCATGCAATAACATTCAGCATGGTTCTAAATGGACAGGAAACGATCATTGTGCTCCAAAACTCCCACTTCCTAGCGTAATTAGTTTCAGAAGGGATGAACATGGCGATGAGCAATTATCTCAACCATCTGTGGATGAACAACATCCTTCATCCTCTAGCCCCATTCCTGAACCTGAGTCAAGCTCAAGCAATGAGAAATCATTGGAGTCTACCCCCTCACTTCAATCCAATCCAATCTCAGCAAGTTCCAATCGATCTCTCCTTCTTCCCACCAGGGGAGATCAACAATATGAACCCAATCTTCATTCCTTGGACAACTTCATTGGACAGTGTAGCTCCACAAAATAACTCCAACATGCAGCCACCACCCCATGCACACCCTACACCCCCCCAAGACCCTCATGCTCTACCTCAGATCCATCAAATGATCCCTCAGGCTCAGGCCCCTCCCAATGCACCAGAACCAGAAAACATAGAAATGGAGGAGGAGGAAGACGTAAAAATGCTGGGATCAGGACCAGTCCTAGAGTTTTCAAGAATCAACAAAGTAAAAGTGTATCTATTCAGGGATCAATGAGAGAAGAGATATGTACTCAGTTGCCCAGCAACACTTTACAAATTCTCAATGGATGTGAGGCCTCCTCAGGACCCAACGATGGGAAACCATGCAATGATCTTAGTTCCATCATAGGGGAGGAATCCAGTCCTTCAAGCCCAGAGGGAAAATGGGTCAGCAACCAACCATGCAATCATGTATAGGCCTACTAATATTATAATTTAGAACATCCGAGGAGGTAACAACGAGAATTTCAGGGTTAATTTTTGGGAAATGTGGGACACTCATAGGCCTTGCATGGTTACTTTGTTAGAAACTAGAATGGAAAGTCACATGTCTCTTCTAAATGACTTTGATTTTTTCCAAATGATCGAGGTTCCTAATGAAGGTCAGTCCGGTGGCATTGTGCCCTTATGGGATGCTAGTATTGTCAAGGTGCATTACTTTGTTAGGAATAATCAAGAGATACATGCCACTATTGAGGTACTCCCTTCTAACACTACTTGCCTTTTTTCTTCCATTTATGCTAGTACTAAGCTTTATAAACGAGTTGAAATGTGGAATAACATAGAAAATGTTAGCAATAATTTTAAGGGACCTTGGTTACTAGGGGTGATTTCAATGATGTCCTTACTTCAAATGATAAATTAGGTGGTAACTCCATAAACCGTAGACGTAGCAATACTATTTAAAATAGTATTAACCGATGTAACCTTTTAGATCTAGGCTACAAGGGTTGTAAATATACATGGTCTAACCATAGGGAAAAATCTAAAGGGTTGATTATGGAACGTCTTGATAGAATCTTTGTCAACAAAGATTGGATTTCTCTATACCCTAAAGTTGTCATCCTTCACCTTCCAAAAATTCACTCCGATCATAATCCTCTTCTCATTAATCTAATCCTTAAGAAGGGAGACAGTAGAAATAAACCTTTTTGTTTGGAAATAATTTGGTGTAGGCATCCAGACTTTATCAATATTGTCAAGCAATGTTGGCTAGGCAAAGACTTGGTTGATGCCCAAAATATTTTTACTAAAGAGGTTAAAAATTGAAAATACTACGTTTGGGGATATTTTTTAAAAAAAGAGGAAAATCCTAGCTAGACTAAATGGTATTCAATCTTCCCCTCATTACGAAAGTAGTCACTTCCTTCAAAACCTTGAGTCCCACCTCCAACTGGAATATAACAATATTCTTCATATGGAGCATGACTTTTGGAAGCTAAGGTCTAGGAGTAATTGGCTAAATGAAGGTGATGTCAACACCAAGTATTTTCACATTATGGCTTCAAATTGTAAATGTCGTAATGCCATAATGTATTTCACCAAAGATAATGGAGAATGGATCTCTGACCCAAAGCAAATAATTGATCACACACTATCCTTCTTTAGAGAAGCCTTTCAAACTGTCAAGATTGCTTCCCTAATAAATAATTCAATCTTTGATCCCTCAAATGCCAATAAGCCTGATCTAACCTGCCTAGACTACCCTCTTACCAATATAGAAATCATTAAGGCTATTTTTTCATTCAAACCTTTTAAAGCACTAGGTCCGGATGGCATCCATCCATTCTTCTACCAACAATATTGGCATATAATAGGAAACTCCTTCACTTCTTACTGCCACCAAGTTTTCAACTCTCAGTCATTACCTAGTGGCATCAATGATACTTACTTATGTCTCATTCCCAAATTCCCTAATGCAAATAATCTTAAAAAATTTAGATCTATTGGATTGTGCAATACTGCCTATAAAGTCATCACTAAAATAATTGTTAATAGAATGAAGCCTTTCCTACCCCTCCTAATTAGCCAATGCAATCCAGCTTCATTAAAAATAGAAGAACTAGTGATAATGCTATCATAATTCAAGAAATTATGAATAGCCTTAGGCGTTCAAAAAAAATCAATTTGGATGTGCTTATTAAACTGGACCTAGAGAAAGCTTTTGATAGACTTGAATGGTCGTTTGTCCACAAGACTCTTCAATACTTCAAATTTCCTCCAAAGATTACTAGGCTCATTATGCATTGCATAACTACTAGCTCAATAGGTGTTCTAGTTAATGGGACAAAAACTAACTTTTTCCAAATTGGGATCCCATCCAATTTGGCCATAGGGGCCCTTCTTTGTCCCATATTCTATTCGCAGATGACATAACTCTTATGGGAAAAGCTAATAAGAAAACAAGCCTTTGCATAAAAAGATGCATGGACTTTTTCACTATGGAATCTGGTCTAGCCATAAACAAAGCTAAATCAAGAATTGTCATTCCGACAAATTGCTCAAAAGATCAATCAAACTTCTTAACATCTCTTTTTGGTATAAAATCTACCAATGATTTTGGTAAATACCTGGTTTTTCCAATCCTTAACAAATACCCTAAAGCCAAAGACTTCCAATTCATCTTGGACAAGTTACATTCCAAACTATCCCACTGAAAATGCTCTTTTTTTAATATGGCTGGTCGTACCACCCTAGCAACTAATACTCTAGGGCAATTCCTTTCCATTTAATGCAATACACTCTTTTTCCACCCAAAACACTAAAATCCATTGATAAAATCCAAAGAGACCTTTATCTGGGGCTCTACAAGTATAGCTAAAAAACTTCATCTAATTAGCTGGGATATTATTACTAGGGGAAAAAGGAGGGTGGTTTGGGTATTCGTCAGGCAAAAGAGAAAAATTTGATTCTCCTTTCTAGCCTAGTCTGGAGACTCTTAAAAAATCCTTTCACTCCTTGGTGTCACCTCATCATGTCCAAATATGCTCAATCTAAGTCAATAACTAATACTTCCTTCATTTGGAAATCCATTCTCAAGGGGTGGAAAATATGCAACAAGGGAATTCTTTGGCATACTTCTAATAATTCTCAATTGAATATCTAGTATAACAATTGGATTTATAATTCCTCTTCTCTAAGAAACTCTATTGAGGGCCCTCTCAGCAAGAATGAGAGTAACCTTTCACTAGGGTGCCTAATCAAGAACAAAAATTGGGACTTAAAGGCAATATCCTTTGAATTACCTCCTGAGGTGATCTATAATATTAGCATTACTCCAACACCCTCAAACAACTCCAAAGTTGATGAAATTAGCTGGAGACTAAGCTCAAATGGTACCTTCTCTACAAAGTCTTGCTATAATCTCCTCACTAACACTAATCTTTCTTCAAACTCCTTTAAATGGATATGGGACCTTCGTTGTCCTAATAAAATTAAAATCTTCCTTTGGAAATGCTCTCATAACCGTATCCCTTGTCGAGCCTACCTAAACAAAATTGAAATGAACATTGACGCCACTTGCACCACATGCAGATTAGGCATTGAAAATATCCAACACATTTTCTTAAACTGCTCATTCACCTGCCAATTCTGGACGAACATGGGCATCACTTCCCTTAACACAACTGGACATGTTAACTGGCTTGAGGACCTACGTGATTTCTTCATCCGTCAAAACTCTCACAACATTTGTTGGGAAACTCTCTTCCCATTCTGCATATGGAAAATTTGAAAAAACAGAAGTAAAAATAACATAAATAACTTAAACTGTTTTCTGGATGTGAAAAAACCAATGCACTTTGCATGGGAATATATCTTCTTCACAGAAAGAAATCCTTTCACTGCCAAAAAAGTTTCAATTAAGATCAAGTGGCATAAATCGCCTAAAAATATTATTAAACTAAACTGTGATGGAGCTTTCTCTTCTAAAAATAATGCAGCAGGAATTGGTGGGTCATTCCGTAACAGCAATGGAGACTGGATCATGGGTTACCATAAAGCAATACATACCTGCTCGCCAATTCATGTAGAGCCGTTGGCCCTGCTAGAAGGTCTCAAAATTGCAAAGGATTTTAATCTTGCAAATATGGAAATTGAAACTGATAGCACTGACGTCAGTAAACTCATGAAGATTGTACTAATTTTCATAACATTATTTTTGAATACAAATGGTTAATGCACCAACTGAAGCTTCCAATCCTGAAGCATAATTTTAGGGAAGAAAACGAAGTGGCACGTCTGATGGCTAAAGAAGCAATGAAGCATCCTCCCTGTAACAAATGTGTTTACCATGCTCGTCCGCCTTATTTTACTGAACAAGAAGTATTAATGAACAAGCATGAACTTTGTAATAGTGTTAAAAGTATCTCTACCGATGTTTATACTTACTTAGCAAGTATAGGCAATACTAATGCTCTAAAGACTATGTCCTCCTGTTGTAATATGTTTTAAGTAATATAATTATCGTGCTTTTATGTTCAAAAAAGAAATTTATTTTTAGAGGGTAAAAAAAGCGAACGACATTTCGCTAAGGGCCTTCGTGCTTTTAATATAGTATAGATTAAATGTGTATTATTTTCAATCTCTCACCGACTTTATCCTATGTCATCCAAGCTGTCATGTTCTATATCTAGAGATATTATTATTAACTAAGTTTAACCCCTCATTACATAAAATTTAATAGTTTAACCGAAAGTTTATATTTTTTTGGTCAAACAATGTATTACCACAATTTTAAAGTTAATGAAATACTTTCCACCAATATTAAAATTTCAAAGTCCTAATACATAAATCCAATCCTAACATATTGAGATTTTCTTGGTTATAGGCAAAACTAGTTCCTTTATCTAGCATGCATCCTCGTTTAGCTTCCGTTTGACCATAGATTTTGACTTCATCTTTTAAAAAATTTAAAATTATTATTTTATTTATGAAATATGATCATGTTTTGAAGAAGAAAACATTAGTTTCCAAAAATTGATTTAGGACAGTTTTTGGCAAAAAAATTTCTTTCATTCACAAAATTTTAACTTTTTTTTCAAATAAAATGCATGTCTAAACTTAACTTCAACTTTCAAAAATTATTTTTTAACACAACTTAAAAAATTCTTTTTTAAATTTTAATTAAATCTATATCCTAATGCTAGCTTAATTTATATTTCTTACTTCAACTAATCCAACCAAAAAAATAAAGAAAATAAGACACATTTTATGAATTTTCTTTGATTTTCCACTTGGTGTACAATGTTCCTTTTTTAACCTAAAGAAAATAATCTCATTCAAAAAAAACTATTTGTAGAGTTCGAACCCCATTGTACCCCTTTATCTTACCAATATGCTCCAACAAGATAACATGTGGCAATTGTGTAGCGTCAAGAAAAGAGAAAGAATGAAAAAACTCCATTTCCCAAGTGTTATATAGGTTTCACTTTATAGGATTTTGAGTGGCTCGATGCATTTATGCCAGTTAAAAAGTCATAAAAGCCACAACCTCTGGAAAAGTTTTGAGCCAGTGTTTTATTCTAGCAGCTAATATATATGTCATATAACTTATAGTTTATGTCCAAGAGTATGCAAGTAAGCTAAATTATGGTGAAAAAGAATTAAAGAAAGAAAGAAAACTGAAAATCGAAAATTGAAAAATCATTATAAAACTTGAATTTTGACACATACCCGTTTGGCCATAGATTTTGATAAAATATATTTGAAATTTTTTTGGCAAATACATATTTGGCCATAGATTTTATCTACATTTTGGCAAATTCCAAAATATCAAATCTAAAAACCAGCTCAAGAATGTCACTATTACATTTTTAAAAAATTGCCCCAAATTTTTGTATTTTATAAAAGAGTCCACAATTCATTATTTTGTAACAATGTCGCTTTGTCTTCCCGGTCATCTATAGTGTATTATATAGTTCATTATAAAAATGATAATTTTGTACCAAATTTATTTATGCTTAGTACTATGGTTTGCGATAATATAATGAATGTTATTAATAAAGGTTTTGTTGGGTATTTGTGATAGTTTTTAGAACTTGTGGGTATAAATCATGTTTCATATTTTTTTCAAAAGAAAAAAGTGAAATATATTTTGAAAACTTATGTCCAAACACATTTTCATTTTCAAGACAAACTTCACCCGAATCAAATTTTTCAAAATAAATTTGGGAATCTATGACCAAAAGCTATAGCATAAAATCATGGAAATTGTCATAAAAGTTTGCCACTTGCTAATTAAGCTAGCGTTTGGCCATAGATTCCAAATTTGTTTTGAAAACCCTGATTTTGGTGATGTTTGGTTTGAAGATGAAAATGTTTGGACATACGTTTTCAAAACATATTTTCTAACTTTATTTTGGAAAAACATGTATATAATTCTCAAGTTTTGGGATTTTGGCCCAAAATCAACAATTGGGGTGATTTTGAAATTTGGGGTTTGAGATTTGGGATTTTGCCAAAATGTGGGCAAAATTTATGGCCAAACATGAATTTTAAAAATAAATTCCAAATTTATTTTGGCAAAACTCATGGCCAAACGGGGCCTAAATACTCCCTCCGATCTACTTTAATTAATTTTTTGTCATTTTTGGTGGCCCATAATATTTGATTTTTTCAAATATCAAAAAGAATTAATTTCTTTTTTCCAAAGTTACCCTAGAAATAAAGAGCCTATACGTATTAATTATAATTGCAATGAACAAAATAAAGTTAATATGGTCAATTTCATCGTTAATTAATGTTAAAAGATAAATTTTTTAATATATGTAAAACAACCAAAAAAATCAATTAAAAGGACCGGAAGAAGTAAAATTCATGTCATCCAAACCCTAACACGCAGAGAAGTCCAAACCCCCAATACACTGCCAATTTTTCTTTTTTGATAATATTATGTCATATTTGAATTAATTTCCGCGCCCCTCAACTAACACACAATCAAAGCTTCACAAACAAAACAACAAATCGCAGAACAAATAAACAAAAACCAAAGTAGAGTGTAAGGACTTTTACATTATTCTGTTTTTTTCTTTTAATCCAACGACTCAAATTAAAAGAATAGCCTGATGCACTAAACTCTCGCTATGTGCCCGTTATGTACGGGATTCCGGGAAGAGCTGGACCACAAAGGTCTATTCTATGCGGTCTTACCTTCTATTTCTGCAAGAGATTATTTTCACGACTCAAACATGTTATCTCCTGGTCACATGATAGCAACTTGACCTTCGAAAATATGGTGTACAATCAAACCTCTCTATAACAGCCTCGTTTGTTCCGAAATTTTTTGGTTGCTATAGTGAAGTGTTGTTATAGAGGATATATATTATAACATAATATAATGATCGGTTCCGGAAAAAATTCGGCTTTTTATAGTGAATAACTATTATATAGAGATGGTTTTATAGAGAGGTTAGACAGTATATTCACGTATAAAAATAAAATTTTCAAGAATCCAATGATTTAAACACTGTGAATTTCTTCAATACATGCCAAACGTATAATTTCAAGAATCATGTTGTATTGACAGCAAGTCAACTAGCCTCACTAAATACCAAATAGGGAAGTGTCAAATGTCAAGAAAAAATGAAAATAATTGTAGAGTAAAGCAACAGTTTGAATAACAATTTGATCTTTACTAAGGCAAGTGGGACAAAAGAGCACTTACATCAAATGAAAGAAAAAAGGGATGAAATGTTCGACAAAATCCGAAAAATACGCAAAGAACATGATTAAAAGAGGAAAAATGGGAAGAAAATTGAACAAAAAGAAGCAACAAATATTATTTTATTTTATATGATGGCTGGTTCATGCATTAAAAGAAAATATATCACATCACTAAACAAAAGGTCTAATAGCAAAAGTGTAAAATTCAAGATTTTCATGCTAAAGATAAGAATTTAAAATAAAAAAGAAAAAGAAAAAATAGGCACAAGAAGCAGTAAAGTGGAGAATTAATTATTTCCCAAAAAAATAGATAATAATAGTCTATAAATATAGTAATTGTTTACTTCAACAATAAAGAGAAGAAATAATGACAAGTAATGATCAATAAAACCACACCATCAAATATATACCAAGTAACATGAACTTATAATTAAGCAATTCTTTTATCTTTGCATGTTTGATTACTCATAATATAGTAGATTAATCAAGAAATATAGTGAAGTAGATAAACCATTCATAATAAATGAAACTACAAACCTTAAAAATAACTGTGATAAAATTGTATGTTTTGTAGTGTATATAAGTTGCATTCGTAAAATAATTAATGTCAAGAAATTATTGATTCTACCTCTAACTTATGTAACACAGATTCTGTAAAAATATTGTCGTACACATAACAGATTCTTTAAAAATATATTATTTTGAAGAATTCGACATTCAATCAGTTAAATTTTTTGAGAGTCAAGCAAAATTATATCTACCCATATTTCAATGCAAACAACATCTAAAAGGCGAGTAAATAACCAATTAAATGTGGAAGATTATTTGAAGTTTCTTTTAAAAAATACATGGATTCCAACTAAGAAATACATGGATTCCAAAAAGGAACAAGTCAAAAGAGCAAGGTCAGAGGTAAGAAAGTACAATTCATGGATTCCAAAATTTTCCATAAAAAGGAAAAATTAATTAGTCTTTGGAAATCCTATTTTCTGTTGAAAGCTAAACTGCTAAAGGCCAAAGAACCAAAAGTACATATAACAAAATATAAAAAATTATATGAAGAAAAATTAATTCAGTTACAAATACTCATTTCCTCTAATATTTTTTTAGGAGGAATAAATAATTAACAACATTTAATTTATTTGGTTACCATAATTTGATCCACCAAGTAATCCACCACCACCAGTAGAAGCAGCATAAATATCAGAAGTTTCATTAATTATATTACCACTGCCACCCAAATGTAAATCAGATAAATTGGGATAATTATTATTATCTTTGCCTTCTTCAATTCCTTGATCATATAGAAAACCTTTGAAAACATGGCCACCAATTCTAACAACAGCTTGATATGCAAATTCATCATCTCCATCATCTACTGAAGTCACTCTAACACACTTGAATACAGCTGGTGCTCTCACTTGTCCTGGCAATGAGGCTTTAAAACTTGCATCTACAATAATATACAAGAAAATATATACTTGCATGAAAAAAAAAGTCAAGAAAATGATAAAAACAATAATAACGACAAACTTAGTATAATCTTAAAGTGGGTTCCAATATACTCTCGGCTCAAGGGAAAATGGAAAAAGAAGCAGCAAACAATAACACCAGCAAGATAATAAGAAAAGCGAAGCAAATGTAGAAGCATGTAGCAATAAAAATCTAAGAATAAGAAAATCCAAGTGAGGCATGGCGCGAAGAGTATGTATACAGTCTTACCTTTACCTTGAGAAGGTAATGAGGCAATTTCCGACACCCAAGAAAAGATGGAAAAAGTAGTAGCAGAAGGCAGTAACACAAACATGATAATAAAAAAACCGAACCGAAAGAAATAACATATAGTAATAGAAATCTAAGGATAAGAAAATACTAACACTAAAATGATAAATCGAGGTTTTGGTAGATTTTGGGGGAGGGGGGGGGGGCGTCAAAAAATTACAGTTGAATAATGTTCATCAAGAACTAATATTCTAAGGAGTAGGAGTAAAATTCCGAAATAGAATTTGAGATTGCATTTTTAATCCCATGTTTAATTATACATACTAGTTGATATATACTTGTACAAATTTTTATATTAAAACCTTGATATTAATTAACCTACATAAGATGTTCCTGAGATTGTTATCCCCATACAATCTTCTTTGGACCCAAAAACCCCCCAAGAGTTGAACTTTATTTACTTTTACAACATCAAATCACCTAAAAGCATGCGACAGTTCATAATAAATGAATACTGTATAAATTCTTTTCAAGTGTTAAAGTGTACATAAGTTAAATTCATACCAAAATTTCTTGAAAGTTCAAAATAATTAGGTGATAAAGAAGATCATATGTTATATACTACAATAGTACTAAAAAACTTCTTGAAATATTAGGGTTGATGGGAGGTGGGGCTAGAAAATCATAATGTTTGTTAGTACTAAAACTTTTTAAAAGTTTGATCTTGGTAGGGGTCGGGCTAGAAGATCATATACACTTAACACTAAACATTTTTTAACAAAAATTTTGTAAGACAGTTTGTACGCATCTCAACTATTCCATCACATTCGAGGTATATGATTCGAGCCCCAGAAATGAAAAAATGCTTCCCCGAAAGGGGTCTCAAGTGGCGCAAATCAGGATATAGTAGGACTCCAATGCGGGTACCGGACATCGGGCGGGAAACAAAAAAATATTACATCACTAAAACTAACATAAGATAACATATTTGTAACAACTTAGTGTGTAGAAGATAATGGGCAATACCTTGATGACTAGAGCTAGTATCAAAACTTCTAGGAGGAGTAGTATTTGAAGTAGAAGTATGAGAAGCTGTAGTAGTAGCTTGAGAATTAACAAGTCTAGGTTTCTTAGCACTTGAAGTTGACTGAGAAGATGAACCAGCAGCAACATTTACATTCGTTGAAGTACCTCCAATTAGTTGTCTCTCGCGCCTTCTCGCCGCTGGTACCCAAGTACTTTTTACATGTGTTGTACAATCAAAACCTCTACTTTTACAACAAGTTCTACATCTTCTGTGTGGACAATCCTTTTTAGCTTGGTTTCCACAATCTTGACATGTTGCTGAACTTGTTGATGATACTGAACCACCAATGTTGTTGTTGCCACTGCCACTACCAAGAATGTTACTGTTTTTGGTATAATTCGTAGAATTCTGAGGTTGTTGGTTTGAAAAGAACTGAAAACCACCACCTTCGTTATCATTTCCTCGATTTCTACTAACTAAATCTTGATCGTCGAAGCTAACCATGTTTGTTAAAGGAGTTGCAGTGAGAAGCGGAATTACACCAACACCAAGAGATGTGTTCGTTGTAGAGATATTGGAACCGTTTATCGGGTCAAAATTGATGGTATTTTCTTGATGTGAATGTTGATGATGATGGTGGTGGTGAAATGAGGCGGGATGTACTACAAACATACCCATTTCAGGTGAGAGGCCATAATTGATCTGCATCTGTCGAGATGAAGATGCAGACCACATACCACTATGGCCTCCTCCACCACCACCACCGCCAGCAGCCGTGTGAGGACCATTTCCTCCACCGCTACCGATGGTGGTGCCAGCGTTGAAACCTAAAGATAGGTCCCCAATAGCAGCACCACCGGTAGCTGAATTAGAAGAATTAGCTACCCAGTCTGCAAAAGCTCCAGAATCTGAAGCCTGCAGCAGTCTCCTAGCAGTAGCCACAGCTGCAGACTTTAACAGATTTCTTCTTCTACTACTATATTTTTTGTCCTTTACCCAACAAAAACAATAGCTAGCAAGAGAAGTAAGCTGTTGATGTTGCAAAATCTTGGAAAATCTAGAGATCAACTAGAACAAAAAAACAAAACAAAAAAAGATGTGGGGTCTTTCTGAAATTCTTTTTCAGAAAAGATTTAGAGAGAAAAAAAAGAGATCTAGTTGATGGGGTATGACTTTAGTTCTGTATTTTGCTCTAATTACTGACTGGTGAATAACAGTTGGCAGAGTACTGAGGCTACTGCTTCTTCTTCTTCTTCTTGCTGCTGCTGCAGCTTCTGAGTTTTTACTGATACTATACTAATACTTCTTCTACAGTCTGTCACATTTGCCTTTAATTTTTCTTGTGAACAAAAAAAGTTCAATAACGACCTTTCCTGAGTTGGGAACTTTTCTTGTTTCTTCTTCTTCTTCTTTACACTATGCTATAATTTTTCTTGTGTAATTTTCTTCTTTCTTGTTGTTAAATAGCAACTGAACTTTCTCTCTATTTATCATCAGACAGTTTCTCTTTTTGCTTCCTTCTCTGAGATTCTTTCTTGCTATCTCTCTTCGAAAAAAACTACTGGTAAATATAAACTGATATTATTGGAGAGAGAATAGTTTTGGGATGAAAAAGAGAGGAGATAAAAGGGGGTGGTTGGGGTTGAAAGGAGTGGAGAGGGAGTATTTTGTATTGTAGTTATTGCATCATTATCTCTAAAGTCTATAAAGTCACATGTCTAGCCTTCTTTTCTCCCCCATCCTTGACACTTCCCTGTTTCTATTTTTCCTATGTTAAAAAAAAAATGCATGTTACCACCTTAACCTAAAATTGTAGCACTTGACCTAGTGGGCGTTTGGACATAAGAATGTTAAAATTTCAAAAAAGAAAAAAGTGAAAAAAAAAATCAAATAAAAATGGTATTTGAAAATTAGAATAGTGTTTGGACATGAATATAATTTCGGGTTATTTTTTAAGTTTTGTGAGTGATCTCACTGAAAATTTTGAAAAATAACTTTTTGGAGTCTTTTCAAATTTTCAAAAAATTCCAAAATGCATCTTCAAGTGAAAATTAGAAATTTTATAAACAAACGCTGATTTCGAAAAAAATAAAAAATAAAAATTCCAAAAAAAGGATTTTTTTATGTCCAAACGGGCTCTAGTTGCTCCAGTTTTGTGAGTGGTGTGCTTGGTGTTGCTCTTCTTTTATCTTTATGCCTCCGATTAATATCATAAAATAAACTTTATCGACTTACGTATTTTCTGAGACCCGTGAACATATGATATAATAATAAGATACATGAGAATTCAAGAATATAGGCACTTTTAATACTTCTATGAATAGAGTCATTAATGGAAGTTGTACATTTGCTCGTTTCGTTTGTATCGTACGGATCATGCCAAAAGGAAAGAAGGAACAGCCTTAACATACCTGAGCCGATTCTCTTGACAATCCCTCTAACACACGTCAATTGTGACAACACGTAATGGAGAATCGAAGTAGGGAAAATCCGTATGATATTCTTGAGAAAAATTATACTGTACTCCCTTAAAATTTCAAATGATGTTGCTATTTAAAAATGCAATCCCATATGGATTCTTGTTGAACCTTCATCCGTATCTTGCTCAAAGCATAACACCATTTGATATGATACACTATTTGCCTAATTTTATGTATTAAAGATGGCATTCTTCAACAAGAATGATAACTTTAAATGTGCACATAACTTACGGTTATGAATGTTGCCACCACCACCTTAAATGGATTAGAGGCGCACATAAGTTTAAATGTTACCACCACCTACTTAAGGCGGTATAGATTGGTGGCAATTTGTTGTCATGTTCCCCTAAATTCCACGTGGATATTATCCCCCTATCAATTATCCAAATCTCATTTAAATAATTATTCACAAAATTCAATTTACAAGTTAATCTCCCACTTAAAAATTCATAATTATTCAACTATTCATATAATTAATAAGTATTTTAAATTACTTAAAATACTAATCACTTTTAACACATTTTATATACCTTACTATCATGTTCATGTAGTATTTTGTATGACATTAGTCCATAAATATCAGGTATTATCGCTCGTACCGTATTTTATCCCAAATTGACAAACATCTACAGAACTTGTTTTCTTCGATTTGATTGCCCTCTCACCTTCATGAATTTACTTATCCTTTGTTTGAAATGTCATAATACTTATAATTCCAAAATAATCTCATTCCCGAGCTTACGTCAATTATCTTATGACGAAACATCAACGTACAAAAATGCGGGACATAACATCTTATTTCCGATTTTATATCAATTTACTTAGGGCGTACTTCTACGTATGAAAATGTGGGGTGTAACATCATTCCCCAACATTCATCCTCGAATATTGACTGATGCACTTATCATTCTCATAACTCATAGCTCTTGCGAATACTTTAGTACTCTTCTTGCCATCTAGGCGACTGTTCTCTGAATGAATCTCAAAGGCCAGGGCATCCCCCCCCCCTAAGCCTCTTTCTCACACCACGACTTGAAGTCAGAATCCTTCTAATCTCATAATTGTTGCTACCTTCTATCATGTAGCCTTTACGACTCTAACTTTGTATGTGCGCCTATGTGACTCTTCTCTTCTCTTTCCTCCAGCTTTTAACCAATCTCTATGTTTCACTTTGTGAACATATACAAAATTATGTTAAGTTGTCCTTTTGGGCGTCATTAGCTTTATTACATCTACGTAGGCCATACTACCATAATTCTTACTTCGATTTATCATTACTGAGGTATGCTACCAAACTCCAGGTTACTTTCGTTGCATATCCTATATGCATAAAGCTAAGTCATTTAGCGCTTCTTCATTACTGTCCATCTTAAGACTGGTGGCCCAATCTCATCTCGTACTTTACAACTTTTACCCATCCATTGTTGATTCACCTTATGGGGTATCCAAATCCTGTGCCGTCCATGAAATATTTTTTTCCTTTAAATCATTACTCAATCGAAGGCCCAAATGTCATTCTTTATCTACCACAATTACACCCTCATCTCATGCAAATGATATTAGTCTTAGACTCCTTTGAGTTCGGGCTATATAGAGGTTTCTATAACTTAGAGAAACCATTAGCTCGCTTGTTTTCGTGGATCTAATCCTGAAGATTTATCCATTATCGTCACCTTCTCACTCTCTCTTTCGTATCCTAACTCTTGCCTTCTTAAAACCTTATCCCTTTGCCATACTTAAGCATGCGACCTCCCCATATCTATTTATATTACTCGCAACCTTCCTTCAACTTGCTTGCATCATAGGTCTCCTTATGTCATTCTTGAACATCAAGTGAGACATCACATCGTCTCTAACTCTTCTTTACTATCTTAATTAGCCTCCTCGATACCTAAAAACCATAGGATGGAAGACATGCCACTGACAACGCCGCTATCATTCCTGGATACTGAATTCCCGCGCTTCCAGCCTTCTCTCCAAAGTATGGACTATTCACACCCTCCTACATTTGAGTATCGCGGACGTTGTTCACCTTTATCTTACTTACCTTACAATCTTGTATCACATCTTGTATTTCTTTGATGACCTTTCTTCCACATAGGTATAATTCACATTCATAACTTGAAGCTTTATTATCATACTTGCACCTCTGGTATATACATAATCCGGTGAGAGCTTCATATTGACTTCGTATGAGGATGGTATTCTTATGATACCCTTATAGAATATGTCTATTGTACTATCTCTCTTGTACCTCTAATATTTAAGAGTGATCCTGTAATGTTCTCAATCACGAGGTATATAATTTTCTAGGTCCAATAATCAGACTCCCGATTTACTTAGTTGATATAACTCTTTAGTTTCCTCTTCCCTTTGATCAACCTTCATGTAGGCTTAAGCTATCTTCCGATCTACGACTCTTGGTATTAATTATTACTTTAGTCCTTTATGGACGCTGTAGAATATCCAAGATATAATCTTCTAACAAAATTCAATTCTTTGTCTATAACCTGGTCTCAATTCTTTCTTTTAACTTATACCAAAGTCTTCTACGACTGTATGATTGCCAACATATATGTATACTCCGAAATCGTAAGTGCATTGATAACGTAACCAACTCTGGACCATTGATCTAATAGTTCCTTCTCAACATTTTTTAACTGTAACCTACTACTTTTCCTGGTCTTCTGCCTCCTTATTGTGTGCATACTTAGCTTATCTTAGTTCCCACACATGTCGGAAGTTTCGTGTAACTCGTATGATCTCGAATATTACTTTTGACTTTACTTCCCGTTCGTTAGCCACGGTCGGTGCCCCTTTTTTATAGCGTGCATATAATGTTATAGTGAGACATTTTTTTTGACCATTTTTTTTCTTCGAGTTACCATGTTTAGGTTGAAGCCTTCTTCCTTATTTCCTCAATTAGTCTTTCATTGTAGTACTTAGGGAAGACGTCCTGACTCTTGTGAAGTTGCGAGCTTATTACATCGCATACCCAATGGAATTCTTGATGTTCGGTTCACCTATAATTATCCGTAGTTCTTGCCTTCACGTTCTTGTGCTTGTAGGGTTGCTTCTGAACTGATATTTTCACTGTCTTTCCAGTTGCACTCTCTTTTTTCTTCATAACATTCATACAATACCATTAACTATCCCAACTCCTATCTGAATATTTCTCAAGTAATACACTGATATCACTACGAGGCTGAATTCACTATAATAGGTTTTACCATATTTATCTTGCACGATCTGCTGACTCACTTGTAACCTCATGTTTAGCCATAACTAGGCTCTTCCTGAATCAACTACTAATAACTCGTTGGCTCATTCTCATATCAGTGTTCTGCGGAATCTCTCTTGGGTTATTTCCTTTGTCTTAACTTACATCTTGCACTGGCTCTTTATTTATCAATAACATCCTGGGCAGGAACCCCTTATTTCTTTTCCTTGGCGTCGTGCTTGCTTAATGTTTTGGAATCGTAGTATATACGTAGGAGCTGAATAAGTGTAATCTCAATATTTTTTTTATTTTTACCGCATTATTCCTTTATCATTCCATGATTACTAGATCACTTAATTCTCACTTTATGCCACATCACTCCATAATCTCCCCATTAGGGAAGTACTAAGATTTAGGGCTACAACGATCTACCTATAGATGTTTTACCTCTTTCTCTTTATCGTCCTTTCACATAATTGATAATCCTTACTTGGCTTGAAGTAATCCTTCTACACCAAGGATAACGAAATTCCTTACTCACCAGAGTGACACTTAGTGTAACTGGCACACACAGTCTCTTAAGCTTAACTTTGCACACACTGCATGCTTTAGGGAAGCGTCTTCCTGAATGACCCTTAAGGGTTATTCTTCTGTCGTCCATTCCATTATCGTCGGAACGCAATCTCTGAAATTCTCATGATGCCCACTATTATCATATCACACAGTCCCTAATTCATATTTGATTTATCTTGTTCACCAGCCCAAACTAATTTCTTGTACTCTGGTGTCTAACGTTTCCTATTTCTCGAAATGAGGATACAACTTTATGACCTACACTCTTTAGTTGTCCCCAAGCCTGGCATCTCTCGTCTTTTCCTTTCCTTGACTACAAACTTTGTAATACTTGTCATTTTTTTTCGATCTACTGTTGTCATCCATGTATCACATCTTACTCATAATGCACTCTCTTCTTATTTCTTGCTAACATTTCTGTCTATCATTTTATTCTGAAAACTTTGACAAATTATTTTTTTGCTTTTAGCTCCACTTTTGCTCTATCCACTGGCTCTTCGGGTTGCTTAACATTATCTCTCTACTAGGGACGGGAGCCATACTAAGATGATATTTATCCTTTCCAGACTTCTGGTGCCTATCTTTGTAGTAGTCATATCTAGCTGTACTATTTTAGAGTGCACCATCGGGGTGTCTCACAAGAAGATCTATTATCACATTATTCTTCGGAAATGTCAACTAATGCAAATAATCCATCCACCATTTTTGGTCACTCTAACCCCATTCGGATCCTGGTATTTGTCCTTCTCTTATACCATTTATGTTAGGTTACATAGGGCATAAATGAGATGTGTGTGGCCAATTGTATATACCTTTCTTACAATTGAAGGTAAATCAAAACTCTTATATTTTTCTTCCTGAATTGTAAATATCGATAATCTTCAATAACTGGGTACCTCGTTCCCTTCTTCACCTTGCTTCTTTTACTTGTTGAAACTCGTATCTAACTTCCGATCATGTTATTCTTTTTTACCGTAAGAGTGGATAAGTATTCTTTCCTTAAAGCTCCTTATCAAGAACCTTACACCTTCTAGTACACTCATAATCTGCTGAAGACCTCACATTTACTCATCATTAGCAAGATGCAAAATCGAGTTCCTCTAACTCAACACTTCCACATCTATATCTCTTACCGATCGTCTTTTTGAATGTAGGCATCGTTGCATTAAGAATAAGATAGAGTTTAGAAAATTGAGTTTTTACAACTGAGCTCTACCACACGATCTAGAGTAAGAAAAAAGAGTAGCAGTCCTAAATGCCCTGTAGTCTCCTGCTTATAAGTGTGGTGCACAACACACCCATAAATAAGACTCTACTAGACATGGCTTGTAGACTCCCTAGGACAAAACTGCTCTGATACCATTCGTGTCACGACCCAAACCGATGGGCCGTGATGGGTACCCGGTACCTTACTCAACCGAGTACCAACGTAACATATCTTTCTTATTATATCATCATATACACGTGACATATGGGCCTAATAGGCCAACATGATCATTTATAAATTCAAAACATAGGCCGACAAGGTCGTACAATCTTTCACGTACACGACATATGTCTACAAGCCTCTAAGAATACATAAATATCATAAAGGTCGAGACTGAGCCCCGCATACTAATCAATACATGTCCTAATCACACTGATCACATAATCAACTCCGAAGCAAATGGAGCGCACCAACACCTTTCGTTGTGCTGATAGCCTACTTGGAGGACTCTCGACCTGTCTATCAGGACCTGCGGGCATGAAACGCAACATCTCTAAGCAAAAGGGATGTCAGTACGAATAATACCGAGTATGTAAGACACACAAATAACTACATAACAGACATGGAAGAAATATGGAGTAACTGACTCAACCTGTAAGTCTGGATAGCTCTGTAAATCATGCAATAATTATAGTGTCATGCATATGCTTATAAATGTCATGTCGTGCATAGGTACATATTTCATAACATCATCAGGCCTCTGAGGGCATCCCATCATATCATCTTGGCCACTGTGGACAAAATCATCAACGCATACCAGCTGATAAGGTGGTGGTGCGTATATAACGCCATAATCTTTCCCATATCACATATATATATATATATATATATACACGTATATAATGTCATCTGGTCATGGGTCAATGTGCATGTATAAATGCATGAAATGCATGTGAAATACGTTAATAAAATCTCTCGGTACGTCATAAGACCATTATGCCTCTGATTAATATCATGAAATAAACCTTATCAACTTACGTATTTTCTGAGACCATGAACAGATGATAGAATAATAAGATACATAGGAATTCAAGAACATAGGCACTCTAATACTTCTATGAATAGAGTCATTTATGAAAGTTTTGCATTTGCTCGTTTCGTTTGTATCATACGGATCATGCCAAAAGGAAAGAAGGGATAACCTTAACATACCCGAGCCAATTCTCTTGACAATCCCTCTAACACACGTCAATTGCGATAACACGTAATGGCGAATCGAAGTAGCGGAAAATACGTATGATATTCTTGAGAAATATTGTACCGCACTCCCTTAGAATTTCAAATCACGTCGCTATTAAATAATGCAATCCCGTATGGATTCTTGTTGAACCTTCATCCGTACCTTGCTCAAAGCATAACACCATTTGATATGATACACTATTTGTCTAACTTTGTGTATTAAAGATGGCATTCTTCAACAAGAATGATAACTTTAAATATGCACATAACTTACCGTTATGAATGTTACCACCACCACCTTAAATGGATTAGAGACGCACATAAGTTTAAATGTTGCCACCACCTACTTAAGGCGGTATAGAATGGTGGCAATTTGTTGCCATGTTCCCCTAAATCCCACGTGGATATTGTCCCCCTATCAATTATCCGAATCTCATTTAAATAATTATCCACAAAATTATTTTACAAGTTAATCTCCCACTTAAAAATTCATAATTACCCAATTATCCATATAATTAAAAAGTATTCCAAATTACTTAAAATACTAATCACTTTTAACACATTTTATATACCTTACTATCATGTTCATGTAGTATTTTGTATGAACACTAGTCCATAAATACCGGATATTATCGCTCGGACCGTATTTTATCCCAAATTGATAAACATCGACGGAACTTGTTTTCTTCGATTTGCTTGCCCTCTCACCTTCACGAATTTACTTATCCCTTGTTTGAAATGGCATAACACTTATAATTTCAAAATAATCTCATTCCCAAGCTTACGTCAAATATCTTATGACGAAACATCAACGTACAAAAATGCGGGACATAACATCTTATTTCCAATTTTATATCAATTTACTTAGAGCGTACTTCCACGTACGAAAATGTGGGGTGTAACAAAGGGTCTATTAGAAACAATACCTTTATCTTCACAAGATAAGAGCAAGATGTGCATAAATACTACATTCTCTTCTCTTGATCCTACTTATAAAATTACTCTGATATGTTATTGTTGTTGCAGTAATGTCTTACATGACATGAATTTATGTTAATCAAGTTCGATATGCATAGAATATTGAATGCATAAAACAAACCAAAAAAATAAACAAACAAAAGAGCTTTAACTTGTAAATATTTACTACCTAAAAAGAACTCTTACCATATCGCATCACTTAATTATTAATAAAAAGTGAAAATAGTAATTTTAGAATAAACTAAATTACTTACCAAAAATTGTAATAAAATAATGAGAAAAAATTTCTCCTCACACACAAAAATCAAAAAATATACAAGAACAACAACAAAAATATATACGATGTAAAATTTTATAAGTGAGTTTTGGAAGGTTATTATATACACAAACGCTATTTATATCTTGTGAAAATAGTGAGATTGTTTTTCGATAGACACTCCGCTCAAGACAAGCATAACTCTACTAATAATCAAAAGACATCTTTGGTTGAATTCTTGCTTGGAACTAGGAAGCAAGGGAAGAAATAGGGCATGTGAGTGTAGAAAAAGGGAGGGCTCTTCATCCATTTTCAACCATGCAAATAGAATCTTTTTTTCTCACTTTTCTCTCTAAGTTTTATTCATTTCCTTTTGTTTGTTGTTACTTGCTAAAGTCTAAAGAAACCAAACCCTTGAATTAATCCAAGAAACAAAAGAGACAAGCATCACACTCCCTTTTACTTTTTCTATAAGGAAAAGTTACCCTTTTTTGTGGTATCATGTCATATGGTAAGTTAAGTTTGATTTTAATTTTTATTATATAAACGAGTGTATATGAATTTAATTTAATCCTGCTTTTTTTTGTGATTACTGAAAAAAGATAATCTAGAGGAAGCAAGTTTTATAAGTACAAACATGTGAGATTTATTATATAATTCTTCTCTACTTTCTTCCCTTTTTCATCACTTAATTAATCATGTAAAATTAAATCTAAACTATTCCATTTGGCTTTAAAAAAAAGAAAAGAATAATTGGATTCGTTAATCTAGTTCAATAGAGAAATTGAGTAAAGTGTATGCATTGTACTTTTTAAACTTTTTGGTTAAGTTTCGGCTCACGATCGAATCTATTTACAACATGCTCCTAGTATTTTCTTTATTTTTGAAAAAATCTTATCAGTTATTTTTTCAATTTCTTATTAAGTATCATTAATTTTGTTACATTATTTTATTTAAACGTCATTTCATACCAAATTAAATACGTATTTTTGTTCCTTTTTCATACTCCTAGTTTCAATCTTTTTGTCTACATAGTGTCCCTCAAAAACACATTTAAGTTCTTACTAGTCAGAATTACACCAACAATAATATATCAGTAGAGTATGAGGAGAATAGTGTATACATAAATCTTACCCGTACTTTATTAAGGTAGAAATGCTATTTTTAATAGAACATTTGTTTGACTAAAAAGTGTTAAACCTTTTTGTTAAACTAATTAAATAGGAAGATTTGAGGCAAATCTTAACCAAAGATAATTTATCCTAGATTTGAGACAGAAGATAAGAATAAACAAGCGTTGCTGAACATAAAGTTTGATTATAGTTACGATTGAATTCCATAATGTAAGAAAAGGATGATGATTTCAATAATATTAAATGATAACGAAGTATACATAAATGAAAAGAGTCTTCGTTTTTGAACAAGGTTGACCCTCATACATTTGATATGACTAAATTAATGATGAATACCGAGGTTCTAAACTTCTTTTCTCCTTTCTTCTTGGCGAGGAGCCTGAGATGAAGATCCATCTTCATATTTAGAGATATGTCTATATGTGTGTGAGTTCTTTATTCGCCCCTCATCCCACCCTCAGTTACTCTATCCCTTGATATTTATACAAAAACACTTTCTTTACCCAACGTTCCTTAATCTGAGTATCTAAGTTCTTGGAATGTCCTGTAGAATATTCCTCTAAAATGTCTAAGTGTTAAACTAGCTGTTCAGGCCGAACTGAGTGCTTGACCTCTACCGTAGCTGAATCACTCATTGGTGTATTGCTTCCCATACGTGACCTCAGCTTGGTTGACTCTTGGTCGTCCTTTCTTAAGTAAGATTCTTCTGTTCATATTTTGACTTATACAGTTAGTCCCTCCGCCCGTTGGGGTTGCCTTTGGGTGAGCTCAGCGGCGGACTACGCCAGTCGCACTTTTTGAGAAATCTGAGAACGTTGGCCGAAGAGTGATTCGGCTTTATTGGCGAGGTGGCGAGGTGACGCTTCAAGAGCTGCATCTGACTGTTACGTCAGTTTGAAATGACACTTTCTTCATGCGTCATTATGGCGCACCTTCCCCATATGTTACATTATTTCCCTCGCTTCTTCCGTTTCGAAATTAATGAGGCGGCGTTTGGACTTTCTCGATTGGGGTGCCTATATTATTATAAATAGGGATAGGCACTTCTCATTTGAATTGTTGTGTTTTAGAGCCTTTGAAGCCCAGTTCTTTTCTTCTTCAAGTTTTCAGCTTCTGTGTTTTCTTCCTCCCTTCAGTATCCTTTTCTACTGTCATATCCTTTATCTTTGTATTTTTTCTTCACACAATCAGAAAAATGGCCAATGCTTCCTCTGACCCTATGACGTTGGCTGCGGATGCACCTCCTTATGAGGTAGGGGTGGCCATGGTGGAAGATGAAAACTTTCCCACCATGGACGAGATAATCCCACGCTCCGGGAAGGCTAGATCAGACTTCAAAAACTTACTTGAAGATGAACCTGAACCTGTCATTTCTACGATTGATGTGGCGGCGATTATTGCATTTAGGACTAAGTGGCGAATCCCGGCCCATGTTGAAATCATTCCTGCTGGTAGTGATATAGTCCATTTGCACCACTCGGGGTACTGCGCATTTTATGTGTACCCGTTTGTCGTTGACTACACGCTTAGTCTTCCTTCCTTGGCAGAGGATTTTTGCCTCTTTTACAACGTGTGCCCAACTCAGCTCTCTTCGTATATATACAAGATTTTCCTCATGCTTATCAAATTCTCGGAGTTGTCCAGCCGTGGTATTTCTCTACGTCATGTGTTTTACCTCTTCGCCCCAAGTTTTCACAGGGGCACGATGATTCATATGCGCCATCTGGGGGACCAAGGGGTTGGTAGTGAAGATGGACGATAAAACTAATCGTCCTTTTTGGGAAAATTTCTTCTACTGAAAACAGCACACGTGGTATCGAATTTCAGCAGATTCCCCGAGGAGTGGAACTTTGCTCGTAAGTGTTTCCCTTCTAAAATGATCGGTTGTTTATTTGGGGGTAATCTGATCATTTTCTTTCTTCCTTTGTAGCCGAGCGGGATCCTTCTCCACCAGTTGTTGACATTCGCAACTGGGTGAGTCAGCCTTTGCCCCATATTATGGGGATTCTCGAGTGGTCGCACTTTAATGAGAGGTTCAGGCGTAGACCTGCGGCTGATGAGTCACTTTTGGCTTCAATTGTTGACTTTTATTCCATCATTTCTATCCTTTTTTTCTCTCTTCTTTGTTTATAGGTCGGAGGGCAGCAAGGAGGGCGAGGGAACCTATGCTTGCTTTTCATTAGTTGGGTATCTCAGTCAAGCTCGTACTCGTTGTAGCTGCAAGTGAGCCTGCTCAGGACGTCGCTGTCTCATAGACTTCTACTTCGTGTGGGCTTGGCCGCCCAACCATTTCTCCCCTGGCAGGGGTTTCGGCTTCCCCAGCTCATTTGGTGGACGAGTCATTAGAGGGCAAAGATAAAAAGGCTCCATTAAAGAGGCGGATGATAGTGGCTAAAACCGAGGGGTTTTCGAGGGGTGAACCCGTGTTTGCGGTGTCTGAACCGGACGGGGGTACTGGTTTGGGTGTTGAAACTGTGCCTCCTCCGATCATGGAGACGGTTTCTTTGGAAGGGAGGCAGAGCTCGAAGGCTGCTGCAATCATTCCGAGTGGTCCATCGACTTCGCAACAGGCCTATGCTCCCTGTTCAGCCAGCGTGAGGGCAAAGGGCATGGTTGTAAATGACTATAAGTCCAGTTCAAATATTGAACCCGAAGACATAAGAATGTTCGAGGAGGGGTTCACTCGGGTTGAAGCGGGAATGGACAGTTCCTCCTACATGATCGAGATTTCCCCGGATTGCGATTTTTAGAGGACACAGTGAGCCTGGTGCCCCAATTTGCCCTTTTTTTGCTATGGAAAACAAGTCCCTTCAGGAGATCAGCGATGCTGGCCTGTCACGGGGCGTATCCGGAATGGCTTTGAGGGTGAGTTACTTATTGATTTCTTTGTTTTACATCTTCTACTCTTGTTGACTTTTCTTTGTCCTCTTTTCTTTCTTCAGACTTTCATTTTGGAGACTGAGATTCTCTGCCGCAAGGAGAAGCATGCTTCTGTTTTTCAGAAGATGGTTTCAAAATACTGTCGATACCGTGAAAGTTCCGCGAGATGCATGCACAACTTAGGGAGGGCGGCAATCTTCAGTCACTTAAGGAGGATTTGGAGCAGAAGGAAGAGGACTTGGAGCAGTCCATTCGCAGATGCAGCGAACTCGAGGGGCTTCTTAGGGCTAAAGAAAAGGAGCTCGAGGTGGGCAAGGGGGTTACGGCTGAGTGCGTTGATCTCCAAGCGAAGGTGGTGGCCTTACAGGCGGAGCTTGAGCAAAGTGCCACTAGAATCGTGGGTCTGAGTGTTGAACTGATGGAGAAGGTGACCGAGTTGGAAAGGAAGGCAACCGAGCTGGAAAGGGCTGAGGGAGTCCGAGTAGCGGCCTTGGTGAGGGTCGAGGCATTAGAAGATTCTATCCGCATTCTCAAGTCTGAATGGGCAACTGAAATGGAAACGACCGCTCTGAAAGAGGTGCAGCTTGATGAGAGGATTAGTGGGCTTGAAAGAGATGTCTCGAGCCTGGGTGATCAAATTGTCGCTCTCGAGGCCGATAGGGTGTGATTGTTGGCTTCGGTTCCTCCCGTATCCGTTCATAGCCATTTGTACGGGATGTGGATCCATGTTGAGGCTCAGCGGGATATATAAGGGCTTGTTGGCAGCAGGAGATGTTTCGAAAGCCACTTTCGAAGAAGTCCGTGTTAAAGCGCGTGAGGCCCGGCTTACCTGTGGCTATGACCCTGCGACACCGGAGGCCGATAGAAAGATTAGGTAGAGAATGGGCTTGCGTTTGATGATGAACATTCTGATAGAGAGGGTGATGGTGGAGGCGAAGTCACTTAACCAAGCGGAGAGAGAGACGACGACGTGGATGAGGATGATGCTAAGTGAAGATTTTGTACTTTAAATTTTTCCTTTTGTACTTAGTTTTTTTTTGCACTGGTTGGGTGGGACCCCCTTTTGGCCCTTTGTAAGACGCTATCTTTTTTTTTTGAATGAAATAGTCGGTTTCGTCTTTGATTGTATGTCTTTGGCTTTTCTTTCTCTTTTCTTTTCGAATTTCTTGGATTTTCTCGCAATAAGTCCCTGACTTTTGGTAGTTAATTCGAGTGGGGTTGAATATGACTTGTTAATTCGGGCGAGGTCGAACTTGACTTGTTAACTCGAGCGAGGTCGAATTTTTGACTCATCAATTCAAGTGAAGATGAATTTTGACTTGTTAATTCGAGCGAGGTTGAATTTTGACTTGCTAATTCGAGCGAAGTCAATTTTGACTTGTTAATTCAAGTGAGGTCGAACTTTGACTTGTTAATTCGAGCGAGGTCCAATTTTGACTTGCCAATTCGAGCGAAGTCAATTTTGACTTGTTAATTCGAGCGATGTCAAATTTTGACTTGTTAATTCGAGTGAGGTCGAATTTTGACTTGCCAATTCGAGCGAAATCAATTTTTGTTAATTCGAGCGAAGTCGAATTAGCCTTGCCAATGCAAAGTCAAATTTGACCTTTTAATTCGAGCAAGTCCAATTGGACTTGCCAATTCGAGCAAAGTCGAGTTTTTGTTAATTCAAGCGAAGTCAAATTTATCTTGCTAATTCGATTGAAGTCGAACTTTAATTTGTTAATTTGAGCGAGGTCGAATTTATCTTGCTAATTCGATCGAGGTCGAATTTGACTCGTTAATTCGAGCGAGATCGAATTTACGTTTTCTGTGTTGGCGTGATGTGTAAACTTGGTGGATTTTGTATGCTGCTTTGCTTATTTAGTGGAGAAAACTATATGTTGATGTACGGCCCGCACATATATTCGAGTCCCAATTTCTCTAGTCCCTTCGTCGCCTACCTAGAGAGGTAGTTGATAAATCGGGGATGAATGTCTCGCCCAAGCTTTGGGATGTCTTAATGTGTACGAGATCAAATTTTAGCTAGTGTCATCGCATAGTTGCTTTGTCGAGCACGTGGGTGAGCTTCTCGCACATGTTCTGTTTGCATGTTGGAGAGATTTGTATGTTTTCTCGGCTGGTGACCTAGTCCCAATCTATACAGACTTTTTCCTTTATGGCGTTAAGTACCAACTTGTTGTAGAGATTCGTATGTTTTTCGGGTTGGTGACCCAGCCCCCGTCTATACAGACTTTTCCCTTTATGGCGTTAAGTACCAACTTGTTGGAGAGATTCATATGTTTTTCGGGCTGGTAACTCAGTCCCAGTCTATACAGACATTTCCCTTTATGGCGTTAACTACTAACTTGTTTGAGAGATTCATATATTTTCTGGGCTGGTAACCCAGTCCCAGTCTATACAGACTTTTCCCTTTATGGCATTAAGTACCAACTTGTTGGAGAGATTCGTATGTTTTACGGGCTGGTAACCCAGTCCCAGTCTATTCAGACTTTTACCTTCATGGCATTAAGTACCAACTTGTTGGAGGGTTTGTATCGCTCGACCATTGCTTGCAAGATGATATGGCATGGAGCGTTCTCTTGGCGTGCTGTTTTGATGGCGTTTGTTCTCTGTTCGCGTATTTGGGAGAATGTTCCTGTTCCTATCCCACTTTAAAAGAAAAATAGCAAGTTAAACCCAAACTAAATTATTTGTTACCTCGACCTGATTGGTTGACGAGTGGCGAGGGGTGCTGTAGTACGACTCGTTTTAACCTGTGCTCGAATGCTGGCTTCAGATTTGATATCGACCTCATGCTTAGCTTCGTCGTTAGTCAAATCTGGGCATCTTACGGGATGACAACTTACTTTGCCCTTTGGAATTTCGAGTTTGAGTCCCTGTCCGATCTAGTCCCGAGGTGCACAAAAAATAAGGGAAACATAAGTCATACCGCAAACATACGGGTAGGGTAAGATTGTTATTTCAAAAAATTACACAATATGATATCATCCCTTCCCATGAGAGGCAGTATGCATAAAGTATAGATTGGTATCTAACGTTGATATAACAATTAGATTGTGGATGTGCTCAGTGCGTAGTGGCCAAAATCCTACTTTGACAACTCACACTCACGACATACCAGACTCGTCCCTACAACAAGACGTGGCTTTCATGTAGATATCAAACATAATTTCGATTTTGTGTGAAGATCTGATCTTGGTTGGTTTGGCTATTTCAAGAGCTTGCCTACAAATTTCTCAAGTTGGTGTTTGTAACGTGAGGGCGAAGCTATGACAAACGGGAAGTGGAACTCTGATTGACGTTAGATCTAGAGGAAACTAAAACTTTGGCTAGAAAATCCCCATAGACAGCGCCAAATTATTTGACTAAAAAGTGTTAAACCTTTTTGTTAAACTAATTAAATTGGAAGATTTGAGGCAAATCTTAGCCAAAGATAATTTATCCTAGATCTGAGATAGAAGATAAGAATAAACAAGCATAGTTGAACATAAGGTTTGATTATAGTTATGATTGAATCCCATAATGTAAGAAGAGATGATGATTTCAAGAATATTAAATGATAAGAAAGCATACATAAATGAAAAGAGTCACCGATCTTGAACAAGAATGACCCTCATACATTTGATATGACTAAATTAATGATGAATACCGAGGTTCTAAACTTCTTTCTCCTTTCTTCTTGGCGAGGAGCCTGAGATGAACATCCATCTTCATCTTTAGAGATATGTCTATATGTGTGTGAGTTCTTTATTCGCCCTCCTCAGTTACTCTCTCCCATGATATTTATACAAAAAAACTTTCTTTACCGAATGGTCCTTAACCAGAGTACCTATGTTCTTGGAATGTCATGTAGAATATTCCTCTAAAATGTTTAAGTGTTGAACTAGCCGTTCAGGCCAAACTGAGTGCTCGACCTCGACTGTAGCTGAATCACTCGTTGGTGTATTGCTTCCCATACATGACCTTGACTTGGTTGACTCTTGGTCATCCTTCCTTAAGTAAGATTCTTCTGTTCAGATTTTGACCTATACATCATTAGCTCAAGAAAAACATCTGACTGATCAAAATTCATGACGTATAAAGTTTATTAAAGAAGAAATATTTTCTACAATTAAGAGGTTTTATCATTTCATTAATCTGAATTCAAGAGCACAAATTAAGCATAAATAGATTATATTCATCTTAATACACCTATAAGTGATAGTTTCATGTTTTTATACTTGTCATAAGTGAGAATTAAGAAGCCTTAAATGTCGACTAAGGCTACCCTAATGCAAGTATTAATAACTAATTCTATAGTTCGAACTCGTAACCTATATATTTCACGGAAGTCAAGTGCACACCCTTTATCGAAAAATTATACTGCATGTATAAGTTAAATAGTAATTTATATGGTTTTATATATATATATATCTATATATATTAATTATATTTTAAATACCTTAACACATTTGAACGAGGCAGTTCAGTGGATCAGAGTATTTAAAGTGACATGTTGTTCATTGGTTCAAAGTTATGCCATTTTATTTGTCAAAACTAAAGGAAGACCACCGTGTATGATCTATTTGATTCTTTTTCAATCTAAAATTTCTTAGTAAAATAACTCTTAAAACTTAAAATATGCAAAAATAAAAAACCAATCCTAAAAGTATTTTTTAACTAAAAATTATTTCTTAAATAAATTTTATATTTAAAAGTCAAGCTCTATAAAAAAAATTCAACAAAAGCTTTTTACGAACTACCAATCCTCTCTACAAACAAGTTAACTCTTTTTTCCTTTAGGCTTTATGCTTACTTTTATTAGTAAAATTTCTAATGTTATCTTTTTAGTGTTTTAGTGTTAATTTATAAAGTTATAGTTCTTTAAAAATTTTATTATTAATTAGTTAAATATTACATAATTTGTTCTAAAATTTTTGATATACCGTTATCGAATAAAAAAAATTATTAATTATTTAAAGTTTGAACACCCGAGGCTCTCCTTAAATGTTTAGTAATTAAGATTAAATGGAGCAAAAGGACATTGAGAGAAGTGAAAAAAGAGAAGAAAAGACAGAGGGAAGAGTGGGTCCCAATATAGCTTTAGGAAGTGTACGGCATCACGCTTCCCTCTTTCCGTGAATTTATGTTCACTTGTCTCTCTCTTTCTCTTTCTGGAAACAGGCCCCCTCCCCTCTCTTTTTCCTTTCTTGAGCCCCGTGCTCTGTTTTTGTTGTTTTATTTTATTCATTTTATGTTTACTTTAATCTTCAATTTTTTATTTTTTTACTTTTTCATTTCTCTTTTTAAATAAAAGGTTATTAATATGGATTTATAGTCGTTCGTTCACGTGCTCGTTTTGATAACGATGGACTGAGTTGTTATCGTGGAATAAATATATACTTGATATATGTGTGATAAGGGAATTACTTATTAATATATTGGATTCTTTAATTTAATTAAAAACTTATAAATTTAAGTAGAGGCCTCGAAAATATATTTAAGTTAAAGCATTTTTAACAAATTATAAAAAAATTACTTTTTTGGAAACAAACTAAAAGGTAAAGCGTGATAGATCAATTGGGACATAGAGATTAGGTGAATAGTTAAATCAAATGAATTTTAGTGGGCGTTGGACATAAGAATTGCAAATTTTTTTTTTAAAAAAATGATGTTTGAAAATTAGAGTTGTGTTTGGACATTAATATAATATTTGGTTGTTTTTGAATTTTTGTGATGATCTCAGTGAAAATCTTAAAAAAAGTTTTTCGAAGTTTTTAAAATTTTTAAAAAATTTCAAAATTCATCTTTAAGTAAAAATTTAAATTTTATGGCCAAACATTGATTTCAGGAAAAACAAAAAAAGTTTCGAAAAAAATAAAAAAAGTTCTTATGTCCAAACGAGCTATTAGAATCAGTCAAATATGTAACACTATTACATATTTTTATTTGTTTCTATCTATCGGCGAGAAGCTAATCGAAGAAACGAATCTCTGCATATATTTATTTAATAATATAGTGTCCCATTTAATTGACAATTTTTGCATATAATTTCAAGGGCATCTCTTTTTGCACTTTCTTTATATTTATATTTTTAGATTGATAGTTGTTAATTCATATATGCAAAATAATGATTGTTCTAAAGTATTCTTTTAATGCAGTCTCATTTTATTAAACCAATGAGAGAATTCTCTTGTTTGTTTTTCCAATTAGAAACTCCCTCGATAAGAATTAAAAATTTGACCTACAGTTTCTCGAGTTCGAGCTCTGATTATAAAGTTGTCATTAGTAAAAGGCTTTTTTTTTCTTCCTAATTCGAATTAGTGAAGCTTTAAAAAATAAACCAGACACTACGGGTGGCAATTTAAGCTCAAATTCATTTGACTCGCTTAATCCATCTAAGATTGGATCTATCACTGACTCGTCAATTTGGTGAATTCACCTCACATTGACCCAACATATCTTAGCTCATCTAAAATTGAGCTAATTTTTAATTGAAATTGATCAATGCGTAACTTTATTAAAATATCTTAAAAATATTTTGTTGCGTTTGATATATTATATATGATCAGAACAAAAGAAAAAAAAATTATTTGATAATTAAACAATTTATAAGTAAAACAAGACACATTAATTAAAGCTTGATAAGGATTGGCTTAGGGCCCAAATTTTACTCTATCTTGATCTAGCCTATCTCAGCCTATGTAACGTTTGGGCGGGTCAATGAACACTCATTTATTGACTCATCTTATTTTGATTCGTTTAAAATCAGTCTTATTGATCCGCCTATTTATTGATTCAACTCAATTTAACTCCTTCAAAATCAGTCTAACCCGCTCATTTGACACCAAACGAAAAACTCAATAAAATAAATTTGAACACTGGTGTCTCCTACAAGTGTTAGTGGGAGGAAAATAGAAAAGAGATTTTTAACCGTGTTATTGACCCGTGTGTTTGTTGAACTCATCACACCTTGACCCAACACTTTTTAACATATCTAAAGTTTGGTTGATTTTTAACCCAAATTGATACATGAGTAACTTTATTTAAAATATCTTACTTTTCTTTTGGATATATTAGTATATGACTATAACAAAAAAAGTTTTATTTGATAGTTAAACAATTTATAAGAAAACAATGCACATTAATTAAAGCTTGATAAAGATTGACTTATGACCCGAATTTTAGAGCTCGTTTGGACGTAAGAAATTTTTCTTCTTTTTTCAATTTTTTTTCACTTCTTCCCGAAATCAGTGTTTGTTCATAAAATTTTCAATTTTCACTTGAAGATGCGTTTTGAAAATTTTCGAAAATTTGAAAAACTCCAAAAAGTTGTTTTTCAAAATTTTCATTCAAGTCACTCACAAAACTTCTAAAACAACCTAAAATTATATTCATGTCCAAATACAACTTTAAATTTCAAATAACATTTTCACTTGAAAATTTTTTCACCCTATTTTGAAATTTTACATTTCTTGTGTCCAAACGCCCACTTAATCTATCTTGACATAGCCCATCTCAATCCAAGTAATGTTTGTGCGGGTCACTCATTCCATTTTGACCCGTCTATTTTAACTCCTTCAAAATCAGTCTAACCTGATCATTTGACACCAAATGAAAAACTCAATAAAATAAATTTGAACACTTGTCCCTGCTATTTCTCTTTGTCTCCTACAAATGTTAGTGGGAGTAAAATAGAAAAGAGAATTTTATTAACCATGCAAAGAATAGTTAGGTATTTGAGGGAACACAAAGTTAGATATGTCTGTCACATGGGTACAGAATTTTGCAGTCTTTTTTTCTACATAAATAATCACCGACCATTGACTATTGCCCTTACACATCACCCACTTTTCTGCATATCCATCCAAAATATATAGGGATTTGGGTAGAGAGAAGAGAACTTTACCAGTGTGTGGGTGTATTCATGAATTTTCATCGTTTGCGTTTGGACATAAGAATTGTAAGATTTTGAAAAAGCTAAAAAAAAAAAATTCTAAGTGAAAATACTATTTGAAGATTAAAGTGTGTTTGGACGTGAATATAATTTTAGATTGTTTTTAAATTTTGTGAGTGATCCGAGTAAAAATTTTGAAAAAAAGTTTTTTCAAGTTTTTCAAATTTTCGAAAAATTTCAAAATTCATTTTCAAGTGAAAATTAAAATTTTTGTGGTCAAACACTGATTTTCGAAAAAAATAAAAAAGTATCGAAAAAAGTGGAAAAGATTTTCTTGGCCAAACGGGCCCTAAGTAGGTGTTTGGATATATAAAAATATAAAATTTCTGATAGAAAGTGTAATTTTTAAGTTAAATTGGAAAAAATATTTGAAGTTTGAAATTGTGGTTAATATGTATTTTAATTGAAAATTATTACAGTTTATGAAGAAAAATAAAATATTACATGAAAAGTGATAAAACTTACCTTTTCAAATTTATAAACTCATCTTCAAAAAAAGCTGCAAATTTCAATCTAATGTATAACTGAACAAGGTTTCGAAAAAAATAATCGAAAAAATAAATAAAATTTATATGAACAAATGGATCTTAAATATTCTGCATGGTTAATTTAATTATGTACTATTCTTTTCTTTTTGCCCGCTCGATTAATTTGCATTTAAGTTCGAAAATCTCACCTTAGGAGTAAAATACATTCTATTAAAGGTGATTTCATATATTGCATTTAACTCTACATTTTTTTGGTGTATTTATTATTCTGCCACAATCTCTAAACGATTATGTATAATTATTTTAGTCGATCACAACTTGACAGCACTACAAATATTTTTAGTATAGAAAACATTAAACATGGCGCCATAGAATCTATTTGTCATGATTTTACGGCATGATTTAAGTTGGATTCGTTCTAATTTGTATGATAGCAAAAATTACTCAATCTAATCCATCTTTCTTGTATACTTTTTAAGAAAAAAAATTTACTAATAATTCTGGTCATATAATAATATATGTCTAAGATAAATTTTATTTCCCCCTAGGAGATCCTTTGGTATAAAGGAAACGCAAAATAATTGAGAGATAAAAGTTTAATAATGCTTTATTCCTTGTTTGGTTACTAATATTGGAATATCCCAGGATTAAAAATAGTACCAGGATAATCTATACTTGATAGAGGGTGAAATAATAATCATAGGATAAAGCAGTAAAATTGACAGTTCCAAGATTAATACAACATACCGAACAGTCAATGAGAAATAATCGTATGATAACTAGTTTCAATATAATTAATCCCAACATAACTTGTCCTCAAACTGATCAATCCCTAAATTTCACTTAACTAACTCTATCTGTAAATCATATAAAAGCTATATGGTCCAAAATTTATAGCTACATTAATAGATTAGGTTTATTGAAGTAAACATGTGTCCCTCTCAATGATATAGTACTATTTAGGTACACTATTGAAAATTATACCTACACTAGTACTAGACTAGGTTTAAGTTTTAACAATTATTTACATTGGTGTAATTGTATGTGTAGTATAATTGGAGGCACTAAATTACATAGTGAAATCATTGAATGCTTATTGAAATAAAAATCCATTTTTCCACCTTCCTCTTTTCATTTGAAGGTCCACACATATTGTTCGCTTTGGCCCAATAAATTTTATAAATTTATTATTCAGCTTAAAATCACGATACCAAATAAACTTGTACTTAGTGTATGAATTTGCCCAAGATGTTATATGAATTACTTCTTACTGACCTGTCTCACCATTTCACCTCCGTCATGGTACGCCCCCCCCCCCCCAATCCCGACTCAACATTGTTGTCGTTGTTTCTCCCACCATCGTACTACAAGCTAAGAATATGTTTTTTATATCATACGGTACTTTTTACAGCTCAAATCCGTAACACATTGTCCGCTTTGACCCAATCAATTATCGGTTTGTCTCTTTAAAACTATGCTACACGTGCCAAAAATTATGAAAAACAACCTGTCACTGGAAAATCTGTTTAATGTTTAAAATAAATGACCGTTGATTTTATTGTAATTTACTCTTGACTCTACTCGTCATAAATTGTGATGAATTAAATGATTCAACGTAAAGGCATTATTACTAAACAACTTTAAGCTGCCAGTACTTATTATTTTGATGGATAATGGAACTTAATAATTAACCTTAGTTTAGACCCTAGTGCGTCATGCAAGTACATAATTAAGCTCTCTAAGGTGCAAAAAGGTACTTATAAAAAAAAAACTATGCAAAGAATCATTGCCATAATAATGAAAAAGCAAGCCACTAAAGCTAGCTAGTGGAAAAAAAAGAAGAAGAGAAATCACAGGCAAAGGTGGTAGTGAAGTAATAATTACTTTTTCTTTCCTGATTTAGAGGTATTGTGTTCGAACATGAATATCAAATCCCGTTTGTTAGGGCACTTTACTATAAACATGAGATTTTTTACAGCAAATTTGGATATACGAGCTCAATATAGGTACCAGATATCGGGGATGAAATTAAAAAAAAAAGGGCGGGGGGAGGTCTTGTGTTCGAACCATGAATATGAAATCCCGTTTGTTAGGGCACTTTACTATAAACGTGAGATTTTTTACAGCAAAATTTGGATATACTAGCCCAATATAGGTACCAGATATCGGGGATGAAATTTAAAAAAAGGGGGGGGGGGGAGGGGGTAAGAAACCCCCTATGTAATTATTGGTTATAAAATGGTACACCACGAATAAACTAAAAAAGAGAAAATAAATTTGCGAAATATAACTCTTAATTATTTATGAAATCAGCATGTGAGATGTAAATTTTCTCTTCAATGATTTCAAATTGGCCAAATAATTTCTTTTGTAAAGCTTTTAATTCCTATTTAAATACTTTTCCAGCATAAGCTCTAGTTTCGTTTATGTGATTGCACCTAGGTAGCCTAAATATAATGCAATGTATAAGCCTAGCAAAGTGCTCAAGATTATGGCCTCATTAAAATACTAAGTTTCAGATAGGAACTAATGATGATTGTTATATATTATAATCATGATAAATTATACTCCATGAACTTTTCCATATGCTTATTTATAGTTGTATTAAATCTCATTTGATAAAAAACGTAAAATTTCTACGTATATTTTTTTGTCGAAAACATTTTGCTTGAAAAACTAAGAAGCTATTTCAACTATCTAAGGATAGGGAAAATATGTTCATATTTAATGATCGCACGAGAAAGCGACACGTGGAGTCGAAAATAGAAGATAGTCGGGTCCGGAGACAATGATCTTGTTTGTTACCGGAGAGAATGTCATTCATAAAGGCGAAATAAATCTCTGCCACTGAGACTTAAAATAGCCTAATGTGAACTTAATTGTGTAGACCGGGTAAATACTTTAATTTGAGTAGAGGCGGGTAAATTATTTGTGTTGGTCGGTATTTGTGAACTTATCCCATATTAAAATAGAAACATTGATACAAAACGAAGTCCGAATAAATGGGCTGATCTGCTCTGGGCCGCACGGCAGTGACACTGAGACTTAAAAATAGCCTAATGTGAAGGATCGTTACAAAAATAGTCGGTCGAATTCAATGTTCATTTATTTTTTCATATACAAACATTATACATAAACTGTATATATATTATATATCCGCTGACTTCTTTTTAGTTTAAGCAGTTAGGTAACCGATTATTTAGGTTAATTCTTCAAGATTTTCTAAATTACCTTAGGCCTCACTTTGTTTATTGTGCTACAAGGCCTATAATGCTTATTTAAGGCCTGTTACATAAATAGCCGGTTAGATTCAATATTTACTTTTTCTAGTCGGTATATATAGAATATATATAGTTATACATAAATTATACCTAAATTAGTTACATATTATATATCCGCTGGCTATTTTTAGTTTATGAGATTAAGTGAACGATTATTTGGGTTAATTCCATAATCTGGGAATTGTACATACTTTCAAGTCATTTTAGCTGTAAGCTCATGTATTTGATTCAACTGTATCGACCATGTGGGGACTAATTCTGATTCAACTATAATGCTCGAGACCTTTAGCTAAGATTCACAAATGATTCTACGAACTAAAATTAGTGCTCTGCTTGACTATTTTGTTGAAGTTAGTCAAATTAAAATATGTAGACACTATTTAAAATAAGAATAGACACTATCGTAGGTGGTAAGTTACATATATTAAATAGACACTTCTGTTCAGATAACCTAATTGCAAACAGCTCATGTGAAAGTTTTTATTTTAGGGGTCGGTTGGTAGGATGCATTAGAAAAAATAATGCACGAATTAGCTTTTGATATTACTAATCACTTGTTTGATACATTTTTTTTTGTATTATCGTATGTATAACTAATACCTAGCAAACTATGGTATTAGTAATGACAAAGTTGTCGTTAAAGTCCCTTAAAGCTAAATAATATGGAGAGTATTTTTGTAAAAAACTAATTTTCTTAAAAAATATATATTGCATTTTAATTTTTAATACACCACAACAATTAGTGAATGAATAAGAAATAATCTCTAGATAACTAATGCTTGCATTATTAACCCATGCATTACTAATACACCTTATTCAACATTATTCTTATACACCCTACCAAACAACCGCTTAGTGTCTCGAATTTTATTGTCAAAACTAGGGGCATATCTAGGGGGTTTCCATGGGGCACGTGAACCCATGCTCTACTACCTAGATCATGTATAGTGATATTATCTCAAGATCTTTGGTCTTTATCCGAGCCCGATGAAAAAAATGAGATCACTTCTTATGGACTCGTTGAGAATATTTTTTTAAAAAATGCTTAAATATATGTGTGTGCACCCAAGCTCAAAGTATCATATGATGCGATGATTATTGGATGCACCTGTCTGAGTGGATTGTGAGTTCAAATCTCATGTCAATCTTTTTTTAAAAAGAACTAGGCGCCCACGGGAGATGGACATGTCAGGTGTCACTTTTTGCGTATTAATTAAGTACTTCTTCTTTTTCTTTCTTTCTTTCTTTGTTTGATTTAGTAATTTAAAATTTCACGCATTGAAATTTCACGCATTAAAATTTCAAGCTCAAAGTATCATATGATGCGATGATTATTGGAAGCACCTGTCTGAGTGGATTGTGAATTCAAATCTCATGTCAATCTTTTTTTTAAAAGAATTAGGCGCCCACGGGAGATGGACATGTCAGGTGTCACTTTTTGCGTATTAATTAAGTACTTCTTCTTTTTCTTTCTTTCTTTCTTTGTTTGATTTAATAATTTAAAATTTCACGCATTGAAATTCCTACTATTATTCTTTTGTTATGATAAAATTTTATATGATTAAACGAAATGTGCATATTAAAACTAATAGCAATGAATAATGTAACATATAATCAATAGATTCAACTGATCCCAACATGTTCGATAGGGAGTATAGAATATAGATATATGTATAAGAAAATTATTATAAGAATATTAAATTTGAACTTATGGTTACAAAAGTATGATGAATGCAATAGTAGAACTAAATGTTGATGTAACGATCCGACCTGTCGTTTCGAGAGTTGTAGCCCCAATTTTCCATTTACTGCTCCTTACGTGCTAGTTATTATATGACTTACCGGGTTAGTCGGTTTGGGTCCGGAAGAATTTCGGAATGAATTGAGACACTTAGTCTCATAATGGAAACTTAAGTTGGAATGGTTAACCGTATGTTGATTTGTGTGTAAATAATTCCGGAATAGAGTTTTGATGGTTCCCTTAGCTCCGCTGGGTGGTTCTGGACTTGGGAACGTGTCCGAATTATGATTTGGAGGTCCTTAGTGGAATTAGGCTTGAAATGGCGAAAGTTAAATTTTTGAAAAGTTTCACCGATAGTGGACTTTTTGATATCAGGGTTGGATTCTGATTTCGGAAGTTGGAGTAGGTCCATGGTGTTATTTGTGATTTGTATGCAAAATTTGAGGTCATTCGAACATGATTTGATAGGTTTCAGCATCGTTTGGTCAAGTTGATTTTTTTAGTTTCAATATGCTTGAATTGGGGTGCGATTCATATTTTTGATGTTGTTTGACGTGATTTGAAGGCTCGACTAAGTTCGTATGATATTTTAAGACTTGTTGGTATATTTGGGTGAGGTCCCGAGAGCCTCGGGTTGATTCCGGGTGGTTAGCGGATCAAGAGTTGAATTGGAGAAGTTGCTGAAGTTGAGGACTGATGGTGTAATCGCACCTGCGGAGCCTTGGTCGCAGGTGCAGGGTGAGATCCGCAGATGCGGAGTTTGAAGGGAGGTGAGCAGGTGGTCGCAGGTGCGAAGGCTTTCCGGCACCTACGTGACCGCAGATACGGCTGGGCACCCCGCAGAAGCGAGAATGTGCAGGGGAGCTGAGTCTGCAGAAGCGGACTGGATGCCCGCAGAAGCGTGTTTGCAAGAGCGAGTTGAGGGAATGTAGAAGTGAAAGGAACCACAACTACGGTTGAATTGTCGCTTCTGCGACGCCGCAAAAGCGGTTAAGTTGTCGCAGGTGCGGAAATCCTGGGAAGAACATATAAAAAATGAGGGTTCCAAGATTTTCACCATTTCTAACATTTTGAGCTCGGGCATAGGCAATTTTTGAGAGGGTTTTTGAAGAGTTTCTCGAGGTAAGCTACTTGTGCTCGTTTTTTATCAATAATCTTATTTTCCAATTGATTTTCCCACCTGGTTTGTGTTTTTCAGGTGCAATTTGGGAGTGTGAAGCTAGGGATTTGGAGAGTTGATTTGGGGTATTTGGGTGACGATTTGAGGTCGGATTTTGATAAATTTGATATAGTTAGACTCGTGGTTGAATGAGATTTTGAATTTTGTGACTTTTGTTGGATTTCTAGACGTGGTTCTGGCGGCGACTTTGAGCCAATTTCGGAATTTTGATTTATAACTTCGTATTTTCTAATGAAATTGATTTCTTAGCCCGTGTTGATTGTATTATACTGTTTGTGCCTAGATTCAGGTCATTTAGAGATCGATTCACGAGGCAAAGGTGTGTTGGAGTAGGGATTTTCTCGGATTGAGGTAAGTAACAATTTTAAATCCGGTGCTGAGGGTATGAAACCCCAGATTATGTGTTATGTGATTGGTTTGGAGGTGACGCACATGATACGTGACGGGTGTGTGGGCGTGCACCGTAAGAATTGTGACTGGATCCATTCCATGAAATTGTAAAGTTGAATAACTTGTTGTTAGCTATATGCTCTCCATGCGTTATAGAAATTTGACTGTAAATCATGTTAGAAATCATGTTTAGGCTATATGTTGGTACTGTTAGGACTTACAGATGGTGTGTTACATGTTGAATTACCTGCTAACTACTATTTGTACTCAGTCTCAGTTTTACTCGCATATCTTATCTCAATCTCTATTATTTCCTTGTTGATACATCATATCATTGCTATTTGGGCCGATTTTCATGATTAGTGAGAGCCCAATAGATTGGAGAGGTTGATGACTGAGTGAGGCTGAGGGCCTGATTGTGAGGATATTTATAGGATCAGGCTGCACACCGCAACATGGTTCATTGATTTATACCATGATTGACTTGATATAGCATTTGGGCTGAAGGAGCCCTCCGGAGTCTGTACACACCCTCAGTGAGTGCAGGTACCTACTGAGTGCGAGTGCCGAGTGCTAAGTGCCGAGCACTGAGTGACTGTGAGGAATGAGTGACTATGAGTAATGAGTGATTATGAGGTTAGAGTGAATGGGAGGACTGAGTAACTGTTGCTCTGAGAGGCTGCATTTGATTTCATTGTTGTTGCACTTAGCTGCCATATGTCACTGCATTGAAATATCTGAGAGATATTATATCCGGTTTTACTTAAACTTGATATGTATAAACTGATTTGACTTAAATTGCTGGATTAGAAAGCTGGCCTACTTTCTTTTATTGAGACTACTGAAATTGAACTATAACTGTGTAGCTCATCACTATCTTCAGTTCTTTATTTAGTCTTGTTACTTACCGAGTTGGCTGTGCTCACGCTACACCCTGCACTTTGTTTGCAGATCCGGGTATTTTTAGACACGGTTGGTGTTGATATTCTGCGCGGTTGATCCTTGGGAGACCTCGAGGTAGCTGCCCGGCGTTCGCAGTCCTTATTTTTCTCCTTCCCTATCTTTCCTTTTATTATATATACTTTCGGACTATCTTAGACAGTGTATTCCATACTTGTCACATTTAGATGCATATGTACTCTGTGATACCCCGATTTGGGAGTTTTTTGTGTTTGGGGATCTTTCTATCCTACTTATGAGAAATTGCTATTTAAATTGCTTTAAATCCATTCTGTTAAAAGTATTGATTTTGTCGTAAATGACGCCTTGCCTAGTACCACGATAGGCACCATCACGACAGGTTAGGATTTGGGTCGTGACAAGTTGGTATCAGATCCTAGGTTACATAGGTATCATGAGTCATGAGCAGGTTTAGTAGAGTCTTGCGGATCGGTACTGAGACGTCTGTATTTATCTTCGAAAGGCTGCCGAACCCTTAAGAAAACTTCACATTCTTAAATTTTTGTCGTGCGAATCTGTTAATTTCGGTAACTAAACTTTTGTTATTCTATTCTCTCACAGATAGTGAGGACACGTGTTACCGGACATGATGGACAACCACCAGTACCACCAGTTAGGGCCGCGAAAGGCCGAGGTTGCGGTAGGGGAATAGGTGCAGCTCGTACAACAGCTAGGGCAGCACCTGCAGATCCACTAGTTGCCCCAATTCAGGAGCAGGTTCCAGTTGTGGATGAGCCAGTGGGGTCAGCTCAGGCACCAGCTGTGCCCATCGTGATTCCAGGCCTTGGCTCAGATTCTAACCATGTGCACCAGTCTTGCTTAGGCGATCTTTGTTCCGACCACAGTAGACACTTCTCAGGACAAGGGAGGTACTCAGAGTCCCGCCGCCTGCACACTAGAGTAGGTGATGCAGGGACTCCAGAGATAGGGGGCACTACCAGCCCAGCCGGTTATAACTGCTCAGGCCTATGTGGTCCCTGTTATGGCTGATGATAAGCAGATGAGATTAGAGAGGTTCGGGAGGCTCTAGCCTCCATCTTTCAGTAGGACAGAGTCAGAGGATGCCCGGAGTTTCTTGGACAAGTGTAAGAGGATTCTTCCTACAACAGGTATTCTAGAGACTAGTGGGGTCTCATTCACTACTTTTCAGTTCATAGGGGCTGTCTTCAGATGGTGGGAGGCTTATGAGAGGCATAGGCCGGTCGATGCATCACCACTTACCTAGCAGGAGTTCTTCGTTATCTTCTTGGAGAAATTCGTGCCATAATCTCGCAGTAAGGAGCTACGTAAACAGTTTGAGCAGCTCCGTCAGGATGGAATATATGTGACACAGTACAAGGTGAGGTTTTCTGAGTTGGCCCTTCATGTAGTTTGGTTGGTTCCTACTGATAGGGAGAGGATCATGAGGTTCACCGATGACCTCACATATCAGCTACGGTTGCTTATAACTCGAGAGAGGGTGTTTGGTGCTACTTTTGACGAGGTGGTCGACATTTCTCGGCAGATAGAGATGGTCCGCAGTTAGGATCAGGGTGAGAGGGAGGCCAAGAGGCCTCGTGGATCGGGAGGTTTCGACAGTGTTCCTTTAGGGGGTCAGTTCTACCACGGCTAGGGTCATCCTTATAGGCATGCTCAGACGGCTCGTCTAGTTCACTGCGGTGCATCATCCGGCTATGGTTCATACAATACTCATCAGGGTCAGTCATCTCTCAGTTTCCTTCCATCTCAAAGTTCGTTCTGTGCTCCATTGGTTCAGGGCTCATCTATGCCAAGTCTTTCTACGAGTTATCCTGGTGATCGGGGCTCCCTTCAGTCCCCACTACTGGCACTGGGGAGTTGCTTTGAGTGCGAGGAGTTTGGGCACTTGTGAAGGTAGTGTCATCATCTTTAGGGAGGTCCAGTGCAACAGAAGAGTCGGGTTACGACTTCCGCACCAATTACTACACCACCCGCGCAACTAGCTCGGGGTAGGGCCCAGTCAGCTAGAGGACGCCTTAGAGGGGGAGGCCGATCAGGTGGCGGTCAGGCCCGATTCTATATTATTCCTGCAAGACCAGATGCTATTGCTTCGGATACAGTGATCACAAGTATTGTCTCAGTTTTCCGCATGGATGCCTCTATATTATTTGATCCTGGTTTCACTTATTCGTATGTATCATCGTATTTTGCTCATTATCTAGATATGCCCCGTGAGTCCCTAGTTTTATCTATTCACGTACCTACTCTAGTAGGCGATACTACTATTACTATAAATTGTGTATATCAGACATGTGTAATGACCATTGGAGGGTTTGGAGACTAGAGTTGATCTCTTGTTGCTCAGTATGGTTGATTTCGATGTGATCTTGGGTATGGATTTATTGTCTTCATGTCATGCTGTTCTAGATTGTCATGCTAAGACCATGATGTTGGCAATGCTGGGGTTTCGACGGATTGAGTGGTGAGGTTCTCTAGACTATGTTCCCAGTAGAGTGATTTCATACTCGAAGGCCCAGCGGATGGTTGGGAAGGGTTGCTTATTTTATTTGTCCTTTGTGAGGGATGTTGGTGCTGACACCCCTACTATAATTCTATTCCGGTGGTGCGAGATTTTCTGGATATGTTTCCTGCAGACCTACCGGGCATGCCACCCGATAGGGATATTGACTTTGGTATTGACTTGGTGTCGGGCACTCAATCCATTTCTATTCCTCCATACCTTATGGCACCGGATGAGTTGAAGGAGTTGAAAGAGCGGCTTTAGGAACTTCTTGATAAAGGGGTTTATTAGGCCTAGTGTGTCGCCTTGGGGTGCACCGGTTCTTCTTGTGAAGAAAAAGGATGGTACTATGAGGATGTGCATTGACTATAGGCAGTTGAACAACGTCACAATCAAGAAAAAGTATCCTTTTCCGCGTATTGATGATCTATTTGACCAGCTTCAGGGAGCAAGGGTGTTTTCCAAGATTGATTAGAGGTTGGGGTATCACTAGTTGAAGATTCGGGACTCAGACATTCTAAAGACAATAATTAGGACTTGTTGTGGTCATTATGAGTTCATTGTGATGTCTTTTGGGCTGACCAACGCCCCATCAACGTTCATGCATACGATGAACAGTGTATTTCAGCCTTATCTCGACTCGTTTGTCATAATGTTCATTGATGATATCCTGTTATACTCTCGTAGCCAGGAAGAGCATGCCCAACATTTGATGATTGTGTTGCAGCGGTTGAGGTAGGAGAAGCTTTATGCCAAGTTCTTTAAGTGTGAGTTTTGGCTCAATTCAATGGCGTTCTTGGGGTACTTGGTGTCCAGTAAGGGGATTCAGGTGGACCCGAAGAAGATAGAGGTGGTTCAGAGTTAGCCCCGACCATCTTCAGCTATGGAGATTCAGAGATTTCTCGATTTAACTAGTTATTACCGTCACTTCGTGTAGGGTTTCTCGTTTATTGCATCACCCTTGACCAAATTGACCTAAAAGGGTGCTCCTTTCAGGTGGTGGGATAAGTGTCAGGAGAGCTTTCAGAAGCTCAAGACTGCCTTGACCACAGCTCCAGTTTTAGTTTTCCTTTCAGCTTCAGGCTCTTATACAGTGTATTGTGATACTTCTCAGATCGGTATTGGATGTTTCTTAATGCATGAGAGTAGAGTGATTGCATATGCTTCGCATCAGTTGAAGCCTCATGAAAAGAACTACCCTATTCATGATTTAGAGTTAGCTGCCATTGTTCATGCATTGATGATTTGGAGGCACTATCTCTATGGTATGTCTTGTGAGGTATTTATAGATCATCGGAGTCTTCAGCACTTGTTCAAATAGAAGGATCTCAATTTGAGGCAGCAGAGATGGTTGAACCTGCTAAAGGACTATGATATTACTATTCTGTATCATCTAGGGAAGGCCAATATGGTAGTCGATGCCTTAAGTAGAAAGGCGGTGAGTATGGGTAGCCTTGCATTCATTCTTGTTGGTGAGAGACCTCTTCCAAGTGATGTTCAGGCCTTGGCCAACCAGTTTGTGAGATTAGATATTTCGAAGCCTAGTCGAGTTCTAGCTTGCGTGGTTTCTCGGTCTTCCTGATTTGATTGCATTAGAGAGTTCCAGCATAATGATCCTCATTTGCTTGTCCTCAAGGACAAGCTTCAGCACGGTGATGCCTGAGATGTGATTATTAGAGATGATGGGGTGTTGAGGATGCAAGGCCGGATATGTTTTCCCAATGTAGATGGGCTACGTGAGTTAATTCTTGAGGAGGCCCACAGTTCGCAGTATTCTATTCATCCGGGTGTCGCGAAGATGTATCAAGACTTAAGGCAGCACTATTGGTCAAGGAGGATGAAGAGGGATATAGTGGGGTTTGTGGCTCGGTGTCTTAACTATCAACATGTAAAATATGAGCATAAGAAACCAGGTGGATTGCTTCAGAGGATAGAGATTCCAGAGTCGAAATGGGAGCGGCACCATAGATTTCGTAGTTAGGATCCCACGGACTTCGAGGAAGTTTGATGCTATTTAGGTGATTGTGGATCAGCTGACCAAGTACGCACACTTCATTCTAGTTGGTACTACTTATTATTTGGAGCGGTTGGCTGAGATTTACATCCGAGAGATTGTTTTCCTTTACGGTGTGCCAGTGTCCATCATTTCAGATCGAGGCACGCAATTTACATTGCAGTTTTGGAGAGCCGTGCTCAATAGTTGGGCACTCAAGTTGATTTGAACAAAAAATTTCACCCTCAGACGAAAAGATAGTCCATGCAAACTATTCAGATATCTACGCGCTTTTGTCATTGATTTAGGGGGTTCATGGGATCAGTTTCTGCTGCTAGCGGAGTTTGCTTATAACAACAACTATTAGTCAAGCATTCAGATGGATCCGTATGAGGCTTTATATGGGAGATGGTGTAGATCTCCGGTGGATTGGTTCGAGCCGGGTGAGGCTAGGCTATTGGGTACTGACTTGGTTCAGGATGCTTTGGACAAGGTTAAATTCATTCAAGATCGGCTTCGCACGATGCAGTCTAGACAGAAGAGCTATGCCGACAGGAGGTCTGTGATGTTGCTTACATGGTTGGGGAGAAGGTTCTGCTGAAGGTTTCACCCATGAAGGGTGTTATGAGGTTCGGGAAGAAGCGCAAGTTGAGACCTCGGTATATTGGGCCGTTTGAGGTACTTTAAAAGATTGGAGAGGTGGATTACAAGCTTGCCTTTCCACCTAGCTTGTCGAGTATGCATATATTATTTTATATTTCTATTCTCCGAAAGTATGTCGGCGATCCGTTTCATGTTTTGGATTTCAGCCCGGTTCAGTTGGATATTGATTTGACTTATGATGTGGAACCGGTGGTCATTTTGGATCAACAGGTTCGAAAGTTGAGGTCGAAGAACATAGCTTCAGTGAAGGTGTAGTGGAGAGGTCAGATAGTTGAGGAAGCTACTTGGGAGATCGAGCGGGAGATGCGTAACATATATCCACGTCTATTTGAAACTTTAGGTATGATTCTAGACCTGTTCGAGGATGAACATTTGTTGATGTAATGACCCGGCCGATCATTTCGAGAGTTGTGGCCCCGTCTTCCCATTTACTGCTCCTTATGTGCTTTATAGCTGCCAGTTCGGGTCTGAACGAATTTCAGAATGAATTGAGACATTTAGTCTTATAATGGAAAGCTTAAGTTGGAATGGTTAACCGAATATTTAATTATGTGTAAGCGACTTCGAAATGGAATTTTGATGGTTCCGTTAGCTCATTGGGTGGTTCTGGATTAAGTCTGTCCGGATTGTTTTAGAGGTCCGTAGTGGAATTAGGCTTGAAATGGCAAAAGTTAAATTTTTGGGAAGTTCGACCGAGAGTGGAATTTTTGATATCAGGGTCGGATTTCGATTTCCGAAAGTTGGAGTAGGTTCGTGGTGTTATTTGTGACTTGTGTGGAAAAGTTTTTGATAGGTTTCAGCGTTGTTTGTAGAATTTGAATTTTCATAGTTTCAATAGGCTTGAATTGGGGTGTGATTCATGTCTTTGATATTGTTTGACGTGATTTGAAGGCTCGACTAAGTTCTTATGATGTTTTAAGACTTGTTGGTATGTTTGGTTGAGGTCCCGGGGGCCTCAGGTTGATTTCAGGTTGTTAACGGATCAAGAGTTGAATCAGAGAAGTTGCTGAAGTTGAGGACTGCTAGTGTAATCACACCTACGGAGCCTTCATCACAGGTGAGAGCTCGGAGGTGCGGGGTGAGGTCCGTAGATACAGAGTTTGAAGGGAGGTGAGCAGGTGGTCACAGGTGTAAAGGCTTTCCCGCACTTGCGTGACCGTTGATGTGGCTGGGCATCGCAAATGCGGTTGGGTACCGCAGAAGCGAGAATGGGCAGGGGAGCTGAGTCTGCAGAAGCGGACTGGATGCCCGCATAAGCGTGTTCGCAAGAGCGGGTTAAAGGACCGCAGAAGCATAAGAAACCACATATATGGTTGAAATGTCACTTCAGCGATGCTGCAAAAGCGGCTAAGTTGTCGCAAGTGCGGAAAGCCTGGGCAGAACATATAAAAAATGAGGGTTCCAAGATTTTCATCATTTCTAACATTTGGATCTCGGGCTTAAGCGATTTGTGAGAGGGTTTTTGAAGAGGTTCTTAAGGTAAGCTCCTTGTGCTCATTTTTTTTTATCAATAATCTTGTTTCCTCATTGGTTTTTCCACCTGGTTTGTGTGTTTTTGAGGTGCAATTTGGGGGTATGAGGCTAGGGATTTAGAGAGTTAATTTGGGGGATTTGGGTGACGATTTGAGGTCGGACTTTGAAAAATTAGGTATGGTTAGACTCGTGATTGAATGGACTTTCGGGTTTTGTGACTTTTGTTGGATTTCGCAATGTGGGCCCAGGGGTCAGCTTTGAGTTGATTTCGGATTTTTGATTTATAACTTCATATTTTCTTGTGAAATTGATTCCTTAGCCCCTGTCGATTGTATTGTACAGTTTGTGGCTAGATTCGGATCATTTGGAGGCTGATCCGCGAGATGAAGGTGGGATGGAGTAGGGATTACCTTGGATTGAGGTAAGTAATAGTTCTAAATCTGGTTTCGAGGGTAGGAAACCCCAGATTATGTGTTATGTGATTGGTTTGGAGGTGACGCACATTCTAGGTGACAGGAGTGTGGGCGTGCACCGTAGGAATTGTGACTGGATCCATTCCATGGAACTGTAAAGTTGAATAACTGTTGTTAGCTATATGTTCTCCATATGTTATAGAAATTTGGCTATAAATCATGTTTAGACTATGTGTTGGTACTGTTGGGACCCACAGAGGCTGTGTTACATGTTGAATTACCTGCTAGCTGCTATTTGTACTTAGTCTCAATTTTACTCGCATATCATATCTCAGTCTCTATTATTTCCTTGTTGATACATCATTTTATTGCTGTTTAGGCTGATTTTCATGATTACTGAGAGCCCGAGAGACTAGAGAGGTTGATGACTGAGTGAGGCCGAGGGCCTGATTGTGAGGATATTTATGGGTTCGGGCTACATACCACAACATGTTTCATTAATTTATGGCATGATTGGCTTGATATAGCGCTTGACTGATGGAGTCCCTTCGGAGTTTGTACACACACCTAGTGAGCGCAGGTACCTACTGAGTGCGAGTGCCGAGTACTGAGTGTTGAGCGACTGTGAGAAATGAGTGACTATGAGGAATGAGTGATTGTATGGTTGGAGCGAATGGGAGGACTGAGTGACTGTTGCTCTGAGAGGCTGCATTTGATTTCAGTGTTGTTACACTTAGCTGCCATATATCACTGCTTTGAAATTTCTGAGAGATATTATATCCGGTTTTACTTGAACTTGACATGTATAAACTGATTTGACTTAAATTGCCGAATTTGAAAACATGCCTACTTTCTTTTGTTGAGACTATTGAAATTAAACTATAATTATATAGATCGTCACTATCTTCAGTTCTTTATTTAGTCTTGTTACTTACTGAGTTGGTTGTACTCACGCTACACCCTGCACTTTGTGTACAGATCCAGGTGTTTTCGGACACGGTTGGTGTTGATATTCTGCGCAGGTGATCCTTGGAAGACTTCGAAGTAGCTATCCAAGTTCGCAGGTCTTGTTTTTCTCATTCCCTATCTTTCCTTTTATTGTATCTAGTTTCGGACTATCTTAGACAGTGTATTCCATACTTGTCACATTTAGGTGCTCATGTACTCTGTGACACCCCAATTTGGGAGTTGTTTTTCCGCGTTGTGTTTGGGAATCTTTCTATCCTGCTTATGAGAAGTTGCTATTTAAACTACTTTAAATCCATTTTCTTAAAAGTGTTGGAATTATTCGTAAATGTCGGCTTTCCTAGTACCACGATTGACACCATCACGACATGTTAGGATTTGGGCCATGACAGTTGAATCCCTAAAATTGTATTCTGGATCCACCATTTCGTAATAGTACACCCATCCTTCCTAATTCCTGAATCCGCCGCCGGTGAAAATTACGTTCTTTGCATTAGCCCACTTATTAGGTAGACTGCATCCTCTTAACTTTATTTTGATGCAGCATAGCATGTGTAGATTAGCTTAATTTTAGGATCTCAATGTGATGATATATATACAAGGGGGAGGTAGAAGCTCGGGTATGGGTTTGATTGAACTCAATAACTGTTGCTCAAACAATATATTTGTATTATAAAATTTATTAAATATATATACATATTAAATTTTTAAACATAGACCACCAGAATCTGCTAAAAAATTGATAGATGTAGTTTAACATTTTCCTCGTAAGTTTCAAGAAAAAATATCAATCATCTTATACTTTGATATTTTCCATTTTAATATGCAAGAATGCAAATCAATATGCCCATGCATTGCACGTATTTGTGTTTACCCGTAAAACCGTACAATTGAATTTATACATGGTTTATAGACAAGTGAATCGATTTGATCCAACAATAATAGATGACTTAGATAAAAATATAAGACTTAGCCTTGAAATTGAACTAAAATGGCAGATATCTTAGTCCCGAACGCAGAGCTTGTGGAGGCAGACAATATAATAAGTAAGAAAGACAAATATTATTGAGCTTTTGATAGAATATTGTGTATGCTTGTTAGAAAATCCACCTCCCCTTCAATGATAATTGAGCTCACTATTTATAGTTACACATAGGGAACAAGGTCAATCCCCTCTTAAATGACTATTATGAGATCCACTGAAGAATGTGTAACGGTAGGCAGTGGATGCCATATTCTCTGTAACAGATCATGTACTTAATGCTATAGAATATTCTTCATTGAATGCTACTGGATGACAGTCATTTATTTTGCCTTTATGAATATGATTCTTTACGATGACAAGTGAGATCATTGCCTTTGGGTCCGACTATCTTCTGTTTTTGTCTTCACGTGTCGCTTTCTCATGAAATCATTAAATATGAACATATTTTACTCCATACACATACTACCCCTGCTTTCCAGTGGCATAACTTTGTGTTACCGGAAAGTTGGTAGAGATACCTTTCTTGGCAGAAAATTCTCTAATCCCTTCCGAAAAGTTTCTAACGGTTGATTAGATGCACGTCTCTCCATATTTAATACCCCGAACACGCATCATCCCACGATTCAACATCACTTTTGCTTGTTATCGATGTAATTTGGGCCAAGATTTTAGCTGCCTATTCTTTTACTTATACGCATCTCTGAGCATGTGATTTTTGCCCTATATGAATTACTCCCATAAAATCAAAATAAAACAACTTCTTTTCATTATTTGCAATTTTGAGGATTTTGTGGCATTTTCTGATAATTGTCTGCGCATGTTTATTTTATTTAATCCATGAAAATACAAAAACACACTGCATTTGCGTTAGAATTAATTTTCACATTTTTAGGATTGATTAATAAATTAGTTGTTTTTTAAAAATGGAAAAATCATAAAAATAGTTTATTGTGCATTTTTTAATTTTAATTTCGAACTTTGGGTAGTTTTCTTTAAATTTGGTTCTTAATTGGTCGTGTTAGTTATTATTTAGAGTTAGTTAGTATTTTTGATAGATTAATTTAGTTTTAGGATTTAATTTAGGTTTTAATTTTAATTTTGGAAAAATAAAAAGATTTTTAAAGAAAAATGAATTGAAAAAAGAGAGAAGGAAAGAATTGAGAAGGATCAAATTTTTGGGCCAAACTAATTAAATTCCCCAGCCCAAATTATTTTTTCTTCCCAAACCCATGTAAACCCAGCCCAGACCCGTCCCCTAACCCGGTCTGCCCCACCTTAAAGCCAAAACGACGTCGTTTCGTCAAGCTTGATCTGAGCCGTTGATAGTTCCCAATCCAACGGACGGAAACTGATTTCCTGTTAGTATATATATGTCCGAAACGGACCCTACCCCTCTCAGAATCCCCCCACCTCTTCGTCTTTCTCAACCTAGAGCCGTAACCCTAGAAACGCCGTCTATGAATCCACCATAGCATCCGGTGGCGGCGCTACCACCAACCACCCTGAAAATAACACCCCACAATCTTCTCCACTTCCACATCCCAAATCCCCAAACAACTCCTTTCAAATCCTTCCAGAATTCCTCGAATTTCAGATCAAAGATCGAAACCCTAGCGCCGCCCTTGTTCTCTCCGGTGGCGGCGCCACCTCTGTTCAACCCCAAACTAACACCGGAGAACCTCCAGGGCTCCCTCACTCCAAATCCCCATGTGTTTTCCCTCGAATCACCCTATCTTTCGTCGAATCTTGAATCGGAGTTTGAAGTTTTAGAAGCCCAAAATCAGAATTTCTTGAATCTGTGGCATGCATGACCTTAGGCTCCCGAATTTTCGAGTTTTCAAGGGTTAATTTGACATAAAGCAACATTGGTCGTTTGTTCTTGCCAAAGAACAAGTTATTAACACTGGTTGTGTTAAATCGAGATATCCATTGTTGGTTTCAAGTTTAGTTGGTAAGTTTTCTTTATTTTTCTGTCCACTTTTGTTATTTCATCTCCTGTTCCTCTTCTCTTCTTCTACTTTTCTCTAAATGGACTGGAAATTGGTCAAGGTTTGATCCTAGGTTTTCCCTTCTCGATTAGTTCATGCTCGTATTTTGTTCAGTTTGCTTTCTCAGTTTTTCCTTTCAAATTTTTGAATGATGTTTTCTGATTTTTGTTTAGATTATTCACTCGCCGTGCTTATTTGTTATTTATGACATTTAAGTTTTCTGATTTTTCTAGTCGTATAATTAGCTTAATCAGATGTTGTTATTTCTAACTCATTATTTAGTTTAAAAGGAAGTCAGTCATTTAGTTTAGATTTTGGTTTTGAAATCAATTAATTGGTTTCTTCTGCTTCTCATGAAATACCAAATGGATTTCTGATTGGTTTTGGGCCTTGGGGTCATTTCTGACCCATTTTTAAAGAAAGCCCGTTCGTCGTGGTTTGAGATTTGGGTCAACTTGACCCATGTGGTATGCTTCAGTAAAAAACAGGGCTCTAAAGGGGTAATTTGGGGAAATAGGGGTAGGGAATCTGTTGGTAACTGCCTAGGAAGCTTCCCAGAAGCTGCATGATATACTTACTTGACCAACAAGTCAGTAAATGAAGGGCTAAGCAGCAAAAAGGAAAATAGGAAGAGGACTAAAATGAAAAAAACTGAACCCTTAAGGCTGCCCTAGTAACTTGCCTATAAAGGCATAGTTACTTAGGGTTCCAGGGGGGATTTTTTTAGATTTTGGAGAGCTAAGAAATTCTGAAAATCCTAAACAGCTAAAAATTCTAGAACAAACACTGTTTCATTGAGCTCTGTTGGTGATTTTCTGAAGTTCCTCCTAGTGCTGAAATAATTTCTGGGTAGCTGATAGTTGAAATGAATTAAAATCAAGTCTGGTTCAAGTTTTCTGGTTCATTACTTGGTTTGAAACTATTTTTTTGGGCTATTTTATTCATTTTCTGGGCTTGAAACTGGTTAAAAATTGCTCTTGATTGGTGCTCTATAGCTGCTGATCCTTCATTCTCTCTGATTTTCTCTTCGACTTCCAGGTACTTCTCAGACCATGGATGCCAAGTGAATGTGAATATGTTCTTCGAAGGGAAACCTGATTGAATACAAGTTGATATTGAGTTTTATTTCTTCTGTTTCTTCCATTTCTTTAGTATTATATAGTAAATCCAATGCTATGTATGTTACTTTAGCTTTTCTCATGTTATTGAAATGTTGCAAAATGAATCAATGTTGTTTGTCGATTTGATTCTGTGGAGAGTTTAAGTGTGATTTTTGGGATTCAAGTGAATAACATGTTAATCTCCTGGGTTCTGTTACTGTTGGTATTGAGAAAAGGTTAGTTGAGATTAAATTTATATGCTTGTTTGTGAGTTAGCCTACAATTAAATTTAAGCATGAACACTTGATAGTTTGGCTACCAATTCAATTGAATTCAAGAATGTGTTGCTTTTTTGGGAGTAATGTAAGTCATCAACATTTGAAGCTTTCCTTGTGTATCAAGCTATTGTGTACTGCTTGAAAGTCCATTGAGCTTATTTGTTATTTTTTTGAGTATAAATGTTGGTTCTGCTTTGGTATGGATTCGATCCCAATCCCTGCTCCGCAGGCCTTAACTTTTGCAAGGTTCAGGTCCCTTTTGGGCTTTAGACTTTGAAGTTATTTGCAAATGGGAATTGCATTACCATTTGCTACTTGGCCTGCTTCTCGAGCTAAATAGTTCGTTATTTGCTATTGCTGGATTTTCTCACAGTAGGCCTAGCGCAAAAATGCATGAAGGTTTAAACTCCATAAGTTCAAACATATTGCTTTCCTCTTTCAAAGGTTTTACATATCGCCATAAAACTCAGTTGTCATTTCTTTATTCGTATGAACTGGATTCTTTTGGGCTTGTATTACAAGTTCACTTGTGAATGGGAGTAGCATTCCTTATAGCGTTTGGGCCCGCATTTCGAGCCCAATTGTACATTTTTTTTAAAAAAAGCCCTTAGTAATTCTAGTGGTTGTGCGAACAATAATTTCAAATTGTGTTTGTTTAAAATAATTCTTTTACCTAAGTTGAGGTGTGCCATATTAAATAACACCAATAGTTTATGGCCTTCATGATTAAAAATAAGTTTTTTTTTTTAAAAAATCCTTAGAATTCGAGGCGCGCCATTTAGCAAAATTTCATGGCCCTCGCAAAGTTGCAAATAAGCACGTCATTTAATAATATTATCTTCCTAAATTCGGGTGCGCATTTATGTGACCCAAATACAAATCTCAACAATGTCAAAATATGTTGAAGACCGCGGGTGCATTTATGCGACGTGGTCCAAGACATGTTTTAACAATGTTGCAATTTTCCTTAAAAATAATTAAAGCGGTTATAAAGTTTAAAATTGAACCATAGGTTAAAACATGTATTAAAATCAGTTAATAGGCCAATTATAACAAGTGAGCGACCGAGCTAGAACCACAAAACTCGGGAATGCCTAACACCTTCTCCCGGGTTAACAGAATTCCTTACCTGGATTTCTGTGTTCGCAGACTGTAATACAAAGTCAATCTTTTCCTCGATTCGAGATTCAACCGGTGACTTGGGACACCATAAATTATCCCAAGTGGCGACTCTAAATTTTTTATAAATTAATCCCGTTTTGATTGTCACTTTAATTGGAAAAACTCCCTATACATCCCTTTACGCGGGTGGCGCAAAAAGGAGGTGTGACAGCTCTGGCGACTCTGCTGGGGAACGAACCCAGAATCTCTGGTTCAAGGTTCAAGAATTCGAGCTTAGATGCATTGTTACATTTGGTTTTATCTGTTATTTGATTATATTACATGTTTGAGCCTAATGTGCTAAATATTGCTTTTTATCGCTTTGATATTATCTGAACTGTATATATAAACTGCTACGAAATCCCTCTCTTCTCTCTCCCGAGGAGTGCACGCTGGTCGTGACTTCTTTCTGTTAGTGTCATATACCAAATAGAACGAGGTTCGGACAAGTTGCAAAGCCGGATGATCTTTTGGTTACCGATACGCAGCCCCCCTCGGCTCGAGTTGTCCGCTCGGGTAAGCCAAGTCTAGAACAAATTAACCCAGGTTTTAAACCTAGTATAACAATACCTCATGCCGGATCCCTAGTAGGAACGTTTGTTTTTATCATGTGCATTTGACTTTGGAGACTCAACACAGGGGTTGGGTCTGTCTAGGATAGGTGCACCCGAAATAAAAAGACCATCCTGATGCATCTTACTTGCTAATTGTGCATTTATTTGCCTCGGATTTGCATGCTAACCGACTTTTGAATAAAAGGAGAGAATTTGGAAAAGCAAATAGCAGTGTGAGGGCTAAGGAGGGTAATCACTGCTGTTGAAAACCAATGTCTACACCGAAACTCTGCCGAAAGTTTGAAAAAGAAGAAGAAGGGAATTTTGTGGTTTTTAAAGAAAAGAAACAAAAAAGAAGGAATATCTTTGTGTTTTTGGAAAAGAAAAGTAAAAAGAAGTTAGATTTATTTTTTTTAAAAAAATATTGCCCGAACTATGCCAGTTTGATTCCCACCGGATGTGGGATACGTAGGCAACCCCCATCGGGTCCAACTTTCTTTTGCAAAAATAGCCCAAAAAGAACAAAAAATTTATTTTTATTTGGAAACAATTAGGGTGGTGCCATTCTTGTCAGAAATAGCCGAATGTCCCTAAAAGGGCGTCGGAAGGCTGTTTTTGCAAGAACAACCGCCTGTGGTCAGTTTTTCAAGGTTTTCACCGGTTAGTCAACACAGCCTTAAAATCTTCGTCTCCGAGGTGCTGAATGGCCGTACTTGCAAAACCGGATTTTATTTTTAAATAAAAAAAAAGAGAAAAAAGGGAAAGTGTCAATTTTGTCTTTGAGTCAAATGAGTCTTGATTTTTTCTTAATCACCCTAATAAATGTGTAGAATGAGCACGAGTCCAATTTGCCGATAACAGTCATGAACAAGATCCCTTTGGAGTTGCATATGTGGTGGGAGGATCTGGGAAAATCGGAGCAAGATAAAGTCAATCTACATTTGGGAGGTCTCACCGGGTTGTTAAAAATCAGACCTAGAGGAGATATCATAAAGGCTTTGGTTACACTTTGGGACTCGACCCATAACGTATTTCACTTTTCGGATTTTAAACTCACCCCAACCTTGGAAGAGATAGCAGGTTATATGGGAAGTACTGAAGGGCTGAGGCATAAGTACCTGATAGCTCCAAGAGCCGTTAACTCTCACAAGTTCATGGATTTGCTAAAGATAAGCAAGAGAGTCCCGTATTCCGAGTTGGAGGATGGTTTTCCTACTCTACGTTTTATATATCAGAGGAACGGGCATGTAGGAGGGTTCAACAATCTGGCAAGTGGGGTTTGTAGCAGAGGAAACCGAACAAAATGGGATGAGCATAGGCGTTTCTCCTTCATGGTAGCTTTCCTAGGCCTTGTGGTGTTCCCCCGAAAAGATGGGAATATCGATTTGCGGGTGGACGGAGTCGTCAAGGTCCTGATTACCAACACCAAAAGCATTCTTGCCCCTATGATAGTGTCTGAGATATACCGAGCTCTCACAGCTTGTAAAACTGGGGCAGATACTTTGAGGTATGCAATTTTCTATTACAGATGTGGATGATCGAGCACCTGTGTCATCGCCCTCAGTATATAAGTTACGGGTCCACAAAGAAAAGTTGCATTGAAGAGTTTGACACAAGGATTTCAGGGTTCAAGCTGCCAGAGGGGTTCAGAGATTGGGTATCCTGCTTGCGTTCCATTACTGCGGGACAAATAGAATGGACATTGGGTTGGCTTCCTGTTGAAGAAATTGTGTATATGCCCGCCGCTGGTCCTTACTTCCTCCTAATGAGTTTGCGAGGTATCCAGCCCCACGCTCCTTACCAGGCGATGAGACAGTTGGAAAGGTGTCAGGTGATGCACCCAGATGAATATCTTAGTATTTATGCGGTTGAGGTTAGTTCCGACGGTCAATTTCATGAAGAAACAGTTCGTTCTATTTGGAATGAATGCCAGTATTTGACAGTGAACACTCGAGTGCGTGACTTATCTAGAGGCAAAGTCTCACCCGCCTATCTTGCCTGGTATAGAAAGAAGAACACTGCAAGGACCGAACCAGAAAGACCAGCCAAAAGGCCTCACATTCAGGAATTCGTTGAGGCTTCACAAGAACAGTGGGCTTGGTTGGCTAAGGAGAATGAGTATAGGGCCACAATAGGAAAATTGAAAAATCAAGTCAGAGAACTTCAATTCAAGAATAGCTTGCAAGTCACGGTAGACGAAGGAGAAAAGAAAAAGCTATCCAAAGATAACGAGGCCCTTCGAGCCCAAATTTAGGAAATGAAAATAGCTGTAGAAAACCCCGCCCGAAGTGCCAAAGATGAAAAACTCATAAATAACCTAAGGCAGAAAGTGAGTGACTATGGTTTTGATTTGAACAAGGCAGAAAGTGAACTAGCCAGGGTTTGGAAGCAGTTGGCTAAAAACGTAGATGAGCGAGCATGCCTGGTTAAGCAGTTGAAAGAAAGGTACGACAATGAAGTCGCGGGGGTTAAAGAAAAGGGTCATCGCCACGAAAAACAAAATGATCAAACATGCAAAAGATTTCAAGGCTGAAAGAGAACATTGTTATACAACACTGGCACAATTAGAAATAGACTTGCAACAACTTCAGGAGCAGAATCATGTACCCGAGCAAACTTTGGAAGCCAGGGCCTAGCAGATCAGGCGTTTGTTACAAGAAAAAGGTGCCATAAGAGAAAGAATTAGAAACATCGCCGATTACATTGTTGTGAAGTGCCAAGTCTGTGAGGATATGACTTGCACCACCTTCTTCGCAGCAGTGATGACATTTGTTAAATAGATAATGAATGACTTGGACCGACTTCAAAGGGATCTTGCATATAGGCCCGCTGCGAGACCGAATGATGTCATGCGGGCCCCAGGAGCATTGATGTATTCATGATTTTTCATTTGAGTCTGTATTTCCATTTTTGTTAGAATCTGTTAGTTGCGTAAGTTTGTATTTTCTGTTGGGGTCTGTCAAGTGTTTTCGAGTCTGCATTTTCTTATGTCGGAGTATGATTTTTGAGTCTGTATTTTGTCTTTCATCAGCGTCTGTTAGTTTCTCTTAGAGTCCGTTGGTTTTGAGTTTTTGTAATCAAAGTCTTTGCTTTTTATGAAAATTGAAAATCCCAAAAATGTTTTATTTCACACTTATCTCTCAGATCTACGCTCAGTCTGATTCAAGCGGGGTCATGATACGTAGGCAATCTGCATAGGATTCGACCATAACCAAAGAAAAAGAGAGAGTAAAACAAGAGAGAAAAAGAAAAGAAAAAGAGAGAAAATAAGAGAAAAGAAACAATGGCAAAACAAGAGGAAAATGAAAAAAGAAGAGCAAAGTCCAGAATGAAAATAAAGAGAAAAAGAAAGAAAGTTGCAAATGGAAACGTCGGGATGACGCAAGCAGCCGATCAAATGCATGATAGAAACGGTTAACTGCTTAGGTGAATTCATTCCTCAAATGTGCGGTTACTAATTTGTTAAAGCCCTAACCACTAACAAGGTTGTTGTTGATGTATTGAGTTCAGGTAGGTCGTTAGTTGATTGACATTCTGGAAACTCACTCGTACAACACCCGACAAGCTGAACACGGCTAACCAAGAACCAAAAACAAGTATTGTCGACCCGTCAAAAGAGGTGGAAGAATTGGATGTTAATGCGATGAGGGAAGAGATGTATAAGTTAAAGCAACAAATGGCTAAAATGTACCAAGCCTAGGCAAAGGGGGCATCCACTGCCGGTTTATCCCGCCAACCCTGCTTATATCCCACCATTGGCTCAACCTCAGGAACCTCCCACTGTGAACTCATTTCCAGCCTTTCCCCTCTACCAACAATGCCACGACACCACTTCCCATACATCACAAGCTTTTCCACCCAGACAAGTCCTACACCCTCCCCCACCAATCACACCTGTCTTTGTGGCACCTCCACCTGCTACGTTACACCGATCTTCCAGTGAACCTCTGTTCCAGACTCACGACAACCAGTATTATCCCCCTGAACCCACCTTCAAAGTTCCAGAACCATATTCTTACACCCCTCATCTTGATCTCCTGACAGAAACCGAGAAGCCACCCAAAAATCCCGAACATGAGGAGATGATCAGATAGGTCAAAAGCTTAGAACAATCATTCAGAGATATGAGGGGATTGGGAGGTCAAGTAAGTGTGGCCTATAAGGATTTATGTCTGTTCCCAGATGTTCAGTTACCAGCAGGGTTCAAAATGCCCAAGTTTGATCTATACGATGGGCATGGTAACCCAGTAGCACACCTAAGAGGATTTTGTAGCAAGATGAGAGGAGCAGGCGGAATAGATGAATTGCTGATGGCATATTTCAGCCAAAGTCTGAGTGGATCGGCGTTAGAATGGTATACGAGACAAGATCACAGCAGGTGGTACACATGGGACGATTTGGCCCAAGCCTTTGCCTGCCATTTTCAGTACAATCTTGAAATTATTCTAGACCGACTGTCATTGACGAAGATCGAGAAAAATCCCGGTGAGAGTTTCAGAGAATATGGGTTCCGTTGGAGAGAGCAAGCAGCGAGGGTTGACCCTCCGATGAAAGAAAGTGAGATGGTTGATTATTTCTTGCAGGCTTTGGAGCCCACTTATTTCGGTCATTTGGTGTCAGCAGTGGGCAAGTCCTTTAATGAGGTAGTCAAAATGGGAGGCATGGTTGAGGAGGGACTCAAGTCCAACAAAATCATGAGTTATTCAGCAATCAAAGCGACCACCCAGGCCATTCAAAATGGTACTGAGGGTGTACTCGGGAAGAAGAAGAAAGAGGATGTTGCTACAATTGAGTCGAGAGCTTGGGTTGGATCCAGGAACCTTCCACGTTACTACAATCCGCCTCGACCCTACCACCAAACTTACCCCCATGCTCCATATAGCCCACCACCACACTATTACCTACCGCCTGATCGCCATTTTTTCGTCCATCACGCATAAACCTATATCGCTCATGCACAATGGCGTGTGCCAGCTCCATAAAGTCCATACCTAGCTCCACAAAATGCCCATCCACCCTCAAGAGCCTACAGAAATCCCCCTGGAACAGGTTTTTGGCCAAATCAAGCCTTTAATAATGAGAGGTTACAGAAGTAGAAGACTTTCACTCCATTGGGAGAATCATATACTAGTCTATTCCACAGATTGAGACAGTTGGGTATGTTGAATCCGATCAAGGCTAAACTGCCAAATCCCCCTCCCAGAAATCTTGACCGCTCGGTGAGTTGTGAGTATTGTTCAGGGACCCCGGGTCATGACACAAAGAAATGCTAAAAATTGAAAACAGTTATTCAGGAGCTCATTGATACTAGTCGGATTGAGGTCCAAGCCCCGGAGGCACCTAATATTAACCAGAACCCGTTGCCGGCCCATTATGAGACAAATATGATTGAGATTGTGCATAAGGGAGGGGAGCCTAAGAAGCCTTCGCAAACCGTCATGATGATTCGGGCTAGTAAAGCCAAGCCGTGTGAAAAGTCAGCAAGTGAGAAGTCTGTGATCAAGTTGAATGGGGCAAATAATCAACCATCTATGGAGGTTAAGAAGAGGTCCTCAAGTGACGTTGCAGGAAAACATGAAAGAGCAAAAGTGGTTGTGCCAGGAGTGACGAACAAGCCTATGGTAATTGTGAAGGGTGCCCACACAGATCCTGTTATTATCAAAACGGTAACTCAACTACCGATAGTCAACAGCAAGGCAGTCCCATAGAATTATGAACTAGTGACAGTGACTTACAAGGGGAAAGAGGTTAAAGAAGAAGTGTGTGAGACCCATAGTTGACTCGATCGGGGAGATGCTTTGCTCCGAAGAGTTGAGAAAAGCTAAGACCTCCAAAGATAACCCAGTGTTGGTGAAGAAAGCTGTGACCGAGGAAGAAGCAGAGGAATTTCTGAGAAAGATGAAAGTGCAGGACTATTCCATTGTGGAGCAGTTAAGGAAGACACCGGCTCAGATCTCGCTATTGTCATTATTGATCCATTCGGACGAGCACCGTCGGGATTTGATGAAGATCTTGAACGAAGCACACGTTCCTGACAAAATCTCAGTAAACCACTTGGAAAAGATAGCTAACAAGATATTTGAGGTAAACAAAGTCACTTTTTCTGATGATGAGTTGCCCGTGGAGGGTACTGAGCACAATAGAGCCCTCTATCTGACGGTGAAATGTGAAGATTCCGTGGTTACTCGGGTACTGGTTGACAATGGTTCCAGTGCAAATATTTTTCCTCTTTCCACTCTGAACAAGTTGAAGGTGGATGATGAAAGAATTCACAAGAATAGTATCTGTGTTCGGGGATTCGATGGTGGAGGAAAAGATTCAGTCGGGGACATAGTGCTCGAGCTTACAATAGGGCCAGTTGAATTTACTATGGAATTCCAGGTGCTCGATGTGGCTGTTTCTTACAATCTGTTGTTAGGTCGACCCTGGATTCATGCTACCAAAGCGGTCCCGTCCACTCTGCATCAAATGGTTAAGTTTGAATGGGATAGACAGGAAATTGTTGTGCATGGCAAAGATAATTTGTGTGTTCCTAGTGATGCCATTGTTCCGTTCATAGAGTTTGAAGACGACAAGGGGCCATGGGTTTATCAGGTTCTTGACACAGTATCAGTAGAGAAAATTCCTGAAGGGAAATGCGTGCTGACTCCAAGGGTAGCTGCTGCATCAGTCATGGTAGCCGTTGAAATGTTGAAAAATGGTTTTGTATCGGGCAAGGGTTTGGGTGCATCTCTGCAAGGTATCGTACAACCGGTTTCTCTTCCTAAAAACTTGGATACATTTGATCTGGGGTTCAAGCCCACAGTCGCAGATGTGAGAAGAGCCAGAAAAATGAAACAGAGAGCATGGGCCCTTCCAAAGCCAGTCTCGCATCTTTCCAGATCATTTGTTAGGCCTGGTACCAGAAAGCGCCCAGTGACGACGGTTCCCAGTTTGGTGGTTGATATGGATGGAGATTTGATTGAAAAGTTCGAGAGGATATTCGACGAAGTGAACACAGTGGAAGCTGGAGAGGGTTCTAGCAAGGTGGATGTGCAATTTGTTGGGCCCAGTGCAAAGATTAACAATTGGGAAGCTACTCCTCTCCCCGCCAGGAAGGAGTTTTGGTAGTTTGCTTTGATTTTCTTTCAGTTTATCTGGATTATCCCAGGGTTGTAGTTCAGATTCTATATTTCGTCCGTTTGGATGTATAAGCCTTGTTATATCTAATTTCAATGAAATGCAATTTTCCTTTTTCTCCCTTCGTAATAGTTTTATTTTTGTTTTTCTTTTCTTCCTTGTACAATTCTTTTTATGCTGGCTTCAATGATATGACATGCATGCGGAATCTCCGGCCCAGTCTTAAAAGCCAATCTAATTCTGAAATAGTAATTCAAGAAATAGAGTGTGATTTTGAATTGGAATATGACGAGGATGAAGCCTTTGAAGAGATTAGTAAAGAATTAAGCCATTTTGAAGAAAAACCCAAGCCTAACCTAAGTGATACAGAAGCAATCAATTTAGGGGACCAAGATAATGTCTGGGAAACTAAAATAAGTGTCTATCTTGAACCACAACTCAGAGAGGAGATAATTAAAACACTATTCGAGTATAAAGATATTTTTGCATGGTCCTATGACGACATGCCAGGTCTAAGCACCGGCTTGGTGGTTCACAAATTGCCCACAGATCCGGCATTCCCTCCTATCAAGCAGAAGCTAAGGAAATTTAAAACTGATATGAGTGTGAAGATTAAGGAAGATGTCACCAAACAGTTTGAGGCCAAAGTCATTCGGGTTACCCGATATCTTGCCTGGTTAGCCAATGTTGTGCCTGTGCTGAAGAAGGATGGCAAGACCAGGGTGTGTGTCGATTATCAAGATCTCAACAAGGCAAATCCCAAAGATAACTTCCCATTGCCGAACATCCATATATTGATCGATAATTGTGCCAAACATGAGATTGGTTCTTTTGTGGATTGTTATGCGGGCTACCACCAGATCTTAATGGATGAGGAGGACGCAGAAAAGACAACATTCATCCTGGGGAACGTACTGTTATCGGGTCATGCCATTTGGTTTGAAAAATGCTGGGGAAACCTACATGAGGGCAATGACTACCATATTCCATGACATGATACACATGGAGATCGAGGTTTATGTGGATGATGTGATTGTAAAGTCTAGAAAGCAGTCTGACCATGTCAGAAACCTGAGAAAGTTCTTCCAAAGGTTTCGCAGGTACAATCTCAAGCTTAATCCTACAAAATGTAGGTTCGGTGTTATGTCTGGAAAGTTGTTGGGATTCATAGTCAGCCACTGAGGTATTGAATTAGACCCGTCAAAGATCAAAGCCATCCAGGAGTTGGCACCTCCAAAGAACAAGACTGAGGTGATGAATCTGTTGGGAAGATTGAACTACATCAGCCGGTTTATTGCTCAGCTCACGACAACTTGTGAGCCTGTCTTCAAACTGTTAAAGAAAGATGCTGCGGTCAAGTGGACAGATGAATGTCAGGAAGAATTTGATAAGATAAAGTGATGAGTTGGAACAGATTGAAAGGCCAGGATGGAAACTTTTCTTCGATGGGGCTGCTAACATGAAAGGCGTGGGAATAGGAGCAGTGCTTGTTTCTGAAACAGGGCATCATTACCCTGTTACGGCTCAGCTTCGGTTCTACTGTACTAACAACATGGCGGAATACGAGGCATGCATTTTGGGTTTGAGGATGGCTGTGGATATGGGTGTCCAGGAAGTCTTGGTCTTGGGTGACTCGGACCTTCTGGTACACCAGATTCAGGGAGAATGGGAAACACGAGATTTAAAACTCATACCGTACCGGCAATGTGTGCATGATCTTTGTCAACGGTTTCAATCAATATAGTTCAGGCATATTCTGAGGATCCACAATGAGGTTGCCGATGCTTTGGCTACTCTGTCATCAATGTTACATCATCCAGATAAGGCTTATGTAGACCCGTTGCATATTTAGGTCCGCGATCAGCATGCTTATTGTAACGTGGTGGAAGAAGAACTCGAAGGTGAACCATGGTTCCATAATATCAAGGAATACATCCGGATGGGAGTATATCCAGTACAAGCTACAGGTGATCAGAAGAGGACAATTCGTCGTTTAGCAAGCGGATTTTTCTTTAGTGGGGGGGTTTTGTACAAAAGGACTCCAGATCTTGGGCTGCTGAGGTGCATAGATGCTAGGTAGGCTACAACCATTATGACCGAAGTACATTCTGGAGTCTGTGGACCGCACATGAGTGGGTATGTGTTGGCAAAAAAGATTCTCCGAGCAGGTTATTATTGGCTCACTATGGAGCGAGATTATATCAGTTTTGTGCGTAAATGTCATCAGTGCCAAGTGCATGGAGATTTGATTCATTCTCCACCATCTGAATTACATACAATGTGTGCACCATGGACTTTTGTTGCTTGGGGAATGGATGTCATTGGACCAATCGAGCCAGCAGCGTCCAACAGGCACAGGTTTATTCTGGTGGCTATTGATTATTTCACCAAGTGGGTAGAGGCTAAAACATTCAAGTCTGTAACCAAGAAGGCAGTAGTTGATTTTGTGCACTCAAATATCATTTTCCAGTTTGGGATACCAAAGGTGATCATTACAGACAATGGGACTAATCTCAATAGTCATCTAATGAAAGAGGTATGTCAGTAGTTCAAGATTACACATCGCAATTCTACCCCATACCACCCTAAGGCAAACGGAGCAGTTGAAGCGGACAACAAGAATATAAAGAAGATACTTCGAAAAATGGTTGAGGGTTCTAGGCAGTGGCACGAAAATATTCCGTTTGCATTGCTGGGTTATCGCACTACTGTTCAAACTTCAGTAGGGGCGACTCCTTATTTGTTGATGTATGGCACCGAAGCAGTAATACCCGGAGAAGTGGAAATTCCATCCCTTCAAATTGTCGTGGAGGCTGAAATTGATGATGATGAGTGGGTTAAAACCCGTCTGGAGTAATTAAGTTTGATCGATGAGAAGAGACTGGCGGCAGTATGTCATGACCAGTTGTATCAACAGAGAATGGCAAGAGCATACAATAAGAAGGTGCGTCCACAAAAGTTTGAAGTGGGTCAGTTAGTATTGAAATGCATTCTTCCTCATCAGGTTGAAGCAAGAGGAAAGTTCGCCCCAAATTGGCAGGGGCCGTTCGTTGTAACTAGAGTGTTGTCCAATGGCGCATTGTATTTGACAGATGTAGAAGGCAAATGTGTAGAAATGGCTATCAACTCTGATGTAGTCAAAAGATACTATGTATGATTCCTTTTGTTTAATTGTACTTGTTTGTATTTGGCATGTTTTGAATATTGAAATGACGAATGCATTTTGTTCTACTATCTAAACACTTTATCCCTTGTCACCCCTTTTGAGCCTTATCTATTTTCTTTCATACCCCTCTTTCGGAATCAGTAGCGAATATCAGAAACACAAGCGTGAAAGATAAGAAAAGGAAGGAAAAGAAAAAGAGAAAGAAAAGGAAAGAGAAAGAAAAGAATAAAAGAAAGAGAGAAAAAAGAAGAAAAGATAAAAGAAGAAGAAAAACAACGAAAAAAAGAAAGAAAAAAGCAAAAGAGAAAGAAAAGAAAGAGAAAAGAGAAAACCACAACAACAAAGTAATTTCTATGACATGAACTACGCTCGACCTGATTCCTTTTAAGGATACGTATGCAGCCTCACGGTTCGGTCTTATCAAAATAAAATTCCAAAAGTCCCCAAACAAGAAACTGGGGTAGAAGCTGTGGTTGTTGTAAGAAATCTGACTCCGAAAGTTGTAATTTTGAACTCATTCGAATTTTTTTGAGCCTTTTATACCATTTCTTTCTAACATCATCCAAAATCCCACATTACGGTCCAAGAAAGACCTTCCGATCAGTCTTCAAGAAATGCCAAGGCAAGCAGGTAGCGGTGATTCACATCAGGGGCAACACTCTGGTCCAAAGAGGGAAAAGAAATCAAAATGAGAGAGTTTTATTGGTGAAAACCCTCACGGGCACCGTAAGACGATGAGAGCTGAGAGAAATAAAAAATGAGAGAGTCTTATTGGTGAAAACCTTCACGGGCACCTTGAGGCAAAAGTAAGTTGAGAGATGAACAAATGAGGAAGGTCTATTGGTGGAAAACCTTTCAAGGCACCGCAAGATGAAAGTGAGTTGAGAGATGAACAGATGAGAGAGGTCTGCTGGTGGAAACCTTCCAAGGTACCGCAGGATGAACAAGGTCAGGATTTGGTTGAAGAAATCAGGTTATGAAAATTTCGGGGCAACAAAGTGTGGCAACTGGAAGTTGATTGGTTGGACAGATTGGGCCGATTAATCCAAAATGCGTGTCATGATCATTGGTGCCGGCCGCTCCACTCAGATAAGTCATTTTTCTTTTTCCTCTTCAGATATTCTTCCAGTTTTGGATTTCCTTATCCTTAATTCCGAAAGTCATTGCATTTCATTTCTTTGGGGTTTATTTCTCTAAGATGTTCCCAATGTCAGTTCTGGTTAAGCAAATAAGAAGGAATTTCAAAGCTCACTACCAGCTTCAAGATTGCAAAGCACAGTGGGGCCGGAGCATACCAAAAGATAGCATGATGCAAAGTGGGATAAAGTGCCAGCAAAAGTTCCATCAGCAGAATGATTTAGTAATTTCGTGGGAGATGCAGAGGTTCAGTTAAAGGGGTCAGAGGTGTGAAACAACGGTTCGAGTATAGAACACTCGGGTCATCCAAAGTCATGGGAGTTTGAAAGTTAGTTAGAAAGTCAAGCGTTCAGGGCAAGTTCGAGGAAGCCAGTCAAAACAAAACAAGGCAACGGAGAGACCTTTAGCAAAGAATGCCATCAACTAACCACCACATTTTAAACTGACGAGTTGTTTCTTTGATTGAAGCAGGGGCAGGAAATTTTGTTTGTTTTGGAGAAACCCTCCGTGGAGAAAGGCAGTCACTAAACATGATTGATTTCTGATTTTCAGGGCCCTCCTAGAAAATAGGACCTAGTTTAAAGTTCAGAAATAACATAATTTAGCATAAATGTATCCCAAAAGAGTATAAGTTAGCTTAAAATTTGTATGTTCGAGACATGATTCAATTAGGAGTTTTCAGGACCCTCCTGAATAATGGGACTTAGCTTTAAGATTTCGATTAGATAACAAGATTTAGCGTAAGCTCTGTTGTAGGGTAGTATAATTCAGCCATAAAAGTTGTAACTCTTAAGATAAAATTTGACCTTTGATTTTTAGGACCCTCCTGGATAATGTGGAGTAGTTTAAAGACCCTATTAGATAACAATACTTAGCAGAAGTCACGCCTTTAGAAGATATAACTTAGATTTAAAATTGTCGTTTAGTTAAGAGTTGTTAGGACCCTCTTGGATAATGGGGCCTAGATTTCAAATTCTTAGTAATACTTGGTAATATGATTTAGTTTTACACTCACATCTGTGCCCAGCCACCTAACTGGGGCAGAAAAGTTTCTTTGTTTTTGTCTATTTTGTTGAAGTTAGGAGCCCGCCTGGAAAGCAGGGAATACATTTCAAGTCAGCAATCAAGGACCTACCTGGAGAACAAGGGAGTATAACTCAAGTTTTAGATTTCAAGTACCTACTGATATTTGGTAATGTGGTTCGTTTTACACTTACATATGTGCCCAGATACCCAAACTGGGGCAGAAAAATTTTCTTTGTTTTTGTCTATTTTGTTGAAGTCAGGAGCCCGCCTGGAGAGCAAGGAATACATTTCAAGTCAGCAATCAGGAGCCCGCCTGGAGAGCAGGGAATACGTTCAAGTTAGCAGTCAGGAGCCCGCCTGGAGAGCAGGGAATACATTTCAGGTTCAGCAGTTAGGTCCTCTCACTTTAACTTTGCACGAAAACTCTTCATGTTTCCGGGCAAAGAGGGGTAGCTGTGAGCACGTGATTTTTGCCCTATATGAATTACTCCCATAAAATTAAAATAAAACAACTTCTTTTCATTATTTGCAATTTTGAGGATTTTGTGGCATTTTCTGATAATTGTTTGCATTTGTCTGCGCATGTTTATTTTATTTAATCCATGAAAATACAAAAACACACTGCATTTGCGTTAGAATTAATTTTCACATTTTTATGATTGATTAATAAATTAGTTGTTTTATAAAAATGGAAAAATCATAAAAATAGTTTATTGTGCATTTTTTAATTTTAATTTCGAACTTTAGGTAGTTTTCTTTAAATTTGGTTCTTAATTGGTCGTGTTAGTTATTATTTAGAGTTAGTTAGTATTTTTGATAGATTAATTTAATTTTAGAATTTAATTTAGGTTTTAATTTTAATTTTGAAAAAAGAAAAAGAATTTTGAAGAAAAATGAATTGAAAAAAAGAGAAGGAAAGAATTGAGAAGGATCAAATTTTTGGGCCAAACTAATTAAATTTCCCAGCCCAAATCATTTTTTCTTCCCAAACCCATGTAAACCCAGCCCAGACCCGTCCCCTAACCCGGTCTGCCCCACCTTAAAGCCAAAACTACGTCGTTTCGTCAAGCTTGATCTGAGCCGTTGATAGTTCCCAATCCAACGGACGGGAACTGGTTTCCTGTTAGTATATATATATCCAAAATGGACCCTACCCCCCTCAGAATCTCCCCACCTCTTCGCCTTTTTCAACCTAGAGCCCTAACCCTAGAGACGCCGTCTATGAATCCACCATAGCATCCGGTGGCGGCGCCACCACCAACCACCCTGAAAATAACACCTCACAATCTTCTCCACCTCCACATCCTAAATCCCTAAACAACTTCTTTCAAATCCTTCCAGAACTCCTCGAATTTCAGATCAAAGATCGAAACCCTAGCGCCACCCTTGTTCTCTCCGGTGGCGGCGCCACCTCTGTTCAACCCCAAACTAACACCGGAGAACCTCCAGGGCTCCCTCACTCCAAATCCCCATGTGTTTTCCCTCGAATCACCCTATCTTTCGTCGAATCTTAAATCGGAGTTTGAAGTTTTAGAAGCCCAAAATCAGAATTTCTTGAATCTGTGGCATGCATGACCTTAGGCTCCCGAATTTTCGAGTTTTCAAGGGTTAATTTGACATAAAGCAGCGTTGGTCGTTTGTTCTTGGCAAAGAACAAATGATTAACACTGGTTGTGTTAAATCGAGATATCCAATGTTGGTTTCAAGTTTAGTTGGTAAGTTTTCTTTATTTTTCTGTTCACTTTTGTTATTTCACCTACTGTTCCTCTTCCCTTCTTCTACTTTTCTCTAAATAGACTGGAAATATGTCAAGGTTTGAACCTAGGTTTTCCCTTCTCGATTGGTTCATGCTCGTATTTTGTTCAGTTTGCTTTCTCAGTTTTTCCTTTCAAATTTTTGAATGCTGTTTTCTGATTTTTGTTTAGATTATTCACTCGCCGTGCTTATTTGTTATTTATGACATTTAAGTTTTCTAATTTTTCTAGTCGTATAATTAGCTTAATCAGATGTTGTTATTTCTAACTCATTATTTAGTTTAAAAGGAATTCAATCATTTAGTTTAGATTTTGGTTTTGAAATCATTTAATTGGTTTCTTCTACTTCTCATGAAATACCAAATGGATTTCTGATTGGTTTTGGGCCTTGGGGTAATTTCTAACCTATTTTTAAAGAAAGCCCGTTCGTCGTGGTTTGAGCCTTGGGTCAACTTGACCCATGTGGTATGCTGCAGCAAAAACAGGGCTCTAAAGGGGTAATTTGGGGAAATAGGGGCAGGGAATCTATTGGTAACTGCCTAGGAAGCTTCCCAGAAGCTGCATGATATACTTACTTGACCAACAAGTCAGTAAATGAAGGGCTAAGTAGCAAAAAGGAAAATAAGAAAAGGACTAAAATGAAAAAAACTAAACCCTTAAGGCTGCCCTAGTAACTTGCCTATAAAGGCATAGTTACTTGGGGTTCCAGGGGGGATTTTTTTAGATTTTGGAGAGCTAAGAAATTCTAAAAATCCTAAACAGCTGAAAATTCTAGAACAAACACTGTTTCATTGAGCTCTGTTGGTGATTTTCTGAAATTCCTCCTAGTGCTGAAACAATTTCTGGGTAGCTGATAGTTGAAATGAATTAAAATCAAGTCTGGTTCAAGTTTTCTAGTTTATTACTTGGTTTGAAACTGTTTTTTTTCTGGGCTATTTTATTCACTTTCTGGGCTTGAAACTAGTTAAAAATTGCTGTTGATTGCTGCTCTATAGCTGCTGATCCTTCATTCTCTCTGATTTTCTCTTCGAATTCCAGGTACTTCTCAGACCATGGATGACAAGTGAATGTGAATATGTACTTCGAAGGGAAACCTGATTGAATACAAGTTGATATTGAGTTTTATTTCTTCTGTTTCTTCCATTTCTTTAGTATTATATAGTAAATCCAATGCTATGTATGTTATTTTAGCTTTTCTCATGTTATTGAAATGTTGTAAAATGAATCAATGTTGTTTGTCGATTTGATTCTGTGGAGAGTTTAGGTGTGATTTTTGGGATTCAAGTGAATGACATGTTAATCTCCTGGGTTCTGTTACTGTTGGTATTGAGAAAGGATTAGTTGAGATTAAATTTATATGTTTGTTTGTGAGTTAGCCTAGAATTAAATTTAAGCATGAACACTTGATAGTTTGGCTACCAATACAATCGAATTCAAGAATGTGTTGCTTTTTTGAGAGTAATGTGAGCCAACAACATTTGAAGCTTTCCTTGTGTATCAAGCTACAATGTACTGCTTGAAAGTCCATTGAGCTTATTTGTTATTTTTTTGAGTACAAATGTTGGTTCTGCTTTGGTATGGATTCGATCCCAATCCCTGCTCCTCAGGCCTTAGCTTTTGCAAGGTTCAGGTCCCTTTTGGGCTTTGGACTTTGAAGTTATTTGCAAATGGAAATTGCATTACCATTTGCTACTTGGGCCCGCTTCTCGAGCTCAATAGTTAGTTATTTGCTACTGCTGGATTTTCCCACAGTAGGCCTAGCGCAAAAATGCATGAAGGTTTAAACTCCATAAGTTCAAACATATTGCTTTCCTCTTTCAAAGGTATTACATATCGCCATAAAACTCAGTTGTCAGTTCTTTATTCGTATGAACTGGATTCTTTTGTGCTTGTATTACAAGTTCACTTGTGAATGGGAGTGACATGCCTTATAGCATTTGGGCCCACATTTCGAGCCCAATTGTACGTTTTTTTTAAAAAAGCCCTTAGTAATTCTAGTGGTTGTGCGAAAAATAATTTCAAATTGTGTTTGTTTAAAATAATTCTTTTACCTAAGTTGAGGTGTGCCATATTAAATAACACCAATAGTTTATGGCCCTCATGATTAAAAATCAGATTTTTTTTAAAAATCCTTATAATTCGAGGCGCGCCATGTAGCAAAATTTCATGGCCCTCGCAAAGTTGCAAACGCGTAGCTGCTTTAGACACGTCATTTAATAATATTATCTTCCTAAATTCGGGTGCACATTTATGTGACCCAAATCCAAATCTCAACAATGTCAAAATATGTTGAAGACCGCGGGTGCATTTATGCGACGTGGTCCAAGACGTGTTTTAACAATGTTGCAATTTTCCTTAAAAATAATTAAAGCGGTTATAAAGTTTAAAATTGAACCATAGGTTAAAACATGTATTAAAATCAGTTAATAGGCCAATTATGACAGTTTGAATGATATTATGGGATGTGTATAGGGGTGGACATTCGGTCGGTTCGGTTCAGTTTGAAGAAATTCGGTTCGGTTATTCGGTTTTCGGTTTTGTAAAAGTAGTAACCGAAACCGAACTGAAATAAGTTCGGTTCAGTTCGGGTTTTCTAATTTCGGTTTGGTTATTTCGGTTCGGTTTTCGGTTTGAACATTATCATATTGGACTCCATGTAATAATACGACCGTCGAATTAGTTGATTTTTCCCAAAACTTTGAAATTGTTGGAAATATTGTGTTTATAGAAAAAAAGAAATAGACTAAACTTTGCACACTTTATGGATCATAAAATTCAAACATAGTGTAAATTACAACTATGTGTGAAATTCCCCTGGTATCTATCTGTGACGACCCAGCCAGTCGTCTCATGAGTTACCGCTCCATTTCCCCTATTTCAGCTTCTTTACGCTTCGTTATCCGTGTTTTATGGGATCGAGATGATTAGCTCGAGTTCGGAGAGGATTTGGTAAGAAATGAGACACTTAGTCTCTTTTAAGAAGGCTTAAGTTGGAAAAGTCAACTGGATGTTGACTTATGTGTTAGAGGGTTCGGATGTGAGTTCCGATGGTTTGGTTAGCTTCGGGAGGTGACTTGTGACTTAGGAGAGTGATCGGAAGTGGTTTTGGAGGTACGGAGTAGAATTAGGCTTGAATTGGCGAAGTTAGTATTTTGGCGAATTCCGGTTGATAGGTGAGATTTTGATCCGAGGGTTGAAATGGAATTCCCAGAGTTTTTGTAGCTTCGTTATGTCATTTTGGACATGTCTGCAAAATTTGAGGTCATTCAGATGTGGTTTGGTTGGGTTTTGATCAAAAATGGAATTTGGAAGTTCTTGAGATTCATAAGCTTGAATTCGATGTGATTTGATGATTTTGGTGTTAGTCGAGGTGTTTTGATGATTGGAACGAGGTTGAATAATGTTTAGGATGCGTTGGTGCTTTTGGTTGAGGTCCTGGGGGCCTCGGGTGTGTTTTGGGTGAGTTTTGAGCGAGTACGGACGCCCCGGAACTTAGAAAAATGGAGGGAGCAACAGTTTTGGTGCGGACCGCGCTCCTTTTTGCGCTGGGCGCACTGGCCTAGTGCTGGCCATGTCAAAGTGGCCGCGGCCGCGGTCGTGAAGACTGTAGGTTGCTGATCCTACTTCGAAAGCTCATATCATTCGATCCACAAGGAATTTTGAGGTGATTCAAAAACAAAAGTTGTAGCCCTTCGTGTCTAGTTTCCAGAAAGGTAACGATATCGCAATTTGGACATCTGTAGCGAAAGTTATAGCCAAAATACTAAAACCTGTCCCTGCAGAGCAAGACCTGCGCGGCCGCGGTCGTTTTGCGCGGACCCCGCTGGTTTTGTGCGGACTGCGGTCATTTTTGTGCGGTCAGCAGTGTCGGAATCCGAGGGGTACTCTATAAATACGAGGTTTTGGGTTTTGTTTAATATTTTGACCTAGAGAGCTCGGATTTTGGCGATTTTTCGAAGGTTTTTCAAGAAATTCATCGGGGTAAGTGATTTTAATTCAGATTTGGCTAGAATACATGAATCTATTAGTGAATTCATCTTTTAATTTGTGATTTGAGAGTGAATTTGGGAAGAAAATTGTGAAACCTTTCAAAAATATAAAATGATGATTTGAAGGACCAAATAGTGTCGGAATTGTATAATTTTCATATGGTTAGACTCGTGAGAGTGCGAGATTTATGGGAATATAAATTTTTACCGGTTCCGAGACGTGGGCCCGAGGGGCATTTTGATCATTTTCCATAATTTCGCGTATTAGCTTTGAATTAAAACATAGAATCATTTGTTTGAGATGATATTTACGATATACAATTGAATTGAATAGATTTGGGCCATTTGGAGTCGGATACTCGTGGCAAAAGCGTGGTTTCTAGTTGTTTTTGAGCCGGTTCGAGGTAAGTGGCTTGTCTAACCTTGTGTGTGGGACCTTTCCCCTAGGATGTGCTATATTTGATAATTGAAATACCCTGTACGTGAGGTGACGAGCACGTACTCGAGCTAATTGTTGAAAATCCGATTTTTCCTTAAGTATTTCAACTGAGTTCTTTTTCCTGTTTTATTCTACTTGTGAATGTAGCATGTTGCTAGTATAGAAAGGCATGTTTAGTTGACTTAATTGCCTATTTACTTAAATTGCCTGAATTGCATTACGTGAAGCATGTTAGGCTAGAAGTAAGTGTTTACTTGGTACGAAATTAGCGTTTAATTTAATATTCTTATGTTGCTGCTCTGTGTTTTTAATTGGGACTACGGGACGGTATCCCGAGAGATTCCCCCTGCACATTTACTTTGGGACTACGGGTTAGATTCTCGGGAGATCCCCTGCACATATATTGAGGATACTAAGAGATCCTCGAGATACCAAGAAATCCCTGGTATATATTGAGGATACCAAGAGATCCTCGGGATACCAAGAGATCCCTAGTACATGTTGAGGATACTAAGAGATCCTCGGGATACTTAGAGATCCCCGGTTACTTTCCTTATAGTTTGCTTTCATCACTATTTCCGTTATTGTACTCTTATTATCCTGCATAGATTCTTACTGTAGGTTCTCAATTTCACTGCTTATCTTATCCTGCCATCTTTATATTTTATTTAACCTCAGTAGGGCCCTGACCTTCCTCGTCACTTCCCAATCGAGGTTAGGCTTGTCATTTACTGAGTACCGCTGTGGTGTACTCACGCCTCTTCTGCGCATATTTTTCATGTGCAGATCCAGGTACCTCTACTCAGGCGCACTATCAGTGAGGCAGGAGGACTACGGAGACTTCGAGGTAGATCTGCTGCGTCCGCAGACCTACGAGTCTCCCTCTTTATTCTATCTTTAGTACTTAGTCCTCTTTCCTTCCGTTTGTTAGATATTCTAGAGTTTGGAGCTTCACTATACATTTCTGTAGCCTGTGTTTCCCGTCAGTTTCTAGGTTTTGGGATTGTTTTAGTCTTCAGATATTGAGTTGTATATGCCGAACGACATTCAGTACAATTTCCTTTTTAGATAATTAAATATGGTATTCTATTTTTCCGCAATTATTATGTTTCCGCAAGTGTTAGGCTTACCTGGTCACGAAGACTAGGTGTCGTCATGACATGTTCACGGTTGGTGAACTAGGGTCGTGACAAGTTGGTATCAGAGCTCTAGGTTCGTAGGAGTCACGAAACATAGGCCAGTTTATTAGAGTCTCGCTGATCGGTACAGAGACGTCTGTACTTATCTACGAGAGGCTATGTAACCGTTAGAAAAATTCCACTTCATTTCTTATCGTGCGTCATTTATTCAGTTTGGAGCTTATATCATATGTTCTTTTTGCATTCACTCGTGTATTGAAATTGCGCACTCGATATCAATTTTGCACCGATGGTTCGTGATGCTACAGAAGGATTATAAGGGAGCCAAGAATTTGCTCAACCGTTGTTACCGCGTGTCATCCATATCGATAATGCAGAAGTATTGAGAGATCATTCAATTGTGCACATGGGGGTGCAATAGGTTCTGACATCTGGTTGATAAGTACGGTCTTAAGAAGGTTTACTTAATTGCCTAATCATCGCTGTAATGGTAGAGTCACGAGGTGGACGTAGAGCTGAAGATAGTTGGTGGTAATAGGGACTATGTGGTACGTATGAGATGTCTATCTAGCGAAGGATACAACTAGCAACCGAGATGCTGGAGGAAGTGAGTTTAACTGTCCTAAGAAGGACATGTGCCAAACGAATGGCTTGAGGTGTCTCATGATGGTGACATACGAGTGATAAAGGTTAGTATTGTGGAGTATCAAGATGTATCTTATGGCCTTGCACCAAGTAAGGAGAGTCCACTATCAACGATCAAATTGTGGGTCATATGTCATATCAGATTTGGCATGAGATGTATTTATGTGGTATTCAAAAGTTCTCTGAAAACTTGTATATGAGTAAGAGCTGAGATTTGTATGGGATGATGTTGGGACTTTCGATGTTCCTATGTCCATAATAATTCTACATTCAGTATCAGCAGGGAAATAAAAACAATTTTAGAATACTCGTAGTGCTCCAGTTAATCAGGGCACTCTCATGGGACAACTATCTTTTAAATGCACCACTAGCATGAGATTCCTTAAATGGTTATTCTAGTTATCCGGCACAGACTCAGTATGAGCAGCCGAACTGCAGATGGGTTGTTATGAATGTAGTGATAATAGAAACATCATGAGAAAGTATCCCGAACTTGGAAGAAACCTATTTCATCAGAACACACAGTCAATACACTCCATTATAGTTACTAATCTACATACGCTACAAGATAGAGATGGAGAATGAACGGGTAGATGGCGCCTAAGATGTGGATGCCCGACCCATTGATATAATTGCTATAGTGTGGCTGAGGCCACTACACCAGATGGTGTCATCACAAGTACAATTCTGATTGTTATAAAAATGATATTTGTTTTTCCTTAACTTGATTTGATTTTGAAAATTGAGGCAAGTCCTCTTAATATGCTCCACTCATGAGTGAGCTTCGTAATCCTGAAATCTACTTATGTGAATACTCATGTTGGGCTATTATATGGAGATAGCTATCCCTATCATTATATGTTGTGATTTTCTTTGTCGGAAATTATTGGAAAGAAGAAAGAAAGGAAATGAAAAATTTCAGTTGGTACAATGTGCAAATACTTGTGATTTAGAGTTGAGGGTGATATCCTCAAATAATTATGTAATGTGAAATATTTTAAACCGAGCTACAAGCTGCAGTGGATGTTATATAAGGACAAGGTCGTGGTAGTGAAAGGTCTATGTGTTTAAAATTCTCCTTTTATGAAATTAAAATTTTTGGTACTATATTTTAAATGGGAGTCATGCCTATTGGGCTTATTTGACAATTCTTGTATATTTTTTGTTCATATTCAACCATTTTTTTTTGTGTTGTAAACGTTGAGCTTTAGCCTATGAGATGAGCGTCCATGTGGCGTTAAATGTGACTCGTTAATTTGGGTAAGTAATTATGAGGTCTCAATGCCTCGTTGTGAGTAAAGTGGAGGTCTGAAATAAGATGATTGTTAACATAAGGTTAATTGGCAATGTTGTGATTTATGAACAACTATTATGGCCAGAGACATGGTTATTAGCATACAGATGATGTGTTTCATGTCCAGATATCAGCATGATAATGCGATGCTTATAATGATGAGATTAGTGTTATTGATATATACATTGTGGTGTTTCATTGGGTATGGATGTGTTGTTAGTAGTTGTTTTGGTGTTACTCTGGCAGGTGGATATGCCCAAATACAGGGGAGGCTCTGCCGAAATTTCTAAAATAAATAAATAAATAAATAAAATTTGGAAGTTAGAAAATTTGAGACCGTAAGATGTGCGAAGAAAGAGATAAGCTACGTCGTGTATTTGTGAATGAATGACCCTAAGTGGGGGAGAATGTAACAACCCGAAGGAACGATTTCGAAGTATTTAAGCATTATTAAAAGTTTAAGTGTGTTGAAATAAGACTAATGTAGTGTGAAGATGTGGAATTCGGATCCTATGACGAATGGCAGATTTTGAAGTTTGGGTCCTGTCCTAAGGGTGATGTGAAACCTTCAGTTAAGTTGAAGGATCAGTTACAAGAATTGCTTGATAAGAGTTTTATTCGGCCCAGTGTATCATCTTGGGGTGCTCCTGTCTTGTTTGTGAAGAAAAAGGATGGTTCTATGCGTATGTGTATTGATTATCGCCAGTTGAACAAAGTTACAATTAAGAACCGTTATCCTTTGCCTCGTATTGATGATTTATTTGACCAGTTTCAGGGCGCACGAATGTTTTCTAAGATTGACATGCGCTCAGGTTTCCATCAGTTGAAGATTCCGGAGCCAGATATCCCGAAGACTTCTTTCAGGACTCGGTATGGTCAGTATGAGTTCCTTGTTATGCCATTTGGGCTGACCAATGCCCCAACAACTTTTATGCATTTGACGCACAGTGTATTTCGTCCATATCTTGACTCTTTTGTCATTGTCTTTATTGATGACATTCTAGTGTATTCCCAGAGTCAGGAAGATCATGAACAACACCTGAGGACAGTACTTCAGGCTCTAAGAGAACAGAAAATTTATGCAAAGTTTCAGAATGTGAGTTCTGGTTGTATTCCGTGGCATTCTTAGGCCACGTGGTATCGAGTGAGGGTATTTGATTGGATCTAAAGAAAGTAGAAGCAGTGCAGAGAGGCTTATGGCAATGGATGTTCAGGCCTTAGCCAGCCAGTTTGTGAGATTGGACCTTTCGAAGCCCAGTCGAGTCCTAGCTTGTGTGGGTTCCTTGTTTGACCATATCAGGGAGTGGCAGTATGATGACCTTCATTTGCTTGTCCTCAAGGACAAGGTTCAGTACAGTGATGCCAGAGATGTGACTATTGGTGATGATGGGGTATTGAGGATGCAGGGTCGGGTCTGTGTACCCAATGTTGATGGTATTTGAGAGTTGATATTAGAGGAGGCTCATAGTTTGCGGTATCCTATTTATCCGGGTGCCGCGAAGATGTATCAGGATTTGAGGCAGCACTATTGGTGGAGAAGAATGAAGAAAGATATTGTGGGATGTGTAACTCGGTGTCTCAACTGTCAGTAGGTGAAGTATGAGCATTAGAGACCGGGTGGCTTGTTTTAGCAGATGGTTATTCCCGATTAGAAGTGGGAGAGAATCACTATGGACTTTGTAGATGGGCTCCCACGGACTTTGAAAAGGTTCGATGCTATTTGGGTGATTGTGGATCGGCTGACCAAGTCCGCTCACATCATTCCTGTGTGTACTACCTATTCTTCAGAGCGGTTGGCAGGGATTTATATCCGGGAGATTGTTCGATTGCATGGCGTTCCTGTCTCTATCATCTCAGATAGTGGTACTCAGTTTACTTCGCAGTTTTGGAGAGCCGTGCAGAGAGAGTTGGGTACTCAGGTAGAGTTGAGCACAGCGTTTCACCCTCAGACGGACGGACAGTCCGAGCGTACTATTCAAATATTGGAGGACATGTTGCGTGCTTGTGTTATTGACTTTAGAGGTTCATGGGATAAGTTTCTACCACTTGCAGAGTTTGCTTACAACAATAGCTACCAGTCGAGTATTCAGATGGATCCATATGAGGCTTTGTACGGGAGGCGGTGTAGATCTCCAGTTGGTTGGTTCGAGCCCGGCGATGCTAGACTATTGGGGACAGATTTGGTTCAGGATGCCTTAGAGAAGGTGAAGGTGATTCAGGAGAGGCTTCGTACAACGCAGTCACGTTAGAAGAGTTATGAGGACCGGAAGGTTCGAGATGTGTCCTACATGGTTGGTGAGAAGGTCCTGCTGAAGGTTTCGCCCATGAAGGGTGTTATGAGATTTGGGAAGAAAGGCAAGTTAAGTCCTCGGTTCATTGGGCCTTTTGAGGTGCTTCGGAGGATTGGGAAGGTGGCTTATGAGCTTGCTTTTCCACCCAGCCTATCGAGTGTGCATCCCGTATTTCATGTTTCTATACTCCAGAAGTATATTGGGGATCCGTCTCATGTTTTGGACTTCAGCACGGTTCAGTTGGATGACGATTTGACCTTTGATGTGGAGCCAGTAGCTATTTTGGGTCGCCAAGTTCAGAAGTTGAGATCAAAGGATATAGCTTCAGTGAAGGTGCAGTGGAGGGGTCAGCCCGTGGAAGAGGCTACCTGGGAGACCGAGTGGGAGATACAGAACAGATACCCTCATCTGTTTGAGGCTTCAGGTATGTTTCTTGACTCGTTCGAGGACAAACGTTTGTTTAAGTTGGGGAGGATGTGACGACCCGGCCAGTCGTCTCATGAGTTACTGCTCCATTTCCGAGAGGATCGAGATGATTAGTTCGAGTTCGGAGAGTATTTGGTAAGAAATGAGACACAGTCTCTTTTAAGAAGGCTTAAGTTGGAAAAGTCAACCGGATATTGACTTATGTGTTAGAGGGTTTGTATGTGAGTTTTGATGGTTCAGTTAGCTTCGGGAGGTGATTTGTGACTTAGGAGAGTGATCGGAAGTGGTTTTGGAGGTACGGTGTAGAATTAGGCTTGAATTGGCGAAGTTAGTATTTTGGCGAATTCCGGTTGATAGGTGAGATATTGATCCGAAGATCGGAATGGAATTCCGAGAGTTTCTGTGGCTTCGTTATGTCATTTTGGACTTGTCTGCAAAATTTGAGGTCATTCGGACGTGGTTTGGTTGGGTTTTGATCAAAAATGGAATTTGGAAGTTCTTGAGATTCATAGGCTTGAATTCGATGTGATTTGGTGATTTTGATGTTAGTCGAGGTGTTTTGATGATTGAAACGAGGTTGAATAATGTTTAGGATGCGTTGGTGATTTTGGTTGTGGTTCCGGGGGCCTCGGGTGTGTTTCGGGTGAGTTTTGAGCGAGTACGGACACCCCGGAACTTAGAAAAATGGAGGGAGCAACAGTTTTGGCGCAGACCGCGCTCCTTTTCGCGCTGGGCGCGCTGGCCTAGTGCTGGCCGTGTCAAAGTGGCCGCGGCCGCGGTCGTGAAGACTGCAGGTTGCTGGTCCTATTTCGGAAGCTCATATCTTTCGATCCACAAGGAATTTTGAGGTGATTCAAAAATGAAAGTTGTAGCCCTTCGTGTCTAGTTTCCAGAAAGGTAAAGATATTGCAATATGGACATATGTAGGGAAAGTTATGGCCAAAATACAAAAACCTGTCCCTGCAGAGCAAGACCCGCGCGGCCGCGGTCGTTTTGCGCGGACCTCGCTGGTTTTGCGCAGACCGCGGTCATTTTTGTGCGGTCAACATTGTCGAAATCCGAGGGGTACTCTATAAATATGAGGTTTTGGGTTTTATTTAATATTTTGACCTAGAGAGCTCGGATTTTGGCGATTTTTCGAAGGTTTTTCAAGAAATTCATCGGGGTAAGTGATTTTAACTCAGATTTGGCTAGAATACATGAATCTATTACCAAATTCATCTTTTATTTCGTGATTTGAGAGGGAATTTGGGAAGAAAATTGTGAAACCTTTCAAAAATATAAAATGATGATTTGAAGGACCAAATAGTGTCGGAATTTTATAATTTTTATATGGTTAGACTTGTGAGAGTGCGAGGTTTCTGGGAATATAAATTTTTACCGGTTCCGAGACGTGGGCCCGAGGGGCATTTTGGTCATTTTCCATAATTTTGCGTATTAGCTTTGAATTAAAACATAGAATCATTTGTTTGAGATGATATTTACGATATGCAATTGAATTGAATAGATTTGGGCCATTTGGAGCCGGATACTCATGGCAAAAGCGTGGTTTCTAGTTGTTTTTGAGCTGGTTCGAGGTAAGTGACTTGTCTAACCTTGTGTGGGGGACCTTTCCCCTAGGATGTGCTATATTTGATAATTGAAATGCCATGTACATGAGGTGACGAGCACGTACTCGAGCTAATTGTTGAAAATCCGATTTTTCCTTAAGTATTTCAACTGAGTTCTTTTTCCTGTTTTATTCTACTTGTGAATTTAGCATGTTGCTAGTCTAGAAAGGCATGTTTAGTTGACTTAATTGCCTATTTACTTAAATTGCCTGAATTGCATTACGTGAAGCATGTTAGGCTAGAAGTAAGTGTTTACTTGGTACGAAATTAGCATTTAATTTAATATTCTTGTGTTGCTGCTCTGTGTTTTAAATTGGCACTATGGGACGGTATCTCAGGAGATTCCCCCTGCACATTTACTTTGGGACTACAGGTTAGATTCCCGGGAGATCCCCCGCATATATATTGAGGATACCAAGAGATCCTCGGGATACCAAGAGATCCCTGACATATATTGAGGATACCGAGAGATCCTCGGGATACCAAGAGATCCCTAGTACATGTTGAGGATACTAAGAGATCCTCAGGATACTTAGAGATCCCCGGTTACTTTCCTTATAGTTTGCTTTCATCACTGTTTCCGTTATTGTACTCTTATTATCCTGCATAGATTCTTACTGTAGGTTCTCAATTTTGCTGCTTATCTTATCCTGCCATCTTTATATTTTATTTAACCTCAGTAGGGCCCTGACCTTCCTCGTCACTACCCAACCGAGGTTAGGCTTAGCATTTACTGAGTACCGCTGTGGTGTACTCACGCCTCTTCTGCGCATATTTTTCATGTGCAGATCCAGGTACCTCTACTCAGGCGCACTATCAGTGAGGCAGGAGGACTACGGAGACTTCGAGGTAGATCTGCTGCGTCCGCAGACCTACGAGTCTCCCTCTTTATTCTATCTTTAGTACTTAGTCCTCTTTCCTTCCGTTTGTTAGATATTCTAGAGTTTGGAGCCTCACTATACATTTCTGTAGCCTGTGTTTCCCATGAGTTTTCGGGTTTTGGGATTGTTTTAGTCTTGAGATATTGAGTTGTATATGCCTAGCGACATTCAGTATAATTTCCTTTTTAGATAATTAAATATGGTATTCTATTTTTCCGCAATTATTATGTTTTCGCAAGTGTTAGGCTTACCTGGTCACGGAGACTAGGTGCCGTCATGACATGTTCACGGTTGGTGAACTAGGGTTGTGACACTATCACATATGCTATGGAAGTGTTAATAGACTGAAAGTCTTTAAGATTGGAAAGTTGATGGACTTACTTAATTGGGTTGAGTCTTTGATAGATTGGACTTGATAGTATTAATTTATTACCTATGAGCTTAGCCTATATATAACTTAAAGAACATATATGTTAATAATTTGGTTTTTCGGTTAACTGAACTTAAAAACTTAATAACCGAAAACCGAACCGAAAAACCGAAATTTTAAAATTTTAAACCGAAACCGACCGAACAAACCGAATAACTGAAACCGAAATAAAAAAAATTTGGTTCGGTCGGTTTGTTCGGTTCCGACTGAAATATGCCCACCCCTTGGAATGCCTAACACCTTCTCCCGGGTTAACAAAATTCCTTACCCGGATTTCTGTGTTCGCAGACTGTAATATAGAGTTAATCTTTTCCTCGATTCGGGATTCGACCGGTGACTTGGGACACCATAAATTATCCCAAGTGGCGACTCTGAATTTTTAATAAATTAATCCCGTTTTGATTGTCACTTTAATTGGAAAAACTCCCTATACATCCCTTTACGCGGGTGTAGGAAAAAAGGAGGCGTGACAGCATCAACCTTCTTTATTTACATTTCCTACTTCTCCAAACTTTCTTAAACTCTCTTTATTCAACTCGTACTTTGTCTTCAACCTTCCTTTAACCTTTTTTTTCTTCTTCTTCAGAGAAACTCTTCCTTCCTTTTTGATAAAAATGGCTTCTTCTTTAAAAAACTCTAGTTTCTCCAAGATCAAAGGTAAAGCCGATGCTGCTGCTTCTCCTACGGTGAGATCCATCATCACATGAAGTCTTGTCACAACTAAAGACTTCCAAGAGAAGTTTCCTTCCGCTAACCCTCGTACGTGGGTCGTTGGTGTGTACCCTTCTTCCATTTGTCCTTCTAGCATTCCTGTTGTGAAGGAATATTGTTGCTACCAAGATTTAGATATTATTGCTCCTGATCTGGTAGAGCAGATAACCTTACCCAAGAAGGGTTTCACGTATTTTTATATGCATCCCTTCACTTTGGGGTCATTCTCTTTGTAGCAAGTAAGTCCTTCTGTGTGGAGGACACTTGCTTGTCTTCAGAGTTTGTACCAGGAAACGGGAGAGGAGCTAATCCTAGATCGATTAATTTACCTTTATTTCCCTAAGATTTTTCGCGGGGGAATGATAAATTCCAGTAAACGTGGCCACCATGCTCGGCTAGCCAGCATGGTTGATGACAACGATCGTGGATGGATGGAATGGTTTGTTGCGGTTGCCACAAAAGACATCATTCCGGCCATGGCTTCATCCTTTCCGGAGTTGTGAAACCGTACTCGTAAGTTCATTATTTGTCTCTTATTCTGGTTAAAGATCACCCCATGCTTTTACTAATTCCTTTTCTTTTACTTGTTTCAGCAACTCGGTGGGCTCCACCACGGGTTGAAGGCTTGGACTAGTGGGTCCAAAAGATTTTGGACGTTATAACGCCCGCGACCCATACGTGGAAGGAACTAGTCCTTAAATATGGGTGGAAGGCTAAAAATCATGGTAGGTTAAACTCATCTTGTTTTTGCCTTTCGTATAAGAAAGCCGATTAACCTTTTTTCCTTTATTAAATTCAGGTCTACCCCAGGGCTCAAATGTCATCCCCGAGGAGGACATTTTGGCTGATCCTACTGATGTGACGAGGCTGTTGTATGAGGTGTTTACCCGAACATATGTCTCTGGACCCCCTTCTGGCGCAAGTGCTTCTTCTCGGAGTCCTCGATCGGAGAACAAGCAAACAAAAGAAGATGTTCCTCCATGCCCTAAGGAAAAAAGGCAAAGAGTGTTGTTGATCCACTTCCAATCCGCACTCAATAGTGAGTGAAAACGGTCGTTGGAATAATAGTATCCAACAAGAGTTCGGGTCGATTTTCACAAAGAGCTACAATGGATGTTAGGGGTATACACTTGACGAAAGCAAATGGAACAACTAAATTTCACTTCCAAACACTTGGTTTTGATTTCTAATTCTACTTTACTCTAACAATTATAAGCTAAAAGAAGAAACTAAAAAGCAAATAATTATTTTTGGTGTTTTTCCAAATAGTTGAAAAGCCTAGGGATGTGACCTTAACCTAGGTGTTCGCCTAATGTGTTAAATATATGAAAACTTGTTTTGTTGATTGGGGCGTTAACTATCGACTCTATGTTACCCACTCAATTCCTTTCGGTTATAGAGTGATTTTGTCCAATTTGGATTTCTCAAGCCCAAATGGGTATCAAACTAAATAGTTGATATGAGCTCAGGTCGGGTTCTCACTATCTCTAATTTGAACCCTTTAATTAGATTAATCAACCTCTTAATTAGCCCAATTTCTTGTTGGCCAAGTTATCCTAGACTAGATCCCTCTTTCTCAAGTAGAGACCAAGTAAAAAAGGCATGAATCAACATTTGCAACTAGTAATTCTAAAATTGAAATATGAACTAAGATAAATAATCAACACCCAATCATAAACAAACATTAAATTAAATACCCATAACATTTACACACTAGGGTAAGGTCACAACCCTAGTAAGAATCTAGCTACTCATAGTGAAAAATAAAGAAATCAAAGAAGAAATGCTAATTAAACTCATAATCTCAGATTAAAATGATAAAATATTATGTTTAAACACTAAAATAGTCACAAACTTCCTAAAATGGAAATATGTAATGGCTACAGCAACTCAAACTTCGAAAGCTTGACCTAAAAATGTGAAACTCGTCTATTTATAGTGGCCCAAAATTTGCTGACAAAAATGCCCTTCGGGAGGTTTTGTGGGCACACAATTCCATATGCGATCCGCAGATTTCTTCAGTTGGCAAGGTCTTGGAATCTACAGCCGCACTATTCTGGTTTGCGGCTGCGAAACTTCTTTTGCGGCAGCACAATTCTTGTGCGGTCCACACTTCAGGCAGGTCTCATGTCTTGATTATTTACACACTCTCTGAACTTTGAATTATTTTTCAGTGTAAAGATTCTTCTGCAGCTGCACATTGACTAAATTCTTGCTGGGCTCTTTCACTTGATCTTCGGTCGTAGATGGAATTTTGCGGTCCGCACTTTCTTCTGTGGCAGCAGAAATCCTTCTGCGGACCGCACTTCTTAAGTTCTGCGCCCCTTCTTGCATTGTAAGTCGGAACACTCCTTTTTGAGTCAGATTTCATCATGGGAGCTCAAACTTTCAATATTCCTGCAATTCGCACACTTTCATTAGTTTCGAGAACATAAATCTTTACTTTCGGACTAAAACAAAAGCAAAAGGTGCTAATAAGTAGTTAACATCCACACTTATCAACTCCCCCAAACTTAAGTCTTTGCTTGTCCTCAAGCAAATGAATTAGTTCCCACCTCCTTAGAGAGCGAGTCAAAGGTGAGCCATTCATACATCAATTGGGACCAATAATTACCCACACTACTTATGCATTATCAACAAGGTGACAAGCCAAATATTCGTGCACATATAGTGACAAGTCGACATTTGAGCTTCAAGAATTGACTTTACTCATCAAGGACTCTTGTTCTATAATGTAGGTCATGGTGGACTCCAAACTCTTCCTCCTCTACTTTTTATTTGCCAAGTTCACTTAAGAAATTAGCACTAAATCTGAAGATTCATGAAAGGTTCACTCATCTCTCACAAGAGAATGTCAAAAGTGCGGCTTCAAGTACCATAGGCTTGCCCCTCATGTAGATCACCACTAATGTAAGCTCACTCGGTTCAAAATTAAGTAGGACTTCTTTTGGTTTGTAATGAAGGCTTTTGGGTTAGGGTAGGATACCATATGGGTAAGTGGTTATACCTTTCCTTACGCATTCCACCTTTTCATTTCTCGTCTCACAATTACCAATTCTTAAAGGCATTTTCTTTTCATTGGGGATTAGAGAGACTCAACATTACTCTTTCTTATTCATTTCATTCTTTTTCTCCCATTTTGATTTCTCATGTTAGGGATCACTACCTCTTTTTGAATCCATCAACCTTTCCACTTATTCATATTTTGCATTTTTTTTGTTCTTTTTTTTCTTACCTTCTCTTTTCATAGAGATCATTTCTTTTCTCTTTTTGTGCCTTGATACCTTTTTCAAATCTCTCATCTCTGCCCTAAACTTATGTTTTAAGCCACTTATTTCACAAGAGTGTTAAGGAAAATCCGGGTGCCAAGAGAAGGTCACGACAAAATGGGTAAAAACTTATAACATGATTTTCAAATGAGAAAGGCTAGAGGCTCAAAAGGGTTGACTAGGGATAACAACATTGACTGGTAATAGAAAGCTCAAATGGGTCCAAGGAAAGCCTATAATCACTTCTCAAACCAAGCAAAACTTAGGATTTTGCCTTGAAATACATTCAGGGCAAGTTCCAGACCATTCATACGGATACTTGGACTAACAACAATTCATCTCACCCCTCACGCAACTAGATTGTAAAAGAGGATAGAGTCAAGAGCCTACAATGACCACATTCAAGTTTAAAGATTACTATGGTCCAAATAAACCACTTGATAATTACCAAAGTTAACTCAAGAGTCACAAAGTCACTAACTAGAGCTATTTCTTTCAAAAACCTTGTCTCTAACCATAAGCACGTAGTTAAGTGTGTTAGTACCAAATGAAGCATGATTAACTCTTCGAGAATGACTTGATTAAGTCTTTTTATTCATTACTACTACTATTATTACCTAAACACAAAAACAGAACTCATTCCCTTAAGAATGTTGTCATGCCATCCATTGTTGGGACTTGGGATGAGTCACCCAGTTCACACAACAACTACCTCTGAAAAGAATCGTGGTATTAAGAAAACCAAATGCTTATTATCTACTAAAGCATAAAAAGGGTACTTAACAAAACAAGAACTAATATGAAAAAAAATAAAAAAACTAATAAGCAAAAACAAAAATAAAGAAGCTAATAAGCAAATACTACTAAAGAGAGATAAATATAGATAAGAAAAAAGAGAGAAGTTAGATAACTACAAATAAGAAAATAAAGAGTATAATAAAAATAATTACAGACCAAATGTATCATGTGCACCAATGTGTCGAATAGACTCCACCCCCTGAATAAAAGTAAGCATTGTCCCCAATACTTAGAAAAATAAGAGTAAAAGAGGAGAGGGTAAAGAAAACTCCTTAAGGATCCTTGGACATCTCAATGTCCCCAGCAATGTCATCCCCCTTAGGATCAGCCAACTGAATCTCATCGTTATCAAATCTAGGCGTGGTTTGGTTGGCGAACACCTCATGCATTGCCTCAGCATTGCCGGCAGTAAGATCTGGCTCATCAGATTGGCCATCTAGTGATACCGGTGTAGATGGTACTGTAGGATCTGGGGCAGACTAGTGCGGGTCAAGAAACATACCAAAAGGGAGGTCTCCGGCTATAGCATGTCTGGTCACCTCCTTCCATAGCCTATCCACTGATTTCTTGCTGACCTGGGACTTTTCCATCTTCTTCACTTCCTTTCCCAGCTCCTCAATAACTAACCCGTATTGTGCCAAGGTGTCCATGATAGTCTTCTGGTTCTCCAGAATCTTCTTTAGTGTCTCATCAATGTCAGAAGAAGCTTGTGGTGTCTGAGAAGTGGACTGTGCTATAACAATACTGGACAAGTCGGACAGCTTTGCAGTAGCTGTCTGGATCCAGTTGTTGAGACTAGCCAATATCTGGGAGACTCACAACACAGATAGTAGGGCAGTGGGCATGGGCACTGGCCTGAGAGCAGTGGCATGAGTTGTGGTAGGAGTTGTGGTAGGATCTGTGGATGATGGTGGAGGCATAACAACGACACTGAAGGAAGGTTCAACCGAGGTGGATGTAAGATCAACTGTCTTAGAGACTACCACTTCTGGCTCATCAGATTGGTATATGGTGGTAGAAGGCTAGACTTTCTTCTTTGGGTTGCTCGCATCCATCAATAAATACCAATCAAAGGGCTTCTTAGGCTTCACCTTTGTGTCAAAATCTCTCGGCTCTACCTTTGCATCAGTGAGGTACTCTGTAATAGTTTTGGGATAAGGGTAAGTCGAGCTATCCTGCTGTGCTATCAATGAAATGTTGGCCGACATTACAACACCTACATTGATTGGGTACCCAGCCATAATGGAACCCACAAGAACTGCCTGAGGAATATGAAGGTGAGTCTCGTTCTGGCATGGATCCAACCTGCTATAAATAAAGATTTTCCACCTTTTTGCCTCAAAGCCCAAAGTACTCCACTGAATGAGAACCCCAGCAGTAATCCATGGTGGTGGTGGCCCTGGTGGTGCTAGAATCTCAGCCAACCAAGGCCGGACTTCCTCCTTCAGTGAGCACTTCTCCAAATACTCCTTCGGCTCAACATCCTCGAAGCCCAAGTACACATTTAGCGTATGGTAACCAAACCTCAACTTGAGGTTGCGTACTTTGGTCACCTTCGTCCCTTTCTTGATATGAGCAACATTGGCATAAAATTCTCGGACGAGGTATTCTTTGGAATCCTCCACTCTCTCGGTGAACCACATCCAACACCTGCATTATCTAAACTGCCTCAAAATTATCGGATTGTATTTCCCCAAATCCCTCAATAGAAATTGTCGTTCAAGAGTTAGCGACCTCACTGACCACAACATACGGAAACTGGTGTAGGCGGTCAAGTTGACAAAATGATCCTCCCAAACCTCTTTCTTCTTTGATCTCTCTAGCCTTGTAGCTGTAGCATCTCCCCATTTGCCATCATCGGGGATGTCATGTATAACCTGTACCTCAAGGAGTGGGGTGGCTGATGGCTCAGAAGGTGCTGTAGCCCTGTAGCTATAGCATCTCTCTAGCCCTAGGAGGTGCTATGAGATGAAAACTGTGAGCACGTAATTTTTGCCTGACTAAAAATACTCCTAAAAATTCACAAAAATAGATTTTTCTAATTATTTTAATTTTTATAGAATTTTTAGGAATTTCTTGTTAATTTTTGTTTGCATTTAGTTGCATATTTAATATATTAAAATTATAAGAAAATACCAAAAAAATGTCAAAAATTTCATGCATTGCATTTTAGGTTTTTAATTGCATTTTTAGGATTTAAGTTGTTAATAATTGCATTATTAAACAAAAAATCACAAAAACACAATGGTTATGCTTACATTTTTTTCTTTTAAGTCTTAACTATTTAGTGTTAAGTTAATAAAAAATAAATTAAGGTTAATTTTACAAAATAGATTAAGTTAGAGTCTAATTTAGGATTTTATTTAGATTGTTTATGATTTTAATTAATGAAATTAGAATTTTAATAATCAAAGAAAAAGAAAGAAAAACAAAGAAAAGGAAAAAGGGCTGTTTGGGCCCAGTTGCTTTAAGAATTAAAATTTTAATTCTAGTGGCCCAATTGCTTTAACCCCAACCCACCTGGCCCAATTCTCACTCATTAAAACCTACCCTCATCTCTTATTCTCACACACACCAGGCGGCAGACCCCCTCCTAGAAAAACTAAAAATCGGCCCCTATCTCTCAATCTCCAAGAGCCTCACCCCCAATTCCCAAAAGAATATCGCCTCCCCCTTTCTGATTTCAGACATCTTCATTCTCTCAACTTACAAAAATAGAATTTTTGATCTGTTGCTTTTCAGTTTTTGTTTAAGTTTCAAAAATAAAATAAAATATAAACAAAGATATCTCTGTTTTTCATTTTCCATCTTGATTTTTGATTTTCTGAAAACCATGGATTGTGTTTGATCGAGTTGAGGTCTTTTTGAGTTTTTCGTTGGTTGTCAGTCGACAAATCTTGCTCGAATAGTTTGTTCATGTAACGATCCGGCCGGTCGTTTTGAGAGTTATAGCCCTAATCCCCTATTTGCTGCTTCCCTTGTATCATTTTCTGCTTATGTGACTTGCCGGGAGGTTTTGTTTTTGTTTTTGAGTGTTTTGGGATACTTAGTCCCTAAATGGAGGCTTAAGCCTTAGGATTTAGACTCTAGTCGGAACTGTGTGAAGATGATTCCAGAATGTGGTTTCGTCGATTTCATTAGCTCAGTTGGATGATTTTGGGCTTAGGGACGTGTCCGGATTGTATTTTGGAGGTCTGTAGCTGATTTAGGCTTGAAATGGCGAAAGTCGAATTTTGGAGATTTGGACCAGTGGTGGACTTTTTGATATCATGGTTGGAATCTGATTCTGGAAGTTGGAGTAGGTCTGTAATGTTGAATATGATTTGTGTGCAAAATTTGAGGTCATCCAGATGTGGTTTGATAGGTTTCGGCATCAGTTGTGGAAATTTGAAGTTTCAAGTTCATTAAGTTTGAATCGGAGGGTGATTCGTATTTTTAGTGTTGTTTGATGTGATTTGAGAGCTCGACTAAGTTCGTATGGTGATTTAGGATTGGTTGGCATGTTTGGTTGAGGTCCTGAGAGCCTCGGGTGTGTTTCAGATGTTTAACGGAATGAGATTTGGACTTAGGCACTGCTGAGAATTTGCTGGTTTATGGTGTTTTCGCACCTGTGGAGGGAAGACCGCAGGTGCGGACTCACATGTGTGGAGGGTGACTCGCATGTGAAGCCATGGTCTGGGTAGCTAGTGGTCGCAGGTGTGGCAGTGGGACTGTAGAAGCAGAGTCTCTATTATGGACAAGTAATCGCAAAAGCGAAGGCTAGTCTGGGGATGTGATCGCAGAAGCGGACATGGGTCCGCAGATGCAACCCTTTGATCGTAGAAGCGGACGCAGAGTTTTAAGTGGAATCCGCACCTGCGTTGGAAATTCCGCAGGTGCGATGACGCAAGTACGATGGCAGGTCCGCAGATGCGGAATAAATGGGCAGAAAAAGAAATTCGAGGGTTTGATTCCCATTTCGATTTTGGGACTTTGATAGCTCGATGTGAGGCGATTTTTCGGGGTTTCTTCAAGAAGATTTTTGGGGTAAGTGATTCTAACTTGGATTGGGCTATATTTCATGAATCTATTGCTATTTTCTTCTTCTAATTAGGGATTTGAGTTGGAAATTTGGGGAAAAATGGTAGAAACTTCATAGACAAAATTTTCGTGTTTTGGAAGGCGATTTGAGGTCGGATTCTAGTAATTCTTGTATGGTTAGACTCGTGAGTGAATGAGTATTTATGTTTTATGTCTTTTACCCGATCCCGAGACGTGGACCCGGGGAGACTTTTTAGGGCGATTTTCCAATTACTTGCTTTAGGTTTGATTTCATTAGCTAGATTAGTTTTTTGTAGATATATTTATGATGTGAAATTGATTTTGTCAAGATTTGGGCCATTCAGAGTCGGATATTTGTTGAAAGAACATTTTTACAGATTGATTTAAGCTTGATTCGAGATAAGTGGCTTGCCTAACCTTGTGTATGAGAACTCCCCTTCGGATTTGGTACTATTTTGATATGTGAGCACCGTGTACGTGAAGTGATGAGTGCATACATGGGCTATTTGTTGTAAAACTCCATTTCTCACTAAGTAATAACCTATTTCGCTTTAATTGAGTTACACTAACATATGTAATTACCGTTTTAGTTTAGAATAGCATGCCTACGTGTCTTAGTTGCTTATATGAACTCTGTACAACATGCTTAGTGAATTCCCTGCTTCTTCCTTGACTTGTACTTAGTCTAAGTTGTAGGATTTTTGTGTTGTAGCCATTATTTATATTGGTTGAGCTATATATTTACTTTTAGGACTACGGAATGGTATTTCCGGGAGATCCCCCTGCATATTTACTTTTGGGACTACGGAATGATATTTCGGGAGATCTCCCTGCATATTTGCTTTTGGGACTACGGAATTATATTCCGGGAGATCCTCCTGTACATTTACGTTTTGGACTACGACACAGTATCTCGGGAGATCCCCTGTTGTTATCTCTGTGTACTGTACCTTTATTTCTTCTGTGTTTCTTTCTTGTTAAAATTCAGTCTTTATTTTACTGCAATATTTTTTTCCGTCTTATATATATATATATATATATATATATATATATACACACACACACCCTAGTAGGGCCCTGTCCTGACCTTGTCACTACTCGACCGAGGTTAGGCTTGATACTTACTGAGTACCGTTGTGGTGTACTCATGCACTTTTCTGCACATGTTTTCGTGTGCAAATCTAGGTACCTCCTACCATTCTCGAGTTTAGTTTTCACAGTTGCTGCCATTCAAGAGACTTCAAGGTACATCTTCCCCCCGTCCACAGACCTTAGATTCCCTTTCTATCCCTTCTGATGTTGCTTCCCTTTTATTTATTCTAGTATAGATGTATATAACAGTTGAAAAAGATCTAAGACGCTTGTGACTTACGATTTTTCGGGTCTTTGGAGAGTTGTATATGTTTCGAGAGTTGATTATTATATATGCCGAGAGGCATCTCAAATGTTTTCATTTAAATTATCTGTTACTGTTAGTTATTAATTTTTATGTTTTCATTTTATTTTTGCAAAGTGTTAGGCTTACCTAGTCTTAGAGACTAGGTGCCCTCACGACAAATTCATGGAGGGAGAATTTGGGTCGTGACAGTTCGAAAGCTGAAGTGAAGACTGTTGTTGTCTTTTCCTACTAGTTTTGCTTCATCTGTGGTTGGGTTTCATCATCTTCTTTTCAGATTTTGGTCTCGGTTTTGTTTTCTGTTTAGGTATGTTTATACACCCATGTCACTCCCTTTTGAGGATTTTATGAAATTTAATGTTTTATTTGTTCTGGTTCTGTTGAGCTGCGTGGATTTGTCACGTGTTTACTTGTTGAGCTACTCGAATTGGTTTACATGGTAATCTCTGAGATTGTCATGTTTCAAATTTGGTCGAGTCCTTAAGATATGTTACGCACATATGCTAGTTCAATTTTGCATTCCACTACTCGTTTCTAAACTCCAATGCTTCTGAAATTAAAAATCCGAGTTGTTTTATTTGTTTGTTTTGAACTAAGTATTTAGAGCCACATCTCACTATAGTGTGTTGTTTTATTTGCCAATTGTATCCAAGAATGTAGATATCTTGAATAATCAAGCATGTATTCTTGGAGAAATATTTTGTGCATGTCAAATTTAGTTAACAAGATTTGCTTGCTTTGGATGTGGCCTTCTACAAAATATGCTCAAAAGCAATTCAGGGCATTCTTGCCAATCAAAAACAAGAATCTTACACATTTTACAAATCGCTTTGTGCAATTGATGTGGGCTGCAATTTGATATTATGAAAAATTAGACTTAGGCCAATCTATTTAATCTTGCTAAGACCCGAAGTAGTATAATGAGGCTAACCCTTCTCCTTAAATGCGATCTTGTGTTCCCACACTAATTTATTTAATTTCTTCCATAATAATATCTTGTCGATAATTCATGGCCTCACACTTATCTCAAAGTTTAGGAAATAAACATCTTATAAATATCATAGTTTTGCTCTAGGCGCGATTAATAAAATATTATGACTATGGTACGGTTCCCGTGGCATATTCATGGTATGTAATCCCCAATTCGAGTGTGGGTTTCACGTGACTCTACCATAATTTTAAATAATAATAAAAATAAACATGTTGTAAATCGCGGGTGCATTTCACGTGGTGCAGTTTGCAATATATACCAAAATGACAAGTGTATGACATCGTAACTTGTTCCAGAAATAATTTCATAAATACTAAAAGTGGTTAACTGAATAGTTAAAAGCAGTTAGAAGTTAAAAATGCACAATAGATTTTAAATATGTATTAAATCAGATAACTAGGCTAATTATTAATAGTTGAGCGACCGTGCTAAAACTACGAAACTCGGGAGTGCCTCACTCCTTCTCCCGGATTAACAAAATTCCTTGCCCGATATTTTATGCTTCACGGACTATAAAACTGAGTCAAATTTCCTCGATTTGGGATCTTAAAATAAATCGGTGACTTGGGACACCATAAATTATTCCAAATGGCGACTCTGAATTAATTAAATAATCTCATTTCGATTAATATCACTTTAATTGGAAAAATTCCCTATTTCTTCGAAAAAAGGAGGTGTGACAAAGACGGCTCATCCCTGAGCTGGTATCTCCCCTGCGGCCTCGATTGTGTGGCGGTCTGCTCCTCCTGAAGAGAGGCTGGGGAATAGAACGTAGAACTTCTAGTTCAGGGTTCAGAATTCGAGCTTAGAATAACTGTTATACTTGGCTTTTGTTTATTATCTAATTTTTTTACGTGTTTGAGCCTAACGTGCTAAATGCTACTTTTTACCGCTTTGATATTGCTTGAATTTTATATAAAACTATTACGAAACCCTTATTCTCTCCGAGTCTTCTAAATCTTTTGGGAAGTGCACGCTGGTGTGACTTCTTTTCTTGTAACGACCCGAACGATCGTTTTTGGCATTTACACTTCGCTCGATTGTTTGAGGGCATGAGTAGCTCCGTATAATGTATTATGACTTATCAAATCTTCGATTTTGGTTTTTCAGGTTATTCGGAATTGATTTGGAAGAATGATTCGTAGCTAAAAGCTTTAAATTTGAAAAGGTCGATCGAGTTTGACTTTTTAGTATTTGACCTCGGATTGGATTTTTGATGGTTCCATTAGCTCCTTTGGGTGACTTTGGACTTAGGAGCACATCCAGATTGTGATTTGGAGGTCCATAGTAAAATTTGGCTTGAAATGGTGAAAGTTAGAATTTTGGAAAGTTTGACCAGGAGTGGACTTTTTGATATTGGGTTCGAATTTCAATTCCGAAAATTAGATCAGGTATGTAATGTCAAATGTGAATTGTGTGCAAAATTTGAGGTCAATCGGATGGGATTTGATAGGTTTCGACATCAGTTGTAGAAGTTTGAAGTTTCAAATTCATTGATTTTAGATTGAGGTGTGATTCGTCGTTTCAATATTGTTATCCGTGTTTTGAGGCCTCGAGTACGTACGTGTTATGTTATGGGACTTGTTGGTATATTTGGACGTGGTCTCGAGGGGCTCGGGCATGTTTTAGATTGATTTTGGATCATTTCTCCTTCATTTTTCAGTATTGTGTTCTGCTGATATCGGTTATAGTAATGCACTTTGGGTACTTGATGTCGAATTCCACGTGGTTATTGAATTTGAGCAGGGTGGCTCGGGGTATATAATATGGACCAGCATTTGGATGGGGTCACACATTGTAGCGGAGTTATATTGAGGTATGATCCTTTGTGTTAGGTTCGTGTGTTTTGGTTCTGCGGTATGTGATGGGTTCTTAGCATTGCGTTGTGGTGGTACCCGTTGAGCTTGCGGGACGGTTCTATTCTATGAGTCATTTTCCATGTTTGAGTACATTTGGAATGTTGCTTATTGGTGCACGGATTGCACGGGTTGTTGCTTTAGATTGTATTGATGTGTCATGTCACTAGAGTGGTTGTGTTGGGTAAGATGAGGTCATTAGACCTAGAATGGATACTATCGAAATTGATTACAGCATGGTTGGAAGGATAATGTCGAAAGTTGGCTTAGAAATTTGCTATAGTTCTTGTCAAAGGAGAGGGAGCTCAATAACTTGTTGATCTGATGAATGGTTATGAGTTTCTGCGTGTTTCTTTCATCGTCGGTAGTGTACGAAGGTTTTAGAGTGGGGCTTTGTTTGGTATGAGGTTTATTACTGGTATTGGGTTGTTTTGAGCAGCTACTGTGATTGAAAATTATCGCTATGAGTATTTGAGTTATGCGGTAAACCATGTGTTTACATCTTGGATTATGGTGAAGGCTTGCTACAACTTGTTCAGACTTATGCAGTGTGTAGATGCGAGATTCTGATCTTATAGAAAATTCCGTATGTGGAAATTTGATTCTAAGGCTTATGGGTTAGGTTGAATTAAGAAATTTCAGTTATGTTGTGTTATCAGACCTATATGGGATAGGGTGACGTGGGATCACCCCCGGGTATGTGCATGGTAAGATTACACTACAGTTTGATGGCTTTGAGAACAACTTTGGGCACGTTCGAGGACGAACATATGTTTAAGTGGTGGAGGATGTAATGACCCGATCGATCATTTTGAGCATTTACACTTCTCTCGGTTATTTGAGGACATGAGTAGCTCTGTATGATGTAGTATGACTTATGCAAATCGTCGTTTTGGTTTTCAGGTTATTCGAAATTGATTTGGAAAAATGATTCGTAGCTAGAAGCTTTAAATTTGAAAAGGTTGATTGTTACACCCCCACAATATTACGATAATGTTACGTCCTGCAGTATTATATTACGATGATGTTACGCCTTGCAGTATTACATTACGATGATGTTACGCTTTACAGTAATAAGTTATGACAATGTTACGCCCTGCAGTATTACATTACGATAATGTTACGCTTCGCAGTATTAAGTTACGATGATGTTGCACCCTGTAGTATTGTACATTGAAATTGTCATAAAGTAATTGACATCAGTCCAAGTAAAAGATTATTTGGAGATTATAAGGATTATGCTATTTTACAAGTGATGAGTAAATTCGTAAAGGTGAAAGGGGAAGCAAGTCAAAGAAAAGGAATTTTCGTCAAAGTTTGGTATTTTGGGATAAAATATGGCCCGAGTTATAATACCCGATATTTATGGACTAATGCCTTACAAGGAACCACATGACCATGATAGTGAGGCGTATAAGGTATGCTAAAGTGAGTAGTATTTTAAGTAATCTGAGATAATTCGTAATTATGTGGATAATTGGGTTACTTAATGATTTTGGTGGGAATATTAGCTAAGAAATTAAAATTTTTTGGGATAAAGATTACGGACACCTAACGTGGCAGCCCTTGCTTCAGGAAAATGGTGACTACTAAGTTCACATAAAAAGTGTCAATAGTTGGGAAAGTCTTTGGCCAAGTAACCCCTATCAAGTGGAGCCCACACCACTATAATAAGGAGCCTTTCAAAATCCTTCATTAATTGAGGAAAGAAATTGTTTAGATCTGCCATGACATACATGAAATCTACATGAATATTTCATTAGTTGGATATTTCATTAAGTTGAACATTTCATTAAGTTGGACATGAAATCGTATGGATCTGCTTTCAACATTAGTTGGGTTTCTACATGAATATTTCATTAAGTTTCAAATGGAGAAATGCTCACATCTATTCTACATGGCAACGTGAGTTACTGTTATTCCTTTAACATTTCATACGAAGGCTATTTAATACAATAGCAACGGAATTTCGCGATTCTAAGGGAGTATGTTCAAATCTTTCTCAAGAATATTATACGGATTCTTCCCTGCTTCGATCCGCCGTTACGTATTTTGTTGCAATTGGCATGTGTCAAAAGGATTGCCAAGAGAATCAGTTCATGTATGTTAAGGCTATCCCTTTTTTCTTTTGGCATGATCTATACGACACAAATAAAACGTGTAAATGCACAAATTCCATAAATGACTCTATTCATAGAAGTCCTAGAGATATCTATGTTCTTGAATTTCCATGTGTCATATATTTTATCATCTGTTCATGGGTCTCAGAAAAATACGAAAGTAGAAAAGAGTTTACTTTATGATATTACTCAAAGGCAAAATGCTCTTATGACATTCCGAAAGATTTTATTAACTCACTTTTCATGCATTGCATTCATGTACATTGACTCATGACCAGATGACATTATATACGCAGATAGGTTGTACTGATACTATACTTCTGCACATTGCGTGCAAATGTTGGTTGTTGGTGTTGTTGTTGTGTTCGATGTTTGCTGGATTTGAAGATGTACCTGCATCCCTGTTGTAGTTGTCTCTTTTGTTCATGGTAGCCTTAGATTATAAAACTCTTTTTATGTACTTTTCAAACAAAAGATGTATTTACTTCAAATCAGCTTTGTAAACTCTATTCTTAGAAACTCATGATTTGTACTACCAGTCCTTGGGAACTGTATAAGTTTCAAATTTCTTCCATTTAATTGTTTTGTTAATTTAATCGGGAATGGATAATTGTTAATTGGTTTACCTAGCGAGTTGGGTTAGGTGCCATCACGACTAGTGGATTTTGGGTCGTGACATTTCTGTTAGAGTCATACCCTAATTTTAGAACGAGGTTCGGATAAGTTACAAAGCCGGTGAAGCTTCTATATTTTTGGTACGCTGCCCCCCTTCCGGCTTGAGTGTCCGCTCGGGTAAGCCAGGTCTACAATAATACACCCAGGTTTTAAACTTAGAATGACATAGCCTCATGCCAGATCCCTAGTAGGCACGTTTGCTTGCATCACGTGCATTTAACTTAGGGGACTCAACATAAGGGTTGGGTCCGTCTAGGATAGGTGTACCCGAAACTAAAAAGACTATCCTGATACATCTTACGTGCTACTTGTATGTTGACTGGCTTTTAGAATAGGGAAAAAAATTAAAAAAAAAACAAGAGAAGGAAAATAAGAGAGTGAAATTCACCTAGTTCTCATACAATTCATGTGTTCAAAAATCAAATTGTGTTTGATTTGACTCAAAAGGTGTTAAAAATAGACTAAGATTTTAAAGTATTCCCCGATTTTGGCTGAACTACGCGGGTCTGATTCTCATCGGATATGAGATACATAGGCAAACCTCATCGGTTCCGGCCCACAGTTTTAAAAAATCAAAAAATATTTTCCTTTACTTCCTCCTTTAGAAAAGTCTTTTTTTGAGACCACAATTTTCAAAAAAAAAATAAATATTTTCCTTACTTTCTTATTTAGAAAGTCTTTCTTTTAGGCACCATTTTTACAAAATACAAAAATATTTTCTTCTAATTTCTTCCCAAAATACAAAAATATTTTCATTTTTTTTAGAAAAATAAAAAAGAAAATTCAAGATTCAAAATATCTTTTTTTTCTTTAGAAGTATTTCTTTCATAAATTCAAAATAAAAGTAAAAAAATCCAAAAAATGTTTCCTTTCTTCTTTAGAAGTTTTTCTTTCGAAATCTAAAAAAAAAGAAGAAGTTAAAATTCAAAAAAAAATATTTTCTTTCTTTTTCATAATCTTTTCTTTTCAAAAGTTCTTTTAAAAAAACAAATTAAAATTCAAAAATATTTTCCTTTATAAGTCTTTCTTTCGGAAACTAAAACAAAATTCAAAATCCAAAAAAAGGAGTTAGTTTATTTACTTTATTCCCGATCTTCCTAAACTACATAATGATTTGATTCATGCGGTGGCATGATACGTAGGCAATCCCCATCGAACATCAAAAGTGATTAATGGGAGGTAGAAATGAAAGAAAAGAGGTACAAAATTAAAAAGGGTTAGCTAAGGCCGAGATGAAACATGCAACCATTCGAACACATGGTAGAAATGTTTAGTTGTTTAGGCGCATTACATCCCAACATGCGATTTCCTATCTGTTAAGCGTCTCAAAACTAACAAAGTTGTTGGGTGTGCAAATTAGCCAGGTTCTGTTCAGGTAGTTAGTTTATTAGCATTCTGGCGAGTCATCCATATAACACCAGGTCAAAGCATAAGGCGGTCATGACTAGCAATGAATTGGATACGGGAGTTGTTGACCCCTCGAGAGAGATTGTGGAGTCATAATTTGAATTGAAAGAAGAGGTCCAAAGGTTGAAACATCAAATGACGGAAATGTATTAGGCCTGGATCAAGGGACATCTTCCACCTTCATTTCCTACTAACTATACAAAAAACTCTGCCTCCATCCCACCATTATTACAAGCCCAGATTCCCAGTACTGTTGATCTTTCCCCTCAACATGTACCAGGTTTTACCCCTTACCACAACTACCCGGTTACCTTGTCCCAAGCTTTCCATGCTCCAACAACCAAAACAACCTCATAGCATGCTCCAACATCTGCTCCTATTTTTGTAGCCCCTCCACAAGCTACCCTCCACCAATCTTCTATTGAACCCGCGTTCCAAGCCCAAGATGCCCAAAACTATGCTCCAGAATCAACCTTCAAGGTCCCAAATCCTTATTCCTACACCCTTCACTTTGAGTCTCCTGTTGAAACCGATAAACCATCTAAGAACATGGAGCAAGATGAGATGTTTAGGAAAATAAAGAATTTAGAGCAATCTTTGAGGAACATGCAAGGGATAGGAAACCAAGTAAGTGTGGCTTACAAGGACTTGTGCTTGTTTTCTGATGTCCAACTGCCCACCGGGTTCAACATGCCTAAGTTTGACCTGCACGATGGATATGGAGATCCTGCAGCCCATTTGAGAGATTTTTGCAGCAAGATGAGAGGTTCCGATGGAAAGGACAAATTACTGATAGCATATTTCAGTCAGAGTCTGAGTGGGGTGGATCTGGAGTGGTAAACCTGCCAAGACGCTAGCAGGTGGTACACATGGGATGATATGGATCAAGCTTTTGCCCGATATTTTCAGTACAATTTAGACATTGTACCGGATCACCTATCCCCTATCAAGATAGAAAAGAAGCCTAATGAAAGCTTTAGGGAATACAGGTTTCGATAGAGAGAACAAGTTGCAATGGTCAATCCTCCAATGCAAAAAGATGAAATGGTCGATTACTTTCTTCAAGCCCTAGAGCCTACTTACTTTGGCCATTTGGTCTCAACCATCGGTAAGGCCTTCAACGATGTGGTAAAAATGGGAGGAATGGTAGAAGATGGTTTGAGGTCAAGCAAGATCATGAGCTATTCTACCTTAAAAGCCACAACACAAGCAATGCAGAACGACACAGGAAGCTTGCTGGGTCAGAAGGAACAGGATGATGTTGCCATAGTTGTCTCAGGATCATGACATGGCCCAATGGGTCCATCTCATCAATATACTCATCCTCAACCCCAACCCAAACTTATCCCCGAGCTCCACATAATCCATCCCAGTATTATCCTCCGAACAATGTCTGGTCAACTGTCCAACTACTAGGCCACTCCTTATGGCGAGCGCCAGCACCGCATAATGCTCTTTCTCCTTCACAACATTTTATTGCACCCAACAACCCTAGAAAATAGGGACATGGAGGGTAACAAAGGCAAATAAATAGTTTCACACCAATCGGGGAATCCTACACAAGCTTGTTTGAAAGGTTAAAGTATTCTGGCCTGATTGGGCTGCTCCTTGACTATACTCTAGACCCATATGAAAAAGGTTTTGATCCTACTGTATGGTGCATGTACCACTCTAGTGTCCAAGGAATCGATTGAAGATTGTCATGGTTTGAAAAGGGAAGTAAAAAAATGATTCAAGAGGGAATAATTGTGATCCAAGACAGTGACACCTAGAATATCGCGCAGAATCCTTTACTTGCACATGATGATGCACACTTTGTGGGGATTATACGTGGTGGCATGGAGTATGAGAATCCTCTCGGGAACTTGCTAACTGAAGTTAATGATATTGTTGGAGAGGGCCCTGGTGATTCTGATGAGCAGATTTGTGGCTAAATGTCAAGCTTAGCAATTGAAAAGGTAATCCCTCCTCACTAGGAAGGAATCGTGTTAGCTTGTTTTGATGTTTTTTCTATTATCTGGGATATTTAAGGGTTGTGATCCATATTTTATTTGTTTTATTGAGTCAAACCCTTATATCCCTCTATTGTGTTTGTGTGAGTCTTATCTATCTATTTTGTTGCTATTTTCAGTATCTAGGTTATTTTAGGGTTGTAACTCAGATTTTAGGTCGTTTCTCTTATTGTTAAACCCCCTTCCATCCTGTACTCAATGAAATATATTTTGTCCTTTTGTGTCATTCTGTGATCAGTTCTTTTCTCGCTAGTTCTAACAACATGACATGCATGCAGAATTTTGGCCAGATCTCAGAAAATTGATTTAGTCTTGAATTGGATAACTGAGAAAAAGACACTTGTGAGAATGAATAAAGAGTCGAAACACTTTGGAATTAATCTCGTGTAAAATTCACGTGGAACTAGAATAGTCATACCCGTGGAGATTAATGATCATTACCTTTAAATCATTGTGAAGCTCGGGATTGAGGAAATCAATTGAAGTTTGTTGTAAAGTTTGAAATTAATGGATGAAAAGTGTCTTTTGACCACGACACACCAAGAAGATAGACATGTTAATCAATGTTGTGATCGCGAAAGGATACCATGTTTGGCGTTCTCAAGGCTGGGAGGCCCTTTTTCTGCTATCCAAACACTTTATACCCTTTGCTACCCCTTTTGAGCTTGTGTTTATTTCTTTGACCACACTCTTCTAGAATCAAGCTTCGAGTTAACAGTAAAAAAATGAAAAAAATGACGAAAAGAAACATCTATGCTCCGAGAGTACAAACTGGAGAAACTCTTAGAAAGTTCAAATAATAAAAAGAAGAAGAAAGAAAGAACAGTCAAAGGTCCATGCCCCCAGAAAATAGAAGTTGGGGCAGTTTGTTTTGAAAAAAAAGGAAAAAGAAATAGAGAGAAAGAAAAATAGTTAGGTCAGATATTTGAACAACGTTCGACCTGATTCTTGTCACCACAAGATACGTAGGAAGCCTTAAGGTTTGGTCATACCAAATAAAATATTTCATAATCCCACGAAGTCAATAGTGAGGCAATTTTTCTTAGTAATTCCATATTAAAAAAAGAAAAGAATCAAATTCTCTTGTTATAGAAATTGGGCAAAACTTTTTAGTGGAATACAAAAATTGTAAATAAAATAACCCTTTTGTCTTAGTTTTAATTTGAGCCTTCCTGCCTTTCTTTCTGACCCTGTCCAAAAGCCTACACTACGGTCCAAAGAAAGATCTTCCGATCCATCTTTGAGGATGCCAAATCAAGAGAGATAAGGGTATGATTTACACCATGGGCAATACTTTGATTATGGGCACAAGGAAAAATGAATAAAATAAGAGAGTCTTATTGGTGAAAACCCTCGTGGGTACCTAAGGTGACGATGAGTTGAGAGATAAACAAATGAGAGAGGCTTGTTGGTGAAAACCCTTCAGGGCACTACAAGTCGAATGAGGTCTATGACTTTATAGATAAATTGGATCATGGAAATCCTCGTTTTGAAGTACAAAGACATGACATGAACTGAAAGTGTGATTGGTTGGACAGATCAGGCCGCTTAATCCAAAACGCATGTCATGATCAGTGGAGTTGTCCTTCAAATAAGATTAGTTTCTACTTTGTTCTTTTCCTGGGTAAAAATTTTCTTGTTAGATACCATCTCTTCTCATTCTTATCCTTACTTTGTTCCTCTTGTTTTATTTGAGTCCGTTTTGAGTCTATTTTTGTCGAAACAAATGAGAAATGACTTCAAAATCTGCTACTAGCTTTTTAATTACAGAAAGAAGATTTTGGAAAGCACTTCAAAGTGGCCTAAGACATGGGAGAATAGTGTGTGCACTGAGTTGATGACAACAGACATTCTTTGGGATTCATGTAAAATCCAAAGACTCGTGAATATTAGAATGCGAGTGCAATACATCAGATACAATGTATTAGACTTAAACGAATCAAGAATATTTCTTGTGATAAGGGTTATCCGGAAAAGTAGTTGGCTGATAAGAAGCATTGTCTTCCAAGCTAAAATCAAAGTTGATCATGACAAGTGCAAGAGAAATCGCCCTCGTAGTCAAATCCACAAACTAACCACCATGTTTTAAGCTCACAAGTTTTCTATGTCTGAAATAGGGATGAAGGCTATGTTCATATCAAAGCTTGGAAGCTTGAATTTTTCAGGTGTAATGCCCCTAATTCTGCTTATGCAAAGGCTATTGAGAAGATCACACCTCCTAGGCATTTTCCCTAGTTGAGAAGAACCATAATTCCTAGGCATTTTTCCTAGTTAAGAAGAACCATACCTCCTAGGCATATCCCTAGTTGAGAGGAATCTTTGGCTTTCCTTGAGTTCAAAAGTCCCGCCTGGAGAATAGGGTCAATTTTTGTTTCCTTAAAGTTGTTAATCTTTAGTTTTCCTTAAGTTCAGGGGTCCCGCCTGGAAAATAGGGCCAGTTTTAGTTTCCTTAAGTTGTTAATCTTTGGTTTTCCTTAAGCTCAGGAGTCCCACCTGGAAAATAGGAACAATTTTTAGTTTTCCTAAGATGTTAGTCTTAGTTTTCCTTAAGTTCAGGAGTTCCTCCTAGAAAATAGGGTCGATTTCTAGTTTTCCTAAGTTGTTAATCTTTAGTTTTTCTTAGGTTCAGAAATCCTGCTTGGAGAATAGAGTCAGTTTTAAATTTTTAAGTTGTTTCTTTAGCTTTCTTTAAGTTGAGGGATCCCGCCTGGAGAATAGGGTCAGTTTTTACATTAGTCAAGCTTAGTTCATAGTTTTCCTCAAGCTCAGTCTCATTTCTAGGAGATATACTTCCTAATCTGAGTTTTTTTTTGTTATACTTTCTAGGAGACACACTTCCTAAAGTGAGATTTCACCCCTAGGAGATGCACTTCTTAGTTTTGGTCATGTAAGTTCATCCCTAGGAGACACACTTCCTAGTTTGAGTCATTGAAGTTTCACCCCTCGGAGAAGCACTTCCTAGTCTGAATCTTTCAGGATATACTTTTAGGAGACGCACTTCCTAAATTGAGATTTCACCCCTAGGAGATGCACTTCCTAGTTTGGGTCATTTAAGTTCATTCCTAGGAGACGCACTTCTTAGTTTGAGTCATTCAAGTTTTATCCCTAAGAGACGCACTTCCTAAATTGATATTTTACCCCTAGGAGACACACTTCCTAGTCTGGGTCTTCCAGGATATACTTTTAGGAGACGCGCTTCCTAAGTTGAGATTTCACCTCTAGGAGACACACTTACTAGTTTGATTCATTCAAGTTTCAGCCCTAGGAGATGCACTTCCTAGTTTGGGTTATTCAAGCTTTGGCCCCTAGGAGAAGTACTTTCTAGTTTGGCTTATTCAAGTTTCATCCCTAGGAGACACACTTCCTAGTTTGGTTATTCTAATTTCACCCCAAAGGAGACGCACTTCCTAGTATGAGTCTTTCAAATTTTATTTTTTAGGAGATGCATTTCCTAATTTTAGGTTACAAGTTTCACCCTAGGGATGCACTTCCAAGTTTGGGTTATTCAAGTTTCATCCCTAGGAGATACACTTCCTAGTTTGAGTCATTCTTGTTACACTTTTTTTAGGAGACGTACTTCCTAGTCAAAGTTTGTTAGTTTTACTCTTAGGAAACACACTTTCTAGTATAAGTTTGTCAGTTTTAATCACAAGAGATGCACATCCTGGTCGAGTCTTCATTTTTTACTCTGCTCATTGCATCCTTCATCAATAACATAGGTGGTTTATAGTTCTGCTAACAACTCACAAATATTCCTAGTGCAAACTGGGGCAGAAAAGCTTCTTTTGTTTTGTCTGTTTTGCTATAGTAGCAGGCGCCCACCTGGAGAATGAGGGAAGTCATTTCAGAATTCATTTTAGAGTCATTTTAAGTTTCAAGTTAGTAGCAGGTGCCCACCTGGAGAATGAGGGAATTTATTTCAAGTTTCAAGTCAATAGCAGGCACCCACATGGAGAATAAGAGAATTCATTTCAAGTTCAAGTCAGAGACAACAGATACTGCCTGAAGAATAGGGGGAACCTCTAGTCTTATCGTCAATTCAAGGTAAAAGTAGAAGAAGCTCGCCTCAAGAATGCGAGTCGACGGTTCGAGATGACAAAAAAAAAGAAGTCTCAATCCAGAATAAAAGAAAAGGAAAAGAAGTGAATTCAAAGTGCAGAAGTGGACAAAAGATGTGGATTGCTCAATACATGACTGAAGTCACAAGCTTTGCATGTCCCGTCTTGATCCTAAAAGCTAAAGAAAAATGAACTAGCACCTGCAGGTAGGAAGCATCAAGGTTCAGATCAGAGTCTGCGTGAAGAACCAGCCAAGACTCAAGATCAAGCTTCAAAGGACTCATAGATAGGAATCTTGTAACTCGTAGCTGATAAGCTTAGTTAGTCATTTTCATTTTTGACTTTGGTGTAATAAGGAGCTCGACAAGCATCAACAGCAGCAATAACAGTGAAATCACAGATTCTCAGTAGTCCTAGCTATTGAAATTTTCAGAACTACACTGACCTGATTCATTTATTGTGATGACCCGAAAGGTCATCTTGTGTTTTAAAACACAATTCTACGCTTTTAAGCCTTAAAAATCTCATTTTAACCCACCCCGGTTTGCGTACACAGTTCGGGCATGTTTTTGGAAAAGCTTTTATGTTAAAAGTTGATAAAAATAAGAAATTTTGCCTAAAAACTTTATTTGAGGTGACTTCGGTCAATATTTTTGGTAAATGGACCCGAATTCGTATTTTGATGATCCTGGTGGGTCTGTATCGTGATTTGGAACTTGGGCATATGCCCAAATCAAAATCGGAAGTTCTTAGCCCGAGATATCGGACTTTGTCAAAATTTGAAAGTTAAAGGCTTAATGAAATGGAAATGTTTGACTTTTTGATATCGGGTCCGTATTTTTGTTCCGGAAATTGTTGTAGGTCCAATACCATATTTATAACTTGTCTGTGAAATTTGGTGAGAAACGGAGTTGGTTTGACGTGATTCAGACGTCTGGTTGAGAAATTAGAAGTTTCAAAGTTTCCTTGAAAATTTCATTTGATTTGGTGCTAAATTCGTAGTTCTAGGTGTTATTTTAGCAATTTGATCGCAAGAGCAAGTTCATATGATGTTTTAAGACTTGTGTGCATGTTTGGTTTGGAGCCCCGAGGGCTCAAATGAGTTTCGGATAGGCTGCAGAGTGAAAATAAGACTTAGAACATTGCTGATGTTTCAGTTGCTGGTGTAGGCCTCTGATCTCGCAAATGCGAGATCAGGTATTGCATTTGCAACCTCTGCAGGTTCTGCATTTGCAAGCTATTTCTCGCATTTGTGAGGAGTAGCTGGGCCAAATAGCCTTCACAATTACGAAGTATTCTTCGCATTTGCGAAGTAAAGCTGGGAAGGGCAGAGATCGCAAATGCTATCCTATAGTCGCAATTTCGAAGGTCCATGTTCGCATTTGCGAAGGAAGCAGAGGTGTGAAGGACTTCGCATTTGCGATGGTCCCTTCGTATTTGCGGGCTTCGCATTTTTGAAGCCAAGGTCGCAAATGCGACATCTGTAGCTGTGTAAAAATGACTTAGACAAGATTTTTCTCCCATTCTTCAAATTTTCAAAACCTAAAACACAAGAGGCAATTTTCCAATGAACTTTTCTTCCCCAAATTATGGGTAAGTGATTCTAGACTAGTTTTTTTCAATCTTTCACTTCATTTACGAGATTTTAACCTAAAAATCTAAAGTTTTCATGGTGGAATTGGGGATTTTGGGTAGAAACTAGGGATTTGATAAATTGGGGATTTAGACCTCAAATTGAGGTTGGATTCCAAAACTAATTATATTTGGGGCTCGGGGATGAATTGGTAATTGGGTTTTGATCCAAATTTTAGGTTTGGACCAAGCGGGCCCAGGTGTTGACTTTTGTTGACTTTTTCAATAATGGCCTAAATTGAATCCTTTGCTATCCCGGGTAGTTCCCAATTTTTTGTTTGGTTGGTAATTGCTAGATTCTACTGGTTCGGAGGCTCGTTTGAGAGGAAAAGCCGTGGTTGAGCTTTGAGTTTGGCCGTTGGAGTGAGGTAAGTGTTGTGGTTAACCTTGACTTGAGGGATTAAGTCTTATTTGCATGTTTGTTATGCGTTTAAATGTTAGGTACAATGTATAGGTGAGGTGACGAGTACCTATGCGTTGTTGTCGAGTCACAGCATGTGAGTGGGTCTTATTCTTGTAATTATTGCTTTCTTTGATCATATTATCCATGCTTAAACTAGCTACCCGTTATGTTGAGAATTCTTATCGTGTTTACGGACCTTGGTCTTGATTGAGTATTGACTCAAAGTTGAGGTTGGTATTTTGGAACCAAATATTGAAGTAAGACTTGTTATTGACATTTCTATCTCCCTGGTATTATTTTTCACTGTTTTGGTGAGGGAGAATGTTAATGCACGAAGGTTGATGTCGTGCTATGTTTTGTGAGTGTTAATACACGAAGTGTCATGACCCAAAATCCACTAAGGGCCGTGATGGCGCCGGACACCATTGTCAGGCAAGCCACCAACAAATAACTAGTAACTTCTCATTTTAAATATTTCTGAAATTACTTCTTTTATACGTTTAAACAATACATAATAAATTCCACTGAATAAATAATGAAACATTTGACAATTTTAAATTTGTTAATAAACCCATAGACATCCCAGAACCCGGTGTCACAAGTGCATGGGCATTTACTAGGAAATGAAATAAAATACAGTAGCTGTCCGGTATACAAAGTGGACAAAAATGAAAATACAGTACAACACTATGAAGGAGACTCTGCTGGCTGCGGGTCGTCTCGATAAGTGCAGCTCACCTAAGTCTCTGTATCAACCATGCCGCTATTCCGCTATGCCACTAGTCACACATAAACTTGTGCAATAAAAATGCACAGCAAGTGTAGTATGAGTACGAAAACAACGTGTACTCAGTAAGTATCCCGTCTAATCTCGAAGAATTAGAGACGAGAGGTCGACTTCGATATTTACTAGTGGTCCAATAATGTTATATCAATAATATATTAAATTGTGGATTTTTATAAACATGATTGTAATTCAATAGAATGAAGCAAGTAAACAATTCTTTCTTTTATAGGAAATTTCCAAATTCCTTTTCGTCATTTATACATTTATTCTCAAGCCGGGAAGGAACAACATCACTTCAATAAATTCCAAGGCAAGCAATACAAGCATGCGCAAATCATGTCGAGGACGAACGACCCGATCCAACAATATTTAAACTGTATACTGCCAGAGGGTCGAATGGCGCGAACCATAGATGCATTTATTTAATCTACCGAGGCGTTCGGCCCGTTCCGAAATTAAACACACACAGACAGTCAATCAAGAAGTCAACAGGGAACAATTATCCAAAGAAACGCCAATTCTCTTTTAAAGATTTTTGAAAATGAAGTTTAAATCTTTTTAGAAGTTCATTTACTAATCCAATATGATTTAAGCAATTCAAATTGTCAACAAGGTTACAAATATTCCAAGTACAATATGCTTTTGGGTCCTAGACTACCCGGACAATAGCATAATAATAGCTACGCACGGACTCTCGTCACCTCGTACGTAGCTCCCACAAATAGGAGCACATAACCAATTAACTCATCTATGGGGACAATTCCCTCTTACAAGGTTAGAAAGGAGACTCACCTCGCTCCGAAGCCTATATTCCGATTCAAGAACACACTCAAACCTCCAATTTGGAGCCGAACGATCCAAAACTATTTAAATAGGGTAAGAACTAGTCAATACATGCTCAAAAGTTCATATTCTAATTATTAAACCAATTTTCCAACCCTAAATGCAAGACTCCTAAAATTCATCCCCGGGCCCACGTGCCCGGATTCCAAAAAATTTTGAAGAAAATTGTTACCCATAACCTAAGGATCAAGAATATATAATTTTTTTACTCCATTCCCTAACAAATTTCGTGGTTAAATCTTGTTTTTACCAAATTCTAGGTTTTTCATCTAAAACCCCTGATTTTTCCTAATTTTCACATGTTAATCTACCCATAATCCACGTATTTAATTTATGATGTGTAGAAATTACTTACCTCTTTGATGATGATGGAACCCCTCCTCAAATGCCCTAAAAAATCGCCTAAGACCAAGTGGGAAATGAGGAAAATAGGCTAAGTCTCGAAATAAAAAGCCATTGCACCAGACGCAGAAGTCGCATTTACGACTCCAGGCTCGCAATTTTGAGGTTGCATTTGCGACGAATGCGCCGCAAATGCGAAGCCCAGCTTCCCCTACCATGGTCGCATTTGCGACAAAATTCTTCGCAAATGCGAAGAGGACAGCATCGCAAAAGCGATGGCCCCCTCGCAAATGCAATCTCCCCTCAGCAGCCCCCAGGTTTGCAAATGCGAGTTCCCTCTCGCAAATGCGATGCTGCTTTTGCAACCCAAACACCGCAAACGCGGTCATACCAGTACCAACAGCATCAAACCTTCTCCAAATACCGTTTTTGATCCGTTAACCATCCGTAATCCACCCGAGGCCCCAACCAATCATACCAACCAGTCCTAAAACACATTACAGACTTTCTCGAGACCTCAAATCATATCAAACAACGCTAAAATCATGAATCGCACTCCAATTCAAGCTTAATGTACTCTAAAATTTCAAGCTTCTACTTTCGGTGTTTAAACCTATCAAATCACGTCCAATTGACCTCAAATTTTGCACACAACTCATATTCGCCATTACGGACCTACTCCAGTTTCCGGAATTGGAATCCGACCCCGATATCAAAAAATCAACTCTAGGTCAAACTTCCCAAAAACCTTCAAATTTCTATCTTTAGCCAAATAACTCCAAAGTGACCTACGGACCTCCGAATTCACTTCCTATCGCGCTTCTAATACCATAATCACCATACGAAGCTATTCCCAGAGTCAGAATCCCAAACAGACATCGATAACACTGAAATGCACTTCAACCCAAACTTATGAAATTCCTTCCAAAATGCTAACTTCCACAATAGGCGCCGAAACATTCCCGGGTCTTCTAAAACCCAGTCCGGACGCCCAAGTCCGAAATCATTATACGAACCTGTTGGAACCTTCGAATCCCGATTCCGAGGTCGTTTACTCAAAAATCCAACCTTAGTCAATTCTTTCAACTTAAAGCTTCCGAAATAAGAATTCTCTTTCCAAATCAACTCCAAACTTCCCGGAATTAAATTCCGATCGTGCGCACAAGTCATAATACCTGAGGTGAAGCTGCTCATAGCCTCAAACTACTGAACGGCACGCTAGAGCTCAAAATACTGAGAACTACACTGAAGTAGTCAGAAATCACTGTTTAACACCTCGTGCACCTACCCGTGCTACGACAACTCAGTTGAGCACGTTAGCTCGATCAATTTTGGAGATATTCCCTTTTATTCAAGTAAATAAGCCTTAGACCCAAATTCCAACGTCCGGAATTTCTGTCAGGCTTGTTCCAAAATACGCTCACCGTATCAGTAGCTACACGCAACACCAAAACATGACTGCATACCTTAGCTGAATTCACACCTTGCACCACTTTACTCACAGGACCACAATAATATTCTCTGATCTATTTAGTCGAAATTCCATGAATCTGATGCTCCCATTGCACCTCATGATATATATAAGTCTTGCTCTAACTCTTACAATACTGCCACGATGGAAGAGATGTGTAAAAATTCATAACCAACTGCTGAATCAATAAATCATTGGGTCTATACTCCTGACAAGAACCATCACCTCATTCTGAAACAAATAATGGTCTTAGCTCCTTAATATACTTCATATAATCAGATTGCACTGATCCTAAATCCAATAATCTCGTCTCACCCAGTACGAACTGCTCAGGCAATAAGCCATCCCGAACATGATCAAAAGTCTCATATGATGCCACAATGTGACAATAGGCTACCAATTCGAACGTGATACAAAGGGAAACGAACTCTGAAAAGGAAATCCAATTGCCCCGCTCGCGAATCATACATGCGACGCGGTCAACATAATTGAACAGATACCCCGCTCGCGAATCATACATGCGACTCGGGCACACAACTAATATGAGCTTTCCTCATAAAAATAGGAAACAAAACACATCAAAATAGATATAGGGAACTATACTCAACATCACATTATTGCGGTGTGCCACCCGATCCACACATAAAATTCATATAAGGAGATACACACCGAGCTAGATTGCTCAGTACATCAAAATACCGAATGTTGGTCACCAGCACGTCAAGTGCATAATGCTATCCCTAGGGAGACATATAGCGTTATAAGCTACAAACTCAAGCACAACTGAGGTGTGATACACGATCTGAATCTCAAGAGCCATTCTGCTCATATAACATCATCTCTACGTAGAACCTCAATACATAAGAAATTCATCAAGCCGTCTCACGACTTACACAGTGCAATACATCACTACATGAAATAGCTGACGACGAAATAACACCCCGACTACTCTTCCATAAGGAGCGCATGGCTGAAATGAACACATCTAGCCTGATATAGAGCCCATTCACATTTAAATCCATCCACAAACCTCAAGCTGATTCTGATCGTACTGAACCAGGCTAATAACCTTTCAAAGGTCCATAATCACCCCCTATTCTCATAACACTCAAGAACAACCATCATAACCGGAGTAATCCTCCATAGTCCACAACCCAATAAACCGAGTGCCCTTCAGGCATAAATTCTCAATTTAACGATATCACTACAATCTTCATATTTGATTTAACTCTTAAATCAATCAAGTGGCTACATGCCACACTAATACAACCTTCCCGTGGGGCACGCTCCCACAACCTTCCATAACAGATAACAGGGTTGTACATCCAAATCACCGGTCGCACTAACGCTGAAAAGCGATCAAGAATCCTTAACCGGGATGCAAAACCTTCTTCACAAAACACCGATCTCAGGTGACACTGAAGACAATACCAACTTACCTTAAACATCGAAACTTCTTTCCTGCTCATCTGAGCTTGTGACATCCTTGTCAACACCGAACTGCAACCTTGATCCTCACTTCAAATTCCATACCACTCACTGCACCCAACATGCCAATATACAATAGAACACGTTTTTCATCATAACTTCGGAACCACTAATAGATTAACACTTCATCATATAAAAACTTTTCACTTAACTCACTTCAGGAGAACCATAGCAACACACAGGTGAATTCTCATAACCGTGGAATATGCAAATCTCTAAGTAGTGGTCTAAGCCACCATAGCCCTTCCGGGATCCACCTACACATAGCAGGCCATAATAGTAGGATACTTCTGAATAACATTAATTACAACGGCCGACAAGCCTCACACGTACCGTCACAGATTGCTTGCATAGCTTGATCACACTGAAGGAACTGATCACTACCCCCAATATGCCAATTCAACTATGGCTAACCAATCTATCCTCTTCCAATTTATCCTTGATTGTCTTAGAAATAATGATGACTTCATTCAACACATAACACACTCCATCCACACTCATCTCGAGTGACATTGAATCACGAGACCATGCTGTCTCAAATCCCACGAACCATTTCATCCTCCCAAATGCTACACTGCAAGTCAAAACATCATAGAACATTCTGGACCTCTTCTCATAAGCTGTTGCAAAATCTTGATTCTTAACCGTACCTATAGGCTCGAAATCATTAGGTACCACACTTTAACCTTTGAATCCACTAGGATTGTTGTTGAGAGCCACCCACTCTGACTTGGCCCCGAATATAATCAACTCCATGAATCTTCTAGCACATGAATGCCCTCTCGACGAAGCACCCGGCAAAATCACTTCCCTTGAAACCCGCATCTATACAAGGCATAAATCCTGAATCCTTCCCCGAGTCTAAACATGAGCCAATAAGGCCAACCATATCACACCTTTAACAATTCCTTTGCTCAAATTACCACTTATGTTCTTTTCTCGCAGCTGAAATAACCCATCAATATGCTAATAACTAGAAACCTCGCAAGTAGTTAGCCATGCAACCTAATCCTAAACAGTGAGACTCTCCCACTTAACTTGAATCCACTATTACACAACTTTGGAATTCACCAGGATTCTTTAACTCTTATTGACATAACCTTGCGCAATCAACCGCAAAAATTCTCGAAATCTTTCTGTAAAACCCCATTTTCATACTCTGATTCATTAACCATATTCGCACGACCGATCTCTTTGCTGTATAACCAATAGAATTCTTCGCAGAAGTTTTGCCAATCCATGTGACTGCCAATCTACTCATTGGAGATAACCCACATGTGGAATTTACGTGCCGACATCTTCCAACGTTGCTGCACTAGGTACAATCACTACGACATCAATAACCTATCCTGAGTCCGAGCTCACTTTCTAGTTGCATAAGTCCATTCACTCCCGTGTACATCAACTAAACGTGTGACAATATCTTCAAATTCAAGTTACAATGTATCCTTCTTCATTTCAAGCAGTTCCTTTCCATTATATGAAATCTCCTGCCACATAATAGCCCATACTTCAAATTAAATCCGTAGACCCCCAATAACCAATCACTAAAATACCCAAATCATTCCAAACTCTCCTTAAGGTGCGTGGTAATCCTACCACCAAGCCCAAATGCAACTCCGCCACTCTCTCACTTTGGCGGAAATCACCCCTTTAATCGACTACTCGACATTTGCTTTTTATACTTGGCCTTCTAGAAATTTTAAACACCACCTGACACTCCCCACATGTCCTTCCTCATCCTTTACTACTCAGTTGTTGCCTCAAATAAAATCCATCTTCGTAGCACTTGAACCCACAAATCACTAATAACTTTAAACCTTTCCGAAGATCATCTTTCTCGAGCTGCTAACATTAGGAACACTGATTCAATCCCGAACCACCACACCCTGCAATATCTAATAGTCGTTTCTCCAATATCATTTCACAATATCTTACCCTAAAGGCGAATTGCAGAAGACCATAACACTGGTGAACTTAACACATACAATCAAGGACGACGATACTACATCACAGATGAAAATCGAAAATACACGGTAGCATTACTCCATCACCCCAAATTTGGACATCTATAGGCCAATCGCTTTTCCTCCGCCGGAAATGAAATATCAGATCTCTAAATCGTGCACTGAGTAGACTTCCTTTCAATTCATTCTCTGCCCCAACACATAGGCAAGTATCCTACCATCAAGTCAATACTATGCAATAACCACTCGTGAGCACCATAGCAACATGTGCATATCCTCCAAGCTCTTAGAAGCACAACTACCGAGCCGAAATGATAGAAAAATCCTTCTGTAAGGCGAAGATAATAGCCCAACCAACTATACTGGGAGAAACATCCTGCACCACATCTGTAGTACTATTACAAATCTTAAATTCTAGATTTATAACAAGCGGTTGGCATCGCGTAAGATTGATTAGGAAGGAAACAAGGGCATAAGCCTCAAGGAATCAAACTGCACGATGAATAATCAAGAAGGGAAGTGCTCTTAACAGCCTTGTAGCCTCTCGAAGATAAGTACAGACGTCTCTGTACCGATCCGCAAGACTCTACTAGACTCCCTCATAACTCGTGAAACCTAAGGGAACCTAGTGCTCAGATACTATGTTGTCACGACCAAAAATCTACTAAGGGCCGTGATGGTTCCAGACACCATTGTCAAGCAAGCCAACATCAAATAACTAGTAACTTCTCATTTTAAATATTTCTGAAATCGCTTCTTTATTACGTTTAAACAATACATAATAAATTCCACTGAATAAATAATGAAACATTTGACAATTTTAAATTTGTTAATAAACCCATAGACTTCCCAGAATCCGGTGTCACAAGTGCATGAGCATTTACTAAGGAATGAAATAAAATACAGTAGTTGTCCGGTATACCAAGTGGACAGAAATGAAAATATAGTACAATCCTCTGAAGGAGACTTTGCTCGCTGCGGATCATCTCGATAAGTGCAGCTCACCTAAGTCTCCCTATCAACCATGCCGCTATGCCACTAAGCCACTAGTCACACATAAACCTGTGCAACAAAAATGCACAGCAAGTATAGTATGAGTACAAAAATAACGTGCACTCAGTAAGTATCCTGTCTAATATCGAAGAAGTAGAAACGAGAGGTCAACTTCGACACTTACTAGTGGTCCAATAATGTTATATCAGTAATATATTAAATCATGGATTTTTATAAACATGATTGTAATTCAATAGAATGAAGCAAGTAAACAATTCTTTCTTTTATAGGAAATTTCAAAATTCCTTTTCGTCATTTATACATTTATTCTCAAGTCGGGAAGGAACAACATCACTTCAATAAATTCCAAGGCAAGCAATACAAGCATGCGCAAATCATGTCGAGGACATACGACACGATCCAACAATATTTAAATTGTGTACTGCCAGAGGGTCGAATGGCGTGAACCATAGATGTATCTATTTAATCTACCGAGGCGTTCGGCCTGTTCCGAAATTAAACACACACATACAGTCAATCAAGAAATCAACAGGGAACAATTATCCAACGAAACGCCAATTATCTTTTAAAGATTTTTGAAAATGAAGTTTAAATCTTTTTAGAAGTTCATTTACTAATCTGATATGATTTAAGCAATTCAAACTGTCAACAAGGTTACAAATATTCCAAGTACAACATGCTTTTGGGTCCTAGGCTACCCGGACAATAGCATAATTGTAGCTACGCAGGGACTCTCGTCACCTCGTGCGTACGAAGCCCCCACAAATAGGAGCACATAACCAATTAACTCACCTATGGGGACAATTCCCTCCTACAAGGTTAGAAAGGAGACTCACATCGCTCCGAAGCCTATATTCCGATTCAAGAATGCGCTCAAACCTCCAAGAATGCGATCTCCCGTCAGCATCCCCCAGGTTAACAAATGCGAGCTCCTTCTCACAAATATGATGTCGCATTTGCGACCCAAACGCCGCAAATGCGGTCATACCACTACCAGCAGCATCAAACATTCTCCAAATTTCGCTTTTGATCCGTTAACCATCCGGAATCTACCCGAGGCCTCTGGGACCCCAACCAATCATACCAACCAGTCCCAAAACACATTACGGACTTGCTCGAGGCCTCAAATCATATCAAACAACGCTAAATACCATGAATCGCACTCCAATTCAAGTTTAATGAACTCTAAAATTTCATGCTTCTACTTTCGGTGTTTAAACCTATCAAATCATGTCCGATTAACCTCAAGTTTTGCACACAAGTCATATTCTCCATTACGGGCCTACTCCAACTTTCGAAATCGAAATCCGACCCCGATATCAAAAGGTCAACTCTCGGTCAAACTTCCCAAAAACCTTCAAATTTCTATCTTTAGCCAAATGACTCCAAAATGACTTACGAACCTCCGAATTCACTTTCGATCGCGCTCCCAATTGCAAAATCACCATACAGAGCTATTCCTCGGTGTCCCAAACAAGCATTGATAACACTAAAATCCACTTCAACCCAAACTTATGAAATTCCTTCCAAAATGCTAACTTCCACAATAGATGCCGAAACATTCCCGACTCTTCCAAAACTCGGTTCGGATATACGCCCAAGTCTGAAATCATTATACGATCCTGCCGGAACCTTCGAATCCCGATTCCGAGGTTGTTTACTCAAAAATCCAACCTTAGTCAATTCTTTCAACTTAAGGCTTCCGAAATGAGAATTCTCTTTCCAAATCAACTCTGAACTTCCCGGAATTCAATTCTGATCGTGCGCACAAGTCATAATACCTGAGGTGAAGCTACCCATGTCCTCAAACTGCTGAACGACACACTAGAGCTCAAAACGATCGGTCAGGTCGTTACACGAAGGATGATGATGTGTCATGTTGTGAGTGTTAATGCACGAAGGGTGATGCCGTGCCATGTTATGAGAGAGTTAATGCACGAAGTTTGATGTCGTGTCGTTTCTATTGTTTCATATGGAAAGGTTAGGAGTAAAAGCATGAAGGATGATGCCATGCATTTTCCAACCTGTTTACTTGTTTCTATCTGCCTAAGGTATATTGATTGAGCAAGATCTTATTACAGTTGTGATCCTTTATCTTGTGATCCCCTCAGCATGTCCCCTTCCCAATATTTCTTGTCTTGTTTCTTTTATTGCTGTTATTGGTATATATATTGTTATACTGCACAGGCTTATTTGTAAGTGTCTTGTCCTAGCCTCGTCACTAGTTCGCGGAGGTTAGATGTCACGACCCTACACCCGAACCCGATCGTGATGGTACCTCTCGTGAAGACAAGGCTAGCCAACACTTCCCATATCCATTTATTAATAATTAAACCATAAGAAATAAATCTAAAGCATGATAAGATAATCCAAAGTTAACAGATAATAGCATAATTCGCAGAAAAAAACCCAACACAGCCCGATATTAGGGTGTCACTAGTCATGAGCATCTAACAAAATGGAATACTCCAATATATATAACTACAGAGTTTAATACAGAAACTAAGAATATAAAGAAGTAAGATAGGGAAGAGCTCCGGGCTGCGAACGCCAACAGCTACCTAGAGACTCCTCGGATCCGCCTGAGCCAGAATGATCAGCACTTGGTAGCGGGACTAGATATGCCTGAATCTGCACACATGGTGCAGGGAGTAAAGTGAGTACTCAACTCAGTGAGTAATAATCATAAATAAAGACTAAAAGCAGGAAATCATGTAAGGCACAAGGAATGCTATAATGAAGCAGTAAAATCATTTAAAATAGTAAGCCTGTGAAAGATAGGTAAAATCCTTTAACTCAAAATTTAACTTCATGAAAAGCCTTTTTCAACAATTAAGCAGGTAATTGACAGTCAATTATGAAAAATAAACACATAAAGGTTCGCCTCTCGTGCACGTTATCAACAAATCCGCCCATCGGGCAACATCTCAGAACAATACCAACCCCTCAGGCTCAATCTTAGAATAGTACCAGACCCTCAAACTCAAATTTCAGATCACAATATCAGCCACTCGGGCTCAATCTCACATCACAATGGGTACCCGCGCTCACTGGGGCTGTACAGACTCCTGGAGGGGCCCTTTACGGTCCAAGCGCAATATCAAGCCACCTCGTGGCATCATCACTAGTCCCTTGACCTCATATCAATCAAGCCACCTCATGGCGTATATATCTCAGGCCCTTGGCCTCATAATCAGTATCGAATGTTTCCTCACAATATAGGCCCTCGGCCTTACTCAATCAAAATCCTCACAAGCCACTCGGGAAATAGTAAAACATGATTCTCAGCCCAAAAATATCATTTAAAAGATCGTGTAAGTGTTAAAACAGAGTAAACATGGCTGAGTATGAAAACAGTGAAATATATCAGGACTGAGTTCAAGTATAAAGTCAAAACAGTGAGGAAATAACAGTAAAAATCCGCGAAGGGTTTAAAGAGTTGGCACAAGGCCCAAATATGACATTCAGCCCAAATCATGATGATAGCAAATAGATTTCAGTCAAATATGCGGTAAAATAGTCATTCGGGACAGACTAAGTCACAACCCCCAACAGTGCACGACCCCACACTCATCATCAAGCGTGTGTGTCACCTCAGTATAGCACAACGATGTGCAAGTCCGGGGTTTCATACCCTTAGAACATCATTTACAATCATTACTCACCTCAAACCGGTCAAATCTCTAGCTCGCGACGCTTTTGCCCCTCGAATCGGCCTCCACTCGCGTCGAATATATCCAAAATAAGAATGAGGACATCAAAATATGCTAAGGGAACGAAGCCCATGCAAAAATAATCAAAATACGACACAAATCCTGAAATTACCAAAACCCGACCCCCGGGCCCACATCTCGGAATTCGATAATTTTTACCTCAATAGATTTCTTAGCTCCCCACGAGTTCATACATATCAAAAGTTCTAAAATCAAACCTCAAATGGTCCTCCAAATCCTTAATCAAAGGTTTAAATTCCCAAGCCCTAGTTCTTCAATTTTTGGCTTAATTTTCATGATTATTTAGGTGGAATTCACATTAGAATCGAGTTTTAAGTCCAAGAATCTTACCTTCAAGTGATTCCCCTTGAATCCCTCTTCAATCCCCTTCAAAAAACTCCAAAAACGACCAAAAATAGAAGAAATAAACCCCACATTCGCGGACAAAACGACCTTTTAAACCTTCTGCCCAGGCCTAAATTCCTTCATCGCGATCGCGGGACTTCCTTCGCGATTGCGAAGCACAAATCAACAAGCCATCAAATTTACCCTACGCAAACGCGTCAACTCCTACACGAACGCGATAATAGGGGACCGCGTTCGCGATAAACAAACTCCAGGTCAATCCCCTAGTCAACTTAACTCTACGCGAACACGACCTTCTCCACGCGTTCGCGAACTTGAACCTCACAGCCTTACACGATCGCGTCTCCAACTTTGCGAATGCAAAGAACAACCTGGTATTCCCCTTAAAAAGCTCTACGCGATCGCGAGACTCCCTACGCGATCGCGAAGAAGAAAACTCTACAACAGCTGAAGCTCAAAAATCTGCAACTTTTCCAAAGCATGAAATGGTCCGATTGACCATCCGAAACTCACCCGAGGCCCCCGGGACCTCAACCAAAGGCACCAACATATCCTAAGACCTTATTCAAACTTGTACTAATCTCCAAAACACCTCAAACAACATCAAATCAACCAAAACATATCGGATTCAAGCCTAAGTTTCCAAAATCTTCCGAATTCCACTTTTGATAAAAAAACTAACCAAACCACGTTCAAATGACCTGAAATTTTGTACACACATCCCAAATGACACAACGGAACTACTAAAACTCTCAGAATTCCATTCCGACCCCTATATCAAAATCTCGCCTACCAACTGGAAATCGCCGAAATATCAACTTTGCCATTCAAGCCTAAATCTATTTCGAACTTCCAAAACTCATTTCGATCGCGCTCATAAGTCCCAAATCATCTCCTGAAGCTATCTAAACCATCAGAACTCACATCCGAGCCCTCTGACACACACATCAACATCTAGCTGACTTTTCCAACTTAAGCTTCCTCAAAAGAGACTAAGTGTCTCAAACCTTACCAAAATTATTTTGGATTCAATTTGACCAACCCGATACCACATAACACGGATAAACAAAGCATAAAGAAGCAGAAATGGGAGAAACGGAGTGGTAACTCCTGAGAGGTTTGGCCGGGTTGTCATATCCTCCCCAACTTAAACAAACATTCATCCTCGAATGAGTCAAGAAACATACCTGAAGCCTAAAACAGGTGAGGATATCTGCTCCACTTCTCCCACTCGGTCTCCCAGGTAGCCTCCTCCACGGGCCGACCTCTCCACTACACTTTCACTGAAGCTATATCCTTTGACCTCAACTTTCGAACCTGACGACCCAAAATAGTTACTGGCTCCACATCATAAGTCAAATCATCATCCAACTGAACCGTGCTGAAATCCAAAACATGAGATAGATCTCCAATATACTTTCGGAGCATAGAAACATGAAATATCGAATGCACTCGACAAGATGGGCGGCAAAGCAAGCTCATAAGTCACCTCCCCAATCCTCCAAAGCACCTTAAAAGGACCAATGAATCGAGGACTCAATTTCCCTTTCTACACAAATCTCATAACACCCTTCATGGGTGAAACCTTCAACAAAACCTTCTCGCCAACCATGTAGGACATATACCGAACCTTCCTATCAGCATAGCTCTTTTGCCTTGCCTCTCCTGAATCACCTTCACCTTCTCTAAGGCATCCTACACCAAGTCTGTCCCCAATAGCCTAGCCTCATCGGGATCGAACCAACCAACTGGAGATCACACCGCCTCCCATACAAAGCCTCATATGGAAACATCTGAATACTCGACTGGTAGCTATTGTTATAAGCAAACTCTGCAAGCGATAGAACCTGATACCATGACCCTCCAAAATCAATGACACAAGCACGCAACATGTCCTCCAATATTTGAATAGTGCGCTCGGATTGCCCGTCCGTCTGAGGGTGAAAGTTGTGCTCAACTCAACCTGGGTACCCAACTCTCGCTGCACAGACCTCCAAAACTGCGAAGTAAACTGAGTGCCCCTATCTGGAATGATAGAAACTGGGACACCATGCAAATGAACAATCTCCTGGATATAGATCTCTACCAACCACTCTGAAGAATAGGTAGTACACACAAGAATGAAGTGCACGGACTTGGTCAGCCAATCCACAATCACCCAAATAGCATCGAACTTCCTCAAAGTCCGTGGAAGTCCAACTACAAAGTCCATAGTGGTCCTCTCCCACTTCCACTCTAGAATATCTATCCGCTGAAGCAAGCCACACGGTCTCTGATGCTCATATTTCACCTGCTGACAATTGAGACGCCGAGCTACAAATCGCACAATATCTTTCTTCATTCTCCTCCACCAATAGTGCTGCCTCAAATCCTGATACATCTTCGCGGCACTCAGATGAATGGAATATCGCAAGCTATGGGCCTCCTCCAGAATCAACTCCCGAAGCCCATCTACATTGGGCACACAAATCCGGCCCTACATCTTCAACACCCCATCATCACCTATAGTCACATCTCTGGTATCATCATGCTGAACTCTGTCCTTAAGGATAAGCAAATGCGGATCATCATACTGGCGCTCTCTGAAAACCACACAAGCAAATACCCGACTAGGCTCTGAAATATCTAACCTCAAGAACCGATTGGCCAAGGCCTGAACATCAACTGCAAGAGGTCTCTCCCCAACTGGAATATATGCCAAACTCCCCATACTCACCGCCTTTTGGCTCAAGGCATCGACCATCATATTAACCTTTCCTGGATGGTATAATATGGTGATATCATAATCCTTAAGCAACTCCAACCACCTCTGCTGCCTCAAATTGAGATCCTTCTGTTTGAACAAGTGACGGAGGCTACGATGATTAGTAAACACCTCACAAGACACACGGTACAAGTAATGCCTCCAAATCTTTAATGCGTGAACTATGGCAGCTAACTCCAAATCATGAACGGGGTAGTTCTTCTCATGTGGCTTCAACTAACGAGAAGCATAAGAAATAACTCTACCCTTCTGCATCAAAACACAACCAATACCAACTCGTGAAGTAGCACAATACACGGTATATGAACCAGAAGCTGATGACAAAACTAACATTAGAGCTGTGGTCAAAGTTGTCTTGAGCTTCTGAAAGCTCTCCTTACACCCGTCCAACCATACAAATGTAGCACCCTTCTGAGTCAATTTGGTTAAGGGCGATGCGATAGATGAGAATCCCTGAACAAAAACGGCAATAATAACCTACCAAACCAAGAAAGCTGCGAATCTCTGTGGCTGAGGATGGTCTGGGCCAACTCTTAACTGCCTCTATCTTCTTCAGATCAACCTGAATACCCTCGCTGGACAGCACGTGCCACAAGAAAGCCACTAAACCGAGCCAAAACTCACACTTGGAGAATTAAAGCTTCTCCTCTCTCAATCTCTGCAACACAACTCTCAAATGCTCTATGTGCTCCTCCTAACTACGCGAATACACTAGAATATCATCAATGGGGAATATGACAAACGAACCGAGATAAGGCCGGAACACGCTATTCATCAAATGTATGAACGTTGTTGGGGCATTGGTCAGCCCAAAAGACATCACCAAGAACTCATAATGACCATATCGGGTTCTGAAAGCTGCCTTAAGAATATCCGAGTCCCTGATATTCAACTGGTGATAACCTGAACGAAGATCAATCTTGGAGAACACTCTCGCTCCCTAAAGCTGGTCGAATAAATCATCAATGCGAGGCCAGGATACTTGTTCTTAATTGTTGCTTTGTTCAATTGTCTATAATCAATGCACGTCCTCATAGGGCCATCCTTTTTCTTCACAAATAGAATCGGTGCACCCCAAGGTGACATACTAGGCCAAATGAACCCTTTATCAAGGAGTTCCTGAAGCTGCTCCTTCAATTCCTTCAACTCTGTTGGTACCATATGATACGGCGGAATAGAAATGGGCTGAGCGCCTGACACTAGGTCAATACAAAAATCAATATCCCTATCCGGTGGCATGCCTGATAGATCTGCAGGAAACACATCAGGGAAATCCCTCACAACTAGAACCGAATCAATACTAGAAGTCTCAATACCAACATCCCTCACGAAGGCTACATACGAAAGACAACCCTTCCCAACCATATGATAGGCTTTCGAGAATGAGATCACTCAACTAGGAACATAATCAGTCACACCTCGCCACTCGATTCATGGCACACCCGATACAACCAATGTGACTATCTTAGCATGACAGTCCAAAATAGCACATCGCGGAGATAGCCAATCCATGCCTAAAATGACATCGAAATCCACCATACACGATAATAAAATATACAAATAGGTCTCCAGACCCCCAATAGTCACCACACACAACCGGTACACACGGTCTACAACAGCAGTATCGCCTACCAGGGTAGATACATGAACAGGTGAAGCAAGAAAATCACGGGACGTACCCAAATAATGAGCAAAGTATGATGACACATAAGAAAAGGTGGAACTAGGATAAAATAATACAGAGACATCTCTATGGCAGACTGAAATAATACCTGTAATAACAGCATCTGAAACAATAGAATCGGGTTTCCCCAAAAGTGCATAGAAATGGGCTTGACCACCACTTGATTGACCTCCCCTCTCTAGGGCGACCCCTAGTTGGCTAGGCGGGTGGTGGTGAAGTAACTGGCGCTGAAGCTGATGACTGATTCACCCGCACAACTCAAACTGGAACCAACATAGCACATAACCGTGTAATCAACTAATCAATAGCAGACTCCCCCATTTGGCTTGAAGCCATAGATCAAAACACACTCAATAACTCATAACACATATACTCTAATACCATAGTGAGATTAAACTTAATCCTTCATAATCTTGTGAAACACAGACCATTTGGTACTTTAACTCTTATGCAAATCTCGCATTCGCTCTCGTAACAGTTAAACCCACTCTCTTAAGTGACCCAAATTTAAATTGTAAAACATATTTTTCTTTGGTAACAGAGATCTTCCAATAAATGACACAAGGGATTACGCAAACTTCAGAACAACTGCAGGAGATAGCCCCACCTGTTTTGACTCAAACTAACATTCATGTATACCTTCCACCGTCATAAACATTACGCAGTAACTTAACCTTCCTGAGTCTGAACTCAGACCGCCACATGAAATTTACTCTACTCCTAACTAGGAAACATGGAAAGATTCTTCACACACCTATAACTTGGGGTTATTCCTCAAAATCAAGATGAAAATCAAGTACCTAATAGTTCTTCTATCCTCCAGCATACCCTTCTCGTCGCTTCCAAATCGTATGAATACACCTCACAGTCATACCATGCTCATCACGTAGCTATCCAGTTATTACTCCCCTTAATAGGGACATAACAGAACATGTAGATCCAGAAGCGCGCGCTCACGAAATTAACAGCTCAAGGCTCAAACTATAGGAAAAATCCGGCCTTGTGTCCTCCAAACTAGCCCAACATCAACGCACAGATATCACATCTCGCTCCTTAATCAGGGAATCACAAGCCATCGATGCATACCCGATACTGAGCGCTCATGCGCGCATATGAACACGTGGAAGGAATTCAAAGAGTTACTTTTCAAGCTGAATCAAGGACGCACGAGAAGAATTCAAGAATATGAAGTTTTTCCTAAAGGTTCTGCAGCCTCTCGAGGATAAATAAAGATGTATCCGTACCGATCCGCGCGACTCTACTAAACATGCTCATGACTCGTGAGACCTATGTAACCTAGGCTCTGATACCAACTTGTCACGACCCTACACTCGAACCCAGTCATGATGGCGCCTCTTGTGAAGACAAGGCCAGCCGACACTTCCAATATCTAATTATTAACAGCTAAACCATAAGAAATAAATCTAAAGCATGGTAAGATAATCCAAAGTTAACAGATAATAGCATAATTCACGGAAAATAACCTAACACAGCCCGATACCGGGGTGGTACTAGTCATGAGCATCTAACAAAACGGAATAATCCAATATATATAACTACAGAGTTTAATACAGAAACTAAGAACATAAATAAGTAAGATAGGGAAGAGCTCCGGACTGCGAAAGCCAACAACTACCTAAAGAATCCTCGGATCCGCCTGAGCCGGAATGATCAGCACTCGGGAGCGGGATTAGATATGCCTGAATTTGCACACAGGATGCAGGGAGTAAAGTGAGTACTCCAACTCAGTGAGTAATAATCATAAATAAAGACTGAAAGTAGGAAATCACGTAAGGCACAAGGCATGCTATAATGAAGCCGTAAAACCATTTAAAATAGTAAGCCAGTGAAAGATAGGTAAAATCCTTTAACTCAAAATTTAACTTCATGAAAAGCCTTTTTCAACAATTAAGCAGGTAATTGAAAGTCAATTGTGAAAAATAAACACATAAAGTTTGCCCCTCGGGCACAGTATCAATAAATCCGCCCCTCAGACAACATCTCAGAACAATACTAACCCCTCGGGCTCAATCTCAGAATAGTACCAGCCCCTCGTACTCAAATTTCAGATCACAATACCAGCCCCTCGGTCTCAATCTCACATCACAATGGGTACCCGCGCTCACTGGGGGTGTATAGACTCCTGTAGGGGCCCCTTACGGCCCAAGCGCAATATCAAGACACCTCGTGGCATCATCACTAGGCCCTCAGCCTCATATCAATCAAGTCACCTCGTGGCGTACATATCTCAGGCCCTCAGCCTCATAATCAGTATCGAATGTTTCCTCACAACATAGGCCATCGGCCTTACTTAGTCAAAATCCTCACAAGTCACTCGAGCAATAGTAAAAACATGATTCTCGGCCCAAAAATATCATTTAAAAGATCATGTAAGTGTTAAAACAGAGTAAACATGGCTAAGTATGAAAATAGTGAAATATATCAGGACTGAGTTCAAGTATAAAGTAAAAAAAGTGAGGAGATAACAGTAAAAATCCGCGAAGGGTTTAAATAGTTGGCACAAGGCCCAAATATGGAATTCAGCCCAATCATGATAATAGCAAATAGATTTCAGTCAAATATGCGGTAAAATAGTCATTTGGGATGGACTAAGTCACAACCCCAAACAGTGCACAACCCCACGCTCGTCATCAAGCGTGTGCGTCACCTCAATATAGCGCAACGATGTGCAAGTTCGGGGTTTCATACCCTTAGAACATCATTTACAATCATTAATCACCTCGAACCGGTCAAATTTCTAGCTCGCGATGCCTTTGCCCCTCGAATCGGTCTCCACTCGTGTCGAATCTATCTAAAATCAGAATGAGGACGTCACAATATGCTAAGGGAACAAAGCCTAAGCAAAAATAATCAAAATACGACACAAATCCCGAAATTATCAAAACCCGACCCCCGGTCCCACATCTCGGAATTCAATAATTTTTACCTCAATAGATTCCTTATCTCCCTACGAGTTTATACATATCAAAAGTTTTGAAATCCGACCTTAAATGGTCCTCCAAATCCTCAATCAAAGGTCTAAATTCTCAAGCCCTAGTTCTTCAATTTTTGGCTTAATTTCCATGATTATTTAGGTGGAATTCATATTAGAATCGAATTTTAAGTCCAAGAATCTTACCTTCAAGTAATTCCCCTTGAATCCCTCTTCAATCCCCTTCAAAAAGCTCTAAAAATGACCAATAATGGAAGAAATAATCCCCACATTCGCGGACAAGATGACCTTTTAAACCTTCTGCCCAGGCCTAAATTCCTCCATCGCGATCGTGAAGCACAAATCAACAAGCCCTCAAATTTACCCTACGCGAACGCATCAACTCCCACACAAACGCGATGCTCAGGCATCCAACACCTACGCGATCGTGGATAGGGGACTGCGTTCGCGATGAACAAACTCCAGGTCAATCCCCTAGTCCACTTAACTCTAGGCGAACGCGACCTTCTCCATGCGTTCGCGAACTAGAACCACACATCCTTATGCGATCGCGTCTCCAACTTTGCGAACGCGAAAACAACCTGGTCTACCCCTTCAAAAGCTCTACGCGATCGCAAAGAAGAAAACTCTACAACAGCTGAAGCTCAAAAATCTGCAACTTTTCCAAAGCATGAAATGGTCTGATAGACCACCCGAAACTCACTCGAGGCCCCCAGGACCTTAACCAAAGGCACCAACATATCCTAAAACCTTATTCAAATTTGTACTAATCTCCAAAACACCTCAAACAACATCAAATCAATCAAAACACATCGGATCCAAGCCTAAGTTTTCAAAATCTTCTGAATTCTGCTTTTGATAAAAAATCCAACCAAACCACGTCTGAATGACCTGAAATTTTGCGCACACATCCCAAATGACACATAGGAACTACTGCAACTATCGAAATTCCATTCCGACCCCTATATAAAAATCTCGCCTACCAACTGGAAATCGCCAAAATATCAACTTTGCCAATTCAAGCCTAAATCTACTCCGAACCTCCAAAACTCATTCCGATCACGCTCCTAAGTCCCAAATCACCTCCCGAAGCTATCTAAATCGTCAAAACTCACATCTGAGCCCTCTAACACAAAAGTCAACATCCGGTTGACTTTTCCAACTTAAGCTTCCTCAAAAGAGACTAAGTGTCTCAAACCTTACCAAATCATTCCGGATTCAATCCGACCAACCCGATACCACATAACACGGATAAACAAAGTATAAAGAAGCAAAAATGGGGGAAACGGAGCGGTAACTCATGAGACTACTGGCCGAGTCATCATATCAGACTCAAACTTACTGGTATATAGGGTCGGTTGTACTGATACTGCACTTTGCAGTTTCCATGCAAATTTCGGTATAGGTCCGAGCTGATTCTAAGGTTAGCTGTTGGCTTTACTTGATCAGAGACCTAAGGTAGACCTGTTGGCATCTGCAGACCCTGGCGTCTCTTTCTATATATTCTCTTTATTGTTTCTTTTGTTTCGAAGACAGTTGTATTTCTTTCAAACATTTACTTGTAGTTAAATCTTAGAAGTTCGTGAATTATGACTCCAAATCCGGGTAGTTGTGTACAAATATTAAGATTGTTATAGACTTTCCGTACTCTTTTTAAGTTATTATAGTTTAATTATTGTTAATCACTGAAAGGTTTAATAATTGGCTTAATGTTCTCTTACGTTGGCTTGCCTAACAAGTGAAATATTAGGCGCCATCACGGTCCCGAAGATGAAAATTTCGGGTCGTGACATTTATAGCAAAGGATATGTACACAACCTCCAAAGTAAGGTTCGGTCAGACTTTTTCAAAACGCTTCTCATAGAGTATCCAAATGGGCAAATATTGCTCGTATTTGCTCACTTTATCTTTGCCCGAAAACTCTTCGTGTTTCCGAGCAAAGAGGGGCAGTTGTGAGCATGTGATTTTTACCCAATTAAAAATACTCCTACAAAATTCACAAAAATAGATTTTTCTAATTATTTTAATTTTTATAAATTTTTTAGGAATTTCTTGTTAATTGTTGTTTGCATTTAGTTGCATATTTAATATATTAAAATTAAAAAAAATACCACAAAATTTCAAAAATTTCATTCATTGCATTTAGTTTTTATTTGCATTTTTAGGATTTAAGTTGTTTATTAATTGCATTATTAGATTAAAAAAATCAGAAAAATACAATGGTTATGTTTACATTTTTTGCTTTTAAGTCTTAACTATTTAGTGTTAAGTTAATATAAAATAAATTAAGGTTAATTTTACAAAATAGATTAAGTTAGATTCTAATTTAGAATTTTATTTAGCTTGTTTATTATTTTAATTAATAAAATTAGAATTTTTAAAATCAAATCAAAGAAAAAAGGGTTGTTTGGGCCCAGTTGCTATAAGAATTAGAATTTTAATTCAAGTGACAAGTTGCTTTAACTCCAACCCGCTTGGCCCAATTCTCTCATTAAAACCTAGCCATCATCTCTCATTCTTACACATACTAGGCGGCAGACCCCCTACGAGAAAAACCAAAAATCGGCCCCTATCTCCCAATCTCCAAGAGCCTCACCCCAAATTCTCAAAAGAATATTGCCTCCCCCTTTTTGATTTCATACGTCTTCATTCTCTCAAATTTACAAAAAATAGATTTTTCGATCTGTTGCTTTTCAATTTTTGTTTAAGTTTCAAAAAAAAATATAGAAACAAAGATATCTTTGTTCTTCATTTTCCATCTTAATTTTAGATTTTCTGAAAACCATGGATTGTGTTTGATCGAGCTGAGGTCTTTTCGAGTTGTTCGTTGGTTGCCGCTCGAGAAATTCTTGATCGAACAGTTTGTTCGAAAGTTGAAGTGAAGACTGTTGTTGTCTTTTCCTGCTTGTTTTGCTTCATCTATGGCTGGGTTTCATTATCTTCTTTTCAGATTTTGGTCTCGGTTTTGTTTGTTGTTTAGGTATGTTTGTACACCCATGTCACTCCCTTTTGAGGATTTTATGAAATTCAATATTTTCTCTGTTCTGGTTTTGTTGAGCTGCATGGATTTGTCACATATTTAATTGTTGAGCTACTCGAATTGGATTACCTAGTAATCTCTGAGATTGTTATGTTTTAAATTTTCTCGAGTCCTTAAGATCTGTTACGCGCATATGCTAGTTCGATTTTGCATTCCACTACTCATTTCTAAACTCCAATGCTGCTGAAATTGAAAATTTGAGTTGGTCTATTTGTTTGTTTTGAACTAAGTATTTAGACCCGAAGTGCCAAGTAATAGCATACAGCAACTTGTAAGGACACAACTTAGAGTGACAAACTCTCATCCATCACTACAAACAATCAATGGAAAACCCACCCAAATCACCTAATATACCACCGAAACCACCGGATGACACTGTCATGGAAGAAGAAGCTACCCAATCCCACTCTTACAAGGTAATGCTATTGGACAAGCAAAGCACTACACAAGCGAATTATTTCACTACTGAAATTCAATCCACCTTAACACAAGAAAAAAACAAGGAAACAATAGGACCTATAGTACTCTCTCAAGAGGATAAAAACAGGCTCTATGAACCATGGTGTTACTCAGTTATCATAAAGCTATTCGGCAAAAAAATGCCACACTATCTTCTTCGATCTAAACTAGTTGACTTATGGAACCCATCCGAACAGTTGATCTTGATTGACCTAGGATGAGATTTTTTCATAGTCAAATTTAGTAAAGAGGAGAATCTAGTGAAAGCTATACAAAAAGGGCCTTGGTTCTTATCAGGGAACTTCCTCTCAGTAAGACGATGGGAACCCAAATTTGTCCCACAGGAAGCAACCTTATCTTTCACTACGATTTGAGTAAGACTAGCACAACTACCAATAGAGTTCTATGACAAGGAAATCCTTGAAAAGGTGGGCAAGACACTAGGAAAGCTGCTAAAAGTTGATACATGCACCTCAGCCACTCTTAGAGGAAGATATGCAAGGATATGCATACAGGTACCCTTGGAAACACCAATCACTACCTCAGTCACAATAGGGGACCATAAACAGTTGGTGCTCTATGAAGGAGAGAATGTTCTATGCACTGGCTATGGGAGGATAGGACACATCTTGAAAGGATGCTTACACAGACAAAGACAATAACAAACACAAGATCAAGACAGCCCAGAGTGCTTAAATACTAAGCAAAATGGTATTTTAGGCCATACACCAAACAAGGAGGAGGAAGAAGAATGGAAGGTGGTCTCCTTTCCCAGAAGGTGCAAGAAAGAACTAAACACAAAACAAAGGGAAGCACAGGACAAGTTTAAAAAGGATAATCCATCAACAAAGCCAGAGGACATCAAAGTAAAAATGTTCGATGCTACATCTGGTAAGTTTCTTGAAACCCAAACTTTCCGTTACACAAATAAATCTAATATGCTACAGGAAACGGACCAAATCAAACCCACTTCCACAAAGGGATCACAACCCGGACAATAAAATAAAATTGTGCAGCCCACAAGAGAACGACCCAACATAAGTGTTAAACGGAAAGCAGACCCAGGGAAGGCCCAAATGCATGCAAATTGCAAATCTGGGACCATGACTCAAACAAAAGCAAAGACTGGCCCCATTACCAATACCCCAAACCAAATGGACACTAACCACAACCAAAGTCAACACAGCCCAAAAACTAAGAGAAAAGCCAAAAATGGCAGTCTGGGCCACCACACACATCGAAGGAAATGGAATCCATGGTAAATCAAAATTATAACCACTACTTCTCCCCTACCAACACCAACTGGAGAAAAACCCTCCATGAAAGACCAAGAGCCAACACAATATAATCAAGAAATCTCTAGTGATTTGACAGAACCCATCAACTCAACCGGATATCAAATTAACCCATTCCCAGTGTATCAGACACAAAGCCCAAAATAATAAACATGATTATCGATCAAAAGCCACAACCATTAGAAACGATTGAATTCCCCAATACTCCACCCTTTATTACCCACCCAAAAATGGATAGGAACAAGAAACCTAAAAATGGAACCAAACCCCAATCCCCCAATATTCCTAATCTCCACCTCCCACCACCGGACCATCTACCAGCCTCTTGGCTGGAACTGGCACTCCATGGATAGGCCCTCAGCTACGATGTTCAACTGGACGAGCAACAGATCTCCCTAATCATCCAGAACCCAGCCAATTTGGCAAGGGTAACAGCAGAAGCCCTAAACTGGGGCTTGGGGATGCTTGGAGCTCAAATGTGGCAGTCAATCATGGAGTAGAACCATCCAGCAAACACCAACAGAGATTTGCCTATTCAAGACAGGATTCACCAGATCTTCAACAGTATCCCATTCTTTCTAGAACTCACAGTCGAGGATCTATATGCAACACCACAGTTCAAAGTATTCTAGCCAAAATCAACCCAGGAAACTTCACCTTCACAACAGGAGAAGCACCCCTATCACCCAAGCAACAACCACCTCAATCGCCTCTAGGGAACATCTCCGAAGGAATCTCAATAGCCCTAGAGATACTGAGGAACAACGAGGCACCGGTGGACCAAGGAGCAACACCAATCGACAATATGGTGAGAGTGGACTCACTGTGGCTGGAAGCAGTAAGGGCGGTGGAATTCAGTGTGGACCATAGCGAAACATTGATCCTACTGTGCCCAAAGAATCTAGCCCGTTGTGGACTGGACTTATCATCTCACCTGAGCTAAGGTACTCTCAAACCTCTTCTAACCCTAACCCCAGTGATGAGATCCCATTAGTCTCAACACAGGGGAAAGATGCGATGCAACCCCAGGGCAGGGAAAAAGCATCAACAAGCACCAGCCCTCCAACACTGAACCCTCTAATGAATTTCATAATATGGAACGTTAGAGGGGCAAACAGTGCGGAGTTTAAGAGGCACTGCTCTGAAATGGTCAAGCTTCACAAGCCTATGATGTTGGTTCTCCTGGAGACCAAAATGCCAGACCACAAAAAACTTACTAAGGAGCTTCAATTTGACATGCACATTCAATTCCCTGCTATTGGCCATTCTGGAGGCATAGTGATCATGTGGAGGCAAAATTCCCTTCAAGTTGATGAAGTAGCTTTCAACTCTCAGGGGATCCATGCCATGGTCAAGGTATTATCATCAAACCCACAATGGTTTTTTTCTGCAATTTATGCCAGTAACCACTTGAAGATAGAAAAGGCCTCTAGGATAGTCTTGCTAACGTCTCCAAAACACACAAAGGAAGTTGGTTTATAGGTAGGGACTTCAATGAAGTTCTTAAAGCAGAAGAAAAATTTGGGGGCAATCCTATAAACATCTACAGAAGCAACTCCTTCTGGAATTGCATTAACAACTGTCATATGATAGACCTAGGGTTTAATGGTAGCAAGTATACTTAGTCCAACAAGAGATGCAAACACAAAACCTATCTAATATTAGAAAGAATTGACAGATGTTTGGCTAAGAACCACTGGTTAAAAGAATACCCTGAAGCAAACATCACTCATCTTCCTAGGACCCAGTCTGATCACTACCATATGCTTGTTAATCTAGGTAGTAACAATCCTAGTCCCACCAATAAACCCTTCAGGTTTGAAGCAATGTGGTGCAACCACCCCATATTTCAAAACTTAGTTAGGGACTCCTTCAAGCCTGACTCTATACTAATCCCCTCCACCTCTCTTTAAGGCTAATGCTCTCAACTGGAATAGGCATACCTTTGGAAACATCTTCCGCAATAAAAAGAGGCTACTAGCAAGGATAGCAGGAATCCAGAAATCTTTCCTCTATCCCACAAACACCACTTTACAAACCCTTGAAAAAAATATCATTGAGGAGCTTAATTCAATCTTAAAAAATGAAGAAGATTTTTGGAAGATGAAGTCTAGAATCCAGTAGCTCTCTGATTGAGATGCAAACACCAAATTCTTCCATACCTCCACCTTAAATAGAAGAAGGAGGAACAAAATCCTTTCCCTCCAAAATGACACTGGTCAATGGATGTTTGAGGAAGGGGAAATCAAACAGGAAATTTCAAAGTTCTTCATAGAACTCTACACCTCCTCCCTCTCATGCTCTCAGAATGATCTATCCTCCACTAAAATCCAAGGTTTGCCTCTCTCAGATTCAGCAAACAACAATTGGAATGTCTCTAAGGGATAGTGAAATCAAGAATACCATCTTCTCTTTCAAGCCTTTCAAAGCCCCTAGGCCAGATGGCTTTCACCCTTTCTTTTACCAAAAATACTGGGACATAGTAGGTAAGGATGTCATCCTTTACTGCAAAAAATGTTTCTCCACATCCACTATGGACCCAGTCATGAATGAAATCCTTCTATGCCTCATCCCCAAATGCCCTCAAGCCATAATGATCAAAAACTTCAGACCCATAGGCTTATGCAACATTATCTATAAGACAGTAACAAAAATCATTGTCAATTGAATCAAACCTTTCCTCCCCCTCATCATTGGGCCTAGCCAGGCCAGCTTCCTATCCAACAGGAAAGCTTCAGATAATGCCATCATAGTCCAAGAGTACATCTCCCACTTTGGGAAAATGAAGGGAAAATCCAGTAACATGATCCTAAAGATTGACCTGGAGATGGCTTTTGACATACTTGAGTGGTCTTTCATTAAGCAAACCCTCCATGGCTTCAAATTCCCAAACACAATCATCAATCTCATCATGTCATTTATCAGCTCCTCCTCCATCTCTGTAATTGTCAATGGAGAGCAAACCACCCCTTTCATGCCCATTAGGGGAATTAGGCAGGGTGACCCCATCTCACCATATATGTTCATCATGTGTATGGAAAGGCTTTCAAGATCCATTGATAACAATATCACCCAAGGGGAATGTCACTCAATCAGCATTAGAATAAATGGCCCTAAAATATCACATCTCTTCTTTGCTGATGATTTAACTCTCTTTGCAAAAGCTAACCTTCCAAGTTGCAACACAATCATGAATACCCTTAATTCTTTCAATCTAGCATCAGGGCAAAAAATCAATCTCAATAAGTCCAAAGTATATTTCAGTGTTAACTGCCAACCTCATCAAATGGAACTCATTTCAAACTCTCTCTCCATAAAAGCATCAAAAAACTTTGGAAAGTACCTGGGATTCCCAATTTTCCACAAAAGACCCACTCATAGTGATTTCCAGTTCATTATTGACAATCTTCACTCAAAAACGGCAGGTTGGAAAACAAGCATGCTTAATTTGACAGGAAGGACCACTCTGGCAAAAGCTTCCCTAAACTCAATTCCGAATCATGTCATGCAATACATCAAACTACCAGCAAAAACAACCAAAGGAATTGATAAAGTTCAGAGGAACTTCATCTGGGACACCACTACTACTAAAAAGAAAATGCACCTGATATCTTGGGACACAGTTACAAAGCCTAAGGAGAAAGAGGGACTGGGGATTCAAAAAGCTGAATTAAGGAATAAAGCCTAGCACTCAGGCCTTGCTTGGAGACTATACCAAAACACAACATCCCTTTGGGCAAAAACTCTTATTGCAAAATACTGTAATTGGAGGAACCCTCCCAAAAAGGCCAAGTCCCACACATGGCAATGCATTCTGAAAGGATGGGAAACATGCATGCAAGCAAAAAGGTGGGTGGTTCACTCAGGGAACAGAGTTAACTTTTTTAACGACCCCTGGATAAACAACCTCCCTCCCATAAGGTCACTAATTCAAGGTCCTCTAACAAGAGAAGATATGTCCAAAATAGTCGCAAATGTCCATCAACATGGAGTGTGGGACCTCTCTACTCTCTCTATTACCATCCCCAAAAATGTCCACAACTCCATCCACAATACTTTCATCCCACCCAATCCAGTCAACGAGGATAGAATGATATGGGGAGCAACACCAAATGGTCTATACTCCACAAAATCAGCCTACTCAATTCTAGATCAAGGTCAGGAAACCATGATCCACAATTTCACTTGGATTTGGAAGCTAAAAGTACCCAAAATAAATACAATCCTTTTTCTGGTTACTTTTCCATGAAAGGCTCCCCACTGGAGCCTACCTCCATTATGTGAGGGTACAATCAAACCCCATTTGCCACCAATGCATCCAGGCAAATGAAACCTCAGCACACATCTTCTTTGAATGCACCATTGCACACACCTTCTAGTAGGACATCATCTCCAAAAGTAATAAGGAAATCAATACTTGTATCCATACTTTCAACACCACAGATTGGCCAAACACTTGGGTAGCCCTAAAGAAAAAAGCATACAACAGCATCATTACTTGGGAAGAGCTCATCCCTTTCTATTTCTGACAAATATGGCTAACAAGGAATAATAACCTCTTCAATAACAAAAGAGATATGACAAACTCAAAATGTGCAATAGCAAAGGCTACTGAATATGCTACAATGATGTTGGATAAAGAAGACAAAAAAATGAAGAACATCTGGGTAAAATGGGAGCCACCAAACAACAACTCCTTCAAGATAAATACTAATGGAGCTGCAATAGGGAATGCGGGCAAGGGAGGCCTGGGGGGAGTATTCAGAAACGCGAATGGAAACTGGATATTGGGCTACATGGGATCAATCCAATACACCACCAACACCCAAGCAGAACTGCTAGCTCTTTTTAAAAGACTGCAAATTGCAGAAGAAAGACAGTTCACACCTTTGGAAATAAACACTGACTCAACAGAGGTAATTAGAATGCTAATTAATGGAAATCTCTATTTTGACTCACTTATTCATGAATGCAGGTCAATCGTCCAAAGACTAGGCGCCGTGGTGGTGAAGCACAGTTACAGGGAGACCAACAAAGTTGCTGACATGCTGGCGAAGGAAGGGGCAAGGAAATTTTTTGTTGAAGATGTTTTTGTAACAACAGTTTCTCCGGTGTTTGTCAATCATGATTTTTGGGCAAACATCACAGGAACTATGTCTGAAAGGAAAACAATGGACTATAATAGTTATAGTAACAGTATGCTAGAGGGGGGTACAACATACCCACCCATAAACAATCTTTTGTACACCCTAACGGGTAGTTCATTTTAGTTATAATATGCATCCGTTTAACCAAAAAAAACGTATTTAGAGCCACATCTCCCTATAATGTGTTGTTTTATTTGCCAACTATATCGAAGAATGTAGATATCTTGAATAATCAACATGTATTTTGGGAAAAATATTTTGTGCATGTCAAATTTAGTTAACAAGATTTTCTTGCTTTGGACGTGGCCTTCTACAAAATATGCTCAAAAGCAATTTATGGCATCGTTGCCAATCAAAAACAAGAATCTAACATATTTTAAAAATTGCTTTGTGCAATTGATGTGGGCTGCGATTTGATATTTTGGAAATTAGACTTAGGCCAATAAATTTAATCTCGCTAAGGACCTAAGTAGTATAACGAGGCTAACCCTTCTCCTTAAATGCGAACTCGCCTTCCCCACACTAATTTATTTAATTTCTTCCACAAAATATCTTTTCCATAATTCATGGCCTCACGCTCATCTCAAATATTAGTAAATAGACATCTAATAAATATCCTAGTTTTGCTCTAGGCGCGATTAATAAAATATCATGACTACGGATACGGTTACCATGGAATAGTCATGATATGTAATCCCCAATTCGAGTGGGCGTTTCATGTAACTCGATCATAACTTCAAATAATAATAAAATAAACATGTTGTAAATTGTGGGTGCATTTCACATGGCACGGTTTGCAATATGTACCAAAATGACAAGTGTACGATATCGTAACTTGTTCCAGAAATAATTCTATAAATACTAAAAGTAGTTAACTGAATAGTTAAAAGAGGTTAGAAGTTAAAAATTCACAATAAGTTTTAAATATGTATTAAATCAGATAATCAGGCCAATTATTAATAGTTGAGTGGCTGTGCTAAAACCACGGGACTCGGGAGCGCCTTACACTTTCGCCCGGGTTAACAGAATTTCTTACCCAGTCTTCTATATTTTACAGACTGTAAAACGGAGTCAAATCTCCTCAATTTAGGATTTTAAAATAAACCGGTGACTTGGGACACCATAAATTATCCAAAGTGCCGACTCTGAATTAATTAAATAATTCCATTTTGATTAATGCCACTTTAATTGAAAAAACTCCCTATTTCTTCGGAAAAAGAAGGTGTGACAAAGACGGCTCGTCCCTGAGTTTGTATCTCCCCTGTGGCCTCGTTTGTGTGGCCGTCTGCTCCTTCTGAATAGAGGCTGAGTTGCCCTCCAATACCTCCCTAGACAGGACATAGAAACTACACTTGGAGAGGTCTGAACCTCTCCCTCTGCTGGCCGTTGTTTTCTTTCTTATTGTCTTGGGTTGGCCAAGGGGCAAGGCACTTTTGCCTCGACCCCGAGAAGATTCACCTCTCCCATTTGAAGTGTCTCCGCGACCACTTGATCGAATCATTATTTGTATCAAGCAGAGGAGATTGTTATTTGCAATTCATTGTTCAAACACATACATGAGATATGTAGGTAAGGGAGAAACAATTGGACATGGTAGGGTTGTGAAGTTGAGCCATGCTTGCAGGATAAGGGATCTGCAGTCCGCACATTTTGACCTACGGCCGCAGATGGGAACTCGCGGTCCGCACATTTCTATTGTGCGGACGCAAAAAGGAAGTGCGGACCGCATATTTGAGATTGCAGCTGCACTTCTGAGTCCCAAAATTGTGAACTCTATGATGACAGAGAAATGGCTAATCTGCGGTCGCAGATGGAATTCCGCGGTTCGCACAATTTGACTTGCGGCCACAGATTCCTACCTCATATAAGTGTCTAAAAATCCATATTTGTGGACCACAAAATTCATGTGCGGCCGCAGAATTCGAACAATTATGAGCGAACTACTTTGTATTCTAAGATTTTTCAACTTATTGTAGAAATAAGCATGGAAACATTGTAAAAACTTGAAATTTCACTAACCCAATCCCAGTAGAGCATGTATCACGTGCGGTCGCAGATCGACCTCCACATTGACAAGATGAAACTTTAGAGAGTTGGTATTTTTGACATCTCAATTTTGCATTCCGCAAGAATAATGTGCGGTCGTAATTCTCATTTGCTTTATCATCAATAAATGTGTGTTCTGCACAAATCAAATGTGGTTCACGCTCCTTTGATCACTTAGCCATATTTTTTTCCACTGTTCTTGTAAGTCACACTCATCCCCGCAGCACACTTCAAATTAAGATAGAACACAAATAATACCTAACTACAAAAAGGAAAAGTCTAAAAAAGGAAAAAGGAAAAGAACATGGGTTGCCTCCCAAGAAATTCCTGGTTTAACATCGCGACACGATGCAGAAAACTCTCAAATATAGTCAATGACCACCACCACGTGGCTATCTCTAGACTTGCCCAAGTAGTGCTTCATCCAGTGACCATTGACTCAGAATACTTTATTGTTTTTGTTCTTCAAGTCTAATGCACCAAAATGTGTCACACCCACAATTTTAAAAGGATCACTCCACTTAGATTTTAGCTTCCCGGGAAACACCCTTAACCCTAAGTTAAACAACAATACATGATCGACCACCTTGAACTCTTTGTTCCAAATGTATTTGTCATGAAGGCATTTCATATTTTCTTTGTACAAAGACGAACTTGCATACGCATGGTACCGGAACTCATTCAATTCATTCAAATGTGCAACTCTCAAGTCAGCGACTATATCCCAATCAATATTTAACTTCTTTAGAGCCCACATTGCCTTGTGCTCTAGTTCCACCGAAAGATGACAAGTTTTCCCAAACATCAAACAGTATAGTGACATTCTGATAAGTGTTTTGTAAGTTGTTCGATAAGCCCATAATGCATCATCAAGTTTCTTGGACCAATCCGTTCGCTTAGCATTCACTATTTTGGACAAGATACTCTTTATCTCCCGGTTGGAGATTTTCACTTGCCCACTAGCTTGTGGGTGATAGAGAGTCGTGAGTTTGTGAGCAATATCATACTTGCTAAGTAAAATGTCGAAAGCCTTGTTCTATCTTGGATGTTAATATCAAATTCTTGCAACAAGAGTACCCATCTCATAAACCAAGCTTTGGTGTCCTTTTTGCTCATAAGATAGCGAAGCGCCGCATGATCCGTTTGGACAATAACTTTTGCACCTATCAAGTACGGGCGGAACTTCTTGATTGCGAACACAATAACAAGAAGCTCTTTCTCCGTGACGATATAATTGACTACCGTTCATGGTCTTACTAGCATAGTAGACTGGATGGAAAGTCTTGTTGATGGGTTGCCCTAAGGTAGCCCCAACTACTACATCGTTTGCATCACACATGAGTTCAAAAGACACACTCCAATTTGGAGCGGTGATGATGGGAGTAGTTGTCAACTTGACCTTCAATAATTCAAAAGCTCTCATGAAATCATCATTGAAGTTAAAGTTAGCATCCTTCTCAAGAAGCTTGCTTAACGGGTTCACCACCTTAGAGAAATCTTTGATGAAGCGCTGGTAAAAACCCGCGTGGCCTAGGAAACTCCGCACACCCTTCACTGAAGTTGTGGAAATCACCTCAATATTTTCCATGTCTACTTCAATTCTATTCCTTGAGATTTTGTGGCCAAGGACAATCCCTTCCTCGACCATGAAATGACATTTCTCCCAATTGAGCACCTAATTGGTTTCTTCATATCTAGCCAATACTTTGTCCAAATTTGCAAGACTATCATCAAAAGAATATCCCACCACTGAGAAGTCATCCACGAAAACTTTAAGGTAGTCATCCACTATGTCCATGAAAATAGCCATCATACACCTTTGAAAAGTCACCGGTGCATTGCACAAACCAAATGGAATCCTCTTGAAAGTAAAAGTACCATAGGAACATGTAAAGGTAATTTTCTCTTGATCTTCTGGAGCAATGAAAATTTGGTTGTAGCCCGAGTACCCATAAAGAATACCATTGAAATCATGGCCAACCAATCTATCGAGCATTTAATCCAAGAAAGGAAGTGGAAAGTGATCCTTCCTTGTGACTTTGTTAAGCTTGCGATAGTCCATACACACCCTCCACCTGGTCGTCGTTCGTGTAGGAATTAACTCATTCTTGTCCTTAGTGACCACCGTCATGCCCTCCTTCTTTGGGACACATTGAATCGGATAAGTCCATGTACATTTGTTTGATTTGATTTATATGTTGACCGGCTTTTAGAATAGGGAAAGAAAATTGGAAAAAAAAAATCAAGAGAGGGAGAATAAGAGAGTGAAATTCACCAAGTTCTCATAAAATCCCTGTTTTCAAAAATCGAATTGTGTCAAAAATTTACTCAAAAGGTGTTGAAAGATAGACTAAAATTTTGAAATATTCCCCGCTTCTGACCAAACTACGTAGGTCGGATTCTCACCGGATATGAGATACGTAGGCAAACCTCATCGGTTCCGGCCCCCAATTTTCAAAAAAATCTAAAAATATTTTCCTTTTACTTCCTTCTTTAGAAAAGTCTTGCTTGGAGGCCCCATTTTTCATAAAAAATTCAAAAATATTTTTCTTTTCCTTAATTCCCTGTTAGAATTCTTTCCTAAGAAAATTAAAAAAAAACTAAATCCAAAAATATTTTTCCTTCTTTCCCGAAGTCTTTTATTCAAAAACAAAAAAAAAACAAAAAAAATTCAAATTAAAATCCAAAATACTTTCTTTCTTCTTTAGAAGTCGTTCTTATGAAAATTCAAAGGCAAAAATATCCAAATCCAAAAATATTTTCTTTAAAAGTCTTTTCTGTCAAAAAAATCCCAAAGTGAAAATCAAAATCCAAGAATATTTTATTTCTTCTTTAAGATTTCTTTTCAAAAATTCCCAAAGAACAAATAAAAAAAATCAACTAAAACAAAGAGCTAGCTTATGTACTTTGTTCCTGGTATCCTTGAATTACGTAATGATCTGATTCATACAGCGTCATGATATGTAGACAATCCCCATAGGATTCGATCATTGCCATTAAATAAACTAAGTGGGAAAAAAAGAGAGAAGAAAGAAAAAGAAAGAAAAGAGTGACAAAAATAACAGAGAAAAATAAAGAGCAAAAAACAACAAAAAGAGAAAAAAAAAATAAAAATCAAGATATGAAAGATCCAAAAAAAGAGCGTGAAATAAAAAGAAAAGAGGCACAGATTGAAAAAGGGTCAGTTGAAGCCGGGTATAAAACACAGTCATTCAAACACATGATAGAAGCATTTAACTGTTTAGGTGTATTGCATCCCAACGTGCGATTTTCTATCTGTTAAATGTTTCAAAACTAACAAGGTTATTATGTGTAACTCCCCCAAACTAGAGTGAGACGTGATGGCGCTCAACCTATCTTACCCGTTGAGTGGACCCTGTTCTTTCTAATTGAAGGTCAAATCAGAACTAATAATGAAAGCTAATAAAGTAACTATTCTTACATGTTTTAAAAACTGAATGGCACACTTAATATAGTAATGTTCTAACATAACCCATGAACAGTCATGAGCCTCTAAAAACTGAATTCTAAATAGTCTATGGGGCATTTCCCGAGAATAATATGAATATCTAAAAAAATAAATGGAGGTCTGAAAGAGAATTCATTGGCGCTGGAAAGAGTCAGCGGAGCTCACCGACTGAATATGGATAGTCTGCCTCGAACCATGAACATTTCTCTCCACCTATAAACTCAATGCCTTCCACACGATGTGGCAGGCCCAGACGGACTAAGTACCACCAAAGGATACTTAGTAGTCTCGTTGACAACTTCCTAAGTGGAGGACAAGACTAGTGTTAGGGCCTGACTTTTTGTCATCGGGCGTGGCACGGCTGTGGCAAGGATTTGGGCGTGATGGCCTTGTCATTGGCCTATGTGCGGGCAAAACGATCATGCGGAAGACGGACAAGACATTGTCATTGAGGGCTGTTGTAGGCAAGTATGGGCCAAGACCTTGGGACAGGCAAGATGCGCTTGGCAAAGGCTTGACAAAGCTGTGTGGGCAATGTTAGGGCGGCATGGCACGGTATGCGCGCCAAAGTCAGTGGCACGGCACTTTGGGTTGTGGCAGCTAAGTGCGGGCTAAGCTAAGACAAGACGGAAATGCAGGATGATGGAAAAGGCTTTCAATAGCTAAGGCAAAGCTATGTGAAGGAAAATACAAGCAATGACACGAGGGAAATGAAGGTTGACATGAGCAAGGCAGATTTGGGCCAAGACAGTGTGCGGGCGGCAGCGGCATCGGGCATGTACGGCAAAATCACAGGCAGCGGATGCGGGCAAGGAATTGGCACGGAAGCAATGTCAAGATGTGCCAAGGCTGGGCGCAATGCCAGCCTTGGGCACGAATCAGCTGGCCAAGTGAAGAATGGCACATGCAATGCACATGGAAAGTAGTTGGCGGTTACCTTGTCATAACCTCTTTGTCCCATGATCTGATTATGCTTGTATCATGACCCCATTTCGTGTATAGTGTGTCCTAAGTAGTTGGGGATGTCAACTACATGTTAGGAGCAGATTAGTCTTAGTCCGACAAGTGGCAAAAGCTGTAGACAACAAGTGTCATGTGCTGTCAAGTCTAAGGGCTGCCTATATTCTATAAATAGGGCCTTTGTGACTTAGGCAGAAGTGGAGAGTGAATGTGGGGAATTTCGTGTGAAATTCTAAATGGGAAACAAGAGTGAAACGTGAGGGTTTCAGTTGTTTCAAAAAGGGGCTAAGGTTTGGCTTGGGCAGATCTTAGTGTTGACAAGAACGACTTGTGTTCTTTGTCAAAAGTGAGGGTCCTTTGTATATTTTCCACATTAATGCAAAGGTTGGGATTTTCCCGTATATGTATGTGTTCTTATTGAATTGCTGTCTAAATCTCGTTTACGCCAAACTTGCCGAAAATTGGCTAAGTATTTTGGAAAGGATAAGTCAAGTGTACGACTTGACTGCCGTGCGGGTGTGAGTTTTGACTGACTAAAATTGCCCCTGTGACAACTGGTATCAGAGCCAGGCAAGTTCGTGGCAGTGGCAAGACGATCGGTGGCAGAATTCATGGGGCTATTTGAGAACATGGCTGGTGGCACAAATGCAGAACTGCGTCAAAGGATAGAGCAGTTGGAAGCACTCATTGGGCAGGCTCTTGAGGCAAATGGTGATTCTTCTGTTCTTTCAAGAATGGCAAGGTTAGAGGCAGATTATGCAGCGAGACACGAGACAACGCTGGTAGAAATGGCCTTGGTACGCCAAGAGAAGGAAGAAATGCGCGAGGAAGTGGTTCAACTTCGGAGGGAATTGCAAACTGTTGTCCCTAGAAGTGATGAATGCACTAAGTCGAGGATTCCGGAGCCAAGGTCCTATAGAGATGCGAGAAGTGCCAAAGAGCGGGAACAAATGCCATTGTGGCAGATATTGAAGAAGCTGGTGGGGCGGTGTATGTCAACAACCCCTTGGGGCTGCTTCATTAAGTCGGCTCGACGAGGACGTCGATTTCAAAAGGTGCGGGTGGTTTGTTAGGGCCTGACTTTTTGTCATCGGGCGTGGCACGGCTGTGGCAAGGATTTGGGCGTGATGGCCTTGTCATTGGCCTATGTGCGGGCAAAACGATCATGCGGAAGACGGACAAGACATTGTCATTGAGGGCTGTTGTAGGCAAGTATGGGCCAAGACCTTGGGACAGGCAAGGTGCGCTTGGTAAAGGCTTGACAAAGATGTGTGGGCAATGTTAGGGCGGCATGGCACGGCATGCGCGCCAAAGTTAGTGGCACAGCACTTTGGGTTGTGGCAGCTAAGTGCGGGCTAAGCTAAGACAAGACGGAAATGCGGGATGATGGAAAAGGCTTTCAATAGCTAAGGCAAAGCTATGTGAAGGAAAATACAAGCAATGGCACGAGGGAAATGAAGGTTGACATGAGCAAGGCAGATTTGGGCCAAGACAGTGTGCGGGCGGCAGCGGCGTCGGGCATGTGCGGCAAAATCACAGGCAGCGGATGCGGGCAAGGCATTGGCACGGAAGCAATGTCAAGATGTGCCAAGGCTGGGCGCAATGCCAGCCTTGGGCACGAATCAGCTGGCCAAGTGAAGAATGGCACATGCAATGCACATGGAAAGTAGTTGGCGGTTACCTTGTCATAACCTCTTTGTCCCATGATCTGATTATGCTTGTATCATGACCCCATTTCGTGTATAGTGTGTCCTAAGTAGTTGGGGATGTCAACTACATGTTAGGAGCAGATTAGTCTTAGTCCGACAAGTGGCAAAAGCTGTAGACAACAAGTGTCATGTGCTGCCAAGTCTAAGGGCTGCCTATATTCTATAAATAGGGCCTTTGTGACTTAGGCAGAAGTGGAGAGTGAATGTGGGGAATTTCGTGTGAAATTCTAAGTGGGAAACAAGAGTGAAACGTGAGGGTGGGTTTCAGTTGTTTCAAAAAGGGGCTAAGGTTTGGCTTGGGCAGATCTTAGTGTTGACAAGAACGACTTGTGTTCTTTGTCAAAAGTGAGGGTCCTTTGTATATTTTCCACATTAATGCAAATGTTGGGATTTTTCCGTATATGTATGTGTTCTTATTGAATTGTTGTCTAAATCTCGTTTAGGCCAAAATTTGCCGAAAATTGGCTAAGTATTTTGGAAAGGCTGAGTCAAGTGTACGACTTGACTGCCGCGCGGGTGTGAGTTTTGACTGACTAAAATTGCCCCCGTGACAACTAGCATGGGCTACATATAAATATAATAAAATACAACAGGCAGAATAGGCAATTCACACAACATACGCTAAATAATCTTAAAGCCAAAAATGATTCTAAAAGTTCAATATTTACTGATAAAAAACTGAAAATTGAGTAACAAACTGATATCTGAAAACTGAGTTCTTCTAAAAAAAACTTTTCTAAAAACTTTGCATGTAGTGGCCCTACGTGCGTGAACATTTGGGAACATGCACGGGGAGTGTCGGCCTATCTCCCCAACATACAATTTGGCCTTACGTACGTGAGCATCTGGGAACACACACAGGGAGTTTCGGCGTATCTTCCCAACAAATAATTTTGCACCTGCAAGCATGGGGTAGCTAACCCTGGCCACTGTGACACTCGTGCTCGGAGAGGTTGGCTACTTCTCCCTTTCTGAATGTGATCACATTTTATCTGAAAATGAACTTAAGAGTCGAGCAAAATAAGATGTTGCAAATAAGCAAATAACTGCACATATAAGCAGTGTAATTGCACATAAACAAATAATTTCAACATGTCATACAATCTAATCATTTTCTATTATAGTGATTTTAAACAAACATATATGTTATTTATTCTGAAACGTAATGCAAGAAATCACATAGTTTAATATGCGTCTTCTAATCTAGCCCTTGACCTCGGGAAAAAACCTCAACATACCTCGAATTGGATCTATAACTGACTTTATCCTCCCTGCACGTTAGCTTCAAATTTCCAAATCATAGTCTAATCTCGTTGTCTAGACTGAAATATCTCGTGATAAATCTCACGTATTAATATTGACGTCTTAAAGTAGACTTAATTTTTCCTTCCTCTGAATTAGGCGATGTGCAACGCCCCTTTTTCCCGAAAAGAATCACTAATGATCATGGTTTATTCGAGTAGCAGTTTCTTCTCTCCCTTAGTGCCACCGTTAGAATCTTCCAAAAGCCCTTAGCATTATTTTGTTTCTTTCTCAATGACCTAGATTCAATTCCAACTTAGTTTACTATCCTTAGGTTTGTAACGTGAGGCAACATATGTGTTTGGGCTTGGCCCAATTATTAATATGTCAATATAAGTGCTATATCCTTAGCTTATGTACCAAAGCGTGACTATTTGTCTATTTTAAGTGTAAAACTTAGCTTAGTATATCATTGACTCTCTTTTACACATAGCAATAGTTATGGTAGGGACATCATGTATAAGTCAACATCTGCTAAAATTTATAACTATTGAAATAAGACTTGATTTGTACATAATATTGTACTGATCAAAATTCCAAATCATCTACCATCCAAAGTCCAAGCTCATCTGTCAACCTCTATATTTACTTCAACACCATCACTAGTTATTAAAATTAAATTCCTCCCACATTTCGTCGAATAAATATGCGATTAGGCTTTATTGATGTCAAAATAGTCTGGGGTTTTAGATTGTGTGTGCAAATTAGCCCGGTTCTATTCAGGTGGTTGGTTTTGTTGGTAATCTGGCTTCCCATCCTTACTTCACAAGATCTAAAGGCAAGATTCCTATGACCTCTGAAAGTCATCTACCAATTATCAATCCTGTACATAGCCCGGAACTCGTTATTCCAGTACTAGAATCAGCAACTACCGAAGATAATAGGATGATGCGTCTCTGCATATTGGAAATGTGGGACGCCTGGTCTAATGGTAGGGAATCACGGAGTGTAATTCTGAGTTCCCTGTATTGATCCCAAGGTTAGGTGGGGCTACTAACATCCTTGTGCCCAACTCACTCATCCCATGAGGGTACCCTCTAATGCCGTCTAACGGTCCTGGCATGCCTTCTGTGTTTCACCCCCATGCGCCAATTTCCAGGGCACCTCCAGGATTGTTCTCCGTGAAAATACAAGGGGGGGGGGTGAATTGTTTATTTTTGAAATTAATCGCTACCAGTTGACTAGTTTACTAATTAGTCGACTAGATACAATAACTTAATAACAGAAAGGACAGAATTAAAGATGCAGAAATTAAATGCAGGAATTAAAGACACCGGAATTATACTGGTTCGGATTCAATGTGAATTCTAGTCCAGTCCTCTTAGGTTGCAAGGGAGTTCTCTTTCAGAGAATGTGTTTCTCGAGTACACAGTGAATGGTGTGATCTACACCGATAGCTCAATTCCTATATCACTCGTTTCTCTTTGATACAATGCCTCACCAGTGTTGTTCTCTCTTTCTTCTCTAACTTGTTACACAACAGAACTAGTAGAGCTACAATATCTATTTGTAGTAGAACAAACAGAGGGTATTTGGTTCGATCAAAGTATGTGTGCTAAGGTACAGATACACGTTTAAATACTTTGAGAGAGGCTTGATTTCTGGAGAGATTTGCCAACCTGGTAGATTTGATCCTTAGAAAGAAATTGATTCTTTCCAAGAATAAGGTTATTCAGCAACGAATTTGTCTTGACGAGAGGCTTTAATGACTTCCCTTATACGTGACTTGATAGAGCTGGATATCATTCCTTGAATCTTGATCCTTCCAGATTTAGTATACTTGATTGATTATCTTGCAAGATCTTCGATACTCTTGATTGATTTGATTTCTTCAGTGTAGCCTTAATTGATTCCATCAGTATTGGACATTATCATTGATTCCTTTAATCTTGGATGCTTTCCTTGATTTTCTCTGATCGATTCCTTCAATCGTGTATTCTATCCATGAGTTCCTTGATCTTCTCTGATTGATTTCTTCAATCTTGAATGCTATCCATGAGTTCCTATACAAAGAACAAATATATTATTTTCATCATTAAAATCGGATCTAAAAATCAGATCTAACATTAGATCCGATTTTAATGATGAAAATAATATATTTGTTCTTTGTATAGGAACTATATATATGTATGTATGTATAAACATCAGTTGACTTCCCTGTATTTTACTCCCCCTCAATGAGAGCAGTTAACTTTCTCTGGTTATAGCCGTTGAGGCTCATGTTATCGACTTCCTCTGCGGGATCTATGACTCCCCCTCAAAAACTACCGAGCTGCTAATTTGCACTTACCCTTCAGTCGACTTATCCTTCTATGTACCTGTACAAATACATATGTTCTTTCTCCCCCTTTTTGACATCAGCAAAGAGGAAATAGTAAACAGACCACATACTAAACCAGGATTTATAGCATGATATGCTGACAAAGTTATAGCAAAACAAAAGAAAACAAAAATTATCCACCAATTGATTTTTTAGTTCAAAAACAGCACAACAAAAAATTGTCTTAAAATTCCATATTAACGACGCAGAAAATAGGTAGAGTATTGCAAATCGCCTCCTTCAGTCGATCAAAGCTGGCATTGGATGAAACACTCATTCCATCAAGCCTGTCATGAACTTCATTAAATGCCTTGACAGCATTTTCCCTTACTCTGAGAACCGCAACTCTTATCTTGGAGACATCAGACCCTGTTTCTTTGGAGATAGCATGAATGTCACCAATAATGGTCTGGGTGGCAGTGAGAAGATCTTTGATTGTAGAGAGTTGATTGTCAATGGCACTAAGCTTTTCAGCAAGGTCAGGATCACTGTGGCTAGGATGAGAAGTAGAAGGTTTGGGTTTGGAATCTGTTTGAGCATGGTTGACTTCTCTTTCTTGTTTCTTAACCCATGAACCCTTCACACACACATACCCCATACTCGCAAAAGCTTTGGAGTTGTAAGATTTCGAAATAGAGATAAAGGGATAAGCAGATATGGAAATATTGTGAGTTTCCAGGATGTGAGTGATGGTCATGCCATAGGATAGGCTAGTGGGATCATCTGCACTTTCAATCATAAAATTGATGACCCAGGAGGATAGCTTGAATTTGAGTTTAGTCACAAGGAAATAGACCAAAAAGGTGTCTCTTTGGGAGAAGTTGGAGAAAGAGCCAGTGCGAGGAAGTAGAGTGGTTGCAACAATGTGGGCCAGAACTCGAGTTTCGAAACTAACATTGTAGACATGTGATTTTTTACCCTGCCCAAGATTTTTTATATTTTAGCATGTAAATATTTAATTTAGGCATAATACAGCTATTTCAACTAATTCTTACTCTTTTACTTTATTTTATTACAAGAAAATGAAAATTACAAAAATAGTTTCATTAATATTTTGTAGTCATTTTTAATCTTGAAAAATACCAATAGTTTTGTTTTAACAGTCAGTCTTATTTTAATAGCTATTTTACTTAAGTAGGATTAATTAATAAATGAGATTGTATTTTTAGTCTCGTTCGGGGGGAAAGAATAAAATTTTGGCTCGAGCTACCCATTTTTTAGGCCTAATTTTGGACCTAACCCATAATTCCCAAGCCCATAATTTCTAGGCTCATATCCCTAACGTAAAAAATCCTATAAAACAATTAGACCCTAGACCGAAGGATGGGGGGACCCAAAAAACGGCATATTCCATTTCCAAAAGAGCTACAACCTAGCGCCTCTCCCCTCTGAATTGGGAAGTTTTCACCAGCAGCCATGTAAATATAGCTTTCACCTCTCTTTCTCAATTGAACGGCAAGCTAAAAGGAAAATAGATCAGCTTCTCCTTTCCCATTTTTCGATTTCAAAGCAAGGACACTTGCTCTCTGTTCTTCACTTTCTTCTGCTGAAGGCCGATTCAATTTTCCATCCGAGGTTCGCAGTTTTAATTTAGCTCGCGTTTTTTGCTCGATATTGTTGTTGTTTTCAGTTGGAATTTTGGAGTAAAACATTGTATTCCTCTACTATTATTAAAAGAATTTCGAATTAACAGGTTCATCTCTACTCCTATGGTCTTTATTTTGATCTTATTTATGTGAGTAAAGCCTAGATGAGCCAATATAGAGCAAAACAATTAGTGATAATTGGGGGTTCGTCTCTTACTCCGTTCATGATTTCTCATTGTCCGTATGTATGAATTTTGTTGAGTTATTCTTTGAGCTGATCTTTACTAATTTTACATAGCCTTTTGTTGAGCGTAGTTTCAAAAGGATATTTAAGAGGACATGTCTCAACTTTGTGCTTATTCCAATTATTTCCCGTAGTCCTCCATTCTAATTTTATTGTTATGTTGTATCTTTAAAATTTAGATAACTTCCATAAAGAAAAAAAAGGATGAGCTATAAATGCAATAGATTAATGATTTAGAGTGAATAATTTTTATTAACACAACCTGGGTTTTAATCGATTTCAACAGGATTTTGTCTTTCAAGATGTTTGAATTTGGCTAATTACTTGTCTGTTGGCAGTGAATATATTTTATCTAATATGATGCTTTATCCCTCATTATTGCAAGTTCTTTTTCCTTTCTTTCTTAATAGGTGACTTCAATTAAATAACCTTTAGCTTCAAATAGGCCAAACGGATTCCCTGCTAACAGGTCCATGATGTTAAATGACTTCAAGATGTAAACTTTAGCAATTTGTAAAGTTGTAGCTATCTTTAATAATTTAGTAATACCATTGATCTACAATAACATCCATAACTTTGGCCTTTACAAGTCATCTCAAGTCAGTTTAGTGACAAGTTTTGAACATCGTAGTTTGCTTTAGGTGCATTAATTAAATAATTGTCATGGCTACGGGTACGGTTCCCGTGACGTAGTTGTGATGCTTAATTTCTAAAATTCGGGGGTACATTTATGAGACCCGGCCAATTTAATCTTGTTAATAAAATAAATACGTTGTGGATTATAGGTATGGTTCTCGTGACATGATTCGCAATGTGTAACCAAAGTAATTAGTTGTATGATAATTAGATTATTAAAAACGGTTATAAAGGGATAAAATGCACATAGGTTTCAAAGATGTCTTAAAATCTGATAATTAAGCCAATAATAATAGTTGAGCGACCGTGCTAGAACCACGGAACCCAAGAATGCCTAACACCTTCTCTCGGATTAACAGAATTTATTACCCGGATTTCTGTGTTTGCGGACTTTAAAACAGAGTCAATCTTTCCTCGATTCGGGATTTAAACCGGTGACTTGAGACACCATAAATTATCCCAAGTAGCGACTCTGAATTTTAATGAAATAATCTTGTTTCGATTGTCACTTAAATTGGAAAAAACTCCCTTATACCCTTACGAGTGTAGAAAAAGGGAGGTGTGACAGCTCTGGCGACTCTGCTGGGGATAAGAGCCCATAATCTCTGGTTCAAGGTTCAAGAATTCGAGCTTAGAATAATTGTTATATTTGGCTTTATTTATTGTCTGATTTTATCTACATGTTTGGGCCTAATGTGCTAAATGTTGCTTTTTACCGCTTTGATATTATCTGAACTATATACATAAACTTCTACGAAACCCCTCTCTTCTATCTTCTGAGGAGTGCACGCTGGCGTGACTTCTTTCTGTTAGTGTCATATCCCAATTTAGAACGAGGTTCGGACAAGTTGCAAAGCCGGATGATCTTTTGGTTACCGGTACGCTGCCTCCCCTCGGCTCGAGTTGTCCACTCGGATAAGCCAGGTCTAGAACAATACACCCAAGTTTTAAACTTAGAATAACACAGCCTCATGTCGGATCCCTAGTAGGAACGCTTATTTGCGTCACGTGCATTTGACTTTGGGGACTCAACACAGGGGTTGGGTTCGTCTAGGACAGGTGTACCCAAAATAACAGATCATCTTAATGCATCCTATGTGCTACATGTTGCACTTTTTCAAGGGTAAAAGGGTCATTTGGCGGACCAATGATAGTTGAGGGCAAATGGAAAAAGAAAAAAAAATGAGAAAGAAAAGAGGCTGAAGTATAAAAATGAAGCAAGTGGGGCTCAGTTATAATTTTCTTGCACACCTTTTCAAAAAAACAAAAAACGTTGAAAATGAAAAAAAAATCCAAAAAAAAAAAGAGTTTGCATTTTTCCGTCATTTTTTTTAAAAGGAGAAAAATAAAAAAAATAGAAAAGAAAATCCAAAAATATTTTACATGTTTCATCATTTTCAAGGAAAAGACAAAAAATATATTTTATCTAAATTAATTATTTTTTTATTCTTGCCCGTATCCAATTTGCCCGAACTATGCATACCTGATTCTCGTCTTTCGGGGCGTGATACGTAGGCAACCCACATAGGGTCTGGTCTTCCTAGTGAATCTTAGGTTCTTGGCTTTGCGGGGTCTTAGCCAAATTTTACACTTCTAGACACCTTTTGGTCACATAAGTCATTTCCAAAAATAGCCTCAATCATATCTTGCATGTGTCTAATAGGGAGTGTTATTATCTCACATAGTGTTGGTTAAAGTTTTCTCATACATGTGTGGGTCTACTTACCAGAGTTTGAGCATGACAGACGTCCCAGGACCATCCAGTCAGGATCACTCATTCAGGAGTTTGCTTGAGGAGATTTTCTTTATGTGTTTAGTCTGTTGTTCTTTATTTATGTCATCTTTTACCTTCTAGTTTTGTACAGTAATGTCAAGTCTTTTAGGTGATGTTAGAGTTTGTCATAGTCTAGTTAAGTTTGCCGAGTCTTTTATTATTGTATTTCTTATTTTGTATTTGGAAATATGTTACAAGTTAAAAATCCAAAAAAAAGAGAGAAATTTTGCTTTTTATATTTCCGGTAAAAGTTTTCTTTAGAATACTAATTCTACGAATTAAAAAAAATTCATTTGAGGTGGTTTTTCCTTTAGGCAATTAATAGCTAGAACTCAAAATAAAAATTGCTATTATATTTCCTTTTAGTAAATTAAGACTAAAAATTCAAAAAAAAAAGAATTTTCTTTTAGTACCTCTTTAAAACTTTTCTTTAAGATTTTAGTTCCAAAAATCCAAAAAGACTTTCTTTGGAGGTGCTTCTTTGGGAAATTGATGAAAAATGAAAAAAAAAACCTTTTCTTAGTTTCATTAGAACTTTAGAATATTGTACATAGAATAAAAAAAATACTTTTTCTTTGGTTTATTTTCAGAGTTTCTTCCTTAGGTAATCAAAAATTTAAATCCAAAAACAGTTTTTTATCTTTTTCATTTCTTGTTTCGAAATCTTTTCTTCAGGATATCAAGTGAAAATTCAAAATATTTTTCTTTGGTTTATTCTTTAGATTTCCTTCCAAAAAAAAAAGAATCAAAAATATTTTTTTCTTATAGGGTTTTTTCCTTAATAATTTCCCATAAAGTTTTTGTTTCAAAAAGAAAAAAAAAGACATGCTCGTTAAGCTTGAGTTTAGAGTAGGTTATAAAACATTCAGTCTAGAAAAAATTTTTGCTTCTTTTGTTTCTCTTTTATCATCTGAGTAGTCATTAAGTAAAAAGAATAAAAAGAAAAAAAAAGAACGTTAGTTTGTTTACTTTATACCCGATCTTCCCGAATTATGCAAAGATCTGATTCATATGGCGTCATGATACGTAGGCAACCTACATAGGGTTCGATCGAATCATTTTTTTAATTTTATTTTATTAAAAGAAAAAGGAAAAAAAAAAGAAAAAAACGAGAAGACAAAAAGAGGATAAAGTTGTGGGACGCGAGAAATGAGAGGAAAGAAAAGAGCGATAGTCAGTAAGAAAAAGAAAGGAAGGAAAGTGAGCAAGTCAAGAAGTGCTAGAAAACAAAAGATAGAGAAAATTGAAATGAACAAAATTGGGATGATGCCAAGTGACCTTGTGACCCTAGAAGTCATTCTAGAACCGTTAATTGTTGCTAGGTGCATTACACGCAATGTGATATTTTTAGTTGTTAAATGCCCTAATGCTAACACGATGTCCCCATTTTGTTCCTTTTGTTATCTTCATTGAGCAGAAAGGTGATTGGTTTGTGGTTCTTAAAGTGGTAACTCTTCTCTACAACATAAGGCCGAAAGGCAATGACAGACGGCAACGGAATTGAGTTGGTTGGTACTAGTGCCCAAAAGCAATTGGTTGAACAGGGCAATGGGTTGGTTGAAAAGGTAAGGATGTTAAGACAACACATTGCGGACATGTATCAGGCTTGGGTGATTGGGAAGGTACCACCCCCGCCACCACCTAGCTTCCTAGATACTAGCCTTACCCGAACTCCGGTCATAGTACCAGATGATCCCCCATACTCTCCAGATCTACCCGCTTATCACAGCTTTCCCAACTACCCTAGTAGCTCCATCACTCGTCCTTCAATTACCTTTTTCCAAAATTGCCCTCCTGTCATATCCATTATCCCCAACAATGAATACCCACTCAAAGCTCATGATGCCCAATATTACCCTTCAGAGGTTGCCCACAAGGTTCTTGACTCATACAAGCAGAACCCTCAGAATGAGCCTCATGCTAAAAATGAAAAGGTCACAGGAAAAGAAGGGCGAGATGAAATATCCACGAAGCTGAAAGGTATAGAACAGTCCTTAAGGAGCATGCAAGGGATGAGAAATCAGATTCATATGTTCCCTGATGTTCATCTGCCTGCTGGGTTTAAAGTGCCAAAGTTCAATTTGTATGAGGGGCGTGGAGATCTGGTAGCCCATCTGAGGGGTTATTGCAAGGAAATGAGAAGTGTTGGCGAGAAAGACGATTTGTTAATGCTGTATTTCAGTGAGAGCTTGACTGAGGCAGCTTTGGAATGGCATAATCGTCAAGATGTCGGTAAGTGGCATACATTGGGCGACATGGCTCAAGATTTTGTTCGACACTTTCAATACAAATTAGACATTACCCCAGACCGCTCCTCCCTATCTAAGATGGAAAAGAAACCGGAGGAAATCTTTAGGGAGTTTGGGCTCAGATGGAGGGAGCAATCTGCTCGAGTCAGTCCCCCGATTGGTGAAGAAGAAATAGTTGAGCTCTTCCTACAAGCCCAGGGGCCCACCTACTTCAGTCATTTGATTCCGACCTTGGGTAACCCTTTCAATGATGTGGTAAAAATGGGGGAGATGGTAGAAGAGGGAATCAAGTCAGGCAAAATCATGAGTTATTCGGCATTGAAAGATACTACGAAAGACATTCAGAACATCCCAGTATGTTTTGGTAGAAGAAAGAGAAATAGAAAAGATGATCCGTTGGGCATTCCTGCTCAACGCTTTCAGCCTCGACATCGACCCCATGGATATCCTTGTGCACCAAATGATCCTCCCCAATGTTACTTCTCTCCACAGAACCCCCAAAGTCGTACATCACTTTCCCAGTACCCTATCCACAAGGCACTACCATATGCTCCACACCCACGAGGCCCGCGATGGCCCGCACCACTTCCCCAAATGTCTTACCCGCCTCCTCAAGCATATCAGCCACATGCCTGAAAAAGTTCCAACCGAGGCCAGAATACAAACTGAAAAGACTGCTGAAAAAAGAAAAGGCTTTTACCCATATTGGAGAATCATATGCCAGTTTGTTCCAAAGGTTGAGGCAATTGGACATGTTGAAGTCGATTCAGATAAAAATGTCAAACCCTCTGCCAAAGAAGTTTGATTTTTCTCAAAGGTGTGCATATTGCTCCGATGCCTCGGGTCACAGTATAGAAAAGTGTTGGCACTTGAAAAATGCAATTCAAAAGCTTATTGATGCAGGTGACATTGTCGTGCAACATCCAAATGCAGCAGACACTAGCCAAAGTCTATCGCATGTTCGTAATGAGACGCATATGGTGAGTATGATTTATTTTGAAAAGGAATATGAGAATTCTTCTGAGATCCCTGGAGGTCCATGCGCTGCAAAGCTTTCAGTGCTATCAGAGGTTGATCTTAAGAACGAGCCGGCAAAGGGAACCCAAAAGCAATTTGTTAAGAACAATGTGATGAAGACTTGTGAAGGTCCTAGTAATGTTGATGCAGAATTCAGTGGCTAAGATGTTGAGCTTGGTGATTGGAAAGATGCTCCTTTCTTGGTTAGCTTAGGAGGAGTATTGGTGGTTTATTTTATTGTCATTTCTGTTGTCCGGTTTATTTCAGGGTTGTAATCCGGATATTGTCTTGTGGCTCAAACCCTTCTATCCTTTTATTTTGCCTGGTTTGTTTAGTCATACTAACTCGTTTAGTGCTGTCTAGGTTTGTTTCAGGGTTGCCCAGTTTAGTGCTTGTTTTATTGTTCAAACCCCTTCACTGTTTGTCTAATACAATTTTCTATTTTCTGTTATTTCTAGTCATTTCTGTTTAGTTCTCTTCTCCTTTTATAGTTCTCTTCATGCCGGTTCTGGTGACATGACATGCACGCATAATTCTAGGCCTGGTCTTAAAGGTTAGTTTAATTCTGAAGCAATAAAACAATTGTGAAGATGATAGGGACATTTGAGGGAAATAAGTAAAGGCATTTCGAGATCATTTGAAGCCCGAACCATGTGAAACTGGGGCAGATAATTTGGGAAGTTAATAGGGTGACAAGAATTCGTTAAAGGAGAGTGTATCCCGGACAATTTGAAGCAAGCAACTTTAAGTTCAAATGCATCTCAAGTTACAAAATAAAGTCAAGGAAGTTTTCTCTAAATTGATGGAGGATATCCATTATGAAAAGGTAATCACCCAATGAGGGTTTTGTACTTGACAAGGCGCTAAAGAAGAGTGGAAGGCATATCAGTAATATCAGTGTCGAAACCGCAAAAGAAATATTGTGCATGATCTTCAATTTTCATTTCAAGTTGCATGTGTTGTACTTGCAATTTTCAAGAATTGAGAGGCCCTCTTTCAGCTACCCAAATACTTATATCATTTGATACCCTTTTGAGCCTGTACTAACTTCTTTGACTTCCCCTTTTTTGGAATCGAGTTAGAGTCATACGAAGAAAAAAAAGATGGAAGAATTCATGTCCCCATAGGTTTATTTTACAAAGTTCATTCCAAAAGGCAAATTCAAAAAAAGGAGATAAAGAAGAAAAAAAGGAAAAAGAAAGAAAAGAAAAAAGAAAAGAAAAGGAAAAGAAAAATAACAACAACAAAACGTATCTTTATAAACTACGTTTGACCTGATTCTTGTCACCACAAGATACATAGGCAGCCTTACGGTTCGATCGCACCAAATGAAATATTTCATAATCCCACGAAGTCGAGAGTGAGGTAGTCTTTCTTATAAATTCCACTTCAAAAAAAAACAAAGAAAAAGAGAATCGAATTCCATTATTTTAGAAATTGGGGCAAAGTTTTTAGAATGGATTCCAAAAATTATAAATAAATTAACCCCGTTGTCATAGTTATTTTTGAGCCTTTATGATATCCTTTCTTTCTAATCCTATCCAAACGCCACATTACAGTCCAAAAAAAGACCTCCCAGATAATCTTTGAGAATGCTGAGTTAGCCATGCCAGGAGCATATGATGTTTTTACTATGGTCAATGCCTTGTCATCTACAGAAAAAAGAGAGAAAAAAAAAGAAAAATGAGAGAGACTTATCCGTGAAAATTTTCACAGGCACCATAAGGCGACGGTGAGTCGAGAGAAATAATAAAATAAGAGAGAATTGATAGTGAAAATCCTTCGGGCACTACAAGTCGAATAAGGATCGGGAATCGGATTGGATAATTGGAGCATTGAAGCCTAGTTTCACAGCTTAGGGGGTATAACAAGAGTTGAACATCAATCTTACTTGACAGATTAGGCCACTTAAGCCAAAGGTGCATGTCATGGTCGTTAGAGTTGGTATCCATATCTGATAGGTTTCTACTTGTAGTTTCTTGTTATTAATCATCCCTTTCCATTGTCCTTTACTCTAGTCCTTTTGTCTTGTTTACTTCATCTTCCTGAGTCTGTTTGGTCAGAACAAGTGAGAAATGACTACAAAATTTGCCACAATGCTTTCCAATTGCACAAAATGGGATCTGGCTAGCACATCAAAGTATCATAAGTTAGGAAAGAACAGCAAGCACGCTGAGTTGATAACAATCAACGTGCTTTGAGATTCATGTAAAATACAAAGGATCGGTATATGTCAATTCATGAACAATGCAACAGATAGAGTGTTGGTTTGGAACAGATCAAAGGTATTTTCTGTGATAAGATTGATAAAGAAAGTGGTTAACCAGTGACAAGTAAGGTCTTCCAAGTGGAAATCAAAGTTATCATGGCAAGTGAAGGAGCAATAGACCTCAAGGCCAAGTGTTTTAAGTCAGGAAAGAACAACATGCGCACTGAGTGGATGGCAATTGATGTGCTTGGGATTCATGTGAAACACAAAGGTTCAGTACATGTCAATGCAAGAGCATAATGCAACAAATGAATGGTATTGGGTTTGAACGGATCAGAGGTATTTTTCGTGATAAGGGTGACAGAGAAAGTAGTTAGTTAATAAACAAGCAAGGTCTTTCGAGTGGAAATCAAAGTTATCATGGGAAGTGAAGGAGCAATCGCCCTCAAAGTCAAGGCCATAAACAAACCACCATATTTATAAACTCACAAGTTCTCTTTGTTTGAAACAGGGACGAAAATTGTGTCCAAATCAAAGCTTGGAAGTTTGAATTTTTTCAAGTGTCGTGCCTAAATTTTGTCAGCACAAAGGCGGTTTGAGAAGGGGAAAGAAAAATTTGTTCGATATACAAGAACCCTCCATGAGGAAAAGCGTGGTTCAGGGGAAAGGAATTTTGTTCAGTCTATAGAGATCCTCCAGGAAGAGAGTACGACTCAGGTAAGTTCATTCTCGGCTTTTCATGACCCTCATGGATAATGGGACTTAATTTAAAATTTTAAGGACCCTCCTAGATAATGAGACTTAATTTAAAATTTTCAGGACCCTCCTGGATAATGGGATTTAATTTAAAGTTCTCAGGACCCGGATAATGGGATTTAGTTTTAAGTTTTTAAGACCTTCATAGACAATAAGATTTAGCGTAAGTTTTACCTTTAGGAAATAGAATTTAGCTTTGAAGTTGTCACTCTTGAGATGAGATTTAATTTTTAATTTTTAGGACCCTCCTGGATAATGGGATTTAGCTTTTAAATTCTTAGAGCTTTTGGGTACTATGATCCGATTAACACTCACAGATGTTCCTGATATCAAACTGAGGCAGAAAAATTTCTTTTATTTGTTTGTTTTGTTGTAGTCAGGTTCACAAGCAGCAGTTTCAGAGGGGTCAGTTTAAGTGTTGGAAATCAGAAGAACAAAGGGAAGCAGTCCAAGTTTCAAGGGAAGCAATTCAAGTTTCAATGAAAAGCAATGCAAGTGTTTAGTAATCAGGAGCCCACCTAAAGAACAAAGGAAGGCAGTTCAAGTTTCGAGGAAAAGCAGCGCAAGTGTTGGTAATCAGGAGCCCACCTGGAGAACGAAGGGAAGCAGCAATGACCAAAGGAAGATAGCAATCAGGAGCCCACCTGAAGAACGAAGGGAAGTAGCAATGTTCAAAGAAAGACAACAATCAGGAGCCCACCTGGAGAACGAAGGGAAGCAGCGAGGTTCAAAGGAGTTCAGCAATCAGGAGCCACCTGAAGAACAAAGGGAAGCAGTTCAAGTTTCGAGGAAAAGCAACGCAAGTGTTGGTAATCAGTAGCCCACCTCGAGAACAAAGGGAAGCAGCAACGTTCAAAGAAATATAGCAATAAGGAGCCCACCTGAAGAACGAAGGGAAGCAGCGATGTTCAAAGGAAGACATCAATCAAGAGCCCACCTGGAGAACGAAGGGAAGCATCAAGGTTCAAAGGAGTTCAGCAATCAGGAGCCCACCTGAAGAACAAAGGGAAGCAGTTCAAGATTCGAGGAAAAACAGCACAAGTGTTGGTAATCAGGAGCCCACCTGGAGAACGAAGGGAAGTAGCAATGTTCAAAGGAAGATAGCAATCAAGAGCCTGCCTGGAGAACAAAGGGAAGTAGAAAGGTTCAAAGGAAATTCGGCAATCAGGAGCCTACCTGAAGAATAAAGGGAGAACAAGGCAAGTTTCGGAGTAAAGAAAGATAATTCAAATGCTTGAAATTAGGAACCCACCCGGAGAACAAAGGGAAGGAAACAATGGTCAAAGGAAGACGGTTCAAGTTCAGCAATCAGGCGCCTACCTGGAGAATAAGAGAATTCACTTCAGAATACAATTCAAGTTAGCAACAAAAGAATCTCACGGCAAGAATGCGAGTCAACAATCTGAGGTGATCAACAGAAGTTAATCACAATAAAGAAAAAAGAGAAAGGCAAGAAGTGAATCCGGACGCAGAAGTTGATGAAAATGTGAGTTGCTCAAGATATGGTTGAAGTCACAAGCATGGTATGTCTGGTCTTGATCCGAAAAGCTGAAGAAGGATGAGCTAGCACCTGCAACTAGCAAGCATTAAGGTTCAAATCTAAAGTCCGCATGAAGAACCACTAAAAACTCAAGATCAAGCTTCAAAAGACTTATAGATAGGAATCTTGTAACTCGTAGTTGATAGGCTTAGCTAGTCTTTTTCATGTTTTGATTTTTGATGTAATAACAGGACCACAGACTAGAACCTCGGCGGAATGGCACCTCGACCGGCTCTCCACCTCGGTATACTCCATCATTTCACTCACCTCTGAACTACACGTGGCCTGATTCCTTTATAGCCAAGGATATGTAGGCAGCTCAGATAGCAGGGCTCGGTCACATTCCCCTTTTCTCTTAGTTTTGGTCTCCTTAAATAAGGGTCGGGTCAAAAAACCTGTCTAGTTGTTCTTTGTTCGAAAACTCTTCGCGTTTCCAGTCAAAGAGGGGCAGCTGTAGACATGTGATTTTTGACCCTCCCCAAGATTTTTTATATTTTAGCATGTAAATATTTAATTTAGGCCTAATATAGATATTTCAACTAATTCTTACTCTTTTACTTTATTTTATTACAAGAAAATGAAAATTTCAAAAATAGTTTCATTAATATTTTGTAGTCATTTTTAATCTTGAAAAATACCAAAAATAGTTTTGTTTTAACAGTCAGTCTTATTTTAATAGTTATTTTACTTAAGTAGGATTAATTAATAAATGAGATCGTATTTTTAGTCTCGTTCGCGGGGAAAGAATAAACTTGGGCTCGAGCTACCCATTTTTTAGGCCTAATTTTGGACCTAACCCATAATTCTCAAGCCCATAATTCCTAGGCCCATACCCCTAACCTAAAAAACCCTATAAAACAATTAGACCCTAGACCTAAGGGCGGGGGGACCCAAAAAAATGGCATATCCCATTTCCAAAAGAGCTACAACCTAGCGCGTCTCCCTTCTGAATTGGGAAGTTTTCACCAGCAGCCATGTAAATATAGCTTTCACCTCTCTTTGTCAATTGAACGGCAAGATAAAAGAAAAATAGATCGGCTTCTCCTTTCCCATTTTTTGATTCCAAAGCAAGGACACTTGCTCTCTGTTCTTCGCTTTCTTTTGCTGAAGGCCGATTCAATTTTCCATCCGAGGTTCGCGGTTTTGATTTAGCTCACAGTTTCTGCTCGATATTGTTGTTGTTTTCAGTTGGAATTTTGGAGTAAAACATTGTATTCCTCTACTATTATTAAAAGAATTTCGAATTAATAGGTTCATCTCTACTCCTATGGTCTTTATTTTGATCTTATTTATGTGAGTAAAGCCTAGATGAGCCAATAAAGAGCAAAATAATTAGTGATAATTGGGGGTTCGTCTCTTACTCCGTTCATGATTTCTCATTGTCCGTATGTATGAATTTTGTTGAGTTATTCTTTGAGCTGATCTTTACTAATTTTACATAGCCTTCTGTTGAGCGTAGTTTCAAAAGGACATTTAAGTGGACATGTCTAAACTTTGTGCTTATTCCAATTATTTCCCGTAGTCCTCCATTCTAATTTTATTGTTATATTGTATCTTTAAAATTTAGATAACTTCCATAAAGAAAAAAAAGGATGAGCTATTAAATGCATTAGATTAATGATTTAGAGTGAATAATTTTTATTAACACAATCTGGGTTTTAATCGATTTCAACAGAATTTTGTCTTTCAAGATGTTTGAATTTGGCTAATTACTTGTCTGTTGGCAGTGAATATATTTTATCTAATATGATGCTTTATCCCTAATTATTGCAAGTTCTTTTTCCTTTCTTTCTTAATAGGTGACTTCAATTAAATAACCTTTAGCTTCAAATAGGCCAAACGAATTCCCTGCTAACAGGCCCATGACGTTAAATGACTTCAAGATGTAAACTTTAGCTATTTGTAAAGTTGTAGTTATCTTTAATAATTTAGCAATACCATTGATCTACAATAACATCCATAACTTTGGCCTTTACAAGTCAGTTTAGTGACAAGTCTTGAACATCGTAGTTTGCTTTAGGCACGTTAATGAAATAATTGTCATGGCTACGAGTACGGTTCCCGTGACGTAGTTGTGATGCTTAATTTCTAAAATCTGGGGGTACATTTATGTGACCCGGCCAATTTAATCTTATTAATAAAATAAATACGTTGTGGATTGTAGGTACAGTTCCCGTGACATGATTCGTAATGTGTAACCAAAGTAATTAGTTGTATGATAATTAGATTATTAAAAGCGGTTATAAAGGGATAAAATGCACATAGGTTTCAAAGATGTTTTAAAATCAGATAATTAGGCCAATAATAATAGTTGAGCGACCGTGCTAGAACCACGGAATCCGAGAATGCATAGCACCTTCTCTTGGGTTAACAGAACTCCTTACCCGAATTTCTGTGTTCGCGGACTATAAAACAGAGTCAATATTTCCTCGATTCGGGATTTAAACTGGTGACTTGGGACACCATAAATTATCCCAAGTGGCGACTCTGAATTTTAATGAAATAATCCTGTTTTGATTGTCACTTAAATTGGAAAAAACTCCCTTATACCCTTACGGGTGTAGGAAAAGGGAGGTGTGACAAACATTATTTTTGGGAGAGATTCAGATGGACACTCAGCAATACACCTTTTAGCTTGATCAAAAGAAAATTCAAAATCATCGGGCCACGAATTTTTGAAAAGCATGGGGAAACCAGAACACTTACACTGAAATGTTGAATCGAACATGGCACAATCAAGAACAATAAGCTTTCCTAACACTAAAGACTTCAACTTATCAGACTTACTAGAGCGAAGATTTGCATTAAACATTCTCACTAGGGGTTTATAGACTTTACGCGGAGGAACAGAAAAGAACTTTGATCGCCCTTGATAAACGAAAAGATCTTTTACCTTACAATTTAGGGCTTCCATGTCATCAAGGTCAACTACCCTCCCATGAGCAATAGGCTTGTCTTTCAGGGCGATGAAAAAGTCCCTATTTTGAGAATCCTAGAAATTTAGGTCTGACTCTAGGAACTAGAAAGATCTATTTTTGACTTCTTTGGAGTGAAGGAAATTCCATAGGTCGTTTTCCCAAAGCTTTTCCTCCTATGGTGTGAGAATGATCAGACAAATCAGCCTGAGAAGAGGCAAAACCTTCAGAATGATCGGACCCTAGGTCTACTTGTTCTGGGGGCAGAGAAGGGGGTTTTGCTTTGGAGCGAGTACTCTTCCTAGTGGAGGCAGAGGAATTTTTGGAGTGTTTGTCCATTAAAGAGTTTTTGTTTGGGCAAAGCTTCTAAGAAGGGTTTCTAGGTGATAGGGATGATAGAGATTTAAAAGAGGGTTTCTAACGGTTGAGTATAGAAAAGGAAAAGGCGTCAGTTGATCTGACATGATGATTGGCTTTCCTTCTTTGAACTTTGCAACTAATGTGAAAAGAGAAGAAAAAAAGGAAAATTAGAGGCGCAATTAATGATTAAGAAAAGAAATAAAACATTAGGCATACAGAACAAAATAATAGCACATAAGTCCTAATATTAACTTTTAATGCAAATAATGCCAAGTAATTCTCTTAGACAGTAAAATCTTTCTTCTAATAAAGGCTTAGTAAAAATATCCGCTAATTGATCAGTTGTTCCAACAAAAGATATTTCTATGTTTCCTTTAAGAGCATGATCTCTAATAAAATGATGCTTGATGTCTATATGTTTTGCTCTAGAATGATGCACATAATTTTTAGAGAGACATATAGCACAAGAATTATCACAGAAAATTGGTATAGGCTTAAACGATAATTCATAGTCACCAAGTTGATGAAACATCCATAGTAATTGTGCACAACATTGTCCAATAGCGATGTATTCAGCTTCAGTCATGGATAATGCAACTGATCCTTATTTTTTACTATTCCAAGATATCAATGCTTTGCCAAGTAATTGACAAGTTTCACTTGTGCTTTTTCTGTCTTCCTTATCATTTGCAAGATCAGCATATGAAAGACCTTCTAATTTAAATGTGTTAGAACGAGGATACCATAGTCCATGAGAGACAGTTCCAATGAGATATCGAATAATTCTTTTTACTGTATTCAGATGTGATTCCTTAGGAGCTGACTGAAACCTCGTACACTTACAAACACTAAACATAATATCTGGTCAACTAGCAGTTAGATAAAGAAGTGATCCAATTATTCCACGATACTTAGTTTCATCAACAAGAATTTCATGTTCGTCTTTGTCTAGACTTGTTAAAGGACTCATTGGTGTGCCAATAGCTTTAACATTGCTCATACCGAATTTTTGGATCAACTCCTTTGTATTTTTGGTCTAACATTTGAATGTTCCTTCTTCAGATTGTTGGATTTGAAGTCCAAGGAAAAACGTTAGTTCTCCCATCATGCTTATTTCGAACTCACTTTGCATAAGATTTGAAAATTCCTTGTACATAAGAGGATTAACGCTACCAAAGATAATATCATCAACATAAATTTGAATAATGAGATTACCTTCTGATGATCTTTTAATAAACAGAGTAGCATCTACTTTACCTATTGTAAATCCATGATCAATAAGAAATGAACTGAGTCTTTCGTACCATGCTCGTGGAGCTTGTTTCAGTCCATACAGCGCTTTGGTTAGCTTATACACATGATAGGAAAACTTTGAATCTACAAACCCAGGAGGTTGTTTCAAGTATACTTCCTCTTCAATGAAACCATTCAAAAATGCACTTTTAACATCCATCTGAAATAGCATGAATCCCTTAAAGGATACATATGCTAGAAGAATTCATATAGATTCCAGTCGAGCTACTGGGGCAAAGGTTTCGTCATAGTTGACTCCTTCTTGTTGTGAATATCCTTGAGCAACTAATCTAGCTTTATTTCTTACAACTTGTCCATCCTCATTCAGTTTATTTCTGAAGACCCATTTTGTTCCAATTACAGGAATACTTTCAAGTTTGGGTATCAGTTTTCATACTTGATTTTTGTCGAATTGATCTAGCTCTACCTGCATCGCTTGCATCCAGCTTGAGTCTTTCAGAGCTTCCTCTATTTTCTTTGGCTCAATTTGAGAGATTAGTGCTATGTTTGCTTTCTTCTTGAGAGCTCCCCTGGTTTTCATTCCTTCGCTTGGATCTCCTATGATGAATTTTTTAGGATATTCAGGTTCACTTATCCATTCATTTGGACAAACTATATGAGTAGTTGACTCCTTCGGAGGTTCTGGTGGATTGTTGCTGGTTTCATTAGTTGACTCTATCACAACATCAGATCCATTAGTCGACTTTTGAGATTTGCTTGTCTCTTAAATTTCTTGAGCTTGATCTTCATCACCTGTAATAATTCCTTTCTCAGCCGAAGAGTTATTTTTATCAAATATAACATGTACAGATTCTTCCACATACAATGTGCATTTATTATAGACTCTAAAAGATCTACTGTTCAATGAATAACCCAGAAAAATACCTTCATCATTTCTTGGATCAAATTTTCCAAAATTGTCCTTACCATTATTGTGAATGAAATACTTACTTCCAAAGGGATGAAAATAACTAATATTAGGATGTTTACCTTTCCACAGTTCATAAGGTGTATTCTTCAGAATAGGCCTTATGAGACATTGATTGAGAATGTGACATGCTGTACTTACTCATTCTGCCAAGAAATGATTTTTCAATGAATGTTCTAGTAACATAGTTCTTGCCATATCTTGCAGGGTTTTATTTTTCCTTTCAACGACTCCATTCTGTTGGGGTGATCTTGGTGCAGAGAAATTATGAGTATATCCTTGATCATATTAGAAGTCTTCAAATGCTCTGTTTCAAATTCTCCTCCATGATCACTTTGGATTGTTGTAATGAGATGCCCCTTTTCTCTTTCAACCTTCTTATAGAAAATCTCAAAAGTTTTCAACGCTTCATCTTTATGAGATAAGAAAATCACCTAAGTAAAACGTGAGTAATCATCAACAATAACAAAAGTATATCGTTTTCCTCCTATGCTAGCAGTTCTAGTAGGCCCAAATAAATCCATATGAAGCATTGCAAAGGCTTAGAAGTAGATAGAATATCCTTGTTTTTGAAAGAGTTTCTAGTTTGTTTTCAAATTTGATAAGCGTCACATATATGATTTCTAAAGAAATTTAGTTTGGGTAAACTAATTACTAACTCATGCTTAGAAAGTTTTTCTATCAAATGTATGCTTGTTGTCACGGCCCGGATTTCCCACCCTCGGGAGTCGTGATGGTGCCTACTTGTGAAAGCTAGGCAAGCCGCGTAATACAAAATCCCTAACTCTTTTATTTAGCCTTTTTAGCTATTTAAACTAACATGTGAATAACAGTGAAATATTAACGATAAATAGATACAAGTGGAAGACTTAATCTGATAAATTAACCATAAACAGTACGACGATGCCAACACACATCTCTACCCGAAATCCGGTGTCACAATATCACGGACTATCTATGATACTACATACAAATGTCTGGAAAGAAAGTAAAATCTATCTCGGAAGAAAATGAAAATAGAATACATATAAAGATAAAATAGATCGTCGGGCATGTGGACGCCTGCAGGACTACCTCGGGATCTCTTACTGGACTGAAGGCAGCCACCCAATGCTACGGTCCAAAAGCTTCCGCTCTGAAATCTACACATAGTGCAGAGTGTAGTATCAGCACAACCGACCCCATGTGCTGGTAAGTGCCTGGCCTAACCCCGGCTAAGTAGTGACGTGGCTAGGACTAGACTATCAAATAAACCTGTGCAGTTATATAATATGCAGTGGAAAATAAAACAGAAATAAATAAGTAAAGATGGGAAGGGGTACATGTTGTGGGGGAATATCAGTACCAACAGTAAATTAAGAGAAAAGCATAAGAACAATTTAGAATTTTACACCCAAACAATAAGGAACTCGTAACCAATCTATGAAGACTTCGTATTATCAATTGTTGCGGCGTGCAACCCTATCCCAAAACATAATAACTCTGTTGCGGCGTGCAACCCGATCCATATCATTTATCACTGTTGCGACGTGCAAACCGATCCAATTATATTATTGTTGCGGCGTGCAACCCGATCCCAATATAGTATTGTTGCGGCATGCAACCCAATCCAAATATAATATTGTTGCGGCGTGCAACCCGATCCAAATATAATATTGTTGCGGCGTGCAACCCGATCCAAATATAATATTGTTGCGTCGTGCAACCCGATCCATATATAATATTGTTGCGGCGTGCAACTGATCTGAATATAATATTGTTGCGTCGTGCAACCCGATCCAATATACAATTCAACACCAATCATAATGGAGCCCCGACAAGGGAACAATAAGGGAACAATAAAATCCCGTCAAGGGAATCAATAACAACATAATAGAATCAAGTAACAACAGAAAATTAGTAAATAAACGTAAAGGACAACATAACTCAATTATCAGCAAGATTCAGGAAAATCAAGGACAAGTGCATGGCATCACCCTTCGTGCTTTAACACTCTCCTACCAAAACAATACTAACAAGAAATAAGGGCAAGGAAATAAATGAAATCACAATAAAATCCCGGCAAGGGAACAACAGTACAACAATCGAATCTCGGCGAGGGAACAATATCAAAAATCCTCTTCTCTTTTCCTTTTCACATTTATTTCACAACTCACTTCACAATCTGAGCCAATGCTCTATAGGGTTCAATTGCCAATTATACTTCCATAATTCATTTTACAACTTGAGTCAACGCTCTTCAATATTCAAATTCCAATATTACTTTCACGAGCCTTGCTCAACAATATAAATCCTCACAAAAGGCATGAACAATACAAACGAAGTCACATTAATCATAGTATAAAACTCATGGGCATGATTTACACCAACGTATAGATACGCGTCACCATGCCTATACGTCGTACTCAACAATTAACACATAGCAAATAGGACGCAACTCTTAATCCCTCAAGCTAGGGTTAGAGCAAACACTTACCTCGATGTCATGAACACAATTCAAGCCTCTACTATCACTTTACCTCTTGATTCCACCACCAATTCGCTCGTATCTAGCCACAAGTTAATTGATTACATCAATAAATGCTAAATGAATCAATTCTAATGCATGAAAATGAGTTTTCTAAAGTTTTACCCAAAAAGTCAAAAATTGCCCCCGGGCCCACATGGTCAAAACCCGAGGTTCGAACCAAAACCCGATTACCCATTCCCCACGAACCCAAATATATAATTTGTTTTGAAATCGGACCTCAAATCGAGGTCCAAATCCCCAATTTTTTAAAAAACCTAGGTTCTACCCAAAACACCAATTTCCCCCATGAAAATCATTGATTTTGAGTTGAAATCAAGAGAAAAGATGTTAAGGATTGAAGAAAATTAGTTAGAAATCACTTACAATCAATTTAGAATAGAAGTTGCCTTTGAAAAATCGCCCTAGAGAGTTTATGTTTTGAGAAGATGTGAAAAATGGTTGAAAATGCATCTAAGTTATGAACTTACAGGTTGCAGGTATCGCAATTACGATCAGGGTTCGCAATTGCGAACCCAGGCTCTGCTAAGCTTGCATTTGCGAAGGGACCTTCGCATTTGCAAAGTCACTTTTGCAATAAATTTGTCGCATTTGCAACGACTGAGGAGTTCAAGGCATCTTCGCATTTGCGAAGGGACTTTCGCATTTGCGGAATCGCTTTGCGATAAAGTCATCATTTTTGCGACCCAAGGCAGCCTAGGCCACTTCTCGCATTTGCGACTCATTGCTCACATTTGCGAGCCAGGCTTCGTTATTTGCGAAGCCTGCAGGCCTGGAGCATACCAGATAAAATCTACAACATCCTAAGTCCAAATTTCAACCCGTGGCCTATCCAAAACTCACCCGAGCCCTCAGGGCTCCGAACCAAACATGCACACCAACCTAAAAACATCATACAGACTCGCTCGTGCATTCAAATCACCAAAATAACATCAACAACTATGAATTTAGCATCAAAATCATGAAATTTCTTAAGAACTTCAAATTTTTCATTTTTCTCAAAAACGATCCGATTCGCGTCATTTCAAGTCCGTTTCTTACCAAAATTAACAGGTTTATCTTAAATCACATATACCGGGCTCCAAAACCAAAATAAGGGCCCGATACCAATGGTTTCAAACATACATTTTTTTCTTTACTTCATAATTAATTCAGCAAAATAATTTCTTTCAAAAATTTATTTCTCGGGCTTGGGACCTCAGAATTCGATTCCGGGCATACGCCCAAGTCCCATATTTTCTTACGGACCCACTAGGACCGTCAAATCATGGGTCTGAGTTCGTTTACCTAAAATATTGACCGAAGTCAAACTAATTCATTTTAAAGCCAAAATTCATCATTTTTCATAGATTTTCCCATATTGGCTTTTCAGCTAAGCACCTGGACTGTGCACGCAAATCGAGGTGAGATAGAAAGAGGTTTTTAAAGCCTCAGAACGTAGAATTTACTTTTAAAACAAGTGATGACCTTTTGGGTCATCATATCCTCCATCTCTAAAACAACCATTCGTCCTCGAACGGACAGAAGAAGGAAGTACCTGAGTCGGGGAAAAGAGGGAGATAACGGCTCCGTATATCGGACTCAGACACCAAGGTCGATGCCTCAGCGGGCTGACCTCTCCACTGAACACGAATAGAAGGAAAACTCTTCAATCTCAACTGACGAACCTGTCGGTCTAGAATAGCTACCAGCTCCTCTTCATAAGACAAGTCATTATCCAACTGGACAGTGCTGAAATCCAACACGTGGAGGGATCGTCGCGATATTTCTGAAGCATGGACACATGAAATACTGGATGCATGGCTGATAAGCTCGACGGCAATGCAAGTCTGTAAGCCACCTCTACCACTCGATCAAGAATCTCAAACGGGCCAATGAACCTAGGGCTAAGCTTGCCCTTCTTCCCAAATATCATCATGCCCTTCATAGGCAACACTCGAAGCAATACTCACTCACCGACCATGAATACCAAATCACAAACCTTACGATCGGCATAACTCTTTTACCTGGACTGAGTTGTATGAAGCCTATCCTGAATAATCCTGACCTTGTCCAAGGCATCCTGAACCAGATCTGTACCCAATAACGAGCCTCTACTGGCTCAAACCATCCAACTGGCGACCGATACTGCCTACCATACAAAGCCTCATAAGGAGCCATCTGGATACTCGACTGGTAGCTGTTGTTGTAGGCAAACTCTGCTAAAGGCAAAAACTGATCCCACGAGCCTCCAAAGTCAATGGCACAAGCTCGAAGCATATCCTCCAAAATTTGAATGGTCCACTTGGACTGCCCGTCCGTCTGAGGATAAAACGATGTGCTCAACTCAATCCGTGTGCCTAATTCTCGATGAACTGCTCTCCAGAAATGGGAGGTAAACTGCATACCTCGATCCGAAATGATAGACTCGGGCACACCATTAAGACGAACAATCTCCCGGATATAGAGCTCAGCTAACCTCTCGGAAGAATAGGAGACTACCACAGGAATGAAATGTGCTAACTTGGTCAGCCTATCAACAATAACCCACACTGCGTCGAACTTCCTCTGAGTCCGTGGGAGTCCAACAATGAAGTCCATAGTGATATGCTCCCACTTCCACTCAGGAATTTCAATCTTCTAGAACAAACCACCAGGCATCTGATGCTCGTACTTAACCTGTTGATAATTCAAACACCAAGTCACATATGTAACGATATCCTTCTTCATTCTTCTCCGCCAATAATGCTACCGCAAATCCTAATATATCTTTGTGACGCCCGGATGAATAGAGTACCAGGAACTATGGGCCTCCTCTAAAATCAACTCTCGAAGCCCATCCACATTAGGTACACAAACTTGACCCTGCAAATCTCAAAACTCTATCATCTCCTAAGGTAACCTGCTTGGCACCTCTGTGTTGCACCATGTCTCTAAATACACACAAATAAGGATCATCATACTCCCGATCTCGGATATGCTCTAATAAAGAAGAACGAGCGACTGTGCAAGCTAACACACGGTTGGGCTCAGAAACATCCAACCTCACGAACTGGTTGGCAAAGGCCTAAACATCCAAAGCAAGTGGTCTCTCACAGACTGGAATATAAGCAAGACTGCCCATACTGGCTGACTTCCTACTCAAAGCATAGGCCACCATATTGGCCTTTCCCGGATGATATAAGATGGTGATATCATAATCCTTTAATAGCTCCAACCACCTTCTCTGCCTCAAATTTAGCTCATTTTGCTTGAACAAATACTACAGACTCTTGTGATCCGTGAACACCTCACATGCCACACTATATAGATAATGCCTCTAAATCTTCAACGTTTGAACAATGGCTGCTAACTCCAAATCATGAACCGGATAGTTCTTCTCATGAATCTTTAACTGCCGTGAAGCATAGGCAATGACCTTGCCACCCTACATCAACACCGTACCAAGTCCAATACGAGATGCATCACAATAAACTATATAAGGCCCTAAACCTGTGGGCAAAACCAACACCGGTGCCGTAGTTAGAGTTGTCTTAAGCTTCTAAAAGCTCACCTCACACTCATTTGACCATCTGAACTTGGCACTATTCTGGGTCAACCTGGTTATCGGGGCTGCAATAGATGAAAACCCCTCCACAAACCGACGATAGTAGCCTGCCAATCCCAAGAAACTCCGGATCTCTGTAGCTGATACTGGTCTAGGCCAGTCCTTGACTGCCTCAATCTTCTTCGGATCAACCTGAATACCCTCTGCTGATACAACATGACCCAGGAATGCAACTGAACTCAGCCAGAACTCACACTTCAAAAACTTAGCATACAACTGACTATCCCTCAAAGTCTGAAGAACCACTCTAAGATGCTGCTCGTGCTCCTCCCGACTACGGGAATAGAATAAAATATTATCAATGAAGACTATCACGAATAAATCCAAATAAGGCCTGAACACTCGGTCTAATGAATCATTTCCCAAGCAAGTCTTGCAACTGCTCCTTCAACTCTTTCAACTCAGGGGGGGGGCATACGATACGGCGGGATAGAAATGGGTTGAGTGTCCGGAGCCAAATCAATGCAAAAGTCAATATCCCTATCGGGTGGCATACTCGGCAGGTCTGAAGGGAATACCTCAGTAAACTCAAGAACAACTGGCACATGATCAATAGAAGGTACCTCAACACTAGAATCACGAACATAGGTCAAATAGGCCAAACACCCCTTCTCGACCATACGCCGAGCCTTCATGTAAGAAATAACACTGCGGGTGGAATGACCATGAGTCACTCTCCACTCTAAATGAGGCAAACCCGGCAAGGCTAAGGTTACCGTCTTGGCATGACAGTCCAAGATAGCGTGGTAAGGTGATAACCAGTCCATCCCCAATATGACATCGAAATTAACCATGTCTAGAAGAAAAAAATCTACACGAGTCTCAAGACCCCCAATCACAATTATACATGAACGATGGACTCGATCTACCACAATAGAATCACCCACCGGTGTAGACACATAAACAGGAGCACTCAAAGAACTACTAGACATGACCAGATACGGTGCAAAATAAGACGACACATATGAGTAGGTAGACCCTAGATCAAATAAAACCGAAGCATCTCTTCTATGAACCAGAACAGTACCCGTACCTCCACCTCTAATACCTCTACCTCCACCTCTAGTACCTCTACCTCCACCTCTAGTACCTCTACCTCCACCTCTAGTTAGCTGAGTGGGATGAACGAGTCCCTCAATGAACCTCCTCACTCTCTCTCTCTCGGTGGAAAGTATGATAAGAGCATGACGAGTCAAGTTAATGAATCTGGTCTCATACTGAGTAACAGTCATAGAACCCTACTGGAGATGCTCAAACTGCCTCTGATAGATCTCTCTCTAAGTGATGGGGAGAAACTTCTCCAGAAATAGCTGAATAAACTGCTCCCAAGTCAAAGCTGATGACCTAACTGGTCTAGCCAAAAAATAATCTCTCCACCAAGTCTTGGCAGATCTAGACGAGCGAAAAGTAGCAAAATCGACCCCATTGGTCTCCACTATCCCCATGTTCATGAGAACCTCATAACAGCTGTCTAGATAATCTTGGGGATCCTCAGAAGATGCACCGCTAAAAGTAGTAGTGAAGAGCTGGTTGAAACCTATCCAACCTTCGCAAAGCCTCCTAAGATGTATTTGATCTAACACCGGTCTGTGCTGCTGTTCGACTGAAGAAGCGATATGTGACTTCACCATTCATGAAAGGACAAGAGTAAAGGTTTCAATTTAGCGCTGAGAGAACCAAAATCGCACGACGGAGAAGAATAGACGTGAAACTTTTCCTAACTCTGTAGCCTCTAGAGGATAAGTACAGACATCTCTGTGCCGATTCCTCAGACTCTACTAAGCTTGTCCGTGAATTGGGAGACCTATATAACCTAGAGCTCTGATACCAACTTGTCACGACCCGGATTTCCCACCCTCGGGAGTCGTGATAGCACCTACTCGTGAAAGCTAAGCAAGCTGCGTAATACAAAATCCCTAACTCTTTTATTTAGCCTTTTTAACTATTTAAACTAACATGTGAATAACCGTGAAATATTAACGATAAATAGATACAAGCGGAAGACTTAATCTGATAAATTAACTATAAACAATACGACAATGCCAACACACATCTCTACCCGAAATCTGATGTCACAATATCACGGATTGTCTATGAATACTACATACAAATGTCTAGAAAGAAAGCAAAATCTGTCTCGAAAGTAAATAAAAACAAAATATACATAAAGATAGAAAGGAAACGTCGGGCCTGCGGACGCCTATAGGACTACCTTGAGATTTCTAACTGGTAAGTGCTTGGCCTAACACCGGCGAAGTAGTGACGAGGCTAGGACCAGACTACCAAATAAACCTGTGCAGTTATATAATATGCAGTAAGAAAATAAAACAGGAATAAACAAGTAAAGAAGGGAAGGGGTACATGCTGTGGGGGAATATCAGTACCAACAGTAAATTAAGAGAAAAACATAAGAACAATTTAGAATTTTACAGCCAAACAATAAGGAACTCGTAATCAATCTATGAACACTTCGTATTATCAATTGTTGCAGCGCGCAACCCGATCCCAAAACATAATAACTCTGTTGCGGCGTGCAACCGATCCATTCCATTTATCACTGTTGCGGCGTGCAACCTGATCCAATTATATTATTGTTGCGGCGTGCAATCCGAACCCAATATAGTATTGTTGCGGCGTGCAACCCGATCCATGTATAATATTGTTGCAGCGTGCAACCCGATCCAAATATAATATTGTTGCGGTGTGTAACCCAATCCAAATATAATATTGTTGCGGTATGCAACCTGATCCCAATATACAATTCAACCCCAATCACAATGGAGCCCCGATAATGGAACAATAAGGGAACAACAAAATCTCGGCAAGGGAATCAATAACAACATAATAAAATCAAGTAACAACAGAAGATCAGTAAATAAACGTAAAGGACAACATAACTCAATTGTCAGCAAGATTCATTAAAATCAAGGACAAGTGCACGGCATCACCCTTCGTGCTTTAACACTCTCTTACCAAAACAATACTAACAAGAAATAAGGGCAAGGAAATAAATGAAATTTTCCACACTCATAGCATTTTCCACACTCATAGCATTTTTCATCAATTTTATCTTGTTCGTTATATTACCTGGATCGCCTAGGTGGAATCCTACCTCTTCTCACATTCCTGAATCTTCTCATTAAACCATCTATGTTTCTTGACACCATGGTAATTTCTTCTTGAAGAGCTTCATGATCATCATCGATATCATTTTCAGCTATTTCAGTTGTGGCCTTGAATGCAACTGTTTTCTTCTTGGTTTGTTTTCTTGAGATGTGTTTTCTCGAAAGCTATGAGTTCTCCTCGAAGTTCATAATATGATTGCTTATTCAGATGATGTGATTTAAGTATGACTACTTTGGTCTGCCAAGTAGTGGGTAGGCTTCTAAGAATCTTTCTAACTTGATCACCACTTGAGTACGGTTTGCCAAAAGCTTTTAGATCACTAATGATTTTACTGAATCTGGCAAATAGCTCTTCAATAGATTCTCCTTCTTTCATTTGAAAGAGTTCATAATTATGAACCAACATGTTGATATGTGTTTCCTTTACTTTGCTGGTTCATTCGTATGTAACTTCAAGTTTTGGTTGTATCACAACTGGAAATTTTCTCATACTCCTTGCCATTTATAGCATTGTAGAGCAAATTTCTCACCTTATTATTAACTTGTACAACTTCCATTTGCTCATCTGTATATGAATCTATATCTTCGAGATCAGCAAGTGGTTGAGCTGTAGCCGGCAGGGGATAGTTCCCCTTTTTGATAGCTCTCTAGACTTTAAAATCATAAGCTTTTGTGTATATTTCCATACGTACTTTCCAGTGAGAGAAATATTGTCTATTGAAGTATGGTGGCCTTACTTGCGAAGTTCCTTCTTGGAAGAGTGCTCCTATGATAATTTGATTTGCCATGATCTTTTCTCACAAGTTGTTAAGCGAACGAAAAATATAAGCCTAGCTCTGATACCAATTGAAAGTACAAAGGGGAGGTGAATTGTTTATTTTTAAAATTAATCGCTACCAGTTCACTAGTTTTATAATTAGTCGACTAGATATAATAACTTGATAACAGTAAGGACAGAATTTAAGATGCAGAAAATAAAGACAGCGAAATTTTTATACTGGTTCAGATTCAATGTGAATCCTAGTCCAATCTCCTTGGGTTGCAAGGAGTTCTCTTTCAGTGAATGAGTTTCTCGAGTACATGGTGAATGGTATGATTTACAACGATAGCTCAGTTCCTATATCACTCGTTTCTCTTTGATACAATGCCTCACCAGTGTTGTTCTCTTTTTCTTCTATAACTAGTTAACAACAGATCTAGTAGAGCTACAATGTTTACTTGTAGCAGAACAAAAAGAGGGTATTTGGTTCGATCAAAATATGTGTGCTAAGGTACAGATATAAGTTTAAATACTTTGAGAGAGGTTTAATTTCTGGAGAGATTTGCCAACCCAAGAGATTTGATCCTTAGAAAGAAATTGATTTTTTCCATGAATAGGGTTATTCAGTAACGTTTTGTCTTGACGAGAGGCTTTAGTGACTTCCCTTATACGTGACATGATAGGCCGGATATCCTTCCTTGAATCTTGATCCTTCTAGGTTTAGTATACTTGATTGATTATCTTGTAAGATCTTCAATACTCTTGATTGATTTGATTCCTTCAGTCTAGCCTTAATTTATTCCGTCAGTATTAGACGCTATCATTGATTCTTTTAATCTTGGATGCTTTCCTTGATTTTCTCTAATTGATTCCTTCAATCTTGTCTGCTATCCATAAGTTCTTTGATTTTCTCTGATTGATTCCTTCAATCTTGAATGTTATCCATGAGTTCCTATACAAAGAATAAATATATTATTTTCAATATTAAAATCAGATCTAACACTCTGCAGTGCCTGTCTTCACCACGGCGCAGCCAACCGTGCCCTGGTCGTGTTTTGAACCTCCGATTTTCACATTCCAAGGACCACAATTTCAGCAAGGCATGACCTATGTCACTCCAAACTCATATACTCAACCTTCACAGTATGAGTTCCTAGCTGAACCAGAAAGAATGGCCAAGAATCTCGAGCAAGAAGAAATGGCTCAGAATATGAAAATGCTGGAACAAAGCCTGAAAAACATGCGAGGCCTGAGGGCAAAAAGAGTTTCTCATACTCTGACCTGTGTATGTTTCGCCATGTTCACTTACCGGCTAGTTTCAAGATACCAAAATTTGAAAAGTACGACTGGCACGGAGACCTGATCGCTCATCTGAAATGATATTATAACCAGCTAAGGGGCGCTGGTGGAAGAGAGGAATTGTTGATGGTCAATTTTGGAGAGAGACACATCGGAATTGCTTCCGAGTGGTACATGGATCAATAAATTACCCATTGACATGTGTGGGACGATTTGGCCCGAGATTTTGTTCGCTAGTTCCTGTATAATGTGGACATTGATCCCGACAGAAACCCTTTGTCCAATTTGAAAAATAAAACCATGGAAAGTTTCTATGAATATGTTATCAAATGGCGCAAGCAAGCCACCAGGGTAAAGCCTCCTTGGACGAAGCAGAAATGGTTAAGGTCTTCTTACATGCCTAAGAGTCAGACTATTTCTAGAACATAATGTCTGCTATGGGTAAGTCGTTAGCTGAGGCTATCAAAATTGGGGAGATGGTCGAAAATGGTTTTAAAAATGGGCCGAATCTTGAGTCATGCCACCTTTAAGGCCACATCAGAGGTAGTTTAGAATGGTTCGGGGGGTTTGATGAACAGAAACAGGAGAGAAAAGGGAGTCGTGATGGCTTCAAGCTCGAGGGGGCTCGCAGGTCATTCAACCAATGATAAATGTTTCCTAAGGTCCCACATCACTATTATCCCCATCAAGATGTTGCTTATGTCGTGGCACCGCCTCCTTATGCAGTGATGAATGCACAACCTTACACGCGGACATAATATTATACACAAAATCGAGCTCCACCGCCTAGAAATGCTCGTCCCTACCAAGCTCCATATAATCCCCAACCAAATGTTCCCCAATACTAACCTCGCCCAAGAGAGCCCCTAAAAAAGAATCAGTTCACCCCTATCGATGAATCGTATTCAAGTTTTTTTTCAAAAGCTAATCGGCTAGGTCTGCTACAGCCAGTGGCCCCGAACCGGACGAACCCCAAGCCCCCCTCACACCGAGCTAATGCTAGATGTAAATACAACTCTGGAGTAGTGGGACATGATACTGGAGACTGTTGGATCTTAAAAGAGCAGTGGAAGACCTCATCGAGGTCAAAGCAATAGTTCTTAAGGATGAAGAGACCCCTAATATGACGAACAATCCTATGCCTACTTACACCAGTGGGCCAATAGTTGGAATGATTTGTGATGATGGAGAATTTGATTCAGTACTCAGGTCCATTGCAACCATTGTCTAGATAGAAGAAAGGCCAAAAAACAGTTGCCAAACATGAAAGTTCCATGCCAGACGGGAGTCTCAATAGCCGGTCTTACTATCCTTTCTGCGTCCAGATGTTTTACTTTTATTGTCTTACTTTCCAATGTAAACCCTTCTATCTTTAAAATTCAAATAAATGAAATCAATAGTTCATCATCAATATCTCCTCTTGACTTTGTCACTTCTCTTATTCTTTTTTCAGCTAGAATAAATATAGGTTTTAATAACATGACATGCTTGCGAACTTCATGCCCGGATCCTAAAATGCTGTCAGACTTCGAAATAATGAATCAGAATGCAATGAAGATAAGTTTAAGAAAATAAAACAAAGAATCAGAACAACTAAAAGAAAGTTGGCTCCAGATTGAAAAGGTCCATACATTGTAACGAGAGTACTGCCAAAAGAGAGCATTGTACTTAGGAAACATCAAATGAAATGTCCCTGAAACAACTGTCAACGCGGATGTAGCCAAAAGGTACTACGCTTTATCCTCTATATAGCATTAATGTTCTCCAGTTGGGATGAAGAAGGCTTTCATTCTCGCTACTCAAACACCATTAACCTATTTGCCAACTCTTTGAGTCAGTTACCTTTCTTTGATTACCCACTTGGAATTTGAAAGTGTTATTGAAAAAAAAGGGAAAAGGAAAAAAACACAAAAAGAAGGCAAAAAAATGAAATGAAAAATAAATAAAAAAAAGAAAGAAGAAGGGGAAAAAGGGAAAAATAAAAGGAAAGAGAAAAGAAAACAATACAGAAGAAAGACAAACAAAAATAAAAAGAGTTCATGTTAATTGAACTGCATTTGACTCGACTCCGAAAGGATACGTAGGCAGCCTCTCTCTGGGGTTCAGTCACACCAAAATAAAAATCCACATTCCCCCTAAAAGTAAAAACTAGGGCAGATGTTACAATAATTTGGCAATGGTTTTTCTTGAAAAGTTCCAAAGTTGTAATTCAATCCAAATTCTTCTTACCCAAATCTTTTTCAAGTCCTTCCGATCAATTGGCAAGAATGCCCAAAAATTGGAAAATATAGTTACTCGACTATGATGCAATCAAAATGAGAGAAATAAAATGATAGTCTTATTGATGAAAACCCTCATGGGCACCGTAAGGCGACAGTGAGTAGAGAAAACAAAACGAGAGAGTCTTATTAGTGAAAAATCGCAAAGAGCACTATAAGGAGATGGTGAGAAGAGAAATGAGAGAAGTCAGCTGGTGAATACCCACAAAGGGCTTCACTGATCGAAAAGAGGATCCTCACAATCATTGGCATTGACATAGTCCTGGGCAAGGTCTCTCAGTTTCGAGGCAAAAGTTGTGATAAATTTTTGAGAGTCGGACGGTTTACACAGATGAAGCATCCAGTCCAAAAGTCATATCATGTTCATTGAAGTCCGCATATACTTCCAGATAAGTCATTCTTTTTGTTCCCCGAAAGGGACACCTTTTATTTAAACTCATTCTCCATTCCATTGCTTGTTTTTCTTTGAGTCTCTTTTGGTCTAACTTTGTTCCAAAATAAGGCAAAGAAAAGATGGCAAGACTGATTTATAGGGCTCTCGTTTGATACAAGCTAATATGCAAAAAGGCACCAAGCCTCAGCAGGAGCATCAAGTCGACCCCGACTAGCCATAGCAGCCGATGCTTCGAAATCAAAAACTCTTGGAAGGAGGAAATCAAATTAAAGTGCCTACAAGTGCAAAATAAAGTTGGAAAGGTTAAGTCCCACGTGGCTAACCATCTTGGCAAGGTTTGAAAAGCCAAAGTTTCCCAACGCTCTGAAATTAAAAATTGGAAGAAAGAACTCATAAGTGAAAGTTTTACGAGGCAAAATAAAGTTGAAAAAGATTAAGTCCCACGCGACTAATCGTCACGACAAAAGTTTGAAAAACCAAAGGTTCTCTGGGGCCAGAAATGCAATTGGTATCCAAAAAACAACCAGTTGCAGTTGAAATCATCACCAAGGAAGTCGGGCCGAGATCAAGTGACTGAAATACTCAATGCCACGAAACCAACCATAATTTTAAACTGACAAATTTTTCTTTGTTTGAAAAAATATAGGAAACAGGTGCAATCCAAAAGCAACTTTGCAAGAAGGAGGCGCAGCCAAAAAAAACTGCGCGAGAACTAGAAACAACTATGCAACAGCAACAACTCCAAAAAGGGAAGTCTTTTCCAAATTCTTTCCCGCATTTTACTCATTCTCTTAATAAAGAGAAGAAAAAAATTCAAAATCATGGTAGTATAGGGTACACCAATCCCTAGCTGCAATTTCTACCTAGTCCTCTTTTCCAACATAGCGTCACCACTCCCTAGTTGATATTATTTTAGATATAGGGTCTCCACTCCCTAGTTGTTGTTAATTTAAGTCATAGGGTCTCAACTCCCTAGTCTTCTTTTCCAAGATAGGGTCTCCACTACCTAGTTTATGTTATTTTAAGGCATAGAGTCTCCACTCCCTAGTCTTCTTTCCAACATAGGGTCTCCACTCGCTAGTTGATGTTATTTTAGACATAGGTTCTTCATTCCCTAGTCTCTTTTCCAGCATAGGGTCCTCACTCCCTAGTTGATGATATTTTAGACATAAGGTCACCACTCTCTAGTCTCTTTTCCAACATAGGGTCTTCACTCCCTAGTTGATGATATTTTAGACATAGGGTCACCACTCCCTAGTCTCCTTTCCAACATAGGGTCTCCACTCCCTAGTTAACAATATTTTAGATATAGGGTCACCACTCCTTAGTCTCTTTTCCAACATAGGGTCTCCACTCCCTAGTTGATGATATTTTAGACATAGGGTCACCACTCCCTAGTCTTTTTTCCAACATAGGGTCTCCACTCCCTAGTTGATGATATTTTAGACATAGGATCATTATTCCCTAATCTCCTTTCAAACATAGGGTCTTCACTCCTTAGTTGATGTTATTTTAGACATAGGGTCCCCATTCCCTAGTCTCCTTTCCAACATAGGATATTCACTCCCTAGTTGATGTTATTTTAGACATAGGGTCCCCATTTCTTAGTCTTTTTTCCAATATAGGGTCTCCACTCCCTAGTTGATGTTATTTTAGACATAGGATCCCTAATCCCTAGTCTCCTTTCCAACATAGGGTTCCCACTCTCTAGTTGATGTTATTTTAGACATAGGGTTACCACTCCCTAATCTCCTTTCCAGTATATGGTACATCAATCCCTAGTTGCATTTTCTAACATAGGGTCTTCACTCCCTTGTTGATAATATTTTAGACATAGTGTCTCCACTCCCTAGTTTCCTTTCCAACGTAGGGTCTCCACTCCCTACATGATGTTATTTTAGACATAAGGTTCTCACTCCCTAGCTCCTTTCCAACATAGGGTCTCCACTCCCTAGTTGATGATATTTTAGACATAGAGTCACCACTCCCTAGTCTCCTTACCAGTATAGGGTACATCACTCCCTAGCCGTGTTTTTAACATAGGGTACACCACTCCCTAGTTAAGTTGAGCTGAAATGCAAGGTACATCATTCCCTGATATTATTACCAATTGATCTTAAATGTAGTGTACACCATTCCTTGATATCTTTATTAATATAGGGTACATTATTCCCTCATCGCATTTTCCCAACATAAGGTACACCAATCCTTAGTTGAATCAACATTTAGGCAATCAGGGTAAACCATTCCCAAAGAATCATATTTTTCCCAGGTGAACCAATCCCAACCTTTTATGGCTTTCAATAATGAAGTAGTATAGAATTTTGTTACAAATAACTCATGAATTTTTTTAGTGAACACTAGGGTAGAAAATTTTCGTTTGTTTTTCTGTTTTGGTATCAGAGCAGGTTTTACCTCAAGGCATGAGTTTCGAGATGACCAAACGAAGAAGTCTCAATCCAAAAAAAGGAAGTGAATCCAAAATGGAGAAGGGGATGAAAAAATATGGACTACTCAAGACATGACTGAAGTCACGAGCATTGTGTGTCCCCCTTTGATTAGAAGAAGCCATAGAAGAATGAACTAGCACCTGCAGCTAGCAAACATCAAGGTTCAGATCAAAGTCCTCCTAAAGAACCAGTCAAGATTCAAGACCCAGCTTCAGAAAACTTATATATAGGAATCTTGTAACTCATAGCTGATAGGCTTGTTTAGTTTTTTTTAATTCTGATTTTGGTGTAATAAAGAGTTCAGCAAGTAGTAACAACAGCAATAGCAGTGAAATCACAGCTTTCCGATAGTCCCAACTACCAAAACTTCCAGAACTACACTGACCTGATTCCTTTATAGCCAAGGATATGTAGGCAACTTTGGAAACAAGGTTAGGTCAAACTTTTTCAAAATGTTTCTCGTGGGGTGTTAAACGGGTAAAAATTACTCATAATCGCTCACTTTATCTTTGCCCGAAAAGTCTTCAAGTTCTCGAGCAAAGAGGGGCAGCTGTGAGAACTTAATTTTTGCCCCATAGAGGAATTTATTCCTAAAAATAGTCCAAAATAATTTTAATTGCTTTTATAGCATTTTAGGAACTTTTCTTTTATTTGTTTTACATTTATTTGCATTGTTTATGCATATTTAGAAATGTTGTAAATCACAAAATCATTAAAAGTATTTTATCATTCATTTAGTGTTAATTGCATTTAGGAATTAATCTTAGGTTAAAAGCATTGTTAAAGTAAAAGTCACAAAAAAATGCACATTAGTTATTGGTGGGTTTTTCCTTGCATCTTTAGTCTTAATTAATTAATTTTAATATATTTAATCATTTAGTTGTTAGTTTAAACATAGATAAGTGATTCAATTTTGCAAATTTGATTAATTGGCCAAATGTGAAACTTAACAAAAAAATAAGAAAAGAGGACTGTCCAAAACTGGGCCAATTTCCAAACAGCCTAGTAAATTTCCCCAAGCCAGCAGCCCAAGTTCCCCCACAATTACCCGGTCCAGCCTCCTAGACTTTCAGTCACCCAAACGACGTAGTACCATAAGAATACTATGTTGTTTCTTCTTCTTCAATTATTAAAATTATCCATCTCCCCAATCCCCACAGATAGAACACCCCCTACTATACCAAACCCTAGTGGCCCCATCTCTCACTTCACTCTCACATATATTCCTTCTCCTCTGCTCACACATATAAGGCAAAGAAATTCGCTCACCTTCCTCTCACACGGCTCTCATCAGCATCTACTTTCTCTCATTCTCACACACCTCACACAGAAGCTAAAACCCTTTCCTAAATTCAAATCAAGCTCTTAAGAGACTGGTTTTGTTGTTGTTTATTTGTGTTATATGTCGGCTAAGGATGAAATGAAGAAAGGAAATAAGGAAAAAGAGATAGGCAATAAAACAAAACTCATGTGAGAGGCACACACTAAATTGGACGGCGGAGATACATCAATAAAATAAAGGGCTTAGAATTGTTATCAACTCTCTAACGGATTTGGGCCAGCAGAAGGAGTTTATAACGGAATTGGGCCTAACTAATTGGGCAGTTATGATCGGGTAATTTCTGTTATTTCCTCTCCCAACTCTCTTTCTCTCTCTCTAAACTTCTCATTCTCTTCTTCCTTCTCTCTAAAAACCTCCATTAATTCTACAGGTGATAGCTTGGATTCAATGAAGATTAGAAGCATTTGAGATTAGAAGCTTTGTTCTTAGAGTGACTTTCAATTCTCAATTCGTTGGTTCACTTGTAATATTTGAACAATTCAATAAAATCACCATTTCCGTCCCAAATTTGTATTTCAATTCATTAGTATATTACAATTGGTATCAGAGCTTCTTCCTGACCAGTACAAAATGACAGGAGCAGAAACAAGAACTAAAGCTACAGACGAGTCTCTAAAGAAATTAGAGACGCAATTCCAACAGTACATGACTACAAATGATGAAAGATTAGAAAATATGGGGAAAAACTAGAATTGTTAGTGGAAAAGCTGCTTCCTCCACAAGATGGACTTCTGGGCAGTGCGCCAATGGAGAGTCTCTCAAATTTGGGCCAATCACCAGGCCATGGGTGGGGGATAACAAGAATAACCTAGGAGGAAGGAACAATGGCCATTCGTCTCAATCGCTAGTGGAAATGCCTTACTTTGAAGGAGTAGATCCTTGTGCATGATTGAGGAAATGTGAAAGGTTCTTCCAGCATAACCACATCACTGATCCACAACAAAAGCTTGAGGAGGCAGTCCTTCACCTCAATGGTAAGGCTGAATCCTGGTTCTTTTCCTATCACATAAGTAAAGGAGTAGTTAGATGGTCAGATTTTACTACTGAAAATTTGTAGTAGATTTGAGGGTGCATCTAACAGCAAATTAAACCTAATTGGGAAATTCAAAAAAGTAGAACAAATAGGATCAGTAGACGAGTATTTGGAGAAATTTGAAGAACTCAAGGCTTAGGTGTTAATAAGGAATCCTACTATACCAGAAGAGTTCTTCCTAGAATTATTCATAGAAGGATTAAAAGAAGAAATTAGGCATACAGTTAAAATGTTGGATCCCTATTCATTCAACAAGGCAGTAGAGAAGGCCAGGCATAAGGAGAACCTATTGGAAGTTGTTACTAAGGCTGGAAAATCACAGTGGAACAAAGGACCAACTACAGGTTACTATTCCCAACCTATTAAGAGTTCAAATGGGGGTCCGAGTTATTCTAATAACAAACTATTTGAGAGTAGAAAGGCTTAAGGTTTGTGTTATAAGTGTGGAGAAAAGTATCACCCTGGGCATCAATGTAAACCTAGGCAACTGAATGCTATATCAGCAGCTACTGAGGAGGACTTAGAAGCGGCCCTTCAGCAAGAAGAAACAGTGGTAATACCATAAGAAGAGATAGAGGATGAGGCAATAAGCCTAAATGCACTATCTGGCACTGAAGTTCCCAACACCATCAAGTTGAGAGGCGAGGCCAAAAAGAATTCTCTAACTATTTTGCTGGATTCAGGAAGCACACACAGCTTTTTGGATATGGAAGCAGCCAGAAAAATAGGTTGTCTTATTGCAGAAGCTGTGCCCATGAGAGTAACAGTAGCAAATGGCAACTACTTAATGAGTTTGCACATTTGCCATAAATTCAGGTGGAAAATACAAGGTATAGAGTTTGAAGATACAGTCAGAATAACTAGGCTGGGTGGAAATGACATGATATTAGGGGGTGATTGGATGAAAAGGCATAATCCAGTCCTACTTGACTTTGTGGAGTATAAAGTGCAAGTAACTCACAAGGGGAAGAGGGTAGAACTTAAAGGAATTTACAACCAAACAGAGCTAAAGAGCTTGTCAACCAATGGAGTGAGACAACTACTTAAAAAGGGGCAGGCCATACGGTCTCATTTATTCACAATTTCAGCAGAAGAAGTGACAGAATCAAGTATAATACCTGCAGCTATTGACAAGGTACTGAAGCAGTTTCCAGATGTCTTCCTGGAACCAACATCCTTGCCTCCAAAGAGGGCTCATGACCATTACATTCCCCTGAAATCATATGCAAATCCTGTAAGTATTAGACCTTACATATACATTTTTTTTCAAAAAAATGAAATAGAGAAACAAGTGAGTGAAATGCTCAACAATGATATTATACAGCCAAGCCATTCCCCATTTTCATCCCTTGTTTTATTAGTCAAGAAAAAAGATGGAAGTTGGAGGTTTTGTATTGACTATAGAGCTTTAAACAACATGAATATTAAGGACAAGTTTCCTATATCCTTAGTTGATGATTTAATGGATGAATTATGTGGGTCATGCATATACTCTAAAATAGATTTAAGGGTTGGTTATCACTAAATAAGAATGGGGGAAAAGGACATTTATAAGACTGCATTTAGAACACATTTGGGATATTATGAATTTAGGGTAATGCCCTTTGGACTGACTAATGCTCCTGCCACCTTTCAGTCACTTATGAACCATGTTTTTAAGAATTATCTTAGGAAGTTTGTGTTGGTGTTCTTTGATGATATTCTAGTATACAGCTCTACTATGGAGGACCGTGTTCTACATTTGAGGAAAGTACTGGAGATATTGAGAAGGGATCAACTTTTTGCTAAATTGTCCAAGTGTTCTTTTGGCCAGCCCAAGGTAGAATATTTGGGGCACATAATATCAGGAGAAGGGGTTTCCCCAGACTCTTCAAAGATTGAGGCTATGGCTTCTTGGCCCACTTCTAAAACTATTAAGACCCTTAGAGGGTTTCTTGGGTTGACAGGATACTATAGGAGATTCATCAGGTCATATGGGATTATAAGCTGACCCCTAACCAACTTGTTGAAGAAAAAATGGCTTTCACTGGGATGCAGAAGCTGAGACCTCATTTCAAGCCCTTAAACAAGCCATGTCCAGTGCACCTGTGCTAGCATTGGCAGATTTCAACAAGCCTTTCATAATTGAGACCGATGCTTGTTCTAAAGGGATGGGGCAGTTCTAATGCAAGAAGGCAGACCTATTGCTTATTTCAACAAAGTTTTAGCTCCTAGACACTTGGGACTATCTACATATGAGAAGGAATTCATGGATGTACTATCAGCTGTGGATAAATGGAGAAATTATCTCCAGGGAGGCCATTTTATAATAAGAACAGACCATCACAGCTTGAAGTATCTACTAGAGCAAAGAGTGACCACTACTCTGCAACAGAAAGGTCTTACCAAATTATTGGGACTTGACTATGAGGTCCAATATAAAAAGGGTGCTGAAAATAGGGTGGCTGATGCATTATCCAGGAGACAAGAGGAAGAATCATCATTATTTGCCTTATCTTCTACTGAGCCTACTTGGATGAGTGAGGTGGAGCAAAGTTATGAGCATGATCCTGATGCTCACAAATTGATCACTGAATTGATAACAAATACCAACAACAGTTCCAATCATACCTTACTGTAGGGAATTTTGAGGTATGACCAGAAGATCTACATTGACAAGGGAACAGATCTAAGGACTAAGATTTTTGAAGCACTGCACTAATCCCCCTTGGGAGGATACTCTGGGCAGCAGGGCACTTATAAAAGGATGAGGATGATTTTCTATTGGCCTAATATGAAGAATGATGTCTATAAATGGGTTTCCGAATGTGATACTTGCCAAAGGGTGAAGACTGAAAACATACATACACCTGGACTCTTACAACCCTTACCAATTCCTAAGTTACCATGGCAGGACATAGCCATGGATTTTGTGGAAGGGTTACCTTCATCAGGCTATAGAAATGCTATACTAGTGGTGGTGGACAGGCTTACCAAGTATGGCCATTTCCTAGCTCTCAAACATCCCTTCACAACACAAGATGTGGTTGACCTGTTTTTGAGAGACATTTACAAACTACATGGGTTGCTTAAGACAATTATTTCTGATAGGGACAGTGTGTTCACTAGCCAGTTTTGGCAGAGACTATTCAAGTCCATGGGGGTCAAGCTGAATATGTCCACCTCTTACCATCCTCAAACAGATGGACAGACGGAGAGGTTAAACAGATGCTTAGAAGCTTATCTAAGGGCTATGGTGTTTACTAATCCTAGGCAGTGGGTTAAATGGTTACCCTTGGCAGAATGGTGGTACAACACCAACCATCACAGCTCCTTAAAGACTACTCTTTTTCAGGCATTGTATGGGTTTGCACCACCTCAGATTCCCTTGGGGTCACTACCCCAACCAGCTCAGACACAGGCCGGTACTTAGATAGCACAAAGACAGCAAATGTTACAGATTCTTTAAGGACAACCTCACTCAAGCCCAAACAAGAATGAAGTTTTATGCCGATAAGAATAGATCTGACAGGGTTTTAGAGGTGGGTGATTGGGTTTACCTAAAGCTTCAACCTTACAGACAAGCTTCAGTCGCAGTTAGGAAGAACCTTAAGCTAAGTGCTAATTTTATGGTCCCTACAAGGTTCTACAAAGAATAGGGTCAGTAACTTACCGGGTGGAGTTACCGCCGGGATCTCAGATCCACCCTATGTTCCACGTTTCTCAGCTGAAAAGGCGCGTAGGTCCTAACATCATTCCACAACCACAACCTCCGATCTGCGATGAGGATGGCTGTATCTTAGTCCAACCAGTGACAATCTTGCAAAGGAAGATGGTGAAGATGAATAATGGGGTGGGTGTCAAGGTTTTGGTTTAATGGGCTAATTTGAGGGTTGAGGATGCAACTTGGGAAGATTGGAGATATATCAAAAGCAAGTTTCCAGAGTTTGTGGCTAATCTCTGACCTTGAGGATAAGGTCATTGTCTTCATCGGAGGGGTATTGTTATATGTTGGCTAAGGATGAAATGAAGAAAGGAAATTAGGGAAAAGAGATAGGCAATAAAACAAAACTCACGTGAGAGGCACACACTGAATTGGACGGCTGAGGTACATCAATAAAATAAAGGGCTTAGATTTGTTATCAACTCTCTAACGGATTTGGGCCAGCGAAAGGAGTTTATAACGGAATTGGGCCTAACTAATTGGGCAGTTATGATCGGGTAATTTCTGTTATTTCCTCTCCCAACTCTCTTTCTCTCTCTAACCTTCTCATTCTCTTCTTCCTTCTATCTAACAACCTCCATTAATTCTACAGGTGATAGCTTGGATTCAATGGAGATTAGAAGTTTTTGAGATTAGAAGCTTTGTTCTTAGAGTGATTTTCAATTCTCAATTCGTTGGTTCACTTGTAATATTTGAACAATTCAATAAAATCACCATTTCAGTCCCAAATTTGTATTTCAATTCATTAGTATATTACAATTTGCTGGGACTGTAGCTGTGCTTCCTTCATATTTTATCACTGTATTCTTCTTATTTCTACTCTCCGAGGTACTGTTTGGTCCCCAATAGTGTTATCCTTTTTTGAATTAATGAAATACATGATATAATTGTAATTGTCTGCGGTTTTGTGTGGAATTGAAAGTGCTTTGTGCTGTTTTGTATTTAACGTCCTATAAGCATGTAGAATTTTTCCTTCAAATCTCAATTCATGAAACATGAAGTAGTTGTCGATTATGTGTTTGATTAAAATAAGTGTACTGGATTTGGAGTTGTTAAGCAGCTTCCGAAGTTCTAGCATTTGTTAGAGAAAGGACTCATTAATGTTTGCTTCAAATCAGTGATTTAAATGCTTTTGGCCTAATTTGAGTAATACAACTTTGATTCTGTCAATTGAGCAGTGTAATCTCAGTTGATTATCGTTAAACAACCATTCTTACGAATCATGTATGTAAATCTGCACAAATTTTCTGTTTTAATCGTTGCTTGAAATGCTATTTTGATCGCTTAGTTCATTAGCTTTCAGTCCTTGTTAACGCTGAATTGGGCATAATGTTTGTCTTAGATCTGCCTAGCTTTTTCTCTTCTGTGATGTTGATTTGTGAGTTTAGCTGGGTATTAGTAGCACTCATTGGACAATGAACATCCTGATAAATAGATTAAACTTGCACGAGAAAGTTCAAAGATCACTGTAAATTATTAGAATATTATTTGCACAACTTGGATTGATGTATAAACTCTCCTAACATTGAATTGTAATTAGATATACACTTGGATGATTTGGCAAGACCATTGTGATGATGTATGAATTGAATATTCTACAAAAATTAGAATTGAAATGGGCCTTGAACAAATGTCCTCTACACTTGCCCATCCCGTTTCGGTAATTCTCAGAATTAACCCAATTCACGTGAGTTTTAGATATAAGCTAATAAGGTGTAATAGATGTATAATTTTGTGAAAGTAGGAAGCTTGCCTAACCTAGTTGAATAGTGTGGATGTAAATTCTTTTCACTTCAATCCTAAACCTTAGGAACATTAAACAACTTTCGAACATTGTAACTTGTTTGAGGCGTGATTAATAATAAATTATTGTGATTGTGGGTACGGTTTCCGTGATATAGTCATGATACGTAATTCCAAACTCAAGTGCGTGTTTCACGCGACTTGACCATAACTTCAAATAATTAAAATAAACATGTTGTGAATTACGGGTACATTTCACATAGTGTGATTTGCAATATGTATAATAACAACGAGTGTGTAACATGGCGACTTATTCAAATAAACTTCATAAATACTAAAAATGCTTGAAACAAAAGCAGTGTAAAGGCAGTAATGTGTAAAAGGTTTTAACAGGTAATAATTCAGATAATTAGGCCAATTATTAATTGTTGAGCGACCGTGCTAAAACCACGAAACTTGGGAGTGTCTCACACCTTCTTCCGGATTAACAGAATTCCTTACCTGGTCTTTTGTGTTCGCGGACCATATATAGAGTTAATTTCCTCGATTTTAGATTTTAAAATAAACCGGTGACTTGGGACACCGTAATAATTATTTCAAGTGATGACTCTGATTAAATAAATAATTCTATTTCGAAAAATATCACTTTAATTGGAAAAACTCCTTATTTTTTGAAAAAATGAGATGTGATAAAGGTCTTATTGCTACTGGTGAGGCTTCCTTCGTAGTATGCTTTCCATTGTAGCCTCGCTAAAAACTGTTAGAAAATCTCAATTGGAACAAAAACTGAACGAAGAAAAAAAAAGTGTAGCACATACTTTCAGTACAACCAAGGTTCATCAGCAATAGTATCTCTTAAGGTGCGCCACATTCCACTTGCTTGGAAACTTTTTTCCATTTTGATTTTCTAATTCGTATAACCCTTTCTCGGTGACAGCTGAAACCCGATAGGGGCCTTCCCATGTTGGACCTAGCTTCCCCGCATTGAGCACCCGGGTGTTCTGAGTTACTTTCCTTACAACTGTCTCTTACTTTGAAATAACGGAGGTTGGCTCTTCGATTGTAATATCTCTCTATTCTTTGCTTTTGGCTGCCATCTTTATATGTGCCAAGTCCCTGCGTCCATCGAGTAACTCCAAATTTACTAACATTGTTTCGTTGTTTGCTTAAACTCCATTTATGGAGTTACATCCACAAACCTTGTCTCATACGTGCTTTTTGTGTCTTTCGATTTGATATGATCCTGTATATAAGTCTTGGTTAGAGTTGTTGTTGGTCACAGCTTAAGGACTGAGTGTTTTAAACTTGAGAGCAGTTCAATTAACTCTGTGTGTAGTGTCACTCGTATAGCCAAGCTTAGCATCCTTTTGGGTAAGAAATTATTCGTTTGGGCCTGATGTGTTGGGCCTGCTTTGGTATTGGAAGTCTAAAGAACACTATTTGCACCTGGAGTTTGGGCCTGCAGACCACATGGAGTTCAAAACCTGTTTGAAGGCCTGATAAGTAGGGATTTTGACTGTTTATTAGCACCTTTTTGCTCTTGTCTTAGTCCAAAAGTATCGAATTATGTTCCCAAAACTAATGAAATCGTACAAATTGCATGAATGCTGGAAGTTTGGTCTCCCATAATGAATTCCGACTCAAAAAAAAAAGCCTTCCGAAGCAAAGACAATAAAGGGCGTAGAAGCATAGATGTCCGGTCTTTGTAAGGAATTTTGCGGTCGCAGAATTCTATATGTGGCCGCAAACTAAGAAGCAAAACCCAATAGGATTTTCAGCAATGTGCGGCCGCAGAACATGCATTTTACTGACAGATTCAAAGTTGAGAGGATATGCAAAAAGACAAAGTCCTGAATCCCTTGTGAAGAGCGAAGCACACAGGAATTGTGCGTCCGTAAAAGATTGCCTCACGGCCGCAACCCAGAAATATGTAGCGACAGAACTCTCCTTCTTGCCAGCTGAAGAATTTTGTGGACCGCACATGGAATTGTGCAGCCGCAGAACCTCTCGAGGGTCATTTTTGTCCACGATTTTTGGCTCTGTATAAATAGATGAGTTTCACAAAATTAGGTCAAGTTTGAACATCTAAAGCTGCTGTAGCCGTTTCTTTTTACTATTTTAGGAAGTTTTAGCTTATTTGAGTATTTCAACATTAGATTTTATCATTTTAATCCTCATTATGAGTTTAATTAGCTTTTCTTCTCTATTTTCTGCAATTTCTATTATGAGTAGCTAGAATTTTTACTAGGGTTGTGACCCAACCCTAATGTGTAAACCTTATGGATATTTAATTTAGTGTTTGTATATGATTGAGTATTGATTATTTAGCTTAGTTTATAATTCAATTTTATAATTAATGGTTGCAAATATTGATTCATGCCTATTTGACTTAGTCTTTACTTGAGAAAGAGGGACCTAGTCTAGGATAACTTAGCTAAGAAGGTATTAGGTTAATTGAGAGATTTATTAACCTAATTAAATGGTTCAACCTAGAGATAGTAAGAACACGACTTGAGCTCTTATTAACTATTTTGGTTGATACCAATTTGGACTTGAGAAAGTCGAATTGGGCAAAATCACTCTCTGATCGAGAGGTATTGAGTGGTTAATGTAGAGTTGAGAGCTATAATATACCCCAATCAGTAAAACAAGCATTAACGTCTTTATCCCATAAGGCGAACATCTAGGTTATGGTCACAGCCCTATGCCTTTTATCCATTTGGAAAAACCTCAAAACATTCATTTCTAGTCTATTCTCTTCAGCTTTCATTCATTAGAGTAACAATAGAAATAGAAAACAAAACCTTGTTGTGGAAGTGCAATCTTAGATAACTCATTTGCTTGCTTCAAATATATACTCCTAGCATCCCTTATAACTCCCAATGGATTCGACCCCAACTCCTAGTTGGGTAATTAATACTGCATACGACCGTATCATATCTCTATTGAGGTGTGTTGTGGACGTCATCAAGGACTAGATGTGTTGATGGGTTATTGTATATTTGTATCTGTTCCTGTAATTATTTGATAGGATTTGTAATAACTTCTAAAACTGAATGGATGGGAAATTAATGAATAGGGAGTTGGGGTATTCTAATGCTTGCATGAAAAGGTAGAAACATGCCTATATGCTCTATGTGTTTTGTTTGCTATTTCGTTCAACATGTCTTACTTGTTATTTCATTTAGTATGTTGCACACTAATAGATATTATGCCTATATGAATCACGCACACACTTTACTTAACTTGTCAAAATGTGTTGGTAATTGCTACACTTGTTTCCATTTCTACTACTCAACACTTTAGAAAGCATGCATATAGGATACGGTAATATCTGCCTTTACTAATCTAGATATCATGACTATAAAGTTTTAATTGATCAGTTGTTTTTTGTTACCTTTATACCGCCTCACTTAGATGACATGCCTAGAAATTCTACTTATAGGATGTTATCATTTGCATAAAAAATTTGTTTATCGACGCTGCTAATCCTGGGTTTTCAAGCAGCTTCACTGCCTCATTATGCAACTACTAGAAATCTTTCCTATATGACACTGTCACCTGCCTAAGAAGAATGCCCATAAAATCAGCACTGGTAATTGGGAGTTCTGAGGTCGTTTCACTACCTTAATATGCAAACAATTAGAAATTATGCCTATAGGACGTGTAACGCTTTAATCTGCCTATACGTTAGTCTAAAAGCTGCAATACTGCCTGCATAATGCTGGAAATCAGAATCATATAGAAATCATGCCTATAGGACTTAACGATTCTAATACGTCTAAAAATTGTCTACTACATAACCTGAAATATGTTTGCGTGCCTTTGTTGTTATGTGTGGAGGCTAACATGAGCCATTCGTTGCTATTATATGAAGTCTTATCTATTTTGAATGTGCGGTTATTTTTACTATTTTGAGCAATCTAAGTAAAGTCTAGAACTACCTAATAGTAGATCCAAAGCCTCTTGGACCACAAACATGGGACTTGTAGTGCAAGCATAGGACACGACCTAGAATTGAATTATAGCGCCTTTAAGTAAACAACTTTAACATAGTAATTGGGTAGCGGGAGATGATAGTTTGTGCCCACTAAATAATATGAGCAACCTCTATCTCAAGGGAGTTGCGTGTATTATTTATGTTGCACGAGGTGATCATTTAGGCTAAAAAAACTTAGGACCCCCCTCCTTTATATTTTATATGCTTGTTGTTCACATTTAGTCGTTAGTTATAGATCAACACAATCGTAATCCTTGTAATTTTTAAGACTTGTATCAATTATTCATATAGTTAATTCTTATGTTATAATAGAGCTTTCAACTTCTACATCTTTTCTTCACTTATATGATTACCTAGCTTAATTATCTAATCCACATAGCTTAAATTTCGACCGGGAACCACAGTTGTGGACCTCGAAGAGTGCTTAACACCTTCTCTTTGAGGTCATTTGATCCCTTACCCGATCTTTGGTAGCGTTGACTGTACAAACAGAGTTATTTGCAAATAGGTACCCTAACGCATCTTAAAAATTGTTAGGTGACGACTCTTCTCTTTTAATACTCATTTAAAAGTGTTGTCACATGTCGAAACCCGCTTTCGCAAGAAAAAGGGGTGCGATAATAGATGCATTAGATAAAAATGTAAGACTTAGTCTTGAAAATGAAGTAAAACGACAAATATCTTAGTCCTGAGCGCAGAGCTTTCGGAGGTAGTAAGGACAATATAAATAAGCAAGAAAGTCAAATGTTACTGAGTTTTTGATATAATATTGTGTATGCTTGTTATAAAACTTGTCACCCCCTTCAATGATAATTGAGCTCACTATTTATAATATCACCTATGGAATAAGGTCCTAGGATCAAGCCCCTCTTAAATGACAATTATGAGAGGCATTGAAGAATATGTAATGGTGGACAATGAATGTCATATTCTCTATAACAGATCATGCACTTAATGCTACAAAATATTCTTCATTGAATGCTACCGGATGACAGAATATTCTCTTTACCTTTATGAATATCATTCTTTCTAGTGACAAACGAGATCATTGCCTTCGGGTCCGACTATCTTTTGTCTTCGGCTCCACGCATCTCTTTCTCATGTGCTCATTAAATATGAACATATTTTACCCTACCAATTTGATTTTATTCTTTTTGCTACCACAAAGTAAACTATTTAACTTTTTATTTTGCTACACTTATTGAAATCATATGCTTGATTCAAACCAACACGAGTTGACTTGATTTGACTTGGATAAAGTGCAGAAACAACACAAATATTAATAATTTTGGTAAAAGTAATGATCTACACCTACTCAATACCATTTTGATTTTGACTTCAGTTTTTCTGAATTTTAAGCAAGGACAAAGGTAAAAGATCTAATGAAATGGAGTACATAGAAAAGGGGAATATAATTTAGCATATCTTTATAGAGATTTCACATGACATTGAAAATAAAAGAAAAAAGTACAAATAATCACCAAGATTGTGGTGAAAAAATTCCAAAATTTTCGTCTTTAATTACAACTCTCGAATTTAAGTTATACAAATAATTGCGAGAGATGATAAATTCTTTTCATTTGGACAAGCTCAAACAACAAAGAATCTTTAGATCATGGTAAGAATTTCTTTCTTTGTTTAATCATTGATATATGTGAAACCTACGACCCAACAAATTTAGATTCGCACGACACGAAAGTAACTCTTATCATAATTTTTAATTCGCAAAACTCGAATTTAGATTGTCTAGAAGGGATCAAATTCATTCAACCACATAATAAAATGACAAATTTGACCTGTCACATTTTCATCTATAATACGATATTCTTATCATAATTTTTTATTCGCAAAATTTGAATTTGAATTGTCTAGAAGGGATCAAATTCATTCAACCACATAATAAAATTACAAATTTGACCTTTCACATTTTCATCTTATTTAATACGGTATTTTTATCATAATTTTTCATTTACAAAGCTCGAATTTGAATTGTCTAGAAGGGATCAAATTTATTCAACCACATAATAAAATTACAAACTTGATCTTTCTCATTTTCATCTTATTTAATACGATATTTTTATCATAATTTTTCATTCGCAAAACTCCAATTTGAATTGTCTAGAAGGGATCAAATTCATTCAATAACATAATAGAATGATAAATTTGACCTTTTACATTTTCATCCTATTTAATACGGCTCAGTAACAATAAAAATTGACCGCTCCGAGTCAACAAATATAAGCCATATGTCTTGCATATACACTTTTAAGCATTTAACTATGTTTAAGTGGTACAAATTTTCACTTTAATTTATTGACTGTTACGGCTAATTATGTTAAATAAATGCAAATATTCATATGGTAAGTAAGTATTTACGATTTTACCCTAAGTAACTTACTACAATGAAGATATTTTGGGAAATTGACGTGGCAATGTCTCATTGGTTTGAACACCCTATACTGACGTGTCTCTTTTAACGAAAAGCCTAAAACCCTATTTTATTAGCAAAGAAAATAAATAAATAAATCAAAACAAAATCCCAAATAAAAAAAAAACCTCCCCCGATCCGTGTGCTTGAAGATCAGTTGAAAGTGAGGGAGAGAGGGAAGCAAATCAGTTTTTTTTTCCTTGTAAGGTAAAAAGATGAATATATTTGCATAAAGATTTGTTTTTTAATTGATCTCTTGAAATATTTATAGAATTTATATTTTCACTTGATTGTTTTTTACTGTTCTTTTTTGTTGAAATTTAAACTTTTAGGGAAATGGGTTTATGTTAATATGATTGAATCTGATGTTTGAATTTTTATTTTAGGTTTGTAAAGTTTTGTAATTTAAGAGCAAAATTTAGGCATTTTGGCCAATTGGGGTTATCCTGAAATAATTGTTTTTATTGTTATCTTTTGTGATTTAATTGGGTTGTGTATCCCGTGGAAATCTTATTGTTTAAAAAAATGAATCTTTTTGCTAAAAATCTGATCTTTTAGCATGTGAATTTGATTGTATTACTTTTCTGCTGTTTTGGTGACACTGTTATTTTTATTGTGTGTATGAAGCTCTGTTCTGTTTATGTGAGCAATTTTAAGTATGACTAAGTTGTACCCTTTTGCACACATTCTCTAAATGATTATAGGAATCTTAAAAAAGATGTAAACTTTTGCTCATGTTGTTGGTTTTCTTATAGCTTCCTCTTGTTGGGGGGAGTCGAAAACGGAGTGGACTTTTAATAGCCTGTGAGAATGAAGAACGTCGAGCGCCTCGCAAATGTTGCTTTACTAGGTATGGTTTTATTTTGATTTTGTTTCATACATTATTTCTTTTGATGATAGCTGAATTGCACAGTACACTACTACACTTGTTTGATTTGTGCTTGTGAAGTCCAGAAAGTAAAGTAAATCCTGTTTGAAACAACGGCAACCACAAACCCATTGGGATCCCACAAGTAGGTCTGGGGAGGGTAATGTGTATGCAGACCTTGCCCCTACCCTATAGACCCTCGGCAAAGTAAATCCCGTTTGAAAGTAAAGTAAATCCTGTTTGAATGTATTATATGAACAAGTTTGCATTTCTAGCTTCTCTTTGCCCCTTAATTTGTGTTAGTTACTCATTCAGTTCAATTTTCCGCCAGATAAACTGCTAGAGTTTTTTTTGGTAATTCTTTGTTGTTAATAGAAGGACTCAATGTAGGTGAAGGTGCTAATTATTGTGTAGTTGGAATTGGAGGTGTGGTTGATGATTACCCTAAATATATCTGTCCAGTATGTTGGAGTAGATCCTATAGTGGTTGGAACGGATATTCAAAACCTCTTAGGAGGTCATATTACTACTGTTACCCGCTTTCCTTAATGTTACAGTAGGTTCCACTTCCACATTCCAGTTCAATGGGTAGACATAGATGGTCAAGTGTTTTTTTTTTTTTTTTTTTTTTTTTTTTAGCATTTTCTTATATTTTAGATGTTTGTTTCATCATATACCTTTTTGAGAGCATTTCACTACGTAATAGTAGCTATTCTGTTCTTGGAAATTTACAAGTACCCTCAAGGAATATTTGTTTCTGATGCCCTCGTTTTTCTCCTTTTTAAAACCCCTTTCCAAAATGCTTCTCGTTCGTGCTGGAGCTTATCCCTCGAATAATATATGCTATTTGGGGATTACAATGTACGATTATCTGGTCATGGCAATTTCACATCACTTTCTAAATTTTATATTGACGCCATTACCTTGAAACTCTTGCTTTTTTGGTGGATTTCAGGTTTGAGTCTGGCACCACTGGTGGTGAATGTGGATCCAAATGTAAATGTCATAGTAACAGCTTGCCTTACTGTCTTTGTGGGATGCTACCGTTCTGTCAAGCCTACTCCACCTTCGGTATATCTTGTGTACTCCAAGTTGCAGCTTCGCTTTTTCTCAGATCTGTTTTGGTGTCACTTAAACATATTCTATTGCTGTTTTCCAGGAAACAATGTCTAATGAACATGCAATGAGGTTCCCTTTGGTTGGAAGTGCGATGCTCTTGTCATTGTTCTTGCTTTTTAAGTTCCTGTCAAAAGACCTGGTTAATGCCGTATTGACGTGCTACTTCTTCGTACTTGGCATTGCTGCACTTTCGTATGTTCTCTCCGTATGGATCATTCTGCTATGCTTAATATATTCTATAACAAGTTCTTGAATAGTAGTTTTTCTGTGGGTGTATTGGATGTCATCTCTTTCTTTGTGTCTTTGCAGCGCGACATTGTTACCTGCTATTAGACGATTCTTGCCGAAAAAGTGGAATGATGATCTCATAATATGGCACTTCCCATATTTCCGCTGTAGGCCCCTCCTTTCTTATCTCTTCTGAAATGCCAATTGATCCTTTAGAATCCTTGGGCGTACAGATCTCATCTTAATTATTTTGTTTCGTCTCTTTTTCAGCTTTGGAGATTGAGTTCACAAGGTCTCAGATTGTTGCGGCAATTCCTGGAACCATCTTCTGTGTTTGGTATGCTAAACAGAAGCATTGGCTAGCTAACAACGTTTTGGGCCTTGCTTTTTGCATTCAGGTTTGTCGGCATATCCATCAGGATATTTCAAAATAAAAAGTTCTGTAAAATAGTATTATTAGTACAATGGTATTATACAATTTGGGATATTTCAAAGTGAAAAGTGTATCATATAAATTGGGATAGAGGAAGTACTAACTAAGACTCTTGAATGAAGAGGTCGCATTTCATCAATAAAAATGTTGCACTCGTCTGTCTATACATGTTCTCGTAACCAAGCATGGTTTCTCTTTAATACTAGATGCAAAGGCTACCTCCCTTTATATCTAGCATTTGAATCCACGATTGCACTTGATTTCTTCCTCTTTTATTTGTTTGATAACTAGAATTCTCCCACGAGTTGGCCTACATTTATTAAACTAGGAGCGTATAGGCCTATCCCTCTATCACGCTCCCACTAATATAGCGGGCTACTTGTTAGTGATAGGGTTCTAACTCATGACGTGCACCCATACTCTCACATTGCGTCATTATATACATTGAATTTTCTATTTATTTGTGATTGTGATTTTCTATTTATATACATTGAATTAATGGAGATTTTTGCAGGGGTGAAGTGTTTGATTCTCTCTTATGTCATGTCTACGGATTGATATTGATTTTCCAATTGCCATTTTGATTTTCAGGGTATTGAAATGCTTTCACTTGGATCGTTTAAGACTGGTGCCATACTATTGGTAAGAAGGAAAATTTTACATGGTTGACAGCTGTATTCTGTTTATGTTTCTAGCCTTAAACTACATATTACTTGTCTTTTTGAATTTGATGCTAACCACATATCCCTTTGTTCAAGCGGGAAAAAAATTTCATGAAATGAGCTAGTAGTGATGATTATTGTTGAGCAATTAATGATTTTGCATACAAAAATACATAACATTTGCATGGATCATCCCAATTGTTGAGTTTTTAGACATTTTTGAGGTATTCTTTTATGTAGGCGTTTTTGCTTGTTTACGCAACTATTTATATCCATTAACTTGTGGCTGATGTTGAATGCAGGCAGGACTTTTTGTGTATGACATATTCTGGGTCTTTTTTACCCCAGTGATGGTCAGTGTTGCTAAATCTTTTGATGCTCCTATCAAGGTGTGCATACTGATTTTCTTATGCAGCTGTTTCTTTTAATTTCTCATTCCATGCCTTTTTTTTGGTCGATTCATTCCGTGCCTTTGTTAGTTACAGAGTCCTGATTATAACATCGCTTTCTCTGCAGCTTTTGTTCCCCACAGCAGATGCTAAACGCCCCTTCTCAATGTTGGGTCTTGGAGATATAGTTATCCCCGGTATAACCACCGTTTGCATAAAAACTCCATTTTACTTTATGTGATTAGAACAGAGAGGTTTGGCCTAGCGGGAGGGATCCTCCACCTCAAACCGTGTGGTTTGGGGTTTGAGGCAGTAAGGGAAATGGTGGAAAAAGCCACTGTCGGTCCCTGGAAGAAAAAAAGGGGTGGGGGGTGGGGGGTGGAGGTGGGATGAGGTTTACCAACAACAACATACCAAGTATAATTTCACATAGTGGGGTTTGGGGTTAGTAGTGTGTACGCAGACCTTACCCCTACGTTGTGGAGATAGAGAGCCTGTTTCCAATAGACCTTTGACTCAGGAAAGCAAAAGCACCACATGAATGAAACATAAGGGGCAACAACGAGAAGCCATGTAAAGGCAACATAAATAACAACGGGATAGTAAGATAACCGAAATGAAAGAAACGACAAGTAGTCATAGAAACCTAATACCAACTGGGATGAGGTTTACCATATTAAAAATAAAAAGCTTACTTATTGTGAGTAGCTACTGAATGTATTTTTCTGTTTCTTACGCATGCTTATTATTAGCGTATGCCATGATATTGCATTCTTTTCATCTTTCAACTGTTTTTTGCTTGAGTAGATACAATTGGTAACATTTGATCACTTCAATCATTCAGGTATTTTTGTTGCATTGGCCCTTCGCTTTGACGTCTCCAGAGGGAAGGGGCCGCAATACTTTAAGAGTGCATTTATAGGATACACATTTGGTTTGGCTCTTACCATATTTGTTATGAACTGGTTTCAAGCTGCTCAGGTTGGTGTCTTAAAATGAAGCTTTTACACTTTATTTCCCTTTGTAAGAACCACATCGCCCTTACGTTTGACTTGGCCTTTGTTTTTTCCAGCCCGCTCTTCTATATATTGTTCCAGCTGTGATTGGATTCTTAGCCGTACACTGCATATGGAACGGGGATGTGAAGCCTGTACGTTTTTCTCTTCACAATCTTTTTTAACTTCATCCACTTGCTGATATTGCTGTTTATGTTCCTAATATGCTGTTTGCTCCCATTTTAGCTACCATACTGTTTATAGTATATTTTCTAGGAGTTAGTATATATGAGAAAATGCATCTTATGGTTTACCTTTATTAGTCGCGAAAAAAAAATGCATGTGTCATGGCTTGTACGGGAACTACAACAACTACCCAGTAAAATCCCACATAGTGGGGTCTGGATGGCTTGTATGGGAACTATGGGAAAAAAAGGGAAAAGTAGGGAAGATATTTTTTCTTGTTTTTTCCGAGTTGGAAGTGCTTATGCTTTCTTGAGCCGATGGTCTATTGGAAACAATCTCTCTATCCTCACAAGGTAGAGGTAGATCTGCGTACATACTACCCTCCCCAGACCCCACGACGTGGGATAATACTGGGTATGTTATTGTTTTCCGAGGTGGAAACACAAAAGGATGATCAAAAACGTCTTTTCGCCTAACCTTTTATAGAGAGAGTACAAACCAAACCTTCACTTCCTTTTCTAGTTTCTCAAGATATAGAGTTATCAGAAACAACCTCTCTGCCTCCCCAGGGATGCATACCATCCTACACTCCCCAGATTCAACTTGTGGGAATCCAACCCAGGGATGCATACCATCCTACCCTTACCAGACCCCACTTGTGGGAATCCATTGGGTTGATTGTTGTTTTTGTTATGATGCTGAATTTTTATTCTTGGTTTTTGGTTGAGCAGTTGTTGGAGTTCGATGAGGGAAAGACGAAAGGTGCTGAAGAAGCCGATGCGAAAGAAAGCAAGAAAGTAGAATGAGGCTACATAGACTCTTGACAGTTAGAACATGAATGCAGAGATAGTTGTTTTGGCAACAAAGTTTGTTGTACTAGATTTTTTAAAACTGACCATCAAATAGTACTGGCCTTTTATGTTACACCTCAAGCTTATATTTTCAAATGTCATATTTTATTCCTTTTTTTTTGGTATTTTTTTTATTTGTGATTTTTCTCATTGCTTTGAATTAGTAAAAGCTTTCAAATGCTCTAGAGATGACAGATTACTTGTTTTACTGACCAGCCTCTTGTGCAATGTCTTCCATCGCGTGGTGAATGGATGAGATTTTTCCTCTCTTAATCAGAAATTCGAGTTCGAGTAGACTGGTCAATGTCTTTCACCGTGTGGTGGAATGGATAAGATTTTTTATCTCTTAATCAGAAATTTCGGATTCGAGCCCTTGAAAAGAAACTACTAGCATGGAGCAACCTCACAAAAATAGACAAGTCTAATGAATCCTAGCGCAAAAGGAACTACTTTGAATTTTTTCAAATACTTATTTCTCCTAATAATTGCTACATTATTTAATGTTTTATCTTTGTTAGAAAAAAAAAAAAAAAAAGCTGCTCATCAATTTTAAATTGAAAATCGCCATTTTCATATATACCTACGTTTGGGGGCACTGTTGAAGTTATATTCACATTGTACAAAATTTTGCAAAATGTACCAGCTCGGATCTGAAGCAGTTCAATCTCTTTAATGCAATTTCAGAAATCAAATATGAAGTTATTTTATCTCAAATTTAGAAATTCAAATTTGAAGTAATTCAATCTCTTTAATGTAACTTTAGAAATTCAAATCTCAAGTAGTTTAATATATTCAATGCAACTTTAGATTTCCAATCTTAAGTTCTAAAACATAAAGTTATTCTTTGAATTTATACAGTCCAATACACGATTGAATGTCCAAATCAATTCCAAATGAGCTCAAGTTCGAAACATAACTTTAAAATATCATAAAGAACAAATCTCAATCATCAAATTGTCAAAACAACAACAAATTTAACAAACCCATTTGAAACTAAGAAGAAGAAGAAGAAACTCTAAGTACAAAGAAGAAGAGAATAGCGTATGTATATGAAGTTATACAAAAATTGGATATCAGTTAAACTTTTTTTAAAAAGTGGGTACAAATTCAGTGGGTGGCGCAAAACTAGTGCCACCCGAAATTTTACAATGATGTATTAAATTTCTTTAATTTTTAATTAGAAAAATATGCATATCTTTTGAGATTATAAATTTACTTAATTTTTCTTATCTTTTATAACATTAGAAAAATGTAAAATATTTATTTGGATAAATTTTATTGTTAACAGCCAAATAAAATTTAAACGCCAAATATCAAATATCAAATCGCTATAAAGGTAAAAAAATATCGTAACAAACGAATTTGCTATTGAGAGATGACTGTAGACAGTTAAAATTAATATTAGATAACCTTAGACAACATCGAATTTAGTGTGTTTATTCCCAAGTTTTGGCGATTTGTCTAATATAAAAATATCAAAGTGCTCGTTCGAAAAAAAGGGAAAAAAAGAAGAAGCATATAGGTCGCATATAGAAATGCCGACGTATCGGATTATAAAAATAAAGTGCTAATGGCCGGGCCCCTTCCAATCTTTTGTTTTTGATTTTAGGTTAGTATTTAACTATTCTATTGATATTCTTTGTTTTTTTTAAGGAATATATCTGCATTCCAATATGAGGGCAGATTTTATTACAATAAAAAAATTTAGCAGCTGTATAATCTATTTTGATTTTTTCAATCTGATGTTTGATTAAAAATTACAATAGTTAATTTGCATTATGAGTAATACCCTAATTTATAGTCTTTGTAGTAGGTAGAGGTGGGGATATGATGAGATGGAGGGAATAGTTAGAATTGCAATTATATTTTTTCTTCTCTTCTCTTCCCTTAAAATAAAAAAAGGGTAGAAATATGTGTGTTCCTAAATTAATTTGGACGGGTTTAAGAAATAAACTGTGGATGTAAACATTTGACTGTAAATATCTTTGTATTTCTTTCATTTGAAAATTCAATTTGGTCTTAAAATAAAATTAGTTTAGGGTTGTCAAATGATTTATAGTACGATACAGTTAAACAAAGTATTATAGTAAGAATAGGCACCTTGGATACATGTGAATTTCTCTATGCATTCTCTATCATCTTTTTTTTTCTTTTTTCATTTAACTATATATATATATATATATATATATATATATATATGGTAAAAATCCTTTATTTTTTCAACCTAACACTATTTTGACTTTAAAAAAATTTTCTTTAGCAATATATTGTTTCTTCTATCCACATCTCTATAATAGAAAATGATAGTAGTAGTTAAGATTCGTTAATTTTTTTTAAAAAAAATACACTTTATCGAGGAACACGTGTGAGTCTTGATCAAAATTAGAATGTAGACAAAGGGATTGATTGAAGTTGGCATGTTTAGTACATGAAAATTGAGCAATATATTTTATTATTTTTTGTTCTTTCTTGTGAAAGAATAAACCCTTCCCCACTAAGGCATATGTATAGTTTACATGCATGTGGAGTGTTCAGATAGTACCAAATTGTGTATATAAAGTAATAGGAAAATGATAAAAATACTAATAGGAAAATAATCCTAACAAGTTAGGAAATGTCTAAAGAAAGCTCTAATTATACTTTTTAGTAAGCAGTGGCGATGCGAAATGAACCGAAAATCAAGTTACGGTGCTAAATTATGCGCTAACCTAGATCCTACTAAGGAAATAGTCAACAACCGATGTTTGTATATTCAATACATTCAGCTCGTATTTCTGGCAAAAAGAGGTATCTAAATGATCAATGACATTGTTATTAAAGTGTCTACTTCGTAATTGGTGATACAGTGTCTCAATGACATATATCCAAAATATTTATTGAGATTAACGGGATCCGATAACCCCTCCGCTTAATATATATATATAGAGAGGTCCGCCTCTGGTTGGTGGCAAGTATAACAAAAAGAGCAGTCTAACGCATTAAGTTTCCGCTATGCGCGGGGCCTAGAAAAAGACCGGGGCCAGCTGGGTGGCAAGTATAATCGGCTATATATTTATTTCACCAAAAGATAGACACAAACATGAAAATCAGTCAACAATTAGGGTAAAGGAGCCATGTTTAGCACATGTAAATTGATTAACAAATTTGGTTCTTGTTTTGTTTTTACTTGTGAAAAATGAAATATGGACCCTAGCCAATGTAATCATAGTATGGATTATCTGTATGTGTGTTTGATAAACTACAATACTGTAATAGGAAAATATGCACAACAATTATTTAATTTTTACGAATTAATGACCATATATAACAAGGTGCAATAATTGCGCCAATTTTGTATTTTGTTTGACGTATCTGTATGGACTTGCTCACACTGTCGGTCTCAAGTTTGAATAAAGGAGGATGATTGCGGTTGATCAGTAACCAACATAAAACTTAGGCAATTTATGTTTAGTCTATTTGACCAAGCTTTTGACGACTCAAAATTATTATTATTTTTTTATTTAAAAAAGTACTTATGAAGTTGGAAGCGTTTTTGAAACCTTAGCCAAGCAGATATTGCTGTTAATATTGGCGAACTTATTTTTCATATTGATTAGTCAAACATAAATTGTTACTCTTTAAAAGTATTTTTCAATAAATATTTTTTACAAAAAATATTTTTCAAAATAAATAGATTTTGGGAGACTTGACCAGACAGAAATAGCAAGACTGATCACTCACATTCTTTTCCTTAGCTTTTGTTTTCACTTTATTCAATGTTCTCGTGCATCTTGGTCACTAACTCAGTACTTGGGGTAGTTTGGTACGAGGTATAAGAAAGTATAAGGGTAGTATAAAAATTTAATACCACCTTAATATTCTGTTTGGTTAGCAAACCAAGTATAAGTTATCTCGGTGTTAATTTTAATATTGGGATAACTTATACCTTATAGAAGGTGGGGTAATTAACACCGATATAACTTTACCTTCTTCTTAGAAATTATGCAATTGTCATTCTTAATACAACATACCAAACACTAAATAAATAACAATCCCAATATAACTTATATCATCATAACTTATATCATCATAACTTATATCGGTATAAATCGTATTCCAACCAAACGACCCCTTGTTCTAGTAGGAGTACTTTTGGAGTAAAAACGACAAATATTTTAGTACAAGATTCTATATATATCTTATCAGTGTCTGAAGCATATTTTTCCCATCTTACAAAGAAATCAAGTGTGATCTACATCAAATTTTCCAAATTTATAGTGTGTAATATCGCATTATCTGATATGTTTTTTTTTAAAAAGTAATGATAGAATTGCCAAATAATACGACAATATAGACAACCATCAAGGAAAATAATACTGTATAACTGCTTTCAAAATAGTAGTCAAATATATATATACATATATATATATAGAGAGTTTCGGCCGCCGGCTAAAAATAATATTTACCCTTACAAGTTGGCAGTAATGAGACTTCATTCTAAATCTAATTATCATTCGAATGTTAATTAACATTACGTACTCTTATTATCTTCAAATATTTTTTTAATTGAAGAGAAGAATAAAAAAAGTAATTCTATCTATATATTAATATTATTTGCTATAAAAGAAGAATAAATTCATCACAAGCTACTTTATGTTGTAAACTAAATTAATTTGGACACATGATATCCCATTATAAGCATCTATACAGACATCTCATCTCATTATTTTTTTTATATTGTTTTATTACTACATAATTTTGGAGCAACGGTGAAATTATCTTCGTATCACTATTAGAAATCCGGAAAAAAGCGACCACAAAAAGCGACCAAAATTGGTTACAAGTCACAAAGCGACCAAAAAGCGTCCAAACTAGCTTGGACGCTATTTTGCTGGTCCAAATATTCCGGGTAAACAATATACCGACCAACTTTGGTCGCTTTAATATTTTAATAATATAAATTTAGCGACCAAAGTTGGTCTCCATATTTAAATTACGTTTTTTTATTTATTATTATACAAAATATAGCGACCAACTTTGGTCTGTAAACCAAATATTATATTTTAAAATATGAAAAATAGCGACTAAAGTTGGTCGTTTTTTTTAAAATTTTTTTTTTAAACATAAGCGACCAAAATTGGTCGATAATTTCAATAATTTAATTTTTTTTTAAACATAAGCGACCAAAATTGGTCGCTAATTTCCAGAATTTAATTTTTTTAAAAAACATAAGCGACCAAAATTGGTCGCTAATTTTCAGATTTTTTTTTAATAGAATAGCGACCAAAGTTGGTCGCTTTTTAGGAAATCTGGGTTAATTAGCGACCAACCTTGGTCGCTATTGCCCAGAAAATATTTTTTTAAATAGAAAAGCAACCAAAGTTGGTCGTTTTTTTGGGTATAATTTTGGCAGAAACTGCCTGTTTTGGCAGCTACACCACCTGCCAGCATACCAAATTCCCTATTACAAGCAACAACAACAACACAACAACAACAACACAATTCAAAAAACACATTAAAACCAACAAATTAAAGTTCAATAGAACTAACAAATTAAGCTAAGTTAACGCTTATTACACCTAGTTCAAAACCGGTTCTATTTGTCTAGTTCAAAGTATATAAAAGTCAAGGAGTGTTTTGTACAACATCATTATCATCACCGTCTGATGAACTTTCATCAACAAGACGATATACAGAAGGGTCTACTTGTCGAGGACGGGAAGAACGATCACGAGGAGGATGGGAGGAACGAACACGAGGAGGACGGAAGGAACGCTCACATCCAAGTCGATCCTCTGGCGATGACTCATGAGACTAGGGAATCAGAAAACCTCCATAAGCTAGGAGAGATTTGAGCTGCTCTTGCATGCCCTGGTACTGAGCTTGCATGCCAATGTACTGAGCATCTCTAAGCTTTTCTCTTTCCTTGGCCACTTCTAGCTCGGATGTGAGCTTTGTCACAGTCTCCCGCATAGCGGAGAGGCTCTCCCCATCAAGTTGCTCGCTTTGCGAGGAAGTCACTATTCCTTGCATTCCACACTTATAGCGATGTAATTTCTTAGTAGGAAGCCCGTATACCTTCTCCCATTTTTGACTGCCAGCAGCATCCTCATTCGAAGGTTGGATTGGCTCGCCGACTCATTAGGTGGCTGACTGCGTATGAATTCCTCCACGTCAGCTGTGAAGCGACCCTATAAGAAAAATTACATTGAATTAGTATTTCAAAATTTATATAAAAGTAAATCAAAATACTTAATGAAAAGTGAAAACCTACATGTACAGTCGAGGCTTGGCCCTCGACCCACCTTTCTTGATCCATCTTTTCTTCTTCTTTACAATATGAGTCTCCTTGAATAGCTCATCTTGGTTCATTGAACGCCCCAACTTCTTTTCATGAAAAATCATAAATTTTAGTTAATAAACAGAATAGATATACTTTGAAAATTAAAATAAATTAAGCAATTACGTACCAATCTTCTTTTTATTGTCCCTAAGCTGATTACACCTCCAGTGTGCAAGGATCCTCCCTTCTCAGATGCGCGAGCTTTCTTTCCTTTTTTGCTCTTCTCTAAGAACTTTGTGATAAGCCATTGCCTTTGCAAATCCTCCCATAAATTCTGAAGCAACCAGTCAGGCTTCTGGTTCAACTTTCTAGCTTTGGAAAAACTATGCGACAACCGCTTGCGAGCTTCGTACCACAATTGTTTTAGCTCATCAATCAAAGGTTGCAAATATACATCAATCAAACTTTTTGGATTACGTGGATTGGGGATAATACAATTTAAGAATATATATGGACTAGTCATGCACAACTCGGGTGGTAGATTATAAGGTGTAAGAAAGACAAGCCAACATGAATATGGTGTCACATATACAGAAAAAGGCGTGAAGCCAACCGCACACAAACCTAACCGAATGTTCCTTGGTTCACTAGTAAAATCTGGATATGTCCTATCAAAGTGCTTCAAAGCTTCTCCATCTGAAGGATGACACATAACACCAGGTGGTCTTCTATTTTCAAAGTGTCATCTCATATGAGGAGCAGAACTCATCGACGCATATAACCTCTTTAACCTAGGTATAAGAGGTAAATAATGCATCACCTTGATAGTGACCATATTCCCGCTGGAAAGCCTCTTGAAATGAGGCTTTTTGCAAAATTTATAGCTGTTTAAATTTGCATTATTTTTATAATATAACATGCAACCATCTTCACAACAATCAATTCTCATTGACGAAAGTCCTAACTTAGAAACTAATCTCTTTGCCTTATAGAAATCACTAGGTAATTTGTTATTAGGGTCAACTAGTCCACTCATAAGGTCAATGAAAGAGTCCATGGCTGCTTGAGAAATATTCCAATCAGATTTGATACTTAGTAATCTAACTGCAACAGACATCTCAGAGTGCGGACTTCCATTACGTAGTGGATAACTAGTGTAAGCACGTGATTTTTGCTTTACGGACAATCGCTCCAAAAGAAAATAAAAATAGTGACAAATGATTTCGCTGTACAATTTTTCGAGTTTTCCGTGACATGTGTTGTTAGTCATTTGTGGGTCTGTCCATTTTTTATTTAATCATTATCAAGCAAAATACAAAAAAAAGAGGTATGCATTTCTAGGTTGTAATTTAACCATTCAAAAAGTTTTATATATATGTGTGTGAACAATTGTGTTAAATATTGATTAATGGGTATTTTAAATTTATTTTTTAATTTAGTTGTATTTCAAAAAAATTAGAAAACAAAATAAACCCCAAGAAATCGGATTGGGCCTATGACATTTCAAAATTTTGAAGGCCCAAAACCCAGTCCAAATCAGGCTGCCCCAACAGGAACCCAAACGACATCGTATCAATACCCCTGTTAGAACCGTTGATCTGACTCAAACGAACGGTCCTGATCAGGCCACTCATTCGACCCCAAACGACGTCGTCTTAGGAAATTGATCTAAGCCGTCCAACCCCTTGATCCAACGGACCTAGGCCATTCCCCTTAAACCCGTCAAACCTTGACCCGATCCAGCATCACCCGGTCTCACCCACTGTCAAACCCAAAACGACACCGCCTTCCCTAAGTGAATAGATCCTGGCCATAGATCTCATTTGATCCAACGGCCAGGATCTAAATCCCTAGATCGTATATAAGCTTTCTATCGTACCCCACGCCCCCTATTCGAACCCCCCTCCACTCATCGTCTTCTCCAAACACTGAGACCCCCCCGAACCCTAGCAGCCGCCCTAGTCTCCCTCGCCATTAAAGCCGGCGGCATGAACGCCGGTGACCACCTCCTGAACACCCTAAGACCCCCTCACTCTCCTGAACATGGATCTGTCACCCCATAGCCTCGAATCACCTTCCTTCGTCTCGAATCTTCATTTGAAGATTCGAGTCGAACCCGGACCTATACCAAACTACCGCATCTTCATACCAGACACTCCCCTGACCCTCCTCGTGACCAAACCAAGCTTGGTTTGGTCCGAATCTACCCACAACTTCTAAAAAACCAGATCTGAAAATCCAGACCTCAGAACACATGCACCTGGGGAATCCGGCCGATCTTGACAGGGGTTTGAGGTCTAATGGACCTTAACCAAGGTGTTCTCGTGTGAGAACACCCTAATTAAAGTTTGTTCGGCCTCAAATGGTCGAAGCTAAGTTGAATTTGGTTCAGTTTAGTTTAAACTTTCTCAGTAAGTTTTCCCTTTTCTTTGTTTTAGTTTTTGATTGAGTTGTTAGCATGCTTTGTGGTGACTGTGTGTTATTGTATGATGTTTTTCTTAATTTCTTCCGTCTCTGTCAAAGACCTTTTATTTGGTCGTTTGATTTTCTATGTGTGTTCTGAATGTACTCTGTGATATACATGTTCGTCGATTAGATTAATCGTCAAATAAGTTAACTTATATAGGTTCCCAGTGATTGACCAAAGTTGTCCGAAGCCCTTTAGGTCCCTGAACGTATCGTTTTTATGAGCGACTGATTATTACCTGTTATAATTAGTATAGTCGACCTGATAAATGTCGTCGATTAACTTCCTACGACTGAATGTTCAAATATTCTAATATGTACAACCTCACTTGACCGAATGGACCTGTATTGTGATTTGAATGTTGGACATTACCTATGAATGGTGGTTTGTAACTGCATTGTAAACAATTAAAAGGACCAGGCTAGGGCAGTTCTGAAATGGAACTTTCAGAAGTTCAAAATGTCCTGAGGCTGCAGTGATGCAGGACAGTAATAATTAAGGGCTAACAGGGGTAGTCTGGGGTTTGAAAAGAACAAAAATGATTAGTTTAAATGAGCTGACAAGTAGGGTACTAATTAAGATTAAACTAATACCAATGGGGAACAAGACACAAGAGTATGGGGTTAAAATGAATACTTAAATGAGCCCATAACTCTTGATTAAAGAATGAGCCAGGCATGGGGAACAAAGGGCTGGCATCAAAAAGATGCTTAGGCATGGGATTTAAAGGGTATGGGCAGTCTGCAAATGGCAGAATCCAGGCAGCTTGACTGCACTGGTCGTTTGGCTTATAAATAGGCCATTTCAGAACTTAAAAGGGGCTGGAAAATTTTTAGTCTGAGGAGAGGTCTTGTGAGTTTAAAGAAAAAGACTGAAAACATAAGTTAATTTCCAGTAAACACTGTAACCAAACACTGTCTGAAAAGTTGTATAAGAGTTCATATTGGTCAAGCTGTCTCGGCCAAGTTCTGTGGTTTGCATTGACTGAGCTGCTTGTGATTGTTGAACTGTTGGTGTTGCTGCATTGAATACTCTGGTATTGCTGTTGTTTCATCACTCTTTCCTGGGATTGCTCATTTGGTGCTCGACTATTTGCTGGTTTTCTTTGTTCTGGGAAATATTGCTGGTTGTTTGTGGGCTGTGGAAAACATTTGTGGTTGTTGGATTGTTGCTGTGTTATTGCTGTTTATCTGCTGTTGCTGTATTTGCCGCATACCCCTCAGCTGACAATTCTCCTTCTTCTTCTGCTTTGCTATACCAGGTACACGATTAATAGTGCCAATGTAACTTGAGAGTTTAAGCATGAATATAAAAGAGAAGAGCTGAAGTTGTTTATTTCGTACATAGACTGTTATATTGAACCTCATTTAATGTATAATAGTTTACATTCTTGTTTAGATACTGAAGGTAGCCTGTGTGCCCAGTAGATATCAATATATGGTGATTGAATGTTAGTTTGTATATGTAGGCTGATAGATAAAAGGGTCCCCAATGCAGTAGGTTGTATCTTAGGTTTTATAAGGTTAGCATGTCCTTAAATACATAGAACTATCCATGTTAGTTAATTTTGTGTCCTTTTGATAAATTGTCCCCCTATAATTGGCAAACCATTGCCTTAAAATAAACGGCGCAAGCCTGCACTTCTCAACCTCACGAAGGTCGATCCCGGATCAAACGAACCCAGCAGGCTTTCATCAGAAAGGCATCGGCCCAGGTCCAGCCGATACTGTGTGGGCTGGGTTTGGGACCACAATGCTCGATTAGCTGCCCATGTGCATGGCCATGTTTTCTTACTCTGCAAAGGCACTCGGAATTCCGTTATAATAACCTGCAAGCATGTAATTGAGTAGGGTCATTTTTTATTCTCAACTAATGGAGACAAATGCGACAAGAAACATAGTTGCTATAGGATATCCTTTTAAAATAAAAACGAGAAGAGCCTCGACAAATAAAAATGCACAAGCTACGGGGCCCTCGCTAAATGTATATTATCGAAGCATTCAGTTTTCCAGGATGGGTCGTTTAGCAAACCTCACGGCCCTCCCAGAATAATAACGCGATAGCCTCTTTAAGCACGTATTTAATAATTTTACCTTCTTAAAATCGGGTGCGCATTTATGTGACCCAAATCCAAATCTCGACGGATTCGAAATGTATTTCTAATCACGGGTACATTATTTGTGACGTGGTTCGAGATGCATGTCCATGACGTCGCAAATTCCTTTTAAAAGTAGAATGAGACGAGCCTCGTCAAACAAAAATGTACACAGCTGCGGGGCCCTCTAACTGTATATATATTAAAACACTTAGAATTCGGGACAGGCCGTTTAGCGAATTTTTCGGCCTTCCCCAAAACAACAATACGCTAGTTGCTTTAGGCGCGTCTTAATAATTTATTCTCCTTAATTCGGGTGCACATTTATGTGACCCAAATCCAAATCTCAACCGAGTCGAGATATGTCAACAACCACGGGTGCATTGATGTAACATGGTTCGAGATATGTTTTCACGACGTTGCAAGTCTTATAAAATAACAGTAAATGATAAAAGCGGTTAAAAGTTAAATTTTGCACATAAGTTCACACTTGTATAAAATCAGATAATCAAGCCGAATGTAACAGTTGAGCGACCGTGCTAGAACCACGGAACTCGGGAATGCCTAACACCTTCTCCCGGGTTAACAGAATTCCTTATCCGGATTTCTGGTACGCGGACTGTAATATAGAGTCATTGTTTTCCTCGATTCGGGATTAAAATTGGTGACTTGGGACACCCTAAATCTCCCAAGTGGCGACTCTGAAATAATTAAACCAATCCCGTTTCGATTGTCCTTTAATTGGAAAAAACTCCCCTGCACCCCCGCGAGTGCGGAAAAAGGAGGTGTGACAGCTCTGGCGACTCTGCTGGGGATCTCTAGCCAGAACCACTGGTTCAGGGTCAAAAATTCGAGCTTAGAATAATTGTTGTTATTTGGCTTTATCTGATTTTATTACATGTTTTGAGCCTAATGTGCTAAATGCTGCTTTTACTGCTTTGATATTGTTGAACTGTATATAAACTGTGCCGAAACCCTTCTCTTCTTACCTCCGGGGAGAAGCTCGCTGGTCGAGACTCCCTATTCTGTTAGTGTCAATACCTGAAATAAGAAGGAGGTCGGACAAGTTACAAAGCCGGACGATCTCGCGGGTCCCCGGTACGTAGCCCCCTCCTCGACTCGAGTTGTCCGCTCGGGTACACAGTCTAGAACAAATACCCAGGTTACGAACCTAGAATAACTTGACTTCATGTCGGATCCCTAGTAGGAACGCTTATTTGCATCATGTTGCATTTGACTTAGGGGACTCAACACAGGGGTTGGGTCCGTCTAGGACAAGCAACCTGAAACGAAAAGACCATCATGCTGCATCCTATTTGTTTTGCGCATTTATTTGCTTCAGTTCCGCATGCTGACCGTTTGTTTTAAAAAAAAAAAAGAGTCGTAAATAAGTCAGGTGATGTTGTTTTGTCATAAATAGCCAAATGTTCCCGAAAAGGGACGTCGGAAGGCTAACTTTGCATGAACAGCCACCTTTGGGTCTTCTTTAGCATTTTTGTCCAGTTGACCCACACAGCCTTAAAAATTTCGTCCCCAAAGTGTTTAAAGGCCGTGTTCAAAACTTGATCCCCTTTGTAAAATATTTTGGAGTCAAGTCATTTTTTGTTAAAATCACCTTAATAAATGTGCAGGATGAGCACGGTGCAAAATGAACATTTATCAATAATGACCAAAATCTCTGTCAAGTTACGGCTATGGTGGAATGATCTAGGTGCTGAAGGACAGAATGAGGTCAAGAAATATTTGAAAGGTCTTGTGGGTTTGTTGGAAATCCAGCCTCGGGGAGATATCATAAGAGCTTTGGTTACCTACTGGGACCCGGCGCACAATGTTTTCCATTTCTCTGATTTTGAACTCACCCCAACTTTGGAAGAAATGGCCGGGTACATCGGGAATGCGGAACTTCCGTTGAGGCAAAAATACCTGGTCGCCCCAAGAGTTGTCACGGTACATCGATTCCTAGATTCATTGAAGATACCCAGAACGGTCCACAACCCAGATCTGGCAGCCGGATTTTTCACTCCAAGCTTCATATATGATAGGTACGGTCATGAGGGGGGATTCAATAATCCAATCAACAAACTGTGCAGCAAAGGTGTTCGTCAGAAGTGGGATAAACACAGACGGGTAGCTTTCATGATGATGTTCCTGGGCCTTCTGGTATTTCCAAGGAAAGACGGAAACATTGATTTGAAGATATCCGGGGTCGTCAGCACTTTACTCACGCAAAGTGACAGTACTCTCACGCCAATGGTGGTATCTGACATCTTTCGAGCTCTTACGACTTGTAAAGCTGGGGGACATTTCTTCGAAGGTTGTAACTTGCTCCTACAGATATGGATGACTGAGCACCTTTGCCATCATTCCAAGATTTTGAGCCATGATTCCCTGGAAAAAACTTGCATAGAAGAATCTTACACGAGAACCAAAGAGATCAGTTTGCCCAAAGGAGTCCTGGCATGGACCTCGTTCTTTCAAGCTCTTACTGCCGGCCAAATACAATGGACATTAGGATGGCTGCCTGTTGATGAGATCCTATATATGTCGGCAGCTAAAACTCATTTCTTACTGATGGGGCTTAAGAGCATTCAACCTTACGCACCCTGCCGAGTTTTGAGACAGTTCGGAAGATGCCAGACAGTACCTCATGAGGAAGATCTTAGCACTCAAGCAGTTGAGATAAGTCCTGACGGGCAGTTTCCAGAAGCGAAAATTCGCCAAAGTCTGGAGTGAGTGTCAATATTTGAAATCAGATACTTGCGTACGGGATCGAGCCAAAGGTGAGACGGCACCAGGTTACCTCGCGTGGTATAGAAGGGAACTTGAGCATGAAAGGCCGGCTAAGAGACCCCACATCCTGAATTTCGCTGAAACATCGCAAAAACAATGGGATTGGCTAGCAAAAGAAAGAGGCTATTGCGCCGAAATCAGCAGGTTGAAACAACAAGTGGAAAGCTTGAAATATGAGCACAATGTGCAGGTTGCTGCCAATCTGGGAGAGCGGAACAGGTTAATTCAGGAAAACGAAATGCTCAGAGCCCAGATCAAACAGATAAGGATGGATGCGGATGAACAGCCAAGGCGTCGATCAGACGAGCAGCTGATAAAAAGGCTAAAAAGTGAAATCAGGGAATGGCAAGATGGTTTGGAGAAATCCGAAAATGTCATAGCAGAGCTCAGGGCACAGTGGGATACAAGAGTAGATAAGCATCGCCGATGCTTGAACCAATTGAAACATGACCACGAGAAGACTGTTGCCAAAATAAAGAGAGAGATGGCTACACTTGAGTTTAAAGCAGTTAAGCGGGCCAGGGATTTCCAATTGGAGAGTAGATGTTGTTACGACCTGTTGGCCCAAATGAAGACAGAAGTGCGGCAGCTGAAGAATCAGCATATACAAGACTCACAGGTATTCAAGACGTGCAGTGATCAGATAAGACACCTACTCATAGAGAAGAAACAAACCAGAGATAAGATCAGGGCCATTGCCCATGCCATCATCAGACGGTGTCGGCGGTGCGAAAACATGACCTGCGTTACCGTTCTCCCAGCAGTGATGGGTTATGTCAAACAGACCATGCACGAGTTGGAGCAGCTCGAAAGGGATCTCGCACCTAGAACCGCGAAAAGGCCGAATGATGCCTCGCGGGTCCCTAAGTTGGAAAATTAACCTCTGGTCGAGTCTTGTTTTAGTAGAGCTTTGATGTTTTCCCATATGTTGTTTTCTATTTTTCCTTCAATCAAATAGGGTCAAAGAACCGTGGAGTCTGTACTGTTGCTATTTTGTTTGAAGCAATGTGTAATAGCAAATTTTGATAATGAAATTAAGTGACTCCGGAAGAATTTCTATGTGTCTTTACTTTGAAGCAGAACTACGCTTGGTCTGATTCACGCGGGGACGTGATACGTAGGCAATCCCCATAAGATTCGACCGCTTTTAATAAAGAGGGAAAAGAAAGTACATAATAAAGTAAAACACAGGGTTTCCCAAAAATACTTTAAAGGGACGAATGAGCAAACCGGGATGACGCATGTTGTTTGAAGCAAAGCATGTAGAAACGGTTAACTGCCTAGGTGCATTGCATCCTCTATGTGTTATGATCAAATCTGTTAAACTCTAACGCTAACAAAATTTGTTGTCTTCTATACCAGACAAGTTAGTTGTTAAAGAACTCTGGCAACACACTCCTACCAAACCAGATCCAAAGGACCGGTAGCAACAAGCATGACTACTTCAGAGAATAGTAATGAGGAAGAAAGGCCAATGAGCCAGTTGCTAAAAGAAGCGATGGAAAAGATTGAAAGGATGGGACTAGAGATGAATGCAATGCAGCTAGCCCTAGCCAAAACACAAAAGAGCCCTGAAACACTGGGACACATACCAGAATACCCTCAATCTGGCCCTTCCACAAGCCGTCCAAATCCCCTTTATCATCAAGAAAGAAGCCCTCATGATTCCCAAGCTCCACCACCCCATCAACCTCTCCCAACACCCAATATTCCCATTTTTGTGGGACCAACATCAGCCCCTTTGCAAAGAACGACCAGTGAGCCATTGTTTCAGGCTCACGATACACAATACTATCCCCCTGAGCCTACATTCCATGCACCCGAGCCTCAAGCTTACAATCCACATGTGGAAGTACCGGTAGAGATTGAAAAGCCGGCTAAGGCCCCTGAACAAGATGAAGTGCTGAGAAAGTTCAAAAGCCTGGAGCAGTCCTTCAGGAACTTACACGGGCTGGGCAACCAAGTGAGCGTAGCATACAAAGATCTGTGCCCTTTTCCAGACGTCCAACTCCCGGCTGGGTTCAAGATGCCTAAGTTTGATTTATATGAAGGGCATGGTGATCCCATGACACATTTGCGGGGATTTTGTAGCAAAATGAGGGGGGCAGGCGGCAAGGATGAGCTGTTGATAGCTTATTTCGGCCAAAGTTTGAGCGGATCTGCACTAGAATGGTATACCATGCAGGATTCCAGCAAGTGGTACACGTGGGATGATCTGGCGCAGGCTTTTGCAGGTCATTTCCAGTACAATCTCGAGATAGTCCCTGACCGTCTCACATTATTGAGAACTAGGAAGAAACCCGGGGAAAGTTTTCGCGAGTTCGGGTTCCGCTGGAGAGAACAAGCAGCTAGAGTCGATCCTCCCATGAGAGAGGGAGAGATGGTGGACTATTTCTTGCAGACATTGGATCCAACCTACTTTGGTCACTTGGTGACAACGGTTGGAAAATCTTTCAACGAGGTGTTCAAGATAGGGGTCATGATAGAAGAGGGTCTGAGGTCTGACAAGATCTTGAACTATTCGGCACTCAAGGCCACAACCCAGGCTATTCAAAGTGGCACGGGAGGTGCGCTGAGAAGAAAGAAAGAAGAGGTTGCCACGATCGAGGCAGGCAGTTGGTCCAGGGCTGGCAGGCCGCACTACAACCAACCCAGACCTCACAGGTCAAACTACCCATACAACCCACCACAAAATTTCTATCCGCCTCGAGAACCACATTGTTCCGTACACCAGGCCCAAGCATACACTCAGCCTCCGGTTCGCCCACAATGGCGCGCGCCCGGCTCCCCAGAACATATATGCACCACCACAAAACACCTATCCTCCACCGAGGGCGTATAGAAACCCTTCAGGGGCAGGCTTCCGGGGAAATCCAGATGCTAGGAATGACAGGTTGCGGAAGCAGAGAACTTTCACGGAGCTGGGAGAAACCTACACCGCTTTGTTCCATAAGCTGAGGCAACTGGGTTTGGTTAGTCCTGTCCAGACTCAAGAACCAAATCCCCCACCTCAGAATTTGGATCGATCAATCAGTTGTGAATACTGTTCAGGGATGCTCGGACATGATACCGAGAAGTGCTGGAAATTAAGGCATGCCATACAGGATCTTATCGACACCAATAAGATCGAGGTCCAGACACCAGAAGCTCCTAACATCAACCAAAACCCACTGCCAGCGTACCACGAAATGCGCATGATTGAGTTGGTGTGTGAGGGAGGAGAATTGAGAAAACCCTCACAAACAGTGATGATGATCCAAGCCGCCCCGAAAGAAGTCTCAACCAGTAGAGGAACGAGTGGACAGTCGCAGGGAGAAGGCGTCAAGCCGGTAGCGATATTGGGAAAGAGCCCGTCCGCCATAACAAGCAAACCCGAGCCAAGCAAGTTGGTAATACCATGGATCCCGCCCACACCGGCGGTCATGTTGAAAGGGGTATGTAGAGAACGGGTGACCATAAAGCCTGTGGTCCAGCTGCCGATGGTTGACAGCAGGGTTGTGCCTTGGAAATATGAAAATGCGGTGGTAATGTACAAAGGAAAACAGGTGGAAGAAGTCAGTTGTGAAGCGCAAGGGCTGACTCGATCAGGTCGATGTTTTGCTCCGGTGGAGCTAAGAAGAACCAACCCAGTTGCAACCAAGAAACCTGTGTCCGAAGAAGAGGCTGAAGAGTTCTTGAGGAAGATGAAAGTACAGGACTATTCTGTGGTCGAACAGCTGAGAAAAACACCGGCCCAGATCTCACTGTTGTCGTTACTGATCCATTCTGAGGAGCATCGTCGGGCCCTGCTAAAGATATTGAACGAAGCTCACGTACCCAGTGAGATTGCTGTAAACCACCTAGAAACCATTGCCAGCAAGATTTTCGAGGTGAACAGGGTAACATTCTCAGATGATGACCTGCCGGTGGAAGGTACGGAGCATAACAAGGCTCTATACCTAGCCGTCAAATGTGAAGACTCAGTGGTAACTAGAGTATTGGTGGATAACGGCTCAAGCGCCAATATCTGTCCATTATCCACTCTGGACCAGTTAAAGATTGACCGCAGAAGAATCCGGAAGAATAGCATCTGTGTCCGAGGGTTTGACGGAAACAGAACAGCCACTGTAGGGGATGTTGTACTTGAACTGACCATTGGTCCAGTCCTGTTTACCATGGAATTCCAGGTGTTAGATGTCACAGTTTCTTATAACCTGCTATTAGGACGACCCTGGATTCATGCAGCCAAAGCGGTGCCTTCCACCCTACATCAGATGGTGAAGTTCGAGTGGGAAAGACAAGAGGTCATGTTACACGGCGAGGATACAACGTGCACCATGGGCGGAACCATTGTACCTTTCATAGAGACCGCTGATGACAAAGGTCCTTGGGTCTACCAGATTTTCGATACAGGGTCGGCCAACAAAATTTCTGAAGGAGAAATCATCCCGCACCCTAGGGTAGCTGCCGCAACAGTCATGATGGTCTCAGAAATGCTGGGTAATGGATTTGTGCCGGGAAAAGGCCTGGGAGTCGAGCTTCAAGGGATTGTCCAACCTGTCTCCCTTCCTAAAAATCTGGAAACTTTTGGATTGGGGTTCAAACCAACCGCAACAGATATGAAGCAAGCGCGAAAAATGAAGAAGAGGGTCTGGTTTCTGCCTAAACCAGTACCACGCCTCTCAAGGTCTTTTGTCAAAGCAAGTGCCAAGGGGTCACCGGTCCCAAAGATTCTAGGACCTTTGATCGGTATAAATGAAGACCTGAATCAGAGTTTTGAGAGGCTATTCGCGGATGTCAGTATGGTGGAAGCTGGAGAAGGTTCTAGCAGAGCAGAGATACAGTTTGTGGGGCCTGAGGCCAAGACCAACAATTGGACAGTTACTCCTCTTCCTGTCCGAGGGGAGTCTTGGTAGTAGGCTTTGATTTATGTTTTGTGTGTTTTGTTTTGTCCGGATTATTCAAGGGTGTAATCCAAATTTTACTTTCATTTTTGTAAAAGTGTGAACCCTTTTATCCCGCAAGTTTAATAAAGTTCTTTTCTTTTGTCCCATTTTAATTTTGTTTTGTTCTTTTTCTTTCTGAACAGTTCTCTTTTTACTGGTTCTAATGACATGGCATGCACAACGGATCTTCGACCTAGTCTAATAAATCAATCTGAATCTGACTCAATGATGCAAGAGGTCGTTTGTGATGATGAATCTGAATGTGATGAAGGTGAAGCCTTCGAAGAGATAAACCGAGAATTATGCCAATTTGAAGAAAAACCCAAGCCTAACCTAAATGACACTGAGGCTGTAAACCTAGGAGATGCTGATAACGTCCAAGAAACCAAAATCAGCATCCACATTGAGCCGAATGTCAGGGAAGAATTGATCAGAACCCTCATGGAATTCAAAGATGTTTTTGCATGGTCCTATGACGATATGCCTGGATTAAGCACAAATTTAGTGGTTCACAAATTGCCCACTGACCCGGCATACCCTCCGGTCAAGCAAAAACTAAGGAAATTTAAAACAGAAATGAGTGTAAAAATCAAAGAAGAGGTGATTAAGCAGTTGCAGGCAAAGGTCATTCGGGTCACTCGATATCCCGAGTGGCTGGCCAATGTGGTACCAGTCCCAAAGAAGGATGGAAAAATCAGGGTGTGCGTCGACTACCGCAACCTCAACAAAGCAAGTCCCAAGGACAATTTTCCATTGCCCAACATCCATATCTTGATCGATAATTGCGCAGGGCGCGAGATCGGATCCTTTGTAGATTGCTATGCGGGTTATCATCAGATCCTAATGGACGAGGAGGATGCGGAAAAGACAACGTTTATTACGCCATGGGGAACCTACTGCTATCGGGTAATGCCATTCGGGTTAAAGAACGCCGGGGCAACGTACATGCGAGCAATGACTGCTGTGTTTCATGACATGATACACAAAGAAATCGAGGTGTACGTCGATGATGTGATCATCAAATCTTGGCGTCAGGAGGACCATGTAGCAGACCTAAGGAGATTTTTCCAAAGACTCTGGAGGTATGATATCAAGCTTAACCCAGCCAAATGCGCATTCGGGGTTCCATCAGGAAAGTTGCTAGGATTCATCGTCAGTCGACGGGGGATTGAGTTAGACCCATCCAAAATTGAATCCATCCGAGATTTGCCACCGCCAAGGAACAAAACAGAGGTAATGAGTTTGCTGGGTAGACTCAATTACATCAGCAGGTTCATCGCTCAACTCACCGCAACTTGTGAGCCCATATTTCGGCTGCTGAGAAAGGATGCTGCGGTAGGTTGGACGGCAGAGTGTCAGGAGGCCTTCGACCAAATCAAAGGGTATCTGTCTAATCCACCCGTATTGGTCCCGCTGAAGCCTGGGAAGCCCCTAATTCTTTACCTGACGGTCTTGGAAAATTCATTTGGTTGTGTGTTGGGGCAGCATGATGACACAGGAAGGAAGGAGCAAGCCATCTACTATCTTAGCAAGAAATTCACAGTACATGAGGTCAAGTACACTCAACTCGAGAAAACATGTTGCGCCCTAACTTGGGTAGCTCAGAAGTTGAAACACTACCTGTCTTCGTATACTACTTATCTCATATCCCGCTTGGACCCATTGAAGTATATCTTTCAGAAACCTATGCCCACGGGAAGGTTGGCAAAATGGCAAATTCTGCTCACAGAGTTTGATATCGTCTATGTAACGAGGACGGCCATGAAAGCCCAGGCGCTGGCAGACCATTTGGCAGAGAATCCCGTTGATGAAAAATACGAGCCCTTAAGAACGTATTTTCCTGACGAAGAGGTAATGCATACAAATGAGTTGGAATTACCTGAGGAACCGGGTTGGAAGCTTTTCTTCGATGGAGCTGCAAACGCGAAAGGGGTTGGAATAGGAGCAGTGCTCATTTCTGAAACAGGACGACATTATCCTATTACGGCTCAACTACGCTTCTATTGCACCAACAATATGGCCGAGTATGAGGCTTGCATTCTGGGTCTGCGCTTGGCTGCTGACATGGATGTCCAAGACGTCTTGGTCTTGGGAGACTCGGACCTCTTGGTACATCAAATTCAGGGTGAATGGGAAATACGGGATCTAAAGCTCATACCATACCGACAATGCTTGCATGATCTGAGCAAGCAATTTCGATCGGTGAAGTTCAAACACATCCCGAGAGTTCACAATGAGGTTGCGGATGCCTTGGCCACCTTAGCATCAATGCTGCACCACCCTGACAAAATGTATGTTGATCCTCTACACATCCAGGTCCGTGATCAGCACGCCTACTGCAATGCCATAGAAGAAGAAGCAGATGGCGAACCCTGGTTTCATGATATCAAGGAATACCTCAGGATGGGGATATATCCAGAACATGCCTCTAGAGACCAAAAAAGAGCCCTTCGGCGTTTGTCGAATGGTTTCTTCCTCAGTAGAGGAGTATTGTACAAAAGAACCCCGGATTTGGGATTGTTGAGATGCATAGATGCCAGTCAAGCAACGACGGTTATGGCAGAGGTACATGCTGGAGTTTGTGGGCCACACATGAGCGGATATGTATTGGCAAGAAAGATCCTTCGAACAGGGTGTTATTGGCTCACCATGGAACACGACTGTATCACTTTTGTAAGGAAATGCCATCAGTGCCAGATACATGGAGATTTGATTCATTCTCCACCAACAGAGTTACATACGATGTCAGCACCCTGGCCGTTTGTGGCATGGGGCATGGATGTCATTGGGCCCATCGAGCCGGCAGCATCCAACGGTCATAGGTTCATTCTAGTGACCATTGATTACTTCACCAAATGGGTTGAGGCTAAAACCTTCAAATCAGTAACCAAGAAGGCAGTGGTGGACTTTGTTCCCTCCCATATCATCTGCAGATTTGGGATCCCAAAAGTGATCATCACGGATAACGGTGCGAATCTTAACAGCAGCCTGATGAGAGAGGTATGCCAACAATTCAAGATTACACACCGCAATTCCACCCCATATCGTCCCAAGGCGAATGGAGCGGTCGAAGCAGCCAATAAGAATATCAAAAAGATACTGCGAAAGATGGTGGAAGGATCTAGACAATGGCACGAGAGATTACCCTTTGCTTTGTTGGGTTACCGCACTACCGTCCGAACTTCCATAGGCACAACTCCTTATTTGTTGGTGTACGGAACTGAGGCCGTAATACCAGCGGAAGTCGAAATTCTGTCCCTCCGAATTGTCGCTGAAGCCGGGATTAATGATGATGAATGGGTCAAAGCTCGATTGGAACAGTTGAGCCTGATAGATGAGAAAAGATTGGCAGCAGTTTGCCATAGTCAGCTGTACCAGAAGAGAATGGCAAGAACATATAATAAGAAGGTGCGCCCCAGGAAGTTTGAAGTAGGGCAACAGGTATTGAAGAAGATCCTCCCACATCAGGTCGAGGCAAAAGGCAAATTCGCCCCAAATTGGCAAGGGCCTTATATCGTGACCAGAGTACTGTCCAACGGTGCTTTGTGTTTGACAGATGTCGAGGGTAGATGTGTCGACATGGCTATCAATTCAGATGCAGTCAAGAGATATTATGCGTAATTTCTTTAATTATGGCAATTTTTGGTTTATTTGTTTGTATTTGGCATTTGTTGGATAATGAGATGACGGAGACAATTCTTTCTTCTATCCAAACACTTTTAACCCTTGCTTCCCCCTTTGAGCCTTAAGTAATTCTTTCATACCCCTCTTTTGGAATCACTAATGGAAAAGACATGAAAAAAAAAAGAGAAAGAAAATGAAAAGAAGGAAAAAAAAAAGAAGAAGATAAAATCATAAGAAATACAAAACCGTGGGAACTACGTTTGACCTGATTCCTCAAAGAGGATACGTAGGCGCCTCACGGCTCGGTCATAGTATGCATCATAGTGAATATAGGATGCATAATGTACATAGTGTGCATAATAGGCACAGTGTGCGTAACGCACATAGCGCAACATAAGTGTAAAAAATAAATTCCCCAAACAAGAAAACTGGGGCAGAGGTTATGTTTTAAGTTCCAACAAAGGTTTGATTCCAAAAGTTGTAGCACACCACCCATCAAATTATTTTCATTTTTCATAGCCTTTCTTTAACTCCACACCAAAACCAACATCAACGTCCAAAAGACCTCCCGATCAATGTTCAAGAGATGTCGAGTCAGGCAAATGAGGCCGAGAATAATACACCGATCCCCAGCAAAGAAGAGGATCGTAAGACTGGGAATGAATTGATGGTCAAAGGAATCTCCAGAAGAGAGGGTCGTATCTACAACGCCCCGATTCCTCGAAAGAAATAAAATGAGAGAGTCTTATCGGTGAAAACCTTCACAGGCACCGAGAGGCGATGTAAGATGAGGGATATGAAATGAGAGAGTCTTATTGGTGAAAACCTTCACTGGCACCATAAGGCGCCGGGAGATGAGAGAAAATAGAGAGTCTCATTAGTGAAAACCCCTCGAAGGGCACTATGAGGCGACAAGACAGATCAACAAAAAATGACCACATTTGCAACGAAATGGACAATCATTATCATCCCCAGCAAGTCAAACCATCGGGCAAATCGATTGATACAAATAGACTGGGTCGGGAATCTATGGTGCACGTCATGATCATGGGGACCAGTCATGTCCTCCAGATAAGTTCTTCTAAGTTTCTTCTCCCCACCAAATATGGGTTCAGAAAGATTCTCTCCTTTTCTAGCTTTTATTTCTCTTCCTAAAATTTGCCTTGAAAAGGATTTTTCAAAGCTTACTACCAGAAACCGGAGGGGAATTCATCCAATGCAGGATAATACAAACAGTCTTAGAAGCCGATCCCAGGCAATGCAGTGATCGTGCCCGACAATTTTGGAGGAAGTGAGCTCCTAAAGGGAGTGGTTTCGGGAGTTAAAAGCAGACTCCCACAGCATGTGCTTAAAGAGAAAGCAGAAAAGGGGATTAATTGAAAGCCAATCCCCAACAGGCTAGAGACCCCCAGCAGGCAACTCTGCCCACTAATCAATTATGGGACATAGAGCAAGAAAAGAGAAGAAAGGAAAAAATCATCCGCCAGAAAGGCCCCTCTACCACCACGATAAAAACTAATTAAATCCTTTTGTTTGCTGCAGGAAAACAAAGGATTGATGATGGCAGCAAGATACAACGCCAGGGAAGTCACCAAAACCGGGGCAGAAAATTTTCTGCTGATTGTCAAAAAAAAATTCTCGGAAGAACGGGGGAACAATTTCAAATACATTTAAGTTCTAGGTCGCCCACCAGTATAATGCGGGAATACATTTAAGTTCTAGGTCGCCCACCAGTATAATGCGGGAATACATTTAAGTTCTAGGTCGCCCACCAGTATAATGCGGGAATACATTTAAGTTCTAGGTCGCCCACCAGTATAATGCGGGAATACTTTTAAGTTCTAGGTCGCCCACCAGTATAATGCGGGAATACATTTAAGTTCTAGGTCGCCCACCAGTATAATACGGGAATACATTTAAGTTCTAGGTCGCCCACCAGTATAATGCGGGAATACTTTTAAGTTCTAGGTCGCCCACCAGTATAATGCGGGAATACATTTAAGTTCTAGGTCGCCCACCAGTATAATGCGGGAATACATTTAAGTTCTAGGTCGCCCACCAGTATAATGCGGGAATACATTTAAGTTCTAGGTCGCCCACCAGTATAATGCGGGAATACATTTAAGTTCTAGGTCGCCCACCAGTATAACGCGGGAATACTTTTAAGTTCTAGGTCGCCCACCAGTATAACGCGGGAATACTTTTAAGTTCTAGGTCGCCCACCAGTATAACGCGGGAATACATTTAAGTTCTAGGTCGCCCACCAGTATAATGCGGGAATACTTTTAAGTTCTAGGTCGCCCACCAGTATAATGCGGGAATACTTTTAAGTTCTAGGTCGCCCACCAGTATAATGCGGGAATACTTTTTAGCTCTAGATTTTGGAATCAGCAACCTCACCTGAAGGCGGAAGGGTACAACAGAGATCCCCAAGCAGGAAACAATAAAATCCCCAGCACCAAGAAGCAGAAGGCCGCAAAGGCAAGCGCGCAGTTCAAAGGAAGAAGGGACGTGTCTCAAAAGAAGCAGTTTGGGAACGTTATAGCATGCCCAACATAACAATTTTGATGAAGAAAGCCATACCACTGAAGAAACCATTGAAAGATTTAAAGAAGAAAGCCATGTTCCCAGCAAATCAAGCAAAGTGATGAAAACTGGCATTCAGAAAAGGCGAAGGACCAGCATCATCTCCCAAGTTCACAAAATAAGGGCATCAGAGGAAAGCGTTAGCCGACAAGGAAGCAAGGCAACAAGAACAAGTTGAAGATGGATGAGATCTCCTAATCCTTAGTCTAGCTTAGCTTCTTGTTTTTCCTTTTAGAACAATGTAACAAGGATATCGGTGAGCGGTAGCATCCTACAGCAGCATGCAACAGCACACAATAGCAGCGAACACTACAGTCACACGGTAGTCCCAGCTACCAAAGTTTCCCGAACTACATTGACCTGATTCCTGTTCAGCCCAGGATATGTAGGAAACCTCTGAAGCAAAGGTTCGGTCAAATCTTTTTCAAAAAAAAAAATGCTTCACACGGAGTACTCGGACGAGCAAAAATCGCCCGCTTTATCTTTGCGCGAAAACCCTTCGTGTCTTCGGGCAAAGAGGGGCAGCTGTAAGCACGTGATTTTTACTTTACGGACAATCGCTCCAAAAGAAAATAAAAATAGTGACAAATGATTTCGCTGTACAATTTTTCGAGTTTTCCGTGACATGTGTTGTTAGTCATTTGTGGGTCTGTCCATTTTTTATTTAATCATTATCAAGCAAAATACAAAAAAAAGAGGTATGCATTTCTAGGTTGTAATTTAACCATTCAAAAAGTTTTATATATATGTGTGTGAACAATTGTGTTAAATATTGATTAATGGGTATTTTAAATTCATTTTTTAATTTAGTTGTATTTCAAAAAAATTAAAAAACAAAATAAACCCCAAGAAATCGGATTGGGCCTATGACATTTCAAAATTTTGAAGGCCCAAAACCCAGTCCAAATCAGGCTGCCCCAACAGGAACCCAAACGACATCGTATCAATACCCCTGTTAGAACCGTTGATCTGACTCAAACGAACGGTCCTGATCAGGCCACTCATTCGACCCCAAACGACGTCGTCTTAGGAAATTGATCCGAGCCGTCCAACCCCTTGATCCAACGGACCTAGGCCATTCCCCTTAAACCCGTCAAACCTTGACCCGATCCAGCATCACCCGGTCTCACCCACTGTCAAACCCAAAACGACACCGTCTTCCCTAAGTGAATAGATCCTGGCCATAGATCTCATTTGATCCAACGGCCAGGATCTAAACCCTAGATCGTATATAAGCTTTCTATCGTACCCCACGCCCCCTATTCGAACCCCCCTCCACTCATCGTCTTCACCAAACACTGAAACCCCCCCCGAACCCTAGCAGCCGCCCTAGTCTCCCTCGCCATTAAAGCCGGCGGCATGAACGCCGGTGACCACCTCCTGAACACCCTAAGACCCCCTCACTCTCCTGAACATGGATCTGTCACCCCATAGTCTCGAATCACCTTCCTTCGTCTCGAATCTTCATTTGAAGATTCGAGTCGAACCCGGACCTATACCAAACTACCCCATCTTCATACCAGACACTCCCCTGACCCTCCTCGTGACCAAACCAAGCTTGGTTTGGTCCGAATCTACACACAACTTCTAAAAAACCAGATCTGAAAATCCAGACCTCAGAACACATGTACCTGGGGAATCCGGCCGATCTTGACAGGGGTTTGAGGTCTAATGGACCTTAACCAAGGTGTTCTCGTGTGAGAACACCCTGATTAAAGTTTGTTCGGCCTCAAATGGTCGAAGCTAAGTTGAATTTGGTTCAGTTTAGTTTAAACTTTCTCAGTAAGTTTTCCCTTTTCTTTGTTTTAGTTTTTGATTGAGTTGTTAGCATGCTTTGTGGTGACTGTGTGTTATTGTATGATGTTTTTCTTAATTTCTTCCGTCTCTGTCAAAGACCTTTTATTTGGTCGTTTGATTTTCTATGTGTGTTCTGAATGTACTCTGTGATATACATGCTCGTCAATTAGATTAATCGTCAAATAAGTTAACTCATATAGGTTCCCAGTAATTGAACAAAGATATTTGAAGTCATTCGGGACCCTGTATGTGTAGTTTATATGAGCGATTGATTATTACCTATTATAATTAGTATAGTCGACTTGATAAATGTCGTCGATTAACTCCCTACGACTGAATGTTCAAATATTCTAATATGTACAACCTCACTTGACCGAATGGACCTGTATTGTGATTTGAATGTTGGACATTACCTATAAATGCTAGTTTGTAACTGCATTGTAAACAATTAAAAGGACCGGGCTAGGGCAGTTCTGAAATGGAACTTTTAGAAGTTCAAAATGTCCTGAGGCTGCAGTGATGCAGGACAGTAATAATCAAGGGCTAACAGGGGTAGTCTGGGGTTTGAAAAGAACAAAAATGATTAGTTTAAATGAGCTGACAAGTAGGGTACTAATTAAGATTAAACTAATACCAATGGGGAACAAGACACAAGAGTATGGGGTTAAAATGAATACTTAAATGAGCCCATAACTCTTGATTAAAGAATGAGCCAGGCGTGGGGAACAAAGGGCTGGCATCAAAAAGATGCTTAGGCATGGGATTTAAAGGGTATGGGCAGTCTGCAAATGGCAGAATCCAGGCAGCTTGACTGCACTGGTCGTTTGGCTTATAAATAGGCCATTTCAGAACTTAAAAGGGGCTGGAAAATTTTTAGTCTGAGGAGAGGTCTTGTGAGTTTAAAGAAAAAGACTGAAAACATAAGTTAATTTCCAGTAAACACTGTAACCAAACACTGTCTGAAAAGTTGTATAAGAGTTCATATTGGTCAAGCTGTCTCGGCCAAGTTCTGTGGTTTGCATTGACTGAGCTGCTTGTGATTGTTGAACTGTTGGTGTTGCTGCATTGAATACTCTGGTATTGCTGTTGTTTCATCACTCTTTCCTGGGATTGCTCATTTGGTGCTCGACTATTTGCTGGTTTTCTTTGTTCTGGGAAATATTGCTGGTTGTCTGTGGGCTGTGGAAAACATTTGTGGTTGTTGGATTGTTGCTGTGTTATTGCTGTTTATCTGCTGTTGCTGTATTTGCCGCATACCCCTCAGCTGACAATTCTCCTTCTTCTTCTGCTTTGCTATACCAGGTACACGATTAATAGTGCCAATGTAACTTGAGAGTTTAAGCATGAATATAAAAGAGAAGAGCTAAGTTGTTTATTTCGTACATAGACTGTTATATTGAACCTCATTTAATGTATAATAGTTTACATTCTTGTTTAGATACTGAAGGTAGCCTGTGTGCCCAGTAGATATAAATATATGGTGATTGAATGTTAGTTTGTATATGTAGGCTGATAGATAAAAGGGTCCCCAATGCAGTAGGTCGTATCTTAGGTTTTATAAGGTTAGCATGTCCTTAAATACATAGAACTATCCATGTTAGTTAATTTTGTGTCCTTTTGATAAATTGTCCCCCTATAATTGGCAAACCATTGCCTTAAAATAAATGGCGCAAGCCTGCACTTCTCAACCTCACGAAGGTCGATCCCGGATCAAACGAACCCAGCAGGCTTTCATCAGAAAGGCATCGGCCCAGGTCCAGCCGATACTGTGTGGGCTGGGTTTGGGCCCACAATGCTCGATTAGCTGCCCATGTGCATGGCCATGTTTTCTTACTCTGCAAAGGCACTCGGAATTCCGTTATAATAACCTGCAAGCATGTAATTGAGTAGGGTCATTTTTTATTCTCAACTAATGGAGACAAATGCGACAAGAAACGTAGTTGCTATAGGATATCCTTTTAAAATAAAAACGAGATGAGCCTCGACAAATAAAAACGCACAAGCTACGGGGCCCTCGCTAAATGTATATTATCGAAGCATTCAGTTTTCCAGGACGGGTCGTTTAGCAAACCTCACGGCCCTCCCAGAATAATAACGCGATAGCCTCTTTAAGCGCGTATTTAATAATTTTACCTTCTTAAAATCGGGTGCGCATTTATGTGACCCAAATCCAAATCTCGACGGATTCGAAATGTATTTCTAATCACGGGTACATTGATTGTGACGTGGTTCGAGATGCATGTCCATGACGTCGCAAATTCCTTTTAAAAGTAGAATGAGACGAGCCTCGTCAAACAAAAATGTACACAGCTGCGGGGCCCTCTAACTGTATATATATTAAAACACTTAGAATTCGGGACAGGCCGTTTAGCGAATTTTTCGGCCTTCCCCAAAACAACAATACGCTAGTTGCTTTAGGCGCGTCTTAATAATTTATTCTCCTTAATTCGGGTGCACATTTATGTGACCCAAATCCAAATCTCAACCGAGTCGAGATATGTCAACAACCACGGGTGTATTGATGTAACATGGTTCGAGATATGTTTTCACGACGTTGCAAGTCTTATAAAATAACAGTAAATGATAAAAGCGGTTAAAAGTTAAATTTTGCACATAAGTTCACACTTGTATAAAATCAGACAATCAAGCCGAATGTAACAGTTGAGCGACCGTGCTAGAACCACGGAACTCGGGAATGCCTAACACCTTCTCCCGGGTTAACAGAATTCCTTATCCGGATTTCTGGTACGCGGACTGTAATATAGAGTCATTGTTTTCCTCGATTCGGGATTAAAATTGGTGACTTGGGACACCCTAAATCTCCCAAGTGGCGACTCTGAAATAATTAAACCAATCCCGTTTCGATTGTCCTTTAATTGGAAAAAACTCCCCTGCACCCCCGCGGGTGCGGAAAAAGGAGGTGTGACAGCTAGCTTCCTCTAACTGTTCATAAAAATATTTTGCATCATCATTAGGAGTTTGTTCAACATTTTCATTGGGCTCACCCCCTAAGTGCATCCCAAAAGCATCCGCAACCATATCATGAATTCTAGAATCACGATTTGTATTCTCTACCGACCTACTACTTTCACCCACAACCATGTTATGAAATATCCCATGGCTACCATCGATCTCTCCATGATTAGTCCACACAAAGCAATTTTCTATAAACCCCTTCCTATAAAGATGATGCTTAACTTCCGCCGGTTTTCCAAACTTCATACAGTCACACCTAACACAAGGGCACCTAATTACTCCTTCACTTAGGTATGGTGGAAGTGACATTGCATGTCTAATAAAGTCATCCACCCCTTCTACAAAATCCTCCAGCAATCCCTGCCGATTAGGATAATTCCTATTGTACATCCAAGTACGATGTTCCATCTATACAAATAAAACAAGAACAAATTAATTTAGTTAATTCATATCCTAATCTTTTTATAGTTAATTAATTTCATATCCTGAAATTTCAATTCATATCCTAAACTTTCAATTTACAAACTAAAAGTTCAATTTATAAACTAAAAGTTCAATTCATAAACTAAAAGTTCAATTCATATCCAAAAAGTTCAATTCATACACTAAAATTTCAATTCATATCCAAAAGGTTCAATTCATAAACTAAAAGTCCAATTCATATCTTAAAATACTAATTCATATCTTAAAATACTCAATTTATAAACTAAAAGTTTAATTCATATCCTAAAAGTTCAATTCATAAACTAAAAGTTCAATTCATATCCAAAAAGTTCAATTCATAAATTAAAAATTCAAATCATATCCTAAAATTACAATGTATAAACTACAAGTCCAATTCATAAATTAAAATTCCAATACATAAACTAAAAGTCAAATTCATATCCTAAAAGTTCAATTCATATCCTAAAATTTCAATTTGTAAACTAAAAGTTCAATTCATATCCAAAAAGTTCAAATCATGTCCTAAAATTACAATTTATAAACTAAAAGTCCAATTCATAAACTAAAAGTCCAATTCATATCCTAAACCCTAGATTCTAACTAAACTATCAAGACAATACAAAGTATAATCCAAATCTAACTAAACTAAATTCAACACTAATTAAACTAATTAGTTAATAAAATTAATTAACAAAACTAATTAAAACAAGACCTAAACCCTAATCCTCAATAAAATACAATGTTCAAAGAATTGAAACACTAATTGAAACAATAAACTACAATACATCAAATATTGTAACACACACACTAGAAATAACAAAGATTGAATGTTATAATTATAATTCTAATCTCGATTTTTTTTAGGTGGAGAAGGAGAGAGAGAGGAGCGGCAGTGGTGGTGGTCAGCGAGCAGCGGACGGCGAGGCGGCGGCGAGCAAGGGGGCAGTGGTGGCGCGGGGTGGGGGATGAGATTTGGGTGAGTGAAATAGAGAAGGGAGGGAAAGAGAGAGTTGGGGAAATATTGGGGAAAGAAATAAGAGAAATGGAGGAGAAACCCGTTTTTGTCTCTAGAATTAGGAAAAGCGACCAACTTTGGTCACTATTTTTGGTTTGTAAATAAGTTTTGACCGTTTGACCAAAAATAGCGACAAACATTGGTCTCTATTTAAAAAAACAATTAAATTGAAAATAGCGACCAAATATTATAAGCTATAAAAAAATTATTTTTAGCTATAAATATTTATTTTATTTAACTACAATTATTATAAATAATTATTAACTATGTAATTACTTTTAATAGATTATAATAGCATCTATGTAAAGTAATTTTTTAAGTTATATTTAAGTATATGAGTAATTTCATACACACGCATAAACTATATTGTAATTGATGATCAATCTTATACATTACTACGTACGAATAATTAATGAATTAATAAACCAATATAATATTATTCTATTAATTGATATAATAGTATTCATTATTTGTATTATATCAGAGTTAATGAATTACATTCATTCATCACTAGGTTATAAGTCGATGAATCAATTATAACATATTAATTGATATAAGTCGAGACGTTTTGTTTTTAATATTCAATGATACATCTGAGTAGGTTGTAAGTCGATGAATCAATTTACAAGTGTCGCACCTCCTTTTTCCGCCCCCGCGAGGGTGCAAGGGAGTTTTCTCCAATTAAAGGACAGTCGAAACGGGATTTGTTTGTTTGTTTCAGAGTCGCCACCTGGGAATTTTAAGGCGTCCCAAGTCACCGGTTTTAATCCCTGAATCGAGGAGAATATGACTCTGTCTATTTAACAGTCTGCGCACCAGAAATCCGGATAAGGAATTCTGTTAACCCGGGAGAAGGTGTTAGGCATTCCCGAGTTCCGTGGTTCTAGCACGGTCGCTCAACTGTTATATTCGGCTTGATTATTTTGATTTGTAAAATACATTTTTATTGCATGATTTTATTGTTACCGCTTCTATTTATATTTAAAGACCCTTCTTTGAATCGAATCACGCGTACGTATATTCGTGTTATAAATTATATATTTTTTTAAAAAACATGCGGAGTTGTGTCACGCGCACGTGTACACGATAATATAGATAATATATTTATTAAAACAATTATTTTCGAAATTGTGCTTAAATAAAATCAAAAACATTCGCCCTTTTTGTATAATTAAGTAGTGAACATCACATCTCGAGTTTTTATGAAATTAATAATGATATTCTCTGAGAAATCTCTTTTTAATAAAAATTTTCTCGAAGTTCGCGAACGCATAATCCGAATCGCCTTTAGAAGTATAATCAAGTCACGCGAACGCATCCTTAATTATGCAAATATTCTTGACAGTAATATAAATTCTCTACAAATGTTTATTGCATCCATCTATTTTTAAATGTAAGAGTCATGAGAAATCACTATTTGAGATGCCTCTAAATTCCTTGAAAAGAATTCACAATTCATTAAGTGTTGACCGCAAATTATATTTTTACGTGTGAATTATATTCCTCAAAAACCATGAGTTTAAAGAGTAAAATAAAAATAAAATAAAAATAAACAACGTGTGATTAATACTACCATTTTTATGGTAAATACAATATTTATCTACCCAAAAAGCGAATTGCGTATAAAACTTAGGCAAACAATTGATTTAATAAATGAAGTAATATTTTTTTTGAAGAATTTTCATTGTTATATTTGGAGCAAACGCTATTTACACATTTTTTGACTTAAAATGTTATAATCTATAAATCCCATCCTTCTTTTACACCACTTGTTTTTAGTCCGAGGTTATAATTGTTTGGTTAATTTTGCTTACGAAGATTGGGTTTGAGATAAATAAACCAATTCTTATATTCTGCCTATGCGAATATTTGCAAACACTAACTCTATATTTTGTAAAAAAACATTGACATTATTTCATATATTAAAAGAAATGAGTTGATCGCATTCCTAAAATAACTAAGCCATTTGTTATTAAGAAAGAGAACTAATCTACCAATTGATTTAATACTATATTAACCAACTAAAACAAAACTGAAACTTAAACTAATAAAATTTAAATGAGTAGAAGACATCCTTATAATTCCAAACTTCATTTACTTGTCATGTTGAAGCTTTTCATGACATGAATTTATAGATATGTACCTGATATTGGAAGCAAAAGAAAATGAAGATGAGAATCAGCAGCAGTAATAACAGTACAACAGCAGCAACTGCCCAGCAACAGTAACAAACCAGTAACAGACCGGTGGAGTAGTAATCCCAAAAACAAAAGCTTTAAGCTTTAAATGAAACAACAACCATTAATACTAATTTCAAACAAAGAAAGAAAGCAGTAGATTTTTTAGCTTTTATTTTTATTTTGAAAGCTTAAATATTTTTTCGGAATTTTTCTTTCTCTTAATGTTCAGCCTTTTTTTTCTCTCTATCTGTATCTGTGTATTTTTCTCTATCTCTATTTTCTATTTCTGTATGTCTTGTGTTCAAGACTTCTTCTTATAACCCATCCCATAAACCTTTCAATTAATTAAAATCCATACTTTTTCTCTACCCAACCCATTATCTTTCCACTCATCCTCATTACATTAAATAAACATATCACACCACCCCATTATATTTTGTCCCCCATGCTTCATTTAAAATAATGCAAGATTCCCCCTTTAAATTAAATCTTGTCCCCCCTTTATATTAAACAACTATATCACAACCCACCCCATTTCATTTTGTCCCCCATGCTTCAAATAAACAATTTCAAAATGTACAATTCCTAAACTACCCCTCACGACCTTACTGAAATTACCAAACTACCCCTGAACGTACTACAAATTACCAAACTACCCATCAGCTATAACACATCATTTAATCAAACATAACCAAAATATAGACAATATGATTAATTTCTAACAATGTTCAAACAACAAATTTCATGAACATGATTTCTTCAACATTTCAACAACAAAGCACATGAACATGATTTCAACAACATTTCAACAACAAATCACATGAACACAAATTGAACAACAAAAAACAACTAAAATTTGATTGAACAATATTTTAGCAACAAACAATCCTATTTTCGGATTCAACAACAACAACAAACAAGTATATTTATATTTCTAAATTCAATAATATTGAACTTAAAATCAACTACTCTAACAACATTACAACAAACAATTCCTACAAACAAGATTATGAGACAAATTCAAGAAATAATCATAAATGATAAACAAAAAATCAAACTATACACATTTCGGATTCAAGATCAAACAAACATAATATGAACATGAATTAAATCTAAAAATAAAAACGATGGATTCAAATGATTAAAACCAACATACTTCCCTTATTACAACTAAATTCTTTTAGGCAAATGACAAAACAAAAACCTAAGAAGAAACAATTATGAACTTAAGCTTGAACTTAACAATATTAACAATTTCCGGAAAATACATAAAATACATGAAACAAATTGAAGAAATAATTAATTAAACTTCAATTTGTATCTAACTAATATTAAACTAACAAATATTCATTTAAACAATAATACAAACATGAAATAAACATGAAAACAACTAATTAAACTTCTATTTTGAAATCTGAAAATTAATTTTAACAAAGCACATGAACATGAACAAACTAGAAAAATGATTTCAACGATAAACAACGAACAAAACAAGAATCAAATATTTAACGATTTTAACTTTTAGAAATATAAAAACGAAATATGGACAAAAAAAAACTCAAAAACAACTAACCGGAGATGAATCAACGAAGAACTTTGATTGTAAACAAATCTGTCCGGGTTTCGACTCAAATAAAAAATAAACCTTCGAACTTTGACGAGCCGAAGAAGATGAAGCAACGTGAAGCAGAAACACGAAGCAACTGCTGCGACAAGCAGCAGCAACAGTCCATCGAGTGAGGAAGAAGAAGCAGCATGAAGCAGTAGGGGAGGTCGACAGACAACGAACCAAAATCAGCAGCTGGACGCAGCTGAAACAACCTGCGAATGGAGATGCATCAACGTTTTTTGGAGCAGCCATGGCTGCTCGTAGCAGCTGGACGCGACAAAGAAAATTGAAGCAATAGCAGCTGCTTAGCAGCAGTAGCAGCTGCGTGAGCGGACAGCAACCATGGTGGAAACAGTGAAGGCGATGAGCATCATGACGAGGAAGATGAAGCGGAATGAAGCAGTGGCGACCATGGATGTCGAGCTCGAGCTTGAGCTCGACGAAGAGGACGAAGGCAGACACGGAGACAAGCAGCTGAAGCAGAAACGTGACCAGCAGCAGCAATGGTGAAGCTGAAGACGCAGCGACGCAGCAGCACGACGGAGCTGAAGCGAGCTTCGCGTTGGGTTGTTCATAGTTTTTGAGGTCGTTCATGGGAGGTCAGCTTGGAGGTGTTTGGTGAGTGTGTGTGTGAGTGTGATGTGGGGATGAAGGGAATGGGAGAGGGGCAGCCATGGTTGGAAGGGATGTGAGCTTGAGGAAGAAGAAGAAGAATGGGAGAGGGGGGGGGGGGGATGGTTTAGATTTTTAGGATTTTCTTCTCTTATTTTTGTTTTGTTTTGTTTTTGTTTTGTAAAAAATGAAAGACAAAGGGGGTTTGGGTCTTTTGGGTTATGGACTGGGTCGACCCAGTTCGAAATGGACTGGGTCGTAGGGAAGATTGGGCCATTTTTGGGCCTGTGGCTTGAAATTGAAGAAGATGCCCAATTCCGACTTTCTTTATATTTTCGCTCTCTTTTCTTCTTTTATTTCTCTAAAACTAAATTATAAAAATACTTAACTTATTATTAAGAACTAAATTAAGTTATAAAAGCACAAATTAACTCCCAATAACAATTAACGCACAATTAAGTAATAATTAAGCATAAAATTGTATATTTGGATATTAAATGTTAAAAATGCAAAAGATGTCTATTTTTGTAATTTTTAATTTTTGTAAACAAATTTAATTACTAACAATTATAGAATTAAATCCTACATGCAAAATGCGACATATTTTTTTGTATTTTTTATTAATTTAGCAAATAAACATGCACAGGCAAATACAAACAATTATTCAAAATATCACAAAATTGCACACCAAAGAAAAACCATTTTATTTTTGAATTTTTTTTGGGAGTAATTCTCATATAGGGCAAAAATCACGTGCTTACAGCTGCCCCTCTTTGCCCGAAGACACGAAGGATTTTCGTGCAAAGATAAAGCGAGCGATTTTTGCCCATCCGAGTACTCCGTGTGAAGCATTTTTTGAAAAAGATTTGACCGAACCTTTGCTTCAAAGGTTTCCTACATATCCTGGGCTAAACAGGAATCAGGTCAATGTAGTTCGGGAAAATTTTGGTAGCTGGGACTACCGTGGGACTGCATTGTTACTGTTGTTGCATGCTATTACTACTGCTTACCGATCTCCTTGTTACACCATGCTTAAAAGAAAACAAGAAGCTAGGCTAGAGTACAATTTGTTTTTGTTGTCTTGCTTCCTTGTCTGCTTGCATTTCTTCCGGTGCTTTTCTTCTTTTGACACATGTACTTGAGTTTGTACTGTGACCTCTTGTTGCAACCTTCTGCTTCCCGGTGCTGGGGATTTTTATTGTTTCCTGCTGGGGATTCCTATTGTAACCCTCTGTTTTATTGTCCTCTGACTTGATCTTGAAATGTATGCCTCTGTTATCTGGGCGGGCTCCCAACTTCGACGCTTGAAATATAAAGACTGAAATGTATGCCTCTGTTATCTGGGCGGGCTCCCAACTTCAATGCTTGAAATGTAAAGACTGAATGTATGCCTCTGTTCTATGGGCGGGCTCCCAACTTCAACAACCAAAATGTAAAATGAAATGTATGCCTCTGTTATATGGGCAGGCTCCCAACATCAACAACAATTTTAAAAATAAGCGTCATTCCTCTCTTCAGGCGGGCTCCTGACTTCAAGTACACAACTTTTAAAATAAACGCCTTTCCTCTCTTCAGGCGGGCTCCTGACTTCAACAACAACTTTGAAAATAATCGTCATTCCTCTCTTCAGGCGGGCTCCTGACTTTAACCGATACATCGTCATTCCTTTCTTTAGGTTGGCAAGATTTCAACAACTTTTAAAAACTCCTTTCTTATCTTCAGACGGGCTCCTGACTTCAACAACAACTTTGAAAATAATCGCCATTCCATTCTTCATGGGGGCTCCTGACTTCAACCGATAAATCGCCATTCTATTCTTCAGGGGGGCTCCTGACTTCAACAACTTTAAAATAAAATCCTATTCGAGGGCGGATGAACCCAAAATATCCTATTCGAGGGCGGATGAACCCAACAATATCCTATTCGAGGGCGGATGAACCCAAAATATCCTATTCGAGGGCGGATGAACCCAAAATATCCTATTCGAGGGCGGATGAACCCAACAATATCCTATTCGAGGGCGGATGAACCCAAAATATCCTATTCGAGGGCGGATGAACCCAAAATATCCTATTCGAGGGCGGATGAACCCAAAATATCCTATTCGAGGGCGGATGAACCCAAAATATCCTATTCGAGGGCGGATGAACCCAAAATATCCTATTCGAGGGCGGATGAACCCAAAATATCCTATTCGAGGGCGGATGAACCCAAAATATCCTATTCGAGGGCGGATGAACCCAAAAGATCCTATTCGAGGGCGGATGAACCCAAAATATCCTATTCGAGGGCGGATGAACCCAAAATATCCTATTCGAGGGCGGATGAACCCAAAATATCCTATTCGAGGGCGGATGAACCCAAAATATCCTATTCGAGGGCGGATGAACCCAAAATATCCTATTCGAGGGCGGATGAACCCAAAAATATCCTATTCGAGGGCGGATGAACCCAAAAATATCCTATTCGAGGGCGGATGAACCCAAAATATCCTATTCGAGGGCGGATGAACCCAAAATATCCTATTCGAGGGCGGATGAACCCAAAATATCCTATTCGAGGGCGGATGAACCCAAAATATCCTATTCGATGGCGGATGAACCCAAAATATCCTATTCGAGGGCGGATGAACCCAAAATATCCTATTCGAGGGCGGATGAACCCAAAATATCCTATTCGAGGGCGGATGAACCCAAAATATCCTATTCGAGGGCGGATGAACCCAAAATATCCTATTCGAGGGCGAATGAACCCAAAATATCCTATTCGAGGGCGGATGAACCCAAAATATCCTATTCGAGGGCGGACGAACCCAAAATATCCTATTCGAGGGCGGACGAACCCAAAATATCCTATTCGAGGGCGGATGAACCCAAAATATCCTATTCGAGGGCGGATGAACCCAAAAGATCCTATTCGAGGGCGGATGAACCCAAAATATCCTATTCGAGGGCGGATGAACCCAAAAGATCCTATTCGAGGGCGGACGAACCCAAAATATCCTATTCGAGGGCGGATGAACCCAAAATATCCTATTCGAGGGCGGATGAACCCAAAATATCCTATTCGAGGGCGGATGAACCCAAAAGATCCTATTCGAGGGCGGATGAACCCAAAAGATCCTATTCGAGGGCGGATGAACCCAAAAGATCCTATTCGAGGGCGGATGAACCCAAAAGATCCTATTCGAGGGCGGATGAACCCAAAAGATCCTATTCGAGGGCGGATGAACCCAAAATATCCTATTCGAGGGCGGATGAACCCAAAATATCCTATTCGAGGGCGGATGAACCCAAAATATCCTATTCGAGGGCGGATGAACCCAAAATAAAATCCTTAAGACTTGAAAATGTCTTACCTCGAATACTTGCTGGGGATTGGGATGAATTTTCCCTTTCTACCTTCCCCATTTTTTTATTTTTTTATTTATTATTATTCTTTTTTTATTTATTTTTTTATTTTTATTAGCTTCTTCCTTTGAAGACTAGTCTTGCCTTAACCCTGAAAGGAAACGCTGAGGATACCGATTTTCACCAAACTTGTGTTGGACTCCTCAAACCTGCTAGGGATAGCACTGTTGGGGAATTATTTACTTACCTGTTTGGGGTAAAATGTTATCAGCGGGGGATAACGCTGTCGAGGATAACACTGCTGGGGGATTCTGATTCCTTCAGAACTAGTGCTTCACTGAGCTCAAGTTTCGTCCCTTTGTTGTCCGCTGGGGAACAACTTCCTCCATTGGAACTTATTATGTTGGGGGCAACACTGGTTCAAAGACCACTTCCCTTGAGATTTGTGTTATCTTTATCCTTCCCCAAATGGGTATCTAACTTTCAGAAAATTTTCTAAATGAAAAGAAAATTTTCTGCCCCAGTTTGACAATATCCCTTGCGGATTTCTGGCATCAATGCCATTTCCTTTACCTGTTTGAAATCAAACAAAATTTGTTAGTTTAAAACATGGTGGTTGGTTGTGATACTTCTGCTGGGATGACTTTTCCCTTTCTCCTTCCTTGTTCTGTGCTCCGCCACTGGTTGGGGATGATGCTATTTGCTGGGGATAATCCTTTTCTGCTGGGGATATCCCTCTTCTTCTGTGGCATAGCTCGGAAACTAGCATTTCCCTGACCTTTTAGTCTAGTATGAATTTCCCACACCATGTCCATTTCTCTCCTTGATTTGTCCACGGGCCTCGACCTTGAGGTTTATAACCTTTGATTTCGGCAAGGGTATCCCTCTTGACACTTGTCAATCCTTTTGTCGATTCCCTTTTGCTGGGGATATCTTTTGACACTGGCCTCGCGTTTGTTCCTTGCTGACTATACCATTTGGATGTACTAGTCAGATCTCATCTGGCATAATTGGAAAGCTGATGGCATATTTTGAAGTCAATTCACAGTTGATCTGACCAAACAGACTCTATTGGGGATTTTTCTATGAAAGGAAAAGATAAAAGGGAATAGAATAAAAAGACAAAGGGAAAAAAATGACTCTTTAACAAAAGGAACTATAAATAAAACCTATCAAACGCAGACACCGACTCTAATGGTCATGACATGCACATGTGGCCTATCCTCTACCGTCAATCATCTTTCAAGATCTTCATTGGCAATTCCCCATCTGATTCTCAATCTTATTCGACTTGTAGTGCCCGAAGGGTTTTCACCATCAAGCCTCTCTCATTTTGGTTTTTCTCTCAGCTTTCATCACCTTATGGTGCCTGTGAAGGTTTTCACCAATAAGACTCTCTCATTTGTATCACTTTTCAGCTGGGGTTTTGGAGTGTTGCCGGTATGACTCTTTCTGTTGGAGATTAGAGTCCTTTCTGCTGTGGAACAGAATGTTATGCTCACCGGTGAGACTCTCATTTGTCTGACTTGGCATCTTTTGAAGACTGATCAGAAGGTCTTTCTTTGGACCGTAATGTGGGTTTTGGATAGGGCTAGAAAAAAAAAGGTATTAAAGGCTCAAAAATGCATTAATTTTTGGGTTATTAGTTACAACCTTCGGAATTAGATTTATTTACAACAAATGCAACATTTGCCCCAGTTTCTTGCTTGGGGATATTTTAATTGATTGATTTTTTTTCATTTTTTTCAAAACTATGACCGAGCCGTGAAGCGCCTACGTATCCTCTTTGAGGAATCAGGTCAAACGTAGTTCCCAATTCTTCTTTTTCATTTGACTTTCTTTTGTTTTTGTTTTTTTGTTATCATTTTTCTCTTTTTTTTTCTTTTCTCTTTTTTCGTTTTGTTGTTATTCTTTTCTTTCTTTTCCATGTTTTGCGTCTTTACTTGTTGTTACCGATTCCGAATGAGGGGTATGAAAGAAAATAAACAAGGCTCAAAAGGGGTAACGAGGGATAAAGTGTTTAGGTAGCAGAACAAAATGCCTTCGTCATTAAAGTCTTCAAAACATGCCAAGTGCAAACAACACAATTGATCATAGATTTATAGTCTCTTCCGATGGTGCTGGACTTGACAATCATATTCATATTTGCTTTTTCATTTGTCAATTCTAAAACACCGTTGGGCGACACTCTTATTATCATGAATGACCCTCATGCCAATTTGGCGAATCTTGCTTTTAACGGTTTTATTTGTGTTTTACTTGCCCTAGTTCCACATGACTCGGGCTTCAAATAATCTTGAACCGTTCTTACTCCCTTTAAACGCTTTGATCACCTTCCTAGGGGTTTATGATTAACTTTTAAGATTAGGCCCAAACTGGGTGCGCATGTCATGTCACTAGAATCGGCATTGAATAAAAATGATAAAAGGACTAAACAAAAGAAAACTGGAAATAATAGAAGACCGGATTTTGCATTTAGATTACCGGTGAAATGGTTTGAAAAGACAAAAACAAACCGGAATAAAATCCTAAACAACCTGGGCAAAACTTAAACAAACCGCTATGACAAAAAATGGAAAGATAAGCGGAAAAATATTGACACAAAACAAAATCCGAATTACAATCCTAATAATCCGAACAAACAGAAAGGACAACAAAATAAGCCACCACAAGCTTCTCTCTTGTTAACCAAAGAACGGAGCGTCCTCCCACTTTATCAAAACTGGCATCTTAGCCACTAAGCTTCGCATCAATACTGCCAAGACCATTATCAGCTTCAGTATCATCCATCTTCGTCAACAAGTTCCCAATAGGATTCAAGTGCTTCTGTTATCAGGCCTGATCCCCGTAGAGTGTGTATCATGGGGTGCAAGTAAAGGAATCTGAGTGTCATCGTCCGGCTTACCACAAACCAACCAGCTTAACTTTCTTTGCAAAACAAACAGGTTAGAATGGACTAAGTCGGTCCTCATTATTAACAACATCTTTTTTCTTTTTCTCTTTTTTTCGATGTTTTTTTTTCCTTCTTTTTTTTTCATTTTTTCTGTCTCTTTTTTCGATTTTTTCGATTTTTTTTTTCATTTTTCCTTTTTGATTTTTTTCATTTTTTTTTGTTGTGGTCGAATCTTATGGAGATTGCCTACGTATCATGACCCCGCATGAATCAGACCTTGCGTAGTTCGGACCAATAAAAGATAAACAATACTAATCATTTTTTCAATTTTCATATTAAAATAAATTGGGTTTCAAAGGTATGAAGAAGACCTACAAACTCGAATATCAAACAACCCACATATTTTAATCAAAAGATTTACAAACTCCAAAAATAAATGGCCAACTTCCTTTCTCCGTTTGACAAATGCAACCGAACGGTTATTTTTTGCAAATGTGGCCCCTTCCAAATTTTGAGGCCGGAGAGGATTATTTTACGACACATTACAAACTTGTTCATTCTTTTACGAAAATAGCCTTTCGACAATTGAAAGATACTATAGGGCTATTTCGGCAAGAACGGTTTAAGACGTGGTCAAAGCTGGCTCGGCTTATTTTGACCAAAAATCCAAACGGTATTCACTTAACCGTTGACTCTTTTTTTTTTCAAATTACAATAAAAACGGGGTGTTGCAAACACGGCCCTTCAGCGCCTCGGGGACGAAGATTTTTTAAGGCTGTGTGGGTCAACTGGACAAAAATCCTAAACATGACCCAAAAGGTGGTTGTTTATGCAAAGTCAGCCTTCCGGCGTCCTTTTCGGGAACATTCGGCTATGTCTTGACAAAACAGCGTCACCCGACTTCTTTATGACAAAATTAAAATTTGACATATTTTTTTTATATATTTTTTTTTAGCAAAAAGGGGAGGCTGGACACCGCCCGACTTATTTATGACAAAATTAAAATTTTGACATGTTTTTATTTATTTATTGGTTTTTGGCTATTTTAGCAAAAAGGGGGGTTGGACCCGATGAGGGTTGCCTACGTATCTCACATCCGATGAGAATCAAACCAGCGTAGTTCGGGCTGATCAAGAATAAGTAAATGAACTAACTTTTTTTTTTTTGAATTTGTGAAAAAAACTACTTTAAAAGAAGAAAGGAAGTTTTTTTTTATTTTCTTTTAAAAAGAAAAGACTTCTAAGATATTTTTCTGAATTTTCATTTGTTTTTTTTATTCTAAAGAGAAAAGAAAATATATTTTTTTCTGAATTTTACCTTTAATAAAAGAAATGCTTTCTAAAAAAAATATTTCTTGAATTTTGAATTTTCTTTTCAATTTTTAAAGAAGAAGGAAAATATTTTCGAATTTGTTTTATTTTATAATATATATTTTTTTAATAATTAAAAAGACTTTCTAAAGAAGTCAATAATGTAAAATATTTTTTAATTTTTTGTTTTGAAAATTGAGAGTCCAAAAAAAACTTTTCCAGACTTTTTGGCCGGACAAATATTTTTGCAACAAATAAAGATATATATACATTTTTGGAAATAAAGAAAAACTTTTGGATTTATATATATATATATATATATTTATATATATATATATATATATATTTGCAACAAATAATAAAATCACTTTCAACGCGACTCTTTTTATTTTATTATTTTTATTTTTATTTTGGTATCTAAACAAAAATAATAAAATAAAAACTCATTTTAAAAACAAGACTCTTTTTCATTTTCATTTTCATGGCAAGACAAACTATTTTTTTTCTAATTTGTTTTTTTTAAAAACAAGACAGAACAACGACTCTTTTTTTTCTATTTTTCCTTTGCTTTTAATAAAACAAACTAATAAAACATTTTTTTTTCATTTTCTCAAAATTTCGGCAGAGTTTTGACAGTTATTTGGGCATTGGTTTTTTTTTTCCAAAAATAAACAATCAATTCCCTAACCGCTATTTTTTTTCAATTTTAAAATATTATTCCTGATATTCAAAAGTCAATCAGCACACAAGTACGAATCAAATAAATGCGCAAGTAGGAGCAAGTAAGATGCATCAGGATGGTCATTTTCATTTTTTGGTACACCTGTCCTAGACAGACCCAACCCCTGTATTGAGTCTCCAAAGTCAAATGCACGTGATGCAAACAAACGCTCCTACTAGGGATCCGGCATGAAGCTGAGTTATTCTAAGTGAAAAAACCTGAGGCATATTGATCTAGCCCTGGCTTACCCAAACGGACAGTTTGAGCCGAAGTGGGGGCAACGTACCGGGAGCACGAAAGTCTACCCGGTCTAGTTACTTGTCCCAACTTCGTCTTATTTGGTATGACTTTAACAGAAAGGTGGGCCACGCGCACGTGTGCACCATAAATTTAGAAGACTCAGAAAGAAGGGGGTTTCGTAGCAGTTGTATATATTCATAATTCAAACAATATTAAAGCGGTAAAAGTGTCATTTAGCACATTGGGCATATATCATGTGAAAAAAATCAGATAATAAATAAAGCCAACTATAACAATTATTTTAAGCTCGAAATCTTGAACCCTGAACCAGAGGTTCTGGGTAAATTCCCCAGCAGAGTCGCCAGAGCTGTCGCACCTCCTTTTTCCGCCCCCGCGAGGGTGCAAGGGAGTTTTCTCCAATTAAAGGACAGTCGAAACGGGATTTGTTTGTTTGTTTCAGAGTCGCCACCTGGGAATTTTAAGGCGTCCCAAGTCACCGGTTTTAATCCCTGAATCGAGGAGAATATGACTCTGTCTATTTAACAGTCTGCGCACCAGAAATCCGGATAAGGAATTCTGTTAACCCGGGAGAAGGTGTTAGGCATTCCCGAGTTCCGTGGTTCTAGCACGGTCGCTCAACTGTTATATTCGGCTTGATTATTTTGATTTGTAAAATACATTTTTATTGCATGATTTTATTGTTACCGCTTCTATTTATATTTAAAGACCCTTCTTTGAATCGAATCACGCGTACGTATATTCGTGTTATAAATTATATATTTTTTTAAAAAACATGCGGAGTTGTGTCACGCGCACGTGTACACGATAATATAGATAATATATTTATTAAAACAATTATTTTCGAAATTGTGCTTAAATAAAATCAAAAACATTCGCCCTTTTTGTATAATTAAGTAGTGAACATCACATCTCGAGTTTTTATGAAATTAATAATGATATTCTCTGAGAAATCTCTTTTTAATAAAAATTTTCTCGAAGTTCGCGAACGCATCCTTAATTATGCAAATATTCTTGACAGTAATATAAATTCTCTACAAATGTTTATTGCATCCATCTATTTTTAAATGTAAGAGTCATGAGAAATCACTATTTGAGATGCCTCTAAATTCCTTGAAAAGAATTCACAATTCATTAAGTGTTGACCGCAAATTATATTTTTACGTGTGAATTATATTCCTCAAAAACCATGAGTTTAAAGAGTAAAATAAAAATAAAATAAAAATAAACAACGTGTGATTAATACTACCATTTTTATGGTAAATACAATATTTATCTACCCAAAAAGCGAATTGCGTATAAAACTTAGGCAAACAATTGATTTAATAAATGAAGTAATATTTTTTTTTGAAGAATTTTCATTGTTATATTTGGAGCAAACGCTATTTACACATTTTTTGACTTAAAATGTTATAATCTATAAATCCCATCCTTCTTTTACACCACTTGTTTTTAGTCCGAGGTTATAATTGTTTGGTTAATTTTGCTTACGAAGATTGGGTTTGAGATAAATAAACCAATTCTTATATTCTGCCTATGCGAATATTTGCAAACACTAACTCTATATTTTGTAAAAAAACATTGACATTATTTCATATATTAAAAGAAATGAGTTGATCGCATTCCTAAAATAACTAAGCCATTTGTTATTAAGAAAGAGAACTAATCTACCAATTGATTTAATACTATATTAACCAACTAAAACAAAACTGAAACTTAAACTAATAAAATTTAAATGAGTAGAAGACATCCTTATAATTCCAAACTTCATTTACTTGTCATGTTGAAGCTTTTCATGACATGAATTTACAGATATGTACCTGATATTGGAAGCAAAAGAAAATGAAGATGAGAATCAGCAGCAGTAATAACAGTACAACAGCAGCAACTGCCCAGCAACAGTAACAAACCAGTAACAGACCGGTGGAGTAGTAATCCCAAAAACAAAAGCTTTAAGCTTTAAATGAAACAACAACCATTAATACTAATTTCAAACAAAGAAAGAAAGCAGTAGATTTTTTAGCTTTTATTTTTATTTTGAAAGCTTAAATATTTTTTCGGAATTTTTCTTTCTCTTAAATGTTCAGCCTTTTTTTTTCTCTCTATCTGTATCTGTGTATTTTTCTCTATCTCTATTTTCTATTTCTGTATGTCTTGTGTTCAAGACTTCTTCTTATAACCCATCCCATAAACCTTTCAATTAATTAAAATCCATACTTTTTCTCTACCCAACCCATTATCTTTCCACTCATCCCCATTACATTAAATAAACATATCACACCACCCCATTATATTTTGTCCCCCATGCTTCATTTAAAATAATGCAAGATTCCCCCTTTAAATTAAATCTTGTCCCCCTTTATATTAAACAACTATATCACAACCCACTCCATTTCATTTTGTCCCCCATGCTTCAAATAAACAATTTCAAAATGTACAATTCCTAAACTACCCCTCACGACCTTACTGAAATTACCAAACTACCCCTGAACGTACTACAAATTTACCAAACTACCCATCAGCTATAACACATCATTTAATCAAACATAACCAAAATATAGACAATATGATTAATTTCTAACAATGTTCAAACAACAAATTTCATGAACATGATTTCTTCAACATTTCAACAACAAAGCACATGAACATGATTTCAACAACATTTCAACAACAAATCACATGAACACAAATTGAACAACAAAGAACAACTAAAATTTGATTGAACAATATTTTAGCAACAAACAATCCTATTTTCGGATTCAACAACAACAACAAACAAGTATATTTATATTTCTAAATTCAATAATATTGAACTTAAAATCAACTACTCTAACAACATTACAACAAACAATTCCTACAAACAAGATTATGAGACAAATTCAAGAAATAATCATAAATGATAAACAAAAAATCAAACTATACACATTTCGGATTCAAGATCAAACAAACATAATATGAACATGAATTAAATCTAAAAATAAAAACGATGGATTCAAATGATTAAAACCAACATACTTCCCTTATTACAACTAAATTCTTTTAGGCAAATGACAAAACAAAAACCTAAAAAGAAACAATTATGAACTTAAGCTTGAACTTAACAATATTAACAATTTCCGGAAAATACATAAAATACATGAAACAAATTGAAGAAATAATTAATTAAACTTCAATTTGTATCTAACTAATATTAAACTAACAAATATTCATTTAAACAATAATACAAACATGAAATAAACATGAAAACAACTAATTAAACTTCTATTTTGAAATCTGAAAATTAATTTTAACAAAGCACATGAACATGAACAAACTAGAAAAATGATTTCAACGATAAACAACGAACAAAACAAGAATCAAATATTTAACGATTTTAACTTTTAGAAATATAAAAACGAAATATGGACAAAATAAAACTCAAAAACAACTAACCGGAGATGAATCAACGAAGAACTTTGATTGTAAACAAATCTGTCCGGGTTTCGACTCAAATAAAAAATAAACCTTCGAACTTTGACGAGCCGAAGAAGATGAAGCAACGTGAAGCAGAAACACGAAGCAACTGCTGCGACGAGCAGCAACAACAGTCCATCGAGTGAGGAAGAAGAAGCAGCATGAAGCAGTAGGGGAGGTCGACGGACAACGAACCAAAATCAGCAGCTGGACGCAGCTGAAACAACCTGCGAATGGAGATGCATCAACGTTTTTTTGGAGCAGTCATGGCTGCTCGTAGCAGCTGGACGCGACAAAGAAAATTGAAGCAATAGCAGCTGCTTAGCAGCAGTAGCAGCTGCGTGAGCGGACAGCAACCATGGTGGAAACAGTGAAGGCGATGAGCATCATGACGAGGAAGATGAAGCGGAATGAAGCAGTGGCGACCATGGATGTCGAGCTCGAGCTTGAGCTCGACGAAGAGGACAAAGGCAGACACGGCGACAAGCAGCTGAAGCAGAAACGTGACCAGCAGCAGTAATGGTGAAGCTGAAGACGCAGCGATGCAGCAGCACGACGGAGCTGAAGCGAGCTTCGCGTTGGGTTGTTCATAGTTTTTGAGGTCGTTCATGGGAGGTCAGCTTGGAGGTGTTTGGTGAGTGTGTGTGTGAGTGTGATGTGGGGATGAAGGGAATGGGAGAGGGGCAGCCATGGTTGGAAGGGATGTGAGCTTGAGGAAGAAGAAGAAGATAGGAGAGGGGGGGGGGATGGTTTAGATTTTTAGGATTTTCTTCTCTTATTTTTGTTTTGTTTTGTTTTTGTTTTGTAAAAAATGAAAGACAAAGGGGGTTTGAGTCTTTTGGGTTATGGGACTGGGTCGACCCAGTTCGAAATGGACTGGGTCGTAGGGAAGATTGGGCCATTTTTGGGCCTGTGGCTTGAAATTGAAGAAGATGCCCAATTCCGACTTTCTTTATATTTTCGCTCTCTTTTCTTCTTTTATTTCTCTAAAACTAAATTATAAAAATACTTAACTTATTATTAAGAACTAAATTAAGTTATAAAAGCGCAAATTAACTCCCAATAACAATTAACGCACAATTAAGTAATAATTAAGCATAAAATTGTATATTTGGATATTAAATGCTAAAAATGCAAAAGATGTCTATTTTTGTAATTTTTAATTTTTGTAAACAAATTTAATTACTAACAATTATAGAATTAAATCCTACATGCAAAATGCGACATATTTTTTTGTATTTTTTATTAATTTAGCAAATAAACATGCACAGGCAAATACAAACAATTATTCAAAATATCACAAAATTGCACACCAAAGAAAAACCATTTTATTTTTGAATTTTTTTTGGGAGTAATTCTCATATAGGGCAAAAATCACGTGCTTACAAATTGAACATTTTTTTAATGGATGGCATGGATAGGCCTTTTCTGAAAGTTAAGTGGCATTTTTAGGCCTTTTCCGTTTTTTTTCCCTTTCCTATTAAAGTTACAGCCAAAAATAAAAATGGGGAGTTAGAGGAATTTACTGGGAAGTCTGAAGAAGAAACTGTGGGAGGAATTGTGGAGAATTTTGATCTTTCAGACATATATAGCATGTTATAGTATATGATACTATATTCAACTATGTTATAATATAAATAATGAATACAATCATATACTATAACATGCTATATATATAGTTAAAGCAGCACGAAGTGTGTGTGTTATATATATACACACACTAACATATACTATAACAAGTTATATATACGTTATAGTATTACAGTGAAGTGTCTGTGTATATATGTCTATATATATATATATACTAGTCTTTGGGCACGCGCATAGCGCGTGTACCCATTATTACATGTATAAACTTTTTAAAACTAAATAAATATTATTAAAAAATTTTTTAGCTATAAAATAAAAATTAAAGGAACAAATTAAAGTTATAGAACCAATAAAGTTGATCCATGATCCATTATGTGTTATACATTATTTATCCTTAGTACATGTATCATCTTGTTTACGAATTTCATTCATCTTACTCGTGTTATATTAATTTCCATGTATATGTTGGCTCGAATTTCTTATACATAGTCAGCAAACAAAAAGATAAAAGAAAAAAATATACATACACATAGAAATATAATGTGTCACTTAAAATAAATCTTTTTGCCAGTATCAAGCGAAGAGACAAAACGTTTGTAAATTATGAATTAAATAGGAAAAATTCTGGAGAGAGAAATCCATATATTATCTAACATATATTGGATTTATATATTCAATTAAATGTAATAAATTTACTTTCACATTAAAAATGATGACTGAATTTAAAAGTTGCTTGTTTATGGTATGTGTTTAGCCTGAACTTGTAAACTAATATGACGATCCGACCATAGGTAGATTTAATATGAGAATTAAGAAGACGAATTACCTTTTTTTTTATTAAACAAAACTTGCAAGTCAAGCTTGTTGATGGCGGAAAAAGTTAGTTGACAGTGAGCCTCTTGACTACCGTTTGGTAATTGGTATATATCATGAGGAATGTTGGTAGATATTGACATCCCTAGAAGGAAAATAGGAATTGGAAGGCAAAAAAGATTTGCATTAAAACAATAAGCACTTCATTTTTCATATATAAGAGACGAAGGAAGCATGAATGTGGCTTTGTAACTGCTACTATTCAACCTAATGATGAGATTAATTGTAATGGTAGTCTCTTCAATTGCTCCAAATTTCAGATTATTTCGACTTAGACTTGTAATTGATCAAAGTTCCTTTACATGTATTTGTTAAATATTTACTTTTTTTGTACAGCAATATTATAGGAACAATGTGTTATTAAAGGGTAAATATGTACTTCAACTTTTAATGGATATTTTAGTAATTCAGGTTTGACATTTGGTATTCCCGCTTATAAAATAGTATGATATACATACAAGAAGCGCTAGTAACACAGGGTCGGGTTATTTTAGGTATTTATACACTTGTAAATTGATTCATCGACTTATAACCTACTCAAATGCATCATTGAATATTAAAAATAAAATGTCTCGACTTATCTCTCTCTCTCTCTCTCTCTCTCACTATATATATATAATACGCTTCGTTGTACAATTTTAACTACATATATAGCATGTAGAGTATATTTTAGTGTATTCATCTCTTGTATTACAAAAGTGTTAACAGATTATATTTATATTATTTAGATAGTAAATATAAAAGTGATTTTTAGTTTTGATCAATGTTGACATGAAAAGAGACCATTATAAATTATATTTATTTATATTTTATAAAAAAAAATTAAATAATAATATAATTATTAAAATTGTATAACTGGGTCCTGATTAGCGACCAAAGTTGGTCTCTATCTACTTCCCCTTTCGTAAGCAACCAACTTTGGTCGCTAATTTTAAATTATATTTATTTATATTTTATAATTTTTTAAATTATAATATAATTATTAAAATTTTATAACTGGGTCCCACTTTAGCGACCAAAGTTGGTTGCTAATTTTAATATTTCTTTGACCAAGCAAGTCTGACCAGTCCGGTCAATATTTTGACCACATTATCGACCAAAAAGCGACCAACCTTGGTCGCTCAAGCAAGTGATGACTTGAGCGTATGTCCGGAATCGAATTCCGAGGTCCCAAGCCCGAGAAATGAATTTTAAAGAAAATTATTTTCTGAAATTGTTTAAAGGAATTTGAAATGAACTTTGATTAAAATATGTTGGTATCGGGCCCGTATTTTAGTTTCGGCGCCCGGTACATGTCTTATATGTGATTTAAGATAACTCTGTGAAGTTTGGTAAGAAACGGATGTCATTTGACGTAATTCGGACGTAAATTGCAAAATTTGATGTTTTAAGAAGTTTAAAATAATTCATTGATTTTGAGGTTTAATTCGATGTTAATGATGTTAATTTGGCGATTTGATCGCACGGATAAGTTCATATGGTGTTTTCGAGTTAGTATGTATGTTTGGTTTGGAGCCCCGCGGGCTCGGATGAGTTTCGGAAGGTTTTAAACTCTTAAAAAGTTGCAAGTCTTCAGCTGTTGGTATTCTGATATTTCCTTCTTCGCGTTCGCGGGAGGACCCTCGCAAACGCGATGTGTTAATTATGCTGAAGGAAATTCCTTCTATGCGAACGCGTAACCCAGGTCGCGAACGCGAGGCGTTGGGGGGTCTTCCCTTCGCGAACGCGGTCCTGGTAACACGAACGCGAAAGCTAATTGAGCCTGGGCAGGGGGTGGGGCATTAAACCTACGCAAACGCAACCACATGGACGCGAACGCGAAGGCTCGAGGGATCATTTCTCCGCGAACGCGAGCCGTCTTCCGCGAATGCAAACGCCTAGCAGGCCTAACCCATCGCGAACGTGATGGACCTGTCGCGAACGCGATGAGTAATTTCGCCCAGTTATTTAAATTCCAAAAATAGAACACATTATCGAATTTTCATTATTTTTCACAAACTTCATCTTCTCCACACCTCTTGGACGATTTTTGAAGAACTTCTTCACCATAACCTTTTGGGTAAGTAATCTTTGACTTGTTTTCTTCTATTTTTTTCAACACCCACTAGATTCTAGGCCTAAAACATATAATTAAGGGTAGAAAATTAGGGATTTGGGTAGAGTTAGGGCTTTTTGATTATTTGGGAATTTGACCTCGTTTTGGGGTCGGATTTGAAAATAAATTATATATTCGGGCTCATGGGTGAATGGGTGATCGGATTTTGGTCCGAACCTCGTATTTTGACCAAGCAGGCTCGAGGTCAATTTTTGAATTTTTGGGAAGAATGATTAGAAAGCTATAATTAAGCATTGGAATTGGATTGTTTAGCGTTTATTGATGTTATGAAGTCAATTATATATAGATACAATTGATTTGGAGCCGAATTCGGAAGGAAAGATGGTGTTTGAGGCTTGTGTTGGCCGTGGAAGTTCGAGGTAAGTGTTCGGTCTAACCTTAGCTTGAGGGATTAGGAGTTGTGTCCTATTTGATATTTGTTTCTTGTTGAGTACAACGTATAGGCATGGTGACGAGTATCTATACGTTGGTGTCTAGCATGACCGTGAGTTTTATATTATGATTTTCATGATTTCGTTGTATTATACATGCCTTGGTGAAGATTTCTATTTGTTGTGTAAAGTTGTGGAAAGAATTGTGACTTATGAACATTGAAGAGTGTTGGCTCCAGTTGTATAACGAATTGTGAAAGTATAAGTGATAATTGAAACTCTAGAGCATTGGCTCGAGTTGTGAAGTGAATTGTGAAGTAAAAGTGAGAAAGAGAAGAAATCATTATGTTTCCCTCTCGCCAGGCTATTGTTGAGTTGTGGTTCTCTTGCATTGTGTTCTTAATTGATATTACGGATGCTTAGGTTGATGATTCATTGTGTTGGGTGAGGATTATGGTCATAGCCGAGGCAGTTAGGTGTTGTAACAAGTTTGGTTATAACTGAGGTAGTTAGGTGTTGTAACTAGTTTGGTTATAGCTGAGGTGGTTAGGTATTGTAACAAGTTTGGGTATTGCTGAGGTAGTTATGTGTTGTAACGAGTTTGGTTATAGCTGATCTAGGTGTTGTAACAAGTTTGGTTATAGTTGAGGTAGTTAGGCGCTGTAACAAGTTTGGTTATATCTGAGGTAGTTAGATGTTGTAATAAGTTTGGTTATAGTTGTTTCTCCCTTGCCAGGATGTAATTACTTATGTTGTCGAATCCCTTGCCGGGATAGCGTAGACCTTATTGATCCCTTGTCGGGACTCTTGTTATGATTGTTGTTAATATTATATGTGGATCGGGTTGCACGCTGCAACAATATTATATATGGATCGGGTTGCACGCCGCAACAATATTATATTTGGATCGAGTTGCACGCCGCAACAATATTATATATGGATCGGGTTGCACGCCACAACAATATTATATATAGATTGGATTGCACGCCGCAACAATATTATATATGGATCGGGTTGCACGCCACAACAATGATATATGTGGATCGGGTTGCACGCCGCAACAATGATAAATGATATGGATCGGGTTGCACACCGCAACAATGTTGTTATATATTGGGATTGGGTTGTGCGCCGCAACAATTATTGGTACAAGTGTGTTTAGTTTGGATATTAGCTTTCTTTTGTTTTGCTGTAAATTCTAAGCTGCCCTTAGCCTGTTACTCTGGATTTACTGTTAATACTGTTATACCCCCGCAACATGTTTCCCCCTCCCATCTTTACTTGATTATTCCTTCCGCTGTATATTATATAATTGCGCAGGTTTATTTGGTAGTCTGGTCCTAGCCTCGTCACTATTTCGCCGAGGTTAGGCTAGACACTTATCAACACATGGGGTCGGTTGTGATGATACTACACCCTGCACTCTTTTGTGCAGACCCCGGTGTTGTAGACTCCGGACCGCAGTGGAATTGCTGATTCTTGTTCATCAAGAGGCCCGAGGTAGTCCTGTAGGCGTCCGCAGGCTCTGGCGTCTCCCTCTATCCTTATTTCTTGTTTCATTTTCCCTTTTATTCAGAAACAATGTACTGTTATTTCTTCAGACTTTGTATGTAGCAATCTTAGACCGTCTGTGACACTGTGACACCAGGTTTTGGGTGAAGGCTTAAGTATTTGTAATAGATACAAATTTTATATATTTTATTGTTGTCTTCCGCTTAAATTTGGATTTTCGCTGTTATCATGTTACCGCCTTATATTTGTTCAAAAGAAATAATTGGATAAAGAAGTAAGTAGTTAAAGGATTGGCTTTCCTAGCTCTCATTAGTGGGCGCCATCACGACTCCCGATGATGAAAAATCCGGGTCGTGACACCTATAACTGACAGGTTCGAGCTATGAAATCAAAAACTGATGCTTGTATTACAGTATTAGGCTACCTACATCACGGGCCTTTCCTGGAAGCTGCGTGAATGCGAGACGCGTCGTGCACCAGACTATATCAAAAGAGATGATTCCAGAAGGTTTTATTTTTTTCATTTTTTTATATATGTGAAAATAAGATAAAAAATCAAAGATACTTTATTGACAAAAGTTTTTTCAAAATCTTGATGAAGTTTCCTTCTTGTTTCTTTTCTTTTGTTGTTTTTCTCTTGGATATAGTCCATTATATCATAGTGTGAGCTGGATTTTTTCAGTGGTCAAGTGGTACAATTGATTCTATTTTTCAGTCAATTATTATGTGATGTTTTTTCCTTAAAAAAAAGAAAATAACAAAGGGAATAATGAATTCTTTTGTTCTTTACACCAAAAAAGATGTTTATGGCTCATGAATAATGAATATGTTGGCATAAAATTCTATTTATATGACCAACGTGGTAATATATTTGTTCTTTTTTAAGCGTTACACTAAAGCTAACATGATAGCCACAATTATTTAAAAAAAAAAAAAGGAAGAAAGAGAGGAAAAGAAAAAAAAACGACGAAAGATAAAGAAAAAGAAGAAAATGATTAAAGTCAACCAATATAATATGAAATGTATGAGAGGAATATGTGCCCTTATTTTATACACCTGAAATACATACATTGTACCGGTAGATATTTGCCATCACCATTACAGCTAATTAAATAATTAACTTTAATAATAAGTAAGTCAATGTAATCATTTAACCATGGTTAAGCGTTAAAAAATAAATGCATACATAAGACATATATCTTACGTTTATTAGATTGATGTAGCACTTAAATTTTTCGCTATAAAGCTAGTATCAAAAGAAGTAATGTGTCACCTTTCTTTGACTAGTTTTACCATTTTTTTTTCCTCATGTTTGTATTTATCTCTCATTTTCACATAAAATTTCGCAGAAAAATAAATAATCCCTATTAATTTCTCACTATTTCTGACTAGCTTTACCATTTATCTCTTTCCCCAGGTTTTTGCATTATCTCTCATTTTCACATAAAAATTAAACAGAAAAATAAATATACCCTGTTAATTTCTATATTATTTCTTTAAAATTCAAGTATTCCATATTAAACGGGTCCTTTCATTAAATTGAAATGTTTTTCACAAATCCTTTCAGTCAAAGAATTTTATGTAGGATATTAACAGAATCGTAAAGAGATGATATATAGAACCATGAAGAATGTTTGATTACTATTTTCTTTTATTTGAAAAAACACGTTAAATAATTTTGTTTGATACTTATTTTGTTGACAATTGTCTCCACGTGACCTATAGGTCATGAGTTCAAGCCGCGGAATCAGCTACTGATCCTTATATTATGATAGACTATCTACATCACACTCTCTTAAGGTACAGATGAATGAGCTCAACATGCTTCGTGCACCGGACTACCATTTTTTCATTAATTATTTTATTTGGGAAAAAACTTTTGTACCGGCAAGTCGAGATCTTTGAAATATAAAATCACACACAGACAAACACTCTATTGCGTACAGGAAACCCCTAGATTTAAAACTCATTGGTATCTCCCCTTTATAAATTTATTAATATTTTTTTTTTCAAAATACATTTAAGAAGTAGTATGACTTTGCTTACCCCTTCAACTTACAAATTAAAAAAATTAAAACTTGTATTACCACCTTACACTAGAGGTGGAGTCAGAATTTGAAGTTTATGGTTCAGGATATTCTAGTCCGTTTAAATTACTATGTTCTAAATTAATAATATGTATATAGTTAATAGATTTTTAAGACAAATATAAAATTTGAATTAATAAAGCTACTATATTCGACAGAACTCATAAAATATATTCTAGCTCGGCCCTGCCCTACTCATATATTTCCCTCTAAACCCTCACCCACCCCCTTATATATATATGCTCTAATGTTACAACATTTTCCACAAATGAAGTACAAAGCTCCATTAGTGTGAGCTTTGTATAAAACTCCTCTTTCTTTTCTTCTATTCTATTTGTTATTAATTAAAGAAACAATGGCTTCCTTAGGCTTCTTGTTCTTCTTCTTGTTGCCATTGATTTTGCTTGAGTTATCTTCATCTAGGTCAGTAATGGCAGCAAAAACACGGCATTTTAAATGGGACGTGGAATATATTCATTGGTCACCAGATGGTGAAGAAAGTGTAGTAATGGGAATCAATGGACAGTTTCCTGGTCCAACTATTAGGGCAAAAGCTGGTGATACTGTTGCTGTTCATCTTACTAACAAGCTACATACTGAAGGTGTTGTCATTCATTGGCATGGAATCCGACAGGTACTGATAGTATAAATATTATTTTACTTTATATGTCTCCTTGTTATCTATAGTTTACTTGTTATCTATAGTTTACGAGTTCGAATCGTAAAATTGGTTACTGATACTTGTATCAGGTAGACTGCCTATGGCACATTGTTTTGGGGTCTCCAAACCCTGCGTTACCTTATTTTACTTTATAGGTCCCGTCCCTCCTTAATTAGGAAAAAGAGAATAGCATGGATCTAAGTTAATTTATTTTAAAGTTTTTTAACGTAGTTTAACACATTATAACAGGTAACTTTATTTATTTTGATATCAATTAATACTAATTGGATTTAAGTTATGTACGATGATAGAGTAATTTTTTCTATATGGTTAGTGTAGTTAACTTATTATAGCAGGTTATTTATATTTTTATGCCTACTTTATTATTTGGTTTGCTATAACCAATTACTTGCTATTATAGGTCGTAACTTAGCCTGTAAAAATGGTACATTCTTTAGTCAAACTTTTTTCTTCTCCTTCTTGGTGTTCCCTTTTTTAAAAAAGAAAAAATTAAATAAAATTTGAACTCTCTTCACCATTGAGCTGGACACTTTCCTTCCTTGTTGGTGTTCAATCCACCTAAATAACTTTTTGAACTTGTAGTAGTATAGAAATAGTGACATCTCTATTATTTATGCACAGAGATAAATAAAGTTGAGTATAAATCTGCGTGGAACGCGTTTTTGATTTTTGATTTTTTTATTGTTTTAGAGCTATACTTAGTATTAGGGTTAGGTTCAATGGTTCTTATGTTTTTTACAGTAAAAGGTGAAACAATTATTTGAGGATTTCTTTTCCTTAAAGAATTTGAAAAACGATACATATAGAAGCACAGTGTGTCTTATTATTCGGTATATTTGTTTATTTATTATCCTTTTATTTTTTTATTTTTTTATTTGACTGGCATTTCTCCTCTTTTCTTTTTCTATTTACCTTTAAATAAAATTTTAATTATAGATCGGAACACCATGGGCTGATGGAACTGCAGCAATTTCCCAATGCGCCATTAACCCTGGAGAGACATTTCTCTATAGGTTTAAAGTTGATAAGGTACATTCTTCTTTTTCTCCTCTTTCTCATTTCTCACACTAACACACAACAACAACATTACTAGTATAATTTTACATAGGGTCCGGGATGGTAGGTACCCTTGCCTCGGGAAGGTAAATGGTGTTCTTGATAGATCCTCGACTCAAGTAAAGCAGAAATATAAAAGTGGAGAAGCCATGGAAAAATAAAAATAAAAGATGACTCCAAATATACGCTATTAGAATGAGATGACTCCTATTAGCTCTCTCTCCCCCCAAGAATCACACGCAGAGAGGACCTACACTATAAGTTGAGGGGTCACGGGCACCCGAAAATTTCGGCAAAAACTCCATATATACTTACAAATGTCTTTAAAAATAGTCAAATATTAGTATAGGTCCCCGTACCAATTTTTATGAGCAGTTATAAATTTATATTGAATATCATAGTGTCACGGTCAAGTCCTAGATCCTGCTCTGATCACACGTGCGAGTTTTCGCATACGGCTCAAGAGCTTCGCTGTAGCAAAGCTTACTGCTAGCCAAAGTTACTGTGTGCTGATTATTCTGCTGGTCTACTTAGAAAGACGAATAATATTTTAAATTATAAATAGACAAAGCATAAGATCCTCTCAATGAAGTAATTAATTACTTTATTTTGGACTCATAATGCTACTAAGCTAGTGGAGATATTAGTATAATACCTCAATTTTATTTAATTAAGAATAGGTCCAAATATCTAAAAGTTTCACCAGCTATATCTTTGTTATTAAGTGGTACTTTTATTTTTATTGTACTTATTTCTCACCTTTTTGCCAACTTGCATTGGAATATTGCAAAAGTCGTCAGATTTGGTCTGACGTGGGATAATGTTGTTTTATAGTAGTACTTCAAAAGACAAAAGTGATAAAAAGATTAAAAAGTTCAAACAATAAAAGTGCTTTTGTTCTTCAACTTTGTTTAACTTAAGTTGGGTTAAAATTAAAAAGACAGATTATTATTTCAATCTTACAGATTATTATCTCAAGATACTTTTAAAAGTAAAATACGAGCTATGAAATGTTATCTCATCTGTCAGGTATTAATTTCGTACTTTTTTCTTTTTACCAGGCGAGCAAACATCCAATAATTTTTATTTGCATTTAACTGGTTTGACTAATAAGATGGAAAAAACGTTAGAATTATATTTTCGGTTATGTTGCTCGGACACTTCAAAAGTACTATCACAAAAATAGTAATTTTTGAAGGATCCGACATACACAACAGTAAATAGGCAGCCCGATGCACGAATCTTTCCATATTCACACAAGAGCAAGGGCTACACTCCAAGGGATGTGATGTAGACAACCTACCCTAATGCTTCATTAGTGGCTGCTTCTACGGTTCTAACCCGTTACATATAGGTCACACGGAAACAACTTTACCGTTGCTCCAAGGTTCCCCTTCCGACATATACAATAGTATTTTTAAAAAATCCGAACAACATATCTTTGTCGTGGTTCCTTGCCATGCACTTTCAATGGTTGCAATGCATGTTGGATTAATTAGTGTGTGTGTGTGTGAAATTAACAGGCAGGGACATACTTCTACCATGGACACTATGGAATGCAAAGATCAGCAGGGCTATATGGTTCACTAATAGTGGAAGTTGGAGAAGGTGAAAAAGAACCATTCCATTATGATGGAGAATTCAATTTATTGCTTAGTGACTGGTGGCACAAAGGTTCCCATGAACAAGAAGTTGACCTCTCTTCCAATCCTCTTCGTTGGATTGGTGAACCCCAGGTATACATCTATATAATTTTTTGTTTTCTCATTCGATGTTCAGTATTCGTAATAGAGCCCGAGCAAATTTGGATCTGCACCGGAAACTTTTTCTCTACAACACCATACGTACCCAGTGTATTCTCAGTACAGATGGGGTCTGGGGGGTGGGGCAGTAGCGGAGCGAAAATTTTCGTCAAGGGGTGTCAAAAGGCTGAATACATACGGAGACACTTAAAGTTGGCCCGATCTTTCATTTAGACACCTGAACTTAAGAAAGTTTCCTATTGAGCACGTACGTTAGATGAACTTTGTTCCAATTAAACACTTCTTGTTGAGTTGGCACATAGAGTGAGTTTCACCCAATATGGGCGCGTGAAAAGCCCAAAAAATAGATTTTTTTTTTTATTTTTTTATTTCCTTCTTCTTCTTTATGTCCACCACCATTTCTACCATTGTCTCCTCCACTTTCCGTCATCTTCTCCGACTCATTTTCCTCTTCTTCTTTCGAATCCCATACCAGATTCAAATTCAGCCGAAAACGAAAAGTTCAATACAATAGTACTTTCTTCAAAATTGTCATATAAAGTACAGTAGTACTTAGAAGCACAATGAATGGAAATAGCAGAGATTCTTATTGGAAAGGAATATGACAGTGCTGAAGCACAATGACTTTTGTTTGTTTGTTATCAAGTCCTTATTTGTTTGCCAAGGAAAAGTTCTTGGCAAAGATTCTTGGCTATTTCCATTCCTTTCAGAACTGAAATGAAGAAGAAGAAGCAGAGAACTGAGACTAAAACGAAGAAGAAGAAGAAGAAGAAGCAAAATGAATGAAAATAGCTTGAGCTTTTCCAGTGAAAGCCAAGAATGTCATTGTGCTTCAGCAGACCCAAAATGAACCAATCTCACTCAAATCTTCACCAAATGATTTAAAACTTGAAATGAAAACTCTAAACAATATCAATACCAAGCCCCAGTGATCAATTCGAACAAACAACTGCAAAATCAAAAGACCTAAGTTCGTCTTCTTCGTCGAACAATCAGTTCAAGTTTCGAACCCAAAACCCTAGAAAAGCAGTTCAAATCAAAGCTCAAATCTTCAGACCTCACCTCGTATCAGCGTTTACAACCAAAAACTCGAACACCCAGCCAACTTCGAACCCTAATTTTTAGATTTTCAAAAAATCCAAGTACGAACTTTTCCGGTGAAATCTAAGAATTTTGCAAAATTTTGCATTTGTTCTGTTCGATTTGGAAACCTGAAACTCCATTTCCGGCAATGTGGCCTAGAATTAAGCCAAGTCATGGTTATGGGAGTACTTTGTTTTGCAGATGAAGATGGAAAAGAAGGGGGTTGGGGGTCGTTGGGGAAGATGACGGAGGGGAGGGGTGGGTTGGGATTCTTGTTTTTCTTTTATTCTTTTTCATTTTTCTAAAGTCTTTTTTTAATTGTTAATAAATCCATGTGTCTCCATCTTATTGGTTACCCTGGTGTGTGAATTTCACGCATCTATTACGTATGGATGCCTAAAAATTTTGTGTCTAAATGACACAGTAAATACATGGTTAAAATGTAAGATGAAGTGTCTAAATGAAAGATCGTGCCAACTTTAAGTGTCTCCGTATGTATTCGGCCCTGTCAAAATACATAAAAGTATACATACCAGGAAATTAAGGGGAGTCAATACATAGTATATATACATTTAGTTTATTTTTTTACCTACCTACACAATGTATTTTTCCCACAAAGGTGTGTTATTTGACACTCTTCCTATAAGGTGGCTCCACCACTGAGGTGGGGGAGGGGGAGGAGGTCTTGTCTATGCAGACCTTACCCTATCATGTGAAGGTAGAGAGACTATTTGCGAAAAGTCCCTCATTGCGAAGTGGAATACTCCCTAAAGACGACTCCATACGCATAGCTGAAACCCGAAATTTCTAATTTAGGATGAATACTTACTGCTCCACCATACAACCGTTATTGGTATATAAAAAAAATATAGTCATATCATGATTGACAAATAAATTTGTTGTAGAATAGACAAAATAAAATTATTTTATAGTACAAATAAGGCAATTTAATTGTTATAATTATTAATGAAAATATCTTGAAAATTTTGAAATTATTCACACTATCATTTTTTTGTGTTTATATTTTATTTTTTCTTCTTTTCCTTATGTTTTGTTTTTGTTTTTGCTTTTTGACAAAGTCCTTCTCTTCGTTTGTTTGTCTCCCATCTTTTTCGTGCACGCTTTGATCATTCAGAGTTTCAAATCACGCTTCCAAAAAGTTTTGTTTCTTTTTTCCATAGTCAAATCACCCTCACAAAAAAGAAAAAAAAAATCATGAAATTGGAGTAAACACTACGTTTGAAAAATAGTGATTTGAATGAACTTTTGGTCCCTATGTCTTTTTAATGATGATGTCTTTCTCGTCCCATATTTTAAGCCAAAATCTAAATTAAACTCTTGGAATTCTCGATTTTTTATTCGGCATTGTTTTAAAGTTCCGACTAATCTTGATTTGTATAGCATAAGATCCTATAAAGTCGAGGCATTCTCTACTATATATAATTTTTTTTATTTCCAAGATAGAGGATTCTTGTTTATCCCATCACAACCTAAATGGTTAAAGTCTATTTCTCTCTATTACAGATAAAAGTCTAATACTTGTAATTTTAAAAGCACCATTTCTCTTAAATTTTCTTATTCTTATTATACAATTTAAATTTAATCTCCTTTTCCTGTATAAATATTTAATAAAAAAAAAAACCTAATTTTGCCTAAGTTTTAGTCCATCTTCTATATCAAATACAGATACATATAGTTCGGTAATATTACAGATTATACTTACAATTAGGAAATAACTATAAAAAAAACATAGTTATTGGTTCTGCCTAGAGAATGAATTTTATCATAAACTAATCTAATATAGTAGTATTTCTTTTCTCTTACCTTTACTCTTAAGTTAGGAAAAAATCACGCAACATGATAATATTTATTCGTTTTTTAATTTATCCAAATCTTTATGTTCTTTTCCTTAGACTTAAATAAACAAAATTTCTTATATCTTGACTTTTTGAAGACCGTGTTTGCCAGTAATCTTTTTGAAGTTTTTTTTATTAATAAACTTCGACAGCATCTGATTGTCTTTTTCAAGTGAGATAAATAAAATTAAAAAGATATATATATATATAAAATTATTACATAATTATGGTAAACTTATGTCGTTTGTAAGTTCTTGTTTCTGAATTTCTTTGTGGTATTAGTACATTATTATTTTTTAATTTCCTATTTTATTTAAGATGTTCTAATTGGAAAAAAAGTATGTTTAATCAATTTTTTATTTCTTATGGTGTGAAAAACAGACATTGTTGCTAAATGGGAGAGGTCAATACAATTGTTCACTTGCGGCGCGGTTTAGCAAACCACCACTTCCACAGTGCAAGTTAAGAGGGGGTGAACAGTACGCACCCCAGATTCTGCGCGTGCGTCCCAACAAGATTTACAGGCTTAGGGTGGCCAGTACTACTGCATTGGCTTCACTCAGCTTGGCCATTGGGGTAAATATATAAAACTTGTTTATTTATTTATTAATTAATTATTTTTTTTAGTAAACGTACAAAAGTAAACCTTATCTTTTTTCTATATTATGTTCTTTCCACTTTCCAAAAAAGATATGGTACTGTATAATTTTGCTATTGGATGATAGTATGATGACTCTTAGATTCTCTATTTCTCTTACTTTGAGGCATTTTGAGGTGGAGCTATGGGGTAGGCTATATGGTTGGAATATATTGATGGATAGTGGGGGAGTTAATTTTTTCACTAAGAAAATTAAAATATATAAAAAAATATATGAAAAAATCAATGAGATTTAACATATAGTATATTCATATAAAAACTTGTTACCAATCTATATAATTTTTTAGTAAGGAGATATTAATTGACTGCCCTTGGACAAGCGTAGGTCCGCCTCTTAGTAGTGCACCAAACAATAGATTTGCAGGTTTGACATAATTAATAGTTCAAATCGATCGAACTCTATATATATGTGCAACAAACAAATATAGATAGAATTAGATATTCATTTCATCTAGTACTCCATTATGTATTTATTTCAATCTTGACTATTTAATCGGGCAAAACTACAATATGTAGTCTAAGAAATGATTTTCACATAAGTCCACTTAGATTCAAATATGAAGATTATATATATAACAAAGAGGGTGATCCTTGCAATATTTCTCCATGTCCTATACTTGTAATGTTGTTTTTCTCTTCAAAAATATTGCTAGGTATGTGTCAGATCCTCCAAAAGTAGTGTATTTCTGGAGGATTCGACATGAGTGTGGCAACATCTTCAAAGAGTCTGAGCAATATAGCTTGCAATCGACCAAACATAGTGCAATTATTTTTACGCGTTCTTCCATATTGAATAATTTCAATAGCTATATTTCCCCTTTCAATTTATCTTTTTAAAGAAAATGAATTCTTACATATATATTTGTGTTTATATATAGGGTCACAAGATGGTGGTAGTAGAAGCAGATGGAAACTATGTTCAACCATTTTCAGTACAAGACATGGACATTTATTCAGGTGAAAGCTATTCAATTCTTTTCAAAACAGATCAAGATCCTACCAAAAATTATTGGATTTCAATAAATGTAAGAGGAAGAGAACCAAAAACACCTCAAGGCCTCACCTTATTAAACTATCTTCCAAATTCTGCATCCAAATTTCCAACTTTACCACCACCTATAGCACCCCTTTGGAATGATTATAACCATAGTAAGTCATTTTCTAACAAAATTTTTGCCTTAATGGGATCACCTAAGCCACCACCTCAGAACCATCGTCGTATCATCCTGCTCAATACTCAGAACAAAATCGATGGTTACACGAAATGGGCTATAAATAACGTGTCGTTGGTCTTGCCAACGACACCTTATTTAGGCTCGATTAGATATGGCATAAACGCGTTTGACACGAAACCTCCACCGGACAACTTCCCTAAGGACTATGATGTCCTAAAACAAGCACCAAATTCTAATTCTACATATGGTAATGGTGTGTATATGCTAAAGTTCAATACTACAATTGACATTATCCTACAAAATGCAAATGCCTTAGCTAAAGATGTTAGTGAAATTCATCCTTGGCATTTGCATGGACATGATTTTTGGGTATTGGGATATGGAGAAGGGAAATTTAGTGAAAAAGATGTCAAGAAGTTCAATTTAAAGAATCCACCATTGAGAAATACTGCTGTGATTTTTCCCTTTGGTTGGACTGCACTAAGATTTGTGACAGATAATCCTGGAGTTTGGGCTTTTCATTGTCATATTGAGCCACATTTACATATGGGAATGGGAGTTATATTTGCTGAAGGTGTTCATCTTGTCAAGAAAATACCTAAAGAAGCTTTGGCTTGTGGTTTGACAGGGAAAATGTTGATGAGTAACAAGCATAATTAATTCTTGTTAAAATAAAGGTTTATGATGAAGTTTAGATAAGAGGGATTTTTTTTCTTTGGTGATGATTTTTGTAATTTAATTTTGGCTGTTGAAGGTGAGAAGAAATGTGTAGAAAGTGGTGTGATGTGGTTATTTATTTGTAAGTGTGACTATGCTACTAAAATGTCAAGGGCCTCAAGGCTGTTTGGAAAAATGTATTTCACTTGTGTATCTTGGCCATTATTCTAAGTTTCTTTTGGATTAAGATTATGCATTTGTGTATACTTTAGAGTTTAGACAGACATTATTTCTCTCTTTGAACCTTGCAAGGAGACAAATTAAGCAAAGGAAAAGCATGAAGTGAAATAAAGCACACTATTTCATGATATTAAGCACATAGAAGACCATATAAGAAAAAACAACAACAACAATATACCCAGCATTATCCCACACCGTGAAATCTGGGGAGAATAGTGTGTACGTAGACCTTACCCCTACATTGAAGACCATATAAGAAACAAAACTAATTAATCAAAGGGGTTTTAATTTGGATCTATCTAATCTTACAAGTATAATTCCTCTATATTGAGAATCTTGTGAGAATAAAATTAATACTATGATATCAAGTCAAAAAAAGAACAAAACTAATGCAGTATCTTTATGCATGAGCAATTATTATTCCAAAGGTGGAAAAAACCTCCAACAAAAACTACTACGTCTCATTCCCAAACATTGAGTAACTACAAAAACGATATAAAGGGTGATGTTTAGACGCACTTCTTAAAAGAAGGGCAGCCTGGTGCACTAAGCTTCCGCTATGCGCGGGGTTCGGGGAAGGGCCGAACCACAAGGGTCTATTAGACGCGCTTCTTAACATAAGCAAAAATAGCCAGAAGAGCTTGATGGCACATTGAGCACATGTTATCGGACGTGCTTGTAGCAGAGATAGATGCTGCATCAAAAAACATTGGAATGGACAATGGTAGAACTACTCAAGAATCTACATAATTTAGAGAAAGAACAACAATATTATTGGGAGAGGCAAATTGGTAGATGAAGCTGACCTTACTTGCAGTGTATTGTGAAAGAAACATTGAGACTACACACGCCATCGCCTCTCTTAGTTCCGCGCAAAGTGGAGGAAGATGTTGAAATTTGTGGCTATATTGTTCCAAATTTTCTGCTACAGGGGTAACTTTTTTCATCTAATTGGACATTTATGTACCAATAAGAAATTGATAGGAGGGGAAAGGCTATAAAATCAGTGATGTCAACTAACTTTAAACACACTAACTGCAGTGCAAGATCTGCAAAAAAGCTAGTCTAACTTCAAGCCATCCGCGCAGCATTAAAGAGTTGTTCACAGTAAAGAACAGTAATTGTTTTCTGCAGTAACAAGCAAGTGTATTGTTACGCGGCGCCTTCCTAAGATTCCTTGGAAGGGCGACGTAAGGCTAAGCAATTGATGTCAGTGCAGTTGTTGTCCGCCAACTGAGGTCCCCTCCGTACGCTAGAACTAGATTATCAGTGTCGTACGAGAAAACCAATGTCACGAGCAATTGAGAGAACATGAATGAGAATTGAGAATGAAAGAAAGTTTGATTGCATTAATGAAAGCTATTACAGAAAGACAACGCGGTGTCGAGGGGAGAGACACCAGTACAGAGAATTGTTTGTTTGCTAGAAAATTTGATTGCTTCATCCCCCCTAATAATACTTAAAAAAAATAAACTAAAGCTACAAGACTAGACTTGATTAAACTAGAGAAACATAATGGAAGTATATGGAATAAAACTACTCTATATTTACAATGAAAAAGACTTAGTTTTCTATAAGGCAGAAACATGTTTGTTGCCAGCAGCATAGTCTTTGGCATTAGGGTCTGCGCGCGTGGCGTTGTCTGCGCGCGCGGTGCTGTTGGCATCCGCCTGCGGTTGGGCGCTGGCAAGGGATATCGGTGGGGCGACAGAGGCATATGCACGCTTGTCACTTGGCGTGGCCAAGACCACGGGGCCGTCCGTGGCGCTAGGCATTAGGAGGCTTACTAGGACGTCACGGGGCGCGCCCAAGGAATCATGGGGCACGGCTGGAAAGCCGCCCATGACATTCTCCCCCACCTGAGTTGGCGACGTCCTCGGCTCCTTACTTGCAAGATAATCTTCAATTAGGCCCTTGTAGGCTTTGAGGTTTGTTCCCCTCTCCCAAGTATTCTCCTCTGCATCATAGCCTTTCCATTTCACCAAGAACTCTTGGTGATCTTTCTTTGAGGCATGAATCACTCTATCATCAAGGATAGCTTCAACACGCCTTTTCCTGGCTGAATTGGGCCCTCGAATACTGGGTATTGTGAGCTGGCTCTGTGAAGGATCCTCCGTGTCTTCCCGAAAAGGTTTTAGGAGGCTGACATGGAAGACAGGATGAATTTTCTACCAAGCTGGTGTATCCACCCGGTATGCAACTTTCCCAATGCTCCTTTCAATGGACAAAGGTCCAATGTATTTTTGCAATATGCGAGGGTCATGGACCCCCGCAAATAAGTAACGCTTTGGAATTTTGACCATCACTTTATCTCCTACTTGGTATTCAACAAAGCGACGATTCTGATCAGCATGCCTCTTCATCCGCTTTTGAGCCTTGACAAGATAGCTCCGCACTATCTCCAAATTTCGCTTCCACTTTTTTGAGAAGCTAGCAGCTCGAGGAGATTTAGACATATTTGGTGCATTGACTGTGTGTGGGAGTAGCGGTTGCTGTCCGGTAACAATTTCAAAAGCGTTTTTGTTTGTACTAGAGCTCTTTTGTGAATTGAAACACAGTTGAGCAGCATCCAGAAGCTTCACCCAATTCTTCTGCGATCCGGTTACAAAATGACGGAGATATTCCTCCAACATACCATTGAACCGCTCCGTCTGGCCATCAGATTGCGGATGAAAACTTGAGCTGTGACTCAGATTCGATCCAAGGCACTTAAAGAGTTGGGTCCAAAAGTTACTAGTGAAGCGTGAGTCACGATCACTAACAATGTCTTTGGGCAGGCCCCAATATTTGACGACATGAGAGAAGAAGAGTCGAGCTGTATCTTCTGCTGATATATATTATGGGGCAACAATAAAGGCAGCATACTTGGAAAACCGATCTACCACAACCAAGATAGTTGTTAGATCTCCGACTTTGGGCAATCTGGTGATGAAATCCAGGGAAACACTTTCCTAAGGTCTCTTTGGGACAGCTAGTGGTTCTAAGAGTCCCGCTTGTGTTAAGCGGTCTGACTTGTCCTTCTGGCTTACTAGAAAAGTCTTCACATACTGAGCAACGTCATCGGCCATTTGAGGCCAATAATATGCACGACGAAGTAACTCCATGGTGTGTTCTTTACCGGGATGGCTGACCCACAGAGTATCATGACATTCAGCCAGAAGAGTCCTTCGCAGATCTCCTCCTTTAGGAACATAAAGTCGGTTCCCTTTCACTTTCAGAAAACCATCTTCCATGTAGAACTAGCGAGTCTTGCCCTGTCCTACCAAATCAACCAAATACTGTGCAGCAAGATCCTTGATGAGTAAATCATGTATCTGGTCCTTGATGGAGGTGGCTACTTCTCTCCCCCTTAGGGTGGCGAGTAGGCACACCGATGCTAGATCAGCTCTCCGACTAAGCGCATCAGCAACATGATTGGTCTTCCCACTTCGGTACTCCAGGTTGAAGTGGAATTCAGCTAGGAGTTCCTACCACCTGGCCTGTCGACCATTCAACTTCGGCTGGGTCATGAAATGGCTAACAGCTGTGTTGTCTGTCTTGACCACGAACGGGGTCCCCAGCAGATAGTGCCTCCAGAGGCGCAAGCAATGGACGACAACCAAATATTCTTTCTCATGGGCGGCATAGTGTCGCTCTGCATCTTTCAGCTTCCGACTCTCGTACGCTACAAGATGCCCTTCTTGTAGCAAGACTCCACCGAGGGCATAGTCAGATGCATCTGTTTGTACTTCGAATGGCTTGGCTAGATCAGAAAGGGCCAAGACGGGGCTACTAGACATAGCCGCTTTTACTGCGTTGAAGGCCTCCGCTCGCTTGGGTCCCCATTCCCAAGGCGTAACCTTCTCGAGGAGTTCTATCAATGGTACTGCAATGAGGGAGTAGTTTTTCCCAAATCGCCGATAGAAATTGCATTGACCAAGGAACGCCCTCAAGGCGTGGATATCCTTAGGCGGTGACCACTCTATGATTGCCTGAATCTTCTGCTGGTCCATCTTGATCCGCCCTTCCTCGATGACATGTCCGAGGAAGTCAATTTTCTTTTGAGCAAAGGAGCACTTAGATAGCTTCGCATATAGTTCATGCTCCCGCAATCGATCTAGGATCTTCCGCAAGTGCATCAGGTGTTCCTCCAATGTTTGGCTATATACCACAATGTCATCCAAGTAGACCACCACGAATTCATCAATGTACTCTCGGAAGACTTGGTTCATCAAAGTGCAAAACGTAGCTGGGGCATTAGTCAAGCCGAATGGCATAACCAGGAAATCGTACGACCCATATCTCGTCACACAGGTCGTCTTGTGCTCATCACCCTCTGCAATCTGAACTTGCCAATAACCTATTTTCAGGTCTATTTTGGTGAACACCGTCGCACCACCCAGTCTATCGAACAAGTCTGCCATTAGCGGAATATGGTACGTGTTCTTCACAGTAATTTTGTTTAGAGCCCGATAGTCCACACAGAGTCGTAGACTACCATCATGTTTCTTTTGGAATAGCACAGGGGACCCATATGGGGATTTGGAGGGCACAATAATCCTTGTGTCTAGCATTTCCGTCAATTGTCTCTGAAGCTCGGTGAATTCGGATTGTGACATTCTGTAAGGCGCTCGGGCAGGTGGCTTCGCGCCCGGCACCAGCTCAATTTCATGGTCCACAGTGCGCCTAGGCGGTAGTCGCTTTGGCATGTCTTGTTGCATGACATCTTCAAACTCTAGTAGTATCTCCTTCACGGGCTCAGGAATGGGACCCGAGGAGCGTTCTACATCTTCAATGCAGAGGGTTGCCAGGAACGTCGGTTCATGTCTTTTGACCCCCTTCTTCAACTGCAAGGCCGAGATGTTTTCAACGACCATCTTCATGGGCATGCACGTGATAATGCAGGGCTTGGTCCCGTTTGCTCCCATTATCAGTAACATGTCAGCATACAGTACATGCATGGTGTTGGTTTGCCTCAGGAATTCCAATCCAACTATCAACTCGAAGTCATCTATGATCACCACGCGCAGGTTGAATTTTCCTTCGTAAGGGCCAAGCTTCACTGGTACTTCTTTGGATATTCCACCCACTGGTTGGGGAGGTGAGTTGATAGCCTTAACACAACCTCTACCTTTCCCTACAACTAGACCAAGGCGCTCCACCTGAGTCGAGGCTAAGTAGTTGTGGGTGTGCTGTGTCCACCATGGCCCGAATGGGCTTGCCATTCACCTTCATCTCAACGAACATTAAGGTCCTCTCGTGCATAAGAGGAGTCTCCTCATCCGCCTTCTTTTTCCCTTTCTTGGTGACTGGACATGGGTCCTTCTTATTACAGATACCAGCACTAGTCTCTGCTAATGCCTCAGAAATGGAGCCAACAATTGCATTAAAGGCACCTACTGGTTCAGTCTGATCCGCATCATTTGAGTCTTCATCAGTCCCATCATCAAAAGTCTGATGGGCGTTCATCTGTGCATGTGGGCACTCATTGTTCCAATGTGGTCCGCCGCAATGACGACATCCTGAAGGAGGCTTCCTCCCCCGATCATTGTTGTTAGACGCAACACTGTTGCTGCTTGTGGAGGGAGCCTTAGGTTTGGTTGAGCCCCGATCTCCCCCACTTCTGCTAGGGCCACCATTGCTAGACTGGCCCCCTTTAAATCCCGCTCAGGAAGGAGGCTGAGGCCTATCCTTCCGAGCTTCCATTTGATAGTCCCCAAGGCATTCAGCTGTTTGGATCGCCTTGGGAAGGGTATCTACCCGTTGTCTTTGTAGATCCATACGGGCATAAGGTTTTAGCCCTTCTAGGAAAGTGAAGAGCTTGTCTTTGTCCCCTATGTCGCGTATGCTTAGCATGGGCTCGGAGAATTCCCGCACGTAGTCCCGCACGGATTTGGTCTGGCGGAGCTCCCGTAGCTTTCTCCTTGAATTGTATTCAACATTTTCGGGGAATAATTGTAGGCGTATGGATGCCTTCAGTTCTGCCCATGTCTCGAGAGCATCTTCACCGGCCTTGATGGCTTCGCATTTCACCCGCCACCAGAGTTTAGCATCACCCTGAAGATACATGGCAGCAGTTGCTACCTTCTTAGCTTCTTCTAGGCCCCCAACAACATCGAAATATTGTTCGACGCCAAAGATGAACTTCCCCACTTCCTTGGAATTCCTAGCTCCACTGTATGGCTTTGGCTCAAGAATTTTCAATTTTAGTGTCGCAGAAGTGGGGTTTGCAGCGCCCCAATCTGGTTTCCACTGCCTCACAACAAGCCCTGTAAAGCAGCATTGACGACATTGAGCTTGTTTGTCAAGTCGTCAATAGTTTGTTGTATGGCAGTCACTCTGTCTGCCTCTTGTGCCCTGTAAGCTAAATCGTCGGCACTCTCCTGTTGGAGTCCCTCGAATTTGCAAAAGAATTTGGCTGCCTCTATGGCTACCGTTTGCCGGTCTCCCTCGGAGTCACGACTGATGTTTTCTATGTCAACTTCGTCCTGGAGCACCCTGCGGTCCAGGTTGTCCAACCTTTTCCCTAGGCTGGTTCTTAGTTCAGGCACCGTATCCATGATGGGCAGTAATCCGTCGACCGTCTGTTCAAGGGCCGCAATGCGGTCCCCATGATTCACCATGGTCAGAAATGGTGGTAATGGCAATGCGTTCCCTCGTCCGATGTCAAGCCTAGGATCTGATATAAACTGTTACGCGGCGCCTTCCTAAGATTCCTTGAAGGGCGACGTAAGGCTAAGCAACTGATGTCAGTGCAGTTGTTGTCCGCCAACTGAGGTCCCCTCCGTACGCTAGATTAGATTGTCAGTGTCGTACGGAAAAACCAATATCAAGAACAATTGAGAGAACAAGAATGAGAATTGAGAATGAAAGAAAGCTTGATTGCATTAATGCAAGCTATTACAGAAAGGCAACGCAGTGTCGAGGGGGAGAGATACCAGTACAGAGAATTTTTTGCTTGCTAGAAAGTTTGATTGCTTCATCCCCCCTAATAATACTTAAAAAAAAAATCAAAGCTACAAGACTAGACTTGATTAAGCTAGAGAAACATAATGGAAGTACGTGGAATAAAACTACTCTATATTTACAAAGAAAAAGACTTAGTTTTCTATAAGGCAGAAATAGGTCCGTTGTCAGCAGCATAGTCTTTGGCATCAGGGTTTGCGCGCGCGGTATTGTCTGCGTGCGCGGCGCTGTTGGCATCCGTCTGCGGTTGGGCGTTGGCGAGGGATATCGGTGAGGCGACAGAGGCACATGCACGCTTGTCACTTGGCGCGACCAAGACCACGGGGCCGTCTGTGGCGCTAGGCATTGAAAGGCTTGCTAGGACGCCACGGGGCGTGCCCAAGGGGTCATGGGGCACGGCTGGAAAGCCGCCCATGACAGTATGCTTGATTTGCATTGATCCCGTCATATTTTCTTGAGCTGATATTGCCACCCCTACTCGGGAGTTAGAGCAAACGAATCCCAGTACCTCTTGACCATTGAACACAACTCAGGAACATGTTAGGCTTCAATCAAGTCAGCTTTTATAGGCAGGCAATTCAACCAAAGCTGGAATAACCTACCAAAGGACTCAGAAAAAGAATTATGCAGAAAATATATTGGAGGAATATTGACATCAGAATGTTTGATCGAACAATAATACAGTAGCAGCGGTTTCAATGAATTGGTTAAAAGTTAGCATCTTCTTCAGGTGATACAAGGGATTTCAATTCCATCTCCTGTCGAGGCAAAAGATATGTCAATGCTGATTCCATAATGGCTGGTGGAAATGTTTGCTGAAGATGGCTCAATACACTAATCACACGATTTGCAGTTTCTTCTGTAGCAAGATCCTTTTCAATGCATAGAACCTACAGAAGTATTAGGCAATTACTGAATGTGTACATATACGTTAAATTTAGTTTAGTAAAAGGCCGCATTCCACAAAAGAATTAGTCGTGTCAGCTGATCCATCAGATATGTCCATGAAATTTAAAGCAAAAAGGGAAAGAATCTGCATCATAAAATCTCATAAGGTTTTAATGCTTTTCTTGTAAGAATAAATAAAATAAACACAAAGGCAAAATCTTTATATCTATCACAAATGAACAACTCAATCTAGGATCTAATGGTTAATCTCATACTAACCTCTACAAAACTGAAACAACTTTTGGAAGGTACTGATGGTCTTGGGACCCTTGCAAGTGAGAAATTTGGTAACCTTCTCACCTGTGGCTAAGATGGTCACAGTGAGATCCATTGTTGCACTTGCTGCTTCTATGAACTGGCTGATCTATCAGATAGATGTGCATAATGCATTTTGAATGGTGATCTTCTAGAAGAGGTCTACATGCATATCCCTCGGGGGGTTTTCTAGACAGGGGGAGAATATGAAGGTCTGCAAACTCCATAAATCACTATATGGCCTCAAACATGCCCCTAGACAATGGAACAAAAAGTTGGCAGAAGCCTTGGTTCAAATGGGTGTTTACCAAGAAAACCAATGGTGACATAACAGTGGTATTAGTCTATGTAGATGATCTACTGATTACACGTAATAGTCAGCATTTCTACAACAAACAAGAGATGAGCTGCAAACCAAATTCAAAATGAAAACTTGGGAGAGTTGAAGTTCTTTCCTGGGATTGAGTTTGCAAGGCCAAAGAAGGGTATTGTGATGTGTCAAAGGAAGTATGCTCTAGAACTGATAGCTGAGGCTGGACTAGGTGGAGCCAAACCAGCTGTTACTCCTCTAGAACTGAATCAAAAGCTAACCTCTCAAGAGTATGTCAAGCACACACAAAGCAGTAGCAAGGATGAAAGTCTCAAGGATGCAGGTCCCTATCAGAGATTCGTGGGGAGGATGTTATATCTCACCATGACCAGACCTGACCTGCCCTTTACAGTCCTGAGTCAGTACATGCATAGTCCAAAGACTTCTCATAGGGAAATTTCCTTTAGAGTGGTTAAGTACATAAAGGAAGCACCTGGACTAGGACTGTTCATGCCTGCACAGAACTCTGATCAACTACTAACCTACTGTGACTCAGACTGGGGAGCTTGTCTTCAAACTAGAAGATCAGTGACAGGTTACTTAGTGAAGTTTGGAGATGCATTAGTCTCATGGAAGTCAAGGAAACAAGAAACAGTGTCAAGAAGTTCAGCTGAAGCAGACTTTAGAAGCATGGCCACATGCACAGCAGAAATCACTTGGCTTATTGGATTGTTCGAAGAACTTGGAGTCAGTATTGAGCTACCTATACAATTAAGGTATGATAGCAAAGCTGCAATTCAGATTGCTGCCAATCCTATATTTCATGAGAGAACAAAACATATTGACATAGACTGTTACTTTGTAAGGGAAAGGATACTACAGGGTATGGTGTAAACAGATCATGTGTCTACCAAGGAGCAACTTGCATACGTTCTTACAAAAACCCTTGCAAAAACACGACATGATCATCTGTTGTACAAGCTCGGAGTGAAGGATCTATATTTGACTATCAGCTTGAGAGGGAGTGTTGACTATGGTTAAGCTTAGCAAGCTGATTATACTAGAGTTAAGTTAAGGAATAGAGTTAGTTATTAGAAAGCTAGTTAGTTAAATGTTAGTTAAGAAGTTAGGTAACATTGTAGCTGTATAAATACTGTGTATATTCATTGAAATGAGAAGTAGGATTCATTCTCTCAGTTTTACAGAGTTAGTTGCTTCATTCCTCTAACATCTCTCTTTCTTTCTCTCCTAAAAGCACACAGCTTCTCGTCTGCGACTGAGCTCTAACCGCCATTGCCATGGCTGCTAACAGATGTACTACAGATAATGCTGAGCAAAGTACCGGAAAAGGGAATTTGTGACAGAAACAAGAGAAATATGAACTTTTAGTTATGCATTTCTATAGATTGCAGTAAAGAATGTCAAAGACAAAGGATGAAATGTGAAAAGATTTATAAATTAATAAAAAAAAATTACGATACTGACACCCTGCAATAACAACTGGTAGATGAAATAATTCTCCGCATTTAGCCTGTTCAGTTTATAAAAAGTTTCAGTTTCACTATTGCGCTTTGACGCACATCCTAAGAAAACCAAAGGCCTTATTAAAAGATTGTCCTATTAAAGGCTGGCCACTTGAACTCATGTGAATGTTTCCCTTTCTTTGCATTTTACCACTTTTTTTTTTTTTTGTTAACTTTAATAAATTATTTCCTTTTTGTTATCTTTACAGAATGAATGGCAAAATAGTCACCAATACTACAACTCTTTAATTACCCAATTCTGTTACAACTCTTCGACTAATTTTGAGACAATATTGTTTGAAAATGAAAGAGTCTTCAAAACATTAATGAATAGACGTAATAATAATTATTGGAAGATGAAAGTAATTCCAATTTCAAGAAAGTGAATAAGTGCTTGGCAGATACATGGAACTTTCAAGCCAAAGACTTCCCATTTAATTGATATATTTATTATTTATTGGAAGGTAAATTTACTATTTAGTACAAATTTATTATATGAGTAGTATTTAGATGAGGGATAAAATTATGTCTAGGTTTTTATGGATATTTTAGTAAATCAACTTCACAACTTAGAGCCTTCCCACTTTAATATAGTGTGGATGATAGATAGATATATAGAGGACAAAGTGGGTGAATCTTGCAATTTTTCTCCATGTCATACACTTGTAATGTTTTTCTTCTCCTCAAAAATGTCGCTAGATATGTGTCAAATTCTCCAAAAGTAGTGTATTTTGGGAGTATTCAACATGAGTGTGATAATATTTTGGAGAATCTGAACAACATAGCCTACAATCGACCAAGCATGATACATTTATCATTACGCGTTCTTCCATATTAAATTTTATGAATAACAGTGTTTTGGATAGCGTGCGACAATAAATAGTGACGAGGGCCCGCTTCAGGAGAGGCAAGCAGTGAATTTTTGATGTGAAGCTACAATTTATATAAAAAAATAAAATACTATATATATAACTAAAAACTCAATAGCAATAATATATTAATAAATATATCAATTCAAAAATTAAAAACTCAATAGATAGTCATAGTTAATTTGTGAAAAATTATCAATTCAAAGTGAAGCTGTGAAAAGTTGAAAAACAAAAAACAGAGCAGAAAAAAGAAAGAAGAAGAGAATAAGAACTGAAGAAGCTCTCTGAGCTGAAGAAAAACCAAAGCTTTTCTCAGACTGTTTCGTTGAGTGCAGCAGTGATAAAAAACAGAGCCAAAAAAAAAAAAAGAGAAGAAGAAGAAGAAAAGGAAGAAAAAACAGAGCAACATAGACTCTATTCTGTTGCAGCAGCAACGATAAAAAACAGAGCCCAAAACAAAAAGAAAGAAGAAGAAGAAGAAGAAGAAGAAGAAGAAGAAGAAGAAGAAGAAGAAGAAGAAGAAGAAGAAGAAGAAGAAAAAGGAAGATAAAACAGAGCAACACAAACTCTGTTCTATTGCAGCATCAGGATAAAAACAGAGCCCAAAACAAAACAAAACAAGAAGAGAAGAAGAAAGAAGAAAGAAAAAAATTAGAGAGAGTAACAGAACAAAAATTCGAAGAAAAAAGAAAGGAGAAGAAGAAAGAAGAAAGAAGAAAGAAGAAAAGAGATGAAGAGAAGCATACCTGATGAAGAAAGAAGAAAGGAAATCGTTGGTGTGCTGTAGGTGTGATGTCAACTTGAAGGAGAAGAGTAAAGAAAGCGCGAGTCCTAATTTTTTGTTTTAATAGATCGCTGCCTTCTTTTTCTTCTTTTCTTTTTTGCAAAAAGCGATGCTACAGCTCGCCTCACGCTACATAGGCAGATAATCCTGAAGTTTGGGCATTTCATTGTCATATTGAGCCACATTTACATATGGGAATGGGAGTTGTATTTGCTGAAGGTGTTCATCTTGTCAAGAAAATACCTAAAGAAGCTTTGGCTTGTGGTTTGACAGGGAAAATGTTGATGAGTAACAAGCATAATTAATTCTTGTTAAAATAAAATTTGGTTTATGATGAAGTTTAGATAAGAGGGATTTTTTTTTTGGTGATGATTTTTGTAATTTAATTTTGGCTGTTGAAGGTGAGAAGAAATGTGTAGAAAATGGTGTGAAGTGGTTATTTATTTTTGTGCTAATTTATTATGTTTTTGGCGGCGAAGCAAAATATTTAATATGTATGTTATAAAGAGGTTAAGGGCCTCAAGGCTGTTTGGAAATGTATTCACTTGTGTATCTGGCCAATGTTCTGAGTTTCTTTTGGATTAAGGTTACGTACTATTTGTGTATACTTTAAAACTATGGAATATATAGTTTGTCCAGATATTTGTTTAACCAGATATTTACATAGAGACCTTGGCCGCAGTGTCTCTCACTAATAAGCTAGCAAAAAACATGATAAACTATGGATTAGTTATGACAAACTGAGTATCATAACTACTCAGTGTATTAAGGAATAGTGAGTGCATATCTTTCATGCAAGCAAAGGACAATTGTTTCACCTATGCAGGCAATTCAACTAAGCTGGAATAACCTACCAAAGGACTCGGAACAAGAACCATGGGGATATTAAATTGGAGGAATGCTGACCATCAAATTGTTTAATCCAACAATAAATACTTACAGTAGTATTGGTATTGTTGAATTGGTTAAAAGTTAGCATCTTTCTTGGGTGATAGAGAATGGATTTCAATTCCGTCTCTTGCCGAGACAAAAGATACGACCATGCTGATTCCCACACGGCTGGTGGAAGCGTTTCCTAAAGATGCCTCAGTACATTAATCATGCGATTTGCAGTTTTCTTTGTAGCAAGAACCTTGTTAGAACATAGAACCTACAAAAGAAATAATAACAGATAATTACTGATATTTTACCTATACATAAAACTTAGCTTTATAAAAGGCCACATTCCACAATATAAAGAGACAGTCATATTGGCTCCATGAAATTCAAATCAAAGGGAAATAAACAGCTAGATAAATTCTTATCTTATATTTATCAGCTAGATATCTGATAGTCAAATTTATACTTTAAAAAACAGAACACAAACGAAAAATACAGACAATTTTAACTCGTACAATGTCAAAACATTTTAATGCTTTTCTTACAAGAATAAATAAAAGAATCATAGTTGAGAAATCTTTATGTCAATCACAAAATGAACAACTCAGTCTAGCATAAAATAGTTTAGATTTCAAACCAACCTCTGCAAAAACTGAAATAATCTTTGGAAGGTACTGATAGTTGGGACCAAGAAGTTCTCTGTCTAACCTGTAATGAGAAAATTTGGAAAATATTGAGGACTACAAAGGCATTAATATATGAGTTTACTTATTAGAATTTGCAAACAATAAACTAAAAGAACTAGATAAATCCTAGTAAACCAACCAAGACGATAACTTTGTCGGGGACTTGATCGCCAATCAGAAAGGCTACAAAGATCATGCACATAATTAATCTAGCTATATGGGGAGGAACTTGTTAATTTGTTTTTAATCTCAAAAGCTCTCACTAAAACATGCACCTCCGAATGTTAATTTATTAAAACAAGTAAAACAAAACTGTTTCGGTTGCACTATCATAAATTTGGGAAACTAGTTGCGCTACAAAGTACCTCAAGCAGTTTGCTTGGCTAACGAATGCATAGTATACCCAAGATGTGAAATTAGTAAATCTTTTTTGGAACATACGCATGCTTGCACTAAAAACACTTGCAATTTATCTATGGAAAACATTTCTGTTAATTTGACTAAGTCTTTCCTAGAATTGTTAATTTGACTAAGTCTTTTCTATAATTAATTTAAAAATTACTTGACTAAGTCTGTAGTATTTGAACAAGTCAAGTAGTCTTAGGAGTAATCTTAAGAGGAACTGATCACGTCCAACTATGCCTTATAAAAGGGACACGCAGTCGTTGCAAATATAATCCGAGTATTTAGCCCAGGGTCGAATCCACAGGGAATTAACCTACCAATTATTTTTGTTGGACTCACTGAATTCTTCGTAATCAACTTCCCAGATATTTTGAATAACAATTGGTGATATTTTTACTAACTATAACTGAATAAATTTAAGTAACTAAAAGCTAACTATGACTGAGTTGTAAACAAATAAGAGAAGGATCTAAGGTTGTGATTTCCCCTATTGATGGAATCCCTTCCTGTTATGTTTCGCATAGACTTGTCTAATCGTCTCTATCAATCATGAACACTCTTACTACCGTAAATCTCTCCCGAGTAATGAAGACAATTTACTAGACACACTCTCCCGAGTTACGCTAGCTGACTTTTCTTACAGCTCACTTAGATCGCATCCAAGGTTTCGTTATCCCTAATCCCACCTTTAAACCCTAGGTTATTGATTTCTCATATACTTTGGAAGTGGTGGTGTTCAACAACTACCTAAATATACATACTCTCTCGAGTAATACATATTAAATAAGCATAGCTAATTGAGGACCCTATCAATTAACTACAACAAGAACGTAGTTAAACAAATAGAGATTAAACTGGGCAAACTATATTAATATAACAAGAAGTTCATCCCTCAACAGGTTCCATCAAAACCCTAGACTAAATAATTAGCTACTCATAGCAAAGTAAGATAAAAACATAGAAGTATTCATAATTCGCAAGTAATGATAACAAGAAGAAGATTGAAAAACTCTAATGGTGGCTTGATCTTCTCACACTTGTTCTTGCCTCCAATTCAGTCTAAAAACAAGCTTTACCTCTGCTTGCGCGAGTTTGTTCGGTTTATAAAGGGTTAGGATAAGTTTCCTCCTATTTACATTTTAGTCCCCAAATTTTTGGGCGATTACACAGTCGGTCGCGGCCGCGGCCGCTGATGCGGCATGACCGCGATGAAATGCATCCATTCTACCTCACTCTTTTGGCCTACCGCATTCCAGCCACGGTCGCGGTGGTCTCAAGTCCAGTCATACTTTGCCTCTTTCTTGCTTATTTTCATTTGGGTTCTTCTTGATTGGCCTTATATTCACATTTTTGACTCCAAAGCACTCCATAGTCTCTTCCTAACTTGGATTAGTTCCTGCAGAGTAAAAGAACACTAATTAGAGTATTTTGTTATTATTTTGCATTTAAAACAACAATAAAGTATAGTTCATTTAGAGTGTAAATAACGTCTATATAGCCTACTATTAGAAACCTTGTATATATACCCCTTCTCAGGGATGTAAACAGTTATAAAAATATATGACAGGCGCTTTTTCTTCTTAAATTCTTCATGGTATCAAAGGCATTGCTGCCTTTAGAGGCGAGTATTTCTCCCTCGTAGCACTGGGTTTCATATTTGTAGCAACAGGTCGAGTTTCCTCCCTCAAAATAGTTTTTTTCGGTCAATAAAACTAAGGTTCCGACGAGGTAGACCTACAGTTCCAGCGAGACAGTGGTTTGGAGTCCAACTTTAACTATGTGGGACACTAAGGGGGTTAATAACACTTGTATGAGAGACGACGACACTTCTCTTTCACAAATAAGTGTCTTAAGATTAGATGGGGCTGATACTTATCTTGTCTGGTCAAGATTTTGTTTGCTTTTTATTAAATGTAGAAAGTTGTTTGGCTATATCACTGGAGAAAATAAAGCACTTGTTGTGACTGATGCTAGTTATAGTCAATAGAATTCTGATAATCCCTTTATTATGACTTGACTATTGAATACTGAGCAACCTCGAATTTATACAAATTTGTTTTTTCAATTTTTACAAAAAGAAAATCTTTAAAAAAATGAAAAAAATGAAAAACAAACATTTTTCAAAACAAATGGCTATAAACTGATTTTTTTTTTTGTAAAAATAGAAAAAAAATATCTTCGTTTTTTAACAAAATATTTTCGTTTTTTAAAAACTAAAAACATTATTTTCAACAAAATATTTTCGTTTTTGAAATTTTTTTTCTTCATTTTTTCAGTTTTTTAAAAGAATTTTGTTTTGTAAAACTGGAAAAACAAATTTGTAAAAACATTAAAAAAAATTTGTTTTTAACAAAATATTTTCGTTTTTTAAAAACTGAAATTTTAAATAAATAAAAAAAACTGGAAAAAATGAAAATAGGGGTCGGGTTGTGGGTTGTGGGTTTTTTTAAAAACGGATCGGGTAAAAAAAAGAAATGGGTCATTTTTAATCTGGCGTTGCCACGTGACACTCCATCCAAAATGGAGATATTTTTGTTTCAAAGTATGACAATAAGGATATTTTTGTTCCAAAGTATGACGGTAGGGGTATGAATAGCCCAATAGTATAACGAAAGGTACAAGTAAACAATATTTGAAAGTAAAGGAGTATATTTAGCCCTTTGCCGATTCAACAAAGCTGGAATAAACTGCCAAAGTACTCGGAGTAAGAATTAAGGGGAAAATACTTGGAGGAATATTGACTATCAGAATGTTTATCCAACAATAATTACAGTAGCAGTGGTTTCATTGAATTGGTTAAAAGTTAACATCTTCTTCAAGTGATAGAATGGATTTTAATTCCATCTCCTGCCTAGGCAAAAGATAAGACCATGCTGATTCCAAGGTAGTTGATGGGAGCGTTTGCTGAAGATGCCTCAATACATTGATCATGCGATTTGTAGTTTTTTCTATAGCAAGATCAATTTCAGAACATATAACCTACAGAAGAAGCAACAGGCAATTACTGAATGTGTACATATACATAACATTTAGTTTGATAAGAGGCCACCATTCCACAATATTATGAGACAGTCATATTGGCACCGGTAGATTGATCGATCAACTTTCTCCATGAAATTTAAATTAAAGGGAAAGAAACACACGAATCTTATTATTATCAGATAAATATATCTTTTTTTTTTTAATTTCTTTTAACCAAAAGAAAAAGCATAAATGAGAAATATAGACAAATATAATTTGTAAAATGTCAAAAGGTTTTAATGCTTTTCTTGCAAGAATAAATAAAATAATCACAGTTCCAAATTTTTTATATTTATCACAAATGAACAACTCAATCTAACATCTAATAGTTTTGATTTCAGACTAACCTCTGCAAAAACTGAAATGATTTTTGGAATGTACTGATAGTTGGGACTAATAAGTTCTCCGTCTAACCTGCACGTGAGAAACTTTGGTAAAACAGTGAGAACCATATAGAAAGGATTTATTATATGAGTTTGTGTATCAGTTCAAAAACTATAATAGAAGTCTATTCAGACCATAATATTATTTAGTTTGATTGACTAATGATTGCTTAGTTTTCCCAAGATGCGATATTAAGAAATATATTTGGAACAAAATGCATGCTAGAACAAAGAACACATAATTTATCTGGGCAAAACATTTCTAATCAAGTACTGATATTGTAAAGTGAAGACCGGAAAAGGATGAAAAGTAGAGCAAACTAATATAGTACCTTTCAACCATTGAACATAGTAGGTCATGAACATATTTGGCTGCAGCCATGTCACACTTTATAGGCAGGCAGTTTAACCAAAGCGGAATAATCTACCAAATAATTTTGGAATTAGAATTATGAAGAAATTATAACAAGATTAAATAGTATTTATGAGTCAACTATAAGATAAACAGAAAGAAAAAATAATAATTCTAACATAAGCATATACGATATGTAGGCTTAAGAATGCGCTAAAGTGTGTAACCATCTCATCTAAAAGCTTAAGTTGTTAAAGAGAATACACTTTTATTTACTTAATTATATCTTTAACACGCCCCCTCATATACGGGCTTGATTCTTTTTTATGAGCCAAGTACGTGAAAATTCTTTTTGATATTGGGTGGCGGTGAGATTCGAACTCAGGACCTATGACTGCTCTGATACCATATTGAAGTGTGTAACCATCTCATTTAAAAGCTTAAGTTGTTAGAGAGAATACACTTTTATTTACTTAATTATATCTTCAACAGAATGCATAAACAAATAAACATTAGAGATTTCGAAAAGGACAAACCTAGGCTGATGAGTCAATATTTTCCCAGTGAAACTGAAAAGTCTTACCAAGAGCATAAACAGCATTATCAAATGCACTTTCATTCTCAGGTTCACGAGCCCGAAAGTGCAATATCACTACATTGATCCTTGAAATAGCCTCTGAATCATTTCATGAGAATTAGTAAGTAAAAATATACTAGAAAGTATCATCACCTTTTGTCATGATATTATACCTTTAACAACAGGTTTGAAATCATAACCACCATATTCGGCATAAAGCACAAGTCCATAAAGAGCACACTGAACACAACGTCAATGGTGTTTGGTTAAATCATATAGTGAAGCCACCACTTGAATAAAGAACTTGTCAGCAACCATTAAGATAACCAAACCTGTCTAACTGCTGGACTTTCGTCATTACTCGCATCCAAAAGCAAAGGAAGAAATTCATCAGAGTACCTAGTTGGACATAGTGAGTAAATTTATCAAAACGGTGGAACATTTAAGGAAAAAACAGATCATACACACTTTAGAGCCACTTCAGGGCACTCCTCCAGAAGATGATCAAAGATAAAAAATGGTGTGCATCTCTCTTGAACTGTCATTTCTTTGCCCTTCATATAAGCAAAGAAATATTGAAAGAAAGAAATGTAAATTAAGATATGTAAATGAATAACAAACTAGAGCTAGAGTTAGGATGACAGTGGTAATCATGTTGTGAACTTACCCACATAGGAATTAAGTATGATGACATGAGCTCGTCAAAGAAAGGCAAGAAAGCAGCCTTGAATGTTTCGATCAACGTAGTTAATACTAGACCAACCTTTTAGAAAAGCTTTACGTTATTTGAGAATAACAATAGAGAATAACTTATGTCTGAACTTTATTCTTAAACATGGAAAATACATGGACCAAAATCTTTCCTTCTTGCTCTTTTTCCTCGCTCAGCAATTCATCTTCCTCAGCATCAAAGTCTTCTGATTTTGCTCTCTCTTTGAGTTTTCTCTTTCTATTTGTACTTTCTGTTCCAACATGCTTTACCTCATCCACTATTTTACGAAGCTGACCTTCACTAAGAAGTGGTTGACATATCTGAAAGAAGAAACAGATAACTGAAAATCTTATTTTGCCATTCTAATTCAGTTTCTGCCACTACTGCTATTTCTCGATCTGATAGTAGTAATGGAACATTTCAAGCAATAGCCAGAAGTTGGATAACAGGGGTTTACCAGAAAGAAGTTTCCCTATGGAGTCGATCTAATACAAAGTTATTAAGCCGTTCGTCGAACTCACTAGTCTTACCTAGTCATGTCAAGAGAACTTTGGTGATTACCCTATCTATTCTAAATTTGATTCCGCGCGTTAAATTTTATTTATTCAATTAAAGTTTAACCATGTCTTTGTAGGTATGAGTTCTGCATACATTCACACATAGTAGGAAATAAATAAGGAGCTCCTACTTTACTTATCCCCGAACATATTAGCATGCAAGTCATTGCTCTTTCTCCCCCTGACTTCCTCTGTATAAGAGATGTACTAAGCTTTCTTTTGCTTCTAGTAGAATATAACTGATATGAGTTTGGACGAGTATTTTGTTTAGTACTCTACTGAAGGAGAAGAAATTGGATGTATTTACTGTGTCGAAATGTACAAGCCAACAGTATGACCAAGTTGGAACATACCACAGAAATAGGAAAAACACTGCAAACTTGATCAGAATATTAAAGAAACTTATAGCGCGTTTGGCCAAGCTGCAAAAATCAGCTTATTTTGAGAAGTGTTTTTTTTTTCAAAAGTGTTTTTCTCAAAAGTACTTTTGGTAAAAAGCAGTTTGTGTTTGACTAATTAGATTGAAAAGCACTTCTGAGCAGCAATTAGTGTTTGGTCAAGCTTTAAAAAACTGCTTCTAAGTGTATTTTTCTCAAAAGTGCTTCTCAAAAAAGTGCTTTTGGAGAGAAGCTATCTGCTTCTCCAAAACTGCTTCTCCTCAAAAACACTTTTTTTCTTTCCAAAAGCTTGGCCAAATACCTGAATTTTTAGCCAAAAGTGCTTTTGGCAAAAAAATAAAAGTACTTTTTGTCAAAAAGAAGCTTGGCCAAACAGTCTATTAAACATAACCAAACCTGCAAGCAATCATCCAATTCACCCAACATGAATGCACATATTTCTGCCGTAGCCTCCTGTGTTAGAGAACAAACAAGCGTCACTTTCTCTTTATCCAAATAGAAACTTAAACATTTCCCGCAACAACAAAAAGAGAACATAAGTACTATTATGGGCTGCTTTTCAGACACGCCCCATGACCCCTTGGCCGCGCCCCATGGCGGCCTAGCAAGCCTCACAATGCCTAGCGCCATGGTCGGCCTCGTGGTTTTGGCTGCGCCAAGTGAAAAGCGCGCATGCGCCTCTGTCGCCCTACCGATGCCTCTCGCCAGCGCCCAAGGGCTGGCCAATGACAACAGCGTCGCGCGCCCTGACAATGCCGCGCGCGCAGATCGTGATGCCTCGCCAACGCCCAGCTGCATGCCCATTCCAGCAGCGCCTCGCGCACAGACCCTGATGCCAAGCACCAGTGCCCAGCCTCAGGCCAACACAGCAAGTGTCGCGCGCGCCCACAGCAACGCGCGCGCAGACCCTGACCCGCAAGACAAAGTTGCTGCCATCGGACTTAGTTCTACCTTGTAATAAACTAAGTCCTTTTTATTGTAATTATAGGCTAGTTTACATCATTTCCATTTCAATGTGCTTCTACAGCTTTATTAGGACTAGTCATGTAATGTTGGTTTATTTTTTTTAAGCATTATTAAGGGAGACCAAACAATCAAATATTTTCAAGCAAGCATTTTTCTGGTGTCTCTCCCCCTCGACACCACATCTTTTGTAATCAGCATTTCAGTCATCAATAAAATCATCATCATCATTCAAAACCCAATTCTCTCTCAGCTTCCGCAATTGCTCGTGACATTGGTTTTCTCGCACGGCACTGACAATCTAGTCCAGCGTGCGGAGGGGACCTCATTGGCGGACAACAACCGCACTGACATCGGTTGCTTAGCCTTACGTTGCCCTTCCAAAGAACATCAGGAAGGCGTTGCGTAACAGTTGGTATCAGAGCCTAGGTTTGACATCGGACGAGGGAACACATTTGCCATCATCACCATTTCTGACCACTCTTGAACTTAAGAGAGGCTTCTTTTCAAGCTGAGTAGAAATATCGTATAAAGAAAATGACAAAAGAAATATCACACGGAGATCAGTGTACCCATATATTGATATGAAATCTCATTCTCATATATCATATATATAAACACTGATGCTCGAATCATCTCCGATCCGATTTAGCAAAGCGAAAGCCAATAGCTTCGCTATAGCGACTACGTTCCAGCTTGGATTTGGAAATCGAATCTCTCAGTCGGCGGGGGAATTCGGGACCCAGAGTTCTGTTCGCCTTCAACCCCGAAAAGGTCGGATTCGTGCAAAAAAGTAACATCCGAGATTTGTGAACAGACCGGCTTGGGACAGAGAAATCCGGATGAATACCACAAGGGGGGGGTTCTGTGCCGATAGTGTTCTCTCGTCTTTCAAATGGTGAATCACCGAAGCCAAATCCATCTTGCGCAGACGGGAGACGATGATCGAAGTCAGACTTGAGTATGGGACGAGAACTCGCTCATTTTGATCCCCTTGTTGACCAAGCAAGGTCGCACTGAGACTGAGAACACCAACGGAACACTCTCTTACCCCCACTGACCAGCTAGTGTGCAATGACGACCGGCCCGCAAGCTACTCGATTTTTTTTCTTAGCTGCTCTGGATTCTATTCTAGATGCTACTTACTTACATATGATGTTTTATTTCACAGGGTAGCCCATCTATATAGCATAGCTGAAAGCGGACAAAAAAGGCTGTTCCCATAGCGTTACGTAGGCTTAGCCCCTCTCTCTAACTAAGGATTCAATCCAGGGACGCTTGGGACTGGATTGAATCTTCCGCTTTTTTATATCAGCGAGCTAGACCCCTAAAATGCTCGGTACTTTAAGGTGGGGAAACCAATCCTCCTTGCTCGTTCCTAGGTCTTTTCTTTTTTTTTTTATCGCCTTATTTCATTCACTGATTTCTTTAATTCATTTCTCTTTTATGAATAGTTGGTTGTGTTGGATGATTGATGGGTAGTTTGAAGGACGAATGCTGGAGGGCAGCTTTTTAGAGCGGGCGCTCTGTGCGGTATTTTTGATGTTTATGTCTGTATTTGTTCTGTAGTTGGATCAGCCGTTTTCCTTAGTATGTCGAGGGTGGATTAATGAATGACTGCTTTAGCTCTGTCGATAGAGCTAACTTCTTGACCTTGCTCTAGGCCCTCTGGGTCTTTATTTCCTTCTTCTTGTTGCTCCTCGTCATTTGATTTGCATGGTTACCTGCTGCTTGTGGCGCCGCTGATGAAGCCACATCCGGTTTAGAAGGCGCTTTCCGATCTACGGTCCCTCGGAGCGAAGGGTTAGGCAGGTAGTATGGGCCCCATCTTTGAAAAGAGAAGAAAGATATGCAGCTTGCTTGCGGCTTTTAAAGGGATCTTTCCTTCCTTCTCTACCTACTTCTCAATACCCTCTGCCCCTTGGAAAAGAGCCCGAGGCACCTCTTTACTGATAAAAAGAATAGATAGAAAGAATGGGTTGGCTTAATACATGATTTGGCACCAGATATCCGGAGGTGTGGAAAGAGCAGCTGTGAGAAGCGGAAAAACCATCAAAAAACGACGATTGTTCGTGGAGGTTTCTACAGAAAGACCCCTTGGTTCTGGCAAACGGATCACAATTACATAACCAGGCCTAAGCGTGAACCTATCCAATTTCAGTGCCATATGAGTCAAGAGCTAGAGCAATAAAGTAGGGATTTTAGGAAAGCGGATTATCTTCTCGGGGAAGCGGTGCTCTCTTTCGCATAAGCCCTTTGTTAAGTAAGGTGATGGTGCTCTTTATCTGCTGCTTTCCCTCCTGGCAAGTGACTTAAAGAAAACAAGTGAAGCCGTCTTCAACTCTTCTTTCTTTACTCCTTTCCGCATCGGGGCTGATAATTGGATAGAATCTCCTTAAATAAAGAAAGGGGGCGTATTTGGTATAGTTTCAAAGTTTTAAGCTGGAGCCTCACGTCACGGAACGAATGTTTTGTTTTCAAATCAGCTTCGAAGAATGGCCGGGAATCGTCTTTATGGCTCGGCTCCGATAACGCAATTCCGGGAGGAGTCGGTAGTTGGGCACTGGATCCCTTCGGACCTGGAGAATGTGTGACGCTGGGTCGGGGTGTGATTCATCCTAAGTAGCTAACCGAAAAGGAACTGACTGAAAGGACTGATAAGAGAAGAGGCTCTAACTGTTTAAAGGTAAAGGAAAGGAAGCCAGGTGAAATCTTCGTCTCATCTTTTCTTCTTCTGAGTGTCTTATCCACGATCAGCGCACGGGAAGGATCGTTGGCCGGTTGGGAAAGCTTTATTATACGGATATTCTTCTCTACATTCCTTCAAGCTAATAAGCTACTTAAGAAAGAAACTAAAGAAAGAAAAGAATTGAAAAGACAGAAAGGAAAGAGTACAAAGAGAGATACGGAAAGGTCTTTTGTAGGTGCTGAAAAGGTGTAGTTAATTCACTACAAATAGACTGAACACCGTAGTAGGAGCTACATCTCTCAAAGATCGACTCGAAGGTAGCCATACTTACCTTCTGCGACGGAATGGAAGAAAAGTAATGAAACCTGCGATGGCTACTGAATAACCTCCTTTTACTTTCTCAATAATAAAGCCTTTGACCTTTGTATTCGTTCGCCAAATCTTGTTCAGTTCCATCCAAGCTCGGTCAAGATCGAGTTTGACTTGCTCAATGAACTCGATCTCCTTTCTGTCTTTCTCTACCGGGCCCCATTCGGGGTTTTTGTCTAGCGCGTCTCGCTTCTCGGAAAAGAAATCCAGAAAGTCCTCGGTAGCAACCATAATCCAAGCGGGCCCAATGAGAAGAGACCCGCCCTCCCACTCTCTCTCATTTATTCAGCGAAAAAAACTACATAACGGGGGCCCTTCCGTTCAGAGGTAGCGAATCGACTTTCTTATGTCTTCTAACGACTGAACTCGTTGGTTCCGCGCTCTATTCGGTCGTAACCCGGTTCGAGAACCTTCTCTCATAGATTCCCTTCACCAAGTCATCGCCAGCAATCAGCTCTTATCCCTTGGTGTCAAAGGGCGAGTTCCTTTCTTGTCTTGCCCAAAAACTTTCTTTATTCTCATTGGAGAAAGACTCTCCCGCGGCAAGGTTTTACACATAGGGCCAGCTGCTTTCTTTATCTCGCTTGCCCTTAGTCCGTCTAGCGCCTTTCGGTTGGGTTCCGCCCTGGGGGTTAGGTTAGACCGCTTGGGTTTTTTTTTCTAGTATCGAAGGCAGTCAACGTGTCAGCCATTCTTCCCCCATTAGACTTGTCAATCTTTTGCTCTTTTTCCTTACACCCAAAAACTATACGGAGCCCTTCCGAATGACCTAGAATATAGTCTACTAGACTAGCCAAGAAAGAGTCTAGTAGACTATATTCGCCCGTGGAGGTGAGTGGAGGAAGCTGTGAAGCTTCTAACTCTAATTACTATTAAGAACTAAATTAAGTTATAAAAGCGCAAATTAACTCCCAATAACAACTAACGCACAATTAAGTAATAATTAAGCATAAAATTGTTCATTTGGACATTAAATGCTAAAAATGCAAAAAATGCCTATTTTTGTAATTTTTTAATTTTTGTAAAACTAATTTAATTACTAACAATTATAGAATCAAATCCTACATGCAAATGCGACATATTTTTGTATTTTTTTATTAATTTAACAAATAAGCAAACACAGACAAATACAAATAATTATCCAAAAATATCACAAAATCTCACAAAATTGCACACCGAGGAAAATCATTTTATTTTGAATTTTTTTGGGAGTATTTCTCATATAGGGCAAAAATCACGTGCTTACAGCTGCCCCTCTTTGCCCGAAGACACGAAGGGTTTTCGTGCAAAGATAAAGCGAGCGATTTTTGTCTATCCGAGTACTCCGTGTGAAGCATTTTTTGAAAAGATTTAACCGAACCTTTGCTTCAAAGGTTTCCTACATATCCCTGGCTAAAGGGGAATCAGGTTAATGTAGTTCGGGAAGTTTTGGTAGCTGGGACTACCGTGGGATTGCAATGTTACTGCTGTTGCATGCTGTTATCACTGCTTACCGATCTCCTTATTACACCGTGCTTAAAATAAAAACAAGAAGCTAGGCTAGACTGAAATTTGTTCTTGTTGCCTGGCTTTCTCGTCGGCTTGTGTTTCCTCCGGTGCTTTTCTTCCGATGCTTTTCTTCCTTTTGACCCACGCTCTTGAGTTTGTGCTGGGACCTCTTGTTGCAACCTTTCTGTTTCCCGGTGTTGGGGATTTTATTGTTTCCTGCTGGGGATACTTGTTGTAACCCTCTGTTTTATTGTCTTCTGACTTGATCTTGAAACGTATGCCTCTGTTGTATGGGCGGGCTCCCAACTTCAGTACTTGAAAATTAATGCTGAATGTATTCCTCTGTTATCTGGGCGGGCTCCCAACTTCAACGCTTGAAATATATAGACTGAATGTATGCCTCTGTTATTATGGGCGGGCTCCCAACTTCAATGCTTGAAAATAAAGACTGGAATGTATGCCTCTATTATCTGGGCGGGCTCCCAACTTCAACACTTGAAAAGTAAAGACTGGAATGTATGCCTCTGTTATCTGGGCGGGCTCCCAACTCCAACGCTTGAAATATAAAGACTGAATGTATGCCTCTGTTATCTGGGCGGGCTCCTAACTTCAACACTTGAAAAGTAAAGACTGAATGTATGCCTCTGTTATCTGGGCGGGCTCCCAACTTCAACACTTGAAAATAAAGACTGAAATGTATTCCACTCGTTATGTAGGTGGACGCCTGACATGAAATTTAAAGACTGAAATGTATTCCACTCTTTATGTAGGTGGGCTCCTGATTTCAACAACAACTTTTAAAATAAACGCCACTCCTCTCTTCAGGCGGGCTCCTGATTTCAACAACAACTTAGGAGGAAATGCCTCTCCTATGGGTAAAAACTAAACTTAGGAGGAAATGCGTCTCCTATGGGTAAAATAGACTTAGGAGGAAATGCGTCTCCTATGGCTAAAACTAAACTTAGGAGGAAATGCGTCTCCTATGGGTAGAACTCTAAAATTAACTTAGGAGGAAATGCATCTCCTATGGGTAAAAACTAACTTAGGAGGAAATGTGTCTCCTATGGGTAAAATAGACTTAGGAGGAAATGCGTCTCCTATGGGTAAAATAGACTTAGGAGGAAATGCGTCTCCTATGGGCGGAACTAAAACAAACTTAGGAGGAAATGCGTCTCCTATGGATAAAACTAAACTTAGGAAGTGCGTCTCCAATTGGTAGACTAGACTTAGGAAGTGCGTCTCCTATTGGAAAAGACGTGAAATGTATTCCCTTGTTATACAGGTGGGCGCCTAATGGTAAAGACACAAAATGTATTCCCTTGTTATACAGGTGGGCGCCTAAAATGTGAAATGAACAGACAAAAAGTATTCCTCTCGTTATTCAGGTGGGCGCCTGTCTAAACTAAGACTGGAAAGTATTCCTCTCGTTATTCAGGTGGGCGCCTGGTTAAAGACATTAAAAATGATATGCCCGCATTATACTGGTGGGTGACCTAGAACAGAACTGAAAAGACAGAAATGTATTCCTCTCGTTATTCAGGTGGGCGCCTGTCTTTAACAACTTTGAAAATAAAATCCTATTCGAGGGCGGATGAACCCAAAATATCCTATTCGAGGGCGGATGAACCCAAAATATCCTATTCGAGGGCGGATAAACCCAAAATATCCTGTTCGAGGGCGGATGAACCCAAAAGATCCTATTCGAGGGCGGATGAACCCAAAATATCCTATTCGAGGGCGGATGAACCCAAAACACCCTTAAGACTTGAAAATGTCTTACCTCGAATACATGCTGGGGATTGGGATGAATTTTCCCTTTCTACCTTCCCCATTTTATTTTTTATTTTTTATTTTTTATTATTATTCTTTTTTATTATTATTATTATTATTATTAGCTTCTTCCTTCGAAGACTAACCGCTGAGGATACCGATTTTCACCAAACTTGTGTTGGACTCCTCGAAACTGCTAGGGATAACACTATTGGGGAATTATTTACTTACCTGTTGGGGGGTAAAATGTTATCAGCCGGGGATAACGCTGTCGAGGATAACACTGCTGGGGGATTCTGATTCCTTCAGAACTAGTGCTTACTGAGCTCAAGTTTCATCCCTTTGTTGTCCGCTGCGGAACAACTTCCTCCATTGAAACTTATTATGTTGGGGGCAACGCTGGTTCAAAGACCACTTCCCTTGAGTTTTGTGTTATCATTAACCTTCCCCAAATGGGTATCTGACTTCCAGAAAATTTTCTAAATGGAAGGAAAATTTTCTGCCCCAGTTTGATAATATCCCTGTGCATGCATTTCTGGCATCAATGCCGTTTCCTTTACCTGTTTCAAATCAAACAAAATTTGTTAGTTTAAAACGTGGTGGTTGGTTGTGATACTCCTACTGGGATGACTTTTCCCTTTCTCCTTCCCTGCTCTGCGTTGCCCAACTTGTTAGGGACGATTTTATTTGCTGGGTACAATCCCTTTCTGCTGGGGATATCCCTCTTCTTTTGTGGCATAGCTCAGAAACTGGCATTTCCACGACCTTTTAGTCTAGTATGAATTTACAAAATCATGCTCATTGCTCTCCTTTATTTGCCCACGGGCCTTGGCCTTGAGGTTTATAACCTTTGACTTTGGCAAGGGTATCCCTCTTGACATTTGTCAATCTTTTTGTCAATTTTGCTGGGGATATCTTTTGACACTGACCCCGCGCTTGTTCCTTGCTGACAATACCACTTGGATGTACTAGTCAGATCTCATCTTGCATATTTGGAAAGTTGATGGCATATTTTGAAGTCAATTCACTTGTTCTGACCAGACAGACTCTATTGGGGATTTTTCTATGAAAGGAAAAAGATAAAAGGGAACAGAATAAAAAGACAAAGGGAAAAAGATGACTCTTTAACAAAAGAAATTATAAATAAAAACCTATCAAATGCAGATACCGACTCTAATGGCCATGACATGCGTATGTGGCCTATCCTCTACCGTCATTCATCTTTCAAGATCTTCAATTGGCGATTCCCCATCTGATTCTCAATCTTATTCGACTTGTAGTGACCGAAGGGTTTTCACTATCAAGTCTCTCTCATTTCAGTTTTTCTCTCAACTTTCCTCGCCTTATGGTGCCTGTGAAGGTTTTCACCGATAAGACTCTCTCATTTGCATCACTTTCCGGCTGGGTATTTGGAGTGTTGCCAGTATGATTCTCTCTGCTGGAGACTAGAGTCATTTCTGTTGTGGAACAGAATGTTATGTTCGCCGGTAAGACTCTCATTTGTCTGACTTGGCATCTTTTGAAGACTGGTCAGAAGGTCTTTTTTTGGACCGTAATGTGGGTTTTGGATAGGGCTAGAAAGAAAGGGTATAAAAGGCTCAAAAATACATTAATTTTGGGTTATTAGTTACAACCTTCGGAATTAGATTTATTTACAACAAACACAACCTTTGCCTCAGTTTCTTGCTTGGGGATATCTTAATTGATTTTTTTTTCATTTTTCAAAACTATGACCGAGCCGTGAAGCGCCTACGTATCCTCTTTGAGGAATCAGGTCAAACGTAGTTCCCAATTCCTCTTTTTTCGTTTGACTTTTTTTTTTTTTTTTGGTTATCATTTTTCTTTTCTTTTCTCTTCTCTTTTTTTAGATTTGTTGTTTTCTTTTTTTTTATATATGCCATGCTTGCGTTTTCTAGTCGTTTTTACTGATTCCGAACGAGGGGTACGAAAGAAAAACAATAAGGCTCAAAAGGGGTTAACGAAAAATAAAGTGTTTAGGTAGCAGAACAAAATGCCTTCGTCATTCCAGTCTTCAAATATGCCAAGTGCAAACAACACAATTTAAACAATAGATTTATAGTCTCTTCCGATGGTGTTGGACTTGACAATTATATTCAACATTTGCTTTTTCATTGGTCCTTTCTAAAGAACCGTTGGGCGACACTCTCATTATCATGAACGACCCTCATGCCAATTTGGCGAATCTTGCTTTTAACGGTTTTTCTTCATATTTTACTTGCCCTAGTTCCATATGACTCGAGCTCTGAATAATCTCAACCGTCCTTATTTCCTTTAAATGGTCTGATCACCTTTTCGGGGTTTTATGATTAACTTTTAAGATTAGGCCCAAAGTGTGTGCGCATGTCATGTCACTAGCATCGGCGTTGAATAAAAATGATAAAAGGACTAAACAAAAGAAAACTGGAAATAATAGAAGACCGGATTTTGCATTAGATTACCGGTGAAATGGTTTGAAAAAACAAAACAAACCGGAATAAAATCCTAAACAACCTGGACAAAACTTAAACAAACCGCTTTGACAAAACGGAAAGATAAGAAGGTTTGACACAGGGCAAAATCCAAGTTACAACCTTAATAATCCGGACAACAGAAATGACAACAAAATAAGCCACCAAATGCTTCTTTCTTGTTAACCAAGGAACGGAGCGTCCTCCCACTTTAGCGAAACTGGCGTCTTAGCCGCTGAGCTTTGCATCGATATTGCCAGACCATTGCCAACTTCAATATTATCACCCTTAGTCAACAAGTTCCCAATAGGACTCGAATGCTTCTGTCATCACGCCTGATCCCCGCAAAGCGTGCTTTTGGATCTTGTATTCACGGCTTACCACAAACCAACCACCTTCTTTCTTTGTGATTCAAACAAAACAGGTTAGAATGGACTCAGTCGGTCCTCAGTATTGACAACATCTCTTTTTTTCTTTCTTTTTTCTTTCTTTTCGATTTTTCATTTTTTTTTCTATTTTTTCATTTTTCACTTTTTCATTTTTCACTTTTTCATTTCGTTTTTTTCATTCTCTTTTTTCATTCTCTTTTTTTTTGCGTTTTTTTTGTTGTGGTCGAATCTTATGGAGATTGCCTACGTATCATGACCCCGCATGAATCAGACCTTGCGTAGTTCGGACCAATAAGAGATAAACAATAACAAACAATTTTTTTTCAATTTTCATATTAAAACAAACTGGGTTTCAAAGGTTTGAAGATGACCTACAAACTCGAAAATCAAATAACCCATATATTAATCAAGAGATTTATAAACTCAAAAACAAAAGGCTAACTCCCTTTCTCTGTTCGACAAATGCAACCAAATGGTTATTTTTGCAAATGTGGCCCCTTCCGAATTTCACATGAATTTTGAGGCCGGGGAGGATTATTTTATGACACTTTTACAAACTTGTCCGTTCTTTTACGAAAATAACCTTTCGACAACTGACAGATACTCTAAGGCTATTTCGGCAAGAACGGTTTAAGACGCGGCCGAAGCTGGCTCGGCTTATTATGACAAAATTTGAACGGTATTCACCTGACCGCCGACTCTTTTTTTCAAATTACAATAAAAACTTGGTGTTGCAAACACGGCCCTTCAGCTCCTCGGGGACGAAGATTTATAGGGCTTAAACATGACCCAAAAAGTGGCTGTTTATGCAAAGTCAGCCTTCCGGCGTCCCTTTCGGGAACATTCGGCTATTTATGACAAATCAGCATCACCTGACTTATTTATAACTTTTTTTTATCGTTTTTCAAATTAGAAAAGTCAATATTGCAAACACGGCCTTTCAACGTCTCGGGGACGAAGATTTTTAAGGCTGTGTGGGTCAACTGGACCAAATCTTAAAAATGACCCGAAGGTGGCTGTTTATACAAAGTCAGCCTGTCGGCGACCCTTTCGGGAACATTCGGCTATTTATGACAAAACAGCATCACCCGACTTCTTTATGACAAAATTAAAATTTGACGTATTATTTGTTTTTTGTTTTTTATTATTATTTATTTGTTTTTGGCTTTTTTAGCAAAGGTGGGGTTGGACCCGATGAGGGTTGCCTATCTCACATCCAGTGAGAATCAAACCCGCGTAGTTCGGGCAACTAAACTATTTTTGAGAAGACCGTTTTCCATTTTCTATTCTTTTTTTCTTTTTTTTATATAACAAACAAACAAACTATTATTTTACATTCATAACAAACAAACTAACTAACGTAAAACCTAAAACATTCCTTCTTTTTCATTTGTTTTTCTTATTCTAAAGAAAATATTTTTTTTTTTTGGAATTTTTACCTTTAATAAAAGAAATGCTTAAAAAAAATTATTTTGAATTTTCTTTTGAATTTTTTTGGATTATATATATATATTTATTTTGGAACAAATAATAAAATCACGTTCAACGTCCGACTCTTTTATTTTTTATTTTTGGCATTTTCATAGACAAATGAAATAAAATAAAATAAAAACATTTTAAAAACCAGACTCTTTTTCATTTCCATTTAATGGCAAAACAAACTATTTTCTTTTCTATATTTTCTAAAAAAACAAGACAGAACAATGATGATTTTTTTTTCTATTTTTCCTTTGCTTTTAATATAACAAACCAATAAGACATTTCTTTTCATTTTCTCAAAATTTTGGTAGAGTTTCAATACTACTTGGACATTGGTTTTTTCCTTCTAAAAATAAATAGTTATATCTCTACACTGTCATTTTCTCATCTTTTCACGATTTTCTAATTTGTGGAAAATGATGACAACATACAAAATCTTTTGAATTTTCATGCTTTGTTTTTATATGTATTTTTTATTTTTTATATTTATTATTATTTTCAAAAATGTGGCATGGGAAACATAAGGATTTCCAAGGCATCTTGGATTTCGCAAATGTTCCTCATGCGCTTTTCCCAACATGTGAAGCATGAGGGACATAGGGAATTCCAAGATTTCTTGGATTCCACAAATGTTCCCCATGTGTTTTTCCCAAAAATGAAGCATGGGGGACATAGGGAATTCCAAGATTTCTTGGACTCCACAATTGTTCCCCATGCTTTTGATTAAAATAACATCATGCTGGAAAAACATGCAACCTTCTTATTAAACGTGGTCAACATAACAAAGTGTGTCATTTGTCCGCAACTATCATTGGTCCGCCAAATGACTTATTCACCCTTGAATAAATACAACATGTAACACATAGGATGCCAAAGATGGTCTATTATTTTCAGGTTGCTTGTCCTAGACGGACCCAACCCCTGTGTTGAGTCCCCTAAGTCAGATGCACATGATGCAAATAAACGTTCCTACTAGGGATCCGGCATGAAGCTGAGTTATTCTAAGTTCATAACCTGGGTATTTGTTCTAGACAGTGTACCCGAGCGGACAACTCGAGCTGAGGAAGGAGCTCCTTTCCGGGAACCAAAAGGCCAGCCGGCTTAGAAACTTTCCGAGCCTCTTTTATTCAGGGTATGACACTAACAGAATAGGGAGTCTCAACCAGTAAGCACATCCCCGGAGGTAAGAAGAGAAAGGTTTCGGCACAGTTTATATACAGTTCAAATAATATCAAAGCGGTAAAAGCAGCATTTAGCACATTAGGCTCAAAACATGTAATAATCAGATAATAAATAAAGCCAAATAATAACAATTATTCTAAGCTCGAATTCTTAACCCTGAACCAGTGGTTCTGGAAACATTCCCCAGCAGAGTCGCCAGAGCTGTCACACCTCCTTTTTCTGCACCCGCGAGGGTACAAGGGAGTTTTTTCCAATTAAAGGACAATCGAAACGAGATTGGTTTAATTATTTCAGAGTCGCCACTTGGGAGATTTAGGGTGTCCCAAGTCACCAATTTTAATCCCAAATCGAGGAAAAGAATGACTCCATATTACAGTCTGCGTACCAGAAATCCGGATAAGGAATTCTGTTAACCCGGGAGAAGGTGTTAGACATTCCCGAGTTCCGTGGTTCTAGCACGGTCGCTCAACTGTTATATTCGGCTTAATTATCTAATTTTATACAAGTGTGAACTTATGTGCAAAATTTAACTTTTAACCGCTTTTATCATTTACTGTTTTTATCAAGAATTGCAACGTTGTGAAAATATAGCTCGAACCGCGTTACAATCAATGTACCCATGGTCGTCGACACACTTTGACTCCGTTGAGATTTGGATTTGGGTCACATCAATGTGCACCCGAGTTTAAGGAAATTAAATTATTAAAGGCGCGCCTAAAGCGACTAGCGTATTTATTTTGGGTAGGACCGTGGAATTTTACTAAACGGTCCATCCCGAAGTCTAAACAATTTTTAAAGCAAATATTTACTGAGGGCCCCGCAATTTGTATTTTATTTGGCGAGGCTCATCTCATTCTTATTTTTTTTAAATGAATTTGCAACGTCATGGACACGCATCTCGAACCACGTCACAATCAATGTACCCGTGATTAGAAACACATTTTGACTCCGTTGAGAATTGGATTTGGGTCACATAAATGTGCACCCGAGTTTAAGAAGGTAAGATTTATTAAGGCGCGTCCTAAAGAGTCTAACGTATTGTTATTTTAGGAAGAGGCCGTGAAGGTTCATTAAACGGCCAAATCCAAAGTCTAGTCAATGGTTATGTATTTTATTGAGGGCCCCGGCGGTTTGTGATTTATTTGGCGAGGCTCGTCTCATTTTTATTTTAAAGGATAAACCTATAGTGACTATATTTTCTATTAAGTTCGTCTCTAAAATAAAAGAAAATCTCTTAATTATTTACATGCTGAAAACGTAACTTATTAGTTATTAGTTTACGGCTAATGCGATTGGAAAATTGCGATCGAGTTTGTACAAAGAAAAACTGCTTTCATTTTTATATTCTATTATTTACTAATGCTAGAACATGAGAGGGATACACAAAAATATCAAAGCCGATTAACTATTCTTCAAATAATTTAAACTAACATTATTAGATGAAGAAATCATACATATGCAGCCTCATTACTCATTAATTAATCGACTACATTTTTATACAAAGAGAGGAAAATTAATATTCAAACACAGATCCAAACAAAAGAATTCAACAGGAACAGGAGCCTGATTAATATTTCATTTTTCGCTTAAAGCCAAGAGTGTACAAATGTGTATCTGGAAACAGCAGTACAAGAACAAAAGAAGTAGGAGTCAGCAACAGTAATAACGCGGCAACAGCAGGTTCAGCAACACCGCAAAACCAGTAACAACCAGTAGAATGACCCAGTAACAGATTGAAAACTCAGCAGTGCAAAAGTACAATCACAATCAAAGCAGAAGAGAGAACAGATGCAAGAGGCAGTAGTTTCGAATTTTGAATAACACTCGAGAAAAGCAAACGGAAATTATTCGAGTGAAAATTCAAATTGCATTTCTCTTTTACTCTCAAAATATTTCAAGTATGTCCGCTCTCAAAATGTAGAAAAATGTTTTATGTTCTACCTCACGTATTAAAACTCTCTCAAAAAATCCTCCCAATAATATTCAAGTTCTAAAAACTCTCTTCTTTTTTTCTCTCAAAAAATCCTCCCAAGGTTCAAGTTCTAGTCCCCTTTTTAATGTCAAGAATGACTCTATATATAGCAAGACAAGTCTTCCATTCCCAACCCCAAAATTATTCCCCCAATGGCATGCTTTGGCCCACTATTAAATGTCTTCTTTATTTTAAATTTTGTCCCCAATGCCTACATTAAATAAATAACACATTCTCAACCCATTACAATTTGTCCCCCATGCCTATATTAAAAAAGTACAAGATTCCTCCCCATTATGTTTTGTCTTGTTCCCCATTATATTAAACAAGTACCTCAAAAACCCCACCCCATAATATTTGTCCCCCATGCTTAACATAAAGAATCAAAATAATGTTCAATTACCAAACTACCCCTCCGACCTTATTGCAATTACAAATCTACCCCCAAATGCAATGCAATTTACCAAATTACCCCTTCTGCTCTAAACAATCAATTAATCATAACTCAACCAAAATATAGTCAAGATGACCAATTTCTCAACAATCTTTAACAACAAATCATATGAACATGATGAACAACACAAACTCCAAATTAATGGAAATAAATCAACCATATCGGGAACCAATCCTGGTTAATTTAGACCATTAATGGATGAACAAAGAGACAATAATACAACAACAATATGCATGATTTAAATGAAATCAACAAATCACAAACAAACATAAACTCACATTAAATCACTGGATTTAAACATGAACTTCAAACAAAGATGAACATGAATTAAATCTGTTTTTTAAGCAACAAACATGACGGATTCTAACGATTCAAACAACATTAACATTTTCTGGAAAATTCATAACAACATGAAACAAATTGAAGAAATAATTAATTAAATTTCAATTTGAATCTAACAAGCATTAAACTAACAAATATTCACTTAAACAACAACAAATATTCACTTAAACAACAATACGAACATGAAATAAACATGAAAAACAATTAATTAATCTTTCATTTGGAATCTGAAAAATTAATTTAACAAACAACACATGAACATGAACTAAAAATTAATTCAAACGATAAACAAAACAAACATTTGCCGATTTTAGATTCAAAAATATCAAAACAAAATACGGACAAAATAAAACTCAAAAACTACTAACCGGATCAACACGACATATGTATGAACTGTTTTGACAAAACTCAAATGGGAATAAATCTGTCCGGACTCAACGACGAACTCACCTCCCTTGTAAACTTGACGAACTCAAAACGACGCTCGACGAACTCGACTAAAACTAAAACGAGCAGCTCGTCTGAAGATACAGCAGCTGGACGAAGGAGAAGTGATGAACAGCAGCAGCTCGGAGGAACTGGACGTCGAGCAGCAGCAGTCCGGCGACAGCCTGGCCATGGTGATGCCCAAGCTCGGAGAAGCGAAGCAGTAACGGAGGTCGTTTGGCCATGGGGAAGATGAAGCCGTGAAGATGGTCGACGCAGCAAGCAGAAGCAACTGGTCGACGACGTCCATGGCGAAACGGTACTGGACCCGATGGCAGCGTGCGAGCTTGGCCGTGACGAGCAGCGGCGATGGGATCTTCGAACAACAGCTGACTCGTCGAGGCTGTGGTCGTTTGGTTGTTTGGACGATGAAGTAGAAGGCAGGAGTAGCAGGTTGTTTGGTTGAAACAGAAGCAGCAGCGACATGGACGTCGAGCTCAAGCTTGAGCTCGACGAGCTTCATCAATAGCGGATAGGGCTGGGGTCGTTTGAACGCGAAGGAGGTTGTGTCGTTTGGTGGTGTTTGGGATGGGAAGCTGGGCAGCCATGGATGCTTGGTTGGAGCTTTGGAGGAGTATTTTTAAGTTTGGGGAAGAAGAAGATAGGGAAGGGGCGGATAGTTAGTTTTTTAGGTTTTTAGGGTTTTTTGTTCTTTTTTTTTGTTTTGTGTCTTTCAAATGCAAGATAGGGGTATTGGGTTATGGATTGGGTTAATGGGGCAGACCGGGTCGACCCATGTGGAGATGGACTGGGTCATGGAGAAGGTTGGACAATTGTTTGGGCCTGGGGTTGAATTTTGAAGAAGTGGCCCAATCCGATTTTTCCTTGTATTTTTGTTATTTTTCTTCTTTTATTTTCTACAACTAAATTATAAAAGTACTTAAATTATTATTAAGAACTAAATTAAGTTATAAAAGCGCAAATTAACTCCCAATAACAACTAACGCAGAATTAAGTAATAATTAAGCATAAAATTGTTCATTTGGACATTAAATGCTAAAAATGCAAAAAATGCCTATTTTTTTAATTTTTTAATTTTTGTAAAACTAATTTAATTACTAACAATTATAGAATCAAATCCTACATGCAAATGCGACATATTTTTGTATTTTTTTATTAATTTAACAAATAAGCAAACACAGACAAATACAAATAATTATCCAAAAATATCACAAAATCTCACAAAATTGCACACCGAGGAAAATCATTTTATTTTGAATTTTTTTGGGAGTATTTCTCATATAGGGCAAAAATCACGTGCTTACAGCTGCCCCTCTTTGCCCGAAGACACGAAGGGTTTTCGCGCAAAGATAAAGCGAGCGATTTTTGTCTATCAGAGTACTCCGTGTGAAGCATTTTTTGAAAAGATTTAACCGAACCTTTGCTTCAAAGGTTTCCTACATATCCCTGGCTAAAGGGGAATCAGGTTAATGTACTTCGGGAAGTTTTGGTAGCTGAGACTACCGTGGGATTGCAATGTTACTGCTATTGCATGCTGTTATCACTGCTTACCGATCTCCTTATTAAACCGTGCTTAAAATAAAAACAAGAAGCTAGGCTAGACTGAAATTTGTTCTTGTTGCCTGGCTTTCTCGTCGGCTTGTGTTTCCTCCGGTGCTTTTCTTCCGATGCTTTTCTTCCTTTTGACCCACGCTCTTGAGTTTGTGCTGGGACCTCTTGTTGCAACCTTTCTGTTTCCCGGTGCTGGGGATTTTATTGTTTCCTGCTGGGGATTCTTGTTGTAACCCTCTGTTTTATTGTCTTCTGACTTGATCTTGAAACGTATGCCTCTGTTGTATGGGCGGGTTCCCAACTTCAGTACTTGAAAATTAATGCTGAATGTATTCCTCTGTTATCTGGGCGGGCTCCCAACTTCAACGCTTGAAATATATAGACTGAATGTATGCCTCTGTTATTATGGGCGGGCTCCCAACATCAATGCTTGAAAATAAAGACTGGAATGTATGACTTTGTTATCTGGGCGGGCTCCCAACTTCAACACTTGAAAAGTAAAGACTGGAATGTATGCCTCTGTTATCTGGGCGGGCTCCCAACTCCAACGCTTGAAATATAAAGACTGAATGTATGCCTCTGTTATCTAGGCGGGCTCCCAACTTCAACACTAGAAAAGTAAAGACTGAATGTATGCCTCTGTTATCTGGGCGGGCTCCCAACTTCAACACTTGAAAATAAAGACTGAAATGTATTCCACTCGTTATGTAGGTGGGCGCCTGACATGAAATTTAAAGACTGAAATGTATTCCACTCGTTATGTAGGTGGGCTCCTGATTTCAACAACAACTTTTAAAATAAACGCCACTCCTCTCTTCAGGCGGGCTCCTGATTTCAACAACAACTTAGGAGGAAATGCCTCTCCTATGGGTAAAAACTAAACTTAGGAGGAAATGTGTCTCCTATGGGTAAAATGAACTTAGGAGGAAATGCGTCTCTTATGGGTAAAACTAAACTTAGGAGGAAATGTGTCTCCTATGGGTAGAACTCTAAAATTAACTTAGGAGGAAATGCATCTCATATGGGTAAAAACTAACTTAGGAGGAAATGCGTCTCCTATGGGTAAAATAGACTTAGGAGGAAATGCGTCTCCTATGGGCGGAACTAAAACAAACTTAGGAGGAAATGCGTCTCCTATGGATAAAACTAAACTTAGGAAGTGCGTCTCCTATTGGTAGACTAGACTTAGGAAGTGCGTCTCCTATTGGAAAAGACGTGAAATGTATTCCCTTGTTATACAGGTGGGCGCCTAATGGTAAAGACACAAAATGTATTCCCTTGTTATACAGGTGGGCGCCTAAAATGTGAAATGAACAGACAAAAAGTATTCCTCTCGTTATTCAGGTGGGCGCCTGTCTAAACTAAGACTGGAAAGTATTCCTCTCGTTATTCAGGTGGGCGCCTGGTTAAAGACATTAAAAATGATATGCCCGCATTATACTGGTGGGTGACCTAGAACAGAACTGAAAAGACAGAAATGTATTCCTCTCGTTATTCAGGTGGGCGCCTGTCTTTAACAAATTTGAAAATAAAATCCTATTCGAGGGCGGATGAACCCAACATATCCTATTCGAGGGCGGATGAACCCAAAATATCCTGTTCGAGGGCGGATGAACCCAAAATATCCTGTTCGAGGGCGGATGAACCCAAAAGATCCTATTCGAGGGCGGATGAACCCAAAATATCCTATTCGAGGGCGGATGAACCCAAAATATCCTATTCGAGGGCGGATGAACCCAAAACACCCTTAAGACTTGAAAATGTCTTACTTCGAATACATGCTGGGGATTGGGATGAATTTTCCCTTCCCCATTTTATTTTTTATTATTATTCTTTATTATTATTATTATTATTATTATTATTAGCTTCTTCCTTCGAAGACTAACCGCTGAGGATACCGATTTTCACCAAACTTGTGTTTGACTCCTCGAAACTGCTAGGGATAACACTGTTGGGGAATTATTTACTTACCTGTTGGGGGTAAAATGTTATCAGCCGGGGATAACGCTGTCGAGGATAACACTGCTGGGGGATTCTGATTCCTTCAGAACTAGTGCTTACTGAGCTCAAGTTTCATCCCTTTGCTGTCCGCTGCGGAACAACTTCCTCCATTGAAACTTATTATGTTGGGGGCAACGCTGGTTCAAAGACCACTTCCCTTGAGTTTTGTGTTATCTTTAACATTCCCCAAATGGGTATCTGACTTCCAGAAAATTTTCTAAATGGAAGGAAAATTTTCTGCCCCAGTTTGATAATATCCCTGTGCATGCATTTCTGGCATCAATGCCGTTTCCTTTACCTGTTTCAAATCAAACAAAATTTGTTAGTTTAATACGCGGTGGTTGGTTGTGATACTCCTACTGGGATGACTTTTCCCTTTCTCCTTCCCTGCTCTGCGTTGCCCAACTTGTTGGGGACGATTTTATTTGCTGGGTACAATCCCTTTCTGCTGGGGATATCCCTCTTCTTTTGTGGCATAGCTCAGAAACTAGCATTTCCCCGACCTTTTAGTCTAGTATGAATTTACCAAATCATGCTCATTGCTCTCCTTTATTTGCCCACGGGCCTTGGCCTTGAGGTTTATAACCTTTGACTTTGGCAAGGGTATCCCTCTTGACATTTGTCAATCTTTTTGTCAATTTTGCTGGGGATATCTTTTGACACTGGCCCCGCGCTTGTTCCTTGCTGACTATACCACTTGGATGTACTAGTCAGATCTCATCTTGCATATTTGGAAAGCTGATGGCATATTTTGAAGTCATTTCACTTGTTCTGACCAGGCAGACTCTATTGGGGATTTTTCTATGAAAGGAAAAAGATAAAAGGGAACAGAATAAAAAGACAAAGGGAAAAAGATGACTCTTTAACAAAAGAAATTATAAATAAAAACCTATCAAATGCAGATACCGACTCTAATGGCCATGACATGCGTATGTGGCCTATCCTCTACCGTCAATCATCTTTCAAGATCTTCAATTGGCGATTCCCCATCTGATTCTCAATCTTATTCGACTTGTAGTGCCCGAAGGGTTTTCACTATCAAGTCTCTCTCATTTCAGTTTTTCTCTCAACTTTCCTTGCCTTATGGTGCCTGTGAAGGTTTTCACCGATAAGACTCTCTCATTTGCATCACTTTCCGGCTAGGTATTTGGAGTGTTGCCGGTATGATTCTCTCTGCTGGAGACTAGAGTCATTTCTGCTGTGGAACAGAATGTTATGTTCGCCGGTAAGACTCTCATTTGTCTGACTTGGCATCTTTTGAAGACTGGTCAGAAGGTCTTTCTTTGGACCGTAATGTGGGTTTTGGATAGGGCTAGAAAGAAAGGGTATAAAAGGCTCAAAAATGCATTAATTTTGGGTTATTAGTTACAACCTTCGGAATTAGATTTATTTACAACAAACACAACCTTTGCCTCAGTTTCTTGCTTGGGGATATCTTAATTGATTTTTTTTTCATTTTTCAAAACTATGACCGAGCCGTGAAGCGCCTACGTATCCTCTTTGAGGAATCAGGTCAAACGTAGTTCCCAATTCCTCTTTTTTCGTTTGACTTTTTTTTTTTTGGTTATCATTTTTCTTTTCTTTTCTCTTTTCTCTTTTTTTCGATTTGTTGTTTTCTTTTTTTTTCTTTTTTTTATATATGCCATGCTTCCGTTTTCTAGTCATTTTTACTGATTCCGAACGAGGGGTACGAAAGAAAAACAATAAGGCTCAAAAGGGGTTAACGAAGGATAAAGTGTTTAGGTAGCAGAACAAAATGCCTTCGTCATTCCAGTCTTCAAACATGCCAAGTGCAAACAACACAATTTAAACAATAGATTTATAGTCTCTTCCGATGGTGCTGGACTTGACAATTATATTCAACATTTGCTTTTTCATTGGTCCTTTCTAAAGAACCGTTGGGCGACACTCTCATTATCATGAACGACCCTCATGCCAATTTGGCGAATCTTGCTTTTAACGGTTTTTCTTCATATTTTACTTGCCCTAGTTCCATATGACTCGAGCTCTGAATAATCTCAACCGTCCTTATTTCCTTTAAATGGTCTGATCACCTTTTCGGGGTTTTATGATTAACTTTTAAGATTAGGCCCAAAGTGTGTGCGCATGTCATGTCACTAGCATCGGCGTTGAATAAAAATGATAAAAGGACTAAACAAAAGAAAACTGGAAATAATAGAAGACCGGATTTTGCATTAGATTACCGGTGAAATGGTTTGAAAAAACAAAACAAACCGGAATAAAATCCTAAACAACCTGGACAAAACTTAAACAAACCGCTTTGACAAAACGGAAAGATAAGAAGGTTTGACACAGGGCAAAATCCAAGTTACAACCTTAATAATCCGGACAACAGAAATGACAACAAAATAAGCCACCAAATGCTTCTTTCTTGTTAACCAAGGAACGGAGCGTCCTCCCACTTTAGCGAAACTGGCGTCTTAGCCGCTGAGCTTTGCATCGATATTGCCAGACCATTGCCAACTTCAATATTATCACCCTTAGTCAACAAGTTCCCAATAGGACTCGAATGCTTCTGTCATCACGCCTGATCCCCGCAAAGCGTGCTTTTGGATCTTGTATTCACGGCTTACCACAAACCAACCACCTTCTTTCTTTGTGATTCAAACAAAACAGGTTAGAATGGACTCAGTCGGTCCTCAGTATTGACAACATCTCTTTTTTTCTTTCTTTTTTCTTTCTTTTCGATTTTTCATTTTTTTTTCTATTTTTTCATTTTTCACTTTTTCATTTTTCACTTTTTCATTTCGTTTTTTTCATTCTCTTTTTTCATTCTCTTTTTTTTTGCGTTTTTTTTGTTGTGGTCGAATCTTATGGAGATTGCCTACGTATCATGACCCCGCATGAATCAGACCTTGCGTAGTTCGGACCAATAAGAGATAAACAATAACAAACAATTTTTTTTCAATTTTCATATTAAAACAAACTGGGTTTCAAAGGTTTGAAGATGACCTACAAACTCGAAAATCAAATAACCCATATATTAATCAAGAGATTTATAAACTCAAAAACAAAAGGCTAACTCCCTTTCTCTGTTCGACAAATGCAACCAAATGGTTATTTTTGCAAATGTGGCCCCTTCCGAATTTCACATGAATTTTGAGGCCGGGGAGGATTATTTTATGACACTTTTACAAACTTGTCCGTTCTTTTACGAAAATAACCTTTCGACAACTGACAGATACTCTAAGGCTATTTCGGCAAGAACGGTTTAAGACGCGGCCGAAGCTGGCTCGGCTTATTATGACAAAATTTGAACGGTATTCACCTGACCGCCGACTCTTTTTTTCAAATTACAATAAAAACTTGGTGTTGCAAACACGGCCCTTCAGCTCCTCGGGGACGAAGATTTATAGGGCTTAAACATGACCCAAAAAGTGGCTGTTTATGCAAAGTCAGCCTTCCGGCGTCCCTTTCGGGAACATTCGGCTATTTATGACAAATCAGCATCACCTGACTTATTTATAACTTTTTTTTATCGTTTTTCAAATTAGAAAAGTCAATATTGCAAACACGGCCTTTCAACGTCTCGGGGACGAAGATTTTTAAGGCTGTGTGGGTCAACTGGACCAAATCTTAAAAATGACCCGAAGGTGGCTGTTTATACAAAGTCAGCCTGCCGGCGTCCCTTTCGGGAACATTCGGCTATTTATGACAAAACAGCATCACCCGACTTCTTTATGACAAAATTAAAATTTGGCGTATTATTTGTTTTTTGTTTTTTATTATTATTTATTTGTTTTTGGCTTTTTTAGCAAAGGTGGGGTTGGACCCGATGAGGGTTGCCTACGTATCTCACATCCAGTGAGAATCAAACCCGCGTAGTTCGGGCAACTAAACTATTTTTGAGAAGACCCTTTTCCATTTTCTATTCTTTTTTTCTTTTTTTTATATAACAAACAAACAAACTATTATTTTTCATTCATAACAAACAAACTAACTAACGTAAAACCTAAAACATTCCTTCTTTTTCATTTGTTTTTCTTATTCTAAAGAAAATGTTTTTTTTTGGAATTTTTACCTTTAATAAAAGAAATGCTTAAAAAAAATTATTTTGAATTTTCTTTTGAATTTTTTTGGATTATATATATATTTATTTTGGAACAAATAATAAAATCACGTTCAACGTCCGACTCTTTTATTTTTTATTTTTGGCATTTTCATAGATAAATGAAATAAAAATAAAAAACATTTTAAAAACCAGACTCTTTTTCATTTCCATTTAATGGCAAAACAAACTATTTTATTTTCTTTATTTTCTAAAAAAACAAGACAGAACAATGATGATTTTTTTTTCTATTTTTCCTTTGGTTTTAATATAACAAACCAATAAGACATTTCTTTTCATTTTCTCAAAATTTTGGTAGAGTTTCAATACTACTTGGACATTGGTTTTTTCCTTCTAAAAATAAATAGTTATATCTCTACACTGCCATTTTCTCATCTTTTCACGATTTTCTAATTTGTGGAAAATGATGACAACATACAAAATCTTTTGAATTTTTATGCTTTGTTTTTATATGTATTTTTTATTTTTTATATTTATTAATATTTTCAAAAATGTGGCATGGGAAACATAAGGATTTCCAAGGCATCTTGGATTTCGCAAATGTTCCCCATGCGCTTTTCCCAACATGTGAAGCATGAGGGACATAAGGAATTCCAAGATTTCTTGGATTCCACAAATGTTCCCCATGTGCTTTTCCCAAAAATGAAGCATGGTGGACATAGGGAATTCCCAGATTTCTTGGACTCCACAATTGTTCCCCATGCTTTTGATTAAAATAACATCATGCTGGAAAAACGTGCAACCTTCTTATTAAACGTGGTCAACATAACAAAGTGTGTCATTTGTCCGCAACTATCATTGGTCCGCCAAATGACTCATTCACCCTTGAATAAATACAACATGTAACACATAGGATGCCAAAGATGGTCTATTATTTTCAGGTTGCTTGTCCAAGACGGACCCAACCCCTGTGTTGAGTCCCCTAAGCCACATGCACATGATGCAAATAAACGTTCCTACTAGGGATCCGGCATGAAGCTGAGTTATTCTAAGTTCATAACCTGGGTATTTGTTCTAGATAGTGTACCCGAGCGGACAACTCGAGCTGAGGAAGGAGCTCCTTTCCGGGAACCAAAAGGCCAGCCGGCTTAGAAACTTTCCGAGCCTCTTTTATTCAGGGTATGACACTAATAGAATAGGGAGTCTCAACCAGTAAGCACATCCCCGGAGGTAAGAAGAGAAAGGTTCCGGCACAGTTTATATACAGTTCAAATAATATCAAAGCGATAAAAGCAGCATTTAGCACATTAGGCTCAAAACATGTAATAATCAGATAATAAATAAAGCCAAATAATAACAATTATTCTAAGCTCGAATTCTTAACCCTGAACCAGTGGTTCTGGAAACATTCCCCAGCAGAGTCGTCAGAGCTGTCACACCTCCTTTTTCCGCACTCGCGAGGGTACATGGGAGTTTTTTCCAATTAAAGGACATTCGAAACGAGATTGGTTTAATTATTTCAGAGTCGCCACTTGGGAGATTTAGGGTGTCCCAAGTCACCAATTTTAATCCCGAATCGAGGAAAAGAATGACTCCATATTACAGTCTGCGTACCAGAAATCCGGATAAGGAATTCTGTTAACCCGGGAGAAGGTGTTAGGTATTCCCGAGTTCCGTGGTTCTAGCACGGTCGCTCAACTGTTATATTCGGCTTAATTATCTGATTTTATACAAGTGTGAACTTATGTGCAAATTTTAATTTTTAACCGCTTTTATCATTTACTGTTTTTATCAAGAATTGCAACGTTGTGAAAATATAGCTCGAACCGCGTTACAATCAATGTACCCGTGGTCGTCGACACACTTTGACTCCGTTGAGATTTAGATTTGGGTCACATCAATGTGCACCCGAGTTTAAGGAAATTAAATTATTAAAGGCGCACCTAAAGCGACTAGCGTATTTATTTTGGGTAGGACCGTGGAATTTTACTAAACGGTCCATCCCGAAGTCTAAACAATTTTTAAAGTAAATATTTACTGAGGGCCCCGCAATTTGTATTTTATTTGGCGAGGCTCATCTCATTCTTATTTTTTTTTAAAATGAATTTGCAACGTCATGGACACGCATCTCGAACCACGTTACAATCAATGTACCCGTGATTAGAAACACATTTCGATTCCGTTGAGAATTGGATTTGGGTAACATAAATGTGCACCCGAGTTTAAGAAGGTAAGATTTATTAAGGCGCGTCCTAAAGAGTCTAACGTATTGTTATTTTAGGAAGAGACCGTGAAGGTTCATTAAACGGCCAAATCCAAAGTCTAGTCAATGGTTATGTATTTTATTGAGGGCCCCGACGGTTTGTGATTTATTTGGCGAGGCTCGTCTCATTTTTATTTTAAAGGATAAACCTATAGTGACTATATTTTCTATTAAGTTCGTCTCTAAAATAAAAGAAAATCTCTTAATTATTTACATGCTGAAAACGTAAATTATTAGTTATTAGTTTACGGCTAATGCGATTGGAAAATTGCGATCGAGTTTGTACAAAGAAAAACTGCTTTCATTTTTATATTCTATTATTTACTAATGCTAGAACATGAGAGGGATACACAATAATATCAAAGCCGATTAACTATTCTTCAAATAATTTAAACTAGCATTATTAGATGAAGAAATCATACATATGCAGCCTCATTACTCATTAATTAATCGACTACATTTTTATACAAAGAGAGGAAAATTAATATTCAAACACAGATCCAAACAAAAGAATTCAACAGGAACAGGAGCCTGATTAATATTTCATTTTTCGCTTAAAGCCAAGAGTGTACAAATGTGTACCTGGAAACAGCAGTACAAGAACAAAAGAAGTAGGAGTCAGCAACAGTAATAACGCGGCAACAGCAGGTTCAGCAACACCGCAAAACCAGTAATAACCAGTAGAATGACCCAGTAACAGATTGAAAACTCAGCAGTGCAAAAGTACAATCACAATCAAAGCAGAAGAGAGAACAGATGCAAGAGGCAGTAGTTTCGAATTTTGAATAACACTCGAGAAAAGCAAACGGAAATTATTCGAGTGAAAATTCAAATTGCATTTCTCTTTTACTCTCAAAATATTTCAAGTATGTCCGCTCTCAAAATGTAGAAAAATGTTTTATGTTCTACCTCACGTATTAAAACTCTCTCAAAAAATCCTCCCAATAATATTCAAGTTCTAAAAACTCTCTTCTTTTTTTCTCTCAAAAAATCCTCCCAATGTTCAAGTTCTAGTCCCCTTTTTAATGTCAAGAATGACTCTATATATAGCAAGACAAGTCTTCCATTCCCAACCCCAAAATTATTCCCCCAATGGCATGCTTTGGCCCACTATTAAATGTCTTCTTTATTTTAAATTTTGTCCCCCATGCCTACATTAAATAAATAACACATTCTCAACCCATTACAATTTGTCCCCCATGCCTATATTAAAAAAGTACAAGATTCCTCCCCATTATGTTTTGTCTTGTCCCCCATTATATTAAACAAGTACCTCAAAAACCCCACCCCATTATATTTGTCCCCCATGCTTAACATAAAGAATCAAAATAATGTTCAATTACCAAACTACCCCTCCGACCTTATTGCAATTACAAATCTACCCCCAAATGCAATGCAATTTACCAAATTACCCCTTCTGCTCTAAACAATCAATTAATCATAACTCAACCAAAATATAGTCAAGATGACCAATTTCTCAACAATCTTTAACAACAAATCATATGAACATGATGAACAACACAAACTCCAAATTAATGGAAATAAATCAACCATATCGGGAACCAATCCTGGTTAATTTAGACCATTAATGGATGAACAAAGAGACAATAATACAACAACAATATGCATGATTCAAATGAAATCAACAAATCACAAACAAACATAAACTCACATTAAATCACTGGATTTAAACATGAACTTCAAACAAAGATGAACATGAATTAAATCTGTTTTTTAAGCAACAAACATGACGGATTCTAACGATTCAAACAACATTAACATTTTCTGGAAAATTCATAACAACATGAAACAAATTGAAGAAATAATTAATTAAATTTCAATTTGAATCTAACAAGCATTAAACTAACAAATATTCACTTAAACAACAACAAATATTCACTTAAACAACAATACGAACATGAAATAAACATGAAAAACAATTAATTAATCTTTCATTTGGAATCTGAAAAATTAATTTAACAAACAACACATGAACATGAACTAAAAATTAATTCAAACGATAAACAAAACAAACATTTGCCGATTTTAGATTCAAAAATATCAAAACAAAATACGGACAAAATAAAACTCAAAAACTACTAACCGGATCAACACGACATATGTATGAACTGTTTTGACAAAACTCAAATGGGAATAAATCTGTCCGGACTCAACGACGAACTCACCTCCCTTGTAAACTTGACGAACTCAAAACGACGCTCGACGAACTCGACTAAAACTCAAACGAGCAGCTCGTCTGAAGATACAGCAGCTGGACGAAGGAGAAGTGATGAACAGCAGCAGCTCGGAGGAACTGGACGTCGAGCAGCAGCAGTCCGGCGACAGCCTGGCCATGGTGATGCCCAAGCTCGGAGAAGCGAAGCAGTAACGGAGGTCGTTTGGCCATGGGGAAGATGAAGCCGTGAAGATGGTCGACGCAGCAAGCAGAAGCAACTGGTCGACGACGTCCATGGCGAAACGGTACTGGACCCGATGGCAGCGTGCGAGCTTGGCCGTGACGAGCAGCGGCGATGGGATCTTCGAACAACAGCTGACTCGTCGAGGCTGTGGTCGTTTGGTTGTTTGGACGATGAAGTAGAAGGCAGGAGTAGCAGGTTGTTTGGTTGAAACAGAAGCAGCAGCGACATGGACGTCGAGCTCAAGCTTGAGCTCGACGAGCTTCATCAATGGCGGATAGGGCTGGGGTCGTTTGAACGCGAAGGAGGTTGTGTCGTTTGGTGGTGTTTGGGATGGGAAGCTGGGCAGCCATGGATGCTTGGTTGGAGCTTTGGAGGAGTTTTTTTGAGTTTGGGGAAGAAGAAGATAGGGAAGGGGCGGATAGTTAGTTTTTTAGGTTTTTAGGGTTTTTTGTTCTTTTTTTTTGTTTTGTGTCTTTCAAATGCAAGATAGGGGTATTGGGTTATGGATTGGGTTAATGGGGCGGACCGGGTCAACCCATGTGGAGATGGACTGGGTCATGGAGAAGGTTGGACAATTGTTTGGGCCTGGGGTTGAATTTTGAAGAAGTGGCCCAATCCGATTTTTCTTTGTATTTTTGTTATTTTTCTTCTTTTATTTTCTACAACTAAATTATAAAAGTACTTAAATTATTATTAAGAACTAAATTAAGTTATAAAAGAGCAAATTAACTCCCAATAACAACTAACACACAATTAAGTAATAATTAAGCATAAAATTGTTCATTTGGACATTAAATGCTAAAAATGCAAAAAATGCCTATTTTTGTAATTTTTTAATGTTTGTAAAACTAATTTAATTACTAACAATTATAGAATCAAATCCTACATGCAAATGCGTCATATTTTGGTATTTTTTATTAATTTAACAAATAAGCAAACACAGACAAATACAAATAATTATCCAAAAATATCACAAAATCTCACAAAATTGCACACCGAGGAAAATCATTTTATTTTGAATTTTTTTGGGAGTATTTCTCATATAGGGCAAAAATCACGTGCTTACAGCTGCCCCTCTTTGCCCGAAGACACGAAGGGTTTTCGCGCAAAGATAAAGCGAGCGATTTTTGTCTATCCGAGTACTCCGTGTGAAGTATTTTTTGAAAAGATTTAACCGAACCTTTGCTTCAAAGGTTTCCTACATATCCCTGGCTAAAGGGGAATCAGGTTAATGTACTTCGGGAAGTTTTGGTAGCTGGGACTACCGTGGGATTGCAATGTTACTGCTATTGCATGCTGTTATCATTGCTTACCGATCTCCTTATTATACCGTGCTTAAAATAAAAACAAGAAGCTAGGCTAGACTGAAATTTGTTCTTGTTGCCTGGCTTTCTCGTCGGCTTGTGTTTCCTCCGGTGCTTTTCTTCCGATGCTTTTCTTCCTTTTGACCCACGCTCTTGAGTTTGTGCTGGGACCTCTTGTTGCAACCTTTCTGTTTCCCGATGCTGGGGATTTTATTGTTTCCTGCTGGGGATTCTTGTTGTAACCCTCTGTTTTATTGTCTTCTGACTTGATCTTGAAACGTATGCTTCTGTTGTATGGGCGGGCTCCCAACTTCAGTACTTGAAAATTAATGCTGAATGTATTCCTCTGTTATCTGGGCGGGCTCCCAACTTCAACGCTTGAAATATATAGACTGAATGTATGCCTCTGTTATTATGGGCGGGCTCCCAACTTCAATGCTTGAAAATAAAGACTGGAATGTATGCCTCTGTTATCTGGGCGGGCTCCCAACTTCAACACTTGAAAAGTAAAGACTAGAATGTATGCCTCTGTTATCTGGGCGGGCTCCCAACTCCAACGCTTGAAATATAAAGACTGAATGTATGCCTCTGTTATCTAGGCGGGCTCCCAACTTCAACACTTGAAAAGTAAAGACTGAATGTATGCCTCTGTTATCTGGGCGGGCTCCCAACTTCAACACTTGAAAATAAAGACTGAAATGTATTCCACTCGTTATGTAGGTGGGCGCCTGACATGAAATTTAAAGACTGAAATGTATTCCACTCGTTATGTAGGTGGGCTCCTGATTTCAACAACAACTTTTAAAATAAACGCCACTCCTCTCTTCAGGTGGGCTCCTGATTTCAACAACAACTTAGGAGGAAATACCTCTCCTATGGGTAAAAACTAAACTTAGGAGGAAATGTGTCTCCTATGGGTAAAATAGACTTAGTAGGAAATGCGTCTCTTATGGGTAAAACTAAACTTAGGAGGAAATGTGTCTCCTATGGGTAGAACTCTAAAATTAACTTAGGAGGAAATGCATCTCCTATGGGTAAAAACTAACTTAGGAGGAAATGCGTCTCCTATGGGTAAAATAGACTTAGGAGGAAATGCGTCTCCTATGGGCGGAACTAAAACAAACTTAGGAGGAAATGCGTCTCCTATGGATAAAACTAAACTTAGGAAGTGCGTCTCCTATTGGTAGACTAGACTTAGGAAGTGCGTCTCCTATTGGAAAAGACGTGAAATGTATTCCCTTGTTATACAGGTGGGCGCCTAATGGTAAAGACACAAAATTTATTCCCTTGTTATACAGGTGGGCGCCTAAAATGTGAAATGAACAGACAAAAAGTATTCCTCTCGTTATTCAGGTGGGCGCCTGTCTAAACTAAGACTGGAAAGTATTCCTCTCGTTATTCAGGTGGGCGCCTGGTTAAAGACATTAAAAATGATATGCCCGCATTATACTGGTGGGTGACCTAGAACAGAACTGAAAAGACAGAAATGTATTCCTCTCGTTATTCAGGTGGGCGCCTGTCTTTAACAACTTTGAAAATAAAATCCTATTCGAGGGCGGATGAACCCAAAATATCCTATTCGAGGGCGGATGAACCCAAAATATCCTGTTCGAGGGCGGATGAACCCAAAATATCCTGTTCGAGGGCGGATGAACCCAAAAGATCCTATTCGAGGGCGGATGAACCCAAAATATCCTATTCGAGGGCGGATGAACCCAAAATATCCTATTCGAGGGCGGATGAACCCAAAACACCCTTAAGACTTGAAAATGTCTTACTTCGAATACATGCTGGGGATTGGGATGAATTTTCCCTTCCCCATTTTATTTTTTATTATTATTCTTTTTTATTATTATTATTATTATTATTATTATTATTAGCTTCTTCCTTCGAAGACTAACCGCTGAGGATACCGATTTTCACCAAACTTGTGTTTGACTCCTCGAAACTGCTAGGGATAACACTGTTGGGGAATTATTTACTTACCTGTTGGGGGGTAAAATGTTATCAGCCGGGGATAACGCTGTCGAGGATAACACTGCTGGGGGATTCTGATTCCTTCAGAACTAGTGCTTACTGAGCTCAAGTTTCATCCCTTTGCTGTCCGCTGCGGAACAACTTCCTCCATTGAAACTTATTATGTTGGGGGCAACGCTGGTTCAAAGACCACTTCCCTTGAGTTTTGTGTTATCTTTAACCTTCCCCAAATGGGTATCTGACTTCCAGAAAATTTTCTAAATGGAAGGAAAATTTTCTGCCCCAGTTTGATAATATCCCTGTGCATGCATTTCTGGCATCAATGCCGTTTCCTTTACCTGTTTCAAATCAAACAAAATTTGTTAGTTTAAAACGCGGTGGTTGGTTGTGATACTCCTACTGGGATGACTTTTCCCTTTCTCCTTCCCTGCTCTGCGTTGCCCAACTTGTTGGGGACGATTTTATTTGCTGGGTACAATCCCTTTCTGCTGGGGATATCCCTCTTCTTTTGTGGCATAGCTCAGAAACTGGCATTTCCCCGATCTTTTAGTCTAGTATGAATTTACCAAATCATGCTCATTGCTCTCCTTGATTTGCCCACGGGCCTTGGCCTTGAGGTTTATAACCTTTGACTTTGGCAAGGGTATCCCTCTTGACATTTGTCAATCTTTTTGTCAATTTTGCTGGGGATATATTTTGACACTGGCCCCGCGCTTGTTCCTTGCTGACTATACCACTTGGATGTACTAGTCAGATCTCATCTTGCATATTTGGAAAGCTGATGGCATATTGCAATTCACTTGTTCTGACCAGACAGACTCTATTGGGGATTTTTCTATGAAAGGAAAAAGATAAAAGGGAACAGAATAAAAAGACAAAGGGAAAAAGATGACTCTTTAACAAAAGAAATTATAAATAAAAACCTATCAAATGCAGATACCGACTCTAATGGCCATGACATGCGTATGTGGCTTATCCTCTACCGTCAATCATCTTTCAAGATCTTCAATTGGCGATTCCCCATCTGATTCTCAATCTTATTCGACTTGTAGTGCCCGAAGGGTTTTCACTATCAAGTCTCTCTCATTTCAGTTTTTCTCTCAACTTTCCTTGCCTTATGGTGCCTGTGAAGGTTTTTACCGATAAGACTCTCTCATTTGCATCACTTTCCGGCTGGGTATTTGGAGTGTTGCCGGTATGATTCTCTCTGCTGGAGACTAGAGTCATCTCTGCTGTGGAACAGAATGTTATGTTCGCCGGTAAGACTCTCATTTGTCTGACTTGGCATCTTTTGAAGACTGGTCAGAAGGTCTTTCTTTGGACCGTAATGTGGGTTTTGGATAGAGCTAGAAAGAAAGGGTATAAAAGGCTCAAAAATACATTAATTTTGGGTTATTAGTTACAACCTTCGGAATTAGATTTATTTACAACAAACACAACCTTTGCCTCAGTTTCTTGCTTGGGGATATCTTAATTGATTTTTTTTTTCATTTTTCAAAACTATGACCGAGCCGTGAAGCGCCTACGTATCCTCTTTGAGGAATCAGGTCAAACGTAATTCCCAATTCCTCTTTTTTCGTTTGACTTTCTTTTTTTCTTTTTTTTGGTTATCATTTTTCATTTCTTTTCTCTTTTCTCTTTTTTCGATTTGTTGTTTTCTTTTTTTTTTCTTTTTTTTATATATGCCATGCTTCCGTTTTCTAGTCATTTTTACTGATTCCGAACGAGGGGTACGAAAGAAAAACAATAAGGCTCAAAAGGGGTTAACGAAGGATAAAGTGTTTAGGTAGCAGAACAAAATGCCTTCGTCATTCCAGTCTTTAAACATGCCAAGTGCAAACAACACAATTTAAACAATAGATTTATAGTCTCTTCCGATGGTGCTGGACTTGACAATTATATTCAACATTTGCTTTTTCATTGGTCCTTTCTAAAGAACCGTTGGGCGACACTCTCATTATCATGAACGACCCTCATGCCAATTTGGCGAATCTTGCTTTTAACGGTTTTTCTTCATATTTTACTTGCCCCAGTTCCATATGACTCGAGCTCTGAATAATCTCAACCGTCCTTATTTCCTTTAAACTGTCTGATCACCTTTTCGGGGTTTTATGATTAACTTTTAAGATTAGGCCCAAAGTGTGTGCGCATGTCATGTCACTAGCATCGACGTTGAATAAAAAATGATAAAAAGACTAAACAAAAGAAAACTGGAAATAATAGAAGACCGGATTTTGCATTAGATTACCGGTGAAATGGTTTGAAAAAACAAAACAAACCGGAATAAAATCCTAAACAACCTGGACAAAACTTAAACAAACCGCTATGACAAAACGGAAAGATAAGAAGGTTTGACACAGGGCAAAATCCAAGTTACAACCTTAATAATCCGGACAACAGAAATGACAACAAAATAAGCCACCAAATGTTTATTTCTTGTTAACCAAGGAACGGAGCGTCCTCCCACTTTAGCGAAACTGGCGTCTTAGCCGCTGAGCTTTGCATCGGTATTGCCAGACCATTGCCAACTTCAATATCATCACCCTTAGTCAACAAGTTCCCAATAGGACTCGAATGCTTCTGTCATCACGCCTGATCCCCGCAAAGCGTGCTTTTGGATCTTGTATTTCCGGCTTACCACAAACCAACCACCTTCTTTCTTTGTGATTCAAACAAAACAGGTTAGAATGGACTCAGTCGGTCCTCATTATTGACAACATCTCTTTTTTTCTTTCTTTTCGATTTTTCATTTTTTTTTCTATTTTTTCATTTTTCACTTTTTCATTTTTCACTTTTTCATTTCGTTTTTTTCATTCTCTTTTTTCATTCTCTTTTTTTTGCGTTTTTTTTGTTGTTGGTCGAATCTTATGGAGATTGCCTACGTATCATGACCCCGCATGAATCAGACCTTGCGTAGTTCGGACCAATAAGAGATAAACAATAACAAACAATTTTTTTTCAATTTTCATATTAAAACAAACTGGGTTTCAAAGGTTTGAAGATGACATACAAACTCGAAAATCAAATAACCCATATATTTTAATCAAGAGATTTATAAACTCAAAAACAAAAGGCTAACTCCCTTTCTCTGTTCGACAAATGCAACCAAATGGTTATTTTTGCAAATGTGGCCCCTTCCGAATTTCACATGAATTTTGAGGCCGGGGAGGATTATTTTATGACACTTTTACAAACTTGTCCGTTCTTTTACGAAAATAACCTTTCGACAACTGACAGATACTCTAAGGCTATTTCGGCAAGAACGGTTTAAGACGCGGCCTAAGCTGGCTCGGCTTATTATGACAAAATTTGAACGGTATTCACCTGACCGCCGACTCTTTTTTTCAAATTACAATAAAAACTTGGTGTTGCAAACACGGCCCTTCAGCGCCTCGGGGACGAAGATTTATAGGGCTTAAACATGACCCAAAAAGTGGCTGTTTATGCAAAGTCAGCCTTCCGGCGTCCCTTTCGGGAACATTCGGCTATTTATGACAAATCAGCATCACCTGACTTATTTATAACTCTTTTTTATCGTTTTTCAAATTAGAAAAGTCAATATTGCAAACACGACCTTTCAACGTCTCGAGGACGAAGATTTTTAAGGCTGTGTGGGTCAACTGGACCAAATCTTAAAAATGACCCGAAGGTGGTTGTTTATACAAAGTCAGCCTGCCGGCGTCCCTTTCGGGAACATTCGGCTATTTATGACAAAACAGCATCACCCGACTTCTTTATGACAAAATTAAAATTTGACGTATTATTTGTTTTTTGTTTTTTATTATTATTTATTTGTTTTTGGCTTTTTTAGCAAAGGTGGGGTTGGACCCGATGAGGGTTGCCTACGTATCTCACATCCAGTGAGAATCAAACCCGCGTAGTTCGGGCAACTAAACTATTTTTGAGAAGACCCTTTTCCATTTTCTATTCTTTTTTTCTTTTTTTTATATAACAAACAAACAAACTATTATTTTTCATTCATAACAAACAAACTAACTAACGTAAAACCTAAAACATTCCTTCTTTTTCATTTGTTTTTCTTATTCTAAAGAAAATGTTTTGTTTTTGGAATTTTTACCTTTAATAAAAGAAATGCTTAAAAAAAATTATTTTGAATTTTCTTTTGAATTTTTTTGGATTATATATATATTTATTTTGGAACAAATAATAAAATCACGTTCAACGTCCGACTCTTTTATTTTTTATTTTTGGCATTTTCATAGACAAATGAAATAAAATAAAAAAAACATTTTAAAAACCAGACTCTTTTTCATTTCCATTTAATGGCAAAACAAACTATTTTATTTTCTTTATTTTCTAAAAAAACAAGACAGAACAATGATGATTTTTTTTTCTATTTTTCCTTTGCTTTTAATATAACAAACCAATAAGACATTGCTTTTCATTTTCTCAAAATTTTGGTAGAGTTTCAATACTACTTGGACATTGGTTTTTTCCTTCTAAAAATAAATAGTTATATCTCTACACTGCCATTTTCTCATCTTTTCACGATTTTCTAATTTGTGGAAAATGATGACAACATACAAAATCTTTTGAATTTTCATGCTTTGTTTTTATATGTATTTTTTATTTTTTATATTTATTATTATTTTCAAAAATGTGGCATGGGAAACATAAGGATTTCCAAGGCATCTTGGATTTCGCAAATGTTCCCCATGCGCTTTTCCCAACATGTGAAGCATGAGGGACATAGGGAATTCCAAGATTTCTTGGATTCCACAAATGTTCCCCATGTGCTTTTCCCAAAAATGAAGCATGGTGGACATAGGGAATTCCAAGATTTCTTGGACTCCACAATTGTTCCCCATGCTTTTGATTAAAATAACATCATGCTGGAAAAACGTGCAACCTTCTTATTAAACGTGGTCAACATAACAAAGTGTGTCATTTGTCCGCAACTATCATTGGTCCGCCAAATGACTCATTCACCCTTGAATAAATACAACATGTAACACATAGGATGCCAAAGATGGTCTATTATTTTCAGGTTGCTTGTCCAAGACGGACCCAACCCCTGTGTTGAGTCCCCTAAGCCACATGCACATGATGCAAATAAACGTTCCTACTAGGGATCCGGCATGAAGCTGAGTTATTCTAAGTTCATAACCTGGGTATTTGTTCTAGACAGTGTACCCGAGCGGACAACTCGAGCTGAGGAAGGAGCTCCTTTCTGGGAACCAAAAGGCCAGCCGACTTAGAAACTTTCCGAGCCTCTTTTATTCAGGGTATGACACTAACAGAATAGGGAGTCTCAACCAGTAAGCACATCCCCGGAGGTAAGAAGAGAAAGGTTTCGGCACAGTTTATATAGAGTTCAAATAATATCAAAGCGATAAAAGCAGCATTTAGCACATTAGGCTCAAAACATGTAATAATCAGATAATAAATAAAGCCAAATAATAACAATTATTCTAAGCTTGAATTCTTAACCCTGAACCAGTGGTTCTGGAAACATTCCCCAGCAGAGTCGTCAGAGCTGTCACACCTCCTTTTTCCGCACCCGCGAGGGTACAAGGGAGTTTTTTCCAATTAAAGGACATTCGAAACGAGATTGGTTTAATTATTTCAGAGTCGCCACTTGGGAGATTTAGGGTGTCCCAAGTCACCAATTTTAATCCCGAATCGAGGAAAAGAATGACTCCATATTACAGTCTGCGTACCAGAAATCCGGATAAGGAATTCTGTTAACCCGGGAGAAGGTGTTAGGCATTCCCGAGTTCCGTGGTTCTAGCACGGTCGCTCAACTGTTATATTCGGCTTAATTATCTGATTTTATACAAGTGTGAACTTATGTGCAAAATTTAACTTTTAACCGCTTTTATCATTTACTGTTTTTATCAAGAATTGCAACGTTGTGAAAATGTAGCTCGAACCGCGTTACAATCAATGTACCCGTGGTCGTCGACACACTTTGACTCCGTTGAGATTTGGATTTGGGTCACATCAATGTGCACCCGAGTTTAAGGAAATTAAATTATTAAAGGCGCGCCTAAAGCGACTAGCGTATTTATTTTGGGTAGGACCGTGGAATTTTACTAAACGGTCCATCCCGAAGTCTAAACAATTTTTATAGCAAATATTTAATGAGGGCCCCGCAATTTGTATTTTATTTGGCGAGGCTCATCTCATTCTTATTTTTTTTTAAATGAATTTTCAACGTCATGGACACGCATCTCGAACCACGTTACAATAAATGTACCCGTGATTAGAAACACATTTCGACTCCGTTGAGAATTGGATTTGGGTCACATAAATGTGCACCCGAGTTTAAGAAGGTAAGATTTATTAAGGCGCGTCCTAAAGAGTCTAACGTATTGTTCTTTTAGGAAGAGGCCGTGAAGGTTCATTAAACGGCCAAATCCAAAGTCTAGTCAATGGTTATGTATTTTATTGAGGGCCCCGGCGGTTTGTGATTTATTTGGCGAGGCTCGTCTCATTTTTATTTTAAAGGATAAACCTATAGTGACTATATTTTCTATTAAGTTCGTCTCTAAAATAAAAGAAAATCTCTTAATTATTTACATGCTGAAAACGTAACTTATTAGTTATTAGTTTACGGCTAATGCGATTGGAAAATTGCGATCGAGTTTGTACAAAGAAAAACTGCTTTCATTTTTATATTCTATTATTTACTAATGCTAGAACATGAGAGGGATACACAATAATATCAAAGCCGATTAACTATTCTTCAAATAATTTAAACTAGCATTATTAGATGAAGAAATCATACATATGCAGCCTCATTACTCATTAATTAATCGACTACATTTTTATACAAAGAGAGGAAAATTAATATTCAAACACAGATCCAAACAAAAGAATTCAATAGGAACAGGAGCCTGATTAATATTTCATTTTTCGCTTAAAGCCAAGAGTGTACAAATGTGTACCTGGAAACAGCAGTACAAGAACAAAAGAAGTAGGAGTCAGCAACAGTAATAACGCGGCAACAGCAGGTTCAGCAACACCGCAAAACCAGTAACAACCAGTAGAATGACCCAGTAACAGATTGAAAACTCAGCAGTGCAAAAGTACAATCACAATCAAAGCAGAAGAGAGAACAGATGCAAGAGGCAGTAGTTTCGAATTTTGAATAACACTCGAGAAAAGCAAACGGAAATTATTCGAGTGAAAATTCAAATTGCATTTCTCTTTTACTCTCAAAATATTTCAAGTATGTCCGTTCTCAAAATGTAGAAAAATGTTTTATGTTCTACCTCACGTATTAAAACTCTCTCAAAAAATCCTCCCAATAATATTCAAGTTCTAAAAACTCTCTTCTTTTTTTCTCCCAAAAAAAAATCCTCCCAATAATATTCAAGTCCCCTTTTAATGTCAAGAATGACTCTATATATAGCAAGACAAGTCTTCCATTCCCAACCCCAAAATTATTCCCCCAATGGCATGCTTTGGCCCACTATTAAATGTCTTCTTTATTTTAAATTTTGTCCCCCATGCCTACATTAAATAAATAACACATTCTCAACCCATTACAATTTGTCCCCCATGCCTATATTAAAAAAGTACAAGATTCCTCCCCATTATGTTTTGTCTTGTCCCCCATTATATTAAACAAGTACCTCAAAAACCCCACCCCATTATATTTGTCCCCCATGCTTAACATAAAGAATCAAAATAATGTTCAATTACCAAACTACCCCTCCGACCTTATTGCAATTACAAATCTACCCCCAAATGCAATGCAATTTACCAAATTACCCCTTCTGCTCTAAACAATCAATTAATCATAACTCAACCAAAATATAGTCAAGATGACCAATTTCTCAACAATCTTTAACAACAAATCATATGAACATGATGAACAACACAAACTCCAAATTAATGGAAATAAATCAACCATATCGGGAACCAATCCTGGTTAATTTAGACCATTAATGGATGAACAAAGAGACAATAATACAACAACAATATGCATGATTCAAATGAAATCAACAAATCACAAACAAACATAAACTCACATTAAATCACTGGATTTAAACATGAACTTCAAACAAAGATGAACATGAATTAAATCTGTTTTTTAAGCAACAAACATGACGGATTCTAACGATTCAAACAACATTAACATTTTCTGGAAAATTCATAACAACATGAAACAAATTGAAGAAATAATTAATTAAATTTCAATTTGAATCTAACAAGCATTAAACTAACAAATATTCACTTAAACAACAACAAATATTCACTTAAACAACAATACGAACATGAAATAAACATGAAAAACAATTAATTAATCTTTCATTTGGAATCTGAAAAATTAATTTAACAAACAACACATGAACATGAACTAAAAATTAATTCAAACGATAAACAAAACAAACATTTGCCGATTTTAGATTCAAAAATATCAAAACAAAATACGGACAAAATAAAACTCAAAAACTACTAACCGGATCAACACGACATATGTATGAACTGTTTTGACAAAACTCAAATGGGAATAAATCTGTCCGGACTCAACGACGAACTCACCTCCCTTGTAAACTTGACGAACTCAAAACGACGCTCGACGAACTCGACTAAAACTCAAACGAGCAGCTCGTCTGAAGATACAGCAGCTGGACGAAGGAGAAGTGATGAACAGCAGCAGCTCGGAGGAACTGGACGTCGAGCAGCAGCAGTCCGGCGACAGCCTGGCCATGGTGATGCCCAAGCTCGGAGAAGCGAAGCAGTAACGGAGGTCGTTTGGCCATGGGGAAGATGAAGCCGTGAAGATGGTCGACGCAGCAAGCAGAAGCAACTGGTCGACGACGTCCATGGCGAAACGGTACTGGACCCGATGGCAGCGTGCGAGCTTGGCCGTGACGAGCAGCGGCGATGGGATCTTCGAACAACAGCTGACTCGTCGAGGCTGTGGTCGTTTGGTTGTTTGGACGATGAAGTAGAAGGCAGGAGTAGCAGGTTGTTTGGTTGAAACAGAAGCAGCAGCGACATGGACGTCGAGCTCAAGCTTGAGCTCGACGAGCTTCATCAATGGCGGATAGGGCTGGGGTCGTTTGAACGCGAAGGAGGTTGTGTCGTTTGGTGGTGTTTGGGATGGGAAGCTGGGCAGCCATGGATGCTTGGTTGGAGCTTTGGAGGAGTTTTTTTGAGTTTGGGGAAGAAGAAGATAGGGAAGGGGCGGATAGTTAGTTTTTTAGGTTTTTAGGGTTTTTTGTTCTTTTTTTTTTGTTTTGTGTCTTTCAAATGCAAGATAGGGGTATTGGGTTATGGATTGGGTTAATGGGGCGGACCGGGTCAACCCATGTGGAGATGGACTGGGTCATGGAGAAGGTTGGACAATTGTTTGGGCCTGGGGTTGAATTTTGAAGAAGTGGCCCAATCCGATTTTTCTTTGTATTTTTGTTATTTTTCTTCTTTTATTTTCTACAACTAAATTATAAAAGTACTTAAATTATTATTAAGAACTAAATTAAGTTATAAAAGCGCAAATTAACTCCCAATAACAACTAACACACAATTAAGTAATAATTAAGCATAAAATTGTTCATTTGGACATTAAATGCTAAAAATGCAAAAAATGCCTATTTTTGTAATTTTTTAATGTTTGTAAAACTAATTTAATTACTAACAATTATAGAATCAAATCCTACATGCAAATGCTTCATATTTTGGTATTTTTTTATTTAATTTAACAAATAAGCAAACACAGACAAATACAAATAATTATCCAAAAATATCACAAAATCTCACAAAATTGCACACCGAGGAAAATCATTTTATTTTGAATTTTTTTGGGAGTATTTCTCATATAGGGCAAAAATCACGTGCTTACAGTCAGTCTTTAGTTTTTTTAAGTTCAGGGGTCCTGCCTGGAGAATAGGTTCAGATTTTAGTTTCCTTAAGATGTTAGTCTTAGTTTTTCTTAAGTTCAGGGGTCTCCTGGAGAATAGGGTCAAGTTTTAGTTAAGTCAAGCTCTGTTTATAGTTATCCTCAAGCTCAAGCTCAAATCTAGGTTAACGGTTTTTCGCCCCTAGGAGACGCACTTCCTAGTAGGGGTCTTTCATATTATACTCGTTAGGAGACGCACTTCCTAGCTTTGGTTATTTAAATTAATTCCTAGGAGACATACTTCCTATTTTGAGTCATTGAAGTTGCACACCTAGGAGACGCACTTTCTAGTCTGGGTCTTTCAATTTATATTTTTGTTTTAGGAGACGCACTTCCTAGTTTTCGGTTATTTAAGTTCAGACCTAGGAGGTGCACTTCCTAGTTTGGTTCATTCAATTTTCATCCCTAGGAGACGCACTTCCTAGCTTTGGTCATTTAAATTCATTCCTAGGAGACGTACTTTCTAGTTTGAGTCATTGAAGTTTCACCCCGAGGAGATGCACTTCCTAGTCTGGTTCTTTCAAGTTATATTTTATTTTAGGAGACGCACTTCCTAGTTTTGGGTCATTTAAGTTCAGCCCTAGGAGATGCACTTCCTAGTTTGGTTCATTCAAGTTTCATCCCTAGGAGACGCACTTCCTAGTTTTTGGTCATTTAAATTTATCCCGAGGAGACGCGCGTCCTAGTTGGAGTCATTGAAGTTTTACCCGTTAGGAGACACACTTCCTAGTAGGGATCTTTCAGATTATACTTGTTAGGAGACGCACTTCCTAGCTTTAGTCATTTAAGTTCATTCATAGGATACGCACTTCCTAGCTTTGGTCAATTAAATTCATTCCTAGGAGGCGCACTTCCTAGTTCGAGTCATTGAAGTTTTGCCCCTAGGAGGCGCACTTCCTAGTTCGAGTCATTGAAGTTTTGCCCCTAGTCTGGGTTTTTTAGGTTATATGTTTGTTTTAGGAGACGCACTTCCTAAATTGAGATTTTATCCCTATGAGACGTACTTTCTAGTTTTGGGTCATTTAAGTTCATTCATAGGAGACACACTTCCTAGTTTAAGTCATTGAAGTTTCACCCCTAGGAGACGCACTTCCTAGTCTGGGTTTTCAGGATATACTTTTAGGAGACGCACTTCCTAAATTGAGATTTCACCCTTAGGAGATGCACTACCTAGTTTGGGTCATTCAAGTTTCACCTCCAGGAGACGCACTTCCTAGTCTGGGTTTTTCAGGATATACTTTCAGGAGACGCACTTCCTAAATTGAGATTTCACCCCTAGGAAACACACTTCCTAGTTTGGCTCATTTAAGTTCATTCCTAGGAAACGCACATCCTAGTATGATTAATTGAAGTTTCACCCATAGGAGACGCACTTCCTAGTTTGGGTTTTTCAGGTTATATTTTTGTTTTAGGAGACACACTTCCTAAATTGAGATTTCGCCCCTAGGAGACGCACTTCCTAGCTTGAGTCATCAGAGTTTCACCCCTAGGAGAAGCACTTCCTAATCAAGGTCTTTCAAGTTATTCTTTTAGGAGACGCACTTCCTAAACTAAGATTTCACCCTAGGAGAAGCACTTCCTAGTCTGGGTCTTTCAAGTTATATTTTCTTTTAGGAGACACACTTCCTAAATTGAAATTTTACCTTTAGGAGATGCACTTCCTAGTTTGGTTCATTCAAGTTTCACCCGTAGGAAACACACTTCCTAATCAAGGTCTTTCAAGTTATTCTTTTAGGAGACGCACTTCCTAAATTGAGATTTTACCCCTAGGAGATGCACTTCCTAGTTTGGTTCATTCAAGTTTCACCTGTAGGAGACGCACTTCCTAATTTGGGTCATTCAGGCTTTATTTTTAGCAGACACATTTGCTAGTCAAATTTTCTTGGTTTTACTCATAGGAGACACACATCCTAGTCGAGTCTTTAGTTTACTCTCACACTTGCATCAATAGCATAAGTGGTTTATAGTTTTGCTAACAACTCACAAATCTTCCGAGTGCAAACTAGGGCAGAAAATTTTGTTTGTTTTGTTGTTTTGATTGCAGGCACACACCTGGAGAACAAAGGAATTTGTTTCAAAATTATTTCAAGTTTCAAGTCAGTTGTAGGCACCCACCTAGAGAACAAGGGAAGTCATTTCATAATTCGATTCAAGTTAGAAGTAGCAGAAGCTCGCGGAAAGAATGCAGGTCAACATTCCGAGACGACCAACAGAAGTAGTCTTGATCTAGAATAAAAAGAAAAAAAAAAAGAAAAAAGAAAAAAAGGGAAGTGAATCCAAAATGCAGAAGCAGAGAAAGATGTGAACTGCTCAAGACATAGTTGAAGTCACGAGCGTTATATGTCCGGTCTTGATCAAAATTGAAGAAGAATGAACTAGCACCTGCAGCTAGCAAACGTCAAGGTTCAAATCTAAAGTCTGCATGAAGAACTATTCAAGACTCAAGATCAAGCTTCAAAAGACTTATAGATAGGAATCTTGTAATTCATAGTTGACAAGCTTAGTTAGTCTTTTTTATTTTTTTATTTTGATGTAATAACAGGATCGCAGACTGAAACCTCGGCGGAACGGCACCTCAATCGGTTCTCCACCTCGGTATGATCCATTACTGTTCCTACTTCTGAACTACATGTGGCCTGATTCATTTATAACCAAGGATATGTAGGCAGCTCAGATATCAGGGATCGGTCACATTCTCTATTCTCTAAGCTTTCGTTCTCTCTAAATAAGGGTCAAGTCAAAAAATATGTCCCATCGTTCTTTGTCTGAAAATACTTCGTGTTTCCAGTCAAAGAGGGGCAACTGTAGACATGTAATTTTTTACTTTCCCCAAGATTTTACACATTTTAGCATAAATAATTGGTTTAGGTTTAGTATCGCTATTCTAAATAGCTACGACTTTTTTACTCTATTTTATCACAAAAATGAAAATTACAAAAATATTTTCTTTCATTTAGCTAATTAATATTTTATCTAGTTACTTTTAATTTATCTACCTTACATAAAGCTTGAAAATATAAAAATTAGTTTCACTTTCAGTATTTAGTTTTATATTAGTTTATATTAATTAAGAGTGATTTGTACACTTTATAGATACATTGTATTATTGGTCTTCTTAGCATAAATTCAAACCCAAAAGACATGGTCCAACCCAATTTCCCAAATCCAAGCCCATTTACCCATTCCCATCTTATACCCTAATTAAAATAATCCTAAAGGAGGACCCCTAACCTAGTCTTGGAGATCAACCGTAGAAAACCAAAAAAAGACCCCCCCCCCCCTGAATGTCTTCTTCTTCAAAAGAAGCAGCCATGAGAGAACACTGCTCCCAGCCGTGAAACACACACCCTTCTTCTTCTTCATTAGACCAATAACCCAAGGGACCCTAGAGAAGCTTCAGCCGTTTTTCTTCACTTTGGCACAACCTAAGAACACCCTAAGCTTCTTCTTCTCCATCCAAAAAACTAATGACAGGCCTGAAGCTCTATCAACATTGACCCCTGCTCCCTTCAACGAAATAGTAGCCGTTTTCTAGGTTCTGGTTGAACCCTGAAGAGACCTTCTTCTCCTCCACAAAAACGGGCAACCTTCATCACCCAAACATGAACCCAGCGAAAAATGGCATCTCCCTCATAGCCATTCCTCCATCAGTTAGGAGTTCAAAAAAACATGCTAAAGCAATACAGAAACAGAGGCAGCGAACGAGAGGAACTAGTAGCACACCGTTGTTTCCCTCGAGCTCCAAGCAAATCGGATCGAGAATGAGGAATCGAGGTACAGCAGAGTCGAGGTTTCAAGTGCCGATTCGAGTTTCCATCCGCGGTTCTAACACTTGTGTTTCAGAGCTGCTGCATAATTAACTTCAGATTCTTTTGAGGTTGATCTCTCATTTCCTTCTACTTCTTATTTGCTGAACCTCACACCTTTGTTATTTTGTTAATCTATCAATTGCTCTGTTTGTTGATCATATGAGTTCCTATATCATTGTTATGTTATTGAGTGTCTTAATAATATTTGCTCTGATAATGATTCTTGTTTGCACGTTTTTAGAATTTTTTTTGTTCTGGATGGGTTCTTGATGGTAAAATTGAGTTGTGGATTCCATGTTTCACCACTTCATTTGTAACGACCCGACTGGTTGTTTTGAGCTCTAGCGCGTCGTTCAGCAGTTTGAGGCCATGAACAGCTTCGCTTCAGGTATTATGAATTGTACACATGGTCAGGATTGAAATCCGGGGAATTCGGAGTTGATTTAGAAAGAGAATTCTCATTTTGGAAGCTTTAAGTTGAAAGAATTGACTAAGATTAGATTTTTGGAGTAAACGACCTCGGAATTAGGATTCGAAAGTTCCAGCAGGTTCGTATGATGATTTCGGACTTGGGCGTATGTCCGGATCAGGTTTTGGAAGACCCGAGAACGTTCCAGCACCTATTATAGAAGTTAGAATTTTTGGAAGAATTTTATAAGTTTGGGGCTGAAGTGCATTTTAGGGTTATCGATGTCCGTTTGGGATTCCGAGTTTGGGAGTAGCTCCGTATGGTTATTCTGGTGTTGGGAGCACGATCGAAAGTGAATTCGAAGGTCCGTGTGTCGTTTTGGAGTCATTTGGCTAAAGATAGAAATTTGAAGGTTTTTGGAGAAGTTTGACCGGAAGTGGACTTTTGATATCGGGGTCGAATTCTGATTCCCGAAGTTGGAGTAGGTCCGTAATATCAAATATGACTTGTGTACAAAATTTGAGGTCAATTTGACAAGATTTGATATGTTTCGTCATCGAATGCAGAAGTTTAAAATTCTAAAGTTCATTAAGCTTGGATTGGAGGTCGATTCATGATTTTAGCATTGTTTGTTATGATTTGAGGCCTCGAGCAAGTCCGTAGTGTATTTTGGGACTGGTTGGCATGATTGGTTGGGGTTCCGAGGGCCTCGGGTGGATTCTGGATGGTTAACGGATCATAATATGGAATTTGGAGAAGGTTTGATGCAGCTGGTATCTGGTGTAACCACACCTGCGAGGTTTTGGCCGCAAGTGCGGAGCCGCAGAAGCAGCCATGAGGGTCGCAGATGCGACTTTGGCTGGGAGTGCTGGGATCATAAATGCGGTCGCTCCGCCGCAAAAGTGGGACCGCACCTGCGGTAAAGGAGACGCAGATGCGAAGTGGAGGGGCAAGAAGAGTATCACAGAAGCAGCCCATGTGCCGCACCTGCGGAACCGCAGAAGCGGTCAACTGACCGCAGGTGCGGAAAGGCTGGAGGCAGTGAGTTGTTTTAAAGTCGGGATTTGGCCATTTTCTTTCATTTTTCTCTTGGCTTGGGCGATTCTTGGAGGGTTTCAAGAGGGGTTTTTCATCATAAATGACAAGGTAAGCTATCCCCACCTATCTTGAGTTAAATACATTGATTATGTACGGATTTGAGCATGAAAATTGGTAGAAATTTGGGGGTTTGGTAAAAAGACCTAGAAATTGTATTTTTGAATTTTGACCATGATTTTGGGTATGAAATTAAGAGTAAATTATATATTTGAGTTCGTGAGGTTGTGAGTAAACTTTATCTTCGAAAAATTTCGAAATCTGGGCAAGTGGGCCTGAGGGCATTTTTGTTAACTTTTCGATCGGGATTAGGAATTGTTATAAGTTCGATTATAATGAGTACTTGAGCATATATTAATGGGTTTACATGATTAATGGCTAGTTTTGGAGCATTTTTGCATCGAATTGAGTCTTTGGAAGGGCATGGATATGGAAATTCGGGGCGAGGTGAGTCTCCTTTCTAATCTTGTAAGAGGGAATTGTCCCCACAGGTGAAATAATTGGTTATGTGCTCCTATTTGTGGGGGCTATGTATGCACGAGGTGACGTGAGTCCGTGCGTAGCTACTATTATGTTTAAGTCTGGGTAGTCTAGGACCCAAAAGCATGCTATACTTGGAATATATATAATCTTATTGACAGCTAAATTGCTTTAATCCTATTGAATTGGTAAATGAATTTCCAAAAGGATTAAACTTCATTTTTCTTAAATCATTAAAAGAGAATTGGCTTTTATTTTGATAAACGTTCCCCGAAAAATTCTTAATTGGCTGTTTGAATGTGTGTGTATCTATGTGTGCCCGCGTCGCATGTATGATTCGCGAGTGGGGTGTTTGTTTATCTATGTTGACCACGTCGCATGTATGATTCGCGAGTGAGGTACTAGATGCATCTATGGTTCACGTCGTTCGACCCTCGGTAGTGCACATTTTACATTTATGTTGGATCGGGTCGTACGACCTTGGTATGATATGTGCATGCTTGTATTGTTTGCTTGAGATTTACAAATGTTGATATTTGTCTTTCTTGGCCGGAGATAAATTGATAAAGATAATGAAAAGTAAATCTTTGAAAATCCATTATTATTTGGGAAGTTGTTTACCTGCTATCTGACTTTATGAATTATAACTGTTTATTTTATAAAATCCATGATCTTTTCACATTTTCACTACATTATCATTGGACCACTAGTAAGTGTCGAAGTTGACCTCTCGTCTTTACTTCTTCGAGATTATACGGGATACTCGTTGGGTACACATTGTTTTCGTACTCCTACTACACTTGCTGTGCATTTTTGTTGCACAGACACATGCATCTCTAGTGGCCTAGTGGGCGTAGCAGCATGGTTGATACGGGTAATTAGGCGAGCTGCACTTCTCGAGATGACCCGCATCCAGCAGAGTTTCTTTCAGATTATTGTATTTACTTTCTGTCCAATATTGTATTCCAGATGGTTGTTGTATTACATTATCTCCTAGAAATTGCTCATGCACTTGTGACACCGGGTTCTGGGATAATTATGGGGTATTCTGTATTTCCTTCTAAACATTCTTTTATTTATTTTCGTAAAGATTATCTTTTACTATCTGAATTGAAGGAAAATTTCAGTTTTCAAATTATTAAGATAAGAATTAAATTAAGCATTTATGATTGGCTTGCCTAACAGCGGTGTTCGGTGCCATCACGAGCCTTAGTGGATTTTGGGTTGTGACAACATGGTATCAGAGCACTAGTTCCCTTAGGTCTCATAAGTCAAGAGCGAGTCTAGTAGAGTCTTATGGATCGATACGGAGACGTCTGTACTAATATTTGAGAGGCTACAAGGCTGTTAGGAGCACTTCCCTTCTTGATTCCTCATCGTGTGGTTTGATTCCTTTGAGTCTTATGCCTTTATTTCCTTCCCATTCAATCTTATGCGATATGAAGCGCTTATTATAAATCGGGAATTGAGAAAATGTAATGGTACTACCGATGTGGTGCAAGATGTTTCTCCCTGCATAGTTGATTTGACTATTGTCGTTGCCTTACGGAAGGATATCTTGAAATATTGGCTAGCAAACTGCAGGAGATTTTATATGACAGAAAGGAGCTGCTTGATATGAAGAAGGATACAACATAGCTTTGAATTGGAAGATATTGTCGCACATTTGATTGATATCCACGAAGAATGAATGGAATTGTGCAGCTAGTGAATAAAAATGGGCTCAGGATGGGTTATTGATGTCGTAGAAATTGTGCAGTGTAGCATCGTTGGGAGATGTCGGCATGTGATTTCCACATGTGGGTTATCTTCTGTGAGCAGGTCAGCAGTCGCATGGTCGGCAAAGCTTTTGTAAAGAATTCTATCGACTATTGGTAAAAGGTCGAATTTGTGAAAGATGCTAGGGATCAGAGTGTTCATGAAATTCTAACGGAAGGATTTCGAGGAATCTGGCGATTTGATTACGCAAAGTCATGTCAATAAGAGATAAAGGACCTTGGTGGGTTCCAGAGTCGTGTAATAGTGGCTTCAAGCCAAGTGGGAGAGTCCCACCGCCTACGATTGGATTGCATGGTCGTCTATTGGTGAGATTTCCTTATTTTAGCATATTGGTAGGCTATTTCAACTAAGGGAAGAGAGTATAAGTAGTCATTTGAGCAAAGGAATTGTTAAAGATGTGCTATGGTTGGCCTTATTAACCCATGTTAAGAGTTGGGGAAGATTCAGGATTTATGCCTTGTATAGATGTGAGTTTCAAGGAAAGTGATTCGGCCGGGTGCTTCGTCGAGTGGGTGTTCATATGCTAGACGATTCATAGAGTTGATCATATTCGGGACCAAGTCAGAGCAGGTGGCTCTCAGCAATGGTCTTGGTGGATTCAAAAGTTAAAGTGTGGTGCCTAATGAATTCGAGCCCATAAGTATGGTTAAGAATCGAGCTTTTGTAGAAGATTATGATAATAGGCTCAGAGTGTTCTATGATATTTTCGACTTGAAATGTAGCATTTATGAGGAAAGTGAGAAAAGACTTCGGATTCGTAGAGGGATTATCAGAATGGGCATACCAGCTGAGGATGCGAATGTGCGCACAAGGGAGGTATGAAATGGTTCGTGGGATTTGAGACAACATGGTCTCATGATTCAATGTCACTCGAGATGAGTGCGGATGGAGTGTGTTATGTGTTGAATGGAGTTACTATTAATTCTAAGGCAATCAAGGATGAATTGGAAGAAGTAAGATTGATTAGCCATAGTTGAATTGGCATATTGGTGGTAGTGATCAGTTCCTTCAGCATGATAAAGTTATGCAAGTGATTTGTGACGGTACGTGTGAGGCTTGTCGGCCACCGTAATTGGTGTTATTCAGATGTATTCTACTGTTATGGCCTGTCATGAGTAGGCGGATCCCAGAAGGGCTATGGTGGCTTAGATCACTACTTAGAGATTTGCATATTCTACGGTTATGAGGATTCACTTGTGTGTTACTATGGTTCTCCTGAGAATTTATGCTTGGAGGGAACTCGACTTATTGGGTTGTAGACTGTGGAGGACTGCCCCGGTTATGATGGTTGTTCTTGTGTGTTATGGGAAAAAGGGGGTCATTATGGACCCAGGAAAGATTATTGGCCTAGTTCGGTACGATCAGAATCGGCTTGAGGTCTGTAAATGGGTTTAAGTAGGAATATGGCTCTATATCAGGCCGAATGTGTTCATTTCAGCATAGCGCTCCTTATGGAGGAGTATTCGGACGTTGGATGATACTTCGTCGTCGGCTAATTCATGTAATGCTACATTGTGCCGTGTGAGTTCTGAATGGCTCGATAGTTTTCTTATGTGTTGAGGTTCCGCATATCGATGGTGTTATGTGAGCAAGATGGATCTTTAGTTTCTAAACATATATTGCACCTTAGTTGTGCTTGCATTTGTTAGCTTATGGCGCTATATGTCTCCCCAGGGATGGTATTATGCACTTAGCGTGCTTGTGACCAATATTTGGTATCTTGTTGTAATGAGCAATTTAGCTCGGTGTGTATCTCCTTATGTGAATTTTATATGTGGATCGGGTGGCACGCCGTCATGGGTATGTTGTTTGCATCGGTTGCACGCCACAACAGTGTGATGTTGAGTGCAGTTTCTATATTCTATTTTTGTGTGTTTGTTTTTCATTTTTTGAGGAAAGTTCATAGCAGTTGCGTGAGTTGAGTAGTCCCTTCCATAGTTCGTCTTCCTTATGTATCACGTTCGAGTTGGTAGCCCAGTGGCACATTGCAACATTATATGAGACTTTTGGTCATGTCTAGATGGCTTATTGCCGGAGCAGTTCGTACTGGGTGAGATAAGATTATCAGAACCAAGATCAGTGCATTCGGAAGGAGGTAATGATTCTTGTCATGAGTATAGCCCCAATGATTTGTTGATTCGGCAGTTGGTTATGAATTTCTACGCGCACTTTCTGTCATTGTGGTATTGTAAGAGTCAAAGCAATATGTATATAGGTCATGAGATGCATTGGGAGCATCGGATTCGTGGAATTTCAACTAATTTGATCAGAGAATGTTATAGTAGTCATGTGAGTAAGGTGGTGGAAGGTGTGAATTCAGCTAAGGTATGCAGTCATGTTTTGGTGCTGTGTGTAGTGATTGACACGGTGAGCGTATGTTGGAAACAGGCCTGGCAGAGAATTCCGGATATTGGAATTGGGCTTTAAGGCTTATTTGCTTAAGTAAAAAGGGATATCTTCAGATTGATCAAGCTAGGGTTCCCAGCTGAGTTGTGGTAGCACGTGTAGGTGCTCGAGGTGTTAAAAAGTGATTTCGGACAACTCCAGCGCAGTTCTCAGCACGTTCGAGGACGAACGTATGTTTAAGTGGGAGAGAATGTAACAACCCGACCGGTCATTTTGAGCTCTAGTGTGTCATTTAGCAGTTTGAGGCCATGAGTAGCTTCGCTTCAGGTATTATGACTTGTACACATGGTCGGAATTGAATTCCGGGGAATTCGGAGTTGATTTGGAAAGAGAATTCTCATTTCGGAAGCTTTAAGTTGAAAGAATTAACTAAGATTGGATTTTTGGAGTAAACGACCTCGGAATCAGGGTTCGAAAGTTCCAACAGGTTCGTATGATGATTTCGGACTTGGGCGTAAGTCCGGATCGGGTTTTGGAAGACTCGGGAACGTTTCAGCACCTATTATAGAAGTTAGCATTTTTGGAAGAATTTTATAAGTTTGGGTTGAAGTGCATTTTAGTGTTATCGATGTCCGTTTGCGATTCTGAGTCTGGGAATAGCTCCGTATAGTGATTCTAGTGTTGGGAGCGCAATCGGAAGTGAATCCAGAGGTCCGTGGGTCGTTTTGGAGTCATTTGGCTAAAGATAGAAATTTGAAGGTTTTTGGAGAAGTTTGATCAGAAGTGGACTTTTGATATCGGGATCGAATTCCGATTCCGGAAGTTAGAGTAGGTCCGTAATGTCAAATGTGACTTGTGTGCAAAATTTGAGGTGAATCGGACATGATTTGATATGTTTCGGCATCGAATGCAGAAGTTTGAAATTCTAAAGTTCATTAAGCTTGGATTGGAGGTCGATTCATGATTTTAGCGTTATTTAATATGATTTAAGGCCTCAAGCAAGTCCGTAATGTGTTTTGGGACTGGTTGGCATGATTGGTTGGGGTCCCGGGGGCCTCGGGTGGATTTCGGATGGTTAAAAGATCAAAAATGGAATTGGAGAAGGTTTGATGCAGCTGGTATCTGGTGTAACCGCACCTTCGAGGTTTTGGCCGCAGGTGCGGAGCCGCAGAAGCGGCCATGAGGGTTGTTGATGCGACTTTGGCTGGGAGTGCTAGGACCGCAGATACGGTCGCTCCGCCGTAGAAGCGGGACCGCACCTGCGGTGAAGGAGACGCAGATGCGAAGTGGAGGGGCTGGAAGAGTATCGCAGAAGCGGTCCATGTGCCGCACCTGCGGAACCACAGAAGCGGTCAAGTGACCGCAGGTGGGGAAAGGCTGGAGGCAGTGAGTTGTTTTAAAGTTGGGATTTGTCCATTTTCTTTCATCTTTCTCTTGTCTTGGGCGATTCTTGTAGGGTTTCAAGAGGGGGTTTTCATCATCAACGACAAGGTAAGCTATCCCCACCTATCTTGAGTTAATATATTGATTATGTACGGATTTGAGCATGAAAATTGGTAGAAATTTAGGGTTTTGGTGGAAAGACCTAGAAATTGTATTTTTTGATTTTGACCACGATTTTGGGTATGAAATTGAGAGTATATTATATATTTGAGTTCGTGATGTTGTGGGTAAACTTTATCTTCAAAAAAAATCAAAATCCGAGCACGTGGGCCCGAGGGCGTTTTTGTCAACTTTTTGATCGGGGTTAGGAATTGTTATAAATTGGATTATAATGAGTACTTGAGCATATATTAATGGGGTTACATTATTAATGGCTAGTTTTGGGGCATTTTTGCATCGAATTGAGTCTTCGGAAAGGCGTGGAATGTCGGTTATGGAACTTCGGAGCGAGGTGAGTCTCCTTTCTAACCTTGTAAGAGGGAATTGTCCTTATAGGTAAAATAATTGGTTATGTGCTCCTATTTGTAGGGGCTACGTACGCACAAGGTGACGAGAGTCCGTGCGTTGCTACTATTATGTTTAAGTCCGGGTAGTCTAGGACCCAAAAGCATGCTATACTTGGAATATTTGTAATCTTATTGACAGCTGAATTGCTTAAATCCTATCGAATTGGTAAATGAATTTCTAAAAGGATTAAACTTTATTTTTCTAAATCATTAAAAGAGAATTGACTTTTATTTGGATGAACGTTCCCCGATAAATTCTTAATTGGCCGTTTGAATGTGTGTATCTATGTGTGCCCGCATCGTATGTATGATTCGCGAGCGGGGTATTTGTTTATCTATGTTGATCGCGTCGCATGTATGATTCGCGAGCGGGGTAATAGATGCATCTATGGTTCGCGTCGTTCGACCCTCGGCAGTGCACATTTTACATTTATGTTAGATCAGGTCGTACGACCTCGGCATGATATGCGCATGCTTGTATTGTTTGCTTGAGATTTACAATTGTTGATATTTGCCTTTCCTGGCCGGAGATAAATTGATAAAGATAAGGAAAAGTAAATCTTTGGAAATCCATTATTATTTGGGAAGTTGTTTACTTGCTATCTGGCTTTATGAATTACAATTGTTTGTTTTATAAAATCCATGATCTCCTCACATTTTCACTATATTATCATTGGACCACTAGTAAGTGTCGAAGTTGACCTTTCGTCTCTACTTATTCGAGATTATATGGGATACTCGCTGGGTACACGTTGTTTTCGTACTCATACTACACTTTCTGTGCATTTTTATTGCACAGGCACATACATCTCTAGTGGCCTAGTGGGCGTAGCAGCATGATTAATACGGAGACTTAGGTGAGATGACCTGCAGCCAGCAGACTCTCTTTCAGATTACTATATTTGCTTTCTGTCCAATATTGTATTCCGGACGGTTGTTGTATACATTATCTCCTAGAAATTGCTCATGCACTTGTGACACCGAGTTCTGGGATGATTATGGGGTATTCTGTATTTACTTCTAAACATTCTTTTATTTAATTTTATAAAGATTATCTTTTACTATCTGAATTGAAGGAAAATTTTAGTTTTCAAAATTATTAAGATAAGAATTAAATTAAGCATTTATGGTTGGCTTGCCTGACAATGGTATCCGGCGCCATCACGGCCCTTAGTGGATTTTGGGTCATGACATCATTAAGAGCTTCATTGTTTAAGGTTTCACGGTACCGGATTTGTGGTAGTTAGCTTTCAAAACGTGAGGAAATTGGACTTAGATAATTCTGTTTCTCTCTTATTCTTACTCTCATGAATTTGATCGCTATGAGCATACTTAGGCTGTTAATATTCAAAAATATTGTAACTTGTTTTAGGCGCGATCAATAATAAATTATCGTGGCCATGGGTACAGTTCCCGTCGTAGTTGTGATACATAATTTTTAAACCCGAGTGCATATTTCATGTGACCCGGCCATAACTTCTAATAATGCTAATAAAATAAACATGTTGTAGATCGTGGGTATGGTTCTTGTGACACGATTCACAATGTGTGCCAAATAAACAAGTGTATGACAATCGTAACTTATTCCAGAATAATTCCATAAATAATTAAAAGCGGTCAAAGGTTAAAAATGCACAATAGGTATAAAATATGTAATTAATCAGATAATTAGGCCAATAATAATAGTTGAGCGACCGTGCTAAAATCACGGAACCCGAAAATGTCTAACACCTTCTCCCGAGTTAACAGAATTCCTTACCCGGATTTCTGTGTTCGCAGACCATAAATAAGAGTCAACTTCCTCAATTTGAGATACCGGTGACTTGGGACACCATAAATTATCCCAAGTGGCGACTCTGATTTGAATTTTTCTTTGTCTATTGACTGAGTTCCCCTTTTTAGTTTGCCTTTTCCAATATGTGAGATGTGGGGATGAAGCTCCGAAGCAGGAGCTAGCTTTCAAAGGCGGGCGGAACTTCACTATTTTTTAGGAGAGCTGCCTACGTACCTTCTCTTTTCAGCAAAAAAAGATATAAATAATATCGTTTCGACTATTGTCACTTTAATTGTAAAAACTTCCCTATACCCCTTTCGGGTAGAAAATGAGGTGTGACACTTACAATTTATAAGTGCAATTTTTTCCCATCTTCATTGTATTCTTTATATTTTTACTTTATATTAATGTAACTTACAATAGTTATACAAAATACAAAAAATAAAATAAAATAAAAATTACACTAACCCGCCCCGGCCTCTAGTACCCGTAAACCGTACGATTTATTTTTTGCCTGGATGAACTCGAACCCGTTAAGCCTGGTAACCCCTAACCCGTAACCGGCCTAGTTCCAAACCCGTACAGTTCAAAATTTTCCCTACCCAACCCGGCCCGGTCCACCCGTTAAACACCCTTATAGCGTAAACATATTATTAGATTTCTATACTACAAAAATATTAAAGGTAAAACAAATAGTTAAATTATTTCAAAGTACAAAAAAAGTGTTATTTTCTTAGAAAAAACTAGTACTGACAAGAATATCACATAAAATGAATAAAAAAGTCTTTTAAAGATTAGGAAATTTCGCACAAATTCTTCAAAGCTTGAGGCATGTCGAAGATACTGTCCTTAAGGATATTTTATAGTGGATGTGTATTCTCAAAGATTCAACAAGTTCTTCTGGTATAAATCAAGAGCATAAACAACAAAGAACTTTTCAAAGTAAAAAACCCAACAGATTAAATTAGAGAAATAATTTCCTTATTTGTGTGCATCTCATAAGAATGAAGCTGTATTTATATAGGGGTAGAGAAAATCTGAACATTATAAGGTTGATTAATTCTCATAAAGAACCAACAGTTGTAATTCAGAAATGAAGTTCCCGTTTAGCCATATATTTAAGCTAATTTTTTTAATTTTTTTTTAAAAAAAAATTGAAAACATTATTTGTTTTTTGAGAGAAACCGAAGAATCCATTGTTGGGGTTGAGAGAACATAGAGAGAGAATTAGGGATTTTCTTATTACTGTGAAGAAAATAAAATCCGCCCTTTAATATAGGAATGTTTACCTCCTATAGCAAAGGTTAACACCTTATTTATTTTAAATAAATACCATTTAAAAAAATTATATTCTATAGATACCTTTTAATGTTTATAGCACTATCTAATTTTGGTTACCTCCTACCCCTAAGTCACTAAATACGCTATTCAGTTACCCAATTTTCTTTCTCTCTCTACTTTGATACATGTCATTCTCTTCCCTCATTCCCTGAAAACACGATGCTCAATCTCAAAATTCCTCTCACCCACATCACCTACCATTAGCTACAAATGGTGATTTTGCCTGGTATACCACGAAGACTTCTCTGACTTTTCCCCTCAATTTGTGCAACCCAAATGGAATCCAAAGGAGATGAAGCCTCCGAATTTGTATGATTTTTGCTCGGCTACTGTACAGGATGCGTGGGAACAGTGTATGATTTTTGCTAGATGGAATCCAAAGGAGATGAAGTGTATGAATAACGTGGGAACAGTGTATGAATTTTGTGCAACCCAAATGGAATCCAAAGGAGATGAAGCCATCAAAAATTTGTATGATTTTCAATACAAGATTCAAGCTTTAACGTCTTGCCATGATTTTTTCTCGGCTACTGTACAGGATGCGTGGGAACAGTGAGATTTAGGGTTTTTGCTCGACGGCGGATTCGCCGGAAATTAGGGTTTGTTCTTGAATAAAGACGGCGGATTTTGGGGCTTAGCAACTTGATTTTATGTTAATATATTTCAACGTATCACGCTGTATTTTCATGTATTTCATTGTCTTTTTTTCATTGTATTTCAGTGTATCCCACCATATTATATGTATTTCATTGTATTCACTATCTCACTATATGCCATGAATGCATTCATATATTTTTTTAATTAATATAATTTATGTATTTAGATGTATTATATAATTTCTCTGAAGATTGCTATGTTTTTGGGGTATTTTTCGGTTGAGAATTTTTTTATAACTGAAAATACAAAATTTGTGTGTTATAATTGAGTTTGTTGAGTTATATTAGGAGTTTATTATGTTAATTCATTTACTTTCCGTTTAAAAACACTGTAATCCCGTGTTTCACGTCGTGAATACAGTCGAATACAATAATCTGTCCAGTTATAATCCATGTTTCGCGCCATGAATACAGTCGAATACACTCGAATACAACAACTGATTAGTTGGACTTCCCTGATTCACGCCTATTTTTGCTACTGTATTCATGAATACAATAACTTAAATATATATAATACATCTTATAACAACAGAAAACGTATCTATAATTCGTAATATAACAAATGATATCTATAGATAGCTAATTACCACTAAAGATAATGCTTTATGAAAATTTCCCTTTAATTATACTTAGGAATGTCTATATATAGAGACCTGGCTGGCCCAAACTACTAAACTCTCCTAACCACCTAACCAACTAAACATTATACATCTGAATAAATACAAAGGTGGTTTTTGAGGCCCAATACAAAGGAACACTAACAGTAACTAATACTAACTATCAGATTTATTACTCCCTCTGGTCCACAATAAATGATCATTTTACCTTTTTATTTTGGTTCAAAATAAGTGTCCATTTACATAATCAAGAAGGAATTAATTTTATTTTTCCAAAATTTTCCCTTATTTAGATATTCCAATGTGTTAAGGTAATAATTAATTAAAGTTAATTTAGTGAATACATATTTTTTTTATATAGGAGTTCGTATTTCTTTAATGAGTATGTCAAAGGTAAAATGGTCACTTGTTGTGGGCCGGAGGGAATATGTAATACAATGTGCACTAATCTCAACACACCCCAACAAGTTGAAGGGTGAGATAACCCCTAACTTCTGAAGATGTAAATGATGAACAACACCTATTAAAGGCTTAGTGAACATATCAGCAAATTGAGTGGCACTAGAAGTATGAGATAGCTGAATCAACCCTTCATTGAGCTTACTCCTGACAAAGTGACAATCAAGCTCAATATGCTTAATCCGCTCGTGAAAACCTAGGTTCTTAGTAATGTATATGGCAGCTTGATTATCATAAAAAAAGTTGAATGGGAGAAGGAACTTGTGCACCAGGATCAAAAAGAAGATGGGAAACCCAAGTAATTTCAGCAGTGTCTTTGCTCACAGCCTTGTACTCAAGCTCTGCAGAGGACAAAGAAACTACAGACTGTTTCTTTGATTTCTAGCCCACTAAACTGCCTCCCAGTAAGATACAGAAGCCAGAAACAGACCTCCCACTTTCTGGACAAGCCTCTCAGTCGCTATCATAAATAATTGAAAAAATACCAAAGTTAGAGGTACCTTTAATGTACCTGAGTAGATGCAAAGTTGTCTGCATGTGAGGAAGACATGGCTTCTGCATGAACTTACTTAAATGTTGGACTGAAAAGGAAATGCCAGGTCTGGTGCTAGTGAGAAAGTTCAGCTTCCCAATCAAACATCTATAGCTCTCAGGATTTGGTAACATATCACCTTCACTAGCTTTCAGCTTTTCATGCATCTCAAGAGGGCACACAACAGATGAATAATCAGAAGAACGGAACTCCTTGAGGAGATCATGAATGATTTTTTTTATGAAGTACGACCCCAGATTCAGTGTGCAGCACTTCAATCCCCAAGAAGTAATTGAGGTGACCTAGATTCTAAATTTTAAACTGCTCATGGAAAAACGCTATCACAATAGACACCTCAGCTTATTAGTTCCAGTGATGATTACATCATCTACATACACTACCAAAATGACAAAAGACTCCCAAGAACCCAAACTAAACAGAGAATAATCATTTAAAGAATCACTACAAGAAATCATGAATATGACAATATTTATTTAGTGTCATTTGACATAAATGTCGGAAAATTATATAATTTTCTGACATTTTCTTTAAAAAAGGAAGTCACAAAACAGTGACATTTGATGAAAAATGTCATAAAATATTGTGACTATTAATTCAAATGTCATTTATTAGATGGCAATTAATGACACTTTTAATTTAATGTCATCATATCAGCCAACATTTGGAGAAAATAGTCCGTACAAAATAGTAATAATTAAAAGTTAAAACATAATTTATTCCCTCCAATTCCCTCCACTAAAAGATTACTAAAAATTCACTCTATGCAATTCCTATTTACTCTCTAAAATTACCTTTGCCCTCATTATGCTCACCACATCGTCAATTCGTTCCTGTCCATTGCCGCACTTTCCCTTCTCTTCCACCATCGCCCGCCACCGTCTTGAGGTAATCCTAACTCATCTCTTGTAATGTTCGAGAAGGCTGAGGTTTGAGTCGAAGAAGATGAAGAAATGATTTAGGAAAGTAAGGAGCTAGGGTAAAAAAAAGAAGGGCACATGCACATTAGACAAGCACGTGTTAAGGGAATCAGACGGCTATCATTACAAGTAGAGGATATTAATAAAGGGTCCAGATTAGTCCTTGTGTAACCGATTGGGCCTCAATCTGTTATAACAGATTGGGCTGGAATTAGAAGTTAGTTTTTGACCGGTAATCTTCTAATTTCCTCTCTTTCTCTCTCTACTTTCTCTCTTCTTTTACAGTCCTAATTCTCTTCTAATTCGTGCATCTCCATTACAGGTTCAAGTGAAGATCTTCAATGGAACCACATTATTCTTGTAACCCTTGGGAGTTACTAATGTTGTAATTGAGAACTATCATTGTATTTATTTAGCAATCAATAAAACTCCATTGTTGCCCATTTCCATTTCTATTCTACTGTTCAATTGAGTATATTACAAATTGGTATCAGAGCAATTCCTGGCCCCATTATTATAAAAAAAATGACAATCGCTGAAATTAGATCCAAATCTATGAAGGAAAATGTTAAAAAACTAGAAACCTAGCTACAGAGTCACATGGAGAAGACAGAGATGAAATTTGAAGCCACAGATGCCAAAATAGATGAATTGGCAAGGAAGCTTAATGTGCTAGTGGAGAAGTTAATTCTGAATCAAGCAGGTATCCTGGGAAGTGCTCCTTCTGGGAGTCATTTTCTTAAAACTTCTGAAGGCAGACATAAGAGTGAACACAGGCGAGAGACATTCACTCCTGGCATTGGAGAGAGAAACTATCATCACAACTCCAATTCGAGAGTGGATTTTCCATATTTCGATGGAGCAGGAGCAGCAGATCCATGTTCATGGCTGAGGAGGTGTGAGCAATACTTCCACTACAATCACATCACTGAGCAAGGGCAGAAACTGGAAGAAGCAGTCCTTTATCTTCAAGGTAGGGCTGAAGCTTGGTATTTTTCCTATCAAGTAAGTAGAGGAAATGTTAGCTGGCAAGAGTTTTGTGAGGAGTTGTGTAAAAGATTCCAAGATGTTAAAAATAGTAAATTTAATCTCATAGGAGAATTTAAGAAATTTGAGCAGAAGGGTAGTGTTAATGATTACTTAGAGAGGTTTGAAGATTTGAAGGCTTGGGTGTTGATTAGGAGTCCCACAATTCCTGAAAATTTCTTTCTAGATTTTTTTGTAGAAAGCCTGAAGGAGGAAATAAGGCATACAGTCAAAATGCTCAATCCCTTTACTCTAAGTCAAGCAGTAGAAAAAGCTAGACATCAGGAAAAGGTCATAGATTCTTGGGCTAAGAAAGGGAAAATGATAGGGGGAAGGAGTTTGATGCCCCTCAATACCAGTGGACCAAGTTCAGCTAATAACCATAGAAGTGCAGGATTCTCAAGTCAGGGTAATAAACTATTTGAAACTAGAAAAGCTCAAGGATTGTGTTATAAATGTGGGGAGAAGTATCAGCCTGGTCATCAATGTAAAAATAAACAGCTACAGCTATGTCTGGGACCATGAAACCATCTGAAGATGAGGTTCAACCAAGGTTTGAAGAAATAGGGGAGGAGATCTTAGAAGTATAGAAAGGGGAAACCATGGATGAAGCCATTAGCTTGAATGCTCTTTCAGGTACTGAAGTGCCAAACACCATTAGTCTTAAGGGAGAGTCTAAGAAGAACACCATGACAATCCTACTTGATTTAGGAAGCACTCATAGCTTCCTGGACTTAGAGACAGTAAAGAAAATGGGGTGTGTTATCAAAGAAATTGTTCCTATGAGAGTGACAGTAGCCAATGGGAATCATTTGTGCAGTCTGTACACTTGTCCCAAATTCAGGTGAAAAATACAAGGAATAGAGTTTGAGGACTCAGTGAGATTACTGAGACTTGGGGGTAATGACATGATCTTGGGGAGAGATTGGATGAAAGGTCACAATCTTGTCATATTGGACTTCATAGAGTATAAAGTTCAGGAGACACACAAGGGAAAAAGGGTGGAACTTAGGGGCATCTATCACCAAGGTGAACTAAGGAGTATGAATGCTACTGGGGTTAAGTAATTACTCAAAAAGCGTCAAGCTATATTGGCTAACTTGTTCACTATATCAGCAGCAGAAGCACAGTTAGAGGAAAATATACTTGCAGCTATCCAACAAGTACTGAAGGAGTTTTCAGATGTCTTCTCTGAGCCCAAGACCTTGCCACCTAGGAGAAATCATGACCACTTCATCCCTCTGAAAGTAGAAACAAATCCAGTTAGCATCAGACCCTACATGTATAATTTCTTTCAAAAGAATGAAATAGAAAAACAAGTAAATGAAATGCTTCAGAATAGAATTATTCAGCCCAGTCATTCACCATTTTCTTCACCTGTTTTACTAGTGAAAAAGAAGGATGGTAGTGGGAGATTTTGTATTGATTATAGAGCCTTTAATCACATGAATGTAAAAGACAAGTTTCCAATTCCCTTGGTAAATGACTTAATAGATGAATTACATGGTTCATGCATATATTCTAAGATAGATCTTAGGGATGGTTATCATCAAATTAGAATGGGGGACAAGGACATATATAAAACTGCATTTAGCACATACTTGGGGCATTATGAGTTTAAGGTTATGCCCTTTGGGCTAACCAATGCACCAGCTATATTCCAGTCCCTCATGAATCATGTGTTTCAAGCTTACTTAAGGAAGTTTGTCCTAGTCTTCTTTGATGACATTTTAGTCTACAGTGCATAAATGGAAGATCATGTGCTTCACCTTAGGAAGGTGTTAAGTATACTGAGGAAAGAACAGTTGTTTGCTAAACTGTCCAATTGTTCCTTTGGTCAGCCTAAGGTGGAATACCTAGGACACATTATATCTGGAGAAGGGGTCTCTACTAATCCCTCAAAAATTGAAGCTATGGCCAATTGGCCAACACCAAAATCTGTTAAGGATCTAAAGGGTTTTCTTGGACTGACAGATTATTATAGAAGGTTTGTTAAGTCCTATGGGGTTATCAGCAGACCATTAACTAACCTGTTAAAGAAGAATGGGTTTCATTGGGATGTTGATTCTGAAGCAGCTTTTCAAGCACTTAAGGAAGCAATGACTACTGCTCATGTGCTAGCCTTGGCTGATTTTAATAAATATTTTGTGGTAGAAACTGATGCATGTTCTAGTAGAATGGGAGCAATACTAATGCAGCAAGGGAAACTTATAGCCTTTTTCAGCAAGGCATTGGCACCTAGACACATGGGGTTGTCTACCTATGAGAAGGAGTATATGGTTGTTTTGTCAGCTGTAGATAAATGGAGACATTATTTGCAAGGAGACCATTTTATCATAAGAACTGACCATCAAAGCCTTAAATATCTACTTGAACAAAGAATCACTACTGCACTCTAACAAAAAGGGCTGGCCAAACTAATGGGGTTAGATTATGAGGTGCAATACAAGAAAGGTGCAGAGAACAAGGTGGCTGATGCCTTGTCAAGGAGGCAAGAAGAATACCCTACACTTAATGATATCACTGCAGCAGACCCTACTTGGATGAAGGAAATTAAGTTAAGCTATGAACAGGACCCCTAAGCTCTACAACTGATTACTGAGCTTATCACTGCACCTAACAGTAGGCCTAATTTTTCACTATCTCAGGGCATTTTGAGGCATGATTGTCACACCTCCTTTTTCCGTACCCGAGAGGGTACAAGGGAGTTTTTTTCAATTAAAGGACAATCGAAATGGGCTATGTTTATTTATTTCAGAGTCGCCACTTGGGAGATTTTAGGTTGCCCCAAGTCACCAATTTTAGTCCCGAATCGAGGAAAAAGAATGACTCTATATTACAGTCTGCGTACCAGAAATCCGGATAAGGAATTCTGTTAACCCGGGAGAAGGTGTTAGGCATTCCCGAGTTTCGTGGTTCTAGCACGGTTGCTCAACTGTTATATTCGGCTTGATTATCTGATTTTATACAAATATGAACTTATGTGCGAATTTTAACTTTTTACCGCTTTCATAATTATTATTATTAAGAATGTGAACATCGCTTAAAAACATGTCTTTGGACTGCGTCACATGAAATGCACCCACAATCCGGAACATATTTTATTTGACGTTTTGGGATTTGGATTTGGGTCGCATGAAATGCACACCCAAGTTTAAGAAAGTAGATTATTAAACACGCGCCTAAAGAGACTATCGTGTTATTATTTTGGGAAGGCCGTGAAATTCGCTAAACGACCCTCCTGAATTCTAAGTAATTTAAAACAAGTATTTACTGAGGGCCCCGCAATTTGTATTTTTATTCGGCGAGGCTCATCTCATTCTTGTTTTTTTTTAAAGGAATTTGCAACGTCGTGGAAACGCATCTCAGACCACGTCACAATCAATGTACCCGTGATTAGAGACACATTTCGATTTCGCTGAGACTTGGATTTGGGTCACATAAATGTGCACCCGAGCTTAAGGAGAATAAATTATTAAGACGCGCCTAAAGCAACTAACGTATTGTTATTTTGGGGAAGGCCGTAAAATTTGCTAAACGACCTGTCCCAAATTCTAAGTATTTTAATATATATGCATTTAGAGGGCCCCGCAGCTTCTACATTTTTTGTTTGTCGAGGCTCGTCTCATTTTATTATTAAAAGGAATTTACAACGTCATGGAAATGCATCTCGGGCCACGCCACAATCAATGTGCCCGTTGTAAGCACGTGATTTTTGCCCTATCTGAGAAATACTCCCAAAAAATGCAAAATAAAATGATTTTCCTTGGTGTGCAATTTTGAGTATTTTTGTGATATTTTTGGATAATTATTTGTATTTGTTTGTGTTTGCTTATTTGTTAAATTAATAAAAAATATAAAAATATGTCGCATTTTGCATGTAGGATTTAATTCTACAATTGTTAGTAATTAAATTAGTTTTACAAAAATTAAAAATTACAAAAATAGGCACCTTTTGCATTTTTAGCATTTAATGTCCAAATATACAATTTTATGCTTAATTATTACTTAATTGTGCGTTAATTGTTATTGGAAGTTAATTTGCGCTTTTATAACTTAATTTAGTTCTTAATAATAATTTAAGTACTTTTATAATTTAGTTTTAGAAAAATAAAAGAAGAAAAGAGAACAAAAATACAAAGAAAAATCGGATTGGGCCACTTCTTCAATTTCAAACCACAGGCCCAAATAATTGCCCAACATTCCCCATGACCCGGTCCGTTTCAAACCGGGTCGATCCGGTCCGCTCCATTAACCCAACACCCCTTCTTCATTTTTGTCCAACACAAAACAAAACCGAAAAAATAAAAAATAAAAAGTGAATTATCACTATTAATAGTTTTATTTTTTGTTTTTTTATATATAAAAAAAAATCCGAAAATATTTTATTTTATTTATTATTTTTATTTTAAAAAATATATATATATATATATAGTAATTTCGGAAATGATTTTAAAAAAAATATAAAATAAAAAAATAAAAAAAGTAAAAGAATGTAGAAAATTTAAAAAAAGTAAAAAGTTCTAAAAAATTTAAAAGTAAAATAAGGTTGGAATTAAAAAATAAATATAAAGGTATCTGAAAATTTAAAAAATTTAAAGTAATTGAAAGTAGCATTTTTAAAAGAAAAAGAAAAGATAGTGGTTTGTTTTTTAAAGAAAAGTTAAATAAAGTGAGATTCTCTTTTAAAAAAATAAAAAGTGGGATTTTAAATAAGATAAAGTAATTAAAGTTGGAATTTTAAAAATAAAAGTAAATAAAGGTGGGATTTCTTTTTCTAAAAAAATAAAAGCAATTTGTAAGTAGGATTTCTTTTAATTAAAAAAATAATAAAATAATAAAAACACAAATCTGAAAATTTCGAAAATTTTGCTATAAATAGAAGAGAAAATTTAGGAAGAAGGGGTGGAAAAAAGAGGAAAAACTAGATAGAGAGAAGAAGAAAAGAGGGGGCGGAGAGAGCAGTATACACTCGATATACACTCTGGATACACAGAATATACAGGGACAGAATTCATTTTGAAGAGAGTAAAAAATATAGAAACAAATTTTCTGAAATATTGAGAGTGGAAGAACACCATAGAGAGTTCAAATCTAGAAATAAAAAATAAAGAGAGATTTCCGCACTATTTGTCTTCTCCATTTTTACTAGTTTTCTCCGTGTTGCTGGGATTTCTGGACTGAGGTGTTGAAGCTACTGTGTTGGGCTTTCTGCTACTGTATGTTGCTGTGTTACATACTACTCTCCTACTTCTTTTCTTCTTGTACTGCCATTTCCAGGTACACATTTGTACACTCTTGGCTTGAAGCGAAAAAATGAAATATTAATCAGGCTTTGTTTCTGTTGAATTCCTCCTGTTTAGATTTGTGTTTGAATATTAATTTTCCTCTATTTGTATAAAAATGTAGTTGATTGATTAATGAGTAATAAGGTTACATATGTATAACTTCTTCATATAATAATGTTAGTTTAAATTAATCGAAAAATAGTTAATCTGTTTTGATATTATGGTGTGTCAATCTCATGTTCTAGTATTATTGAATAAAAGAATATAGAATGAAAGCAGTTTTTTCTTTGAACAAACTCGATCGCAATTTTCCATTCGCATTAACCGTAAACTAATAACTAATAAGTTACATCTTTTCAGCATGTAATTAATTGAGGTATTTTCTTTTGTTTTAGAGACAAACTTAATAGAAAAAATGTAGTCACTGTAGGTTTATCCTTAAAAATAAAAATGAGATGAGCCTCGCCGAAAAATACTAAAATCGCGGGGCCCTCAGTAAATATTTGCTTTAAAATTGCTTAGACTTCGGGATGGACCGTTTAGCAAAATTCCACGGCCTTCCTAAAATAATGATACGCTAGTCACTTTAGGCGCGTATTTAATAAAGTTATCTCTTTAAACTCGGGTGCACATTGATGTGACCCAAATCCAAATCTCAACGGAGTCGAGATATGTCAATAACCACGGGTGCATTGATGTAACGTGGTTCGAGATATGTTTTCACGACGTTGCAATTCTCGTAAAATAATAATTATGAAATTGGTAAAAAGATAAAATTTGCACATAAGTTCACATTTGTATAAAATCAGATAATCAAGCCGAATATGACAGTTGAGCGACCGTGCTAGAACCACGGAACTCGGGAATGCCTAACACCTTCCCCCAGGTTAACAGAATTCCTTATCCAGATTTCTGGTACGCAGACCGTAATATAGAGTCATTCTTTTCCTCGATTCGAGATTAAATTGGTGACTTGGGACACCCTAAATCTCCCAAGTGGCGACTCTGAAATAAATAAATAAATCTCGTTTCGATTGTCCTTTAATTGGAAAAACTCCCTTGTACCCTCGCGGGTGCGGAAAAAGGAGGTGCGACACCCGTGACTAGAGACATATTTCGACTCTGTTGAGATTTGGATTTGGGTCACATAAATATGCACCCGAGTTTAGGGAGATAACATTATTAAAGGCGCGCCTAAAGCGACTAGCGCATTATTATTTTGGGGTAGGGCCGTGAAATTTGCTAAACGGCCCATCCCGGAATCTAAGTATTTAATACATATATTTTGTGAGGGCCCCGCAATTTGTCCCTTTTATTTGGCGAGGCTCGTCTCATTTTATTTATTTATTTATTTATTTTGATTCATAACATTGTTGTTATTGAAAAAAGGATAAGGCTAAAATAATCACATTCCTGCTACTTTGCGAGGTCATGGGTTGTAGATCGAACTTATTTGATGAAACGAGTATTTTTCCGTGGAATTAAAATTACTACTATGGTTTTAACATTTACTACCACATATGTAAACAACTATTAAGACAAGCTAAAATAATTAACACCTTTCCCCTATTATGACAAATATTTGGATAACAACAATCTAAACATGAAGAAGCCAAAATGTCAAATACCTACTTGAAGCAAACGAAACAAAGGAAAAAGACGTTCACGGCCAAATTTCAATAACATACGGAGTTAATTAACAAAAAATAGCCATTTGCAAACATCATGTATATATGTCTCGCTCAATTCGCGCACTATCCGCATGAACTAGGATGGTATCCTAAAACATCACATATACATATTACTAACAGACAATATGAGGTACATGGACAGAGATGACCTACCTGAGATTAACGTCCGATGCGTTAGACCTGCGACGAAACCTCGGACAACAACCTCGACGTACCGGACCTCGACGAACCAAAGACGACCTCAACGGACCTCACCCCGGACAGAACTTCTGGGCTACCTTTTCGAACGTTTTACGGTTAAGCTTCAGCTGGTGTGTGTGTGTTTTCGGTCAGTCATGGCAAGGGGGAAGGGTCGTTCATGGTTGGGCATTGCAGGCAGTCGTTTGGACGTGGGGATGCGACTGGACGGTCACCTTGGGCAGTGACGACGGGAAGCAACAACAGTTGTTGTTAGATATAAACTGAGGCGTGGGGGTCGTGCTGGTTCAGCTGGTAGCGGGCAGTGACGACGGGGAGCTGGTGGTTTGGACGGTAGGGTCGACGAAGCAGCAGCAATAGCTGCTGCTTGACGGGGGGTTGTTGGACGATGCAGGGTCTGTTTGTGGTGGTTTCACGGTGGGGAAGACGATGGGTGGTGGACGCAGGTGGTTTCACGGAGGTGGACAGTAGGGTTTTGTTTAGGGTTTTCGTTCTTGAGGAAAGGAGGAAGACGATGAACAGTATACGCCGGGTTTAATGAAGGATCGCCGGACTGGTTTGACGGAGCTAGGAGGAGGAGGAGTGGTCGTGTGGGCGGTGACGACGAGCAGTCGGAGAGGTTTTTGGAGGTGGAACGATGGTGGGTTTTTTTTGTTCTTGACAGTAGGGTTTTTTCGTTGGTTTCTTTTGGAAGAAGATGTACAGTCGTCCGTCCCTTTTAAAAATTTTCCAAAGTCCGTTCGTTTCAATTTTTCAAAAGTCCCTCCTTCAAATCCTTGGCTTCCCGTATATTTGATACCCTTTTGCCAAGAAAAATGAGCCCCACGCGTGGTGGGGTTCAAGACTTGTGTCCCCCACGCGTGGTGGGGTTCCCCGTGTACGGTGTTCCGTCCGTGTTCCCCACGTGTGGTGGACTCGGATTATTATGGGCTAGGTCCGAAAATTAGGCCTAAAAGCGGGTAGTTTAAACCCAAATATTATTTTTTTGCTCGGACCCGAGAATAAGAACACGACGTTGTTCGACTAATCCTATGTAAGCAAAATAGCTACTAAAATAAGACTAATATTTTAAACAAAACTATATCTTTTTTAATATTTTTCAAGATTAAAATAACTACAAAATATTAATATAACTATTTTTTTGTAATTTTCGTTTTTATATAAAGATAAAATATAAAGTAATATTTTTGTATTTTTCAAAATTAGAATGACTACAAAACATTAATAGAACTATATTTTTTGGTAATTTTCGAAATTATGTAAAGTACAAAACAAGGTACTATTTTTGTATTCTTCAAGTTTATGAGAAATACATAAGCTAAAAATTTATATATACATATTTTTTTTGTAATTTTTCTTTTTGCAACGAAATAAAGCAAAAAATAGTCAAAATAGGTATATTAGACCTAGATTACATATTTATGCTAAAAATGTGAAAATTCTCGGGGAGGGTCAAAAATCACGTGTCTACAGCTGCCCCTCTTTGACTGGAAACATGAAGATTTTTCCGACAAAGAACGACTAGACATGTTTTTTGACCCGACCATTACTTGGACGGACTACACTAAGGAAAGGAAGGGGATGTGACCGAGCCCTGGTATCTGAGCTGCCTACATATCCTTGGTTTTACAGGAATCAGGCCACATGTAGTTCGGAAATGAGAGAGATGGTAGAGTGTACCGAAGTGAATAGCCGATCTAGGTGCCGTTCCGTTGAGGTTCCGGTCCGTGGTCCTGTCATTACATCAAAAATGAAAATGAGAAAGGCTAACTAAACCTATCCGCTGCTAGTTACAAGGATTCCTATCTATAAGTCTTCTGAAACTTGATCTTGAGTCTTGAATGGTGCTTCATACAGACTTTGGATTTGAACCTTGACACTTGCTAGTTGTAGGTGCTAGTTCTTGAGCAGACCACATCTGTTCTCCACTTCCGTACTTTGTGTTCTTTTTCTTTTTCTCTTTCTTTTTCTATGCTTGCTCTTTTTTTTTTCTTTTTTTTGTTTTTGTGACCAGCTTTTGTTGGTCATCCCAGACTGTTGACCCGCATTCTTGAGGCGAGCTTCTACTATTTCTAACTTGGATTGAATGCTGGGGATTTCTGTTGCAACCTTCTGCTTTCTAGTGGGTCACTGCTTGATCTTGAAAAATGTTCCTCTATTCTACAGGCGGACTCCTGACTTCTTCGATCTTCGACATACAACAACCTCCGTTCAACAGGCGGGTCCCTGATAACCAAAACAAACAAAACAAACAAAATTTCCTAACCAGTTTGTACTGGGAAGATTTGTGAGTCGTTAGCAAAATTGTAACTCACTTACACTACTGATGCAATTATGAGAGTAAACTAAAGACTAGACTAGGATGTGCATCTCCTATGAGTAAAACCAAAAACTCTTGCTAGCAAATGCGTCTGCTAAAATGAAACCTCAATGACTCAAACTAGAAAGTGCTTCTTATATGGTTGAATCGGAATGAGCTAAACTAGGAAGTGCGTCTCCTAAGGGTGAAAACTTCAGCGACTAAAACGAGGAAGTGCGTCTCCTATGAATAAAATCTCGATTTAGGAAGTGCGTCTCCTAAAAAAACTTGAAAGACCTTGATTAGGAAGTGCGTCTCCTACGGGTAAACTTCAAAGAACTGGACTAGGAATTGTGTCTCCTATGGTCGAACTTAAAATGAATCAAACTAGGAAGTGCATCTCCTAAGGGTGAAATCTCAATTCCGGAAGTGCGTCTCCTGAAATAAAATATAATCTGAAAAGCCAAACTAGGAAGTGCGTCTCCTAATAAAGAAAACTTAATTCAGGAAGTGCATTTCCTATGCACCAAAATTAAACTTAGGAAGTGCGTCTCCTAGGAGTAAAACTAAACTGAGGAAGTGCGTCTCCTACTGGTAAAACTGAACTCAGGATGTGCGTCTCCTATGGTAAAACTGAACTTAGGAAGTGTGTCTCCTATGGTAAAACAGAACTTAGGAAGTGCGTCTCCTATTGGTAGAACTATTCCTAGGAAGTGCGTCTCCTCTTGGTAAAACTGAACTTTAGGAAGTGCGTCTCCTATTGGTAGAACTGAACTTAGGAAGCGCGTCTCCTATGGTAAAACTGAACTTAGGAAGTGTGTCTCCTATTGGTAGAACTGAACTTAGGAAGTGTGTCTCCTATGGGTAAAACTGAACTTAGGAAGTGCGTCTCCTATTGGTAGAACTAAACTTAGGAAGTGCGTCTCCTATAGGTAAAATAAACTTAGGAAGTGCGTATCCTATGGGTACGATAAACTTAGGAAGTGTGTCTCCTATTGGGAAAAACTAAACTTAGGAAGTGCGTCTCCTATTGGTAAAACTTACTTAGGAAGTGCGTCTCCTATGGGTACAACTATACTTAGGAAGTGCGTCTCCTGTTGGTGAAATAAACTTAGGAAGTGCGTCTCCTATTGGTGAAATAAACTTAGGAAGTGCGTCTCCTATTGGTGAAACTTTTCTTAGGAAGTGCGTCTCCTATTGGGTAAAACTAACTTAGGAAGTGCGTCTCCTATTGGGTGAAATAACTTAGGAAGTGCGTCTCCTATTGGGTGAAATAACTTAGGAAGTGCGTCTCCTATTGGTACAACTAAACTTAGGAAGTGCATCTCCTATTGGTGAAACTATTCTTAGGAAGTACGCCTCCTATTGGTAAAACTTGGCTTAGGAAGTGCGTCTCCTACTGGTGAAACTATTCTTAGGAAGTGCGTCTCCTATAGGTGAAACTATTCTTAGGAAGTGCGTCTCCTCTTGGTGAAACTTATCTTAGGATGTGCGTCTCCTGTTTGTGAAACTAACTTAGGATGTGCGTCTCCTCTTGGTGAAACTATTCTTAGGAAGTGCGTCTCCTCTTGGTGAAACTTACTTAGGAAGTGCGTCTCCTATTGGTGAAACTATTCTTAGGAAGTGCGTCTCCTCTTGGTGAAACTTACTTAGGAAGTGCGTCTCCTATTGGTGAAACTATTCTTAGGAAGTGCGTCTCCTATTGGTGAAACTAACTTAGGATGTGTGTCTCCTCTTGGTGAAACTAATTTAGGATGTGCGTCTCCTATTGGTGAAACTATTCTTAGGAAGTGCGTCTCCTATTGTTGAAACTATTCTTAGGAAGTGCGTCTCCTTAGGATGTGCGTCTCCTATTGGTGAAACTTAACTTAGGATGTGCGTCTCCTGTTGGTGAAACTAACTTAGGATGTGCGTCTCCTATTGGTGAAACTAACTTAGGAAGTGCGTCTCCTATTGGTGAAACTATTCTTAGGAAGTGCGTCTCCTATTGGTGAAACTATTCTTAGGAAGTGCGTCTCCTTAGGATGTGCGTCTCCTATTGGTGAAACTTAGCTTAGGAAGTGCGTCTCCTATTGGTGAAACTATTCTTAGGAAGTGCGTCTCCTATTGATGAAACTATTCTTAGGATGTGCGTCTCCTATTGGTGAAACTGACTTAGGATGTGCGTCTCCTCTTGGAGAAACTTACTTAGGAAGTTCGTCTCCTATTGGTGAAACTTAACTTAGGATGTGTGTCTCCTGTTGGTGAAACTAACTTAGGATGTGCGTCTCCTCTTGGTGAAACTAACTTAGGATGTGCGTCTCCTCTTGGTGAAACTATTTTTAGGAAGTGTGTCTCCTTAGGACGTGTGTCTCCTATTGGTGAAAGTTTTCTTAGGAAGTGCGTCTCCTCTTGGTGAAACTAACAAACTTAGGAGGAAATGTCTCTCCTATGGGTAGAACTCTAATGATTCCAAACTAGGAAGTGCGTCTCCTATTAATGAAACCTTCGCTTAGGAAGTGCGTCTCCTATGCGTGAACCATTTCCTTCTTCTTTTTTTTTTTGAATTATTTACTTACCTGGGTTGTCTTCCCTCGAAACTGTTGGGGATTATTTAGATGGGGATGACTTTTCCCTTCTTCTTTTTTTTATATTTTTATTCTTTTTGTTTTCTTTTTTTTTTGTTTTTGTTTTTTGCATAGCTTCTTCCTTCGAAGATTGCTTCCCTTGAGATTCGTTTTGCCTTTCCCCGAAAGGAACCGCTGAGGATACCGACTTTCCAACCTTGTGTTGGACTCCTCGAAACTGCTAGGGATAACACTGTTGGGATTATTTACTTACCTGTTGGGGGATAAAAATGTTATCAGCAAGGGATAACGCTGTCGAGGATAACAACTCCTGAGGGATTCTGCTTCCTTCAGAACTAGTGCTTCATTCTTCGGAAGGCTGCTGGGAATGATGCTGGCCTCTTGCTTGAGCTCAAGTTTCATCCCTTTGCTGGGGAACAACTTCCTCCATTGAAACTTATTATGTTTGGGGCAACTCTGGTTCTAAGACCACTTCCCTCGAGACTGGCGTTATCTTTTATTCTTCCCCGAATGGGTACCTGACTTCCAGAAAATTTTCTAAATGGAAGGAAAATTTTTCTGCCCCAGTTTGATAATATCCCTGTGCATGCATTTCTGGCATCAATGCCATTTCCCTTACCTGTTTCAAATCAGACAAAATTTGTTAGTTTAAAACATGGTGGTTGGTTGTGATACTCCGACTAGGATGGTTTTCCCTTTATCCTTCCTTGCTCTGCATTGCACAACTTGTTGGGGGTGATTTTATTTGCTGGGTACAATCCATTTCTGCTGGGGACATCCCTCTTCTTTTGTGGCATAGCTCGGAAACTGGCATTTCCCCGACCTTTTAGTCTAGTATGGATTTCGCCAAATCATGCTCACTGCTCTACTTGCTTTGTTCACGGCCCTTGGCCTTGAGGTTTGTGACCTTGGTTTTGGCAAGGATATCCCTCCTGATGCTCGTCAGTCCTTTTGTCAATCCCCTTTTGCTGGGGATATTTTTCTTGACACTGGCCCCGCGCTTGTTCCTTGCTGACTATACCGCTTGGATGTACTAGACAGATCTCATCTTGCGTATTTGGAAAGTTGATGGCATATTTTGAAGTCAATTCACATTTGTTCTGACCAAACAGACTCTATTGGGGATTTTTCTATGAAAGGAAAAAGATAAAAGGGAACAGAATAAAGACAAAAGAAAAGATGACTCTTTAACAAAAGAAACTATAAATGAAAATCTATCAAACGCAGATACCAACTCTAATGGTCATGACATGCACATGTGGCCTATCCTCTACCGTCAATCATCTTTCAAGATCTTCAATTGGCGATTCCCCATCTGATTCTCAATCTTATTCGACTTGTAGTGCCCGAAGGGTTTTCACTATCAAGTCTCTCTCATTTTTGGTTTTCTCTCAGCTTTCATCGCCTTATGGTGCCTGTGAAGGTTTTCACCGATAAGACTCTCTCATTTGTATCACTTTCCAGCTGGGAATTTGGAGTGTCGCCGGTATGACTCTTTCTGCTGGAGATTAGAGTCCTTTCTGTTGTGGAACAGAATGTTATGTTCGCCGGTAAGACTCTCATTTGTCTGACTTGGCATCTTTTGAAGACTGGTCAGAAGGTCTTTCTTTGGACCGTAATGTGGGTTTTGGATAGGGTTAGAAAGAAAGGGTATTAAAGGCTCAAAAATTCAAAATAAATTCTGGGTTCAAAATTACAACCTTCGAAACTAGATTTATTTACAACAAACGCAACCTTTGCCCCAGTTTCTTGCTTGGGGATATTTTAATAGATTGATTTTTTTTTCAAAACTATGACCGAGCCGTGAAGCGCCTACGTATCCTCTTTGAGGAATCAGGTCAAACGTAGTTCCCAATTCCTTTTTTTTCAATCGACTTTCCTTTGTTTTTTTTTATCATTTTTCTCTTCCTTTTTTCGTTTTGTTGTTTTCCTTTTCTCTTTTTTTCCTTTTTTTTTCGTTTTGTTGTTTTTCTTTCTTTCTCTTTTTTTCCGTTGATACTGATTCCGAACGAGGGGTATGAAAGAAAATAAGTAAGGCTCAAAAGGGGTAACGAAGGATAAAGTGTTTAGGTAGCAAAACAAAATGTCTTCGTCATTCCAGTCTTCAAAACATGCCAAGTGCAAACAACACAATTGAACATAGATTTATAGTCTCTTCCGATGGTGCTGGACTTGACAATTATGTTAAACCTTTTATTTTTCCTTTGTCATTTCTAAAGCACCGTTGGGCGACATCCTCATTATCTTGAATGGCCCTCATGCCAATTTGGCGAATCTTGCTTTTAACGGTTTTTCTTTGTGTTATACTTGCCCCAGTTCCACATGACTCGAGCTCTGAATAATCTCAACCGTCCTTATTTCTTTAAATGTTCTGATCACCTTCTCGGGGTTTTACGATTAACTTTTAAGATTAGGCCCAAACTGCGTGTGCATGTCACGTCACTAGAATCGGCGTTGAATAAAAAATGATAAAAGGACTAAACAAAAGAAAATTGGAAATAATAGAAGACCGGAATTCGCATTAGATTACCGGTGAAATGGTTTGAAAAAAACAAAAACAAACCGGAACAAAATCCTAAAACAAACTGGACAAAATTTAAACAAACTGCTATGACAAAATGGAAAGATAAGAAGGTTTGACTGTAAGCACGTGATTTTTGCCCTATATGAGAATTACTCCCAAAAAATCCAAAAATAAAATGATTTTTCTTTGGTGTGCAATTTTGTGATATTTTGTGATATTTTGAATAATTATTTGTATTTGTCTGTGCGTGTTTATTTGATAAATTAATAAAAAATACAAAAATATGTCGCATTTTGCATGTAAGATTTAATTCTATAGTTGTTAGTAATTAAATTTATTTTACAAAAATTAAAAAATTACAAAAATAGGCATCGTTTGCATTTTTAGCATTTAATGTCCAAATATATAATTTTACGCTTAATTAATACTTAATTGTGCGTTAATTATTATTGGGAGTTAATTTGCACTTTTATAACTTAATTTAATTCTTAATAATAGTTTAAGTATTTTTATAATTTAGTTTTAGAGAAATAAAAGAAGAAAAGAAAGCAAAAATATAAAGAAAGTCGGAATTAGGCCTCTTCTTCAATTTCAAGCCACAGGCCCAAAAATTGGCCCAATCTTCCCTACGACCCAGTCCATTTCGAACTGGGTCGACCCAGTCCATAACCCAAAAGACTCAAACCCCATTTGTCTTTCATTTTTACAAAACAAAAACAAAACAAAAAAAAAATAAGAGAAGAAAACCCTAAAAATCTAAACCATCCGCCCCCCCCCCCCTATTCTCCTTCTTCTTCCTCAAAACTCCAAAGCACAACCATGGCTTCCCTCTCCCATTCCCCTCCATCTTCACGTCTTCATCTTTTCCGTCGACGTCGTCCATGGTTTCTCCGTTGCTTCATCTTCTTCGTCCGAACGAACATCGACGTCTTATGTCCAAGCTGCTCACCCTCGCCATGGCCAGTCGCCATTGTTGCTCACGCAGCTGCTACTGCGCTGCCTTCTTCTCCGATTGCCCTTACCCTCGTCGTCAACCCCCATTTATATCGATTACAGTCGACAACCAGGGACGACCCAAACAGCCCACCTGCTGCTCACGCAGCTGCTACTGCTGCCATTGCCTTCGTCGACCATTGCTTCCGAGCTGCTGCTGCCGAGTTACTGCGTCGACTTCCTCCCTACCTGCTGCCTCGTCCAGTTTTCCCCCCCGTTTCTGCGTCCCCAGTCGATAGAACCAGTCGACCACTTGCTCTCATGACTTCTGCTTCACTCCATCTCCTTCACGTAAACAAGTGAATCCCAGGTGCCTTGTTCATGCACTTCTGCCGCGACAACTGTTGCTGCTGCTTCGGCGCGGCTTCAGTTGGTTTCGTAGGTTCGTGTTCGTCGCCGTTTGGTCGAGCTTTGGCCGAGGTTCGTCGAGTCAGTCCATACATATTTCATGTCGATCCGGTTAGTGGATTTTTGAGTTTTATATTGTCCGCATTTTTGTTTTGATATTTTCGAATCTAAAATCGGCAAATGTTTGTTTTGTTTATCGTTTGACTTAATTTTTAGTTCATGTTCATATGTTGTTTGTTAGATAAATTTTTCAGATTTCAAAGGAAGGATTAATTAGTTATTTTTCATGTTTATTTCATGTTTGTATTGTTGTTTAAGTGAATATTTGTTAGTTTAATATTTGTTAGATTCAAATTGAAATTTAATTAATTGTTTCTTCAATTTGTTTCATGTATTTGATGTATTTTCCGGAAATTGTTAATATTGTTAAAGTTCAAGTTTAAATTCATAATTGTTTCTTCTTAGTTTTGTTTTGTCATTTGCCTAAAAGAATTTAGTTGCAATAAGGGAAGTATGTTGGTTTTAGTCATTTGAATCCGTCATTTTTATTTTTAGATTTAATTCATGTTCATATTATGTTTGTTTGATTTTGAATCCGAAATGTGTATAGTTTGATTTCTTGTTTACCATTTGTGATTATTTCTTGAATTGGTCTCATAATCTTGTTTAAAGTTTAATATAAGAATTGTTTGTTGTAATATTGTTAGAGTGGATTTTAAGTTCAATATGATTGAATTTAGAAATCTAAATATACTTGTTTGATTGTTATTGTTGTTTAAATCCGAAAAATAGATTTGTTGTTGCTAAAAATATTGTTCAATCAAATTTTAGTTGTTCTTGGTTGTTCAATTTGTGTTCATGTGATTTATTGTTGAAATGTTGTTAAAATCATGTTCATGTGATCTTGTTGTTATGATGTTCATCCGTGTTCATATTGTTGTTTGAACATTGTTAGAAATTGATCATATTGTCTATATTTTGGTTAAGTTTGATTAATTGATGTGTTATAGCTGATGGGTAGTTTGGTAAATTTGTAATACGTTCAGGGGTAGTTTGGTAATTTCAGTAAGGTCGGAAGGGGTAGTTTAGGAATTGTACATTTTGTAATTGTTTATTTGAAGCATGGGGGACAAAATGAAATGGGGTGGGTTGTGATATGATTATTTAATATAAAGGGGGGACAAGATTTAAATTAAAGGGGAATCTTGTATTATTTTAAATAAAGCATGGGGGACAAAATGAAATGGGGTGGTGTGATATATTTATTTAATATAATGGGGATGAGTGGGAAGATAATGGGTTTGGTAGAGAAAATGGGTTGATTTTAATTGATTAAAAGATTTATGGGATGGGTTATAAAAAGTCTTAAAATCAGAATAAAAAGGGAGAGAACAGAAATAGAGAGGGGAAGGGACAAGAGAAATACACAGACAGGAAAAAAACGGGAGAGAGAAACAAATCTGAAAATAAGAGAGAGAAAAGGGCTGAACATTTAAGAGATAGAAAATTCCGAAAAATATTTAAGCTTTCAAATATAAAAAAAAACTAAAAAAAATATTCTGTTTTCTTTTGTTGTTTGAAATCAGAATTAATTGTTGTTTCATAAAAGCTGGAAGCTTTTGTTTTTTTTTTGGATTACTACTCCACCGGTCTGTTACTGGGTTGTTACTGTTGCTGGGCTATTGTTGCTGTGTTGTACTGATTTTACTGCTGTTGCTGATCCTCGTATTCATTTTCTTTTGCTTCCAATATCAGGTACACAACTGAAAAGCTGTTTATTGTAATCCGAAATATGAAGCGTGAATACATATGAAGAATGAAAATTTGAAGTTTTAATTTCGTTTTTATTTCTTTGTTCCTTTTATTGATTGCATTTAAGCTATTTCATGAATTACTAAATAATAACTGGAATAAGAAAATAATATCATAAGTTAGTCTGTAATAAATCAGTTCGGCAAAATAGGTTAATTCACTAGTTATGAAGGCTTCAAGATTATAGGTTGATCATAAACAAGTAGCTAAATTTAGCTAAGACACGAATTTAAATTAAACATCGTAAATTAGGCATTAAGGCGTGACTTGAGCTTAAGCAAGATTAAGAGAACGTTTAAGTCTAATAAACTTTCTAATAAGCTTTAGTAATTATGGTTAAATCTAGTTTCAAATGATTGTGAATAATTAATCTCAATAATTTTTTTAAAAAAAAAATAACAATGCTGAGTTTTAATCTAGCTATATTTGTTTATTTTGAATATTAGTTGTTGAATTTTTATTTTATTTATAATTTCGAAATTAAGAGTGAAATTCCTTTTTCATCAATATTTGTATTAATCAAGCAATTAGCATGTCATGTCTTCTTAAAATAATAAAAGGTAGTAATAAATTAGGATTTTCTTTCTTTATTTTAGAGACTCATTTTTATAGAAAAATGTAGTCGTTTTAAGATTTGTCCAAATAAATGAGATGAGCCTCGCTTAATGAAATGTATAGATTGCGGGGCTCTCAATAAATGTACATTTAATCGCTTAGAATTAGGGAAGAGCCGTTTTAGCAAATTTCACGGCCCTACCCAAAATAATGATACGCTAGACTCTTTAGGCGCGATTTAATTAATTTTACCTTCTTAAACTCGGATGCGCATTTCATGCGACCCAAATCTAAATCCTAAAACATTGAATAAAAATGTGTTCCGGATTGCTGGTGCATTTCATGTGACGTAATCCAAAGACATGTTTTAAACGATGTTCACAATTTTTTCTTTTAAAAATAATAATAATAATAATAAAGTGGTAAAGAGTTAAAATTGGCACATCGGTTCATAATTGTATTAAAATCAGATAAATAAGCCAAATATGACAATTGAGCGACCGTGCTAGAACCACGGAACTCGGGAATGCCTAACACCTTCTCCCGGGTTAACAGAATTCCTTATCCGGATTTCTGGTTCGCGGACTGTAATATGGAGTCATTCTTTTCCTCGATTCGGGATTAAACTGGTGACTTGGGACACCCTAAATCTCCCAAGTGGCGACTCTGAAATAAATAAACAAATCCCGTTTCGACTGTCCTTTAATTGGAAAAAACTCTTTGTACCCTCGCGGGGGCGGAAAAAGGAGGTGTGACATTGACACAGGACAAAATCCAAATTACAACCTTAATAATCCGGACAACAGAAATGACAACAAAATAAGCCACCAAATGCTTCTTTCTTGTTAACCAAAGAACGAAGCGTCCTCCCACTTTATCAAAACTGGCATCCTAGCCACTGAGCTTCGCATCAATACTGCCAAGACCATTACCAGCTTCAATATCATCGTCCCCCGTCAGCAAGTCCCCAATAGGATTTGAGTGCTTCTGCTATCAGGTCTGATCCCAGCAAAGTGCGCACCATGATGTGCAGGTAAAGGATTTTGGGTGTCATTGTCCGGCTTACCACAAACCAACCACCTTAACATTTTTTTGCAAAACAAACAGGTTAGAATGGACTCAATCGGTCCTCATTATTAACAACATCTTTTTTTTCTTCTTTCTTTTTTCTTTTTCTTTCGATTTTTTTTTCATTTTTCTGTCTTTTTCATTTTTCTTTTTTTTCTTTTTTTTTGTTATGGTCGAATCTTATGGAGATTTCCTACGTATCATGACCCCGCATGAATCAGACCTTGCGTAGTTCGGACCAATAAAAGATAAACAATAATAAACATTTTTTTTTGGAATTTCCAACTTTCAAATTAAAACAAACTTGATTGCAAAAGTTTAAAAACTAACTAACAGACTTTTGACAACAAACGGACTCGAAAATCAAAATAACTCGCATACTCTAATCAAAGAATTACAAACTCAAAAACGAACGGCCAGTTCCTTTCCCCGTTTGCCAAATGCAACCAGACGATTATTTTTGCAAATGTGGCCCCTTCCAAATTTCACATAAATTTTGAGGCCAGGGAGGATTATTTTGACACTTTTACAAACTCGTCCGTTCTTTTACGAAAATAGTCTTTCGACAACTGAAAGATACTCTAAGGCTATTTCGGCAAGAACGGTTTAAGACGCGGCCGAAGCCGGCTCGGCTTATTTTGACAAAAGACGGTATTCACCTGACCGCTGACTCTTTGTTTTTTTTTCTTCTTTTCAAATTACAAAAGAAACTGGTGTTGCAAACACGGCCCTTCAGCGCCTCGAGGACGAAGATTTATAAGGCTGTGTGGATCAACTAGACCAAAAATCCTAAACATGACCCAAAAGGTGGCTATTTATGCAAAGTCAGCCTTCCGGCGTCCCTTTCGAGAACATTCGGCTATTTATGACAAAACAACATCACCCGACTTATTTATGACTCTTTTTATCGTTTTTGAATTTAGAAAAGTCAATATTGCAAACACGGCCTTTCCTTGTCTCGGGGACGAGGATTTTTAAGGCTGTGTGGGTCGACTGGACAAAATCTTAAAAATGACCCAAAGGTGGCTGTTTATGCAAAGTCAGCCTTCCGGCGTCCCTTTTTGGAACATTCGGCTATTTATGATAAAACAGTATCACCTCCCTTCTTTATTATTATTTATTTGTTTTTGGCTTTTTAGCAAAAAGGGGTTGGGCATCACCCGACTTATTTATGACAAAATTAAAATTTTGACATGTTTTTTTTTTATTATTTATTTATTTGTTTGTTTTTGGCTTTTTTAGCAAAGGGGGGTTGGACCCGATGAGGGTTGCCTACGTATCTCACATTCGGTGAGAATCAAACCCGCGTAGTTCGGGCCATCAAGAATAAGTAGATGAACTAACTTTTTTTTTTGAATTTGTGAAAGAACTACTTTAAAAGAAGAAAGGAAGTATTTTTTGGATTTTTGATTGATTTTCTTTTTAAAAGAAATACTTCTAAGATATACTTTTTTTTGAATTTTCATTTGCTTTTTTTTTTCTAAAGAAAAAGAAGAAAATATTTTTTGGAATTTTACCTTTAATAAAAGAAATGCTTCTAAAAATGTTTTTTGAATTTTGAATTTTCTTTTCAATTTTGAAAGAAGAATCAAAATTATTTTCGGATTTTTTTTTATTTATATATATTTTTTTTTAACAATTAGAAAGACTTTCTAAAGAAGTCAATAATGGAAAATATTTTTGAATTTTTTTGTTTTGAAAATTGGGAGTCTAAAAACTTTTCTAGACTTTTTGGTAAGACAAATGTTCTTGCAACAGATAAAGATATTTATACATTTTTTGGAAATAAAGAAAAACTTTTTTGGATTTTATATATATATATATATATATATATATGCAATAAATAATAAAACCACTTTCAACTCCCGACTCTTTTTTTTTTAATAAGTAATAAAACTTTTTGGACTTTTTGACATTTTTTTAAAAAAAAAAAACAAGACGGCTAATAAAACAAACTAATAAGACATGTTTTTTTTCATTTTCTCAAAATTTCGGCAGACCTTCGACACTACTTGGACATTTTCTCTACGCTGTTATTTTCTCTTCTTTTCACGATTTTCTAATATGTGAAAAATGATGACAACATACAAAATCTTTTGAATTTTCATTTTTTTTGTTTATATATATATATATATATATATATTTATTATTATTTTTCAAAAGTGTGGCATGGGGGACATAGGGAATTCTAAAACTTCTTGGATTCCGCAAATGTTCCCCATGTGCTTTTCCCAAAAATGAAGCGTGGGGGACATAGGGAATTCCAAGACTTCTTGGATTCCACAAATGTTCCCCTTGTGCTTTTCCCCAAAAATGAAGCATGGGAGACATGTGGAATTCCAAGACTTCTTGGATTCCACAATTGTTCCTCATGCTTTTGATTAAAATAACACCATGCTGAAAAATGTGCGGCCTTCTTATTAAACGTGATCAACATACCTAGGTGTGTCATTTGTCCGCGACTACCATTGGTCCGCCAAACGGCTCATTCACCCTTGAATAAATACAACATGTAGCACATAGGATGCCAAAAGATGGTCTATTATTTTCAGGTAGCTTGTCCTAGACGGACCCAACCCCTGTGTTGAGTCCCCTAAGTCAAATGCACATGATGCAAATAAACGCTCCTACTAGGGATCCGGCATGAAGCTGCGTTATTCTAGGTTCAAACCTGGGTATTTGTTCTAGACTGTGTACCCGAGCGGACAACTCGAGTCGAGGAGGGGGCTACGTACCGGGGACCCGCGGGATCGTCCGGCTTTGTAACTTATCCGGCCTCTTTCTTATTTCAGGTTTCGACACTAACAGAATAGGGAGTCTCGCTCAGCGAGCTTCTCCCCGGAGGTAAGAAGAGAATGGTTTCGGCACAGTTTATATGTACAGTTCAAATAATATCAAAGTGGTAAAAGCAGCATTTAGCACATTAGGCTCGAAACATGTAATAAAATCAGATAATAAATAAAGCCAAATAATAACAATTATTCTAAGCTCGAATTCTTAACCCTGAACCAGTGGTTCTGGGTCGTTAATCCCCAGCAGAGTCGCCAGAGCTGTCACACCTCCTTTTTCCGTACCCGAGAGGGTACAAGGGAGTTTTTTCCAATTAAAGGACAATCGAAACGGGATTTGTTTATTTATTTCAGAGTCGCCACTTGGGAGATTTTAGGGTGCCCCAAGTCACCAATTTTAGTCCCGAATCGAGGAAAAAGAATGACTCTATATTACAGTCTGCGTACCAGAAATCCGGATAAGGAATTCTGTTAACCCGGGAGAAGGTGTTAGGCCTTCCCGAGTTCCGTGGTTCTAGCACGGTCGCTCAACTGTTATATTCGGCTTGATTATCTGATTTTATACAAATATGAACTTATGTGCGAATTTTAACTTTTTACCGCTTTCATAATTATTATTATTAAGAATGTGAACATCACTTAAAAACATGTCTTTGGACTGCGTCACATGAAATGCACCCACAATCCGGAACATATTTTATTTGATGTTTTGGGATTTGGATTTGGGTCGCATGAAATGCACACCCAAGTTTAAGAAAGTAGATTATTAAACACGCCCCTAAAGAGACTATCGTGTTATTATTTTGGGAAGGCCGTGAACTTCGCTAGACGACCCTCCTGAATTTTGAGTAATTTTAAAACAAGTATTTACTGAGGGCCCCGCAATTTGTATTTTTATTCGGCGAGGCTCATCTCATTCTTATTTTTTTAAAAAGGAATTTGCAACGTCATGGAAATGCATCTCTGACCGTGTCACAATCAACGTACCCGTGATTAGAGACACATTTTCGACTTCGTTGAGATTTGGATTTGGGTCACATAAATGTGCACCCGAATTAAGGAGAATAAATTATTAAGACGCACCTAAAGCAACTAACGTATTGTTATTTTGGGGAAGGCCGTAAAATTTGCTAAACGGTATGTCCCGAATTCTAAGTATTTTAATATATATGCATTTAGAGGGCCCCGCAGCTTCTACATTTTTTGTTTGTCGAGGCTCGTCTCATTTTATTATTAAAAGGAATTTACAACGTCATGGAAATGCATCTCGGGCCACGCCACAATCAATATGCCCGTGACTAGAGACATATTTCGACTTTGTTGAGATTTGGATTTGGGTCACATAAATGTGCACCCGAGTTTAGGGAGATAACATTATTAAAGGCGCGCCTAAAGCGACTAGCGCATTATTATTTTGGGGTAGGGCCGTGAAATTTGCTAAACGGCCCATCCTGGAATCTAAGTATTTAATACATATATTTTGTGAGGGCCCCGCAATTTGTCCCTTTTATTTGGCGAGGCTCGTCTCATTTTATTTATTTATTTATTTATTTATTTATTTTGATTCATAACATTGTTGTTGTCACACCTCCTTTTTACGCACCCGCTCCGTACCCGGGCGGGTACAAGGGAGTTTTTTCCAATTAAAGGACAATCGAAACGGGATTTGTTTGTTTATTTCAGAGTCGCCACTTGGGAGATTTAGGGTGTCCCAAGTCACCAATTTTAATCCCGAATCGAGGAAAATAATGACTCCATATTATAGTCTGCGCACCAGAAATCCGGATAAGGAATTCTGTTAACTCGGGAGAAGGTGTTAGGCATTCCCGAGTTCCGTGGTTCTAGCACGGTCGCTCAATTGTTATATTTGGCTTGATTATCTGATTTTATACAAATGTGAACTTATGTGCAAATTTTAACTTTTTACCGCTTTCATAATTATTATCATTATTTTTTACAAGGAATTGCAACGTCGTGAAAATATATCTCGAACCACGTTACATCAATGTACACGTGGTTGTTGACATACCTCGACTCGGTTGAGATTTGGATTTGGGTCACATAAATGTGCACCCGAGTTAAGGAAAATAAATTATTAAAGGCGCGCTTAAAGCAACTAACGTATTTATTTTGGGTAGGACCGTGGAATTTTACTAAACGGTCCATCCCGAAGTCTAAACAATTTTTAAAGCAAATATTTACTGAGGGCCCCGCAATTTGTATTTTATTTGGCGAGGCTCATCTCATTCTTATTTTTTAAAATGAATTTGCAACGTCATGGACACGCATCTCGAACCACGTCACAATCAATGTACCCGTGATTAGAAACACATTTCGACTCCGTTGAGAATTGGATTTGGGTCACATAAATGTGCACCAGAGTTTAAGAAGGTAAGATTTATTAAGGCGCGTCCTAAAGAGTCTAACGTATTGTTATTTTAGGAAGAGGCCGTGAAGGTTCATTAAATGGCCAAATCCAAAGTCTAGTCAATGGTTATGTATTTTATTGAGGGCCCCGGCGGTTTGTGATTTATTTGGCGAGGCTCGTCTCATTTTTATTTAAGGCAAGCCTAAAAAACAACTATGATTATCTACTTTATTCGCCTCTAAAAAACCCTAATTTATTCACTAAGATCTTAAAGTCATTATAATCGGGTCACATAAAATGTACCCCCGAATTTTAGGCATTGTAACCATGTCATGGGAACCGTACCCCTAATCACAATGATGATTTGTATACATGCCTAAAGTAAGCTACGAATGTTCATAACGACCGAAAATAATTAATAAAAATAACGATCAAGGCTCATTCGTTCATGAGAACTAACAGTTTCATAATTTATACACAAACTAAATTCGCACTACATCATTCAATCACAGAAATTTAGAGGCATGCTAAGGGAAAATCCCGAAACAGAGAATCAAAAGATGGAAATTTTACGACTAAAACAATATCACGTATTCATTCGAGATTCAAGTATCACTCTGGCTAAAAATGTAATCATGCAAGAACAGAACAAAGAGAGAATGAAACTGGACCTCAAACTTGTAATGTTTTCGTTTCTTTTCTTTTTGAAATATGCCGAATAAAGCATTCAACACATAGTTCAACCATTAAAACCCAACTTAAACAAAATACAATCAATGACCAACATTAGGATCATAGTAGATTCCAAAACTCACGGAATCATGGAATATATCTATGGATCAATAAAAGAGAGTGGTAGGAACGGACCTTTCTTTGTCCTCAACGTAACGGACCTCGACGAACAACGACGACCTCAACGGTAACGAAAACTCGAACCAAGATTGTCAACGACTTCGACACTCACCTTCTCTCTCTACGACCTTGACGGGCAGTGGGTTATTTGGACGATGGAGGGAGCTGGTAACGAGCCCGTTTGGTGGTAGTGTTTTCGTTTTGTTTTGTTTGTCGAAATGGAGACATTGGCTTGGTGGGGGTGACGATGGGGAGGCAACAACAGTTGCTGTTCGAACCAACCTGAGGCGTGGTGGTTGCCGGCCAGTGACGACGAGCAATGGCTGGTGTGTGGGGGTGCCGGAAAGGATGGAGGGAGCTGGTTTTCTGGTTTCGTTTTCCGGCCAGTTATGGAGGTTCGCTGGAAGGGTCGTTTGGTGGTGATCGTTTGCTGGGGGGCAGTGACAACGGGGGGAAGCTGGTGGTCGATGGACGTTGGTTATGGCGTTTGGACAGTAGGGTCGACTGGTTTGGGTTTGTTTGGTGGTTGTGTGAGACGATGGTGGGTGGTTGAGTTGGACTGGTAGGCTGGGTAGTGACGACGATGGGCAGTGACGGGTTGACGACGGGAGGAGTTGGTGGGTTTTTGAGGTTTGTTTCCGGCGTCGGGGAAGGTGAGGGTGACGGGCTGATAGGTTGACGATGGAGGAGGGCTGGTGGTCTTTTTTGGTCAGTTGTTGGGGGTTGCGAGGGTGGTTTTACGTGAGGCAGTAGGGTTTTTGGTTCTTCTTCCCTTGGAAGAAGAAGATGAACAGTGGGTTTTCAAATTTTTCCAAGTCCTTTAGGGTTTTCTGTTGGTTCTTCTCTTTGAAGAAGATCAACAGTGCTTTTTCTTTTCAAATTTTCCAAAAGTCCCCCCTTTTGCCTTGGCCTTGTCCGTGTATTTGATACCCATGCCAAGAGAAATGAGCCCCACACGTGGTGGGGTTCCCCATGTGTCATGGACTCGGTTTATTATGGGCTAGGTCCGAAAATTAGGCCTAAAGCCGGGTAGTTCGAACCCGAATATTATTCTTTTGCCCGGATCCGAGAATAAGAACACGGCGTTGCTTAACTAGTCCTATGTAAGCAAAATAGCTACCAAAATAAGACTAATATTTAAAAAAACTATATCTTTTTAATATTTTTCAAGATTTAAAATAGCTACAAAATATTAATAAAACTATTTTTTTGTAATTTTCGTTTTTTTAATAAAGACAAAATATAAAGTAATATTTTTGTATTTTTCCAAAATTAAAATGACTACAAAACATTAATAGAATTATATTTTTTTGTAATTTTTCGAATTTATATAAAGTACCAAAATAAAGTACAATTTTTGTATTTTTTCAAGTTTATGAGAAATACATAAACTAAAATTTATATATGTATTTTTGTGATTTTTTTCTTTTTGCAACGAAATAAAGTAAAATAGTTAAAATGGCTATATTAGACCCCATTTCACATATTCACGCTAAAATGTGAAAATTCTCGGGGAGGGTCAAGAATCCAATGTCTACAGCTGCCCCTCTTTGACTGGAAACACGAAGAGTTTTCCGACAAAGAACGACTAGACATGTTTTTGACCCGACCATTACTTGGACGGACTACACTAAGGAAAGGGAGGGAATGTGACCGAGCCCTGGTATCTGAGTTGCCTACATATCCTTGGTTATACAGGAATCAGGCTACGTGTAGTTCGAGAATGAGAGAGATGGCAAAGTGTACCGAGGTGAAGAGCCGATCGAGGTTCCGTTCCGTTGAGGTTCCGGTCCGTGGTCCTGTCATTACATAAAAAATGATAACTAAAAAAAGACTAACTAAACCTATCAGCTACTTGTTACAAGGATTCCTATCTTCAAGTCTTCTGAAACTTGGTCTTGAGTCTTGAATGGTGCTTCATACAGACTTTGGATTTGAACCTTGATACTTGCTAGTTGTAGGCGCTAGTTCTTGAGCAGATCACATCCGTTCTCCACTTCCGTGCTTCGGATTCATTCATTTTTCCTCTTTTTTTTTCTTTTGTTTTTTTTTGTTTTTGTTTTTGTGACCAGCTTTTGTTGACCATCTCAGCCTGTTGACTCGCATTCTTGAGGCGAGCTTCTGCTATTTATAACTTGGTTGAATGCTGGGGATTTTTGTTGTAGCCTTCTGCTTCCCGGTGCTAGGGACCTTTATTGTTTCCTGCGGGGGATTCCTGTTGTATTCCTCTGCTTTATTGATTCTAGGTGTGCTCCATTCTCATATGAGCGGGCTTTTGGCTTCAATACTTCAATTGTATTCCCTTATTCTCCAGGTGGGTGCCTGATTTCTATTTCTTTTCTTTATCCTCGTTCTCCAGGTGGACGCCTGATTTCTTCCTTCCTTTGTCCTTGTTCTCCAGGTGGACGCCTGATTTCTTCTTTTCTTTGTCCTTGTTCTCCAGGTGGACGCCTGAATTTTTCTTTGTCCTTGTTCTCCAGGTGGATGCCTGATTTCTTTTTCTTTGTCCTTGTTCTCCAGGTGGACGCCTGACTACTTCTTTTCTTTGTCCTTGTTCTCCAGGTGGACGCCTGATTTCTTCCTTGTCGGCTTGCGTTTTCCTCCGATGCTTTTATTTTGTGAACTTGAGGGATGGTACGGGCCTTTTGCTCCTCTGAGTACCAGTTTTCATTTTGCTTGATCCGCTGGGGACATGACCTTCTTCATCAAGCCTTTCAATGGTTCCTTCGGCGGTATGGCTCTCTTCATCAGATTTGCCACGCTGGGCATGACTCAATGTTCACAAGCTGCTTCTTTCAAAATGCGTCCTTACGCGTCCTTTTGACTCGTGTGCCTGAGTTTGCCGTCCTCTGCTTCCCGGTGCTGAGGATTTTTATTGTTACCTGCTGGATATTCCTGTTGTAACCTTCTGCCTTCCGGTGGAGTTACTGCTCTCAAAACCTGAAATATTTAAACTAAAACATAAAAATATTCCTCTCGTTATACAGGTGGGCGCCTATTTAAACTAAGGCATGAAAATTATTCCTCTCGTTATACAGGTGGGCGCCTATTTAAACTACGACTGAAAATTATTCCTCTCGTTATACAGGTGGGCGCCTATTTAAACTAAGACATGAAAATTATTCCTCTCGTTATACAGGTGGGCGCCTATTTAAACTAAGACATGAAAAATATTCCTCTCGTTATACAGGTGGGCGCCTATTTAAACTAAGACATGAAAATATTCCTCTCGTTATACAGGTGGGCGCCTATTTAAACTAAGACTGAAAATTATTCCTCTCGTTATACAGGTGGGCGCCTATTTAAACTAAGACATGAAAATATTCCTCTCGTTATACAGGTGGGCGCCTATTTAAACTAAGACTGAAAATTATTCCTCTCGTTATACAGGTGGGCGCCTATTTAAACTAAGACTGAAAATTATTCCTCTCGTTATACAGGTGGGCGCCTAGTTAAACTAAGACATGAAAATTATTCCCCTCGTTATACAGGTGGGCGCCTATTTAAACTAAGACTGAAAATTATTCCTCTCGTTATACAGGTGGACGCCTATTTAAACAAAGACATGAAAATTATTCCTCTCGTTATACAGGTGGACGCCTATTTAAACTAAGACATGAAAATTATTCCTCTCGTTATACAGGTGGGCGCCTATTTAAACTAAGACATGAAAATATTCCTCTCGTTATACAGGTGGGCGCCTATTTAAACTAAAACATAAAAATATTCCTCTCGTTATACAGGTGGGCGCCTATTTAAACTAAGACATGAAAATTATTCCTCTCGTTATACAGGTGGGCGCCTATTTAAACTAAGACATGAAAATTATTCCTCTCGTTATACAGGTGGGCGCCTATTTAAACTAAGACATGAAAATTATTCCTCTCGTTATACAGGTGGGCGCCTATTTAAACTAAGACATGAAAAATATTCCTCTCGTTATACAGGTGGGCGCCTATTTAAACTAAGACATGAAAATATTCCTCTCGTTATACAGGTGGGCGCCTATTTAAACTAAAACATAAAAATATTCCTCTCGTTATACAGGTGGGCGCCTATTTAAACTAAGACATGAAAATTATTCCTCTCGTTATACAGGTGGGCGCCTATTTAAACTAAGACATGAAAATATTCCTCTCGTTATACAGGTGGGCGCCTATTTAAACTAAGACAAGAAAATTATTCCTCTCGTTATACAGGTGGGCGCCTATTTAAACTAAGACAGAAAATTATTGCTCTCGTTATACAGGTGGGCGCCTATTTAAACTAAGACTGAAAATTATTCCTCTCGTTATACAGGTGGGCGCCTATTTAAACTAAGACATGAAAATTATTCCTCTCGTTATACAGGTGGGCGCCTATTTAAACTAAGACATGAAAAATATTCCTCTCGTTATACAGGTGGGCGCCTATTTAAACTAAGACATGAAAATATTCCTCTCGTTATACAGGTGGGCGCCTATTTAAACTAAGACATGAAATTTTGTTTTCCCGTTCCTCGCCTATTTAAACTAAGACATGAAAATTATTCCTCTCGTTATACAGGTGGGCGCCTATTTAAACTAAGACATGAAAATATTCCTCTCGTTATACAGGTGGGCACCTATTTAAACTAAGACAAGAAAATTATTCCTCTCGTTATACAGGTGGGCGCCTATTTAAACTAAGACTGAAAATTATTCCTCTCGTTATACAGGTGGGCGCCTATTTAAACTAAGACATGAAAATATTCTTCTCGTTATACAGGTGGGCGCCTATTTAAACTAAAACATAAAAATATTCCTCTCGTTATACAGGTGGGCGCCTATTAGGAAAACTAAACATTGATAATTTTAAGAAAACTAAAAATGACTCTTTTTTTCTTTTCTTTTTCAATCGTTGTTTTTTTTTTCAAATTCAAACGTTGTTTTTTTTTTGTGTATCTTAGGAGAAAGATTCATCGGACTAAGATTTTTATCCTAGGAGAAAGTTCGTCGGACTAGGTCTCTATCTTAGGAGAAAGATTCATCAGACTAAGATTTGGATCCTAGGAGAAGGTTCATCAGAATAGGTCTCTATCTTAGGAGAAAAATTCGTCAGACTAAGATTTTGATCCTAGGAGAAGGTTCATCGGACTAGGTCTCTTCTTTTTGGTATCTTAGGAGAAAGATTCATCGGACTAAGATTTTGATCCAAGGAGAAGGTTCATCAGACTAGGTCTCTATCTTAGGAGAAAAATTCGTCAGACTAAGATTTGGATCCTAGGAGAAGGTTTGTCAGACTAGGTCTTGTTTTTTGGTATCTTAGGAGAAAGATTCATCAGACTAAGATTTTGATCCTAGGAGAAGGTTCATCAGACTAGGTCTTCTTTTTTTTTGGTATCTTAGGAGAAAATTTTTTGTTAACAACTTAGGAGGAAATGCATCTCCTATGGGTGAAACTAAAACAAACTTAGGAGGAAATGCGTCTCCTAGGGGGTAAAACTTAAACTTAGGAGGAAATGCGTCTCATATGGGTAAAACTTAAACTTAGGCGGAAATGCGTCTCCTATGGGTAAAAGTGAACTTAGGAGAAAATGCGTCTCCTATGGGTAAAACTTAAACTTAGGAGGAAATGCATCTCCTATGGGTGAAACTAAAACGAACTTAGGAGGAAATGCATCTCCTATGGGTAGAACTCTAATGATTTCAAACTAGTAAGTGCGTCTCCTATTAATGAAACCTTCGCTTTTTCTTTTTTTTTTTTTTTGAATTATTTACTTACTTGTGTTGTCCCCCCTCGAAACTGTTGGGGATTATTTAGATGGGGATGACTTTTTACCCTTTTTTCTTTTTTTTCATTATTATCTTTTTATTCTTTTTTTTTTATTCTTTTTTTTTGTTTAGCTTCTTCCTTCGAAGACTACCTCCCTTGAGAGTCGTTTTGCCCTTCCCCGAAAGGAACCGCTGAGGATACCGACTTTCCAACCTTGTGTTGGACTCCTCGCAACTGCTAGGGATAACACTGTTGGGGAATTATTTACTTACCTGTTGGGGGGTAAAATGTTATCAGCTGGGGGTACCTGACTTCCAGAAAATTTTCTAAATGGAAGGAAAATTTTCTGCCCCAGTTTGATAATATCCCTTGTGGCATGCAGTTCTGGCATCAATGCCATTTCCGTTACCTGTTTCAAATCAAACAAAATTTTGTTAGTTTAAAACATGGTGGTTTGTTGTGATACTCCTACTGGGATGACTTTCCCTTTTTTCCTTCCTTGCTTTGTGTTGCACAACTTGTTGGGGACGATTTTATTTGCTGGGTACAATCCCTTTCTGCTGGGGATATCCCTCTTCTTTTGTGGCATAGTTCGGAAACTGGCATTTCCCCGACCTTTTAGTCTAGTATGGATTTCGCCAAATCATGCTCACTGCTTTCCTTGCTTTGTTCATGGGCCTTGGCCTTGAGGTTTATAACTTTTGATAAAGGCAATGGTATCCCTCTTGACACTTGTCAATCCTTCTGTCAATTCCCTTTTGCTGGGGATATCTTTTTGACACTGGCCTCGCGTTTGTTCCCTGCTGACTATACCACTTGGATGTACTAGCCAGATCTCATTTTGGAAAGCTGATGGCCTATTTTGAAGTCATTTCATACTTGTTTTGACCAGGCAGACTCTACTGGGGAATGTTTCTATGAAAGGAGAAAGATAAACAAAAGGGGAACCGAATAAAAGACAAAGGAAAAAAATGACTCTTTAACAAAAGAAACTATAAATAAAAGCCTATCAAACGCCGATACCGACTCTAATGGTCATGACATGCAATATGCGGCCTATCCTCCGCCGTTAATCATCTTTCGAGACCTTCAATTGGCCATTCCCCATCTGATTCCCAATCTTATTCGACTTGTAGTGCCCGAAGGGTTTTCACTATCAAGCCTCTCTCATTTTTGGGTTTTCTCTCAGCTTTCATCGCCTTATGGTGCCTGTGAAGGTTTTCACCGATAAGACTCTCTCATTTGTATCACTTTCCAGCTGGGGATTAGGAGTGTCGCCGGCATGACTTTTTCTGCTGGAGATTAGAGTCCTTTCTGCTGTGGAACAGAATGTTATGTTCGCCGGTAAGACTCTTCATTTGTCTGACTTGGCATCTTTTGAAGACTGATCAGAAGGTCTTTCTTTGGACCGTAATGTGGGTTTTGGACATGGCTAGAAAGAAAGGGTATTAAAGGCTCAAAAATGAATTGATTTTGGGTTATTAATTACAACCTTCGGAACAAGATTTATTTACAACAAACTCAACTTTTGCCCCAGTTTCTTGCTTGGGGATTATTTTAATTGATTTTTTTTCATTTTTCAAAATTATGACCGAGCCGTGAAGCGCCTACGTATCCTCTTTGAGGAATCAAGTCAAACGTAGTTCCCAATTCCTCTTTTTTCATTTGACTTTCCTTTGTTTTTTTTTTTCATTTTTCTCTTCTTTTCTTTTTTTTCGTTTTGTTGTTTTCTTTCTTTCTTTTTTTTCGTTTACCTGCCACGCTTGTGTTTTCTAGTCGTTGCTACTGATTCCGAACGACGGGTATGAAAGAAAAATAAGTAAGGCTCAAAAGGGGTAACGAAGGATAAAGTGTTTAGGTAGCAGAACAAAATGCCTTCGTCATTCCAGTCTTCAAAACATGCCAAGTGCAAACAACACAATTGAACACAGATTTAAAGTCTCTTCCGATGGTGTTGGTCTTGACAAATCATATTCATGTTTGCTTTTTCATTTGTCAATTCTAAAGCACCGTTGGGCGACACTCTTATTATCATGAATGACCCTCATGCCAATTTGGCGAATCTTGCTTTTAACGGTTTTTTTTGTGTTTAACTTGCCCCAGTTCCACATGACTCGGGCTTCAAATAATCCAAAACCGTTCTTATTTCCTTTGAATGCTTTGATCACCTTCCTATGGTTTTATGATTAACTTTTAAGATTAGGCCCAAACTGGGTGCGCATGTCATGTCCCTAGAATCGGCATTGAACGAAATGATAGAAGGACTAAACAAAAGACGACTGGAAATAACAAAAGACCGGCTTTGTATTAGACTATCGGCGAAATGGTTTGAATAATAAAATAGACAAAACAACCAGAATAAAATCCTAACACCAACTAGACAAAATTTAAACAAACTGCTATAACAAAATGGAAAGATATGAAAGTTTGACACAGGACAAAATCCGAATTACAATCCTAATAATCCGAACAAAAGAAATGACAACAAAATAAGCCACCAAATGCCTCTTTCTTGTTAACCAAGGAACGGAGCGTCCTCCCACTTTATCAAAACTGGCATCTTAGCCACTGAGCTTTGCATCAATACTGCCAAGACCATTACCCGCTTCAATATCATCAAACTCCGTCAACAAGTTCCCACTAGGATTCACGTGCTTCTGTTATCAGGCCTGATCCCCGCAGAGTGTGTATCATGAGGTGCAAGTAAAGGATTCTGAGTGTCATTGTCCGGCTTACCACAAACCAACCACCTTAATTTTCTTTGCGAAACAAACAGGTTAGAATGGACTCAGTCGGTCCTCATTATTAACAACATTTTTTCATTTTCTTTTTTTCTGATTTTTTTCATTCTTCTTTTTTTCTATTTTTTTTCATTTTTCATTTTTTCTTTTTTTTCCATTTCGTTTTTTTTCATTCTCTTTTTTTTTTTTGCTTTTCTTTTTGTTGTGGTCGAATCTTATGGAGATTGCCTACGTATCATGACCCCGCATGAATCAGACCTTGCGTAGTTCGGGCCGATAAAAGATAAACAACAATGAACATTTTTCAATTTTCATATTAAAACAAACTAGGTTTCGAGGACTTAAAGATGACCCACAAACTTGAAAATCAAACAAACCGCATATTCTAATCAAAAGATTTATGAAATCAAAAAACAAAAGGCTAGCTCCCTATGTTCGACAAATGTAACCAAATGGTTATTTTTTGCAAATGTGGACCCTTCTAAATTTCACATGAATTTTTGAGGTCGGGGAGGATTATTTATGACACTTTACAAACTTGTCCATTCTTTTACGAAAATAGCCTTTCGACAACTGAAAGATACTCTAAGGCTATTTCGGCAAGAACGGTTTAAGACGCGGCCGAAGCTGGCTCGGCTTATTTTATTTTTTCATTTTTTTTGACTAAACATCTAAACGGCATTCACCTGACCGTTGACTCTTTGTTTTTTTTTTCAAATTACGATAAAAACCTTGTGTTGCAAACACGGCCCTTCAGCGCTTCGGGACGAAGATTTTAGGGCTGTGTGGGTCCATATCTCAAAATGACCCAAAGTCAATATTGCGAACACGGCCTTTCAACGTCTCGGGGACGAAGATTTTTAGGCTGTGGGGGGTCAACTGGACCAAGTCTTAAAAAATGACCCAAAGGTGGCTGTTTATGCAAAGTCAGCCTTCCGGCGTCCCTTTCGGAAACATTCGGCTATGACTTGATAAAACAGCGTCACCCGACTTCTTTATGACAAAATTAAAATTTGACATTTGACATATTTTTTTTTATTATTATTTATTTGTTTTTGGCTTTTTAGCAAAAGGTGGGGTTGGACCCGATGAGGGTTGCCTACGTATCTCACATCCGGTGAGAATCAAACCCGCGTAGTTCGGGCAATCAAACTATTTTTGGAGAAGACATTTTTCCATTTTCTATATTTTTTATTATTATTATTATTACAACAAATAAACAAACTATTATTCATAACAAACAAACAAACGTAAAACATAAAACATTCCTTCTTTTTTCATTTGTTTTTCTTATTCTAAAGAAAAGAAAAATGTTTTTTTTTTTGGATTTTTACCTTGCTTAAAAAAAATATTTTTTTAATTTTGAATTTTAAAGAAGAATCAAAATATTTTCGGATTTTTTTTATTTATTTATTTATTTATTATTTTTTAAAATATTTTTTGAATTTTGAATTTTCTTTTGATTTTTTTTGGATTATATATATATACATATTTATTTTGGAAAAAAACAAGACAGAACAATGATGATTTTTTTCTTCTATTTTACCTTTGCTACTAATAAGACATTTTTTCTCGTTTTCTCAAAATTTCGGCAGAGTTTCGATACTACTCGGACATTGGTTTCTTTTTCTAACAATAAGTAGCCACATCTCTACACTGTTATTTTCTCCTCTTTTCCACTATTTTCTAATTTGTGGATGATGAAAACATACACCATCCTTTTTTTGAATTTCCAATGTTTCTTTCTATATATATACATATATATTTTATTTTTTATATTTATTATATTTTCAAAAATGTGGCATGGGGGACATAGGGAATTTCAAGACTTCTTTGGATTCCGCAAATGTTCCCCATGTGCTTTTCAAAAATGAAGCGTGGGGGACATAGGGGAATTCCAAGGCTTCTTGGATTCCACAAATGTTCCCCATGTTTTGATTAAAATAACACCATGTTGGAGATGACCAAATGACACATTCGCCCTTGACTAAATACAACATGTAGCACATAGGATGTCGAAAGATGGTCTATTATTTTCAGGTTGCTTGTCCTAGACGGACCCAACCCCTATGTTGAGTCCCCTAAATCAAATGCACATGATGCAAATAAACGTTCCTACTAGGGATCCGGCATGTGGCTTTGTTATACTAGGTTCAAAAATCTGGGTCGGTGTTCTAGACAGTGTACCCGAGCGGACAACTCGAGCTGAGGAAGGAGCTCCTTTCCGGGAATCAAAAGGCCAGCCGGCTTAGAAACTTTCCGAGCCTCTTTTATTTAGGGTATGACACTAACAGAATAGGGAGTCTCAACCAGTAAGCACATCCCCGGAGGTAAGAAGAGAAAGGTTTCGGCACAGTTTATATACAATTCAAATAATATCAAAGCGGTAAAAGCAGCATTTAGCACATTAGGCTCAAAACATGTAAAAATCAGATAAAGAATAAAGCCAAATAATAACATTTATTCTAAGCTCGAATTCTTAACCCTGAACCAGTGGTTCTGGGTGTCATCCCCAACAGAGTCGCCAGAGCTGTCACACCTCCTTTTTACGCACCCGCTCCGTACCCGGGCGGGTACAAGGGAGTTTTTTCCAATTAAAGGACAATCGAAACGGGATTTGTTTGTTTATTTCAGAGTCGCCACTTGGGAGATTTAGGGTGTCTCAAGTCACCAATTTTAATCCCGAATCGAGGAAAATAATGACTCCATATAATAGTCTGCGCACCAGAAATCCGGATAAGGAATTCTATTAACTCGGGAGAAGGTGTTAGGCATTCCCGAGTTCCGCGGTTCTAGCACGGTCGCTTAATTGTTATAGTTGGCTTTATTATCTGATTTTATACAAATGTGAACTTATGTGCAAATTTTAACTTTTTACCGCTTTCATAATTATTATCATTATTTTTTACAAGGAATTGCAACGTCGTGAAAATATATCTCGAACCACGTTACATCAATGTACACGTGGTTGTTGACATACCTCGACTCGGTTGAGATTTGGATTTGGGTCACATAAATGTGCACCCGAGTTAAGGAAAATAAACTATTAAAGGCGCGCTTAAAGCAACTAGCGTATTTATTTTGGGTAGGACCGTGGAATTTTACTAAACGGTCCATCCCGAAGTCTAAACAATTTTTAAAGCAAATATTTACTGAGGGCCCCGCAATTTGTATTTTATTTGGCGAGGCTCATCTCATTCTTATTTTTTAAAATGAATTTGCAACGTCATGGACACGCATCTCGAACCACGTCACAATCAATGTACCCGTGATTAGAAACACATTTCGACTCCGTTGAGAATTGGATTTGGGTCACATAAATGTGCACCCGAGTTTAAGAAGGTAAGATTTATTAAGGCGCGTCCTAAAGAGTCTAACGTATTGTTATTTTAGGAAGAGGCCGTGAAGGTTCATTAAATGACCAAATCCAAAGTCTAGTCAATGGTTATGTATTTTATTGAGGGCCCCAGCGGTTTGTGATTTATTTGGCGAGGCTCGTCTCATTTTTATTTAAGGCAAGCCTAAAAAACAACTATGATTATCTACTTTATTCGCCTCTAAAAATCCTAATTTATTCACTAAGATCTTAAAGTCATTATAATCGGGTCACATAAAATATACCCCCGAATTTTAGGCATTGTAACCATGTCATGGGAACCGTACCCCTAATCACGATGATGATTTGTATACATGCCTAAAGTAAGCTACGAATGTTCATAACGACCGAAAATAATTAATAAAAATAATGATCAAGGCTCATTCGTTCATGAGAACTAACAGTTTCATAATTCATACACAAACTAAATTCGCACTACATCATTCAATCACAGAAATTTAGAGGCATACTAAGGGAAAATCCCGAAACAGAGAATCAAAAGATGGAAATTTTACGACTAAAACAATATCACGTATTCATTCGAGATTCAAGTATCACTCTGGCTAAAAATGTAATCATGCAAGAACAGAACAAAGAGAGAATGAAACTGGACCTCAAACTTGTAATGTTTTCGTTTCTTTTCTTTTTGAAATATGCCGAATAAAGCATTCAACACATAGTTCAACCATTAAAACCCAACTTAAACAAAATACAATCAATGACCAACATTAGGATCATAGTAGATTCCAAAACTCACGGAATCATGGAATATATCTATGGATCAATAAAAGAGAGTGGTAGGAACGGACCTTTCTTTGTCCTCAACGTAACGGACCTCGACGAACAACGACGACCTCAACGGTAACGAAAACTCGAACCAAGATTGTCAACGACCTCGACGCTCACCTTCTCTCTCTACGACCTTGACGGGCAGTGGGTTATTTGGACAATGGAGGGAGCTGGTAACGAGCCCGTTTGGTGGTAGTGTTTTTGTTTTGTTTTGTTTGTCGAAATGGAGGCGTTGGCTTGGTGGGGGTGACGATGGGGAGGCAACAACAGTTGCTGTTCGAACCAACCTGAGGCGTGGTGGTTGCCGGCCAGTGACGACGAGCAATGGCTGGTGTGTGGGGGTGCCGGAAAGGATGGAGGGAGCTGGTTTTCTGGTTTCGTTTTCCGGCCAGTTATGGAGGTTCGCTGGAAGGGTCGTTTGGTGGTGATCGTTTGCTGGGGGGCAGTGACAACGGGGGGAAGCTGGTGGTCGATGGACGTTGGTTATGGCATTAGGACAGTAGGATCGTCTGGTTTGGGTTTGTTTGGTGGTTGTGTGAGACGATGATGGGTGGTTGAGTTGGACTGGTAGGCTGGGTAGTGACGACGATGGGCAGTGACGGGTTGACGACGGGAGGAGCTGGTGGATTTTTGAGGTCTGTTTCCGGCGTTGGGGAAGGTGAGGGCGACGGACTTATAGGTTGACGATGGAGGAGGGCTGGTGGTCTTTTTTGGTCAGTTGCTGGGGGTTGCGAGGGTAGTTTTACGTGAGGCAGTAGGGTTTTTGGTTCTTCTTCCCTTTGAAGAAGAAGATGAACAGTGGGTTTTCAAATTTTTCCAAGTCCTTTAGGGTTTTCTGTTGGTTCTTCTCTTTGAAGAAGATCAACAGTGCTCTTTCTTTTCAAATTTTCCAAAAGTCCCCCCTTTTGCCTTGGCCTTGTCCGTGTATTTGATACCCATGCCAAGAGAAATGAGCCCCACGCGTGGTGGGGTTTAAGGTTTGTGTCCCCCACGCGTGGTGGGGTTCCCCATGTGTCATGGACTCGGTTTATTATGGGCTAGGTCCGAAAATTAGGCCTAAAGCCGGGTAATTCGAACCCGAATATTATTCTTTTGCCCGGATCCGAGAATAAGAACACGACGTTGCTTAACTAGTCCTATGTAAGCAAATTAGCTACCAAAATAAGACTAATATTTAACAAAACTATATCTTTTTAATATTTTTTCAAGATTTAAAATAGATACAAAATATTAATAAAACTATTTTTTTGTAATTTTTGTTTTTTTAATAAAGACAAAATATAAAGTAATATTTTTGTATTTTTCCAAAATTAAAATGACTACAAAACATTAATAGAATTATATTTTTTGTAATTTTTCGAATTTATATAAAGTACCAAAATAAAGTACAATTTTTGTATTTTTTCAAGTTTATGAGAAATACATAAACTAAAATTTATATATGTATTTTTGTGATTTTTTTCTTTTTGCAACGAAATAAAGTAAAATAGTTAAAATGGCTATATTAGACCCCATTTCACATATTCACGCTAAAATGTGAAAATTCTCGGGGAGGGTCAAGAATCCAATGTCTACAGTTGTTATTGAAAAAAGGATAAGGCTAAAATAACCACATTCCTGCTACTTTGAGAGGTCATGGGTTGTAGATCGAACTTATTTGATGAAACGAGTATTTTTCCGTGGAATTAAAATTACTACTATGGTTTTAACATTTACTACCACATATGTAAATAACTATTAAGACAAGCTAAAATAATTAACACCTTTCCCCTATTATGACAAATATTTGGATAACAACAATCTAAACATGAAGAAGCCAAAATGTCAAATACCTACTTGAAGCAAACGAAACAAAGGAAAAAGACGTTCACGGCCAAATTTCAATAACATACGGAGTTAATTAACAAAAAATAGTCATTCGCAAACATCATGTATATATGTCTCGCTCAATTCGCGCACTATTCGCATGAACTAGGATGGTATCCTAAAACATCACATATACATATTACTAACAGAAAATATGAGGTACACGGACAGAGATGGCCTACCTGAGATTAACGTCCGATGCATTGGACCTGCGACGAAACCTCGGACAACAACCTCGACGTACCGGACCTCGACGAACCAAAGACGACCTCAACGGACCTCACCCCGGACAGAACTTCTGGGCTACCTTTTCGAACGTTTTACGGTTAAGCTTCAGCTGGTGTGTGTGTGTGTGTTTTTTCAGTCAGTCATGACAAGGGGGAAGGGTCGTTCATGGCTGGGCGTTGCAGGCAGTCGTTTGGACGTGGGGGTGCGACTGGATGGTCACCTTGGGCAGTGACGACGGGAAGCAACAACAGTTGCTGTTGGATATAAACTGAGGCGTGGGGGTCGTGCTGGTTCAGCTGGTAGCGGGCAGTGACGACGGGGAGCTGGTGGTTTGGACGGTAGGGTCGACGAAGCAGCAGCAATAGCTACTGCTTGACGGGGGATTGTTGGACGATGCAGGGTCTGTTTGTGGTGGTTTCACGGTGGGGAAGACGATGGGTGGTGGACACAGGTGGTTTCACGGAGGTGGACAGTAGGGTTTTGTTTAGGGTTTTCGTTCTTGAGAAAAGGAGGAAGACGATGAACAGTATACGCCGGGTTTAATGGAGGATCGCTGGACTGGTTTGACGGAGCTAGGAGGAGGAGGGGTGGTCGTGTGGGCGGTGACGACGAGCAGTCGGAGAGGTTTTTGGAGGTGGAACGATGGTGGGTTTTTTTTGTTCTTGACAGTAGGGTTTTTTCGTTGGTTCCTTTTGGAAGAAGATGTACAGTCGTCCGTCCCTTTTAAAAATTTTCCAAAGTCCGTTCGTTTCAATTTTTCAAAAGTCCCTCCTTCAAATCCTTGGCTTCCCGTGTATTTGATACCCTTTTGCCAAGAAAAATGAGCCCCACGCGTGGTGGGGTTCAAGACTTGTGTCCCCCACGCGTGGTGGGGTTCCCGTGTACGATGTTCCGTCCGTGTTCCCCACGTGTGGTGGACTCGGATTATTATGGGCTAGGTCCGAAAATTAGGCCTAAAAGCGGGTAGTTTAAACCCAAATATTATTTTTTTGCCCGGACCCGAGAATAAGAACACGACGTTGTTCGACTAATCCTATGTAAGCAAAATAGCTACTAAAATAAGACTAATATTTTAAACAAAACTATATCTTTTTTAATATTTTTCAAGATTAAAATAACTACAAAATATTAATAAAACTATTTTTTTGTAATTTTCGTTTTTATATAAAGATAAAATATAAAGTAATATTTTTGTATTTTTCAAAATTAGAATGACTACAAAACATTAATAGAACTATATTTTTTGGTAATTTTTGAAATTATGTAAAGTACAAAACAAGGTACTATTTTTGTATTCTTCAAGTTTATGAGAAATACATAAGCTAAAAATTTATATATACATATTTTTTTTGTAATTTTTCTTTTTGCAACGAAATAAAGCAAAAAATAGTCAAAATAGGTATATTAGACATAGATTACATATTTATGCTAAAAATGTGAAAATTCTCGGGGAGGGTCAAAAATCACGTGTCTACAATGATCATAGAATTTATGTGGGAAGAGGCTCTGATCTAAGGGTTAGGATTTTTAAGGCATTACACTTATCTTCTTTGGGGAGCACTCTGGCCAACAAGGGACTTACAAGAGGATAAGGATGACATTCTATTGGCCTAACATGAAGACAGATGTGTTCAAATGGGTCTCAGAATGTGATATTTTGCCAAAGGGTCAAAATCGAAAACATTCATCCAGCTGGTCTATTACAACCCTTGCCTATTCCGGACCTTCATTGGCAAGACATTGCCATGGATTTTTTGGAGGGTCTACCATCCTCAAATCACAAGAATATTGTCCTAGTTATTGTGGACAGGTTAACAAAGTATGGTCATTTCCTAGCTCTAAGTCACCATTATACAGCACATGATGTGGCAGACTTATTTCAGAAGGAAGTTTACAAGCTGCATGGGTTGCCCAATGTCACTAACAGAGATGTTATTTTTACCAGCCAGTTTTGGCTAGGCCTGTTTAAATCATTGGGAACAAAACTACACATGTCAACTTCCTACCACCCCCAAATTGATGGTTAGACTGAAAGGCTGAATAAGTGTTTGGAGTCATATTTGAGAGCTATGGTGTTCACTAATCAGAAGCAGTGGTTCAAGTGGATTCCCCTGGTAGAGTGGTGGTATAACACCAACTACCATAATGCCCTGAAATCAACACCCTTTCAGGCCCTTTATGGGTTTCCACCTCCACAAGTTCCCCTAGGGTCTCTCCCTTACCCATCCAACACACAGGCTGGGGCATGCATCGCACAGAGGCAGACCATACTACAGCATCTAAAGGAGAATCTCACACAGGCACAGGCCCGGATGAAATTCTATGCAGATCGTGCAAGAACAGACAGACAATTTGAGGAGGGGGACTATGTTTATCTCAAACTACAACCCTACAGAGTCATCTGTAGCTATCAGAAAAAACTTGAAATTGAGTGCTCGATTTTATGGACCATATAAAGTGCCACAGTGTATAGGAGCAGTAGCTTACCGGATTGACCTTCCTCCAGGCTCTCAGATTCACCCGGTGTTCCATATTTCTCAGTTGAAACGAAGAATAGGACCAACAATCATCCCTCAGATGCAACCTCCGAGTTATGACGTTGATGGACGAGTCAGGATTTAGCTGATTACTATTCTTTAGAGGAAAATGGTGAAGGTCAATAATGGAGTTGGGGTTAAGGTTTTGGTTCAATGGACTAATCTAATCCCTGATGAAGCCACATGGGAGGATTGGGGGTACGTGCGAAGCCAATTTCCTAAGTTTGTAGCTCAGTATCGACCTTGAGGACAAGGTCTGTTTCATGGGAGGGGTATTGTAATGTTCGAGAAGGCTGAGGTTTGAGTCAAAGAAGATGAAGAAATGATTTAGGAAAGAAAGGAGCTAGGGTAAATAAAGAAGGGCACATGCACATTAGACAGGCACGTGTTAAGGGAATCGGACGGCTATCATTACAAGTAGAGGATATTAATAAAGGGTCCAGATTAGTCCTTGTGTAACAGATTGGGCCTCAATCTGTTATAACGGATTGGGCTGGAATTAGAAGTTAGTTTTTGACCGGTAATCTTCTAATTTCCTCTCTTTCTCTCTCTACTTTCTATCTTCTTCTACAGTCCTAATTCTCTTCTAATTCGTGCATCTCCATTACAGGTTCAAGTGAAGATCTTCAATGGAGCCACATTATTCTTGTAATCCTTGGGAGTTACTAATGTTGTAATTCTTGTAAACTCATAGGGTCAGTTGAGTTTAATTGTTTGGATTTGTTAAATTTATTGTTTCATTTCAGTTAGATCAATTTTTCTCACCAACCTTGTCTATAGGCCTGGAGTGATGTTTTGAGACACCATTTAGCCTAGGATTTTTGACATCAAATTTATAAAAATTTGAAAGGTTCAGATTGTTGTTATTAAAGAGAATTGTTATACCTTTTTAGAATTGGTTGCCCCTATAATGTTGTTAAAATTGGTGTAGATGTTGTGAGTTATATATATTGTGTTAGCATTTTGGTAACATCAGAATGTATAAAATTCTTTATCACATCTGATTTTACTCGTTGTAGTTAATGATTTTATATTTGATTAGCTCCTCCTTGGTTGAAGAAAGCAAATTAGCTTATCCACTCGAGAGATTCCTTATGTATTATACTAGTAACTATTGTCAAAAACTATTGTAACCTCAGAGCGTATGAAAAATTATTGATTAGATCTTCTTTTTACCATTTAAAATCAATGATTGTTAGATTTTACTTTTCTCCTCATCTGTTAGAAGAAAGCAAGTTAGCTTATCCATTTCCGCGAGGCCTTTCCGAGTACTACAATAGTGATACTCTAAAAATAAACTCTTTACAAATTAATTTATGAGATACTCTATGGATTAGAGTAGTTAAATTATTAGTATCTTTGTCGACTATAGTTATGATATTGTAAAAGCATTGCTCTATTTTATCCCTTCCTCATATGTTTTATGTCACACCAAGATGAATGCTAACATTCCTAACACTAATAAGTGGTAATGTTTCCATGACTTACCTTACTAATTCAATTTTTGCTTTTAAATGAGTTGCAGAACAGATTAATAAGACAAGTTGCCATCCTTTAGGGATTCTAACACTTTTTCTTCCTTATGTTTCAGTTTAAAAAAAAGGACTTTTGAAAGAAATGGAGATGTCTTACCATGTGATAGTTGAATAGGTTAACTTTTTTGCTATAGTATCAGTTCTGGAAACGATAGATTCAGATTTGCAAAGGTGATCACGTACCCTCTATTTGATAGTAGAAGTTCTATGAGATCTTTGTTGTTTTGGGCAATTTCTTCTAATTGATGTTACTCAGTTTCTGCACTAGATGCAGCATGATACAATAGCTTACATGGAAATGAGTTGCAATAGTTTGTCTGGTTCCTCGTAAAGTTCTTAGAGCTCTGAATTCCCTAAGTTATCGAAGTACCATTGTAATAATTTTTCCCAGATTACAATCAAAAGACTAGAAATAATAGAGTTGAAAAAAATATACAAGTCCTTTTTACTTTTTCCCCCATATCATATTATTATAATTCTTTCTTATGTGGATTTTTTGTATAGGATGTCTAGGGCCCGTTTGGATTGGCTTAAAAAAGTAGCTTTTAAGTACACGACTTAAAAGCATTTTTTAAGTGCTGGAGCTAGTTTTATAAATAAGCAGTTACGTGTTTGGATAAAAGTGATGGAGCTGAAAAAAAGCCATTGAAGTGTTTGGTAAATAAGGGTTAGTAAGAATTTTTTGTTAAAATTACTGAAATATCCTTAAAGCTGTTAAACTTATAAAGAAACTTATTACTCTAATATTTTATTTTAAATAATATAAATACATAATAATTAATGTTTTAATTCACTTTCAATTTTAAAAACTAAAAGTAGTATGAAGAAAGCAATTGAAAATTAACCCAATTTCTGTACGAAGAAAGCAAACAAAAATAATAATTAATATTTTAAAGAAAATTAATAAAAAACAAAAAATGGGAAGCAAACTAAATCGTCTGGAGAATAATGGGAAAGAAAACAACAATTTCAAGTTTTGTAGTGAGGGGTAATTTCGAGATTAAGAAAATTATAAGGGATAAGAATGTAATATTCTTGGTCAAAATAATATGGTTTTTAAGACAATTTTTAAAAAGTTGGGTTTATCCAACTTGTTGGTTTTGGCTTTTTTTTAAGCAGATTTTAGCTTTTTTTTAAGCCATTTTAGCAATTGTTAAACACTTCCAAATGTTAAAAAGTGCTTAAAAGCTGGTTTGACCAACTTTTAAGCCCATTCAAACAGGCTCCTAATTAATTACTGACAAGGGTTGTCGCTGTATAGCATGTTTGGCCAAGCTTTTTTTTGGGCCAAAAGTACTTTTTTGGCTAAAAACACTTTTGGCCAAAAATTGAGGTGTTTGGTCAAGCTTTTTGGAAGGAAAAAAATGATTTTGAGGAGAAGCAGAAGTAATTTTAGAGAAGCAGAAAAAAGTAGCTTCTCTCCAAAAGCATTTTTCTAAGAAGCAGTTTTGAGAAAAATACACTTAGAAACAGTTTTTCAAAGCTTGCCCAAAAACTAATTACTGCTCAAAAGTGCTTTTCTAACTAATTAGCCAAACACAAACTACTTCTCACCAAAAACACTTTTTTTAAAAGTACTTTTAAGAAAATCACTTCTCAAAATAAACTGATATTAGAAGCTTGGCCAAATAAACTATTAGTGTAGTTGTATGTTGACGTCTTTTAAATTGTTCAAATTTGTAAGAAGTACACTTAGTCGATCAGTACTTTTGTTCTTTGGATACAGTACTGAAAACATTCACTTTACCTATAATTTATCTTTGTTACATTGTGTATGATGTTTGATATTTATAAATGTACAATAAGTATTGGTGTCATGTATAATAAAAAAAATAACAGAAATTTTAATGACGTTTCATATATTTCTAAAGAAATGTCGTAAATATTTTATTGACATTAACCTAAATGCTGGAAATTAAATGTGACATTTCTTAAAGGCTATAAAAGATGTCGCAAAATCTTTTACCAACATTACCTTACATTTCAGAAAATCTAAGTGACATTTTTATAAAAGTCTGTAAATAAATGTCGCAAATCTTTTTCCGACATTTACCTAAATGTCGTAAAATTCCCGACAATGAAATTTAAGACATTTAGGAAAAACATAAATTAAATGTCGGAGATTCAATTTGTGACATTTAAACTACATAATACGACATTTATATAATGTTGTCCTATGTCCTATTTCTTGTAGTGAATGGACATAGCCTCTAGAATACAAAGCATGTGACAACTTAGCATATCATTGTCTGGATGCTTGCCTGAGAACATAAAGGGAGTTCTAGAGCTTGCAAACTAGGGGAGATGAAGAAGAAGAAGAAGACAATGAAGAAGAGGAAGGAATAGAAAGCCCGGGTGAAAGCTTCATCAAGATTTCCTCATCAAAATCCCCAGGTAGAAAAGCAATGTTGACATTTAATTGTGAATAAAGGTCATTTCTTTTTTACAGTCACAACAATTAAAGCTTTAACAGTGGGCATTTTTACAACAGGAAAAAAGTTTCATGAAAATCTATTCCTTCAACCTGGGTGTCCCCCTTAACCACAAGTCTAGCCTTGTATCTTTCTAAGGTCTCATCAGCTTTGTATTTAACCTTATACACTCATTTACAACCAATAGGTTTCTTGCCTTGGGATAACTCAACAATGTCCCAAGTCCCATTAGCATCCAAGGCTTCAAAATCCTTTTCCATGGCATCCTGTCACTCAAGACTGGATGCTGCTTAAGAGTAAGTGTTAGGCTCAAAAACATTATGCTCACTAAAGGTAGAAACAAAAGTGGAGTTAGCAAACCTAGGGCCTTGAGAAGGAAAGTGCACAAATAGTTTTGGAGATAAGGAGGGGGTTATGAGGTCTGGAGGACTTCCTTACTGCATGAACTATTTTATTAGAATCAAGAGAAGAGGTGGACTGAGATGGCAAGGAAGAAGGAGGGGAAGCCAGAGTAGGACTGGAAAAAATAAAAGGAGGTGAGGTAGACTCCTCATAGGGAATAACAAGACATGGGATGAGACAGGAGAAGTGTATGATGATAATGGAAACTCAGAATACAAGGTTGAACAATTAGGCTAAACGGGGTACTCAAAACAAGCAGAAAGAGGCATAGTGCACATAGGATAATTCCCTGATTTTGCTTGAATAAAAGGGAATATGTGTTCATGAAAAATAACATCTTTGAAAACAAAACAGGTTTTAGTATCCAAATCATACAACTTGTAGCCTTTCTTAGCAAAGGAATATCTTAAGAAGACACAAGGAATTGCCCTTGATTTAAGTTTGTTCATGTGAGGCTTTGGAATAATAAAATAATATAGACACCCAAAAGCTCTAAGATTAGAGTAAATAAGAAGTTTATGGTAGAAGATTTCATAGGAAATTTTATCTTTTAGTAGACTGGAAGGGAACCTATTTATCAAATAGGTTGTAGTGAGGATATAGTCTCCCAGAATCTAATAGGGAGCCCAGATTGAAAGAGAAGAGCCTAGTAGTTTCTAAGAGATGCTATGCTTTTTTTCTACAACCCTTTCTGTTGTGGGGTACGAGAGCATATTGTCTGATGCACTATCCTGTTTTCAGAGAAACATGTAGAGCCAACAAAGCTTGACCCTAATTCTAGAGCATTGTCACTTTTTATAGTTTGGACTTTTAATCGGAAGTCTGTTTTAGTCATGGTTATGAAGCCTTTTAATAGGTCAAATGCATTACTTTTGGCATCCATTAAGTGGATCTAATTGGATCTTGAAAAATCATCTACAATGGACAAAAAATACCTCAAGCCATTATAAGTGGGAAAATGATAAGGACCCCAAGTATCAATGTGTATTAATTGAAAAGGCTTTGTAGTTTGTATACTGGTATCAGAGAATGGTAGTCTTGTTTGCCTTGATAAGGGATAAATTGGGTAAGAAAAAGATTGTTCAGGAGAAAAATGTAAGGTAAGAGCAAGGATATGCTTAATAGAATGTGCCCAAGTCTATTATGCCACACCATATCCATTTTATTAAGATTGTTCAAATTTGAATCAGTATGTACATGTCTCTTATCAGAACCAACACTAGTTACATCTGCACTAATCTTAGAAGAAAAAATACAGACATCATGTAAAACAATAGAGGAAACATGATAAGGAAATATGGGAATGATAGAAGTAGTAGCAGATATAGCAGATACAATAAGGGGTAGAATAAGCTTGTAGAGATTGTGATCCAATTTACCAAGAACCAGAGGTATCTTCAGTGAAGGACCTTAATAGTACAAAGAGTTTTGGTAAATAGAACAATCCCAATGAACTAATCTAATAACTTATATACAGAAAGCAAATTGTATTGGAGAGAAGGAACATAAAGTACATGATGAATTGTGAAGTTATGAAATAAAGTCAAAGATCCTACAAAATGAACCTTGACCTTATAACTATTGGGTAAGGAGACAAGACAAGGGATAGGTAAAGGTTTTAGGTTGAAGAGTAAATCTTTGTGGGAGGTCATCTGATCAAAGGCTCCAAAATCTATGATCCAAATAAAACTATCTACCTAGGAAAGCATACAAGATTTGGGCAAAACACTCTCTGATAGCAACTTACGAGCAAAATTAGTAGAAGTCATGAGGTTTGTAATGGAGGAGGAATCAAAGATGTGAGTTTGTCGGAGCAGCATCATCAATTGTGAATATTGATCCTTAGTCAGACAAGACACCACTGAATCAGGAACAATCTCCGAAGAAGTATCAGTCTGAGATCCCATACTAGAAACATCACTAGAACATGGATCATCTCCAACTCAACATGAGCAGCAATCTTCCTTGGACCAGATCCCTTAATAAACTTGAAGTTGGGAGAGTATCCATGCAACTTATAGTATTTGTCAATGGTATGACCTAGTTTCTTGTAGTACTTACAGATAGAAGACTTGGGAAAATCAAATTAGACTCTAGAAGAGTAGACTTGTTTGGATACACCCTCATTAAAAGAGGTAGATCTAGGAAGAAACTGAGAGGAATTAGAAACTTATCTCTGCTTCTCATCTGATAGTAGAATGCTGTAAACAGTGCTAACAGAGGGAAAGGATTTAATCATGATTATGTTGCTTTTGCTTTGTATGTAGGTATCATTTAAACCCATCAAAAATTGCTAGACCTTCTTGATAACCTCATCCTTCTGATAGTCAGACTTAGCACCACAAGTACTGCAAGTCCTGACTCGAGTAACTGATAAAGCAATAATCTAATTCCATAGTTGCTTGATATTATTATAATAGGATGAAATGTCAATAGACCCTTGTGAGATATGAGCTAACTCCTTTTTTGAGTTCAAAAATTCTGGCAACATCTTTCTGACCATATCTCTCTTCCAACTCTCCCCAAATGTACTTGGCAAGCTCATAATAGTCAACACTACGAGCTATTTCCTTGGACAAAGAGTTGACTAACCATGAAACCACTAAATCATTGCACTTCTCCCACTGTCTTTCCAGGGGAGAAGTATTAGGAGGTTTAGCAGAAAACTCAATTAACAAAATCTAGTTTGTTTCTGACACAGAGAGCTACAAAAAATAGTACGTCTCCAACTCCCATACCCAGTAACATCAAATGACACTGTGACTAAAGAGGTTCCAAGTACATCATAAGGATGTACATATAAAGGATGACATGGATGGGTATAATCATCATCATGGAAGACAAAACGAGAAGATACACGTCTAGAGGTAGATAAGATAGGGGAGAGGAAGTCTCATCCCGGCATTTCTCAAACACAAGCAAATGAATATCAACATATACTAGGCATCCAAGCTTCAAATGATAAAAGTTACCAATGTCCTTCGCGAACCGGAAGGAACAATAGCACTGGTGTTGAAAAAGCTCGTGAATCTGCAGATGAAAAGATGACTACCAAAACCCTAGCTTTGGCGTGAAGTTGATGAAGACCAAAAATCAGCTGAAGAAACCCAGTGTGCTCGATCTAATAACACATAATATGAGAAGAACCAACAACAAAATGCAAAATTTGTCAAGAAATTTGGTGATTTCCATAAAAAAAATAGTCAACCACAGCGAATACAATCGACAACCAAAAACTCGACGAAAAAGCTGAAGGGTAACATCGGACGAGTGAAAATCACGAGGTCTAACTGGATCTTAGCTATAATACCATGTTAAAACTAGGATTTCAGAGAGAGATTGAAGAATCCATTGTTAGGGTTGTGAGAACATAGAGAGAGAATCGAGGATTTTCTTATTATTGTGTTAAAAAAAAATCCGCCCTTCAATATACTTGGGTCTGTCTATATATACAGACCATCTGGCCCAAAAAACTAAACTCACATAACCACCTAACCAACTAAACATTATACATCTCAATAAATACAATGGGGGGCTGCGAGGCCAATACAAAGGAACACTAACACTAACTAATACTAACTACCAGATTTATTATGTAATACCATGTGCTCTAATCTCAACAAAAAGTGGGGAGTTTTGGGTGAAATTTTTTTGTACTCACAAAACTTCTTTTTTTTTCAAAAATTATTTTCAACACAATTTTAATTTGTTTTTTAAATTTCACCCAAATTTATATTCAAACGATAGGTAAGTATTATGAGGAGGGTTTGGGGGTGGGGTGCTTGAGCAAAAAGGTTTATTACTCTTTTGTCAAACTAATTATAGATAATAAAGAAGGTAAATCTTAGCCAAACATAATTAATTTCAAATCCATGCATATTAAGTATAAAACAACCAAGAGAAGAAATGTATAATATTTATTAATATGATAATTGTACACCAAACATGAGAGATGAGCTTACATCTAGAGCAGAGATGCGTCAGAAATGAGAGAGCAAAGAAAGGGAAGAGAAGTAAGTATTGGTAAACGAGAGACTTCTCTCGTTTCTTCTGCTGTGTTTTCTTTTATTTTCTTCGAAAATCCCCCTTCTGGTTTTTTTCCCCTATATATAGTTCCTTTCCCTTTTTATCCAATGATCTTTGACTGACATGCATTCTTACAACTGTACCTTTCGTCGTTGCTCGAACACAGTGTTTATTCTATAACGTACGCTTTCGACGATTTGACCCCAACGTGGCCGAGGTGCTCTTTGTTGTTTCGTCCCCTGGGAACGATTATAGCTTGGTTGACCCCTTATCATTCTTCCTATGGATGACCACCACGGTCAGATTTGACCCATACAGTTAGTCCCTATATTCGTCGAGGTCTCCACTTAGCGGACTTTGTCGATTCAAAAGTTAGGAGAAATCTGAATGTTTGTGCCTTGACCGAGGCCTTTAGGTCAAGGTGACGACGTGACGCTTCAATAATACCACTGAACGGTTACGTCTGTTCGGATTTGAACCGTTGTGTCGATTCAATGCATTATGAACAGCCATTGTCATTAAGGCGCATGTTTCCTAGGAATCATATCGTTTCTTGTGCCCTATTAGTTTTGATTGGCGGCTCTTAGGTTTCCTGCTCAGGACATTTATGTTCCTATAAATAAGGAGAAAATACCCTTCTATTTCCACACTTTTCGTCTTATCAAAGGAGTTTTGCAAGCCTTTACCTTCTTCAATACTTCAAATATCTTCACTCTCATGCCAGTCAAATATTGACGCCACCATCGTCTTTCTCTCCCCTTTTCTTACTCATTTACTCCGATTAATCGAGATAAATGGCTGGTACTTCTTCCCATACTGACAGACCCGTCGAAACTACGATGCTGGAAAATGACGCACCCGTTCTCGGAGAAGGAGCAGAGGTGGCGGAAGATGAGGGGATTCCAACAATGCCTGAAATACTGCCCCACCCAGGGAAATTATGGAATGATTTTAATAGCCCTGCCGGAGAAGAGTCGGAGCCTTCGTCATCTACCATGGATGAAACGGTGATTGCGGCGCTAAAGACAAAGTGGGGAATTCCAAATCATATTGAAATGATACCGGCGACGGGAACGGACATTGTGCATCTGCACCGCCCAAGATACTGCGCATTCTACGCGTACCCTTTTGTTGTTAGGTATACAATTTCACTCCGCTCCCTAGTGGTAGACTTTTGCCGCTACTACGAGGTGTGCCTGGCTCAGCTTTCACCGTACGTATATAAACTCTTTCTCATGCTTCTCAAGTTCGCAGAGCTCACTGGTGGTGAGGTCACTTTGGGGTATAAGCTTAACATTTTTGTTCCCCAACTTATTCGAGGCTCGGTGATCCACATGCGTCACTGAGGAATGAAGAGTTTGGTGGTGAAGATGGACGACAAGGCTTATCATAGTTTCTGGGAGAGTTATTTCTTCATGCGGACTGAGCATCTTGTAGTGGAGCCATCAGGGCTTCCCGAGACGTGGAACTTCGCCCGTAAGTTTTCTTTTGTTTGATTTGCGACTTCCCTAGAGGCGGTGGCCGACCGTTTCTCTTTAGGTGGCATTGCTAATTCATTTTCCACGTTCGCATCTGAGAGATTGCCACCCTCGCCCGTTGATGATACCTGCGAATGGGTTACTGCTATTCTTTCCCATACAGCGGGGGTTTGTGAATGGGCGTCCTTCTATGAGAAATACGGGCGTAAGCCTCTCACTGGTAAGTCGGCCCATTGCAATCTCCTTGTTCTTTGTCTTGCAATTTGATATCGTTGCTTACATGATCATTTTTCTCCTTTAACAGTGAGAGTGCAAAGGGCTAGGGCTCTTCCACTCGCGTTCCGTCAACCGGCACCTTTTGCCTGGCCCGCACCGAGGTCCACTGCCCAGCCTACATCAAAAGCTGCTTAACTGCTTCTACGGATGGGGCTGTGTGCATGGAAATTATTCCTCACGCTGAGACTTCGGCTCATGTTGCTTGCTCAACTGGTGAATCTTCTCATGCTGATGACTGAGATGGTCCGTCGAAGAGGCAGCGACTGGAGTCTGAAGTGGCTCCTTCACTCACAGTGCCTTCGGGGGGCGACCTTCCTTTGAAGTGTTTGAACTTGGCGGTGATGCTAACCCGGCTGCGGAGGCAAGCCAGGTGGGCAAGTCCAACTCGACGACAGAGGCTCTGGCTGTTATGATTGATCAACAGGTTACCGTGACGGGAAGTCAGGGTCCCGAGTTCGCTGTTGCCAATTTGGGCAGGCCTTCGTCTTCTAGACCGAATCGAGCTTCTTTTTCGGCTGCAGAGAGGGGTAATGGGGTTATGGTCGATGACTACGAGTCTGACTCCGACCTCGACCCTAATGATGTCAAGATGTTTGAGGAGGGCTTTACCCGTACTGTGGTGAGAGCGGGAGGTCCCTCCCATATACTTGAGATTCCGTCGGAGCTTAACCTTCCGCGGGACATAGAAGGCTTGGTACCGCAATTCGACCTTTATGTTATGTTGCAGAGTGTGAGGCTCTTCGAGACGTAAGTGATGTTGAATTGATGCATGAAGTGGCCACCATGGGCCTGAGGGTAAGTTTCTCCTCTTTATTTCTTTTTTGCGTTCCTTCTATTTTTGGCGGTCTTGGCCTTACCGACTTTTTTCTCTTTTTTTTTGCTCTCAGTCTTACATACTAGAGATTGAAAGTGGGGTCGACACTCGGGCCAAGATTTTTCTGATGATGTTAGAAAAGTACCGGTGCCATCGCAACAAGTGCCATGAGATGCATGAGCGGATCAGGGCGAGCACCGGTAATCAATCTCTTAGTGAGGAGTTGGGGAAAAGGGATCAGGAGAGTATGCAGCCCATTCGCATGAATAGTGAGCTCAAGGAGCTACTTCGTGTGAAGGACAAGGAACTTGAGTTGGGAAAGGGGGTCGCCGCACAGTGAGCATCTTCAGGCGAAAGTGTTGTCGTTGTAGTCCGAGCTTGATCAAAATACCGTCAGGGTTGAGGCTTTGAGTGCGGAGTGGATGGGGAAATTAGCGAGCTGGAGAGAAAAGTGTACGAGTTGGAGAGCGCCGAGAGTGCTCGAGCGTCGGCTTCATCAAAGGCAGCGGTGTTAGAGGACACTCTCCGCGTCCTTCGATCCGAGCATGAATCCGAGAGGGCAACGGCCACACTGAGGGAGGCGAGGCTCGAAGAGCGCATTGGTGAAATTGATCGGGAAGCTTCAAACTTGGGAGATCGGGTCGCTGCACTTGAAGCCGAAAAGGCACAATTGTTGGCCCAAGTTGAATCTGCCTCTACTGCTATTCCTCGCCACTTGCACGAGCTCTGGGTTCATGACGAGGCCAAACGTGACATATACAAGAGTTTGTGAGAGGTAGGCAATATTTCTGAGGCCGCTTATGAAGAATCCCGGACGAAGGCATGAGAGGCTCGTGTCAACTGCGACTATGATCCTGTCACACCAGAGGCCGACGAGGATGCTGATGCTGAGGAGGAAATTCTTGGAGATAATGATGGGGGAATGGCGGTGATGACGCCGAGTGAAAAGTGGCTGCCTTAGTCTATTTATAAATAAGAAAGTTGTTTCGCTTTTGTATATCCTTTGATTTTCTATCCCTTCCCTTTATTTGTTACATCCTTTTGTTTTTGGCATAGACCTTCGGATTTTTGCGTGGTGAGTCACTAGTTTTTTGATTTGGGAGTTCGACCTTGATGGGATCGAGTAGGGTCTCATCGTGTGAATCCGAATGGAGTTGTTTTGAACTCGCGTATTCAGGAGAGATTGACATCTGATTTGTTGCTTTAGGCGGAATCACCCTTGATTCAAACGAGGTCGAATTCAGGTTCGTCATTCTAGGCGAAGTCAGTTTTGACTTGGCCATTCTAGTAGGATTGAGTTCTGACTTGCCGATTTATGAGAAGTCAATTTTTTCATATGTATTCGAGCGGGGTCGAACTTGGAATCAGGAATCTGGAGCGAAGTTAATTTCTGACTTTTGTTTGCGCGAGTTCGAACTTTTTTCTTTTTGACGTTGGCCTTTGGCCGTAGGAGTGTTATTTCGAGTTAAGGTCGAAATATTAACCCGTTGTAATTCAAGCAAGGTTAATTTCTAACTTTTGTTTGCGCGAGTTCGCACTTTTTTCTTTTTGACGTTGGCCTTTGGCCGTAAGAGTGTTATTTCGAGTTAAGGTCGAAATATTAACCCGTTGTAATTCGAGCGAGGTTGAATTCTTCTTTTGGCGATGGCCCTTGGCCGTGAAGGTGTTGTTTCGAGTTATGGTCGAAATGTTAATCTGCTATAATTCGAGCGAGGTCGAATTCTTCTTTTGGATATGATCTTTGGCTATGGGGGTGTTATTTCGAGTTAAGGTCGAAATGTTAACCCGTTATAATTCGAGCGAGGTTGAATTCTTCTTTTGGCGATGGCCATTGGCCGTAAGGGTGTTATTTCGAGTTAAGGTCAAAATATTAACCCGTCGTGATTCGAGCGAGGTCGAATTCTTCTTTTGGCTATGGCCTTTGGCCGTATGAGTGTTATTTCGAGTTAAGGTCAAAATATTAACTCGTCGTGATTTGAGCGAGGTCAAATTCTTCTTTTAGCGATGGCCTTTAGCCGTAAAGGTGTTATTTCGAGTTAAGGTTGAAATATTAACCTGTCGTGATTCGAGCGAGGTCAAATTGTTCTTTTGGCGATGGCCCTTGGCCGTAAGGGTGTTATTTCTAGTTAAGGTCGAAATATTAACCCGTTGTTTCGTTGTCAGATTTCAGACCACCATATTGTCTGTGTATACATCGGAGTGGATCCTGGCTTACTCGGGTTTATTTTTGTAGAATTTTGGGCGTTCCTTGGGGGAGTCCCAGTTTTGCTTAACTTCTGCGTTTTCTGGGTGATTCCTAATTTGCTTAATTTTACTTGCATTGGAGAATACGATGCGTTTCCTGGGTAAGTCCCAGTTTGTTTACTTTTTCTTGCGTTGGAGAATACGATGCATTTCCTGGATAAGTCCTAGTTTGTTTACTTTTTCTTGCATTGGAGAATACGTTGCATTTTCTGGATAAGTTCCAGTTTGTTTAATTTTGCCCGCATTGGAGAATACGAAATCGGGAAATATGAATTGTTGCTGTTTCACTCACTGGGGAGTGTTGTACATGTTTGTTTCATACATTTATTGGGGTTGTTTCCATGTATCTAGTCCCTTCATCGCTTGCCCTGGAGAGTTCGTCGGCAGGCGGGGCGATGAATTATGCTTTGAACTTCAAGATGTCTCCCTCGTCGCCTCGTTAAAAACTTCCCCGAGAAAACCCAATTGATTATTTCATTTTTTAATGAAAAGTGGTTAATAGCTATATCCCTTAACCGTGCTTGCTGCTCCGCGTTGAACTCGTTTAGTGGCTTTCGAATGGAGTCTTCCCTAATTACGTCATAAAGTTCTTCACAACATCCTTATGCACCCATTTCACATGTTAGGCGTAGTTGGTGTATTCGGCGGCTCCCTATTCAGTGCTATGCATGGTTCCTTGGTAACTTCTAGTTTGATCAGGGAAACCACAGAAAATGAATCTGCTAATGAAGGTTACAGATTCGGTCAAGAGGAAGAAACTTATAACATCGTAGCCGCTCATGGTTATTTTGGCCGATTGATCTTCCAATATGCTAGTTTCAACAACTCTCGTTCGTTACACTTCTTCCTAGCTGCTTGGCCTGTAGTAGGTATCTGGTTTACCGCTTTAGGTATCAGCACTATGGCTTTCAACCTAAATGGTTTCAATTTCAACCAATCTGTAGTTGACAGTCAAGGCCGTGTAATTAATACTTGGGCTGATATCATTAACCGTGCTAACCTTGGTATGGAAGTTATGCATGAACGTAATGCTCACAACTTCCCTCTAGACCTAGCTGCTATCGAAGCTCCATCTACAAATGGATAAGATCCTGGCCTAGTCTATAGGAGGTTTTGAAAAGAAAGGAGCAATAATCATTTTCTTGTTCTATCAAGAGGGTGTTATTGCTCCTTTCTTTTTTTCTTTTTATTTATTTACTAGTATTTTACTTACATAGACTTTTTTGTTTACATTATAGAAAAAGAAGGAGAGGTTATTTTCTTGCATTTATTCATGATTGAGTATTCTATTTTGATTTTGTATTTGTTTAAAATTGTAGAAATATAACTTGTTTCTCTTCTTGCTAATGTTACTATATCTTTTTGATTATTTTTTTCAAAAAAAAAAAATCAAATTTTGACTTCTTCTTATCTTTGAAATAATAATATCATTGAAATAAGAAAGAAGAGCAATATTCGAACTTGAATATTTTGTTTTCTAATTTAAATAATGTAAAAACGGAATGTAAGTAGGCGATGGGGCGGATGTAGCCAAGTGGATCAAGGCAGTGGATTGTGAATCCACCATGCGCGGGCTCAATTCCCGTCGTTCGCCCATAATTGGGACAAAACCGGAGTGTGGGAAAAAAAGTATGACTTGTAGGGCATCATTTTTCAGAAGTTGAAGTATTTGAGGTGGGCGATATTCTAGTTGTTTTGTAGTAGTTTTTCTTCCATTGGTTCTAGTTGGAATGCTCCCTTGCTCGCTTGCTCGTACGGCGCTCATGTTCCTGTTTAAGCCAACAAGAGAGGATAAAACAAAATGAAATCTTCTGTACCTCGATCCAACAGGGTCGGCCTTGTAGCGTTGCTTACTCTACTTGGTGTCCGAACGGTTGATGGAACTATGGTTTTATATTCGATGGCCGTGTTCAGCTTTATTTTTTTAGCAGTGTCTAAGCTTTGTGCGGGTTGGGCTCGCCTCACTTGCTGCAGTGTTGAAATTGAGCCTCGTTGATCTCGCTCAATTCGTTCTCACAACAAGGGAAACATGTCATACTTCATTCGTGGACCATCCGATGTGTGGGGGAATGTGAAAGTAGGGTAGGATGTGCTCATTCTTTCAGAGGACTGCGCAACAGGCTGTCGTCCTCTCATAAAGGGTGGGAACATGGGTTAATATACAAGGTGAGTGTGTCAAATGGGGATGTGGTCACACCAGATGACCATGATTCTGTTTTGAACGTGCGTATATCATGCTAAATTTATCGCTACTGGCAAGATGTGGGTTTTGCGTGGACATTGGTTATAACTCCTACTTTTATGTAGCAGCCTGATCTAGATTAGCATGTGAGGTTTACTTACCACTCTTTCGAGTGGGTGGTTGCATTTCGCCGATTTAAGATCTGATGAAAACTAAGAAATTTGGCTAAGAAATCTCCACAGACAGCGCCAAATTGTTTGAGCAAAAAGGTTTAGAACTCCTTTGTCAAACTAATTATTGATAATAAAGAAGGTAAATCTTAGCCAAACATAATTAATTTCAGATCCATGCATATTAAGTGCTAAACAACCAAGAGAAGAAATGTATAAGATTTATTAATATGATAATTGTACACCAAACATGAGAGTTGAGCTTACATCTAGAGCGGAGATGTGTCAGAAATGAGGGAGCAAAGAAAGGGAAGAGAAGTAAGTATTGGTAAAGGAGAGACTTCTCTAGTTTCTTCTGCTGTGTTTTCTTTTCTTTTCTTCGAAAATCCCCCCTTCTGGGGTTTTGCCCCCCTATATATAATTCCTTTCCCTTTTTATCCAACGGTCTTTGACCGACATACATTCTTACGATTGTACCTTTCGTCGCTGCTCAAATACAATGCTCATTCTATAACGTACGCTTTCGACGAATTGACCCCGGCAATGGCCGAGGTGCTCTTTGCTGTTTCGTCCCCCGGGCACAATTAGAATTTGATCGACCCCTTATCATTCTTCCTGCGGACGACCACCAAGGTCAAATTTTGACCAATACAGGGGGTGTTGGATGTGTCCTTCGATATTTGGGCAGAGAAACACTGAAATGGAAGAAACAAGAGGGCACGTTGGCCTGTACTGGGAGAATGGGAAATAGAACATCTGGAAGATACATATTCTTGTGTAAACAACCCCATGTGAATATTGGGCCTTGAATTACTCTCAACTTTGGACTTTTTTGCCCATTTTTGTATACTAACAAACATACACCACCTCGTTATAATGATGATGATTGGCATTAAATTTTAAAAAAATAATAAAAGATTTATAATAACAACCATGCTTCGTAAGATCCATACCTGAATTTTTTGGGATTTTTTTTTTATGTCAAACTCGTTTTTTCAATAATGTGAGATTTGACATGCAGAGAAATCAAGGGAAGTCATTATTTATACATAAATTTTTTTACTTTATATACACATTATAATTTTTCAGTGAAAGTGTTCGGATGAATTCCTTCCGCTCCCCTAGCTCCGCCACGGATTACCATAGGATGAAACCTCTTGAATTTTCAGAGAATGCAGTAGAATGTCATTTGATCATTCAGAGAATGCAGTAGAATGTCATTTGATCATTCAGTCAACCAACTAATTAAACTCTAAAGTCCATATATCTAGCAAACGAAAGTTTGACATTAATATTTTTAAATTTTCACAGCTGAAAGAAAAAGAAAAAGAAAAAAAAAACAAATAAAATCCGCCGCAAACGAAAGTTTGACATTAAATAAAAAGATATAAGAGCAAGTTTATTATTTTCGAATTTGGGCAGATCCTACGAATTTTTCGATCATAGCAAAAAACGAATAAAATGTCTTCGTATAAATGGAGGATTTGGCAAAAATATATACAAAAGAATATATATGTAGATCATGTGAAGTAGCAAAAGTTGCAATACGCTAAAGATACGGTCACGTCAAGTTGCAGATAATCTGGTACATTCTTGTCCAATTTAACAAAAGATTTCATCCGTCAAATCGTATCGTCAAAACTGATTGGTTTGATGTTTGTTTTAGTTGGGCAAATTGATTCGAAATTTGATGGACAGATCGGCAGTAGCAGTCACGGACACTCTATTATAATCTTCATACTGAAAAATAAAAAGTATCGCAACAAAATTATGTAGTTAAACAATACTCCCTCCGTTCCAATTTATATGAATATGTTTGACAGGACAGTTCTGGAGTTTAAGAAAAAAAGAAGACATTTTGAATTTGTGATCCTAAATAAGTAAAAAAGGGATCCAAAGTATTTGTGTGGTTATAACGCTTCTCATTAACGGTAGAATTAGAAATTTAAGCTAAATTGTTTTCAAATTAAGAAAGAGGTCATTCTTTTTTGATCAGACCAAAAATGAAATAGGTTCACATAAACTGAAACGGAGGGAGTAATATTTACTGTTAGTCCTACTAGCAACGGATCAACAATAGATTATCAAAAAAGATTGTTAGCTACGAGCGATTTAGCGGTAGGAAGGGGTGTTTGGACTGATTCTAGCCGGGTCAAAATGGGTTGAGTCAATAAATGAGACCTGTCCAAAAGTAATTTCGACTGAGATGGGCCGGATCAAGATGAACAAAAATTGGGGGAAGTGCACGGTTGGCCACTAATAACACATGTATTTACTTTTAAGCCACCGTTTAAAATGTCTTTAGTCTTTAGCCACTCATTTAATAAACTTTAACTGCCCGGACGAAAATACCCTTCTGCTCATGTCCTTAACTTCAGGACTACATGTCCTTAACTTTTGAACTTGGAACTCTAAGTTCAGGACTTCACGACTACATGTCCTTAACTTTTGAACTTGTAACTCTAAGTTCAGGACTACATGTCCTTAACTTTTGAACTTGGAACTCTAAGTTCAGGGCTTCAAGGCTACATGTCCTTAACTTTTGAACTTGGAACTCAAACTTCAAGACCAAGCGTCCTTAACTTTTGAACTTGTAACTGTAAGTTAAGGACTTTTTGTCCTTAACTTTTGAACGTGTAACTATAAGTTAAGGACTGTCTGTCCTTAACTTTTGAACTTGGAAATCAAAGTTAAGGACCTATTGTCCTTAACTTTTGAACTTGTAACTGTAAGTTAAAGAATGCCTATCCTTAACTTTAGAACTTGTAACTGTAAGTTAATAACTGTCTGTCCTTAACTTTTGAACTTGTGTCCTTTACTATTGAACTTAACTTTAGGACTTCAAGAATACATTTCTTTAACTTTTGAAATTGAAACTCTAAGTTCAGGACCATGTCCTTAACTTTTGAATTTAACTTTATGACTTCAGGACTACATGTCCTTAACTTCTGGGAAGGAATTGCATTTCCTGTTTACTCATCACTCTTTTTCTTATTTTCACAACGTTATATCTTAATCTTTTTTTTAAAATCTGGAACCTCTCCCCATTCTCCTTTTGCTTTTGTAATCGTTTCCTTATGTTCTTCATGCTTGTTTAGCTTATCAACAAGAACTATAACCAAAGGCATTTAACATTCAGTAGCATTAATAGAAGTTCGTACCATTTGGTGCTCTCGTTGACCTTCCTTACCAATGGGTGAAGATGAGGTTCCGAATACACGATTGCGCACCTTAGATGCGGAAATGAAACAGTATAAATACACTGCATTTCTGTTTGGGAAAAGAGATAAAAGAAAGGGTAACACAGTCTTTTCATATTAATTTTAATACACTAGTGACTACTATTGCTAAGCATTAAAAATGCTGGATAAAAAGTAAATATTAGCTTAAACAGTGTCTACCCACGCCATTTCTACGCAAAAATTTGGTATAGCTCAACCTGCTCAACTCTTACCAAGCTTTAATTAATGTATATTATTTTCTTATGAATTGTTTAATTATCAAAATAAAACTTTTTTTTTATTTTGTTATGATCATATATAACGTATCAAAAAATAAAATTATTTTTAAAATATTCTGAGAATGTTGCTCATGGATCAATTTTGGCTAAAAATCAACCCAACTTTAGATGTACTGGACCAAGATGAGCTAAGTTCAACAAATTGGCGAGTTAACGATCCGTCCAACCTTGGGCGTATTGGGCAGATCATATTTTTCTGGACCAATTTTGACACCTCTAGATATATTAGTGACGAAGTTCATAGTCAATTCAATTTTTTTTTTTAGCTCTTGTCAAACAATTGGGTCCCAATAACTTCTTTTTTTTCAATTTACTTTGAAGAAAAGATGCTTTTAATAACATAATCATCGTCGGATTTTGTCAATGTTTGGTGAAGTATGACAGGAGTGTAAGTCAACTCCTTTTGAAGCATTTTGAATTTACTCAGACAAGTTCGTTGAAGTATTTTGAATTTTTTCACGCAAGTATCAAGAACAATTCAATTCTCATAATAAACAAGACGAATTCAAACTTAATATTGAAAATTAAACTGCGAATTCAAAATCTCTAGGATGATACTTCTAATAATACTATGTATAATTTATGTAATCTTTAATAAAAAGAGTAATCCTCCATTTTGGTACAATATTTGGGACTACTTCAATTCATAATCACCTCTATATGGAAGAGAGTGAAAGTCTTAGCTTGAACCCTACACCTAGGCAAGCTACGATAACAACAACTAAATTACAATTCAAGTCAACTTGCTTTTGTCATTTTTTATATATCTTTTATTTGGCTTTTATACAAATTCGAAGGTTAATAAGTACTACATATCAAGTTGTTGGCCAACATAATATAAAAAAGAAGTAGACTAGGAGTGTGTTGCGATGAATATGTACATTCTTTCACCTATAATTAGAGTTTTCATACTTGAGCCTCGAGAATAAAGAAATTCCTTATAGAAAATATTTACCTTTTTATGATTCATTTACACCAAAAAAATAAATTATTTTCGTGTGATTTATAAGTTATAATTTTTAACTGTGAAATTAGCCACTAATATGTACATTAGGATAGATTGTCTTTATCCGAGCGTAAGCTTTTCACCGTTTTACGGATCCTATAAAAACACAGAATACTTTGTGTATTGAATTGCCCTTTTATTTACAATGAAAATCTTGATTAGATGGATCAGTATGTCTCAAATATAAGATTTTCATAAATAAAAAATAAAAATTATGAGAGGAGGAAATAATTCAAAAGGTAAGGGAAAATGTAAGACAAATGAAATTTGTCATGTAGCTGTTGTCTGCCGCATCCTATTTTGAAATCTCTGCTCCCTCCCTTTGTTTCACCGTCTAGAGACTCCCCTTACCCCCCCCCCCCTACCTCCCCCCCCCCCTTAAAACCCCCGGCATTCACTCTCTATATTTTCAACTCTCCACACTACACAAAACTCCAAGCTAGCTTTCAGCCTCGTAAAACATTCCTTTCAGCTTCTTTATATAGGGAAATACTCCAAGTTCTATTTTCTTCTCTGCTTCTAAACGTTGGGTTTTTTCTAAGAAATTAATGGCGGTTTCGTCGAGATCAGTTAGAGCAACGGAGCTACTTCAAATGCCTAAGAAATGGAAAGATAGAGAAACTAGCCCTGAACGTACCAAAGTTTGGACTGAAACTCCAAATCATAAACCCAAAACCGAACGCAAGCTGCCCGTTGTTTACTATCTCACGAGAAACGGCCAACTCGAACATCCCCATTTCATGGAAGTTCCTCTTTCTTCCCCTGACGGCCTTTATCTTCGAGGTAAGCAAAATTTTCACTAGCCAACTTAACTTCATATATCAAATTAACAAAAATAATAGATCTCAAGGCTTATCTGGTGCAATTCTATTACAAATGATAACGTTGAGCTTCAGTTGTTACCAATATGTTGAAATAGTTGAGTTGCGTTTAAGCTGATTGAGACGCCATTGTCATAAAAAAAGTTGTTACAATTATGTTTTGGAAGTGTTTTTAGCATTTGGTTTGAATGTACAGTTTTTTTTCTTCCAGATGTGATTAACCGCTTGAATTTTCTCCGAGGAAAAGGCATGGCTTCTCTGTATTCCTGGTCAGCCAAAAGGTGAATTATAATTATTTGAGTTTTTATTATCAATTTCAAATATGTGTCACGAGTTTCATTCATCTATGGACTTGATTTGATTTTTTTTTTGTTGCTAATTTTGAGCAATTCAGAAGCTACAGAAATGGATTTGTGTGGCATGATTTGTCGGAGCACGATTTTATATTTCCAGCACACGGTCAAGAGTATGTTCTCAAAGGCTCAGAACTTGTCGACGGTGAAATTACAATTGCATCTCAATCGGAAGAAGTAGAATTCTCCAGTTCGAAAACTCCGGTGCCGGAAGTGAGAAAAATTGGCGAAGATCGTGAATTCCCGGCGGTTTCACGGCGGCGGAACCAGTCGTGGTGTTCTGCTGATTTCCACGAGTACAGAGTGTATAAGGCAGAGTCTAGCGAGGATTCCACGGGAAAAGCCGCCGCCGATGCGTCAACTCAAACCGACGACCGCCGTCACCGGCGAAGAGAAATCGGAATCGTCGAAGAAGAAGAAGAAGAGAGAGATTCCGGTCAAAGCCAGTCAACGGAGCTGAGCCGAGGAGAAATTTCTCCACCACCATCTGATTCAAGCCCTGAAACACTCGAAACGTTGATGAAAGCCGACGGTAGAGTAATCGTACGATCAGAAACAGTCAACGAAGATCAAACGGCTAACAATAATCAATCATCAAATGGAAAGGGCAGCAGCAGAGCATCTTCCGTGTTCATGCAATTATTATCGTGTGGGTCAATGTCCTTCAAAGATTGTGGGCCCGGATATTATGGGAAAGATCATGGGCTTTCCTTGATTTCACACTACAAATCAAGGTTGCCACGTGGACCGGGATTGAATCAGGTGGAGAAGGATGCAGAGAATACTACGGTGGAGTATCAAGGAATCATAGAACGAGTTAAGCTAGAGGATAAGGAGTACTTTAGTGGAAGCTTAATAGAGACAAAGAAGGACGAATATCCAGCTCTGAAGAGATCTTCTTCATTTAATGCAGATCGGTGAGTTAACTTCTCTTTGTGAAATTTGTTGTTTGTTTCTTTAGCTTCGTGTCAAAAATCACTATTACATGACTAACACTTTTGCTTAGTTCCAAAATACCTTACTTTGCTTAGAGAGATTCGATGTATAATGTCTGTTTCATTCAAAATTTGTCCCTTTGCCTAAAGTTAAGTAATTTATCCAACTCATGTAACATGAACTAGCTAGATGCTTTTCTTTATCCTAGTTTCTATCGAAAACAACCTCTTTATTTCCATAAGATACACATTATTCTTTTTAGACTCTGAGAATATATTGAGTATGTTATTGTTATAACTATTACAACATGAACTAGCCGTAAAAATGAGATTCAAAGGTGCAATTTAGCGGTCAATGAACTCAATGAAAATTATATGAAAGAATAGGTTTTAATAGAGGCAAAACTAAAAAGTGATTTTGTTCATCTGACTAAGTTTTTGTAAGTAGAGTATCGAAGTACTTGTACTAACGAGAAGTCGTACTTAGTTAAGGTATGCACAAGCTAACTAGAATATCATCGTTGTTAAAAATTAGCTGTAACTGCAAAGGCCTCTTTAACATTACGTTGAAGATAATACATGGTATATGTATAGTTATTCAACAACAACAACAAATTCAATGTAATCTCATAAGTGAGATCTGGGAAGGGTAGTGTGTCTTATCCCTACTTTTAAGAAGGTAGGAAGGCTGTTTCTGATTACATGTATAGTTATTCATAAATACATAAATCTATACTAAGTTTAAGTTTTGTCACACAAAATAGTTATTAACACTAGAATCCTAGGAAAAATTATTTGGCGTCCTTATTGCTTTATCTTGTTAACTAGGAGTTATCTGGTGTTTATGAAAGGCTTTTTCATGTGGTCACTGGTCAATCAGTCTGCAATCTGAAACATTATTCAAGAGAGTAAATTTTCAGACTTAAAGAGGTTCTGCAGTTTCTGGTTCTGGCTATTTGCATTGGGCAATTATTATTTTCCACTTAAAGAAAAAAATAGCTTCTAGTCAAGTTTATTCATCACTACACGTGAATTACTTAAAGGGTAACCTCATGACTGATTGGCAATATGTGAGTAAATTGATCAACTTTTTTTTTTCAAGATTCGAGTAGGGGTAACTTCAAACCTGTGAAAATATGTCCTGTTTTCATGATTGAAAAGTACAATTTCTGGATTGGCTTATCTACTGATCTTTCCTCTTGTAACTTAGTATACTTAGTATAGGGGTATTGGTACAATGTCTCAATCACATTGCCCTCCAAAGTTAGAACTAAAATTTATAGCACTGTCTTCCTAAATGGTACATATCAACATCAATAACTTCTGTAATCTTTCAGAATTGCAACAGCATAGTTTGCAGGGAAAAAAATACCTAACTTATGTATCCTACTATTCTATTCATGTGGGGCTGTTTATCTCTAATCATTCACCAATGCCTCTTATCTTCTTTGAGTTATGGTGTTATGAATGTGAGAAAAAGTACATAATTAGGTTACCTTTTAACATAATTACATGTGTTTTCTCAATGATAAGTATAAACTACAGTAAATATATATATATAATGTGAGTGTATATAACCCAGTAAAATATCACAAGTGGGGTCTGAGGAGGGTACTGTGTGTGCACACCTTACCCCTACCACGAGGGAATAGAGAGACTGTTTTCGATAGACCATCGGCTCAAGAAGACGAAAAGAGACAATATGTCACTGTATATAACTCAAATCTTTTTCTTTTTTGTTTAAATGCAAAATTTCATTTTCTTTGTTTTTTGTGTTTTGGTTTGCAGGAGCTCAAAGTTGGAACTGAGGGAGAAAGAGATAGATGAAGTGAAAGCAAGATGCATTCCAAGAAGGCCAAAGAATCAATCCACCAGAAAGGAAGGAAGCAGTAACTTGTCTTGCAGTAGCAGTGCTAGTATTTCAAGTAGTAGCAGTAGCCAACATGGTAGCAAAAGAGTAGTGGTTCAACCCCAAGTCTAGAATCTTTAATTAAGCCATAATTTAGAGTCAGAAACATTCACCAGAACAACCTCTTTTAATCTCCTTGGTAGTTGTAAATATGGAGTATCTCTGTAAGCTAAATGAAAAGAACAAATTCCAGCTAGTAACAGACAAGAAAAAGGTGTCATTCTGGGTGAAAACATGATGTGATACCAAGAAACATAGGACAAAATGAGCTGTTGACTTCGGGAAAAAAAAAAGTGAGAGGCTGCTGCTTCCTTTTAAGAATTTCAATATACTTCTTTTGTTTAAAGTGGATGGAATTGATTGATTTTTTGCTTGACGCTTTATAATCTAGAAATGAGCTAAGTTTCTATTAGAAACAATATTTCTGCATGTCCAGGGTAGGTATAAGGCTGCGTATATCATCCTCTCCTCAAGACCCCACTTGTGGGAATACATTAAAATTTTTTTTGTTGTTTTATAATCTAGAAATGTGCTGTATTGACCATTAGGTCGCCTAAAGTTAAGTTGTCAATCAAACTACTGTAAATTATCCTTAAACACAAAGGCCAAATAAATGAAGGGGTGGAGTAGCTCAAGATCAACCCCCTCATGAAAAAATGTGTGTACGAGAAGTTGATACTGATATTCTATCATTTAACTGGCGTATGTATTATTGCATTATCGTGCTAACTATGAGCTATTTTGAACATACGAAAGGCTTTTTGATATGGTGAATAAGTCTGTAATCTCAAGTACTGATACAAAATCATATGTACTTGAGACAAAATCAGATACAGCTTTTTAAGAGCACTCTAAAATGTTCAATAGAAGGATACAGGCAAGTGACCAAGGAGTATGGTGACATGGATGCGATCTTCCATCCATCCAGAGATTTCGGGTTCAAGCTGCGATGAATAGGATAAATTGGATTCCACTTTTCTTCATGATTCGAGGTGGATAACTTTTTGAGGATTGAAGCCCGTGAAATGTTGATTCTTTTGTCCTATTCCTAAGAAAGAGAAAATAATAGATTAAAGACAAGGAAAAGTTTGTGAGTTGGTGAAAATATGGAGAAACATAGGACAAAATGGCTTTGTATTGACTTGCAAATCACGGCACGGATCCAAGATTATTGAGAAAAGAAAGTGAGAGAGGACTGCTGCTAATTTCAATTCGACTTCTTTTGGTGGAAACTTTGTGAATGGAATTGTTTGCTTGTCGCTTTCCATGTTGGATCACTGTCTTTCCATATGAAATTTTTCTACTCATTTTTGTTGACATTGAGACTTGAGAGCACTCTAATTTACGTTAAACATTGGGAATTACATATCTTGTCTTGTCCTATAAACTTGTGCACTTAAAATTTGCTAAACTGCTCTTACTTTGTATTTTTCACCAAGAATATTTATTAAAACAAAAAAAGGAAATACGCTCATAATCTACTATATATACATAAAAAAATTGTACTTCTTATATATATATATATATATATATATATATATATATATATATATATATATATATTCTAATTCTGTATTTGTGGACAACTTTGACCATCCAACATGCCCCTGTTCACGCCCCCGATCTCTCTTCTCCTCCGGTGGCAGATGCAGAGCTCGTTCACCGGATTCATCTGAACCTACTATTTTTGACGCATAACATAATTTATATTTTCTTTGTTTCAAATTAGATGAGGTAGTTTTCTTTTTATTTTGTTCCAAAATAAATGATATATTTTTAAATTTGAAAACAATTCAACTTTAAATTCTTCATTTTACTCATTTTACAAGTTTTTATAACCACACAAATATCATGATCCCACAAAGTTTTTATCCCTTAAACTTTTAATACCATAAATTTCAAAAGTCTTTTTTTTTCTTTTTTCTTTTCTTAAAATCCGTATCGAATTAAACTACCTCATCTAAATTGAAACGGAGGGAATAAAAATTTAATCCTAAATTTGCCTTTGTTCTCCTATCCAAATTTAGATGGCAGGATATGGGACTATATTTTGGAAAACTTGTGGATGGATTATTTGCTTGTCACTTTGCATCTTGGGTCATTGTGTTTAACTATTATAATATAAGAATGTCCTATCATTTTGGTTTAGACTTGAGTAGACACTTGAGAGCTTTAATTTGCCATAAACATTGGAGTAGTATATTATATGACTTGGTCAAATTCCAACTGGTACTATGTTGACCTTCTCTACCACCTAGTTTTTGATAGCTTTCGACAAGTAAGTAATCTTTGTACATAGCTCCACGTCGATTAGAATACCTATGAATTTTATACGTTGCATTGACCATTAGCTTCTTTAAAATATATAAAAAAAATATCGTAAAAACGATAAATATTAAAAAATATTAGGTCATTATAAAAAGTTAAATACCTTAGCTCCACCTTTCAGACCTTTGAATAATTGTCCACCTTGTCTTATATCGAAGCAACAAGATTCTCCCCACCTTCTTCTTCATAAGAAAACTATGTCAAAATAGGACAACCAATTGTTTATTCTTCGTAGAAGTGGCAGACTAAATCAAATAGTTTCCTAACTTTTTTATGCGAATTGAGATATGGATTTTAATTTTTTTTTAAAGTGAAATAATATAGCTACGAATTCCATGCGTATAAGATGAGAGCTAGGTGCATTTTCTTTTCTGGATTTCCTCGTAGTCGTCATAGGAGTATACTCAGTGTGTAATAAATATATAATCAATGTATTACGTATACACATGGATTATACATAGTACACGGTGGTTAAACTGGCTAAATTTGTAAGATAGAATTTAGGTTATCTTTTATAGTGGGCTTTGTTGGGCTGTTGTGTAGTGTAAAAAGGGATCTTTACACAAATAGTCGGTCAATTCACTATTTTTTATACATATATTGTACATTCGCTGTTTATTTTTATGGATGAACGGCTATTTAAGTAAATACTTGGGATGTTTACCTTGCTATACTATAATAGAAACATATTTACTACCTTTATTTAGGTTCCTTGTTAATTACTTTATATACCTATATTTACTAGTTTTATACAAAACCATAAAAAAAGAGAAAATGCAACATACCTTAAATATAACGTATCAGTTACACATAATCCCCTACATTTAAGATTCTCTTCCTTTTCCAAAAGGATTACAAAAACATCTTCCAATTTTGTACTTACCGGTCGTAAGAATTCTCCTTTTCCCAGTGATGCCGAAAATCTTTCTTACCCAAAAATCTAGCCTACTCACTCCTCTTCCAAAGCTTTTGATATCAGATTTCTCTCTTTCAATCATCCACTGTTATCCCCAAAAATGCAGATTCTTTCTTCTTCCAAAGCTTTTGATATCTGATTTTTCTCTTTCAATCCTCCAAAATCTATATTGAAATAAATAAACCCATAGTGAAAGAGATTACAAGAACAAGGTTGCAAGTTTCTGCAGCTCAAAGGGGAGAAAATTACAAACTAGCAACAAAAAGAATGATATGTACTTCCAAGAAATAATTTACACAAAACAAGGCAACTATGAACCAAAGGCAGTCACAGATTTGCAAAACTACCTTCGTCGTGGATACTTTACACTTGAAATACACCTATCATTCCTCTAATTTACACATATTTGCTCTACAATCAAGTTGTGGGTGAGTTGTGGATATAATACTAATACAATTATAATGCTATTATGTTAAATTATTAGTGTAGAGTTGTGATTGAAACTTGAGGAAATAAAGATCATAATTGTATCACAATTTTTCAGAAATGTATCGCGATTGTATTATAATTGTATATGTTTCATAATTGTTGTAGGAATTATATTATAAATGTATGATACTTGTATAGTCATTGTATATTATTACGAGCAGTTGTGAATTTTTGTGACGAATTTTAAAATTTGTATCACAAATATGATAATTTTATATTAATTTATTAGTATTGTATCATGTATTATTTTGGGTATTAATGTACTAAATACAAGTTAGATATAATTATGATACAAGTATGCTACATTTATATTTAGGCATTGATGTATATGATACAATTCAACTACAATTATGATATAGTTATCATACAATTTCTGAATATTTTTCAATAATATAAAGCTGTAGGCAATGGTGAAGAGAGAAGATGGAGATTCTGGACGTAGATTAAGGGATTTTGATTTTAAAAAAGGGAGAGAGAAGAGGAGAAGGGGAAAAAAAAGATGTAATTGAATCCCTTAATTGAAGGTACTAATAATGGGGTAGGAGCCTTTTAAGAAGTAATGTATACAAGTTGTAAGAAAAATTTAGATACTTATTAAAAACTCAAAACATAGAGACATAGGCAAATAAGTTTCTAATATAGTATAACTAGGTAAAAAATCTTATGAAAAATATGAGGGGCTTCTCCATTCTAGTGACACATGGGCCTGTTCTATGGGGAAATTGGACCAGGCTAGAGTTATGGGCTTATAATTCTTCAAAATATGGGCTGAGATGTGGGCCTTATGTAGTTATAAGAAGATCATCAGAAAGTGAAACTTGGTAAAAATAGCATGTGTTAATCAGTTTTTGGACTGATCATTCAATAATAGCCAACATTTGCAAAGTCATTAAAAATAGCCACTATTTTGTTGCCACAGAAAGTTCCAGCATAATATACTGGAGATCGGTACACCTATGAACTTCCAGCATATTATGATGGAACTCCAACACGCGGAAAGTTCCAACATAATATACTGGAGATTGGAGCACCTGTGTATGAACTTCCAGCATAATATACTGGAGTTCTAGTATATTATACTGGAATTCCAGTATATTATACTAGAGTATTTTTCAGATTTTGAATAATGTTTTCGTTCAGATTTTTATTACAATGGCTAAATTTCGATTACTTTTGAAACTGTGGCTATTTTTGAATGACCACTTGTAAATTTGATTATTTTTAAATGGCTCCCTGAAACTTGTGATACTTGCCTCGGTAGAATTGCAGGTTATCTTTATTACATTTTCAGATCTTTAATGGAAGACGTTGGCATTTGATTTCAAACTCTGTATTTAGCCAATTTACAATTCAGTTTCTATTTGATCAAAGGAAGCATAACAGTGGATTTTATATTTTATGCTTTGATGGTGCAAAAATATTTCACAATCTTAGTGTAATTTGACCGGCTCTAATTGGTTTATCCACGCTTTTCAGGTTACTAGTCATGTTCAACATGGATACTTAGATGTATTTAATATTGGAATTTTTACCTCTTATAGCAAAGGTTAATACCTTATTTATTTTAAATAAATACCATTTAAAAAAATTATATTCTATAAATACCTTTTAATGTTTATAGCAAAATATATAATTTTGGTTACCTCCTATCCCTAAGCCACTAAATATGTTATTCAGTTACATTATTTTTTCTTTCTCTACTTTGATACATGTCATTTTCTTCCCACATCGATGTCGCACTTCTCTGGCGAATGTTCTCTATCCTTTTCCTCATAATAACAAAACCTCTCAGATTCACAAAATCGGACCCCACCCCCAAAATCAAAAGCACCTCTCCTCCGTGCCGGAGGCCAATATTTTGATCCTTTGCTTCAGTTTCACCGCCTCCTTTCTTCTATTCACGCAGTTATTAATCTTTTTCACCTCAATTCCAGCAAGAACAACATATAAAACTGTAGCGGAATAGCTGTGTATCCGCACATCTGCCACACCCTACCAAAACCTCTCAGATTTCACAAAATATGGATAGTTTCACCAGTAAAATACAGAATTTGGATGCGTGCCCGAAGATCAATGAGGATTTATACATATATTTTAATGTATTTTCAACGTATCACGTTGTATTTTCATGTATTTTATTGTATTCACTGTCTTTTTATTATTATAATTCAATGTATCTCACTGTATTCTATGTATTTCATTGTATTCACTATCTTTTTTTCATTGTATTTCAATGTATCCCGCTGTATTCTATGTTTTTCATTGTATTCACTGTCTCGCTATATGCCATGAATGTATTCATATATTTTTTTAATTAATATAATTTATGTATTCAGATGTATTATATAATTTCTCTAAAGATTGCTATGTTTTTGGGGTATTTTTCGGTTGACAATCTTTTTTATAACTGGAAATACAAAATTTGTGTGTTATAATTGAGTTTGTTGAGTTATATTAGGACTCTATTATGTTAATTGATTTACTTTCCGTTTAAAAATAGTGTATTCCCCTGTTTCACGCCGTGAATACAGTCGAATACAATAATCTGTCCATATGTAATCCCATGTTTCACCCCATGAATACAGTCGAATACACTAGAATACAACAACTGATTAACTGAACTTTCCTGATTCACGCCTATTTTTGCTATTGTATTCATGAATACAGTAGCTTAAATACATCTTATAACAACAGAAAACGTATCTACAATCCGTAATATAGCAAATGATATCTATAGATAGCTAATTACCATTAAAAGATAGTGCTTTATGAAAATTGCTCTTTAATATTTAGGTAACATAATTGTAAAAACATTTTAACAGCATCTGTGCATAAGGTTGAACAGTTTGCAAAAACCCAGCAAACAGGTTCAGCCCATGACACGGAGCTGGTCCAGCAAACATAGGCTTTATCTTGGTTAAACAATATGGGCCTCACTTAAGGCCCAATAAGAATTTCTATTCCCGTGAATTGGAATAGGCCTATATCTAGATTGGGCTTAGAGACAGAAATTGACCTTTTTAAAATCATCGTTTGTATTTGATGATCCAGCTAATTTTTCTTTGTTGGAAAAATAGCCCACGTCAGAATTTTAAAATATGTTGGTTAGAACTTTAGAACACGTTAGTTGGCATTTTGAAGTAAAATAGCATGGTATAGTCAGTTTTCGGACTGGTCATTCAAAAATAGTCAGCGTTTACCAAGTCAATAAAAAATAGCCACTATTTTGCTGCAACAGAGACCGGTCCAACATAATATATTGGTGTTCGGTGCACCTGTGTATGAACTCCAGCATATTATACTGGACCGATATACTTTGCTGGCTCCAATATAATATACTGGAGACTGGAGCATCGGTGCTCCAAATTCCAGTATATTATGCTGGACCGGTATACTTGCTGGAACTCCAGTATATTATGCTGGAGTTCTAGTATACTTGTGCTAGAAATTATGATGGAGTTCCAGCATACTTATTCTGGAACTCCAGTATAATATGCTGGCGTATTTTTCGGGTTTTGAACAATGTTTTCGCTCAGATTTATCTTTACATGAAAAGTGACTAAATTTTAATTACTTTTGAAACTGCGCTATTTTTGATCGACCAGTTATAAATCCGGCTATTTTTGAATTTCTCCCCATTTTGAATCAGGAATCCTGACAATAATTAGAATTTTCAGTCACAATATGAATTGTGGTGACTGTTTCTAATATTGTAGCCAATTGCACAAAATACGTTTAACTGTCAGAATTTTGTGACTATCACCGTAACTTGCAAATATGGCAACTGTCAAAATATGACAAATCGCCATAAGATTTGCCCAAATTGTTTTTACTAATGTGCTTCTAAATTTTAACCAAAGACTATTTTCCTATGTTTTTTTTTAATTAGGATCAAAATTTAAACAGTGACCAAATAATTCTATTTGTGCAAATTATCCCCCAATTCTAACGTCTAAGCCTCTTCTCATCAGTAATGGAATAGTAATATTTGCGTTGACCAGAAAATGCCCCATTGAATAGAAGTCCTTAAAACTTCTATTTATTGCTTCCTCGTATAAATATTAATGGAGTAACATCAGTACTACTTCAGTAGTTAAACAAGTTTCTTTTGTTAATTTTTTTTCCAGTTTATGTAGTACTTGAAAAAATAATAAGTAGAAGAACGAATTCATATATAAATTAATTAGGTGTAATAACCCTCGAACTCTTAATTTTTTGGTACCAAGAAAGTCTTTATTTTAATCTTAGATTTAGTGAATATGTGGACTGTACACGACGTGATACTAAAAACAAATAGAACAATTACGTAACATTGCCTTGCGAGGTCCATATAATCATATACTTTGCTATCATTGTTACATTTTAATAAAATCTTTGGAGAAAAAAGAGCACTTGTCAACTAGAAAATAAAGATTAAATTATTTGCAATATTATAACATTCCCTATCGCAATGTTTCCTTGATCTTAGGACTTAGATCACTCGCTTACTTCATTTTCTCCTACCAGTTAAAATAAAAGTAAATATTTGGTGGTTACAACTTACAAGAGGAGTAAACCTTCATTAGTATTTGAAGTTCTCATTGTTAGAGAAGAATCTTCAAAATGATATGCATTATATTTTGAGTTTTATCAAATAGCTGATTTAAATAGTACTCTTTGTGCACATATCTTCAAAGAAATAGATGGTTCAACCTTTAAATCTTGAATTTTATTGCCGCAAAAACTATATCTGAAATTGCCAAAGAATTAGTAGGAATGCTAGAGTGAAATTATTAGGTCGACTATGATGTATGAAGCGGAGTATTGGCCAGTCAAGAGCTCTCATGTTCAGAAGCTGCAAATAGCGAAAGGTGAGAATGTTGAGATGGATGTATGAGTATACCAAGAGAGATAACATTATGAATGAAAATATTGGGGACAAGATGGAAGTGACATCCGTGGTGAATAAGTTGTGGGAAGCGATTAAGATGGTACAGGCATATAAAGAGGCCCCAATGAGAAGATGTGAGAAGTTGGTCATGGTGAGTCTAAGGAGAGCTAGAGGTAGGCTTAAAAAGTATTGGGAGAGGTGATAAGACATGACATGACACAACTGCAACTTATCGAGAACATGACCCTTAATAGGAAGGTGTGAAAGTATTACATCCCGTATTTTAATATTAGGATGAGTCGTAGTAATCTATATGAGTTCGAAAGGATTATGTCTAATAGGAGGTTATAGAGGGTTTAAAACATTATTATTATGAGACCCTGTAAGTTTACAACCTTAATATCGTTAGATATTATGTTAGTGTGGTATTTTTTTTAAGTGAAGTATTTTAGTAAAGGTTTTATAAGTATAATTTTGGATAGTTACCATTATTACTACTTTCGGATATACAGTATATCGTCTTCGTATTATAGATGTTATACCTTAGCTTCCTTTTTCTTTTAAAACTTGGAATTGAGGCAAAAATTTGAATTCCTAATTTGATACCAGAGTCAACTTAGAGGTTAATATTTTGATAAACATAATAATGAGAGGATATGTCGCAAAATTTCCAATTGAATAACCTCAGGAAAGTTTTAAAATGATTTATTGAGTTATGACTTAAAAGTCCACAAACCAAGTTCTTGTTTATACTTTATTTGAACTAAATAGCCATTATGTTTCCATATCATTAGAATATTAAAGGATCATTTTGTGCGGTATCTCAAAGGCCTTGACGGTACTTATGTATTCATGTTTTAAGAACGATTGTTCATTAATATAACATTTGCCCACTTACAATTGTACATTACGAGTTGTGGCCATGTTGACCCATGATAGTTACAAAAGGAATGAATGAGTTACAGAGTGGTTCACTCGGGCCACTACGGCACCGGGTGTCAGCCACGCCTCCCCAAGTTTGAACGTGACCGAAAGTCAAGAATTAGAGTGGAAGGCTAGTAGGTAGTTGTAAGTGTATCTTTTTCTTACATGTAGGATCAATAATATTCTCGTATTTTCGTATACTAAGATTTATATTATTATTAGTTCTTTGTTTTGCTTCAATTTTCTTGTTATCTTGTTGTTGTTGATACTGTTTTGTGTTAATGTTTTCTTTCCATGATTTAGACACTATTGTTTTCTTTTCAACAATATTGTTACTATATTTTTCCTTAGTGGAGGGTCTACCGAAAATATCCTTTCTACCTTCATAAGGTTGGGGCAAGACTGCATACATATTACTTTCTCCGGACCTCACTTGTAGAATTACACTGAGTTTGCTGCTGCTAGTGGAAATTAGTTGGTAATACTACAATCACAGGTCAATCTACAACCGGATTAGTAAAGTCATTTGGCATGGTAATACTAATTAAGAAAGGTCTAAAGTTTAATAGGTAAAACATCAATAGATAAATCAATTAGTAATATTACAAAGATTTAGCAAAGTGATTGATGATAAGAACTAACATATATATATATAATAAGGGACAATGAAATTACAATTAGACATTCCAACTAAAAGGCTTTCTCTTCCAAATTCACCCTTGTATTTATCCTATATTATTTTATCTACTAAAATGTATTGTCCATAAATCAAGTCACTTTCAAGCCTTTTTGGTAAGACATGATAGCCCCTTAGACTAACTTTTACAAGTAACGTGATACGTGATAGTACTATAACTTCTTCATAAGCCTCCTTTTTACTCCTACTATTATTATTATTATTATTATTATTATTATTATTATTATTATTATTATTATTATTATTATTATTATTATTATTATTATTATTATTATTATTATTATTATTACTATTACTTAGTTCACACTTCTATTTTGGTAAATTAAAAAATTTCAAGGTCATTTTAAAACATTTTTAGTTTTTGGCGAAATACAAACGGTCTCTTTAAATTGTCAACAACGATCAAATAGACACTTTAACTTCGCCAGTGACCTGATAGACACCCCTCTCAACCCGTATACCATATTTTATTACATAATATAGATAAGAGTGGGCAAAGATAAATAGGGTAATTTTAAAGATCTCCACCATATTTACCGTTATGACACTAGTCAACCTTGTGTTTTGTAATGTTATATACCTTCCATATTATGATTTTTGGTAACAATATAAATTTCACTATTTTTAAGTTTTACCCTTTTGTAATTTCATTGTTATTTTCAAGGTTCTGCAACTCTTAAATAAAGAAGAAGATAATGTTGCTTTATTACACTACTTGGCTAGAGTTACAAATCTCTATTATATTTATTGTAAAGAGCACTGGAAGCAAAAAAATCAAGAACGAGAAAACAAAATCTAATTTACAAGCCATGTGTAATAAACATCCAACATAAATGTAAAATGTTCTTACTACAAAATAATAATGAATAATTAAAAGTATATAATCAAAAATAAAAATACTTGAAAGCACAAAAATATAAAATTATTTCTATAAAGTAAAAGATTGTCTAACCAGAAGAAAAATTATCGATAAACTGTGTCTTAAAGTAATAAAGATAAAAAAGCAACATTGAAGTAAAATTAAAGATAAGCATATGCCTCATTATATATTAACAAATTTACTTCTTAAATCTACATAGATTTTCGCTACAAAAATTCAAATGCAAAGCTGTGAAGCTTTCTTTTATTTTTCTTTCTCATTGAATTAATCTCATAAATAATCAATTTTTATATCTTTTAAAGATTTGAAAGATTAATCAAAAATACAATATAATATCCTTTTCTATTTTATAAAAAAGAGATATTTATGTAATGAAACTTAAAAACTAATAATTAAAGTTGAGGAAGGTAATTACGAAATACTACATCAATATATATTACTTGAAACCAGTTTCTTAACAAGAAATAGAAACAAAATAGGTAATTATAGTATTTAAACCATATGAGAGGTAATTAGTATTACTAAAGCAAACCAAGAGAGTTTTTGAAATTATGTCTATAAATAATCAGAAGAATTAACCCAAATTACTGTACACCCAATTGCTTAAACTAAAATAGACGACGAATGTATAATATATACTTGATATGTTTATAGCCGTATACAATCTACGTATAATCTATTTAACCATAAATGGTAAATCCGATGATTATCCATTTAATATTTAGTATTAGGCTTGGGCCGGGGCTTAACAATATTAGTATATATATATATATGTAGTGGACAATTGGATAAATCGTCCTATCCCCTTAAGCAATAAATTTATTACGACATTGACCTACACTTGCCAGACTTCTGGGTGTGGCTGCACCCATTATTTTAAACTCTAACTACGTGTAAATCTATAGTTGAAATATTTTATGATATGTATTTTACTTATCATATAAATTTATATTAAGTTCACTGGCTTCGTCAGTAAGAAGTAAAATGTGTTGTGGCATTCTATAACTCTACCTACATGCTTTAAAGCAAATAATTATCTATCTTGAAAAGCAATTCAAAGCTGTTGAACTGTGTGAACTTTCTCGTTGTAAAATCTTAAATTATGAGGTTTATTTATTTGCTTATGTTTTTCATATGTCCTGGGTAGTCTTGGCGTAATTGGTAAAGTTGCTGCTATGTGACTAGGAGGTTACGAGTTCAAGCCGTAGAAATAACCTCTTACAGAAATGCAGGATAAGGCTGCGTACTATAGACTCTTGGCCCGATCCTTTCTTGGACCCCACGCATGGCGGGAGCTTAGTGCACCAGACTGCTTTACCCTATATGATGGACTCTAATACCATGTTAAATTATATAAAATTGAGAAAGTAAACATACAAAAAAAAAATTAAGAAGATTTATAGTATATATACATAAAAACAAAATTTTGTCTAAGTTATAAGTGTAATTTTCCAGCAAAGTGGCTTCATGACACATGTGTGGATAAAAAATATGTATAAACACAATTGTTGACTTGATATAAAAACCTGAGCGCGAGTTAATTTTTACCATATTCTTTCTCTCTAATTATTTTCCCTTTAAATCCAATTTACGCTAAAATTTCTGCGTCTCTTTTTTCACTCTGAAATTTATAACCATAGTATAAAAACTGAGTCTCTTTTGAAGTCTCGACCAATTCCTATGTCTGTCACATTGTCTTAAACAAACAAACACTCAACACAATACTCCCTATCTTTTTCTGTTCTTTAATTCTATTTATGTCAAAACCCACAATATGTATTTCCTTTTTTAATTTTCTCTAACAATATGTACTTTGCATGCTTTGAAGCATTTCAAGAAAGCCACTCACACCAAAAACACACACCAATGACACCAAGTAACTAAAGCATCTTTTACATATATATAAGTTGCATGTTTTTGTGTCTTAAATACTTGTGTATGATCTTTGTTTGTGTTTTTTGTTTTATAATGAAATGGGGTTTGTGTTATGTTTGAATTAAGTGGGATTTGTGGGTTTTGATTCAATTTGAGTGATGGGTCCAGTTAAAGGGCAAAAAAAGAAAAGAAAAGTAGAGAAGAAAGTTGCAAAAGATGATTTAGCTTCTGGGTCTTCACAGAATGGCTCTGCTGCTGATTGGTTTGAGATTTTATCCAAAAGAATTGCTGGTAAAAACTTTAATCTTTGCAAACTTAGTTTTTCTTGCTTTGCCTGTTTTAGTTTTATGTTATGTGCTGAAAAAAAGTTGTCTTTTTTATGTATTGAATATTTGTTTTTACCCCTTGATCATCTGCCTATAGTTAATTTTGATTTGTGGATAATTAAATTTGTGTTTTTATTGATGTTACATGCTTCTGTTCTGTTAATGTATCGGGATATTCGAACTAAAGATCCCTAATTTAGTTTTATTTACTTGTTACAACTGTGTACAATGCTCTTGTTGACCTAACATACTGATTCATTAAGTTACCAAATGATGCAAAAGGAAAAGTCATTATGGGTTAAATTATTATGCACATCTAAGTTGTATAACAACAATGACTGCAATTCGGAAATGTGTTGATCAGGGGCGGAGCTAGAGCTTCAGTTGCGGGTTCAGGGTTCAGCTGAAACCAATAGTTTTGGTTCAAATTCTGTATTTGTCTTGAAATGTTGATTTGAATACGTACAAATTATTAATTTAGAACTCATTAACTTAGAAACGCTAGAATATCGAGCCCGTTAGCTTCAAAACCTACCTCCTCCTCTGCTGTTGATGGTTTACGATGTTTGAAGCAATTTTTAAGTTTGCTGTTATTAGCCTCATGATTTTCCTATTTTTTGCTGATATTTCCTTTTCTGATTGAATTATTATGAATTAGGAGTATGTGCACTCTAATTGTTTGAGATAGATAAAAGATAGAGTGCCATTTGAGACAAGTTTAGACCTGAGAATATGTGCTTTGATAGGTTTTATCCTCAATTCTCTTGTCAAATGATCCATCTTTGGCCTGCTAAATTTTACACATGACTGGCGTTTCTACTTATAACAATAGCATTTGAAGAATTTCACGCGTTTAATCAGCAATATGAGCAGTTTGCAAGTCCATGTAGGGTGCACATTGCTAAAAGCTCCAAGTTATAGAGGAGAGATTTTTTATTTTTTTTAAGAATTCATCTGCATAATACACTGTTTTGTTCTTTTTACAATTAAGGTTGCTTTACGTCAATGGTATGTTTTACCATAAAAATTGTACTCATGATCCTTTTGCTTTTAGCGTGTGAGGACTGGTGCGAAACGCTGACGTATTTTGAATATCAGCTATGAAGTCTTGGTTCTTCGGTATCAAGTAAACAATAGTTTGTTTCTCTGTGTTCACAGAAGTAGGATACTGATAACCAGGATTCTCCTTATGCCTAGGGCTCCTGATTTACAACTAAAATTTATGTTGATCTTTTGGTTGATGTGGTGTTCCATTTTATTCTCGAGCTTAAAGTCTGAAAAGCTAGAGAAGATATTTAGAAGATTTTGAGAGTCAAAACCAAGTTGCCGACCAAAAAAAGAAAGAGAGGGAAAAGAAAACAATATTTTAGAAACTGGAATTTGGAGTGTGGTGATCAGCACATATTAGCTTATTTTAAGTAATTCCAGTTGCTAGTCTGGAAAGATCAGTATTAGACCTAGCCTAAATTGGCTCAGCTATCCAACATTACATCTCGTAGACCCAAAAATGAAATTTGCAAGTGACCGTAGTGTCTGGGCCAACTTGCGCGCACCTCGACCAATTCCACAGTATACATGCTACCTCGTGCCAACACATGTACCAATTAACTCTGTCCATCGAGGCTTGGGCAAAGGGGATATTTCCTATCTGTTTCTTCATGGAGCCTACCTGTGGTATTTTACATATTGACCGAGTTCTTCGTGCACGACTACCTCCAATGAAGCTTCTTGACTCCTTACCCTTCTATCCCCACAATGCTTCAAAAGAAAGCAGTTTTTTGTTGCTTCGACCAAATTATAATCATTCTGCTTTTACTTCATGTTTTGGCCCTTAGAGAACCATTTACAATTTTTAGCTGGCTTGAGATCTTGACGTGAGATTCATCTGCGCGTAAAAGTTTGCATCTATTATCCTAGGCCAACGTCTACTGATGATAGGTGATGATTTTCTCTTTAACATTCTCTTGGTTAATACATTCTTAAAAGTATGGTGACTTCTCTGTTTTTACCCCATGCTCCTCGGAAAGCATGTTTTGTATTAACTGGAAAATTGGCTAGATACCACAACAGGTTCCTGACTATCCGCCAAAACAGAAACTTAGATTTACCATGAGATTGATCTCTCTATCTCTCTTTTTTTTTTAAAAGAAAAATGTTGAAGCATGATCAAAAGTACGTATTCATTCACTTCTAGCAGTTTCTTGTTTGGCATCTACCTTTTAAGTCGTCACATGGATCTAAAGTTTTCATTAGCCAAGAACTTAATGAACCCAGAGTAATACTGTCCAAACCTCTCTTGGCTGCAAGACAACACTGGCTTGGTCATATAGAGATGGGGTTAGTATATATCAAATTCAATTAGGGCTGTATCTAAGGGACAACTTTTTGCTGAAGTACTCGGACCAAAGAACAACTTTTTGCCGAAGTACTCGGACCAAAGGAGATATCAAGGTTGGACAAGGTTGGCCAAATATTCAACATAATGGCAAGTAAGCTGAAAAAATTGAAGTTCGGAAGGAACATTCTTGGTTTGCCATTGCATTCTTCCTTTGAACTAAGATGCAGTCTGCCAGTCAACCGAGCAGATTAAATGGTTTGCATATTGCTGACTTTAGAAAATGATAGTTTTACTCTTCTCACTTTCAGTGGATTAAAGTGGTTTCCCTCTTGTACTACAGTATTAGCAGGCTAGTTGTGTTCCTCTCAGTTGTTACGTACATGCTAATTGGATGAATGTCTAACACAAAAACTGCAGTTCAGGTGAAGTCATTAGACCTGGTTGCCACAAATGTTGAGCATATGTAGTTTTTTTAAAGATCAATTAACAATTGAATGTTTTGGGAAGTACGAAAAATTTGAGGCATTTTTTGGTACTCAATTGTCAACTGCAATTAGGAGGAGGATTGATGGATTTGCCGAAGCAAAGGCCAGTGGCCAAAGAGGTTTCTCTACTACCATTCTTACTGTGGAGATGTAGCTGAAGCATATGTATGCGAATTATTTTACTAGGCAATAGATGATAGTTAAGGAGTTGCTGCAGTAAATGCCATTTTTGTCTGCTGCTCTTCTTCCAACAAAGGTTCCACTACATAGATATTACTAGAATCTATTACGGTGCTTATGTCGTTGCTTTCTGCATGGATATTATGATGATATTCAAGTAGATCTAGAGTTATAAAGCTGTTGAAGCTGTAAGTGAGATGTTTAGTTAGTGGTAGCCAATAATATATTCTAGCTTAGTTTCTTCGGATGGGCAAGAATTAAAGGAGAAGGCCAATGAGGAAATGCCTCTCAGCTCTTGCATCAGGTATATCTTTGTCTGTATCAAGTCTAGTGCTATTAAGTGGTTGTAGATATACCACAAGTTACTTGGTGCCAAAAGTTGATAGAGAATCAACTCTACCAATGAGTTTTTGGTAGCATCGATTACCAATATAACTTCTTCATCTACTACATAGGATCACCGATAGGATCACCTTAGGTTTCTGAGGTACTTACATCCTACCTGGCACCGATGCACTAGATGCAAACATCCATTTATTAGGAATGCCTGTCTTTTATCCATCAAAGATATTAGCAATAATCTTTTTCTGAAAAAGATTTTGAGCAGCACCTTTATGTGAGGTTTAGGTGTTTTCCAAATTCATATACATATAAATACATGTTAGTGTATAAAATATGTATATGTACAGGTAGTGCCAGTATCTATCAAATTCTCGAGTAATCAATAAACTCTTGAAGGTTCCAGAACCCACATGAATATGCTAGTAAATAATTTTTAAAAAAGATTATTATTACAGCGTTAATTTTTATGGAGGGTGTCTGCTTGTTGTTCTGTATTTCTTCTGCATGTGCAGGGTGTCTCTATGCTTGAGGGCAGTTTAGAGAAACTATTTAGTTATTTTGTAGCTTGAACTTCCATATTTTGACAGCATGTGAAGCAATTATATTCTGTTTTGAAATATATGAGAAGTATATTTAACAAGCCTAACAGTTTAGGTTGAAAGAAAATGAAAATGCTGATGGAGATATTTAAGTTAGCACTTCAGAAATCGAGATTAGATGAGACCTGAGGCGAAGTAATAGAGTTTGCGAAAAACCTCTTGTTTACCATATTATTGATAGAGGTGAGTAGGATGGACTATGGAGGGTTCAATTTATAGAGTGAAAGAAGTTAGATTTTTTGAATTGGTTCGTAATTAAAAAAGGCAGTGATTTGTCTACTCAATAAACAGGAAAGTCACAATTTCTTGTATATTGCTCTGTTGTGTTCTTTTCCAGTCATTTAAAATTGAATAGATGGTTCTCTGTTCGTTAAATTAAAAATTGTGCAAAGGAAAAGAAATAGTTACAGAAAGGTGTTCCTATTCCCAGTAAGAGTTGAAAAGAACAATAAAACCAGAAGTTTAAAAAATGGTCAAAAGAATAATATCTGTTTTTCCTTGATAATTGGTGGTATCTTTTGTTGCCTTGATTTTTCATATATTGCTTCACTGGACAATATTGAGTTGAGGGTCTATCGGAAACAGCCTCTCTACCCCACCAAGGTAGGGGTAAGGTCTGCGTACACACTACCCTCCCCAGATCCCACTTGTAGGATTATACTGTGTTGTTGCTGTTGTTGTTGCTTCACTGGACAATATCAAAGCAAGGTAGAGATGGAGGTCCCTCGTTCGTTTTTATAAGTTATTTAGCTTTGAAGAACTAGCTTTCTGAACTTCTATCAAATAATGTGAGAAATGGCATTGGCCCACACTTTTGACTGTTCCCCGCTTAATACTGTGGTTTTTCATGTCAAAAGGAAAAAGAATATGTATGTTATCTTTTGGAACACATTCATGAACAAGGGCATGAAATAATCCAAGCTGACAGAAAATGCCATTTGAATTGCATCTGTTGATCAAAGTTGTGATTACTCTGATGAATGACAAATTGATTGATCCATAATGGAAGCTATGGAAACTAGCCCTTTATCCAGCCTATTCAACCAAATGAAGTCTGCGCATGAAGTCGAATGATTTAATATATCGTGCAATGTTGCTTAAACATTAAAATTCTTGCTATTAGATGTGCTCAACTGTGTGATTTTCAGTTTTTAAATTTATTTTCAGGTATATATTTGCATGACAGTTGTAAATAATAGCAAATAGGATTACTTATTTTACCTTGCCTTCTTAATCTACCAAAGTTCTTGAACTTGACAAATGGTAAGCTCTTAGTATCTTATTTTAAATTCATTTTCAGGTATATAGTTGCATGTAAGTTGTAAATAATTGGCTGCTTGGTCCAGTGTCATGGATTACCTTAAATACATAATTTGGTGGAGTTTAAATTTCATTTCCAAGTCCCATACTCGCATTTCTCGATTGTGATTGATAACAAGTGAATCCTGCCTTTTTGGATGGTCAACATGAAATTTGATTATTTGCCTTGTGGATAAATTATCTTTTCTGCAGGGAATGTATCTCCATCAAAGGGTTTGGATAAGTTCCAATCTGTTTTCAAGATGTCTAGAAGCACTTTCGACTACATATGTTCCCTTGCAAAGGAGCACATGCAGCCAAAGTCGGCTCACTTTGTATTCTCAAATGGCAAGCCCATGTCTTTGCATGAGCAAGTAGCGCTAGCTCTAAGGAGGCTGAGCTCGGGTAATTCTCTAATTTCTGTGGGTGACTCGTTTGGCGCACACCACTCAACTGTGTCTCAAGTAACTTGGCGCTTTATAGAGGCTATTGAGGAGAAGGGGCTTCACCACCTACGGTGGCCTTCCACCGAGCAGGATATGACACAGATAAAGTCCAAGTTTGAAAGAATCCAAGGACTTCCAAACTGTTGTGGTGCAATCGATACTACACACATCACATTGATGTTATCCTCGTCCGAGCAGACAGCTGACGTATGGCTAGATCAAAACAAAAGCCACAGCATGATCCTACAAGCAGTTGTTGATCCCGATATGAGGTTCCGTGATGTTGTCACGGGATTGCCAGGAAAGATGAAAGAGAATTCAGTACTTCAGAGCTCAACCTTTTTTAAACTCTGCGAGAAAGGAGATAGATTGAACGGGAACAAGATAAAGCTATCTGAAGAAGCAGAAGTACGCGAATATATTATTGGTGATTCTGGTTTTCCCTTGCTACCTTGGCTTTTAACTCCTTATCAAGGGAAGGAACTTTCAGAATCTAAAGCTGAGTTCAATAAGAAGCATTTTGCCACCCGTATCGTGGCACAAAGGGCATTGGCAAGGCTAAAGGAAGTCTGGAAAATGATTCATGGATTAATGTGGAGGCCGGACAAGCACAAGCTACCGAGATTTATCCTTGTTTGCTGCATTCTCCACAACATTGTCATCGACATGGAAGATGAGGTTCTGGACGAATTTTCTCTATCTCATCACCACGATACAGGATACGGGCAAGAGGTTTGTGAATCTGTCGACAAGACTGCTTCAGTTTTAAGGGACAATCTGTCCCTGTACTTATCTGGGAGGTGACATTCTTAAATAATGTCACTGTTTCTTAGTGAAGGAATAGCATAAGCTATCAATTTGATGGCAGATACAGAATATTTTCAAAAGGATATGTAGGCACTAATATTTGATTTTTAATTTTTATTTTTATAAGTTTATTTAGGTGGTTCCTGTTTCAGAGTGGATACTGAGATATATTACTTGTAGGAAAATAAGTCATTATTGGGCTCTTTTCCTTATTTAATCATACATTATTTTCTTCTCCTAGGAATTTTGCTAGTTGTTTAACCTGTGAATGCATGGTTCCAACATTGTCCAAATTCCTGGTACCTTTCAATTGCCAGACATTTGGCTGGACACAAATCAAAGTGTTCCGTTTCATTACAGCAGACATGACCCAAACGAGTCGATTTTTATGGTCCTAATTCCTCAAATGAAGTCTTTAATTTTGCCTTTGCAATGATGTAAATAGAGCTAATTCTTTTTACTGTATCCCAGGTAAAAATGCAGCGCGGACAAATACCCAGCTGCTACCCCCCTCCTCCCGCAATTTTTTTTTTTTGTAATTTCAAATTATTATTTTTTTCGTTTTTTCTGCCCTCCTCCCCTGGAAAAAATATTTTTTTAAATATATTTTCAGTAATAACTACGGGTTCAACTGAACCCATAACTTTCGACACAGAGTAAAAATTTGTATGTAAAAAATAGATATAGACCCATAACTTTAAAAATATAATGGGTTCAATGTTAAAAACATTAAAATTGAATCCATAGGATTTAAATTCTGAATTCGCCTCTACGTTGGGAGTATGAAATTTGACTTAAAAAATGGCTCTCACGCGCCTACAAGGGTGAGGCAAATCACACATGGAATCTAGTTAGCTTTTGTATCAAAGTGGAACAAAAGAAATGAGGTTGGAGGGCCAAAATGGAACAAGCTGAGTTAAAGTGCCAAAATGAAAAATTGGGCCAAATTTAATGGGCTGTCTATGTATTTGGCCATTGAAACTTCTTAGTTTACTCTTAAATGGCATGCTCTTATAGCCAAGAAATGTAACGGCATATTTAAGATTACAAGTTCTAAATGATACTTTGGATATATGCCAAAAGATTTTCCTTTTTTTTAAAACTCCATGCCAACCAAACACCGTCGTGTAAAATGAAACAAAGGGGAAACAATTTTAGCAATGATTTGATGTTGATTCAAGCAGCAGCCAGCTTTTCAAATAGAGCTCATGCAAGTACACTGGATTGCACTTGAACTGACATCAAATCACCCATAGTAGCAAACTAGCTATTGTATTCATCTATGAAAGGTAAACATGCACCATAGTAAAAAGTTGCCAAAACTGTAATAGGATACATCAGTTGGACGTTGAGAGCACGAGCGGACATAGAAATAAACAGGACAACAGATTCTGTACAATGGTTAGGAAGTAATGTTAGATGGAGTTCCATAATGTCAGTATGTACAAGATCAGCATGTAATTCTCTAGGTTTTACAAGCAGTCCAAGCTTTGCTTGTAACATAAACTATTGTTTCCATCTGGATTTTTTTCCTGGACTCTCCGACTATCCGTCTTTAACTGCAACGAAGATAACCGATTGGTTAGAAACATATTTGGTCACACAGTACTATTCGATCTGTATATGAAAAGGAGTATAGATCAGTTGAAGCTTTAGCGTGTTGGCTTACCTTTCTAGTCTGAGTTTTCTGCATTCGGAGTCTCATCATTCATGAACAACATGAATCTTTTAGTCCATTGCTGTTTTACCGAATCAGGGATTGGTGTTCCAGCAATGAAAGGGTCCCAACCATCCCCTTTAGGACTAGAAAGAACCCAATTTACTTTTGCAGGTGGAGAAAGAAATGACGACTTCTGCAAATCCTCTCTGGAGATGTTTCTCTTACATGGAACGGATTTCTACAAAGACACAAAAGAAGACATATCTTGACATCAAAAAGAGATAAATGTCATGCATTTTGACGTTCAAGATATTAGCTCACCTTTGCCTGATGGTGCAACTTAAACATCTTGGAGAGCGGTTTATTCTCTTTTAGTTCTTCTAGAGTAGCTGACAAAGGAACATCTTCTCTCATTTCTGCTAAGTATCTCTGTGCTGCTATTCTGGACCTAAACTTTAGTCCAGTTACTGGTTCATAGTAATACTGCGTACAAGGAAAAAAAATAGTTGCAACTTCGCCAGAACAAAAGGGGGAAAACGTGAAAAGGGATAATCTTTGTCATAGTTGTGAAAATGAGAAAGAACATCATGGTAAAGAGAAGGTTTAGCACATTCCATAAGATAGATTGCTTGTGACATATCAGCAAGGTTTTGAAAAAATAATCAAGTTTCCAATTCCAATAATGCTATAAGTCTGTAACAGCAAGGGTAATTCAGTAACACACTCAATGCCTGCCACTCAAACAGATACTATTATAAGTGACCCATTGAAAAAGAAAAAAAAAGGCAGCCTGGTGTACAAAGCATCCGGCGTTCACGCAGGGTCCCGAGGAAGGGACGCACCCCAAGAGGGTGTGATGTAGGCAGCCTACCCTGATGCAAGCATCAGCTTCGAACCTGACTGTTGTCCATTCGAACAGTTTCGCTCAAATAGCTCTCTTCAAATCATGCAAAACTGAAGCACTTAAATCAGTGATCTCCTGCATGAAACATTTATTTTTGACAGTTGATCTCTCTACATAAAACATGATGTAAGATGTTTAGGAAAAGCACACAAACAGGGCTACCAATTTTCAGGGTGATATGTTCCACCTGCCTCGTCTCGCGCTATCCATTCTTAGGGAAATGCTCTCTTAACTTGGATGCAAAAAAAAAAACTTAGAACTTTCAGAAGTTTAAACTTTGGATTATGTAATGAAACATCATTTTTGGACATAAGTGATAGAGCTAATTTGGGGAAACTTGATAGCAGCTGAATCAAGAAAGATAAACGAATTCACTATTTTTGAAGGACAAGAGAGTGTACCTTGTCCACGAAGCTTCCGTCTCTACGTGGTACCTCTTCTATCACCCAACCATCTGGAAGTTCATAGGGTAAGGTGGCTGCACTTCTTGATGGCACAATTGCCCATTGATTCAACTGCTCTTCGTCCATTCTCACTATCTGCAATTTTGTCGCATCAGTTTCAGTCTTTACTTGCATAGCATAAAATCAAAGTAAAACGAGTTTGTTTCTTGTCTAACTATCTGTAAAGGAATATAATTCCCTGGATTCATTCACCTAATGTTTCTGCGCAAACAGCAGAATTATGGCTTTGCATCCTATAGATGTTCAATTGAAGCTTGTGTTTTCTAAAATCACAAGAAAACAATGGCAACAGAGAAAAAGAAACATTCTGTTCATATATTTCAAAGTTCCTAAACATGCATATTCCAATTGAATATCCATGCTGGACATGAAACAGATGTTGCAATATTAGACAGGAAACTTGGACAGTCACTTTATTATTCCGGAATTACTATATGGAGTAGTATGTTAAATCACAAAAATATTCAGAACTTCTTTTCTACTCAAATAATGGCCGCAAAGCTCAAAAATATAAGTCTATTTTTTACGGCATATTTCTTTTTTCAATTACAACTTACAAGAACGAGGGGAAGAAAAAGAGCAACAATATGGACTGTCCAAATGAAAATAAAAGTATAACTATACTAATAGATCTCCACATCCCATCCATCAAAAGTAATTAAGTCAAAGAACTGAGGGCCAAAGTGTAGTCAATCTGTACCTTTCCACCATAAACAACCATCTTCCGAGATACAGAACTCTGTGAAGTATGAATACTCCGTCGATGATGAAACAGAAAAAGACCAAAATAAGAAAGAGAGTTTTCATATTCAGACATCACTAAGACGAGAGAAATTACAAACATCCTTTTGAAATATTCAAATCTTACACTTGCCTGATTGTGTCTCACTATCAATGCCCTGGATCTAGGAGCATATATCTCTCCATTCAACCGTCTCTCGACTTCTCTCAATGATCTGAACTTTAGCCCAGTCCCGGGCTCATAGTAGTACTGCATGATAAACGTAATGTCTGTTATAGAGTATGATGTAATAAACACAATTTGCATCTTACCAAACAACCTGGCATTTAGTTAACGCCGAGCTAGCTCCATCACAAGGGAAAAAAGAAGGTGCTAAAGCCTATATAAGTCACTTAAAAGTTCAGTATCTCCTCAGAAATCCATCGAAATTTGATACTTATTCTCACTTATAACATTAAATCCTTCAAGTAATATCTAGTCCACAGAGCAATTCTTATCATTTGAGATCTTGTAAGCTATACATACAGTTTAAAGACTAAAAGATCTCGCGTTAACCAATTTTCAATTAAATTCAGCTTTCTTCAAAAATCCTTGATGCTTCTCTTATTTGACAGCTACACCGGTGGACCCAGTGGCGTACGCATGATTTTTTATAAGCGTTATCACAACTTGAAGAAATGAACTAATAAATAACTTGAAGAAATAAGCGGCATCATTTTCTATATTTATCTCCCATTTTTTAATTTTTTCTTATACATAACTAGTAAAAATTTCGACGAAGCAGTGTCCGGTGACACAACATAGGACAAGGTGTATACGCCCCTGGGTGGACCTACCGTATAAGTTCCCGAGGGACAAATTATCCGGTTGTCCAGCAAATACATTAATGTTCAAAGTCTACGACAAAATCACTCAAAAACAGGTTACTGATATAATGGATAGTCTATGCATCAAAATTAAGAGTAAAAAATGCAGCGCACTCTGAAACATGCAATATTTCTTGAAAGGAAGAACACAAGTATAATACTATAGCAACACTCGGCCTTTGTCAGTGAACTACATCTGCCCCTCCTGAATAGTTGGAGAGACAAAAATCATTCAAACATGTTATCCTGTCAACTTCAATTAGACCCAAATTTAACTAAGCAATTTACTGTATCTTTCTTTTATCACTTACTCTTGTGGAAAGTTCCAAACCAGAAAAAATTAAGTAAAAATAGAAACGAATAGCTTGCACGCAACAAATTAATTCAAGTAATATAAAAGGGCAGCCCGGTGCACTAAGATCCCGCCGCTATGAGCGGGGACCGAAAAAGGGTCGGACCACAAGAGTCTATTATACGCAACCTTACCTTGCAGAAATGCAAGATGCATTTCTGCGGCTTGAACCCATGACGTCCGCCACTCATGTAATATGCAAAAGAATTTAACTTATATATAGACACAGATAATGTAAAGAAGTTTCACATTAATAGTATGATTTAACCTATTACAACAAGTTATTTAACTTTATTTTTCAGGTTAACAAATTAGTCTTATTATAGACAGTTGCTTGTTATAGTGAGTCATTTTAACATGATGGCATAAAAAGTTCTATGTTATCAAATGCATAAAAAAATTGCATTAAATTCTATATAAAAATGAAGTTAAAAGGAAATGTAGAGACCTTGTCAACTCGACAGCCATCAGAGCGAGGAACTTCTTGAACACCCCAACCAGGGGGCAGCTTAAAGCTGCTTGAGTATGTACTGTACGGAGTAATGGCGGTGGTGGTAGGTGGCACAACCATTAGTTGGCCGTAAGATGAGTATTCTGCGCCGCTTCGGTGGCGGCGTGTCGGTGGAAGTGGCACCAGCATTGAGGAATTGTGTTTCTCCATGTTTGACAAGATTCTCAAAGTGACAGAGACCACCTAGTATTTTCTCTACAAACTTGGTGGCATTGCAACAGCATCTTTGTTTATTGTTTTGACACATTAGTACGTACTCATATCCTTTATTTTATTGTTTTTGGTGGGAAATTTTGCTACTACTTTTTTTGTTTTAACTATTTTAATAAGCATTTATATATAATGACTATTATTACTACGGTCCGCTTTAATTAATTTTTTAGCCTTTTTTTATGATCCACAATATTTAATTTTTTCAGATATCAAGAAGGGGTTAACTTCTTTTTTTCAAAGTTGCCCCGAGAGTAAAGAGCCTAGAAATATTTATTATATTTTTAAGGAACAAATTAAAGTTAATATAATCAATTTCATTGTTAATTAATGCTAAAAGTTGGATTCCTTACTATGTGTGAAAATAGCCAAAAAATTAATTAAAGTGGACCGGAGGGAATATTATTATAAGCGTATACATGATTTAATTAATAGTTCAAACTTTAAGATTTTTCGTACTGAGCTTATTTACACTTTTAAACTTGTATGTTTGAAATTTAATATCTGTTATTATTTTAGTTATTTTCGCAAATATACCTATGTTTCGTATAGAAAATACTCTCTATATTTAATGTATATGACATATTTCGTCTATCAAGTGTCAATTAATTTTTGAAGTTAAATTGAATTAGTTCAGCTCAGTAATTTAAAATTTAAATTTAAATATTTAAATGTAATACAAAATATATTATTAGTATTCTTCTAAAGTCCAATATGATTAAAAAGACAAAATTTAAATATATTGGCCAAACACCACATAATTTGAATCAAATGTGTATAAATTGAAAAGGAAAGAATATTGACGAGTACTTTAGTTGAACTAACTTATTGAACGAAGAATTCTTCCCACTATTTTCTTCAACAATAACACACGTGTTCATATGTAAGAGAATAAATTATTCCGAGGAAAAGACACTAAGCAAATCCGTAGAACTTTACAAACATAAACCATGGCAAGGTTAAGGATCAAGACTCGAGCTTTCCTAGTCTCTTAAGTATTTTCGAATACTAATATCTAGAGTTAAATCCTAATTAAATATTGGACTTTTTTTCCCAGTCAAACAATAGGAGTACGAGCGAGCATTTATGTATACAGTACTCGTCTCTAACCGTACTTAATTAATTCAATATGAGTTTAACTAATGAGTTCATTACTCAAATGGTTACTCAGCTATTCGAAATTATTTACCAAAATCATCTTTCTTTCGTTTGTAGCAACAAAGTCATTTAACTATGTCAACCCAGGATTTTGTGCAAGTGGGTTCAATCTTAGAAGTACATACTTTAGTCGTAAAATAGTAGTTGTCAAGTGGGTTCAAATAAAATATTTATACAAAAGTTACGCTGCTTTAATTGTAATTTATACATATACACAATATTATTTTTTAGTGAAGCGGGTTCAGTTGAACCCGCTTGTTACCACTGAACCCGCTTGTTACCATATGCGTCCGCCACTGATGTCAATAGCACTCAAAAGGTCACACAACTAGATTTCTCAAATTTTGATCGCCAAATACCTATTTACCCTCTAAATTATCCACTTTTATCTTCTTCTTTTTTAGCTTTCTAATATAATAATTTTTTCTCTTTTTAATTTATATTATGGACTTACCTTAGAATAAATAAATTTTATTTATAATTAAAAAATTAAAATAGTATTTAAAAATATATATTGTTGGAATAATAAAATATTGAGCATAGTAGAGAGTTAATTAGAACAATTTGTTCGTAATAATAGTTTTGATATTAAAAAAAAAAACTCAAAAAATTATTTACATAATTGAGAATGAAAGATAATAATGTTTTAAAATATATATCCATGCACGTACTATTGAAAATAATTATTTAAAATAAAAGTACTTTTGTAATTTACATTACATATTCTTAAATATTATGCTCAATTACATTATTATTTCGACATTATAATGCTAGAAAAATAATTTTTTATTTTAAAAAAATATTTTGTTCTATAGGTAAGTCCATAATGTTGATTAAAAAGAAAAAAAATCATAATATTAAAAAAACAAAAAAGCAGAAGATAAAAGTTGATAATTTAGAGGGTAAAATAGGTATTTGGCGATCAAAAGTTTGATAAATCTAATTGAGTGACCTTCTGAGTGCTATAAGCATAGTTAAATGACTTTTCTGTTACAAACAAAAGAAATATGACTTTGTTAGATAATTTTGTATAGTTAAGTGATCATTTGAGTAATGAACTCCTTTTCTAATATACAACATAGAAATTTTTACACCATCAAGTTATCTATACGACGAATATATTGTGCTTGCATGTTCAATGTTCTATCCTTGAAAAACTAAACTTTTAAAAGATAGAAGTTAAACTGAATTGTCCGTATATATAAGTTAAATTAAGTATTAACTGAATATTGAAGAAAACAAGTAGACATGAGATACAACAGTGAAATTTGTTTTGCTGCTGTGAATATGTCGTTTGATTTGTACGATTACAGACCAAAGTTATGTGGATGCGAGAATTGTCAGCTGCTGCGCTATTTACAACAACAACAACTACTTCAACAAGATTTACGACTGGCACAAACTTATGGAACTTTGAAGAATTCTACTGTTGGTGTTGTTGGTTCTCAATCTGAGTTTGAAGAATTCCATGGCTTCTCCGAATTTCCCATCTTTTCTTGAAGTTGATAGCTCGTTTTTTTTGCGCCTGTTATATTGCCCATGCTCCTGAGTGGGCGAGGGAGAGGGGTGGGGGAGGGAGTTTTGTTACTGCCCCATATCGTGTTGGGTGGGAGGCCATTTATCTCCTTATATGCCCTTGGGAAATCCTAACCTCTTGAATTAGCTTGAATGGCGAAGTAAAAAAATTCAATAAGGGTATTCAAATTTTGAGGTCCTTTGCCAGTGTGCTATGTAAGGATGTTCAAAGTCTATTTTTAATGAAATTTTTACCTCATATAGCAAAGGTTGATACTTTATTTATTTTAAATAAATACCCCTTTAAAAAATTATATTCCATATCTACCTTTTGATTTTTATAGCCAAATATCTATTTATGGTCACCTCCTACCCTTAAGCCATAAAATACACTTTATACTATTATTTTTCTCTCTCTTTCTTTCAGATTTTTCTCCACCCTCTCTCTCTCTCAAAGCCATAAAAACTCATGGATTCTCTCTTAACATTTCCTCCATCGATCGTTCTTCCTCCTGGAAAGCTTCTCCGCCACCACCACCATCAACGGCGAATCTCCACTCTTTCTTCTCACGCCAAGCCAAAATCACCGTTTCCTCAATTTTGGATACCTAGAAGTTGTAATAGAACGAGGTCTATAGCTGTTTGTTGCAAATTGAGTAGCGGAGGAGACAAAGAAGGAGATGAAAGTTCGACTGGTCTACTGTGCTTCCTAGATCTCTTTGGACTGGGTTCTTGATCCAAACGGGAACAATGACGTTTTGAGTTAGAATCCCGGCCCTCTCGACGAGGCGACATTAGGGTTGTTCTTGAACAAAGACAGCGGAGTTTGGGGCTGAGCAAATTGATTACCTTTTTTTAAAGTGTATTTCAATGTATCTCGCTGTATTTCCATGTATTTCATTGTATTCATTGTCTTTTTTTTATTGTATTCCAAAGTATCTCGCTGTATTCCATGTATTTCATTGTATTCATTGTCTCGCTGTATTCCAGGAATGTATTCATATATTTTTTAATTAATATAATTTATGTATTCAGATGTATATACGTATTCAAATGTATCTGCAGTATGTATTCATATATTTCTGCACTATAGATGAATCTCGGTGATTGCTCTGTTTTAAAATATTTAGCATATTTCGCTTCAAATACAGATTATGGGTGATGTAATTGAGTTAGTTGAGTTATATTAGGAGCCTATTGTGTTAATTGATTCACTTTTCGTTTAAAAACAGCTGCATAGACCACGATTTGCGCTATTTACGTTAATGTATTCACAAATACATATTGTGAATACAGTCGAATACAATAATTGTATAGCTGGAATCCCCTATTTCACGCCGAGTTTTGCTACTGTATTCATGAATACAATAGCTTAAATACATCGAATACACTCTAAAAAAATTGAAAACATAGCTATAGGAAATAATATAGTAAATGGAAGCTACAACTAGCTACATAAATTGCTCAATATGTCTGATTAATTAAACCAGTACTACTCAAGGTAAAAGCAATCTCAATGAAAAGAAAAGTCGCTTATACTGTGAATGAGTAAAAGAATCAATGGAATCAAGTAAATATACATGAAAAATGAATTCAATTCGGTGTCGGAAAAGAATATAGTAATAATTAAGAAAACAACTATAGCTTGTCAGCTTCTCCTAATTAATATCCACAAGAATATAACAATGGAAAGGGACTTAAAAGAAGCGTCGCAAAACCGGAGATGAAACCGGCTCCGTCGGCCATAACTTCAGATCAACATCTACATCAGGGGTTAAGTTCAAGTCCAAGCAAAAAATTCTCTTGCTGCTATTTGACTTCTTCAAAACCGGTATCATCTTCTTTCCGACGACCGGAATAATCGTCTTTCCGGCTGCCGTCGAGGTTTTATTAATTTCATCACGGTGACGCCTCATGTGTCCACCTAAAGCTTGACCCAAAGAGAACTCCATACCACAAATAGAACAATCATGCATTTTATTCTTTTTGGATTGCACAAGAAAATCTCCGGCTCCGGTGAGTAATTTTGGCCGTTTATGACTTGCCCTGTGGCCGCCAAGAGCTTGGAAAGATTGGAAGCGTTTATTACAAGTCTTGCATTCAAACTCATTGTGATAATCTCGATCTGTTGAAGTGGTGTTGTTGTTGTTTAAACGAGACAATAGCATTAAAGCGCAGTTAGCCATGGCTTCTGCTTCCACTTGCCTTTCTTCTTCTCTGCTTCTTTTCATACTAGTCATGTTACGTTGGAAGATTAATTCAAAGTTGTAGTATGAAATTCAAGAACGAAAATACGAAGAGTTTTTTGAATACCAAGTTTGAAACTTTGAAAGAATAGTGAGAACTTAGAAGTAAGAGATATGATACATTTGGTTTGGTATTGCTTCACATATATATAGGTTTGAGTTAAAAGCTTGTTTCTGACTTTTACGTGTTTCACAAATACATGACAGTTTTAGGACAATTTAATAATAGTATTCTTGTTTTAGTTTTCCTTGTTGGTTAAGTTTAGTCAACGAAATGGCCGGTATTGCAAAAGTAGATAAAAATAGACCGCGTTTTTGTCAAATAATGTGAATTAAGGAATTTTTCAGGTCATGTGATGCGAGCGGAACCAAAGAAAGAAGAAAAGTAAAAGAAACTTTGTATATATTAATGTTGGGTTCTTTGAGGTTTCTAGAACATTTCCTAGAGCTTTCATATGGTTTTTGACGAAATAAATGGCTGCAAAAAAACACACGTGCAAACGTAAGCGAGCTAATGAAAAGGACAAATGCACTTTTTCTACTCTTTTTTAAGTACCTTCTTCGTTGGTGATGTGAATTTGTGATGAATGCAGTGACTTGGTACAAAGATTGCGGAACCAAAATGTAGTTTTTTTTATTATTCAAATTACACAAATAGGTGGTAAAAAAAATTACATTTTTATATATAGCGCCATAATACCTGGCGCTATACAGTAACAGTAACGGCACCGTTAATGTATAGCGCCAGGTATTGTGGCGCTATACTGTAAAAGCTGACATGGCCAAGTATAGCGCCAGGTATAGTGGCGCTATACATAGATTTCCTGGCCCCACAAATAATTCGTGACTTCAATAATTCAAAAGCGTATAGTGCCAACCTTTTAGGTGCTATACCTATATATAAAAAAATTCCCGGCTAGCCATTTCCTATATAAAGAGGTTAGAATTGTATAGAAATTCATTCAAAAATTTTGTTACCTCTTGTTGAAACGTTTATTGTTCTTAAATTCTCTAGCATTTTTTCATTATGTCTGAAGAGCGTAGAATAAGAGTTTCATTATATTGGGGGGGTGAGGTTGTGATGGAGAATAACTCCGTGGGCTACAGTTTACCTGCTCAGTGTCATATTAAATTGCCACTTACAATAGAGTACGATAAATTGATATCGTTGTTATGCAAAAAACTGAGTGTGAGGAAACGTTCAGTGATACTTAAAATAACCGGAAGATATCCGTATTTCGTCACTCCGCAAGGGGTTGCTTTTTACTCGGAGTTTAACATCGACGATGATGAAACTTTGAGTGATTTTCTGAGGACTCCGGACGAATGCCAGGAATTTCTTGTAATCACAATGTTGGAGATGTACGTGAAGGTCGAAGACGTTCCAAAAAACGAGGTTGTGCGTAGCAGAGATAACCCCCAGTCATCAGGTGGTTATTATGGAGCAGTTTTTGCCGGACAGGTTTCGGATGAAAGAGTTTTCTTGATTTAAGCTTATCACCGCCGGCGAATGATCAGCGAGAAAATAATTTATACCCTGTTTTTCATAATTCACAAGACGAGTGGTAAACTTCAATTTTCATTTGTGTTAATTATGTATATTTTTGGCGTATTGAATTTGTATTAACGCTCATATATTTAATAGGGGTACCGACCGGATATGAATTTTACAAATGGCCCATCCGGTAGTCATCACTTAATTGAAAATGCCCATCATGAAATTTCATCACATTACGACTTGTAAGTGAAGCGATATAGCCATATGGAAATCATTTATTAATTCAGTAGCTTATATTTTTGTTGGTTGTGCAGTGAAAACGTGCAAGTTGAACCACCCGTACTCACTCAATTGACCGAAAACGACGTATTACATCGGGATCTGGCAGATGCACAGAGTGAGGAACAGAACAGTGATTACGATAACAATGCCGATGAATCCGGAGACGAGACACACCTTTTTTATGAGGATGGTGATGAGCAGGATGAGGAGGAAGGACCTGATTTGAAGAGAGACCCCCCTAGACGAAGAGTGTATGAGTCCGAAGTGCCGTTTCATTCAAGGGAGATTCCTTACATTGATAACTTGCCAACCGTGCCGGATGTGGAAGCTCTAACAAGGGATTTTGATGAAATCCGGACAGCAATGTGGGATGAGTCTAGACCAACGGTGCTTGCAAATGGGATGCTTTTTCCTGATAAAACGCGCTTAAGCAGGGCTTGTAAAATGCATAACGTAAAAGAGTGTCGTGAGATGCAGGTATGAGAGTCAAGTCCGATGGTATACAAGGTTGTTTGCCGCAGGTGGTTTTGGCCATGTAATTGGATGTTGCGTGCGACCAAGAAGAAGACAGGTATGTGGAAAGTGGGTAAATACATTCCCACCCACACATGCGAAATGGACACATTCAACGGGAATCACTTCAACTTGGATATTGACTTGATTTCTCTTGTACTTATTCCGCATATCGAAGCATCCATAAGGTATATAATCAAAGAGTGCATTACATCGGTTCACCAGGAATATGGCCATACCATTACGAAAAGAAAGGCATTTCTTGGGCGCAAACGAGCGTTTGAAATTGTCTACGGTAATTGGGATAAGTCATTTACATCTCTGCCAAAGTACATGGCCGCACTACAGCACTTTAACCCCGGGACAGTTGTTGAATGGAAGCTTGAGCAGAGTCCGGGAACACCAGAATACATATTCAATTACGTGTTCTGGGTGTTTAAGCCAGCAATTGATGGTTTTTCGCATTGCCGGCCAGTAATATCCATAGACGGAACTCATGTCTATGGAAAGTACGATATCAAGCTATTGATAGTTGTGGCAGTAGATGCTAATGGACAGATATTTCTTCTATCTTTTGCTATTTGTGCCAATGAAAGCACAGAGACGTGGACGCTGTTTTTGAACCACATGAAAGAGCACGTTGTCAAACAACGTTCAGGTATTTGTCTAATATCTGATCGGCACGGTGGTATATTAAGTTCTGTGGAGAACTTACCTGCATGACAAGAACCTTATGCATACCACCGTTACTGTGTGAGGCACTTTAAGGCCAATTTCCAGAAGGCACATCCCAACAAGGATCTACATGATTTGATGTGGATGACAGTAACAGACCACCAACAACATAAATTTCGGAGGCATATGGATTCTATCAGGCAAGAAGACGAGGCAGCCTATCGTTGGTTAATGCGACATGACCCTGAAAAGTGGATGTTACATGCGGATGGTGGCAGACGATGGGGAATTCTTACTACAAACGTGTCAGAGTCCTTCAACGGGTTATTGAAGTTGGCAAGAGGATTGCCCGTCACAGCCATGGTGCGGATGTCGTTCAAGCAGATGGCGGAGAGGTTTGTTCAACGGTCTGCAGCTGCAACAGAATTGATGGAGAGGGGTGTTGAATTTATGCCAGTGCCTATAAAGAGATTTGAGAAATACAGACGGCGAGCACATTGGCATTCATTTTTGCAGTATGATAACGAAAGAGGTGTTTTTGAAGGTCGCACCGCTATCCATAATAATCGGGTTAATAATGTACATACTGTAAATGAATTTGTAAGGTTATGCTCCTGTGGGAAATGGTCCATCTACCACATGCCTTGCTCACATGCCATCAAGTGTTTTCAACGTGTTGGTTATGCGGAGACCAACTATGTTGATCAACAATATAGTGTTTCTAAGTACCTAAACACATATAATGGTCAGTTGCAGCCAGTGGGTGCTGAGCATTATTGGCCTCCAGAACCCTTTAAAATAGTGTGTAACAAGTCCTATTTGCGTAAAAGACAGGTGCAGAAGAGAACACGTATACAGAACCAAATGGATGTTAGTGATACCGTTTATGCGCGCAAATGTGGTATATGCCCGCAAACAGGACACGACCGTCGTAAATATCCTTCAGCTGGTTTGGGTGACAAAACTAATCAAGCTCGTGGTGGGTGTTCTTCTAGTGTACCTAACTACCGATGAGTTGATGTTGTAATAATTAGTTGTTGTATCTATGTTGCAAGATTTATGAAATAAAATTATGCTTGTTAACTATTATTTGTACTTTCCTATTTTACCTATTTAAATAATAATTTAATAAAATTATCTGTATATTTATTATGTGTGTGTTGTCTTGTCGAACTGAAAAAGCTGACATAAAGTTGTCTTGTCAACATCATGATATTTAACACGTAAAGTATAGCGCCATTAGATAGTCCGTTATGTGTGTGTTGTCTTGTCGAACTGAAAAAGCCGACCAGCTGACATAAAGTTATCTTGTCAACATCATGATATTTAACACGCAAAGTATAGCGCCATTAGATAGTCCGTTATGTGTGTGTTGTCTTGTCGAACTGAAAAAGCCGACCAGCTGACATAAAGTTGTCTTGTCAACATCATGATATTTAACATGCAAAGTATAGCGCCATTAGATAAACCGTTATGTGTGTGTTGTCTTGTCGAACTGAAAAAGCCGACCAACTGACGTAAAGTTGTATTGTCAACATCATGATATTTAACACGCAAAGTATAGCGCCATTAGATAGTACGTTATGTGTGTGTTGTCTTGTCGAACTGAAAAAACCGACCAACTGACATAAAGTTGTCTTGTCAACATCATGATATTTAACACGCAAAGTATAGCGCCATTAGATAGTACGTTATGTGGGTGTTGTCTCGCCTATAAATAACGGGCTCATTGTAGTTATGTTGTGTGCTCAAAATTTACTAAAAACAAATATTTTATTAAAGGTAAGGTTTTTTTACTAAAAGCAAATATTACACAAATGGCTCAACTTCTTCGTCCACCAAAGTGCAACTGTGGAAAAGCATGCTTGATGCAAAATTGTTGGGAAGGTGGTGAAGTTGGACGCTGCTACTGGCACTGTATGAACCAGTTTTACAAGGTTCCCGGCGAACCTATTTGTGATTTTCAAGAATGGGTTGATGAACCATGTTATCGGGAATGTTACAGAGAACAACTCTAGTTTCTTCATAATATGTGTTTAAGACAACAGGAACATGAAAAGGAAAGCAATAGAATTATTGCAGACTTGAGGGCGAACCTGAAGGAGGTGAGAGAAGAAAAATGGAAAACACAATGGAATTGTGAAGCACAAAAGGATCGAATAAAAAATATAAACTGGAACTTGCGGAGGTGAAGGCAAAACTAAAAGAGGTAGAAGAAGAAAAAGAACAACTGGAAGAACGATTTAAGTGGTTGGAGCGGAGAATAAATAGCAACCGGGGCTAAACATTGGCATGTATGTGTTTAGTGTATTTTTCATATTTCATGTATTTTTATTATGTTGGCCTGCTATATTTGTGTTTGTGATTGTGTTTGTACTGTAGTAATGTTTTCCTTGTGTGTTGTACTAAATTTTATTTTAATTGAAGTAGAAGTTAAGTTTAAGTGCTTGTGTTGTACTAAATTTTATTTTATGAAACTATCAAACGAATGGAGAACTAAAAAAAGTAATGCGCATATTCGATTAAATAATATTGTTAATGTATACAAAAATATTATTTACACCATGTCAATGTGTCCCGCATCTGGTGTGTCTCAATGCAGCCGCTGGCCTGAGGCGCATCCCCTCCCGCCCGGGTATGCTATCGCGATCATCATCTTCAAGTCGTCTCCTTATAGCTGGATGCATCACAGAATGACATGTATCGGTGGTGCTGTTAGCTCCAGTAGAAGGCTACATAATAATATGAAACTTAGTATAGATAACTACATAACAATTCACAACAATTTATATTGTCTTACCATCATCGTCTCTAGATCCTGAATATAGTCATCTGTCGCTGCATCGCATGAAACCTTAAAAAGGAAATTAATAAAGTTAAAGAAAATAAATAAGTTATAGTTAACACCAATTCAAATTCAATACTAATAAACTCATACCTGCGCATGTGATGCGGAGCCATAACTCAGTCAGCGCCCACTATAAAAATCTCGGGTCGGTCGATCCTCAACAGTGGTAGACGGACCTGGGAAGTATCTACCCCAATCCACTCCTTGAATATCCGAGCCCGTGATCAATAACTGACCCAATGGGGTCACCTGCGATGGCACTGGAGTGCGATAAATTCCAAGGTTGTAAGACGGCATGTCCGTCTCATGCATGCCACCTGCCATATCAGCAGCAACATCATCAGCAGGAGCCTCAACGCCCCCTTGCTGGGGACCACCTCCTCTCCGCCCACGACCACGTCGTCCGGTACCACCAGCTCGTCGGGCACCACCAGCTCGTAGGATACCACGGCCTCGCTGGTACGTTGTTGGGTCCATATAATCAGCCTCGTGTGTCAAACATTGATCCGATCAAGCTCGATGCAGAGTCTGTGCAGCCACATCCATGAATCGACGACTATACTCTTGCATGGCCACATGATCGTAGACATAACTCTGCATCTGCTGCCCCATATGATAGACGGTATGCAATCCAATTGCCTGCACAAAGTAAATAATATAAACTATATACTTGGCACTAAATTATAGCTATATAACTAATAATAACAGAAAACATACCAGGGCTTCGTGTTTCCCGGCGTATGAGACGTACCGACCGTGTGCCTGATGAACTGGGTTCCCGATAAAAAGCCGGGAAACAGTGCGGTACCATGCCATATAACGTGGAATAGGAAAGTGCTGCGGAGGTGGGGTCAAGTCACCTCGCCGGTCCCAGGTACCCAACTGCTCGTTAAGCCATGCCATAAATGTGTCGTCTGCCCTGGACCGATCATCCCTCTCATAATGTAAAATATGTCATGCAGGCGGAGTCGGTATAGGCTACGGCAGGCCAAACCGACGAAATACCCGCTCGGAGGCATGATGCTCGACAATATCGAGGCATATGAGCGGGACAAAAGCCCTCCAAATATGTTGGCCAAACCTGCAATACGCTGGCAGGGTACCTATCACCTCATCGGTGTACGGCGTCCAGATGAACTATCAAATAAGAACACAAACTGTTAGTGCACATCACTAAGTTAATCTATAATAGGTAAGTTTAGTTAGATATTCACCTGTGCGTCTTCCAGCAGATCCAACACATCCCTGCAGAGGGGGAGATTATGATGGGCATCATACTCTCGTGCAAGAGTATGACGCATAACCTACCTACAGGCTAGAGAGAGTTGCAGAATTTCTACATTAGCCGGTAGTTGTGGTAGAGGTGGCTGAAACTGCAGAAATCGCTCCCAGACCCAAACCTAACATACAAAGTTGACGTAAAGTATAAGATTAACTATAACTTGGTAGAATTGTAACTAATGGACATATTATTTGAATATGTTGTCACCTGTAGAAGCGGCAGAAAGCCACCAACGTCTCTCTGTGTGCCGATGCAAGCCCGGCACATCTGCCTGTACAGATATGAGATGACAGCACCACCCTAGCTGTACAAAGATGTATCCTCGAACCGGGCAATATAATGCAGAAAACAGAGGCTCACTAGGTTCCCCGAAGTATTCGGGAATAAGACCTCCCCAAATAGAAGGAGCAACAACAGCCTCGTATATCGCTGTACATCCACCTCTGCAGACTCATCGGTGATAGTATGGTGGATCTGCAGCAGGTGGTCTCTAATGAGGACCAACTGTATACGACTGGACCCAGACGCTGCCGCCTCGTCCTCCGGCATGAAACCCGTGAACATGTGCAGCATATCCCAATATGACTGCCACGAATAATATCTCATGGTCGCAAGCAGTAAAACTGGCAAGCCATCAGCGGACATGCCATATAAAATCTCAGCGTCCTGGAGTGTGATGGTGGCCTCGCCGATGGGCAAATGGAAAGTGTGCGTCTCCGGTCGCCGCCGCTCAATCAAGGCCGTGATCAAAGCATAGTCGAGCTGTATCCGGCCAATCCTAATAATTCTATAAAATCCCATCTCCTCCAAGTAATGGACCACGCGGGGATGTAGAACGCAGGGAGGACTCAAAAACTCCCACAATAGATCCACTCTCCTAGCCCGGAAAGTCTGCGTAAGCAACTGTCCGTCCCATATATACTCGGATCTATGCTGGGGCTGTAGGGCTAATAGATCCAACGTCCGGGGGCCGGGATGTATAGTCGCGTCCATGTCGTCAACTGTAAACTATCATTAATAATTATGTGTTTTTATTATAATTTAAATTCATATTTTTTAATAACTTAATTGTACAAATTATATATATATATATATATATATATATATATATATATATATATATATATATATATATATATATATATATATATATATATAATGTGTTTTTATTATAATTTAAACTCATATTTTTTAATAACTTAATTGTACAAATTATATATATATATATATATAATAATGTGTTTTTATTATAATTTAAACTCAGATATTTTGAGGACCAGTGACACCAAACTATCATTAATAATTATGTGTTTTTATTATAATTTAAATTCATATTTTTAATAACTTAATTGTACAAATTATATATATATATATAATTATGTGTTTTTATTATAATTTAAATTCATATTTTATAATAACTTAATTGTACAAATTTTATATATATATATATATATATATATATATATATATATATATATATATATATATATATATATATATATAATGTGTTTTTATTATAATTTAAATTCATATTTTTTTAATAACTTAATTGTACAAATTATATATATATATATATATAATTTGTACAAAATAATGTGTTTTTATTATAATTTAAATTCATATTTTTAATAACTTAATTGTACAAATTACTAATTATATGTGTTGATACAATTATTAATTTAATTGTACAAAGTTTGCATTTTCAACTACCAGTATAAGATACTTAAACAAAAGAAATTCTAAGCTAAAATACTACACAATACTACGCTACAAGGCTCTAAATTTTACTACGCTATAAGGGTCTACGTTTTACTACGCTAAAAAGGTCTGGATTTTACTACGCTAAAAAATAATCTAAACTAAGCATAAACAACAAATAAATTTAATTGCAAATAAAATACAAAACGGAATGAAAAACATATATATAAATCAGGATATTAACAGACAAATTTATTTTACTAATTTATATTTTATTAGAAATACTAATATTAAATTCGGATAAATTTAACATGCTAGTTTCGAAAAAAAACACAAACAAAAATAGAACACATACAAATCAAATAATATACATTATTATAAATGTTTCAACTTAAAATAAATCGAAATACCTCGATTTAGAATTTTGGCAAAGCAAAAAGATTGAAATTTTGACTCCGGAATTGTGAATCAACAATAGCACGAAACTCTACTCGAATGTGGGACCCTTTTTCTTCGAGTTTTATGTGTCGGGGGGACCCGATATTTTTTTTTTAAAGAAACAGGCAGAATCGGTGGGGGACCAAGAAGAGGGGAAGAGTTTTAAAATAATGGTGTATGGATGAATTGGAGAAGAAGACGGAGGGGTATAAAATATCTATGTATAGCGCCACTATACCTGGCGCTATACATTAATGCTGTATATATAGCGCCAGGTATTGTGGCGCTATACCTGACCATGTCAGCTTTTACAGTATAACGCCACAATACCTGGCGCTATACCTTAACGGTTCCGTTACTGTTAGTATATAGCGCCAGATATTATGGCGCTATATATAAAAATGTCATTTTTTTTACCACCTATTTGTGTAGTTTGAGTAAAAAAACCACATTTTGGTTCCGGACTCTGGTACAAATGGTCCGTGGCAGAGAGAATCAAAATATAAAGAAATAAACTCACCAAAAAGTCAAAGATGTCAATATATAGTATATATACATATTTTTTAAAAAAATTACCCAATTACACTATAATTTTCTGACGAAGACCGATGTCAGTTGACACTCCTTGGGTGCATGTGACTCCCACTGCCAATGGCAGAGTAAGAATTTTCACCAACGGACATCACAATATAAAAGAAGTAAAATCTACAAATAAGTCAAGGAAAATCAATATATAATATGAAGTGTGTGTATATGTATATGTACATAAAAAAATTTATCTAACTATACAATGTAATTTTTTGATAAAGAGGTATCAGCTGACACCCCTTGAATACATGTGGCCACGCCATTGCTTCGTAGACAAGTTGGGAACAAAACACCAACCAACATTTGGTATTATTATATTTTCCACATGAAAATTAGCATAATACATACAATATTTCATATTTGGTTTCAAATTTTCTTTTCACACAACTGATACCGCATAAGTAATGCGGCAATTTATACATTATTTATATATAAGATAGACCATGAAATAGTAATACATGAAAAAAATAACTACGTAACAAAAATAACCCTTAGTGTCTTAACAAATACTATTATATTTGGGTAAAAAAATAAAAGCATATTTTTAGAAATATACATTATACAATGATTTTTAATACAAAAAATCAAACATCCAGTAATAAATAAATTTTATAGTATAATTCTTGTATTTATAATCTATACATACTAATCCCTAGGACACAATCAGTATTACTATTTTCGATAGTACAATTCTCATGTATTACTAATTCCAACATCACATGTTTCTAAACTAAAGTGAAGAAGATATTGTGTGAAAATTATATATGGATTTTGTGTGACAGCTTTCTATTACAACTATTTTATGTTTGAAAGATTTTTCATTTTAGTCGCCACATAATAAACGAGGAATATTTTAATGCTAAATTCTAAAAGGATGGAGAACTAGTTAATTGTGGGTGTGTAATACAGCCAGACCTTTTCTATAACAACATCCCTATATAATAACACTTCACTATAAAAGCCAAGCTTTTTCTAGAACCAATTTTTATGTTATATTATAATAAATGTTCTTTGTGACAACACTTCGCTATAACATTCAAAAATATTTAAAACAAACGAGCTGTTATAGAGAAATTTTGATTGTATTATTTTACTAGGCGAGCAGCTCCATCTTTGGTGGGACCCTCGGTGACTAGTAATCCAGGTTATTTATTTGAGTGGAATAATTTAATGGGAAAATAGTCGGCGTAAATCAATTCTAAATCTCAGATCTTTCTTGATCTCCTCTTCATCCTTTGTGTTTTTATTTTATATCAGAAGAAAAACGCGATAGCCATTTTAATTGTTTCTATTAATCAGGAATTTCTTCCGCTCAAATTTAATTAGTTTTAGTTTTCAGATCACTTTTTAGTATTAAAACACAGATGTATTTGTTGAAGCTGTCAACACTATCTCAAACAAGATATATAACTTACCATCAAAGTTATTTCATGTGGGTTTTATTTGAATCCATTGTCTTTCCATCAAACTAGAAATTTTATGTACATATTTTTCAGTAGTAATCTTATATTATTTGTTAGTGCCCATAGTGTTAAGAGGTTCAATGATACACTTGGTTAAATGTTGAATTATTTACCTAAGGGAAGAAGAATCAATTCCCACTAAATACTCTATTTCTTTTTTTTTTTAAATAAATAACTCATGTTCTGAAAATTCTAAATCCGCCAATGGTTTGAAAGCAACAATTACTAACTAGAAAAGTCCAGCAAAAGAAAAAGAAGGAACAAGAGAAAATTATGGGATGACGAAACGACTTTCGGAAACTTTGAAATTCTTAGTTGTTTTAAGGTTAATTGTTTTTTTGGCTCTTTAGTTATAAATTTATTTTTAATTTTTTGACCCTATTTCTTTTTTTACACATGAAATTTAATTTTAGACATAAAAGATCTCTCTTTTATACATAAGAGATTTAAAAAGATACCGTCAATGTATACATTTATATTCATGAGTATGTGCATAATAAATAATATTTCGAGAAAATTATTAAACTATGTAATTTCCAACTTAGAAAGTCTTTTGAGTGATCAGTACGTAAGTGCACATATTTCTAATGTAAGAAATTAGACAAATCTCCTAGTCAAGTCAATTGCGTAATTCAATAGCAGTTAAGGTATATAGCAAACAAGGAAAAAATACAAAAATTAAAATTGGAGAATTTAAACATGATGCCATGATGGTTGAGTTCAATTATCTTTAACTACTCTTAACGACAATCCCAAACACATTTGTTAAAGGATCTCTACGCAAATAATCAGTTGGATTCACTCAATAGGATCTTCTCTAAAAAGAGCCGTTCGATACACAAGATAGTCCGCTTTCACGTAGGATTTGGAGAAAGGCCGCACACCAGATATAGACAACCTATCCTAATGCAAACATACTGACTGCTTCCGCGACTCGTGACCTACAAGTCATACAGAGACAACTTTATCGTTACTCCACGGCTTGCTTTCCAAAACACTCCTCTTAAAAACTAGTATATGTTGATAAAAGATTTTAAGTCAGCTCTCGAAACTATGAGGGTGTTTGCCTAAGTTTATAAGCTGGTCAAACTGGCTTATAAGCACGTTTTGCCTTTTCTACGCGTTTGATAAATATTCAATATAAGCCAAGTGCTTATAAGTTAAAATCAGAAGCCTTTAGTTGGTCACCCTCAACTTATGACTTTTCAACTTATAAGCACTTTTAGTTTGACCAAGACTTTTGCTAGTTTATCCTTAATAATATTTTTAATTTACAAAATATTTTTTCCAAAATAAATATTTTAATTTCTCATCATTCCATATTCGTTGTTTATCATTTTCTCTACAAAGAAACTTTTTAAAAAAGCTTGGTTTTTATAGTGAAGTGTTGTTATATAGCAATGTTGTTAAAACTGCAAGGCAAAAGCAAGAAGTTGGGTAACCCCAATTTATTGCTTTTTAGTTTAAAAGACATTTCTGCTGAAAAATCACTTTTTCTAAACCGATCCAAACGGGCTCTATATTATCATTCTCTTTCAAATGGTGGAAAGAGCATTGCTTTTCAACTATTAAGTTAAAGGCAGCTAGGTGTACAAAGTATTCTGCATTGATGCAGAAGTCGGGGAAGAGTCGCATTCTTAAAGGTGTGACGTATAAAACTTAAAATCTTTAAAACAAAATTTGCACAAACAAAAAATTGCAAATAAGAGAGAAAATTTTGCACAAAAAACAATCATGTTAATATTGAAAAAATTAAAATTAGTGTAGCTCTTTTATTTACACCAATTAAGCCACAACAACAATATCAGAAATCTCTAAGTGTACTCTAACTAAGAAGTTAATTACAACCAAGAACGAACAGGAACTATCCCCGCCATCAATTCATTCTCATACGGCGTCAAATTCAAATCCAAGAAAAAAATCCCTTCACTACCCAAATCCTTCTTCTCTTTACCATCTTCTTGATCAGATACATCACTCTTCTCTTGTACCTTCTTCTTCTTATACTGGTATTGCTGCTGTTGATTTAATTGATCGCGATGTTTTCTCATATGTCCACCTAAAGCTTGGCCTAAAGCAAACTCTTCACCACAAAACGAACATTCATGTTTCTTAGGTTTACCAGGTAACTCGTTAGGAAAAGTACTCATCAACATGAGTTTAATAGCTGTATTTTTATGACTTGCTCTGTGTCCCCCCAGTGCTTGAAACGAATCAAATTGTTTTTTGCATGTTTTGCACTCAAAGATTTTACTACGTCCTTTTGATTGATTTCTCTTCATTATATCTACACAATTCGCCATTGCTAGTTTCTCCACTGATACAGTTTCTTCTTCTCTGCTTCTCTTTAACGCCATGGCTTTTGAAACTTAATTAGTCACTTTGGTATTAGTGTTTGGCAGAAATTATAAAGCAGTTGTGGTACTGTGGCTATATATATAGAGTTTGGGAATATTGAGTGAGTCCAACAATAAAGACTTCTTGTGGCCCAAGTAAAGTGAGAAGGATTATTGTGGCTTACTGTTATAACGTCTTTCTTTCCTTTTCCAAGACCAAGTTGGACTAAATTTTGTTAAAAAAAAAAAATACAATCCGAGTTGATTAATGATTGTATAAAACCGCCTCTATGTAACTTAACTGTTAATTTATATGATAAAATATCTAACCGCCCTAGGCTTATTTTAGACTGTTTTCCTTTTCGGATTATTTATTTATTTATAAATATTGAGCGAAAATAATTTTTATCATCAGCAAATTGTAAATCTATGCTCTAAAAATATTTATCACGCTCTAATACGAATCCTAATTACAAAATTGTAGTTCAATTTTCAAGAATTGACGAAAAACCTTTAAAAATTAAGAAAAGAAGCTCACTATTTTTGGGGCAAAAAATGTGACTCACAAGAAATTAAAAAAAATAAAAACAATGGGTTTAAAGTGCTGCATTAAGAACTGTTGATCACGGATACGCGAATAACAGACGCGGATCGGACTCTGTGTGAGTGTGTAATATAATATACCATGTGAATATGTGTGTAATGAAAATTAGAGCATGTATCCACGCTTTTCGTGCATTACAAAGAAAATCTTAAACTTATTTTAGTTTTGCATATATATATATATATATATTAATGAGAGGTGGAGCTGGATTTTACTACTTATGGGTTTTGAATTTTGAGAGTTACTACGTTCACAATTAAATATATACGTATTAAACGAATTTCTTAATGCCAATACATAATCTAAGTAAAATTATTGGATTCATAAAATTATTTGTTGCGACAAATCGAGTTTCAAAAGCCCTCCGCCCCTGATACTAATCTAGATGCGTTATCAGGGGCAATATATTATGTACATCAGGAGTTAGTTTCTCATAAACAAAAGACACGCTAATCATCATGAGAAGTGTGGAAGGGGATTTCAAAGATCTTCCAATTAACTACTTAATTCTGAATCCAAAAGAAAAAGGTGCTTAACAATTTCTAATGTCACCCCCCCAACCCCTCATCTTCAAATTTTAGAATCAACAGTTAGGAATAGTTCTCACGTCTGGCTAGGTGTTCTGGTAATTGTAAGTAAATTTATTTACTTGGTAACCTAGAAGGCTAGAATAAATAGTAAGTAACATGCTATTTTAGGTTAAGATACATTAATAATGTAAAAATTATTAATATTATCTAAATATTATATTGGCTAAATTTTTTTATTGTTTTTTTCTATTATTATTTTTTATTTAAGTAGATAAAATTTTAAAAATCAATTAAATATGTATGATAAATAATAATGTTATTTATCTATTTAATAATATGAATTGAGTTTATAGAAAGAAGTGAGGATTCATATAGCGGATTGCGACTAAGACTTAATTATTATTGTTGTATCTATTAAATAAATTATATAGTTGATCTTTATACATTTTTTTGTAATTTTACATTCAAAAATACTTTTTTCAAAAGATTGAACAAACACAAACTTACTCCTTTAATAATGACAAAAGCTTTTTTATTTTATCAGACACAAACTACTAGTATTATTCTTCGAGAGATTTCCTTAGAAATTTATTTAAGAAAAGCACTTTCTATTAAAACTAACAAATGTTGAAAGTTTGAACAATTGGAATCTAATCAATGGGCCAGGAATCCATAAGCGCTTATGTCTTTTCGGGCTACGTTTGCACATTCGTTTTGTTGCAACCCTTTTTGTCAAGCGTCTGAAAACTGTGTCGGGGAAATGTTCTAGAATGAACAACTAAACTATCATGCTTTGAATAACACGTAGAAGTTAGCTACTATATACAAGCTTAAATAGCTCAACCTATATATATGTGGTGTGTATACCTCACTTCTACATTCTAACGTTTCTCTCAAAATTTTCTAACTTGATATACAAAAATATATTCGAATATTCATTCTTTTTCCTATAAATATTATGAATGCCATGAAAAGAAACAGAGAAGAGGATAGGCAAGTGGAAGCACAAGCCATGTGATGAACTATAACATGTGATATGCAGAAGCAATAAACGTGATTGTCCTAAATCAAGGTATCTAATGCACAAATTTTGCATGGTTTAATGCGAGTAAGCATAGAAATCCTAAAGCATGATATCTAATGCGTCATACAAACCTAGAACATGATTTCTAAAGCAACTCAACATAACGTAACACCTAAAGCATGGTTTCTACCCAATTTATCCCACAGAATCACATAACAACCCCCCTTTCACTAGTTACCCCAATATCTGTTTAGAAATAATTATTACAGACCAGGATTGAATAAATTACACAGATGCAATATAAAATGATACTATAGGGAGCCTGAATCAGGCCCAAAGTAAACCTGAGAGTACCAGACCTTCAATGTAGTCTCAAATGCTCAGAAATCTCATAGCCAACAATTGTCCTGGTGTGTCCGAGTTCCCTAAGGACCTCAAGGATCCCGGACAGTGCTCACACCAAGACTTTTCTCAAATAGGGACTGGTTATGTGCAATGTGGAAGAGCCAACCCAGATATGCCAGAGTTCAGAGAGATCTCAAGGATCCCTAAGTAGTACACATACCAGAGCGGCAGAACTTAATAACCTAAGAGTAAGTGAGAGTGCTTGACATAGTTTGAAAGACTTAGTGAAAACAGTGTGGATATAATTTTTTTAGGAGTGAAAAAGAGTTTCTGGAATTGACCAATTTTAAGAAAATGCTAGGAATGAAAACCAATTTTTAGAAGAATACTGATAACATTTTGAAAATAGTTCTGAGGAGAGAAAATTCAGTAGACAGCCAGTCAATCATAGAAGGTTTAGATTCACAGGCACTTCAGCAGGCGGGTTTGAACACATGGGTGAAAGGGATTGGGAATATATAGGAATTTCATTGAGGGTACATGAATAGGATGCAGGGAGGCATGTAGATAACAATATGTATAGTACACTTAGGAGCTTCATAACCTTAACAAATTAACCAGGATAGTAGGCAATTAAGACATGAAGGAAAGATGTAGAGGACAGAATTACACACACAAGTAGGATCAACCATATGCATTAAGTAACCAATATGATCACATAGTTAAGGGATTAAACATAAATCACAAACAGGCTGGTCAAACATCAGATAACTGGTGAAGTATAGACATACTAGTTATACATTGAACAGGGCAGAATTTAGGCATACTACGCAAAGAAGTAAATAAGAGGATAGGTTAAATTCATAGTCAATGAGCTAGTGCAGGAATGAAACACATAGAGTTTGGGTTTCAAATTTAACTAGAGACATACCAGTTGGAGAAAAAAAAGAGTACAGAATATAGAGCAAGTGTAGTTCCAATATCTAGCCTTGGCTTTTAGCCGGCTAGACCCACAATATTACAAATAGCACAAGCAGCAAATAAGGAGAAGAGTTTGAATGTATGTGTGTGTTGTGAACTGATGTTCGTCCATTGAGAGGTAAAACAGAGGAGTCTATATAGTAATTCAAGAGTAGAGCCAATAAGGTAAAAGAATAAACTTCAGTTAATCAAGGGAAGATCACAAAACCAATTAAACGAAAAATTAGCATAATCTTCCCTTAATTAAGGGTAATTAACCAACAATAAGGACAAGAAATATTTAAGGAAAGAAATTCAAATCATACTTAGGCAAGAGTGAATAATTAAGAATATAATTAAGGAAATAATCGTGCAAAGAATCAGTAGATACTATAGGAAACTAAATAAAGCAAGAAAACTAATTAAAGTCATCAACAAGGTAATAATCAAGAATCATACACATGAACATTAACAGAGCAAATCACTCAACAATTTTGGAAAGATATATCAATTTTCATAAACAAAATAGGCTGAATAAAACTTTAGGGACACAGAGAAATTAGGCGGAAAATAATTCAAAACCCTAATAGAGGTTAATTAGGATAAAAAAATCACAAAGTAAGGAATTCGACTAAGGAAAGGCCTGTAAATTAGAATACAGAATGAACCAACATGACTGGTAACTTTGAAAAGCTTAGAATCGAAGCAAAACATCAGACAGTTAGAGTTTTAACACAAATCGACTTAGGGCTTATACAACTTTAGCATAAATCAGTCAAAACACTTAAGAACAAACGACTAAGCGTTCAAAAGTCCGAAAAACCTTTTGAGAAGATGACTTAAGGTAAACTAGTTTAGGAAAATGGGGAATCAGTTGAAAACCAGAAACTTTCAAGGAAAACATGTGAGATATGTTCGATTCGTCTCAGATCTATACAAATCTGAGAAGATCGGAGATAAGAAATTAGGGTTTTTAGAAAGCATGATAGAGACGAGAACGTAGGTCCAGAAAATCATGGATTCATATCAAAATAAGAGAGGCTTCTTACTCATGGTCAAGCAAATGGCCTAAAACAGGCAAAGAAATCAAAGGTGCAAACCAGACCGCCTAGGTCCCTTGAGATCTTCCCAAGGATCTAAGAAACTGATGAACCATAGCAAGTAGGAGGCCAGTATAGGCCTGAGACGACAGAGAAACATCATAGAACGGAGGGCTAAGCTGGTGACGGTGCCTGAGGATTAGGGTTTAGGTAGAGAGCGTTTGAGAGAGAAGGGAACGGGTGACAGCGGGGTATGGTGGAAATGATTTAGGTTAGGAGGGGGCCGTTTCGAGTTAAAATTGGTAAGAATCAATATGGGCCATTGATCTCAAAGATCAATGGCTAAGATTAGAGGGGACTGGGTTGGGTCTAATTGCATTTGGGCCTGTGTGAATTGGGTTAGGGATCTGGGCTGGTTTTTGAATCCGAAAATTAGGGAGATTAAAAGGCTATTTGTTAAATACCCAAATAATTGAATAAAATTATTTTATAAAATAATTAACAATGAGAAAAAATAATTTCATGCATATAAGTGCTTCAAAATAATTATTCAATATTTTAAAAATATAAGGGATCAATTTCTGGTAAAATTATGCAGTGATGTGTATATGGACTATAATTGCAAAGTTAGTGCAATTGTAACCAAAAGGTGTAAATCTGGCCATTTGTAAATTAATTGGAACTTAATAAGACCATAAATGGTAATATGAAATTTAGAGATGTTTTAAAATCATTTGTGATGCAATTTTGTAATTATTTATATGAAGAAAATGTTGAGATAAATTAATTTTAAAATGTAAAAATTATGAAAAAATACCCGTTGATGTTAATGCATAGTTTTAAAGGTATATATGTATTTCAAAATATTATAGGGAAAAATTGGGTATCAACAAATGCCCCTTTTTACCCGAGAAGGATGAAAGAGTTTTCGGGTAAAGAAATGGTGGTCAATTTTGACCGAATGGGATGTTTTAAAAGATAGAGGCCAGACTCTGGTCTTTGAGATGCCTACATATCCCTAGTTTTGCAGGAATCAGACCATGTGTAGTTCCAGATCCATTGACGGAATATACCGATAAAGTCATTGCAAGAACGGACACGAGATTTCGGGATGAGTGAGAGTGTGGTCAAGTTTGAGATAGTTGAAGGAATTGGAGCGAGGTCGCTCTTGCTGGGATAGTGGTTGCTTACTGGTTACCTGAAGATAAAGAGATGCTACGAATATGTATTTGTGCGGAAATTTAAACATGATGCAGATTCCCTTCGGACCATGAAAGTTGTCTTTGGACGGTGCGGATGATGTCCTTAGACCATGATGTCCCGGGCCATGAATTGTTCAGTGAGGGATTCTCAGGCCATGAAATGATGTTCTCGGGCCATAAAAATGGTGCCTCCGAACCATGTCGCCTTTGAATAATTATATGCAAATTTGAGAGATCCTCAGGCCATGACATGGTGTCTTCCGGCTATGAGGATAATGCCTTTAGACTATGGCGCCTTTGGACAGGTTGGTGATATTTCAGCCCATGAAATGCAGCAATATGATGCTAAAGTCAACAAGACAAGGCTTAGTCTTGTGAGGTTGAGGGCAGAGTTTAGCCCGAAAGAGGAGCAAATAGATAATGCCAGAATAGAGCAACATTTATGCAAGGAGGGACAATGCTTAGTCCCACACGAAGGCAATTCTTAACCTTATGCAAAATTGGAGACAGAGCTTAGTCTCACGCAAGATGCGGTACAGGGCTTAGTCCCATGCAGATGGAAGGCAGGGCTTAGCCTTATGCAAATATGGAGGCATGACTTAGCCTCATGTGCGAGAGGAGACAGAGCTTAGTCTCATGCAGGATGCGGGACAGGGCTTAGTCCCATACAAATGAAAGACAGAGCTTAGCCTTATGCAAATATAGAGGAAGGGCTTAGCCTCATGCAAGGTTCGGGACAGGGCTTAGTCCCATGCAAGGTTTGGGACAGGGCTTAGTCCCATGCAAATAGAAGGTAATGTTTAGCCTTATGCAAATATGGAGGCAGGGCTTAGCCTCATGCAAGGTTCAGGATAAGGCTTAGTCCTATGCAAATGAAAGGCAGTGTTTATCCTTATGCAAATATGGAGGTAGGGCTTAGCCTCATGCAAGGTTTGGGACATGGCTTAGTCCTATGCAAATAGAAGGCAATGTTTATCCTTATACAAATATGGAGGCATGCCTTAACTTCATGCAAGGTTCGGGACATGGCTTAGTCCCATGCAAATGGAAGACAGTGCTTAGCCTTATGCAAATATGGAGGTAGAGCTTAGTCTCATGCAAGATTGGAGACAGAGCTTAGTCTCATACAAAGAGAAGACATTGCTTAGCCTTATGCAAATATGGAGGCAGGGCTTAGCCTCATGCACGATTGGAGATAGCTTAGTCCCATGCAAATGGAAGGCGGTGTTTAGCCTTATGAAAATATGGAGGCAAGGCTTAGCATTATGCAAGGTTCGGGACAAGGCTTAGTCTCATGCAAAGAGAAGGCAATGCTTAGCCTTATGCAGATATGGAGGCAGGGCTTAGCCTCATGCATGATTGGAGACAAAGCTTAGTCTCATGCAAAGAGAAGGCAGTGCTTAGCCTTATGCAGATATGGAGGCATGGCTTAACCTCATGCACGATTGGAGACAGGGCTTAGTCCCATGCAAATGGAAGGCAGTGTTTAGCCTTATGCAAATATGGAGGCAGGGCTTAGCATCATGCAAGGTTCGGGACATGGCTTAGTCCCATGCAAATGGAAGGCAGAGCTTAGCCCTATACAGATATGGAGGCAGGGTTTAGCCTCATGCATGATTGGAGATAGAGCTTAGTCTCATGAAAAGAGAAGGCAATGCTTAGCCTTATGCAGATATAGAGGCATGGCTTATCCTCATGCAAGATTAGAGACAAAGCATAGTCCTATGCAAATAGAAGGCAGTGTTTAGCCTTATGAAAATATGAAGGCAGGGCTTAGCCTCATGCAAGGTTCGGGACAGGGCTTAGTCCCATAGAAATGGAAGGCAGTGCTTAGCCTTATGCAAATATGGAGGCAGGGCTTAGCCTCATGCAAGGTTCGGGACAGGGCTTAGTCCCATGTAAAGAGCGAATAGCAAATAAGGGTAGGATGTTTCTTAGCTGGGGATACGTTCAGTGTCTGATGGCCCGTTTGATAGTGATTTTGTTTCGTGTATATATATATTTGTGAATGTTACCGCTACGTTAGATGTGCCTGCACTCAAAGAAAAATTGTAAGTTTCGTAAAGGGAGGTTAGTTCGTGCCTTTGTTCGCTGGCATTGTTCTGTTCTATTCTAGAGGCCTTGTTTGAGTTTCCCTGGGTAACACCTGACTGTTACGGAAACAAAGTTTTCAAAAATATGTAATTATTGATAAAAATAGAATTATTTTAGAAACATGGTGAAATATCAAATAATTTTAGATGAACTAGTGACTATAACATATTTCAGAGACATCACAGTTTTAGAATTTTGAAGGTCCTCCTCAAAATTCTACCCCAGTTTGGTAGATGATCCTTCAACCGTTTGCGAGCAACGAACTCGTTGAACCTTCTTCGGAATTTTGAGAACCCTTCTCAAAATTCTGCCCCAGTTTCTTAACCAATTTCTGATTTCCTGACATGCCATGGTGTTGGCTGGACTCGCTCCAGAATTTTGAGGGTCCTCTTCAAAATTCTGCCCCAGTTTTTGATTCTGGGAAAAATGGAAATTTTATTATGATATGACTGAACCCACAAGGCTGCCTATGTATCCCCTCTTAAATGGGAATCAGGTCAAGCGTAGTTCAATTACATCAGATGAAGAAATGTAAGTAGTCTAAACATAGTATCTCTTGACTGCGTCTAAATTGATTGGTTTTGGCCATACTTCTCTGTCCATTTCTGCAAGTATGAGTGCTCCTCCTATTAGCACCCTATGAACCATGTAGGGACCTTGCTAGTTAGGAGAGAATTTTCCTTTGGCTTCATCTTGATGTGGGAAAATCTTCTTCAGCACTAGTTGTCCTGGTGCAAACTGTCTTGGTTTGACCCTTTTATTGACAGTTCTGGACATTCTGTTCTGATAAATCTGACCGTGACATACTGCATTCATTCTTTTTCCATCTATAAGGGCTAATTGCTCATAGCGACTCCTTATCCATTCTGCATTGCTGAGTTTGACTTCCTATATGATTCTTAAAGAAAGAATCTCTACCTCAGCTAGGATGATAACTTCGGTACCATAAACCAGCATATAAGGAGTTGCCCCGGTTGATGTGCGTACTGTAGTGAGATATCCCAACAAAGCAAAGGGTAGCTTCTTTTTCCATTGCTTGTGGTTTTCTACCATCTTCCTTAATATCTTCTTAATGTTTTTGTTGGCGGTTTCTACGGCTCCATTATCTGAGGTTTGTACGTTGTAGAATTCTTGTGCTTGATTTTGAAAGTTTCACACATGGCTTTCATTAGATCACTATTGAGCTTGGCGGCATTATCAGTGACATTGGACTCGAGGACTCCAAATCGGCAAACAATACGATCCTAGACAAAGTCGGCAATGACCTTCTTGGTCACAGCTCTGTAGGATGCGTCCTATACCCATTTTGTGAAGTAGTCAATGGCCACTAGAATAAACCTGTGCCCGTTTGAAGTGGTGGACTCGATCAGACCGATGACATCCATTCCCTAGACAGCGAATGACCAAGGTGAGCTTGTTGCATTGAGCTCATTCGGCGGCACTTTTATCATCTTGGCATGCACTTGACATTGGTAGCATTTGGGGACATACTAGACGCAATTGTCGCGCTCTCTTTTTTCCTCCGCGGAGAAAGTTCAGGTTTCGACATTCATGGGGGTAATAGCTCATTTTCTTTTGGGAATTGGGTATTTGAAGAGTCACCACCTAACAGATTATGATGCATTAGGGCACCTAAAGTGATTAAATCTTAGACTAGTTTGCATTACTAGAGATTAAGGTATGGGCTCAAAATAACCTTGAGGGGAAGATGTTAGGCACCCCTCTCGGTCCACATTGGTGGGTCCCGGTCGAACTTATATTCACGAATTAGTCCATTAACAAATAAATAGTTGAATCAAATAATTTGCAAGTAAAGCACGTTGGACGTTGTATAACTCAAATAATAAGACAAAGGTTTTGAACAAGTTGTAGATATAACAAAGTTTTAAACAGAAGGGATTTGGGAAAGGAGGGGTCCTAGGTTAGCTAGCCTACAGGATCACCCCACACAATGTTCGGTAAACACTCCTCAATGAGGGGCTATGATAGTAGGCTATATAGTTGATATTTACACCTTAATATAACCATACTTTGTTGTTGTTTTATAGATAAATTGCCAACAAAATTCTCTAAATAATGTTCTTTTGTTTAGCAGGGAATATTATATGAGAGGAAGCAACATGGAGTGTTTTGGAGGCGATAATGTGAAGAAAAATGCCCACTCGAGAAGTACCCGAACACAAAGAAGCATAAATGGTCTGGGCAAGAAGGCCAGCGCGGTGAACCGCGACAGATTAATGAAGGGAGGCAGAAAGCTCAGCGTTTACCGCGGTTGGCCGCGACCGCGGTGAACTGTTCACTCCGCTGGAAGTTGTGGACCAAAGTGTAATTTCGGGGAAACTTTTGTAAAACCCTTATAAGCTTTAGAAACTCACCCAACTGAAGAGATAGGCTAATTTTAGACTACTTTTGAAGGAAGAACACGTGTGAGAAGATCAACCAAACATTAGAGTTTTTCTGTCTCCTTTAAATTCTTGCAATTTTATATTATGAATAATTTATTAGTTCTCTCTTATTTTGTTATTAGTAGCTAAACACTTATATAGGGTTGATGGAACCAATTGTTGGTTGAAGTGTTGACTCAAGTTGTTATAATCAAGCCGGATTTACGATATGATTGTTCAACTACGTTTTGTATGGTGATTAATTGAATGGGCCCTTGATTAATCGTGTCTAATTACCTTATATTGCTTGAGAAAGAATATTAGGTTAGATAGTTATTGAACAACACCACTTTTGGGTAGTTGAAGAGATTCATTACTTGAACTTAAAAGTGGGTTTAGAGATAACAAAACTTTGGTGGGATAATTTAGAGTTGCATACCCATAGTCAGCTAGAGTAGTTCGAGAGAATGGTCTAGTAAATTATTGTAGTTGATCGAGAGATAATTACGATAGCCCATAACTTATTCTCATAGAGTATTACAGCGAGATTATAGTGGAAGAGTCAAGACCTAAACTGGCAATTGGGGAAATCACTGCCCTAGACCTTTTTACCATTGAATTATCTTTGTTTTAGCTTATTGTTGTTTTTAATAGTAGTTGAAGTAGTTAAACAAAAGAACCCAGTCTTTATTGATCAAAAATCTTGCATCTAGAAATTGATTGAGTTGATAATAACATTGCCGAAAAGTGTAATAGATAAGTTAGTTCCCTGAGGATTCGATTCCGGACTTAAAACCAGATTGTATTTGCAACGACCGCTTTGTCTCTTAAAGGGCATAGTTGGGTGTTATCAAATTTTGGCACAGTTGCTGGGGAACTAACGGTGTTATTTATTACAACTTAGAAGTAGTATTAAAAATTATTAGTTCAAATCAAATTTCAAAGGTGTTAAACAATTTTCATTGAAATTCTAACGTTTGAACTTTGGTGGAATTCAGGTGTATACCTAGAAATTCTTCGAGGACTGGAAAATTGCTTGAAGGACTTTCAGACCCCGAGAAAACATTCAGGGCATTAAACCGTGCCAACAGGAAGATCCAACAATCACAACAACCACATCAGCTTGACTTTGACATGGGTGACGTAGAGAACGTCAACGGAAACATCAGGGATGAGCAAGCTGACCCAAATGTCAGAGTGGTGGAACATTTTGTGCTAGAAGCTGCACTTTATGATTGGGCTCAACCCACAACTGACAACTTGGCAACTGCCATAGCTGTACCCGCAATACAAGCGGAGACATTCCAGATCACCAACAACATGTTGCATCTACTGTAGAATAAGGGATTGTTCTCCGGGTCACACATTGAAGACCCCTAGCAACATTTGAAAAATTTTCTGTCAATTTGTGTGACTCAAAGGCAGCCAAATGTGACCCCAGAAGCTATCAACCTATTACTGTTCCCGTTCTCTATGATTGGGGAAGCTCAGACTTGGTTGAATTCGCTCCCAATCAATTCCATTGTCACCTGGGAGGAATTAGTAAAACAGTTTTTGAATAAGTTCTACCCACCCAACAAGACTGCAAGGCAGATTGATGAAATATTGTAGTATAAGCAGCAGCCGACTAAGACCTTGCAAGAAACTTGGGAAAGATTTAAAGGGATGCTGGTTAAGTGCCCTCACCATGGCATTCCAGACCAAATGCTTGGCCAGAGATTCTAAATGGGATTAGCTAACAATCTAAAGGCCAATGTGGATGCTTCAGCTGGAGGTGCATTTTTGAGTAAAACATTCACCGAGTGCAAAGTCCTTCTTGACAAAATGTCCCAGAATTCGGGGTGGATGACTAGAGGTACAACACTGGCACCCATAGTGCATTCAATGTCTCTTGACCCAAATAATTCGCAGGCAGAGAACATGGCCACACTTCTGACTCAGATGAGTATTTTGACAAAGAAGATAGAAGAGATGGGTACCAAATAGGTGCATATTGTTGTCACGACAAATGGAGGACTGTGTACACCCTGTGTTAATCAGTCTTATGTATGTTCATGGAGCGGAGAAGGTGAAAATCAAGGGGCAACGGAAGATATGAATTATATTAACAACTTTGGGGGTCAGAGACAAGGATGACAACAGTGGAGACCGGCACCAAATAAGCAATACAGACCCAACATGCCTCAGCCTGGGGGCATGCAAGCTCAAGGCCAAATGGTGCCATACCACCAGAGACAACAGGGCTACCCACAGTAGAACCAACAACAATTGACATATCAGCCACCTCCTCAGCAGCAAGATAACAACATGGTAGAGATCAGGGGGATGCTCCAGCAACTCATTGGGACAAATGGTAAGATGCAAGAAAAGTTGGCAGTACATGATTCATCTATAAAGAACATTGAAACTCAGTTGGGGCAGTTGTCTATGGCTTTAAACAATTGCCCCAGAGGACATTGCCAGTGAATACAAATATTAACCCTAAGGAGCAAAACCCGAATCAGCTAATGGCAGTAACTTCGGAATGGGAGAGATCTAGACAAAGAGCAGGAGGTTGCACAAGCCAGCAAGGAGACTACGCCAGCCACTCCAATTCCACTAGAGGTAGATGAACCAACAAATCTGACTGAAATGGTAGTTGAACAGGGTCAAGATGAAAAGGGTAAGGCTAAGGTAAATGAACAAGCTACAGAATATGTGGTGCCTATTGTGCCACAGAACCCCAACAGAGAGAAGCCAGCAAGAAGTGCACAAAGGGTGATACCTGCACCATTTCCTTAGAGACTGGTAAAACAAAAGAAGGAAGATCAATACAAGAAATTTATGGAGATGCTGCATCAAATTCAGTTGAATATTCCTTTGATGGATGACTTGAGGGAGATGCCAGGTTATGCAAAGATGATGAAAGACCTAATGTCACGAAAGTTTGATTTTCAGGATCTATCCACAGTAACTCTGACGCAGACCTGCAGCGCTGTAGTGACCAGACCGATGGCTCAAAAGATGTCCGACCCAGGTAGCTTCACTATTCCGTGCACGATTGGGAGTTACGCCTTTGCAAAGGCATTATGTGATTTGGGAGACAACATGAATTTGATGCCTCTGGCTGTATATACCAAACTGAGCATTGGCAGAGCTAGACCGACTTCGATGCTATTGCAACTGGCTGACCGCACGGTAAAAAGACCTACTGGGATTCTTGATGATGTATTGGTGCAAGTGGGGAAGTTCGTGTTCCCTGCAGACTTTGTTATTCTGGATTATCAGGTAGATGAGGAGATACCTATCATTTTAGGTAGGCCATTTTTGGCCACTGGGAGAGCCCTGATCGATTGTGAGACCAGGGAATTAAAAATGAGACTGAACGATGAAGAAGTCATATTCAATGTTCAGCAATCTATGATGAGACCCAATGAATATGCGAATTGCTCTCTAGTGAAGGCAGTGGATGTGATCCTGCAAGAAGAGGATGTGACCCTGACTGCTAAAGATCCATTGGAGGCATGTCTGATAAATTTAGAAGAAATGGATGGTGAAAGGTTGGCTGAGTGGGTCATCGCACTTGAAGGCCAAGGATTTTGGAAAAGGGAATCTCAGTTCGAGTCCCTTGAGTTAGAAAAAAGGGCTACACCTCCAGCAAAACCATCGATAGAGGAACCAACCAAGTTGGAGCTGAAGCCACTCCCAGCTCACCTCAGGTACATTTTCTTAGGCCCCGATTCTACGTTGCCTATTATTATATCATCCAGTTTGTTAGATGTGTAGGTAGAACAACTTTTACAGGTACTGCAGGAAAGCAAGACTGCCATTGGCTGGACCATGGAAGACATAAAGGGTATCAGCCCAGCCTTCTGTATGTACAAGATTCTCTTGGAAGAAGGGCACAAACCTTCCAGAGAACATCAACGAAGGCTGAACCCGAACATGAAGGAGGTAGTAAAGAAGGAAGTGATCAAATGGTTAGATGCGGGAATCATCTTCCCCATCTCTGATAGCAATTGGGTCAGCCCTGTCCAATGTGTGCCGAAAAAGGGAGGAATGACTGTTGTGCAAAATGAGAACAATGAGTTGATCTCAACTTGTACAGTCAAGGGATGGTAGATTTGCATGGATTACCGAAAATTGAACACAACCACCCGGAAAAACCACTTCCCCTTGCCTTTCATTGACCAAATGTTGGACAGGCTGGCCGGGCGCTCGTACTTCTGTTTCTTGGATGGTTATTCGGGGTACAATCAGATATCAATAGCCCCCAAAGATAGAGAGAAAACATCCTTCACTTGTCCATATGTCATCTTCGCCTTTCGGAGAATGCCTTTTGGGCTTTGCAATGCACCTGTGACATTTCAACGGTGCATGTTAGCCATTTTCACAAACATGGTGGAGGATATTATGGAGGTCTTTATGGATGATTTCTCCGTGGTGGGAGATTCATTCGAGGACTGTCTTCACAACTTAAGAAGAGTGCTTAAAAGATGTGTGGAGACAAATTTAGTATTGAACTGGGAAAAGTGCCATTTTATGGTACAAGAAGGGATAGTCTTGGGACATTGAGTGCCCAGTAAGGGAATTGAGGTCGACCATGCCAAGGTTGACGTGATTGAAAAACTACCACTGCCCACTTCGGTCAAGGCGGTGAGAAGTTTCCTTGGGCACGCTGGGTTCTACAGGCGATTCATCAAAGATTTCTCCAAAATTGCTAACCCATTATGCAAACTCCTTGAAAAGGATCACCCCTTTGTGTTTTCTAATGAATGCAGGTTGGCATTTGAGGAACTGAAGAAGAGATTGGTGACTTCACCCATCATTGTTGCACCCAACTAGGATCAACCATTTGAGCTCATGTGCGATGCTAGTAACTACGCCATAGGAGCAGTCTTGGGGCAGCGACACGGTAAACTGATGCACCCAATTTATTATGCAAGCAGAACGCTGAGCGGTGCACAACTCAATTACACTATGACGGAAAAGGATATGTTGGATGTTGTTTTTGCATTCGATAAATTCAGGTCATATTTGATTGGCTCGAAAGTTATTGTTTACACTGACCATGCAACAATTAGATACCTGATAGAAAAGAAGGAGTCAAAGCCACGCTTGATTCACTGGGTTCTTCTGTTACAAGAATTTGATCTGGAAATACGTGACCAAAAAGGGACAGAGAACCAAGTAGTTGACCCCCTCTCAAGGTTGGAAGGAGATGAAAAGAAGGTAGAGGTTTAGGATATAACAGAGACATTCCCGGATGAATAATTACGGGCAATGACAATAGAGGAGGCACCTTGGTATGTTGATATTGCTAATTATTTAGCAAGTGGTATTGTACCTTATGAACTCTCTTCAATTCAAAAGAAAATGTTCTTTCGTGATTGTCGATATTATTATTGGGATGAACCTTTATTGTTTAAAATGTGTATAGATAACATGATCCGGCGGTGTATCCCCGAGAAAGACCAACATTCTATTTTGCAGGCTTGCCATGCTTCACCATATGGTGGACACTTTGGAGGGATTCAGACAGCAGCTAAGGTGTTGGAGTCAGGCTTGTACTGGCCTACTCTGTTCAAGGATGCTCATGCTTGGGTTAAAAGCTACGATGAATGCCAAAGAACTGGAAACATATCTCGTAGACACGAGATGCCAATGACCACAATCCAAGAGGTGGAGATTTTTGACATGTGGGGGATTGACTTCATGGGGCCATTCATCAGCTCGTATGGTAACGAGTACATATTGGTAGCAGTTGACTATGTCTCCAAGTGGGTCGAAACAGTGGCTCTCCCGACCAATGATGCTAAGGGGGTACTAGGCTTTCTAAAGAAGAATATTTTCACGCGTTTTGGTACCCAAGAGCTATACTCAGTGATGGCGGAACCCATTTCTGCAATAGAGCATTCGCACAGCTATTGGAAAAATATGGAGTTCGTCATAAAGTGACTACCCTGTACCACCCACAATCGAGCGGGCAAGTTGAAGTGTCCAACAGGGATATTAAAAGTGTCCTCACAAATACAGTGAATGCAACAAAGACTGACTGAGCAAGGAAATTGGATGATGTATTGTGGGCGTACCGCACAGCCTTCAAAACCCCAATTGGGATGTCACCGTATAGGTTGGTGTTTGGTAAGGCATGCCACCTCCCAGTTGAGCTAGAGCATAAAGTACTTTGGGCATTGCGGCAATTGAACTTAGACACGGAGACAACATGCACTAACAGAGTCACGAGATTACATGAGCTCGAGGAATTCAGGTTCCAGGCCTTTGAGAGTGCTAGATTATACAAAGAAATGATAAAATTAATGCATGATAAGCACATCTTGGATCGAAACTTCAAACCCGGAGATCGAGTGTTGTTATACAACTTGAGATTGAGATTGTTCCTAGGTAAGTTAAAGTCCCGATGGTCAGGACCCTTCAAAGTGGTGCAATTGTTCTTAAGTGGAGCTGTAGAGATTGAATCAGAAGATGGGACAAACAAGTTCACAGTAAATGGGCAAAGGTTGAAACATTACCTTGGCATGTTTGATGAAAAAGGGAATAGAGTGGTAATCACTTTGATAAAGCCCTAGTACACGGATGAGGAGTGATGGTCAAATGCTGGCGTTGTGCCGCGACGTTAAATCAGGCGCTGCGTGGGAGGCAACCTACGAGTGTATTGATTAGCTGTTCATGTAACTTTTAAAAAAACACCCAGCACCGCGACCGCGGTAAACCATGGTGAGGCGTAAACTTTCTGCCTCAGATTTTGAAATCCACCGCGGCCCCGGTGGACTGCGGTCGACCGCGGTCGGTCCAGGTAATTTTAATTTTTTTCCCGTTTTCTTAATTCTTTTATTCCTCTTTTAATTTTACAACCCAAACCCCCCTCTTAAATCCAAAACACGACCCCCTCCCCCATATTCCCAATTTCTCTCTCTCTAAACCCTAACCTACCCAATTCCTCTCTTCTGCTTCTTCTCCTTCAATCACACCACCCACATCTCCAATTCCTCTTCTCCTTCCCCCCTTAAGGTAAGGTTCTAACTCTTCTCTCTCTTTTCTTTGTCATTGTGTTGTATTATGTTGTAGTTTATGTAATTTTATGTTGTGTTGAGATGTAATTGTTGGTATACTCCTTTTCTTCTTGTTTTTTCTTTTCCATTTTGTTTTTAGGTTTTCTTGGTGAAGGGGTTGTGAATTGCATGTTTGAACGGTGTTATTGGTGGGTGATTGAATGAAGTAAGTGTGGGGTGTGTTGGTGTGGTAGTTTACTTGATTGGGGAAGAGCTTGGATGTGCCCATGAGGGCTAGATGTGTTTGGGTAGTGCCTTGCTCACTAGGTGTTTGGGAAATTGCCCTAATGGGGATATAAGGAGCTATTGTGACATGGGTATGGTGAAGTCTGAGTAACCATCCATAGTCACATATTTTGCACACTCACTAATAGGCGTTTCGTTGTATGACAGGTACAATGAGCTCCTCCAGGAAGAGACGAAACACCGGACCGTCCATCAGTGGACCGGGAAGCTCCTCACGATCTAGGAGCCAAGCCAGTGCACCTCAGTTCGATAGCACTCGGTTTGTCTCCAGCGCAATGGAGAATAGGTACAACCAAATATCAGCTAAGAAGTTACAACCAGAGGTACACATTGATCGAATGGCTTTGGAGGTGGAATGCCCAAATATGTTGAATGAGATACAACGGTGTCAGCTGGACATCTTCTTCGAGGTACTAGAGAAGGATAATGTTCAATTAGTAAGGGAGTTCTATGCAAACCTGCCAGAACATGAGAATGGGGTTGTGATGGTGCGCAATACCCCGGTAAATGCATCCCTTGACGCCATCCGCAGGGTATACAGGCTGCCTGTGTTTCGGGGTGACTTTGATCCTTGTCGTACTTTTAGCAGAACACGGGCTTTGTGGGGCACTCTTCTTGATACTTTATGTGTGCCGGACGGAGAACACCTATGGATCAAGCACATGATTACTCTCAACTCCCACTGTCTGAATTGGGAGGCCAAGTGTTGGCTTACCATTGTCAACAGACGATTGTTGCCATCCAGCAACACGACAGATGTTAATCTACCACGGGCATCCACAATCTACTATTTTATGTCCCATAGTGATTTTGATGTGGCCCGGCTCATTCATGAAGCGATGTTCATTCGATCACCTAAGCTAACCAAGGGCCACTACATCCCTTCGCTGGTCACCCAGTTGTGCCGTATTGCTCGAGTCCCTGAAGACCCTCGGCTTGATGGGAGATTGCCACTAAAAGCCCCATTCGGGGCGAGAAAAATTGGAATTGGACGAGAGCCGGTGGTGAATGTTGATGACTCTGATGATGATTCGGCTGATGATGATGATGATAATGCTGAGGTAGCTGAGGTTCCCCCTCCTCCAAGAGTTGATGTGGCAGGCCCATCACAGCCACACCGGAGTACCCGTATGATAGCTTTGGAGTAGGATATGGCTGGGTTGCATACCTCAATCACTGATTTGGGTGTCCCTGTTGATGCGGTGGCCGAGAGGCAAGGGAAATCGGAGAAGAAATTCTTGGGCTGGTTGAGAGCGCTAGGACGTGCATGCAACGTGAACCCAAACACTGTCTTCGTTCAGGAGTGAGCCTCAGGAAAGTTCCTTAACCTCACTGTTCTTTAAATTTTGAGCCATGAGGACATGTCTTCATTTTATGTGTGGGGTAGGGATGCTTCATTGTATGTTTCTAATTGTAATAATTGACTGTTTGATTTTGCTTGTTTTTCCTTGCTTTGATTGTTTTGATGTAGAGTAATAGTTCATTAGGAAAGCTAAAATAGTAAGTGACTTGTCCCGACGACGGATCTCTTTCGGCGGGGTTCTTGAGGGACTAAGTCGAAAAAAAAAAGTGGAATATGGAGACTCTTCCTGATGACGGATCCGTTAGACAATTTTCTTGAGGGAAGTAGTCTAGAGAAAAGACCAAAAAGATTTTTTAATTTTATTTTTAGGTAATGTAGTAACTCCCCCTTGGTTTTTCTTTGGGCCATAGTTCTTTTCCAAGGGTTTAGCTTGAACCGGGTATAGGTAGTTTTTGTTTTTGATCTTTTTAGTTTTAGGTTAGGATTAATGGGCCACGAGCGAAAAACGATTTTTTTACACCTGAACACGATAGACACTAGAGTTCAAATAGTAGTTTCTTTCAGTTTGCCCTGTGTGTTTGCAAAGCGAAATAGTAGTTTTTTTCAGTTTTAGAAGTGATATAGGCATTCTTTGTTAAGCCAGATATATAAAGTGACCCACCTGAATGCAATACATCGTAGTTAACCCCGTTGAGCCTATACGCCTACTTCTTTGGCAACCACATTGCGAACCTTACCCAATTATTTGAATAGCTGGCCGTTTGAACCCTTTTACCTCCCAATAAGCACTTGAACGGTAATGGAAATATGCAAAAGTAAAAATTTGGGGTGGTGGTTTGGTTTTGAGTGGAACCACTGAGATAGAGGAAAGAGGTAGAATTTGAAGCATAAAAGAAAAAGCACCACGAAAAAAAAGATAATATTCACAATGGTTAAGAAGTGGTGGCTTGTACAAATTGTACCTAATGGAAGGAGATGTTTTAAACAAATGAGGTGGAGTGCTGGTTGGCACAACTATGATCTTTAAGTTAATTTAATTGTATTAAAAAGTTCTTAGGGAGGTTAGTCACTATATCTAAATATATCCTACCTATCCCTTAGCCTACACTACAACCAAGTAAAGTCCTATTGATCTTAGACTGAATGAGCTCAATTAGTAAAGTATTACACTATGGGCAAGCCTATGGTGCATCTTTGTGGCATGTGAACGTTCTTTCTGAGAGTGAGCGAATTCTGTCTATCTTAGTTCCTACTTGTTTTAATTATCGTTATATGTGGAACTACTCTCTTGTGTGATGTGAGGGCATGTGATTCACAAAGGAAAGGTAAGTCTTGACTCTTGTATAGAGTGGTTTGAGTAAGTGCGGATGTGCATGGTACAAAAGGCTTGACTCTTGAGGTAAAGGTTGTTCACTACTAGGTGCAAATTTTTGTAAAATGTTCATGGTGTTAGTTGTTAAAGGAGAAGCTTAGGGAAGAAATCTTGATGGAGTGTGGTGGATTGCTCGAGGACTAGCAATGATTTAAGTGTGGGGCTATGATAATAGGCTATATAGTTGATATTTACACCTTAATATGACCATATTTTGTTGTTGTTTTATAGATAAATTGCCAACAAAATGCTCTAAATAGTGTTGTTTTGTTTAGCAGGGAATATTATATGAGAGGAAGCAACATGGAGTGTTTTGGAGGAGATAATGTGAAGAAAAATGCCCACTCGAGAAGTACCCGAACACAAAGAAGCATAAATGGTTTGGGCAAGAAGGCCACCACGACCGTGGTGGCACCGCGGCGAACCGCGACAGATTAATGAAGGGAGGCAGAAAGCTCAGCGTTCACCACGGTCGAACGCGGTTGGCCGCGACCGCGGTGAACTGTTCACTCTGCTGGAAGTTATGGACCAAGGTGTAATTTCGGGAAAACTTTTGTAAAACCCTTATAAGCTTTAGAAACTCGCACAAATGAAGAGAGAGGCTAATTTTAGACTACTTTTGAAGGAAGAACACGAGTGAGAAGATCAACCAAACATTAGAGTTTTTCTATCTCCTTTTAATTCTTGCAATTTTATATTATGAATAATTTAGTAGTTCTCTCTTATTTTGTTATGAGTAGCTAAACACTTATCTAGGGTTGATGGAACCAATTGTTGGTTGAAGTCTTGACTCAAGTTGTTATAATCGAGCCGGATTTACGATATGATTGTTAAACTACGTTTTGTATGGTGATTAATTGAATTGGCCCTTGATTAATCATGTCTAATTACCTCATATTGCTTGAGAAATAATATTAGGTTAGATAGCTATTGAACAACACCACTTTTGGGTAATTGAAGAGATTTATTACTTGAACTTAAAAGTGGGTTTAGAGATAACAAAACTTTGGTGGGATAATTTAGAGTTGCATACCCATAGTCAGCTAGAGTAGTTCGAGAGAATGCTCTAGTAAATTATTGTAGTTGATCAAGAGATAATTACGATAGCCCATAACTCTTAATCCTCATAGAGTATTATGGCGAAATTATAGCGGAAGAGTCAAGACCTAAACTAGCAATTGGGGAAATCACTGCCCTAAACCTTTTTACCATTGAATTATCTTTGTTTTAGCTTATTGTTGTTTTTAATAGTAGTTGAAGTAGTTAAACAAAAGAACCCAGTCTTTATTGATCAAAAATCTTGCATCTAGAAATTGATTGAGTTGATAATAACATTGCCGAAAAGTGTAATAGATAAGTTAGTTCCCTGAGGATTCGATTCCGGACTTAAAATCGGATTATATTTGTAGCGATCGCTTTGTCTTTTAAAAAACATAGTTGGGCGTTATCAGGCTACACGTGACATTAGCGCGTAGTCATCATATCCCATATCTACCTTTCCCACCCCGTGGTCTTAGCCTAATGCGTGCTAGTAAACTTGACGATGCCTACGCGTGCACTACCCATCCCTTCCTTGTGGCCCTGGAGGTATTTTAGAACCTCTAAATCTGGATAGTTCTAGACGACCCCTAAGGTGCTTAAAAGGAATAAATTCTAAGGTGACATGCAAGAAAAAATAGGACCTTAGCACATAAGGTAGAAAAGAAGCAATTAGAGGCTCAAGTTCACCTCCACAGATAATGCATGTAAACAATACGACTCAAACACAAATAAGGGTAATATTGTTAAACAGTATCCTAAGACATGATGTCGAGGCGAATATCAGAACAGATGAGATATGCAGTTTTTATTTTTATAAACTCAAAAATAATGGCCCTATCCATTTGCTATTGATTTTAAAATCAAAACAACTTTAAGTAGCAGAAACAGTTTCAGAGTGGTAGGATTTGAAAACGTCCTATAGGTTTGCCTACACGCTGAATAGCGGTGTTCTAAGAACATGATAACTACGCTTGACATAGTAAAACAATGGGCAGATTTGAAAACTGACTCTTGAATCCCTATAGGCATGCTTTCTAATAGTGAATTAAAGCAGTATTTTGAGAGAATTAATTTCAGGAAAACAAACCATTAATTAGACCAACTTCGAAGCAAAGTACTCAAGAACTGGATTGACTTATTTAAACTAAACTGATTTTAGATCTAGACAAAGTTTCTAATGTTGTTTGCTATAGGCATGGCATCTAATTATTTAAGAGCTGATGTTAGAAACTTGTAGGCATGATAACAAATGAAAACACATGTAAACACTCGTTATAATAGAAGTTGAACTAGATTATATCCTATAGGCATGGTATCTATTTGTGAAGTTGATTTTAGGACCTATAAACATTATTTCTATTATTGGAACCACTTGAAACCTGTAGGCATGATTTCTAACATGGTAAGGCAAACATAACAAATATAACATCCTATAGTCATGGTTTCTACCCATTTACCCCACAAATATGAACTACCCACCCTTTTTCACTAGTCACCCCAATATTCGTTTATAAATTATTACAAACCAGTTAGATGAATTACATGAATAGACAAAAAGAAAAGAAGAAGTTACACTATAGGGAGCCTGAAGTAGGACCAAATGATTTCCTAAGACCTCCAATAGCCTCAATGCCAATTTCATAGACAATATCATTGTCTAGGTGCGTCAGAGTTTCCTAAGGATCTCAAGGATCCCGGGTAATGTTTATACCTAGACTTTGTAACCAAATTGAGTAAGTGTAATGTGGAAGGGCCAACCTCAGTGTACTAGAGTTCAGAGGGTTCTCCAGAGGATCCCAAGGCAGTACACACACTTGAGGGGGCAGAACCTAGTGACTTAGGAGTAGAGTGAGGGTGCTTGACACAATTTGAAAAGTTTTAGTGGGAAAACAGTGTTAAAAAGAGATTTGATTTAAATAGTTTTGTAAGAAAACACATAGGGAGTTACTAAATAAGACAATTTAAAAAGGTAAGGTGACTAACAATCAGCCAAACCAAATACAGAACCAGAAAGAGGTTCATCAACACTTCAATACATGGAGTCGAACATGTGCACACATCCACTTAGGGGTAATGGGGGTTTGGGGTAGGCATAGGGCACATAGTAAGCATAGATGCACATAGGTATAAAATCAGAGGAGCTTTAAAAGGGGTCAAGGCTTTAAAGTATAACATGAACTGTAGAGTTAATACAAAATCAATAGGCTTAGGATAGCCAATTACTTCATACAGGAAGGTGTATGACATGGATCAGGGAAACATAGTCATATTGGGTCATACTAGAAGGGGATCCTGAGAGGTATATAACATGCAACAAAGAAGACAGTGAAGTATACATGTTAATTGCAGGTTGAACAACAAAATCATAGATAGAAGCATATTAGAAACATGACAAATAATAGGAGAAGAATATTGTTTTGGGACTTGAATTAAAATTGGAATATACCAGTAAGGGGATAGTAAGCACAAAGTGAAAGAGAAACCAATAGTTAGCCTTGGCTTGCATCCGGCTGACTTTAGACAGTAGTAAGTAACACAAAAGAGAGCAGAAAGCTTTTAGTGTGAAAGAGAGAGTTTTTGAACCAATGTATTCGTATTTGTGTCAATGAGAAAGTAGGTATATATATTAGTTCGAAACTAGGTAAAATAAGGCAAGAATCATAATAGTATAGGAATTATGGAACTTAGAACCAATTAGAGCAAAATAAGTACAAGTATTCCTATAAGTTAAGGGAATCTGTTCAAACAGTAAGAACATGTAACAAATAAGGAAAGAAATCAATGTATGACCAATAAGGAAAGATTTCAAATTCAGTAAGTATAGGGTAAACAATTAGGGCTAAGTGCAGAAAACTCTAGTTAAGGAGATAATTAGTAGGAATAAAATACTAATGCAAACAAGGTAAGCAAATCAATCAATTTGAATAGAAAGAGTAGGAATCAAAGGTTTAAAGGAAGGTCTTCCAATCAAACCATGAAATAGGGAATCCAGAATCAATCAAAGAGAAAGTCATGATTCAGTGTTCAGCATATAAATAGAGTAAGATAAGAACAACCAGACATAGAAAACACGAAAGTTAAATAGCATTGATGGGAAGAAGCAAGTATTGAACAGTCAAGATGGACAAAAGCACATAGAAGTGAAAGTTAGGCTAAAAACTCAGTAGGAACATATTCAAGGCAAGATAGTCACAGAAACTCAAACAAGAAACGATCAGTCATGCTAATACATAGAACCAAATGAAGAAACCTAGAAAATTAGGACTTTCAACATAGACGAGTTGAAGAGGTAGTAAAATCATCGAATCAGTCAAAAATATGCAAGAAATAGAAGTTTAAACACAAAGAATCAGTTAAACAAAATTTTAAAAGAAGTTCTGAAACCCTAATTTTTTAGAAGAAGGTGAAAAACACTTGAAATCAACGATTCTTGTAAAAGAGTTCCAAGGACAGTGTAAAACATTAAAGAAACAAACTCAAATCGTCTTAGATCTGTACAGATCTAATAAATATAGGAAGAAATTAGGGTTTCAGAAGAAACCCATAGAGAGATGAAAGAACCTGTCTAGAATCCCAAGGATCGTAATAGATACAACATGATTTTGCTCAAAATCACACTAGAGTAGCCAAGAAAAGACAAGTGACGAACCCTAGATGCAATTTGGCATGGACCTGGGCCCTTGAAGACCTTAGAGAAGGCATGCGTGACATGAGAGAAGCCATTGGAGGCTTAGGAAACGATGAGAGGTCACCGGAGATGATCGGAGAAGAGAGGTTGGCAGTTGAAGGGCTAGGGTTTGGTTAAGAGTTACTGAGAGAAGAGAGGATCTTAGGGCGACGGATTTGGAAAAATGGTTAGGGTTGGGGGGTCGTTTGGAATAAAAAAGGCAAGATTAGGGCTTGGGTCGAATTATTTAATCCAAAATTGGGCTGGGGTGTTGGGTTCAATTAAGGCTAAAATTAAAATGTAATTTGGCTAGATTTTAAATAGATAATTTATCCCCATATTATTTATAATAAATAATAGATAATTTCTAAAAAATACCTTCATGTAGCAAAATTATTTAAAATAGATATTCAACATTTTAAAAATATAAAAGGTTGGTTTTATGCATATAAATGTAATTATACATTAATAAGGCTAATATTGCAATTATATGCAAATTAGCTTTAAAAATGCAAAATGCAATTATAAAAATGCATTAAAAATATTCTAACAATATTTTGGCATAAATATAAAATTTATATGACTAAATTACCACAATAATAATATGAGGGGTAATTATCGGCGATTTTATGAGTAAAAGGGGATGAAGTAAATCAATTTAAAATCTTTAAAATTATAGAAAAATTATAAAAATCTTGTGCATGCTTATATATGCAAATATATGCTATTTTGAAAGTATTTATGTATATTAAAAATATATAGAGAAAAATTGGGTATCAACAACAATCTGTCTCCATAGTCATCCAAAAGTAACTGGCCCTAAGTATCTTCTTGGCCAAGACAAAACCATTCATATGTGGGCCGCAGGTCCCCGTATGTATCTCCTGAAGTAGCTTAGAAGCTTCTTTCATCGACGCATCTTAGCGATCCCAAATCAGGAGTTCTTCTGTACAAGTTTCCCCTGCTATAGAAGAAATGGTTGGACAATCTCCGGAGTGTGCGTTTCTGAGTATGGTTTGCATGCTCTGGGTATTCTCCCTTCGCCAAATATACCTTGATGTCATAGAACCAAGGTTTTCCATCCGTTTCTTCTTCAACATGGGCACACTACGCCGACTGATTATGAATTCTCACTAGGATGAGATTAATGAAATTCTTGTCTGGATGCTGTATCATGGATGACAAAGTGGCCAATGCATCGGCAAACTCATTCTGAATTCTGGGCACATGCCGAAACTCTATCTTCGTGAACCTTTTTCTCAATTCCTATACATGGTGCAGATATGGCAATATCTTGGAATTCTTGGTGGCCCACTCTCTTTGTACCTGGTGCACAAGCAAATCTAAATCACCGATTACCAGTAGCTCCTGAATATTCATGTCGATTGCCATGTTGAACCCTAGTATGCAGGCTTCATATTCTGCCATGTTGTTGGTGTAGGGAAATCTGAGTTTAGCAGATACCAGATAATGTTGACCTGTTTTTGATACCAAAACCGCTCCAATGCCCACTCCTTTGAAATTTGCAGCTCCATCAAAGAATATCCTCCAGCCATCGTATACTTCAGTAATGTCCTCTTCTATGAATGACACTTCTTCATCAGGAAAATACGTTTTTAAGGGTTCGTATTCTCCTCCCACCGAATTTTTAGCAAGATGGACTGCCAATGCTTGTCCTTTGACTGCCTTTTGAGTTACATAGACGATATCGAACTCACTTAATAGTATCTGCCATTTGGTTAACTTCCCAGTTGGCATGTGTTTTTGAAATATGTACTTTAGAGGGTCCATCATGGATATGAGGTATGTGGTATAGGCACATAAGTAATGCCTCAATTTTTGGGCCGTCCAGGTCAAAGCACAGCAAGTGCGTTCCAGCAGAGAGTATCGTGCTTCATAAGGTGTGAATTTCTTACTTAAGTAGTATATGGCCTGCTCTTTTCTCCCCGTCTCATCATGTTGTCCCAGAACACATCTGAAGGATCCATCCAATACAGAAAGATAGAGTAGCAAAGTCCTTCCTGGCTTTGGCGGGACCAAGACCGGTGGCATGGATAGGTACTCCTTGATTTTGTCGAAAGCTTTCTGACAATCCTCGGTTCAGCTTGTTTTGACATCTTTCCTCAGCATCTTGAAGATGAGTTCACATATGACTGTGGACTGTGCTATGAAGCGACTGATATAGTTGAGACGTCCTAGAAAACTCATCACGTCCTTTTTGCTCCTAGGCGGCGGTAACTCCTGAATAGCCTTAACCTTAGACGGGTCCAGCTCGATCCCTCGATGACTGACAATGAATCCTAGTAACTTTCCTATGGGAACCCCGAATGCAAACTTTGCGGGGTTCAGTTTTAAGTTGTACCTTATTAACCCGTCAAAGAACTTTCTCAAGTCCGCTATGTGATCCGCGACCCTCTTGGATTTGATAATGACGTCGTCCACATACACCTCTATTTCTTTGTGTATCATATCATGGAAGATGGTTTTCATGACTCTCATGTAAGTAGCCCCAACATTCTTTAGACCAAATGACATCATTTTGTAACAGTATACCACCTATGGTATAATATAGCTATTTTCTCTGTGTCCTCTTCTTCCATCCAGATCTAGTGATAACCCGCAAAATAATCTACAAAGGATTGGAGTTCATGCTTGGCGCAATTGTCGATCGGGATGTGTATATTTGGTAGTGGGAAGTCGTCTTTGGAACTCGCTCTATTTAAGTCTCGATAGTCAACACACTCTGACTTTCCCATCTTTCTTCGGAACTGGTACAATGTTGGCTAACCAGGTTAGGTACTCAACCACCCTGAGGACTTTGGTTTTGATCTGTTTAGTAACTTCATCCTTGATTTCAGGCTCATATCTGGTTTGAATTTTTTGAGTTTATGCTTCACTGGCGGACACATAGGATTAGTAGGCAACTTGTGAGCCACTATGGACATGCTCAAACCGGTCATGTCATCATATGACCATGCAAAGATTTCCTCATACTCCTTTAAGAAACAAATGCACTCCCCTTTCTCTATCGGTGATAAGTGAATGCTGATGCGAGTCTCCTTTACGGTCTCGGCATCCCCCAAATTTGCTTCAGTTTCGTCCAGATCGGACTTAGGCTTATTCTCAAAGTTCTCAAACTCCCTAACAATTATCTCAGGTATTTCATCTTCTTTATCTGAGTCACTATCCTCATATTGTGTTGCCTCATTATATGTCACAATCGCCGGTTCATCAGGAAAAGTAATAATAACACTGTATAAAGAAAAAATGTGAAAGATAATAATGAATAATAAAGAGCAATGCATTTGATTAAAACTAAAAACATCTAAACAAGTATGACTCGATGAATATCATTTATTTTGAAACAAGCAAGTCTTTAAAACAAAATTACTACAAATCTTAGATGCCTAGAATGGCTATAGATATAAAATCTGCCAAGCTACCCAGGGACTCGGCGGGCCCGGGATGGTGTGGCAGTCCAGTTCCTATGAACAGCTCCCTTCTCCACAGTCTGAATAGCGAGGCCTTCTTCCTCTTCCTCCTAAATTATTTCACTGCAATCCATGTCTTCGTCCTCCAAGAACATATTCCTCAGCCCAACTAATGCTTCTTCTTCTTCTGCAGTTCCCTATATTGTACTAGCTTGGTGAAAAGTCTGACCCAAATGTGGCACTGGTTGCTCGAGAGGGTAATAAGGTCCATGACATGGAGGCAACCAATCATCATACTCTTGCCATGTATACTGGTATCCAAGCCCGAAAGTACTACCATGACGTTTCAGCTGTATTGGTTTGGTAATGCCTTGGAGATTATTCCCAAGCCCTTTGCCGGGTTCATACCCAGACCATGCCAATATGTTTTCTACTTTGTTATTCCACCATTTGTCTTTCTCAACGGAATTGATATGTTCGATGTGATAATATGTTTCCCCTTCTAGCCTTCTTCTGTTCTCGATAACCGGGATGGTTTGACTGGTGTAAATGGGGTTACTCCCATCCCCATGAATGATCACCTCCTAATGGTTCCATTTGAATTTCATGGCTTGGTGTAGTGTGGAAGACACAACCCCAATAACATATATCCATGGTTGGCCCAACAGAAGATTGTATGAAGTTGATATGTCAAGAACTTGGAATTCAACGTCGAACCAAGATGGCCCCATCTGCAGACAAAGATTAATCTCACCAGTCGTGGCACTTTGAGACCCATCGAAGGCTTTCACGTTCATGCTTCCTGCCCGTATTTCATGGAAATCTTTACCTAATCTTTTCAGAGTATCAAATGGACAAATGTTGAGGCTTGAACCTCCATCAATCAGAACCATGGCAATGAATTTGTATTCAAATTGTACCGTGATATGTAATGCTTGGTTATGATTCAACCCTTCAGGATGTAGCTCATCCTCGTGGAAGATTATCTTATGACTTTCCAGCACCTGCCCTACTATGTTGGCCATCTCTCTGCAGGTGATAGTGTTGGGTACGTAAGCTTCGCTCAACACCTTCATCAAAGCATTCTTGTGCGCCTCTGAATTTTGCAACAGTGATAGTATAGATATCTGAGCTGGGGTTTTGTTCAAATGATCGATGACGGATTATTCCCTTGCTTGTACTTTCCTCCAAAGGTCATCTGGCCCTGTTTCAATGAGAGGCTGCTTGGTAGTGACATCCTTACTTGGTCCTCCCAAGTGTTCAGGTGTATAGATTCTTCCGGTCCTAGTCATTCCTTATGCAACATCTGATTCCTCCATCTTTGCTTTTCCTTTTCGCCTAGCTTCAGCAACGTAATTCCAAGGTATTGCTTTTGAATAGAAAAGAGGTGTCTCACCTCATTTTTCCGTAACCGCGAGGGTACAAGGGAGTTTTTCCAATTAAAGGACAATCGAACGGGATTTGTTTGTTTATTTCAGAGTCGCCACTTGGGAGATTTAGGGTGTCCCAAGTCACCAATTTTAATCCCGAATAGAGGAAAAGAATGACTCCATATTACAGTCTGCATAGCAGAAATCCGGATAAGGAATTCTGTTAACCCGGGAGAAGGTGTTAGGCATTCCCGAGTTCCGTGGTTCTAGCACGGTCACTCAACTATTATATTCGGCTTGATTATCTGATTTTTTATACGAATATGAACTTATGTGCAAATTTTATCTTTTAACCGCTTTTATCTTTTACTGTTATTTTTATCAAGAATTGCAACATCGTGGAAACACATCTCGAACCACGTCACAATTAATGTACCCGTGGTTAGAGCTACATTTCAACTCTGTTGAGTTTGGGATTTGGGTCACATAAATGTGCACCCGAGTTTAGGAAGATAACATTATTAAATACGCTCCTAAAGCGACTAGCGTATTATTATTTTGGGAAGGCCGTAAAATTCGCTAAACGACCTGTCCCGAATTCTAAGTATTTTCATATATACATTTAGAGGGCCCCGTAGCTTGTGCATTTTTATTTGTCGAGGCTCGTCTCATTTTTATTTTTAAGGATAAACCTACAGTGGCTACATTTCTTATATTAAGTTTGTCTCTAAAAATAAAAGAAATCCCTTAATTAATTATATGCTAAAAATTGAACCTATTAGTTATTAGTTCGTGGCTAATGCAAATGAAAATTGCAGTCGAATTGATACAAAGAGAGATTGCTCCCGTTCTATATTCTATTATTTAATAACACTGGAACATGAGATTGACGCACAATAATATCGAAGCAGATTATCTATTTTTAGATGAAGAAGTTAAACGTATGCAACCTTATTCATTGACGGGCACACATATGAGGTTCAGTTAATTATTCCTACACGCAAAGGCGAAAAGACTAAACTGACCTTATCTAACTTAGGTGGTATTACTACATGTTTTAGGCAACCTTTATCCAATAATATAACCTACACGATTTCGTTGTTTATACATATATTTTCCCAAATTGCTTAGCATGCTTTTGAAATATGCGTTATATACTGATGAGCCAAGGTAAAACAAACATGATTACTACATTACCCTTCTTAATCGATCCTATACGAAACCATTTGTTGATCGAACATCACTGATACACCACTAATTTTGATTATGATACACCATCAAATTACTGGACCAAACTCTTATAGAATGAAAACTAATCCATTACACAGTATGGGGTCAAACTTTACATGTAGGGTATACAGAATGCTTTAAACTATAACAGTAGAAAATGAAAATCACTACACTAATTTCAAACAACCATTCTCTTTAGACTCTTAATCATGCTCCAAGTTCATCATTACACCAGTGAAATTAGAATGTGTACCTGGATGCTGGACAATAAGAATGAAAAGAAGAAGAACGATATCAGCAACAATCGAACAGACAACAGTAACACAGCAGTATCACAACATCAACAAACAGCAACAATACAACCACTAGTTCACGAACAACCAACAACAGTTCCCACAATGATAAACCCACAAATGGTCGGGCATCAATCAACAATCCCAGAACAGAGTAGTAGACCAACAGAAAAACCCAGGATGTTTGATGCAATAGTAAAAGCAGTTCACTAATCACAACAACTTGACCAATAACCAACAACAAACTCAATAACAACAAAACCAGGCTCAAATTAGCAGCATACAGAAGCCCACATTTCAGTAATAATCTCGCAAGGAAATCAGAATACCCTCTCAGCTGTTCCTAGAACCTTCAGCTGTTTTTTCAAAACTGTTTTCTTTTTTTCTTTTCTCCCTTCCTCCCTCTTTTTTAGCTTTTTTCCCCCTCCTCTTTAGCTTGTGTTCCCCCCTATTTATTCTAGCATCAGCCCATTCAAAACAGCCTGTTAGACCATTCAAAACCCCCCTCCCATGTTCTCCTGCTGTCTTTCCACTCAAAGATAAAAATAAACCCTTCCCATGAGATTCCCCTGACAAAACTATTAAAATCCCTTATCATTTATTAAACTAAAACCAAGCATAGGCAGCAGAAATGTAATCTGACAGCACATGCTGTCCAATTATTTTAATTCCTTAACAGCTGACCATACACATGCTGCCCACAATCTAAACCAAGTGAATATGCCATCCATTTAAAACCAAAGTCTAAACTGCAACTATAACACACCCTTAAATATTTTCTGATTCAAATTGAACAAATCACAAGCAACATACTCAGTTCCTAATTGAATTCAAACAAAATTTCAGCAGACAAACCAACGACAAGGATCAGATTATCACCATTCCAAGCTGAACTAATTGACGACGTATATCGACTCGACTATACTAATTGTAATACATACAATCGAAGCCAATGATCAGAAATCCAAAAGTATCAACATGTGATTCAAATTGTACTAACTAAACAAAGTTGTACTGGGGACTAATTAATCAATCAAATTTAAATTTAGTTGATTGTACAGCTTATAAACACACATAAAATGAAGAAGGGCTTGACCAAATACAGAAACCTTGGGCAAAGTGGACGGGGCAGTCAAAATTCAAAGCAAATCAACTAAAGACATTTAGCCATACAAATAGACCTTTAACTATAACAAAACACATGAACTGATAAAGAAAAAGGGAAAGCAAAAATACCTTAGAGTCTTGAAAAAATCAGCAAATCCTAACTCGGATTTGAATCGACCTTTCTTGGGGTTGAACGGACTTTAATCAAAGTGTTCTCAACTGAGAACACTTCGATTAAGGTCCATTAGACCCTAATCATCTGCTTCAAATGGACACAGAACGGACATCAGGATTTCTAGGGTTCCTAAAGGCAGATTTGGGATTTATGTTTCCCTGGTTAGATTCGGACCAAACCAAGCCTGGTTTGGTCACGAGGGAGGTCAGGGGAGTGTCTGGTATGAACCTGGGGTAGATCGGTGTAGATCGGAGTTCTGCTCGAATCTTCAAATGAAGATTCGAGAACCTAGGGACTGATTCGAACTAAGCGGTTGATGGATTTGGATTCAGGGTGGTGAGGTGCATCTAGGGTGTTAAGGCGGTGGTCACCGGCGTCCTTGCCGCCGGCTTTACGGTAAAGGTGCACAGAGGCGGCTAGGGTTTGGGAGGTCCGTGTTTGGGACGATGAAGGGAAGGGGGGTCTGGCTTGGGGTGCAAGGGTGAGAGGTGAGTAAGTTTATATATGGGACGGGGAAGTCGAATCCTGGTCGTTGGATCAAGAGTGATCAACGACCAAGATCTTTCACTTGATGAAATGATGTCGTGTGATTTAAATTGAGATTGGGTCGGTCTTTGGGGTTAAGTGGGTCGGGTAAATGAGGTGTGTTGGAGATCGTAGGATTGAACAAGATGGACGGCTCCGATTGAGTATCCTTATACGGCGTCGTTTGGTTTAAAATGGGAGTTGAACTGGACCGTTAAATATGTTTGATCAACGGCCCATATCTGATATTCCTTAAACGACGTCGTTTTGTAAGGCTATAGAGATCAGGGAAACGGACTGGGTTATGAAATGATTTGGGCCTGATTTTGGTCTCAAATATGAGCCCAAATCCGGATTTTTCTCCAATTTAAACTCTTTTCTTTTCCTTCTTTTAATTTCTAATTTAAACAAAATTAAGTTATAAAATCAAAAAATAAAACTTATACAAATGTTGATTATTATTTAAACAACAATTATCACACACATTAACCATTTAAATAAAATAAAATCACTTAATGACAAACAAATAGAATAAAAGATGCATATTTTTGTGATTTTTCCTTAAAACCAAATTAAAGTTTAATTAATTCCTAAATGCACAATTAAATCGTAAATGTGCATGTGACACATATATATTTTTTTTCGTTTTTCTTAATTAAAGTATAAATAAATATGCACAGACAAATACAAACAATACACAAAATTCACAACAAATGCAAATTATCAAAAACTATTTGGGAGTAATTCTTTCATAGGGCAAAAATCACGTGCTTACAGTTGCCCCTCTTTGCCCGAAGACACGAAGGGTTTTCGTGCAAAGATAAAGTTAGCGATTTTTGCTTGTCCGAGTACTCCGTGTGAAGCAGTTTTTCGAAAAGATTTGACCGAACCTTCGCTTCAGAGGTTTCCTACATATCCTGGGTTGAACAGGAATCAGGTCAATGTAGTTCGGGAAGTTTTGGTAGCTGGGACTACCGTGTGACTGTAATGTTCGCTGTTGTTGTGTACTTTTACATGCTGTTGTATGCTGTTATTGCTTATCGATCTCCTTGTTACACCGTGCTAAAAAGAAAAACAAGAAGCTAGGCTAGACTACGGATCATAAGATCTCATCTATCTTCAACTTGTTCTTTTTGCCTTGCTTTCTTGTCGTCTCGTGTTTCCTCCGGTGCTTTTCTTCCGTGAATTTGGGGATGACACTGGCCCTTTGCTTTTCTGAGTACCAATTTTCATCATTTTGCTTGGTCCGCTGGGGACATGGCTTTCTTCATTAAGCTTTTCGGCGGTTCCTCTGGGGGTACGACTATCTTCATCAGATTTGTTATGCTTGGCATAATTTTAATATTCACAAGCCACTTCTTTCAAGACGCGTCTTTCTTCCTTTTGACACATGCATTCGAGTTTGCAACCTTCTGCTTCCTGGTGCTGGGGATTTTTTTTTATTGTTTCCTGCTGGGTATTCCTGTTGTAACCTTCTGCCTTCCTCTCGTTATACAGGTGGGCGCCTATTTAAACTAAGACTGAAAATTATTCCTCTCGTTATACAGGTGGGCGCCTATTTAAACTAAGACTGAAAAGTATTCCTCTCGTTATACAGGTGGGCGCCTATTTAAACTAAGACTGAAAATTATTCCTCTCGTTATACAGGTGGGCGCCTATTTAAACTAAGACATGAAAATTATTCCTCTCGTTATACAGGTGGGTGCCTATTTAAACTAAGACTGAAAATTATTCCTCTCGTTATACAGGTGGGCGCCTATTTAAACTAAGACATGAAAATTATTCCTCTCGTTATACAGGTGGGCGCCTATTTAAACTAAGACTGAAAAATTATTCCTCTCATTATACAGGTGAGCGCCTATTTAAACTAAGACATGAAAATTATTCCTCTCGTTATACAGGTGGGCGCCTATTTAAACTAAGACTGAAAATTATTCCTCTCGTTATACAGGTGGGCGCATATTTAAACTAAGACATGAAAATTATTCCTCTCGTTATACAGGTGGGCGCCTATTTAAACTAAGACTGAAAATTATTCCTCTCGTTATACAGGTGGGCGCCTATTTAAACTAAGACTGAAAATTATTCCTCTCGTTATACAGGTGGGCGCCTATTTAAACTAAGACTGAAAATTATTCCTCTCGTTATACAGGTGGGCGCCTATTTAAACTAAGACATGAAAATTATTCCTCTCGTTATACAGGTGGGCGCCTATTTAAACTAAGACTGAAAATTATTCCTCTCGTTATACAGGTGGGCGCCTATTTAAACTAAGACTGAAAATTATTCCTCTCGTTATACAGGTGGGCGCCTATTTAAACTAAGACATGAAAATTATTCCTCTCGTTATACAGGTGGGCGCCTATTTAAACTAAGACATGAAAATTATTCCTCTCGTTATACAGGTGGGCGCCTATTTAAACTAAGACTGAAAATTATTCCTCTCGTTATACAGGTGGGCGCCTATTTAAACTAAGACATGAAAATTTTCTGCCCCGGTTTTGGTGACCTTTCTGGCATTGCGTCCTGCTGCCATCATCAACCTTTATTTTCCTGCAGCAGACAAAAGGATTTAGTTAGTTTTAATCATGGTGGGCGGCGGTGTCCTTCCCGCTTGGGGATGATTTTTCCCTTTTCATTTCCTTTCTCTGTGCTCCAACAAATGGTTAGTGGATAAAGTCGCTTGCTGGGGATACCCTTCTTGCTGGGGGATGGTTTTTTCTTTTTCTTTTCCTGCTTTCTCTTTACAGAACACGTCGTGGGAGTCCGTTTTAATCCTGAAACCACTCCCTTTGGGAGTTTACTTCCTCCCAGAACTGCAAGGCATAGAATTGCATCGCCTGGGGATAACCTTTAGGACTGTTAGGGTTATCTTGTATCAGATTAATTTCCCTTTCTTGTGGCGTCTGACCATTTCGGACTTGGGTCCGTGACTTATCGACATTCTGCGGGGAAACCTTCTCAGAATTTGGTCCACAAGTCCTTCACCCGTCTTTTTCCGCTCTCTTTACATCACCCTTAACTTTCTGCACAATTCGTCCTTTGGTTTTGCAACTGACGCCTTTTTGTCTCATTGCCTCGGCCTTTGGCCTATCTCCTTCGTATTTTGCTTCTGTACCCCTTCGGCCTCTGGTAGTAAACTTTGAAAAATCTTCTTCAAAACGAATTCTTAGAAAGAAAATGAAAAAGATAGAAAAGGAGAAAAATCTTTCTGAACCAATACTTGGTGGAAAAAGGATAAGAGAAAAACTTATCTGGATGACATGACTGGTCCTTGTGATCATGATGTGCATCATAGATTCCCGACCCAGTCTATTTGTATCAATCAACTTGCCTGATGACCTTACTTGCTGGGGATAAATGGGTGTCCATTTATTTGCGAACGTGGACCCTTTTGTTGATCTGTCTTGTCGCCTCATAGTGCCCTTCGAGGGGTTTTCACTAATGAGACTCTCTCTTTTCTCTCAGCTCCCGGCGCCTTATGGTGCCTGTGAAGGTTTTCACCGATAAGACTCTCTCGTTTCATATCTCTCATCTTTCGTCGCCTTGTGGTGCCTGCGAAGGTTTTCACCACCAAGACTCTCTCATTTTATTTCTTCAACGGAGAATTGGAGTGCTGTCGATATGACCCTCTCTTCTGGAGATTCCTTTGGACTATTAATTCATTTCCAGTTTTATGATCCTCTTCTTTGCCGGGGATCAGTGTATTATTCTCGGCTTTATTTGCCTGACTTGGCACCTCTTGGAGGTTGATCGGGAGGTCTTTTTTGGACATCGATGTTGGTTTTGGTGTGGGGCTAAAAGAAAAGCTATCAAAAATTTGAAATAACTCTGACGGGTGAGCCACTACAACTTTTGGAATCAAACCTTTGCTGGAACTTTAAAACATAACCTCTGCCCCAGTTTTCTTGCTTGGGGGATTTTATTTTTTTACACTATGTTGAGCTACGTGCGTTACACACACTGTGACTACTATGCACACTTATGTACACTATGCACACTATGACCGAGTCGTGAGGCACCTACGTATCCTCTTTGAGGAATCAGGTCAAACGTAGTTCCCAACGGTTTTGTTTTTCTTGTGATTTTTATCTTCTTTTTTTCATTTTCTTTTACAATTTTTCTTTTTCTTTCTCTTTTTTTTTCTTCTTTTCCTATCTTTTCCATTAGTGATTCCAAAAGAGGGATATGAAAGAATAACTTAAGGTCAAAAGGGGGAAACAAGGGTAAAAAGTGTTTGGATAGAAGAAAGAATTGCCTCCGTCATTTCATTATCTAATAAGTACCAAATACAAACAAACGAACCAATAACTACCATAAGTAAAGAAATTACGCATAATATCTTTTGACTGCATCAGAATTGATAGCCATGTCGACACATCTTCCCTCGATATCCGTCAAACACAAAGCACCGTTGGACAACACTCTAGTCACGATATAAAGCCCTTGCCAATTTGGGACGAACTTGCCTTTTGCCTCGACTTGATGCGGGAGGATCCGCTTCAATACCTGCTGCCCTACTTCAAACTTCCTGGGGCGTACTTTCTTATTATATGCCCTCGCCATTCTCTTCTGATACAGCTGACCATGGCACACTGCCGCCAATCTTTTCTCGTCTATCAAGCTCAACTGTTCCAATCGAGCTCTGACCCATTCATTATCATCAATCTCGGCTTCAGCGACAATCCGGAGGGACGGAATTTCGACCTCCGCTGGTATTACGGCCTCAGTTCCGTACACCAACAAATAAGGAGTTGCACCTATGGAAGTCCGGACGGTAGTGCGATAACCCAACAAAGCAAAGGGTAATCTCTCGTGCCATTGTCTAGATCCTTCCACCATCTTTCGCAGTATCTTCTTGATGTTTTTATTGGCTGCTTCAATCGCTCCATTCGCCTTGGGACGATATGGGGTGAAATTGCGGTGTGTAATCTTGAATTGTTGGCATACCTCTCTCATCAGGCTGCTGTTAATATTTGGCCACCATTGTTTGTAATGATCACCTATAGCCGTTGGATGCTGCCGGCTCGATAGGCCCAATGACATCCATGCCCCATGCAACAAACGGCCAGGGTGCTGACATCGTATGTAACTCTGTTGGCGGCGAATGAATCAGATCTCCATGTATCTAACACTGATGGAATTTCCTCACGAAAGTGATACAGTCATGCTCCATGGTGAGCCAGTAATACCCTGCTCGAAGGATCTTCCTTGCCAATACATATCCGCTCATATGCGTCCCGCAAACTCCAGCATGTACCTCTGCCATAATCGTCGTGGTTTGATCGGCGTCTATACATCTTAACAATCCCAAATCCGGGGTTCTTTTGTACAACACTCCTCCGCCGAGGAAGAAACCATTCGACAGACGCCGAAGGGCTCTTTTTTGGTCTCCAGTGGCCTGTTCCGGATATATCCCCATTTTGAGGTACTCCTTGATATCATGAAACCAGGGCTCGCCATCTGCTTCCTCTTCCACTGCGTTGCAATAAGCGTGCTGATCACGAACCTGGATGTGCAGAGGGTCAACATACATTTTGTCAGGGTGGTGCAACATTGATGCTAAGGTGGCCAATGCATCCGCAACCTCGTTATGAACTCTCGGGATATGTTTGAATTTCACCGATAGAAATCGCTTGCTCAGATCGTGCAAGCATTGTCGATATGGTATGAGTTTTAAATCCTGTGTTTCCCATTCACCCTGAATCTGATGTATCAAGAGGTCCGAGTCTCCTAAGACCAAAACGTCTTGGACATCCATATTCGCGGCTAATCGCAGACCCAAAATGCAAGCTTCATACTCGGCCATATTATTGGTGCAAAAGAAGCGTAGTTGAGCTGTAACAGGATAGTGGCGTCCTGTTTCAGAAATGAGTACTGCTCCTATTCCAACCCCTTTCGCGTTCGCGGCTAATCGCAGACCCAAAATGCAAGCTTCATACTCGGCCATATTATTGGTGCAAAAGAAGCGTAGTTGAGCTGTAACAGGATAGTGGCGTCCTGTTTCAGAAATGAGTACTGCTCCTATTCCAACCCCTTTCGCGTTCGCGGCTCCATCGAAGAAAAGCTTCCAACCCGGTTCCTCGGGTAATTCCAGCTCACTCGTATGCATCACTTCTTCGTCGGGAAAATACGTTCTTAAAGGCTCGTATTTTTCATCAACGGGATTCTCTGCCAAATGGTCGGCCAACGCTTGGGCTTTCATGGCTGTCCTTGTCACATAGACGATATCGAACTCTGTGAGCAGAATTTGCCATTTTACCAACCTTCTTGTGGGCATAGGTTTCTGAAAGATGTACTTCAATGGGTCCAAACGAGATATGAGATAAGTAGTATACGAGGACAGGTAGTGCTTCAACTTCTGAGCCACCCAAGTTAGGGCGCAGCACGTTTTCTCGAGTTGAGTGTACTTGACCTCATATACTGTGAACTTCTTGCTAAGATAATAAATGGTCTGCTCCTTCCTTCCTGTGTCATCATGTTGCCACAATACACAACCAAATGAATTTTCCAGGACCGTCAAATAAAGAATTAAGGGCTTCCCTGGATTATGCGGAACCAACACGGGTGGATTAGACAGATACCCTTTGATTTGGTCGAAAGCCTCTTGACATTCTACCGTCCAACTTACCGCAGCATCTTTTTTCAGCAACCGAAATATGGGTTCACAAGTCGCTGTGAGTTGAGCGATGAACCTGCTGATGTAATTGAGTCTTCCAAGCAGACTCATTACCTCTGTTTTGTTCCTCGGCGGCGGCAAATCTCGGATGGATTTGATCTTGGATGGGTCTAACTCAATACCCCGTCGACTGACGATGAATCCTAACAACTTTCCTGATGGAACCCCGAATGCGCACTTGGCCGGGTTGAGCTTGATATCATACCTTCGGAGTCTTTGGAAAAATCTCTTTAGGTCTGCTACATGGTCTTCTTGACGCCAAGACTTTATGATCACATCATCTACGTACACCTCAATTTCTTTGTGTATCATGTCGTGAAACACAGTAGTCATTTCTCGCATGTACGTTGCCCCGGCGTTCTTCAATCTGAGCGGCATTACCCGATAGCAGTAAATTCCCCATGGCGTAATAAAAGCTGTCTTTTCCGCATCTTCCTCGTCCATTAGGATCTGATGATACCCCGCATAGCAATCCACAAAGGATCCGATCTCGCGTCCGGCGCAATTATCGATCAAGATATGGATGTTGGGCAATGGAAAATTGTCTTTGGGACTTGCTTTGTTGAGATTGCGGTAGTCGACGCACACCCTGATTTTCCCATCCTTCTTTGGAACTGGTACCACATTGGCCAACCACTCGGGATATCGAGTGACCCGAATGACCTTCGCCTGTAGCTGCTTAATCACCTCTTCTTTGATCTTTACACTCATTTCTGTTTTAAATTTCCTTAGCTTTTTCTTGACCGGAGGGTATGCCGGGTCAGTGGGCAATTTGTGAACCACTAAATTGGTGCTTAATCCCGGCATATCATCATATGACCATGCAAAAACATCTTTGAATTCCACGAGGGTTTTGATCAACTCTTCGCTGACATTCGTCTCAATGTGGATGCTGATTTTGGTTTCTCGGACATTATCAGCGTCTCCTAGATTCACAGCCTTAGTGTCATTTAGGTTAGGCTTGGGTTTCTCTTCAAATTGACACAGTTCTCGGTTTATCTCTTCGAAGGCTTTATCTTCGTCATATTCAGCTTCATCGTCACAAACGACGTCTTGTATCATTAAGTCGGGCTCAGATTGATTTATTAGACTAGGTCGAAGATCCGCTGTGTATGCCATGTCATTAGAACCAGTAAAAAGAGAACTATTCAGAAAGAAAAAGAACAAAACAAAATTAAAATGAGACAAAAGAAGAGAACTTTATTAAACTTGCGGAATAAAAGGGTTCACACTTTTACAAAACAAAAGTAAAATTTGAATTACACCCTGGAATAATCCGAACAAAACAAAACAAACAAAAAACATAAATCAAAGCCTACTACCAAGACTCCCCTCGGACAGGAAGAGGAGTAACCGTCCAATTATTGGTCTTGGCCTTAGGCCCCACATATTGTATCTCCGCTATGCTGGAACTCTCTCCAGCTTCTACCATACTGACATCAGCGAATAGCCTCTCAAAACTCTGATTTAGGTCCCCTTCCATCCCGATCAATGGTCCGAGAATCTTTGGGACCGGTGGCCCCTTGGCGCTTGCTCTGACAAAAGACCTTGAGAGACGTGGCACGGGTTTGGGAAGATACTAGACTTTCTTCTTCATTTTCCGCGCTTGCTTTACATCTGCTGCGGTTGGCTTGAACCCCAACCCGAAAGTTTCCAAATTTTTAGGTAGGGAGACAGGTTGGACAATCCCCTGAAGCTCGACTCCCAGGCCTTTTCCCGGCACAAATCCATTACCTAGCATTTCCGAGACCATCATGACTGTTGCGGTAGCTACCCTAGGGTGCGGGATGATTTCTCCTTCAGAAATTTTGTTTGCCGACACTGTATCAAAAATCTGGTAGACCCAAGGACCTTTGTCGTCATCGGTCTCTATGAAGGGCACAATGGCGCTACCCATGGTGCGCGCCGTGTCTTCGCCATGCAGTACGACCTATTGTCTATCCCACTCGAACTTAACCATCTGATGTAGGGTTTAAGGCACTGCTTTGGCTGCATGAATCCACGGTCGTCCTAACAGAAGGTTATACGATACTGTGGCATCTAACACCTGGAACTCCATGGTAAATTGGACCGGACTGATGGTCAATTCAAGTACAATATCCCCCACAGTGGCTGTTCCATTTCTGTCAAACCCTCGGACGCAGATGCTATTCTTGTGGATTCTCCCGTGGTCGATCTTTAACTGGTTCAGAGTGGATAATAGACAAATATTGGCACTTGAACCGTTATCCACCAATACCCGAGTAACTACTGAGTTTTCACATTTGATAGTTAGGTAGAGAGCTTTATTATGCTCCGTACCTTCCATCGGCAGATCATCATCTGAGAATGTTACTCTGTTCACCTCGAAAATTTTGTTGGCAATGGTTTCCAGGTGGTTTACAGAAATCTCGTTGGGCACATGAGCTTCGTTTAATATCTTCATCAGGTCCCGACGATGTTCCTCAGAATGGATTAGTAACGACAGCAGCGAGATCTGGGCCGGTGTTTTCCTCAGCTGTTCGACCACGGAGTAGTCCTGCACTTTCATCTTCCTCAAGAACTCCTCAGCTTCTTCTTCAGACACAGGTTTCTTGGTTGCAGCTGGGTTGGTTCTTCTTAGCTCCACCGGAGCGAAACACCGTCCTGATCGAGTCAGCCCTTGCGCTTCACAACTGACTTCCTCCACTTGTTTTCCTTTGTACATCACCACCGCCTTCTCGTATTTCCAAGGCACAACCTTGCTATCAATCATCGGCAGCTGGACTACAGGCTTTATGGTGACCAGTTCCCTGTATACCCCTTTCAACACAACTGCGGGTGTGGGTGGAGTCCCTGATATTACCAACTTGTTTGGCTCGGGTTCGCTTGTTATGGCGGATGGGCTCTTTCCCAATATCACTACTGGCTTGATGCCTCCTCCCTGCGACTGTACCCCCGTTCCTCCACTGGTCGATCCTTCCTTCGAAGCGGCCTGGATCATTATCACTGTTTGTGAGGGCTTTCTCAGCTCTCCTCCCTCGTACACCAACTCGATCATGTGAGTCTCGTGGTGCGCTGGCAGTGGATTCTGGTTGATGTTAGGTGCCTCCGGCGTTTGGACCTCAATTTTGTTATCATCAATGAGATCTTGTATCGCCTGCTTCAGCCTCCAACACTTTTCAGTATCATGTCCCAACATTCCTGAGCAGTACTCACAGCTTACTGACCTGTTCACATTTTGGGGTGGGGGGTTTTGCTCTCTAGGTTCGACAGGACTCACCAAACCCAACCATCTCAATTTGTGGAATACGGCAGTATAAGTCTCTCCTAGCTCAGTAAAGGCTCGATGTTTCTGCAGCCTATCATTTTTAGCCGCTTGACTCCCTCGAAAACCCGTCCCTGGAGGGTTCCTGTGTGCTCTTGGTGGAGGGTAGGTATTTTGTAGTGGTGGGTAGGTATTATGTGGAGCTGGCGCACGCTATTGTGGGCGAACCGGAGGTTGGGTGTATGTCTGGGCTTGATGGACGATGAAATGCGGTTCTTGGGGTGGATAGTAGTGATGTGGTGGACTGTACGGGTAGTTTGGCCTGTGAGGTCTGGGTTGGTTGTAGTGTGGCTTGCCAGACCCGGACCAACTACCTGCCTCGATCGTGGCAATTTCTTCTTTCTTTCTTCCCAGCGCACCTCCCATGCCGTTCTGAATAGCCTGGGTCGTTGCCTTGAGTGCTGAGTAATTCAGGATTTTGTTAGACCTCAGCCCCTCTTCTATCATGACCCCTATCTTCACCACCTCGTTGAAGGATTTTCCAACCGTCGTCACCAAGTGACCAAAGTAGGTTGGATCCAATGTTTGCAAGAAATAGTCCACCATCTCTCCCTCTCTTATGTGAGGATCGACTCTGGCCGCTTACTCTCTCCAGCAGAACCCGAACTCGCGAAAACATTCCCCGGGCTTCTTCCCGGTCCTCAACAATGTGAGACGGTCAGGGACTATCTCGAGATTGTATTGGAAATGACCTGCGAAAGCCTGCGCCAGATCATCCCAGGTGTACCATCTGCTGGAATCCTGCCTGGTATACCATTCTAGTGCCGATCCGCTCACACTTTGGCCGAAATAAGCTATCAGCAGCTCATCTTTGCCGCCTGCCCCTCTCATTTTGCTGCAGAAACCCCGCAAATGTGCCATGGGGTCACCGTGCCCTTCATATAAATCAAACTTAGGCATCTTGAACCCAGCCGGGAGTTGGACGTCCGAGAAAGGGCATAGATCTTTGTAGGCCACGCTAACCTGGTTGCCCAATCCGTGCAAGTTCCTGAAGGACTGCTCCAGGCTTTTGAACTTCCTCAATACCTCATCTTGTTCTGGCGCTTTAACCGGCTTTTCAATCTCTGCTGGTACCTCCAAGTGTGGATTGTAGGTGTGTGGTTCGGGGACATGGAATGTGGGCTCAGGGGGATAGTATTGCGCATCGTGAGCCTGAAACAATGGCTCGCTGGTCGTTCTTTGCAGGGTGGCTGATGTGGGTCCCACAAAAGTGGGAACACTCGGTGTTGGGAGAGGTCGATGGGGTGGTGGAGCTTGGGAATCATGGGGGCTTCTCTCCTGATGATAATGGGGATTCGGGAGGCTTGTTGAAGGGCCGGAGTGAGGGTATTCCGGCATGTGCCCCAGTGGCTCAGGGCTTTTTTGTGCTTTGGCTAGAGCTAGCTGCATTGCATTCATCTCTAGTCCCATCCTTTCAATCTTTTCCATCGCTTCTTTTAACAACTGGCTCATCGGCCTTTCTTCCTCGGTACTATTTTCTGAAGTAGTCATGCTCGTTGTTACCGGTCCATGGATCTGGTTTGGTAAGGGTGTGTTGCCAGAATTCTTTAACAACTAACTATCTGAATGTTGTACAACAACAAACTTTGTTAGCGTTAGAGTTTAACAGATTTGATAACAACAACACATTGAGGATGCCATGCTCGTAGGCAGTTAACCGTTTCTACATGCTTTACTTCAAACAACATGCGTCATCCCGGCTTGCTCATTTGTCCTTTTAAGGTACTTTGGGAAACCCAGTATTTTATTTTTGTATTTTCTTCTCTCTTTTTTCTTTCTTTCTTTCTTTATTAAAGGCGGCCGAATCTTATATGGATTGCCTACGTATCACGTCCCCGCGTGAATCAGACCGGCGTAGTTCTGTCATAAAGTAAAGAAACACAAAATTCTTTTGGAATCATTAAATTCATCCTCAAAATTTGCTATTACAAATTACTTCAAACAAGGAACAGTAATAGTACAGACTCCACAGTTCTTAACCCGATTTGACTAAAAGAAAAGAAAACAATATATGGGAAAGCAACAAAGCCAAATAAACAGGACTCTACCAAAGATTAATTTTCCAACTTAGGGGCCCACGAGGCATCATTCGGCCTTTTCGCGGTTCTAGGTGTGAGGTCTCTCTGCAAGCTTTTCAATTCATTCATGATCCGGTGGATGCAGCCCATGATGGAAACAAGGAGGGTTTTTTGAGGCATTTGCTCGCATGCTAGGCATCTCAGGTAGATGTAGTGCCCAATCTCGTCGATCCTTCCTCGAATGTTGTCCCTTTCAGCGAACAATTGCTTTATTTGCCGGTTTTTTAATCACAGTGCTTGAGCATTGTCGGCAAGTCGATCCTGGAACATCTCCATTTGTCTTTCCATGCAGGCCATTGCATCGTAACAATGTCTTCTGTCGGCCTGGGCATCTCGTGCTTGTTTGATGATCCGATCATGGAGAGTGGCGTTCGTTTTCCTTAATATCCCGATGCTCATTTCATAATCACTTATGATCTGTTACAGACGCTTGTCACACCTCCTTTTTCCGCCCCCGCTAGGGTACAAAGGAGTTTTTTCCAATTAAAGGACAATCGAAACAGGATTTATTTATTTATTTCAGAGTCGCCACTTGGGAGATTTAGGGTGTCCCAAGTCACCAATTTTAATCCCGAATCGAGGAAAAGAATGACTCTGTTTAACAGTCTGCGCACCAGAAATCCGGATAAGGAATTTTGTTAACCCGGGAGAAGGTGTTAGGCATTCCCGAGTTCCGTGGTTCTAGCACGGTCGCTCAACTGTTATATTCGGCTTGATTATCTGATTTTATACAAATATGAACTTATGTGCAAATTTTATCTTTTTAACCGCTTTCATAATTGTTATTATTATTTTTACAAGAATGTGAACATTGTTTAAAAACATGTCTTTGGATTGCGTCACATAAAATGCACCCGCGATCCGGAACGTATTTTTATTCAATGTTTAGGGATTTGGATTTGGGTTGCATAAATGCGCACCCGTGTTTAAGAATGTATTATTATTAAAATCGTGCCTAAAGCGATTAGCGTATTATTATTTATGGGTAAGACTGTGGAATTCACTAAACAGTCCATCCCGAATTCTAAATACTCAATTAAACATTTATTGAGGGCCCCGCAATTAGTGCATTTTATTGGGCGAGGCTCATCTCATTTTATTTTTAAAAGGACAGTCCTAAAATGCCTACATTTTTTATTGAAATTTGTCTCTACAAAATAAAGGAGAAATATCTTAATTTATTTACATGTTATTACCTAGTTACATTATACTAGGCATGTTCTCAGTTTGTCAAATTAAAAAAAAACATAGCAATTCTAATTTTAATCCTAGACCATTTACATACTGAAATTAACCAATATTACTTAACTAAACAATATTTCTACCAACTTCCTACTAGATGGCCTATTCGTTTGATTTTTGACTCGACGGAATTACTACACCATTTATTTATTTTTAGGCAGTAGATGTAGATAGTTCATTTGTTAAGCTATCGTCGAATGTTCCACTATATGTATTAAATATCTACATGATTCTGATTTTTTGCAAGCTAAATAATTTATACAAACAAAATTCAGAATATAATTGAATATAATTCAGAATTTCAACTCTTCATTTTTTCGTATTCATGCTTCATATTTCGGATTACAATAACCAGCTTTTCAGTTGTGTACCTGATATTGAAAGCAAAAGAAAATGAAGATGAGAATTAGCAGCAGTAATAACAGTACAACACAGCAGCAACAATCCAACAACAATAACAACCCAGTAACAGACCGGTGGAGTAGTAATCCCAAAACAAATGCTTCCAACTTTTATGAAACAACAACAGTTAATGCTGATTTCAAACAATGAAAGAAAGCAGAATATTTTTTTTTATTTGAAGGTTTGAATATTTTTCGGAATTTTTCTCTCTTAAATATTCAACTCTTTTTTTTTTCTGTTTGTTATTTTTCTTTCAGTTCTTCTCTCTATCTTCAGATTTTTTTTTCTCTCCTATCTGTATTCTGTTTTTTTTGTATTTTTTTTCTTCTGTCTATTCTGATTTCAAGACTTCTTATAACCCATCCCATAAATCTTTTAATCAATTAAAATCAACCCATTTTCTCTACCAAACCCATTATCTTCGCACTCATCCCAATTACATTAAATAAATATATCACCCCACCCCATTATATTTTGTCCCCCATGCTTTCACTAAACAAATACAAGATTTCTCCCCACTAAATTTTGTCTTGTCCCCCCTTTATATTAAACAACTATATCACAACCCACCACATTTCATTTTGTCCCCCATGCTTCATATAAAAAATTACAAAATGTACAATTCCTAAACTACCCCTCCGACCTTATTGCAAATTACTATTTTACCCCCGAACGTACTACAAATTACCAAACTACCCCATCAGCTATAACAATCAATTAATCAAACTTAACCAAAATATAGACAATATGATCAATTTCTAACAATGTTTAAACAACAAATCACATGAACATGATTTCTTCAATATTTCAACAACAAATCACATGAACATGATTAACAACACAACTCAAAATTAACGGAATGAATTAACCATATCGGGAACCAATCCTGGTTAATTTAGACCACGAATGTATGAGCAAGGATACAACAATACAAACGACACAATCCATGATTCATCAACGAATCAAAAACCAAAAACAAACATAACCTCACATTAAATCACTGGATTTAAACATGAACTTCAAACAAAGATGAACATGAATTAAATCTATTTTTAAGCAACAAAACATGACGGATTCACATGATTCAAACAACATTACTAATTTCTGGAAAATACATAACAACATGAAACAAATTGAAGAAATAATTAATTAAATTTCAATTTGAATCCAACAAACATTAGACTAACAAATATTTACATAAACAATAATACAAACATGAAATAACATGAAAACAATTAATTAATCTTTCATTTGAAATCTGAAAAATTAATTTAACAAGAACACATGAACATGAACAAAATCAAAAATCAAATATCTACCGATTTTACATGAACAAAACAAACATTTGCCGATTTTAGGTTTGAAAATATCAAAACAAAATACAGACAAAATAAAACTCAAAAATTACTAACCGGAGATGAACAACGACGAATTCGATTGTATGGACTATTTCTACGAACCTCAAATGGGAATAAATCTGTCCGGACTCAACGACTAACTCAACGACGAACTCGACTTTAATAAATTGACTGAAGCAACGTCGAAATAATAGCAATGGTGGTTCGACGCAACATCAGTAGAGGAAAAGGAAGAAACAGCGGCGACAAAGTCGATGGGGAGGTCGACGGACAGCTGCTCGGTATTGAGGTGATGCAATGGTAGACATGTCCACGCCGAAGCTGGAGCAATCAACATCCGTTTGGAGCAGTCATGGCTGCTCGTCGCAGCTGGACACTCATGGCTGCTCATCGCAGCTCGTCGCAGTCATGGCTGCTCGCCGAATCGTGAAGGCGCAGCAACAGGGTTTGACGACGCGATGGCAGCTGGAGGGAGCTGGAGAAAATACTCGACAGCAGCGTCGAAGGAAAATGGCAGAAGGTCGACGGGCTGGACGCAGCTGGGTTTTCACGGTGGATCCCGACGACGTAAGCAACCGTAGCGTGAAGCAGCTGGAGGCGCGCTTGGACGCGGGGGAGGCAACCATAGTCGAGCAAGCTTTGAGTTTGACGAAAGAGATGAAGCTATGGTAGCAGCCATGGTTGGCTTGGGATGAAGTTTTTTGAAGAAGAAGGAGCAAAAAATGGGGGGGGGGGACTGTGTTAGACTTTTAGGGTTTTTGGGGTTTTTTTTTATTTTTTGTTTTGTTTTGTGTTTTGACAAAAATGAAGAATGGGTGTTGGGTAAATGGGTTAGTGGGGCGGACCGGTTCGACCCGGTCTGAAGTGGACTGGGTCATGGGGAAGATTGGGCAATTATTTGGGCCTGAGGTTGAAATTTGAAGAAGTGGCCCAATCCGATTTATCTTTGTATTTTTATTATCTTTTCTTCTTTTATTTTTCTAAAACTAAATTATAAAAGTACTTAAATTATTATTAAGAACTAAATTAAGTTATAAAAGCGTAAATTAACTCCCAATAACAATTAACGCACAATTAAGTAATAATTAAGCATAAAATTATTCATTTGGACATTAAATGCTAAAAATGCAAAAGATGCCTATTTTTTGTAATTTTTAATTTTTGTAAAACTAATTTAATTACTAACAATTGTAGAATTAAATCCTACATGCAAAATGCGACATATTTTTATATTTTTTATTAATTTAACAAATAAGCAAACACAGACAAATACAAATAATTATCCAAAAATACTCAAAATTGCACACCATGGAAAATCATTTTATTTTGCATTTTTTGGGAGTATTTCTCATATAGGGCAAAAATCACGTGCTTACAGCTGCCCCTCTTTGCCCGAAGACACGAAGGGTTTTCGTGCAAAGATAAAGCGAACGATTTTTGCCCATCCGAGTACTCCGTTGAAGCATTTTTTTTTTGAAAAAGATTTGACTGAACCTTTGCTTCAAAGGTTTCCTACATATCCTGGGCTAAACAGGAATCAGGTCAATGTAGTTCGGGAAGTTTTGGTAGCTGGGACTACCGTGAGACTGCAATGTTACTGCTGTTGCATGCTGTTATCACTGCTTACTGATCTCCTTGTTACACCGTGTTTAAAAGAAAACAAGAAGCTAGGCTAGACTAAAATTTGTTCTTGTTGCCTTGCTTTCTTGTCGGCTTGTGTTTCCTCCGGTGCTTTTCTTCAGATGCTTTTCTTCCTTTTGACACATGCACTTGAGTTTGTGCTGGGACCTCTTGTTGCATCCTTTTGCTTCCCGGTGCTGGAGATTTTTATTGTTTCCTGCTAGGGATTCCTGTTGTAACCCTCTGTTTTATTGTCCTCTGACTTGATCTTGAAATGTGTGCCTCTGTTCTATGGGCGGGCTCCCAACTTCAATATTTGAAAATTAAAGACTTGAAATGTATGCCTCTGTTATCTGGGCGGGCTCCCAACTTCAACACTTGAAATGAAAAGACTGAAATGTATGCCTCTGTTCTATGGGCGGGCTCCCAACTTCAACACTTGAAATGAAAAGACTGAAATGTATGCCTCTGTTCTATGGGCGGGCTCCCAACTTCAACACTTAAAATGAAAAGACTTAAATGTATGCCTCTGTTCTATGGGCGGGCTCCCAACTTCAACACTTGAAATGAATTACTGAAATGTATGCCTCTGTTCTCCAGGCGGACTCCTGATTGTTAAATTTGAAATTGAATGTCTCTATTCTCCAGGTGGACTCCTGACTTTAAAATTTAAACTGTATGTCTCCGTTCTTCAGGCGGACTCCTGACGCCAAACTTGAAAAGTACGTCTCTGTTCTCCAGGCAGACTCCTGATTGCTAAATTTGAAATTGAATGTCTCTATTCTCCAGGCGGACTCCTGACTTTTAAAATTTAAGTTGTATGTCTCCGTTCTTCAGGCGGACTCCTGACGTCAAACTTGAAAAGAATGTCTCTATTCTCCAGGCGGACTCCTGACTTTTAAAATTTAAACTGTATGTCTCCGTTCTTCAGGCGGACTCCTGACATCAAACTTGAAAAGTATGTCTCTGTTCTCCAGGCGGACTCCTGATTGCTAAATTTGAAATTTGAATGTCTCTATTCTCCAGGCGGACTCCTAATTGCTGATACTTCAACTGCTCTTCCTTGTTCTCCATGTGGACGCCTGATTGCTAATACTCCAACTGCTCTTCCTTGTTCTCCAGGTGGATGCCTGATTGCTGGGGATAATACTACTGGGGAAGTCTCCTTTCTTCCCCTCCTTCAAATTCAATTTTTTTTTCTTTCTTTTTTTTTGTTTTTTTTTGTTTTTTTTTCAACACTGCTGGGGATAAAAGTGTTATCTTCTCGGGATAACGTTGTTGAGGATAACGCTGCTGGGGAATTTTATCCCTTCAAGTCGATGCTTCATTCTTCTGGAAGCTGCTGGGGATGATAATGGCTTTTTGCTTTTGTGAGCACAAGTGTCATCCCTTTGGTTCTGTCCGCTGGGGATACAACTCCTTTTATTAAAACTCATTATTTTCTTTCTTTCAACACTGCTGGGGATAACACCGGTTCAAAAACCACTTCCCTTGAGGAAGGTGTTATCTTTATTCTTCCTCGAATGGGTACCTGACTTCCAGAAAATTTTCTAAATGAAAGGAAAATTTTCTGCCCCAGTTTGATAATATCCCTGGTGGCATGTCTTTCTGTCATCAATGCCATTTCCTTTACCTGTTTCAAATCAAACAAAATTTGTCAGTTTAAAACGCGGTGGTTGGTTGTGATACTCCTACTGGGGATGGATTTCCCTTTCTCCTTCCTTGCTTTGCGTTCCAAAAAACTTGTTGGGGACGATATTATTTGCTGGGAATGATCCTTTTCTGCTGGGGATATCCCTCTTCTTTTGTGGCATAATTCGGAAACTGTCATTTTCCCGACCTTTTAGTCTCGTACGAATTTCCCAAATCATGCCCATTGCTCTTCTTGATTTGTCCACGGGCCTTAGCCTTGAGGTTTATAACCTTTGATTTTGGCAAGGGTATCCCTCTTGACACTCGTCAATCCTTTTGACAATTCCCTTTTGCTGGGGATATCTTTCTTGACACTGGCCTCGCGCTTGTTCCTTCCTGACTATACCACTTGGATGTACTAGTCAGATCTCATCTTGCATGATTGGAAAGCTGATGGCCTAATTTGAAGTCATTTCCCACTGGTTCTGACCAAACAGACTCTATTGGGGAATTTTCCATGAAAGGAGAAAGATAAACAAAAGGGGAACCGAATAAAAGACAAAGGAAAAAGATGACTCTTTAACAAAAGAAACTATAAATAAAAGCATATCAAATGCCGATACCGACTCTAATAATCATGACATGCACATGTGGCCTATCCTCTGCCGTCAATCGTCTTTCAATCTTCACTTGGAGATTCCCCATCTGATTCTTAATCTTATTCGACTTGTAGTGCCCGAAGGGTTTTCACTATCAAGCCTCTCTCATTTTGGTTTTTTTCTCTCAGCTTTTATCGCCTTATGGTGTCCGTAAAGACTTTCACCGATAAGACTCTCTCATTTGTATCACTTTCCAGCTGGGGATTTGGAGTGTTGCTGGTATGACTCTTTCTGCTGGGGATTAGAGTCCTTTCTGCTGTGGAACAGAGTGTTATGTTCACCGGTAAGACTCTCATTTGTCTGACTTGACATCTTTTGAAGGCTGATCAGAAGGTCTTTCTTTGGACCGTAATGTGGGTTTTGGATAGGCTAGAAAGAAAGGGTATTAAAGGCTCAAAAAACAAAATAAATTTGGGGTTCAAAATTACAACCTTCGGAACCAATTTTGCTTACTACAAGTGCGACGCTTGCCCCGGTTTCTTGCTTGGGGATTTTTATTTTTGTTATACTATGTTACACTATGCATATTACGCACATTATGCGCACTATACACCCTATGACCGAGCCGTGAAGCGCCTACGTATCCTCTTTGAGGAATCAGGTCGATCGTAGTTCCCAATTCCTTTGTTTTCATTTGACTTTTTTTTTGTTATCATTTTTCTCTTCTTCTTTTTTTTCGTTTTTTTTTTATTTTTTTTCTTTACCTTCCAGGCTCGTATTTCCTAGTCGTTGCTATTGATTCCGAACGAGGGGTATGAAAGAAAATAAATAAGGCTCAAAAGGGGTAACGAAGGATAAAGTGTTTAGGTAGCAGAACAAAATGCCTTCGTCATTCCAGTCTTTAAAACATGCCAAGTGCAAACAACGCAAGTGAACATAGATTTATAGTCTCTTCCGATGGTGCTGGACTTGACAATTGTGTTAAACACGTTTGCTTTTTCATTTGTCATTTCTAAAGCACCGTTGGGCGACACTCTCACTTCTCATTATCATGAAGACCCTTATGTCAATTTGGCGAATCTTGCCTTTAACGGTTTTCTTTATGTTTTACTTGCCCCAGTTCCACATGACTCGAGCTCCGAATAATTTCAAACCGTCCTTATTTCCTTTAAATGTTCTGATCACCTCTCCAGGATTTTATGATTAACTTTAAAGACTAGGCCCAAACTGTGTGCACATGTCATGTCACGAGAATCGGCGCTGAACAAAAATGATAAAAGGACTAAACAAAAAGATGACTGGAAATAATAAAAGACCGGCTTTTGTATTAGACTACCGGCGAAATGGTTTGAATAATAAAACAAACAAAAACCAGAATAAAATCCTAACACAGCCTCGACAAAACTTAAACAAACTGATATGACAAACTGGAAAGATAAGAAGGTTTGACCCAAGACAATATTCGTATTACAACCCTAAGAATAATCCGGATAATAGAAATGACAACAAAATAAGCCACCACAAGCTTCTCTCTTGCTAACCAAGGAACGGAGCGTCCTCCCACTTTATCAAAATTGGCATCTTAGCCACTGAGCTTTGCATTAATATTGTCGAGACCATTGCCAACTTCAATATCATCAATCTTAGTCAACAAGTCCCAATAGGATTCGAGTGCTTCTGTCATCAAGCCTGATCCCTGCAAAGTGTGCTTCTGGGTCTTGTATTTCCGGCTTATCACAAACCAACCACCTTAACTTTCTTTGTGATTCAAAGCGAAACAGGTTAGAATGGACTCCGTCGGTCCCCATTATTAATAACATCTTTTTTTCTTTTTTCTTTCTTTTCTTTCATTTTTCTTTTTTTTCGATTTTTTATTTTTTTTTCTTTTCTTTTCCTTTTTTCATTCTTTTTTTTTCGATTTTTTTTCATTTTTTCTTTTCTTTTCTCTTTTTTCATTTTTTGTTGTGGTCGAATCTTATGGAGATTGCCTACGTATCATGACCCCGCATGAATCAGACCTTGCGTAGTTCGGACCAATAAAAGATAAACAATACTAAACATTTTTTTTCAATTTAAAACAAACTGGGTTTTAAAGGTTTGAAGATGACCTACAAACTCGAAAATCAAACAACCCACATATTCTAATTAAAAGATTTACAAACTCCAAAACAAATGGCCATCTTCCTTTCTCTGTTTGACAAATGCAACCAAACGGTTATTTTTGCAAATGTGGCCCCTTCCAAATTTTGAGGCCGGAGAGGATTATTTTATAACACTTTACAAACTTGTCCATTCTTTTACGAAAATAGCCTTTCGACAATTGAAAGATACTCTAAGGCTATTTCGGCAAGAACGGTTTAAGACGCGGCCGAAGCTGGCTCGACTTATTTTTTGACTAAAAAAAAATTCAAATGGTATTCACCTAACCGCTGATTTTTTTTCTTCAAATTACAATGAAAACGTGGTGTTGCAAACACGGCCCTTCAGCGCCTCGGGGACGAAGATTTTTAAGGCTGTGTGGGTCAACTGGACCAAAATCCTAAACATGACCCAAAAGGTGGCTGTTTATGCAAAGTCAGCCTTCCGGCGTCCCTTTCGGGAACATTCGGCTATTTTTGACAAAAACAGCATCACCCTGACTTATTTATGACTCTTTTTTATCATTTTTCAAAAATAGAAAACTCAACATTGCAAACACGGCCTTTCAACACCTCGGGGACGAAGATTTTTAAGGTTGTGTGGGTCAACTGGACCAAATCTTAAACATGACCCAAAAGGTGGCTGTTTATGCAAAGTCAGCCTTCCGGCGTCCCTTTCGGGAACATTCGGCTATGTCTTGACAAAACAGCGTCACCCGACTTCTTTATGACAAAATTAAAATTTTGACACGTTTTTTTATTTATTTATTGGTTTTTGGCTATTTTAGCAAAAATGGGGAGGTTGGATACCGCCCGACTTATTTATGACAAAAATTAAAATTTTGACACGTTTTTTTTATTATTGGTTTTTTGGCTATTTTAGCAAAAAAGGGGGAGGTTGGATACCGCCTGACTTATTTATGACAAAAATTAGAATTTTGATGTTTTTTTTATTTATTTATTGGTTTTTGGCTATTTTAGCAAAAAAAAAGGGGGGGTTGGACCCGATGAGGGTTGCCTACGTATCTCACATCCGGTGAGAATCAAACCTGCGTAGTTCGGGCAAATTAACCGAACTATTTTAAAACATGACTCTTTTCCATTTTTATTTTTTTCTGGCAAGACAATCTATTTTCCTTTTCTATTTTTTGAAAAAGACAAAATAACGACTTTTTTTTATTTTTTATTTTCAACAAACAATAAAACAATCTATTTTTCCAAAAATAAAAGACTCTTTTTTTCTATATTTTTTAGTAAAACAAAATAAAACATTTTCCTTTTTTTTCAAAATTCCGGCAGAGTTTCGCCAGTAATTGGTCATTGATTTTTTTTATTTCTAATATAATCAATTAACTCCCTAACTGATATTTCTCTTTCTTGTTTTTTTCAATTTTCTAACATTCCCGAGATTCAAAAACCGGTCAACATGCAAGTTCGAAACAAATATATGTACAGAGCAAGTAGGATGCATCAGAATGGTCTTTTCATTTCAGGTTGCTAGTCCTAGACGGACCCAACCCCTGTGTTGAGTCCCCTAAGTCAAATGCAACGTGATGCAAATAAGCGTTCCTACTAGGGATCCGGCATGAGGTTTCGTTATACTAGGTTTATAACCTGGGTATATGTTCTAGACTGTGTACCCGAGCGGACAACTCGAGTCGAGGAGGGGGCAACTTACCGGGAACCAAAAGGCCATCCGGCTTCGTAACTTATCCGTCCTCTTTCTTATTTCAGGTATTGACACTAACAGAATAAGGAGCCTCGACCAGCGAGCTTCTCCCCGGAGGTAAGAAGAGAAAGGTTTCGGCACAGTTTATATGTGCAGTTCAAATAATATCAAAGCGGTAAAAGCAGCATTTAGCACATTAGGCTCAAATATGTAAAAATCAGATAAAACCAAATATAACAATTTATCTAAGCTCGAATTCTAACCCTGAACCAGAGATTCTGGGTTTAGTCCCCAGCAGAGTCGCCAGAGCTGTCACACCTCCTTTTTCCGCCCCCGCTAGGGTACAAGGGAGTTTTTTCCAATTAAAGGACAATCGAAACGGGATTTATTTATTTATTTCAGAGTCGCCACTTGGGAGATTTAGGGTGTCCCAAGTCACCAATTTTAATCCCGAATCGAGGAAAAGAATGACTCTGTTTAACAGTCTGCGCACCAGAAATCCGGATAAGGAATTCTGTTAACCCGGGAGAAGGTGTTAGGCATTCCCGAGTTCCGTGGTTCTAGCACGGTCGCTCAACTGTTATATTCGGCTTGATTATCTGATTTTATACAAATATGAACTTATGTGCAAATTTTATCTTTTTACCGCTTTTATTATTTTTTAATTATTTTTACAAGAATGTGAACATTGTTTAAAAACATGTCTTTGGATTGCGTCACATAAAATGCACCCGCGATCCGAACGTATTTTTATTCAATGTTTAGGGATTTGGATTTGGGTCGCATAAATGCGCACCCGTGTTTAAGAATGTATTATTATTAAAATCGTGCCTAAAGCGATTAGCGTATTATTATTTATGGGTAAGACTGTGGAATTCACTAAACAGTCCATCCCGAATTCTAAATACTCAATTAAACATTTATTGAGGGCCTCGCAATTAGTGCATTTTATTGGGCGAGGCTCATCTCATTTTATTTTTAAAAGGACAGTCCTAAAATGCCTTCATTTTTTTATTGAAATTTGTTTCTACAAAATAAAGGAGAAATATCTTAATTTATTTACATGTTATTACCTAGTTACATTATACTAGGCAAGTTCTCAGTTTGTCAAATTAAAAAAAACATAGCAATTCTAGTTTTAATCCTAGACCATTTACATACTGAAATTAACCAATATTACTTAACTAAACAATATTTCTACCAACTTCCTACTAGATGGCCTATTCGTTTGATTTTTGACTCGACGGAATTACTACACCATTTATTTATTTTTAGGCAGTAGATGTAGATAGTTCATTTGTTAAGCTATCGTCGAATGTTCCACTATATGTATTAAATATCTACATGATTCTGATTTTTTGCAAGCTAAATAATTTATACAAACAAAATTCAGAATATAATTGAATATAATTCAGAATTTCAACTCTTCATTTTTTCGTATTCATGCTTCATATTTCGGATTACAATAACCAGCTTTTCAGTTGTGTACCTGATATTGAAAGCAAAAGAAAATGAAGATGAGAATTAGCAGCAGTAATAACAGTACAACACAGCAGCAACAATCCAGCAACAGTAACAACCCAGTAACAGACCGGTGGAGTAGTAATCCCAAAACAAATGCTTCCAACTTTTATGAAACAACAACAGTTAATGCTGATTTCAAACAATGAAAGAAAGTAGAATATTTTTTTTTTTGTTTTTTTTATTTGAAGGTTTGAATATTTTTCGGAATTTTTCTCTCTCTTAAATATTCAACTCTTTTTTTTTCTGTTTGTTATTTTTCTTTCAGTTCTTCTCTCTATCTTCAGATTTTTTTCTCTCCTATCTGTATTCTGTTTTTTTTGTATTTTTTTTCTTCTGTCTATTCTGATTTCTAGACTTCTTATAACCCATCCCATAAATCTTTTAATCAATTAAATCAACCCATTTTCTCTACCAAACCCATTATCTTCGCACTCATCCCCATTACATTAAATAAATATATCACCCCACCCCATTATATTTTGTCCCCCATGCTTTCACTAAACAAATACAAGATTCCTCCCCACTAAATTTTGTCTTGTCCCCCCTTTATATTAAACAACTATATCACAACCCACCCCATTTCATTTTGTCCCCCATGCTTCATATAAAAAATTACAAAATGTACAATTCCTAAACTACCCCTCCGACCTTATTGCAAATTACTATTTTACCTCCGAACGTACTACAAATTACCAAACTACCCCATCAGCTATAACAATCAATTAATCAAACTTAACCAAAATATAGACAATATGATCAATTTCTAACAATGTTTAAACAACAAATCACATGAACATGATTTCTTCAATATTTCAACAACAAATCACATGAACATGATTAACAACACAACTCAAAATTAACGGAATGAATTAACCATATCGGGAACCAATCCTGGTTAATTAAGACTATGAATGTATGAGCAAGGATACAACAATACAAACGACACAATCCATGATTCATCAACGAATCAAAAACAAAAAACAAACATAACCTCACATTAAATCACTGGATTTAAACATGAACTTCAAACAAAGATGAACATGAATTAAATCTATTTTTAAGCAACAAAACATGACGGATTCACATGATTCAAACAACATTACTAATTTCTGGAAAATACATAACAATATGAAACAAATTGAAGAAATAATTAATTAAATTTCAATTTGAATCCAACAAACATTAGACTAACAAATATTTACATAAACAATAATACAAACATGAAATAACATGAAAACAATTAATTAATCTTTCATTTGAAATCTGAAAAATTAATTTAACAAGAACACATGAACATGAACAAAATCAAAAATCAAATATCTACCGATTTTACATGAACAAAACAAACATTTGCCGATTTTAGGTTCGAAAATATCAAAACAAAATACGGACAAAATAAAACTCAAAAATTACTAACCGGAGATGAACAACGACGAATTCGATTATATGGACTGTTTCAACGAACCTCAAATGGGAATAAATCTGTCCGGACTCAACGACTAACTCAATGACGAACTCGACTTTAATAAATTGACTGAAGAAACGTCGAAACAATAGCAATGGTGGTTCGACGCAACATCAGTGGAGGAAAAGGAAGAAACAGCAGCGACAAAGTCGACGGGGAGGTCGACGGATAGCTGCTCGGTATTGAGGTGATGCAATGGTAGCCATGTCCACGCCGAAGCTGGAGCAATCAACATCCGTTTGGAGCAGTCATGGCTGCTCGTCGCAGCTGGACACTCATGGCTGCTCATCGCAGCTCGTCGCAGTCATGGCTGCTCGCCGAATCATGAAGACGCAACAACGGGGTTTGACGACGCGATGGCAGCTGGAGGGAGACAACAGCGTCGAAGGAAAATGGCAGAAGGTCGACGGGCTGGACGCAGCTGGGTTTCACGGTGGATCCCGACGACGTAAGCAACCGTAGCGTGAAGCAGCTGGAGGCACGCTTGGACGCGGGGGAGGCAGCCATAGTCGAGCAAGCTTTGAGCTTGACGAAAGAGATGAAGCTATGGTAGCAGCCATGGTTGGCTTGGGATGAAGTTTTTTGAAGAAGAAGGAGCAAAAAATTGGGGGGGGGGGGGGGACTGTGTTAGACTTTTAGGGTTTTTGGGGTTTTTTTTTATTTTTTGTTTTGTTTTGTGTTTTGACAAAAATGAAGAATGGGTGTTGGGTAAATGGGTTAGTGGGGCGGACCGGGTCGACCCGGTCTGAAGTGGACTGGGTCATGGGGAATATTGGGCAATTATTTGGGCCTGAGGTTGAAATTTGAAGAAGTGGCCCAATCCGATTTATCTTTGTATTTTTATTATCTTTTCTTCTTTTATTTTTCTAAAACTAAATTATAAAAGTACTTAAATTATTATTAAGAACTAAATTAAGTTATAAAAGCGTAAATTAACTCCCAATAACAATTAACGCACAATTAAGTAATAATTAAGCATAAAATTGTTCATTTGGACATTAAATGCTAAAAATGCAAAAGATGCCTATTTTTTGTAATTTTTAATTTTTGTAAAACTAATTTAATTACTAACAATTGTAGAATTAAATCCTACATGCAAAATGCGACATATTTTTATATTTTTTATTAATTTAACAAATAAGCAAACACAGACAAATACAAATAATTATCCAAAAATATCACAAAAATACTCAAAATTGCACACCATGGAAAATCATTTTATTTTGCATTTTTTGGTAGTATTTCTCATATAGGGCAAAAATCACGTGCTTACAACGCTGCCTCCGGGCCATTTTACCTTTTGCCCATCTGACCTTCATCCTTGCTACGCAAGCTTCTGATTGTTCTAATTCTTCTTGGCTTTGGATGACCTGATTTCTCAAACTTGCTATCAATCTTTCGTCGGAGCGATGTTTTTGTCGGTCAATGTTACTCTTACTGGCTTGGCGAATGCGGGCCTTTAGTGTCTGGTTTTCTTGGGCTAACTTGTTCTTCTCAACCCGCTCGGAGGAGACTTGCACGTTGTTCTCAAATACAAGCCTTTCAACTTGTTGTTTTAGCTTCCCGATTTTAGCCCGGTAGCCTTCCTCTCTTTTTAACCAGCCCCATTGTGCATGTGATGATTCCTAAAAGTCTTGGATGTGAGCTCTCTTAGTTGGTCTCTGGTGCTCAAGCTCTCTTCGGTACCACGTGAGGTATTTTGGCAACACTTCGCCCTTGGCCCTGTCTCGTACACAAGTATCTACCTTCAGGGTTTGACATTCATTCCAGATTCGCCGAACGACCGCCTCAGGGAACTGCCCACCAGGCCCGATTTCGATCACCTGACTACTGAGATCCTCTTCTTTTGGGATTATTTGGTATCGTCCCAACTGTCTCAATACTCTGCATGGTGCGTAGGGCTGGATACTTTGGAGACCCATCAACAGTAAATAAGATTTGGTGGCTGACATGTGTATGACTTCCTCTATGGGTAGCCATTCGAATGCCCACTCTATCTGGTTTGCTGAAATAGAGCGCAGTAGCGTGACCCATTCGGCGACCCCTTCCGGCAATCTGAAACCGTCGATCCTGGTGGGAAACTCTTCTATACAAGTCTTTTGTGATGACCCATATTTCAGCAATTGAGGGCGATGACATAGATGCTCTATCATCCACATTTGCAGTAGTATGTTACATCCTTCGAAGAAACCTCCTCCGGTTTTGCAAATAGTGAGTGCGCGGAAAATATCTGCTATTATCATTGGTGCCAGAGTGCTGTTTTCTTGCTTGAGCAAAGTGCTGACGACCCCAGCGATTTGTATGTTAATTTTCCCATCCTTTCTAGGGAACACCAGAAAACCTAGAAAGGCTATCATGAAAGCAATACATCTATGCCTCTCCCATTTCAACCGGCTTTCCCCACTGCAAATCTTACTCTCGGGATTGTTGAACCCTCCCAGATGACCGTACCTGTCATACAGAAATGCCAAACTACAAAACCCTTTTGATAACTCTGGGTTATGTACCGTTCTGCGGATCTTTACGATGTCCAGGAATTTGTGTATGGTCACGGTCCTTGGTGCAATGAGATACTGTTCTTTCATAGGGATTTTAGGACATTCAATGTACCCTGCCAATTCCTCCAGCGTCGGGGTGAGTTCGAAGTCCGAGAAGTGAAATACATTGTGTGCAGAGTCCCAAAATGAAATTAAAGCCCTGATAATATCCCCTCGTGGATCGATGTCTAGCAATCCAACCAAATTTCCCAAGTATATTTTGACCGTATCTCGCCCTGATCCTTCTAAGTCGTTCCACCACATGCGTAAGCCCAAAGGAACTTTGTTTACAATGTCCTCGGATGAACTCTTACTTGTGCTCATTCTGCACATTTATTAAGGTGATTTCAGATGAAGGCAAAAATCTTTATTTTAATTTCAAACAATTTTCGTTTTCCTTTTTTTTTGAAAGAAACAATATATGTACATACATATATGTGTATACATATACATACATATATCATTATTGGTAAAACAAAAACGGGGAGTTGGACCCGATAAGGGTTGCCTACGTATCCCACATCCAGTGAGAATCAAACCGGCGTAGTTCGGGTAAGAAATTTATCTAAATCATGGGTTTTCTCAAAAATGAAAAATATTTGGACATTTCTTTTAAGTGAGAAACTTTTGATTTTTTTTTTTCTTTTCGAAATTCCCGTTATCACCCGCCGGTCAACATGCAAATTCGAAGCAAATTAGATGCGATAACAGACAAAATGCCACATGATGGTCTTTTTTTTGTTCCAGGTTGCTATTCCTAGACGGGCCCAACCCCTGTGTTGAGCCCCCTAAGTCAAATGCAACGTGATGCAAATAAGCGTTTTCCTACTAGGGATACGACATGAAGTTATGTTTTACTAAGCTTCAAACTAGGCTTTGTTCTAAACCTGGCTTATACGAGCGGACAACTCGAGTCGAGGAGGGGGCTACGTACCGGGGACCCGCGGGGTCGTCCGGCTTTGTAACTTATCCGAGGCTCTTTCTACTTGGGTATGACACTAACAAAATAGGGAGTCTCGACCAGCTAGCTTCCCCCCGGAGGTAAGAAGAGAAGGGTTTCAGCACAGTTTATATATACAGTCAAATAATATCAAAGCGGTAACACACATCATTTTGCACATGAATCACATATAAGAATATCAGATAATAAATAAAGCCAAATAGATCAATTATTCTAAGCTCGAATTTCTAACCCTGAACCAGTGGTTCTAGGTTCTTAATATCCCCAGCAGAGTCGCCAGAGCTGTCACACCTCCTTTTTCCGCCCCCGCGAGGGTACAAGGAGTTTTTTCCAATTAAAGGACAATCGAAATGGGATTTGTTTGTTTATTTCAGAGTCGCCACTTGGGAGATTTAGGGTGTCCCAAGTCACCAATTTTAATCCCGAATCGAGGAAAAGAATGACTCCATATTACAGTCTGCATACCAGAAATCCGGATAAGGAATTCTGTTAAACCGGGAGAAGGTGTTAGGCATTCCCGAGTTCCGTGGTTCTAGCACGGTCGCTCAACTGTTATATTCGGCTTGATTATCTAATTTTTTATACGAATATGAACTTAGGTGCAAATTTTATCTTTTAACTGCTTTTATCTTTTACTGTTATTTTTATCAAGAATTGCAACATCGTGGAAACACATCTCGAACCACGTCACAATCAATGTACTCGTGGTTAGAGCTACATTTCAACTCTGTTGAGATTGGGATTTGGGTCACATAAATGTGCACCCGAGTTTAGGAAGATAACATTATTAAATACGCTCCTAAAGCGACTAGCGTATTGTTATTTTGGGAAGGCCGTAAAATTCGCTAAACGGCCTGTCCCGAATTCTAAGTATTTTCATATATACATTTAGAGGGCCCCGCAGCTTGTGCATTTTTGTTTGTCGAGGCTCGTCTCATTTTTATTTTTAAGGATAAACCTACAGTGGCTACATTTCTTATATTAAGTTTGTCTCTAAAAATAAAAGAAATCCCTTAATTAATTATATGCTAAAAATTGAACCTATTAGTTATTAGTTCGTGGCTAATGCAAATGAAAATTGCAGTCGAATTGATACAAAGAGAGATTGCTCCCGTTCTATATTCTATTATTTAATAACACTGGAACATGAGATTGACGCACAATAATATCGAAGCAGATTATCTATTTTTAGATGAAGAAGTTAAACGTATGCAACCTTATTCATTGACGGGCACACATATGAGGTTCAGTTAATTATTCCTACACGCAAAGGCGAAAAGACTAAACTGACCTTATCTAACTTAGGTGGTATTACTACATGTTTTAGGCAACCTTTATCCAATAATATAACCTACACGATTTCGTTGTTTATACATATATTTTCCCAAATTGCCTAGCATGCTTTTGAAATATGCGTTATATACTGGTGAGCCAAGGTAAAACAAACATGATTACTACATTACCCTTCTTAATCGACCCTATACGAGACCATTTGTTGATCGAACATCACTGATATACCACTAATTTTGATTATGATACACCATCAAATTACTGGACCAAACTCTTATAGAATGAAAACTAATCCATTACACAGTATGGGGTCAAACTTTACATGTAGGGTATACAGAATGCTTTAAACTATAACAGTAGAAAATGAAAATCACTACACTAAGTTCAAACAACCATTATCTTTAGACTCTTAATCATGCTCCAAGTTCATCATTACACCAGTGAAATTAGAATGTGTACCTGGATGCTGGACAATAAGAATGAAAAGAAGAAGAACGATATCAGCAACAATCGAACAGACAGCAGTAACACAGCAGTATCACAGCAGCAACAAACAGCAACAATACAACCACTAGTTCACGAACAACCAACAACAGTTCCCACAATGATAAACCCACAAATGGTCGGGCATCAATCAACAATCCCAGAACAGAGTAGTAGACCAACAGAAAAACCCAGGATGTTTGATGCAATAGTAAAAGCAGTTCACTAATCACAACAACTTGACCAATAACCAACAACAAACTCAATAACAACAAAACCAGGCTCAAATTAGCAGCGTACAGAAGCCCAGATTTCAGTAATAATCTCGCAAGGAAATCAGAATACCCTCTCAGCTGTTCCCAGAACCTTCAGCTGTTTTTTCAGAACTGTTTTCTGTTTTTCTTTTCTCCCTTCCTCCCTCTTTTTTTAGTTTTTTTTCCCTCCTCTTTAGCTTGTGTTCCCCCTATTTATTCTAGCATCAGCCCATTTAAAATAGCCTGTTAGACCATTCAAAACCCCCATCCCATGTTCTCCTGCTGTCTTTCCACTCAAAGATAAAAATAAACCCTTCCCATGAGATTCCCCTGACAAAACTATTAAAATGCCTTATCATTTATTAAACTAAAACCAAGCATAGGCAGCAGGAATGTAATCTGACAGCACATGCTGTCCAATTATTTTAATTCCTTAACAGCTGACCATACACATGCTGCCCACAATCTAAACCAAGTGAACATGCCATCCATTTAAAACCAAAGTCTGAACTGCAACTATAACACACCCTTAAATGTTTTCTGATTCAAATTGAACAAATCACAGGCAACATACTCAGTTCCTAATTGAATTCAAACAAAATTTCAGCAGACAAACCAACGACAAGGATCAGATTATCACCATTCCAAGCTGAACTAATTGACGACGTATATCGACTCGACTATACTAATTGTAATACATACAATCGAAGCCAATGATCAGAAATCCAAAAGTATCAACATGTGATTCAAATTGTACTGACTAAACAAAGTTGTACTGGGGACTAATTAATCAATCAAATTTAAGTTCAGTTGATTGTACAGCTTATAAACACACACAAAATGAAGAAGGGCTTGACCAAATACAGAAACCTTGGGCAAAGTGGACGGGGCAGTCAAAATTCAAAGCAGATCAACTAAAGACATTTAGCCATACAAACAGATCTTTAACTATAACAAAACACATGAACTGATAAAGAAAAAGGGAAAGCAAAAATACCTTAGAGTCTTGGAAAAATCAGCAAATCCTAACTCGGATTTGAATCGACCTTTCTTGGGGTTGAACGGACTTTAATCGAAGTGTTCTCAACTGAGAACACTTCGATTAAGGTCCATTATACCCTAATCATCTGGTTCAAACGGACACAGACCGGACATCAGGATTTCTAGGGTTCCTAAAGGCAGATTTGGGATTTATGTTTCCCTGGTTAGATTCGGACCAAACCAAGCCTGGTTTGGTCACGAGGGAGGTCAGGGGAGTGTCTGGTATGAACCTGGGGTAGATCGGTGTAGATCGGAGTTCTGCTCGAATCTTCAAATGAAGATTCGAGAACCTAGGGACTGATTCGAACTAAGCGGTTGATGGATTTGGATTCAGGGTGGTGAGGTGCATCTAGGGTGTTAAGGCGGTGGTCACTGGCGTCTTTGCCGCCGGCTTTACGGTAAAGGTGCACAGGGGCGGCTAGGGTTTGGGAGGTCCGTGTTTGGGACGATGAAGGGAAGGGGGGTCTGGCTTGGGGTGCGGGGGTGAGAGGTGAGAAAGTTTATATACGGGACGGGGAAGTCGAATCCTGGTCGTTGGATCAAGAGTGATCAACGGTCAAGATCTTTCACTTGATGAAACGATGTCGTGTGATTTAAATTGAGATTGGGTCGGTCTTTGGGGTTAAGTGGGTCGGGTAAATGAGGTGTGTTGGAGATCGTAGGATTGAACAAGATGGACGGCTCCGATTGAGTATCCTTATACGGCGTCGTTTGGTTTAAAATGGGAGTTGAACTGGACCGTTAAATATGTTTGATCAACGGCCCATATCTGATATTCCTTAAACGACGTCGTTTTGTAAGGCTATAGAGATCAGGGAAACGGACTGGGTTATGAAATGATTTGGGCCTGATTTTGGTCTCAAATATGAGCCCAAATCCGGATTTTTCTCCAATTTAAACTCTTTTCTTTTCCTTCTTTTAATTTCTAATTTAAACAAAACTAAGTTATAAAATCAAAAAATAAAACTTATACAAATGTTGATTATTATTAAACAACAATTATCACACACATTAACCATTTAAATAAAATAAAATCACTTAATGACAAACAAATAGAATAAAAGATGCATATTTTTGTGATTTTTCCTTAAAACCAAATTAAAGTTTAATTAATTCCTAAATGCACAATTAAATCGTAAATGCGCATATGACACATATATATTTTTTTTCATTTTTATTAATTAAAGTATAAATAAACATGCACAGACAAATACAAACAATACACAAAATTCACAACAAATGCAAATTATCAAAAACTATTTGGGAGTAATTCTTTCATAGGGCAAAAATCACGTGCTTACAAGAGGTGTGGTTGATACTGTCACTGTGGAAGGTGTGGTCACTTCTACTTCAAATGGAACAGGGGTGGTCACCCCTCAAGATCCCATTCTTTGTCCATCTCTATCACATGTATCCCGCCTCCCCTATGATCCGGAAGAGGGTTGTTGCGGACTTGGGTGCAATTTATTTTGCCTGTATGACTTTGTTGTCAATCAGTGTCTAGATTTTATATTTCAATGTTCGGCACTCTTCAATGGTGTTCCTCTTCATATCGGAATGGTATGCACAGGTTTTGTTTGGGTTGACCCATTAGGACGAGTTTTCTATTGCCACAGCGGGAATGAGAGTGACATAACCAGCGACTTTCAACCTTCCATATAGCTGGTCGATAGGTTCAACAATAGTGGTGTGTTGTTTGGGTGGTTTGTGATCAAAATTGGGTCGTGGTCTTGGATAATTTTGGCGAGTTGGAGGTGACTGGAAATGAGATAGTTGGGAATTATAGGTATGATAAAGAGTGACCGGTTGGAAATATTTGGGAGATAAGGGATGATATGTATGTGGAGGTTCTTGGTATGTGGGTGGGGTTGTTTGGTATGTGGGTGGAGGTGTTTGGTATGTGGGTGGATGTGTTTGATATGTGAGTGGAGATTTTGGGTCTTGAGCCACCATTACTGCCCCAACATCTTTCTTCTTTGATATGCCGCCTGATTGTAATTCCTTGTTTATGGCCTGTAATGCCTCAAAGTTTGTTACCATCCCACTTTTGATGCCTTCTTCGATTCTTTCCCCAAGTTTGATGATATCAGAGAATTTATGGTTCTCAATAACCATCAACCTTTCATAGTATTGCGGATCCTGTGCTCTGACAAAAAATTTGTTCATCTGTTCCTCGTCCAAATATGGCTTGACTTTGGCTACTTCTGACCTCCAACGAGTAGCATACTCGTGGAAAGTCTCGATGGGCTTCTTCTTGAGGTTCTGAATGTATAAACAATCTGGTGCATTTTCATTGTTGAACCTGAATTGGTCCATGAAATCAGACGCCATACTCACCTAGTTGGACCATTTCTTAGGATCCTGGATGATATACCAGGATAAAACGTCTCCCGTAAGACTCCTCATGAAAAGCTTCATCCGGATCATTTCATATTTTCCGACCTCGATGAGTTTGTCAATAGGTCCTTAGATGAACCCTGGGATCACATGTACCGTCAAACATCTCAAACTTGGGAGGTTTGTAACCCTCCGACAGTTCTACATCCGGCTGTATGCACAAGTTTTAATAATTCAAACCTTCTATCCCTTTATCTCCTTCGACACCCTGAACTCGACTTGTCAATTTCTTGAGTTCCTCAACCATGTTCTTGATGAACAGGTCCTTCTCAGAGGATTCTAGTATATAGGAGGTTGGTTGAGTAGAGTGAGGTATGATTTCCACATATATAGGGTTGTTTTGGTGAGTGCCAGGAATCTAGATGTAGAGGTGGTCATTGGTTGAGTTTTGAGGATCGGGAATGAGTTGTAGTGTGTTCTGGGGAGTTTGATAAGTAGCGGTTGGCGGGTATTGGATTGTTTGATGATGGTGTTATGGCGGGGCTGGTATCGGTAAATGATTGAGATTTTGGGGTGGAGTTGCGTATTAATGTGGTGCGGGAGGGTTTCGTGGATGCTGGTTTGGTGTATTTTGGGGAGGTGCTAGATTTTTAGTGTTTTGTTGGTTGATATCGGGGACATTCAGGGTGAGGGATAGGTTTGCCAAGTTGCGGACCTGCTCAAGCTCTCCCTGCATCTCCAGTATATTTTGTTCTAATCTCAAAATTAAATCATTTGGTGCCAGAGTACTTCGACCATTTGAAGTTTCCACATTCTCAGCATTTTCCTTTCGAATACCACTTAAGTCATCCATTTTAGCTTTCCCTTTGCTCTTTGTATTACTTGGAGGAGTAGGAGGTGTAGGTCCTCTAGATCTGGTGTGATACGCTGATGATGCCAGTATGTGCGAACCAACCTTAGGGGATGAGAATAAAGAAATAAAGAAAATAAAAAGTAAACAAGTCAGTAAAGGTTCTGAAATGTTTGCAGTATTTAAACAAATATTGCAGGAATGTAAATTCGCGTCCTAATTTGGGAGCCTCGTTGTGCCCGAGGTAGGCCTAGCGACAAATAAATTTGGAGAAATTCAGTGCCAATAATAGCCTCATTCCATTAATGTAAAAATAAATGACCCAAAATGACACTAAATAAGATAATGTTGTTAATGACACTTGGCCTTATTACATTTAAAAGGAAAGCAAGTAAATCTAATCTACTTGGTCCCAGAAGGACCCTATCCAGAACGGATGTTGTTGTCGATCAACTCTCCCAGCTCGCCCAGGTTCAACAGTAAGAATGCCTTAGCCAAATGCCCTCCTTCGTTTCCCTCAGCGTTTTGGCAATTAGTGACTCTCTTTCTCATTTTCCCTTCCAGCTCCAACAGACTATACTCTAGATATTCCAACCTTTAGATGGATTTAACAGCTCTTTCTTTCCACTCGTTAATCATTTCTATATCGGCCTTATGTTGTGCCATATGCTCAGCTTCAGACTCTTGAACTCTTTTGCGCAGCTTATTATACTTTACCTCTGCTTCGGCAAACTCATCTATGACCCTGTTTCCTGGACTAACCCTTGGCTCAAAGACTCCTGATAGATTATCCTCCAACCATAAGGGATAAAAGTATGAATGACTCGCATGATATCGGTACGGTTCAATAGTATCCTTCTCCACAATAATCTTCAACGTCCATATATGTTGTGTTTCATTCTTATATGGGATGGCGTCGCCCTGGAAGTCAACTATGAAATGACTCATTTTAGCGACCCGTGGTATGACTTGTCTCCTGCATGCCTGTCTCATAACCCTGAGGGGAGCATAAGGGTATATCCCTCTTAATCTAATCAACAACAAATGTGGGACGTCTCTGGATCTGATAATGAACTCGTCGGTGGGGAACCACTCGAACATCCACTGAACCTGTTCCTCAGTCAACTTGTTAAAAAACTGTACCCATCCTATAACATCCTTGGGTTGAGCAAACATGTCCGGAATGTAAGTCATTCTCTTAGGGTGATGGAAGGCTATGTGGTCGTTCCATGGCCTTCATGGAAACTCTTGGCAATATTGGCCCCTTTGGAGATGTTCTAACAACTAGACTTGTAACAGTAAATTGCAACCCTCAAAGAATCTGGACCCCTTCTGACAACGGTCCAAGCCCTGATACATATCCGCAATGATCATAGGGATAATAATATATGTTTGTCCCTCGATCCCGTCCATCAAAGTTTTGGCCACCTTGGCCAGCCTGGTATGGATTTTATCCCCTTGGATTGGGAATACCAACATGCCCAAGAAGCACACAATGAACACGAAGACCCTACGATGAACCCATCCCAAGGAGGTGATTGAGAATTCATCATCAAAAATACGGTAAGAGTTGTTGTGACCGTATCTTTCATAAAGGAAGTCAAAAGAGATATGTAGGAGTTTTTCAGGCACTCCAAATCATCATTTTTCTTCAGCCCCATCATCTTAAGGAACCCTCTAGTGGTGCGATTTTCAAGTGCTAACAGACCAGGGCTATCCCAAGGCAACCCAACAAATCCTCCTATTTCTTCTAGAAGGGGAGTCATTTCTATGTCTCCAAAGCGGAACACAGCCCTTTCCTTATCCCAAAATAGAGTGGCGGCCTCGATCAACATATTTTTCTGTTGAAGATCCTATAGTGACGGCAAATTCCCTAAGACTCTTTTCACATGATTATGGTTACTTGAGGGAAGGTCCCTCCACAAATCCAGGAAAAATGGAGGTATGCTACCGACCATACCAAATCTGGGGACTTCGTGCCTCATTTTATTCAAAATAATAGATAGTTAGGCCCTTTCCCCTTCCAGGTTCGTCTATTTATACAGTAATGATTAGCATATTGGCACTTATTTCTCTAAATTAATGCACACAATCGTGATTACGTCCGTTGGGATTGTGGAAAACCCAATGGAATTTTGGACGAGGCTTGTCTTAAAGGGTTATTATGAGAGACAACATATTAACCCGGCTAGGTTTGACCATGATGCATGTATAATTAATCAGAGTAAGGCTACTATAGAGGTCTAGCTTGGGACCCTCAAGCGGACAACTTGAGGGAGAATGGCACAGAACCGTCGAACGCACCGCTGATCGACTAATTTTACCGCAAATACGCCTTTTCAAATTTAAAGGGTGATATATAGGAAAAGCGCAAACACTCATCAAGCGTTGCTATGGGATTGATTATGCACGAGTGGAATATGATGTTGAGCATGATTTATGCAACAATAAATAGCATTTTGACAAGTATTTGCACGTAAAAAATGATAAATGCCGTATTTAAATAATTGAATGATAGTTACGGAAAAAGAAAACAAGGAGACAAGTCAGTTTTAGGAAATAAAAGAAATCATAAATAATTAGTTAAATCCAAATAAAGGGGAGAGGGTACACAGGATAAAGCATGCTTAAGACTAATTCACAAAAATAAATTCGTTATGGTAAGAGCCTAAAATATCCCCATCAAAGTCACCATGTTGTCGCACCCCATTTTTTCCCTTTTTGAGGGAAAGTCTGGGTTTCGACATTTATGGGGGACAACTCATTTCCTTTTGGGAATTGGGTATTTGAAGAGTCGTCACCTAACTGATTAAGGTGCGTTAGGGCACCTAGAGCAATTAACTCATGTAACCAGTTTTGCATTAGCAGAGATTAGGGTAAGGGATCGAATTAACCTTGAGGGGAAGGTGTTAGGCACACCTTGCGGTCCACAACGGTGGGTCCCAACCAAATATAAACTATGTGAATTAGTCAATTAACAAGTAAGCAGTCTTAGCACATATTTGCAAATAAAGGTAGTTTTCACAGTCTAAATACATATATGACCAAGGAAGTTGAGATGGTCCAATGCACGTATATGAGAGAAGTTTAGATAATTTAAACACATATAGGAATTGGGAAAGGGAAGTCCTAAGTTGATTAGCCTACAGGATCAATATGTGCAATGCCCGATAATCTTCATCAACTAGAGGGGCTACACGTGACATTAGCACGCAGGTCATCATATCCTTTTACTACCCATTACCCCCCTAATGGTTATATAAGCGAGTTTGATTAATGACCTCTAAGCGTGTTGTTACTCGTCCCTTCCTTGTGGCCCCGGAGGAATTTAGGACCTTTAGACTTAGGCAGTTCTGGACAATCCTAAGGTGTTTAAGGGAAAAGTCTAGGCGACAACAAATAACACATAAGACTGTCAATTAAGGAAGCAGATAAAGGCTCATATTTACCTCCACAGATACATAGGCAAATAAACAACACGTCTCAAGCAGCTGATTTTGAAGAAGTTCAGAAAGCCTAGGAACATGATATCTAGATGAATGTTACAAATACAGGATATGCAACGTTCGTTTTAAGGGAAGTGACAGAATCCTAACCAGTTTGCCTACTGGTTTTATAGCATGTTAAGATTGGATAATTTCACACATAAACAGAACTGGTTTCATAATTTTTAATGGCCTAAGACTTGCCTAGGTGTGCATATGCCGTCACAATCTGGGGACTACTTAAACAGCTTGAAGTTCTTTCATCCTATAGGCATGCTGATCTAAGTGATGAATATTATAGTAGGTGATTTTATATTGATTCATTCCAGGACATGATACATATCTGTGAGGGCTGTTTTAACCTATTTATTTTAGCGACATGTATCAAGGAAAATGCACGTATTGTCCTAAAACATGATCTCTAATGCATATGGAGAAGGTTATTTTATTAAACAGTATTAGTAAATTAATGGCAGGATTTATAAGTGATAAAGACTTATACAGAATCAGAAGTGAGATGATGAACTATAACATGTGATATGCAAAAGCAATAAACGTGATTGTCCTAAATCAATGTATCTAATGCACAAATTTTGCATGGTTTAATGCGAGTAGGCATAACAATCCTAAAGCATGATATCTAATGCGTCATACAAGCTTAGAACATGATTTCTACAGCAACTTGACATAATATAACACCTAAAGCATGGTTTCTACCCAATATATCCCATAGAATCACATAACAACCCTCCCATTTCCCTAGTTACCCCAATATCTATTTATAAATAATTAGTACAGACAAGGATTGAAAAAATTACACAGATGAAATGTAAAATGGTACTATAGGGATCCTGAAGCAGGACCAAAGTAAACCTGGGAGTTCCAGGCCTTCAATGTAGTCTCAAATGCTCAGAAATCTCATAGCCAACAAGTGTACAGGTGTGTCCGAGTTCCCTAAGGACCTCAAAGATCCTGGGCAGTGCTCATACCAAGACTTTTCTCAAATAGGGACTGGTTATGTGTAGTGTGGAAGAGCCAGCCCTGATATGCCAGAGTTCAAAGAGATCTCAAGGATCCTTAAGCAGTACACATACCAGAGGGGCAGAACTTAATAACCTAAGAGTAAGTGAGAGTGCTTGTCATAGTTTGAAAGACATAGTGAAAACAGTGTGGAGATAACCTTTTTAGAAGTGAAAAAGATTTTCTGGAATTGACTAGTTTTAAGAAAATGCTAGGATTGAAAACCAGTTTTTAGAAGAATACTGATAACATTTTGAAAATAGTTCTGAGGAGAGCGAATTCAGTAGAAAGCCAGTCAATCATAGAAGGTTCAGATTCACAGGCACTTCAGCAAGCGGGTTTGCACACATGGGTGAAAGGGATTGGGAATATATAGGAATTTCATTGAGGGTACATGAATAAGGTGCAGGGAGGCATGTAGATAACAATATGCATAGGACACTTAGGAGCTTTATAGCCTTAACAAATTAACCAGGATAATAGACAATTAAGACATGGAGGAAAGATGTAGATGACAGAATTAGACACACAAGTAGGATCAACCATATGCATTAAGTAACCAACATGATCGCATAGTTAAGGGATTAAACATAAATCACAAATAGGCTGGTCAAGCATCAGATAACTGGTGAAGTATAGACATACTAGTTATACATTAAACAAGGCAGAATTTAGGCATGCTAAGCAAATAAGTAAATAAGAGGATAGGTTAAATTCATAGTCAATGAACTAGTGCAGGAATGAAACACATAGAGTTTGGGTTTCATATTTAACTAGAGACATACCAGTTGGAGAAAAAAAAGAGTGCAACATATAGAGCAAGTGTAGTTCCAATATCTAGCCTTGGATTTCAGCCAGCTAGACCCATAATATCACAAGTAGCAAAGAAGGAGAAGAGTTTGAATGTATGTGTGTGTTGTGAACTGATGTGTGTCTGTTGAGAAGTAAAACAGAGGAGTTTATATAGTCGTTCAAGAGTAGAGCCAATAAGGTAAAAGAATCAACTTCAGTTAATCAAGGGAAGATCACATAACCAATTACATGAACAATCAGCATAATCTTCCCTTAATTAAGGGTAATTAACCAACGGTAAGGACAAGAAATATTTAAGGAAAGAAATTCAAATCAGACTTAGGCAAAGAGTGAATAATTAAGAATCTAATTAAGGAAATAATCATTCAAAGAATCAGTAGATACTATAGGAAACTAAATAAGGCAAGAAAACTAATTAAAGTCATCAACAAGGTAATAATCAGGAATCATACACATGAACGTTAACAGAGAAAATCACTCAATAATTCTGGAAAGAATATATCAATTTCCATAAATAAAATAGGTTGAATAAAACTTTAGGGACACAGTGAAATTAGGCGAAAAATAATTCAAAACCCTAATAGAGGTTAATTAGGATAAAAAAATCACAAAGTAAGGAATCTGACTAAGGAAAGGTGTGTAAATTAGAATACAGAATGAACCAACACGACTGGTAACTTTGAAAAGCTCAGAATCGAAGCAAAACATCAGACAGTTAGAGTTTTAACACAAATCAACTTAGGGCTTATACAAATTTAGCATAAATCAGTCAAAACACTTAAGAACAAACGACTAAGCGTTCAAAAGTCCGAAAAAGCTTTTGAGAAGATGACATAGGGTAAACTCTAGTTTAGGAAAATGAGGAACCAGTTGAAAACCAGAAACTTTCAAGGAAAACATGTGAGATATGTTTGATTCGTCTCAGATCTATACAAATCTAAGAAGATTAGAGATAAGAAATTAGGGTTCTTAGAAAGCATGACAAAGACGAGAACGTAGGTCTAGAAAATCATGGATTCATACCAAAATAAGAGAGGCTTCTTACTCATGGTCGAGCAAATGACCTGAAACAGGCAAAGAAATCGAAGGTGCAAATCAGACCGCCTAGGTCCCTTGAGATCTTCCCAAGGATCTAAGAAACTGATGAACCATAGTAAGTAGGAGGCCAGTATAGGCCTAAGACGACAGAGAAACATCATATAACGGAGGGCTAAGCTGGTGACGACGCCTGAGGATTAGGGTTTAGGTAGATAGCGTTTGAGAGAGAAGGGAACGGGTGACGACAGAGTATGGTGGAAATGATTTAGGTTAGGAGGGGGTCGTTTGGAGTTAAAATTGGTAAGAATCAATATGGGCCGTTGATTTCAGAGATCAATGGCCAGGATTAGGAGGGCGTGGGTCGGGTCTAATTGCATTTGGGCCTGGGTGAATTGGGTTAGGGATTTGGGCTGGTTTTTGGGTCCGAAAATTAGGGAGATTAAAAGGCTATTTGTTAAATACCCAAATAATTGAATAAAATTATTTTATAAAATAATTAACAATGAGAAAAAATAATTTTCATACATAGAAGTGCCTCAAAATAATTATTCAATATTTTAAAAATATAAGGGACCAATTTCTGGCAAAATTATGCAGTGATGTGTACATGGGCTATAATTGCAAAATCAGTGCAATTGTACCAAAAGGTATAAATCTGGCCATTTGTAAAATAATTGGAACTTAATAAGACCATAAATGGTAATATTAAATCAATAGATGTTTTAAAAGCATATGTGATGCAATTTTGTAATTATTTATATGAAGAAAATATTGAGATAAATTAATTTTAAAATGTTAAAATTGTGGAAAAATATCCATTGATGCTAATGCCTAGTTTTAAAGGTATATATGTATTTCAAAATATTATAGGGAAAAATTGGGTATCAACAAGGCTCGACTCTGATTCTTGGTATAACGAGGAGTATGCTAAGGGGGATGACGGGGTATAGGGCCGTTGTATTTATTTTGCTTTGCTATTTTTGTGAGGGCATCTTTGGGCCCTTTGTAAAAAGTTTTTGTATCATAACAGTTGTAATGGAATGATTACCTTTTTGCGGTGCACCTCCGAATTGTCATTTTTGTTTGTTGTGAGGGGGTTCCTGGCTTTTCCGTCGATTATGTAACATTTTGGCGTAATCAGTTGTAGATCTCAGTAACTTGAGCAAGGTCGAGTGTAAAGTGATTCGAGCGAGGTCGAATAAGTGATTCGAGCGAGGTCGAATGTTATGTAATTCGAGAGAGGCCAAATGTTAAGTAATTCAAGAGAGGTCGAATGTTAAGTAATTTGAGTGAGGTCAAATGTTAAGTAATTTGAGCAAGGTCGAATGTTAAGTACAAAAACGATGGAGAGTAAAATGTTGCTTTATTTCATTCATTGGAGAATATCTTGGTGGAGAGTACAACATGCTGCTTTATTTCATTCATTGGAGAGTAATATACATGTACGTTTCATACATATTTTGGAGAAGTTTTCATGTATCTAGTCCCTTCATCGTTCGGCCTGGAGAAGTAATCCGCAGGCAGGGCGATGAATTATATGTTGAACTTCAAGACGTCCCCTTCGTCACCTCGTTAAAAACCTCCCCGAGAAAACCCAATTGGGACAAAACCCGGGTGAAGGAAAAATAGTATAACTTGAGGGGCGTCCTTTTTCAGAAGTTGAAGTATTTGAGATAGGCGACATTCCAATTGTTTTGTAGTAGTTTTCCTTCCATTATTTCTAGTTGGAATGCTCCTTTGCTTGTTGCTGATGTGATTTTGTATGGCCCGTCCCAATTAGTTCCTAATTTTCCTTCTTTCGGATCTTTGCTCGCTAGTATTTTGGCTTTTGATAACATAGTCTGACTTTGAGTGGTCGTATTTCGGCCTTTTTGTTGTAGTACCTTTCTGCTTGCTATTTTTGGGCTACCATTCTTACGTAAGCCATGTCTCTTCGTTCTTCTGCCTCGTCGAGGTCTTGTTTTCTATTCTCATTGTTGTTTTGTCTGTTTTCATTGGAGTATCTCAGGCTAGGCTCTCCAACCTCAACATGTATCATGGCGTTAGTCCCCTAGACTAGTGAATATGACGTTTCGCCTGTGCTTGTTTTTGGCGTGGTACGGTAGGCCCATAATACCTCTGGTAGCAATTCTGGCCATAACCCTTTAGCGTCCTCAAGCTTTTTCTTTAGGATGTTCAATTTTGTCTTGTTGGAGGATTCGGCCTGACCGTTGCCAGTGGGATGGTATGGCATGGAGAGTATTCTCTTGATGTGCCATTTTTCAAAGAACTCAGTGGTCTTCTTCCCAGTGAATTAGGGTCCATTGTCACAACTGATTTCTTTAAGGATACCGAAACGACATATGATGTTCTTCCATATGAATGTGATGACTTCATGTTCGCGTATTTGGGTGAACACACCTACTTCCACCCATTTGGAAAAATAGTCAGTTAAAACTAAAAGGAAGCATATCTTATCTCGCCCTGCTAGGAGGGGTCCGACGATGTCCATTCCCCATTTGATAAATGGCCATGGCGAGGTGACAAAGTGGAGGTGTTTGCATGCTTGATGTATCATAGGTGCGTATTTTTGGCACCGCTTGCATCTCTTGACATAATTTGCGGCTTCCTTTTTCATAGTGGGCCAATAATATCCTACCCGAATGAGGCATCAGACGAGGGCTTTGCTGCTCGTATGGGCACTGCAATGACCTTTGTGTACTTCTTTGAGTACGCATCTGGTTTGATTTGGCCCTAGGCATTTCGCCAAGGGGCCTCTGAATGTTCTCTTGTATAGGTCGTGATCTATGATGATATACCTGGCCGCTTGCATTCAAAGAGTTTTGGCTTCCCTTTTGTCTTGTGGGAGTGCTCCCTCCTGTAAATAGGTCCTGATGCGGTTGCGCCAGTCCCAAGTCAAATTTATGGAATATACCTCAAGTTGGTCTATTGACGAGTGGAGGAGGGTGACCACATTCTCTTTGGTGATACTCTTGGTCGCCACTGCTAGTTTGGCGAGGCTATCTGCCTCGATATTTTGCGCCCGAGGTATCTGGTCGAGTCGGCATTCATCGAATTCTCACAGTAGTTTTTGAATTTTTGTTTGATATTTTTGTAGCCTTTTCTCCTTGATTTGGAAAGTTCCGGTAACTTGGTTGACGACGAGTTGTGAGTCACATATGAGGACGACTTGTCGTGCTCTATATTTGAGGGCTATCTTTAATCATGAAATTACGGCCTCATACTCGACCTCATTGTTAGTCATATCGGGGAATCGTATGGATTGGCAGATAACTTCTCCTGTTGGGACTTTGAGTACGAGTCCCAGTCCAGATCTCGATGTGTTAGATGCACCGTCGGTGTAAAGGATCCAGAGGTCGGGTTGCCCAGGAGAGGTACAAAGTGTTTCCTGCTCGACTTCAGACATTATTTTGGCATTTAAATTAGCGACTAAGTCGGCGAGTACCTACGATTTTATCACTGTTCGTGGCTGATATGCTATATCGTGCTCGCTCAATTCTATGAGCCACTTGGCCAATCTTCCTGACAATTCGGGTTTATGCAGGATGCTCCGTAGGGGAAGGTCGTCACTACCGATATGGGTGTGGCACTTAAAATATGGTCTAAGCTTTCGTGAAGCTATGACCAGTGCTAGAGCCAGATTCTTGAGGTAGGGGTACCTCATTTCGACGTCGACCAGGTTTTTGCTGATATAATAAATCGGAGATTAAGTACCTTTATTTTCACGGACTAATACTGCGCTTACCACAACTTCTAAGATGGTCAGGTAGATTAGAAGGCGTTCGCCAGGTTATGCTTTGGAGAGTAGTGGGGGTGAAGACAAGTATGTTTTTAGTTCCCTTAGGGCCTCGATGCATTCTGAATTCCACTGGAGCCCGTTGTCTTTTTTCAGCACATAGAAAAACTTGTGGCATCTGTCAGATGACCGTGAGATGAATCTCGACATGGCAGCTATTCGACCAGTCAGTTTTTGCACCTGTTTTTTGCTGGTTAGAATTTTAGTTATTCCTTTGAGGGCCTTGATCTGATCTAGATTGACTTCTATGCCTCTTTGTGATACCAAGAAGCCAAGAAATTTACTCGAGGTTACGTCGAAGGTGTATTTTTCGGGATTTAGTTTCAAGGCGTACCGCCTTAATATATTGAAGGCCTCTGTCAGGTGGTCAATATGATCTTCTTTCCTTTTTGATTTGACTAACATGTCGTCGATGTAAGCTTCCATTGTTTTGCAGAGTTGGTCTTTAAAAAATTTTGTGACCAACCTTTGGTATGTGTCCCCTACATTCTTCAGCCCGAATGACATGACTTTGTAACAATATGTTCCTTGATGGGTGATGAAAGTAGGTTTCTCCTGGTCCTCCTCCTCCATGATGATTTGGTTGTAACCCGAGTTAGGCATCCAAGAAGCTTAGAAATTCGTGCCCTGCTGTGGTGTCGATGAGTTGGTCGATGTGAGGCAGGAGAAAAGAGTCTTTTGGGTATGCTTTGTTTAGATCTGTGAAATCTACACACATCTTCCATTCCCCATTTTTCTTTTTTACCATGACCAAATTGGTGACCCATTGCGGATATTTTGATTCTCGGATAGAACCGTTGGCGAGCAACTTATCTACTTCATCGCTAACGGCCTCATTGATTGTGACGTTGAATTTTCTCCTTATTTGCCGCACCGGTGGGTAGAACGGGTCTACGTTCAACTTGTGTGTAGCGATGTCTTTCGGGATACCCGACATATATGTGTGGGAGAAGGCAAACAAGTCAGCATTGTCAATTAAAAACTTACGAAATTTACCTGGTTCTGAGAGTTTATGTCCGATGTAAGCTTTTTTGTTGTTGTCACTGTTGTTTAGTTGGACGGGATCAAGATCTTCTACCGTTGACTCAGCGGCTTCCATGATGACAGGATCCCTAATGACGTGTTAGTTTGTATAAGTCCAGCAGTATCTTGTAGAGTACTTGGTCCTCTACAAGATACTGCTGAGAATGCTAATAAAACAGTACGTAAATAAAGCAGATGAGTTTTACGTGAAAAACTCCCACACAAAGGGGATCAAAAAACCACGACCTACACTTGTAGGCTTTTAACTTCACTAACTTGTAAAGAACCTATTACAAGCCACTTTGCAATGACTCCTATTGCAAAGGATTTACTCAACTAACTTGTGGTACTCTTACCACAAACCACTTTGTGACTTCGTAGTTACAAAGGCTTTTTCTAAATTGTGATGCTCTCACCATAAGCCACTTTGTAACTCTACAATTACAAAGACTTTTCCTTATGACTAAATCTAGTCACAACATAAACTCAAGAATTTTACGGATTTACAAGAGGATTCCTAATCAAACGCTTCTAGGTAAGTAGTTTAGGAGATACAATAAGTACAATAACAAGGTTACAACTCAACTTGGACAACAACAAGCTATTTTTTAGGAACTGGTCCGTAGTTGCGTTTAACCTTGCTCTTCAAGCTTGTAAGGATGGATTTCTCTGTTTTTGTAAGAAGCTTGAATGAGAAACAGAAACTTTCAAGTGATGTTTTGTATAAAACTCATTGTAGGTACATCTTGATCACATCACTTGAAATGATGTGAGTACTTTATTTTGTTAGAGAATGAGTGGGAGTTGGAGACAGTGTAGTGCGGCAGAAACAGTGCCATCAGTCACTTCATTTCCAGCTGTGTCCAATTGACTTTGTACTGCTATGAGGAAACTACAAGAGTATCAAGTCCTTGTGTGGGTTCCTAGCTCCTGAAGCTGTAGCAGTTCACCTTTAGCCGGAATCCGTTAAAGCTTGTAGTAGTCCAAGTAGGTCAGGTTCCCTATCTGGTTCTTAACAGTAAATTTGTTAGATCATCAAAATATAAGGCAAGAATATTTAAAATCTATCAATTTCACCCTTTTTGATGATGACAAACTTAACATTTATAGAGTGGAGTTAGAGCAGTAAGAACCAGTTTAAGTATCAGAGGAACACAGAGTTCCCCCTGAGACTATGCCTTATCGTAACAATAATAGTTCCACCTGAGTATAATTTTCCCCCTTTTGGCATCATTAAAAAAATAAAAGCGCAAAAAAGTCTAGCTAAGCTAACGCATGCCACATATGTGCACACAATCATGATAGAGAATAGAATACAGAAAGAGAGTACTAACATAATGAAACGAGAATTGATATTAATAAAGCGAGAGGCAACATTGGACTTGTTAACGGGAGCAGTAGTGTTTCATCCCAACCACACAAAAACAGAAAACAAAAACATCCGCCAAACCATCAAAAGAAATAAAAACATAACAAACATATCCAAAAACTGGTCACTGAAGGGGTACTTAGGGGGCACTAGGAGTAAAAGGCTTGGTAGTTGCAGCAAGTGTTTGGAGAACGAGGTCTATTCAAGCGTTTGCCGACTTTTGCTCATTGAGAAATTCTGCTTTCAGGTTCTCTACTTGCGCCCTGAGATCAGCATTCTCCTGTGTCAAATGAGACACTTCATCGTTCGATATCAAAACCCCTCGGGCTTGCTGACCTTCCAGGATAGCATTCCTGGCCTTCAATCAATGAATTTCCTTAACTACACTGTTCTGGGCATTGATAAGCTATGAAATGGTTGATGTACTTCCTACCCCCCCCTCCATACTTTTCCACACACTCGCACTCTTCTAAAGTTGTCTATGAGAAAGTCTGCTTTCGAGTCCCCACTTTGCCCGTCCCTAGTGGGACTTTAAAGAATTTGAACACTGCAGTAAGCAAGAATCCATAGGGAAGGCCATGATTACCGTATTTGAAGGTGGCAACCTTTTGCATGTGTTCAATCATAATAGCAGACAGACTCACAGGAGTAAAACCGTCCAGTTTCTCCATTAGGAATAGGTCAGACATAGAAGTCACTGACCTCCTTTCAGCTCGAGGCAATAAAATTTTGTTAACCAATTCAAACAGCAACTGGTAAACATGGAGTAGTGCTTTCTTATGGATATGGTCCCCTTTCTGGTTAGCATTGTCTTTTACCACTGCATTTCTGAAGTTATACTGACACACATCTCTTACACTGGACATACCAGCTGTAGGAACTTTTAAGATTTCTCCAAGCAATTTTACATCAAAGACGATGTCCACCCCGTTGACCAAAGCACAAACATGGTCAGTATCAACTGGAAAGAGGCTAGCAAAGAAACTTTGTACCTCCTCCTCATACACCTTAGGTGCATCAATTTGAAATTGATGCACCCAACGTTGAAACTCGACCATTTCTAGAATTTGGCGTATTCCAGCCATCTCAGAGATTGCTGGGTCAAACATACGACCCAACAGAACTTTTTGATGCCTCAGGGGCTCAAAGCCAAGGCTGACTTCACTTCTTATTTTCTTAACAGAACCAGGTTCTTCAAAAGATTCAGACTTACATTTCCCGGACTTCTCTCCACTGACTTTGCCTTTTCCCTTAGATTTGACTAGGACATCCTCATCAGACATGGAAAACTCACTCACTACTTCTTTCATCTTAGACCTAGATGTTGACCCTTTCTCTATTGAAATAGGCTTTGTCTTTTTCGAAGACCACCTAACAAGTGAACCAGGTTCCTATGGGGTTCCCTCTTCCACCTCGACTACAGGGATCGCCTCATCACTTACAGGTACACCATCTTTCACCAACTTTCTTCTTTTCTTCTTACTACTCTTCTTGCTCTTTTGAAGAGCAGAATCGTAGGCCACTTTAACTTGAAGCCTGGTAGTAGGTCGTTTGATTTCAGACTCAGGGGTGGACACAACCCTTCGCTTACTTATGAATGCATCAAGATCCACATTATCTAGGTCTTCTTCATTACTGGATCTCATTTCAGGTGCTTGAATTTCCACGGGCACAACATCGAATGCCGGAACAACATTGTCCTGGGGATGAGAACCATGACCCGGGTCCTTCGGAGAAGGATCAAGTTCCTCATGTGATGACCTAGTAGTATCTGCTACTGCATCCCCTTCAACAACTATAATGGCCCCTTCTTCCTCCACACTTTGTGTCTCATTTTTCTGAGATGTAATCTCATGCAATACACCATTAACGAATACCACAAACATGGTTACAACATTTTTCTCTTCCTCAATCGATGCTTTTACAACCATGGAATCGGTGGCGACGATGGCAGAACCCTTTGTGACCTCAGGATTTTGACCTTGTTCTCCACTTAGGGTTTGACTGATGGGAACATTAGACGATGGGGAGAACGGAGTAGTAGTTTCAAAGGTTATTGAATTGGGAAGAGATTGGGAAACTTGGGAAGGTGTAACTATAACAGTAGGAGTAATAGAGGGTGAGGAAGGCTCAGTAAGAATGGAAGGTTGATCAGTGGTAGTTACAACTAAGGCACGAAGATCGGAAGTCGTCTCAACCATTGAAAGAAGTGGTGTGACGATCCTCCTTTTTGGGTGATTATATTGTAGGACTTTTGGTTAAGAAGAGAAAAAGATAGGGTTTTTTAAAAGGAGAGGATAATTATGAAGACAGAGGAATAGGCATCGGTTCTGAAACGATGATTGGGCATGGAGAATTGCAATGTTTCAGAGGGAGATGGAATGTTTTGAAATGAAGAGACGTGACAGTAGGATCTGAAAAGTTGATGACATGGCAGTTGTATATTGTACCCTTTTTAAGACGTGTATTAAAGGATGCACAGAACTACTAACCTTTGGTACAAGAATCAGGTTCTTGATTTTCTTTGAAAAGAATGAATCCTCTTTTATCATTCATGCACTGCATCTATCGCCTATATGCTCATAATGTGTGTTTACTTGCAATGTTATTGAAGTGAGTTAGACATGGCCAGAAAACACTTTGAGATAGTTATTTCTAAAGGGTAAAAGCCAGCTAACGAGGAATCAGGTTCTCAATTTGGCTTCAACAGCCCCAGCTTCACTCTATTTCTTTCAAACTGTTCCCTACTTAGCGCCTTGGTGAAAATGTCTGCATTTTGATCTTCTGTGCTGTAGAACTTTATACATATCAACCTTTTCTCCACATTGTCTCTCAAAAAATAATGCCTCACATCAATATATTTTGTCCTTTTGTGTTGAACTGGATTCTTGGCCATGTTGAGTGCACTGGTGTTGTGATATAGAAGGAGCACACTTTCAGTGAGTACCCCAAAGTCCTCCAGTTGCTGCTTGATCCATAGAAGCGGAGCACAGCAGGATGCTGCAGCTACATATTCAGCTTCAGTTGTTGAAAGAGCCACTGCATTTTGCTTCCTTGTACCCCAAGAGATAAGACATGAACCTAAGAAGTGAGCCATTCCAGAAGTGATTTTCCTGTCCACAAGATATCCTACATAGTCTGCATCAGCATACCCAATCAGATTAAAATTGTCATATGAAGGATAATACAATACCAGGTCCTGTGTTCCTTTGAGATATCTTAGTATTCTTTTGGCATACTTCAAGTGAGATTCCTTGGGACTTGATTGAAACCTTGCACACAGCCTCCCACTGAAAACAATATCAGGTCGACTGGCAGTGAAATAGTGAGATGCAATAATGCCTCTATACATAGTTTGATTCACAGGATATACAGTTTCATCCATGTCCAGTCGAGTGGCAGTTGCAATGGGAATGTCTATCACCTTTGATGCTTCCATGTCAAACCTCTTCAAGAGCTCCCTTATGTATTTTTGCTGACAAATAGATATACCCTTTGGGGACTGTTTTACTTGAAGACTCAAGAAGAAGTTTAGTTCCCCCATCATGCTCATTTCAAATTCACTTCCCATGAGTTTTGCAAATTCTTCACACACAGAGTCAGTTGTTGCTCCAAAAATGATATCATCAACATAAACTTGAACAATGAGTAGGTTCCTTTCTTGTTTCTTTAAGAAAACATTATTGTTAATTCTCCCTCTCTTAAAACCATTTTCTAAGAGGAACTTTGACAGTCTTTCATACCAAGCTCGAGGAGCCTGCTTTAGCCCGTACAGAGCTTTGTCCAGTTTAAACACATATTCAGGGTGCTCATGAAATTCAAACCTAGGGGTTGTATCACATAGACTTCTTCTTTAAGGAGTCCATTCAAAAATGCACTCTTGACATCCATTTGGAATAAGGTGAATTCCATATGAGATGCAAAAACGATTAGAATTCTAATAGCTTCCATGCGAGCCACTGGAGCAAACATTTCATCATAGTTAATCCCTTCCTCCTGATTGTAGCCTTGGATCACTAGCCTGGCCTTGTTCCTTGTGGTAATTCCATGTTCATAGAGCTTGTTTCTGAATACCCACCTGGTTCCTATAATGGTTTGATCTGGGTGTCACGTACCAGGTGCCATACATTGTTTCTCTCAAACTGATGCAGCTTGTCTTGCATGGCTATAATCTAGTGTGTATCTTTCAAGGCTTCCTTGATATTTTTGGGTTCTATCTGGGAGAAAAAGGCTGAGAAGACAAGTGAATTTCTGGCTCTTAACCTGGTTTTTACTCCGGAATCTAGAGGAGTGATAATGTTGTCTATTGGATGAGAGCATTGGTGTATCCAGTTAGACGCCTGAGGTTCATTCTTAGAGAAGGAAGGTATGTTTGGCTGATTTTCCTCTATCTTTCTCTCAGGTGCTAGTGGAGTTCCCTGAACTGCATCAAGCACTCTTTCTTCAGCTTCAGTGGTTGTAATTGAAGTGTTTGGTTCTGTTGATGATGAGTCAGCGTTGTCTTCATTTGGCTCCTTTACTTGACTCATTATATCTACCTTTCCGTTTGTCATGTTAATGACTTCACCAGGAACTAGTGAGGGTTCTCCATATTGATCTTCCTCCGCACTCTTCTCAAATGATGGATAAGATTCATCAAAAATAACATGGACACTTTCCTCAACACATTGAGTCCGCTTGTTATATATCTTGTAAGCCTTGCTTTGAGAAGAGTAGCCCAGAAATATTCCTTCATTACTTTTGGCATCGAATTTACCAAACTGATCATTTCCATTGTTGAGAACATAGCATTTGCATCCAAATGTTCTTAGGTGAGTCAACTTGGGTTTTCTTCCATTCAACAATTCATACGGGGTTTTGGTCAGAAGTGATCTGATCATGCACCTGTTTACTAAGTAGCAGGCAGTGTTGACAACTTCAGCCTAGAAGTTCTTTGCAATTCCACTGTCAATCAACATTGTTCTTGCCATTTCTTCCAAAGTTCTGTTCTTCCTTTCTACTCCATTTTGCTGGGGATCTTTGGGAGCTAAGAAGTTGTGAGTGATGCCATTTTCATTACATCTTCACTTGGATTTTATTCACAAAAGCCACAAACACTTCAATAGTTTCATCTTTTGTTTTGAGAAATAGAGTCCATGTGAATCTGGAATAGTCATCCACGATTACGAAAATGTACCATTTTCCTCTTCTTCTTTGCACTCTCATCAGTCCACATAGATCCATATGCAGAAGCTCTAGTGGCTTTGAGGTGCTCACATCTTTTTTAGACTTAAAAGAGGACTTCCCAAGTTTTCCTCTAGCACAGGCATCACAGACCTTTTGCATCTTGAATTGTGACACAGGCAGACCATGGACCAGGTCCTTATGAATTAATTTGTTTAGAAGGGAAAAGCTTGCATGGCCCAGTCTTCTGTGCCATAGTTTAGCATCATCATCAACAACTTTGAGACAACTCAGATCACCACTATGTAAGGATTCGAAATCAGCAACATAGATGTTCTTGTATCTTTTGACCACCAGTACTATTTCACCGATCACAAGGTCAGTGACTGTACATATTTTGGATAAATTCCACCTTGTTTCCTTTATCACAGATTTGAGAAACACTCAGGAGACTGTACTTAAGCCCATTGACATAGTACACATTTTCAATAGAATGAGTGAGTGACTTCCCAACTTTTCCAACTCTAAGAATGTACCCTTTTTACAATTGCAAAAGAATACACTCCCTCCTTGCAAGGATTTTAGTGAAAGAAAGTTTGTGGTGCTCCCATTCATGTGTTTTGAACACCTACTATCCATGAACCATTGTTGACCGCTTCCTTTCATTGTTCCCTGCACAAGAGATTAGAGTTAGTTTTAGGAACCCAAACAAGTTTGGGTTCCTTGTAGTAAGCAAGAGGATGAATAAGAGTTCTCTTAGTCCATGCAGGTAATGTGCATTTTTTATGAGCGGAACCTCGTCCCTCTTTTGTAGTCACTGTTTCAGCAAATACTTTATCTTTCTGAACTGATTGATTCTTGGCCTGGACACCTTCCTTGAAGCTCCCAGTGTTCCCACATCAGGTACGAGGCAAGTTATCAGAGATAGTGATGTACTTACTGTGAGGGTTTGAGGAGTTTTCTCCCTTTGGAACCCTGCTCCCTGCCTTTTTTCACAATCATTAGTAAGCAAGGCAGTGGTAGCTTTGAGGACCAGGTCCACTTTAGGGACTTTTCAAGATCATTCTTTACTCTTTCCAAGTTAGTTTGGAGAAGCTCGTTTTTCTCAATTTCAGCACACATCCTAAATCTCATAGCTTTCACCTCATTTTCAAGCCTAATGTGTTCCTCACTTGCTATATCCTTTCCTTTTTCAGAACTTTTATGTTTTGACTTAGTCCATGGTTTCACTATTGTTTCTCTTTGGTCTGCAATTTCTGCCAACAGATCACTCTTTTCTTTTCTGAGGATTTCAATGGTTTTTTTATGGTCAGTAACTGCAGCCACTAAGTCATCTCTAGTTTGTTCAGATTCTCCTAATTCTAAGATCAAAGAATCCCTATCCTCTACAAGACTATGAAAGGCAGTGATTAATACATCAGCTAAAGGCATGAGTTTTTTTTGGAGAATAGGATTTCAGATTTCTCTTAACATCCCTGAAATTTACCTCTTTGTTGCCATTGTCTTCATCATCATCTGATTGAGCCATCAAAGAAAAAGTTGAGTCATATCCAATCTCCTCGCCTTCAACTTCCATCATGGAACTATCACCAGTATTAGGTTCATCTTCAGACTGTTTTACTTGTGTAGTTCCCTTATGAGTTATTTGCAAAGCTTCCCATATCTCCTTGGCAGTGTCGCAGGTGGAGATTCTATTATACTCTTTAGGTCCCATTCCACATACTAGAATTTTCTTGGCACAAAAATTCTTGTCCACAGCTTTCTTGTCTGCTTCATTGTACTCTTTGTTGGTTTTTGCCATTGAAAATGGAAATTCCTCTAGTACCTTGGTTGGAATATAAGGACCATTGCAAATGATATCCCATAGCTCACAATCCTTATCCATGATAAAATCGTACATTCTAGCTTTCCACCACCAGTAGCATTGTCCATTAAACTTGGGGGGTTGGTATATGGATTGACCTTCTTCAAAATTTGGTGGTGTTAGCCTGGTAGGAGGAACCTGCTCTGATACCAATTGTTAGTTTGTATGAATCCACCAAACCGTAGAGTACATGGTCCTTTACAAGATTCCCCTAAGAATGCTAATAAAATTGTACATAAATAAGGCAGAGGATTACGTGAAAAAATCCCACACAAGGGGATAAAAAAACCACGACCTACACTTGTAGGCTTTTAACTTCACTAACTTGTAAGGAACCTATTACAAGCCACTTTGCAATGACTCCTATGGCAAAGGATTTACTCAACTAACTTGTGGTACTCTTACAACAAGCCACTTTGTAACTTCTTAGTTACAAAGGGTTTTTTCTAACTTGTGATGCTCTCACCACAATCCACTTTGTAACTCTACAATTACAAAGACTTTTCCTTATAACTAAATCTAGTAGCAATATAAACTCAAGGAGTTTACAGATTTACAAGAGGATTCCTAATCAAACACTTTTACATAAGCAATTTAGGAGATACAATAAGTACAATAACAAGGTTACAACTCAACTTGGACAACAACAAGCTATTTTTTAGGAACTGGTCCGTAGTTGCGTTTAACCTTGCTCTTCAAGCTTGTAAGGATTGATTTCTCTGTTTTTGTATGAAGCTTGAATGAGAAACAGAAACCTTCAAGTGATGTTTTGTATAAAACTCATTGTAGGTACATCTTGATCACATCACTTGAAATGATGTGAGTACTTTATTTTGTTAGAGAATGAGTGGGCGTTGGAGACAGTGTAGTGCGGCAGAAACAGTGTCATCAGTCACTTCATTTCCAGCTGTGTCCAATTGACTTTGTACTGCTATGAGGAAACTACAAAAGTATCATGTCCTTGTATGGGTTCCTAGCTCCTGAAGCTGTAGCAGTTCATCTTTAGCTGGAATCCGTTAAAGCTTGTAGTAGTCCAAGTAGGTCAGGTTCTCTATCTGGTTCTTAACAGTAAGTTTGTTAGATCATCAAAACATAAGGCAAGAATATTTAAAATCTATCATGGTGTCTGTTGGTACGTCAAGTTCGGTCCCCGACTTTGTTAATTGTTATGCTTCTGCGTTTGCTCCCTTTAGTTGTTGGGTGTACGTGTAATCCTGGGCGGTACGATAGCATCTTGAGCAGTGCGTTGTTCGCCTCGGGTGCTGAATTTTCCCCATGGAGTAGGGAACTTGATTACTTGATATAGGCTTGATGGGATGGCCCTCATGGTGTGTATCTATTTCCGCCATATGATGGCGTTGTAAGCTGTGTCTTGGTCCATGATATGGAACGTTGTTTCTAGGGTGACGCCCCCGGCCATAACGGGTAGCGTTATCTCTTTAAAGGTTTACTCTACTGCATTATTAAAACCCATTAGTGTGATGCAACGTGGTACTATCTTGTATTCGAGCCTCACTTGTATGAGGACTCAAGGATGGATAATACACGTGCCGCTTCCATCATCTACCATTATTCTTTTCACATCGGTATTTGAAATATGTAAAGTAATAACAAGAGCATTGAAATGAGGGAAAGTCAAACCATCAGTATCCGATTTATCGAAGATGATACTGTCTTAGAGGTCATCGTACCGTTCGTAGTGATCGACCGCTTGAGTTTGTGTGTAGTGGTGAACTTCACATGGTTGATCGATGCCTCGTCACCTCCGTTGACGATCATTTAGATTGTACGAGTGGGGGAGGGTGGCTTTGGAGGTCCCTGATGCTATTTACATCCGCGACCGAAGTTGGTTCGTCCTCGGTCGCTCATCAGTTCCCTTAGGTGCCCTTGGTTCAGCATTTTTACTACCTCTTGCCGCAGAGCTATGCAGTCCTCAGTTTTGTGATCCCTCTCATGGTGAAATTCATAGAGGACATTTGAATTTCTCGTGCTTGGGTTGGACTTCATCTGTTGTGGCCACTTTTCTTTTGTGTCGAGCTTCTCTAGTGCGTACACTATTTCAGAAGGGAAAACACAAAATACTTGAGTGGATAAGACTAGAGGCATACCTTTTTCGCTCTGCTGAGTCCCTGTGTGTGACTTGACGGCCCTTCTGCATATCGAGAAGATGGTGGAATGGCTATTCTAACATAGGGCTGGTGTATTTCTCAGTTAGGACGGGGGCCTGACTGGTCTCTTTGATCGTCGTTACCATGATCTTTCCTCGACTCTGTTTGAACTGATGTTAGCCGTTGGGTCGGACCGTTAAGGTCATCCTCGTCGACTCTTACCTCGGCGTAATAGGCATTGTGAATTTCTTCCCAAGTGGTGGGAGGGTATTTCATGAGCCTGCTTAATAGTTTTCTTGTTACCCTCAACCCATTTCTACTCAACCCATTCTAGAAAGCCGCTACCGCTATCCCTTTTGATATATTTGGTAGGCTCATTCTCACCCCATTAAACCGGGTGAGGAATTTCTTGAGTCCCTCGCCAAGTGATTGCTTAATGGCGAATATGTCATTGACCTTGGCTTCCACCTTTTTAGCCCCTGCATGGGTGGTGACAAACTTGTCGGCAATTTTCTCGAACGTTGCTATTGATCGCGCTGACAGTTGTGAATACAGGTCAAGCCCCTCCACAAAGGTTTCACCGAACCTCTTTAGTAACACTGATGGTACTTTCTCCTTCGAAAGGTCGTTGCCTTTCACTGATGTGATGTAATGGATGATATGATCCCCAGGGTCTGTTGTATCGTCGTATATATTTAGGTATGGTGGCATCTTGAATATTTTGGGTATAACATGTGGGGTCGCTTCCTCACTGTACGGTTGTTCGACGAACCGACCAACATTTTGCTTTGGCAACAACTTTGGGGCACCTAGTATCTTATCGACCCTTTCTTTATGCTCCCTCATCTGGTCGCGGAGCGCCTTGTTTTCGTTTTCCATTTTTTCCATTTTCTTTGGGACTGCTGCAAGTGCATCGTTACCTGTATCAACAGTGGTGTAAGAGTTACCTATTTGAGGGGCGGGTTGTTCGCCATTAGTTATTGTGGTATTTGCTTGTGCAACATTTCTATTTTCCCTTTGAATGGGTCTATCGAGTATATTGTTTAGATTGATTGTCAGCCACTCTTCCAGTAATTTTTTCACTGCTGGTGGTGCTTACTCAGCTGTGGATGTTGAGGCTCCCCTTTCGCATGAAGCTGTTACACTTTTGTGAGGGGGAGGTGAGGCACTTTGGCTGGGCGTGGCATTTGGTGTCACGTTCTCGGCGTCTCCTCTACCATCTTCGTTGATGGTATTCAGAATGTTGGTAGTGATGCTTGTTATTGCTTTCAGTCTTGCATCTCCTTTTCCTACCATCGTTAGTTTGTGCAAACGAAGAAAAGATGGTTGTCTTTCTCTTTTTTTTGATCTATAAAGAACTATAGTTTCAACTAAAACCTCCCCACAGACGGCGCCACATTATTTGAGCAAATAAAAGCTGAATCAATTAATGATAAGTTAGAAGGGCGGATCTTAGTTGAACTTAATAAATTCCAGATCTAGTAAAATGGTACCTTTTCGTAATGAATAGGGTTCAGGAGCATTAAGTAGTAGATTTAATTTCCTATGATTGATGATAGTATAAATGTATAATAAATGTATGCATTGACAAAGATTATACTGGAAAAGGAACTTTCACCCGATGATTGTATGATTGGGATGTTCCTTTACTCTGACGGTGATGTGGTGAAACGAAAGATCCAAAATGTATATGAGATCCTGAGATTTATGGATAAAGATTGAACAACATGTGCTTGAATAAATGATTAAGACAACTTTTCGTATATTCCTCTTTCAACCTTTACAATGTGTTCTCTTTTGTTCAGAAAGGTAGATCCCCTTTTTCTTTCCTATCTCTTCCTATTTAGAAGGGACATTCCCCAAAAAATCCTAAAAAGTACAACATAAAGAATATCCAAAGGAATATTCTTTAAGCCTTCTTCTGAATTTAAGTTACCGTTACTATCCTATCTCAGCTGCCCGCTTCTAGCGTCGGCCTTTATGAGGACAACCTTCAATCGTTGTATCGTGGTCAACCCCGTCCTTTGTCTTGTTTATCCGTTACCATGGTTACCAAATTTGGACCTATACATAAACCCCATATCAATACATTGCAATACCGATATAGGACTCTAGTCCCATACCTTACAATGCACCATAACAATTGAATCTTAGCTAAGTTGTGCCTATTAATCCAAACTAAAGGAGATATTATTACGATGGAGCAGAAATCTATAATTAACAATATTAGGAAAAAGAGAACTAAACAATAATATAAAAGAAATTCACCAAGAAAGAGCTAATTAATTCATTGGCTTCTTAGCAAGTGATTACATAAGCTTTTTATTATTTTTTTAGTCCTTCTTTCTCATAAGTTTTTATTTATACACAATGACTGCACCTAATCAACTAATACTACGCCACATTCGAGGAAAAAACCTAATACATTGCAATCGAATATTCTAACTCCAACTGCTAACTGAAACTTGCTTATCATATTTTTAAGGTAACTGCTTGACAACTCGATCACATGCATGCAGCGTCTAACTTTGAGTCCGAAACCAAAATAATGAATTTTTGGACTTAAAATATCTTTATACAGCTAAAAAAAAAGTTACCTTTCTAACTAAAACGTAGTATTATACTACGTTTTAGTTTAACGAAATTGTAGTTGTTAAAGGAAAATGTAGTATAATACTACGTTTACGAAAGCACAGTATTATACTGTGTTTTACTTCATTTTTGGGCCCACCAAGTGTTCTGCGGATAACTGACATAAATAATTCATTTTTTTTGTATAAAACGCAGTATAATACTGCGTTTTACTAAAGCACAGTATTATACTGCATTTTACTTTATTTTTGGGCCCACCAATAAGTGTTATGCGGATAACTGACATAACAATAATTCAAATACATAAAACGTGGTATTATACTGCATTTTACATAAAATAAATTCTGCACCCCAAGCTAGGACTTGCCTTATTTAAAGGCGTTAGGACTTAGAAAATCCATTCAAAACTTTCCTTCAAACTTCCGTTCATACTTCTCTTCTTGTTATCAAGCATTTTTTTATAATGTCTGAAGAGCCAAAAATAAGGGTTTCATTATATTGGGGGGGGGGGGGTGAGGTTGTATGGAGAATAACTCTGTGAGGTATAGTTCACCTCCACAGTGTCATGTTAAATTGCCGCTTACAATAGAGTATGATAAATTGGTATCGTTGTTATGTAAAAAAATGAGTGTGAGGAAACATTCGGTGAACCTTAAAGTAACCGGTAGATTTCCGTATTCTGTGACTCCGCAGGGGTTTGCTTATTATTCTGAGTTTAACATCGAAGATGATGAAACTCTTAGAGATTTTTTGCGAATTTCGGATGATACAGGAAATTTATTGTAATAAAATTGTTGGAAATGTTTCTCAAGGTTGAAGACATTCCCAATAATGAGGGCGTGCATAGTAGGGATAACCCCCAGTCATCGTGTGGTTATTCTGGAGCAGTTTTTGCCGGACAGATTCCTGATGAAAGAGTGTGCCTTGATTTAAACTTATCACCACCGGCAAATGAGCTGCGATAAAATAATTTTTTGATTTTATATAATCCACAAGACGACTGATAAAATTCAATTTTTCTACGCTTTAGCGATGTTTATTTTATGTTTGAATTGGATTTATATTAACACTCATATTTCCATAAGGGGTACCATTCAGATATGAATTTTACAAGTTATGACCACACTCCTAGTTGGAATATGCGTAGTTCTGGCGTGTTGGACCACGGCGGTCCATCCAGGAGTCATCACTAACAAGAAAGTGTCCATCATGGAACGTCAACACAGTACGACTTGTAAGTAAACTGATATAGATATATGTAAAGTATTTATCTAGTTGAGTAGCTTATCATTTTGTTCTTTTTGTGTAGTAAAAATGAGCAACTTCATGTTCGTGACCTCACACAGTTGCTCATAGACGACGTATTGACTCATAATTTGGCAGATGCGCAGAGTCAGGAAGATGATAGTGATTATGACAATAATGCTGATGAGTCTGGAGATGACGCACCCTTCCCTGATGAGGGTGATGATGAGGAGGAAGTGACTGTCGAACCTGAGCTGATGAGGGAGCATGCTCCTCCACCTCCCGTTAGACCAAGAGTGTACGAGTCCCACGTACCATTTCATGAGCGGAATATTCCCTACCTTGATAATTTTCCAAGTATAACGGAAGTAGATGGCCTCACAAGGGATGCTGACAAATTTCGGTCAGCAATGTGGGATGAGTCTAGACCAGCGGTGCTGGAAAAGGGCATGTATTTCCCCAATAAAGCTCGCCTAATTAGGGTTATAAAAATCTATAGCATAAGAGTGTGCCGTAAAATGACGGTAAGGGAGTTAACTACGGAGGTATACAAGGTTGTATACCATAGAGACTTTATGGGTTGTCACTGGATGTTGCGTGCCAGCAAGAAGAAATCAGGGTTGTGGAAAGTGGATAAATATATTAGCACCCACAGATGTGGAATGGACACATTCAATGAGAATCACTTCAACATGGATGTAGACTTAATTTCTCTCGTCTTGATTCTATACTTGGAAGTGTCCGTTAGGTCCAAGATTAAATAGTGTATTACAGTCGTCCACCAGGAGTATGGGTGTACTATAACCAAAAGAAAGGCATATCTCGGGTGCAAACGTACCTTTGAAATTATTTATGGTGACTGGGATAAGTCATTTTCATCTCTGCCCAGGTACATGGCCACAATACAACAATTTAACCCTAGGTCTATTGTTGAATGGAGGCGTGAGCGGAGTCCGGACAGACCCGAATATATTTTCAACTATGTGTTCTGGTCATTTAAACCAGCAATTAATGATTTTGTGCATTGTCATCCTGTAATTTCCATAGATGGTATTCATGTCTATGAAAAGTATGATATTAAGCTTTTGATTGTAGTTGCAGTAGATGCCAACGGACAAATATTTCCACTAGCTTTTGCCATTTGTGCCAATGAAAGCGAAGAGACGTGGACGTTTTTTTTGAACCACTTGAAGTAGCATGTTGTCAAATAGCGTTCAGGTATTTGTCTAATATCTGATCGACATGATGGTATTTTAAGTTCTGTACGGCATTTTCCTGAATGACGGGAACCCTATGCATACTACCGTTACTGTGTGAGGCACCTGAAGGCCAATTTCTAGAAGAAATATCACGACAAGGCCTTGCATGATTTAATGTAGATAACTGCAACTGAGCACCAGCAGTGCAAATTCACGAGGCGCATGGAAGCGATCCGGTAGTTAGATCCACGAGCCTATACTTGGTTGATGGGACATGAGCTTCACATGTTGACATTGCATGCTGATGGTGGCAAACGATGGGAAGCCCTGACTACAAATGTGTCAGAGTCATTCAACGGCTTGTTGAAGTATGCACATGGATTGCCTGCCACTGTCATGGTCCGGATGACATTCAATTAGATTGCGGAGAGGTTTGTTGAAAGGCATAGAGCTGCATCGGTATTGATGGACATGGGTGCTCAATTTATGCCAATAACGATCAGAAGATTTGAGAAGTACAGGAGGTGAACACATTGGCATTCATTTTTACAGTACGATCACGACCGGGGTTTTTGAAGTTCGCACCGCTATCCGCGGACACTTGGGGAATAATCTACAGATGGTGAATGAAGCCAGCAAGTTGTGTTCATGTGGGAAATGGACCATCTACCACATGTCGTGCGCACATGCCTTGAAGTGCTTTCAACAAGTTGGTTTAGGGGCAACCAACTATATTGATTGGCAATACAGTGTTGCTGCATACATAAACACATATAGTAGGCAGTTGCAGCCATTGGGTGCTGAGCATTATTGGCCGCTGGAACATTTTAAAATGGTATGTAACAAGGACTATTTGTGCAAGCTGCAAGTGCAAAAGAGAACGCGTATACAGAACCAAATGGATGTTGGTGACACCGTTTATGCGCGTAAATGTGGCATATGCTCGCAAATAGGACACGACCATCGTAAATGTCCTTCAGCTGGTATGGGTGGCGGTGGTAATCCAGCTCCTGGTGCAAGTTCGTCGAATGTACCCAACTATCAAGGATACACCTAGCCTTTGTTTTCGTAATGTTTTTTTGTAATAAGTGTCTATACTTGTGTATGTTGCAATATCTATCAAATAAAATTATGTTCCACAATCTTGTTACATCTTATTTTTTAACATGACCTTTTGAATTAGGATAATGATATGGTAGTTCAAACATTCAACTTATTGGTGTTAGTAAAGAAGACCAACCTGAAGATTGAAATTTCATAACATAATATTCGAAGAGATAAAAGCACAACAACCATAACTAAAGCAACATTTATGAAAATTTTAAAAAAACCTATAAAATCAAGACATCCTTTATTATCCTTCTTGAAAATTTGCTAATTAAAATGGTCGTTGTCTTAAAAAGAGAATCGAAGAAAATAACTAAAGCAACGTACAAGAAAATAAAGGATAATAATCAATAGGAAAATTTAATATATATAGGGCGGTACAATACTACGTTTTGTGTGTTGTCTTGTCGGTCTGAAAAAAGCTAAACCAACTGCGCAAAAGCTGTTTCATCTTAGAAAAATTTAATATGTATAGCGCGGTACAATACTACATTTTGTGTATTGTCTTGTCGGTCTAAAAAAAGCTGAACCGACTGCGCAAAAGCTATTTCGTCTTAGAAAAATTTAATATGTATAGCGTGTACAATACTATGTTTTGCGTGTTGTCTTGTCGGTCTGAAAAAATCTGAACCGACTGCGCAAAAGCTGTTTCGTTTTAGAAAAATTTAATATGTATAACACGGTATAATACTACGTTTTGTGTGAAATCTTGCCTATAAATAAGGGGCGCATTCTAGTTATTTTCCGCGCTTAACAATAACCAATAGCAAATATTTCCATAAAACCATGGTTTCTCTTTACGCTTTAACAAATGTCTCAACAACCCCTTTATGTCCCAAGGTGCAAGTGCAGCAAAAGATGCATGATGCACGATTGTTGGGAAGACGTCGGACGCTGCTACTGGGTATGAACAAGATTTATAGGCAACCCGACGAACCTGTTTGTAATTTTGAGGTATGGATTGATGAACTCTGTGAGCAGGAATACTGCAAAGACAAGTTGTATTCTCTTCATAGTTTGTGTTTAAAGCAGTGGGAAAGAGAGCGGCAATCCAAACAAGAAGTTGCGAGTTGAAGGCGAAACTCAAGGAGGTGGAAGAAGAAAAATACCTGGAAGACCAACTCAAGTGGTTGGAGCAGAGAATACTAGGCGGTCGTGACTAAACAATGACATGTATGTGCTGAGCATAGTAGTGTATCTTTATGTTTCACTCATCATGTGTTTTCATTAGTTGTACTGAATTTATGTTATGTTAGGTTTGCTATGTTTGTGTTGTACTGTTAAAATAAAATTGTTGTTCAAATTGTGTTAAAATACAATTCTTGTCATTATTTACATAATGTAGTATTTACACAAAATACAAACAAAAAGAAATCAATGAGTCCCACAACCTGTGTGCTTCAATGCAGCCGCTAGCCTGAGGCGCATCCCCTGTCGCCTGGGTACACTATCATGATCATCCTCATCAAGTCACCTCTTTATGTGAGGATGCGCAGCAGCATGATCGCCAATACAGCTGGCAGGATCGCTAGAAGGGGTTGTCAGTCCGTCAGCAACCTACAAAACAATTACTAAGCTTAGAATATGAAAATGTATATTAGTAATGTATATGTTAAGTCAAGAACATATTCTCACCATGGTCTCATCGGACTCCTGAGTATAAGCATCCGTGGTGTCCTCATCATCGCATACAGTGGGCTCCATGATGGGCTAGGACGAAACCTTAATAAGAAAATTAAAAATTAATTTATGGCAAATCATTAAGGAAAAGAAAACAAATTAAAAGTTAACAGTAATACAAACATACTTGTGCCTGTGTTAGATCCGCATCAACCGACGGAGATGATCCAAAACTCAACCTGTGCCCGCCATCCACGTCTCGGGTCGGCCGATCCTCAGGTGTGGTAGATGGCTTGAAAATAACTGCTCTACATCTCCGTCGAATGTACCCGTGATCAACAATGGATCTGATGGGGTTACCTGCGATGCTGGCAGATCCAGCTGAAGGTTGTACAACGACATGCTACTGGAAGGCTCGTCTAGCTGAGGGAAATAACCTATCTCCAAGATCCTCATCAGGTGCCTCAATAGGTAGATCAACAGGTTTCTTAACGCCCCCTTGCTGGGGACCACCTCCTCGCCGTCCTCCATGACCCCGTGGGGCACCCCTGCCTCGTGGGACAGCCCTGCCTCGTGGGGAAGCCCTGGCTTGTGCCCGACCCCTGCTCATGGGATAGGCCTACCCTGATGGTGCTGCTATGGCGCCACATACTCAGCCGCGTGATCTAACCTCTCGTCCTCTCTGGCTCGCTGTAGTGTCCGGAGAGCCAACTCTACCACCCGTCAGCCATACTCAACGATTGTAGGATTATCGATGTTGTTGAATCTCCTATCCCAACCGGTAAACCATATGATGACCAATAGCCTGCACAACATTTAAAATATTAATTACATAATGATATATCACAGTAATAAGTATTGGTTCCAACAAAAACATACCAATGCCTCGTGCCTCCCGGCGTATGGTCTGAACCGACCGCCAGCTTGATGAACGGGGTTCCCGATCATCAGTCGGGTGTGATGGCGGTACCATGACGTATACATCTCAATAGTCGCCGCCTTGATCTGTGAAGGTGGTGGCAGAATCAGGTCCTCTCGCTACTCCCAAATATGGACCTGCGCCTCTAGCCATGCTACAAATGCGTCGTCCACCCTCGAACGATCATCCCTCTAATAATATGTAGCTACCTATGCAGGCTCCCTCGGTATAGTCTATGGACGGTCAAACTGGCGAAGTACCCTCTCTGTGGCATGATGCTCCACAACATTGAGGTACATCAGCGGGACGAAAGTGCTCCAAAGCTGTCGGTCGACCGAGCAATAATCAGGCAAGCTAGCTATCAACTCGTTGTTGTATGACGTCCAAATGAACTATCAAATAATAACATAAAAGTGAGTATGCGCAACACAAGTGACTTTATAACTAGTAAGTTTAGGTACATATTTACCTGTGTGGCCTCCAACATATCCAACACATCCCTGACAAGGGGGAGATTATGATGAGCATCAATGCCTCGGTAGTTCCCACGCCGGAGAACCCACCTCCTAGCTAGAGGGAGAAATGGAGGTGCTACATCCGGAGGTAATGGTGGTAGAGGTGGCTGCAACGGCAGGAACCGCTCCCAGGCCCAAACCTAACATACAAGGTCGACGTAAAATTTAAGAGTCATTTTGACTATATAGAATTGGAAGTAATGAACAGAGTATTCGAATATGTTGTCACCTGTAGAAGCGGCAGAAAACCACATATGTCGCTCTGGGTGCCCATACTAGCCCGACACATACTCCTATACAGGTAAGCAAGAACAGCAGCACCCCAGCTGTACTGGGGTAACTCATCTAGCTGCTGAAGATGAGGTAGATATTTCATACTCACTAGATTTTTCGAAGTGTTAGGGAACAAGACACCCCCAAAAAGAAGGAGCAACACCAACCTCGTATACCGGTGAATATGGAGATCATCTGTCTCGCCGGTGATATCGGGGTGCAATACCTCCAAATGTTGTCTGATAGCTGTCACAGCAATGCGACTGCCCCCTCTAGCTGCATCCTCACCCTGTGGCCTGAAACCAGTGAACTGCTGCAGCAAGTCCAAATACTAGGCATGCGTCATAGATCTCATATACTGAGGCAATGCAACGGCCAGTCCATCAGCAGGCAGCCCATATAAAACCTGAACATCCTGAAGCGTGATGGTGGCCTTGCCAATGGGCAAGTGAAAGTGTGTGTCTGCGGTCGTCACCGCTCTATCAACGCCGTGATCAGAGACCACTCGAGTTGCAGCCGCCCAATCTCAAAAATCCTATAGAAGCCCATTTTACGGAGGCGCTGGACTACGCGGGAATGGAAAGCTCTATCCCTCAAAAAGTCCCACACGTCGTCCGGTCTCCTGGCGCAGAGAGTCTGATCCACTAGTTGTCCCTCCCATAGGTAGGTGGACCTATGATCGCCCTGTAACACTAATATCTGATCCGAGGTTGGTCCAGGATGCACAGGCGGCACGTCCATGCCGTCTACTGTAAATTAAACAAAATTAGTTGTGTGTTTGTGTTATAATAATTAATATTTAATTATTTAACTAGACACATTATATATCTATGGGTTCCGGGCTCGGTATTTGACGCCCAATAGCACCAAGCTATCCTGAATTCTTATGTTTGTCAATTTCAATATTTTTACAATTTTGTTTGTGTTATAATAATTAATATTTAATTATTTAACTGGACACAATATATATCTATGGGTTCCAGGCTCGATATTTGAGGCCCAGTAGCACCAAGCTATCCTGAATTCTTATATGTATCAATTTCAACATTTTTACAATTTTATTAGTTTTATACTAATTAATATTTAATTATTTAACTAGATAGAGTTTATATCTATGGGTTCCAGGCTCGATATTTAAGGCCTTGTAGCACCAAGCTATTCTGAAATCTTATGTGTGTCAATTTCAATATTTTTAAAATTTTGTTATGTTATAATAATTAGTATTTAATTATTTAACTAGACAGAGTATATATCTATGAGTTCCAGGCTCGATATTTGAGGCCCAGTAGCACCAAGCTATCCCGAATTCTTATGTGTGTCAATTTCAATATTTTTAGAATTTTGTTAGTTTTATAAATTAAATATTTAATTATTTAATTGGACATAGTAAATATATATGGGGTCCATGCTCGATATTTGAGGCCCAGTAGCACCAAGCTATCCTAAATTTTTATGTTTGTCAATTTTAATAATTTTACAATTTTGTTAGTTTTATAAATTAAATAATTAATTTTTAATTGGATAGGGTATATATCTATGAGTTCTGCTCGATATTTAATTTGACAACATATATTAATTTGTTAGTTCTGTGTGTTTGTTTTATAAATTAAATAATTAATTTTTGTAAAATGTAATTGGATAGAGTTTGTAGTAGTAGATATTTAAACTACAGAGACTCTACACTAAAAGGCTCTATATTTTACTACGTTAAAAGGCTCTATATTTTACTACGCTATAAGGCTTTATATTTTACTACGCTAAAATGGCACTATTCTTTAAGCAAATAAATAATCTAAACTAAATAAAAACAACAAACATATGAACATAACATTCACGAAATTATATATAAAACAATAAAAGAAATTTATGAACATTTTTATTAACAATAAAAATTATTTCTCAACTTTTAACTATTTCTTTTAAACACTAATAATTTAATCTGGATAAAAATAACATACAAATTTAATCGCAAACAAAACACAAAACAACGTGGAAACACATTCAAAGAAACAAATATGAATTATTATACGAGTTTCGACATAAACTAAATCGGAATACCTCGATTTATGTTTTTAGAAATGTTTGAAATTTAAAATTTTGAACCCGAAACAAGGAAACCACAACAATCGAAGGCTTGGGTTGTATGCGGAACCTACAATCTTCACTTTTTGTGTGACGGGTGGGGTCCACTAAATTTTTTTTTTAAAATTAGGGGAGGGGGGACCGCTGGAAAGGTTTTTTTTTTTTTAATGAAACCTTCTGATTTTGTCGCGGGGAAGAAGGAGAGTTTATAATTTAATAGGAAAATGCTGTATAATACTGCGCTTTACTAAAATGCAGTATTATACTGCATTTTCCTTTAACGGCTACAATTCCGTTAAACTAAAACGCAATATAATACTGCGTTTTAGTTAGAAAGGTAACTTTTTTTTAGCCGTATAAAGGTATTTTGAGTCCAAAAATTCATTATTTTGGTTTCGGACTCGTCTAACTTCCATTTTAACTTCTATCTATTTTTTTATTTTTATTTTTAGGTTCGAAAAAACAATACCTCTTCACCTTTTGAATTGGATAATAAAATCCCCTCTCTACCTTAAAGTAATAGGCCGAATGAGATAATAATAATAATAATTGGTGGAATCTTAAAAGGTCGAAAACGACCCTCAATTAGTACTGATTATGACATATATTTTTGAATAACTAAGCATAATTAAGTGTAGTATATATTGTACATAATAAAAAGCCATAGCTTTCTTTTTTCTCCTTTAGTTTTTTCTTTTGATTTTCGAAAAATTTGATATAAAACCAATAAATTGATGAAAATAATGAAGCGATAATCTACTTGTAAAACCAAGCACTATCCCGATTCTGAAAAATGCAGAAGTAAATACCATGCATAGATTTATTTGTTTGTACATTTTCAAGCATTGTCAGTTATACCATCGAGTATTTTTAAAAAAAATATATTTTGATTGAATCATCCCCTAAATAATGGATTTAGGTCATATATAATAGGTTCCAATCTATATATGTTATGTAGAGAGTCACATGTAACTCATATTAATCATCTTGGAAGCAATTTGATTGCATGCATAAATATTTTTAACATTGTTAGTGTGTATATATGGAGCTTAGATTATATATATAACTCCCTCTATCCTAATATATATAACATACTTTCCTTTTTAATATGTCCCAAAAAGTATGATATCCTTTTATATAAAAACTAATTTAACTTTACACTTCTAATTTATCATTAATAAAATTATTTATAGCTACACAAATATCTATGATTATTGTAGACCACAAATTTTAAAAATATTTGTGTATTGTTGAGAAAGGGGTAACATAAATGTTAAAGTGTAAGGGCATTTTAGTCTTTTCAGTCTTCCTAATTACCGGTAGTTAGATGTCCATTAGTTAGTTAAGAGGTCAATTAGTTGAGTCAGATTATCAGTTAATTACTTAACTATATATATTGTAATTACACGGTTGCTTTATTCAATATGAAAAATATATGATTTCATTATCTCCTCCACTCATTCTCTCTCTAACTTCTCTCTAGTCTTCTTCTAGACATTTTCATCTTCTTCCTCTGAATTCTAGAGTTCATAATCTAGAAATTGCCTATTAACTTCATAGTATCAGAGCAGTAGAGCGTGAAATTCTAGCTTGTGTTATCGATCTTTCTCATTTACAGGAAAAACAATCCGAAAATCTTGTGAATTCTTGTCAATGGAAAACGAACAAGGTTTAGGTCGTGGATCTGGATCTCAACAACATGCAAGGGATCAATTGAACTCTGGAGTTGAAAATTCAACTATTGGAACTGAAAATTAACCAATTGGAATCGACTATAATGATCCTCTGTTCATGTTTCCAGCCGATGTGAGCGATATTCAAATCATCCCATTTCAACTCACAGGTATTGAAAACTACTCAATCTGGGATCTATCTTTGTGTGTTGCTTTACTAGGAAGAAATAGGTTAGGACTAATTGATGGCTCATGTAAGAAAGAAACATTTCCAAAAATTCTATGGAATCACTAGGAGAGAGTAAATGCAATTGTACTCTCGTGGATTATGAACTCTGTGTCTAAAAATCTTCTATGATGGATTATGTATGCATCTTGTGCCCAAGTAGTTTGGGAAGATTTATCTGAGAGGTTTAACAAGGTAGATGATTCAAGGTCTTTTAATATGCATAAAGAAATTGCAATATTGTCTCAAGGTACTGCATCTATTTCAGTATACTTCTCGAAACTTATGGATATGTGGGAAGAGTTTGAAGACTTGGTGCCTGCACCAGGTTGTGATTGCCCTAAATCTAAGTAGTTTGTGGTATATCTTCAAAAACTTAAGTTGTATCTGTTTTTAATGGGACTTAATGACTCATATGTCCAGGCTAGAAGTCAGATTCTAATTAGGAGTCCAGTACCTACGGTTAATCAAGCTTATGCTATGATAATTAGTGATGAAGGTCAGAAGTCAATAACAAATGCCACATGAATTTTAGGTGCCAATCCTGCAATGATGTCAGGAAGTTTTGATGCAGTGATGTACTCAAGATCCACAGGAAATCAAAGATTCAAGAAAAACTACAATATTCAGTGTGACTTTTGTAAACTCAAAGGATATAGCAAAGAAAATTGCTACATGATTGTGGGCTATCCACCTAATTATAGACCAAAAAAAAGGGGGGGGAAGGAACCAATGTTGCCTACAATGTCATGACTGACAATATGGTGCAACAGACATATAATGGTTGTAATGATGTAAAGAGTTCTTTACAAAGTGTTAATATGAATATAAATCAAGGATATAAGGATAAAAGGACTATGAATGGACTCAATTTCAACCAATTGAATCAGATGACAGGATGCACAATCTCAAGAGAGTAATATGATTGAATACTTCAACTACTTAACAAGTCTGGAACCAGTCAGTCTTCAAGCACAATTACAACTCCTGCAGCCAACACAACATGTATTATTTATGCCCTGATGGTTTCCAATAGTCTCCAAGAGTGGATAATAGATATAGGAGCCACAAACCATATGGTGGCTAATTTGAATATGTTAAATGAGTCTATTGTAATTCAGTCTGAAAAAACCAAAGAAAATATTCATGCCAAATGGAGATATTTCCTATGTGACACACACTGGTGCTAGCGCCATATCATAAGGAAACACAATTACTAATGTGTTTTATGTTCTATCATTTAAATTCAATTTATTATCAGTATCTAAACTGACAAAAACAGCCTTATTCCCTGATTTCTATGTATTTCTGGAACTCTTCAGTGGGAAGGTGAGGGCGATTGGTAGGGAGGATGATGGACTCTATATACTAGAAAGACAAGTGGTTGGAACATCTTTAGCAGTAACAGCTGGAATAAAGGAAAGTGACCAGAGTAATTCAACTACAACAAAGGAAAGGGATCTTTGGCACAAGAGGTTTGGTCATGCTTCATCCACATTTCTCAAAAAGTTACTTCATAGTAAAACTGATCTTATAGTCGATACAGTAAAGCAATGTGTAGTTTGTCCTTGTGCTAAACAGTCAAGATTACCATTTCCTATCAGTAGCATTAAATCTGTAAGCAAGTTTGATCTAGTACATATGGATCTATAGGGACCATACAGGACTCCTACATATAATAGTAATAAATACTTCATAACTATAGTGGATGATTTTTCAAGAATGACTTGGGTGTTTTTGCTTAAACAAAAGTCAAAAGTGTGTGTTTTGTTACAACAGTTTGTGGTCCTAATTAAAATTCAATTTGACAAAATTGTTAGAATTGTTAGAACTGATAATGGTATTGAGTTTATAAACTCAGTATGCAATGAAATGTTTAAGAAGTTTGAGATTGTTCATCAAACTTCATGTGCTTACACTCCTCAACAAAGTGGAGTTGTTGAAAAGAAGCACATACACATTTTAGAGGTCACCAAGACAATTAGATGCCAAGCTGAAATACCTATAAGATTTTGGGATCATTGTGTAACTGCTGTTGTTTACCTCATAAACAGACTTCCAAGTGTTGTCATCAACAATAAGACTCCCTATGAAAAACTATATCAGAAGTCACCTTCATATACTCACTTAAGGGTGTTAGGGTGTCTATGTTATGCAAAGATAGTTTATCAACATGACAAACTATCCTAAAGAATCAAAACTGCAGTTCACATGGGATATGCAGAGACTCAAAAGGATATCTATTGTATGACTTACATGATAGGGTATTCTTTGTTAATAGAGATGTAGTCTTCAGAGAAGATGTCTCCCCTTTCAAAAGGAAAGAATATTGTTCAGCTCCTATATTCTCAACTTCAAATTCTCAGTTGCAAGATCTTTAATTTTCAATACCTGATTATATACAGGTACATAATCAGACAGTAGTTCAAACTCCAAATATGAAATAGAACTTGGTCATATTCATGAACCTATACAAGATAATTCTAGTGAGAATCAAGTCATGGATAGTTTATATCAAGAACCTCAAAATAGAGACTCTGAGAGACTTGAAATATCAACTACATGATTTATGCATAACATAAATCCAGTAGTTCAGACTGGACATAGAAGAAATGATATGGGAAAAAGACCACCTATATGGTTAAGTGACTTTATGTCACTCAATGTTCATCAAGAAGTTCCATATCCTATATCAAACTACATCAGTTATGAAGGCCTGTCTTCATCATACAGAACTTTTATTGATACCTCCTCAAGTGTTAGTGAGCCTACAACTTATGCAGAAGCAATAAAAGATCCAAGATGGATATAAGCAATGAAAACAAAAATTGATGCATTACAGAATAATCATACATGGGACATAGTTTCCTTACCTGAAGGAAAAACATCAATAGGGTGTTAGTGGATTTATAAAGTGAAGTATAAGGCTTCAGGTGAAATTGAAAGGTTTAAAGCTAGATTAGTAGCAAAGGGATACAGTCAAAAGAGGGAATTGATTATCAAGAAATCGTTTCTCCAATAATTAAAATGAAGACTGTTAGAATAGTTCTTGCAATTGCAGCAAAAGAAAAATGGCATATACACCAGATGGATGTGTATAATACATTTCTTCAAGGAGATTTATATGATGAAATCTACATAGAGCTTCCATAAGGATTTAAGAGCCAGGGAGAGAAAGTATGCAGGCCCATCAAATCTTTGTATGGTTTAAAACAAGCTCCAAGACAATAGAATGCAAAGTTAACTGAAGCTCTAATAAAATTTGGCTTTAAACAAAGTCAGTTTGATCACTCTTTATTTATTAAGAAGACTTCTAAGGGTACTACTATGGTTTTGGTATATGTTGATGATATGCTGATAACAGGTGATAATTTAAAATTGATTGAAGAAACAAAAAACAGCTTGCATCAAGTGTTTAAAAGGAAGGACCTGGGTGAGCTAAAGTATTTCTTAGATATTGAGTTTGCAAGATCTAAACAAGGGATACTAATGCATCAAAGGAAATATACTCTAGAGCTTATATCAAAACTTGGATTGAGTGCTGCTAGACCCATTGCTACTCTACTAGACAATAATGCTAAACTGACAACCAGAAAATATGATAATCACTGTAAAAATCAGTTAACAGATGATCCTCCTGCTGAAATTAACTCATATCAGAGATTGATAGGTAGACTGCTTTATTTAACAATGACCAGGCCTGGTATTTCCTTCAGTGTTCAAACACTTAGTCAGTTCTTACAATAGTCTAAAAAATCACATATGGAAGCAACAATGAGGATTGTCAAATATATCAAGAACCAACCTGGAATAGGGATTCTATTATCTAGTTCAAACAACAACAACAATACTGCCTATTGTGATGCAGACTGGGCAACATGTCCAATTACTAAAAAATCAGTAACAGGGCACTTAATCAAGATAGGAGACTCATTAGTAGCCTGGAAATCAAAGAAACAAATAATAGTATCTAGGAGTTCTGTAGAGCCTGAATACATAAGCATTGCAGCCACAGTAGCTGAACTCATTTGGCTACAAGGTCTCATGAAAGAAATTGGCATTGAAGTAACCTTGCCTATTGAGGTATACAGTGATAGTAAAGCTGCTATTCATCAGATTGCAACTAATCCTGTATACCATGAGAGAACCAAGCATATCGGAATAGATTGTCACTTTATAAGAGAAAGAATAATACAAGGGTTGATAGTAACAAAGTACATTCCTAGCAAAGATCAGCCTGCAGACATTCTTACTAGAGGTCTCTCCAGAGTTCAACATGAACACCTAATGTCCAAGCTAGGAGTTCTAAATATTTTCTCACCTCCTAGCTTGAGGGGGAGTGTTGATAAAGGGGTAACATAAGTGTTAAAGTGTAAGAGCATTTTAGTCTTTTTAGTCTTCTTAATTACCGGTAGTTAGATGTCCATTAATTAGTTAAGAGGTCAATTAGTTGAGTCAGATTAGCAGTTAATTACCTAACTATATATATTGTAATTACACGGTTACTTCATTCAATATGACAGAAGCAGAAGCATAATCTCAGAGGAACATGCAGGTTTTGTAAAGGGCAGAAGCATAGTTGAGAATGTGCTGCTAACTCAAGAAATCATTAAGGGTATCAGGTTGAGAACAAAAGCAGGTCCAAACGTTGTGATTAAGATTGATATGACAAAAGCTTACGATAGGCTTTCATGGCTATTCCTGACCAAAATACTATGGAAAATGGGATTTCTTGAAGCTTTTATTGGCTTGATCTTTGATTTGATTGGGAACAATTGGTACTCTATTCTTATAAATGGTCAGCCTAATGGATTCTTTAAATCATCGAGGGGAGTTAAATAGGGTGACCCTTTGTCACCAACTCTATTCATTCTAGCAGCAAAAGCACTTTCTCGGGGATTAAATTCACTACACACTAACCTGTATTTCTGTGGATTTGGAATGCCAAAATGGAGCCCAAAAATAAATCATCTATCATACGCTGATGATATGATCATTTTCTGCTCATCTGATGAAACTTCATTGAGACTTGTCATGGAGGTTTTGCAAGCTTATGAATCATCATCTGGTCAACTGGTGAACAAAGCCAAATCAGCCATATACCTGCATCATTTAACGGATAATGAGGTGATTAACAAGGTGGAAAGGATTACAGGCATAAGAAGACAAGGTTTCCCTATGACCTATCTCAGATGTCCTATTTTTTATGCAAGAAGAAGGGGAGACTATTACCAGGGATTAATCACCAGGGTTATGGACAAATTGCAGTCATGGAAAGGCAAACTCCTATCTGTAGGAGGCAGAGCGGTTTTGATCGCAAATGTCCTGCAGAGTATCCCAATTCATATGTTGTCAGCAGTTAATCCACCAAGTTATGTGATCAACAAATTACATAGCGTTTTTGCCAAGTTTTTCTGGAGCAGCAATGTGGGAGGCAGCACTAGACATTGGGCGTCTTGGACTAACCTTTGTATGCCTTATAAGGAGGGAGGCATAGGTTTTAGGTCCCTACATGATGTATCCAAGGCACTATTCTGCAAATTATAGTGGAATTTCAGGACAAAGCCCAGTTTGTGGAGTGCATTTATTAGTCAAAAGTACTGCAAGAAACTAAATGCAGTAATTGTACCTTGGAAGGGTGGATCCCACGCGTGGAGAAAAATGCTAAAATGTAGGGACTTGATTGAGCATCAAATCTACTGGAAACTGAGAATGGGATCAGCTCTATTCTGGTTCGACAATTGGACTGAGATAGGAGCCTTATATTTTCAAGTACCTGCAGAGTTTGGTATCGATGAGGATATTCATAATGTCAATGATATGGTTGAAAATGGTATGTGGAATGTGGATAAAATGTTTGAGAGCCTACCTGAAGATTTGGCACACCACATTGTGCAGAATATTAGACCACCAACTGAAAGTTCACAGTTAGATACTCCTTTCTGGATGCTTGAAACAAGGGGACATTTTACAGTAAAGTCTGCATGGGATTACGTGCGAAGAAGAGCCAACCCAAGATTAGCTTACAAGATGATATGGGTAAAAGGTTTACCTTTCAAGATATCTTTCTTCCTGTGGAAGGTGTGGAAAGCCAAACTGCCACTTGATGATTTCTTGCGTAAACTAGGATACTCAATGCCATCTAAATGTTGGTGTTGTACTGATCCTAAGGAGGAGTCATTACTACATCTGTTCTTCACATTCAATGCAGCTAGAAGTGTTTAGACTTACTTCCTGAGGAGAGCAGGAATTGCATTAGATGGGTTGTCATTACATCAAGCAATTACAAAGTGTTGGACAACACCAGTTGTACCTATATTGAAGTCAGTATCACAAGCTTTACCTGCATGCATTGTATGAGAACTTTGGAAGAGAAGAAACAGTTTGAAATATGGAGAAGCAGTGTCAGTGAGCAGAGTTATTTACCAGGTGTCGTTTATTGTGCAAGCACTTGTCCAACTGAAAAAGCCTGGACTACGTGTGCCTCAGAAGTGGCTGGACTTACTGACAATGATGGAGAAATACACACCTCGACTGAAATATGATAAAGTTTTATAGGAATTTCCTTCAAGAGGATGGATCAAAGTGAATACGGATGGAGCATGTAGAGGGAACCCAGGGAGGAGTTCAATTGGTTTCTGCATAAGAGATGAGGTAGGTGATTTGATATATGCAGAAGGAAGGGAGATTTCTAAAGGAACTAACAACGAATCAGAAGCGGTAGCTATTGTGGAGGCATTGAAGATGTGCAAAAATCTTAATTATTTCCAGATATGGCTGCAGACAGATTCTATGCTATTAAAGAACATTATAGAAGAATCATGGAAGCCTCCTTGGTATATTACTGAACATGTAGAGGAGATTTTAAGATTGAAGGAACAAAGTATCATCAAGGTCACACACATATTCAGAGAAGGGAATACATTAGCAGACCACCTTGCCAATTATGCTCTAGATGAAGGAAATACTGAATGTCATGGTTTCTGGGATATGGACTCAAAAGGAAGGAGGATTATTAACGAAGATAAGATGCAATGTCCTTACATAAGAGTGAAGGTTGCAAGGAATTAGGAGGAAAAGAGGATTCTTTTTGTTATCGGACTCGAATCATTCTTGAGGAGAGTTTGGATAGCAATTTTTTCGCTAACGTTTTTCACTTTTTTGCAGGTATTTCATCGAAGCTAAATCCTAATCTTATAGTTGAATCTTAAGTGGTGGTATTAATGCATTGCATTCAATCCATTGGGAGGACATTAAAGGTGGGCTTTGGCACTTTTACAATGTTCATTTCATGGTTGTCATCCACATCAAAGGGAAGTATTGAAATAACATGGGAAAACAAGATGGGCACGTGAAGTTCTGGACAGTAACAGATGCCAAATCGTTTGAATTTTGCACCAACACGCTAGAGAATTTGTAGGAAATCATGTTCTTTAATTGTTTATTGCTGGAACATGAATGGCACTCGACAGGATCTGGTCAAGGGAATGGAAAAAGAATTAAGCATGCGTTTTGGAAACAAAATACAAATCAGCTTTACGACAAAAGCTGTAAACTCACATTATGGACGCTGCAAACATCCAGCTAATTTTAATAAATCGAACTAAGCATTGTGGGCTGTAGTGATTTCGAGAAACCCTTTCATGTGCGCACATGGTTAATGTGGAAAGCGTGGAAGACAAAACATGGTGTCGAACAAAAGTATTACATGGGAAAATGTAATACACATGGAAATCTGTGGTGGTACTTTGGGATACAATTCGTATGCTTCAGCTATAAGTGGAGGCCACGTGATTTTGGATTCTACAATAAAAGCCTGTCTCTATGGATTATATAACTGGTCTGGGCAGCGCAATCGAGAATGCAAGGAATCAAAAGGACTGTAGGGACGGAAGAATCAGCGCACGCGTGCAGTTACCTGTTCAAAGAATCTTGATGCACGCATGGATGGTGGCAGCTGTCACAACCAAAGCAGTTGGGGCATGCTATTTTGAGAGTATATTTTAAATTCCAACAGGGAGGCACGCCTGGTTTCACATGGAAATGCACGCTGGAAATGTAATGCATGCTGGACATGAATGCTTTGACATTTGAGCATGCACTACATTTGCACAATTCGAGAAATGCTGGATTACAGCATGTGCGAGCACAAGGATGCTCCAGCTCTGTGTTCGACAAAGGTAGTAATTAAATAATGGCTAGTGATTAAACAATGGTCAGTGCTCTCATCTTCGGCGCAACAACAGCAAAGGGATCGAACGAAAAGAGTATACGCGTGGGAATACACTGCTCTCATTAAGCAATAGCGACAGAAGAGTCAGCGTACGCGTGCAGTTTCCTAGGAGGCACCACTAGGTCGACATTACATGTTGAATGCAGATAAAGCGTGGCTAATGAATTTCAACAATCTTAAGCTGGAAGAATAGATCGGATGCATGAATAATACAGCAGCACAAACAGAGGAATGGACTGGACATTGCGATCGATAAGCCACATAGAAAAGAGTTATGTATGCAAACAGCAAGACATAAATTGCAACTGGATAGAAGCAAATGCGAAGGAGAAAGACGTATACTAATGCATGAATTGTATGGGCTGCCTTTTAGTTATACAAATTTTATTAGACTTTGTGTGATATCAACTTTGAGTACATTACTCAACTTTGATAATAGGTCTTATGAAGTTTACAAAATTTATTTCGTGCTCTTTTTAAGATTTCATGACACTTTGTTTCTCCTTTTATATATTAATAAAAACTAACCCTAGGCTATGCCTAGTGGATTGCTTAAAAAAAATGAAAATATATGATTTTATTATCTTCTCCACTCATTCTCTCTCGAACTTCTCTCTAGTCTTCTTCTAGACATTCTTCATCTTCTTCCTCTGAATTCTAGAGTTCATAATCTAGAAATTGCCTATTAACTTCGTGTGTTTATTAAATTTCTTATCCAATTAAACTACGCCTTTTGAACTAAAACAGGAGGAGTAACAAACTTTAAGTATTGAAGTAATATATTTAATCTTAATTATAAAAAATAAGAATAATCATCCTGCCTTTGGCAGTTCCATATATAAAAAGTCCTGAAATAGCAAAGCATGTTGGTCACTGCGTACATCACCAAGACACCAACCAAGAAAGTACTATTACAACTCAGTCCGCTTTTACTTATCTACAATAGATTTTGTACTTTTAAAAAAAATAATAAATGAAATATATCTTTCTATTATAATACCTATAACAATAATAGTATTTAAAAAAAATTAAATATAACGTAAAAAATGAGTAATTAAGAATAAGGATAAAACAAAAAAAAATTCAGTTGACAAATAAAAGTAAAAATATATTTTTAGTTTAGTGGTGAACCGAAGGGTAATTAATTATGAGATGGAAAACGCCGTATTTTCTCTTTTAACCCTTAAAAAACAACGTTGTCCTTTTCGAGCAAGTGTCAACTTGGTGAAAGCTGGTGGAAGTGTTGTAGAAACCTCCACGAATCCAACATATACGCTCTCATAAGATGACCTGAAATATTCTATTGACACGTGTCAGCAATACCCAACTGTTGACTTGAAATGATCACCACATTTTCCACTTGTAAACTAACTGTATTTCTTTGACTAACTCTTTTTCTTTTGACTAATTACTTAACCATCAAGAAAAGTCAAACAACATTGTTAAATTGTCCTATTTACTTAGTACTACAAATTAAACTACTTTATCACGTTTTCAGAAACATGCAAACTTGTGCTCAAACCTATATATAGGTGAAGCAAAACAACCCAAGTGTATCATATCTCTTACTTCTAAAGTCTATTCAAGTTTTCACATTTCTCTCAAAGTCTCAAAACTTGGTATACCAAAAAAAACAAAAACACAAAATATCTTCGTGTATTCATTCTTTTCTCCATCAGTATTATTATGAATGCCATGAAAAGAAGTAGAGAAGCGGATTTGCAAGTGGAAGCAGAAGCCATGGCTAACTGCGCCTTAATGCTATTGTCTCGTTTAAACAACAACAACAACACCACGACTTCAATAGATCGAGATTATCACAATGGTTTCGAATGCAAGACTTGCAATAAACGCTTTCCATCTTTCCAAGCTCTTGGGGGCCACCGTGCAAGTCATAAACGGCCAAGATTACTTACTGGCGCCGGAGATTTTCTTGTGCAATCCAAAAAGAATAAAATGCATGAATGTTCTATCTGTGGTATGGAGTTCTCTTTGGGTCAAGCCTTAGGTGGACATATGAGGCGTCATCGTGATGAAATTAATAAAACGTCCACGGCAGCCGGAAAGACAATTGTTTCGGTCGTCGAAAAGAAGATAATACCGGTGTTGAAGAAGTCAAATAGCAGCAAGAGAGTTTTCTGTGGCTTGGACTTGAACTTAACCCCTGATGTAGATGTTGATTTGAAGCTATGGCCGACGGCACCCGTTTCATCTCCAATTTTGCGATGTTTTTTTTAAGTCCCCTCCATTGTTGTTCTAGTACGTAGGATTAGGAGAAGCTAAGATGTAGTTGATTTTTTAATTCTTTTCGAGTTGTATATTTCCTTCATTCCATTAATTGATTCTTTCACATAACATGACATGGTATCAAAACATAAATTTATTTATCATTTATCTATTTATTTATGTCCTTAATGTTCCCTCGCGTATCAATCTGATTCTTTTTCCATAAAGCAAGTACGTGGTACTATTTGTTTATACGATATACTATATAGCAAGAACTCAGAACCTCTACCTATTTTGTATCATATTAAAGTGTGTGCGTTTTGGATGAGGTGGTCACGCAGGCTTCCATTTATAGCTTCAACGTTTGATCTAGAAAAGATTTTTATTACAACAGTAAGGATATATAACTAGTAGAAAGAAATTTCACCAAAAAATGAATTAATTAGTTATTCATAGCTTAAATCATGGGGAGGTTTAAGCTATGAATATCCTCTCACTTGGGGAAAATCTGAATTCTCAAATGATCGACTATAAATAGGATGGGTTAGCATCCCAAATCGTCCTTCTGTCTTTACCTCTTCCTTTCCTTATCCAGCTATGCAGTTGTAAGAATTGAGGACCTTGCACAATTTGTTGGCTCCTTCTACACCAAGCGATTTTGCTACTTCTACACCTACGGTTGCAAAGCAAATTTGGTAAATGGTCTAAGGATGCATCACGCTTCTGGTTCTCCTGTATCTCAACTGTATTTTTATCATAACTTGACGCTCGACAGTATAGTCTTCTCTCGGAGCGAAGGCAGAAGTGGTGAACTATTTATGGGAAGACATGGTGCCAAGTGATAATTTGTAAAAGTCCAAGGGAGAACAAATTGTACATGTGCAAAACGTGTAAGCTGGGGTTACATGTAGCTGAGGTTCAAATCATTTGTATAGATTCTATAAAGAATTCGACTTTATAGTTTATACAGCTTCTGATTCTGAAATGTCTGTCTCCAAATTACTTTTAAAAAAGTGTCAAGTATTATGATATGATATGACTTTAATGTTATTATTTATTTAGCTCTTTTTGTATTATCACTTCAATAACAAACTCTTACTTTTCGTCTAACTTGACCTAATATCTTAGCACACTACAAAAGGTTCAACTAATCAAAGAGAAATTCAGTTTCCTTTTGCTACAAAAGCGCTTCAGGTCAATGGCGTGCTAAGGACCTCGCGACGCGAGGCTGGTCGCCAGCTTCACCTCGCCAAGAGCCAGGCATCGCCTGGTGCTTGGTTCTTGGCCTTCTCCGATTTTTGCCTTTTTGTGTTTTTTAATATATTTTTGGCTCCTTGTGTGCAACCTTTACTCATTTTCATCTTCCAATGATCCTACATATAAAAATAACTCAATTAAGCTCAAGAGTGTACATATTAGCATTAAAATACCAAAATGTAAGGTACTAAAATAGACATTTATAGCCAAATATCACTACGCCACACTTAAACGTTCCTCGAGTCAACCAACAATTTACACTAGCCTTCAGCCTTTATATTTACCACAATTGAAGCACACTATATCAATGACTATGGTTGATAGCAACAATTAAGCTCTAGCATATGCATTCAAAATGCTTATGCCAAACTTCAAATATATTCAAACAAAGACAACATGCTCAATACACTCCTAGCCTAAAAAACTATCTCAATGTCATAACGCAATCATGGCTTGAACACCCAACATCGTAGAGAAGTCTGATAACGTTACATATCCCTCGTGGAACCATGTGCTCTCACAACAAAATCAAATAGAACAAGTAGAATCCGCACATTCGAATGTCATGATCAAATATAATTTAAGTACTCACATAAATCAAAGAAGTCTCTCGTACTCACAAAGAAGTAACATGCATGCAAAAGATTTCATAGGTTTGCTCTTTATGTAAACGTCTACTAATGTAGGCTCGCTCGATTTAAAATCAATTAGGACCTTTTCATCGTTGTAATGTGGGATAAGGGACGAGTATGATGATATATTTTAGTAATAGTGGCTAACCCTTGTAAGTACTTTAACACATTGCAAAATTAACTTTAAGCGCATATTTTTTCAACCCGACTTCGATTTCATAAATAAGATCACCCCCAACTAAAATGTTCCCTTCTTCCTTAAGCACTACTTTAATTCATACCCCATTAGCAAGATAAGATGTCAATTTATTTATGTATACTCAATTTTTCTTAGATTTTCGTTTCTCTTTTTTTCTCTCTCTTTTCTTTTCAACAATATTTTTTCCTTGCTAGTGGTGTATTTGTTACAGCACAAGTAAACCTTTTTTTCTTTTATTTGTTCCACTCAAAAGCCACCCAAGTTCTCTCCTTACTTTTTCTAGCACTCATTCTACAATTAAAGTGCTTTAAGAGGTAAAATAATGTCAATTAAGAATAAGAAGGGTATAAGCTCGTAATGTGGGTGCCAAATAAAAGTTTATAGGCTCAAAAAAGGTTAACTAGGGATAATTTTTATTTGTGATAAACAATAAGCTGAAAAAGATCAAACAAGGTCTAAAATCATTTTCCAAACCGAGTATCACCTAAAATTTCGCTTCAACTCACATGCTGCGCAAGTTCTAGACGCAATTATAATGACATAGACTACAAAAAAAACTCACCACAGATGGCAAATGTGTCACTAAGAATGGTCCATTCCGACTCTCAAATTAATGCAAGTATTCACGGAACCACAAGATACTAAGAATTAATAACAAAATGGACATACGTCAAGAAAATGAGACATAAGCGTCATAAAACATGTTATCCAACTAAACAAGACATCATGGACAATTTCAAAATATAGGGAAGATACTACACATGCCAAAACCTAATATGCTATTATCAAAGAAGTCAATGACTTTTAGTTTCATCATTCTTTCTCCTTTTATTCCCTAATCCTAATCCACTCTAAAAAAAACTACTACTTGGTTTAAACAATATCACATGAAAAAAGAATTGAGGCACAAAGAAAAACTACAGGGGATTATTACTACCTCAAAAAAATTAAAAGACATATTTTTAGATTTTTTTTATTTTTCAATTTTTTTCTTTTTTGTGATTTTGGTTAGACTTTAGTTCCTCACGAAAACTGTTTAGGAGATCCATCGTCAAGAAAAATCCAAATTATTCTATTTTTGATTCCCCCCCCCCCCGCCATATTACACTACTACTAAATTAAACTATAAATACTACACTAATTTTTTCTATTTTTTCATGTATTTATCTAATTAATCAATGCCAAAATAGAGAAAAAAAACTAATCTAAAGCTAGATTATCAAAAATAAATAAGAAGCTAAAAAGATACTAATATACTATTTACACCATGAGAATCCTCCACCCCACACTTGAAGTAAGCAATGTCCTCGTGCATAAAAGAAATTAAAATCAAGAAGGGAGGGAAAAATCCCTGGTCACTACTCGTCATCCTCCTCAGCATAGAAGGCTCCCTCAGCCGCCTCCTAGTCATCATCATCATCACCATTATTGGGCTCCTCCTCGGGCTATTCTGGCTCGGGATCTGAATTTTTGGGGTGTGTTCACATCTTCATCCTCAATCAACCTCTGGCATTCACCCAGACCAACCAAATGCTTAGAATGAGCATTGAGCGGATAACACTCATTCAGGTATGCTCGCTCCTCTGGAGTAGTCAGTCAGCTACCAATCTGCAATTACAGGCCAAGCATCCCATAGAAGTGTGACATGGAACTATCATCACGAGCCTGACGCTCTGCACATGTAAGCATAAAGCCGTCATCAGTGGTGTACGTAGGATTTTTCATAAGCGGTGTCACTATTTCTAGCAATAGGCCTGTAACAATCAAATATTATTTTGTAGAGCCAAGGGAGTTCGAACCCAAGACCTCTTACATCAAACTTGAAGTTGTGAACCACTAGACTATTGAGTTGTTTCAATGCAAGTGGTATCACTTTTAATGATTTTATCTTCTTCTTATTATATATATATATATATATATATATATATATATATATATATATATATATATATATATATATATATGTAGTAAAAAATTTCGACGAAGCAGTGTTCAGTTGTGCTGCTTGGGATAAGGACCTTCTTTTGCCCATATGCTCGTAATATCGGTCTCTCAGAGTGCCGCTGGGATGATCATGTCAAGTTCAAGCTCCTCATCCACTTTCTCCATCCTCAGGTATTGTGTCAGCATATTTTCAAAGATCAATTTATCCACATTCTCACTCCTCCTCACCAGCACTATCTGGTGGCATATCAAATAACCCAGAAGTACAAGAAGCACATTCTCTCACGCCCGATATATTTATCGTGATCACGTGGTAACAACCTAATATTGATCAACATCAACCATACTTCAGCCTCCAATTTTAGCTTTTTATTTGGGAATTTTATATGGCAGTGACTTCTCTTATCACGGACCCAAGCAGCAACAAAACTGACACCACAGAAGAGGTGTCGAATCTCCTAATAAGTTGTTCGGGCAATAAAATTTCTCAATAGAACATGCGGGACATCAGGTGCCACCAAGTGAGCACAAAGGGAAGAAGTAGAGATATCGATCAATCTCCCCCCAATTGGCACTAATTGCTCCTCATTATCTGGATCCCATCCAACATAGAACTTACGGACTATGCTCACATTGATGCCATCCGGGATCTTGAAGACATAGTCTCAAACCAACTCATGGAACGGTTTCTAAATCTCCGGATGCTTAGATCACAATCAATGCTCCTCCACCACTACGTCCGAGTGTATGTGCACGAGACTACAATTTTTATACCACTTCTTAGCCAATAGGGGTATGCTCTTGAGCTCGTATTCGCGCTCACCCCTAAGCCTTGGTCGTGAGGATTCCATAGCCGCAACTGCTTGCAGTCCTTCAGCTTGACTACTAGACGGACCCTCTCCTTGGTTTCACTTCTGAGGTGGCGATGCAAAAGCTATGTTTCCCTTAGTAAGGGTTGTAGCTTTGCCCTTGCCTTTTTCTGTATGTTGTGCATTTGATTTTGGACTCACCATTTTGTACCTACACATATTTATGTTAGTCAAATGGAGGGCCATTAATCAAAATGAAAAGTGGTCCTAACAACCCCACACTTTAGAATTTAGCACATGGTTGTCAAGTAAATCGAGGCTACTCAGACTTCACCACGTGAAATTAAGCATGAGTCTATTCTCAAGACACATGGTTCATATGGGAAGACAATATATGTACCATACTTTAACCACTTACTCTGACTCTAGTAAGACACCCTATACTTAAATTTCATGATATTTAAGCTTTCAAATCACAATTATATCAATTTCGGAGACTTGAGCTCCAATTGGGACAAAATTTGCTTTTGAAGCATTTTAGCGAACACTTGGTGTGCAATAGTTAGAATGAAGCTTTTGTGTGGGTAAGGAATGCCCCAACCTCCCAAATTGGCTTGGGATTTGAGTGTAAATACTCTTTTGAGCAACAAGAATATCAATCCTACGGGGTTGGGACAAGCATGCACAATTTTACCATTCAAAACATTCCCTTATGCATGTTTTAATTTACTTCAGATAATCCTAAATAGAAGAGAGAGAGATGGGAGACCATACCTTAGACATTGAAGAGATAATGTGTGATGTTCAATTAGTATTGTAATTGGTGTGTGTGAGAAAAGGGGAGGTTTTTGAGTGATTGAGAGAGAGAAAGAGATATGGTGGGGGTGGGGGGTGGGGGTGGGGGGGCTAGTAGTGAGTTTTGAGCGTGGGGTATTTGGGATGGGGATTTAAAAGAGGTTGGCGTGTATAAAAAAAGAAAGGAAAGGAAACTCTTATCTGGCCTCGTGAAATTGGACATGAGGCCCTTCTTGCAATAGGGTCAGCGGCGTGGGGGATGGGGAGAGGGGAAAATAGGGCGGGGTGAGGGCTATCGCGAGCATGAGCTCGCACCTAGTCAAGTGACGCCACGATTGGCACGAGGGGGAGGGATCGCGACACAAAGGTTAACGCAAGTTACTACTCGCACTTGGCTAAGTAACGCCAAGCGTATAGCGAGATCCCTACCTCACTGGGCTGGGTTATTTTTAGACTCTTTTATGTGTTTTAACCTCCCTATTTCGCTCCTGATCATATCATTCCATTGGTTTTCACCCATACCTGTTTAAACACCAAAAATCAACCAGTTAGTACCCCCAAAATAAAAAAAGTCAAATTAAGCTAAACTATTCTATGAATTGGGTTGCCTCCCAACAAGAGCCTTAGTTAATATTACGGCATGACATTTACAACATCGCCATGGTCTTCCTCCTACGAAGCACCAAATTTAACATCATGACACGATGGAAGATGTTCCTTCATGTATTCACCAAGTTTATCAATGGGTTTTAACGATGAATGCGACCCCTTAATAGTGTTTAACTCTTTGACCATTGACTAAGAATGTGCCACCACTTTCCAGATCCTATAGCTCAACAGCTCTATGATTCTTAGCATGCACCACTTCAAATAGACCCGGCTATCTAAATTTGACCTTCCCAGGAAATAGCTTCAACCTTGTATTGAACAAGAGAATGTCTCAACTCATTTCAAACTCACGATGCATAATCTGTTTGGCATGCCATCTCTTTGCCTTTTCGTTGTGCAACTTTGCATTCTCATAAGCGTGAAACCGAAACTCCTCGAGCTGATTAAGTTGCAACATTCATTTTTCCCTAGCTAGATCCAATATCAAAATTGAGCTTCTTGATTTTCAATATGCCTTATGCCCAAGCTCAGTGACAAGCCTTCCCATAAACCAATCTGTATGGCGAAGTGCTAATTGGAGTCTTGCAGGAAGTTTGATATGCCTATAGAGTGTCATCTAGCTTGCTAACCCAATCTTTCCTACTTGTTTGTATTGTTTTCTCCAAATCTGCTTCACCTCCCTATTTGAAACTTCATCTTGACCACTAGTTTGCGGATGACAGGCTGTTACGACCTTGTGTTACACCCCATACTTATCCAAGAAGTTGCCCAATAATTTGTTGCAAAAATGAGTACCTCCATCACTAATCAAAGCACGTGGAGTTCCAAATCTTGTGAAAATGTTATTCTTCACAAAGTTCACCACAACTTTTAGCATCATTTGTAGGAAAAGCCACAGCCTCTACCCACATCGACACAAAATCATTTGCAACCAAAATGTAGTTATGACCATTGGATGATGGAATAGACCCATGAAGTCTGTTCCCAATCATCAAAGATTTTGACCTCAAGTATTCCCTTCAAAGGCATATCATGCCTCCTTGAAATTGTGCTCAATCTTTGTCACTTATCACATATTTTCACAAAAGCATGCATATTTTTTGTAATGACCCGACCGGTCGTTTTGAGCTATAGTGTGTCATTCAACAGTTTGAGACCATGAGCCGCTTCACTTCAGGCATTATGACTTGCACGCATGGTCGGAACTGAATTTCGGGAAGTTTGGAATTGATTTGGAAAGAAAATTCTTATTTCGGAAGCTTTAACTTGAAAGAATTGACTAATTTTGAGTTTTGAGTAAACGACCTTGGAATTGGGATTTGAAGATTCCAACTAGTTCGTATGATGATTTTGGACTTGGGTGTATATCCGGATCGACTTTGGATGACCCGGGAGCGTTTCAGCGCATATTTTGGAAGTTAGCATTTTGGAAGAATTTCATAAATCTAGGTTGAAGTGCATTTCAGTGTTATCAATGTCCGTTTGAGATTCTGAGTCTGAGAATAGCTCTCTATGGTGATTCTATATTGGGAGCGCGTCCGGAAGTGGATTTGGAGGTCCATAGGTCATTTTGGAGTTATTTGGCTAAAGTTAGAAACTTGAAGGTTTTTGAGAAGTTTGACCGAAAGTGGAATTTTTGATATCGGGGTCGGATTTCGATTCCGAAAGTTGGAGTAGGTCCTTAATGTCAAATATGACTTGTGTGCAAAATTTAAGGTCAATCGAATATGATTTGATAGGTTTCGGCATCGAATGAAGAAGTTCGAAGTTCTAAAGTTCATCAAGTTTGAAATGGAGTGTGATTCATGGGTTTTTACATTGTTTGATGCGATTTGATGATTCGAGCAAGTCTGCGTTATGTTATGGACTGGTTGGTATGATTGGACAGGGCCTCGGGTGGATTCTGAGTGGTTATCGGATTGAAAATGAAATTTGAGGAAGGGCTGAAGCAGTTGGGCTTATGGTGTAACCGCACCTCCATGAAGAGCACCGCAGGTGCGGGCCCGCAGGAGCGGGAAGTGACCCACAAAAGCGGGTTTTTGGCTAGGGAAAGGTGGAACACAGATGCTGTCAAAGTCCGCAGAAGCGGGACCGCACCTGCGTTTGTAGAGCCGTAGATGCGGAGTTGAGAGGCCTGATGAAAGGCCGCATAAGCGGTCAAGTGACCATAGGTGCGGAAAGGCTGAAGGCAATGAGGTTCTTTAAAATTCGGGATTTGGCTTATTTTCACTCCATTTATTTCATGGGAGCCGATTTTGGAGCAACTAGGGAGTGCCATTTTCACCACCAAGCATGAGGTAAGTGATTTATGCTAGTTTTGAGTTATATACATAATTATGTACGGATTTGGACATGGAAATTAGTGGAAAATTTGAGGAAAACCTAGAAAATTGGTATTCTTGAATTTTGACCATGATTTCGGACATGAAATTGAGGGTAAATTATATATTTGAGTTTGTGAGGTTATGGATAAACTTTATCTTCGAAAAATTTCGGAATCCAGGCACGTGGGCCCGAGGGTGATTTTTATCGACTTTTCGATCGGGGGTTAGAAATTGTTATAAATTGGATTATAATGAGTGTTTGAGCATATATTAATGGGTTTGAGTCGTCGGATAGGATTATAAGCCGATTATGGAACATCAGAGCGAGGTGAGTCTCCTTTCTAACCTTGTAAGAGAGAATTGTCCCCATAGGTGAAATAATTAATTATGTGCTACTATTGTGGGGGCTACGTACGCACGAGGTGACAAAAGTCCGTGCGTAGCTACTACTATGCTTAAGTCCGGGTAGTCTAGGAACCAAAAGCATGCTTTACTTGTGATATTTGTAATCTTGTTGTCAATTTAAAATGTTTAAATCATATCGAACTTTGTAAATAAATTTCTTAAAGGCTAGACATCGTTTTCTTAACTCTTAAAAGAGAAATTTCCTTTCCTTGAATAATTGCTCCTTGATGAATTCTTGATTGACTGTTTGAATGTATATAACTATTGTGAAACGGGTCGAACACCTTGGTAGATTAATTAGATGCATCTATGGTTTGCGACATTCGACCCTCTGGCAGTGCACAATTTAAATATTTATTGGATCGGGTGTCGCGCCCTTTTTTCTCGTGAAATCGGGTTTCGATACGTGACAACTCTTTTAAGGAAGAGTTTTAAAAGAGAGAGCCGCCACCTAACGGATTAAGGTACGTTAAGGCACCTATTTGCAAATAACTTTGTTTGACCAGTTTACATCACCAAAGATCGGGTAAGGGCTCAAAATTACCTCGAAAACTAGGGACCAAGTCCTAGTGTGTCAGAGTTCACAAGGGTCTCACATGGACCCTAAGCAATGCTCACACTAGGGAGGTCAAAGGACAGAACCTAAATAGCCTTGACTTTCAGCCGACTAGGAACAGAATTCAAAAGGGCTAGATAGTAGAGGAGTAGAATGAAATTAGGGGATCCACTAAATGACAGAACACATATTGAACATATACAAACCAAATAGTAGACATGCTTGAACTTAGGCAATCTTAATCAAGTTTTAGGGAATAAATTCAGTCACATGCTAGCAAGACAAGTTATAAAATAGATTCATAGTGATAACAGAGGATTCAATGTAGACTAAGTGCAAAAACTAGTATCATAAGAAGGAATCACATTAATTAGCAATAGATCAGAGCATGTTAAAAACTGATTAGGGTAGTTACTAGAGGTGTAATAATATAATGAGAACAAAGTCAAACATGACACATTATAATGCACTCAGAAACGGACTTGTTATCCTATTAAGGAAGATATCTGTACCTAGTTAACCAAACCACATAGAAGGTATGAGAGCATGTTTACAAGCAGGTTCATAACAAACTTAGCTTCGAGAGATGGTCATCAATGACATAGAATTTAAGCAGAATCTAACTAATCAACTCAAAATAAGTTTAAGCATATCTCAAACCACAACATAACAGCATTTAGGATGGCATAGGCTAATTGAAGTAACACATTAAACAGATAATCAGAATGAAACGGCAAAAAGGTCTAATAACTCACCAGTTGAGATGAAACAGAGAAGAAAGGGATCCAACAATATAGTGAATATTACCAAACAGAAGCAAGAGTTTGGAGATTTCTGGCCTTGGCTTTCAGCCGGCCAAGAATCAAGACACGGAACAGGATTATTCAAAAGAGTAGGAGCATATAGCTATTGTTATAGTAGTGAAAGATTTTCGAACTTCAAACTTAAAAACCTCATCAAAGGGGAGTGGAGAGGGGTTTAAATAGTGCAGAAACTAAAACATAAACATGAAAAATAATTGATTCAGACACTAAAAGGACAAGCACTTAAATCAGTAAGGAAAGAAGTTTAAACCCTAATTTTAGGTAAAAATACACAAGATCAGCAGAATATACTGTGAACACGCAATTTTTGCTCGATGAAAAAAAATATTCCTATAAATCCACAAAAAATACATTTGTTTTAATTATTTTAACTTTTTTTTATAGAATTTTAGGAATTTCTTGCTAATGGTTGTTTGCATTTTAGTTGCATGTTTAGTATTTTAAAATTATAGGAAATACAAAAAATATCTAAAATATTCATTGAATTTAGGAATTATACATTGAGTTAATTGCATTATTAAGAAAAATCACAAAAAATGATCATTTTTACATATTTAGCTTTTAGTCTTTAGAAATTAGTATTTTTATTTAGTTTTAAGTTAATTAGTTATTTTAGTAGATAAATAATTTTAATTTTTACAAATTAGATTGATTTAGGATTTTATAATCAAAGAAGAAGGAAGAAAAATAAGAAAAGGAAAAGGGGCTTGGTTTTTTTAAATTAAAATCAGACTGGGCCAATTTCAATTGGACCAATACCATACCAATACCCTCATGGCCCAAACTCTATCTTCATAAAAACCTAACCCTAGAGAAGGGACTCTTTGATCTTTAACACAAAAAAATCGGACCCCCACTCTTGAGAAAAACCAATTGGATGGTTGTTACACATCGTTTCATAATGTATCGTATCGTATTGTATTGTACTGTATCGTTTGATGAATACAATGTTTGGATAGATTGTATCGTTTGCCATTGTTTCATGATATCATGCACTAGCAATATGAAGAATAAATTTGTAATGTTATAAAGATAAATTATGATACGGGGTAAATTTAATATATAAAAAGGTAGGGTAAATGATAAAATAAAATAATTTAATAATAGTTAAGGGTGAGATAGAGAGATAAAGACAAGATAACGACGCAACCACACCAAATCAGTCACTATATAAAGTGACACATTTCGTCATTACGTAACGACGAATTTAACGCTACAATACAATAAAATTTACATAACAATCAAAACAAACATCGTATTTAAAGTAACAATACGATACGATACAATAAGTAACGACCATCCAAACAAGCTGTTAAAAAAAATAATGGACAAAACCCTTCCCCCTTAGAATCCTAGAGCGCCGTTTTCATCTTCTTCAACAAGGAGAGACCTAAAAATCAGACCCCCTTTCCTATACCCAGCGTCGAGGCCTTCTTCTCCATTCCCACTCTCATTGATTTTTCTCATTCTCTCATCTAATTCACACCCTTACACACATTCAGTCATTGTTTCGTTATCAAAACCGCACACCATCGTTCTTACAACGGAGACTGATACAAAACAAATGAAGAACTCTGCCTCCTAAAAATAAAACTCTCGGATCTGGAAATTTCGAAAGAAAAAGGATTTCAATTGATTGGTTTGTTTGTTTTCTGGGATTTTAAGAGTGTTTAGACTCCAAAATTGTTGGTTGATTGTTGAACCTGTGGCTTCTTTTGCTAGGTTTTGTCGTCTTTATTCCTGCTCGATTTTTGGCCATTTCAACTTCTGACTCAGGCACTAGGTACATATTCCTAAATCTGTACTTGTTACTGAAAAAATAAAAAATTGTTAAATTTCTGGCAAGGTGTTGATTTACGGTTCTGTTATGTCGCTTGTGTTATTTTATTTTTTTGTGTGTTGAGAAATTAGTTGTTGGAATTTAGTACTCTTCAGCCATGTAATTTATATGACTCTGAATATACCTTACTACTACAAAATCTGTTACAAACACATTCCTTCATCCTCTCCTTTCTTAATATCCCATGGCGCGAGCAAACTAATGAAAATAAGTGGAAAACCAAAGATAATAAGTTGAACCCAAGAATCACATATACTGAAGGAAAAGATAATGGTAATGACTAATGTCCATAGCCATTGAAGAAAATAAGAGCTTCCAAAATGGTTCATGTGTTTACATTTGAAATAGTACAGAAGGAATCAGGAGCAAATGGTTCAAGATTGAAGAACAAGAAGCAACAACTCTAAAATATTATTCTCTTCCTTTTTTTTATTTTTATATTTATGATAACAAACATAGTAACAAACCACCCCATTATCTGTTCCACTTAGATTAACCAACCTTCTATTACTCTGTTTTTTTTTCTCTTCAGTACTATTCTGCCAAAACAACGTTCCTCATTTTCTCTTTCATGTTTCCTGTGTGTTATTGTATATATATTAGTTGTTGCAATAGTATCGTGCCTCTTCTATCTCATCTTAACAAAAATTATTACAATTATTATCTCCCTGATGGGCAAATTATCATTCCTATCAACAAGTAGTCACTGTCCTTACTGACAACTCTATCTCCATAAATTCATGACCCGGCAATAATCTCAAAGATTAAGAACATAATTTAAATGCGCTAGTGGCTTTAGGCGTGATTAATATTAAATTATCATGGTTATGAGTATGGTTCTCGTGGCATAGTCGTGATACACAATCTCCAATTCGGGTGTGCATTTCATGTGACCCGATCACAACTTCGAACAATAATAAAATAAACATGTTGTAAACCGTGAGTGCATTTCATGTGACGCGATTCGCAATGTGTACAAAAACAGACGAGTGCGCGCAATCGCGATTCGTTCAAATAAATTTCACAAATCCTAAAAACGGCGGTTCAATAAGTAAAGGTGGTTATAAAGTTAAAATGCACAATAGGTTTAAAACATGTAATTAATCAGATAATTAGGCCAATTAATAATAGTTGAGCGACTGTGCTAAAACCACAGAACCTAGGAATGTCTAACACCTTCTCCCAGGTTAACAGAATTCCTTACCCGGTCTTCTGTGTTCGCAGACTTTAAAACATAGTCAAATTTCCTCGATTTGGGATTTTAAAATAAACCGGTGACTTGGGACACCATAAATATTCCAATTGGAGACTCTTAAATGAATTAAATAATCCCATATCGAATAATGTCACTTAAATTGGAAAAACTCCCTTATATCCCCTTCGGGTAAAATGGAAGTGTGACAAATACAAGCAAAAAATCACATATTACATAAAATGAACATAGACATGAAATTATTCAAAAGAAACACAGAGTCGAACCAGATTTGGTTCGATTAAAAAAATCCGAAATACTAATTTAGAGTAAGTAAAAGAAATCGACAAAAATAAGCAGATTCTCACATAATAAGGTGAATAATGACGAGATAATACTCAAAATCCAGGCTTGAACCAGTTTTGGTTCGAATCAAAAGAGGATCTGAAAACCCTAACCTTAGGGTTAAGTACAAATCAGTGAGATACGAGCAAATATGGCTCACACGGTACAAAATAACATGTGTGGACTTAATATCATCCAGATTCAAAAGGTGAAGATCGATTAGGACAGAATCAGAGTGGGGTACTTACCATGTTTAGGCAAGTACTAAGTTATTCTATAAAGAATCACCAAATAAAAGAAAATATGCTGAAAAGGTAAGTAAATGGGAGGAAAATCCCATTGGGAACGGGATTAGGGGATTTTGGAGAGGCGACGAGCTTAGGGTTCATTAGAGGAGGAGAGTAGAGGGCGGCGGGTTTAGGAAAATGGGGTTAGGATTTGGGAGAAGGGGATATATGGAAAGTGAGGGGTCGTTTATGAGTCGTTGATAAAAAATTTGAGCGGGACTGAGTCGGATTTAATTGAGTGGGTAAGGGTATTGGGCTAGATGTATTGAGCTTGGGTAATTGGGTTACGTTTGGGTAGCTTAGGTTCGAAATTAATTGTAGAATTAGGGTCAGATTTTAAATACCTAATTTTAATAAATAAATAATTTATAAACATAATAAAAAAGTAAAAAAATATTATTTGTGCATAAAAATGATTTAAAATAATTATGTAACACAATAAAATATAAAAGGTTATTTTTTGCATAAATAATATAATCATAAGTACATATGAGCTATTATCGCAAAATGTGCAATTTAGCCTTAAAAATGCAAATTTAATTATTAAAATGCATTGAAAAATATTTAAACATTATGTTGGTATAAATGATAAATTTAGATGATTAAATTATCATTAAAATAATATGAAAGATAATTATTGGATATTTATATAATAAAAATGCAGAAATAAATTGATTTAAAGCTTTTAAAAATTATGAAAAACTATGAAAAATACTTGTGCATGCTTGTAAATCAAATGATGATGCATGTGCACTATTTTGAAAGTATGTATATATATATATATATATATATATATATATATATATATATATATATATATATATATATACGTACATATATATTTGGAAATATAGGGAAAAATTGGGTATCAACAGCTACCCCTCTTTATCCGGGAAGGATGAAAGAGTTGTCGGGTAAAGAAATGAAGATCGATTTTGTTCGAATGGGGTGTTTTGAAAAATATACGCTGTATCCTGGTCTCTGAGCTACCTACATATCCACGGTTTTATAAGAATCAGACCATGTGTAGTTCTGGACCCAACAGTGAATGAAATCGATGGAATTATTATAGGAATGGTCATGTGTTTCGGAAAGGATTCTGTTGAGTAGGATAGTATCGGATGAATTTATGCGAAGTCACGAATGTGAATTTGAGATGTTATAGATGTATCACAGGGCAGATATCTGAATGGTCATAGAGTAAAAGTGAGTAATTGGTGGGAGCCGGTTATGTTTAAAATAACGGCAGGGTGTGAATGATGTGAGCGGAAATCGGAGCGAAGGTTGCTCCTGTTTGAAGAATGGTTATTTCCTGGATTACCTGCAAAAACTTAAAATACGATGCACGCAAATATATATATATATATATATAGGCTATTGCGGGAATTTAAATATGATGCAAATTCCCTTTGGACCATGAAGATTGTCTTCGGACGGTGAGGATTATGTCCTTAGACCATGACGTCCTGGGCCATGAATCATGAGATAAGGGATTCACAGGCCATGAAATGATGTTCTCGGGCCATGAGAATGGTACCTCTGAACTATGATGCCTTTGAATAATGATGTGCAACATTGATGGATCCTCAGGCTATGACATGGTGTCTTCCGGCTATGAGGATGATACCTTCGGACTATGACGCCTTTGGAAAATTTGGCTATACTTTAGCCCATGAGATGCAAAGACATGATGCTTGAGATGAAACAATACAGAGCTAGTCCTATGTAAGGTCGGGAGGGAGAGGGGGGCAGAGCTTAGCCCCGAGAGAAGAGAATAGTGTAAGGTTTTGAACAGACAACATTTGTGGTTATGCAAGGAGGGACAATGCTTAGTCTCGTGCAAGGAAAGACAGAGCTTAGCCTTATGCAATTGGGGAGGCAATGCTTAGCCTCATGCAAAATGGGAGACGATGCTTAGTCTCATGCAAGGAAAGGTAGAGCTTAGTCTTATGCAATTGATGAGGCAGGGCTTAGCCTCATGCAAAATGGGGAGACAATGCTTAGCCTCGATGCAAGGGAAGACAATGCTTAGCCTTATGCAATTAGGGAGGCAAGGCTTAGCCTCATGCAATAAGAGGAGACAATGCTTAGTATCATGCAATGGAAGGCAGTGCTTAGCCTTATGCAATTGAGGAAGCATGTCTTAGCCTCATGCAAAATGGAAGGCAGTGCTTAGCCTTATGTAATTGAGGAGGCATGACTTAGCCTCATGCAAAATGGGGAGACAATGCTTAGTCTCGATGCAAGGGAAGACAGTGTTTAGCCTTATGCAATTGGGGAGGCAATGCTTAGCCTCATGAAAAATGGAAGGCAGTGCTGAGCCTTATGCAATTAGGGAGGCAGGGCTTAGCCTCATGCAAAAAGAGGAGACAATGCTTAGTCTCATGCAAAGAAAGATATAGCTTAGCCTTATGCAATTAGGGAGGAAGAGCTTAGCCTCATGCAAGAAGAGGAGACAATGCTTAGTCTCATGCAATGGAAGGCAGTGTTAGCCCCTATGCAATTGAGGAGGCAGGGTTTAGCCTCATGCAGTGAATAGATAATAAGTAGTGAAAGAGTATTTCCTTATCTGGAGACATATTTGCGTTTGACAGCCTTGCCATTATGAAGATAGGGATTTTGGTATGTGTATACTTGCAAATGCTCCTATCATGTTCATTGTGCCTGCATCCAAAAAAAAATTGTGAGTTTTGCACGGAAGGTTGGTTCATGCCTTTGCCTGCTTGTTTTGCTTTGCTTTGCTCTGGAGATCCTGTTCGAGTTACCTTGGGTAACATCTAGCTACCATAGAAATAAAGTTTTCGAGACTATACCTCAAATCAAGATGGAAATCAAGCACCTAATAGTTCCTCTATTCTCCAGTAGACCCTTCTCGTCGCTTCCAAATCATAGGAATACATCTCGCAGTCACATCACACTCATCACGTAGCTAACTAATTATTACTTCCCTCAATAGGGACACAACAGAATATATAGATCCAGAGACACGCGCTCACGCAATCAACAGCTCAGGGCTTAAGCTATAGGTAAAAATCCGGCCTCAAGTCCTCCAGACTAGCCGATATCAACACACAGAGGTCACACCTCGTCCCTCGATCAGGGAATCACAAGCCATCGATGCATAGTTATGGGGGTGTGAAGAATCTTTTCATGTTTCCTAGTTGGGAGTGAAGTAAATTTCATGTTGCGGTATGAGTTCAGGCTCAGGAAGACTAAGCGACTGCATAATATTTATGACGGTAGAAGGTATACAAAAATATTAGTTTGAGGCGACGCATGTGGGTTATCTCCTGCGAATTGTTCTAAAGTCGTGTGATCCTTATGTTGTCTGTTAGAAGATCTCAATTACAAGTGAGAAATATGTGTTGAAATTTAGATTTGGGTTGCTTAAGGGAGTGGGTTTAACTGTTATGAGAGTGAATGCGAGATTTGCAGAAGATTTAAAGTACCAGATGGTCTGTGTTTCACAAGCTTATAAAGGATCGAGTTTAATCTCACTATGGTATTATGACAGTAATAAAGTATATGTATTATGAGTTATTGTGTGTGTTTTGATCTATGGCTTCGAGCCAAGTGGGGGAGTCTGCTATTGATTAGTTGATTGCACGACTATGTGCTATGTTGGTTCCAGTTTGAGGCGTGCTGGTGAATCAGTTATGGCTTATGGAGATCGAGACCGAGGATAGCTCGAGTAAAGGAAAATTTTGATAAAGGTTATATTATGCTTCATAGGTGTATGAGAATCACGGAGTGTCTTGAGTAGTTATCGGTAAGGGGTGTGCGGTGCATAGAAAAAAGGAAGTGGCTTGGTTTCATTAAGGTAAGGTTACATTCTGCGATGTCAGAAGTGCTAATGAGGCACAGATTGGTCGGTTCTTTTGATCGAGCCAATTATGGTCTAAGTAGAGTGAATGACTCTCGGGAATGGTTCTAATGTGTTCAAGATTTTTACATGTAATAATTGGAGGTCTTCAAGTTATACTTTTGTCTAGAAACTGAGGTTTGCAATTGGAGAGTGTCAAAACTTGAGGCATTTCTATATCAATTATGGGATTCTATACATCAGTATCAGGAAGGTGAAGGTAACGGGTTTAGATTCGCAGGAAGTCTCTTCAGAATAAAGTATTTTGAATGTGGTGCTTTCGGGAATATTTAAGAGAGTAATCAACGGCGTATGAGTTTTAGACGGTGTGGTTTTATGCTTGGGTCTCGTGTGGTGAGTCTGGGTTGAGGAATTGTGGGTTATAGCAAGAAGAAGTATCAAGTTGAAGGTAAATCAGAAGGAACTTGGATAGATGTGATAGCTTGGTAGTAGGCCGGATCGGTATGGTAAGGATATGATTAGTTCCTTGGGTGCTTACGAGGTAATGAGTTTCTACATGTGTTTCGCGGCAATGCCCTGGGGTTGTAGTGGCCTGCGTAGCTTGGTTGAGTTGAAAGGATTCAGTCCTGACAGATTTGGTTTTGTGCAAAAGGGAACTCAGAGAGTTCTTGATGATTTCTACCACGGATTGGAGGTGTATATTTTTGAATGGCATGATGAGCATGGGATGTATAGTGATTTCCTTCTAGATGGGCTCAATGAAAAGTTCTTGGTTGGTTGAGTACATAGTTGCTTGTGGCTCGAAAGGGATATGAAGTTATCATGTTATCCCAGGATGGTATGGCATATGCGGTATGTTGTGGAGGATTGAGATTTGCATGTGTAAGGTTACAGTTCAGTTCTGAAAGGGAGGTCACAAATTCTGGGGCAGAACGGGCAGTTTCAGATGATTAAAGAAAAGGTATTGCTAATCGGGGTGATTTGACGAGGGTATATGTTACAAAAAAAGAGAAACGAGGCAATGTGATTAAGTTGATGGTACTTCAGTAGTATTGCGACACTCTCTTGTTGGATCGACTGCTGATATTCGAGTTTGCTTGGTAGCACAGAAGAATTATGAGAGAGCCTCTCGTGGTAAGATTGGGTATTAGAGGTGTGTTGCATATTCGGACGGCGGAATTGGGATCAGATATAGAGGTTTGTGTGATATATGGAGTTGGAGACTGGGAGTTCCCATATTCAGGTTATGTTATGGTTGTGGGTCGGGTGTATCGGCACTGTATAGTGACTATCGGAGTTTGGAGACCCGAGTGGATCTTTTGCTGCTTGGTATGTTAGATTTTGATGTAATACTGGGTATAGACTGGTTGTCTACGTGTCGTGTTATTCTGGACTATTGCGCTAAGGAAGCAATGTTGGCTATGCCGTGAATGCCACGGATTGAGTGGCGAGGTTCGACGGATTATGTTCTAGTAGGGTGGTTTTATATTTCGAAAACCCAGCGGATGGATGGAGAAGGATTGTCTTTCTTATTTGGCCTTCTGAGGGATGTCAGTGCAGAGATTCCTATTATTGATTTAGTTCTAGTGATGAGGGACTTTTCCGGATGTGTTTCTTGCTGCCGGGCATGTCACCATACAGGGTTGTTGATTTCGGCATTGATTTGGTGTTGGACCCCGTATCGTATGGCATCAGCAGAGTTAAAGGAGTTGAAGGAGCAACTTCAGGGTTTCCTTGATAAAGGGTTCGTTGGCAGGCCAATGTGGATGTGTGTTCTAACTTGAGTCGGCCTGGTTGGCTTCGAGTTGTATTGTTGAGGGATGTGTTGATTCGATTGGTATTGAGCTTATTAGTAATCTGGGGAGATCTATGAGTTACCTTTTTTGTGTTGTGAGGCGTTATGATTTGTTGGTTATAGGCACTCATGGTGCGGTTCCATTGGGGTTTCATAGTGGAAGTTGAGCGGGAAGAGTATTGGATATTGCTCGGTAGATGGCACATCGATTGTGTCCTTTCGGGTTTGTGTATGTTATGTCTATTGCTTCACGGTGGCTATGATGATTGTTTTGGTTTTAGACATCATATTGCACATGTTTGTCGATTTTGAGCATAGTGACTTGAGGTGTTTCATGTGGACCAGTGTTTGGATGAGGCCGCGCATTGGAGCGAAGCTATGGGGAGATATGATCCTGTGGGTTAAATTTGTGCATTCTGTTTCTATTATGTGTGACGGGTTCTCAGCATTGTGTGTGGTGGTACTGGTGATCTTGCGGTACATCTCTTTCATTTAAGTCATTTTCATGATTTGAGTATGTTCGGATTGTTGCTTATTGGTGCGCGGATTGCGCAAGTTGTGGCTTTAGACTGTATTGAGGTGTCAGGTCACCAGAGTAGTTGTGTTGGACTAGATGAGGTCGTCAGGATCTTTAATGAATACAAACAGATTCAATTTCAGTATGTTGGAAGGATAATATCGAGGTTTGGCTCAGAAATTTGCTATGGTCTTTGCTAAAGGAGAAGTGGCTTCATGAATGGTTGATATGAGAAATAGCTACGGCTTACTGCGTGTTCATTTATCATTGGCAGTATATGAAAGTGTTGGAATGAGACTTTAGTCAATAAGAGGTTTTCTATCGGCATTCGGTTGTTGTGTGCAACTACTGTGATTAGAAGTTATCGCTACACGTGTTGGAGTTATGTGTTATATCATGTAATTGCACCTGAGGCTACATGTATGGGTTATTACAGCTTGTTCGGGCTTATTTAGAATATAGATCTGAGATTCTAATCTTGTGGATAATTTCGGAAGTGGAAATGTGGTTCTAAGGTTTATGGACTAGGTTGGATTGTGAAACCTCAGTAACATTGTGTTATCAGACCTATATGAGATAGGGTGACGTGGGATCACGTAAGGGTTATTCAGCGATTGGTTGGCTTTTGGAACAACTATGGGCACGTTCGAGGACGAACATATGTTTAAGTAGGGGATGATGTAACGATCCGACCGGTCGTTTTGAGCTTTTGCACCTTGCTCGCCAGTTCTCGGGCATGACTTGCCCCGTGTGATGTATTATGACTTATGTAAATTGTCGGTTTTGGTTTTTAGGGTAATCGGAGTGAATTTGGAAGAACAGTTCTCAGTTCGAAGCTTGAAATTTGAAAGGGTTAACCAATATTTGACTTGTTGATATATGATTCCGGATCGGAATTTTTATGATTCGGTTAGCTCCTTTAGGTGATTTGGGACTTAGGAGCGTGATCAGAATGCATTTTGGAGGTCCGAGGAAGATTTAGGCTTGAATTGACGAAATTGAGATTTTGGCATTTTCCGGTTGATAAGTTAGATTTTGATATAGGGGTCGGAATGGAATTCCGAAAGTTGTAGTAGTTTTGTTGTGGCATTTGGGATGGGTGTGCAAAATTTCAGGTCATTCGGACGTGGTTTGGTATACTTTTTGATCAAAAACGTAATTCGGAAGATTTTAGAAGCTTCGGCTTGAATCCAATGTATTTTGGGTGGTTCGATGTTGTTTGAGGTGTTTTGAAGATTGGTACAAGTTTGAATGGTAGTATGTGACTTGTTTGTGCTTTTGATTGAGGTTCCGGGGGCCTCGGGTTGATTCCAGATGGGTGACGGAAGAATTGGAATTGAGTTTTTACAGCTGAAGCATTTGGTTTTTGTCATAATCGCACCTGCGGTTGGGAGGCCGCAGGTGCGATGATCGCAGAAGCGGAAGGTAACCGCATATGCGGCCAAGTAGAAGTCCTTCAGGAACCGCATAAGCGGTGGCGTGGGCGCACCTGCGGTAGCGCAGGTGCGAGTTTTTAACCCCAGATGCGGTAATTAGCTATTTAATGAAAACCATAGATGCAGTGGATTTGGTCGCAAAAGCGATACCGCAGAAGCAAGAAATGGACCGCTGATGCGAAAATTCCTAGGTCAGAAAGCATATAATGTTCCTTCGCGAATTTTTGCTAAGTGCTCTATTTTTGAAGACGGGAAGCAAGCTAGGGCAGTGAATTCAAGGAAAATCGAAGAGAATCAGTTGGGTAAGTTCCCTGAGCTTTATTACTCATGTTTATGATTATTTTTTCATTGTTTAATCATGGTATTAGTGAAAATTAAGGAAGAAAATTGAGTGATTAGGGCTTGAGATTAAGAGACCATTGAGTAGGGATTTGAGAGGCCATTCGAGGTCTGATTTTGATGTTCTTGATATGTATAGACTCGTGGGAGGACTAGGATTCTATTGATGTTAATTTTGTCGGATTCTATGATATAGGCCTGGGGGGCCGGGTTAGAGCAATTTCGGAATTTTTGATGTAGATTGGATATATTTGAGTGGGCTTTGTTCCCTTGCATATTTTAATGGTTATGTGCTGATTGTGGCTAGATTTGGAGCATTCGAAGGTCGATTCGTGAGGGCAAAGGCATCGCAGGCTAGAGTTTGGACTGGATCGAGGTGAGTAATGATTGTAAATGATATTTTAAGGGTATGAAACCCTGGATTTGCACATCGTTGTTCTATATTGAGGTGACACACATGCTAGATGACGAGCGTGGGGTCGTGCACTGTTGGGGATTGTGACTTAGTCCGTCCCGAGTGACTATTTTACTGCGTATTTGGTTAAAAACTATTTGCTACCATTATGTTTTGGGTTGAATGCCATATTTTGGCCTTGTGCCAACTATTTGAACCCTTAGGGAATTTTTACTGATATTTCCTCACTGTTTTGACTTTATACTTGTACTCAGTCATGCTATATTCTACTGTTTTCATAACTCAGCCATGTCTACTCTGCTTTAACACTTAAAATAATATTTTAAATGATATTTTGGGCTGAGCATCATGTTTTACTATTACCCGAGTGGCTTGTGAGATTCTGACTGAGTAAGGTCGAGGGCTTATGTTGTGAGGAAACACTAGTTGTGATTATGAGGCCGAGGGCCTGAGATTTGTACGCCACGAGGTGGCTTGTTGATATGAGGCCGAGAGCCTAGTGATGATGCCACGAGATGACTTGATATTGTGTTTGGGCCGTAAGGGAGCCCCTCCAAGAGTCTACACACCCCCAGTGAGTGCTGGTACCCATTGTGATGTGAGATATAGCCCGAGGGGCAGGTATTGTTGACATTCTGCCCGAGGGGCAATCCTTTATGTGCTTATCTGTCTTATTTGTCTGTCATTTACCTGCTTAATTGTAAAAAAGGCGTTTCATGAAGTTTGAACTGAACTAAAATGACTTTACACATTATCACTGCTTCACTGTTTTTATTGGCTTTTACTGCTTCTGTATAGCATATAATGTGCCTTACGTGATTTCTTGCTTTCAGTCTTTATTTATGATTATTACTCACTGAGTTGGAGTACTCACTTTACTCCCTGCACCCCGTGTGCAGATTCAGGCGCTGCTAATCCTGCTTGCGAGGGTTGAGAGCTCCCGACAGATTTCGGAGTTCACGAGGTAGCTGCTTGGCATTCACAGTCCCGTGTTTCTCCCCCTTTATCTCATTTCTTCCTCTGTCAGTGATTCTGTAATAGTTTAGTAGACACTTCAGACTTGTAGTACATTGATAGATGCCCATGACTAGTGACACCGGTATCGGGCTTTGTTGGGTTTTATTTTCGCAAATTGTAATGTTCACTGCTTACTTTTGGATTATTTATTACGTTTTAGACTTAATTCTTATTGTTTAACTACTTAAACTGAAATGGGAATGTTTCGACTGGCCTTGTCTTCACGAGAGGCGCCATCACGATCGGGTCCGGGTATAGGGTCATGACAGAAGACCAAGTATGGAGAAGGTCCTTCTGGGACCAAATAGATTAGAAATTATATTTTACTTACTTTCTAGACTCGTTTTAGGTTTTGGTTGTAATAAGGCATGCGTCATTAGTGACTCTTTATTATTATTGTCATTTTAGTAGAGATTCGGTTTATTTATCATATTAATGAAATGACGCAGTTATTAGCATCAATTTTCTCCAAATCTATATGTCATTTAGGCCTACATCGGGCACAATGAGGTCCCCAAATCAGGACACGAATTTATAATTCTGCAATATGTGTTTAAATACTGCAGATAACCTTTTAATACTCATCACTGACTTGTTTACCTTTTGTTTTTTCTTTTTCTTTATTTGCTTATTCCCATCCCCTAAGGTTGGTTCATGCATACTGGCATCATCAGCATATCATACCAGATCAAGAGGTCCTCCACCTCCTCCTCCTCCAAACGATCCTAAAAGCAAAGGAAAGGACAGAATGGATGATACAAAATATCAGGAAAGACAATGCCACGCATGAGGAGAATGTCGAAACTTCATATGGTCAAAGCACTCCAGCACCGAATGACTTGGTTTTAAGGTTGGAACACAAGATATTGGAATTATAAGGGGAACTCGAGCAGGTCCGTAACTTGGCAAACCTCTCCCTCACTTTGAACGTCCCCGACATCAACCAACAAAACACTAAAAACCCATCACCTCCCCAAAATACACCAAACCAGCATCCACAATATCCTCATACATCTCACCAATATGCCAAACCGCCTCAAATCCCAATCCTCCACCAGTACCGACTCCTTCACAACATCATCATGAGCCAACCCAGTATCTACAAACCACAACCTATCCCCGATCCTCAAAATTCAACCAACGACCACCACTATACCCAAATTCCTAGAGTTCTCAAAGCAACCCCATATACAAAGAAACCTTACCCCCACACTCCATAACAAACCCTATACATACCTGAATCCACTGAGAAGGATCTGCTCATCAAGAACATGGTAGAGGAACTTAGAAAGCTTACTAGTCGAGTCCAAGGTGGTAAAGGCATCAAATGTTTGAACTATGAAGATTTGTGTATTCAGCCGGACGTAGAACTGCCGGAGGGTTACAAGCTCGTAGGTACATTTCAAAACATATTGTGACAAGCTCGTAGGGGTTGGTAAAGATGAAAGAATCCGTATGAAGTTATTTATGAGGAGCCTTACTGGAGACGCCCTATCTTGGTATATCAGCAAAAAATCCAAAGAAGTGGGCTAACTGGGTAAGCATGGCATCAAATTTCATGGATCGGTTTAGATTCAACACGGAGAATGCACCAGATGTCTTCTATATATAGAATCTCAAGAAAAAGCCAACAGAAACTTTCCGCGAGTATGCTACTCGATGGGGATCGGAAGCTGCGAAAGTAAGGCCGGCATTAGAGGAAGAGTAGATGAACAAATTCTTTGTTCGGGCCCAGGATCTGCAATACTATGAGAGATTGATAGTTATTGAAAATCATAAATTTTCTGACATCATCAAATTAGGAGAAAGAATAGAAGACAGAATTAAAAGCGGAATGGTGACGAACTTTAAAGCACTCCAAGCTTCAAACAAGGCCTTGCAGCCAAGAGGCATATCCAAGAAGAAAGAAGCAGGAGCCGTGATGGTAGCCCAAGGACCAAAATCTCCTCTCACATACCAAACCCCACCACCCACGTATCAGCCTTCACCTCCCAGATACCAACAACCTACCACCACTTACCATACTTATAACACTCAACCAACATATTACCACTCACCACTACCAGCCTGCCAAAACTACCAGAAACCCAAACCAAATTTTGACTGAAGACCACCCAGACAATACACTCCCATCATCGAACCCATTGATCAACTTTATGAAAGGTTGAAGGCTGCCGGTTATGTTACCCTCATTCCCATTATTTCTATGGAAAACTCTTCCCAGTGGGTCAATCCAAACGAGACATATGCCTATCACTCGGGCATAAAGGGACACACTATTTATGAATGTCACACTTTGAAGGATAAGATCCAGACGTTAATTGACACCAAGGTTATACAAGCAAAAGAGGCTACACAAAATGTCCGCAACAACCCCCCTCCCAAATCACAGGGGCGAAGGGGTAAATGTGATCGAAACTGATGAAGAATGGGATCCAAAAGGATCAATTGGACTCATTCGTGAAGGGAATGAAACCACAGTACCTCCAGTCACTCTCACACCCATTATAGTGTAAATTTAGTCACTAATTGAGGTTGAAATAGCCACGCTAACTCAGTTTGAGGTTAATACAACAATGCCCTCAGCCGCACCAGCTCCGTTTGAGGTGGAAGTGACCACACCCTTCACTGTGATTGTAGCACCCACACCATCCTTTAATTCCAATGTTATACCATTGGACTATGTTGCAGAGGCAAGAAGAAAGGGAAAAGGTAAAAGGTAAAATAGAAGAAACAGGTTCCGCACAAAGAATGACTAGGACCGGCAGGGTTTACACACTTGAGCATTTGGGAGGAACAAGTAAAGAAGCCGCTCCCAAGCAGCCTATCATTGAAACAGGCCCGGATGATCTTTGGAGGAAGGTTCAAGCAAGAGAATATTCTGTGGTTGATCATTTGAACAAAACGCCTGCTTAGATATCTATTCTATCCCTACTACAGAATTTTGAGGCACATAGGAATGCATTGATGAAAGTATTGAACGAAGCTTATGTACCCAATAACATCACTAGCGGAGAAATGACCAATATGGTAGGACAAGTGTTGGAAAGCCACAAGATCACCTTTTACGAAGACGAATTGCCACCAGAAGGACTAAGTCACAATAGGGCACTACACATCACAATGTAGTTTGAGGATAAATTCATTGCCAGGGTCCTGATAGATGGGCGTTCGAGTCTTAAAATTTGTCCATTGACTACTTAGAAGAGGTTGGGTAAAGGTTTGCACGAGATACGAGCAGGAACTATAAACGTGAAAGCATTTGATGGGTCTCAAAGGGCCACAATTGTAGAAATCAACCTTTGTTTGAAGATGGGCCCGATTTAGTTTGATGTTGAATTTCAAGTATTGGACATATCCGCCACATAGAACCTGCTGTTGGGACGACCTTGGATACATGATGCTGGAGCCGTAGCTTCTACGCTATACTAGGCCCTGAAATTCGAATGGAATCACCAGGAAGTGATCATTCATAGAGAAGGAAGTAATCCCATTTACACCAATCAAACCATTCTGGTTGTCGAGAATAGAAGTAAGTTGGGTGAAGAGACGTACCATCGCGTTGAGTGCGTCAATGCAATCGAGAAAGACAAGTGGTGGAGTAATAAGATTGAAAGCATACTGTTATGGACATGGTATGAACCCGGTAAAGGTCTCGGCAAGAATCTCCAGGGTATCACTAAGCCAATACAACCAAAACGTCACGACACAACCTTTGGATTGGATACTAATACACCTGGAAGGAGTACGATGATTAGTCGCCGCCATGGAGTGGTCCCTATTAACCTTTCGAACAGCCAATACCATATTTGCACCAGACATTTCAACAGATTGACGTGATATGGGGATTTGAAGAAGATGGGGCTTTAGCTAGCATAAGGAATCTGCTTCTAGACAATGAATACATGGACTGCAATGCAATAGTTAAGGAGGAGGAAGACCTTACAATCCAAACCGTGGGTAAGGGAGTTGTTCTCATAATTGGACTACTGCACCATCCCGAGTTCATCAAGTTCCTGGGTATCCTGGCAATTAACACGATCTATTTATAAAAAAGCAATTTTATGCATTTAAGACATTTTCAGTATTTTGTTTAGACGCATTTTGTTTTGAAATAATTGCTCGAGTTATCGGGCCATACTTGTTTTAATGTTCTCAAGATTTATTTAATTCATTGCTATTTTAGTATTTATTATTATCTTTTACATTTTCTCTCTACAACATTATTATGACTTATCCTAATGAACCACGACTGTGACATGTAATGAGACAATGCAACATAAGGATAGTGATTCGGAAGAGATAGATGAAGACGATATGATACCTGAGGAAATTGTCAAAGAAGTTGAGAATTTTGAAAATAAGCCTAAGTCCAACCTGGACGAAACTGAGATAGCCAACTTGGGAGATTCCGAAACAGCCAAAGAAACCTGCATAAGTATGCACTTGTCACCATCAGAAAAAGAATGAATGCAGTATGTCATGGTCAACTTTATCAGAACAGAATGTCCAAAGCTTTCAACAAAAGGGTCAAACCTAGACAGTTCACACCGGGGCAGCTGGTGTTGAAACGAATCTTCCCACATCAAGACGAAGCTAAAGAAAAGTTTTCGCCTAATTGGCAAGGGCCCTACATGGTTCACAGGGTACTAATAGGAGGAGCACTCATACTTTCAGAAATGGAGGAAGAAGTTTAGCCAAAACATATCAATTCGGAAGCAGTCAAGAGATACTATTTTTAAATTATTTACATTTTTTCATCTAATATAATTGAACTACGTTTGACCTGATTCTCGTTTAAGAGGGGACACACAGGCAGCTCTATAGGTTCGGTCACATCTCAATAAAATTCTCATTTTCCCCACAACCAGAAATTGGGGCAAAATTTTGAAGAGGACCCTCAAAATTACGGAGCAAGTCCAACCGACGTCATCATATGCAAGACAGTCAGATAATCGGTTAAGTAACTGGGGTAGAATTTTGAGAAGGATTCTCAAAATTCTGGAGCAAATCCAACAAACTTCATCACATGCAGAACGACCGAAGAATCGCTTACTAAACTGGGGACCTTCAAAATTCTAATGCAAAGAAATCGTAATGTCTCTAAAGTGTCGCAATCATTGGTTCATTTGATTTACTCGATATCGTAAACTACCATGTTTTAAAATAACTATGTTTATCAAATGCATGATAATGAGCGCTCATGCGCGCATGCGACGCGTGGAAGGAATTCAAAGAGTTACTTTTCAAGCTGAATCAAGGACGTACGATAAGAATTCAAGAATGTGAAGTTTTTCCTAAAGGTTCTGCAGCCTGCTGAGGATAAGTACAAACGTCTCCGTACTGATCCGTGAGACTTTACTAAACCTGCTAATAACTCGTGAGACCAATGTAACCTAGGCTTTGAAGCCAACTTGTCACGACCCTAAACCCGGACCCGATCATGATGGCGCCTCTCGTGAAGACAAGGCTAGTCGACACTTTCCCATTTCAATTTAAGCAGTTAAGCAATAAGAATTAAGTGTAAAACGTAATAAATAATCCAAAAGTAAGTAGTGAACATTACAATTTGCAAAAATAAAACCCAACACAGCCCGATACCGGAGTGTCACTAGTCATGAGCATCTATCAATGTACTACAATTTTGAAGTGTCTACTAAACTATTATAGAATCACTGACAGAGGAAGAAATGAGATAAAGGGGGAGAAACACGGGACTGCGCATGTCAGCAGCTACCTCGTGAACTCCAAAATCTACCGGCAGCTCTCAACCCTCGCAAGCAGGATCAGCAGCGCCTGAATCTGCACACGGGGTGCATGGAGTAAAGTGAGTACTCCAACTCAGTGAGTAATAATCATAAATAAATACTAAAAACAAGAAATCACGTAAGGCACATTATAGGCTATACAGAAGCAGTAAAAGCCATTGAAAATAGTAAAACAGTGATAATGTGTAAAGTCATTTTAGTTCAGTTCAAACTTCATGAAACGCTCTTTTTAACAATTAAGCAGGTAAATGACAGACAAATAAGACAAATAAGAAAATAAAGGATTGCCCCTCGGAGGGGCTATATCTCACATCACAATGGGTACCCGCGCTCATTAGGGGTGTGCAGACTCCTGGAGGGGCCCCTTACGGCCCAAGCACAATATCAAGCCATCTCATGACATCATCACTAGGCTCTCGACCTCATATCAACCAGCCACATCGTGGTGTACAAATCTCAGGTCCTCGGCCTCATAATCACAATTAGTGTTTCCTCACAACATAGGCCCTTGATAACTAGGAATTTTGACGCATTTTATACTCCTTCTTGCTTAGCTTTGATTATAAATTCATACAAATAGTCCCAAAAGGCTCATAAGTTGTGCTTGATTGCAGGTTTGATCAATAAAGTGATAAGATGTCAAAGATCAGCTCAAAAGGAGTGAAACTTGCACAAGTACCAAAGACAAGACAAACTCAGGAAAAACAGGCCCAGTGCGATCGCACTAGGGAGACTCAGAGAGTTGGTACTTCGGGCATCAAGGCAGTGCGGCCGCAGAAGGTTTTGTGCGGTCCGCACTGAAGGCAATGCGGCCGCACTACCATTCTATGCGGTCCACAGAGTAAAGGTTCAGAGAGGGTGAAGATTGGAGCTTTCAAGCCTGTGCGGTCCGCGGTCCAGTTTGTGTGGACCGCACTAGAAGCCTCCGCGGCCGCAATCCATCTTGTGCGGTCCATGGAGCCTGAGTTTAGAGAGCCAAGTTTTCAAGTTCAAGAGCCTAGTGCAGCCGCACACTATTTTATGCGGTCCGCACTAACCCCGCAAGGGCATTTTGTCCAGTTTTTCCAGCTTAGTATAAATAGATTCTTTTTCCATTTTTAGGGTATAAGACATTTTAGAATAGCTGTTGCGCTCGTGGGAACATATCTTGTAGCCAATTTGGGAATTTTTACTTACTTTTTATCATTGAATCTTTGTATTTAGCTTAGCAATTAATTAATATGTGTTCATCTTCATCTATTTCTCTGTTTTTCTCTTCAAGTATGAGTAGCTAGACCCATTATCTAGGGTTGTGGCTCAACCCTAGTGTGGGTAATTGATGGGTGTTGCAATTCAGGGCTAGATTGACTATGGGTGTTTGCTATTTGGGTCAATTTCATGGTTTAATTACTTAATTAGTGGTTGCAAATACTAGTTTGTGCTAAGTTGACTTGGGCTCTTCTTGAGAAAGAGAGCCTAAGTCTCCGAAATTGATCCAACAAGGAATTGGGATGGACTCAAGAGAATTGGTAGTCCCTATTAAAGGGTTAAACCTAGAGAGAGCAATACCCGACTTGGACCTTAGTTGCTTGAGCAAATATGCATACCCAATTGGTCTTGAGAAAGTCAATTGGGCAAAATCATTCTTTCTATCGAGAGGTGTGAGAATGGGTAATATCGAGCAACGGTTATAACATATTCCCCAATCATATCAATCGTGTCTTAGACGCAATTACCCGTCAATTGGCCACCTAGGTGAAAGTCACTACCCTAGTGCCTTTTAGAATATTTGAACAACTTGTAGCATTTTACTCTTAGCTTAATCTAGTTACAATTATAATTTGTAGTTTGATAATAGTAGAATTATAAAAGAAAACCCAAAAATGAATAGAAGGCAATTTGGAACCAATACGCAATCCCAACCTAAATAGATACTCAACTCCCCTTCTACTTCTCGGTGGAAATCGCTCCCGACCCAAAATCGGGTAAAAGCTATTGCGACCCTCTCTCGCTACTTTTTAGTGGTGCGGAATAGGCAGCGATCACATTTTTGGCGCCGTTGCCGGGGAGTTAACAGTTTTGGCTATCTATTTAGTTAGTTTTGTGTATTGTTCTTCTTTCCTTCTTTGTTACTTACTTGTTTGTGTCACTACTCAGGTACCAATATGGCTTTGAACAACGCTAATGACCCTCTTGGAAACGTGATTGCAGGGGAGGAGGTAGATGATGTTGAGCAAGATGAGGTGCCTCTTGTACCTCAAGGACAATGTAGAAGCCGCAATGCCAATGCTAATCCAAATGACAATATTCCAGACCCTTCTCTGCCACCTCCAAGACTGGCTCCCAGAGTAATTCCAAACCAGGGTTATGCAAGAGCTATTGTCCTACCCAGAATCCGGGCGGGCAACTTTCAGATAACCAATGCGATGTTGACCTTACTTGAGCATCGTGGGTACTTCACGGGCGCTGCGAATCAAAATGCCTACAAACATCTCAAGGGGTTCGTGGATACATGCTGGGGGAGCAAACAAATGAATGTGTCCGAAGATGCTCTTAGGTTGAGACTTTTCCCATGCTTACTTCGGGGGAAGACATTAGATTGGCTCAAGAGACTCCCCAACCATTCCATCACGACTTGAGATGAGTTGGCAGATAAATTCATTTCTAAATTCTTTTCACCCGGGCATATGGCGGCACTTCAAGATGAGATATTGGCTTTCAAGCAAGAGCCCACGGAACCTTTGCATGAGATTTGGGAGCGGTATAGAATGATGGTGAAGGAATGCCCCAATAATGATATGACCGACGCTATGATCCAACAAACTTTCTACCGGTGCATCAATACAACAAATCAATGCATAGTGAACCAACTTGTCGGGGCAACTTTATGAAGTTGTCATATGATGAGGCATATGATGTACTAATGAGATGGCCGACACTTCTTCTGCATGGCAAAATAGAGCCAATGTACCTCAAGGCGACCCTACGATGATTCATTTGCATAAGGAATTACATAACCATGGGCAAGCTATAGTGGAGTTGACAACTACTATGAATCAATTGGCTAAGGCACAGTTACAACAAGTCCAAAATCCTCGCCAAGTGAATGCCATGGAGGGTGTTAATATTCTTGTCAACAAGAGAAGGAAAAGAAGGCAACAAAATCAAGGGAATTCTGAGCAATTTGATGATGCATGTGATGGTTTTCAAAATGATGGTTATGATGACCAAAGTAAAGAGGTTCAATATGTAAACAACTATCAAGGCCAACGGGGAAACTCTTCCAACTAACAACAGTGGAAACCTCAAGGCAATTGGGGCAATCAACAACAAAACAGTGGCAATTGGGGGAACAACAACCAAAACAACAACTGGGGCAATCAGAACAACAATCAAGGCAACCAAGGGAATTGGAATGGTAATAACAATAATTGGGGTGACAATAATAATCAAGGAGTATGGAACAATGGAAACCAAGGAAACCGGGGGCAAGGCTTTCAAAGGCCCCCAATGTACCAACAACCGAACAATCCACCACCATTTCCATCTTAAGGTCCTAGTTCTTTGGGTAATGATATGGGTAGAAATGAAATGATGTTTGAGCAGATGATGAAGAGGAATGCGGATTCTGATGCATAGTTAGCTTCTCACAATACCTCTATCCGAAACTTGGAGATGCAATTAGGCCAAATCTCTCAGTCATTGAATACTTGCCCGAAGGGTGCTCTACCAAGTGATATGGTAGTGAACCCAAAGGGTGGGAACAATCATGTTATGGCGGTTACAAAAAGAAATGGGAGAGGCGGTGAAGTGAATGCCTCTAAGCAAAAGCAAGTCGTGGATGATGATGTTGAGTTGCAAGATGACGAAGTCCCTTTGGTAGTTGAAGATGTGGTTGATGAAAATGTGAACAATGAAGTGAGGATTGATATTCAAGAAGTCGAGGTGGAAACTCTAAATGATGTGAACTCGTCTAGGAAACACATAATTGACATGCTTGAGCCGGTTGTGCCAAAAGCCAAGGCTCCTTTGCCAAGGCCACCTCCACCTTATCCTCAAAGGTTCGCGAAGCAGAAGGATGATAATCAGTTTAAAAAGTTCATTGTCATGATGAAAAGCTCATCTATTAATGTGCCTTTGGTGGAGGCACTTGAACAAATGTCGGGTTATGCAAAATTCATGAAAGACTTGGTTACAAAGAAGTGTTCTATGGATTGTGAAACTATAAAGATGACTCACCAAGTTAGTGCTATAGTGCATTCAATGGCCCCGAAGCTTGAAAATCCCGGTGCTTTCACCATTCCTTGCACCATTGGGAGTGCAGATTTTGCCAAGGCTCTATGTGACTTGGGAGCTAGTATCAATTTGATACCTTACTCGGTTTTCAAAACTTTGGATATCGGGTAACCTAGGCCAACCTCAATGAGACTTCAAATGGCGGATCGATCGATGAAGCGACCTTTGGAAATTATTGATGACGTGCTTGTCTGAGTGGACAAATTCATATTGCCGGCCGACTTTGTGATTCTAGATTGTGAGGTGGACTATGAGGTTCCTATTATCTAGGGAAGGCCTTTCCTTGCAACGGGGAAGGCATTGGTTGATGTTGAAGCGGGTGAGCTCACTTTCCGAGTGGGAGATGAAAAAGTCATCTTTCATGTATGCAAATCTATGAAGCAGCCCAACAGTACCGAGGTGTGCTCTTTTGTTGACCTTGTCACAGTAGTGATAATTGATGACACTAGTGCAATGATTAATGTGGAGGACCCATTAGAAGCCGTATTGTTAAATCTTGATGTTAATAAGGATGCAAGCCGAGTGGAGTGCGTGAATGCTTTACATGGAATGGGCTCTTATTCTTATGAGCCTAGAAAATTGTCTTTGGATCTTGAAAACCGGAAAACTCCACCAACAAAACCATCAATTGAGGAACCCCCGGTATTGGAGTTGAAACCACTTCCTCCACACCTCAGGTATGAATTCTTAGGCTCAAATTCTACTCTACCAGCTATTCTTTCTTCTTACCTAACTAACCTGCAGGTTGAGGCCACTTTGACGGTGCTTCAAAAGCGGAAAAGGGCAATTGGATGGACTTTGGCTGACATTCGAGGAATAAGCCCCGCATTCCATATGCACAAACTTATTTTGGTGGATGATGCAAAGCCTTCCTTGGAGCATCAAATAAGATTGAACGAGGCAATGCAAGAAGTGGTGAAGAAAGAAGTAATCAAGTGGTTGGATGCCGATGTTGTGTACCTCATTTCCGATAGCTCATGGACTTCTCCAGTGCAATGTGTACCAAAGAAAGGTGGTATGACTGTGGTAACAAATCACAACAATGAACTTATTCCCACTCGGATAGTTACCGGATGAAGGTATGTATGGACTACCGAAAGCTAAACAAGGTGACCCAAAAGGATCATTTCCCATTGCCATTCCTTGACCAAATGCTTGATCGTCTTGCGGGGCGTGCTTTTTATTGCTTTTTGGATGGATACTTGGGGTATAATCAAATCTTGATAGCTCTGGAAGATCAGGAAAAGACCACATTCACTTGTCCATATGACACATTTGCTTTCTCTAGGATGCCGTTCGGGTTGTGTAATGCTCCGGCGACCTTCCAACGATGCATGATGGCTATTTTCACCGATATGGTGGAAGATATCTTGGAGGTCTTCATGGATGATTTTAGTGTGGTTGGTGATTCCTTTGAAGAGTGTTTGAGAAATTTGGATAGAGTATTAGCCTGATGCGAAGACACCAATCTCGTGCTTAATTGGGGAAAATGCCACTTTATGGTGGAGGAAGGCATAGTGTTGGGCCACAAGATTTCAAAGCATAGAATTGAAGTTGACAAAGTCAAGATAGAGGTGATTTCAAGGCTTCCTCCCCCCATTTCCGTCAAGGGTGTGAGGAGTTTTCTTGGGCACGCGGGGTTCTACCGGAGGTTTATAAAAGATTTTTCAAAGGTGGTAAACCCCTTGTGCAAGCTACTAGAAAAGGATGCAAAGTTTGTGTTCGATGAGGGATGTATGCAAGCATTTGAGCTTCTCAAGCTTAAGTTGACCACTACCCCAATCATTACCGTACCAAATTGGAGCTTACCTTTCGAGCTCATGTATGACGCAAGTGACATTGCGGTTGGGGCTGTCTTGGGTCAAAAGGTTAACAAGATGTTTCATCTGGTGTACTACACAAGCAAGACCATGAATGAGGCTCAAAGGAACTACACGGTTACCGAAAAAGAGTTGTTGGCTATAGTATTTGCAATGGAAAAGTTTCGCCGATATCTTATGGGGGCCAAGGTCATAGTGTACACTCATCATGCCGCTCTTAGGTACTTGATGACAAAGAAAGACTCCAAGGCGAGATTGATACGATGGGTGTTACTACTTCAAGAGTTTAATCTAGAAATTGTGGACCGGAAAGGTAGTGAGAACTAAGTGGCGGACCACTTGTCCCGTTTGGAGGAGGAGGGGAGGCCTTGTGATGGCCTTGAGATCATGATTCATTTCCCAACGAACAACTCCTTGCGGTGTCAATGAATGATATACCATGGTTTGCCGATGTTGCCAATTACTTTGTGTCTGGAATAATCCCGTGTGAGCTCTCTTCTAACCAAAGGAAGAAGCTCAAGTGGGATAGTTTGGATTTCTATTAGGATGAGCCATACTTGTTCAAGATTTGCATGGATGGTGTGATTCATAGATGTGTCCCGGAGGAAGAACAATTGAGTATCTTAGAGGCTTGCCATTCTTCACCCTATGGCGGCCATCACGGTGGGGTGAGGACCGCCTCGAAAGTTCTTAGTTGTGGATTCTATTGGCCAACCTTGTTCAAAGATGCAGGTGATTTTGTGAAGAGGTGTGACGATTTCCAAAAGCGGGTGGAATTTCAAAAAGGGATGAGATGCCTCTTAATACCATTCTTGAAGTGGATATCTTTGATGTTTGGGGCATTGATTTCATGGGTCCATTTGTTAACTCTTGTGGGAATACTTACATTCTCGTGGCGGTTGACTATGTCTCAAAATGAGTTGAAGCCGTGACTTTGCTTAACAATGAAGCCCGGATTGTTGTTGCATTTCTTAAGAAGAGCATTTTTCACAAGGTTTGGCACTCCCCGTGCGATTATTAGTCATGGGGATCTCATTTTTACAATAAATCTTTTGACACGTTGCTTTCTAAGTACGGTGTCAATCACAAAGTTTCTACCCCCTATCACCCTCAAGAAAGTGGTCAAGTGGAAGTCTCCAATCGGGAAATCAAAAGCATATTGTCAAAGACGGTCAATGCAAATAGGATCGATTGGTCGAAAAAGTTGGATGACGCTCTATGGGCTTATCGGACGGCTTACAAAACTCCGATTGGTATGTCTCCATATTGGTTGGTGTTTAGGAAAGCTTGCCATCTTCCGGTTGAGTTAGAGCACAAGGCCATAAGGGCTTTGAGGAAGTTGAATCTTGAATGAGATATTGCAGCCAATCTTCGTGTAGAGCAGCTCAGTGAACTTGATGAATTTAGATTCCATGCCTACTCCAATTCATCCTTATATAAGGACAAGATGAACTACCTTCATGACAAATATGCTCGTGGAAAGGAGTTCAAAGTAGGTGATTTAGTTCTCTTGTTCAACTCCCGGTTATGTCTGTTTCCGGGAAAGCTCAAATCCAAATGGAGTGGACCGTATGAAGTTGTGTTTGTGACCCCTTTTGGTGCTCTTGATTTGAAAAATAATAACGGTGAAGTCTTCAGAGTTAACGGGCACTGGGTCAAGCATTATCTTGGGAAAATTGATGATAGCCACGTGGTGGCACTTCTTCACTTCAAATGATGTGATGGTAACCTGCGTCGTGCCGCGATGTTAAATTAGGCGCTTCTTGGGAGACAACCCATGTGTTTTTCCTCTTGTTTTCTTTGATTTTCTTTGTAGTATAGGACTGATTTTTGGACTAACTAGTTGTGAGATGTTATAGGGTTGTGTTGATGCAGAGTAAGACAAGGTGAAAATATGCACAGGTCTCTAAAGTTGCCAGTGCGGCCACACTACATTTTGTGCGGTCCGCACTAGTGAAAGGGTGAATCGAGACCTCTCAGAAGTTTGCAGTGCGGCTGCACTACATTTTGTGCAGTCCGCACTGGACCTCTGCGGCCGTAGTCCATTCTGTGCGGCCCGCAGAGCATTACCTTCTCAGGTTTGAACATAATTGTGTAGTGCAGACCGCGGTCCATTTTGTGTGGTCCGCACTGGTTTGTGAGAATGGGCCCCAGGGGCTTTTCTATAAATAGACCCTGAGGGCTCCCTTTTACAATTTTCGCAAATTTGAAATCTCAGAGATATAATCACTATTCACTACCCTTACTTGCTCCTAATTACTTGTTGGAACTTATTTGCTTCAATTCATCTCATAATCTGGTACCACAATCTTCTTTTTACTTGTTTAATTTTATCAATTTCATTTAATTTTCATTTTCTTAGCTGCTATTTTTTCTTCCTTTCCTTTTTTTCTTAACTGCTAAGTTAGGTTAGTTTAAATTTTGATTCAAGCGGAATTAGTTAGCTTAATGGATTGGGTAATCACTTAGCAACACCTATTAGGTGCAAAAATTGGACTTAAAAGAAAAATTTCATGAACCCTAGCTTAGTGCCACATCTGGGCACTCAATGCGGACCGTAGTCGTTTTAGTGCGGTCCGCGGTGCCCTTGTGCGGTCCGCAGTACCATTTTGTGCGGACCGCACTGAAGAACTTCTGGGAAGCTGAACTTTGGGCAGTGCGGTCCGCACTGGTCCCTGTGCGGCCGCACTATTGTTTTGTACGGTCCATACTGTCACGATACAGAGGGTGGGTATTCTGTACCCCACCCCTGTGCGGACCGTAGTTAATTTTGTGCGGTCCGCACTGACCCCTGTGCGGCTGCACTCCATTTTGTGTTGTCCGCACTGGGCTGTTTTCTGCAACTGTCTGCAATTCTTCATGCCTGATTTGCAACTCATTCTGTAACACTGCTTTCAACTGCTACAATGATATTAACGAGTTCATTTAATTGTGCTTGCAAGCTATGGTTAAATAACGAGGAAAAGGCTCGAAACTACCCAGCAGAGGTGAATCCTCCCGGGGTGGGAAACAGAAAATGGTCAAACTCACTCCCCAAGCTAGGCAAAACATCAATAACATGAGGAAGGCCATAAAAGCGGCTGACAGAGCCATTGACATGTCGGGGAGTGAGTACGAGCCCTCTCGGGAGATCTCTTCGGACTCAGTCCCAGAATACATCCCGTATCCGGAGAGGGCCAGACATAGAGACATTCCTCCCTCTCCCTCCGCTGCGCAAGCATCAGTGAACATTTCTTCTGGGTCGTCTGAGGGCTCAGGTGAAGGTAGTAGGGAATACTCCACTTCTCCCACAGCTTCATTATCCGGGAAGGGTGTAGGAGAAGGTGAGGAGGATATACAGGGAGATGAGGGAGTAGCTAAAGGTGGTGAGCCTCAAGTGTGAGGCGTTGCTAGAACTAGGATACCCGAAGCTTGGGAAGATAGATTTGTAAGTGAGGTAGCATACCATAAGTTTCGGGAGTGGTGGCCGGTGAGAAAATTGATTCCGGAGAGGAGCTTCATAGATGGAGACCTACTACCTTACAACCTTGATGTGTAGAGACAGTTCAGGACTAGAGTGGGCTGGGAGCACTTCCTAGATGCTTGTGTAGATGCCAACAAATACTTGGTCAAGGAGTTTTATTGCAATGTAGCCCACATCAAAAAGGGCTCCAAAGTGACCAAGGTTTGGAACCTCAAGGCGTTATTTGATGGGAAGTCGACTAATGAATATCTGGGCTTCAATGAGGAGGATAAGACTCTGTATATGGCGAAGATGGAGATGGGTGAGGAGGTCTGTCCATGGCTTGCACAGTACCTGGCAATCCCAGGTACCGTCCCCGATTGGTTGATTGCTGGGGTCAAAATATTTGAGAAGGACCTTGACTTTGAAGGGAGGGGATGGGAGACTTTTGTTTGCAATCGGTTGGACCCTACCACTCATGACAACACCCTTCCTCTCCACCGGGCTGTATTGGTTGCTTCGATTATGGAGGGGTACCCATAGATGTGGGGAATGTGATGTCCCGGATTATCTCTATTGTGGGCGCGGAGCATCCCAGAACTATCCTTTCCCCAGTATCCTCACAATGTACTTCTTTGACTTAAATGTGGACAAAAGGCCCTATGACATCAAGGTCAAGGAGACAACCCCATTTTCCTGGTATAGCATGAAGGGGGATGACAACCCCAAGAGCAAGAACTACAAAGTACCAGCTACTGCTCCAACTGGCCAGTCTGAGGAGCCGGTTGAGGTAGTGTCTTCTGCTGAGCATACCTCCACATCTCCAGATATCTCTCCCGGTCCATCCATATCAGCAAGCCCGAAGATCACATCTACCCGGGCCCATCCTATTACTGCCCACCATCTGAGCCAAGCACTTTTGAGTATCAACAACTGGATGCAAACTGCCTCATCCAAGTTGTCCATTTTGACTACCACTGTTGAGGCTCAGTCGGTTCCCCCAACTCCACAGGTGCCACAGTCAATAGAGGATGCGCTCAAAGAGATACTTGACAACCAGAAGAAGATCCTCGATACTCAGGCTGCGCTCTCAAAGGTAGTCGATTCACATAGCAAGGCTCTCAAGGAGCTTGCTAAGGAGCATAAGAAGCTGCGGAAGACATGGGCCTCTAAGGAGTCCGTGAAGGTGCTGGGGGCAGATGTTGATAGACTGAAGGCAGACCAACTGCCTTTAGACTTGTTGCTTGATGACCTAGTGGCAGTAGCTCACCCACAGCCGGAGCAGACACAGAGGCCTCTGAGGAGGATTCCTAGAGCTAATGATGTTATCATTCAGTTGGTGGACCCACCGAAGACTTCCTCTAGTCAGCCATAGCATATACCAATTCCAGAGCCTGTCGAGGTCTAGGTCCAGGTCCCAGTAGCAAAGGAGTAGACCACCAGGAACCAGTCTGAGGTTCCCGAGCACACAAAGGACCCAAGGACCACTCATGATCCTATGCAGACAGACAGGGCTTAGGGAGTCTTCTATATCCTTTTTCTCTATCTTTTTGGTGTTTATTTAGACTAGTTGGCATTGGGGACAATGTCAGCTTTCATTTGAGGGGGTAGGCCCTACTATTCATTTGATGGATGACTGTATATATATTGATATATTTTTATGCTTTCTTGATTTTTCTTCTTTGGTCTGTATATAATTTAATATTTAGTTACATTTATTGCACTTTTATTTTACTTTGGGTTTGTATATAAAGCTATATCACATTGTATATATTCATCCCATCCGTTGTATATTCAAATCCCCTCTTGTATATATTCATTCTATTTTCCACAAAATTTTTCGTTTTTAGCTTCTTATTTATGTTCGTAGCTTTTTGTTTTGTTTTGGACGTTTTCAATAAGACTTTGGTTTTCTTGATGCTACGGTTTTTTTCAAAGGTGGAGTGTTGTGTGAACCAGGTGGCTCTTCCCAATGATGGATGGCGTGACAACCTTTTTAAGGGTTTGAGTCCGTTTTCCTTTTTGTTTTTAGTAGTTTGTAGTTAAGGATACCTCAAGCAAAGCTTCACTTGGCCTAGCACATTTGCCTTTGATATCATGATAAAAAACAAGTTGTTCTGTTTAGGATGGAGAAAGTCGTGACCTTGAGACTCTTGTGTTGACTGTGAGCATGTGATTTTTGCCATATGTGAATTACTCCCATAAATTCAAGAAAATAAAATTTTCCCATTATTTGCAATTTCGTAGATTGTCTGTAGCATTTTGTTAAATTGTTTGCGTTTGTTTGTACATGTTTCGTTTATTTTATTCATGACAAAAAAAATACAAAATATACATCGCATTTGCATTTAGGATTTAATCCTACATTTTTAGGTTAATTAGCAATTTAGTTGTCTTATATAAATGATTAAAACCACAAAATGACTCGTTTTGCATTTTTAATTCTTTTTTAACTTTAAATTTTGAAGTTTCTTTTACTTTAGGATTTATTTAATATTTGAAAATACTGTGTTAAGTGATTAGTTTAATTTGGTAGGTCGTTTTAGTTTAAGAGTTAATTTAGGTGTTAAATTAATTTGGTTAAAAGAAAAGAAATTAAGAATAAAAGGAGTTGAAAAATTGACTTGTCTTTTAAGAATTGGGCTAAACCATTGTTACAGCCCATCCAATCTCCATTGAACCCATCCGAACCACGCCCATACTCGGCGCAAAGCCTTCAGCCCCCAAGACCCTAGAAACGATGTAGTATGGGAATAGAACTGCGCTGTTTTGAGTTCAACAAGCTTCAACAAATCCTGGCCTTTCATCTCGTTTCATCCAACGGCCCAAAACACTTCTCCATTTTCGTTTAAGACTATCCAAGCATTCTCAGAGACAGCCTAGTTCTAACTCCTTTTTGTCTCTCACCCTCCTCAGCAAACCCTAGGGCCGGCCTCAATCTCTTCGCCATTTCCGATCGGCGACGCCACCCATTTAACCCCAAATTCATCCTCCATAATCCCCACACCCCATAGAATACAAATCTGATACAAATTTTCCCAAAGTCCCCACCCTTGCCTCCAAATCCCAAATCTGGCATCGAAACTCGGAAACTTAACCTTGCTCCCTTTCAGAGTTGAAGCAGCTTTTTTGGGCCATTAATAAGTCGAAGCTTATGCCAGTCGACTATTCTCCTTGAGAACGAGCGATTAGCATGGATTTCGTCTCATTTCAAAGCCCGTCGGCCCCATGCGAGACCTAGATCACCAAGTTTGTTAAAAGATGCCCGTTACTAGGCCACTCAGTTGTCTCTCATAATCACAGTAGGTTTTTTTCTTTTCTTTTATTTTTTATTTTATCTCTATTTCTTCTCTTCCCATTTAATTGCATCTTCGTTGAATTCATTTTGAGAATATAGTTGAGGTTAACTGCTTCTAAGCCATTTTGTTCACTGTTTATTTCATAGCTTGATTCTTCTGTTTGGTTTCATCCGGTTTGGCTTATAGGATTCGAAATACTGCTAAAATTGGTTAAGTGTTCTCTTGGTTTAAATTGTTGTGTCCTCCGCAATTTGTTTAGTTCCCTTTCCTGTTTTTTTATCGTTTGTTTTTAGCAGTTTGGGTCATGTGAGCTTCAATACCCATTGAGTGTTGGTTTGAAATTGCAGGTTTGGGCTGTTAGTATACAGACCCATGGGCTTGGGTTAATCTGACTCATGTGACTGTCTTGGAGGGTAAATAACAGAACTTAAAAAGGTACTTAAGGTATTTTTGTAGAGGGAATCTTTTGTAACTGCCTAGGGAAGCTTCCAGGAAATTGGGGAAGGGACTGACTTAAAAAAAATAGGTTTTAAATCAGGGTTTAAAATGAACAAAAGGGACTTGGGGAAGGGGTAAATGATAATTAGCAAAATCATTACTGCTGCCCTAAAACCCCTCTATAAAGGTCCTATTGCCTAAAATTTCAAGGGGGATCAGATTTGAGAAAATTGGAAACAGTTGAAAAATACTGAAAGGGTTTGAATAATCAGAAGAAAAAGACATATCGTAAAATTACTGTTACATTGAAATTTTTCCTGTAATTCTTGGGGTCTTCATGTTTTGAAGGAATCTCTGATTCATCTGGGGTTCGAAAATGGTTCAAGGAAGTTGGGTTTGCTGTTGTTGAGTTGCTACTTGGCACTATTCTATTGCTACAGATCTCCTCATATTTTTTTTGCTTTGATTCCTGCATCTAGGTACTTCTTGGATTCTCTGAATATATGAGATGCAAGTTTGGAGCTTTTGTAATTGATTGGAGATTTCAAAATGAATATTAGCCTCCTCCTATGGAATGTTAGCTATGTTTTTTAGTAATTTTTGTAGTAATTTAATGTATCTATGGTTTGTTGTGTTCGTTCGTATCCTTCATATTACATTTCATCTTAAGGTTGGACTTGGAATTTGTTACACTGTCGAATTGGAGGTATTTGCAGGAGAACACCTCTTGTTGGTTTGTTGTTCACATGTGTATGGTTTATGAGTTGCTCATGTTTAGGATAATATGCATAAGTGGAGGAATATGAGTTTCATTAGCTTGATATGTGGCTTATGTGGGATTTTTCTGAAAAGTACTGCCTATGGTTATGGTTGAAAGCTCATTAGAATAGTTTATTCATTTTGTTTCTTCTAGCATATTTGGTTCAAGATCTGTTTTTCCCTATCAATTAGCTGGTTATTATGTTGGTCAGTTTTCTCATGGTCTATAGAGTAGCTCAGTGGTATCAGTTTTGACATTCAGGTTTCCTTTGCTTGTGTCCGAGTAATTTGAATTCGTAAAGGCTTTCAAATGGATTTTTGGGCTCGATTTCAGGTTTAGGAATTTTCAGATTCAGTTTCGACTCTTTCACATCTTGTTTTCTTTAGAGATAATTTGAAACCTATGGTTTTTGTTCAAAAGTGTTATATGAATCAGATTTTGTATGGGATGTGCTGAATGTTCTCTACTTCTGGGCTTATTCTCGAGCCCAAATTTCCTCACCAGTGCTGCCACTGTCGGGCCTTATATGCTGCAGCTCTTTTTGGCATAATTGGACTTAGATCTGCAAGTCATTTAAAGGCACGCAGTGTTTGAGATATTCATGGATTCGAATTAGGTTCAACCTTGCCACTTTGTGTAACTTGTTAAAGTTTAGCGTGATTCGAAACCAACTGATTGCTTAAATATTTGGATTTCTATTTCGTTGTTGGCCATCAATTATTTTGCAAATGAAATAAAGGTAGCTTGTATGTTTAATTAAGTGGATTGGGGCGTGCCATTTTAATTAGATCGCCTATGGCCCCCAAAGATCAGATTAAGAAATCCTTTATGATTAGACTCGAGGTGTGCCATAAACAAAGTTAGATAATTCATGGCCTTCGAGTAATTAATTTTGACCCTTTATAATTCGAGGCGTGCCATTAGCGAATTTTCCATGGCCCTCGCACATTTGAAAGTGGGTAGTTGTTTTAGGCGCGTAATTTAAATTAATTTCCTTAAACTCGGGTGTGCATTTCATGTGACCTAAATCCAAATCCCAACAACGTTAGATAAAATATGTCGCGGACCGCAGATGCATTTCATGTGGCGTGGTCCAAGGCGTGTTTTAAATAGCGTTGAATCTTCTTAAAAATGAATAAAAGCAGTTTTAAAGTTAAAATGCACATAGGTTTTAAAAATGTTTTAAAATCAGATAATTAGGCCAATAATAATAGTTGAGCGACCGTGCTAAAACAACAGAACCTGGAAATGCCTAACACCTTCTCCCGGGTTAACAGAATTCCTCACCCGGATTTCTGTGTTCGCGGACTATAAAATAGGGTCATTCTTTTCTCGATTCGGGATTTGAACCAGTGACTTGGGACACCATAAATTATCCCAAGTGGCGACTCTGAATAAATAAACAATCATGTCTCCATCGTCACTTTAAGTTGGAAAAAACTCCCTTATGCCCCTTCCGAGGGTAGGAAAAAGGAGGTGTGACAGCTCTGGCGACTCTGCTGGGGATAAGAACCCAGAACTTCTGGATTGGGGTTCAAGAATTCGAGCTTAGAATAATTGTTATATTTGGCTTTATTTTCTATCTGATTTTATTTACATGTTTGGGCCTAATGTGCTAAATGTTGCTTTTTACCGCTTTGATATTGTTGAACCTCGTTCTAAATTATCTGGGAAGTGTGCACTTTATGTGACTTCTCTTCTGTTAGAGTCATATTCCAATTTTAGAATGAGGTTCGGACAAGTTACAAAGCCGGTGAAGCTTTTGTATTCCCGATACGCTGCCCCCCTCCCCGGCTCGAGCTGTCCGCTCGGGTAAGCCAGGTCTAGAACAAATAAATCAAGGTTCTTAAACTTAGTATAACATAGCCTCATGCGAGATCTCTAATAGGAACGCTTGTTTGCATCATGTGCATTTTGACTTTGGGGACTCAACACAAGGGTTGGGTCCATCTAGGACAGGTGCACCTGAAATCAAAAGACCATCTCGATGCATTTTTTCTTGCTGCTTGCGCATTTATTTGATTCGGACTGCATGTCGACCGGCGTCTAGAATAAGGGAAAAATTGAGAAAACCCAAATGGAGGAGAGAAAGAAGAATTTACCCGCCTGTGAAAAAACCTGGTGTCCAAAATACCCCAAAACTCTATCGATTTTTCTAAAAAAAAGAAAAAAATAGAAAAAGCTATTTCAAAGTTTGTGTTTTCTGTTGCGTCAAAATTGGCCGAACTACGCAAGTTTGATTCTCACCGGATGTGGGATACGTAGGCAACCCATATCGGGCCCAACTACTTTTGTAAAAATAACCTAAAAAATATATAAATGAAGTGTCATTATTTTGTCATAAGTAATAAGGTGGCGCCATTCTTGTCTAAAATAGCCAAAAATGCCCCAAAAGGTGCCGGAAGGCCGTTTTGCAAGAATAGCCACTTAGGCTTTTTTCTGAAAAACTTTGGTTGACTAAAAAAACAGTCCTTAAAATTGTTCTTTTTATCATTATCTTAAGGTGCTAAAGGGCTGTATTCGCAAGAATGTTTTGTTTTAAAATTTTGTGAAAATGAGTGTTTTTTTCTAGAGTTAAAGTAAATCACAGTCTTTTAATCAATCACCTTAAATAAATGTGCAGGATGAGCACAATTCAAAATGAACCTTTCTCAGTCCGCGAAGAAATCCCGTTAGAGCTACACATGTGGTGACATTATTTGGGGGAGGACAACAGAAAAATTGTGACAAAAGCTTTGGGTGGTCTTGTTGGGCTTTTGAAGATTAAGCCGAGGAAGGATATAATTGAGGTCCTGATACCATTCTGGGACCCAGCACATAATGTGTTCCACTTTGCTGATTTTAACCTAACTCATACGCTTGATGAGATAACGGACTATGCTGGTTTTAATGGGAATCTTAGAAATCAATACCCGGTGGCACCTAGAACAGTAACTCCGCACAGATTTTTGGACCTATTAAGCATCAGTCGGGAAGTTCAAGACGGAAATTTAGCAAAAGGATTTTGTACCTTCTACTTTCTGTACCGACGTTATGGTAACCCCCTTGGTTTTCAGACGCTAGATACCGGTCTTATTCACGCGGGAAACAAAGATAAGTGGGAAGCTCGGAGAGGATTAGCTTTTATAGTGGTGTTCCTGGGTGTTTTGATTTGTCCCAGAAAAGATGGGAACATTGAGTTGGGGCTTGTGGGGATAGATGACTTCATGACCAAGAAGGTAATTGGCACCATTGTACCGATGATCTTGGCGGAAATTTACCGAGCCCTAACCGCCTGATGAAAAGGGGGGAAGTTTTTTGAAGGATGCAATATGCTTTTACAACTCTATATGGAGGAACACCTTTGCCACCGTTTGGGATACATGAATTGTGGCATGACCGGTCTTGAATGCATTGAAAAACATAAAAAACGGATAGAGGGTTATGAGTTCCTGGACTGTACGGAAGCATGGTATGCACACTTGAGCTCCTTGACTGCAAACAAGATTGAATGGACATTCGGGTGGCTCTCGGTCAGGGAAGTCATTTATATGTTAGCAGAGGTGTGTTTTCTTCTACTGATGGGCCTCCGGAGCATTTAGCCTTATGCCCCGCATAGAGTTCTACGATAGTTAGGCAGATACCAGACCATCCCACATGAGGAGGACTTGAGTCGGCAGGTCATTGAGTTGGAACCAAAAGCCTCTTTTCCAGAAGAAAGGGTGCGGAGGATTTGGCATCAATGTAGGTTTTTAGAGCCAAAGACCCAGGTACGAGATCTATCCAGAGGCGAGTTGGAGCCTAGTTACACAGCTTGGTACGGTAAAAGGTACCAAACCCATTTGGAGCCCGAACGGCCCACAAAAAGGCCCCATGTCCAACAATTCACCGATGGAACGCAGGTGCAATGGGATTGGTTGGCCAAAGAAAATGAGTATAGGGCTACCATAAGCAAGCTGGAAAAGCAAGTCAAGGATCTTCAATTTGAGAATGGTTTGCAAGCCGCCGCGGATGATGGCGAGAAGAAAAAGCTAGCTAAAGAAAATGACGCCCTTCGAGCCCAAATTCGGGAAATGAATATAGCAGCCGAAAACCCCGCCAGAAGTGCAAAAGATGGAAAGCTTATAGATAACCTTAGGCAGAAGGTGAATGAGTATGGTTTTGATCTGAACAAGGTAGAGGGTGAATTAGGAAGGGCTCGAACAAAATTGGCTAAAAATGTAGACGAATGAGCGCGCTTGGTTATACAGTTAAAAGAGAAATATGACAATGAGGTTGTGGGATTGAAGAAAAAGATCACCGTCTTTGAGAACAAAATGATCTAGCAGGCAAAAGATTTCAAAGCAGAAAGAGAACACTGTTATGCAGCGCTGTCACAGTTAGAAAAAGATCTGCAACAACTTCAAGAACAAAACCATACAGCTGAACAAACTTTGGAAGCTAGGGCCCAACAGATTGGGCGTTTGTTGCAAGAAAAGGGCATCATAAGAGAAAGGGTCAGAAGGATCGCTGACTACATCACAATGAAATGCAGTAAGTGTGAGGACATGACCAGATCCATGTTCTTCGCCACCGTAATGACCTTCGTCCTCTAGATAATGGAAGATCTCTATCATCTCCAAGGGGATTTGGCGCGTAGGCCCGTGGCAAGACCAACTGATGTCGCGCGGGCCCCCAGAGCAGTTTAGGCATTAATGTATTCATAATTTTGTTTGAGTTTGTATTTTCGTCTTTCTATTGGAGTTTGTTAGTCTGTTTTCTAGTCTATATTTTCATTTTTTTGTTGGAGTCTGTTAGTTCCCCTTTTTCGAGGCTGTTAGTTTTTATGATTAAAATCGATAGGATTAGTCGTTGTAATCAAAACGTTTTTATTTTATGAAAATTTGAAAATCCCCAAAATGTTTTGTTTTTTATTTTTACACTTATCCCCCAGACTACGCTTGGTCTGATTCATGCGGGGTCATGATACGTAGGCAATCTCCATAAAATTCAATCATAACCAAAAAGAAAAGGAAAAAAAGAGAAACAAAAAACAAGAAACTATAGGAAGGAAACAATGGCAAAACAAGAGAGAAAAATGAGAGAATAAAGAACAACGAGAAATCAAGCAAAGAAAGGCAGGAGTGAAAAAGAGAAAAGTTGCAAAATGGAAATTAGGGAAAGCCAGGATGACGCAAACAACCGATCAAATACATAATAGAAATGGTTAACTGCTTAGGTGCATTGCATCCCCAATGTGCGGTTGCCTATCTGTTAAGCTCTAATTGCTAATAAGTTTATTGTTGAAATCGGTATAGACATGTGGTTAGTTTGTTTGGCATTCTTGCAACTCATCCGTATAATACCATGTCAAAAGACAAATTGATCATGGCTAACCAAGAACTAGATGCAAGTGTCATTGATCCGTCAAGAGAGGGGTAAAAGTCTGATGTTAATCTGAAAGAGGAGTTGTATAAGTTGAAACAATAGATGGCAGAGATGTACCAGGCATGGGTGAAAGGGCATCCACCACCATCTTACCCCGCCAACCCTGCTTTCGTCCCACCGTTGGCTCAATCCCAGGAACCTCCCACTGTTGATTCATCCTCAAGCTTTCCCATTTACCACTACTACCAAGGCACCACTTCCCAAACACCACCAGCTCCACCACCCAAACTAGTTCCATACCCTCCTCCACTAGCCACCCCTATTTTCGTGGCACCCCCACCCGCTACACTCCACCGATCCTCCAGTGAGCCTTTATTCCAGACCCAGGATAACCAATACTATCCCTCGGAGCCTACTTTCGAGGCCTTGAAACCTTACTCCTATACTCCTCGTTTCGACCTCCTTGTTGAGACTGAGAAACCACCTAAAAATCCAGAACAGGAGGAGATGTTCAGGAAGGTTAAGAGCTTGGAACGGTCATTCAGAAACATGCAGGGATTGGGAGGCCAGGTGAGCGTGGCCAACAAAAATCTATGTCTATTTCCCGATGCTCAACTGCCAGTGGGATTCAATATGCCCAAATTCGATCTATATGACAGGCAAGGAGACCCGGTGGTCTATTTGAGGGGATTCTGTAGTAAAATAAGAGGAGCCGGTGGGAAAAAAGAGCTGTTGATGGCATACTTTAGCCTTAGCCTGAGCGGCGCGGCATTAGAGTGGTACACTCGTCAGGATCACAACAGATGGTATACATGGGATGATTTGGCCCAAGCATTTGCTTGTCATTTCCAATACAATATCGAGATTGTTCCAGATCGTTTCTCTCTGACTAAGATTGAGAATAAGCCTAGTGAAAATTTCAGGGACTATGGTTTTCGTTGGAGAGAACAAGCGGCAAGGGTTGACTCTCCGATGAAAGAGAGCGAAATGGTGGATTACTTTCTGTAGGCCCTGGAGCCCACTTACTACGGCCATCTGGTATCGGCCATAGGCAAGTCCTTCAATGGGGTAGTGAAGATGGGTGGCATGGTAGAAGAAGGGCTTAAGTCAAACAAAATCCTAAGTTACTCGGCTATTAAGGCAACTACCCAAGCCATTCAAAACGGTACTGGGGGAATAATCAGAAAGAAGAAGAAAGAAGATGTGGCAACAATTGATTCAGGATCATGGTTTGGACCTAGGGGCCCGTCCGACCATTATAATCAGCCTTGACCCCACCACCAAACCTACACCCAAACCCCGTATAATCCACCCCAACATTACTTCCCATCACCACACCCTCATTTTTCTGTCCACCACGTCCAAACATATACTCAACCTCCTGCCCATGCACAATGGCGTGCGCCAGCCCCACAAAATACCTACCCAGCTCCACAAAATGCTTACCCACCCCCACAAGCCAACTGAAATCCTCCTAGCTCGGGTTTTCGGCCCAATCAAGCATTTAAGAAAGAGAGGTTGCAGCAGAAGAAAACCTTCACCCCGTTGGGAGAGTCCTATACTAGTTTGTTCCACAGACTGATGCAATTGGATATGCTGAGGCCAATTGAGTCTAAGTTGCCAAACCCTCCCCCAAAGAATCTTGATTATTCTGTAAGCTGTGAATATTGTTCCAGCACACCGGGGCATGACACGAAGAAGTGCTGGCACTTGAAAAATACCATCCAGGAGCTCATTGACACTAACCGGATTGAAGTCCAAACTCCAGAGGCACCCAACATCAACCAGAACCCACTACCAACCCATCAGGAGGCAAACATGATCGAGATAGTACATAAGGGAGGGGAGCCCAAAAATCCTTCACAGACCGTCATGATGATTCGGTCCAGTGAGGTCAAGCCAGTTAAAAAACCAACAGTTGAAGGATCAGTGAACAAGTTGAGCAGGGCAAACGATGGGCCATCTGCGGTAGTCAGGAAAGGATCCACAGGTGATGTTGTAGCAAAATAAGAAAAGTTAAAAGTGGTTGTGCCAGGAGTGGCAAACAAGCCTATCATAATTGTAGAGGGTGCCCGTACGGATCCTGTCATCATCAAGCCTGTCACCTAGTTGCCGATAGTCAATAGCAAGGCTATCCCGTGGAACTATGAACGGGTAATAATGACCTACAAGGGAAAGGAAGTGAAAGAAAAAGTCAATGAGGCCCATGGACTAACTCGTTCGGGGAGATGCTTTTCCCCGAAAGAGTTAAGGAAAGCTAAAACCTCCAAAGATAACCCAATTCTAGTGAAGAAAGCGGTAACTAAAGAAAAGGCGGAGGAGTTTCTGAGAAAAATGAAGGTACAAGACTATTCCATTGTGGACCAGTTAAGAAAGACGCCTACTTAAATTTCACTGTTGTTATTGTTAATCCACTCAGACGAGCATCGTCGGGCCCTGATGAAAATTTTGAACGAGGCTTATGTTCCTGACAAAATTTTAGTGAACCATTTGGAAAAGATTGCCAACAAAATATTTGAGGTGAACAGAGTCACCTTCTCTGATGATGAGTTGCATGTGGAGGGTACTGAACACAATAGAGCTCTCTATCTTATGGTAAAATGTGAAGATTCTGTGGTTACCAGGGTATTAGTTGACAATGGTTCCAGTGCAAACATCTGCCCCCTCTCTACTCTGAACAAGTTGAAGGTGGATGACGAGAGGATTCACAAGAACAACATCTGCGTTCGGGGATTTGATGGTCGAGGGAAAGATTTAGTTGGTGACATAGTGCTTGAGTTGACAATAGGACCGGTGGAATTCACCATGGAGTTCCAGGTGCTGGACGTAGCCATCTCCTACAATATATTGTTAGGTTGACCTTGGATTCATGCCGCCAAAGCAGTCCCGTCCACTCTGCACCAAATGGTCAAGTTCGAATGGGATGGACAAGAGATCGTCATGCATGTCAAGGATAATGTGTGCGCTTACAATGATGCTGTTGTCCCATTCATTGAGGTTGAAGATGACAATGGGCATCAGGTTTTTGAAATAGTGTCGGTTGAGAAAATTCTAGAAGGGAAATGCGTTCCAATTCCAAAGGTAACTGCCGCATCAGTCATGGTGGCCTTTGAAATATTGAAAAATGGCTTCGTACCTGGTAAGGGTCTGGGTGCATCTCTGCAAAGTATCATACAGCCGGTGTCTCTCCCTAAAAACTTGGGTACATTTAGTCAGGGATTCAAACCCACAACTGCAGACATGAAAAGGGCTAGAAAGTTGAAACAGAGGGCGTGGGAACTTCCAAAGCCTATCCCACGTCTCTCCAGGTCGTTTGTCAAGCCCGGCGCTAGAAAACGTACAGTGACAACAATTCCTAGTTCTGTGTTTGACGTTGATGAAGAGTTAATTGAAAGGTTCGAGAGGTTGTTCGGCGATGTGAACATGGTTGAAGTTGGAAAAGGTTCTAGCAAAGCAGATGTGCAGCTTGTCGGGCCGAGTGCAAAGATTAACAATTGGGAGGCTACTCCTCTCCCTACCCGGAAGGAGTTTTGGTAGTTTTCTTTAAATTTTCTTCAGTTTATCTGGATTATTCTAGGGTTGTAATTCAGATTCTATGTTCCGTCCATTTGGATGTATAAACCTTGTTATCTTTTATTTTCAATGAAATGCAATTTCCCTTTTTTCATCATTCCTGATAGTTTTATTTTGTTTTTCTTTTCTTTCTTGTACAGTTCTTTTTATGCTGGTTTCAATGACATCACCTGCATGAGGAATCTTCGGCTCAGTCTTAAAAGTCAATCTAATTCTGAAATAATAATTCAAGAAATAGAGTATGATGATGAATCAGAATATGATGAGGATGAGTCCTTTGAAGAGATTAGTAAGGAACTAAGTCATTTTGAGGAAAAACCCAAGTCTAACCTGAATGATATAGAAGCAATCAATTTAGGGGACCCAGATAATTTCAGGGAAACTAAGATAAGTGTCCATCTTGAACCGCAAATCAGGGAAAAGATATTTAAAGCATTGTTTGAATACAAAGATATTTTCGCATGGTCATATGATGACATGCCGGGTCTAAGCACTGACTTGGTGGTTCATAAATTGCCTACTGACCCGGAATTCCCTCCCGTCAAGTAGAAGTTGAGAAAGTTCAAAACTGACATGAGTGTGAAGATAAAAGAAGAGGTCACAAAGCAGTTTGATGCAAAGGTCATTCGAGTCATGCGGTATCCCACTTGGTTATCCAATATTGTGCCGGTGCCAAAGAAGGACGGTAAGACCAGAGTGTGTTTTGATTACCGTCATCTCAACAAGGTAAGTTCAAATGACAACTCCCCACTACCAAATATCCACATTTTGATTGATAATTGTGCCAATCATGAGATTGGATCTTTTTTGGATTGCTATGCGGGCTATCATCAGATCTTAATGGACGAGGAAGATGCAGAAAAGACGACATTCATCACACTATGGGGAACTTACTACCGGGTAATGCCATTAGATTTGAAAAATACTGGGGCGACTTACATGAGGGCAATGACAACCATATTCCACGACATGATACACAAGGAGATCGAGGTTTATGTGGATGATGTGAACATAAAGTCTAGGAAGCAGTCTGACCATGTCAGAGATTTGAGAAAGATCTTCCTAAGGCTCCGCAGGTAAAATCTTAAGCTAAATCCGGCAAAGTGCGCATTTGGTGTTCCATTTGGAAAACTGCCGGGATTCATAGTCAGCCGTCGAGGTATTGAATTGGACCCATCAAAGATCAAAACGATCTAAGAATTGCCACCTCCAAGGAACAAGACTGAGGTGATGAGTCTGTTAGGGAGGCTAAACTACATCAGCAGGTTTGTTGCTCAGCTCATGACAACTTGTGAGCCTATCTTTAAGTTGCTGAAGAAGGATGTTGCGGTCAAGTGGACTGATGAGTGTTAGGAAGCATTCGATAAGATAAAGGGGTACTTGTCAAACCCACATGTGCTGGTCCCACCAGAACCAGGGAGACCTTTGATTCTTTAGTTGACAATCCTAGATAATTCATTTGGTTGTGTGTTGGGTCAGCATGATATCATCGATAGGAAGGAGCAAGCCATCTATTTTCTCAGCAAGAAGTTAGCATCTTATGAGGTTAAGTACACTCACCTTGAAAGGACATGTTACGCCCTAACTTGGGTAGCATAGAAGTTGAAGCATTATCTGTCATCTTACATTACTTACCTCATTTCTTGTTTGGATCCATTAAAGTATATCTTTCAGAAGCCTATGCCCACAGGGAGGCTCGCAAAGTGGCAGATCTTGCTCGTAGAATTTGACATCGTCTATGTGACTCGGACTACGATGAAAGCCCAAGCATTGGCCGATCATTTGGCCAAGAACCTGGTAGATGAAGAATATGAACCTTTGAAGACTTACTTCCCTGATGAAGAGGTGATGCACATTGACGAGTTGGAACAGGTTGAAAAGACAGGTTGGAACTTTTCTTTGATGGGGCTTCTAACATGAAGGGCATTGGGATAGGAGCTGTACTTATTTCTAAAACAGGGCATCACTACCCTGTTACGGCTCAGCTTCATTTCTATTGTACCAACAACATGGCTAAGTACGAGGCATGCATTTTAGGTTTGAGGTTAGATGTAGACATGGGTGTCTATGAAGTCTTGGTTTTGGGAGACTCTGACTTTCTGGTGCACCAGATTCAAGGATAATGAAAAACACGAGATTTAAAGCTCATACCTTATCGATAATGTTTGCATGATCTTTGTCAACGGTTTCGATCAGTAGAGTTCAGGCATATTCCAAGGATCCATAATGAGGTTGCCGATGCTTTAGCTACTTTAGCATCAATGTTGCACCATCCGGACAAAGCTTATGCTGACCCTCTACATATTCAGGTCCATTATCAGCATGCTTACTGTAACATGGTGGAAAAAAAACTTGATGGTGAGCTATGGTTCCACAATATCAGGGAGTATATCAGGATGGGGGTGTATCCAGTACAAGCCACGGGTGATCAAAAGAGAACAATTCGTCATTTGGCAAGTGGATTTTCTTTAGTGGAGGAGTTTTGTACAAAAGAACTCCAAATCTTGGGTTGTTAAGATGCATAGATGCTAGACAGGCCATGGCTATCATGACTGAAGTACACTCCAGAGTCTGCGGACCGCACATGAGTGGGTATGTTCTGGCAAAGAAAATTCTTCAAGCGGGTTATTATTGGCTCGCTATGGAGCGAGATTGTATCAGTTTTGTGCGCAAGTGTCATCAATGTCAAGTGCATGGAGATTTGATTCATTCTCTGCCATCTGAATTGCACATAATGTCCGAACCATGGCCCTTTGTCGCTTGGGGCACGTATGTCATTGGACCAATTGAGCCAGCAGCGTCCAATGGGCACAGGTTCATTCTGGTGGCCATTGATTATTTCACCAAGTGGGTTGAAGCTAAAACTTTCAAGTCTGTGACCAAGAAAGCAGTGGTTGATTTTGTTCACTCAAATATCATTTGTCGGTTCGGGATCCCAAAGGTGATCATCACAGATAATGGTGCTAATCTCAATAGTCATTTAATGAAAGAGGTATGTCAACAGTTTAAGATTACGCATTACAATTCCACCCCATATCGCCCCAAGGCGAATGGAGCAGTCGAGGCAGCCAACAAGAACATAAAGAAGATACTCCGAAAAATGGTGGAAGGTTCTAGGCAATGGCATGAAAAGTTGCCCTTTGCGTTGTTGGGTTATCGCACTACTGTTTGCACCTCAGTAGGTGCAACTCCTTATTTGTTGGTATATGGCACAAAAGCAGTGATACTCGCGGAAGTTGAAATCCCATCTCTCTGGATTGTTGCTGAAGCCCGAGATTGATGATGATGAGTGGGTCAAGGCCCGTTTAGAGCAATTAAGTTTGATTGATGAGAAGAGATTGGCAGCAGTGTGTCATGGCCAGTTGTATCAAAAGAGAATGGCAAGAGCATACAACAAGAAGGTGTGTCCCCGAAAATTTGAAGTGGGTCAGCAAGTATTGAAACGCATCCTTCCACATCAGGCTAAAGCAAAAGGCAAGTTCGCCCCAAATTGGCAGGGGCCGTTCATCGTAACGAGAGTATTGTCCAATGATGCTTCGTATTTAACAGATATAGAAGGCAAATGTGTAGATATGGCTACCAATTCTAATGCAGTCAAAAGATATTATGTATGATTTCTTTGGTTTAAATTATGTCTGTTTATACTTGACATGTTTTGAAGATTGGAATGACGAAGGCATTTTGTTCTGCTATCTAAACACTTTACTCTTAGTTACCCCGTTGAGCCTTATTTATTTCCTTCATACCCCTCTTTTGGAATCAGTAACAAAATTCAAAAACATGAATGCACAAGATAAGTAAAGGAAAAGAGAGAGAAAGATAAGGGAAAAAGAGAAAGAAAAGAATGAAAAAGAGTGAAAAAAAGAAGAAAAAGAAAAAGAAGAAGAAGAAGAGAAGAAAAGAAAGAGAGAAAAGAAAGAGAAAAATCACAACAACAAAGTAATTCCTATGACATGAACTATATTTGAGCTGATTCCTTTTAAGGATACATAGACAGCCTCACGGTGCGGTCCCATCAAAATAAAAATCCAAAAGTTCCCAAACAAAGAAACTGGGGCAGAAGTTGTGGTTGTTGTAAGAAATTTGATTCCAAAAGTTGTAATTTTTGAACCCAGTTGAGTTGTTTTGAGCCTTTTGATATCCTTTCCTTCTAACCCCATCCAAAAGCCCACATTACGGTCCAAAAAAAGACCTTCCGATAAGTCTTCGAGAAATGCCGGGTCAAGCAAGTAAAGGTGATTCATATCAAGGGCAACACTCCGGTCTAGGCAAGAAAAATAAAAAAATGAGAGAGTCTTATTGGTGAAAACCCTTGTGGGCACTGTAATGCGACGAAAGCTGAGAGAAATAAAAAATGAGAGAGTCATATTGGTGAAAACCCTCACAGGCACCGTAAGGCGAATATGAGTTGAGAGATGAACAAATGAGAGAGGTTTGTCGGTGATAATCCTTCAAGGCACCGCAGGCCGAACAAGGTTAGTGATTGGGCAGAGAAATTGGGTCATGAAGATCTTGGGGCACAAGTATGACAACTGAAAATTGATTGGTTGGACAGACTGGGCTGATTAATCTGAAATGCATGTCATGATTATTGGTACCAGTTGTTCCACTCAGATAAGTCTTTCTTCTTTTTCTCCTTCACATAGTCATCCAGTTTTGGATTTTTTTCTTTATTCCTAACTCTCAAGGTCATTGCATTTCATTTCTGCTGGTTTTACTTTTCTCTAAGGTTTTTCCAATGTCAGTCTTGTTTAAGCAAATAAGAAAGGATTTTCAAAGCTCACTACCAGCTTCCAAAATTGCACAAAGAACAGTGCGACCAAAGCATGCCAGAGATAATATGATGTAAAGTGAGATATAAAGTGTCAGTGGAAGGTCCATCGTTGGAATGCTTTAGTAATTTCATGGGAGATGCAGAAGTTCAGATAGAAGGTTCAGAAATGTAAAACAACGGTTTGGGTATAGAGCACTTGGGTCATCCAGGGTCCGGCGGTTAAGGATTAGTTAGAACGTCAAAATTGGGACAGTTCGGGGCAACCAATCAAAGCAAAGCACGGCAGCGGAGAGGCCACCTTCAGCAAGAATGCCACAAACTAACCACCACATTTTAAAACTAACAAGATTTTTCTTTGATTTGAAACAGGGACAGAAAATTTCATTTGTTTCGGAGAAACCCTCTGTAAGGGAAAGCAAGTACCAGCCAGGCTTGACCATAACTTCTCAAGACCCTCCTGGATAATGGGGCCTAGTTTAAAATTCAAAACATTCATGAGTAACAAAGCTTTACCTTGAGGAAATGTAAGTCCGTTTCGAAGTTTTCATTCTTAGGATAGGGTTTAATTTAAAAAATTTCAGGACCCTCATGAATAATGGGACCTAGCTTTAAGATTTCCATTAGATAACAAGATTCATTGTAAGTTCTACTGTAGGGAAGTACAATTCAACCTTAAAAGTTGTCACTCCTAAGATAAAACTTGATTTTGAGTTTCAAGACCCTCCCGGATAATGAGATTTAGTCGTAAGACCTTCATAGATAACGAGATTTAGCGAAAGTTATACCTTTAGAAACATAATTTAGCTTTAAAACTGTCATTTAACTAAAAGTTTTCAGGACCCTCCTGGATAATGGGATTTAACTTTTAAATTCTTAGAGCTTTTGGGTACTATGATTCGATTATAACACTCACAGATGTTCCCGATATCAAACTGGGGCAGAAAAATTTCTTTTGTTTTGTTGTAATCAAGTTCACAGGCAGCAGTTTCAGAGGATTCAATTCAAATGTTGGAAATCAGGCGCCCACCTGGAGAACAGAGGGAAAATAGCAAGGTTCAAAGGAGTTCATCAATTAGGATCCCACCTGAAGAACGAAGGGAAGCGGCAATTCGAGTATTGGTAATCAGGAGCCCGCCTAGAAAACAAAGGGAAGCAGTAATTCAAGTGTTGGTAATCAGGAGCCCACCTGAAGAATGAAGGGAAGCAGTGCAAGTGTTGGTAATCAGGAGCCCGCCTGGAGAACGAAGGGAAGCAGCAGTTCAAGTGTTGGTAATCAAGAACCCGCCTGAAGAACGAAGGGAAGCAACAATTCGAGTGTTGGTAATCAGAAGCCCACCTGAAGAATGAAGGGAAGCGGCATTTCGAGTGTTGGTAATCAGGAGCCCACCTGAAGAACGAAGGGAAGCGGCAATTAGAGTGTTGGTAATCAAGAGCCCGCCTAGAAAACGAAGGGAAGTAGTAATTTAAGTGTTGGTAATTAGGATCCCACCTGAAGAACGAAGGGAAGCAGTACAAGTGTTGGTAGTCGGGAGCCCACCTGAAGAACGAAGGGAAGCAGTGCAAGTGTTGGTAATCAGGAGTCCACCTGGAGAACGAAGGGAAGCAGCAGTTCAAGTGTTGGTAATCAGGAGCCCGCCTGAAGAACAAAGGGAAGCAACAATTTGAGTGTTGGTAATCAGGAGTCCACCTGAAGAACGAAGGGAAGCGACAATTCGAGTGTTGGTAATTAGGAGCCCTCCTGGAGAACGAAGGGAAGCAACAATTCAAGTGTTGGTAATCAGGAGCCCACCTAAAGAACGAAGGGAAGCAGTTCAAGTGTTGGTAATCAGGAGCCCACCTGAAGAATGAAGGGAAGAGACAATTCGAGTGTTGGTAATCAGGAGCCCGCCTGGAGAACGAAGGGAAGTGGCAGTTCAAGTGTTGGTAATCAGGAGCCCACCTGGAAGAACCAATGGCAAACAACAATGTTTGAAGGAAGACGATTCAAGTTCAACAATCAGGTGCCTGCCTGAACAACAAAGGGAAAGCACCTCAGAATACAATTCAAGACAACAACAAAGGAATCTCACCGGGAGAGTACAAGTCAACAGAGCAGCGGAAATTGCAAGATCAAGTTTGAAGATATAGATAGGATTCTTGTAATTCATAGGTCATAGTTTAAGCTAGTTTCTTTTACTTTGTCTTGTTGTAATAAAGAGTTCAGTAAGTAGTAGCAGCAGCCGCAATAGTGAAATCACATCTTCATGGTAGTCCCAGCTACTGAAACTTTCCGAACTACACTGACCTGATTCCTTTATAGCCAAGGATTAGTTTAATTTGGTAAGTCGTTTTAGTTTAAGAGTTAATTTAGGTGTTAAATTAATTTGGTTAAAAGAAAAGAAATTAAGAATAAAAGAAGGAGATGGAAAATTGACTTGTCTTGTAAGAATTGGGCCAAACCATTGTTACAGCCCATCCAATCTCCATTGAACCCATCCGAACCCCGCCCATACCCGGTGCAAAGCCTTCAGCCCCCAAGACCCTAGAAACGATGTAGTATGGGAATAGAACTGCATTGTTTTGAGTTCAATAAGCTTCAACAAATCCTGGCCTTTCATCTCGTTTCATCCAATGACCCAAAACACTTCTCCATTTATGTTTAAGACTGTCCAAGCATTCTCATAGACAGCCTAGTTCAAACTCCTTTCTGTCTCTCACCCTCCTCAGCAAACCCTAGGTCCGCCCTCAGTCTCTTCGCCATTTCCGATCGGCTGCGCCACCCATTTAGCCCCAAATTCGTCATCCATAATCCCCACACCCCATAGAATACAAATCTGATACAAATTTCCCCAAAGTCCCCACCCTTGCCTCAAAATCCCAAATCTGGCGTCGAGACTCGGAAACTTAACCTTGCTCCCTTTCAGAGTTGAATCGGCTTTTTCGAGCCATTAATGAGTCAAAGCTTATGCCAGTCGACTGTTCTACTTGAGAACGAGCGATTAGCATGGATTTCGTCTCATTCCAAAGCCCATCGGCCCCATGCGAGACCTAGATCAACAAGTTTGTCAAAAGATGCCCGTTACCAGGTCACTCAGTTGTCTCTGATAATCACAGTCGATTTTTTTCTTTTCTTTTATTTTTTATTTTATCTCTATTTATTCTCTTCCTATTTAATTGCATATTCGTTGAATTCATTTTGAGAATATAGTTGAGGTTAACTGCTTTTAAGCCATTTTGTTCACTGTTTATTTCATAGCTTGATTCTTCTGTTTGGTTTCATCCGGTTTGGCTAATAGGATTCGAAATACTGCTAAAATTGGTTAAGTGTTCTCTTGGTTTAAATAATTGTGTCCTCCGCGATTTGTTTCTTTCCCCCTCCTATTTTTTTATCGTTTGTTTTTAGCAATTTGGGTCATGTGAGCTTCAATACCCATTGAGTGTTGGTTGAAATTGCAGGTTTGGGTTGTTAGTATACAGACCCATGGGCTTAGGCTGGGGCTTGGGTTAATCTGACTCATGTGACTGTCTTGGAGGGTAAATAGCAGAACTTAAAGGGTACTTAGGGTATTTTTGTAGAGGGAATCTTTTGTAACTACCTAGGGAAGCTTCCCAAAAATTGGAAGGGACTGACTTAACAAAATAAGTTTTAAATCAGGGTTTAAAATGAACAAAAGGGAACTTGGGGAAGGGGTAAATGATAATTAGCAAAATCATTACTGCTGCCCTAAAACCCCTCTATAAAGGTCCTATTGCCTAAATTTTCAAGAGGGAACAGATTTGAGAAAATTGGAAACGACTGAAAAATACTGAAAGGGTTTGAATTATCAGAAGAAAAGACATCATAAAATTACTGTTGCATTGAAGTTTTTCCTGTAATTCTTGGGGTCTTCAAGTTTTGAAGTAATCTCTGATTCATCTAGGGTTCGAAAATGGTTCAAGGAAGTTGGGTTTGCTGTTGTTGAGTTGCTGGTTGGCACGATTCTATTGCTAATGATCTCCTCATATTTTCTTGCTTTAATTATTGCATCTAGGTACTTCTTGGATTCTCTGAATATATGAGATGCAAGTTTGGAGCTTTTGTAATTGATTGGAGATTTCGAAATGAATATTAGCCTCCTCCTATGGAATGTTAGCTATGTCTTTTTAGGAATTTTTGTAGTAATTTAATGAATCTATGGTTTGTTGTGTTCGTTCGTATCCTTCATATTACATTTCATCGTAAGGTTAGACTTGGAGTTTGTTAGACTATCGAATTGGAGGTATTTGCAGGGAGAACACCTCTTGTTGGTTTGTTGTTGACATGTGTATGGTTTATGAGTTGATCATGTTTAGGATAATATGCATAAGTGGAGGAATATGAGTTTCATTAGCTTGATATGTGGCTTATGTGGGATTTTTCTGAAAAGTGCTGCCTATGGTTATGGTTGAAAGCTCATTAGAATAGTTTATTCATTTTGTTTCTTTTAGCACATCTGGTTCAAGATCTGTTTTTCCCCGATTGTTATGTTGGTCAGTTTTCTCATGGTATGTAGAGTAGCTCAGTGGTATCAGTTTTGACATTCAGCTTTCCTTTGCTTGTGTCCGAGTAATTTGAATTCATAAAGGCTTCCAAATGGATTTTGAGCTCGATTTCAGGCTTAGGAATTTTCAGATTCACTTTCGACTCTTTTGCATCTTGTTTTCTTTAGAGATAATTTGAAAACTATGTTTTTTGTTCAAAAATGTTATATGAATCAGATTTAGTATGGGCTGTGCTGAATGTTCTCTACTTCTAGCTTATTCTCGAGCCCAAATTTCCTCACCAGTGCTGTCACCGTTGGGCCTTATATGCTACAGCTCTTTTTGGCATAATTGGGCTTGGATCTGCAAGCCATTTAAAGGCACGCAGTGTTTGAGACATTCATGGATTCGAATTAGGTTCAGCCTTGCCACTTTGTGTAACTTGTTAAAGTTTAGCGTGATTCGAAACCAGCTGATTGCTTAAATATTTGGATTTCTATTTTGTTGCTGGCCATCAATTATTTCGCAAATGAAATAAAGGTAGCTTGTAGGTTTAATTAAGTGGATTGGGGTGTGCCATTTTAATTAGATCGCCTATGGCCCCCAAAGATCAGATTAAGAAATCCTTTACGATTAGACTCAAGGTGTGCCATAAACAAAGTTAGATAATTCATGGCCTTCGAGTAATTAATTTTGACCCTTTAGAATTCGAGGCGTGCCATTAACGAATTTTCCATGGCCCTCGCACATTTGAAAGTGCGTAGTTGCTTTAGGCGCGTAATTTAAATTAATTTTCTTAAACTCGGGTGTGCATTTCATGTGACCTAAATCCAAATCTCAACAATGTTAGATAAAATATGTCACGGACCGTGGGTGCATTTCATGTGGTGTGGTCCAATGCGTGTTTTAAATAGCGTTGAATCTTCTTAAAAATGAATAAAAGCGATTTTAAAGTTAAAATGCACATATGTTTTAAAAATATTTTAAAATCAAATAATTAGGCCAGTAATAACAGTTAAGTGACCGTGCTAAAACTACGGAACCAGGGAATGCCTAACACCTTCTCCCGGGTTAATAGAAATCCTCACCCGGATTTCTGTGTTCGCGGACTATAAAATAGGGTCATTCTTTCCTTGATTCGGGATTTGAACCGGTGACTTGGGACACCATAAATTATCCCAAGTGGTGACTCTGAATAAATAAATAATCCTGTCTCAATCGTTACTTTAAGTTGGAAAAAACTCCCTTATGCCCCTTCCGTGGGTAGGAAAAAGAAGGTATGACATTGACCAATAATCATCAAGTGGTTTTTTGGGACCATTGTGTGCTCAAATCGTATCTAAGGTAATTGTGGGTCCCCGACTCTATGTCTTTAGCAATCCCTTAGCTTGTGTGGTGAGTAATTGAATTGCGAGTCCAAGTCCCGAGCCATTAGGTCTAGAACTTGCCCTGAATGTTTGTTGAGGCGAAATCCTAAGTGAATTTTGACTTGAGACGTGATTATAGGCTCTCCTTGATCCAAATGATAGTTTGAACAATTCCATAGCCTACCAATGATATGATCCCTAATTAACCCTTTTGATCCTTAGACCTTTTTCTTTCAAGAACCATGATACAAGCCTATACCCATTTTAAAAGATACCCTCTCTTGGCACCCGATCTTTCCTTTAGCACATGGCAAAAGTATAAGTTTGGGGGGAGAGACGAAGATGGAAACAAAGTGGTAAAAAGACACGAAAATGAAAAAAAAATAAAAGCAAAAAGACAAAAAGAATGTTCAAAGTGAAAAAGAATAAAAAAAGGGATTCAAGAAAGAGTAAAAAATAAAAGGTGTGGAAAGTTGAGAAAGGAGAAAAAGTTTTGAAATGCATAAGATAGAGTAACAGTATGTCTCTCTAACCCCTTAGAAAGAAGTGAAATGGCTCAAATAGCCAAGAGAATGTGTGCCAAATGAATCAAAAGAAGTGCTTAAGGGAAGATGGAATCTACTTAGACCAAAACATGTCCTACCCTTAACCAAAAGCCTTCACAATATCTCCACAAAAGCCTATATGATCTTGAGTTGAATGAAGCTTACATTAGTGGATACTCACATAAGGGGAAATCATATGGTACTTAGAGCCGGACTTGTGACTTTTTCTTGAGAGAGATGAGTGAAATTCCATTAGCCTCGTTTTGCGTGACAATATTCTAAAGGTGAGGTTTGCTTAGGGAGAGTTGAGGATGTGTGAGTTTGGGTTCTACAATGACCAAAGTAATTGAGAGAGTTCTTTAATGTGTTGAGTCAACTCTTGAAGCTTTTGTATCGCACTTGATCCATGGTTTTTCAAAGGTTAAATGTTGTTAATGACTCATTTGTATTGAGGGCAATTGTTAGTCCCAATTGATGCTAATGAGGTTGCTTTAGGTCAGTTGAAAATTTCTTGAATTTTCCTTTAAGGGGTGAGTCTTATTTTGTTTGCTTGAGAACAAGCAAAAGCTTAAGTTTGGGAGAGTTGATAACTAGGAATTTTGACGCATTTTATACTCCTTCTTGCTTATGTTTTGATTATAAATTCATACAAAATAGTCCCAAAAGGCTCATAAGTTGTGCTTGATTGCAGGTTTGATCAATAAAGTGACAAGATGTCAAAGATCAGCTCAAAAGGAGTGAAACTTGCACAAGTACCAAAGACAAGACAAACTCAAGAAAAACAGGCCTAGTGCGGCCGCACTACACTTTGTGCGGTCCGCACTACGGAGACTCAGAAAGTTGGTACTTCAGGCATCAAGGCAGTGCAACCGCAAAAGGTTTTGTGCGGTCCACCCTGAAGGCAATGCGGACGCACTACCATTCTGTGTGGTCCACAGAGTCAAGGTCCAGAGAGGGTGAAGATTGGATCTTTCAAGCCTGTGCGGTCCGCGGTCCAATTTGTGCGGACCGCACTAGAAGCCTCCGTGGCCGCAGTCCATTCTATGCGGTCCGCGGAGCCTGAGTTCAGAGAGCCAAGTTTTCAATTTCAAGAGCCTAGTGCGGCCGCACACCATTTTGTGCGATCCGCACTAAGCCCGCAGGGGAATTTTGTCTAGTTTTTCCAGCTTAGTATAAATAGATCCTTTTTCCATTTTTAGGGTATCAAACATTTTAGAACAACTGTTGCGCTCGTGGGAACATATCTTGTAGCCATTTTGGGCATTTTTACTTACTTTTTATCATTGCATTTTTGTATTTAGCTTAGCAATTAATTAATATGTGTTCATCTTCATCTATTTCTCTGTTTTTCTCTTCAAGTATGAGTAGCTAGACCCATTCTAGGGTTGTGGCTCAACCCTAGTATGGATAATTGATGGGTGTTGCAATTTAGGGCTAGATTGACTATAGGTGTTTGCTATTTGGGTCAATTTTATGGTTTAATTACTGAATTAGTGGTTGTAAACACTACTTTGTGCTAAGTTGACTTGGGCTCTTCTTGAGAAAGAGAGCCTAAGTTTCTGAAATTGATTCAACAAGGAATTAGGATGGACTCAAGAGAATTGATAGTCCCAATTAAAGAGTTAAACCTCGAGAGAGTAATACCCGACTTGAATCTTAGTTGCTTGAGCAAATATGCATACCCAATTAGTCTTGAGAAAGTCAATTGAGCAAAATCATTCTTTCTACCGAGAGGTGTGAGAATGAGTAATATCGAGCAACGGTTATAACATATTCCCCAATCATGTCAATTGTGTCTTAAACGCAATTACCCGTCAATTGGCCACCTAGGTGAAAGTCACTACTCTAGTGCCTTTTAGAATACTTGAACAACTTGTAGCACTTTACTCTTAGCTTAATCTAGTTACAATTATAATTTGTAGTTTGATAATAGTAGAATTATAAAAGAAAACCCAAAAATGAATAGAAGTGCAATTTGGAACCAATACACAATCCCAACCTAAATAGATACTCAACTCCCCTTCTAGCTCTCTGTGGAAATCGATCCCAACCCAAAATCGGGTAAAAGTTATTGCGACCCTCTCTCGCTACTTTTTAGTGGTGCGGAGTAGGCATCGATCAGCCCTCGGCCTTACTCAGTCAGAATCTCACAAGCCACTCGGGCAACAGTAAAACATGATGCTCAGCCCAAAATATCATTTAAAAAATCATATTAAGTGTTAAAGCAGAGTAGACATGGCTGAGTTATGAAAACAGTAGAATATAGCATGACTGAGTACAAGTATAAAGTCAAAACAGTGAGGAAATATCAGTAAAAATCCCCTAAGAGTTCAAATAGTTGGCACAAGGCCCAAATATGGCATTCAGCCCAAAATATGATGATAGCAAATAGTTTTTAATCAAATACGCTTTAAAATAGTCACTCAGGACGGACTAAGTCACAATACCCAATAGTGCATGACCTCACGCTCGTTATCTAGCGTGTGCGTCACCTCAATATAGTACAACGGTGTGCAAATTCGAGGTTTCATACCCTCAGAACATCATTTACAATCATTACTCACCTCGATCCGGTACAAACTCTAGCCTGCGATGCCTTTTCCTTCACGAATCGACCTCCGGATGCTCCAAATCTAGCCACAATCAGCACATAACCATTAAAATATGCGAAGGGAACAAAGCCCACTTGAAAATTTCCAATCTACATCAAAAATCCTGAAATTGCTCTAACCCGGCCCCCTAGGACCACGTCTCAGAATTCGACAAAATTAACATCAATAGAATCCTCGTCCTCCCACGAGTCTATACATATCAAGAACATCAAAATCGTACCTCAAATGGCCCCCAAATCCCCACTCAAAGGTCTCTTAGTCTCAAGCCCTAATCCCTCAATTTTCTTCCTTAATTTCCACTAATACCATGAATAAACAATGGAGAAATGATCATAAACATGAGTAATGAAGCTCAGGGAACTTACCCAACTGATTCTCTTCGATTTTCCCTTGAATTCACTGCCCTAGATCGCTTCCCGTCTTAAAAAATGGAGAACTTAGCAAAAATTTGCGAAGGAACATTATATACTTTCTGATCCAGGCATTTTCACATTTGCGGTCCATTTCCAGCTTCTGCGGTATCACTTTTGCGACCAAATCCACTGCATCTGCGGTTTTTATTAAATAGCTAATTATGCGGTTAAAAACTCGCACCTGCGCTACCGTAGGTGCGCCCATGCCACCGCTTCTGCGGTTCCTGAAGGACTTCTACTTAGCCGCATCTGCGGCTGCCTTCCGCTTCTGTGATCATCACACCTGCGGCCTCCCAACCGCAAGTGCGGTTATGACAGAAACCAAATGCTTCAGCTGCAAAAACTCAATTTTAATTCTTCCGTCACCCATCCAGAATCACCCCGAGTCCCCCTGGGACCTCAACCAAAGGCTCAAGTAAGTCACATACCACCATTCAAACTTGTACCAATCTTCAAAACACCTCAAACAAGATCAAATCACCCAAAATACATAGGATTCAAGCCGAAGCATCCAAAATCTTCTAAATTACATTTTCAATCAAAAAATATACCAACCACATCTGAATGACCTAAAATTTTGCAAAAACATCCCAAATGCCACAACAGAACTATTGCAACTTCCATAATTTCATTTCGACCCCTATATCAAAATCTCACCTATCAACCGGAAAACGCCAAAATCTTAATTTCGCCAATTCAAGCTTAAATATTCCTCGAACCTCCAAAATGCATTCCGATCACGCTCCTAAGTCCCAAATCACCTAACAGAGCTAACCAAATCATAAAATTCCGATCCGGAATCATATACCAACAAGTCAAATCTTGGCCAACCCTTTCAAATTTCAAGCTTTGAACTAGGAACTATTCTTCCAAATTCACTTCGATTACCCTGAAAACCAAAATCGACGATTTACATAAGTCATAATACATCACACGGGACAAGTCATGCCCGAGAATTGGCGAGCAAGGTGCAAAAGCTCAAAATGACCGGTCGGGTCGTTACACCTTCTTTGCTCTATTTATCAAGTACCTCAGGTCGTGCATGTCCAACATTAGATATGCCCTTGCTAGGAGACCTCCTTTGTTTCCATCCATGTTTTGACAGTCTGTAACCCTGTTTCTCATCTTCCCTTCTAGCTCCATCAATCCCTGCTCCAAATACTCTAATCTCTCTGTTGATTTAGTAGTGATTTCTCTTTATTCATTGATTTCTTCCATGTCCGCTTTGTGTTGTTCCAAATGTCTGGCCTCAGATTCAAAAATCCTTTGCATAACCTCCTATATTTGACTTGGGCCTCGACAATTTCATCTATGACCCTATTTCCCAAATATGTGGTCATTCTATGGTCGCCACGGAAATTTCTGACGGTATTGTCCCCTTTGAAGATGTTCCAACAGCCATACTTGTAGTAGCAAATTACAACTCTCAAAATGCTTATATCCTTTCTTGCAGCAGTCCAAAGCTCGGTATATCTCTGCAATGACCATTGGGACAATAGTGTAGGTATGTCCCTTAATTCCTTCCATTAGGGTCTTAGTAACCATAGCTAAACGGGTATGAATCCTTTCTCCTTACATTGGGAATACTAGCATCCCCAGAAAACAGACGATGAACACAAAAACCCGACGGTGGTTCCAACCCAACGAAGTAATGGCAAACTCATCATGGTAAAGGCGGTAGGATTTGATGTGTCCATAACGTTCGTAAAGGAAGTCGAAGGGTATATAAGACTTCTTCAGGCAGACTAACTCATCGTTCTTTCTAAAACCCATCATTTTCAGAAACCCTCGAGAAGTGCAATTCTTAGGTACCAATAGACTAGGGCTATTGCATGGAAGTCCAGTAAAGCCCCCTATTTCCTCTAGAAGGGGAGTCATTTCTATATCCCCGAAACGGAAAACAACCCTCTTTTCATCCCATAACATAGTAGTGGCCTCGATCAGTACATTGTTTGGCTGAATGTCTAGCAAAGAAGCTAAATTCCCAAGAACTCTTTTCATGTGGTTTTTGTCGCTTGGTGCAAGATTTTCCCACCAATTCAGTAGCAAAGGTGGGATATTCAGAACCGTGCCGAACCTGGGGACCTCATGCTTCATTTCTGCAAAACAGATAAAGTTAGCCCTTGCCCCCTCCAGATTCAGCTATTTTCATGTTAATGATCAACATATTAGCATGTTTTTCTCCAAATGATGCACAGATCGTGATTGTGTCCATTCGAATTATGGAAATCCCGACAGACTTTGGACAAGATTTGTCTTAGTGAGTTATTGCGTGGATAGCGTTCTAACTCATACTAGGTTTATATATGATACATGCACAATTAATTTTAGAATGGAGTTTCTAGGATTGTCTAGACTGGTACCCACAAGTGGACAACTTGAGAGGGAAAGGCACAGAACCGTCGATTGCACCGCTGATCGACAAGTTTTACCGCAAATAAGCCTTTCCAAATTTAAAGAGTGATTTTAGGAAGAGAGCGGACACTCATCAAGTGCCGCTATGATATTAATCACACGAGTGGAATATGATGCTGAGCATGCTTTATGCAAAGATAAAATAACACGCTGTCAAGTATTTTTTTTCTTGTTGAAAGCAGTAAATGCAGTATTGAATGAAACGTAAAGACATAAAAGAAAGGAAAATAAGGAAGAAGTTAGTTCGCGTAATGAGAGAATAAAGCATAAAGGGATAAGGGTTGGGGAAAGACATGATATAGCAAAATTAAAAGTTTGGAGCAAGTGAACATGATTAGGAAGTAAGGGGAAATGCAAGTTGTAATTAAATGTAGGGTTGCATATGAGTTCATATAAAGAGGAAATAGGGAAGAGGAGGTTCATGTAGCAATAAAAGGGAAAATGGGAGCGGGATATCCAAGTAATAGCAAATAACAAAGCCACACTTATTAGAGAAGACTAATTCACAAGGATCAAGTTCATTTATGGTAAGAGCCTAAAATATCCCCAGTAGAGTCGCCATGTTGTTGTGCCCCTTTTTCTCGTGAAATCGGGTTTCGACATGTAACAACTCTTTTAAGGAAGGGTTTTAAAAGAGAGAGTAGCCATCTAACGAATTAAGGTGCGTTAGGGCACCTATTTGCAAATAACATTGTTTGACCGGTTTACATCACCAAAGATCGGGTAAGTGCTCGAAATTACCTCGAGGAGAAGGTGTTAGGTACTCTTTGAGGTCTACAACTATTGGTCCCGGCCGAACTCAATTATATGAAATAGTCTAAGGGAAAGGAAGCAATTCGGACAAATGAAATAAACGATTTATTTTAAATAGAAATGGGTGTTTCTAAGTTTTTTAGCCTAAAGGATCACCCCGTGCAACATAAATAATACTCGTAACTCCCTCAACATGGGGTGTTACTCGTATTATTCAGCTGGCACAGACTATCATCTCCTGCTACCCGATTATTATCTTTAAATTTTTACCTAACTAGTTGATTCTAAACCGTGCCTTATACGTGCACTACCTGTCCCATACCTATAGTCCAGGAGGCATTTGGACCTCTATTTCAGGGTGGTTCTAGACCTTAACTTAGGTTGCTCAAAGGGGAAAATACTAAGCGACAAAACAGTTAGGACTTTCAAATAGAAACAAGTATAGGCTCAAGTTAGCCTCTGCATTTAGACATCAAATGCACGCCAAATTGTTTATCATTGACAGATTTTATTAATTTCAAAATCCTATAGGCCGAATATCTATGAGATATTGAATGAACGAACAAACAATCTGTGATGACCCAGCCAGTCGTCTCATGAGTTACCGCTCTGTATCCCCATTTCAGCTTCTTTACGCTTCGTTATCCGTGTTTTATGTGATCGAGTTGATTAGTTCGAGTTCAGAGAGGATTTGGTAAGAAATGAGACACTTAGTCTCTTTTAAGAAGGTTTAAGTTGGAAAAGTCAACCAGGTGTTGACTTATGTGTTAGAAGGCTCGAAAGTGAGTTCCGATGGTTCGGTTAGCTTTGGGAGGTGATTTGTGACTTAGGAGCACGATCGGAATGGGTTTTGGAGTTGTAGAGAAGATTTAGGCTTGAATTGGCGAAATTGATATTTCGGCAAATTCCGGTTAATAGGCGAGATTTTGATATAAGGGTCAGAATGGAATTCCGAGAGTTGCAGTAGCTTCATTGTGTCATTTGGGATGTGTGTGCAAAATTTCATGCCATTCGGACGAGATTTGATAGACCTTTTGATCGAAAGCATAGTTTAAGAGTTCTTGGAGTTCTTAGGCTTGAATCCTATGTTAAATTGGTGATTTGATATTTTTGTGAGCATTCCAAAGTTTTGAGCAAGTTTGAATGATATCATGGGATGTGTTGGTACAATTGGTTTGAAGTTCCGAGAGTTCCGGATAGGTTCCGGGATGTTTTAGTGCAAAAATCATAGCTGAAGCAGGTCTACAGGGGTTGCAGGCCCCGGAACTCACTCATGCGGTCCGCACAAAAATAAGTGCGCCCTCATTGAGTGCTGTGCGGACCGCACAAAAGCGGGCACGGCCGCGGTAGGTGTCGCGCGGACCGCACAAAAGTGGGCGCGGCCGCGGTGAAGAACCCTCCCGCTGGTCCAACTTCAGAAGCTCATATCTTTTGATCTACAAGGAATTTTGAGGTGATTCAAAAACGAAAGTTGTAGCCCATCGTGTCTAGTCTCCAGAAAGATAAAGATATCGCAATTTGGACATCAGTAGAAAATGTTGTGGCCAAAATACTAAAGCCTATCACTGCAGAGGAAGGCATGTGCGGCCGCGGTTGCGTTTGCGCGGACCGCACTGGCTTGCGTGGACCGCGGTCATTTTGGTGCGGCCCGCGGTAGCTGAAACATGAGGGGTACCTGTAAATATGAGGTTTTGGATTTTATTTAATATTTTAACCTAGAGAGCTCTGATTTTGGCGATTTTTCGAAGGTTTTTCAAGAAATTCATCAGGGTAAGTGATTTTAACTCAGATTTGGCTAGAATACATGAATCTATCACTGGATTCATCATTTAATTCATGATTTGAGATAGAATTTGGTATGGTTAGACTCGTGAGGGTATGAGGATTCGTAAAATGTAAATTTTACCCGATTCCGAGACGTGGGCCTGGGGCTCGGGTTTTGCTAATTTTGGGATTTTTGATATTTTTCGAATGTTTTCGCTTGGGCTTTGTTCCCTTAGCATATTGTGACGTATTCGTTCTGATTTTGGATAGATTCGACGCGCGTGGAGGCCAATTCGAGGGGCAAAGGTGTCGCGAGCTAGAGAATTAGCCAGTTCGAGGTGAGTAATAGTTGTAAATGATGTCCTGAGGGTTTGAAACCCCGGATTTCACATCGTAGTGCTATATTGAGGCAAGATACGCGCTGGATGATGAGCGTGGGGTCTATCACTACTGGGGATTATGACTTGGTCCAACCCGATTGATGATTTTACCGAATATTTGGCTGAAATTCAATTGTTATCATCATGATTTGGGCTGATTGCCATATTTGGGCTTCGTGCCAATTATTTGAACTCTTAGGGAATTTTTATCACCATTTCCTCACTAATTGACTTATTATTTGAACTCAGTCCTGTTGATATCTACTGTTTTACAAACTCAGCCACTTTTACTCAGATTTGAAACTTAAATGATATTTCTACATCATGTTTTGGGCTGAGAACTACTGTTTTACTAATTCCCAAGGGGATTGTGATGATTTTTGGACTGAGTGAGGCCGAGGGCCATATGTGAGGATATGTTGAGTGATATGAGGCCGAGGGCCTGAGATACCTTATATGCCATGAGGTGGCTTGAGTGATGTGAGGCCGAGTGTCGAGTGATATGAGGCTGAGTGCCGAGTGATGATGCCACGAGGTAGCTTGATATAGCGCTTGGGCCGTAAGGGGCCCCTCCGGAGTCTGCACACCCGCAGTGAGGGCGGGTACCCATTGTTCTGAGTGATTGATGCTATGCCCGAGGGGTTGATACTATTCCGAGAGTGAGCCTGAGGGGCTGATACTATGTTGAGCGATTGATACTGTGCCCGAGGGGCAGATTTCTACTTGTTATTTACTTGTTAAATTACCTGTTTTACTTGTTTTAAAAAGGAATATCATTTGATTCTTCACTGATTTACTGCTTAAAGTGATTTTTTTGCTTAATATGGAATTGCTTTGTGTCTTTACGTGTTTTCATACTTTCACCCATTATTTATAATTGTTACTCACTAAGTCAGAGTACTCACATTACTCCCTGCACCATATGTGCAGATTCAGGCATCGCAGAGTCCGCTCCTGAGTACTGATTTCTCCTAGTCAAGGTAGTGATTTGGAGACTACGAGGTAGCTGTTGGCATTCGCAGCCCCGTGCCCCCCTTATCCTATCATTTCCATGTTTTTTTCTAAACTATTGTATCATATTTTGTGTTCAGTAGACTTGTATCCGGACTTCTTAGTTGCTCATGACTTGTGACACCCCGGTTTGGGCTGTGTTGGGATGGTTCCTGCTGTTGTTAACGTTAAAATTCCGCAATTTATGAGTATTATATTATATGTTATTACTGTTTATGATGATTAACTGTTTAAAAGAGGTGTTCCATTTTGGTCTGGCTGGCCTTGTCTTCACGAGAGGCGCCATCACGACCGGGCTCGGGAATTGGGTCGTGACAAGTTGGTATCAGAGCCTAGATTACTTAGGTTTTACGAGTCATGAGCAGGTTTAGTAGAGTCTTGCGGATCGGTACGGAGACGTCTGTATTTATTCTCGAGAGGCTGCATAACCTTTAGGAAAAACTTCATATTCTTGAAACTCTTATCGTGTGAACTTGTTGGTCCGAGTACTAAACTTCTGATATTCCATTCTCTCACAGATGGTGAGGACGCGAGCTACCGGACGAGGTGGACGACCATCAGTGCCATCCACTGAGGCCGCTAGAGGCTGTGGACGCGGTCATGGACATAGTAGAGGCAGAGCAACGAGGGCAGCACCTGTTGATGCATCGGCTGCCCCGGCTATGGATCAGGATCCGGCTATGGATGCTCCAGCAGCACCAGTTCAAGCACCAGCTGTGCCCATCGTGGTTCCGGGTCTTCAGGAGGCCTTGGCACATATCTTATCAGTTTTCACTGGCCTGGCTTAGGTAGTTTCAGCCACTACAGCAGCAGCTACTTCACAGGCCGGAGGAGGCAATTAGACCCCCGCTGCTCGCACACCCGAGCAGGTAGTGCAGGGACTACAGACACTGAGGGCACCTCCAGCTCAGCCGGTTACACCAGCTCAAGAGTTTGTTGTGACAGTTATGCCAGATGATGAGCAGCGTCGTCTTAAGAGGTTTGGTAGACTCCATCCTCCGTCATTTAGTGGTGTCGAGGGCGAGGGTGCCCAGGGTTTTCTTGATAAGTGTCAGCGGATGCTCCGTACAGCAGGGATTCTTGAGACTAGTGGTGTGGCATTCACCACCTTTCAGTTTACTATGGATACCTTCACATGGTGGGAGGCGTATGAGAGGCGTAGGCCGGTTGGAGCAGCACCCCTTACTTAGCAGCAGTTCTCCACTATCTTCTTGGAGAAGTATGTGTCGCAGTCCCGTAGAGAGGAGCTGTGTAGACAGTTCGAGTGGTTGCAATAGGGGGATATGACTATGTCATAATATGAGTCGAGGTTTTCTGAGTTGGCTCGTCATGCCATTTGGATGGTTCCGACAAATCGTGAGAGGATCAGGAGATTTGTTGATGGCCTTAACTATCACCTTCTTATTCTTATGACCTGAGAAAGGGTGTTGGGTGCTACGTTTGAGGAGGTGGTCGATATCGCTCGTGAGATTGAGACGGTTCGCCGTCAGGATCAAGAGGAGAGGGAGGCCAAGAGGCCTCGAGGATCTGGCAGTTATAGTGGTGCTTCTTCGAGGGGCTAGTCTCAGCATGGTAGGGGCCGTTCTTTCAGGCATGCTCAGTTAACCCGCCCAGAGTATCGTGGGGCATCTTCGAGTCATGGTCATCATGGATCTCAGCGAGGCCAGTTATCACTCAGTGCCCTTCCAGCACAAAGTTCATCTCGTGCCCCATCGGCTTAGGGTTCTTCTATTCCTAGTGCATCAGTTGGTCACTCCGGTGTGAGGGGTTCCCTTCAGTCCCCTTCTCCAGCACCTGGGAGTTGTTTTGAGTGTGGAGAGTTTGGGCATGTGTGGAGGCAGTGTCCTCGTCGTGTTGCTAGTTCGTCCCAGTAGAGGGGTCAGCCCTCGACTTCTGCTCCAGTTACTTCACCACCCGCCCAGCCAGCTAGGGGTGGAGGTCATGCGGCTAGGGTTCGCCCCAGAGGGGACGGTCAGGCCCGTTTCTATGCACTTCCTGGCAGGCCAGATGCTATTGCTTCAGATGCTGTCATTACAAGTATTGTTTCAGTCTGCCATAGAGATGCCTTTGTATTATTTGATCTCGGTTCCACCTTTTCTTATGTGTCATCATACTTTGCTCGTTATTTGGGTACGCCCTGTGAGTTTCATGCTTTACCTGTTCATGTATCTACCCCAGTGGGCGATACTGTTGTTGTAGACCATGTGTACTGGTCATGTGTGGTGACTATTGGGGGTCTGGAGACTCGAGTGGATCTATTGCTATTGAACATGGTGGATTTTGATGTCATTTTGGGCATGGATTGTCTATCTCCATGTCATGCTATTCTAGACTGTCATGCTAAGACAGTCACTTTGGCTATGCCGAGTGTACCACGGATCGAGTGGCGTGGTGTGACTGATTATATCCCTAGTAGAGTGATCTCTTTCTTGAAGGCCCAGTGTATGGTTGGGAAGTGGTTGCCTTTCATATCTAGCATTTGTAAGGGATGTTGGAGCTGAGACTCCTAGTATCGATTCTGTCCCAGTTGTGAGGAATTTTCCCGATGTGTTTTCTGCAGACCTGCCGGGCATGCCACCGGACAGGGACATTAATTTTGGTATTGACTTGGTGCCGGGCACTCAGCCCATTTCTATTCCTCCATATCGTATGGCACCAGCAGAGTTGAAAGAATTGAAAGAACAGCTTCAGGAACTCCTAGATAAGGGGTTCATTCGGCCTAGTGTGTCCCCTTGGGGTGCACCGGTTTTATTTGTGAAGAAGAAGGATGGCACGATGAGAATGTGTATTGATTATATGCAATTAAACAAAGTAACAATTAAGAACAAGTATCCTTTGCCTCGCATTGATGATTTATTTGATCAGCTTCAAGGTGCGAGGGTGTTCTCCAAGATTGATCTTCGTTCAGGTTATCACCAGTTGAAGATCAGGGATTCAGATATTTTTAAGACTGCTTTCAGGACCAGATATGGTCATTATGAGTTTCTTGTTATGTCCTTCGAGCTAACCAATGCCCAAGCAGCATTCATGCATTTGATGAACAGCGTGTTCCAGCCTTATCTTGATTCGTTCATTATAGTATTCATTGATGATATTCTGTTATACTCGCGTAGTCAGGAGGAGCACGCTGAGCATTTGAGGGTTGTGTTGCCGAGATTGAGGGAGGAGAAGCTTTATGCAAAATTCTCCAAGTGTGAGTTTTGGCTCAGTTCAGTAGCTTTCTTGGGGCACGTGGTGTCCAGCGAGGGCATACAGGTTGATCCGAAGAAGATAGAGGCAGTTCAGAGTTGGCCCAGACCGTCCTCAGCCACAAAGATTCGTAGCTTTCTTGGGTTGGAAGGCTATTATCGCCGATTTGTTCAGGGATTTTCATCCATTGCATCGCCCTTGACCAAGTTGACTCAGAAGGGTGCTCCATTTGTATGGTCGGGCGAGTGTGAGGAGAGCTTTCAGAAGCTCAAGACAGCCTTGACCACAGCTCTGGTGTTGGTTTTTCCATCAGCTTCAAGTTCGAATACTGTGTATTGTGATGCTTCGAGAGTTGGGATTGGTTGTGTGTTGATGTAGGAGGGTAGAGTTATTGGTTATGTTTCGCGTTAGTTGAAGCCCCATGAGAAGAACTACCCCGTTCATGATTTGGAGTTGGTTTCCATAGTTCATGCGTTGAAGATTTGGAGGCATTACTTGTATGGCGTATCTTGTGAGGTGTTCACTGATCATCGTAGTCTTCAGCATTTGTTCAAGCAAAAAGATCTTAATTTGAGGCAGCAGAGATAGTTGGAGTTGCTTAAGGATTATGATATCACTATTCTGTACCATCCAGGAAAGGCCAACGTAGTGGCCGATGCATTGAGCCGAAAGGCAGTGAGTATGGGGAGTTTGGCATATATTCCAGTTGGGGAGAGACCCCTTGCATTTGATGTTCAGGACTTGGCTAATCGGTTCGTGAGATTGGATATTTTGGAGCCTAGTCGGGTGTTGGCATGTGTGGTTTCTCGGTCTTTCTTATATAATTGTATCAGAGAGCGCTAGTATGATGATCCGCATTTGCTTGTCCTTAAGGATAGAGTCCAGCATGATAATACCAGAGATGTGACCGTCGGTGATGATGGTGTGTTGAGGATGTAGGGACGGATTTGTGTGCCCAATGTGGATGGGCTTAGAGAGTTGATTCTGGAGGAGGCCCATAGCTCGCGGTATTCCATTCATCCGGGTGACGCGAAGATGTATCAGGATTTGAGGCAACACTATTGGTGGAGAAGAATGAAGAAAGATATCATGGGATTTGTAGCTCGGTGTCTCAATTGTCAGCGGGTGAAATATGAGCATCAGAGACTGGGTGGCTTGCTTCAGCAGATGGTTATTCCCGAGTGGAAGTGGGAAAGGGTCACCATGGATTTTGTGAGTGGTCTTCCTCGGACTTTGAAGAAGTTTGATGCTATTTGGGTGATTGTGGATTGACTGACCAAGTCTGCGCACTTCATCCCTGTGTGTACTACATATTCTTCAGAGCGGGTGGCAGGGATTTATATCCAGGAGATTGTTTGGTTGCATGGTGTTTCGGTCTCCATCATCTCAGATAGAGGTACTCAGTTTACTTCGCAGTTTTGGAGAGCCGTGCAGAGAGAGTTGGGTACTCAGGTAGAGTTGAGAACAACGTTTCATCCTCATACGGATGGACAGTCTGAGCGTACTATTCAGATATTGGAGGACATGTTGTGTGCTTGTGTTATTGACTTTGGAGGTTCATGGGATAAGTTTCTACCACTTGCAGATTTTGCTTACAACAATAGCTACCAGTCGAGTATTCAGATGGCTCCATATGAGGTTTTGTACGGGAGGCGGTATAGATCTCCGGTTGGTTGGTTCGAGCCCGGCGAGGCTAGACTATTGGGGATAGATTTGGTTCAGGATGCCTTAGAGAAGGTGAAGGTGATTCAGGAGAGTCTTCGTACAGCGCAGTCGCGTCAGAAGAGTTATGCAGACCGGAAGGTTCGAGATGTGTCCTACATGGTCGGTGAGAAGGTCTTGCTGAAGGTTTCGCCCATGAAGGGTGTTATGAGGTTTGGGAAGAAAGGCAAGTTGAGTCCTCGTTTTATTGGGCCTTTTGAGGTGCTTCGGAGGATTGGGGAGGTGGCTTATGAGCTTGCTTTGCCACCCAGCCTGTCGAGTGTGCATCCAGTATTTCATGTTTCTATGCTCCGGAAGTATATTGTGGATCCGTCTCATGTTTTGGACTACAACACGGTTCAGTTGGATGATGATTTGATCTTTGATGTGGAGCAATTAGCTATTTTGGGTCGCCAGGTTCGGAAGTTAAGGTCAAAGGATATGGCTTCAGTGAAAGTGCAGTGGAGAGGTCGGCCCGTGGAGGAGGATACCTGGGAGACCGAGTAGGAGATACAGAGCAGATATCCTCATCTGTTTGAGGCTTCAGGTATGTTTCTTGACTCGTTCGAGGACGAACGTTTATTTTAGTTGGGGAGGATGTGACGACCCGACCAGTCGTCTCATGAGTTACCGCTCCGTTTCCCCCATTTCAGCTTCTTTACGCTTCCTTATCCGTGTTTTATGTGATCGAGTTGATTAGTTCGAGTTCGGAGAGGATTTGGTAAGAAATGAGACACTTAGTCTCTTTTAAGAAGGCTTAAGTTGGAAAAGTCAACCAGGTGTTGACTTATGTGTTAGAAGGCTCGGAAGTGAGTTCTGATGGTTCGGTTAGCTTCGGGAGGTGATTTGTGACTTAGGAGCGCGATCAGAATGGGTTTTGGAGTTGTAGAGAAGATTTAGGCTTGAATTGGCGAAATTGATATTTCGGCAAATTCCGGTTGATAGGCGAGATTTTGATATAGGGGTCGGAATGGAATTCCGAGAGTTGCAGTAGCTTCATTTTGTCATTTGGGATATGTGTGCAAAATTTCAGGCCATTCGGACGAGATTTGATAGACCTTTTGATTGAAAGCATAATTTAAGAGTTCTTGGAGTTCTTAGGCTTGAATCCTATGTTAAATTGGTGATTTGATGTTGTTGTGAGCGTTCCGAAGTTTTGAGCAAGTTTGAACGATGTCATGGGATGTGTTGGTACAATTGGTTTGAAGTTCCGGGAGTTCCCGGTAGGTTCCGGGATGTTTTAGTGCAAAAATCATAGTTGTAGCAGGTCTACAGGGGTTGCAGGCCCCGGAACTCACTCACGCGGTCCGCACAAAAATAAGTGCACCCGTGTTAAGTGTTGTGCGGACCGCACAAAAGTGGGCGCGGCCGCGGTGAAGAACCCTCCCGCTGGTCCAACTTCAGAAGCTCATATCGTTTGATCTACAAGGAATGTTGAGGTGATTCAAAAACGAAAGTTGTAGCCTTCGTATCTAGTTTTCAGAAAGATAAAGATATTGTAATTTGGACATCTCTAGCAAAGGTTATGACCAAAATACTAAAGCCTGTCACTGCAGAGGAAGGCCTGTGCGGCTGCGGTTGCGTTTGCGCGGACCGCACTGGCTTGCGCGGACCGCGGTCGTTTTGGTGCGGCCCACGGTTGCTGAAACCTGAAGGGCACCTATTAATACGAGGTTTTGGATTTTATTTAATATTTTAACCTAGAGAGCTCAGATTTTGGCGATGTTTCGAAGGTTTTTCAAGAAATTCATCGGGGTAAGTGATTTTAACTCAGATTTGGCTAGAATACATGAATCTATCACTGGATTCATCATTTAATTCGAGATTTGAGATGGAATTTGGGAAGAAAATTGTGAAACCTTTCAAAACTGTAAAATGATGATTTGAAGGACCAAATTGTATCGGAATTGGATAATTTTGGTATGGTTAGACTCGTGAGGGTATGAGGATTCGGAAAATGTAAATTTTACCCGATTTCGAGATGTGGGCCCGAGGCTCGGGTTTTGCTAATTTTGGGATTTTTGATATTTTTCGAATGTTTTTGCTTAGGCTTTGTTCCCTTAGCATATTGTGACGTATCCGTTCTGATTTTGGATAGATTCGACGTGCGTGGAGGCCAATTCGAGGGGCAAAGGTGTCGCGAGCTAGAGAATTAGCCAGTTCGAGGTGAGTAATAGTTGTAAATGATGTCCTGAGGGTTTGAAACCCCGGATTTCACATCGTAGTGCTATATTGAGGCAAGATACGCGCTGGATGATGAGCGTGGGGTCTTTCACTACTAGGGATTGTGACTTGGTCCATCCCGATTGATGATTTTACCGAATATTTGACTGAAATTCAATTGTTATCATCATGATTTGGGTTGATTGCTATATTTGGGCTTCGTGCCAACTATTTGAACCCTTCGGGAATTTTTATCACTGTTTCCTCACTACTTGACTTTTTATTTGAACTCAGTCCTGTTGATATCTACTATTTTACAAACTCAGCCACTTTTACTCAGATTTGAAACTTAAATGATATTTCTACATCATGTTTTGGGCTGAGAACTACTGTTTTACTAATGCCCAAAGGGCTTGTGATGATTTTTAGACTGAGTGAGGCCGAGGGCCATATGTGAGGATATGCTGAGTGATATGAGGCCGAGGGACTGAGATACCTTATATACCACGAGGTGGATTGAGTGATGTGAGGCCGAGTGATGTGAGGCCGAGTTCGAGTGATGATACCACGAGGTGGCTTGATATAGCACTTGGACCGTAAGGGGCCCCTCCGGAGTCTGCACACCCACAGTGAGTGCGGGTACCCGTTATTCTGAGTGATTGATGCTATGCCCGAGAGGCTGATATGAGTGATTGTGAGGTAGCCCGAGGGGCTGATACTATTCCAAGAGTTAGCCCGAGGGGCTGATACTATGCTGAGCGATTGATACTGTGCCTGAGGGGCGGATTTCTACTTGTTATTTACCTGTTAAATTACCTGTTTTACTTGTTTTAAAAAGGAATATCATTTGATTCTTCACTGATTTACTGCTTAAAGTGATTTTTCTACTAAATATGGAATTGCTTTGTGTCTTTACATGTTTTCATACTTTCATCCATTATTTATAATTGTTACTCACTAAGTTGGAGTACTCACATTACTCCCTGCACCATGTGTGCAGATTCAGGCATCGCAGAGTCCACTCCTGAGTGCTGATTTCTCCAAGTCCAGATAGTGATTTGGATATTACGAGGTAGTTGTTGGCATTCGCAGCCCCGTGCCCCCTTATCCTATCAATTCCATGTTTTTTTCTGAATTATTGTATCGGATTTTGTGTTCAGTAGACTTGTATCCGGACTTCTTAGTTGCTCATGACTTGTGACACCCCAGTTTGGGCTGTGTCGGGTTGGTTCCTGCTGTTGTTAACGTTAAAATTCCGCAATTTATGAGTATTATATTATATGTTATTACTGTTTATGATGATTAACTGTTTAAAATAGGTGTTCCGTTTTGGTCTGGCTGGCCTTGTCTTCACGAGAGGCGCCATCACGACCGGGTTCGGGGATTGGGTCGTGACACAATCATTTGCAAAATTAGTTTCTTAATGCGATAAGTAGAACCTAACATAGGTTTGCCTACTAATTTTAGAATAATACAATTAAGCCTATTAGCCTGGTATCTAGGTGTTTTATGCGATAGTAGACAGTGACAGGTCACAGAAACAGATCCAGAATTATTTGTTTGAATCCTATAGGCATGTTTTCTAGTGAAGGTAATAGCACAATATTTGGAAACTCGGGCAGAACTGATAATTAAAAAAATTCAGGCCTGTAAACGTGCATTCTACAATTTGGTCCAGTTTTAGATCCTATAGGCACGATCTCTACAATTTGATCCAATTTTAGATCCTATAAGCATAATCTGTACAACTTAAATAGAACAGTATGTAAACAGGCATTTTGCACACATATTGGATCACACCATTTCCTATAGGCATGGTTTCTAGCAAAGCAGAACATAACAGAAGCAAACATTAACTCTATAGGCATGGTTTCTAACACATCGCATATAATAGCACACTGTTAGACCTATAGGCAGGATTTCTAATACATTGCTTGCCTCATTCTATTGAGTTACAACCATTTTTATAAAAATCCTCGATTTACTCTATTATCGTTACATTATTAGGCTACTAGTAAGTGTCGAAATCGACCTCTCGTCACTACTTCTTCGTGATTAGACGTGATACTTACTGGGTACCCGTTGTTTTTGTATTTATACTACACTTGTTGTGCATTTTTGTTGCACAAGCTCACGTATGTCTAGTGGCCTATTTTGCCACAACGCCATGGTTGATACGGAGACTTAGGTGAGCTGCACTCCTTGAAATGACCCACAGCCAGCAAAGTCTCCTTCAGTGTACTGTATTGTATTTTCTCTACTGTCCAATTTGTATTCCGGACGGTTATTGTATTATATTGTATTCCGGACGGTTATTGTGTTAAAGACAACATTATTATTTCAATGAATTTCATTATTTATTGTTTAATGTATAAAAGAAATAATTTCAATAAATACTAAAATTGGAAATTTAATTAACTTTTTGGTGTTGGCTTGCCTGAGAGTGATGTTCGGCGCCATCATGATCCTTAGTGGATTTTGGGTCGTGACAACATAGTATCATAGCACTAGATTCACTTATGTCTTACGAGTCATAAGCAAGTATAGTAGAGTCTTGCAGATCGGTACGGAGACGTCTGTACTTATCTTCGAGAGGCTACAGGGCTATTAGGAGTACTTCCCTTCTTGATTCCTCATCGTGCGATTTGATTCCTTTGAAGCTTAAGCCTTTGTTTCTTTCCTACTCAATCTTATGTGATGCGAATCGCTTATCATAAATCGGGAATTGAAGAATTGTAATGGTACTACAGATGTGGTGCGGGATGTTTCTCCCTGTGTATTTGATTGGGCTATTGCCGTCGCCTTGCGGAAGGATGTTCGGTCATTTTAGCTCAGTAGTTATACTTTTGAGAGCTTCGAGGCTATGCACAGGTTGCTATGATGCTCATGAACGGTTATAGCACATTATTGATGTGATGGTAGGATGCGTGCCTACATGTCGGTGCAATGGATGACTTGAAAGGAGGTTTACTTAGAGCATGGTTCCGAGATTTAGTATCGCATTTTCGATAGAGGAAAAGAATTTGGCCTATAAATGTCCAGATTTGGATTGATGGAGTAACGAGACTTGGTATTTTCGAACGTGGTGAAATGTTCACCTGTGATGAGGTATCGTTGTCCTTGATGGAATATGTTAAATTTGCTGGTGTTATGGTCTTCTTCAATTTTCCTTTGAGGCAGAGCATTGTTAAATGGTGCTTGGGATGCGGATGTCAGATAGAATGGAGTAGCAATTTTCGAAATCGAATTGGCATTTCTAGTATTGATGGCTCAAGAAAGATGATCTTCGGAAAAGTTTAAAGTTAGTAGCGATCTACTGGTTCTAGTGCTACCGAGATAGATTTTGAGCTAAGGCATCAGCTGAGCAGTAAGGAATGAGGAAGGACATGTGGGAAGTGTCATTCAGTAGTTAAACTTCTAGAAGGCCAGGTGTAAGAAGCAGAAGTCGAGTAGTTTCTTAAAGAAGTGAGTTTTCTCAAAGTGGGAGAGTGGCAAAATAGCATATGGGTTTAGTGGCAGGATAACTACTCACCTTGAGGAAAAGTTTAGAGTGAATCAGAAATTTTAGCGGACGGCGATTGGGTCCTCGGGCTTAATTTGAAATACTGGCTATTATACGATGGGGGATTGGATGCAACAGAAATGAGTTGTTCGATATGAGTAAGGATGCAACATAACATTGAATTGTGAGATATTGTCGTGTATTAGTTGATGTCCATGAGGAATCAATGGACTTGTTCAGCTAGTAATTGAGCATGGGCTCAGAATGGGTTACTGATTTTGTAGTAAGTGTGTAGTGCAGTGTCGTTGGGAGATGTCGACATGTAATTTCCACAGGTGGGTTATCTCATGTGAGCAGGTCAGCGGTCACGTGGTTGGTGAAGCTTCTACAGAGGATTTTACTAATCATCCAGTAAGAGGCCGAATATGTGAATGTTGCTAGAGATTCAGAGTGTTCATGAAATGCTGACAGAAGGGTTTCGAGGAATTTGGTGGTTTGATTGCGCAAGGTTACGTCAATAAAAGATAAAGAATCTTGGTGGGTTCCAGAGTTATGTAGCAAGTGGCTCCAAGCTAAGTGGGAGAGTCCCACCACCTACGATTTAGGTTGCATGGTTATCTACTGGTGAAGTTTTCGGCTATCGGTGTATTGGTGGATTATTACGGTTAAGGGAAGAGAACATAAGTGGTAAGCAAAGGATTTGATGAATGTGTGCTATAATTGGATTTATTGACTCATGATTAATCTTTTGGAAGATTCAGGTCTTATGCTTCGTACGAAGGTGATTTACAAGGGAAGTGATTCAGTCAGGTACTTCATCGAGAGAGTGTTCATATACTAGAAGAGCCTTGAAGTTGATTATTATTAGGGACTAAGTCAGAATGGGTATACCAGTTCAAGTCATGATTATGCGCACAAGGAGGGTATGAATCAGGTTGTGGGTTTGAGACAATGTGGTCTTATGAATAGGGTCACTCAGGGCGAGTGCGGATTGAGTTCGCTATGTTTTGAATGGAGCTATTAGTATTTCTAAGTCAAGTTAAGGATAAATAAGAAGAAGTCGGATCAGTTAGAAATTGTTGAATCCGCATGATGTTGGCAATGACCAGCTCTTTTAGTGTGTTGAGTTACTCATGTGATTTATGACGGTATGTGCGAGGCTTGACGATTTCCATAATTGATTTAATTTGGAAGTATTCAAGTATTATGGCCTGTTATGTGTAGGCAAATCCCGTGAGGGATATGGTGTTTTAGACCACTACTTGAGGATTTGAATGTCCTACGGTTATGAGAAGTTACTCGCATGTTTTTATGGTTCTCTTGGAATGAGTTAAGTAAAAAGTTTCTAGATGATGAAGTGTTTACCCTATTAGTGGTTCAGGAGTTATGATTAAATTTTGGTGCTATCGCATATTGGCATGTTAGGTGCAGTGAACGGTATGAAATTTGGAAGTGAGGATCAAGGTTGTGGTTCGGTGTTGACAAGGATGTCACGAGCTCGGACGAGCAACAAAAGGATTGGGATGTTTAGAGTAAGCTGGTATTGTCTTCAGCGTCACCTGAGATCGGTGTTTATGTAGGAGGCTTTGCATCTTGGTTACCGGTTCTTGTCATGCTCTACATCTTTAGTATGACTAGTGGTATAGATGTGCAGACTTGTTATCTAGTACGGAAGGTCGTGGGAATGTACCTTATGGGAAGATTGTATGAATGTGACATGTAGTCATTTGATTGACTTGGAATTTAAACCAATTATGAAGATTGTGGTAATATCGCTAATTTGAGAATTTATGTCGGGAGGGCACTCGATTTGTCGGGTTGTGAACTGTGGAGGTTACTCCGGTTATAATGGTTGTTCTTGCAAGTTATAGGAGAAAGGGGTTATTATGGATCCTTGAAATGTTATTAGCCTAGTACGGTATGAGTAGAATCAGCTCGAGGTCGATGGGTGGATTTAAATATAAATATGGGCTCTATATTAGGCCAGATGTGTTCATTTCAGCATAGCACTCCTTATAGAGGAGTATTCAGACGTTGGATGTTATGTCGTCGTCGGCTAATACATGTATACTATATTGTGCTATGCGAGTTGTGAGACGGCTTGGTAAATTTCTTATGTGTTGAGGTTTCGCTTAGCGATGGTGTTATGTGAGCAGGATGCTCTTGAGATTTAGATCATATATCGCATCTCAGTTGTGCTTGAGTTTTGTAGCTTATGGCGATATATGTCTCCCTAGGGATGGTATTATGCATTTAGCATTCTTGTGACCGATATTCGTTATTTAGTAGTAATGAGCAATTTAGCTCGGTGTTTATCTCCATATGTGAATTTTATGTGTGGATCAGGTGGCACGCTGCCATAGCCATGTTATTTAGATCGGGTTGCACGCCACAACAGTATGATGTTGAGTATAGTTCTCTATATTCTAATTTTTGTATGTTTTGTTTTCTATTTTCTGAGGAAAGTTCATGTTAGTTGCATGAGTTGATTAGTCCCTTTCAGAGTTCGTTTTCCTAATGTATCACATTCGAGTTGGTAGCCTATTGGCACATTGTGGCAACATATGAGACTTTTGGTCATGTCTGGGGTGGTTTGTTGCCTGAGCAGTACGTACTGGGTAAGACAAGATTACTGGATCTAGGATCAGTGTGATCGGATTATATGAAGTATATTATAGAGAAAATACCATTATTTGCTTCAGAATGAGGTTGGTTCTGGTCAGGAGTATAGCCTTAATGATTTGTTGACACGGTAGTTAGTTATGAATTTCTACGCGTCTCTTCCTTCGTGGCGGTATTGTAAGAGTTGGAACAAGACTTATATATGTCATGAGGTGCATTGTGAGCATCAGATTCGGGGAATGTCATTTATTATGATCAGAGAATATTATTACGGTCATGTGAATGATGTAGTGTATGGTGAGAGTTTAGCAAAGGTATGTAGTCATGTTCTGGTACCTCGTGTAGTGATTGATACGGTGTTCATATATTGGAAGCAGGCCTGGCAGAGAATTTCGGATGTTAAAACTGGGCTCTAAGGCTCATTTCCTAAATAAAAGAGTATATCTTCAGTTTGATCAAGCTAATGTGCTCAACTGAGTGGTGGTAGCATGGGTAGGTGCATGGGGTGTTAACCAGTGATTTCAGACAACCCCAGCGTAGTTCTCAGCACATTCGAGGACGAACGTATGTTTAAATGGGAGAGAATGTGACGACCCGACCGGTCATTTTGAGCTCTATCGCGTCATTTAGTAGTTTGAGTCCATGAGCCGCTTCACTTCAGGCATTATGACTTGCACGCATGGTCGGAATTGAATTTTAGGAAGTTCGGAATTGATTTGGAAAGAAAATTCTAATTTCGGAAGCTTTAAGTTGAAAGAATTTACTAAGGTTTGATTTTTGAGTAAACGACCTCGGAATTGAGATTTGAAGGTTCCAACAGGTTCGTATGATTATTTTGGACTTGGGCGTATGTCCGGATCGGGCTTTGGATGACCCGGGAGCATTTCGGCGCCTATTGTGGAAGTTAGCATTTTGGAAGAATTTCATAAATCTGGATTGAAGTGCATTTCAGTGTGGTCGATTTCTGTTTGGGATGTCGAGTCTAGGAATAGCTCCGTATAGTGATTCTTGTATTGGGATCGCATCCATAAGTGGATTTGGAGGTCGATAGGTCATTTTGGAGTTATTTGGCTAAAGTCAGAAATTTGAAGGTTTTTGAGAAGTTTGACGGGAAGTGGACTTTTTGATATCGGGGTCGGATTCCGATTCTGGAGTTGGAGTAAGTCCGTAATGCAAATATGACTTGTTGCAAAATTAGAGGTCAATCTGATTTAATTTGACAAGTTTCGTTATCGAATGAAGAAGTTTGAAGTTCTAAAGTTCATCAAGTTTGAAATGAAGTGTGATTCATGGTTTCAGCGTTGCTTGATGTGATTTGAGGCCTCGAGCAGGTCCGCGTTATGTTATGGGACTGGTTGGTGTGATTGGATGGGGCCTCGGGTGAATTCCGAGTGGTTATCAAATTGAAAATGGAATTTGAGGAAGGGGTGAAGCAGTTGGGCTTCGGGTGTAACCGCACCTGCGGGCCCGCACGAGCAGGAAGTGGCCCACAGAAGGGTGGACCGGAGATGCGGTCAAAGTCCACAGAAGCGGGACCGCACCTGCATTTGTGGAGCCGCAGATGCGGAGTTGAGAGGCTTGGTGAAAGGCCATAGAAGCGGTTGTGGGGCCGCACCTGCAGAACCGCAGAAGCGGTCAAGTGACCGTAGGTGCGGAAATGCTGGAGGCAGTGAGGTTCTTTAAAATCCGGGGTTTGGCTCATTTTCACTCCATTTCTTTTGTGGGGCCGATTTTGGAGCAACTTGGCAGTGCCATTTTCACCACCAAGCATGAGGTAAGTGATTTATGCTAGTTTTGAGTTAAATACATGATTATATACAGATTTGGACATGGAAATTAGTGGAAATTTTGGAAATTTGAGGAAAACCTAAAAAATTGGTATTCTTGGATTTTGACCATGAAATTGAGGGTAAATTATATATTTGAGTTCGTGAGGTTTTGGGTAAACTTTATCTTTGAAATTTTTTGGAATCCGGGCACGTGGGCCCGAGGGTGATTTTTATCAACTTTTTGATCGGGGGTTAGAAATTGTTATAAATTGGATTATAATGAGTGTTAGAGCATATATTAATGGGTTTGCATAATTGTTGGTTAGTTTTGGAGTGTTGGGCATCAGTTTGAGTCGTCGGAGGGGCTTGAAAGCCGATTATGGAACTTCGAAGCGAGGTGAGTCTCCTTTCTATCCTTGTAAGAGGGAATTGTCCACATAGGTGAAATAATTAATAATGTGCTACTATTGTGGGGGCTACGTATGCACGAGGTGACGAGAGTCCGTACGTAGCTAGTACTATGCTTAAGTCTGGATAGTCTAGCAACCAAAAGCATGCTTTACTTGTAATATTTGCAATCTTATTGTCAATTTAAAATGCTTAAAGCATATCGAACTTTGTAAATAAATTTCTAAAAGGCTAGACATTGTTTTCTTAACTCTTAAAAGTGAAATTTCTTTTCCTTGAATAATTGCTCCTTGATAAATTCTTGATTGACTGTTTGAATGTGTATAACTATTGCGGAACGGGCCGAATGCCTTGGTAGATTAAATAGATACATCTATGATTCGCGCCATTCGACCCTCTAGCAGTGCACAGTTTAAATATTTATTGGATCGGGCCGTACGACTTCAGCATGATTTGCGCATGCTTATATTGCGTGACTTGAAAATTTATAAATAATGAAATTTCTTCCCTGACTTAAGGTAAATGCATAGATGATGAAATGAATTTGGAAATTTTCTATTAATAAAAGAATTGATTACTTGCTTCATGTTATTGAGTTACAGTCGTTTTTATAAAAATCTTCGATTTACTATATTATCAGTATATTATTGGACCACTAGTAAGTGGCGAAGCCGACCTCTCGTCACTACTTCTTCGAGATTAGACGGGATACTTACTGGGTACACGTTTTTTTGGTACTCATACTACATTTGTTATGTATTTTTGTTGCACAGGCTCATGTATGTCTAGTGGCCTAGTTTGGCGCAGCGGCATGGTTGATATAGAGAATTAGGTGAGCTGCACTCCTCAAGACGACCCGCAACCAGCAGAGTCTCCTTCAGAGTACTGTATTGTATTGTATTTTTCTATTGTCCAATTTGTATTCCGAATGGTTATTGTATTACATTGTTTCCTAGAAATTGCTCATGCACTTATTATACCGGGTTCTGGGATGATTATGGGATTATTCAATATTAAGTTTGTTAAAGTCATCATTATTATATCAGTGAATTTTATTATTTATTATTTAATGTATAAAAAAAATGATTTCAATAAATACTAAAATTGGGAATTTAATTAACTTCTTGGTGTTGGCTTGCCTGATAGTGGTGTCCGGCACTATCACGACCATTAGTGGATTTTGGGTCGTGATATTTTTTTAACAGAGTGGTCCAATAGAATCCTGACTACAACACCTTTGCAGCCATTTTTTCTCCACCATAGTGCTCTACATAAGGTGATGCATGAAAATCATGCAAAATTGCTTCATCTCCTCCTTAGGAACACAATGGCTCACCAATTGATCTGCATAATGCTTAAACAAAAATGGCTCATCCCATAAATAAAATCTAACATCATGAATGAATCTTCTTTTACCATCTGGTGATAACTCTGGAGGCATCACCCAACTTACGATGATGTTTACATAGTCAGCATACCATGAGGTTGCACCAGCTGTAACGGCTAACAATTGTTCATCAGGAAATATTTCCTCGATCTCACCTTCTTTATCAACATGCGTGCGAGTTTCCAAGTGATCGACCACCTTGTTTTCAATCCAATTTCGATCTCTGATTTCCACATCAAATTCCTGCAAAAGAAGAACCCATCGAATTAGTATAGGCTTATCATTCTTTTCTCAAACAAGTACCTGATAGCTGAATGGCTTATGTAGACGATAAATTTAGTTCCCACGAAGTAGGCTCTAAATTTATTAAACACCCATACTATCGCTAACAACTCTATTTCTGTAACTGTATAATTTATTTATGTTGGATTTAGGGTTTTTCTAGCGTGGTAAATAAAGTGGAACACTTTGTTTTTCTTTTGGCCCAAAATAGTCCCAATTGACATGTCACTAGCATCACACAATAACTTAAATGGCTCTTCTCAGTCTGGGACGATGATAATTGGTGCAGTAACCAATCTCTTTTTCAGCTCCTCATAAGCCTTCAAACAATCATCATCAAACTTGAAAGGAGTGTCCTTCTCAAGCAACATGCACAAGGGATCAAAAATCTTAGGGAGATCTTTAATGAATCTATGATAAAAATTTGCCTGACCCAAAATGCTTCTGACTCCATTGACAACTATTGGAGGTGGCAGTTTATCAATTGCTTCTACTTTTGCCTTGTCCACTTCCAATCATCTTTAGACACCTTGTTTTCGAGTACAATCCCTTTGTCTCTTTACACCTAATAAACACTTTACTCAGATTCATTAAGCATTAATCAACAGATGGTCCGGAGATCAAAAAATCATTCATAAATAATTCAATAAATTTTTTTACCATATTAGCAAAGATTACCATCAAGCACCCTTGAAAAGTTGCATGTGCATCATACAACCTAAATGAAATTCTCTTAAAAGAAAATGTGCCATAAGGACAAGTGAAGGTGATCTTCTCTTACTCCTCTGGTGCAATTAATATTTGATTATTGTTGGAATATCCATCAAGAAAATAATAATAGTCTTGTCCGGCTAAGCTATCCAATATTTGATCAATGAAGGGAAGGAGGAAGTGGTCTTTTCTAGTGGTATTATTTAGTTTTCGGTAGTCTATTGTGATGACCCAAAAGTTCATCACTTGATTTATAAGTTAATTCTATATTTGAGGCCTTAAAAACTTCCTTTTATCTCACCTCGATTTACGTGCGCAGTTCGGACGTATATCCCGAATGTTTTTATGTGAAAACTTGATAAAATGCTAATTTGGCCTTTAAAATTGAATTTAAGTTGATTTCGGTCAACATTTGGGGTAAACAGACCTGGACTCGTGATTTGACGGTCCCGGAGGATCCGTAAAAAAAATATGGGACTTGGGTGTATGCCTGGAATTGAATTCCGAGGTCCCAAGCCCGAGAAATGAATTTTTGAAGAAAATTGTTTAACTGAAATTATAAGAGTTTTGGAAATTTAAATGTTTTTGAATTTGATGGTATCGGGCCTGTATTTTGGTTCCGGAGCCCGGTATAGGTCTTATATGGTATTTAAGTTGAGCTTGTAAAATTTGGTAAGAAGCAGACTTGATATGACGTGAATCAGACCCTCGGTTGTTAAAATTTGAACTTAAGAGTTCTTGAAATTTTTCTTTGATTTTGATGCTAAATTCGTTGTTAAAGATGTTAATTTGGAAATTTGATCACACGAGTAAGTCCATATGATGTTTTTGAGTTAGTATGAGTGTTTGGTTTGGAGCCCCGAGGGCTCGGGTGAGTTTCAGAGAGGCCACGGGGTATTTTTACACTTAGAAAAGTTGCAGGTTTTGCTGTCTCAGGTGCACAGTGATTTTGTTCTTCATGAACGCGGAGCTGAGAACGCGAAGCTTTTGGGGGAGTTACCCTTCGTGAACGCGTTCAGGCTCACGCGAACGCATAGGGTTAGTGGGCCTGGGGGAGGGAGTTCAATTTGCTCTATGCGAACGTGGCCCTTTGACCGCGAATGCGAAGGTATGAGGAGCTAAATCTCCGCGAACGTGGGCCATCCAACGCAGACGCGAAGGCCATTTGGGTCTGACCCATTGCGAACGCGGCAGGCCCATCGCGAACGCGATGAAGGCCTGCCCAGTCTTTTTAAAATAGATTTCAAAACATGCAGAACCCATTTTCTTTATATTTTCGAACTCCCAAGACCTAGGGGTGATTTTCTTCACACAAATTCATCCCCAAAGTGTTGGTAATCAATTCTAAACTCTACTCTTTCAATTACCAAATGTTTTTGATCACTTTTTAATCAAAAATCAAGAATTTTTATGGTGAAAATTTGGAATTTGGGTAGAGTTAGGAATTTTTGAATAATTCGAAACTAATTGCATATTCGGGCTCGTGGGTGAATGAGATCGGGTTTTGGTCCGAACCTCGAGTTTTGACCGAGCGGGCTCGGGGTCGATTTTTGACCTTTTGGGAAAAATGATAGAAAACCTATAATTTAGTATTGAGGTTGAATTCTTTAGCATTTATTGATGTTGTTAAATTAATTTGGGCTAGATACAAGTAAATTGGAGGTGGATTCTAAAGGAAAAGCGGTGTTTGAGGCTTGAGTTGGCCCTGGAAGTTCGAGGTAAGTGTTTGGTCTAACCTTAACTTGAGGGAATAGGTATTGTGCTATATTTACAATGTGCTAGTGTAGTGTACAACATACAGGTGCGGTGACAAGTATCTATATGTCATTGTCAAGCATGCATGTGAGTCTTAAATTGTAATCGTTATGTTTCTTAATAAGTACTACAAACGCCTAAATTGTTAATTCTCCGTGTTGGGCAAGTGTTATGATTATCTTCGTGGTATTTGTTTATTTTTTAGCATTGACTCCAGTTGAGGTTTCATTTGTGAAGTTAATTTTTGGTACAAGTTTGGCTATAGTTGATTCCTTTACCGGGATGTATTTAATTCTTACTGTTGGTTCCCTTGCGGGGATGTATTTGTTCTTGTTATTGATTCCCTTGTCGGGATATTGTTGTTTCCTTATTGTTCCCTTACCGAGATTCTTTTGTGATTGGTATTGATTTGTCTATTGGGATCGAATTGCCTGTTGCAACAATATTATATAGGATAGGGTTGCACGCCGCAACAAGGAGTAATAAGGGAGGACATGAGGGGTCGGGTTGTACACCGCAATAGTGATATATGATTTGGATCGGGTTGCACGCCGCAACAGTATTCTATGAATTGGATCGGGTTGCACGCCACAATAGTGTTATATGACTTGGATCAGGTTGCGCGCCGCAAAAATAAAGAATGACAGTGGACACTGATTCGTTACTGTTTTTCTTATTCTTACTGATGCAAAATTTAAGATGTTCTTTATGTTTTTCTCCTAGGATTCTGTTGGTACTTGATATTCCCCGCAGTATGTTCCCTTTCCCATCTTTAACTGCTAGTTTTCGTTATTATTGCTTGTCGTATATACTTTAACTGCACATGTTTATTTGATAGTCTTGTCCTAGCCTCATCGCTACTTTACCGAGGTTAGGCTCGACACTTACCAACACATGGGGTCGGTTGTGTTGATACTACACTCTGAACTATGTGCATATCTCGGTACCGGAGCTTTTGGACCTTAGCGAGGTTGTTGCCTTCAGTCTAGCGGAGACTCGAGGTAGCCCTGCAGACGTTTGCAGACTTTCGTTATTATTGCTTGTCGTATATACTTTAACTGTTGATCGCATATTTATTAGAAATTTTTAAAGGTTAAGGAAAAAAGGGTAATAAGATCTATAATACTCGACTTGCCTAGCTTTCACGAGTAGGCGCCATCACGACTCCTGAGGATGGGAAGCCCGGGTCGTGACAAGTTGGTATCAGAGCTCTAGGTTTCTTAGGTCTCACAATTCACGGACAAGCTTGGTAGAGTCTGAGAGATTGGTACGGAGATGTCTATGTTTATACCCCAGAGGCTACAAAGTTAGGAACAGTTTCACTTCTATTCATCTCTGTCGTGCGGTTTGTTTTCTTAATGCTAATTGAATTTCTACTCTGTTATTTCGCAGATAGCGAGAACACGTTCTTCTTCATCCGTTGACCAGCAGCCTGAGCCCCCAACAACAGTTTCTACGAGGGGCAGAGGACGAGGCCGAGGTCGTGCTAGGGGCCGGGGTAGGGACAGAGCCCAACCCAGAGCAGCAGCACCAGGGCGGAGCCTCAGGTAGAGTTTGATGATGATGTTCCGTCCCAGACAGTTCTGGTAGGCCCATATCAGTTCCCAGAGGGGTTCATTGCTACCCCAGTACTCCAGGATGATCTAGTCTGTCTAGTGGGCTTTATGGAGAGTGTCACCCGAGCAGGCTTACTCCCTGTAGCATCAGCCGTCTCTCAGGCTGGGGAGGAGAACAGACTCCCGCTACCCACACTCCGGAGCAGATGGCTCCCCAGTTTCAGACTCCAGTAGCTCAGCCAGTTGGAGCAGTCCAGCCGGGTGTAATAGCTTAGACTGATGATGGAGAAGCTATGTCTGCCGATGCTTTGTGGAGATTGGACAGGTTCACCAAGCTGTTCACTACTACTTATGGTGGTACATCTTCAAAGGATCCCCAGGATTATTTAAATAGTTGTCATGAGGTTCTTCGGAACATGGGGATAGTGGAGACCAATGGGGTCGACTTTGCTGCTTTTTGTCTGTCAGGTTCCGCCAAGACTTGGTGGAGGGATTATTGTTTGGCTAGGCCAGTTGGGTCGTCTACCTAGACTTGGGATTAGTTCTCTCAGCTATTTCTGGAGAAGTTTCTTCCTATCACTCAGAGGGAGGACTATCGAAGGCAGTTTGATTATCTCTAGCAGGGTTCTATGACCGTCACTTAGTACGAGACCAGATTTATTGTTTTGGACCATTATTCTCTTATCATACTTCCTACCGAGAGAGAGAGGTTGAGGAGGTTCATTGAGGGACTCGCCCAGCCGATTCGATTAAAGATGGCTAAGGAGACTAGGAGTGAGATTTCTTTTCAGGATGCGGCTAATGTGTCCAAGAGAGTTGAGATGGTTCTATCACAGGGGAGTGGTCAGGGGTCTGACAAGAGGTCCCATCATTCAGGCAGGTTTAGCGGTGCCTCATCTAGAGGTAGGGATTCTTTTGGTAGGGTCCATCCTCCCAAGCCGTTTCATTCAACACTTCAGACTTCTCATAGTGCTCCAGGTGGTTGTGGTTCTCATGTGCAGTATTCTAATCAGCAGTCCTACCGTGCACCATCAACTCCTCTTCAGAGCTATTCTCATTGTTAGCCATCCCGCCAGGGTCAGTCTCAGTTTCCTCGGTCATAGCACTCAGGTGGATGCTTTGAGTGCCATTATTATGGTTATATCCGGAGGACTTGTTTGAGATTAGTAGGTGTTCAATCACAGTAGTAGGGTTTTTGTGCCATGGTTCAGGCACCAGGTGTTCCACCGCCCACTCAGCCAGCCAGAGGTGGGGGTACAGGTGCTAGAGGTGGAGGTAGAGGTATTAGAGGTGGAGGTCAGGCCGCTAGAGGTGAAGGCCAGCCAATAAGAGGTTGTCCCAGGGACGTAGCTCAGAGTGGTGGGCCCCAGCCCTGATGTTATGCTCTTCCAGCCAGGCTTGAGGCTGCGGCCTCTGATGTAGTTATCACAGGTACCGTTCTGGTCTGTAGTAGAGATGCTTCAATTCTATTTGATCCAGGGTCCACATACTCCTATGTGTCATCTTATTTTGCCCTATATATTTGGTCATGCCTAGTGATTCTTTGAGTGCTCATGTATATATGTCTACACCGGTGAGTGATTCTATTATGGTGGATCATGTCCATCGTTCATGTGTAGTTGTGATTGGGGGTTTTGAGACCCGAGTAGATGTGTTACTTTTGGATATGGTCAATTTTGATGTCATATTGGGGATGGACTGGTTATCACCTTACCACGCTATCTTGGACTATCATGCCAAGACTGTGACCTTAGCTTTGCCGGGTTTACCTCGTTTAGAGTGGAGGGGGACTCCTGATTATTCCACTCGTAGGGTTATCTCATATATGAAGGCTCAACGTATGGTTGAGAAGGGATGTTTGGCCTATTTGGCATATGTTCGTGATTCTAGTGCCGAGGTTCCTTCTATGGATTCTGTGCCTGTTGTTCGTGAGTTTTTGGAGGTATTTCTTGTATACCTGTCGGGTATGCCGCCCGACAGGGATATTGACTTTTGCATTGACTTGGCTCCAGGCACTTAACCAATTTCTATTCCATCGTATCGTATGGCCCCACCAAAGTTGAAAGAATTGAAAGAACAGTTGCAAGACTTGCTGGATAAAGGCTTTATTAGACCGAGTGTCTCGCCTTGGGGTGCTCCGGTTTTGTTTGTTAAGAAGAAGGATGGGTCGATGAGGATGTGTATAGATTATCGACAGTTGAAAAAGTGTAAGGCCCCATGAAATTTCTACTCAAAAACTCGAAAGCTCGTAGTACCAAATTAGGAATATGTCTTAGAAATAAGCTCATTGTGGTTCAAACCCTTTTTATCGATCTATTAAAAAGACAATGAATAATGTTTTCCAAAAAGTGCATTTCTGCGGTCCATTATGTGATCGCATAATAGCTATACGGACCGTATAATCGCCGCAGAGTCAGATAGTTTGATGGTTAATTTGAGGTCAACTATGCAGCCAATTATGCGATCTCATAATCAATATGCGGCCTGCATAGTCATCGCATAATCCCCTTGGAATTTTTGTAAGGGGCAGTTCTGCGGTGCACTATGCGACCGCAGAACAGGTATGCAGACCGTATTACTGTCGCATACCCGGATAGTTTTTTTAGGTTTTGGGACCATTTTTGCGGTCCCTTTTGCGGGTTGCATGTCCATTATGTGATCGCATATGCGATCGCAAATTTCGTCGGGGCTCCTGTCTTCTAACTTTTAAAACCCGATCCCATCCCATTAAAAACACCCCATTAGACCCCTTTTATGTTATTTTGCTGCAAATAGAGTGAGGGAGGGAGTTCTAGAGAGAGAGGGTGATCTTTATCAAGTCCCCACTCAATCCTTGCCTAAAACTTTGAAGATTATCAAGTAAAGTTGCTAGACCTTTACCCCAAGAGGTAAGAACTTGAGCCCTAGCCTTTTGTTTCGAAATTCACACTAGAATGAGTAATTAGCTTGGGGGTTCATGGGTATAAAAATGAATTTTCTTGCGTACCTAAAAGATAATAGGGTATGGAGAGGTTGTGAACTAAAAAGATAGTATTTGGGGTGTAAGATAATGAAAATCTCTCACAAAAGGGTCCTATAATCACAATGCACACCTAGTGCTTGATAATGTGCTCAAATGAGCTAGAATCTTAATCATTCTCTAATTCTTGGTTCAATTTGTAATTTTATAAAATAGATTGAAGTTTCTAAGAGTCTCAGAATTTTGTAAGAATTTAAAGAAAGCTCTGTTGAGGTATGAATGGCTAAAACCCCCTCTTATTAGAAATTGAGCTCCGTTGGTGTATGTGCAAATGTGGTAAGACTGAAAACTCGATTGCTGTATTGATTTGAGCTCCGTTGGTGTATGTGCAAATATGGTAAGACTGAAAACTTGATTGATGTATTAATTGTTACTTCACATTAATTGGTTTTGAAATTATATATATATACATGAAAGGTGTGCCTCAATGTGTGTAATGTACTATTCTAGATATTTAAAGATGTGCGAAGAATATGAACCGTGTATTGAAATACCTAGACTTTACGTCAAGATTAAAACTGATATTGTTATGCCAACTATGTGAAATCTTACATATGCTTACAACTTGAATTGCTTTTGTATGTGCTTGTGGTCCCAAATTGCAAGGTCAACATTGAAAATAGAAATGATGTGATAATTGTGGCCCTAAGTGCCTATGAATTGATATATGTGAAATAAAAGATTGAAATGAGATGATTAATGAGAAAGGAACAACGCCTCGGTAAGGCGGCCTAGCTAATCAGGCCGTGATTGGACATCATGCCACACACATGGTGGTATTGTGCTGATATTGAATTCCGGAAAGGGAGAATAAGATTGTGATTGAAGTACATGTCTCAAATGAGGCAACCTAGCCGATCGGGTCGTGATCGGACTCCGCTCTAGAAAGAGGTGGTATTGTGAGTAATGATGGACAGTATGAAGTGCCCCAAACTAAAGCTATGGAAATTATGCGAAAGATCATATGATTCTTGTATTTGATGATGCGATGTTCAGTTAAAAGCTTTCGATTGTCTCTTGTGATTTCCTTATTCTTGTATGATAGTTCTTTCTAATAAAATGATATTTAGTTATACATACTAGTACTATTCCATGGTACTAACGCCCCTTTTGCCGGGGGCGCTACATTTTAATTGAATGTAGGTGGCTCCATAGCGGATAGTGCCGATCGTGCGTAGCAGAGTATCCTCCTCTTAAAGCCTTGGTGAGCCCCTTTCTCCTTCAAGGGGTTATGTTGTACATATTTTGTTGTAGATATCCACTTTTGACGTATAGCACGGTGTGGAACTATGTTATAAATCTAAACTCTTATTTCTCTAGATTGTAACTGGATGGAATCTTGGAAACTTAACTACGGTTTAAGGTTGTGATATAAAATAAACTATCAATGTTGAATGTACAACCTTTCATATTGTCTAAATAAACGAAAGCACGGTTTCCTTAATAATATTGAGTTGGGTAGAAAATGTTTGATAAGGCTTGCTCAGTTGGGTTTTCTCGATTGAGCACCGGTCGCGCCTCCCGAGGTTGGGGCGTGACAAACTTGGTATCAGAACCTAAAGTTTTGAAGTGTCCTAGGATGTCTTGGAGCCGTGTCTAGTAGAATCCTTCTTATCTGTGTGTAGTCGACCACATTTATAAGTTGGAGGCTACTTGGGCATTTAGGAATAACACCCTTCTTTGATATTCTGGATCATGCGGCAAGACTTGTTATGAAACTATTCCCCCTCTAACTAGTGCATTATTCTATCTTTCAGTAAATGGCACCTAAGAAGAAAGCGAGAATTGGCCAAGAAGCCAATGCCACCTCAGGAGAGGCTGATGAATCACTGCTTGATACTGTGGGTGAGGGTAGTTGCCCTGCTATCACCCTGTATGGTTCTTCTATTCCAGAGCAGACTACCCCAATTCCTACACCTGCGGAGGGTACCACTATCCCTCCCATTGATACTCTTGTTCCGCCTCTAGCCCCAGCTTCCGGTTCTGGTATTTCTAATGGGGATCTTAGGGGAGCTATTCAGATGTTGACCTAGTTAATGGCCTCTCAGGCCTAGAGGTCCAATGTTGTGCCCAGTTCCTCCAGCCAGCAAGGGGATTCCACTAGTTCCAGGGTGAATAGGTTTCTTCAGTTAGACCCTCCAGTATTTACGGGTGCCAATCCAGAAGAAGACCCTCAGGATTTTATTGATGAGATGCACAAGACCCTCAAGGTTATGCGTACAACTGAGACAGGGAGTAGAGTTGGCTGCCTACCCTCTTAAAGGGGTGGCCTATTCGTGGTTTGAATTGTGGAAAGATTCCCGTGAGGAGGGGAGCCCTCCAGCGAGGTGGATCTATTTTGCCGATGCCTTTATAGATCATTTCCTGCCTGCTGAGACAAGGGCAGCCCGTGCAGCAGAGTTTGAAAATCTGAAGCAAGGTAGCAGAAGTGTGTGGGAGTACCACATGGAGTTTACTCGCCTGTCCAAGTATGCCATTCACATGTTGCCCACAATGGAGACCAGGGTGCACCGGTTTGTCCATGGCCTTAATCCTTTGACTATTAATGAGGCTTCTACAGCTGCCTTGATTCTGACATGAATTATGGGAAAATGGTAGCATTTTCTCAGGCCACAAAGAACCGTAAACTAAAAAATAGAATATATATAGAGAGAGGGTAACAGCAAGGCCCGGTCTACGGGTAACATGGGAGAGTCACTAGGTGGGATAAGATCAGCTTTCAGGGGAGGATCATCAAGGCCGTCCCAATCTGTTGCACAGTCTTCAGCTAGTGCACCGCCATTAGGGCCTAGCCAGCAACAACAATGGAGTCGTTTCAGGCCCGGTTAGGGCAACAGGGGAACCCACCAACGGGGTCGGTCAGGAGAGAGGTCACAGCAGTAGCAGAGGTCCCCGTGCCCCAGGTATGGGAAGATGCACTCAGGGATTTGCTACTTGGAGATACCTAAATGCTATGGATATGGGATGAGGGGTCATATTCAAAGGCATTTTCGCGTATCCAGCCAGAGAGCGGGTAGGGGCACAGCTCAGCCAGCCAGCCCAACAGCTGCTACATCTTCAGCCCCTTCTCCAGCTCGAGGTACCCCAGCACCCGCAGGGCATGGTGCAGCTAGGGTGGTGCGCAGAGTTCAGGAGGACCCAGCCGGTTCTATGCGATGAGTGTTCACCAGACTGCAGAGGCTTCTCCAGATGTTGTTACAGGTATTTTGACTATCCAGTCTCATGATGTGTATGCATTTATTGACCCTGGTTCCACCTTGTCCTATGTTACCCCTTTTGTTGCTATGGAATTTGGGATAAAACCGGATCAGCTTCATGATCCATTTTCGGTGTCTACTCCGGTTGGTGAGTCAATTGTGGCTGCTTGAGTCTATAGAGGTTGTGTTGTCACGGTGTGTGGTAGGGATACCATGGACGATCTTATTGAATTGGGGATGGTCGATTTTGATGTAATAATGGGAATGGATTGGCTTTATTCATGTTTTGCCAAACTTGATTGTCGGACTAGATCTATGAGGCTTGAATTTTCTAATGAGTCCATTGTTGAATGGAAGGGAGATAATGTAGTGCCAAAAGGTCAGTTTATTTCTTACCTTAAGGCCGCGAAGATGATCAAGAAGGGGTGTATCTATCATTTAGTTTGTGTTACGGACACCGATGCCGAGGCACCTAACCTTGAGTCCGTACTAGTTGTGAATGAATTTTTGGATATCTTTCCAGATGAGCTCCCTATGATCCCACCAGATAGGGAGATTGATTTTGGGATTGACGTGATGCCAGGCATGCAGCCTATATCAATTCCACCTTACAGAATTGCACAGACAGAATTGAAAGAGCTAAAAAACAATTGAAGAATTTGCTAGAAAAGGGTTTCATCCGGCCGAGTGTGTCACCATGGGGCGCACTGGTCTTGTTTGTAAGGAAGAAATATGGGTCGCTACGGATGTGTATTGACTATCGGCAACTCAACAAAGTCACAATCAAAAATAAATTCCCTCTACCAAGGATAGATGACTTGTTTGATGATTTGCAAGGTGCTACGTGCTTCTCAAAAATGGACTTACGATCCGTATATCATCGATTGAAGATAAGGGAGCAGGAAATTCCAAAAATAGCTTTCAGGACTCGGTATGGGCACTTTAAATTTCTGGTGATGTCTTTTGGGCTCACAAATGCCCCGGTAGCTTTCATGGATCTTATGAATCGAGTCTTCAAGCCTTTGCTAGACTCCTTTGTGATAGTGTTCATTGATGATATTCTTGTGTATTTCCGAAGTCGGGAGGACCATGTTGACCATCTCAGGGCAGTTCTGCAAACTCTTCAGCAATATCAACTGTATGCAAAAAATTTAAAATGTGAATTTTGGCTTGAATCTGTCGTGTTATAGTTCTTGGGTCATGTCATCGCCAGGGAGGGAATTATGGTTGATCCTCAAAAGATTGCAGCAGTGAAGAATTGGCCTAGACCTACCACTTCAACAGAGATTCACAATTTCTTGGGTTTGGCTGGGTACTACGGGAGATTTGTGGAGGGATTTTCTACTTTTGCCTCTCCATTGACTAAATTGACGCAGAAAGCAGTTAAGTTCTAGTGGTCCGATGCTTGTGAAAGGAGCTTCCAAGAATTGAAATCAAGATTGACTACAACACCGGTATTAACCCTACCAGAGGGTACAGAGGGATTTGTGGTGTATTGCGATGCTTTGAAGATTGGGCTCGGGTGTGTGTTAATGCAGCACGACAAGGTAATAGCTCTAGGCAACTCAAGAACCATGAAAAGAACTATTCAACCCATTACTTAGAGCTTGCGGCAGTGGTGTTTACCCTAAAGATTTGGTGACATTATTTGTATGGGGTCCATGTGGATGTATTTACAAACCACAAGAGCCTTTAATATATTTTCAAGCAGAAGGAGTTGAATCTGAGACAGAGAAGATGGCTGGAGTTACTTAAGGACTATGACATTGATATTCTCTATCACCCGGGAAAGGCTAATGTTGTGGCGGATGCTCTTAGTCGAAAATCTATGGGTAGTTTGGCTCATTTGGAGGCATATCAAAGGCCCTTGGCCTGGGAGGTTCACCAGTTAGCTAGTTTGGGAGTTGGTCTTGCGGACTCTAATGAAGGAGGAGTGATTGTGTAGAATAGGGTTGAATCATCGCTTGTGACGGAAGTGAAAGAGAAGCAATTCAATGATCCATTGTTTGCACAACTGAAAGAGGGGATTCATAAACACAAGACCACAACTTTTTCCTTTGGCATTGATGATGGTACCTTACGGTACCAAGGCCGCCTATGTGTTTCGAATATTGACGATCTTCGGGAAAGGATCATGGCAGAAGCTCACACTTATAGTTATTTCATGCACCCAGGTTCTACGATAATGTATCATAATCTCAAGGAAGTTTATTGGTGGAACAACATAAAAAAGGATGTGGCAGACTTTGTGGCAAAATATCCGAACTATCAGCAAGCTAAGTGAAGGTCGAACATCAAAGGCCCGATGGATTGGCTCAAAGCATAGAAATTCCACTGTGGAAATGGTAGATGATCAACATGGATTTTGTGGTAGGGTCGACTCAATTTGGGTAATCGTGGACCGACTCACGAAATCAGCACACTTCTTGCCAGTTAAATCTACCGACACATCGGAACAATATTCTCAGTTGTATATCAAAGAAATAATTAGGTTGCATGGCACTCCAGTCTCAATCATTTCAAATCGAGGGGCTCAGTTCACAACCAACTTATGGAAGAAATTTCAGCAGGGTTTGGGCACACAGGTAAATCTTAGCACAACTTTTCACCCTCAGACCGACAGGCAAGCGGAGCGAACTATTTAGACGCTTGAGGACATGTTGCGTGCTTGTGTTCTTGATTTCAAAGGTAGCTGGGATGATCATTTGCCACTCATAGAGTTTGATTACAATAATAGCTTTCATGCTAGTATCCAGATGGCACCATTTGAGGCGTTGTATGGTAGGAGAAGTAGGTCTCCCATTGGGTGGTTCGAGGTTGGAGAAGCGGAATTGATAGGGTTGAACCTCATGCATCAGGCCATGGAGAAAGTCAGGATTATTAAAGAAAGGTTGAAAACTGCTTAGAGTCGCCAAAAGTCTTATTCAGACGTTCGTCGGAGAGATTTGGAGTTCAAAGAAGATGATTGGGTATTTTTGAAGGTTTCCCCCATGAAGGGTATCATGCGGTTTGGAAAGAAAGGAAAATTGAGTCTGAGGTATGTCGGACCGTACAGAATCATTCAGAGGATTGGTCAGGTAGCATACAAGCTCGAGTTGCCACCTTAGATGTCATTGGTATACCCGGCCTTCCATGTGTCTATGTTGAGGAAGGTAGTGGGAGATCCGTCCACTATTGTGCCCGTTGAAACTATTGAGGTTAATTAAGAACTGTCATATGAAGAAGTTCCAGTTGCCATTCTTGATAGGCAAGTCTAGAAATTGAGAAATAAGGAAATTGCCTTCGTAAAAGTATTATGGCGGAACCAGCAGGTTGAGGAAGCCACTTGGGAAGCCGAGGAAAAAATGAGAAGGAAGTACCCACATTTGTTTGAATAGTCATGTAATAGCTTATATGCATTTGGTTCCTATGAACTCTTATCTTTTGATTGGATCTATGTAAAACTGTCATGTTTTGGTTATATGTTGCCTATGCGGTCATGGTTAGTGTTGTACAAGTTATGTTATGCCTATGGAATGTGTATATGCTATTAGGATAAGTTTTGGGGCTCTCTGACAGGTGGATATGACTAGATACAAAGGAACCTCTGGCGAAATTTTTGGAAATTTAGGGAGTTAGACAAATTTGGGGTTGTTGATATGTTTCATGTTGTGAAAAGCTGAGGTTGCATAAAGATTGCTAACGAGTGAACCTTGGTCCTCATTCGAGGACGAATGATCTTAAGTGGGGGAGGATGTAAGGCCCCGTGAAATTTCTACTCAAAAACTCGAAAGCTCGTAGTACCAAATTAGGAATATGTGTTACAAATAAGCTCGCCGCGGTTTGGACCCTTTTGATTGATCTATTAAAAAGTTAAGGAATAATGTTTTCCAGAAAAGTGTGTTTTTGTGGTCCATTATGCGATGGCATAATAGCTATGCGAACCGCATAGTCGTCGCAGAGTCAGACGGCTTGATGGTTAGTTTGAAGTCAACTATGCGGCCAATTATGCGATCACATAATCAATATGCGGGATGCATAGTCATCGCATAATCCCCTTGGAATTTTTGTAAGGGGCAGTTCTGTGGTGTATTATGCGACTGCAGAACAGGTATGCGGACCGCATTTCTGTCGCATACCCGGATAGTTTGTTTAGGTTTTTGGGTCCATTTTTTGCGGTCCCTTTTGGGGGCTGCATGTCCATTATGCGATCGCAGATTTCATCGGGGCTCCTATTTTCTAACTTTTAAAACCCGATCCCATCCCATTAAAAACACCCCATTAGACCCCTTTTATGTTATTTTGTTGCAAATAGAGTGAGAGAGGGAGTTCTAGAGAGAGAAGGTGATCTTCATCAAGTCCCCACTCAATCCCTGCTTAAACCCTTGAAGATTATCAAGTAAAGCTGCTAGACTTCACCCCAAGAGGTAAGAACTTGAGCCCTAGCCTTTGGTTTCGAAATTCACACTAGAATGAGTAATTAGCTTGGGGGTTCATGGGTATAAAAATGGATTTTCTTGTGTGCATAAAAGATAATAGGGTATGGGGAGGTTGTGAACTAAAAAGATAGCAATTGGGGTGTAAGATAATGAAAATCTCTCACAAAAGGGTCTTATAATCACAATGCACACCTGGTGCTTGATAATGTACTCAAATGAGCTAGAATCTTAATCATGTCTCTAATTCTTTGTTCAATTTGTAATTTTCATAAAATAGATTGAAGTTGCTAAGAGTCTCGAAATTTTGTAAGAATTTAAAGAAAGCTCTGTTGAGGTATGTATGGCTAAAACCCCCTATTATTAGAAATTGAGCTCCGTTGGTGTATGTGCAAATATGGTAAGACTGAAAACTTGATTGATGTATTAATTGTTACTTCACATTAATTGGTTTTGAAATTATATATATATACATGAAAGGTGTGCCTCAATGTGTGTAATGTACTATTCTAGATATTTAAAGATGTGCGAAGAATATGAACCGTGTATTGAAATACCTAGACTTTACGTCAAGATTAAAACTAAGATTGTTATGCCAACTATGTGAAATCTTACATATGCTTACAACTTGAATTGCTTTTGTATGTGCTTGTGGTCCCAAATTACAAGGTCAACATTGAAAATAGAAATGATGTGATAATTGTGGCCCTAAGTGCTTATGAATTGATATATGTGAAATAAAAGATTAAAACGAGATGATTAATGAGAAAGGAACAACGCCTCGGTAAGGCGGCCTAGCCGATCGGGCCGTGATCGGATGTCATGCTGCACATATGGTGGTATTGTGCTGATATTGAATTCCGGAAAGGGAGAATAAGATTGTGATGGAAGTACATGTCTCAAATGAGGCAACCTCGACGATCGGATCGTGATCGGACTCCGCTCTAGAAAGCAGTGGTATTGTGAGTGATAATGGACAGTATGAAGTGCCCCAAACTAAAGCTATGGAAATTATGTGAAAGATTATATGATCTTGTATTTGATGATGTGGTGTTCGGTTAAAAGCTTTCAATTGTCTCTTGTGATTTCCTTGTTCTTGTATGATAGTTCTTTCTAATAAAATGGTGTTTAGTTATACATACTAGTACTATTCCATGGTACTAATGCCCCTTTTGCCGGGGGTGCTACATTTTGAAATAAATGTATGTGGCTCCATAGCGGATAGTGACGATCGCGCTAGCAGAGTATCCTCCTCTCAAAGCCTTGGTGAGTCCCTTTCTCCTTCAAGGGGTTATGTTGAACATATATTGTTGTGGATATCTACTTTTGAGGTATAGTCGGGGCCTTGTTGTCGGCGTTATCATAATTATATTTGTATCCTTAGAGGCTCCGTAGACGTTTGTGTGGGTTATGTACGGGTGTTAGATGGGTCTATGAACTATGTTATAAATCTAAACTCTTGTTTCTCTAGATTGTAACTGGATGGAACCTTGGAAACTTAACTACGGTTTAAAGTTGTGATATAAAATGAACTATTAATTTTGAATGTACAACCTTTCCTATTGTCTAAATAAACAAAAACATGGTTTCCTTAATAATATTGAGTTGGGTAAAAAGTGTTTGATAAGGTTTGCTCAGTTGGGTTCACTCGATTGATCGCTGGTCATGCCTCCCGAGGTTGGGCCATGACGCAAAGTCACCATCAAGAACAAGTATCCATTGCCAAGGATTGATGATTTATTTGATCAGCTTCAGGGTGCCAAGGTATTTTCGAAGATTGATCTGAGATCTGGCTACCATCAGTTGAGGATTAGGGCATCCGATGTCCCTAAGATAACTTTTTGCACTCCGTACGGGCATTATGAGTTCTTAGTAGGGGTGGGCAAATATCGAGTAAAACCGATAACCCGAACCGTTAATTATTTATTGGGTTATCGGTATTAGGTTATTGGGTTAACGGTTCGGTAACAGGTAAAAAAAAAATTATTGGGTTATCGATTCGGGCTCGGTTTGGCAATTCTATTATTGGGTAAAATCGATAACCCAACAAGGGTTAACTAATTTATTAGTTTACCCTTAAGTATATACATACTAGGGTTTCATATACATAGTTCTCACTTCTTAATTTTTCCGCCTCACACCCTATCGCCCTCACCAGTTCTCCGCCAAATGGATTGTCTTTGCTTGCAAATTCAACCACTGATTTTTAAATCAATGTTTTTCATGGAAGACTCAAGTCAAGTTGCACTAAGATGGAACTTTAACTGGTTGTCCTATTACTCAATCAGATGATGTGGGTGCTTTTGGCAGCACGAAAATCTTACAATTAGAAGAAACATTTTCTATCAAAAGAATATTGATCAATTGAAAAAGAGAACGAATGCCAATATATCTAAGCAACATAAACAGAACTGTTCTCATTTGCATAATCTGTTTTAGTTTTATCTTATTGAGTAAACCGATAACCGAACCAATAATGATCAATAACCGATTAACCGATAACCGATAACCAATATCTTATCGGTTTTGTTATCAGTTTATCATATCTATAAACCGATAACCGATAGGAAAAACCAATAATATTCATAACCGAACCGACTGATGCCCACCCTAGCAGACTAGCGATGTCATTTGGGTTGACAAATACCCCAGCAGCTTTCATGGACTTGATGAACCGAGTGTCAAGCCTTATTTGGATTCCTTCGTAATTGTCTTCATTGATGACATTTTGATTTATTCCCGTAGCCGGGAGGAGCACGAGCAACATCTTCGAGTCATTCTTCAGACTCTGAGGGATAGTCAGTTGTATGCTAAGTTTTTGAAGTGTGAGTTTTGGTTGAGTTCGGTTGCATTCTTGGGTCATGTTGTATCAGCAGAGGGTATTCAGTAGATCCTAAGAAGATTGCGGTAGTCAAGGACTAGCCTAGACCCACATCAGCTATAAAGATCCGGAGTTTCTTGGGTTTGGCGGGTTACTATGGACAGTTTGTGGAGGGGTTTTCATCTATTGCAGCCCCGATGACCAGGTTGACCCAGAATGGTGCCCAATTCAGGTGGTCGGACAAGTGTGAGGCGAGCTTTTAGAAGCTCAAGACAGCTTTGACTACGGCATCGCTGTTGGTTTTTCCCACAGGTTCAGGGCCATATACAGTGTATTGTGATGTATCGCATATTGGACTTGGTGTTGTGTTGAGGCAGAATGGAAAGGTTATTGCATATGTTTCGCGATAGTTGAAGATCCACGAGAAAAATTATCCAGTTCATTATTTAGAGTTAGCAGCCATTGTTCATGCATTGAAGATTTGGAGGCATTATTTATATGGCGTGTCATGTGAGGTAATCACAGAGCACAAGAGTTTGCAATACTTGTTCAAGAAGAAGAAGTTAAATTTGAGGCAGAGGGAGTGGTTGGAGCTGTTGAAAGACTATGATATCACCATATTGTATCGTCCGGGGAAGGCCAATGTAGTGGCCGATGCATTGAGTAGGAAGTCAGCCAGTATAGGCAGCCTTGCATATATTCCAATCGATGAGAGACCGCTTGCTTTGGATGTTCAGGCTTTAGCCAATCAGTTCGTGAGGTTGGATGTTTATGATCCCAACCTTGTTCTAGCTTGCACAATCGCTCGTTCTTCATTATTTGAGCGTATCCGAGATCAGTAGTATGATGATCCTTATTTGCTTGTCCTTAGAAACACAGTGCGACATGGGGGTGCCAAGAAGGTTACAGTTGGAGATGATGGAGTTCTAGGATGCATGGTCGTATTTGTGTGCCTAATGTGGATGGACTTTGTGAGTTGATTTTAGAGGAGGCTTATAGTTCCCAGTACTCTATTCATCTGGGATTCACTAAGATGTATCAGGATTTGCGGCAGCATTATTGGTGGAGAAGGATGAAGAAGGACATTATTGCCTATGTAGCTCGGTGCTTGAATTGTCAGTAGGTAAAGTACGAGCATCAGAGACCTAGTGGTTTGTTTTAGAAGATTGAGATTCCTGAGTGGAAGTGGGAGCGGATCACTATGGACTTCGTTGTTGGACTCCCACGGACTCAAAGGAAGTTCGATGCCGTATGGGTTATTGTTGATAGGCTGACCAAGTCAGCACATTTCATTTTTGTGGCAGTCTCCTATTCTTCCAAGAGGTTAGCTGAGATCTATATCCGAGAGATTGTTCATCTTCATGGTATGCCCATGTCTATTATTTCTAATCGAGGTACGCAGTTTACCTCGCATTTCTGGAGGGTAGTTCAGTGTGAGTTAGGCACACGGGTTGAGTTGAGCACAACATTTCATCCCTAGACTGACGGACAGTCCGAGCGTACTATCCAGATTTTGGAGGATAAGCTTCGAGCTTATGTTATGGACTTTGGAGTTTCGTGGGATCAGTTCTTGCCTTTAATAGAGTTTGCCTATAACAGCAGCTACCAGTCGAGCATTCAGATGGCTCCCTATGAGGCATTATATGGTAGGCGGTGCCGGTCGCCAGTTGGATGGTTTGAGCCGGGAGAGGCTCGATTGTTGGGTACAGATTTGGTTCAGGATGCCTTGGATAAGGTGAAGACTATTCAGGATAGGCTTCGTATAGCTCAGTCCAGGTAGAAGAGTTATGTCGACTGCAAGGTTCGTGATATGGCGTTTATGGTAGGAGAGTAGGTGTTGCTCCGGGTGTCACCCATGAAGGGCGTGGTGAGATTTGGGAAGAAGGGCAAGCTAAGCCCTAGGTTCATTAGTCCTTTTGAGATTCTGGATAGAATGGGAGAGGTAGCTTATAGACTTGCGTTGCCGTCGAGTTTATCAGCCATGCACCCAGTGTTTTATGTGCCCATGCTTTGGAAATATCACAGCGATCCATCCCACGTGTTAGACTTCAGCATTGTCCAGTTGGACAAGGATCTGACCTATGAGAAGGAGCCGGTGGCCATTCTGGACTGGCAGGTTTGTCAATTGAGATCGAAGAGTTACCTTTCTGTTCATGTTCAGTGGAGAGGTCAGCCTGCCGAGGCAGCTACCTGGGAGTCCGAGTCCAATATGTACAACCGAACATCCCCATCTTTTCCCTGACTCAGGTACTTCTTTTCTATGTTCGTTCGAGGACGAACGGTTATTTTAGAGGTTGAGGATGTGATGACCCAAAAGGTCATCAGTTGATTTACGAGTTAATCTATGTTTCGAGGCCTTAAAAGCCTCATTTTATCTTACCTCGATTTGCGTACATAGTTCGGGCGTATATCCGGAACGCTTTTATGTGAAAACTTGATAAAAATGCTAATTTGACCTTAAAATTGAATTTAAGTTGACTTCAGTCAATATTTTGGGTAAACGGACCCAGACCCATGATTTGACGGTCCTAGAGGGTCCATAGAAAAATATGGGACTTGGGTGTATGACCCGATGTGAATTATGAGGTCCCAAGCCCGAGAAATAAATTTTTGAAGTAAATTGTTTAACTGAAATTATAAGAGTTTTGGAAATTTAAATATGTTTGAATTTGATGGTATCGGGCCCGTATTTTGGTTCCGGAGCCCGATACAATCGGACCCTCGGTTGTTACAATTTGAACTTAAGAGTTCTTGAATTTTTCCTTTGATTTTGATGCTAAATTCGTTGTTAAAGATGTTAATTTGTTGATTTGATCGCACGAGTAAGTCCATATGATGTTTCTGAGTTAGTATGCGTGTTTGGTTTGGAGCCCCGAGGGCTCGGGTGAGTTTCGAGGCCACGGGTTGTTTTTACATTTAGAAAAGTTGTAGGTTTTGCTGTTTCAGGTGCACAGTGATTTTGTTTTTCGCGTTCACATGGAATCATTCGCGAATGCTTAAGGCAAATTTCCTCAGGTGTCAGTTTGTTCTTTCCGAACGCGGAGCTCAGGACGCGAACGTGGAGATTTGGGGGAGTTACCCATCGCGGACACGTTCAGGCTCACGCGAACGCATAGGGTAAGTGGGACTGGGGAGGGCGTTCAATTTGCTCTACGCGAACGCGGCCCTTTGACCGTGAATGCGAAGGCCTGAAGAGCTAAAGCTCCGCGAGCGCGGGCCATCCAACGTGAACGCGAAGGCCATTTGGGCCTGATCCATCGCGAACGCGGCAATCCCATCACGAACGCGATGAAGGCCTGCCCAGTCTTTTTAAAACAAATTTCAAAACGGGCAGAACCCATTTTCTTCATATTTTCGAACTCCCAAGACCTAAGGGCGATTTTCTTCACACAAATTCATCCCCAAAGTGTTGATAATTAATTCTAAACTCTACTATTTCAATTACCCAATGTTTTTTATCACGTTTTAATCAAAAATCAAGAATTTTCATGATGGAAATTGGGAATTTGGGTAGAGTTAGGGCTTTTTGAATAATTGGAATTTAGACCTTGTTTTGGGGTCGGATTTCAAAACTATTTGCATATTCGGGCTCATGGGTGAATGGGTGATTGGGTTTTGGTCTGAACCTCGAGTTTTGACCAAGCAAGCCCGGAATTGATTTTTGACTTTTTGGGAAGAATGATAGAAAACCTATAATTTAGCATTGGGGTTGAATTCTTTAGCATTTATTGATGTTGTTAAATTAATTTGGACTAGTTACAAGTAAATTGGAGGCGAATGCTAAAGGAAAACCGGCGTTCGAGGCTTGAGTTGGCCGTGGAAGTTTGAGGTAAGTGTTTGGTCTAACCTTAGCTTGAGGGAATATGTATTGTACTTTATTTGCTATGTGCTACTGTACTGTACGACGTATAGGGGTGGTGACGAATATCTATACGTCGTTGTCAAGCATGTCCGTGAGTCTTAAATTGTAATCGTTGTATTTCTTAATAAGTACTATAAACGCCTAAATTGTTGATTCTCCGTGTTGGGCAATAATTATGATTATCTTCGTAGTATTTGTTTATTGTTGAGCATTGGCTCCAGTTAAGGTTTCATTTGTGAAGTTAATTGTTGGTACAAGTTTGGTTATAGTTGATTCCCTTACGGGGACATATTTAATTCTTACTGTTGGTTCCCTTGTCGGGATGTGTTTATTCTTGTTGTTGATTCCCTTGCCGGGATATTGTTGTTTCCTTATTGTTCCCTTGCCGAGATTCTTTTGTGATTGGTATTGATTTGTATATTGGGATCGGGTTGCACGCAACAATAAGGAGTAATAAGTGAGGACAAGAGGGGTCGGGTTGCACGCCGCAATAGTATTCTATGAATTGGATCGGGTTGCACGCCGCAACAGTATTATATGAATTGAATCGGGTTGCGCACCGCAACACTAAAGAATGAAAGTGGACATTGATTCGTTACTGTTTTCCTTATTCTTATTGATGTGAAATTTAAGATGTTCTTTATGTTTATCTCCTGAGATTCTGTTGGTACTTGATATTCCCCGCAGCATGTTCCCCTTCCCATCTTTAATTGCTAGTTTCCGTTATTATTTCTTGTCGTATATGCTTTAACTGCACAGGTTTATTTGGTAGTCTTGTCCTAGCCTCGTCACTACTTTGCTGAGGTTAGGCTCGATAGTTACCAGCACATGGGGACAGTTGTGCTGATACTACACTCTACATTGTGTGCAGATCTCGGTACTGGAGCTTTTGGACCTTAGCGAGGTTGTTGCCTTCAGTCTAGCGGAGACTCGAGGTAGCCCTGCAGACATCTGCAGGCCTTGGCATCCCCTTCTATCTTTTATATTCTGTCTTCATTTACTTCAGAGATAGATTGTATCTTTCTTTCCAGACAACTATTTGTAGTATTCGTAGATGGTCCGTGATATTATGACACCAGTTTTGGGTAGAGATGTGTTTTGTATTTTTTGTACTAGTATTTGGCTAAGTTATCAGATTTCCTCTTTCGCATTTCTTTTATTATTATTATTATTCCGCTGTTGATCGCATGTTTATTAGAAATTGTTAAAGGTTAAGGAAAAAAGGGTAATAAGATCTATAATACTCGACTTGCCTAACTTTCACGAGTAGGCGCCATCAACGACTCCCGAGGGTGAGAAGTCCGAGTCGTGACATCTATGCAAATTCTCTAACCTGTTACAGTTCTAGTTGGAATTAGTTCATTATTTTCATTTATGACCACTGTTATTCCACCCTTCTTAGGCACACACATTACGAGACTTACCCACTTGCTATCAGAGATGGGAAAGATAATTCTTGCATCAAGCCACTTTATGAATTTCTTTCTTATCACTTCTTTTATAATTGGATTCAAGCGACATTGGTATTCCTCACTCGGTTTATGCCCATCCTCCATGATAATTTTATGCATACAAAAAGCTAGGCTAATACCACGGATGTCAGCCATGGTTTATCCAATCGCATGTTTGTGCTCTCGAAACACGTGAAATAGCTTTTCTTCCTGCAAATCAGACAACTTAGAAGATACAACAGCAGGTAAAGTTTCATTAGTACCAAATAAGCATAATGGAGGTAAGAGGGTAAGGGCTTGAGCTCCAACTTGGGAGCTTCTTTGATAGATAGTTTGGGTGATTGCCCAGTAGGTCTATCTAGAGGCTTGAAATTTATTATCCTTTTTTCTATAAGCACATCCATCCAGATGATGCACCATCTACTTAACCTCATCATCCAAGTTAATGTTGATGAACAACATAAGCGCTTTCTCTAAAGGGTCATCAAGGTATGCACCTACATAACTTTTTCCTTCTTCCTTTTCAACCATAGAAATTATTACGAGGTCTTCATAATGACTTGGAAGCTGAATTTTCTTGTACACATTAAAACTATTTCCACGTTGTCAATTCTAAAAATCATTTTTTCTTCATAAACTTTTATCACTGCATCGACAGTGGCTAAGAGAAGTCTTCCCAAGATGATTGGGACATGTTCATCAGCTTCGTAGTACGATATGATAAAATATGTCGGGTGAATAAATTGCCCAGTTTGTAGTAACACATCTTCTATCATCCCATCGAGATGGACAATGGATCTATCAGCAAGCTGCAACATTTCTGTGGTTGGTCTTGGGGCCCCCAATCCCAACTGACGGAAGACTGATAAGGGCATCAAATTTCTACTTGCTCAAAATCACAAAGTGTCCGTCCTACATCTACCTCATCAATTCAAACAGGAATGGTGAAGCTCTCAGGATCCTTCCATTTTTAGGACAACTTCTTTTGAATTCTTGAAGTGCACTCTTCAGTAAGTGCTACTGTTTTAAACTCGGTCAATTTTATTTTTACTAGCCACAATATCCTTGATATACTTAGCATATTTTAGGATTTCACGTGATACATCAACCAAGGAAAGATCTAATGGGACTTGGCTCAGCATGTCAATAAATTAGTTGAACATTCTATCATCACTCTTCTTATTCAATCTTTGTGGGAATGGGGGTGGAGACCATGCAACTGGTATTTTCTCAAATTCATCACTTTCTTTCTCAATTTCCACCACAGATTTAGTAACCAATTCGCCCCCAGGAGCGACTTTTTCTTTCTTTCTTTTTGGTGCTTCTTCTAATTTTCCGCCATTCCTCAAAGCTAAAGCATTCACTTAAGTATTCTTCTCTGTATCACTTGGAAGGGCCCCTATGAGTCAGGTATTTTATGTGCATCCAACTGCCAAATTTGCCTCTCTAAATTTTGAAAATCAGTCCTTAGCTGCTAGTTATCCGTTATAAGTTGATAGTTATCAATAAATAGCTTTTTCAGCAAATTATTTGTGCTCTCCTCTACTTTATGTGGCGGCTTTTGAGGTTGATTGTAGTTTCCTTGGGGTATGTATTGATTTTGAGTTACTTGATTTTCATGTCATGAGAAGTTCGGGTAATTCCTCCAATTGGGATTATAAGTGTTCCCATATTGTAAATTCTAGTTCATTGGACCTCTACCCTGCTGACTCACATAATAAATAGATTATGTATTCAATGAACATTAGTCACTTGTGTGACCTTCTCCATAAATTTCACAAACTCCTATCATCTGTTGAACATTTTGCATCTGATGTGCCTGGTGCATTATCATCTCTATCACCTGATTTGTCAATTTAGCAATTACTGCCCGTATTACTGACAACCCATCAATCTCGAGTGCACATGATGCTCTCTATTTTATCATTCTCCTTGGTTCACCCTCACCTTGCCAGTTATGATCATTTGCGGTGAAGTTGTTCAATAGAGTCTGAATCTCACTATATGGGTTTTGCATAGCTACCTCTACAAGCTGAATCTAAATTCAATTTGGAGGTCTTGTTTAACCCATCAATGAGAGTATGACCCAATATTTCATCAGTCTTATAATGATTCAAATAATCTCTGAGTAGCCCTTATATCTTTTCCAAGCTTGACGAAAAGTCTAGCCATCTTTTTGTTGAAACGCAAAAATTTGGCTTCTTAGTGACTTTATTTTCATTGTGGAAAAAAATTTTATCAGTAATTTCCATGCTAGATCATATCACATATGGATTGAGTTTGCTGGCTCTTTCCACAGCCATTTCTTTGCTTCCACCAACAGAGAATGGGAAAATAAGGTCAGTCTAAATAATCATTGGAGACATTCGAATAGTTGTATGTATCCGTAATCTCCAAAAAGTTTTGTATATGCCTTTGTGGATCTTCATGAGATAGATCCAGAAATCGCCCTATGGATAAAATTAGCTGCACCATGTATTGTTTCATCTTGAAGTGATCAGTTATGTCAGGCTTCACGATAGCATGAGTCATGTTTGCAAGATTAAGCCTTGCGACCTCTATTGTAATGACCCAACCGGTCATTTTGAGCTCTAGCGCATCGTTCAACAGTTCGAATATACGAGCAGCTTCACTTTAGGTATTATAACTTGTACGCATGGTTAAAATTGAATTCCGAAAAGTTCGAAGTTAATTTGGAAAGAGAATTCCCATTTCAAAAGCTTTAAGTTGGAAGAATTGACTAAGATTGGATTTTTAAGCAAACGGCCTCGGAATCAGGATTCAAAGGTTCCAATAGGTTTGTGTGATGATTTCGGACATGGGAGTATGTACGGATCGGGTTTTGGAAAACCGGGAACATTTCGACACCTATTGTCAAAGTTGCCATTTTTGAAAGAATTTCCTAAGTTTGGGTTGAATTGCACTTCAGTATTATCGATGTTCATTTGGGATTTCGAGTCTGAGAATAGCTCCATATGGTGATTCTGTTGTTGGGAGCGCGATCGGAAGTGAATTCGGAGGTCCGTGGATCATTTGGCTAAAGATAGAAATTTGAAGGTTCTTGAGGAGTTTGACCGGAAGTGTGCTTTTCGATATCGGGGTCGGATTCTGATTCCAGAAGATGGAGTAGTTTTGTAATATCGAATATGACTTGTGTGCAAAATTTGAGGTCAATCGGATGTGATTTGATAGGTTTCGGCATCGAACATTAAAGTTTGAATTTCTCAAGTTCATCAAGTTTGATTTGGAGTGTGATTCGTGATTTTAGTGTTGTTTGATGTGATTTGAGGCATCGAGCAAGTCTGTAATATGTGTTGGGACTGGTTGGTGTGATTGGATGGGGTCTTGAGGGCCTCGGGTAGATTTCGGATGGTTAACTGATCGATTGGGACTTAAAGGAAGAGTTGAAAGGGGTCTAGTTGTTGGTGTAACTGCCGCTGCGAAAGCTTCACCGCAGAAGCAGCCTCGGAGAAGCGAGGAAGGGAACCGCATAAGCGGCTAAAAGTGAAGGGGTCGGAGGCCGAGGTGCGAAGGAATTTCTGCACCTGCGAGATTGCAGATGCGGTCCGGACAGCGCAGAACCGGACTAGGCCAGCTGGAGGTTTCCCGTATAAGCTGAATTTGAACTGCACATGTCGAACCGCAGAAGCAATCAAGTGACCGCAAGTGCGAAGGTCGCTGGGCTGAAGAGGATTTTATAAAAACGGAGATTTGGTTCATTTCCTTCCATTTTCTCTTGTTTGGACGATTTTTTGGAGAGCATCAAGTGGGAGTTTTCATTATCAACGGCAAAGTAAGCTATCCCCACCGATCTTAAGTTAAATACATTGATTATGTATGGTTTTTGGCATGAAAATTGGTTGAAACTTGGGGTTAGAGGGAAACCAAGAAAATTGGTATTCTTAGATTTCGACCACAATTTTTGGCATGAAATTAAGAGTAAATTACATATTTGAGTTCGTGAGGTTATGGGTAAACTTTATATTCAAAAATTTTTGGAATCCGGGCACTTGGGCCGGAGGGCGATTTTGTCAACTTTTCGAGCGGAGTTGGAATTTTATATAAATTGAATTGTTATGAATATTATGGTGTATTTTTATTGGTTTTCCCATTATTTGGCTAGTTTTGGAGCGTTGGGGTAGCGGTTTGAGTCATCAGAAGGGCTTGGAAGGCAGTCATTAGACTTCGAAGCGAGGTAAGTCTCCTTTCTAACCTTGTAAGAGGGAATTATCCCCATAGGTGAAATAATTGGTTATGTGCTTCTATTTTTGGTGGCTACGTACGCACGAGGTGACGAGAGTCCGTGCGTAGCTACTATTATGTTTAAGTCCAGGTAGTCTAGGACCTAAAAGCATGCTATACTTGGAATATTTGTAATCTTATTGATAGTTTGAATTGCTTAAATCACATCGAATTAGTAAATAAATTTCTAAAAAGATTAATCTTTATTTTCTTAAATTGTTAAAAGAGAATTGCCTTTTCTTTGGATAATTGTTCTTTGATGACTTCTTGATTGATTGTTTGTGTATGTGGGGCGAACGCCTCGGCAGATTAAATAGATGCATCTATGGTTCGCGCCCTTCGACCCTCCTGCAGTGCATAATTTAAATATTTGTTGGATCAGGTCGTATGACCTCAGCATGATTTGTGAATGTTTGTAATGCTTGCTTGAGATTTCCAAATTGATATTATCTCCCTGGCCTGAGATAAATTGACAAATAATGGATTCTAAATTTGGAGACTCCTAAATGTAAAAAGGGATGTTTACTTGTTTCTTGACTTACTTGAGTTTACTACCGTGTTAATGAATCCATGATTATTCACATTATTAATATATTATTATTGGACTACTAGTAAGTGTCGAAGTCGAACTTTCGTCTCTACGTCTTTGAGGTTAGACGGGATACTTACTGGGTACATGTTGTTTTCGTACTCAAACTACACTTGATGTGCATTTTGTTGCACAGGTTCATGTGTGGCTAGTGGCTTAGTGGCATAGTGGCATGGTTGATGCGAGGGCTTAGCTGAGCTGCATCTTGCGAGATGACCTGCAGCCAGCAGAGTCTCCTTTAGAGTATTGTACTGTATTTTTCATTACTGTCCAATTGTATTCTGGGCAGTTATTATATTTTATTTCATTCCCTAGTAAATGCTCACGCACTTGTGACACCGGGTTCTAGGACGAATATGGGGTATTTAGTATTAACTTCTGAACATTTTTCTTTAATTTAAAATGATTATCTTTTACTAGTAAAATTGAAGGAAAAATCATAATTTTCAAACTTATTAAAACGATAATTTAATTAAGTATTTATGGTTGGCTTTTCTGACAGCGATCTGGGGCCATCACGACCCTTAGTAGATTTTGGGTCGTGACAACATGGTATCAGAGTACTAGGTTCCCTTAGGTCTCACGAGTCATGAGCGAGTCTAGTAGAGTCTTGCGGATCGGTACGAAGACGTCTGTACTTATCTTCGAGAGGCTACAAGACTGTTAGGAGCACTTCCCTTCTTGATTCCTCATCGTGCGGTTTGATTCCTTTGAGGCTTATGCCTTTATTTCCTTCCTATTCAATCTTATGCAACGTGGAGCGCTTATTGTATATTAGGAATTGAGAAATTTTAAAGGTACTACAGAGGTGGTACGGGATGCTTCTCCCGGCATAGTTGATTTGACTATTGTCGTCGCCTTGCAGAAAGATATCTTGTCAGTTCAACTCAGTAGTTGTATTTCTGAGAGCTTTGAGGCTATGCAAAGGTTGCTTTGATGCTCATGAATGATTATCGTATAGTAGTGACGTGATGGTAGGGTGCATCCACATGTGCCGGGTTAGTGAATGACATGAAAGGAGATTTACTTAGTGCATGGTTCCGAGATTCATTAGCTTATTTCCAGCGGAGGAAAAGCAATTGGCCTATAAATGTCCAGATTTAGGAAAAGGAAGTAACAAGACTTGGTATTTTCAAGCATGGTGGAATTTTCATCTGCAATGTGGTGTCGTCGTCCTCGATTGAATGTGTTAAGTTTGCCGGTGTTATGGTCTTCTACAATTTTCCTTTGGGGCAGGATATTGTGAAATAGTATTGGAGAAGCGGTTGTTAGAGATCCCGAGGTGTTGTGGTTTAGGATTGAATCGGTGTTTCTAATGTTGACGGCTCGAGAAAGATGATCTTCGGAAAGGTTTAAAGCTATTAGTGATTTGTGGGCTCAAGAGCTACGAAGATAGATCTTTTATTTAAGGCAATAACTAGGCAGCGAAGGATGAGAAAGTACATGTGGGAGGTGTCATGCGCTGGTTAAATTTTTTAAGGAAGCCAGGTGTAAGAAGCGAAAGTCAAATAGTTGCTCAAAGAAGAGGGTTAGGCCAAAGTGGGAGAGTGGCAGAGCAGCATGTGGATTCAATGGCAAGATAACTATACCCTTTGAGGAATATTTGGAATGATTTGGGAATTTTAGTGGATGGTGGTTGGGTCTACGAGCTTAATTAGAGATATTGGCTAGCATATGGTGTATATGATGGAAATGAGCTGCTTGATATGAAGAAATACACAACATAACTTTGAATTGGAAGATATTGTCGCATATTTGGTTGATGTCCACAGGGAGTGAATGGACTTGTGCAGCTGGTGAATGAGCATAGGCTCGGGTGGGTTATCTCTTGTGAGAAGGTCAACGATCGCGTGATTGGTGAAGCCCATGTGAAGGATTTTACTAGCTATTCGGTAAGAGGTCTAATATGTGAATGTTGCTAGAGATTCAGAGTGTTCATGAAATGTTAACGGAAGGATTCCGAGGAATCTAGCGGTTTAATTGCACAAGGTCATGTCAATAAGAGATAAAGAATCTTGGTGGGTTTCAGAGTTGTGTAATAGTGGCTTCAAGCTAAGTGGGAGAGTCCCACCGCCTATGGTTGGATTGCATGGTCATCTATTTGTGAGATTTCCAGTTATTAGTATATTGATGGGTTATTTCAACTAAGGGGAAAAGAACATAAGAGGTAATTTGAGCAAAGAAATTGTTAAAGGTGTGTTATGGTTGGCCTTATTGACTCATGTTTAGACTTGGGGAAGGATTCAAGATTCATGCCTTGTATAGATGGAGGTTTCAAGGAAAGTGATTTGGCCGGGTGCTTCGTCGAGAGGGTGATCATGTGCTAGAAGATTCATGGAGTTGATTATATTCAGGACCAAGTGAGAGTGGGTGGCTCTCAACAACGGTCCTAGTGGATTCAAAAGTTAAAGTGTGGTGCCTAATGATTTCGAGCCCATAAGTCTTAATAATCGAGCTTTTGCAGCAGATTATGAAAAGAGGCTTGGAATGTTCTATGATATCTTCGGCTTGCAGTGTCACATTTGGGGAAATGAGAGAAAATGATTCCGAATTCGTAGAGGAATTATCATAATGGATGTACTAGTTGAGATGCGAATATGCGCACAAGGAAGGTATGAGGTGGTTCGTGGGATTTGAGACAGTATGGTCTCGTGTTACAAGCGCCACTCGGGATGAGTGCGGATAGAGTTCGTTATGTGTTGAATGGAATTATTCTTATTTCTAAGACAATTGAGGATAATTTAGAAGAAGTAGATTGGTTAGACATGATTAAATTGGCATGATGGTTGCAATGACTAGTTCCTTCAGTGTGATTAAGTTATGCAAGTGATTTGTGACGGTACGTGTGAGGCTTGTCGGCCGCCGTAATTGATTTTATTCAGAAGTATTCTAGTATTATGGCCTGTTATGTGTAGGTGGATCCCGGAAGGGCTATGGTGGCTTAGACCACTACTTGAAGATTTGCATATTCTACGGTTATAAGAATTCACTTATGTATTGCTATGGTTCTCCTGAAATGAGTTAAGTGAAAAGTTTCTATATGATGAAGTATTAATCTATTAGTGGTTCCGGAGTTATGATGAAAATCGTGTTCTGTCACATATTGGCATGTTGGGTATAGTGAGTGGTATGGAATTTGAAGTGAGGATCAAGATTACGGTTCGGTGTTGACATGGATGTCACGAGTTCGGATGAGCAGGAAAGGGATTTGAATGTTTAGAGTAAGATGGCATTGTCTTCAGCATCACCTGAGATCAGTGTTTTGTGGAAAAGGCTTTGCATCCTGGTTATGGATTCTTGACCAATTTTCAGCGTTAGTAAGGCTGGTGCTATGGATGTGCAGACTTGTTATATGTTACGGAAGGTCGTGGGAGCGTGCCCCACGGGAAGATTGTATAAGTGGGGCATGTAGTCACTTGATTGATTGAAGAATTAAACCAAGTACGAAGATTGTGGTGATATTGTTAATTTGAGAATTAATGCCTGGAGGGAACTCGGCTTATTGGGTTGTGGACTCTGGAGGATTGCTCCAGTTATGATGGTTGTTATTGTGTGTTATGGGAAAGAAGGGGGGTTATTATGGACCCAGGAAAGATTATTGGCCTAGTTCAGTACGATCAAGATTGGATTGAGGTTTGTGAATGGATTTAAATATGAATATGGGCTCTATGTCAGGCCGGATGTGTTCATTTCAGCATAGCGCTCCTTATGGAGGAGTATTCGGACGTTGGATGTTATTTCGTCGTCGGCTATTTCATGTTATGCTATATTGTGCCATATGAGTTGCGAAATGGCTTGATAAATTTCTTATGTGTTGAGGTTCCGCGTAACGATGATGTTATGTGAGCAGGATGGCTCTTGAGACTCAAACCATATGTCGCACTTCTGTTGTGCTTGAGTTTTGTAGCTTATGGCGCTACCTGTCTCCCTAGGGATGGTATTATGCACTTAGTGTGTTTGTGACCGATATTCGATATTTTGTAGTAATGAGCGATTTAGCTCGGTGTGTATCTTCTCATGTGAATTTTATGTATAGATCGGGTGGCACGCAGCCACGGGTATGTTGTTTGGATTGGGTTGCACGCCGCAACAGTGTGATGTTGAGTACAGTTTCTATATTCTATATTTGTGTGTTTTGTTTCCCATTTTCTAAAGAAAGTTCGTATTAGTTGCGTGAGTTGAGTAGTCCCTTCCAGAGTTCGTTTTCCTTATGTATCACATTCGAACTGGTAGCTTATTGGCACATTCTAGCATCGTGTGAGACTTTTGGTCAGGTCTAGGGTGGCTTATTGCCTGAGCAGTTCGTACTGGGTGAGATAAGATTATGGGATCTAGGATCAGTGCAATTGAATTATATGAAGTGTATTAAAGAGCAAATACCATTATTTGGTTCAGAATGAGGTGATGGTTCTTGTCAGGAGTATAGATCCAATGATTATTGATTCAGCAGTTGGTTATGAATTTCTACACATCTCTTTCATCGTTGCGGTATTGTAAGAGTTAGAGCAAGACCTATGTATGTCATGAGGTGCAATGGGAGCATTAGAGTCATGGAATTTCGGCTAAATTGATCAGAGAATGTTAATGTGGTCATGTGAGTAAAATGGTGCGCATAGTGTGAATTCAAAAGAGGTGTCCAGTCATGTCTCGGTGCATCGTATAGTGCTTGATACGGTGTTCATATGTTGGAAGTAGGCCTGGCGGAGGATTTCGAATGTTGAAACTGGGTTCTGCGGCCTATTTGCCTAAATAAAAGAGAATATCTTCAGATTTGAGCGAGCTAATATGCTCAATTGAGTTGTGGTAGCACGCGTAGGTGCTCGGGGTACTAAACAGTGATATCGGGCATCTCAAGCGCAGTTCTTAGCACGTTCAAGGACGAACGTATGTTTAAGTGGGAGAGAATGTAACGACCTGACCGGTCGTTTTGAGCTCTAGCGCGTCGTTCAACAGTTCTAGGCCACAAGCAACTTCACTTCAGGTATTATGACTTGTACGCGTGGTTGGAATTGAATTCCGGGAAGTTCGGAGTTGATTTGGAAAGAAATATTTCGAAAGCTTTAAGTTGGAAGAATTGACTAAGATTGGATTTTTGAGTAAACGACCTCGGAATCGTGATTCGAAGGTTCCAATAGGTTCGTGTGATGATTTCGGACTTGGAAGTATGTACGAATCGAATTTTGGAAAACCCGGGAACATTTCAGCACCTATTGTGGAAGTTGGCATTTTTGAAAGAATTTCATAAGTTTGGGTTGAAGTGCACTTTAGTATTATCGATGTCCATTTGGGATTCCGAATCTGGGAATAGCTCCGTATGGTGATTCTGGTGTTGGGAGCGCAATCAGAAGTGAATTCGGAGGTCCGTGGGTCATTTTGGAGTCATTTGGCTAAAGATAGAAATTTGAAGGTTCTTGAGAAGTTTGACCGGAAGTGGACTTTTTAATATCGGGGTTGGATTCCGATTCTGGAAGTTGGAGTAGTTCTGTAATGTCGAATATGACTTGTGTGCAAAATTTGAGATCAATTGGATGTGATTTGATAGGTTTCGGCATCCAATGTTGAAGTTTGAATTTCTCAAGTTCATCAAGTTTGATTTGGGGTGTGATTCGTGATTTTAGCATTGTTTGATGTGATTTGAGGCCTCGAACAAGTCCGTAATGTGTGTTAGGACTGGTTGGTGTGATTGGACGGGGTCCCGAGGGCCTCGGGTAGACTTCGAATGGTTAACGGATCAATTGGGACTTAAAGGAAGAGCTGAAAGGGGTCTGGTTGTTGGTGTAACCGCCGTTGCGAAGGCTTCACCGCAGAAGCAGCCCCGGAGAAGCGAGGAAGGGAACCGCAGAAGCGGCTAGAAGTGAAGGGGTCAGAGGCCATAGTTGCGAAGGAATTTCCGCACCTGCGAGATTGCAGATGTGGTCCGGGCGGCGCAGAACCGGACTGGGCAGCTGGAGGTTTCCCACAAAAGCTGAATTTGAACCGCACCTGTCGAACCGCAGAAGCAGTTAAGTGACCACAGGTGCGAAGGTCGCTGAGTAGTAGAGGATTTTATAAAAACGGAGATTTGGTTCATTTCCTTCCATTTTCTCTTGTTTGGACGATTTTTGGAGAGCTTCAAGTGGGAGTTTTCATCATCAACGGTAAGGTAAGCTATCCCCACCTATCTTGAGTTAAATACATTGATTATGTATGGTTTTTGGCATGAAAATTGGTAGAAACTTGGGGTTAGAGGGAAACCTAGAAAATTGGTATTCTTGGATTTTAACCACGATTTTGGGCATGAAATTAAGAGTAAATTCCATAATCAATGTAAACTTTATCTTCGAAAATATTTGGAATCCGGGCATGTGGGCCACAAGTGAGAAATGACTTCAAATCTGCCACCAGCTTTTCAATTGCACAAAACGGGATCTGGCTAGCACATCAAAATGGCATAAGTCAGGAGGAACAACATGTGCACTGAGTTGGTAACAATCAACGTGCTTTGGGATTCAGGTGAAAAAGAAAGGTTCGGTATATGTCAAATCATGAACAATGCAACAAATAGAGGATGTTGGATTTGAACGGATCAACGGTATTTTCTGTGATAAGGTTGATAGAGAAAGTGATTAACCAATAACAAGCAAGGTCTTCCAAGTGGAAATCAAAGTTATCATGGCAAGTGAAGGAGCAATAGACCTCAAGGCCAAGGCCAGTGACATACGTCAGGAGAGAACAATACGCGCACTAAGTTGGTAACAATCAACTTACTTTGGGATTCATGTGAAATACAAAGGTTCGGTAAATGTCAATTCATGAGCAAAATGCAACAAATAGAGGATGTTGGGTTTGAACGGATCAGAAGTATTTTCTGTGAAAAGGGTGACAGAGAAAGTGGTTAGTCAATAAACAAGCGAGGTCTTTTGAGTTGAAACCAAAGTTATCATGGGAAGTGAAGGAGAAATCATCCTCAAAGTCAAGGCCACAAACCAACCACCATATTTGTAAACTCACAAGTTTTCTTTGTTTAAAACAGGGATGAAAATTGTGTCTAAATCAAAGTTTGGAAGTTTGAATTTTATTTTTTCAAGTGTCGTGCCCAAATTTTGTCAGCACAAAGGCGGTTTGAGAAAGGGAAAGAAAATTTATTCGATCTGCAGGAACCCCCCATGAGGAAAAGCATGGTACAGGGGCAAGGAATTTTTTTCGTTCTGCGGAGATCCTCCAGGAAGTAAGCATGGCTCAAGTAAGTTCATTCTCAACTTTTCAGGACCCTCCTAGATAATTGGATTTAATTTAAAAAATTCAGGGCCCTCCTGGATAATGGGATTTAATTTTAAAAGTTCTCAATACCCTCATGGATAATGGGACCTATTTAAATTTTAAGACCTTCATAGATAACAAGAGTTAGTGTAAGTTCTACCTTTAGGAAATATAAGCTAGCTTTAAAGTTTTCACTCTTAAGATGAGACTTAATTTGAAAATTTCAGGGCCCTCCTGGATAATGAGATTTAGCTTTTAAATTCTTATAGCTCTTTATAGGTAACATGATTCGGTTAACACTCACAGATGTGCCCAGATACCAAACTGGGGTAGAAAGGTTTCTTTTGTTTTGTTTATTTTGTTGTAACCAAGCGCCCACCTGGAGAACAAGGGAATATAGTTTGAGTTTTGGCAATCAGGCGCCCACCTGGAGAACAAGGGAATACAGTTTGAGTTTTGGCAATCAGGCGCCCATCTGGAGAACAAGGGAATACAGTTCAAGTTTTGGCAATCAGGCGCCCATCTAGAGAACAAGGGAATACAGTTTCATGTTTTGGCAATCTGGCGCCCACCTGGAAAATAAGGGAATACAGTTCAAATTTTTGGCAATCAGGCGCCCACTTGGAGAACAGGGGAATACAGTTTCAAGTTTTTGCAATTAGGTGCCCACCTAGAAAATAAGGGAATACAGTTCAAGTTTTGGTAATCAGGCGCCCACCTGGAGAACAAGGGAATACAGTTTCAAGTTTTGGCAATCAGGCGCCCACCTGGAGAACAAGGGAATACAGTTAAAGTTTTGGCAATCAGGCACCCACCTGGAGAACAAGGGAATACCGTTAAAGTTTTGGAAATCAGGCGCCTACCTGGAGAATAAGGGAATACAGTTAAAGTTTTGGCAATCAGGCGCTCACTTGGAGAATAAGGAAATACAGTTAAAATTTCGGCAATCAGGCTCCCACCTGGAGAACAAGGGAATAGAGTTCAAGTTTCGGCAATCAGGAGCCCAACTGGAGAACAAGGAAATACAGTTCAAGTTTCGGCAATCAGGGGACCACCTGGAGAACATGGGAATACAGTTCAAGTTTCGGTAATCAGGCGCCCACCTGGAGAATAAGGGAATACAGTTCAAGTGTTGACAATCAGGCGCCCACCTGGATAACAAGGGAAGTCATTTCAGAATTCAATTCAAGTTAGAAGTAGCAGAAGCTCATAGCAAGAATGCGAGTCAACAATCCGAGATGATCACAGAAGTTAGTTACAAAACAGAATAAGAAAAAAAGAAAGAAGTGAATCCAAAATGCAAAAGTAGAGAGAGATGTGAACTGCTCAAGACATGACTGAAATCACGAGCACTGCATATCCGTTCTTGATCCGAAAAGTTGAAGAAGAATGAACTAGCACCTGTAGCTAGCAAGCGTCAAGGTTCAAATCTAAAGTCTTAATGAAGAACCATTCAAGACTCAAGAGCAAGCTTCAGAAGACTTATAGATAGAAATCTTGTAACTCATAGTTGACAGGCTTAGTTAGTCTTTTTTATTTTTTTTATTTTGATGTAATAACAAAACCGCGAACCGGAACCTCGACGGTACCTCAATCGGCTCTCCACCTCGGTACTCCATCACTATTCCTAATTCTGAACTACACGTGGCCTAATTCCTTTATAGCAAAGGATATGTAGGCAGCTCAGATATCAGGGCTCGGTTACATTCTCCTCCCTCTTAGTTTTTGGTCTCCTTAAATAACGGTCCGGTCAGTCGTTCTTTGTCTGAAAACTCTTCACATTTCCAGTCAAAGAGGGGCAACTATAGACATGTGAGTTTTGACCCTCCCCGAGATTTCACCCATTTTAGCGTAAAATATTTAGTTTAGGCCTAATATCAATATTTCAATTAGTTTTGACTCTTTTACTTTATTATATAAAAAAAATTACAAAAATATTTCTTCTTTTTAGTTGCTTTTAGTTTATTAATTTTCATAAAATCAAAAAATACAAAAAGTAGTACCTTATATTTATTTTAATGTGATATTTGAAAATATCAAAAAAATAGGGTTGTTTTAACGATTAGTCTTATCTTAATAGTTATTTTACTTAAGTAGGATTAATTGGTAAATGAGGTCGTATTTTTAGTCTTGTCCACGGAGAGCATAAAATTTGGGCTCAAACGACTCGGGGCTAAAACGTGGCCAAGTCGTGAAGATTATCAGACCAAGTGAGACTGCAGGCCATTATATTACTTCCCGATATGAGTTTTGAGTTGGCTTTGACGTTTTCACTAGTTGAAATGTGTACAAGGAAATATGTTACTATTCGAACTAAGATTATCAATATTGAATTTCGGACCAGCCTTATTCCATGGTTTTCTTTTTTGATTTGTTAAAGCTGAGAGAACATTTAAATGCCTTTTCTTTAGAAAGCTTCATCTTTGGCCTCGATTCCAGCGTGAACATTGATTAAAGTGTGGGTTTGAATCCGTGTTTGGTTGAGTTTCCGGTGCTAATTCGGGTTTCGTCCGCGGTTCGTCACATTTTTGAGTGTTAAACATTAAAACAACCGATTTTCCGGCTACATTGAGGTCCAATTCTATCATCCTCTATCCGTTTTATTTAAGTTTAATGTTAAATGTTTGTTTGGTGATATGATCCCGTTGTTTTTTGTAATTGTTCTCCTTGGTTTTGAATTTGTTGGTTATTTGCTCGTGTTTACTCGAATTGGTTATAACTGAACATGATTTTGTCACAGTATAAAAATTGGATTGCTATTCATCAACAGAACTACGTCAAATTAGATTAAAGGGGCTCGGGTGCTAAAGTTTATGAAATTGAGCCTTTAATTGTCTATCGCTTTGTTACTTGCCTATATTTGCAAGTAGCATGTTTTAGGCCGTTAATATTCATAAGTATCCATAGCTTGCTTTAGGTGCGCTATAATAAATCATCACAACTACGGGTACGGTTCCCGTGGCGTAGTTGTGATACCTAACTAGTCTTAAATATGAATATCCGTAGTTTTTTTTAATTGAATGCATTTCCTTTGAAAGAAATTGAGGCGCGTCATTCACACAATTGAATCACCCAATCTATTGCCCTCATATTAATTATCTTAACTAATATAGAAAAGTGCCTTGAACTTTCGTAGTTTTCCTTAGGCGCGTTAATTAAATAAACTATCATAGTTACGAGTACGATTCCCGTGACATGATTTGCAACGTGTAACCAAATAATTAGTTGTATAACAATCGGATTATTAAAAGCGGTTTTAAAGGAATAAGAATGCACATAGGTTTCAAAAATGTTTTAAAATCAGATAAATAGGCCATAATAACAGTTGAGCGACTGTGCTAAAACCACAGAACCAGGAAATGCCTAACACCTTTTCTCGGGTTAACAGAATTCCTTACCCGGATTTCTGTGTTCGCAGACTGTAAAACAGAGACAATCTTTCCTCGATTCAGGATTTGAACTGGTGACTTGGGATACCATAAATTATCCCGAATGGCGACTCTGATTTTTAAATAAATAATCTCGTTTCAATTATCATTTAAATTAGAAAAACTCCCTTATACCTCTCCGGGGTGTGAAAAAGGAGGTGTGACTTATATAAATTGAATTGTTATGAATATTAGGGTGTATTTGTATTGGTTTGCTCGTTATTTGGCTAGTTTTGTAGCATTGGAACATCGATTTGAGTCGTCGGAAGGGCTTGGAAGGCGGTCATTGGACTTCAAAGCGAGGTAAGTCTCCTTTCTAACCTTGTAAGAGGAAATTATCCCCATAGGTAAATTAATTGATTATGTGCTTCTATTTATGGGGGGCTACGTACGCACGAGGTGATGAGAGTCCGTGCATAGCTACTATTATGTTTAAGTCCGGGTAGTCTAGGACCTAAAAGCATGCTATACTCTGAATATTTCTAATCTTATTGACAGTTTGAATTGCTTAAATCACATTGAATTAGTAAATGAATTTTTAAAAAGATTAAACTTCATTTTCTTAAATTGTTAAAAGAGAATTGGCTTTTCTTTGGATAATTGTTCCCTAATGACTTCTTGATTGATTGTTTGTGTGTGTTTAATTTTAGAATGGGTCGGACGCCTCAGCAAATTAAATAGATGCATCTATGGTTCGTGCCACTTGATCCTCTAGCAGTACACAATTTCAATACTTATTGGATCGGGTCGTACGACCTCAGTATGATTTGCGCATGTTTGTAATGCTTGCTTGAGATTTACAAGTTGATATTTTCTCCCTGACCTGAGATAAATTGATAAATAATGGATTGTAAATTTGGAGATTCCTAAATGTAAAAAGGGATGTTTACTTGTTTCTTGACTTACTTGAGTTTACTGTCATGTTAATGAATGATTATTCGCATTATAATATATTATTATTGGACCACTAGGAAGTGTTGAAGTCGACCTCTCGTCTCTACTTCTTCGAGGTTAGACGGGATATTTACTAGGTACACGTTGTTTTCGTACTCATACTACACTTGCTGTGCATTTTGTTGCATAGGTTCATGTGTGGCTTAGTGGTGTAGCGGCATGGTTGATGTTGGGGCTTAGGTGAGCTGCATCTTGCGAGACGATCCGCAGCCAGCAGAGTCTCCTTCAGAGTATTGTACTGTATTTTTTCATCCCTGTCCAATTGTATTCCAGGCAGTTATTATATTTTATTCCATTCCCTAGTAAATGCTCACGCACTTGTGACACCGGGTTCTAGGATGAATATGGGGTATTTAGTATTAACTTTTAAATATTTTTTTTTAATTTAAAATGATTATCTTTTACTAGTAAAAATGAAGAAAAAATCATAATTTTCAAATTTATTAAAACGAGAATTTAATAAAGTATTTATGGTTGTCTTGACTGATAACGGTGTCCGGCTCCATCACGACCCTTAGTAGATTTTGGGTCGTGACATCTATTATCGATCTCTCATCGTCCTCTGCCATCTTTATTAGTTGTGATTGGACTATGATGCCCAACTCTGCAGTTCTTTCTCTTGCTTCTGCCTCCTTCCTTAACTAGTGAAAAAGTCTTTCGGGTTCAGGGTCAGGAGGAGGAAGATTGTTTAAACGGTTACTTCTTCTTAGAATTCAATTTGAACACCTGTAATAGTAAATAAATTAACACTCAAACCAACAACGAATAACAACTTATTTCATACAAGTAGCTAATTTCTAATTCCTCGGTAACATCACCAAAAGTTTTTTGAGACCAAATGCACACACAAGGATATGCGATCGACAAATAATAAAGTAATTCGAAACTATCATTCCATGAGGTTTTATGATTAACTATCGTCCAGTCTAAACTACTTATAAGTTAATTGCACAAGCAGTTATGAAGAAAATGTTGTGATTTTTTCTACTAAAAATTATTACAAAACTAAGAAACAAGAAAGAAATTAAGGATGCAAAGCAAGAAAACAAACTCTTACGAGAAATTTAATGAGATGAAAATATTCTGGGATTATGGGATTAATGTCTCTCCTATTGCATTCTTCCAATTGATTCAATTACTTTATGTATCTAGTTTATTGTTTAAAATGGTTTATTATGCTCGTGAAGTTGTTTCGACGTTTTACTCGCTTATTCAAGACAATCTAATACTATATGTCTAGATAATCAGAATTAACAAGAATGCATCTATATCTCCTACAAAAATAACCAAAGCAACTAGATTATGCCTATCCTAATTGCGAATCTATTTTCTGATCCCCAAATTCAGAAACTTACTTTATTCAATTTTATATACAATATATAGTTTTCACTTCGAGTTCAACTATAAATTCATATATTCTACTGTTAGCTATGCCATAAAATAATCAAGTGCAAGTTTGAATAAGCAAATTAATATAATAATTCAAGCACTATAATCAACCGTCAAACAACAATAACCAACAATAACTCATAACCCTAGAATAATAGGGTTCTTATCCATTCATATTCATAACAACAATTAAAGTGTTGTTTTTAAACATAAAAGCTATGAATACTAGATGAATGATAGAAAAATGGATGAAATCCGTGCTCCGTTCATGTATCTAAGCCTTTGTCGCCTTCAACATATGACCAACCCCTCACTAATCACGTTTAGGGAGTATTTATAAGCTAGGGCCGAAGTCTCCAAGTCCAAAACCATGTAGGAAATACTTAATTCGCAGACTGGAAAAGGGTCCAGGCCCTTAATCTTGCGAGGCCTCGACATGGGCGTGCTAACGACCTTGCGGCGCGAGGCTGGTCGCTAGCTTCACCTCGCCAAGAGCCAGGCGTCGCCTGGCCTGGGGCCTGGTTCTTGGCCTTTTTTGATTTTTGCCTTTTCGTACTCTTTTTGTGTTATTTCAGTATCCTTGTGCACAACCTTTACTCATTTTTATATTCGAACGATCCTATACATAAAAATAACTCAATTAAGCTTAAACGTCGCCCATATTAGCATCGATGGGAAATAGATTGTTGATTGACAATACCGTGATAAGGTTAAATATACATGGTCTTTCTAGATGTAGTTATTATAGCGAACCTAAAGAAGAGACGTTGGATCATCTATTTAGGGACAATGACATTGCAACAACTATGTGAAGATTCTTTAGCAACATTTGTGGTGTGATATTAAGTCCTATTCTTCGACATAGGATCATGATTTGGTGGCTGCAGAAGCCTATGAACAAGGTTCAGGAAGTAATGTTCCAATGCCTTCTCTCTCTGTAATATGTTGGGAGATTTGAAAATTCAGGTGTTCAGCTAAATATGAGGGCACCAATATTTTCTACAGGTGTTCAGCTAAATATGGTGGTGATTAATAAAAATAGAACTATCTTCACCTATGACAATAACTTTGCCCCGCGAGGTTAAAGCCATGATGAAGATGGATCAAAACAACATTCCTGCTTTCAAAATCGGGCCAATGAAAAATGAGCTCAAGTGTTTATGGATAGTCCTCTTATCTTAGGTTATTGTTCGAAAACTTTAATTCGATATCTTAAGCACAGTCAACATTTAGATTGCACAACCTTTTTATCATGGATATGATCCCAGGTTTCTATCTAATTTTGTAATGGAATGATAGTGTACATTCCTCATTTAGGATCAAGAGGTTAGACAATATATCTCCCCTCTCTTTTGTACAATTAGTTAATATCCTCGTGCTTCGCGCGATCGTATAAGCTTCTGAATAAACATGAAACATCAAAAATTAAAAGGAAAAATTGTTACTTTAGTCCGTGTCGTCTATTTTTGTTTTGGCCTTTGTGATATCTCACTTAAAACTTTTAATTAACCAAAGTGAGTGATTTTAGTCCTATTATTAACCGAAGTTAAGATTGCAAATATAATGTTTATTACTATAGAGGGCAATTTGAGTATTACAGCTAAAATTTAATTTTTCCATAGTTATATCTGTAAACCCACTGACCAAATCATATATGCACATAGGCAACCTCATATCCAGGGAAAAAAGAGACCTCATAAAACAAAGGCAAATCCATCGAATGCTTCTTGGATACATCTTCAATAGTGATTTTCCTTTTCTTTTGTATAAAAAAATATAAAAATATTTCAAGAACACATGGAATACATTCAAAACCAGAATATGATTTCTTGTTATTATTGCAGAGAAATGTTTATTATTGAACTCTAAGCAGTGGCGTAGACACATTAGTAGGGGGAGGCAAGGACCAAAACCGGAATTAGGCAATAACACAAGGATTAGAATGACTTTTTTTCCAAATTAAAAATATAACAGACATCTAAGGTAGGACATACACACACACACGCAAAAAGAACAAATAAGAAGGAAAAAAACATAAACTTCTTTAAAATAAGCATGAAATATCCAAAATAAAAAATAAAACACGTATATGGCAGGACGTACATACAAAAAAAGAACAAATATAGAAGGAAAGAAATGTATGTGAAAAAAATAATTACAAGAGAAGCGATCTCTCAATTGGAAAAGCGCCAACTCTCATTATATAAAGAGCAAAATATTTAACGTACATAAGTCCTCTCTCCACGCAGAAACTGACTGATGCACATATGAGAGGTTGATTGAGGTATGTAGGAAGGTTGTTCATAGAACTCACATCCTGTTTGTAAAGCAAAGTTTGTTTCTCAAAGGATTTCCCTTATAATTGTGGGAATGAAGGCCTTGAGATGTGCAGCTATATAAGAGTCCATATATACTAAAAGAATTAGAGAAAAGTGATTCACGTGTAGTGAATTATTGCCGCCAGGGGAAAGAAACTGATTCTAAATCGTCATTTACCTCTACCCCAAGTTCATTCCTATTCAAATATATGTTCTCATATATACACATGTTTATCGACTTAAATATGATATTATCTCTTCTTTCCTCTGTCACATTATAGAGAACATATTCTTGTAAAACACCACCAAAATCTATCAAGAAAGTTTCTGCGTGGGAATTTTTTCTTTAAAAAAATTAGGCATTACATGTATCTTCGGTGCACCAATTGATACATTTCATATATTAAGTATTTAAATCTTTAATACGAAAGTGATTCTCCTTCATTAATAATATAAAAGTGTCATTGTTAACTATAAATACCTCTAAATAATAATGTTACGATTTTAGATTTAAAAAAACAAAGTATTTCATTTTCAAGAATAGAGTAAGATGTCGTGCACGATACAATTTATTCCAAGAACGCATTAGTTCAAAAAAGAAAAGCACTTAATCTTCACCAACCAGGTTATGCTCAAACCGCAAGAAGTTTCTTGTGATTAGCCAAAGAAACCACATGAGAATTCTTTGTTTCTTTCAAAGAACTGGAACTCAACTTTTCTGGCCAAAATCTGGTACGTGAAAGCTTTTTGTTATGCAGAAATTATCAGTGCGGAAGTGACGAACTTTGACGCATCTTTAGAATATTACCAAATTCTCACACTTTCTTTCTCTCGCTGAAGTGACGATCTTCAGAATAGTAGAAAATTCTCACTCTTTCTTTCTCTCTGTATTTTGTTGTTTATCACAAAAAAAATTGGAGTGTTTGGTTATGTTGATCACATATTTCTTTGCGACATTATAAATGAGAAGAAGAAACTGTTTAGGCATGTGCAATAAGTGGGACGTGGCTTTTAAGTGACACGAAAGAAACCGTTAGGTACAAATGAAACGTTTCGCTTTTAATTTTGAATAAATGGAAAAAATGAGGAAAAAGGCAAAAAAATCAGAAAAAAGATAAATGTGAATCCTGGTTTAAGAGAGGTGTCATGTTAGCAGTTATTGGCCCTCCTCTATATCTCTCTTTCTCTCTATATATATATCATGGAAAAAATGCATAGAAATAAGGAAAAGGATAAATGTGATTCCTGGATTAAGGGAGGTGCTATGTCAGCAGTTGTTGGCCCTCCTTATATGTATATAAATAAAGAGAGAGAGACAAAGAGAGAGATTGTTGGGTTATCAATACATTGGTTATGGTCTGCCAAACCCCCCTCCACCTGAAGAAGGCTAATATTTTTTTATTATATATCTTTAACTCATGATACACAGGGGCGGATGCACCTTGGTGTAAGCGGTGTCATCCGACACCGCTTCGCCGGAAAAATTCACTAAAAATATGTAAATTATCAATATCCTGTTAAATAAGATGAAATGACGTTGATTGACAGATATATCTTGCTAGCTCTCTTGGTCATGTGTTCCTCTTTTATAGGAGATATCATGAGTTCGAACTTCAGCAACCTCTATTTTAAACCGAGTAGACTTTTTTATGCATTTTCTGCTTAAAATTTTTTGTTCCATTAACAATATTTTTCCTCTAAGTATGTTCCATGGCACGTTTTCTTTCTATCATTTTCTTAGGGGACGATGAAGTTGGTCCAAATCAATTTGCAAAGTCAAATAATGAAAGTTTTTAAGTGATTGTTTAGTGTTATATATAGAAAAAGTAGTTTTTAGTATTATTTCTAATAAGGATATTCTAAATATATTTCAAAAAATGAAAACTTGTCGAGTGGGGTTGTAGTACTCCAATATACTTGAATTTACTTTTTAATCAGATTCGAATTTGTATTATTTTAATGTGTAGCATTATAGTAATTTGTTTATTTGTTTATTTTTTTAACGTGACACCGCTTACAAAAAATTCTGCGTACGCCTCTGATGATACATATATACATAATATTAGGAGAAGTATCATAAAGAGAAAATGCACAATATTTGATTATTTTCACAGAGCATGAATCAATTGTACAAGAATGTTTATGAACATAATGAATTCACACATTTACTCAGAGTAACGAATCTTAATTTGACTGCAATAGCGTTAATCAATTTTTTGGCCCGCCTAATATTGAGGCTAACAAGTACATTATCCTTGAGGCAAATGAAGATATATGAAATTATGATTTTGCTAGCTAGTAGATGAAAATATACAAAGGGAACAAAGTGTATCCTTTAAGGCATGAGATTGAGTGCAAGGTTAGGTTACAGAAACAACAAAACTATAGCATTACATGGAGGAGGTCATCCTCGTCTATGCTATTGTAACTAGCATTGAGATTGATGCTGGGTATTTTTTTTGTTCGGAAATATGTATTTTTAGTCGCTCTACATATATGTGAATTATATACACAGTATATACATATTTTATAGTATATTTTTAACTAATGAATACAATTACTTTTGGCTGACCAACTAATTCTGTATTTACCTTTTTTGGGGTGTGTTATCTTCAATATTTTATATTTTGTGCTTGCTCTTTAAGTCTTGAATTTTATTTTTCCTCTTAAATCTCAGCAATATGTGGTTGCTATGAAATACGAGATGAACCTTAATTTGGTAAATTACAGTTTGCTTTAGATATAATGAAATTCTGCATTGGATAAATTTTGTAAGAAAACAGTATTGTAAAAAACTCTTAATGCTTGACTTTGTTTTAATAATTAATTAGATAGATTAGATTCAGAAAAGTTAAACTTTTATATTCAAGTCGAAACCGCTGGCAAGAAGGAAAAAGAAGAGAATTAACAAAGGAGAGGTAAGTGAAAACAAGCTCTATTTGGCAGATCTTCCCAAAGTACCCTTACCCCAATATTTATTCACTGATCTATCCCTTCTCCTCGACCCCCAAAATATATTTCAAAACCCTAGAACCGCAATATCCAATTCTAATTTCTAAAAGCTTTGTGTTCTCCGGGAGCAATTACAATCCAGAATACTCACAAACGATTGTTCAATTAAATAGCTATTTCATCAATTCTTCGAGAAAGGTGCGTTTTCTTAGCTTATTACCTTGTAAATTTTGGGTTTTTGTAGCCCTAATTCTTCGATTTTTGAGAACGTATTGAATGTTTTACTTCATTTGGGGGTTTTAATTACCTTAAATTGAATAGATTATTTCTGTGCTTAACTGAATTTTTTTACAATATTTTGGTATTGTTTTTTTTTTTCTTTATTTGCTAAAAAGCCCCCTCCCCCCCCCCCCCCCCCACATTGTTTAGGTTGTTAATTTCTGCAAGATTCAACCGATTACTTCTGTTTGATCTTATCGAAATTTCTACTTATATAACTTTTAGGAATTTCATTGATTTTTTTTGCTAATCATGATTCGAATTTAATTAAATTTTTTGTTTATTTTGTATTTTTTAGGCTTTGAAATTTCATAACTTCAGTTCACGACTTCTATGAGATTTCATCTGAATATTTTCATTTTTATTGTTCTAGGGAATTTCATCGAATTTGTTTATTGCTAATCACAACTTTAAGCCAATTACGAGAATTTTTTTAATGAATTTATTGGGATCATTTTCCTTAATTGATAATCAATCCTAATTTCTTCGAGAAATAGCAATAAAAATCTAAAAATCTCGAAAATCCATAAAGATATTGAGCTAATGGTTTAACAGTTGTGCAGCTTGGTTCAGTATTGCAATTAATTTGTAGGCGATTTGGCATATTAAACGGTTTTTTCAGGTAATGGAGATGTTGTGAAGGCTTCTTTTTTAGTTCGGGGTCTATGGTCAACTTTTTTGTCTATTTTAACTCATCCTTTTTGTATAATGAAGGAGGGTTGTATATGAGTTTTTTGAGATTAGGTTTTGAGATATTTAGCCTATCGGTTTGCTGAGTTTTTGGTATAATGTGTGAACAGTAAACATATTTGAGGGGTGTTGGCTGGAACTCAAACACGTTCTCCTCTGGTCTATTTGAACTTAATTTTCAGTGCTTATGTTGTATTAGAATCTATTTACAGAATTTTTGTTAGCGTTATAACTTTTTGTCTTATCACAGGTTGTGGCTGTTGGAAAGAAATTTTGCTCAAATGAGGTTCAAAAAGGGTGATAAGGTGGAAGTAATGAACAGAGCTGAGGTGCCAATCTCATGGCGTGCTGCCGAGATAGTGTCTGGTAATGGCCACACTTGCAGTGTTAGATATGGTTCCGGTTCACCAATGCAAAGTGAAAATATCGAAGAAAGGGTATCAAGGGAGATGATAAGGCCCTGCCCCCCTGTAGTGCAGTGTGTGGAGACTTGGGCACCTGGGGACATTGTGGAGGTATATAATGACTGCTCTTGGAAAGTAGCCATCATGCTCAGTATTTTACCACGTGATCGTTATTTGGTGAGACTACTTAGTTGCTCTCTGGAACTTAGCATTCATATATCAGGCATGAGAGATCGACAAAATTGGAAAGATGGCAAATGGATTTTTATCAGAAAGGTACATATTCTTTTTCATTTTATTATTATGTTTTGGCTTTACGAAGAAATTTAAGCTTGTTATAAAAAATTTGTAGTAATTTGGAGTTGCTCTCATCATTTATCTGCTCTTTTCCCTGCCTTTGTTTTTAATTAGAAAAAGTTCATTTGACGGGATTATTTTGTATTGCTGTCTACGTAAGATCCATATATGTTTTTAACTAGATCTTTTTATGAGAACTGTTTCATTTGCGTATATGTGTCTCTATGTGTTCAGTCTCTGTAGCAAAAATGGACTGGACAAGGTATAGTCCGTGTAGCTTGAATAATATGGGAAGTGGGTTTGACCCTAGTGGTTAAGTGTTCTAGATTATACGCATCAAATCAAATTATAAATTATTATTCTAATTGATGGCAGTTTCGGTAGCGTCTATGCAATGAGGGAACAGTTTTGTACGTCTGTGTAGTTGTCCTTACACAGTATTGTATTTGATGTGCTTATGGTAATAAGCAGGTGAATTTTATATATGATGCATATGGTGTATCTTTCAATAATTTGTATAAAAAATTCAGAATCTATTTCTTCCTTGCCTTCCCTGATCTCACTATTGTTTTCTTTTGTAGGGTTTTGATCAAGCTGGGACCCAGAGATCTAACAAAATTTCAGCTCAAGATTGTAATCGGAAGATGAAGTCGCAGCCGCTGCAACTTGATGCACATACTAAAGTTCTTGGAGAAACTGATGGTTTAGCCACTGAAGGAAAAAATAGAGGACAAGAGTCTTGTTTAATCTCATCAAGATCCCTAAAGAGAATGTCTCCTTATTGCTCGTCTGGTGTTGATTCACTTTATGGGAATGCTCAGAAATATCAAGCAATTGAGACCGATAATCGCAGGCAACGAGCAGCTCTGGTGACCTTACAGGAAAAGGTAGATGCTGTTGCTTACCCAAGAGGAACTCTGGGTGAAAAATACGTGCATACTTCCATTAACATTAGATCAAATGGATTTAATGAATTGGAGAGAGAAGATTTAGGTGGTGTCATTGGCTTTTCCCCTAGGAGAAGCTTGGAACCTAGTGATTCTGATAGCGATGCCTGCTCTGTTGGTAGTTGTAGTGTCACTAGTGAGAGACCAAACGAATTATTAGGTCATCTTCTACGAGTTTCACATCGAGTGTCAGGTTGCCTTTGTAGTGATGCTGAGTCGTTTTGTGGTTCAGGTCCTTCAGGATATAAGGAGAAAAGTCATAATAATCCTCCAGAAAAGGAATTGGCAACAAGTGTTCATAGATTAGAGTTGCATGCTTATCGCTGCACCCTGGTGGCATTATATGCTTATGGACCATTAACTTGGGAAAAAGAAGCATTATTAACCGATCTTCGTATAACACTGCATATTTCAAATGATGAACATTTGATGGAGCTAAAGAACCTAATTTCTTCTAAAGGTTCATATTATATCAAATAGCAGCTGTAATGTTTTTCTTTCTTTTCTTCTCTATGTTAGGTTCCTGTTGCTAACAGAATTGTAAAAAGCCAGATGTCATGTTATGTTTTGTAACTTTGGAGGTTCAGTTTAATACAGTTTTTCTGACTGTTCACTTTTGTAGTATGGGATCTTGTATCTATTTTTTTATATTGGAAATATGTATCAACATATCATGGTGAATGACTGTACTGATTCATGTCCTTGTGCGGTCAGGGTTTTCTTCAGTTCACTTTTATCTTGTGATTCCTATGCGCAGTATAGGACTACATTGCACACATTAGAAATATCTATTTTAGATCCAAAGCATCATGTAGCACAAAATATACGCGGGTATAGGAGTGATAGTGCACTGTATCCTTCATTGAAGTGTGTGTTAAAGTTCTTTCGTACCTCTTAAATGATTGTACGAGGAGCTTTTGCAGACTAGATGCCAAAATATTTGAAGGAGGGCACATGCCCATTAATGTAGGCTGTAGTTGAAGATTAACTGATGCAAATAGTTGAAGGATAAGCCTGGAAGTTTTTTATCTGAATATTTAGTTTGTACAGCCTTCAGATGTAATTTGGAATTTCGCTTAGCTGTATGAAGTGGTGGTTATAACTTGGGACTAGAAATTTTAAGTCTTATCTACTTTTCCTATGAATCTTTGTATATAAGCTCTAATCTGCACAACTTCCCAATGTTACTAAATGGTTTTAATATGTATTTATGGACAGAATTTTGCTGTCTATAAAAAATTTGGCAGCATATGAAGCTCCTTTTTGAGGATATTATTAATCAGTCCCATGCGTATTCCAGGGCCGAAAATTGAAGCATCATCCCTTGCTTCCATATGTATAAAGATGATGCTGGGATTTGCGGCCATTCAAGTGGGCATAAAATGGGGATACTGTAAGCATCTGCTTTCCCAGAAATCTTGGCAAATCTCTCGTATCACAGGTTTCCTATTTTGTTTGCAGTTTAACTTTGTTTGTATCTGAGCTTCAAATCTGCATAAATTCCGTCTTTCCGATGGAAGTAAAGGAGTTGATGATATGTTCTTTGCAGTTCTTCATGGAAGATTTGTTGTTGAAAGATGTAGACATGTAGTGAATTTTGTTTGGTACATTCTATATAACTTTAGGTAAGCCCACATTTGCTATCAAATAATTTGGGTTTCATTACCGTGGATGGTGGTTAGATTTAAGATCTGCTGGTGATTCTATAATGTGGTGTTTTCTGTATCTGTTTCCCATGTTTCCCTATTATAAGTAGGTCAATTGCCATTGTTTCCTTTGCATTTTGAATTATTCCTTGAGCAGATATATACTACTACAACAACAACAACAAACCCAGTAGTTTCCCACAAGTGGGGCTTGAGCAGATATATAATTGTAGCAAATTTTAATTTCACGCTGATGGTGTATTCTTCTTCTTATTCTTTATTTGTCCATTTTAGGCTGTTTGTTGGTTTATGGATAATTTTTTGGCATTTGGAAAATCTATAGCAATTTATTGTTTCATATTGGAATCTGTTTCAGGCAGGTTCTCATAATATGTTCCTTATAGAAAAAAGGGAGAATTCTTTTTTTTTTTTTTTGTTCTCTTATGAATAATAATAATAAAAAAGAGAGAGAGAGAATGCAGTATATGTGCTGGAATGAGTTCTTAGCTTCATCTTATTAAGTTTTGGAGCAAATAACAAACAAGTTGAATAAGCTTGACAAAGTTTTTCACTACTTTTACGATGTCAATCAATTGGTAACATGTTAAACTCCATGCACGATGATGTCATTTAAGGAAGTTGGTTCCAGTTTAGATCTATCAAGGCTGCAGGATCATATTTATTGATTTTTTTTTTTGTAAAGCAATAAAATCATATTTATTAATCAATCAACTACATCTCAGTCCCCAAATATGATTCATTATATCTGTTCCACTCTACTCAGACCCCCAACGAGCTCATTACTATGTGGATTCATCATAAATTGATTATATTTACGCGTGTTGTTAATCTACCGCAACCCTTCTTTTATCCGGTCTTGAAACCTGCTACACTCTGAGTATAGTTGTTGTTAGACTGCATAATTTTTGTAAAACAAGATCTAGCTGCATTGAGTAAACAAAGAATTCACTAGGATAATGAATTGAAGACTCATTTTTGTTCTTTTTGTACTTGCTAATAGCAGTACTTGAAAGAATTCCTTCTGTCTTTTTTCAGGTTTAAATGGTCTCTTAGAATCATGCTTTATATTTGCTAAGCTGGAGTTTAGTTTATGTGTTTTGACAAAAGGAGCTGAGTGTGTAGACATGCACAGGTTCCATTATATACATGCAATGTGTTAAAGAGATGTCTAACCTACACAACAGCTTAATTGGCACAGAATCTCAGTTATGGTGCTAATATGCTGAAACATATAACTCTTCCTTACTAACTCCAATAGGTTGGTCGTGTGGCACATTCCTTATGGATAATAGATGGGGTTTTTTATGAGAATTTCAATTCATTTTTATGTGTTGAGAATTTATCAAGACTAAGAAGTTGACTGCTGAACTTGCCTATGGAATATTTTTATGTGTTGGTCTGTGCACTTCTAACTGTTGCTTTAAATTGAGGTCAAACTGCAATCTTTCTAAGGAGTCAGTTGTTAAACTGCTCATAGGGGAATATTTGTTATATGCACAATCAGTTTGACATAATCATCTAGTTCATATAACATTTTTGGCTAATCTGTTAGTTCTTATTGGGCTTATTCTCCTGGTAGAAAAGGCGTCTCAAGCGAGAAGATACTTGTCTTCCTGACTTGGTTGATGCTTTAGTTATTGCAAGGTGGTACAGGCGAACTAATGTTCTCATGTAGTAATATGCTGTGTCCCATCCACAACACTACAAGGTAAGTGCTAAACACGCGTGTTGACCTTCTCCTAACCTTGCTTACCCTGGCTGCACTTTTCATAATGTTAGTTAAGGAATATTTCTTGATCTCAAATTTTTTTCTGGTTGTATTGGGTCAGGGAGGATGGGGCCGTGGCTGAAGGGGCGTTTCACCTGGCAGAGGTGCCAGTTGATACCTCAAGAGGTTATTCCAGATACCTGTTTGGTAGTCATCCTTGTCTTTTTCTTTATTTTCTATGTGATCTTATCATACTCCCAGTTTGATGATTCTCTCATCTACCAAATTACTCTAGGACATCTGCACTTTGGATATTTCTCCAAGCTAAAGTTGTACATTTGCACTTTAGCAAAATCATGTATTTCAAAATGAGAATCTGCTCAAGTATGAATGCTTTAGATTGCTTAGTTTTAATGAATTGCACCCAGATTTCTATACTTCAGGAATAATTTTTGGCAATTTCTCTATGTTCTCTGTTATGTGAATGGAAGAGACAACAAAAAAGTTGAGGGTGTTCAGAATTCCATTATTGCCATTTGAGGTGTTGAGTTCTGGTTAGACATTTTTTGAGTTTCTATCTTTTGAAAGGTGTTTACAGCAGGCCAAACTGGGCATGTGGAAGCATGATGAGGGGTTTTAGATAGTGGTGTTGCCTTTTTCACTTTGAGAAACCTGAGAATGCCTTGATCCACTACGTTGAGGTCAGATGCAAATTGTACAAGGAAAATAGGAAAAAGGAAAATGATCTTGACTTATTATCTTAAAAAGCGAATCGTTGAGCATAATGAGTTGAGCTAAGGAGTCATTTGGGTGGTGCCTCAGGACGTGAGAAGCTTACGAGTTTAACCCATTATGCATCACGTGGACCATATGATTGGAAAAACACAATAGATGCTTTGAAGGAAAGAGACAACCTACCTCTTTTGTGGAAAATAGATGTCAGCAGGCTTTTTATGCTAGGGAGCAATATGCTGGATAGTCCATCTTTTCTTTTGAATTTCTTGGAGGGTATGATGCTGTTATGATGCACTTGATTCTCTCTTTTGTACTTCTATAGTACCTTCTTTTTACTTCTTATCATAAAATACCTTAGTTTACCACACAAAAGAAAGAGTTGACGTAAGGAGTTTGCAATCTCATTACTTCATTCTCAAAAAAAGTTTGCAATCTTCTTACTTATGCTCTGCAACCAATACAGGCCTTTTTGCCTTTTGTTTTGTCGGCCATGGATTGATCAAGCTTGTAAACAAGCCATTAAAACTAGGTATGCATCAGCCCTGTTATCTTTGCAGCACCCTGAGACAATGAACTGTCTTATAGAAACCATTTTGTTTTCCTTTATGCAGTTAATTTCACTGCCTGGGAGTTGGGGACATGACAATGACACCGAGATTGGGAATTAAATCCTAGAAGAGGCTTTAATGATTGGGAGATGGAAGAAGTAGGGCAATTACTCCAATTACTTGGCACAACAGTGGTGGAGGAAGACAAGGAGGATCTTATAGTTTGGACAGCAAGCAATGATCTGTGATATTCTGTCAAAAGCTGTTATGATCTTCTTCAGGAACAAAATGATCAGTATGAATCTAATTGGCCATGGAAAATGTTATGGAGAACCAAAGCACCTACCAAAGTAGAGAAGCAATTTAACTCAAGATAATTTACAAAAAAGGGGATTCTGCCCAAGTAACAAATGCTACTACTTATGTGAAGAAGGGTTGGAAAGTGTTAATCATCTAGTTATCCATTGTAAAATTGCTAAACAGTGCTGGGAGCTTTTTCTGAATCTATGTGGCGTTTCGTGGGCTATGCCTCCCGACATAAGATCCTTACTGGTCAGTTGGCAAGGGCAGAAGGTATCAAGGACTATGCGTTAATCCTTGTGCTTGTGTTTGTATTCGTGGTTCCATTTACTTATGGCTTTTAGAGAAGTTATCAAAAGTTGGGTGTGCTTGAATTGTGCCGAAACTCCTCTATTGATGTAAGAATTCGAAGAAACACTTGTATATAAATGCCGACGAAATTTGTACATCTCATCCTAATATAAAAGATCTTCTTTGATAATTCATTTAAGATTTAACTTTAGAGCTGGGAGCATGGTAATTAACAATCTTGAAAGGATTGGATTCGTATGAGAGAGAGCCCAAGTAGGGATTAGGAGAAGGCGGCAGTCAAGTCTTTTGTGTTGTTATTGTGTCTCTGTTCACCTATCATTCTTATTGCACATTAGACTTTTGTAGTAACACATTTCTAACTAGGATAGAACGGAAATACTGTTGAACAAGAACACATAAAATAAGCAACCACAGTAGCTTCATCTATCCAAATCGGTCCATCCAAACAAATCGCAATCCACATTCAGAAGATATGAATAAAAACTTCATACCGTTCCCACAAACCAGAAAGAAAATAGAACAGAGTTCAAAAAGCCTACATATTCTGGAACAGAGAGTCCTCAGAAGCCCATCAATGGTGGAAAAAAATGGGACACCAGTACATAGGAAAAAAGAAAAATCATAACCGCATCCACAAATGCTGTCCGAGAAGGTTGATTACTCTCTTAATCAAAGGTCTCATCATCATCAAGCTCAGCCTCATGTCTGCAGCAACACACAGCTGTTGTTGTGCAGCCAAGTCGATCGCAAGGGCAGGAGACTCCACAAAGTGCAAGTTAGGAACAGGAAAATCATATTCATCAAAATATGATTCTAATATGTTTCTTCTGCAGAATGGCACAATTTAGCTAATAGTTGAATGAAGAAAGTAAGTACCCGGCAAGGCTTCTCAAACTTGTAGTTACTCTTTGCTGATATCTCATAGTATTACAGATTCTTCTTAACCTGCTTAGCCTTAACTTGACATCAACCTTGTTTCCGCACAGAACAATAGGAATATCTGATACAACAGAATATCTATCAGTTTGGAAACAAAAACAATTCGAAAGCACAAAAATCAAATTTAAAAAAGGATACTTAGACATACAGGCAAAGATCCCTGTGCCATTCTTGTATGTCAATTGGTCGGTCACGAATCTCCTGTTTTGCGAATCTTTATTTAAGTCCCTTTTCGTAGTTAACCTTTTAGGATGAGCAGTTGTTAATTCTGCCCTTGTATATTTCCATAATTCCATTGATTCTTTCATATAGCATGGTATCAAAACATGCATTTATTTCTCATTTATCTTATTTATGTCTTTAAACTTTTCCCTCACATGTTGGTTTTTTTCCATGAGGTAAGCACGTGATATTGTTTGTCTATATAATGTGACACCGGGCTCAAACTCAAAATCTCTGTCTGCTCGGGATGATTGCATCTATATCCGTTTTTTGTGTCACATTTTAACTTATGCCCGCTTTGCAAAAAAAATTGCAAGCGTACTCGCTTTTTCGCATAACTTCAGCATACAGGGCTGAAGTAGCAAAGGCAATCACCCAAAACTTCAGCATTCTAGTAGCCGGGCCTGAAGTTCAGCTCTAGAGCTGAAGTTTTTGTGTTGTAACTTGGAAACTTCAGCTCTAGAGCTGAAGTTTCTTGGACTATTTATCACAAGTAAATCTTTTTATTCAGAATCTGCAATGTCGAGGATTAATCTTCATACAACAAATATTTGATAATTTCCCTCTGCTCTTTATTTAGCAGTTTTGGCGGTCATTTATACAATAACAGTTACTTAGATGCAATATTCGGTATGGCTTGCTCCAGAAAATTTCAGATACAGACCCAACCAAACACTCCAAGCAATGGATAAAGGATTTAATTGAATAAAGTATAATATATTTCATGTTACTATCCAACAAAACATATTGCATTTTCTGGAAAACAATCTGCAACTTTTCCTGTTACTATCACATAAACTAAGTTCTAGCCACTGAATCTTGATCTACAGGCTGAAGTTCAAATCTAAAAAGGCTGAAGTTCGTCAGTTACAAACAAAAACCCAGTTACAAACAAAAACTTTAGCTCTAGAGCTGAAGTTCCCCAGTTATAAAACAAAAACTTCAGCTCTAGAGCTGAAGTTCCCCAGTTACAAAAACAAAAACTTCAGCCCCAGTTACAAATAAAAACTCGCCAGTTACAAACAAAAACTTCATCTCTAGAGTTGAAGTTTTTGTGTTGTAACTGGGAAACCTCAGCTCTAGAGCTGAAGTTTCTGAGAGTTCCAATTTGGGTATCCTTAAATATTCCTTCTCTATCAAACTTGATAAAATGCAGCAACACATAGGAAGCAACCCTTTGCAAATTGAACGATAATGCTTGCTTGCCTTATTAAAATTGATGTTGCATACAAGACATATCTGTTATATATGAAATTATTATTCGTATTATCACTATATTATTTTTTTAACAAAATTATCCACTTATTAAAGTATTACAAAGCATCAAAAGCAGTTGAAAAGTATGTTTCGAAAGGAAATAATAAAGTCAAATGATCAGGTCCTTTGCCTTTGGTCAATTCACGTAACTACCAGACAGTTTGTGAACGTTTGTGGTTGTTTGCAAGAAGAAAACGAAAGAAAACGAAGGAGGAGAAGAAAAGGGGCTGAAGTTGTTTAAAAAGTGGGTACAAATTAAAAAATTTTTAAAAAAATGAGTATAGGTTAAATGGGGGCGACCAAATAGGGCGCCCGGTGCAATTTTTACTGTCTGCTCCAAGAGCATATTGAAGTGTGTGAATTTTTAGATTGTCAGGCACACTTCCACAGCTTTAAACTAGAAGAGTTTTTTTTACAACAGTACAGATAACAACAATTAGCAATACCAGAAAAAAGACAAAAAAAAAAAATCAGAAACAGAATTAGAAAACTAATTGACAGAGTGTAAACAAAGAATCCAGTAGAAATAGAGAACTTAAAAATCAAAAAGTGCGTTTTTCATTGGCTTCCTAGCAAGTGTGTCTAGGGTCACAAAAGGGCTGGCGCTAGAATGGAGAGGTCGAAGGAAAAATGGCAGCCAAGAAAGCAGCATTTATGAAGCTAATGGAGATCGCCGACGAGGAGAAGAATAGGACGAACTGGAGCACTATAAGAAGGTAAAGAACGAGGCGAAGTTAGCGGTCACGCTAGCTAAAACTGCAGCCTTTGAGTGCTTGTATGAGGAACTTGGAGGCAGAGGTGGTGACAAAAAATTATTCAGGCTAGCCAATGCGAGGGAGAAAAAGGCTCTAGACCTGGACCAAGTGAAGTGCATCAAAGACGAGGAAGGCAAGGTGTTGGTGGAAGAGGCGTGTATTATGCACATGTGGTAGACATACTTTCATAAACTCCTAAACTAGGATGGGGACATGAGCATTGTGCTTGGGGAGTTGGAAACCTCAGAAAGCTAGCGAGATTTCAGGTTTTGTAGGCATATTAAGATTGGGAAGGTTGAGGAGGCTATGTGGAGGATGAGTCGGGGTAGGTCGACCAGACCAGACGAGATTTCGGTGGAATTCTGGAAGGATGCAGGCTGGGCAGGCTTGAAATGGCTTACTGGATTGTTTAATGTCATTTTTAGGACGAAGCGGACGCCGAAAGAATGGAAGTGGAGTGTGATGGTCCCATTGTACAAGAACAAGGGTGATGTCCAGAATTGCACCAACTATAGAGGTATCAAGCTGCCGAGTCACACCATAAAAATTTGGGAGAGGGTAGTGGAGAGGAGGGTGAGAAGGAGTATGTCTATTTCAGAGAATCAGTTCGGATTCATGCCGGGGTGGTCGATTATAGAAGACATCCGTCTTGTGAGGAGGTTGATGCAGAAGTATAGAGAGAGGAAGAAAGACTTACAGATGGTGTTCATTGGATTAGAAAAAGCCTACGACAAAGTCCCTAGGGAGGTTCTATGGAGATGTTTAGATGTTAGCGACGTTCCGATAGCCTTTATTTGGGTGATTAAGGACATGTACGATGTAGCTAAGACTCGGGTGAGGACTGTGGGAGGGGATTCAGATTATTTTTCAGTGGTGATGGGATTGCATCAGGGATCAGCTCTTAACCCATTTTTATTTGCCCTAGCGATGTATGTGATGACGCGTAACATCCAAGGGGAAGTGTCATAGTGTATGTTATTTGCAGATGATATAGTGCTTATTGACGAGATGCATGGCGAGGTTAATGCTAAGATGGAGGTGTGGCGACAGACCTTGGAGTCTAAAGGCTTCATTTTTAGCAGGACAAAAACAAAATACTTGGAGTGTAAGTTTAGTGTTGGGATACATGAAGCAGAAGTGAACGTGAAGCTTGATACCCAAGTCATCCCCAAGAGAGATAGTTTCAAATATCTTGGTCCTATTATACATAGTAACAGGGAGATTGACGAGAATATCACACACCATATAAGAGCAGGGTGGTTGAAATGGAGGCTTACGTCTGATGTTTTGTGTGACAGAAATGTGCCACCTAGACTTAAGGGCAAGTTCTACAAAACGTAGTTAAACCGACCATGTTGTATGGAGCCGAGTGTTAGCTAGTCAAGAAATCTCATGCCCAATAGATGAAAGTAGAAGAAATAAGGATGTTGCGATGGATGTGTGGGCATACCAGAGAAAGATAAGATTAAGAATGAATATAATAGGGATAAAGTGGGTGTGGCTCCTATGGAAGAGAAGTTAAGGGAATCGAGGCTGAGATGGTTTGGTCATGTGAAGAGGAGAGACGATGATGCCCCGGTTAGGAGGTGCGAGAGGTTACACGTGGCGAGTCAGAGGAGGGGTAGAGGGAGGCCTAAGAAGAACTGGGGTGAGGTGATTAGGCAAGACATGGTTCTTCTCCAGCTTACTAAGGACATGACCCTTGATAGAAAGGCGTGTAGGTCAAAATTAGGGTGATGGGTTGATAGACAGTCTAGAATTTTTCCTTGTCTCACCAGTAGTAGTAGTACTAGTCGGGTACCTCCTATCTTAGTTCTTTATTTCTATACGGTATGTTAGTGATAGGTTATATGTGTATCCCTATTATGTTTTGATGATCTAACAAACTTACTATTAAGAACCAGATAAGGAACCTGATACATATCCTCAAGAACTTAAAGATCAACAAGTCTCCAGTTGGGGACACAGTTCAATTTTTCAGAGTCATAGGAACCACAGAGGGAACAGATAGCTACCAGTTTCCGAGGAAACTGTACAAGTCAACTGCCCCACCTGTAAAGTTATTTCCTGCACATGCTACAGTACATAAATAGTATAGCAGTCAACTTTATGGGGAATGACCTTTACCTAACTTGCTTACATCATTGTGAGCACGTGAGTTTTGCCTCATACGAATTACTCCAAAATAATTCCCAAAATTAGGTTTTGGCTTTGATTATTTGTTATTTTTAAGAATTATTGCGTGATTTTTCTGATTGTTTGCATATGTTTGTGTTCATGTTTAATTTTATTAATGCATTAAAAATACAAAAAATATAGCATTTGCATTTAAGATTTGATTTTTTTACATTTTTTTGGAATTAATTAATAATTAGGTGTTTTACAAAAATGAAAAAATCCCAAAAATAACGTATTTTGCATTTTTATGTTTAAATGTCAAAATTTTGTGATTTTCGTTTAATTTGGAATTTAATTATTTGTGACAATAGAGTTAATTAGTATTTTGATAGGATGATTTGGTTTTATAATTTAACTTAAGATTTTAGTTTTAATTTTGAAAAATGAAGAAAGAAAAGGAAATAAAAGAAGAAGAGAATCAGTTGGGCTGTGTTCTAATTTAAATCTCAGGCCCAAATCAATTAACCCAGCCCAAAAAACATGCCCCATACCCGGTCCAAACTTCCAGTCTCTGAGACCATCGAAACGACGTAGTATAGGGACAGAACTACGTCGTTTCGATTTCAATAGATATCAACCATCCATTCATCTACATCTAACGACCAGAACTTCGCCCCATTCCATTACCCGACCCTGAACCGGTACGCCCCCCATGAAACCAAAACGACCCTGTTTCATTTAATGAGCTAATCTGAGCCGTTGGAATCCAATTATCCGACGGCCCAAATTAATTCGCTAGTTTAATATACCCAAACCCCTACCCCCTCAGAAACCCCATCATCGTCTCTCACCTACCACAGAGATACCCCTGTCTCTCACCGCCTCACACCACCGCCATTTGCCCACCGTAAATCGCCTTACAGCGATTCCGGTGGCCCAAACAACCCCAAGTTAACACCATAGAACCCCCTCACTCCCCTCATTCCAAATCCCCACTCCCTTTTCCTCGAATCACCCCATAACTCTTCGAATCTTGGATCGAAGATCTGACCCCGAACCCTAGCCTACCCAACCAGCCCCAAATCGATACCCCAGAACCATCTCACTACCCTCTTTCCAAACCCCCACTTTGTACCCTTCGAATGAGGCCAGAGCTTATCAAATTTTAGGATTAGGGTTCGAGCTTTAGGAGCCCAGTCGGAATTTCGCATGCACAGATTTTCCTCCAACGTCTCTTCAGTGTTCAAGTCGATTCAATCTCCAAATGACGTTGGCCGTTTGTTCTTAGCAAAGAACAAACGATTGACACTATTTGGGGATCGAATCAAGGCCAGTCAAGTTCGAACCGGATTGGTAAGTTTATTCTTCCCTTTTTACTTTCTTTTTTTTCTCTTCACTTCTTCTCTTGGTTTAAATCAGTCGAAAATCGACTAAGTTTCTGCCAAGCTAGAAATTCGTGTGTCTGTTTTCGTTCATTCATTCTATTCTAGGCTTAATCACTTATTGTGTTTTGTGTGTCCGTTTACTAAATGACTTGATGATTTCCTAGTTCACAGTCTCAATCTGGCTTCTGATTAAAATAAATGTGATAATTTAATCATGCCTTAACTGATAGTTTAGAGTTGGTTTAAATTTCGTTTATTCTAGTTTCAGGCTGTAATTGAGTTTTGTTTACATTTTTTACTTGAATTGGGAGTTCAATTTGTTTCTCTAATATTTAGGTTCATTAGTTAATTTATTGTTAATAACAATCAGTTTCCTAAGGCTTGGTTGTAACTTGGTTTCGAATTCGTAGGATTTTCCTCCTTCTGTTAGGTTTCATTGATTATGATTATAAATTAATTCTGAAACTGAAAGCTTTGAGATCAGAAGGATGGTCTATCCCCTGCATTAGCTCCTATTTTAAGACAATTTCTGAAAATTCCATGGTTTAACATGATTTAACAACTATTTTTGAATTTTATTGAGTTTCAATCCAGCTGAAAATCTCAGTCTATTTCCATCAGCCGGCCGGTGGGAGCGAGAAGTTTGGGATTTCACTTACTGTTGTTGAGATTGTGATAATTCACAACTTAAGAGATTGTTAAAAATAGAAACTTAAGGATAATATTGGGGATTGTTTAATAAAAAGGGTATTCACCTAATTGAGAAGCTTCTCAATAGTGGTAGGGTTAGAATTACACTAACTAGTTTAAGTGGACAATTAAGAAATAAAAAGCTGAAAATGATAATAGGAATGACACTAATTGATTAATTTAGAGAAAATAAGTTAGTGGGGATAATTAAAATAAAGGAAGGGACACTAGTAATGGGGATGACATTAATTGAGTGCCTACAAAAGGACCTTGAATACAGAAGGATAAGAGGACATTCTGAGAGAGATTCTAAGAGGGATAGAGCTTAAGATATAGAAGGAGAACATTTCTAAGAGAGATAGGGCTTAAGATACAGAAGAGAGAGGCTGGTACTTAAAAATACAAAGAAAATAACTCTGAAAACACTGAAAAAAAACTGGAAATTACAGTTTCATTGATTTCTATTTTCTGGTTTTCAATCTCGAATTGGCTGAAACATTCTTCCATATACTGTTTCATTGAACTATCTGGGGTTAATAGCTGTTTTTCTTGGATTAAAACTGTGACTGTTTTGTTGCTGCTGTCGATTTCTACTGTTTATGTTCTGATCTCAACTCAGTTTTTCTCCTTTTGTGTTGCTGTTTGTTACCAGGTATTCATCTCACCTTCCAAAGTATGAGAATGAATAAATATGAAGATTGGTTCCTTTAAATATGAAGATCGGTTCCTTTAGGAAAGGAATAATCTTGAACATCCATCGTTTGCTTTGGTTGAGTACAATCTCCGGAATAAATCGAGGTGTGTCGTGCCGAACAAAAAATTTTAATTGCATAGTCCTCGTTCAACTAATAATATTTTAATCCTTAGAAATCGAGGCGTGTCATTTAACAAATTTCCATAGCCCTCTTATTAATTTAGATATAAAAAAGACAAATGTTCGTAGTTTGCTTTAGGCACGTTTAATATACTATCGTGGTCGTGTACACGTTCGCGTGACATAATTATGATTTCTAAAAACAAAATCGGAGTATGCGTTAGTGCAACTTCGGTCAAATTTTTTAAATAAAACGTTACTAATATGGAACACGTCCGCGTGACATGATTTTTGACGCGCCAAACAAACGGGTACACGTACGCGTGACTCGTTTCAAGATAATTTTCTTAATTAAAAAACGGTTAAAGTTAAAATTGCACATAGGTTCAAATGGTTCTAAATCAGATAATTAAGCCGGATATAACAGTTGAGCGACCGTGGTAGAACCACGAAACTCGGGAATGCCTAACACCTTCTCCCAGTTTAACAGAATTCCTTATCCGGATTTCTGGTTCGCGGACTGTATTACAGAGTCAACCGTTCCTCAATTCGGGATTTTAAACCGGTGACTTGGGATACCATAAATCTCCCAAGTGGCGACTCTGAATTTAATGTAAATAATCCTGTTTCGATTGTCCTTTAATCGGAAAAACTCCCTTATATTTATACCCTTTTTTTGGGGTGTAGGAAAAAAGGAGGCGTGACAGCTCCGGCGACTATGTCGGGGACCCGAATCTAGAATCTCTGGTTCAGGGTTCAAGAATTTGAGCTTAGAATAATTGTTATATTTGGCTTTATTTATTATCTGGTTTATTCACATGTGTGGGCCTAATGTGCTAAATGTTGCTTTTTACCGCTTTGATATTATCTGAACTGTATATTAAACTGTTACGAAACCCTTCTTCTTTCTGAGTCTTCTGAATTTATGGTGCACACGTGCGCGTGGACCACTTTTCTGTTAGAAGTCATACCAAATAGAATGAAGTTGGGCCAAGTAACTAGGCCGGGTAGACTTTCGTGCTCTCGGTACGTTGCCCCCACTTCGGCTCAAGCTGTCCGCTTGGGTAAGCCAGGTCTAGAACAGTATACCCCAGGTTTTACACTTAGAATAACTCAGCTTCATGCCGGATCCCTAGTAGGAACGTTTGTTTGCATCATGTGCATTTGACTTCGGAGACTAAACACAGAGGTTGGGTCTGTCTAGGATAGGTGCACCCGAAATGAAAAGACCATGCTGATGCATCTTACTTGTGCATTCATTTGTTTCGGATTTGCATGTTGACCAGCTTATAGGAAAAGTTAGAAAAGAAAAATCAAGGTGAGGACCGAGAAAGAAAATTGGCTATTTTTCGGAAAAAAAAACAATTTCCAAACTATTTTGAAATTCTTTCGAAATTTTGAAATAAACAAAAAAAAGGAAATTTTGTATTTCTTTTAAAAATAGTTTTATTATTACGAACTACGTAAGTTTGATTCTCGCCGGATGTGAGATATGTAGGCAACCCACATCGGGCCCAACTATTTAAAAAAATAAAAAATAAATAATTAAAAATGTGGGTACATAAATGTCATTGTGTTGTCATAAGTAAGGCAATGTCATTCTTGTCCAAAATATGTCGAATGTCCCCAAAAGGGCGCCGGAAGGATGTTTTTGCAAAGAACAGCCGCTTTTGGTCGTTTTTTTTCCAAAAAAATTTTTTTTTTGCCGGTTAGCAAACACAGCCTTTAAATTTTCTTCATCAAAATTTTTTTTTATGAAATTTTATTTTAGAAATATTAATGATTTTTTCAAAATGAGTCTTGATTTTGTGTTTTTTTTTAAATTAAAATCACTCACAGGTACAAAATGAGCACCATCCAAAACCCACCGTTCACAGATGTAGATGGGTTTGTATTTCGGCTTCAGATGTTGTGGTATGAGTTAGGAGGAGATGGTCAGAATTGGGTCATTAAGTATTTGGGAGCTCTCACAATGGAAGTTATACCACGCGATGATTTGATTACGGCACTAGTGACTTTTTTGGACCCTGTTCACAATGTCTTTCGCTTCTCTGATTTCGAGCTTACTCCCACATTAGAAGAAATATCTGGATATTCCGGTTTTGATGGAGATTTGAGAAACCAGAATATTATATTCCCAAAGGCTCCCTCAGTACACCGATTCTTTGGTCTTCTGAATATCAGTAATCAAATCAGAAAAAGCAACGTTGTCAAAGGGTGTTGTTCTTTCAACTTCCTATATTCAAGATTCGGAAAGTCGGATGGATTTGAAATTCATGAAAAAGGTCTTACTAACAAACAAAACAAGGACACCTGGCAGATTCACTGTCGCTTCGCTTTCATGGTGGCTTTTCTAGGAATCATGGTCTTCCCAAACAAAGAGCGGACAATTGATATTCGCATAGCCAGAGTCGTACAAGTCCTCACTACCAAAGAACATCACACTCTTGCCCCGATCATTCTCTCAGACATTTAACAGCCGTTGACTTTGTGTAAATTCGGGGCAAAATTCTTCGAAGGTTGCAATATTTTGTTGCAAATGTGGTTGACTGAACATCTCCGACATCACCCCAAGTTCATGTAGTATGGTCCAAGCAAGGACACTTTCATCGAGAGTTATGAAGAAAGAATAAAAGATTATATATCTCCAGAAGGGGTGGAAGCCTGGATATCCCACTTAAGATCTTTAATGGCAAGTCAAATTCAGTGGACTTTGGGATGGATCCCGGTAAGAGAGGTGATACATATGTCGACCTTGAAGAGTTATTTGTTGCTGTTGGGTTTAAGAAGCGTCCAGCCGTATGCACCACAGAGAGTTCTAAGATAGCTAGGGAGATACCAAGTGGTGCCTGATGATGAAGATTTGAGTACGCAAGTGATTGAACTACACCCCGAAGCCACTATCCCTGAGGCTTTAATCCAGCAGATTTGGAATGGTTGTCGATACATGAAAGATGATACCCAAGTTCCAGATCCTGCGAAAGGCGAGATAAATCCAGGTTATGCTAGGTGGTTTGAGAAAAGATCTCGTGTGGATGATGCACCAGAACCTGATCCTAGAAGGCCCATAAAAAGACCGCATGTTCAAGCCTTTGATGACAAAATCCAAGAACGGTTGGCTTGGGGTGAAAAGAAAAAGGGGTACAAAGCAACTATTCATGACTTGGAAGAAAGCTTGAGGAACCTCAATTTGGAGAAGGACTTACAGGCACAAGAAGCAGAAGGTGATAAGAAGAGTCTGATTAGCGAGAATAAAAATCTCCGAGCTCAGTTTCAACAGATGAAGAAAGCCTTTGAAGCGCCAGTGAGAAGTTGGAAAGATCAAAAAATCATTGCCAATCTGATGGAAAAAATGCAAGATTATGACTCCATCTTGACAAAGACTGAGAAGGCGTTGGACAAAGCTAAGGAAAAAATCATACAGTTAAATGAGGAGGCCAAATTTAGTAAGGAATGACAAGTAATGAGATTTGAAGAAGAAATGGCTTAATTCAACAGAGAGAAGGATCATCGAATACATTCGGAAGCTCAACTCCATGCACAGTTGGAAGAAATGAGAAGGTACAATAGAGAACATCAGCATGCAGATATTGATAGGGAGAGAGCACATGCAAGACTCGATCAGGCCAGACTTCGGGCTCAATTGGAGTCGGCTTTAGATCGCGAAGGCCACATAAGATATATAGCCACCACTCGCCAACAACAGTTACAAAACCAAGACCAGAATCTCCAGGACTTCAGAGCACAAATCCATGATTTGGCCGTTTATACTTCTCAAAGTTACGTTAGCTGCCAAGAGATAGATTATGAAAGGTTTCTAGAGAATGCACTTACTTTTGCCCGTCATCTTGCAATGGAGTTAGAGAGGATGTACCGTACACTAGGAGGTCAGCCAGGTCAAGCCCCACCGTGAGCAGATGCTCCAATGATTAAAAGCAAAAGATTGTGGAGTGAAGCGTAGTCATAGTTGTTGGAACTTTTCATATAATAGTCATGTTTTAGTTTAAGTCCATGTTGAGTCTTTTAAACCATTTTCTTAAAGTATTGTCCAAATGTAATGTCATTTCTATCTTTGTACTGTTTCGCTTGTAAAAAATAATAAATAATTGTGACCACCAGAACTACGCTCAGTCTGATTCATGCAGGGTCATGATACGTAGGCAATCTTCATAAGATTCGACCACAACCAAAAGAAAAGAATAAAAGGGGAGGGAAATAAAAGATAGGCGTGAGTGACAATAAAAGGGAAAGGTCAGGAAAAGCTGGGATGACACAAGCAATCGAGCAAATACATGATAGAAAATGGTTAATTGCCTAGGTGCATTGCATCCCAACGTGTAATTGCATATGTGTTAAACTCTAAAAACTAACAAGTTTGTTGTTTTCCAGAGAATTCAAGCAGTTAGTTTATCTAGAGTATACTGGCACATTATCATTACCAAACCAGATCAAAAGGACCAATACCAGAAATCATGTCTATCCCGGATGTCGACACAAGTGTTGAGGTAGAGGAGTTGGACGTCAGTAAAATGAAAGAGGAGATGCTCAAACTTAAGCAACAAATGGCCGAGATGTATCAGGCCTGGTCTAAAGGACAATCACCCCCAGCTTACCCTGCTAACCCTACTTCTACCCCACCACCGGCTCAAACTCAGGATCATCCTGCCACCGATCTATCCCCGAGCTTTCCCATTTACCAGCACTACCGGGGCACCACTTCTCATACACCACAATCTCCACCCCCTAAACCAATTCCATACCCTCTTCCACCAGTAACTCCTGTCTTCGTAGTACCTCCACCAGCTACACTCCACAAATATCCTAGAGAGCCTATGTTCCAGGCCCAGGACAACCAATACTACCCTTTGGAGCCCACTTTCAAAGCTCCAGAAACCCATTCATATACTCCTCGCTTTGACCTCCCGATAGAAGCTGATAAACCAGTCAAAAATACCGAACAGGAGGAGATGTTCAGGAAAGTTAAAAGCTTAGAAAAATCATTCAGAGACATGTGGGGGTTGGGAGGTCAAGTCAGCGTGGCCTACAAGGACCTATGTCTGTTCCCGAATGTACAATTACCGGCAGGTTTCAAGATGCCCAAGTTCGATCTATATAACGGGCACGGCGATCCAGTAGCCCACTTGAGGGGTTTTTGCAGCAAGATGAGAGGAGATGGAGGAAAAGATGAATTGTTAATGGCTTACTTCAGTCAGAGTTTGAGTGGATCAGCATTGGAATGGTATACCTGCCAAGACCATGGGAGATGGTACACATGGGATGATCTGGCGCAAGCATTTGCTTGTCACTTCCAATACAATTTTTAGATCATTCCAGATCGACTGTCCTTGACTAAACTTGAGAAGAAGCACAGTGAAAGCTTCAGAGAATATGGTTTCTGATGGAGGGAGCAAGCAGCAAGAGTAGATCCTCCAATGAAGGAAAGTGAGATGGTAGATTACTTCCTACAGGCTTTGGAACCTACTTACTATGGCCATTTGGTCTCAGCTGTGGGAAAGTCATTTAACGAAGTAGTAAAGATGGGGGGCATGGTAGAAGAAAGCCTCAAGTCGAATAAAATCATGAGCTATTCGGCTATCAAAGCAACTACTCAGGCTATTCAAGGCGGCATAAGAGGGATTGGGAAGAAGAAGAGAGAGGAAGTAGCAATGGTTGATTCAGGAACTTGGTCCGGATCCAGAGGTTCACCTTACCACTACAATCAACCTCGACCCCACCAACAAACTTATCACCACAATCCACCCCAACACTGCTATCCCCCACCATAACCTCATTTTTCCGTCCACCATGCACAAGCATACAACCAACCTCCTACCTACGCTCAATGGCGTGCTCCTGTCCTACCAAATACTTATCCACATCCACGAGCCTACCAAAACACTCTCGGACCAAGTTTCAGGCCTAGTCAAGCACTCAAGGGTGAAAGGTTGCAGAAAAAGAAAAACTTTACTCCATTGGGAGAATCATACACCAGTTTGTTCCACAGGCTAAAACAGCTAGATATGCTAAGGCCGATACAGTCCAAACTGTCAAATCCTCCTCCAAAAAATCTTGTCTATACTGTCAGCTGTGAATATTGTTCTAGTACTCCGGGTCATGATACAGAAAGGTGCTATCACTTGAAAAATGCGATACAGGAGCTTATTGATACCAATAGATTTGAAGTTCAAGCTCCCGAGGCGCCCAATATTAACAAGAATCCAATGTCAGCCCATCAGGAGATGAATATGATCGAAACAGTGCATGCGGAGGGAGAACCCAAGAAGCCATCACAAACCATCATGATGATTCGGTCTAGTGGAGTCAAGACAGATGAACAATTAGCAGATGAGAAGTTGGTGCTCAAGCAGAGAAAAACGAGTGTTGAGCCATCTATGGCAGTAGAGAAGGGGTCTTTAAGCAGAGTTGCAACGAAACAGGAAGGGGTAAAGGTGATTGTACCAGTAGCGGCCAGCAAACCCATCATAATCGTGGAAGGAGCCCGCGCAGATCGGGTTATTATCAAGCCAGTAACCCAATTACCAATAATCAACAGCAAGGCTATTCCATGGAATTACGAACGGGTAACGGTGATGTACAAAGGGAAGGAAGTCAAAGAAGAAGTCTGTGAAGTACAGGGTTTAACTCGCTCGGGAAGGTGTTTTATTCCCGAAGAGTTAAGAAGAGCTAAAAATAATCCAGCACTAATAAAGAAATCCGTAACTGGAGAAGAAGCAGAAGAATTCTTGAGGAAGATGAAGCTGCATGACTACTTTATCGTGGAACAATTAAGAAAGATGCCCACTCAAATTTCCCTATTGTCATTATTGATCCATTCGGACAAGCACCGTCAAGCTTTAATGAAGATCTTGAATGAGGCACACGTTCCCAATAAGATCTCCATGAATCACTTGGAAAAAATAGCCAACAAAATCATTGAAGCAAACAGAGTCACGTTTTTTGATGATGAATTGCCTGTAGAAGGTACTGAGCACAACAGAGCTCTTTACCTCACATTAAAATGTGAAAACTCTGTGGTGACCCGGGTATTTGTTGACAACGGGTCAAGCGCAAACATCTGTCCTCTCTCCACTCTAAGCAAGTTAAAAATAGAAGATGAGAGGATCCATAAGAATAGCATTTGCGTACGAGGATTTGACGGCGGAGGTAAAGATTCGGTTGGGGACATAGTGCTGGAGCTGACGATAGGACCAGTCAAGTTCACAATGGAGTTTCAGGTGCTGGATATAGCTATTTCCTATAATTTACTGTTGGGTCGACCATGGATCCACGCCGCTAAAGCAGTCCCATCAACACTACACCAGGTAGTCAAATTTGAATAGGATAGACAAGAAATAGTTGTGCATGGGGAAGACAGTTTATGTTCTCGCAACAATGCCATTGTACCAGTCATTGAAGTGGAAGATGACCAGGTACCATGGGTCTACCAGGTTTCTGACATGATGTTGGTAGAGAAAGTTCTGGAGGGGAAATACATTCCAAAACCAAAGATAGCTTCCGCATCAGTCATGGTAGCCTATGAGATGTTGAAGAATGATTTTGTACTCGGTAAAGGTTTGGGCTCGTCTTTGCAAGGCATCATACAGCCGGTGTCTCTTCCCGAAAACTTGGGAACATTTGGTTTGGGATTCAAGCCTACTGCCGCAGACATAAGAAAGGCCAGAAAGCTAAAACAGAAGGCATGGGTCCTTCCAAAGCCAGTCCCACGTCTTTCTAAATCATTTGTCAAGTCCGGTACCAGAAGTCGCCCGGTAACAACAATTCCCAGTTCTATGATTAATCCTGACGAGAAGTTAATTGAAAGATTTGAAAAGTTGTTTGATGGTGTGAACATGGTGGAAAGTGGTAAAGGTCCTAGCAATGCAGAAATTCAATTCGTTGGGCCAGAAACAAAGCTTAATAATTGGAAAGTCACTCCTCTCCCCATTCGAAAGGAGTCTTGGTAGTTTATTTTGATTTTCCTTCAGTTTGTCTGGATCATTCCAGGGTTGTAATCCAGATTTTTATCTTTCAGTCTGTTTGAAGTGTGCAAACCTTGTTTCATTTAAAGAAATGTAGTTTCCCCTTCTTTATCATTCCTGATAGTTTTTCTTTTGATTTTCTTTTCTTTTCTGTACAGTTCTTTTACGCTGGCTCTAGTGATATAGCATGCGTAAGGAATCCTCAGCCCAGTCTTAAAAATCAATCTGATTCCAAAATAATAGTTCAAGAAGTAGGTTGTGATTACGAATCGGAATACGATGAGGATGAGGCCTTCAAAGAGATTAGTAAGGAGTTAATTCACTTCGAAGAAAAACCCAAACCCAACTTGAATGATACAAAAGACTTCAATTTAGGAGACACAGATAATATCCGAGAGATTAAAATAAGTGTCCACCTCGAGCCAGAAATCCGGGAAGAGTTAATCAAATCACTCATCGAGTACAAAGATGTTTTTGCATGGTCATATGATGACATGCCGGGTTTGAGCACTGATTTAGTGGTCCACAAATTGCCCACCGATCCAGTGTTTCCTCCCGTCAAGCAAAAGTTGAGGAAATTCAAAACTGATATGAATGTAAAAATTAAAGAAGAAATCACCAAACAGTTGGATGCAAAGGCCATTCGGGTCACTCGATACTCTGTTTGGTTGGCTAATGTCGTGCTAGTGCCAAAGAAAGACGGCAAGATCAGAGTATGCGTTGATTACCGCAATCTCAACAAAGCAAGTCCGAAGGATAACTTTCCATTACCCAATATCCATATTTTGATCGATAATTATGTCAAGCATGAGATAGGATCTTTTGTGGATTGCTATGCCGGGTATCATCAGATTCTAATGGATGAAGAAGATGCATAAAAGACGACATTCATTACGCCATGGGGAACTTATTGCTACCGGGTAATGCCATTTGGTTTGAAGAACGCCGGGGCAACTTACATGAGAGCAATGACTACAGTGTTTCATGACATGATACATAAGGAAATTGAGGTATACGTGGACGATGTGATCATAAAATCAAAGCATCAGGCCGACCACGTTGGGGATTTGAGGAAATGCTTCTTGAGACTTCGCAGGTACAACCTCAAGCTTAACCCTGCCAAGTGCGCATTTGGTGTTCCATCCGGAAAGCTGTTGGGATTCATAGTCAGCCAGCGAGGCATCGAGTTGGACCCATCAAAGATCAAAGCCATCCAAGAATTGCCACCTCCGAGGAACAAGACTGAAGTGATGAGTCTGTTAGGGAGGTTGAACTACATCAGCAGGTTTATTGCTCAGCTCATGACAACTTGTGAGCCTATTTTCAAATTGCTGAAGAAGGATGTTGCGGTCAAGTGGACTGATGAGTGTCAAGAAGTGTTTGATAAGATAAAAGGATACTTGTCAAAACCGCCCGTGCTGGTTCCGCCAGAACCAGGAAGACCTTTGATTCTTTACTTGACAGTCTTGGAAAATTCATTTGGTTGTGTACTGGGGTAGCATGACATTACCAGCAGAAAGGAACAGGCTATCTACTATCTTAGCAAGAAGTTCACGACTTATGAGGTTAAGTACACTCATCTAGGAAGGACATATTGTGCCCTAACTTGGGTGGGTGGCTCAGAAATTGAAACATTATTTGTCACCCTACACTACTTGCCTCATTTCGCATTTGGATCCATTGAAGTATATCTTTCAAAAGCCTATGTCGACAGAGAGACTTGCGAAGTGGCAGATATTGCTCACAGAGTTTGACATCATCTATGTGACTTGGACTGCGATAAAAGCACAAGCATTGGCCGATCATTTGGCCGAAAACCCGGTCGATGAAGATTACGAGCCATTGAGAACTTATTTTCCCGATGAAGAAGTGATGCATATCGATGAACTGGAGCAAATTAAAAAACCAGGCTGGAAACTTTTCTTTGATGGGGCTGCCAACATGAAAGGAGTCGGGATGGGAGTTGTGATTATTTCTGAAACAGGGCATCACTATCCTGTTATGGCTCAGCTTCAGTTTTATTGCACCAACAATATGGCTGAATATGAAACCTGTATTTTGGGTCTAAGGCTAGCTACAGACATGGATATCCAGGAAATCTTGGTCTTGGGAGACTCAGATCTTCTGGTACATCAAACTCAAGGAGAATGGGAAACGCGAGACTTGAAGCTCATACCGTACCAACAATGTTTACATGATCTTTGTCAACGATTTCGATCAGTAGAGTTCAGGCATATTCCAAGGGTCCATAATGAGGTCGCCGATGCTTTGGCTACCCTAGCATCAATGTTGCACTATCCAGACAAAGCTTATGTCAATCCTCTGCATATTCAAGTCCGAGATCAGCATGCTTACTGTAACATGATTGAAGAAGAACTTGATGGAAAACCACGGTTCCATGATATCAAGGAGTACATCAGAATGGGGGTATATCCAGTGCAAGCCACGGGGGATCAAAAGAGAACAATTCGACGGTTGGAAAATGTATTCTTCTTAAGTGGAGGAGTTTTGTATAAGAGAACACCAGACCTTGGATTATTAAGATGCATAGATGCTAGACAAGCTATGGATGTCATGTCCGAAGTACATTCAGGAGTCTACGGACCACATATGAGCGGATATGTGTTGGCAAAGAAAATTCTCCGAGCAGGTTATTATTAGCTTACCATGGAGCGAGATTATATCAATTTTGTGCGCAAATGTCATCAGTGCCAGATACACGGAGATTTGATTCATTCTCCACCATCAGAATTGCACACAATATCTGCACCATGGCCCTTTGTTGCTTGGGGCATGGATGTCATTGGACCAATTGAGCCAGCAGCATCCAACAGGCACAGGTTTATTCTGGTAGCCATTGATTATTTCACCAAGTGGGTTGAGGTAAAAACTTTCAAATCAGTGACCAAGAAAGCAGTGGTCGAATTTGTTCACTCAAATATCATCTGTCGATTCGGAATCCCAAAGGTGATCATCACAGATAATGGTGCTAATCTTAACAGTAACTTGATGGAAGAGGTATGTCAACAGTTTAAGATTACACATCGCAATTCTACCCCATATCGTCCCAAGGCGAATGGAGCAGTTGAGGCAGCCAACAAAAACATAAAGAAGATACTTCGGAAAATGGTAGAAGGTTCGAGGCAATGGCACGAAAAATTACCATTTGCGTTGTTGGGATATCGCACTACTATTCACACTTCGGTAGGTGCAACTCCTTATTTGTTGGCATATGGCACTAAAGCAGTAATATCTGTAGAAGTTGAAATCCCTTCCCTTCGGATTGTCGCTGAGGCTAAGATTGATGATGATGAGTGGGTTAAAACCCGTTTGGAGCAGTTGGACTTGATTGATGAAAAACGATTGGCAGCAGTATGTCATGGCCAGTTATATCAAAAAAGAATGGCAAGAGCATACAACAAAAGGGTGCGTCCCCGAAAGTTTGAAGTGGGTCAGCAAGTGCTGAAACGTATTCTTCCACATCAGGTTGAAGCAAAAGGCAAGTTCACCCCGAATTGGCAAGGGCCATTCATTGTGACCAGAGTATTATCCAATGGAACTTTATGTTTAACAGATATCGAAGGAAAATGCATAGACATGGCCATTAATTCCGACACGGTCAAGAGATATTATGTATGATTTCTTTGTTATAATTGTTGATTGTTTGTACTTGGCATTGTTTCAAAGATTGGAATGACTAAGGTAATTTGTTATGCTATCTAAACACTTTACCCTTTGTTCCCCCTTTTGATCCGCATTTTTTTCTTTCATACCCCTTTTTTGGAATCAATAACAAAAATAAAAGGAAAAGAAAGAAAAAGAGAAAAGAAAAGAAGTGAAAAAAGAGAAAGTATAACAATAAGGAAATTCAAGTGTGAACTATGTTTGACCTGATTCCTGTTAAGGATACGTAGGCTGCCTCACGGCTCGGTCATAGTAAAATAAAATATCAAAAGGTCCCCAAGCAAGAAACTGGGGCAGAAGTTGTACTTGTAATAAGAAATGCGATTCCAAGAGTTGTAATTTTAAACCCATGTCAAATTGTTTTGAGTCTTTGATACCCTTTCTTTCTAAGCCCATCCAAAAGCCCACATTACGGTCCAAAGAAAGATCTTCCGACCAGTCTTCGACAGATGCCAAGTTGAACAAATAGAGGTGATTCATATCAGGATAACACTCTGGTCCAAGCAGGAAAAACAATGAAAATGAGAAAATCTTATTGGTGAAAACCCTCATGGGCACCATGAGGTGATGAAAGCTGAGAGAAAGTAAAAATGAGAGAGTCTTATCGGTGAAAACCTTCACGGGCACCATGAGGCAACGAAAGCTGAGAGAAAGTAAAAATAAGAGAGTCTTATCAGTGAAAACCTTCGCGGGCACCATAAGGCGACAAGGAATTGAGGAACAAACGAATAAGAGAGGTCTGTCGGTGAAAACCCTTTAGGGAACTGCAAGTCGAACAAGGTCCGTAAGTTGGCGGAAAGTAAAATAGGGTTGTGGAAATCTTGAAGAACAAAGTAAAACAATTGGAAATGAGATTGGTTAAATAGACTGGGCTGATTAATCCAAAATGCATACCATGATTATTGGTGCCAGTGACTCCACTCAGATAAGTTCTTTTTTCCTATCTCCAATAGTCATCCAAATTTGGACTTTTTTCTTTATTCTTAATTCTCAAAATTGTTGCATTTCATTGCTGTTAATTTTTACTCCTCTAAAGCTCTTCCAAGGTTAGCTTTGTTCCAATAAATAAGAAGGAATGTCAAAGTATACTACCAAGATTCAAAATTGCACAAAGTAAAATACGGCTAGGACATGCTGGAGATAATATGATGAAAAATGAGACTAGGGTGTAAGCAAAGGGAATCGGTGGAATGGTTCAGTAATGTCATGGGATATATATGAGTTCAGACCGAAGGGTCAGAAGTGAAAACAATAGTTGAAGTATTAGCAATCAGGCGTCCACCTGGAGAACAAGGAACAACAGTTGAAGTATCAGCAATCAGGCGTCCACCTGGAGAACAAGGAAGAACAGTTAAAGTATCAGCAATCAGGCGTCCACCTGGAGAACAAGGAACAACAGTTGAAGTATCAGCAATTAGGCGTCCACCTGGAGAACAAGAAACAACAGTTGAAGTATCAGCAATCAGGCGTCCACCTGGAGAACAAGGAACAACATTTGAAGTATCAGTAATCAGGCGTCCACCTGGAGAACAAAGAACAACAGTTAAAGTATCAGCAATCAGGCGTCCACCTGGAGAACAAGGAACAACAATTCAAGTTTCAGCAATCAGGCGCCCACCTGGAGAACAAGGGAGTACAATTCAAGTTTCCACTTTCAAGTTCTTACTGATATTTGGTAACATGATTATATATGCCCATCTACCAAACTGGGGCAGAAATTTTTCTTTGCTTTTGTCTATTTTGTTGAAATCAGGAGCCCACCTGGAGAACAAGGGAATACATTTCGAGTCGCAACAATTAGGAGACAACCTGGAGAACAAGGGAATACAATTCAAATTTCAAGTAGTCAAGAGCCCGCCTGGAGAACGAAGGGAAGAAGCAATTCAAATTTCAAATAATCAGGAGCCCGCCTGGAGAACAGAGGAAAGGAAACAATAGTCAAAGGAAGACATTTAAAGGGTCAGCAATCAGGTGCCCGCCTGGAGAAGAAGGGAAGGCATTTCAAAGAATACCATTCAAGTCAGCCACAAAGGAACTTATGAGGAAGATACAAGTCAACGAGGCAACATCAGTCACAAGATCAAGTTTGGAAATAAATCTTTATAAAGCATAGATTATATCTTAGTCTAGCTTCTTCATTTTTGTCATGGTGCAATAAGGAGGTCAGTAGGCAGTATCAGCAGTAACAGTAAAACCACAGCTTCATGGTAGTCCTAGCTACCGAAACTTCCCAAACTACATTGACCTGATTCCTGTATAGCCAAGGATATGTAGAAAACCTTTGAAGCAGAGGTTCGGTCAAATCTTTCAAAAAATGCTTCCCACAGAGTGTTCAAACAGGCAAAAATCGCTCGTATCCGCTCACTTTATCTTTGCATGAAAACTCTTCGTGTTTCCGGACAAAGAGGGGTAGTTGTGAGCACGTGATTTTTGCCTCATACGAATTACTCCAAAATAATTCCCAAAATTAGGTTTTGGCTTTGATTATTTGTTATTTTTAGGAATTATTGCATGATTTTTCTAATTGTTTGCATATATTTGTGTGCATGTTTAATTTTATTAATGCATTAAAAATACAAAAAATATAGCATTTGCATTTAAGATTTGATTTTTTACATTTTTTTGGAATTAATTAATAATTAGGTGTTTTGCAAAAATGAAAAAATCCCAAAAATAACGTATTTTGCATTTTTATGTTTAAATGTCAAAATTTTGTGATTTTCGTTTAATTTGGCATTTAATTATTTGTGACAATTATTATTTAGAGTTAATTAGTATTTTGATAGGATGATTTGGTTTTATAATTTAACTTAAGATTTTAGTTTTAATTTTTGAAAAATGGAGAAGGAAAAGGAAATAAAAGAAGAAGAGAATCAGTTGGGCTGTGTTCTAATTTAAATCTCAGGCCCAAATCAATTAAACCAGCCCAAAAAGCATGCCCCATACCCGGTCCAAACTTCCAATCTCTGAGACCAACGAAACGACGTAATATAGGGATAGAACTACGTCGTTTCGATTTCAATAGATCTCAACCATCCATTCATCTACATCTAATGACCAGAACTTTGCCCCATTTCCGTTACCCGACCATTACCCGACCCTGAACCGGTACGCCCCCCATGAAACCAAAACGACCCTGTTTCATTTAATGAGCTAATCTGAGCCGTTGGAATCCAATTATCCGACGGCCCAAATTAATTCGCTAGTTTAATATACCCAAACCCCTACCCCCTCAGAAACCCCATCATCGTCTCTCACCTACCACACCTACCATAGAGATACCCCTGTCTCTCACCGCCTCACACCACCGCCCTCTGTCCACCGGAAATCGTCTCACGGCGGTTCCGGTGGCCCAAACATCCCTAAGTTAACACCATAGAACCCCCTCACTCCCCTCATGCCAAATCCCCACTCCCTTTTCCTCGAATCACCCCATAACTCTTCGAATCTTGGATCGAAGATCTGACCCCGAACCCTAGCCTACGCAATCAGCCCCAAATTGATACCCCAGAACCATCTCACTACCCTCTTTCCAAACCCCCACCTTGTACCCTTCGAATGAGGCCAGAGCTTATCAAATTTTAGGATTAGGGTTCGAGCTTTAGGAGCCCAGTCGGAATTTCTCATGCACAGATTTTCCTCCAACGTCTCTTCAGTATTCAAGTCGATTCAATCTCCAAATGACATTGGTCGTTTGTTCTTAGCAAAGAACAAGCGATTGATGCTATTTGGGGATCGAGTCAAGGTCAGTCAAGTTCGAACCAGACTGGTAAGTTTATTCTTCCTTTTTTACTTTCTTTTTTTCTCTTCACTTCTTCTCTTGGTTTAAATAAGTCGAAAATCGACTAAGGTTCTGCCAAGCTAGAAATTCGTATGTCTGTTTTCGTTCATTCATTCTATTCTAGGCTTAATCACTTATTGTGTTTTTTGTGTCCGTTTACTAAATGACTTGATGATTTCCTAGTTCACAGTCTCAATCTGGCTTCTGACTAAAATAGATGTGATAATTTAATCCTGCCTTAACTGATAGTTTAGAGTTGGTTTAAATTTTGTTTATTCTAGTTTCAGGCTGTAATTGAGTTTTGTTTACATTTTTTTACTTGAATTGGGAGTTCAATTTGTTTCTCTGATATTTAGGTTCATTAGTTAATTTATTATTAATAACAATCAGTTTCCTAAGGCTTGGTTGTAACTTGGTTTCGAATTCATAGGATTTTCCTCCTTCTGTTAGGTTTCATTGATTATGATTGTAATTTAATTCTGAAACTGAAAGCTTTGAGATCAGAAGGATGGTCTATCCTCTGCATTAGCTCCTGTTTCAAGACAATTTCTGAAAATTCCATGGTTTAGCATGATTTAACAACTACTTTTGAATTTCATTGAGTTTCAATCCAGCTGAAAATCTCAGTTTATTTCACTTACTGTTGTTGAGATTGTGATAATTTAGAACTTAAGAGAGTGTTAAAAACAGAAACTTAAGGGTAATATTGGGGATTGTTTAATAAAAAGGGTATTCTCCTAATTGAGAAGTTTCTCAATAGTGGTAGGGTTAGAATTACACTAACTAGTTTAAGTGGACAATTAAGAAATAAAAAGCTGAAAATGATAATGGGAATGACACTAATTGATTAATTTAGAGAAAATAAGTTAGTGGGGATAATTAAAATAAAGAAAGGGACATTAGTAATGGGGATGGCATTAATTGAGTGCCTATAAAAGGACATTGAATACAGAAGGATGGGAGGACATTCTGAGAGAGATTCTAAGAGGGATAGAGCTTAAGATATAGAAGGAGAACATTTCTAAAAGAGATAGGGCTTAAGATACAGGAGAGAGAGGTTGGTACTTAAAAATACAAAGAAAAATAACTCTGAAAACACTGGAAAAACACTGGAAATTACTGTTTCATTGATTTCTATTTTCTGGTTTTCAATCTCGAATTGGCTGAAACCATCTTCCATATACTGTTTCATTGAACTATCTGGGGTTAATAGCTGTTTTTCTTGGATTAAAACTGGGACTGTTTTGTTGCTGCTGTCGATTTCTGCTGTTTATGTTCTGATCTCAACTCAGTTTTTCTCCTTTTGTGTTGCTGTTTGTTACCAGGTATTCATCTCACCTTCCAAAGTATGAGAATGAATAAATATGAAGATTGGTTCCTTTAAATAGAGATTTGTACTAATGCAGTTGGTTATTCAATGTTTCTGCACTTTCGGAACTGTTTAGCTTAGCTTGATCTTCTTATATTTCTTTCTGTTTGATCTGAGTATGGACTGTTGTAGTAGTATTAGCTTGGTAGTTCATCGTGGAGCATCAAGGGTGCATGAAAAGTCATGCTAAACGCTTGGTAATGTTTGAAAGTCGTATGTGTCCATAAGACTGGATAATTAGTCCATTTGACGATCAGTATGTAGGTTAGCTTCTATATTTGTATTGTCGAAAGGAGTATGTTCAAATTTAAGTTATCAATGTGAGTAGTATAGAGTCCACGTTAGAAGGAGTTGGTTTATGTTTGGTTTGATCTATTTTCGGCTTAGGATTTATACAGCTAAGGACTTCGTCTCAATTTTATAGCAGCTTACATGGGGCTAAAGTTCACAGGTGACTAATGATTGGTCAAATGCAGTGATTTCATTTTAAATCACATACATGATAAGTTTAAAACTTAAAATTACTTTGCTGAATACTATTTTTAGAGTACTTGTTTTGGATCTTTCATAAATGGGAATTGCGGCTTAGATCAATATTGCTAAATTTCGATGTTCTGTGTTATTTTCTTTAGCGATGCGTTTCTGCTTAGATTAATATTGCTAGTGAATGGATTCGTGAACTAGTATAATCTTACTGTTGAATGTATTAATTATTTTTAAAATGTTGGTTTCTTGTCATATGTATTTGGAATTGCTATTCCAGTTATTATGTCCATTTGATCCCGTGGTGTAACGACCCGAACCGTCATTTCCTGTATTTTCATTCTGTATTCCCCGTTAAATGCTTATTCATGTTTCAATATGTGTACTTGGTGAATTTGAGTCAATTTGGATCGAGTTTGGTATGAAATGAGACAATTAGTCTCTTTAAGGAAGAATTAGTTTGAAAAAGTCAACCGGACGTTGACTTGTGAGTTAGAGGGCTCGGAATTGAATTCCGATGATTCGGTTAGTTTCGGGGGATGATTTAAGGCCTAGGAGCGCAATCGAAATTAATTTTGGAGGTCCGGTGAAGAAATTAGCCCATTTTGGCGAAGTTAGTATTTTGGCGATTTCTGGTTGATATGTGAAATTTTGATCCGACGGTCGGAATGGAATTCCGAGAATTTCTGTAGCTTCGTTATGTCATTTTGGACTTGTGTGCAAAATTTGAAGTCAATCGGACGTGATTTGATAGGTTTCGGCATCGGAAATAGAAGTTGGAAATTCTAAAGTTCATAAAACTTGGATTGGAGGTTGATTCATGATTTTAGCGTTGTTTGATGTGATTTGAGGCCTCAAGCAAGTCTGTAATGTATTTTGGGACTGGTTGGTATTATTGGTCGGAGTCCCGGGGGCCTCGGGTGTGTTTCGGATGCCCAACGGGTCGTTTTTGGAAGATTTTTGCCGTTTTGAGCATAAATGTAATGATCTAAAGGTTCATTTTTAGTTCTAGAGATCCAAATTTGATTTCGAGACTTCAATAATTTAAATCATGAATTATAGGAATGATCTGGAAATTTTGGTTTAATTTCATCAAGTCGCGATTGGGTTTTTGACGTGAAATGTGAGTTAATTGTTTAACGAGCGAAATGGGTATTGAACTGGGCAAACGAGCTCCGAATTGAGTTTCAATTGAAGGGTTGTGTTCGTATTATTATTTTTGACTCATAGGAACAAGAATCGTCTAATTCCGAGTTCGTATGATGGAGTTAGAGCCATTTTAGTGAAAAATGGCTGTGCTGCAAATTTTCTGCAGCAGTGAACAGTACCCGCGCGTGAACAATAACCGCGCAGGTGAACAGTGAACAGTGACCTCACGCGCATGAACAGTGCCCCCGCGTGAACAGTACCGAAAATTTCTGGACAGATTTAATGTCCAGCAGTCCGAGTTTGGTCATTTTTTTTGACTTCCAAGCTCGGATTTTGGGCGATTTTTAGCAAGAAATCTTGGGAAATCTTGAGGTAAGTCACTTGTGATTATTTCTACTCTATAATATTGAATTTTCATCGAATAATCCGACTAGATTACATGTTTTTGAGGAGTAAATTAAAGATTTAGGCCTAGGGATTTGAAAATTAGATTTGAAGATTTGAGGGGCCATTTGAACTCCGATTTTGGTAAATTTTATATGTACGGACTCGTGGCGAGACGAGGAATCCGGTGATATGACTTTCGTAATTTTTTGAGAAGTGGGCCCGGGGCTCGGGTTTTGCAGATTTCGTGAATTTCGATATTTTTCGAGTCTTTTCGATTGGATTATATTCCCTTAGCCTATTGTAATGTATTCATTGTGGTTTTGACCAGATTTGACGCGCGAAGAGGTAAATTCGAGAGGCAAGGGCATATCGGAGTAGACATTGGACCGTCTTGAGGTGAGTAATGATTTTAAATGATGCACTGAGGGTTTGAAACCCCGGATTGCACAACATACTGCTATGTTGAGATGAGACACGCGTTGTATGACGAGCGCGGGGTCATTTACTATTGGGGATTGTGACTTGGTCCATCCCAGTTGATATTTTTACCGCGTAATTGATAAAGATTTATTGTTTTTCACTATGATTGGGCTTATTGCCATATTTGGGCTTCGTGCCAATTATCTGAAATCTTTTGTGAATTTACATCACTATTTTTCTCACGAATTGAAATATTATTTGAACTCAGTGCAATTGAATTATATTATTTTGTGAACTCAGCTACATTTATACTCAACTCGAGATTTAATGATATTTATAATGCTGTTGAGCTGAGCACTATTGTTTTACTGATGCCCAAGAGGCTTATGATTATTTTCTGGACTGATTGAGGCCGAGGGCCATATGTGAGGATATGTTGAGTGATGCAAGGAGGCTTTCAGGCCTCGAGTGTTATATGAGGAGGCTTTCAGGCCTCGAGTGTTATATGAGGAGGCTTTCAGGCCTCGTGCGTGATGTGTGAAGGCTTTCAGGCCTATTGATATTGCGCTTGGGCTGTAGGAGCCCCTCCGGAGTCTGTACACACCCCAGTGAGCGCAAGGTACCCAGGTGAGTTGGGAGTGGGCCCGAGAGGCCGTTGCTTGTGTGTGGTGAGTTGGGTGTGAGCCCGAGGGGCTGATATTGTGTGCTGGTGAGTTGGGAGTGAGCCCGAGGGGCTGATACTATACTGAGATTTACATATTGAGCCCGAGGGGCAAGCTTTTGATTTATCCTTACTGTGGAAATTATTTGTTTTTACTGTTTTAAAAGAAGAATTATCTGATACTCACTATTTTACTGTATAATTGATTTTACTGCTTGGGATAGCGCTATATTGTGCCGTTATGAGATTTCATGTTATCAGTCGTTATTTATTTTTATTACTCACTAGGTCGGAGTACTCACATTACTCCCTGCACCATGTGTGCAGATACAGGCAGAGTTGAGTTCGCTCCTGAGCGCTGATTCTTTCCAGACCAGGCAGTGACTAGGAGTAACAAGGTAGATGTTGACGTCCGCAGCCCCGTTTTCTCCCTTATCTTTGTTATTTATGATAATTTCAGACTTTGTAAAATATTAGTAAACTCTGTAGTAGCTCATGACTTGTGGCACGCCGATTTCGGGCTGAGTTGGGAGGATTTTCCTTGTTCTATCACGTTTATTTCGCATTTAAGATTATATTGCCCATGATTTAGACTTATTCCTGCTAAGTAATTATAAAGAGATGTACTGTTTTGTTGATTGGTTGGCCTTGTCCTCACGAGAGGCGCCATCACGACCGGGTTGGGATTTTGGATCGTGACACGTGGTTTTGTGTTAAGATTTGGAAGTAGCCTGTGTAAAATTTAAAGAAGTAACCACTGTTTTGTTTTCAAGTTGGATAAAGCAGATTTTCTTTCAATTTTCTAGAAGTGGTTTATTAACATGTAATAAAATCATTGATTCCAAGGAAAATACACTCAAAACTTGTGTCCATTTAGTGGAACTCATGTTTGAACCCAATTAATTTTCATAATTCCTTGACATTTAATAACCTCAAATTTAGGAAAGGAATAATCTTGAACATCCATCGTTTGCTTTGGTTGAGTACAATCTCCGGAATAAATCGAGGTGTGTCATGCCGAACAAAAAATTTTAATTGCATGGTCCTCGTTCAACTAATAATATTTTAATCCTTAGAAATCGAGGCATGCCATTTAACAAATTTCCATAGCCCTCTTATTAATTTAGATATAAAAAAGACAAATGTTCGTAGTTTGCTTTAGGCACGTTTAATATACTATCGTGGTCGTGGACACGTTCGCGTGACATAATTATGATTTCTAAAAACAAATTCGGAGTATGTGTTAGTGCAACTTCGGTCAAATTTTTTAAATAAAGCATTACTAATTGGGAACACGTCCGCGTGACATGATTTTTGACGCGCCAAACAAACGGGTACACGTACGCGTGACCCGTTTCAAGATAATTTTCTTAATTAAAAAACGGTTAAAGTTAAAATTGCACATAGGTTCAAATGGTTCTAAATCAGATAATTAAGCCGGATATAACAGTTGAGCGACCGTGCTAGAACCACGGAACTCAGGAATGCCTAACACTTTCTCCCAGGTTAACAGAATTCCTTATCCGGATTTCTGGTTCGCGGACTATATTACAGAGTCAACCGTTCCTCGATTCGGGATTTTAAACCGGTGACTTGGGACACCATAAATCTCTCAAGTGGCGACTCTGAATTTAATGTTAATAATCCCGTTTCGATTGTCCTTTAATTGGAAAAACAACCTTATATTTATACCCCTTTTTCGGGGTGTAGGGAAAAAGGAGGTGTGACAATCATTCAAAGTGATATCTGTCACACCTCCTTTTTACTACACCCTTGTAAAGGGTATAAAGGAGTTTTTCCAATTAAGGGACGATCAAAACAGGATTTATTATTAAGATTCATAGTCGCCACTTGGGAGATTTATGGTGTCCCAAGTCACCGGTTACATTCCGAATCGAGGAAAATATGACTCTGTTTAACAGTCCGCGAACCAGAAATCCGAGTAAGAAATTCTGTTAACTCGGGAGAAGGGTATTAGGCATTCTCAGGTTCCGTAGTTCTAGCACGGTCGCTCAACTGTTATATTTAGCTAAATTATCCGATTTTAAACAAATATGAACCTATGTGCAAATTTTAACCTTTAACCACTTTTATTTATTTTTTGTGAAGATTTAATGTCATCTAAAACATGCCTTTGGATCACGCCACATGAAATACACCCGCAATCTGCGACATATTTTTATTCAACGTTATTAAGAATTGGAATTGGGTCACATGAAATGCGCACCCGAATTTAGGAAAGTAATTTTATTAAAACAATGCGCCTAGAGCAACTATGCGTTTTTAGCTTTGCAAGGGCCATGAAAATTTGCTATGTGGCACGCCTCGAGTTCTAAGTATTTTGAGGAAAAATAATTAAACGAGGGCCAAGCATTTGAGATTTTATTGGGCTAGGCATGCCTCGAATCCAATTTTAAAGGAAAATTTAGACTAAATTTCGAAGGGGCCACAAACTATTCGTATTATCTAACATGGATCCCCTTCAATCTAGTTAAGGGGATTAATTAATTAACACTAAATGTAGTTAAGGGTTCCATTTAAACGAACCAGGAAGATTTATGTGAGGGAAAATTAATTCGTTGCATAAAGGGTTTGGGCCAACACGACAGGGTTGGGGGCCCAAACGAAAAAAAGGCCTGACGCTAATTCAAAGCAACTTTCCGAACTGGGCCTCAAGGTAAGCCCAAATTCGGAGCCCTGTGGTTGTTGAGTCAAGACCTACCATCGAGAAACGTCAGCCAAGAACGGGACTAGTACCTATACAAGCAAGCTTGGGAATCATTTTTAACTCATCATTAATCAGTTAGATAACACCCAATAATGATTTGATCATGGAAACACTCGTGAGTTCCAATTCTGATTACTAACAATAGGCGGTGGAATTTATCAATTTCAACCTCATAACAACACAGTTAATCATATTATTCATGCACAGGGGCTACCATATCTACTGATTTTGGTCATTCAACCAACTAATTAAACGAGTTGCTGCTCAAAGTTATATGCAGAACTTCATCACTGACTCAACTAAACGAACATGATGTTTAAGCTTTTAGGGAGATTCAAAACATAAATATCAGGACAAAGTCTATTTATACATCACTGGTTTCCAGGTTACAGCACATTCGACCAAATTGAACCTCATGTCTATTTCAAATCAGACTCAACCCCCAAAGAGCAGTGTCACTGACCAACATACAAACATGAATATATTCAAACTAAAGTCTCAAAATAAAGACAAATTAACTCCTACAATGAGAACAAATGGCCAACATGCTTCAAGTCTTTCAGATTTCCATATCACAAGGTTTTTACATTGAGAAGAGTTAAATAGGTACCTGAGAGCACAAGTAAGAAAGGGTAAGAAGATCAGCAATGCAGTAACAAGAGCAAGGGTCAGCAGCAAAGCAAATCAACAGAACCAGCCATCAGCTCCTAAAATCAAATTTCAAACCCAGAAATTGAAATAAATAACCAGAAACCAATTCGATCCAAACAATGGACCAGGAAAACTTCAACCTAGGCTGATTTTAATTCATTTCTAAGGTCAGCTAATCAGGGCTTGTTATATCATCAGGAAAACTTCAGAAGTTAGCAATAGAACTCAATGGAACAGTACCTTTTTTTGAATTTTTTTTTGTCTAGAATTTTTAGAGATTCTTTAGCTCTTAAAAATCCGAATTGACCTGCAAGTAACTATGCCTTTATAGGCAAGTCACTAGGGCAGTTTTGGGGTTTAGCTTATTTCATTTTAGTCCTTTTAAGCTTTTCCTTTTGCTTAAAGGGCCTCTGAATTACTGACTTGTGGATCAAGTTAGTACATTCTGCAGCTTCTAGGCAACTTCTTAGCAGTTAACTCAGAGATTCCCTATGTCTTTTACCCAAACTAACCCTTAATTGCCTTGTTTTTACCTTGAACTCAATGAGTTGGAGTCAATCTGACCCAAGGTTCCAATTCAAAACTAGGACAATCTCTTCCCCTTCGCCCCAATTCTAATTCAAAATCCCCAACACAAGAACTACAAGTAGAACTAATGAGCAGAATAAAATATGCAAGCTCAAACAAATCGTAGCCCCAAGAAACATTTTCACAATTAACCAGTTAACTAAATGTCTTGCTAAACAGACACTAACCAAAATGACTAAAACAATTTCCAAAACTAAACATGCATGACTGAATGGAAACAAGAAATAAAAATAAAAAAAATAAATAAGAATCCTAGAGAAAAGAAGAAACAGAGAAACGGGTAGAGGGAAGAACAGAAAGAAAACTAATTTGAACAAAGAAGACAGAACGAGATTACCTACTAGGACTCGAGCGATTTGAGGAATGAGATTTGAGCCTTCAAACTCTTCGGATTTTCTGGCCTACTACGATGCTAATTGTGTGTTCTTAATAAGAAAACATGAATAACCTCGAAACGGACCGAAATCTTCAAGCAGAAACAAAACGGGGACCTCTTGGGAATCAGTGGTTTATTTGGATTTAAGATTCAAATAGTTCCTGGGTGATTTGAAGGACACAGAGTGAGGATTTGGAATGAGGGAGGGAAGACGGTCCTAGGGTGTCAATTTGGGGTTGAACAGAGGCAGCGCCGCCACCGGAGAAACTGTAGCGGCGCTAGGGTTTCCACTTATAAAATGAGATTCGAGAGGTTCTGGGTATATTTGAAGGAAATTGAACAGAGATATGGGATGGGGTGGTGGAGGGGAACATTTGGTGTAAATTTGGGGTCGATCGGAGCACCGCCGCCGGTGGAGACGATTTCCGGCCGGCGGTTCCGACGGGAATCATGAGAGTCTGGTGAAAGAGATGAGAGGGCGTAGGGAGGCACGTTTGGACACTTAATATCAAGTGATCCAAGCTTTAGGACCGTGCGATCAACAAACCTCGACGGTCCTGATCTGTCATCAACGAAACTGGGTCGTTTTGATGGGGGGCGGACCAGGTTGGACCCGGGTTTTGGGACGGGTTTGGGCCAATTTTAACCGGTAATGGGTGTTTAACACTTGGGCATGGGGAAAATCAATTGTAACAGCCCAAATTCGGATTTTCTTTTATTTTTTTCTTTTTCTTTTTCAATTTCAATATTCTGTACTTTTTCAAAATTAAAATAAAACCTAAATTAATTAATATTTTTTTTAACTAAATTAACCTACCCAATTAGATTAATCACTTATCATAGTATTTACAATAATTAATTAAATCCTAAATTTAAAGAAAAACTATACAATTCAAAATTAAAAAGTTAAAATGCAAAATGAACTATTTTTGTGATTTTCATTTTTTTATAAAACAAACTAATTTACTAATTAATCTAAAAAATATAAAATTAAATACTAAATTCAGTGCATGATATTTTTGTATTTTCATGAATTAAATAAAATAAACGTGCACAGACAAATGCAAATAATTAACAGAAAATGCCACAAAATCCAACAAAGTTGCAAACACTGAAAGAAATTATTTTGTTTTGAATTTTTTGGAATAATTCATATAGGGCAAATATCACGTGCTCACAGCTGCCCCTCTTTGCCCGGAAACACGAAGAGTTTTCGTGCAAATATAAAATGAGCGGAGATGAGCGATATTTTTCCGTTTGAGTACTCCGCGGGAAGCATTTTTTGAAAGATTTGACCTCACCTTGCTTCCGAGGTTGCCTACATATCCTTGGCTAAAAAGGAATTAGGTCAGTGTAGTTCGGGAATTTTTGGTAGTTGGGACTACCATGAAGCTGTGATTTCGCTGTTGCTACTATTGCTGCTACTGCTTACTGAACCCCTTATTACACCATGTCAAAAATAAAAGAAGCTAGACTAGACTATGATCTATGCTTTACAAAATCCTATCTAGATCTTCACATTTGCTCTTGTGTTTCTTGTTGCCTTGTTGTCTTGTATTCTCTTGGTAAAATTCCTTTGTTGCCGCCTTGAATTGTGAACTGAGATGCTTCCCTTTCTCCAGGCGGGCTACTGACTGCTGCATTTGGAAGTATTCCCTACTCTCCAGGCGGCTCCTGGCTGCTACATTTGAAAGCATTCCATGCTCTTTAGGCAGGTTCCTGACTGCTGCATTTGAAAGTATTCTCTGCTCTCCAGGCGGGCCCTGACTTTTAACTTTAAATGTATTCCCTTGTTCTCCAGGCGGGCTCCTGACTGCTGCGCTTGAAAGTATTCCCTGCTCTCCAGGCGGGCTCCTGACTTCAACTTGAAATGTATTCCCCGCTCTCCAGGCGGGCTCTTGATTTTAACACAGGCAAAATAAAGAAATTTTTCTGCCCCAGTTTGAGTATATGGGCCCACGTGTAAAACGAACCACATTGCCGAACATCAATAAGATTTTGAAAATCAAAACTTGAATTGTACTCCCTTGTTCTCCAGGAGGGCTCCTGACTGCTAAGCGTGAAAGTATTCCTTGCTTTCCAGGCAGGCTCCTGACTTCAACTTGAAATGCATTCCCTGCTTTCCAGGCGGGCTCCTGACTTCAAAATAGACAAAACACAGAATTTGAAAGCTAAAACCTAAATTGTGCTCCCTTGTTCTCCAGGCGGTCTCCTGACTGCTGAACTTGAAAGTATTCCCTGCTCTCCATAGCGGGCTCCTGACTTCAACATTTGAAATATACTCCCTGCTCTCCAGGCGGGCTCCTGACTTTAAAATAGACAAAACAATGAAAGGTTTTCTGCCCCAGTTTGGTGGCTGGGCATAGATGTGAGTGTAAAACTAAATCATATTACCAAGTATTACTAAGAATTGAAAGCTATATCCCATTATTCAGGAGGTCCTGACAACTTTTAACTAAACGACAATTTTTAAAATCTAAGTTATGTCTTCTACAGGTGTGATTTCTGCTAAATCTTGTTATCTAAGAGGGTCTTAAACTACTCCCCATTATCCAGGAGGGTCCTGAAAATCAAAAATCAAGTTTTATCTTAAGAGTGACAACTTTTATGGATGAATTATACTACCCTACATCAAAATTTACGCTAAATGTTGCTATCTAATCGAAATTTTAAAGCTAAGTCCCATTGTCCAGGAGGGTCCTGAAAACTCCTAATTGAATCATATCTCGAACATGCAAACTTCTAAGCCAACTTATATTCCTTTGGGATGCATTTATGCTAGATTATGCTATTTCTGAACATTTAAACTAGGTCCCATTTTCTAGGAGGGTCCTGAAAGTTTACGGTCAAACCTGTCTGGTGCTTGCTTTTCCTTGCGGAGGGTTTCTCCGAAACAAACGAAATTTTCTGCCCCTGTTTCAATCAAAGAAAAATATTGTCAGTTTAAAATGTGGTGGTTGGTTTGTGGCCTTGACTTTGAGGGCGATTGCTCCTTCACTTCCCATGATAACTGATTTCCACTCGAGGACCTTGCTTTCTTATGGACTAACCATTTTCTCTGTCATCCTTATCACAGAAAATACCTCTTCTCCGTTCAGACCCAATTCCCTTTTTCTATTGCATTGCTCATGAACTGATATTTACCAACCTTTGTGTTTCACCGAAAATACCTTTGATCCGTCCACCTAACACCCTCCATCTGTTGCATCGTGCTCTTGTGTTGACATGAATTCCAAAGCACGTTAATTGCCATCCACTTAGTGCGCATGTTGTTCCTTCCTGACTTAAATCACTGGCCTTGGCCTTGAAGTCTATTGTTCCCTCACTTGTCACGATAACTTTAATTTTGGCTTGGAATGCCTTGCTTGTTATTGGTTAAACACTTTCTTTGTTGATCTCATCACAGAGAATACCTTTGACCCGTTCACCCAACATCCTCTATCTGTTGCACTGTTCACGAATTGAAATATACCAAACCTTTGTATTTCTGATGGACCCCAAAGCATGTTAATTTTTACCAACTCAGTGTGTTTGTTGTTCTTTCCTAACTTATGACACTGATGTACTGGCCAGATCCCGTTTTGTGCCATTGGAAAGCTGGTGGAAAATTTTGAAGTCATTTTTCACTTATTTTGACCAAACCGACTCAGGAAGAAGAAGTAAGCAAGACAAAAGGAACAGAGTAAAGGATAAAGGAAAGAGATGATTCCTAACAAGAAAACTACAAAGTAGAAACCTATCAGATGTGAATACCAACTCTAATAACCATGACATGCACATGTTGATTAAGTGGCCTAATCTGTCAAACAAGTCTGATGTTCAACTCTTGTTATACCCCTGAACCATGAAACTGGACTTCAATGCTCCGATTATCCAATCTGATTCACAATCCTTATTCGACTTGTAGTGCCCGAAGAGTTTTCACCATCAAGCCTCTCTCATTCTGTTCTTTCTCTAAACTTATCATTTCCTTACAGTTCCTGTGAGGGTTTTCACCAATAAGACTATCTCATTTTTGGATTTCTCTCAGCTCTCGTCGCCCTACGGTGCCCGTGAGGGCTTTCACCAATAAGACTCTCCCATTTTCATTATTTTTCTGCTTGGGCCAGAGTATTGCCCCTGATATGAATTACCTCTTCTTGCTTGACTTGGCCTCTCTCAAAGACTGATCGGAAGGTCTTTCTTTGGACCGTAACGTGGGCTTTTGGATAGGGTTAAAAAGAAAGGATGTCAAAGGCTCAAAAACAATTCACATGGGTTCAAAATTACAACTTTCGGAATCAGATTTCTTACAACAATCACAACTTCTGCCGCAGTTTCTTGCTTGGAGAATTTTGGATTTTTATTTTGATGAGATCGAACCGTGAGGCTGCCTATGTATCTTTAAAAGGAATCAGGTTGAACGTTGTTCATGTCATAGAAATTACTTTGTTGTTGTGTTTTTTCTTTTCTCTTTCTTCTCTTTTTTTTTATTTTCTCTTTTTCTTTTTATTGTTTTTCTTCTTCTTTTCTATTTTCTTCTTTTTTTTATCTTTTTTTTTCTTTCCTTTTCTTTCTCTTTTTCTTTATTCCTTTTCTTATCTTTCACGCTTGTGTTTCTGATATTCTCTACTGATTCCAAAAGCGGGGTATGAAAGAAAATAAATAAGGCTCAAAAGGGGTGACGAGGAATAAAGTGTTTAGATAACAGAACAAAATGCCTTCGTCATTCCAATCTTTAAAACATGCCAGGTACAAACAACACAATTAAGCAAACCAAGGAAAACTTTCGTAACATCTTTTGATTGCGCTAGACTTGATGACCGTATCCACACATTCTCCTTCTACATCTGTTATATACAACGAACGCCCCCCCACAAATTTGGGGCAAACTTGCTTTTATCTTCAAATTGATGCGGCAGGATGCATTTCAATAGGGGTTCTTTATGTTCTATCTGCCCTAGTTTCACACAATTCGGGTTTGAAGTGATCTCAAAATGCCTTTACTTATTTCCCTCAAATGTCCCTACATCTTCAACATTGTTTCATTGCTTCGTGATTAAACTGACTTTTAAAACCAAGCTGAGAATTACGCGTGCATGTCACGTCACTAGAGTCAACAGGAAAAGAACTATAAAAAGAAAAGAGAGCTAAACGAAAATGACTAGAAATCACGGAAAACAGAAAATGGCATTAGATAGATGGTGAAAGGGTTTAAACAACGACACAAACAAACTAAACTAGGGTTACAAACCTAGAACAAACTTAGACAACACTAAACGAGCTATTATGACTAAACAAACTAAGCAAACTAAAAGGATAGAAGGGTTTGAGTCACAAGACAGTATCTGGATTACAACCCTGAAATAATCCGGACAACAGAAATGACAACAAAATAAACCACCAAAACTTCTCCCTGGCTAACCAAGACAGAAGTGTCTTTCCAATTGCCAAGCTCGGCATCTTAACCACTGAATTCTGCATCAACATTACTAGGACCTTCACAAACTTCCATCACATGGTTCTTAACAAATTGCTTTTGGGTTCCCTTTGCTGGCTCGTTCTTAAGATCAACCTCTGATAGCACTGAAAACTTTGCAGCGTGTGGACCTTCGAGGATCTCAAAAGAATTTCTATATTCCTTTTCAAAACAAATCATACTCACCATATGCGTCTCATTACGAACAGGCGATGGACTTTGGCTAGTGTTTGCTGCATCTGGATTTTGCACGACAATGTCACCTGCATCAATAAGTTTCTGAATTGCTTTCTTCAGATTCCAACACTTCTCTATGTCATGCCCCGGGGCATCTGAGCAATATGCGCACCTTTGAGAAAAATCAAACTTCTTTGACAGAGGGTTTGGCATTTTTATATGAATCGGCTTTAACATGTCCAATTGCTTCAACTTTTGGAACAAACTGGCATATGACACTCCCAATGGGGTGAAAGCCTTTTCTTTTTTCAGCAACCTCTCATACTTAAATGCTTGATTGGGCCTAAAACCTGATCCAGGGGGTTTTCAATAGGATCGTGGGAGTGGATAGGCATTTTGTGGAGCTGGGTATTGAGAGAGAGATGTACGATTTTGGGAGTTCCGTAGAGAGAAGTGGCATTGGGGAGGATCATCTGGTGCATCAGGATATCCATGGGGACGATGTCGAGGCTGGAAGTGTTGATCGGGAAAGCCCATCGGATCATCTTTTCTGTTTCTCTTTCTTCCACCCAAGCTTACTGGGATGTTCTGAATGTCTTTCGAATAACTCATGATTTTATATGATTTGATTCCCTCTTCTACCATCTCCCCCATTTTTAACACATTATTGAAAGGCTTTCCCAAGGCCTAGACCAAATGACTGAAGTAGGTGGGCCCCTGGGCTTTTAGGAAGAGCTCAACCATTTCTTCTTCCCCAATCAGGGTATTGACTCGAGCAGCCTGCTCCTTCTATTTGGGTCCAAATTCTTTGAAGCTTTCCTCCGGCTTCTTTTCCATTTTAGATAGGGAGGAGCGGTTTGGGGTAACGCTTGATCTGTACTGAAAGTATCGAACAAAATCTTGAGTCATGTCACCCAATGTAGGCCACTTACCAACATCTTGACGAATATACCAGTCTAAAGCTACCCCAGTCAGGCTCTTACTGAAATATGTCATCATCGGGTCATCTTTCTCTCCAACGCTTCTCATTTCACTACAATAGACCCTTAGGTGGGCTACCAGATCTCCACACCCATCATACAAGTTAAATTTTGGCACTTTGAACCCCACGGGTAGGCGAACGTCAGAGGACACAGACAGTTCTTTGTAAGTCATGCTACCTTGGTCTTCCCTTCCTTGTTTGTTTTTCAAGGATTGTTCTATGCCTTTCAGCCTCCTGGGTATCCCATCTTTCCTTTCTTTTCCGGTGAACCTTTCATTTTCAACATGCGACTTATCCCGAGGGCTTTGTTTATATGAGTTGGGAACTTTGTGGGCAACCTCTGAGGGGTAATATTGGGCATCGTGAGCTTTGAGTGGATATTCATTGTTGGGGATGGTGGATAAGACAGGAGGGCATTTTTTGGGGAAGGTAATTGGAAAATGAGTGACGGAGCTACTAGGGTGGTTGGGAAAGCCATGGTAAGCGGGTGAATCTGGAGAGTATGGGGGATCATCTGGCACTGTGACCGATGTTTGGGTAAGGGAAACATTTAGGAAGCTAGGTGGTGGCGGGGGTGGTGCCTTTCCGGTCATCCAAGCCTGATACATGTCTACCATGTGTTGTCTTAACATCCTCACCTCTTCAACCAACCCATTGTCCTGTTCAACCAACTGCTTTCGAATGCCAGTATCAACATAAGATAATCTCACTTTATGTGCAATGCACCTAGCCACAGTTGTTGGTTCTAAAATGACTTCGAGGGTACAAAGGTCAGTTGGCATCATCCCAATTTGTTCATTTCAATCATCTCTTTTCTTTGCTTTTCCAACACTTGCTTGATCATTTTTCTTCCTCTTTTCTTTCTGATTATCGCTCTTTTCTTCCCTCTCATTTCTTACATCCCATGATCTCATCTTATCTTTTTTTTCTTTCTCTTTTCCTTTTTTTTTTCACATTCCTTTAATAAAAAAATGATTCGATCGAACCCTATGTAGGTTGCCTACGTATCATGACCCCGCATGAATCAGATCTTTGCGTAGTTCTGGAAGATCGGGAGTAAAGCAAACAAACTAACGTTCTCTTTTTCATTTTCTTTTTACCTTAATGACTACTCTGATGAGAAAAAGAAATAAACGAAACAAATCTCTTTTTTTTTAATTTTCTAGATTTAATGTTCTATAACCTATTCTAAACTCAAGTTTAACGGATTTTCTTTTTCTTTTTTTTCGAAACAAATACTCTATTAAAGAAAAATCCTAGAAGAGAGAAGGATATTTTTTGACTCTTTTTTTTTGAATTTTCATTTGATATCCCTGAAGAAAAATTCGTAATGAGAAATGAAAAAGACAAAAATTGTTTTTGAATTTCAAAATTCTAAAAATTAACAAAAGATAAAGTATGCTTTTTTTTCTATGTACAATATCCTAAAATTTTAATGAAAAAAAAAAGAAATTTTTTTCATCTTTCAATAATTTCCCAAAGAAACATCTCACAAGAAAATCTTTTTGGATTTTGGAATTAATGCCTTAAAGAAAACTTTTAAAGAGGTACTAAAAGAAAATTTTCTTTTTTTTGAATTTTGGTCCGAATATAGTAAAGGAAATATAAAAACAGTTCTTATTTTGATATTAATTGCCTAAAGGAAAAACAATCTCAAAGAAATTTTTTTTCTCATTTCTAGAATTAATATTCTAAAGAAAACTTATAACAAAAATATAAAAACGCAAAATTTCTTTTTTTTTTTTTTGGATTTTTGACTTGTATCACATTTCCAAATGCAAAATAAGAAATACAATAACAAAAGACTATGAAAACTTAACTAGGCAATACAAACTCTAACACCACCTAAAAGACTAAATACAACTATACAGGACTAGAAAATAAAACAAAATAATTGATAAAACGGCTCCTCGAGCAGCTTCTGAATGCAGTGATCCTGGGGTATCTGTCATGCTCAAACTCCGGTAAGTAGATCCACACATGTATGAGAAAACTTAAACCAACACTATGTGAGACAATAACATTCCTTAAGACACATGCAAGACATGATTGAGGCTATTTTTGCAAAATGGCTTATTTGGCCAAAAGGTGGCTAGAAGTACAAAATTTGGCTAAGACCCCGCAAAGCCAAGAACCTAAGATTTACTAGAAAGACCGAACCCTATGTGGGTTGCCTACGTATCACGCCCCGAAAGACGAGAATCAGGTATGCGTAGTTCGGGCAGATTGGATATGGGCGAGAATAAAAAACACAACTGACATATAGAAAATACATTTTTTCTTCTCTTTTTTTTTTTTGAAAAATGATGAAACATATAAAATCTTTTTGGATTTTCTTTTCTTTTTTCGATTTATTTTTATTTTTGAAAAATGATAAAAAGTGCAAAAAAAATTTGAAGCTTCCATGCTCTTTTTTCTTTTTCTTAATAGAATGTAACAAAAAAAACATAACTAGACCCTACTTGCTTTATTTTCACACTTCACCCTCTCTTTTTCTCTTTCTTTTTCTTTCTTCATTTTTTCTTTGCCCTCAACTATCATTGGTCCGTCAAATGACCCTTTTACCCTTGAAGGAATGCAACATGTAGCACACAGGATGCATCAAGATGGTCTGTTATTTTGGGTACACCTATCCTAGACGGATCCAACCCCTGTGTTGAGTCCCCTAAGTCAAATGCACGTGATGCAACAAACGTTCCTACTAGGGATCTGGCATGAGGTCTTGTTTTTCTAGGTTCAAAACCTGGGTTTATTGTTCTAGACATGGCTTACCCGAGCGGACAGCTCGAGCCGAGGGGGCAGCGTACCGGGAATACAGAAGCTTCACCGGCTTTGCAACTTGTCTGAACCTCGTTCTAAATTTGGAATATGACTCTAACAGAAAAGAAGTCAAACGAAGTGCACACTTCTTCATGATTTAGAAGACTCAGAGAGAGGAGGGATTTTGCAAAAATTTATATACAGTTCATGGGATATCAAAGCGGTAAAAGAAATCAATTAGCACATTAGGCCCAAATCATGTAACAAAATCATATAATAGATAAATTCAACTATAACAATTATTCTAAGCTAGAATTCTTGAACCTTGAACCAAAGATTCTGGGTTCGTTCCCCAGAGTCGCCAGAGCTGTCACACCTCCTTTTTACTACACCCTCGTAAAGGGTATAAAGGAGTTTTTCCACTTAAAGAATGATCGAAACGGGATTTATTATAAAGATTCAGAGTCGCCACTTGGGAGATTTATGGTGTCCCAAGTCACCGGTTGCATCCCGAATCGAGGAAAATATGACTCTATTTAACAGTCCGCGAACCAGAAATCCGAGTAAGGAATTATGTTAACCCGGGAGAAGGTATTAGGCATTCCCAGGTTCCGTGGTTCTAGCATGGTCGCTCAACTGTTACATTTAGATAAATTATCTGATTTTAAATAATTATGAACCTATGTGCAAATTTTAACGTTTCACCGCTTTTATTCATTTTTAAGGAAGATTTAACGTCGTCTAAAACATGCCTTTGGATCACGCCACATGAAATGCACCCGCGATCCGCAACATATTGTTATTCAACATTATTAAGAATTGGAATTGGGTCACATGAAATGCGCACCCGAGTTTAGGAAAGTAATTTTATTAAAACAATGTGCCTAGAGCAACTATGCGTTTTTAGCTTTGCGAGGGCCATGAAAATTTGCTATGTGGCGCGCCTCGAGTTCTAAGTATTTTGAGGAAAAATAATTAAACGAGGGCCAAACATTTGAGATTTTATTGGGCTTGGCACGCCTCGAATCCAATTTTAAAGGAAAATTCAGACTAAATTTCGAAGGGGCCACAAACTATTCGTATTATCTAACATGGCTCCCCTTCAATCTAGTTAAGGGGGCTTAATTAATTAACACTAAATGTAGTTAAGGGTTCCACTTAAACGAACCAGGAAGATTTATGTGAGGGAAAATTAATTCGTTGCATAAAGGGTTTGGGCCAACACGACAGGGTTGGTGGCCCAAACGAAAGAAAAGGCCTGACGTTGATTCAAAGCAACTTTCCGAACTGGGCCTCAAGGTAAGCCCAAATTCTGATCCCTACAGCTGTTGAGTCAAGACCCAACATCGATTCCCTACAATGTCAGCCAAGAACGGGACTAGTACCTATACCAGCAAACTTGGGAATCGTTTTTAACTCATCATTAATCAATTAGATAACACTCAATAATGATTTGATCATGGAAGCACTCGTGAGTTCCAATTCTGATTACTAACAATAGGCGGTGGAATTTAACAATTTCAACCACATAACAACACAGTTAATCATATTATTCATGCACAGGGGCAACCATATCTACTGATTTTGGTCATTCAACCATCTAATTAAACGAGTTGCTGCTCAAAGTTATATGCAGAACTTCATCACTGACTCAACTAAACGAACATGATGTTTAAGCTTTCAGGCAGATTCAAAACATAAATATCAGGACAAAGTCTATTTATACATCACTGGTTTTCAGGTTACAACACATTCGACCAAATTGAACCTCATGTCTACTTCAAATCAGACTCAACCCCCAAAGAGCAGTGTCACTGACCAACATACAAACATGAATATATTCAAACTAAAGTCTCAAAATAAAGACAAATTAACTCCTACAATGAGAACAAATTGCCAACATGCTTCAAGTCTTTCAGATTTCCATATCACAAGGTTTTTACATTGAGAAGAGTTAAATAGGTACCTGAGAGCACACGTAAGAAAGGGTAAGAAGATCAGCAACGCAGTAACAAGAGCAAGGGTCAGCAGTAAAGCAGATCAACAGAACCAGCCATCAGCTCCAAAAATCAAATTTCAAACCCAGAAATTGAAATAAACAACCAGAAACCAATTCGATCCAAATAATGGACCAAAAAAACTTCAACCTAGGCTAATTTTAATTCATTTCTAAGGTCAGCTAATCAGGGCTTGTTGTATCATCAGGAAAACTTCAGAAGTTAGCAATAGAACACAATGGAACAATACCTTTTTTTTAAAAAAAAGTTTTTTGTCTAGAATTTTCAGAGATTCTTTAGCTCTTCAAAATCTGAATTGAGCTGCAAGTAACTATGCCTTTATAAGCAAGTCACTAGGGCAGCATTGGGGTTTAGTCCTTTTCAGCTTTTCCTTTTGCTTAAAGGGCCCCCAAATTACTGACTTGTGGATCAAGTTAGTACATTCTGCAGCTTCTAGGCAACTTCTTAGCAGTTAACTCAGAGATTCCCTATGTCTTTTACCCAAACTAACCCTTAATTGCCCTATTTTTACCTTGAACTCAAATGAGTTGGGGTCAATCTGACCCAAGGTTCCAATTCAAAACTGGGCCAATCCCTTCCCCTTGGCCCATATTCTAATTCAAAAGCCCCAACACAAGAACTATAGGTAGAACTAATGAGCAGAATAAAATATGCAAGCTCAAACAAATCGTAGGCCCAAGGAATATTTTCTCAATTAACCAATTAACTAAATGTCTTGCTAAACAGACACTAACCAAAATGACTAAAATAATTTCCAAAACTAAACATGCATGACTGAATGGAAACAAGAAATAAAAATAAAAAAATAAAAATAAGAATCCTAGAGAAAAGAAGAAACAGAGAAACGGGTAGAGGGAAAAACAGAAAGAAAACTAATTTGAACAAAGAAGACAGAACGAGATTACATACTAGGACTTGAGCGATTTGAGGAATGGGATTTGAACCTTCAAACTCTTCGGATTTTCTGACCTGCTACGATGCTAATTGTGTGTTCTTAATAAGAAAACACGAATAACCTCAAAACGGACCCAAATCTTCAAGCAGAAACGAACTGGGGACCTCTTGGGAATCAGGGGTTTATTTGGATTTAAGATTCGAACAGTTCCTGGGTGATTTGAAGGACACAGAGTGAGGATTTGGAATGAGGGAGGGAAGACGGTCCTAGGGTGTCAATTTGGGGTTGAATAGAGGCGGTGGCGCCATCGGAGAAACAGTGGCGGCGCTAAGGTTTCCACCTATAAACTGAGATTCGAGAGGTTCTGGGTATATTTGAAGGAAATTGAATGGAGATCTGGGATGGGGTGGTGGAGGGGAACATTTGGTGTAAATTTGGGGTCGATCGGAGCACCGCTGCTGGCGGAGACGATTTCCGGTCGGCTGTTCCGGCGGGGATCATGAGAGTCTGGTGAAAGAGATGAGAGGGGGTAGGGAGGCATGTTTGGACACTTAAATATCAAGTGATCCAAGCTTCAGGACCGTGCGATCAACAAACCTCGACGACCCTAATCTGTCATCAACGAAACTGGGTCGTTTTGATGGGGGGGCGGACCAGGTTGGACCCGGGTTTTGGGACGGGTTTGGGCCAATTTTAACGGGTAATGGGTGTTTAACACTTGGGCCTGGGGAAAATCAATTGTAACAGCCCAAATTCAGATTTTCTTTTATTTCTTTCTATTTCTTTTTCAATTTCAATATTCTTTTCTTTTTCAAAATTAAAATAAAACCTAAATTAATTAATAATTTTTTTAAACTAAATTAACCTACCCAATTAGATTAATCACTCATCATGGTATTTACAATAATTAATTAAATCCTAAATTTAAAGAAAACTATACAATTCAAAATTAAAAAGTTAAAATGCAAAATGAACTATTTTTGTGATTTTCATTTTTTTATAAAACAAACTAATTTACTAATTAATCTAAAAAAATATAAATTTAAATCCTAAATGCAGTGCGTGATATTTTTGTATTTTCATGAAGTAAATAATATAAACGTGCACAGACAAATGCGAATAATTAACAGAAAATGCCACAAAATCCAACAAAGTTGCAAACACTGAAAGAAATTATTTTGTTTTGAACTTGTTGGAATAATTCATATAAGGCAAAAATCACGTGCTCACAGCTGCCCCTCTTTGCCCGGAAACACGAAGAGTTTTCGTGCAAAGATAAAGTGAGCGGATACGAGCGATTTTTGTCCGTTTGAGTACTCCGCGGGAAGAATTCTTTGAAAGATTTGACCGCACCTTGCTTCCGAGGTTACCTACATATCCTTGGCTAAAAAGGAATCAGGTTAGTGTAGTTATAGAATTTTTGGTTGCTGGGACTACCATGAAGCTGTGATTTCGCTGTTGCTGTTGTTGCTGCTACTGCTTACTGAACTCCTTATTACACCATGTCAAAAATAAAAGAAGCTAGACTAGACTATGATCTATGCTTTACAAAATCCTATCTAGATCTTCACACTTGCTCTTGTGTTTCTTGTTGTCTTGTTGTCTTGTATTCTCTTGGTAAAATTCCTTTGTTGCCGCCTTGAATTGTAAACTGATATGCTTCCCTTTCTCCAGGTGGGCTCCTGACTGCTGCATTTGGAAGTATTCCCTACTCTCCAGGCGGATCCTGATTGCAACATTTGAAAGCATTGCCTGCTCTCCAGGCGGGTTCCTGACTGCTGCATTTGAAAGTATTCTCTGCTCTCCAGGCGGGCCCTGACTTTTATCTTGAAATGTATTCCCTTGATCTCCAGGTGGGCTCCTGACTGCTGCGCTTGAAAGTATTCTCTGCTCTCCAGGCGGGCTCCTGACTTCAACTTGAAAGTATTCCCTGCTCTCCAGGCGGGCTCCTGACTTCAACTTGAAATGTATTCCCTGCTCTCCAGGCGGGCTCCTGACTTTAACACAGATAAAACAAAGAAAATTTTCTGCCCGAGTTTGAGTATATGGGCCCATGTGTAAAACGAACCACATTGTCGAACATCAATAAGAATTTTGAAAATCAAGCCTTGAATTGTACTCCCTTGTTCTCCAGGCGGGCTCTTGACTGCTAAGCTTGAAAGTATTCCCTTCTTTCTAGGCGGGCTTCTGACTTCAACTTGAAATGCATTCCCTGCTTTCCAGGTGGACTCCTAACATCAAAATAGACAAAACACAGAATTTGAAAGCTAAAACCTAAATTGTGCTCCCTTGTTCTCCAGGCGGGCTCCTGACTGCTGAACTTGAAAGTATTCCCTGCTCTCCAGGCGGGCTTCTGACTTCAACATTGAAATATATTCCCTGCTCTCCAGGCGGTCTCCTGACTTCAAAATAGACAAAACAATAAAAAGTTTTCTGCCCCAGTTTGGTGGCTGGGCACAGATGTGAGTGTAAAACTAAATCATATTACCAAGTATTAGTAAGAATTGAAATCTAGATCCCATTATTCAGGAGGTCCAGATAACTTTTAACTAAACGACAATTTTTAAAATCTAAGTTATGTCTTCTACAGGTGTGATTTCTTTTAAATCTTGTTATCTAAGAAGGTCTTAAACTACTCCCCATTATCCAGGAGGGTCCTGAAAATCAAAAGTCAAGTTTTATCTTAAGAGTGACAACTTTTATGGCTGAATTATACTACCCTACATCAAACTTTACGCTAAATGTTGCTATCTAATCGAAATTTTAAAGCTAAGTCCCATTATCCAAGAGGGTCCTGAAAACTCCTAATTGAATCCTATCTTGAACATGCAAACTTTTAAGCCAGCTTATATTCCTTTGGGATGCATTTATGCTAGATTATGCTATTTCTGAACATTTAAACTATGTCCCATTTTCCAGGAGGGTCCTGAAAGTTTACGGTCAAACCTGTCTGGTGCTTGCTTTTCCTTGCGGAGGGTTTCTCCGAAACAAACGAAATTTTCTGCCCCTGTTCAATCAAAGAAAAATATTGTCAGTTTAAAATGTGGTGGTTGGTTTGTGGCCTTGACTTTGAGGGCGATTGCTCCTTCACTTCCCATGATAACCGATTTCCACTCGAGGACCTTTCTTGCTTTTGGACTAACTATTTTCTCTATCATCCTTATCACATAAAATACCTTTTCTTCGTTCAGACCCAATTCCCTTTTTCTGTTGCATTGCTCATGAACTAATTGCCATCTTTCTTCGTTCAGACCCAATTCCACTCAAAGGTATTTCACCGAAAATACCTTTGATTCGTCCATCTAACACCCTCCATCTGTTGCATCATGCTCTTGTGTTGACATGAATTCCAAAGCACGTTAATTGCCATCCACTTAGTGCGCATGATGTTCCTTCCTGACTTAAATCACTGGCCTTGGCCTTGAAGTCTATTGTTCCCTCACTTGTCACGATAACTTTAATTTTGGCTTGGAATACCTTGCTTGTTACTGGTTAAACACTTTCTTTGTTGATCTCATCATAGAGAATACCTTTGACCCGTTCACCCAACATCCTCTATCTGTTGCACTGTTCACGAATTGAAATATACCAAACCTTTGTATTTCTGATGGACCCCAAAGCATGTTGATTGTTACCAACTCAGTGTGTTTGTTGTTCTTTCCTAACTTATGACATTGATGTACTGATCAGATCCCATTTTGTGCCATTGGAAAACTGGTGACAAATTTTGAAGTCATTTTTCACTTATTTTGACCAAACCGACTCAGGAAGAAGAAGTAAGCAAGACAAAAGGAACAGAGTAAAGGACAAAGGAAAGAGATGATTCATAACAAGAAAACTACAAAGTAGAAACCTATCAGATGTGGATACCAACTCTAATGACCATGACATGCACATGTTGATTAAGTGGCCTAATCTGTCAAACAAGTCTGATGTTCAACTCTTGTTATACCCCTAAACCATGAAACTGGAATTCAATGCTCCGATTATCCAATCTGATTCACAATCCTTATTCGACTTGTAGTGCCCAAAGGGTTTTCACCATCAAGCCTCTCTCATTTTATTCTTTCTCTCAACTTACCATCGCCTTACAGTGCCCGCGAGGGTTTTTCACCAATAAGACTCTCATTTTTGGATTTCTCTCAGCTCTCGTCGCCCTACAGTGCCCGTGAGGGTTTTCACCAATAAGACTCTCATTTTCATTATTTTTCTGCTTGGGCCAGAGTATTGCTCCTGATATGAATTACCTCTTCTTGCTTTACTTGTCCTCTCTCATAGACTAATCGGAAGGTCTTTCTTTGGACCGTAACATGGGCTTTTAGATATGGTTAAAAAGAAAGGATGTCAAAGGCTCAAAAACAATTCACATGGGTTCAAAATTACAACTTTCGGAATCAGATTTCTTATAACAACCACAACTTCTGCCCTAGTTTCTTGCTTGGTGACTTTTGGATTTTTATTTTGATGAGACCGAACCATGAGGCTACCTACGTATCCTTAAATGGAATCAGGTCGAACGTAGTTCATGTCATAGAAATTACTTTGTTGTTGTGTTTTTTCTTTTCTCTTTCTTCTCTTTTTTTTTCTCTTTTTCTTTTTATTATTTTTCTTCTTCTTTTCTCTTTTCTTCTTTTTTTCTCTTTTTTTTCTTTTCTTTTCTTTCTCTTTTTCTTTCTTTCTTTCTTATCTTTCACGCTTGTGTTTCTAATATTCGCTACTGATTCCGAAAGAGGGGTATGAAAAAAAAAATAAGGCTCAAAAGGGGTGACGAGGGATAAAGTGTTTAGATAGCAAAACAAAATGTCTTCGTCCTTCCAATCTTCAAAACATGTCAGGTACAAACAACACAATTAAAAAAACCAAGGAAAACATTCGTAACATATTTTGATTGCTCCAGACTTGATGACCGTATCCACACATTTGCCTTCTACATTTGTTATATACAAAGCACCATTGGAAAACACTCTCACTCTAATTACCACAAACGACCCCTACAAATTTGGGGCAAACTTGCTTTTATCTTCAAATTGATGCGGCAGGATGCATTTCAATAGGGGTTCTTTATGTTCTATCTGCCCCAGTTTCACACAATTCGGGCTTGAAGTGATCTCAAAATGCCTTTACTTATTTCCCTCAAATGTCCCTACATCTTCAACATTGTTTCATTGCTTCGTGATTAAACTGACTTTTAAAACCAGGCTGAGAATTACGCGTGCATGTCACGTCACTAGAGTCAACAGGAAAAGAACTATAAAATGAAAAGAGAGCTAAACGAAAATGACTAGAAGTCACGGAAAACAGAAAATGGCATTAGACAGATGGTGAAAGGGTTTAGACAATGACACATACAAACTAAACTGGGTTTCAAACCTAGAACAAACTTAGACAACACTAAACGGGCTATTATGACTAAACAAACTAAGCAAACTAAAAATATAGAAGGGTTTGAGTCACAAGACAGTATCTGGATTACAACCCTGAAATAACCCGGACAACAGAAAGGACAACAAAATAAACCACCAAAACTCCTCCCTGGCTAACCAAGACAGAAGCGTCTTTCCAATTGCCAAGCTCGGCATCTTAACCACTAAATTCTGCATCAACATTACTAGGACCTTCACAAACTTCCATCACATTGTTCTTAACAAATTGCTTTTGGGTTCCCTTTGCTGGCTCGTTCTTAAGATCAACCTCTGATAGCACTGAAAACTTCGAAGCGCGTGGACCTTCGAGGATCTCAAGAGAATTTCCATATTCCTCTTCAAAACAAATCATACTCACCATATGCGTATCATTACGAATAGGCGATGGACTTTGGCTAGTGTTTGCTGCATCTGGATTTTGCACGACAATGTCACCTGCATCAATAAGTTTCTGAATTGCTTTCTTCAGATTCTAACACTTCTCTATGTCATGCCCCGGGTCATCTGATCAATATGCGCACCTTTGAGAAAAATCAAACTTCTTTGACAGAGGGTTTGGCATTTTTATATGAATCGGCTTTAACATGTCCAATTGCTTCAACGTTTGGAACAAACTAGCATATGACACTCCCAATGGGGTGAAAGCCTTTTCTTTTTTCAGCAACCTCTCATTCTTAAATACTTGATTGGGCCGGAAACCTGATCCAGGGGGTTTTTGATAGGCTCGTGGGAGTGGATAGGCATTTTGTGGAGCTGGGTACTGAGAGAGTGATGTAAGATTTTGGGAGTTCCGTGGAGAGAAGTGGCATTGGGGAGAATCATCTGGTGCATCAGGATATCCATGGGGACGATGTCGAGGCTGGAAGTGTTGATCGGGAAAGCCCATCGGATCATCTTTCCTCCCCAGAGTCGCCAGAGCTGTCACACCTCCTTTTTACTACACCCTCGTAAAGGGTATAAAGGAGTTTTTCCAATTAAGGGACAATCGAAACGGGATTTATTATAAAGATTCAGAGTCGCCACTTTGGAGATTTTTGGTGTCCCAAGTCACCGGTTGCATCCCTTTTGAGAAAAATATGACTCTGTTTAACAGTCCGCAAACCAAAAATCCGAGTAAGAAATTTTGTTAACCCAGGAGAAGGTATTAGGCATTCCCAGGTTCTGTGGTTCTAGCACGGTCGCTCAACTGTTATATTTAGCTAAATTATTTGATGTTAAACAATTATGAACCTATGTGCAAATTTTAACTTTTAACCGCTTTTATTCATTTTTAAGGAAGATTTAACGTCGTCTAAAACATGCCTTTGGATCACGCCACATGAAATGCACCCGCTATCCGCGACATATTTTTATTCAACATTATTAAGAAATTGAATTCGGTCACATGAAATGTGCACCCGAATTTAGGAAAGTAATTTTATTAAAACAATGCGCCTACAGCAACTATGCATTTTTAGCTTTGCGAGAGCCATGGAAATTTGTTATGTTGCGCACCTCGAGTTCTAAGTATTTTGAGGAAAAATAATTAAACGAGGGGCAAACATTTGAGATTTTATTGGTCTTGGCACGCCTAGAATCCTATTTTAAAGGGAAATTCAGACTAAATTTCGAAGAGGCCACAAACTATTCGTATAATCTAACGTGGCTCCCCTTCAATCTAGTTAAGGAGGCATAATTAATTAACACTAAATGTAGTTAAGGGTTCCATTTAAACGAACTAAGAAGATTTATGTGAGGGAAAATTAATTCGTTGCATAAAGGGTTTGGGCCAACACGACAGGGTTGGTGTCCCAAACGAAAGAAAAGGCCCGACGCTAATTCAAAGCAACTTTCCGAACTGGGCCTCAAGGTAAGCCCAAATTTGGAGCCCTGCAGCTGTTGAGTCAAGGCCCAACATCGAGTCCCTACAACGTCAGCCAAGAACAGGATTAGTACCTATACAAGCAAGCTTGGGAATCATTTTTAACTCATCATTAATCAGTTAGATAACACCCATTAATGATTTGATCATGGAAGCACTCGTGAGTTCCAATTCTGATTACTAACAATAGGCGGTGGAATTTAACAATTTCAACCTCATAACAACACAGTTAATCATATTATTCATGCACAGGGGCAACCATATCTACTGATTTTGGTCATTCAACCATCTAATTAAACGAGTTGCTGCTCAAAGTTATATGCAGAACTTTATCACTGACTCAACTAAACGAACATAATGTTTAAGCTTTCAGGCAGATTCAAAACATAAATATCAGGACAAAGTCTATTTATACATCACTGGTTTTCAGGTTACAGCACATTCGACCAAATTGAACCTCATGTGCTATTTCAAATCAGACTCAACCCCCAAAGAGCAGTGTCACTGACCAACATACAAACATGAATATATTCAAACTAAAGTCTCAAAACAAATACAAATTAACTCCTACAATGAGAACAAATGGCCAACATGCTTCAAGTCTTTCAGATTTCCATATCACAAGGTTTTTACATTGAGAAGAGTTAAATAGGTACCTGAGAGCACAAGTAAGAAAGGGTAAGAAGATCAGCAACGCAGTAACAAGAGTAAGGGTCAGCAGCAAAGCAAATCAACAGAACCAGTCATCAGCTCCAAAAATCAAATTTCAAACCCAGGAAATAAACAACCAGAAACCAATTCGATCCAAACAATAGACCAGGAAAACTTCAACCCAGGCTGATTTTAATTCATTTCTAAGGTCATCTAATCAGGGCTTGTTGTATCATCATGAAAACTTCAGAAGTTAGCAATAGAACTCAATAGAACAGTACCTTTTTTTTTGAAAATTTTTTTGTCTAGAATTTTCAGAGATTCTTTAGCTCTTAAAAATCTGAATTGAGCTGCAAGTAACTAAAACTTTATAAACAAGTCACTAGGGCAGCTTTGGGGTTTAGTTTATTTTATTTTAGTCCTTTTCAGTTTTTCTTTTTGCTTAAAGGGCCCCCGAATTACTGACTTGTGGATCAAGTTAGCACATTCTGCAGCTTCTAGGCAACTTCTTAGCAATTAACTCAGAGATTCCATATGTCTTTTACCCAAACTAACCCTTAATTGCCCTATTTTTACCTTGAACTCAAATGAGTTGGGGTCAATCTGACCCAAGGTTCCAATTCAAAACTGGGCCAATCCCTTCCCCTTGGCCCATATTCTAATTCAAAAGCCCCAACACAAGAACTACAGGTAGAACTAATGAGCAGAATAAAATATGCAAGCTCAAACAAATCGTAGGCCCAAGGAACATTTTCACAATTAACCAGTTAACTAAATGTCTTGCTAAACAGACACTAACCAAAATGACTAAAACAATTTCCAAAACTAAACATGCATGACTGAATGGAAACAAGAAATAAAAAAAAATAAGAATCCTGGAGAAAAGAAGAAACAGAGAAACGGGTAGAGGGAAAAACAGAAAGAAAACTAATTTGAACAAAGAAAACAGAACGAGATTACCTACTAGGACTCGAGCGATTTGAGGAATGGGATTTGAACCTTCAAACTCTTCGGATTTTCTGGCCTGCTACGATGCTAATCATGTGTTCTTAATAAGAACACACGAATAACCTCGAAACAAACCCAAATCTTCAAGCAGAAACGAACATGGGACCTCTTGGGAATCAGGGGTTTATTTGGATTTAAGATTCGAACAGTTCCTAGGTGATTTGAAGGACACAGAGTGAGGATTTGGAATGAGGGAGGGAAGACGGTCCTAGGTTGTCAATTTGGGGTTGAACAGAGGCGGCGGCGCCACCGGAGAAACTGTGGCGGTGCTAGGGTTTCGACCTATAAACTGAGATTCGAGAGGTTCTGGGTATATTTGAAGGAAACTGAACGGAGATCTGGGATGGGGTGGTGGAGGGGAACATTTGGTGTAAATTTGGGGTCGATCAGAGCACCGCCGCCGGCGGTTCCGGCGGGAATCATGAGAGTCTGGTGAAAGAGATGAGAGGGGGTAGGGGGCACGTTTGGACACTTAAATATCAAGTGATCCAAGCTTCAGGACCGTGCAATCAACAAACCTCGACGGTTCTGATCTGTCGTCAACGAAACGGGGTCGTTTTGATAAAGGGGGCGGACCAGGTTGGACCCGGGTTTTGGGACGGGTTTGGGCCAATTTTAACGGGTAATGGGTGTTTAACACTTGGGCCTGGGGAAAATCAATTGTAACGGCCTAAATTTGGATTTTCTTTTATTTCTTTCTTTTTCTTTTTCAATTTCAAAATTCTTTTCTTTTTCAAAATTAAAATAAAACCTAAATAAATTAATAATTTTTTTAAAACTAAATTAACCTACCCAATTAGATTAATCACTCATCATGATATTTACAATAATTAATTAAATCCTAAATTTAAAGAAAACTATACAATTCAAAATTAAAAAGTTAAAATGCAAAATGAACTATTTTTGTGATTTTCATTTTTTTATAAAATAAACTAATTTACTAATTAATCTAAAAAAATATAAAATTAAATCTTAAATGCAGTGCGTGATATTTTTGTATTTTCATGAATTAAATAAAATAAACGTGCACAGACAAATGCAAATAATTAACAAAAATGCCACAAAATCCAACAAAGTTGTAAACACTGAAAGAAATTATTTTGTTTTGAATTTGTTGGAATAATTCATATAGGACAAAAATCACGTGCTTACAATATCACAAATAAATTATTAAATCAAGGAGGGTAAAATAAATCACTTTAATACTTAAAGAATTTACTCAAGCACTCTCACGGTGATTGACCATCCAGAAAATGATTCTCAAATGCATCAAGAACAAAGAACAACACTGCTATGGACCAGTTCCCCATATCAAGTTATTATATGTCCTTAGTTGAGTTGTAACTTTGTAAAAGCTCTTACTTGTAATTCCTACTTAGCTTACTTAAAAGCATTGTGTAGGAAATCCTTTGTAAATCATAAACCCTTGTGTTTGTGTCTTGGCTAGAGTTAGTCGAGTTGTAAAGTCTTAGTAATAAAGTTATTACAAAGTGGCTTGTAATAGAGTGTTACAAGTTAGTGAGGGATTAAGAGGTTAATTCCTAGGTTACAATAGGTTGTAATCTAAAGTTGCTCGGTAGTGAAGTTGAAATCCTACAAGGGTAGGGCATGGTTTTTAATCCCGTTGAGCTGAGAATTTTCCACGTAAAACTCTTATGCGTCATTTACTTACAGCAGTGTGCGTGCGTTCTGTGGAAACTAATAGAGAACCTAGTTATATAGTTTGGTGGACCCTTAAATTCTATCAATTGGTATCATAGCGGGTTCTTTCTATCAGGCTAACACCTCATGGCTGCTCCGCCAAACTTCGAAGAAGGCTAGTCTACTTACAGACCACCAAGGTTCAACAGCCAATATTATGGATGGTGGAAGACTAGGATGCATGACTTTATAATGGCTGAAGGCTCTGAGCTTTGGGATGTTATTTGTGATGGACCCTTTGTTCCTACAAAGATTGTTGGCGATCCAGATGTAACCATTCCCAAAACGAGGAAGGAATTCAATAACGTTGATCAAAAGTCCATAGAAAAGAATTTTCGTGCAAAGAAAATTCTTGTTTGTGGCATTGGTCCTGATGAATATAATAGGATATCGGCATGCCAATCAGTAAAAGAAATCTAGGAAGCTCTTCAGACAGCTCATGAAGGAACAACACAGGTCAAGCAATCAAATATTGACATGCTTACAACTGAATACGAGCTCTTCAGGATGAAGGACGATGAATCTATTCAAGATATGCATACTCGCTTCACCTATATCATCAATGAGCTCCACTCTCTTAGGGAAATCATTCCAAGAAACAAGTTTGTCAGAAAAATTCTCAGTGTCCTACCCATGTCTTGCAAAAGTAAGGTGAACGCTATCACAGAGGCAAAGAACTTGCAGGCGCTGACCATAAATGAACTTGTTGGAAATTTGAAAACATATGAAATGAAAAAGAAGAAGAAGAAGAAGGACAATGAAATAAGAGAGCCCAAAAAGGAGAAGAACCTGGTCCTCAAGACAGATAACAATGATTCAAGTGGTGAGGATGGTGATATGGCTTATTTGACAAAAAGATTCCAGAAAATGGTTCGCATGAATGGAGGCATTCCAAAAAGGGGTAATTCTAGCAAGCCAAAAAATTATGACCTATGCCATAAATGTGGCAAGCCAGGACACTTCATCAAGGATTGCCCTCTCATAAAGCAAGATCAATAAAAAATAACTTTGACAAAATAGCCAAGAGGAACCTGGTTCCTAATAAATGCTTCAAGAGGAAAAATGTCGCTGACAATGTTGTGAAGCAAGCTCTTGCTGCATGGGGAGACTCCTCCAGCGAATCTGAAGAAGAAAATGATCATGATGATAGTTCAATGATGGCAGTAGAAAGTGAAGCAACTGAGTATGACTCAATCTTTGCCTTGATGGCTCAGTCTGATGATGATGAAGATGAAGATAAAGACGATGATGAGGTAAATTTTCTGGATGTTTAGAGAAATCTAAAATCTTACTCTCCTAAAAAACCCATGTCTTTGACAAATGTGTTAATTGATGATTATCATAGTCTTATAAATGATAAAGATGCTTTAACTGTGGAATTAGAGAAGCAGACCAGTCTAGAGATGACCTAGTAATCGTTGTGGTTGATTTAAAGGAAACAATTAAGAACCTGGAAAAAGAAAAGGAAGCCTTAGATGAAAAAATTGCAAATATAGAACATGAGAGGGATGATCTAATAGTTATTATGGTAGATCTAAAAGAGACCATTGAGTGTGTTAGAAAGGAAAAATAAGTCTTAATTGAGAGAGTTGCTAACATTGAGCATGAGACAGATGACCTATTAGTGGTGGTAGTGGACTTAAAGGAAACAATTGAGGAACTTAAAATGGATAATAGGCCTCGGAACAGTCAAAAGGGAAAGGAGTTTACAAGTGAGGCACATCTTAAGCTTGAAAATGAGTTGGAATCAGTGAAATCTAGTCTGTGTGTTAATCTTGAGAAAAAATAAAAAAACTTCAGGAAGAACTAGGAAGAGTTAAGAGTGATCTTGAAATATCACTCAAGTGGACCTGGTCCTCTGATGCTATCACTGCCATGTACACAAACAATGGGGGGAAACAGGTAGGGAATTGGGTTTCAAAGGAAGAAGACTCCCTACAACCCTCATAGCAAGTATGTCATTGTACCTGACAATTGGCTATGCAGTCATTGTAGTAACACCGACAATTTAAGGAAACGTGTAAGGACAGATTCCAATATCAATAGAAAAATAGCGTCTTTGCTGAAAAAATAACTACTGCTAAGGAACTTGGTCCTTCACATAAAAACTGTAATATGCTTGCTTGGACCAAAAGAGCCCTAATTCACCCTTTTCTCATTACAAGGGACCCAAACTCATTTGGGTTCCTAAGTCTAACTCCTGATTTTCTTGTGCAAGGAATAGTGAAAGGGAGCAGCCTACAATATAACATGGATAGCAGTTGCTCAAAGCATATGACTGGAAGTACAAATGATTTCCTTTCACTTAAGGCCCTGCAATGAGGGAGTGTATCCTTTGGAAATGGTAAGAAAGGATACATTCTGGGAGTTGGAAGGATTGGGAAGTCTCTCTCCTACTCAATCAAAAATGTGTACTACGTGAACGGATTGAACTACAGCTTGCTAAGTGTTTCCCAGATCTGTGACAAGGGAAACAAGGTGGATTTTTTGTTAAAAATATGTGCAGTCACAAACCTCGTGACTGGTGAGGGGTGTTAGTGGCAAAACGATACAAAAATATCTATGTTGTTGATTTTGAGTCTCTGTAGAATGATGATCTCAACTGTCTAAGTGTTGTTGATGATGATGCTGAATTATGGCACATGAGGATGGGTCATGCAAGCTTTACGTTGTTGAACAAATTGGTCAGGAAGGACTTGGTTCGTGGTCTGCGCAAGTCAAGCTTCAAGGATCACAAAGTGTGTAAGATGCATGTATAAAAGAGAAGCAAGTCAGATCCTCATTCAAGCCCAAAAAGGAAGTAAGTACCTAAAGGCCACTTGATCTTCTTCACACGGATCTATGTGGACCTATGAGAGTGACAAGCAGAGGATAGTTGATGACTACTCCAGATTCACCTGGACTTTGTTTCTTAGAACCAAGGATGAAACTTTTGAAGTTTTTGTTGCCTTCATCAAAAAGATTCAAGTGAAGATGGGAAATAATGTAGCTTGCATCAGGTTTGATCATGGGACAGAGTTTGACAGTGCCAAATTTGATGAGTTCTATACTGAAAATGGTATCACTCACAATTTTTCAGAACACCTCAACAAAATGGTGTTGTGGAGAGGAAGAATAGAACTCTTGAAGATATGGCAAGGACAATATTTATTGACAGTGTGATTGCAAAGAATTTCTGGGTAGAAGCTGTCAATACTGCTTGCTACTTGGTGAACATGTGCATGATCAGGTCCTTTCTGAACAAAACTCCATATGAACTATTGAATGGAAGAAACCCCAAGTTGACTCATCTAAGGACTTTCGGTTGCAAATGCTTCGTCCTCATAATGGCAAGGAAGCTCTTGGAAAATTCGATGCCAAAAGTGATGAAGGAATATTTCTGGGATACTCATATCAAAGCAAAGCTTACAAAGTATACAACAAAAGGACTCAATGTGTTGAGGAGAGTGTACATGTGATCTTTGATGAATCTCACCTCTCCTGTGAGAAGGACAAACGTGTTGATCAAGATAGAGAACCTTTATTTGTTCCAGGTGAAGTTATTGACATGGCAAATGGAAAAGCAGAGATAATGAGTCACGTCAAGGAATCTAGTGAAGATGATGAAACTACATCTCCATCCATTGGAGAGGAACCTGGTCCCATGATCACAACAACTGAAGCTGAAAACAGAGTTATTGATGCAGTCCACGGTACTCCACTTGCTAAAACAAAAAGCGGCCAAGAACCTCAGTCAGGCATACCTGGGTCTTCTACCAATGAGATTCAGGTACCAAATTAGAAGCACAAAAGTTCACACCCCCTTGACAACATAATCACTCATCTCGACTCAGGAATTTAAACCAGGTCAAAATCTAGAAACTCACTTGCCTTCTCAGCCTTCCTTTCTCAAATAAAGCCCAAAAATATCAAAAAAGCATTAAAAGATGCAGATTGGGTCAATGCCATGTAAGAGGAGCTGAATCATATTGAAATGAACAAAGTATGGCACGTGGTTCCTCGACCTGCAGATCGAACTGTTATAGGAACCAGGTGGGTATTCAGGAACAAACTTGATGAGTTTGGAAGTACAACAAGAAATAAGGCAAGGGTGGTAGTTCAAGGCTATAATTAGGAAGAAGGGATTGACTATGATGAAACATTTTGTCCAGTTGCTCGAATGAAAGCTATCAGAATCCTTATTGCCTTTGCATCACATGTGGAGTTCACATTGTTCAAATGGGTGTCAAAAGTGCATTTCTGAATGGCTTCCTAAAAGAAGAAGTTTATATCAAGCAACCACCTGGATTTGAGAATGACAAGCAACCTGAGCATGTGTTCAAACTGGACAAGGCGATGTATGGGCTAAAGCAGGCTCCTCAGACTTAGTATAAAAGGTTGTCAAAATTCCTTCTAGAAAATGGCTTTACAAGAGGGAAAATTGATAACACTCTCTTCCTGAAGAAACGAAGGAGGAACCCGCTCATTGTTCAAGTATATGTTGATGATATCATTTTGGAGCCACATCTGACTCTCTTTGTGAAGAGTTTGCAAAACTCATGGGGAGTGAGTCGAGATGAGTATGATGGGAGAATTAAATTTCTTCCTGGGACTTCAAGTGAAGCAATCTCAAAAGGGAACATTGATAAGTCAGCAGAAGTACATCAAGGAGCTGCTGAAAAGGTTTGACATAGAAGCATCAAAAGTTATTGACACTCCTATTGTTATAACTACTCGTCTAGACATGGATGAACCTAGTTTCCCTATAAATCATACCATGTATAGAGGGATCATATGGTCACTCTTGTATCTCACTACAAGTAGACCAGACATTGTGTTTAGCATGGATCTCGGTGTAAGGTTTCAATCTAATTCAAAGGAATCTCATCTGAAGGCTGCCAAGAGAATATTGAGATATCTCAAAGGAACGCAGGACTTGGTTCTCTACTATCCCTCAGGAGACAACTTTGATCTTGTTGGGTATGCTGAAGCTCATTACGTAGGATATCTGGTGGACAGGAAAAGCACGTATGGAATGGCACATTTCCTGGGTTCTTGTCTAATCTCATGGGGTACAAGGAAGCAAAACTCGGTGGCACTCTAAACTGCAAAAGAGGAATATGTAGCAGTTACTTCATGTTGTGCTCAATTGCTGTGGATCAAGAAATAGTTGGAAGACTTTGGAGTGTTCTATGACTGTGTTCCCCTCATGTGTGACAATATAAGTGCACTCAATATGGCCAAAAATCTAGTCCAACATAAGAGAACCAAGCACATTGATGTGCATCATCACTTCCTCAAAGAATGTTGAAAAGGGGATCATCTGCAGGAAATTTTGCAGCACAGAAGATCAGATTGTTGATATATTCACCAAGGCCTTAAGCAGAGAACATTTTGAAAGAAATCGCCTGGCACTGGATTGATAAAACCCAACTGAGAACCTGGTCCCTCGATGATTGGATATAAAAGAAATGTCCAGGTAAAATTAGCTAAAAAGTGTTTTCTAGAAAAGTCTAACTCATCTCTATACCATTACAAGTAGACATGCATGATGATTATAGAGCAAATAAGCAGTTAATGCAGTGCACGCTGGTAAAAAAGGCAAAGCTTACAAGTGCAAGATCCATCAAGGAACCTAGTTCTCCTGACACAGGTTAGTAGTTTCTCTATTCTCTCATGCACAATTTTGGGTGGTTAAAACATGTTCCACGTCATCAGTGTGTCAGTTTCTTTTCTATGCGTCTTTTGAACCCAAACGTCTCACCCATTACCCGACTCCAAAAACTGCCACCCTTTCTTAACCGGTCTCTTATCCATCTTAAATATATACATTACTGTCACAACTCCTCACATCAAATTTCAAAACCTTCCTTCTTCTTTCTCTCTTCAAACTACCAATCCCTCCTCTTCAACTCATCACTTCTCACCATGGCTAAAAATCACGAAATCTCGAGTGTTCCAAGTAATACCCGCATTGAGTCCTCACTAGTTAAAACACCAATGTTAGACTCCTTACTCTACATTACTACTAGCCAAAACCCTAGGGCAGAGTCACCCCCACACTTAGTTTCCTCTCCTACCAATCGAGTTCTGGTTCTCATCAGAGTCACAAAATCTCAACTCCTAAAAGGTTTGTGGCTACGAGTTCTCCTCATGCCTCGCCAGAAAAGCTAGGTGAAAAGGTTACTGTTGATGAAGAGGAAAAATCAGGAAATCTCCAGTCTTCCTATGGATAAAGGCTCAAATATAGACCAAATTATTGATTCTGAGGATGCTGACTCAACAAAGACAGTTCCTAATCTTGAGTCCACAAGAAACACTCCTTCTTCTCCTGTGTTTTCCATGGATTTACAAGAGAAACAAGCAATAGAAAACATGTTATTCATAGTTGGTGAAGGGGTTGTTATCGAAGGAGGTGAGGATGGGTCTGAGCCTCAGGGGGAAGAGTCTAAAACCTTGGCAGAAGGTAGGAAGCTTGTGACTATTGAACCATTGGCATAGGATAGTGCTACTGGGGAACCTACTAGAGGACCTGATCCCTTTTTCGGAGGATCCAATTTACAGGTCCTCTCAAGAACCCCCGGTCAATACTGATCCTACTCTCTCCCCTCATTTCTATGTTGAGCCTCTGTGTGTGGTTGTGCTTGAGATTAGATCTGTGTCTGAAGAACAAAATGGGGATAGTGAAGAGGATTCTAATGATTTGTTGATTGTCAGCCTGACTAGGCGTAGATTAGTTGTTGCTGAAGAGCCAACTCCTAAGCGACCCACTACAAGGTTGCAAAAGAAGGAGGCTCTTGAGTCCGCTCTTAAGCAAATCCAAGTCAGTCAAAGAAGGAGAAAATTGTTAAAAGATAGGAAGGTTGTGCATGGGAAGATAGTGCCTGTTGTGACTGTGGATGATGGAGTAGACAAAGAACCGGGTTCTTTGACTAGAAAGCGCACACAAAAACATGGTCTCCCAAGCCTAAAAAGGGATCTTTTATGACTGCTGAACGTCTGAACAAGTTTGATGATACTTTCTCTAGTGAAAATATAGTGAAAGAATCTGGTGATAAGTTGGTGGAAGGGTGTGGTGCCAAGGTGATGGAAGAATTGGGTGAAAAGTTTGTAAAGTCTGATGAAAAAGGAAAGAATGTTCGCAAGTAGATAATCCCCAGAGTGCTGGGAAAGAGAAATTAAGAAATCAGAAAGTATTGTGGGGCTGTATATTTGCACCTGACATTTTGGAGGAAGCTGGAATGTGACAATTGGTTGAAATTTGTGAGTTTCAACAGTGGACACATTTGTTCACAAGTGATGCTCCAAAAGTGTATGAGGAGGAAATGCAGAGTTTCTATGCCGACTTCTTCAAAGTTGAGGATGATCATATCTGCGCACTGGTGAATGGAGTTGATATGGTAATGGATTCTGCTTTGTTGGGTTCTATTCTGGGTGTACATGCTGAAGGTTTGTCTACTGTTAAGGGAACTTGTTCTTCAAACTTCAGAAATATTATCCTGAAGGACATAGCAGTTCAGCAAGGGGAATGGGTACAGAAGAAGGCCCTCCTTCTAGTGTACCAATTGTTATTTGAGATGGTGAACAAGGTCTTGCTCCCTTATGCTGAGAGAAGATCCATTACTTCACTTGCAGACCTTGTTCTCGTGGAAGAATTGGACAACTACACTACCATTAACTTGCCTGGGATCATGATAGAACACATGCAGAAAGTGGCAGAGTTCAAAGATGGTAATTATGGGCTGCCTTATGGGTTCCTTCTCACCGAGGTTTTTAAGTTCTTCAAGGTTCCTCTGGGACAAGCTAAAGTGGGCACTAAGAAGCAAACTTTCTCCAAGATCACTCTCGAAGAATGTGAGTGCATTGATAAGGATGGAGGAGTTGGAAGCACTTCTACCATTTCTCAGTTGATCAACGCTCAGAACAATGCCACTACTGAGATAAGGCAGTTGAAAGCAAAGAATGTTATTCTTGAGAGTCAGTTGAGTCAGCTTCAGGAGGCACCTGGTCCAGTAGCTCTCAAAGCGAGGAGGTTGCCCGTCTAACCAAGCAGAATGCTGAGTTCAAGAAACAGGTGAAGGACCTGAAATAGAAACTGCTCAATGAGCAAATGTCGGCGAATGCTCAAACAGATTTAGTCCTCCAAACCCTTGCCTCTACCTTTAAGCCCTCTCCTTCCAGCTCCCTAGACAATGTCTCATCAGTGTCAAGTCTTAAGTGTCGGTCTCTTATGATTAAACTATGATGATGTTTGTGGTACTTGTTTTCTCTTTTTATTTTGAATTGTAGATTGTGTTAGCAACATTGAATCTACTCCCTGTCTTAAAATCCAAATTGTTTAATGAAAGCTTTTCCTTTTTGTTGTATATGTCTTGCTTATATGCTCCATTTTTAGTTATGTTGTGTGCACATAAGTGACATGAGTTAACTCAAGCTAGACTTCATTTTGCTTACAGTCTGTTACTGATCTTTTTATGATGCCAAAAGGGAGAAAAATAATTTAGGGGGAACAAGATGGGAAACAGATTTAAGGGGAATACGACAAATGCCAATGTCATTTTGGTTCTTAGGGGGAACTTGAATTATAAGTTTGTCATCATCAAAAAAAGGGAAATTGATAGGTTATTGTGTATCCATGTTATGTTTTGATGATCTAACAAACTTACTGTTAAGAACCAAATAAGGAACTTAATACACATCCTCAAGAACTTAAAGATCAATAAGTCTCCAGTTGGGGACACAGTTCAACTCTTTAGAGTCATAGGAACAGCAGAGGGAACAGATAGCTGTCAGTTCCCGAGGAAACTGTACAAGTCAACTGCCACAGCTAAAAGTTGTTGCCTGCACACGCTATAGTACAAAAACAGTAGAGCAGTCAACTTTATGGGGAATGCCCTTTACCCAACTTGCTTACATCATTCAAAGTGATGTCACAAATGAATTATTAACATCAAGGAAGGTAAAATAAATTACTAGAACACTTAGAGAATTTACTCAAGCACTCTCATGATGATTGATCATCCAGAAAACAATTCTCAAGTGCATCAAGAATAAATAACAACACTTCTACGGACCAGTTCCCCATATCAAGTTATTATATGTCTTTAGTTGAGTTGTAACTTTGTAAAGGCTCTTACTTATAATTCCTACTTAGCTTACTTAGAAGCATTATGTAGGAAACCCTTTGTACGTCATAAACCTTTGTGTTTGTGTCTTGGCTAGAGTTAGTTGAGTTGTAAAGTCTTTGTAATTAGAGTTGTTACAAAGTGGCTTGTAATAGAGTGTTACTAGTTAGTGATGGATTAAGAGGTTAATTCCTAGATTACATAGGTTGTAATCTAAAGTTGATCAGTAGTGAAGTTGAAATTCTACAAGGACAAGTCGTGGTTTTTAATCCCGTTGAGTTAGAAATTTTTCACGTAAAATTCCTCTGTGACATTTACTTACTGCAGTGTGCGTGCGTTCTGTGGAAACTAATAGAGAACCTGGTTCTCTATATAGTTTGGTGGACCCTTAAATTATATCAGTTAGTATTAGCAGTAGGATTGACACTATTCTTGTAGTTTCATGTCCCTGGATCTCTGTTATTATTTATTGTATTATTTACTTACATTGTTTTATTACATTATTGTTGTTATTGTTTCTTTATAGCTCCAGTTTTTATGTTCTTGAGTCAGGTTTTTTTTTGGAAACAACCTCTTTACCTTCATAGGTAGGGGTAAAGTCTGCGTACACACTACTCTCTCCAAATCTCACTTGTAGAATTTCACTGGATGGCGGTTGTGTTCCTAGCAAGCGCATCACATAAGCTGTTTGTTATTTTTTATTTTCCACATAATCTTTATTTATACACAACAAGTCAATAACTTCACCTAATCAATTAATACTATACCACATTCGAAAGAAAAAACCTAATACTATGCCATAGAATATTCTAACTCAACCGCTAACTGAAAATTGACTACTACTGTATTATATTTCTGAGGTAATTGCTTGGCAAGTTGATCACATGCAATCAACTTGCAGGCATCAGAGTCTAAATAAAACGCTTTGAAAAATCTGAAAATCACACGGAAATATTAATTTAAAGAGGTTTCTTATTTCATCCAGAAGATCTGAATGAGGTATTATTTCCTTAATTACCTCAATATAATAGGGCATGCAGTTATACTCTCACTTCTTTATTTTATAACTTTTTGTTTAACGAAGCATTAAATAATGGATTTAATTAAATTATATACTATGTTGATAGTGTAACTAATTGTTATCTTTCAATCGGCTTATAGTGTTGGAGTCGAGATTTTTACTAAGTTGTATCAAAAACTAAAAAATTGATGATCACACGGAGATTAAATTAAATATGGAAATTAATTGCTTGATTATAGGTGGCTCCGCCACTTATAGCAGATTAATTAGAGCGACTTTGTTGTGCGAATGTCTTCTCTCTCTTCTTTTTTTTTTTTTGAAGTGTCAAATTCATGGAACCTCAAGGAATCCAGCCCTCAATAATTCTAGTTCACATGATTCCATCTCCACATTTTCCACGTTTAAAATATGCATTTCCTTGACTAACTTTTCTTTATTTTGACTAAATTTAGCCAACAAGGAAAGTCAAACGACATTGTTAAATTAAGAACCTGTCGCATTTTTCAGCAACTAGGAAAGCTTGGCTAAACTCCTAAACCAATATATATGTACAAACACTCACTTCAACATTCGAATATTTCTCTCAGTTTCAAACTTGGTATATACAAAAAAAGAAATCTTTTTTTTTTTGTGCAATCCAAAAAGAATAAAATGCATGTATGTTCACTAAGTAAGTCCAATAGATTTAAAACTTATTTTTTGCTAAATCAATTACGAAATATTTTTCTAAAATGCCCAATATCCGTTTTACATCTTCGCCACGAAAATGTTCAATTTTCATAAGATCTTCTTGATTGTTATTCAAAAAGTCCAACAATGTATATATATTGGATATTTTGAGGCAATTATAGATCCTGGAAGGCAATTCTGATTGGTCAATAAAAATCGATTTCAATGCTATTTTATTTTTCTTTTTATGAGTTTAGTCAATTTAATCCCACAGAAAGATTTCTTTTAATGAATTGTTCATTTTAAATATTCAATTTAAATAATAAGTATCTTGCTCATACCAATAAATAGAGTCGAGGTTCTAGTTAAAGCCGCTAATAGAAAAGCGAAATAACTAGTTATAGTAAGCATGAAAGGACTAAATTAAATGAAAGATGTTCTTTTTATACATATGTTTAGAAAGCACTTACCTAAGTTTCCATTTTTTCAAAATAAGAGGATAGGCAAAAATCTCAATTTCAATTGAAAGAAGAAATTGAATGAAATTTTTTTGATTTATCTATCATTATAGGCAGACAACACTAACAAAGATAAAGTGACATACATATAAAGAAAATTGATTCAGCATCTGTAACATCTATCCATTCCGCAATTCCAATCAACCGATTCATTGAGTAACTCTTGGGTAAACTATTAAACTAATAAGAGTTGTATCGTCTATCTTCGTTCAAAAATGAAACTTGAAATTTTATAGAATTAAATTCTAAAATCATTTCGATTTTGATCATTTCTTAGATTCTGTTGAATTGTATCGAATCCATTTTCGATTTTAAAGCAAACGGTTACCTTATCAAACTAGAAAACTTTTATGTAGTAGGGAGTTTTCTTTGGGTCAAGCTTTAGGTGGACATATGAGGCGTCACCGTGATGAAATTAATAAAACGTTGACGGCAGCCGGAAAGACGGTTATTCTGGTCGTCGGAGAGAGAATTATACCGGTGTTGAAGAAGTCAAATAGCAGCAAGAGGATTTTTTGCTTAGATTTGAACGTATCCCCTGATGAGAATGTTGATCTGAAGTTATGGCCGACGGCGCCGGTTTCATCTTCGGTTTTGCGATGCTTTTTTTAAGTCCCTTTTCATTGCTTCCGATTTGGGATTAGGAAAATTTTGTATCTATTTGTTAATTCTTTCAGTATACTGCATTGTTTTCTTGTATAATTCCTTGATTCCTGTAAAAGAGAAATTCAAAGAAAGAGAAGAAATTAAAAGATAAAAATTCTGATTTTTCATTTAACAAGCCTCGATAATTCTCTGCTTAAAGAATATAAAGCAAGCCTATCAGGGGTAATAATGAAAATAGGTTATAAACTAAGGCTAAAATATAAAAGTAAAACTAAGGAGGGTCAAATTACAATTAATAAAACTTAACTAGCGTTTATCCATAGATTCTAAATTTATTTTGAAAATCTGATTTGGGTGAAATTTGGTTTGAAGATTAAAATGTGTTTGGACAAATGTTTTCAATACATATTTTCCAACTTTATTTTGGAAAAACATGTATATAATTCCCAAGTTTTGGGATTTTAGCACAAAATAAGTAATTGGGGTGATTTTGGGATTTGGGGTTTGGAATTTGGGATTTTGCCAGTGTGGACAAAATTTATGACCAAATTTGAGTTTTGAAAATAAATTTGACAAAACTAATGACCAAATGGGGCCTTAGTCCATAGCTCCATCCACTACAATTCCGTTGATTCTTTTACCTGTGATGAATTAGGTAATTCATATTGATATGACATTTGATTTTGCCTTGATTAGTACTGGCTAGATCTTGCGCTATTTGTAATAAGGGGAGAAATAGTCAGATTTACAAGTGGTCATTTAAAAATAGCTACAGTTTAAAAAGTAATTGAAATTTAGCCATTTTTCATGTAAAGATAAATCTGAACGAAAACATCGTTCAAAATCCGAAAAATACTCCAGTATATTATACTGGAATTCTAATATAATATACTGGACTTCCAGCATAATATACTGGAGTTCAAGTATAATATACCGGTCGAGCATAATATGCTGGAAGTTCATATATAGGTGCTCCAATCTCCAGTATATTATGCTGGAACTTTCGGTGTTGCTGCAAAATAGTGGCTATTTTTCAATGACTTTGCAAACGCTGGCTATTTTTGAATGACCAGTATGTTTTTATTAATAAATTGGATAAACATACTAATTACATTACTATAGTAATCGATTAATTAACGTGATGCGTATACTTCTATCCGTCACTATGTTTTAATAAATTGCTACGACGAACTCTGAATGCAAAAAAATTATTTTTTTCTTCCATCTGTATGTTATATATCGAGAACTTCTTAATTCGGATTCACACTTATTAATCCGGATTACTTTGCAATTTGTAGGGCTAAACTCAATATTTCTATCTATCTCTATTTTTTGTTTAGTGCTTTGAAACAGGTAATTACAAGGATAAAACTATCTGGCGTGCAAATCTAAGTTTAGTTTTGCCTATTAACCAAAATACAAGAGATATAGTATATAAATGATGACAATTAGCTACATTAGAATTAGAAAGAAAAGAACAAAAGAGCACAAACACAAAATACAAGAGATTTCTCTAACGACGGGCACATGGTTTTGTACTAATGGTGTATAATATTACTAATATAGATTGAGTGAGGAAAAACATATCATAAAGAAGAAAAAGAAAAAAAAAAGTGAATTATTTCTCTTCAACATATTTGAAGCCGTCGAAATTTTCAAAAAAAGAATCAGCTTCAAAACTCATGTACTGCATTGGAATATCACTTCCAATATCATTAATACTTTCAGTAATGTTCCTCTCAGTATTATTAGCCTCCCTATTCCAATTCCACGGCGAAAAGAACGTATTATCAACTTCAAGAAAAGATAAAAAGTTTGGAGTAGAAGCCAAAGGATTCCACAAAGTCAGATCATAGGATTGCAGTAATTCTTGTTGAAGTTGTTCTCGTTGCTGTAAATAACGCAGTAGCTGACAGTTCTCACATCCACAGACTGCTGCAAAATTGTACAAATCAGACATACTATTATCTGCATCAAATTCCACGTTTTCTAATTCTTCAGAATTCAGTTCCGCCATATGTTCCATATTCAATGATATGCTAGAGTTGTGTTTGTGTATATATAATGCTCTTTGGTATTATTTGAATAGGATAGGATTTGACTCGAATTAGTACTCCCAGATAACTAAGAGACTAGGTAATTAGCTCCTACTTCTATCTTCCTATGGTTTTTCCGAGTGTTATAATTATAATGTATTTAGGATTTGGATTACGCTAAACTCTTATCCAGAATTTTACAGTACCATGTCAGAAACTATTTTCCTTTTGTTTAATTATATTATTCTTATTAGTTTCCTTAATTTTCTTCTTTTGATAAATAAATAAAAAATGGAAAAAGAGATTGCGTACATAAGGATCATGGAAAACCATAATAGTAGGAAAGTGAAAATACACCAGAACTAATTATCCAGCACTTTCAGTTATCACTTTTAAAAGTATATTTCTTGTTTAAGGAATTATATATACCTTTATTATTTATAGGAAAATCCACGATTAATAAACATAAATCATAAAACAAGCAATTATATATAACTGTAACCATAAAATAGCTAATAGTCCAGCATTGGCAATTTCATGGTCGCTCCTTCCAATCAGAAAAGGGTTGAAACACCATAGTAAGAAGACAAATAGTTTTTTTTAATTTAAATTTTAACTAGATGATAATAGTTCAGTAACATTTGGGTTCAACTTTTACTGTCGTGGATAGATAAAATGTTTTTCACATGAGTGACATATTCAGGCTGATTGGGAAGGGTATGTTGCTGAACTATATATAATAAAATAGCTGATAATAGCTGAAATTGGGAAGGGTATGTTGCCAATACTGCTTACTTCCATGCGACTATCAAAGAAAAAAGGAGGAAACTGACAATTAGAAGGATCCAAGATGGTGAGGGCAACTGACTTGAAGATTGTGAATGTATAGCCGAGGGAGCTGTGAACTTTTACAAGAACCTTTTCTCTGAAGGCCCCAGCAACTCAGACTTTAGGGCCCTGGACTGCATTGAAAGATGTATTACAGAAGAAGATAACATTAGAATAAGTGCTATCCCCACTCTCCAAGAAGTCACTCAGACTATATTATCCATTAATGTCAATAGCTCACCAGGACCTGATGGACTCAGTGGGATGTTCTACCATAAATGTTGGGACATCATAGCTCAGGATGTGCATAATGCTGTTAAAGTTGTGTTTAGTGGCTCAACCCTTACCAAATTCTACACTCATACCTGTATTGTCAAGATTCCTAAAGTGGATCACCCCCAAAGTTTCTCTGACCTTAGGCCTATCAGCCTTTGTAATGTGTCTTCGAAAATCATTTCTAAAATTCTCAACGACAGGCTCTCCAGCATTCTTCCCAGAATTATCTCTAGGAACCATTCTGGCTTCATTAAAGGGAGATCAATTTCAGAAAACATACTCCTTGCACAAGAGATCATCAACGACATCAACAAACCAAATAGAGGAGCCAATGTTGTCCTGAAACTTGATATGACCAAAGCATATGATAGAGTCTCATGGAGTTTCCTCACAAAAGTTCTTAAGAAGATAGGGTTCAGTGACCAATGGATCGAGATTATTCATAAATACATCTCCAACAATTGGTATTCTGTGTTGGTTAACGGAAAAAGAAATGGCTTCTTTCACTCTGAGAGGGGCTTAAGGCAGGGAGACCCTCTCTCCCCTTCTCTTTTCATTCTAAGTGTTGAAATTCTTACACAAATGTTGAACAATCTTACTAGTAAAGTGGGATACAAAATTTTTTACATGAAGGCTAATTGTCCTAAAGTTAATCATCTTTCTTTTTTGCAGATGACACTATTCTTTTCTGTAATGGAAACAAGAGGTCCATGAGAATGGTATTGAGCACCTTAAAGGAATATGAGAAATCTCTGGGCAACTCATCAATAAGAACAAGAGTTGTTTTGCAATGAGCCACAAGACCAATCTGGTCACTATCAATAGAATGAAGGCTATCACTAGCATGAAATATCAAAAAATCCCTTTTAAATACTTGGGATGTCCTCTAACAATAAGAAGGAAGAAGAACGAATTTTATTCAGATATTGTGAACAAAATCATCGGAAGAATCAGAGGTTGGCATACCAAACTCCTCTCAACTGGAGGAAGAGCAATTCTCATTAGACATATCCCCCTGGCCCTCCCTATTCACCTCTTGGCCGTTGTAAACCCACCAAAAGGAACTATAGAACGCATTGAGAAATTTATAGCAAGATTCTTCTGGTCCGGAAAAGATAGTGGAGGGAAGTATCACTGGGCTGCATGAAAATATTTGTGCTATCCTTATGATGACGGGAGGAGCTAATTTTAGGAGGTTAAGTGATACATGTAAGGCCTTTAGAGCAAAGCAGTGGTGGAATCTGAGAACTTCAAACTCGCTATGGGGATCTTTCATGATAGCTAAGTATTGTGAGTCGAATCATCCTATTACCATTATGTGGAATAAAGGGAACTCACAAAATTGGAAAGCCATATGCGACATCAAAGAAGAAATGGAGCTCAATATTGACTGGAATATTGGAAAAGGGGATGTCTCCTTCTAGTTTGATAACTGGTGCACATTAGGTCCTTTGAATATGATTATTACCCATGAGGTCTCATTACCAAACATCAAGTTGAATGAGATACTTCAGAACAACGCCTGGAACTGGAATTCCCTCACCATTCAACCAGATGAAGACACCAAATCTTATTTATTATCCTTAGGCATTGAATTAGAAAACAATTGCTATGATAAAGCCAACTGGAGACTTTCCAAATCTGGAAAATTTACCATTAGCTCCACCTGGAATGCTATTAGACAAATAAAAGACCACAATCCTCTCTATAAGAACTTATGAACTAAGGACATTCCTTTCAAGATGTCTTTCCTCCTATAGAGAGCAGTTGGTAACAAACTCTGCACAGACAAGAGTGTAGCCAGGCTTGGAATTGCTCTAACTCCCCAATGCTATTGATGTAACTCTACCAATAGTCGAACTGATCTGGAAGACACCAATCACATATTCTGTCAATGTGAACTTGCAAGGAAGATATGGAGGAATTTTGCGAGGCCATTGGGTATTGGTTGGAATTTCAATAACTTGAACATGACCCTTCGAACCTGGTGGAACCACAAATCACCCAATCCAATCTCGAGATACATCACCAAAAACCTCCCACCTATCATTTGTTGGGAACTTTGGAGATCAAAATGTGGCAACAAATATGAAGGGACTAGACCCTCAATGTATAGAACCTGTTCTAATATCACTTTTTCATTTTGCAGATGGTCAAGAAGCAGTTTACTAGCGTACACATTGGAGACAATTGGAGCAGCTTATATGCAGCTTGTGATGCACAGATCCAACAGACAAGCAGTATCACAGTGCGATGGCTCAAACCACCTGCGCAAATAGTCAAGCTGAATAGTGATGGAAGTTGCTCTAACGGGGCAATGTGGAGGGGGAGGAATTATTAGAAATCAAGAAGGAAAGTTCATTATGGCATACCCCATCTCCCTAAGAGAAGGCACTAGCAACTACGCAGAAGTAGAAGCACTTCTCTTTGGACTAAAATGGTGTGCGGACAGAGATCTAAAGATGACTATAAGAGAGTCTGACTCGCTTCTAATAGTCAAGTGTGTCAAAAGGGAGTGGAAGCCACCATGGAACATCAACAAGCAAATTAAAGTGATCCAGAAAATGATTGAAGATCACAGCTTCAACATCAATCACTGCTTCAGAGAAGCCAACAGACCTGCAGATAGTTTAGCAACTCTGGGTCACAGAATTGAGGGAAACATGATCTTCAATCTTTTCTCTAATCTCCCTGACCATATAAAGGGCCTAGTCAATATGGACAAATGGGGCTTACCTGCCTTTAGAATTAAGCCCACAAAACCTTCTAACATCATCTATGATCCGCCTTGAGCATACTCTGTTTTTGTTATCCTTTAACTAGGGTATAGAAGATTAGTCACATCTCAATGATCATGTACAAAGCTTGGGATGCCAAACTCTAATTGTAACTTTTTGCACATCAATGATCAATGGTGACTGTTTAATTAAAAAAAAAAATGCTTCAATGTGGGTGTTAGTTACCTAGTTTTGATGTTTCTTGGTTGTTAGTCTTTGAGAAATTGGCTTCTCAGAGAAACATCGATTGACTAAAATAAACTGAGTCCATTCCCACCCAAACACAATGCTTTAATTCATTTGCTTTTCTTTGTAAGCACCTTCATTAATCCAAAATTACTTCAATAATCACATAATGGAAAAGCCCTACCCTAGCAACAAATCAACCACGCTTTCTACAAGTAAGCAAGATCCAGGTAGTCATCATAAAAGTTGTATTTGCGTACACATAAGATTCAGAAACAGCTAGGTTACAAATATCCTTGAGCTAATGGAAAGGTGTTAGCAACAAATTTGCCTTCTCAATTAATAGTCAACCTATCTTTCACACGTTAAATTTCAAAAGAATGACCAATAAAGATATTACAATCCCCAAAGATATTGCCTTCAACTTTAGCTTTTGCTTTGCTTTTCTTGGTGGTTTAGAGCCTAGCAAGTGCAAATGCACCTGTAATACCCAACCATTTTTATGAACCACAGCAAGCTGATTTCTGGGCAGCTTGACTACCTCCAGCTCCTGCATCTGGTTGATTAATCTTGAGCGTCGAAGGCTGCAACGTCAACTAAAGAGTTCAGTATTTGGAAAAAAAAAGATATAAAGGATATCTGGTTCTCGTCTTTGTTCCTCTCCCTACCCTTCTCTAAATTACTCTTAGGGGTCATTTGGTACTTATCCCATCATTTTAGTGTAAAAATTATCGCGGGATTAGCTAATACCCCAAAACAAACATGGGATAAAGTCAATCCCAAACTTTATCCGAGATTATTTTTATCCCATGTACCAAACGACCCCTTAAGAATTTACCAAACTAGTTAAGTTATTCACCTCAGCCTTGGAGTCTGTGTCTGCTAGCCTTTGCTTTATATCTCTTGCTATTGAGAAGAAAACTTGTTCCACGTTAAGATTTGTCTTTGCACTCTGCAATGAAACAGAAAGAGTTAGTAAAGGCAAACATACCAGCATTTCTTTCTAGGTTGCCGAACCATACTTACAGTTTCGAAAAACTTAATCCCATACTCATCTGCAAGTGCTTGGCCCTTTGAAGTAGGAACAGCCTACAAAAAGGTTCGTTTTGACCAAATATTAGATCTTCATTGAAGCACAAACCACCAAACTACTTCTATTTCTATCCATTTCTCTCTTCTTCTTTCCTAATTTGGGTATATTGTGTCTTGTAACCCCTAGGAGTGGGGAGGAAAGGAGCAGGAAAAATTAAAGATAAAGAATCAGCCCAAGCGAGAACCTACCCTCTTGCTTTCATCCATGTCAGCCTTGTTCCCTACAAGTATTTTGTTGACATTGTCTGAGGCATGCTGCTCAATGTTACGAATCCAGTTCCTAATGTCTGCAGATAGGATCAAACAGTTACAAACATCCCCCAGGAGAGGAAAAAGAAAAGTAAAGAAAGGAAAAAAAGGACTTTTAGTCAGGGAGTACGGAATAATGCAGAAAACAGATAAAGATATGAACTAATGCAGCAATTTAAGAGTTTTAAGTGCAGAAAACAGATCAAGATATGGAATAATGCAGCAGATTCAGTGATTCACCAAAGTCGTAAAAGAGGTTAAAGTTCACATATGAACTACATTTCAAATTATAGGAGTATCAGCACAAGGAACCTTACTGTTAAAGGAGGATTCGTCAGTAACATCATACACCAACAATATACCCATGGCTCCACGATAGTAAGCTGGAAAAATTTGTAATCAGAAAAAGAAGCAATAAGTTCACAAGTAAGCAAAACACAGGGATCTAAAAAGAAGATCATATTTTCGTTTTAATACGAAAAGCAACTTATTGATGAAGATGAGAAATAGTTATAAGGATAAAAGTTCACAAGCTTAATTCAACTTTGAAAAACAATATGATACAGAAGATCAATTATAATCAACTCTCTTCTTAGGGGGCCAAGAGATAAAGGTCACACAGAAATGTAGGGAAGAAACAGAAGGGAGAGGAAAACATCATAAGACCTAATCCAGAGAAGGTTCGATTAAAGTAAGCAAAAACGAAGAGAATCTCTCACTTATGACGACCTTTCACACCAGAATCCTTTATAACCTTGAAAACAACAGGAGAACTTTTATCAATGAACAACCATAAAGCATACCAGTAGTGATAGTCCGAAACCGTTCTTGACCAGCTGTATCCCATATCTGAAGCTTGATCCTTTTTCCATCAAGCTCAATGGTCCGAATTTTAAAGTCAATTCTGACAAGAATAAAACAGATATAAGCATTGAGAAGCAACTGTACACGGAAGTGTAACCAGGCACATAATTCTCAGGAGAGTTCTGAAGAAAACACAGAAGTGTAACTATGAGAGAGAACTCACCCGATGGTTGTGATAAAGCTTGTCGTGAAGGAACCATCAGAGAAACGTAAAAGAAGGCAACTCTTACCAACACCTGCAGCGTGCACATCAAAGAAACAATTGGTCATAAAAGAAATCCACTATCACTTTCTTTAAAGTGATGCAAATACATTACATAAACTCCAGGTACAATGAAGAAGATGCAGAATAAGAAGCTCAGAACTTCCGGAGAAAAGGAGCAGAAAAATAGAAATTGTCTGGACCAAGGCGCAGAATCCAAAAAGGAGAATAAAGGACTGTTTTTCTTTCTAAAAAAGAACCTTTTTTCCTTTTTAGAGAGAAGAGAATAAAGGAATCCCCTAATCACAAAGGAACAGGGGAAAATATTCATTTACTCCTAACGAACACAGAACGAACAGAACATGCAACTGAACAAATATGGCTACAGTAGTCTGTCATTCTTCAGAATCATGCTTCACCGACATAGATCTAAAACTCATATTTAGTGGTTAATTCATGGATGCAAATGCAATAGAGAAAGCAATATGGTAACATCTGAAGCTTTTTCAGAAGATATTTGCTGGTGACGCAGATTATCTCTGAGTACTTAAGCTAATCAGAGTTTCTTGAGATCCTTAGTAAATAGCTAGAGTACATCTCCTCGAGCTCAAAGGCGCACATATCAAAGTTGACACATCCAGATGCTGCTACTGGTCCTATAATTGACCCCAAAACAGCCATATGGCTAGCATTATTAAAATGATAGCTACCAACTTAACAAGACAAGTATAAACAGTGACAAGATATGCAGACAATCCACATTCTCTCCATTAATCAGAGAACAGTAACTGATTTCTGATGCAATCAAACGACAAAAATGTTCTTCCTGCTTTTATTGTGCATGCTGCGGACATGCCTAAGAATAATCCTCCTCAAAGACATCATTAAACCGTTTAATCGTTTATAGAGTTATTTCACAACTTTGGTGCAAGAGAGACCTGGATAAAGACAAAAGTGCTCATCCATACTAGGAGCAAGATGTAACCATAAGCAAATTCCCTTTTGATAATCTAATCCAGTTGCTTCAGTCAATCTGCAGACATTTATGTGATGGTAAAAGCTTAAGAGAGAAGCTCATCCTGAGACTCTTTAAAACATGAACAATCCCTACCATTGCTTGACAATTCTTGATAACAAGAACAAAAGCAAAACCCACCAAGCAAAACATATCCCTCACTACATACACAAGAGTGATAGACCCTGATAAAATAGTCAATCAATCAACTACGTCCGATTTGTTGGCGTACGCTGAATCCTCTGCATGTACTCCATTCTATCCATTCAACATTCGGAAGATTCATCCTAATGCAACTATATTTAATCTGCCCATCAACCTAGCACAACCCTCCTCCTGGATTTGGGACCATTTATGGAATAAGAATCTCACACTTATCAGATAGTACCAAGTAAGATCATGGCTAATTTTGACACCTAATACATCAACATATTCCATACGGAAATTATATGTGGTAATCACTACTGGTCCAGCAGATATTACTACGCGCTCATTAATACTAAAAATGCTACTCCCTGCATCCTAATTTATGTGACGTTGTTTGACTAATGGAGTTTAAGAAACAAAATAAAAACTTTTGAAGCTTGCTCCCTAAAACAAGCCATAATATCTATGTGGCTATAAATCATGGGTAGATTTGAAAATACAAAGTTAAATTGTTTACAAATATAAAAAGTATCATTTTTTGCAATAGACTAAAAAGGAAGGAGTGTCGCATAAATTCGAACGGATTATTTTTAATCCCTAGTCATGTCACGGGGACAAATATAACAAACTTGCAAGCTAATTAACATGCGAAGTCATTAAATGAACCAAATCTAGACAAATCAAAAAATCTGTACACGTCCAAACCAAATCGTTAAAAAAATAGATTTTCTGAGCAGATGCTAGATCCGTACAGAAGTCAACTAACGGATCCTAAAAATGTAGCCATAGATCCGAATTTTTTTAAATTTCTAAAGCTAATGCTAATATCTAAAAAAAATTCGAACACAAAATTTGTGATCTGTGAAAAAGGATTGGAAAGGAAAATGAGGAAAATGTGTTAGATTACTGACCACTATCGCCGATCAAAAGAAGCTTTATGAGGTAATCATAGTCCGCTCTAGCCCTCGCCGGTGGTGCGGCCATTGAACAATCAATTCGTATATGATATTACACACACAGACACACACACCTCTGGAATCACAGAAAATGATCAAATTAATAACAAAAAAACACAATTAATAAGCAACAAAAAGCAGATCAAAATCTACAAAAATGAATCTAATGATTTTCACAGAGAGATAGAGGAGGGGGGTTACCAATTGGCTATTCTTCGCACTTTGTGCTGCGTGCGCTTAGCAAAATTGTTCGAAACGAAGAGAGTGGGGCGGGTGATCACGCGCTTTATGTAGAGAAATGGAAAAGTTTAACGTGGTGCGTTTTGATTGGATATGAGGAAAGGTATATTAAACGACAAGAAATGTGTGCGTTGTATGTTTGAGCTGGAATTTGTAAAATGGGGATGGAGTTTTTAAAGGTACAAATCTACAAAGATGTGAGCATTGATTGGAGCAACGAGAGGTACAACTGTTAACATAGTTTAGCAACGATGCAAAGAATAGTCGGTTGCATCGAATACATAACCACCTTCCACATGATTAGTTTTTTAGACTATTGTTTTTAAAGTGGGAATATTCTTCTTAAATTACTTGTCCTTTTTTCCTTATTTCCTTTTTCTGTTTCTCTCCGCGTACGCAGAATTTTTCATAAGCGGTATCACGATTTTAAACAGTAAATAAATAATAATTAACTACAATAACATATTAAAAAATTGAATTATTTTATTGAGCATAACTCAAATTCTTACTGAATATGAATTTTCATTTTTAAAAATATATTCAATATAACCGCATCAGAAATAATACTAAATATTTTTTATATATATAGAACATTAAGTAATCACACAAAAACTCAACGTTCATTCGATTATGATGCAAATTATTCTTAATCAATTTTAATGCTTATAAAGAAGAACGGAAAAAATATAGTTGAACAACTTATAATACAAGTCAAATAGTTTATTGTTGCATAAAATTAGCAAATGCTACTCTTGATCTATTGGTTTAGCTTAATGCTAATGCTTAAGAGTTAAGAGTTAAGAGTTAAGAGTTAATAGGTCAATAGTTCAAACCTCCACAATTTTTTATTTTTAGATGAGGCAACAAAGAATCTAAAACAAAAATAAGGCTCAAAAAAATATGAAGCAAAGACGAAGCTACTAGCTTTCGAACCAGTGACGACTTAAAGGAAATTGAAGCGCCTAACTAGCTGTGTTTTATACATCTGTTGTTGTGAAGTGGTGTCACTTTTATTAAATTTATCTTAGTTTCTTTTGTTGGATTTTTATTATATATACTTATTTAGTAAACTTTTACGATCAAGCGGTGTCACGTGACATCGCTTGGGCTAAGGTTGATCCGCCCCTGGTGTTCGATAAAGTTATGTTCATGTGATATATAGGTTACGGGTTCGAATCGTGGAAGCAATCACTAATGCTTACATTAGAGTAGGTTGTCTATATAACACCCCTTGGGGTATAATCCTTCCTTGAATCTGCGTAAATACGAGATACTTTGTGAATAGGGCTGCCCTTTTTTTCTCGGTGTTCGGTATCTTAATTGTAGTTTGAATAATTCAGATTCGCGCCGCACAATGCTCATTAAATAGGAAAGTGTTTCTTACTATGTTTTTTATTTTTAGTGTTCGAACTTGAAATTCCTAGTTAAGATGAATTCTATTCATCTCACTGCAACTCTTATCGCAACGATAATTTTTTTGTGCTTGACAAGAATTTAAGAAACTAGAGTGCTCAGCTTTTTTTGTAAAAGTTTGTTTTAAACATCTTATGGTGTTTGATTAGGCACTAAAGCTATGAAAAATGGTACTTTTAATTAGTAGAAGAAATTATTTTATATTGCAGGTGAGCTAAATAAAATAGCTTCTTTTTAGTAGCCAAAATAGAAGCGGATTTTAATTATTTTTCTAGACAAAATATGCTTAACAAAAATTCACCTAACTATCCCCAGAGTACACACAAAAACTAACATCATGCATTAAAATCTTTACATTTGAAATAATACTAGCTCATTGTAAAGTATAATCTTTACGGTTTTTTTTTTTTTTTTTTTTGGAATTTGCACTCAAAATCGCTTCTTGTTTTGGAAAAAAAAAAAGGCCAAATAGTATTTTATATTAATAAGAAAAGTATTTCTCAAATATTGACTAAATATAAACTGTTGTTATTCGAAATTATTTGTTCTCAAACTTTACTTGATAAAAAATACTTTTTAAAATAAGCAAATTTTATTAATTTGGTCTAACATACGAAGCAGCACTTCTTCATACAACTTTCACTTTAACATGCTTATGAAAAACTTAAAAAGCTCTGAATATTCAGTTTAGAAAATATTACAAAAAATTCCTTCAATTTTCTTCAAAAAGTTCTCGATTTTTCAAATATACATGTGAAAAAGAGTTGAGATGAAGCAGTAGTAAAGTAGAAAATCGAAAAGAATTCTCTCAATGCAATTAACATTGCAGTATAGCAATATTCCACGTTAAATCCAATTAAGCCACTAGTTTTATTTTATTAGGCAATGACCTAATAACCAACTTTTTATCAATCCTATTGCATTTAATAATGTAGATTATTTTAAGTAGCTATTGACCTAAAAACCATGTAGCTATTACGCTTAATAATTTCTTCAAATGAAGCTCCTGTAAATTCTTACTGTTTTTTTTTTTTTTGGTAATTAATCACTTTTATTAATCACCGATAAAATTGTATAAAGCCATAGCATCGTTTACACACCTAGCTATCTCGTTACAACTCTATCTCCTATGCAATATGAGTTCTATATACTCAAACAAAAATATAACTATGTACTAATCTCTGAATGTCAATAGTAGCTCTAATGTTGCATATGTATGCTACCTCACGTGCAATAGCATTCCTCTCTCGTGCCCTCTTCTCAAAGATCCTCAGATTCTTCTCAATCCAGATTGCATGTGATATTTCTGCATATACCATCCGGAATATCTTTGCACTATTGGTGTTGCCTTTAGCACTTTGCACACTCCATTCAAGATGTTGCTCCCAGGACTGTGTAGTTTTACATTCATGTTGCATCCATTGCATAATCTTCCTCCACATGTTCTTTCTATATTCACAGTTGACAAACAGATGTTCCCTGGTTTCCTCATGGTTGTGGCATAGTGCACATTGTGTATCCACTGTCATTCCCCATTTTTGCAGTATATCTATAGTGAGTAGTCTTCCATGTAGTAACATCCACATGATAAATTGTGCTTTAGGCCCTGTAATGTTCTGAAACATTAGGCATCTTTAGCTTACCCGAGGTCTTTGTCCCAGTAGCTGCAGATACATGTGCCTAATCATACCAGTTTCATGGCTATTTCTTTGCACTTGATTCCAATCTGCTCTACATTGAAAATTTATCTGATCATCCAGCAGGCTTGTCTAGGAGCTGGCATTTGTAGAAATTGCTATCCTTTGATATAGTATGAATGAATCCATTTAATCCAAAGTCTATCATGCTTAGCTTCCACATCCCAGCATATTTTGGTGATAGCAGCTCTGTTCCACAAGTAGATGTTTACTAGATTTAAACCTCTACAAGACTTAGGAGAATAAATTTTGTCCTAGGATATCAGGGCCTTCTTAGTGATGGTATTGGTGGCAGACCATATATAGCTCCTACAATATGAATCAATAATCTTCAGCACTTTGACAAGTAATGGTAATAGCTGAGCTCAGTATGCTTGACTGCCAAAGATCACACTTACTAGTTGTACTCTTCCTGCATAGGACAATTTCTTAGTTGTCCATGAAGATATTCTTGCCACTATCTTTTGTATAAGAGGTTGCCACTGAATTATTAAGATATTTTTAGTTGATAATGATATGCCTAAGTATTTGAAAGGCATTTTCCCTTGTCCATATCCCATATATTGTAGAATTCTGGTTCTTTCAGCAATAGAAACCCCTCCAAAATACATAGAGCTCTTTCCCAGATTGGCTTGCAAACCTGATGCTTGTGAAAATTGGTTAACGCACTTATGCATGGCAACAACTGATGTTAGGTCACCTCTTGCAAATAGAAGTAGATCATCAGCAAAGCTTAAATATGTGATGTCCATCCTAACACACTTTGGATGATATTTGAAGTCTTTATCTTCCTTCAGTCCATTGAGACTTCTATTTAGATACTCCATTACAATAGCAAATAGAAAATGGGATATAGGATCCCCTTGTCTAAGTCTTTTATTTGCATCAAAAGGAACGGTGGTCTCTCTATTGATCAATATGATATAGTTGACTGTTTTGACACATTCCATAATGCAGCCAATAAATTGTGTAGGGGACCCTAACTGATTTATTATCTGTTCCAAAAAGATTTACTCCATTGAGTCATAGGCCTTCTGTAGATCAATCTTAATCATACACTTATCAGAGATATGCTTCCTTGTATAAGACTTTACCAATTCATGGGCCAGGATAATGTTATTAGCAATTCTTTTTCTAGGTATGAACCCTTGCCTGATTTTCACTAATGATGGATGCAATAGTCTTTTGTAATCTTGTTGCTAGCACCTTAGAGATGAGCTTATAAAGTAAAGTGCATCAAGCAATAGGTCTGAAATCCTTCACAGTGACAAGTTTATCAACTTTGGTATCAGTGTAATAGTAGCATAGTTTATTGTCGTGTACATTCTACCAGAGGTAAATAATTCCTTAACAGCTTCACACACCTCTTCCTTGATAACTTGCCAGACTTTCTTGAAAAAATAGGTAATGTAACTATCCACCCCTGGTGCCTTGTCATCTCCAATGTTTCGTAGTCCTTCAAAAATCTCCTGCTCAGTGACTTCTGCACATGGCTAAGTTCTTTGCTGTTGAGAGAGGGTAGGCCCTTGTTTCATGACCTCCCTGTTGATGGCAGGCAGAATTTGGGAAGCAGATCCTATCAGAGATTTGTAAAACTCCATGATTTCATATTTGATCCTCTCAGTATCACTTAAAGTATGTCCATCTAGAGATATGAGTTTTTAATTTGCTTCTTCTAAATCCTTTCCTTAAGTACAACAGAAAACTACTTGGTATTTGAATCCCCAAGTTTAATCCACTTAGCTCATGACTTTTGTTTTAGGACACTTTCCTCTATTAGGGACCATTTCTCCAATTGATGAATAACAGCTTTCTCCTGATCCAGTAGGTAATCATTATACTGTATTACAATCTTCTTCTGAATATCTTGAAGTTCTACTCGAGCCCTATCAATTTTAGCAGTAATAGTTTTGAATTCCTCATTGTTTAAAGCCTTGAGTCTAGGTTTTAAGGCTTTCAGCTTCAGCCAAATACTCTTCATTCTCCAATATGTTACATTCTGAGCCTATTCTTCCTGCACTATTTGCAAGAAACTATCATGGTTTGCCCAAATATTTAGGAATCTGAAAGAAATTTTGCCATGCCTTGTGATTTTGGATATTGATAGTAACATAGGTGAATGATCAAACATTTGGAGTAGATCATATTCAGTCTGCACATGTCCCCATTGCATCATCCATTCAAAATTTCCAAAGACTATATCAATTCTGCTATTGATTCTATCTGATCCATACTGCTTGTTTGACCAAGTGTAATAGTCTCCCTTCCATATCAATTCATTCAGTTGTAGAGCTTGAATGCAGTTAGAAAAGTCCTGAGTTTCTGCATATGTTATAGGATTTCCCATCATTCCGTCTTGAGGATACAACACTGCATTAAAGTCTCCACAAATTATCCAAGGTATGACTATGTTTGCAGCCAAACTATGCATTCCTGTCCAGAGTGATCTCCTTTTCTCAACTGTATTATATCCATAAACCACAGTCATTAAATAGTCTATTCTCTCTAAATTATCCTTCAGCTGCCAATGTAAGAACCTTTTATTAAACTGACAATATACCACCTTGGATCCCATACTACCCATAGCCTACCATTCTCAGTATACTGGTAGTTGGTAAACACTTCCCATTCAGGTACAATAGCTTTAATCACTCTCTTGAAATTATGTTCTTTCACTCGAGTTTCTATTAAGCCAGCTAACTTAATATTTTTATTTCTGATGTAGTTATGCAACTTTTTTTGCTTATACCTCTTATTGACTCTCCTCACATTCCAGAATAGCCAGTTAATCAACATGTTAAGTGCCCTCTTCCCTTGTCGGGGGTAATTGCTGCAAATCTCCAGTTCTACATGGTAGTACCTCAAAGGATTCCTCACTCTAATTGCAGACAACATAGGGAAATTTGTTAAGTTAAACTTAGGGCTGTTTTCCACTTGTTTTCCTCGATGGTTTTCTTTGGGCATAACATCAATTGGACTATTGTTGTTTTGCATTTGACTAATTGATGGTCTGCAACTTAGAGAATCAAGATGTGACATCTGTTGCTCAACTGGTACTTGTTGTTCAACTGATGTATGTTGTGCGGGCATGGTATTAGGCTTCTGAACCTGCCCTTTGATTCTCCATTCCATGGTCACTTTCTTAGGTTCCCTTATTTTCCCATTCTTCTTGGCCTGTTACTTAGGTTTCTGTTTATTTGGGCCTCTATGAATAGCACATGTGTGGCCAACTTTTTGACATTTATCACAGAACTCAGGTTTTCACTCAAAATAGAATCCTTGCATAAATTGTAGACCCTATGGATCCATAACACAGATCTCATCTGGCAATGGTATAGTCACATTAACCTCTATCAATATTCTAGCAAAGGACACTCTGGTTTTCTTAGTTGTACATTTATCATCAAATATAGGCGTCCCAATAGCACTAGCTATTCTACTCAAAGAATCAACACCCCAACAATTCATAGGTAATTTTGGGAATTTAACCCAAAGGGGAATTTCAGTGGGAAATTCTTCATTAAAATCAAACTCTGAGGTCCAAAGCTTTAAGATCATAGGTCTATTATTAATGGAGTAGGGTCCAGAATAATAGATATCTTGCATGTCAGCCTCTGTGAAATCTGATAATGTAGTATCTTTCCTTATGCAGAAACACATCTAGTTCTCTAACATTTGCCCAATTAACACTGATATATCATTTCATAGTGTTATAACCCGTAGTCTCACCCAAAATGTATACTATTAGAGCACATTTCCATTTCTCAATCTCTGATTCAACTTAGTCTTTGTCCAATTGTACAACAATTTGGCCATTAATGATTTGAAGAGGAATATAAGACAGAGACATACCATTTGCTGCAAATATGTTCTTCTGAAATAGATTAGACAATGGTTTAGGATCTACATCTTTTGTAGCTGGTGCAGGATTCCTTAAATCTCTATCTTCCTCAGCAGTTATTACTGTTCCATTAGATATTATTGCATGCACTAATTGTTCCTTTGTTGCATTCTCCTATGGACTAATTCTAATCGATGGAGGTGTTGTTAGGTCTAGCTTTTTCGAGACTCCTGAGCTAGAAGCACCTCCTGTGTTCCTCCATTGAGCCCTAGTATTAGACTCTAGATCTAGTGTTTGTATAGCTTTCTCTTTACTTTCTCCATTCGTTTGACTATGCGAGCTGGCAAAGCTTCCTAGATTGGTGATTACAACTTTTTTGGTCCTTCCACGTCCTCTTCCCCTCCCTCTCTCCATGGATGATCAAGTTCAGCGCATGTTAACTAATGTGAGCTGAGAGCATGTAGAGAGAGAGAGAGAGAGCTTTATTCTTACTATTTTTGTCGCTCCCTGCTTTCACGCGAAAGCGGGCTTTGACATATGACAACTCTTTTAAAGGAGGTATAAAAAGAGAAGAGTCGCCACCTAATAATTTTAATGTGTCTTACGACACATATTTGCAAATGACTCTGGTCTAACTAGTCAACGCCACCAAAGATCAGGTAAGGACTCAAATTACCTCAGAGAGAAGGTGTTAGGTACTCTTCAAGGTCATAACTGTGGGTCCTGGCCGAACTTTAAACTATGTGAATTAGTCTATGTGATCAAGTAAACAAAGAGAACACAAAAATTCTAAGAATTTTATTACATAGATATTAAATAGAGAGGTAAAACTATTTCAATTCAACTAGAGAGAAAAAAAAAGAAAAGGGAGGGGGGATCCTAAGTTTTTTAGCCTAAAGGATCACCCCGTGCAACATAAATAATATTTTGTAACTCCCTTGGGGTAGGGTATTACTCATATTATTCAGCGGGCATAGACTATCATCTCCTGCTACCCGATTACTATGTTAAAGTTGTTTACTTAAAACCGCTCTAATTCAATCCTAAGTCGTACCCTACGCGTGCACTACCCGTCCCACACATATGGCCCAGGGATTTTTGGACCTCTATTTGGATGGTTCTAGACCTTATCTGGGCTGCTCAAAAAATGCAAAACTAGGCGACAAGCAAAACTCATAAATACTTCACATAAAAGTAACTAAGGGATCACATTGATCCCCGCACTTAAACAGAAAATGCACGTAAACACATATGCAAATTAGGAGATTTTCAGAATTCAGAACCTGAAACCTATGGACATGATTTCTAGGTGACTTTGAATCAAAGTACGTGGACAGTTTCAGATGCTCATTGACAGAATTATTCAGGCATTATAAGTTGATCGCAAATTTTAAGTTATTTTTATGCCTAGGTGATCTACGCAGTTGAGTATAACAAAATCTGTTGGGAGAGGTCCCCGAATTATTCACAATAGCGTATATGAAATAGTGTTTGAGCAAATTTAATATTAATAGTTATAATCATTCCCTATATGTAGGATCTCTAATGAATAGTACTTAGAGCTTATTTTATTCTCATATTTTAATCCTATAGGGATATTTTCTAGGTGAATAACGCCAAATAGAATAATTGAAGTTCTATAGGCAGGATTTCTAATAAACAATGTGATTTGCAAGAAACATCAATGACAACTAATTCTTATAGGCAGGTTTTCTAATAACACATAGCAATAAATATAATTACAGCATTTTCTACTTGTGTTTGCTAGTAGACAGTATGTGTGTGTGTGCTTCCTCTAATGACATGGTTTCTATAGTGTACATAGTTATTGAACAACATGTATAGCAAATAAATTATCAAGTCCTATAGACATATTATCTACTCATTTGCATGAAAATATTAAATTCTACCCATTTCTCCTTTTACTAGCACCCCAATCGTTTATACAAAAGTTATTACAGGCCCAATAATGAAAAAAATTAAAGTATTTTACAAAACGATGACAATAAGCCTTCAACAGGCCCAAATAAAATACCCAGCACTGTCTGGGCCTTCACTAAGCATACCCAAGTCTCTAATAAGGATCCATATTCAACACACGACCCCAGAATCAATAAAGGAGCCCAAAGTCGATTTATTTGAATACAATGCCAAGTATTACACTATTTAAATTAGCTAATTCAGGTATACAACAAATAACAGGATAGAATGGGATGAATGAGAGTAGTTTGAGATTCAGGGAATGACTAAGGATCAAGTCCTAGTGTTTTAGAGTCCACAAGGGTCTCAATTGGACCCCGAGCAGTGCTCACACTAGGGAGGTCAATGATAAAACCTAGTTAGCCTTGATTTTCAACCGGCTAAGAATGAGAACTCAAAAGAGCCCAGGTAAAAAGTGAAGGAGAGTAAACTAAGGTTGTGGGATAAAATTGAGGGATACAAACATAGTCAAGTTGAGCACATAGAGCAGATAATCGAACAAACTTTAGGTTTTAAGAACAAACTTAGCAAAGATTCAAAAAATAAGTTCAACACTTAATGCATAAGTAGAGTTAAAGGGAGAACAAATTTGCAGGATTTATGAAAATACACTGATTCATAATAAAGGGAAAGGTCCAGTTATGCTAAGTATATGTCCTAATGTTATGAAACAATCATACTAATTTGGTAGAAAAATAACATTTAGACATGATAAAAAGCAGATTACAACTACTGGTGAATTAGGGAGTCAAAACATGCTAAAGGGCATACTGATAGAGAACATGATCAAAACATGTTATATAGGCAAGCTATCACCACAGAAATACAGAATATGATAGGAAAATAGACTTGTGCCATACAATGAGTGTAAGCGTTCATGTTTTGAATACAATTGACTAGCTAACGAAAGCGAGAGCACAAATTATGCAGGTAAAGCATGTTCAAATAGAAGGATTGATAGCTTAAGGCAAAATTAAGCACCAAAAGATGCTAACAAGTGCAAAGGTCCCAAACAGTAGTAATTCATAACATATTAGCTAGTCAGACTTGAAAAATATCTAATTTAATAGAATCAGGTTTAGGCATGCTTAAAACTATCAACATTTTGAAGTTAAAAGTTAAAGAGACCTAAAAAATGAAATAAAGCAAACAGAATTGCACATAAAACAACCCAGAAAAACACATTAAATTAACAAACTTCAGGAGTGAAAACATATGCAAATAACAGATACATAGGAATGAAACTAGAAGTCCAGTAACTCACCAATTAAGTGAAGAACAATAAAGAATAAGCTTCCACAAAAACCCAGAATCTCAATGCGTCAAAGTTCCCAAGAGCTTCGATGAACTCTGGGCAATGCTCTCACCAAGAACAGGTTGAATAACAAGGTTTTAGAGGCCTTGGATTTCAGCCGGCCAAAATAGAATACATGACAAGAGAATAGCAGAAACCCCATATTTTAGTAAACAAAAATGTCGATTAAAAACTGTCCCAATAAGGGAAATGAGGGGGTTTATATAGAAATCAAAAATTGAACAAACACATAAGGAAACGAAATAAATCAAACAACAAATAAGGAAAGAAAACATGCAACATCAGTTCGAAATCAATTTAGGAGAAAAATCCGGTAAACCCTAGTTTTTTAGGAAAAGTGTAAATCATAGGAATCCAAATGAAATTGGACTCACATAATACAGTGTTGAACGTATGTAGACAAATCAGTGCTCAAAATTAAAGATTCGAACCATTTTTTGTTCGATTTTGGAGATTATTGCTTGCTATATTTAGGCAAGCACTTAGGTAACACCACAAACGGACAGTCAGTACCAGAAATATTCGAATATGGCAAGAAAATAGTAGTTGAATCCCATTAGGAGAGGGATTAAGGAAGGCCACTAGGGTTTAGAGAAGAGAAGAAGAGAGAGTTTCAGGGCGGCAGGTTAGAGGGAATGGGAAATTAGGGTTTGGGGTTGGGTAATTAAAAGGGGTAGGTTGATTGTGGGCCGTTGATCTTAGAGATCAATAGCCAAGATTTTAAAAAGGGACTGGGATGGGTTAATTAAACGTGTACCAACCAGATTTTTATAAAGGGTCGTTTGGCTTTGGGCTAGGGGTTCTGGGCTAAGGTATTGGGCCATTTGGTCTAAAAATTGGTTTAAAAATTGGGCCAGCTTTTAAGTACACATAATTTATAAAAAATGACTAGTCAATAAATAAATAATATTTTTATGCACTAAAATGATTCAAAATAATTGTTTAGTATTGTAAAAATATAAAGTACTATTTTGACACAAAATAGTATAACTAAAGAGCCTTTGTATATGAATATAGGCTGTTATTGCAAAATTAAATAAATAGCTTAAAATGTAAATATAATTATATGAAATGAAGTGAAAAATATTATGAAACATGTATGAGGATGCAAAATAGTAATTTGGATGATTAAGTCATCTCAAATAATTTAAAGGGATAATTATTGAATTTTTATGTAATTTAATGCAAGAAAACTAATTTAAAAGCTCTAAAATTATGGAAAATTATAAAAAGTGCTTGTGTCAATCTTGTAAATTAAATAATAATGCAAAATGATATTTAAGGTACGTATATTATTTGAAAAATATATGAGAGCAAAATTGGGTATCAACAGCTGCCCCTCGTTACTTGGGAATGATGAAAGAGTTATCGTGTAAAGAAAATGATGACCGATTTTGACCGAATGAGGTGATTTAAAAAATAGAGGCCGAACCCTGGTTCCTGAGTTGCCTACATATCCCTAGTGTTACGAAAATCAGGTCGTGTGTAGTTCTAGATCCAACAGTGAACTAAATCGATGGAGTTGTTATGGGAATGGCTGTATGCTTCGGAAAAGAGTTCTCTTGGGTAGGACAATATCATATGAGTTTATACAAAATTGTGAATGTGAGTCTGAAATGTTACTCTCAGAACGAGTATCTGAACGGTTATCAAGTAAAAGTGGGTAACTGATGGTGGTTGGTTACGTTTGAAATAATTGCAAGATGTCAACGTTGAATGGAAACCGGAGTGAAGATTGCTCCTATTAGGAGAATAGTTACTTCCTAGATCACCTGCAAAACTTAAAACACGATGCATTCAGATATATAAGGATTATTGTCAGAATTTAAACATGATGCAAATTCCCTTCGGACCATGAGATCTGTCTTAGATAGTGAAGATGATGTCCTTGGACCATGACATCCCGGGCCATGAATCATGCGATAAGGGATTCACAGGCCATGAAATGATGTCCTCGGGCCATGAGGATGGTGCCTCCGGACGATGATGCCTTTGAATAATGATGTGCAATATTGAGAGATCCTCAGGCCATGGAATGGTGTCTTCCGGCTATGAGGATGATGCCTTCGGACTATGATGCCTTTGGACAAAATGGCGATATTTTAGCCCATGAGATGCAAAGATATGATGCTTGGTCGTATGCAAAATAAATAAGACACAACTTAGTCTTGTGTAAGATTAGGGCAGCACTTAGCCCCAAGCGAATAGAAGATAGTGCTAGGTCTTAAATAGCGTAATGGAGATAGCATTTGGTCTTATTCAAGGACAAGTTGATGCTTAGACTTAGGCAATTGAGGAGGCAGTGCTTAGCCTCATGCAGGATGAGGATACAATGCTTAGTCTCGATGCAAGGAAAGGCAGTGCTTAGCCTTATACAATTAGGGAGGCAATGCTTAGCCTCATGCAAAGAGGAGACAATGCTTAGTCTCGATGCAAGGAAAGGCAGTGCTTAGCCTTATACAATTAGGGAGGCAATGCTTATACTCATTCAATAAGAGGAGACAGTGCTTAGTCTCGATGCAAGGAAAGGCAGTGCTTACCCTTATGCAATTAGGGAGGCAATGCTTAGCCTCATGTAAGAAGAGGAGATAGTGCTTAGTCTCGATGCAAGGAAAGGCAATGCTTAACCTTATACAATTAGGGAGGAAATTCTTAGCCTTATGCAATTAGGGAGGCAATTCTTAGCCTCATGAAAAGAATAGGAGACAGTGTAACACCCCAAAATTTTTATAATATTTGCATTCTTGATTGAGCATTTTTATAACGAGGAAATATTTTACTTTGCACTTCCTAAATGTGAAATGGTCAATATATGAAAATTTCTTACTTTAGATTGTGTTAATATTTTGACATTGTATTTCATTTAAAATAAAGGTATGGTGTATTTTCAAAAAAAAAAATATATTGCACTTTGAATCTTTTCACATGGGCCTACTTCCGCTACTAAAATTATTCTGAATATTTTTTTTTATTAATATCTCTTTTAATATTTTGTAAGTAGGAAATTAGATTTGTTTCCTAAGTAGTACCCTCCCAAAGGGGTTGCTACAGACAGTGCTTAGTCTTGATGCAAGGAAAGACAATGCTTAGCCTTATCCAATTAGGGAGGCAATGCTTATCCTCATGCAAAGAATAGGAGACAGTGCTTAGTCTTGATTCAAGGAAAGACAGTGCTTAGCCTTATACAATTAAGGGGACAATGGGAGAGTAAAGTATTTCTTAGCTGAGGATGTTAGCACTAGATAATTTATTGTCTTGAGTGCAGTGTCTTGATGTATCTGCGAGTATCGTTGTCTTATTGTGCCTGCATTCAAAGAAAGATTGTGAGTTCTATGGGAGAAGGTTGGTTCACGCTTTTGTCCTCTGCTTTGCCTGTGCTCTTATCTTGAGATCCTGTTTGAGTTACCTTGGGTAATATCTGGCTGCCATAGAAATAAAGTTTTCGATAAATATGCATGCATTTGATAAATATAGCTATTTAAAATGTAGTAGTATGCATAATTTAGATGAACCGATGACTGTGACACATTTTGGGGACATTGCAACCTCTTTGCCTCAGAATTTTGAGGGTTTCCCTTGGATGTTCCGTTTAAATTCTACCCCAGTTTAGATGCAATACCTTGGATGTTCCGTGTATGACTAAGTTGGCTGAACTTGCTCTAGAATTTTGAGGGTCCTCCCCAAAATTCTGCCCTAATTTCCTGATCATGGAAAAATGAAGATTTTATTAAGATGTGACCAAACTCACAGGGCTGTCTACGTATCCCCTCTTAAACGGAAATCAGGTCAAGCGTAGTTCAGTTACATCAAATGAAGAAATGTAAATAATCCTAAACATAGTATCTCTTAACTGCATCTAAGTTGATAGGTTTTGGCCAAATTTCTCCGTCTATTTTTGCAAGTATAAGTGCTCCTCCTATTAATACTCGATGAACCATGTAGGGACCTTCCCAATTGGGTGAAAATTTCCCTTTAGCTTCGTCTTGATGTGGGAAGATTCATTTTAGTACCAATGGCCCTGGCGTGAATTGCCTTCATCTGACCTTTTTGTTGAAAGATCTTGCCATTCTGTTCTGATAGAGTTGACCATGACATACTGCATTCATTCTCTTTCCATCAATGAGGGCCAGTTGTTCATAGCGGCTTTGTGCCCATTCTGCATTGCTGAGCTCGGCTTCTTGTATGTTTCTTAGAGAAGAGATTTCTACTTCGGCTGGGATAACCACTTCAGTACCATAAACCAATAAATAAGAAGTTGCCCCAGTCGATGTACGAATTGTGGTACGATATCCAAGCAGAGCAAATGATAGCTTCTTGTGCCATTGTTTGTAATTATCTACCATTTTCCTTAGTATCTTCTTAATATTTTTGTTGGCAGCTTCTATGGCTCCATTTATTTGCGACATATATGTCGTGGAATTCTTATGATTGATATTGAAAATTTCACACATGGCCTTCATTAAATCACTATTAATATTAGTGGCGTTTTTGATGATTATTGACTCTGGAACCTCGAACCGACAAACAATGCGATCCCGAACAAAATCTGCAACGACCTACTTAGTTATGGCTTTGTAAGATGCAACTTCAACCCATTTTGTGAAATAGTCAATGGCCACCAGAATAAATCTATACCCGTTTGAAGCAGCAGGTTTGATCGGACCGATGAAATCTATGGCCCAAGCGGAGAAAGACCAGGGTGCACTTGTTGTATTGAGCTCATTAGGTGGCACTCATATCATGTAAGCATGTATCTGGCATTGGTGACACTTTTGGACATACCTGATGCAGTTTGTCTCCATGGTCATCCAGAAATACCCTGCTCTTAGTACTTTCTTGGCTAAGACAAAACCATTCATGTGTGGCCCGCAAGTTCCGACATGTATTTCCTTGAGCAATCTGGATGCTTCCTTAGCATCAACACGCCGTAATAACCCCAGGTCAGGAGTCATTCTGTACAGAATTCCTCCACTTTGAAAGAAGTGGTTGGCTAACCTTCGGAGCTTACGTTTCTGAGTATGAGTTGCGTGCTCCGAATATTCTCCTTTTTCCAGGTATTCCTTGATGTCGTGGAACCATGATCTTCCATCACTTTCCTCTTCAACATGAGCACAATAAGCTGGTTGCTTATGAATTACTATTGGGATAGGATCGATGAAGTTCTTGTCTGGGTGCTATATCATGGAAGATAAAGTGGCCAATGCATCTGCAAACTCATTCTTGATCCTCGGAACATGTTTGAATTCTAGCTTCATGAACCTCTTGATCAGCTCTTGCATACAGTACAAATATGATAATATCTTGGTGTTATTGGTAGCCTATTCTCCTAAAACTTAATGTACCAAAAGATCAGAATCTCCAATCACCAGCAACTCTTGAACGTTCATGTCAATGGCCAACCTGAGTCCCAAGATGCAAGCCTCATATTCTGTCATATTGTTGGTGTATGGGAACCTGAGTTTTGCGGATATCAGATAGTGTTGGCCGGTTTCTATTACTAAGACAGCTCTAATACCGACTCCTTTGAAGTTCGCGGCTCCGTCGAAGAACATCCTTCAACCATCGTATTGATGTCTTCTCCCACAAATGATACCTCTTCGTCAGGAAAATGCGTTTTCAATGGTTCGTATTCTCTGTCTATAGGATTTTATGCCAAGTGATCTGCCAATGCTTGCCCTTTGACCGCCTTCTAAGTTACATAGATGATGTCAAACTCACTCAGCAATATTTGCCATTTCGCCAACTTTTCGGTAGGCATTGGTTTCTAGAAGATGTATTTTAATGGGTATGTTCTTAATATGAGATATGTGGTATAGGCATAGAAGTAGGGCCTCAACGTTTGAGCTATCCATGTCAAGGCGCAACAGGTGTGCTCTAGCAAAGAGTACCGTGCTTCATAGGGTGTGAATTTCTTACTCAGATAATATATGGTCTGCTCCTTTCTTCCCGTCTCATTGTGTTGTCCCAGAACACAACCAAAAGCCTCGTCTAATACAGACCAATAAAGCAGCAAAGGTCTCTCTAGTTTTGGTAGGACCATAATAGGTGGTTTAGATAAATACTCCTTGATTTTGTCGAAGGCTTTCTGGCATTCTTCAGTCCAGCTTGTTGTAGCATCTTTCTTCAACATTATGAAAATTGGTTCATAGATCACAATTGATTGTGCTATGAAACGGCTGATATAGTTGAGATGCCCTAAGAAACTCATAACATCTTTCTTGTTCTTTGGACGTGGCAAGTCCTGGATAGCTTTGACCTTTGACGGGTCCAATTAAATCCCTCGGCGACTGACGATAAAACCTAGCAATTTTTCGGTAGGGACTCTGAAGGCACACTTTGCAGGATTCAGTTTCAGATTGTACCTTTGAAGCCGATTAAAGAATTTTCTTAAGTCTGCTATATGATCTGTGCTTCTTCAGATTTGATGATGACGCCATCCATGTACACCTCTATTTCCTTGTGTATTATGTCGTGGAAAATGGTTGTCATGACTCTCATGTAAGTGGCTCCAGCATTCTTTAGGCCAAACGACATCATTTTATAGCAATACATCCCCTATAGTATGATAAAGGCTATCTTTTTGGCGTCCTCTTCGTCCATCCAGATCTGATGATACCCCGTGAAGAAATCCACAAAAGACTGGAGTTCATGCTTAGCACAATTGTTGATTAGTATGTGTATATTGGGCAACGAGAAATCATCTTTAGGACTTGCTCTATTTAGATCCCGATAATCAACACATACTCTAACCTCCCATCCTTCTTCGGAACCGGCACAATGTTGACTAACCAAGTCGGATATTCAACCACTCTAAGAACCTTGGATTTGATTTGCTTAGTAACTTCCTCTTTTATCTTCGAACTTATATTTGGTTTGAATTTTCTGAGCTTCTATTTCACTGGTGGACACATGGGATCGGTGGGTAACTTATGAGCCACTATGGATGTGCTCAGACCAGTCATATCATAGTAAGATCATGCAAAGATGCCTTCATACTCCTATAGGAACTGGATGCACTCTTCCTTCTCTGATGGTGATAGGTGAATGCTTATACAGGTTTCCTTGATTATTTCGGAATCTCCTAAGTTAACTGTCTCGGTATCGTCCAAATTAGACTTAGGCTTGTTTTCAAAATTTTCCACTTCTTTGACAATTTCCTCAGGCATTACATCGTCCTCCAGATCCTCTGAATCACTATCCTTATATTGCGTTATCTCATTACATGTCACAGTCATAGGCTCATCGGGATAAGTAATAATAATGTTGTAGAGAAAAATGTAAAGGATAATAATAAATACTAAAAATAGCAATGCATTAAATAAATCTTGAAAACATCAAAACAAGTATGGCTCGATGACTCGAGCAATTATTTCAAAACATAATACGTTCAAAACAAAATACTGAAAATGTATTAGATGCTCATAAAATTACTTTAAAAAATAATTGATGTTAATTGTCAGGCTATCCAGGAACTCGACGGGCCCGGGATGGTGCATCAGTCCAGTTCTTGAGAACAACTCCTTTCTCTATAATCTGAAGTAAGGTCTTCCTCCTCCTCCTCCTCAACTATCACATTGCAGTCCATGTCTTCATCATTTAGAAATAGATTCCTTATGCCAGCTAAAGCTTCATCTTCTTAAGACCCCCATATCACGTCAAGCTTGTTGAAATGTTTAGTGCAAATGTGGTACTGGTTGTTCCAACGGATAATAAAGACCAAGCCATGGTGGCGACCAATCTTGATACTCTTGCCAAGTGTATTCATACCCAAGCCCGAAAGTGGCACCATGACGCTTCAGCTGTACCGTTTTGGTGATCCCTTAGAGATTCTTGTCGAGCCCCTTGCTAGGCTCATACCCTGTCCATAGCAATATGCTTTCTATCTTGTTGCTCCATCATTTGTCCTTTTTAATTGCATTGAAGCGCTCAATGCGATGCTATGTTTCTCCACCTAGCTTCCTCATATTCTCGATGATTGGAACAGTCTGATTGGTGTAGATGGGGTTACTTCTGTCTCCATAGATGATGACTTACTGATGATTCCATTCAAACTTCATAGCCTGATATGGAGTAGAAGCTACGGCCCCAGCGGTATGTATCTAAGGTCGTCCCAAAAGTAAATTGTAGGTAGCGGATATATCCAACTGATGGGTTTTTAATGTTTTTATCTTATGCTTCTTATGTTTTGATGATCTAACAAACTTATTGTCAAGAACCAGATAAAGAAACTTAACCACCTGGTGAAATTTTCAAATGAACAATGTTCAATCTGATCTCTAGCAAGTGAGTGAACAACCATAAGGAAGAACATAACAGGGACCTGGTCCCTTAGGGTTCTCCGACAGAAGTACAAGTCAACTGTACAACTGGAACGCAACTGCAAAAAGTGACTATATGCAACTATTACAAAGAGGAACACAATAGGGACCTAGTCCCTTAGGGTTCTTTGACAGAAGTATAAGTCAACTATATAGCTAGAACGCAACTGTAGAAAGTGACTATCCGCAATTGTACACGCGACAGTGCAACAGTCACTTCTCATTAGGAAGAAGCGTGTACCAAGATTTGACATCACCATTGTGATGTCTTTTGTAGTATAACAACCCGGTGCAAGGCACAACACATTTACTTGGGCATTCAATGATATCCTCTCAAGCATTAAAGTGTTCATCCGACATTGAAGTCACTGGTGTGTCAAGAACAAGAAGACAACTCCACTAAAGGATCAGTTTCACAATAAGTCTATGTGTATCCGTAGTTGAGTTGTAATCTTATTATTTGTTCTTTATTGTAACTCTTATCTTACTTTCTTAGAAGATTTGTTTTAGGAAACCTAAAATCCGTAAACTTTCTGAGTTTATGTTGTGACTAGGTTTAGTCATAAGTTTAAAGCCTTTGTAATAGAGAGTCGCAAAGTGGCTTGTGGTAAGAGTATCACAAGTTAGTTAAGTTGAATCCTTTATAGTAGAGGTATTACAAAGTGGCTTGTAATAGTGAGATTACAAGTTAGTGAAGTTGAAAGCCTACAAGTGTAGGTCGTGATTTTTATTCCCTTGTGTGGGATTTTTCAATGTAAAAATCCTGTGTCTTATTTACTTACAGTTTTACTAGCATTCTCAGCATAACCTCATAGAGGACCAGGTACTCTACAATTTGATGGACTCATATAAACTAACAATTGGTATCAGAGCAGGTTCTTTCTAGAAGGTGAACACCTAGAAATGATCTCAATAGTTGCTCCACCCAACCTTGTGGAAGGACAATCAACCTACAGACCTCCTAGATTCAATGGTCAATACTACGGCTGGTAGAAGACTCACATGCATGATTTTATAATGGCCGAAGATTCAAAACTGTAGGACATCATCTGTGATGGTCCACAGGTTCTTATGAAGAAGCTTGAAGAAACTGTACCAATGGTACCGAAAGACAGAAAAGAGTACAGTGACATTGATAGAAAAGTCGTAGAAAAGAACTATTGCGCCAAGAAAATCTTGGTATGTGGCATAAGACCTGATGAGTACAATAGAGTCTCAGCTTGTAATACTGCCAAAGAAATATAGGAAGCATTGCAAACCGCACACGAAGGAACTACTCAGGTTAAACAGTCCAAGATTGACATGCTCACTATAGAGTATGAGCTCTTTAGGATGAAGGATGATGAGTCTATACATGATATGCACACCAGATTCACTTCCATCATAAATGAGCTTCATTCACTTGGAGATGTTATTCCCAGAAACAAGCTTGTAAGGAAAATCCTTAGTGTTCTACCTGGTTCTTGGGAAAGTAAGGTAAACGCTATCACTGAAGCTAAAGATCTACAAAACTCTAACCATGGATGAGTTGATTGGTAATCTGAAGACATATGAGATGAAAAGAAATAAAGACAGTGAAAGGAGAGAGTCGAAGAAGGAAAAAAACCTGGTACTCAAGGCTGAAAGCAGTGACTCAAGTGATGAAGATAGTGATATGGCCTATCTTACTAAAATATTTCAAAAAATGGTTCGAAGAAATGGTGGTATACCAAAGAGGGGCAGTTCAAATGAGGTAAGGAACAATGATCTCTGTCACAAGTGCGGAAAGCCAGGGTATTTCATCAAAGACTGTCCATTCATAAAACAGAAGCAATACAAACAAAATCCTGACAAAGCAGCAAAAAGGAACCTAGTTCCAGACAAACGATTCAATCGAAAAAGTGCAACTGACAATATTGTGAAGCAGGCTCTTGCTGCTTGGGGAGACTCCTCCAGCGAATCAGAAAGGGAACCAGATGCAGAAAATAGTTCCATGATGGCAGCGGAAACTGAAGTAACGAAGTATGACTCACTGTTCGCGCTGATGGCTCAGTCTGATGAGGATGAAGAAGATGAAGATGATGAGGTAAATATCAGGGATGTTCAGAGAAATCTGAAATCCTACTCTTCTAAGAAGTTAAGTTCATTAGAAAATGTTCTAATTGATGCTTATTATAGTCTTGATAATGATAAGGAGATCCTGACCATAGAACTAGGATAAGCTGAACAATCTAGAAATGATCTGGTGGTCTGTGTAGTGGACCTAAATGAGACCATACCTAATCTTGAAAAAGAAAAGGAAGCTCTAAATGAAAAGATAACTAGTGTAGAAAATGAGAGAGATGACCTGATGGTAGTGGTTGTTGACTTGAAGGAAACAATAGAAGATCTCAGTAATGAGAAACACACTCTTGAAGAAAACATTTCAGCTACTGAGCAAGAGAGGGATGATTTTTTAGTGATAATCACTGACCTAGAGGAAACCATTAAGGGACTCAATAGAGAACATAAGACTGTGAGTCTTGGGAAAGGGAATGAAGTAGCTAGTGAGACACACATCAAGCTTGAACATGAATTAAATGATATGAAAACTAGTCTATGTGGTGAACTTGAGAAAAATCGGCAACTTCAAGCTGAATTGGAGAAAGTAAAAATTGATCTTGAGAAATCTCTGAAGTGGACCTGGTCCGTAGATGCTGTCATTGCCATGTATTTGAATAATAGTGAAAACAGATAGGGAATCGGGTTCCAAAGGGAGAAAACTCCTTACAACCCTTACAACAAGTACGTCACTGTTCATGATAACTAGTTGTGTACCCACTATGGGAACAATGGGCACGTCAAATGAAATTGCCAGGCCAGGGTTCAATCTGTTCAGAAAAACAAAGTGTTTGCTGGAAAAGTGACTACTAACAAGGGACCAGGTACCGGTCGCAAGAAACGAATATTGCCTGCATGGACTAGAAAAGCCCTTATCCATCCATTTTATCATAACAAGGGACCCAAACTAGTTTGGGTTCCTAAATCTAACCCATAATCTACATGTGCAGGGAACAGTGAGAGGAAGCGGACTGCAATGAACCATGGACAGTGGATGCTCAAAGCACGTGACTGGAAGCACCATAGATTTTTTCTCACTGAAAGCCCTACAGGAAGGGAATGTATCCCTTGATAAAGGAGAGGGTAGATTCTCAGTATTGGAAAAGTTGGAAAATCTCTTTGACACTCAATTGAGAATGTGTACTATGTGGATGGCCTGAAGTACAGTCTCTTGAGTGTCTCTCAAATCTGTGATAAAGAGAACAAAGTAGAATTATTATCAAAAGTGTGCACAATTACCAATCTGATAACTGGAAAAGTGGTCTTAGTGGCCAAAAGAAACATTACAAGCTAGTGATATGAGATACTTGAAGTCAGTTGATAATGATGTAGAACTTTGGCATGGAAGAGTGGGGTATGCAAGCTTCTCACTTCTGAATAAATTGATTCAAAAGGACCTGGTTTATGGTCTGTCAAATTCAAGATTCACTTGGACACTGGTTTTTAGAACAAAGGACAAGACTTTCGAGGTGTTTAGGGCCTTTGTCAAGAAGATCCAAGTGAAGATAAAATTGAAGGTAATATGTATCAGATCTGACCAGAGGACAGAATGTGACAACGCCAAATCTGATGAGCTTGTAATAAAAATGTAATCACACACAATTTCTCAGCACCAAGGACTCCACAACAAAATGGTGTTGTTGAAAGAAAGAACAGAACTCTGGAAGACATGGCATGTACAATGCTCATCGATAATGGAATCGCCAAAAAACAATTCTGGGCAAAAGCAATAAATACTTCTTTCTACTTGGTGAACAGGTGTATGATCAGGTCCCTCCTGAACCAAAACCCACTATGAGCTGCCAAATGGAAGAAAAACAAAGACAACTCATCTGAGAACCTTTTTCAATGAAAATGTCATGTTCTCGACAATGGGAAGGACCAGCTTGGGAAGTTTAATGCAAAAGGCGATGAAGGAATCCTTATGGGATACTCCCCACAAAGCAAAGGCCACAAGGTCTACAACAAAAGGGCACACTGAGTAGAACGAAGTGCTCATGGGGTATTCAACGAGACACTTTCCTCTAACCAAGGAGGAAACAGTGATGATCAATATAATGAACCATCTCCAGTCCCTGGGAAATATCTGAGGTTTCAAATAGGGAGGCTGATATTATGAGTAAGATGAAGGAGACAGGTGAAAGACAATGCAAAATCATCTTCCACTTCTCACAAGGAACATGGTACTTCACTTACTACCACTGAAGCTGAAGAAAGAGTGGAGATGCAGTTCATGGCACTCCACAAGTAATAGAACAAGGAGTGCAGGGAAATCAAATTAACCTCCCAAGTTCCTCTACCAATCAAACCTCAGTCTCAAACTGGAAACACAAAAGCTCCCATCTATCTGATAACATAATCACTCCCTTTTATTCTAGAGTTAGACAAGAATTAAAAATTCAAAAAAAAAAATTCCCTAGTCCCTTCTGTATTTCCACTCCATAATAGAATCCAAAGTCAAGCTCTAAGGAATCCTACTTGAAGGTTGCCAAAAGAAGTTTGGGATACCTTAAGGGAACTCAGGACCTGGTCCTGTATTACCCCTTAGGTGATAGTTTTAATCTTAGTGAGTATGTTGATGTTAACTGTGCAGGTTATCTTGTGGACAGAAAAAGCACTTCTAGAATGGTTCACTTTCCATGATCATGTCTCATCTCTTGGGGCACAAGGAAGCAAAACTCAATGGCTTCGGCAACAACTGAAGCAGAATGTGTAGTAGGAGCATCCTGCTGTGCTCAAACCCTATGAATTAAGCAGCAACTGGAAGATTTTGGGGTATCTTCTGATGGTATACCTTCTCTATCCAGTTCAAAACAAGAGGACCAAGCACATTGAGGGGTAGCATTATCTTCTGAGGGTCTATATGGAGAAAGGGTTGATATGTGGAAAGTCCTATAGCATAGAAGACCAAATTCCAGATATCTTCACCAAAGCCTTGAGTAGGGACTAGTTTGGAAGAAACAAGGTGAAGCCGGGGTTATTAAAATCTAATGGAGAACCTGATTCCCCAGTAGTTGGCTATGTAAAATACCTTCAAGTAAAATTAGCTAAAGTGTTTTCTGGCCGAGCCTAACTCACATCAATACCATTGCAGGTAAACACTTATGACAATCATAGAAGCTAAAGGTACAGTTATGAACTGCGAAAGAAGATCTGCTAAAACGTTTTTCAAAAAAATCATTCGGGCATCAGGTTCCTATACCACAGGTTAGTAGTAATGTGTTTGTTCTGCATGCCTTCTCAAAATTGTTAACAAAATTAACTCAACTGCCACATCATCCTACTTTTCAAAGTCTGCATGTCATGTCTTGTCTTTTAAATCCCTTCATCCCCTCTGCACGATAACGCTTTCCCACTAACTTACCGGCATTTTCAGAACTATTCAGAACCCATTTCTCTCTCTTCTCATCATTAGTCCTTTTTCCAATAAAACTTTTTTTATCCCTCACAGCTAGTCATGAACCTTCATCTCTTCTGTATATCTATGATTCTCTCTTCATCTCTGTCTCTCTCACTCTACTTACCTACCAAATACTCCTATAATAGCAATGGAACGATCGCTTCCCTCTCCCACCATTAACACTACTCCCACTTCCCCATCATTCACTATTCCACTCCTTCCAATACTACTGTGTCCATACCTGGTCCTTCCCTTTTTCCTATAGTTTCTCCTTTTCTGACAACCCCTATTTTCCTTCCATATATTGAAAACCCTATGTCTCATCATCCCTTTGATCTCATCAAAGAACACTCAGGAGGTTTTACCTCTTAAGTGTCAGAGGTCTCTAAGGATGATCTTGATCAGTATCTCAACTCCTCCATTTTGGACTTAGTGACTCTCACAGAGTCACTAGAAAAGGAATTAGCGCATAACATCATGGCTATCAGTGCTAAGAGTCTGATGAATGAAGGAGCATATCTCTTGTCTAAGTATTAGGGGGAAGAAACTCCATTCCTAGGCGATGTAAGAACTATAGTACTGCTCTATCACACCTCTTTTTTTACTACACCCCGTAAAGGCTATAAATATAAGAGAGTTTTTTCAATTAAAGAACAATCGAAACGGGATTAATTATTTACAATTCAGAGTCGCCACTTGGGATAATTTATGGTGTCCCAAGTCACTGGTTTAAAATCCCGAATCGAGGAAAAATTGACTCTATTTACGGCCTGCGAACACAGAAATCAGGGTAAGGAATTCTGTTAACCTGGGAGAAGGTGTTAGGCATTCCCGAGATCTGTGGTTCTAGCACGGTCGCTTAACTATTATATTTACCTTAATTATCTGATTTTAAACAATTATGAACCTAAGTGCAAATTTTAACTTTTAACCGCTTTTATTCCATTTTTGAAGTAGATTGAACGCCGTTTAAAACATGTCTTTGGACCACGCCACATGAAATGCACCCGCAATCCGGAACACATTTTATTCAACGTTTTGGGATTTGATTTTGGGTCACATGAAATGCACACCCGAGTTTAAGGAAAGTAATTATTAAAATAACGCGCCTAAAACAACTACGCATTTTTAACTTTGCGAGGGCCATGAAAAATTTGCTAAATGGCACGCCTCGAATCCTAAGAATTTTAAAAGAAATAGTTAAATGAGGGCCACACATTTGAGATTTTATTTGGCGCGGCGCACCTCAATTCCCTATTAAAAGGTAATAGAAATTAACTAAGTGAACTAATTTGAAGTTATACCACGACCACATCACGGAATTATTGTGACTAATTAATTGGACAACATAAAACGAGCAAACCCAATTGCAGGATCAACAATTGAAGTCCAATTCCAGCATTTAATAGAACCAATTCGGAGCCTACTATGTATTTACCTGCCCTATGACCATTTGGCCCAAACGACATTGATCCTATGGCTTGATTTAACATTCCCAAAACGAACTCGATGCTTAACCCACCCAACTCAGATGACTTCAAGTTAATTTTAAAAAAAAACTTTGGCTTTGGCTGATATGAAATCATACTGGCAATGTAAATATGAATCATCAAACTGAGCAACAAACAAAAAATACTCTTGTTTTAATTTTAGAGTCCCACTACAACGATCCATAACCATCTAATTTAGGCTTATACCAAGACCTTTACATATTTAACCAAGCATACCTTGTTTTCAACCAAAGACATACACTCAATTACACTAGAGATCAACAGATTTGCACTGATTAAAATGACAGCCTTAAAACATCAGCTTTAGGAGCAAAACGTTCAGTCCTTTTAATCATACACAATCTAGACCTTCAGGAACTACAAGGCTAAGTTAAGAGCTGGAAAAGAAACAGAACTAGGACCAAGTTTACAGAGTAACCACATGAAAGAATACGGAGCATACCAAGCATGGATCAACTTTAAAACTAAATACATCTAAAACAAAAACAGGCAGAAGGTGTTTTCCTTGCAAATCCATCCAACATAGAATATAAGCGAACTCATAGCAACTCTCAACAACATACATGAAAACGATATCATACAGATGCACTAAACTAATACAAAATTCTTCACAGAAACACAACTAGTATTTGCTGTCAAGAAACTAGTGCACATCTTGAGCTTCCAATTAATTCTATGACTTCAAACTCAAAGGCCATACATTTATGGGTCTAAGAAGTACCTAGAAAGCAGAAAGAAATAGAATAATGCAAGGTCAGCAACAACAAACGATGATCCGCAAGAAAGCAACAGTGTTAAGTGAATGAAATCAGTTTGAGCCCCAAACCAAATCCACACAGACCCAGATTCAATTTCAAATCTCACACTCAAATCAAAATGGCATTCCAAACACAAATCGACCTCAAAATCAGCTTCTGAAGACTCAATTAATCATCCTCAACCCCATTTACATCGAAGATTGCTCTAGGGATCCAAAACTTTTAGCCATTTCAAAAAAGAAAAACCAATGGAATAGTGTTTTAAAAAAAAAACTCAACCGTCCTATTTTCTCTGATTTTATCTCTTGGGTCTCTTAGGGGTTTAAATTTGGTAGGGTTTGGACGTCGGCCACCACCGTGGGCGATTTCCGGCGGGCGGAAGATGGTGGTTTAGGGCGGAGCTAACGGAGGGTTTCAAAGATGGTGAGAGACGAAGAGGAGGGTTCTAAGAGGTTCAGACACTTAAATATCAAATGATCCCAGCTTCAGGACCGTCCGATCAAGAAACCTCGACGGTACTGATCTGTTGCCAAGAAAATGGTGTCGTTTGGTTGGGGGGAACCAGACCGGGTTGGACACGGGTTTGGGCTGGGTAAAGGGTATTTTGGATGGGTATGGGCTTGGGCTGGGTAAAGGGTATTTTGGATGGGTATGGGCTTGGGCTTTGGAAATTTTCAGTAACTTGGCCCAAAATGTGAAATACCTTTCATGTTTATTCAAACCCAACTTAATTCAAATCCTTTTTTCCTTCTTTCCTTTTTTCTCTTTTTTTTTAAAAATTTAATTAAAATCGGAATTAATTTCTAGAACTAAACAAAATTAATTAAACCCAAAATGATAATTGACACAATTAATTTAAAAACAAATTAACAAAAGAAAGCTACTCAACATCAAATCTAAAATTAAAAGTGTAAATTTAACTAATATTTTGTGATTTTTCCATTTTATGCGACAATTAATTTTCTAATTAATCCTAAAATGTAGAACCAACCATAAATGCAAATGCGACATATTTTTATATTTTTCACTAATTAAAATGCGCAAACAAAAAATGCAAACAATTAACAGAAAATGCCACGAAAATCCCCAAAATTGCAAATATTGAAAGAAATTATTTTGTTTTGAATTTATGGGAGTAATTCATGTAGGGAAAAAATCACGTGCTCACAGCTGCCCCTCTTTGCCTAGAAACACGAAGAGTTTTCGTGCAAGGATAAGTGAGCGGATATGAGCAATTTTTGCCCGTTTGAATACTACGCAGGAAGCATTTTTGAAAGATTTTACCGCACCCTGCTTCCGAGGTTGCCTACATATCCTTGGCTAAAAAGGAATCAGGTCAGTGTAGTTCGGGAATTTTTGGTAGCTGGGACTACCATGAAGCTGACTGTTGCTGCTATTGCTGCTACTACTTACTGAACCCCTTATTATACCATGTCAAAAATAAAAGAAGCTAGACTAGACTATGATCTATGCTTTACAAACTCCTATCTAGATCTTCAAACTTGCTCTTGTGTTTCTTGTTGCCTTATTGTCCTTTATTCTCTTGGTGACATCCATTTATTACCACATTGAACTGTAAGCTGAGATGTTTTCCCCTTCTTCGGGTGGGTTCCTGACTGCTGAACTTGATATGTAGTCCCATGCTCTCCAGGCGGGCTCCTGATCGCTGAACTTGAATGTATTCCCATACTATTCAGGAGGGCTCCTAACTTCAAAACGTGAATGTATTCCCATGCTATCCAGGCGGGATCCTGACTTCAAAACGTGAATGTATTCTCATGTTATCCAGGCGGGCTCCTGACTTCAGCATAATAGACAAAAACAAAGAAAATTTCTGCCCCAGTTTGGGTATGTGGGCTCATGTGTAAGTGTGAAACGAATCACATTACCGAATATCAATAAGAATTTTGAAAAACCAAAACTTGAATTGTACTCCCTTGTTCTCCAGGAAGGCTCCTGACTGCTACGCTTTAATGTATTCCCTGCTTTCCAGGCGGGCTCCTGACTTCAACTTGGAATATATTCCCTGCTCTTCAGGCGGGCTCCTGACTTCAAAATAGACAAAACAAAGAAAACTTTTCTGCCCTAGTTTGGTGGCTGGGCACAGATGTGAGTGTAAAACTAAATCGTATTACCAAGTATTACTAAGAATTGAAAGCTAGATCCCATTATTCAGGAGGTCCTGACAACTCTTAACTAAACGACAATTTTTAAAATCTAAGTTATGTTCTTTACAGGTGTGATTTCTGCTAAATCTTGTTATCTAAGAGGGTCTTAAACTACTCCCCATTATCCAGGAGGATCCTGAAAATCAAAAGTCAAGTTTTATCTTAAGAGCGACAATTTTACGGCTAAATTATACTACCTTATAGCAGAACTTACGCTAAATCTTGTCATCTAATAGAAATCTTAAAGCTAAGTCCCATTATTCAGGAGGGTCCTGAAAACTCCTAATTAAATCTTATCTTAAACATACAAACTTTGAAGCCAACTTATATTCTTTTGGGATACATTTATGCTAGATTATGCTATTTCTGAACTTTAAATTAGGTCCCATTTTCCAGGAGGGTCCTGAAAATCAAAAGTTTGTCAGTTTAAAGTGGTGGTTAGCTGATGACATTCTTGCTGAAGATCTTTCCACTACATTGTTTTGTTCTGGATGGCTTTCCCGAACTTGCCCTAAACCTCTTTGACTTTCTGACTGACTTTCAAATTCCATGACCTTTGATGAACCGAGTGTTCTATACCCATGTTGTTGTTTCACACCTCTGACCCCTTTTATCTGAACCTTTGCATCTCCCATGACATTACGAAATTATTCCACTGGTGAAACTTCTGGTGATCCCCTGTATCCCACCTTACATTATGCTGTCTTTAGTATGCTCTGACGACGTTGTGATTTGCAATTTTGGAAGTTGGTAGTGAGCTTTGAAACTCTTTTCCACTTACTTGGGACAAGACTAACATTAAAACCTCTTAGACAAATAAACCCAAAAGAAAATGAAATGCAATGACTTTGCGGGTTAAGGATAAGAAAAATCCAAAACTAGAGAACTGCTACAACGGGAAAAAGAAAAAGAAACTTATCCGAGTGGAGCAGCTGGTACCAATGATCATGACATGCATTTTGGATTAATCGGCTCAATCTGTCCAACCTATCAACTTCAGTTGCCGTACTTTGTCGCCTGAGAATTTCCATGACCTGATTACTTTACCCAAACCTTGACCTTGTTCATCCTACGATGTCTTGAAACAGTTTCCCACCAACATACCTTTCTCACTCGTTGACTTTTCAACTCACTTTCGCCTCAAGGTGCCCGTGAGGGTTTTCACCAATAAGACCCTCTCATTTTATTTCTCTCAACTCTCATCGCCTTACGGTGCCTGTGAAGGTTTTCACCAATAAGACTCTCTCATTTTTATTTTTCCTTCTTGAACCAGAGTGTTGCCCCTGACATGAATTACCTTTACCTACTCGACTTGGCATTTCTCAAAGACTGATCAGAAGGTCTTTCTTTGGACCGTAATGTGGGCTTTTGGACAGGGTTAGAAAAAAGGGTATAAAAGGCTCAAAACAATTCAAATGGGTTAAAGTTACAACTTTCAGAATCAGGTTTCTCACAACAACCACGACTTCTGTCCCAGTTCCTTGCTTGGGGGCTTTTGGATTTTGTTTGAAGAGACCGAACCATGAAGTTGCCTACGTATCCTTAAAAGGAATCAGGTCGAACGTTGTTCATGTCATAGAAATTACTTTGTTGTTGTGATTTTTCTTTTCTCTTTCTTCTTTTTTCTCTTTTGCTTTTCTCTTTTTTTCTTTTTATTGTTTTTCTTCTTCTTTTCTCTTTTCCTCTTTCTTTTCCTTCTTTGTTTTTCTTTTCTTTCTCTTTCCTTTCTTTCTCTTTTTCTTTTCTTCCTTTTCTTATCTTTCACGCTTGTGTTTCTGATATTCACTACTGATTCCGAAAGAGGGGTAAGAAAGAAAATAAATAAGGCTCAAAAGGGGTTATGAGGGATAAAGTGTTTAGATAGCAGAACAAAATGCCTTCGTAATTGCAATCTTCAAAATATGCCAAATACAAACAAGTACAATCAAACAAAGAAATCATACATAGTATCTCTTGACTGCATCGGAATTGATAGCCATTTCCACACATTTCCCTTCCATATCTGTCAAATATAACGCGCCATTGGACAATACTCTAGTTACGACAAATGGCCCCTGCCAGTTTGGGGCGAACTTTCCTTTTGCTTCAGCATGATAAGGCAAGATACGTCTCAACACTAACTGACCCACTTCGAAATTCCGTGGACGTACCTTCTTGTTATATGCTCTCGCCATTCTCTGTTGGTACAATTGGTCGTGACATACTGCTTCCAATCTCTTTTCATCAATTAGACTTAATTCCTCCAAGCGGGTTTTGACCCATTCAACATCATCAATTTTTGCCTCAGCGACAATCCGAAGGGATGAGATTTCAATTTCTACGAGTATTACTGCCTCCGTGCCATACACCAACAAATAAGGAGTGGCCCCTACTGAAGTGCAAATAGTAGTGCGATAACCCAACAATGCGAAAGGTAACTTCTCATGCCATTGTCTAGACCCTTCCACCATTTTCCGAAGTATCTTCTTTATGTTCTTATTGGCTGCCTCGACTGCTCCATTCACTTTAGGGCGATATGGGGTGGAATTGCGATGTATAATCTTAAACTGCTGACAGGTCTCCATCATCAAATGACTATTGAGATTAGCACCATTGTCCGTGATGATTACCGTTGGAATCACAAACCGACAAATGATATTTGAATGCACAAAATCGACCACTACTTTCTTGGTCACAGATTTGAAAGTTTTCGCTTCAACCCACTTGGTGAAATAATCAATGGCTACCAGAATAAACCTGTGTCCGTTTGATGCTGCTGGCTCGATTGGCCCAATGACATCCATGCCCCAAGCAACAAAGGGCCATGGTGCCGACATTGTATGCAATTCAGATGGTGGGGAATGAATCAAATTTCCGTGCACCTAACACTGATGACACTTGCGCACAAAACTGATGCAATCTCGCTCCATAGTGAATCAGTAATAACCTGCTCGGAGAATCTTCTTTGCCAGAACGTACCCACTCATATGAGGTCCACAAACTCCGGAGTGTACCTCAGTCATGATAGTTGTGGCCTGTCTGGCATCTATGCATCTTAGCAATCCAAGATTTGGAGTTCTTTTGTATAACACCCCTCCACTGAAGAAAAATCCGCTTGCCAATCGTCAAATTGTTCTTTTCTGATCACCCGTGGCCTATACCGGATATACCCCCATCCGGATGTATTCTTTGATGTCATGGAACCATGGCTTCACATCAAGTTCTTCTTCTACCATATTACAGTAAGCATGCTGATCACGGACCTGAATCTGCAAAGGGTCCACATAAGCCTTATCTGGATGATGTAACATTGACGCCACAGTAGCCAAAAGCATCGGCAACTTCATTATGGATCCTTGGGATATGCCTGAATTCTATTGACTGAAACCACTGGCAAAGATCATGCAAACATTGTCTGTATGGTATGAGTTTCAAATCTCGTGTTTCCCATTCTCCCTGAATTTGGTGCACCAGGAGATCCGAGTCACCCAAGACCAAGACTTCCTGGACACCCATATCCACAGCTAACCTCAAACCCAGAATGCATGCCTCGTACTCAGCCATGTTGTTGGTACAGTAAAAACGAAGTTGAGCCGTAACAGGGTAGTGCTGCCTTGTTTCAGAAATAAGTATTGCTCCTATCCCCACACCCTTTATGTTTGCAACCCCATCAAAGAAAAGTTTCTATCCCGGCTTCTCAACTTGCTCCAACTCATCAATATACATCACCTCTTCATCGGGGAAATAAGTTTCCAAAGGTTCATAATCTTCATCAACTGGGTTCTCGGCCAAATGGTCCGCCAAGGCTTATGCCTTCATTGCAGTTCGAGTCACGTAGACAATGTCAAACTCTATGAGCAGGATCTACCACTTTGCAAGCCTCCCTGTGGGTATAGGCTTCTGAAAGATATACTTCAATGGATCCAAGCGAGATATGAGGTAGGTAGTATAAGATGACAAATAATGTTTCAGCTTTTGTGCCACCCAAGTTAGGGCACAACATGTCCTCTCAAGCTGAGTGTACTTAACCTCGTATGACGTGAATTTCTTGCTAAGATAATATATGGCCTGCTCCTTTCTTCCAGTGATGTCATGTTGATCCAATACATAACCGAATGAATTGTCCAAAACTGTCAAATCAAAGGTCGCCCTGGTTCTGGCGGGACCAACACGGGTGGATTTGACAAATACCCCTTTATCGTATCAAACGCCTCCTGACATTCATCTGTCCACTTGACCGCAACGTCTTTCTTTAACAGTTTGAAGATAGGCTCACAAGTTGTCGTGAGCTGAACGATGAACCTGCTGATATAATTCAATCTCCCCAACAAACTCATCACCTCGGTCTTGTTCCTCGGAGGAGGCAATTCCTAGATGGCCTTGACTTTCTATGGATCCAGTTCAATGACCCGACGGCTGACTACGAACCCCAACAACTTTCCAGACGTCCCCCAAAAGCACACTTTGCAGGATTAAGCTTGAGATTGTACCTGCGAAGCCTTTGGAAAAACTTCCTCAGATCCCTGACATGGTCAGACTGCTTTCTAGACTTCACGATCACATCATCCACGTATACCTCAATTTCCTGGTGTATCATATCATGGAATATTGTTGTCATTGCCCTCATGTAGGTTGCCCCAACATTCTTCAAGCCAAATGGCATGACCCGATAGCAGTACGTTCCCCACGGCGTGATAAATGTCGTCTTTTCTGCATCCTCCTCGTCCATAAAGATCTAATGATAACCCGCGTAACAATCCATAAAAGAACCAATATCATGTTTAGTACAATTATCAATCAAGATATGGATGTTCTAAAATGGGAAATTGTCTTTTGGACTCGCCTTGTTGAGATCTTGATAGTCAACACACACCCTGGCCTTTCCATCCTTCTTCGGCACAGGCACAACATTGGCTAACTAGGTGGGATACTGGGTGACCCGAATAACTTTGGCATCGAACTGCTTGGTGACCTCCTCTTTGATCTTTACACTCATATCCGTTTTGAACTTTCTCAGATTCTGTTTGACAGGAGGGAATGTTGGGTTAGTGGGCAACTTGTGAACCACTAAATCAGTGCTTAGGCCCGGCATGTCATCATAGGACCATGCAAAAATATCTTTGTATTCGAACAGTGCTTTAATTATCTCCTCCCTGAGTTGAGGTTCCAGATGCACACTTATTTTAGTTTCACGGACATTATCTTAGTCCCCTAGATTAACTACTTCTGTATCGTTCAAATTAGGTTTGGGATTTTCCTTAAAATGACTTAGTTCTTTACTAATTTCTTCATAAGCCTCATCATCATCAAATTCCAACTCGTCATCATACTCAATTTCTTGTATTATTATTTCAGAGTTAGATTGGCTTTTAAAACTGCACCAAAGATTCCTCACGCATGTCATGTCATTGATATCAACATAAAAAGAACTATACAAAAGAAGAAAACAAAAAAAAAATTAGAAGAAACGAAGGAAAAGGCACAATTGCATTTCATTGAATTTAAAGGTAACAGGGTTTTAACACATCCAACTGGATGGAACATAATATCTGAATTACAGACCCTGGAATAATCCAGACAACTAAAAGAAAATCAAAACCCACTACCAAGGCTCCCTCGGGGTAGGAAGAGGAGTAGCTTCCCAGTTGTTGACTTTTGCACGTGGTCCCACGAATTGCACATCTGCCTTGCTGGACCCTTCCCCAGCCTCAACCATGTTAACCTCAGCGAATAACCTTTCGAACCCCTTCTCCAAGTCTCCATCGTCACCAATCAGCGATCCAGGAACCTTTGATAACAGTTGCTTTCTAATATCCGGCCTGACGAATGATCTGGACAGACGCGGGATTGGCTTTGGCAATGCCCATGCTTTCTGTTCATTTTTCTAGCTCTTCTCACGTCTACGACTGTGGGCTTGAACCCCAGACCAAATGTATCCAAGTTTTTAGGAAGAGAAACCGGCTGTACGATACCTTGTAGAGATGCTCCCAAACCTTTGCCCGGTACAAAACCATTTTTCAACATTTCAACTACTACCATGACTGATGTAGCATCTATCCCTGGAGTTGGTACGCACTTCCCTTCAGGAACTTTCTCCACTGCTACTATGTCAAAAACCTGATAAACCCATGGCCCCTTGCCGTCTTCAACCTCTATGAGTGGAACAATGGCGTCATTGGGCACACACAAATTATCCTCGCCGTGTACGACAATTTCCTGTCGATCCCATTCGAACTTGATGATTTGATGCAGAGTAGATGGGACCGCTTTGGCAGCATGAATCCAAGGTCGTCCCAATAGCAGATTATAAGAAACAGCCACATCGAGTACCTGGAATTCCATAGTAAATTCAACTGGCCCTATTGTGAGCTCAAACACTATGTCCCCGACTGAATCTTTCCCTCCACCGTCGAATCCCCGAACGCAAATACTGTTCTTGTGGATTCTTTCATCCTCCACTTTCAGCTTGTTCAATGTGGAGAGAGGACAAATATTTGCGCTAGACCCATTGTCAACCAGTACCCGAGTAACCACGGATTCTTCGCATTTCACCATCAGATAGAGGGCTCTATTGTGCTCGGTACCCTCAACGGGAAACTCATCATCAGAAAAAGTGACTCTGTTTACCTCAAATATCTTGTTAGCTATCTTTTCCAAGTGGTTTACTGAGATTTTGTCAGGAACATGGGCTTCGTTCAGATCTTCATCAAAGCACGACGGTGTTCGTCTGAATGGATCAATAACGACAAGAGCGAGATCCGAGCTGGTGTCTTCCTTAACTGCTTCATAATGGAATAGTCTTGCACTTTCATCTTTCTCAGAAATTCTTCTGCTTCTTCCTCAGTCACCGCTTTCTTCACCAACACTGGATTATCTTTTGAGGTCTTAGCTTTTCTCAACTCTCTCCCCGATCGAGTCAAACCATGAGTCTCGCACACTTCCTCTTTAACTTCTTTCCCTTTTAAGTCATGGTCACTCGTTCATAATTCCATGGGACTGCCTTGCTGTTGACTATCGGTAATTGAGTTACCGGTTTGATAATGACAGGGTATGTGGGGGCGCCCTTCATAATTACCACAGGCTTGTTCGTCGCTCCTGGCACAACCACTTTTTCTCTTTCATGTTTTCCTGCAACGTCACTTGAGGACCCCTTCTTGAACTTCACAGATGGTTCATTATTTGCCCTGTTCAACTTGATCACAGACTTCTCACTTGTTGACTTTTCAAATGGCATGGCTTCACTAGCCCGAATCATCATGACGGTTTGCGAAGGCTTCTTAGGCTCCCCTCCCTTATGCACTATCTCAATCATATTTCTTTCATGATGGGCTGGCAAGGGATTCTGATTGATATTGGGCGCCTCCGGAGCTTGGATCTCAATCCGATTGGTGTTAATAAGTTCTTGAATGACTGTTTTCAATTTCTAGCATTTCTCTGTGTCATGTCCTGGGGCCCCTAAACAATACTCACAACTCACTGAGAGGTCAAGATTTCTGGGAAGAGGATTCAGCAATTTAGCCTCGATCGGATTCAACATACCCAACTGCCTCAGTCTGTGGAATAGACTAGCATATGATTCTCCTAATGGAGTGAAATTCTTTTGCTTCTGCAACCTCTCATTCTTAAAGGCTTGGTTGGGTCGAAAACCCGTTCCAGGATGTTTTCTTTAGGCTTTTGGGGGTGGATAGTTATTTTGTGGAGCTTGGTATAGGTTTTGTGGAGCTGGCACACGCCATTGTGAGTGAGCGGGAGGTTGGGTATAAGTTTGTGTGTGATGGACAGAAAAATGGGGATCTGGCGTTGGGTAATAGTGTTGTGGTGGGTTATATGGAGTGTGGGGTAAGTTTGGGGATAGGGTCGCTGCTGGTTGTAGTGACGGGGAAGGTTCCTGGATCCAACCTAAGCTCCTAACTCAATTGTCGCAACATCCTCCTTCTTTTTCTTCCCGAGCACACCCCCAGTACCATTTTGAATGGCCTGAGTGGTCGCTTTGATCGCTAAATAACTCATGATCTTGTTGGACTTGAGTACCTCTTCAACCATGCCTCCTATTTTTACGACTTCATTAAAGGACTTACCTACTGCTGACACCAAGTGACCGAAATAAGTGAGTTCCAAAGCCTGCAAGAAATAATCAACCATCTCGCTTTCTTTCATCGGAGGTTCAACCCTCGCTGCTTGCTTTCTCCAATGGAATCCGTATTCCCTGAAGCTCTCACCGGGCTTCTTCTCAAGCTTTGTCAATGACTGACGGTCTGGGATAATTTCGAGGTTGTACTGAAAATGGCAGGCAAAGGCTTGGGCCAAATCGTCCCATGTGTACCACCTGTTGTGATCTTGTCTGGTATACCATTCTAAGGCCGATCCACTTAAACTTTGGCTGAAATATGCCATCAGCAATTCATCTCTTCCACCTGCTCCTCTCATTTTGCTACAAAATCCTCTTAAGTGTGCTACTAGGTCATCATGACCATCGTACAGATCAAACTTGGGCATTTTGAACCCTGCTGGCAACTGAACATTTGGGAACAGATATAATTCCTTATAGGCCACACTCACTTGACCTCACAGCCCCCTTATATCTCGGAGCGATTGTTCTAAGCTTTTGACCTTTCTGATCATCTCTTCATGCTAGGGATTTTTGGGCGGTTTCTCGGTCTCTGCCGGGAGATCAAGATGAGGGGTGTAAGGATATGGTTCTGGAACATTGAAGGTCGGTTCACGGGGATAGTACTGGTTGTCGTGAGTTTGGAACAGGGGTTCACTGGAAGATCGGTGTAATGTGGCAGGTGGAGGTGCCACAAAACAGACATAATTGGTGGAGGAGGGTATGGGACTTGTTTGGGTGGTGGAGCTTGAGAAGTATGGGAAGTGGTGCCATGGCATTGTTGGTAGAGGGGAAAGGCTGGAGGTGAGTTCACAGTGGGAGGCTCCGGGGATTGGGCTGATGGTGGGATATAAGCAGGGTTGGCGGGATAAACCGGTGGTGGATGCCCTTTCGCCCAGGCTTGGTACATTTCAGCCATCTGTTGCTTCAACTTATACATTTCTTCCCTCATTGCATTAACGTCCAATTCTTCCACTTCTTTCGATGGGTCAACAATACTTGTTTTCGGTTCCTGGTTGGCCATATTCAACCTGTCTTTTGATCGGGTGTTGTATGAGTGAGTTGCCAGAATGCCAGTCAACTAACCACCTGCCTGGACTTAATACATCAAACAACAACCTTGTTAGCGATTAGGCTTTAACAGATTGGTAACCGCACATTGGGCATGAATGCACCTAAACAGTTAACCGTCTCTATTATGTATTTGATCGGTTGCATGTGTCATCCCGGCATTTTCTTTATTTTAATTGCAAACTTCCCCTTTTTCTTTCTTTTTCATTTCTTTCTTTTCATTCTTGCCTTTGTTTTCACTCTCTCTTGATTTCTTATTTTCTCTCTTTTCTTTCTTGTTTTTCCGCTCTTTACTTTTCTTTACTCTCTCGTTTTTCCTCTTATCTTCTTTCTCTCTTTTTCTTATTTGGTCACAGTCGAATCTTATGGTGATTGCCTACGTATCATGACCCCGCATGAATCAGACCAAGCGTAGTTCTTGGAGATAAGTGCGAAATAAAACATTTTTTGGGATTTTCAATTTTTAAAAAAACAAATGCTTCCATTACAAAACTCAAAACTAACAAATTCCAAAAGACTAACAGATTTCGATGCAAAGATGAAATACAGACTCCGAAAATAGACATCATACTCCAACATAAGAAAATACAGACTCGAAAATAATTTGACGGACTCTAGTAGAAAGAAAATATAAAACTCAACATGACTGACAGGCACTAACAAAAAGGGAAATGCAGACTCAAATGGAAAAATCATGAATACATCAATGCTCCTGGTGCCCGCGGGACATCATTCGGTCTCACCGCGGGCCTATATGCAAGCTCCCTTTGAAGTCGATCCAAGTCGCTCATTATCTGTTTAACAAATGTCATTAGTGCTGCAAAGAAGGTAGTGAGAGTCATATCCTCACAGATCTGGCACTTCATAACAATGTAGTTAGTGATATTTCTAATTCTCTCTCTTATGATGCCTTTTTCTTGTAACAAATGCCCAATCTATTGGGCCCTGGCTTCCAAAGTTTGCTCAGCCGTATGATTTTGCGCCTGAAGTTGTTGCAAATCTATTTCTAATTGCACCAATGTTGTATAACAATGTTCCCTTTCAACTTTGAAGTCTTTTGCCTGTTTGATCATTTTATTTTCCATGGCGATGACCCTTTTCTTTAACCCTACGACCTCATCGTCGTACTTTTCTCTCAACTGCTTAACTAGGCGTACTCGTTCATCTGCGTTTTTAGCCAATTGCTTTCGAGCCTTGGCTAGTTCACTTTCTGCTTTGTTCAAATCAAAACTATAGTCATTTACTTTCTGCCTTAGGTTAGCTATGAGTTTTTCATATCTGTCGCTTCGGGCTGGATTTTCTGTCGCTACTTTCATTTTCTGAATTTGAGCTCGAAGGGCCTCATTTTCTTTGGCTAGCTTTTTATTTTCTCCTTCATCCGCCGCGACTTGCAAGTTGTTCTCAAATTGAAGTTCTCTGACTTGCTTTTCCAATTTGCTTATGGTAGCACTGTACTCGTTTTCTTTGGCCAGCCAGTCCCATTGTACTTGTGCTCCGTCGGTGAATTGTTGGACATGGGGTCTCTTTGCGGGCCTGTTAGGTTCATATTGAACTCGGGATATTTTACCATACCAAGCAGTATAACTAGGCTCTACCTCACCTCTGGATAGGTCTCGTACTTGAGTATTAGGCCCTAAGAATCTGCATTGATGCCAAATCCGGCGCACTTTCTCTTCTGGGAAGGAAGCTTTTGGATCTAACTCAATGACTTGCCGACTCAAATCTTCATTGTGTGGGATGGTCTGGTATCGGCCCAACTGACGTAAGACTCTGTGCGGAGCATAAGGCTGGATACTCCGAAGACCCATCAACATCAAAAAACACACCTCAGCCGACATATAGATTACTTCATTGACCGTGAGCCACCCGAATGTCCATTCGATCTTATTTGCGGTCAAAGATCTCAAATGAGCATGCCATGCTTCCGTACCATCAGGAAACTCATAACCCTCTACTCACTTTTCAAGTTTTTCAATGCACTCAAGGCTAGTCATACCGCAATTCAAGTACCCGGGATGGTGGCAAAGGTGTTGCTCCATCCATATTTGTAACAGCATATTGCACCCTTCAAAGAACTTCGCTCCTTCTCGATAGAGAGTGATAGCTTGGTAAATTTCTGCCAAGATTAGCGGCACTATAGTCCCATTTGCCTTTTTCATCATAAAGTCGGTTATCCCTACTAGCCCCTTCTCTATGTTCCCGTCTTTTCTCGGGCAAACCAAGATACCCAGGAACGCCACTATAAAAGCTAATCCTCTCCGAGCTTCCCACTTGTCTTGATTTCTAGCATGAGTAAGACTGGTATCTGGCGTTTCGAATCCATGGGGATTCCCATAACGTTGATACAGAAAGTAAAAGGTACAAAATCCTTTGGCCAGATTTCCGTCTCGGATGTCCCGACTGATGCTTAACAAGTCCAAAAATTTGTGAGGGGTCACTGTTCTTGGTGCTACCGGTATTGACTTCTGTAATTCCCTTCGAAACCGGCATAGCCTACTATCTCTTCTAGCGTAGGAGTAAACTCGAAATCTGCAAAGTGGAACACGTTATGTGCTGGGTCCCAAAACGGTATCAAGCCCTCAATCACGTCTTTTCTGGGCTTGACCTTCAAGATCCCAATAAGACCGCTCGATGCTTTTGTCACAACTTTCCTGCTGTCGCCCCCCAAATCATGCCACCACATATGTAGCTCCAAAGGGATTTCTTCACGGACTGAGAAAGGTTCATTTTGATTCGTGCTCATCCTGCACATTTATTAAGGTGATTTTAATTAAAAGAAAATCATGACTCGTTTTGACTTAAGAGAAATGACCATTTTTCAAAATTTTCACAAAAACATCTGTCCTTGCCAACACGGCCGTTCAACACTTCGAAAACGAAGAGTTTAAGGGTGACAAAAGTGGTTGTTCTTGCAAAAACAGCTTTCTGACGCCCTTTTAGGGACATTCGGCTATTTCTGACAAGAATGGCATCACCCTAATTATTTTCAAATTAAAGTAAATTTTTTGTTCTTTAAGCTACTTTCGCAAAAATAAAAGAAAGTTGGACCCGATGGGGGTTGTCTACGTATCTCACACCCTGTGAGAATCAAACTGGCGTAGTTCGGGCAAATAAAACAAACTATTTGTGAAAACAAGACTCTTTTTTATTTCATTGGCAAATAAAACTATTTTTTGAAAACACCAACTTTTGTTTTTCCTTTTTTTTTTTGTTTTTATTTTCTCACAAATTTGGCAGAGTTTCGACACTATTTGGACATTGGTTTTTTTCCAGAAGAGGCGATTTACTCTCTTTAACCCTCATACTGCTTTTTCTCTTTCCTCAACTTTTCCAAAATTCATAAGCCGGTCAGCATGCAAGTCCGAAGCAAATAAATGCACAGTAGTAAGTAGGATGTATCAGGATGGTCTTTTGTTTCGGGTGCACCTGTCCTAGACATACCCAACCCCTGTGTTGAATCTCCAAAGCCAAGATGCACATGATGCAAACAAACGTTCCTACTAAGGATTCGGCATGAGGTATTGTTATACTAGGTTTAAACCTAGGTTTATTGTTCTAGACCTGGCTTACCCGAGCGGACAGCTCGAGCCGAGGGGGGCAGCGTACCGGGAATACAGAAGCTTCACCGGCTTTGCAACTTGTCCGAACCTCGTTCTAAATTTGGAATATGACTCTAACAGAAAATAAGTCACACGAAGTGCACACTTCTTCATGATTTAGAAGACTTAGAAAGAGGAGGGATTTCGCAACAGTTTATATACAGTTCACGGAATATCAAAGCGGTAAAAACAATCAATTAGCACATTAGGCCCAAATCATGTAACAAAATCAGATAATGGATAAAGCCAACTATAATAATTATTCTAAGCTCGAATTCTTAAACCCTGAACCAGAGATTCTGGGTTGGATCCCCAGCAGAGTCGCCAGAGCTGTCACACCTCCTTTTTTACTATACCCCGTAAAAGCTATAAATATAAGGGAGTTTTTTCAATTAAAGGACAATCAAAACGGAATTAATTATTTACAATTCAGAGTCGCCGCTCGGGATAATTTATGGTGTCCTAAGTCACCGGTTTAAAATCCCGAATCGAGGAAAAATTGACTCTATTTACGGCCTGCGAACACAGAAATCAGGGTAAGGAATTCTGTTAATCCGGGAGAAGGTGTTAGGCATTCCCGAGTTCCGTGGTTCTAGCACGGTCGCTTAACTATTATATTTAGCTTAATTATCTGATTTTAAACAATTATGAACCTATGTGCAAATTTTAACTTTTAACCGCTTTTATTCTATTTTTGAAGTAGATTGAACGCCGTTTAAAACATGTCTTTGGACCGCGCCATATGAAATGCACCCGCAATCCGGAACACATTTTATTCAATGTTTTGGGATTTGATTTTGGGTCACATGAAATGCACACCCGAGTTTAAGGAAAGTAATTATTAAAATAACGCGCCTAAAACAACTACGCATTTTTAACTTTGCGAGGGCCATAAAGAATTTGCTAAATGGCACGCCTAGAATCCTAAGAATTTTAAAAGAAATAGTTAAATGAGGGCCACACATTTGAGATTTTATTTGGCGCGGCGCACCTCAATTCCCTCTTAAAAGGTAATAGCATTTAACTAAGTGAACTAATTTGAAGTTATACCACGACCACATCACGGAATTACTGTGACTAATTAATTGGACAACACAAAACGAGCAAATCCAATTGCAGGATCAACAACTGAAGTCCAATTCCAGCATTTAATAGAACCAATTCGGAGCCCACTATGCATTTACCTGCCCAATGACCATTTGGCCCAAATGACACTGATCTTATGGCTTGATTTAACATTCCCAAAACGAACTCGATGCTTAACCCACCCAACTCAGATGACTTCAAATTAATTTTTTTAAAAAAAAAACTTTGGCTTTGGCTGATATGAAATCATACTGGCAATGTAAATATGAATCATCAAACTGAGCAACAAACAAAAAATACTCTTGTTTTAATTTTAGAGTCCCACTACAATGATCCATAACCATCTAATTTAGGCTTATACCAAGACCTTTACATATTTAACCAAACATACCTTGTTTTCAACCAAAGACATACACTCAATTACACTAGAGATCAATAGATTTACACTGATTAAAATGACAGCCTTAAAACATCAGCTTTAGGAGCAAAACGTTCAGTCCTTTTAACCATACACAATCTAGACCTTCAGGAACTACAAGGCTAAGTTAAGAGCTGGAAAAGAAATAGAACTAGGACCAAGTTTACAGAGTAACCACATGAAAGAATACGGATCATACCAAGCATGGATCAACTTTAAAACTAAATACATCTAAAACAAAAACAGGAAGAATGTGTTTTCCTTGCAAATCCATCCAACATAGAATGTAAGAGAACTCATAGCAACTCTCAATAGCATACATGAAAACGATAGCATACAGATGCACTAAACTAATACAAAATTCTTCAGAGAAACACAACTAGTATTTGCTATCAAGAAACTAGTGCACATCTTGAGCTTCCAATTGATTATATGACTTCAAAATCAAAGGTCATACATTCATGGGTCTAAGAAGTACCTGGAAAGCAAAAAGAAATAGAATAATGCAAGGTTAGCAACAACAAACGATGATCAGAAACAAAGCAACAGTGTTAACTGAATGAAATCAGTTTCAGCCCCAAACCAAATCCACACAGACCCAGATTCAATTTCAAATCTCACACTCAAATCAAAATGGCATTCCAAACACAAATCGAGCTCAAAATCATCTTTCGAAGACTCAATTAACCATCCTCAACCCCATTTACATCTAAGATTGCTCTAGGGATCCAAAACTTTTAGCCATTTCAGAAAAGAAAAACCAATGGAATAGTGTTTAAAAAAAAACTCAACCGTCCTATTTTCTCTGATTTTATCTCTTGGGTCTCTTAGGTATGCCTTGAAAGGCAAGAAAAAGTGCCTTTATAGGCAAGGCACCAGGGCAACAAAGATGGGTTCAGTTTTTCACTTGAACCCTTTTTGAATTTTCATTTTTTCTCTCATGTCCTCAGTTTTAAAATCAGCATTTCATATAAGTCTCAATCCCAGCTTCTAGGAAGCTTCCCAGGCGGTTATTTGAGAGATTCCCTCAACCAATTACCTAAACTACCCCCCCCCCCCAAATGCCCCTTAATCACACTCAGCATCTCACAGGTCAAGCTAACCCAAAAACCTGATTTGATACAGGTTAAAAACCCAGGTTCAATTCCTTCTTGGGCTTCTGATTCCTCAGAGTCCAATTAAAACCAAACGATGATTCCAATTTTGAAAAACTGACCCAAGCTTTCTCTAAACAAATAAGCTTGGAACCATTTGTTTAAAAGCAGCCGAAACCAAAAGCAAAATGAATGAACTAACCAATCTAATTTCATAACAGCAATTTAACTAAATCATGGGCCTAATTTCATTAACTAGGTGATTAAACTGATGATGAAAGACTTAGATGAACAAACCAAGGTGGACTAAAGACATCAAATAATCAAGCTTTCACAACGAAAGGAAAAGAAGAGGGAAAGAGAACAGGAGATGGGACCAACTTGAATTCGGAAAACACAAACAAACTTTGCCCAAACCAAAAGAGAAAGGATGAGGAGGAAGATGAAACAGAGAAAGAAAATACAAGAGGGGAGGAAGAACTTACCAAATCACAGCTCGAAACCTATCGGAGACACATGGCCTAACAAAATTAACGCTGATTGTTTGAGTCCAGACTTTGAAACTCGAAGAACAGCCCTTCTGACCATGCATGCACCAAGTCTGATAGAAAAAGGGCTTTTGAACCTTCAAGGTTCGAACCCAGATCTAAGATTCGAGAAGCTCCGACAAGATTTGAGAGAAACGGAGTGAGGATTCGGCATGAGGGGGTCGTAGTGGCTATGTGGTGTTAATCTAGGGCCGTTTGGGAAAAATCAAGTTTTGGTCTAATTTTTGATCGAAGATTTGAGAAACGGTGCTGGGATTTGAGAGAAACGGTTTAGGGTTTTGGAATGGGGAGGTAGAGAGGAGTTAAGGGTGTAAATTTGGTAGGATTTGGACGTCGGCCGCCGCCGTGGGCGATTTCCGGTAGGCGGCAGACGGTGGTTTAGGGCGGAGCTAACGGAGGGTTTCGAAGATGGTGAGAGACAAAGAGGGGGGTCTGATAGGTTCGGACACTTAAATATCAAATGATCCCAGCTTCAGGACCGTCCGATCAAGAAACCTCGACGGTCCTGATCTGTTGCCAAGGAAACGGTGTCGTTTGGTTGGGGGAGGAAACCGGACCGGGTCAAGGCGTGGGTTTGGGCCGGGTTTCATGGTATTTTAGACGGGTATGGACTTGGGCTTTGGAAATTTTCAGTGACTTGGCCCAAAATGTGAAATCCCTTTCATGTTTATTCAAACCCAACTTAATTCAAAACCTTTTTTCCTTCTTTCCTTTTTTTTTTGAAATTTAATTAAAATCAGAATTAATTTCTAGAACTAAACAAAATTAATTAAACCCAAAATGATAATTGACACAATTAATTTAAAAACAAATTAACTAAAGAAAGCTACTCAACATCAAAGCTAAAATTAAAAGTGCAAACTAAACTAATTTTTTGTGATTTTTCCATTTTATGCGACAATTAATTTTCTAATTAATCCTAAAATGTAGAACCAATGCTAAATGCAAATGCGACATATTTTTATATTTTTTACTTATTAAAATGCGCAAACAAAAAATGCAAACAATTAACAGAAAATGCCACGAAAATCCCCAAAATTGCAAATATTGAAAGAAATTATTTTGTTTTGAATTTATGGGAGTAATTCATGTAGGGAAAAAATCACGTGATCACATCCTCGAGTCTTTGGCTCATGAGACGTTCCCAGAAAAACCTACTGAAGAACCTGATTCTCTTCCAGGCAAACCCATTTATGCACCTCTTGATCATCCTAAGCTCTTAGAATCCTCCTCCAAGTCACCCACTATCAGGTCGCAGCAAAAAGAAGGCTTTGAGTCTCTATTGCAGAAAAGTAGGAGAAGTGTCAAAACAAGGAAAAAGAGGTTGATGAATCAAAGGGAATCTGTTACTGACAAGATCGTTCTAGTAAGTGGGGTTGACAAAAATGCTCCAAAGGAACCTGGTTCCTTAGTGAAACAATGTATAAAAGCTCAAAAGTTGGTGGATGAAGCTTACGATGAAACTATTAAGAAACAAAATGGTGCATCCATGAAGGGCAACAACAAGTCTAAGAAGAGTCCAATTGAGAAAGCCATGTCTAAAGATGATATTGTGGGGCTAGTAAATTGGAAAGGAAAGTCTGTTGAAGGATCTAGCAAATGAAAACGGGAAACTGTAAGGGAACCTAGTCCTCTGAGGACCATGCCCAGTGATAGTGGTATTTGGCAGGAGAGATTAAGAACTCAGAAAGTCTTGTAGGATCATACATTTGTCCCAGCAATTTCAAAGATGGTCGGTATGAGACAAATTCTGGAGATAGTGGAATTTCAGCAATGGGAGCACTTGTTTCAGGGGAGCATGCCTCTAGTGTACGAAGATGCAGTACAAAATATCTACGCATTTCTCTTCACTATTGAGGGGATCACATTTATGCACTATTAAATGGAGTAGATATTGTACTCGATGCTTCAGCATTGGGAAAGGTTCTCAGAATTCCATGTGAAGGAATGTCCTCAGTCAAAGGTGTCTGTGGTGTCAACTTTATGAGAGCTATCATGAAAGAGCAAGCCATTCAGCCGGGGGTACAGGTACATAAGAAGGTATTACTTCCTGAGTATCAGCTTCTTTTTAAACTGCTCAATAAGGTGCTCTTACCTCGTTATAAGAGACGGTCCATTGCTACAAAATCGGATATGGTCTTAATGGAGGTACTTGATGAGTTTGTCCCAATCAATATGCCAGCAATCATGATAGATCATATGCAAAAGGTGGCAAACTTTAAATGTGGGAATCATGGGCTACTATATGGTTTTCTCCTCACTCAAGTGTTCAGATTTACAAGGTCCCCTTGGGTAATCCTAGAGTGGGCACACGCAAGCAAACCTTATCTAAAACCACTCTGGAAGAATGTGAGTGCGTAGAAAGAGTTGGTGGAAGCATCTAGACCATTTCTCAGCTGATCAATGCTCAAAATGCAGCTTCTAAAGAGATCAGAAGGTTGAGGGCTCAAAATGCCATACTGGAAACTCAGCCCAGTCAAGCAGTTAAAGGACCCGATTCCATTAATGAAGAAGTTGCCCGCCTGACAAAGGAAAATGATAAGCTTCGCACAAAACTTCTTGAAGAACAACTGTCTGCAAATGCCCGACTGGACCTGCTTCTTAAAACTATTGTTACCTTCTCTTCCAAGCCTCCCTCTTCTAGTGCCCCCTAGGATCTTCTCAGTGGCCAGCTATCTTTTGCTCTAATGTTTTATGGTTGTTGTTTTCCTTTTGTTTGTCTTTTTGTGATAGGCATGTTGGATTTCACCACTACTGCTCCTGTTTTGCTCAGTCCATTGTTAATATTAATGAAACAGGTCCTCTTTATGCATGTACAATGTTGTTTTCCTCTGGCTTCTCTTTTCTGTTATGTTGTGTACATATATGTGGCATGAGTTGGTTGTGTTAGACTTCTTTATGTTGATTGCCTGCATGTGTATCTTTTTTAATGATTCCAAAGGGGGGAAAAGGTCAGGGGTAAGGTCAGTTAGGGAGTAAGGTCAGGGGTAAGGCCAGGGGTCAGGTCAGTCAGGGAGTAAGGTCAGGGGTCAGGAAGTCAGGGGGAATTTGTGTAGAAACTTACTACAAATATACGGAATCTGATTAAGGGGGAATCAAAAGCAAAAGGTCAAGGGGAACTTGTGTAGTTTCTGGTACCTCATCTGTTTATCTCTACTCTAAACAAATACCATCACTGCCTAAGTTTCTCATCATCAAAAAGGGGGAAATTGATGGGTTTTCAATGCCTTTGCCTTATGCTTCTTATATTTTGATGATCTAACAAACTTATTATCAAGAACCAGATGAAGAACCTTACCCACCTGGTGTACTTTTCAAATGAACAATGTCCAGTCTGATCTCCAGCAAATGAGTGAAGAACCACAAGGAAGAACACAACAGGGACCTAGTCCCTTAGGGTTCTCCGACAGAAGTACAAGTCAACTATACAGCTGGAACGCAACTGCAGAAAGTGACTGTCCGCAACTGTTATAAAGAGGAACACAACATGGACCTGGTCCCTTAGGGTTCTCTAACAGAAGTACAAGTCAATTATATAGCTAGAATGCAACTGCAAAAAGTGACTGTCCGCAACTGTACACGTGATAGTGTAGCATATAGTGCAACAATCACTTCTCATTGGGAAGAAGCGTGTACCAAGATTTGACATCACCATTGTGATGTCTTTTATAGTATAACAACTTGGTGCAAAGCACAACACATTCACTTGGGCATTCAGTGATATTCTCTCAAGCATTAAAGTGTTCATCCGACATTGAAGTCACTGGTGTGTCAAGAACAAGAAGACAACTCCACTAAAGGATCAGTTTCACAATGAGTCTATGTGTATCCGTAGTTGAGTTGTAATCTTGTTATTTGTTCTTTATTATAACTCCTATATTACTTTCTTAGAAGCTTTGTTTTAGGAAACCCAAAATCCGTAAACTTTTTGAGTTTATGTTGTGACTAGGTTTAGTCATAAGTTTAAAGACTTTGTAACTGGAGAGTCACAAAGTGGCTTGTGGTAAGAATATCACAAGTTAGTTAAGTTGAATCCTTTGTAGTAGAGGTATTACAAAGTGGCTTTAATAGTGAGATTACAAGTTAGTGAAGTTGAAGCCTACAAGTGTAGGTCATGGGTTTTGTCCCCTTATGTGGGATTTTCCACGTAAAAATCTCGTATCTCATTTACTTACAATTTTACTAGCATTCTCAGCATAACCTCATAGAGAACCCGGTAATCTACTATTTGGTGGACTCATATAAATTAACACCAACACTTGGAACTCAACATCGAACCATGTCGGACCCATTTGTAAGCTGAGGTTGATTTCTCCGATTGTGTCTCATTAAGATCCGTCAAACGCTTTCACATTCATACTTCCTACTCGTATCTCGTGCAGACCTTTACCCAACCTTTTAAGAGTAGTCAGTGAACATATGTTGAGACTTGAACCCCCATCTATCAGGACCTTGGCGATGAATTTGTCCTCAAATTGCACTGTGATATGTAGTGCCTTGTTGTGACTTAGTCCTTCTGGTGGCAGCTCATCTTTATGAAAAGTGATTTTGTGGCTTTCCAACACCTGCCCGACCATGTTAGCCATTTCCCCACTGGTGATGTTGGTGGGTACATAGGCTTAACTCAGCACCTTCATCAGCGCATTCCTATGTGTCTAGGAGTTTTGTAGAAGTGATAAGATGGATATCTGGGCGGGAGTTTTATTCAAATGATCGACCGTAGAGTATTTTATTACTTTCACCTTCCTCCAAAGGTCGGCAAGGCTAGTCTCAACGATAAGCGGTGTAGATCCAATTTCTTTGCTTGTTCCTCCCAAATACTCAGGTGCATAAACCCTACCAGTTCTAGTCATGCATTGTGCTGCACCTGTTTCTTGCACTTTCGCTTTTTCCTTTCCTTCTTGATTCCGCGACATAATCCCATAATATAGCTTTAAAGTGGTAAGATGGAGTAGGTGCTACCATTACAGTGAAGGGTATGGTTACCTCAACTTCAAACGGCGCTAGTGCGACTACTTTAACTTTAATTGGTGCCTGTGTTTGCATTACAACGGGTGTGAGGGTGACTGGAGATGTTTTAGGATTATCCCCCTTCCCGAATGAATCCAATTGACCCTTCCGAATCCCATTCTTCATCGATCTCTATCACATTTAGTCCCTCACCTCTATGATCTGGGAGAGGATTGTTACCAATATTAGGTACAGTCTCCTTTGCCTGTATGACTTTAGTGTCAATTAATGTCTGAATCTTGTCCTTCAGAGCGCGACATTTATCAATGGTGTGACCCTTTATGCCCGAGTGATATGAACATATCTTGTTTGGATTAATCCACTGAAAAGAGTTTTCCATAGCAATAGTGACGATGAGAGTGACATAACCGGCAGCCTTTAATCTCTCGTAAAGTTGGTCTATGGGTTCAACAATCGGAGTGTATTGTCTAGGTGGTCTGCGGTCAAAATTTGGTCTTAGTTTTTGATAATTTTGGCGGGATGATGGTGGTGAGTGGTAATATGCAGGTTAGGTGTTATAAGTGTGGTAGGTGGCAGTAGGTTGTTGGTATCTGGGGGGTAAAGGCTGGTATGTGGGTGGAGGTGTTTGGTATGTGAGAGGAGACTTCGGACCTTGGGCTACCATTATTACACCAACTTCTTTCTTCTTAGAGATACCTCCCGACTGCAAAGATTTATTTGTGGCTTGGAGTCTTCGAAATTTGTTACCATTCTGCTCTTATTTCCTTCTTCTATTCTTTCTCTCAGTTTGATGATGTTAGAGAATTTATGGTTTTTAATAACCATAAATCTTTCATAGTATTGTGGGTATTGAGCTCTGACAAAGAACTTATTCATCTATTCTTCTTCAAGTGCCGGTCTTACCTTCACAGCTTCAGACCTCCATCGAGTAGCATACTCGTGGAAGGTTTCTATTGGTTTCTTCTTGAGGTTTTGAATATAGAAAACACCTGGTGCATTTTCTGTGTTGAACCTAAATCGGTCCATGTGACGCCATGCTCACCCAATTAACCTACTTCTTTGGGTTCTGACTGATGTACTAAGACGAAGCATCTCCAGTGAGGCTTCTCATGAACAGCTTCAAACAGATTCGTTCATCTTTGCCAACTCCTACCAATTTGTCCTCAAATGTACCATTGGATTACCAGTTCCGTCGAATATTTCGAACTTAGGAGGTTTGTAACCCTCCAACAGTTCTATATCCGATTAAATGCACAAGTCTTCATAATTCAAACCTTCAATTCCCTTACCACCTTCAACACTATGAACTCTGCCAGTGAGCTTCTTGAGTTCTTCCGCCATGTTCTTGATGAGCAGGTCTTTCTCGGTGGACTCTAGTATATATAGGGTTTGTTGTGGGGTGTAGGGTAAAGTTTCCACGTATATGGGATTGCTTTGGTGTACTCCGGGAATCTGGGCATAATGTTAGTCATTGGTTGAGTTTTATGGATCAGGAGTAGGTTGCGGTGCATTCTGAGGAGTGTGGTATATGGTCGTTTGTGGGTACTAAATCGGATGGTGATGGTGTTGTTGAGGAGTAGGTACCAGTGGAGGGTTTTGGTTTTGAGGAGGCATGGCGTGTTGTTGTGGTACAGGAGGATTCGGTGGTGGGATTTGTTTCTGTGTGTTTTGGGGAGGTGTCGGGTTTTGGGCGTTTGTGTTTTGCTAGTTGATATCGGGGACATTTAGGGTGAGGGAAAGGTTTGCCAAGTTCCGGAACTGCTCAAGTTCTCCTTGTAACTCCAGTAATTTCTGCTCTAGGCGCAGGACCAATTCGTTCTGTGCTGGAGTACTTCGACCGTCCGAAGTTTCAAAATTTTCTGCATTGTCCTTTCTGATACAACTTAAATCGTCCATCTTTTCTTTCCCTTTGCCTTTGCCTTTAGGATCACTTGGTGGAGGAGGAGGTGGAGGACCTCTGGATCTAGTATGATATGTGGATGATGCCAGTATGCACGAACAAACCTTGGGAAATATGAATAGTCAAAGAAAGAAAAACAAAAAGGTAACCAAGTCAGTAAGGGATATTAAAAGAATGCTTGCAATAGCAAATATACTTTGCAAAATAAATTCGCGTCCTAATGTGGAGGGACCTCGTTATGCCCGAGGTAGGCCTAAGCGACACATAGGCTTGGAGAAATTTTATGCCAATAATTACGTCATTTAATTAATGTGAAAATGAATCAAATATTTACTAAAACAACAATAATAATGAAGTTACTAATGGCATTTGCCTTGTTACAATCGAAATATAAACTAAACTAGAAAGCAGTAAAACAACATTCTCCTAAACTACTTGGTCTCAGAAGGACCCTCCCTGTGCTTGGCTCTCTTGACTCCATCGATCAGGTTCCCCAAGTCGAGCATATCCAGCAGTAGATAAGCCTTTGCTAGGAGCCCTCCTTCATTGCCATCCATGTTTTGACATCCTGCAACCCTCTTTCTCATTTTCCTTTTAAGTTCCATCAACCCTTGCTCCAGATATTCCAATCTCTCTGTTGATTTGGAGGCAATTTTTCTCCATTCATTGATTGCTTTCATATTCAATTTATGTTGCTCTAGATGCCTAGCTTTAGATTCAAAGACCCTCTTGCATAACCTCCTGTACTTGACATATGCTTCAGCAACGTCATCTATGATCCTGTTTTTCAAATTAACTCCCGGCTTGACATCTCCTGCTATATTATCCACTAGCCATGATGGGTAGAAGTACACATGGCCAGCATGTTACCTATCTGGATCAATAGTATCCTTTTCTACAATGACCTTCTGATTCCACATATATTGTGCCTCGAACTTGAATGGAATAACGTCTCCTTTAAAATCTACTTTGTACTGGACCATGTTGGAAACCAGAGGTATAACCTATTTACTTCCCGTTTGTCTCATTAACCCTATAGGAGCATAAGGATAAATGTCCCTTAACCTGATCAATACCAGATGAGTAGTCTCCCTCGACCGAATGATGAACTCACTACTAGGAAACCATTCGAACATCCAATGTACCTGCTCGTCTATTAGATTGCTAAAGAAACGTACCCAACTAACATCATTTCTAGGTTGTGCAAATCTATCTGGGATAAACGTCATTCTCTTTGGGTGATGATAAATTATGTAGTCATTTAATGGTCGACACAAAAGCTCTTGGCGATATTCTCCTCTTTGAAAATGCTCTAATAACCAAACTTGCAGTAATAGATTGCAACACTCGAAGTGCCTGAACCCCTGCTTGCACCGATCCAGAGCGCGGTACATTTCAGCCAAGATCATAGGGATGATAGTGTAAGTTTGTCACTCGATTCTTTCCATTAGAGTCCTAAAAACCATGGCTAAGCGAGTATGGATGCTTCCCTCTTTCATCGGAAATATCAGCAACCCCTAGAAGCAGACAATGAACATAAAAACTCGACGGTGTGTCCAACCCAAGGAAGTAATGGCAAATTCATCATGATGAACGCGATATGACTTGCTATGCCCATAACGTTTGTAAAGAAATTCAAATGGGATGTATGACTTCTTCAGGCAGAGTAACTCATCATTTTTCTTGAAACCCAATATTTTTAAAAAAGCGCGGGGGGTGCGATTCTCTAGTACTAATTAACATGGACTATCCCATAGCAGCTTAGCGAAGCCTCCTACTTCTTCTAACAGGGGAGTCATTTCTATGTCACCAAAGCAGAATACATGCCCTTTCTCATCCCAAAACATAGTGGCGGCCTCAATCAATGCTCTATTTGGCCGGATGTCTAATAAGGATGGTAAATTACCAAGGACCCTTTTCACATGATTCTTGTCACTAGGCGCGAGGTTCTTCCACCAATCAAGCAGCAAGGGTGGGACGTTTTGAACCATGCCGAACCTGGGGACTTCGTGCTTCATTTTCTGCAAACAAATAAAGTTAGCCCTTTCCCCCTTCAAATTTGACTATTTACACATTAATGATCAACATACCAGCATGTTTTCTCCAAGTATTGCACATAACGTTATGATGTCCATTGGGATTATGGAAATCCCGTCGAACTTTGGACAAGGTTTATCTTAGTAGGTTATCACATGAACAACGTTCTAACCCATACTAGGTTTGACATGATGCATGCACATTTGATATTGGAGCGGGGTTTCTAGAATGGTCTAGATCGGTACTCTCAAGTGGACAACTTGAGAGGGAAAGGCACGAGACCGTCGACTGCACCGCTGATCGACTAGTCTACCGCAAATAAGCCTTTTCGATTTAAAGGGGTAATTTCAAAAGAGCGCGGACACTCATCAAATGCCGCTATATTATTAATTGGGCACGAGTGAAATATGATGTAGAGGATGCTTTATGCAGAGATAATAATACGTTTTCAAGTATTTGCATGGTAAATATGTAAAAGTAATAAATACAGTATTAAGGTAAAACATAAAGTCGTAAAAGAAAAACAAGGAAAAGAGTTAGTTCATGGAATATAGGGAAATGTAATAAAGTAAACAAGCGACTAGGGGCGGGAGAGACATGATATAACAATCTTTAAACAAATGAAGAGCAACTTAGAGCAAATAAAGGTGAATAGGAAAAGGGATGTGCATGTTATAACTAATTTAAGCAAATAAAGGTGAAGAAGGGAAGGGATGTGCATGTTACGACGAATTTAAACAAGTAAAAGGAAAGTGGGAGAGGGATGTGCATGTAATAGCAAATAAAGATGGAAAAGGAAAATGCATTTATAACAAGGAGACTGATTCACATAAGCCAAGTTCACTATGGTAAGAGTCTAAGTGTAATTCCCCAATAGAGTCGCCATGATGTCGTGCCCCGTTTTCTCGCGAAAGAAGGCTTCAAGGTGTGAAAACTCTTTTAAAGGAGGTATTAAAAGAGAAGAGTTGCCACCTAATGATTTTAAAGTGCGTTAGGGCACCTATCTGCAAATGACTCTGGTCTAACTAGTAAACACCACCAAAGATCGGGTAAGGGCTCAAATTACCTCGGAGAGAAGGTGTTAGGTACTCTTCGAGGTCCACAATTGTGGGTCCCGGCCGAATTTTAAACTATGTGAATTAATTTACGTGATCAAGTAAACAAAGAGAGCACAAAAATCTAAAATTTTTATTACAAAGTCATTAAATAGAGAGGTACAACTATTTCAATTTTACTAGAGAGAAAAAAAAGAGGGGGGGGGGGTAAAGTCCTAAGTTTTTTAGCCAAAAGGATCACCCAGTGCAACATAAATAATATTTAGTAACTCCCTTGGGGTAGGGTGTTACTCATATTATTCAGCGGGCACAAACTATCATCTCCTGCTACCCGATTACTATGTTAAAGTTGTTTACCTAAAAGCGCGCTAATTCAATTCTAAGTCGTACTCTACTCGTGCACTACCCATCCCACACTTATGGTCCAGGGGTTTTTGGACCTCTATTTGGATGGTTCTAGACCTTATCTGGACTGCTCAAAAAATGCAAACATTATGTGTGTGTGTGTGCTTCCTCTAATGGCATGGTTTCTATAGTGTACATAGTAATTGAACAACACATATAGCAAATAAATTATCAAGTCTTATAGGCATATTATCTACCCATTTGCATCCAAATATTAAATTCTACCCATTTCCCCTTTTACTAGCACCCTAATCATTTATACAAAAGTTATTACTGGCCCAATAATGAAAAAATCAAAGTATTTTACAAAACGATGACAATAAGCCTGCAGCAGGCCCAAATAAAATACCCAGCACTGTCTGGGCCTTCAGTAAGCATACCCAGGCCTCTAATAAGGATCCATATTCAACACACACGACCCAGAATCGATAAAGGAGCCTAAAGTTGATTTATTTGACCATAATGCTAAGTATGACACCATTTAAATCAGCCAATTCAGGTATACATCAGATAACATGATAGAATGGGATGAATGAGAGTACTTTGAGATTCAATGACACTAAGGACCAAGTCCTAGTATTTTAGAGTTCACAAGGGTCTCAATTGAACCCCGAATAGTGCTCACACTAGGGAGGTCAATGATAGAACCTAGGTAGCCTTGGCTTTCAGCCAGCTAAGAACGGGAACTCAAAAGAGCCTAGGTAACAAGTGAAGGAGATTAAACTAAGGTTGAGGGACAAAACTAAGGGATACAAACATAGTCAAGTTGAGCACATAGAGCATATAATCGAATAGGCTTTAGGTTTTAAGAACAAACTTAGCAAAGATTCAAAAATAAGTTCAACACTTAATGCATAAGTAGAGTTAAAGAGAGAACATGTTTGCAAGATTGATGAAAATACACTGATTCATAATAAAGGGAAAGGTCCAGTTATGCTAAGTTTAGGTCCTAATTTTATGAAACAGTCATACTAATTTGGTAGCAGAACAACATTTAGACATGATAAAAAGCAGATTACAACTACTAATGAATCGGGGAGTCAAAACATGCTAAAGGGCATACTGATAGAGAATAGGATCAAAACATGCTATATAGGAGAGCTATCACCACAGAAATGTAGAATAGGATAGGAAAATAGACTTGTGTCATACAGTGAGTGTAAACGTTCATGTTTTGAATACAATTGACTAGCTAACGAAAGAGAGAGCACAAATTATGCAGGTAAAGCATGTTCAAATAATAGGATTGATAGCCTAAGGCAAAATTAAGCACCAAAAGATGCTAACAAGTGTAAAGGTCCCAAACAGTAGTAATTCGTAACATATTGGCTAGTCAGGCTTGAAAAATATCTAATTTAATAGAATCGGGTTTAGTCATGCTTCAAACTATCAATATTATGAAGCTAAAAGTTAAAGAGACCTAAAAATTGAAGTAAAGCAAACAGAATTGCACATAAAAACAACCCAGAAAAATACATTAAGCTAACAAACTTCAGGAGTGAAAACACATACAAATCACATATACATAGGAATGAAACTATGAAGTCCAGTAACTCACCAATTAAGCGAAGAACAGTAAAGAATAAGCTTCCACAAAAGTCTAAAATCTCAATGCGTCAAAGTTCCCAAGAGTTTTGATGAACTCCGGGCAATGTTTGCACCAAGAACAGGTTGAATAATAAGGTTTTACTGGCTTTGACTTTCTGCCGGCCAAAACAAAATACAGGACAAGAGAATAACAGAAACCCCAAGTTTTAGTGAAGAAAAATGTCAATTAAAAACTGTCCCAAGAAGAAAAATGAGGGGGTTTATATAGCTGTCAAAAATTGAACAAACACATAACAAAACAAAATAAATCAAACAACATATAAGGAAAGAAAACATGCAAAATCAGTTCGAAATCAATTTAGGAGAAAAATCTGATAAACCCTAGTTTTATTTTAGGAAAAGTGTAAATCACAGGAATCCAAACGAAATCAGACTCACATAATATAGTGTTGAACGTATGTAGACAAATCAGTGCTCAAAATCAAATATTCGAACCCCTTTTTGTTCGATTTCGGAGATTATTGCTTTCCATGTTTAGGCAAGCACTTAGGTAACACCACAAACGGACAATAAGTAACAGAAAGATTCGAATATGGCAAGAAAATAGTAGTCGAATCCCATTAGGAGAGGCATTAGGAGAGGGATTAAGGAAGGCGGCTAGGATTTAGAGAAGAGAAGAAGAGAGAGTTTCAGGGCGGCGGGTTAAAAGAAATGGGGAATTAGGGTTTGGGGTTGGGTAATTAAAAGAGGTAGGTTAATTGTGGACCGTTGATCTTAGAGATCAACGGCCAGGATTTTAAAAAGGGACTGGGCGGGTTAATTAAATGTGTACCGACCGGGTTTTTATAAAGGGTCGTTTGGCTTTGGGTTGGGGGTTCTGGGCTAAGGTATTGGACCATTTGGTCTAAAAATTAGTTTAAAAATTAGGCCAGCTCTTAAGTACACATAATTTATTAAAAATAATTTATAAAAATGACTAGTAAATAAATAAAAACTATTTTTATTCACTAAAATTATTCAAAATAATTATTTATCAATTTAAAAATATAAAATACTATTTTGACACAAAATAGTATAAATAAGGAGCCTTTGTACACAAAATAGTATAAAAAGTTTTTTAGAGTTTTTCAAATTTCCGAAAAATTTTGAAATTTAAAATTTCATGGCCAAACACTTATTCCGAAAAAAGTAAAAAAAAAAAAATCAAATAAGTGAAATTGTTTTAATGGCCAAACGGACCCTTATTAAAGCAAATATTAGCATTTAGCAGAATAAATGAAAGCTACTAGTCGATAGAAGAAGTGAAAGGTTACGTTGTCATCCTGTCAAAGTAATTTCTCTCTCTCTCTCTTTTTTTGGATTTCGTCCTTAGTAGTTATTATACTATGATTACAATTGTTGCAATAAATAAAACAAGCTAAAATAGTTGGTAGTTGGCCTTTGTATTACAAAATTTGTGTGAAAAGTCAAAATCTTTTGTTTGACAATTAGTTAAGAAAGTTTGTTAGGTCTCATTTGGAGGTAATAAATTTATGATTAGGGAAAATCCAAAACAAAAATGAAATACGAGCAAATTGATTAATATTCACCTAGTATTTCCATAAATATCTGAATTTTCAAGATTTGAAGAGATTTCTCTGAACCGAAAGTGTTCGTAATAGTGACAATTGATTAAATTTAATGTATTAGAATTAATCTAATATATAAATTTAATCGTTTGTAACTCTAAAGATATAAAATTGTCAAAATTAGTATAAATTTTCACGATAAAGAGCGAGAAGCACCAAAGATTGATGTGGTAGAATAATTGAGGTTCTTGAATAGAATTTTTTTTGCTAAGGAACCCTGCTTCCATAATGATTCTACCTGACCCGAATCCGAATTCATTGGATATTGACATTGGATGGTCATACCAAAAGAAAAATATTAAAATTGGCTTGATTTTCATGTCACTATCTATTGCTCCCAAATATAGTAATTTAGTAACAACCCTATTATGACCTGTACTTTTCTCCATGTTCTTATTCGGTTCATCTAATGTCATTCAAATAGTGTTCTTTGACTATAGTTGAAAATGTTTTTCGTATAATAATAGACTCGACGATATATTTGCATTATTCAAGGAGTGGAAGGGGCAAAAGGATATCGCAATAATAAAAGGACAGCTTTTGACACCCACTATCGCAAATACACTTGGAACCCTTCTTGTTTTTTTGACGTTTTCTGCCAAAGGAAAAACATGTAAAGCTAAGTTGCCAGCTCCATTGGGATATTAGTTCCATGTGGGGTTGATAAATAAGCTGCCTGTTATTAATCGAAAAATATAAATTATTATTTTTATGAGCGGCTAAAAATATATATCTCTTAAAAAATAAATGACGGGGGCTTTCTTTATTACTTATTACGACAACAAAACAAAGGAAAACTAATTGCCATCCTCAGCCACTAGAATTATGTAATGAGAAATTGAGAAAAATAACTTACCACTCAGTAACATAATGTGTAGGCTCATTTCGTCGGTTGGCATTTTGATAACGATCATTCATATATAGATAGTCAACACTTTTAGACCTAAGTTATCGCACATTCCTAAAAGCCACATCTTAATAATAAGATATGTATTTAAATTTATACATCGTAATCGTTTAAAAATATATGGAGTCTAACAAAAGCTTCTAGTGTTAAAATGGGGTGATATAACACTTCACATATTTGTTATCATAATATGATGTGAGCTAAATTGAAATTTGAAAAGAGTATTAAAAGGCATGCGGGAGTAGTACATACAGTTGAGGGAGTGGTACTTAACATAAGGAATATAAGTTAGTTATTACTTTACTAGTTTGCAGTTAAGTCCAGTTACTTTTTAATATGTACAATATTAAAAATTTAAATACAATTCAAATAGTGAAGGATTTAACGCATAAAATTTAATTAATTAAAAACTTTGAAATATAAGGGAAAAGTTAAATAATGATAATGAGTATACTTGATATACATAAATTAAATGATAGGGATGTAATAATAATATCTTTGTCTGCTCTAAAATTAGATGTATCATTTGAACTTGACGTACAATTGTCAAGTATCCTTTTATTAATTAAGTATTTCTAGAATTTGATATTGATTTAAAGAATATAATATGTACTTATTTTTTTATACGTAAATGTTAAAGAATGCGTGTTTGTTTTTAAGGTTAAAAGATCGTTCAATTTTATATAAGGATTTTGATCTATCGATTTTGCATGAACTTGAAAAGAATGTCCTTTAACTATATCTTTTGAAAAATGTTATTATTTGTATGACCTAATATTAAATCTTAAATTATGGATATTTGTTACTCCATATGCACTTGTCATAATTTCTCAAAGATTTATAAATTAATACAAATAACTTACTATATGAAAAATTACATTAAGTCATTTGGTGGAATCAATGGAAAAAGAAAAAGTTTTGCTTCGGTGAATTTTGTATGTAGGTGAACACAAAGCCACCAGATTTGGTAGGATTTTTAGAAGACATAATAGGGTGTTCGTAGGCTTTAAACTTGTTTCCATTCATAAAGATTTTAACGTTAAACATTGTTTGAGAATAAAAGTGAGATTCATTAATGATCTCAAACTCCTAAATATAACTAGTTTTTTTTTTATAAAAGGAGATTTAGTGCATTTAATATTTTTATACAAAAAGATACATATTTTAGAAAAGGAAAAACTTAATAATAAGAATCTTAGATAATTTTAAAGTCCTTAAAATTAGGAAATAACTAAATTACTATTTTGTCTAATATATAATATATTTTAAAAGGTTTGAAAAAGGACGAAACTTTCCAATTGAGGGGATTGAAAATCAAATGAGACTTTGTTAATGAAGAAATTGAAAAGAACTAAACTTTCGTAATGAAGGAATTGAAAAATTAAATGAATTCTCTAAGATTTAAGCTTTCTTAGAATGATAAAATTATGACCGAAAAAATAATATGCATATTATTTTTGACTATTCTTAGAATGCCGTCGTTGAACTTCTAGAATGGAAGGAAATTCAAATATCAAAGCTCTAAATATTAGGAAAATAATTCATTGACTACTCCTAAATATTACGAAATTAACCAAATAAATATTTTCAAATATTAGGAAAATAGTCAAATGACTATTTTATTTAGTGTGAACTCTATTTTTAAAGGGTAAAAAAGGCGAACGACATTTCGCTAAGGGCCTTCGTGCTTTTAATATAGTATAGATGAAGTGTTATATATACATTCACTCTTCTATGTTTTCCTATTTGGACACTTTGCGTCCAAGTCCCTAGTTAGGCATATCAGTATTTGTATAGAGTTGAGCTCTCATTTGCTTCTTCATGAAATGAAACGTAACTATTTTCTGCTTCTTCTTAGTTGTTCCTCTTTCAATTACTACAATTTCCTTAGTTTTCAGAATTAATTACAATAATGGTATCAGAGCGGAGTCCTTGTACCCTGGAGTTCAACCATGTCTTCCGAATTTAAAGAGGTTTTGAATAGGTTGGATAGAATGGCTACTGATGTAGCTAACTTTGGGTTTGTCAAAGTCAGCTAGAGAATGTTTATGAGCAGGCTTTTCGTGAACTCAAAGAGTTTTTAGAGGGTGGATGGAGCTCCGGAAGAGACAAACAACCAGCTCAGACGGGAAACGGATGAGAAGAGATCTATGCTCCTACAAAAGGACCCTTGAGACTCCCAGGTACCGAGAATCGACCCTCTACTAGTCGCTCTACCTTACAATCTGCACGTACTTCATCCCTATCTGTAACCCTCACACCACCAGTGAACTTATCTCCAAATAGTCAAAATTGACCAGTCCCCAAACCAATTTCCACTCAAATTCCACAAAACCAAACCTATTTTCAGTTGATTCTAGCAAAAATGCAAACCCCACACTTTTAGCATGCTTTACCCTCACCTCCAAATATTTTTTTCATCACAGATACCCCCCAACCATATACCCTTCAAACGCCCAAAACCCTTACTATATGAACCCTCAGCTCTATTACTCTTCACACCCTCAAAACTTTCATCCTTAGTAACCCCAGAATTACTATATCCCAAATTCAATTTACCCTTTGTCCCCAACCCAAAATCCCCAATCACTTACACACTTGATGAAAATTGATTTCTCTAGATTCTGTGGGAAGGGTTTTCGTGACTGGTGGTATAGGCTGAATAATTTTTTTTCTTTGGATGAGATTCAACCTCACCAGAATGTCACAGTTGCCTCTATTCACTTTGATGATATAGTGATTCAATGGCACCAAGCTTACATGAGAAGTAGGCAACACCTGCCCCCTCCTAGTTGGGAAAAGTATTTGCTTGCTTTAGCGGATAGGTTTGGGCCTGAATATGATGATCCAATGGAGGAGCTGGTTAAGTTGCGAAAAATTGGGAGTGTATTGGCTTTTCAGGAGGTTTTTGATCGAGCCATAACTAAGCTGCACCTTGATCCTAACCATGCGATTAGTATCTTCCTGAATGAGCTAAAACCTGAGTTGAGTGATGTTGTTAGGAATAGACCATATTCTCTTCCACAAGCCTACAACTTAGAAAGATTGCAGGAATCTATTTTTCTTTCCCAGTCCAAGGCTTTGAGAAGTTTTTTCCTTAAATTATCCACAGGCGTTTCCTCGAACTTCAAGCAATGCAGCTGTCCCTAACAACCTCAAACTCTATGATAGGGCATCACATGTGCTCAAACCTAATTATGCGGTGCCGGATAGAAATAAGAGGAGAAGATTAACTACTGCTGAAATGAATGACAAACGAGCAAGGGGACTTTGTATCTTTTGTGATGAGAAGTTCGAACAAGGGCATGTGTGTAAAGATATGAAGCATTTATTCTCATTGGAGTTAGAGGAAGAGGAAGAAGTACATGAAATCAATGAGGAGGAGAATGATGCATAGGGACCAATTGAAAATTGTGAAATCTCTCTGCAGGGTCTAAATAGAACCATAGGTTACACATCCATTCAACTAATTGACTATAATTAGTAGAGAGCTATTAACATTTTAATAGATGGAGGTTCTACTTATAACTATGTTGACTGTGATTTTGCTGTCAAGATGAGATGACAGATAGAAACATGTAGACCACAGAATGTAAGTGTAGCAGATGACAGTACTGTGTAAGTATCATAGATATGTAGGGGAATTGAATGGCTGATGAAGGGAGCAGTTTACACCGCTGACTTCTTGTTGTTTCCAGTAGGGTCCAGTGATATGGTATTAGAAGTCCAGTGGTTGTGTGAGCTTGGAGACATCAAGTTCAATTATAGGATAACTCTCTATGGAGTTTGAGTATCAGGGAAAGATGCTTAGAATGCAAGGCATTACCCCCACTCTGAAGGAAGTGGATGCCAATTTCTTTCACAATATGAAGTGAACTAGTGCTCACTTATTCATGATTAGAGTCGCTCCTACTATTACAGGTGTTCTGGTAAAGGATAAGGAAGAGAAGATCAATGAACCTCCCATTATCCAACAAGTGTTAGAGGAGTACAATGAGGTGTTTGATGCACCAAGGATCTTCTACCCTTTAAAGAACCATTTAATCATCAGTTTCCCTTAAAAGAAGGATCCAAGGTTGTCAACTCTAGACCCTACAAGTATTCTTATGCAAAAATATATTACTGAGAAGATGGTGCAAGAACTCCTAGCTCGGGGTCTTATACAACATAGTCGCAACCCTTTTGTCTCACCTGTGGTGCTAGTGGGGAAGAAAGATAGGAGTTGGAGGATGTGTGTTGACTATAGGGCTCTAAAACAAATTACCATTAAGGATAAGTATCCTATCCCAGTAATTGAGGAGCTTTTGTATGAATTAGGTGGCTCCAGGATCTATTCCAAGATTGACTTTCGAGCAGGCTGCCATCAAATCAGAATGGAACCATTTTATGTCCACAAAATTGCCTTTAAGACCTTTGGCCCGACTAATGCTCTGTCTAGCTTTCGATGCTTAATGAACCATGTGTTCCAAGCATACCTCAGGAAGTTCATCTTCGTATTTTTTGATGACATTTTAGTGTCCGGTAAGAGTCTTCAGGATTATATCGAACACTTGAGAATAACTTTTTAGTTGTTTGCTAAGAGGTCTAAGTGCTAATTTGCTACTGAAAAGTGGAATACCTTGGGCATTACATATCAGCTCAAGAAGTATCTACTGACTCTAAGAAAACTCAAGTTGTTCACCAGTATCCAATTCCAACTACCATCAACAATTAAGAGGATTTTTGGGGCTGGCAGGGTATTATAGAAGATTTATTAAGGGTTATGGGATGATCAGTAGACCTTTGTCTGACTTGCTGATGAAGTATGGGTTCAAGTGGACAGAGAAGGCCAGTGAGACCTTTGGGGCATTGAAGCAAGCTCTTACTATAACTCCTTTATTGGCACTACCTGATTTATCTATACCCTTTGTGGTAGAAACAGATGCATGTGACTTAAGGTATTAAGGCTATTTTAATGCAACAAGGAAGACCTATAGCTTACCTGAGCAAGGGGTAATCAGGACAACACCAAGCTCTGTTTGTCTATGAAAATGAGTTATTAGCATTAGTTATGGCTGTTACTGAGTGGGGACAATACTGAGTGGGGACAATACTTAGTGGGCAGGCACTTCACAGTCAAAACTGACCAGGAGGCTCTTAAGTTTCTGTTAGAACAGAAATTGCATACAGGGTCTCAATTGAAATGGATCACCAAGTTGATGCAGTATGAATTTGAAATAGAGTACAAAAAAGGCAAAGAAAGCAAAGTCGCAGATGCCTTGTTCAGGCTACCAACAGTGGAACTGGCAGCTCTCACTCTATCTGCTATGAGAACTGATTTGCTACAAGCTACCATGGCTAGTTGGAAGAAAGATGCTCATTTGGTGGAACTAATTTAGAAATTAGTATCTAAGCAAGGTGACATTAAAGGTGTACTTATATTAATAACCAGTTGAGAAAAAAGGGTAGATTAGTGGTAGGGCCTGATTTATCTTTGAGAAGTGAAATTCTCAAGTTGCAGCATGATACCCCAATTGAGGGTATTTAGGAATTGATCACACATATAGGAGGATTGCAGCCTTATTTTATTGGAAAAGATTGAAGGAAGTGGTGGCAGATTATGTCAAAAAATGTGCCATCTGTCAGAAAAATAAGTACAACTATGCTGCCTACCCAGGGTTGCTTCAACCTCTCAACATTCTTGTTGCTACTTGCAACCACAGAGCATACTTAGACAGTACCTTGGCTCTGATACCAATTGTTGCGGAAGCCAAATGTATATAGTGTGAATAAGTCACAACTACTATACCAAAAATTATGACAGCCACCAAATAATAAATAAGACAATAAAGCAACAATAAAGGGAACACCAGAATTTACGAGGTTCGACTAATTTTGCCTACTCCTCGGACACAACCAATATTTTATTTCACTCCAAAAATACAAGTGAAATAATACTAAAGAGAGAAGATACAAATGTCTTAAACAGATGAGAAGGCAAATGAGAGGTGTGTTTAAATCCTAAACATTAGGCCTTCTTTTATAGGGAAAATTTCCCAACCAAATGGCTAACCCACCGATGTGGGACTTTGCCAAATTCAATAAATCTCCACCTTGGCAAAAATTCCACGTCTTCAATTTTCTCTCTATAACAAATTTTGGTTGTGTCTTCATCTTCAATATTCAGTGTTCAACAATGTTGATCAAATCCAAACAATGTTGAAACTTGACCGCAGTCACCACCTTTGTCAGCATATCAGCAGGATTCTCCGTAGTATGAATTTTCTTCACCGTGACTCCACCTTCTTCTATGATTTCTCGTACGAAATGATACTGAACATCAATGTGCTTCGTCCTTGCATGATAAACTTGGTTCTTCGCTAATTGAATAGCACTTTGACTATCACAAAAAATTGTGATACCTTTTTGTTCAACACCAAGCTCCTTTAGCAATCCTTGAAGCCAAATTGCCTCTTTCACAGCCTCTGTAATAGCCATGTACTCTGCCTCTATTATAGACAAAGCAACTGTTGACTGCAAAGTAGACTTCCAACTAACTGGTGCCTTTGCAAAAGTAAACACATAACCAGTAGTTGATCTTCGTTTGTCCATATCACCCGCAAAATCTGAGTCACAATATCCAATTACAAACTGATTATCTTCCTGCTCAAAAACTAACCCGACATCTACAGTATTATGAATATACCGTAGAATCCACTTCACAGCTTGCCAATGCTCCTTCCCTGGATTGTGCATATATCTGCTAATAACTCCAACAGCTTGTGAAATGTCAGGCCTTGTGCAAACCATTGCATACATCAAGCTACCAACAACATTTGTGTATGGTACCTTTGACATATACTCTCGTTCAGCTTTATCCATTGGCGACATAGTAGTACTTAGCTTAAAATGGGGAGCAATTGGAGTACTAACTAGCTTAGTCTTGTCATCTATGCCAAAACGTTGTAGTACTCTCTTCAAATATTCTTTCTGAGATAAACAGAGTTTCTTTGAACGTCTATCTCTAATTATCTCCATTCCAAGAATTTTCTTTGCCTCACCCAGATCCTTCATCTCGAACTCCTTCTTCAGTTGAATCTTCAACTTATCAATTTCTTCCGAATTCTTGGAAGCTATCAACATATAGGAGAAGATATACAAAGGAACCATCTTTAAGCTTGTGCAAATACACACAATGATCGTATTTGCTTCTCTTGTACCCTTGCCGCAACATAAACTCGTCAAATCGCTTGTACCATTGTCTAGAAGATTGTTTCAATCCGTACAACGATTTTTCAAGTTTGCACACCATATTTTCTTTTCCAACAACTTTGAATCCTTCTAGCTGAGTCATGTAGATTTCCTCCTCCAAGTTTCCATGTAAAAACGCAGTTTTTACATCCATCTGAACTAGTTCCAAATCCAATTGTGCTACCAAAGCCAACATAATTCTAATGGAGGAATGTTTTACAACTGGAGAAAACACTTCATTGTAATCAATTCCCTCCTTTTGAGCATATCCTTTGGCCACCAATCTTGCTTTGTAGCGAATATCTACTTGGTTAGGAAATCCTTCCTTCTTTGCAAATACCCATTTGCACCCAATTGCTTTCTTTCCCTTCGGGAGATTGGCCAATCTCCATGTATGATTCTGATGAAGGGACTGTATTTCATCATTCATGGCAATCCTCCACTTATCTTCTTCTGAACTTTGGACAGCGTCTTTATAAGTGGTAGGAACATCATCAACTACAATTGAGGTTGCACAAGCAACCGTCTCTATGAGACGAACAAGTTTCGTTATTGTTCTTTTTGGCCTGCTGGTTGCTATTGATTCAAGTTGTTGTTGAGGTTCCTGAGTTGGAATCTCCTCTACTGGCTCTCCTTCCAGAGGGTAATCTTCATTTGTTTCCTCCTCTGCTTCTTGTGTAGGAAAAATAAATTTTCCCTCAAACTCCACCTGCTTAGAAGCACCTTTATTTTGTTTGGTATCTTCTGTTACCTTATTTACCATAGATTCATCAAAGGTAACATCCCTGCTGAATATTACTTTCTTTGTCATAGGACACCATAAGCGATATCCTTTGACTCCAGAAGTAATTCCCATAAAAATAGCCTTCTTTGCCCTTGGATCTAATTTTGACTCCGTCACATGATAATATGCAGTTGAGCCAAACACGTGCAAAGAGTTATAATCTACAGCAGGTTTTCCATACCATTTTTCAAATGGTGTCTTGCCATCAATAGCAGCAGTTGGTAAGCGATTAATGAGGTGGCATGCATATGTAATTGCCTCAGCCCAAAATTCTTTGCCCAAGCCAGCATTGGACAACATACACCGTACCTTCTCCAGTAAGGTCCGGTTCATACGTTCTGCCACTCCATTCTATTGTGGTGTATGTCTAACAGTGAAATGTAGGACGATGCCATCATTTTCGCAGACCTTATTGAAATGATCATTTTTGTATTCACCTCCATTGTCTGTACGAATACACTTGATCCTCTTGCCTGTTTGATTCTCCACCATCGTCTTCCATTTGAGAAAAATTCCCAACACTTCATCTTTGCTCTTCATTGTATACACCCATACTCTTCGGGAAAAATCATCAACAAAGGTTACAAAATAGTGCTTCCCACCCAATGAAGGTGTTTTGGAAGGACCCCAAACATCAGAGTGTACATAATCCAAAATGCCTTTAGTATTATGGATCGCTGTACCAAATTTAACCCTTGTCTGTTTCCCTTTGACACAATGCTCACAAAAATCCAAGTTGCAAGTCTTTACTCCTTTTAACAATCCTTGATCTGATAGAGTTTTCAAGGATTTTCCTCCAGCATATCCCAAGCGCATGTGCCATAACTTGGTTGCTTCTGCCTCTTTGTCGTCACTGGATGTCACTGTCGCTGTCCCAATAACTGTACTGCCACGATAGCGGTACATATTATTATTCTTCCGATTAGCCTTCATTACCACTAGTGCACCAGAGCATACTCTCATCACTCCATTTTCTGCAATGATTTTGAACCCTTTTGATTCCAGGGCTCCCACAAAGATGAGATTCTTCTTCAAATCCGGTACATATCGAACATCTGTTAATGTTCTGATCATTCCATCATGGTTCCTTAATCGTATTGAACCAATGCCATATGAGGTAAGAGGGCTGTTATCCGCTGTGTGGATGACTCCATATTCTCCTTCTTGAAATTCCACAAACCAGTCCCTGTTGGGACACATATGATGGCTACAAGCCGAGTCCATCAACCATATGTCTGATGATGTTGATGACTCTGTTGTAACTAATGAGAAGTCTGAATCATCACAATCAGCTACATTTGAATCCATAATGACCTTTCCATTATTATATTTGGCCTTATTCTTCAACTTCGGACAGTCTTTCTTCCAGTGCCCTTTTTCTCGACAAAAGGCACATTCATCTTTGCTGGGTCTGGATTTTGACTTGGATCTTCCCTTCTTTGTCCTCGTTTGATTTTGAGGACGACCCCTCACAAATAGTGCTTCTCCTTCTCCGCCCTTCTGTTTTTCTCGCTTTCTTTGTTCATAGCTGTACAAAGCCGAACAAACTTCTCTGAGAGAAATTTCGTCATTTCCATGGAGTAGAGTAGTTTCAAGGTGCTCGTACTCATCAGGAAGTGACGCCAACAACATTAAGGCCAAGTCACCATCATCATAAGTTGTATCCATATTTTGCAAATCTGTGACCAACTTATTGAAACTGGTGATATGTTCATTCATCGTGGTACCAGGAACATAGGTGAAGTGAAACAGTCTCTTCTTCATGTACAATTTATTTTGACTGTTTTTCTTCAAAAATTTATCCTCCAGTGCTTTCCATAATTTACTTGCAGAAGTTTCCTTTGTGTATGGATATTTCTGCTCTCTAGCAAGGTAGGATCGAATGGTACCGCAAGCAACACGGTTGAGAATCTTCCAATCTTCTTCTCCAATAACATCTGGTTTCTTTTCTTCAATGGCCAGATCTAGCCCTTGTTGAAAAAGGACATCTAGAACCTCGCCTTGCCACATCCCAAAATGCCCGGACTCGTCAAAAATTTCTACCGCAAATTTCGCATTTGACACAATTCTTATCATAAGCGAAGATGCCAATGATGACGTATTGTTGACACTTGATGTAGATTCTTCTTGTTTATTGTCTCCCATATGTGACACAAATATTATTTAATAGCTGACGACACAAATCAAGATTATTCCTTTCTGATGTAGAAGATCAGACTAAACTGCAACCACAGAGCATACTCAGACAGAACCTTGACTCAGTTACCAAGATAAATCTTTTCTGATGTGGAAGATCAGACTATGTTGCAACCACAGAGCATACTTAAACAGTACCTTGGCTCTGATACCAATTATTGCGGAAGCCAAATGTATATAGTGTGAATAAGTCACAACTACTATACCAAAAATTATGACAGCCACCAAATAATAAATAAGACAATAAAGCAACAATAAAGGGAATACCAGAATTTACGAGGTTCGACTAATTTTGCCTACTCCTCGGACACAACCAATATTTTATTTCACTCCAAAAATACAAGTGAAATAATACTAAAGAGAGAAGATACAAATGCCTTAAACAGATGAGAAGGCAAATGAGAGGTGTGTTTAAATCCTAAACATTAGGCCTTCTTTTATAGGGAAAATTTCCCAACCAAATGGCTAACCCACCGATGTGGGACTTTGCCAAATTCAACAGTTATATGGGTCTAGTTGACCGGCTAACCAAATATGCTCACTTCCTAGCTATCTCCCATCCTTATTCAATAGCTAATATAGCTAAGATGTTCATGGGGCAAATTTTTTAATTGCATGGTATGCCGGCGGATATTATTAGTGACAGAGATCCTGTGTTTACATGTAGACTTTGACAGGAGTTATTTGCTATTGAAGGGGTTACATTGAATACTTTCACTACCTATCATCCTCAATTCGATGGGCAAACTGAAGTTATCAATAGATGTTTTGAAATTTATCTCAGGTGCTACTGTTTTGATTCACCTTCTGATTGGGGCCAATTCTTTTCTTATGTCGAATGGTGGTATAACACAACCTTTCACACTTCCATTTAATCACTCCATATGAAGCTCTTTATGGTCAGCCACCTCCTTTACACTTGCCATATGTTGCGGGGATTCAGAGCTACCCGAAGTAGATAGGAGCATGGTGACTAGGGAATTCAAGTTGCAATTGCTTAAATACCATCTTGCCAGATCACAACAGAGAATGGAGATGCAAGCCAATAAGATAAGATCCGATAGTCAATTTAGTGTGGGAGATTGAGCGTATCTGAAAATTCATCCTTATAGACGGGTGACTATGGCTGCTCATCACTTCATCAAGCTATCTTCTAAGTACTATGGTCCTTACATGGTTATCCAGAAAGTGGGACATGTTGCCTACAAGTTATCCTTAGCAGCTGACTTGCTCCTTCACCCTACTTTTCATGTTTCACTACTCAAACCATATTATGCAGTTCCAGCTCAAATCTCGCATCCACTAGTGCTGAACATTTCGAGTCCATATTGACCAAAACCAGTCAAGATTTTAGACAGGAGAATGGTTCAAAAGGGTAACAAAGTTGTTGTTCAACTGCTCATCCAATGGGAACACCTTGATGAAGCTCAGGCTACTGGGAAGATGCCAATGCTTTGAGAGTGCGATTTCCTTCGTTCCTTCCTTGGGGACATGGAAGTTCTTAACGACGGGTTACTGATGTGAGCTAGATTGAAAGGGATATTAGCAGGCATGCGGGAGCAGTATATACAGCTAAGTCCAGTTACTTTTTAAGTGTAAGAAATGTTATATACACATTCACTCTTCTATATTTTCCTATTTAGACACTTTGCGTCCTAGTCCCTAGTTAGGCATATCAGAGTTGAGCTCTCATTTGCTTTTTCATGAAATAAAACCTAACTATTTTCTGCTTCTTCTTAGTTGTTCCTCTTTCAATTACTGCAATTTCCTTAGTTTTCAGAATTAATTACAACATAATAGAAAAGGAAAGAAATCAGTTTAGTATCATGTAATAAAACAAATGAAGAACAAGAAAATAACCAATGCATAGCTAAGCGCGCATGCAGGAGTAGTAGTTAGACTAGAGATGACCGAAACAAAAAGCATAGAAGAAATACAAAAGAATATAAAGGTGGGGCATTAAGCATTTATGAATATAAAATTAAACAAGAGAAATGGAATATTTAGAACAGAAGTTTGTGGTGATAAAGCATGGAATATACAACCAAAAACTTTGATTGGATTGCAGCTTTAATTATAAGCATATAAATTAGAAAAATAAAAGAAAAAAAAATGTGGAAAGTCAAGTTAATGGTTGAAGCATATGCTTAGAAGATCCTCCTTCCACCAACCTTTTTCTAATGTTAAATTAACCTCCCTACCAATCCTAATTCTCTCTCTTTTAACATCACCATTCTTCTTCTTCTTCTTCTTCTTCTTCTTCTGTTTTTCTTCAACAATGGAAGAACACACTGATGATGAAGATTCTGATGATTTTTCTTCGTCTTTGGTCTAAAATATATATCATGATCAAGTGATTACTTTCTTTGGGCAACTACCCATCCTTTGGCAAATTAAAACACTCGGCTCAAGATTCAAGACTATTTATTTAGAGATACTTATTGTATTTTTGGTTTAGAGGGATTTTCTTTTCTATTTTGTTTTAAAGTTCACTCTAATAATATCTTTCTTGATGGACTCCATATATAAATGCATGCACATGGTTTTCTTTTCCTTGGTCTCAAGTATTGTGCTTAATTTTGATGTATTATTTACATTAATTAATAGACTAGCAATCAAATGAAATTAATCTAAGTATCTAGCTCTCAAGTCTCAATGATTAAACCTCCATCAATCTGGAGATAGATTTACTTCGTGTGAGAAGTATTTTAAAAAAAATAATGCTTATTCACTCGTCACTATATAGTTCAAGTAACGACCAATATCTGTATTGTGATTAATTAATTTCAACTTTCTTTGTTCATTGTTATCGTCTCTCTGTTATATCCAGTGTTCACTGGTTCTTTTGTTCATATTTTTCCTATTTTTACAAGGGAATGAAGGGGCGGATCGGTGGATCGCCATGGTTAGGTCTCTATTTAGACGTAAATTAAGAATTTTCTGCCATTCCACGTACTAGCTCATTGTGGTGAATAATAATAATAATAATAATAATAATAATAATAATAATAATAATAATAATAATAATAATAATAATAATAATAATAATAATAATAATAATAATAATAATAATAACTCTTAATCCTGTCCATTGTCTGATATAAATGAAACAGTAACCTGCAAAGCTGATAACGCCAATAAAATGAACCACTAATTGCAAGAAGAAATTAAAAAAAAATGAGAAAAACAGTGATTTCAATTTCAAATGGAATGTCCTCTCGGGTGTTAATTATTTCCTTTAAATCTATTTATACTTGTTCTTATTACACATCGACCGCAATAACATAAATGTCAAATTTTATGTTCAGACTAACTTATTATTTTATTTGTTGAATCATTCTATTTACATTATTTGGTTAAATTTGTATTTTCTACAAGTACATATAGTTTAAACACAAAAATATTTTGTTAAATCTCTTATATTTGTTATTATCAAATACAGCCATTATATTCTTTGTTAATTCATTACTCATAAAATGCATTTGGTTAAAAAATGAGATGCAGTCAAGGAATAGCATCATTTAGAGTATGCCGGGGTAAGCAAGGTTGTTTTTTTTCTTCTTTCATTATTCACTAATTTCTCCTACAATCTTGATTTGTTCTTTCAATTTGGCTGAGGGGCACTCATAAACCCCAGAACCAGCACCTCAAATCATCAGCAAATTAGGGCTTTAGTTTAAATCACTAGTCTAATTAAGAAGCTTTCAAAGGTGGGGCCTAGCATCAATGAAGTGGGTGAAACTTAGGAATTGCGGGTTCAAAATCCCGTGGATACAGACAAGAGTTACCATGTACTTATGCCGGAGAGAAGTATGGAATAGTCGAGATGTGCAAAACTGGCCAGAACACCATCATAAAGAAGAAAACGATCATTACAGAAGAAGCCGAACCAGCAGGAGCTCCAAAATTATCAACAACAACAACAAACCCAATAAATTACTACAAGTGGGGTCTGAGGAGGTAATGTATACGCAAACCTTACCCCTACCCAAGGAAGGTAGAGAAGCTATTTCCGGTAGACCCTCGGCAAAAAATCACAAACTAGACATAGCTCTATATCTCAGGAATATGACATACAAACTGGACATAGCTCACTTGCCTGCATTCCTATATCCTATTATCCCCCAGCTTCAATAAAACTCTAAAACACAGAGGAACAGGGGATGATTAAACACAGAGCTCATATGATCCTTCCCTAACAGCTGCTGTTCAATCCGTCCCTGAGAATCAATAGTTCACACAATCCTCTCTTTTAAATAAGGGAACAAACATTTCTTCCATGTCAACATTCTTAAACTCAGACTGATATTTTAGCTTCTGGAAATGACAAGAACAAAGATCAATTCATTTGCCAAGAACATTTGTTTGCACCGTACCTAAAGATAACGGTTACACACAGTATATTAGAAATTGCCTTGGCCAAGGAAGCAAGTGTGTAAATATTGCTAGCACCTATCCATTTGCTCATATAAAAGGGCAGCCCGGTGCAGTAAGCTTCCGCTATGCGCGGGGTCCGTGAAAGGGCCGGACCACAAGGGTCTATTGTACGCAGTCTTACCCTGCATTTCTGCAAGAGGATGTTTCCACGGCTCGAACCTGTGACCATTTGCTGATATGCTATGTTTATATGCAACAGCATCAATTTCTGGTGCAGTTGTTAACAATCATGGACAGAAACAGTGACACAACAGCAGAGGAAATGACATTAAACTTCTAATGTTAATAGCAGAGAATTCAGATATTTGCTTTCCAAATAGCAAAACCAAAGTATACAAAATCCAAATATCTGAAGCTGCATGTTTATGCATCTTATGATTCTTGGAGTTTGGACTGCAACGATGACAAGGTTGGTAAATGTTTAGTGCATATTATAGTTAACTCACAATAACGAGTCAACTAAAATTATTTCAAAAGCACCATGCTGAGGATACTCAGACTATTTTACAGTTTTAAAGTCATCAAGCTTTAGGGGATGCCCCTACTTTCACGAGGTCCTCAAGTGCCTTTGAGATCTGCTCCTCTGTCAAGCCCTCCAGTCGGATGCCTCTTTCAACTCCGAGGTCTGTTACATACCATAAAGTCCAAGAATATGAGGACAACATGAGAATATACGCAAGGGACAAACATCAGTTAGGACAACCTAGTAATTCGAAGATGAAATAAAGTTTATCCCTGAAAAATCAAAATCTAAACTTCGTCAACGTTGTCTTTATAAGCATCCAACAAACAATTTAAAGTACTATGGAAAGGATCAGGATCAGTGGCTCATACCTGAAAAACCAAACCATTAGCAGAATTTTTTCCACTATACTCAAACTTTATCTAAACCCATCAAACTCCAAAATTTTCCAAATACTCTTTGCAATAACATATATTTTTTTGTATTTTACCAAGCATAGAGCTATAGATAGGGCGCAATGAAAGAAAAAGATGTTTATATGCGATATCAATTAGTTGGAAATATGTTTTAGCCATGTTAGTACATTTACTCTAAGTCCTATGCTTTCTAGCAGTTTTTAACCCAATCATTGATTTATATGCCAGTAGAGAACAATAAAGTACTAATACTACGTTTTATTTTTATTTTGTACAATATTGGCTGAAGATGATTTTAAATAGAAATACATGGCCTGTGAGGATTGATATAGCCGACCCGTGTTCGAGATGGAAACATAGTTGTTGTTGTATCAGTTTGAGTACCTTATGATGCCCGACATGTCCTAAAGTCAGTAACTTTCTAAGTTAAACTTTTCATGTGTTGAATTCAACATCAATATCCTAACCTGATCATATGTTAACCAAGTACTTATCTGCATCTACTTATGAATTTAACTCAAGCAGGAATTTACTGATATTTACAAATGCATAAACTAAGAGAATTTTCCTCTTACTTAGATCAACTGAAAGTAAAAAACAATGTAACAAGGAGAAATGCATAATACAAATCATATTCAAATAAGTCAAAGACTCAATTTTTTTCCCAAGAACTCAAAGACCCACTTCAATTATCCCATTTAAAGCATAAATAAGAATTAGAAAAACAAAATAATACAAAGCAAATATTAGTAGAAAAATAGGGTGAGGAGAATTACCATATCTGGCCCAAAGCTGAGGCTCAATGGAATTGGCCTCACGAATCAAGATGGGCAATTTGGGGTTATGGGTTTTGAGATCTCTATAGTTTTTCTCAATAAACGACCTGTGGAATATTAAAATAACTTACGTTTGAGAATCAGCAAAACAAAACGAAGAAAAAAATGGAGTGAAATAGAGGAATAAAAAAAGAAAAGGGAAGAAACCTCGTGGCAGCACTTTGAGCAGAGGAAGGAGAAAAGAGGATGCGAAGCTCCTTCAGATTACGAGATAGATTTGCTCTCCACGCCATTTTCTTCTTAATCTAAACTTTCTAACTATTCTCCACGCCATTTTGTATTCTTTAATGTTTTGAGGAGCACATTTTGCTTTTGGGCCACATCGGTTTGGGCCAATTTATTATGGGCCTTTTTATTACATCTCGGCTAGTTTATTGGGGGATTTGCATCTATACCCGCTTTTTGTGTCACGTTTTAACTTGTGTCCGTTTTGCAAAAAAAATTGCAAACGGATCCGTTTTTTCGCATAACTTCAGCATATGGAGCTGAAGTAGCAAAGGCAATCACGCAATACTTCAGCTTCTAGTAGACGAGCCTGAAGTAGCAAGTGTGCTGAACCAAGTGTGCTGAAGTTTTTGTTTGTAATTGTTGAACTTAAGCATAGTAGCTGAAGTTTTGTTCTCTATTTGCATTGCTGAAGTTTTTATTTTGTAACTAGCGAACTTCAGCTCTAGAGCTGAAGTTTTGTTTTGTAACTGGCGAACTTCAGCTCTAGAGCTGAAGTTTTTGTTTTTGTAACTGGCGAACTTCAGCTTTAGAGCTGAAATTTTTGTTTTGTAACTGTCGAACTTCAGCTCTAGAGCTGAAGTTATTTAGTTCATTTGTAAAAATTTCAGCACTATATAAGTAATGGACATTTTATTTCGTATTGCATACAACTATACAAGTTGTCACACCTCCTTTTCCGCCCCCGCGAGGGGTGAAAGAGTTTTTTCCAATTAAAGGACAATCGAAATGAGATTTATTTATTTATTCAGAGTCGCCACTTGGGAGATTTGGGGTGTCCCAAGTCACCAATTTAATCTCGTATCGAGGAAAAGAATGACTCTGTATTACAGTCTGCGAACCAGAAATCCAGATAAGGAATTATGTTAACCCAGGAGAAGGTGTTAGGCATTCCCGAGTTCCGTGGTTCTAGCACGGTCACTCAACTGTCATTGTGAGCATGTGATTTTTGCTTCACGGAAATCACTCCAAAAGAAATCAAAAAATAAAACAAGTTACCTTCGGGTACAATTGTGAGAATTTGCGTGACATTTTTGGTAATCATTTTTGTCCGTAAATATTTACCTTTTTGTAGTTAATCACAAAATGTAAAATAAATATATTACATGCTTATTTGGGATTTAATTGTACATTTAGGAATTAATTAAATCATGGTTTAGTTTTTAAAGAAAAATCGCAAAATGTATGTTTTCGTCTTGTGTTTTGTTGCCGTGGTGTGATTTTACCTATTTAAATATTTTAATATGTGTGTGATAATTGTGTTAAGTGTTAATTAATATGTGTTTAGTTTTACTTTAATTAGGTATTGTGTTTAAATTAGAAAATAAAAAGAAAAGAGTGCAAATTGGTCTAAATCGGATTGGGCCAGTTTATTTAGAAAATTCGAGGCCCAAAAGCACCAAAAACCAGCCCAAAGGCAGCCGGTCCAAGAGACCCATCGCCCAGGCCACTAAACGACGTAGTTTGACACCAAAACTACGCCGTTTCAAGAACAATCCATTTCAGTCGTTCAAACCAAGTTGATCTGACGGCCCTCGTCACATATCCATACCCATTGTTTAAACCCGACCCGTTCAAACCCGGACCAACCCAACCCCTTTCAGTTGGAACGACACCGTTCCCCACCAGCTGAAAGATCCTGGCCCTCAATCTCGCTTCATCCAACGGCCAGGATCTAATCACTCACTAACTATATAAGCCCAAAACCTTACCCCACGCCCCCATCCAAACACACCCCCTTTCATCGTCCCAAACCCAGACCTCCTAAACCATAGCCGCCCCTGTGCACCTTCACCGTAAACTTGGCGGCAACAACGCAGGTGACCACCAAAGTTACACCCCTAGGGCACCTCGACCCCCTGAACACAGATCCACCAGCCGTGGGTCTCGAATCTTCCCCCACCGTCTCGAATCTTTATTTGAAGATTCGAGCCAGATCCCAACCTACACCAAACCCCCCTAAATCCATATCAGGCACTCCCCTGACCTCCCTCGTGGCCAAACCAGGCTGGGTTTGGTCCGAATCCAACCAGGAAGACCTGAATCCCAAATTGGCCCTAGGAACCCTAGAAGTCCTGAGTCCGAGTTCTTGTCCGTTTGAACGAGAAGATTAGGGTCTAATGGACCTTAATCGAAGTGTTCTCATGAGAACACTTCGATTAAAGTCTGTTCAACCCCAAAAGAAGTTTTGATTCGAAATCCAAGGCATGGTCTTCTGATTTTTTCAAACCTTTAAGGTATTTCTGCTTTCCTTTTTCTTGTCAGTTCATTTTGTTGTTTTGTTATAGTTAAATGTCTGATCATATGTCCAAATGTTTAGTTGATTTATTTTGAATTTTTGTGTCGACTGTTTCTGTCCGTTTTGCCCGGACCTTTTATTTGGTCAAATCTCTTTTGCTATTAATTGATGAATGTATGTGTTTAACAGTGTAATCGATTGAAATAAATTTCGATCAATTAATTAGTTCCCAGGGTCATTTCTTGTTTTGACAGTGCAATCTGAACCCCCTGTTCAATACTGTTCGATTCTGATCATTAGCTATTGATTGTATGTGTTGTAATTCGCGTAGTCGATTCAATATATGTCGTCAATTAGTTTCAGCTTTGAATGGTAATAATTTGATTCATGTTATTTGTTTTCTGCTGAAGCTTTGTTTGAATCCAATTAAGAATTGAGTATAGCTACTTATAGTTTGTGTATTTGAATCAGAAACAATTAAGGATTGGATTATAGCTGCAGTTCAGGGTTGAGTCTGAATTGATGGCATGTGCACTCTTGGGCAGCATGTTGCATTATAGTTTCCTTATTGAATTAGAGCAAATTGGACAGCATGTGCTGTCAGGGCATTTTCAGGCTGCCCATACTCTTGTTTAGCTTAATAAAAGGGAAACCATTTTTAATATTTAAAGATAGGGCTGTCAGGGGGAATCTCATGGGAGGGGGCTTTATTTTAATATGTTGAGTAAAAAAACAGCTGGAGAACATGGGAGGGAGTTCAGTGGATTTTAACAGGCTGTTTTGAATGGGCTGATGCTAGAATAAATAGAGGAGGATTCCATTAGTTAGGGGAGGAGATCAATCAAACAGGAGAGACAGTGGAGAGTGCAGAAAAAAGATAGTTCAGAAAATCAAAGATAGTTTAAAAATCAGAAAAGAAAGGTTTCAGAAATCAGGGAGGGAGATAGAAAAGAAAATTTTTGCTGTTTGATTGAAGTTGAAAATTTTGCTTTTCCTCACCTTTTTGTGTTTGAAATCAGCATCAACTGCTTTGTTCTATTCGAAATTTGGGGTTTCTTTCCTTTGAGGGTCCGAAAATCAGAAACTGTGTTTCAATCTTGTGTCGGATTCATCTATTACCTGTTGAGTAATATTGGAGTTTCCTGGGTCTCAACTGAGCCTTGTTGAGTCTTTTACTTGGACATTGGGTACTGTTTCATTGAGTTACTACTGTTTCATTCTGCCTGGGGGTGCTATTGCTGCTGTATTTGTTGTTGTTGCTGCTGTCCTTTGCTACTGCTGCTGACTTCTCTATCCTTCTTCTTTGCATTTCAGCATCCAGGTACACATTTTGAATCTCACCTTGATGTAACAGTAACAATGAGTATTGAAATGAAAGGCGCGGAGAATTTTTCAGTCATTTGGTGTTGTGCCTATAGTCTTATAAAGTGTTAATAGATTTGTGCAAATCTTTAGGTTGTAACTCAATAAGAAAATACAGCAGGTAGTTTCGTATCTAATTGAAAACGTAGTTTGTTTAATTATTGTGATTTACAATGGTTTAGCTTGTTTAGTTTGTACGTATGATGTAATTATGTAATTCGTGAAATGCACGAGTAATTGGTATATCAATAACTAGACTTCATTTTTTATTTATATTCTGTATGTATAAGGTAGATTGCTACTAACCTGGACAAATGCCATATAGCTTTAAATCATTTAATTTAACTCTGTCACGTCCGGATTCCATTAGACAGTTTCGAATCCAATTAGTAGCATCTCCTAATAAGTAGTTGATTCCATTAATCAAGCCCAAATAAGTTAGTTTAAAATTCGAATTTGAAGAACATTTAGTGTAAGTTTAGTATTTTTATTAATCTTGCCTGCAATCTCCTTTAGCAAATTAACAACATGTTCACCCGTGAAATAAGGCACGAGACAATTCCCGCCTCATAAACAACTAATCAGATAATCAAACAAGAATCCGGAGTTGGCCAAGCATGCAATTTAATTAGAATGTATTTTCTTTCTTCCATTTCTTAGAGACGAACATAATAAAGATGTAGTCATTGTAGGTTTGCCCGATTCATAAAATGAGACGAGCCTCGCCAAATGAGATGCACAAACTGCGGGGCCCTCATAAATGTACATATTAAATACTTAGAATCCGGGATGGGTCATTTAGCGAATTTCATGACCCTCCCCAAAAATAATAACGTGATAGTCTCTTTAGGCGTGTTTTAGTAATATTATTTTCTTAAATTCGGGTGCGCATTTATGTGACCCAAATTCAAATCTCAACGGAGTCGAAATGTGTTAACAACTACGGGTGCATTGATTGTGACGTGGTTCGAGATGCATTTTCACGACGTTGCAATTCTATAAAAATAAATGATAATAATAAAAGCGGTTTAAACTTAATAAAAGCACATAAGTCACAACATGTATTTAAATCAGATATTTAGCCATTATAACAATTTAAGCGACCATGCTAGAACCACGGGATTCGAGGGTGCCTAACACCTTCCCTCGGGTCAACAGAATTCCTTACTTAGAATTTCTGGTTCGCAGACTTCATTTGGAAAGTCGAATATTTTCCTCGATTTGGGATTCAAGATAAACCGGTGACTTGGGACACCAAAAGCCAAACCTTTCCCAAGTGGCGACTCTGAATTAAATAAATAATCCCATTTCGAATATTGTCACTTAAATTGAAAAAACTCCCTCGCGCATTAACCCTTCGGGGCGGGCGCGCAAAAAGGAGGTGTGACAGCTCTGGCGACTCCGATGGGGACTTTTGAACCCAGAACCACTGGTTCAAGGTTCAAGAATTCGAGCTTAGAATAATTGTTATATTTGGCTTTATTATATGATCTTTATTACATGTTTTGGCATAATGTGTTAAATGTTGTCTTTTACCGCTTTGATATTATTTGAACTGTATATAAACTGTGTCGAACCCTTCTCTTTTCACCTTCGGGGATGTGCTTACTGGTTGAGACTCCCTATTCTGTTAGTGTCATACCCTGAAATAAAAAAGAGGCTCAGACAAGTTACGAAGCCGGATGGCCTTTTGGTTCCCGGTAAGTTGCCCCCTCCTCGACTCGAGTTGTCCGCTCGGGTACACAGTCTAGAACATATACCCAGGTTATAAACCTAGTATAACGAAACCTCATGCCGGATCCCTAGTAGGAACGCTTATTTGCATCATGTTACATTTGACATAGGGGACTCAACACAGGGGTTGGGTCCGTCTAGGACAGGTAACCTGAAATGAAAAGACCATCCTGCTGCATCCCGTTTGTTTTGCGCATTTATTTGCTTCAGATCTGCATGTTGATCGGTTTCTAAAAAAAGAAAACAATTCAAAAAGGAAAGAAAAATAGCAGCGTAGGGAGATAATTACTTATTTTGAAAAAATAAAACCAACAAGTAGTGTCAAAACCTCGCCGGAATTTTCTAAAAAAAAATGAAAACAAAAATTTGTCTTTTAGTTGATTTATTATTAAAAAAAAACATATAAAAAAATCCTTTAATCACTTTCAAAATCCAAAAAAATATATTTATTTAAAAAAGGGAAAAATTCAAAAAAAATGTTGTTTCTGTTGTAGTGTCTCTTTTATAAATTCAGACTAATAGTCCAAATGCTTCCCTAAAAAAAAGATTTTTTTTAGTCTTTATCTCTTTTCAAAAAAAATAATAAAAAAAATAAATATATAAAAAAATAAAAATAAAAATCCAGAAAAATATTTTTTTCTTTCTAAAAAAGATTGTATTCAGGAGGGGTTTAGTTTATTTACTCTACGCTTGATCAAGCCCGAACTACGCCGGTTTGATTCTCACAGGGTGTGAGATACGTAGGCAACCCTCATCGGGTCCAACTTCCCCTTTTTTCAAAAATAGCCAAACTGCCTGAATTTTAATTTATGAGTCGGGTGATGTCGTTTTGTCAAGAATAGCCAAATGTTCCAAAAAGGGACGCCGGAAGGCTGACTTTGCATAAACAACCATTTTTGGTCATTTTTTGTAAATTGTTTTGACCAAATTGCCCAATGGCCTTAGGATCCTCGTCCCCGAGGGTCTGCGAGGCCATATTCCCAATGTCGGGTCACCATTCTGAAAAAAAGAGTCATAAATAAATCAAGTGATGTTGTTGTTGTCAAAAAACAGCCGAACGTTCCCGAAAGGGATGACAGAAGGCTGACTTTGCATAAACGGCCACTTTTGATCATCTTTTAAAGTTTTGATCGATTGACCCTCACAGCCTTAAAATCTTCATCCCCGAAGTGCTGAAAGTCCGTGTTCGAAAATCGGATCTTTCTTTCTAAAATATAGTCAAATCATTTTTGCTTAACCACCCTAATAAATGTGCAGGATGAGCACAATACAAAACAAACCCTTTTTAATAATGACCAAGATCCCTTTTGAGTTGCGATTATGGTGGAATGACCTAGGCAAGGAAGGGCAACATAAAGTAAAGAAGTATCTGAAAGATCTCCCGGATTTACTAGACATCCAGCCTCGGGGTGATGTTATCAGATCGTTGGTTACTTGCTGGGATTCGGCACACAATGTATTTCATTTCTCAGACTTTGAGCTCACCCCGACATTGGAAGAAATAGCGAGATACATCGGAAGTGATGAAGCTCCACTAAGGTTCAAGTACTTGATTGCACCTAGGGCCGTCACTGTACACCGGTTTTTGGATTTCCTAAAAATACCCCGAACATTTCATCATCCAGATTTTGCAAAAGGTTTCTGCAGTCTCCGCCTCATATATGCTAGATACGGCCACGTGGGCGGGTTCAATAAGCCAGACCTCAAACTATGCAGTAGAGGTAACCGACAAAAGTGGGATGAACACAGGCTGATAGCTTTTATGATAGCTTTTTTGGGTCTCATAGTGTTCCCAAGGAAAGACGGAAACATCGATTTAAAAGTAGTTAGGGTCGTCAGTACATTGCTCACCCATGATAAGAGTACTCTGGCGCCTATGATTATGGCTGACATCTTCCGGGCTCTCACTGTTTGCCGAGCCGGGGGCGACTTTTTCGAAGGATGTAACCTATTGTTGCAAATGTGGATGACCGATCATTTATGCCACCGCTCCCCGCTCTTAGGTTACGGTTCAAAGGGGTTTGTCTGTCCGAGGGAGTCACAGCTTGGACGTCATTCTTCCGAACTCTCATTGCCAACCAAATTCAATGGACGCTCGGATGGCTGCCTATTGAGGAAATCATATACATGCCGGCAACCAGGCCCCACTTTCTGTTGATGGGACTTAAAAGCATCCAACCCTATGCACCGTATCGGGTATTGAGGCAACTTGGGAGGTATCAAGTAGTGCCGAAAGATGAAGACTTGAGTACCCAAGTGGTTGAAATCAGTCTGGACGGTCGGTTCCCCGAAGAAGAAGTTCGCCAGATCTGGAGTGATTGTCAACATCTGACGGCAAACACTTGTGTGTTGGATACAGCTAAAGGAGAAGTTTCCCCGGGGTATCACGCTTAGTTTAGAGGTGACATGTCCTGCGAGAGACCAGCTAAAAGACCTCATTTCAAAGATTTCGCTGAGTCATCCCAGGAACAATGGAACTGGTTAGCAAAGGAGAAAGGTTATCGGGCAGAGATCGGTGAGTTGAAACAACAGGTTGAAAGTCTGAAATTCAATAACAGTATGCAGGTCGCTGCAGATCGAGGCAAAAAGAATAGATTGGCCCAAGAAAATGAAGAACTTGGAGCCCAAATCCAGAAATTGAGAATGGCTCTTGATAAACAACCAAGGAGTCGATCAGACGAGCAGTTGATAAAAGGGCTGAGAAGTGAAGTCAGGGAATGGCGAGATGGTTTAGAAGAGTCTGAAAACATCATGGCAGAGCTCAAAGTACAGTGGGGAACAAAAGCAGATAAGCATCGCCGATACTTGAATCAATTGAAACACGACCACGAGGAAACTATTGCCAACATGAAGAGAAAAGTGGCTGCACTTGAGGTTAAAGCAGTTAAGCAGGCCGAGGATTTCCAAATTGAAAGCAGACACTGTTACGACTTGTTGGCCCAAATGGAGGTAGAAGTACGGCAATTGAAAAATCAGCATATGCAGGATTCTCAAGCGTTAAAAACATGCAGTGATCAGATAAAACGCCTGTTTATAGAAAAGAGGTAAACCAGGGACAAGATTGGGACCATTGCCCATGCCATCATCAGAAGGTGTCTACGGTGTGAAAACATGACCAGCATTACTGTTCTCTCGGCAGTGATGGTTTATGTCAAGCAGACCAAGCATGAGCTGGAACAACTTGAAAGGGATCTCACACCTAAGACCGCGGCGAGGCCGAACGATGCCCCGCGGGCACCAATTTTCGAAACCTTAATGCATTCATAGGTCGAGTCTGTATCTTAGCATCTTCGGTCCATCTTTTCGCATCAGGGTGCATTAGTCCGTTTGAGTCTGTACTTATTTTCAAGGTTTGTTATTTTCCCTTGTAATAGATTGAGTCCCTTGTACTTACTTGGTTGTAATAGATTGATTCAGTAATAAATCTGTGCTTCTTTTACACTCATCTATTTTGAACTACGTAATGATTTGATTCACGCGGCATCATGATACGTAGGCAATCCTCATCGGATCCGGTCACATTTTTAACTGCAAATAATAATAATAATAATAATAATAATAATAATAATAATAATAATAAAAACAAAGAAAGAAAAATGGTAATAAATAAAAGAAAAGCTTAAAGAGAAGCCGGAATGACGCATGTCTTTGTTGCAAGCATGTAGAAACCCACCTAACTGTATAGGTGCATCACACCCCAATGTGGGATTACCTGTCTGTTGTTTGTTTCAAACTAACCATTTGTTTGCTGATAAGCATTAGGTTCCTAGACAAGTGGTTTGGTTTTGTGGTAATCTGGCCTCACATTCGTACTTCACGAGATCAAAAGGAAACGTTCAGCCACCCGTCGCTAAATCAAGAGGAAGTGTTCATACATACTTCACAAGGTCGAAAGGAAGTGTCGAAATGTCTTCAGAAGTTCCTCTGCCAACGATTCCTATTTCGGAGGAAAGTTCAATCTCAGCCATCCCAACTTCTGAGTCAGCAACGGTCGAGGAAAATAGAATTCTACGTCTCCGCATGATGGAAATGTGGGACGCCTGGGCCAATGGAAAAGAGCCACCAAGTGCGATCCCTGGATTCCCTGAGCTTTTTCCTAGGGCAAGTGGGACCTCCAACACCCCCATAAGTTATCCAAATACCCCACTGGGATTTCCTACCACCTCAACCTACTTTACTGGAACACCTTCTGAGTCTCTCCCCCAGGTGTTAGCTTCCGGTGCGGCTTCAAACATATTCATTGCTCCACCTTGTTTAGCCACGGCACAACCTGTTTTACCCAGGCCTAACTTCGATTCATCATCCTTCACATTTCAAGCACCACCTCTTCCATTGGAACCTAGCCAGTTCACTACCAACGTTTACCCTCAGCCGTCTCGGTACGAGTTTATCGCAGGGCAGGAGAAAGCCGAGAAAACACCTGAACAAGAGGAAATGACCAGAAAAATGAGAAGCATGGAGCAAACTCTCAAAAATATAGAGGGTCTGAGCGGGAAAAAGAGCATATCTTACGCTGACCTGTGCATGTTCCTGCACGTACATCTGCCTTTTGGTTTCAAAACCCCAAAGTTTGAGAAATATGACGGGCATGGAGACCCCATAGCCTACCTCAAAAGGTACTGCAACCAGTTGCGGGGAGCGGGCGGAAAAGAAGAGCTTCTTATGGCCTACTTTGGAGAAACTTTGATCGGCATTGCTTCTGAATGGTATACGGATCAGGAAGTATCTCATTGGCACATTTGGGACGACTTGGCTCGGGATTTTGTCAGGCAGTTTCAATATAACATCGACATTTCCCCCGACAGGAATTCATTGTCGAATCTAAAGAAGAAGCCTTCGGAGAGCTTCCGAGAATATGCTGTCAAATGGCGCGAACAAGCGGCCAGAGTCAAACCTCCGATGGATGAAACAGAAATGGTCAGTGTTTTCCTTCAAGCCCAAGAGGCTGATTATTATCAAAACATGATGTCTGCATTGGGAAAGCCGTTTGCTGAAGCCATCAAAATCGGTGAAATGGTGGAGAATAGGTTAAAAACAGGGCGAATCTTGAGTCAGTCTGCTATAAGGGCCACCTCCCAAGAAATCCAAGGCGGGTCTAGTGGAGGAGCAAACCGAAAGAAGAAGGAAGAAGCAACAATAGCAACTTCGAGTGTAAGAAAACCTCATCCGTCCAGATTTCATTTCTCTGAAAGAGCCCCGCAACACTACTACCCCCATCAAGATGCTTATGCTATGAACCTTCATCCCTACACAGTAATGAATGCACAACCATATATTAGGCCACAACAACAATTTCACCAAAAGCAAGCTCAATTTCCAAGAAATCAACCTCCTCACCAAGCTCAGTATAATCCTCGACCTCCACAAAATAATCTCCCCTACAACGCCCGCACTCGAGAGCCGCCCAGGAAAACAGACTTCACACCTATTGGTGAGTCATATTCCAACCTTTTCCCTAAATTGGTCCAAATGGGTTTGTTACAACCCGTACCCCCAAATAGGCAAAACCTAGAGTCACCCTCTTACCAACCTGGTGCCTGTGAGCACGTGATTCACGAAAACTACTCCAAAATAAATCAAAAATAAAGTTAATTTCTTATAGTGTGCAATTTTGGAAATTGTGTTACGTTTATTAATTGTTTGTGTTTTTGTCCGTAAATGTTGGCTTTGTTATAATTAAACGAAATTAAAATAAAAATATATATGTTTCATGCATATCTAGGATTTAATTATGCATTTAATAATTGATTCAAAAATAAAAATCACAAAAATATGCATTTGTTCTAGTTTTAATGTTTCACTGTGTGATTAACGCTTTGTCTATGTGTTAAATAATTGTTAAAAGGTAATTAATATCTTTGGAAGGGTAATTTTTGTTTTTATAATTTTAATTAAGATTTAATAATTAAGAATAAAATTAGAAAATAAAAAAATAAGTTGTAAAAAAGAAAAACCGGACCTGGACTTAAATCCAGGCCCAAACAAAGTGAATCCCACAGCCCAATCCAAATGCCCATGTCCGATCCAATTCAGCTACGCCAAACGACGTCGTTTGGTTATCATTCATCAAGGGCCGTTAGATTAGATCAATTCAATGGCTAAGATCTCATTACCCTAACCCGTGATCCTTACCCGACCCACTGCCCCGACTCAGCCCGACCCTGGCATTAAACCAAACGACATCGTTTGGTTTAATGAACGAATCCTGGCCATTCATTCTGCCTGATCTAACGGTCAGCATCAATCCACCCTTCCCCTATATAAGGCCCAAACCCTTACCCCGGCCCCCTAACTAAACACCCCCCTCTTCACTATTCATCATCTTCCTCAAACACACCCCTAACCCTAGCCGCCCTAGCATCCCACCGCCTGAAACCCGGCGGCAACAACGCCGCCGGTCACCAAAATAACACCCCAGACTCCTCACCATTTCCTCTACACGGATCTGGCCTTAGTTTCCTTCGAATCAGACCCCAACCCTTCGAATCTTAAATCGAAGGTTGGTCTGAAAACTCAACCCTTTCCAATGGCTTCCAAAATAACACCACAGCTTCCCCTAAATACCCTCACCACAGATCTGTTAGTTGCATGGCTCGAATCCTACTGGAATCGCTCGAATCTTCATTTGAAGATTCGAGTGAAACCTAACCCTACTCGGATTCCTTCCAAATTAACACCAAATGACCCCTAGGCTTCCCTCACCCTTGTGTCGTCTTTGGTTCCCTTCGAATCTGCCCTGAAATGTTCGGAATTAAAATCCAAGATCTGAAACCCTAAATTTTCCAATCTTGGAATCTTTTTCAATTCAAACGAAGGATTGAGGTTTAATCGACCTTAGTCGAAGTATTTTCAGTTGAAAATACTTCGACTAAGGTCTGTTTGATTTCAAAAAGTTCGAATCTGAGTTGAGTTTGAGTCCGGTTGAATTTGAAGGTTCAGAGGTATTTTTTCTATTTTCTTATGTGTATTCTACGTGTATTTTATGTTTGTTTCATTAGTCTGTTTAATTTTTTTTCATAATTTTCTAGTCAATTCTATGATTCTGCCTTATACCCGTCCATTTGATCCTAATTATACCATTGTTTCTGTCAGTATGATTATTTACAATGTGTGTAATAGACTCGATTAAGTTCGTCGATTAGTTATATTATGAATTCTCGTTTATAATAATACTGATTGAAATAATCTGTTTCTATAGACTGTTTGTTGACAATTGTTGTAGATAATCAGTTTAAATTAATACTCCTCAGTTAAATCACCCTTGTTTACATTTCAATGAGTCTGTTAAAATGAATGCTGTGTATATGTTGATTTCTGAACCAGTAAGTTTCAGGGCATTGTCAGTATACTGACAATGCCCCTGCATTCATGTTGATCTGAATTTCAATTCAATTTTGTTGGTTCTGTTAAGTTCTGCATAGTGTTAATGTGTTTGTATGCAAGTTCAGCTGCTCAATCTGAATTTAGCTTGTCCATTAGTTATTAGACATTGAGTTTGTTGGGTCAATTAACTAACAATGGAAGGACATAATGTTGTTTGATTTAGGAATTGGTTGTTAGCTGCTAAACAAGTTTAATTCAGATAACTTGGACAGTAATTACAGTAGGATTTCAGGGACATTTCCGGGAATGAAACAGATAAAACAATGAGGGTAATATGTTAACAGTAGTGTGCTGAAAGTGTAAAGTTAATGGCTATTATTTAATGTGATAATGGGAAACAAAGGGTAATGGGGCTGCTTAAAATCAGGATAAGATCACTTAAAGTATTTAAAAGCAGATTTTAATGGGACTTTATGATTTTTAAAAGAAGAAAGGGGTCCGGACAGTAGGCTAAAAAAGAGGGGCAGACCTGTATAAGACAGGAGGAATTGGGACTGATTTAAAGATCAGATTTTTGAGGGAGATTTGAGGAGAGATACACAGAGGGAAAAGATAAATTTGAGAGAGGAAAATCATAAGCAGAAAATCAGAAATGAAAATCTGAAGAGGAAGAAGGAAACAGAAAAAGAAACAAAAAGAGAACACACATATACACACACAATCTGAAACATATGTAGAAGAAGAAAAGAAAATCAGAAACATATTTTTGAATCTGTCCGGGTCTGTTTTTTAGTGGCATTTTTTCTGGTTCAAATCTGAAATTTCTTAAAAAATACTGTTACTGTGCATTTGGTTTCCTCGGGTCTTATTATTGCTCAAATCTGTGGAAAGACTGCTATTCTGCTGATTTTGTTACTGCTGCTACTGCTGAAATTTACTCGTTCTACCTTCATTTCCAGGTACATACCTTTTAAACTCATGTTGTGAAAAGCTTCAACACGGCAAATAAATGAAGTTTGGAGTTATAATTCTGCTTTCTACTCATCTAAGTCCTTTAGTTTAAATTTCAGTTTTATTTCGTGTTGGTTAATTAGTGGTGAATTCAACACGATGGCTATAAGTTAATTGCCTTATTTTGAAATTCGTATAAAAGTTTGTAATAATGTTATCCATTTCGAAATCCCATTAGTATAGTTATATTTGAATTGTCAAAATAAGGAATATGGCATAAAAATGAGCCATTGATTACATCCCGTAATGTCTTCAGCTAAATGTAAAGTAGAATGGAAGTATCAAGAAGTTACATTATTAGTATATCTTGCAAAATATGATTTTGTTTAGATTGATATAAGTTATATGTTCATATATGGCATGATGACAGGTATACATATAATCATATGAGTAAGGTGAGTTGGTATAGCTCGTTACGATGTTAGAATATTATAAATGTTTAAGCGTACAATTATGTTGTATATAATGCAATTTTATTGAATCAATTCGAATAATAACCCCTTTCTCATCAATTTGATTATTTATCGTTATAAACAAATTAACTAAGCAATTATAATTTTGGATTAAAAACAAGCATATGAGAATGAGATGGGATGTATAAGCACAAATTGCAACATTTTATATCAAGGGTATGTAGAAATGAATGACAACGTTTTATATCAATGGTAAGTAGAAATAGAACTTGCACTAAATAAAAATAATGAAGATTCTTCAAAAATACTTCTTCCCTTCATAAATCATTTTTTTAATGTTTCATATGCAATTCATTCTTTGGTATATATATATATGTTGTATTTGCTAAAAATAGTGTTAATCATATTTTTATTCTTTTCTTTGAATTTGAATAGTCTGGATGAATATAATTTATACGCGGAAATTATAATCGACGGTCAACATTTAATAAATTGTGAATTCTTTTAAAAAAATTTAAAGGCATCCCTTAAATGTGAATTTCTCAGGATTTTCATATAAAATGTGTAGATATAATAAACAATTCGTGGAAAACCCATAATACCATTACGAATATTTGGCGTAATTAGGGATGCGTTCGCGTAACCTGATTATATTTCTAAAAGCAATTCGAATTATGCGTTCGCGCAACTTCGAGTGAACATTTTAATAAAAGGGATTTCTCCGAGGAAGTCAAAATAATTTCATATAACCCGAGATGTGCAGTTCATTGTTTAAATACAAGGGTGACGATGTTCTTAATTTTATTTTAGATTTTGAACATATGAGTTTTATTAAAAAATATAATATGGTCAATTTTATTGTGTACACGTATGCGTGGCACGATCCCCTGTAATTATAAAAGGTATATAATACGAATATATGTACGCGTAATTCGTTTATATAATTGTAAACAATAAGCAAAAGCGGTAATAAAATCATGCAATGAAAACGTATTTATTAAAATCAAGATAATTAAGCCAAGAATAAAAGAAGTTGAGCGACGTGCTAGAACCACGGAATTCGGAAATGCCTAATACCTTCTTCCGGATTAACAGAATTCCTTACTCAGGATTTCTGGTTCGCAGAATAACAAACAGAGTCATATTCTCCTCGATTCAGGGATTAAAACCGGTGACTTGGGACGCCTTAAAATACCCAGGTGGCGACTCTGAAATAATTAAATAAATCCCGTTTCGACTGTCCTTCAATTGGAGAAAACTCCCTGCGCGCCCCGCGGGCGCGGAAAAAGGAGGTGTGACAGCTCTGGCGACTCTGCTGGGGAATTTACCACTGTAACCCAGAACCACTGGTTCAGGGTTTAAAGAATTCGAGCTTAAAATATCTATGTTAATTGGCTTTATTTACTATATGATTTTCAACTGTTTACATGCTAATATGCTGAATGTTTTTTTTACCGCTTTAATATTATTTGAATTGTGAATATATACAACTGCTACGAAACCTCCTTCTTTCTGAGTCTTCTGAATTTATGGTGTACACATGCGCGTGACCCACCTTTCTGTTAAAGTCATACCAAATAAGACGGAGTTGGGACAAGTAACTAGGCCGGGTAGACTTTCGTGCTCCCGGTACGTTGCCCCCACTTCGGCTCAAACTGTCCGTTTGGGTAAGCCAGGTTTAGAACAATCAACCTCAGGTTTTTCACCTAGAATAACTCAGCCATGTACCGGATCCCTAGTAGGAACGTCTATTTGCATCATGTACATTTGGCCTTGGAGACTCAACACAGGGGTTGGGTCTGTCTAGGACAGGTGAACCCGAAATAAAAAGACCATCCTGATGCATCCTACTTGCTACCTGTGCATTCATTTGCATCGAACATGCTTGTTGACCAGCTTAAATGAAATCATGGTGAGAACCGAGGAATAAAATGGGTTGTTTTAAAAATTCCCAAAAATAGTTTTAAATCTTGAAATAAAGGTATAAATAAAAAATTGAAAATGATTTTTTTTAGTGTATATTTTTAAAATGAGTCTTGACTTTATTAAAATTAAATTTCAGATACAAAATGAGCACCACACAAAACCCCCCATCCACAAATACAGAAGAGTTTCTATTTCAACTTCAAATGTGGTGGTATGAATTAGTCGAAGATGGTCAAAAATGGGTCGTCAAGCATTTGGGAAATCTCACGGATATTATGAAAGTTAAACCCCGTGATGATCTGATTGCGGCGTTAGTAACTTTTTGGGACCCTGTTCACAATGTCTTTCGTTTCTCTGACTTCGAACTTACTCCTACATTAGAGGAGATAGTTGGATATGCTGGTTTTGATGAAAGTCTAAGAAATCAAAGCCTGATATTCACAAAGGCTCCCTCGGTACATCGATTCTTCGCTCTTCTGAACATCAGCAGTCAAATCAGGAAAAGCAATGTCATCAATGGATGTTGTTCTTTCAACTTCTTGTATTCAAGGTTCGGAAAGCCATATGGATTTGAAATTCATGAGAAAGGCCTTACTAACAAGCAAAACAAAGACACCTGGCAGATTCACCGTCGCTTCGCCTTCATGGTGGCTTTTCTAGGAATCATGGTCTTCCCAAAAAAAGAGCTAACAATTGATATTCGCACGACAAAAGTTGTACAGGTCCTCACCACCAAGAAAAATCACATCCTTGTCCCCATCATTCTCTCAGATATTTATCGGGCGTTGACTTTATGTAAATCAGGAGCGAAAGTCTTCGAAGGATGCAAAATTTTGTTGCAAATGTGGGTGATTGAACATCTCCAACAACAGCCCAAGATCATACAGTATGGGCCAAGCAATGATAATTTCATCGAGAGTTATGAGGAGAGAATGAAAGATTATAAGTCTCCAGAAGAGATAGAAGCATGGGTATCTCATCTAAGGGCGTTAACGGCAAATCAAATTAAGTGGACTTTGGAATGACTCCCGATGAAGGAAGTAATACACATGTCAACCTCAAATAGTTATCTGCTACTATTGGGATTGAGAAGCATCCAGCCATATGCGCCACTAAGAGTCCTAAGACAACTAGGGAGATATCAAGTAGTTCCTGATGACGAAGATTTAAGTATGCAAGTAATCGAATTACACCCAGAAGCCACTATTCCCGAGGCTCTAATTCAGCAAATGTAGAATGGATGTCGATACTTGAAAAGTGATACTCAAGTCCCAGACACTACAAGGGGTGAAATAAATCCCGGATATGCAAGGTGGTTCGAGAAACGGTCTCGCGTGGATGATGTACCAGAAACCGAGCTAAGAAGGCCAACAAAAAGACCCCATGTTCAAAGCTTTAATAATAAAATCCAAGAGCGATTGATTTGGGGAGAAAAGGAAAAAGGGTACAAAGCAACTATCCATGCCCTAAAGGAAAATCTGAGGAGCCTCAGTCTCGAGAAAGATTTGCAAGCACAAGAAGCCGAAGGCGAGAAGAAGAGTCTAGCTTGTGAGAATGAAAATCTTCACGCTCGATTCCAAAAAATGAAAAGAGTTTCTGAAACACCAAAGAGGAGTTGGAAGGATCAAAAAACCATCGCCAATCTTTTTGAAAGAATGCAAGATTATGATTCCATTCTTGCGGAAAACGAAAGGGCGTTGAGCAAAGCTAAAGAAAGAATCCAACAATTAAACGAAGAGGCCAGATCTAATAAGGAACGCCAAGTAAGGCAATCCGAAGAAGACATGGCACAATTCAAGAAGGAAAAAGACCATTGGATAAGATCAGAAGACCAACTTCGTGCACAACTAGAAGAGGCAAGAAGATGCAACAGAGAACATCAACAAGCAGACATCAACAAGGAAAGAGCGCAGGCAAGATTAGAGCAGGCCAGACTCCGAGCTCTATTAGAGTCAGCTCTAGATCGTGAAAACCGTGCCAGAGATATAGCCACCACTCGCCAGCAGCAATTGCAGAACCAAGACCAACGTCTCCAGGATTTCAGGGCACTAATTCACGACCTGGCGGTCTACACCTCTCAAAGTTATGTAAACTGCCAAGGAATGGATTATGAAAGGTTTACAGAGCATGCACCCATTTTTGCCCGCCATCTAGCAATGGAATTGGAAAGGATGTATCGCACGCTGGGAGGTCATCCAGGTCAAGCCCCACATTGAGCAGATAATCCAATAATTGACAACAAAAGTGGAAAGTGGGGCATGTTGTGAGATGTTAAGAATTGTATCTTATTTTTATTTAAGTGTGTGTGTTTTATACCATTTTCTTAAAGTTTTCAAATGTAATTCCATCTTTGTATAATGAATAAAAGTGTTTGCCTTATGTCTGAACTACGCAAGGTCTGATTCATGCGGGGGCATGATACGTAGGCAATCTCTATAAGATTCGACCACCACAATAAAAGATATATATTAAAAGTAAATAATGATAAAAATTTCAAAAAAGCTGGGACGATGCAAGCAACCGAGCAAATGCATAATAGAAAGGGATTATTTATCTAGGAGCATTGCATCTCAACGTGTAATTTTATATATGTGTTAAACTCTAAAAACTAACAGTTTGTTTATTTCCAGAATTCAAGCAGTTAGTTTCTCTAAAGAGTATACTGGCATATTATCATTATCACACGAGATCAAAAGGACCAATACCCGAAAGTATGTCTATCCCAGATGTTGACACATGTATTGAGCTAGAGGAGATGGATGTAGGGAAAATAAAAGAAGAGATGTTTAAACTCAAGCAGCAAATGGCTGAGATGTACCAAGCCTGGTCTACAGGACAGTTGCCCCCATCTTACCCAACTAACCCTGCTCCATCAATGACCCAAGCTCAGGATAATCTTACCACTGAATTATCCCCAAATTTCCCCATTTACCAACACTACCGAGGAACCACCTCTCAGACACCGCAGTCTCCCCCTCCTAAACCAGTTCCATACTTTCCTCCACCTGTAACTCCTGTCTTTGTGGCACCTCCTACAGCTACACTCCACAAATCTCCTAGTGAGCCTACATTCCAGGCCCAGGACAACCAATATTACCCCCGGAGCCCACCCTCAAAGCCTCCGAAATCCATTCAACTACTCCTCGTTTTGACCTCCCAACCGAAATCGACAAACCAGTCAAAAATGTTGAACAAGAAGAGATGTTCAGAAAGGTCAAAAGCCTAGAACAATCGTTCCGAGACATGCGAGGGTTAGGAGGACAGGTCAGTGTGGCCTACAAAGATCTATGCTTATTCCCAAATGTACAATTACCAGTTGGCTTCAAGATGCCCAAATTTGACCTATACAATGGGCACAGCGACCCAGTAGCCCACTTAAGGGGTTTTTGTAGCAAGATGCGAGGAGCTGGGGGAAAGAATGAATTATTGATGGCTTACTTCAGTCAAAGTTTAAGCGGATCAACTTTGGAGTGGTATACACGCCAGGACCATGGGAGATGGTACACCTGGGATGACCTGGCACAGGTATTCGCATGCCATTTCCAATACAATCTGGAAATCATCCCAGATCGACTATCTTTGACAAAATTTGAGAAGAAACACAATGAAAGTTTCAGAGAGTATGGCTTCTGGTGGAGAGAACAGGCAGCAAGAGTGGATCCTCCAATGAAGGAGAGTGAAATGGTAGACTACTTCCTCCAAGCCTTGAAACCAACTTACTATGCCCATTTGGTTTCAGCGGTAGGGAAATGGGAGGTATGGTGGAAGAAGGCCTCAAGACAAATAAAATTATGAGCTATTCAGCAATTAAGGCAACTACTCAAGCTATTCAAGGCGGAGTAGGAGGAATCGGAAGAAAGAAGAGGGAGGAAGCAGCGGTAGTTGATTCAGGAGTTTGGTCGGGACCCAGAAGTTCACCGCCTTACTATAATCAACATCGACCTCACCAATCAACTCACCACCACAATTCATCTCAACACTACTATCACCCTTCGGAACCTCATTTTTCCATCAACCATACACAAGCATACAATCATCCACCGACACACGCTAACTGGCGTACTCCTGCCATACCAGGTACTTACCCACGAGCCTATCCCGGACCAGGTTTCAGGCCGAGGCCAGCATTCAGGGGAGAAAGGGAACAGAAAAAGAAAACCTACACTCCATTGGGAGAGTCGTACACCAGTCTGTTCCACAGGCTGAGACAGCTGGACATGCTAAGACCAATACAATCCAAGCTACCCAATCCTCCTCCAAAGAATCTGGATTACACCATTAGCTGTGAGTATTGCTCCGGTACACCAGGCCATGATAAGGAGAAATGCTGGCATTTGAAAAATGCAATACAAGAGCTGATTGATACTAATAAAATCGAGGTTCAAACCCCCGAAGCTCCCAATATCAATAAAAATCCAATGCCAGCCCATCAAGAGGCCAATATGATAGAAATCATACAAGCTGATGGGGAGACAAAGAAGCCATCACAAACTGTCATGATGATTAAGTCTCATGAAGCCAAGCCAGATAAGCAGTTAACAGAGAAGAAGCCAGTACCTAAGCAGAGTAGAAATGGTGATGAACCATCTGTGGTAGACGAGAAGGGGTCTTCGAGCAAGGTTGCCACAAAGCAAGAAAGGTTGAAAGTGATAGTACCAGGGGTTGCCAGTAAACCCATTGTAGTCGTGGAAGGAGCCCGTTTAGATCGGGTTATTATCAAACCTGTAACCCAGTTACCAGTAATCAACAACAAAGCTATTCCATGGAACTATGAACGGGTGACTGTAATGTACAAGGGAAAAGAAGTCAAGGAAGAAATATGTGAGGTGCAAGGCTTGACTCGTTTGGGGAAGATGTTTTACTCCCGAAGAGTTAAGAAAAACTAAAAATAATCCAACACCAATAAAGAGAGCTGTGACAGAAGAAGAAGCGGAAGAGTTTTTAAGAAAAATGAAGCTCCATGATTATTCTGTTGTGGATCAACTAAAAAAGACGCCCGCTCAAATTTTATTATTGTCATTACTGATCCACTCAGAGGAGCACCGTTTGGCTTTGATGAAAATCCTGAATGAGGCTCATGTTCCTGAAAAAATCTCTGTAAATCATTTGGGAAGAATAGCCAATAGAATCTTTGAGGCAAACAGAATTACATTTTCTGATGATGAATTGCCTGTGGAAGGTACCGAGCACAACAGAGCTCTTTACCTCACCGTGAAATGTGAAAACTCTGTAGTAACCCGGGTATTGGTTGACAACGGGTCAAGTGCAAACATCTGCCCTCTCTCCACTTTAAGCAAATTAAAAATCAAAGAGGAGAGGATCCAGAAGAATAGTATTTGCGTACGGGGGTTTGACGGTGGAAGCAGAGATTCATTTGGCGACATAGTGTTGGAACTAACAATAGGGCCAGTTGAATTCACAATGGAATTTCAAGTGTTGGACATAACTGTTTCTTACAACTTGTTGTTGGGTCGACCATGGATCCATGCTGCTAAAGCAATCCCGTCAACACTACATCAGGCTGTCAAGTTTGAATGGGATCATCAAGAAATAGTTGTGCATGGGGAAGAAAGTTTAAATGCTCGCAGCAGTGCCATTGTACCGGTCGAGGGAATAGAAAATGACCAGGGACCATGGGTATACCAAGTGTCCGATACAGTGTCGGTAGAGAAAATTCCAGAGGGGAAGTACCTTCCGAATCCAAAGATAACCTCTGCATCAGTCATGGTAGCTTATGAAATGTTAAAAAATGGTTTTATACCCGGTAAAGGTCTGGGCTCATCGTTGCAAGGAATTACACAACCAGTATCTCTCCCCGAGAACTGGGGAACATTCGGTTTAGGGTTCATACCCGCTATCACCGACGTGAAAAAACCAGAAAGTTGAAACAAAAGGCATAGGTTCTGCCAAAACCAGTCCCGCATCTATCAAAATCTTTTGTCAAGACCGGTGCTAAAAATCGCCCGATAACAACAATTCTCAATCCTGAGGAGGAATTAATTGAAAGATTCGAGAAATTGTTTAATGATGTGAATATGTTGGAAAGCGGAGAAGGGTGTAGCAACGCAGAAGTTCAATTCGTTGGGCCAAAAACAAAGCTTAATAATTGGAAAGTCACTCCTCTCCCCATTCGAAAGGAGTCTTGGTAGTTTATTTTGATTTTCTTTCAGTTTGTTTGGGTTACCTCAGGGTTGTAATCCCAATGCTTATCTTACAGTTTGTTTGAAGTGTGCAAACCTTGTTATCTTTCAGCATCCAATAAAATACAGTTTCCTTTATCATTCCTGATAGTTTTCTTTTTCCCTTTCTTCTTTTTCTATACAGTTCTTTTTACGCTGGCTCTAGTGATATGGCATGCATGAGGAATCCTCAGCCCAGTCTTAAAAATCAATCTGGTTCCGAAGTAATAATTCAAGAAATATATTGTGATTATGAATCAGAATATGATGAAGATGAGGTTTTTGAAGAGATTAGTAAAGAGTTAATTCACTTTGAGAAAAAAATCAAACCTAACTTGAGTGATACCGAGGACATCAATATAGGGGACACGAGTAATATTTGGGAAACTAAAATAAGTGTCCATCTCGAACCAAAGATTCGAGAAGAGTTAATTAAAGCACTCATAGAATTCAAAGATGTTTTTGCATGGTCATATGACGACATGCCGGGCCTGAGCACTGATTTAGTGGTTCACAAATTGCCCACCGATCCAACGGTGCCTCCTGTCAAGCAAAGGCTGAGAAAATTCAAACTTGATATGAGTGTGAGAATTAAGGAAGAAATTACCAAACAGTTGGAAGCGAAGGTCATTCGAGTCACTCGATATCCTGTTTGGTTAGCTAATATCGTTCCTGTACCAAAGAAAGATGGCAAAATTAGAGTATGCGTCGACTACCGCAATCTCAACAAAGCAAGTCCGAAGGATAATTTCCCATTACCCAATATCCATATTTTGATCGATAATTGTGCCAAGCATGATATAGGGTCTTTCGTGGATTGTTATGCCGGGTATCATCAAATTCTAATGGATGAAGAAGACGCAGAAAAGACGGCATTCATCACACCATGGGGAACTTATTGCTACCGGGTAATGCCATTCGGTTTGAAGAACACCGGAGTAACCTACATGAGAGCGATGACCATAGTGTTTCATGATATGATACACAAGGAGATTGAGGTATACGTGGACGATGTAATCATAAAATCAAAGCATCAGGCCGACCACGTTGGGGATTTGAGGAAATTCTTCTTAAGACTTCGCAGGTACAACCTCAAGCTTAACCCTGCCAAATGCGCATTTGGAGTTCCATATGGAAAGTTGCTGGGATTCATAGTCAGTCGGCGAGGCATCGAGTTAGACCCATCAAAAATCAAAGCCATCCAAGAATTGCCACCTCCAAGGAACAAAACTGAAATAATGAGTTTGTTGGGAAGGTTGAATTACATCAGCAGGTTTATTGCTCAGCTTACTTCAACCTGTGAGCTTATTTTCAAATTGTTGAAAAAGGATGCTACGGTCGAATGGACCGATGAGTGTCAGGAGGCGTTTGATAAGGTAAAAGGATACCTGTCAAACCCACCCGTGTTGGTCCCTCCAGAGCTAGGAAGACCTCTGATTCTTTACTTGACGGTCTTGGAAAATTCATTTGGTTATGTATTGGGGCAACATGACCTCACTGGCAGAAAAGAACAGGCCATCTACTACCTTAGCAAGAAATTCACAACTTATGAGGTTAAATATACTCATCTGGAGAAGACATGTTGCGCCCTGACTTGGGTATCTCAAAAATTGAAACACTATTTGTCATCCTACACTACTTACCTCATTTCTCGTCTGGATCCATTGAAATATATTTTCCAAAAGCCTATGCCAACAGGGAGACTTGCAAAGTGGCAGATATTGCTCACAGAATTTGACATCATCTATGTGACTCGGAATGCAATGAAAGCCCAAGCACTGGCTGATCATTTAGCTGAAAACCCGGTCGACGAGGAGTACGAGCCATTGAAAACCTATTTTCCTGATGAAGAAATAATGCATATCGACGAGGTGGAGCGAATTGAAAAACCTGGCTGGAAACTTTTCTTTGATGGAGCCGCTAACATGAAAGGAGTCGGGATAGGAGCTGTAATCATCTCTGAAACAGGGCATCACTATCCTGTTACGGCTCAACTGCGATTTTATTGCACCAATAATATGGCTGAATATGAAGCTTGTATTATGGGGTTAAGGCTAGCCGCAGACATGGGTATCCAAGAAATCTTAGTCATGGGAGATTCGGATCTTCTGGTACATCAAATTCAAGGAGAATGGGAAACCCGAGACTTGAAGCTCATACCATACCGACAATGTCTACATAATCTTTGTCAGCGGTTTCAATCAGTGGAGTTCCGGCATATTCCAAGGATCCGTAATGAGGTCGCCGATGCATTGGCTACTTTGGCATCAATGTTGCACCATCCAGACAAAGCTTATGTGGATCCACTACATATTCGAGTCCACGATCAGCATGCTTATTGCAATATGGTTGAAGAAGAATTTGATGGTGAACCATGGTTCCACGACATCAAGGAGTATATCAGGATGAGGATATATCCCGCACAAGCCACGGGAGATCAAAAGAGGACCATTAGGCGATTGGCAAATGGATTCTTCTTAAGCGGAGGAGTTTTGTATAAAAGAACACCAGACCTTGGATTATTAAGATGCATAGATGCCAGACAAGCTACAGCTGTCATGTCTGAAGTACATTCTGGAGTTTGCGGACCCCACATGAGCGGATATGTGTTGGCAAAGAAAATCCTCCGAGCTGGTTACTATTGGCTTACCATGGAACGAGATTGTATCAGTTTTGTGCGCAAGTGTCATCAATGCCAGATACACGGAGATTTGATTCATTCTCCACCATCCGAGTTGCACACAATGTCGGCACCATGGCCCTTCGTTGCCTGGGGCATGGATGTGATTGGACCAATTGAGCCGGCAGCATCCAATGGGCACAGGTTCATTCTGGTAGCCATTGATTATTTTACCAAATGGGTTGAGGCCAAAACATTCAAATCAGTGACCAAGAAAGCTGTGGTCGATTTTGTCCACTCAAATATCATATGTCGATTCGGAATCCCAAAGGTGATCATCACAGATAACAGTGCTAATCTTAATAGTAACTTAATGAAGGAAGTATGTCAACAGTTTAAGATTACACATCGCAACTCTACCCCATATCGGCCCAAGGCGAATGGAGCAGTCGAGGCAGCCAACAAAAACATAAAGAAGATACTTCGGAAAATGGTAGAAGGTTCAAGACAATGGCATGAAAAATTACCATTTGCATTATTGGGATACCGCACTACTGTTCGCACTTCAGTAGGAGCAACTTCGTATTTGTTGGTATATGGCACTGAAGCAGTAATTCCTGCAGAAGTTGAGATTCCTTCCCTTCGGATCATCGCCGAAGCAAAGATTGATGATGATGAATGGGTCAAAACCCGTCTAGAACAGTTAAACTTGATTGATGAAAAACGATTGGCCGCAGTATGTCATGGTCAATTATATCAAAGAAGAATAGCAAGAGCATACAACAAAAAGGTGCGTCCACGGAAGTTTGAAGTGGGTCAACATGTGCTGAAACGTATTCTTCCACATCAGGTTGAGGCAAAAGGCAAATTTGCCCCGAATTGGCAAGGACCATTCATTGTGACCAGAGTATTATAAAATGGTGCACTATGCTTAACAGATATTGAAGGCAAATGCATAGACATGACGATCAATTCTGACGCGGTAAAGAGATATTATGCATGACTTTTTGAATGTTTGTATTTAGCATTATTTCAAAGATTGGAATGACAAAGGCAATTTATTCTGCTATCCAAACACTATACCCTTTGCTTCCCCTTTTGAGCCATATCTGTTTCTTTCCTACCCTCTCTTGGAATCAATGAAAATCAAATATGAAATAACAATAATAAAAAATAAATAAATATAAAAAAAGAAAAAAATAGAAAATCACTATTATTTAGTGAACTACGTTTGACCTGATTCCTCAAAGAAGGATACGTAGGCGCCTCATGGCTCGGTCATAGGGTGCATAATATGCATAATATGCATAATATACACGAAAAGAAACATCAAGAGACCCCAATCAAGAAACTGGGGCAGGAGTTGTATTGGAAATAAGAAAAAGATTCCAAGAGTTGTAATTTTAAACCCATACCAAAACTGTTTAGTTTTTGATACCTTTCCATTTCCAACCACATACCAAAAAGACTTTTCGATCAATCTTAGAAAAATGCTGAGTCAAGCAAATGAAGATGGTTCATAACACTCTGGTATAAACAAGAAAAGAAAGTAAAAATGAGAGAGTCTTATAGGTGAAAACCCACACGGGCACCATAAGGCGACGGAAGTAGAGAGAAAGTAAAATGAGAGAGTCTTATTGGTGAAAACCTTCGTAGGCACCATAAGGCGAAAAGGAAGTAAGAAATGAACAAATGAGGAAGGTTTATCTGTGAAAACTCTTTGAGATATTGCAAGTCCAACAGGTCTATAAAATGAAAAATGAAGTTGGATTACGGAAATTTTGGGGAAAACAAAAATGAGACAATTGAAAGGAGATTGATTAAAAGACTGGGTTGATTAATCCAAATTGCATACCATGATCATTGGCGCCAGTGACTCCAATCAGATAAGTCCTTTATTCCTTCATCAACAATCATCCAAATTTGGATTTTTCTTTTCATTCTATAATTGTCGAAATCAGCGTGTTTCGTCACTAATAATCTTACTTTTCTAAAGCTTTGAGATAAGTTTTATTCCAAACAAATAAGAAGGAATGTCAAGGTATACTACCAAGATTCAAGATTACATGATGCAAAATACGGCCATGAAAGGCGGGAGATAAAAATAATAAGATATGGGTGTAAGAAAAATGGAATCAAAAGCGGATCAGCAATGTCAGGAGAACATATGATTACGGTAAAGGGTTTGAAGGAAAACATACAGAGGGGAATCCTATAGTTAAGAAGTCAGGCGTCCACCTGGAGAATGAGGATGAAGAATTAAAGAAGAAATCAGGCGTCCACCTGGAGAATGAGTATGGAGAATTAAAAAGAAGTCAGGCGTCCACCTGAAGAATGAGGACAAAGAATTGAAGAAGTCAGGCGTCCACCTGGAGAATGAGGATGAAGAATTAAAGAAGAAATCAGGCGTCCACCTGGAGAATGAGGATGAAGAATTAAAGAAGAAGTCAGGCGTCCACCTGGAGAATGAGAATGAAGAATTGAAGAAATCAGGCGTCTACCTGGAGAATGAGGATGAGAATTGAAGAAATCAGGTGTCCACCTGGAGAATGAGGATGAAGAATTGAAGAAATCAGGCGTCCACCTGGAGAATGAGGATGAAGAATTGAAGAAATCAGGCGTCCACCTGGAGAATGAGGATAAAGAAGTTAAGAAGAAGTCAGGCGTCCACCTGGAGAATGAGGATGAAAAGAATTAAAGAAGGAATCAGGCGTCTACCTGGAGAATGAGGATGAGAAATTAAGAAGAAATCAGGCGTCCACCTGGAGAATGAGGATAAAGAAAAAGAAGAAGTCAGGCGTCCACCTGGAGAATGAGGATGAAAAGAAGAAGTCAGGCGTCCACCTGGAGAATGAGGATAAAGAAGTTAAGAAGAAATCAGGCGTCCACCTGGAGAATGAGGACAAAGAATTGAAGAAGTCAGGCGTCCACCTGGAGAATGAGGATGAGAAATTTAAGAAGAAGTCAGAGAATGAAGAATTAATGAAGAAGTCAGGCGTCCGCCTGGAGAATGAGGATGAAGAATTGAAGAAATCAGGCGTCCACCTGGAGAATGAGGATGAGAAATTTAAGAAGAAGTCAGGCGTCCACCTGGAGAATGAGGATGAAGAATTGAAGAAATCAGGCGTCCACCTGGAGAACAAGGACAAAGAAAAGAAGCAGTCAGGCGTCCACCTAGAGAATAAGGACAAAGAAAAGAAGCAGTCAGGCGTCCACCTGGAGAATAAGGACAAAGAAAAGAAGCAGTCAGGCGCCCACCTGGAGAACAAGGGAATACAATTGAAGCAGCAGAAGTCAGGCGCCCACCTGGAGAACAAGGGAATACAATTGAAGCAGCAGAAGTCAGGCGCCCACCTGGAGAACAAGGGAATATAATTGAAGTATTGAAATCAAAAGCCCGCTCATATGAGAAAGAAGCACACTTAGAGTCAATAAAGCAAGAGGAGTCCAACAAAGTCCCCAACAGGAAACAACAAGAGTCCCAAACAGATAAAGAAAGTACGGGACACAATGAAAAGGAATACGGAATAAGCCAAATTCCCAAGAGTCACCAAGATATCAAGACAACAAGAAACGCAAGGGCATGATCTAGATAAGATTTTATAATTCATGTACCATAGTCTAGTTTAGCTTTTTGTATTACCTTTGAAACAAGGTGTAATAAGGAGGTCAGCAAGCAGTAAAAGCAGCACGAAACAGCAGTAACATCACAGTCCCATGGTAGTTCCAGCTACCCAAAACTTCCCGAACTACATTGACTTGATTCCTTTATAGCCAAGGATTTGTAGGAAACCTTTGAAGCAGAGGTTCGGTCAAATCTTTCAAAAAATGCTTCCCACGGAGTACTTGAACGGGGAAAAATCGCTCGTATCCGCTCACTTTATCTTTGCACGAAAACTCTTCGAGTTTCCTCGCAAAGAGGGGCAGCTGTGAGCACGTGATTTTTGCCTCACGAAAACTACTCCAAAATAAATCAAAAATAAAGTTATTTTCTTTTAGTGTGCAATTTTGGAAATTGTGTTACGTTTATTAATTGTTTGTGTTTTTGTCCGTAAATGTTGGCTTTGTTATAATTAAACGAAATTAAAATAAAAATATATATGTTTCATGCATATCTAGGATTTAATTATGCATTTAATAATTGATTCAAAAATAAAAATCACAAAAATATGCATTTGTTCTAGTTTTAATGTTTCACTGTGTGATTAACGCTTTGTCTATGTGTTAAATAATTGTTAAAAGGTAATTAATATCTTTGGAAGGGTAATTTTTGTTTTTATAATTTTAATTAAGATTTTAATGATTAAGAATAAAATTAAGAAATGGAAAATAGGCTTTAAGTATAAAATAATCGGACCTGGATTGAAATCCAGGCCCAAATAAAACAATTTTCCCCACAGCCCAATCCAAATGCCCATGTCCGGTCCAATTCAGCTACGCCAAACGACGTCGTTTGGTTATCATTCATCAAGGGCCGTTAGATTAGATCAATTCAACGGCTGAGATCTCATCACCCTAACCCGTGATCCTTACCCGACCCACTGCCCCGACTCAGCCCGACCCTGGCATTAAACCAAACGACATCGTTTGGTTTAATGAACGAATCCTGGCCATTCATTCTGCCTGATCTAACGGTCAGCATCAATCCACCCTTCCCCTATATAAGGCCCAAACCCTTACCCCGGCCCCCTAACTAAACACCCCCCCTCTTCACTATTCATCATCTTCCTCAAACACACCCCTAACCCTAGCCGCCCTAGCATCCCACCGCCTGAAACCCGGCGGCAACAACGCCGCCGGTCACCAAAATAACACCCCAGACTCCTCACCATTTGCTCTACACGGATCTGACCTTAGTTTCCTTCGAATCAGACCCCAACCCTTCGAATCTTAAATCGAAGGTTGGTCTGAAAACTCAACCCTTTCCAATGGCTTCCAAAATAACACCACAGCTTCCCCTAAATACCCTCACCACAGATCTGTTAGTTGCATGGCTCGAATCCTACTGGAATCGCTCGAATCTTCATTTGAAGATTCGAGTGAAACCTAACCCTACTCAGATTCCTTCCAAATTAACACCAAATGACCCCTAGGCTTCCCTCACCCTTGTGTCATCTTTGGTTCCCTTCGAATCTGCCAAGGAATGTTCGGAATTAAAATCCAAGATCTGAAACCCTAAATTTTCCAATCTTGGAATCTTTTTCAATTCAAACGAAGGATTGAGGTTTAATCGACCTTAGTCGAAGTATTTTCAGTTGAAAATACTTCGACTAAGGTCTGTTTGATTTCAAAAAGTTCGAATCCGAGTTGAGTTTGAGTCCGGTTGAATTTGAAGGTTCAGAGGTATTTTTTCTATTTTCTTATGTGTATTCTACGTGTATTTTATGTTTGTTTCATTAGTCTGTTTAATTTTTTTTCATAATTTTCTAGTCAATTCTGTGATTCTGCCTTATACCCGTCCATTTGATCCTAATTATACCATTGTTTCTGTCAGTATGGTTATTTACAATGTGTGTAATAGACTCGATTAAGTTCGTCGATTAGTTATATTATGAATTCTCGTTTATAATAATACTGATTGAAATAATCTGTTTCTATAGACTATTTGTTGACAATTGTTGTAGATAATCAGTTTAAATTAATACTCCTCAGTTAAATCACCCTTGTTTACATTTCAATGAGTCTGTTAAAATGAATGTTGTGTATATGTTGATTTCTGAACCAGTAAGTTTCAGGGCATTGTCATGGTGATCTGAATTTCAATTCAATTTTGTTGGTTCTGTTAAGTTCTGCATAGTGTTAATGTGTTTGTATGCAAGTTCAGCTGCTCAATCTGAATTTAGCTTGTCCATTAGTTATTAGACATTGAATTTGTTGGGTCAATTAACTAACAATGAAAGGATAGAATGTTGTTTGATTTAGGAATTGGTTGTTAGCTGCTAAACAAGTTTAATTCAGATAACTTGGACAGTAATTACAGTAGGATTTCAGGGACATTTCCAGGAATGAAACAAATAAAACAATGAGGGTAATATGTTAACAGTAGTGTGCTGAAAGTGGAAAGTTAATGGCTATTATTTAATGTGATAATGGGAAACAAAGGGTAATGGGGCTGCTTAAAATCAGGATAAGATCACTTAAAGTATTTAAAATCAGATTTTAATGGGACTTTCTGATTTTTAAAAGAAGAAAGGGGTCCGGACAGTAGGCTAAAAAAGAGGGGCAGACCTGTTTAAGACAGGAGAAATTGGGACTGATTTAAAGATCAGATTTTTGAGGGAGATTTGAGGAGAGATACATAGAGGGAAAAGATAAATTTGAGAGAGGAAAATCATAAGCAGAAAATCAGAAATGAAAATCTGAAGAGGAAGAAGGAAACAAAAAAAGAAACAAAAAGAGAACACACATATACACACAATCTGAAACATATGTAGAAGAAGAAAAGAAAATCAGAAACATATTTTTGAATCTGTCCGGGTCTGTTTTTTAGTGGCATTTTTTCTGGTTCAAATCTGAAATTTCTTAAAAAATACTGTTACTGTGCATTTGGTTTCCTCGGGTCTTATTATTGCTCAAATCTGTGGAAAGACTGCTATTCTGCTGATTTTGTTACTGCTGCTACTGCTGAAATTTACTCGTTCTACCTTCATTTCTAGGTACATACCTTTTAAACTCATGTTGTGAAAAGCTTCAACACGGCAAATAAATGAAGTTTGGAGTTATAATTCTGCTTTCTACTCATCTAAGTCCTTTAGTTTAAATTTCAGTTTTATTTCGTGTTGGTTAATTAGTGGTGAATTCAACACGATGGCTATAAGTTAATTGCCTTATTTTGAAATTCGTATAAAAGTTTGTAATAATGTCATCCATTTCGAAATCCCATTAGTATAGTTATATTTGAATTGTCAAAATAAGGAATATGGCATAAAAATGAGCCATTGATTACATCCCGTAATGTCTTCAGCTAAATGTAAAGTAGAATGGAAGTATCAAGAAGTTACATTATTAGTATATCTTGTAAAATATGATTTTGTTTAGATTGATATAAGTTATATGTTCATATATGGCATGATGACAGGTATACATATAATCATATGAGTAAGGTGAGTTGGTATAGCTCGTTACGATGTTAGAATATTATAAATGTTTAAGCGTACAATTATGTTGTATGTAATGCAATTTTATTGAATCAATTCGAATAATAATCCCTTTCTCATCAATTTGATTATTTATCGTTATAAACAAATTAACTAAGCAATTATAATTTTGGATTAAAAACAAGCATATGAGCATGAGATGATATGTATAAGCATGAATGACAACGTTTTATATCAATGGTAAGTAGAAATAGAACTTGCACTAAATAAAAATAATGAAGATTCTTCAAAAATACTTCTTCCCTTCATAAATCATTTTTTTAATGTTTCATATGCAATTCATTCTTTGGTATATATATATATGTTGTATTTGCTAAAAATAGTGTTAATCATATTTTTATTCTTTTCTTTGAATTTGAATAGTCTGGATGAATATAATTTATACGCGGAAATTATAATCGACGGTCAACATTTAATAAATTGTGAATTGTTTTAAAAAAATTTAAAGGCATCCCTTAAATGTGAATTTCTCAGGATTTTCATATAAAATGTGCAGATATAATAAACAATTCGTGGAAAACTCATAATACCATTAAGAATATTTGGCGTAATTAGGGATGCGTTTGCGTAACCTGATTATATTTCTAAAAGCAATTCGAATTATGCGTTCGCGCAACTTCGAGTGAACATTTTAATAAAAGGGATTTCTCCGAGGAAGTCAAAATAATTTCATATAACCCGAGATGTGCAGTTCATTGTTTAAATACAAGGGTGACGATGTTCTTAATTTTATTTTAGATTTTGAACATATGAGTTTTATTAAAAAATATAATATGGTCAATTTTATTATGTACATGTATGCGTGGCACGATCCCCTATAATTATAAAAGGTATATAATAGGAATATACGTACGCGTAATTCGTTTATACAATTGTAAACAATAAGCAAAAGCGGCAATAAAATCATGCAATGAAAACGTATTTAGTAAAATCAAGATAATTAAGCCAAGAATAAAAGCAGTTGAGCGATCGTGCTAGAACCACGGAATTCGGAAATGCCTAATACCTTCTTCCGGATTAACAGAATTCCTTACTCAGGATTTCTGGTTCGCAGAATAACAAACAGAGTCATATTTTCCTCGATTCAGGGATTAAAACCGGTGACTTGGGACGCCTTAAAATACCTAGGTGGTGACTCTGAAATAATTAAATAAATCCCGTTTCGACTGTCCTTCAATTGGAGAAAACTCCCTACGTGCCCCGCGGGCGCAGAAAAAGGAGGTGTGACAGTGCCCGAAGTGCCTATCATTCTGGAGTGGAAGGGCATGACACTGAGAGCTGTTAGACTTTGAAAAGGGTTGTTGAAAACCTCATAGAACAAAAGTGGATAGTGTTAAAGGACGAAGACATTCCTAATGTGACCAACAACCCGTTACCGGCTCATAACAATGGACCAATTATTGGGATGATCTGCGAAGATAAAGAGTTTGATACTATTTTGAAAGCCATCATTGCAATCGCCGACATTGAGAAAAATCCCAAGATGTATGCAAAGCAAGAAAAGGGGGACAAGAAGAGTAAAACCCCCCTCAAAACACAGAAAAAGCAGTGGAAACCAAAACTGAGGTAGTACCCTCGAAAGATGCAGTCCTTTATGTCCCCCGAGGTTCGAAGAAAGGACAAGTGACATTAAGCCCTCCAAGAAGGTTTGAGCTGAACAAAGGATCTAAAATGTATGTGCCCAAAGGGACCTATGCGGAACGGGGGCCAATAATTTCACCAAGGCTGAATGAGCCCGTGATTATTGGACGCGCGACGCAAAGGCCCATGACAGATCCTACTACCGTCCCGTGGAATTATAACAAGGCGGTAGTAACCTACAAAGGAAAAGAAATCCTGGGAGAAATAAATGAAACTAACCCAACTGAGAAATACCTCAACCTGGAGGAGTTGAATGATTCTACAAAGAGGCGTTTCCCACTCAAGAAACTAGTTAGTGCCGAGGAAGCGGAAGAGTTTTTCAGGAAAATGAAAACTGCAGACTATGAGATAATTGACCAACTCCGAAAGTCTCCCGCTCAGGTCTCTTTGTTGTCTCTATTAATTAATTCAACTGAGCATCAAAAAGTGTTGATCAAGACCCTCAACGAAGCTTACGTCCCAATTGAAACTACCATGGAATAACTAGAGAGGATGGCAGAAAGATTCTTCATGATCAATCAGATTTCCTTCATCAAAAATGATCTGCCCCCGGAAGGGGCCGCTCACAACAAGGCCCTCCACCTAACAGTTAAATGTGAAGGGTACTATGTGAAGAGGGTCATGCTGGATGGCGGGTCCGGAGTATATATCTGTCCCCTTTCGACTCTGCAAAGAATGGAGATCGAGAAAGGGAGAATCAGGCCCAACAACGTATGTGTTCGTACCTTTGACGGCATCAAAAGGGACACCCTAGGCAAGATCGATTTGATTTTGACTATTGGACCTGTGGATTTTGAGGTGACCTTTCAGGTCTTGGATATGGATACTTCTTACAATTTCCTTCTAGGAAGGTCTTGGATTCATGAGGCGGAAGCCATACCTTCTACTCTCCACCAGATGGTAAAATTTGTATATGAAAATCAAGAGTTTATAGTCCACGGAGAGGATGAGCATTCAATTTATCGAGATCTGTCGGTTCCATGCCTCGAAGCTAAGGAGGGTAGTGAACACATAGTCTATCAAGTTTTCGAGGTTGTGGTCGCAGACCAATGCGAAGAAGGAAGCCCTTACCCTCAACCTTTTCTCTCAAAAGCGTCAGTTATAGTTGCCAAGGAAATGATCAGGCATGGTTATAAACCGGGGAAGGGACTCGGGGCATCATTGCAAGGTATCACCGAGCCTATCACCTTACCTGCCGCCGAAAAGTTCTTCGGTGTTGGTTTTTACGCCGAAGAAACTGACGTAATGTGGGCAAACCAATGGAAGAGCAATGGTTGGGTTTTATCTCAGCCAATTCCGCATCTTTACAGAACATTCGTCAGACCCAAGTACATTGAAGAAAGAGAGGATGAGACCTTCACGACCGAGGAAATTGAAGAAATCTGTGGGGTTATGAGGCAAATGCTGTATGAAACCCATATGGTTCAGCCGGGGGAAGGCTCGAGCACCGCTGAGGTGCTTTACATGGGGCCTGGTGCCAAATTGCAAAACTGGAAGGCTACTCCGTTTCCGATCAAGCGGGAATCCTGGTAGACCAGTCTTGCCACCTTTTCTGCATCACGAGTTATTTTGGAGTGTAACTCGAATGATTTCCTTTTAGTTTCCTGTCCTTAAATTCTGATGTAAACCCTATTATCTTCAAAATTCAATGAAATGAAATTAATATTTCATCTTCCATCTTATTTATTCTCTCTGATTTTTATTTTTATTTTTTTTGTTTTATTTCTTTCAGTTCTAATAATGCGGTTTTAAATAACATGACATGCTTGCGGACTTCATGCCCAGATCCAAACATGCAGTCTAGCTGCGAAATAATGAACCAAGAAATGGAATACGATGAAGAAGAGGCTTTTAAGAAAATAAATCGAGAATTGGAACACTTTGAGAACAAACCTAAGCCGAATCTGAATGACACCGAACCGGTTAATTTGGGAACTCCTAAGGAAATCCGAGAGACCAAAATAAGCATTTACACGGACGAGAGAACGCGAGACGCGATAATTAAACTCCTTTTTGAATTTAAAGATGTGTTTGCTTGGTCATACGATGACATGCCAGGATTAGGCGTTGATCTAGTGGTGCATAAATTGCCAATTCACCCTGATTGTCCTCCAGTTCAACAAAAGCAAAGAAAGTTCAAAACTGATGTCAGTGATAAGATTAAAGAAGAAATCACCAAGCAGCTGAAAACAGGAGTAATTCGAGTAGTCCAGTATACCACGTGGTTGGCGAATGTAGTTCCAGTGCCAAAAAAAGATGAGAAGACTCGGGTATGTGTGGATTATCGAGATTTGAACAGAGCGAGTCCCAAAGACAATTTCCCATTGCCTAGCATCCACATCCTTGTTGATAATTGCGCCAAACATGAGATCCAGTCTTTCGTAGATTGTTACGCTGGGTATCATCAGGTGTTGATGGATGAAGAAGACGCCGAGAAGACTGCTTTCACTACACCATGGGGCACTTACTGTTACCAGGTTATGCCATTTGGTCTGAAAAATGCTGGGGCAACTTACATGAGGGCCATGACTGCCATTTTTCATGACATGATGCATCAAGAAATAGAGGTGTATGTGGACGACGTGATAGTCAAGTCCAGGACGCAGGACAATCATATCCAAGACTTGAGGAAATTCTTCGAGAGACTGAGGAAGTACGACTTGAAGCTGAACCCAGCCAAATGCGCTTTCGGGGTCCCATCAGGCAAGCTTTTGGGTTTCATAGTAAGTAGGAGAGGTATCGAATTAGATCCAACAAAGATAAAATCTATCAGAGATCTACCTCCCCCAAGAACGAACAAAGACGTGATGAGTCTGTTGGGAAGGTTAAACTATATTAGTCGATTCATTGCCCAGCTGACTAGCACGTGTGAGCCCATATTTAAGCTGTTAAGGAAGGATGCATCGATCAAATGGACGGCTGAGTGTCAAGAAGCTTTTGACAAGATCAAGGAATATCTTTTAAATCCCCCAGTTTTGGTCCCGCCAGAGCCAGAGAGACCCCTGTTCTTGTATCTGACAGTCTTGGAAAATTCTTTCGGTTGCGTCCTCGGGCAACATGACATAACCGGAAAGAAGGAGCAGGCGATCTACTACTTGAGCAAGAAATTCACCGGCTATGAGGCCAAGTACACTCTGCTGGAAAGAACGTGTTGTGCTTTGACATGGGTTGCTCAAAAATTGAGACATTATCTCCAAGCTCACACTACTTACCTCATAAGCAGGTTGGATCCTCTGAAATACATATTTCAGAAACCGATGCCTACTGGAAGACTGGCCAAGTGGCAAATCTTGCTTACTGAATTTGACATAGTCTATGTCACCCGCACGGCAATGAAGGCCCAGGCATTAGCGGATCATTTGGCCGAAAACCCGGTTGATGAGGAATACCAATCGTTGAGTACTTATTTTCCGGATGAAGAAATCAACACCATAGAAGTAACCTCGGAAAACGCTCATATTTGGAAGATGTTCTTTGATATGGCCGTAAACGCCAAAGGTGTAGGAATAAGGGCAATCTTGATCTCACCTGCTGGTCAACATTATCCGGCTACAGCTAGGCTTCGTTTCTTTTGCACGAACAATACAGCTGAATATGAAGCCTGCATCATGGGCATGAATATGGCGATCAATCAGGATGTTGAAGATTTATTGATTATGGGGGATTCCGACCTGATTATCCGGCAAGCCCAAGGTGAATGGGAAACTCGGGATGTCAAGCTTATTCCTTACCGACAGCACGTGGAAGACCTCGGCAAGCGTATCAAGCCAATAGAGTTCAGGTACATCTCGCGGTGTCACAACGAACTAGCGGATGCACTTGCTACCCTGGCTTCAATGCTACCCTACCCAGGCAACGCCCACGTCGATCCCTTGGAAATCCAAATCAGGGAAAGACACGGTTACTGCAACGTAATCGAGGCAGGATCGTATACACAACCATGGTACCATGATATCAAGAGGTTCTTGAAGACACAAGAATACCCCGAACATGCTACTGGAGATCAAAAGAGAACCATTAGGCGGCATGCAGGTGGTTTCTTTTTGAGCGGCGAGTTATTGTATAAAAGGACCCCGGACCTCAATCTGCTAAGATGTGTTGACGCCGAGGAGGCGGGAAGGATCATGCATGAAGTACACGCAGGAGTGTGCGGGCCCCACATGAACGGGTATGTTTTGGCAAAGAAAATCCTTCGAGCAGGTTATTACTGGATGACCATGGAAAAGGACTGTTTTAGCTTCGTTCGAAAGTGTCATCAGTGTCAGGTGCACGGTGATTTGATTCATGCGCCTCCCACAGAACTGCATCCCATGTATGCACCTTGGCCATTTGTTGCTTGGGGCATGGACGTCATTGGTCCTATCGAGCCGAAGGCCTCAAATGGACACAGATTTATATTGGTCGTTATCGACTACTTCACAAAATGGGTCGAGGCTGTCACTCTCAAATCGGTCACTAAGAAAGCCGTGGTGGATTTCGTACATTCAAATCTTATCTGTTGTTTCGGTATTCCTGCAACTATAATCACAGATAATGCGGCAAACCTGAATAGTCATTTGATGGAGGATGTGTGCGAACAGTTCAAAATAACGCATAGGAATTCCACTCCTTATCGGCCCAAGGCCAACGGCGCTGTTGAAGCGACGAACAAAAACATCAAGAAGATTTTGAGGAAGACAACCCAGAGTTCCAGACAATGGCATGAGCAGTTACCTTTCGCCCTGCTGGGATATCGCACTACAATACGCACATCAGTAGGGGCAACCCCATACTTGTTGGTTTACGGGACCGAGGCTGTGATACCGGCAGAGGTAGAAATCCCTTCTCTCCGGATCATTGTTGAAGCTGAAATTGAAGACAGTGAGTGGGTCAAAACCCGTTTGGAACAGTTAACGCTGATCGATGAAAAGCGAATGGCTGCGGTCTGTCACGGGCAGTTGTACCAACAAAGAATGGCCCGTGCTTACAATAAGAAAGTGCGACCCAGGAATTTTGAAGTAGGTCAACTGGTGTTAAGGCGCATTCTTCCACATCACCAGGAAGCGAAAGGAAAATTTTCTCCTAATTGGAAAGGTCCATACATCATCAGGAAGATATTGCCCAGGGGAACATTATATCTAGGTGATATTGAAGGAAAATATCCCGACACAGCCGTGAATGCGGATGCAGTAAAAAGATACTATGTCTGAACTTGCTCTGACGATGTTTTTGCACAATTGAGAGGACGAAGGCTTTCATTCCCGCTACCCAAACACTCAAATCCTTTGCTAACCCTTTGAGCCGTTTACCTTTCTTTCATTACCCTCTTTGGAACCCGGAAGTGCTAGTTAAAAAAAATTAAAGTTTCCTGAACTATGTTTGACTTGATTCCGAAAGGATACATAGGCAGCCTCTCTATGGGGTTCAGTCACGCCAAAACAAAAATCCAATTTTTCCCCAAAAGTTAAACAGGGGCAGACGTTATAATAATTCGGCGATAATCCCGCCTGGACGGTTCCAAAGTTGTAATTCGATCCAAGTTCTTTTGACCCCAAACCTGTTGCAACTCCTTCCGATCAATCGGCAAAAGTTTCTTCAAAATCAAAGGACGCAGTTGCTCGGATCCGACGCAGTCAGGATGAGAGAAATAAAATGAGAGAGTCTTATTGGTGAAAACCTACAGGCACCATAAGGCGATGGCGAGCAAAGAAATCAAAATGAGAGAGTATTGTTAGTGAAAACTCATGACGAGCACTATAAGGCGACGGTAAGAAGAGAAATGAGAGAGGTCGGCTAGCGAAAACTCGCAAAGGGCGCTGTCGGCCGAAAAGAGGATTTCACCATAGAAGGTTCTGGCAAGGCTCCCTGGTTTGGAAACATAGATCCTTTTGGTTCGTGAGAGTCGGGCATCCAGTCCAAAAAGCAGGCCATGTCAATTTATAGCCAGCATGCACCTCAGATAAGTCTTTCTTTTCCCCGAAAAGGACGCTTCTCTTTTAAATTCATTTCCTCGCTCTTTGTTTACCTTTCTTTGGATTCCTTTTCGTTTTAACCCTAAGCCCCAAAACATGCTAGAAAGAAAAGGTGGCAGGACCGGTTTCACAGGGCTCTGTCAGGCAAGAGGTGGAGAACATACCCGGCCTCAGTGGTGCGTCGGTCCAATCCTGACTGATCGTGACGTCTGGTTACCTCAAAATCCCCAAAAAGAGTTTGAGACGGAAGAAACAGAGCCTTACACGCGCAAATCATCGTGAAATCCTGAAATATTGAGTCTTATCAGTTTGAAAGGAGGTCGCCTTGGAAGCCAATCAATGGCGAATTTTCTCAACAGAAATGAGGCTTGGGACCAAGAAAAACAATGAAGGCCACAAAACCGACCACAATTTCAAACTAACAATTTTCCTTTGTTTGAAGTTGAAGCAGTTGCAATACAAGACGAACTAAGCAGGAAGCAGGTACAACCCTGCAAGAGGCAGGTGCAGCCAAAAGGAAATGCGCAAAGATTAGAAATAGCTATGCTGCAATAACCAACCCAAAAGGGAAGTCTCCTCCCGATTTTTTCCTACATTTTTTTTCTAACCCGATGACTTCCCCGGCATAACCCGAGGACTTTGTCCCTTTTCCGGCATAACCCGATGACTTCCCCGGCATAACCCGAGGACTCCTTCCCTTTTCCGGCATAACCCGATGATTTCCCCGGCATAACCCGAGGACTCTCTCCCTTTTCCGGCATAACACGATGATTTCCCCGGCATAACCCGAGGACTCTTTCCCTTTTCCGGCATAACCCGATGACTTCCCCGGCATAACCCGAGGACTCTTTCCCTTTTCCAGCATAACCCGATGATTTCCCCGGTATAACCCGAGGACTCTCTCCCTTTTCCGGCATAACCCGATGACTTCCCTAGCATAACCCGAGGACTCTTTCCCTTTTCCGGCATAACCCGATGACTTCCCTGGCATAACCCGAGGACTCTTTCCCTTTTCCGGCATAACCCGATGATTTCCCCGGCATAACCCGAGGACTTTCTCCCTTTTCCGGCATAACCCGATGACTTCCCTGGCATAACCCGATGACTTCCCCGTCATAACCCGAGGACTCTTTCCCTTTTCCGGCATAACCCGATGATTTCCCCGGCATAACCCGAGGACTCTCTCCCTTTTCCGGCATAACCCGATGACTCCCCCGGCGTAACCCGAGGACTCTCTCCCTTTTCCGGCATAACCCGATGACTTCCCCGGCATAACCCGATGACTCTTTCCTTTTTCCGGCATAACCCGAGGACTCTTTCCCTTTTCCAGCATAACCTGATGACTTCCCCGGCATAACCCGAGGACTCTTTCCCTTTTCCGGCATAACCCGATGACTTCCCCGGCATAACCCGAGGACTTTTTCCCTTTTCTGGCATAACCCGATGACTTCCCCGGCATAACCCGAGGACTCTCTCCCTTTTCCGGCATAACCCGATGACTTCCCCGGCATAACCCGATGATTTCCCCGGCATAACCCGAGGACTCTCTCCCTTTTCCGGCATAACCCGATGAATCTTTCCGACATAACCCAGACAGTTTCCAGCATAACCTGGCAATCCTCCCAATTTAGGGCTCCAATCCCTGAACTGAGCGTTTTTCTGTTAAGCTGACATTAGGGCTCCAATCCCTGAGTTGTGTATTTTTACCTTTTGCGACATTAGGGCTCCAATCCCTGAGTTGCGCTTCGTAGACTAGAGTTTTCAATCCCCGCATCAGTGCTGTAGATTATTATGGCAATTAACTCACGAAATTTTCCTAGTGAAACTGGGGCAGAAAAATTTCGTTCGTTTGTTTTGTTTTGTCTCAGCAGGTCTGACCTCGAGGCTCATGGATCGAGATGACCTATGGGATGAATCTCAATCTTGAATAAAGAAAAGAAGAAAAGAACAAAAAGAGAAGATGTTCCCAAGTACTGGAACAAACAAACGACAGATCGCTCCAAAATTTGATCAAAGTCCCGAAGCTCCGCCAATCCCGTTTCATTCAATATTGCAGAAATAAACAAGCGCCTACAACTTGCAAGCATCAAGATTCGGATCGAAGTCTACAAGCAGAATCAGCTAAGACCCAAGATCAAGTTGCAAAAGAATTATAGATAGGAATCTTGTAACTAGCGGTTGATAGGCATAAATAGTTAGTTCAGTTTCATCTTCCTGTGGTTGTAATAAGGCGGTCGGTAAGCAGTAGCGGCAACAGCAACAGCAGTAACAGCAAGCATTGCAATCCAATGGTAGTCCCAGCTACCAAAGTTTCCCGAACTACATTAACCTGATTCTTGTTTAGCCCAGGATATGTAGGAAATTTTTGAAGCAAAGATTCGGTCAAGTCTTTCAAAGGTGCTTCACACGGAGTATTCCAATGGGCAAAATCGCTCATATCCGCTCACTTTATCTTTGCACGAAAACTCTTTGTGTTTTCGGGCAAAGAGGGACAGCTGTGAGCACATGATTTTTGCTTCACGGAAATCACTCCAAAAAGAAATCAAAAAATAAAACAAGTTACCTTCGGGTACAATTGTGAGAATTTGCGTGACATTTTTGGTAATCATTTTTGTCCGTAAATGTTTACCTTTTTGTAGTTAATCGCAAAATGTAAAATAAATATATTACATGCTTATTTGGGATTTAATTGTACATTTAGGAATTAATTAAATCATGGTTTAGTTTTTAAAGAAAAATCGCAAAATGTATGTTTTCGTCTTGTGTTTTGTTGCCGTGGTGTGATTTTACCTATTTAAATATTGTAATATGTGTGTGATAATTGTGTTAAGTGTTAATTAATATGTGTTTAGTTTTACTTTAATTAGGTATTGTGTTTAAATTAGAAAATAAAAAAAGAGTGCAAATTGGTCTAAATCGGATTGGGCCAGTCTATTTAGAAAATTCGAGGCCCAAAAGCACCAAAAACCAGCCCAAAGGCAGCCGGTCCAAGAGACCCATCGCCCAGGCCACTAAACGACGTAGTTTGACACCAAAACTACGCAGTTTCAAGAACAATCCATCTCAGCCGTTCAAACCAAGTTCATCTGACGGCCCTCATCACATATCCATACCCATTGTTTAAACCCGACCCGTTCAACCCTGGACCAACCCAACCCCTTTCAGTTGGAACGACACTGTTCCTCACCAGCTGAAAGATCCTGGCCCTCAATCTCGCTTCATCCAACGGCCAGGATCTAATCACTCACTAACTATATAAGCCCAAAACCTTACCCCACGCCCCCATCCAAACACCCCCCCTTTCATCGTCCCAAACCCAGACCTCCCAAACCCTAGCCGCCCATGTGCACCTTCACCGTAAACTCGGCGACAACAACGCCGGTGACCACCAAAGTTACACCCCTAGGGCACCTCGGCCCCCTGAACACAGATCCACCAGCCGTGGGTCTCGAATCTTCCCCCACCGTCTCGAATCTTTATTTGAAGATTCGAGCCAGACCCCAACCTATACCAAACCCCCACAAATCCATACCAGGCACTCCTCTGACCTCCCTCATGACCAAACCAGGCTAGGTTTGGTCCGAATCCAACCAGGAAGACCTGAATCCCAAATCGGCCCTAGGAACCCTAGAAGTCCTGAGTCCGAGTTCTTGTCCGTTTGAACGAAAAGATTAGGGTCTAATGGACCTTAATCGAAGTGTTCTCAGTTGAGAACACTTCGATTAAAGTCTGTTCAACCCCAAAAGAAGTTTTGATTTGAAATCCGAGGCAAGGTCTTCTGATTTTTTCAAACCTTTAAGGTATTTCTGCTTTCCTTTTTCTTGTCAGTTCATTTTGTTGTTTTGTTATAGTTAAATGTCTGTTTATATGTCCAAATGTTTAGTTGATTTATTTTGAAGTTTTGTGTCGATTGTTTCTGTCCGTTTTGCCCGGACCTTTTATTTGGTCAAATCTCTTTTGCTATTCATTGATGAATGTATGTGTTTAACAGTGTAATCGATTGAAATGAATTTTGATCGATTAATTAGTTCCCAGGGTCATTTCTTGTTTTGACAGTGCAATCTGAACCCCCTGTTCAATACTGTTCAATTCTGATCATTAGCTATTGATTGTATGTGTTGTAATTCGCGTAGTCGATTCAATATATGTCGTCAATTAGTTTCAGCTTTGAATGGTAATAATTTGATTCATGTTATTTGTTTTCTGCTGAAGCTTTGTTTGAATCCAATTAAGAATTGAGTATAGCTACTTATAGTTTGTGTATTTGAATCAGAAACATTTAAGGATTGGATTATAGCTGCAGTTCAGGGTTGAGTCTGAATTGATGGCATGTGCACTCTTGGGCAGCATGTTGCATTATAGTTTCCTTATTGAATTAGAGCAAACTGGATAGCATGTGCTGTCAGGGCATATTCAGGCTGCCCATACTCTTGTTTAGCTTAATAAAAGGGAAACCATTTTTAATATTTAAAGATAGGGCTGTCAAGGGGAATCTCATGGAAGGGGGCTTTATTTTAATCTGTTGAGTGAAAAAAACAGCAGGAGAACATGGGAGGGAGTTCAGTGGATTTTAACAGGCTGTTTTGAATGGGCTGATGCTAGAATAAATAGAGAAGGATTCCATTAGTTAGGGGAGGAGATCAATCAGACAGGAGAGACAGTGGAGAGTGCAGAAAAAAGATAGTTCAGAAAATCAAAGATAGTTTAAAAATCAGAAAAGAAAGGTTTCAGAAATCAGGGAGGGAGATAGAAAAGAAAATTTTTGCTGTTTGATTGAAGTTGAAAACTTTGCTTTTCCTTACCTTTTTGTGTTTGAAATCAGCATCAACTGCTTTGTTCTATTTGAAATTTGGGGTTTCTTTCCTTTGAGGGTCCGAAAATCAGAAACTGTGTTTCAATCTTGTGTCGGATTCATCTATTACCTGTTGAGTAATATTGGAGTTTCCTGGGTCTCAACTGAGCCTTGTTGAGTCTTTTACTTGGACATTGGGTACTGTTTCATTGAGTTACTACTGTTTCATTCTGCCCGGGGGTGCTATTGCTGTTGTATTTGTTGTTGTTGTTGCTGTCCTTTGCTACTGCTGCTGACTTCTCTATCCTTCTTCTTCTTCTTTGCATTTCAGCATCCAGGTACACATTTTGAATCTCACCTTGATGTAACAGTAACAATGAGTATTGAAATGAAAGGCGCGGAGAATTTTTCAGTCATTTGGTGTTGTGCCAATAGTCTTATAAAGTGTTAGTAGATTTGTGCAAATCTTTAGGTTGTAACTCAATAAGAAAATACAGCAGGTAGTTTCGTATCTAATTGAAAACTTAGTTTGTTTAATTATTGTGATTTACAATGGTTTAGCTTGTTTAGTTTGTACGTATGATGTAATTATGTAATTCGTGGAATGCACGAGTAATTGGTATATCGATAACTAGACTTCATTTTTTATTTATATTCTGTATGTATAAGGTAGATTGCTACTAACCTGGACAAACACCATATAGCTTTAAATCATTTAATTTAACTCTGTCACGTCCGGATTCCATTAGTCAGTTTCGAATCCAATTAGTAGCATCTCCTAATAAGTAGTTGATTCCATTAATCAAGCCCAAATAAGTTAGTTTAAAATTCGAACTTGAAGAACATTTAGTGTAAGTTTAGTATTTTTATTAATCTTGCCTGCAATCTCCTTTAGCAAATTAACAGCATGTTCACCCGTGAAATAAGGCACGAGACAATTCCCGCCTCATAAACAACTAATTAGATAATCAAACAAGAATCCGGAGTTGGCCAAGCATGCAATTTAATTAGAATGTATTTTCTTTCTTCCATTCTTAGAGACGAACATAATAAAGATGTAGTCATTGTAGGTTTGCCCGTTTCATAAAATGAGACGAGCCTCGCCAAATGAGATGCACAAACTGCGGGGCCCTCATAAATGTACATATTAAATACTTAGAATCCGGGATGGGTCATTTAGCGAATTTCATGACCCTCCCAAAAAATAATAACGTGATAGTCTCTTTAGGCACGTTTTAATAATATTACTTTCTTAAATTCGGGTGCGCATTTATGTGACCCAAATTCAAATCTCAACGGAGTCGAAATGTGTTAACAACTACGGGTACATTGATTGTGACGTGGTTCGAGATGCATTTTCACGACGTTGCCATTCTATAAAAATAAATGATAATAATAAAAGCAGTTTAAACTTAATAAAAACACATAAGTCACAACATGTATTTAAATCAGATATTTAGCCATTATAACAATTTAAGCGACCGTGCTAGAATCACGGGATTCGAGGGTGCCTAAAACCTTCCCTCGGGTCAACAGAATTCCTTACTTAGAATTTCTGGTTCGCAGACTTCATTTGGAAAGTCAAATATTTTCCTCGATTTGGGATTCAAGATAAACCGGTGACTTGGGACACCAAAAGTCAAACCTTTCCCAAGTGGCGACTCTGAATTAAATAAATAATCCCATATCGAATATTGTCACTTAAATTGGAAAAACTCCCTCACGCATTAACCCTTCGGGGCGGGCGCGCAAAAAGGAGGTGTGACAGTCATATTCGGCTTGTTTATCTGATTTTATACAATTATGAGCTCATGTGCAAATTTTAACTCTTTACCGCTTTTATTATTATATTTTAAAAGAATGTGAACATCGTTTAAAAACATGTCTTTGGATTGCGTCACATGAAATGCACCCGCGATCCGGAACACATTTTTATTCAATGTTTTGGGATTTGGATTTGGGTCGCATGAAATGCACACCCGAGTTTAAGAAGGTAAGATTATTAAAATGCGCGCCTAAAGCGATTAGCATATTATTATTTTGGGTAAGGGCGTGGAATTTTGCTAAACGGCTCATCCCGAAATCTAAGTAATTTTACCAAAACGTATGGAGGGCCCCGTAGCTTGTGCACTTTGTTTGTTGAGGCACGTCTCATTCATTATTTTTTTAAAGAATTTGCAACGTCGTGGAAATGCATCTCGAACCACGTCACAATCAATGTACCCGTGGTTAGAGACATATTTCAACGTCGATGAGATTTGAATTTGAGTCACATAAATGTGCACTTGAGTTTAGGGAGGTAACATTATTAAATACGCGCCTAAAGAGACTAACGCGTGGTTATTTTGGGAAAAAGGCCGTGAAGTTCGCTAAGCGGCCGATCCCGAGTTCTAAGTAATTTACACATACATTTTGTGAGGGCCCCGCAATCTGTGCGTTTTATTTGGCGAGGCTCGTCTCATTTTTATTTAAAAGGATAAACCTATAGTGACTACATTTTTTCTATTAAGTTCGTCTCTAAAATAAAAGAAAATCTCCCAATTAATTACATGCTAAAAGAAAGACGTAACTTATTAGTTATTAGTTTACGGCTAATGCAAATGGAAAATTGCAATCGAGTTTGTACAAAGAGAGATTGCTTTCGTTCTATATTCTATTATTTAATAACACTAGAACATGAGATTGACACACAATAATATCAAAAACAAATTAACTATTCTTTGATTAATTTAAACTAATATTATTAGATGAAGGAGTTATTATACATATGCTACCCCATTACTGATTAATCAGTCAACTACATTTTTATACAAAGAAAGGAAAACTCTATTCAAGCACAAATCTAAACAGGAGGAATTCAACAGGAACAAAGCCTGGTTAATACTTCATTTCGCTTCAAACCGAGAGTGTACAAATGTGTACCTGGAAATGGGAGTACAAGAAGAAAAGAAGGAGGAGTCAGCAACAGTAATAACACAGCAACGCAACAGCAACCCAACAACAGCAATTCGAACCAGATTCAAGGACCATAAAACTTTGAAGAAAACTGAACAACTCAATAGAACAAACCCAAAAGTATGTAAACAAACTAAACAGCAGCAACCCACGCGTGTATTAAACCCGAAACTAAACTCGTTTCTCACTTTGTTTTTGTTTTCTCTTTTTAAACTTTCCAACACTCTCTTAGGATTTTCAGAATGTCTTCCTCTCTCCAAAAATAATCCTCTCTAAAACTATCTTTGTAAAAAAAATGTCTTCCTGAAATGTTCTCTCCAAAATCCCCTCTAATTATCTTCAAGTTCAAGTGTTCCCCTTCTTTTAAAATGTGTCAAATGACTCTATTTATAACAAGACTCTTGTCTTGAATCCCCAACCCGAAATATTCCCCCAATTGCATGCTTTGTCCCTACTACTTAATGTTTTCTTTATTTTAAACTCTTGTCCCCCATGCCCACATGTTTTGTCCCCCATGCTTAACATAAATAATTACATTATTCTCACCCCACTGCATTATATCTTGTCCCTCACTATATTAAACAATTATATCAACTCCATAATTACATGTCTTGTCCCCCACAATGTATTATTTTAATATTGTTAATGCCTAGTGGACAAAGCATTCAGATTAAACAATTGTTCAAATGTTCAATTCCAAAAATACCCTTCCGACCTTACTGCAATTTACCAAACTACCCCATCAGCTATAACCAATCACCTAATCAATCTCAACCAAAATACAGCAAATATGACCAATTTCTAAACAAATTCAACAACAAATCTCATGAACACAGATGAATCATACAGCTTCAAATTAATGGGAATAAATTAACCATATTGGGAACCAATCCTGGTTAACTTAGACCAAAAATGGATGAGCAAGGAGACAACAATATTAACAACAAAAATAAACTGGAACAACATGAATCACAATTAACGGAAACGAAATGCAAACTAAAATCATATGATGAACAACAAAAACAGGAATTATTTTGACTGAACAATTTTTAACAACACTCCTACTTTCAGATTTAGCAAACATAACAACTGATCATAACAAGCAAATAGATTCAAATCACTAAACTTCAATAAACAATTGAACTTCAAATTAAATCTAACAACATCATAACAGAGATGAATGATTCAAACTAAAATAAACACTCGACATTATGAACATACTTGAAAAATTCAAAAGAAACAAACTTTAAAAAAATACATGAACACAAATTTTCTCCAATACAAACAAAGAACCTGGGTTCGAATGGCAACCTCGATGCGCTGTGTATGTACTGTTTCGACAAACCCCGACCAAAGCTCGAACAAACGAGATGGTTGAGTCTCGTTGTTGAACCAACTGCTCGACGAGGCAGCATGAAAGGTGAGATGTTTGGGTCTGCTGGAGATCGACGAGGAAGTAACAGCCTTGGTGCTCGCGGAGAAGAGAAGGAGGGGAGGTGGCTGGTTTGTTTGGTCATGTATGGAAGTGAGGGTGGCGATGGGGTTTGGTTTCGAACCAGCTGCTCGACGAGGCTGCAGCAGGAGCAGCAGAAGTAGCTTGGTTTCGGAGCAAAGGCGACGAGGCAGCATCATAAGCAGCAGAAGGGAGGCGCTAGGGGCATCGACCAACAGCCATGGGATTTGTTTGGACGTGATGGAGCTGCTAGGAAACAACTGAAGAAGATGAAGCACAATAATGCCATTTTGCTATTGAACAACGAAGATGCAGATCTTCGTGAAAACCCTGACGGGTAAGACCATCACTGTTGAGGTCGAATCCTCCGACACAATCGACAACGTGAAGGCAAGGAAGCTACAGGAGGGAGCTAACGTGACGACGACGAAGCAGCAGTCTTGAAGCAGCCATAGATGTCGAGCTCAAGCTCGACAACGGAGAAGACGAAGTAGTGGCAGCAGGGTCGTTTGGTGTGGATATGGAGGTTCGATGACGGGGGAAAGAGCAGTCGATGGAGGGGTTGTGCGTGTGTGTGAAGGTGAGCAGCCATGGTTGGCTAGGGTTTGGGGTGAAGGTTTTTTGGAGAAGAAGAGAGGGGGTGGCAGATGGGTTTAGTTTAAGTTTTGTGGTTTTTTTTCTTTTTTTTGTTTTGTTTTGTGAAGTATAAGGTAGGAAGATAGGGGTGTTGGGCATTTGGGTTATGGACTGGGTTGACCCGGTTTGAAGTGGACTGGGTCGACCCGATTTGAAGTGGACCGGGTCATGGGGAAGGTTGGGTATTTTTTGGGCTTGTGGCTTGAATTTGAAGAAGAGCTCAATTCCGATTTTCTTTATATTTTTGCTCTCTTTTCTTCTTTTATTTTTCTAAAACTAAATTCTAAAAATCCTTAAATTATTATATAGAACTAAATTAAGTTATAAAAGCGCAAATTAATTCCCAATAACAATTAACACACAATTAAGTAATAATTAAGCATTAAATTGTACTATTGGACATTAAATGCTAAAAATGCAAACGATGCATATTTTTGTAATTTTCATTCTTGTAAAACAAGCTTAATTATTCCTAATTGTAGAATTAAATCCTAAATGCAAATGCGACATATTTTTGTATTTTTTTTATTAATTTAACAAATAAACATGCACAGACAAATATAAATAATTATCCAAAATGTCACAAAAATTCTCAAAATTGCGCACCAAGAAAAATCGTTTTATTTTGAATTTTTGGAAGTAATTCTTTCATAGGGCAAAAATCACGTGCTTACACAAGTAACTTGGTATTTCCTTGTCATGGGCAAGATGCTAAATTTGTGGTGAAATGCTTTCACTTTAGCCTGAAGTTAAGGGTGAAAAAGGACATGGTGCCAAACAATGATTACTTGCAGATCCATTCGTATTTCTTGACTGCAGTAGTGTAAGAATATTTTCGTCTTATCATTGAACCAGATATGTCTACACAAAATTTTAATAACTGAAGTTCCATAGCAGCATCAACAGCAGCAGAAGAAAAAAGAAGAAGAAGAAGAAGAAGAAGAAGAAGGAGGAGGAGGAGGAGGAGGAGGAGGAGGAGAAATGGGGCTGAAGTTATTTAAAAAGTGGGTACAAGTTAAAACAATTTCAAAAAATGGGTATAGGTTAAATGGGGGCGACCAAATAGGGCGCCCCGTGCAATTTTTACTAGTTTTTTCCTAAATCTCGAAATTAACTACTCTCTCCGTATCAATTTATGTGAAAATATTTAACTATACACGGAATTTATAAAGGAAAAGTAAAAAATATTGTTAAAAATTTATAATCTAAATTAAGTCATAAATATTTGTATAAATATATATTATCTCACTAATGGTAAAATAATAGTTTTAATATTAAATTATTTTTAATAAATTGTGTTGTTCTTTTTTGAATATATTAAAAAAATGTGTCACATAAAATGAGACGGAGGAAGTACTAAACATTACCCCTCCTTTCCAATTTATGTGACTCTTTCGCTTTTTTAGAGTCAATTTAACTAATCTTTGAAACTAAATTTGATTAGATTAACTCAATATTTTAAAGTTAAAAATTTAGATATTCAAAACTATATGATAAGTACTATATATTTCAGTTTTTCTCATATCAATATGATAAAAAAAATATATTTCAAAATAATGATCAAAGTTGACATAATTTGGATTTCGAAAAATGAAAATGTTCACATAAATTGAAACGGAAGGCGATATGCTACGGTAGTTTAACGTAAAAATGGCGTGTAGTAGCCACTATTGAAGGTGGTATTTATTTTTTATCCAGAAATTCTAATGTTGAGCAAAATAGCCACTACTCTATTAAAATTAATATGAAAAGACACTTTTACCTTTTCTTCCATTGCTTTTCTTCTCAAACCCTCGCTTCTCTTTGAACTCGGAACTCCGGTTGAGATGGCTTAGTCGTCGGCAACAAAATTCGAAAGCTTTTCTCAAAGTTGAAACTCTCAATTCTCAAGACAAGAAAAAACACTTTTCTCTTCTTTTTGTTGTTGATAATTAGTTGTCTCTTTAACTCAAACTTTACTGTATTGATTATCTTCAAGCTATTGTTTATATTAGCAAAATTCAGAGCTTGTGTGCGCATACACATAACTGTATTGGTGTCGAGTTTTAATCAACAAGTCACATTCTGTCATGTCCTTGATGAGAATATTAGTTTTTATACGGGTACTAGAAAAAAAAGTTTGGTCCTGAACTTAGGTTAAGAAGTCCAAAAGTTAAAGACAATAAGTCCTGAACTTACAGTTACAAGTTCAAAAGTTAAGGACAATAGGTCCTGAAGTCCTGAACTTAGACTAACAAACTCAAAAATTAAGGACAATAGGTCCTGAACTTAGGCTAAGAAGCCCAAAAGTTAAGGACAATAGGTCTTGAACTTAGACTAACAAGCTCAAAAGTTAAAGACATTTGGTCCTAAACTTATAGTTACAAGTTCCAAAGTTAAGGACATGTAGTCCTGAAGTCCTGAAGTTAAGTTCAAAAGTTAAGGACATGTAGTCCTGAAGTCCTGAACTTAGAGTTACAAGTTCAAAAGTTAAGGACATGTAGTTCTGAAGTTCTGAAGTTAAGTTCAAAAGTTAAGGACATGAGCAGAAGGGTATTTTCGTCCGGGTAGTTAAAATTTATTAAAGCAATGGCTAAAGATTAAAGACATTTTAAATAGTGGCTTAAAAATAAGTACATGTGTTATTAGTGGCTAACCGTGCACTTCCCCTAGTTTAACAAAATCAACCTCTCAAGAAATAATTAAATCGCTTAAAAGCATTTAATTCATCTTTGTGCATAGAGCCATAGACTGAGGTACATAGATATATGTAAATTGACCACAGCCACCAAAAATTAAAGTTCTCAAAAATAAGGGAATGGGTGCTTTTATTTAAGAATCATAAACAAGTAACAAGATTAATGAGAATATAAGGTAAGTATATACTTATGATGTAAGAAAATGTTGTTAGAATAATTTGCTCTTCTACAATTTGTTATAATGTTGTTAGAATAATTTTCCAAGTTATCAACACTTATTACAGATAGTCACCTACAAGTGTTTTTTAGTGTACTTTAAATAACTTGATGATAATTGTTTAAGCTGTTCAGCTTCTTCAAGATTTTCGTTCCATTTCTAATTAATTGGAAGATTAAAAGTAAGCTTTTACATCTCATTTTTAGGACTTTTATTTGTTTAATTGCAATTTAAATAGTGATTGGTTTTTATCTGCTACTTACCTAATCAACATCTGGACATAAAATTGGTTTTGCAATCTTCAACTAATGCACTGGAAGGAGTGGAAAGGTTATTAGTACCTAATCCATATATATATGATCAACTCCTATCATACACTCTGAAAAAGTGTTGAAATATCTCTCCATTTTAAGCATATATATAGACACAACCAATTCGTTGTATGCATCAAATTCCAAAGAATCATTTTTGAAGCATCAAACGCCAAAAACATCTCTCTTCCATCAATCTTTCATGGCAACTTCTAAATCCAAACAGTTTCAACTCAAAGCCATCTTTACATTCCTTCTCATTCTAGCTCTCACAATCGCCTCCACTACCGCGCGTAGAATCCTTGACGAGGAGCCCGCCACTCCCACCGTTGCTCCAGAAGCTTCTGATGTAGACGAGGCCCCAACAGCTTCAGGGGCAGTTGTAGGTACAGGCGTTGCAGCTCCTGTTGGTGCAGGAGCGGCTCCTGGTGTTGCAACTCCTACTGGAGTAGGTGCTGGTATTGTAGCACCTGTTGCTACAGGAGCTGCAACTCATGTTGATGCAGGTGCTGGTGTTGCAGCTCCTTCTGGGTCAGGTGCTGGTACTGCAGCACCTACCAGTGCAGGAGCTGCAGGTGTTACAACACACGTAGGTGATGCAGGAGCTGCAGGTGTTACAACACACGTAGGTGATGCAGGAGCTGCAGGGGTTGCAGGTGGTGCAGCACCCGTAGGTAGTGCAAGTGCTGCTGCAACTGCTGCGACAGCTGGTGGAGCCGTAGCAGGTGGAGCTGGTGAAGATGATCATATATTTTCCTTTTTCATGCACGATATTCTTGGAGGATCAAACCCTTCAGCAATAGCAGTAACTGGCATCGCAACCAACCCTTCGTTAAGCGGACAAGTACCCTTCGCAAAGCCAAATGGTGCAGTTCTAGCAGTCGACAACGGTGTCCCAGTAAACAGCAACAACAACGGAATCATCAGCAACAACAATATCCCTTTTCTCACAGGTCTTAGCGGAACAGCTTCTAACGTTGTTCAAAACAACGGAAACAACATCATTGGTGGAGGTTCTGGTTTCCCCGCCTTAAACATGGCTCAGTTAGGATCAGGAATCACGTTCCAAAAACTCATGTTCGGTACACTGACAGTGTTCGACGATGAATTAACAGAAAGTCATGAACTTAACTCTGGCCTAGTTGGTAAAGCACAAGGATTTTACGTTGCGAGTTCAGAAGATGGAAATAGTCAGACTATGGCTTTTACAGTGATGTTTCATAGTGGAAGTTATAGTGATAGCCTTACTTTCTTTGGAGTACACAGGACTAGGGTTTCGGAATCACATCTTGCTATTATGGGTGGCACTGGAAAGTATGTAAATGCTAAAGGATTTGCTACTGTTAAGACATTTCCAGCTGCTAACCAACAAGAAACTGATGGTGTGCAGACTCTGCTTCATATTACTGTCTATCTTGCTTACTAGGGTGTTGTAGTCATTTTTATTGCTTTGTTGTGTTGTGCTTTATTCAGAGATTTGTATCAGATGTTTAATTTGAAACAATATTGTGAAAATTTGTTGTTATTCTTTTGTTCCAGATACTCATTGAAGTGAGCCTCAAAGATCCCTTATGGGACCACCAATGGTGTTCTCAATTTCCCATTTTAATAGCCCAATTCATCGTAGAAATGACACCAGGTAGCCACTTTAAAGTGCTGTTATTTAGGAATTAGCCAATTTGTCTTGAATTTCAATTTTTCAGTTCAATTTTCCTGGACTGAATTCTCTTGAAATTAAGATTTTTAGGACAAAATAAGTGTTGGCTAATCCCTAAATAGTAGCCTTAAGAATGGCTATTTGTGCACTTCCCCCTTTCCCCCCTATTGATCGAGTAAGAACTGAGATGGGCTGTTTACTAAATATAGACCGGAATTACGTAACAGTAATTAGGTGAAGGCTAGGCCCATATCATATACTGCCTACTCCATACTATCTAGTTTTTGATATGGAGTCTTGACTGAACAGGAAGTTCAAGATGTTAAATCGATTCATATAGTAGACATGATAAAAGAAACCACTAAAGTAATGGTAGAAAAGCTTAGTTTAATAAGCAAATATCAAATGAAAACTTGACCTTGGTATATTTTAGTAATTTGGTTTCTTGAAAGTTATGAAAATTGGATAAAATGTACTTGTGTATATTCTATTAATTTGATTTCTTGGCATTGTTTATAAAGAACAACGCCAATATTTTGAAACATTCCTGAATAAAAAGTGTCGGACGAATTCGGAGCGAACGACTTTAAATGTAGTTATGAGGTGCTCAAGCAGGGGAGGAAGTGTACCAAAGGCAAGGGTAGGGAAGTTCTCCGTGGAGCTAGAGTTGAACTTAGGCGCCTTATTGTACTATCTGAATTGTTTCTTTTTTTATTATGAATCTTTGTCCGTACAAATGATTTATGCTTGTATTCGGTGTTTCCTTGAGATTGGTAAAGCGAAATGAGGCAATCCTAACCCATTGAGTATTCTTCCTCGGGCCATCGATATCGTACACTCTATTGAAATAAATTTCGCAAAAAACCAGCTAAATCGTCACCTATTAAATCAAATATCAATTTCCTATAGTTATAGTTGTAATCACTGGAGCGCATTTCTCTTCACATCACTTAATTAGTATTGAATACATATGTTCAATTTCACCAAAGATCATCCTTTCTTCTATCTTCAGCTTCCTCATTATTCACCAGCTGAATCCTTCCGTAAAAAAAAAAAAAAAAAAAAAAAAAGATTAAGAAAAATTAATGACATTCCAATAATTATCTAACTAATACTACTGGTTGGAGCCTCACAGCCAATGCAGTAACTACTCATTTTCCTGTTTGACAAAAGGCATGTTAGATAGTAATTCGATACCAATCTGCTTCCTAATAATTACACATTACCACCGCACTGTAGTTAAGCAATCACTGCAATGGAAAGAAACAAAAAGAAAAAGATGATACACGTAAGTCATGAAATTAATAAACCAAAAGAAATATAACAAGGAGAAAAAAGGTAAAAGGAGGCAAAAAAAAAGGCCCACAGCTTTAATCGCGTGCTCAAGGATCAAATAATTTCAGTACGACCCACATATTCAAATAAATAAATCTTCTTTTTAATTAAGTTGGATAAAGTGTATTAATGAAATTTTTAGCTATAATAATGAATGAAGAAAATCCGTTGTCGCACTTTCCATCCAGAGGAGCAAACGCTAGAAAACATCCAAGGACAAGAAATTCCTTTCTAGGTTGTATAGTTGGATATATGTCTGTATTTGTAACCCTACCAAATATTTACGAGATAATTATTAAAGTAAAGTTAATTATTGAATATTCATAATATTATTTTTTCGGATTAGAGTAACATGATTTTTACTTGTGATTAATTTGTAAATGCTTCATTGAGTTAATTTAGCAGTACACAATTCAAGAAATCCGCTTTCAATTAATCCTGATCAACTTATACATCAAGAAAAGAGAATTTATTAATTAAACAACTTTCATATAGATTAATTATTTAAAAATTTGCTAGTGAAGAAATTTCATTATTCAACTTAACGAGGAATTTAAATACTATTTGTGTATATCTTCAAACCTAACTCTAACTTATAGTCAGTGGCGAAGCTAGGTAGGGGAAAGATAGGGGGGCAAAAATTATATCGTATATAAAAGATAAAAGTTTTTTTCATGTATATATATTAGATGTTGAGTCCCCTTAACTTTTTTGCTTAATTATGTTTTTTATTTTTTAATTTTCCTTGATGAAAATACTATTTCTTATAGTACCTTTTCGTTTTCTATGTAGGTAATTTTTTTTTCCCGGTGCAACTCTTCTGACTCCGTTTTTTATGAAGGGTGATGATAGGCTATAATAACATATTTTAGTCTCTTATTACACTCTAATTTACTACACTTTAATTGAGTTTGAGCTTTAATCACTAGTATTTTGCACTAATTGTGCGCTTTAAGCCTTGTAGGGGTGATTCAGAGCTATATAGATATTATGGAATGAACTCAAGTGATTTGGAGCTTTGAAGTCTGAATAAAAGCCCAAGGAATTAAGTCGGGATCGTGTTCGGGAATCAACGTGTATACGGTCAAAATCACATGCCTCTGATTTATAGGCTCGAAGGTCCATTCTAAGCCCAAATCCGGGCGAGGTCGAGTTCGATACCGGTGGACCATACTCGAGCTCGAAGACAGAATACAATGCTCGGAGATAGGAGTTCGAGGAATATCAAGGTCAAGTATGCTCGACCCCGGAATAGTACTGTTATGAATTTATAACAGAATGAGCTGGATTCCTGCCACGTCTCCAATATCATGGTGCAAATTCCGGAGTAGGATTGTACAATTCCGTACTAGGCGGTTAGACAGCGGTACTAAGAATATTCCTTACTTTAAATAGAAACATTCCTTATTTTGGATTCCCCTATTATATAAAGGGGACCTCAATCATTTGTAGGATCATCTAATCATTGAGCAAAGATTATACTCTCTACTTTTTCCTACTGTTCATCAAAATCATCTTTTAGCTCTACTGTTCTTACTTACTTTTCTTGCTTAATTGTTCTTATTGTTCTAAGTCCATCTCGAGGTCACTAAGCAGTACTGCTAAGTAATATTAGTTTGATTCACTTCTATCTTTCATTTCTATTTCATATTTCTTGATTATCAATTGGTATTGAACTAAATCACATATCTTTAAAACCACTAATCAAATTTAATTGTTACTCGTATTTTCGAGGTAAACAATTTGGCGCCCACCGTGGGGCTAAAGACAATAGTGATTATTTCTTTACCGATTCTCATTACACACGTTGTTTTTACACTTTTTCTTGTCAAGATTTTTTGATTCTCAAGCTGAAACATGTCTAGCACACAAAACACACCTATTCATGCAACGAAGGTCTTAGAGAAAATAGCAGTATAGTCGGTGTACTACCAATACACCTTGAGGAAGTGCTAAATATGGAGCCAGTTGATGTCAGTTCGCATAGTGTTCTAAATGCTGATTCAAGCACAGACCCCGGAGGGAATGCACGCAGGGAAGCCCGATCTGGTGGCTAAGAAGCACTAGGAATGAGAGATGGGGGAATCAGCCTCCAGGTTATATTCGAAATGCTGCAAGCTCAGCAAATCGCCATCGCTCAACTTCAAAGTCAGAATAAGACTCCGAGTATAGCTGAACCAGAAAATACTCGTCGTGCTGAACCAGCGCAAGAGAGGTCAAACGGAAATGACTCGGGGACTAACCCCGCTATTATGAGGATGCTCGAAGAGCTTACCAAGAGGATCGAGTCCGGGGAAGAGAAGATTGAAGAAAATGACAAAACGGTGGAGATTTACAACACCCGTGTTGATCGAATACCGGGGGCACCTCCGATCTTGAAAGGTTTAGATGCCAAAAAGTTCATACAAAAACCATTCCCCCAGAGTGCGGCTCCGATGCCCATTCCCAAGAAGTTTCGCATGTCCGATATTCCCAAATACAATGGGAAAACTGACCCTAACGAGCATATTACTTTATACACTTGTGGGATCAAAGGAAATGATTTGAATGACGATGAGATCGAATCGGTCTTGTTAAAAAAATTTGGAGAAACATTGTTGAAAGGAGCTATGATTTGGTACCACAACTTGCCTCCTAATTCTATTGATTCATTTGCTATGTTAGCAGATGCCTTCATGAAAGTACATGCCGGGGCCATAAAGGTGGCAACGAGGAAATCAGACGTCTTCAAGATAAAACAAAGGAACGACGAAATGTTGAGGGAGTTCATGTCCAAATTTCAGATGGAAAGAATGGAGTTACCACCTGTCTCCAACGATTGGGTAGTGCAGGCCTTTATGCAGTGTTTGAACGAATGGAGTTCGATAACATCTCGACAATTAAAGCAGAACTTGATCGAGTATCCAGCTATGACGTGGTCAGATATGCATAATTGTTACCAGTCCAAGATTAGGGTCGAGGACGACCAGTTGGGAGCCCACTCGGGCTCAGTTCATCCTAACAGGCTGGCGGCTAAGCCCCCGAGGGATACAGACAGGGAATCAAGGTTCAATAAAGAACATTATCAGCCATATATCGATAGGAGGAACAACGGCTCGGGTCGTAACACTCATCGAAATAATCGGAGAAATGATCGAGGTCAGAGTTCTCGGGAACACATGAGTAACAATTGGTTCGATAAACACACCGACTCTGTGGAGGCACCTCGACTGTCAGAATATAATTTTTGTGTAGATGCATTAGGGATCGTCTCAGCTATTTGAAAGATTAAGGATACCAAGTGGCCTAAGCCTATTCAAACCGATCCCTCTCAAAGAAACCTAAAGTTGATGTGCATGTATCATGGCACACATGGTCATAGAATAGAAGACTGCAGGCAACTAAGGGACAAAGTGGCTCATTTGTTCAATGAGGGCCACCTTCGAGAATTCCTAAGTGATTGGGCTAAGAATCACTTCAGGGAGAGAGATGCAAGGAAAAATGAGCAAGAAGAACCACAACATGTAATCCACATGATCATTAGCGGAGTCGATGTCCCTCAACGACATGTGTTCAAACACACCAAAGTATCAATCACCATAGGAAAATGGACTCAGAGTTATGTGCCCGAGGACGTCTTATCATTCCGTAATGAGGAAGAAGAAGGCATATCTCAGCCTCACAACGATGCCCTGGTAATCTCTATCCTTTTAAATAAAATTCAAGTTAAACGTGTTGTAGTGGATCCAGGTAGCTCAGTAAACATAATCAGATCTAGGGTCGTGGAACAACTCGGCCTACAAGATCAGATTGTACCTGCATCCCAGGTCTTGAATGGCTTCAACATGGCAAGTGAAACAACAAAGGGAGAGATTATCTTGCCAGTAAACGTAGCTAGGACCATACAAGACACTATATTCTATGTCATCAAAGGTGACATAAGGTATAACACACTCCTCAGGAGGCTATGGATACACAACATGAGGGCGGTGCCTTCAACTCCTCACCAAATGATGAAATACCAAATAGAGGAAGGAGTGAAAACAGTCTACGGAGAGCAACATCCTTGTTTACCATGAAAATGGTAACAACAATTAAATATGTAAATGGGATTCTAAAAATACGTGATCTATTTTTATGCTAGTTGTTAGAGAAGATGATGCTAGGAATATGAAGTTTAATGATGAAATGCAAGCTAAAACGAGGCAATAATCAGACCGAGGGGCTTACTGCCCTAGCTTCGGACTGGTCGATGGAGGCAAAAAGGGATCTCGGGGCTCGACAGTGAAGCTTGATTAAGCCCCCGCGAATGAGACGGGGACTATACATCTGGATCAAATGATTCAGGGTGAAGGGTATTCCCTCTATCATGCTCGAGTAATGCCTGATCATATAAACCACACGCCAGAACGAAGGATGAACTTTGAGAACATCTGACCTGATCCTAGTGGAAAAGATATTGTTCTTTGAGAAGTGGAACGTCGGGCGTAAATAAACGCGGTGCCTTTACCCCTTCTTGGTGATTTCTTTTTATGCGCCTAACTCTACCTTTCTTGTCTCTTTAGCCGTAGTGGTTTATCCCGGTGCGGTATCGGATCTCTAGGGTTGGATTGGTCATTTGTACTCAATCTGCCCGCATATCGATCGAACGTGGCGATATTTATCCTGAGCTCGGTGGGAAGCCAAAGACTATGGTAAGCCTTAAGCCTTGATGCATCTGTATATTTTGAAGCAGCTTGCTGTTACTAACTTTCTTCATCCCGTGCATTTAACCTCTGCATCTATGTAGGTCTGGGAGGAATCCCACTGATGAGGAGGTGCCACCTGTTGGAGGGGACACTCTAATGCTTGGTGAGGAGAAGAAAAGGCAAGAGAGCCTATCGGCTAAGCCACCGGAGCTTAAGAGGGTCAAGGTGGATTATTCCAAGGTTGAACCATCAGTTTGGACCTTCGGGGTGGCAAGAAATCCTTGTGCTGAAGGTGAGGGAGAAAGCAGCTTCTCAGTACCCCACGAAGAGCATTTGGGATCGATTGATCCTCGGGTCATGGGGATAGATGCTTTCGGACAGGAATCTGATGTTGGCGCAGCCCAGCTTTATGGCGGTGAGGCAATGGATGGGGTATCGAGCACTGCCCTTGAATTGGCAGGTGGCCGGAGTCTTCCTCGAGCCGGGAAGCCCTTGGCGGGTAGTTTAGAGGGACCTCGATATGGGACCCGGGATGAACAAAGGATGAAGATCCTGGCTGACCCCGTTAGCCTGTTGGTTATTGTTGATTCTCCTAAGGAGGAGATCCTTCCATCTTACGGAATTCAAGATGAGTCTTGCAAGGAGCCTTCCGCGACAGGAGCATTGATCAAAGGTGGAGACGCACTCGAGGGGCCGGCGATCATTATTGAGGATAGTTCCGAGGTCAACGCCTCATTTATTTTTGGCGAGATGGGCAGGCTTTGTGAGCGAGTAACTTCTGCTATCCTTGTCTACTGCTTCGGGTTGCTCCGACCTTTATTCTCCTAACTTTTCTATGCGGTTTCAGGCCGAAGTGCTTTATAACCAGGATCTCGCCCAGTATCAGGATGAGGTGAGCCGTCGTGAATATGAGAAAGCCTATTTCACCGAACCGGTTATTCATCCCCTGCTTTTGCTATCTTTGAGCCTTTGTGAAATTCCTTCGCTTTTAACTCTTCGGGCCTTGATTTGTGTAGTTTGAGAAGGAGAACGCCCTGCTGAAAGGGGAGCTTCGGGGTAGAGATGCTTAAATCTCCGAGCTTAGTCAGTATGTGAGTGAGGTGGCTTCCGAGAGGGACAGCTTTAGGGGGAGAGTTACCTTTATTTAACATCATCTCCAAGACGCGAAGGAGGGTAGTGGCAAGTATAAGAGCCTTCATTCCGAGCTGATGGGTGCATTATTTTCGATCAAGGCTGAGGCCGAGGCGCTTGTATGTTTTCATGGGTGAGGAGTGGTCATCGCAGATTCTTGCGTTGAGAGGACGTTCGAGGGGGCTGGCCCAACTTTACCTCGAGCCGCAGATTGTGTTTGGCCAGACTCCCAAAGGCTGACCATCGAGGGTGCATTGGAAGGTAGCTCAAGCAGTGTTAAAAATGGGGGTGGATCCCCGGAGAGAGAGGACACCATTGAGAAGGGGCCGTCAGGGGATTCGTAATCGCCTAGATGCAACCTTTGAGGCTGTCGGTTCGGCTAGATTAAGATATGTTATTTTTTCCTATTAATCTCCCTGTTTATATATAGTACTTTTATTTTGGCATATGTATGAAGAGAATCTCGTGGCTTCGTTTCCCTTATTCCCCTTTATGCTCTGAATTCAGCAAGGATTGGTGAAACAACCTTAGACCCGCAATATAGCTCTGTGGCCCATTTAGGCTGGTTCGGGAGTTATCGTCTGGTTGGTCGATGCGGCCTCTGGTGTGAACTGCCATGAGGGGTCTTGCGCTTTTGCCAGCAATTTTGCATTGAGTTTCCAGGCCGGGTTTATCTCGAGCCTTATTGATTTTTGCTCCCCTCTGACTGAGGGGTCGGGTGATGACGGTTCTTATCCCTTGCCCTTGGGCATTTGTATTTGGCTTGTTTTAGGTTCAGTTTCCAAGTCGTATTGCGACTCGAGCTTTAATTGACCCTCGAGCTTTTTGTGCCTACATGGGCGGTTAGTGATGGCTCTTGCGCCTTGGGTCGAAGTGACCCTTTGAGTGTGTGGCCCGGAGGCTCATTTGGCTGGCTACAATGGCGCTTACGCTGCACTTAGGCATGTTGTAGTTTAACTTTTTGGATCCGATCTCCGAATCGGGTTACGACTCGAGCTCATTTTAATCCTCAAGTTTTCAATTTCTACGCTAGCGACAGTGGCTCTTACGCAGTTTTGGTCGTCGAGACCTTTTAGTGTGTAGCCCGGAGGCTTATTTGGCTGGTGACAATGGCTCTTACACTTTTGCCCGTAGGCATTTTGTAGGCTTTGTATTCCTCTCATTAAGGTCTTTTGAAATAATTTTGCCTGACCCGTCGTCGGTTCGGGAAAAACCTCGATTTTAAGTCGTTAGCGGCGATGTTTGAGCACCTCGGAAGGTTTTTAGCTCGTAGGCCAAGTAGATCGAAGCCTTGTGATTTGGAGCTGACATGGTCGAAGCTCGTTTGCCTGTTGAGGGAAGCCTGTTTTAACTGGTTCTTTTCGAAGTATATTCGAAGTCGTGGCCTATGATTTTGTTTAGCGACAGTCGGGCGTCCCCGAGTCGCGTTAATTTGGATAAATCAACCGTTTTAACCGTAGTCATATGTGTTTGGCCGGAGCCATTTTTGATCCCAAGGGTATTCCCTTTCGGGATTCTTACAAATGCGACGTATAGCCTAAACTTCGGGATTTTGAGTTTAATGCATGTAGTAAGGTTTTACAAAATTGTTCATGCTTGTTGAGGTCTTACAATTTGTCATGCCTGTTGAGGTCTTACAATTTGTCATGCCTGTTGAGGTCTTACAGTTTGTGTTGCTATGTAGAATAGATCTGGTTATACCGACTCTGCCCGCTCGGGGTCTTACGGCCTCAGGTTTCCCAGTGTAAGGTGATTGGCAATAGTCTCCGAGTTATCAAGTTTGCTTGGGCTCGAAGGCCGTTATTCGTGAGCTCAGAGTTGCCTTGTTGGGGCCCTATAAGCCCGGAGTTCCAACCTTGGAGTCGTGCGGGTGTCAAATTGTTGGCGCTAAGTCTCCGAGTATTTCGGGATGCATTTGATGGAGGGATCCCTGTCGAAAGTATACTGAGATTTCCTCTGTTGGAGTATGAGATGCTAAAAGATATTCTTTTATTGCTTAGCATAAATACATGCTGCTTCGTCGTTGTGAGCTCGGCTCATGCGGGGCCGGCTACTTGGGCCGTTTGATCCGGTACATTGTTTCCTATTGGAGTCTCATTCGTCATTTTCCCGGGGCGGGGATGATTGCAAAGGGAGTCTTGTAGGCTCTTTGAATCCGTCTTGGGAAGTGCGTGGACATTGCTTCATTAAAAATCTTGCCGGCAAAAACCCATTTTGGGATAAAAAACCCGGTCGAAGGAAAAGAGTGTGTTGTTTGCTTGAGGATATTTGTGGGGTTTTACAATTTCATGCCCTAACAGTAATATCGCTTAAGCATCGATACATTCCAGTTACTCGGAAGCTGTTCGCCCTCCATAATGCCAAGTTTATAGGATCATTTGCCAACTATCCCAAGGATACGGTACGACCCTTCCCAATTCTGGCCCAGCTTCCCTTCATTAGAGTTCGGGTGTTGAGAGTAACCTTCCTCAGGACCAAGTCTCTGATCCCAAAGTATCGGAAATTTGTTCTTCTATTGTAGTATCTTTCAATTTTCTGCATCTGGGCAGCCATCCGAACCAGCAAGGCTTCCCGTCTTTCGTCGAGTAACTCGAGGGTCGTTGCCATAGCTTCGTTGTTCGACCCCTCATTGGTGTGCCGGAACCTGGAACTTGGTTCCCCGACCTGCACTGGTATCAGTGCTTCAGCGCCATATACTAGAGAGAAGGGTGTCTCCCCGGTGCTAGATTTTGGAGTTGTCCGATATGCCCACAACACCTCGGGCAACGTTTCTCTCCATTTTCCCTTGGTGCTCTCCAATTTCTTTTTCAAGTTTTGAATGATGGTTTTATTCGTAGATTCGGCCTAGCCATTCGCACATGGGTGATATGACATCGACAAGATTCTCTTGATTTTGTTGTCTTCAAGGAACTGTGTTACCTTGCTCCCGATGAATTGCCTCCTATTGTCGCATGTTATTTCGGACGAGATCCCGACCCGACATATGATATGTTCCCATATAAAATTGATGACTTCCTTCTCTCTTATTTTCTTGAAGGCCTGCGCTTCCACCCACTTTGAGAAGTAATCAATCATAAACAGAATGAATCTAGCCTTACCTGGCGTCATCGGCAAAGGGCCGACGATGTCCATTCCCCATTTCATGAATAGCCATAAAGATAAAACAGAATGTAGTTGTTCGCCGGGCTGGTGGATCATGGGAGCGAACCTTTGACACTTGTCGCATTTTCGAACGAATTCCCTAGCATCCTTTTGCATGTTGTCCCAATAGTAGCCCGCTCTGATCACCTTTCAGACTAAGGAGTCGGTCCTAGAGTGATTTCTGCAGGTTCCCTCATGGATCTCTCGAAGCACATAATCTGTGTTGCTCGGCCCCAAGCATATCGCCAGGGGGCCATCATAAGTTCTCCTGTACACAACCCTATTTCCGTTGAGCGAGAACCATGCCGCCTTAGTTTGCAAGGCCCTCGATTTTTTTGGGTCTGCTGGTAATTTCCCGTTCTTCAGATAAATGATGTATTTGTTTCTCCAATCCCATGTCAGGCTGGTGGAGTTAATTTCCGCGTGACCTTCCTCGACTACAGATTTGAACAGTTGGATGACAGCTTTGGGGAGCAGGTCTTCTTCTTCAGCGGAGGACCCCAGGTTTGGGAGGGCGTCAGCCTCGCTGTTCTGCTCTCAGGGTACATATACTAAGGTCCATTCTTTGAAGCGATGTAATGTGAATTGGATTTTGTCCAAGTACTTTTGCATCCTGTCCTTTCGAGCTTCGTAGCTTCCATTCACTTGGCTTACCACGAGGAGCGAATCGCATCTTGCCTCGATAGTCTCGGCTCCCAAATTTTTAGCCAACTCTAAACCTGCAATCATAGCCTCATACTCGGCTTCATTTTTAGTTAGCCTTGCAGTTTTTATGGATTGCCTGATTATGCCGCCGACGGGCGGCTTTAGGACTATACCGAGTCTGGATCATCTTATGTTTGTGGCACCATCTGTGAACAGGGTCCATACCACGGAGGACGTGCCTTATTTTAATAAAATTTCCCTCTCTACCTCGGGCATGAGGGATGGCAAGAAATCGGCTACGAAATCTGCCAGTATTTGGGACTTGATGGTCGTTCGAGGATGATACTCGATATCATACCCCCTGAGTTCAATGGCCCATTTGTCCAATTGACCCGATAACTCAGGTTTATGCAGTACACTCCGGAAGGAATAAGTCGACAGGATGCAGATACGGTGGCACTGAAAGTAAGGCTTCAGCTTACGCGAAGCGCTTATCAGTGCGAGAGCCAATTTTTCCAGATGGGGGTACCAGGTTTTGGTGTCCCCCCAAGGTTCGTCTTACATAATAAATAGGAAATTGCGTACCTTGATATTCTCGAACTAGTACGTCGCTTACCGCTATTTCGGACACAACCAGGTATAGGTATAGCGTTTCATCCTCCTTGGGTGTGTGCAGCAAAGACGGGTTAGACAGGTACCGTTTCAGTTCTTCTAGGGCGTGCTGGCATTCTGGAGTCCAGTCGAAGTTGTTCTTTCTTTTGAGTAGGGTAAAGAAATGGTGGCTTTTGTCTAATGATCTCGATATGAATCTACCCAGGGCTGCGATCCACCTGTCAACCGTTGGATGGCTTTTACATTGTTCACCACTGTGATCTCTTCGACAGCTTTTATTTTGTCTAGGTTGATCTCGATCCCCCTGTTTGAAACCATGAAGCCTAGGAATTTGCTCGAGCCTACTCCAAAGGCACACTTCTCAGGATTTAGCTTCATGTTGTAGCTTCTGAGGATGTTGAAAGTTTCCTGCAAATGGGTCAGATGGTCCTCTGCGCGCAGGGATTTGACTAACATATCATCAATATATACCTCTCTGATGCTTGAACATTTTATTAACTAGGAGATGGTATGTTGCTCCCGCATTTTTTAGCACGAAGGGCATTACATTATAGCAATATGTGCCATATTTCATGATGAATGAGGTCTTTTCCCTATCCTCGGGGTTCATCTGGATTTGATTGTACCCCAAGTAGGCATCAAGGAAAGCGAGGGTCTCGTGGCCGGCCATAGCATCGATCAGACAATCGATATTAGCAACGGGAAGGAATCTTTGGGGCACGCTTTATTCAAATCTTTATAATCTACGGACATCCTTAGCTTGTTCCCTATTTTTTGGCACTACCACTACGTTAGCTAGCCATTCGGGATACTTTACCTCCCTAATGGATCCAATTTTAAGGAGTTTCACTACCTCCTCTTTGATGAAGGCATGTTTTACCTCGGACTGCATTCTTCTCTTTTGCTTCACGAGTTTGAATTTGGGATCAACGCTTAGACTGTAGGAGGTTATTTCCGGTAGGATACCTGACATATCTAGGTGGGACTAGGCGAAATAGTCAATATTGTTACTAAGAAATTAAATAAACCCTGTCCTGAGTTCGGGGGTCAGCCCCATTCCCGGGTATACCTTGCGACCTGGAAGGTGCTCGATCAAAACGGTCTGCTCCATCTCTTCGACTGTTGACTTGGTCGCATCCGATTCCTCGGGGGTGACGAAGGTTTGGGGGGCAAAGAAGTCTTCCCTATCCTTTTCAAGGGTCTACACGCTTCCCTCCTCGTCTGAGACCGCGCATGTGGGGGTTGGTGTCTCATGGTGGACCGCGAACATTTCCCTCACTGCCTGTTGTTCTCCATATATGGTCGTGATGCCATCCCTCATGGGAAACCTTATCACCTGGTGTAAGGTCGAGGCACTGCCCTTATGTTGTGTATCTAAGTCCTGCCAAGTAAGGCGTTGTATCTCATGTCGCCGTCGATTACTTGAAACTCGGTGTTCTGTATTGTTCCAGACCTGTCGATCGGGAGGGTGATCTCTCCTTTCGTTTCTTCTCCGATCATATTAAAGTTGTGGAGGATTTGAGGGGTGGGAACGACTTGATTGAGAATCCCTAGTTGTTCTACTACTTCCGACCTGATTATGTTGGCCGAGCTGCCTGGATCCACGAGAAACGAAATTACTAGCGCGTCATTGTGCGGTTCCATCATAGCCTCGAGATCCTCTTCACTGAATTTGAGGGTTTCTTTGGGTAAGTGTTTTTGGGTCGATCCCTTTTCGGTAGCGGACGTCCTCGTTCATTTGGACATGGGTCCTCGAGGAACATTGGTTCCCCCAATAATCATGTGGACATTATGTTGGAGAACCTTCCCTTCCGTCCGGGTTAAACCCGGTGGTGTACCGGCCTCTAGGGCAGTCGTGCCCTTTTCTCTGTCGCTTTTGAGGTTCCGGTTTCCTATTTCACTAGCCAAGCCAGGAGCTCTGTCCTGAAAGCAAAGATCTTGGGCAAGAAAAAGTGTGAAAGATAACTTGCATTTTTACAATGAAACCAGCAAGAAAATAATCACTATTATATTTCGCCCCACGGTGGGCGCCAAACTGTTTACCGTGAAAATGGTAACAATAATTAAATTTGTAAATGGGATTCTAAAAATACGTCATCCATTTTTATGCTAGTTGTTAGAGCAGATGATGCTAGGCATATGAAGTTTAATGATGAAATGCAAGCTAAAACGAGGCAATAATCAGACCGAGGGGCTTACTGCCCTGGCTTCGAACTGGTCGATGGAGGACCTCGAGGTCGATACCTGGGCTCGATCTCGAGCTATCGGGGGTAGTCAGGAATGGGATAACAGTAAAGATACAATTAATCAAGGCTCCTTATGGCCAAAACCAAGCAATAGACGAAGAACAAGTAAGAAAGCTATAAATGCTAAAGTGGCCTCGAGCCAGAGAGAACAAACAAGTTAGAAAGAAGAGAGAGAGAGAGAGAGAGAGAGAGAGAGAGAGAGATTATTGATCTTGTGGAGAAATAGTTGGAGCAACATCGGCCGACCCCTTACAAAGTGATGTGGATCCCCTTTATATAGGAGGGGGAATCCATTATAATACAAAACGTGTTAACCGTGAAGGTACGGAGATAGGATGGCTAGATGTGATATCTTGAAAATAAGCCCCGGATAGGCAAGCCTTGTCAGGTTAAGCCGCGTTCCTTGGGAACTCCCCTCTCGCCTGTTGTAGCCCGCTATATTTGTCGGAATGCGATACTCTTCGGACCGATATCTGTCGAACCCCGAGGATGAGTCTCAACCTTGACTTCGAGCTTTGAGGGGCATGACCACGAGACGACCCTATGACGGGGAAATCGAGCCCCCGGATTCTCCTTATACAATGCTGCAAAAGAGATGTTTATGATCAAGGAAGTGGTACTGATACCAGAGCCTTCAACCTCGGAGAAGTCAAGTATCGGAGGTAAACAGGCAGCCAAATTGCAATCATTGCTTCCAGCCTCGATGGAATCGGAGCAACTGGTAATCGAAGACGAGGATGAGGATTTCCTTACTCCTCGAATCTTTATCGTCCCCGAAGAGTCCGATGCAACTAAGTCAACGATTAAGAAACTGGAGCCGGTCATACTGATCGAATACATGCCCGAGAAAAGGTATACCTGGGAACGGGATTAACCCCCTAGAGCAGGTCATACTGGAGCAGTTTCTTACTGATAATATGGATTGCCTTGCTTGGTACCATTTATATATGATAGGGATTCCACCAAAAATCACCACGTATCGGCTGAGCACCGATCCTAAGTTCAAACCGGTAAAGCAAAAAAGGAGGCCTCAGTCCGAGGTAAATCATGCTTTCATAAAAAACGAGGTAACCAAACTTCTTAAAATAGGATCTATTCGGAAGTTAAGTTACCCCGAGTGGTTATCTAACATAGTTGTAGTTCCTAAAAAGGGAAATAAACTTCGAATGTGCGTAGATTATAAGGACTTGAACAAAGCATGTCCGAAAGATTCATTCCCCTTTCCAAATATCGATCGTATGATCGATACCATGGCTGGCCAAGAGACCCTAACTTTTCTCGATGCCTACTCCGGGTACAATCAGATTCAGATGAACCCGGAGGACTAGGAAAAGACTTTGTTTATTATTAAATTTGGAACTTATTGTTACAACGTAATGCCCTTCGGGCTAAAAAAGGAGGATCTACATACCAACGCCTAGTTAACAGAATGTTCGAAGAATAAATAGGTAAAATAATGAAGACTATATTGATGATATGTTGGTTAAGTCCCTGCGCGCAGAGGACTATTTAGTTCATTTGCAGGAAACATTTGCAATTTTGAGTAAATACAATATGAAGCTTAACCCGGAGAAATGTGCCTTAGGAGTTGGCTCGGGTAAATTCCTCAACTTCATGGTATCAAATCATGGTATCGAAATCAACCCCGATAAGGTCAAGGCTATCGAGGATATCACGATCGTGGATAGCGTGAAGGTCGTGCAAAGACTAATAGGGAGAATAGCTACCTTGGGTCGATTCATTTTGAGGTCGTCGGATCGAAGTCACCGGTTATTTCCTTACTCAAAAAGAAAAAGGACTTTGTATAGACCCCGGAATGTCAGCAAGCCTTAGAATAATTGAAGTGATATCTGTCGAGCCCGCCTTTGCTTCATACCCCGAAGGTAGATGAAAAACTTTACCTATACTTGGTAGTATCCGAGATAGTGGTACGTCGGGTACTAGTTCGAAAAGAGCAAGGTACGCAATTTCCTATTTATTATGTGAGCCGAACTCTAGGGGATGCTGAAACTAGATACCCTCACTTAGAAAAATTAGCACTTGCTTTGATAAGTGCATCTAGAAAGTTAAAAACATATTTTCAAAGTCATCCCATATGTGTATTGACTACTTACCCCCTTCGAAATGTTTTGCATAAGCACGAGCTATCGGACCGATTGGCCAAATGGGCCGTCGAACTTAGCGGGTACGATATCGAATATCAACCCCGAACGGGCATCAAGTCTCAAATCCTAGCTTACTTCGTGGCCGATTTTACGCCGACCCTTGTACCCGAAGTAGAGAAATAACTCCTGCTAAGTTTGGGTACATCCTCGGGGGTATGGACCCTTTTTTACGGATGGTGCCTCAAATGTGAAAGGGTCCAAGCTTGGCATTGTCTTGAAGCCACCCACGGGTGATACTATTAGGCAATCTATCAAAACTTCTAAATTGACTAACAATAAGGTCGAGTATGAGGCCATGATTGCAAGTATCGAGCTAGCTAAGAGTTTGGGAGCGGAGGTCATTGAGGTCAAATGCGACTCCCTATTGGTGGTGAACCAAGTAAACAAGAGTTTCGAGGTCCGAGAAGTTAGAATGCAAAGATACTTAGATAAACTACATGTAACATTACATCGCTTCAAGGAATGGACCCTCAATCATGTGCCTCGAGAGCAAAACAGTGAAGCCGATGCACTTGCTAATTTGGGATCCTCGGTCAATGAAGATGACATCATCCCGGGGACTGTCGTCCAACTATCAAGGTCTGTGGTTGAAGAGGGTGTTGAAACCTAATTTTTCCCGATATATTTTAGATATGCATAAATACCTTCAAAATAGCATATATATGCATATATAAGCATGCACAAGGTTTTTATAATTTTTTCCATAATTTTGAGGGTTTAAATTGATTTATTTTGCCCATTTTATTCATAACATTCCCAATAATTATTTTCAAAATTATTGTTATAATAATTTATTTATTTTATTTCTTTACCTATACCAAAATATGGCTAATATAAATTTTATGCATTTTTATAATTACATTTAGTATTTTTAAGCAAAATTGCATATAATTGCAATGTTAGTCCATTTTAAGGTATAATTATATTTTTATGCGTAAAATTGGTACCTATATTTTTAAAATGATAATTATGTATTTTAAATCATTTTGGAACGTTAAATTATTTTTCAAAAATTACCTATTATTTATTATAATTTAAAATAGGTAAAGTGGCCAATATCATACCCAATTAACCCGATCCAAACCCCATAAACACCTACCCAACCCAGAACCCACCTACCCGGTTGAATCCTGACCGTTGATCTCCTAGATCATCGGTCCACACATGCCATTTCCTTTTTAATTCCTAAACGACCCCCTAACCCTACTCATTTCCAAACCCCCGCTGCCTTTAGATGCTCTTGTCTCTCTTGTCTCTCAACCTAACCTTAATCATTCTTCAATCACCGCCTCCTTTTCCGGTCATCTCCGGCGACCGCCTTTCAACCCCAAGCCTCCAATGGGTCTTCCATCGCCTTGCTCATCATCTCTAAGGCCTTCAAGGGCCCTGGGCCATGCCGATTTGGATCTAGGGTTTCTGTTTCTATTGTTCATGGCTTCTCCGGTGTGATTTTGGGAAAAATCACACCATATATGTTACGATCTGTGAAGTTTACAGCAGGTTCTTTCGTTTCTATTTGGGTTTCCTTTGAAACCCTAACTCTCGTTTGAATCTCTTAGATCTGTGCTATTTTTAACACTTTAAGTCTGTTTTTTCCTTTGTTTTGCACTATTCTCGAACTTCTACTGAAAGATCCTCAACTTTAAACCGTTTTACTTTCTTTAGAAATTAGGATTTCTTGGAGTTTCTTCTACACTTGTTTTAACCGATATTTTTTTATGATTAAATCTCTTTCCTTGCTTACCTTGACTGATTTCATGTTCTTAATGCTTTTTCAACTCGACTCTGTTAAAAGCCCTAATTTCTTAGATCCTCTTTGTTTTGTTCTGTGTGTTAGCATGACTACTTGATCTTGTTAAAGTTTCTGTCGGTTACCATGCTTCGAATGGGTTTTCTACTGAGTCTTTAGCCTATTTGTATCACCTCTGTGTGATTGTTATTCATCTTGATTTGTCCATATCTTGCTTCTTTTTGTCGATATGGATGACCTTACCTGTTTGTTACGTTTGTTCGTTCTTCTCTATTTATATGTTGCAGTATAGAATCATGACCCTCTCTTGATTTGATTCTAATTCCCTTATTTGATGGTTCGATTGAAAGGTTTTCTTTAAAAACCCTAAAATTTTACTCGTCTATTTAAATTGACTGATTTCATTACCTTATTTGCTGTGGAGCTTGGTTCTTTCTGAATCATTCCTTAATTGCAGTTTTTCTGAACCTAGTCCTAATTGACTACCCTATGCTTACTAAATTTTGATTCTTTCCTTAATTAGTCCTGTACTAATTTTCTTTTCTTGCCTTATATGCCGTTGTTTCTTACCATTTGAATTAACTCCCTTAACTTAAGGGAGTACTTCCTTAATTTTCTAATTGATTGATTCTAAGTTCCTCAATTTATGATACTATGATTATTACCTTATTTTACTACCTATTTTCAACTATAAATACACTAAGTCTTTCATTAACACACACGAACACTTAGGTTCAAAAACTACCTCTCTTACTAAAATCTCTGCTCTCTCTCTCTCTCTCTCTTGTGCTATTTTCTACTATTAGTTGGTTGCAAGCCAAGGCTAATCATTTGTGCTCTCTTGTTCTCTCATTCTGCTTACTTTTCTCTCACTGGTATGTCCTAGTTTTAATTTAAAGCTCCAACAACAACATGCTTCTCTTATTGTTTTAGTTTCTCTTATTTCTAGTTTTCTTCTACTTGTGGTTCTATTGTGAAACTTGTAGTTAAGTTACATTATCAACAAGTTATTGCCTTCTCCCTTCCTTTAAATTAGTGTATTCCCTTATGTGTGTTTCAAAGCATGCCTTGCCAATTGTGTTTTACTTATTGTGTACTTACCATCTTATGAATCCCCAAATCCCTATCACCCCTTTATGTGTTTGTGTTCTTCATGACTGGTTTGTGACTATGCCAGTGTCAACTATTTCTGAGCATGTCTAAACCAGTCCAGACCCTTGCTGGGTTATGTGTTTGTAGCCAAATATCTATGTGTCCTAAACCCCTTGACCCTTGTGTGACTACTGAATTCATTTGGATTCTGTAAACTAGTTGTGTGTGATCCTATCTTAAGGTGTTTGAGCTTTGTTTACTACTCCAACTTCATTTCCAAACAATCTCTGTTGCTTTACTAATTGCTTTCAAAACAGACTTTCTAATGCAATCCTTAATAAACCTTTTTCAACTTGTGTCCTACACTTTCACTTTACTCTTAGTCAATAAGTTCTGCCTCATCTAGTATGTGTACTGCCTTGGGATCCTCTTGAAAGCCCTCTGAACTCTGGCATACTGAATCTAGCCTTTTCACACTGTACTGGTTCAATTCTTAGTTGCTAAGTCTAGGTGTAAGCATTGCCCAGGGTCCTTGAGACCCTTAAGGAACTTTGATGCACCTAGACTCTGATTTGTCTATGGAATTGAGGCTTATGAGACCATTGGAGGCTTTGGGAAACTTGGTCCTAATTGAAGGCTCCATATGAATAGCTTCTTGATTTTCTATTTTACTTATGTAATTCATTCATTGGCCTGTAATAATTTGTAAACAGATATTTGGGGTATTTAGTAAAAGGGTGGGTAGATGAATGCTTTCTGGGGTAATACGGGTAGAGATCCTGCTCTTAGGACATTATTTTTAAAAGTCCGACTGCTTGCATAAATAGGAAACATGCTCATAGGTCTGCTCTCTTGAATCTGATTGTTGTGCCTAAATAGAAATCATGCCAATAGGATATCACTTCTAAGTTTGTTTGCATCAAGTAGAAATCATGTTTATAAGGTTCTGCATTTTGTCATGTTAGAAATCATGTTTATAGGTTCCAAACAATCATGTCTTAAATCAGTAGATGCCATGCCTATATGACTCAATTCCGATTCAGTTTTAATGAGTATTCCTGAATGTTGTTGCAAATCGATTAAAATCAGTAATCCGCCTAGATATCAAGCCTATAGGGATATCCACTCACAATTCTGTCTGATAATTTAATTTAGCCTAATGAATCAACTCCATTACGCCTAGTTCAGTTTTTTCAAAAACTGGTCTTATTAAGTGTTCAACATTTCGAAAACAAGTTCTTTCAAAATTGCCTCAATCTCATTAGATATCATGCCTATAGGTATTAAAGGAGTCTATTTCGAAAACCTGTTTGTTTCTGCATTAACATAGATACCAGTGTTCTGCATATAGGCAAACCTTAGGGCGTTTTCAAAAATTGCAATTCCCTGAAACTATCTCTGTCGCTTAACGTTTCTGATTCTAACAGGCTTTTAAAAAGAGTCCCTAGGCAACTCACTCGGGTATAGCTTTTGAGTATAAAAGGTTTTGTCTGTTTCTACATCTTCACTTAGATATCCTACTTTAGGAAATCGAATAATAAGACCTTAACTGTGTTTGAGTCGTGCTACTTTGTATGTTTGTTTGAGGAGGAAACTTTGGGCCTCTTAATTGCTCCCATTATGTGTGAAAGTCCTAAATGTTTTTACTGTCGCCTTAGAGTTTTCGCCTTTCTAAACCTTAGGGGTACGTTTAGAACTACCTATAGATAGAGGTCCTAACTCCCTTCGGGATCATTAAGAAGGGACGGGTAGCAGCACATAATAGGAATCATTGACCAAACACTCGCTTTGTATGACCAATAAGGGGATGGGAAGGGTAGACATGGATATGATGACTACGCGTTAATGTCACGTGTAACCCCTCATTGAGGAGTGTTTACCGGACATTGCGTGGGGCGATCCTATAGGATAAATAACCTAGGACCCCTCTTTACCAAAACCTCTCTCTTTATTTAAACTTTTGTTTTTACAACGTGTTCAAACCTTTATCTTGTCACTCGAGTTATCTAATGTGCTTTACTTGCAAATTATTTGATTTAACTGTTTATATGGACTAATTTGTGAATATAAGTTCGCTGGGACCCACAGGTGTGGACCAAGAGGGGTGCCTAACACCTTCCCTTCGAGGTTACTTCGAGCCCTTACCCTAATATCTGGTACTGCAAACCAACTCAAGAGTTAATCGCTCTAGGTGACCTAACGCACCATAATTCGTTAGGTGGAGACTCTTCAAATACCCAATTCCCAAAAGGAAATAAGTCATTACACCCTGTGAATGTCGAAACCCAGACATCTTCCACCATTAAAAAGGGGAGGGAAAAAGGGGGTGCGATAGAGGGTCGTGCTGAGATAAATTCAACAAGTTTGACTTGGGACTAGAGGAATAAGTACATCGACTATTTGAAGAATGGAAATCTCACATCGGATCACAAAGAATCGAGGGATTTACGAACCAAGGTTGCTCGGTTCGCCCTAGATGGGTATGGAACACTGTATAGAAGAACGTTCGATGGTCCATTGGCGATATGTTTGGGATCGGGGGACACCGATTATGTTCTTCGAGAAATCAACGAAGGCACTTATGGGAATCACTCCGGCATTGAATCTTTGGTTCGCAAAATCATCAAAGCAGGTTACTACTGGGATAACATGGAAAAAGATACCAAGTAATTTGTCAAAAAGTGTGATAAGTGTCAACGGTTTACAACGATGGTCCATCAACCCGGAGAACAGCTTCATTCAGTCCTACCCCCGTGGCCTTTCATAAAATAGGGAATGGATATAGTTGGCCCTCTACCAACGACCCCAGGTAAAGCTAAGTTTATTTTCTTTATGATTGATTATTTTTCTAAGTGGGTGGAAGCATAGGCCTTCGAGAAGGTCAGAGAAAAGGAAGTTATTAACTTCATCTAGGACCACATCATATGTCGGTTCGGGATACCTGCCGAGATTGTATGTGGCAATGGGAAACAATTCATTGGCAGCAAGGTGACAGAATTCCTCGAGGCACATAAAATAAAGAGGATTTTATCAACACCATACCACCCAACTGAAACGGACAAGCCAAGTCAACAAACAAAACTATCATTCAAAACCTGAAGAAAAGGTTGGACGATGCAAAGGGGAAATGGAGAGAAGTTCTACCGAGGTCTTTTAGGCATATCGGATGACATCAAAGTCCTAATCTCTCTCGAGGTCAGAAAACCCAGCGCCAGGTTTCGATATGCATCGGAGGAGTCAAACCACGAGGCTATAAACACTAGCCTCGAGCTATTAGATGAAAAACGAGAGGCAACGCTTGTTCGGATGGCCGCACAAAAGCAAAGAATCGAGAGGAACTACAATAGAAGGACCAACCTTCAACACTTTGTAATCGGGGACTTAGTCCTATGGAAAGTCACGCTCAATACTCGAGACCCGAATGAAGGAAAACTAGGCCCGGATTGGGAAGGACCGTACCGAGTCCTCAGAGTTGTCGGTAAAGGATCTTACAAACTTAGCACTACGGAAGGTGAACAACTGCCAAACAATTGGATCATATCATTACTCAAACGAAACTACTGCTAAGGTATGACTTTATCCTTTTGTCCATGTGAGTTTAAAACTAACTTAATACAGATTTTTCGGTCGAAGCTATCAAAGGCACGCAATCTCGAAGACACCCCTTTTTACATGAAGGTCTTAGGTTTTGAAGCATGCGTTGCACTCTTTTTCCCTTAGATCGGATTTTGTCCCAAATGGATTTTACCGGTAAGGTTTTAAATAAGGCAACAACTATGTGCTACCTAAGGAAAACTCAACAGTATCAGAGGTTTCTTTTCAATCAACCTCGAATACTGGGGGGCATCACCCTTGGAGGTTATATTTTTTGAGGAAAATACTTCACGCCTAAGAGGGCCTCGATAGAAGAACTTTGTAATGGGCCAAACAGTCAAATAAACTGTATCCATATAGAATAATCGAACCCCAAAAGCAAAACATGTACGTATGTATCAATTATTTGAAAAAGCATTCTGTTTATATCAATAACACTTTGTGTTTCAAATAATCCTACTCTTATACGAGCTCTACACTTTTAATCCCACGGGAGACGGCTCAAGAGCCAAAATGCAAACGCAGCCCCGAAAACTCGGGGACTATCATCAATAGTCAATGCATTCGAGTCATAAAAAACTTGGACTCATAAGACCTCAAAGAGGTATCCCCTCTATATAAAGGCCAAGGCGAATATACTCGGGAACTGACTCTTCGAACAAGTTCGGAAAGTTATCGGGGGACAAGTCCAAGTGACATACTCGAAGGCTACGACCACAATAAAGACTACGGTCATATAAAAAGGCTACGGCCGAAATAATGCGGTTCGGAGACGTCCGACTTCCGCTATAAATTAAAGGCCTTCAAACACTTTGAAAAAATCGGTTAAATTAGGATACCCTCGGCAAAAGCAAAATAAAAGGGCTTCGATAAAGTCAGCCCTCAAATAATTTAAAGGCATCGATAATATCAGCCTTCGAAAAAATCTCAAGAGGTATTCGATTATCAAACAAATTAATAATAAGGTTCTGATACGTTGAAACCCACGAAAAACCCAACGGGTGCAAAAAACACATGCTAAGGCATACCAAAATTTTCACTAAGTCTTTTAGCCAAAAGAGGGAAAAATCATAGCCACGTTAGAGGCCGAATCGGCCCAACTTAAAGAGCCTAAGGACTGATGTATAAGAGCCTAAAGGCCAACTTAGAAAAGGCTTAAGGGCAAAACATATAGAGGTCGAGACCCCATTTTCGCTCAACTCGGACTCGAGAATTCCGATATCCCGAGCTCACATCAAATCAATTTAAACTTAGCTCGAGGATTAACAAAATCTTAAGGAGTATTATAGTAACCAACAAAAAACCTAAGGGTTTATTATATTTTGAGCCCAGTACTCGGGCTGATTATTTAAGTTATCCAACTGAATTTTCCAGTAACAAGGACAAAATAAAATTCAACACAAGTCGAAGATAGAGCAAAAGGATACTTTATATTCATAAGAGATGTTTTACAAAACATATTTACAACGCCCACAAGGGGCCCTTACACAAAAAAAAAAGAGAACCTAATCTATTTTCGGGGTCACATCCCCGGAAGCGCCATCCTCAGGAACTGCATCCTCGACAGCTTTGTCGTCAAGAATTCCCTCTTCCTTGGAGGCACCTTCTTCGCCTTCTCCATCCCCAGGACCACTCACAGCATCCTAGTCATCGGAAGAGACAAGAAACTTGGCATCAATTTCCCATGCCCTTGCTTCGGCTATCTCTTTGGCAAGGTTGAACCCTCGGGCGTGGATTTCTTCGAGAGTCTCCCTCCGGGCTTGGCACTTGGCCAAATCATTGTTCCATTTTTCCTGGTCAGAGGCCTCCCTCAGATCCTCTTGAAAAGCCTTGGCATCTCTTAAGTACACGGCAATGGACTTGTCAGCCGCGGCCTTCGTCTTCTCGACTTCAGCCTTGGCCTGTTCAGATTCGGCCCGGGCTCTAGCAAGCTCTGCCTCTAACTCTTCGATTTTTTTGGCCTGTTCCAGGCCTTTCACTTTAAGGCTCCGGAGTTGAGCTTCAGCTGAGGTCAGTTGGGCTGTAACAGCTTCCTTATCGGCAGCAAGCTGATCCATGTTCTCTTTCCACTTATGGCAGTCAGCCCTAACTTGATCAACCTCGCACCGAAGCTGCCCGATCATCTCCAACTTCTGCTGCAGTTGAGACATAAAAGTATTAGCCTCCGAAGTAAGGCTAGGAAGGCCATACTCTGTTAAAATCACAGTTACCTGCTCATCTAGCTCGGTCTCGTTTTTCCGAGCTTTGGCCAATTCAGCCCGAAGGACCTTAAGCTCTTCCTCCTTTTGGTCATAGAGGAAACTCAGGGCCTTCTCTTCAATTGAAACCTTCCTAAGCTCGGCCTCACATTGGCTCAACTCGTCTCTAAACTTGACGATGACCTATGCGTGAAATAAAGATATGTTGGACAAAGGAAAAGAAAGAAAAATTGCAACAATAAAAGCTCATATTTACCCGAGAGAGGAGATGTTGAGCCTCTTCAAAGAGGGTGGATGCATCGTTAAGGTCAGCGTTATCATCGACCCCAGCAAAGCAACTCTGAAAGGGATCTTCTTCGAGGACCTTGCTCGGATCGGGCATGCGCAGAGAGTTAGCTTCTTCGATTGCCTCCTCGGAATAAGTTGGCAAACAAAGGGATTGACCTGTTGTCATGGACACGATCTCTTTACTCGGGGCATTCTCATTAGCTTCGAGGGTTTTTGCACTCGCCCCCTCCGGTATATTTGTTGAAGGAGAAGGAACGATCTCAACCTCCGAGAACGTGGGGGCCTTGCCCGAGTCTTTTTTTGGGTTTCCCTCACCTCGGGATGAGGACTCTAGTTCCAAGGGCTTGGCGGTCTCGACTGTTTCCTGGTTCGCGGCACCAGAGTTGACTCTTCACAATCATTTTTTTCGTCATCTGGGGAATCGTGGGCCGAATCTGCGTCCACATGAGTGAATCTCTTCTGCAGCCTTCGAGCATGGGCTTTCTTATCTTGAGGGTCTTCAGGCTTTGAAACCCTCTTTCCTTTGTTGTTTTTCCCCGATTTCGGGATCGGGGACTCGGTTTCTTCCTGGACGGGGCTGGCCTCATTTTAGAGACATCTCTTATGCCTGCACAAATAAGCTTGAGTCAGGTGGCATCACTAATAAGAGAAAATATATCAAAATCTGGAAGGAGAACTTACCATGATGTTTGGCCTCCCAAGTCACGCCATTTGCGCTAATCATACGAGGAGGTCGCAACCAATTTCCTGTCCCAGTCCTCGAGGTCAGGGATAGCATGTGGCATCCAAGCATCAGCTACATGAAAGGGTGAAGGCATCACACAATGCGAGAACAAAACACAAGGGAATACCGAAAAAGAATTTTTTACTTACGTCGGAAGTTCCATATTTCAGGGAACGTCATTTTTTCCTCGGAAATGATGTTCGAGGTCTTCACTCGGATGAATCAACTCATCCAACCTCGGTCTTTGGTCTCTTCATTACTAGCAAAGAAGGCTTCTCGGATCGACGTTGGAGTTTGATCAGTCTGCGAAATAGCAGAGGCCGATACAATCTGATGAGGTGATAGAGGGTAAACTCCAGCCCCTCGGCCTTGCTAGAAAAATAGCGCAGCATCATCACGATGCACCAAAAGGAAGGGTGGATCATTCATAGGGTGACCTCGTACCTTTTACAAAAATCAATCACCACTGGATCGAGGGGACCCAGTGTGAAAGGGTAAGTGTAAATACTTAAAAATCCCTCCACAAGAGTTGTGATGCTCTCCTTGGGAGTCGGGATCTGTATGGTCACCTCGTCCCCCCCAACCACACTCCTTACTCAGAGCCTCGAGATGCTTCTCCTTTATCGAACAGATATACCTCGATGCATGTTCACATTGGCCAGGTACTGCAGGTGGGCTCTCGACATGGAAGTCCTTCTTTAAAACGCAAGTAACTGGAACAATCTCATAGAGGGATGGCGCCTTATCGCCGACCGATCGGGAAGTAGAAGAAGACGATGTCTTTTCCTTTTGAGGGACTTTTTGAGAAGTTTTTGCCATGATTTTGGGTTACAAAAAGGCGGAGAGGCCTGGTTGTTTCCGGCACTAAGAAGACGGTAGAAGCAGATAATAAAAGGGAACAGATCAAGAGAGAGAAGTATGGAGGGGGTTCTGAGATGCTTAAAAATTGAATTAAAGCTTTCTCAAAGGTAAGACCTTATATTTATAGATGGTCAGCGATGGTTCAACGATGCTAGTGGCCGACCAATACTGGCGTGCATTTGATATTTTGGGGAAGTGAACCGACGGGATGTTTCCATCACTTCGAGCACCTATGTCACGAGAGTGAAATCATCATTATAAACTCCGGAGGATCAAGGTTCAAATCATTTCTTATCATTTTATTCTAAGAAATGTGGGGACTATCTATATACGGTCAAAATCACATGCCTCCGATTTGTAGGCTCGAAGGTCCGTTCTAAGACCAAGTCCGGGCGAGGATGAGATTTCGAGACCTATAGACCATATTCGAGCTCAAAGACAGAATGCAATGCTTGGAGATAGGAGTTAGAGGAATATCAAGGCCAAGTATGCTCGACCCCGGAATAGTACCGTTATGAATTTATAACAGAATGAGCTGGATTCCTGCCATGTCCCCAAGATCATGGCGCAAATCCCGGAGTAGGATTGTACGATTCCGTACTAGGTGGTTAGATAGTTGTACCAAGAATATTCTTTATTGTAAATAGAAATATTTCTTATTTAGGGTTCCCATATTATATAAAGGGGACCCCAATCATTTGTAGGATCATCTAATCATTGAGTAAAGAAGACATTCTTTACTTTTTGCCTACTTTTCATCAGAATCATCTTTTAGCTCTACTGTTCTTACTTACGTTTCTTGCTTAATTTTTCTTATTGTTCTAAGTCCACCTCGAGGTCACTAAGCTCGAGGCCACTACTGTGGAATAACATTGGTTTGATTCACTTCTATCTTCATTTCTACTCCATATTTCTTGATTATCAATTGGTATTAAACTAAATCACATATCTTTAAAACCACTAATCAAATTTAATTATTACTCATATTTTTGAGGTAAACACAACGCATGATAGTAAAGAACGAATAAAGAATCGAGTAGGCATATTGCGCAGTATCTAGTAAAATGCACATATTTTTTTGCTCAAACTCTATTTGGGCTCCAAAATATATGATTGGAAAGCTAATTCAAAGGGCTACAACTTTTATGTTTTACGTTTTCCAAATTTCCAAATAGTCCGCGGTCAGATCCGCGGCTGTGGACGTCCTGACCTGGAAAAATGTCCTTTTTCATGTAGGAGAAGGTATACTTATTTGGGCCCGACCTTACTTGGTATATATACATGGGAAAATAGTATTTTAAGCACCCTTGACATACTTTTTATATAACTTAGACCTAAGGAGGCTAAGGAGACCGGATTCGACCTAAGGAGGCAAGAACACACTAGGAGCAAGGCCGAGAATTATTCTACAAGTTTCTCACTTCCTTCTTCCTATTTCTGTTATTGGTTATGAATTCTAGTATTGTAGTTTTGCATACTATTATGAATAGATAATTTATTATCTAGGGTTTTGATGGAACCTTTTGGATGATGAATTCTTGTTATGTTTTTTTATAAATGAGCCATTGGATTTCTCTACTTGTTCAACTACGTGTTTGTTGCTATTGATTGAATGGCCATCAATTAACTGTGCCTATTTAGTGTGTACTTCTCGAGAGAGAGAGTATATATTTTGGTAGTTGTTGAACAACATCACTTCTAACGTATGTGAGAAATCAATACGAAGGGTTTAAAGGCGGGATTAGAGATAACAAAGTCTTGACGTGGTCATAGTGAGAGGTTAGATGAAGCCAACTGCATAGTTCGAGAGAATATGTCTAGTAAATTGTTGTAGTTGCTCGAGAGAGAATTATGACACCTAAAATGCTCACGATCAGTAGAGAATACATAGACGAAATTGTAGGGAATATAGCGGGAAGAATTCCGACAATTGGGGAAATCATAACTCTAGACCTCCTTAATTAAATCTCCAACCCTTTGTCTCGTTAGTTGATAATTTTACCGCTTTCTAGTATTTGCTAGTTAATTAGTTAGAAATATAAATCTCAATATTTATAATTTAGAAAATTGTTCAAACTTGTGTTTCTTAGCAATATTAAACAGCTATACCTAAGCCTTAGTTCTCTGTCGGATTCGACTCCGAACTTTCAGACCGGATTATATTTGCAGCGACCGCTTATCCTTTTTAGGACTAGAATTGGGCGTGATCAAATTTTGGTGCCGTTTCCGGGGAACTAAGGGGGTAGTTTTAGCTGTATATATTGCTAGGTTTCGAGTTTGAACTTTTTTTTGCTTTGTTTTTTTATTTTATTATAATTGTTGTTTACCTTGAAAATGGTAACAACAATTAAATTTGTAAATGGGATTCTAAAAATACATGATCTATTTTTATGCTAGTTGTTAGAGCAGATGATGCTAGGAATATGAAGTTTAATGATGAAATGCAAGCTAAAACGAGGCAATAATCAGACCGAGGGTGTTACTGCCCTGGCTTCGGACTGGTCGATGGAGGACCTCGGGGTCGATACCTGGGCTCGATCTCGAGCTATCAGGGGTAGTCGGGAATGGGATAACGGTTAAGATACGATTAATCAAGGCTCTTTATGGCCAAGGCCAAGGAATAGACGAAGAACAAGTAAGAAAGCTATAAATGCTAAAGTGGCCTCGAGCCAGAGAGAACGAGCAAGTTATAAAGAAGAGAGAGAGATATTATTAATCTTGTGGAGAAATAGTTGGAGCAACCTCAGCCCTTTACAAGGTAGTGCGGGTTCCATTTATATAGGAGGGGAACCCGGCTATAGTACATTGGCATTAATTGAAAAGCATGTAGACGTGACGGCTAGATGCGACGCTTCGACATAGGTTCTAGATAGGCTGACCCTGTCAGACTTAGCTGTGTGCCTAGGGAACTTCCCCTTTGTTCTAGCCTCATCCTCTGTCTTCTTCGAATCGGGCCCCGACGAGCCCCGGGGGAGGGAACTCGGTCATGACTTCATATCCTCGGGGTCTCGAGGCATTCTTCCGAAGTGGCTTGATAGCGATAAATGAAGTCCTCTGATTTCGTCGCATAGAGATAGTCTCCGCGTTTCCCAGAACGAAGCGATGACAAATGATTCTGACAATTGACCACACGAGCTTCTTATGGTGATGTCACACCAATGATGTAACCTATGGCGCAAGCTTTTGTGGCAACTGGGGTGACCCACAGACTTGTGCATTTTGACATCATTTAACGTGTTGCCGATTCCCGTTCTCCAAGGTGAGTGTCAATTCGGTTTTTCAATAACGTAGTAATTGCATCCGCCGGTCAATCTTCCAAAGCCTCGATGATTATGTTGCTACCCCCTATAAATGGGGGTGCTTTGGCATTGATTTTTCTATCCTAGTACCTCTGTTGGTTCATTTGTCCATTTCTTCTTATCATCTTCCTCCATCCTTGACATCATGTTCGAGTCTCATGGCCTCAAGGCCGTTCGGTAGAGCTCCCGCAGGCTGTGTTGTGGTCTGTTGCCGGAGCTTTCCTTTGTCAAGCATGATCATGTTGTCCTGTCATTGTTGTGGACGTTGTTACATTTGTTGCTGTTTGCTCGAGATGATGACATACGAGGGTCAACTTTCCTTGCTCATGAAAAGCTCTTCGGATTACATACCGCTACTCAAAAGGGGGCTCGGATTATACACCACTACTCACCTTCATACCCCGGCTCGACGTGGTGCTCTGCCCCGAGCTGGGGGCTTGCATGGCTTGATGTTCCAAGAAGTGGACTCTAAGTAGTCGTGCAAGCAGGACTGAGGCTTGTTTCGTCCACTATCTCTCCGAGGTTCTCTTGGCCAGCGAGGGTCCTCGAGCTATGGTGTTTTTTCATCCTCCCTACTTCTCGCCCTATCCCTTGGGGATATCAGTGTGGAAGGCCGGGATGAGGATTCTAAGGATGTGCGTCCGGAGGAACCCGTTATAGGAGGCGAGCCTTCGAAGGTAGACCGGCCTCTAGGCTTTTACTTTGCATGTGCATCCTTCTGTTTCCTCCCTTTTTGGTGTAGAGATCCTCTGTAGGCCTTTGTAATTGTATGTAAGGACCCCTTGAGGGTTGTTGTACATGGATTTTTATGAATATGAATATACTTCCTTGACTTCTGTTTTCGATTCTTGCCTTATTATTGCACGCTCTTGAGCCCTTCAAGGTCTTCGAATGTTTTCCTTTGTTGTTAACCGCTGATATCTATCTCGGATGCGAGCGTTCTTTCCAATCCTCTGCTGATTGACATGGCTGTTTTTAGAGCCCCTCGTCATACCTCGGACCAAGCCTGAATTGATCCGATAGGTTCAGGTTGTCGGGCCTTCTTAGTTGCACGGAGATAGTACGCTGAGTTTTGGAGCTTCTGAGAGTGGTAACCTGAGCGAAGGTCAGCTTTGGGTACCTGGGGGTCTTTTTTGAACTTGATGCAAATAGATTTTTAAAGCATAAGGGTAGACTGTTGAGGGGTTGCCTGTACTCAGGCACTGCCTCGAGCCTTCCTGGAGTCTTCGTAATCGGAGCTTCGCGTGCTTAGTTTTCTTTTTAGAAAAGGAAACCATGAGATCAGGTATCGCCTTGAGTTGAGTGATGGCGTTGAATGCTTCCCGAAGCCTGACTTCTTTTTTAGCGAAGACCCTTAGGGTCAGATGTTGCCTCGAAATTGGAGACAGTACTGTTGACTTCTTGAGGCCTGGCTTCTCATCGATGGATGCCTCTGGGTCGGGTATCACCTCATTGATCTGTATCAAAGCCGTTGGCTTCCTGGGGATCGCTATGGATAGGTGAATCGTCGTTGTTTCCGACATATATGTGGGGTGACTTTGGCTTCTTCAAAATGCCTCACTATTTTAGATAGCCACCCTTCCTCCTTGGCGTAGGGTTCTTTATTTCCTCAGGTGCAAAAAAGCATTGGCGCACGTTCTTTCTTTAGTCTGTCAATCCTACCATAGCCATAGCAACTACTTCGGGGCCGGGCCGGCAAAGAGTGGGGAGTGTTACTCCCGGTGCTCAAGATCTGTGGGAGTTCGCTCTGAAGACCGTGTCTTTGATAAAAGATGAGCATCTGGAGATAGTGAGGAGATGATGCGGATGGATCGAGGGGGTAATGCTACAGGTGCTTTCCCCGTATGAGAGTATTACGGATTCTGCTGATGGATTCTTGAGCATATACCTATATCCTTTCGCATTTGGCCCCCTTGATAGGGTCGTGCTTGATTTTTGCTTGAAGTATCGGGTTACTTTGGATCAGATACATCCGTTGTTTTAGAGAGTGTTGCTGATGATGAGGCCCTTTGTGGAGAAGGTTGGGCTTGAATTCACGCTTAGTCACCTCTTCAGGTTGTACCGGCCCTTCCATCACCGAGGCCTGCTAACCCTGCGGTACTGTTCGTCCACGCCCTTCATCATTGACGATGAAGAAGATGGGGATCAAGAATGGGCCAGTCAGTTCGCTTGGGTCTGGACGACCGACATCATCCCCGTAGAGCTTATGCCATTTCCCGAGGAATGGAATTACGCACGTGAGTGGAGTTTCTGGCGCTTTTTCGGATTTTGCTTATAGCAAAAAAAAATAGTTAAGTAATTGTGTTTTTCCCTTTTTGCAGCAACTTCATGGATGCCAAGCGAAGTTCTCGATCTGCCCGGCTGGGTCCAGTGGTTGGTGATCAATTTGACTTGTGACGAGCGTAGGTGGCGAGTTGTATTCTGTATCGGATGGGAGCGAGATACCAAGGTATGCGCACACGCTGCCTTTCCCTTGGCCTTCATATATTTGAGTTGACATTTTCCCCTTTCTTTTGTACCGGCTTCGCCGTTGTAGGTACCAGGCGGTTCCTTGGGATGAGGCAGTGCTCTTTCGAAGAGGGGGAGGAGTCGTCGGCCCCCGAGTTGGGGGATGATGGTGATAAATGGGATTTGCACCCGCAGTGTGGTGGAGCTTTTAATGGGGCTCAACGGGCCCGTATCTTTGATGAGAGGGCATCGCCCGAGCTTGCTGTTCCCAGAGTGTTTGATTCTAGGACGGTGGTTCCTCCAAGTGAATATGCTTTTTCTAAAGTTGATTCTCCCGGGGCCAGAGGGGCAGGACCAACAGGAGTGTACTCCGCATTCGAGGAAGTTTGTCGGCTTCACTTCATTGTGAGTTTCGGTGCAGTCATCCCGGTATTTCGCATTTTCTGTTCTTTATTGAGCTTTTCTTTTGCAGGTCTTTGATAGGCTCAGGTCTGAATTGTTTCATCAAGGGGCCAGGCTTCGGGAAGCTCTGGACGAGGGTGAGCCCTTTAAGATCCTTAGCGAGGAGAAGGAGGTTAAATTGATGCATTGGCGATATGAGGCGTACCGGAGCTCAAATTACGAGAGCTACTTGATGGAGCAGGTAACCTTTCATAGTGAGCGCTTCGCTCCTTTTGACCCTTAAGGTTAACCCTTTTTCCTATCTCAGCTGCAGAAAAAGATGGAGGCCTTAGAACACCTTATGGGCGAAGCTGACCGCGTCAGGAATGCTTGCGGTGAACTAAGGGCTCAGGTGCAAGCTCAAGCCTTAGAGGATAAAGGTGCCCCGACCAAGGTTCCCGCCTTCGAGGTCCAACTCTATTTAGCTCGTGGCAGTGCTTTAGTTCAAGCAGATTTGATCGCAAAGCTCGAGACCGATCTCTCAAAGGTCAGGGCTGAGATAACCGATGCTCAGGCTGAAGCATCACTGAGTCGAACTAGGGTTGATCAGGAGATGGTGATTCATGTGAAAGATGTTGTCGACACCCAGGCTGAGTTGAAGCAGGCCCTCGATTGTGAGAAGAGGATTGAAGAGTATGTTCGCCGTAGATCCCGCAGAGAGGTACTCGACAAGATCGGCGCTAAGGGCTTTATTCTCTCAAAGGAATTGACTCGTGCAAGGTGGACGAGCGCGACGCTCGATTACTTCTTGCTAACGTCAGGGAGAGCGAACCTGAGGCTGGCAGGCCGTAGCCTTTTGGAGTGGAGCATAGATTCCGTCACTTTTCAATTTTGTATTTGATATCTATAGAACATGTTTGGAGATGGAGAGCACGCCTTTTGCGTATATAAAATAAGAGAAAAACTTGAAGTTTTATCTTCTTTGTATTTCCTTTCACATTGCTTTTGACCAGGAGGGCCGGTTTCGGTGTCTGGTGGGAGCCTCGTGGATCTGAAGCTAATTAGGCAGGTCTGGAGGCTTTTAAGTGCGACTTTTGTCGTAAGTAGGCGTTGGGGCCTCTGTGCTTTGCCCGGCTTTTTAGGCTCAATCTTTGAGACCTACATTGACTCGAGTTTATCAAACCTCCAGTCTCCTATGCCTGCATGAGTGGATGATAATCGTTTTTATTTCTCGCCCCCCGACATTTGTTGTTTCCACTATTTTGGGTTCAGTCTCCGAGTCGCGTTGCGACTCAAGCTTTAATTGACCCTCAAGTTTTTTCGTGCATGTATGGGCAGATGATAATCGTTTTTATTTTTTGCCCTTGGTCGTTTGTTGTTTCAACTATTTTGGGTCCAGTCTCCGAGTCGCGTTGCGACTTGAGCTTTAATTGACCCTCAAGTTTTTTCGATTTTCAAGCTGGCGATAGTGGCTCTTACATTGTTTGGTCGTTGAGACCTTTTAATATGTGACCCGGAGGCTTGTATAGTTAACTATTTTGGATTCGGTCTCCGAATCGGGTTATGATTTGAGCTCATTTTAATCCTCAAGTTGTCAATTTTCAAGCTGGCAATAATGGCTCTTATGTTGTTCGGTCATTGAGACCTTTTAGTGTGCGGCCCGGAGGCTTATTTGGCTGGCGATAATGGCTCTTACGCTTTTGCCTGTAGGCATTTTATAGGCTTTGTATTCCTCTCGTTAAGGTCTTTTTGAAATAATTTTGCCTGACCCATCGCCGGTTCGATAAGAACCTCGATTTCAAGTCGTTAGCGGTGATGTTCGAGCACCTCAGAAGGTTTTTAGCTTGTAGGCTGAGTAGGTCGAAGCCTTGTGATTTGGAGCTGACATGGTCGAAGCTCGTTTGTCTGTTGAGGGAAGCCTGCTTTAACCGGTTCTTTCCGAAGTATATTCGAAGTAGTGGCTTGCGATTTTGTTTAGCGACGGTCGGGCGTCCCCAAGTCGCGTTAATTTGGCGGGATCAGCCGTTTTGACCGTAGTCATATGTGTTTGGCCGGAGCCGTTTTTGATCCCAAATGATAGTTTAGGCGTCTATACCAAGGGTATGCCCTTTTAGGATTCTTACAAATGCGACGTATAGCCTAAACTTCGGGATTTTGAGTGTCATGCATGTTGAGGTCTTATATTTTGTCATGCCTATTGAGGTCTTACAATTTGTCATGTCTGTTAAGATCTTACAGTTTTATCATGAATGTTTAGGTCTTACAGTTTGTGTTGCTATGTATAATAGATCTGGTTATACCGAGTTTGCCCGCTCGGGGTCTTACGACCTCGGGTTTTCCAGTGTAAGGTGATTGGAGACAGTCTCTGAGTCATCGAGTTTGCTTAGGCTCGAAGGTCGTTATTCGTGAGCTCAGAGTTAGCTTACTGGGGCTTTATGAGCCTGGAGTTCCGACCCTAGGGCCGTGCGGGTGCCAAGTTGTTGGCACTAAGTCTCTGAGTATTTCGGGATGCATTCGATGGAGGGATCCTTGCCGAGAGTACACTGAAATTTCCTCTTTCGGAGTATGAGATGCTAAAAGATATTCTTTTATTGCTTGGAGTAAATACATATCGTTTCATTGTTGTGAGCTCGGCCCGCGCGAGCACGGCTCTTTGGACCTTTTGGTCTGGTACATGATTCCCTATTGAAACTCGGTCTATCATTCCCCGGCCCTTCTGAGCAGTCGGCGCTTTTTAGAGATAGGGAGGTGTCCTTCATCATTGGATTGCAGAAGGAAGGATTGCGTTCTTGCCGGATCCTCCTCAAGGGGTATGCTGCTCCGCTAAGAACCTTGCTGGCGAGACCTTCTTTGGGGCGGAAGTCCGGTCGAGAGGAAGGAGCGCGATGGGTTCTATTAAGGCCTCGAGGTCCTCGGGCAGAGTTAGCACTTATGAATGCCCTGGACAGATGTCTGCATACAGGTTAGTAAAAAATAATGAAGGAAGGAGGTAATTTTTCTTTACTGCGGGATGTGTAGGCAATGTGCCGAGGTTTGATAGGTTCTTGCTGTTTCGGAGTGTGGATTCTAGTACGGCCCCCCACCGTGTTTAATCGAGTTCGGCCAAAAATGTGGTTCGTTTACCCTTTGATCCTTTCAGGAGTAGAGGTATCGATGCTGACAATGCGTCATATGATGAGGAATTTCCTCTTGCCGCGTATTTCTTTTCTCTCGCGGTTTTAATTATGTCCCTTGCGTGGATTTTCATCCCTCAGGCAAAGTGGGTGCGGCACTGTATTCGTGCGGTGTGCTCGTGGCTGTCTGAATAAGACGTCCATGCCTTGCGCCTCCTTTGACGGTATAGGACTTGGCATTCCCGTCTGAGCAAGCCGTGCGGTATCGAGAGAATGGTCTTTCTCCTTTTTGTAACGATCATCATCTGGAATTTGTTAAAGATTCGAGAGGTGGTCATGTTTTGGCTCGGTGGTCCGAGCAACAATATTAACCTCGGCCCAACAACATTGATGTGTTGATCGAACCACCTGAATTGATGAGCACATGTTTTATTTGAAATAGATCAAATGAGGGAGATGATTACCAATGCGTCAGTGTGAGGCCGAGCCAAAGTCTCAACATCGTTTTTGCTGGATGTAAGGGTGTCCTTCGGAACATATCCTCGGAGCCATCTTTTCCTGGTAACGAGCATTCTTACTTTCCATTTTATGAGTCCTTGGAGGGTGTTGCCGCTCCTCCACGATCGTGGCACTACGTCGTGACTCATTTGCTTCGTTCTTCCTGGTTGCCTTTCTCCCTCGGGGCTGAATTCGAGCCTGATCACTCGACAGTACTCGGCGGCGATTTTTATTGAGTAGCACGACTATTTTCCTTCTGTGCTGGTGGCCAATTTCGACCCCGTGGTCATGCGTGCCATACAGTTCCCGCGTCGGGTTGTGATTCATTTGAGGGGAATTCGATCGAATAGGTCTAAGCCATTTGGCGTCCCTAGTTTCACTTATGGTAAACACGATGATTGGTATAGCAATGCTGAAATTGTACTATGATGGGCGAGGTGCCCCTGATGGCCGTACATCCTCGAGGAATATGGCCATTTACCAACCATCGTGAGGCAGATTGCATCTTGGGGCGTTCCTCCTATCCATAGAGCATGGGTGGTACCTCCATCTGTTAGGCATTAGTTTATTTGCCGGGAGCCTGTTTGGGTATATTGAGCCCGAGGAGGCTCCCGAATGGTCATCCACGACCCTGATTCGTGGCTGGTGCCAGGCACGGGCATCCGTCCAGATCTTGGCCGGGTATCTGATCAAGTTTTGTTTGACCTGCCCTGAAGCTGTTGAGCTTCATTTGTTTAGTCTTTGGGCGAAGGCCTGTATTTCCCAGTCACCTGAGACCGGGGGCGATATCGTTCGTTCCATCGGGGAATGAGGTGCGAATTCCCTTGGCATTTTATTTTCCCTTTGTCCGGCCCTGGATGTGTCGTGCTCTCCCGTCGCTACTTTGATGGCATCAACGCGTGTCTCTATGGAGGACTCTGTCGGCACGGTGGGCGAGTTTGTGGGGTCGGGTGCTGGGCCATGGCGCCACTTCATGGTTCCTTTTGAGAGTGTTTCCCCGAACCTTTTTAATAAGACGGGCTCGGACTCATCATCTTGAGGGTCATTGCCTTTACCTGCGCACGTATAAGCGGTGATGTAATCATCGGGATCTGGGATACTATTGTACTTGGGGAGTTCTGGAGTTCTGGATTTTTGTGGAATGGGTTCCGGAGCTGCTTTCTCGGGGAACGGTTGTTGCATGAACTTTCACGAACTGACTCGATCCTTTTGGAGAGATCCCCGAGCATCTTTGCTATGGCAGGGTTGGTTACTGATCTGTTGTCATTTGATCTCTCGGATACTTGTTTGGCGAGGGAAGCTATTTCCGGCGCTGCTGTGCTGGGAGTCTCCGGGTGGCTTTGCAACTGAGCGATAGCCATCTGCTGTGACTGCAACATTTCAAAAATATCGGGAAGACTCACTTCCTGTGCTTCTCGGGCCAGGGTTTTTTGGGCTTCCTGTCGGTCGATATGTTTATTCTCCCGTCGGGGTACAATGTTTCGTCAACCTGTTGCACATCTTGCGAACCCGCATCTGCTGGAATCGGCCCAGATGTGTTATCGGGGTTCTGTGGCGTCGCACCAACGATTGGAGCAGCCACACCATTTTCGCCATGATTTTCGAGGTAGTTATTCTCAACCCTGTTTGCCGAGCCAGACATTTTGGCCTGAAATTAAGAGATCTTGGACAAAAAAAGTGTGAAAGATAGGTTGCGTTCGTGCAGTCAAACTAGCAAGAAAATAATCACTATTATTTTAAGCCCCACGGTGGGCACCAAACTGTTTAGTGTGAAAACGGTAACAATAATTAAATTTGTAAATGGGATTCTAAAAATATGTGATCTATTTTTATGTTAGTTGTTAGAGCAGATGATGCTAGGAATATGAAGTTTAATGATGAAATGCAAGCTAAAACGAGACAATAATCAGATCGAGGGGCTTACTGCCCTGGCTTCGGACTGGTCGATGAAGGACCTCGGGGTCGATACCTAGGCTCGATCTCAAGCTATCGGGGGTAGCCGGGAATGGGATAACAGTTAAGATACGATTAATCAAGGCTCCTTATGGCCAAGGCCAAGCAATAGATAAAGAACAAGTAAGAAAGCTATAAATGCTAAAGTGGCCTCGAGCTAGAGAGAACGAACAAGTTAGAAAGAAGACAGAGAGAGATATATTATTGATTTTGTGGAGAAATAGTTGGAGCAACCTCGGCTCTTTACAAGGTGGTACGGGTTCCCTTTATATAGAAGGGAACCCGGCTATAGTACATGGACATTAATTGAAAATCATGTAGACATGACGGCTAGATGCGACGCTTCGGCGTAGGCTCTAGATAGGCTGACCCTATCAGACTTAGCCATGTGCCTAGGGAACTTCCCCTTTTGTTCTAGCCTCGTCCTCCGTCTTCTTCGAATTGGGCCCCGACGAGCCCCGAGGGAGGGAACTCGGTCGTGACTTCACGTCCTCGGGGTCTCGAGGCATTCTTCCGAAGTGGCTTGATAGCGAAAAATCAAGTCCTCTAATTTTTCCGCATACAACTGTTGAGTTGAAAAACATGAAATCTTGGAATTATGGGAATGTAGGTGTAGATAATTCTACTATTAATCCTCATACATATTGTGAAGGAAACCACCCATATCAAAATTATCAAAATATTTCCGAGAGCGAGTTATGTGCACTCAATCTTATTTTTGGAATGTGTGTGATGTGTATGGTGGTAAAAATGGTCACTTTCATGGTTGTGCTTATATTTCTTATCTTCCTCAAACCCCATACTATGATGGTTCTACCTTTTCTTGTAAAGTTAATAAGAACAAAGAACCTGGGAATGTGGACCTGAAGGAGATCAAGGATATGTTAAAGTATCCTCTCGAACAAAATAATGAGAAACAATTGTAGATAGAAAGGCAAGAGGCAACTATTCGCAACTTGGAGGCTCAAGTGAGTCAAGTGGTTGAAGCTTTTAATGCTCAACAAGCCCATGAGGATATGAGCCAAGAAGAGCGTGAATTTGAGGTGCTAATTGAGGAGGTCAGAGTAGAACATCAACAACCTAGTCAACTACAATTTGAGGATGTCAATGTTGTAGAAGTGAGACTAGAGTCAGCCAAGGACATTGAGGATATAAATTTTGTTGACACTAGTATCATTGATGTTGAGGATGCTGAAAGTCCTGAAGTTCATGTGTGAGAGCGCATTGGTCCTCACTCCAAATATTTTTCTGCATTATGCTTGGATGACGATGTGGAAATAGAGTCATCCGAGCCGATTGAGAAGTCAAGGAATGAGGAACAAGGTGCCTACATTATGGAATTTTTCTTGACAGAAAGACAGGACTACATACCTCATCTAAAAACCAAGAAGTGTAGAATAGTACAATATTTTCTTGGGCCAATTAGATTTGTTCCTCCACCCCTGGAGCATAGCCGAAAACTTGATGTCAAATTGGGGGTTCAATTCATAAGTTCGAGATGGAGGCAAAAAGTAATTCGCGTCGTGCTGCAACATTAAATCAAGCGCTTGTTAGGAGGCAACCCAACTTTATTACTTTCTTTAATTTTTTATTATTATTTTTTTAATTGTATTATTTTTGTAGTGTCAAATTGATTTTCTATGAGCATGAAAAGTAAAGCTATTGGAAGGATGCAACAACAAACTAGATGGTTGGAACTAAGTGTGAGGTACCCGCACGAAGGACCAAGCCTGGGAGAAGTCTGAGTATCTCATGAGTTGCTAGTGCTTCGGCCTTTGGCCTACCATGGAGTTTCTCTTACCCTCTTATAGTTATGATTTGCATTGGGGAAAATGCACAATTTTAAGTGTGGGGTGAGGATATTGTCTGGATGACTTTCTATGCTACTTTAGCCGTGTTAATTTAATTGAACAATATTTTTTTAAAAAGATTGAATTTTTTCCGACGACGGATCTATTAGACAATTTTCTTGAGGTATTTAAGTCTAAATAGAAAGGACAAAAAGATTTTCTTTATAGGTAGTGTAGCAACCCCTCCCTTGGTTTTTCTTTGTGTCGTGGTTCTTTTTCAAGGGTTTTGTTTGAACCGGGTGTAGTTAGATTTTTTTTAGGAATAAGAGCCATTGTGCTGTGTTTTGAATTGAAGCAATAGCTCTTGACTTTGTTATGCCTTGAGAATAGTGAGTACTTTGGTTGTGACGCTTAGGCTCAATTTTTGACTCTTGTATAAGTACCTTAAATTGTATGATTTTAAATTTGCTTAACTGCTTGGACAAGAGTGTCTTGATGAGTCCAATCCTGAGTGAGTTATGTGCCATGTGTGTGTAAGAGTTTGTGTTATTTTATGCATTGCATTTGTTGTCTAGAACTTATCATGTGTGTTTGCAAAGCGAAATAGTAGTTTTGTTCAGTCTTGGAAGTGATATAGGCGTTTCTTTGTTGAGCCAGATATGTATATTTTACCCGCCTAATTGTTATGTATCGTAGTTAACCCCTCTGAGCCTATAATCTTGTTTCTTTGACAACCACATTACAAGCCTTACACATTTGTTTGAATTAACTATCTATTTGAACCTTTTAACCTCTCATGGGCACTTAAATAGTTACGAACTTTATAAAAGTTAAAGTGTGGGGTGGTTGGTTTGGCTTTTGAGTGAAACTAATGAAATAAGGAGAAAGATGCCCTGTTGTAAAAAAAGTAAGAGCCACTTGAATTGAAAAAAAATAGTTGGATTGTTGTAAAAAAAAAATCTTGGTAAGTGGTGACTCTTGATGTAATTGTGCTTAAAGAAGTATGGGATAATATACATTGATGTGAAGGTAGAGTTTGGTTTGACATAAGTATGGGGTTTGAATGTTAAAGTATATGTATTAAAGTGCTTAGGGAGGTGTAGTCACTCTTATATCTAAATCTATCATACCCGTCCCGCAGCCTTCATTACGACCAAATAAAGTCATACTTGATCCTAGACTGAATGAGCTCGATTAGTAGAGTAATACACTACGGGCAAGCCTATGGTGCATCTTTTGTGGCATATGAATATTATTTATGAGAGTGAGTGAATTCTTTCTATCTTGAGACCCTAAATGTTCTTAAATTTTATTGTGTGGAACTACTCTCTTTTGTTGTGTGAGGGCACTTGATTCATGAAGGAGAGGTAATATCAGTGACCTCTATGTTAGAGTAAGTGGGTGAGTTGTGAATAATGCGTGGTACTTGTGAGCTAAATCTTGAGGTGAACATGTTACGCTTTTGTTCTTAGTCTATTTTAAGTATTTTGGTGTGACGAGTTAGGAGAATTGTTTAAAAAGGTCGTGTCTATATAAAGTGTAGTTTGATTGCTCGAGGACGAGCAATGGCTTAAGTGTGGGGTGTTGATGATAGGCTATAATTACGTATTTTAGTAGCTTATTGCACTCTAATTTATTGCACTTTAATTGAGTTTGAGCTTTAATCGCTAGTATTTTACACTAATTGTGTGTTTTATACCTTGTAGGAGTGATTCCGAGCTATGTAGATGTTATAGAATGAATTCAAGTGATTTGGAGCTTTGAAATCTGAGTAAAAGCCCAAGGAATTAAGCCGGGATCGTGTTCGGGGATCAACGGATGATAGTTAAGAATGAACGAAGAATCGAATAGGCATATTGCGCAATGTCTAGTAAAATGCACATAACTTTTCGCTCAGAATTCCATTTGGGCTCCACAATATATGGTTGGAAAGCTAATTCAAAGGGCTACAATTTTTATGTTTTATGTTTTCCAAATTCCAAACAGTCCGCGGTTAGATCCGCGGCCAGATCACTATGCAAAATAGTCCTCACCTGAAAAAGTGTCCTTTTTTGCGTAGGAGAAGGTATAATTATTTGGGTCCGACCCTACTTAGTATATATACATGAAAAATGGTATTTTAAGCACCCTTGGCATACTTTTGACATAACTTAGACCTAAGGAGGCTAAGGAGACCGGATTCGACCTAAGGAGGCAAGAACACATTAGGAGCAAGGCGTAGAATTCTTCTACAAGTTTCTTACTTCCTTCTTCCTATTTCTATTATTGGTTATGAATTCTAGTATTGTATTTTTGCATACTATTATGAATAACTAATTTGTTATCTAGGGTTTTGATGGAACCTTTTGGAGGATGAATTCTTATTATGTTTTTATATAATTGAGCGGTTGGATTTCTCTACTTGTTCAACTATGTATTTGTTGTTGTTGATTGAATGGCCATCAATTAAATGTGTCTATTTAGTGTGTACTGCTCGAGAGAGGATACAAACTTAGGTGGTTGTTTAACAACGTCACTCCTACATATGTGAGAAATCAATACAGTGGGTTTAAAGGTAGGTTTAGAAATAACAAAGCCTTGACGTGGTCATAGTGAGCGGTTAGATGAAGCCAACTAGCGTAGTTCGAGAGAATATGTCTAGTAAATTATTGTAGTTGCTCGAAAGAGAATTGCAGCATCTAAAGTGCTCAAGATCAGTAGAGAATACATAGGCGGAATTGTAGGGAACATAGAAGGAAGGATTCCGACAATTGGGAAAATCATAACGCTAGACCTCCTTAATTTAGTCTCCAACCCTTTGTCTCGTTAGTTGATAATTTTACCGCTTTCTAGTATTTGTTAGTTAATTAGTTAGAAATATAAATCTCAATCTTTATAAGTTAGAAAATTGTTCAAACTTGTGTTTCTTAGCGATATTAAATAGCTATAGCTAAGCCTTAGTTCTCTGTGGGATTCGACTCCAGACTTTTAAATTGAATATATTTGCAGCGATCGCTTATCCTTTTTAGAATTAGAATTGGGCATGATCAAAGGAAAAAAATTCTTTATTTTTTAACATGCAAGTACAAAACTTTATATTAATCATGACAATGTGGACCAAAAATCCAGATTTTTTTTAACACAAGATCAGTTAAAGGATTGTGGTTAGTTAAAAAAAGTATCACACAGTCAACTTTGATAAAATTATTGTAATGCTAATCACTAAGCAATCTCAGAATGTAATTATGATATCTACCTTTAATATCCACTTAAATATTTCTGAAATCAAATTGGACCTACCAAAGGAAAACACATTACTCTCATTTTGCAAGTATAATCATTACAACCATTTGATAAACCATAAAGTTAAGGGTAACAGTAATTTTCACTTTTTAAAGATAGTTAGATATGTTTAGTAGTAGCAATTCTGGATAAATTGCATGTGGTCTAGCACTAATTAATCGAATTAATTTACTCAAAAATCTTGACTGCGCATTTGACATTTTGATCCAGAATTATGTGTTTGGTTGTTGAAAAAGCTTCTGAAGATAATTTCTTCGAGATTTGTTAAAGAGAGATGATAATACCAAATTTTCTGCTGCTTTGGATAATTTATTTTAGTCATTATCTCGAACTCTCTATATACTTTTCCAACCTCTCAACCAAACTTTCTGCTGCTCTTTTGTTTGATTTATTTCAGTCCTTGTCCCAAATACAATATACTTTTCCAACCTTTGAACCAAAGTTTCTTTTCTTTAACATCACAAATTGACATTTTTATCAATTAGTATAGCATGTTATCAGTTAATTACAGCTTGTTTGGAGGGTTGTTACCGTATTGTATTATATTATTACTTTAAATATAATATTTGTTTTTAATGTTACTTAAATTTTATTGTATCGTATCATTAAACAGATTTGGTGTGGTCGAATCATCTCCTTATTTTTTCCTCTCATTTTGCTCTTCTTTATTATTAAATAATCTTATTTTATCTTTTACCCTTTATAATTATTTTACCTCGTACCTTAATTTTTTATTTATTTATAATATTGCAAGTTTATTTTTCATATTGTTGGTACATGACATCATGACACGACAACAAACAGTACAATCTATCCAAATATTATATACATAAAAACGATACAGTACAATACAATACAATACTTAATGATATATTATGAAATGATACGTAACAGCCATCCAAACAAGCTGTTAATTGTCATCATAAAAATTCATCTATAATAATCTTATAAGTAATCTAATTGTACAGATATTTTTTATACTATTAGTGTGTAGAACTTAAACTCATTGTAAGAGATTTAATTCAAGAAAAAGAAAAGTGTGTCGTATGAGACTTGAAATCGAAGATCGAGAAATAGATTCACAAATCACAAGTCACAAGTGATTTATGTTGTAATTAACAAGTTATCACCAGGTACAGATTAATTGACAAGAAATAAAGAGTTCAAACCCTTTCCCCAAAAATGATAATACGATGCGAAAAGTTCCAACACCAATTTAATATCGAAGATTAAATATATGGAGTACTGCAGCAGAATAATTTTGGTATCAATATTCAGGCCCCCGAAAAACTAGTGCCTTTTGCAGTAAAATATCATAAATTAGTAAAACCAATGAGGTCGAATAATTATTTTAATTAGAGAGCAATCTTGAAATAAACACTTTATCACGTGAGCTCCAACGGGTTATCGGCTTTGTTATTAGTTGAATTAATTCCTGAATCAGCTCATCTTTATTTGTCTTAGTTTGTCTTAATCTCTAACCATTTCCGCAATTAATTGTTGGAATTGACCCTCTCTTTGTCTTCATCCAATTGTACTCCTGAAATTTGGGTCCCAAATCCGGGTCTTTAGTCTTTAATTTTTTTCTTTTAAAATTTTATTCAGATAATATAAGCTAAATACAATTAATTAGCTCAATTCTTGAGGCAGAAATCGGAATGTTTGGACTTCAAGAAAATCTATGCAGGGGAATCTCTGATGATAGTGCAGAGTATTAAATTCCATGTATGGAAATGTATAACGTTTTCAAAACTCACATAGATCTGATCGCCATATTAATATCCAAAACTAGAATTCTCAAGAATAAAAGAGTTGCATGAAATTATTTCTCAGTATAAAAGTGAAAAGATTTTTTTCACTAGAAGATCACCTAAATGATAATTACAATAATCATCCAAAAAAAAGGGGTATATTTAGTAATATAAAAATAAGATATGTTTTTCTGATATCAAGATGAATGTATAATCATGTCATAATTTTTTAAATGATCAGGAAAATCACATTTCAAATACTATTTAATTATATATTAACAATGGATTCTTACGCGATATTTGGTTGGGTTGGGTTACAATAGAGGAGTGGAATGTAAGGTCAAAGGGCCGTTTTTCTTATTTTCCATATCCAAGGCTCGAACTCGAGACCTTTGGTTAAGGGGAGAGTAGTTGATGATAGGGTATAATTACGTATTTTAGTCGTTTATTACACTCTAATTTACTGCACTTTAATTGAGTTTAAGTTTTAATCGCTAGTGTTTTGCACTAATTGTGTGTTTCATGCCTTGTAGGAGTGATTCCGAGCTATATAGATATTATGGAATGAATTCAAGTGATTTGGAGCTTTGAAATCTGATTAAAAGTCCAAGGAATTAAGTCGGGATCGTGTCAGGGGTCAACTTTAATAATTAAGAACAAACGAAGACTCGAGTATGTATATTGCACACTATCTAGTAAAATACACATAACATTTTTTTCAAAACTCTATTTGGGCTCCACAATATATGGTTGGAAAGCTAACTCGAAGGACTACAACTTTCACGTTTTACGTTTTCCCAGATTTCCAACGGAACAGAGTGAAAAGTGCACGTCAATAGCGCGGTCGCGCTCAGGACGCACTCGTCAGGTAGAATACTGGGCAATATGCGCGGCCACTAGCGCGGTCACTAGGGCGGCCGCGCTAGTCAAACCCGGGAAAAGTGTCCTTTTTCACATTGGAGAAGGTATAATTGTTTGGGCCCAACCCTACTTGGTATATATACATGGAAAAATGGTATTTTGAGGGGGGGACCAATTTTTTACACAGATTCGACCTAAGGAGGCAGAGACACAATAGGAGCAAGGCGAAGAATTCTTCTACGAGTTTTTCCTTCCTCTTCCTATTTTTCATTGTTTGTTATGACTTTTAGTATTGTAGTTTTACATACTATTATGAATAGCTAATTTGTTATCTAGGGTTTTGATGGAACCTTTTGTAGGATAAATTCTTGTTATGTTGTTATATAATTGAGCCGTAGTATTTTCTCTATTTGTTCAACTATATTATTCTTGTGGTTGATTGAAGGGTCCTCAATTAGCTGTGCCTATTTAGTGTGTACTACTCGGGAGAGAGTGCATATTTAGGTAGTTGTTGAACAACATCACTCCCGACGTATGTGAGGAATCAATAACCAAGGGTTTAAAGGTGGGATTAGGGATAACGAAACCTTGGGTGCGATCTAAGTGAGCTGTAATTAAAGCCAGCTAGCGTAACTCGGGAGAGTATGTCTAGTAAATTGTCGTAATTACTCGGGAGAGAATTACAACACGCAGAGCGCTCATGATCGGTAGAGAACACTTAGGCAGAAATTATAGAAGGCATAGCGGGAAGGATTCCGACAATTGGGGAAATCATAACTCTAGACCTCCTTAATCTTTTCTCCAACCTGTGGTATCTTTAGTTGTTAATTTACTATTTTAATTTGTTAGTTAGTTAGTTAGTTAAACACAAGAATCTTAATATCTATAAATTAGGAACTTTTCAAGCTTGAATTCTTGGTGATAATGAACAACTGTAGCTAAGCCTTAGTTCTCTGTGGGATTCGACTCCGGACTTGTAAACAGGATTATATTTGAAACGACCGCTTAGTCCTTTTTATAAGGCATAGTTGGGCGTGATCAATAGTCTCATCCACTGCACCACATCTTTTGGTAGGGAACGCTTCCCCCAGAATGGGGCCCTACGCGACGCGAATTCGAATATAGTCGGGCTCCAATGCGGACACCGAACACCGGGTGAGAAACCAAAAAAAAAAATAGATAAAGAGGAACGTTTAGTCTCTATCTCACCAACCTAGCAATAGCAAAAGAGGGCAGCATACCAAGTTTTTTTACGTTCATGCAAGATCCGAAAAAAGATCGTTTTTCAAGCGGTGTGACGTAGACAGTTTATCATAATATAAACATTAATTACCGTTTTCATAATTGAAACTCGTAATCTATAGGTCATAGCAAAACTTTACCGACTCACAAAACTATAACAACGATAGAAAAATTAAGTTTATCCCAATTTCAAAATAGGTACATGAGATTGGAACTTGGAAGTAAAGATTGATAGATACTTTAGTGAGGAACAAATATCAAAGCAGACAAGAAAGGCTACTTTCGGTTAGCCTGATTTGACCTCCATGGCTATCATATATATGAAAATTTCCTAACAGTCAAGTCCAGTGGGCAATGATATGTTAATAATAAGGTCTACTTAATTAGTCTTCAAATTTTCCCACATTTGCTGCTATTAATGCTCCTAATCATTCACTCCAAAGGTCACAGAAATAGTTTTTTTTTTTAAAATACTGATTGACTTATATACCGACGTATTTCGCCACTATCTGTGTATTTTAACCTATTGTAATAAAGTATCTACTTTATTCTCAGACTACTGATTTCACTTCTTGAAATAGTTACTAATAATTATTTTTTTGATAACTTGACAATTCAAAGTTCTTGTATACTGTCGGTATATATTAAACTCAAAAATAAAATTGTCTAGCGCTTACCTACCCATACAGCTTAAAACATCAAAGAAAAATAAAAGCAGAAAAGGAAAAAAATGGAGACACAACTTTAGAGGTCCAGATAAATCCTGTGTCCCCTAAGGTTTACAATATTCATCAATTCTTCTGGGGCCCTTTGTGTAGCCATCTTTTACTTTTCCAACTTATTGTAACTTATTTTTTTCCTTATAATATCTTCTCGAAAAGAAAGGTTGAAGCAATAGTAAAATTATTTCTGTATAATTTATAAATTATGGGTATGAGACGTGGAATTAGTTATTGATACTTGCATTAGGGTAGACTGTCTATATGCTACATCACATCCCTTGAGCTGCGGCTTTTCCTCGTACCTTGTATAAACACGAAATGTTTCGTACACCGAACTGCGTTTTAATTTTTTTTAATATCTCCTAGTATTCCATCTACCACAAGTCTACCACTACTTTATAAGCTCATCACCTTTGCCTCATTTTTTAAAAAAGTCTTTCCTATAGTATTCTCCCCGTTCCATCCTTTCAAACATATGCAATATTATAACTAGGCTATTTGCTACTTCTCCTCTGTGTTTTCATCATTTTCTTGGCCAAAAAAAGAATGAAATCCATAGATTTGTTCTGTGCTTCTCCTGCTTCTACAGCCATATGTTCGAGCATGGATCAACGTACTATGATTCGTCGTGGCATTAGGCAACTTGATCGTAAAATTGATCGATTAGGTGACCGTTCAAAAATCAAAACACCAGTTGTCCCTTGTTCTTCTTCTCAACTTCCATTTGATCCTAAGAATTATTATCAAAAGGGTAGAAAAAGCTCTAGTAAACCAAGTGAATTACGTCGAAAAAGCTCAGCTGATATTACTGACCTAGCTAATTCTAGTCCTCCTAGTTATTCTTCTAGGTATTTGTTAAGGGACAGTCCATTCATAGATTTCTTATCATCAGATCATAGTTCTGGAGATGCTCAAGCTTTGGTTCCTAGCAAACCCTTAAGGGCTAAAAGCACAAATGAACGTCTAATGTATCGATCTTCATCGACTCGTTCAGTTGAATCTCCAGTCTATAAACCTTCACCAGTTTATTCAAAGGATTTGTGTGTCTATAAATCATCATCAACTCGTTCTTGTCCCCGTGAACAGGTTTACTTATTTACTTTTACATTTTATTATAGTAACACGTTGTGTTGTGTGTCTCGTGTAAAGATATTTTTTTATACAATTAGTATAGTTTGACATATTATAGCATGTTAGTTGTTAATTTTATCAGGTTAACTACTTCGTACTTATTATACAAGATTTATCTGTGTATAGAACTTAAACTCTCTTTTTTTATTGTTGTTGTTGATAGGTTGTGGAATTGATGGTTTCAATCCACTGCAAAGGTTGTGAAGGGAAAGTAAGAAAACATATCTCCAGGATGGAAGGCAAGTTATATATTATACATAGTAGTACTATTGAATTTTGAATTTTTCTTTTCCCTCTTTCTAGCTAGTTTATTTAATTATTGCTAACCTAATATTATTGATTAGGCATATAGATTATCCAATTAACGGAAAGTAATGCTTTTGGATTAAAATATGCAGGAGTGAAATCATTTAATATAGATTTCCCTTCAAAGAAAGTTACAATTATCGGCGATGTGACTCCACTAGGAGTATTGACAAGTATTTCTAAAGTGAAGAATGCACAATTTTGGCCATCTCCAGCAACTTCTTCGTCCTCGTCCTCCTCCTCCTCCTCCTCTTCGTTCTCGTCTTCTCCAATGATCTGAACAAAAGTTACTGATTAATTACTGATGTATTAGTTGCAAAATATTCTGTAGCGATTGTGTTTTGTTTAAAAATGTTTAAATTAGCTGTTAATGGTGTATTTCTTGCATTATTATATGTCGTGGGCTTGTAAATATTGTGTTATTACGGTGCTAATACTTAGTGTCTTTTGTATTAAAAAGAATAGAAAGGTAAAAAGAGTTTGTTTGATTCTCTTGTGTTCTGTGATGATAATTTCTTGGAACAAACGAAAACAATCAAGCCTTTGAATATTTTTGGGAAGGGCCCCTTTTTTTCCTTTCTCGTACTTTTTATAATAATTTTCAAAACTGATTTTAAGGCTGGCATGTTTGTCTCTACGAATGTCTTATTGTTTACAACTTTCCAGATCACTTATTTTGCCTATCGGTACATTTGACCAAAGATGAAGACTGAAAATTTACCAACACTAGGGGTGTGTTTGGTACGAACGGAAAAAATATTTTCAATTTTCTCATGTTTGATTGGCTTAAATGTTTTGAAAAATATTTTTCTTATGAACTCATTTTCCTCCCATTGAAGAAAAATATTTTTCATATCAAGAGAAGAGAAAACATTTTCCAAAACTATTCTCAACCTTCCCCACCCCACCCCCTCTCCAAAAAGGTTTTTTTTTCTTTTTTAAATTTCAGTTTTTCCGTTACCACCCAACCTTCTACCCCTCCACCTCACCCCCAAAATTTTATTTTTTTTTACCTTAATTTTTTTTTTTTTTTTTGCAATTTCAAATTTCTGTTTTTTTGTTTTCTGCACCACCTAGCCCAACCCTCACCCCCTCCAAATATTTTTTAAATATATTTTTCAGTTTTAATTTATTTTATCGGTTTAAAGGTTCAAAATTTTACAAGTTCCAAAATTATGAGTTCGGAGGTTTATGTGTTTGGAAGTTTACGGGTTTAGAATTATAAAGTTTACAGGTTCGAAATTCCACGGTTTTGAAAGTTTAGTGGTTCGAAGGTTTATGAAATTTGTGGGTTCGGAAGACTGTTTGTTTGAAAGTTTATGGCTTCATGTTTATTAAATCTAAATTATTTATGAATACTCTTGAGAAGTCATTTTTCTTAATTTGCGTACCAAACACCGAAAAATGAATAAGATTACTCTTGTTTTCCAAAAAAACATTTTTTTTGAAAATATTTTCCACGAAAAATATTTTTCGTTATACCAAACGCACCCTAGATTTTGAAAATTTGACAGGACAAAATGTTAATTAAGCACCCGTTTAAATATAGATTTTGGCGCCCGGCTTGTTTTGAAGAAAAATTTGAAAACCATGCTTGTTCATGGAACATGATGAATTTTTGGGTAAAAAAATTGAAAGATTTTTCAAGTTCCCAAAAATTGGTTTAGGACATTTTTTGGGTGAAAATATCCTTTTACTCATAAAACTTTAATATTTTTTCAAATAAAATGCATGTTCAAACACAATTTTAAATTTCAAAAATCATTTTCAACACAATTTTAAAAATTCATTTTTCAATTTTCAACCAAATTTACGTTCAAACGCCAAGTGGTACATGATCATGGGAGGATTTACAGTGTTGGTTATATGTTCACTTGAAGTCAGTAACTTTTGCCCTATATATACTACAGTCAAACCTCTCTATAGCAGTATTCACATATAACAACACTTTACTATAAAATTCAAGCTTTTCCGGAACTAATTTTTATGTTATTTTTATAATATATGTTCTCTATAACAGTACTTCGTTATAACATTCAAAAAATTCGAACCAAACAGGGCTGTTATAGAGAGGTTTGAATGTACTATATATTAAGAAATCTACTAAATATATATAAATATATTATGAAGTCAACTATTATTATTATAATATATATTAACATTTGAGCATCTAAAGTCGAACTCATAATATTCAAATCTTGAATTCGTCTTTGTATGATATCTATAATATGGATTGAAAATAATTATGCGTGCAATTGAGGAGTAATACCAAGTGAAACTGCAGGTGTATGATTGCGAGAATTTGATGATGAGGAACGTCATATTATCATATAAGAACCGCACGCGTTGCCAAATGATGGTTCACGCTTTGGTAGAATTAAACACGTCAAAATTATAAGGTTTTAAACATTATTGATGTTCCACTATCTTAAATTTCTCGATATTTCGGACATGCCTGTGAAAGTGGTGTGGCGATTATTGTCTTAAGGTTGACAAATATAAAAGGTTTTTGAAAGAATGAATAGAAAACCACACATGTGTAAAATAAAAAAATAAAATAAAAAATAAAACCCACCTGTATTTTTCGATTCTGGAAGACTTAAGAAAAAATGCTAGGTAATTTCCTTTCACTGTTAAGATTTACTTGAAATAGGAAGATAGTAGATACACGATAAAATTGATTTGAATAATGTAATTCTTTTCTTGAATCATGTTGCATTATTACAAGAAGCAGGAGGCGACATGTTGCATTACATTGTCAAACTTTTCTCTTTGTTTTTCAGTAGAATGACCATACCCTTATTTATAACTAGTCCGATGTACTAAAACATCAAATAGGTTCTTTGTGATTGACCTCCTAGAACTCTATAGGGAAGGGATTCAGTACAACAATAATATAGCCAGTGTGTTATCATAAGTGGGTATGGGAAAGATAGGGTATATGCAGACCTTAGTCTATCTTGTGTGAGGTAGAAACGTTGTTTTCGATAGGCCACCAGTTCAATGGAAGGGATTCAGTACTAGCTGATATAATGTTTCATGCTTGCATATAACATTTGAGTCGGAAACCTTTTTAATTATTTTTTGGACAAAAAACACTTTTGTACTACTTTAAAAAAAAGTTACATAAATGAGTAAAACGCAGTATTATACTGCGAATTACGTTAACGGAAATTTTGCCGTTAAAGTAATTCGCAGTATAGTACTGCGTTTTACTTTTAATTTTTTTTTTTTTTGTAAATCGCAGTACTATACTGCGTTTTACTAAGATATATTTGTAAAACGCAGTATAATAATGCGTTTTACATTAAATAATTGCGTTGTACTCGGGTTTTTGCCCCATCAATAATGAACTGACATAACAATAATTCAATACATAAAACGTAGTATTGTACTGCGTTTTACATAGAAAAATTCTACACCCCAACGTCGGACTTGCCTTATTTAAAGTTACAATGTCTGAAGTGAAAAAAATAAGGGTTTCACTATATTGGGGGTGAGGTTGTGTTGGAGAATAACTCTGTGAGGTATAACTCACCTCCACAATGTCATGTTAAATTGCCGCTTACTATGGAGTACGATAAATTGGTATCGTTGTTACGTAAAAAAAATGAATGAGAGGAGGCGTTCGGTTAACCTTAAAATAACCGGTAGATTTCCGTATTCAGTGACTCCGCAAGGGTTTGCTTATTATTCTGAGTTTAACATCGAGGATGATGAAACTCTTAGAGATTTTTTGCTGATTCCGGATGAATATAGGGAATTTATTGTAATAAAATTATTGGAAATGTACGTCAAGGTGGAAGACGTTCCCAATAATGAGGGCGTGCATAGTAGGGATAACCCCCAGTCATCGGGTGGTTATTCTGGAGCAGTTTTTGCCTGACAGATTGGTGATGAAAGAGCTTGCCTTGATTTAAAATGTCACCACCGGCAAATGAGCAGCCACAAAATAATTTTTTGACTTTAGATAATCAACAAGACGACTGGTAAACTTCAATTTTACTACGCTTTAGCGATGTTTAATTTATGTTTTAATTGGATTTGTATTAACACTCATATTTTTCATAGGGGGTACCATCCTGATATGAATTTTACAAGTTATGACCCTGCCCCTAGTTGGAATATGCGTAGTTCTGGAGTATTGGACCATGGTGGTCCATCTGGGAGTCATCACCAATAAGAAAATATCCATCATGAAACCTCAAGACAGTACGACTTGTAAGTAAAGTGATATAGCTATATCTAAAGTATTTATCTAGTTGGGTAACTTATCATTTTGTTCTTTATGTGCAGTAAAAACGAGCTTCTTGAAGCTCATGACCTCACACAATTGCCCATAGACGACGTATTTACTCGTGATTTGGCAGATGCGCAGAGTCAGGAAGATGATAGTGATTATGACAACAACGCGGATGAGTCTGGGGATGACACACCCTTCCATGATGATGGTGATGAAGAGGAGGAAGTGAATGTTGAACCTGAGTTGACGAGGGAGCATGTTCCTCCACCTCCAGCTAGACCAAGAGTGTACGAGTCCCACGTGCCATTTCATGAGCGGAATATTCCCTACCTTGATAATTTGCCAAGCATGCCGAACGTGGATGCCCTCACAAAGAATGATGATGAATTTCGGTCAGCGATGTGGGATGAGTCTAGACCAGCTGTCCTGATAATGGGGAGATTATGATGAGCATCAGTCCCTCGGTAGTTCCCACGCCTGAGAATCCACCTAGAAGATAGAGGGAGAAACGGATAAGCCTCACTAGGCGCAAGTGCTGGTAGAGGTGGTTGCAACGGCATGATCCGCTGCCAGGCCCAAACCTAAGATAAAAGGTTGATGTAAATTTATGAGTCATTTCGACCATATAGAATTCGGAGAAATGAACAGAGTATTCGAAAATGTTGTCACCTGTATGAGGGGCAGAAAACCACATATGTCCACCGCTGGGCCCATGCTCGCCCGGCACATGCTCCTATACAGGTATGCGAGAACAGCAACACCCCAACTGTACTGGGGTAAACCATCCAACTCCTGAAGATGATGGAGAAAGCGCATACTCACTTTACTCCCCGAAGTGTTCGGGAACAAGACACACCCGAAAAGCAGGAGCAGCGCCAACCGCGTGTACCTCTCAATATGGAGATCCTCCGTCTCGCCGGTAATGTCTGGGTGCAAAAACGCCATATGATCTCTGATGGCTGACAAAGCAACGCGACTGCCCCCAGCGTCACCCTGAGGTCTATAACCAGTAAAATGCATCATCATATCCAAAAATTGTGCACGCGTCATGGATCTAATGTACTGGGGCAGTGCTACGGCCCGTCCATCTACGCGCAGCCCGTACAAAACTTGAACATCCTCCAGCGTGATGGTGGCCTCTCCAGTGGGCAAGTGAAAAGTGTGCGTCTCCGGTTGCCACCGCTCTACCTAGGCCGTGATGAGAGACCAATCAAGCTGCATCCGTCCAAGCTCAAAAATCATATAGAAGCCCGTAGCCTGTAGGCGCGCGACTACGCGGGCATGGAAAGGATGCTCCCCGATGAACTCCCATAAATCGTCAGGTCTCCTGGGGCGGAGAGACTGCATCGATAGCTGTCTCTCCCATACAAATGAGGACCTATGGTCGCCCTGCAACACTAGTAGCTGATCCTCGGCAGGTCCGGGATGCGCAGGCGGAGGAAAGTCCATGTCGTCTACTATAATTTAAACAAAATTAATTGTGTGTGTTAGCTTAATAAATTAAATAATTAATTATGTTTAAAATTGGACTGAATAATTATGTACGGGTTCCACCGCTCGATATTTGAGGCCCGGTAGCACCGAGTTATCCTTAATTATTATGCGTGTTAATTTCAACATTTTTAGAATTGTGTCTGTTAGCTTAATAAATTAAATAATTAATTATGTTTACAATTGGACTGAATAATTATGTATGGGTTCCAGGCTCATTTTTTGAGGCCCGGTAGCACCGAGTTATCCTTAATTATTATTCGTGTCAATTTTAATATTTTTACAATTGTGTGTGCTAGCTTAATAAATTAAATAATTAATTATGTTTACAATTGAACTGAATAATTATGTATGGGTTTCAGGCTCGATTTTTGAGGCTCGGTAGCACCGATTTATCCTTAATTATTATGCGTGTCAATTTTAACATTTTTAGAATTGTGTGTGCTAGCTTAATAAATTAAATAATTAATTATATTTAAAATTGGACAGAATAATTATGTATGGGTTCCAGGCTCGATATTTGAGTTAATTTTACAACATATAGGAATTTGTTACTTTTGTAAGTTTATTGTTATAATTAAATAATTAATTTTGTAAAGTGTAATTGGATAGAGTTTGCAGTTACTGCATACTTAAACTACATAGACTCTACGCTAAAAGGCTCTATATTTTACAACACTAACAGGCTCTATATTTTACTACAGTAAAAGGCTCTATATTTTACTACGCTAAAAGGCTATTTATTTTACTACGATAAAAGGTCACTATTACATATAAAAACAACTAACATAAAATACAAATATGAACAACAAACAAAATAAATAATATTAATTTTTTAACAATACAAATAATTTATCAAATTTTAACAATTTTTTGTACCAAAGCTAATAAATCAATCCGGGTATAAATAAGATACAAATTTAAACACAAACATAACACAAATTAATATGGAAACACATTAAACAATACAAATATGCATGTACTATACGAGTTTTGACATAAACAAAATTGAAATACCTCGATTTAAGTTTTTTAAATTTGATTGAAATCGAATTTTTGCACCCGAAAGAAGGAATCCAAAGCTTGTCTTGTATGTGGGACCTACACTCCTTGCTCTTTAGGTGACGGGTGGGGCCCAAAAAGTTTTTTTTTGAAGTTTGACGGGGGGACCAGCAGAATCGAAGGTTTTTGAGGTCCTTCGGTTCAGTGGTCCAAGGAAGAAGAAGGGCTATATTTTATCTTAAAACGCAGTATAATACTGCGAACAGCTTTAATAAAATATAGTTGTGCCCAGCATCTTAGTAAAACGCAGTATAGTACTGCGATTTACAAAAAAAAAATTTAAGTAAAACGCAGTACTATACTGCGAATTACTTTAACGGCAAAATTTCCGTTAACGTAATTCGCAGTATAATACTGCGTTTTACTCATTTATGTAACTTTTTTTTTAAAGTAGTACAAAAGTGTTTTTTGTCCAAAAAATGATTAAAAAGGTTTCGGATTCTATAACATTTCATTGGTAAACAAATTAAATGTTATTCCCGTTCCAAGTGCATAGCATAGCCTCAATTCAATCACTTCGATTGAGTGATTTGACCTACCAACTACAAGCTCGGGTGCAAGAACAATATCCAATATTCAAATGTTACATCAACAAATAGGTTCCCGTTCCATTTGCATATATAGTATAGCCTCAATTCAATCACTTCGATAGAGAGATTTGACCTACCAACTACAGGCTCGGGTGCAAGAACGACATAGATATTGCATGGTACGGTGCTACACTACTCACCCTTTAAGTTTTCTCTTTGTCTATGCAAAGATTCCATTCCTTTTCTTTCCTAGCATATTCAGTGTGGTCATATATGCAATGAAATTGACATCCTATAGCTAGTTGGATCCAGGTGGTAGTGCAAATAAAGTATATGAAATCCAATTTGAAGAAGACAAGAAGCTTCTCTTCTTTGGAGTGGAATAAGGACTCAGGCGTAAAATGTTCAGTCATAATCATGGCTTCTTCTTTTTGGGGTTGTCTGTTACAATAGTACCAGCAAAGCACCACTTTCTCTGTAACTTTGTTTTCAATTTTGTATTAGGTGGCCTTATTTTGCTTTTGGGGTTTTTCCCTCTTTCTATCAACTGATTGAACAGTGCAAAAGAGTGGAATTCTATACTTTTTTGCCTCTACTCATGATTGAAGGACGTTTTGGAGCAACGATAAAGCTGTCTGCATGTGACCTATACGTTACGAGTTCGAACCTGAAAATAACCACTAATGTTTGCATTGAGGTATGTTGTCTAAATCACGCCCCTAGTGGTACGGCCCGTCCCCGAATTCTATGTGAAATTGAAGGTTAGTTTTGGAGCAACAGTAAATTTGTCTGCACGTGACCTATAGGTCAAGAGTTCGAGCCTGAAAGTAGCCACTAATGCTTGCATTAGGGTAGGTTATCTAAATCACATCCCTAGTGGTATAGTCTGTCCCCAAATTCTATGTGAAATTGAAGGGTAATTTTGGAGTAACGGTAAAGTTGTTTGCATGTGACCTATAGGTCACGAGTTCGAGCCTGAAAGTAGCCACTAATGCTTGCATAAGGTAGATTGTCTAAACCACACCCCTAGTGATATGGCCTGTCCCCGAATTCTGTGCACTAGGCTACTTTTTTTCCTCTACTGTCTGAATCAAGAAATATTCTGAATCGTTACTTGGGCAGATGGATGATGCTTTAGTTTAAATTGGAGCTTTTATATATCCTTTTTGTGTAGTTTATACTTTATTTTCTTGGCTAAACTTTGGTCGGCAGGGAGAAAAAAATCCCTGGAAAAAGAAAAGGTAGAATTTGGTCCATTCATTAAGGGATTATATAAATTGATAATTTGGAGAGAAACTCTTTATTGACTTGGAGCGGCGCACCATTACTGGCTTGAGATATACGTCTATCCAATTAGCCTTCCATGCTTTTTTGACTCTTTCCGCGTATCTTTGTTGGTTTATTTACTTTTGCAATTTGCTTTCTTCTCCTTAGCTTTCTTATGGTGTTACAGTTTGTTTGCTTTGCTATTCCTACTCGATATTTGATACTGGTATTTTGGCCTGGGGCTAAATTAACGTGTCGGAAAATCTCACATTAGAAGACAAAATGCTTCCTAACAAAAATAATTGCATGCTTAAAACTTGAATACGAAATCTCTAGTAATTAAGGATCAAATGGTGCTTACCACCTCCATCACCTTTATTTGTTTTTTTTAAAGGAAAATAGGAAAGGGAATCAAAAGGTAGTGAATTGAACCCTCGTCGACAAATTAAAAAATTAGATACAATCAGACATCTCTATAATAAAATCCTTATATAACAACATTTCACTATAAAAGCCAAGTTTTTTCAGAACCAAATTTCATGTTCTGTTATCATATATGTTTTCTATAGCTACAATTCGCTATAACATCCAAAAATATATGGAACAAACGAGCCTGTTATAGAGAGGTTTGACTGTAGTGTGAAACATAATTTAATGGAGGAAGTACGAATAATCAAGGGAAAAGGTCTAAAATTGCCCTTCTACTATACTATATTGTTTACTTCTGCCACCTGTTATACTATTCGTCCAATCTAGCTCCTACCATTAATAAACTTTTAAAAATTGCCCCTAACCCTAACGGATCTACACCGTGGCAGCTGACCCACTCCATTTTTTCCATGTCAGCTGCCAAGTCACAGGACCCAATGCCACATTATCGTCCTCTTCCCCAACCATTTCTTCTTCCACCCCCACTCAAAACCACCAACACCTCCCTACCATTTCCGCCCCATTACCCGACCTTAAACCTCTCCACCTCCAAAATAACCCACCAGACATGACCCAGCCCCACTCTTTCACCTCGATCTCTTCCCTCTTCTCTTCTCTAGCCTCACATCACACCAAAACATCGAAAATGATAGGTCACTGAAAAATTTCTCCGTGCAGAACTCACCTCCACTGTACCGGCCCCCTCTTCCTCCTCCTCCTCCTCCTCCTCCTCCTCCTCCTCCTCCTCCTCCTCCTTCTTCTTCTTCTTCTTCTTCTTCTTCTTCTTCTTCTTCTTCTTCTTCTTCTTCTTCTTTCATTATTCAAACAGCAATCTCGTTCCACTAACCCAGCAAACGGAATCAGCGACACTCGCCGAAAAAATCACAAGGCCACCACCATTGTCTACCTCTACTCTCTCTCTCTCTCTCGCTGTTTTCCCTCTTTATTTTTTTTTACCATTACGAAAACCGACAAGATCCATTATAGATCTTGACCAAAAAATCAAAATACCACTACCTCACCCTCATCCTCTTTTATTTTTTTCTAGTCATTTTCTCTTTCTTCTTTGCAATTTGTTAAATCTAAAAACTTAGGAAGTTCCAGAACTTTTTAAACTTAGTCGGAAAATGGATCCTCTCGAGATCCCACTGAAAATTCTCGGATCTCTATTTTTGCTATGGCTTTGGACTTGGTTTTTACCCTAAATCATCTTTCATGGCTAGTGGTGGCCGATGTCCGTGTTTTCTATCGAAGCAAAAGTTTTCCGCGGAGCAAACATTTTCTGGCGATGGCGTTTTAGTCACCTAGCTTGGATCTGATGTTTTATGGCCTAGATCTGTATTTTAAGTGTGTTTCTAGCAATTTGTCACCGACCAGTAGTGATTTCCGTTGCGTGAGTGTTTTGTGAGAAGAAAAGAAATACTAACAAGAAATGAGAAGAAGAGAAAATGATAGGGGAAGAGGATGATGAGGTGGCATTGGGTCGTGTGACTTGGCAACTGACATGGAAAAAATGGAGTGTGTCATGACCCAAAATCCCTCCGAAGGAGTCATGATAGCACCTTGTCTCTAAAACTAGGTAAGCCTAACACATGCTGAATGATAACGAATTCTACTAGCAGCTATTGAACATGAACCAGAAACTTCTAAATAAACCAATAGTCTCAACATGATACAATATCTGAAAACCGGTAGTACAAGTCATAAGCATGTCTAAGAGTAATTATATATAACGAATACATCATTATTTCGGATTAATAGGAAACAATAAAAATAAATACTACAGAAAGTGACTTAGGAGCCTGCGAACGTCCGGTAAGTGTACCTTGAAGTCTCCAGCTGCACAAGCATAAGTCTCAAAACCAGATCAATCTGAAGTACCTGGTTGTACACAAAAATGTGCAGAAGCATAGTATGAGTACACCATAGTGGTACCCAGTAAGTATTAAGCCTAACCTCGGTAGAGTAGTAACGAGGCCAGGTCAAGACACCTACCGAATATGTAAACCTGTGCAGGACATGATATAAAGCTAACAAGGAAGGAATATCAATGTAATGCCAACAGAAGAACGAATTCAAATCACGAATAGTAGTAAGGATAAGGGGGACACGAATGGCAACGAGAAATAACCAAGTAATTAAGTAGCCATACAGTCGGGGTACGGATGTAGTGTAAATGTATTCAAGCAGGGAAAACGATGTCAACTCAACCAATCAAATCATTTCTAATACACAATTTCAACAATCCCACTTCTCGTAATTTCATATCATAAATCACAACTTCCAAACCTTTAATACACATGGCACCTTGTACCCACATTTTCCATCTCACTTCGTACGGCAAAATTCACGTTCTATTCGGTACATAATATCCGTGTCAAATGCTAATTAGGATGTTCAAGAGATTTTATTTATATATCATAAAGTAAAATTACAGTTTATGGACCAAGTAGGAAATCAATGAGAAAGATGAGTTTATTTTAGAAATCATTTGAGTGAAGAAAAATAACATTTTCAAATAAAATACAGCATCGAATAAGCTACTGAATTTAGTATAGAATTTATTAAATTAAAACATAATAACAATTCCTTTTTAAGTAAAGTAAAAACATCAAACAGGGTAAGGAGATTAAGTTGAGAATCAATTAAAGTAAAACATGACAACTATTAGAAATGGTAAGTACCGAATAAAACGGCGAGTTTTAACTTAAAAGTCACACAAGGTAGTGTAGACATGTAATTTTTGACCCTCCCCGAATTTTTTCAAATTTCAGCGCTTAGAAATTAGTTTTAAGTCTAAAGTACTATTTTGACTATTATAACTTTTTTTCCTTTATCTTATCTTTAAAATTAAAAACTACAAAAATATTTTCTTTTGTTTTAGCTTATTAATATTTTGTCTAGTTTGTTTTATTTTATTTTTACAAAAGATAAAAAGAGAAGTTCTAAAAAATATTTTTACTTGGTTTAGTGTGATTTTAAGCTGTACATATTTAGTAAATATTAAGTATTTAAATTTCTTTAATGTGACTATCTTGTTTTCCATTTAATTATTCTCTATTATTTCAGATAAAACTAGTATATTGATTCATCTTTGGAATTAAAAAAAACAAAAATGAAAAACAAAAAAAAAAGCAATGGAAAAACAAACAAACAAAGAGAATACAACAGAAAAGAAAAGAAAACTTGGAAATAGGAAGGAAATGTGACGTACAGTATTTTGGTTATGACTTATAATTTGGGGAAGATTTCATTTTTGATATTAGTGTGGGGACCACACATTTTTGAGGGTTTTTTCTGGTTCTCCAAGTTGAGACCTTCTCTTTCGGGAGAGAGAGTCCAAAAGAGAGCGGCCACAAAGGGAGTCAAAAATAGAGAACACCCATCACCTCCCTCGCCGGAATTGATTACCGGCGAGTGACGTCGCCGGAAACAAATCCAAACGGACCAGCAACCCCTCCTAGTTCCCTCATCTCTCATTAACATACACACGCACATTATCGAAAAAAACAGAGGCAGGGATCGGAAAAACGGGACAGAATCTGGGAACGAGAAAAATGAAAATAGTTTGAAATTAGTTCTTGGTTCAAGTTGTATTTTCCATTTTTTAAAAATTAGAAAAAAAAAAAAGGTTCCATTTCTTTTCCTGGATTTCTGCCTGAATTGGAGTTCGTTTGATTGAGTCGAGTTTGTTTCGAGGTCACGGTTCGAGGTTAGAGCCCGAGGTCATGGTTCGAGGTCCTAGTGCGGTTCCTATTTGCTGATTTTATTTTCCGATCGAGGTCCGCTTTTTTCAATCAAAGTTTTTGAGATAGTTAAGGTTTACTTCTAACTTTTTGCTACTATTTTGCTTCATAGCATATCATACTGTTTTATTTCGTGTATGTCGTTGCTTTGCTTGGTTGATTGTTTGGGTTAACATTTTGTTGATTTGTTTTTGTAATGCTTTAATGGTTACTTGTTCACCCGTATTTGTTCTATTAGTTGTTATTTGTATTTTGGTTGGTTTAATACATGTTAGTTTGATTCTCTGTTGTTTTTCTTCATCAAAAGGTAGATTTCAAAATTAACACCGTGACAACAAAATATTTAGGTTAACAAAGTTAATTAGATTGATTGATTGTTTGGATATTCTGCCAAATCTTAGGCATGGGGTTCAAGAATTAAAAGTAAAAATTTGGTTTAATACATTGTCGGCTAGGAGCATGCTAGGTCGTCAATACTCGAGTAGGCAAGACTTAGGATTTTGTTAGTTTCGAGGCGAGAGGTCGTTCCTTTAGTTTATTATCTAGGGAATGCCCCGCGAAATTTGTATATATTATTATTAGAGGTATGCCCCGAAGTAGGGCTGTGCACGGATCGGATCGGATCGGATTTAACATATTTCGGATTTCGGATTTCGGATTCTGAAAAGGGCAATCCGAATCCGATCCGAATTAACATTGGATCGGATCGGATTTGAAACTTTGGATCGGATAATTTTTTGGATTGTCGGATCGGATTGTCACTTTTCAGAACTTGTTCGAAGTACATAAACAAATGTTGGGAATTACTTTCCAAATACAAATGGAGCAATCACTTTTCAAATACTTGTTTGAACTTCGAAATTAAGTACTTCACATTGTTAACAATGTTCAATTTACAGTACACAACTGACTGAACTGAGTACTCATAAAAATTAATAATGCAACTGAGTTCAAAAATGCACAGCCCTAGGGATCTCTACGCAATACGTCTTAAATTTACACAACTGGACTCACTGAGTAACAATGTTCGAACTGCAGGTTGTCCATCAGTTTGAAGTTTGCAGGTTGTCCATCAGTATTGTCACACCTCCTTTTTCCAACCCCGCGAAGGGCGTAGGGGATTTTTCCAATTAAAGGACAATCAAAACGGGATTTATTTATTTATTTCAGAGTCGCCACTTGGGAGATTTAGGGTGTCCCAAGTCACCAATTTTAATCCCGGATCGAGGAAAAGAATGACTCCATATTACAATCTGCGTACCAGAAATCCGGATAAGGAATTCTGTTAACCCGGGAGAAGGTGTTAGGCATTCCCGAGTTCCGTGGTTCTAGAATGGTCGCTCAACTGTCATATTCGGCTTATTTATCTGATTTTAAATACAATTATGAACCAATGTGCAAATTTAACTTTTTACCACTTTATTATTATAATTATTATTTTTTTTAAAAAAATTGTGAACATCGTTTAAAACATGTCTTTGGATTACGTCACATGAAATGCACCCGCAATCCGGAACACATTTTTATTCAATGTTTTAGGATTTAGATTTGGGTCGCATGAAATGCGCATCCGAGTTTAAGAAGGTAAAATTGATTAAATCGCGCCTAAAGAGTCTAGCGCGTCATTATCTTTGGGGAAGGAAGTGAAATTCACTAAACAATCCATCCCAAATTCTAAGTAATATTTTTTAAAATAATTAAATAAATAAATGAGATTGGAGAATCCTGTAAATTTTTGTATTATTTACATCTATTTATTTTTTAGCGAAATCCTTCCTTATTTTAAGAATATCCTTTAATGACTACCTTTTTATTATTACTAAGTTTGTTTATAAATATAAAATCAATATCTACATTCTTGAAAATGACATATTAAATAGAAGAGAAAAACAAATATTAACAGAAAGTAATAAAATTTATAATCATAAATACAACATGGAATTGTCGAAAAATAAAATAAAAAAAATAAAAATAAAAAAACTAATTATCCCATAGTTAGATTAAAATTCAAATTGTTAGTAAGACTTAAGCTTATTGAAACTAATTATTTACAAATACTGAAAATTGAAAGAAAGAAAAATAAAAACTTGATTATTAAACCATATTTCTAACTTTGTTTTAATTCACATCATGTCCTAATACTTGTTCGCAAACTAATTCATGTTATAAATGAAATTGACTACATGATTCTGATTAACTTATCGTTGACGAAAAACCTTATGAATAAGGAACTTAGTTAATTTTTGCCAAACTGATTCAATAACGCCATTTTTACGTTATTTCTTCTATTTTTGTTATTAAACAATTTTAATTAATAATCAGGCTTAAATATATTTCCTAATAATCTGGTTAAGGCGTTATTTAATGTGTCGCTATAATATGCCTAGTTATGCCAAATGACAGTGATTTACAGAATAATAATACATGAATAACCTAAATACAATATAAAAAATTAAATTAAACTAAATTAAAAATTTAACACTCCATTCTTCATTTCAGCTTACAAAATGCCAAAATTACAGTTGTGTACCTGATATTGTCAATATAAGAAGGAGAAAGTCAGCAACGCAATACGTAACACAGCAACAGCAACAATAACCAGCAATAACCAGTCAACGAAAATCCCAGTGACAGCTTTGAAAAATTCAAAATAAAATCCAGGAATGCCGAAAATAACGGACAGAAACCAAGGGAAATTTTCAGATTTTTGAAAGGCTAGTCAATCTTCAACCCTTAATTTCTACACATGTATACCAGAATATTTATCAGGTGTGTACTACTTTCTCTTCTAATTTTCAACTTTTTTTTTTATTTTTCTTTGTATATTTTTCTTTTCTTGAGAGTTTCAATGTTTTTTTCGGAATAAATGTTCAGCTCTTTTTTTTTCTAATCTCTTTTTTTTTCTGTCCTCCCTTTTTATTCTGATTTCAAGACTTCTTATAACCCATCCCATAAATCTTTTAATCAATTAAAATCAACTCATTTTCTCTACCAAACCCATTATCTTCCCACTCATCCCCATTATATTAAATAAACATATCACACCACCCCATTTCATTTTGTCCCCCATGCTTCATTTAAAATAATGCAAGATTTCCCTTTAAATTAAATCTTGTCCCCCCTTTATATTAAATAATCATATCACAACCCACCCCATTTCATTTTGTCCCCCATGCTTCAAATAAACAATTACAAAATGTACAATTCCTAAACTACCCCTTCCGACCTTACTGAAATTACCAAACTACCCCTGAACGTATTACAAATTTACCAAACTACCCATCAGCTATAACACATCAATTAATCAAACTTAACCAAAATATAGACAATATGATCAATTTCTAACAATATTCAAACAACAATATGAACACGGATGAACATCATAACAACAATATCACATGAACATGATTTTAACAACATTTCAACAACAAATCACATGAACACAAATTGAACAACCAAGAACAATTAAAATTTGATTGAACAATATTTTAGCAACAAACAATCCTATTTTCGGATTCAACAACAACAACAAACAAAGTATGAAGATTTTTAAATTCACTCATATTGAACTTAAAATCAACTCTAACAACATTACAACAAACAATTCTTATATTAAACTTTAAACAAGATTATGAGAACAATTCAAGCAATAATCATAAATGGTAAACAAGAAATCAAACTATACAAAATTCGGATTCAAGATCATCCAAACAAAGTATGAACATGAATGAATCTATTTTAAGACAACAAACATGACAGATTAAACGATTAAAACAATATATTCCTTTAATACAACTAAATTCTTTAAACAAATAACAAGATCGACGAAGAAACAATTATGAACTTAAACTTGAACTTAACAATATTAACAATTTCTAACAATACATAAACACATGAAACAAATTGAAGAAATAGTTGATTAAATTTCAATTTGAATCTAACAAACATCAAACTAACAAATACTTACTTAAACAATAATACAAACATGAAATAAACATGAAAACAACTAATTAAACTTCTATTTTGAAATCTGAAAATTAATTTAACGAAACATATGAACAAACTAAAATTATTTCAACTACGGACAAACAAAACAAACATTGAATCATTTATCGATTTTGAATCCGAAAAATAACGAACAACAAAAAAATATGGACGAAATTTGAAAACATAAACCAACTAACCGATTCGAAACAACGACGAATAAACGAAGAAGATGGAGAGGAAGGAGCAGCAGTCCGCAGCTGGGGACGACTGGACGTCGAGCAGCTGCTCGTCGAGGAGGAAGGCTATGGCGGACAGCAGTAGCTCGGGGGACTGCCGGACTGGTTTGGGTGGCGTTCGCGTGGGTTCGACGGGCAGTAGCAGCTGTTCGTCGAGGAGAAGGAAGGTGGTCGACGCAGCAAGCAGAAAACTCGAGCTTGAAGCAGCGTTAATGGCGACCATGGCAGCAGCAGTCCGCAACACGTTTGGATTGGAAGATGAAGCATCTCGATGAAGCTTTGGTCGCTTAGGTTCTTGAGGTCGTTCATGGGAGGTCAGCTTGGATGTGTTTGGTGAGTGTGTGTGTGAGTGTGATGTGGGGATAAAGGGAATGGGAGAGGGGCAGCCATGGTTGGAAGGGATGTGAGCTTGAGGAAGAAAAAGAAGATAGGAGAGGGGGGGGGGGGCGGATGGTTTAGATTTTTAGGGTTTTCTTCTCTTATTTTTTTTTTGTTTTGTTTTTGTTTTGTAAAAATGAAAGACAAATGGGGTTTGAGTCTTTTGGGTTATGGACTGGGTCGACCCAGTTCGAAATGGACTGGGTCGTAGGGAAGATTGAGCCAATTTTTGGGCCTGTGGCTTGAAATTGAAGAAGAGGCCTAATTCCGACTTTCTTTATATTTTTGCTTTCTTTTCTTCTTTTATTTCTTTAAAACTAAATTATAATAATACTTAAACTATTATTAAGAATTAAATTAAGTTATAAAAGCGCAAATTAACTCCCAATAACAATTAACGCACAATTAAGTATTAATTAAGCGTAAAATTGTTTATTTGGACATTAAATGCTAAAAATGCAAACGATGCCTATTTTTGTAATTTTTTAATTTTTGTAAAACAAATTTAATTACTAACAACTATAGAATTAAATCCTACATGCAAAATGCGACATATTTTTGTATTTTTTATTAATTTATCAAATAAACACGCACAGACAAATACAAATAATTATTCAAAATATCACAAAATTGCACACCAAAGAAAAATCATTTTATTTTTGGATTTTTTGGGAGTAATTCTCATATAGGGCAAAAATCACGTGCTTACAAGTATTGTGAAGTTTGAAGTAACAATGCACAGCCTTAGGGAAGTTTCTGCAGATTGTGAAGTTACACAACAATGCACAACTGAGTAACAATGTTCGAACTTAGCAAAACAAAACAACAATCTGAAATTTACACAACTGGACAGTAAACCAAACTGAAGACCCCAAACAAAACACAATCAATTGTCTTTCAAACCATATTTTCACCCCAAACCGAGAGGACTGAGTCACTGAGATAAAGAGTGAAGAAGAATAGAGGCGGAACCGCGGAAGCTTGGTCGACTGAACTCTGAACTTCACTGGCTTGACTGTGGCAACTGGCAACAATGAACTCTGAAGAGTGAAGGTGAACTAGTGAACTGAAGAGAGGCGGAAAAGAGGAAGCATCGATATAACCTAGGAATAGTATTTAGGGTAGTATAGTATACTTAACCGGGTTAAGTTAACCCTAAAATTTTAGGGTAGTATAGTATTTAACTATTTATATATAGGCCCATATAATTTAGGATTTCGGATCGGATCGGATTAAAATCATGTCAATCCGAATCCAATCCGAAAATCCAAAATTTTATAAAACATAATCCGTATCCAATCCGAAAATCCGAAATCCGAAATCCGAAAATCTGAAATAGAGTATGTCGGATCGGATTTCGGATATCCAATCCAAATGCACAGCCCTACCCCGAAGTGAATGTAAACAAAGGCTGTGATGAACCTCGTGGAAGAAGTATGGTATCTATTGGTATTTAGGACTTTATTTTTCTTTTGTATTTTCTTTTATTAGGTGGGGACGACCTTGAGCCTCTTTCGTGTTTGTTTTTCCTTTTTCTGTGTTTATTATCTCAATTGAATATATTAAAAGCTAACTAGATCGAGTACGCAACCGTGACTTTCATGGGACTTGGGGAGTGCCTAACACCTTCTCCCCGAATTAAATGAACCTTCTTACCCGAATCTCTGGTGCAGACTTAGTTTGGAGTCCAAAGTGTTTTAAAAGAAAAATTATTTTTAAAAAAATGGTGACCTGGCACACGAAACAAATGTCAGGTGGCGACTCTGAGTTATTTTCTTTTGAATACAATTTTGTCACTTTTTAATTAAAAACCCTTTGGAGCTTTACAAATCTTTTTATTTAGTTAATAGAGGGTTAGTGAAGTTGTAAAAAAAAAGGGTGTGAGAGGTAGCATGTTATTAATTCTTTTATTGAAAATTGCTATATTACTAACAACTCAGCAGGGTATAAGGTATTGACTCAACATAGTAAATTCATCTTGTAAATTAATTTACTAGAATAATAGTATTAGGAAAAGAATTCAGGAAATGACGGCAAGGCAATAAGACAATGACAATAACTCAATCCTCGAAAACCAGTGAAAAACCAAAAATACAAATTCTCAGAGTCTCCTACGAAAGAACCGAAGCCAATACAATACAATAGGGGATACAAAACACATAAATCGCTGCGGCGTGCAACTCGATCCCACCATATAATATCAATATCATAATTCACTCTTATTTCACCATATCAATTTATCATTATTTTATTTGTTACGGCGTACAACCCGATCCCACCATACAATATCACTATCATAACAATAATCAAAATATGTTGCGGCGCGCAACCCGATCCTTCCATATAATATCAATATCATAATTCACCCTTATTTCACCATATCAATTCACCCTTATTTCACCTGTTGCGGCTTTCAACCCGATCTCTCGTACAATAATTTAAATCTACAGCAACAATTTAATAACTTAATTTAAAAAAATTCTACAATCAAGGGTACGAGTACACGACAACCAAGGGACCACGTAAAAATCAAAGGAATACAATAAACTTGACAAAAATAATAGGACATGTAAGGCACGCGATAACTAAGTATGCAATCACAACAATTAGGACATGTAGCAGATAAGCACAAAGTCATAGAAGAAATTCAACAATTAAGAGGTAACAAGACAATAAGGAAGGCAATAACCTCAACTAAGGCATATAAGGGCCAAATAACGATTAAGAGGTAAAATAAGTTGTAACAACGTCAAATAGAGCATGTAAGAGTAGACTAACAACGAGATATCACATGTATGACAATTCAATTAAAAACATGGGAAGAGACTAGACACTCTGAACCGGGCAATTACCACGCATAGACCATGTGCCCACTCGTCACCTTGCGTACACAGCTTTCACATAGTAAGATAGAACAATGACTCAATTCCTATGGGGTAGTTTCCCCCACACAAAGCTAGACAAGGCACTTACCTCAAAGAAACTAGACTGATACTCTAAAGTGACCTTCTCGAGTGAAACAACCTCTGGACGGCTCAAATTTAACCAAAATAACTTCAAATCATAAATAAAAATCATAGAAAATAATTCCGGATAATAACGCTTCAATCTTTGACAAAAACTAAAAAGTCAAACCCCGGGCCCGCACCTCGAAACCCGATAATTTTTATAAAATTCGAACACCCATTCCGATACGAGTCCAACCATACTAGTTCACCCAAATTCGAATCCGGATCGATGTTCAAAACTCAAAAATTCACTTTATGAAACTTTGTACAAAATCCCCCAATTTTCTATTTAAAATTTACAATCCAATTACCAAAAACGAAGATAGATTCAGAAAATATAACCAAAATCGAGTAGAGAGCACTTACCTCAACCCAAATATCGTGTTAATGCCTCCAATGGATTACTTGTGAAATTTCAGTCAAGTTAGGCTTTTGAATCACTCCATTTAACCTTATAATGAAGGAGATACGATGTTTTGAAGTTTTAAATGAAGTCTGAAATTTTAAGGAATAAAAATGACATTTTCGTAATTATTTTACACAAGAAAATCAGCAACGAAAGAATTCTTGTTTTAGCACCCAAAACTCATTCGGAATCTCCCGGACACAAATTATATATGGGTTTCAATCATAAAACACGCCACGAGCCTGCTCGTGCACTCAAAATACCGAAAATAGGTCATCTTGACCCGGTAATGACCATGGTCCAACACCAAATTCTTAGCTTAACTAGTTTCTCAACCAATGATCCAAAACACACCCAAGCCCCTCGGGACCCCATTCAATCATACCAACAAGTCTTAAAACACGATACAAACTTATTCGAAGCTTCAAGTCACATCAAACAACATAAAAACCATGAATCGTACCTCAAATCAAACTGAATGAACTTTTGAACTTTCAACTTCCAAAACCCGTGTCGAACTATATCAAATCAACTCGGAATGACACACAAGTTTCAAATGACATAACGAAGCTATTCCAACTCTCGGAACCAAAATCCAAACCCGATATCACCAAAGTCAACTTTCAGTCAAACTTATGAACATTCTAAAACTCCAAATTGCCAAATTTCGCCAATTAACGCTAGAACCTTCAAGAAACAATCCAAATGCAAATCCGGACATACACCCTAGTCCTAAATCACCATCCGAACCTAAAAAAATTATCAGAACTCCGATCTGGAATCAAATACACAAAAGTCAAACTTGGTCAACTCTTCTAACTTAAAGATTTATAGTTGAGAATTATTCTTCCAAACCAACTCCGCATCACCTAAAAACAAAACCGACGATTCACACAAGTCATAATACATCATATGAAACTATTCAAGGCTTCAAACAGCCGAATGAAATGCAAATGCTCAAAATGACCGGTCTCGTCGTTGCAGAATAACTCAGCTGCCACGGTGTAGATCTGTTAGGAATAGGGGAAATTTTTAAAAGTTTATTAACGGTAAGGACTAGATTAGACGAATAGTATAATGGATGGCATAAGTAAACAATATAGTATAGTAGAGGGATAATTTTAGACCTTTTCCCAGTAATCAAGTACTATCATATTGTATTTGCACGTGATCATTGGATGTTTAGGCATTATTTTCGTTATTCTTTCTCAAAATGTAAAAACTTCCTTTTTTTCTTTTTTTCTCTTAAGAATTCCTTTTCTTGTTGGTTGCTTTTCTGATGCTCCATAGTGACCATTTACCCAAGACAACATAAACTTGCATCATAAGTTGTTATCTTGCTTTTATTTCTACTTATTTTCTTTTAATTGCACTAAAGGTTACTACATTAAAAACAAGGCAAAAATTGACTTTTAAAAAACGATTAATGTTTGTCGATAATTGGCAAAAATTAATCGATTTGTTGGGTTAGCAATCGTGCGATCGGTAGAGCTAATCGACCGATGATTTCGATCGGTCAATTAAATTTTACAAATGACAAAAAAATCGATCGAAAAACCGATTGAAGTGTGTCGATTTTTTAGTTATGTAATTTTAAAGTGCACCATCTCGAAATCGAACTGAGGTCTGTAATGTGGCAGGATATTATTCTACCACTAGACCATTGGTGTTTTTCGGTTTAAGACTTTCTTTTATTTTATTTATACTCTTTAATTGTATTTTACGGGAAAATAACCGATCGATTTCCGTCGGTTTTGTTAAGAAAATAAAATGTAACTAATTTTGGTCGGTTTTTTGAAATGACCGACCGAAATAATTGATCGATCTTGATTGATTTTTTGAATATTAATTTTAATTTATTTTAAATAAAAAATCGACCGAAGTTGGTCGGTTTCTTGAGAAAGAAATTTTTCGAGATGTAAAAATAATTTCCTGCATTTTGGTAGCAAAAAAGATCGACCGAATTCGATCTGTTTCGTAAAAAAAATGGAAAAAATATTTTGAAAAAGCGATTGACTTTGGTCGGTTTCTCTATCGATTTTTTGATCGATCGATCAGTTGTTGTTAGTTTTGGCCAAATTTCTAGTAATGGCACATTTAGAAACTACATAATAAATAATAAGTCACAATAATTAATAATTGAAAATATTTAAGAGTCATGTCGTAATCAAAGAAAAACTCGTTTAATAGAATAAAAAAGGCTACTTTTTAAACACCTTCCTACTTCAAATAAAAAAAATTAAAAACACGTTTCTTAGAGAGAGTGCACTTTGACTCTCTCTCTCTATATATATATTAACCTAAGAATATAGCCTATAACTAAATAATATTGTTTGCCAATTATTAAGTATCATTTAAACGTTTTTCCTTTTTTTCTTTTTAACATGTTTGGGTTTTAAAAGGAAATGGTTAAATTGCTATGGGGAGAGATTGACAAGAATGGCCCTATGAAAATTTCATTTTTAAATATTGTCCCGGTTCTTTAATGTATTTAGAGAAATGACTTCTCACCATGTAGACAATCAATTGTGTCGAGAAAAATAAAATTAAAACAGAAAAATATTGTAATAATCGTAGTATTTTATTTCGAATATTTGTGTATTACAATCTCTATAAATCCTCTGATTCTACTCTTCAACAGTAAATAAAAGAGTTTTTGAGCTTAATCTTGAATTTTATTTTATTTTAATCCAAATGCTTGAGGCCTGATCTTGATCTTGACGTATTTTTAATCTAAGGGCTTGCATCTTGTTCTTGAATCTTCCTCTTGATCTTTTAATCCTTAGAACACTTGAACGATTATAGCTTTTAGAGAAATCTGCAGCATTTGGCCCACGAGCTCTCTCTTGCTTCTTGTTATAACTTCCGATGTCTTTTCTGAGTTATGAAGACCCCTATTTATAGTTGTGAGAGGGAAGAGTTGTAATAAGAACAAACTCTTTCCGGCCAATCAAATTGAAGTGTGACAAGGCCGCATTTGATTGGCGAGAACATGTCACTTGCACACGTGGCGCGATTTCATTGGCCTTTTAGTGTGACTTAGCATGCCTTGCCATTTTGACATGTGGCATGATCATATTGGCTCTTCCGTTTGACTAAGCACGCCATGTCATTTGACACGTGGCACCAAACTGGGCCTCTAGGAAGATGTCACCTTGGGCTTAATGAAGTGGGCTCATTACTTTAACCCAATTAAATGGGCTAGCCCAATGGATTAAGAATTATTTATTTAATCCATATATATTGAATTTATATTTATATAATTAATCCAATTATATTAGCCCATAATATTTGTTTGGACCAGTATATTTAAAATATAGTCTAAATTATTTATTGAATTTAAATTCAATAAAAAATTTACATACCTACAAATGCCCCCTACTTCAAGTCTTGTCGGAGTGTAGGCTTGTCGAAACTTTAAGACAAGACTTGAAGTATTCGATCATCGTAACAAATGGTTTTGAAACTTGGAGTTTTGGATTTACGGGAAGAAGAGATGAGGGCAGAACTGATCCCACTGGGCGTGCCAAAACTTGTAGACAATAAATTGCGTCGAGAAAAATAAAATCAAGATCGAAAATATTGCGACAATCGTAGTATTTTATTTTGAATATTTGAGTGTTACAATTTCTATGAATCCTCTAATTCTACTCTTCAACAGTAAATAAAAGAGCTTTTGAGCTTTAATCTTGAATTTTATTTTATTTTAATCCAAGTTCTTGAGGCATGATCTTGATCTTGACATATTTATAATCCAAGGGCTTGCAGTTTGTTCTTGAATCTTCGTCTTGTTCTTTTAATCCTTAGAACACTTGAACGCTTGTAGCTTTTAGAGAAATCTGCAACGTTTGATCCACGAGCTCTCTTTTGCTTCTTGTTATAACTTCTGGTATCTTTTCTGAGTTATGAAGACCCTTATTTATAGTTGTGGGAGGGATGAGTTGTGATAAGAACAAATTCTTTCCGACCAATCAAATTGAAGTGTGGCAAGGCCGCATTTGATTGGCCAGAACATGTCACTTGCACACGTGGCGGATTTCATTGGCCTTTTAGTGTGACTTGGCATGCCTTGTCATTTTGACACGTGGCATGATCCTATTTGCTCTTCCATTTGGCTTGGCACGCCACATCATTTGACATGTGACACCAAATTGGGCCTCTAGGAAGATGTCATCTTGAGCTTAATGAAGTGGGTTCATCACTTTATTGGGCTAGCCCAATGAATTAAGAATTATTTATGTAATCCATATATATATTGAATTTATATAATTAATCCAATTATATACGATGTAAAATTTTCTATAATTGAACTAGTATATTTAAAATATAGTCTAAATTATTTATTGAATTTAAATTCAATAAATTTTACATGCCTATATATATATTCAGATTGAGATATCTATATCTATATTATATTATTTTATGCTGTATTTACTCTACATATATTGTTAATTATTCATAAACTCTATTCGGTTCACATAACTTTATGATTGTTTACTTGTTCGTCACACTCTACCATATTGGAATGACTTTATGTTATCTGCATTCAACCTATTAGTTAAAATTATTTACAAACTTTACCTGGTTTGGCATGCTTTTATGCTTGTTAAATTGTCACCAAAATCTACCAAATTTACATGACTTTTATGTTATCTGGAATTGACCTGTATATTAAATTGTTTATCAAAGTTTATAATTTAGTTATGTTGTTTAACAAAGTGTTCTTTGAAGTTTTAATTCTAATTTCGATCAAATCACCCCAAATTTATTCCAGATGATATAAAACTTGAAATAACCTTCAAATACCAATGCAAACGATCCTCAATGTGTAACGACCCGACCGGTCATTTTGAGCTTTTACACTTCACTCACCAGTTCTCGGACATGACTAGCCCCGCATGATGTATTATGACTTATGTAAATCATTGGTTTTGGTTTTCAGGGTAATCAGAATGAATTTGGAAGAACAGTTGATTAAAATTTAAAAGGTTGACCAAGTTTTGACTTGTTAGTACATGATTTTGGATTGGAATTTTTATGATTTGGTCAGATCCGTCAGGTGATTTGGGGCTTAGGAGCGTGATCGTAATATATTTTAGAGGTTCGTGGAAGGTTTAGGCTTGAATTGGCGAAATTGATATTTTGGCGTTTTCCGGTTGATAGGTGAGATTTAGATATAGGGGTCGGAATGGAATTCTGGAAGTTGGAGTAGGTCCATTGTGTCATTTGTGATGTGTGTGCAAAGTTTCAGGTCATTCGGACGAGGTTTGATAGGTTTTTCGATCGAAAGCGGAATTTGGAAGTTTTTGGGATTCTTAGGCTTGAATCCGATGTAATTTTGGTGTTTTGGTGTTGTCTTGAGCATTCCGAAGTTTAGAACAGGTTTGAATAATGTTATGGGATATGTTGCCATATTTGGTTGAGGTCCCGAGGGCCTCAGAGGAGTTTCGGGTGGTTAAACAGATCATATCATATTGATGGAAATTGCAGAAATACTGTTGTTGGTGTTGCAGGTTTTTGACCTTCGCATTCGCGATGCATGTCCCCCATTCGCTAAGGGTTAGGGTGTGAGGCTGTGGAGTTGTCCTTCGCATTTGCGAAGATGGTCCCGCGTTCGCGAAGGGCTGAGGTCAATGGCCACCGCATTCACGAGGCTTATGCCGCGTTCGCGTAGAGGAAGAAGAATAGTTGGGTCCCCAAGGCGATTGTTCTACGCGTTCGCGTAGTAGAGGTCGTGTTCGCGAAGTGTTGAGTCAGTTGTGCATCGCGTTCGCGAGAGGGTCTTGCATTCGCATAGAAGGAATTCTGTTCAGTGAAGTTGTGTGCTTCGCGAACGCGAGGGAGCTGCCGCGTTCGCGATGAAGAAAAATCTGGGCAGACAGTTTATATTTAAAAATCGATGGTTTAAGTCAAATATCATAAAAATCATTAGAGAGCTCAAGAGAATTTGAAATTTGAGGAGATTTTCAGTGGAGAAATTGGGGTAAGTATTCTTCACTCATATTTGGTTTAATTCCATGATTTAGCCTTGAATTTCATCATTTAATTTGAGAAATTAGAGTAGGAATTGGGGAAAAATGGAAGAAAAGTTTGAGAATTCTTTTGGGGATTTGAATGGGCAATTGAGGTCGAATTTTGATGAATTTGATATGGGTAGACTCGTGAGAGGATGAGGATTCTATTGATGTAATTTTTATCAGATTCCGAGACGTAGGCCCGGGGGCTGCGTTTGAGCAATTTCGAGATTTTTGATGTAAAATTGGATATTTTCGAGTGGGCTTTGTTTTCTTAGCATATTTTAATGGTTATGTACTGATTTTGGTTAGATTTGGAGCATCCGGAGGTCGATTCGAGAGGTAAAAGGCATCGCAGGCTAGAGTTTGGACTGGATAGAGGTGAGTAATGATTGTAAATGTTGTTCTGAAGGTATGAAACCCCGGATTTCACATTGATGTGCTATATTGAGGTGACGTACATGCTAGATGATGAGCGTGAGGTCGTGCACCGTTGGGGATTGTGACTTAGTCCATCCCAAATGATTATTTTTACTGCGTATTTGATTGAAAACGGTTTGCTATCATCATATTTTTGGCTGAATGCCATATTTGGGCCTCGTGCCAACTGTTTTGAACCCTTAGGGGATTTTTTACTGCTATTCCCTCATTCTTTTGACTTTATATCTGTACTCAGTCATGTTATATTCTACTGTTTTCATAACAAAACCATGTTTACTCTATTTTAACACTTTAAATGATATTTTGGACTGAGCATCATATTTTACAATGCCCGAATGGCTTTCAGAGATTTCTGACTGAGTAAGGCCGAGGGTCTGTGTTGTGAGGATTATTATGGGATCGGGTTGCACGCCGTAGCAGTGTTGTACTGATTATGATTATGAGGCCGAGAGCTTGAATTGTACGCCACAAGGTGGCTTGATATGAGGCCAAGAGCCTATTGATCATGTCACGAGATGTCTTGATATTGCGCTTGGGCCGTAAGGGGCCCCTCCCGGAGTCTGTACACCCTCAGTGAGCACGGGTACCTATTGTGATATGAAATATAGCTCGAGGGGATGGTGTTGTTCTATGGTATTGCCCAAGGGGTTGATTCTGATGACATTGTGTCGAGGGGCGGATTTTATGTGTTTATCTTTTCTAGTTGTCTTTCATTTACATGTCCAATTGTTAAAAATGTATTTTAAAGAAGCTTATTCTGAACTAAGGTGTTTTTATAAGATTTCACTATTTTATTGCCTTTTATTGGTTTTACACTGTCTCTTTATAGTATGTTGTTGTGTTTTTACATGATTTCTTATCGCTCAGTCTTCATTTATTGTTATTACTCACTGAGTTGGAGTACTCACTTTACTCCCTGCACCCTGTGTACAGATTCAGGAGCTTCAGGTCCCACCAGTGAGGGTTGATTGCTCAGCAGGCTATTTGGAGTCTATTAGGTAGCTGTTCGGCGTTCGCATCCCAGTGTTTCTCCCTCCTATTTCATTTACCTTGTCCTAGTTATGTAATATATTGTATAAACTCTTTCATACTCTTAGACTATGTTAGATGCTCATGACTGGTGACACCCCGATGTCGGGCTGTATTTGGTTTTTCGTAGTTGTTATATTTCACTTTATTATGGGATCTATCATTATTAATGACTAAATTATGAATTATTATCTGATAATTTAATTGGGGATTTGTGTCGGCTGGCCTTGTCTTCACGAGAGGTGCCATCACGACCGGGTCTGGGTTTAGGGTCGTGACAAGTTGGTATCAGATTCTAGGTTACATAGGTCTCACGAGTCATGAGCAGGTTTAGTAGAGTCTCGCGGATCGGTATGGAGACGTCTGTACTTATCCTTGGGAGGCTGCAGAACCTTTAGGAAAAACTTCATATTCTTGAATTCTTATCGTGCGTCCTTGATTCAGCTTGAAATGTAACCCTTTAAATTCCTTCCACGCGTTCGTATGCGCGCATGAGCGCTCGTATCAGTTGTGCATTGACGGCTTATGACTCCCTGATTGAGGGGCGAGATGTGATTTTCTGTGTGTTGATGTTGAGCCAGTCTGGAGGACTTGAGGCCGGGTTTCGCCTGTAGCTTGAGCACTGAGGTGCTAATTGTGTGAGCACGTGTTTTTGAACTTATATGTTCGGTAGTGTCCCTATTAGAGGAAGTGGTGGCTGGATGGCCATGTGATGAGTATGTTATGATTGCGAGATGTATCCATATGATTTGGAAGCGACGAGAAGGGTCTACGAGAGGATAGAAGAACTGATTGGTGCTTGATTTCCATCTTGATTTGAGGTATCGCCCCGAGTTATGGGTGTGTGAAGAATCTTTTCAGATTTTCTAGTTGGGGAGTGAAATTGATTTCATGTTGTGTTATGAGTTCAGACTCAGGAAGATTAAGTGACTGCATAAATGTCTATGACGGTGGAAGGGTATAGGGAGATGTTAGATTGAGGCGAAGCGGGTGGGTTATCTCCTGCGGGTGCTCTGAAGTTGTGTGATCCTTATGTTGTCTGTTGGAAGATCTCATTTATACGTGAAATATGTGTGTTGCAATTTAAATTTGGGTTGCTTAAGAGAGTGGGTTTAACTGTTACGAGAGTGAATGCGAGATTGCAGAAGATTTAAAGTACTAGATGGTTTGTGTTTCACGAGCTTGTGAAGGATTGGGTTTAATCTCACTATGGTATTATGGCAATAATAGAGTATATGCATTATGAGTTATTGTGTGTGTTTTGATCTATGGCTTCGAGCCAAGTGGGGGAGTCTGCTATTGATTAGTTAATTGCTCGGTTATGTGCTATGTTGGTTCCAATTTGAGGCGTAAGACTGAATCAGTTATGGGTTACGGAGATTGATACTGAGGATTGTTAGCAAGTAATTTTTGCCCTATATGAATTACTCCCACAAATTCAAAACAAAATAATTTTCCCATTATTTGCAATTTCATAGGTTTTTTGTAGCATTTTTGTTAATTGTTTGCATTTGTCTGCGCATGTTAATTTTGTTTAAATTATGAAAAAATACAAAATATGTTGCATTAGCATTTAGGATTTAACTTTGCTATGTTAAAAATTAATTAGCAATTTAGTTGCTTTACAAAATGAAAAATCACAAAAATAGTCATTTTGCACTTTTAATCTTTAATTTTGCATTTTTGATAGTTTTTCCCTTTAAGGTAGTTTTTTAACAATTTGTGGTAATTGTTATTTAAAGTTGGTTAATTTAATTTGATTAGATAATTTGGATTAGGAATTGATTTAGGTTTATTTTTAAATTAAAAATTAGGAAAAAAAAAAGGAAAATGAAAAGAAAAAAAGAAAAAAAATGGAATTAGATGAAGGAATAAATTTCTGGGCCAAAATTAGTGATTTTCCTCTCAGCCCAAATGGATCCCCGCCCAAATTACCCCAATCCGGCCCAAAATCCGCCCCAGCCCCAAGTCGTGACCCGGTCCACCTCCTCCCCTCACCATCCAAACGACCTTGTTTCGTTTAAGGGATATCAGGACCGTCGAGGTCTTCCTCATCCAATGGTCGAGAAGCCAGGTTGCCCACGCATAAAAGTATCCAAACGCACCCCCTACCTCCTCATCGTCCCTTTCACAGAGACTCTAGCCTTTAAACCCTAACGCCGCCGCCTCCATTTCCACCGCCTCAAGGTGGCGGCGACTGTCACACCTCCTTTTTCCGCACCCGGGAGGGTGCAAGGGAGTTTTTTTCAATTAAAGGACAATCGAATCGGGATTGGTTTATTTATTTCAGAGTCGCCACTTGGGAGGTTTTAGGGTGTCCCAAGTCACCAATTTTAATCCCGAATAGAGGAAAATAATGACTCCATATTACAGTCTGCGTACCAGAAATCTGGATAAGGAATTCTGTTAACCCGGGAGAAGGTGTTAGGCATTCCCGAGTTCCGTGGTTCTAGCACGGTCGCTCAACTATCATATTCGGCTTATTTATCTGATTTTTAATACAATTATGAACCAATGTGCCAATTTTAACTTTTTACCACTTTATTATTATTATTTTTAAAAGAATGTGAACATCGCTTAAGACATGTCTTTGGACTGCGTCACATGAAATGCACCCACAATCCGAAACATATTTTATTTGATGTTTTGGGATTTGGATCTGGGTCGCATGAAATGCACACCCAAGTTTAAGAAGGTAGATTATTAAACACGCGCCTAAAGAGACTATCGTGTTATTATTTTGGGAAGGCCACAAAATTCGCTAAGCGGCCCTCCTGAATTCTAAGTAAGTTTAAAACAAGTATTTACTGAGGGCCCCGCAATTTGCATTTTTTGTTTGTTGAGGCTCGTCTCATTTATTATTTTTTTTAAAAAAGAATTTGCAACGTCATGGAAATGCATCTCAGACCACGTCACAGTCAACGTACCCGTGATTAGAGACACATTTCGATTTCGTTGAGATTTGGATTTGGGTCACATAAATGTGCACCCGAGTTTAGGGAGATAACATTATTAAAGGCGCGCCTAAAGCAACTAGCGCATTATTATTTTTTGGTAGGGCCATGAAATTTGCTAAATGGCCCGTCCCGGAATCTAAGTATTTTAATATATACATTTTGTGAAGGCTCCGCAATATGTACATTTTTATTTTTGCGAAGCTTGCCTCGTTTATTTTTATTATTATTATTTTAAAAGGATGTCATTTTTACGCCTTTAACCATACTAAAGCTTACCGCTTCTTTACGACTAAAATCTCATAACTTGTCAAAAGTTTAATAAAAGAAGTTAAGCGAATGAGTGTTTCGGGCGTAGTAACAACAGGTACTAATACTAATTTTGTCCAAATAAACTAAGAAAACGAAGGGAAAAACGAATCAACGTCAAACTGTGTCCTAAAACTCCTAATACAACTAAATCAAATGACATCAAGTAAACAAGAATAACATAACACAAAGATGAACCAAAATGCATACGGTGAAACATAAGCAGAAAATTATCATACCAATTTCTATATTGCATCTTCGAACATTTAAAATAGTGTTTCTTTGTCTAATACACTGAGGTTCACTAACCTGAACAAACCGAAACACATAGAGCCATGGACCAAACCTCGACAGCGACCTCAACGACCAACCTCGACGCACCGGACCTCGACGCACCGTACGACCTCACGGAAAACTGAAAGCTCGGCCCGAAAGTGCTAACAACCTTCCATGCTCGCTTCTACTGACTTTTCTCAACGCAGCAGATTGGTGCGAAGAGATGAAGCAGAAGGGGTCGAGGGGGCAGAGGTGTTTGACGACGAGGGAGTGGGGGCTCGTAGGGTTTTGGGTGGTTTGTTGACAGTGATGATGGAGGAGGCAGAAGCAGATGCGATGCCAGCTGGGGACGATGGTTGTTTTGGTGGTGGCGATGCAGCAGCAACAACTGCTGCTTGACGGGTGGTTTCTGGAGGAGGAAGCAGCTGCGGTGGTGGTGTTTGGGTGGTGGTTTGGGCTGGTTGCGAGACGACGAGGGAGATGGTGTCGTCGGAGCAGGTGGTCGTTTGGACGTGGTGTTCAGGTGACGACGGTTATGGCGTTGGAGTTTTGGAGGGGACGGGTGGTCGTTTGGTGGTGGTTTGAGGCGGAGAGGGAGCTGGTGTTTGGACGAGATGGTGATGCGAGGAGGATGACGAGTGAAGCAGCAAGGGTGGACTGCCGGTGGTTGTAAGGTTTGGTTGCGACAGTAGGGGTGCCGGGGAAGGTGACGGAGTGGTGTTGGTGAAGCTGGTGGCGACGCTGGATGGGTAGCAATGGTGGTTTGTTGACGGTGGTGATGGAGGAGGCAGAAGGAGCTGGTTGTTTGGGGTGGTTTTGGCGTGACGACGAGGGATTAGGGTTCAGTAGGTTTTTTGGTTTTCAAAGGAAAGGAGGAAGACGATGAAACAGTCCTCCTCCAAGATGAACAGTCGTTTTCAAAAAATTTCCACCCCTGTTCGTTGGTTCTCTTCTTCTTTTGAAGAAGAAAGGTGAACAGTGCATGTGGGTTCTTTTTCCAAGTCCCCCTCTTCAATTTTTCAAAATCCTCCCTTTTCAAAATGTTTTGCCCGTGCATTTGTAATGGTTTTGCCCAGAAAAATGAGCCCCACGCGTGGTGGGGTTCGAGGCTTGTGTCCCCCACGCGTGGTGGGGTTCCCCATGTGTCGTGGACTCAGTTTATTATGGGCTAGGTCCGAAAATTAGGCCTAAAACCGGGTAGTTTGAACCCGAATATTATTCTTTTGCCCGGACCCGAGAAATAGGAACACGACGTTGCTCAACTAGTCCTATGTAAGCAAAATAACTAACAAAAATAAGACTAATATTTAAAACAAAACTATATTATTATTTTCTTAATATTTTTCGAGATTAAAAATAGCTACAAAATATTAACAAAACTATTTTTTGTAATTTTCGTTTTTTATATAAAGATAAAATATAAAGTAATATTTTTTATTTTTTCAAAAATTATAATGACTACAAAACATTAATAGAATTATATTTTTTTTGTAATTTTCGAATTTATATAAAGTACCAAAATGAAGTACAAATTTTTTTGTATTTTCAAGTTTATGAGAAATACATAAACTAAAATTTGTATATATATTTTTGTGATTTTTCTGTTTTTGCAAAGAAATAAAGTAAAATAGTCAAAATAGCTATATTAGACCTAATTTCACATATTCACGCTAAAAATGTGAAAATTCTCGGGGAGGGACAAAAATCCGGTGTCTACAGCGACCACTCCAATCATCCCCATCTGAACACCCTAGAACCCCCTCCACCTCCTCTTCCCTAATCCCTAATTCTTTGCCCACGAATCCTCCTAGAACTCGTCGAATCTTGAATCAAAATATGAAACCTAAAATTTCAAAACCCTAAAATCGGAAAGCTTAGTGAAGATTGAGGCCGAAATCGACCTTGTTCATGTGTTTTCGTTTGAGAACACATGATTAAGACCCATTTCGGTCAAAATCGAAGGCTCGAGTAATGACTTCAATGTCTGACCAGCCCGGTTTAGGTATTTTCATCTTTTCTGTTTTTTTTGTTATATTTTTCTGTTTATTTCTTCATCTTTTTTCTGTCTCTTCATCTCTTTTTCTTCGTTATGTGTTCGTCTTCAATTTTGCCCATGCATAAGTAGATTAATAATCAAACATAGTTTATTTTGTTTTGGTTTTTTTACTGTTTAAAACTAATTAGTTCATTTCCCTTTTCTTTTGGGTTTTGGTTTCATCTTAAAGGTTCCGGGTTTTTTCTTAGCCTATTAAATTGGGATTTTGGATTAGGGCTCGATTTAAATTCTGAAATCAGAAAGCCCAAAAAAGGATTTGACCTGAGACCCATGGTAATTTGATTTGGGTCAACTTGACCCATACTTGTTTGGTCTCCGAAGTAAATAATAGGGATCTTAAGGGATAATCTAGGAAATATGGGTGAGGGAATAATCTGTAACTAGCTGAGGGAAGCTTCCTAGAAGCTGTCATTGGGACCTGAATGAAATCTGAAATTTAATTAAGGGTATGCGAGCAAAAACCAAAATGACAAAAGGTCTTAAGTGCAAAAATGAGCTTACTTCTGCAGCCTTAGAAACCTCGCTTATAAAAGCACCTTACTTCAAGCTCAAGTCAAAAAAAAAAGGGGATTGGAAGACACAAAATTCTGAAAACAGCTAGATATTTTCTCTCAAATAAAAACACTGAAAATTGTTTGAAGTCTTAGCTTGGTTTCCGAGTTTTCTTTTCCTTTGGGTAAATCAGAATTTCAAGGGTTCAGTAGCAGGGTTCAAACTGGGTTTTAGAAGTCTGGAATTGATCAAGACTTTGAAGCTTGTTCTGCTGATTTTATATTGTTTCATTGCTGAATTTTAAGTTGGTTTCTGTTGTTGCTCCTTACTCTTCACCTCTTTGTTCCCTTTTAGTTCCCAGGTACATGTTCTGAATTTTATCTGATGTGAGGCTCAATTTGAAGATGGAAATGAAAAACAGAGTTGAGAGCGTAGTAATAGCTTTATTTATGATTCAATTGTGCTTTCTTCATGATATTTGTGTCTCTATCAACCTGATTCGATGTATATTCTAGTTGATTTTTATTTTGGATAGTTGAACTCTTATAATCATATGTGACTTTGGGACTGTTAAGACGTTGTGTTAGAAGACTCGGTTAATTTACATGTGTCTTAGATTTGCTTTAGCCTCGGACGAAATAGGCATTCATGCTTGGTGATAATTTCATGTTGAACAGACTATGGAGGGGTTAAGGATGAAATGAGGATGTGTAGTATGTTACTCGAAGGCATTGTGATGGATTGTTTTGCTCAGAATTATTTGTCTTGTGAAGTGTGACTACAAACTCATGTTGAGAATAATTTGATTTGCCTATTAGTCTATGTTAAAATTTGGCATGAATCAAAACGTAGTTGGTTGTTCTGTGCTCGAACAGTTAAAATTCAGAATCTAAATGTTAGTTTGATCATTTGTTCCATACGGTCCTAGCTGATTGGCATATGATGGATTTTGTGCAATTGGTGGTTTGAAAGTTAGGCCTAAAGCTGGCCCAATTAATGGTCGTCCATTCTCTCATCATAATTAGGTCCATTTTGAGCCCAAGTCCGAGGGTATTCCTGAATGAGATTCGAACTTGTTTCGTTTGGCACTTCCATTAAGCGTTTATGATGGCACAAGCCATTTTTTTTAACTGATTGATTTTTTTTATTCTTTTAACGCAAGTTATTTTTTAGACAAAATCTCAATTCCCTTAATGCTTAATAAAATAGATTTCAGCAAATAGATATGAAGTGTGACATGCCAAATAAAATCTTAAAATGCACGGCCCTCACTTAATTAATTTTGTTTATCCTTAGAAATCGAGACGTGTCATTTAGTGAAATTTCATGGCCCTCGCAAACTGCAAAAGCGTAGTTGCTTTAGGCGCGTATTTTAATAATTACTTTCCTAAATTCGGGTGCGCATTTATGTGACCCAAATCCAAATCACAACGATGTTAAAATATGACAAAGATCACGGGTGCATTTATGTGACGTGGTTCGAGACGTATTTTAATAATGTTGCAATTTTCTTTCAAAATTGAATAAAAGTGGTTAAAAGTTAAAATTTGCACATATGTTCATAATTGCTTAAAATTCGTAAATAGGCTAAATATAACAGTTGAGCGACCATGCTAGAACCACGGAACTCGGGAATGCTTAACACCTTCTCCCGGGTTAACAGAATTCTTTACCCGGATTTCTGTGTTCGCGGACTGTAATACAGAGTCATTCTTTTTCTCGATTCGGGATTTGAACCGGTGACTTGGGACACCATAAATTATCCCAAGTGGCGACTCTGAATTTTTAATAAAATAATCCCGTTTTGATTGTCACTTTAAGTTGGAAAAACTCCCTTATATACTCTTTTCCGGGGGTGTAGGCAAAAAGGAGGTGTGACAAGGATGACTCGAGTAAAGAAAAATTTTGATAAAGGTTATATTATGCTTCATAGGCATATGAGAATCACGGAATGTCTTGAGTGGTGTCACACCTCCTTTTTCTACCCCAAGGGGGATATAAGGGAGTTTTTCCAATTTAAGTGACATAATCGAAATAGGATTATTTTATTAATTCAGAGTCGCCACTTGGAATAATTTAAAGTGTTCCAAGTCACCGTTGTATTTTAAATCCCAAATCGAGGAAATTGACTCTTATTTATGGTCTGCGGACACAGAAGACCGGGTAAGAAATTCTGTTAACCCAGAAGAAGGTGTTAGGCAATTCCAGATTTCGTGGTTTTAGCACGGTTGCTCAATTATTAATAATTGACCTAATTATATGATTTATTACGTGTTTAAACCTATTGTGCATTTTTAACTTTATAACCGTTTTTATTGTTTATGGAATTATTTTCTGGAACGAGGCACGATTATCGTAAACTTGTCGTTTTTTAACACGTTGTGAATCGCGTTGCATGAAATGCACCCGCTGTTTACAACATGCTTATTATATTATTGTTCGAGGCTATAGTCAGGTCACATGAAATGCACACCCGAATTTGGATTTATGTATCGCTACTATGCCACGGAAACCGTACCTATAATCGCGAGGATTTATTATTAATCGCGCCTAAAGCAAGCTACAATGTTCATTAACTATTTTCCTAAAGCTAATTTGAGATTATTGTAAGGCCTTGAGTTATGTATATGGAATTGATGTGGACGTCAAGAGATATTTTAGCTATTTAAGCATGTACAAGTTATCCACACTTAGAGATATTTACAACTTACTCCTCTATTTTTAAATTTAGGAGACATTTTGTCTATGGAGGGAGAAAGGTCTAATTATTAATCTAGCAATTAAAATTATTGGGCTTGGTAAATTAAATTCATTCGGCCCATGTCATTTTTAAAATTAATTGCCTTGAGCCCAAACAAATGGTCAGCCAAAAATTAAATCCAGAATTCCCATGACCCATTAACATCCATCTTAGCAATTTTATCCCTAAATCAACTGCAGAAGGAAACAACATAAACGGCACATAATGATCTTTGTGAGTAAGCCAAAACTCATAAGGCATGTGTTTTTTCAAGAGTATTCAGATTTGGAAGAAGTGAAAAAAATATTTCGACAAAGGGTGTTCAATATATGTTATATATTTTTAAAACGTAATATTTTACCAATATACACAGTACAATTTTTCGACGAGGGGTGGTCAACCCACCCTTGTTAGCACGTGGCTTCGTCACTGGATAAGATTACCAAAACCAATAATAGTAGTAACAGATTTGAAAGCATAAAGTAAATTAATAAATAAAGAGATTGAATTAAAATTGAACCTTCGAATCTCAGCTTTTGAAGCAAACAAGACCTAGACAGGACCTCCATAAACGCAGACCTCAGCGGACGAGACACGAACCTCGACGGCCTCGTCGAACTTTCTCAACTCAAAAGAGCATCAGCAGTGAGTGAAGATGGAAGTTGCTGCATTTTTATGGTAGAACAGAGCTGGCCGGAGATGGTGGAACTCCGGCGTCGAAGTAGCCGGCTAGCAAAGATGGGTTTTCGGACTGGTTTTCACGGCCACTTGCTGCTGTATTTTTGTTGTTTTTCAGTGGGTTATTAGACTGCGAAATTGGTGGTGGGTTTAACGGCAGGTTTGGCGGCTTTGGACTGCTGCGTTTTAGAGCTGAATTTTTACGTGTTTTAGGACTGTTATCAGCTGAATTTCGGGACTATTTTTCAGCGAAAATGGCAGCAATTTGAGCTGCTATTTTGAATGTTTTTGGGGACTGTTTGGCTGGATTTCGGGGCTAAGAACGTTGGTGTTTTGGAGCTGATTTTTGGACTCTTTTTTGGATGTTTTTGCGGCTATTTTCAAGGTGGAGGAGCTACCTTTTGGTGGTGACTTTTACATGGATTCTATGGTGTTGTTAGGGATGGATTTTTTTTTGGGTCATAGAGGAAGAAGATCAGCTGCCTTTGTCCCTCTGTTTTTCTCCCGTTCCTCTCTGTTTTTGTGTCTTTTTTTTGTTTTTTTTCCAGCTCCTTTTGTTATTATCTCCCAGCTCTTTTCCCCATTTTTTCCGTTGTTCTGTGATGGGTGTGTTTATATATTGAGCTATGTAGAGTTATGTGAGCTATACCTGAAGAATAGAATCCAATTTGCAGGTGTCTTGGAGAGAAAGAAAGAATAAAAAATCTGAAAATTCTGTGTTGGACGATTTTCGATTGAAGGACTTGCATATGTTATCACGTGAAAGTGCAGATGATGCCATTGGAATTTTGATAAAGGAATCAAAATTTGTTATGAAACTTTGTCCTGAGGTGGCATAATTTTATTTGCTTTTGCTGTTTTATTTTTCAATTTCTTCTGAAAGGTAAACTAAGTTATAAATACTAGCTAAATATTTAAATATCAAGAACAATTTTTTTTTTTTGTGATTTTTAATTTTCTTAAATAAAACCTACTAAAAATGAAATAAAGGTTAAAATATGTAGATTAAACTTAAAATTATTTACATACTAAAAAAAGTTGAAAAATCCCAAGTATGGTAAAAAATTAGGTGCTCACAAGTGGTTATTGGTGCGGTGCATAGAGCAGGGAGTTACTTGGTTGTAGGTGAAGTTACATTCTGCGATGTTGGATTGCTAATGGAGCATAGGTCATCCGGTCCGTTTGATCGGTCTAATTGCGGTTTGAGTAGAGGGGATGACTTTTGGGAATGGTTCTAATGAGTTCAAGATTTTATATGTAGTAATTGGAGGTTTTCAAGTTGTATATTTGGCTAGAAACTGAGTTTTTCATTGGAGGGTATCAAGACTTGTGGTATTTCTATATCATCATGGGATTCTATATATCAGTATCAGGAAGGTGAAGGAAACGACTTTGAGATTGCAGGAAATCCCTCCAGGGTAGGTATTTTGAACGTGGTGCTTTTGGGAATATTTAAGAGAGTATTCAACGGCTTATGAGCCTTAGACGGTGTGATTTTATGCTTTGGTCTCGTGTGGTGAGCCTGGGTTGAGGAACTGCGGTGTTATAGCAAGAAGAAGTATCAAGTTGAAGGTAAATCAGAAGGAACTTGGATAGATGGGATATCTTGGTAGTAGGCCATCGGCATGGCAAGAATATGATTAGTTCTTTGGATACGTACGAGGTAATGAGTTTCTACAGGTGTTTCGCGGCAATGCTCTTAGGTTTTAGTGGCCTGCGTAGCTTGGTTGAGTTATAAGGAATCAGTCCTGACGGTTTAGTTGTGTGCAAATGGGATTCGGAGAGTTCTTGATGGTTTCTACCATGGTTAGGGATGCATATTTTCTACAAGTGTAAGGAGCATGGGACGTGTAGTGATTTTCTTCTAGATGGGATCAATGGAAAGCTCTTGGCTAGTTGAATACGTAGCTGATTGTGGTCCGGAAGGGATATGAAGTTCTCATGTTTATCCTAGGATGGTATGGTATATGCAGTATGTTGTGTAGGATTAAGATTTGCATGTGTAAGATCACGGTTCAGATTTGAAAGGAAGGTCACAAATTCTTAGATAGCATGGGCAGTTTCAGATGACTAGATAAATGAGATCACGGATTGATGTGGCTTGATGAGGGTATACGTTTTAGAAAGGGGCGATGTGTTTGAGTTGAGAATACATCATTAGTATTGCGGCACTCTCTTGTTGGATCGACTGCTGATATTCGAGTTTGCTTGGTGGCACAGAAGAATTATAGGAGTACCTCTCGTGGGATGATTGAGTGTTAGAGGTGTGTTGCATATTCGGACAACAAAGTTGGGATCGGATATGGTGATTCACGTGCTGTATGGATTTGGAGACAGGGAGCTCTCATAGACAGGTTAGGTCGTGGTTGTGAACCGCGTGTATTGGTCTTGTGTGGTAACTATGGGAGGTTTGGAGACCCGAGTGGATCTTTGTTGCTTGGTATGTTAGGTTTTGGGTGTGATATTGGGTATAGACTGGTTGTCTCAGTGTTGTATTATTCTGGGTTGTTACGCTAAGACGACAGCGTTGGCTATGCCGGGAGTGCCACGGAGTGAGTGGCGAGGTTCGACGGATTATGTTCTCAGTAGGATGGTTTTATATTTTGAAGACCCAGCAAATGGCTGGGAAGGATTGTCCTTCTTATTTGGTCTTCGTGATGGATGTCAGTGCAGAAACTCCTACCATTGATTCAGTTCCGGGGGTGAGGGATTTTTTTCGGATGTGTTTCCTGCTGTCGGGCATGTCGCATGATAGGGTTATTGATTTCGGTATTAATTTGGTGTCGGACACCATATCGTATGGCACCGACAGAGTTAAAGGAATTGAAGGAACAAGTTCAGGGATTCCTTAATAAGGGGTTCATTGCAAGCCAATGTGGATGTGTGTTCTAACTTGAGTCAGTTTGGTTGACTCCGAGTTGTATTGTTGAGGGATGCGTTGATTCGATTGTTGTTGAGCTTATTAGTGACCTGTATAGATCTATAAGTTACTTTTATGTGTTGCGAGGCATTGGAATTTGTTGGTTATAGGCACATGTGGTGCGGTTTTATTGGGGTCTCTTAGTGGAATTCGAGCGGGAAGAGTATTGGGTATTGCTCAGCAGATGGCGTGTCGGTTGTGTCACACCTCCCTTTTCTGCCCCGCGTCCGTGCAATGGAGTTTTCTCCAATTAAAGGGCCGTCGAAACGGGATTTGTTTGTTTGTTTCAGAGTCGCCACCTGGGAATTTTAAGGCGTCCCAAGTCACCGGTTTTAATCCCTGAATCGAGGAGAATATGACTCTGTCTATTTAACAGTCTGCGCACCAGAAATCCGGATAAGGAATTCTGTTAACCCGGGAGAAGGTGTTAGGCATTCCCGAGTTCCGTGGTTCTAGCACGGTCTCTCAACTGTTATATTCGGCTTGATTATTTTGATTTGTAAAATACATTTTTATTGCATGATTTTATTGTTACCGCTTCTATTTATATTTAAAGACCCTTCTTTGAATCGAATCACGCGTACGTATATTCGTGTTATAAATTTTTTTTTTTTAAATGCGGAGTTGTGTCACGCGCACGTGTACACAATAATATAGATAATATTTTTATTATAATAATTATTTTCGAAATTATGCTTTAATAAAATCAAGAACATTCGCCCTTTTTGTATAATTAAGTAGTGAACCTCACATCTCGAGTTTTTATGAAATTAATAATGATATTCTCTGAGGAATCCCTTTTATTAAATATTCGATCGAAGTTGCGCGAACGCATAATCCGAATTGCTTTTAGAAATATAATCAGGTTACGCGAACGTATCCCTAATCACAAAAATATTCTTGATAAGGTTCTCTACAAATTGTTATTATGCGTTGACTGCGAGCCTTGTTTTACACATATGAATCATATACCTCAAATTTTAAAGAATTAATGACGTGAAAAAGAAAACAGACAATACATATCTAAAACTAACATTTTTTCGTGGATACAACCTTTGGATGTCCATAAATCGAACCGTGTATAAAATTGGGAAAGAACTTAAAATGGTAAACAAATTAATAGTTTCCGCAGAGATTGTCGTGTCCATTCAATCCTTGACCTGATTCCTCAAAGAAGGATACGTAGGCGCCTCACGGCTCGGTCATAGGGTACACGACATACACAATGTGCACGAAAAGAAACATTAAGAGACCCCAATCAAGAAACTGGGCAGGAATTGTATTGGAAATAAGAAAAGATTTCAAGAGTTGTAATTTTAAACCCATACCAAAGCTATTTAGCTTTTAATACCTTTTCCATTTCTAACCCCTTACCAAAAAGACCTTTCGATCAATCTTAGAAAAATGCTGACACAAGCAAATGAAGATGGTTCATAACACTCTGGTACAAACAAGAAAAGAAAGTAAAAATGAGAGAGTCTTATAGGTGAAAACCCACACGGGCACCATAAGGCGACGGAAGTTGAGAGAAAAGTAAAATGAGAGAGTCTTATTGGTGAAAACCTTCGTAGGCACCATAAGGCGAAAAAGAAGTAAGAAATGAACAAATGAGGAAGGTTTATCGGTGAAAACCCTTTGAGATATTACAAGTCCAACAGGTCTGTAAAAGGAAAAATGAAGATGGATTACGGAAATTTTGGGGAAAACAAAAATGAGACAATTAAGAGGAAATTGATTAAAGACTGGGTTGATTAATCCAAAATGCATACCCTGATCATTGGCGCCAGTGATTCCAATCAGATAAGTCCTTTATTCCTTTTCCAACAGTCATCCAAATTTGGATTTTTCTTTTCATTCTATAATTGTCGAAATCAGCGCGTTTCGTCACTAATAATCTTACTTTTCTAAAGCTTTGAGATAAGTTTTATTCCAAACAAATAAGAAGGAGTGTCAAGGTATACTACTAAGAATCAAGGTTACATGATGCAAAATAAGGCCATGAAAGGCGGGAGATAAAAATAATAAGATATGGGAGAAAGAAAAGTGAAATCAAAAGTGGATCAATAATGTCAGGAGAGACATATGATCACGGCTAAAAGGATTTGAAGGAAAACATACAGAGGGAAATCCTATAGTCAAGGATCAATTACAAGGACAAAATGCTCTTTTTCGACCATTCCAAGGCAATAAAAAAAGAGACGAAGAGAAGCCTCACCATCGGCAAGAATACCCCAGTTAACCACCCTGCTTTAAACTAACAAAGTTTTCTTTGATTTAAAACAGGGGCAAAGACAATATTTGTGTCAGGAAATACCTGGTAAAGAATTAAAGAAGTCAGGCGTCCACCTGGAGAATGAGGATGAGAAAAGAAGAAGTCTGGCGTCCACCTGAAGAATGAGGATGAGAAAAAAAGCAGTCAGGCGTCCACCTGAAGAATGAGGACAAAGAAAAGAAGAAGTCAGGCGTCCACCTGGAGAATGAGGATGAGAATTAAAGAATTCAGGCGTCCACCTGGAGAATAAGGACAAAGAATTGAAGAAATCAGGCGTCTACCTGGAGAATGAGGATAAGAAATTAAAAAGAAATCAGGCGTCCACCTGGAGAATGAGGATAAGAAATTAAAAAGAAATCAGGCGTCCACCTGGAGAATGAGGATGAGAATTAAAGAAGTCGGGCGTCCACCTGGAGAATGAGGATGAGAATTAAAGAAGTCAGGCGTCCACCTGGAGAATGAGGATGAAGAATTGAAGAAATCAGGCGTCCACCTGGAGAATGAGGATGAGAATTAAAGAAGTCAGGCGTCCACCTGGAGAATGAGGATGAGAAAAGAAGAAGTCAGGCGTCCACCTGGAGAATGAGGATGAAGAATTAAAGAAGTCAGGCGTCCACCTGGAGAATGAGGATGAGAAAAGAAGAAATCAGACGTCCACCTGAAGAATGAGGACAAAGAATTAAAGAAGTCAGGCGTCCACCTGAAGAATGAGGATAAGAATTAAAGAAGTCAGGCGTCCACCTGAAGAATGAGGATGAGAATTAAAGAAGTCAGGCGTCCACCTGGAGAATGAGGATGAGAAAAGAAGAAGTCAGGCGTCCACCTGGAGAATGAGGATGAGAATTAAAGAAGTCAGGCGTCCACCTGAAGAATGAGGATGAGAATTAAAGAAGTTAGGCGTCCACCTGGAGAATGAGGATGAAGAATTGAAGAAATTAGGCGTCCACCTGGAGAATGAGGATGAGAAAAGAAGAAGTCAGGCGTCCACCTGGAGAATGAGGATGAAGAATTAAAGAAGTCAGGCGTCCACCTGGAGAATGAGGATGAGAATTAAAGAAGTCAGGCGTCCACCTGGAGAATGAGGATGAGAATTAAAGAAGTCAGGCGTCCACCTGGAGAATGAGGATGAGAATTAAAGAAGTCAGGCGTCCACCTGGAGAATGAGGATGAGAATTAAAGAAGTCAGGCGTCCACCTGGAGAATGAGGATGAAGAATTAAAGAAGTCAGGCGTCCACCTGGAGAATGAGGATGAAGAATTAAAGAAGTCAGGCGTCCACCTGGAGAATGAGGATGAAGAATTAAAGAAGTCAGGCGTCCACCTAGAGAACGAGGATAAGAATTAAAGAAGTCAGGCGTCCACCTGGAGAATGAGGATGAAGAATTGAAAAGTCAGGCGTCCACCTGGAGAACGAGGATAAGAATTAAAGAAGTCAGGCGTCCACCTGGAGAATGAGGATGAGAATTGAAGAAGTCAGGCGTCCACCTGGAGAATGAGGATAAAGGAATAAAGAAGAAGTCAGGCGTCCACCTGGAGAATGAGGATGAGAATTGAAAAAATCAGGCGTCCACCTGGAGAATGAGGATGAAAAAGTTAAAAAGAAGTCAGGCGTCCACCTGGAGAATGAGGATGAAGAAAGAAAAGAAGCAGTCAAGGCACCCACCTGGAGAACGAGGGAATGCAATTGAAGTTTTGAAATCAAAAGCCCGCTCATATGATAAAGGAGCACATTTAGAATCAATAAAGCAGAGGAGTCCAACAAAATCCCCAGCAAGAAACAACAAGAGTCCCAAAAGAAAGTACAGGACACAATGAAAAGGAATACGGAATAAGCCAAATGCCCAAGAGTCACCAAGATATCAAGACAATAAGAAACGCAAGGGCATGATCTAGATAAGATTTTATAATCCATGTACCATAGTCTAGTTTAGCTTTTTGTATTACCTCGGAAGTAAGGTGTAATAAGGAGGTCAGCAAGCAGTAAAAACAGCACGAAGCAGCAGTAACATCACAGTCCCACGGTAGTCCCAGCTACCCAAAACTTCCCAAACTACATTGACCTGATTCCTTTATAGCCAAGGATATGTAGGAAACCTTTGAAGCAGAGGTTCGGTCAAATCTTTCAAAAAATGCTTCCCACGGAGTATTTGAACGGGCAAAAATTGCTCGTATCCGCTCACTTTATCTTTGCACGAAAACTCTTCGAGTTTCCGCACAAAGAGGGGCAGCTGTGAGCACGTGATTTTTGCCTTACGAAAACTACTCCAAAAATAAATCAAAAAATAAAATAAATTTCTTTTACTGTGTAATTCTTGAATTTGCGTGGTGTTAAATATTTGTGTTATGTCCGTAAATGTTTACTTTGTCATAATAAAATGAAAATTAAAATAAAATACATATTGCATGCATATAGGATTTAATTATGTATTTGAAAGATAATTTAAATAAAATCACCAAAATATGCATTTCGTTCTATTTTTTATATTCCACTGTGTGATTAATATTTTATCTACGCGTTAATGGTTATTAAAAGATAATTAATATTATTGTAATGATAATTTTGTTTTTATAATTTTTGATTAGGATTTTATTAATTAATAATAAAATTAGAAAATAAAAAATATACAAGTTGTAAATAAAAATTGGACCTGGATTAAAATCCAGGCCCAAATCAAATTACCCCCCCCACAGCCCAATCCAGGCAGCCCCAAGTCTGGTCCAATCCAGACGAGCCAAAACGACAGCGTTTGGTCGTAGCTTCTTAGGGACCGTTGGATCAAATCCAACCAACGGTTAAGATCTCACCCCCTTACCAGTAACTCTACCCGACCCATTGACCCGACTCAGCCAACCCTGGCATTAAACCAAACGACATCGTTTGGTTTAATGAACTGATCCTGGCCCTTCATTCTACTTAATCTAACGGTTAGTATCAATTCACCTTCCCCCTATATAAATCCCAAATCCCTACCCTGGCCCCTAGCCAAACACCCCCCTCCTTCCCTGTTCATCATCCCTTCCGAAACTCACCCCTAACCCTAGCCGCCCTAGGATCCCACCGCCTGAAACCCGGCGGCATCAACGCCGCCGGTCACCAAAATAACACCCCAGAACCCCCTGAACACCCTCTATCCGAATATGTTAGCCTCTTGGCTCGAATCTTCCTGAAGGTTCTCGAATCTTCATTTGAAGATTCGAGCCAAACTCATATCTAAACCTAACAGCCCCAAATCGACACCATAGCTTCCCCTAACCACCCTAGGTATGGATCTGTTGCTTGTTTGGCTCGAATCACTTCCGAGCTTCTCGAATCTTCTTTTGAAGATTCGGACCAAACAAGAACAAACTCAGATCTGTTCTAAATTGACACCAAATGACCCCTAGGTTACCCTCACCCTTGTGTCGTATTTGGTCCCCCTCGAATCTGACCAGAAATGGTTAAATCCCAAATCGAATCTTCAAAAAACCTAGAAATACCAGACTTTTGGATTCTGCCCAAATTAAATAAAGATTGAGGTTTAATCGACCTTAGTCGAAGTATTTTTAGTGGAAAATACTTCGACTAAGGTCTGTTTGATTTCAAACAAAGTCCGAATCCAAGTTGAGTTCGAGTCCGTATGAAGTTTGAAGATTCAAAGGTATTTTTCTATTTCTTTTGTGTATTCTACGTGTATTGTTGTTTGTCTTAATAGCCTGTTAATTTTTCATGATTTTATTTGATTAATTCTGTCATCTTTGTCTCATGCCCGTCTATATGATCAAATATGAAACTATTTCTGTTGGTTGTGATTATTTACAATGTAAGTAATCGACTCGATTAAGTTCGTCGATTAGTTATAATATGAATTCTCATTTATGATAATGCTGATTGAAATAGTCTGCTTCTATTATTTTAGACTGATTATGGACAAATGTTGTAAATAGTCAACTGATTAATACTCGTCAATTAAATCATGTTTGTTTACAGATCAGTAAATTAAAATGTATGATGTGTATATATTGTTTTTTGAACAGGGCATTGTCAGTATATTGACAATGTTCCTGTGTTTGTTTAATTTTTCGTCAAATATTGAAATTCAGTTGAACTATTAGGCTGAATTCAGTATAATATTGTTGTGATGTTAGTTTTGAATTCGAATTTACAAAGGTTGGTTAAATACAATTGTATTAGGAGGTTAATCCTAGGAATGGTTATAACTGTTAAAACAGACTTTAAAATCTGTTTTGTAACAGATTCTGACTTTAGTTTAAAGGCTGTAAATACAGTAGGATTTCAGGTTTATTTTGGATTGAAACAGTAGGGTAATGTGATAGTGTGCTTATAATGGAATGATAGTGGCTATAATTTAAGTAATCATGGGGAACAAGGGATAATGGGGCTGCTGAAAAATCAGGATAAGAGCACTTAAATTTAAAGTATTCAAAAGTAGTTTTAATGGAAAACTTTCTGATTTTAAAAGGAGAAAAGGGTCCAAGAAACACTTAAAAAGATAGGACCAGCTCTGTATAAATACAGGGAGCTGGACAGACTTTTAGGGAGGCAGATTTGAAGAGATTTGAAAAGAGGAAAAAAATCAGATTTTAAGAGAGGGAGAGAGCTTTTTCAGACAGAGAAAAGAAAAAAAAAGAGCCTTTCAGACAGAAAGAAAGGAAATAGAGAAAGAAAGGAAAGAGAGAAAGAAAAGGAAGGAGTGTTTTGCAAGAGAAAGGGATAAGTTTTAAGGATCAGATTTTAAAACTGAAGAGGAGGGTTATACACCTAGAGTAAGATAAAAAGAAAGAGAATCGAGCAGAAAATTAGAAATGATTTTCTGAAGAGGAAGCAGAAACAAAAAAAAAATCAGAAACAAAAAAAAAATCAGAAACAGGAATTTGAAACAGAAAAGAAAACTGAAATCTGAAATATTGTCCTTTTGTTGAATCTGTTCGGATTTATTTGAATCCATAGTTCAGTTGAAATCTGAAGTTTTCTTTAAAAATATCGTCATTGTGCATCTGGGCTCCTCGGGTCTTATTATTGCTCAAATCTGTGGAAAGATTGCTATTCTGCTGAATTTGTTACTGCTGCTACTGCTGAAATTTATTTCTTCTACCTTCATTTCCAGGTACTTATCTCTTAAACTCTATTTTGGAAAAAAGATTCAGCATGACAAATCAATAAAGCTTGAATTGCAAAATTCTATTTTTCATTTGTCCAAGTTCATTAGTTTAAATTTCATTTTTTGTTTCATGTTAGTTAACTAGTAGTGAATTCAATTTGATAGTTATGAGTTAATTGTCTTTATTTGAAATTCATATAAAACTTTGTAATAATGTTTTCCATTCTAAATTTTCATTAAAGTATAGTTATGATTGAATTGTTAATAGAGGGAACATGGCATGAAGTTGGCTATTAGTTAAGTCCTATGACATTGTTAGTCAGGTATAGAGTATTCTGAAATGTCAAGAAAATGCATGGTTAGTGTATTTTGATTGTTTGGTTGTGGATTAAGGTTAGATGTTGTTAGTTGAATAAAGAGTAGTATAAAAATGTCAAAAAAACCATATTGCTAGTTTTACCTGATTTAGTTATGGATTGAATGATGTGAGTTATACGTTCATATATGGCGTGATAATAGGTTTATATATAACCATCAAGGGATGATGAGTTGATGTATCTCATTATGATGTTAAAATGCTATGAATGTTTTAGACATACAACTATGTTGCATGTAAGGCAATATTATTAATCGATTTATAATTCCCTTTCTTATCAATTTGATGCCTAGTTACCATCTTAAATAAATAATTAGGCCTATTAGATTAAAAGCAAATATATGAGAATAAGATGAGATATACAAATTGCAACACTTTATATCAATGACAATTAGAAATAAGATTTGCACTAATTAAATAATGAAAAATTGTTCAAAAATACTTCTTCCCTTCATAAATCATGTTTGTTAGTTTCATATACAATTCATCCTTTGGAATATATATGTTGTATTTGCTTGAATCATATTTTTATTCTTTTCCTTGAACTTGAATAGTTGGGCTGAATATAATTTATATCCGGAAATTATAATCGACGGGCAACATTTAATAAATTGTGAATTCCTTTTAAAAGAATTCAAAGACATCCCTTGAATATGAATTTCTCCGTATTTTCATATAAAATGTGTAGATATAACAAACAATTTGTGAAAAATTCATAATACCATTAAGAATATTTGGTGTAATTAGGGATACGTTCGCGTAATCTGATTATACCAATAAAAGCAATTCAAATTATGCGTACGCGCAATTTCGAGTGAATATGTAATATAAGGGATTTCTTCGAGGATGTTAAATCAATTTCATAAAAACCCGAGATGTGCGGTTCACTATTTAAGAAAAACAAATATTCTTGATTCGACACAATTTCGAAAAAATGATTGTTTAATAAATATATTATCAAAAGTTATCGTGTACACGTACGCGTGACACAATTCCGCATTTTTAAATTTATAACACGAATATACGTACGCGTAATTCGATTCAAAGAAGGGTCCTTAATCACAATAAGTAAAAGCGGTAGTAAAATCACGTAACAAAAATATATTTAATAAAATCAAGATAATTAAGCCAATAATAAAAACAGTTAAGCGACCGTGCTAGAACCACGGAATTCGGAAATGCCTAACACCTTCTTCCGGATTAACAGAATTCCTTACTCAGGATTTCTAGTTCGCAGAATAATAAACAGAGTCATATTCTCCTCGATTCAGGGATTAAAATTGGTGACTTGGGACACCTTAAAATTCCCAGGTGGCGACTCTTAAATAATTAAATAAATCCCGTTTCGACTGTCCTTCAATTGGAGAAAACTCCCCACGCGCCCCGCGAGCGCGGTAAAAAGGAGGTGCGACAGCTCTGGCGACTCTGCTGGGGACTGCAATGTAAACTGTAACCCAGAGCCATTAGTTCAGGGTTTAAAGAATTCGAGCTTAAAATATCTGTGTTAATTGGCTTTATTTACTATATGATTTTCAACTATTTATATGCTAATATGCTAAATGTTGCTTTTTACCGCTTTAATATTATTTGAATTGTGAATATATACAACTGCTACGAAACCCCCTTCTTTCTGAGTCTTCTGAATTTATGGTGTACACGTGCGCGTGACCCACCTTTCTGTTAAAGTCATACCAAATAAGACGGAGTTGGGACAAGTAACTAAGCCGGGCAGACTTTCGTGCTCCCGGTACGTTGCCCCCGCTTCGGCTCAAACTGTCCGTTTGGGTAAGCTAGGTTTAGAACAATCAACCTCAGGTTTTACACTTAGAATAACTCAGCCATGTACCGGATCCCTAGTAGGAACGTCTATTTTCATCATATACATTTGGCCTTGGAGACTCAACACAGGGGTTGGGTCTGTCTAGGACAGGTGAACCCGAAACAAAAAGACCATCCTGATGCATCCTACTTGCTACTTGTGCATTCATTTGCCTCGAACATGCTTGTTGACCATCTTAAACGAAATCATGGTGAGAAGAGAGGAATAAAATGGGTTGTTTTTTTTTTAAATCTTGAAATAAAGATATTTAATAAATAAAATGATTTTTTTTTTAGTGTAAATTTTCAAAAATATAAAATTTTGAAAATAGTTTTTTTTTATTTTTAAAATGAGTTTTAACTCTATTAAATTAAACTTCAGATACAAAATGAGCACCACACAAAGCCCCTCATCCACGAGTACAGAAGAATTTCTCTTTCAGCTTCAAATATGGTGGTATGATTTAGGCAAAGACGATCAAAAATGGGTCGTCAAGCATTTGGGAAACTTCACGGATATTATGAAGGTTAAACCCCGTGATGATCTGATTACGGCATTAGTAACTTTTTGGGACCCTGCTCACAATGTCTTTCGTTTCTCTGACTTCGAGCTTACTCCTACATTGGAGGAAATAGCTGGATATGCTGGTTTTGACGGAAGTCTAAAAAATCAAAGCCTGATATTCACAAAGGCTCCTTCGGTACTTCGATTCTTCGGTCTTCTGAACATCAGCAGTCAAATCAGGAAAAGCAATGTCATCAATGGATGTTGTTCCTTCAACTTTTTGTATTCAAGGTTCGGAAAGTCAGATGGGTTCGAAATTCATGAGAAAGGCCTTACTAACAAGCAAAACAAAGACACTTGGCAGATTCACCGTCGCTTTGCCTTCATGGTGGCTTTTCTAGGAGTCATGGTCTTCCCAAACAAAGAGCGAACAATTGATATTCGCACCGCGAAAGTTGTGCAAATCCTCACCACCAAAGAAAATCACACCCTTATCCCCATCATTCTATCAGATATTTATCGGGCTTTGACTTTATGTAAATCAGGAGCAAAAGTCTTCGAAGGATGCAAAATTTTGTTGCAAATGTGGGTGATGGAACATCTCCAACAACAGCCCAAGATCATACAGTATGGGTAAAACAATGATAATTGCATCGAAAGCTATGAGGAAAGAACAAAAAATTATCAGGCTCCAGAAGGGATAGAAGCATGGGTATCTCATCTAAAGGCTTTAACGGCAAATCAGATTGAATGGACTTTGGGATGGCTACCGATGAGGGAAGTAATACACATGTCAATCACACTTCAATCCATAAAATAATCTTCATAAAATCTTAGTCGGATGAATCTTTCTCCTAAGATCACAACAAATGGACCTAGTCTGACGATTTATCTCCTAGAGTCAAAATCTTGGTCTGATGAAATTGTTCTCCCAAGATAAAATCTTAGTCGGATGAATCTTTCTCCTAAGATCACAACAAAATGGACCTAGTCTGACGATTTATCTCCTAGAGTCAAAATCTTGGTCTGATGAAATTGTTCTCCTAAGATAAAATCTTAGTCGGATGAATCTTTCTCCTAAGATCACAACAAATGGACCTAGTCTGACGATTTATCTCCTAGAGTCAAAATCTTGGTCTGATGAAATTGTTCTCCCAAGATAAAATCTTAGTCGGATGAATCTTTCTCCTAAGATCACAACAAAATGGACCTAGTCTGACGATTTATCTCCTAGAGTCAAAATCTTGGTCTGATGAAACTGTTCTCCCAAGATAAAATCTTAGTCGGATGAATCTTTCTCCTAAGATCACAACAAATGGACCTAGTCTGACGATTTATCTCCTAGAGTCAAAATCTTGGTCTGATGAAATTTTTCTCCCAAGATAAAATCTTAGTCGGATGAATCTTTCTCCTAAGATCACAACAAATGGACCTAGTCTGACGATTTATCTCCTAGAGTCAAAATCTTGGTCTGATGAAATTGTTCTCCCAAGATAAAATCTTAGTCGGATGAATCTTTCTCCTAAGATCACAACAAATGGACCTAGTCTGACGATTTATCTCCTAGAGTCAAAATCTTGGTCTGATGAAATTGTTCTCCCAAGATAAAATCTTAGTCGGATGAATCTTTCTCCTAAGATCACAACAAATGGACCTAGTCTGACGATTTATCTCCTAGAGTCAAAATCTTGGTCTGATGAAATTTTTCTCCCAAGATAAAATCTTAGTCGGATGAATCTTTCTCCTAAGATCACAACAAATGGACCTAGTCTGACGATTTATCTCCTAGAGTCAAAATCTTGGTCTGATGAAATTTTTCTCCCAAGATAAAATCTTAGTCGGATGAATCTTTCTCCTAAGATCACAACAAATGGACCTAGTCTGACGATTTATCTCCTAGAGTCAAAATCTTGGTCTGATGAAATTTTTCTCCCAAGATAAAATCTTAGTCGGATGAATCTTTCTCCTAAGATCACAACAAATGGACCTAGTCTGACGATTTATCTCCTAGAGTCAAAATCTTGGTCTGATGAAATTTTTCTCCCAAGATAAAATCTTAGTCGGATGAATCTTTCTCCTAAGATCACAACAAATGGACCTAGTCTGACGATTTATCTCCTAGAGTCACAATCTTGGTCCGATGAAATTTTTCTCCCAAGATAAGATATCAAATCTTAGTCCGATGAATCTTTCTCCTAAGATAAGATATCAAATCCTAGTCTGATGAATTTTCTCCTAGGATAATTTTTTTTTAAAAAAAAAGGAAGTTTGAATTGAAAAAAAAATGGTTGAAGTCAGGAGCCCGCCTGAAGAAAGTAAAGGAGTTTTTAAAAGTTGTTGAAACCTTGCCAACCTAAAGAAAGGAATGGCGATGTATTGGTTGAAGTCAGGAGCCCGCCTGAAGAGAGGAATGGCGATTATTTCAAAGTTGTTGTTGAAGTCAGGAGCCCGCCTGAAGAGAGGAAAGGCGTTTTTAAAAGTTGTTGAAATCTTGCCAACCTAAAGAAAGGAATGGCGATGTATGGGTTGAAGTCAGGAGCCCGCCTGAAGAGAGGAAAGGCGTTTTTAAAAGTTGTTGAAATCTTGCCAACCTAAAGAAAGGAATGGCGATGTATTGGTTGAAGTCAGGAGCCCGCCTGAAGAGAGGAATGGCGATTATTTTCAAAGTTGTTGTTGAAGTCAGGAGCCCGCCTGAAGAGAGGAAAGGCGTTTTTAAAAGTTGTTGAAATCTTGCCAACCTAAAGAAAGAAATGGCGATGTATTGGTTGAAGTCAGGAGCCCGCCTGAAGAGAGGAATGGCGATTATTTTCAAAGTTGTTGTTGAAGTTAGGAGCCCGCCTGAAGAGAGGAAAGGCGTTTTTAAAAGTTGTTGAAATCTTGCCAACCTAAAGAAAGGAATGGCGATGTATTGGTTGAAGTCAGGAGCCCGCCTGAAGAGAGGAATGAAGATTATTTTCAAAGTTGTTGTTGAAGTCAGGAGCCCGCCTGAAGAGAGGAAAGGCGTTTTTAAAAGTTGTTGAAATCTGGCCAACCTAAAGAAAGGAATGGCGATGTATTGGTTGAAGTCAAGAGCCCGCCTGAAGAGAGGAATGGCGATTATTTTCAAAGTTGTTTTTGAAGTCAGGAGCCTGCCTGAAGAGAGGAAAGGCGTTTTTAAAAGTTGTTGAAATCTTACCAACCTAAAGAAAGGAATGGCGATGTATTGGTTGAAGTCAGGAGCCCGCCTGAAGAGAGGAATGACGATTATTTTCAAAGTTGTTGTTGAAGTCAGGAGCCCGCCTGAAGAGAGGAAAGGCGTTTTTAAAAGTTGTTGAAATCTTGCCAACCTAAAGAAAGGAATGACGATGTATTGGTTGAAGTCAGGAGCCCGCCTGAAGAGAGGAATGACGATTATTTTCAAAGTTGTTGTTGAAGTCAGGAGCCCGCCTGAAGAGAGGAATGGCGCTTATTTTTAAAAGTTGTTGTTGATGTTGGGAGCCCACCCAGATAACAGAGGCATACATTTCAGTCTTTACATTTCAGTTGTTGAAGTTGGGAGCCCGCCCATAGAACAGAGGCATACATTCAGTCTTTACATTTCAAGCATTGAAGTTGGGAGCCCGCCCAGATAATAGAGGCATACATTTCAGTCTTTATATTTCAAGCGTCGAAGTTGGGAGCCCGCACAGACAATAGAGGCATACATTGCAGTCTTTACATTTCAAGCATTGAACTTGGGAGCCCGCCCAGATAACAGAGGTATACATTTCAAGTCTTTAATTTTCAAGTATTGAAGTTGGGAGCCCGCCCAGATAACAGAGGCATACATTTCAAGATCAAGTCAGAGGACAATAAAACAGAGGGTTACAATAGGAATCCCTAGCAGAAAACAATAAAAATCCCCGGCACCGGGAAACAGAAGGTTGCAACAAGAGGTCACAACACAAACTCAAGTACATGTGTCAAAAGAAGAAAAGCACCGGAAGAAATGCAAGCAGACAAGGAAGCAAGACAACAAAAATAAATTGTACTCTATCCTAGCTTCTTGTTTTCTTTTAAGCATGGTGTAACAAGGAGATCGGTAAGCGGTGGTAATAGCATGCAACAACAGTAACAATGCAGTCTCACGGTAGTCCCAGCTACCAAAATTTCCCGAACTACATTGACCTGATTCCTATTTAGCCCAGGATATGTAGGAAACTTTGAAGCAAAGGTTCGGTCAAATAGTTTTCAAAAAATGCTTCAACGGAGTACTCGGATGGGCAAAAATCGCTCGCTTTATCTTTGCACGAAAACCCTTCGTGTCTCCGGGCAAAGAGGGGCAGCTGTAAGCACGTGATTTTTGCCCTATATGAGAATTACTCCCAAAAAATTCAAAAATAAAATGATTTTTCTTTGATGTGCAATTTTATGATATTTTGTGATATTTTGAATAATTATTTGTATTTGTCTGTGCGTGTTTATTTGCTAAATTAATAAAAAATACAAAAATATGTCACATTTTGCATGTAGGATTTAATTCTACAATTGTTAGTAATTAAATTTGTTTTACAAAAATTAAAAAATTACAAAAATAGGCATCGTTTGCATTTTTAGCATTTAATGTCCAAATATACAATTTTATGCTTAATTATTACTTAATTGTGCGTTAATTGTTATTGGGAGTTAATTTGCGCTTTTATAACTTAATTTAATTCTTAATAATAGTTTAAGTATTTTTATAATTTAGTTTTAGAGAAATAAAAGAAGAAAAGAGAGCGAAAATATAAAGAAAGTCGGAATTGGGCCTCTTCTTCGATTTCAAGCCATAGGCCCAAAAATGGCTCAATCTTCCCTACGACCCAGTCCATTTCGAACTGGGTCGACCCAGTCCATTAACCCAAATACCCAACACCCTTCTTCATTTTTCAAAACACAAAACAAAAACAAAACCAAAAAGAAAAGAAGAAGAAGAAAACCCTAAGAAATCCATCCGCCCCCTCCTATCTTCTTCTTCTTCCTCAAGCTTCCCCAAGCTCCTCCCATGGCAGACCTTCCCCCCTCACACCCCTGCCCCCCTCACGTCAACACACACACAACACAACCACTCTCACCCCCACGACATCCCCTCGCTGCCATGGCTGCGTTTTTCAAGTGTGACAGCTCTGGCGACTCTGCTGGGGATAAAAGTGTTATCTTCTTGGGATAACGTTGTTGAGGATAACGCTGCTGGGGAATTTTATCCCTTCAAATCGATGCTTCATTCTTCTGGAAGCTGCTGGGGATGATAATGACTTTTTGCTTTTCTGAGCACAAGCGTCATCCCTTTATTCTGTCTGCTGGGGATAACTTCCTCCATTGAAACTTATTATGTTGGGGCAACACTGGTTCAAGGACCACTTCCTTGGTGTTATCTTTATTCTTCCCCAGATGGGTACCTGATTTCCAGAAAATTTTCTAATTGAAAAGAAAATTTTCTAATTGAAAAGAAAATTTTCTGCCCCAGTTTGATAATCTTCTTCTTTTTTTCTTTTTTTTTATGGCATGCCTTTCCGTCATCAATGCCATTTCCTTTACCTGTTTTAACTCAAACAAAATTTGTTAGCTTAAAGCGTGGTAGTTGGTTGTGATACTCCACTGGGATGGCTTTTCCCTTTCTCCTTCCTTGCTCTGCATTCCACCAGGGACGATATTATTTGCTGGGGATAATCCTTTTCTGCTAGGGATATCCCTCTTCTTTCGTGACATGGCTCGGAGACTTGCATTTTTCCGACCTTTTAGTCTCGCATGAATTTTCCAAGTCATGCTTATTGCTCTCCTTGTTTGTCCACGGGCCTTGGCCTTGAGGTTTTAATAACCTCTGATTTTGGCAAGGATATCCCTCTTGACACTCGTTGATCTTTTTGTCAATTCCCTTTTGCTGGGGATATCTTTTTTTTTGACACTGGCCTCGCGCTTGTTCCTTGCTGACTATACCATTTGTATGTATTAGTCAGATCTTATCTTGGAAAGCTAATGGCCTATTTTGAAGTCATTTCCCACTGGTTCTGACCAAACAGACTCTACTTGGGAAATTTCTATGAAAGGAAAAGATAAAAGGGAACAGAATAAAAGACAACGGAAAAAGATGACTCTTTAACAAAAGAAACTATAAATAAAAACCTATCAAACGCAAATACCGACTCTAATGGTCATGACATGCACATGTGGCCTATCCTTCGTCATCAATCGTCTTTCGAGATATTCCCTTGACTTGGCGATTCCCCATCTGATTCCCAATCTTATTCGACTTGTAGTGCCCGAAGGGTTTTCACTATCAAGCCTCTCTCATTTTGGTTTTTCTCTCAGCTTGTGTCGCCTTATGGTGTCCGTAAAGATTTTCACCGATAAGACTCTCTCATTTGTATCACTTTCCAGCTAGGGATTTGGAGTGTTGCCGGTATGACTCTCTCTGCTGGAGATTAGAGTCCTTTCTGCTGTGGAACAGAATGTTATGTTCGCCGGTAAGACTCTCATTTGTCTGACTTGGCATCTTTTGCAGACTGATCAGAAGGTCTTTCTTTGGACCGTAATGTGGGTTTTTTGGATAGGCTTAGAAAGAAAGGGTATTAAAGGCTCAAAAATAAATCAATTTGGGGTTTAAAATTACAACCTTCGAAATCATATTTGTTTATAACAAGCGCAACTCTTGCCCCAGTTTCTTGCTTGGGGATTATTTATTTATTATTTATATATTTTTTTAATTTTTTGTTACACTATGCACACCATGCACATTATGCACACTATGCACCCTATGACCGAGCCGTGAGGCGCCTACGTATCCTCTTTGAGGAATCAGGTCAAACGTAGTTCCCAACTCCTATTTGTCTTTTGACTTTCTTTTTTTTTATTGTTATCATTTTTCTTTTCTTTTCCTTTTTTCGTTTTTTTTTATTATTTTTTTTCCTTTACCTTCCAGGCTCGTATTTCCTAGTCGTTGCTATTGATTCCGGACGAGGGGTATGAAAGAAAATAAATAAGGCTCAAAGGGGGGTAACGAAGGATAAAGTGTTTAGATAGCAGAACAAAATGCCTTCGTCATTCCAGTCTTCAAAACATGCCAAATGCAAACAACACAATTGATCATAGATTTATAGTCTCTTCCGATGGTGCTGGACTTGACAATTATGTTAAACACTTGCTTTTTCATTTGTCATTTCTAAAGCACCGTTGGGCGACACTCTCATTCTCATGAACGACCCTCATGCCAATTTGGCGAATCTTGCATTTAACGGTTTTCTTTATGTTTTACTTGCCCCAGTTCCACATGACTCGGGCTTCAAGTAATCTCAAATTGTTCTTATTTCCCTTAAATGCTTTGATCACCTCTCCAGGGTTTTATGATTAATTTTAAAGACCAGGCCCAAACTGTGTGCACATGTCATGTCACTAGAATCAGCGTTGAATAAAAATGATAAAAGTACTAAACAAAAAGATGACTGAAAACAATAAAAGACCGGCTTTTGTATTAGACTACCGGCGAAATGGTTTGAATAATAAAACAAACAAAACAACCAGAATAAAATCCTAACACAGCCTTGACAAAACTTAAACAAATTGATATGACAAACTGGAAAGATAAGAAGGTTTGACACAAGACAATATTTGGATTACAACCCTAAGAATAATCCGGACAACAGAAATGACAACAAAATAAGACACCACCAGCTTCTCTATTGCTAACCAAGGAACGGAGCGTCCTCCCATTTTATCAAAATTGGCATCTTAGCCACTAAGCTTTGCATTAGTATTGCCAAGACCATTATCAGTTTCCACATCATCAACCTCCGTCAACAAGTTCTCGATAGGGTTCGAGTGCTCCATGTCACTGTTATCGATCACAATCCGCCCTTCTTGGATCATTTTCTCTACTTCCTTTTTCAAATTACGGCAACTCTCAATGTTGTGCCCTATGACATTGGAGTGGTACGTGCATCGCGCTGCCGGATCAAAGTTTCTTGCATGTGGATCTGGAGTATATGCGGGGAGCGGCTCAATCAAGCCAGCATGCTTTAGCCTTTCAAACAGACTTGCATAAGATACTCCGATAGGGGTGAGAGCCTTTCCTCGTTTCAGCAACCTTTCGTTCCTAAATGCTTGATTGGGCCGGAAACCTGATCCAGGGGGCTTCCGGTAGGCTTGTGAGGGTGGATAGGCCTTCTGTAGAGCTGGGTATTTGGAAAGTGAAGCCCGTCTTTGGGAATCTCGTGGAGAGAAGTAGCATTGGGGAGGGGAGTAGCGTGGACGAGTGATACTCCCCATCTATACATTCAGTCTTTACATTTCAAGCATTGAAGTTGGGAGCCCGCCCAGATAACAGAGGCATACATTTCAGTCTTTATATTTCAAGCGTCGAAGTTGGGAGCTCGCACAGACAATAGAGGCATACATTGTAGTCTTTACATTTCAAGCATTGAACTTGGGAGCCCGCCCAGATAACAGAGGCATACATTTCAAGTCTTTAATTTTCAAGTATTGAAGTTGGGAGCCCGCCAAGATAACAGAGGCATACATTTCAAGATCAAGTCAGAGGACAATAAAACAGAGGGTTACAATAGGAATCCCCAGCAGAAAACAATAAAAATCCCCGGCACCGGGAAACAGAAGGTTGCAACAAGAGGTCACAGCACAAACTCAAGTGCATGTGTCAAAAAGAAGAAAAACACCGGAAGAAATGCAAGCATACAAGGAAGCAAGGCAACAAAAACAAATTGTACTCTAGCCTAGCTTCTTGTTTTCTTTTAAGCATGGTGTTACAAGGAGATCGGTAAGCAGTAGTAAGAGCATACAACAAAAAGGTGCGTCCACGGAAGTTTGAGGTGGGTCAGCATGTGCTGAAACGTATTCTTCCACATCAAGTTGAGGCAAAAGGCAAATTTGCCCCGAATTGGCAAGGACCATTCATTGTGACCAGAGTATTGTCGAATGATGCACTATGCTTAACAGATATTGAAGGCAAATGCATAGACATGACGATCAATTCTGACGCGGTAAAGAGATATTACGCATAACTTTTTTAATGTTTGTATTTAGCATTATTTCGAAGATTGGAATGACAAAGGCAATTTATTCTGCTATCCAAACACTATACCCTTTGTTTCCCCTTTGAGCCATACTTGTTTCTTTCCTACCCTCTCTTGGAATCAATGAAAAAAAATCACTATTATTTAGTGAACTACGTTTGACCTGATTCCTCAAAGAAGGATACGTAGGCGCCTCACGGCTCGGTCATAGGGTAAATGACATACACAATGTGCACGAAAAGAAACATTAAGAGACCCCAATCAAGAAACTGGGGAAGGAATTGTATTGGAAATAAGAAAAGATTCCAAGAGTTGTAATTTTAATTCATGTTCATACTTTGTTTGATTGTTCTTGAATCCGAAATTTGTATAGCTTGATTTCTTGTTTACCATTTGTGATTATTTCTTGAATTTGTCTCATAAAGTTTAATATAGGAATTGTTGGTTGTAATGTTGTTAGAATTGATTTTAAGTTCAATATGATTGAAGTTAGAAATCTAAATATACTTGTTTGTTGTAGTTGTTGAATCCGAAAATAGGATTGTTTGTTGCTAAAATATTGTTCAATCAAATTTTAGTTGTTCTTTGTTGTTCAATTTGTGTTCATGTGGTTTGTTGTTGAAATGTTGTTAAAATCGTGTTCATGTGATATTGTTGTTATGATGTTCATCCGTGTTTATATTGTTGTTTGAACATTGTTAGAAATTGATCATATTGTCTATATTTTGGTTAAGTTTGATTAATTGATGTGTTATAGTTGATGGGTAGTTTGGTAAATTTGTAGTACGTTCAGGGGTAGTTTGGTAATTTCAGTAAGGTCGGAGGGGGTAGTTTAGGAATTGTACATTTTGAAATTGTTTATTTGAAGCATGGGGGACAAAATGAAATGGGGTGGGTTGTGATATAGTTGTTTAATATAAAGGGGGGACAAGATTTAATTTAAAGGGGGAATCTTGCATTATTTTAAATGAAGCATGGGGGACAAAATATAATGGGGTGGTGTGATATGTTTATTTAATGTAATGGGGATGAGTGGAAAGATAATGGGTTGGGTAGAGAAAAGGTATGGATTTTAATTAATTGAAAGGTTTATGGGATGGGTTATAAGAAGAAGTCTTGAACACAAGACAAAGAGAATAGAAAGAGATACGAGAAAAAATACACACACAGATAGAGAGAAAAAACGGACAGGGAATAGAAGAGAGAAAAATTCCGAAAAATATTTAAGCTTTCAAAAATAAAAATAAAAACTAAAAATCTACTGCTTTCTTTCTTTGTTTGAAATTAGTATTAATGGTTGTTGTTTCATTTAAAGCTTAAAGCTTTTGTTTTTGGGATTACTACTCCACCGGTCTGTTACTGGGTTGTTACTGTTGCTGGGCAGTTGTTGCTGTTGTACTGTTATTACTGCTGCTGATTCTCATCTTCATTTTCTTTTGCTTCCAATATCAGGTACATATCTGTAAATTCATGTCACGAAAAGCTTCAACATGACAAATTAATGAAGTTCGGGAATTATATTTGGACATTAAATGCATTTTTAGCATTGAATGTCCAAATATACAATTTTATGCTTAATTATTACTTAATTGTGCGTTAATTGTTATTGGGAGTTAATTTGCGCTTTTATAACTTAATTTAGTTCTTAATAATAAGTTAAGTATTTTTATAATTTAGTTTTAGAGAAATAAAAGAAGAAAAGAAAGCAAAAATATAAAGAAAGTCGGAATTAGGCCTCTTCTTCAATTTCAAGTCACAGGCCCAAAAATTGGCCCAATCTTCCCTACGACCCAGTCCATTTCGAACTGGGTCGACCCAGTCCATAACCCAAAAGACCCAATACCCCTATCTTGCATTTCAAAGACACAAAACAAAACAAAAAATAAAAGGAAAACCCTAAAAGAGACCAAAACTCACCCGCCCCCCTTCTATCTTTCTTCTTCTTCTTCCTTAAGCAAGACCCCATCCATGGCTGCCCCCCACACACCCCGGCCTGCTCCGTCGATACAGCCGGACCACCACCTTTCGTCCAACAAGTTCCAGCTTCACGTCCGCCATTGACGCAACAACGAAGCTGCCCTCCGAGCTCCCATGGCTGCCCGTCGTCATCTTCTTCTTCTTCACTTTTGTTCCTTCACAAGCTCCCATGTTTATTTGTTGAGATCCCGTCATCTTCTTCCTTGTTCCGTCTAAACCATTCGTCACCCATAACCCCACCCACAGTCGACGACCAACAACCCCAGTCACGCCGGAAAACCCTCAACCAGCTTCACCCTACTGTCGCGGTTGCTTCTTCTACTCCCTCTACTCGCCGCAGCTGCTTCCTCATCATTCAAACGCGCCACTGCTGCCCGTTTCTGCCATTGCTGCTGCGTTCCGGCCTGTTTCTGCTTCTCACCGCGTCCAGCTCCCCGGCGTTGCTGTTTCGCGGCAGCTTCTCCGTTATGGTTGCCGCAGCTGCTGCTCCATTTGTTGTTGCTGCTCGTCGCAGCAATTCCCATTGCTGCTTCACTTCATCGTTCCAGCTGTTGTATCTTCAGACGAGCTGCTCGGTTGAGTTTTAGTCGAGGTCGTCGAGCGTCGTTTTGAATTCGTCAAAGTTTACAAGGAAGGCGAGTTCGTCGTTGAGTTCGTCGTCGAATCCGGACAGATTCATTCCCATTCGAGGTTCGTCGAAACAGTCCGTACATATTTCATTTCGATCCGGTTAGTAGTTTTTGAGTTTTATTTTGTCCGTATTATGTTTTGATATTTTCGAATCTAAAATCAACAAATGTTTGTTTTGTTTATCGTTTGAATTAGTTTTTAGTTCATGTTCATGTGTTGTTTGTTAAATTAATTTTCAGATTTCAAAATGGAAGTTTAATTAATTGTTTTCATGTTTATTTCATGTATTTTATGTATTTTTCGGAAATTGTTAATATTGTTAAGTTCAAGTTTAAGTTCATAATTGTTTCTTCGTCGATCTTGTTATTTGTTTAAAGAATTTAGTTGTGTTAGAGAAATATATTGGTTTAATCGTTTAAATCCATCATGTTTGTTGTTTAAAATAGATTTAATTCATGTTCATACTTTGTTTGATTGTTCTTGAATCCGAAATTTGTATAGCTTGATTTCTTGTTTACCATTTGTGATTATTTCTTGAATTTGTCTCATAAAGTTTAATATAGGAATTGTTGGTTGTAATGTTGTTAGAATTGATTTTAAGTTCAATATGATTGAAGTTAGAAATTTAAATATACTTGTTTGTTGTAGTTGTTGAATCCGAAAATAGGATTGTTTGTTGCTAAAATATTGTTCAATCAAATTTTAGTTGTTCTTTGTTGTTCAATTTGTGTTCATGTGATTTGTTGTTGAAATGTTGTTAAAATCGTGTTCATGTGATATTGTTGTTATGATGTTCATCCGTGTTCATATTGTTGTTTGAACATTGTTAGAAATTGATCATATTGTCTATATTTTGGTTAAGTTTGATTAATTGATGTGTTATAGCTGATGGGTAGTTTGGTAAATTTGTAGTACGTTCAGGGGTAGTTTGGTAATTTCAGTAAGGTCGGAGGGGGTAGTTTAGGAATTGTACATTTTGAAATTGTTTATTTGAAGCATGGGGGACAAAATGAAATGGGGTGGGTTGTGATATAGTTGTTTAATATAAAGGGGGGACAAGATTTAATTTAAAGGGGGAATCTTGCATTATTTTAAATGAAGCATGGGGGACAAAATATAATGGGGTGGTGTGATATGTTTATTTAATGTAATGGGGATGAGTGGAAAGATAATGGGTTGGGTAGAGAAAAAGTATGTATTTTAATTAATTGAAAGGTTTATGGGATGGATTATAAGAAGAAGTCTTGAACACAAGACAAAGAGAATAGAAAGAGATACGAGAAAAAATACACACACAGATAGAGAGAAAAAACGGACAGGGAATAGAAGAGAGAAAAATTCCGAAAAATATTTAAGCTTTCAAAAATAAAAATAAAAACTAAAAATCTACTGCTTTCTTTCTTTGTTTGAAATTAGTATTAATGGTTGTTGTTTCATTTAAAGCTTAAAGCTTTTATTTTTGGGATTACTACTCCACCGGTCTGTACTGGGTTGTTACTGTTGATGGGCAGTTGTTGCTGTTGTACTGTTATTACTGCTGCTGATTCTCATCTTCATTTTCTTTTGCTTCCAATATCAGGTACATATCTGTAAATTCATGTCACGAAAAGCTTCAACATGACAATGAAGTTCGGGAATTATAATTCTGTTTTCCATTCGTTCAAGTTCATTAGTTAAAAATTTGGTTTTTGTTTCAGTTGATTAATATAGTAGTACGTTTGGCGTAATGAATATAAGATAATTTTGACCTCTTAAAATTCGTTTAAGTGTTGTAATAATATCATCTATTTCCGAATTTTCATTAAGTGAAGTCATGATTAAAATATCAAGGTAGGGAACATGGCAGTTCTCTACACATTGTTATTATGTGTTGACCGCGAGCCTTGTTTTACACATATGAATCATATACCTCAAATTTTAAAGAATTAATGACGTGAAAAAGAAAACAGACAATACATATCTAAAACTAACATTTTTTCGTGGATACAACCTTTGGATGTCCATAAATCGAATCGTGTATAAAATTGGGAAAGAACTTAAAATGGTAAACAAATTAATAGTTTCCGCAGAATCTTCATTGTTTCATTTAAGGCGAACTCTTCTTCTATATATCTTTTACATAAAATGCCACAATTCGTTTATAAATCCTATGTCCTTCTCATGTATTTGTTTTAGTCCAAAGTTGCAATGGTTTGGTTAATGTTTGCAATGGAAGATAAGAGTCAAGTTGATAAGAAAGAGAACTATTATACAAATTGATTCAATAAAATTACATCACATGCAATATAGTTGTACGTTTGAACCATTCCTAATATTGTATCAACTCACCTTCCACATATGATTATATATATACTCATCATCATGCCATATATGAACATACAACTTATATCAATCTAAACGAAAATCAGATTTTTTTTTACAAGATATACTATTATTTTTTGTTTTGTTTTGTGTCTTTGAAATGCAAGATAGGGGTATTGGGTCTTTTGGGTTATGGACTGGGTCGACCCAGTTAGAAATGGACTGGGTCGTAGGGAAGATTGGGCCAATTTTTGGGCCTGTGACTTGAAATTGAAGAAGAGGCCTAATTCCGACTTTCTTTATATTTTTGCTTTCTTTTCTTCTTTTATTTCTCTAAAACTAAATTATAAAAATACTTAACTTATTATTAAGAACTAAATTAAGCTATAAAAGTGCAAATTAACTCCAAATAACAATTAACGCACAATTAAGTAATAATTAAGCATAAAATTGTATATTTGGACATTAAATGCTAAAAATGCAAAAGATGCCTATTTTTGTAATTTTCATTTTTTTGTAAACAAATTTAATTAGTAACAATTATAGAATTAAATCTTACATGCAAATGCGACATATTTTTGTATTTTTTATTAATTTAGCAAATAAACACGCACAGACAAATACAAATAATTATTCAAAATATCACAAAATATCACAAAATTGCACACCAAAGAAAAATCATTTTATTTTTGGATTTTTTGGGAGTAATTCTCATATTGGGCAAAAATCACGTGCTTACAGTCGGACTAGTGTGAGGCGAGCTTTCAGAAGCTCAAGACGGCTCTGACTACAGCACCAGTATTGGTTTTGCCCACAGGTTCAGGGCCATATACGGTCTATTGTGATGCGTCTCGTATTGGTCTTGGTGCAGTGTTGATACAGGAAGGCAAAGTTATTGCTTATGCTTCGAGGCAGTTGAAGATCCACGAGAAGAATTATCCGGTTCATGATCTCGAGTTGGCAGCCATTGTTCATGCCTTGAATGTCTAGAGGCATTACTTATATGGCGTGACGTGTGAGGTTTACACTGATCACAAGAGTCTTCAGTATCTGTTCAAGCAGAAAGAGTTGAATTTGAGGCAGAGGAGGTGGTTAGAGTTGCTAAAGGATTATGATGTTACTATTTTATACCACCCGGGGAAGGCCAATGTGGTGGCCGATGCATTGAGCAGGAAGTCCGCCAGCATGGGTAGTCTTGCTTATATTCTAGTCAGCCAGAGATCGCTTGCTTTGGATGTTCAGGCCTTGGCCAATCGTCTTGTGAGGTTGGATATTTCTGAGCCTAGCAGAGTGTTAGCTTGCACGGTTGCTCGTTCCTCACTATTAGAGCGTATCCGCGAGTGGCAGTTTGAGGATCCCCATTTGTGTGTCTTGAGAGACACGGTGCAGCGTGGAGGTGCCAAGAAAGGAACCTTAGATGATGATGGTGTATTGAGATTGCAGGGGCAAGTTTGTGTGCCTAATGTTGATGGGATTCGAGAGTTGATCTTAGCGGAGGCCCACAGTTCTCGGTATTCTATTCACCCGGGCGTCGCGAAGATGTATCAGGATTTGAGGCAGCACTATTGGTGGCGTAAGATGAAGAAAGACATCGTGGCGCATGTGGCTCGGTGTTTGAATTGTCAGCAGGTTAAGTACGAGCATCAAAGACCCGGTGGTCTATTTCGGAGGATTGCACTTCCCGAGTGGAAGTAGGAGAGGATTACGATGGATTTCGTTACTGGACTTCCGATGAATCGGAAAAAGTTTGATTCAGTTTGGGTCATTGTTGATAGGCTGACCAAGTCAGCGCATTTTGTTCCTGTTGCAGCCACCTATTCGTCCGAAAGGTTAGCTGAGATTTATATCAGGGAGATTGTTCGCCTTCATGGGGTGCCGCTATCTATCATTTCGGATCAGGGTACGCAGTTTACCTCGCATTTCTGGAGAGCGGTTCAGCGAGAGTTGGGCACCGAGGTTGAGTTGAGTACAACATTTCATCCCCAGACGGACGGTCAGTCCGAGAGGACTATTCAGATTCTTGAGGACATGCTCCGAGCCTGTGTCATTGATTTTGGAGGCTCGTGGGACCAGTTTTTGCCTTTCGCAGAGTTCGCCTACAACAACAGCTACCAGTCCAACATTCAGATGGCTCCGTATGAGGCGTTGTATGGTAGGCGATGTCGGTCTCCAGTTGGATGGTTTGAGCCGGGAGAGGCTCGATTATTGGGTACGGATCTGGTTCAGGAAGCCTTGGACAAGGTCAGGATTATTCAGGATAGACTTCGTACAGCTCAGTCCAGACAGAAGAGTTATGCAGACCGCAAGGTCAGAGATGTTGCTTTCATGGTTGGTGAGCGGGTATTGCTCCGTGTATCGCCTATGAAGGGCGTGATGAGATTTGGGAAGAAGGGCAAGCTCAGCCCTAGGTTCATCGGTCCATTTGAGATTCTTGATCGTGTGGGAGAGGTGGCTTATAGACTTGCCTTGCCACCTAGCTTATCAGCTGTGCATCCCGTGTTTCATGTATCTATGCTCCGGAAGTATCGCGGGGATCCATCGCACGTGTTGGATTTCAGCACTGTCCAATTGGACAAGGATCTGTCATATGAGGAGGAGCCGGTAGCTATTCTAGACCGGCAGGTTCGACAGTTGAGGTCGAAGAGTTTTCCTTCGGTGCGGGTTCAGTGGAGAGGTCAGCTTCCTGAGGCATCGACCTGGGAGTCCGTGTCCGATATGCAGAGCCGTTATCCTCATTTATTTTCCTACTCAGGTACTTCTTTCTTTTGTCCATTCGAGGACGAACGGTTGTTTTAGAGGTGGAGAATGTGACGACCCAAGGGGTCATCACCGTAATTCTTCCTTGTTTCGTGCTCCCGAGGCATTGAAAACCTCGCTTTTAGTTGCCTTGATTGGCGTGCACAGTTCGGGCGCGTAGTCGGAAAGTTTTTATGTTAGAATATGTGAATTATGTGAAACATTTGATGAATTTTGGTATTAATATGCATAATGTTGACTTCGGTCAACATTTTGGGTAAACGGACCCGGACCTGTGATTCGACGGTCCCGGAGGGTCCGTAGAAATATATGGGGCTTGGGCGTGTGCCCGGAATCAAATTCTGAAGTCCCAAGCCCGAGAAATGAATTTTTGAAAGAAATTATTTTTCTGAAATTTGATATGAAAATTTGAAATGAAAAAGGGGTTAGAAAATATAGGTATTGGGCTCGTATTTTGGTTCTGACGCCCGGTACAAGTCTTAAATATGTGTTAAGCACTATCTGTAAAGTTTGGCTAAAAACGGACATCATATGATGTTTTTCGGACTAAAAATGGAGAGTTTGAGTTATGAAAGTTAAAGAAAGAAAATCATGTGTTTGAGGCTTGATCCTATGTATATGATGTTATTTTGGCGATTTGATCGCACGAGTAAGTCCCGATGTTTTTAAGGTTGTGTGCATGTTTGGTTTGGAGCCCCGAGGGCTCGGGTGAGTTTTGAATGGGGCCCGGGAGTTCTTGGACTTAAGAAAATGCAGGTTCAGGTGTTACAGACACCAGCGCGGCCGCGGTCATTTTCGCGCGGTCCGCGCTGGAGCCGTGCGGCCGCGATGCATTTTTGTGCGGTCCGCATGGCTGAGTCTGAGGGTTAGGGTTTCAGGTTAACCAGCGCGGCCGCGCACCAAAATAGTGCGGTCCGCGCTGGAAGGGTTCAGAGAAGCCCCACTTTTCTCCCACTCGGCGCGGCCGCAACATATTTTTGTGCGGTCCGCGCCAGGTCCTCAGAAAGGTATACAAGTTCGGAAAATCTCAGTCATTTTTCACTTTTCAAAACCCAAAACCTAAGAGGTGATTTTCCAAACAACTTTTTTTTCTCCAAAACGATTGGTAAGTGATTTCTAACTTAATTTCTTTATTCCTTAACATCTTTTAACATAATTTCAACTTCAAATCAAAGATTTTCATGGGGAAAATTGGGTGTTTTGGGTAGAACCTAGGTTTTCTACAAATTGAGAAGTTGGACCTCAATTTGGGGTCCGATTTAAAAACAAATCATATATTGGGATTCATGGGGGAATGGGTAACCGGGTTTTGGTCCGAACCTCGAGTTTCGACCATGTGGGTCCGGGGGTATTTTTGACCTTTTTGGGAAAAACCTTGAAAAATCTATTTTTCATGCATTGGGGATGATTCATTTAGTAATTATTAATGTGATTAAGTAAATTATGACTAGATTCGAGCGGATTGGTGGTGGAATCAAGAGGTAAAGCTATACTATAAGCGTGAGTTGAGTTTGGAGCATTCGAGGTAAGTGTTTGTTCTAACTTTGGCTTGAGGGAATAGGATTAGGATGATATTTACTACTTGCTAATGTGGAGTACGGTGTATAGGCATGGTGACGGTTATCTATGCACCGGAGTCTAGCACGACCGTGAGTCTTGATTGCTTTTAATTCGAATAATGTGACACAAACTCCTTGTTTATTTGATGAGTTTCACATAATATGAACGGTTGAGGTAAAATTGCGATTGGTGTACTTTTGGAGCGTTAGCTCGAACATGAATGTGTTAGTTGAGGAAGAATGGATTTAAAAAGGAGAATGTGTTGTGAATACTCCCTTGCCGGGATGTGTAGACTGATATATATATTCTCCCTTGTCGGGATATTTTGGGCTGTTAGCTGTACCCTTGCCGGGTTAAAGGTATTGAGTTGTTATTCTCCCCTGAAGGGGTCTACTATATGAAGTCAGATATTATGAACTATATTATGGGATCGTGTGGCACGCCGTCCACTTATATATGATATTATGGGATCGTGTGGCACGCCGTCCACTTATATATATGATATTATGGGATCGTGTGGCACGCCGTCCACTTATATATGATATTATGGGATCGTGTGGCACGCCGTCCACTTATATATATGATATTATGGGATCGTGTGGCACGCCGTCCACTTATATATGATATTATGGGATCGTGTGGCACGTCGTCCACTTATATATGATATTATGGGATCGTGTGGCACGCCGCCCACTTATATATGATATTATGGGATCGTGTGGCACGCCGTCCACTTATATATGATATTATGGGATCGTGTGGCACGCCGTCCACTTATATATATACTTAAATATAATATTATGGGATCGTGTGGCATGCCGTCCACTTATATATATATATCATGGGAACCGGAGTCTCTTCTGCTTATTTCCGATATTTCATTTTTATCTGTTACTCCCCGATAGCATGTCCCCTCCCAGTTTTACTTTGTATTATCTTGTTATTGTTTTCTTGCACTTGTTGTATATATATCTGTATAGGTTAAATGTGGTAGGTACTGTCTAGCCTCGTCACTACTTCGCCGGGGTTAGGCCAGGCACTTACCAGCACATGGGGTCGGTTGTGCTGATGCTACACTATGTGCAAATTTTTGTGCACAGATCAGGGAGCAGCTTACGGACCACAGCAGTAGGATTTCTGGGAGCTGTCTTCAGTCCAGGGACTCTCGAGGTAGCCTAGCTGGCATTCGCAGGCCGAAGTCCCTTTCCATTTTTTTTGTTTGTTCATCTTGTATCAGACAAACATGATGTATTTCCTTTCAGACATTGTTTGTAGTATTCTGTAGTAGTCTGTGAGCTAGTGACACCAGACCTTGGGTAGTGATGTGTATTAAACTTCCACACTTTTGGTTTTCAGATGCTTTAGATTTAAAGTCTTCCGCTTAAATTTTGTCTCGTTTATTATATTGTTTGAAAGAAAGCAGGAAAGGTGTTTTAAATATTTGGCTTGCCTAGCTCCGATAGTAGGCGCCATCACGACACCCGATGGTGGGAAATCCGGGTCGTGACAATTGGTTGTTCTCGATTAGTAATATTCTGTTGTTCATCCTTCCTCATCTCTTTTTCTTTTTCTGGTCGATTTCAATTGAAACTCGACCAATCCGTAGGTTTAAAATAGCTTCCATCCATGAGTTTTGTTGACTGTGAATATGTTGTTTGTTTCCTTAATTGTATTATCAGTCATATCTTGTTAATCACTTAGTCGATTTAACTAACATTAATCTGATAATTTGGTTAATTTCTTGTTTAATTATGTTGATAAGAATTGATTAGTATAAGTTTAATCCAAGTTTTTACCTAACTCAAGGAAGCTTCTCAATAGTGGTAGGGTAGAAATTGCATTACTGAATTAATTAAAGGCACTAGGCTAGTAGAGATAATTAAAATGGAAAAGAGGATTGGTAATGGAAATGGCACTAATTTATTAATTTAGAAACTAAGTCAGTAGGGAAAATTAAAATAGAGAAGGGACACTCGTAATGGGGATTGCACTAGTTGGTTGCCTATAAAAGGCTGAAGAATACATAGAGTAAAATATAGAGAGGACACAAACAATAGAGATTCTGAAATACTGGAAATGAAGAAGAACACTTTCTGACAATACTAAAAGAAATATTGAAGAGATTTTGAGAGAGTTAAAAATTCCCAAAAAATACAGTATACTACAAAGGAACTACTGTTCCATTGATCTTCCTTTGAATTTGGAGGTTTTTGGCATTTTGAAACAGTTTCTGATTTCTCTTTGGTATCAAAGAAATGGTTTAAAACTGGTTTTTGAAAGTTCTGGGTTGAGTTCTGTTGCCTGGTTACTATTCCATTGGATTTCACAAATCGATTTCATTGTTCAACTGGTTGAATCTGGGCTTTACTGCTCCTGCTGCCTGTTTTTTTCCTTGCTGAATCAATTCTGCTGTTGCCTACTGATCCATCACTTCTTCTTGCTTTTCCTTTATTCCCAGGTATCTCTTTCGAAACATGAATGGAAATGAAGTTTGTTTAGGCTATTGTGTGAAGATATATAATTCCAGTTGAAGAAATGGACCATTGTTACTTCTCTGTTGCATTACCAGTTTCTTTTCAAGTTTGTTGCATTTTGTTTTATGTTTTCTCCTAGCCAAGTTTTCCCATGTGTAGTTAATCATGTAATCAATACTGCATGTTTATCTTAAGATTACACATGGGTCTTGTTTTGAATGTAGTCAATTCAGAAATCTCTTAGATCTTGCGTAATATGTATTAACTGAGGACTTTGATTCTTTAGCTTGATTGTGAGGTTGGTTAGTTTTTGAGTGTCTTTTCCATAGGTATGGGTTATGTACTTGCCACTTTAAATCATTCATGTTTGGACTGATGAATCTGAGCTAAGTCTGTTTATCCCGTCAATCATGTGTTCAGATTCGCCTATATATATAGTTTGAAGTATAGTTTATTGATTTCAGAAGTTTGTAACTTAGTATTGTTTCTGTTCATGCATAGCCCCTTTGGATTTTAAAGGGATTTTAAATGGAATTTGAGTTTGAAATCAGACTTGAGAATCTTTGAATTTGGCTTAACTCTTTGCACTTGGTTTTCTTTAGAAAGTCTCGAGCCATGTAGTTTGTTAAGAGTGCTGGTCTGAAGTCGGAATTTTGCATGAATTTAAGTTTTTGAACCTTGTTGTTAAATGATGCATAATTTGCATAAGGCCCGTGACTTCACTAGGAGTATATTTCAACATAGAATGTATGTGGTGTCCAAGTGTGCTTTATATGTGATTAAGGGAGTCAATATTTGGTTCAGGTTCAAAAGTTTTATGAAAGATGTCGTGTTCCCTCATTTGTTAAGGTTGGCGCATCAAATTGGGTTGTCAGCATCAGTCCCTTTGCGCCAAACTCCCCCTCCCCCTTTATGCATTTTCGGTTCTCGATTTGTGCGGTGTTGTGAGCCCAATGGTGCTCATGTTTGTCAAGTAATAGGCCATTAGCAATTGGGCTTCAGGCCAGGCCAACCCTTGGAATAAAACAGAACGGATTCCGTGTGTTGTTTTCTTTGATTAGCAAATTAAGTTTAAACTTTAGATGAAAGTAATTATAATTTCTTTAAGCCTTTACTTAATTAATTAATTGGGCTCTTGAAAGTGCGCCATATTAGGCAAGATGTAGTTATGGCCCTCAAAAGCGTGGTTTGAATTTCCTTTAGAAAAATTAGAATCGAGGTGCGTCGTGCCAAATAAAATCTCAAAATGTATGACCTTCAGATAATTAATACTAACTCTTTTAAAATCGGGGTGTGCCATCAATTGAATTTTTCATGGCCTCCGCAAATTTCTTTTGTTATTTTGAACGATCGTAGTTTGCTTTAGAACCGATTTAGATTAGTATTGTGATTATGTATACGCTCGCGTAACATAATTGCAAATTTAACTCTAAAAAAAAGGACTCGAGGGATGCGTTCGCGCAGCTTCAACTAAAATTTTCTTAAATAAACAAAACGTTATTAATTGTGGACACGTTCGCGTGACATGATTTTTGACACGCCAAAGGGAAAGAGTATACGTATGCGTAACTCAATTCTTTATTTACAAATAAATCAAGTGATTTAAAAAGCAGGTTAATAGTTGAAAAATGCACACAGGTTTGAAAATATTTTAAAAATCAGATAATTATGCCAATAATAATAGTTGAGCAACCGTGCTAGAACCACGGAACTCGGGAATGCCTAATACCTTCTCCCGGGTTAACAGAATTCCTTACCCGGATTTCTGATTCACGGACTGTTAAATAGAGTCAATTTTTCCTCAATTCGGGATTTGAACCGGTGACTTGGGACATCATAAATTATCCCAAGTGGCGACTCTGAATTTTAATTAGATAATCCCATTTCGAATAATGTCACTTTAATTGGAAAAACTCCCTTACAATAAGATTTCACTGTTTTATTGCCTTTTATTGGTTTTATTATTGTCTCTTTATAGCATGTTGTTGTGTGTTTACATGATTTCTTATCTCTCAGTCTTCATTTATTGTTACTGCTCACTGAGTTGGAGTACTCACTTTACTCCCTGCACCCTGTGTACAAATTCAGGAGCTTTAGGTCCTGCCAGTGAGGGTTGAATGCTTAGCAGGCTATTCGGAGTCCACTAAGTAGCTGCTCGGCGTTCACAGCTCAATGTTTCTCCCTCCTATTTTATTTCCCTTGTCCTAGTTATGTAATAGATTGTATAAACTCTTTTATACTCTTAGACTATGTTAGATGCTCATGACTGGTGCCACCCCGATGTCGAGCTGTGTTTGGTTTTCCGCTATTGTTATATTTCACTCTATTATGGGATCTATCATTATTAATGACTAAATTATGAATTATTATCTGATAATTTAATTGAGGGTTTGTGTCGGCTGACCTTGTCTTCACGAGAGGCGCCATCACGATTGAGTCTGGGTTTAGGGTCGTGACACAATCATCAATTTAATTAAATAATATCAAATCAAGAAGACGCATTTTGTCTTTCTAATACTTTCTATTTCTAAGGACCACATATTGAGTTTGAGATTCTTAAAGCAAATCACTAAATCGGTGCTTGAACTAAAAATCTAAACACTTACTATCAATATTCAAACGATTTTAACTATAATTAATTGTTAGCTTCCAGTTTCCACCTCCAAATAAAAGTTTCAGGCTTCCAATATTGAAGAACTATATGTTCTTCAAGAAAAAGAAGTTTATTTAATAGTAAAATCAAAACATAAATAATATTTAAAGACGCATAACTAGTATAATTTATTCAGTGTGTCATTTTAAAAAGTTGTGTTTGTTGTAATATACATATCCTAACAAACTTCTAAAAACCGATTTTTCCTCAAAAAATATATATACCAAAAACAACAATTATTTTTGTATGCCACCGAAACCCTCGTTCTTGGTGGCAAATAGTAAGGGATATCATCCAACATAATCTCACAAAATAATTTCTTATATATGTATAAGGGTAATATTTTTAAGGTTTTTTAAAATAAAAATTAATATCTATATAAAAATAGAGCAAACTCGCTTGAAAAATAATATTAAATATCAATTTGGAATAGGAAATAAGGACTCAAAAACGAGATAACACATATACGAACTCACTTACAAGCAAAATATTAGTGACGAGCACTGAAGCTTTCATTCCTGTGTTTGATACTATTACATTTCTTGAAATCAAGCTTTCAAATTTTTTTTAAAAGGGGGTAACCGCCTTGTGGTAGAGTCCCGTTATACTGTTACAAATACAAGCAGGTCTACTAATTTTTTCACTGCTTATACCTTAGCTGATCTTAATTTCAATTAGCATGAAAAATACTAATTTGGCTCGCTGGCGATTTCTATGCATGTAGATCCTATAAAAACCATGTTGCACTTTCCAAAGATTTAGTTGAATCAATGATGGTCAATAATATAATGAACTTCTCCTTCCTCTTCATATGATATTTCCTTATCTTTGATTTCGGTAATTTTTGTTTGTATAAAGAAATCTCAAATCACATAGAGTGTCAAGTTAAAGGGCATTAGTTAAAGAACATTTGTGATGTGAGAAATAAAATAAAAATCGAGACCCATTTAGAGTGATGTTCAAAGATAAAATGTTTTTCGTTTACGATAAAAAAATAATATTGAGCGTATTTACGAAATAGATAGAAGGAGAGTAAAGTTGAGCTACATCTAATATGTTAGAAATATGTTGACCTTTTTTCAACACTCTCTTTTAGTATATTACAAGCGACATGTTTTTTTTTATATTTTCTATTTAGCTTGGAAAGATGAAGGGAACACTCATTATACTTGATGGTAATTGCACTTTCTACTATATATGCAAATTTTGCTACACCATGATGCGTATGATAGTCATGTGTCTGTAATATATTACTTTAGATGTTATTATAAAAAACTTTATTTACTAATATGGTGATTTGCATATTTTTGATAACTCGATAAGCTATATTGGCATAACAAAGCCACTCTTCAAAGATGGACCCTAGGCTTAATATCCCAAAGAGCACAATCAGAAGAGAAGTCTTTTGGCATATCATAACAATGTATAAGAATGAAATGACTATAGCTCATATAACTCCGTTATTTTACAATAATTTGGCTTTTCAGTTCACTTCAGCTTTGTGATGATTTTATTCGAATCTTGCTTTTAACTTTTGGGCACCTGGAAATCAGGCTTGAAGAGGAGCAACGACTTTGTCAATTAGGAAACCATAGGTTATTTATTTTATTTTGTGATCGTAAATTAAAGATGTGCATAATGTATTATAATTACCATTGAGTCTTAAACCTATAAACAATTGGCGTTTCGTAGCTCAAATTGGACAATTGGTTTTGGGAAGTCATAGTTGTCCAAGCAATTGTATGATTTAAATTAATAACGTGTAACATATTAAAATGTCGTTTAAATCTTAAATATGTCACTTTATTTATTGTAAAGAGTAAAATGAGAATCTTTGAATCAAAAACTTATTATAACATTCTTTTTTAAATAGATATAAATTTTAGGGAGTATTATGTTAGATTTTGTGTCCCACTCCCGCATTTCAAATGAGGTCTAAAAAAGACTTTTCACCAAGTCACATAAGATAAAGAGCCAGAATGGACTCCTCAAGATCCGCAGAATCAAAACCCCGAGAAACGTTCACAAACCATTATGTTTTAGTGGTTATTAGCTAGTTGTAGCTGTCATTTATTATATTACTTTCTATAACTATGTTTTTCAGTTTTTTGTATTCGATGTATTTAAGCTACTGTATTCATGAATATAGTTGCATTTTTCAGCTAGAAAGATTTTTGTATTCAACTGTATTCGACTATATTCACGGCGTGAAACAGGAAATTACAGCTAGACAGATTATTGTATTCGACTGTATTCACGGTGCAATCATGGTCTATTCAGATGTTTTTAAACGGAAAGTGAATCAATAAACATAATAGACTTCTAATATAATTCAACAAACTCAATTATAACACACAAAATTTGTATTTCTAGTTATAAAAAAGATTCTCAATCGAAAAATACCACAAAAACATAGTCTTCAGAGAAATTATATAATTACATTGAATACAGTTAAATACAAAAAAAAAATTGAATACATGAAGTATAACAGGTTATTTATAGTGCAAAAACATATGAATACATATTGCAGATACATTTGAATACATATATACATCTGAATACATAAATTAAATTAATTAAAAAAAATATGAATACATTCATGGAATATAACGAGACAGTGAATACAATGAAATACATGGAATACAGCGGGATACATTGAAATACAATGGAAAAAAAGATAATGAATACAATGAATACATGGAAATAGAGCGAGATACTGTCACGACCCGAATTGCCCACCATCAAGACCGTGATGGTGCCTAACATTATACTCACTAAGCAAGCCAACGTTACAAAATACTTCACCATTTTCCTTTATCTTTTAACAATCAAAACTTGACAAAAGTGAATCAGCGGAAATAAATGCGGAAGAACTCAGTTTTAAAGATTATCTTTATATTAATAACGAAAAACGTAATAAATTCCACCCAAAATTATTGTCACAATTCACGAACAGTCTACGAATACTACAAATAATGGTCTGAACGAAAAATATATATCTGTCTCGAAAGTAGATAAAACAGAAATGAAGTAGGATAGAAGCGGACGCCAGGGCCTGCAGCCACCTGCAAGACTACCTTGGGTCTCCGGTGGATTGAAGGCAGCAACCTCGACTATGATCAGTATGGTCCAGTACCGAAATCTGTACAAAAAGTAAAGAGTGTAGTATCAGTACAGCTAACCCCATGTACTGGTAAGTGTCGAGCCTAACCTCGGCGAAGTAGTGACGAGGTTAGGACACGACAAACAATATAAACATGTGCATCAAAATAATATACTAATAGGATAACAAGTATTACAAACTGAGAAGACATGAACGGGAAGGGGCAACACGCTATAGGGGCTCCAACACAAAGAATCACATCTGTAAAGGAATCTCAACAGCTAGAACACTTGAACCAATAACAAGAAATAAACACAGTAAACAGCAAAATGCACGGCATCACCCTTCGTGCTTTTACTCTCAATTCTCACCATGCACTCAATAATTGAAACGTGCACGACATCACCCTTCGTGCTTTATCACTCATCCTCACCTTATGAATAATAGAATATGCACGACATCACTCTTCGTGCTTTATCACTTTTCCTCACCATATGAATAATGTAAATATGCACGACATCACCCTTCGTGCTTTATTACTCTTCCTCACCATATGCATAAATAGAATTGTGCACGACATCACCCTTCGTGCTTTATCACTCTTTCTCACCATAATCAACAACAGAAACAATAACCACCCGGCAAGAGCATCACAATCAAATAACTTCATTTCATCATTTAATTTCACAACAGAAATCTCAACTTGAACCAATACTCAACCAATATCCAAAACCAAGAAAAAACATAGTAAGACTTGTTTAACATGAGTAATAACTAGTTTCAGCAAGAACAATACGTATAAAAGAACACAATGGTCACAAGTATAAGACTCACTCGCATACTATGACCCGACAACAACGTACAGATACTCATCACCACACATATACGTCGTACCTAACAACTAAACAAGTAACAAATAAGGCAACAACACCTACTTGCTAATGCGAAGGTCCCTTGCCAGCCCAACCATCGCAAATGCGACGATTCTTCGTAGATGCGATGATTCTTTGCAATTGCGGTGCTCGCATTTGCGAGCCAGACTTCGCAAAATGCGAAGTCTGCAGACCTGCAATACCAGAAAATTTTCCTTAATGTTCACACACTCTGCGGTCTATCCAAAACTCACCCGAGCCCTCGAGGCTCCAAACCAAATATGCACACAAGTCTAAAAATATCATACAGAGTTGCTCGTGCGATCAAATCGCCAAAATAACATCTTAAACAACGAATTTAACACCAAAACTCATGAGATTTTTAAGATAGTTCAAACTTCCTATTTTCTCAACCAAAGGTTCGAATCACATCAAATCACTTTCGTTTCTCACCAAATTTTACAGATATGATTTAAATATTATAACGGACCTGTACCGGGCTCCGAAACCAAAATATGGGCCCGATACCAATAAGTTTACACAATGTTCAATTTTCATAAACTACTATATTTTCAGTTAAATAATTTTCTTCAAAAATTCATATCTCGGGTTAGGGACCCCAGAATTCGATTCCGAGCTTATGCCCAAGTATCATATTTTATTACGGACCCTCCAAAAATATCGGAACATGGGTCCAAGTCCATTTACCCAAAATGTTGACCGAAGTCTACTAAAATCATCTTTTTAAGCCAAAAATCATTATTTCTTAAACTTTTTCACACAAAAGCTTTCCGGAAGCTCGACCGGAATGCGCACACAAATTGAAAAAATAACAATGAGGTTTTTAAGGCCTCAGAATACGGAATTAGATTCTAAAACGAAAGATGACCTTTTGGGTCATCACAGATACATTAAAATACAATTAAAAAAGAGGTAACAGAATCTTCAAGTTGCTCAGCCCCAAACTTCGTCGTATTTGTTCAAGAACAACCCTAATGTCGTCTCGTAGAGAGGGCCGCGATTCTGAATCGATACGTCACTGTTCCCGTTTTGATCAAGAACCCTAGGAGAGGAAACACTTGTTAGGTTGGGTTTTTATGGAGATAGCAGAGGACCTGTGGGAGGCTAAAAAAGTGGGCGTTAAGTGGAGAGGAGAGCTGAGATTGCAGTTAAAACTTAATGATTGTGGGATTAAATTAACATTGTGAATTGGGAGGGGATGAACACTTCTGTTAATTCCAACAGTGAGGCCACAATTGTGTGCAGGGGCAGATACAGAAATTGCCATTGGCGTTAGCAAAACAGAGAGATTCTTCAATGGAATAAAACTAGAGAGAGGGCGGAGAAAAATCTGAAAGAATGAGAGAGAAAAATAATGCAAAGCGTATTTTATGGCTTAAGGGTAGGAGATGACCATAAATAGATATCTGTCTATAAAAATAAAAGGTAACTATAAAATATAATTTTTTAAATGGATATTTATTTAAAATAAATAAGATATTAACTTTTGCAACCGTAGGTAAAAATTTTCATATTGGGCCAAAATACTTTACAAGCCCATACTTTTGTTGGCACGTGCGAGATCAGCAGCCTCCTGTTCTCCTATCTGCTGCCAATTATTAGGGTTTCTGAGGTTTCACAATTAACATCGCCGTTTATTACTTTACAGAGAGAGAGGGAGAGAGAGAAACGAAATGGGTAAGTGAAAGCATAATTCTTTTGTTAAACTTGTTATGTTTTTTTTTTACGATTTTGTTGAGTTTTTGTTTTTGGTTGTAATAGCAAGAATCAAAGTTCATGAGCTGAGGGGAAAATCAAAGACTGAGCTTTTGGCTCAGTTAAAGGATCTGAAAGCAGAACTCGCTCTTCTCCGTGTTGCTAAGGTCACTGGCGGTGCCCCTAACAAACTCTCCAAAATGTAAAGTTTTCTACCCCTTTTAATTTCTTTTACTGTACGAATGAAATTAATATATTTAGAATTTTACATAAAAAATTACCGTAAAATAACAGTCCTTTATCTGTTGGTTAATGTAGTATCACAGAAGCAGAAGTCACTAATATCTTACCTTGTTTTTGACTACAAGTTTCTTATAGTTTTTTCTTTTTTTAACTATGTGCTCAGTCAAACAACGTCACATAATATGGGGCACAGTAAATAGAATATTTACTGTAATTTGCTGGTCTTTTATGATGGAGGGATAAATGTTCTGAAATGAAATGCGGGTTGTTAATGCAGTATCACAGAAGCAGAAGTCACGCAAATATCTGTGGCTTTGGCTTGTCTTAGATTACAAGTTTCAAAAGTTTTTTTTATAACTATGTGGCTAGTAAAAAAGTGACACATAAAATGGAATGTAGTGAATATATAGATAGCTACTGTAAATTGCGGGTCTTTTATGATGGAGAGATTAATGTTCTAAAATGAAATGTGGGTTATTAATGCAGTATCACAAAATTCAAAAGTCTTTTCTTATATAACTATGTGGCTAGTCAAAAATATTACCTAAAAGGGATGTAGTGAATATATAAATAGTTACTGTAAATTGTGAATTTTTCTTCTTCTTTGTGATGGAGAGAGTAATGGTCTGAAATGAAATGTGGTTTGATTCAGTAAGGTGGTGAGGTTGTCAATAGCACAAGTATTGACTGTGATATCACAGAAGCAGAAGACAGCACTGAGAGAAGCTTATAAGAACAAGAAGTACTTGCCGCTTGACCTTCGTCCCAAAAAGACCAGGGCCATTCGTAAACGTCTTACCAAACATCAGGTATTTTAATTTTCTCATTTTTATCACTATGCTGTTCTGATCTTTTACTGATTTCGGTCTAAAGCGGATGCTTTGTGTTTCATGGAGTAATACGTGTTCCACTTGTTGGTCTTTCAATTGAGTGATGATCGGGAAAATTTAATTCCAAGTTGTTTGTGATATATGTTATATATCTATAGGATTTCAATGTCAGACTTGAAAATAATGTGATTTTCTGTGATGCATTAAAATGTTTAATGCTATTAAACAGCTTTGTCTTCAGGAAGGATTCTTTTTTTCCCATCTGTGTTTCACGAGTTATGTAATGGATCTCATGAACGGGAAACAAGCAACATTTGTAGTCACTGATTATCTGAATAGCATCTCCTAGCAGAGACAAATAAACATTTATTCGTTTCATTTGCCTAAGCCTTGGACAAAGTTACCTGGTATTTGTGCTAGTGGAAGTTAGCAGGTGTCTAGTGTAATAATCAAGTGCCAGCTCCGATACCACCATTATTAAAATAACAATATAAAGAGACTGTTTGAATATCATTTGTTACATCCTTCCAACTTGGATTCCTTAATGTTCACATGTCTTTGATCATTTTCCTTTGTGATACTCCGTTGTTTGTTTGGATTTAGGGAAATAGGAAATATAAGGGGAGATAGATAACTTTTCCCCCCTATAGCATACAAATATAAGAAGAGGTAGAGACCTAGCACAGCAGTTTTCCCACCTCTCTGAAAATAGTTCAGCGTAGTGTTTACACCAATTTTCATCACGAACAAAAAAGTTGTTCTAGCAATGGTATGCTCATTTTGCTTTGTTCCTTCATGACGAAGTTATTCTGATAGGAAGGTTTGGAGGTCAAGCATTAGGGTTGTAGGTTAGGGGGTAGTAGAACTTTACTTACTTCATACCGGGGGTGAGGCGGGGTTGAATTAGGGTTGATCTTAGATGGCTTGCAGTTTATGTTGAATCCATACTATCCTTGCTGTTTATCTTAGCCCCGAGCCTTAGTTACTGATTACTGTTATTGCATGTCATTTATCTTTTGGTTGTTATGCTTCTGTTACTATTACGGTTTCTACTGGAGTTACTAATGAATTGTCTTTTCTTGTTTTTTGAGCCGAGGGTCTATCGAAAGCAGCCTCTCTGCCCTATCGGGGTAGGGGTAAGGTCTGCGTACACATTACCCTCCCTAGACCCACTTTGTGGGATTTTACTGGGTTGTTGTTGTTGTTGTAATTAGGTCCATCAATTGCTCAGAAATGCTAGGATTGATTTCTTGATCGAACTTCAAGGTTTGAACTTCAACCAAAATGTTTGTTTGAATAGAAGTGTGCTTGTCATTATTTGTCACTGCCACTATAGGCTTAAACCTGGATGGTTGTAGCATGATCATTTTGTTGAAGTTTTAAAGGTTTTTGCCGAAGAACTGACCCGATAGCCTCTATCTAAATCGTAATATTGAAGCTATTAAACACTGGATTACTTGTTATGTTGAGACTTGAGAGCATTTGTTTTAAATTCACAGAAATAGATTTTCTTGTTTATACACCTCTTCTTCGCCGCGCAGACTCTTGCTTCTTTACTTCTTGTTAATAACTTAATCATGGTTCAATATGCAGGCATCTTTGAAGACAGAAAGGGAGAAGAAGAAAGAGATGTACTTTCCAATTAGAAAGTATGCCATTAAGGTTTAAATTGATCCAATTTAGATAGTTTGTGATGTTAGCATTTGCAGAGCAAAGCTGAGGATCGTATTTTTACCATTTTGCAATGTTATATTTTGTATTACTACTATTATTGCATTATGAAGTTGGAGTTTTATTATTTTGTTTGCCTTCTTTTTCTCGCTTATTAGATGCACAGAACAAGTGGATGATTATTGTGCAAGAACTCGTGTTAATGGAGTTTATTTTGATTCTTCTTCTCCGATTATCAAGCTACTAAGTGGCCGTTTCGACATAAGAATTGTAAAATTTCGAAATAAGTAATTGTTTTTTCAAGTGAAAATGGTATTTGAAAATTAGAGTTGTGTTTGGACGTGAATATAATTTTGGGTTGTTTTTGGCTTTTTGTGATTAATCTCAAGTAAATTTTTTGAAAAATACTTTTTTGGAGTTTTTCAAAATTTCGAAATATTCAAAAATTCATATTCAGGTGAAAATTAAAACTTCGAAAGAAAGTAAAAATAATTTTGAAAAAAAAAGGAATATTTTTATGGCCAAACGGGATTCTTGTCCTGCAACATTCCAACGAGAGGTTGAGAGTGTTCTTGCCTTATCATATACATGCTAGATATACTTAAAAGAAAAAAACTTATCATTCTTAATAGGTTCTGTTAGCTGCAAAGAAAGCCTAAGTGCTATTTTTTCTGACTCTTAATTGGGAAACAAATATATAGATTTTGTTTTTCTCAAAGCATTCTAGCGGAACATTTGTATTTTAACTTTACTTTTATTCCACTTATATCTGGGACTAGGCGAGTTGATGCCCGTGCATATTTAAGTTTAGGTAAAAGTCGTTTATATCAAATAAATTTTATAATTCTTAAAATAGCAAAATTTAATGTTTTACCAGATATAAAAAAAAGTTAATATTTTATGTTATAAATCTTGCAAACTCTGAATGTGATAAAGGAACTGATCTTACAATACGATATATATAGTGTAAACTCTCTTCTTACAATAGGAAGTTCATATAATTTCTAAATTAAATTCTACATGTATCAGCATTGGCGGACGCACGTGATGGCAAGCGGGTTCAGTTGAACCCACTTCATCAAAAAATAATATTGTGTATATATATAAATTACGAATAAAGTTGCGTAAATTTTGTATAAATATTTTATTTGAACCCACTTGACAACTACTATTTTACGACTAAAGTTATGTACTTCTAAGATTGAATCCACTTGCATAAAATCATGGGTCTGCTACTATGTATCAGATAAATTACTCTTGTTTATATCAAGTTTAAGTATTTCTCCCTTACATATGTAATTTGCTTTGGAGTTGTTACTTGAAGTTTTGTCACTCATTAAAGATGTTGTTTGTAACTTATTAATAATTTTTTCACTCATCTTAATAGTTTAAAAGTTTAAATTGTTGAACCAGACAAGTTTACCTTATTGTCAAATAGTATATTTTTATTTTATGTTTACGTAAAATTGATTAATTGATTTTTATATTCTTAGGTGAGGTTATTGAGTTACATATTCTTTTTCTTTTGTTATGCTAGGAATATTTTTGTTGTCGTTTACCGCTAAACTTCCATGGATGCTCTTTTTTCTTTAAATAAAATAAGTTTTATATCTCTGACTATCTTATGTCTGTTAACCTTAGTATGGTTAAGACCTCTCAACAAAATAGATACTATTTGACCAACGTTAATCAATAAAGCGTTATCAACTTAGTAATTATCATTTAAAATTTAATCACTTTATTGTATGTTGTCTGTAATTCTGTATCTTATCCAGTCTTAATAGTTAAAACTTTTAAATTATTGCATGTGACAAATTTACTCTAATGTCAAACAAAACATTATTATATTATCTACGTAAAGTTGGTGCTTGATTTTTTCATTTTTGTTTCGGTAAGGCGGTTGGATTTATAGTATTACTAGTGTTAGTGTACATGCGTTGCACATGTACATCGCGTTAATCATTATTAAATATATACAAAATAAAAAATTGTTGAAAAATAGCAATTGAAGTTAAAATAAAATGCAATATATGTTTAAATAATAAAAACTAATTTACATTGACAGAGTAGTTAAATTCAATATCTTTTAAACATGCAAAAGATGATGAATTTTGTTGGATTAGTACGCACATTTCGTACGCACGTTGTACGTGTACACCTAAGTATAAATTTTATTAAACAAATGCATAAATATAATATCAAAAATCACATTTGAGTTATTATAAAATAAAAGTTAAAAAATTTATAAATTCATAAAAATGATGATTGTTGTTCTTATTTAGCTAAGCCAAGGAAGAAACTCGGTCTGCGAATATTTTCAATCATCTCAATCAGTTAGATCGACTAAAGTTTATTCCAATTTTATAATTTGAACTTCAATTTACAAATTAAAATACTTCCTCTTTAGTTTCAACAAGAATGTTTCTTCTTATTATTTTTTTTAATTTTTTTGGTACACAAATGTTTTAAGTTTAATTGTAAAAAAAAGGGAAGATCTACTAATTGACACAAGATGTCTGTTTTTTGCTGTCAAACAAAATAAAAATTACTCTATTCCTGGTCAATGACAAATACTATAGGAATTGTTTCCAACTTATCAGAAAGAATAAATCTCTATTGCAAAAGTAAAAATTGCTAAATTTTGATTAATTTAAGCTTTTATTTTTATTTTGAGAGATTTTTCATTCTCTGTCCAAGGATATAATTATGCATCCAAATATTGTCTTTTTATAAAAAGGAGAATTTATGATTGAAAACATATTTAGAATTTAATATCATCCTAGCATATGAGTGAAAATATAAGATTCATGCATGTGAATATCAGATTTAGAATTTATTTTTATCACATATCACAAATATAGTATTTCATTTTTGCATGTCTACAGTTGCTTCAGATTTTAATTTGAATTGAAACTTTTTAAAAGTAAATTCGATTTAATTTAAAAAATATATTTAATTGTCTATATTACGAAAAATATATTTTTGTCTATATTTAGTTCTCATTTAAATTGAACCATTTTAATAGTAAGTTCAATTTGATTCAAAATAATATATTTAATTGTCTATTTTGTGAAAAAAGCATTTTTGAGGAAAAATTTACATAGATACTTTGCTTGCTTATTTTTCTTAAAAATTTTATTTATGATATTTTCCCTTTTGTATTAATTTTCTACTTACATAAAACATATTTATAAATGGCGCCTTCTAATTTTAACCTTGCATTATTTTATTATATCCACGTATAAAATGGAAAGAGCTTTAATATTGCTTAGATTTTTGCAAATATTGTTTATTCATAAAGTTATATCTTTAAAAATAGTATTAATTTTGAACTCACTTTTGGACAAAGGTTGGTGCAATTATTATTAATAGATTTCAACCGTAACATTACGTTGACATCATCACAGAGATGTAATTAATCTCATAAGGAAATCGTTATTCAAATACAAGTTTAAACAGATATTTGTACCTAAAATAAAGAACTATTTAATGTTAAGGCTAGTGTTTACATGTTAAAAGGAAAAGTATCTCTATATATATATATATTAAATCAAGAAAGTTACCGTATATAATTAACATTATGGTTAAGCCAAGTGGCAAGCTAATAAATATCAATAGTATATGGTAATTTTATTCTATATTTGAATATATATATATATATATATATATATATATATATATATATATACGGAATTTGAATTAAAAGATAATTTCGAATTTATAGATAAAGTTCTAAAATTCAATTTAAATTAAAAATAAAATTTATCTTTTTTTTTTATCATGTTATCATATGCAATCATGTTAGGAACTTTTGTTATTTTTTCTAATTATTTAAATATTACTTCGCCTCTACAAACAAAAAAAAACTACTCAATATAACTATAAAACTCTTTCACATTTAAAATCCTATAAGTATAGTTCTTTAAAACACTGTAGCTAGATTTGAATAAAATGAAATTCTTTTAAAATAAATGTAATATATAGGGTACACGTCTATGTTTATCTAAATAACAAAAAGAGTTTACAAAACCAAATAAAAATTTATTTACATATATAACAAAGTAAACATACATGCTAGAGAAAGAAACATCACAAAATCGGTCAATATTAAAAAAAAAAAGTTGTTTCTTTTTTCTTCTTGAAGAATATTTGTTTCAAGAGTCAATTTGCATAAATGGACATCAAACAAATAACAAAAATTTAGCTATACAATTGCTATCATTAATTTCAGTTTAGCATATTCAAGGAATTGAAGGGTATAAGCTGATATCCGTTCATTTAGGTGTAGTCAGACCAATATTGCAAGGGTATAATATTTTTTTCGTAGAAAAATATTAGTTTTGAATCATTAGATTACGTGAAAGGTTTTTTTTTTTCAAACTCAACAAGAGAGAAATTGGTTTCTAATTGATAGTTTCTATAGCGACTTTTAAGTGTAACAAAGAATATATATAAAGAAAAAATTGGTATGACGTGAAATATTTTTTTTTAAAATGTAAACAAATTATTTCGAAAAAAAATCTTTACTTTTTTTTTTAATTCAAAGATAATAAAAAGATAAGATATTTTTTAACATTAGTAGAGAGTTTTAAAATTATTATAATAGAAATTATATCATGGATAAACTCAAAAAATCGAAATCTTATGGAATATTTACATAATATCCGGCCATATTTATTGTTTACTTTTTATAGCTAATATAAATATATTATATACCGATAACACACAATTATACACATATTATATATGGATTATATATAAATTACACATCATTCAATTTTTAAATTTAAGTGGTCGGGTGAGCACCTATTTAGGCTGATTAGATAAAGCCAAAAGAAAAATATGAAATAATTTCAACCAAAGACTAAAAATATAATTAAAGTTCATATGTAGATAATTTTTATTAAAACTCATCCTTTTATAGTGAAATAAATTAATTTTTTGTAACAAAAGAAATAACGACATAAAAAATAAGATAAAAGAAAATAAATATTGAAAAAATGTTGGAAAGATCTAAAAATGAGAAATAAAAGATGATAACAAATTTCTTCTTATGTTTCATCTTTTTTGAGAATAAATTTTTTGAAAGTTAATCTCATTGATTTCAAATATTGTTTTTTTCAACTCAAATACATAGATTATAAGATAAGGATATCTTAGAATATTTTTTTAATTTATATTATGTGTCGTTTTTAAAAAAATTACTATTACTAACAAACTAATATGATATTCGAATTTGAATTGGAATGCAATTTGAGTAGTTTGCATTGAGCTTAAGCCAAGTACGGTGCCGAAAACTAAACTACTTGACAATTTTAAGACAATATATGCATTGTTTTATAATAATAATCAACTAATTTAACATTTGATGATTCAAAGAACAAAATTTTTGTATATATAGGGTGTTAAAAATTCAAATTCTGGGGCTAGAGATATCAATAAATTTAAAGCGGAGTCATACTGAAATAAATCCGGTCAAAGAATCATTTAAATTTTTAGATAGCCGATTAAAGTGAATTTTAAATTAACGATAATATCTTCATTTGCATCATTATAAAGATAATCATTATTATAATATATATAAAGTTTTAGAAATTGAAATTTCAGAATAGAAATATTTTTTGAAAGATAAAATCATACCGAATAAGAGTTCAAATCGTAGTATAAGAGTCATGCCGTAATCAAAGAATCGTTTATATCGTGTCAACCTTTGTGCTTTGCCATAAATATGAGTTATTATTTCACTTTGTGTGTATTTTTAGGTTCCAATGACACCTATAAGAATAGTGCAAAAATAAAATTATTACTACAGAATTAAGAAAATGTTTGTCTTTTTTCATGTAGTGTTTCTTAATTAATATCGTACGACTATCTATAATTATTTAGAAGGTTTAAATGTTAAGGTTATTTGCATATAATTCAAATAACTCAGATATTTAACATGGTTAATGTCAAATATCAAAATGGAGTAAAAAAAATTCACTAGCTAAAGAATTTTTTATATTTTTAGATAGCCAACTAAAATGAGTTTTGAACTAAGAATAATAGTTTCAATTACATTATTATAAAAATAATTATTATTAAAAAAATAATGTTTTAGAAACAGAAATTTTAAGAAAGAAATATTTTTTAAGAGATATCAACACACCAAATAAGAGTTCAAGTAGTAGTAAAAGAGTTAAGTCTTATCCAAAGAGTCATTGTCTCAACATTTGATTGTATTGCCTTATATATGAGTTATTATTTTGCTTCCTGACTATTTTTAAGATCCAATGACACTAGCAAGAATGGTATCAAAAAAAAGAAAAATAGAAGAAATGGTTAATTTTTTTCATGTAGTTAATATCCAATGATTATCTGTATTTACTGAGAAAGTGTAAATTTTAAAATTATTTACATACAATCCAAATAACTTAAATATTTAATATGATTAGTGTCCGTGTATCCGCGCGGGTACTAATACTAGTTATAATTAATATTACGTATTATCCTATATATTAGGAGTTTGTACATAGTTCAAATAAGGAAAATATTTAATAACCCAAATTCTAATTGATTTCAAATTAGTCCTAAATAGTAGTAGTAAATTAATTAAATTATAAGTTTACAATTTGTCCAATCTAAAAGCTATTTTAAAGGGCAAAAAAGGCGAACGACATTTCGCTAAGGGCCTTCGTGCTTTTAATATAGTACTAGTCTAAGCGTACGCGTGCGCGTGTTCTTCGTGTTAATGAAAATAATTTTTTAAAAATAATATAAAAAATATTCAAAAGATGTAGTTGCGTTATAATATAAAAATTTATAAAAATTTGCAAGTTTCAAAGTGATAGTCATATTTAGGAGTTTAATCCACTCTATTATATTCCTACCTCTATAATTCCAATAGGCATCCAAAGTCAATGATTATTAACCGTTCGTATAAAATTTTAGCTCGATCATTATTTTAATTACCTATAATTTGTTTCTAAAGCACTTCTTTTACTTGAGACCCATTACATATATACGTCATTTTACTGTTCATATTCCTTTGTACAAAATATTAATCAATCTTTTTACCATTTAAAAAAGATTTTATATTTAAAAAAGATTATAATTTGATCATTTTTAATATTTAGACAATAAAAATGGACAAAGAATTTGAGTATGTTCAATGAAAAAGAACGTCCTAATTGCTAAGTCTAAACCCATGCCTACATGTCACCTCAAATAAGAATTATCGTTAATTCTTCCCTATTATTTTTATCAAAATTATGTTTTTCATGCACTTTTTTTTTATGTTCCCTTTTAAATATTAGTTCTAATTTTTAACATTTAGTTCTATCAACTGACTATTATAAGTTTTTTACTTTGTATAATAGTAATTAAATAAATAGTGGATAAATTTCTTATTTTATCTTTTTTAAATAAATTTTTTTTCACCATCTTCTCTAGATAGGTTGATTAGTATTATTCTCATATCTCTCTTATATGACAAAGCCTTCAATGTTTTATGTTGATGACTTGGTACTTTTTCTGTATGAGAAGATATTTGCGTTGGTACCCAAATTCAATTGGAAAAGTGGAAATTGTTTGTAAAATTGATTGTTAACAAATTTATCAAATATAAAATTATTTCTTTAATAGAATATTCTAATTCTTAAGGATATAAGGGGGAAAAAAGCAACAAAAAAAAGAGAGAGAGAGAACGTGTTTACGACAACTAAAATATTGCCGAATACAAATGTTGTGAAAGTGAAATTAAATTTAATGTTATGATTTTTTTATATAGTTCAAATAAGGAAGATTTATTAATTAAAAGTTTAGTTAATTTCAAACTCCTAAATATTAGGAAAACAATTTAAATGACAATTTTGTCTAGTGTAAAATCTATTTTTAAGGGGCAAAAAAAGCGAACAATATTTCGCTAAGGGCCTTCGTGCTTTTAATATAGTATAGATATCGATTACATTTCTTTTTTCCTTTATGGTAGGAGTATTTTTTATTTTTGACAACTAAACTTTCATAGATCCTCCTATTCTAAAAATAAAATAGGTTTATGTTATTTTGCCATTTTCTTTATTAGCCATATATATTTTAAGACTCCTCTCAGTAAGATCGATGATATTTGTTATCACCTTGATTTAAGAAAATCATAGATTTAATTGAAGTTTTTGTATAACTAAATCTTTTACATATCCAACTTAAGTTAAAAGTTTACGATTGATTTAACCAAGTTATCCTTAAATAAATACAATTTTTTAATAATCTATTGTTTGGGAAATATTTGTACATTTAAAATTTTACTCATTAACAACCTAAGATCCCGAAATCATTTTATGAAAAATCTTATAATGATCTCTCGTAAATTTTGAAAAATTATATTCTCTTTGATACTCAAGTTATTAGTGGAGATTGTTTTCACCTCTTGTGCGCATTGGCGCACTCTATCACTATAATATTTCAACAGAAAACATATTTTCCATGAAAATATTTTACTCTATATTAACAAGATTTTGTTTTACGAATATTATGTACATTCATTATTAAAGTATTATAATAATATAAACATAATTATTTGATCAAATAAAATTAAAATAAAAGTTTGGTAAAATTTCGAACTGACTTATGCATTTGGATGTGGCTTAGTTAAAGAATTCATTCGATATTAGTAATGTAAACATATTTATTTTGTTTTACCTAAATAAAAAATGTAACAAAAATAACAATAACTATTAAAATACAAAAATTTTAAAAAAATTATTAGTTAACAAATTCTCTATTTGTGAAATAAATATATAAGGGCATTAAACTAACAAATTCTCTATGTGTGAAATAATTATATAAGGGCATTTTGAAGGTTTTTGTCACGACCCAGATTTTTCACCCTTGGGAGTCGTGATGGCGCCTACTAACGTGAGCTAGGCAAGTCAATCCTTTAACTACTTACTTCATTGTTCAACTATTTCTTTTTAACAAATATAAGGCGATAACGTATAAACAACGGAATTTTAAATTAAAGCGGAAGACATCAATAAAATATCTGAAATCTATGTCTAATACAATTACTCAAGCCTTAATCACCCAAAACCTGGTGTCACAGTGTCACAGACGGTCTAAGACTGCTAAATACAAGGTCCGAGAATGAAAGACACACTGTTTCTGAAGCAAAAAGATGAAACAGGAAATAAAAGATAGAGGAGACGCCAGGGCCTGCGGACGCCTGCAGGTCTACCTTGGATCTCTGCGTGGACTGAAGGTAGCCTTCAACTACGGTCCAAGAGCTGCTCCGGGATCTGCACATAGTGCAGAGTGTAGTTTCAGCACAACCGACCCCATGTGCTGGTAAGCGTCTAGCCTAACTCGGCGAAGTAGTGACAAGGCTAGGACTAGACCACCAAATAAACCTGTGCAGTTATATAATATACAGCGAAAAGTAAAGCAGGAATAAACAAGTAAAGATGGGAGGGGGAAACATGCTTTGGGGAATAACAGGTAAAAACAGAATATCAAGAGAATAAAGGAATCAAAATTCAACCACTAACAAGAATAAGGAAAACAAAAGCAGATTTCACTTTCTTTTCACATCTTGTTACAGGCGTGCAACCCGATCCCATTTCTTGTATCTCGTGGCAGGCATGCCACCCACTCCAATTTCTTGTATCTCGTGACAGGCGTGCCACCTACTCCCATTTCATTTATATCGTGGCAGGTGTGCCACCCGCTCCCATTTCATTTATCTCGTGGTAGGCGTACCACCCGCTCCTATTTCATTATATCTTGTGGTAGGCGTACCACCCGCTCCCATTTTATTATATCTTGTGGTAGGCGTACCACCCGCTCCCATTTTATTTATCTCGTGTAGGCGTACCACCCGCTCCCATTTCATTATATCTTGTGGTAGACGTACCACCCGCTCCCATTTCATTATATCTTGTGGTAGGCGTACCACCCGCTCCCAGTTACAAGCCAACAATAATCACAAGGAATCCCGGCAAGGGAACAAGGACAATATAACAACTTTCCGGCAAGGGAACAATGATATTTCAACAACATCCCGGCAAGGGAATAATAATATCAAAACAAACAACCCGACAATGAATTATTAATATCAAACAAACATCCCGGCAAGGGAACAATGGTGATAATAACTTATGAAGCGCAATAAATCACAACGGAGTCATAACAATTATAATACAAAACTCACAGGCATGCTTTACACCAACGTATAGATACTCGTCACCATGCCTATACGTCGTACTCCACAATTAACATGTAGCAAATAAGACACAACTCCTAATACCTCAAGCTAAGGTTAGACCAAACACTTACCTCGATGCCATGAACACAATTCACGATTCAATTATAGCTTTACCCCTTGATTCCACCACCAATTCGCTTGTATCTAGTCACAAGTTACTTAATTACATCAATAAACGCACCCCAACACATGAAAATGAGTTTTCTAAAGTTTTACCCAAAAAGTCAAAAATCACCCCTGGCCCACATGGTCAAAACCCGAGGTTCGAACCAAAACCCGATTACCCATTCTCTCACGAACCCAAATATATGATTTGTTTTGAAATCGGACCTCAAATCGAGGTCCAAATCCCCAATTTTTGAAAAATCTAGGTTCTACCCAAAACACCCAATTTTCCCTATGAAAATCATTGATTTTGAGTTGAAATCATGTTAAAAGATGTTAATGATCGAAGAAAACTAGTTAAAAATGACTTACAATTGATTTGGAGAAGAAGAAGCCTTTGAAAAAAATCGTCCTAGGGTGTTTATGTTTTGAGAGGATATGAAAAATGGGTTTAAAATCGGTTAAGTATAAAAGTTACAGGTCGCATGTATGGGAAATGCGAACAGGGGTTCGTAATTGCAAACCCCGACCTCTGCTATGTTGGGAAATGCGAAACAGGGCTCGCTTTTGCGAACCCTTTAGGAAAATAGGACCTTTGTATTTGCGAACAGCATGTCGCATTTGCGACTTGGGAATTGCGAAGAATGGGTCGCATTTGCGACCCAAGGCTGAACAGGGATTTTCGCATTTGTGGAAGAATACTCGCATTTGCGAGAAAGGCAGACCTGGGCTATTTTCGCATTTGCGATCCAACCTTCGCATTTGCGAGCTAGGCTTCGCAAATGTGAAGCCTGCAGGCCTGGGCACACCAACTAAAATTCTGCAATTTTTCTAAGTTTAAAATGCACCCCGTGACCTATCCAATACTCACCCGAGCCCTCGGGGCTCCAAGCCAAATATACACACAATCTCAAAACATCTCACGGACTTATTCGTGTACTCATATCACAAAAATAACATCAGAAACCTCGAATAAAACCTCAATATTAATGAAATTTCTCAAAACTTCTTTAAACACCAAACTTTCCAATTAAGGTCCGAATCATGTCAAACGGACTCAGTTTCTTACCAAACTTGACAGAATTATCTTAAATCATATATAAGACTTGTACCTGGCGCCGGAACCAAAATACGGGCCCGATACCAACATGTTCTAATCAAAATTCATTTTCAAATCCTTTAAACAATTTCAGAAAATAATTTTCTTTAAAAATTCATTTCTCAGGTTTGGAACCTCGGAATTTGATTCCGGGCATACGCCCAAGTCCCATATTTTCTTATAGACTCTCCGGGACCGTCAAATTACGGGCCCAGGTCTGTTTACCCAAAATGTTGACTGAAGTCAAATTAATTCATTTTATAGTCAAAATTTATCCTTTTTCACATATTTTCACATATAGGCTTTCCGGTTACGCGCCCGGACTGCGCACGCAAATCGAGGTGATACTAAAAGAGATTTTTAAAGTCTCGAAACGCAGAATTCCTTTTAAAAACAAGTGATGACCTCTTGGGTCATCACAATTTTATACCAGAAACTTATCACATTAGCCACGTGACCTGAAGGTGACAATGTTGATTGAAAAATTATTTTGATATCTCAAAAAAAATATTCCAAAACTATATCTAGAGTCATTTTCTTAATATTTTATTAATAAGTCTTTATCATAGTAATTATTTTGAATATTTTGTGTAACAGATTATAAATTAAATGTGACTACTTGATTAGCCTTAATGGCTTTCATTTTGAAACCACCTTTTGAATAGTCCTTATATGACTATTATGAGATTTGCACATTACTATCCCGAAAGTCAAAATAACGTTTATTTAATATTAATGGCTTAATCTTAATGGATTTGTTTTCTGCCGTTGCTTACTAACTTATGTCCACTTTTGGACTATATAATTCATTCTACATTTACTTTGAAAGGCAGACAAACAAAAACGTGTATGAAACAGATAGTAAAACTCTTCTTCTAAACTGCTTTCATTGCTGGGTTTTATTTTGTTTAAGCTTTGTTATTTCTGCTCCTAGTTATACTAGAAGAGCTTGTTCAATCCTGTGGGATACGCCTAATATTATTCATCTCGATGTGAGCGAAATATCCCTAAGGACAGTGTCTTTGACACGCCTCAAGCTAAACCGTTTATTCTCCATAATCTTCCAACTTTTTCCAACAATCTTAAGGATATTTTACGTTGTTATTATGGAGAATAACGCTGCTAATGTTGTTGTTGATGCTACTACTCCTGCTGCACCAACTGTTTCTGTTGCTAGTTTTGGTGGAGATAATTTTAACCGCAAGCACGCTGATGTTGACAATGGAAAAGAAATTGCTACTAGAAGCAGCCTTGTGGAGGAGAACAACCGTCAGAGAAAATCAAGTAACATGTATGATAAAAGAAATTGTTATAAACCCAAAACTAACAATCAAACCTTTAAGAAAAAAGGCAACTGCTTTGTGTGTGGCACGCCTAGCCACTATGTTGTTCAATGCCGAAAAAGAGTTGGGAATGACAATCCCACTAAGGCTAAAGTAAATTTGACTGAAGCCAAAGTGGATGATATAATTGTTGCGGTTGTTTCCCAAGTGAACCTTGTGGCCAATGTGAAAGATTGGGTGTTAAATTCTGGAGTCACTAGGCACATATGTGCTAACAAAAAAGACTTTGTGTCTTACACCCAAGTTGAGGAGGGAGAAGAAGTTGTCTATCTTGGTGACTCAAGAACTACTCAAGTTCTTGGAAAAAGTAAAGTTCTTCTCAAACTCACATCTGGAAAAACTTTGGCATTGAATGACGTATTGCATGTTCTTAGTATCTGAGCCAATTTGGTCTACGTGGGATTATTAGAAAAAGAGGGGGTGAAGGTTTCTTTTGAATCTGATAAGGTCGTGTTGACCAAGAATAATAACTTTGTTGGCAAGGGTTATTATAACCATGGCTTGTTTGTACTCAATGTTATCAATGAAAATGCTAGTACTTCTGCTTACTTGATTGATTCTTTTAATTTATAGCATGCTATATTAGGACATGTTAGTTTATCTTATATTAAAAAAATGCATTCTGAAGGTCTTATTTCAAACATTAATTTTTCGAATATTGATAAGTGTGAAGTTTGTGCAGAAGCTAAACAAACTAAGAAATCATGTGCTTAAGTATTTAGAGAATCTGAATTATTAAGTTTAATTCATACTGATTTAGGAGACTTGAAATAAACTATGACTAGAGGAGGGAAAAAATATTATGTGACTTTTATAAACAATTTTTCTAGATATACAAAAGTTTATTTGTTGAGAAATAAAGATGAAGCTTTTGATAAGTTTTTAATTTATAAATCTGAAGTAGAAAATCAATTAGATAAGAAAATCAAAATAGTTAGATCCGATAGAGGTTGAATTTATTTTGTTGAATGATTATTGTGAGAAAGAAGGTATAATTCACGAGATAACTCCGCCATGTTCTCCACAATCAAATGGTGTAGCGGAAAGAAAAAATAGTACTTTAAAAGAAATGATGAATAGTGTGATTGTTAGTTCTGGTGCTGCGGATAATCTTTGGGGTGAAGCCATTTTATCTGCTTGTCATTTACAGAATAGAATTCCTTATAAGAAAACGGGTAAAACTCCTTATGAGTTGTGGAAAGGGTATCCACCTAATTTGCGAGGGGTGAAGGAGTGGGGGGGAGTGCCTTGCTAAAGTTATGTTGCTTGATCCTAAGAAAAGAAAAATAGGATCTAAAACATCTGATTGTATATTTATTGGGTATGCTGAAAACAGTGCAGCATACAAATTTTTAGTAGTCAAAAGTGATGTACTTGAAAACAATACTATTGTTGAAACAAAAAATGCTGATTTTTTTGAAAATATTTTTCCTTTAAAATTTGAGAAAATTTCTGATGCTCCTATTATTCCAAGTGATAATATTTCACATATTCCAATTGTACAAAATAATTTTAAAAGTGAGGATTTAAGAAGAAGAAAAAGACCAAGGAAAGAAAAATCTTTTGGTAATGATTTTTATACTTATCTTGTGGATAATGATCCTTTAACATATTCTGAAGCTATTTCTTTGTATGATGCCTCATTTTGGACAAAAACTATTGATGTAGAATTAAATTCAATTTTACAAAATAAAACTTGGATTTTAATTGATTTACCTCCGGAAGCTAAACTCATTGGTTGTAAATGAATTTTTAAGAAGAAACTCAATCCGGATGGTTCCATTGATAAATACAAAGCTAGACTTATTGCAAATAATTTTATCCAAAAGCAAAATGTTGATTATTTTGTTACTTATGCTCCTGTAACTAGAATTTCCTCAATTTGTGTTTTACTTGCCTTGGCTTCTATTTAAAAACTTTTTATTCACCAAATGGATGTTAAAACTGTATTTTTAAATGGTGATTTAGAAGAGGAAATTTACGTGGAGCAACCTGAGGGTTGTATAGTGTCTGGCCAAGAAAATAAAGTATGTAAGTTGTTAAAATCTTTATATGGTCTAAAGCAAGCGCCTAAACAGTGGCATGAAAAATTTGATCAAGTATTGATTAGTGATGGTTTTTCATCAATTGAAGTAGAGAAATGTGTTTATACAAAATGTGTAGATGGTATATGTGTTATTATTTGCCTTTATGTGGATGATATGCTTATTTTTAGTTCTAGCCTTGATTTGGAACATAAAACCAAATTTTTCTTGTCTTCTAATTTTGAGATGAAAGACATGGGAGAAGCTAGTGTTATTTTAGGAATGAAAATTGTAAGAGATGACAATAGTTTAATGTTGACTCAATAACATTATGTTGAAAGAATTCTTAAAAAAATTGATAATTTTGATGTGGTACCTATAAGCACTCTTTATGATGCTAGTAGTCAATTAAAAAAGAATAAGGGAGATCCTATTGATCAAAATAAATATGCTCAAATTATTGGTAGCCTAATGCATTTGATGAATTTCACTAGACTTGATATTGCATATGCTGTGTGTAGATTGAGTAGATATACTCAAAATTTGAGTCATGATCATTGGATTGCATTAGTAAGAGTAATGAAATGTTTGAGAGGTATCATGAACTATGGTATTAAATATAGTGGATTTCCCACTGTACTAGAAGGATACAGTGATGCTAACTGGATCTCTGATTCAGATGAGACAAAATTCATTAGTGGTTATGTGTTCACCCTCGGTGGGGGTGTGGTGGCATGGAAATCAGATAAACAAACTATAATAGCTAGATCTACCATGGAATCTGAGTTTGTGGCATTGGAATTAGCTGGCAATGAGTTCGAGTGGTTAAAGAACCTTTTGGCGAGTACTCCACTAGGAATTAAACCGACACCTTCTATGTCAATGCATTGTGATTGCCAAGCTGCAATAGCCATTGCCAAAAATAAATCCTTTAATGGGAAGAGTAGACATATCCGATTGAGACATAATGTGATAAAGCAACTACTGAAAGATGGAATTATTTTCATAGATTATATGAAGTCAGAAGTGAATTTGGCCGATCCTCTGACTAAACCTTTGGGAAGAAAATTAATATCTGAAACATCGAGGGGAATGAGACTTTTGCCAATTTGAGTTATATCAACTATGATGGTAACTCAACCTATGTGATTAGAGATCCCATGAAGTAGGTTCATATGGGTAATAACAAGTCATTAGTTGATCAAATGTGCACTATTAAATTATGTCCCTTCCTACGGTGTATGTGTATAAATAGTGCAAGACTGCAAGGAATGGGAGGCTGAGTTATTAAACTCTTAATCTAATTCATAGCCTAATTTTAAGTGGTGTATCACACTGCAGAATACACTTGATAGATGGACCTATATGAGTGTGGAGTGGGGCCGCTCCTATGAAATTTATGGATTTTTTTTCTAGGGCACTCATGAAAACCAGGCGCGTGCATGGACTATTAGCGCAAAATCGCGACAAACAACAAAGTGTGTGCAGATATAATGTGATAGATAAGACACTAAACTTACAAAAGAATTCTTGGTTCATAGAAGTTTTAAACTTCACCAATTGTTCTATAAGTTTAATCTTATTTTATCTAGGTGTGGTTCATAGTCCAAGAAATACCACATTCGACACATTATGCTCATTTGTGAAACCCAATAAATTATTTTATTATTATTATTATTATTATTATTTTATATTCTTTTTGAGATATGTGGGGTATTGATAGAAAAATTATTTTGATATCTCAAAAAAATATATTCCAAAACTATGTCTAGATTCATTTTCTTAATATTTTATTAATAAGTCTTTATCATAGTAATTATTTTGAATATTTTGTGTAACAGAATATAAAATGTGACTACTTGATTAGCCTTAATGGCTTTCATTTTGAAACCACCTTTTGATTAGTCTTTATATGACTATTATGAAATTTGCACGTTACTATCCTGAAAGTCAAAATAGCGTTTATTTAATATTAATGGCTTAATCTTAATGGAATTGTTTTCTGCCGTTGCTTACTAACTGTTACGCAACGCCTTCCTGATGTTCTTTGGAAGGGCAAAGTAAGGCTAAGCAACCGATGTTAGTGCGATTGCTGTCCGCCAATGAGGTCCCCTTCGCACGCTAGACTAAATTATCAGTGCCGTGCGGGAAAACCAATGTCACAAGCAATTGCGGAAGCTAAGAGAGAATTGAGTTTTGAATGATGATGATGATTTTATTGATGACTGAAATGCTGATTACAAAAGATGCGGTGTCGAGGGGGAGAGACACCAGAAAATTGCTTGCTTGAAAATGTTTGATTGTTTGGTCCCCCTTAATAATGCTTAAAAAAAATAAACCAACATTACATGACAAGTCCTAATAAAGCTGTAGAAGCACACTGAATGAAAATGATGTAAACTAGCCTATAATTACAACGAAAAGGACTTAGTTTATTACAAGGTAGAACTAAGTCCGATGGCAACAACTTTGTCTTGCGGGTCAGGGTCTGCGCGCGCGTTGCTGTGGGCGCGCGCGACACTTGCTGTGTTGGCCTGAGGCTGGGCGCTGGTGCTTGGCATCAGGGTCTGTGCGCGAGGCGCTGCTGGAATGGGCCTGCAGCTGAGCGCTGGCGAGGCATCAGGATCTGCGCGCGCGACATTGTTAGGGCGCACGATGCTGTTGTCATTGGCCAGTCCTTGGGCGCTGGCGAGAGGCATTGGCGGGGCGACAAAAGGCGCATGCGCGCTTTTCACTTGGCGCAGCTAAGACCACGGGGCCGACCATGGCGCTAGGCATTGTGAGGCTTGGTAGGCGACCAAGGGGTCATGAGGCGTGTCCGGAAAGCAGCCCATGATTAGCCCATGCTCAGAATATAAAATGTGACTACTTGATTAGCCTTAATGGCTTTCATTTTGAAACCACCTTTTGAATAGTCTTTATATGACTATTATGAGATTTGCACGTTACTATCCTGAAAGTCAAAATAGCGTTTATTTAATATTAATGGCTTAATCTTAATGGATTTGTTTTCTGCCGTTGCTTACTAACTTATGTCCACTTTCGGACTATATAATTAATTCTACATTCACTTTGAAAGGCAGACAAACAAAAAAGTGTATGAAACAGAAAGTAAAACTTTTTTCTAAACTGCTTGCTTTCATTGCTGAGTTTTCTTTTGTTTAAGCTTTGTTGTTTCTGCTCCTAGTTATACTAGAAGAGCTTGTTGATTCCTGGGGGATACGCCTAATATTATTCATCTCGGTGTGGATGAAATATCCTTAAAGACAGTATCTTTGACACTCCTCAAGGTATAGTAGTCAACACGGAAAAGGGTTGTGCTGTAGTATATATATGAAGACTTTAGGTACAACAGCAGAGAAGCACAGATATTGCAAATTATCAAATATACCCTTGTGATGAAACAGACATGTTGACCGAGAGCTCTCTGCTATTCCCTCTTATATATATTAGTATATATATATATATATATATATATATATATATATATATATATATATATATATATATATATATATAAGTAGATGTTTGATCACATTTCTTTTACCTATTTGTCTCTTCCTCTTTTCACGTGTAACAAAGATTTAATCCCACTAGTAATAGGTAGTATGCACAAAAACTGGGAAGGGTGCTAGTAATAGGCAGTATCTTATCAAGAGAACTTAGAGAAGTGAACATTTTCCAAAAAAAGTTTCCAACCCTTCCCCCGTTTCCCATCCCCCATCAACCCCTACCAATCCATCCACACTCTCACCCCACCCCACCCCAAACTCCACCCAACCCACATAAAGCAAGTAAAACAACCGTTTTAGGCCCCATATTTGTGGGGCCCCACTTTTTATTACACCTAATAGACTATGTATAAGTTTAAAAAGAGTTCTGTAAAGTGAAAAAGTTTGATTTCTTTCTTTAACAAATACAGAAAAGAAGGATTTGCGACTACTATGATTTCTACCAAGGAAATTGCACTTGAAATGAATGTCAAACCAGAATTTCGTAAGAAACTTGTGATATATAGGAAACAACAATTTGATGTGAATGCTGATAATAAAAATCTCAAAATCTTTCGAAAAGTCCTTTAGAGTTGATTACTTTGATACATATTAAACAAAACTATTTTTTCACTTCAAAATGGATTTGAACAATTCGAAGCATATGAAAATATTTTTGGTATTTTATTTGGCAGTAAAAACTAAGATCACTAGATGTTGGAAATTTGAAAAAATATTGCCTTAATCTTCAATGTTCCTTAAAGCATAATAATCAATTCGACATTAATGGTTTAGATTTATTTTCTGAATTAAAAGTATTAAGGAAAATAGTATAATTAGAAGATAACAATTTAATTGATATACTTAATCAAATAAAAAGATTTAATTCTTTTCCAAATGCCTAAATTGCTTATGAAATAATGTTCATAACTCTTGTTACCGTTGCTTCAACGGAAAGAAAATTTCAAAATTAAAATTGATAAAATCTTACCTAAGAACAATAATTTCACAAGAAAGGTTAAACGGATTATCTATATCGTCAATTGAGAAATACTTATTACGAGTTATTGATTATAAGAAAACTATTAATAACTTTGTATCTAAGAAAAGCTAAAAAAAAATAAACTTCAAATAAATAATTAAAAAAATTTAAAAGTTAAAGCCTCTCATAAAGTTTGGCTTTAGGCCACAAAATTCGTCGGGCTGCCCCCGCCCCAACCCCAACCCACCCTCGCCCCCACTCCCACCTCACCATAAATAGAAATATTATTAATAGTACTTTCTTTTCATGTTATAGAAAAAGTAATTTTTTTTTCATTTCAACAAATAAGTATTTTCTTTCATGATGTAGAAAAAATATTTTCTTTCATTTCAACAAAATAAAATAATAAAAAATATTTCTTTTATTGCAACAAAAAGAGTATTTTCTTTTTATGACGTAGAAAAAATATTTTCTTTCATTTCAACAAAATGAGTACTTTATTTCATGTTGTAGAAAATAGTACTTTTTCAAAAAAAAGAGAGTATTCTTTTTTGTTATGAAGCACAAATACAACGTTATTTTTGCGTAAAAAGTAAAGCAATTAATTCCTTTGGGTTTCTACGAATTTTTAGAAGAATAATTAAATTTTTAAAGAAAATAGAGTCATGAAAATGTTGAGTATTTTTTTGGAGGGAGAGGGGGAGAAGCACAAGAAATATAGGGACTTGGGGGAAGGGAAGGCGGGGGGGGGGGGGAGGAGGAGGGCAGCATAAAAAAATTATTTTTCCTAAAAAATATTTTCTACTCTCTAACCAAACATTAAAAAATATTTTTTATAAAAAGGTTTTCAATCAACAACCAAACAAAAGAAAATAAATGATAAAACCATTGATTTTTCATGGAAAACCAAGCACACCCTTAATTATGATATTTTAATATTCAAACAATACAGTTCGGTAAATATGTGGAAACAGATACGATGGTCAAACAATAATCTTGGTTTTAGCAAACGCAAAATTTGTCGTACTACAGTGAACAGCTATTAATTGCAAAACAATAAAGACAGAAAAAAGACACCGACCACAGTGGGAGTCGAACCCACGACCTTTTGATCCGAAGTCAAACGCGCTAATCCACTGCGCTATGCGGTCTTATGTGGCTTGTGTGCAAGCTAATTTTATTATCTCCTAAACCTTATACATAAGACAACATCTTAATTAATCTATTTTTTTCCCTCGTGAATTAGGTAATAGTATTAGTTACTTAATCAATGGTGATTGTCTGCAAGAGTTACATGCCTCGATTAACATTCATATAGGATACTTTGTTTTTTTCGAGAGACCTCTAGAATTAAAGAGATACTACTAAACATATTATGGAGTAGCTACTAGAAATTCATTGCCTGCTAGAGAAAAAAACTACAACAAGCACCATAGACATTTGTTTATCCCAATCTTGTGCAAAATTAGATATAACATTCCACGGATCTAGAGATGGCCATTGTGAGAGCTTCAGGAATCTCAAGAAGTAGCCGGCAAAAGGGTTATTCGGTGCACTAGGCTCCCGTAATGTGCGGGGTTCAGGGAAGGGTCGGACCACAAGGCCTATTGTACGTAGTTTTACTTTCCATTTATACAAGAGGTTGTTTCCACAGTCCGAATCCGTGACCTCCTATGTCACATGCCAATAACTTTACCATTAACGCCAAAGCTCCCCTTCACACGACTTATAATATTTGATAAGGCAGAAACTCATTTTCCAAAATTAAACAAGTTTTCCCTTAACTCAAGGAATAGTAGGATGGAAACATTACAGTTTATAAACCTTCCTTTTTTGTACTCCCCCTGTTTAAAAAATATTGACCCTATTTTCTTATTAATCCGTTTTAAAAAGATTAGCATCTATCAAAATTTCCTTAATATGAAGCATTTATAGTCACATGAATGCTATGGCAGGTTTAAGATCACAAGTTTCAAAAGTTTTACAACCACACAAATGCTATGACTAATTTAAGATCACATATCTCAAAAGCTTCAGAAATTTATGCCAAATCAAACTAGGACAATCTTTTTGAAACACATGGAGTACTTGTTAGAACATGCGCAGCGGGAGCAAGCGGACAATTCAGACATCAAATATATGTAAACTAGACAATGGTATAATTACTAGATTAGAAGCACTAACCTCTTGAAATCGTTGCACAAATCCTCCACACAACAAGAATCCATGGATGTAGTCTTCTGCTATGGTCCTAGTAAGACCTTGGACAAATTTGCTTTGAGTGGGCAAGAACAATACAAATCTAAAAAGTGAGTAATTGGGTGAAATCTATCTTCCTTAAGTAGACACGTTTTACAGCCAAAATTAGGGCTCCAAGAACGTGTAGGATTCTGCTTGTGCAAGTAGAATCCTACTCTAACTCCGCTGGATGACTTTTCTCCCAAGTTACTTTTTACCCAAATCAATCCAGATTTTTACTAGGTATAGTATGGACCACAGAAATAATAAGAGGCTACTAATTATAGTATTAGTTCGAAATTTTTCATGAATTGATTCCTACTAAAATTAATTGCAGTTTATTCCACTAAAAAACTACAATTAAAATCCTCAATTTGATTTTCGAAAATTCATTAACACTTGCTTTAACTCCCCATTTTAATATCCCAAATACCAGTTAATTAAATTAAATCACTAACAATTTAATTTAATCAACTAATTAAATTCTTTATAGTTTCGCTTAAACTATTCAATGTGACAGATACAATTTAATCTTCTGTGCATGAGCTAAGACTCCATATACTAAATTGTCTACTACATAACTAAAATGACACACATATAACAAATGATCTGTTTAAAATAGTACTTTATTGAATTAAATAAATAATTATTTCATAAAGAATAAAATAAAATACTATGCATAAACCGCATGGTTAATAGTATATCCCAATAATCTCCCACTTAAACTCATAACCATGCGTCTACTATTCTAGTACCCATTCCTTCTACATGGTTGTCAACAATCTTCTGTGGCAAGCTCTTTGTAAACGGGTCTGCCAAATTGTCCTCTGACGCATGCTTCAACACTCTTGCACCACCTCTCTGAGTTACGTCCCGAATTAAGTGATATTTACGCTCAATATGCTTACTCCTTTTATGGATTCTTAGTTCCTTCGAGTTCGCAACTGCATCACTATTGTCACAATAAAGTACAATCGATGTTTGAACCGAATGAACTACATTAAGCTCTTTTAGAATATTTCCGAGCCAAACATCCTCTTTAGCTGCCTCAGATACAGCCACATATTCGGCTTCCATGGTGGAATCAACAATACATGATTGCTTGATGCTCCTCCAACTTATGGATCCACCTCCTACGGTAAAAACATATCCCAAGGTAGATTTTCTAGAGTCTCTATCTAACTGAAAATTTGTATCAGTATAGCCAATGGGTGCAAGATCACCTGAGTGATAAACCAACATACAATCCCTAGTCCTTTTCAAGTACTTGATTATATGTTTAACGACAGTCCAATGTTCCCGTCCAACAGCAAAGTAGATATCAAGTCTAATACATAGCATATCATACATGAGACTCCTTATAGCAGAAGCATAAGGGATCACCTTCATCTTTTCTATCTTATAAGTCGTTTTTGGGGACTGATCTTTTGATAGAGAAATTCCATGTCTAAAAGGGAGAAATCCTTTCTTGGAATCTTGCATGCTAAACCTGGTGAGAATAGTATCTCACCAGGCGAGACTCCTTATAGCAGAAGCATAAGGGACCGCCTTAATCTTTTCTATCTTATCAGTCATTTTTTGGGACTGATCTTTTGACAGAGATATTCCATGTCTAAAAGGGAGAAATCCTTTTTTGGAATCTTGCATGCTAAACCTGGGGAGAATAGTATCAATATAAAGTACTTAGGATAAGCCTAATAACCTTCGCTTGCATCTCGCATAAGCTTGTTCCCAAGGATAATTGCCGCTTGTCCCGAGTCTTTCATATCAAAATGTGAGAACAACCATTCTTTTACTGAATTCAACATGCTCACATTATTTCCTATGAGCAAAATATCATCCACGTATAAAACTAAAAATGTAACTTTATCTCCATCCCGCTTCTTATAGACACAAGACTCATTTTTACATTGATCAAAATCGAAGGTTTTAATCGATGTGTCAAAACAAATATTCCATGCTCTAGAAGCTTGTTTCAATCCATAAATGAATTTCTTTAATTTACATAACATGTGCTCATTGCCATTTTTTATGAAACCAACTGGTTGTGCCATACAGATGCACCTATCAAGACTTCCATTAAGAAAAGTTGTCTTGACATCCATTTGCCAAATCTCATAATCGTAATGAGCAGCAATGGATAAGAGAATCCTAATGGATTTATGCATGGCTACTGGCGAAAAGGTTTCCTCATAGTCGATCCCTTCTTTTTGAGTAAACCATTTTGCAACAAGCCTAGCTTCAAAATTTTGCACTTCTCGATCCACTCCTCTCTTTTTCTTATAGATCCATCTACAACCAATGGGTTTGACTCCAGTAGGTGGTTCCACAAGATCCCATACTTGATTGGAGTACATGGACTCCATTTCAGATTTCATAGTAGCAACCCATTTATTAGCATCTGTATTCTTTAGTGCTTCGTCGTAATTAATAGGTTATGTATTAGGCTCTTCAGAGATTCTATCATAAGATTCTCCCAAAAGCGCAAATCGGAGAGGATTTTTAATAATTCTCCCACTACGACTAGTCACTACAGGTGTAGTCTGATTTTGTTGTTGGATCACAACATCATTTTTCGGAACTGAAGCCTCAATGTTATTCTTCACATCTTATGCTGCTGGGATATCGTTAACTTCTTCCTGGAGTGCAGGCTGTAGAATAGTTTCAGGTTGCTCAACAATATGAGGTTGCTTAATATTACTCCCACTACTTTGGGGTAGTGAGATGTCAGGCAATTGCTCTTGTGCATTCTGCTGCCTATTGATATTTCTCCGACTATGATAATGCAGTGGTATGTGTCACACCTCCTTTTTCGCCCGCACCGCCAGGAAAGGGTGCGGAAGGGAGTTTTTCCAATTAAAGGACAATCGAAACGGGATTTATTTATTTATTTCAGAGTTGCCACTTGGAAGATTTATGGTGTCCCAAGTCACCGGTTGAATCCCGAATCGAGGAAAAGAATGACTCTGTTTAACAGTCTGCGCACTAGAAATCCGGATAAGGAATTCTGTTAATCCGGGAGAAGGTGTTAGGCATTCCCAAGTTCTGTGGTTCTAGCACAGTCGCTCAACTGTTATATTCTGCTTAATTATCTGATTTTATACAAATACGAACTTATGTGCAAATTCTAACTCTTTACCGCTTTTATTTTTATTATTTTACAGAGAATTGCAACGTTGTGAAAATGTATCTCGAACCACGTCACAATTAATGTACCCGTGGTCATCGACACATTTCGACTCCGTTGAGATTTGGACTTGGGTCACATCAATGTACACCCGCGTTTAAGAAAGTAAATTATTAAAGGCACGCCTAAAGCGACTAGCGTATTATTATTTTTGAGAAGGCCGTGAAATCTTGCTAAAACGGCCCATCCGAAGTCTAATTAATTATTAACCATTTATTGAGGGTCCCGTAGCTTGCGTTTTATTTTGGCGAAGCACGCCTCATTTATTTTAAGGATACCCTAAAGTGACTACATTTCTATTAAATTTGTCTCTAAAAAAAAAGAGAAAAAATCCTAATTAATTACATGCTTAAAAAAAAGGCGTAACATATTAAATGCTAGATTAAGACAAATGTTAATGGAAAGGAATATTACTAAAATTGAAATTATAAATAAAATACGGAACGACAAATAATATATTCAAAAGAAACTAATTATCCTATAACTAGATTAAACTCGCATTGTTAGATGACTTGAACCGTTGGAATTAATTATTTACAACTATTTGAAACTAGAATCAATCTTAATTACTAATGCATATTTGAAAGTTTATTAAATTTAAACGTTAACTCGTCTTGTTTGAACTCAAATCATGCCATAATGCCTAATTCACGAAATTAATTTAAATTCATGCTTTAACTAAATTTAGCTACATGTTCACGATTAACCTACTGTTGACAATATTAAAACCTTCATAGCTAGTGAACTAATCAGTTTTGCCAAGCCGATTCACTAAAGACCAACTTATGTTATTTTCCTCTTATTCCAATTATTAAACAGTTTGACAGTAATGAGCATGCTTAAATATATACTATCTAATAATCAAACTAAAGCAGAGTATTATTTAATACATCACTACAAGATGCCTAGTTATGCAAAGCAACAGAAATTTACAGAATAATTAATATATGAAATAGCCTAAATACAATCAGTAAAAGAAACAAAGAAAAAGCTAAATTTAAACTTCAAAGTTCCATGCTTTCACATTTCAATTTACAATATCGACAAGGTTACAGCCATGTACCTGGTATTGGAAGTAAAAGAAGAGGAAGATCAGCATTAGCAAAGCAACAAGAACAATCAGCAACAACAGTAGCAAATTGAACACCCAGGAATGGATTTTAAAACTAACAGAGATGATTCCACATCCAATAACAGATTCAAAAATAACCTGATAGCAATACCAATACCAGAAACCCAAGCATTCAATGAAACAGCCCTCCAAAAACCAAAAGAAAACCCAGGAAAACCAATCTGAAAATTAATGGTACCGAATGCAAACCACAGAAGCAGTAACAATATTCTGATCCTCAGTAGTAAAGAAAGGCTTCACTTTCAATTTTTTATTCTCAAAGACTGAATTTCTTAAGTTCTGACAGATCAGTTTTCTTTTCAACTTAAGCTCTGAATTTTTGATGATAAAATCCAGTCTATTTTTTAAAACTCTCTAACTCTGACTCTCCAAGATTTTTTTTTAAAAGTCCCCCCTTTAACTTGTGTCCAGCTCCCTTTTATTTATAGCCAAACTTCAAACACTTAAATTAAATCCCACCATCTTCTACCCATCCCCCTTTAACTTCTCACTACTTAATGTTTTGTCCCCCACTATATTAAACAAATATATTAGTTCCCACTAACACATATCTTTTATTTAATTCCATTATTCTCCACTACCGCATGCTTTGTCCCCCACTATATTAAACAAATACATTAATTCTCACCATTATGTCTTGTCCCCACTACGTATTAAAAAATGTATTAATTTAATATTAGTACCTAGTGGACGGAGCACTCAAATTAATCATTTTTTAAGACTCATTTAAAATCCCGAAAATGCCCCTGAAACTACTGAAATTACCATTCTACCCCTGAAAATACTGCAATTTACCATTCTACCCCATCAGCTATAACCAATTCACATAACCAATTAACCAAAATACAGCAGCTATAACCAATTCCTAATCAAATTTCATCAACAAATTTAAGCTAGAAAATCAGATTATGTCAAATATCATCAAAACAAAGACTAATGATTCAGGGAACCAAACCATATAATGAACAATAAAGAAACAACTGAAATCATTTTGACTGAACAACATTTTTAACAACAAACATACTTTCAGATTTAATGACAGCAACAAATTGAACATATCAAACAAGTAGATTCAAATCACTAAACTCAATAATCAATTGAACTTAAAATTAAATCTAACAATATTACAACCAAGATAAAGGATTCAAGTAATTAAACTAATACACTTTTATATTAAAACTAAACAAGAACAAATGAATAAAAACAAACTGAAGAAATAATCAAGAAATGATAAACAACGAACAAGAAAAGAATCAAACATATACTGATTTCAGATCCGAGAATATCAAACAAAATACGAATAGAAAATGAAACTTAAACCAACTAACCGGAAATGACCGCAACGGAACAGAAACTCGGACAACAACCTCGACGTACCGGATCTCGCCTCAACGAAAACCCACCTTCTCTTTTAACCTCGACGAACTCAGAACGACAAACGACGACCTCGACAGATTGAACCTGAAGAATGACGAGACAGCAACTGAGTTTCCATGGGTGGTCGTTTGACGATGAAACTGGACGGATATGGTGTTTACGAGGCTGTGCGATGGGCTGAAGAAGGAAGCAGTTGCGTTTGGTGTTCGATGAATGACGAAGCAGCTATGGTTGTTTGGACGTGAGGCTGGAGGCGGTGTGACGACGAACTAGGCGACGAAGCTGCTGGTCGGGAGGAGGACCTGCTGGTCGGAGCTCGCGATTGGATGAAGGAGAAGGCAGCCATGGACATGGAAGCTAGAGCTGGAGATCGACGGACGTGAGGGCTGCTAGTTTGGCGATGGTTTTTCCGGTGATTGGAGGGCTGCTAGCTGGCGAAGAAGAAGACACAACAGCCATGGTTGCTGCTGGACGTCGAAGCAGCAGCGTGAGATGAAGAAGAAGGAGCAGCAGGTGAAGCTGGGGGTCGACGCAGCAGCGCTGCTGCTCGCTGTTGCTCGTCAATGGCGGACGAGGGGTCGACTGGTTTTTTTTTTCGCGACTGGAGGGGTCGTTTGGACGTGAGGATGAAGGTGACGACGTGAAGGGGAAGGGGCAGCCATGGGAGGGGGGCGTTGGAGCTGGGGGGTTGGTTTGGAGAAGAAGAAGAGAGGGGGGGGCTTTAGGTTAAGGTTTTCAAAAATGAAAAATGAAAAAATGGAAGAAGGGGGGTTGGTGTTTGGGTTATGGGGCGGACTGGGTCGGGTCGACCCGGTGGGGGTTATTTGGTTTGGGCCTGGTTGATTTAAATTAAAAGGTGGCCCAATCCGATTTTCTTCTTCTTTTATTGCTTTTTTTTCTTCTTTTATTTTTTCTTAAACTAAAACTAAATTCTAAAAATCCTAAATTATCCTATAGAACTAAATTAATTTACAAAAGTGCAAATTAACTCTTAATAACAATTAACACATAATTAAATAGCAATTACGATAAAATCACACAATTTGGACATTAAATGCTAAAAATGCAACGTACATTATTTTTATGATTTTTTTGTTCTTGTAAAAACAAACTTAATTGCTCCTAATTGTAGAATTAAATCCTAAATGCAAATGCGACATATTTTTGTATTTTTATTAATTTAACAAATAAATATGCACAGACAAATACCAATAATTATCCAAAAACGCCACGAAAATTCTCAAAATTGCACACAAAGGAAAATTATTTTATTTTAAATTTTTGGGAGTAATTCTCACATAGGGCAAAAATCACGTGCTCACAGCTGCCCCTCTTTGTCCGAAAACACAAAGAGTTTTCGTGCAAAGATAAAGTGAGCGGATACAAGCGATTTTTGCCCGTTTGAGTACTCCATGCGGAGCATTTTTAAAAGATTTGACCGGACCTTTGCTTCAAAGGTTTCCTACATATCCCTGGCTAAAAGGGAATCAGGTCAATATAGTTCGGGAAGTTTTGGTAGCTGGGATTATCATGGAACTACAATTTTGCCGTTATTGCTTCTGCATGCTGTTTCTACTGCTTTTCGATCTCCTTATTACACCGTGCCAAAAGAAAACAAGAAGCTAGACTAATCTAGGAATTACAAAATCTTATCTATCTTCCACTTGCTCTGGTTGCCTTGCTTTCTTGTCGGCTTGTGTTTCCTCTGGTGCTTTTCTTTCGAAAACATGCTGGGGATGACATTGGCCTTTTGCTTTTTTGAACACAAGTTTTATCATTCCGCTCTGTCTGCTGGGGACGCTACTTCCTACATTAAAGCTTGTTATGCTGGGGATTTTTGTTGTAACCCTCCTCATTACTGACTTCTGATTTGATCTTGAAATGTATTCCTCTGTTCTGCAGGCAGTCTCCTGACTCCAACTTGATTTTTGAAAGATGACACAACCTCCATTCTCCAGGCGGGCTCCTGACTTCAACATAATTTAAAATATAACAACCTCCGTTCTACAGGCGGGCTCCTGACTCCTTCAACTTTTTAAAATAAACAACCTCCGTTCTCCAAGAGGGCTCCTGACTTCTTCAAAATATAACACCTCCATTCTCCAGGCGGGCTCCTAACTTCTTCAAAATATAACACCTCCATTCTCTAGGCGGGCTCCTGACTTCTTCAAAATATAACACCTCCACTCTCCAGTCGGGCTCCTGACTCCTAATTAAAATTTAAAAACCTCCATTCTACAGGCGGGCTCCTGACTTCTCTGACTTAGAATATAACAACCTCCTTTCTACAGGCGGGCTCCTGACTTCTCCAATTTTAGAATATAACAACCTCCGTTCTACAGGCGGGCTCCTGACTTCTTCAACTTTTTAAAATAAACAACCTCCGTTCTACATGCGGGCTCCTGACTCCAAATTAAAATTTAACAACCTCCATTCTCCAGGCGGGCTCCTGACTTCAACAACTTATAAAAATAATTCAGCCTCCATTCTCCAGGCGGGCTCCTAACTTCAACAACAACTTTTTTTTAAAAATAACTGGTGTTTTATTCCTCTGAAAACTGCTGGGGATAACACCGATATTTTATTTCACCAATATGTCATTTTCCTTCTTCAAAGACTATTTCCTTTAAAGCTGGCACTTTCACTTCCCTGAAACCTGCCGGGAATAACACTGCTGGGGAATTATATTTCTCCTTTTAACAATGGTGGGGATGATATTGATTCAAATGCCATTACTTTTAAAACTTTGGGCTATCTTGCTTCTTCCAAGATTGCTTTTTTTTAAAACTTGTATCTCCCTTCTCGTATACTGCTGGGGATTTTACTTCCTTCAAAACTTGTGTTATCTTCTCCCTTTCTTAAATGGCTATCTGATTTCAAGAAAATTTTCGTAATGAGAGAAAATTTTCTGCTCCAGTTTAATAATCTTCTTTGTGACCCTGTCTTCCTGTTGTCAATAATATTTCCTTCCCCTGCTTTAAATCAAAGAAAATTTTGTTAGTTTAAAATGGGGCGAGTGGTCATGCCACTTCTGCTGGGGATGGTTTTTCCTTTTTCTTTTTCCCTGCTTTGCTATAAAACTTGTTGGGGATGATATTGTTGGCTAGGGCTGATATTCCTGCTGGGGATGGTTTTTCGTTTCTCTTCCTTCCCCGCTCTGTGTTGTCCGACCATTGTGGAGCTTGGTCGAGAATCTGTTGGAGTTGTTCCTGTTTCTTGCAAATCTGCTGGGGATCTTCTTGGAATTCAATCCATAACTTTTCAACTGTTGTTCTTTCTGTTTTTCTCCGACTTCCCCTGGAAATTTGGGCCTCTTGGGATCTAGACCCATTCATCATCTGGTCTTGCAACCAACTTCTTTTCACTTTGTCACCTTATCTTTGGCCTGTCCTACTCGCATTTTTGCTTTGCCCCATTTTGGCCACTGGTAGTAAGCTCTGAAAATCCTTTTCAAAAACAAACTGCTGGGGAGGTAAAGTCTTTTAAACCAAGAAATGAAAAAGTGATAATTTCAAAAGATCAAAAAAGAAGAAGTCTTTCTGAACAAATGTTGGGAAAAAGGAAAGAAAAGAACTTATCTGAATGATATAACCAATCCCAACGATCATGTCGTGCATTCCGGATTGATCAACCCAGTCTATTCGTATCAATTAATCTTTCGGATGGCCTCATCTTGCTGGGGATAAATAAACACTCAACTCTTTGCCAACTGCGGATCCTTCCCGCCAATCTTGTCTTGTCGCCTCATAGTGCCCTTCGAGGGGTTTTCACTAATAAGACTCTCTCATTTCTCTCAACTCCCGTCACCTTATGGTGCCCGTGAAGGTTTTCACCGATAAGACTCTCTCATTTTATTTCTCTCAACTTCCGTCGCCTTATGGTGCCTGTGAAGGTTTTCACTAATAAGACTCTCTCATTTTATTTTATCTTTTCAGCTGGGGAGTGTTGCCGATATGACTCTCTCTGCTGGGGATTCTTTTTGTTTATCAATTCATTTCCAGTTTGTGGTCTTCTTCTTTGTTGGGGATCAGAGTGTTATTCCCGACTTCCATTTGCATTGACTTGGTACTTCTCAGATACTGATCAGGAGGTCTTTTTTGGACATCAATATGAGTTTTTGTGTAGGGTTAAAAAGGAAAAAGGGGTATCAAAAGTTCAAAATAATTTTGATGGGTAAAACAGTACAACTCTTGGAATCAAACTTTCTTACCAAAATTACAAACACAAACTTCTGCCCCAATTTTCTTGCTCGGGGATTTTTATTTTGTTACACTATGTTACATTATGCACACTATGTCACACTATGACCGAGCCTTGAGGCGCCTACATATCCTTCTTTGAGGAATTAGGTCAAACGTAGTTCCCAATTCCTTTGTTTTTCTTGTGACTTTTCTTTTGTCTTTATTATCATTATTTTTCTCTTTTTCTTTTTCTTTCATTTTAATTACTGATTCCAAAAGAGGGATATGAAAGAATAAATAAGGCTCAAAAGGGGAAGCAAAGGTTAAAGTGTTTGGATAGAAGAAAGAATTGCCTCCGTCATTTCATTCTCCGATAAATGCCAACCACAAACAAACAATAATTACAATCAAAAGAAATCATACATAATATCTTTTAACTGCGTCAGAATTGATAGCCATGTCGATGCATTTCCCGTCGATATCTGTTAAACATAAAGTGCCATTGGACAATACTCTGATTATAATGAATGGTCCTTGCCAATTCGGGACGAACTTGCCTTTTGCTTCGGCCTGATGTGGAAGGATTCGTTTCAACACCTGCTGCCCACCTCAAATTTTCTGGGGTGCACCTTCTTGTTGTAGGCTCTCGCCATTCTCTTTTGATATAACTGGCTATGACACAGCTGCCAATCTTTTCATCAATCAGGTTCAACTGCTCCAAACGGGTTTTGACCCACTCGTCATCATCAATCTCAGCCTCAGCGACAATCCGAAGGGATGGAATTTCGACTTCCGCCGGTATTACTGCTTCAGTTCCATATACCAATAAATAAGAAGTTGCCCCTACTGAAGTACGGACAGTGGTGCGATAACCCAACAATGCAAATGGTAATTTTTCATGCCATTGTCTGGATCCTTCTACCATCTTCCTCAGTATCTTCTTGATGTTCTTGTTGGCTGCTTCAACTGCTCCATTCGCCTTGGGACGATATGGTGTGGAATTACGGTGTGTAATCTTAAACTGTTGACATACCTCTTTCATCAAATTGCTGTTAAGATTAGCACCATTATCCGTGATGATCACTTTTGGGACCCCAAATCTACAGATGATATGGGAGTGAACAAAATCCACCACTGCCTTCTTGGTTACCGACTTGAAAGTTTTAGCTTCAACCCACTTAGTGAAATAGTCGATGGTTACCAGAATGAACCTATGACCGTTGGTAGCTGCCGGCTCAATAGGTCCAATGACATCCATGCCCAGACAACAAATGGCCATGGCGCTGATATTGTATGCAATTCTGTTGGCGGAGAATGAATCAAATCTCCGTGTATCTGACATTGATGGCATTTTCGCACGAAATTGATACAATCACGCTCCATAGTGAGCCAATAGTACCCTGCTCAAAGAATCTTCTTTGCCAATATATATCCGCTCATATGTGGCCCACAAACTCCAGCATGTACCTCTGTCATAACTGTCGTGGCTTGACTGGCATCTATACATCTCAGCAATCCCAAATCTGGGTTCTTTTGTACAACACTCCTCCACTGAGGAAGAATCCGTTTGACAATCGCCGAATGACTCTTTTTTGATCTCCGGTGGCCTGCTCCGGGTATATCCCCATCCTGAGGTACTCCTTGACATCATAAAACCATGGCTCGCCATCCACCTCTTCCTCTATCATGTTGCAATAAGCATGCTGATCACGAACCTGGATGTGCAACGGGTCAACATGAATTTTGTCTGGGTGGTGCAACATTGATGCTAAAGTGGCCAATGCATCGGCAACCTCATTGTGAACTCTTGGGATGTGTCTAAACTCTACTGATCGAAATCACTTGCTCAGATTGTGCAAACATTGTCGATATGGTATGAGCTTCAAATCCCGTATTTCCCATTCACCCTGAATCTGATGCACCAGGAGGTCCGAGTCTCCCAATACCAAAACATCCTGGACATCCATGTCTGTAGCTAGTCGTAGACCCAAAATGCATGCCTCATACTCAGCCATGTTGTTGGTACAATAGAAATGCAGCTGAGCTGTAACAGGATAATGATGGCCCATTTCAGAAATAAGTACCGCTCCTATTCCAACTCCCTTCGCATTTGCGGCTCCATCAAAGAAAAGCTTCCAACCTGGTTCCTCAGGTAATTCCAACTGATCTATATGCATTACTTCCTCGTCAGGAAAATACGTCCTTAACGGCTCGTATTCTTCATCAACAGGATTCTCTGCCAAGTGATCGGCCAGTGCTTGGGCTTTCATGGCCGTCCTCATCACATAGACGATGTCAAACTCCATGAGTAATATTTGCCATTTCGCTAATCTCCCTGTGGGCATAGGCTTCTGGAAAATATACTTTAGTGGATCCAAGCGGGAAATGAGATAAGTAGTATATGAGGACAAATAATGCTTCAATTTCTGGGCTACCCAAGTTAGGGCGCAACATGTCTTCTCGAGTTGAGTGTACTTAACCTCATATACTGTAAACTTCTTGCTGAGATAATAGATGGCTTGCTCCTTCCTTCCTGTAATGTCGTGTTTCCCCAACACGCAACCAAACGAATTCTCCAGGATCATTATATAAAGAATTAATGGTCTCCCCGGCTCAGGTGAAACCAACACAGGTGGATTTGATAAATATACTTTGATCTGGTCAAATGCCTCCTGACATTCTGCCATCCATTCTATCGCAACATCTTTCTTCAGTAGCCGAAAAATGGGTTCACAGGTTGCTGTGAGTTGTGCAATAAACCTGCTAATGTAATTCAACCTTCCCAACAGACTCATTACTTCTGTCTTGTTCTTCGGCGATGGCAAATCTTGGATAGATTTGATCTTTGACGGGTCCAGTTCAATACCTCGCCGACTGACGATGAATCCCAATAGCTTCCCAGATGGAACACCAAATGCACATTTGGCCGGGTTGAGCTTAATATCGTACCTTCGAAGCCTTTGGAAAAACTTCCTTAAGTCTGCTACGTGGTTTTCCTGATGCTTGGATTGTATGATCACATCGTCCACGTACACCTCAATTTCTTTGTGGATCATGTCATGAAACACAATGGTCATTGCTCTCATGTACGTTGCCCCAACATTCTTCAAACCAAATGGCATTACCCGGTAGCAATAAGTACCTTACGGCGTAATAAATGCCGTCTTTTCCGCATCTTCTTCATCCATCAGAATATGATGATACCCAGCATAGCAATCTACAAAAGATCCGATATCACGTCCGACACAATTGTCGATCAAGATATGGATGTTGGGTAAAGGAAAATTGTCCTTTGGGCTTGCCCTGTTTAGATTGCGGTAATCAACACACACCCTAATCTTCCCATCTTTCTTCGGCACCGACACCACATTAGCCAACCAATCAGGATATCGAGTGACACGAATAACCTTTGCTTGCAGCTGCTTGGTTACTTCCTCTTTAATCTTCACACTCATATCCATCTTGAACTTCCTCAATTTCTGCTTGACGGGAGGGCATGCCGGGTCAGTGGGCAATTTGTGAACCACTAAATCTGTGCTTAACCCCAGCATGTCATCATACGACCATGCAAAAACATATTTGAACTCAATAAGTGTTTTGATTAATTCTTCCCTGATATTTGGTGCAATGTGGATGCTTATTTTAGTTTCCCTGATATCGACTGCATCCCCTAAATTGATGGCTTCTGTGTCATTTAAGTTGGGTCTGGATTTTTCTTCAAACTGGCTTAACTCTCTGTTTATTTCTTCGAAGGCTTCATCCTCATCGTATTCCGATTCATTATCATAATCAACCTCTTGTATAGTTAGTTTGGAATTAGATTGATCTTTTAGACTAGGTTGAAGATCCGTTGTGCATGCCATGTTGTTTAGACCATTATGAAAAGAACTATTCAGAAAAAGAAAAGAAAGAAACAAAAATAAAAAATAAAAATAAGGAATAAAGAAGAAACTTTTCATTTTATTGAATTATGGGATAACAAGGTTTAACACTTTGTTGAGCAATAATAAAAATAAAAAGGAATCTGGATTACAACCCTGGAATAATCAAGAAAACAAGAAGGAAAATCAGAGCCAACTACCAGGACTCCCTCCGGGTAGGAAGAGTAGTAGATGTCCAATTGTTGACCTTGGCCATAGGACCCACAAACTGTATGTCTGCCTTACTGGAACCCTCTCTAGCTTCTATCATGTTGACATCAGCGAACATCCTTTCAAAGTCCTCATTCAAATCTCCATCTGGCCCGATCAGGGGTCCGAGAACTTCCGGGACTGGCAACTTTCTGCACCCTGCTTTGACAAATGATCTGGACAGGCGTGGGATTGGCTTAGGAAGGACCCAGACTCTTTTCTTCAACTTGCGGGCCCGCTTTACATCCGCTGCGGTAGGCTTGAATCCCAACCCAAAAGTATCCAAGTTCTTGGGCAAAGAAACTAGCTGGACCACTCCCTGCAGATTAATCCCTAGACCTTTTCCTAGTACAAACCCGCTGTTCAACATCTCTGAGGCTATCATGAAGGTTGCAGCTGTGATTCTGGGAAGTGGAAGGCCCCCACCCTCAGGAATTTTGTCTACTGAGACTGCGTCAAAAACCTGATAAACCCATGGGCCCTTGTCCTCGTCAGTTTCTATGAAGGGCACAATGGCATCGCTAACGGCATGTGTACCATCATCCCCGTGTACCACAATCTCTTGTCTGTCCCATTCAAATTTGACCATCTGATGCAGTGTAGAAGGCACTGCTTTGGCTGCGTGGATCCAGGGTCGTCCCAATAGAAAATTATATGACACCGCCACATCTATTACTTGAAATTTCATGGTGAACTCGACTGGACTAATGGTTAATTCCAGTACGATATCACCCACTATGTCAGTACCGCCCCCATCAAAACCTCGGACGCAGACGTTGTTCTTGTGGATCCTATCATCAACAATCTTTAGTTTGTTCAGAGTGTCCAAAGGACAGATATTTGTACTTGACCCATTATCGATTAGTACTCGAGTGATCACCGAGTCTTCGCATTTCACAGTCAGGTAGAGTGCTCTGTTGTGTTCTGTACCCTCTACCGGTAACTCATCGTCAGAGAATGTCACTCGGTTTACCTTGAAGATCTTGTGCACTATTTTCTCCAAATGGTTCACTGAGAGCTTGTCCGGGACATGGGCTTCGTTTAGAATCTTCATTAATGCCTGACAATGACTGTTTGAATGGATCAACAAGGATAGCAACGAAATCTAGGCCGGGGTCTTCCTCAACTGCTCTATAATTGAGTAGTCCTGTGCCTTCATCTTCTTCAAAAACTCCTCTGCTTCTTCCTCCGTCACTGGCTTCTTTATTGTTACAGGATTGGTCCTTCTCAATTCTGCAGGAACAAAACACCTTCCCGAACGAGTTAAGCTCTGGGCCTCGCATACTTCTTCCACAACCTCCTTCCCCTTATGCATCACTGTCACTTGACTGTAGCTCCACGGCACAACTTTCTCATTTGTTATCGGCAACTGCATTACTGGCCTGATAACAACTGGTTCTACGTGGACTCCCTTCACCACCAACACTGGTGTGCTTGATACTCCCTGTAGCACTGCCCTGACTGACTCTGGCTTCTTCGCAGCAATAGACGAACCTTTCCTCACTACCACAAATGGCTTGTCGTCTACCTTTTCCTAATTGTACAACTACCTTTCCACTGGTCGACTTTTCGTTTGGACTGGCACGAATCATCATTACTGTTTGTAAGGGTGTTTTAAGTTTCCCTCCTTCATGCATTAGTATGATCATGTGGGCCTCATGGTATACCAGTAACGGGTTTTCATTGATGTTGGGTGCCTCTGGTGCCTGAACCTCGATCCTATTTGTGTCAATAAGATCTTGTACGGCAGTCTTCAACTTCCAACACTTCTTAGTATCATGCCCGAGAGCCCCCGAACAATATTCACAGCTTACTAAGTGGTCCAGATTTTTGGGAAGGGGATTTGGCAATTTGGGTTCAACAGGACTTAATAGGCCTATCTGCCTCAACTTGTGGAACAGAGTATTATAGGTTTCTCCCAACGGAGTGAATGTTCTCAGCCTCTGCATCCTTTCATTCCTGAAAGCCTGATTTCCGCAGAAGCTTGGCCCTGAAGGATTCCTGTTTTGTGGAGGTGGATATGTGTTTTGTGGAGGTGGATATGTGTTTTGTGGAGGTGGATATGTATGTTGGGGAGGTGTATATGTATGTTGGGGATCCGGCGCACGCCATTGCAGGCGAGCCGGAGGCTGGGTGTAAGTTTGGGCGTGATGGACGGAGAAATGTGGCTCTTGTGGTGGATAATAGGGTTGTGGAGGGTTGTATGGATTGTGTGGATATTTTGGGTAATGGGGTCTGGGTTGGTAGCGAGGGGAAGGACCTCTTGATCTAGACAAAGTACCTGCTTCGACCGTTGCGACCTCCTCTCTCTTCTTTTTCCCGAGCGCACCTCCCGTGCCGCTTTGGATAGCCTGAGTTATGGCCTTGATCGCCGAGTAACTCATTATCTTGTTGGACCTGAGTCCCTCTTCAACCATGCCGCCCATTTTTACTACTTCATTGAAAGATTTACCAACTGACGTCACCATGTGACCAAAGTAAGTTGGCTCCAATGTTTGTAAGAAGTAGTCCACCATTTCACCTTCCCTCATTGGTGGATCGACTCTTGCTGCTTGTTCTCTCCAACGGAATCCGAATTCCCTGAAGCTCTCTCCAGGCTTTTTCTCAAGTTTTAATAGTGTGAGACGGTCGGGGACGATCTCAAGGTTATACTGGAAATGACCTGCAAACGCTTGTGCTAGGTCGTCCCAGGTATACCACCTGCTAGGATCCTGCCTCGTGTACCATTCCAGTGCGGACCCGCTTAAACTTTGACCAAAATAAGCTATCAGCAGCTCATCCTTTCCACCTGCCCCTCTCATCTTACTACAGAAACCTCATAGATGTGCCATGGGATCACCATGTCCCTCATATAGATCAAACTTTGGCATCTTAAAACCTGCCGGCAATTGAACATCGGGGAAGGGACACAGATCTTTATAAGACACACTGACTTGGCTGCCCAATCCATGCATATTCCTGAAGGATTGCTCCAGGCTTTTCACTTTACGAAGCACTTCGTCCTGCTCCAAATTCTTAGCTGGCCTCTCAGTTTCTGTCGGGAGCTGAAGGTGAGGGGTGTAAGTATATGGCTCGGGTGCTTTGAAGGTGAGTTCAGGAGGATAGTATTGATTGTCGTGAACCTAAAACACTGGTTCATCGGATGATTTTTGCAATGTGGCGGGTGGAGGTGCCACGAAAACAGGAACAACTGGTGGAGGAGGGTTTTGTTTGGGTGGTGAAGCTTGGGGATTATAGGAAGTTTCCCTTGATAGTATTGGGCAATGGGGAAGCTCGTTGATGGACCAGTGGAAGGGTGTTCCGGAGTCCGAGCTGGTGAAAGGGTAGGAGTAGGGGGAAGTATTGGTGGTGTTTGTCCTTTAGCCCAGGCTAGGTGCATCCCAGTTATCTCTTGTCTCAACCTGTCTACTTCCTCCTTCATCATTTTCATCTCTGTCTTTTCCTCCTCGCCACTTTTGTCCGAACCAGACATGCTTTCCGGAATGGGCCCTTTAGATCTTGTGTGGTAATGGTAATCTGCCAGAACGTTCTAACGAACTAACTGTTTTGAAATCTCTTTCTCTAATATAAACAACAAACTTGTTAGCATTAGAGTTTAACACGTATTGCAATTTCATATTGTGGAATGCAATGTTCCTAGGCAGTTTAACCATTTCTAACATGTTTTTGCTTCGACTACATGCGTCATTCTGGCTTATGTATTCACTTTGCCTTCTCCCCCTTTTTTTCTTTTTCGTGATGGTCGAATCTTATGTGGATTGCCTACGTATCATGTCCCCGCATGAATCAGACCGGTCGTAGTTCTGCCATAAGTAAAAATAAAGACACAATTTTGCATTTTATTACCAAAATATGCTATTACAAGCTACCCATTTGAAAAAAAAAACAAACAAAATACAGACTCCACACTATTAACATTGTTTGATATGAAAAGGGAACAGAAGGATAGACAACAGACTCTTAAAAACAAACAAGTGCAGACTTGAACTAGGGATACATTAAGGCCTTGAATTTTGGTGCCCGCGAGGCATCGTTCGGCTTTTCCGTGGGCTTTGGTGCCAGGCCTCTTTGCAAGCTTTTTAATTCCTCCATGATCCGGTGGACATAACCCATGACTGAGGCAAAAAGGGTATCACGAGGCATTTCTTCACATGTTAGACACTTCGTGGTGATGTAGTGCCCAATCTCATCGATCCGACCCCTGATTTTATCCCTTTCCATACACAGCTGTTCTATTCGTTGATTCTTTAATCCCAATACTTGAGTGTTGTCAACGAGCTGATCTTGGAACCTCTCCATTTGTTCTTCCATTCGGGCTATTGAATCATAACAGCGCTCCCTGTCCGTTCTAGCATCTCGGGCTTGTTTAAAGACTCGATCTCTGAGAGTGGAATTTGTTTCTCTTAATATTGCAATGCTTCCTTCATAATCCCTTCTCACTTGCCATAGGTGCTTTTTCCGCGCTGCTGCACCTTTTGCCCATCTGGCCCGCATTCTTGTTATGCTAGCCTCGGATCTTTCCAAGTCTTTTCGGCTTTCAATGACCAGATTCCTTAACCCTGCTATCAACCTTTTATCGGACCGTCTTCTCCGTTGGTTGTCGGCATCCATTATGACTTGTCGGTTTTGAGCTCTAAGGGAGTCATTTTTTTGGACTGATTTCTTTCTGTCCCCTTCATCGGCCGCGGTCTGAATTTCTCTTTCAAATTGAAGATTTATGACCTGCTGCTTTAACTTGCCTATTGTGGCCCTGTATTCTTTTTCCTTTGCCAACCAGTCCCAATGCTCTTGTGAGGACTTCGCAAAGTCTTGAAGGTGAGGTCTTTTAGCCGGCCTTCCAGACGACACTTCCCTTTGTACCAAGCCTGATATCCGGGTAAAACTTCCCTCTTGCCCGATTCAGTACACAAGTATTTGCCTCCAAATCTGGCGGACCCTTGCTTCAGGAAACTGACCATCGGAACTGATCTCAATCACTTGGGCGCTCAGGTCCTCATCTTTTGGAACTATCTGACACCTCCCAAGCTGCCTCAAAACCCGATACGGCGCATAAGTTTGAATGCTCTTAAGCCCCATCAAGAGAAAATTGGGCCTAGCTGCTGGCATATATATGACTTCGTCGATCGGTAACCATCCCAGTGTCCACTGTATTTGACTGGCGTTGAGGGTCCGGAAGTATGAGGTCCATGCTGAGACTCCTTCAGGTAAGCGGACCTCATTAATTTTGGTGTAGAATTCCTCTATGCAGGTTTTCTCAGAAGATCCATGGCTCAGGAACTGGGCTCGATGACATAGGTGTTCGGTCATCCACATTTGCAATAACAAGTTACACCCTTCGAAAAAGTTCCCTCCGGCTTTACAGGCCGTGAGAGCTCGGAAGATATCAGATACAATCATGGGCGCAAGCGTGCTGTCATCTTGAGTGAGCAAAGTACTGACGACCCCAGCTATCTTTATGTCAATATTCCCGTCTTTTCTTGGGAACACTAAAAGCCCTAAGAAGGTTATCATGAAAGCAACCCGTCTATGTTCATCCCACTTTCGACGGTTACTTTTGCTGCACAACTTGTTTTCTGGCTTGTCGAATCCTCCTATGTGGCCGTATCTTTGGTATATGAAGCTCAGAGTGCAAAAACCTTTCGCCAAGTCTGGGTTATGGATCGTTCTGACTATCTTTAACGAGTCCAAAAACCGGTGCACCGCTACGACTCTTGGAGCAACCAGGTATTTATGCCTCAACGGAATCTCAGCACTGCCGATGTACCCTGCTATTTCCTCTAAAGTCGGGGTGAGTTCAAAGTCCGAGAAGTGGAAGACATTGTGCGCCGGGTCCCAGTAAGTGACTAGTGCCCTTATAATATCCCCTCGAGGCCTGATACCCAACAAACCCGTGAGACTTTTCAGATGTTTCTTGACTTCGTCTCGCCCTTCTTTGCCTAAATCATTCCACCATAGCCGCAACTGGAGGGGGATTTTATTCATGATTGAAAAAGGTTCATTTTGAGTCGTGCTCATTCTGCACATTTATTAATGTGATTAAACAAAAGAAAATTTGTTTGACTCAAAACGATTTGATTATTTTTCATAAAAGAAAGACCCGATTTTCCGAACACGACCTTTCAGCACTTCAAGGACGAAGATTTTAAGGTTGTGTGAGTCAACCGATCAATAATCCAAAAAATGACAGAAGTGGCCGTTTATGCAAAGTCAGCCTTCCGGCGTCCCTTTTGGGAACATTTGGCTATTTCTGACAAAACAGCATCACCCAACTCTATGACAAAAAATTAAAATTTTTGACATTTTTTTGGGCTATTTTTGCAAAATGGGAGGTTGGACCCGACGAGGGTTGCCTACGTATCTCACGCCCTGTGAGAATCAAACCGGCGTAGTTCGCCCAACATAAACTAAACTTGTAAACAAGACTCCCTTCTTAAAAAAAATTTCTTTTTTTTTTCAAAATTTCGGCAGGGTTTTGACACTACTTGGACATTGGTTTTATTTTCCTAAAAAAATAAGTAGATATCTCCCTACACTGCTATATTTCTTTTTCTTTTTCTTTTTTTTTTCACAATTTTTTTCACAAATTCCCGATTTCAGAAGCCGGTCAGCATGCAGATCTGATGCAAATAAAAGTGCAAAACAAACAAGATGCAGTAGGATGATCTTTTTTCATTTCAGGTTGCTTGTCCTAGACGGACCCAACCCCTGTGTTGAGTCCCCTAAGTCAAATGCAACATGATGCAAATAAATGTTCCTACTAGGGATCCAACATGAAGTCAAGTTATTCAGGTTCAACCTGGGTATATGTTCTAGACCGTGTACCCGAACGGACAACTCGAGTTGAGGAAGGAGCTCCTTTCCGGGAACCAAAAGGCCAGTCGGCTAAGAAACTTTCCGAGCTTCTTTTATTTCAGGGTATGACACTAACATAATAGGGAGTCTCATCCAGTAAGCACATCCCCGGAGGTGATAAGAGAAGGTTTTGGCACAATTTATATGTATAGTTCAAATAATATCAAAACGGTAAAAAAAACATTATTTTGCACATTTAGGCCAAAACATGTAATAAGATAAAATAATAAATAAAGCCAAATATAACAATTCATCTAAGCTCGAATTCTGAACCCTGAACCAGAGATTCTGGGTCCAATCCCCAGCAAAGTCGCCAGAGCTGTCACAACTCCTTTTTCGCCCACGCCGCCGGGAAAGGGCGCGGAAGGGAGTTTTTCCAATTAAAGGACAATCGAAACGGGATTTATTTATTTATTTCAGAGTCGTCACTTGGAAGATTTATGGTGTCCCAAGTCACCGGTTGAATCCCGAATCGAGGAAAAGAATGACTCTGTTTAACAGTCTGCGAACCAGAAATCCGGATAAGGAATTCTGTTAACCCGGGAGAAGGTGTTAGGCATTCCCAAGCTCTGTGGTTCTAGCACAGTCGCTCAACTGTTATATTCGGCTTAATTATCTGATTTTATACAAATACGAACTTATGTGCAAATTCTAACTCTTTACCGCTTTTATTTTTATTATTTTACAGAGAATTGCAACGTTGTGAAAATGTATCTCGAACCACGTCACAATCAATGTACCCGTGGTCGTCGACACATTTCGACTCCGTTGAGATTTGGACTTGGGTCACATCAATGTACACCCGCGTTTAAGAAAGTAAATTATTAAAGGCGCGCCTAAAGCGACTAGCGTATTATTATTTTTGAGAAGGCCGTGAAATCTTGCTAAAACGGCCCATCCGAAGTCTAATTATTTATTAACCATTTATTAAGGGCCCCGCAGCTTGCGTTTTATTTTGGCGAAGCACGCCTCATTTATTTTAAGGATATCCTAAAGTGACTACATTTCTATTAAATTTGTCTCTAAAAAAAAGAGAAAAAATCCTAATTAATTACATGCTTAAAAAAAAAAGGCGTAACATATTAAATGCTAGATTAAGACAAATGTTAATGGAAAGGAATATTACTAAAATTAAAATTATAAATAAAATACGGAATCAACAAATAATATATTCAAAAGAAACTAATTATCCTATAACTAGATTAAATTCGCATTGTTAGATGACTTGAACCGTTGGAATTAATTATTTACAACTATTTGAAACTAGAATCAATCTTAATTACTAATGAATATTTGAAAGTTTATTAAATTTAAACGTTAACTCGTCTTGTTTGAACTCAAATCATGCCATAATGCCTAATTCACGAAATTAATTTAAATTCATGCTTTAACTCAATTTAGCTACATGTTCACAATTAACCTACTGTTGACAATATTAAAACCTTCATAGCTAGTGAACTAATCAGTTTTGCCAAACCGATTCACTAAAGACCAACTTATGTTATTTTCCTCTTATTCCAATTATTAAACAGTTTGACAGTAATGAGCATGCTTAAATATATACTATCTAATAATCAAACTAAAGCATAGTATTATTTAATACATCACTTCAAGATGCCTAGTTATGCAAAGCAACAGAAATTTACAGAATAATTAATATATGAAATAGCCTAAATACAATCAGTAAAAGAAACAAAGAAAAAGCTAAATTTAAACTTCAAAGTTCCATGCTTTCACATTTCAATTTACAATATCGACAAGGTTACAGCCATGTACCTGGTATTGGAAGTAAAAGAAGAGGAAGATCAGCATTAGCAAAGCAACAAGAACAATCAGCAACAACAGTAGCAAATTGAACACCCAGGAATGGATTTTAAAACCAACAGAGATGATTCCACATCCAATAACAGATTCAAAAATAACCCGACAGCAATACCAATACCAGAAACCCAAGCATTCAATGAAACAGCCCTCCAAAAACCAAAAGAAAACCCAGGAAAACCAATCTGAAAATTAATGGTACCAAATGCAAACCACAGAAGCAGTAACAATATTCTGATCCTTAGTAGTAAAGAAAGGCTTCACTTTCAGTTTTTTTATTCTCAAAGACTGAATTTCTTAAGTTCTGACAAATCAGTTTTCTTTTCAACTTAAGCTCTGAATTTTTGATGATAAAATCCAGTCTATTTTTTAAAACTCTCTAACTCTGACTCTCCAAGATTTTTTTTTTTTAAAGTCCCCCTTTAACTTGTGTCCAGCTCCCTTTTATTTATAGCCAAACTTCAAACACTTAAATTAAATCCCACCATCTTCTACTCATCCCCCTTTAACTTCCCACTACTTAATATTTTGTCCCCCACTATATTAAACAAATATATTAGTTCCCACTAACACATATCTTTTATTTAATTCCATTATTCTCCACTACCGCATGCTTTGTCCCCCACTATATTAAACAAATACATTAATTCCCACCATTATGTCTTGTCCCCCACTACATATTAAAAAATGTATTAATTTAATATTATTAGTACCTAGTGGACGGAGCACTCAAATTAATCATTTTTTAAGGCTCATTTAAAATCCCGAAAATGCCCTGAAACTACTGAAATTACCATTCTACCCCTGAAAATACTGCAATTTACCATTCTACCCCCATCAGCTATAACCAATTCACCTAATCAATTAACCAAAATACAACAGCTATAACCAATTCCTAATCAAATTTCATCAACAAATTTAAGCTAGAAAATCAGATTATGTCAAATATCATCAAAACAAAGACTAAGGATTCAGGGAACCAAACCATATGATGAACAATAAAGAAATAACTGAAATCATTTTGACTGAACAACATTTTTAACAACAAACATACTTTCAGATTCAATAATAGTAACAAATTGAACATATCAAACAAGTAGATTCAAATCACTAAACTCAATAATCAATTGAACTTCAAATTAAATCTAACAATATTACAACCAAGATAAAGGATTCAAGTAATTAAACTAACACACTTCTATATTAAAACTAAACAAGAACAAATGAATAAAAACAAACTGAAGAAATAATCAAGAAATGATAAACAACGAACAAGAAAAGAATCAAACATATACTGATTTCAGATCCGAGAATATCAAACAAAATACGGACAGAAAATGAAACTTAAACCAACTAACCGGAAATGACCGCAACAGAACAGAAACCCGGACAACAACCTCGACGTACCGGATCTCGACTCAACGAAAACCCACCTTCTCTTTTAACCTCGACGAACTCAGAACGACAAACGACGACCTCGACGGATTGAACCTGAAGAACGACCAGACAACAATTGAGTTTCCAGGTGTGGTTGTTTGACGATGAAACTGGACGGACATGGTGTTTGCGAGGCTGTGCGATGGGTTGAAGAAGGAAGTAGCTGCGTTTGGTGTTCGATGAATGACGAAGCAGCTATGGTTGTTTGGACGTGAGGCTGTGTGTGTGTGTGTTGAGCAGCTGGTCGGGAGGAGGACCTGATGGTCGGAGCTCGCGACTGGATGAAGGAGAAGGCAACCATGGACATGGAAGCTGGAGCTGGAGATCGACGGACGTGAGGGCTGCTAGTTTGGCGATGGTTTTTCCGGTGATTGGAGGGCTGCTAGCTGGCGAAGAAGAAGACACAACAGTCGTGGTTGCTGCTGGATGTCGAAGCAGCATTGTGAGATGAAGAAGAAGGAGCAGCAGGTGAAGCTGGGGGTCGACGCAGCAGCGCTGCTGCTCGTCTATGGCGGACGGGTCAATGGCGGACGAGGGGTCGACTGGTTTTTTTTTTCGCGACTGGAGGGGTCGTTTGGACGTGAGGATGAAGGTGACGACGTGAAGGGGAAGGGGCAGCCATGGGAGGGGGGCGTTGGAGCTGGGGGGTTGGTTTGGAGAAGAAGAAGAGAGGGGGGTGGCTTTTTTTAGGTTAGGGTTTTCAAAAATGAAAAATGAAAAAATGGAAGAAGGGGGTTGGGATTTGTTTGGGTTATGGGGAGGACTGGGTCGGGTCGACCCGGTGGGGGTTATTTGGTTTGGGCCTGGTTGATTTAAATTAAAAGGTGGCCCAATCCGATTTTCTTCTTCTTTTATTGCTTTTTTTCTTCTTTTATTTTTTCTTAAACTAAAACTAAATTCTAAAAATCCTAAATTATCCTATAGAACTAAATTAATTTATAAAAGTGCAAATTAACTCTTAATAACAATTAACACATAATTAAATAGCAATTACGATAAAATCACACAATTTGGACATTAAATGCTAAAAATGCAACGTACATTATTTTTATGATTTTTTTTGTTCTTGTAAAAACAAACTTAATTGCTCCTAATTGTAAAATTAAATCCTAAATGCAAATGCGATATATTTTTGTATTTTTATTAATTTAACAAATAAATATGCACAGACAAATACCAATAATTATCCAAAATGCCACAAAAATTCTCAAAATTGCACACAAAGGAAAATTATTTTATTTTGAATTTTTGGGAGTAATTCTCACATAGGGCAAAAATCACGTGCTCACAGTATGTCAATACTAGCTTTCGGGATACGTTCCAGAGATGAGTAATTAGTTATTCCATTACTTAATTCCTGTAAAACTAGTTTACTTCTAGGAATATGGTTTATTAAATAGCCCTCTTCTAAAATATGGTATTTGTCGTAATAATTACCTTCTTTTCTTTGGGACAATAAAATAAACCGCCTTTAGTTCCTTTTGGATATCCAATAAAAATGCATACTTCTGTCCTCGATTCTAATTTATCCGCTTTCCCTTTACGCATATGTTTTGTACAACCCCAAATCCGAATGTGTCGTAAACTTGCCTTGTGCTCAGCCTACAATTCTACTGGAGTTGAAGGTACTGACTTTGAAGGAACCAAATTTAGAATATAATTTGTTGTTTCTAAAGCATATCCTCAAAAGGAAGAAGGCAAAACGGATTAACTTAACATTGATCTACCCATTTCCATAAGGGTCCTATTTCTTCTTTCTGCCACACCGTTTTGTTGTGGTATTCCTGGAGAAGATAATTGAGATATAATTTCACAATCAGTAAGTATTTAATGAATTCCGCATAAAGGTATTCACCACCACGATCAGATCGCAATGTTTTGATATATTTATCATGTCGTTTCTACATTTCCGTCTTAAATTTTTTGAATTTCTCAAAGCATTGAGACTTATGGCGCAACAGATAAATGTATCCATATTTTGAGTAATCATCTGTGAAAGTCACAAAATACTCAAAACCACCTCTTGCTTGTATATTCATAGGGTCACAAATCAGAGTGAATTAATTCTCTCTTATCGCTAGCTCTATTTTCTTTTGTGGGAAAATGTCTCTTGGTCATTTTTCCTTCTAAACACGATTCACATGTTTGCAGTGACTCCACTTTCAGTGAACTCAAAGATCCACCAGAGACCAATCTCGAAATCTTATTTAGATTTATATGACCCAGACGTAAGTGCCATAAATAAGTTCGGCTCAATTTAGAAATACGTTTCCTTTTATGTGGCGGATTAATGTTATTTAATTCTTTTGGTTGTTGTAGCGCATTAGGAGATATATCAAGAATAAAAAGGTCATGTACTCTAGCAGCAGTGTAGATAAAACATTTATTAAACTTAATAACAACAGAGTTATTAGCAAAATAAACATTATAACCAGCATCCATTATTTTCGAACCCGAAATCAAATTCCTTCTAATAGAAGGTACATAGAGAACATCTTTCAAAACTAAAACTCTATCACTACTAAACGAATCTCTAATATCTCCTAATGCTAAAGCTTGTGCTGGCTCGCCATTGGCTTGAAAAACGCAAACTTCATTCTCACTAGCCGCTATGTTTCTCGAAACCCCTGCAAAGTAGTGCAAATATGATTAGTAGCTCCTAAACCTACACACCAAAACATGGTAGAGACAGCCGCTAAACAAGTTTGAACGACATTTAAATTTAAATTACCTTGCTTATTCAACTTTTCCAGATAGGAAGGGCATTGTTTTTTTGTGATGCCTAGGTTGCTTGCAATGATATCACTTTCCTTTGGGCTTTTTCACATCAGCCGCACCTCCAGGTGCCAAAACCTTTTGAGCCTTCATCTTTTTCTTATCACCTTTCGACTTAGAAATCGAAGCTTTCTCAACATTCAGTGTCACAACTGGAACTTGATGTTTGATAATAGATTATGCCCCTTACAACTCATTTAATAATTTTGCCAGTGACAAATCCATTTTGTTTATATTATAGTTGAAGCGAAAAAGTTGAAAACTGTCAGGCAGAGTCTGCAGGACCATCTCAACTTGAGATTCCTTATCAATCACAGCTCCAAGGACCTCCAGTTCATTCAGAAGACCCATCATCTTTAGAACATGGTCTCTGACCGATGATCCTTCAGCCATCTTGGTATTCAAAAGGGATTTCATGGCTGTCTGTTTAGCCGCACGATTTTTCTCATTGAATATCTCCTTGAGACTTTCGAGCATGTCATAAACAGACCCCATAGACTGATGTTGATGTTGCAAAATATTCGCCATAGAGGCAAGAATGTAACATCGCGACATCTCATCAATCTTGACCCATTTATCATAGGTCTTAACCTGATCATCAATAGTAGTTTTAGGTTTTTATGGGAACTCCTAAGTGATTATAAATTTGTAACCTTCAGCAGTTAGAACAATATCAAGGTTCCTTTTCCAATCAACATAATTCGGTCCTTCTAATTTGTTTTGGTTCAAAATTGAGGTAAGTGAGTTAAATGAAGACATAGTTAATCTGAGATATATTCACATTAAATAGATAATTAGTTATGTATTTAGAATAATTAAATTCAAAAAGCACATTACACATATAACTATGCTCATTGAACAGTTAGATTCGTTAGGGAAACTTAACTATTCATGCAAAATATATGAGTTATGTAAGATATTTACCCCATAAATTAAAATAGGACCAACTCAGATAGAGAGTAAACTGTTAATTTAAGATAGGTAAATATCACTTTCATAAACTCTAGTTTCATTGAATCAACATGTAACTCAGTTAGAGAGTTAATACAAGTAATCAAATAACTAGAAGCAAAACTACAGTAATCATCTATTATGAACTTATCCGATGTGGAAGAAGACCTATGTCTATATAAATTCATTATATTACTGTAAAACATGATTGGAAACCATGGGAATTGAACCCTACCAATACTATTTTCTTAATTTTTTTTATTTTTATAAAAATAGTTTCCAAAAAATAGAAAATGGCCAAAAACCGATCTAAACGACCCCGAATGGCCAAAAAATGACGTATATCATGAGCAAAGCTCATGTGTATTACTCACTGGGTAGTTTTCGAGGAACTTACTAAATTTGAGGTCAATCGGAGTTCGACAGAATTTCAGAATTCCAAATTCATGACTTATTTGTAGAATTCTGTTTTTGGCATTTTCTATGGTTTTAATTATTTTGACTCGTTCAAATCACGTAATATACTTATGTATATTAATTCATGATTTCAGAACTCAAAATAATATTGTTATTACAGTGTTATGTAAAAACAGTTTTAGAACAAAATTGTAAAAAACCGAATATTTTTCACCCGTTCAAAACGCCACTATTCATAATTTCGTATATTAATCCATAATTTCAGAACTAATAACATTCAAAATAGCCATGTTTTTATTAAAGCAACACTGTGATTATGGAAAAAAATACAACTAAAACAGATTAATAGTATTAATCCACTATTTATATATAAATTCATAATAACAGAATTAAAATACTAATAAAAACAATCACGTTTTTGACATAGAATAATCATACCAAACATATATCATTAAATATACACGTTTTGATATTACTCTATTCATGTTGTATTACATTATCTAGTTAGATGTAAGACGGATCTAATATCAATTGTTAGAACATACACAGCGAAAGCAAGCAGACAATTCAGGCATCAAATACATATAAACTAAACAATGATATAATTACTATATTAGAAGCACTAACCTCTTGAAATTGTTGCACAAATCCTCCACATAACAAGAATCCAGGGTTGTAGTCTTCTGCTATGGTCCTAATAAAACCTTGGACGAATTTAATTTGAGTGGGCAAGAACAATACAACTCTAAAAGATGAGTTATTGGGTGTGTCACGACCCCGGTTCACCCTCCATGAACCATCGTGACGGCACCTAGTCCTCTACGAATAGGTAATCCTAACAAATGCGAAATATAAACGAAACTTGCGGAAGAAATAATCAAAGGCCAAAATAACCGAATGAAAATAATAATTAAAATGCCGCTCGGCATATACAACACAATATTCTCAGAATCAAGTACACTATCCCAAAATCCGGAAACTCACGGAACCACAAGCCTTTGGATATCTACAATGTCTAACTCTAGAATATCTAACAAGGAAAAGAAACAGAAGGGCAAATGCTTAAAAGCTAGAATAGAAAGGGACTCCTCGGTCTGCGGACGCGACAGATATACCTCGAAGTCACTGGAGCAGTCGCCTCGCCTCAAGGTTGATCGGATTGAGTCGCAGTACATGGATCTGCACATGAAAAACATGCGCAGAAGGGGCATGAGTACACCACAGCGGTACTTAGTAAGTGCCAAGCCTAACCTCGGTCGGGTAGTGACGAGGAAGGTCAGGGCCCTACTGAGGTTAAATAAATATAAAGATGACAGGATAAGATAGGCAGTACAATTAAAAATCTACAGTAAGAATCTATATAGGATAATAAGAGTACAATAACGGAAACAGAGATAAAGGCAAACCACAAGGAAGTACCAGCTCAACACCAATAATAACACTCGGGGATCTCCCAGGATACCGCCATGTAGTCCCATATGTACATATCTAATGGATCTTCCGAGATCCCGTCCTGTAGTCCAACTCATAGTGCGCGGAGATCTACTGGTATCCCGTTCTATAGTCTCAAATGTAAATACCTAGTATTGGGGGAATCTACCAGGTGCATTCCCGTAGTTCCATATAACTGTGCAGGGGGATCTACCGGAATTCCACATCCGTAATCCCAAAATAAATAGACAAGGGGGAGCTACCGGAATCCCACACCGTAGTTCCAAAATAAATACACAGCAACAACAGAAAAATATACAGAAATGACAAAGTTTCATATTAAGGCAACAAGTGATTCTAGCCTAGCATGCTGCATAGAATTCAGGTAAGGCAGGTTGAGCAAATAAAGAAATTAAGTCACTTAGACAAGCTTTCCTAATAAAACAACAGGCTTAATAGTGCAAGTAATAGAAATAGGAAAGAAAACATTCTAGTAATTACTTAAAGAAAATTGGATTTCCAACAATTAGTACTAGTACGCACTCGTCACCTCATGTACAAGGTATTTCAATTACCAAATATACCAATCATAAGGGGAAGGTCCCCCACACAAGGTTAGATAAGCCATTTACCTCGAACCGGCTCAAAATCAACCCGAGATCACGTTCTTGCCATGAGTACTCGACTTCAAATGACCCAAATCTATCAATTCAATTTCATAATATAAATAACACTTCAAGTAACTGATTCTATAATTAAATTCTAAGCTAATACGTGAAGTTATGTAAATGACCAAAACGCCCCTCAGGCCCACGTCTTAGATCGGGTAAAATTTATATTTTCAGAATCCTCACACTCTCACGAGTCTAACCATATAAAAATTATCACAATCCAATATCAAATGCCCAATCAAAACTCAATTTCTTGGTCTAAGAACTTTTCCCCCAATTTCCACCATAATTTTGAAATTAAAGGATGGATTTAAGTGTAGATTCATGGAAATTAGTCTAAACCGAGTAGGAATTACTTACCCAAATCGCCCAGGTAAAAATCTCTTCAAAAATCGCAATCTCCCGAGCTCCCAAGTCCAAAATATGAATTATGGCTTAAACCCTTGATTTTGAGTTTTAAAAATTTGTCCAGGCAATTCCTTAATCGCGATCGCGTAGAACAAAAACCACGCGCCTCATATTTACTCTACGCGAACGCAAAACCCCATTCGCGAACGCGATGCTTAGCTCCCTCAGACTTACGCGAACGCGGTTGGCTTTACGCGACCGCATAGAGAAACATTTAAGAATCCACTCCCGCCTTATTTCTTCTATGCGAACGCGGCCTAGTCCACGCATTCGCGATTCAGCACTGCCCCAAAGCTACGCGTTCGCATTCCTCTTCACGTGAACGCGAAGAGCGAAATTCTCTCTGCCTCGACTAAGCCTTCACGATCGCGATCCTCCCCACGTGATCGCAATGAAGAAAAGTCTGCAACACATACCAGCAAAAATCTGATGCTTTTCCAAGTCCAAAAATGGTCCGTTGAGCATCCGAAACTCACCCGAGGCCTCGGAATAATGCTGTATTCTGGGCTAGGCCCGTGCCTAAATGGGCCAAACGGGCCAGGCTTAACGGGCCTGGGCTTGGCGGGCCTGAGCTCTGGCGGTCCCGGGCTTCGTGGGCTCAATGGGTGGAACCAGCCCGTGACGGGCCTAAGCCCATATGGTCCCGGGCTAAACGGGCCGGGCTCGTGGGCTTAGCGGGCTTAACGGGTTTTTTTATTTTCGGGCTTTATTTTAAATTTTTTTTGTTTAAGGCAATTTTTTGTAAACCATATCATGGCTATATAAAAAATATATATGTAGAAATCTAATTATTAAAGTGCTTGACGAAAAAGTAAAATAACAAAACAATAGTAAAACTAAATTGCTATGCATAATAAATTAATAAGAAAGTACAACATGAAGCATAAATACGTCTAATAATTTTAAAATAACACAAATTGTTGAAATATCTTAAAGACGAATTTGCGGATAAATACCATCAACACAATACGTTATATGCCTCCTTAAAATGCCTGTGGTACACCCTGAACAAAAATTTAAGACTCTTCCACAGTTCTTGCATTTTAATATTTGGCCTTCTTCATTTTCTTCAAGCAGTTCATAGTAGTGCGAAACAAATAAGCGCACTCTTTCCGAACGAGGCATGATGTAACTTGAAAATTAAGATTGAGACTTGAAGTCTTGAAAATTGGAGATTGAGAGATTGAGAGAAATTTAGATTGAGAAATGAGTATTGAGTATTGAAATGAAGAAGAGGGAGGGGGGTATTTATAGTGTTAGAGAAGGTTAGTTTTGTAAATTAAAAAAAAATGGCTATTTGTGCAATATGGCCATTGGTGGTCATTGGGGGTGGGACCCTCATTTTGAATTTTGAAAAATCTTGTTTTGTAGTATATATAGTATACTAGTATAGTATATATATATATGTGGGGCCCTCATTTTGAATTTTGAAAAATCTTGTTTTGTAGTATATATAGTATACTAGTATAGTATACTATATATAGTATGTTATGTATATATATTTCCAAATATAATTTCTTATAATGTTTTGTAGTATATATATATATATATATATATATATATATATATATATATATATATATATTTCCAAATATAATTTCTTATAATGTTTTGTAGTATATATATATATATATATATATATATATATATATATATAGATAGATTTTCTTGTAGTATATATTGTATGTTATGTATATATATTATAGCTTATAAATAATTGCAAGTTAAAGACAAAAAAATATTGCAAAAAGATATTCAAGGGCATGTATTATAATTTTTATTACCAAAAATGACATATCTTTCTTAGTCTTCCTCCCCCCAATGGAATGAGCACAACAAGGTACTAATACCACCATTAAAAGAGAAAAAAAAACTAAAAGAAGATATGTCAAAGTACAAGTTACACCATAATCTACATTGTATCTCTAACAAATTTTATAAATCCTTCAAGGTTCGGAGGCGATTGCGTTGGTGGTGGTGGAAATAGTAGGATAATATTGCCCAGAAAATGCATTTGTAGCAATTTGAAAATGTTCTAAAAAATCTGTAAGAATTTTAACATTCGTCCAATCTTGAGTAGTAAGCATTTCATCATCATCCTCACCACCTACCCTAGCATTAAACGTTGCATTAATTGAGTTTCTATATTCATTTGCAACTACTAAACTTTCGTACATATAATTCCATCTAGTCGGGCAAGGTTTAGGAACCGTTCTTTCTCTAAGGCCATATTCATCACATTTTTTAAAATATTCTCTTAGTCTACTTCTACGGTTTGAATAAAAAAGCCAATTAAGAGCCATTCTAACCTTTTCAATTTCTAAATTTAAAATTCGCATATCATCACCGACAATTAAATGATAAATATGACAAATACATCTAACATGGAATATATTTCTAAGTGCGGGATTTAGTGTTGTTGTAAGTATGCCTATAACACTAGTGTTACTAGAAGCATTATCCATAGAAATTGACATTATTTTATCTCTAAAGCAAAAATATCTACAAATATCTGCAACAGTGTTAGCTATAAACTTACCTGTGTGACATGAATTAATTATTCTATACGCAATAATGCGTTTTTGCATTGTCCACTCTTCATCTATCCAATGACTTGTAACAGTTAGATAATCACAATCATTACCACTTCTACCAATATCAGTAGTAATAGAAATCCGATTACTTATATGAGTAAATAAATACCGCAAATATTGTTCATATTTATGTTTATATTTATAAATATCACTCTTAACTGTTGCGCGAGGCCAACCTTTATAAGTAGGATTAAAAACTCTTCTAATATAATGCACCCAATTAGGATTAGAGGGAAAAGAATAGGGTAAGCACATAACGGTAACCATCTTTGCTAATTCTTCACGATCTCTATTTGGATCGTAACATAAAATACCTCCGGTCACAGTGTTAATTCCTGGTTGAACTAGATTTGAACATGTACTAGGGTTAACATCAGAATCTACATGTGTTCCCTCTAGCTGCGCTTTCATTTGTAAATATCTAGCTTTATCTCCAGGGTGTGTTTTTATGTGCCTAGTCAAACTACCCGTGTCACTACGGTCTCCAGTATATTTATGCGCCAGTAATTTCCCACATGTTTTACACTTAGCCTTATTTTGTTCTCTTACTTGAGTAAAATAATTCCAAACTAATGATGTTTCTAGGCGTTTAGAAGGTTGTCTATTAAAACTAGGAGTTTCTACAGGTGGGTCGGACGGTACATCAGTTGGGTTATTAACAGGACTAGTAGGTGTATCATCTAAATACGGTTGGGTTTCATCTTCATCCTCATTTTCCTCATCATTTTCAAAGATAGTTTCATTAGGATAAAGAGCATTCATAGTTTCATCATCTAAATTTTGACTTGGTGCAACATTATGGCAAAATTGACTATCGGAAAATGAAAAACAAGGGTTATCACTATCAAGAATAATAGGAGCAGCAGGACGTCTACCAGATCTGGGTCGGGGAGCCGGGGGAAGGGTAGTAGGTTGGCCACTACTTTCACCAATTTTAGCTTTACCCTTACCACCAAAAATATTTTTCAAAGAAAATGTCATATTAATTATAATTATACTAAATAAAACTAACAAAACTATAATATTAAAACTTAAGAGTTGGAACGCGTTTACCGAATTGCCGAACAACTTCTTGAAAATTGAAAATCGTTGAAGACTTGAATACTTCAATTCACCAACTTCACAATTTTTCACGAAATTTCAACAATAAAATAAGCAATTATAGTAGAGAGATTGAGAGAGATTGATGAATTGGTGAGTAAAAATGAAAGAATGAGGGGGTATTTATAGTTGAGAATTGGGAAAAAGTGTAATTATATAAAGTTTGGGGGCCAAATGGCTATTTTCTAAACATCCAAACGGTCAAAATTGCAGCCCAAACAGCTACTTTTTAAATTTTGACCGTTGGAATTTTTTTAATTTTTTTTTTCTAAATAAAAACTAGCCGCTAGGCCCGGCCCAGGCCCGCCAGCCGGTCCCGGGCTTAGCGGTCCGGGGCTCGTGCGCTTTCTAGGAAGAACCGGCCCGCCACGGGCTTTAAAGAACCGTTAAGACCGGCCCACCAGGCCCGTTAGGCCAGTTAGGACCGCGGGCCCGGCCCGGTCCGGTCCGGTTCAGGCCCGGCCCATAGTGCAGCATTACCTCGGAACCTCAACCAAACCTATCAACATATCCCATAACTTCATTAAAACTTGCTCCAACCTTCGGAACGCTCAAAACAACATCAAAACACCTATTTTTTTATCGGATTCAAGCCTAAGAATTCCAAAAACTCTAAAATACGCTTTCGATCAAAAAGTCTATCAAACCTCGTCCGAATGACCTGAAATTTTGCACACACGTCACATTAAATACTACGAAGCTACTCCAACTTCCAGAATTCCATTCCGACCTTCGGATCAAAATCTCACTATTGAACTGGAAACTTTAAAAATTCAACTTCCGGTATTTCAAGCCTAAATTAGCTACGGACCTCCAAAATACAATTCGAACACGCCCCTAAGTCCAAAATCACCCAACGGAACTAACGAAGCCATCAGATTTCCATTCCGAGCCGTCTTCACACTATTCCGACTACGGTCAACTTTCCAACACTTAAGCTCTCATTTAGGGACTAAGTGTCCCAAAACTCTCTGAAACTCAAAACCGAACATCCCGACAAATCTAAATAGCAGAAATAAACTAGGGAAAAATAGTTAATAAGGGATCAGGGCGTTAAAATCTTAAAACTATCGGTCGGGTCGTCACATCCTCCTACATTTAAACATTTGTTCGTTCTCGAACGAGCATAAAGGCATACCTGAAGTAGTGAAAAGATGAGGGTAACAGTTGCGCATATTCTGCTTGGTCTCCCAGGTCACCTCCTCGACCGGCTGGCCCTGCCACTGAAGCTTTACTGATGCAATGTTTTTTGACCTCAGCTTTCTAACCTACCTGTCCAATATTGCCACTGGCTCCTCAACATAGGATAGATCCTTGTCCAACTAGACTGAATTGAAATCCAACACGTGCGACGGATCAGCGTGATACCTCCGGAGAATCGAAACATGAAATACCGGATGAAATCCTGCCAAGCTGGGAGGTAAAGCAAGCCCATAAGCAACCTCTCCAACACGCCTCAATATCTTAAGAGGGACAATAAACCTCAGACTCAACTTCCCTTTCTTCCCAAATCTTATAACGCCCTTCAGGAAAAACCCGAAGCAGAACCTGCTCTTCAACCATATAGGAAACATCATGAACCTTCCGGTCCGCATAACTCTTCTGTCTGGACTGGGATATACAGAGTCTATCCTGAATCACCTTAACCTTCTCCAAGGAATCTTGAACTAAGTCTGTGCCCAATAATCTAGCCCCACCCGGCTCAAACCAACCCACCGGGGATCTACACCGCCTACAATATAAAGCCTCATACGGTGCCATATGAATGCTGGACTGATAGCTGTTGTTGTAAGTAAACTCCACCAATGGCAAGAACTGATCCCAAGACCCTCCAAACTCAATCACACACGCACGGAGCATATCCTCAAGAATCTGAATAGTGCGCTCGGATTGTCCGTTTGTCTAAGGATGAAATGTTGTACTCAACTCCACCCGAGTACCCAACTCATGCTGAACGACCCTCCAGAACCGTGATGTGAACTGTATACCTCTATCTGAAATGATGGACACTGGAATACCATGCACACGAACAATATCCCGGATATAAATCTCCGCCAACAGCTCCGAAGAGTAAGTCATACACACAAGAATGAAATGAGTGAACTTGGTCAACCGATCCACAATCATCCAAATAACATCGAACTTCCTCAAAGTCCGTGGGAGACCAACTACAAAGTCCATGGTGATCCGCTCCCACTTCCACTCCGGAATCTCTATCTGCTGAAGCAACCCACTAGGTCTGTGGTGCTCATACTTCACCTGTTGACAGTTGAGACACCGAGCTACGAATCCAACTATATCTTTCTTCATCCTCCTCCACCAATAGTGCTATCTCAAATCCTGATACATCTTCGCGGCACCTCGATGGATGGAATACCGCAAAATATGGGCTTCCTCTAGAATCAACTCTCGAAGCCCATCAACATTTGGTACACAAATCCGACCCTGCATCCTCAATACCCCATCATCACCAATAGTCATATCTCTGGCATCACCATGTTGAACCTTGTCCTTGAGGACAAGCAAATGAGGGTCTTCATACTGCCGCTCCCTGATACGATCAAATAAGGAAGACCGAGAAACCATGCAAGCTAGAACCCGACTGGGCTCCGAAAGATCCAATCTCACAAACTGGCTGTCTAAGGCTTGAATATCCATCGCCATAGGCTTCTCCGATGCTGGTAAATAAGCCAAACTCCCCAAACTCTCTACCCGGCGACTCAAGGCATTGGCCACCACATTGGCCTTGCCCGGGTGATACAAAATAGTGATATCATAGTCCTTCATCAACTCTAACCACGTCCTCTGGCGCAAATTTAGATCCTTTTGCTTGAACATGTGCTGCAAGCTCCGATGGTTAATATAAATCTCATAGGGAACCCCGTATAAATAGTGGCGCCAAATCTTTAGGGCATGAACAATGGCAGCTAACTCAAGGTCATGAACAGGGTAGTTAATCTCATGTATCTTCAACTGTCTGGACGCGTAGACAATCGGCCTACCGTCCTGCATCAACACCGCTCTGAGGACAATCCTCGAGGCATCACAATAGACCGTATATGACCCCGAAACTGTAGGTAATATCAAAACTGGGGCAGTAGTCAAAGCTATCTTGAGCTTCTGAAAGCTCGCCTCACACTCCTCCGTCTATTGGAACGGAGCACCCTTTTGGGTCAGTCTGGTCATAGGGGCTGCAATCGATGTAAACCCCTCAAGAAAGCGACGGTAGTAACCCGCCAAGCCAAGGAAACTGCGGATCTCTGTAGCTGAGAATGGTCTGGGCCAACTCTGCATGACCTCTATTTTCTTCGGTTTCGCCTGAATACCTTCACTCGAAATCACGTGGCCTAAGAATGCAACTGAATCCAACCAAAACTCACATTTCGAGAACTTAGCATATAACTTCTTGTCTCTCAGAGTCTGAAGCACAATCCTCAGGTGATACTCATGATCTTCCCGACTCCGGGAATACATCAGAATATCATCAATAAAGACAATGACGAACAAGTCAAGATACGGCCGGAACACACTGTGCATCAAATACATAAAGGTTGTTGGGGCATTGGTCAGCCCAAATGACATAACAAGGAACTCGTAATGACTATACTGAGTCCTGAAAGTAGTCTTCGGGATATCTGGCTCCAGAATTTTCAATTGATGGTAACCTAAGCGCAAATCGATCTTAGAAAACACTCGTGCGCCTTGAAGCTGGTCAAACAAATCATCAATACGCGACAAAGGATAATGGTTCTTCACTGTAACCTTGTTCAACTGGCGATAATCAATACACATACATATAGAACCATTCTTTTTCTTCACAAACAAGACAGGAGCACCCCAAGGTGATACATTGGGCCGAATAGAACCCTTATCAAGCAATTCCTGTAATTGATCCTTTAACTCCTTCAACTTTGGAGGAGCCATACGATACGGGGGAATAAAAATGGGCTGAGTGCCCGACAACAAATCAATGCCAAAATCAATATCTCTATCAAGCAGCATGCCCGGAAGGTCAGCTGGAAACACATCGGGAAAATCCTGTACTTTTGGAACTGAATCAACTGAAGGGGTATCTATACTAACATCTCTCACATAAGCTAAATACGTGTCACACTCATTCTCAACCATACGCTGAGCTATAAGAAAAGAAATAACTTTACTGGAAGTGTGATCTAAAGTACCCCTCCACTCAACACGCGGTACACCTAGCATAGCCAGTGTCACGGTTTTGGCGTGACAATCAAGAAAAGCATAATGGGGAGACAACCAGTCCATGCCAAAGATAATGTCAAAATCTATCATGCTGAGCAAAAATAAATCGGCTCTGGTCTCAAAACCACTAATAGCAACCAAACACAACTGATAAACGCGGTTCACAATAAGAGAATCTCCCACAGGAGTAGAAACATAAATAGGGGAACTCAAAGAATCCCGAGATACGCCCAAATGTAGAGCAAAATAAGAAGACATATAAGAATAAATGGAGCCTGGATCGAATAGAACCGATGCATCTCTGTGACAAACCAGTATAATACCTGTGATGATAGAATCGGAGGCAACAGCCTCGGTACGGGCAGGAAGGGTATAGTATCAGGCCTGGCCTACCCTTTTAGGGTGACCTCTACCTCTCCGACCTCCACCTCTATATAGATGAGCAGGTGGGATAGCAACTGGAGCTGTAACCATAGCTTGACAACTTTGCGGGGCACGCTGTGGTTGAGAAGTCTGTGGAGGTGCACCCCTCCCAAGTCTGGGGCAATCCCTCACCATATGGCGTGTGTCACCACACTCAAAACAAGCTCTAGATGGATGTGGTGGATGTGACTGGCTTGGGCCAAGTCTGCTGGACTGACCTCTAAAAGCACCCTACGCAGGAGGCGCGCTAGATACCGGAGGTGCATAATAAGGCTCCTGAGGTCTAGGAGCAGCTAGAATACCACTGGCTGCTGGAAGAGCTGAATGAACAGGGCGACTCATATAACCCCTACAATGACGACCTGCTGTTGGGGCACGGGCACCAGAGAAATAGCCCGACTCTCAAGACCTCTTGGCCTCCCTCTCCCTAGCATGCATACCCCCAATCCTCCTAGCAATGCTCACCACCTGCTGATAAGAAATATCCGTCTCAAACTCACGAGCCATGCTAGAACTGATGTTGGAATAGGCCCTCAATAAACCGGCGAACCCTCTCGCGAATAGTAGAAACCAAGGCTGGTGCATGCCTAGCCAAACTAGTTTAACTGACAACATAATCCGAGATAGTCATAGCACCCTAGCGTAAATGCTCAAACTCTGCGCTCCATGCGTCCCTGAGTTTTTGAGGAACATACTCTCTCAAGAACAGATCTGAAAACTAAGTCCAAGTCATTGAAGCAGCCTCATCCGGACTGTCTAACTCATAGGTGCGCCACCACTCATAGGCGGCACCTCGAAGCTCGAAGGTCAAGGAAATCCCGCTCGATCCTGATATACCCATGGTACAGAGAATGCGGTAACTCTCATCTAGAAATCCCAGAGCATCCTCCGATGCTAGACCGCTGAATACAGGAGGCTTGTACCTCTTGAACCTCTCACGCCCCAGCTGCTCCTCCTCAAAAGCCGATGTCCTGTCCTCGGGCTGAACTGGCACTGCAGGCAGTACATAAATAATCTCAGGGACCTGCTCAACATGCACTCGCTGCTCAGGAGTGCGGGCGACGAGGGTCTGTGCTCCTCCCCCAGCCTGAGATGTAGCTGCAGCAAGGGGAAGCAACCTTGTGTGAGCTAGAGTGGTGTACATGCTCATGAACTGTGCCAAAGTCTCCTGAAGAGCTGGAGTAGTGGTAGCAGTAGGTGTGTCAGGTGCCTGGACTCCGTCTGGAACTGCTGCAGCTCGCGCAGGTGCTCTGACTGCACCATATGTGCGTCCTAGGCCTCTATCCCGGCCCCGGCCTCTGACGGCTGCAGTAGGGGCGCGGGTTCCTGATCATTTCGGGTAGCACTTGTCCTCACCATCTATGAGAGAATAGAAGATAGAAGTTTAGAATTATGATGTCAAAATATTGCACGACAAGGAAATCATAAAGTGGAATTTTCCTAACAGTTACATAGCCTCACGTAGATAAGTACAGATGTCTCCGTACCGATCAACGAGACTCTAATAAACTGACTTGTGATCCACGACTCCTATGAAACTAGAGCTCTGATACCAACTTATCACGACCCCGGTTTGCCCTCCGTGAACCATCGTGACGGCACCTAGTCCTCTACGACTAGGTAAGCCTAACAAATGCGGAATATAAACTAAACTTGCAGAAGAAATAATCAAAAGCCAAAATAACTGAATGAAAATAATAATTAAAATGTCGCTCGACATATACAACACAACATTCTCACAATCAAGTACACTATCCCAAAACCCGGAAATTTATAGAACCACAAGCCTTTGGATATCTACAATGTCTAACTCCAGAATATCTAACAAGGAAAAGAAATACAGAAGGGCAAATGTTTAAAACCTAGAATAGAAAAGGGACTCTTCGGTCTGCGGACGCGGCAGATATACCTCGAAGTCACTGTAGCAGTCGCCTCGCCTCAAGGGTGATAGGACTGAGTCGCAGTACCTGGATCTGCACTTGAAAATCATACGTAGAAGGGGCATGAGTACACCACAACAGTACTCAGTAAGTGCCAAGCCTAACCTCGATCGGGTAGTGACGAGGAAGGTCAGGGCCCTACTGAAGTTAAATAAAATATAAAGATCAACAGTATAGAACAAAACAGTATAAATAAGTACAACAGTAAAATAACACAGGATGTACAGGACATCAACAACTATATAAAAGCAAGGTAAATACGGAAAACAAATACAGCTCAACACCAATAATAACAATCGGGGATCTCCCAGTATACCATCCTGTAGTCCCAGATGTACATATCCAATGGATCTCCCGGGATCCCGTCCCGTAGTCCAACTCATAGTGCATGAGGATCTATCGGAATCTCGTTCTGTAGTCCCAAATATAAATACCCAGCACTGGGGGAATCTGCTGGGTGCATTCCCATAGTTCCATATAACTGTGCAGGGGGATCTACTGGAATACCACATCCGTAGTCCCAAAATAAACAGACAAGGGGGAGCTACCGGAATCCCACATCCGTAGTCCCAAAATAAATACACAACAACAATAGAAAAATATACAGAAATGGCAATGTTTCATATTAAGGCAACAAGTGATTCTAGCCTAGCATACTGCACAGAATTCAGGTAAGGTAGGTTGAGCAAATAAAGCAATTAAGTCACTTAGACATGCTTTCATAAGCTAACAACAGGCTTAATAGTGCAAGTAATAGAAACAGGAAAGGAAACATACTAGTAATTGCTTAAAGAAAACCAGATTTCCAACAATTAGTACAAGTACGCACTCGTCACCTCACGTACAAGGCATTTCAATTACCAAATATACCAATCCTAAGGGGAAGGTCCCCCACACAAGGTTAGACAAGCCACTTACCTCGAACCGGCTCAAAATCAACCCGAGACCACGTTCTTGCCACGATTACTCGACTCCAAATGACCCAAATCTATTCAATTCAATTTCATAATGTAAATAACACTTAAAGTAACTGATTCTACAATTAAATTCTATGCTAATACGCAAAATTAGGTAAAATGACCAAAACGCCCCTCGGGCCTACGTCTCAGAATCGGGTAAAATTTATATTTTCAGAATCGTCACGCTCTCACGTGTCTAACCATATTAAAATTATCCCAATCCAATGTCAAATCCCCAATCAAAACTCAATTTCATAGTCTAAGAACTTTTCCCTCAATTTTCACCATAATTTCGAAATTAAAGGATGGATTTAAGTGTAGATTCATGAAAATTAGTCTAAACCAAGTAGGAATTATTTACCCAAATCGCCCAGGTGAAAATCTCTTCAAAAATCGCAATATCCGAGCTTCCAAGTACAAAATATGAATTATGGCTAAACCCTCGATTTTGGGTTTTAAAAATATACCCAGGCAATTCCTTAATCGCGATCGTGAAAGACTAATCGCGATCGCGAAAAGAAAAAAACCATGCGCCTCAGATTTACTCTACGCGAACGCGGAACCCCATCCGCGAACGCGATACTTAGATCCCTCAGACTTACGCGAACGCGGTTGGCTTTACGTGATAGAGAAACATTTAAGAATCCACTGCCGCCTTATTTCTTCTACGCGAATGCGGCCTAGTCCACGCGTTCGCGATTCAGTGTTGCCCCATGTGAGCACGTGATTTTTGCCCTATATGAAATACTCCTATAAAATCCATGAAGATAGATTTTTTCTTAATTATTTACCATTTTTAGGAATTTTTGTAGATTTTTATTAATTGTTTGCATTTCTGTGCATGTTTAATTTTTATTTAAATCATGAAAAAATACCAAAATATCATGCATTGCATTTAGGATTTATTTTTATATTTCTTGAATTAATCAGTAATTATTTACTTTATAAAAATTTGAAAATCACAAAAATAGCCCATTTTTACATTTTTTGTCTTTTAATTTTTAGTTTATTGATTTTTCTCTTTTAATTTAGATTTAAGTGAGGTTTATAATCTTTATAATTAGCTAATTACTTTAATTTTACTTTTTTAGATAAGTTAAGTTTTTTTAATTATTAGGTTTTTAATCAAAAAAAAAAAAAGAGAAGGAACTTAGAAATGTAAGGAAATTGAAGAAGAATTTTTTTTTCGGAATTGGGCCAGCCCCATACACCCCAATCCAGCCCAAAATTCCCCCGCATACAAATTAATTCCCCCAGCCCAATGCCTAACCGCCCCATTTGAACAAAACTGGGTCTGACCCGTTTATCTTGACCCGTCCGTTTGCCCCAATATAAAATACCCCTTATAACATTTCCCCCAATTCCCCAAACCCTAGAGAAAATCAGAAACGATGCTGGACACTATTCCTTCATCTTTCTCAGCCTTCAAACTCACCTCAACTCGCCTGAGTTTCGCCCAAAATGGTCCCTCCCCTCCATGTCACCTTATCCCCCAACGGATTTGTCAGAAGAGTACGAATATTCCCTCAAAATTGCATAATTTCTGTACAAAAAGAATGATTTGTTGGATGAATGGGAGCCGTGGATAGATGTAAATCAATCCACGCCCTCCGTTTGTCCCAAAAATTGTTCAAGAATTTGAAGGATTTTTCGGATTTGGGCAGATTTTTGAAGATTTTTGAAAGCTATATATATGAGGTAAGTTCAATGTGCTAAAGAGAGAGAAAAATTTGGATAAAATCTACAAAACTTATCCGAGTAAATTCCTAGGTTTTGGTCATTCTCTTCTGACCCTTTTCCTTTCTCGTCGATTTTTTAGAAAACATAATACAACAAATGGCTCAATTTTAGTTTTGAAACCGGGATTCGATCTCATTTTCTTTGCTGAGGTTTTTGACTGCTGACATTTGTTGTTTTAACTGGGGTTTTGAGACTATCTTTTGCTATTCATCTGCCGTTTGGGTTTGCTGAGTTCGTCGTTGTTGGTTTTCTTCTTAGCCTTTATTTGGCAAAGGTTCAATTTCGTCTACGAATTTAGGTACACATCCCATTTCTATATTTCTGTTTTTCTGATTTAAAATGAAGTGTTGGCTCTTCTTTGGAGTCATTTGATGAAATAGCATAAAATGGTTGTTTGCTTTGTTTTAAACGTGAATGGATGTGAGTTTTGGCAAGTTTAAGACTGAAAATCTACTATGGATTTGCCTGCTAAGGATCACTGTAGTAACCTTTTTTTTACTGATTGCACACACGCACACTCGTCGCATTTAATCATTCATATGGTTCGTTAAAATCAGCATGTTAATTTGCTTAAAAAGTAAGATGAAGCCTTATAAAAGTCGAGTTTTTGAGCTGTTAAATCTTGATGAGGGGTTTAAATTATTTTACTAACCTTATCGAGACATGGCAGAATCTGTGTGTATGTTTTGAGTTGGGTTAATCACTTCTTCTCCATTCATATGTAACATGTTCAAAAGCTTTCATGTATTTGTTCTGTTGCATTCCTTCGTGTCTGTCCCAGCCTACAATGTTGTTATTCAAATCTTGCGTTAAGTCATGTTGAATCTGATTCTGCTATAAAGTTGAGGCCTAAAGATACTAAGTGTGAGTTGAGCTTCAAAGATGTATTGTACGCTAACTAATCAATCTATGAAAGATTTGCTCAAAGTGTAACCTAAATGTAGATGCCATCTTCTGTAGCTAGGCTGTTTTTTTTTTTTTTTGCAATATCCCAACTAAGTCTGTGATGGTCACTATTTGAACAAATGGTCATTGTTTCTCCTTAATTTTAAGTTGGATCAAGTCGAATTTGTCCAATATGTTGAAGAAAATAATACTGTAGTCGTCCATTGTGTACAACCATCGGAAAGCTGTTTTCACTAGGAGTTTGAGTTTAGTAATCCTTACTCACCTATCAAGGTGGATTTTATCTTCTGGAAATGATAATCCTCTCATTTTGTTATAACTGAAGTAAATTCATTGGTTCAAGTAGTAGCTTTCTAATTTAGTAGTTAAAAATGGAGGAAAGATCAAAGCCCCACATGTCCATGTTAGGGATATAGTAGATATGCCCTAGATCCAATATCATATTTGATGTTTTGAACATATTTTTATAAAATATATATGGCATTTGATATTCTTTTATCATTATTATTAATTGTTTGATTAATTTGATAAGGTCCTTGATTAAATTTTGAGATTTGTCATCGTGATAGAGATCATGATAACGAGAGCAAAGTCTCTTACAATTTAATCTAAATTTGTTCTTGATCGTAGGATTATTAACTTGGACATTATTGATCCGATTAGATCAATATTTATGTGATCGTCTTTATGGGATAAAGATGAGTTGATCTCATTAACTAAATTACATAGATAGATGATGCATATAGAGATATGATCATTGAACCGACTCGTTGGATAATTCCGAATGGTTAGAATTATCATAAACTATCAATAGGATATTCTCTTGAAGAATGTGATGTAACAGTTTCCTTTGACCTGAGATCGTCATAGTAATTGATAAGTTATTTATTGTGCTTTGATACCATACACCTATGGCCTTAGGGCGATAGTTGAAAGGATATTGGGTATGATTAAATACTTGTAGAATTAGTGATGTATCAAGATGGAATCTGTCAACTCTTGGTAATGAGTTTAAGCTCCATATTGTCATGAATTATAAACGACCAAATTAAGACCTTGGCCAGGGCAATTGAATGAAAGAAGAAAAGAGTTTCTCAGGTCATTCAATGGTCGATTATATTTGACATGAACACATAGTTGGTCGTCTATTAGGATTTGACATTTGAACCATATCCTAGGGTGATCCAGAGCTATAAGGACAGAAGGAATTACTACATTATTCTTCTACTGGTTCTTGAGAGTAAATTGTATACTTCATGCTATCCGGTCGTTAAGGAGTGTTGCTAGACGCCACCCTTGATTAGTATATTGATGTGGTCAATTTATTACCGGTTTAGTATTGAACCTATGGGGTCGCACACTAACGAGTGTTATGATCTTTGCTAAAGGATTGATTACTTTATTATTTGTTAATTAAATTAAAGAATTTAATTAGTAAAATAAATTTAGTTAGTTAGTCCAAATGAAATATTAATTATATTTTTTTTGCTAGCACAGAAGATATAATTATTATTGTGAACAAGTTGAAGTTTTCTATTTGGAATAGAAAATTAAATTATATCTCTTGGTTAAAATATATATAATGATATATATAATTAAGACTTATTTTATATAAAAGATGTTATATAAAATATAATATTAATAAAAGGCTTGTTAGTAATTCCAATTTGGAATTGGATTAAATCACGTGTAAAGTTCACAAAAGGAACTTGTCGTCAATTTCATCCCATTTGGAATGGGATTAATCTTTTATTAATTATGAAAGGTTTACAAGTAACAGATTCCAACTTTGAGTTGGAATAATCACGTGAACAAGTCTTCGGCAGTCATAAACCTATTTGAATGAGATTCGAACTTCTATGGAAAAAAGTTTACAAAGTTTATTTTTGGAATAAACTTTTACCCTGAGTAAATCATTACCTCAACCAATAGGAAAATGTTTTAGGTGATGCTATATAAAGGGTGATGGAAAAAAAAACTAATTCTTGAGAAAAAAACCCACTTTGTGAAAGTGAGAGTGCAACACAAGCCAAGAGAGAAAATACAGTTACAAGAAAAGTGTTTCTTGTTCTTCTAATTGAGTTGAGATTTTTGAGAAAAATTTCAGCACAAGTTTTTCGTTCAATTTGTTCGCGGGTTTCGTTGATCAAAGATTTGATATCAAGGATCAGTCTCGGTGTGGATACGCATAGAGTCTTCGCACTATCGAAGAAATTTTGAAATGAGACTCTCTACACCAGGTACGTCTTAGATCCGATCTATTGACATGTAAATAAATTTTAAACACCAAAAGATCTGCCTAGGATTGTTATTGTCTTCCGCTGCGTGTTACGAACACCTATACGCAATCCTTCAGTGGTATCAGAGTAGTGGTTTATTGTGTCTAAAATTTATTTACGAAATATTTTTATATTATATTTGAAGAGTTCAAACCATAATACATGTGTCTTGTGCAATAGTTAAATCGTTTGAACTATTTAGATAGTTCATAATTTGAATTTTAAATTTTGTATTAGATACAATGGGAATCTATAATCGGTTACATGATTCTATTGTTATTTTTAATTGTTATTAGTTCATGAGATGTTAATTAATAATGATATTCTGGCATGAATTACTTTTTTGTGATATATGTGATATATAGATTAAACATGTTAGAAGAATGTTGAATTTTATTTTTATGTCACGTGCTTGTTCATTACATAATTTTGAATTATTTATTACATGTGATGTAAATCAATTTAGGACTAAGCATGTAGACAACTTGAACTAAATTCACATGCTATAAAAGATTTGATCTTCATGTTATTAAAAATTATTTTAGTAACAATTCCCTCTTACTAAAATTTGAGTTCTTAAATAATAAAATATAAGATATTTTATTATAAGAGCTATCCATCAAGGTAAATAATTTTACCTATTTCTTGTTTATAAGGAGCGGTCTGACTACCAGGAGACTTATAGTTCGAGAATATATTAAAACTATTTATTTGCATTAGATGTATGGATTGAAAGAATTATTAAATTTTACACGAGACGCCTGGACTACCCGGGGGAGTATAAAATTTAATAAGTTATTTGCTATCATGATGGTTGAACTCAACTATGCCAATAGGATCGACCTGACTACCAGGGGACTATTTGACATAGAGTTATTTAAGGAAGTTGTATAGGGATACAATTGGTAAGAGTACCTACCTTTAAAATATATGTGAGAAACGACTTGACTTCCAAGGGGCTCATACATATTGTTAAAGGATTCCTTTACTCCACTAACAGAAATAAAGATTTCGTAAACTATAATGAGGGTAAATAGTTTAAAATAATTAGTGGAAATATCATTTAGATAAAAGTCCATGTCTTTATGATATATGCAAATATGTTCTTATATTATTGCTTTTTCCTTTCTATATTTTAGATTTCTCAATATGTCTGCTATATCACTGCGTGGAATACTTGAGACTAACAAGTTGGTAAGACCAAACTTTGATGATTGGTACAGAAATTTGAGAATTGTTCTCATGCATGAAAAGCTTATTGATGTGATCGATAAGCCTGCCAAGGAAGTCCCAGATGAGGATGATGATGATGCTACCAAGATTTATCAGAAATACTTGGAAGAATGTCTTACTACCAAATGCATCATTCTCGTTTCTATGAATTCTGAACTACAGAGGAAACATCAGGATATGGATCCAACTATAATCATTGAACATCTTAAGAAGATGTTTGGTACACAAAGCAGGACAACTAGATACCAGTTATCTAAGGCTTTATTTGGATCCAAATTGACTGGAAACTCTCCAGTTGGACCCTATGTCAATCATATGATTGATCTCATTGAAGAACTTGAGAAGTTGGGGTGTAAACTGGGTAAAGAGCTTTCTCAAGATTTGATCTTGCAGTCACTATCAGAATCCTTTTCACAATTTGTTATTAATTTCAATATGAATAAAATGGATTGTGATCTTCATGAGATGCTTAACATGCTGAATGAGTATTAGAATCAACTTGCATCTGAGAATAAGAAAGGAAATGTCATGTTGGTTGGAAACTCTTCTAAGAAGAAGAGTAAGGGTAAAAGTAAACCCAAGAAAAAGCCTATTGCGTCCAAGGGTGGTGTGACCAAACCCAAAGGCAAAGAAAGCAAAGCTGACCAATCTGATGCTGTATGTTTCCATTGTAAGAAAATAGGACATTGGAAGAGAAACTGCCAGGAGTATCTTGCAACTTTAAAGGATAAGAAACAGGGTAAGACTTTAATGAAAAATATTTTGAAGGTTTCTTTAACTACTACTAATTCTTCATTGTGGGTATTAGATACTGGCAGTGGTTATAACATCTGCAATATATTGCAGGGGTTCCAAATAAGTAGAAAGTTGAAGAAAGGAGAAATTAATCTATAAGTTGGAAATGGTGCAAAAGTTGCGGCCGTAGCTGTAGGATCAATTTCTTTAATAATGCCTACGGACAAAGTACTTATGTTGGATGATTGTTATTACGTTCCTAAATTTGTTTCGAACATAATTTCAGCTTCTATGTGAGACAAACGTGGTTTTCGCATTAATATAGGCAATGGTATTTGCTCTATTTATTATAGTGATAATTTATATATGAATGGCTATCTCCAACATGACGTTTATGTCTTACCTAATGTGAATGCTAATTCGATTATGCATGTTTCAAGTCTTAAGAGGAAAAGAGATGATCAAGTAAATCATGCATACCTTTGGCATTGTATGCTTGGTCATATTGGAGAGAAAAGAATTAACAAGTTGTACAAGGAAGGGTACCTTGACAAATATGATTTTGAATCATATCCAACTTGTGAATCTTGTCTCAAAGGAAAAATGACCAAATCTCCATTTACTGGAAGTGGAGAAAGAGCTTCTGAATTATTGGGACTAATTCATACAGATGTTTGTGGGCCCATGAAAATTCAAGCTAGAGGTGGATATTCTTACTTCATCACCTTCACTGATGATATGTCAAGATATGGATTTGTGTATCTTATGAAACACAAGTCTGAATCTTTTGAAATGTTCAAAAGGTTCCTTAGTGAAGTTGAGAAGCAGACTGGTAAAAGTATCAAAGTACTAAGGTCTGATAGAGGTAGAGAATATCTTAGTGAAGATTTTACCAGATATCTCAGAGAGAATGAGATTCTCTCACAGTGGACACCTCCAGGAACACCACAACACAATGGTGTATCTGAAAGGAGAAATCGAACCTTATTAGATATGGTGAGATCTATGATGGGGTCCACTGATCTTCCAATAAATTTATGGGGATTTGCTTTGGAAGCAGCAACATACTTACTTAATAAAGTTCCCACTAAGTCAGTCTCTACAACACCATATGAGATATGGAAAGGATGTAAGCCTAACCTTAAACATATTAAAGTTTGGGGTTGTCCAGCTTATGTTAAGAGACTACAGTCTGATAAACTTGACTCAAGATCAGATAAGTGTAGGTTCATTGGGTATCCCAAGGAAACAATGGGATATTATTTCTATCACCCTTCTAACCATAAAGTGTTTGTGGCCAGAGGAGCAACCTTTTTGGAAAGGGAATTTCTTTTAGAAGGAAATTATAATGGAGAAATAGAACTTGATGAAGTTCAAGAAACTAATGAATCAACACAATATAAAGATCATGAGACCCAAGTTGAAGAACCTTTATTGGATATTTTGAAGTTGCCAAGGAAGTTGCCATCTTCAATGGTTGAAGTTCAAGAACAGGTTAATGAACCAGTTCTAAACCAAATTGAACAATAACCAAATCCAGTACAAGGTGAAGAGATTGTACAAGTACCTCTTAGAAGGTCTACACGAGAACGTCATGTACCAACTAGATTAAATTTATTGGTACAAGATGATGTATCAAATGAGGTTGATCATAATGATGATGACCCTAAGACCTACGAAGAGGCTATACAAAGTTCCGATTATGAGAAGTGGCAAAAGGCCATGGAATCCGAAATGGAATCCATGAAGGAAAATAAAGTATGGACTTTAGTTGAACCTTCAAAGGATATAAAACCTATAGGTTGTAAATGGGTTTTTAAGAAAAATATTGGAGCAGACGGAAAGGTGGAGACCTACAAAGCCCGTCTTGTTGCCAAGGGATATTGTCAGAAAGAAGGAGTTGACTATGACGAGACTTTCTCTCCCGTGGCAATGCTCAAATCTATTCGGATTTTGCTTGCTATAGCAGCATACTATGATTATGAAATATGGCAAATGGATGTGAAAACAACTTTCTTTAATGGTGAGCTAGAAGAGGATGTGTACATGACACAACCTGAAGGTTTCACATCTTCGTCTAATCATAATAAAATTTGCAAGCTACAAAGATCCATTTATGGACTAAAGCAAGCTTCTCGAAGTTGGAATATTTGCTTTAACAAGACAATTGAAAAGTTCAATTTTGTTAGATGCGAAGAAGAACCTTGTGTGTACAAAAAGGTAAGTGGGAGCACAATTATATTCTTAGTGTTGTATGTTGATGATATATTGCTCATAGGGAATGACATACCGGCATTGCAAAGTACCAAGATTTGGCTATCTGAACAGTTCTCCATGAAAGACTTGGGAGAAGCAGCTTATATATTAGGAATAAAGATCTATAGAGATAGATCTAGGAAGTTGCTTGGACTTTCCCAGTCTTTGTACATTGATACCATCTTAAAGAGGTATAATATGGATAATTCCAAAAGAGGCTATCTACCGATAGACACTGGAATTACTCTCAGTAGGGAGGATTGTCCTAAAACACCTGAAGAGAGAGAACGCATGAGTAGGATCTCATACGCTAGTGCAGTGAGAGCTATCATGTATACCATGACATGTACACGTCCTGATGTGGCTTATGCACTTGGAGTGACTAGCCGCTATCAGGCAAATCCTGGTGAGGAACATTGGAAAGTGGTGAAGACCATTCTTAAGTGCTTAAGAAGGACTAAAGACCAATTCCTCATCTATGGAGATTCTGAGTTGAAACTTGAAGATTATACTGATGCAAGTTTCTCTTCAGATAGAGATGATAACAAATCTATTTCTGGTTATGTATTCACCTTAAATGGTGGTGGGGTGAGTTGGAAAAGTTCCAAACAAGCTACAGTAGTTGATTCAGTGACTGAAGCAGAATATATAGCAGCTAGTGAAGCTGCTAAGGAAGCTGTATGGATGAAAAAGTTCTTAACTGAACTTGGTGTGGTTCCTTCAATAGAAGGTGCGGTTCCACTGTTGTGTGACAATACTGGAGCCATTGCTCAAGCAAAAAAACCAAGATCACACCAAAAATCCAAACACGTTCTGCGAAGGTATCACTTGATAAAAGAGATCATTGAACGTGGAGACATCGAGATTCAAAAGGTTGATGGAAAAGAAAATGTTGCAGACCCATTCACTAAAGCTCTTGGCGCAAAGGAGTTTGACAAGCACAAGTGGAAATTGGGAATGAAGTATAAGAGCGATTGGCTCTAGTGCAAGTGGGAGATTGTTAGGGATATAGTAGATATGCCCTAGATCCAATATCATATTTGATGTTTTGAACATATTTTTATAAAATATATATGGCATTTGATAATCTTTTATCATTATTATTAATTGTTTGATTAATTTGATAAGGTCCTTGATTAAATTTTGAGATTTGTCATCGTGATAGAGATCATGATAACGAGAGCAAAGTCTCTTACAATTTAATCTAAATTTGTTCTTGATCGTAGGATTATTAACTTGGACATTAGTGATCCGGTTAGATCAATATTTATGTGATCGTCTTTATGAGATAAAGATTAGTTGATCTCATTAACTAAATTACATAGATAGATGATGCATATAGAGATATGATCATTGAACCGACTCGTTGGATAATTCCTAATGGTTAGAATTACCATAAACTATCAATAGGATATTCTCTTGAAGAACGTGATGTAACGGTTTCCTTTGACCTAAGATCGTCATAGTAATTGATAAGTTATTTATTGTGCTTTGACACCAGACACCTATGGCCTTAGGGCGATAGTTGAAAGGATATTGGGTATGATTAAATACTTGTAGAATTAGTGATGGATCAAGATGGAATCTGTCAACTCTTGGTAATGAGTTTAAGCTCCATGTTGTCATGAATTATAAACGACCAAATTAAGACCTTGGCCAGGGCAATTGAATGAAAGAAGAAAAGAGTTTCTCAGGTCATTCAATGGTCGATTATATTTGACATGAACACATAGTTGGTCGCCTATTAGGATTTGACAGTTGAACCATATCCTAGGGTGATCCAGAGCTATAAGGACATAAGGAATTACTACATTATTCTTCTACTGGTTCTTGAGAATAAATTGTATACTTCATGCTATCCAGTCAATAAGGAGTGTTGCTAGACGCCACCCTTGATTAGTATATTGATGTGGTCAATTTATTACCGGTTTAGTATTGAACCTATGGGGTCGCACACTAACGAGTGTTATGATCTTTGCTAAAGGATTGATTACTTTATTATTTGTTAATTAAATTAAAGAATTTAATTAGTCAAATAAATTTAGGTAGTTAGTCCAAATGAAATATTAATTATATTTTTTTGCTAGCACAGAAGATATAATTAATATTGTGAACAAGTTGAAGTTTTCAATTTGGAATAGAAAATTAAATTATATCTCTTGGTTAAAATATATATAATGATATATATAATTAAGACTTATTTTATATAAAAGATGTTATATAAAATATAATATTAATAAAAGGCTTGTTAGTAATTCCAATTTGGAATTGGATTAAATCACGTGTAAAGTTCACAAAACGAACTTGTCGTCAATTTCATCCCATTTGGAATGGGATTAATCTTTTATTAATTATGAAAGGTTTACAAGTAACAGATTCCAACTTTGAGTTGGAGTAATCACGTGAACAAGTCTTCGGCAGTCATAAACCTATTTGAATGAGATTCGAACTTCTATGGAAAAAAGTTTACAAAGTTTATTTTTGGAATAAACTTTTACCCTAAGTAAATCATTACCTCAACCAATAGGAAAAGATTTTAGGTGATGCTATATAAAGAGTGATGGAAAAAAAAACTAATTCTTGAGAAAAAAACCCACTTTGTGAAAGTGAGAGTGCAACACAAGCCAAGAGAGAAAATACAGTTACAAGAAAAGTATTTCTTGTTCTTCTAATTTGATTTGAGATTTTTGAGAAAAATTTCACCACAAGTTTTTCGTTCAATTTGTTCGCGGGTTTTGTTGATCAAAGAGTTGATAGCAAGGATCAGTCTCGGTGTGGATACGCATAGAGTCTTCGCACTATCGAAGAAATTTTGAAACGAGACTCTCTACACCAGGTACGTCTTAGATCCGATCTATTGACATATAAATAAATTTTAAACACGAAAAGATCTGCCTAGGATTGTTATTGTTTTCCGCTGCGTGTTACGAACACTTATACGCAATCCTTTAGTCCAATATCTGTTATACCTGTTTTCTTTTTTGCATAGTATTAAATTGACGGCTATCTGTTGGTTCAGTCCTTCAAAAAATTGTAGACCCAAATAATATTGAATCATGCCTGGCCCATTTTACAAACTGATTTGTCCAAATACATAAGTTTGACTAATGAATATATGATGACACTGACTTTTGCTATATTGTTCAAATTTAACTCTATTAAGTTAGTTCTAAATTGTTAGCACTTAGCTTTGTTTGAGCTTAACTTCGTTATTGCTTATTTCCCTTCTAGATGGAAGGATTATGGGAAAGCAGTAGTACATGCTTTCTTTCTTTTGGGCTTGCCTTGGTTTCAATTTTATGACTTGCATCTGGGCTCAATTCTGAGCCCAATATGTGTTGATGCCTTCTCTTTTGTCTTAAAAGAAAAGAAGAAGGGAAGCTTGTAAAAATTGTACGGGGCGCCCTATTTAGTCGTCCTCATTTAACCTATATCTATTTTTTTTAAAAGTTTTAACTTGTACCCACTTTTTAAACAATTTCAGCCCCCTTTTCTCCTCCTCCCTCGTTTTCTTCTTCTTCTTCTTGCGTGCACTTTTACTAAATTATCAATTTGCATGCACTTCCACTAAACTCTGCTATGTCGATCTTTATTGGAACATTTCTTGTTTTTCCGTCCATGAATGATACTAATGGTGCCGCTCATATCATCTCTTTTGTTTTCGCCGCCTTCTACTCTTTCTTCTTCATTTCCTCCCCAACCCTGACTGTTTGTAACAGTTTCTATGTTATAAACTTTTACACTATGATCAAAATTGATGACGGTTTCTTTGTTATTAGTAACAGTCTCAATGCTCTTAACTAAGATGTCAAGACTCTGATCTTCTATCAACGGTATTTGCTGCTCTTGAAGATAATCGTCATGATAATATCGGAAGAATAGTTCGTCTCCATATTGCATACAAGAAGAAGGGATTTTGAAAATGGGGTTGTAGTTGCAGCTATTGCTTGGTGGATACATTTGTTATATAAGTGTAATATTCTAGAGTTGAAGTTCGCCAGTTACAAAACAAAAAAACTTCAGCTCTAGAGCTGTTGTTATATAAGTGTAATATTCTAGAGCTGAAGTTCGCCACTTACAAAACAAAAACTTCAGCTCTAGAGCTGAAATTCGCAAGTTACAAAACAAAAACTTCAGCTCTAGAGTTGAAGTTCGCCGGTTACAAAAATAAAAACTTTAACTCTAGAGCTGAAGTTTGTCAGTTACAAAACAAAAACTTCGCCACTTACAAATCGCGAGTTACGAAAAAAAAACTTCAGCTCTAGAGCTGAAGTTCGCCAGTTACAAAAATAAAAACTTCAGCTCTAGAGCTGAAGTTTGTCAGTTACAAAACAAAAACTTCAGCTCTAGAGCTGAAGTTTGTCAGTTACAAAACAAAAACTTCAGCTCTAGAGCTGAAGTTCGCTAGTTACAAAATAAAAACTTCAACTCTAGAGTTGAACTTCAAGCCCGGCTACTAGAATGCTGAAGTTTTGCGTGATTGCGTTTGCTACTTCAGCCCCGTATGCGAAAAAGCGGGTAAGCTTGCAATTTTTTTTTGCAAAGTGGGCACAAGTTAAAACGTTATACAAAAAACGGGTATAGATGCAAATGCCCCGGGAAGCTTGTATTGATTCTATGGGCCTGCAGTTGGCCTAGATGCTTGTTGCGATCAGCTTGGGCCTGCTAATTGGCTCTATACATTATTCAACAGCTTGAGCCCAAAGTACGGATGGAAATATCTTCAAGTTTAATTAAGTATAATTCTTTTAAAAATGGTTGGAGGTGTGCCATTCTCGCTAAAATTACACATGGCCCTCACAAATTTTGATCAAATAATTTGGGATGTGCCATATACAAATAAAATCCTTTAATTTATGGCCCTCATATAAATACAAAATTAGTTTATAAATGCCTTGACCTTTCGTAGTTTGCTTTAGGCGCGTTAATTAATTAATTTGTCATAGATACGGGTACGGTTCCCGTGACGTAGTCATGACGCTTAAATCTGAGGGTACATTTATGTGACCCGACCACAATTTAATCTTTAAAAATTAAACATGTTGTAGATCATGGGGACGGTTCCTGTGACATGATTTGCGCTATGTAACAATAATTAATTAAAAGCGGTTTTAAAAAGCTAAAAATGCACAATAGGTTAAAACATGTAGTAAATCAGATAATTAGGCCAATTTTAATAGTTTAAGCGACCGTGCAAGAACCATGGAATCCGGAAATGCCTAATACTTTCTCCCGAGTTAACAGAATTCCTTATTTAGAATTTCTGGTTCGCAGATTTTTAAATAAAGTCGAAAATTTCCTCGATTTGGGATTTAAAATAAATCGGTGACTTGGGACACCAATATTATTCCAAATGGCGACTCTGATAAAAATAAATAGAATAATCCTATTTCGAATAATGTCACTTTAATTGGAAAAACTCTCATATACCCCCTCAGGTGGTAAAAAAAGAGGTGTGTCAACTCTGGCGACTTTGCTGGGTATAAAAACCCAGAACTTTCGGTTCAGGGTTCAAGAATTCGAGTTTAGATTAATTATTATAATTGGTTTTTATTTTTTATCTGATTTTTATTCCATGTTTGGGCTTAATGTGCTAAATGTCACTTTTTACCGCTTTGATATTATTTGAACTATATATAAACTGTTACGAAACCCCTCTCTTCTCATCTTCGGGGATGTGCACGCTGGCGTGACTCCTTTTTCTGTTAGTGTCATACCTTAAATTAGAAAGAGGCTCGGACAAGTTATAAAGCCAGATGGCCTTTTGGTTCCTGGTACGTAGCCCCCCTCGGCTCGAGTGGTCCGCTCGGGTAAACCAAGTCTAGAAAAATATACCCAGGTTTTAAACCTAGAATAACTCAGCCTTATGCCATATCCCTAGTAGGAACGCTTGTTTTCATCATGAGCATTTGACTTTGGGAACTCAATACAGGGGTTGGGTCCGTCTAGGATAGGTGTACCCAAAAATTAAAAGACCATCTTGATGCATCTTACGTGCTACTTGCGCATTTGTTTGATTCAACTTGCATGTTGATCGGCTTCTAGAATAAGGAAAGAAAATAAAAAAGAAAAAAAAAAGAAAAAAACCCAAGAGTGAGGTAGGTATTTGAAAATCCTGAAACTCTCCCGAAATTCTGGAAAAAAAAAAAGAAAAAGAAAAGTCATTTCAAAATGAGCCAAAATTTTCAAGTGTCATGTGTCACACTTCCTTTTTCCTACACCCCCGAAAGGGGGTATATAGGAGTTTTTTCCAACTTAAAGTGACAATCGAAATGGGGTTATTTTTTAAGCTCAGAGTCGCCACTTGGGATAATTTAGGGTGTCCCAAGTCATCGGTTTCAAATCCCGAATTTGTCACCTTATCCCCTCCACGTCACCTAATCCCCTAACGGATTTGTCAGAAGGGAACGAATATTCCCTCAAAATCGCATAATTTCTGTACAAAAAGGACGATTTGTTGGATGAACGGGAGCCGTGGATAGATATAAATCAATCCACGCCCTCCATTTGTTCCAAAAATTGTTCAAGAATTTGAAGGATTTTTCGGATTTGGGCAGATTTTTGAAGATTTCTGAAAGCTATATATATGAGGTAAGTACTATGTGCTAGAGAGAAAAAAAATCAGATAAAATCTTCAAAACTTAGCCGAGTAAAATTCCTAGGTTTTTGTCATTCTCTTCTGACCCTTTTCCTTTCCCGTCGATTTTTTAGAAAACATAAAACAAAAATGGCTCAATTTCAGTTTTGAAACCGGGATTCGATCTCATTTTCTTTGCTGAGGTTTTGGACTGCTGACATTTGCTGTTTTAACTAGGGTTTTGAGGCTATCTTCTACTATTCTTCTGCCGTTTGGGTTTGCTGAGTTCGTCATTGTTGGTTTTCTTCTTAGTCTTTATTTGGCTTCAATTTCGTCTACAAATTTAGGTACACATCCCATTTCTGTATTTCTGTTTTTCTGATTTAAAATGAAGTGTTGGCTTTTCTTTGGAGTCATTAGATGAAATAGTGTAAAATGGTTGTTTACTTTGTTTTAAACGGGAATGGATGTGAGTTTTGGCAAGTTAAAGACTGAAAATCTACTATGGATTTGCCTGCTAAGGATTACTGTAGTAACCTTTTTTTTACTGATTGCACACACGCACACTCGTCACATTTACTCGTTCATATGGTTTATTAAAATCAGTATGTTGATTTGCTGAAAAAGTAAGACGAAGCCTTATAAAAGTCGAGTTTTTGAGCTGTTGAATCTTGATGAGGGGTTTAAATTGTTTTACTCCCCTTATCGAGACATGGCAGAATCTATGTGTATGTTTTGAGTTGGGTTAATCACTTCTTCTCCATTCATATGTAAAATGTTCAAAAGCTTTCATATATTTGTTCTGTTGCACTCCATCGTGTCTTTCCCAGCCTACAATGTTGTTGTTCAAATCTTGCGTTAAGTCATGCTGAATCTAATTTTGCTATAAAGTTGAGGCCTAAAGATACTAAGTGTGAGTTGAGCTTCAAAGATGTACTGTGCGCTAACTAATCAATCTCTGAAAGATTTGCTCAAAGTGTAACCTAAATGTGGATGCCATCTTCTGTAGCTATGCTTTTTTTTTTTTTTTTTTTTTTTGCAATATCCCAACTAAGTCTGTGATGGCCACTATTTGAACAAATGGTCATTGTTTCTCCTTAATTTTAAGTTAGATCAAGTCGATTATGTCCAATATGTTGAAGAAAATAATACTGTAGTCGTCCATTGTCTACAACCATCGGAAAGCTGTTTTCACTAGGAGTTTGAGTTTAGTAATCCTTACTCACCTATCAAGGTGGATTTTATCTTCTGGAAATGATAATCCTCTCATTTTGTTATAACTGAAGTAAATTCATTGGTTCTAGTAGTAGCTTTCTAATTTAGTAGTTAAAAAATGGAGGAAAGATCAAAGCCCAGCATGTCCAATATCTGTTATACCTGTTTTTTTTTGCATAGTATTAAATTGATGGGCTATCTGTTGGTTCAGTCCTTCAAAAAATAGTAGACCCAAATGACATTGAATCATGCTTGGCCCATTTTACAAACTGATTTGTCCAAATACATAAGTTTGACTAATGAATATATGATGACACTGACTTTTGCTATATTGTTCAAATTTAACTCTATTAAGTTAGTTCTAAATTGTTAGCACTTATATTTGTTTGAGCTTAACTTCGTTATTGTTTATTTCCCTTCTAAATGGAAGGATTACGGGAAAGCAGTAGTACATGCATTCTTTCTTTTGGGCTTGCCTTGGTTTCAATTGTATGACTTGCATCTGGGCTCTATTCTGAGCCCAATAAGTGTTGATGTCTTTCTCTTTTGTCTTAAAAGAAAATAAGAAGGGAAGCTTGTATTGATTCTATGGGCCTGCAGTTGGCCGAGATGCTTGCTATGATCAGCTTGGGCCTGCTGATTGGCTCTATACGTTATTCAACAGCTTGAGCCCAAAGTTCGTATGGAAATATCTTCAAGTTTAATTAAGTATAATCCTTTTAAAAATGGTTGGAGGTGTGCCATTCTCGCTAGAATTACACATGGCCCTCACAAATTTAGATCAAATAATTTGGGGTGTGCCATATACAAATAAAATCCTAATTTATGGCCCTCATATAAATACAAAATTAGTTTAGAAATGCCTTGACCTTTCGTAGTTTGCTTTAGGCACGTTAATTAATTAATTTGTCATAGCTACGGGTACGGTTCCCGTGAAGTAGTCATGACGCTTAAATCTGGGGATTACATTTATGTGACCCGGCCACAATTTAATCCTTAAAAATTAAACATGTTGCAGATCGTGGGTACGGTTCCCGTGACATGATTCGTGATATGTAACAATAATTAATTAAAAGCGGTTTTAAAAAGCTAAAAATGCACAATAGGTTAAAACATGTAGTAAATCAGATAATTAGGCCAATTTTAATAGTTTCAGTGACCGTGCTAGAATCACGGAACCCGGGAATGCCTAACACCTTCTCCCGGGTTAACAAAATTCCTTACTTAGAATTTCTAGTTCACAGATTTTTAAATAAAGTCGAAAATTTCCTCGATTTGGGATGTAAAATAAACTGGTGACTTGGGACACCAATAATTATTCCAAGTGGCGACTCTGATAAAAATAAATAAAATAATTCCATTTTAAATAATGTTACTTTAATTGAAAAAACTCTCACATACTCCCCCGGGTGGTAAAAAAGGAGGTGTGACACCCCAAAGCTACGCGTGAAGAGGAACGCGAAGAGCAAAATTCTCTCTGCCTCGCCTAAGCCTTCGCGATCGCGATCCTCCCCACACGATTGCGATGAAGAAAAGTCTGCAACACATACCAGCAAAAATCTAATGCTTTTCCAAGTCCAAAAATGGTCCGTTGAGCATCCGAAACTCACCCGAGGCCCCCGAGACCTCAACCAAACCTACCAACATATCCCATAACTTCATTCAAACTTGCTCCAACCTTTGGAACACTCAAAACAACATCAAAACACCTATTTTTCATCGGATTCAAGCCTAAGAATTTCAAAAACTCTAAAATACGCTTTCGATCAAAAAGTCTATCAAACCTCGTCCGAATGACCTGAAATTTTGCACACACGTCACATTAAACACTACGGAGCTATTCTAACTTTTGGAATTCCATTCCGGCCCTCGGATCAAAATCTCACTATCAAACCGGAAACTTTAAAAATTCAACTTTCGGCATTTCAAGCCTAAATTAGCTACGGACCTCCAAAATACAATCCAAACACGCCCCTAAGCGCAAAATCACCCAACGGAGCTAACGGAACAATCGGATTTCCATTTCGAGACCGTCTTCATACTGTTCCGACTACGGTCAATTTTCCAACACTTAAGCTCTCATTTATGAACTAAATGTCCCAAAACTCTCCGAAACTCAAAATTGAATATCCCGGCAAATCAAAATAGCAGAAATAAACTTGAAAAAAGTAGTTGATAGGGGATCGGGACGTTAATTCTTAAGATGACCGGTCGGGTCGTCACAGGGTGAAATCTATCTTCCTTAAGTAGACACGTTTTTCCAGCCAAAATTAGGGCTTAAAAACGTGTATGATCCTACTTGTCCAAGTAGAATCCTACTCTAGCTCTACCGGATGACTTTTCTCCCAAGTCACTTTTTACCCAAGTCAATCCAGGTTTTTACTAGGTTCAAGAACCACAAAAATAATAAGAGACTACTAATTATAGTATTAATTCGAAATTTTGCATGAATTAATTCCTACTATAATTAATTGCAGTTTATTATACTAAAAAACTACAATTGAACTTCTCAATATGAATTTCGAAAATTCATTAACACTTATTTTAACTCCTCATGTTAAGATCCCAAATACTAATTAATTATATTAAATCACTGACAATTTAATTTAATCAACTAATTAAATCCTTTATAATGCCGCTTAAACTATTTTATGTGAGGGATACAAAATTCACCGGCCGGGTTTTCACATAAAATCTTATAAGCTTACACAAAGGGATATCATCAAACTTAAAATCGTGTCATGGATTTTATCAACTAATTATTATTTCACAAATGCTATTGGTTATTGTCCAATTTATTAGGCATACACTAACTCTGAATAGAGTTATACCTTTTGATAAATCAAAACAATAAACAAATCACATTGATCATAATAATTATATCAAGATTAGGAGTATAAGCTCATTTAATGAATTAGAGAAAATGTTTTATGTATATTAAATACAAAAATATCTTTTCTCCACTTGGTCCTTTCAATATACACTAAGTATACTAGCACAAGAAGTTAGAGTAAAACCACTCTCATAATCAAGATAAATTATACTATAATCTTGAAGTCGGAGTAAAACCACTCCCATAATCAAGACAAATTATACTATAATCTTGTGCTATAATCATCAAGATATTTTGTCCAACAATATATTTAATTGTGAACATAGTTTATTAATTATGAGAACCGACAATTTAATCTTATGTGCATGAGCTAAGACTCCATACACTAAATTATTTATTACATAACTAAAGGGCACACGTGTAACAAATGATCTATTTAAAATAACACTTTATTAAATTAAATAAATAATTATTCCATAAAAAATAAAACAAAATACTATATCTAAACCCCATGGTTAATAGTATATCCCAACAGTACTATCTCCTATTTCTACTCAAATTAAATATATCTGCTCACATCAACTATATATTATCTACTTATATAATGAAACTTTTAATATAATTCGTTCAAATGATTTGGTGGTCATTTGACCTGCTTAACAACAGTCGAATCATCATAAAAAATACTACTACTTAGCTTGGAAGGTGATGATTGGAAAATGTCAAAGCTCATCAATGCAGATTGATAACAAACTACTCGTTGAGAAAAGTCAATGAAGTCAGAGGAAGGGACTTTTTGACAAATTTTAATATCGACGTGTGCATCAAACACTTTCTATTTTCCTTCTTAAAAGTGAATTCCTAGACGTATTCTGTTCTGTTATAAGTATATTATATTATGGTTATTCATTTAGTACTTTGTTGTAAATAATCTTCCTGAAGAAGCTTATCCATATGGGACTCCACCGTAAATATGTTTATCCATTTAGTACTCTATTGGAAATAAGCTTCCTGAAGAAACTTATCACTTCGGTACCCGGTTATGGATAAACATTACCCTAGGTAGAAGATTATCCATACCGGGTATATTAAGCTTATCCATTCAGTACTCCGTTATGGATAAACATTGCTCTCAGTAGAAGATTATCCATATCTGGTATAGTAGCAGCTTACACAGCAGCTTGCAGTAGCAGCTTACACAGCAACTTGCAGTAGCAGCTTACACAGCAGCTTACACAACAGCTTGTAGTAGCAGCTTACACAGCAACTTGCATAGCAGCTTACACATCAGCTTCCTTTCTTCTATAAATAGAAGAGATTTCAGTTCATTATGTACATCAGTTTGAATTCGAATAATATATCAATTTCTCTCTATACTTGTCTTTACTTTACAATCTTTATTTTATAACACGTTATCAGCACGAGACTCTGACATCTCGAGCAAATACTTTGAAAGTATTAGAGGTAAGAACTTTTTTTTCCTAAATAATGTCAAATATTTCTAAACTTGAATTTGTAGCCCTGGATATATCAGGCAAAAGCTACATGTCTTGGGTGCTTGATGCTGAAATTCATCTTGATGCGATGGGTCTGGCAGACACCATCAAGGATAAAAATCAGGCATCAAACCAAGACCGTGCCAAAGCAATGATATTTCTACGCCATCACCTTGATGAGGGCCTGAAAGTGGAATATCTCACTATTAAAGATCCAGTCATACTGTGGAATAATTTGAAAGATAGATATGACCACCTGAAGATGGTCGTTCTTCCACAGGCACGTTATGATTGGACTCATCTAAGGCTACAAGATTTAAATCTATCAGTGAGTATAATTCTGCTATGTTCAGAATTATTTCCCAATTGAAATCATGTGGTGATAATATTATTGATCATGATATGTTGGAGAAAACTTTCACCATTTTTCATGTCTCGAATATGCTGCAGCAGTAATATCGAGAGATGGGATTTTAAAAGTATTCTGAACTTATCTCACATCTTCTTATAGCAGAGCAACATAATGGGCTATTAGTGAAAAATCATAAAAGTCGACCTATTGGTTCTTGTCCATTCCCTGAAGTGAATGAGACGAACTTTCACCAAGCTAAACGTGGAAGAGGTCGTGGCCTCAGTCGTGGTCATGGCCGTGGTCGGGGAAGAAACCCCAATCATGGTAATAATAATGCACCAAAGAAGCCTCCTCACCACCAGTAGTGGAAAAAGAAGGAACAAAAGCATGAAGCGGTGCAAGCGCCAAATGCAGAAAATGCATGCTATAGATGTGGAGGAAAAAGGGCACTGATCACGTACCTGCCGTATGCCAAAGCACCTGGTTGAGCTTTATCAAGCCTCTCTGAAGAAGACAGAGAAAAATGCTGAATCAAATTTTATTTCTGAAGATAATTTAGATTTCATGCATTTGGATGTAGCTGATTACTTTGCACTCCCAGAAGGAGAAACAAGTCATGTAATCGGTAGTGAATCTGTAGAAATGTAAATATTTTATTTTTTGTTGTTTGTAATAGATAGTATGGTTATGTAATTGTTGTACATAAATAAAAGTTATGCTTTGATAATGATGTTTACTATAATATATTTTATTTATGTTATTTTGAAGAATATGGATAACCCTCAAATTATGTTTGGAACAAAGACAAATCATGAAGATATTTGTGTTATTGATAGTGGAACAACTCATGTCATATTCAACGATCAGAAATACTTTTTTTATTTGCATAAGGAAAAAACAAATGTTTCAACAATTTCTGGTAATATAAGTTTGATTGAAGGCTCCGGAAGAGCCATAATATTTCTGTCTAAGAGAACAAAACTTATTATAGACAATGCATTGTTCTCCCCCAAGTCCCGAAGAAACTTGTTGAGTTTTATAGATATCCGCCGAAATGGGTATCATGTTGAGACAATAGATGAAATGAACAGGGAATATCTTTGTATTACAAAGAATATTTCTGGCCAGAAATGCATTGTAGAAAAGTTACCAACTTTATCTTCTAGCTTATACTATTCAAAAATTAGTACAATTGAAGCACACTCTATCGTAAACTAGAAGTTTACGAATTCAAATACTTTTGTGCTTTGGCATGGCCGTTTGGGACATCCCGGATCAATAATGATGAGAAGAATTATTGAAAATTCGAGTGGGCATCCATTAAAGAACTTGAAGATTCTTACAAATGACGAATTTTCTTGTGATGCTTGTTATCAAAGAAAAATGATCACTAGACCATCACCAATGAAGGTTGGTATTGAATCCCCTGCCTTTTTAGAGCGTATACATGGGGATATATGTGGACCTATTCACCCACCAAGTGGGTTGTTTAGATATTTTATGGTCCTAATAGATGCATCTTCAAGATGGTCTCATGTGTACCTACTATCATCTCGCAACCTGGCGTTTGCAAAGCTATTAGCCCAAATAATTCGATTAAGGGCACAATTCCCAGATTATCCTATAAAGGCTATTCGCCTTGATAATGCTGGAGAATTCTCATCTCAAGCTTTTGATGATTATTGTCTATCCGTTGGTATAAAAGTTGAACATCCTGTAGCTTATGTTCATACTCAAAATGGCCTTGCAGAGTCATTTATTAAACGCCTACAATTGATAGCAAGACCACTACTTATGAAAACAAAATTGTCCACTACTGCTTGGGGCCATGCTATCTTGCATGCAACATCACCTATCTGTCTCAGACCGACACATTATAATAAATATTCTCCGTCACAATTAGTTTTTGGTCACGAACCAAATATTGGCCATCTACGAATTTTCGGATGTGCTGTATATGTGCCAGTAGCACCACCACAGCGTAGTAATATGGGACCACAAAGAAGGATAGGAATATATGTTGGGTTTGAATCACCCTCTATTATTCGCTTTCTTGAACCATTAACAGGAGATTTATTTACTGCTCGATTTGCAGATTGTCGGTTTAATGAAACAAATTTTCCATAATTAGGGGGAGAGAAAAAGGAAATCAAAAGAGAAATTGTGTGGAAAATTTCATCATTATCTCACTTTGATCCCCGTACCCCTATATGTAATCAGGAGGTCCAGAAGATCATCCATTTACAGAATATAGCAAATCAAATGCCAGACGCATTTACTGATTTGAAAAGGATAACTAAGTCACATATCCCAGCAGAGAATGTGCCTATCCGAATTGATGTCCCAGTAGGACCATCTACTAGCATGAGAGATAGTGAACCTAAAGCACGCCTGAAGCGTGGTAGGCCTTTGGGTTCTATGGATCGAAATCCTCGAAAAAGAAAATCGACAAATGATCAAAACGATACTATGAAGGGATCTCCTGAAGAGACCCAAAATCTGATTAGTTCTGAGATTCCTGAAGAAATTAATGAATCCGAAGCTCAGGTGAGTGAGGAACTTTTAATAAGTTCGATCGGTGATGGGATTAATTTAAATCGATCTGAAATAGTGGTGGATAATATTTTTGCATATAATGTTGCACTTAATATTATGCAAGATAGTGAGGATCTTGAACCTCGATCTGTCGAAGAATGTCGACAAAGATCTGATTGGCCAAAATGGCAAGAGGCAATTCAATCGGAATTGAAGTCACTTGCTAAAAGAGAGGTCTTTGGACCAGTAGTCCAAACACCTGCTGGAATAAAACCAGTTGGTCATAAATGGGTTTTTGTGCGAAAAAGGAATGATAAAAATGAAGTTGAAAGATACAAAGCTCGCCTTGTTGCACAAGGATTCTCACAACGACCTGGAATCGATTTTGATGAAACATATTCACCTGTTATGGATGCCATAACATTTTGATATCTCATCAGTTTAGCACTACATGAAAAGCTTGAAATACGTCTAATGGATGTAGTTACAGCCTATCTGTATGGTTCACTTGATAATGAAATTTATATGAAAATCCCTGAAGCAAAATCTCAAGAAATGTATTCAATCAGATTACAAAGATCTTTGTACGGTTTAAAGCAATCTGGGCGCATGTGGTATAATCGCCTTAGTGAATATTTGCTGAAAGAAGGTTACATAAATGATGTTATTTGTCCATGTATTTTTATAAAGAAAATGACATCAGAATTTGTTATACTTGCTGTTTATGTTGATGACATAAATCTTGTTGGAACTCCAAAAGAGCTCCAAAAGGAAATTGAATATCTTAAGAAAGAATTTGAGATGAAAGATCTTGGAAAGACAAAACGTTGTCTTGGTCTGCAAATTGAACATTTAGCAGACGGGATCTTTATCCATCAATCTGCCTATACAGAAAGGGTCTTAAAACGCTTTTACATGGACAAAACGCATCCATTGAGTACACCAATGGTTGTTCGATCACTTGAAGTGAATAAGGATTTGTTCCGACCTCCAGAAGATGACGAGGAACTCCTTGGTCCCGAAGTACCTTATCTCAGTGCAATTGGTGCACTAATGTATCTTGCTAATGCTACAAGGCCTGACATAGCATTTTCTGTTAATTTACTAGCAAGATATAGTTCTTCTCCTACACAGAGACATTGGAACGGGATTAAGCATATATTGCGATATTTAAAGGGAACTCTTGATATGAGTTTGGTTTATGCTAACAAAGATAGTGCAGACCTTGTTGGTTATGGAGATGCAGGTTATTTATATGATCCCCATAAAGCTCGATCTCAAACCGGCTACATATTTACATATGGAGGTACTATCATATCATGACGCTCCACAAAGCAATCTATTGTTGCTACTTCTTCAAATCACGCTGAGATAATAGCTATTCATGAAGCAAGTAGGAAATGCGTATGGTTGAGATCAATAATTCATTTTATTCGAGAAAAATGTGGTTTGGAATGTGAGAAAAGACCCATAATATTATACGAAGACAATGCTGCATGCATAGCCCAATTGAAGGGAGGATTTATAAAAGGAGATAGAACGAAGCACATTTCACCAAAATTATTCTACACACACGATCTTCAGAAAAGTGGTGACATTGATATGCAACAAATTCGTACAAGTGATAATCCAGAAGATTTATTCACTAAATATTTGCCAACTTCAACTTTTGAGAAGATGGTATACAAGATTGGAATGCGGAGACTCAAATATTTGAAACAAGGTTTTCATCAGGGGGAGTAAAATACGCGATGCACTCTTTTTTCCTTACTAAGGTTTTTTCCCATGGGATTTTCCTTATAAGGTTTTTAATGAGGCACCTAGCAATGTGTATTACTAAATATGTGTACTCTTTTTCCTTCACTAGGATTTTTTCCCACGTGGTTTTTCCTAGTAAGGTTTTAATGAGACACATTATCTTTTAATGAACATCCAATGGGGAGTGTTATAAATATATTATATTAAAGATGTTCATTTAGTATTCCGTTGTAAATAATCTTCCTGAAGAAGCTTATCCATATGGGACTCCACCGTAAATATGTTTATCCATTTAGTACTCTATTGGAAATAAGCTTCCTGAAGAAGCTTATCACTTCGGTATCCGGTTATGGATAATATTACCCTAGGTTGAAGATTATCCATACCAGGTATAATAAGCTTATCCATTCAGTACTCCGTTATGGATACACATTACCCTAGGTAGAAGATTATCCATATCTGGTATAGTAGCAGCTTACACAGCAGCTTGCAGTAGTAGCTTACACAGCAACTTGCAGTAGCAGCTTGCGTAGCAGCTTACACAGCAACTTGTAATAGCAGCTTACACAGCAGCTTGCGTAGCAGCTTACACAACATCTTCCTTTCTTCTATAAATAGAAGAGATTTCAGTTCATTATGTACATCAGTTTGAATTCGAATAATATATCAGTCTCTCTCTATACTTGTCTTTACTTTTCAGTCTTTATTTTATAACATGTTCAACCATTTGAAGTGGCCTTTTATTTTTTTTAATTAATTTCTTATTGTTGGTTTGACAAAACATTTCACACGTGGAATTACATTTAAATAGTTAGGCAATACTTAAGATTTGGTATACTAGCTATTTAAATGCAACAAAAGATGTTTTTACGTTGAGGCCTGTTCAGTTGGTGTATTCTTGGAAATTATTCTATTTAGGCCAAATACATAAACAGACACCTAAATTTGGGGCATTTGCATTTATACCCGCTTTTTGGGTCACGTTTTAACTTGTGTTCGCTTTGCAAAAAAATTGCAAGCGTACCCACTTTTTCGCGTAACTTCAGCATACGGGTTGAAGTAGCAAAGGCAATCACGCAAAACTTCAATATTCTAGTAGACGGGCCTGAAGTAGCAAGTGTGCTGAAGTTTTTGTTTGTAATTGCTGAACTTAAGCATAATAGCTGAAGTTTTGTTCTCTATTTGCTGAAGTTTTTGTTTGTAATTGCTAAACTTAAGCATAATAGCTGAAGTTTTGTTCTCAATTTGCTGAAGTTTTTGTTTGTAATTGCACTAAATAAGCTGAAGTTTTTTTGTCCTGGATTCATTAGTTTTGTCATTAGGTTTTTTCAAAAACTTCGGTAGAAGATGGTTGAAGTTATTTAGTTCATTTATAAAAACTTCAGCACTAAATAAGCTGAAGTTTTTTTTGTCCTGGATAAGCCTTTTCAAAAAGTTCAGCAGAAGATGCTGAAGTTATTTAGTTCATTTGTAAAAACTTCAGCACTAAATAAGCTGAAGTTTTTTGTCCTGGATTTATTAGTTTTGTCATAAAGCTTTTTCAAAAACTTCAACAGAAGATGCTGAAGTTATTTAGTTCATTTGTAAAAACTTCAGCACTATATAAGCTGAAGTTTTTGAAAAAGCTTTCCAACATACTAGATAAATAATCATATTGCCAACAGTATCTAAATCATAAATTTTAGAAACAATAAACGTGAAAAGAACAAAATTATCATGAAAAGAATCACTAAGTGTGATCTTAAACTTCTCGTACGCGGAAATATTCACAAATTATTGTCTAATAACTTACATAATTATTTATAATTTATTTTTAAATAATCTAATAAACATACTTATGACAATCATCCCATGAACTGAAATTTCATAGCAGCACCAACAACAGCAGTAGAAGAAAGAAGAAGAAAATGAAGGAGGAGAAGGAGGAGGAGAAAGGAAGCTAAAATTGTTTAAAAAATGAGTACAAGTTAAAATTTAAAAAAAAAAACTAGGTATAGGTTAAATGGGGGCGACCACATAGGACGTCCAGTGCAATTTTTACCCTAAACTTGGCATCATTTTTACTAAGATACTTAAAGTTAGGCCCGTTCTTATTAGGCACTCGAACTACCTCCAAAGTGAGTCTATTTAACACTGACAGCTGACATGTCATAGTGTGTGAACAATATTTCTCTTGAGCGCGTGAAGAGCCAAATAGAATTTTAGTTTCAATTAAAATTTTATTTTTTAGCTATTCTTCATCAAAAATCCCCCATGGCCATCCTTAAAATCTCCAATTCCATTTTTAGAAGATCCACGAAACAATTGCAAAGAATCTGTGACGACCCAAAATCCTTCCGAAGGAGTCGTGATGGCACCTAGTTTTTAAGACTAGGTAAGACTAAAATTAACAAAAATAACAACAACATTTACTAGCTTTGAACAATTCCGAAATAGAAATCTCTGAACAATTTATAATCCCAAAATCGATAGTACAAGTCATAAACCTTTCTAGGAGTATTTATACAAGATGAATACATCACCATTCCAGAATAAAAGGAAACAATGGAAATAAGTACAATAGAAGGTGACTTCGAGGCCTGCGAACGCAACATCAAGTTTACCTTGAGTCTCCTCAGCGACGATCCGCACAACCACTTACGATCAAATACCTGGATCTGTACAAAAATATACAGAAGTATAGTACGAGCACACCATAGCGGTGCCCAGTAAGTATCAAGACTAACCTCGGTGGAGTAGTGACGAGGAACATTCAAGACACTTACTGGTCTAATAAGCTGAACAGAATATGATAATAAACTAACAAGATAAAGATAACAAAGTAATGCCAATAGTAGGAAGAAATCAAATTACAAACAGTAGAGACGATAAGGGGAAAACACGGATGGTAACGAAAAGTAATCAAGTAAATTAACGCCAACATAGCTGTGATACAGACAAGTAAAAATGTGCTCAAATAAGAAAAATGATGTTAACTCAACCAATTAGATCATTCCTAATACACAATTCTGACAATCCCAATCCTCGAAGTCTCATATCACAATCACAATTTCCAAACCTTTAACATACATGGCGCCTTGTGCCCACATATTTCCCTTTTACTTTGCACATCAAATATCTACGTGCTACTCAATACATAATATCCGTGACAAACGCTAATTAAGATGTTCAATAAGTTTCATTTATATATCATAAAGTAAATTTACAGTTTCTAGACCAAATAGAAAAACCAGTGAGAAAAGATGAAGTTCCTTTTAGAAATCATTTCAGTGAAGAAAATAATATATTTCAAATAGAAATACAACATCGGATAAGCTATTGCCTTTAATATAGGATTCATTAAATTAAAACTTAACAGAAATTCCTTTTTAAGAAAAATATAACCTCAGACAAGTTAAGGAGATTTAGTTGAGCAACCAGTTGAAATAAAATATAAGAATTATTAGAAATAGTAGATACTAAAATATACAACGAGTTCTAACTTAAAGGCACACAAGGAAGCATGATATTAATTTCTTCATTTTGAATCACAATATTACGAACGACTCAGCATGGCAGGAGGAAATGATGACAAGTCAATAAGTCAATGACAATAACTCGATCCTCAAAACTCAGTGAAAATCAGAAATACAAATTATCAAAGTCTTGCACGAAAAAACTAAAGTCAATACAGTAAAACAAGGGATACCAAAATACAAGATATGTTGCGGCGTGCAACCCGATCTTGCCATATGATATCAAATCACCCTTATTTTTCCTCAATATATCACCATTATTCCTCTTGTTGCGGCGTGTAACCCGATCCCACCATACAATATCAATCACCCTTATTCCTCCTCAATATATCACCTTTATTCCTCCTGTTGTGGCGTGCAACCCGATCCCACCGTACAATATCAATATTATAACAATAAACATAATATGTTGCGGTGCGGAACCCGTTCCCACCATATAATATCAATTTACCCTTACTCCTCCTCAATATATCACCCTTATTCCTCCTGTTGCGGCGTGCAACCCGATCCCCCGTACAATATCAATATCATAAACTCAATTACAAGAATTTCTACTACCAAGAGTATGAGTACATGGCAACAAGAGAATCACGTAAAAATCAAAGGAATATAACAACCTTTACAAAATTAACAAGACATGTAAGGCACGTGATAACTACACAGGCAACCACAACAATTTGGACATGTAGCATATATGCACAAAGTCATAGAGGAACTCACACATAATAATAAACAAAAACAATAAGGAAGACAAACACTTCAATTAAGGCACATAAGGGCCAACTAACAAGTAAGAGGGGAAAAAGTGCTAACAACATCGTATAGAGCATGTAGAGGTAAAACTAGCAAATAGGAAACTCAATCGAATCAGAACAACTTCCTACTTAGTGCATTTAAGGACCTAAGAAACCTAGAAGGTAAATTTTCCACAAATAAGTCCGAGCACACACTCGTCAACTCGCGTACACGGACTACAATTAGTATAGAAAATTCAAATCCTAAGGGAAAGTCCCCCACACAAGGTTAGGCAAGATACTTACCTTAAAAAAGGCAAACCGGTACTCTTAATTAACTTCTCAGGTGAAAAGATCTCCGGACGGCTCAAATCTAACCAAAATAACTTCAAAGTACAAATAAAACTCATAAGAAACTATTCCGGATCATAAAGTCTCAATCTTTATCAAATTCTAAAAATCGGTCCAAAAGTCAATCCCCGGACCCGGCACCTCGGAATCCAAATTTTTTTACAAAAATCGAATACTCATTCCGATAAATTACCAAATTCCGATACCATTTTGTCCCTCAAATCATGATTTTTCATTTTGAAAGTTTTCTTGAAAATCCCCATTTTTCCTCAACCTAAAACACTAATTAAATAATAAAATAAAGACAAAATCATGGAATATAATAAATTCTAGGTGAAAAACACTTACCCAATTGTTTTTCTTGAAAAACCCACAAACAATCGCCCAAAACGAGCTCTAAAACTCCAAAAATGGGGAAAATTGCAAACCCTCGGAATAGAATACTATTTATTCTGTCCAGATGCTAAAGCATCGCGAACGCAGAAGGATACTCGCATTCGCGAAGAAGGAAAGATAAGGGGTACCCAGATGTGCTTCGCGAACGCGACAACACATTCGCGAACACGAAAAAGAAAATTCTGATGGCCCAATGACTGCTCTTCGCGAATGCGTGAATTAGTACACGAACGCGGAGAGTGGAATGTCATAACTATGCAAATGCGTGGGAGGAACGCGAACGCGATGAAGGAAAAGACAGACCTTCGCGAACGCGAGATGCTGAACGCAAATGCTAAGAAGGATTTGGAGGTGGTCAGCAGAAACACTCCGCGAGCACGAGGTACTCTTTGCGATCGCGAAGAAAGATACTAGAAGACAGAAAACAACATTTCAAAAAAAGGGAAAATGACTCGTAACCCATTCGGAACACACCCGAGGCCCCCAAAACCCCGTCTAAACACACAAACAACTCCTATAACATAACACGAACTCGCTCAAGGTCTCAAATCACATCAAACAACACCGAAACGATGAATCATACCATGAATCGAACTTATGAACTTTTCAATCTTTCAACTTCTAAAACTCCTATCGAAACCTATCAAACCAACCCGGAATGACGTCAAATTTTGCAGGCAAGTCCCAAATGATATAACAGAGCTGTTTCAACTCTTGGAATTGCATTCGAACCCCGATATCATAAAAGTCAACTATTTGTCAAACTCTTCCATATTCCAAACTTCAATTTTTCCAACTTTCGCCGAATTGCTTCAATTCAACCCACAGACCTCCAAATCTAAATCCAGATGCACGCCTAAGTCCAAAATCACAACCCAAGCCTATCAGATTCATTGAAACTCCAATCCAAGGTCAAATACTCAAAAGTCAAATCTTGATCAATTCTTTCAATGTCAAGCTTCTCAAATGAAAGTCACTTCTAATAATCCTTTCCGAACTTCTCAAAAACCCGAACCGATGATGCACGCAAGTCATAATACTCTGAGTGAAGCTACTCGTAACCTGAAACTGCCAGACCAGACGCGATTGCTCAAAACAACCAGTCGGGTCGTTACATCACTTTTTAAAAATTTCCTTAGCTTACTCTCAAATTTTCTTGGTCTTAGCGCTATCAACGCTCTCATTATCATTGACAGAATTGGAATCGTTGACTCGCTGGCAAGATTTTTCCATCAAACGTGGTGGTTACCTGATTTGATTTTTGAAGGAACATGTAATTTTTAAGGTATTTCTGAAATGAGGAAATAAGAATGAAAGAAAAGGATAGAGATTGTTGGAGGTGGTAGTACGAGATCGTCGAAGAATAAATTTCTAGCCATGATGGAGGTTTTCCGATGGTCGCTGGTAGTCAGACTTTTTTTTGCTCGCTCACTATTGCTGGTTCTTGTGTGATTGTAAAAACATTTTATCTGGTTGAAGATTTTTGTTTTTGGTGGATATGTGAAATGGTGGTGTGGTCGCTGCAAATATAATCCAATCTAAAAGTTCGGAGTCGAATCCCACAGAGAATTAAGGCTTAGCTATATCTGTTTAATATCACTAAAAAGACAAGTTTGAACAATTTTCCAGATTATAAAAATTGAGATTTATATTTCTATCTAATTAACTAGCAAATGCTAGAAAACGGTAAAATTATCAACTAACGAGACAAAGGGTTGGAGACTAAATTAAAGAGGTCTAGAGTTATGATTTCCCAAATTGTCGAAATCCTTCTAGCTATATTCCCTACAATTTTGCCAATGTATTATCTACTGATCGTGAGCACTTTAGGTGCTGTAATTCTCTATCGAGCAACTATAACAATTTACTAGACATATTCTCTCGAACTACGCTAGTTGGCTTTATCTAACCGCTCATTATGACCACGTCAAGGCTTTGTTATTTCTAAACCTACCTTTAAACTCGCACAAAATTTGATCACGCCCAACTCTAGTCCTAAAAAGGATAAGCGGTCGCTGCAAATATAATCCGGTCTAAAAGTCCAGATTATATTTGCAGTGACCGCTTATCCTCTTTAGGACTAGAATTGGGCGTGATCAAATTATGGCGCCGTTGCCGGGGAACTAACAGTATAGTTGTAACTGTATATATTGCTAGGTTTCGAGTTTGAACTTTTATTTTGTTTTCTTTTGTTTTGTTTTTTTTGTATTTTTTATTTTTTTTATAGCTATTGATTTGAGAAACATGACATCTTGGAATTATGGGAATTTAGGTGTAGATAATTCTACTATTAATCTCCATACATATTGTGAAGGAAACCACCCATGGCAAAATTTTTAAAACGTTCCTAAGAGCGAGTTATGTGCACCAACTCAATCTTATTTGTGGAAGGTGTGTGATATGTGTGGTGGTAAAAATGGTCACTTTTATGGTTGTGCTTATATTTCTTATCTTCCCCCAACCCCTTATTATGATGGTTCTACCTTTTCTTGTGAATTTAGCAGGAACAAAGAGCCTGGGGATACAGACGTGAAGGAGATCAAGGATATGTTAAAGTGCCTTCTGGAACAAAATAATGAGAAACAACTGCAGATAGAGAGGCAAGAGGCAACTATTCGCAACTTGGAGGCTCAATTGAGCCAAGTGGTTGGAGCTATTAATGCTCAACAAGCCAATATTGGGGATAGTAGCCAAGAAGAGCATGGATTTGAGGTGTTAATTAAGGAAGTCAGAGTAGAACATCAACAACCTAGACAACTACAATTTGAGGATGTCGATGTTGAAGAAGTGAGACTAGAGTCAGCCAAGGATTTTGAGGATACAAATTTTGTTGACCCTAGTATCATTGATGTTGAGGATGCTGAAAGTCCTGAAGTTCATGTGTTTGAGCGCATTGGTCCTCACTCTAAATATTTTTCCACATTGGGCTTGGATGATAATATGGAAATAGAGTCATCCGAGCCAATTGAGGAGTCAAGGAATGAGGAACAAGGTGCCTACAGTCTGAAATTTTTCTTGCCAGAAAGACAGAACTACATACCTCATCTAAAAGCCAAGAAGTATAGAATAGTACAATGGTTGCTTGGGCCAATTAGATTTGTTCCTCCACCCCTAGATCATAGCCGAAAACTTGATGTCAAATTGGGGGTTCAATTTATAAGCTCAAGGTGGAGGCAAAAAGTGATTCGCATCGTGCCGCGACGTTAAATCAAGCGCTTGTTAGGAGGCAACCCAACTTTATTGCTTTCTTTTATTTTTTTTAATGAATTATTTTTGCAGTGTCAATTTTTTATTTTCTAGGAGCATGGAAAGCGAAGGTATTGGAAAGATGCAACAACAAACCAAATGGTTGGAACTAAGTGTGAGGTATCCGCACGAAGGACCAAGCTTGGGAGAAGTCTGAGTACCCCATGAGCTGTTAGTGCTTCGGCCTTTGGCCTACCAGAGAGTCTCTTTTATCCTTTTATTAGTTATGATGTGCATTGGGGACAATGCACAATTTTAAGTGTGGGGTGAGGAGATTGTCTGGGTGACTTTCTATGCTATTTTAGTTGTGTTAGTTTAATAGAATAATTTTTTTTAAAAAGAAAAGATTGGACTTTTCTCGACGATGGATCTATTAGACAATTTTTTTGAGGGATTTAAGTCTAAAGAAAAAAAAACAAAAAGATTTTCTTTTGTTAGGTAGTGTAGCAATTAGCCCTTGGGTTTTCTTTAAACCACAGTTCTTTTCCAAGGGTTTTGTTTGAACCGGGTGTAGTTATTTTTTTTTGGAGTAGGAGCCATTGTGTTGTGTTTTGAATTAAAGCAATATCTTTTGACTTTGTTATGCCTTGAGAATAGTGAGTACTTTGGTTGTGACGCTTAGACTCAGTTTTTGACTCTTGTATAAGTACCTTAAATTGTATGATCTTAACTTTGCTTAACTGCTTTGACTAGAGTGTCTATGAATCCAATCCTGAGTGAGTTATGTGCCATGTGTGTGCAAGGTTTTGTGTCATTCTGTGCATTGCATTTGATGCCTAGAACTTGCCACGTGTGTTTGCAAAGCGAAATAACAGTTTTGTTCAGTCTTGGAAGTGATATAGGCGTTTCTTTGTTGAGCCAGATATGTATATTTTATCCGCCTAATTGTTATGTATCGTAGTTAACCCCTTTGAGCTTGTAATCTTGTTTCTTTGGCAACCACATTACAAGCCTTACCCATTTGTTCGAATTAACCATCTATTTGAACCATTGTAACCTCTCATGAGCACTTGAATTGTTAATGAACTTTGTAAAGGTTAAAATGTGGGGTAGTTGGTTTGTCTTTTTAGTGGAACAAATTAAATAAGGAGAAAGGTGCACTGTTTTGAAAAAGTAAGAGCCACTTGAATTAAAAAAAAAGTAGTTGGATTGTTGTGAAAAAAAAATTCCTTGATAAGTGGTGGCTCTTGATGTAAGTGCGCTTAAAAAAGAATGGGGTAATATACATTGATGTGAAGGTGGAGTTTTGGTTTGACATAAGTATTGTGTTTGAATGTTAAAGTATATGTATTAAAGTGCTTAGGGAGGTGTAGTCCACTCTTATATATAAATGTATCCTACCCGTCCCGTAGCCTACATTATAACCAAATAAAGTCCTAATTGATCTTTAGATTGAGTGAGCTTTATTAGTTGAGTAATACACTACGGTAAAGCTTATGGTGCATCTTTTGTGGCATATGATTATTATTTCTGAGAGTGAGTGAATTCTTTCTATCTTGAGTTCCTAAGTGTTCTTAAATTTTATGTGTGGAACTACTCTCTTTTGTTTTGTGAGGACACTTGATTCATGAAGGAAAGGTAATGTCAGTGACCTCTATGTTAGAGTAAGTAGGTGAGTTGTGAATAATGCGTGGTACTTGTGAGTCAAACCTTGAGGTGAAGATGTTACACTTTTGTGCTTAGTCTATTTTAAATATTCTTGGTGTGATGAGTTAGGACAATATTTTAAAAAGGTCGTGTCTATATAAAGTATAGTTTGATTGCTCGAGGACGAGCAATGGTTTAAGTGTGGGGTGTTGATAATAGGCTATAATTGCGTATTTTAGTCGATTATTACACTCTAATTTACTGCACTTCAGTTGAGTTTGCGCTTTAATCGCTAGTGTTTTGCACTAACGGTATGTTTTATGCCTTGTAGGAGTGATTCTGAGCTATATAGATATTATGGAATGAATTCAAGTGATTTGGAGCTTTGAAGTCTGAGTAAAAGCCTAAGGAATTAATCCGGGATCGTATTCGGGGATCAACGGATGATAAAGCAACAAAACGAAGACTCGAGTAGGCATATTGCGTACTGTCTAGTAAAATACACATAACCTTTTTTTCAGAACTCTATTTAGGCTCCACAATATATGGTTGGAAAGCTAACTCAAAGGACTACAACATTTATGTTTTACGTGTTTTCAAATTCCAAACGGAACAGGTTGAAAATCGCAGTCGAAAATGCAACCGCGGAGCTGAGGCGGGCTGAGGCAGTATACCTGCCATATACCGCGGTTGACCGCGGCCGCGGCAGTCCAGACGTGAAATATTGTCATTTTTCGCATAGGAGAAGGTATAATTGTTTGGGTCCGACCCTACTTGGTATATACACATGGAAAAATGGTATTTTTAAGGGTGGGACACACTTTTGACATAAAAATTAGACCTAAGGAGGCTAAGGAGAACTAGGATTCGACCTAAGGAGTCAAGAACACAATAGGAGCAAGGCGGGGAATTCTTCAACGAGTTTTTCCTTCCTCTTCCTATTTTTCATTGTTGGTTATGATTTTTAGTATTGTAGTTTTACATACTATTATGAATAGCTAAATTGTTATCTAGGGTTTTGATAGAACCTTTTGTAGGATAAATTCTTGTTATGTTTTTATATAATTGAGCCGTTGGATTTCTCTACTTGTTCAACTACGTGTTTATTATTGTTGATTGAATGACCATTGATTGACTGTGCCTATTTATTATGTATTGCTTGAGAAAGGATACGAACAACGTCACTTCTAACGTATGTGAGAAATCAATACAGCGGGTTTAAAGGTAGGTTTAGAAATAACAAAACCTTGACGTGGTCATAATGAGCGGTTAGATAAAGCCAACTAGCGTACTTCGAGAGAATATGTCTAGTAAATTGTTGTAGTTGCTCGAGAGAGAATTACAGCACCTAAAGTGCTCACGATCAGTAGATAATACATTGGCAAAATTGTAGGGAATATAGCTAGAAGGATTCCGACAATTGGGAAAATTATAACTCTAGACCTCTTTAATTTAGTCTCCAACCTCTTTATAACTCTAGACCTCTTTGTTATAGCTAAACTTGTCTTATCCATTGTTTGGTTTGATGTATTAAAGCATTGCACAATTTCTAAAAGAATTGTTTGTTTACAAAAATACCCTCAAAACTAGTCCATCACTCAAACGTTTTAAAAGAAACATATGTTGAGAAATATTTTTATATGAAAAAGTTTAAAAAACTATTTGATTTGTCTACCTATATTGTAAAATAAAACTAAATATTTATTTATAAAAAAGGAAATATGCTAAGTATTTATTTATTTACTAGATATATAATTTTATTTCTCACTATTTGAATTATTTTAAACTTGCATTAATATAATAACTAGCATATTTTAATCAAGCATAAATTTTGAAGGACAATTTTATCTTTAACTAAGCTAATACATGCATTAAAACCCATTGCATTGCTAATACCATGGTTTTCTATGTATTAGTTATGCATATGATAATACCAAATAAGATGTATAACTAATGCTTGCATAACTAATGCATAGGTTCAAAATATCTACCAAACAAGATATTATTAATACACAAAGCTAATGCAAACATTATTTTATCTAATGCATCCTACCAAACGGCTCCTAAGTGTCTAATAGGAACAAACCTAACTTTAAGTATTTAAGTGAAAAGTGGTACCAAGTTTAGATGACTACTTATGTATTTGGCGTTCTATTTAATATATAGGAATCATATTTAGGAATTTAATTGAGTAAACTTTGTAAAATGTAGTATTATAGAGCATCTAATGAGACCATGGAAGGTTATGATTGGTGACAAATGTTGGGCTACAAAACAACAAGAATCATTTTCCAAGATAAGGCTAGCTATATCATGTAATTATGCCTTCTTTTGTAATCGCTATTCTTTGGGTCGTTTGGTTGAACGACAAGTTATGCTGGAATAAGTTATACTGGAATTAGTTATTTTGGTATTATTTTTTATTGATTGTTTGGTATGTTGTATTAATTCTGTAATGTTAATTTTATTACTTTATCCTGAGATAACTTATCCGAAGATTATTATGTCACCCTCTGACAAATATAAGTTATTCTAGTACTATTTTTAATCTATGAGATAAAATATTCCAGGATTAATAACTAAACAAGGAATAAGCAATACTAAATTTTTATCCCATGATTATTTTTGCTTATTAATCATACCAAATGAACTCTAAGTAGCTTCTGCTAGGATAACGTTACATTATAATAACTAGGGGTGTACATAGGTCGGGTTGGTTCGGATTTTACAATTACCAAACCAAACCAATTGTGTCGGATTATTAAATCTAAAGACCAAACCAAACCAATAAAACTCGGATTTTTCAATTTCGGGTTTTCTCGGGTTTTCGGGTTATTCGGGTTTTTTTTCCCCCGTAAAATCTTCGTAGAACAAAACATATAACGTATGCTCAAAAAATTTCTTTAATCCTAGTAAGATACAACTATATAATATATTTTCCAAGAAAATAATACAAAATATGAGACGTGTCATGACATTATCCTAAAATATTCAACAATAAAATTATGTAATATAAATATTACTAATTAAAAAGCCATAATAAAAATATACATAATCTAAAAGTACTAAGTCATGCTAAAATAAATAGATTAATAAGAGAGTATTAATTACATGACTAAACGCTAAAGAAAAATGAAAATAGGTTATGCATTTTTATCTAAATTATTGCAAAACAAAAAATAGATATTCAATACATTCCCGATCGCAATATTGAATTGAATGTCTTTTGTTAGCATTAGTATTGATTTGATTTTGGTTTGGGCTTTTGTTAGCATTATTTAATTTACTAATATTAATAGCTATAAAACTTACTGGAGCATTCAAAAGTTCTTAGTCCAACCTTGAAATAATACATTAAAAGATAAAATTATGAAATTTTTTAAGAAATATTTATAAATTACATCACAATAAGTATATTTATATATTAAATATATCTAAAATTTTTATATATGTAATGTCGAGTTGGTTTGGTTTCAGTTTGACTTTCTTTAGTTAAAACCAAACCAAACCAATTATGGTCGAGTTTATTTTTCTAACACCAAACCAAATCAAACCAAACCATAGTTGAGTTATTTTTCTCGGTTTGACTCGGATTATCGGATTGATGCGATTTGTCGGTTTCCTTTGTACACCCCTAATAATAACATTTTGGGCACTTAATTTTTTATATGCTAGCTATATCATCAAACGACTTTACTTTAATCTTTTATAATAACATTTTGGACACTTCGTTTTTATTTTTTATTTTTTTTAATTTATAGAACAAATATTCAGATTAAAGGTACTTTAGGTCCACCCCCAACGGTTCACTTTCAGAAGCTAACATAAAATCAAACTTATCCCATTACATCATTTAGCTGAAGGGAGATGAAAATTAAAAAACTCTAATTCCAGATATCCAATTATTACTCGTCTAACATTGAAAGATTGCACGAAACTAATTAAAGTTGCAGGTCCAATTTCACCTATCTATTTACAATAATAGATTCAAATAAGTATTAAAGATCATCAGTAGCTACTTGCAATAATGCTAGTAATTTATCATTTTAGTACTGATACGAGTTATCATCTGCACAGCAAGCAACTAATTAATTATACATAAGAAAATTTAATTGGACTTTTCTGGATGAATGACGCATTATTAATGTTTACTTCTCGTGTTCTTATTTTTCATACATCAACAAAGATATCCACCAAATTGATAGGGGGGAAAATAGAAAATTTTATGTTCTTGATAAAATAATACATTATATATCTTAGTGATCGTTTTGAGTATAATTAAAGGCTGACGAACAATTTATGTTGTCAACCAAGTCCGATTAAAGTGGTTTGAATTAGAGGGTGGCTCCACGAGACTTAGCAATTAGTTTTTTTGGGAGGCAATTTGTTCCTTTTCGTTTGGAGTTTTGAGTGGAAAAAGTCTCACCTTATTGTAGTCTAACGCTAGGGTTATGCATTTCTCTGTAATAAAATAAATAGATGAAGAAAGGGACTGACTCATTCTCTGGTTTAGAAGTCCAACTTATCTGCGAAATCATGAACCATGACATCAAAAGAGGTTATTATTATAATGTTAAAGAACCAATATGGGAAAAGATGGAATTCTTTAGCAATTATGATCAAATGATATCTGGGGGGAAATATTTGCTAGGGAAGTTTGCTTTATTCATATGCTTTTGACCCTTATCCCCAACGGTAATATATGACGATCAGGGTCAATCCAGAACTCTTTTTGCCAGTATTTTATTTTAATTATAAAACATTAATTAAATGGATTTGTCGGTTTACCAGTTTTGTTTCCAGATAAATTCAATGGATTTGTCCCATTTGGTAACTGTGTCGTAGCTTTTTATGCAATTATCCCACCAAGAAGCAGCTGGGCTATTAACCAATAAAAAAAAAAATTTAAGTAAACTTTGCACATAAGACGTATGTATAAAATTAGCAGCAGTAAAGCCCCCAACATTGCAATTAAAAATTGTGATGAAAAGAAGGAAATTTTAATATTATACTATTTTAACTGGTGTTTTCATAGAGTATATCGTGTAAGAAATATTAACTCTTAATCAATGTTCTCAAACATCAAGGGAAACTTCGCAAAATATTTAACTCTTAGGTGTGCTTTGTCTATATTTGCTAATGAATATTTACTATTTGAAATATCCTTTATGTGTCAACTTTCTCTAGATTGAACACTACATATTATTTGGCGATTCTATAATTTTAGCTAAGTTTTTAGATAAAGTTATTATATTTAAATTTCGAGTATGATTTTAAAGATAGTTATAAATAATAAGTGAGTATAAGATATATTTCGAGGAGATATTTTATTTTTATATAAAAAATAATAACTTACATTAAGTAATTCATCAAATATTTTGAGTACGTTCAAAGTTGAAGGAAATCAATTATAACCCAATTCATCATTTCATTGCTAGGTAGTGAAACCATTTCGAACATGATCATTCTAAAAAAACATTTGTGTAGCTCAGTTTCTTTACTATCACAATTCTATCAAAAGCTTTGACAAATAACACTAACTTGGAACTAATAGATGACTATATTAAGCTTGAGTATATAAAAGTTGACACGATAAAGTACAGACATACTAAATTAAGAATGAATCACCATTTTTCTTTTTTATTGATTTTGCTTGATATTATAATTAACAACTAATTAGTGAAGAATAAAAACAATGGTATAGTATGTATAAGTCTTTCAATGGTTACCACCAGGTTCTCGGCATTGTTTTTTCATTTGAAACAAAGTTTAAGGATTTTTCTATTCTTGTTTTTGTTTAAGCTTAGCTTAAAAAATACGGAGCAAATATTCGGTTTCACGTGGAGTAAAATCTCTACATACAACATAACTGGGGCTGACAATTTGGGCCTTAAAAATGCCTCAAATTTTTTATTTATTTACTAAAATGTGATAGCAATTGAAGTAATAATATACAAAGGCAGGGGCAAAGATTTTCTATAAAGCAGACATATCAGGGAAATACAGCACAAATGGGGCTGACATGAGTCCTTAGAATGCGTAAGAAATTTCTTTTATTTACAAAACTTTGTGATGGCAATTGGGGTAATAATATGCAAAAGGAGTGGCAAATATATTTTAGGTAAAGCAGGCATGTCGACGAAGAACACCCTGCTTCACCTAGTAGGGGTGTTTATCGGGCGGATTGAGCGATTAATTACTCTTAACGGTTTGAACGGTTATCGGCTTTTAAATGTATTAATCCGTTAGCCACTCGATAAGATTTCGAGCGGATTGGTATCGGTTTAGATCTTATCGGGCGGTTTATCAGCCTAATTCAATCTATATTGCGTGTATTAATAATTAACGCCTACGTAAGAATGATGTAGTGTGTCATGTATTGTAGAATGAAAAGATGAAACAATGGCTGCCAACCATCACATAGAAAAGCAAGAATATGGATGGGAATCACTGTACCAGTCATCATTTATATGCATTGAAGAGCGATCATAATCATCAAACTGAGAAAACAACATTTCCTTATTCATTACATACAACAACATTATACAAGTAGCCTAGTAATGTTTTAATGGAGGAAAAGACTATTGTTTCCTTATTGATTTAAGATCATATGCTAATGAATATCCATTCAACTAAACCATTCAAATTGCAGAGAGAGATCATACAGTAGGGTACATATACCTGCTGGTTGAAATTTAGGTGTTAGGGTTTCTGATTATTTAGGAATTAGGTGTTAGAGATAGAGTACTGGAAGTGGAAGGGTTTTTGATATTTAATATATATATTAATATATATATATATATATATATTTATTTAACAGGTTAACGGATTATCCGTTAAGAAAATTGAATAATCCGCCCCCAAACCGATAAGCCGTTAATAAAAAAATTTCAATTTGTTCCCCGTCCGTTAAACCGTTAACCCGATACCAATAAGCCATTAAGCTTCGTTTTCGATTTCGGTTCGGTTTTGAACACTCCGATCACCTAGTACATTCCCACTTCTAATATTGTAGATAGAATATAACTCTCTTTAATTATCAAAGTGGCAAGTGAAGGAGCTTTGTAATTTTGGTAAAAATGTTTTACTATAAAGGCAATTTGGTCTCTATCACTCACCAGCAGAATAAATACAAATACAAAAATATCTAAAACTCAAGGTGGCAAGTGGAGGACCTTTGTAATCTTCGTAAAAAAAGCCAATTCGGCAGCTCTCTCTCAACAGTTGAATAAATCCAAACATAAAAAGTCAAAATTTCAACAATCACGCGTTGCTTTTCCTTTTCAACCATCTCCATGCCCTTTAGCCTTCAGTCAACGTTTCTCTACCTCCCTTCTATAAATACCCCTCTCCTTCAAAATCCCCATCAATCTACCTATCATCTTCTCTCTCTAAATCTCTCTCCCTCTCTCTAGAAGTTGAAATCTTTACTTGTGAAAGAAGCAAAATGAGGACTGGTTTTTTCTCTTCACCTATACATTCTTCTACTACTTCTAATTCTCCTTCACGTCATACTACTTTTTCCGAAACTTTAATGGAGGAAACAATTAACGACGCTGGAGCAGTTATTAAAAGATGGGATATAGACGTTTCCTCTTCCAGTAGTTCTTACAATAGAGTCGCTAATCTTTTCCGAGATTATCGTGATGAGGCACATCAATTTCTTGACGCTGTAAACAGATTACAACATGGTATGCATTTTGTTATTAAAGAAAGTTCCAGATCCGAACTCCTTATTCAGGCTCAAAATCTCATGCAAATTGCTATGAAGAGACTTCAGAAAGAAATGTACACTATTTTATCTGGGAATCGTTATTTCTTAGACTCAGAAACTGTGTCTAATTCTCGATCCTCTAGAGCATCAACTCGGTCCAGTGTTTCCGACGAAGATGATGAAATTAATGAGATAATTGATGCTGAGGTTTCGGTTTCAAGTACTCGAGTTTCTGAGATTGACAAAGTGTCTGAACGTGTCATGGCGGATTTAAAAGCCATAGCTGATTGTATGATTGGTGCTGGTTATGGTGCAGAGTGCGTTAAGATTTACAAACTTAATCGAAAATCAGTTGTTGATGAAACTTTGTATTATTTAGGTGTTGAAAAATTAACCTTATCACAAGTTCAGAAAATGGATTGGTCATTGCTGGAGCAGAAAACTAAGAATTGGTTAAGTGCTGTGAAAATAGCAGTGAGTACACTTTTCCAAGGGGAAAAAATTCTCTGTGATCACGTTTTCTCTGCTTCTGATTCAATTAGAGAAACGTGCTTTTCCGAAATTGCTAAAGAGAGTGCACTCACGCTCTTTGCGTTTCCAGAAATGGTGGCAAAGTACAAAAAGTTATCTCTTGAGAAAATGTTCAGTGTGCTTGATTTGTACAACTCAATTTCCGAGCTATGGGATGAAATCGAGTTGATTTTTAGTTTCAATTCGTTAACAGTGGTCAAATCTCAAGCGGTGACGTCACTGGTCAAACTCGGTGAAGCCGCGAGGTTTATGCTTTCGGAGTTCGAATCGGCGATTCAGAAAGATTCATCCAAAGCGGTGGCATGCGGTGGGGTCCACCCTCTGACTCGGTACGTTATGAATTATCTCGTTTTCCTCGGCGATTACAGCGGTGCGTTTTCTGAAATAATCGTCGATTGGCCGCTGTCGATACAATCGCCGTTGCCAGAATCTTACTTCCTCAGTCCAACTCCCGACGACTATGACTCGCCGTCTTCCGCCGTCTCCGTCCGCCTTGCGTGGCTAGTCCTCGTCCTCCTGTGCAAACTTGACGGCAAAGCCCAGCACTATAAAGATGTTTCATTATCCTATCTGTTCTTAGCGAACAACTTAAACTACGTCGTTTCAAAGGTCAAAAAGTCAAACCTAAAGCTTTTGCTTGGATCCGATTGGTTATTAAACCATGACGCTAAGGTAAAACAGTACATTTCAAATTACGAGAGAATGGGATGGAGCAAAGTACTAACGTCATTCCTGGAAAATTCTACGGCTGAGATGTCTCCACCTGAAGCAAGAGATTGGTTCGTCACATTCAATTCGGATTTTGAGGAAGCGTATCGAACGCAGAGTTCGTGGGTTATACCCGACCCGAAACTCCGAGACGGAGTCAAAATATCATTGGCTAAAAAAGTTATTTCCGGTTACCGGACGTTTTACGAAAAGTATCGGGAAATACTAAGAAGTGGCGGAGTGAAGTCAGTTGTCAGATTTGCCCCTGATGATTTGCAAAATTACTTGTCGGATTTATTTCATGGAACCGGGTCTTCAGAGCATGGGACGACGTCGTACAGCTTATCACATTCATCGCCGTCAGTTTCAACGTCGTCATCTCCGTCACATGGCCGTTGAGAGTTAACAGAAGACATTTTTGTACATGGAATAAAATATTTTATTTAATTTGCGTATAGAATTTTGTGAGTATAGTGGTATAAGAAAATATATTCAATTCATTCATTTAATGTAAAGAAAACACTTGATGCATATAGTTGTCTTTTAGATTTGGATGTTTTCTTTGATTGTGTTGTGGACTAATAGGCTGGCCGTTTTCCATGAATTTGACGAATTCCCATCTAAATTGAAAAGGTCACCTCAACTTGGCTCTTCTTATCGGGTACCTACTATCTATCGTAGGTTCCTTTGTAAACACTCAATTGTTACCACTAGACGTGTACAAATGAAACCGACAAATCGTATCAATCGATAATTCGAGTCAAATCGAAAACAAATTCGATTATGGTTTGATGTTGTAAAAAGAAAAAACCGATCATATTTGGTTTAGTTTAGTTTTAACTAAAAAAAAGTCAAATCGAAACCAAATCAACCCGACATTATATTTATAGAAATTTTAAATATATTTAATACATAAAAATATTTATTGTAGTGTAGTTTATAAATATTTCTTAAGCTTTTTTATAGTTTTATCTTTTCACTTATTATTTAAAGTTTGGACTTATAATTTTTGAATGTTCCAATAAGTTTTATAGTTCATAAATGTTAGTAACTCAAATAAATCCTACAGCAATATCAAATCAATACTAATATTAATAAAAGACATTCAATTCAATTGTACTATGAATGAAAATAGTGTTGGATATCTTATTTTTTCCGTGGTTTAGATAAGATGCATAACTTATTTTTCTTTTAGTGTTAGTCATGTAAATAATAATACTTATTGGTCGTACTTATTTTAGCAACTTATTAGTAATCTTAGATTTTTTTTTTCATTATGGCCTATTAATAATACTTATTTTATGCGATTTTATTATCTTTATTGTTTAATATTTTAGTATAATGCCATGATTCATCTCATATTTATGTTATTTTATTAAAACACCTTATATAGTACTATATAAGAACTATATTATGTTATCTTACTAGGATTAAAGAAATATTTGGAGCACAAATTCTATACGAGAGTTAGGGTTTCAAAGGAACCAAATAGAAATCGAAAGAACCTGTTGTAAACTTCACCGATCATAACATATCCAAGGAACCAATTTTGCCCGATTAAACAGGCTACCTTTGATACAGGCAAAAGAGATTCGATCACGTCAGCTCCTAAACATCGGCTTCGAGATACTCAGCCTCCGAGCCAAACCAGTACGACCTTATTTCAGTGCCATGACAAAGAGTTCCTACTGCCCACCAGCTATTTAGGGTTCTTTTAGTGGGTATTCAAGCCATCAAGGTCAGACGTGCTATGAAGACTTTATGGAAAAAAAATCCGAAAACCTGAGAAAAATCGAGATTGAAAAATCCGGATCTTATTGGTTTAGTTTGGTCTTTAGATTTACTAACCCGATATAATTGGTTTGGTTTGGTAATTAGAAAATCCGAATCAACCCAACCTATGTACACCCTTAGTTTCAATTATTAGGAAAATGAATTGATGACTCTTGATATAATCTTGAGCAGTTTCATCTCGGGCTAACTTTGTGCTATTTGTATATCATGTCCCTTTATAATTTTAAATTTAAAAAAATAATTTTTTTAGTTTTCTTATGTGTAAAAGTAAATCTCCCATGTGTAAAAGAGGTAGGGTTATAAAACTAAAAATAAGTTTATAAAGAGCCAAAAAATTAATTGACCCGCTAATTTTTAAGGTTGAATTAGATTAAATCTTTTTTTAGCACAACTAAGCCAGCGACAAATCAGATCTAAACTTCGTGAATCAATTAGTGCAAGTAATTTTTTTTTTCTATAACGCTGTGAATTATCATTGATAACAACAAATAAAAAAAAATGCTATGATCCTTAGGCCTTAAAACATCCATTAGTTACACAATATTTTCTTTGCAAAAACCTTAGAGTTGTGTACTTTTCTACACTGTTTAAGTACATCTAATCTTTTTACAATCTTTTTTTTTTAAATTTGTGTGACTACCATCTCAGTATGTACAACTATTCCATGAAAAGCTTTCACTTTCTAGTTTTTCATGTATGGTAGCGGTGGCAAAATGGATAAAAAAAGAGAAATTTTCATAAAACACCATTTTTTAGTAGTAATTAGTCATTTATAGATATCATTTGCTATATTACGGATTATAGATACATTTTTTGTGGTTATAAGATGTATTTGATGTATTTAAGCTATTGTATTCATGAATACAGTAGCAAAAATAGGCGTGAATCAGGGAAGTCCAACTAATCAGTTGTTGTATTCGAGTGTATTCGACTGTATTCATGGAGTAAAACGTGGGATTACAGCTGAACAAATTATTGTATTCGACTGTATTCACGGCGTGAAATAAGGGATTACACTGTTTTTAAAACGGAAAGTGAATCAATTAACATAATAGACTCCTAATATAACTCAACAAACTCAATTATAACACACAAATTTTGTATTTTCAGTTATAAAAAAGATTCTCAACAAAAATACCCCCAAAAATATAACAATCTTCAGAGAAATTATATAATACATCTGAATACATAAATTATATTAATCAAAAAAAATATATGAATACATTCATGGCATATAGCGAGACAGTGAATACAATAAAATACATAGAATACAATGGGATACATTGAAATACAATGAAAAAAAAGACAGTGAATATAATGAAATACATGAAATACAACGAAATACATTGAATTACAATGAAAAAAAAGACAATGAAATACATGAAAATACATTGAAATATATTAACAGAAAATCAAGTTAGTCAGCCCCAAACTCCATCGTCTTTGTTCAAGAACAAACCCTAATTTTCGGCGAATCCGCCGTTCACCGGAAGCTGGTAGTGAAAACGCGCTGCCTTGGTCCGGCGATAGTGCCTTCAATGGCAAAAAACAATGTCAAAGCCATTTTCTCTAAAGGAGTAGAAATCTCATCAAGATCTAAGCACTGAATAGTACTTGGTATAAAAAAAGGGGTAGAATTGTCAAATAAGGAGGAAGGGAGAATTCCATACAGGAAAGGACAGAAAAGGATGGTAGCAACGGGGATGTTGACGAAGGCGTAATGAAGTCATTTTCTTCTGGAAATGGAATTGGGCCCAAAACGAGAAGTTTTATTTTGTGTCTCATACAACTTACACTAGTTGTATGAGGTTCCTTTTTATCTCACAAATTTGTGGACCCCAATCTTACACTTCTGGGTCCACAGAAATCTAAGTCCACAAAACTGTGAGACAAAAAAATTGCCTCATACAACTAGTGTCAGTTGTATGAGACACAAATAAAATTTTCCGCCCAAAACCCAAATACACAAAACAGGCCATTACGTAGACCATTTCATTCGGTGGAGAAAATATGTGAGGAAGGACATATTCAAGTGCAGACGGACGGTACGATATATTCACCTCCATGCCGGAGAGTTCTGGAAGTAAGATGGAGGTAGAAGATGAGAGAGAGAGGACGAATAGATATGGGGTAGGAGATACAAGAAATTTGAGGGAATAGGAGAAGTTTGAGTGGAGAGAGAAAAATAAAACAAAGCTTATTTTATGGCTTAAAGGTAGGAGGTGATCATAAATAGATATCTGGCTATAAAAAATCAAAAGGTAGTTATGGAATATAATTTTTTAAAAGGGTATTTATTTAAAATAAATAAGATATCAACCTTTGCTATAGGAAGTAACTAATCCATAAAAAACGGTTATCTATTTATATCATCCACTAAAAAATGGGGCGGATAATAAATTTTTTAAAAACGAGTCAAATATAGATAAGAACCATATTATCCACTTAGAAAATGGATAACCAATGGATAAATAATGGCTTCAACTTCTACATTTGTAAAGACTCAAATTGAGGGTTCCTTAAGCTTCGAAGACTAAGCTAGCGTTTGGCCAAAGATTCCCAAATTTATTTTGAATTTTTTTATTTGAGTGAAGTTTGATTTGAAGATGAAAATGTGTTTGGACATAAGTTTTCAAACACACACACACACACACACACATATATATATAACGACCCGTATTTTCCACCCTCGGGAGTCGTAATGGCGCCTACTAATGGGAGCTAGGCAAGCCAAACTTTAACTACTTGCTGCACTTTCATTTTTGCCTCTTTTAACAAACACAAGCCGATAATATGATAAAAACGGAATTTTAAATAAATAAGCGGAAGTCAACAATTATATATCTTAAAGTTACGTCTATTACGACCTTTAAAACCTCAAATACCCAAAACCTGGTGTCACAGTGTCACAGACTGTCTAAGAGTTACTACATACAAGGTCTGAAGAAAATACAATACATTATTTCTAAACAAAGGAAATGAAACAGAAAATAGAGATAAAGGGAGACGCCAGGGCCTGCGGACGCTTGCAGGTCTACCTTGGGTCTCCGAGTGGACTGAAGGAAGCCCTCCAACTACTGTCCGAAAGATGCTCCTGGATCTGCACACAGTGCAGAGTGTAGTATCAGCACAACCGACCCCATGTGCTGGTAAGTGTCTAGCCTAACCTCGGCGAAGTAGTGACGAGGCTAGGACCAGACTACCAAATAAACCTGTGCAGTTTAACCATATACATCGGAGAAGAAGAACAGTAATGTACAGTCAACGTGGGAGGGGGGGGGGGATACTGTGGGGGAGATAATAGTTCCGAATAGAAGACATCAAGTAAGGAAAGAACCAACATAACTAGAATATCAACAAGGAAGCAGAAATCAATAATTTGCACGGCATCACCCTTCGTGCTTTTACTCTCGTCTTCACCAAAATAATACATGGCATCACCCTTCGTGCTTTACGCTCTTCCTCACCCAAACAACAATCACAAGGCAAATAGGGTAAGAGGATCTATAACCTCGAAGTAAATCAAATAACAAGTCATGAAAGAAACAACATAACTCGGATATCAACAAAGAATCAGAAATCAACAAATGCACGACATCACCCTTCGTGCTTTTACTCTCGTCCTCACCAAAGCAATCATATAATAAAAATGTGCACGACATTACCCTTCGTGCTTTTACTCTCTTTCCTCACCATATAATCAATAAAATCGGCACGGAATGGTACATCGTGCGGCACGGCATCACCCTTCGTGCTTTACACTCTTTCCTCACAATAACAAACAATGCACGACATCACCCTTCGTGCTTTAACTTTCTTCCTCACCCAAACAATAATCACAAACAATAGGGTAAGGAAATAAAGGAAATTTTGCAATAAGAATCCGGCAAGGGAACAACAAGTCACCAATTAAATCCCGGCAAGAGAACAATAATTAAACAATTAAATACCGGAAAGAGAATAACAATTAAACAATTAAATTCCGGCAAGAGAACAACAATTAAACAATTAAATCCCGGCAAGGGAACAATAAATAAATCAACAATAGCCTGGCAAGGGTGACAACATAAGGATCTCTTCTCTTTGTCAATTTTACTTCACAATTCACTTCACAATTCGAGCCAATGCTCTAGAGGTTCGATTATCGCTTATAATTTCACAACTCATTTCACAACTCGAGCCAAAGCTCTAAAAGTTCAATTGTCACTTATACTTTCACAATTTCGCTATACAACTTGAGCCAACGCTCCTCAATGTTCATAGGTCACAATTCTTTCCACAAACTTTATACAACAATTAGAAATCTTCACCAAGGCATGAAAAATACAACGAAATCATGAAAATCACATATAAGACTCACGGTCATGCTTGACACCAATGTATAGATACTCGTTACCATGCCTATACGTCGTACTCGACAAGAAGCAAATAGCAAATAGGACACAACTCCTAATCCCTCAAGCTAAGGTTAGACCAAACACTTACCTCGATGCAACGAACACAATTCAAGCCTTAATTACCGCTTTACCTCTTGTTTCTACCACCAACTCGCTTGTATCTAGTCACAATTTGCTTAACGATATCAATAAATGATAAATGAATCAATTCTAATGCATGAAAATAGGTTTTATAAAGATTTTCCCAAAAAGTCAATAATCGACCTCGGACCCACTTGGTCCAAATCCGAAATTCGGACCAAAATCCGATTACCCATTCCCCCACGAGCTCAAATATGTAATTTGTTTTGAAATCGGACCTCAAATCGAGGTCCAAATCCCCATTTTTGTGAAAACCTAGGTTCTACCCAAAACACTCAATTTCTCCCATGAAAATAATTGATTTGAAGTTGAAATCATGTTAAAAGATGTTAATGATTGAAGAAAACTAGTTAAAAATGACTTACAATTGATTTGGAGAAGAAAGGTTATTTGAAAAATCGCCTCTTATGTTTTTGGTGTTTTGAAAAGTTAAAAATAACGAAAAAGTCCGTTTAAATATACTCCTCTCAGACCCTCTCCGCGGACCGCATAAAAAGGACTGCGGCCGCAGAGCTCCACCGCGGACCGTACGGAATCGAGCGCGGCCGCGGAGGCTTGGCCTTGCTCACCACGGACCGCACAAATCCCACCGCGGTCGCTGGGTCCCCACCACGGCCGCAAAGTTTCCACCGCGAGACCTGGCTTTAGAGACGTGAAACTTCTATGAGTCTGCAACTTTTTCCTAAGTTCAAAACTTGCCGAAACACATCCGAAACACACTCGAGCCCTCGGGGCTCCTAACCAAACACACGTACTAACTCAACAACATCATACGAACTTATCCGTGCGATCAAATCGCCAAAATAATCTCAATAACAATGAATCAAAGCTCAAAACCAAGAACTTTTTCTCAAACTTCATTAAGTATCAAATTTAGCAATTTAGGTCCGAATCACGTCGAACGACGTCTGTTTTCGACCAAACTTTATAGAAATGACTTAAACCATATATATGACATGTACCGGGCGCCAGAACCAAAATACGGGCCCGATACCATCTATTTCTAATCAAACTTCATTTCAAATTTCCTTAAAAATTTCCTTTAAAAATTCATTTCTCAAGCTCGGGACCTCGGAATTCGATTCCGGGCATACGCCCAAGTCCCATATTTTCCTATGGACCCTCCGTTACCGCCAAATCACGGATCCGGGTTTGTTTACCCAAAATGTTGACCGAAGTCAAATTTATTCATTTTACAGTCAAAACTTATCATTTTTCACAAATTTCATATCTATGTTTTCCGGTTACGTGCCCGAACTGCGCACGCAAATTGAGGTGACTCTAAATAAGGTTTTTAAGGCCTCAGAACACGGAAGTTTCGTTTTAAAACAAGTGATGACCTTTTGGGTCATCAGATTCTCTACCTCTAAAACAACCGTTCGTCCTCGAACGGACAGAAGAAGGAAGTACCTGAGTCGGGGAAACGATGGGGATAACAGCTCCGCATATCGGACTCGAACTCCCAGGTTGATGCCTCAGCGGGCTGACCTCACCACTGAACACGAACAGAAGGAAATCTCTTCGACCTCAACTGACAAACCTGCCGGTCTAGAGTAGCTACCGGCTCCTCCTCATAAGACAAGTCCTTGTCCAACTGGACAGTGCTGAAATCTAACACATGGGATGGATCGCTGTGATATTTCTGGAGCAGGGACACATGAAACACTGGGTGCACGACTGATAAGCTCGGCGGCAACGCAAGTCTATAAGCCACCTCTCCCACTCGATCAAGAATCTCGAACGGGCCAATGAACCTAGGGCTAAGCTTGCCCCTCTTCCCAAATCTCATCATGCTCTTCATAGGCGACACTCGGAGCGATACCCTCTCTCCCACCATAAAAGCCAGATCTCGAGCCTTGCCGTTTGCATAACTCTGTTGCCGGGACTGAGCTGCACGAAGCCTATCCTGAATAATCCTGACCTTGTCCAAAGCCTCCTGAACTAGATCCGTACCCAACAATCGAGCCTCTCCTGGCTCAAACTATCCAACCGGAGATCGATACCGCCTACCATATAAAGCTTCATAAGGAGCCATCTAGATACTCGACTGGTAACTGTTGTTGTAGGCAAACTCTGCTAAAGGCAAAAACTGATCCTACGAGCCTCCAAAGTCAATGACACAAGCTCAGAGCATATCCTCCAAAATCTGAATAGTCCACTTGGACTGCCCGTCCGTCTAAGGATGAAATGCTGTACTCAACTCAATCTAGGTGCCCAACTCTCGTTGAACTGCTCCCCAGAAACATGAGGTAAACTACGTACCTCGGTCCGAAATGATACATACAGGCACACCATGGAGACGAACAATCTCCCGGATATAGATCTCAGCTAACCTCTCAAATGAATAGGAGACCGCCACAGGAATGAAATGCGCTGACTTGATCAGCCTATCAACAATGACCCATACTGTGTCAAACTTCCTCCGAGTCTACGGGAGTCCAACAACGAAATCCACAGTGATCCACTCCCACTTCCACTTGGGAAGTTTAATCCTCTGAAATAAACCACCAGGCCTCTGATGCTCGTACTTAACCTGCTGACAATTCAAACAACGAGCCACATATTCTACGATATCCTTCTTCATTTCTCCGCCACCAATAATGCTGCCGCAAATCCCGATACATCTTCGCGACGCTCGGATGAATAGAGTACCGGGAGCTATGGGCCTCCTCTAAAATCAAATCTTAGAGCCCATTCACATTTGGCACACACACTCGACCCTGCAATCTCAAAACCCCATCATCATCTAAGGTAACCTGCTTGGCACCTCCGCACTGCACCGTGTCTCTAAGGACACATAAATGGGGATCATCATACTGCCAATCACAGATACGATCCAATAAAGAAGAACGAGCGACCGTGCAGGCCAATACACGACTAGGCTCAAAGATGTCCAACCTCACAAACTGATTGGCCAAAGCCCGCACGTCCAAAACAAACGATCTCTCACCGACCGGAATATAAGTAAAACTGCCCATACTGGTTGACTTCCTACTCAACGCATTGTCCACCACATTGGCCTTTCCCGGATGATACAAGATAGTGATATCCAACCACCTCCCATGTCTCAAATTCAACTCCTTTTGCTTGGAAAAATACTGAAGACTCTTGTGATCCTTGAACACCTTACATGCCACACCATACAAATAATGCCTCCAAATCTTCAATGCATGAACAATGGCTTCCAACTCCAAGTCATGAATCGGATAGTTCTTATCATGGATCTTTAACTACCGCGAAACATAGGCAATGACCTTTCCATCCTGCATCAACACTGCACCAAGCCCAATACAAGTTGCATCACAATAAACTGTATAAGGCCCTGAACCTGTGGGCAAAACCAACACCGGTGCCGTAATCAGAGCTGTCTTGAGCTTCTAAAAGCTTGCCTCACACTCGTCGACCATTTGAACTGGGCACCCTTCTGGGTCAACCTGGTCATCGGGGCTGCGATAGATGAGAACCCCTCCACGAACCAACGGTAGTAGCCTGCCAATCCCAAGAAACTCCGAATCTCTGTAGCTGATGCTGGTCTAGGCCAGTTCTTGACTACCTCAATCTTCTTCGGATCAACCTGAATACCCTCTGCTGATACAACATGACCCAGAAATGCAACTGAACTCAACCATAACTCACACTTCGAGAACTTAGCATATAACTGACTATCCCTCAAGATCTGAAGAACCATTCTAAGATGCTGCTTGTGCTCCTCCAGGCTGCGGGAATATATCAAAATATCATCAATGAAGACTAACACGACCGAGTCCAAATATGGCCTGAACACTCGGTTCATCAAATCCATAAAAGCTGCTGGGGCATTGGTCAACCCAAATGACATGACCAGGAACTCACAATGCCCATACCGAGTGTAGAAAGCTGTCTTAGGGACATTGGATGCCCTAATCCTCAACTGATGATAGACAGATCTCAAATCAATCTTTGAGAACACCTTGGCACCCTGAAGCTGATCAAACAAATCATCGATCCTCGGCAATGGATACTTATTCTTGATTGTAACCTTGTTCAACTACCGGTAATCATTACACATTCTCATCGACCCATCCTTCTTCTTAACAAACAACACTGGCGCACCCCAAGGCGAAACACTGGGTCTAATGAAACCCTTCTCAAGCAAGTTTTGCAATAGTTCCTTCAACTCTTTCAACTCCGACGGGGCCATACGATACGATGGAATATAAATGGGCTGAGTGCCCGGAGCCAAATCAATGCAAAAGTCAATATCCTTGTCGGGTGGCATACCCGAAAGGTCTAAAGGGAAAACATTAGGAAACTCTCGAACAGCGGGCACAGAATCAATAGAAGGGACCTCAACACTAGAATCACGAACATATGCCAAATAGGCCAAACACCCCTTCCTGACCATATGCCGAGCCTTCACATACGAGATAACACTATGAGTAGAATGACTAGGAGTTCCTCTCCACTCTAAACGGGGCAAATCCGGGAAGGCTAAGGTCACAGTCTTGGTATGACAGTCCAAAATAGCGTGGTAAAGTGATAACCAGTCCATCCCCAATATAACATCGAAATCGACCATGTCTAGAAGCAACAAATCCACACGAGTCTCAAGACCCAAAATCACCACAATACAAGAATGATGGACTCGATCTACCATAATAGAATCACCCACCGATGTAGACACATAAATATGAATACTCAACGAGTCACTAGGCATGACTAGATACGGTGCAAAATAAGATGACACATACGAGTAGGTAGACCCTGGATCAAATAACACTGAACCATCTCTATCACAAACCAAAATAGTACCTGTAATGACTGCATCTGAAGCCTCAGCCTCGGGCCTGGTTGAAAGGGCGTAACATGGGGGCTGGGCCCCACCACCCTAAACTACATCTCTAGGATGACCTACAGCTAGCTGGCCTCCACTTTTGGCGACCTGAGCTCCACCTCTAGTACCTCTACCTCCACCTCTAGCTTCTCTACCCCCACCTCTAGCTGGCTGGGCGGGCTGCGGAACACCTGGTGCCTGTACCATAACACGAGAACCCTGATGCTGAGAGATACTCGGTGCTCGAGGGAAAAACCTGGCAATGTGACCCGTATCACCACAAGTGTAACAAGCCTTCGACTGCTGAGACTGCTGGCCTTGTCGACCTGAATGACCACCCCGAAAACTCTGAAGCGGCGGTGCACTAATAAGAGCAGGTAGTGCATTGTATGACTACTGATCGGGATACTGCATCTGGGGACCACGACCACTTGGAGTACCCTGAGAAACCTGGAGCGCTGACTGAAAGGGATTAGGAGGATGGCCTCTACCATACGAATCTCGACCTCCGGATGAGGTACCACTGAATCGTCCTAAATGATGGGGCCTCTTGTTTGACCCATGTCCGTCTCCCTGTGACAGAACCATCTCAACTCTATGGGCTATATTGGCCACCTCCTGAAAAGTAATCTCACTCCCAGCCTCTCTAGCCATCTGAAGTCGAATCGACTGGATAAGACCGTCAATAAACCTCCTCACCCTATATATATATCTCTCTCTCTCTCTCTCTCTCGGTGGGGAGTATAATGAGAACATGGCGAGCTATGTCGATGAACCTGGTCTAATACTAGGTAACATTCATGGAACCCAGCTGGAGGCGCTCGAACTACCTCCGATAAGCCTCTCGCTGAGTAACAGGGAGAAACTTCTCCAGGAATAGCTGTGTGAACTGCTACCAAGTCAAGGCTGGCGATCCGGCTGGTCTTGCTAAATAATAATCCCTCCACCAAGTCTTGGTAGATCCAGACAGGTGAAATGTAGCAAAATTGACCCTGTTGGTCTCAACAATGCCCATGTTTCTGAGAACCTCGTGGTAACTGTCTAGATAATCCTGGGGATCCTCAGTAGATGCACTGCTGAAAGTAGAAGTGAAGATCTTGGTAAACCTATCCAGTCTCCACAAAGCATCAACGGACATAGCCGCTCCATCACCGGTTTGAGCTACCACGCTTGGCTGTACTGCTCCAATTGGCTGAACCGCTGGAGTCTGAATTTGAGGAGCTACCTGCTCCGGAGTGCGAGTAGTAGGAGTCTGGGCCCCTCCTCCATCCTGAGAGACAGCTGGTACTACAGGAAGCAAGCCCGCTCAGGTGACACTCTCCATGAGGCCCACTAATCGGACCAGAGCATCCTGAAGAACTAAGGTCGCAATAAACCCCTCTAGGACCTGAGCTGGGCCCACCGAAACTGTTGGAGCTGGAACCTCCTCCTCAAAATCGACCTGAGGCTCCACCACTGGGGCTGCTACTCGGGGCTGAGATCTGCCAATACCTCGGCCTCTTACACGGCCTTGCCCTCCATCCCTCATGGAAGCGGCTGCTGGGGGCTCAGGCTGCTGAGCGGAGGATGAGGAAGCGCGCGTTCTCTCCATCTACGAAAGAACAGAGTAGAAGTTCAATTAGCATTGAGGAACAAAACCGTATGATAGGAAAGAATAAATGTGAAGTTTTTTTCCTAGCCCTGTAGCCTCTGGGGGATAAATACAGACGTCTTCGTACTGATCCCTCAGACTCTACTAAACTTGTCTATGAACTGTGAGACCAATGCAACCTAGAGCTCTGATACTAACTTGTCACGACCCGAATTTCACACCCTTGGGAGTCGTGATGGCGCCTACTAATGGGAGCTAGGCAAGCCAAACCTTAACTACTTGCTGCACTTTCATTTTTTCCTCTTTTAATAAACACAAGTCGATAATATGATAAAAACGGAATTTTAAATAAATAAGCGGAAGTCAACAATTATATATCTTAAGGCTACATCTATTACGACCTTTAAAACCTCCAATACCCAAAACCTGGTGTCACAGTGTCACAGACTGTCTAAGAGTTACTACATACAAGGTCTGAAGAAAATACAATACACTTTTTCTGAAAAAAGGAAATGAAACAGAAAATAGAGATAGAGGGAGACGCCAGGGCTTGCGGACGCCTGCAGGTCTACCTTGGGTCTCCGAGTGGACTGAAGGAAGCCCTCCAACTAGTGTCCAAAAGCTGCTCCTGGATCTGCACACAATGCAGAGTGTAGTATCAGCACAACCGTTCCCATGTGCTGGTAAGTGTCTAGCTTAACCTCGGCGAAGTAGTGACGAGGCTAGGACCAGACTACCAAATAAACCTGTGCAGTTCATATATATATATATATATATATATACACACACACACATCGATATATATATATATATCCAGCGGAAAAGAAATATAGAAATAACCAGTCAATGTGGGAGGGGGAAACATGCTGTGAGGGAGATAATAGTTCCAAATAGAAGGCATCAAGTAAGGAAAGAAACAACAACTAGAATATCAACAAGGAAGCAGAAATCAACAATTTGCACGGCATCACCCTTTGTGCTTTTACTCTCGTCATCACCAAAACAATACACAGCATCACCCTTCGTGCTTTACGCTCTTCCTCACCCAAATAACAATCACAAGGCAAATAGGGTAAGGGGATCTATAACCTCGAAGTAAATCAAATAATAACAAGTAATGAAAGAAACAACATAACTCGGATATCAACAAAGAATCAGAAATCAACAAATGCACGACATCACCCTTCGTGCTTTTACTCTCGTCCTCACCAAAGCAATCATATAATAAAAATGTGCACGACATCACCCTTTATGCTTTTACTCTCTTTCCTCACCATATAATCAATAAAATTGGCACGGAATGGTACATCGTGCGGCACGACATCACCCTTCGTGCTTTAAACTCTTTCCTCACAATAACAAACAATCCACAGCATCACCCTTCGTGCTTTAACTCTCTTCCTCACCCAAACAATAATCACAAACAATAGAGTAAGGAAATAAAGGAAATTTTGCAATAAGAATCTCGGCAAGGGAACAACAAGTCACCAATTAAATCCCAGCAAGAGAACAATAATTAAACAATTAAATCCTGGCAAGGGAACAACAAATAAATCAACAATAGCCCGACAAGGGTGACAACATAAGGATCTCTTCTCTTTCTCAATTTTACTTCACAATTCACTTCACAACTCGAGCCAATGCTCTAGAGGTTCGATTATCGCTTATACTTTCACAATTCATTTCACAACTCGAGCCAAAGCTCTAAAATTTCAATTGTCACTTATACTTTCACAATTTTGCTATACAACTTGAGCCAACGCTCCTCAATGTTCATAGGTCACAATTCTTTCCACAAACTTTATACAACAATTAGAAATCTTTACCAAGGCATGAAAAATACAACGAAATCATGAAAATCACAATATAAGACTCACGGTCATGCTTGACACCAACGTATAGATACTCGTCACCATGCCTATACGTCGTACTCGACAAGAAGCAAATAGCAAATAGGACACAACTCCTAATCCGTCAATCTAAAGTTAGACCAAACACTTACCTCAATGCAACGAACACAATTCAAGCCTCAATTACCGCTTTACCTCTTGTTTCCACCACCAACTCGTTTGTATCTAGCCACAATTTGCTTTACGATATCAATAAATGCGAAATGAATCAATTTTTATGCATGAAAATAGGTTTTATAAAGATTTCCCAAAAAATCAAAAATCGACCCCGGGCCCGCTTGGTCCAAACTCGAAATTCGGACCAAAACTCGATTACCCATTCCCCCACGAGCTCAAATATGTAATTTGTTTTGAAATCGGACCTCAAATCGAGGTCCAAAGCTCCATTTTTGTGAAAACCTAGGTTCTACCCAAATCACCCAATTTTCCCCATGAAAATAATTGATTTGAAGTTGAAATCATATTAAAAGATGTTAATGATTGAAGAAAACTAGTTAAAAATGACTTACAATTGATTTGGAGAAGAAAGATTATTTGAAAAATCGCCTCTTATGTTTTGGGGTTTTGAAAAGTGAAAAATAACTAAAAAGTCCGTTTAAATATAGTCTTCTCAGACCCTCTCCGCGGACCGCATAAAAAGGACTGCGGCCGCGGAGCTCCACCGCGGACCGCAAGGAATTGAGCACGGCCGCGGAGGCTTGGCCTTGCTCACCACGGACTTCACAAATCCCATCGCGGCCGCGAAGTTTCCACCGCAAGACCTGGCTTCAGAGACCTGCAACTTCTATGAGTCTGAAACTTTTTCCTAAGTTCAGAACTTGCCGAAACACATCTGAAACACAGTCGAGCCCTCGAGGCTCCTAACCAAACACACGTACTAACTCAACAACATCATACGAACTTATCCGTTTGATCAAATCGCCAAAAAACCTCAATAACAACGAATCAAAGCTCAAAACCAAGAACCTTTTCTCAAACTTCATCAAGTATCAAATTTAGCAATTTAGGTCCGAATCACGTCGAACGACGTCCGTTTTCGACCAAACTTTACAGAAATTACTTAAACTATATATAAGACCTGTACCGGGTGCCGGAACCAAAATGCGGGCCCGATACCATCTCTTTATAATCAAACTTCATTTCAAATTTTCTTAAAAATTTTCAGAAAACAATTTCCTTTAAAAATTCATTTCTCGGGCTCGGGACCTCGGAATTCGATTCCTGGTATACGCCCAAGTCCCATATTTTCCTATGGACCCTCTGGGACCTCCAAATCATGGATCCGGTTCCGTTTACCCAAAATATTGACCAAAGTCAAATTTATTCATTTTACAGTCAAAACTTATCATTTTTCACAAAATTTCATATCTAAGCTTTTCGGCTACGCGCCTGGACTGCACACACAAATCGAGGTGACTCTAAATAAGGTTTTCAAGGCCTCAGAACATGGAAGTTTCGTTTTAAAACAAGTGATGACTTTTTGGGTCATCATAATATATATATATATATATTGAAAACACATGAAGTATGATTTATACCCACAAGTTCTAAAAACTATCATAAATTGTTAAAGATAAAAAGCCCCATATCAATTTGCAAAAGAAGGATGAGGAAGAAGCAATCTCTGAGAGAAAGAAGAAAGGTCGAAGTTTGAGTTTGAGTTAGAGATTTCAGATATTACTATGTTCTCATTCTTATGTCTCTAAATGTGTAGATAAATATCTACACGTGTCAGCATCACACAACATAAGACTCATTATTTAAGAATAAAACTCAATCGTTTGATGTATAAGAAAGAAGGCGAGTTGACAAATAATAAAAAGCTTCCTACACATGATGAGCACATGTATGAGAATAAAATCTATTAGGAGGTTATACAAGTAGGAAATAGAAATAATACAAGTGTATATGAATATTCTTTTACTTGTATCTTTCATTTATTTTAGTTACAGAAATTACTTATACAAATAGGGGTCTGAACAGTGAATACAATCAGAGAAAATTCCACAAACTTTATTCTATCTTTCTTTCATGGTATCAGAGCAACAGTAGTTTGATCCATTCACAACTTTCTCTCAAAATTCAATCACTATTCTTCTTCTCTTCATATCTATTCTTCAGCAATGACAAGAACAGAAGCAATACCTACTCTCATTGTCACTGGATCTACCAGCAGTGGGAGCACCCCTAATTCCAATTACCTTTACTATTTACTTTCTTCTGAAGCTCCAGGGATGACTCTAGTTAGCACACTATTTGATGGAAGAGATTTCCCAAGCTAGAGGAGATTTGTGCTAATTGCGATTTCAGCCAAGAATAAACTTGGCTTTATCAATGGTACTTATGGCGAGCCAACTTTGAATGCTACAAAATATCCACAATGGAGCAGGTGCAACAACATGGTGACCTCTTGGTTATTGAATTCACTCACCAATGAGGTAGGAGATAGTGTGATCTATTCTAGAACTTCAAAGGATCTCTGGAGCAGTCTTGAGCACAGGTTTGGGAAATCGAGTGGAGCAAAGCTCTATCACCTGCAGAAGGAGATCTCAAAGTTAGCTCAAGGAAACAACAGCATAGGAGGCTATTTCAAAACTCTCAAAAGACTTTGGGATGAATTGGATTCTCTCAACTCACATTTGGGGTGCACTTGTGATTGTGTATGTGATGAAAGAAGAAAATTTCTAAGTTCATGGAGGATCAAAGAGTTATTCAATTTCTTATGGGATTGAAGGATGTTTATGCTCAAGCAAGAGGGACATACTCATGATGAGTCCACTCTATGGTATTGATCAATCTTATTCCCTATTGTTGCAAAATGAGATCCAAAGGGAGATATACATGAGCCCACAATATCCTACTGATGGAGCATCATTCATGGTGGAAACGCAAAACAAGACTCCCCAGAGAAACAATCAAATTCAAAGAAATTGGAATGTACAACAGAAGCAAGGCAACACACAGCAAAAATTCAAGGAAAAGAAGACTAGGTACAATCCAAATGTTACATGTTCTCATTGTATGAGGCCAGGTCATGTCAGGGCAGACTGATACAGGCTCAATAGATTTCCTGATGAATTCCAATTCACTAAGTCAAACATTCCTGAGGGAGCAGTGAAGGCCAACGTACTGGTACCAGCAGCAGAAACGGATGGACAAACAAATGGTTGCAATGAAGGAAATTCAAGTAATTAGAACCATTTCTTCAGCAAGGAACAAGTCTCTAAGCTAGTCAACATAATCAAGCAAGTGCAAATTGGAAATGGTGGAAATGCAAGAACAGAGATCAATGCTAATGCAGTAGCTGGTACCATTCTTACATACTGTGGAACATGCCTGATTGTTTTTAACAGTAACACCTGGATAATTGATTCAGGTGCCTCTGAGCATATGTGTTTTGACTCAAAAGCATTCTTATAACTCTATCCATTGCCTATACCTTTGCATATAAGTTTGCCTAACTATTTCCAAGTATTTGTTACACTTATAGAAAGGGTAAGTATTCAGCCAGATATTGTGATGGCCCAAAGGGGTCATCACTTGTTTTTAAATTAAATTCTGCATTTCAATACCTTAAAAACCTTATTTAGCTTCACCTTGATTTGCGTACGCAGTCGGGGCACGTAGCCGGAGAGCTTAAATGTGAAAATCTGTGAAAAATGATAAGTTTTGACTATAAAATGAATAAATTTAACTTCGGTCAATGTTTTGGGTAAACGTACTCGGACCCATGATTTGACGGTCCCGAAAGGTTAGTAGGAAAATATGGGACCTAGGCATATGCCCGGAATCGAATTCCGAGATACCAAGCCCGAGAAATGAATTTTCAAAGAAAATTGTTTTCTGAAATTGTTTAAAGAAATTTGAAATGAAATTTGATTAGAACATAATGATATCGGGCCCGTATTTTGGTTCCAGTGCCCGGTATAGGTCTTATATATGATTTAAGACATTTCTGTAAAATTGGTGAAAAACGGATGTCATTTGACGTGATTCAGACCTAAATTGCTAAAGTTGATGTTTTAAGAAGTTTGGGAAAAAATTCTATGATTTTGAGGTTTAATTCATTGTTATTGAGGTTATTTTGGTGATTTTATTACACAAATAAGTCCGTGGGATGTATTGAGATTATGTGTATATTTGGTTTGGAGCCCCGAGGGCTCGGGTGAGTTTTGGATAGGCCACGGGGTGCATTTGGAACTTAGAAAAAAATTGCAGAATTTTAGCTGGTGCGCCCAGGCCGGCAGGCTTCACATTTGTGAAGCCTGGCTCGCAAATGCAAGCTCACAAATGCGAAGGCTGGATCGCAAATGCGAAGCCAGCCCAGGCGCGTCTTGCTCGCAAATGCGAAATTCCCCTGCTCAGTCTTGGGTCACAAATGCGACCCTTTCTTCGCAATTCCCAAGTCGCAAATGCGACTATTCTTTGCAAATGCGAAAAGCCCAGATTTCCTATGGGTTCGTAAATGCGAGCTTCCCTTTGCAAATCCCAAGCCAGCAGAGGTCGGGGTTCGCATTTCCCATACCTGCGACCTGTAACTTTTATACTTAACCGATTTTAAACCCATTTTTCATATCCTCTCAAAACATAAACACCCTAGGACAATTTTTCAAAGGCTTCTTCTTCTCCAAATCAATTGTAAGTCATTTTTAACTAGTTTTCTTCGATCATTAAAATCTTTTAACATGATTTCAACTCAAAATCAATGATTTTCATGGGGGAAATTGGGTATTTTGGGTAGAACCTAGGTTTTTAAAAAAATTGGGGATTTGGACCTCGATTTGAGGTCCGATTTCAAAACAAATCATATATTTGGGTTCGTGGGGAGTGGGTAATCGGGTTTTGGTTTGAACCTCGGGTTTTGACCATGTGGGCCCGGGGGCAATTTTTGACTTTTGGGTAAAACTTTAGAAAACTCATTTTCATGTATTGGGGTTGATTCATTTAGTGTTTATTGATGTAATTAAGTAACTGGTGATTAGATACGAGCGAATTGGTGGTGGAATCAAGGGGTAAAGCTATAGTTGAAACGTGAATTGTGTTAGTGGCATTAAGGTAAGTGGCTTGTCTAACCATGTGTGGGGGACCTTCCCCTTAGGATATGATATCTTTGGTAATTGAAATGCCTTGTACGTGAGGTGACAAGTGCATACTTGAGCTAATTGTTGAAAGTCCGGTTTTACTTTAAGTATTTCAATTGAGTTCCTTTTTCCTGCTTTATTCTACTTGCGAATTTAGCCTGTTATAGTTTAGAAAAGCATGTGTAGTTTATTTAATTGTCTATCTACTTAAACTGCCTTAATTACATTACATTAAGCATGTTAGGCTAGAATTAACTGTTACTTGGTACGAAATTTTGAATTTAATTGTGTATTCTTATGTTGCTGCTGTGTGTTTTTACTTTGGGACTACGGGACGACATCTCGGGAGATTCCCTATACGTATTTATGATCTGGTTGTTGCTGTGTATTTTACTTTGGGACTACGGGCATCCTGGGAGATCCCCTGTACGCATTTATGTTCTGGACTGAGGTGCGGGATACCAAGAGATCCCTGTCACGTATATTGAGGATACCAAGAGATCCTACCAAGAGATCCCTAGCATTTATTGAGGATACCAAGAGATCCTCGGGATACCAAGAGATCCTTAGCATATATTGAGGATACCAAGAGATCCCTAGCATATAATGAGGATACCAAGAGATCCTCGGGATACAAAGAGATCCCTAACATACATTGAGGATACCGAGAGATCCTCGGGATGCCAAAGATCCCTGACATATATTAAGGGTACTAAGAGATCCTCGGGATACTGAGAGATCCCCGGTTATCATCCTTGTTATGAGTGATACTTCCTGGTGTTTGCCATTATTTCTGTTTCCGTTATTGTATTCCTTATTATCCTGTGTAGATTCTTACTGTAGATCTGTACTGCTTATCTTATACTGTCATGTCTTATATTCTCTGTATTTATTCAACCTCAGTAGGGCCCTGGCCTTCCTCGTCACTACCTAACTGAGGTTAGGCTTGGCACTAACAGAGTACCGCTGTGGTGTACTCATGGCCCTTCTGCGCATGTCTTTCATGTGTAGATCCAGGTACCGCTGATCAGGCGTACTATCGTTGAGAGAGGCGTTTGCTTAGAGACTCCGAGGTACATCTACCACGTCCGCAGACCAAGGAGTCCCTTTCTATTCCTGCCTTTAGTATTTAGCCCTTCTATACTTTTCTGTTCTTTATTAGAAATTTCGAAGTTAGAGCTATGTAGTATTTCTTTTCTTAGCTTGTGATTCATGGGTTTCTAGGTCTTGGATTTATGTTTGATGTTGAGAGTTAAACATGGTGTATGCCGAGCGACACATTTACACACTATTATTGCTTTATTTCTATTTTTAGATTGTTTTACTGTTGCAAGTTTGGTTTTCTTTCGCAAATTTAGGCTTACCTAGTCAAAGAGACTAGGTGCCGTCACGATGGTTCACAGAGGGCGAATTGGGGTCGTGACAAGTTGGTATCAGAGCTCTAGGTTCATATGAGTCATGGATCACAAGCCGATTTATTAGAGACTCGCTGATCGGTACGGAGACGTCTGTACTTATCTACGAGAGGCTATGTAACCGTTAGAAAAATTCCACTACATTTGATTTCCCTATCGTCCGAGATTTTTGACATCATGAATTCTGAACTTCTATCTTCTATTCTCTCACCGATGGTGAGGACACGCGCACGCGCATATGCACGCGATGAAGCAAGAGCACCCGTGCGACCTGCCACCAAGGAGCCACCAACAGTTCTAGCAAGAGCCCAGGCACCGGATGTGCCTACTGCTACTACTGCTCCAGCCCTTCAGGAGACATTTGCACAGTTACGAGCATGTTTGGTACGTTAGTTCAGGCAGGGTTAATCAGGTTGTACCAACTACTTCACAGATTAGGGAAGGGACCCAGACTTCCACCACCCCCACTCCAGAGCAGCGAGTTCCCATTATTCAAGTTCTAGGTGTCATGGCAACACAACTTGTGGTCCCAGTTCAGCAGGTGGTGAGGACCTCTCGCTGAGTAGAGGACAGGTGGGTCCATGATAGAGAGGACAGACGAGGTCAGGAGAAAGAGTATAGGGAAGTAAGGAGACCTCGTAGACTGGAGAGACCCACTGGTCCTTATTTTAGAGGAAGAGTATGGCATGGTAGAGGTTCTGTGTGTCAGCCAGCTCAATTTGTATCTCAGATTTCACACAGTGTGTCAGGTGTTCAGGGGTCTTGAGGTACCTGTACCGCACATTTCCCACTGCCACGTTCCCCCCAGTGCCTGTTTTAAGTGTGGCAACACATGCCATATGGTGAGGGATTTCCCCAGACTTGGGAGGGGTGCACCTTCACAGACTTCTCAGCCACAACGTGCCCCTCAAAGTTCTTAGGCTATGGTTACAGCTCTAGTTGCTACCCCACCTACGCAGCCAGCTAAAGGTGGAGGTCGGGGAGGTAGTGGTCACCCTAGAAGGGGAGGCCATTCCAGATACTATGCCCTTCCTGCCTGTACCGAGGCTGTTGCCTCTGATTCTGTCATCACAGGTATTATATTGGTTTGTCACAGAGATGCATCGGTTCTATTCGATCCATGCTCTACTTATTCTTATGTCTCTTCTTATTTTGCTCCACATTTGGGTGTATCTTAGGATTCTTTGAGTTCCCTTGTTTATGTTTCTACTCTTGTGGGAGATTCTCTCATTGTGGACCGCATTTATCGGTCGTGTTTGGTTGCTCTTAGTGGTTTTGAGACCAGAGCCGATTTATTGTTACTCAGCATGGTTGATTTTGATATTATCTTGGGCATGGACTGGTTGTCGCCCCATTATGCTATTCTTGATTGTCATGCCAAGAACGTGACGCTGGCTATGCTAGGTGTACCGTATGTTGAGTGGATGGGTACCTTAGATTACACCCCCAGTAGAGTTATTTCTTTTCTTAAAGCTCAGTGTATGGTTGAGAAGGGGTGTGATGCATATTTAGCTTATGTGAGAGATGTCAACATTGATACCCCCTTCAGTTGATTCAGTTCCAGTATTACAGGATTTTCCCGATGTGTTTCCAGTTGATCTTCTAGGCATGCCGCCTGATAGAGATATTGATTTTGACATTGATCTGTTGCTGGGCACTCAGCCCATTTTTATTCCTTTGTATCGTATGGCTCTTCCTGAGTTGAAGGAGTTGAAGGATCAATTACAGGAATTGCTTGATAAGGGTTTTATTCGGCTCAGTGTATCACCTTGGGGTGCTCCTGTCTTGTTTGTGAAGAAAAAGGATTGTTCTATGCGTATGTGTATTGATTATCGCCAGTTGAACAAGGTTACAATGAAGAATCTTTATCCTTTACCTCGTATTGATGATCTGGTTCACCAGCTTTAGGGCGCACGAGTGTTTTCTAAGATTGACTTGCGCTCAGGTTACCATCAGTTGAAGATTCGGGATCCAGATATCCCGAAGACCGCTTTCAAGATGCGGTATGGTCATTACGAGTTCCTTGTTATGTCATTTGGGCTGACCAATGCCCCAACAGCCTTTATGCATTTGATGCACAATGTGTTTCATTTGTATCTTGACTCGTTCGTCATTGTCTTTGTTGATGATATTCTGGTGTATTACCGGAGTCGGGAAGATCATGAGCAACACCTTAGGACTGTGCTTTAGACCCTGAGAGAGAAGAAGTTATATGCTAAATTCTTGAAATGTGAGTTTTGGTTGGATTTAGTGGCATTCTTAGGCCACGTGGTATCGAGTAAGGGTATTCAGGTGGATCCGAAGAAGACAGAGGCTGTGCAGAGTTGTCCCAGACCATCCTCTGCTACAAAGATCCGTAGTTTCCTTGGTTTGGCGGGTTACTACCATCGTTTTGTGGAGGAGTTTTCATCGATTGCAGCCCCTATGACCAGGTTGACCCAGAAGGGTGTTCCGTTTCAGTAGACGGAGGATTGTGAGGCGAGCTTTCAGAATCTCAAGACAGCTCTGACTACGGCACCAGTGTTGGTTTTGCCCACAGGTTCAGGGCCTTACGCAGTCTATTGTGATGCATCTCGTATTGGACTTGGTGCAGTGTTGATGCAGGATGGCAAGGTCATATCCTATGCTTCACGGTAGTTGAAGATTCATGAGAAGAACTATTCGGTTCATCATTTAGAGTTGGCAGCCATTGTTCACGCATTAAAGATTTGGAGGCATTATCTGTATGGCGTGGCATGTGAGGTGTTCACATATCACAAGAGTCTTCAGTAAGTGTTCAAGCAAAAAGGAGTTGAATTTGAGACAGAGGAGGTGGTTGGAGTTGTTGAAAGACTATGATATCACTATCTTATATCACCTGGGAAAGGGCAATGTGGTGGCCGATGCTTTGGGTAGGAATTCAGCCAGTATGAGCAGTCTTGCTTATATTCCGGTCGGTGAGAGACCACTTGCTTTGGATGTTCAGGCTTTGGCCAATCAGTTCGTGAGGTTGGATGTGTTTGAGCCCAACCATGTGTTAGCTTGCATAGTCGCTCGTTCTTCATTATTGGAGCATATTTGATATCGACAGTATGATGATCCCCATTTGTGTGTCCTCAGCGACACGGTGAGCACGGAGGTGCCAAGAAGGTTACCTTAGGTGATGATGGTGTTTTGAGATTGCAGGGTCGAGTTTGTGTGCCTAATGTAGATGGGCTTCGGGAGTTGATTTTAGAGGAGGCCCATAGCTCCCGGTACTCTATTCATCCGGGTGCCGCGAAAATGTATCAGGATTTGCGGCAGCATTATTGGTGGCGGAGAATGAAGAAGGATATCATTGCATATGTGGCTCGGTGTTTGAATTGTCAGCAGGTTAAGTACAAACATTAGAGGCCTGGTGGTTTATTTCATAGGATTGAGCTTCCCGAGTGGAAGTGGGAGCGAATCACTATGGACTTTGTTGTTGGACTCCCGCAGACTCGGAGGAAGTTTGACGCAGTATGGGTCATTATGGATCGGCTGACCAAGTCCACTCATTTTATTCCTGTGTGTACTACTTATTATTCGGAGTGGTTTTCAGAGATTTATATCAGGGAGATTGTTCGTCTGCATGGTATTCCAGTTTCCATCATTTCAGATAGAGGTACCCAGTTCACATCACGGTTCTGGAGAGCCGTTCAGCATGAGTTAGGTACTCGGGTAGAGTTGAGTATAGTATTTCACCCTTAGATGGACAGACAGTCCGAGTGCACTATTCAGATTCTTGAGGATATACTTCGTGCGTGTGTGTTTGAGTTTGGAGGGTCTTGGGATCAGTTCTTGCCATTAGCGGAGTTTGCTTACAACAATAGCTATCAGTCTAGCATTCAGATGACACCTTATAAGGCCTTATATGAGAGGCGGTGTAGATCCCCGGTGGCTTGGTTCGAGCCGAGCGAAGCTAGATTATTAGGCACAGACTTAGTTCAGGATGCTTTGGAGAAGGTTAAGGTGATTCAGGATAGAGTCCGTACAGCCCAGTCCAGACAGAAGAGTTATGCGGACCGGAAGGTACGTGATGTTTCCTATTTGGTTGGAGAGAGGGTTCTGCTTCGGGTTTCGCCTATGAAAGGCGTCATGAGATTCGGGAAGAAAGGGAAGTTGAGTCTGAGATTTATTGGCCCTTTTGAGATATTGAGGCGTGTTGAGGAGGTTGCTTATGAGGCTTGCCTTACCTCCCAGCTTGGCCAGAGTTCACCCGGTATTCCATGTTTCGATGCTCCGGAGGTATCACGGGGATCCGTCACACGTGTTAGATTTCAGCACTGTCCAGTTGGACAAGGACTTGTCTTATGAGGAGGAGTCGGTAGCTATTCTAGATCGGCAGGTTTGTCAGTTGAGATCGAAGAGTTTTCCTTCTGTTCGTGTTCAGTGGAGAGGTCAGCCTCCTGAGGCATCGACCTGGGAGTCCGAGTTCGATATGCGGAGCCGTTATCCCCATCTTTTCCCCGACTCAGGCACTTTCTTCTTCTATCCGTTCGAGGATGAACAATTGTTTTAGAGGTGGAGAATGTGATGGCCCAAAGAGGACATCCCTTGTTTTTAAATTAAATTCTCCATTCTAAGACCTTAAAAACCTCATTTAGCTTCACCTTAAATTGCATGCGCAGTTCGGGCGCGTAGCTGGAAAGCTTAAATGTGAAAATCTATGAAATATCATAAGTTTTGACTATAAAATGAATAAATTTGACTTCGGTCAATGTTTTGGGTAAACAAACTCGGACCCATGATTGACGATCCCGGAAGGTCAGTAGGAAAATATGGGACCTGGGCGTATGCCCGGAATCGAATTCCGAGGTCCCAAACCCGAGAAATGAATTTTTAAAGAAAATTATTTTTTGAAATTGTTTAAAAAAATTTGAAATGAAATTTAATTAGAACATGATGGTATCGGGCCCGTATTTTGGTTCCGATGCCCAGTACAGGTCTTATATATGATTTAAGATATTTCTGTAAAATTTGGTGAAAAATGGATGTCATTTGACATGATGCGGACCTAAATTGCTAAAGTTGATGTTTTAAGAAGTTTGAGAAAAATTCTATGATTTTGAGGTTTAATTCATTGTTATTGAGGTTATTTTAGTAATTTTATTACACGAATAAGTCCATGGGATGTTTTTGAGGTTGTATGTATATTTGGTTTGGAGCCCCGAGGGCTCGGGTGAGTTTTGGATAGGCCACGGGGTGCATTTGGAACTTAGAAAAAAATTGCAGAATTTTAGCTGGTGTGCCTAGGCCTGCAGGCTTCGCATTTGCGAAGCCTGGCTCGCAAATACGAGATCGCAGATGCGAAGGCTGGATCGCAAATGCAAAACCAGCCCAGGCCTGTCTTGCTCGCAAATGCGAGGCTTCGATCGCAAATGCAAATTTCCCCTGCTTAGCCTTGGGTCGCAAATGCGACCCTTTCTTTGCAATTCCCAAGTCGCAAATGCGACTATTCGTTCGCAAATGCAAAAAGCCCAGATTTCCTATGGGTTCGCAAATGCGAGCTTCCCTTTGCAATTCTCAAGCCAGCAGAGGTCGGGATTCGCAATTGCGAACCCCTGTTCGCATTTCCCATACCTGCGACCTGCAAGTTTTATACTTAATAGATTTTAAACCCATTTTTCATATCCTCTCAAAACATAAAGACCCTAAGACGATTTTTCAAAGGTTTCTTCTTCTCCAAGTCAATTTTAAGTCATTTTAAACTAGTTTCTTCAATCATTAACATCTTTTAACATGAATCAATGATTTTCTTGGGGGAAATTGGGTATTTTGGATATAACCTAGGTTTTTCAAAAATTGGGGATTTGGACCTCGATTTGAGGCCCGATTTCAAAACAAATCATATATTTGGATTCGTGGGGGAATGGGTAATCGGATTTTGGTTCGAACCTCTGACCATGTGGGCACGGGGGCGATTTTTGACTTTTTGGGTAAAACTTTAGAAACTCATTTTCATGCATTGAGATTGATACATTTAACGTTTATTGATGTAATTAAGTAACTGGTGACTAGATACGAGCGAATTGGTGGTGTAATCAAGGGGTAAAGCTGTAGTTGAAACATGAATTGTGTTCGTGGCATTGAGATAAGTGGCTTGTCTAACCTTGTGTGGGGGACCTTCCCCTTAGGATACGATATATTTGGTAATTGAAATGCCTTGTACATGAGGTGACGAGTGCGTACTTGAGCTAATTATTGAAAGTCCGGTTTTACTTTAAGTATTTCAATTGAGTTCCTTTGTCCTGCTTTATTCTACTTGCGAATTTAGCCTGTTATAGTTTAGAAAAGCATGTGTAGTTTATTTAATTGTCTATCTACTTAAACTGCCTTAATTACATTACATTAAGCATGTTAGGCTAGAATTAACTGTTACTTGGTACGAAATTTTGAATTTAATTGTGTATTCTTATGTTGCTGCTATGTGTTTTTACTTTGGGACTACGTGACGACATCTCGGGAGATTCCCTATACGTATTTATGATCTGGTTGTTGCTGTGTATTTTACTTTGGGACTACGGGCATCCTGGGAGATCCCCTGTACGCATTTATGTTCTGGACTGAGGTGCGGGATACCAAGAGATCCCTGTCACGTATATTGAGGATACCAAGAGATCCTACCAAGAGATCCCTAGCATTTATTGAGGATACCAAGAGATCCTCGGGATACCAAGAGATCCTTAGCATATATTGAGGATACCAAGAGTTCCTCGGGATACCAAGATATCCCTAGCATATAATGAGGATACCAAGAGATCCCTAACATTTATTAAGGATACCAAGAGATCCTCGGGATACCAAGAGATCCCTAGCATATAATGAGGATACCAAGAGATCCTCGGGATATAAAGAGATCCCTAACATACATTGAGGATATCGAGAGATCCTCGGGATGCCAAAAGATCCCTGACATATATTAAGGGTACTAAGAGATCCTCGGGATACTGAGAGATCCCCGGTTATCATCCTTGTTATGAGTGATACTTCCTGGTGTTTGCCATTATTTCTGTTTCCGTTATTGTATTCCTTATTATCCTGTGTAGATTCTTACTGTAGATCTGTACTGCTTATCTTATACTGTCATGTCTTATATTCTCTGTATTTATTCAACCTCAGTAGGGCCCTGGCCTTCCTCGTTACTACCTAACTGAGGTTAGGCTTGGCACTTACAGAGTACCGTTGTGGTGTACTCATGGCCCTTCTGCGCATGTCTTTCATGTGTAGATCCAGGTACCGCTGATCAGGCGTACTATCGTTGAGAGAGGCATTTTCTTAGAGACTCTGAGGTACATCTACTGCGTCCGCAGACCAAGGAGTCCCTTTCTATTCCTGCCTTTAGTATTTAGCCCTTTTGTACTTTTCTATTCTTTATTAGAAATTTCGAAGTTAGAGCTATGTAGTATTTCTTTTCTTAGTTTGTGATTCATGGGTTTCTGGGTCTTGGATTTATGTTTGATGTTGAGAGTTAAACATGGTGTATGCCGAGCGGCACATTTACACACTGTTATTTCTTTATTTCTATTTTTAGATTGTTTTACTTCCGTAAGTTTGGTTATCTTCCGCAAATTTAGGCTTACCTAGTCGTAGAGACTAGGTGCCGTCACGATGGTTCATGGAGGGCGAGCCGGGGTCGTGATAGATATGATTCTTGATAGGGTTCTATATGTTCCTTCTTTCAAATATAACTTATTATCAGTTCATAAATTATGTGGCCAATTCAGTTGTTCTATCAGTCTGACGTCCAACAAATGTCTGTTGCAGGTCCCTTTAATAAAAAGGGGACACATTTTTGGTGAAGTGAGGGTTGATCTGTACCTGCTCCAGCCCAATAGTTTAGAGTCTAGACTTTTGTTGAATCAAAATGTAATTTCATTTCCAAAAGGAAGCAATTCCAGTCCGTTTTCTACTAGTGTTTCTTTTTCAGCGCCTGTGTTTGCTGATGCTACATCTAATGTAAGAGAATGGCATGTCAGATTGGGGCACTTTCCCTTTGCATTAATGAAAAATCTCAGTTTCATTTATTTTCCTTCAAATTTTGATTATGTGTGTGATGTCTGTCCTCAAGCCAGGCAAACTAGGCTTCCTTTCCCAATTAGTCAAATCAGATCTTCAAGCATATTTGATCTTATTCATATAGACACTTGGGGACCTTTTAAGACCAATAAATACAATGGATATAAATATTTTTTAACCATAGTTGATGATTTCAGTAGAGCAACCTGAACTTTCTTGTTAAGTACAAAAAGTAATGCATTCTCAGTTTTGAAGTCTTTTCTTACTATGATGGAGAGACAATTTAACAAGAAGGTCAAGAAGCTAAGATCTGATAATGCTTTGGAATTGGGGAAGGGGATATAAGAATCTACATTTCTGCATTCATTGGGTATACTACATGAAACATCTTGTGTTGCTACTCCACAACAAAATAATGTTGGGGAGAGGAAACATAGTGTTGATACCCAATTTTTTCCTGTATATTTTTATATGAAATATACTTTCAAAATAGCAGGTATATGCATATCTAAGTATGTTCCAAGGTTTACTAATTTTCTCTTAATTTTTATAGATTTTTAAATCTATTTATTGCCCTATTTTATTAAGAAAAACCCAATAATTATCCCCAAATTTATCATTTTGGGTGATTCACTTATTGGATTCTCATATTTATATTAAAATATAGCTGGCATAACTTTTTCATATTTTTACAAATTTGTTTAGTATTTTTAAAGCTAAACTGCATATAATTGCGATATTAGCCTATTTTAAATTTTATTGTTTTCATAATTATAAAATTGACTCCAGTATTTTTAATTTGATAATTACGTATTATTAATCATTTTAGTACCTTTAATTTATTTTCAAAAATTATTTTACTATTTTTTTATAAAATAAATAAGGGAAAATGGCTATTTAAATGTTAGCCCCGTTTATTTCAATTTTAGCCTTATTTGAACCTCCAATTGAACCCAATTTTAAACACAATTACCCTAACCCAATCCTTGTTTGAACCGATCCAAACCCAACCCTGTTAAACCTCCCCACCTACTCAATTAATCCAGGCCGTTGATCAAAATGATCAACGGCCACCAAATACCCTTTCCTTTTTTAATCCTGACCTACCCCCTAACCCTAACCATTTCACAACCCCACCACCTCTGAAACCCTGCAATCTCTCAAACTCTCTCGAGTCTTCTCAGAACCCTAGCCGCCTCTCACCGCTTCCACCCTAAAAGCCACCGGAATCCATGGCTTCCAGGGCTATGTGAGTCTTATACCTACCTCCTGTTGCTCTTACATGCCTAATCTCTGAAGATTCAAGGCCTGGCCTTGAAGGTTTACACCCAGACCTCTGCCGATTCAAGGTTCCAGAGTCATCGCCGGCCTTGCTCTGGTGTACCATGATGTTTTGAGCCTGGTTCTGACCTCTCCGACTCAGATTGGTGACCTTTTCAAAGCCTTTCTCATTTCTGGGGTTCTTCTGAAACCCTAACCCTTCGAGGTTTTCTCCGATCTCTTTGGATCCGTTGTGTATCTGTGCTCTCTTTGAGTTTTCAAACAATCTCCCTAACTTTTCTTTCGAAAATTACTTTTCAAAGTCTTTCTTTTACGATTTAGGGTTTTCTGAAGATGCTTAAGTGTTTCTCTGACTTTTTTTCCTTTTCTTTTGTGTGTATTTGACTCTACTGTGTTCTATGTTTTCCTTCTACCATGTATGTTTTTCTACTGTGCTTTCTATGTTCCATTCTTGTATGTTCCTCTACTGTGCTTTCTATACTATGCTCTTGTATGTTTTTCTACTATGTCCTGCTATTTTCTTCTACTATTTTCTGGTATGTTTTGCCTACTGTATTCTTCTACTGTGTTCTTACGTGTTCTTACTATTTTTCTTCTATTGAGCTTTGTTTCTTTTAAAAGGATCTTCTTAAGCATGCTTTCTTCTACTGTTCTTATCAGTCTCTTCTCATCATGTTTCGAATTAGTTTCTTTACTCTGTTTGCCTTAAACCCCTCTACTGTATTTACATGCTATTTATGAGTTCTGTTGCTGGAAGAAGCATGTTAGAAGTTTCAGTTCTTTTCTGAAACCTCTAAAAATGTTTCGATTCGACTACTTGCCTCCTTATCTCTGTATTTATTCAAGGTGGAAACCCTAGAATTTGGGGGTTCTGCCGAGGTTTGATTGAACTAGGGTTTTATTTTAGAACCCTAACTCTTTCAGACTTACTTTGGGTTTCTAAACTGAGTTTGGACATCTTTGTATTCATACAATGCTGAACTTTTTGCAAAACTCTTCTACATTGGATTTTTTCTACTGATTTACACGACTTTCTTCTTTCATGCTCACATGCTCCTTATATATGATGAATTTTCCTCTAAATGGTTTTCAAATTTGCAATTAGTGCAAGCTTCCTTCTAAATATGACTCGATTGATTTCTTTCCATTATTTGCTGATTCTCCCTATTACTCTGCCCAAGTTAAAACCCTTCTTCATCTTTTCTGACTCGGTTCGTTCATGCAAAATCTCGGACTCTTTTGATTTACTGTTTGTTAATTGATTTGCTTACCTTATTTGCACAAACCGTGTATTTCAAAACCTTGTCCTTAAATAACTTTTTATGTACTTGCCCCTGATTGCATGCTGTGCACAAAGTGCTTACTCAATTTTTTTCCTTAAATGGTTTTCACCCGTTTGAATCTGAATCCCTTAATTAAGGGAAGCCTTATGTAATTGATTGACAATTAGTTCTTTAATCATTTTTTCTTGCCTTATTTCTGCCCGATTTTTTATACTATAAAAGGCACGACCCTCTTCACACATACTACAACATCAGAATCCTTCTAAACTCACACTCTCTCTTCATAATATTCTCTTCTTGACTGCACTATGGCCTGTTTTACAAGACTTACTGCTTTCCTTTACTTGTTTCCCTTAAAACTGGTATGTCCTGATTTAATTCTTAACACCACAACAATGTGTAATTACTGCTTTTGTATCCATGTTCATTTGCTATTTCTGTATATCTCAGCACTTAAATTAGCATGCTGATTTCCTTATATGTGTTTAGTTATGAACCCCCATTCCTCTATCACCCCTATGTGTTTTGAGTGGTGACTTAAGGCATGTCAATGTAAGTTGTTGTCCATGAATTAAGTTTGAACCACTGCGGTCTTGACCTCTAAGCAAACAGGCTAGAGGGTGTGCCAGCATCTCCCATTGCTAGGTATGCCCTTCAGCCCGCTTTTCTGTTGCCTTTTGCAACTTTCTATTCCCCTATACCCTTATGTGTAATGATGTGAGCTTCTTCCCTTTTCTCTTTTCCACTTTCAGAATCCTACTTCTGCACTTGCACTCTCTCTTACTCCCTAAGTTCTGCCCCCCTCTTGTGAGCCTTGCCTTGGGACCTCGAGATCCCTCTGAACTTGGACACCTGAGGGCTAGCCCTTCCACACTGCACCATCGCTTAATCCGTGATATATTTGGGTGTAAGAACTTCCCGGAGTTCATGTGAGACTCTTAGGGAACTATGACACACCCCAAATAGGAGAAAGGCTTTGAATATGATCTCTTGGAGTTGATTTACTTCATACTTCAGACAAGAAGTCTGAATTAGGCTGTCCTTGGTTGTACTTTTTAATTTCTGTTGTAGTTTTTCCCTACTTTACTTTTTCTGGGTTGTAATAATTTTATAATAAAACTCTCGGGGATGGTTAGTGAAAAAGGGGGGATAACTATGTATGTAAAAGGGGTAGATATCCTGCTCATAGGGAATTTCTGATTTCTACATGTCACATAGATATCCTGCCTATAGGAATTCTGCACTTTCATATGTAGATACTATGCCTATAAGGAATTCTGCACCCATATAGATATCCTGCCTATAGGTTTCGGAAATTCTACATTCATATGGATATCCTGCATATAGTTAAATTTAAGCGTCTCTCATATAGATACAATGCTCATAGTTAACTGGAAATTCGAATCCTGCATATGCATCTGTCACTAGGCAAACCTGTTTATAGGGCTTAAATAACTAACTGCATTTAGATATCATGTTCATAGGCTTAAACGAAGTACATCATTTAGATGCCATGCCTATAGGATTTCTGCACTCTTTCTATGTTTGTAAAAAGGTTTAAAATCAACAACGCCTAGAAAACATGCCTATAGGAATTTATAACCAAGTCTGAAACGTCTTACTCGCCTACAAATCTAAAATCATTGTCTAACGTTTGCAGAATTTATGATCTTTTGTCAAAACTCGTCTTTCCTGAATACCTGACAACTTTTTTCTAAAATCAGTATACTTTATTTTTTCTGAAATCAGTAGATATCATGCCTATAGGTTTTCGTCTAGCACTTAGGCAAGCCATAGATAGTTTATGAACTAAATCAGACTTTTATCAGCTACAACCAGCAGGTAGGCCTAATTTGGGCTTCTTATCTGAACTATGTAATAAATCAATCTGCCTCCACCATTTAAGTTTTAATTAGACCCTAAACAGTACATGCAAGTCATGCTACATTATGTGCTTTCTTTGGTTTAAAGGAGGTCTATTTGAGCCCTTTTATTTATTTATATGCTTCTCCAAACTTGTTATATGTGTTTTGTTTGTCGCCTTAGTGTTTTGCCTTTTGAAACCACAAATAAGCCCAATACCTCCTCCCTTTAGGATTAGTAGTCCCAAGTGCCTCCGGGGCTGATAGGATTGGGGCGTGTAATAGCATATAATAAGTAAATGAGATCATTCTGTTCTTTAATACCTTAACGGGGTGGGAAAGAGTAGACATGGATATGATGACCATGCGATAACATCATGTGTATCCCCTCACTGAGGAGTGATTACCGGATGTTGTGTGGGGTGATCCATATTATTAATAAACCTAGGACCCCCTTTCCTTTGTTTTCTTTGTTTATTTTAAATCTTTTAAGCCATTTTTTTTTAAAGAAAATCAACTCTTTTTAGTTCTTTTTTCTTACTTTTGTTTATTTGTAATCATTACGTGAAAATCCCCTTTTATTTGAAGCCTTTAATTGCCTATGTGTTATTTGCACTTAAGTCATAACAATAGTTTGGCAGGGAACCACACTAGTGAATCCTGAGGGGTGCCTAACACCTTCCCCTTGGGATAATTTCAAGCCCTTACCCAATATCTGGTTACTCAAAACAAACCCCTCCTAGTATCCTAATGCACTTTAATCATTAGGTGACGACTCTTCAATTCAAAACCCAATTCCCGAACGGGAACGAGTTGTCTCCCAAATGTCATAAACCCGATTTCGCGAGAAAAAGGGGGCGCGACAGCGTGGCGACTCCGCTGGGGATATCTTTTAGGCTTCTACCATTTCAAGCTATTACTGTGACTTTACATTTCTTATGTGCCTTATTTGTTTAATACCTTTAAGCATTTAATTTCCTCTTCTATTGCAAAAAACTTACTTGTCTCTTGTTTCGTTCCCTTGTTTCTTTCACTGCTTTCCTTTACTGCACTCCTTTATTACTGTTTTAAATTATTTAATTATCTCTTTATGAACGTGCAAGTACGTGACAATTTGTTTTGATTATTGCATAAGCATGTTTTCAACATCATATTGCACTCGTGCCAAACAAATACCATAGCAACGCTTATAATGAGTGGTTGCTCTCTTCCGATATTATCACCCTTTAAACCCGACAAAGGCGTATTTGGGGTAAAACCAGTCGATCAACGGTGTAGTCGACGGTTCCGTGCCTTTCCCTTTTGAGTTGTCCGCTCAAGGGTACCAGTCTAAAACCCCGTAGAAACCTTACTCTATTTATACTGTGTATGCATCATGGTCAAACCTAGCCGAGTCAGTTATGTTGTCCGCATAATGACTCTTTAAGATAGCCTTGTCCAAAGTCCACTGGGTTTCCCAAAACCCAAACGGACACTATCACATTTGTGCATTTATTTGCAGAACTAAATGCTTTTATGCCAATTATTGGTATTTAATAGTCGAGTCTGGTGGGGATAAGGGCCTAACACTTTTGTCTTGCAGAAACATGAGGCACGAAGTCCCCAGATTTGGCATGGTCACAAACATCCACCCAAGGTTGCTATGTTGGTGGGAGGATCTTCATTCCAGTAATCAGACTTTTATCCGGAAATACCTAGGAAATCTACCTTCCCTCCTGGAGGTCCAACCCAAAAACAAAATCATAGAAGCTGCTACTCTGTTCTGGGATTGTGATAGGTCTGTATTTTGCTTCAGAGAGATTGAGATGACACCCCTACTAGAGCAAATAAGAGGATTGGCTGGTGTACCATGGGAGACCCCGGGTTTGTTAATGCCGGAAAATCGCAAGGGTAGAGGTTTTCTCAAAATGATGAGCCTAAAGAAGAATCCAGACTTGACATGTTTGAAGGAGTCCTACATTCCCTTTGATTATTTGTACGAGAGATATGGTCACAACAAATCCTACCGTACATATCCGGATGAGTTCGCCCTTACATCGTTGGGGCATATTCACCGAAGGGTCTTTGTCTTAATGTTTTGCTTCTTGGGGATGATAGTGTTTCCAATGAAGAAAGCAAGGATCCATAACAGGCTATCCATGGTCACCAAAACTTTGATGGAGGGAATTGGTGGACAACCATTTAGTATAGTGCCCATGATCATCGAAGAGATATACTGAGCCTTGGAAAAGTGTCAACAAGGATCCCCACACTTCGAGGGCTGCAACTTGCTACTCCAGCTCTGGCTCATGGAGCATCTTCAAAGGGGTGAATATCGATAAGAGATTCAGCGTAGAGACTGGGACGATCATATATCCTTCCATCAACCAAGGCGAATGAACTACATACCAACATTTTTGCTCAGCCAGAAGATGTCAAGGGGTGGGTGGAGCTGTTTGAAAATTTAACTGAGGATCAAATACAATGGATGTTCGAGTGGTTCCCTATTGAAGAGTTCATCGCCCGATCTAGGGATGCACCATTTCTGATACTGATCGGTTTGAGAGGAACCTACCCTTATGTCCCTCTCCAAGTTATAAGACAGGCTGGTAGGAAGCATGTTATACCAAAGGTCGACAAGATGAGTCACTTCCGGGCTGACTTCCAAGCTGATGACAATCCTTATAAGTGCCAAGCTCAGTATATGTGGCATTACAAGATAATAATGGGAAGTGATACTATCGAACCAGACAGATACCATGTTGGCTGCACCCCATACTATTCAGGCTGGCTGGAGGATAATCACAATGGTCTGGGCTAACCCGGGTTTGTTCGAGGTCACAGAATCATCAATGAAAGGGCTAAAACACAGGTCAAATACAACAAACTGTGCAAGAGGATTCAGGAATGTGAAAGCGAGCACCGTGAGATTCAAGAAGCCCACCAAAAACTAATTTAAGAGTGGAAAGACATGGCTATCAGTGTGAACAAGCGATTAGGATACCTGGAATGAGGTTTAGTGGAGATGGAAAGGAAGTTTCTCAAGAGGATCGAGGACTGCCAGAATGCTGAAGGAAACAGGGTGGACATCTGGCCAGAGCCTACCTACTGTCGGGACTTTGCGAGCTGGTGACGTTGTTTGATGGAGCCAAAGATGCCGAGTCTGGGGAAGGTCCTTCTGGGACCAAATAGATATGAGTTTTCTTTTACTTTATGAAATGTAATAAGGCCAATGGCCACCAGTGTCATTTTATTCCTTGTTATTTAGTATCATTTTGGGATTTGTCTACTTTTTATCAGTAAAATGAGGTATTTAGCATTCTAAGTTCTCCAAATCAATTTGTCACTAGGCTTACCTCTGGCACAAAAAGGCTCCCAAATTAGGATGCGATTTACATTCTTGCACTATGTGTTTAAATATCGCAACACTTTCTTATAATCCCCACTCACTTGTTACCTTTTTGTTTTTACTTTTTGTTTATTTACTCCCCTCCCTAAAGGTTAGTTCGTGCACTCTGGCATCGTCATCATATTCCACAAGATCAAAGGGTCCTCCTCCCACTCCTCCTCTTAGTTCTATCAGAAGCAGGGACAAAGGAAAGATGGAAGATTTTAACAACACCAGAAAGGAAAACTCAACTGAACGGGTATACGTCACTCATGGTGCTCAGGTCTCCAAAGAAAGTGCGTCCCAACTCGAGCAGAAACTGGTGAAATTTTAGGAGAAGCTTGATCAGGTTCGGAATCTGGCAAACTTGTCATTTTCCCTCACCACTCCAGATATCAATTTTCGAAACGCTCAGAACCCCACTCCTCCACAAAACATCCCAAAACCACAAAACCATCCCGATCCTTACAGCCACTGCAATACTTGCCACACTCCACTACTCATCCCAGAACATCTGAATTCCATAAATGACCATTTCCACTATAACACCCCCATCTATGTGGAAACCATGCCACCTTCCACCCAACCTGTCTCAAGCACACCCGAGTCTGATGATAAAGACTCACTCATCAGGAACCTAGCTACGAAACTCAAGAGATTGACTAGTCGAATTCAGGGTGTCGAAGGAAGTAAGGGGATTGAAGGGTTGAATTATAAAGATCTTTGTATACAACCGGATGTCGAACAGCCCAATGGGTACAAACCTCCTAAGTTCGAGATGTTTGATGGTACAGGGGATCTGAGAGTCCACTTGAGAACATACTACGACAAGCTGGTCGGAGTAGGGAAAGACGAAAGGATTTGCATGAAGCTTTTCATGAGGAGTCTGAAGGGAGATGCTCTGTCTTGGTACATTATCCAAGACCCGAAGAAATGGTCGAACTGGGTGAGTATGACGTCTAACTTTATGGATAGGTTCAGGTTCAACACAGAAAATGCACCAGATGTGTTCTACATCCAAAACTTAAAGAAAAAGCCCACGAAAACATTTCGCGAGTATGCCACTCGCTGGAGATCAGAAGCTGCTAAGGTCAGACCTGCTTTTGAAGAAGAACAAATGAACAAGTTTTTCGTCCGGGTTCAAGACCTGCAGTACTATGAAAGGCTGATGTTGATTGAGAGCCAGAAATTTTCTGACATTATCAAGCTAGGGGAAAGGATCGAGGAAGGCATCAAAACTGGTATGGTTACAAACTTTGAAGCTTTGCAAGCTACCAATAAGGCTTTATAGTCTGGTGGTACGTCCAAGAAAAGGGACGTGGGTGCTGTAATGGTTGTACAAAGATCTCCTATCAAATACCAAGCCTATCCGATACCTCTACTTACATACCAGCCTACCCCGAATTACCAAGCACTCTCACCCTCTTACCAAGCTCCATCACCTACTTACCAATGACCCCTACCTCCTACATATCAACCTACTTCACCCAGATATTCCCAACCCGCACATGTCTACCAAGCCTATAATGCTTAGCCATCCCACTATCAATCACCTCCTACTCGTCAAAACCTTCATATACCTCGACCAAATTTCGACCGTAGACCCCCTAAATAGTATACCGCCATTGCTGAACCGATTGACCAACTGAACGAAAGGCTCAAAGCTGTTGGTTATGTCACCCCTATCCCTGCTATAACCCCTGAAAACCCTTCTCAGTGGGTTAATCCAAATAAATCCTGTGCATACCATTCCGGCATGAAGGGACATACCATTGATGAATGCCGCTCTTTGAAAGATAAGATCCAGACTCTGATTGATAACAAGATCATTGTAGTAAAGGAGCCTACTCCAAATATCCGCAATAACCCTCTACCAGACCATAAGGGTGGAGGTGTTCACATGATTGAAATAGAGGATGATTGGGATCCCAAAGGATCGATCGGTTTAATCACAGAAGGTGACGAACCAAAGAAGCCAATAGTCACCCTCAATCTGATCGTAGTCCAGACTCAGCCTTCTGGGGAGGCTGAGGTAAACATGTCTGTACTACTTGAATTTGAATCATCACCCCCTACAAAGATGCCAACACCAATTTAAGTCGAGTTTGTGTCTCCAATAAACGCACCCGCACCGTTTGAAGTTGCGGTTTTACCCTCCAAAATACATGCTCCGTTCGGAGTAAAGGTGCCCATCCCAGTAACAATGTCGGCCGTAACACCGTTCCATACAAATTCCATACCTTGGGATTACACAGCCGAGGCGATAAGGAAAGGGAAAGCTAAATTCGGGGAAACAGTTGCGGCACAGGGTACGACAAGAATCGGCCAGGTTTATACTCCGGAGCATTTAGTTGAGTCGAGTAAGCAGGGCTCTGGTCGACCGACCATCACTGAAACCGGGCCCGATGATCTCTGGAGAAAGATACAAGCCAAGTAATACTCAGTCATTGATCAGCTGAACAAAACACTGGCACAACTTTCTATCCTAGATTTGCTGCAAAGTTCTGACGTACATAAGAATGCCTTGTTGAAGGTGCTAAGTGAGGCATATGTACCAAGAAACATCACCGGAGGAGAAATGGCAAACATGGTAGGGCAGGTATTGGAAAGTCATAAGATCACTTTTCATGAAGATGAGCTGCCACCAGAAAGGTTGAGTCACAACAAAGCGTTGGACATCTCCGTGCAATGCGAAGATTATTTTATCACTAGGATAGTGATTGATGGAGGGTCCAGCCTCAATATTTGTCCGTTGGTAACACTCAGAACATTGGGAAAGGGGCTGCATGAGATCAAGGATGGGGCCATCAACGTCAAAGCTTTCGACGGTTCCTAAAGGTCCACTATTGGGGAAATTAGTTTGTGCTTGCAAATGGGGCCTACTTGGTTCGATGTCGATTTCCAAGTAATAGATGTGCCGACATCTTACAACTTGCTATTGGGATGGCCGTGGATTCATGCCGCTGGGGCTGTAGCATCGACACTGCATCAGGTGGTAAAATTTGAGTGGAACCACCAAGAGGTGATCATTCACGGCGACGGTAGTAATCCCATATACAGTTGTCAAACCATCCCAGCGATTGGAGGAAGGAGAAGGATAGGCGGGGAAACCTATCACCACATCGAGCGAGTCAATGCCTTCGACAAAGACAAGTGGTAGGGCAACAAAATTGAGAGCATACTAAATTGGTGCGGATATGAACCTGGCAAGGGACTTGGCAAGAACCTCCAAGGAATCGCCAAGCCTATCAAACTGAAGAAACATGGCACCACTTTTGGTTTGGGATATGAGTACCCTTAGGAGGAATTCAACAACTGCTCGCCACCAAGGCGCGATCCATACTACCCGCTAGAGCAGCCAATACCACATTTGGAGCAGACTTTCCAGCCGGCCGATGTTATCTATGGGTCGGAAGAAGAGGAAACACTAGCGGCAGTGATGAATTTGTTCCTAGAAGAAGATGACATGGATTGTTGTATCATTTTCGAGGAGGAGGGGGAGGAAGGCCCTTCCATACAGGTCGTAAGCTGAGGAGCACGCCTCAACAATTGGACCATCAGAATCACCAGAGCTTAGAAAGCCTCGGGGTAGCAAGGCTGAATAAAGCATCACACACTATCTTTTATTTTTACTAGTTGATTTTCCTTTCGCATTTTTGAATTTTCGCAATAAGATCTTCCAATGTTGAAAACAGTTATGAAATTTATCAAAGCATTTTGGTTTCCTTACAAATCTTACTCTTATTATTTTCTCTCATTACTTACTTATACAACATTACTATTACCTATCTTGATGAACCAATGACTGTGATATGCAATGAGACAACGCAACAAACAGACATAGATTCAGAGGAAGATGATATACCGGAAGAGATTGTTAAGGAGGTTGAAAATTATGAGAACAGACCTAAGTCCAACCTGGACGAGATCGAGATTGTTAACCTGGGAGATGCAGAAAATATCAAAGAAACTCAGATCAACGTTCATTTGTCACTGTCAGAAAAGGAAGAATACACCGAATTTTTGAAGGAATACGAGGACATATTTGCCTGGTCATATGATGACATGACTGGTTTGAGCACATCTATTATGGCCCACAAACTACCAACTGATCGAACATGTACACCGGTAAAACAAAAGTTCAGAAAGTTCAAACCCGACATGAGTCTGAAAATCAAGGAAGAAGTCACTAAGCAGGTCAAAGCTAAGGTCCTCAGGGTAGTAGAATATCCAACATGGTTAGCCAATATTGTGCCGGTGCCGAAGAAGGATGGGAAGGTCAGAGTTTGTGTTGACTACTGGGATCTCAATCAGGCCAGTCCAAAGGACGACTTCCCCTTGCCAAACATACACATCCTGATTGACAATTGCACCAAGCATGAGTTGCAATCATTTGTAGATTGCTTCGTTGGATATCATCAGATCTGGATGGATGAAGAAGATGCTGAGAAAATGGCTTTCATCACACTGTGGGGGATGTACTGCTACAAGATGATGCCATTCGGGTTAAAAAATACAGGGGCCACCTACATGATGGCCATGACTACTATCTTCCATGATATGATACACAAGGAGATTGAGGCTTATGTAGATAATGTCATCATAAAGTCCAAGAAAGCCACTGACCACATGGAGGATTTGAGGAAGTTCTTCAACAGACTGAGAAGATACAACCTGAAACCGAATCCCACAAAATGTGCATTTGGGGTTCCTGCCAGAAAACTACTTGGGTTCATTGTGAGTCGCCGAGGGATAGAACTGGATCTATCTAAGGTCAAATCTATTCAAGAACTGCCACCACCAAAGAACAAGAAGGACGTAATGAGTTTACTGGGAAGACTTAACTACATCAGCCGGTTCATAACACAATCTACGATCATCTGTGAGTCGATCTTTAAGATGTTAAAGAAGGACGCCGCTACCCCATGGACTGATGATTGCCAAAAAGCTTTCAACAAAATCAAGGAGATCCTATCAACACCACCAGTCTTAGTTCCGCCTGAGCCGGGTAGACCTCTATTACTCCACCTTGCAGTATTGGATAGATCATTCGGTTGTGTTCTGGGGCAGCATAATGAAATAGGGAGGAAGGAGCAGGCCATCTATTACCTCAGTAAGAAGTTCACTCCGTACGAGGCTCGGTATTCTCTATTAGAGCGCACATGTTGTGCTTTGGCTTGGGTAGCTCATAAGTTGAGGCACTACTTCTGTGCATATACTACATATTTCATATCAAGAATGGATCCCTTGAAGTACATCTTTCAGAAGCCCATGCCCACTGGCAAGCTGGCCAAGTGGCAAATCCTGTTGAGTGAATTTGACATTGTCTATGTGACTCAGAAAGCAATCAAAGGACAGGCACTAGCATATCACCTTGCTGAAAATCCCGTGGACGGAGAATACGAACCCCTGAAAACATATTTTCCTAATGAATAGGTATCATTCATAGGAGAAGACATTGCAGAATCCTATGACGGTTGGAGAATGTTTTTCGATGGAGCAGCGAATTTCAAAGGAGTTGGCATAAGAGCAGTCCTAGTATCAGAAACCGGTCAGCATTATCCAGTATCTTCCAAGCTCAGGTTCCTGTGCACCAAAAATATGGCCGAGTACGAAGCCTGTATCTTAGGGCTCAAGATGGCCATTGACATAAACATCCCAGAGTTGCTAGTAATTGGGGATTCAGACTTGCTTATACATCAGGTCCGAGAAGAATGGGCGACCAAGAACTCCAAGATACTCCCTTATCTACATCATGTGCAGGAGTTGAGAAAGAGGTTCACAAAGACAGAATTCCAGCATGTTCCTAGGGTCCAAAATGAATTCGCCGATGCACTAGCTACCCTATCATCCATGATACAACATCCAGACAAGAATTTCATTGATCCCATTCTATTAAAGATCTATGATCAACCCATTTACTGAGCTCATGTTGAGGAAGAAGAAGACGGAAAGCCTTGGTTTCATGATATCAAGGAATATTTGACGAAAAGAGAATACCCAGAACTTGTAAATCCTACTTAGAAACGCACACTTTGGAGGTTGTCCAACAGTTTCTTTCACAGCGAAGGAATCCTGAATAGGAGGACTCCTGATTTAGGATTGCTAAGGTGTGTTGATGCAAATGATGCATCCAAGCTATTAGAGGAAATTCATGCAGGGACCTGCGGTCCATATATGAATGGCTTTGTTTAAACAAAGAAAATACTCCGAGCTGGTTACTTTTGGATGACTATGGAAACAGGCTGCATCAGTATGTCCGAAAGTGCTACCACTGCCAGATACATGTAGACATGATAAAGGTGCCTCAAAATGAGCTTAATGCAATAAGCTCGCCGTGGCCGTTCGCCGCCTAGGGAATGGATGTTATCAGACTAATCGAACCCGCCGCATCAAACAGATACAGGTTTATCCTAGTAGCAATTGATTATTTCACCAAATGGGTTGAAGAAGCATCTTACAGGGCAGTGACTAAGAAAGTCATGGCGGATTTCGTCCGCGACCGTATCATGTGTCGGTTCGGAATTCCAGAGTCAATCATTACTGATAATGGCTCCAACCTCAATAGTGATTTGATGAAATCCATGTATGAAACCTTCAAGATCAAACACAAGAATTCTATAGCTTATAGACCTAAGATGAACGGAGTCGTAGAGGCTGCCAACAAAAATATCAAGAAGATACTAAGGAAAATGATAGAGAAGCATAAGCAGTGGCATGAGAAGCTCTCATTTGCTTTATTGGGATACCACACCATAGTTCGTACATCGACAGGAGCAACCCCCAATATGCTGGTCTACGGTACAGAGGCTATCATTCCCGCCGAGGTGGAAATTCCCTCATTAAAGATCATACAAGAAGCAAAGCTAGACGATGCAGAATGGGTGAAGAATTTTTGCGAGCAGCTAGATCTTATAGATGGAAAGAGAATGAATACAGTTTGCCATGGTCAACTTTATCAGAACAGGATATCCAGAGCCTTCAACAAAAGAGTCAAGCCGAGACAGTTCACACCGGGGCAGATGGTGTTAAAGAAAATCTTTCCACATCAAGATGAAGCCAAAGGGAAATTCTCTCCCAACTGGCAGGGTCCGTACATGGTTCACTAGGTTCTAACAAGAGGAGCCCTCATACTCGCAAAAATGGACAGAGAAGTCTGGCCAAAGTCGATCAATTCAGATGCAGTCAAGCGATACTATGTGTAACCTTTATTCTTTCTTTTATGATGAAATTTGAACTACGCCTGACATAATTCCCGTTTAAGAGGGGATATGTAGGCAGCCTTATGGGTTCGGTCACAATTCAATAAAATTTCCATTTCCCCCGCTATTGGAAACTGGGGCAGAATTTTGAGGAGGACCCTCAAAATTATGAAGTCGATTCCAACCATTTATCATTAACAGACGTTAGGAGCAGCATCCCAGTAAACTGGGGCAGAATTTTGAGGAGGACCCTCAAAATTCCGAAGCAAGCGAAGTTGCAATGTCTTGAACCACGTCGCAGTTGTCGGTTCATCTAAAGAAAATTATTCTTAATTATGCACTTATGTTATGCTTTTACTAAATCATGCATTATTTATTAATAAAATTGCCTTGTTTAGCAATGCTACGCCGATGATACATATAGTATCACTAGATCAAAGCCGAGCAGGTCAAGCAAAGCCAGCGGGGATACGAACTAACCTTTCCCCCTTTACAAACTCACGATTTTTCTTTGGATGTAGGCACTTGAGTTGCAAAATCATCAAATATACTATACGCTCACTCACAAAGTTCAGGAATACAACTCTCTGAACCGTTTCACTTGCTCGCAACTGCTATCTGCACAACAGTATCCCCAGCAGGCATAATATCCCCAGCAATCACGATACCGCAATCCGCTATCAGCTAAGAAAACTCTATTACCATTTGCCATTTTACTTCCTGCATAAGGCTGCCATACTGCCTTCCGAGGTTAAGCTCTACCTCCATCTGCATTCTCTACATTGCATAAGGCTACCATTCTGCCTTCCGAGGTTAAGCTTTACCTCCATCTGCATTCTCTGCATTGCATAAGGCTACCATTCTGCCTTCCGAGGTTAAGCTCTACCTCCATCTGCATTCTCTGCATTGCATAAGGCTACCATTCTGCCTTCCGAGGTTAAGCTCTACCTCCATCTGCATTCTCTACATTGCATAAGGCTACCATTCTGCCTTCCGAGGTTAAGCTCTACCTCCATCTGCATTCTCTGCATTGCATAAGGCTACTATTCTCCTTCCGAGGTTAAGCTCTACCTCCATCTGCATTCTCTGCATTGCATAAGGCTACCATTCTGCCTTCTGAGGTTAAGCTCTACCTCCATCTGCATTCTCTGCATTGCATAAGACTACCATTCTGCCTTCCAAGGTTAAGCTCTACCTCCATCTTACATGGCTAAAAGATCACCACTTCATTTACATCTTGCATGGATGAAAGATCTCCACTTCATTTACATCTTGCATGGTTGAAATATCGCCACTTCATTTACACCTTGCATGCCTGAAAGATCGCCACTTCATTTACATCTTGTATGGCTGAAAGATCGCCACTTCATTTACATCTTGCATGGCTGAAAGATCGCCACTTCATTTACATCTTGCATCGGCTGAAAGATCGCCACTTCATTTACATATTGCATTGGCTGAAAGATCGCCACCTACTGAATCTCATAGGATGAAAGATCGCCAAATCATCTGAAGGTGTCATTGTTCGGAGGCACCATTTTCATAGCTCGAGAACGCCATGCCATGGCCTGAGGACCCTTTTTTATCTTTTGCATATCATTATTCAAAAGGCGTCATAGTTCGGAGGAATCATTCTCATAGCCCGAGAGCGCCATTTCATGGCCTGCAATCCTTATTGTATGCTTCATGGCCTAGGACGTCATCCTAACCGTCCAAAGACAACATTTCATGGTCCGATGTGAACTTACATCATGTTTAACTTTCCGCACAACATATGGTTCATTTGCAGGTAAACCGGCGAGCAACGACCGTCACAGTAGGAGCAATCCCGCTCTAGTTCCCTCAGCCCTATTAGACTTTAACCATCCATCCTAATTTAAATATCGCGTCCGTCTTGGAAAATCTCCATCGGCATATTCCGCCGACAGATCCTGGACTACATATGGCCTGATTCCTGTAAGACCAAGGATATGTAGGCAGCTCAGGAGCCAGATCTCGGTCAAATTCTTCAAACCATTCTGTTCGGTCAAAATTGGCCATCATATCTTTACCCGATAACTCTTTCATCCTTCCCGGGCAAAGATGGGCAGCTGTTGATACCCAATTTTTCTTTGTATATTTTTATATGCAAAATACTTTCAAAATAGCAGGTATATGCATATATAAGTATGTCCCAAGGTTTACTATTTTTCTCTTAATCTTTATATATTTTAAATCTATTTATTGCCCTATTTTATCAATAAAAACCCAATAATTATCCCCACAATTATCATTTTGGGTGATTCACTTATTGGTTTCTCATATTTATATTAAAATATAGCTGGAATAATTTTTTCATATTTTTATAAATTTGTTTAGTATTTTTAAAGCTAAACTGCATATAATTGCGATATTAGCCTATTTTAAGATTTAATTGTTTTCATAATTATAAAATTGGCTCAGTATTTTTAATTTGATAATTACATATTATTAATTATTTTAGTACCTTTAATTTATTTCCAGAAATTATTTTACTATTTTTTTATAAAATAAATAAAGGAAAAATGGCTATTTAAATGTTAGCCCCGTTTATTTCAATTTTAGCCTTATTTGAACCTCCAATTGAACCCAATTTTAAAGCCAATTACCCTGACCCAATCCCTATTTGAACCGACCCAAACCAACCCTATTAAACTGCCCCACCTACTCAATTAATCCAGGCCGTTGATCAAAATGATCAACGACCACCAAATACCCTTTCCTTTTTTAATCCTGACCTACCCCCTAACCCTAAACATTTCACAACCCCAATTGCCTCTGAAACCCTGCACTCTCTCAAACTCTCTCGAGTCTTCTCAGAACCTTAGCCGCCTCTCACCGCTTCCACCCTGAAAGCCACCGGAATCCATGGCTTCCAAGGCAATGGGAGTCTCATACCTACCTCCTATTGCTCTTACATGCCTGATATCTGAAGATTCAAGGCCTGGCCTTGAAGGTTTGCACCTAGACCTCTACCGATTCAAGGTTCCAGAGTCATCGTCGGCCTTGCTCCGGCGTACCATGGTGTTTTGAGCCTGGTTCTGACCTCTCCGACTCAGATTGGTGACCTTTTCTAAGCCTTTCTCATTTATAGGGTTCTTCTGAAACCCTAACCCTTCGAGGTTTTCTCCGATCTCTTTGGATCCGTTGTGTATCTGTGCTCTCTTTGAGTTTTCAAACGATCTCCCTAGCTTTTCTTTCGAAAATTACTTTTCAAAGTCTTTCTTTTACGATTTAGGGTTTTTTGAAAATGCTTAAGTGTTTCTCTGACTTTCTTTTCCTTTTCTTTTGTGTATATTTGCCTCTACTGTGTTCTATGTTTTCGTTCTACTATGTATGTTCTTCTACTGTGCTTTCTATGTTCCGTTCTTGTATGTTCCTCTACTGTGCTTTCTATACTATGCTCTTGTATGCTTTTCTACTATGTCCTGCTATTTTCTTCTACTATGTTCTGGTATGTTTCGCCTACTGTATTCTTCTACCGTGTTCTTAAGTGTTCTTACTATTTTTCTACTATTGAACTTTGTTTCTTTTAAGAGGATCTTCTTAAGCATGCTTTCTTCTACTGTTCTTATCAGTCTCTTCTCATCATGTTTCGAATTAGTTTCTTTACTCTGTTTGCCTTAAACCCCTCTACTGTATTTACATGCTATTTATGAGTTCTGTTGCTGGAAGAAGCATGTTAGAAGTTTCAGTTCTTTTCTGAAACCTCTAAAAATGTTTCGATTCGACTACTTGCCTCCTTATCTCTGTATTTATTCAAGGTGGAAACCCTAGAATTTGGGGGTTCTGCCGAGGTTTGATTGAACTAGGGTTTTATTTTAGAACCCTAACTCTTTCAGACTTACTTTGGGTTTCTAAACTGAGTTTGGACATCTTTGTATTCATACAATGCTGAACTTTTTGCAAAACTCTTCTACATTGGATTTTTTCTACTGATTTACACGACTTTCTTCTTTCATGCTCACATGCTCCTTATATATGATGAATTTTCCTCTAAATGGTTTTCAAATTTGCAATTAGTGCAAGCTTCCTTCTGAATATGGCTCGATTGATTTCTTTCCATTGTTTGCTGATTCTCCCTGTTACTCGGCCTAATTTAAAACCCTTCTTCATCTTTTCTGACTCTGTTCATTCATGCAAAATCTCAGACTCTTTTGATTTACTGTTTGTTAATTGATTTACTTACCTTATTTCCACAAACTGTGTATTTCAAAACCTTGTCCTTAAATAACTTTTTATGTATTTGCCCCTGATTGGATGCTGTGCACAAAGTGCTTACTCAATTTCTTTCCTTAAATGGTTTTCACTCGTTTGAATCTGAATCCCTTAATTAAGGGAAGTCTTATATAATTGATTGACAATCAGTTCCTTAACTATTTTTTCTTGCGTTATTTCTGCCTGATATTTTACACTATAAAAGGCACGACTCTCTTCACACACTACAACATCAGAATCCTTCTAAACTCACACTCTCTCTTAATAATATTCTCTTCTTGACTGCACTGTGGCCTGTTTTACAGGACTTACTGCTTTCCTTTACTTGTTTCCCTGAAAACTAGTATGTCCTGATTTAATTCTTAGCACCACAACAATGTGTAATTACTGCTTTTGTATCCATGTTCATCTGTTATTTCTGTATATCTCAGCACTTAAATTAGCATGCTGATTTCCTTATGTGTGTTTTGTTATGAACCCCCATTCCTCTATCACCCTATGTGTTTTGAGTAGTGACTTAAGGCATGTCAATGTAAGTTGTTGTCCATGAATTAAGTTTGAACCACTGGGGTCTTGACCTCTAAGAAAACAGGCCAGAGGGTGTGCCAGTATCTCCCGTTGCTGGGTATGCCCTTCAGCCTGCTTTTCTGTTGCCTCTTGCAACTTCCCATTCCCCTATACCCTTATGTGTAACGATGTGAGCTGCTTCCCTTTTCTCTTTACCCCTTTCAAAATCCTACTTCTGCACTTGCACTCTTTCTTACTCCCTAAGTTCTGCCCCCTCTTGTGAGCCTTGCCTTGGGACCTTGAGCTCCCTCTAAACTTGGACACCTGAGGGCTGGCCCTTCCACACTGCACCATGTCTTAATCCGTGATACATTTGGGTGTAAGCACTGCCCAGAGTTCATATAACACTCTTAGGGAACTCTGACGCACCCCAAATAGGAGAAAGACTTTGAATATGATCTCTTGGAGTTGATTTACTTCATACTTCAGACATGAAGTCTGAATCAGGCTCTCCTTGGTTGTACTTTTTAATTTCTGATGTAGTTTTTTTTCTCTACTTTACTTTTTCTGGGTTGTAATAATTTTGTAATAAAACTCTCGGGGATGGTTAGTGAAAAAGGGGGGATAACTATGTATATAAAAGGGGTAGATATCCTGCTCATAGGGAATTTCTGATTTCTGCATGTCACATAGATATCTTGCCTATAGAAATTCTGCACTTTCATATGTAGATACTATGCCTATAAGGAATTCTGCACCCATATAGATATCCTGCCTATAGGTTTCTGAAATTCTGCATTCATATGGATATCCTGCCTATAGTTAAATTTTTGCGTCTCTCATATAGATACCATGCTCATAGTTAACTAGAAATTCGAATCCTGCATATGCATTTGTCACTAGGCAAACCTGTTTATAGGGCTTAAATAACTAACTGCATTTAGATATCATGTTCATAGGCTTAAACAAAGTACATCATTTAGATGCCATGCCTATAGAATTTTTGCACTCTTGCTATGTCTGTAAAAAGGTTTAAAATCAACAACGCCTAGAAAATATGCCTATAGGAATTAATAACCAAGCCTGAAGCGTCTCACTCGCCTACAAATCTAAAATCATTGTCTAACGTCTGCAAAATTTATGATCTTTTGTCAAAACTCGTCTTTCTTGAATAGCTGACAACCTTTTTCTTAAATCAGTATACTTCATCTTTTCTAAAATCAGTAGATATCATGCTTATAGGTTTTCGTCTAACACTTAGGCAAGCCATAGGACAGTTTATGAACTGAATCAGACTTTTATCAGCTACAACCAGCAGGCAGGCCTGATTCGGGCTTCTTATCTGAACTACGTAATAAATCAAACTGCCTCTACCGTTTAAGTTTTAATCAGACCCTAAGCAGTACATGCAAGTCATGCTACATTATGTGCTTTCTTTGGTTTAAAGGAGTCTGTTTGAGCCCTTTTATTTGTTTATATGCTTCCCCAAACTTGTTAAATGTGTTTTTTTTGTCGCCTTAGTGTTTTGCCTTTTGAAACCACAAATAAGCCCAATACCTCCTCCCTCTAGGATTAGTAGTCCCAAGTGCCTCCGGGGCTGATAGGATTGGGGCGGGTAATAGCATGCAATAAGTAACGAGACCATTTCACACTTTAATACCTTAACGGGGGGGGGGGAAAGGGTAGACATGGATATGATGACCACGCGATAATATCACGTGTAGCCACTCACTGAGGAGTGATTACCGGATGTTATGTGGGGTGATCCATATTATTAATAAACCTAGGACCCCTTTTTCCTTTGCTTTCTTTGTTTCTTTTAAATCTTTTAAAACCATTTCTTTTAAGAAAATCAACTCTTTTTAGTTCCTTTTTCTTACTTTTGTTTATTTGTAATTATTACGTGAAAATCCCCTCTTATTTGAAGCCTTTGTTTGCCTATGTGCTATTTGTACTTAAGTCACAACAATAGTTTGGCCGGGAACCACACTAGTGGATCATGAGGGTGTCTAACACCTTCCCCTTGGGATAATTTCAAGCCCTTACCCAATCTCTGGTTACTCAAAACAAACCCCTCCTAGTTTCCTAATGCACTTTAATCATTAGGTGACGACTCTTCAATTCAAAATCCAATTCCCGAATGGGAACGAGTTGTCTCTCAAATGTCATAAACCTGATTTTGCGAGAAAAAGAGGGCACAACACATAGGCATCTTTTGAAAATTGCCAGGGGTCTATTATTTCAATCAAGAGTCTCTATTCAATATTGGGGAGAAAGTGTCTTGACTGCCGCTTATCTAATAAATAGATTTCCCTCAAAGGTTCTGAAAGAGAAGACACCATATGAGGTACTATTTGGGAAGCCACCCAAGTATGATTGTCTAAGATCCTTTTGGATGGTTATGTTATGCTTCCACTCTAGCTCACAATAGAGGGAAGTTTGAACCAAGATCTAAGAGTTGTGTGTTTCTAGGTTATCCTCACAACCAAAAGGGGTATAATGTTTTGGAAATGGGCAGCAGGAAAGTCTTTGTTTCCATAGATGTAAAGTTTCATGAGCATTACTTTCCTTTCACCACATCAGACTTACCATATGAACTTCCTCTCTATTCTGCACTTGTTGACCAAGCAGATTCAACATACAAGTTATTACCTGTTGCTCCTACAGCAAAACCACCCACTAATTTCAATCAGTCACCTAGTACTACTTACCCAGACTCTGCTGTCACTCCTATCACTATTTCTAGAACCAATTCATCCCCTTACTCGCACACTAGTGTTATTCCTTTTCCTACTGGTAGACAGTCCCCTGTTCATACTCCAGTCCCAAGTTTGTCTAAGAGCCCTATTCCCATTCTACCTTGTCTAATCAGGAAGTCTGAAAGGATCACCGAGAAGCCTATATACTCGAATGACTATGTCTGCAATACTATCATTCTTTCTGATCTTACCTATTCTTGCTTCACTCAACCCTCCAAGCCTAGTGTGTTTTCTTTTGGTGCTCTTTCACTCAACAACCTAAAGGTCATTCAGTCATTATCTACTATTTCAGAACCCAGTAGTTATGCTCAAGCATCTACACATCCAGGTTGGAGGAAAGCCATGGATGCAGAGATTGGTGCACTTGAATTTAATCACACTTGGGATATAGTGGACTTGCCACAGGGAAAGAGAGCCTTACCTTGCAAGTGGGTATATAAGGTAAAACATAATTCTGATGGGACTATAGAGAGGTTAAAGTCAAGGTTAGTAGTAAGGGGGGATATTCAAAGAGAAGGGTGGAAAGTGCCTCAACTAGATGTTAACAACGCTTTCTTACATGGGGACTTACAGGATGAAGTGTACATAAGATTTCCTGCAGGCCTTCTTCCCCCTAAGCCTAATCAAGTTTGTCTATTAAGGAGTTCTCTCTATGATTTGAAGCAGGCATCAAGACAGTTGTATTCTAGGCTTGCCGGAACTCTAAGTTTAAAAGGATACTCTAGCTCTCTCAATTACTACTCTCTGTTCTACAAACAGAAAGATGGACTAATTTCCATTTTAGCTGTTATGTTGATGATATACTACTTACATGCAATGGCACAAAAGAAATTGATCACATTTACACTTTTCTGAACACAGAATTCAAAGTCAATCATTTAGGTGATATACACTATTTTTTGGGCATGGAAATTTTAAGGGAAAAACAAGGTTTCATCATCAGTCAGAGACAATTTACCTCAAAGTTGCTGGAGGAATTTAATTGCTCAGGAACAACAGTTTCTTCTTATCTAGATCCATACTCTAAATTACAAGCAAACCAAGGGAAACTACTAGAGGATCCAACTATTTGTTGACATTTGGTTGGTAAATTGAAGTACCTGACCAACACAGGACCAAATCTTTGTTTTGTTGTTTTGTGTTTAAGTCAGTACATGCAAAGACCATGTTTTTCACATTATTCAGCTGCTTTGCGTGTCTTGAGATATCTGAGAGTAGACCCTTCCCAAGGAATTTTCTTATCTGCAGATCCTTCCTTCGATTTGATTGCATTTTGTAATACCTATTGGGCAGCTTGTAGAGATTCCCGTCGTTTAGTGAGCGATTTCTTCATCACTCTTGGTGGAGCTCCAATCTATTGGAAATCGAAGAAACAAATCTCCATTTCTCTATCCTCAGTAGAAGAGGAATGCATGTCTACGAGGAGAGTAACTGCAAAAATAACTTGGTTAGTCCGCTTGCTTGCCGATCTTTCAGCACTCCCTACTTTACCAGTGCCTGTTCACTCAGATAGCCAAGCTGCCATCCATATTGTTAGAAATCTCGTCTTCCATGAACGGAGTAAGCACGTCGAGCTGGACTGCCATTTTGTCCGTCACCAGTTCCTTTCTGGGCTAATCACCCTCTCATTCCTTCCATCATAGCATGAGCAAGCAGATCTCTTCACTAAACCCTTATCTGGGGCTTCACGCCGATACATTTTGAATAAGTTGGGGGTCCATTATGTTCCCTCCAACTTGATGGGGGATGTTGAAGATAAAAAAGCCCCATATCAATTTGCAGGAGAAGGATGAGGAAGAAACAATCTCTTAGAGAAAGAAGAAAGGTCAAAGTTTGAGTTTGAGTTAGAGATTTCGGACATTACTATGTTCTCATTCTTATGTCTCTAAATGTGTAGATAAATATCTACACGTGTAAACATCACACAACACAAGACTCATTGTTGAAGGATAAAACTCGGCCGTTTGATGTATAGGAAAGAAGCTGAGTTGGCAAATAGTAAGAAGCTTCCTACACATGATGCGCACATGTATGAGAATAAAATCTGTTAGGAAGTTATACAAGTAGGCAATAGAAATAGTACAAGTGTATATGAATATTCTTTTACTTTTATTTTTCATTTATTTTAGTTACAAAAATTACTTGTATAAATAGGGGTCTGAACAATGAATACAATCAGAAAATATTCCACAAAATTCTATCTTTCTTTCACAAATACCCAACAATACTTTCATCAATAACATTCACTATCATTATCACAATCATAGTCCTGAACATAAATAAATTTGGTACAAAATTATCACTTTTATAAGGAACTACATAATACACTATCAGATGACCAAGAGGATGAAGCAGCATTGTTACAAAATAATAAATGGTGGGCTCTTTTATAAAATACAAAAATTTGGGGTAATTTTTAAAAATGTAATATTAATATTTTGGGCCAAAACCAGCTCTTGAGCTGGTTTTGGGATTTGGAAATTTGCCAAAATATGAATACAATTTATGAACAATCACGACCCAAACCGATGAGCCGCGACGGGCACCCTGTACCATACTCAACCAAGTACCAACATAATGTATATTTCTTATTACATCATCATAGATAAGTGGGCTAGAAGACGGGTCATGATACAACCAGAGTAAATATGAGGGAATACCCGACATAGAATGTCCCAACCTGATATAGAAACTTATACCTGTGACATACGGGCCTATAAGGCTAACGTGATTCATTATATACTTTAAATATAGGGCGACAAGGCCATACAAATATCCATACACATGACATATGTCTACAAACCTCTAAGAGTACATACTCATTATAAAGGTCGGGACTGACCCCGCCGTACCAACCAATACATGTACTAATCATACTGACCAATTAAGCAACTCCGGAGCAATGAAGTGCATCAACATCTTCCGCTGAGCTGATGGCCTACTTGGAGGACTCTTGACCTGTCTATCAGGACCTGCGGGAATGAAACGCATCATCCCCAAGCAAAATGGATGTCAGTACAAATAATGTACCGAGTTTGTAAGGAATGAAAATCAGCAAATAATAGACATGATAGAACATGGAGCAAAAGACTCAACATGTAAGTCTGAATAGCTCTGTAAATAATGAAATACTCATAGTGTCATACATATGCGTATGTATATCATGTCGTGCATAGGTAAATGTGTTCATAACATCATCAAGCCTCTGAGGACATCCCATCATATCATGTCGGCCACTGAGGGCAAATTATCAACGTATACCAGCTAATCAGGTGGTGGTGCGTATATAGTGCCGTAACCTTTCCCATGTCCCATATATATATATATATATATATATATATATATATATATATATATATATATATATATATATATATATATATATATACGCGTATATAACTCCATCTGGTCATGGGTCAATGTACATGAATTCCATGCATGAGAAGTACATCAATAAAATCTTTCGGAGTGTCGTAAAACCATTATCCTTCTGACCAATATCATAAAATTAATTTACGTATTTTCTAATACCAATGAACAGATGATAGAATAATATGACACATGAGAATTCAAGAATGTAGGCATCTCTAATACTTCTATGAATAGAGTCATTTATGGAAATTGTGCATTTGCCCGTTTCATTTGTATCATACGGATCATGCCAAAAGGAAAGAAGGGATAGCCTTAACATACCTGAGCCAATTCTTTTGACAATCTCTCTAACACACGTCAACTGTAACAACACGTAATGACGGATCAGAATAGGGGGAAAATCCGTATACAATCTCTCTGAAACGTAATGTTGTATCTTCTAATCTTGGGGGGGGGGGTAAGAAAACATTATTTGTATTGCTAAAGTGCCTATATTGTGTAACTTATGATTTTAAAAGGGCTTACAGAATGCTGGAATGCACATATTTGTATAAATTATGTTCAAAAGGTTTAAAGATATGTGAATCTTTTTAAATGCTCTAAAATGGTGACACCTTGCCCGGTCTTATATTAGTCACTTAGTAGCTTTTAAACTCATTAACTACTACGTTAAAGGTAAGTCCCTCAAGCTTATCCAATTTTTTAATTAATTAATAATTTATTAATTTCCCACTAACCAATAATTAACCAATTACTCACGTAATTATCTCAAATTACTAAGAATACTACTTATTTTTAACATACCTTATACACTATTATTATGGCCATGGAGTACCTTGTATGGTACTGGTCCATTAATATCGAGTAGTTTAGTTCGAGCCATATTTTATCCCTCAAACCTCGATGAAATTCATTTACTTCGGCTTGCTTTCCCTCATAACTTCACGAATTTACTCATCACTTGTTTGAAATAGCATAATATTTATAATCTAAAAACTAATCCCATTCCCAAACTTACGTTGATTAAATTACGATGAAATTTTAACTTACGAAAATGCGAGATGTACTATCTCATATCCGAGATTTCACCAATTTTCTTATGGCATACTTTTACGTACGAAAACATGGGGTGTAACATCATTCCCCCCTTTGGAACATTCGTCCTCGAATGTTGTCTGATGCACTTATCATTCTCATAACACATAGCTCTTGCGAATACTTTAATACTCTTCTTGCCATTTAGGCAACCGTTCTTTGAATAAATCCAAAGGCGAGGGCATTTCCCTCTTTAGGCCTCTTTCTCACACCACGGTATGAGGTCGGAATTCATCCAATCTCGTAACTCTTGCTATCTTTTGTCATGCATCATGTACGACTTTTTCCTTGTATGTGCACCTCTACGACTATTCTCTCCATTCTCCTCCAGTTTTTAGCCAATATATAGGCCTCACTTTGTAAGCATATATAGAGCTTAATAAGATGTCCCTCTGGGTATCTATATTGAAGTTCTTCGCTCGATACTTTGTTGAACTTACAAATATTGTTATATCTTATTTCATAGACCTGGTTATTCATCTGTATGGCTTTACTGCATCTAGGTAGGCCATACTATACCATAACTTTCACATTGGTTTTATTATTATCGAGGTCGGCTACCCAATTCCAGGTTACTCTCCCGCTTCTCATCATAGATGTATAAATCCATATCCCCCAATGATTTATTATTATTGTTTTTCTAAAGGATGAAATCCTTATCTCCTCTCATTTGTTGGAACTTTATCCATTTTTTGTCGATTCACCTTAACATTGATCCATAATCTACCACTAATAACTTAACCTCTTATGTAACACTGCCGTTAGGGCTCACGTCTCATCGGGGATCATCTGAAATGATTAGACTGATCCGCCTAGGGCAATACCATGCTTTCATATCCGCATCTCACAATATCCCAATGTGATTCACCTCACATGTGTATTTTAATTCTGTCCAATTCATGAAATCCCTTTCTTTTCTTCGTCAAACCATTACTCAATCGAAGGCCCAAATGCCGTCCTTTATCTATCACAATTACACCCTCATTCTACTTACCAGGGCAACATTCCATCTCTTCTAAATGCTATTAGTCTTAGACTATTTTGAGTTCATTCAGGCTATAGTGAGCTTTGTATAACTTAGAGAAACCATCTGCTCTTCTTGTTTTCATGGGCTTAATCCCGAGGACTTATCCATTTTCGTTACCTTCTCACTCATCCTTTCTTATCCTTACTCTTGTTTTATAGAACCTTGTTGCTTCACCATACAATAGCTTGCGACCTACACATATCTATTTATATTACTTGCAACCTTTCAACTCGCTTGCATCATAGATTACCTTATGCCATTCTAGAACATCACGCGAGATATCACATCGTCTCTAACTCTTTTTTACTCTCTTAATCAGGCCTTTCGATACCTAGAAACCATAGGCTAGAAAACATGCCACTAACGTCGCTGCTATCATTCCTGGATATTGAATACCCACACTTCTAGCCTTCTATCCGAAGTAAGGACTATTCAAAACCTTTTGCATTTGAGTTTCTCGTATGTTATTCACCTTTACCTTACTCTCCTTAAAATCTCGCATCGTATCTTTTATCTCTTTCATGAACTCCCTTCGTTATAGGTATAATCCGCATCCAAAACTTGAAGCCCTATTATAATACTTGCACCTCTCGTGCATACACAATCCGGTAGGAGCTTCGTACTGACTTCTTATGAGGCTAGTACTTTTCTAATTGGCTTTATTGTAGGTCTATTATAGAATATGGTTGTTGTACTATTCCACTTGTACCTCTAGTATTAAAAGTGATCCTGTAATGTTCTCAATCACGACTTATATAATTTTTCAGGTCCAATATTCAGATTCCTGATTTACTTTGTTGATGTAATGATAATTAGGGATTCTAGTCTATTTTATACTCTTTTTTACCGGAGTTTTGGATTAAAAATATATACAAGTAGTCCCGAAAGCTTACATGTTGTGATTGTTTGCAGTGTTTGGTAAAAAAGTGATAAGAAGTCAAGACCAGCTCAAAAAGGAGTGGAACCTGCATAAGTGCCACGAACAAGTCAAAGCACCACTGCAGCATAAAAGCCACTGCAGCTGCAAAAGAGCCACCCCGGCCACGGTCCATTTAGTGTGATATGCGGTGGATAAGTTCAGAGAGATGCAATTTTGGGATTCTAAGCAATGCGGTCCGCGGTAGATTCTTCACGGCTGCGGTAACCTCATCGCAGCCGTAGTCTAATTATTGCGGTCCGCGGAGATGGGACTCATAGAGCTGGGATTTTGGAAGTTTCAAGACATCACGGTCCGCAGTGAAGCCACCGCAGTCGCAGTGCATTTTATGCAGTCCGCGGTGGCCAGATTCAGAGACCAAAACTCGAAGCCAAAAAGCCTCACAATGACCGCAGTCCATTTTTTGCGAACCGCGGTACCTCCGTCAGGGGTATTTTTGTCCTAAAAATTCGGCCTTGTATAAATACTTCTTTTTTAGTTTTTTAGGGTATCTTTATCTTAGCATAGCACGTGAATGACGGTTTTAGTCTATTTTGAGTAATTTATAGCTAGTATAGCATTGAATCTTCAAATCTTAGCTTGTAATTATATTTTATGGGTTATTTTTCATCTAAATATCTGATTTCTTCTATTATTATGAGTAGCTAGATCCATTAGCTAGGGTTGTGGCTCAACTCTAGTGTGGGTATTTGATGGGTCTTTTGTTTTAAGGTTTAGATGTTTATGGGTGGGTGATATTTGGACTGATTTGTGTTTTCCATGTTGAATTAGTGGTTGCAAACACTAATTTGTGCCTTTTTGAACTTGGGCTCTTCTTGAGAAAGAGAGCTTGAGTCTAGAAAAATCAATCCAACAAGGAATTGGGGTGTATTCAAGAGATTGATAGCCTCAATTAAGGGTTAAACCTAGAGATAGTAATACCCGACTTGAGCCTATATTGCTTGCACAATTTTGGCACCCAATTGGTCTTGAGAAAGACAATTAGGGCAAAGTCACTCAAGCTACCGAGAGGTATAGAGTGAATAGTTTCGTGCATTGGTTATATCGCAATCCCCATCATAACAACTTTGCCTTAGGCTTTAGAACCCATCAAGTATTCACCTAGAAGAATGCCACTTCCCTAGTGCCTCGTTAACCATTTATAAAACCTTACAAGCATTTATACTTAACTTAATTTCGCATATCATTAGTATAAAAATTAGAAGTAACAAACAACCAAAGGTGATTGGAAGTGTAATAAAGAGCACTACACACTACTAGTTTAGATAGGAATCAAAATCCCAAACATTCTAGCTCCCTGTGGATTTGATCTCGACCTTCTCGGGTAAAAGTTGCATCAACCGCTCTTGCCACTTTGTAGTGGTGTAGGGTTGGACCCGATCATATAACTCTTTAGTTTCCTCTTCCTTCTTATCAGCCCTTATATAAGCTTAAGCTATGTTCCAATCTACGTCGCATGGTATTAGTTATTACTTTGGTCTTTCATGGGCGTTATGGAATATCCATGATACAATCTTTTAACAATTCAATCCTTTGTCTATTCCCTGGGCCCAATCCTTTTTTTTGACTTATACAAGAGTCTTTTACGGCTGTATGAATGTTAGTATGTATATGTTGCATGGATAATATTCCAAAATCGTAAGTGTGTTCATGACGTAACTAACTCTGGATCATAGATCAAATAATTTCTTCTATTCCTTCTCGGCTTCCTTTAAACGTAAGCTATTACTATTCATGTTCTTTCTACCTCCTTGTTGCGTGCCTACTTAGCTTATCTTAGTTCCCACGCATGCTGAAATTTTTGTTCAACTCATATGGTCTTGAATATTACCTTTGATCTTTCTCCCCATTCATTAGCCACGGTAGGTGACACTTTCTTTTAGAGTGCATACAATATTTGTTGTAAGACTGCTTTTACATGACCCTTTCTCCTTTGAGTTATTATGTTTAGGTTAAAGCTTTCTTCCTTATTTCCTCAGCTAGTATTCCATTGTAGTACTTAGGGAGGACCCTATGACTCTTGTAAAGCTGTGAGCTTATTACATTGTATACTAGACGGACCTCATGATGTCCTTCCTTGCCTATACTTATCAATAGTTACTTACCTCCATGCCCTGATGTTTGTGGGGTCGCTTCTGAACTGATATTTTAACTGTCTACCTAGTGACACTCTTTTTTGTTCCTGTAACATTCATACGGTACCTTTAACTATCCCGACTCCTATCTGAATATATCTCAAGTATTACAATGACAATACTGCGGGGCTGAATTCTTCATATTGGGGTTAACAATGTTTATTTTGTTGTAACCTCTTGTCTAGCCATGACTATGCTCTTCCTGAATCAATTACTAACTACTCGTTCACCCCTTCTCATATCTACATTCCGCGTAATCTTTCTTTATTATTTATTTTGTCTTACCTTTCCTCTCACACTGGCTCCTTATTTATCAATAACATCCTAGGCAAGAACCCTTACTTCCTTTCCTTGACGTCGTGCTTACATAATATTCTGGAATTATATCATATCTATAGGATCTGGATAAGTGTAATCTCATTCCTTTCTTATTTATTTACATTCTTCCTTTACTATCCCATAGTTACTGAACCACTTAATTCTGACTTAAATTCCACAGAACTCTAAATTCCCCCCTTTAGGGGAGTACTAAGATTTAGTGGTACAACGATCTACTATAGATGTTTTACCTCTTCATCTTTGGCATCTTTTCACATAATCGATGAACCTTACTCGCCTTGCAGTAATCCTTATGTACCAAGGATAACAAAATTCCTTACTCACTAGGGTGACACTTAGCATAACCGGCATACATAGATTTTTAGGCTTAACTTTGCCCACATTACTTGCTTAGGGAAGCATCTTCCTGAATGACCTTTAAGGGTTATTCTTTTGTCGTCAATTCTATTACCGTTGGAATGCAACCTCTGTATTTCTCATGATGTTGACTATTATCAAATCATTCAGTCCCTAATTCATGTTTACTTTATCTTGTTTATCAGCCTACACTGATCTCCATTATTCTGGGATCTAGCTTTTCCTACTGGTAATCACGTTAGAGTCACAAACTTATTTCTTGTAATGAGGATATGACTTCATGGCCTATACTCTTTTGTTGTCTTAAGGCCTATCACCTCTCATCTCTTCTTTCACCTGACTATGGACCCGGTAATACTGTCATCTTTTTGATCTACCGTTGTCATCCATGTATCGTATCTTACTCATAATTCTTCTTTATCTCTCTTCTCATTACTCTGCTAATATTTTGGCCTATCCCTTTCTTGTGAAAACTTTAACAAGACATTCTTTTTCTTTTTGCTCCTCTTGCTTCATCCACCGACTCTTCGGGTTGCTCAATGTCCTCGCTCTGCTAGGGACGAGAGTCACACTAAGGTAATATTTATCCCTTCCAGGATTTTAGTGCCTATCTTCTGAATTTTTTAAATCATGCTAGTATTCACATCTAATTGTAATATTCTAGAGTGCACCATCTGGGTTCCTGACAAGAAGATCTATTAGCACATTTGTAATATCCTTCGGAAATGTCAACTAACACAAACAATCTATTCACTATTTTGGGTTACTCTAACCCCAGCCGGATCCTGATGTTCTGTCCTTTTCTTAAACTACACATGTTAGCCCCCATAGGGCATAACTGAGATGGGTGCGGCCAATTGCACATACCTCTTTTACTGTTGAATATAATTCAAAAAGCTTATATTCCTCTGCTTGAATTATAAACACTGTTAACCTTCATTAACTGGGTGCCTCGTACCCTTCTTCATTTTGCTTCTTTTGCTTGTTGAAACTTGTATTTATCTTCTGAATCTCTCATTGTCTTTCACCATAAAGGTGGATAGGTATTTCTTGCCTCAAGGCTCCTTATCAAGAGGCTTACACCTTTCAGTACACACAGGATCTGCTGAAGACCTTACATTTACTTATCATAATCATGATGCAAAGTCGAGTTCCTCCGACTCAACTCTTCCATAGCCATATCTTTTACTAACCGTCTTTCTGGAAGTAGGTATCATCTTATTATGAATAAAATAGAAGTTAGGAATTTTAATTCTTACAACTAAGCTCTACCACACGATCTAGAGTAAGAAGAAAGAGTGACAGTCCTAAATGCCATGTAGCCTCCTGCTTATAAGTGTGGTGCATGACACACCCATACACAAGACTCTACTAGAAACAACTTGTAGACTCCCTAGGACAGAACTACTCTGATACCACTTTTGTCACGACTCAAACCGATGAGCCGCGACATGCACCTGGTACCATACTCAACCGAGCACTAACGTAATGTTCTTTCTTATTACATCATCATAGATAGGTGAGCTAGAAGACGTGTCATGATACAACCAGAGTAAATATGAGGGAATACACGACATAGAATGTCCCAACCTGATATAGAAACTTATACCTGTGACATACGGGCCTATAAGGCTAACGTGATTCATTATATACTTTAAATATAGGCTGACAAGACCATGCAAATATTTGTACACATGACATATGTCTATAAGCCTCTAAGAGTACATACTTATTATAAAGATCTGGACTGACCCCGCCGTACCAACCAATACATGTACTAATCATACTGACCAATTAAGCAACTCTAGAGCAATGGAGTGCATTAATATCTTCCGTTGAGCTGATAGCCTACTGGGAGGAATCTCGACCTGTCTATCAGGACCCGCGATAATGAAACGCAGCATTCCCAAGCCAAAGGGACATCAAATACAAATAATGTACCGAGTATGTAAGGAATGAAAATCAGCAAATAATAGACATAAGAGAAACATGGAGTAAAAGACTTGACATGTAAGTCCGAGTAACTCTGTAAATAATAAAATACTCATAGTGTCATGCATATGCGTATGTATATCATGTCATGCATAGGTACATGTGTTCATAACATCATCAAGCCCCTAAGGGCATCCCATCATATCATCTCGGCCATTGTGGGCAAATCATCAACGTATACTAGCTGATCAGGTGGTGGTGCATATATAACGCCATAACCTTTTTCCATATCCCATATACATATAAATACATATATATACGTATATAGTGCCATCTAGGCACGGGTCAATGTACATGAATGCCATGCATGAGAAGTACATCAATAAAATCTTATGGAGTGTCGTAAAACCATTATGCTTCTGACCAATATCATAAAATCAATTTACGTATTTTCTGAGACCCATGAACAGATGATAGAATAATATGACACATGTGAATTCAGGAATGTAGGCATCTCTAATACTTCTATGAATAGAGTCATGGAAATTATGCATTTGCTTGTTTCGTTTGTATCGTACGGATCATGCCAAAAGGAAAGAAGAGATAGCCTTAACATACCTGAGCCAATTCTCTTGACAACCCCTCTAACACACGCCAATTGTGACAACACGTAATGACGGACCGGAATAGGGGAAAATTCGTATACAATCTCTCTGAAACGTGATGTTGTATCTTCTAATCTTAAGGGTGGGGGGGAGTAAGAAAACATTATTTGTATTGCTAAAGTTCCTATATTGTGTAACTTACATTTTGCACATGCTCAGGACTATGTGGTTCCTATCATGCCTGATGATGAGCAGCGTAGATTGGAGAGGTTTGGTAGACTTCAGCCTCCAACATTCAGCGATGCAGAAGGCAAGGATGCCCAGGGTTTCTTGGATAAGTTTCAAAGGATTCTCTGTACAGCAGGTATTCTGGAGACCAGTGGGGTCTCGTTCACTACCTTTAAGTTATCTGGAGCTACCTTCACTTGGTGGGAGGCTTATGAGAGGCGTAGGCCTGTTGGTGCAACGCCCCTTACATGGCAACAGTTCTACGTTTTCTTCCTGGAGAAGTGTGTGCCGCAGTCACGCAGAGAGGAGCTGCCAGACAATTTAAGCAGTTGCGTCAGAATGATATGATTGTGACGCATTATGAGATGAGATTTTCTGAGTTAGCCTGTCATGTTGTTTGGTTGTTTCCTACAAACAGAGAGAGGATCAGGAGGTTCGTGGATATCCTCGCATATTAGTTGCGGATACTTATGACTAGAGAGAAGGTGTCTGATGCTACTTTTGAGGAGGTTGTTGACATTTCTCGAGAGATAGAGTTTGTTTGCCGCTAGGAGCGGGTTGAGAGGGAGGCCAAGAGGCCTCTTGGATCAGGTAGTTTTTGTGGTATTCCTTCTAGAGGCCAATTTCACCACGGAAGGGGTCGTCCATTCAGACATGCTCAAACGGCTCGTCCAGTTCACCGTGGTGTAGTATCTGGCCATGATTCTCACAGTTCTTATCAGGGTCACCCATCTCTCAGTGCCCTTCTAGCCCATAGTTCGTTCCGTGCTCCATCAGTTCAGGGATCCTCTATGCTAGGTTCTTCTACCAGTTATCCCGGCGCTCGAGCTCCCTTCAGGCCCCGTCACCAGCACCAGGAATTTGTTTTGAGTGTGGGGACTTTGGGTATCTGTGGAGATAGTGTCCTCGTCATCATGGAGGTTCAGCACAGTAAAGGAGTCAGGCTGCATCTTCAGCTCCAGTTACTTTACCGCCCGTCCAAGTAGCTCGGGGTGGAGCTTAGTCAGCTAGGGATCGCTCTAGAGGGGGAGGCCAATCATGCGGCGGTCAGGCTCGTTTCTATGCACTCCCTGCCAGACCAGATGCTATTGCTTCAGACATAGTGATCACAGGTATTGTCTCAGTATGTCACCGAGATGCTTCTGTATTATTTGACCCTGGTTCACCTATTCATATGTATCCTTGTATTTTGCTCATTATCTAGAAATGTCTCGTGAGTATTTAGTTTCATCTGTTCATGTATCTACTCTAGTAGGCGATACTACTATTGTAGAATGTGTGTATCAGTTGTGTTTAGTGACTATTGGGGGATTTGAGACTAGAGTCGACCTTTTGCTGCTTAGCATGGTTGATTTTGATGTGATATTGGGTATGGATTGGTTGTCTCCCTATTGTTGATACCTAGTTTTTCCCTCATATTTTATGTCGATATATATATACCTTCAGAATAGTGCATATGCATCATCATTTGATTTATAAGCATACACAAATATTTTTTATAATTTTTAAAGACATTAAACCAATTTATTCCTGCATTTTATTATATATAAATATCAAATAATTATCCTTCAAATTACTTTATGATTATTTACATCTAAACTCATCATTTATACCAGCATAATGTATAAATATTTTTCAGTTCATTTTTATAATTACATTTGCATTTTAAAGCTAAATTGCACATTTTTACAAGCCCATATGCATATATAATTACATTATTTATGCAGAAAGTGACTTTTTATATTTTTAGTAATATTAAGTAATTACTTTTAATTATTTTAGTGCACAAATGATATTTTGATATTTATTAATTACTTTATAAATTATTTATTTATTAAATATTGGGAATTTAAAAACTAGCCAAAATTCTACCTTAATTTCAGACCTAAACTACCCAACCCCAGCCCAATAGCTCCTGAGACCAAACCAAATAACCCCCAGCCCAACTGGTTAAACTAACCTGACCCAGAACCCCAACTAATTGTGGTAGTTGATCTCTAAGATCAACGACCCATATTACCCCTACCTTTTTTAATTAACCAAACCCCCTAATAAATCCCTCTCCATAGCCCGCCACCCTTAAACTCTCTCAAACACTCTCTTCGTTTCTGCAGACCCTAGCGCCATAACCCCTAATCCTTTTCGATTGCAACTCAAAAATGGAATCAATCGTTGATTCCCTTACCTTATTGATCATCTCTCGCTACTGGTTACTCGTCTATGGTGTTACATCATTGCTTGCCTAAACATGGAAAGCAAATCTCGTCAGAATCGAACCAAAGTCGGTTCAAATCCTTGACTTTTCTGCTATGCCAACTATATTCGTTCTTGTTCTTTTATGATATGAATCTCTTCTGTTGATTCTTACTTACCCTGAACTAGGGTTTATAGATCTTCTTCAAATCGAACCAAAATTGGTTTAAGCCTTTGATTTTGAGTGTTATCTTGTCTATATTCGTCCTTTTATGTGTGAGTTTAATTTTTTTTTTACGAATTTTTCACTTGCGTTAAAAGTTAGGATTTTCAGATCTTGTTTTCCCAAATATTTCGATTCACTGATTTTGGTATTATTTGTGTCTCTATTTATATTTATGTGTGAATATTCTATTAACATTTTTGATTCCTTAAAATTAGGGTTTACTTATTTTTTCCGATTTTATTTTGATTCTGCGTGCTGATTGCTTCCTTATTTATGTTTGATTTACACTTTTCCTTCTTTACTTGCTTGGTTTTTGTCACTATATAAAAGACAAAACTGGAATCATTAACATTCACTAAAAAACTGAAGTTACTACTCTTGTTCTCTCAGATTCTTGTTCTATATTCTGATTCCTGGCCGGCTGAAAGCCAAGGCCAAAAATTCTAGGTTTTGCTACTAGGACTTTGCTCTTTCATGTGTTTGCTTAACTGGTGAGTTATTGAACCCTTTGCAATTCCTTCCCTATGTATCTGTAGCTCGCATATGCTTCCACTTCTAAAGTTCATAGCTTAATGCCTTTTCTTGGTTGTTCTCGTATGCAATTTTGACGGTATAACTTAATGTTAGGCCTTTCTAATCTAAATTCTATTATGTTTGTAGTTTGAAACATGACTTGACCTGAGTTAATTAAGTTTTCTCTAAGTTTGCCTAGCCTATGTGTTACTGATGGTTAGAACCTTTGCATTTTAGCCTCTCTTTACGTGTTTGATTTTGGTAGTTATCCTGTCACTTAAGTATGCCTTACTTTCATTATTCTTGCAATGACCTGCTTGCATCCTGCTTGAATTCTGTTGTTAGTCAATATGATTCTCATTAGCATCTACACTTAATATAATCTGAATCTTTTCTTTATCATGAGTATGTGTATACCAAACCTACAAACTTGTTTTATTAATGTGTGATCGTTATGACTAGATATTTTTCTTCTGAATCTTTGTTGAGTCTGATTTCAAAACCTAAAGCATGTCTGATTATTTGCTCTACGTTCTCAACTTGTACTCTTCAGTTCTGTCCTTTAACTGTTGTCTAGTCCCTCTCATTGTCACTTATGTTATTCTAACCTCCCTAGTGTGAGCATTGCTCGGAGTCCGATTGAGACTCTTATGAACTCTTACATATTAGGACTTGGTCCTCAGTCTATCCCTGAATCTCCTCTGTTAACCCCCTAGTGTGAGCACCGCCCCAGGTTCTTGAATTCCTTAGGAACTCTGACACATTAGGGTCCAAGTTTCTTTGCCATATTTGTCTTATTGCTCAGTTTTGTCCCACTTCATTTGCTGAATAAGCTAATGGGCTTGTGTACATGGTTGTATTTCTGATGGTTACTAGATTTTAGCTATGGAAACCGTCTCCTAAGCTGTTGTGAGCTATGTGAAGGCCTCGTTGGGCTGGGTGTATCTTTGGGCCAGTTGTAGGCTCTCTATAGTTATTTATCTTTGTAATTTGTTCCGATTCATTTGGGTCTGTAATAATTGCTGTAATAAAATTTGGGCAATTAGTAAAATTAGGAAACTGGGCTTATTTAATATTGCATGAAATGGGTAGAAATCCTGCTTATAGGCATTAATTTGCTCGAATATATTTTGCCCCTACGTGTTTGATAGATGACCTGCCTATAGGTGTTTTAATTTATTTAATAAATTCTGCTTCCACCTGCTTGTTAGTAATCATGTCTGTAAGAAATAAAAATGATCAACCCTCTGTTCTTTGCATGTTCACATAGACACCATGCATATAGGATTGCATTTATTCATAAATACCTGTTCTTTGCATGCTCACATAGACATTATGCCTATAGGATTACATTTATTCATAAATACCTGTTCTTTGATATGTACACGTACATATCACACATATAGGATCATAATCAGATGTCATTTCTATCATTCTACTATACTGTCACCCGCCTAGAAAGCATGCCTATAAGGATAAAAAATATTAGTGTTAATCCATATAATTGTCAATTGCTAGAAATCCTGCCTATAGGGTGTTCTAATAATACTGCTAACCTTAGACCTTCAAACAACTGCATAATCACTCTACTGCACACCTAATACGTCAAATTATAGTGTTGCCTTTGTAATACTGGAATCCAGAATCATTTATCAATCATGTTTATAGGATCAATAACTGATAACCTTGGCTTAGTAATGAAGATTTGATATCAGGTTCCTTAAACTGTCCAGAAATCACGTCTATAAAATTGCATTTTTACATCTGAATCTGCTGTATCTATTAAAATCCAGAATCACTTAGAGATCATGCCTATAGGATTCAATAGTTTTAATTAGCCTAAAATCTGCAACTATCAAATGCCTAATGTGTTTGCGTGCAGTCGTTGTCAACGTGTGGAGGCTGACTTGAGCCCTTAATTGCTATCATATGAAGTCCAACTTGTTTTGCTTGTCGATTAGTTTTATCATTTTGAGCAACATAAGTGAAGTCTAGAACTACCTAAATAGAGGTCCAAAGCCTCCTGGACCATAGGCATGGGACAGGTAGTGCACGCATAGGGTACGGTTTAGAATCAACTAGTGCGCTTTAGGTAACAACTTAAATATAGTAATCGGATAGAAGAAAATGATAGTCTGTGCCCGCTGAATAATATGAGTAACACCCCATCTTGAAGGATTTACGACGTATTATTTATGTTGCACGGGATGATCCTTTAGGCTAAAAAATTAAGGACCCTCCACCTTGTCTTTCAATCGATTATTTTTGGTTAATAATGAATTCCTTGTTTCTTAGCTTTGATCACATAGACTTATTCATATAATTAAGTTCGGTAGGGACCCATAGTTTTGGACCTCTAAGAGTGCCTAAAACCTTCTCTTCGAGGTAACTTCGAGCCCTTACCCGATCTTTGGTGACACAAACTAGTTAAACAAAGTTATCTGCAAAATAGGTGACCTAACGCATCTCAAACCCATTAGTGGAGACTCTCTCTTTTAACACCCTTCCTTAAAAGAGTTTTCACATGTCGAAACCCATGATTTCGCGAGAAAAAGGGGTGCGACACCTGTTATGCTAATTTTAGACTACCACGCTAAGACTGTAACATAAGCGTTGCCGGGGTTGACTCAGATCGAGTGGCAAGGGTCTTTAGATTATGTCCCTAGTAGAGTGATTTCATACTTGAAGGCCCAGCGGATGGTTGGGAAGGGTTGTTTATCTTATTTGGCTTTTGTGAGGGATGTTAGTGCAGAGACCCCAACTATTGATTCTGTCTCGATAGTGCGAGATTTTTTGGATGTGTTTCCTGTAGACTTGCCGAGCATGCCACCAGACAGGGATATTGACTTTGGTATTGATTTGGTGCCGGGCACTCAGCCTATTTCTATTCCACTGTATTGTATGGTACCAGCTGAGTTGAAGGAGTTGAAGGAGCAGCTTCAGGAGCTCCTTGAGAAGGGGTTTATTAGTCCTAGTGAGTCACCTTTGGGTGCACCTGTTCTATTTGTGAAGAATAAGGATGGCACTATGAGAATGTGCATTGATTATATGCAGTTGAACAAAGTCACAATCAAGAACAAGTATCATTTGCCTCGTATTGATGATCTATTCGACTAGCTTCAGGGAGCGAGGGTGTTCTCCAAGATTGATTTGAGGTCAGGGTATCACTAGTTGAAGATTCGTGACTCGGATATTCTTAAGACAACTTTCAGAACCCGTTATGGTCATTATGGGTTCCTTATGATGACTTTTGGGCTGACCAATGCCTTAGAAACGTTCATGCATTTGATGAACAGTGTGTTCCAACCTTATATCGACTCATTTGTCATTGTATTCATTGATGATATTCTGGTGTACTCTCATAGCCAGGAGGAGCATGCCCAGCATTTGTGAATTGTGTTGCAGCGGTTGAGGGAGGATAAACTTTATGCTAAGTTCTCCAAGTGCGAGTTATGGCTCAGTTCAATGGCGTTCTTGGGGCACATGGTTTCCAGTGAGGGTATTCAGGTTGATATGAAGAAGATAGAGGTAGTCTAGAGTTGTCCTAGGCTGTCCTCAGCTATAGAGATTTAAAACTTTCTTGGTTTGGCTAGCTACTACAACTGGTTCGTGTAGGGTTTCTCATTTATTGCATCACCCTTGACCAAATTGACCCAAAAGGGTGCTCTTTTTAGGTGGTCGAATGATTGTGAGGCGAGCTTATCGAAGCTCAAGACTGCCTTAACCACAACTCCAGTTGTAGTTCTACCATCAAGTTCTGGTTCTTATACCGTATATTGTGATGCTTCTCGTATCGACATTGGGTGTGCTTTGATGCAGGAGGGTAGAGTGATTGCTTATGCTTCGCGCTAGTTGAATCCCTATGAAAAGAACTACCATGTTCATGATTTGGAGTTGGCTGCCCTAGTTCATGCGTTGAAGATTTGGAGGCACTACCTCTATGGTGTGTCTTGTGAGGTGTTTACTAATCATCGTAGCCTCCAACACTTGTTCAAATAGAAGGATCTCAATTTGAGGTAGTAGAGGTGGTTGGAGCTGCTAAAAGATTATGATATTACTATTATTTATCACCCGGGAAAGGCCAATATGGTGGCTGATGCCTTGAGTAGGAAGGTAGTCAGTATGGGCAGTCTTGCATTTATGCTTGTTAGGGAGTGACCTTTTGCGCTTGATGTTCAGGCTTTGGCCAACCAGCTTGTGAGATTGGATATTTCAAAGCCCAGTCGAGTACTAGCTTGTGTGGTTTCTCGGTCTTCCTTGTTTGATCGCATTAGAGAGCGCCAGTATGATGATCCTCATTTGCTTGTCCTTAAGGACAAGGTTTAGCGATGATGCCAGAGATATGACTATTGGAGACAATGGGGTGTTTATGATGCAGGGCCGGATATGTGTGCCCAATGTAGATGGACTTCGGGAGTTGATTCTAAGGAGGCTCACAGCTCGCGGTATTCCATCCATCCGGGTGACGCGAAGATGTACCAGGATTTGAGACAATACTATTAGTGGATTCTAGAGTGGAAGTGAGCGCGGATCACCATGGACTTCGTAGCTGCACTCCCACGGACTTCGAGGAAGTTCTATACTATTTAGGTGATTGTGGATCGGCTGACCAAGTCCACATACTTCATTCCTGTCAGTCTACTTATTCTTTAAACCAATTGGCTGAGATTTACATCAGAGAGATTGTTTTCCTGCATAGTATGCCAGTTTACATCATTTCATACAAAGGCAAGCAGTTCACATTGCAGTTTTGGAGAGCCGTGCAGCAAGAGTTGGGCACTTAGGTTTAGTTGAGCAAAACATTTCATCCTCAGATGGACGGACAGGCCGAAAGCACTATCCAAATATTAGAGGACATGTTACATGTGTGTGTCATTGATTTTGGTAGTTCATGGGACCAGTTTCTGCCGCTCGTGGAGTTTGCTTTCAACAACAGTTATGAGCCGAGCATTCAGATGGCTTTGCATGAGGCTTTATATGGGAGGCGTGTAGATCTCAGTGGGTTGGTTTGAGCCGGGCGAGGCTAGGCTATTGGCTACTGAATTAGTTCAGGATGCTTTGGACAAAGTGAAATTGATTCAGGAACGGCTTCGCAACGACGCAGTCGAGATAGAAGAGCTATGATGATAGGAAGGTCCGCAATGTGTCTTACATGGTTGGGAAGAAGGTTCTACTGAAAGTCACACCCACGAAGGGTGTTATGAGATTCGAGAAGGAGGGCAAGTTGATTGGGCCTTTTGAGGTACTTTAGAGGATTGGAGAGGTGGCTTACAAGTTTGCCTTGCCACCTAGTTTGTCGAGTGTGCATCCAGTATTTCATGTTTCTATGCTCTGGAAGTATATCGGCGATCCATGTTATGTCTTGGATTTCAACACGATTTAGTTAGTTGGTGATTTTGATTATGATATGGAGCCAGTGGCTATTTTGGAGCGGCAGGTCCGAAAGTTGAGATCAAAGGATATAGCTTCAATGAAAGTGCAATGGAGAGGTCAGCTCATGAAGAAGGCTACTTGGAAGACCGAGCGGGAGATGCGAAGTAGATATCCACACCTATTTGAGGCTCCGGGTACGTTTCTAGACCCGTACGAGGACGAACGTTTGTTTAAGATGGGGAGGATGTAACGACCCGACAGTCGTGTCAAGAGTTATAGCCTCTTTCCCCCATTTCCTGCTTTTATGTTCTACAGCTGTATTATGACTTACTGGGTTAGTTGGTTTGGTTCTGGAGTGGTTTTGGAATGAATTGAGACACTTAGTCTCTTATTTGAAAGCTTAAAATGGAAGAGTTGACTAGATATTGACTTATATGTAAACGACCTCAGATTTGAACTTTGACAATCTCGTTAGCTCCGTTAGGTGATTTTGGACTTAAGAGCGTGTTTGGAATGTGATTTGGTGGCCCGTGGTAGAATTTCACTTGAATTGGAGAAAGTTAGAATTTTGGCAATTTTGGCCGGCAGTGAAAATTTTGATATCGGGGTTGGATTTGATTTATGGAAGATGGACTAAGTCCTTTGTGTCATTAATGACTTGTGCGCAAAATTTGAGGTCAATCAGACATGGTTTGATAGATTTTGACGTTGTTTGTAGAATTTGGAAGTTTTGAAGTACATTAGGCTTGAAACCGTGTAATTTGTGTTTTTGATGTTGTTTGAAGTGATTTGATGATTTGAATAAGTTTGTATGATCTTATGGGATATGTTGTATGTTAGGTTGAGGTTTCTAGGGCTTCGAGTTGATTTCGGGTGATTAACGGAACAAGTTGGAATTTGGAAGGCTGCTGAAGTTGAACTCAGCTTTCATATTTGCACCTACGAATTCCTAGTCGCAGGTGCGAACCCGCAGAAGCGGTAATATAGCCAAGTAAGCGAAAATAGAAGGACAAGCAGAGTTCGTAGGTGCGAAAGGTTTGCCGCACCTGCGATGGTCGGAGAAGCGAAGAGTGTGTGTGCGTGTTTTGGTCCGCAGGTGCTATATTAATTCCGCACATGCGATGAGCGCAGATGTGGTACTTGGATCGCAGGAGTAGGGGCTGGTTTAAAGTGATTCTCCATAGAAGTGGACTTGGTCCGTAGATGCGGCATCGCAAAAGCGACTAAGTGACCGCAAATGCAGTTTTGCAGGACAGAAGGTATAAATAGAACACTTCGGGATTTTCACCATTTTTATTACTTTGAGTTCGGATTTTGGGGGGTTTTTGAGAGGATTTCGAAGCAATCACTAAGTTAAGTTCCTTGTGCTTATTTATCCTCAATAATGGAGTTTTCCTACTGATTTTACACCTAGTTGGTGAGTTTTAGTGGTGAAATTTGGGGGTTTAGGGCTTGAGAATTGGAGAGTGAGTTGTGGGGTTTTGGATGACCAAATGGTGTCAGATTTTGATAAATTTAGTATGGTTGGACTCGTGAGTGAATGAGATTTCGGGTTTTGTGACTTTTGTCGGATTTTTAGACGTGGGCCCGGGGGCCGTGTTTGAGCCAATTTCAGATTTTGAGTCTAATTTAGTAATTTTCTTGTGGAATCGATTCCTTTGGCCTACATGAATTGTATTGTACTGTTTGTGGCTAGATTTGAGATGTTTGGATATTGATTTGAGAGGCAAAGGCATTGTGGATTAGAGATTCGCTCGGATTGAGGTAAGTAACAATTGTAAATCTGGTTCTAAGTTTATGAAACCCTGGATTTTGGTATCATGTAATCATTTTTGGAGGTGATGCACATGATATGTGATAGGCGTGTGGGCGTGCACCAAGAGGATTGTAACTTGGTCCATCCCGTGGAAACTATAAAGTCGAACAAAATTTGCTGTTAGCTATATGCTTTCTATGTATCATAGAAAGTGACTGTAAATCATGATGTCGGATTTTGATGAATTTAGTATGGTTAGACTCATGTTGGGTCCCTCAGAGGCTGCGTTACATGTTGAATTGCCTGCTAAATGCTATTTGCACTCAGTCGCAGTTTTTACTCGCATATCATATCTCAGTCTCTGTTATTCTATTTGATGCATCATGTTATTGCTATTGGGCTGATTTTCTTGATTTCTGAGAGCCCGAGAGACTGGAGAGATTGATGACTGAGTGAGGTCGAGCTTGAGGCCTATGCACCTGGAGAGTCAAGCCATGTCCCTTCTCGTTCACCTGTCTACACCTCGCCAAAAATGGTTGTTGAGGAATCGCTTGCCAAGTTCAGCATTCAGAGGGAACAACAATCCACTTCGGTTGTGGCGTTGTTTGTCCAACAATTGCAAGACATGATAACAAACACTATCAGAGCTCAATATGGCAGACCATCGCAAAGTTTATTGTACTACTCTAAACCTAATACAAAGAGGATTGATTGTTTAACCATGCCAACTAATTATCAACCACCAAAGCTGCATCAATTTGATGGCAAAAGGAACCAAAGGCAACATATTGCACACTTTGTCGAGACTTGTAGCAATGCTAGAACTCATGGTGACCTTTTGGTTAAACAATTTGTTCGTTCTCTGAGAGGGAATGCATGTGACTGGTATGTTGACTTGGAACTCAAGTCTATTGATAGCTAGGAGCAACTTGAGAAGAAATTTCTTAATCATTTTTACAGTACCCGAAGAACTGCAAGCATAATAGAGTTAACAGGCACCAAGCAAAGGAAGGACGAGCCCGTGGTTGATTGCATTAAGTTTTGACAACAAAGATCACCTTTTAGAAATATCTATCTGCATTCACGGAATGCTATGGGGACTTTTGTACATCCTACAAGGGATCAAACCTTGAACTTTTGAAGAACTTGCAACACGAGCGCACGGCATGGAGTTAAGCATCGCAAGTCATGGAAAGGCATCTCCATTTGCTGATCAGAAGGAGTTCAAGAAAAATGTTGCATCAAAGAACCAAACTAAACAATCAATGGCAGTGAAAGCAACTTCTGTGAAGGTCACTACTAAGAAAAAAGTGAAGGAGGATAGGACCTCGAGTCAATATCCCAAAGTGGAGAAGCGTCGTCCCACATTGAAGGAATTAGAGTCAAATGTTTATCCATTTCCAGATTCAAACGTAACCATAATCCTTGATGAACTGTTGGACAAGAAAGTGATCAATCTCCCTAAATCAAAAAGGCCAGAGGAAATTGGCAAAGTTGGCAATCCGAAATACTACAAGTTTCATCGCGTCATTAGCCACCTTACAGAAAAATGCTTCGTCTTGAAGGATAAGATCATGGCTCTTGTAAGTGAAGAAAAAAATCATCATAGACATGGATGAAACAACAAAAGCAAATCACACAAGTATCGCGCTCAAAGAAACGAAGTATTCAAGGTTGCAGAGCGCGTCAAGTAACGCTTTCTTACAATTTGGAAGTTTCGAGCCCATTGAAGTTGATCTTCCAAGGGAAAATCTTGAGGTTCACTAGACCTAGACACTCAGTTCAAAGACAAAAACAATGAGGGTTGGAATTTAGTCACTCACAAGAAACGAAAATATCAAGCAGTATTAAGGCTACAACTTCCCAAGCCAAGAAAAAAATAAGCGATGTGGATAAGTTACAACCACCAAGAATTGTCAAATCTTTTATTAACAAGAAGATTAACGGTGCCTTATCGCTGAAGTTCCGAAAACCCATCATGTTGCATGAATTCTTTCTTGGAAAATTCTTTCATGGAGGTCACGTTGGTGTAACTCATGTAGTTTCTAGTACTGATGAAACAAAGGAAAGAAACGATGAGCTTGTTCCAATTAAAACACAAGAATATCATGATAATGGAAGAGTTGTCACATGTTGTGAAACAATTTCCTTCACAAATGATGACTTGTTGTTGTGGTCTAAGCCACATAACAGACCTTTGTTCATTGTAGAGGCCATTCAGGAACAACATGTCAATCGCATACTTGTTGATGATGGTTCGACTGTCAACATCATGCCAAATATGGTGCTAAAACAGCTTGGGATCTCTATCGATGAGCTATCCAAATATAACCTAACAATACAAGATTTCAACCAAGGAGGACAACGAGCCATAGGTATGATCCGTGTGGGATTATCCATTGGTGAGATGAAGTCAAACACCCTGATTCACGTCATAGATGTTAAAACATCATACAACCTACTGCTTGGACATCCTTGGATTCATGAGAATGGGGTGGTATCATCTACTTTGCATCAATGTATGAAGTACAGAAAGGATGGAGAGATAGTCAAAATTGATATAGACATCAAGCCCTTCACTGAGACAGAGTCATACTTTGCAGATGCGAAATTCTACCTAGATTCTTGTGAACCAAGTAGGGAGAAACCATCATCAGACGACGAATATGATGTCAAGTCAGAAGAAGAAAATGAGGCTCAATGGACTACCACCAAGCTGCCTAAGAGGAGAATTAAAGAAGTCTCCATTAAGCTATCATCATCTGAAAGTGACATATAGACAAAGACTGAGGATCATCTAGTTTTTTTCTATGTTCTACATTAGCGTCAAACGAAATGGCAACCTTTTCTACAGGAATGTACTCCAAAGAAGTAAATATGTCCCAAAGATATCCAACATTTGAAGGAGCATATGACTTTCCTAGTTGCAAAAATCCCATCCGTGACTTGTGAGTCTGCTAAAGGCAATCTCCAAGTTGATAAAATAAAAAGGCACTATGATCCTAAGGCCTTCATACTACTTGAAAAGTCTGGTTATGACTTCTTCAATCCATCACGACTAGGAGAACTCAAAGACGAAGTCAGTGGTGAAAAGATACATGGGCTCAATGAGTCCCGAATGAAGTTGGGGTTGGGGTTCAGTTTGGCAGGGCTTCTTCAAATTTCATCTAAGAGAAGCAAAGAGATAACTTCATCACAATACACCTCAGTAGACGAGATGAAGGAAGTTAAGATCAAGAAAATAAAACAACGGGCTTCAATGTTTGATCGTATTAGAGGCTTAACCCCTCCAGTCTCGATGTTTGAAAGGCTAAGTCACAAGGGTGAACATGTATCTTCCGAACATCTAAAAGAAGTTTCTACTAACTCAAAGACCTCTGTCTTTTGTTGCCTAGGGACCACAAGGAAGTCATCATCTAGAAAGATACTGTCAATACATATGGTGCAAGTCCATAAGGAGCGGGATTATTTTGAAGTTATTACTAACAAAGAAATCTGTAGTGCTTTCCCATCACGTATGAATAGGAAGTCTATTTTGTCAATATCCATAGATGGTCCACTGAAGGTGCAAAGGAGAACCATGGTTTACACTTGTCAACCTCGTAAAGAAGCAAAGAAAGAGAAAGAAGCCATGTCGACCATCCAAGGAAGTCAAAGAGAAAAGTCAGACTTTGTGGAAATATCCTATCACATAACTATGGAAGATAGCCCATGCCTTAACGTTGATGATGAAGTACATTAGGCTACCCCTCAACTAGAAGATGGTAGGCAATCAACTGTGGATAATCTTAAGGAACTCAATTTAGGTACTCCAAAAGATCTACTCCTCACCTTCATTAGTGCTCTTCTTACACCTCAGGAGGAGGAGGAATAATCCAAGTTGTTGACTGAGTAAAAATATGTCTTCGCTTGGTCGTATAAAGAAATGCCTGGTCTTAGTCCTAAGGTAGTTGTTCATAATGTAAGGATCAAAAGTGGAGCACGCACTGTGAAGCAGTCACAACGCATGTTTCGGCCCGAGCTTGTATCACAAATTGAAGTCAAAGTCAACAAGCTCATCGAGGCGGGATTTATTCGAGAGGTTAAGTACCCATCATGGATATTGAATATTGTACGTGTCAAGAAGAAGAATGGTCAAGGACATGTTTGTGTTGACTTTTGAGACCTAAACAAGGCATGTTCAAAAGATGACTTCCCGCAACCAATTATTGAACTCATGGTTGATGTTACAACAGGGCATTAAGCTATGTCATTCATGGATGGGTCCTCTGGATACAATCAAATCAGAATGTCTCCAAAATATGAAGAGTGTACCACTTTCCAAACTTCAAAAGGGATATATTGCTACAGAGTGATGCCCTTCGATCTGAAAAATATTTGTGCCACCTACCAACGCGCGATGCAAAGCATCTTTGATGACATGCTTCATAAGAGGGTTGAATGCTACGTCGATGACTTGGTGGTGAAGACGAAGAGTAGGTGTTACCACCTTGAAGACCTTTGAATTGTTTTTGAAAGGTTAAGAAAATTCGACCTGAAGATGAATCCACTCAAATGTGCATTTGGAGTTACCTCGGGAAAGTTTCTTGACTTCTTTGTGCGTCATTGTGGAATTGAAGTTGATCAGGCAAAGATTGACGCCATTCAGAAAATGTCCAAGCCAAAGAACTTGAGAGAGCTTTGAAGTCTCCAAGGAAACTTCGTATTCATCCGGAGGTTCATCTCTAATCTAGTCGGACGGTGTCAACCCTTCAATCATCTATTGAGGAAGGATATCCCTTTTCATTGGGATCAGTCATGTCAAAATGCTTTTGAAAGCATCAAAAATTACTTGCTGAATCCACCTGTGTTAGGGGCGCCAATGCTTGGGAAGCCATTGATACTCTACATCGCAACACAGGAACATTTACTTGGAGAACTACTTGCTCAAGAGAATGAGGAAGGAAAGGAATAAGCCTTTTACTACTTTAGTCGAACTCTGATAGGAGCTGAGTTGAACAATACGCCTGTTGAAAAAATAAGCTTAGCGTTACTTTAGGTAATAAAAAAAGCTAAGGCGTTATTTTGAAGCATACACCATCAAACTCATCTCTCGAGCAGATAGCGTGAAGTTCGTGATGACCCGACCTGTTCTTTCTAGACGCCTAGCAAGATGGTGCATATTGTTTAACCAATATGAGATCACATACATACCTCAAAAAGCTGTGAAAGGACAATCACTGGCTAATTTTCTGGTTGATCACCCTCTTCCGGCGGAATGGGAGCTTTCGGATGAGTTTCCAGATGAAGATGTTTTGTTCATTGAAGAATTGCCACCATCGACAATGTTATTTGATGGATTTGCATGTCGTAATGGTGTAGGGGCAGGTGTTGTGTTGATCTCTCCAGAAAGACAAGTCTTGCCATTCTCCTTTTTTTAGGTGAAAAATGCTCCAACAATACCAAGCTTTGATCGTCGGTCTTGAAATGGCATTAGAAATGAAGATTCTACAGTTGGTGATCTATGACGACTCTAAGCAGATCATAAACCAACTTTTGGGGAGTTATGAGGTAAAGAAGGAGGATCTATTTCCATATCATCAATATGCTTCTTGTTTACTTGAAAAATTTGACCAAGTGTTCTTAAACCACATCCCAAGAGAAGAAAATCGCAAGGCTGATGCTTTGGCTAACTTGGCCATGATGATGGAACTTGGAGAGAATGAGTCAACAAAGGTATATGTGTGTCATCGATGGGTTATTCCTAGACTTCTAGATCTTCAAATCAACAAAAGCCATCATACATCTGTTCGAGTGATTAAGAAGAAGATTGGAGGCAACCACTGCTGGAGTACCTTGAACATGGAAAGTTACCTGATGATCCGCGACAAAGAACAGACATCAAACGAAGAGCACCACGATTCATCTTCTATAAGGGGACATTGTTTCGCTTCTCTTTTGAAGGACTATTCTTGCGATGTCTTGACAAAGAAAAAGCCCGCCAAGCAATGGAGGAAGCACATTTTGGCTCATGTGGAGCACACCAATCTGGTCCCAAGCTCCATTTTCTCATCAAGAGGATGGGCTACTACTGGACGATAATGGTGAAGGATTTCATGGATCATACCAAAAGATGTCAAGTGTGTCAATTTTATGCAAACTACATCCACAAACCTCTAGAGCCTCTTCACCCAATTGTAGCTTCATGGCCTTTTGATGCATGGGGACTTGACGTTGTTGGACCACTTCTAAAGTCATCAAAGGGACAGATGTACATATTGGCCGCTATGGATTACTTCTCTAAATGGGCTGAAGTTGTTCCACTCAAGGAGGTGAAAAAGGAAACCGTTGTCAATTTTATCAAGTCATATATAATTTTTAGGTACGACATACCAAGATACATAATCAATGATAATGGAACTCCATTTGACAACAAGCTCGTGAAGAGTCTGTGCGAGAAGTTCGGTTTCAAACAACATAAGTCTTCAATTTATAATGCACCCACCAACGGCCTTGCTGAAGCTTTTAACAAGACGCTTGGTAACCTTTTGAAGAAAGTGGTTGCACAGAATAAGAGAGACTGGCATGTGAAAATTGGTGAAGCTTTATGGGCATACCGGACAACCTTCAAAACTGCTACACAAGCAACTCCTTACTCTTTGGTATATGGGGTAGAAACAGTGCTTCCGTTGGAGCAACAAATTCCATCATAGCGGATCGCAATCCAAGAAGGACTCACATCTGAAGAGAATTCTCAACTTCGCCTAACAGAGTTAGAGGCATTGGATGAGAAAAGAATGGAAGCGCAACAAAAATTGGAGTGTTATCAAGCTCGACTAGCTAGAGCTTCAACAAGAAAGTGCGACCACGATCATTCCAAGTGGGAGACTTAGTCCTAGTTGTTTGACGACCCATAATACTCAACAAGCGCATAGGCGACAAGTTTACCTCAAAATGGGATGGGCCATATGTTGTGAAGGAAGCCTATTCAAGTGGCACATATAAAATTGTTGATAAGGATGGTTTCAGAGTTGGTCCGATCAACGGAAAATTTTTGAAGTGGTACTTCTCATGAAAGTCACTTGCACTCCTCAATGCATGAGCCTAAATATCAAGTCATGACGCTCCTCGACGCATGAGCCTAAACTGCACATTGTTACACTCCTGGGACACATGAGTCATGACGATCCTCTTCACTGTGGTACGTAGGGAGCTTAGATTTTCATTTAAGTTCAGTCGTATGAGTTTACAAAAAAAAAGGGGGGGAGGGTTTGGCTTATGGGATCATCACACTAACTCAACCAAATGTAGAGGCATATATAAATGAGGAAAAGAAGACAATTGGAATTGAAGTATAAGAAATATTTTATTGTTTCAATGTTACAGAAATTGATACATCCAATAATGTTGGGACGAAAGGGATTAGACATTTTCCTATACAAAAGCCTGAGTTAGGAAAATGATCGTAAACTAGGCTTTGTGGCCGACTCGTCTTGAATAATTCTTCCAAGTCCATATGACGTCTCCATATTTTAATACACTATCCTCAATGTACGTGTATCGCATTCAGTAGTTGTGTTGATATCTTGACCACGTATCTAATTCTTAGGCCTTGAGCATGATAGTTTGCTTCTCTTGTGCAAGTGTTGGTTGAAGGTCCCATAAATGAGAAGTCGTCTCTCTTGAAAAACCTTCAATCACCATATGAGCCGCCATTGATGAATTTTAAGACCGTCAATAAATCAAGTGCAACAGGTGGTGAAGGGGTGGCTCCGCATTCTGTATGACATCTCAGACTGATATCTAGACTCATGGAACTTCTTTGCAAGTCTACAAAAGAAATAAATAAAGAGATAAGATTTGTGAAGCATAATAGCTAAAGTTACTATATGCAAGACTGTAGAGTCAATTTCAAGAAAAAAACAACATTCATCGGACAACTCAGAGAGCATAGAGATGGGAAGCGAGCTCAACGGATGACGAGATCAACTTTAGAAAGCTACTGCGGTCTATCCGGAAGACGTTCTACCCCAAACATTTTATATGTTGTATATTTGGATGTCTAATCTCCAACAACACAATCCGTTTGCAATTCGGAGGCTCCTAGCTATCAACACAATCCGTTTGCGACTCCATCCCAAAAGGAGTGCTGCCATGAAATTCATATGAAATGCATCTCTATGAGTTTACTTTCGAACTACACAAACGGATCGCAATTTGGAGATTCCTAGCTCAAGTTATGAATTTTTTCATCAAGGTGCATAAAGCTGAAAAGTTAGCTGCACAGACGTGTGGAGTAGTTTTGAAAAATCGTACCGGTCTACCTAGAGCATGTGTTACCCTGGAATTTGGATATGTTGAAGGTCTGAATGTTCAGTTTTCAATGATATAACTCATTTATGACCAGACCCTTGTAGCTCAGGGTAGGAACTTTCGGCAAGAGTGCGCAAGTCTGAAAAGCAAGTGCGGCAGACATTAGGAGCAATTTCAAACCACTGTTGCAAGCAATCCGAATGGAGTTTGTCCATGATATCTTCAAGTATTGCTGAAATTGTAGTTTTCTTTCCAAAAGTATAGGTGGCTCACGATTCCGACACTTGTAGCTCGAGATATAAATTTTTCCACCAAAGCGCTCAAAGCTGAAGAGAAATTTCGCGGACATATGGGTCAAGTTTAGAAAGTTGTTGTGGACAATTTGCTACGAATTCTTCTCTTTGAGTATTCTTTCCAGTGACATAGACGACTAACGATTTGGACGTTACTAGTTTGAGATATATACTTTTCAATGACAGCATTCAGTGATGTGAATTCAAAATGACAGATTGGTGCATCGCCTTCGAAAGTTCATTCCGACTTGTCCTGATGGAATTTGGCCCTAATTTTGGATGTCATTATGGTGAAAGTTTTGATTATGTAGAACTAAGCGGATTGCAGTTTGGAAACTCCTAGGTTGTGATATGATTTTTTCCAATGAGAGCATGAAATAACATAAGGTTAAAGTAGCATAGAGACGCCAGGTGCTTGCTTGCCGAAGTTGGAAAGGCCTACTCCAATTGTCTTCTTCGCTGGTCTGCAACGATGCGATGTGGTATATGTTCCTCTCACCAATGATGAAATATGATCTCACCGAGCCTCCAAGAGTAGGAATTTTGCCGCCAAGGTTGAAAAGACACTTCATGCTCCTCTCTCGCCAGGCCGCAACAAAGAGACAAGTGTTTCGCTGCAAATCATATAGGCATCTCGTGCATCTCCCTAGGGATATCAAAGACCGGTGGTACTCTCTCAAAAGCCTGCAAAGAAAAATATTTAGGAAATCCTCAATGCCAACAATACAAAGTTTCTGTGGATATGGTTCCAATAGCACGACGGTTCAACAGCATGACACTTTAGTTTTACATAAAAAAGAGATCGGAAGTAGCACAACAGTCTAGTTCAGTATGGCAGGTATCGTTGCCCATAGCACGAAGCTTTAACTTGAGGAAAATATTTTGGTCTTGAACAGCGATCTCCATTGCTCAAAGTTTGCAAATTTGGCTTCTCATGCTGGTGGAGTCCTTTAATATGAATTAATTCTAAATAAAGAAGAAATACAGGAAGCACAACTTCATCCCCAAATTATTGCATGGCGCGCTTGGTTGCTTCTAGTTCTCTTTTTTACCTGTTTAAATTAAATGATCTACTACATAAGAAAAAAAAAGGGAAAGAGAGCAAGTCATGATTCAACAAAAAATTAAGGAGATAAGAGTAAAAAAAGGAATGAAAGAAAGGGTGAGTGCAAGCAGATCGTGAAAGTAATTGGAGATGGAAAAAGCTCTAGTATCAGTTTTGGTGCTTCGACCCAGTTAGATAGAGGGGCTTGATATTCAGTTGTGATAACAAACTAGTTGTCTTGGCCCTCTTTTTTGAAGGGATCACACGAAGAGTTCACCTTTTAAATGGAAAAGAAGAGAGTTATCGAATTGAAGTTGATTCCCGTGGAAAGGTTGGACTGAAGTTGAAGAAAGAAGATTTCGTGTGCTAATGAAACATAAATTGAGAACTCGTCATCTGTAGATTGCAATTAATGTCCAAAAACGAATTAAGGTAGGTGAGTTATGTGGCCTTGCTGTTTGGACTTAGTCATTCTCTCCAAAAATAATTGGATTAAAATAGTAATTCAAGTCAAAGATGGAATTACTTTGATTTATTGTCCTTAAGATGATCTTCGAGTGATGTTTTAACTGGATAAGGAAAATATTACAAGCAGCTCCTTCCTTAATTAAGCAGGTTTATCTAAGTGATTATTTTGGAATATTTTACATGGAAGAAATTTTCCGTTTTTATATTTTCGTGCTTCCCTTCGAAGGAGATGTGTGCAATTAAGTTCAAAAGAGGCTTTTATTGGAAAATAATAATAATTGTCTTACTAGTATTTCAAGCCTCGTCCTCAAGTCTCGGTAAGCCATGTTAGGACAAACCTTGAAGTAAGGGGTATTTGTAAACGTATAAAATTTATTGGGTCTAATTCATACAAAATTTGGATTAAATTCAATTGGTTTAAATAATTAATTTGGATTTTACAAATTAAATTAGTCCATCTTTAATTATTTGCAAGCCCAAGGTCCATTTCATCTTAAAGCCCAGTCTCATGTTATGTATCAAGTGACATGACATATCCAGTCAAACTGCAAGCAAAAAAGATGACGCCGCGTGTTAAATGATGTGGCAATCCAAGTCAAAAAGAAAGAACCAACAACAGGTTCCCAAGTCGCTAAAATGACAAGGGCCAATCAGAATCAAGCAAGAGAGTTCATATGTACATGGTCTGTCCATCATCTACAACTATAATTAAATAGAGGGGTTACATAACTCTTTGGGGATATTCAGTGTTGGAGAAGAGCATTTCGCAATTGGTGAAGGCATCCGCAAACAGAGAGATCAATCATCAAGTGCATAGTTCTTCAATAAAGGAGTGATTAACGGAGTTTTTTCCAGAGATCAACCGGAAACAACAAAGTACTGCTCGATGTTCTTGGCAATTAAATACATCACACGGAAGTTTGCATCGTCCTACATTCGAGAAAGATACTTCTCAAGCCCTCGAATCACAGAAAATTTTAGAGAGGAGAATCAATGGATACATAGAATTGTACTCACAAATATTTATCAATAAAATCACTTTTTCTTCATATTATTTTTATTGCAATTTATTTTTTCGGACTACAAAAATTTATTGCGAACACTATCAAAATGAGAACAAAAAAAAAAAGAGAAAAAGGACAGATGAAGAAACCTTATAAAGAAAATATTAGACAAATAATTATGAGAATCTCTATGAAAAGACAAGAGCAAGGGACCAATGTACATTTTCCCTCTCCTTTTAATCTTTTAGGTTTTATTTTTTCTTTCCTTTTTCTATATAGTTCTTTATATCTTATTGACTACTATTTTTCTCAATATATAAGATTGTAAGTTTATAATTCTAAAATGTCTATCATATTCATGGGGTGGCGTCAAAATTTATACAAGGAAATTTCAAGAAAAAACTAAAACTATTATAAAACAATAAAAGAAGAAGAAGAGTATTACAGAAAAAAGTAGCAAGATAAAATTCTTATTGATTTGGGATAAATTATAATGGAATAGAACCCCTCTATTTATAGGAAAAAGGTGACTTAACCACCAAGTAACAAACCCTAAAATCTCTCTAAATATAGAAATTCACCATAAATAAAATACTATTTATAACACTCCCCTTTGAATGTCTATTCAACAGATAATGAGCCTCGTTAAAACCTTAACTAAAATAAAATCCAGTGAAAAAAAATTCTAGTAAAGGAAAAAGAGTGCACATATCTAACAATACGCCTTTTGGTTGCCTCGTTAAAAACCTTGCAAGAAAAATATAGTAGGACAAAACTTTTTAAGGAAAAAAGAGTACAACGCGTATTAACTCCCCTCTGATGAAAGCATCAATTCGCATCTTCGAGCCTTTGCATTCCAATCTTGTGCACCATCTTCAAAAGACCGTTGGTAGAGATTTGATGTATAAATCAACCATGTTAACTTGAATGAATTTGTTGCACCTTGAAATCATCATTCTTGAGAGATATGCAATGTCTTCATAAAATGCCGTGGAATGGCGTTTTCAATATCTCCATAGAGGTATTCTCGCTATCACATTATCATGCTTATATTTATAGCAAGATACACTTGTGCACAAATTGCACTGAGGAAGTGATACTTCAAGAACAAGAATTATATATGCTTTAAGTGATTTAAATCCTTCAAGGATTGTCATATAATCCATATAATAGACTTTACATGCATATCAAGTTTTTATGTCATGCTAGACAACTAAAATACCGAAAATTGATTGTACAAATCATTGACTTTATACTTTCAAGTATTTGAACTACATGTCTTTCATATGAAACCAATTCTATTCGAAATCTTTTCTCCAGACTTAAGATCCTCATATATATATATTTAGCGCTATCATAGATGTCGTCGACGAACATTTTATATTGGTTCCAATATTTTTTCATAAAGACATAACATAGAGATCTCTTTATTCATTTCAGGCACCTGAATCTCTCATGCAATTTTATGAAGTGTTATGTCATGTAATCTTCTAGATCACTTGCCTCCTTTATTATAATCATTTTGATCATTTGTTCATCTTCTTTATCAAAAAATTTATTTGAAACCGATATGTCTATATGCTTTAAGCTTACCATAGACTTTGTCCTTCTAGGACTTAATAGAAGCATTTGCATTGAGAATATAATTACTTTCTTTGGGTCAGCAAATGCGTCTAGCATGCTTTAAAATATATTGCAAATGAATTATCCTTTTATGAACCTTAAGTTCATATTATTTTATACGAGGATCTAGATGTACATATGATAATTCATTCCACGTAACTTTTTCTCAACCGTTTATCATGTCTCCCCGTCATGTAAGAAAAACTAATTTGTTTCCTCAACTTTGAGAACCCATCTTTGTGTGTTATGGTGTTAATCAAAATATATATCGCACATCAATAATAATTAGATGGAACTACCTGGTTCCTGACCTTGAACCACTTGCGAGGGGAGAAAATAATATACTTTCGTATATACGTTTTTCAAACTGATATATATAACTTTGTTCTCATAAGAAATAGTTTAGATATTAAGTGGAGGCACTCAATAAATCCTTTTGCTAAACTAATTGTGATGTAAACCAACTTAACACGATAAACTGTCTTGAATAGAAAATCTGAAAATTATGCTCGAAATTAAATTACTGAGCAAGTTACCTCGCAAACACTGGCCAGGTTGCGGGTTAATAATAATCGCACATGTAACCATCTCATATATGCATCTTATGTGGTATACATGGCAGATGAATGAGCCCATATTCACTTTTGATATTTCCAGCATTATAGGATTTAATCCCAATTTTAATTGGTCTATTAGTTAATGAGAACAATATAAGAGAATTCTTACAGAATTTTCTAGCTCTTTAATATTTACCAATGTGAATTCTCTTTTATGTTTGCACATCATACTTAAATTAATATGGCTAAATATATTATGTCAGCTGAATAAATTATCAATATTGATAAAGTTCAGGTTTACACCATGATGTGTGAATTATCAATAAACTCCAAGTTTATTATGATATGGGTTTTTATATCAATAAACATCCACTTTATTGTGGTATTCTTTTATTTGTGTAGTACAAATTGGAGAATACAGCAGGTAGCTTTTCACATGCATATTATCCTGTTACAAGTTGTAGTAATAAAAGATATTAAATCTTTCATTTATTTATAGTCTCAATTTAACCAACCGCTTTCGCGAATACTTTAGAAACTCAATTAAGTTTCTTTGAGGCTTACTACAACATAATGCCTTATTTATAATCAATTTAATTCCTCCAAAATAGTAATAATTGGCTATTCCAGAGCTATCAATTAATTTGGTACTACCACATATTCATCAATATCCATATGTGTGATGACCCAAAAGGTCATCACTTGTTTTAGAAGTCAATTTTGTGCCTCGAGGCCTTGAAAACCTCTTTTTATCTCACCTCAATTTACGTGTGCAGTCTAAACGCATTTTCGAAAAGCTTTTATGTGAAAGCTAAGTACAATAAGAAATTGGCCTTTAAATTTGATTAAAATTGACTTTGGTCAACATTCTTGGTAAATAGACCCGGACCCGTGATCCGACGGTCTTATAGGATCCGTAGAAAAAATGGGACTTGGGAGTATGCCCAGAATTGAATTCCGAGGTCCCAAGTCCGAGAAATAAATTTTTGAAAGAAATTGTTTAACTGAAATTATAAGAGTTTTTGTTTTGGAATTTAGAGATAATTGAATTTGATGGTATCGGGCCCGTATTTTGGTTCCGGAGCCTAGTACAGGTTTAAATTAATAATTAAGTTGAATCTGTGAAGTTTGGTAAGAATCAGAGTTCGTTTGATATAAATCGGACCTTTATTTGAGAAAATGGAAATTTTGATGATCTTGAGTAATTTTATGAATTTGAGGTTGAATTCGTAGTTGTTGATGTTATTTGGATTATTTGATCGCACGGGCAAGTCGGTATGATGTTTTTAGACTTGTGTGCATGTTTGGTGTCATGATCCATTTACATTATAGGTCATGATGGCGCCCAACACCATTGCCAGGCAAGCCAATGCGGAAATATAAATAAGTTCTCATTTTACTTTTACCGAAATAATTGCAGTAATCCATTAAGTTAAAGTTAAAACAAGTGATAACCAGTAAGGCACCAAAAATAATTGTACAATTCCCAAAAGAATAGTCTATTAAAGTATGTGCCAAGACCTGGTGTCACAAGTTGTGGGCAACTAGTAGAATATACAAAAGAATAAATCTATCCTACTGTCCGAAATAGAATAGACAACAAAAATAAATAAAGAGAGACTCCGTCAAGCAGCTGGATGGTAGAGGAAGGGAGCAGCTCACTGTAAAAGTCTCGGAATATGCTCAGGGATGTGCACCAGACTGATAGCCAGATGTACCTGCCTCAGATCCTGTACAATTAAGTATAGAAGTATAGTATGAGTACATAAACAACATGTACCCAATAAGTATCCTGTCTAATCTCGAAGAAGTAGAGATGAGAAGTCGACTTGACACTTACCAGGGTCAAAAAATATGAGAGATAAATTATACTGAGCATGGACAAAAAAAATAATTAGCAGTGTATAGTAAGAACTAACAGGTCCTCTCCTAGATAATGTCACAGCTGGCAACTTCCATTCCAGGACAAATAATAAAACTGAAGTCGTAGAAAAGTACTGAGTAAAGCATGCACAAGTAGTGCCGAGGTCGTATGGCCCGATCCAACATAAAAGTAAATTGTTCACTGCCGAGGGTCGAACGACACGAACCATAGATGCATCCTTTACCCCGCTCGCAAATCAACCATGCGACGCGGTCAAATGTAATTAAACACAACAACAGGCAGACAAGAACATATAACTGGGGAGCAATTACTCACTGAATTATCGACTTCTCCTTTAAAAAGGCCAAGAAGGATAATGTTACTCTTAACTAGTCTCATTTATCATAATCACCATGATTTAAACAATCCAAATTAAATATAGAGTTGCGAGAATATCACATAAAGCATGTTTTTGGGTCCTAAACAACCCGGACTTAGCATAATAGTAGTTACGCATGGACTCTCGTCACCTAGTGCATTACGTAACCCCCGCATTTAATGGAAAATTATTAGATTACGTCACCTATGGGGACAATTCCCTCTTACAAGGTTAGATAGGAGACTCACCTCGCTCCAAAGTGCACTTCCAATACCAAGAACGAGCCTGAACTCTCAATTTGGAGCCGAATGGTCCAAAACTAGTTAAATGGGGGTAAGGATTAGTCAATACAATCTCACAAGATCACATTCCAACTATTAAAGCAATTTTCCAACCTTAAGCACAAGTTTCCTAAAATCCGACCCCGGGCTCACGTGCCCAGATTCCAAATTTTTTTGAAGAAAGTTGTTTTTCATAACCCAAGGGTCAATAATATATGATTTCTAATTCATTTCATAACAAATTTCGTGGTCAAATCTAATGCTAGGTGAAGGTCCTCTCACAAGAGCTCCAAAATCGCCCAATGGATGAGTGAAAAATGACCAAAATGACTTAGAGCCCATAATAAATGAAGCTCACTGCTTCAGTGATTTCCGCATCTGCGGTCCCGCTTCTGCGAGGAAGAGGCCGCATCTTCATAATTGGCCAAGCGGGCTGGAACCGCTTCTGTGGTCTTGAAGCTGCTTCTGCGGTTTTGGGCCTGGCCTGCCTTGGCCGCTTCTGCGAGAGAGCGACCGCTTCTGTGGTCTTGCACCTACGACTGACTAACCGCAGGTGCGGTTATGACAGAAACCAGAAGCTTTAGCTCTTCTAAACTTTTCCAACTTCACTCGAGCCTCGTTCGATTGATGCTCAGGGCTCCTGGGCCCCGTCCGAACATATCGACAAGTCTAAAATCATGAAACGAACCCACTCGAACCTTCAGAACACCTGAAACAACGCTAAATCTACGAATCACCCCCTAAAACCAATTGAATCAAACTTATGAACTTCAAGTTCTTAAATTCACTTCTAACGTGCCGAAATGTACTTATACTACTCGGATTGACACCAAATTTTGCGGGTAGGTCTTAAATGCTATATTGGAGTGCTAGGCTCCGGAATCAACATACGAGCCCGATACCAATGTGATCAATCATTATTTAGTTTCTTTTAAGAGAACCTTCTCACCAACCATGAATGATACATCACGTGCCTTCTGATTCGCGTAACTCATCTGTCTGGACTGAGCTATGCGAAGCCTCTCCTGAATCAACTTTACCTTGTCCAAGGCATCTTGCACCAAATATGTACCGTATAAGTTAGCCTCACCAGGCTCAAACCACCCGATAGGAGAACGACACCACCGACCGTATAAAGCCTCAAATGGAGCCATCTCAATAGTGGACTGATAGCTATTGTTTTAAGCAAACTCTACTAAAGGCAAGAACTGATCCCACTGTCCTCCAAAGTCAATCACACATGCTCTGAGCATGTCCTCCAAAATCTGAACTATCCGCTCTGACTGCCCGTCGGTCTGAGGATGAAATGTTGTGCTAAGCTCTACACGGGTCCCCAACTCATTCTGAACGGCTCTCCAAAAATGGAAAGTGAACTGAGGGCCTCTATCTGATACGATGAAAATGGGCACACCATGCAACCTGACTATCTCCCGAATGTAAATCTGGACCAATCTCTCTGAAGTGTAAGTAGTCACAACCGGAATAAAGTGTGCCAACTTGGTCAATCTATCAACAATGACCCATACTGCATCAAACTTCCGCAAGGTCCGAGGCAACCCAACTACAAAGTCCATAGTAATGCGCTTCCACTTCCACTCTGGTATAGGCATCTACTGAAGTAGGCCACCCGGCCTCTGGTACACATACTTAACCTGCTGGCAATTCAAACACTTAGCCACATACTCCACTATGTCCTTCTTCATTCTACGCCACCAATAATGCTGCCTCAAGTCACGATACATCTTCGTCACACCCGGATGAATGGATTATCGCGAACTGTGTGCCTCCTCTAGTATTCTCTCCCTTAGACCATCAACATTAGGAACACATAGGCGACCCTGGAGTCGCAAAACACCATCCTCACCAATAGAAACCTCCCTAGCACTACCCTGAAGCACTGTCTCTATGAGAATTGCCAAATGTGGATCATCGAACTGTCGGGCCTTGATCTGCCCCAATAATGATGACTGAGAAACCACACATGCAAGAACTCGACTGGGCTTTGAAATATCCAACCTCGCAAGTCTGTTAGACAAGGACTGAATGTCCAAAGCTAGTGGCCTCTCCTCTGTTGGAATGAATGCCAAGCTACCCATACTCTCTATTTTCATGATTAAGGCATCCGCGACCACACTTGCCTTTCCCGGATGATAAAGAATTTTGATGTCATAATCCTTCAACAACTCAAGCCATCTACGTTGTCTCAACTTGAGATCCTTCTGCTTGAACAAGTGCTGTAAGCTGCGATGATCAGTATAAACCTCACATGATACCCCATACAGATAATGCCTCCATATCTTTAGAGCATGAACAATCGCGGCCAACTCCAAATTGTGCACAGGATAATTCTTCTCATGGATCTTCAGCTGACGCGAAGCATATGCAATAACTCGCCCCTCTCCTGACATAACATGCCCCAAGAATGCCACTGACTCTAGCAAAAACTCACACTTGGAGAACTTATCATATAGGTTTTGCTCTCGCAAGGTCTGAAGCATTACTCTCAAATGTTGCTCGTGCTCCCCCAGGCTACGTGAGTATATCAAGATGTCGTCAATGAAGATGATGACAAAGGAATCAATATAAGGTCTGAAAACTATGTTCATCAAGTCCATAAATGCCGCTGGGGCATTAGTCGAGCCAAAGGACATCACCAGAAACTCATAATGGCCATATCTAGTCCGGAATACAGTCTTCGAATATCACAATCTGAGTCCCGAATATTCAACTGATGGTACCCCGACCTCAAGTCGATCTTAGAGAACACCCTAGCACCCTACAACAGTCAAACAAATCATCGATGCGAGGAAAGGGATACTTGTTCTTGATGGTGACTTTGTTCAACTGGCGGTAATCAATGCACATCCGCATAGTCTCATCCTTCTTCTTCACAAATAACACTGGTGCACCCCAAGGCGATACACTGGCTCTAACAAACCTCTTTGCTAACAACTCCTCAAGATGCTCCTTCAACTCCTTCAACTCATTCGGAGCCATACAGTACAGTGGGATATATATAGTTTGGGTGCCTGGAGCCAAATCAATACAAAAATCAATATCACAATCTGGTGGTATGCCAGGAAGATCATAAAGAAACACATCGGCGAACTCTCACACTACTAGAACTGAATCAATCGTCGGAGACTCTGCAGTGGTATCCCGAACATAAGCCAAATAAGCTAAACACCCCTTCTAGACCATATGCCGAGCCTTCAGGAAAGAGATAACTCAGCTAGACGTATCAACTATGGAACCATTCCATTCTAACCTTGGCAACCCTAGCATTGCTAATGTAACAATATTGGCATGGCAATCTAGGACGGCGTGATATGGAGATAACCAATCCATGCCCAGGATGATCTCAAGGTCGATCATATCAAGCAATAGGAGATCCACTCTACTCTCTAAACCACAGAATGTGACCATACAGGACCGGTAGATCCAATCCACAACCACAAAATCGCCCAAAGGAGTGGACACATGAACAGAAGTGCCCAAAGGCGCAGGAGGAATAACCATGAAACGAGCAAACAGAGATGATACATATGAATAGGTGGACCCTGGATCAAACAATACAGAACCATCTCTACCACAGACGGAAATAATACCTAAGATGACGGCATCTGAGGCAAATGCATCTGGCCTAGCCGGAAGGGCATAGAATCTGGCTGGAGCGCCATTTGGCTAGCCTCCACCTGACTGAGCAGTAGCTGATTGACCTCTCCCTGCTTGGACTCCACCTCTAGGACGGTCTCTACCCGCCTGTCCCCCGCCTTTGGGAGGCTGAGCAACCAGTGCTGAGATTATAGGCTGCTGACCCTGATGTACTGCCTTGCCCCGAAGTCTGGGGTAGGTCCTCTTCATGTGACCCGGATCTCCACACTCATAGCAACCCCTCAGCACCATAGCCTGCTGCTTTAAAGTCTGACCCTGCTGACCCAAATATCCACCAAAAGAAGCGATATGAACTCTCTGACATGGCACTGAAGTAAGCACTGGAAGAACCCTGATGACCAGAATACCTGCCGAAGGAACCTTGAATAGCTGGTGGGCGGTAAGAACTCTCCGACATCGCACTGAAATAATGTCTCACTGCAGCACCTCGGGGAGGTAGTAGTGGTGCTGAATATGGGGGCCTGCTGGGCTGACCCCTCCCCGTGTTCCCCCTACCCCTGGCTGAGGCTACTCTGAATTTTCCAAAAAACCGGCCCTCTTGTCCTGCCGAAACTGCTCTCTACCCCTCTGGCGATAACCCTTAATTTTGCGAGCAATCTCCACCACTAGCTGATACTCAGTACCCATCTTTACCTCTCGGAACATACTAGCTCGAATACCGGGGTTCAACCACGCAACAAATCTCCGCACACTCTCTGCATCTGTGGGAAGTATCATCAGTGCATGGTGAGACAATTCAGAGAACCTCGCCTCATAATTGGTCACAGACATCTGACCCTGCTCAAGATTCTCAAACTGATACCGCAGCTCTTCCCTCTCAAAGGGCGGGAATATACCTATCCAAGAATAATTGTGTGAACTAACCCCAAGTGAGGGGGGAGAACCTACTGACCTTCCAAGAACATAAGACTGCCACCATTTACGGGACCTTCCCTCCAACTGAAAAGTAATGAAGTCAACTCCATGCGACTTCAATATCCTCATGTTGTGCAGTCTGTCCCTGCACCTATCAATGAAATCCTAGGCATCCTCATGACGCTCACCCCCGAAGATAGGAGGGTGAATTCTAGTCCATCTATCCAATAACTTCTGCAGGTCACCATTCGCAGCTGGTCTGGGCTCGGGCACCACTGCAGCGACTGGCTGAGCCCCATCCGTTGGTAGTGCACCCGGAGTCTGATACACTACAGCTGCGTGACCAGGAGCCTGAGTAGTAGGGGTTTGTGTTCCCCCTCCTGCCTGTGATGTAGCTGGATCTGCTGGAAATAAATCATCCCAAGTCATGGTGTCCATGAACCGCAGCATACGGCCCATGACCTCCTGGAAACCAAGTGCTGTCATAAAGTCCGCCGGGGTAGGCTCGGTTGCGGGCACCTCGCCCTGCTCCTCGACAATAGGATCTCCTGCAGGATCTGCTAGTGGTGCTATTGGGATTGCTCTGGGACGCCCTCGTCCCCTACCTCAGGCAGGTGCCTATCCCCAGCCTCTGTCTCGGCCTCTAGCAATGAGGGGAGCAGCTCTTCCCTGGTTTGGAACATTAGCCATGCGTGTCCTTACCATCTGTGAGAGAATAGAAGATGGAAATTTAGTATATCAACAACTGCACGATAGGAAATGAATAAAGAGTAGTTTTACTAACACCCTATAGCCTCTTGAAGATAAATACATACGTCTTCATACCGATCCGCAAGACTCTATTAGGTTTGCCCATGACTTATGAGAACTACGTAAACCTAGTGCTTTGATACCATGTTGTCACGACCCATTTCCATTATAGGTCATGATGGCGCCCAACACCATTGCCGGGCAAGCCAACGTGGAAATATAAATAAGTTCTCATTTAACTTTTACCGAAATAATTGTAGTAATCCCTTAAGTTAAAGTTAAAACAAGTGATAACCAGTAAGGTACCAAAAATAATTATACAATTCCCAAAAGAATAGTCTACTAAAGTATGTGTCAAGACCTGGTGTCACAAGTTGTGGGCAACTAGTAGAATATACAAAAAAATAAATCTATCATACTGTCCGAAATAGAATAGACAGCAAAATAAATAAAGAGAGGCTCCATCAAGTTGCTGGATGGCATAGGAAAGGAGCAACTCATCGTGGAAGTCTCGGAATATGCTCAGGGATGTGCACCAGGTTGATAGCTAGATGTAAATGCCTCAGATCCTATACAATTAAGTACAAAAGTGCAGTATAATGCATAAACAACATATACCCAGTAAGTATCATGTCTAATCTCGAAGAAGTAGAGATGAGAAGTCGACTTGACACTTACTAGGGTCAAATAATATGAGAGATAAATTATACTGAGCATGGATAAAACAAATAATTAGCAGTGTATAAAAAAAACTAACCGGTCCTCTCCTAGATAATGTCACAGCTGGCAACTTCCATTCCAGGACAAATAATAAAACTCAAGTCGTAGAAAAGTACCGAGTAAAGCATGCGCAAGTATTGCCGAGGTCGTACGACCCGATCCAACATAAAAGTAAATTGTGCACTGCCGAAGGTCGAACGACATGAACCATAGATGTATCTATTACCCCGCTTGCGAGTCAACCATGCGACGCGGTCAAATGTAATTAAACACAGCAACATGCGAACAAGAACATATAACTGGGAAGCAATTACTCATCGAATTATCAACTTCTCTTTTAAAAAGGCCAAGAAGGATAATGTTCCTCTTAACTAGTCTCATTTATCATAATCACCATGATTTAAACAATCCAAATTAAACATAGAGTTGCAAGAATATCATATAAAGCATGCTTTTGGGTCCTAAACTAGCCGGACTTAGTATAATAGTAGTTATGCATGGACTCTCGTCACCTAGTGCATACGTAGCCTCGCATTTAATGGAAAATTATTAGATTACGTCACTATGGGGACAATTCCCTCTTACAAGTTAGATAGGAGACTCACCTCACTCCAAATTGCACTTCTAATACCAAGAACGAGCCCGAACTCTCAATTTGGAGCCGAACGGTCCAAAACTAGTTAAATGGGGTAAGGATTAGTCAATACAAGCTCACAAGATCACATTCCAACTATTAAAGCAATTGACCAACCTTAAACACAAGTTTCCTAAAATACGACCCCAGGCCCACGTTCCCGGATTCTGAAATTTTTCGAAGAAAGATATTCTTCATAACCCAAGGGTTAATAATATATGATTTCTAATTCATTTCATAACAAATTTCGTGGTCAAATATATCTTTTGTCAAAACCCTAGGTTTTGATTTAACCCCATGATTTTACCTTAATATTTGTGTGTTAATCTACCCAAGACTCGAGTATTAAACTAGAAATAGGTAGGATAAACTTACCTCAAGATGCTAGGTGAAGGTCCTCTCACAAGAGCTCCAAAATCGCCCAATGGATGAGTGAAAAATGGCCAAAATGACTTAGAGCCCGTAATAAATGAAGCTCACTGCTTCAATGATTTCCACATCTGCGGTCCCGCTTCTACGACGAAGAGGCCACATCTACGGAATTGGTCAAGCGGGCTGGGACCGCTTCTATGGTCTTGAAGCCGCTTCAGCAGCTTGGGATCCGCTTCTGCGGTTTTGTGCCTGGCCTGCCTTGGCCGCATCTGCGAGAGGACGACCGCTTCTGCGGTCTCGCACCTGCGGCTGACCAACTGCAGGTACAGTTATGACAGAAACCAGAAGCTTCAGCTCTTCTCAACTTTTCCATTTTCACTCGAGCCTCATCCGATTGACGCTCGGGGCTCTCGGGCCCGACCCGAACATACCGACAAGTTTGAAATCATGAAATGGACCCGCTCGAACCTTCAGAACACCTGAAATAACGCTAAATCTATGAATCACCCCCGAAAACCAATTGAATCAAACTTATGAACTTCAAGTTCTTAAATTTACTTCTAACGTGCCGAAACGTACTTATGCTACTCAGATTGACACTAAATTTTGCGGGCAGGTCATAAATATTATATTGGACCTGTACTGGGCTCCGGAACCAACATATGAGCCCGATACCAACGTGATCAATCTTATTTAGTTTCTTTGAATCCTTAGAATTTCAGTTTAACAATTTCTAATAAAAATTCATTACTCAGGCTAGGGACTTCAGAATTTGATTCCGGACATACGCCCAGGTCCCATATTTTTCTACGGACCCTGCAAAACCGTCAAAACATGAATCCGGGTTCATTTTCTAAAATTATTGACTAAAAGTCAAACTTAGCCTTTTAAGAAAATCTTAAGGAATCAAATGAGCATATTTTAACCCAAATCCTTCCAAATCCCGAACCAACCATCCCTGCATGTCGTAAATTAGTTAAAGAAAGTCCGGGATGTTTTATTTAGGGGGATGGGGCTCTAAAAAGCAAAATGACCAGTTGGTTCGTTACATTTCGTTTGGAGCCCCGAAGGCTCGGGTGAGTTTTGGATAGGCCCCGAGGTATTTTGAACTTAGGAAAAACTGCTGGTGTGTTGCAGGTCTGCAGGCTTCGCATTTGCGAAGCCTGGCTCACAAATGCGAGTTCGCATTTGCCAACATCCATCGCATTTGTGAAGATGGGCTGGGCAGGGAGGCCTTCACATTTGCGAAGCTCTATGTCGCAAATGCGACTCCAACAGTGATTGCAATTACAAATGATGGTTCACATTTGCGAAGTAAATAGGGCATGACTACCTTCGCATTTGCGAAGCCTGGGCCGCATTTGTGAACCTGACATCGCAAGTCATTTCCAAATCATTAGTAAGTTATTTCTAACTTATTTCTTTCAATCTAATCCATCTTTTTACATGATTTCATTTCAAAATCAAGGGTTTTTCATGGGAATTGGGTGATTTTGGGTAGAACTTAGGATTTCCAAATTTTGGGGATTTGGATCTTAATTTGAGGTTCGGTTTCAAAACAAATTATATATTTGGGTTCGTGGGTGAATGCGTGATCGGGTTTTAGTTCAAACCTCGGGTTTTGACCAAGCGGGCCTGGGGTCGATTTTTGACTTTTTGGGAAAATCATTAGAAAACCTATTTTCATGCATTAGAATTGGTTTATTTAGCATATATTAATGTTATTAAGTACATTGTGACTAGATTCAAGCGAATTGGAATTGGAACTGAGGGCTAAAGCGGTAGTTGAGGCTTGATTGTGTTCGTGGCATTGTGGTAAGTGTTTGGTCTAACCTTAGCTTCAGGGAATAGGAGTTGTGTCTTATTTGCTATGTGTTAAGTGTTGAGTACGACGTATAGGTGTGGTAACGAGTATCTATACGTTAGTGTCAAGCATGCCCGTGAGTCTTATACTATGATTGTTGTGACTCTCTTATGTATTGTCCATGCTTAATATGCTAATTATGAAAGTTAAACAAGGCTTATGAAAGTATTCTTGGTAATTGACCATTGTGGACATTGGCTCAAGTTAAGACTTATGTTGTGAAGTGATTGTGGAAACGAGGTGAGGTATATTATTGATTCCCTTGCCGGGACATTATTGCTTATGATATTATTTTCTCTTGCTGTGATATTGTTGTTATACTATTGTTCCCTTGCCAGGATTCTTTTGTGATTGGTGTTGATTTGTATATTGGGATCGGGTTGCACGCCGCAACAATATTATATAGGATCGGGTTGCACGCCGCAACAAGGAGTAATAAGGATGGACATGGGGGGTTGGGTTGCACGCCTCAACATCATTATATGATTTGGATCGGGTTGCACGCCGCTGTCACGCCACAACCTCGGGAGGCGCGACCGGCGCTCAATCGAGTAAACCCAACTGAGCAAGCCTTATCAAACACTTTCTACCCAATTCATTATAATTAAGGAAACTATGTTTTCGCTTATTTAGACAATAGGAAAGGTTGTACATTCAACATTGATAGTTCATTTTATATCACAACCTTAAACCATAGTTAAGTTTCCAAGGTTCCATCCAGTTACAATCTAGAGAAACAAGAGTTTAGATTTATAACATAGTTCATAGACCTATCTAACACCCGTACATAACCCACATAAATGTCTACAGAGCCTCTAAGGATACAAAAGACAATTATGACAACGCCGGCAACAAGGCCCCGACTATACCTCAAAAGTGGATATCTACAACAAAATATGTACACATAACCCCTTGAAGGAGAAAGGGGCTCACCAAGGCTTTGAGAGGAAGATACTCTGCTATGCGCGATCGGCACTATCCGCTATGGAGCCACCTACATTCATTTAAAAATGTAGCGCCCCCAGCAAAAGAGGCGTTAGTACCATGGAATAGTACTAGTATGTATAACTAAACACCATTTTATTAGAAAGAACTATCATACAAGAACAAGGAAATCACAAAAGACAATCGAAAGCTTTTAACTGAACACCACATTATCAAATACAAGAATCATATAATCTTTCACATAATTTCCATAGCTTTAGTTTGGGGCACTTCATACTGTCCATCATCACTCACAATACCACCGCTTTCTAGAGCAGAGTCCGATCACGACCCGATCGGCTAGGTTGCCTCATTTGAGACATGTACTTCAATCACAATCTTATTCTCCCTTTTCGAAATTTTATATCAGCACAATACCACCATGTGTGCGACATGACGTCCGATCACAGCCCGATCGGCTAGGCCGCCTTATCGAGGCGTTGTTCCTTTCTCATTAATCATCTCGTTTCAATCTTTTATTTCACGTATATCAATTCATAGGCACTTAGGGCCATAATTATCACATCATTTCTATTTTCAATGTTAACCTTGCAATTTGGGACCACAAGCACATACAAAAGCAATTCAAGTTGTAAGCATAGGTAAGATTTCACATAGTTGGCATAACAATCTCAGTTTTAATCTTGACGTGAAGTCTAGGCATTTCAATACATGGTTCATATTCTTCGCACATCTTTAAATATCTAGGATAGTACATTACACACACTGAGGCACAACTTTCATGTATATATATATAATTTCAAAACCAATTCATGTGAAGTAACAATCAATACATCGATCAAGTTTTCAGTCTTACCACATTTGCACATACACTAACGGAGCTCAATTTCTAATAAGAGAGGGTTTTAGCCATACATACCTCAACAGAGCTTTCTTTATATTCTTACAAAATTCCGGGACTTTTAGCAACTTCATTCTTATTTATGAAAATTACAAATTGAACCAAGAATTAGAGACATGATTAAAATTCTAGCTCATTTGAGCACATTATCAAGCACTAGGTGTGCATTGTGATTATAGGACCCTTTTGTGAGAGATTTTCATTATCTTATACCCCAATTACTATCTTTTTAGTTCACAATCTCCCCATACCCTATTATCTTTTATGCATGCAAGAAAAATTCATTTTTATACCTATGAACTCCCAAGCTAATTACTCATTCTAGGGTGAATTTCGAAACCAAAAGCTATGGCTCAAGTTCTTACCTCTTGGGGTAAAGGTCTAGCAGCTTTACTTGATAGTGTTCAAGGGTTTAGGCAAGGATTGAGTGGGGACTTGATGAAGATCACCCTCTCTCTCTAGAACTCCCTCTCTCACTCTATTTGCAGCAAAATAACATTAAAATGGGTCTAATAGGGTTTTTAAATGGGATAGAGTCGGGTTTTAAAAGTTAGAAAATAGGAGCCCCGACGAAATCTGCGATCGCATAATGGACATGCGGCCGGCAAAAGGGACTACAAAAATGGCCCCAAAAACCTAAACAAACTGTCCGGGTATACGACAGAAATGTGGTCCGCATACCTATTCTGCGATCGCATAATGCACCGTAGAACTACCCCTTACAAAAATTCCAAGGGGATTATGCAATGACTATGTGGCCCGTATATTGATTATCCGATCGCATAATTGGCTGCATAGTTGACCTCAAATTAACCATCAAACTGTCTGACTCTGCGGCGACTATGCGGTCAGCATTTGCAAATTTCTAACACATATTCCTAATTTGGTGCTACGAACTTTTGAGTTTTTGAGTAGAAATTTCACGGGGCCTTATAGCCGCAACAGTATTATATGATTGGGATCGGGTTACACGCTGTAACGAGAAATAATAAAAGTGAATATTGATTCGTTATTGTTTTTCCTTATTCATGTTGATATGAAATTAAGGTGTTCTTTATGCTTCTCTACTGAAATTCTGTTAGTACTTGATAGTCCCTGCAGCATGTTCCCCCTTCCTATCTTTAACTGCTAGTTTCTGTTATCATTTTCTATCGTATATGATTTAACTGCACAGGTTTATTTGGTAGTGTTACCCTAACCTCGTCACTACTTCGCTGAGGTTAGGCTCGACACTTACAAGCACATGGGTCGGTTGTGCTAAAACTACACTCTGCACTGTGCAAATCCCGGTACTGGAGCTTTTGAACCATAGCGAGGTTGTTGCCTTTAGTCCAGTGGAGACCCGAGGTAGTCCTGCAGACATTCGTAGGCCTTGGCGTCCCCTTCTATCATTTCCTTCTGTTTTTATTAATTTCAGAAGTAGACTTGTATTTTTCTATTTAGACCACTATTTGTAGTATTCATAGATGGTCCTTGACATTGTGGCACCAGTTCTGGGTGGAGTTGTATTTTGGGTTTCGTACAAGTATTTAGTTAAATTATTAGATTTCGTCTTCCGCATTTCTTTTTCTTATTATTATCCTTTTGTTGATCATATGTTAATTTGTAATTGTTAAAGGAATAAGGAAAAAGGGTAATAAAATCCGTAACACTCGGCTTGCCTAGCTTTCATGAGTAGACGCCATCATGACTCCCGAGGATAGAAAATTCGGGTTGTGACAATATGATGAATATCTCTTTTAAAGAGAAAGTTATACCATCATGGTCAAAATTATATGCAAGATCTGTTTCTTGCATTACCGGTGTCTTTAAATAATCACATTGTCAAAATATTTTAGCGTACAATAAGTACGTGACCAATGACCATTTATGCCATAATAATTATTTTCTTATTTCCTCTCAAACCTCATTTTAGAGGTGAGTGTGGTATATTCACTACCACTAGCACGTTCATATTCTTCCAAGAATGAATATGTATTCAGAAATCACATATTATCACATTCACATCATGGATGGACCATAATCATCTATATGTGCTTTACAAAATCTCATGTCAAATCGATGACAAATATTACTTTTACATAGTGAGGGATTATTTTGAGAATACTTATTGTTCTCATTACCACAATGATGACGATTATAATTTCGTCTATTACCACGTCCATATCCATTGATACCTTTACGGTAATAATTTTATCTTCTTTCAGACTTACTAGACATTGTTACCACATTCTCTTAAGGGAATGAGAATAAAGCAAATTCAATGGGACAGGTTTGCACTTCTTGTGCCCACAATCATACATGAATTTGATCATGGTAATGTATAAAATTTTTACCACTTTGGGTGGTTATAATTTCTTTCAAACTATATTAGAGTTATAATCATAATTTATTGTCTTTGCATGTATTTAAAATCAAATTATAGAATGTCAAGAATTTAAAAGAGAAAAATAAAGTAAAATACTTACCTTAAATCCAGAATTTTAATCATGAAGGAAGTTAATGAAATAATTGACAATCATTATGCTCAATCCCAAAGCTTATACTCAATTGGTTAGAGTCTCGTGTTGATAACATGTTATTAAATAATAAAAGAAGAAGAGTATTACAGAGAAAAGTAGGGAGAGAAAATTCTTATTGATTTGGGATGAATTACAATGGAATAGAGCCCCTCTATTTATAGGCGAAAAGTGACTTAGCCACCAAATAACAAACCCTAAAATCTCTCTAAAATATAGACATTCACCATAAATAAAATACTATTTATAACAAAAACAACATAATTGGAATTTGAATATGCTGGACTTAAAATAGATTGTCAACCCGTTCATCATTACATTAGAATTTTCTCCCATTTGAAGAGAATTCTACTGTTCATATGTAATAATAATGTAACAAAATTTATTTTTATCTTATTAATGCAATATATTTTAACGGCAAAGAAGATTCGATTGAACCCCTTGCCTACGTCTAGCTCCGGTACAGATACTACCTCTCCTTGTCAACATCCAAATCCAGCATGATATTGGATTAAAACAAATGTGATTAATGGGGAAGGAATAATGAGTTAAGTGATAATTTAGGGTCAGATTAGAAATTCACTCAAAAAAGTATTTAGTAATTAGTATGACATAATTTTAATTTTTTTTAGCTGAGATTGACTGTTCCCAAAAAAAATAAAAGAAGTAATCGGCGGACCGACCATCTAGTGAACCTGCGAATTGACCAAAAGATCTGTCTCATAGACAAAAGTTGCATGTAGCGCTCAATTGTTCCGAACTCTTGTCTTATAAGGAGAACTAACTTATGCGCACATTAAAACTAGAACTTATGCCTGATGGGCGCAAAAGTCATTTTCAAGAATTTCGCTAAGTAGGGCTAAACTCCTTATAGTGTCTTTTTTCTGCAATATCTTGCTTTATTTTTTATATGATTGGATTAAAAAAGAATTTCTACATCAACTAAAATAACCATAAAAAATACCATCTAAATATGTAGAGTGACTTTGTAAGTCAAGATGACAAATATAAAATAATTTTTTTATTACAAAACAAACAAAAAAAAATTCTTGAACAATATCCATTAATTGAGTGACAATTTGAGATATCAACTACAACAAAAAGACAAAAAATAGAAAACGAAAGCTCAAGGGAAAACAATGTCATCAGGAATACAAAAGGTGTTTGGATCTTCATCTTGAATCCACCCAAACTTCTCCAAAAATGGATTGGCTGTATTTTTTGGAGGATAATTATCAATGCAATCTTTCCAAACATTTCCATCTCCTAAATCTCTTAACACTTCCCACAAACAACTATTACACTTAAACCCTGCACCAAAGCTGATCATTAGCACTTTATCACCTTTCTTTAATCTTTCTTTAGCCTCCATATAACCCAACACATACCAAAGACTACTTGCTGAAGTGTTACCAAATCTATGCAAAGTCATTCTTGCTGGCTCTAAATCGTACTCACTTAGATTCAAATTTGTTCCAACTCCATCAATTACTGCTTTTCCTCCTGTATGAAGACAAATATGATCTACACCTGTTTTGAAATTGATCACTGGCTTAGCTCCTCCTTTTGTTGAACCCCAATTCATTTTTCTCACAAGTGACACAATTGCAAATCTAAGTAACTCTCTTACTGGAAGAATTAAGGGTGCAATTGTTTTCAAATTATCGATTAGTGCTTTCGTCGCGGCCTTTGGTAGTGTTTTATCAAGGTGGAAACCTACGTGACCTTGATCATCTTCTTTTTGTATGCAACTATCATAAGCTTCATCTTTTGCACCATGGTGTGTTCTAACTAGGTTTTTCAACTGGAACATAGCCTTATTTTTCAAAGCCATTTTGTTTGTCAAAAGAACTGCACACCCCCCTGACCTAAACAAACAATTAGAAAGAATCATAGACCTATTATTCCCTATGTACCAATTTGGACTCAAGGACTCAGATGTTACCATAAGTGCAACCTTATTCTTCTCATTCTTGAAAATATTTTCCACGATATTTATCGATATGAGACTAGCACTGCACCCCATCCCGGTGATATTATACACTTTGATATCTTTCCTCATTTTGTAATAATTGATTATTCGACCAGCTAAAGAAGGCATGCAAGTTAACATGGATATATTCACCACGAGAACATCGATTTCATTAGGGGATATTCCATTTCTTTTCAAGACCTTGTCAATACTATCATGGAAAAATTCTTCCATTTCCAAAATTCCATCTTCATATGTAGGACATGTTTCACGACAATAAAAGACATTTCTTGGTGCATATGTTTGTTCACCAATGCCTGAGCTCACAATAGCTTTTAAGAGAAACTTGTACTCATTTAAGCCAAGATGTTTGTTTCTCCTAATAATTTCCCCCGAAAATCCTGTGCTAAGCATTCGATCATCGGTTGGCTTGTGACATTCGTAGTCCAAAATGTAACAATTTTGGTGTCTTTTTCGATCTATAATCTTCCATATCAAGAAGAGGAGATAAAAGAGAGGAAGACCATAAAACAAAATGGAAATGAGATCCATGAGAAAGAGAATAAGGATCGAAGACTAAATGATAAAGAGAGTGAGAGAAAGGAAAATAGCTAAGTGTTTTTGTACGTCCAACACTCTTGTTTTTTTTAGTGATGAGAAATCTAATTCAAAGTCTTGAGTATAAAAAGAAGGATCCAAGTTGGCACATGTTACTAAATACTATATTTGATACTTATATTTGACTTCTCTCAACTCCCACCAACTGACCGGTGCTTGACCCTAACAAATCTTTAAGGCGGGATATATATATATATATATATATATATATATATATATATATATATATATATATATATATATATATATATATATATATATTATCATAACACATTAGGTATAAAAGAAAGAAAGATTAACTTCTATCAACTTTCTGAATTAACCAAAACTTGTTAGGGGTTTGTTATGATTTTATTATCATATTTGGTTTTCATGTCTGTTGAAAGAAAGGAAAACGTATTTACGATAATTGGGTTTTTCTTCTTTTAGAAGAAAATTATAAATCCCTCGTATTTGGCTAGTACCTTTCTTGGAAGAAAAAGTTTGGACTTTCATAAATGTGGATCCTTCTTCTCATTCACGAGCATCCACAATGTAGTCATAAGTGGTTTGAGAGTCTTATTTAGGAAGAGAACTTTTCGGGACAAATATTAATGTGTCACTTGTATTTACCTCATTGTGAAGTTGTTCTCTCGATATTTTCTACTCTCTTTTATATAGTGGATTGCTCATCTCCATTATGGACGTAGATCAATTGACCTAATCACGCTAAATACTTATGTCTCTTTTGATATCTTTTTCTTTTGTTATTTGATTGATCGTCGTTCAAGGTTTGCTTTACCAGCTTCGGTATGACACCGGGTTCTTTCGGTCCTAACAAAACTGACCATCGTTATTATAGGCATATATATATATTTGTATACACATTAGGTATAAAAGAAAGAAAGATTAACTCCTATCACTTTCTGAACTTACAAAAACTGACAATCTTTATTACAGGGCAATATATATTCACACACATTATTACGTGCTACTATTGCCTGTCCATGGGCTAAATATATACATTTGTCTTTTTAAGTTTCAAATATGTTTAGGCATTTCTTGTACTATTTTGTTAAGAACATTGTCTCCTATCTATTTGGAAAAATACAAAAGGTTGCAATTAATGGAACATGTATAGTTAATAATTATGAATACGCAGCCAGTAACCACTATGTGCTTACAATCTAATTCTAATGTTATCTCCCCTGCACCTTCTCTAATCTCCCCATGCGCAGTAAAAATAACCAAAGAAATAATACACATATATCTACTATTCTGATTGTAAAATTCCCGCTCTAAGAAAGTACCTCTCTATAACAACAGTCCTATATAATAGTCATTCATTATAAAAGTTAAGTTTTATATGGAAATAATTTTAATATTATATTATAATATATGTCCTCTAAAAAGCAGCCAAAAAATATCGAAACAAACGAGATTATTATAAAGACGTTTGACTGTATATATCTTTTTATAAGTTTCTGAAGTTCAATAAATCAGGCGTGGGAGGGATTCATCGTTTTTCTTGGCCGTTGAATTAACGTCGTTCATTCGAATGAAATAGAATAGTGTAGTACATAAAAATTTAGATACGAAGAAATTAAAGATTACATGTCAAGAAAAAAGAAAAAAAGACATCCTCGTGTATTACTTCTCTAGGCTTCTTTGTAACTTGTAATTTTTTAGTGTATATCTCGTGGCTACCATGATCCTAAATAGAAAAGTATGGAGGTTGGAGATTAGGCAAAAGATTAATAGGTAGTCGAGCGATTATTATCAATATCATTTTTTGCTCCATCTTCAGTGGGAGAACTTGGTTGTAGTTTAGAACATCTTATTTGGTCCATCTTGTGCTTGTCAGTGTCATTATTATTATCTTATTATTATTGTCTTATTCTTCATATTTATTAGTATTGTTTCTTTTTATTTGGATATTTTACTACTTTTGCCGTAGTACTTTCCTTTCATTTCTACCGTATATATATTCACCATAACTTTTTATTCGTGCTCTTTTTTTCATGCCAGTTTTAAAAATACTTTTCTTGATTCTATCGGAAACAATTATTCTATCTTTCACAAGGTAAAGATAAGGTCTATGTATATCCTGTTAGGTTTCGCGAATGGGTGTGAATGTAAAATGGAAGAGGTACCTTTTGAATTGCACCTCTTCATCTCACCCTTTCATTGTCTATAAATTCAGAGTTTAAGCCTCATTTTTTAAAGATGGAAAATCTGAAAAACATCTCCCCTTTTTTCTACATAGTTGCATTATTTTTCAAATAAACAAAAGTGTCAAGTGTGATTTGCTCCGTTTATTGAGTTCGCTGAAGTTCTATAATTTCGATTGCTAGTATTACAAAATAGTTTTTTCGTTCTATTCTAGGAGGAAGTAATCTATAACCTTGGAAAACAATGAGGTGATTAAATTCCTTAAGGACACACAAGCAACTTGTGAGCTCAGAAATTATTATGTTTTGTTTTATTGAATTAATGTTTCTTTACTTCTCCGATTGTCTGATTTCAAATACAGATTACTAACATATCCCCCCCCACCCCCGGACTCTATTTTGTGGGATTACACTAGGTATATAAGCAATCCAAACTCTCAACAAAATATAAAAGAGGACCACAAGCATGTGTAAATACCTCAATGTACTCATGTGGACACTCCTCACCCAATGACAATATCTCAAATATCCATGTTGATGTTTTTGACCCATTTTTCTTTTCTTTGTTGATTCCTCTCAATGAAATTTTTCATGTTGCACTAAGTTACTTACTGATGTATGCGTGCGGTCCGGGAATACTTTGGGGTGAACACCCATTTGAACTAGATAGTCTCCTATCACTAGGCTCACCAATCAACCTGGACTTTTTTAATTATTATTCCTACCGGATATAAAAAAAAACCATAAGAATTGTTTCCAGCCATGAGTTCCCCTATGGCATAAGCGCTCTTGGGTGGGGTGGGCCATTCCATCAAATCTTTAAGAAGGGGACCAATATCGTATTTGATGGTCGGTATGGTGATAGGCTGCGTTTCTACGACTGCCTTCCCAACCGTTGAAAGATTGAGCGAGAACGGTAAGGGGCACATAAACAAAAAAGTCATTGTGCGGGGATGCGATTAGCCAAGCTGGGGAAAAAAAGCAGTCAGACCATACTGAAGTCTTGGCATCGAGAGAGATTTGAGATTCCGTAAGTAACACAGTGAGTGTTTTCTAAGAAGGGCTTAGAAAAAGAAAATAAAATAGGAATAATCGCGTTGGTCGTAGTAGATCAACTTTCATGCTATTTCTTGCTCCAACATGAAAGTTCCATTTCAGGGAAGGATGACGTACTATGATACTTTATATTTTGTCGAGCCCTACTTTGGTCTCTAGTTTGATGGTTATAAGTGCTAAAAATCCGGTACATTCCGTTTTGTTTCTCATCCTAGTCTTTTGCAACACTTCAGGTTTACTTCTTTTGCTAGGTCTTGACTTCTTCGCTTCACTTCAGGGCATGTCCTTCATTGTGGTCAGTACTCCATACTGTGTGGCAGCGAAGCTTACAATTGTTCACTAATTATGATAGTTAACCAAGGCCTCTTTCCTCCTTCATTTTCTGCCCGCTCGTAGGGGTCAGGACCCTTATTCAGAAAAGGAAAGGGCTTTTTTTTTTTATAGATATTGAGGTTGAGTAAGGGGGGAGGAGCTTGAAGAGCGAAGCTCTTTTGCGGAATTGGAATTTTTTTATAGTGCAAATTCCATAAAACGTGACCCAAGATCCATGATACGAAAACCAAAATCAGAATAACGAAGAAAAAGACATCATGATGTAAGTTTGTTATTCCTTACATTATAGGTGTTGCTGTGTCTTGGGATCCTAATTTCCATGTTTTCGTTGCATCACAAGGAGAAATTGTGAGGAATAGCCTTTCTAGAACAATCATTTGATTTGGTTCATTTTTGACTTATTCTACAATAATCCAAACTGCAGCGGCACCTCACGAACTTCTTACTGGGGAAATCTATAATAGGCATTTGTGTAGGATTAGTAAAATAGGAGAAGTGCCTTTACTTTCAAATGACAACTGCTTCTTCCTACTGCAAGGGCGTTGAAACCGAACCGCCCCCGCCCGATCAAGTACCTGTTGCTTCGCTGGTAGGCCTACTTAGGTCAGGGTTCCAAACCTCAGTTCTTACCAACTTCCAGTGTTTAATCTAAATCTTTCTAGCTAGAGCTCGATTGAATAAGGATCATTGATTCCCTCTGCTGTCAATTGCTTATTCATTCATTGCGTTCAGCCGGTGCTCCTTTCTCATCTCAAACCATAACTACTCTGAATGTTAGGGAAGATAAGGGAAGACCGCCTGAGTGAAGTGACCGAAGGAACTTGACTTATCCGAACTGAATGATAGTGGCTTAAAGCATTGCCTATCACGAGAAGCCTCACTTAAAGAGGTACCTTTTGAATTGCACCTCTTCATCTCACCCTTTTGTCTATAAATTAGGAGGTTTAGCCTCATTTTTCAAAGATGGAAAATCTGAAAAACTTTTTCCCTCTTTTCTACGTAGTTGCATTATTTTCCAAATAAACAAAAGTGTCAAGTATGATTTGCTCTGTTTGTTGAGTTCGCTGAAGTTCTGTAATTTCGATTGCCAATATTACAGAGTAGTTTTTTTGTTCTATCCTTTGGGGAAGTAATCTATAACCTTGGGCAGCAGTGAGATGATTAAATTCCTTAAGGACAAAAGCAACTTATGGTATCGAAAATTATTATGTTTTGTTTTATTGAATTAACGTTTCGTTACTTTTTTGATGGTGTGATTTCGAACAGAGATTACTAAGGAATTTAACATAATTGATTATTCGGATGGTGTGACAGAGAAATTTTAGAGTAAAGTTTTGGCAGTCTATTTGGTATGGAGAATAACAAATGAACAGTATCTTCCGCGAAATCTAATTGGTGTTTTCGCAAGTATTTAGTGTTGTATGTCCACCCAAGTAGTTGCCATACAATTTGACTGGCTATAATTCTGGTCACATGGTCATTGTATTGGTATGGAACAGATGTTCCAACAACAACAACATATCCAATATAATTTTACGGGTGGGGTCTGAGAAGGGTCATGGGTACGCAGACCTTACCCCTACCTGGAGAGATAGAAAGACTGTCTTTGAAAGACCCTCGGCTCAAGAAAAGGTGAAAAGGAAGAATAAGGGAGAAGAAGAGGAGGAAAGATGGGGAGGAGGGAGAAAGGCGATAAGCAAAGAGGATAAAAACTAGTATCAAATAGTAACCATCAGGGAGCAACAATATCCAGCAAAAGGGAAGAAAAAGTAGCATCAAACAGTAACAATCAGAGAGCAACAATTCTAGTAGAAATTTACAAAAACAAAGGATGTGGTTGTAAAGTACCAAATACAATAACAAACTAGAATGAAGTAACTTTCAACCTACAACAAGAATATTACTAGTACTACTTGTGAACCTATGAAAAACTCGCAACTACCTGTCAACCCACTACCTTAATCCTCGACCTCCACACCTTCATATCGCTGGTCATGTCCTCGGTTAGGTGAGGCACCGACAAGTCTAACCTAATAACCTCTCCCCAATACTTCTTAGGCCTACCTCTGACCTTCCTCAAGCCCGTCATGTTCAACCTCTCACACCTCCTAACCGGGGCATCTATATTTGTCCTTTTCACATGCCCAAACTATCGCACCTCGATTACTGTAACTTGGCTTCCATAGATGCCACTCCCATCTTGTCCTTGTTAACTTCATTCCTGATCTTGTCTTTCCTGGTATGACCACACATCCATCTCAACATTCTCATTTCTACTACGCTCATCTTTTGGACATGGGACTTCTTGACAGACCAACACTAAGCTCCATACAACACAGCCGGTCTAACCACCACCCTATAGAATTTGACCTTAAGTCTAGGCGGTATATTCTTATCACATAAAATCCCCGAAGCTAGCTTCCATCTCATCCAACCCACTCTTATGCGGTGAGTAACATCCTCGTCAATTTCCTCGTTGCCTTGGATTATACACCCAAGATACTTGAAACTATCTCTTGTGGGAATGACTTGAGTATCAATGTTTACTTCTACTTCTTCTTCATGCCGCTCCTGACTAAACTTGCACTCTAAGTATTCAGTTTTTGACCTACTTAACTTGAAACCTTTGGATTCCAGCGTCTGTCTCCAAACTTCCAACCTAGCGTTAATAATCCCTCGCGTCTCGTCAATCAATACTATGTCATCAGTAAATAGCATGCACCATAGCACCCTCCCTTGCTCGTGACGAGTCAAGACATCCAACACTAGGGCAAACAAAAATAGGGTAAGGGCTGATACCTGATGTAACCCCATCTCCACTGGAAAATGTTTCGAGTCTCCTCCTACAGTCCTCACCCGAGTCTTAACGCCTTTGTACATGTCCTTCATCACCCTAATGTATACTATGGTGACTCCTCTAACCTCCAAACACCTCCATAGCACCCCCCTTAGGACTTTGTCATAAGCCTTCTCAAGGTCAATGAACACCATGTGCAAATCCTTTTTCCTCTTCCTATACCTTTCCACCAGTCGTCTCACAAGGTGAATGGCTTCTATGGTTGACCATCCTGGCATAAATCTGAACTGATTTCAGATATAGATATGCATGTCCTCACATGGAACAGATGTTCCAATCATAAGAATTCAAGTACGTGAAAACCAAGAATTGTGTTCACTTTCCACTATTTCAAATCTCACTTGGGTGGTACAAAGAGATATTATTACTAGTACAGATAGTGTTTGATCATGCACATCATAAAAACGAAGTCAATCATCATATAGATGAAGGCTTAAAGTTTGTCGGATTCTGGCCACATAAAATTCACAAGTATAAACGAAATCTACTTATCAAGTTGTGGGTTTGAACAAGTGAAACTATGGTCACCGCACAGAAGAAAACCTAGGATTCAGTGATCGCGGAGACACCATAACATTCAATATAAATTTATTACTACTTATAAAGATTGATATAGGAGCCAATACTAATACTTGACTGTTTCTTGAAGACATTTACAAGCATATATAATGTTTTTGTGGAAGTTACTAGGTGTCGATGACCCCTCTTATTAAAATGTGTGTCTGTGTCACGCCCCGAACCTAGGCCTGGGCGTAACACGACACCCAGTGCTTGACTACTATGACCGAGCGAATCAACTTGCTGGCTGAATCAACATGTGATAAAGTCTATATTTACCATCTCTACTCAAGAATACGTGTATACTGTGATAAAACACAGGGCTTTCTGCTGCTTGACTTTCACTTGTTGACAATTCGGACACTTGGCCATAAAGTTTGCGACGTTCCTTTTCATGTCGTTCCATCAATAAATCTCCTTGAGCATGATACTTTTTTGGGGAACCTAGATGGATAGAATACCTGGAATTATGAGCTCTTAACATGATCCTTCCTTTCTAAGTCTACGTCTGTAACACACAATCCCTCTTAGTACCTCAAAGTACTATCATCTCCCCCTTGTTCAAAATCCATCGTCTTAAGCTTTCGAATACCCTCTTTCAGTTACAACAAGTAGGAATCATCAAATTGTTTCTCTTTCACTTAGGATATTAAGGAGGAAAAAGTCTTGTTCTGGACAACAACTCCACCATCTTCGTAATCCGAAAATCGAACTCCTAGCTTGGCTAAGAAGTGAACTTCTTTCACTATAGTACTCTGGTCTTCCTCAATCATGGGCTATATTTCCCATACTAGATTATCTTTTTTAGTTACTTCTTGAAAACACTTATAGTATTGTTGTGACCTAAGCCTTTGACCAATACTCCGAAGATTATAGTCCCGTGCAATGGCACTACCCTCGTGATACATAATTGTGCATAATTTTGTAGTTTTTATATCCCATGCTATCTATGCAGATTTTTAAATCTCCAACTGGACTTAATGACGATTTTCGCATCCCCCCCCCCCCCGTAGACCAAAGGTTAAGGTCTTGTATATGCAGAACCTTCTCTTTAGTTAGGATCCGAACAACTTTTCTTATCTTCTGCAATTCTTGTACTTTACGTAAATGACGACTCAACTTCCGACGTACTTCTAAGAAATCATTCTTTACTAGAAAAAACTAAATTACTTACATAAAAGGAAAGCTAATGTATTGACAACTATCATTACAATCTTAATGATTTAACTCTGCTCACACTGTCAATCTTGGGGAAATCCCTTTTTGATAACTCTTAAAGGCTATTCTTTCGTAGTTTTCTCTCTTACTGCTAGCTAATTTTTTTCACTCTCACTGTACTTAGGGTTTAACTTAAACTCTTTGGGTTCTAACACACGTTTGGTGTTTTAAATTATTAATCACTAACTAGTGTTGACTTGGATAAGTAAATCAAGTTGTAACTCTACTAACTCTCCCGAAATTGCTAATTCACTATATTTACTCAAAAGTTACATACTATTCTTTTACTAACCATCTGCTAGCATCATGTTCTCTTATTCTACTTTGAATAACTAAAGTGAAGCATACAGTTATTCTTAACTTCCCTCAATATCTGACTCTATTCTACAGTCGCATACTATCCATTTTTTTTCTATATACATGGTTCACACTTAAGGAAATTTCGTCTGCCTTAAACAAATTTGGAATATCTAACCCCAAACTTTCTATGCACTTCAAAGTCATATCAGATTATACACATCTGGGGTAAACACTTAATCACATAACCTAAGGGGAAACTGTCATATCTTTTATCTCATAATAATAGCTACTTCTTATAATAACTTACTAACGTAGTACTTTCTAGTTTCGATTTGAAAAAATCTGAGTAACTTAAAATAATTCCCTGATATTAAATAGTGACTGCTTTTGGTTCTCATTTCGTACATCCTATTTTCTTAGTCATATGCATGAGTCGTGCGAAAAATACATATTTGGTAATATCAAACATTTCTGCCTCCTAGGTATTTTCCCTTAGGATTTTTTCTGTCCAAAACTATAGTGATCAATTCTATGCTCGCTGCGCTTAAACTCTTAACTTGTTACATCGTGGGGTCTGATATCTAAACTATCATCATCCCACATATGGCTCCATTTTCGAGAATTAAATTGAAATTGTTTAGTGAGGTAAAACACATACCGATACACTACCATACACAAACTTGTCCTTTAGAGTATACCATCATATAATAAATCACTTCTTGCACCATTCAGACATTCTTGGGTCTTAATCCAGACCTAAAACATGCGAAGATTTCGCTATAACCATTGTTATTTACATTTTCTTTAAGCACTCATAGGCATCACTATATAGTCACAAGTCAGCAGAGTTTGGATACACTAAATATTGGAGATCTATTAACTAAATAACTGAATACTGGCATACTGAATAATCATAAACCTGTTAACTGAAAGACTGTATAACTGGCAACTGAGGTAAATTGATAACCATAAAATATGATAACTTCTTTTGTACTTTCTGATAAGATTATGCTCTAATCTGTACTATAGCATCCTTTCAAGTCTCATTTGTTACCAACCTATACTCCATAATTATACCCTAATGGGCAATCATCTTTTTTAGGACCTTGGATTTTTTTCTGCCCATCACTTGGGCATTCAATACGTCTGGAGTTCGATGAGAAGAAAAGGTTACCTATTACTCTAAGTTTCATGGCACGATCTAGAATAAAAAGAAATAAGACAATCCTGAATGTCTTGGTAGTTAACCGCTCAGATGCATGACCGACACATATATATATAAAGCAAACTCTACTGGACACGACTTTATAGACTCCCTAGGACATTTGAACCTAATGATCTGACACCAAGTTTTGCCATTCCCCGAAGCTGGGCCTAAACATAACACGACACCCAGTGCCCGACCAAGCAAACTAATTTGCTGGCTAAATCAACATGTGATATCATAACATATTGAAAGCAGAAAATAAACTAACACATGTTGACACATTGAAAGTCTTAATGACATAAATCAAAGTGAGAAAATACTAATATAGGTCTGAAACATATATGTAGTCAACATTGCTTAAAATGAAAAGCAAGCGACTCTGCCTAAATGTTACTCTAGTCTATGAAGCCTCTAATGAAGTACTAGAAATGCTAGTTATATGTAAATATTGAAAAACTGTAAAGTAATGGTAATGCCTCGAAATAACTGGGGCTCACCAAGTAGCTGGTACGAGAATCCTAGCACTCTGAATCGTCAACCTATAAATAATTACCTGCATCGTGAGATGCAGTCCCCAGACATAAGGGATGTCAGTACATTTAAATTGCACTGGTATATAAAACAATTGAAAAAAATAACTATAAATACTGAAAATGATACTGAGTTGATAACTGATAATTGATAATTGATAACTGAAATAATAACTTTTGAAATTGAAACTGAACTGATAACTGATAATTGAACTGAACAAAGGATGTAAGGATTTGAATACTTTCTCTTCTGAATGATGAACTGCCTATTTATCTGATTAATAAATAGCGGCCTCAGGCCCAATATATATGTGCACAAACTGTGACCTCAGGCCAAAGTATACATATACATAACTACAACCTCAAGCCCAAAGATGCATAAACTACAGCCTCAGGCCCAAATATGCATAAATCATTAACTACGACCTTAGGTCCAAATACAGGGGTTCTACATTCAGGAATTTAAAATCAGGAACTAAGAATCATACTGCAATACGTGATACTAAAATACTGAATCATATTGAGTTACATGATATCGGATGCTGAATAGAACTAGACTGAGACATGTATTCATGAACTAATCATGAAAACTGAAACTTCAACTGTTATGACATGCTAAGTAATCTAGACTGAGATGCATGGGCATCATACCCAAGTCTATATTGATTACGCACTAATTTCACAACGTTCAGAATGAAAGCCATGAATGAGTTACGAAGCTAGAGAATAGAAGTTCTGTAACTATTCAAGGAACTAGGCATAACTATATTTCTGAGGCAATTAGTAACGTCGTAAAAGAAATGTAGTGTAGGGAGAATCATTAACATTCCCAAACATAGAGAGTTAGCCTCACATACCTTAACTTCCTACTCTTGAGCGTAATACAACATTCGACAACCCTCTCAACTTTAATCTATATCAATACAAGTCAAAGGAATTCCATATTAGCAATAATACTCATGTTTTGGTCACTTAGTTATTTTATCAAACACTTGGTGGACATAAAGTTTCAAAACCCTTATTAATGGTGTTTCTACACCCAACTACCCATTCTCTTGCACCTAGATAATTCTAAAATCTCAAATTTCTTATAATTAATATCATTCTTTATCATCCATAAGATAAACAATACCCTTAACCAATTATCAACAATCAACAACCCAAACCTATAACTGTTCATGGTTTTATATCAAATTCATCAACTCATATCTCATGAACTATAGTCTATAATCATTAATCCATACTATAATCAAGTAGAGGGTGAAGTTATTATCTTTTTAATGTTCAATCCTCTTGAATTCGAGTTCTAGGGTTTCTTTCACAACCATGATGTCCCAATTGAATATGTAATGATTTGAAGGGTTACCCATGTTAATAAGGTGTTGGAAATTTGAAATCAACTTAGAATCATCATTAGAACTTACCTTGAATGAGGAGGGACCTTGGAGGAAGTTAGATTCTTGAGAGCCTCCCTTTCTAGAGCAAGTTTTTGTATTTTGGGGTGTGGGAGATGAAGTAGGGATTTTAAAACAGCTTCTCGGGTGCGCCTCCATGCAGCTGAAGGACCAACTGCGCACATGAATGCTCAGTAGGGCAGTAGCACTGCCATACATGTGCGGTCGTGCAACTGGGCGCGCATACTATGCATTGATAGTAAAACACACATAACATTTTGCTCAGAAATTCATTTGGTCTCCACAATATATTGTTGGAAAGTTATTTCAAAGGGACACAACTTTTATGTTTTAAGTTGTCTGAAATTCCCAACATATTTTCATGCAATACTGATATAAGTTAGACCTTCCATAAACTTAGTCAATTTTATCGAATCTTATGCGCCAACTCTCTGTCTTGATTCAAAAATAACTATTTTCTCCCATTCTCATCTCGATGGGACTTAACATGTCTAAAATGTCATACTAATATTCATTTAACACGTTCACACCTAATCCGAATTTGCGGAGTGTTACATTATCTCCCCTTGGGATCATTCATCCTCGAACGATTGTCTTGACTGTAACTACGACTAACTATGGACCTTAAACGGGCCTGGCAGAAGCATGTGAACACTGAACTTTCATGAACACTTGTATACTAAACTGAATGAATACATGATTACCGAACTGAATATGTACTAAACTGGATGACTAATAAACTGACTGAATACTGAGCTGGCATGAAAATTTAAGTACTAAACTGGAGTGATATCTCAGCACTGAACTGACATGAGTATGTAAGTGTTGAACTGACATGAGTATCTGAGTACTAAACTGACATGAATGTTTGAATACTGGAAACTTGAATATTATAACATGACACATAAGATACTGGGTGTACAACTGCCAATTCTGTCTAACTCATAAGCTACATGCCCGATCCTTGTAGGATCCTATACGGCCTAATGTATCTGGGACTAAGCTTTCCTTTCTTCCTAAATATTATAATACCTTTCATAGAAGAAATTTTCAAAAACATCCAATCAACAAGTCGAAACTCTAGATCTCTGCGCCGCACGTCTGAATAGGACTTTTGGCAGCTCTAAGCTATCTTCAAACTCTGTTGAATCAACTTGACTTTCTCCATAGTCTGATAGACCAAATTTGGTCCCAAAAACTCTGCTTCACCCACTTTGAACCAACCAATTGGCGATGTGCACCTTCACTCGTACAGAAATTTCTAAGGTGTCATCTTGAAATTAGAACGACAACTGTTATTATAAGCAAACTCAATGAGAGGTATGTGATCATCCCAATAACCTTTAACATCAAGGACATAACCTCAAGTGTCTGAATAGTGCACTCTGCTTGGCCATCTTTCTAAGGATAAAAAACTATGCTGAGGTTTACTTTTGTGTCTAATTCTTTCTGAAAGGTCTTCAGAAGGTTCGTTGTAAACTAAGCACCATGATCTGAAATGATGGACAATGGAGTCTCACTAAATCGGACGATTTTTTGAATGTAAACTTGGCATAATCTTCTGTTGAATTTGTGGTCTTTACTAGCAAGCGGTGTGCTGACTTGGTAAGTCGAACTACAATCACCCAATCAAATCATGCTTTCAAAATAAGCGAGATAATCTTTTAATAAAGTCCATATTTACCATCTCTACACAAGAATATGTGTATACTGTAGTAAAACATAGGGCTTTCTGCTTGACTTTCACTTACTGATAATTCGGACACTTGGCCATAAACTTTGCGACGTTCCTTTTCATGTCATTCCACCAGTAAATCTCCTTGAGCATGATACTTCTTCGGGGAACCTGGGTTGATAGAATACCTAAAGTTATAAGCTTCTAACATGATCCTTCATTTCTAAGTCCATCTATGTCTAGAACACACAGTCCCTCTGTTCAACTGCTAACTCTTCAACTTTTTGCTTAGGCTGGTTGTGCTCCATATTCACAGCATTTAGAGTTCAATATTAGGAATATTTTCTTCAAATTTTCTCCTTAACACTTGTCAGGTGCTACAAAAGAAATCTTGAAGACAAGTTAACTAAACAAAAATAAAAATAAAATAAAAAATAAAGCTAATTCTTGAATTAGCACTAACAATTATTTTGAACACTATTGATTGTCAATCCCCGACAACAACGCCAAAATTTAACGAGCGCAAAACTCAACATGAAATTGATCCTCGCTAATCAAAGATAGTATAGTATAATAATCGTCTCCGAAGGGATTGGATTTAAACAAAGCTCAAGTGATTTCTAGCTTAATGTTATTTAGGATGATTAAAACTTGATTTGTAATGGTTATGAACTACGATTAACTTGGAAAATTGAAATAAACTTAGAATCATCATTATAACTTACCTTGGACAAGTAGGAACCTTGGAGGAAGTTAGATTCTTGAGAGTTTCTCTTTCTAGAGCAAGTTTTTTGTGTTTTGGGGTGTGGGGGACGAAGTAGGGCTTTTGAAACGGCTTCCCGGGTGCGCCTCCATGCAGCTGAAGTTCCAACCGCACACTTGAACGCGCAGTAGGGCAATAGCATTGCCACACATGCACGGTCGCATACGGGACCATCCGGGTGCGCACCTGGGCGAGCATACTGCACATTGTCTAGTAAAACACACATAATATTTTGTTCAAAAATTTGTTCAGGATCCACAATACATCGTTAGAAAGCTATTTCAAAGGGCTATAACTTTCATGTTTTAGGTATTCCGAAATTCCCAACATGTTTTCATGAATTCCTGATATAAGATAGACCTTTCGTAAACTTAGTGGATTTTATTGAATCTTATGCACCACACTCTCCGCCTTGATTCCAAAATAACTATTTCTACCTATTCTCATCCCGTTGGGACTTCACATGTCTAAAATATCATACTAATATTCATTTAACACGTTCATACCTAATCCAAATTTGCAGAGTGTTACAGTCCGCTTCTTTCTCTACCAAAGGGAAAATAACAAATAAGCGAGATGGCCTTTGAAAGAATCTACGTTTTGTAGGACAAACGAGAAAAAAAGAAGTAAAAACGTGGTTGTTCCTCTTGATTTGATTCTCAAAGAATTTTGTATGCACTTGTTGGAGATATACCCTGTGCGATGTTTGTTTAAGAAGCCGATTTGGTGCCTGAAGGAAAATAGGATCCTAACAGCATCCGCTCCCAAAGAGGTTGGACGAAGAAGCCCCATGTCAAGGGATGCGATAAATCGTTGCAAATATTGCAAACGAATGATACTAAGTCACGATCCAAGAAGAAAGTGGCAACAAAATCGGATTCTATTTTCTTAAATTCATAATTTGTATATATTTATCATTTTTGTTCTTTCTGAAATTTGATTTCATAACTGTTAGGATAAATGACTTATTTATGTGATTATGTCACATATATATTATGTCTTGCATGCACATTAATTAGGAATAACTAAGGTTATATTAGTTATTTCTTTTGGTATATTACTTTGGTAGCATGCTCGAAATTTGTAAAAAGATTATTTTCAAAGTTGTAAGACATGAATGAGGCTTACATTAATATCTAAAAATTATTTTGAGATCATGAAGATGATATGTTATATGTATACGTGTTTGGAACAATAAAGATATGCATATGCTAGTTTGATAAGAATAATATATCAAACTGTTAAAATATTAGGGGTACAATGGTTTAGTTAAAAAGCCATTGGACGCGAAAATTAAAAAATACTTGTAATTTTCTACCTCTATTCTAGGGACTAAAATCCTCGCAATTTTTTTACTTCCGTTATGGAGACTAAAATCTTCGTGATTTTCTACTCCTGTTTCAAGATTAAAATTTGCGTGATTTTTACTCAATCTTTGAGATTGAAATTGTCATGGTATTCTATTTATTTTTAGAGATTAAAGTCTGAATGACTTTGTACCTCGATTGTTTACTCGGGTTGAAGAGTAAATAATTCTTCGTTTTATTAATTCGGGTTGTGCCAAATATTACTCGATTTGAAAATTAAAAACTTCACTGTTCACTAAATCTGATTGTGTCAGATATTACTTGGTTTGAAGATTAAAAACTTCATCGTTAATTAATTCTGGCTATGTCGTGATACAAATAACAGTTGATGTGGTTGGCTCTACAAAGTAATCGGGGCGATGAATGTGAATCTCCTTTTGGAAAAATATGTTTGGAATATGGTATTATTCATCAAACATCAGCCCCTTGGTCACCACAATCTAATAAAATTGCAGAAAGAAAGAATAAAACGGTAAAGGAGATGATGAATGCCTTATTGATAAGTTCTGGTTTACCCCAGAACTTGAGGGGAAGTTATTATTACAGCTAACCGAACACTCAGTCGAGTTCCCCATAGCAAGAGCAATCCATTCCATATGAAAAATGGAGTGGAAGGAAGCCCAACTTAGATATTTTAAAGTGTGGGGTACTTAAATAAAGTGCAAGTTCCTAAACCCAAAAGGGTAAAGATCGTACTAGAAATTATTGATTGTGTTTTTATAGGATATGCAACAAATAATAAGGCATATCATTTTTTGTTCATAGATATTCATATTAATATGGTAATCGAATCAGATAATGATGAATTCTTTGAGAATATTTATCCGTATAAAAAGAAATATGAGTTTTTAGTGAAAAATCTAAGTGACCTTGGGAAGAAGCACATGAACGTACGTTGAATTAGAAAAATCCAAGACGTAGTAAACGTCTAAGGATAAATACTTCCTTTGGACCAGATTTTCTGACATTCTTGTTGGAAAATAAGCCTCAAATATTTAAAGAAGTAATGTCTTGCTCGAAAGAACATTTTTAAAAAGAGGCAGTCAATAGTAAGATAAAATCCATATTAAGTATTCATACTTGGGAACACAAGCTTGCATTAAATTTAACAAAATACGTGGAAGAAAACAGGTACACAAATACATCCACAACGCCCGATCCTGGTGTCACTAGTCATGAGCCTCTAAGATGTTGTCCAGTACTGTCTACTCAATACAAAAGGAAAATAGTGAAATAAATAACACTAAGGATAGGAAGGAGAAAGGCAGGGCTAAGAACGCCGTGCAACTACCTTGCTATCTCCAGAAATACTCAGAAGCTGCTGAAAGCTCTCACTATGATGATATGGCACCTGGATCTGCACACAAGGTACAGGGAGTAACGTGAGTACGCCAACTCAGTAAGTAACCAAAGTAAATAAAATCTGAGTACAGTGACGAGCATTTAAATCATATACACAATCTAACATAAAATCTCAATGGAAATATCAAAGTCAAATCCGTAGTTCAATTTCATAACAACTCGTAAAAACTTCAGTTTCAATGAAACTTATTTATAATATTTGTTCAACACATTTTTTAGTAGAGGCTCAGTATAAAGAAGAGTGAAAATAGTAATTTCATAAACAAGCCCCTCGGACTAAGCATTGGTCATATATATATATATATATATATATAACCCCTCGGGCAGCCTCGCAGTCACTCGTGACTCAGCTCTGTCAATCAGCACTCTCACTCAACACTCATGCTCAATAAGATATCTCATAATAATAACCGCTGCGGCGTGCAGCCCGATCCATAATATATAGTCGACAGCGCTCACTGGGGGTGCGCAGACTCCGGATGGGCTCCTACAACCCAAGCGCTAAATCGTTGCGGCGTGCAACCCGATCTATATAAATATCGTTGTGGCATGCAGCCTGATTCATATATATATATATATATATATATATATATATATATATATATATATATATATATATATATATATATATATATATATATATATATATATATATTCTTAACGGGTTTGGCCCCTCTTAGTCGTTAACCTCACAGCCACTCGGGCATTTTAGTGAAAAATTAGGGAAACTCAACCCAAACAAATTTCAAATATTTAAAGCAGAGTAATGAAACTAAATCAAAAGTAAACAGGTAAAAATCATGACTGAGGATATGCTTTCAAATCAAAACAGTATGAGGAAAGTTGTAAAATAACTCTGAGGGTCCAAACAGTTCGGCACAAGGCCCAAACATGGCATTCAACCCAAATTGATAGGTTCATTTCTAAAACACATAAATATCACATAGAGTTTATCAAAATAGATAATTCTACAGTTGTCACGGGGCGGACCAAGTCACAATCCCTATGGGTGCACACCCACGCACCCGTCACCTAGCATGTGCGTCACCATATTTACCAAAACAGTACAAATTCCAGGGTGTCATACCCTCAAGTTCAGATTTACAATCCTTACTTACCTCGAATCGGATGAAAATCTACTCCGCGATGCTTTTGCCACTCGACTCGGCCTCAAATTGCCCCAAATCTATCCAAAATCAGAATCATAACATCAATATAAGCTAAGGAAACAAATCTCACGAAAAATAATCAAATTACATCAAAAATTCCGAAATATGTCAAACCCGACCCCCGGGCCCACATCTCAAAATCCGATAAAAATCATATCACTAGAATCTGTATCCTCCCACAAGTCCATACATACCAAAAACATCAAAATCGAACCTCAAATGGCCTCTCAAATCCCCAATTTATACTCTCCAATTTCAAGCCCTAATTCCCCAATTTTAACCTTTAAATTTCACTAATTTCATGTCTATAAGTTAGAAATCACCATAGAATAGAGTATTGAGTTCAAAAACCTTACCTCCAAGCTTTACCCCTCGAATCCCTCTTCAAATCCTCTCAAAAAGCTTTAAGCCCGTCTCAAAAATGGTGGAAACGGGCAAAAATTTGCGAAGGGAAGCTTATATACTTTCTGACCCAGGGATTCCGCAATTGTGGTCCTTTTCTCGCTCCTGCGGTACCGCTTCTACGGTCTAACCAACCACATATGCGGTTTTCACTTATTTCCCTTAAACCGCACTTGCTCCTCCCTACCCGCACCTACGGTCTCGCAGGTGTGTTCCATCTTCCGCACCTGCGACTTCTAGCCTTCTCGCTTATCGCCACATCTGCAGCTGCTCTAGCACTTCTGCGGTCTCGCACATGCGGTCCCCAATTCGCAGGTGCGGTTATGACAAGAGCAGCAGCTGAAGCTGCTCAATTTCGAAACCAAACTTTTCAAAAATCTTCTGAATTATTCCCGATGCCCCCGAAACCTCGACCAAAAATACGAACAAGTCACCTATCATCATTCAAACGCATAGCAACCCTTGGAACACTCAAAACAACAACGACACTTCAAAACACCCTCGGATTCAAGCCTAAGCATTCCAAACTTCCTAATTCCGCAAACAATCAAAAAGCCAATCAAACCTCATCCGAAAGACTTGAAATTTTGCACACACGTCACAAATGACATAGCGGACCTACTCCAATTTACGGAATTCCATTCTGACCCAAATATCAAAATTTCCAATACCAACCAGAAAATGCCAAAATTTCAATTTTGCCAATTCAAGACTAAATCTACCATGGACCCCAAAATTACATTCTGATCATGCTCCTACGTCCCAAATCACCTAACGAAGCTATCCGAATCATAAAAACCAAATTCCGAGATCATTTACCCACAAGTCAACTTCCAGTTGACTTTTCCACCTAAATGGCCAACTTAAGAGACTAAATATCTCATATCACTCCAACACTACTCCAAACTCGAACCAATAAACATGATACGATGAAATATAGCTGAATAACAAATAAAGAAGCAGAAATAGGGAAAATGGGGCTGTAACTCATTAAACGACCGGCCAGGTCATTACATCCTCCCCTTCTTAAACAAACGTTCGTCCTCGAACGAGTCAAGAAACATACCTGAAGCCTCAAATAGGTGAGGATATCTGCTCCACATCTCCCGCTCGGTCTCCCAGGTAGCCTCCTCCACAGACCGACTTCTCCAATGCACTTTCACTGAAGCTATATCCTTTGATCTTAACTTTCGAACCTGACGCCCAATAATAGTCACTGGCTCCACATCATAAGTCAAATCACCGTCTAACTGAACCGTGCTAAAATCTAAAACATAAGACGGATCACCAATATACTTCTGGAGCATAGAAACATGGAAAACCGGATGCACACTCGACAAGCTAGGTGGCAAAGCCAGCTCATAAGCCACCTCCCCAATCCTCCTAAGTACCTCAAAAGGCCCAATGAACCGGGGACTCAATTTACCCTTCTTCCCAAATCTCTTAACACCCTTCATAGGTGAATCCTTCAGTAGAACCTTTTCCCCAACCATGTAGGACACATCATGAACCTTCTTATCAGCATAACTCTTTTGTCTCGATTTCACTGTACGAAGCCGCTCCTGAATCACTTTCACCTTGTCCAAGGTATCCTCCACCAAGTCTGTACCCAAAAACCAAGCCTCGCCTGGCTCAAACCAACCAACTGGAGATCTACACTGTCTCTCATATAAAGCCTCATATGGAGTCATCTGAATACTCGATTGATAGTTGTTGTTATATGCAAACTCCGCGAGCGATAGAAACTGATCCCATGAAACCCCAAAGTCAATAACACAAGCGCTCAACATGTCCTCCAATATCTGAATAGTGCGCTCGGACTGACCATCCATTTGAGGGTGAAAAGTTGTGCTCAACTCAACCTGAGTACCCAACTTTCGTTGCACGGCTCTCCAAAACTATGAAGTAAACTGAGTACCTATGTCTGAAATGATGGAAACTGGAATGCCATGCAAGCGAACAATCTCTCGGATGTAAATTTCTGCTAACCGCTCTGAAGAATAGGTAGTACACACAGGAATGAAGTGCGCGGACTTGGTCAGCCGGTTCACAATCACCCAAATTGCATCGAACTTCCTCAAAGTCCATGGGAGCCCAACTACAAAGTCCATGGTGATGCGCTCCCACTTCCACTCTAGAATATCTAACTGCTGAAGCAAGGCACTCGGTCTCTCATGCTCATATTTTACCTGTTAACAATTGAGACACCAAGCTACAAATCCAACAATATCCTTCTTCATTCTCCTCCACCAGCAATGCTGCCTCAAATCCTGATACGTCTTCGCGGCACCCGGATGGATTGAATACCGCGAGCTATGAGCCTCCTCTAGAATCAAATCCTGAAGTCTATCTATATTGAGAACACATATCCGGCCTTGCATCCTCAATACCCCATCATCACCAATACTTACAACTCTGGCATCATCATGCTGAACTTCGTCCTTCAGGACAAGCAAATGAGGATCATCATACTAGCGCTCTCTGATGCAATCAAACAAGGAAGACCGAGAAACCACACAAGCTAAGACCCGACTGGGCTCCGAAATATCCAACCTCACAAATCGATTGGCCAAGGCCTGAACATCAACTGCAAAAGGTCTCTTAGCAAAAATATATGCCAAACTACCCATACTCACCATCTTCCTACTCAAAGAATCGGCCACTACATTATCCTTCCCCGGATAATAAAAGATATTGATATCATAGTCCTTTAGCAGCTCCAACCATCTCCGCTGCCTCAAATTTAGATCCTTCTGCTTGAACAAGTGTTGGAGGCTACGATGATCAGTAAATAGCTCACAAGACACACCATACATGGTAATGCCTCCAAATCTTCAACGCGTGAACAATGATAGCCAACTCTAAATTATGAGTATGGTAGTTCTTCTTATGGGGATTCAACTAACAAGAAGCATAAGCAATCACTCTACCCCCTGCATCAACACACACCTAATACCAACTCTCGAAGCATCACAATACATTGTATATGAACCTGAAGCTAAAGACAAGACTAACACTAGAGAAAGCTGAAGACAAGACTAACACTAGAGATGTGGTCAAGGCAGTCTTGAGCTTCTGAAAGCTCGCCTCACACTCATCCGACCACCTGAATAAAGCACCCTTTTGAATCAATTTGGTCAAGGGTGATCCAATATATGAGAATCCCTGAACAAACCGACGGTAATAACCCGCCAACCCAAGAAACCTGCGAAGCTCTATGGCCAAGGACGGTTTAGGCCAACTTTGAACCGCCTCTATCTTCTTCAGATCAACCTAAATACCCTCGTTGGACACCACGTGCCCCAAGAAAGCCACTGAAGTAAGCCAAAACTCACACTTGGAGAACTTTGCATAAAACTTCTCCTCCCTCAACCGCTATAATACCACTCTCAAATGCTCTGGGTGCTCCTCCTGACTACGCGAGTACACCAGAATATCAAAAATGAATACAATGATAAACAAGTCGTGATAAGGCTGAAACAAGTTGTTCATCAAATGCATGAACGCTTCTGGGGCATTGGTCAGCCCAAAAGGCATCACAAGAAACTCATAATGACTATATCGGGTCCTGAAAGTCGTCTTACGAATATCCGAGTCCCTGATCTTCAACTAGTGGTACCCTGACTGGATATCAATCTTGGAGAACACCCTCGCTCTCTGAAGCTGGTCAAATAAATCATCAATACGAGGCAAAGGATATTTGTTATTAATTGTAACTTTGTTCAACTGCCTATAATCAATGCACATCCTAATTGTGCCATCCTGTTTCTTCACAAATAGAACAGGCACACCCCATGGCGACACACTAGGCCGAATAAATCCCTTATCAAGGAGTTCCTAAAACTGCTCCTTCAACTTTGCCGGTGTCATACGATACGGTAAAATAGAAATGGGCTGAGTGTCCGACACCAAATCAATACCAAAATCAATATCTCTGTCCGGGGGCATGCCTGGCAAGTCTGCGGGTAACACATCGGAAAAGTCCCTCACCACTAGAATAGAATCAATACTAGGCATCTCTATACTGACATCTCTCACAAATGCTAAGTATGAAAGACACCTTTCCCAACCATCCGCTGGGCCTTCAAAAACGAAATCACCCTATTGGGGACAAAATCAGTCGAACCTCTCCACTCAATTTGTGGCACACCCGGCATAGCCAACGTCAGTGTCTTAGCATGATAGTCCAATATATCCCGACATGGAGATAGCCAATCCATGCCTAATATCACATCAAAGTCCACCATACTCAACAACAAAAGGTCCACTCGGGTCTCCAGACCCCCAATAGTCACCACACATGACCAATATACGCGGTCCACAATAATAGTATCGCCCACCAGAGTAGATACTCGAAGAGAAGAAACAAGAGACTCATGGGGCATATCCAAATAACGAGCAAAATATGATAACACATATGAAAATGTGGAACTAGGATCAAATAACATAGAGGCATCTCTGTGGCAAACTGAGACAATTCCTATAATCACCGCATCTGAAGCAATAGCATCTGGTATGGTTGGGAGGGCATAGAAATGGGCCTGACCGCCACCTGATCGGCCTCCCCCTCTAGGGCGACCCCTAGCTAACCGGCCCCCACCCCTAGCTGCCTGGGCAGGTGGTGAAGTAAGCGGAGTTGAAGTCGATGGCTAACTCCTCTATTGAGATGGACCCTCAAGAAGATGAGGACACTGCCTCCTCATATGCCCAAACTCTCCATACTAGTAGCAACTCTCTGGTGCGGGGAACACAGACTGAAGGGAACTCCTAGCACCGGAATGACCAGTAGAAGGACCTGGCATGGAAGAGCCCTGAACTAATAGAGCACGGGACAAACTTTGGGCTGGTAGGGCACTAAGTGATGAGTGGCCCTGATGAGAACTGTGAAAACCATGGCCCGATGATACCCTACGATAAACTGGGTGGGCTTACTTAGCATGCCTGAATGGGCGGCCTCTGCCGTGCTGTAACTAACCTTTCGAAAGAACACTACCAAAACTACCAGATCCTCGAAGCCTCTTGGCCTCCCTCTCATCTCGCTCCTGGCGATGAACTAACTCAATCTCGCAGGCAATATCAACAACCTCCTCAAAAGTAGCACTTGACACCCTCTCTCTGGTCATGAGAATTTGAAGTTGATATGTGAGGCCATCGACGAACCTCCTAATCCTCTCTTTATCCGTAGGAACCAACCAAATAGCATGACGAGCTAACTCCAAGAACATCATCTCATACTATGTCACAGTCATTTCACCCTAACGCAACTTCTCGAACTGCCTGTGCAGTTTGTCCATGTGAGACTGTGGCACATACTTCTCCAAAAAGAGAATGGAGAACTGCTTCTAGGTAAGGGGTATTGCACCAACGGGCCTACCCCTCTCATAAGCCTCCCACCAAGTGAAGGAAGCTCCAGAAAACTGAACAATAGTAAATACTACCCCGCTGGTCTCCAGAATACCCGATGTATGAAGAATCCTCTAATAGTTGTCCAAGAAACCCTGGGCACCCTCGCCCTCTGCACCACTGAAAGTAGGGGTTGAAGTCTACCAAACCTCTCCAATTGACGCTACTCATCCTCAGGCATAACTGGTACTACAAAATCCTGAGCAGGAGCAACCGGCTGGGCTGGTGGTTCCTCCGGTGTCTGCAATCCTGGAACAACCAGCTCAGGTGTGCGGGCGGCAAGAGTCTGAGTGCCTCCCCCGACCTAAGAAATGGTTGTTGTAGTAGAAACTGCAACCGCCTGAGCAAGACTAGTTCATACGATCAAGATCTGAGCCAAGGTCTCCTCAAGACTCGGAATAAAAATAGGCACAGCGGGTTCCTGAGCTGGCCCGGCTGGAGCACCCCATACTAGAATCTGATCATGAACTGGGGCGGCTAGTGGATGTGCAGGTGCTGCCCCATCTGCTGTACGAGCTACACTTTTTCCCCTGCTATGGCCTCGACCGTGACCTCGGCCCCTAGTGGCCCCAACTGGTGCTCATGTGTCTTGACTGGTAGCACGTGTTCTCACCATCTGTGAGAGAATAGAACAACAAAAGTTTAGTACTAGAATCAACAAATTCGCACGACAAGAATTTAAAGAATGTGAATTTTTCCTAAAGGCTCTGTAGCCTCCCGAGGATAAGTACAGACGTCTCTGTACCGATCCGCAAGACTCTACTAAATCATCTCATGACCCGTGACACCTATGTAACCTAAGCTCTGATACCAACTTGTCACGACCCCAAACCACCCTTGTTGTGATGGCACCTATCACAGTTCTAGGCAAGCTGAATCAACACAAATAACATAAAGGTCTTTTGTAAATTCCTTTCCAAATAAGTTATGAACACAAGTCTTACATTAAATTTAACAAAATACGTGGAAGAAAACAGGTACACAAATACATCCACAATGCCCGATCCTGGTGTCACTAGTCATGAGCCTCTAAGATGTTGTCCAGTACTTTCTACTCAATACAAAAGGAAAATAGTGAAATAAATAACACTAAGGATAGGAAGGAGAAAGGCAGGGCTAAGAACGCCGTGCAACTACCTTGCTATCTCCAGAAATACTCAGAAGCTGCTGAAAGCTCTCACTCTGATGATATGGCACCTGGATCTGCACACAAGGTACAGGGAGTAACGTGAGTACGCCAACTCAGTAAGTAACCAAAGTAAATAAAATCTGAGTGCAGTGACGAGAATTTAAATCATATACATAATCTAATAAAAAATCTCAATAGAAATATCAAAGTCAAATCCGTAGTTCAATTTCCAAACAACTCGTAAAAACTTCAGTTTCAATGAAAGTTATTTATAATATTTGTTCAACACAATTTTTTAGTAGAGGCTCAGTATAAAGGAGAGTGAAAATAAAAATTTCATAAATAATCCCCTCGGACTAAGCATCGGTCATATATATATATATAGTGCCTCGGGCAGCCTCTCAGTCACTCGTGACTTAACTCTCATAAATCAGCCCTCTCACTCAGCACAATCGCTCAATAGATATCTCATAATAATAACTGTTGCGGCGTGCAGCCCGATCCGTAATATATAGTTGACTGCACTCACTGGGGGGTGTGCAGACTCCGGAGGGGCTCCTACAGCCCAAGCGCTATATCGATGTAGTGTGCAGCCCGATCTATAAATATCACTGTGGCATGCAGCCTGATCCATTATATATATATAATTGGCCCCTCTCAGTCATCAACCTCACAGACACTCGGGCATTTTAGTAAAAAATCAGGGAAACACAGCCCAAACAACTTTCAAATATTTAAAAAAGAGTAATTAAACTAAATCAAAAGTAAACAAGTAAAAATCATGACTGAGGATATGCTTTCGAATCAAAAAAGTGTGAAGAAAGTTGTAAAATACCCTTGAGGGTCCAAACAGTTCGGCACAAGGCCCGAACATGGCATTCAACCCAAATTGACAGGTTCATTTCTAAAACACATAAATATCACATAGAGTTTATCAAAATAGATAATTCTACAGTTGTCACGAGACGGACCAAGTCACAATCCCTACGGGTGCACGTCCAGACGCCCGTCACCTAGCACGTGCGTCACCTCATTTACCAAAACAGTACGAAATTCCGAGGTTTCATACCCTCAGGTCCATATTTACAATCGTTACATACCTTGAATCGGATAAAAATCTACTCCGCAATGCCTTTCCACTCGACTCGGCCTTAAATCGCCCCGAATCTATACAAAATCAGAATCATAACATCAATATATGCTAAGGGAACAAAGTCAAACCCGACCCCTGGGCCCATGTCTCAAAATCTGATAAAAATTGCATCACTAGAATCCTTATCCTCCCATGAGTCCATACATACCAAGAACATCAAAATTGGATCTCAAATGTCCCCTCAAATCCCCAATTTAAACTCTACAATTTCAAGCCCTAATTCCCCGATTTTAACCCTTAAATTTCACTAATTTCATGTCTAATCAGTTAGAAATCACCATAGAGTTGAGTATTGAGTTCAAAACCTTACCTTAAAGCGTTACCCCTAGAATCCCTCTTCAAACCCTCTCAAAAAGCTCCAAGCCCATCTCAAAAATGGTGGAAATGGGCAAAAATTCGCGAAGGGAAGCTTATATACTTTCTGACCCATGGATTCTGCACATGTGATCCTTTTCTCTCTCATGTGGTACCGCTTCTACGATCTAACCTACTACATATGTTGTTTTCACTTATTTCCCTTAAATCACACATGCGCCTCCCTACCCGCACCTGCGGTCTCGCAGGTGCGTTCCATCTTTCACACCAACGACTTCTGGCCTTCTTGCTTATGGCCGCATCTGTGACTGCTCTAGCGCTTCTGTGGTCTCACACCTGCGGTCCCCAATCCAGAGGTGCAGTTATGACAGGAGCAGCAGCTGGAGCTGCTTAATTTCGAAACCAAACTTTCCTAAAATCTTTCGAATTCATCCCGAGGCCCCCAAGACCTCAACCAAAAATACAAACAAGTCATATATCATCATTCAAACTCATACGAACCCTTGAAATACTCAAAATAACAACGATACATCAAAACACCCTCGGATTCAAACCTAAGAATTCCAAAACTTTTGAATTCTGCAAACGATCAAAAAGCCTATCAAACCTCATACGAAAGACTTGAAATTCTGCACACACGTCACAAATGACATAGCGGACCTACTCCAATTTCTGAAATTCCATTTCGACCCCGATATCAAAATTTTCACTACCAACCGAAAAACGACAAAATTCCAATTTCGCCAATTCAAGCCTAAATCTATCACGGACCTCCAAATTACATTCATCATGCTTCTAAGTCTCAAATCACCTAGCGAAGCTATCCGAATCATAAAAATCAAATTCCGAGATCATTTACCCACAAGTCAACTTCCGATTGACTTTTCCAGCTAAATGGCCAACTTAAGAGACTAAGTGTCTCATATCACTCCAACACTTATCCAAACCCAAACCAACCAACACAGTACGATGAAATGTAGCTGAACAACACATAAAGAAGCAGAAATAGAAAAAGCGGGCTATAACTCCTGAAACGATCGGCCGGATCGTTACAAATGGTTTCAAAATTAATGAGTGTAAATAAATGTATTTAACTTAAGAATACTCCAAATCATATAGTCATTTGCATTTTTATATGTGGATGATAACGAATAATAGAAAAAGCACATAAAATATTTGAAATGTGGGGGCGTTTAGCTTATGCATGACAAAAGCTAATGTTAGACTTGATGTCTATATTATTTAGAAGAATTAAATAATATACTTTTTGGACCCCATAAATTTTTAGTGGATATTGGTATGGTAGTCGATGAATTCATCACTTGTTCAATCTTAGTGAAGACTACTTGATGAAACTACTAATTCGAAAGTTGATCACTTGCCTTTCTCAAAAGGTTGTTTTCTTTCTTGAAAATTTATATTGTTTAATTGTTTTATTAAAAGATGTCTCTTTGAAGGTTGTGACTTTTCATGGAAAGATACATCTGTATGTTTTTATATGAACATGGCCATTCATGAACGGATGTATTAACAAGTTGGTTTATAATATGGTGACCAACATATGAAAATGAAAAAAAATCGGTAGCAAGTTGGATTTGCTTCGTGAAGGTGTTATAAGTTGCATATTGTATAGACATGTATTCTATTTGTGGAATATGAATAAATAGCATACAAATGCTAGTAAAAGGTAGAATGGTTGCGGAATATGTTATACATTAAAAGGTTAAGGCCACAACTGAGATCAACCATTCTAGTCGTTGCTATAATATAATGTTGTTATACTAAATATAGTCAATAAATAGATATGCAATAGAAAGTCAAGACGTATTAGTCTACGACATAAGAAAGTTTGCATTGAGCTTTCATGTCAATGAAACGAGTCTTGAAATATTTGAAATATACTCAAAATTATGCTTTGCACTACAATAAGTATCCCGCGATAATAGAGGGTTATAGTGATGTAAATTAGATTACCGGTTCAATCGATTCTAAACAGTCTGTGAAGGAGCAATTTTTTGGAAATTGTCCAAACAAACGTGCATTGACCGCTCTACACTGGAGGCTGAGTTTATAGCCTTAGACATGGCCGGTGAATAAGTCGAATGGCTCCTAAATATTTTTGAAGTTGTTTCATTTTGGACCAAATCATTGGCACACATATGCATATATTGTGATAGTCAAGCAACAATAGGAAAGGCCAGGAACGTTATGTATAATGGAAAATTTCATCATATACGACGAAGTCATAAAATTGTTAGGTAACTATTCACTAGAGGAATTATCATAATTGACTACGTGAAGTCAAGCGATAATGTATTAGATCCACTTACAAAAGGCCTAACTAGAGAGATGGTTGAAAAATCATTGAGAGGATTGGGACTATGGCCGAAGACATGTTATTGTGGAGGTAACTCTACCTAGAAGACTGGAGATCCCAAGATCTAGGTTTAAGGAGCTCAAACAAAGTCATTAATGACGGTTCAACATTGTCAAATAAAATTTCTTTTTGGTTCATTCTCGTGATGAAAAAATATTTAGTACCAAAAACAAAACGTTAAGGCTTTTTAATGGTTTCTAAGTTTGATATGAGGTATATCAAATAGTGTATCTACGAGATAACACATTTAGGAATCACCTATGTAAGTATGAACTGTTAGCCACTTCAAAGAGAGTTTTATAAGGTCAATTCTATGCACTTGTGAAACCAGGCGGTGTTCATAGCTGAAATGAACACAACATTGAGAACCAAAGACGGTAAGGGTTAATTATATGGCTTATGGTTGTCTAGGTATACACCAAAGCTCGACGGTTCAAAGATATCAAATCTACCGATTGACCGAGTAAATCTGACATATGTTCAGTATAAAAAGTCCAAAGGGAAACCTACTTATCAAGATACAATTAATCCTTACATGCAAATCACACACAAAAAAAAAATTCATGTTTTTAAGCATATTGTCATTCCCCATTCACGTGGGGAATTGTTAGGTTTCGTGAATTGGTGTGAATGAAAAATGGAAGAAGCACCTTTTGAATTGCACTTCTTAATCTCACTCTTTCATTGTCTATAAATTTAGAGGCTTAGCCTCTTAAACACCATAACAAACTGATGTGGACACTCCTCAGTCGGAGGACAATCTCTCAAATACATATGTTGATATTGTTGACCCGTTTTTCTTTAATTTACTGATTCCTCTCAATGAAATTTTTTATGTTGCACTAAGTTACTTATGGATGTATGCATGCTGTCCGGGAACACTTTGGGGTGAACACCCATCCGAACTAGACAGTCTCCTATTACTAGGCTCACCAACCAACTAAGACTTTTTTTAAATTATTCTTACTGGATATCAAAACAAACCATAAGGATCGTTTCCAGCCATGAGTTCCCCTATGACATAAGCACTGTTGGGTGGGGTGGGCCATTCCATCAAATCTTTAAGAAGGGGCCCAATCTCGTATTTGATGGTCGGTATGGTGATAGGCTTCGTTTCTACGACTGCCTTCCCAGTCATTGCAAGACTGAGCGAGAACAGTAAGGGTGCAGAAACAAAGAATGTCATTGTTCGGGGATGCGATTAGCCAAGCTGGAAAAAGGCCGTCTGACCCTATCGAAGCCTCGGTGTCAAGAGAGATTTGAGATTCCGTAAGTAACATAGTGAATGCTTTCCAAAAAGGGCTTGGAAAAAGAAATTAAAATAGGGACAACCGCGTTGGTCGTAATAGAATAACTTTCATGCTAGTTCTTGCTCCAACATGAAAGTTCCACATCAGGGAAGGATGACGTACCATGATACTTTCAGATTTGTCGAGCCCTACTTTGGTCTCTAGTTTGATGGTTGTACGTGCTAAAAATTCGGTACATTCCATTTTGTTTCTCATCCCAGTCTTTCGCAATACTTTATGTTTACTTATTTTGTTAGGTCTCGACTTATTCGCTTTGCTTCAGGGCCTGTCCCTCATTGTGGTCAGTACTCCATACTATCGGACAACGAAGTTTACAATTGTTCACTAATTATGACGGTTCACCAGGGCCTCTTTCCTCCTCCTTTTTGCTCGCTCGTAGGGGTGGGGACCCTTATTTGGAAAATAAGAAAGGGCTTTTTTTATAGATATTGAGGTTTAGTAAGAGAGTGAAGCACCTTTGCGGGATTGGATTTTATTTTTATAATGGAAATTCCATAAAACGTGACTCAAGATCCATGATATGAAAACCAAAATTAGAATAACGAAGAAAAAGACATCATCATGTAAGTCTTTTATTCCTTGCATTATAGGTGTTGTTGTGTTTTGAGATCCTAATTTCCATATTTCTACTGCATCACAAGGAGCAATTATGAAGAATAGCAATTTTAGAACAATCATTTGATTTGGTTCATTCTTTGACTTATTCTACGATAATCCAAACTGCAGTGGCACCTCATGAACTTCTTACTAGGGCAATACTATAAGAGGTATTTTTGTCGGATTCATAACATAGGAGAAAAGCCTTTACTTTCAAATGACAACTACTTCTTCCTACTGTGAGGGACTTGAAACCAAACCGCCCCACCTGATCAAGTACTTGTTGCTTAGCTGGTAGGCCTACTTAGGTTAGGGTTCCAAACTTCAATTCTTACCAATCTCTACTGTGTAACCTACATCTTTCTAGCTAGAACTCGATCGAATAAGAATCATTGATTTCCTCTGCTGTCAATTTCTTATTCATTCATTGTGTTCGGCCAGTGCTCATTTCTCATCTCAAACCATAACTACTCTAAATGTTAGAGAAGATAAGGGAAGACCACCTGAGCGAAGCGACCGAAGGAACTTGACTTATCCAAACCAAATGATTGCAGCTTAAAGTGTTGCCTATCACGAGCAGCCTCGCTCCTTGATCGGCAGGGAGGAGCATCTCAAAGTATAGGGCAACGGATGTTGCATTTTGACTTTGTCTCTCGTGATCCACCATAGATTGGGTTTGATAGCCGTGTGATGGGTGACTATCTAGCACGGTTCGGATAGCACTTTGAGTCTGCGCTGATGAATGGAAGCCCCCTCCATATCAAGCAAGAAGGAAGCGGTTCTTCCTATAGCGGAGTCACCATTGACTCTATTTGTTATTATGGTAAATGATTAGTGTATCAAGATGTCAATCTGAGATCTTATTTTGGTTTGGTACATCTACCTACGAGACTCACCTTTGGCTTTCGTCTCGTGCGGATAGCAAGGCCAATAAACATCAAATTTACTGGGGTCTAAGTCGTGTCTTGCACTTGAGTCCTCTCTATGCCTCTCATATCCTTCTTTCCTTTGCTTGGGACTCACTAGCACACTCCTTGCTGCTTTTATTCTTGATGGATTTTAATGAACCAATGATAGAGATCCTTCCCTAACAGTTGTTGTTCAATCCATACGTGCGAGTGAGAGTAGTTGTAGGAATACACATTGCAAACTCTTCTTTTGAGTATGATTGGGCCCTACAGTGGTAGAACCTGGTGAACCAGGCATACTATTTCCCTACCTTCTGTGAACTTTTCTTCTCTTATGATTTTTGCTACGTTCTTTTTGATAGTATTGGTCTCATTTAGAGTACTAGTCACTCAGCTAATCCACTCGTGGATTGCGTTTGGTATAATAGTAGTCTGGTGGTTGAGACTTCGCCCTCTCTTCTTTAGTAAGTCGAGCCCAACTATTATATTGATTACGCTAAACGTAGCTTTAGAGGCTTTTACTAGATAGGGCGGAAGAATAGAAGTCTCACTACTAGATTTTATTCTTAAGCAGGCAGCGGCTGTCAGGAATGAGTAAATTGCTCCTAGTTTTTCAATCGTTTGATAACCAGAATCATTCTTTGATAAATGATCAATATGAGTTAGACTCAATAGAATTTCATCAATCTAATTTTCTATCGTTAAGGTGGAGAACCGAACCAAGAATTCTCTTTCTTTATCCTCAATTGAATCACTGTTCGCGACCCAAGATTCTATTTTATCATCAATCCAATCCCTGTTTTTTCTTTTCCTTAAAAATAAATAGATGAGGGCATGCGAGAAATCAAACGGCTATAGAATGGAGATTGAAATTTCATTTTTTTATATGAAAGGGGTGGCATGTGAAACCAACAATCCCATATTATGGAACAAGGGCAATGGCACTTGCGAAAATAGGTTTTGAGCCTATCTTCCTGCCCGCCCCCGGTTCTCTATGCTCGGTTCCACTATCAATCCCAGATCCATCTATTTGAGGGAGTTCCAATTCTGTGCTCTTTTAATTGCTTAGAAGGGTTCAAGAACCCCTTTACATCCAGGGCTCATCGAAGTCCTATTATGTGTATATTCGGTAACAGGGATATCAAATGGTCGACTGCGAAACCCATCAGTGTTCAAAAATAGAATAATATTGCGATGCCCTCATTCGACGATCATTCAAGGGACTGCTTTTGCAATGTCTATCATATGAAGAAGCTCAACAAGCCTTGCAAGAATTACCTACTTCACTAATAGGGGCATAGTAATAGTTGTTTGCTGGGTTGGTTTTGCTCTCTACCTTCTCACAGTGGGATGAAAATAAGAGAGATGAACTGGAGTAGAAGCCAAAGATGGGGCCGAGAATCTGTGATCAATCCGAAGAACCACTCCCAGATATGATTTTGCTCCCCCTTCGTACTACAATGAGATTCCTTCCCAGCTTTCTTTAGGCTTAAGAAGGTTGCAGTGAGAATGAGAATCACTTCAGAACTCTAGGGGAATGGGCATTTTAGGGCACCCCCTCAACATCTCTTATAATGTGTTTTACGCTGTTGAAAACCTTCCTACGATTATGATTATTGCTCTGAATGGAAAAGCATAATAAATGTTCGAAGGACTGAACAAAATCTTAAATTCCCAGAATATGGATGAGATCCCGCCTCAGATGTACTCTTTTGAGGGATGATGAATCCCTTTTTTTAGGAACTGAGCAAAAAACCTCTCTCAAATTTCCATAAAGATTTTATCCAAGTTATTCAAAAGGAATTCTGACATTGAATTTCCTCTTCTGGTTTTAATATGAATTGACTCCACTTTGGTCACTAGCACATTAACATTCAATTTTTGATAACGATATCAGATAAACCAGATAATAATCTTACTTATCCCCAACGCTAAAGTACCAGGCATTTCGGGGACTAGCTCACTTCTAGTCTTTTTTTTTGGGAAACCAACTACTTTGCGGACTGCTCTTACTGCTCTTTTCTATGCTTCCTGCTTCTGACTACTTGTCTTTCCCTCACTGTCATTGCCTTCCTATGCAGAAATGATTCGCAAGCTTGCGCACACGTGGGAAAGTTGAAGCTTACTGAGAATGGAGAACCTTGGATGACTGTGGAGGTCTGAAAACAAGACAGTCCAAAAAAGGTCCCAAAGTGAAGTTGACGATCTGTTTAACCTTTTTCTGGATCTTCATCTTGCCCTATGCGCTTATGCGGTAAGTGCCGATGTTAAGGATCCTTTAGTTCTAAGCGAGGGCTTGACCCTTTGAGGCGGACATCTTCTTCTACATCTCTCTTCTCAGATCACCCATGATAGGACCCCTTGTCTACGTCGTCAAAGAGATGGGTCTTGGGACCCCATCTCCCACAGTAGACATAAAAATTTGATTATTCCTATTAGATATGAGATAGCACTTTATGGCCTCTGTGATACTTCTGAATTACATCTACCTTCCCCCTTTTCAGGGCTTCAAATATCCCCTATTGTAGTGCCTTTAAAGAAAGCTTATAGTTTAGGGATGCGCTAGTTTTCCACCCTATACAAGAAAAGCACTATGCCTCATTGTAGTAGGTGTCTACTCCATTTGGCCAGTTCTACAAAGATTCATAGCTCAATTGCATGTTGGAACAACCGAAAAAGCGAGATTCCCTATTCTTTTTATCATGTCCGCCCCCAATCCTCGGGTCTTGAAAGACAACCGATTAGAGACGAAAGTTACACCGGAGTTCAGGCTTTTTTTGTTAAGGGTATCACAGACAAGAGAATAAAGGGTTTGAGCATTCGAAATACTAATACTGGGAGATTGGGGATCGGTTGAAACACTCGAAGCTCACAAGATCCCACTACAGTGGATCGGCCGGCTCGTAGGCTCTTCCATGGACCTACAAAATAAGTACTTATTTATGAAATCCGCCTTAACGTAACGGGAAGGACCTCAAGATGGTTATTGCTTCTGTCTGAATTCGACATCACGTATGTAACCCAAAAGGAAGGGAAAGCCTTGATCAATATGATAAAGATGCGCTCAAGCGCCCAACCTAGTAAAGGGGCTTGGGCTCGAAAGCTAGCCCCGATAAGCAGCGGCAGTAACTCTAACTGTCCTAAGGTAGCAAAATTCCTTGTTGCATAAGTAGCGACCTGCACGAATGATATAGTGACTGCCCCGCTGTCTTTGACAGTCATCCAGTGAAATTGAATTCTCCGTGAAGATGCAGAGTAATAATGGCTAGACGGTAAGACTCTGTGTGCACCTGTCCCCAATGGAAGAATGAGTGATCTGTTCCCCTGCGGATCATGGCCTTACCGTTTGGGGTACGATCAGTTCACTGGGAGGATTGCCCTCCCAATTCTAAGTTTTTCCCTAGAAGTTTAAACCTGAGAAGTGGGTATTTGCCGATAAGTAGCCTTTTCTTTATTTAAAGGAGTCTAGTTTATACAAATGTGCTTACACCTGATAGTGATGGATATGGATGACGAAAGCCCTCCAGCAAAAGCCGAAGCACAGGTTCGGAGACCTCTCTAAATCCCAAGAAGAGAATTTATGGTCAATGTTATTTCACTCAAAGAGCATGACCCCATTGGCGAATAGAATATTTAAACTGGGGCTGGGGACTTTCATTTGATCGAAGGGCTTCTTTCTCCTTTCAGGTCTTTCTCGCGTCTTGCCGGGCATCCATTACCTTGTTTGACTGAACTCGTTGGTTCTGCTCTCTATTCGGTCATACCCCGGTTCAAAAACCTTCTCTCATAGATTCCCTTCACCAAGTCATCGCCAACAATCAACTCTTATCCTTTGGTGTCAAAGGGCGAGTTCCTTTCACTACTAGAAATCCGGAAAAAAGCGACCACAAAAAGCGATCAAAGTTGGTCGCTTATGGCACAAAAAGCGACCAAAAAGCGACCAAACACGCCTGGTAGCTATATTGATGGTCCCTTTTATTTAGGGACCAAAGTTGGTCGCTATTTAGCGACCAACTTTGGTCTCTAATCTAAAAGGGCCAAATATTCTGATTTTTGACTTTAGTGACCAACTTTGGTCGCTATATTAATTTAATAATATAAATTTGGCGACCAAAGTTGGTCTCTACATATGAAATACGTTGTTTTTAGTTTATCATTAATCATTAGAAAGCGACCAACTTTGGTCTCTAATCCAAATATTATATTTTAAAATCTGGATAATAGAGACCAAAGTTGGTCGCTAAATTCAAGAATTTAATTTTTTTTTAAAGATAAGCGACCAACATTGGTCGCTATATTTCCAGAAATTGTATTTTTTTTTAATACAAATCTGGGCAAGTAGCGACCAAGGTTGGTCACTATTGCCCAGAAAATTATTTTTTTATAGTGAAATGCGACCAAATAGAGACCAAAGTTGGTCGCTTTTCTTGGTATATTTTTGGCAGAAACTGCCTGTTTTGGCAGCTACACCACCTACCAGCTTACCAAACATCCTAAACAGGCATTTTATGCCAGCAACAACAACAACAACAATTAAAAGCAACAATCAATAGAACTAACACATTAAGCTAACAAAACTAAGTTAACGCTTATTACAAGCCCATTCGAACTAAAAAGAACTAACACAATAGAACTAAGTTTTTTGTCTAGTTCAAAGTATATAAAGTACTCAAGGAGTGTTCTTTCAGCATCCTCGTCCGAAAGTTGGATTGCCTCGCCCGATTTATTAGGTGGTTGACTGCGTATGAATTCCCCCACGTCAGCTGCATGTGAAGCGAACCTATATGAAAAATTATATATATTGAATTATTATTTCAAAATTTATATAAAAGTAAATCAAAATACTTAATGAAAAGTAAAAAACTTACATGTATATAGTCGAGGCTCGACCCTCCTTTCTGAATCAGTCTCTTTCTTCTTCTTTACAATACGAGTTTCATTGAATAGCTCATCTTGCTTCATTGGCATCATAAAGCTGTCTGGTGGCTTTGGTGATTATCCTCGTGGTACTATTACTCGGGATGAACTTGGATACAGAGAATAACTTGGATACAGTACCTGACAGGGTGTGTCTTTGATCAATTATTGATCTCTATAGCTACAATGATAATGAGAAGGCAACGACATGTGTTTCAAAATAGTGATGGTAAAGGTAGGATTTAACATTTCTTAAGTAGATAAAAGAGGTTATAGAGGAATTCTCTACTTCACTTTCCAAGAGGAAAAGAAGTTTGATTGATAGTGACAACGTTGATGAAGGCGGAATGTTTTCCGTTGGTCATGGTAGTTCCTATAAAGTGGGGATCATAAGACTCTATAATGACAAAGATTATAGGAAGTTTTGTTCTAAACTTTCTTCCAAGTCTGATCCGTACAAGCTTAATATGATATTGGTGATATTTCTTCGGATTCAGACAATGATTTGACCGACAAAAGTATGGAAATGCTCTTAAAAAGAATTAAAGGTAAAACGTTTTTCTTGGTAGAGAAGGATGATGAAAAATTTTTATCTTTAATTCTTTTTAAGAGCATTTCCATACTTTTGTCGGTCAAATCATTGTCTGAATCCGAAGAAATATCATCAATATCACATTAAGCTTGTACGGATCAGATTTGAAAGAAAATTTAGAACAAAACTTCCTATAATCTCTATCATCATAGAGTCTTATGATCCCTATTCTATGGGAACTGCCATGACCAACGGAATACATTCCGTCTTCATCAACCTTGTCACTCTCAATTAAACTTCTTTTCCTCATGGAAAATGAAGTACAGAATTACTCTATAAGCTCTTCTTTTGTCTACTTAGGAAATACTAAATTCCTACCTACACCATCACTATTTGAAACACATGTCATTGCCTTCTCATCATCATTGTCGCTAATGAGAAGAACAATTAAAGGCACACTTTTCCAGGTACTGTGTCTTAGTTATTCTTGGTGGAAGTTCTATTGCATGTCTAATAACGTCCGGCAATCTAAAATTCCAAAACAAAAACTAAAAGTTCAATTCATATCCACAAAAGTTCAACTCATATCCTAAAAGTTTCAACTCATATCGTAAAAAGTTCAAGTCATACATAAAAGCTTCAATTTATATCATATAAGTTCAATTCACAAGAACAAAATCTAAAAACTAAAAGTTCATCAATTCTTATCCTACGAGTTAAAACATAAACTAAAAGTTCAATTTATATCCTAAAGGTTCAATTCATATCCACAAAACTTCAAGTCATATCCTAAAATTTCTATTTATATCCTAAAAATTCAACTCATATCCTAAAAGTTTCAATTTATATCCTACAAGTTCAATTCAAAAGAACAAAACCTAAAAACTAAAAGTTATATTCATATACTACGAGTTTAAACATAAACTAAAAGTTCAAGTCATATCCTAAAGGTTCAATACATATGTGTCACGACCCGGATTTCCCACCATCGGGTGTCGTGATGGCGCCTACTATCGGAGCTAGGCAAGCCAAATATTTAAAACACCTTTCCCGCTTTCTTTCAAACAATATAATAAACGACACAGAATCTAAGCGGAAGACTTTAAATCTAAAGCAACTGAAAACCAAAAGTGCGGATGTTTGAACCAAAATGCTACCCAAAGTCTGGTGTCACTAGCTCACGGACTACTACAAAATACTACAATCGATGTCTAAGGGAAAATACATCATGTTTGTCTGATACAAGATAAACAAACAAAAAACATGGAAAGGGACTTCGGTCTGCGAACGCCAGCTAGGCTACTTCGAGAGTCCCTGGACTGAAGATAGCTCCCAGAAGTCCTACTGCTGCGGTCCGTAAGCTGCTCCCTGATCTGCGCACCAAAAAGTGCACAGAGTGTAGCATCAGCACAACCAACCCCATGTGCTGGTAAGTGCCTGGCCTAACCCCGGCGAAGTAGTGACGAGGCTAGACAATACCTACCACAATTAACCTGTACAGATATATATACAACAAGTGCAAGAAAACAATAACAAGATAATACAAAGTAAAACTGGGAGGGGACATGCTATCGGGGAGTAACAGATAAAAATGAAATATCGGAAATAAACAGAAGAAACTCTGGTTTCCATGATATATATATATATATATATAGTGGACGGCGTGCCACACATAATATCATATATAAGTGGAAGGCGTGCCACACGATCCCATAATATCATATATAAGTGGACGGCGTGCCACACGATCCCATAATATCATATATAAGTGGACGGCGTGCCACACGATCCCATAATATCATATATAAGTGGACGACGTGTCACACAATCCCATAATATAGATCGTAATATCTGACTTCATATAGTAGACCCCTTCAGGGGAGAATAACAACTCAATACCTTTAACCCGGCAAGGGTACAACTAACAGCCCAAAATATCCCGACAAGGGAGAATATATATATCAGTCTACATATCCCGGCAAGGGAGTATTCACAACACATTCTCCTTTTAAATCATTCTTCCTCAACCGTTCAAATTATATGAAACTTATCAAATAAACAAGGAGCTTGTGTCACATTATTCGAATTAAAAGCAATCAAGACACACGGTCATGCTAGACTCTGGTGCATAGATAACCGTCACCATGCTTATACACCGTACTCCACATTAGCAAGTAGCAAATATTATCCTAATCCTATTCCCTCAAGCCAAATTTAGAACAAACACTTACCTCGAATGCTCCAAACCCAACTCACGCTTCTAGTATAGCTTTACCTCTTGATTCCACCACCAATCCGCTCGAATCTAGTCATAAGTTACTTAATCACATTAATAATTACTAAATGAATCATCCCCAATGCATGAAAATAGATTTTTCAAGGTTTTTCCCAAAAAGGTCAAAAATACCCCCGGACCCACGTGGTCGAAACTCGAGGTTCGGACCAAAACCCGGTTACCCATTCCCCCATGAATCCCAATATATGATTTGTTTTTAAATCGGACCCCAAATTGAGGTCCAACTTCTCAATTTGTAGAAAACCTAGGTTCTACCCAAAACACCCAATTTTCCCCATGAAAATCTTTGATTTGAAGTTGAAATTATGTTAAAAGATGTTAAGGAATAAAGAAATTAAGTTAGAAATCACTTACCAATCGTTTTGGAAAAAAAAAGTTGTTTGGAAAATCGCCTCTTAGGTTTTGGGTTTTTGGAAAGTGAAAAATGACTGAGATTTTCCGAACTTGTATACATTTCTGAGGACCTGGCGCGGACCGCACAAAAATGTGTTGCGGCCGCGCCGAGTGGGAGAAAAATTGGGGCTTCTCTGAACCCTTCCAGCGCGGACCGCTCTGTTTTGGTGCGCGGCCGCGCTGGTTGACCTGAAACCCTAGCCCTCAGACTCAGCCACGCGGACCGCACAGAAAGGCATCGCGGCCGCGCGGCTCCAGCGCGGACCGCGCGGAAATGACCGCGGCCGCGCTGGTGTCTGCAACACCGGAACCTGCATTTTCTTAAGTCCAAGACCTCCCGGGCCCCATTCAAAACTCACCCGAGCCCTCAGGGCTCCAAACCAAACATGTACACAACCTTAAAAACATCTTACGGACTTACTCATGCGATCAAATCGCCAAAATAACATCATATACATAGGATCAAGCCTCAAACACATGATTTTATTTCTTCAACTTTCATAACTCAAATTCTCCATTTTTAGTCTGAACACGTCATATGACGTTCGTTTTTAGCCAAACTTTACAGATAGTGCTTAACACATATTTAAGACTTGTACCGGGCGTCGGAACCAAAATACGAGCCCGATACCTATATTTTCTATCCCCTTTTTCATTTCAAATTTTCATATCAACTTTCAGAAAAATAATTTCTTTTAAAATGTCATTTCTCGGGCTTGGGACCTCAGAATTTGATTCCGGGCACACACCCAAGTCCCATATTTTTCTACGGACCCTCAAGGACCGTCGAATCACAGGTCCGGTTCCGTTTACCCAAAATGTTGACCGAAGTCAACATTATGCATATTAATGCCAAAATTTATCAAATGTTTCACATAATTCACATATTCTAACATAAAAACTTTCCGGCTACGCGCCCGAACTGCGCACGCCAATCGAGGCAACTAAAAATGAGGTTTTCAAGGCCTCGAAAGTGCGGAACAAAGAAGAACTACGGTAATGACCCTTCGGGTCGTCACATTCTCCACCTCTAAAACAATCGTTCGTCCTCGAATGGACAAATGAAAGAAGTACCTGAGTCGGGAAATAAATGAGGATAACGGCTCCGCATATCGGACTTAGACTCCCAGGTCGATGCATCAGGAGGCTGACCTCTCCACTGAACATGCACCGAAGGAAAACTCCTCGACCTCAACTATCGAACCTGCCGGTCTAGAATAACCACCGGCTCCTCATATGACAGATCCTTGTCCAATTGGACAGTACTGAAATCCAACACGTGCGATGGATCTCCGCGATACTTCCGGAGCATAGATACATGAAACACGGGATGCACAACTGACAAGCTAGGTGGCAAGGCAAGTCTATAAGCCACCTCTCCCACACGATCAAGAATCTCAAATGGACCGATGAACCTAGGGCTGAGCTTGCCCTTCTTCCCAAATCTCATCACGCCCTTCATAGGCGATACACGGAGCAATACCGCTCACCGACCATGAAAGCAACATCTCTGACCTTGCGGTCTGCATAACTCTTCTGTCTGGACTGAGCTGTACAAAGTCTATCCTAAATAATCCTGACCTTTTCCAAGGCCTCCTGAACCAGATCCGTACCCAATAATCGAGCCTCTCCCGGCTCAAACCATCCAACTGGAGACCGATATCGCCTACCATACAACGCCTCATACGGAGCCATCTGAATACTGGACTGGTAGCTGTTGTTGTTGGCGAACTCTGCTAAAGGCAAAAACTGGTCCCACGATCCTCCAAAATCAATGACACAGGCTCGGAGCATGTTCTCAAGAATCTGAATAGTCCTCTCGGACTGACCGTCCGTCTGGGGATGAAATACTGTACTCAACTCAACCTGGGTGCCCAACTCTCGCTGAACCGCTCTCCAGAAATGCAAGGTAAAGTGTGTACCCCGATCCGAAATGATAGATAACGGCACCCTATGAAGGCGAACAATCTCCCTGATATAAATCTCGGCTAACCTTTCGGACGAATAGGTGGCTGCAACATGAACAAAATGTGCTGACTTGGTCAGCCTATCAACAATGACCCAAACTGCATCAAACTTTTTCCGAGTCATCGGGAGTCCAATAACGAAATCCATCGTAATCCTCTCCCACTTCCACTCGAGAAGTGCAATCCTCTGAAATAGACCACCGGGTCTTTGATGCTCGTACTTAACCTGCTGACAATTCAAACACCGAGCCATGTGCGCAATGATGTCTTTCTTCATCTTACGCCACCAATAGTGCTGCCTCAGATCCTGATACATCTTCGTGGCGCCCGGGTGAATAGAATACCGAGAACTGTGGGCCTCCGCTAAAATCAACTCTCGAATCCCATCAACATTGGGCACACAAACTCGCCCCTGCAATCTCAATACACCATCATCATCTAAGGTTACTTTCTTGGCACCTCCACGCTGCACCGTGTCTCTCAAGACACACAAATGGGGATCCTCAAACTGCCGCTCGCGGATATGCTCTAATAGTGAGGAACGAGCAACCGTGCAAGCTAACACTCAAGTATAGCTTTACCTCTTGATTCCACCACCAATCCGCTCGAATCTAGTCATAAGTTACTTAATCACATTAATAATTACTAAATGAATCATCTCCAATGCATGAAAATAGATATTTTTTTAAGGTTTTTCCCAAAAAGGCCAAAAATACCCACGGACCCACGTGGTCGAAACTCGAGGTTCGGACCAAAACCCGGTTACCCATTCCCCCATGAATCCTAATATATGATTTGTTTTTAAATCGGACACCAAATTGAGGTCCAACTTCTCAGTTTGTAGAAAACCTAGGTTCTACCCAAAACACCCAATTTTCCCCATGAAAATCTTTGATTTGAAGTTGAAATTATGTTAAAAGGTGTTAAGGAATAAAGAAATTAAGTTAGATATCACTTACCAATCTTTTTGGAGAAAAAAAGTTGTTTGGAAAATCGCCTCTTAGGTTTTGGGTTTTTGAAAATTGAAAAATGACTGAGATTTTCCGAACTTGTATACATTTCTGAGGAACTGGCGCGAACCGCACAAAAATGTGTTGCGGCCGCGCCGAGTGGGAGAAAAATTGGGGCTTCTCTAAACCCTTCCAGCGCGGACCGCATTGTTTTGGTGCGCGGCCGCGCTGGTTGACCTGAAACCCTAGCCCTCAGACTCAGCCACGCGGACCGCACAGAAAGGCATCGCGGCCGCGCGGCTCCAGCGCGGACCGCGCGTGCCACACGATCCCATAATATCATATATAAGTGGATGGCGTGCCACACGATCCCATAATATCATATATAAGTGGACGGCGTGCCACACGATCCCATAATATCATATATAAGTGGACGGCGTGCCACACGATCCCATAATATAGATCGTAATATCTGACTTCATATAGTAGACCCCTTCAGGGGAGAATAACAACTCAATACCTTTAACCCGGCAAGGGTACAGCTAACAGCCCAAAATATCCCGACAAGGGAGAATATATATATCAGTCTACATATCCCGGCAAGGGAGTATTCACAACACATTCTCCTTTTAAATCATTCTTCCTCAACCGTTCAAATTATATGAAACTTATCAAATAAACAAGGAGCTTGTGTCACATTATTCGAATTAAAAGCAATCAAGACTCACGGTCATGCTAGACTCCGGTGCATAGATAACCGTCACCATGCTTATACACCGTACTCCACATTAGCAAGTAGCAAATATCATCCTAATCCTATTTCCTCAAGCCAAAGTTAGAACAAACACTTACCTCGAATGCTCCAAACCTAACTCACGCTTCTAGTATAGCTTTACCTCTTGATTCCACCACCAATCCGCTCGAATCTAGTCATAAGTTACTTAATCACATTAATAATTACTAAATGAATCATCTCCAATGCATGAAAATAGATATTTTTTTTATGGTTTTACCCAAAAAGGCCAAAAATACCCCCGGACCCACGTGGTTGAAACTCGAGGTTCGGACCAAAACCCGGTTACCCATTCTCCCATGAATCCCAATATATGATTTGTTTTTAAATCGGACCCCAAATTGAGGTCCAACTTCTCAGTTTGTAGTAACCTAGGTTCTACCCAAAACACCCAATTTTCCCCATGAAAATCTTTGATTTGAAGTTGAAATTATGTTAAAAGATGTTAAGGAATAAAGAAATTAAGTTAGAAATCACTTACCAATCGTTTTGGAGAAAAAAAGTTGTTTGGAAAATCGCCTCTTAGGTTTTGGGTTTTTGAAAAGTGAAAAATGACTGAGATTTTCCGAACTTGTATACATTTCTGAGGACCTGGCGCGGACCACACAAAAATGTGTTGCGGCCGCGCCGAGTGGGAGAAAAATTGGGGCTTCTCTGAACCCTTCCAGCGCGGACCGCACTGTTTTGGTGCGCGGCCACGCTGGTTGACCTGAAACCCTAGCCCTCAGACTCAGCCACGCGGACCGCACAGAAAGGCATCGCGGCCGCGCGGCTCCAGCGCGGACCGCGCGGAAATGACCGCGGCCGCGCGGCTCCAGCGCGGACCGCGCGGAAATGACCGCGGCCGCGCTGGTGTCTGCAACACCGGAACCTGCATTTTCTTAAGTCCAAGACCTCCCGGGCCCCATTCAAAACTCACCCGAGCCCTCAGGGCTCCAAACCAAACATGTACACAACCTTAAAAACATCTTACGGACTTACTCGTGCGATCAAATCGCCAAAATAATATCATATACATAGGATCAAGCCTCAAACACATGATTTTCTTTCTTCAACTTTCATAACTCAAATTCTCCATTTTTAGTCCGAAACACGTCATATGACGTCCGTTTTTAGCCAAACTTTACAGATAGTGCTTAACACATATTTAAGACTTGTACCGGGCGTCGGAACCAAAATACGAGCCCGATACCTATATTTTCTATCCCCTTTTTCATTTCAAATTTTCATATCAAATTTCAGAAAAATAATTTCTTTCAAAAATTCATTTCTCGGGCTTGGGACCTCAGAATTTGATTCTGGACACACACCCAAGTCCCATATTTTTCTACGGACCCTCAAGGACCGTCAAATCACAGGTCCGGGTCCGTTTACCCAAAATATTGACCGAAGTCAACATTATGCATATTAATGCCAAAATTCATCAAATGTTTCACATAATTCACATATTCTAACATAAAAACTTTCCGGCTACGCGCCCGAACTGTGCACGCCAATCGAGGCAACTAAAAATGAGGTTTTCAAGGCCTCGAAAGTGCGGAACAAGGAAGAACTACGGTAATGACCCTTCGGGTCGTCACATTTTCCACCTCTAAAACAATCGTTCGTCCTCGAATGGACAAATGAAAGAAGTACCTTAGTCAGGAAATAAATGAGGATAACGGCTCCGCATATCGGACTCGGACTCCCAGGTCGATGCCTCAGGAGGCTGACCTCTCCACTGAACATGCACCGAAGGAAAACTCCTCGACCTCAACTATCGAACCTGCCGGTCTAGAATAACCACCGGCTCCTCATATGACAGATCCTTGTCCAATTGGACAGTACTGAAATCCAACACGTGCGATGGATCTCCGCGATACTTCCGGAGCATAGATACATGAAACACGGGATGCACAGCTGACAAGCTAGGTGGCAAGGCAAGTCTATAAGCCACCTCTCCCACACGATCAAGAATCTCAAATGGACCGATGAACCTAGGGCTGAGCTTGCCCTTCTTCCCAAATCTCATCACGCCCTTCATAGGCGATACACAGAGCAATACCGCTCACCGACCATGAAAGCAACATCTCTGACCTTGCGGTCTGTATAACTCTTCTGTCTGGACTGAGCTGTACGAAGTTTATCCTAAATAATCCTGACCTTGTCCAAGGCCTCCTGAACCAGATCCGTACCCAATAATCGAGCCTCTCCCGGCTCAAACCATCCAACTGGAGACCGACATCGCCTACCATACAACGCCTCATACGGAGCCATCTGAATACTGGACTGATAGCTGTTGTTGTAGGCGAACTCTGCTAAAGGCAAAAACTGGTCCCACGATCCTCCAAAATCAATGACACAGGCTCGGAGCATGTCCTCAAGAATCTGAATAGTCCTCTCGGACTGACCGTCCGTCTGGGGATGAAATATTGTACTCAACTCAACCTGGGTGCCCAACTCTCGCTGAACCGCTCTCCAGAAATGCAAGGTAAACTGCGTACCCCGATCCGAAATGATAGATAACGGCACCCCATGAAGGCGAACAATCTCCCTGATATAAATCTCGGCTAACCTTTCGGACGAATAGGTGGCTGCAACATGAACAAAATGTGCTGACTTGGTCAGCCTATCAACAATGACCCAAACTGCATCAAACTTTTTCCGAGTCATCGGGAGTCCAATAACGAAATCCATCGTAATCCTCTCCCACTTCCACTCGAGAAGTGCAATCCTCTGAAATAGACCACCGGGTCTTTGATGCTCGTACTTAACCTGCTGACAATTCAAACACCGAGCCATGTGCGCAATGATGTCTTTCTTCATCTTACGCCACCAATAGTGCTGCCTCAGATCCTGATACATCTTCGCGGTGCCCGGGTGAATAGAATACCGAGAACTGTGGGCCTCCGCTAAGATCAACTCTCGAATCCATCAACATTGGGCACACAAACTCACCCCTGCAATCTCAATACACCATCATCATCTAAGGTTACTTTCTTGGAACCTCCACGCTGCACCGTGTCTCTCAAGACACACAAATGGGGATCCTCAAACTGCCGCTCGCGGATATGCTCTAATAGTGAGGAACGAGCAACCGTGCAAGCTAACACTCTGCTAGGCTCAGAAATATCCAACCTCACAAGACGATTGGCCAAGGCCTGAACATCCAAAGCAAGCGATCTCTGGCTGACTGGAATATAAGCAAGACTACCCATGCTGGCGGACTTCCTGCTCAATGCATCGGCCACCACATTGGCCTTCCCCGAGTGGTATAAGATAGTAACATCATAATCCATTAGCAACTCTAACCACCTCCTCTGCCTCAAATTCAACTCTTTCTGCTTGAACAGATACTGAAGACTCTTGTGATCAGTGTAAACCTTACACGTCACGCAATATAAGTAATGCCTCCAGATCTTCAGGGCATGAACAATGGCTGCCAACTCGAGATCATGAACCGGATAATTCTTCTCGTGGATCTTCAACTGCCTCGAAGCATAAGCAATGACCTTGCCTTCCTGCATCAACACTGGACCAAGCCCAATACGAGATGCATCACAATAGACCGTATATGGCCCTGAACCTGTGGGCAGAACCAATACTGGTGCCGCAGTCAGAGCCGTCTTGAGCTTCTGGAAGCTCGCCTCACACTCATCCGACCACTTGAACTGGGCACTCTTCTGGGTCAATCTGGTCATAGGGGCTGCAATGGATGAAAACCCCTCCACGAACCGACAGTAGTAACCTGCTAACCCTAGGAAACTCCGAATATCCGTAGCTGAAGCTGGTCGAGGACAGTTCTTGACTGCCTCTATCTTCTTCGGGTCTACCTGAATACCTACTGCTGATATGACATGACCCAGGAATGCGATCGAACTCAACCAAAACTCGCACTTTGAGAACATAGCATACAACTGACTATCCTTTAGGGTCCGAAGGACCACTCTGAGGTGCTGCTCATGCTCCTCCTGACTGCGGGAGTATATAAGAATATCATCAATGAAGACTATCATGAACAAGTCCAAATAAGGTCTGAACACTCGGTTCATCAACTCCATGAACGCTGCTGGGGAATTAGTCAATCCAAATGACATGACCAAAAATTCATAGTGCCCATACCGAGTGCAAAATGCTGTCTTAGGGACATCAGACGCCCTAATCCTCAGCTGGTGGTAGCCAGATCTCAAATCTATCTTTGAAAACACCCTCGCACCCTGAAGCTAGTCGAATAAATCGTCGATCCTCGGCAGTGGATACTTATTCTTAATTGTAACCTTGTTCAATTGCTGGTAATCGATGCACATTCTCATCGAACCATCCTTTTTCTTAACAAACAACACCGGCGCACCCCAAGGCGAAACACTGGGTCTAATGAAACCTTTCTCAAGCAAATCCTTCAGCTGTTCCTTTAACTCTTTCAACTCCGGCGGGGCCATACGATATGGTGGGATAGAAATGGGCTGAGTGCCCGGGGCCAAATCAATACAAAAGTCGATATCCTTGTCGGGCAGCATACCCGGCAAGTCTGAAGGGAAAACCTCAGGAAACTCCCAAACAACGGGCACAGAATCAATAGAAGGGGCCTCTGCGCTAGAATCGCGAACATACGCCAAGTAGGCCAAACATCCCTTCTCGACCATACGCCGAGCTTTCACATACGAGATAACACTGCGGGTACAATGACCAGAAGTCCCCCTCCACTCTAAACGGGGTAAATCCGGTAAGGCTAAGGTTACGGTCTTGGCATGGCAATCCAAGATAGCATGGTACGGGGATAACCAATCCATCCCCAATATAACATCGAAGTCGACCATGTCCAAAAGCAACAAATCAACACGGGTCTCAAGACCCCCAAACACTACGATACAAGAACGATGAACTTGGTCGACCACAATAGAATCACCCACCGGTGTTGACACATAAACAGGAATACTCAACGAGTCACTAGGCATAACCGAATAGGGTGCAAAATAGGACGACACATATGAATACGTAGATCCGGGATCAAATAGCACAGAAGCATCCCTATCACCGACCAGAATGGTACCTGTAATCACAGCATCTGATGACTCAGCCTCTGGCCTAGCTGGCAAAGCATAACAACGGGGCTGGGACCCACCTCCCTGAATCATATCCCTGGGACGATCTGCTGCTGGCTGACCCGTACCTCTAGCGGTCTGAGCTCCACCTCTAAGACCTCTACCTCCACCTCTATGTCCTCTACCCCCGCCTCTAGCCGGCTGGGCAAGCGGTGGGGCAACTAGTGCCTGGATCATCGGGCGAGAACCCTGCTGCTGCGAGCTGCTGGAAGCTCGAGGGCAATTTCTGGCAATGTGACTCACATCGCCGCAAGTATAACAAGCCCTCGGCTGCTGAGAAAAACGAAGTGGTGGTGCACTGATAGGTGCTAATGGTGAACTGAAGAGCTGCTGGTCAGAATACTGCAACTGAGAACCACGACCACCTGGTGTGCCATGAGAAGCCTGGAGAGATGACTGAAAGGGCCTCGAAGGATGGCCTCTACCATAAGAATCCCTACCTCCAGACGAGGTACCACGGAATCTACCAGAATGACAGGGCCTTTTATCAGACCCATGACCACCTCCCTGAGCAAGTGCCATCTCTATCCGGCGGGCACCATCTGCCGCCTCCTGAAATGAAATCTCACTACCGGCACTCATGGCTATCTGAACACGGATCGGCTGGGCCAACCCATCAATAAACCTCCACACCCTCTCTCTATCGGTGGGGAGTATCACAATGGCATGACGAGCAAGATCAATGAACCGGGTCTCATACTGGGTGACCGTCATAGGACCCTGCTAGAGACGCTCAAACTGCCTGCGAAGAGCATCTCGCTGAGTAACTGGAAGAAACTTCCCCAGAAATAAATCTGAAAACTGATCCCAAGTCAATGATGGCGACCCTGCTGGCCTAGCTAAACAGAAATCCCTCCACCAAGTCTTGGAGGATCCTGCCAGGCAAAAAGTGGCGAAGTCGACCCCATTGGTCTCTACAATGCCCATAGTCCGTAGAACCTCATGACAGCTGAATATAAAATCTTGAGCATCCTCTGAGGGGGTGCCACTATATGTGGTTGTGAAGAGCTTGGTGAAACGATCAAGCCTCCACAAAGCATCCGTGGACATAGCCGCACCATCACTGGACTGAGCCGCAATACCTGGCTAGGCTGCCACAACTGGCTGAACTGCCACGGCTGGCTGAACTACTGGAACCTGAGCCTGAGGAGCTACCGGCTCTGGAGAACGAGTATCGGGAGTCTGAACTCCTCCCCTAGCCTGAGATGTGGCTGGAGCTACAGGAAGCAAACCCGCTTTAGAAATGCCCTCCATAAAGCCTACCAGTCGGACCAAAGCGTCCTGAAGCACTGGAGTGGCTATGAAACCCTCTGGGACCTGAGCTGGGCCCACTGGAACAGCTGGGGCCGGAACCTCCTCCTCAAAATCGACCTGAGGCTCCGTCGCTGGAAATGCTGATCGGGGCTAAGCTCTGCCCCGGCCTCGGCCTCTGGCACGGCCTCGGCCTCGCCCTCTGCCCCTAATAGGGGCTGCTGCTGGGGGCTCAGGCTGTTGCGCAGTAGAAGAGAAAGCACGTGTCCTCGCCATCTACGAAAGAACAGAGTGGAAAGACAATCAGTACTTGAGAAACAGAATCGCACGACAAGAATGAACAAGGTGAAGTTTTCCTAACTCAGTAGCCTCTGCGGGATAAATACAGACGTCTCCGTACCGATCCCTCAGACTCTACTGAGCTTGTCCGTGAGTTGTGAGACCTAAGTAACCTAGTGCTCTGATACTAACTTGTCACGACCCGGATTTCCCACCATCGGGTGTCGTGATGGCGCCTACTATCAGAGCTAGGCAATCCAAATATTTAAAACACCTTTCCTGCTTTCTTTCAAACAATATAATAAACGAGACAAAATCTAAGTGGAAGACTTTAAATCTAAAGCAACTGAAAACCAAAAGTGTGGAAGTTTGAACCAAAATGCTACCCAGAGTCTGGTGTCACTAGCTCACGGACTACTACAGAATACTACAATCAATGTCTGAAGGGAAAATACATCATGTTTGTCTGATACAAGATAAACAAACAAAAAACATGGAAAGGGACTTCGGCCTGCGAACGCCAGCTAGGCTACCTCGAGAGTCCCTGGACTGAAGATAGCTCCCAGAAGTCCTACTGCTGTGGTCCGTAAGCTGCTCCCTGATCTGTGCACCAAAAATGCACAGAGTATAGCATCAGCACAACCGACCCCATGTGCTGGTAAGTGCCTGGCCTAACCCCAGAGAAGTAGGGACGAGGCTAGACAATACCTACCACAATTTACCTGTATAGATATATATACAACAAGTGCAAGAAAACAATAACAAGATAATACAAAGTAAAACTGGGAGGGGACATGCTATCGGGGAGTAACAGATAAAAATGAAATATCGGAAATAAACAGAAGAAACTCCGGTTTCCATGATATATATATATATAGTGGACGGCGTGCCACACGTTCCCATAATGTCATATATATATATATATAGTGGACGACATGCCACACGATCCCATAATATCATATATAAGTGGACGGCGTGCCACACGATCCCATAATATCATATATAAGTGGACGGCGTGCCACACGATCCCATAATATTATATATAAGTGGACGGCGTGCCACACGATCCCATAATATCATATATAAGTGGACGGTGTGCCAAACGATCCCATAATATAGATCGTAATATCTGACTTCATATAGTAGACCCCTTTAGGGGAGAATAACAACTCAATACCTTTAACCCGGCAAGGGTACAGCTAACAGCCCAAAATATCCCGACAAGGGAGAATATATATATCAGCCTACACATCCCCGCAAGGGAGTATTCACAACACATTCTCCTTTTAAATCATTCTTCCTCAACCATTCACATTATATGAAACTTATCAAATAAACAAGGAGCTTGTGTCACATTATTCGAATTAAAAGCAATCAAGACTCACGGTGATGCTAGACTCCGGTGCATAGATAACCGTCACCATGCCTATACATCGTACTCCACATTAGCAAGTAGCAAATATCATCCTAATCCTATTCTCTCAAGCCAAAGTTAGAACAAACACTTACCTCAAATGCTCCAAACTCAACTCACGCTTCTAGTATAGCTTTACCTCTTGATTCCACCACCAATCTGCTCGAATCTAGTCATAAGTTACTTAATCACATTAATAATTACTAAATGAGTCATCTCCAATGCATGAAAATTGATTATTTTTTTTAAGGTTTTTCCCAAAATGGTCAAAAATACCTCCGGACCCACGTGGTCGAAACTCGAGGTTCGGACCAAAACCCGGTTACCCATTCCCCCATGAATCCCAATATATGATTTATTTTTAAATCGGACCCCAAATTGAGGTCCAACTTTTCAATTTGTAGGAAACCTAGGTTCTACCCAAAACACCCAATTTTCCCCATGAAAATCTTTGATTTGAAGTTGAAATTATGTTAAAAGATGTTAAGGAATAAAGAAATTAAGTTAGAAATCACTTACCAATCGTTTTGGAGAAAAAAAGTTGTTTGGAAAATCGCCTCTTAGGTTTTGGGTTTTTGAAAAGTGAAAAATGACTGATATTTTCCGAACTTGTATACCTTTCTGAGGACCTGGCGCGGACCGCACAAAAATGTGTTGCGGTCGCACTAAGTGTGAGAAAATTGGGGCTTCTCTGAACCCTTCCAGCACGGACCGCACTGTTTTGGTGCGTGGTCGCGCTGGTTGACCTGAAACCCTAGCCCTTAAACTCAGCCACGCGGACCGCACAGAAAGGCATCGCGGCCGCGCGGCTCCATCGCGGACCGCGCGGAAATGACCGCGGCCGTGCTGGTGTCTGCAACACCTAAACCTGCATTTTCTTAAGTCCAAGACCTCCCGGGCCCCCATTCAAAACTCACCCGAGCCCTCGAGGCTCCAAACCAAACATGCACACAACCTTAAAAACATCTTACGGACTCACTCGTGCGATCAAATTGCCAAAATAACATCATATACATAGGATCAAGCCTCAAACACATGATTTTCTTTCTTCAACTTTCATAACTCAAATTCTCCATTTTTAGTCCGAAACACGTCATATGACGTCCGTTTTTAGCCAAACTTTACAGATAGTGCTTAACACATATTTAAGACTTGTACTGGGTGTCGGAACCAATATACGAGCCCGATACCTATATTTTCTAACCCCTTTTTCATTTCAAATTTTCATATCAAATTTCAGAAAAATATTTCTTTCAAAAATTCATTTCTCGGGCTTGGGACCTCAGAATTTGATTCCGGGCACACGCCCAAGTCCCATATTTTTCTACGGACCCTCCGGGACCGTCGAATCACAGGTCCGAGTTCGTTTACCCAAAATGTTGACCGAAGTCAACATTATGCATATTAATACCAAAATTCATCAAATGTTTCACATAATTCACATATTCTAACATAAAAACTTTCCGGCTACGCACCCGAACTGCGCACGCCAATCGAGGCAACTAAAAGCGAGGTTTTAAAGGACTCGAAAGCGCGGAACAAGGAAGAACTACGGTGATGACCCTTCGGGTCGTCACAATATGCTAAAGTTTCAATTTATTTCCTAAAAGTTCAACTCATATCCTAAAAGTTTCAATTCATATCCTAAAAAGTTCAAGTCATACATAAAAGCTTCAATTTATATCCTACAAGTTCAATTCACAAGAACAAAACCTAAAAACTAAAAGTTATATTCATATCTTACGAGTTTAAACATAAACTAAAACTTCAAGTCATATCCTAAAGGTTCAATTTATTTCCTAAAAGTTCAACTCATATCCTAAAAGTTTCAACTCATATCGTAAAAAGTTCAAGTCATACATAAAAGCTTCAATTTATATCGTACAAGTTCAATTCACAAGAACAAAATCTAAAAACTAAAAGTTCATCAATTCTTATCCTACGAGTTTAAACATAAACTAAAAGTTCAATTTATATCCTAAAGGTTCAATTCATATCCACAAAACTTCAAGTCATATCCTAAAATTTCTATTTATATCCTAAAAATTCAACTCATATCCTAAAAGTTTCAATTTATATCCTACAAGTTCAATTCACAAGAACAAAACCTAAAAACTAAAAGTTATATTCATATCCTACGAGTTTAAACATAAACTAAAAGTTCAAGTCCTATCCTAAAGGTTCAATACATATGCTAAAGGTTCAATTTATTTCCTAAAAGTTCAACTCATATCCTAAAAGTTTCAATTCATATCCTAAAAAGTTCAAGTCATACATAAAAGCTTCAATTTATATCATACAAGTTCAATTCACAAGAACAAAACCTAAAAATTAAAAGTTATATTCATATCTTACGAGTTTAAACATAAACTAAAACTTCAAGTCATATCCTAAAGGTTCAATTTATTTCCTAAAATTTCAACTCATATCCTAAAAGTTTCAACTCCTATCGTAAAAAGTTCAAGTCATACATAAAAGCTTCAATTTATATCGTACAAGTTCAATTCACAAGAACAAAATCTAAAAACTAAAAGTTCATCAATTCTTATCCTACGAGTTTAAACATAAACTAAAAGTTTAATTTATATCCTAAATGTTCAATTCATATCCACAAAACTTCAAGTCATATCCCAAAATTTCTATTTATATCCTAAAAATTTAACTCATATCCTAAAAGTTTCAATTTATATCCTACAAGTTCAATTCACAAGAACAAAACCTAAAAACTAAAAGTTATATTCATATCCTACGAGTTTAAACATAAACTAAAAGTTCACGTCCTATCCTAAAGGTTCAATACATATGCTAAAGGTTCAATTTATTTCCTAAAAGTTCAACTCATATCCTAAAAGTTTCAATTCATATCCTAAAAAGTTCAAGTCATACATAAAAGCTTCAATTTATATCCTACAAGTTCAATTCACAAGAATTTGTAGGTATTTAGGTATCCTACAATACCTAAAAATTAAAAGTTATATTCATATCTTACGAGTTTAAACATAAACCAAAACTTCAAGTCATATCCTAAAGGTTCAATTTATTTCCTAAAAGTTCAACTCATATCCTAAAAGTTTCAACTCATATCGTAAAAAGTTCAAGTCATATCCTAAAAGCTTCAACTCATACCTAAAAGGTTCAATTCATATCCTAAAAATTCAAATCGTATCCTAAAAGATTCAATTCATATCCACAAAAGTTTAAGTCATATCCTAAAGGTTCAACTTATACATAAATGCTTCAATTTATATCCTAAAGCTTCAACTCATACCTAAAAAGCTCAAGTCATATCCTAAAAGTTCAACTCATATCCTAAAAGCTTCAAGTCATATCCTAAAATTTCTATTTACAACTAAACTATCAAGACAATACAAAGATTCAAGGTTCAATTTATATCCTAAAAGTTATATTCATATCCTACGTGTTTAAACTTAAACTAAAAGTTCAATTTATATCCTAAAAGCTTCAACTCATACCTAAAAGGTTTAATTTATATCCTAAAGCTTCAACTCATACCTAAAAGGCTCAAGTCATATCCTAAAAGTTCAACTCATATCCTAAAAGCTTCAAGTCATATCCTAAAATTTCTATTTATAACTAAACTAGTTTTATCCTAAAGGTTCAACTCATTGTTATTTCAAGCTTTATCACACGGCTAATGTTAGTTATCCTCTATGTGGGTGACTTGTTGTACTCAAACAAGAGCCACGCAACGATTCGCTTAAGGCGTTAAACATTAACATTGTCTTGAACTTTAAGAGAAAATCCAAATATATATACTATCACGTGTCTATATTAAATATCTACCTATAAACTAATCAAGATTAAACTAAAAGTTCAATTTATACCCTAAAAAGTTCGATTCACAAGAAAAAATCATAAACCCTAAAAGTTTAGGGTTTCTTCTCTTCAAACCATTTCTTGCCCAAATTAATAGGTAAAACCAAATATTTTAGCTACTAACAATTATCATAGATTTAATTTAGCTAAGAACAATTAATTTTTAGGGTTCAAACTAGAAGGAATTAAACAAATTAAAATAAGTCTATTTCGAAAAAAAAATAAAGGAGAGAGAAACCTACTAGCTGGGCAGTGGAGGACACCGACGGAGTTGCTGCTGCCGCCGGCGGGCGTCGGTGGCGCCGCTGCTGGAGGGAGACGGAAGGGGGGGGGGTTGAGTGTGAGAGAGAGAAGAGAGGTTTTGGGGAATTTTTTGAAGAAAATAAGAGAATGGGAGGGGAAACCCGTTTTTAACTCTGTTTTTACAAAAAGCGACCAACCTTGGTTGCTATTTTTGGTACCAAATATGTGTTGACTATTTTGACCAAAATAGCGACCACAGTTGGTCGCTAAATTCTGACCGTTTTACCAGAATAGCGACCAATGTATCAAAAAAAATTAAATTAATTATAATTCAATTTAAAATTTATATTTATTTAATTCAATTAATTTTAATTCAATTTAATATATATAATTTTAAATTGAATTTAAAGTAATTTAATTATTTAAAGCTTTCAATTCATATCCTATATATATATATATACGCCATATTCGATATAGTATTACCTAATACACTTATACTCAGTGCATAGTATAGCGTAAGTATATATATATATATATATATATATATATATATATATATATATATATATATATATATATATATATATATATATATATAAGCTATATTCAATACAGTATTACCTAATACACTTATACTCAGTGCATAGTATAGCGTAAAGTATATATATTATATATATATATAAGCTATATTCGATACAGTATTACCTAATACACTTATACTCAGTGCATAGTAAAGCGTAAGTATATCCACTTATATATATATATATATATATATATATATATATATATATATATATATATATATATATATATATATAAGCTATATTCGATACAGTATTACCTAATACACTTATACTCAGTGCATAGTAAAGCGTAAGTATATATATATATAAGCTATATTTGATACAGTATTACCTAATACACTTATACTCAGTGCATATTATAGCGTAAGTATATATATATATATATATATAAGCTATATTCGATACAGTATTACCTAATACACTTATACTCAGTGCATAGTAAAGCGTAAGTATATATATATATAAGCTATATTTGATACAGTATTACCTAATACACTTATACTCAGTGCATATTATAGCGTAAGTATATATATATATATATATATATATATATATATATATATATATATATATATATATATAAGCTATATTCGATACAATATTACCTAATACACTTATACTCAGTGCATAGTATAGCGTAAGTGTATATATATTATATATATATAAGCTATATTCGATACAGTATTACCTACTACACTTATACTCAGTGCATAGTAAAGCGTAAGTATATATATATGTATATATATATATACGCCATATTCGATATAGTATTACCTAATACACTTATACGCGTAAGTATATTATATATATATATATAAGTTGTATTCGATACGGTAATACCTAATACACTAATACTTAGTGCATAATATAGCGTAAATACATATATTATATATATATATATATATATAAGTTGTATTCGATACTGTATTACCTAATACACTTATACTTAGTGCATAGTATAGCGTAATTACATATATTATATATGTATATATATATATATATATATAAGTTGTATTCGATACGGTATTACCTCGTACACTTATACTTAGTGCATAGTATAGCGTAAGTACATATATTATATATATATATAAGCTGTATTCGATACAGTATTACCTAATACACTTATACTTAGTGCATAGTATAGCGTAAGTACATATATTATATATATATATATATATATATATATAAGCTGTATTCGATACGGTATTACCTCATACACTTATACTTAGTGCATAGTATAGCGTAAGTACATATATTATATATATATATATATATATATATATATATAAGCTGTATTCGATACGGTATTGCCTCATACACTTATACTTAGTGCATAGTATAGCGTAAGTACATATATTATATATATATAAGCTGTATTCGATACGGTAATATCTAATACACTAATACTTAGTGCATAATATAGCGTAAGTACATATTATGTATATATATAAGCTGTATTCGATACGGTATTACCTCATACACTTATACTTAGTGCATAGTATAGCGTAAGTACATATATTGTATATATAGACACACACGCCCGCTTCGTAGTACTATTCATCCCTTGTATTACAAAAGTATTAACGACTTACATTTATATTATTTACATAGTAAATACAAAAGTGATTTTTAATTTTGACCGTTGTTGACTAGAATAGTGACCAATTATGGTTGCTATTTATTCATGAATTTAGTTTAGCGACCAAAGTTGGTCGCTAAATTTAAAATTGATTTAATTATATTTCATATAATAATTAAATTAATAATATAATTATTAAAATTGAATAACTGGGACCCAGTTAAGCGACCAAAATTGGTCGCTACCTTTCTTGCCTTTATGTAGCGACCAACGTTGGTCGCCAATTTTATATTATATATATTTATATTTTATAGTTTTTTCAAAATAATAATATAATTATTAAAATTTTGTAAGCGGGTCCCACTTTAGCGACCAATATTTGTCGCTAATCTCAGTAAACGTTTGACCAAGCAAGTCTGACCAATCCAGTCAACATTTTGACTACTTTAGCGACCAACCTTGGTCGCTATTTTGTTTCCACAATTTATTTTATTATTTTTGCTAGTTTAGCGACCAACTTTGGTCGCTTTTTCCCATTGACCAAATTTGGTCGCTATTTTTTGGTCGCTTTTTACAGGAATTCTAGTAGTGTTTCTTGTTGCCTAAAAACTTTCTTTTATTCTCATTGGAGAAAGACTCTCCCGCGACAAGGTTTTACACATATGGCCAGCTGCTTTCTTTATTTCGCCTTCCCTTAGTCCGTCTAGCGCCTTTCGGTTGGGTTCCGCCCTGGGGTTAGGTTAGACCGCTTCGATTTTTTTTTTCTAGTATCGATTTCTTTGCAATATGAAATGCAGTTGAAATAGATATTTGCTTGAAAAGAGAGCGGTACTACAAAAGAGGTGTAAGACAGAAATAAGTCGACTGCTATCATTCTGCAAATCAGGTTTTAGAAAAAGTTTCTTGAAGAGTGAATTCGATCCTATAGTCATCTTCTTTGTTCGAAAAGGTTGGGTGTGATTTTCACATTTTCTCATTATTTTAGGATGGACAAGGTCAGAATTAAAAAAACTATTTACGTAGGCGCTGGCGGCTTTCCACTTTCAATTGGAAGGGCATCTTTCTATTGTCGGAAAGGTCAACCTCAAATAATGTAAATTGGGTCAGACGACAGACAACCCGCTTCGCGAAGGTGAGGAAGAACTGATTGCAAGCAAGCGACGTGCTTTTTTCTAAATAGGGTGGTATGGATGGCGAAGGAAGGAAAGAAGGGCAAGTCAGCTAGAAATTGCGTATAGTAAGATGGGGGCCCGGGCTGCGGAGGATTCTGGGTTTTTCAGCAGCAAGCTACGGTCTAACGACCCCTAACTTAGGTTGGGGCGAAAACTCTAAATTGTTGTTGTTGTAATCTCGTGACTACAAAGGATATGAGATATTGACTACGAAAACTATTGATATAATAACATTATTGTTCCCTAAGCAATCAACGTATAGAGCGGCTTTAATTAGTGACTTAGTACTGTTGAAGTCTCCATTAACTTTATCCACATTTAGATAGACATGCGAAAACGATAGAACGAGATCGATAAAGCATGATTAGATATGTCGAAATATTAATGTTATGTGTAGGGGTGTACAAAAGAAATCGACAAACCGCATCACCCCGATAATTCGAGCCAAACCAAGAAAAAAACTCGACTATGATTTGGTTTGATTTGGTTTAGTATTGGAGAAAAAAACTTGACCATAATTGGTTTGGTTTGGTTTGGTTTTAACTAAAGAAAGTCAAACCGAAACCAAACCAACCCGATATTATATATATAGAAATTTTAGATATATTTATTGTGATGTAATTTATAAATATTTCTTAAAAAATTTCATAAATTTACCTTTTAAGGTATTATTTTAAGGTTGGACTTAGAACTTTCGACAGTTCCAATAAGTTTTATAGCCATTAATATCAGTAAATTAAATAACGCTAACAAAAGCCCAAACCAAAATCAAATCAATACTAATGCAAACAAAAGACATTCAATTCAATAGTCAATACTACGAACGGGAATATATTGAATATCTATTTTCTATTTTGCAATAATCTAGATCAAAATGCATAACCTATTTTTATCTTTTCTTTAGCGCTTACTCATGTAATTAATACTCCCTTATTAGTCTACTTACTTAAGCATGGCTTAGTACTTTTAGATTATGTTTATTTTTGTTATGGTTTTTAATTAGCAATATTTATGTCACATAATTTTATTGTCTTTATTGTTGAATATTTTAGGATAATGCCATGACACATCTCATATTTTGTATTATTTACTTGAAAAATACTTTATATAGTTGTATCGTACTAGGATTAAAGAAATATTTTAAGCACAAGTTATATATTTTGTTCTACGAAGATTTTACCGGGAAAAAAACCCGAAAATCCGAAATACCCGAAAACCCGAAAAAACTCGAGAAAAACCGAGATTGAAAAACCCAAGTTTTATCGGTTTGGTTTGGTCTTTAGATTTAATAACCCGACACAATTGGTTTGGTTTGGTAATCGTAAAATCCGAATCAACCCGACCTATGTACACCCCTAATTATGTGTATGGAGTGAATATGAAGATGGGATATATAAGGAAAAATTCATTTTTTTTTCTTTTTGTAGTGCATCAAAGATGAGATAAAGAGTTCAATGTTTGTATGTTCACAACGTAATAACATTTTGAACTTTCAAATTATTTAAAAACTAACCTGGAAAAGAGGAAAAGGCACATGTTATTACTTGTTAGATACATTATATATAAAAGTAATTTACATGATCAATGTACATAACCTAATCTTAAGACATATAAATTGCAAAATAATTAGGGTATTCAATCCTATTGTTTTATTATCAGATTCAGATGCGACCACATTAAGTACAGAGTTATGGGCAACCCATAGTTTAATTTTTTTTATAAGGATATAAATATAAAACACAATCAAATTAAAGTACTTCAAAGTCAACTATAAGTACCTACAATAAGCATGAAACTATGAAAAGAAGGCTAGGCAACTGTAGTACCCTAAATAACGTTAAGAGTTATGTCATAATCATAATTCACCAATTTATGTGACACTTACCCCTCTCACATTATTGCTTTAACACTTAACAGCTACATCTACTTGATACGAGTCGGCATAAGAGGTAGATTTAAAATTTTAATTTTATAGGATAATTTTTAAGGCTCTTGATATTGAACCAATTATATTATTAAAGTTATAAGTTTATATCTACTATTTGCTACTATAATTTTAGCAGATCCTTTACATAAATTTATGATTCACGTCGAAAATACAGGATTCAGTTGAACCCGATAACATCACACTAGATCAGCCCCTGAGTTGGATAGTCATAGTACTTGATAGAGCGAATTATCTTGTGTGCAACTCTAGAGTAGCTCCTATTTTTTTTATTTTTTTTATTTTACACCCGATATTTAATACTCGCATTACAGACAAATTAATCTAGAGTTGTGGAGCGTAAGGCGCATTAAAGAACTTTATAGTAGCTCCATTTAAATGCGTGCATGATTATTATTTTCATTGTAAGACTATTTAGAATGATTTAAGCAGAAATGATTTATTTAAGAGATGATGTGATGTGCATGTGGCATGTATTAATGAAATGTGCCACTGAAAGTAGAAAGAATAAAAGAACAGCCGAACGGGAATGTAATATATAAAAATGTTAAGTTTACCATTGATTAAAACTTAGATATTAATTCCAATTAACTTCGCAGCCAACAGACACAATAATTGAGACGAGACGTACCAATTTAAGCAGTTGTTGGCATTAAAGCGCCTAATTGTTAACTCCTCGAAGAAAAGTATGAGATGACGAGTAAACTCAGAAGAAAAATTGATGGCAACTTCTCCCTGATTAAATTTTGCAAAATTTTCCTAAAGTTTTAATGTACCTACGCGTTGTTTCCCCTCAGAGCACTTTTTCTTCTTCCCTTATTTAAAACTTTTAGGGGTCGTTATATAGGATTTATTAGAGAAATAATGTATGTATTAGCTTTGGTATTATTAATCCATTAATTTGTTTGATACATTTTTTTAATTTATGTATAACTAATATAGAGCAAATCATGGCATTAGTAATAGCAAGACTATTTTTGGTTCATATATATATATATATATATATATATATAACACAAGGAAAAACTAGGAAATACAATGCATAGTACTGTCAGTGCCTGGGTACTGTAATTCCCCAAATACTGCGATGTTTGTTTTACTGCATCAATATTACATGCCAAAATTTTTCTAACAATTTTAGTTCCTACTTCCTAGGAATATATCATTTGCAAACATCGGAGGAACTGCTAGTAAGCTGGTTTTTCCCAAAAAACTTGGCTTTGCTTCCTCTTTTGTCAGTGCATCTGCCACCCTATTCTGCTTCCTGTACGTGTGTCTCACTGTGACCTTGTCCTCATTTGCATTAACAACCTGCATTCATAAATCATGGAATCATATGTTAAGTTACCTGTAAGAAGCATTTGGATTATTTTTGCCGAGTCTGTATTGATGTCCAGAGGGATCCATTCATTTGCTCAGCTAGTTGCAGCCCTTTCAGGAGAGATTTCAGCTCAGTCATGGTATTGATGGTATGTGGTATATTCTCTATATACCCCATAATACAATCCCTATTATGGTTCCTGAATACTCCACATATTCCTCATATGCCTGGATTACCCCTAGCAGCACCATCTATATTCAGTTTGTAGTACCCTCTTCGGGGGGCTCCCATTTCACATTGATTTGGAAAGGCTTCTTGATGGTGTCATTTTTCACCAACATAAAGTATTCAGTTGCTTTAGAGATGGTGTTGGTAGTGTTGATGCTATCTTTTTGTTGTTGAAGAGGTTGTGGTTCCTAGTTAGCCAAATGTGCTAGAACATAAGGGAATGATGTTCTCCCAAGGAATGTTCTCGTTAAAGAGTATGTTCCTAAGTTTATTCCATGTTGATGGCCATGGTTGGGCTGAGAAGATGGGATTCAGCTGCCTACTTTCATTCAAAGCCTTGGATAGCAACTCCTGCCAAAATTGAGCTGCATTTATGCATTCAAAGAAAATGTGGCAACTTGTCTTGATTGCTTTGGCAGAAGCAGTATTGTGGGTTACAGGTAACCCCAATTCTGTGCAGGTAGGCTTCTGTAGGTAACCTATTTTTGGCAAGAAGTCAGATGAAATTCTTAACTTTGTTAGGAGCTTTTAATTTTCAAGTTCAAATGAAGGTCCTTTCCTCCCCATTTCCAAAGTGCTCATTGCTTTTGCTAAGGAATGTATAGGCTGAATTGTTGGTGAAAGACCCAATTGGAGTCAATCCCCAAATTAGCCTGTCCTCCTTGGTAGTGTTGTGAGGGATGAAAATAGAATTGATCATGTTAGAAATACTCGCAGGCACTTCCATAGAGTTAGAAGAGAGGTCCCAAGTCCCTGAATTGTAGATAGAATATACTTTGATAGATATGTCATTTAGGGTTAGGGGTCCTGCAATCATATCTTTTATGCCTGGCTGGTTAGGTATCCAAGCATCATTCATGAAGCTCACCCTGTTTTCCTTGTGGACCACCCATCTGCTAGCCATCATACATGTATCACATCCCTTAAGGATGCATTGACAGGTAGGAGATTTAGGTTTCCTAGGGGTGTGGTTCCAATTACAGTGCTTAGAGATCAGAACGCTAGCCCATAAGCTTGAAGTGTTTTGATAGATCCTCCAAGCCAGACTTGCATGGGTTGCTTTGTTTTTAAGCTCTTATTTTTGGAGGCCTAGCCTACCATTGGTATTCTTCTTAGTGACCTTATCCCAACTAACCAGATGCATTTTTTTCTTATTTGGGGTAGTACCTCAGATAAAATTCCTCTGGATTCTATCAATTTGCTTGGTGATTTTTATAGGAAAATTGATATATTGCATGACATGGTTAGAGATACTATTGAGGGATGTCTTAGCCAGAATGGTCCTACCAGTCATGTTGAGATAATTTATTTTCCAGCCAGCCAGCTTGGATTGTATATTGTCTATTATGAACTAAAAGTCAGAACTAGTGGGTCTCTTATAGAACATAAGGAATCCAAGGTATTTTCCAAAGGAAATAGTAGCTTGGATTGATAGTGCAAGTGAGACATTCCATGATATCCTGACTAGTTTCAGAGGAGAAGAGAACTATGGACTTATTGAGGTTAATTTTTTTGCCAGAGTTCTCATTGAAGAACTGCAGGATAGAATATATGGTGGTGCAGTCCCTATTGTTTGCCTTGGCAAATATGGTAAGGTCATCAGCAAAGAAGAGGTGGGAGATTCTTGGGCCATACCTGTTGATACTGATAGGTTATCATTGGTTGTCCAGCACAGCTTGGTCAATTGACATGAAGAGTTTTTCCATACACAGGATGAGCAGGTAAGGGGATATGGGATCCCCTTGTCTAATGCCTTTGGAGGGCTTGAAGGGTTCAGTTTTACCTAATGCAAGACATAATTAGCTTAGCCAGACTAGGGAGAAGTTGAAACATGGAGTGTGTCCCTAATGAAGGACCATTCTAGCATGTCAAAAGCTTTTTCTAGATATATTTTAAGGATAATGTGAGCCTGTTTCCCCTTCATTCTCTTAAAGTGAGTAATATACTCTTGCATAATGATAGCATTGTCATAAGCTCTCCTATTTGAAAGAAACCTGGCCTAGCAAGGTCCAATTATGTCATGAAGCATTGGCTTGATTCTGTTTACAATAATATTAGTGATGGACTTGTAGATTGTGTTACAAAGTCCAATTGGTCTGAAGTTTTTGAGCATGGAAGCTTGGGGAACTTGGGAATAAGACAGAGCAAAGTCTGATTCATGGTCTCATCTATGGAGTTAGTAATGAAGCATTGCTTGCAGAAATCAATTACTGAATTTCTTACAATGCTCCAGTACTTCTAATAGAAGAAGGGATGGAGGCCATCAGGCCCAGGGGCCTTGAAGGGCTTGAAGGAGAAGATGGCCATTTTTATTTCTTTGATCTCAAGAGGCCTATCTAGCTTATTCCTTTGAGAGTCGGATAGGGTATGGGTCATAGCCATATAGTTGGTGGTGGATATGGGAGCTTGTGACTGTGAGGAGGTATAGAGATTCTTGAAGAAGGACAAAATGGATGTTTTGATGTCCCCTTGATCATAGAGCCAATTTCCACTCTCTTCTTTGAGGGAGAGGATCCTGTTTCTTCTTCTCCTGTTGAGAGTGGATGTGTGGAAGAATCTATTGTTGGCATCCCTTTCATTTAGCCAGTTAATCCAAGATTTAAGTTTCCAAAAATCCTCTTCATTCTTGAGGATGGAATCTAGCTCATTGGTCAGGTTGCTTTCTAGGTTTAACAAGTAGCTGTTGAACTGATAATTAGGAGATTTTTGGATTCCTGCAATTCTGGCTAAGATTCTTCTTTTTATGGAATATATTACCAAAAGTGTGCCTGTTCCACTGGGAAAGGATGGGTGGCTAGTCCACATGGATTCAAACCTAAAATGTCTGGTGGATTTATTGAGTGAATCCCTTTTTAGCACAACTTGAATGGGGAAGTGATTGTGAGCACGTGATTTTTGCCCTATGAGAACTACTCCCAAAAATTCAAAATAAAATGGTTTTGTGTTGTTTGTGATTTATTTGTATTTTTGTCTGTGCATGTTTATTTCTAATTTAATTAAGAAAAATACAAAAAATATGTGTTGCATGTGCATTTAGGTTCTAATTTTACAATTTAGGAATTAATTAAACAATCAAGTTTGTTTTACAAAATGGAAAAATCACAAAAAATATGTACTTTGCATTTTTAGCATTTAATGTCCAAATTGTGTGATTTTATCTTTATTGGTGTTTAATTTCGTGTGATAATTATTATTAAGAGCTAATATTTTAAGTTAATTGTCGATTTTATAATTTAATTTAGGATTTTTAGGTTTTTAATTTTGAAAAATTAGTTTAAAGAAGTAAAAGAAAGTAAGAACAAAAATAGTAATGAAATCGGACTGGGCCATCCCTTAATTTGAACCAATCAGGCCCAAACTACACCTCACACGCCCAATCCAGGCCCAAACCGGCCAGTCCCAGATATATCCAAACGATGTCGTATCTGGATAATAGATCCAAGCCGTTGATACGACTTGATCCAATGGTCCAGATCACTCCATCCTCACTCGGTCTAGCCCGACCCGTTTTACATTCAAACCGACCCAACCCCCGCCTAAAAGAAACGGTGTCGTTTCTATTAGTGTTTAATCCAGTCTGTTAATTTTAATTAATCTAATGGACTGGATCGAATCCTTCATCCACTATATATGCCCAAACCATACCCCGCCCCCCAAGCCAACCCCCCCACCTCTTCGTCTCTGAGCTTCAGAGACTAAATAGATCCTCTACCTCTTACCACCGTGCTCCGCCCACCGAAAATCATCTCACGGCGGTTCCGATGGTCCAAACGACCCCATCTTTACACCACTGATTCCCCTCGACCTCCCCATTCCGAATCCCTAACTCTTATCCCTCGAATCCCAGTCGAGTGCTTCGAATATTAGATCAAAAATTAGGCCGGAACCCTATCTCATCCAATGGCCTCCAATTTCACACCACAGCTTCCCCAAGACTTCCTCGTTCCAGTCCCATACTCATTTCCCTTCAAATCAAGCCCGAGCATTTCGAATTTATTCGAAGGTCCAAACCCTAGCGCCGCCACAAGATTATCTGGTGGCGGCGCCACCTCCTAAGCCATCCCTAACTCACACCCTGTGATCTCTTGGACCCCCCCACCATGAATCCTTGATCGATTCTTTTCAGATCATCGTGGGGCAGCTCGGATTCCAGATCGAAGTTAGGCAGGCCAGGTTCCATGAATTTTGAGCCAGAGACTAACTTTAGCCATGCTGTTTTCCTTCGAAAACACATAAGTCCGTCTCGTCTTGAAAGTGGGAAGATCCTCGAGTATTTTTTTTATCAAGTTGTAATTCGAGTAAGTCTTTTACGTCCAGTTTTGATTGTTCACTCTTGCAGTTCCGTTTGTTTACTCTGTCCCTTCCTCTTCTATAAATTGGCATGAATTTCCCATTTGAATTATGGTCAGTAGTCTAAGGTCCAAAATTGGGCTAGTTTGCGAGTTGAATTTGTCAAGAACCGGTCTAATTTGTGTCTGTTTAGTTTGGTCAAGTTCAGGCTACCAATTACTTTGTCGTTGTGATGCCTTAATCAGTGATGTTGGCCTGTAAAATAGACCTAATGCTTAGGAAATGGTTCATGATTGTCTGAACCTAGACTCGTGCTATTAATCAGGTTTCGTTTCCTGACACTTGCTTTGCCTCATCTCTAATTGCAGTCTCATGTTGATAGTAGTTGGGTTTAGCCAAATTGTTGTGAATTAAAACTTATTCTATAGTGTGTGATTCCCTTTGTTTGCAATTCATGCTGTTGATTACCTGTCTAGTTGGTTATCAGGAGGTCTCTAGTCTTTCAAATATGAAGTTTTGTAATCTGTCCAGTTGAGTTAGGAGTCAGTTGTTAGGAATTTGATAGTTTGAACTGGTTACAGCTGAAGGGTTTGGTACAGAGTGAAAGGGATTGGTTAGGACAGTAATTTCAGGGACTTTAGGAGGGTATTTTGGGATTGAAAGGTTTGGAATTGGTTTAAGTTGAATGTTCTGATTAGTAGGGTACTAAAGTACCATTAAACTAATGAATTGTTTAAGTGCTAATGGGGAATAAAACATAATGATAGGGGAAGGTTTAAAGGAAATGGATTAAAAAATAGGTGCTCATACCTATTTGAATTTAAATAAGGAAAGGACAAGGGATAATGGGAAAAAGGGACTCTAGTGGGATTGAAAAAGGGATCATGGGCAGAATTAGTTTAAGGATTCTGCGTAAGTGCTTTGGAGATGGGGGGGGCAAGGTCAGTGTTTGGTATAAAAGAGGGGTCTGGACAGAGTTAAAGGGGTTTTTTTTTTGGAGAGTCTGGTCTGGGTTTTCTTTTGGGCAGACCTTAGAAGAGAAAAGTAATCTGAAAAGAGAGAGAAAAGAGTTCAAAGTTTAAACAGGTTCTGAGATGGCTTAAGATGAGTTTGGGTGTAGTGTTGCAGTAGTGTGTTTTTTCTGATTTCCTTTCTGAGGTCGTTTGAGCTGTTTGAGTTTGAGTATTCTGGTTTTAACTGGTTTCAAATCCACTTGGGTCTGCTGCATATGTTACTGGGCTGTTGGTGGATTGTTGTTTGTATTGCAACTCGTATTACTGTTGTGCTGCTGCTGACTGCTCTTCTTTCTTTGTTCTATTTTTTATTTCAAATCCAGGTACATATCCTGTAACTTCGAGTTTGTAGACATGAAGTAAAATGCTGAATGAATCTCTGTTGATATGTCTTCCGTGATTCATGTAGTATAAAATTCCAATAGAATTTTCGTGATCCATGTATGCCTTAGACTTTCACTAGATTTCTATTTGTAACTAAAACTGGACTGTTTGGATTATTGGACTATGATTATTCATTAGCCTTAGTATAGTTTAGTTTGCTTTTGTGTAGTTTAACTTTTTAAAATTAAAAATAGCTAGAACAGGAAACTGCTCTCAAGATCTATGATTTTCATTTGTATTCACAACTGGAAATTCAAACTATTATGAGTAATTAGCAGAAAATATCGGTTGTAGTGTTAAGTAGATTAAGATCTGATAAGTAAATTACTGATTGGAACTTAATTTTAAAATGGATTACGTGCTCCTACTAGTGTAAGATCAGGCCTTCTTTGTTTTTTAATACATTAGATAGTTCATTTGAGGATATAAGTCACATACAAAGAAATCATTAGCATGTGGCGGTCTGAAATTGATATGGGTTTTAGGAGTACGAGTTCAGCACGTTTGGTCAACCCTACACAACTCAGGCGACCTTGGGTAGGATAATTGAACTCAAAAGTTGGCATGTTAATTTGAATTTAGAAGTGATTATTTGTTTGCCAATAATTAGGCCATTGTAAATAAAATCAGTATGCCAAGATTCAAATAAAATCAGTGGGAGGTCAGGGCCTAAACGTGATTGCTCTGCTCAAATCGGACTTTGGTCAGACTCTACTTAAGGCCCAACGTCAGTCAGCCTTCCCCTTTCTTAAAAAATGGATAATTTTTCCTTCCTTTGGGCTGCCTTTGAAGCCCAACCTGCTGAAGACCTTAGTGTTCTCACTAAATTCGATATTGTGATGTAATACTTTCAATGATGGTTTATTAATAATGCTAATTAATTAGGACCTTTCTTTTATTTGTAGAGACAATAAAGGTAGAAAATCATAGTCTCTTTAGGATTGGCCTTTAAATAAAATGAGATGAGCCTCGCCGAATAAAAAATGCAAAATTACGGGGCGCTCAATAAATATTTGTCTTAAAATACTTAGATTTAGGGACGGGCCGTTTAGCAAAATTTTACGGCCTTACCCAAAATAATGATACGCTAGTCGCTTTAGACGCGCCTTTAATAATTTACTTTCTTAAACTCGGGTGCACATTTATGTGACCCAAATCCAAATCTCAACAGAGTTGAAATGTGTCAATAACCACGGGTGCATTGATGTGACGTGGTTCGAGATGTATTTTCACGGCGTTGCAATTCTCGTTAAAAATAATAATAATAAAAGCGGTAAACAGTTAAATTTGCACATAGGTTCAACATGTATTAAAATCAGATAAAGAAGCCGAATATGACAATTGAGCGACCGTGCTAGAACCACGGAACTCGGGAATGCCTAACACCTTCTCCCAGGTTAACAGAATTCCTTACTCAGATTTCTGGTTCGCGGACTGTAAAACAGAGTAATTCTTTTCCTCGATTCGGGATTAAACTGGTGACTTGGGACACCTTAAATCTCCCAAGTGGAGACTCTAAATTAAATAAACAAATCCCATTTCGATTGTCCTTTAATTGGAAAAACTCCCTCTGCGCCCCTGCGGGGCGGGTGAAAAAGGAGGTGTGACAGCTCTGGCAACTCTGCTGGGGAGATAACAGACTCCGGGAGGGGTTCAAGAATTCGAGCCTGGAATAATTATTTTTATTTTGCTTCATTTATTATTTGATCTTATTACATGTTTTGGCCTAAGTGTGTGAAATATTGCTTTTATTGCTTTGATATTATCTGAACTGTATATAAACTGCTACGAAACCCTTCTCTTCTCACCTCCGGGGATGTGCTTACTGGTTGAGACTCCCTATTCTGTTAGTGTTATACCCTGAAATAAGAAAGAGGCAGGACAAGTTACAAAGCCGGACGATCTCGCGGGTCCCCGGTACGTAGCCCCCTCCTCGACTCGAGTTGTCCGCTCGGGTACACAGTCTAGAACAAATACCCAGGTTACGAACCTAGAATAACTCAGCTTCATGCCGGATCCCTAGTAGGAATGTTTGTTTGCATCATGTGCATTTGACTTTGGAGGCTCAACACAGGGGTTGGGTCTGTCTAGGACAGGGGTACCAAAACGACAAAAGACCATCCTGATGCATCCAACTTGCTACTTGTGCATTTGTTTGCTTCGGACTTGCATGCTGACCGGTTTTTGAATACTTTGAGGAAAGAGAGATAGAGGTAGTTAATCGCCTATTTTGAAAAAAAATCAATGTCCAAATAGCGTCGAAACTCTGTCGAATTTTTGAGAAAAATGAACAAAAAAAAGAAGAAAAAGAAAAAAAAGGGTTTTGTTTATGAAAAATGGTTTTATTTGCCATTAAAAAGAGGCTTGTTTTCAAAAGAAGTTTGTTTTATCTACCCGAACTACGCCGGTTTAATTCTCACAGGGTGCGGGATACGTAGGCAACCCTCATCGGGTCCAACCTCCCCTTTACAAAAATGTCAAAATTTTAATTTTCGTCATAAATAAGTCGGGTGACGCCGTTTTTGTCAAAATAGCCGAATGTTCCCAAAAGGGACGCCGGAGGGCTAACTTTGCATAAACGGCCACTTGTAGTCATTTTTTGGATTTTTGACCGGTTGACTCACCCAGCCTCAAAATCTTCGTTCCTAAAGTACTGAAAGGCCGTGTTCGGAACCGAATCTTTCTTTTAATCTGTGAAAAATTAAAAAATAACCAATTTGTTGAGTTAAATAAATTTTATTTTTTGCTTAATCACCTTAATAAATGTGCAGGATGAGCACGATGCGAAATGAACCTTTTTCAATAATGACTAAAATCCCTTTCAAGTTGCGGCTATGGTGGGGATGATTTAGGTGGTGAAGGGCAAGATGAGGTCAAGAAATATCTAAAAGGTCTTATGGGTTTATTGGAAATCCAACCTCGGGGGGATATCATAAGAGCTTTGGTCACCTGCTGGGACCCGGAACACAATGTCTTCCACTTCTCCGATTTTGAACTCACCCTGACTTTGGAGGAAATAGCCGGGTACATCGGAAATGCTGAAGTTCCGTTGAGGCAAAAATACCTGGTTGCTCTAAGAGCTGTCACTGTGCATCGGTTTTTAGATTCGTCGAAGATACCCAGGATGGTCCATAACCCAGATTTGGTCGTAGGTTTTTGTAATCCGCGCTTCATATACGACAGATACGGTCATGTCAGAGGATTCAACAACCCGGGTAACAAGTTATGCAGCAAAAGTTACCGTCAGAAATGGGACGAGCATAGACGAGTGGCTTTTATGATAACCTTTTTGGGCCTTTTGGTATTTCCAAGGAAAGACGGAAATATTGATCTGAAAATAGCCGGGGTCGTCAGTATCTTGCTCACTCAAGATGAAAGAACTCTTGCGCCTATGATAGTATCTAATATCTTCCGAGCTCTCACAACCTGCAAAGCCAGAGGGAACTTTTTCAAGGGGTGTAAATTGTTGCTACAAATATGAATGACTGAGCATCTCTGCCACCGTTCCCCGCTCTTGACTTATGGTTCCTCGAAGAAAACTTGCATAGAAGAGTTATACACAAGAATCAAGGGGGTCAGTCTACCCGAGGGAGTTACAACGAGGACATCATTCTTTCGGACCCTCACTGCCAGCCAAATACAGTGGACACTAGTATGGTTGCCCGTTGACGAGGTCATCCATATGCCGGCAGGTAGGACCCACTTTCTATTGATGGGGCTCAAGAGCATTCAGCCTTACGTGCCATATCGGGTTTTGAGACAACTCGGGAGATGCCAAACAGTGACACAGGAGGAAGATCTTAGTGCTCAAGTAATTAAGATTAGCCCTGACGGACAGTTCCCTGAAGCAAGAGTCCGTCAGATCTGGAGTGAATGCCAATGTTTAAAAGCAGATACTTGCGTGCAGGATCAAGCTAAAGGCGAAGTGGCACCAGGATACCTTGCTTGGTACCTGAGAGAACTTGAGCACGAAAGGCCGGCTAAAAGACCCCATCTCTAGGAATTCGTCAAGGCGTCGCAAGAACAGTGGGATTGGTTGGCTAAAGAGCACGAGTACAGGGTTACAATAGGCAAGTTGGAGAAGCAAGTTATAGATTTGAAATTTGAGAAAGATTTGCATATCGCTGTAGATGAGGGAGGAAAGAGAAAACTAGCTTAGGAAAACGAGTTCCTCAAAGCTCAAATCCAGGAAATGCAAATAGCTACCAGAAACCCGAAGAGAAGTCGGGCTGATGAAAGGCTTATAAACGGTCTAAAGAAGAAAGTCCTCGAGTATCAAGAAGACCTGGAAAAATCTAAAGCTGGTCTAGCCAGAATCCAGGTGAAATGGATAAAGAAGGCAGAAGAGCGAGCACGGTCTATGCAACAAATGAAGAGGGACTACGAAAGGAACATCGCAATATTGAGAGAAACAATATCCACTCTCAAAGAGCAGATCTTCAGACAAGCCCGAGATGCCAGAGCACATAGGAAGCGCTACTATGATATAATGGCCCGAATGGAGAAACAGATGAATGAGTTTCAGGATCAACTCCTTTACAACGCTCAAATGTTGGGGATGCAGAATCAACAAATAGAGCGATTGTTCATGGAAAGGGACAGAATCAAGGGAAGAATCGACGATATCGGGCACTACATCACCATAAAGTGCCTAGCTTGTGAGGATATGTCCCTTATCACCTTCTTTGCTTCAATAATGATTTATGTCCACCAGATCATGGAAGATTTGAAAGATCTGCAAAGGGGACTTGCACCAAAGCCCGCGGAGAGGCCGAACGACGCCCCGCGGGCGCCAAAATTCAAAACTCTGAAACATTCATAGTTTGAGTCTGTATTTTCCTTGTCTTCAGAGTCGGTTGTCCGTCGGAGTTTGTATTTCCCTTTTTGGCATGAAGTCTGTAGTCTGTATCAAGTCTGTCAATTTCCTTTCAAAAATGTTTTGCCTTGTAATAAAACGTTTTGCTAGTAAAGGTTGAAAAATCCAAAAATGGTGTCTTTATTTTCCGCACTTGTGGCAGAACTACGCGCGGTCTGATTCATGCGGGGACATGATACATAGGCAATCCACATAAGATTCGACCACCACTAAAAAGAAAAAGAGAAAAGGCAAAGTGAATAAAAGAAAGGAAAAGAAAGAAGTAAAAAGAGAGATAAAGAAAGTTTCAGAAACACTTAAACGAGGCAGAAACAAAGTAAGCCGGAATGACGCACGCGGTCGAAGCAAAGACATGTTAGAAATGGTTAAACTGCCTAGGAACATTGCATCCCCCAATTTGAAATTGCAATATGTGTTAAACTCTAACGCTAACAAGTTTGTTGTTAATTCAGAGATTTCGAACTAGTTAGTTTGTTAGAACGTTCTGGCAGATTACCATTACCAAACAAAATCCAAAGAGCCCATACTAAAAAGCATGACTAGTTTAGACCAAAGTGTCGAGGATGAAAGGACGGAGAATCAAATGCTGAAGGAGGAAATGGATAAAATGAGACAGGAGATGAAAGAGATGCAACTGGCCTTAGCTAGGGTACAAAAAGTGTCTGGCCCTCCCGTTACTCCCACTCTCCCACCAGGACACACGCCGGAATACCCTCCCCCGGCCCTTCGACAAGCTTCCCTAGTCACCAATACTATCAGGGAAGAAATGCCTATGATCCCCAAGCTTCACAACCCAATCAGAACCCTCCTCCACCAAATGTTCCTATTTTCGTGGCACCCCCACCTAGCCATGTTACAAAGATCATCCAGTGGGCCATTGTTTCAGGCTCACGATAACCAATATTACCCCCTGAACCAACCTTCAAAGCACCCGAGCCTCATACTTATAATACTCACTTCGAGATCCCGGTAGAGACTGAAAAGCCGGCTAAGAGCCCAGAGCAAGACGAAGTGCTTCGAAAGTTTAAAAGCCTGGAGCAGTCCTTCAGGAATATCCATGGGTTAGGCAACCAAGTTAGTGTGGCCTACAAAGATCTGTGCCCATTCCCCAACATTCAATTGCCAGCAGGATTCAAGATGCCAAAGTTTGATCTATACGAGGGGCACGGTGATCCAATGGCACATCTGCAAGGTTTTTGCAGTAAGATGAGAGGGGCCGGGGGAAAAGACGAGCTGTTGATAGCTCATTTTGGTCAAAGTCTAAACAGGTCTACACTGGAATGGTACACAAGATAGGATCCTAGCAGGTGGTACACCTGGGACGATCTAGCACAAGCCTTTGCAGGACACTTCCAGTACAACCTTGAGATCGTCCCTGACCGTCTCACATTGCTGAAACTTGAGAAGAAGCCCGAGGAAAGCTTCCGAGAATTTGGGTTCCGCTGGAGAGAGCAGGCGGTAAGAGTTGATCCTCCAATGAGAGAGGGGGAAATGGTGGACTACTTTCTGCAGATTCTGGAGCCAACTTACTTTGGTCACCTGGTGACGTCAGTTGGCAAATCTTTCAACGAAGTAGTAAAAATGGGCGGTATGATTGAAGAGGGGCTTAAGTCCAACAAAATCCTGAGCTATTCGGCGATTAAAGCAACCACTCAGGCCATCCAGAGCGGCACGGGAGGTGTGCTCGGAAAAAAGAAAAGGGAAGATGTCGCAACAGTCGAGGCAGGTACTTGGTCCAGATCCAGAGGTCCCCTCCCTTACTACCAACCTAGACCCCATCACTCAAATTACCCACACATTCCATACGACCCTCCACAGCCCTACTACCCACCACAAGAGCCGCATTTCTCTGTCCATCACGCCCAAACTTACATCCTGTGAGCACGTGATTTTTGCCTTACGAAAACTACTCCAAAATAAATCAAAAAATAAAATAAAGTTCTTTTACTGTGTAATTTTTGAATTTGCGTGGTGTTAAATGTTTGTGTTATGTCCGTAAATGTTTACTTTGTCATAATAAAATGGAAAATAAAATAAAATACATGTTGCATGCATATAGGATTTAATTATGCATTTAAAATATAATTTAAATAAAATCACAAAAAAAATATGCATTAGTTCTATTTTAAATATTCCACTGTGTGATTAATGTTTTGTCTATGTGTTAAATAATTGTTATAAAGTAATTAATATATTTTTGTGAAGTTAAAATTGTTTTATAATTAAAATTAGAAATTTAAATTAGAAAAATGAAATAATTGAAAAAAGAAATAAAACAATCGGACCTGGATTAAAATCCAGGCCCAAAATCAAGTTAACCCCCCCTCAGCCCAATCAAAACAACCCAGGTCCGGTCCAACTCAGGAGCAAATCCAAATGACGATGTTTGGTCCCACTTCATCAAGGACCGTTGGATTAAATCAATCCAACGGCTGATATACCTTGCCCTTACCCGGAACCCTCTACCCGACCCATTGACCCGACTCAGCCGACCCTGGCATTAAACCAAACGACATCGTTTGGTTTAATGAACTGATCCTGGCCCTTCATTCTACTTGATCTAACGGTTAGTATCAATTCACCTTCCCCCTATATAAATCCCAAATCCCTACCCCGGCCCCTAACTGAACACCCCCCCTCCTCTCACTGTTCATCATCGTCCCCAAACCTCATCCCTAACCCTAGCCGCCCTAGAATCCCACCGCCTGAAACCCGGCGGCATCAACGCCGCCGGTCACCAAAATAACACCCTAGAACCCCCTGAACATCCTCTACACAAATCTGACCTTAGTTTCCTTCGAATAAGACCCCAACTCTTCGAATACTAAATCGAAGGTGGGTCTGAAAACTCAAACCTTTCCAATGGCTTCCAAAATAACACCATAGTACCCCCTAGCATGCCTCGTTATGGATCTGAAGTTTGTTTGGCTCGAATCAGTTCCGAACTTCTCGAATCTTCTTTTGAAGATTCGGACCAAACAAGAACAAACTCAGATCCGTTCTAAACTGACACCAAATGACCCCTAGGCTACCCTCACCCTTGTGTCGTATTTGGTCCCCCTCGAATCTGACCAGAAATGGTTAAGTCCCAAATCGAACCTTCAAGAACCCTAGAAATACCAGACTTTTGGATTCTGTTCACTTCAGACGAAAGATTGAGGTTTAATCGACCTTAGTCAAAGTATTTTCAATAGAAAATACTTCGACTAAGGTCTGTTTGATTTCAAACAAGGTCCAAATCCAAATTGAGTTGAGTCCGGTTGAATTTGAAGGTTCAGAGGTAATTTCTGTTTCTTATGTGCATTCTACGTGTATTCTATGTTCGTTTCATTAGTTTGTTTAATTTTTCATAATTTTCTAGTCAAATTTTGTTATACTGTCCCCTACCCGTCTACTTGATTCTAAATGTGAATTGTTTCTGTTGATTGTGATTATGTACAATGTGTGTAATCGACTCGATTAAGTTCGTCGATTAGTTGTATTGTGAATCTTGCTTCTGAAAATGTTGACTGAGACAACCTGTTTTGAGTAGATTATTTTGCTATAACCATTTAATTAGTTATTGTTAATCAGATGGTTCTTGTTTAATAAACCAGTAAATTCAAATGAATGTTGTGTATGTGTTGATTTCTGAGCATTGAGTTTCAGGGCATTGTCAGTATATTGACAATGCTCTTGTATTTGTTTGCTTTTTGGTTCAGTTTTGAATCTCAGTTGAGATAATCCTGCGTGTTCTGCGTAATGTTTGTGTGTGTTATTCAGGTTCAGTATTCAATTGAGAATCATCTATTTAAATTCAACTCTTGTGCATAAATGTGATGTACTGTCTCAAATCATAGGATTGGTTATAACTGCTTAAACAGATTTTAAAATCTCTGTATTGTTAGATTCTGAATTTAAGGCAATAATAACAGTAATTACAGTAGGAATTCTGGGACATTTTTGGGACAGAACAGTAAGGGTAATGTGATAGAATAGTGGACTGAAAGTGGGATGTTAATGGCTATAATTTAAGATACTAATGGGGAACAAGAGATAATGGGCTGCTGAAAAACAAGATAATAGCACTCAATAGGATTTAAAGTATTCAAAAGTAGTTTTAATGGAACTTTTCTGATTTTTTTTAAAAGGAGAAAAGGGCCCTGGCAGCACTAGAAGGGGAGAGGACAACCTTGTATAAATAGAGGGGGATTGGGACTGATTTAAAGGAGCTCTTTCAGAAAGAAAAACAAGGAAAAAAGAGAGCTTTCAGGCAGATTTTGAAAGAGAAAAATCTGATAAGAGAGATTTTTTTTTGAGGGCACATTTTGAAAGAGAAAAATCTGATAGAGGCAGATTTTAAAACAGAAAGATTTTAAGAAGAAAAATCTGATTTTGAAAGGAGAAGAAATCTGATTTAGGAGCTCTTTTAGAAAAAGAAATAGAAAAGAAAATATTCGCACACACACACACACAGTGAAGCTGAAACAGAAAAAATAGAAAAGAAAAGAAAAAATTCGAAACTTTGTTGTTCTTTTTGGAATCTGTCCGGGTATATGTACTGATACTATTTGGTCTTAAAATCTGAAGTTCTTCAAGAAGCTTTACTCTTGTGAATCTGGGTTTCTCGGGATTTGTTATTGCTCAAATCTGTGAAAATACTGATATTCTGCCAGTATTTTGTTACTGCTGCTACTGCTGAAATTTACTTCTTCTACCTTCATTTCCAGGTACTTATCTTTTGAATTTTATGTTGAAAAGAGATTCAACATGACAAATCCATGAAGCCTGAATTGCAAATTCTGTTTCCAATTGTCCAAGTTCATTAGTTTAAATTTTATTTTTTTTTTGTTTCATGTTAGTTAACTAGTAGTGAATTCAATTTGATATCTATGAGTTAATCGTCTTATTTTGAAATTCATATAAAGCTTTGTAATAATGTTAGCCATTCCGAAATCTCATTGTTATAGGTATATGTGAATTGTCAAAACAGGGAGTAAGGCATAAAATTGGCCATTGATTACATCCCATAATACCATTAGCTAAATGTAAAGTAGAATGGAAATATTAAGAAGTTACATTAGTAGTATATCTTGTAACAAATATGATTTTGTTTAGATTGGTATAAGTTATTATATGGTATGATGACAAGTATAATCATATGAGTAAAGTGAGTTGGTATAGCTCGTCATGATGTTAAGAATATTATGAATGTTTAGGCGTACAACTATGTTGTATGTAATACAGTTCGAATTGAATCAATTTGAATAATAACTCTTTTCTCATCAATTTGATTATTTATCGTTATAAATAAACTGAGCAATTATAATTCTGGATCAAAAAACAAGCATGTGAGAATGAGGTGATATGTATAAGAACCAATCGCAACACTTTATATCAATGGTAAATAAAAGTAGAATTTGCACTAATTAAAATAAATAAAAATTGTTCAAAAATACTTTTTCCCTTCATAAATTATTTTTGTGAGTTTCATATGGCATTCATCCTTTGGTATATATATATGTTGTATTTGTGAAGAATAGTATTAATCATGTTCTTATTTTACTTTGAATTTGAATAGTCTTGGGATGAACATAATTAATACTAGGAAATTATAGTCAACGGGCAATACTTAATAAATTGTGAATTCTTTTAAGAATTTAAAGGCATCCCCTAAAAATATGAATTTTACAGGAATTTCATATAAAAAATGTGTAGATATAATAAACAATTTTGTGGAAAATCCATAATATTATTACAAAAATTTCACGCAATTAGGGGTGCGTTTGAGTACCCTGATTTTTTTTTTTTTTAAAAGAAAAGCAAATTCGGATTATGCGTACGCGCAATTTCGAGCGAATATTTAAGAAAAGGATTTTTCCAAGGATGTTAAAATAATTTCATATAACCCGAGGTGTGCAGTTCATTATTTAAATAAAAAGGGTGATGATGTTCCTGATTTTATTTTAAATTTCGAACATATATTTTTTATAAAAACTATAACATGGACAATTTTATTGTGTACACGTACGCATGGCATGATCCCCGGTAATTATAAAAAGTATATAATACGAATATACGTACGCGTAATTCGTCCATATAATTGTAAACAATAAGTAAAAAGCGGTAGTAAAATCATGCAATAAAAACGTATTTCGTAAAATCAAGATAATTAAGCCAATAATAAAAATAGTTAAGCGACCGTGCTAGAACCACGGAATTCGGAAATGCCTAACACCTTCTTCCGGATTAACAGATCCTTACTCAGGATTTCTGGTTCGCAGAATAATAAACAGAGTCATATTCTCCTCGATTCAGGGATTAAAATTGGTGACTTGGGACGCCTTAAAATTCCCAGGTGGAGACTCTGAAATAATTAAATAAATCCCGTTTCGACTGTCCTTCAATTGGAGAAAACTCCCCACGCGCCCCGCGGGCGCGGTAAAAAGGAGGTGTGACAGCTCTCGCGACTCTGCTGGGGATCAAAGTGTAAACTGTAACCCAGAACCATTGGTTCAGGGTTTAAAGAATTCGAGCTTAAAATATCTGTGTTAATTGGCTTTATTTACTATATGATTTTCAACTGTTTATATGATTAACATGCTAAATATTTTTTTTTACCGCTTTAATATTATTTGAATTGTGAATATATACAACTGCTACGAAACCCCCTCTTTCTGAGTCTTCTAAACTTATGGTGCACACGTGCGCGTGGCCCACCTTTATGTTAAAGGTCATACCAAATAAGACGAAGTTGGGACAAGTAACTAGGCCGGATAGACTTTCGTTCTCCCGGTACGTTTTCCCCGCTTCGGCTCAAACTGTCCGTTTGGGTAAGCCAGGTTTAGAACAATCAACCTCAGGTTTTTCACTTAGAATAACTCAGCCATGTACCGGATCCCTAGTAGGAACGTATATTTGCATCATGTACATTTGGCCTTGGAGACTCAACATAGGGGTTGGGTCTGTCTAGGACAGGTGAACCCGAAATAAAAAGACCATCCTGATGCATCCTACTTGCTACTTGTGCATTCATTTGCCTCGAACATGCTTGTTGACCAGCTTAAATGAAATCATGGTGAGAAGAGAGGAATAAAATGGGTTGTTTTAAAAATTTCAAAAAAAGAAATAGTTTTAAATCTTGAAATAAAGGTATTTAATAAATAAATTTTTTTTTTGAAAATGATTTTTTTAGTGTATATTTTCAAAATGAGTCTTGACTTTATTAAATTAAATTTCAGATACAAAATGAGCACCACGCAAAACCCCCCATCCACGAATACAGAAGAGTTTCTATTTCAGCTTCAAATGTGGTGGTATGATTTAGGCGAAGCTGGTCAAAAATGGGTCGTCAAGCATTTGGGAAATCTCACGGATATTATGAAAGTTAAACCCCGTGATGATCTGATTGCGGCGTTAGTAACTTTTTGGGACCCTGTTCACAATGTCTTTCGCTTCTCTGATTTCGAGCTTACTCCTACATTAGAGGAGATAGCTGGATATGCTGGTTTTGACGGAAGTCTAAGAAATCAAAGCCTGATATTCACAAAGGCTCCCTCGGTACATCGATTCTTCGGTCTTCTGAACATCAGCAGTCAAATCCGGAAAAGCAATGTCATCAATGGATGTTGTTCCTTCAACTTTTTGTATTCAAGGTTCGGAAAGTCAGATGGGTTCGAAATTCATGAGAAAGGCCTTACTAACAAGCAAAACAAAGACACTTGGCAGATTCACCGTCGCTTTGCCTTCATGGTGGCTTTTCTAGGAATCATGATCTTCCCAAACAAAGAGCGAACAATTGATATTCGCACCGCGAAAGTTGTGCAAATCCTCACCACCAAAGAAAATCACACCCTTGTCCCCATCATTCTCTCAGACATTTATCGGGCTTTGACTTTATGCAAATCAGGAGCAAAAGTCTTCGAAGGATGCAAAATTTTGTTGCAAATGTGGGTGATTGAACATCTCCAACAACAGCCCAAGATTATACAGTATGGGTCAAACAATGATAATTGCATCGAGAGTTATAAGGAAAGAATAAAAAATTATCAGGCTCCAGAAGGGATAGAAGCATGGGTATCTCATCTAAAAGCTTTAACGGCAAATCAAATTGAATGGACTTTGGGATGGCTCCCGATGAGGGAAGTAATACACATGTCAACCTCAAATAGTTATCTGGTACTATTGGGATTGAGAAGCATCCAGCCGTATGCGCCACTAAGAGTCCTAAGACAACTAGGGAGATATCAAATAGTTCCTGATGATGAAGATTTGAGTATGCAAGTAATCGAATTACACCCAGAAGCCGCTATTCCCGAGGCTCTACTTCATCAGATGTGGAATGGATGTCGATACTTGAAAAGTGATACTCAAGTCGCAGACACTACAAAGGGTGAGATAAATTCTGTATATGCAAGGTGGTTTGAAAATCGGTCTCGCGTGGATGATGTACCAGAGCCTGAGCTAAGAAGGCCAACAAAAAGATCCCATGTTCAAAACTTCAATGATAAAATCCAAGAGCGGATGATCTGGGGAGAAAAGGAAAAAGGGTACAAAGCAACTATCCATGCCCTAAAAGGAAATCTGATAAGCCTCAGTTTGGAGAAAGATTTGCAAGCACAAGAAGCCGAAGGCGAGAAGAAGAGTCTAGCTTGTGAGAATGAAAATCTTCATGCTCGATTCCAAAGAATGAAAAGAGTTTCTGAGACACCAAAGAGGAGCTGGAAGGATCAAAAAACCATCGCCAATCTTTTTGAAAGAATGCAAGATTATGATTCTATTCTTGCAGAAAACGAAAGGGCATTGAGCAAAGCAAAAGAAAGGATCCAGCAATTAAACAAAGAAGCCAGATCTAATAAGGAACGCCAAGATAGGCAATCCGAAAAAGACAGGGCACAATTCAAGAAGGAAAAAGACCATTGGATGCGATCAGAAGACCAGCTTCGTGCGCAACTAGAAGAGGCAAGAAGATGCAATAGAGAACATCAACAAGCAGACCTCGACAGGGAAAGAGCGTAAGCAAGATTAGAGCAGGCCAGACTCCGAGCTCTGTTAGAATCAGCTCTAGATCATGAAAACCGTGTCAGAGATATAGCCACCACTCGTCAGCAGCAATTGCAAGACCAAGACCAACGTCTCCAAGGTTTCAGGGCACAAATCCACGACCTGGCAGTCTTCACATCTCAAAGTTATGTAAACTGCCAAGGAATGGATTATGAAAGGTTTACAGAGCATGCGCCCACTTTTGCTCGTCATCTAGCAATGGAATTGGAAAGTATGTATCGTACGCTGGGAGGTCATCCAGGTCAAGCTCCACATTGAGCAAATAGTCTAATAATATACAACACAAGTGGAAAGTAGGGCACGTTGTGAGATGTTAAGAATTGTATCTTTTATTTTGATTTAAGTGTGTGTGTTTCAAGACATTTTCTTAAAAGTTTGCAAATGTAATTCCATCTTTGTATAATGAATAAAAGTGATTGCCTTTAGTCCGAACTACGCAAGGTCTGATTCATGTAAGGGTATGATACGTAGGCAATCTCTATAAGATTCGACCACCACGATAAAAGGCATATATAATAAATAAAAGTGAATAACAATAAAAATTTCAAGAAAGCTGGGACGACACAAGCAGCCGAGCAAATGCATAATAGAAAGGGATTATTTGTCTAGGAGCATTGCATCTCAACGTGTGATTATATATGTGTTAATCTCTCAAAACTAACAAGTTTGTTCATTTCCAGAATTCAAGCAATTAGTTTCTCTAAAGAGTATACTGACATATTATCACTATCACACAAGATCAAAAGGACCAATACCCGAAAGTATGTCTATCCCAGATGTTGACACAGGTATGGAGCTAGAGGAGATGGATGTCGGGAAAATGAAAGAAGAGATGTTTAAACGCAAGCAGCAAATGGCTGAGATGTACCAAGCCTGGTCTACAGGACAGTTACCCCCATCTTACCCAAATAACCCTGCTCCATCAATGACCCAAACTCAGGATAATATTACCACTGAATTATCCCCAAACTTCCCCATTTACCAGCATTACCGAGGCACCACCTCTCAGACACCACAGTCTCCACCTCCGAAACTAGTTCCATACTTTCCTCCACCTATGACTCCTGTTTTCGTAGCACCTCCCCCTGCTACATTTCACAAATCTCCTAGTGAGCCTACATTCCAGGCCCAGGACAACCAATATTACCCCCCGGAGCCCACCCTCAAAGCTTCCGAAATTAATTCAACTGCTTCTCATTTTGATCTCCCAACAGAAATTGACAAGCCAGCCAAAAATCCTGAACAAGAAGAGATGTTCAGGAAGGTCAAAAGTCTAGAACAATCATTCAGAGACATGCGAGGATTAGGTGGACAAGTCAGTGTAGCATACAAAGATTTGTGCTTATTCCCCAATGTACAATTACCAGTTGGCTTCAAGATGCCCAAATTTGACCTATACAACGGGCACGGCGACCCAGTAGCCCACTTAAGGGGATTCTGTAGCAAGATGCGAGGAGCTGGGGGAAAGGATGAATTATTGATGGCTTACTTCAGTCAAAGTTTAAGCGGATCAGCTTTGGAGTGGTATACACGCCAGGACCATGGGAGATGGTACACCTGGGATGACCTGGCACAGGCATTCGCATACCATTTCCAATAAAATCTGGAAATCATCCCAGATCGATTATCTTTGACAAAATTTGAGAAGAAACACAATGAAAGTTTAAGAGAGTATGGTTTTCGGTGGAGAGAACAGGCAGCACGAGTGGATCCTCCTATGAAGGAGAGTGAAATGGTAGACTACTTCCTCCAAGCCTTGGAACGAACTTACTATGCCCGTCTAGTTTCAGCGGTTGGGAAATCATTCAACTTAGTGGTGAAGATGGGAGGTATGGTGGAAGAAGGCCTCAAAACAAATAAAATTATGAGCTATTCAGCAATTAAGGCAACTACTCAAGCTATTCAAGGCGGGGTAGGAGGAATCAGAAGAAAGAAGAGGGAGGAAACAGCGGTAGTTGATTCAGGAATTTGGTCGGGACCCAGAGGTTCACCACTTTACTATAATCAACAACGACCTCGCCAATCAGCTTACCACCACGATTCATCCCAACACTACTATCACCCTTCGGAGCCTCATTTCTCCATTAACCATGCTCAAACATACAATCAGTCACCTGGTCACACCAATTGGCGTGCTCCTGCCACACCAAGTACTTACCCACGAGCCTATCCCGGACCAGGTTTCAGGCCGAGGCCAGCGTTCAAGGGGGAAAGAGAACAGAAAAAGAAAACTTACACTCCATTGGGAGAGTCTTACACTAGTCTGTTCCACAGGCTGAGACAGCTGGACATGCTGAGACCAATACAATCCAAGCTACTCAATCCTCCTCCAAAGAATCTGGATTACACCATTAGTTGTGAATATTGCTCAGGTGCACCAGGCCATGATACGGAGAAATGCTGGCATTTAAAAAATGCAATACAAGAGCTGATTGATACTAATAAAATCGAGGTTCAAACCCCCGAAGCTCCCAATATCAATAGAAATCCAATGCCAGCCCATCAAGAGGCCAATATGATAGAAATCATACAAGCTGATGGGGAGACAAAGAAGCCGTCACAAACTATCATGATGATCAAGTCTCATGAAGCTAAACCAGATAAGCAGTTAACAGAGGAGAAGCCGGTACCTAAACAGAGCAGAAATGGCAATGAATCATCTGTGGTAGACAAGGAGGGATCATCGAGCAAAGTTGCCCCAAAACAAGAAAGGCCGAAAGTGATAGTACCAGGGGTTGCTAACAAACCCATTGTATTCGTGGAAGGAGCCCGTACAGATAGGGTTATTATCGCACCTGTAATCCAGCTGCCGGTCATCAACAACAAAGCCATCCCATGGAACTATGAACGGGTGACTGTAATGTACAAGGGAAAAGAAGTCAAGGAAGAAGTGTGTGAGGTGCAAGGCTTGACTCGTTCGGGAAGATGTTTTACGCCCGAAGAGTTAAGAAAAACTAAAAATAATCCAACACCAATAAAGAGAGCTGTGACGGAAGAAGAGGCGGAAGAGTTTTTAAGAAAAATGAAACTCCATGACTATTCTGTTGTGGATCAATTGAAGAAGACACCCGCTCAAATTTCATTGTTGTCATTACTGATCCATTCAGAGGAGCACCGTCTGGCTTTAATGAAAATCCTGAATGAGGCTCATGTTCCTGAAAAGATCTCTGTAAATCATTTGGGAAGAATAGCCAACAGAATCTTTGAGACAAACAGAATTACATTTGCTGATGATGAATTACCTGCGGAAGGTACCGAGCATAACAGAGCTCTTTACCTCACCGTGAAATGTAAAAACTCCGTAGTAACCCGGGTATTGGTTGACAATGGGTCAAGTGCAAACATATGCCCTCTCTCCACTTAAGCAAATTAAAAATTAAAGAGGAGAGGATCCAGAAGAATAGTATCTGCGTACGGGGGTTTGACGGTGAAAGCAGAGATTCATTTGGCGACATAGTGTTGGAACTAACAATAGGGCCAGTTGAATTCACAATGGAATTTCAAGTGTTGGACATAACTGTCTCTTACAACTTGTTGTTGGGCCGACCATAGATCCATGCTGCTAAAGCAGTCCCGTCAACACTACATCAGGTTGTCAAGTTTGAATGGGATCATCAAGAAATAGTTGTGCATGGGGAAGAAAGTTTAAATGCTCGCAGCAGTACCATTGTACCGGTCGAGGGAACAGAAAATGACCAGGGACCATGGGTATACCAAGTATCCGACACAGTGTCGGTAGAGAAAATTCCAGAGGGGAAATACCTTCTGAATCCAAAGATATCCTCTGCATCAGTCATGATAGCTTATGAAATGTTAAAGAATGGTTTTATACCCGGCAAAGGCCTGGGCTTATCTTTGCAAGGAATTATACAACCAGTATCTCTCCCCGAGAACTGGGGAACATTCGGTTTGGGGTTCATACCCACCGTAAATGACGTGATAAAGACCAGAAAGTTGAAACATAAGGCATGGGATCTTCCAAAACCAGTCCCACATCTTTCAAAATCTTTTGTCAAGACCGGTGCTAGAAATCGCCCGATAACAACAATTCCTAAATCCCGGGTCAATCCTGAGGAGAAGTTGATTGAAATATTCGAGAAGTTGTTTGATGATGTGAATATGTTGGAAAGCGGAGAAGGGTGTAGCAATGCGGAAGTTCAATTCGTTGGGCCAGAAACAAAGCTTAATAATTGGAAAGCCACTCCTCTCCCCATTCGAAAGGAGTCTTGGTAGTTTATTTTTATTTTCTTTCAAGTTTGTTTGGGTTACTTCAGGGTTTTAACTCAATGCTTATCTTACAGTTTGTTTGAAGTGTGCAAACCTTGTTATCTTTCATCATCCAATAAAAAGCAGTTTCCTTTTTATTATCATTCCTGATAGTTTTCTTTTCTTTTTTTTTCTTTCTTTTTTCTTTTTCTGTACAGTTCTTTTTACGCTGGCTCTAGTGATATGGCATGCATGAGAAATCCTCAGCCCAGTCTTAAAAATCAATCTGGTTCCGAAGTAATAATTCAAGAAATATATTGTGATTATGAATCAGAATATGATGAAGATGAGGTTTTTGAAGAGATTAGTAAAGAGTTAATTCACTTTGAGGAAAAAACCAAACCTAACTTGAATGATACCGAAGACATCAATATAGGGGACACGAGTAATGTCCGGGAAACCAAAATAAGTGTCCATCTCGAACCAAAGATCCGAGAAGAGTTAATTAAAGCACTCATAGAATTCAAAGATGTTTTTGCATGGTCATATGACGACATGCCGGGCCTGAGCACTGATTTAGTAGTTCACAAATTGCCCACCGATCCAACGGTGCCTCCTGTCAAGCAAAGACTGAGAAAATTCAAGCCTGATATGAGTGTGAGAATTAAGGAAGAAATCACCAAATAATTGGAAGCAAAGGTCATTCGTGTCACTCGATATCCTGTTTGGTTGGCTAATGTCGTTCCTGTACCAAAGAAAGACGGCAAAATTAGAGTATGCGTCGACTACCGCAATCTCAACAAAGCGAGTCCAAAGGATAATTTTCCATTACCCAATATCCATATTTTGATCTACAATTGTGCCAAGCATGATATAGGATCTTTCGTGGATTGTTATGCCGGGTATCATCAAATTCTAATGGATGAAGAAGACGCAGAAAAGACGGCATTCATCACACCATGGGGAACTTATTGCTACCGGGTAATGCCGTTCGGTTTGAAGAACGCCGGAGCAACCTACATGAGAGCGATGACCACAGTGTTTCATGATATGATACACAAGGAGATTGAGGTATACGTAGACGATATGATCATAAAATCAAAGCATCAGGCCGACCACGTTGGGGATTTGAGGAAGTTCTTCTTAAGACGTCGAATGTACAACCTCAAGCTTAACCCTGCCAAATGCGCATTTGGAGTTCCATCTAGAAAATTGCTGGGATTCATAGTCAGTCGACGAGGTATCGAGCTAGACCCATCAAAAATCAAAGCCATCCAAGAATTGCCACCTCCTAGGAACAAAACTGAAGTAATGAGTTTGTTGGGAAGGTTAAATTATATCAGCAGGTTTATTGCTCAGCTCACAACAACTTGTGAGCCAATTTTCAAATTGTTGAAAAATGATGCTGCGGTCAAGTGGACCGATGAGTGTCAAGAAGCGTTCGATAAAATAAAAGGGTATTTGTCGAACCCACCCGTGTTGGTCCCGCCAGAGCCAGGAAGACCTTTGATTCTTTACTTAACAGTTTTGGAAAATTCATTTGGTTGTGTATTGGGGCAACATGACCTCACTGGCAGAAAAGAACAGGCCATCTACTACCTTAGCAAGAAGTTCACAGTTTATGAGGTTAAGTATACTCATCTGGAAAAGACATGTTGCGCCCTAACATGGGTAGCTCAAAAATTGAAACACTATTTGTCATCCTACACTACTTACCTCATTTCTCGGTTGGATCCATTGAAATACATTTTTCAAAAGCCTATGCCAACGGGAATACTTGCAAAGTGGCAGATATTGCTCACAGAATTTGACATCATCTATGTAACTCGAACTGCAATGAAGGCTCAAGCACTGGCCGATCATTTAGCCGAAAACCCGGTCGATGAGGAATACGAGCCGTTGAAAACCTATTTTCCTGATGAAGAAACAATGCATATCAACGAGGTGGAGCGAATTGAAAAACTTGGCTGGAAACTTTTCTTTGATGGAGCCGCTAACATGAAAGGAGTCGGGATAGGAGCCGTGATCATTTTTGAAACAGGGCATCACTATCCTGTTACGGCTCAATTGCGATTTTATTGCACCAATAATATGGCTGAATATGAAGCTTGCATTTTGGGGTTAAGGCTAGCCGCAGATATGGGTATCCAAGAAATCTTAGTCATGGGAGATTCGGATCTTTTGGTACATCAAATTCAAGGAGAATGGGAAACTCGAGACTTGAAGCTCATACCATACCGACAATGTCTACATGATCTTTGCCAGCGGTTTCAATCAGTGGAGTTCCAACATATTCCAAGAATCCATAATGAGGTCGCCGATGCATTGGCTACCTTGGCATCAATGTTGCATCATCCGGATAAAGTTTATGTAGATCCGATACATATTCAAGTCCACGATCAGCACGCTTATTGCAATATGGTCGAAGAAGAATTTGATGGTGAACCATGGTTCCACGACATCAAGGAGTATATCAAGATGGGGATATATCCCGCACAAGCCACAGGAGATCAAAAGAGGACCATTAGACGATTGGCAAATGGATTCTTCTTAAGCGGAGGAGTTTTGTATAAAAGAACACCAGATCTTGGATTATTAAGATGCATAGATGCCAGACAAGCTACAGCTGTCATGTCTGAAATACATTCGGGAATTTGCGGACCCCATATGAGTGGATATGTATTAGCAAAGAAGATCCTCCGTGCTGGTTACTATTGGCTTACCATGGAGCGAGATTGTATCAGTTTTGTGCGCAAGTGTCATCAATGCCAAATACACGGAGATTTGATTCATTCTCCACCATCCGAATTGCACACAATGTCGGCACCATGGCCCTTCGTTGCTTGGGGCATGGATGTGATTGGACCAATTGAGCCGGCAGCATCCAATGGGCACAGGTTCATTCTGGTAGCCATTGATTATTTTACCAAATGGGTTGAGGCCAAAACATTTAAATCAGTGACCAAGAAAGCTGTGGTCGATTTTGTCCACTCAAATATCATATGTCGATTCGGAATCCCAAAGGTGATCATCACAAATAACGGTGCTAATCTTAACAGCAACTTAATGAAGGAAGTATGTCAACAATTTAAGATTACACATCGCAACTCTACCCCATATCGGCCCAAAGCGAATGGAGCAGTCGAGGCAGCCAACAAAAATATAAAGAAGATACTTCGGAAAATGGTAGAAGGTTCAAGACAATGGCATGAAAAATTACCATTTGCATTATTAGGATACTGCACTACTGTTCGCACTTCAGTAGTAGCAACTCCTTATTTGTTGGTATATGGCACTGAAGCAGTAATTCCTGCAGAAGTTGAGATTCCTTCCCTTCGGATCATCGCCGAAGCAAAGATTGATGATGATGAATGGGTCAAAACCCGTCTGGAACAGTTAAACTTGATTGATGAAAAACGATTGGCCGCAGTATGTCATGGTCAATTATATCAAAGAAGAATAGAAAGAGCATACAACAAAAAGGTGCGTCCACGGAAGTTTGAAGTGGGTCAGCATGTGCTGAAACGTATTCTTCCACATCAGGTTGAGGCAAAAGGCAAATTTGCCCCGAATTGGCAAGGACCATTCATTGTGACCAGAGTATTGTCGAATGGTGCACTATGCTTAACAGATATTGAAGGAAAATACATAGACATGGCGATCAATTCTGACGCGGTAAAGAGATATTACGCATAACTTTTTGAATGTTTGTATTTAGCATTATTTCGAAGATTGGAATGACAAAGGCAATTTATTCTGCTATCCAAACACTATACCCTTTGTTTCCCCTTTGAGCCATACTTGTTTCTTTCTTACCCTCTCTTGGAATCAATGAAAAAAAAATCATCACTATTATTTAGTGAACTACGTTTGACCTGATTCCTCAAAGAAGGATATGTAGGCGCCTCACAGCTCGGTCATAGGGTGCACAACATACACAATGTGCACGAAAAGAAACATTAAGAGACCCCAATCAAGAAACTGGGGCAGGAATTGTATTGGAAATAAGAAAAGATTCCAAGAGTTGTAATTTTAAACCCATACCAAAGCTATTTAGCTTTTAATACCTTTTCCATTTCTAACCCCATACCAAAAAGACCTTTCGATCAATCTTAGAAAATGCTGAGACAAGCAAATGAAGATGATTCATAACACTCTGGTACAAACAAGAAAAGAAAGTAAAAATGAGAGAGTCTTATAGGTGAAAACTCACACGGGCACCATAAGGCGACGGAAGTTGAGAGAAAAGTAAAAATGAGAGAGTCTTATTGGTGAAAACCTTCGTAGGCACCATAAGGCGAAAAGGAAGTGAGAAATGAACAAATGAGGAAGGTTTATCGGCGAAAACTCTTCGAGATATTGCAAGTCCAACAGGTCTGTGAAATGAAAAATGAAGTTGGATTATGGAAATTTTGGGGAAAACGAAAATGAGACAATTGAAAAGAGATTGATTAAAAGACTGGGTTGATTAATCCGAAATGCATACCCTGATCATTGGTGCCAGTAACTCCAATCAGATAAGTTTTTATTCTTTCTCCAACAGTCATCCAAACTTGGATTTTTCTTTTCATTCTATAATTGTCGAAATCAGCGTGTTTCGTCACTAATAATCTTACTTTTCTAAAGCTTTGAGATAAGTTTTATTCCAAACAAATAAGAAGGAATGTCAAGGTGTACTACCAAGATTCAAGGTTACATGATGCAAAATACGGCCATGAAAGGCGGGAGATAAAAAGATATGGGTGTAAGAAAAGTGAAATCAAAAGTGGATCAGCAAAGTCAGAAGGGACATATAATTAAAGTTAAAAGGGTTCGAAGGAAAACATACAGAGGGGAATCCTATAGTCAAGGATCAATTACAAGGACAAAACAGTCTTTTTCAACCATTCCAAGGCAATAAAAAGAGACGAAGAGAAGCCTCACCATCGGCAAGAATACCCCAGTTAACCACCCTGCTTTAAACTAACGAAGTTTTCTTTGATTTAAAACAGGGGCAAAGACAATATTTGTGTCAGGAAATACCTGGTAGAGAATTAAAGAAGTCAGGCGTCCACCTGGAGAATGAGGATGAGAAATGAAGAAGTCAGGCGTCCACCTGGAGAATGAGGATAAGAATTGAAGAAGTCAGGCGTCCACCTGGAGAATGAGGATGAGAATAGAAGAAGTCAGGCGTCCACCTGGAGAATGAGGATAAGAATTGAAGAAGTCAGGTGTCCACCTGGAGAATGAGGATGAAGAATTAAAGAAGTCAGGCGTCCACCTGGAGAATGAGGATGAGAAAAGAAGAAGTCAGACGTCCACCTGGAGAATGAGGATAAGAATTGAAGAAGTCAGGCGTCCACCTGGAGAATGAGGATGAAGAATTAAAGAAGTCAGGCGTCCACCTGGAGAATGAGGATGAAGAATTAAAGAAGTCAGGCATCCACCTGGAGAATGAGGATGAGAATTAAAGAAGTCAGGCGTCTACCTGGAGAATGAGGATGAAGAATTGAAGAAGTCAGGCGTCCACCTAGAGAATGAGGACAAAGAATTGAAGAATTCAGGCGTCCACCTAGAGAATGAGGACAAAGAATTGAAGAAATCAGGCGTCCACCTGGAGAATGAGGATAAGAAATTAAAAAGAAATCAGGCGTCCACCTGGAGAATGAGGATGAGAAAAGAAGAAGTCAGGCGTCCACCTGGAGAATGAGGATGAAGAATTAAAGAAGTCAGGCGTCCACCTGGAGAATGAGGATGAAGAATTAAAGAAGTCAGGCGTCCACCTGGAGAATGAGGATGAGAATTAAAGAAGTCAGGCGTCCACCTGGAGAATGAGGATGAAGAATTGAAGAAGTCAGGCGTCCACCTGGAGAATGAGGACAAAGAATTGAAGAATTCAGGCGTCCACCTGGAGAATGAGGACAAAGAATTGAAGAAATCAGGCGTCCACCTGGAGAATGAGGATGAAGAATTAAAGAAGTCAGGCGTCCACCTGGAGAATGAGGATGAGAATTGAAGAAGTCAGGCGTCCACCTGGAGAATGAGGATGAGAATTGAAGAAGTCAGGCGTCCACCTGGAGAATGAGGATGAGAATTGAAGAAGTCAGGCGTCCACCTGGAGAATGAGGATGAGAATTGAAGAAGTCAGGCGTCCACCTGGAGAATGAGGATGAGAATTGAAGAAGGAGAATGAGGATGAGAATTGAAGAAGTCAGGTGTCCACCTGGAAAATGAGGATAAGAATTAAAGAAGTCAGGCGTCCACCTGGAGAACAAGGATAAGAATTAAAGAAGTCAGGCGTCCACCTGGAGAATGAGGATGAAGAATTGAAGAAATCAGGCGTCCACCTGGAGAATGAGGATGGAGAATTGAAGAAGTCAGGCGTCCACCTGGAGAACGAGGATAAGAATTAAAAAGTCAGGCATCCACATGGAGAATGAGGATGAAGAAGTTAAAAAGAAGTCAGGCGTCCACCTGGAGAATGAGGATGAAGAAAGAAAAGAAGCAGTCAGGCACCCACCTGGAGAACAAGGAAATACAATTGAAGTATTGAAGTCAAAAGCCTGCTCATATGAGAAAGGAGCACACTTAGAATCAATAAAGCAGAGGAGTCCAACAATATCCCCAGCAAGAAACAACAAGAGTCCCAAACAGATGAAGAAAATACGGGACACAATGAAAAGGAAAACGAAAAAAGCCAAATGCCCAAGAGTCACCAAGATATCAAGACAACAAGAAACGCAAGGGCATGATCTAGATAAGATTTTATAATTCATGTACCATAGTCTAGTTTAGCTTTTTGTATTACCTTGGAAGTAAGGTGTAATAAGGAGTTCAGCAGGCAGTAAAAACAGCACGAAGCAGCAGTAACATCACAGTCCCACGGTAGTCCCAGCTACCCCAAAACTTCCCGAACTACATTGACCTGATTCCTTTATAGCCAAGGATATGTAGGAAACCTTTGAAGCAGAGGTTCGGTCAAATCTTTCAAAAAAAAAATGCTTCCCACGGAGTATTTGAACGGGCAAAAATCGCTCGTATCCGCTCACTTTATCTTTGCACGAAAACTCTTCGAGTTTACGCGCAAAGAGGGGCAATTGTGAGCACGTGATTTTTGCCTTACGAAAACTACTCCAAAATAAATCAAAAAATAAAATAAAGTTCTTTTACTGTGTAATTTTTGAATTTGCGTGGTGTTAAATATTTGTGTTATGTCCGTAAATGTTTACTTTGTCATAATAAGATGGAAAATAAAATAAAATACATGTTGCATGCATATATGATTTAATTATGCATTTAAAAGATAATTTAAATAAAATCACAAAAAAAAATATGCATTAGTTCTATTTTAAATATTCCACTGTGTGATTAATGTTTTGTCTATGTGTTAAATAATTGTTATAAAGTAATTAATATATTTTGTGAAGTTAAAATTGTTTTATAATTAAAATTAGAAATTTAAATTAGAAAAATGAAATAATTGAAAAAAGAAATAAAAAAATCGGACCTGGATTAAAATCCAGGCCCAAAATCAAGTTAACCCCCCTCAGCCCAATCAAAACAACCCAGGTCCGGTCCAACTCAGGAGCAAATCCAAACGACGACGTTTGGTCCCGCTTCATCAAGGACCGTTGGATTAAATCAATCCAACGGCTGAGATACCTTGCCCTTACCCGGAACCCTCTACCCGACCCATTGACCCGACTCAGCCGACCCTGTCATTAAACCAGACGACATCGTTTGGTTTAATGAACTGATCCTGGCCCTCCATTCTACTTGATCTAACGGTTAGTATCAATTCACCTTCCCCCTATATAAATCCCAAATCCCTACCCCGGCCCCTAACTGAACACCCCCCCTCCTCTCACTGTTCATCATCGTCCCCAAACCCCATCCCTAACCCTAGCTGCCCTAGAATCCCACCGCTTGAAACCCGGCGGCATCAATGCCGCCGGTCACCAAAATAACACCCTAGAACCCCCTGAACATCCTCTACACAAATCTAACCTTAGTTTCCTTCGAATCAGACCCCAACTCTTCGAATACTAAATTGAAGGTGGGTCTGAAAACTCAAACCTTTCCAATGGCTTCCAAAATAACACCATAGTACCCCCTAGCATGCCTCGTTATGGATCTGAAGTTTGTTTGGCTCGAATCAGTTCCGAGCTTCTCGAATCTTCTTTTGAAGATTCGGACCAAACAAGAACAAACTCAGATCCGTTCTAAACTGACACCAAATGACCCCTAGGCTACCCTCACCCTTGTGTCGTATTTGGTCCCCCTCGAATCTGACCAAAAATGGTTAAGTCCCAAATCGAACCTTCAAGAACCCTAGAAATACCAGACTTTTGGATTCTGTTCACTTCAGACGAAAGATTGAGGTTTAATCGACCTTAGTCGAAGTATTGAAAATACTTCGACTAAGGTCTGTTTGATTTCAAACAAGGTCCAAATCCAAATTGAGTTGAGTCCGGTTGAATTTGAAGGTTCAGAGGTAATTTCTGTTTCTTATGTGCATTCTACGTGTATTCTATGTTCGTTTCATTAGTTTGTTTAATTTTTCATAATTTTCTAGTCAAATTTTGTTATATTGTCCCCTACCCGTCTACTTGATTCTAAATGTGAATTATTTCTGTTGATTGTGATTATGTACAATGTGTGTAATCGACTCGATTAAGTTCGTCGATTAGTTGTATTGTGAATCTTGCTTCTGAAAATGTTGACTGAGACAACCTGTTTTGAGTAGATTATTTTGCTATAACCATTTAATTAGTTATTGTTAATCAGTTGGTTCTTGTTTAATAAACCAGTAAATTCAAATGAATGATGTGCATGTGTTGATTTCTGAGCATTGAGTTTCAGGGCATTGTCAGTATATTGACAATGCTCCTGTATTTGTTTGCTTTTTGGTTCAGTTTTGAATCTCAGTTGAGATAATCCTGCGTGTTCTGCGTAATGTTTGTGTGTGTTATTCAGGTTCAGTATTCAATTGAGAATCATCTATTTAAATTCAACTCTTGTGCATAAATGTGATGTACTGTCTCAAATCATAGGATTGGTTATAACTGCTTAAACAGATTTTAAAATCTGTATTGTTAGATTCTGAATTTAAGGCAGTAATAACAGTAATTACAGTAGGAATTCTGGGACATTTTTGGGACAGAACAGTAAGGGTAATGTGATAGAATAGTGGACTGAAAGTGGGATGTTAATGGCTATAATTTAAGATACTAATGGGGAACAATGGATAATGGGCTGATGAAAAACAGGATAATAGCACTCAATAGGATTTAAAGTATTCAAAAGTAGTTTTAATGGAACTTTTCTGATTTTTTTTAAAACGAGAAAAGGGCCCTGGCAGCACTAGAAGGGGAGAGGACAACCTTGTATAAATAGAGGGGTATTGGGACTGATTTAAAGGAGCTCTTTCAGAAAGAAAAACAAGGAAAAAAGAGAGCTTTCAGGCAGATTTTGAAAGAGAAAAATCTGATAAGAGAGATTTTTTTTTGAGGGCACATTTTGAAAGAGAAAAATCTGATAGAGGCATAATTTAAAACAGAAAGATTTTAAGAAGAAAAATCTGATTTTGAAAGGAGAAGAAATCTAATTTAGGAGCTCTTTTAGAAAAAGAAATAGAAAAGAAAATATTCGCACACACACACACACACAGTGAAGCTGAAACAGAAAAAATAGAAAAGAAAAGAAAAAATCCGAAACTTTGTTGTTCTTTTTGGAATCTGTCCGGGTCTGTGTACTGATACTATTTGGTCTTAAAATCTGAAGTTCTTCAAGAAGCTTTACTCTTGTGAATCTGGGTTTCTCGGGATTTGTTATTGCTCAAATCTGTGGAAATACTGATATTCTGCCAGTATTTTGTTACTGCTGCTACTGCTGAAATTTACTTCTTCTACCTTCATTTTCAGGTACTTATCTTTTGAATTTTATGTTGAAAAGAGATTCAACATGACAAATCCATGAAGCCTGAATTGCAAATTCTGTTTCCAATTGTCCAAGTTCATTAGTTTAAATTTTATTTTTTTTTGTTTCATGTTAGTTAACTAGTAGTGAATTCAATTTGATATCTATGAGTTAATCGTCTTATTTTGAAATTCATATAAAGCTTTGTAATAATGTTAGCCATTCCGAAATCTCACTGTTATAGGTATATGTGAATTGTCAAAACAGGGAGTAAGGCATAAAATGAGCCATTGATTACATCCCATAATACCATTAGCTAAATGTAAAGTAGAATGGAAATATTAAGAAGTTACATTAGTAGTATATCTTGTAACAAATATGATTTTGTTTAGATTGGTATAAGTTATTATATGGTATGATGACAGGTATAATCATATGAGTAAAGTGAGTTGGTATAGCTCGTCATGATGTTAAGAATATTATGAATGTTTAGGCGTACAACTATGTTGTATGTAATACAGTTCGAATTGAATCAATTTGAATAATAACTCTTTTCTCATCAATTTGATTATTTATCGTTATAAATAAACTGAGCAATTATAATTCTGGATCAAAAAACAAGCATGTGAGAATGAGGTGATATGTATAAGAACCAATCGCAACACTTTATATCAATGGTAAATAAAAGTAGAATTTGCACTAATTAAAATAAATAAAAATTGTTCAAAAATACTTTTTCCCTTCATAAATTATTTTTGTGAGTTTCATATGGCATTCATCCTTTGGTATATATATATGTTGTATTTGTGAAGAATAGTATTAATCATGTTCTTATTTTACTTTGAATTTGAATAGTCTTGGGATGAACATAATTAATACTAGGAAATTATAGTCAACGGGCAATACTTAATAAATTGTGAATTCTTTTAAGAATTTAAAGGCATCCCCTAAAAATATGAATTTTACAGGAATTTCATATAAAAATGTGTAGATATAATAAACAATTTTGTGAAAAATCCATAATATTATTACAAAAATTTCACGCAATTAGGGGTGCGTTTGAGTACCCTGATTTTTTATTTTTATTTTTTTTAAAAAAAAAAAGCAAATTCGGATTATGCGTACGCGCAATTTCGAGCGAATATTTAAGAAAATGATTTTTCCAAGGATGTTAAAATAATTTCATATAACCCGAGGTGTGCAGTTCATTATTTAAATAAAAAGGGTGATGATGTTCCTGATTTTATTTTAAATTTCGAACATATATTTTTTATAAAAACTATAACATGGACAATTTTATTGTGTACACGTACGCGTGGCATGATCCCCGGTAATTATAAAAAGTATATAATACGAATATACATACGCGTAATTCGTCCATATAATTGTAAACAATAAGTAAAAAGCGGTAGTAAAATCATGCAATAAAAACGTATTTATTAAAATCAAGATAATTAAGCCAATAATAAAAACAGTTAAGCGACCGTGCTAGAACCACGGAATTCGGAAATGCCTAACACATTCTTCCGGATTAACAGAATTCCTTACTCAGGATTTCTGGTTCGCAGAATAATAAACAGAGTCATATTCTCCTCGATTCAGGGATTAAAATTGGTGACTTGGGACGCCTTAAAATTCACAGGTGGCGACTCTAAAATAATTAAATAAATCCGGTTTCGACTGTCCTTTAATTGGAGAAAACTCCCCATGCACCCCGCGGGCGCGGTAAAAAGGAGGTGTGACACACCCAGCCTCCGGCTCACCCGCAATGGCGTGCGCTGGCTCCCCAGAATATATATCCACCTCCACAAAATACATATCAACCACCAAGGGCCTACAGGAATCCGTCGGGACCAGGTTTCCGTGGGAATCAGACTTTCAGGAATGAAAGAGTGCAGAGGCAGAGAACATTCACTCCGCTAGGAGAAACCTATACTATTCTGTTCCGCAAATTGAGGCAGTTAGGCCTATTGAGTCTTGTGGAGCCCAAATTGCCAAATCCCCTTCCCAAAAATCTGAACCACTCGGTAAGCTGTGAATATTGTTCGGGGGCTCCCGGCATGATACTGAGAAGTGTTGGAAGTTGAAGACTGCCGTACAAGATCTTATTGACACAAAGAGGATCGAGGTCCAGGAGCCAGAGGCACCTAACATCAATTAGAACCCGTTGTCCGCACACCATGAAGCCCACATGATCGAACTAGTGCACGAAGGAGGGAAGCTCAAGAAGCCCTCACAAACGGTAATGATAATCCGTGCCAGTCCGAAAGAAAAGTAGATCAGTGGAAAAGGGGTAGTACATTCGGAAAGGGTAAAAGGCAAGCCAGTGGTGGTGATAGGGAAGAGTTCGTCTGATGTTTCCAAGAATCCAGAGCCGGTCAAAGTAATGGTGCAAGGGATATCAAGCAAGCCCGTAGTCGTGAAGGGGGCATGCACAGGACCAGTTGTTATCAGGCCAATAATGCAGTTGCTGATAATCAGCGAGAAAGCTGTGCCATGGAGCTACAGTCAAATAATGGTAATGCATAAGGGGAAGGAAGTTGTGGAGGAAATATTTGAGGCATAAGGGTTAACTCGTTCGGGAAGGTGTTTTGCCCTCGCAGAGTTAAGAAGGGCCAATCCAATAGCGACAAAGAATACAGTTATCGAGGAAGAGGCGGAAGAATATTTAAAGAAAATGAAGGCGCAAGATTACTCCATTGTGGAGCAGTTGAGGAAAACCCCGGCACAGATCTCATTGTTATCGTTGTTGATCCATTCAGATGAGCATCGCCAGGTATTGATGAAAATTCTAAACGAAGCCCATATTCCAGATAAGATCTCTGTGAATCATCTGGAGAAAATAGCAAACAAGATTTTCGAGGTTGACAGGGTCACTTTTTCAGACGACGAGTTGCCCGTGGAGGGTACAGAACATAATAGAGCCCTTTATTTGACCGTGAAGTGCGAAGACTCGGTAGTCACTCGAGTACTGATTGATAATGGGTCCAGTGCCAATATATGTCCTTTGGCCACATTGAACAAACTGAAGGTCGATGGTAACATGATTCACAAGAACAACATCTATGTTCGAGGGTTTGATGGTGGTGGTATAGACACAGTGGGTGACATCATACTTGAATTAACAATTGGTCCAGTCGAGTTCACCATGGAGTTTCAAGTGTTAGACGTGGCAGTATCATATAATCTTCTAATGGGGCGACCCTGGATCCATGCTGCCAAAGCAGTGCCTTCTACATTACATCAGATGGTCAAATTCGAGTGGGATAGGCAAGAGATCGTAGTACATGGGGAAGACAATGCAAGCGCCTTAAATGATGCCATCATACCCTTCATAGAGACTGATGATGATAAGGGACCGTGGGTTTACCAGGTTTTTGATAAGGTTTTAGTGGACAAAGTTTCCGAAGGTGAAAGCATCCCACTTCCCAAAATAGCAGCTGCAACTATCATGGTAGCCTCAGAGATGTTGAAGAAGGGGTTTGTGCCAGGCAAAGGTTAGGGGCTGATCTTCAGGGTATTGTTCAGCCGGTTTCTTTGCCCAAAAATCTGGATACCTTTGGGTTGGGGTTCAAGCCTACAGCGGCGGATGTGAGACGGGCCCACAAGTTGAAGAAAAGAGTCTGGGTCCTTCCCAAGCCAATCTCGCGCCTGTCTAGATCATTTGTCAGAGAAGGTATCAAAAAGTTGTCGGTCCCGAAAGTTCTTGGACCACTGATTGGGCCAGATGGAGATTTGAATGAGGGCTTCGAAAGGCTGTTCGACGATGTCAACATGATAGAAGCTGGAGAAGGGTCCAGTAGGTTAGATGTACAGTTTGTGGGGCCTAGGGCAAATATCAACAATTGGATGGCTACTCCCCTTCCTACCCATAGGGTGTCTTGGTAGTGGGCTCTGATTTTTCTTTCTTGTTTTTGGATTATTCTAGGGTTGTAATCCAGCTTTGTTTTGTATTCGGCAAAGTGTGAAACTCTGTTATCCCGTATTTTAATAAAGTGAAAGCTTTTCTCTTCTTATTTTGTTCTAATTTTTGTTTTCTTCTTTTCTCTTTCTGAACAGTTCTCTTTATATTGGTTCTAATGACATGGCATGCACAACGGATCTTCAACCCAGTCTAAAAAATCAATCTGATTCCGAACTAATTATACAAGAGGTCGATTATGATGATGAATCAGAATACGATGAGGATGAAGCCTTCGAAGATATAAACAGAGAGTTAAGCCAGTTTGAAGAGAAATCCAAGCCCAACTTAAATGACACAGAAGCTATCAATTTAGGGGATGCAGATAATATCAGGGAAACTAAAATAAGCATCCACATTGCACCGAATATCAAGGAAGAACAAATCAAAGCACTTATTGAGTTCAAAGACATTTTTGCATGGTCGTATGATGACATGCCGGGGTTAAGCACGGATTTAGTGGTTCACAAATTGCCCATTAACCCGGTATGCCCTACCGTCAAGCAGAAATTGAGGAAGTTCAAAATAGACATGAGTGTGAAGATTAAAGAGGAAGTAACCAAGCAGCTGCAAACAAAGGTTATTCGGTTCACTCGATATCCTGACTAGTTGGCTAGCGTGGTGTCAGTGCCAAAGAAAGATGGGAAGATTAGGGTGTGTGTCGATTACTGCAATCTGAACAGGGCAAGCCCAAAGGATAACTTTCCATTACCCAACATCCATATCTTGATCGATAATTGTGCCGGACATGAGATCGGATCTTTTGTGGATTGCTATGCTGGGTATCATCATATTCTGATGGATGAAGAAGATGCGGAAAAGACGACTTTCATTACGCCGTAGGGGACTTATTGCTACCGGGTAATGCCATTTGGTTTGAAGAATGCTGGGGCAACGTACATGAGAGCAATGACTACTGTGTTTCATGACATGATACACAAAGAGATTGAGGTATACGTGGACGATGTGATCATAAAATCCAAGCATCAGGAAGACCACGTAGCAGACCTAAGGAAGTTTTGCCAAAGACTTCGAAGGTACGATATTAAGCTCAAACCGGCCAAATGTGCATTTGGTGTTCCATCTGGAAAGCTGTTGGGATTCATCGTCAGTCGGCGAGGCATTGAGTTGGACCCGTCAAAGATCAAATCCATCCAAAATTTACCACCGCCGAAGAACAAGACAGAAGTAATGAATCTGTTGGGAAGGTTGAATTATATCAGCAGGTTTATTGCTCAACTCACAGCAACTTTTGAACCCATTTTTCGGCTACTGAAGAAAGATGCTACGGTAGAATGGACGGCAGAATGTCAGGAAGCATTTGACCAAATCAAAGGATATTTATCAAATCCACCTGTGTTGGTTCCACCAGAGCCGGGAAAACCGTTAATTCTTTATCTAACGGTCCTGGAGAATTCGTTTGGCGGCGTGTGGGGCAACACGACATTACAGGAAGGAATGAGCAAGCCATCTATTATCTCAGCAAGAAGTTTACAGGCTATAAGGTTAAGTACACTCAACTCGAGAAGACATGTTGCGCCCTAACTTGGGTGGCCCAGAAATTGAAGTATTATCTGTCATCATATACTACTTATCTCATTTCACGCTTGGATCCACTGAAGTATATTTTCTAGAAGCCTATGCCCATAGGGAGATTGGCGAAATGGCAGATATTACTCACATAATTCGACATCGTCTATGTGACGAGGATAGCCATGAAGGCCCAAGCATTGGCTGATCACTTGGCTGAGAATCCTGTTAATGAAGAATACGAGCCCTTGAGGACATATTTTCCTGATGAAGAAGTGATGCATATAGATGAGTTGGAAATGACCAAGGAACCAGGATGGAAGCTTTTTTCGATGGATCCGCAAATACGAAGGGAGTTGGAATAGGAGCGGTACTTATGGCTCAGCTGCGTTTCTATTGTACTAACAACATGGTTGAGTATGAGGCATGCATCTTGGGTCTACGGCTAGCTGCAGACATGGATGTCTAGGACGTCTTGGTCTTGGGAGACTCGGACCTCCTGGTGCATCAGATTCAGGGTGAATGGGAAATAAGGGATTTGAAGCTCATACCATATCGACAATGTTTACACGATCTGAGCAAGCAATTTCGATCAGTGGAGTTCAGACACATCCCAAGAGTTCATAATGAGATTGTCGATGCTTTGGCCACCTTATCATCAATGTTGCACTATCCAGACAAAATTCATGTTGACCCGTTGCATATTCAGGTTCGTGATCAGCATGCTTATTGCAACATGTTAGAGGAAGAGCTGGATGGCGAACCATGGTTCTATGATGTCAAGGAATACCTCAGGATGGGGATATACCTGGAGCAGGCCGCCGGAGATCAAAAGAGAGTCATTCGGCGACTGGCAAATGGATTTTTCCTCAGTGGAAGAGTGTTGTACAAAAGAACACCAGATTTGGGATTGCTGAGATATATAGATGCTAGTCAAGCCACGACAGTTATGACAGAGGTACATGCTGGAGTTTGTGGGCCACATATAAGCGGATATGTATTGGCGAAGAAGATTCTTCGAGCAGGGTAATATTGGCTCACTATGGAGCGTGATTGTATCAGTTTCGTGCGGAAATGCCATCAGTGTCAGATACACGGAGATCTGATTCATTCTCCGCCGACAGAATTGCATACAATGTCAGCACCATGGCCATTTGTTGCCTGGGGCATGGATATCATTGGACCAATTGAGCCAGCAGCATCCAACGGGCATAGGTTCATCCTGGTAGCCATTGATTATTTCACTAAGTGGGTTGAAGCCAAAACTTTCAAGTCGGTAACCAAGAAGGCAGTGGTAGATTTTGTTCATTCCCATATCATCTGTAGATTTGGCATCCCAAAAGTGATCATCACGGACAATGGTGCTAATCTTAACAGCGATTTGAAGAAAGAAGTATGTCAACAGTTCAAGATTACACACCGTAATTCCACACCATATCGTCCCAAGGCGAATGGTGCGGTCGAGGCGGCCAACAAGAACATAAAGAAGATACTGAGGAAGATGGTAGAAGGGTCCAGACAATGGCATGAGAAGTTACCATTGGCATTGTTGGGTTATCTCACTACTGTTCGTACTTCAGTAGGTGCAACTCCTTATTTGTTGGTATACGGAACTGAAGCAGTGATACCGGCAGAAGTTGAAATTCCATCCCTTCGGATTGTCGCTGAGGCTGAGATTGATGATGATGAGTGGGTCAAAACCCGTTTGGAGCATTTGAACTTGATTGATAAAAAGAGATTGACAGATGTGTGTCATGGCCAGTTATATCAAAAGAGAATGGCAAGAGCATACAACAAAAAGGTGTGTCCCCGGAAGTTTGAAGTGGGCCAACAAGTGCTGAAACGCATCCTCCCACATCAGGCTGAGGCAAAAGGCAAGTTCGCCCCGAATTGGCAAGGGCCATTTATTGTAACCAGAGTGTTGTCCAATGGCGCTTTATGTTTAACACATATCGAAGGGAAATGCGTCGACATGGATATCAATTCTAACGTAGTTAAGAGATATTATGTATGATTTCTTTTAATTGTAATTGTTGTTTGTTTGCATTTGGCATGGTATCGAAGAATGAAATGACGGAGGCAATTTGTTCTTCCATCCAAACACTTCAACCTTTGCTTCCCCTTTTGAGCCTTATTTATTCTTTCATACCCCTCTTTTGGAATTAGTAATGAAAATGAAAGAAAAAGAGAAGAGAAAAATAATAATAATAAAGACAAAAGAAAAGTCACAAGAAAAACAAAGGAATTGGGAACTACGTTTGACCTGATTCCTCAAAAATGATACATAGGTGCCTCACGGCTCTGTCATAGTGTAACAAAAATAAAAATCCCCAAGCAAGAAACTGGGGCAGAAGTTGTGTTTGTAATTTTAGGAAGGAAGTTTGATTCCAAGAGTTGTAATGTTTTACCCATCAAAATTATTTTGAACCTTTTGATACCCTTTTTTCTTTTAGCCATACACAAAAACCCATATTGATGTCCAAAAAAGACCTCCCGATCAGTATCCGAGAAGTGCCGAGTCATGCAAATGGAAGTCGGGAATAACACTCTGATCCCTAGCAGAGAAGAGAATCATAAGCTGGAAATGAATTGATAGCCGAAAATCCCCAGCAGAGAGAGTCATATCGGTAACACTCCAATCCCCAGCTGGGAAAAATAAAATAAAATGAGAGAGTCTTATTGGTGAAAACCTCCATAGGCACCATAAGACGGCGGAAGTTGAGAGAAATAAAACGAGAGAGTCTTATCGGTGAAAACCTTCACATGCACTATAAGGCGACGGGAGTTGAGAGAAATGAGAGAGTCTTATTAGTGAAAACCCCTCGAAGGGCACTATGAGGCGACAAGGGGTCAAAAGAGGCAAACAAGATAAGATTGACGGAAAGGATCCGTCGAGGCATCAAGCAGTGCAAAGATGTTGAGTCGACAAAAGAATTGGGCGCTTACATATCCCCAACAAAGTAAGGCCATCAGAAAGATTGATTGATATAAATAGACTAGGTTAGTTAATCCAAAATTCACTACGTGATCATTGGGATCGGTTGTACCATTCAGATAAGTTCTTTTCTTTTTCTTCTCCCCAACATTTTTCAGAAAACTATTCTTCTCTTAGTTTCTTGAATTCATCATTTTTTTTATTATTTTTAAAGACTTTATCTCCCCAGCAGTTTGTTCTTGAAAAGGATTTTTCAGAGCTTTTACCAATTGCCAAGATGGTGCAAAAACACAATGTGGATAGGACGGGCCAAAGATAATGCAATGGAACGAGAAAGACGTTTGTTGCAAGACCAAATGATGGATTGGTCTAGGATTTCGGGGAGAGTATGGAAAAAAGGGGGAAGCAACAATTGGTGAATAAAGAATCGTCAAGAAACAAGAGCATCCCTGGCAGATTATCGACCAAGTTCCAAGAGGGTCGGACAACACGGAGCAGGGAAAGAAGAGGGGGAAAGCCATCCCCAGCAGGAATATGATCGCCAGCAGGAATATCATCCCCAACAAATAATCTCATCCCCAGCAAGCTTTGGTGATGTAATGGAACACAAAGCTGGGAAAGGAGAAAGAGAAAATCATCCCCAGCAGGAGTGGCACGACCATTTACCACGTTTTAAACTAACAAAATTTTTCTTTAATTTGAAGCAGGGACAGGAAATGTTATAAATAATGAAAAGACATCATGATACAAGAAAGATTGTCAAACTGGGGCAGAAAATTTTCTTTCATTTTGAAAATATTCTGGAAGTCCAGTACCCACTTGGGGAAGAAGCAAGATAACACAAGTTTGGGGAAAAATGGTATCCCCAGCAGTTTTTGGAAGAAGGCCAAACAAGTTTTAAAGGAAGCAATTTCGGAAGGAAGATGACACAAGTCTTAAGGGAAGTAGTTCCAGTGGAAGGAAAGCACCAGCTTAAGTGAAGTAGTCTTTGAAGGAGGAAAATAACATACCGGTGTTATCCCCAACAGCTTTCAGAGGAATGAAACACCAGTTTTGAGGGAAGCAGTTCTGAAAGAAGATGATTTAACTTAGAAGGAAAATGGTTCAAGAGGCAGGAAGGAACCACGGCGATAGAACGCATTTTTAAGAAGTAGTTGAAGTCACGAGCCCGCCTGGAGAATGGAGGTGTTATATTTTTAAGTTGTTGTTGAAGTCAGGAGCCCGCCTAGAGAACGAGGGTGTTACATTTTAAGAAGTTGTTGAAGTCAGGAGCCCGCCTGGAGAATGGAGGTGTTATATTTTAAGGTTCATTGAAGTCAGGAGCCCGCCTGGAGAACGGAGGTGTTACATTTTAAGAAGTTGTTGAAGTTTGGAGCCCGCCTGGAGAATGGAGGTATTATATTTTTAAGAAGTAGTTGAAGTCAGGAGCCCGCCTGGAGAATGGAGGTGTTATATTTTAAGGTTCATTGAAGTCAGGAGCCCGCTTGGAGAACAGAGGTGTTACATTTTAAGAAGTTGTTGATGTCAGGAGCCCGCCTGGAGAATGGAGGTATTATATTTTTAAGAAGTAGTTGAAGTCAGGAGCCCGCCTGAAGAACGGAGGTGTTACATTTTAAGAAGTTGTTGAAGTCAGGAGCCCGCCTGGAGAACGGAGGTGTTACATTTTAAGAAGTAATTGAAGTCAGGAGCTCGCCTGGAGAATAGAGGTATTATATTTTTAAGTCGTTGTTGAAGTCAGGAGCCCGCCTGGAGAATGGAGGTGTTACATTTTAAGAAGTTGTTGAAGTCAGGAACCCGCCTGAAGAACGGAGGTGTTACATTTTAAGAAGTTGTTGAAGTCAGGAGCCCGCCTGGAGAATGGAGGTGTTACATTTTAAGAAGTTGTTGAAGTCAGGAGCCCGCCTGGAGAATGGAGGTGTTATATTTTTAAGAAGTTGTTGAAGTCAGGAGACCGCCTGGAGAATGGAGGTATTATCTTTAAATTGTTTATTGAAGTCAGGAGCCCGCCTGGAGAATGAAGGTGTTATATCTTTAAATTGATGTTAAAGTCAGGAGCCCGCCTGTAGAACAGAGGAGTACATTTCAAAACGAAGTCAGGAGCCCGCCTGTAGAACAGAGGAATAAATTTCAAGTTTGAAGTCAGGTGCCCGCCTGTAGTACAGAGGACTACACTCAATTTCAAGTCAGAAGTCAGTAAAGCGGAGGGCTGCAACAAAATATCCCCAACATAAATTCCGCTGCAGAAATCAGAAGGAAGACTACAAGAACAAGTCTGAAGATCTAGATAAGATTTTGTAAATTCATAGACTACAGTTTAGTCTAGCTTCTTGTTTTCTTTTAGCATGGTGTAATAAGGAGGTCAGTAAGTAGCGGCAGCAGCAACAGCAACAGTAAATCCACAGCTTCATGGTAGTCCCAGCTACCGAAACTTCCTGAACTACATTGACCTGATTCCTTTTTAGCCAAGCATATATAGGAAACCTTTGAATCAGAGGTTCGGTAAAATCATTCAAAAAATGCTTCACACGGAGTAGCCGAACGGGCAAAAAATTGCTCGTATCCGCTCACTTTATCTTTGCACGGAAACTCTTCGTATTTCCGGACAAAGAGGGGCAGCTGTGAGCACGTGATTTTTGCCCTATGAGAACTACTCCCAAAAATTCAAAATAAAATGGTTTTGTGTTGTTTGTGATTTATTTGAATTTTTGTCTGTGCATATTTATTTCTACTTTAATTAAGAAAAATACAAAAAATATGTGTTGCATGTGCATTTAGGATCTAATTTTACAATTTAGGAATTAATTAAACAATCAAGTTTGTTTTACAAAATGGAAAAATCACAAAAAATATGTACTTTGATTTTCAGCATTTAATGTCCAAATTATGTGATTTTATCTTTATTTGTGTTTAATTACGTGTGATAATTATTATTAAGAGCTAATATTTTAAGTTAATTGTCGATTTTATAATTTAATTTAGGGTTTTTAGGTTTTTATTTTGAAAAATTAGTTTAAAGAAGTAAAAGAAAGTAAGAACAAAAATAGTAATGAAATCGGACTGGGCCATCCCTTAATTTGAACCAATCAGGCCCAAACTCTCACACACCCCACACACCCAATCCAGGCCCAAACCGGCCGGTCCCAGATATATCAAAACGATGTCGTATCTGGATAATAGATGCAAGTCGTTGATACGACTTGATCCAACGGTCCAGATCACTCCATCATCACCGGGTCTAGCCCGACCCGCTTTACATTCAAACCGACCCAACCCCCGCCTAAAAGAAATGGTGTCGTTTCTATTAAGTGTTTAATCCAGTCCGTTAATTTTAATTAATCTAACGGACTGGATCGAATCCTTCATCCACTATATATTCCCAAACCATACCCCGCCCCCCAAGCCAAACCCCCCCTCACCTCTTCGTCTCTGAGCTTCAGAGACCAAACAGATCTTCCGCCTCTTACCACCGTGCTCCGCCCACCGGAAATTGCCTCACGACGGTTCCGGTGGTCCAAACGACCCCATATTTACACCACTGATTCCCCTCGACCTCCCCATTCTGAATCCCTAACTCTTATCCCTCGAATCTCAGCCGTGTGCTTCGAATATTAGATCAAAAATCAGGTCGGAACCCTATCTCATCCAATGGCCTCCAATTCACACCACAGCTTCCCCCAAGACTTCCTCGTTCCAGTCCCATACTCATTTTCCTTCGAATCAAGCCCGAGCGTTTCGAATATTCATTCGAAGGTCCAAACCCTAGCGCCGCCACAAGATTCTCTGGTGGCGGCGCCACCTCCCAAGCCATCCCTAACTCACACTCTGTGATCTCCTGGACCCCCTCACCATAAATCCTTGATCGATTCTTTTCAGATCATCGTGGGGCAGCGCGGATTCCAGATCGAAGTTAGGCAGGCCAGGTTCCATGAATTTTGAGCCAGTGACTGACTTTAGCCATACTATTTTCCTTCGAAAACACATGGTTAAAGTCTGTCTCGGCTTGAAAGTGGGAAGATCCTCGAGTTTTTTTTATCAAGTTGTGATTCGGGTAAGTCTTTTACGTCCAGTTTTGATTGTTCACTCTTGCAGTTCTGTTTGTTTACTTTGTCCCTTCCTCTTCTATAAATTGGCATGAATTTCCCGTTTGAATTATGGTCAGTAGTCTAAGGTCCAAACTTGGGCCAGTTTGTTCACTCTTGCAGTAATGTTGGTCTGTACAATAGACCTAATGCTTAGGAAATGGTTCATGATTGTATGAACCTAGACTCGTGCTATTAATCAGGTTTCGTTTCATGACACTTGTTTTGCCTCATCTCTAATTGTAGTCTCATGTTGATAGTAGTTGGGTTTAGCCAAATTGTTGTGAATTAAAACTTATTCTATAGTGTGTGATTCCCTTTGTTTGCAATTCATGCTGTCGATTACCTGTCTAGTTGGTTATCAGGAGGTCTACTGGTATTTCAAATCTGAAGTTTTGTAATCTGTCTAGTTGAGTTAGGAGTCAGTTGTTAGGAATTTGATAGTTTGAACTGGTTATAGCTGAAGGGTTTGGTACAGAGTGAAAGGGATTGGTTAGGACAGTAATTTCAAGGACTTTAGGAGGGTATTTTGGGATTGAAAGGTTTGAAATTGCTTTAAGTTGAATGTTCTAACAGTAGGGTACTAAAGTACCATTAAACTAATGAATTGTTTAAGTGCTAATGGGAAACAAAACATAATGGTAGGGGAAGGTTTAAAGGAAATGGATTAAGAAATAAGTGCCTATACCTATTTGAATTTAAATAAGGAAAGGACAAGGAATAATGGGAAAAAGGGACTCTAATAGGATTGAAAAAGGGATCATGGGCATAATTAGTTCAAGGATTCTGCCTAAGTGCTTTGGAGAGGGGGGGCAAGGTCAGTGTTTGGTATAAAAGAGGGGTCTGGACAGAGTTAAAGAGGGGATTTTTTTTGGAGAGTCTGGTCTGGGTTTTCTTTTGGGCAGACCTTAGAAGAGAAAAGTAATCTGAAAAGAGAGAGAAAAGAGTTCAAAGTTTAAACAGGTTCTGAGATGGCTTAAGATGAGTTTGGGTGTAGTGTTGCAGTAGTGTGTTTTTTCTGATTTCCTTTCTGAGGTCGTTTGAGCTGTTTGAGTTTGAGTGTTCTGGTTTTAACTGGTTTCAAATCCACTTGGGTCTACTGCATATGTTACTGGGTTGTTGGTGGATTGTTGTTTGTATTGCTGCTCGTATTACTGTTGTGCTGCTGCTGACTGCTCTTCTTTCTTTGTTCTGTTTTTTTTTTCAAATCCAGGTACATATCCTGTAACTTCAAGTTTGTAGACATGAAGTAAAATGCTGAATGAATCTCTGTTGATATGTCTTTCGTGATTCATGTAGTATAAAATTCCAATAGAATTTTCGTGATCCATGTATGCCTTAGACTTCCACTAGATTTCTATTTGTAACTAAAACTGGACTGTTTGGATTATTGGACTATGATTATTCATTAGCCTTAGTATAGTTTAGTTTGCTTTTGTGTAGTTTAACTTTTTAAAATTAAAAATAGCTAGAACAGGAAACTGCTCTCAAGATCTATGATTTTCATTTGTATTCACAACTGGAAATTCAAACTATTATGAGTAATTAGCAGAAAATATCAGCTGTAGTGTTAAGTAGATTAAGATCTGATAAGTAAATTACTGATTGGAACTTGATTTTAAAATGGATTACGTGCTCCTACTAGTGTAAGATCAGGCCTTCTTTGTTTTTTTAATGCATTAGATAGTTCATTTGAGGATATAAGTCACATACAAAGAAATCCTTAGCATGTGGCGGTCTGAAATTGATATGGGTTTTAGGAGTACGAGTTCAACACGTTTGGTCAACCCTACACAACTCAGGCGACCTTGGGTAGGATAATTGAACTCGAAAGTTGGCATGTTAATTTGAATTTAGAAGTGATTATTTGTTTGCCAATAATTAGGCTGTTGTGAAGAAAATCAGTAGGCCAAGATTCAAATAAAATCAGTGGGAGGTAATGGCTCAATTGAGGGCCCAAACGTGACTGCTTCTGCTCAAATCGGACTTGGGCTTGACTCTACTTAAGGCCCAACGTCAGTCAGCCTTCCCCTTTCTTAAAAATGGACAATTTTTCCTTCCTTTGGGCTGCCTTTGTAGCCCAACCTGCTGAAGACCTTAGTGTGCTCACTAAATTCGATATTGTGATGTAATACTTTCAATGATGGTTTATTAATAATGCTAATTAATTAGGACCTTTCTTTTATCTGTAGAGACAATAAAGGTAGAAAATCATAGTCTCTTTAGGATTGGCCTTTAAATAAAATGAGATGAGCCTCGCCGAATAAAAAATGCAAAATTGCAGGGCCCTCAATAAATATTTGTTTTAAAAGACTTAGATTTAGGGACGGGCCGTTTAGCAAAATTTCACGGCCTTACCCAAAATAATGATACGCTAGTCACTTTAGGCGCGCCTTTAATAATTTACTTTCTTAAACTCGGGTGCACATTTATGTGACCCAAATCCAAATCTCAACAGAGTTGAAATGTGTCAATTACCACGGGTGCATTGATGTGACGTGGTTCGAGATGTATTTTCACGACGTTGCAATTCTCGTTAAAAATAATAATAATAAAAGCGGTAAACAGTTAAAATTTGCACACAGGTTCAACATGTATTAAAATCAGATAAATAAGCCGAATATGATAGTTGAGCGACCGTGCTAGAACCACGGAACTCGGGAATGCCTAACACCTTCTCCCGGGTTAACAGAATTCCTTACTCGGATTTCTGGTTCGTGGACTGTAATACAGAGTCATTCTTTTCCTTAATTCGGGATTAAACTGGTGACTTGGGACACCCTAAATCTCCCAAGTGGCGACTCTGAATTAAATAAACAAATTCCGTTTCGATTGTCCTTTAATTGGAAAAACTCCCTCTGTGTCCCTGCGGGCGCGGGTGAAAAAGGAGGTGTGACAGTGATCAGAGTGGGTCCTAGGTAGGTGTATCACAGTAGCCTCAGGGTACTGGGAAGTCCAACTCTCATTGGCAAAACACTTATCTATTCTTTCAAGAATCAGACTAGTCATATTCTTGTATTTTTTTATTATTCTAGGTGAATTTACTTCCTTTGTAACCTAAGTCTAATAACTTGCATTCATTGAGGCAATTCCAAAACAAGTTACTACGACTAGGGTTTATTGGGTTCCTCCCAAATTTATCCCTAGCTTTCAAGACTTCATTAAAGTCTCCACCCACAAACTAGTTGTTTAGGTAGGTTTTGGAGATAGTAACTAAGCTCTCCTATAGTAACTTTCTGTTAGCTAAAATATTTCTAGCATAGATAGCAGAACCAAGGGGTGTAGTCAGGGAGTACTTTTACCATGGCATGGATGCCCTGAGGGGTGGTGGAAACCTCTTCCACGCTAACACTGTCATCTTTCCATATAAGCAAGATCATTCCAGATAAACCAATAGCCGGAGATTGGATTAGCATGTCAAAATGCAGGTCCTTTGCCAGCTTTTTATGGTCAGCTATCTTGGTCTCTAGCAGTACCAGCAGAGCTGGATTGTGGAGCTTGACCATATCCATGCAGTGCCTCTTGAACTCAACATTGTTGCCACCCCTAATATTACATATGATGTAGTTCATCAGGGGTGGTTGGTGGTGTGGGAACTGGCTTTCCTAAGGTTTCCCCATTCCCTATGGAGTCCTCGTTAGAGTAGCTTGGTTCTTTCCCGTCATGCTGAGAACTGGAGTCAGTTTGAGAATCAACTTTCTCACTTCTTGGGTGTGGTAAGACACTAGGATCAGTCCACATTTGTTCATTGTTCGTGGACACAGCAACACCAGTACTTCGTTGGTCTCCACACTGAACTCTATCGCCCTGACTGAGTCCAGTAGTAGAGAGTCTGTACGAAAGGGACCATAGGTTGTTCCTTCCATTTCTGGTGGGGTTTTCCTTTTCAGGAGGTATAGGGCTTTGTTGATTTGCCTTGTAATGTTTCCCAGTGGTGGTGACAAATTCTTCTCTGGTGGAGCAGAAGATGATGTGGCCTGTTGGATTTTGGATTCGATGGTCACAAAGACCGGCAGCGTTGCTAGATCTTCTGTTGCCGGATCTGGGAAGAATGGTATTGACTGGAACGCTTGGAAAATTAGGTTGTTGAATAGTGGTGGGTCGATGGTTGATTGCATGTTGTCGTTGCTTGTCACTGTTTGCCATAGGCATGGACCAAAGGCAGCCAATGCCTTGTTCAAGGCTTCCACCGTTACTCTCGCCATATATGCTGGATTCTGGACAATCAGGGTCACTGGTTGATTTATCAGGGTGAAATTGTAGGCTATCCCATGTCCTTGTAACGCCACCTCCAGCTAGGATGCTAGTTGGTGGTCCGGTGGTAGTGGTAGCGATATCACAATGGTAGGTGTCGTTTTTGTTTTTTTCTATTTTTCTATTTTTTTAATTTGCTACTTTGGGTAATAGGGGGGATTATATTAATAGGCCGATTCATAATTGTGTCTCTTAGTATCAAATATGGGTCAGTGAAAAAAGCATCGGTTATTGTATCTCGGGAGAGGGATTCAGAATTAATGTGGTATCTTGAAGAACGGAAGGAGAGTGTCTTTTCACCTAAGATTGAGTGAGTTTTAAGATGAGGCACTTGAGTGTTCATGGAGTGTGGTGAGATTTCCTCATTAGAGCTTTTCTCTGAGAGAGAGGTAGGGGACAAGTAGGTGTTTGGGTAGAAGTGATTATTTGGGCTGGGTGTCTCTAATTGGGGGTGGGACCCATCTAGTTGATCAGGACCGGCCTGGTGATCCAATGCCTCGAGGTTGACATTTTTTGCGTCAGGGAATGGGCTAAAGGGAAGGGGCCTCGTTGTGGGTGCCAATGTATGACCTAGGGAATAAGTTAGTGTCAGTTTCCTCGGGCCCTATTCATGCCTTGCGTTTGGCGTTATGTTTGGGCTGGGGCCACGTGAAAAGGGTTATAGGGGAGTGAGGGATGGGGTTTTGTTTATTTGATGGGCCGTTGGGCTTGTTGTAAATTGTTGGTCTGGTATTGTTTGACTTGATATTATATTGGACTATTTTAGTTTGTAGGAACTTACCTGAATTTGCGTCGAACATGTTTACCTGGATCCTTTGTACATGTGATGCATGTTGTTGATTGTTGGCATATCCATTGTTCCTTTCCTTCATCTTTTGTTGTTCCACTTTCTTTCTTCTTGGGAAGGTTATTATCTTCCATTTATCCTAACCCTCTTGTTTCATATTTTTTCCTGAGGTTTCCGGCGCTTCTTGTGGCAGGGGTGAGTGTACTTTCTTGTAGTTGCAATTTTTTGTTGTGTGCCCAATTCTTTCGCAAGTTGTACATAGTGTGCCTTCGCCCTCATAAATCACTGCTTGCTTGTGGTCTCCAATTATTACTGATATTTTCACTAGGGTTTCCAAAGATACTTGAATACATATGCGTACATATCTTTGTATCAACGTAGAGGATGTGCATGAGTCAATTTTTAGTAGTCTGCCTAATTTCCTACCAACTTTTTCTAATATTTCTTTGTCGTAGAACATTGTTGGAAGTTGTGGAAGACGAATCCATATAGCTGTGGTAGAGAGGGTAACTTCTTATGGCACAAATTTTGGTTTTGATTTACGTACTGAAAGGAAATTTCCAGAGACAAACCATGGTCCTAGATGTAGTGCTTTAGCCATATAATCTACTAGACAAAATTTGACAATAAAGAAATCTCAGACTAGGTCAATCAAGATTAACCGTTCAGATGGTTTTCATAAGTCAATTAGTTTAGAGTGAAGATATTGGTGAGGTATTCTACGTCCAAAGACCTTTATGATAAAAGAGAAGCACCATGGGAAGTATAGGTGGTTCTTGTCTTCCTGGAAAAAAGGCATTGAGCCTTCAATATTTTTTCCCTTATCATCTTTGATGATTGTAGTGGCATCTTCCTCATAGTAATCAGTTTGGTGGATTTTCGGTTTATCAAGAAGAATTTCCTTATAGGAATGTGGAGTTGTTTCTTCCACGTCCATATGGTTATTCTTGTCCGGTCGTTCCAGTGGTATGAGTGGTGTTATAGTGATTGTATTCATGAGGGTATGTCTTAGAGAGGGTAGAGTTTCTCTATCTTCTTTCCGGTCAATATCAAACTTTAAAATTCATACTAAAAAGGATGGATTCGTATTGTATGGGGGGAAAACAAATAAAGAATGTGGAAGGTATTTTTATAAATAAATAATTTTCTAAAGAATGTGGAAGACAAAATGCCCTTGAAGTCCCTCAAAACTAAAGAATGTGGAAGGTATTTTTGTAAACAAATAATTTTTTTAAAAATTATATAATGCATGTCAATTTTAATACACCATACCAAACAATCATAAGAAAGACTCCGCATAACTTATCCATGAATTACTATTTCCCATATTATTAATACACCCTATTTAGTACTATTCTTATACATAAAAGGGTCGTTTGGTTCAAAACCTGAGAAATCAGAACTATAATCCAAATAACTTATTTTACTTTTTGTATGAGATTAATCATACGTACCAAGATTTTGGTATACTACTCTTAGGGTACGCGCTTTGCGCGTGAACCTTAATTTAATGAATATATAATTTTAAAAATTATTTAACTATAATATTAAACAGTGTATATGTTTTAATAAAAAATAAAGAACGGAAGAAAGTAGCCTATGATTACTTTGGGTGTAAATTAAAAGTTAGTAGTTTTTTTCTTTGGGTGTAATTGCCACCTTCAATATTCTATAAGTATTTTTCTTTTATGCTTTATTTTTTATTTCATATTAAAGACGACATATAATTAAAATTTATTATGTTTGTGTTAAAATTAAGTGAAGATTCATAGACTATCGTGCAATACAATCTGATTAACTAAAATAAAGCTACAATTTGTATTGGTTAAAATTATAATTTAAACTTTGAATAAATTATAATTTAAGATTTTGACGTAAATCATGTATCTGTCACTCCTATTCCAAATCATGCAAAAACAAGTAAGAATCCCTATTGTCGCTGGGAAAGCCTATTTATGGAAAGGAAAAGAAACCTTCCGATATGGTCCTTATCAAAAACAAAATATATTAATTATCCATATTATATTAATTTTAAATTTTTAAATATTAAGACTTCGTACATACGGTAATATTTTTTTTAATAATTACAGTTGATATATTCAACTGTAATTATAATTTACATACAACCAAAAATACTATTATTTTGATTTTTCTCTTGATTCAAATTGCTAATATTAGCTCATTATAAGTTTTAAATAAAGAAATAATTTAATATGCAACATTTTAGTTGAATTACATTGAATCACTAATTATTGAGATTTGATCAGAAAAATAAATTACATCGAACCTCAATTTTACAATAAATTATTATAATCAAATTCAATCATATTTTTCTTTCTCTCGTGTTTGGACAACAAAATTTTCAAGGAAAGGATTTGTAATATATAAAATCTTGACTTAAAATTCATAGGACTTCCTACCTTGTTGAATAAAGAGATATTTAATAACCAAAATCTTAATTGATTTCAAAATCCTAAATATTAGGAAAGTAAATTTAAATTACAATTTTTTTCAATGTAATATTTATTTTTAAAGGTTAAAAAAGGCGAACGACATTTCACTAAGAGTTTTCGTGCTTTTAATGTAGTATAAATATAGATATAAATATAGATAGATAAGAATATCGATTTTATCTATTTTCTCTAACCAAATACGAGATATATTTAATCTTAAAATTTATATACCGAAATATTAAGGGGACATCCTTTAGGCAAAAAATTAGTTAGGGGTGATAGGCCATGGCGTAATGCTAGTTTGAGAACAGTACTACTGACTATTTGATCCAATGCAAGATACTTATTGAGAGAGTGACTTAAGGTAATTTGAGGGATCTTAGGATAAGGGGAGATGTCCCCTCTGACTAATGTTTACAATCACAACTTAATACTTATTCGAGAACCATTCACAAAGATTTAGGTAAGGATTTGATGTAACTTAAGTCAATCATAACCAAAGGTTGCGCGCTCGAACTTTAGGTATGAAATCGTCTTTAGTAAAAACGTTTTATTTTTAAAGTGAGATTTGACGTGAATCTGAATTAGTTGGACCCAATGGGGTACAAGTCACGGGCAAAAAATCAAAAAAGAAAAAGAAAAAAAAAAGAAAGTGGAATGAACAAGAAGCCATTGTTCCATAATTTGATTAATAAAGTTTTATATATGATATATACTTTTATTACTTGATTTTAAGGAGATCCATTTAGATCTTCTAAGCCAAATCATGATTTCGAGTCTCCCAGTTATAGCTAGAGTAGAAGCTTTTTGAACATATGGCCTTTCAGCCACTAAATAGCCAAATGGAAGAAAACAAAAAAGAAAAAAGAGAAGAAAAACAAATTGTGCAATTAAAAGCACCAAGTGGGAAGATTTATTTGTCCCTCTTATCCGAAAGCAATTTATTGCACCATTAAAAAGGAAAAAGGAAAACATAGACTAAGGACCGTTTTGGTATAGATTCTCAAATATTTTTTGAAAGCTGGTTTAGGTAAAGTTTAATTTGAAATTGAAAATGTGTTTGGATATGAATTTTGGGACAAATTTTGGTAGGTTAAAAAGTCTCAAATGATCATGATTTGGTCCAAAAAAAGGTCTTAACAAAGCCATATTTGGGATTTAAAGTTTTGATTTTAAAAATCTCTCAAAAATTAGATTAATTCTATAAATAGACACATATTTGAAATCTATTTTTGAAAAAAAAAACTTTTAAAATTTATCAACTAACAGAAAGAAGAAGAAGATGAGGAGTAACCTAATTTGTCGTCTTTAGGACAAGACTTCTAATAATTCAAAGTGAGGATATATCTACGTCGAAAAAGTCAACCACATTATTAGTACGTTCCAAAAACGTTTACTTTGAACCCGTTGACTCTGTAGAGACAACTATCATCCAGCCAACAAGAGTTATGGACCTCGCACTCGAGTACTCATAAGTAGTTATTCATCTGTAATTAAAATAGCACCATCTAGCCAGTTTTCAGACTGGTCACTCAAAAATAGTCAGTGTTTGTTAAGTCATGGAAAAATAGCCATAACTTTTCTGCAGCAGAGACCGGTCTAGCAGAATATACTGGGGTTCGATGCACCTGTGTATGAACTTCCAGCATATTATGCTGGACCGATATACTTTGCTGGCTCCAGTATAATATACTGGAGACTGGAGCAACGGTGCTCCAAACTCCAGTATATTATGCTGGACCGATATATTATACTGGAACTCCAGTATATTATGCTGGAGTATTTTTCCGGATTTTGAACAGTGTTTTCGTTCAGATTTATCTTTACTTGAAAAGTGGCTAAATTTCGATTACTTTTGGAACCGTGGCTATTTTTGAATGAACACTTGTAAATCTGGCTATTTTTGAATTTCTCCCTCTATAATCCGAGATTTCGAGTTAAAGTCTTCTGTATGGAGTCGCCTTTATTAAAGAGAACTTTATTTTTATATGTGAGACTTTCCAACACAAATCCAAATTTAGTCGGACCTCAACGCAAATACCGAACACTAGGTAGAAAATCAAATAAAAACTATCATCCATACTCCACAGTACTATAACAAAATGTTAATTTTCTTTATGTCACAGTGTTCTTGATTGTGACATTAGCTAACTTTTCTCCTACAATTTGACATATTATTTATAGTAATAAATTATATTAAATTGGTTATGTCTTTTGCAACCCAAGCTATAGTAAAGAAACTATATAGTGTTAATTAAAAGTGGACAAAATCTATAACTCTTCTAAAACAAATAACAATACTATAGACTAGAGTAAAATTACCATATCCCGTCATTTCAATATTGATTGATTAACTTTCCTCTGCATTCCTCTTGACTTTCCATGATTACTCAATAGACATATGCGAAATATGTATATTCACAATTCTCAAAGGGAATTGAACAAAATGGAAATATTTCCTAGTCAATTAATATATATTTTAAACTTTTAATTTCGTATGTATCGATATGTTTCACAAATTGGTTGAAAAATGTAAAGGTTGTCTCCTTATTTTTATTTTTTTAATCATCTTTTCAAATCCAAATCCAAACTATAGTAAAGAAACTAGTGTTAAAGTGGACAAAATCCATTACTTTTCTAAAACTAGTACGTAACAATACCATATCTTGTCATTTCAATAAAATTAACTTAGAAAAATGATATTGTATAGTTGCTGTAAAAATAATAGCCGAAAAAATATATAAAATTTGTATGTTTTTGTATATATATAATGTATATTATATACAAAAATTATATAAATTTTATACATTTTTTTCGCTACGAAATATAAATAGTTTCTGTCGCGAGTTAAAAGTAACAATAACCCAATTAACTTTCCCAGCACGCAGCATCCCTCTTGACTTTTCATGAATACTTAATGGTTAGTCAACACATAAAGCAGAAAATGTCTATCGACAATTCTCAAAGGGAAACATATGGAAATATTTCCTAGTCAATTTGGTATGTATCATCAATATGTGTTGGAATGCCACAAATTGATCAAGGGAATGAACTGTTGTCTACTTAAATTATATGATTTTCGGCAATTTTCACTATTAAAGACGAAGCCAGTAATAAACTGTTGGGTTAAATGACCCAAAATACTTTTAATATGGTGTGATATTGTCCGTTTTGGACCAAGCTCGCACGGTTTTTCCCAAAAGGCCTTACACCATTAAAAGATTCCTACACCTTATATGTAGATTCCCAATCTTTTCAGTTATCAATGTGAGACTTTGTTCGCATTCCCAACAATCTTCCCCTCGAACTAAGTTCCACGTGGCCCAGTACCACGATTCACAGGTCAATTTTCGAGATTCACTGTATGTCACCCACATTGTTAGAGTATTATGGCAACCGAAGCCCGCAACTAGCTTCTTCTTGTGTGTGCACCGCCCTGCACCATCACTCCGCCATCTCCATACTCGTTCCGTTGAATCTGGGCTCCGATACCAGTTGTTGGGCTAAATGGCCCAAAGATACTCTTAACATGGTGTGATATTGTCCGCTTTGGGCCAAAGCCGCACGATTTTCCCCAAAAAGTCTCACACCATTAAGAGATTCCTACACCTTATATGTAGACTTCCAATCTTTTTAACTACCAATGTGGGACTTTGTTCGCCTACCCAACATAAACGGTATGATCTTGGCAATTCTCGCCTTTAGCACCGAAGTGCAAAAAACTTCACTAAGATTGTTCAAAATATAATGGAGTATAGTATTTTAAACATGAATAAAGTATAATATTCTGGCCAAAGATATCTGACTGTCCACCACACCAGTTGTAGCTTCGCTCACTTCTTGAAATAAAGTTTAAGATTGAGTTAGACTCAAAATTCTTTTCGCCTATCAATATGTAGCCGGTAATAGTTGGAGATAAACAGTCATTTTCCATGAAGAAGCTGCAATATACTAGATTTAGATCGATCTTTATCCGTATATCAAAATTCAACATGAAAAACAGACGTAATAAATGCTTTCTCATAATTGAAAGAAAAAGAATTGACTTGCATTTCAAACTTGATCATTTCCTCTTAACGTACTTGGCAAAGTGGGAATGCAGTTAGGAGTTGCAAAGTCATACACACAGATTTATTAATTCTTCGTAACATGATGATCCCACTTTTCCCTACTTCTAAAGGAAATAGGAGATTATTTTTAATAAACTAGAAAGTTGGTTTACTCAAGAACAATTGGCCAGAGTCAATGTTGATAGTGACAAGTTCCTTGGCTTAGAAAAGTCAAAGATAAAAATCTATATTTCCCACACTTAATTAAGTACTATAGGTATCTTTAGGGGTGATAATTTGAGCAAAAACCCATTTGACTTGTCCAATTCGCCTAGGATTGTGTTGGTCATTGACCCGCTCATTTATTGAATTTAATCCATCTTGCCCAACTCATTTCAACCGGTCAAAAGTTGGGCTGATTTTTATCCCAAATTGATCCATGAGTAACTTTGCTAAAATATCTTTAAAATATTTTTTTTTCGTTTGATATGTTATATACCACCATAACGAAAGAAAAAAAATCTTAGTTGATAATTAAATATTTCATAAAAAATTAATACACATTAATTAAAGCTTGGCAAGAATTGGGCGGGTTGGGCTATGACCCAGATTTTAGCCCAACTTGACCCAGTCCATCTCAACCCAAATTACTTTTGGGCGGGTAATTGATCTGCCTATTTATTGACTCAGTCCATTTTGACCATGTGATGACCCGATAGATCATCTAGAGTTTTATACCTTAATTCGGTGTTTCGAAGCCTCCAATAGCTTCTTTAAGCCTTCCTCGATTTGCATGCGCAGTTCGGGTACTTTTCCGTAAGGCTTTTGTGTTAAAAATTGAAAAAATATGAAATTTTTCCTTAAAAATCCATTTGAGTTGACTTCGGTCAACGTTTTAAGTAAACGGACCCGGATCTGTATTTTGTTGGTCCCGGTGGCTTCGTATCGTGATTTGGGACCTGGCATATGCCTGAAATCGAATTCGGAAGTCCCTAGATCGAGTTATCGCTTTTTGTCGAAATTTGAAGTTTAAAGGTTTAAAGAATGGTGTCATATTAGTATTTTGATCGCGCAAGCGAGTTCGTATGAGGTTTTTAGACTTGTGTGCATGTTTGATTTGGAGCGCCAAGGGCTCGGCTGAGTTTCGGATAGGCTACAAAAGGATTTTTGGACTTGGAATTATAGTTGAAGCCTTTGTGCTTCTGGTGTGTGCTGCAGACTTCGCAATTACGAGGTCTGGCTCGTAAATGCGAACCTCGCATTTGCGAAGGAACCATCACATTTGCGAGCATGGGCTAGGGGATTGGTTTCTCGCAATTGCGAGTACTCTACTGTATTTGGGAAAGAGTTAGGTCCGCATTTGCGAACAAATTGTTCGCATTTGCGGTAGGGACGAGGGAAAGCATGTTTGCATTTGCAATCAATTGGGTCACATTTGTAGTAGGGCCAGTTCGCATTTGCGAACAAATCATCGCAAATGCGATATTAGCAGAAATGTGGGGACTTTGCATTTGCGAAGGAAATCTCGCAATTACGGAGTTCGCAATTGCGACATCTGCGCCTGGTCAAAAGCTGAATTAGACGGAATTTCTCTCATTCTTTCAAATTTTAAAACCTAGAAACCTTAGAGGCGATTTTTCTGATGCTCTTCTTCCTCAATTCATTGGTAAGTGATTATAACCTATTTTCTTTCAATTACCCAATACATTTCATAAGATTTCAACCTAAAAATCTAGGATTTTCATGGTGAAAATTGGGGATTTGCGTAGAATTAGGAATTTTTGTAAAATTGGAATTTAGACCTCAAATTGCGGTCGGATTTTGAAACAAATTACATAACCGGGCTCGAGGGTGAATGGCTAATTGGTTATTGGTCTAAAATTCGAGTTTAGACTAAGCGGACCCCGGGAGTTGACTTTTGTTGACTTTTTCAATAATGACCTAAATTGAACTTTTTCATTCGTGGGTAGTTCCTAAGGCCTATTTTGAATCATTTGGTTGATAATTTGCTAGATTTGGTTGGGTCGGAGGCTTGTTCAAAAGGCAAAGTCGTGGTTGAGCTTTGAGTCGATTCTTGGTTTGAGGTAAGTGACTTATCTAACCTTGTGTGGGAGAAATCCCTTAGGATTTGGTACTATTGTAATAATTTGTGATATGTGAGTGCTGTGTACGCGGGGTGACGAGTGCGTACACAGGCTAAATGTTGAAAATCCAGTTTTGCTCAGTAGTAACCTGTTTTTATCTTAAAAAAGTTATCCCAACATGTGTAGTTGTCATATTTAGCCTAATATCGCATGTCTACGTGTCTAAATTCTTACTTTAAATCTGTGCAACATGCTTAGTTGGATTCATGTTTTCCTTGATTTTGTATTTAGTCTTTAACGATAGGATTTCTTGTTGTGAATTCATTGTTCCCTCGGTTACGAGCTGTGTGTTTACTTTTGGGACTACGAGGCGGTACCCCGGGAGTTCCCGTATTGCATATTTACTTTTGGAACTACGAGGCGGTACCTCGGGAGATCCCCTGTTGCATATTTACTTTTGGGACTACGAGGTGGTACCTCGGGAGCTATCCGATTGAGTATTTACTTTTGGCACTACGAGGTGGTACCTCGGGAACGCCCTTATTGTTTACCACTATGTGTTGTATTGTTACCTTTCTGTAATTTCTCATTGTTAAATTCTCAGTCTTTTTATTATATTACTATATCTTCTGCCTTAATTATTATATTCCAGTAGGGCCTTGACCTGACCTCGTCACTACTCCACTGAGGTTAGACTTGACACTTACTGGGTACTGTTGTGGTGTACTCATGCTACTCTTCTGCACATATTTTGTGTGAAGGCCCAGGTACCTCCTACCAACCCCGATATCAGTGAGTAGTGAGCACGTGGAGACTTCAAGGTATATCTGTCAGCGTCCGCAGACCTCGGAGTCCCCCATTTATCCTTATGTTGTCTTTCTTCTTTATTCTCTTAGATGTTGATATATAGAGAGTAGTACATTCCTTAAAGCTTGTGGCTTATGACTACTGGATTTTGGGAGTTGTTTATACTCGATTTGTTGGTTTTACTTGTACATGTCGACTGGAAGTTTGCAGTATTATATATATCTGTGAAGTATAGTCATTATTTTTGTTATTATTTCAGTTATTCCGCAATTGTTAGGCTTACCTAGTCTTAGAGACTAGGTGCCTTCACAACATCTTAACGAAGGAAAATTTGGATCGTGACAAGTTGGTATCAGAGCTCTAGGTTCATGGGTGTTAATGAGTCACAAGTAGGTTTAGTAAAGTCTCGTGGATCGGTACGGAGACATCTGTACTTATCTTCAGGAGACTATGGAACTGTTTGGAAAAATTTCACTTCTTTGATTCCTTATCGTGTGAAATTTTGACTTTGGGATTCTAAACTTCTGTCTTTCTATTCTCTCACAGATGGTGAGGACACGTACAGCCGGATCTGATAACTTGACACCCGCGCCCCTGCTGGAACAGCGAGAGGCTGGGGCCGGGGTAGAGGCCGAGGACGTCCGCATAGTGCAGCTAAAGCACCTGCACGAGCTGCTATCGAGGAGCCACCAGTAGCTCCAGTTGTAGCGTAGGAACATGAGACGCCTGTTACAGCACCAGCTCTTTAGGAAACCTTTGCCTAGTTTCTGAGCATGTTTGGCACTTTAGCTTAGGCAGGGGTGATCCCACTAGCTCTTGCCACATCTCAGGCAGGGGGAGGAGCACAGACTCCCGCCACTCGTACCGCATAATGGTAGGTTCAGGTCGAACAAGTTCCAGAGGCTATACTAGTACAGCCGGTAGCCCAGTTCGGCCCGAGGCTAGGGCAGCAGTTTCTGAGGAGGAGAAGCTCAGGCTTGAGAGGTACAAGAAGTACCACCCTCCTACTTTTAGTGGCCTGGCGTCAGAGGATTCCCAGGGTTTTCTTGAGGAGTGCCACTATATCCATCCGTACTATGGTGTTGTGGAGTCTAGTGAGGTTCATTCACTATGTTCTAGCTTAGATGAGCGGACTATCACTGGTTTGTGCATATGAGTTGGGTAGTCCAGCCGAGGTAGCTTCACTCACATGTACTCAGCTCTCGGATATGTTCTTGAGAGATTAATTTCCCCATAGTCTCAGAGATGCATGGCGTGCAGAGTTTGAGCAGTTACGCCAAGGTTCTATGTCCGTTTCAGAGTATACGGTACAGTTCAGTGATTTGGCTAGGCATACACTAGCCTTGGTTGCTACTGTTCAAGAGTGGGTTCGTCGATTTATCGAGGGGCTCAACCCCAGTATTAGATTTAGCATGGCCCCAGAGTTGGAGATTGACATCGCATACCAGCAGGTAGTGGGGATTTCTAGGAGATTGGAGGGTATGTTGATGAGAGAGAGAAAGAGAAAGAGAGAAAGGAGAGAGAGGCCAAAAGGTATCGATATCCCGGCACTTATAGTGGTACTCGTGCCCCAGCTGTAGTTCATCATGGTAGGGGCTATGTGAGTCGCCCTGTTCATTCAGCACTTCCAGCCGCCAGCAGTATTTCGGTCACTCCTAGGCCCTAGGCTCCCTATTGTGCACCGCCATTGTCTAGTGCAACTCCTCACGGGGTGCTTTCAGCGATAAGTCCAGCAGATCAGGCCTGAGCTAGCCACAACAGCCACATCCTCTGAGAGCTTGTTTTGAGTGTAGCAACACTCGTCATATAGTGAGGGATTGCCCAAGACTCAGGAGGGGTGTACCCCTACAGACTACTCAGACACTGCATGCTCCATCGGGTCCTTATGCTATGGTTACATCACAAGCTACCACTCCACCTGCTCAGCCAGCTCGAGGTAGAGGTCAAGCAGGTAGAGGTCGCTCTAGAGGGGGAGGCCAAGCCAGATATTATGTTTTCCTTCTCGGACGGAGGCAGTTGCATCCGACTCGATCATTGTAGGTATTGTTTCTGTCTGTTATAGAGATGCATCAGTCTTACTTGATCGAGTCTCCAATTATTCCTATGTGTCATCTTATTTTGCTCTGTATTTTGGTATATCCCGTGATTCTTTGAGTTCTCACATTTATGTGTCTACACCTGTGGGAGATTCTATTATTGTTGACCGTGTGTATTGGTCGTATTTGGTTGTTCTTATTGGTTTTGGGACTAGAGCCAATTTATTATTGCTCAGTATGCTAGACTTTGATATTATTTTGGGCATGGACTGGTTGTCGTCCCATAATGCTATTCTTGATTGTCACGCCAAGACCGTGACACTAGTCATGCCAGGATTACCACGGTTAGAGTGGATAGGTACCTTAGAGTATACTCCTAGCAGAGTTATTTCATTTCTAAAGTCTCAGTGAATGGTTGAGAAGGGGTGTAACGCGTATCTAGCTTATGTGAGAGATGTCACCATTGATACCCCTACCGTTGAGTCAGTTCTGGTAGTGAGGGATTATCCAGATGTATTTCTAGCGGATCTTCCAGGTATGCCGCCCGACAGGGATATCGACTTTGATATTGACTTGTTATCGGACACTCAACCCATCTCTATTCCTTTATATCATATGGCTCCGCCTGAGTTGAAGGAGTTAAAAAAACAGTTACAGGATTTGCTTGATAAGGACTTCATTCGGCCTAATGTGTCACCTTGGGGTGCTCCAGTCTTGTTTGTGAAGAAAAATGATGTGTCTATGCATATGTGCATTGATTATCACCAGTTGAACAAAGTTACAGTGAAGAACAGGTATCCATTGCCTTGTAGCGATGACCTATTTGATCAGTTATAGGGTGCCAGAGTGTTTTCCAAGATTGACTCAGTATGGTCACTACGAGTTCCTGGTGATGTTATTTGGGCTGACCAACGCCACGCAGTATTCATGCACTTAATGCACAGTGTATTCTGGCCCTATCTTGACTCATTCATCATTGTGTTTATTGACAACATTCTAGTATACTCCCGGAGTTGGGAGGATCATGAGCATCACTTGAGGACTGTGCTTAAGACCTTGAGAGAAATGAAGTTATATGCAAAATTTTCAAAGTGTGAGTTCTGGATAGATTTAGTGGCATTTTTGGGTCACGTAATGTCGAGTGAAGGGATCAAGGTGTATCTGAAGAAGGTTGAAGCAGTGCAGAGTTAGCCCAGACCATCCTCAGCTATGGAGATTCGGAGTTTTCTTGGTTTGGCAGGGTATTACTGTCAGTTTGTAGAGGGTTTCTCATCTATTGTAGCACCTAGGACCCGGCTAACCTAGAAGGGTTCTCCATTCAGGTGGATAGAGGAGTGTGAGGAGAGCTTTTAAAATCTTATGACTGCTTTGACTACAACTCCAGTTTTGGTATTGCCTACAAGTTCGGGGTCTTATAATGTATATTGTGATGCGTCGCGGATTGATCTCGATGATTTGTTGATGTAGGACGGTAGGGTGATTGCCTGCGCATCTAGACAGCTGAAGGTGCATGATAAGAACTATCATATCCACGACCTTGAGTTAGCAGCTATTGTTCATGCCCTGAAGATTTGGTGGCATTATTTGTACGGTGTCTCTTGTGAGACCTACACCGATCACCGGAGTCTGCAGCATCTGTTCAAACAGAAAGATCTTAACTTGCATCAGTGGAGATGGTTGGAGATGCTTAAGTATTATGATATCATTATTCTATACCATCCCAGGAATGCCAATATGGTGGATGATGCCTTGAGTCGCAGGGCAGAGAGTTTAGGCAGCTTAGCATATCTTCCAGCAGTAGAGAGACCATTGGCATTGGATGTTCAGGACTTGGCTAACCAGTTTGTTAGGTTGGATATTTCTGAGCCGATTCGAGTTTTGGTTTGTGTGGTTTTTTAGTCTTCTTTTTATGATCGTATCAACTATCAAGGATCATCAGTATGATGAGCCATATCTGTTTGTCCTTAATGATACGGTTCAGCATAACTATGCTAAGGAGGTTACTATTGGCTGTGACGACGCATTGAGGATGTAGGGAAGACTATGTGTGCCTAATATAGATGGTTTGTGTGAGTTGATTTTCCATGAGCCTCAGTTCATGGTACTCTATTCACCTAGACGCCACGAAGATGTATCAGGACTTGAGGCAACATTATTGGTGGAGAAGAATGAAGAAGGACATAGTAGAGTATGTAGCTCAGTGCCAAAATTTCCAGCAGGCGAAGTGTGAGCATCAACGACCAGGTGGGTTGCTTCACAAGCTAGAGATTTCGGAGTGGAAATAAGAGCAAATCACTATGGATTTCGTTGTTGGGCTTCCACGGACTCAGAGGAAGTTTGATGCAGTTTGGGTGATTGTGGATAGGTTGATCAAGTCGGCTCATTTTATTCTTCCAAGCAGCTGGCTCGAGTTTATATCCGCGAGATTGTCAGGCTTTATGGTGTGCCAGTATCTATCATCTCTGACCGGGGTACGTAGTTTACATTGCGGTTCTGGAGGACCGTACAACATGAGTTAGGTACTCGAGTTAAGTTGAGCACATCATTTCACCCTCAGACGGACGGACAGTCCGAGCGCACTATTCAGGTATTGAAGGATATGTTCTGTGCTTGTGTGATGGAGTTTAGGGGTTCTTGGGATCAATTCTTGCTACTTGTAGAGTTTTCCTACAACAACAGTTATCAGTCGAGCATTCAGATGGCCCCAAATGAGGCTTTGTATGGTAGATGGTGTCGCTCTCCAGTGGGTTGGTTCGAGCCGGGCGAGGCTAGGCTATTGGGTACAGACTTGGTTTAGGATGCTTTGGAAAAGGTTAAAGTGATTCAGGATCGACTTCGCACAGCCCAGTCCAGACAGAAGAGGTATGTGGATCGGAAGATTCGCAATGTTGCATCCATGGTTAGAGAGCGGGTCTTGCTCTAGATTTCTCCCATGAAGGTGTTATGAGGTTCGGGAAGAAGGGCAAGCTGAGTCCAAGGTTTATTGGCCCGTTCAAGGTGTTGTGGCGAGTTGGGGAGGTTTCTTATGAGCTTGACTTGCCTCCCAATTTATCAGGAGTACATCCAGTATTCCATGTTTCTATGCTCCGGAAGTATCACGGCGATCCGTCCCATGTGTTAGATTTCAACTCAGTCCAGTTGGACAAGGATTTGCCTTATGTTGAGGAGCCAGTGGCCATTTTGGACAGGCAGGTTCGAAAGTTGAGGTCGAAGAACATTGCTTCAGTGAAGGTTCAGTGGAGGGGCCAGCTGGTCGAGGAGCGACTTGGGAGACCGAGCAAGATGTGCGTAGCCGTTATCCACACCTTTTTATCAGTCCAGGTACTTTTCTATGTCCGTTCAAGGACGAACGCTTGTATTAGAGGTGGAGAATGTGATGACCCGATAGGTCATCTAGATTTTTAAACCTTAATTCGGTGTTTCAAAGCCTCCAATAGCTTCTTTAAGCCTTCCTCGATTTGCATGCGCAGTCCGAGTATTTTCTCAGAAGTCTTTTATGTTAAAAATTGATAAAATATAAAAAAATTCCTAAATATTCCATTTGAGTTGACTATGGTCAATGTTTTGTACAAACGGACTTAGATCCGTAGTTTGATGATCGTGGTGGGTCCGTATCATGATTTGAGACTTGGACGTATGCCTAGAATCGAATTCGGAGGTCCCTAGCTCGAGTTATCGCTTTTTGTCAAAATTTGAAGTTTAAAAATTTAAAGAATTTAAAGATTTGACAAATGTTTGACTTTGTTGATACTGGACCCATATTTTGGCTTCAAAACTCAGTATAGGTCTATTTCTATATTTATGACTTCTCTACCAAGTTTGGTGAGAAATGGAATTGGTGCAACGTGATTCGGACGTCCGGTTGTTAAAATAAAAGTTCCTAAGTTTCATTTAATTTTGTGTCCGATTCATAATTCTAGGTGTTATATTGGTGTTTTAATCGCGTGAGCGAGTTCGTATAAGGTTTCTGGACTTGTGTGCATGTTTGGTTTGGAGCCCCGAGGGCTCGCTTGAGTTTCGGATAGGCTACAAAAGGATTTTTGGACTTGGAATTATAGTTGAAGCCTTTGTGCTTCTGGTGTGTGTTGCAGGCTTCGCAATTGCGAGGTCTGGCTGGTAAATGCGAACCTCGCATTTGCGAAGGAACCATCACATTTGCGAGCATGGGCTGGGGGATTGGTTTCTTGCAATTGCGAGTACTCTGGTGTATTTGGGAAAGAGTCAGGTCCGCATTTGCGAATAAATTGTTCGCATTTGCGATGGGGACTTGGGGAAAGCTTGTTCGCATTTGTGGTAGGCCCAGTTCGCATTTGCGAACAAATCATCGCAAATGCGATGATCGTAGAAATGTGGGGACTTCGCATTTGCGAAGGAAATCTCACATTTGTGGGGTTAGCAATTGGGAAGCCCAGGTCACAATTGCGACATCTGCGCCTGGTCAAAAGCTGAGTTAGACGGGATTTCTCTCATTCTTTCAAATTTTCAAACCTAGAAACTTTAGATGCGATTTTTCCAAGAGATCTTCTTTCTCAATTCGTTGGTAAATGATTCTAACCTATTTTTTTTAATTAACCAATACATTTCATAAGATTTCAATCTAAAATCTAGGATTTTCATGGTGGAAATGGGCAGAATTAAGAATTTTTGTAAAATTAGAATTAGACCTCAAATTGCGGTCGAATTTCGAAACAAATTACATAACCGGGCTTAGGGGTGAATAGGTAATCGGGTAATGGTTTGGACCAAGCGGTCCTAGGAGTTAACTTTTGTTGACTTTTTCAATAATGACCTAAATTGAACCTTTTCATTCGTGGGTAATTTCTAAGGCTTATTTTAAATCGTGTGGTTGATAATTTGCTAGATTGGTTGGTTCGGAGGCTTGTTCGAAAGGCAAAGTCATGGTTGAGCTTTGAGTCGATTCTTGGTTTGAGGTAAGTGACTTATCTAACCTTGTGTGGGAGAAATACCCTTAGCATTTGGTATTGTTGTAACAATTTGTGATATGTGAGTGCCGTGTACGCGAGGTGACAAGTGCGTACACGGGCTAAATATTAAAAATTCGATTTTTACTAAGTAGTAACATGTTTTTATCTTAAAAGAGTTATCTCAGCATATGTAGTTATCATGTTTAACCTAATATCGTATGTCTAAGTGTCCAAATTCTTAATTGAAATTTGGGCAACATGCTTAGTTGAATTCATGTTTTCCTTGATTTTGTATTTGGTCTTTTACGGTAGGATTTCTTGTTGTGAATTCGTTGTTCTATCGGTTACAAGTTGTCTGTTTACTTTTGCGACTACGAGGCGATATCTCTAGAGCTCTCATGTTGCATATTTACTTTTGGGACTATAAGGAGGTACCTCGAGCTCCCCTGTTACATATTTACTTTTGGGACTACGAGGCGGTACCTCGGGAGCTCCCTTGTTGAGTATTTACTTTTGGGAATACGAGGTAGTACCTCGGGAGCGCCCCTATTGTTACCCCTATGTACTGTGTTGTTACCTTTCTGTAATTTCTCATTGTTAAATTCTCAGTCTTTTTATTATATTACTATATCTTCTGCCTTAATTATTATATTCCAGTAGGGCCTTGACCTGACCTCGTCACTACTCCACTGAGGTTAGACTTGACACTTACTGGGTATTGTTGTGGTGTACTCATCCTACTCTTCTGCACATATTTTGTGTGCAGACCCAGGTACCTCCTGCCAGCTCCGATATCAGTGAGCAGTGAGGACGTGGAGACTTCAAGGTATATCCGCCAGCATCTGCAGACCTCAGAGTCCCCCATCTATCCTTATGTTGTCTTTCTTCTTTATTCTCTTAGATGTTGATGTGTAGAGATAGTTACTATATTCCTTAGAGCTTGTGGCTTATGACTACCGGCAGTTTGCAGTATTATATATATCTGTGAAGTATAGTCGTTATTTCTGTTATTATTTCAGTTATTCCGCAATTGTTAGGCTTACCTAGTCTTAGAGAGTAGGTGCTGTCACGAAATCTTACGGAGGAAAATTTGGGTCGTGATAGACCCGCTCAAAATCAATTCAGCCCACCCATTTGACACCTCTAGGTATCTTCTTTGCCCTGTCTGTCTTTGTACTTTACTTTCCCATTTTTTGGAAAAACACAAATAACATACCTTCATGGTGTTAATTGGGTAAGAAAAAACTATAACGTGAGACAACAATACAAAGAAAAGTTAAATGAAGAGGCTTTTTTATAGCAGAAAATAGTGTATCTACTCTGTATTTACATGAAATTAAAACAAGCATTTTAATTAATTCTAACAGCATTTCGTATCTCAATGTCAATTCCAGCAAGTCGCTGAACAGAGAAGCCATGGCTTCTCGATATACACTGGTAGAAAAATCTTTTCTATTTTTAAATGACCAAGCAAAGCAAAGTGCATGTTTTTTTTTGTAGGAGGGGGGGTACACTGGTAGAATACATGTCATTCAACCATTATCAAGTAGTATAATATATTTATATGCAAAACACATATCTCACATTCATTATTTGATGTAAACGACTAAGTTTTTTTTTTCCTTTTAATATATAGGGCAAGTTGTGAATATTTTGAGGCCAATAATAGCTGTACAGAAATGTTAGTTTTGGTGGCATTTAATTTTTCTTTACATTCTTTAAGCTTCACAAGTTCCTTCTCATCCCAAAAACATCTTTGTCACACAACTGGCTGACTATAGCAATAATGTGGCAACCTGGACATGGCAGTTTAAGATGGATGGTAACTGGTTAGGAAACACTTTCTTCAATTATGACAATCAATATTTCCGTCTATCTTAGAGCAATGGTAAAGTTATTTTTGCTTGACTTACAGGTTACGAGTTCGAGTCATGGAAGCAACCACTAAAAATATATACTCATAAGAAGGGAAGTCTTGGAGCAATGGTAAAGTTGTTTCCGTATTACCTATACGTCACGAGTTCGAACCGTAGAAGCTAAGCATACACTAATGCTTGCATTAGGCTGCCTACATTACTTGAATGCGGGATGATGTGTGCACCGCGAGTGAATGTGTGTGTGTGTTCAATTAATATTTTGCCCAAAATTTTCATCTTTAAGTGGATGAAACAACATAATGGATCCATATAAAATTATTATTTGATACTCTACTTAGCAACTTAAAAATACTCAAAAAGAGAAAATGTTAGTCTGTAAATTGGTTAAGACCATTTCTTGCTGGAGAGTTAGCACTAAAAAGAAAAGAGTCTAAATTTTAAAGTTAACAACACAGCATTGACTTGGTATTCTATTAAAAGAAAACTTCGGTTTTTCCATTTTTTATAAAGTTTGTTTGTTGTGACTTTACATTAGATCACGGTTGCTTTCTTGACTAAAAAAAGATAAAAGAAGAAGAAGAAGAAGTAGTTTATGGTTGCATTAAATCATACTTATGACTTTCACAATATATCAAAGTGAACCAATGTTGTTACAGATTGGTACTCCACGTTACAAAAAATTGTAGATTGTAATATAATTGTATGTGATAAGGTTCTTCCCTCCCCTATCACCCAATAAAAACACAGATCCCACGTGCGAAAAATGTATGCGATGAAATTTGTTGAATAATATGACCATTTTAACCTGATAGAAGAAAATATTTTTGTTCTCTTAATTATATTATTTGTTGAGATTAGTAGTGATAGTGGTGGTTAGCTTTATTAGTTGTTCATCCACTAGTTATAACTAATTTAGACTATGCTAGAGTTAGAGTAACTAGAGTTAGCTTTAGTACTAACCACAGTTAGGTTAGTTTTCACACATCATATATATACATGTACATATATATTTTATACTTGGAATAGAATATTACAATTTCTCTCTGCTCTTCTAGAATATTCCCTGAAATTCATTTCTGTAATCGCCATCCTCTTTAGCTAACAGTGTTCAGCTCAATCACCATGGTAGAGCTCCATGGATAGCTGAATTCAACATGGTATCAGATTCATACGGCCATTAGCGTGGTCCTATTGTTTTCAATTTTTCATTATCTCGAAGCTTGAAAGGAAGATCATCAATGGCGATAGTCGATAACACCGAACCGGAGATATTAAGACACAATCATCCACTTTTCCTGAATTCAAATTATAATTCATGAGCTATATTGATTTCGTTGCAATTGAGAGGACCGGAAAATTACTCTGTGTGGAGCCGGGCAATGAGGATTGCAATCCTAGGTCGAAATAAACTAGGTTTCATTGAGGACACATGCAAAAGGGAGAATTACGGTATGAATCTCGTTGATCTCTGGGAGCGTTGTAATGCGTTTATATTGTCTTGGTTGATGAATTGTGTTTCGCCAGAATTATTGAGTGGAATTGTGTATTCATCAAATTCTAGTGCGGTATGGGATGATTTGAATGAGCATTTTGGTAAGGTGGATTGTTCTAGGATTTTTCAGATCCACAAAGAAATTGCTATTGCTAGTCAGGGCACTAGCTCAATTTCAACTTATTTCTCAAAATTGAGAGTGTTTTGGACAGAATTGATAGTTTGGCACCAAGTCCTAGTTGTGACTGTGCCAAATCTCGTGAATTTGTTCAGTTTATGGAGCGCCAAAAGCTTCTGCAATTTTTGATGGGGCTAAATGAATCATACGAGCAAGATCGAAGTCAGCTCTTGATAATGGTCCTAGTGCCATCAGTGAATAAGGCATATTCTATGCTAATGGAACGTGAAAGCTAAAAGACTATGGCAAGTACTTCTACCAGTCTAGATGCTAGTGAAATGGTTGTCATGTTGACAAATAGGGTTGGAAATCAGCAAAAGCCAAAGAGGAATTACAATTTCTAATGTGATTACTGCAAATTTAAAGGTCATACTAGGGATACATGCTACAACCTAGTGGGATATCCAAATGATCACAAATTCAAGAAGAAATACAACCCTCAAGGAACAGCTGATTTGGCGACTGAACAACCTGCACCAGCAAACTTCACTTACACTCCCACTGCAGCAACCTTTACACCAGAATAAACCAACAAATCCTGCAATTGCTCAACCCACAGAAGTTACACCTAATGCAGCAGAGCTGGAAACAGGTACTAGTACACCCTTAATTACTTGTTTGAATCAAGGTGTTTGGATTATACATAGTAGAGCATTCAATCATATGACTCCAAGGTTGGATTTACTGCACAATGCAGTTTCATGAAGTAGAGGTTGTTATGTTCATTTACCAAATGGAGAATTAGCTGAGATTGCTCACCGTGGTTCAACTAATATATTCAAGGATCACAAAATTAGTGATGTACTTAATGTTCCTCATTTTAAGTACAACCTGTAGTCGGTTTCAAAACTTACTAAAGAGCTACGATGATTGGTAGCATTTTTTCCTGACTTATGTGTGTTTCAGGATCTCTACACTAGCAAGGTATTGGGAATTGATAGTGAATCAAATAGGCTCTACATTCTTAAAGATTACATTTAGAAAATATAGTTGAATTCACCAATTGTACATACCACAGCTATGCAGACTTCAACACACAAACATCAGAGTTCAATAAAGCTGGGAATTTGGCATCATAGGCTTGGACACCTACCTATAGAGGCATTAAAGAGAATTGACAAGCTCAAGCAACAATTTGAAAATGATAGATCAGCTATTGATTGCTTAGAATGTCCAGTTTGTCCATTAGCTAGGCAAACTAAATTTCCATTTCCAGTTAGTAAGAGTATAGCACATGCTCATTTTTATCTTTTACATGCAGATGCATGAGGACACTACAGGGTACCTGCTTATGATAATAAAAGATTCTTCCTTACAGTGGTAGATTTTTCTAGATCTACTTAGTTATTTTTAACGAATGCTAAGGATGAAACCTATTGGTTGATTAAGAGACTCACATGTATGATCTATACACAGTTTAATTATCATGTCAAGACAATAAGAACTGACAATGGATCAAAATTTGTTAACTCAGATATGAGACAATTCTTAGAATCACAGGGGATCATTCATCAGATTACATGTGTATATAATCCCCAACAAAATGGCATTGTAGAAGGAGACATAAATATATACTGGAGGTGGCTAGGGCTTTAAGATTTCAAGCTGCAATTCCACTAAGATTTTGGGAAGATTGTGTTCTCACAGCTGTGCATATTATAAACAGACTACCTTCTAGAATTCTAAAAGGGATGTCTCCTTATGAGATGTTGTTTAACACTGAACCTTCCCTTGAGCATTTGAAGGTATTTGGATGATTATGTTATGATATGAATGTGAGAAGACAGGATAAATTTTCAGCTAGGGCATTGCCTGTTATTTTTATGGGATACTCACCTACTAAGAAAGGATACAAGTTATATAATTTGCACTCCAAGCAATTCCTGGTTAGTAGAGATGTGATCTTTAAGGAGCAGATTTTTCCTTTCAAGCACACAAAGGTGTCTTCTATTCCTATTTTTTGGTCCTTGAACCAATTGATGCAGTTGATGAGCCACACATCCATGATGCATCTCGGCCTACTCAGGTTGAAGACTCTATATATGATGAATTCCTAGATATTGGTAAAATGCAGAATTCTAATGAAATGCCTGAAGAAGCAAACACTTCACTTAATATTCTCCCTCCATCAATTTGTGAGGCTACTGAGAATCTCCCACAACACCAAGGTACCACTGACACATTACATATTGCTATCAGAAAATAGCCCAGAACTACAGGTCCACCAAAGTGGATACAAGACTTTGTTTCAACTTTCTGTGTATATCCAATGTCAAACTATTTGAACTATGATAATTTGTCCCCTTATTATGCAAAGTTTCTTAGCACACTCTTCAGTTGTTGAGCCAAAACACTATATTGAAGCTGCAAGAGATGCTAGATGGCTGACAGCCATACAGCAATAAGTGAAAGCCTTAGAAGAAAATAACACATGGAACATTGTTGACTTGCCTGTAGACAAGACTACCATAGGCTATAAATGAGTATACAAGGCGAAATACAAAGCTAATAGAGAGGTGGAAAGGTTCAAGGCTAGACTTGTAGCCAAAGGCTTTAGTCAACATGAAGGCCTGGACTACAAGGAACCTTCTCTCCAATGGCCAAGATGGTTACTGTCAGATCAGTTATTGTTGTGGCAACCTCTAAGCATTGGTACATCTATCAAATGGATGTGCATAATGCTTTCTTACAAGTGGATCTCTTTAAGGAGGTATACATGCAACTTCCACAAGGGTACACTACCAAGGGGGAGTCCAAGTATAAAGTCTGTAAACTAAAGAAGTCACTCTATGGCCTGAAACAAGCTTCCAGGCAATGGAACCTAAAGTTAAGAGAGGCTCTTCAAGACCTGGGATTTGTTCAAAGCCATTTCGACTACTCTTTATTCACACAACAATAGGGCTCACCTTAGTCATTATGTTGGTCTATGTAGATGACCTTTTGGTCACTAGAAATGATGCAACTTTGATTCAGACTACTAGAGCCAACCTATAGAAGAAGTTTAAGATGAAGGATTTAGAGGAGGTCAAGTTCTTTCTAGGCATAGAGTTTGCTCGGAGTGAAATCGGTATCTTGATGAACAAAAGAAAATATGCCCTTGACTTGATCGGTGACTCTGGGTTAGGGGGAGCTAAACTAGTATCTACTCTATTAGAGTGTAATCAAAGGCTAACAACAGTAGAATTTGATGAAGTTGTGGTGTGGACAAATGCAGATGACAGTATTCTAGGTGATCCTGAACTTTACCAAAGGATGGTAGGAAGGCTACTATATTTGACCATGACTAGACCTAATTTAGCTTATGTTGTCCAAGTTCTAAGTCAATTCATGCATAAGCCAAAGAGATCTCATATGGATGCAGCCTTAAGGGTGGTCAAGTTATGTAAAGAATGCATCAGGATTGGGACTGTTGATATCTTCAGAGGGGTCTAACAACTTGGTTGCATACTCCACAGTCTAGAAAGTCTGTCACAAGTTACCTTGTTAAGTTTAGAAACTCCTTAGTGTCACGATTCGAATTTTCCAACTTCGGGGCCGTAATGGTGCCTAACACTGAACTCGCTAGGTAAGCCAACGTCATAGTTTATTACACTTTTTTTCCTTTATTTTTCATATATAAATGACTCAGCTAGATGAATTAAAAGAGATAAATGCAGAAGAAACAATTTAAAAGCTTAACTTGAGCGTTAACAAAATCCGAAACAACATCTACCCAGAACTGGTGTCACAATTCACGAACCGTCTATGATTACTACAAATAATGGTCTGAAAGGAAAATATACATTTGTTTCGAAAGAAAAGTAAAGACAGAATACAGTAAGGATAGAAGGGGACGCCAGGGCCTGCGGACGCCTGCAGGACTACCTTGGGTCTCCTGAACTGAAGGTAGCACCCTCGAACTCTGATCAGCCACTAGCTCTGAAATCTGCACAGGAAGTGCAGAGTGCGGTATCAGTACAACTAACCCCATATACTGGTAAGTGACGAGCCTAGCCTCGACGAAGTAGTGACGAGGCTACGGTGGGGCATACAACATATATAACCTGCAACAGTTTATACTAAACGGAAAAGAAATACATAATGTACATAAATAATAACTAACAGTAATTAAATCCGGAATCTAACTTTACCACTACTACTTTTCATCTATAACCAATCCTTAGGAGCTTTTCAATATCTCAGTAATAGACTTTCAACAGAAACACATGCCCAGAAACATAACTGATGCGGTGCGCATCCCCATCCCACCATATAAATAACATTAATATCAAAAATACAACAATAACAATATCAATGTTCAACAACAATGGTATCAACATCCTCCCTTATTCCTCTTTATTGCGGTGTGAAACCCGATCCCACCTGCCCTCTCTTATTACTCCTTGTTGTGGCGTGCAACCCGATCCCACCAGATAATCATTTTCCTCCCTTATTCCTCCTGTTGCGGCATGTAACCCGATCCCAACATATAAATATATCAACACCATCACAAAGAGAAAATACCAAGAATTTCACAAGTCAACTCAATTTTCACATTTCTACACTTCAACTCGTATAAAGGGGTTATCACTACGATTACGAACTTCACCCATAAAGGCTAAACAGCAAGACCAACCAAAGTGCACCATAAGGCACCAACAACTCAACACAAGCTAACAATATAACTAAACATAACCATGAAATAATTAGACACTCCAAGTACGAGGACAACAATTAATATAAGGCAATTAGACATGGAGACATTTATGGCAAATAGCAGTTAAGGCGTAGAATAGTTAAGCGGGTAGCAATTAAGACAAGGAATGATATAATAGGAAACGGGGAAGGGAAACAACTAAACATGGTAATTTTGGTGGCGCATAAGTACTCGTCACCACACCTATATGCCACACACATGAAATTTCATGTAGCAAATAAGTCGGGGATTCCTATTCCCTCAAGTCAAGGTTAGACCAAACACTTACATCAAGCCAACGGGTAATTCAACACTCAACCACCGCTTTACCTCTCGATTCCACCACCAATTCACATGTATTTAGCCATAATTAATTCAATAACATCAATAAATATTAAATAAACCAATTCTAATGCATGAATATGAATTCTCAAATGTTTTCCCCAAAAAGCCAAAAATCGACCCCAGACCCGCCTGGTCAAAACTCAAAGTTCGTACCACAACCCGACTACCCATTCACCCACGAACTCAAATATGCAATTAGTTTTGAAATCGGACCTCAAATCGAGGTCCAAATCCCCAAAATTTGAAAATCCTAACTTCTACCCAAAACACTCAATTTCCCATGAAAAACCCTTGATTTTGAAATGAAATTTGTAAAAAGATGTTATAGATTGAAGAAAATAAGTTAGAAATTACGTACTAATGATTTGGAGAAGAATATTTCTTTGGAAAATTGCCCAAGAGAGTTTAGGGTTTGAAAGAGTTTGAAAAATGGGTGAAATCCCGTAAAAAATTCCACTTATCAGGTGTAGATGTCGCAATTGCAACCAGGGGTTCGCAATTACGAACCTTGAGAATTTATGCTACTTTCGCATTTGTGAAGGAATTTTCGCATTTGCTAAAGCTGGGGATTTCTGAAGGCTTCGCATTTGGCGAAAAAATGCTCGCAAATGCGAGCAAGGCTGGCCAGGGCTTATTTCGCAATTGTGAACAGTCCCTCACAATTTCCAAACTATCAGACTTCGCAATTGCGATCCCTGATCTCGTAATTGCGATCCATTGCGAGATCAGAGGCCAGCACCAGACCTGCAACCTGCAACAATTTCCTAAGTCCAAATTCACTCCGTAGCCTATCCAAAACTCACCCGAGCCCTCGGGCTCCAAACCAATCATGCACGCAAGTCTAAAAATATCATATGGACTTGCTCATGCGATCAAATCATCAAAATAACATCAACAACTATGAATTAAACCTCAAATTCATAAAATTACCCAATAACATTGAAATATCTATTTTCTCAACTATAGGTCCGTTTTATACCAAACCAATTCTGAATCTTACCAAATAATTATTATTTTAAACTTTTATCGGGCTCCAAAACTAAGATACGGACTCGATACCATTAAGAAAATGCATCATTTCACTTCTAAAAGCCTTTATATTTTCTAGTAAATAATTTTATTTAAAAATTCTTTTCTCGGGCTTGGGACCTCGGAATTCGATTCCAAGCATACGCCCAAGTCCCATATTTTACTACGGACCCTATGGGACTATTGGATCACGGGTCTGGGTCCGTTTACCAAGAATGTTGACTAAAGTCAACTTTAATAATTTTAAGGGTCAAATTCATTATTTTTTCTTAAATTCACATAAACATTTCTCAGAAACGCGCTCGGACTGTGCACGCAAATCGAGGTGAGATAAGAAGAGGTTTTTAAGGCCTTGGAACAGAATTTTGATTTCTAAAACCAGAGATGAACTTTAGGATCATCACATTCTTCACCTCTAAAACAACAGTTTGTCCTCGAACGGATATAGAAAAGTACCTGAGTCGGTAAAAAGATAGGGATAACGGCTCCGCATATCAGACTCAGACTCCCAGGTCATTACCTCAACAGGCTAACCTCTCCACTTCACATGAACTGAAGGGAAACTCTTCGATCTCAACTGACGAACCTGTCGGTCTAGAATAGCCACCGGCTCCTCCTCAAAGGTCAAGTCCTTGTCCAACTGGACAGTGCTGAAGTTCAATGCAAGTCTATAAGCCACCTCTCCTACTCGATCAAGAGTCTCAAAAGGACCGATGAACCTAGGGCTTAGCTTGCCCTTCTTCCCAAATCTCATCACGCCCTTCATGGGTGACACCCGAAGCAACACTCGCTCTCCGATCATGAATGCCACATGATGAACCTTACGGTCGGCATAACTCTTTTGCCTGGACTAAGCCGCACAAAGCCTATCCTGAATGATCTTAACCTTGTCCAAGGCATCCTGGACCAAATCCATGCGTAACAACTGAGCCTCTCCCAGCTCGAACCAGTCAACCGGCGATCGACACCATCTACAATATAATGCCTCATAAGGAGCCATCTAGATGCTCGACCGATAACTGTTGTTGGAGGCAAACTCCGCTAATGGCAAAAACTGATCCCAAGAACCTCCAAAGTCAATAACACATGCTCGGAGCATATCCTCCAAAATCTAAATAGTACGCTCGGACTGTCCGTCCGTTTGAGGATGAAATGATGTGCTCAATTCGACCCGTGTACCCAACTCATGCTGAATTACTCTCCAAAAATGCGAGGTAAACTGCATACCTCGGTTGGAAATGATAGACACGGGCATACCATGAAGAAGAAAAAATTCTCGGATATAGATCTCAGCTAACCTCTCTGAAGAATAGGAGACTGCCACAGGAATGAAATGCGCTGACTTGGACAGCCTATCAATAATAACCCATACCGCATCGAACTTCCTCTGAGTTCGTAGGAGTCCAATAACGAAGTTCATAGTGATACACTCCCACTTCCACTCAGGAATCTCAATCTTCTGAAGCAAACCACCCGGTCTCTGATGCTCGCACTTTACCTGCTGACAATTTAAACATCGAGCTATATACACAACAATATCCTTCTTCATCCCCCTCCACCAATAATGATGTCGAAAGTCCCGATACATCTTAGCGGCACCTGGATGAATGGAATACCAGGAACTATGGGCCTCCTCTAAAATCAACTCACGAATTTCATCCACATTAGGCACACAAATATGACCCTACATCCTCAAAACTCCATCATCTCCAACTGTGACTTGCTTGGCACCACCGTGTCGCACTGTGTCTCTGAGGACCAGCAAATGAGGGTCATCATACTGCCGATCTCTGATATGCTCAAATAATAAAGACTGAGCAACTGTGCAAGCTAAAACACGATTGGGCTCAGAAATATCCAACCTCACGAAATGATTGGTTAAAGCCTGAACATCCAAAGCAAGCGGTCTCTCACCGACCGGAATATACGCAAGGCTGCCCATGCTGGCTGACTTCCTACTCAAAGCATCGGCCACTACATTGGCATTTCCCGCATGATACAAGATGGTGATATCATAGTCTTTCAATAGCTCCAACCACCTTCTCTGCCTCAAATTAAGCTCCTTTTGCTTGAACAAATACTGCAAACTCTTGTGATCCGTGAACACCTATGGCACGCCATATAAATAATGTCTCTAAATCTTCAGCGCGTGAACAATGGCTGCTAGCTCCAAATCATGAACTGGATAATTCTTCTCGTGAATCTTTAACTGTCGTGAAGCATATGCAATAATCTTGTCATTCTGCATCAACACCACACCAAGTCCAATACGGGATGTGTCACAATACACTATATATGGCCCTGAACCCGTGGGCAAAACCAACACTGGCGCCATAGTCAAAGTTGTCTTGAGCTTCTGAAAGCTCGCCTCACACTCGTCCGACCACCTGAACTGGGCACCCTTCTGGGTCGACCTGGTCATCGGGGCTGCAATAGATGAAAACCCCTTCACAAACCGACAGTATAAACCTGCCAAACCCAAGAAACTCAGGATCTCTATAGCTGATGTGGGTCTAGGCCAGTCCTTAACTGTATCAATATTCTTAGGATCTACCTAAATACCCTCTGCTGATACAACATGACCCAGGAATGCTACTGAACTCAACCAGAACTCACACATCGAAAACTTGGCGTACAACTGACTGTCTCTCAAAGTCTGAAGAATGACTCAGAGATGCTGCTCATTGATAAGTTACGATTTTAACATATTTTATGCCCTTACTTGCCTATGCTTTGATCATATATTGTTACAAAATAGCCCTAAAAGGCTCACAAGTTGTGTTTGATCGCAGGTTTGATTGACAAAGTGATGAAATGTCAAAGATTGGCTCAAAAAGGAATGAAACCTGCTCAAGTATCAAAGACCAAGAAATTTAAGAAAAGAAGGCCTAGTACGGACCGCGCACATTGGAATGCAGCCGCACCAGGTGGTTCAGAGAGCTGGTGAATCAGGCTAGAAGAAGCGCGGCCGCAGTACACATCTCGCGGTCCGTGGTGAAGGCTCTGCGGCCGTACTACTCTTTTGTGCAGTCCGCAGTCATGAGATTCAGAGAGATGAAGTTTGCAAAGCAAGTGCCATGCGGTCCGTGGTCGTGGTTGCGCGGATTGCGCCAGCTCCCTCCGCGGCCGCGGTCCGCGAAGTCCAAGTTCAGAGAAGCAGAAGTGAGCCCAGTGCGGCCGCGGTCCATTTAATGCGGCCCACACTGAACCCGCAGGGGTATTTTTATCCAGTTATTCCAACCTAGTATAAATAGAACATTTTACCATTTTTTAGGTTATGAGATACATCAGTGGAGAGCTGCGCTCGTGAGAACGTATTTTGTAGCTATTTTTGGCACTTTTGCTTTACATTTACGATAGATTCTTGTAATTTAATTTTAGCAAATAATTAATATGCTTAGTTCTTCATCTATTTCTTCAATTTCTTTATCTAGCATGAGTAGCTAAACCCATTAGCTAGGGTTGTGACTCAACCCTAGTGTGGGTAATTAATGAGTGTTGCCTTCTATTGTTAGATTGACTATGGGTGTTTGCTATTTGGGTTGATTTTATGTTTTAATCTAGAATTAGTGGTTGCAAACACTGATTCAAGCTTTGTGGGTTTAACTCTTCTTGAGAAAGAGAGCCTATGACCCCAAAAATTGACCCAACAAGGAATTGGGATGGACTCATGAGAAATGATAGTCCCAATTAACGGGTTAAACCTCGAGAGAGTAATTACCCTACTTGAACCCTAGTTGCTTGGTCTAATTTGCCTACCCATTGGGCAAATCACTCTCTCTACCGAGAGGTGTGAGAGTGGGTAAAATTGTGCAACGGTTATAGCATAAGCCCTAATTATACATCTACCCATCAATTAGCCACTTAGGTAGTGTCACGACCCTAGTGCCCGTCTTCCCATTAGATACAACTTAGCAATATTCTCGTAGCATAATTTAGTGTTAATCAATAGTTTTACAAAAATAGTTATAATTTGAAAACCCAAAAATGTTTGAAGTGACATTAGGAGTACAAACACATCTCTAGGATAGACAGACAATCCAACTCCACTACTAGCCCACTGAGGAAATCGATCCCGGCCCTCATATCGGGTAAATTCTATTGCGACCTGCTCTTCCAACCTTAGTGTAGCATTGAGTTGGTAGCGATCACTTTTTGGTGCCGTTGCCGGGGAGCTTACGGTGTTGACTATTTGTTTAGTTAGTTTTGTGTTTGGCTTCTCTTTCCTTCTTGTTTACTAATTTTGTTTGTGTCGATCAATCAGGTACAAATGGCTCTTAATGCAAATGACCCTCTCGGCAATGTGATAGCGGGGGAGGAGGTAGAGGATCTAGAACAAGATGAGGTCTTACCTCAAGTTCCACAGAGGGGCCAAAATGTCAATATAAATGCAAATGAGAACAACAATATTCCAGACCCTCCTCCGCAACTGCCGAGAGTGGCTCCCAGAGTTTTACCAAATCAAGGATATGCCAGTGCTATTGTTCCTCCCCAAATCCGGGTGGGAACTTTCAAATCACAAATGTTATGTTGACATTGCTCGAGCAAAGAGGGTATTTCACGGGCGCCTCCGATCAAAATGCCTACAAGCACTTGAAGGGGTTCGTGGATACATGTTGGTGTAGTAAACAGACAAACGTGTCTGAGGATGTGTTGAGATTGAGGCTTTTCCCGTTCTCTCTTTGGGGTAAAGAATTGGATTGGTTAGAAAGGCTCCCCAATCATTCTATTACAACATGGGATGAATTGGCGGACAAATTTATTGCCAAGTTCTTTTCTCCAAGTCATATGGCGGCTCTTCGGGATGAAATTTTAGCCTTCAAGCAAGAGCCAACGGAACCTTTGCACGAGATATGGGAAAGATATAGAACAACGGTGAAAGAGTACCCTAATAACGACATGACCGAGGCTATGATTCAACAAACCTTTTATCGGGGCATCAACACCACGAATCAATGTATTGTGAACCAATTGGCCGGAGGGAACTTTATGAAACTTTCTTACCAAGAGGCATGTGATGTACTTGATAAAATGGCCGACACCTCTTCGGCATGGCAAAGCCGAGTAAATGTGTCCCAAGGTGACCTTACGGTTATCCATTTGCACAAGGAATTGCACGATCATGGCCAAGCTATTGCCGAGCTTACAACAACTATGAATCAATTGGCAAAGGCGCAATTGCAACAAGTCCAAAACCCGCGCCAAGTCAATGCAATGGAAGGTGTTTCTATGTTGAAAAAGAGGCAAAGAGGGCAACATCCTCAAGGTAATTGTGAATAATATGACAACAACAATGATAGTGGTAGTTATTCAAATGAGTGTTATGATGACAAAAGTGAAGAGGTCCAATATGTCAATAACTACCAAGGGAATAGAGGCAACTCTTCGAATCAACAATGACGTCCTCAAGGAAATTGGGGCAATCAACAACAAGGCGGAGGTAATTGGAATAACAACAATCAACAACAAGGTGGTGGCAAATAACAACCAAAACAACAATTGGGGTAATCAAAGCAACCAAGGGAATTGGAATGGTAATAACAATAATTGGGGCAATAACAACAATCAAGGAGGGTGGAACAATAGAGGGAACCAAGGAAACCGGGGGCAAGGCTTTCTAAGGCCCCCCATGTACCAACAACTGAACAATCCACCCCTCTTTCCTTCTCAAGGTCCGAATTCTTCTGGGAGTGATATGGGGAGATCTGAAAGCATGTTAGAGCAAATGATGAAAAAGAACCAAGATTCCATGCCCAATTAGCTTCTCATAATACATCTATCCGGAACTTGGAGGTGCAATTAGGCCAAATCTTTCAAGCGTTGAATACTCGTCCCAAGGGTGTGCTACCGAGTGATACGGTAGTGAACCCGAAGGGTAGGAATAATAATTATGTGATGGCGGTTACAACAAGAAGTGGGAGAGGTGGTGATGTGAATGCCTCAAAGTAAAAGCAAATTATAGAAGAAGATGTTGAATTGCGGGATGATGATGTACCTTTGATTGTTGATGATGTGGTTAATCAAAATTTGAACAATGATATGTGGACTGATATTGATGATGAAGCTGAGGTAGAGACTCAAGATGTCGTGAACCCGTCTAGGGAACACGTGATTGACATGCCCGAGCCGGTTGTACAAAAGGCCAAGGCACCTTTGCCTAGGCCACCTCCACCTTATCCTCAACGGTTTGCAAAGCAAAAGAGTGACAATCAATTCAAAAGTTCATTGACATGATGAAGAGCCTCACAATCAATATGCCTTTGGTGGAGGCGCTTGAGCAAATGTCGGGGTATGCTAAGTTCATGAAAGATTTGATAACAAATAAGAGGTCGATGGAGTGTGAAATAATTAAAATGACTCATCAAGTGAGTGCCATAGTGCATTCAATGGAACCCAATCTTGAGGACCCTGGAGCTTTTACTATCCCTTGTACTATCGGAAGTGCAGATTTTGCCAAGGCCCTTTGTGACTTGGGGGCTAGCATAAATTTGATGTCGTACTCGGTCTTCAAGACTTTAGTAATTGGACAATCTCGACCCACCTCAATGAGACTTCAAATGGTGGATCGATCGATGAAGTGACCTTTGGTCATAATCGATGATGTACTTGTCCGGGTGGATAAGTTTATACTACCGGCCGACTTTGTCATATTGGATTGTGAGGTGGACTTTGAAGTGCCGATTATTCTTGGTAGGCCTTTCCTAGCTACGGGGAAGGCATTGGTTGATGTTGAAGCGGGTGAGTTGACTTTCCAAGTGGGGGATGAGAAGGTGGTATTCCATGTTTGCAAATCAATGAGATAACCCAATAGCACGGAGGTGTGTTCATTTGTAGACATTGTCACAGCTGTGATAGTAGATGACACAAGTTCTATGATCCATGTTGAAGATCCCCTTGAGGCCGTGCTTCTTAATATGGATGTCAATGATGATGCTAGTAGAGTGGAGTGCGTGAATACATTGCATGGTATGGGTTCATATTCATATGAGCCTAGGAGGCTATCCTTGGATCTTGAAAACCGCAAAACTCCACCAACAAAGTCATCGATTGAGGAGCCACCGGTGTTGGAGTTGAAGTCACTTCCTCCACACCTCAGGTATGAATTCTTGGGTTCAAATTCTACTTTACCTATTATTCTTTCTTCTTGCCTTACTAACATGCAGGTTGAGGCCACCTTGGCGGTTCTTCAAAAGCGGAAAAGGGCAATCAGATGGACTCTAGCTGATATTCGGGGAATAAGCCCCGCATTTTGCATGCACAAAATCATCTTGGAGGAGGATGCAAAGCCTTCTTTGGAGCATCAAAGAAGACTAAATGAGGCGATGCAAGAGGTGGTAAAGAAAGAGGTTATCAAGTGGTTAGATGCTGGGGTGGTTTATCCTATTTCTGACAGTTCGTGGACTTCTCCGGTGCAATGTATGCCGAAAAAGGGTGGTATGACCGTGGTGACCAATGACAACAATGAGCTTATTCCCACTAGAATGGTCACCGGGTGGAGAGTTTGTATAGATTACCAGAAGCTGAACAAGGTAACTAGAAAGGATCATTTCCCATTGACATTCCTTGACCAAATGCTTGATCATCTTGCAGGCCAGGCTTTCTATTGTTTTCTGGATGGTTACTCGGGGTACAATCAGATTCTAATTGCCCTAGAAGACCAAGAGAAGACCACCTTTACATGTCCTTATGGCACATTCGCTTTCTCTAGAATGCCATTTGGATTGTGTAATGCTCCGGCGACCTTCCAATGTTGCATGATGGCTATTTTTACCGACATGGTGGAGGATATCTTGGAGGTCTTCATGGATGATTTCAGTGTGGTTGGGGATTCTTTTGAGGAGTGCTTGGTAAACTTGGATAGAGTGTTGGCCCAATGTGAAGACACCAATCTTGTTCTCAATTGGGAAAAGTGCCATTTTATGGTAGAAGAAGGTATAGTGTTGGGTCACAAGATCTTGAAGCGAGGAATTGAAGTTGATAAGGCCAAGATTGAGGTTATTTTTAAGGCTCCCTCCCCCTACTTCTGTCAAAGGGGTGAGGAGTTTCCTTGGGCACGCGGGTTTCTACCGGAGGTTCATAAAGGATTTTTCTAAAGTGGTACATCTGTTGTGCAAGTTGCTAGAGAAATATGCAAAGTTCTTGTTCGATGAGAGTTGTATGCAAGCATTCGAGCTTCTTAAACTCAAGTTGACTTCTACCCATATCATTACCGCACCAAATTGGAGCTTGCCTTTTGAGCTCATGTGTGATGCTAGTGACGTTGCGGTTGGGGCTGTTTTGGGCCAAAGAATCAACAAGATATTTCATCCGGTGTACTACGCAAGCAAGACCATGAATGAGGCTCAAAGAAACTATACAGTCACCGAGAAAGAATTATTGGCTATTGTGTTTGCTATGGAAAAGTTTCGACCTTACCTTATGGGGGCCAAAGTTATAGTGCACACCGATCACGCCGCCCTTAGGTATTTGATGACCAAGAAAGACTCCAAGGCAAGATTGATGAGATGAGAGCTACTTCTTCAAGAGTTTGATCTAGAAATTGTTGACCGTAAGGGTAGTGAGAATCAAGTGGCGGACCACTTGTCCCGTTTGGAAGAGGAGGGGAGGCGATGGCCTTGAGATCAATGATTCATTTCCCGATGAACAACTCCTTGTTGTGTCAATGAAGGATATGTCATGGTTTGCCGATGTTGCCAATTACCTTATAACCGAAATAATCCCGTGTGAGCTCTCTTCTAACCAAAGGAAGAAGCTCAAGCGGGATAGTTTGGATTTCTATTGGGATGAGCCATACTTGTTCAAGATTTGCACGGATGGTATGATTCGACGATGTGTCCCGGAGGAGGAACAATTGGGTATTTTGGAGGCTTGCCATTCCTCTCCTTATGGTGGCCATCATGGCGGGGCGAGAATGGCTTCTAAAGTGCTTAGTTGCGGATTTTACTGGCCTACCCTGTTTAAAGATGTGGGTGATTTGGTGAAGAGATGTGATGAGTGCCAAAAAGCCGGCGGAATTTCTAAAAGGGATGAGATGCCCCTCAATACAATTCTCGAAGTGGATATTTTTGATGTTTGGGGCATCGATTTCATGGGTCCTTGTGTGAGCTCTTGTGGGAACACTTACATTCTCGTGGCGGTGGACTATGTCTCAAAATGGGTTGAAGCCGTGACTTTGCCCAACAATGAAGCCCGGAGTGCTGTGGCATTTTTGAAAAAGAGTATTTTCACAAGGTTTGGCACTCCTCGTGCTATCATTATTGATGGGGGGTCTCACTTTTGCAACAAGGCTTTCGACACGTTGCTTTCTAAGTACGGTTTCAATCATAAGGTTTCGACCCCTATCATCCTCAAGCTAGTAGCCAAGTGGAAGTCTCCAACAGAGAAATTAAGAGTATCTTGTCTAAAACTGTCAATGCTAATAGGACCGATTGGTCGAAAAAGTTGGATGACGCTCTTTGGGCTTATCGGACAGCCTACAAAACTCCGATTGGTATGTCACCGTACCGGTTAGTGTTTGGGAAATCTTGTCATCTTCTGGTGGAATTAGAGCACAAGGCCATGTGGGCTTTGATAAAGTTGAACTTAGAATGGGATGTTGCGGCAAATCTGCGGGTTGAACAACTTAATGAGCTTGATGAGTTTAGATTACATGCCTACTCCAGCTCATCCTTGTACAAGGATAAAATGAAGTACTTTCACGACAAATATGCTCGGGGCAAGGAGTTCAAGGTTGGAGATATGGTTCTCTTGTTCAATTCCTGGTTACGTCTGTTTCCGGGTAAGCTCAAGTCAAAGTGGAGTAGGCCGTTCGAAGTTGTGTTCGTGACCCCATTTGGTGCTCTTGATCTAAGGAACAAGAATGGTGAAGTATTCAGAGTCAATGGACATCGGGTCAAGCATTATCTTGGGAAATTTGATAATAGCCACGTGGTGGCACTTCTCCATCTAAAGTGATGTGCTAGTAACATGCGTCGTGCCGCAACGTTAAATCAGGCACTGCTTGGGAGGCAACCCATGTCTTTTTTCCTTTTTGTTATTTTTTTGGTAGTGTAGGTTTGATTTTTGAGCTAACTGATTGTGAGATATTGCAGGGATTGAGTTGATGCAGTGCAAAATAGATTGAAAAAAGAGTTGAACAGTCTCTGAAGATTGCCAGTGCGATCGCGGTTGCTTTTGTGCGGTCCGCACTGGTGATGGTCAAAAGTGGGGCTCTCTAAAGTTTGCCACCACGGCCGCATTCCATTTAGTGCAGTCCACGGTGGACCTCCGCGCCCGCGGTCTGTTTTGTGCGGACCGCGGAGGTTGCCTACTCAAGCTTCATTTTAAACAAACCCAGCGCGGTCCGCGGTCGGTTTTGTGCGGCCATGCTGGTAGGTAAGGCTGGGTCCCACTGTTTTCTATAAATAGAATTCATGGATCACTATTTACCTTTTTCAAACTTTTTACACTCAGAGAAATAAAAGTATTGTTCATAACCTCTCTTAATAGTGATTCTTGCTTAAGATTGACTAATTACATTTCATTTTATCATCTGGTAATGCTTCACTCAGTCCTTGTACATTTACTTGATTAATTTTGTTTTATTTTATTATCATTAGCTCATAACTTCTTTTTCTTCTCATTAGTTTCTTCTTCTTTATTTTAGTTGTTAGCTTAGGGTAGTTTTAAATGCTGGATTTGTGTGCTAAATATGCATAATGGTTGGGCAAGTGAGTAGGGACAAAATAGGTGAACAAATTTGAACAATTGTGCAAAAAAATTAAACCCTAACTTAGTGCCTGTGCAAATTACTCTCCGCGGCCCGTTATCGCCTTTGTGCAGTCCGCAGTGCCCTGACGCGGTCCGCATTACCATTTTGCGCGGACCGCGGTGCCCAAGTGACTGAAATTGAACCTATGCTTAGCGCGGCCGCATTGCACTTTATGCGGTCCGCGTTGGCCCGCCGCGGCTGCAGTACTTCTTTGTGCAGGCCGTGGTGGTTGGATTCAGCTCGGGGGAAAGCAATCAAAGCGGCTGATAGAGCCATTAACAACTCGAGGAGTGAGTACGAGCCCTCCTAGGAGATCTCTTCAGATTCAGTCCCTCTTTACATCCCGTATCTGGAGAACGCCATACATAGAGACACTCCTCCATTTTCCCCCGATGCTCGAGCTTCAATCAACATTTCTTCTGGGTCATCTGAGGGATCAGTGACAGGTAGGGGGGATGAATACTCTACCTCTCCCACAGCATCAATATCTGGAGAGGGTGCTAGAGGTGATGAGGGAGTTATCGGGGGGTGGTGTGCCGCAGGTTGGGGGTGTTGACCGGACTAGGAATCCAGCTATTTGGGAGGATAGATTCGTCAGCCAGGTGGCATTCCACAAGTTTAGGGAATGGTGGCTGTGATGAAAATTGATTCTTGAGAGGAGCTTCATTGACAAAGACCTCCTACCCCTACACCCCAATGTACATAGACAGTTTCAGGCTCGAGTGGGTTGGGAGTTCTTTAATGATAATTGTGTGAAGGCGAATGAGCATATGGTCAAAGAGTTCTATAAAAATGTGTCCAACATCTTGAAGGGCACTAAGGTGACCAAAGTGAGAAACAAAAATGTGGTATTTACCGGGAAGGCAATAAATGAATACCTGGGGTTCAATGATGAAGATGAGTATCTTTACAATGAAAACTTGGCAATAGGCGAGGAGGTTCGTCCGTGGTTAGCTTCATACTTGGATCCCGGGTATGGTTCCAAAGTGGTTACAAGTAGGGACCAAAATATTTCGGAGAACCTTTAACTTTGAGGCCAGAGGGTGGTTGACTTTTGTGTGCAGTCGGCTCGACCCCACTACCCATGATAAGACTATTCCACTCGCCCGGGCTATTCTTGTTGCTTCTATTATGGCGGGATATCCTATCAACGTAGGCAATATGATGTCCCGCATCATTTCTGCAGTGGGGGTTGAGCATGACCGGAACTACCCTTTTCCCAGCACGCTCACTATGTATTTCCGGGACCTGGAGGTGGAGAAGAGACCTTTTGACCTCAAGGTCAAACTTGTGGCTCCGTTTTCATGGTACAGTTTGAAGAGGTCAAACAACCCCAAGGACAAAAATTACAAGCCGCCTGTTTCTGCCCCAATCGGCCAATCTGAAGAGCCGGTTGCGGTAGAGCCCTCCACTGAGCCTACTTCCACAGTTGCTGACATGCCTCCCACACCTTCCACTACTACTGGTCCCTCTACTTCAGCTGGCCCGGGGATTCCATCTTCCCGGGCCCATCCTATCACCGCCCACCAGCTGAGCCAGACACTTCATAGCTTGAACAACTGGATGGAGACTGCTTCATCCAAGTTGTCCACCTTGACTTCTACCATTGCGACTCAGTCGGCACCCCATCTAGTGCAGGTGCCCCAGTCTATCGAGGATTCACTTAAGAAGATTCTTGTCAACCAGCAAAAGATCCTCGATTCTCAGGCTGCCTTGGCTAAGGCGGTGGATTCACATGGCAAGGCCCTGAAGGAGCTTGGCAGGGAGCACAAGAAGCTGCGCAAAACACGGGCTTCCAAGGAGTCTGTGAAGGCGCTGAGGGAGGATGTTGACAAACTGAAGGCAAACCAGCTGCCTTTAGACTTGCTATTCGAGGATCCAGCCCCAGCAACAACACCGGTAGCAGAGCCACAGCAGGAGAAGACACAGCAGCTTCCAAAGAAGAAGAGGAAGCTCCCTAGTGCAGATGAGGCGATCATCAGTTGGCGGACCCACCGGAAGCTTCCTCCAGTCAGCCACAGGATGTTCCGGATATTCAGCCCATACAGGTCCAGGCCCTAGTCCCAGCAGCTGAGTAGCAGGAGACTGGGAACTAGTCTGAGGTTCCCGTACATACAGAGGACCCGGGGACCACTCATGTTCCCATACATGCAGACGAGGCTTAGGAAGCTCCTATATCCTTCCATCTTGATTTTTTGATACTTATTTGTTTAGTTGGCATTGGGGACATGCCAGCTTTTATTTGTGGGGGTGCGCCCTACTCTTTTTTTTTATCCGGATGATTGCATATATTAGTTGACTTAGTTTATGTTTCTGTTGATTTTTTTGTTTGGTCTGTATATAACTTTACATTTAGTCACTTTTATTGCACTTTTTATCTTCTCTTTGGTCTGTATATAAAGTTACATTTTTGTATATATACTCATCCCCCGTTGTATATTCGAATCCCTTATTGTAAATATTCATTCTATTTTCTATTTTCGTACAAATTTTTCATTCTTAGCTTAGTTGATAGGCTCGCAGCCTTTTTGTTTCGGTTTTGGAACTTTCAATAAACCCTTGGATTTCTTAATGCCATGGTTCTTTTCAAGGGTGGAGTATTGTGCGAACCTTATGGCTCTTCCCGATGATGGATGGCGTGATAACCTTCTTAAGGGTTTGAGTCCTTTTTTTGATTTTTCTCTTGTTTTTAGTAGTTTATAGTTAAGGGTACCTCAAGCAAAGCTTCACTTGGGCCTAACACATTTGCCTTTGATGCCATAGTCAAAGACAAGGGGTTGTGTTTAGGATGGTGAAAGTAGTGACCTTGAAACTCTTGTTTTGACCAAACAAACATCATGTGGTCTTTCGGGACTATTGTGTACTCAATCGTGTCTAAGGTTGTGGTGGGCCCCCGACTCTATGTCTTTAGCAATCCTTCAGTGCGTGTGGTGAGAAATCGAATTGTGAGTTCAAGTCCTGAGCCAATGGTCTAGAACTTGCCCTGAATGCTTGTTGAGGCGAAATTTTGAGTGAAATTTGATTTGAGAAGTGATTATAGGCTCTCCTTGATGCAAACAATAGTCGAACAATTCCATATCCTACCAATGATATAATCCTTAGCTAACCCTTTTGAGACTTAAACCTTTTTCTTTCAAGAACCAATGCTACAAGCCTATACCCGTTCTAAATTATACCCTCTCTTAGCACCCAAATCGTCCCTTAAGTAATGGCAAAAGTCTAAGTTTGGGGGGGAGAGACAAGAAAGGAAACAAAGTGGTAAAAGGAAAGGAAGGCGATGAAAAAGAAAGAAAGAAAAAGACAAAAAGAAATCCCAATATGCAAAGAACAAAATGGGATTCAAGAAAAACAAAAGTGAAAAATGTGTGGAACAAAAATAGAAAAAGGAGAAATGCTTTGAATTGCATAAAAAGAGTGACAATGTGTCTCTCTAACCCCTTGAAAAGAAGTAAAATACTCAAAGAGTCAAAGAGAATTGTGCCAGAATGAATCAAAAGAAGTGCTTAAGGGAAGATGGAACCCATATAGACCAACAACTTTTCCTACCCTGAACCAAAAGCCTTCACATTGACTCCACTAAAGTCCTATATGATCTTGAGTTGGATGACGCTCACATTACTGGATACTTACATGAGGGTCAAGCATATGGTACTTAGAGCCGGACTTGTAACATTTCCTTGAGAAAGAGATGAGTGACTTCCCATTAACCTTGGTTTGCGTGCTTATACTCTAAAAGGTGAGGTTTGCTTAGGGAGAGTTGAGGATGTGTGAGTTTAGGTTCCACATCGACCAAAGTAATTGAGAGAGTTCTTTGATGTAATGAGTCAATTCCTGATGCTCTTGTGTCACACTTGATCCATAGTTTTTCAAAGTTTAAATTTTGTTAATGATCCATTCGTATTGAGGGCAATTGTTAGTCCCAATTGATGCTAGTTGAGGTTTTTAGGACAGCTGGAATTACATGGATTTTCCTTTAAGGGGTGGGTCTTATTTTGTTTGCTTGAGGACAAGCGAATGTTTAAGTTTGGGGGAGTTGATAAGTTAGGATTTTAACATGTTTTATGCCCCTACTTGCCTATGCTTTGATCATATATTGTTACAAAATAGCCCTAAAAGGCTCACAAGTTGTGCTTGATAGCAGGTTTGATCGACAAAGTGACGAAATATCAAAGATCGGCTCAAAAAAGTGCGAAACCTGCTCAAGTATCAAAGACCAAGAAATTTAAGAAAATAAGAAGGCCTAGTGCGGACCGCGCATAGTGGAATGCGGCCGCACTAGGTGGTTCAGAGAGCTGGTGAATCAGGCTAGAAGAAGCGTGGCCGCAGTACACATCTCGCGATCTGCGGTGAAGGCTCCGTGGCTGCACTACTCTTTTGTGCGGTCCGCGGTCATGAGATTCAGAGAGATGAAGTTTGCAAAGCCAGTGCCATGCGGTCCGCAGTCGTAGTTGCGTGGACCGCGCCAGCTCCCTCCGCGGCCGCGGTCTGTTCTACGTGGTCCGCGGAGTCCAAGTTCAGAGAATCAAAAGTGATCCTAGTGCGGCCGCGGTCCATTTAATGCGGCCCGCACTGACCCCGCAGGGGTATTTTGTCCAGTTTTTCCAGCCTAGTATAAATATAACATTTTACCATTTTTTAGGTTATGAGATACATCAGTGGAGAGCTATGCTCATGATACCATATTTTGTAGCCATTTTTGGTACTTTTGCTTTACATTTACGATAGATTCTTGTAATTTAATTTTAGCAATTAATTAATATGCTTAGTTCTTCATCTATTTCTTCAATTTCTTTATCTAGCATGTGTAGCTAAACCCATTAGCTAGGGTTGTGGCTCAATCCTAGTGTGGTTAATTGATGAGTGTTGCCATCTAGTATTAGATTGACTATGGGTATTTGCTATTTGGGTTGATTTTATGTTTTAATCTAGAATTGGTGGTTGCAAACACTGATTCAAGCTTTGTGGGTTTAACTCTTCTTGAGAAAGAGAGCTTATGACCCCAAAAATTGACCCAACAAGGAATTGGGATGGACTCATGAGAAATGATAGTCCCAATTAACGGGTTAAACCTCGAGAGAGTAATTACCCTACTTGAACCCTAGTTGTTTGGTCTAATTTGCCTACCCATTTGGTCTCGAGAGAGTCAATTGGGCAAAAGTCACTTTCTCTACTGAGAGGTGTGAGAGTGGGTAAAATTATGCAACGGTTATAGCATAAGCCCCAATTATGTCAATCGAACCTTAGTAACATCTACCTGTCAATTAGCCACCTAGGTAGTGTCACGACCCTAGTGCCCTTCTTCCCATTAGATACAACTTAGCAATATTCTCATAGCATAATTTAGTGTTAATCAATAGTTTTACAAAAATAGTTATAATTTGAAAACCCAAAAATGTTTGAAGTGACATTAAGAGTACAAACACATCTCTAGGATAGACAGACAATCCAACTCCACTACTAGCTCCCTGAGGAATTCGATCCCGACCTTCATATCGGGTAAATACTTTGCGACCCGATCTTCCTACCTTAGTGTAGCGTCGAGTTGGTAGCGATTACTCATGCTCCTCCCGGCTGCGGGAGTAGATCAAAATGTCATCAATGAAGACAATCACAAAGGAATCCAAATAAGGCTTGAACACCCGGTTCATCAAATCTATAAAATTTGTTGGGGCATTTGTCAACCCAAATGACATCACTAAGAACTCATAATGCCTATACCGAGTGCGATAGGTTGTCTTAGGGACATTGGATGTCCTAATCCTCAACTGATGGTAGCCAGATCTCAAATCAATCTTCGAAAATACCTTGGCACCCTGAAGCTGATCAAACAAATCATCATTTCTCGGCAATGGATACTTGTTCTTGATGGTGACCTTGTTCAACTGCCGATAATCTATACACATCCTCATCGATCCATCCTTCTTCTTGACGAACAACACCGGCGCACCCCATACTGAAGCATAGGAGTATGTAGACCCTGGATCAAATAATACTGAAGCATCTCTACTGCATACTGAAACCGTACATGTGATAACGGCATCGGATGCCTCGGACTTAGGCCTGGCTGGGAAAGCATAATACTGGGGTTGGGCCCCACTACCCTGAACTATATCTCTAGGACGGCCTCCTGCTAGCTGGCCTCCACCTCTAGCGGCCTGGCCTCCACCTCTAACAGGCTAACCTCCACCTCTAGCGGGATGACCCCTACCTCTAGCTCCCTGACCCCTGCCTCTAGCTGGCTGGGTGGGTGGTACCGGAATCATGGCACGAGAACTCTGCTGCTGCAATTGAACACCTACTAATCTCGGACAAGCCCTCCGGATATGACCATACTCACCGTACTCAAAACATCCTCCTGAATGTTGCGGCTGAGGAAACTGAGACTGACCCTGGCAGACAGACTGACCATGATAATAGCTCTGAAGTGGAGGTGCTCTGATAGGAGCTGGCTATCCTGAATGAGGTACATAAGAACCACGTCCCCCTGAAGCTCCATGAGATTCCTGAAGTGCTGAGTGAAACGGCCTGGGAGGATGGCCCCTACCAAAAGAATCCCTGCCTCCAGATAAGGCACCACTAAATCTACCCGAATGACAAAGCCTCGTATTAGACCCCTGACCACTTTTCTAAGATAGAACTGCCTCCACTCACCGGGCCACATTGGTCGCATCCTAGAAAGAAATCTCGCTCCCGGTCTCCTTAGCCATCTGCAATCTGATAGGCTAAGCGAGTCCCTCAATAAACTCTCATCATCTCTCTCTCTCTCTCTCTCTCTCTCTCTCTCTCTCTCTCTCTCTCTCTCTCTCTCTCTCTCTCTCTCTCTCTCTCTCTCTCTCTCTCTCTCTCTCTCTCTCTCTCTCTCTCTTCGTCGAAAGTATAAGAAGAGCATGACGGGCCAAGTCAATGAATCTGCTCTTGTATTGAGTGGCGTTCATAGAACCCTGCTAGAGACGTTCAAACTGCCTTCGATAGTTCTCCCTCTGAGTGATCGGAAGAAACTTCTCCAGAAATTGCTGAGAAAATTGATCCTAAGTCAAAGCAGGCGACCCAGCTAGTCTAGCCAAATAAAAATCCCTCCACCATTTCTTGGCGAAACCTGATAAGTGAAAAGAAGCAAAGTCGACCTTATTGGTCTCCACTATCCCCATGTTCCGAAGAACCTCATGGCAACTATCCAAATATCCCTGGGGATCCTCTGGAGATGTACCGCCATAGGAAGTAGTGAAAAGCTTGGTGAACCTGTCCAACCTCCACAAAGCATCAACAGACATAGCTGCTCCATCATTGGTCTGAGCTACCACACCTGGCTGAACTACTCCAACTGGCTGAGCTGCTGGAGTCTGAAATTGAGGAACTATCTACTTCGGAGTGCGGGTAGTGGGAGTCTGTACTCATCCCCCAGCTTGAGAGAAGACTGGTGCTATAGGAAGTAAGCTTTACTGGGTGACACTCTCGATAAGGCCCACTAGATGGACCAGAGTATCCTGGAGTAGTGGGGTGGCGATGAACCCCTATGGGACCTGAGATGGTCCTGCTAGAACTGTCTGGGCCAGAACCTTATCCTCAAACTCTACCTGAGGCTTCGCCGCTGGTGCTGCTGCTCGAGCTCTAGGCTGCGCCCTGCCCTTACCCCGGCCTCTAGCATGGCCTCGGCCTTGTCCTCTACCCCTCGTAGGAGCTGCCACTGGAGGCTCGGGCTGCTGATCAGCTGATGAAGTGGTACGTGTTCTCACCATCTGCGAAAGAACAGAGTGGAAGTTCAATTAGCATTGAGAAATCAAGTCGCACAACAGGAAATAATAGATGTGAAGTTTTCCTAAACTCTGTAGCCTCTGGGGGATAAGCACAGACGTCTCTGTACCGATCCCTCATAATCTACCTAGTTTGTTCGTAAATTGTGAGACCTAAGCAACCTAGAGCTCTGATACCACCTTATCACGACTCAAATTTCCCACCTTCGGGGTCGTGATGGCACCTAACATTGAACTCGCCAGGCAAGCCAATGTCACAGTTTATTACACTTTTTTTACTTTGTTTTTCAGATACAAATGACTCAGCTATATGAATTAACATAGATAAATGCAGAATAAACAATTTAAAAGCTTAACTTGAGCATTAAAAAAATCTGAAACAACATCTACCCAGAACTGGTATCACAATTCACGAACTGTCTACGATTACTACAAATAATGGTCTAAAAGGAAAAAATATACATTTGTTTTGAAAGAAAAATAAAAACAGAATACAGTAAGGATAGGAGGGGACGCCAAGGCCGGCGGACGCCTGCAGGACTACCTTGGGTCTCCTGAACTGAAGGTAGCACCCTCGAACTCTGATCAACCACTAGCTCCGAAATCTGCACAGGAAGTGCAGAGTGCAGTATTAGTACAACCGACCTCATGTACTGGTAAGTGTCGAGCCTAGCCTCGACGAAGTAGTGACGAGGCTATGGTGGGGCATACAACATATATAACCTGCAACAGTTTATACTAAACGAAAAGGAAATACAGAAAGTACATAAATAATAACTGACAGTAATAAATCCGAAATACAACTGTACCACTACTACTTTTCAGTTATAACCAATCCTTAGGAGCTTTTCAATATCTCAGTAATAGACTTTCAACAAAAACACATGCCCAGAAACATAACTAATGCAACGCGCATCCCGATCCCACCATATAAATAACATCAATATAAAAGATCCAATAATAACAGTATCAGTGTTCAACAACAACAGTATCAACATTCTCCCTTATTCCTCCTTGTTGCGGCGCGCAACCCGATCCCACCTGTCCTCTCTTTTTACTCCTTATTGCGGCGTGCAACTCGATCCCACCAGACAATTATTTTCCTCCCTTATTCCTCTGGTTGTGGCGTGCAACCTGATCCCAACATATAAATATATCAACACCAATCACAAAGAGAAAATACCAATAATTTCACAAGCTAACTCAATTTCCACATTTGTACACTTCAACTTGTATAAAGGGGTTATCATTACGATTATGAACCTCACCCATGAAGAATAAACAGCAAGACCAACCAAAGTGCACCATAAGGCACCAACAACTCAACACAAGCTAACAATATAACTAAATAGAACCATAAAACAATTAGACACTCCAAGTACGAGTACAACAATTAATATAAGGCAATTAGGCATTGAGACATTTATGGCAAATAGCAGTTAAGGCATAGAACAGTTAAACAGGTAGAAATTAAGACAAGGAATGATATAATAGGAAATGGGGAAGGGAAACAGCTAAACATGGTAATTTTGGTGGCATATAGGTACTCGCCACCACACCTATACGCCACACACATGAAATTTCACGTAGCAAATAAGTCAGGGGTTAGACCAAATACTTACCTCAAGCCAACAGGTAATTCAACACTTAACAACCGCTTTACCTCTTGATTCCACAACCAATTCACTCGTATCTAGCCATAATTAATTCAATAACATCAATAAATGTTAAATAAACCAATTCTAATGCATGAATATGAATTCTCAAATATTTTCCCCAAAAGTCAAAAATCGACCCTAGGCCCGCTTGGTCAAAACTCGAAGTTCGAACCAAAACCCAACCACCCAACCACTCATTCACCCACGAACCCAAATATGCAATTAGTTTTGAAATCGGACCTCAAATCGAGGTCCAAATCCCCAAAATTTAAAAATCCTAACTTCTACCCAAAAATACCCAATTTCCCATGAAAACCCATTGATTTTGAAATGAAATCATGTAAAAAGATGTTATAGATTGAAGAAAATAAGTTAGAAATTACTTACTAATGATTTGGAGAAGAATCTTTCTTTGGAAAATCACCCAAGAGAGTTTAGGGTTTGAAAGAATTTGAAAAATGGGTGAAATACCGTCAAAAATCTCACTTATCAGGTGCTGATGTCGCAATTGCAACCAGGGGTTCACAATTGCGAACCCTGAGAATTTATGCTACCTTCACATTTGCGAAGGAATTGTCGCATTTGCGACAGCTGGGGATTTCTGAGTGCTTCGCATTTGCGAAGAAATGCGAGCAAGGCTGGCCAGAGATTATTTCGCAATTGTGAACAGTCCCTCGCAATTTCCAAACTATCAGACTTCGCAATTGCGATCCCTGATCTCGCAATTGCGAGATCAGAGGCCAGCACCAGACCTGCAACCTGCAACGATTTTCCTAAGTCCAAATTCACTTCGTAGCCTATCCAAAACTCACATGAGCCCTCGGGGCTCCAAATCAATCATGCGCACAAGTCTAAAAACATAATATGGACTTTCTCGTATGATCAAATCATCAAAATAATATCAACAACTACAAGTTAAACCTCAAATTCATAAAATTACCCAAGAACATTGAAATTTCTATTTTCTAAACTATAGGTCTGTTTTATACCAAACCAATTCCGATTCTCACCAAATTTCACAGATTCAACTTAATTATTATTTTAAACTTGTACCGGGCTCCGGAACCAAGATACGGGCCCGATACATCAAGAAAATGCATCATTTCACTTCTAAAAGCCTTTATATTTTCCAGCAAACAATTTTCTTTAAAAATTCTTTTCTCGGTCTTGGGACCTTGAAATTCGATTCTGGACATACGCCCAAGGTCCATATTTTACTACGGACCCTACGGGACTGTCGGATCACGTGTCCAAGTCCGTTTACCAAGAATGTTGACTAAAGTCAACTTTAATTAATTTTAAGGGCCAAATTCATTATTTTTCTAAAATTCACATAAACATTTTCAGGAAATGCACCTGGACTGCGCATGCAAATCGAGGTAAGACAAGAAGAGATTTTAAGGCCTCAGAATATAATTTTGACTTCTAAAACCAGAGATGACTTTTAGGGTCATCACACTTAGTTTCTTGGAAATCTAAGAAGCAGAACACAGTTTCTAGGAGTTCAGCAGAAGCAGAATTTAGGAGTATGGCCTCCACTATTGCAGAACTTTCATGGCTGGTTGGGCTATTCAAAGAGTTGGGAGTTACAGTTCAGCTATATGTTACCGTGCGCTGTGACAGCAAAGCAGCTGTTCAAATAGCTGCCAATCATATCTTTCATGAACCACAAAACAAATTGATATTGATTGCCACTTTGTAAAGGAAAAACTGCAACAACACCTCATTCAGACTCATCACACCAACACTAAAGCACAATTGGCAGATATCCTCACCAAGGGTCTTGGAAAGGCACAACATTAGTTTTTGTTTAGCAAGCTGGGGGTTGAAAACTTGTTTTTACCCTCCAGCTTGAGGGGGAGTGTTGACATTAGTAGTGATAGTGGTGGTTAGCTTTATTAGTTGTTCATCTGTTAGTTATAACTAATTTAGACTCTGCTAGAGTTATAGTAACTAGAGTTAGCTTTAGTACTAATCACAGTTAGGTTAACTTTCACACATTATATATACACATGTACAGATACATATTATACTTGGAATAGAATATTACAATTTCTCTCTCCTCTTCTAGAATATTCCTTGAGATTCATTTCTGTAGCCGCCTTCCTCTTTAGCTAACGGTGTTCAGCTTAATCACCATGGCAAAGATCCATAAATAGCTGAATTCAACATTATGAACATGCTCTTCATGCTCCAGATTCCACGTGTGGGATCACTGAGTTTGGTGTTGTTGTGTGCTCCTCATGCTCCTCAGGGAGGCATTTTTGGAGATTCTTTTTGATAATGAGTAACCATCTTAACTAGATATGTGGTTAATGTAAGTTTCTTGCAAATCTAACCTAATCAAAAGGAGAAATTCACAATTGAAACAAATAATTATTGCATCGAAAGCAAAAACATAAAGATATACAAATTTGGAATAAAATATTTTGTATATTATGTAGAAACAAGAAGAAATACAAATTTGGAACAAATAGATTATTGTATACTATTGTGTGGCAATTAACAGTTGAAAAATACCCACTAAGAAATTAATTTTTCAGTTTTTTCACTTACACGTTTCCTAAAAGAGAGTATTCACGCTCTTTATGTCACGGAAGAGGAGGTCAAGGCTATAATCAAAGTGCTAAGTTCAGGGTGATAATCACTATCAAAATAGTTTTAGTATGCACTAAATATGTCAATTTAGAGGGGTCCGATCTACTTTACCAAAAAAAAGGCTAGATTTGAGAGTCAAATGTTGTGCCGTGTATGGTTCATATTCTCTATCCATTTCTTTTATTCGTCTGTGTTTCTTGGACTGCAGTGTTATACAGTATCAAAATGAATAGCTTCGAATGTTTTGTTGCACGTAGAGAGGACTTGTAGAGGGGAGGGTAAGGCAATTAAAACTCAAAAAAATTAGAGTTTAATTTCTATATACACAAAAAAAAAAAAAAACAGTCTGATACACTAAGCTCCCGCTATTCGCGGGGTCCGGAGAAGGGCCAGACCACAAGGGTCTATTGTACGCAGCCTTACATTTCTGCAAGAGGCTGTTTCTAGGGCTCGAACCATGACCTCCTGGTCACATGACAGTAACTTTACCAGTTACGTCAAGGCTCCCCTCGCACATTTACGCCAACTTTACCAGCAGCTTTTCTATACACACAGACAGTGTAAATTTATAAAATTAAAACAAAAAAGATTGGTACGTGAAAATAGGTTTTTCCAGCAGTCTGATGAGTCAATGCTGGTTGGCTTCATAACTTTATACACTACACTTCCATCTACCACTTCTTCCTATTCTTAAATGTTAGGCGATTTCAAATCTGCTGCTTTAAAATTTACTCTCCGTACACCACCATAATAACTTTCTGTTCAGACCAAGGCATGCACAAAATAAATTCTAGAGAAGGAAACTAATTATTTTAACAGCTTGTTTGGATGGTTGTTACATGTCGTTTCATAATGTATCGTATTGTATTGTATATAGTTTGATGAATAAAATGTTTGAATAGATTGTATCGTTTGCCATCATTTCATGATGTCACGCACCGAAAATATGAAGAAGAAACTTGCAATATTACTAAGAAAAAATAAGATACGGAGTAGAATTATTATATAAAAAAGTAGGGTAAAGTAAAAAATGTGATTATCTAATAATAAAGAAGGGCAAAATGAGAGAAAAAAGCAAGGTAATAATGTTGCCACACCAAATCTGTCGTTACATAAAGTGGCACTTTTCGTCGTTACGTAACGACAGATTTAACAATACGATACAATATGATAGGCAACAACCATCCAAACAAGCTGTAGATGAGAAAATTAATTTGGAAATGCAACTGTGAAAATAATTGGTATTATTTAAAGTTCAAAGTGATTATTAGGATGCTTTTGTTAATTCAGAAAGTTGAAAGAAGTTAATATTTCTTTGTGTTATACCTAATTAATTAATGTGTTTGAATATATATTGCCTGTAATAAAGATTGTTAGAGTCAGGCACCGATCAGTTGGTGGGAGTTGGGAGAAGACAAAAACCAGTAGTATTATATTTTCCAATTGCATTTATCCACATGTACCAACTTGGATCCTTCTTTTTATACTAAGACTTTGAATTAGGTTTCTTATCAACCAAAAACCTAAAGTGTGCGACGTACAAAAAACCCTAAGCTATTTTCCTTTCTCTTTATCCTTTTGTCTTTGACTCTTCTTCTTCTTCTCTTTCTCATGGATCTCATTTCCAATTTGTTTTATGGTCTTCCTTTCTTTTATCTCCTCTTCTTGATATGGAAGATTATAGATCGAAAGAGACACCAAAATTGTTACATTTTGGACTACGAATGTCACAAGCCGACCGATGATCGAATGCTTAGCACAAAATTTTCTGGTGAAGTAATTAGAAGAAACAAACACCTTGGCTTAAATGAGTACCAATTCCTCTTGAAAGCAATTGTGAGCTCAGGTATTGGGGAGCAAACATATGCACCAAGAATGGTCTTTTATGGTCGTGAAGCTTGTCCTACATATGAAGATGGGATTTTGGAAATGGAAGAATTTTTCCATGATAGTATTGACAAGGTCTTGAAAAGAAATGGATTTTCCCCTAGTGACATCGATGTTCTCGTGGTGAATATATCCATGTTAACTTGTATGCCTTCTTTAGCTGGTCGAATAATCAATTATTACAAGATGAGAGAAGATATCAAGGTGTATAATATCACCGGGATGGGGTGCAGTGCTAGTGTCATAGCGATAAATATCGTGCAAAGTATTTTCAAGAATGAGAAGAACAAGGTTGCACTTATGGTGACATCTGAGTCCTTGAGTCCAAATTGGTACACAGGGAATAATAGATCTATGATTCTTGCTAATTGTTTGTTTAGATCAGGAGGGAGTGCAATTCTCTTGACAAACAAAGTGGCTTTGAAAAATAAGGCCATGTTCAAGTTGAAATGCCTTGTTAGAACACACCATGGTGCAAAAGACGAAGCTTATGATAGTTGCATACAAAAAGAAGATGATCAAGGTCACATAGGTTTCCACCTTGATAAAACACTACCAAAGGCCGCGACAAAGGCACTAGTCGATAATTTGAAAACAATTGCACCCTTAGTTCTTCCAGTGAGAGAGTTACTTAGATTTGCAATTGTGTCACTTGTGAGAAAAATGAATTGGGGTTCAACAAAAGGAGGAGCTAGGCCAGTGATCAATTTCAAAACAGGTGTGGATCATATTTGCCTTCATACAGGAGGAAAAGCAGTAATTGATGGAGTTGGGACAAATTTGAATCTAAGCGAATATGATTTGGAGCCAGCAAGAATGACTTTGCATAGATTTGGTAACACTTCAGCAAGTAGTCTTTGGTATGTATTGGGTTATATGGAGGCTAAAAAAAGATTAAAGAAAGGTGATAAAGTGCTTATGATTAGCTTTGGTGCAGGGTTTAAGTGTAATAGTTGTTTGTGGGAAGTGTTAAGAGATTTGGGAAATGAAAATGTTTGGAAAGATTGCATTGATAATTATCCACCAAAAACTTTAGCAAATCCTTTCTTGGAGAAATTTGGATGGCTACATAATGAAGATCCAAACACTTTTGTTGTTCCAGAGGACTATGTTATTCCTGATGACTAAAGAAAGAACAATATCCAACTTTCCTTCTCTTTAATTTTATTTTATTTTATTTTTCCATTTGCAACAAGATGTATTACTTTACAGTATTATTTTTCTCATTAGGTTTCTGGGTTGGGATTTAATCTATAGAATTGATAATTTCCTTTACTGATTTTTTTTTCGTATGTAAAACGAAAATTTGTTCTTGTTGATCGATTGGTGATTCTACCAAGACTTATCATTCTATTGTTCTTGTTAATGTTAGCATTCTTCTTTCTTTCTTCTTTTTTTCCATTACTAGTTAAATATGTTGTTCACGACGGAGGGTGAACTGATGAGGCAAATCAAGGCGAAAGTCGAAAGACTAATAGGCTAGGCTGACAAGCTTTCAAAGAAGAGGCACATGACACTTGAAAATTCCATATATCAGAAAAAGTAAGGTACTATATAAGACAAACTATGTTCATATGACATGCACGCTTTTAGACTCGATGCAGTGTTTAAGAAAGGGAAATCCATGAAATTTATCGAGGCCAAAGTAGACAATACATGTTATGGATGGAATTTGGATCGTGACAACATTGTTTGGGTGTTTTTGGATCTTCTGGGAAAGGAAGCAGCTACGTATACTCATTTCTCCATACCCCACTTCCCTTAATGACTGTGTGAAAATTTATTTTGAATTCATGACTTGTTGTGTGTCCAACTAAGACAATATTTAATATGCACATGAGAAACGAAACTTCAATATCCAAAGTAGTCCCAACAGTATCATTAAAGTTGAGTTGTGCTTGCATAATTGGTCCGCTTCTTAGGAATTTAATTTGAAGTATGAAACCTAATTTTATCGCGCAATTTATGCTCCTTAAAGTGTTTTCACTATTATGGCTATAACCAAAGACGGACCCAGGATTTGAGCGCGACGGGGGCACCATTGTATGCTAATCACCAGCGATAAAATTCTAAAGAAGAAAATAAAATACCGAATATATATATATATATATATATAAGAGAAACAGAGATTTCTTCGCAAAATGGGTGTATGGGAAGAGAATGAATAAAATTAATTAAGTTGACTATTGTGTATTAGTATAAATAAAAAAAATAAAAAAAGAAGATAAAAGTAAAAAAATAATAATTTGCTATTAAATATAAATTATATTGTAATCAAAGAACTAAAATATTAATAAAGTTAACTATTATATATTAGTACTAAATTATAATTGAATTAAAAAAAGAGATAAAAGTAAAAGATAAAGCAATTTGCTATTAAATATAAATTATATTGTACACAAAGAATAAAAATAGAAAGGAGGGGAAAAAAGTTAAAGGGCCAAAGGGGGTTTCGAACATACGTCCCCAGCAAAGTTGGGAATTTAAGGCCACAAATCAACCACTTCACCCATCCGCCTCTTTGTTTCTGGGGGCACACTTAAAATATTTAAGGGGTCTAATATATATATATATATATATATATATATATATATATATATATATATATATATATATGTATATATATATATATATATATACTAACAGGGTCACGTGACCCCTCACCTCACCGCATAGGTCTGCCTCTGGCTATAACCTCATCGGTAACGATTACATGTATTGACTTCCTATTTAATCTGCTCAGAAGGAATAATCTAACTAACCCATTCAGTGGGTGACACGTGACAATCTTCTAGAGACTACCATTATTTATCAGCTAACATATCTAATGTAATATCTAAATATTGGGCTGACTCTCTTAACTACTGATGGCCCATACTGACTACCTTGGTAGCCCAACTATCCTAAGCCCAAGTTGCCTCATTGTTCTATATATTCCATCCCCCTTAAGAACCCACTCCCCTGTCCTCTGCCATTTATGGATCAAAATTGGGAAATTGAGATTTCAGAAATGAATAATCTTCCCAGGTGGCTTCTTCAGGCGACAAATTAGTCCACTGTACCAGGACTTGGGTGGCTGCACGATTTCCTTTCTTGACCATTCTTCTATCCAAAATGGATAGTGGCTCCATGCGGATTTGACCCTCTTCAGTACAAAATAGGGGATCTTGAGCTACAAAAGTTTTGTCACCCACCTTCTTCTTTAGCTGAGATACATGGAATATTGGGTGAATTTTGGAGTTTTGAGGGAGTTTGAGCTCATAAGCAACCTTGCCCATTTTGCGCACAATCTGATAGGGACCATAAAACTTGGCTAACAACTTCAAATTCTTCCACACCGCTACTGAGGATTGGCGGTAAGGTTGCAACTTCAAAAATACCCATTCCCTCGCTTCAAAGGTCCTCTCACTTCTTCTAGAATCTGCATAAAGCTTCATTCGATTCTGAGCCTTGGATAGGTTGTCTTGTAGTATGCGATTCAGTAGTTGCCTTTCCTTCAAGGCCTGATCCACTGAGTTAAGTTTGCTCTGGGCAACTAACTCAAAACTGGGTAGGGGTGGATCATAGCCGTACAGGGCCTTAAAAGGAGTCATGCCGATGGCTGATTGAAAATTGGAGTTGTACCAAAATTTTGCTTGAGGTAAGCATTTGCTCCACTCTGATGGTTTGTGTTCGGTCATGCAACGGAGATAGGTTTCCAAGCATCTATTGAGTCTCTCCGGTTGGCCATTCGTTTGTGGGTGATAAGCCGAGCTTGGCTTCAATTGCACTTGTAGTCCTTTAAATAGTTCCCGCTAGAAATTGCTCATGAAGATAGGATCTCTATCTGGCACAATTGAGCAGGGAATGCCAAGTAATTTGCATACGTTATTGAGAAACAGCTGGGCGAGTTGAGGGGAAGTATAGGGGTGGGTAAGGGCGAAGAAATGGGTATACTTAGAGTATCGATCGATGACCACCAAGATTGAGTCTTTGCCATGTGATTTGGGCAGACCACACTTTCATCCTTGTTTCGTTGACAAACCTCACAATTTCTGACCAATTCTTTGACATCTTGCACCAACTTAGTCCAACAGAAGATAGTTTTAATCCTTTAGTAAATGCCATTTGCGGCTGAATGGCCTCCCCAAGACGATGTATGAAACTCAGAAACTAGCTTGTGCCTGAGTTGAGAATTGCTCCCTACCCAAATCCTCCCTTGGTGGCATAGTATTCCCTGTTGCAATGTGACTTCCAAGTTTCCAGTAGGTTGAATGCTCAAATGTGCAATGAGTGCTTGAACTTCTGTATCATTTTCATAGCTTTCAAGCACTTCAGCTACCCATCTTGGTTGTACTACTGTAATGCCAAAACATTCTGCTCCTTCAGTTTGCCTGGACAAAACATCAGCAGCAACGTTTTCCACACCCTTTCGAAAATGAATTTCATAACTAAGGCCAAGTAGCTTAGTTACCCCCTTGTGTTGAAGTGAAGTAGTGATCCTCTAGTACTTTAGGAAATTCAAGCTAAAGTGATCCGTCTTGATGATGAAGTGATTTGGGTGCAAATAGTGATGCCATTTATCCACAGCATGTAGCAATGCTATCAATTCCTTCTCATAAGTTGACAACCCAAGGTGTCTTTGACTTAAGGCTTGGCTGAGATAGGCAATTGGACGCCCATTCTGCACCAAAACTGCCCCGATTCCTTTGCCACTAGCGTCCACTTCTACCACAAATGGGATAGAGAAGTTTGGTAGTGCCAAAACTGGTGCTCGAACCATGGCTTGCTTGAGTTCTTCAAAAGCCTGTGTGGCTTCTAAGGTCCATATGAAGTTCCCTTTCTTAAGTAGATCAGATAAGGGTTTGCTAATAATAGCAAAAAAAATTAATGAACCTACGGTAGTAACCTGTTAAGCCCAACAATCCCCTCAGCTCCTTGATCGATTTTGGTTGGGACCAATTTAGCATAGCAGATATTTTGCCCTCATCAGTACTTATCCCATGGCCTGAAATTATGTGGCCCAAATACTCAATTTTAGGTTGAGCAAATGTGCACTTTGATCTTTTTGCAAACAACTGATGACTTGCCAATAGTTCAAAAACCACCTGTAAGTGAGTGACATGTTCAGGAAGGTTGGCACTATAGACTAAGATGTCGTCGAAGAAAACCAACATGAACTTCCTTAAATACGGCCCAAAAATCGTGTGCATCAAAGCTTGGAAAGTGGCCAGAGCGTTGGTGAGTCCAAATGGCATAACTCTGAACTCCCAAAGCCCATGGTGTATCTTGAAGGCCGTCTTAGGTTCATCTCCTTCCTTCATCATAATTTGGTGGTAACCCGAACGAAGATCCAATTTAGAGAAAAAATGTGCTCCACAAAGTTCATCTAACAAGTCCTGGTATTGGATACTTGTTTTTAATTATGATGTCATTTAATCGTCTATAGTCTATGCATAACCTCCAACTAGCATCTTTCTTCTTAACTAGTAAAACTGGTGAAGCATATGAAGAAACACTGGTTGTCACAGTTTGTGCTTGAAGCATTTCTGAGATAATTTCCTCGATGGCATTCTTTTGTTCAAATGAGTAGCGATGGGGCCTCAAATTGACAGGTTTAGAGCCTGGCAACAACTCTCTGGCATGGTCACATTCCCGCTTAGGAGGAAGGCCCTTAGGCTCTTGGAATATTAAATCAAAACGGTCCAACAGTGCGTGTATCTGTTCCGGAATTTGTTCTTGGGCCTGGGCTGCCTTTGCACTTACCATCATTAATTGGGCCAAATAACTACATTGACCCTTTTATACCACACGACCCAAGCTCCATTCATTGATTGTTGTTACAGGGTCAGATTCCACTTGTGGCAATGTAATTAGTTTTCCTCCTTGTAGAAAGAAATTCCCAATGGTCGAGTGGATAATAAGATTGGTGTAACAGTGTCAATCCAATCCATTCCAAGAACAATGTCACATCCGCCAACCTTGAGCAGCCTCAAAATCAAACACAAATGCCTCATCTTGCATAGTCCAAGTGAATTGATTAGTCACCTGAATATAAGGAACACGCTGGCCATTGGCAACCTTAACCATCATCAGCCTTCGCAAATAAGTTAGTGGGGCAGCACAAGCCTTTACCATTTGAGGGTCCACAAAGCTGTGGGTGGACCCACAATCAATGAGAATCAGTAGTTTTTGTTTCTTGGCCCATCCTACCAATTTAATTGTAGATGGGGCTTGTTGTGGCCCAAGAGAACATTAATGGACACTTCTACTTCTTGGGCCTCGATTTCCCCTTCCATTTCTGGTTCAGGTATCTTGTCCTCCGAATCACAAAATTCTTCTCCCTCCATTGCGTTAAGTGGCTTGGGCTTGCATATGTGGCCCGGAAAAAACTTATCATGACATTTAAAACAAAGGTTTTGTTCCCTCATTTGTTCAATGGTTAAATTCCGCTTGGTGGGCTGTTTAGTGGTGGTTGTTGTAGGTGGGCTTTTGGGTAGGGGTAGGCAGGGCAAGGCGGGCTGTTTGGTAACTTGTTCTGGGCCCAAAATATGTGGTAATTTGCTTGTAAAGGGAATTAAATGATTGCTCATGTAATTTGGCACATGTGTATGCATCCATTAGAGTTCTAGGATTTGCAAATTGCACCAATGCCATTATATCCGGTTTCAATCCCCCGATAAAACAAGTCACCAAGTATGGTTCATGTAGTGCGGGATTAATGGTAACCATTAGGCAACGCAATTCTTCAAATCGACGTTGATACGTCTCCACATCCTTAAGTTGGCCCAACCTGTTAAATTCTCTAACAATATTAATTGGCATATATTACCAAAACATTGGCAAACATCCCAGCAAAACAAGGCCCATGAGACATTGCCCTCATGGTCCAATATATAGCTATCAAACCAATTATCCATATGATCCTTTAAATGAATGGCCACACAGTGCATTTTTGCCTCGTCCGGAATTTGATAAAGTTGAAAAAAATTCTCACAACGTCTAATCCAAGCTCGAGGGTTATTCTCATCAAATTCCGGAAATGTAAATCTGACTTTTGGTAGCCATGAGCTTAACCAACTTGAATCTGGACCATTAGGATTAGCATGAGCCCATCCGGTTTGTGTTTGGTTAAAAGAGCCAAAAGGAACGAGTGTGTTTTGTAGTAAAGGGCCAGGAAAAGTCATGGGTTGAGGGAAGGTTATGGGCTCAGAAAATTGGCCTGGGACTGGAAAGGCTATAGGGTTATTTGAGCGATATATAGTAGCAGCAGGGTTTAGTGGAGGAAGGGAAGTAGGGCAAGAACTGAGTTCAGGGATAAGAGGGTTAGCTGGGCTCGCACTCAAATTTTGAGAACTGGGTGGTGGCGTTTGTAAGGCCCCGTGAAAACTTGTACTCAAAACTGGGTAGCTCGTTGTGCCAAGTCCCGAATATATGTTAGGAATGTATAAAATTAAGCGAGCCGCGGTTCAGACCCTTTTGGTACTGATCTATATTATAAAAAGTCAAGAAATACTGTTTTCCAGGAAATGCAATTCTGCGGTCTAGAATGCGGTCGCATAACAGATATGCGGACAGCATAATCGACGCAAAGTGAGTCAGTGTGTTGGTCAAATTGGAGGTTAAATATGCGGTCCAATATGCGATCGCATAACGGATATGCAGACCGCATAGTCGTCGCATATTTCCCTTGGGATTTTGTGAGGGGCAGTTCTGCGGTGCACTATGCGATCGCATAATGGGTATGCGGACCGCATTTCTGCCACATACCCAGGCAGTGTGTTCAGATTTTGGGAGCACTTTTGCGGTCGATTCTGCGGACTGCATTTCTACTCTGCGATCGCAAAGTGCGATCGCATACCTAACTCGGGCTCCTATTTTTCTAAATTTTAAATCCGACCCCGTCTTCAATAAAACACCTAACCCTTTATTTTAACATATTTTCTGAACAAAACTAGAGAGAGGTGAGAGCATTTTAGAGAGAGAAGAAGGAACCCAATATTTAAATCATCCAAATCTTGCATCAATCCTCAAGAATCAAAGAACCCAATCATAAGTTCTTCATCTAAGAGGTAAGGTTCTAAACCCTAGACTTTAATTTCGAGTTTGGAGTAAAAGATGGGTTATTGAGGTATGATTCTTGGGTGTTTTAGTGTTATGTATACATGCATGTACAACTTAGGTTTATGGGAAGATTATTGAACATAAATAAGTAAAGATTAGGTTAAGGAATGAAGGAAATCTTGTAAAAGAGATTAGAAATCAAGATGCTCAACTAGTATTTGATAAAATGCTCAAATGAGCTAGAATTATGAATATCTTCCTAATTTGGGTTCAACTTTGTTATGTCTCGAAGTATATGGGCATGGCTAGAATTTTCGGAACGTTGTAGTAACTTAAGGAAAAGCTCTTTGAGGTATGTATGGCTAACTTTAACTCTTGTAGAATCCCCTTGTTATGACGAGCATACGGTATGTGTACCTTTTATGAAAATATATGAATTGATTGACTTAGTTGATTTCCATACCACCAAGTTATATGTGATTGTGCGAAGTGATTTGATGTGCCTATCTTATTATGTGCAAAGTTTGTAAATGCTTGAGGATGTCGACATGGAAGTATATGTTAACGGATGAAAGAATCTTAATGTGTCCAAACGTGGGAATGTGTATAGTGGCGTAAATAAATGGCAACAAACCAAGTGTGTGTGTGTGTGTGTGTGTGTGAATATGGTTATGTGGTAAGAGCTGTGTAACAAATGATAGAAAAGAAATCGCAATTGATGTAATTGAAACAATGGTGGTAATATCATCTGTGACTTGTTGTGGGCAATTATTGTTGTGACTTGAATTGTATACGGGTTATTGTATATGATGGAATTGGTATTGATGTTTATGAAAATTCTTGTGAATTGTTGTTGTTGTGAAATGATATTCCGGATGGCCTGAAGCCATGTGATTGAACTGTGAACTACTATTGTTGTGTGAACTATAATTGTCCGATGGGATCGGGTTGCGCGCCGCAACACGAAGTTATAAGGTGTGGGTTGTGGTGATAAGGGTGGCCGAGGTAATAAGGGTGGTCGAGGTAATAAGGGTGGAAAAGTGATCGAAATCACTATTGAAATAAAAATCGTGAAAGTTATGAAATCATTGATGTGATGAAATAATGTTGAAAGGGGAAAATGAGAGATTGTGAAGTTTGTTTGGCTTTGGTTGTTCCTTTCATGTGCATTTGATTGTTGATTCTATTACTGTTTGTTATCTATGTATTTCTTGATTTTACTTGGGGTAAAGTTTGTTCATACATACCAGTACAATTCAAATGTACTAACGTCCCTTTTGCCGGGGGCGCTACATTCGTGTTATGATTGTAGGTGGTTCCATAACAAGTACTCCAGCCCACCGAAAGTAGCACTCATTCACCTCCCGTCAGCTGAATTGGTGAGCCCATTTCCTCTCGAGGCCCTGCGTGGCTCATGCCGCTTATCCTCTCGAAAATTTTATTTTTGTATTTGCATAAGGTATAGCCGGAGCCTTGTTACTGGGAAGTATTGTAACACTCTTCTGTATCTCTAGAGGCTCCGTAGACAGAAAATGTGGGTTATGTACTTATGTATTTTGGGCAGTATAACTTGTAAACCACGCTAAGTAACTATGTATGTTATGTAAATCTCGTAAGAATGTGTTTAAATTTATAAATGGCTATTTCACTTGGTTAATGGGTAATGGAAACGCAGGGTATCACGTGGAATAGGAAAGGCACCCAGGTTCGCTTGGCTGGGGGCTACCCGGTCGAGCGCCGGTCGCGCCCCTCGATTTTTGGGGCGTGACAGCGTTTGGACTCGGTAGACCATGGATGATTGTGGGGTGAGAGGAGGTGTATTGAAACGTGGGTTACCTCCGACGGAAGATTGACCAGCGTCAACCATGGCACCCACTTGTGAGATGGCCATTTGAGATTGAGCTGATGGAACAGGGGACTGATGACAACTGAAGCTCATCTGGTATAGCATTTCCTCCATTCTTTTCGATGAGGAAGCAAACCCCGACATTCTAGCTTCGAAGCTCTTGTCTTTCATCCATCTGTACGAACCTTTTGGATGTTTCTTCAACAATTTTTTTCCAACTGAACTTCGAGCCTCTTGACATCGTCATCTCCGGTTGATTTTTTTGTTTGTCCACCATCTTCTCCGGCCAGAACCGGAGCTCTGATACCAAATGTAATGGTAGAGCTGCTGTTGAGCTCAATAGAACAGTGAAAAGGAAAAGAAAATAACAAAAGAGAAAACTAAAATTGCATAATCATCGGTAACGATTACATGTACTAACTCCCTATTTAATCTGCTCAGAAGGAATAATCTAACTAACTCATTCAGTGGGTGACACGTGACAATCTTCTAGAGACTATCATTATTTATCAGCTAACATATCTAATGTAATATTTAAATATTGGGCTAACTCTCTTAACTACTGATGGCCCATACTGACTACCTTGGTGGCCCAACTATCCTAAGCCCAAGTTGCCTCTTTGTTCTCTATAATCTCTCTCTCTCGTTTGCAGGGTTCAAAGTATTTGTTTCATTGTTCAACAAGATATCACATAATTATCCTACGCATGAAAATAATTTATATTGTGTTTTGAAAGTTATATCTCATTTATTGAATTTAGAGAAGTGTAGATAAACTACTCATAAAATTTTTTGCGTAAACTGTGCCGTTAGGAAATAAAATTTTCTAATATGCTCAATCCTTATTTTTAGTTCAATTCTTTTGAGTCTATATTTGATATTAATTTGACCAACAGGGGTTATGGTGGAGCGGTAAGTACTCCTTCATCCTTAACCAGAGGTCTCGGATTCGAGCCCTGTGTATGGAGTCACCTTTTTTAGGAAGCGCTTTTCTCACAATGTGGAACTCTCCGGCGCGAATCCGAATTTAGTCGAGCCCTAGTACGGATACCGGACACCAGGTGGTAAACAAAAAAAATATTAATATGTAAATTTGTAAATAAACTTTTGTTTGGTATTATATAAACAAATCTGTAAATAAACTGCACATAAACATTGGGAAAACTTTGAAGAATAATGGGCCGGGTTATGTTGTCCAACTCATGTGAACTAATTACTGTATATTGTAACGTTGATGTATAAACTAATAAATGTTCCTAAATGTTAAATCCTTATTATGAGGTGAAAAAATTTACTATTATGAGTTCAAGTCTATATTAAAATTTATTTTTTTGGTCAATATTCTATGCATTTTTATTAATAAAAGCAAAATTCGCGTGCAACGCACATATACTAAAACTAGTTTTCTAATGGATGTCGCCTCTCTCTGTCTGTTTAAGAAAGAACATATTGTTTGCAGGGTTCAAAGTATTTGTTTTATTCTTCAAAAAGATAATAACATACCATAAACAGAAATTATAATGTAAAGATCCACACATTTTAAAGTTATTTGAGTTGCAGAAGATTATTCCAATATTTCGTATAGAGTTTAGAGGGGGTGAAGAGAGTTTTTCTATGTAGTTAGAACAAGCAAAAGAACCCTAATTAAATAAGATAACTCTTGTTTAGGTGTCGCATTTACTGCCCAGCCTATTAGGATCGAAAAAAATATGTATAATGCGGAAGCTAGTAAAGTAACACTTGACGACGATAAATCAAATAACAAAAGAGAAATATACTAAAAGGGACACAAATATTTAACGTAGTTCGGTCAACCGACCTACGTCTACGGCGGAGATGAGCAATCCACTATATAAAAGAGAGTACAAAATATCGAGAGAACAACCTCACGAAGAGGCAAACACAAGTGACACACTAACACTTGTCCCGTAAAGTTTTTCCCCTAAACATGACTCTCAAACCACATATGCCTACATTGTGAATGCTATTGAATGAGAAGGAGGGATGAAATCCAAACCTTTTCCTACGAGAAAAAGGACTAGCCAAATATGAGAGATTTATAATTCCCTTCTATAAAAAAGAAAACCCAATTATGGTAAATATGTTGTCATTTCCTTCAATATATAGGAAAACCAAATATGGTAGAGAAAATCAGGACAACACCTAACACAACTTATGTGTCCTTTTTTGTTTGTCTCGTTTTAATTTTTAGGATTGACCATATGGGTGACCCGAATTATTTTTTTCATTTTGAAAGTCAAGCATAATTCATATATATCACTTTGTATTTGACGATGTAATCTATTAAACCACAATCAGATTAGAATTATTTCAGGCGTATGCCCATCTCCCTCTCCAATTGTTTTAATCACCTTTTCTATCTCCCAACCTATGGCAAACTAAAGCTGCTGTTTTACTTCAGGCCAAAGGTTGCATATTAGTATCTCACATTCTCTACAACAACAACAACAAAACAAAAAAAAAAATCAATGAAATCTTATGGAGTATGGGAAGATAAATATGTACGTAGACGATCTTACTATGAAAAGGTAAAAAAATTATTTCCAATAGACTTTTCGCTCATATCTATTCGTTGAAACAAAGGACCACAAGCTCAAGCCCGATGTATCAGAAAGTTTCGGTACTGAAGAATTTATTGGGGTTAGAACGTAAGGTACTATGGTTGTACATGCACGAACAAGCCCCCAATGCCCATAACCAATATTCACAGACAACTTATGGGATCAAGATTTGGCAGATCAATGGGTGAAGTGGTACATTGAATATGTGCTGAGGCACAAGTTGCCACAATACATATATGTTAATTTATTATCCACGCATATTGAAATTAATTTCACTTATAAAAAAAATGATTTTTTTTTACTAATGCACAACGGCAAAAGGCATACCAAAATTGATTGCTTATAATTACTTATTACTTTTAATTAACGTTGTTTCACATAATTGTCATGTCCTTCTGACCCAAACTAATAAATTCGTGTTGTCTAATGGTACCAATTAACTAGTACATGATCAAGATGTTTATTGACAAGAGAACGATAATAATTGTAAAAATAACACGGTCTAGCCAGTTTTCGGACTGATAATTCAAAAATAGCTCGCGTTTGCCAAGTCAATGAAAAATAGTCACTATTTTGCTGCAACAGAGACCGATCCAACATAATATACTGGAGTTCGGTGCACCTGTATATGAACTTCCAGCATATTATGTTGGACCGGTATACTTTGCTGGCTCCAGTATAATATATTGGAGACTAGAGCACCGGTGCTCCAAACTCCAGTATATTATGCTGGACCGGTATATTATACTGGAACTTCAGTATATTATGCTGAAGTATTTTTCGGATTTTGAACAGTGTTTTCGTTCAGATTTATCTTTAAATGAAAAGTGACTAAATTTCGATTACTTTTGAAATTGAGCTATTTTTGAACGACCACTTGTAAATCTGACTATTTTTGAATTTCTCCCATAATAATTCACGTTCCAAACAAAATCACGTCTTATTTTTTTGGAATGCTTTTACTATATCCTGTTTAAACTTCCAGTATTATTGTCGTTGTCCCGCGATCATTATAACCTGCATTAATTGAAAATAAATAGAAGTTAGAACTTAGTTATCACTACAAAATTACAATAAGATCCCAGACGTTTTACATATGATTTTCACTAATACAATTTTTTCCGACGTATTTTTCTTCTATGCATGACATTCTTAATTATTATGCAGGTTCCCCCGGGGGTGGGAGGGGGGAACCTGCATAATAATTAAGAATGTCATGCATAGAAGAAAAATACGTCGGAAAAAATTGTATTAGTGAAAATCATATGTAAAACGTCTGGGATCTCCTACCCCCTACCCCCTCTTCCAAACCCCTAACCCAAGAAGGAAAAATGAAATAAAAAGCAAGGGTGGCATCCATGAAGTAGATGTTTAACAGTAAAAGGGATCGAGCAGGTGAAGCTAGCAGCTAGCTATTAATAGTTTTCAAGTCTTATTACTTCAAAAAAGTATTTTTGAAAAGAAACTATTTCTTCTATTTCTCTAAAATTGTTTCTGTTTCTACTCAAAATCACTTTTTACTTTCAAAAGCTTGGCCAAACACTTCAATTTTGAAAAAAAAAATTGCTTTTGACTTTGGAGAAGCTTGACCACACATGCTTCTCCAAATTTGTAGTTTTCAACACTTTGTTAATAATTCCATATTGTACCACTTTTTTCATCTTAATTAAGTTGCCTAATAACAGTCCGACAAGCTTACATCAAGTAGTTTTGAATTTTCTTAGAAATGCAATTCATATTTATTTATTTTTTTGCAAATTTCAAAATTAAAGGGTGTTTGGTACGAAGGAAAATATTATTTACCTAGAAAATGTTTTCATGGAAAATGAGTGGTTTTATTACTTATTTTCCCTTGTTTGGTTGGTGAGTGAAAAACTTTTTCCGGAAAATATTTTTTAGTGTTTGGTTACAGAGTAGAAAATATTTTTTATGCTACTTTCCTCACTCACCCCTTCTCCAAGTCCGCATGTTTCAAATGCTCTCCCCCCCCCCCCCAAATACTCAACCTCTGTTTTCTTCAACAATTCAATGATTTTTCTAAAAATTCAAACAAACCCAAAGGAACTAATGTGCTGCTTTTTTCTTTTTACGCAAAATAACGTTGAAATTTATGATCCATAAATATAAAGAAAATACTCTTTTTTTGGTTGAAAAGAAAGTACTTTTTCTACAATATGAAAATAAGGTAATTATTTTATTGAAATAAATGAAAATACTTTTTTCTAAATCATAAGAAGAAAATACTCATTTTGTTGAAATGAAAGAAAATATTTTTTCTAAATCATGAAAAAAAAATACTTCAAATGAAATAAAATATTTTTTCTATATCATGAAAATAAAGTACCTTTTTTTGTTAAAATGAAAAAAAAAATACTTTTTTTATATCATGAAAAGAATATACTCATTTGTTAATGAAAAAAATTTTATCTATAACATGAAAAAAGTACTATTAATAATATTTTTATTTAGGATGGGGGTGGGAGGCAAAGGTTGGGGTGGGCGGGGTTGGAGTGGTGGTGGGTAGGGTGGGTGAGGGTGGGTTGGTGGGGATGGAAAATAAGGCGGGGAAGGTTGAAAAAGAGTTTTGGAAAATATTTTTCTTCAATTGGAGAAAAATAAGTTCATGAGAAAAATATTTTCTAAAGTATTTAATCCAACCAAACATGGAAAGTTGGAAAATATTTTCCTTTCATACCAAACACACCCAAAAAGTCAAACAATTTTCCCCTTTTGCTTACCCAAATAATAATAATTTGATAGTTAATGAAAGTGTATGTTTTTTGGTGCAGAAATTGTTTTAATTTGTATATGCTTAAAGAATTTGTGAGAAGTATAATAGAAATCCTACTTATTTGAAACAAGAATCTGCACGGAGTGACCTTCCACGCGTTCAGTGTTTATTATTTGAACATGTTAAAGAATACGTCAGCTTAGTACCCCTTGTGTTAGGATTTGGTCACCGTAAGGGGTCGTTTGGTATGGTGTATAAGAATAGTGCGGAATAATGTGTATTAGTAATGCATGTATTAGTAATGCAAATATTATTTCTTATTTATTGTTTGGTGTGGTATATTAAAATTATAATGCATTGCATAATTTTTAAAAAAAATAGTTGCTTACAAAAATGTCCTCCATATTCTCTAGCTTTAAGGGACTTTAAGGACAATTTTATCTTTAACCATGCTAATGCATGCATTAAAGCCTTGGTATTACTAATGCCATGGTTTTCTATGCATTACTTATGCATAGGATAATGCCAAGTATGATGTATAACTAATACAAGTATTAGTTATACACAAGTTGGAAAAAGGTACCAAACAAGGTATTAGTAATGCATAAAGCTAATGCTAGCATTATTTTTTCTAATACCTCCTACCAAACGACCCCTAAGCATATTATGGTGATTACTAGGATGCACCTGAAATTTTAACGATCAACATAAGCAATGAAAGAAAATATTTTATTATGAATATCTTTCTGAAAGCTCTCTACAATTCTCACAAATCTCCACACATAAAATAAGCTATCAATATCTATATTTATAATAGTATGAGACTTATTTCAACTAGAAACATGAAAGCCTATTCCTATATTTATTCTAACAATCTAACTGCAAATCATATTTAGACATGAATTAAATAAACCAAATCCTAAATAATTAAGGTTTCCTACTACAACTTTGAATTAGTTTTCCAACATTCTCCAGTAATTCAAAGTTGTATACGCTTGACTTGTTCGTTGTGCAGTTATGTTGGAGCACTTCTCTCCAACTCTCACTTTTGATGAAGCACATGTCTCCATTCCTCGATTTGTTGAAGCACCTGTCTCCAATTCACGTTGATACACTTTGTCACCAACACTTAATTTTGTTGAAGCCCCTGTTTCCAATTCACGTTGATGCACTTTGTCACCAACCGTTGATGCACTTTGTCACCAACACCCAATTTTGTTGAAGTCCCTGTCTCCAGCTGACGTTGATGCACTTTGTCACCAACACCCGTTGATGCACTTTGTCACCAACATTCAATTTTGTTGAAACACATAATCAACTTCTAACCTTTTTTAAACTTCTCTCCAACTTTTAGAGAAGAGTTTCTTCATCTTGTGCTATATCTGTTGCACCTCTTTAACTTTTTTTCTTTTTGAATATGTCTTGAAACTTTTTATCGAATAATCTAATTTTGTTGACAACTATCTATGATTTTTGCCAACATATTTTTTGGTCAGACGGGTGGCACACATTGGCTAGCGCCGCCCGCCGGCAGCGGAAGCTACTTGATTCTCTCCTAAGATCGTAGAAGCTCTGATACCAATTTGAAGAAAAATATTTTATTATAAATATCTTTCTGAAAGCTCTCTACAATTCTTACAAATCTCCACATATAAAATAAACTATCAATACCCCTATTTATAATAGTATGAAACCTATTTCAACTAGAAACATGAAAGTCTATTCCTATATTTATTCTAACAATCTAACTGCAAATCATAGTTAGATATGAGTTAAATAAATCAAATCTTAAATAATTAAGGTTTCCTACTACAACTTTGAATTAGTTTTCCAACAAGTAGGTTATGGTAATCACTGAAATTTTTAACCAAAAATCTACTATGAAGGAGCATGCTTCCAAATTCTTTTAGGAAGACTATTTTCTAAAGATTCGGGGTCAAAATCTAAAAGGTGGCAACGAATGATCCTATTTGTGCAAATCACCCTATTGGCAACGGGTAAAATGCACCAGTAGCCACTTTTAAGCTTGCTATTTAAATATAGAATTTTTTACATACATATACACTATTGGAAGTTTTATTATCTTCCCTACTCAAGTTTCACTTTAGTTACCTCCTATATACAAAATTACCAATTATGTACATTTTTAGGATTTAAGGATAATTAATCAATTCCTACAATCACTCCCACTCCCCCCACGTTTCTCTCTGTATCCCACTTCCCCCTCCCCCACGTATCTTGCACAAGAGAGCAGCAATTCCATCATTGATAGCCATTAAAAAGCTTTGAAGCTTTGAATTCGAATTTGAGTTTTCAAAAAATATTATTTGATTGAATTGGGTGTTGTTGCAAACAATTGGGAATTCTCCCTACGTCTCTCTCTATCTCTCAATCCCTAATTCCAGTAATGTAAAGCAAAGGACAGTGATATAAAGCAAAGGAAAAGAGGGCAGCAATTCCATACCATTGACAGTCATTAAAAAGCTTTGAATTCGAATTTGAATTTTCAAAAATCATTGTTTGTTTGGATTGGGTGTTGTTACAAACAATTAAAAATATGGTTTGAAGTTTATATCTCAATTTTGAGGGTGTTCAGGTGAAGATTAGACCTGATTTTGACTGAATTTCAGATTGAAACTCGAAGAAGAAGAAGAAGAAGAAGAAGAAGAAGAAGAAGAAGAAGAAGAAGAAGAAGACGACATGGCATACATTATACTGCAGAAATTGTAGTAAAGTTGTAGAAAAATTATATTTTGTTGTTTATATATATATATTTTTATTTAAATATTATATGAAATTAAATATTATATGAAAGTTGAACAATATTGTATAGAAATTGTATTTACGTTGTATGATATTGTAGTTGTATATAACTGGATAGAAATAATGTATGAAAGTTGTAGATAAGTTGTATAATATATAATTAGTTGTATGAAATTTATTTTTACCATATATAAATCAGATACAAAATATACGAAAGACATATTGTATAAAATTTGTATAAAAATTATATTTAAGTTGTATAATATTTAGATGTATTTAACTGGGAAAAGATAATATATGAAAGTTGTAAATAAGTTGTAAATAGGTTGTATACTATATAATTAGTTGTATAAATTTATTTTTACTATGTAAGTTGTTGTAGATATTCAAATTTGCATTAAATTTGTACAAAATTTATTTTTAATTCGTATGTTGAAGTACCATACATTGTTCTTTTCTGATTAGTTGATTTATTAAGGAAAGAAAAGTAGAGAATAAATTCCAAATCAACTCATGTGCACTGATTCATTTTTGTTTGAATGGAAAACTTGAATATTGATGGGAATTGAATGATTTTGGTGGAGAAATTTCGAGTTTCACATTAAAAGTGCCACCGTTCCACTTCGGAGAAACTGAGTTTTATGTGAAATTTGAATTTTGTGTGAGAAATTAACTGAGCAGCATAGATTCTTGTTGGAAATACTAATACAAAGTTGAATTTAAAGTTTGGAGGCGATTGAATTTAATCTGAAATCTGCTAAAACTTCAAATCTACTCAATTATACTTTTTGATCCAATTGCGATTAATTAGTGTTGTAGTTTGACAATGTTGTTATGAAATTGTTCAATTAAAGCATAATAGAGCAATCTTATAAGAAAAATTCACATGTTTTTCTTATTTATCCTACTTGTCACAGACTCACAAGCATATGTATTCTGTGTTTTGTTTTCAAATATTTATGCAGTGATTATTGGAAAAATAAAACTTTATTTGACTTTCAATGAAAACCAAAATGAGTTTTCAAACGCTGTTTTTCTTAGAAAACAAAAGAAAACTAAAATCCAACCCAAACGGCTATTGGTTGTCATGAGAACTAGTACATGGTATCTCTTTTCAACAGAAAATGCGGAAAAACAGAACTAAAAGAAAAGGAAAATAAATATTCTGTAAACAGTACTGTATCATTTTTCTTTTTTTTTTTGTAAGTAACTGAAATTCTATTTGTTATGGCTTAATACACAACTGGAAGGGGTTATTAAAAGAGGAATGGAGAGAAAATAGGAAAAAAATATAACTAAATCCCCTAATTTAAGGCATTAATTATGGATTGTATATATTTTATAACTAAACCATGTTTAGGCTGGGTAAAATAAAAAAACATGAATATTTTTCGTAATAAGGTTTCAAATAATGTATAGGAATGAAAAAATACCTTAAATATATTTACAATTTATAATGTATTTAAAGATTAACCAATTTGCCCAAACTTCAGGCCTAAGTATCTTGAGTTTGTATCCTGAATTTTTGAGCTGCTAATTTGAAATTCAGGACTAAGTGTCCTAAATTTATGAACTGTTAATTTAAAATTCAGGATAAAAAACTCGAATTCTTGACACAATTTTCGACACAATCTTAAAGTTTGAGCAAATTGACTAATATTTAAATATATTATAGTCTATGAATATATTTTAAATAGAGAAATTTTCATAAAGCACTATCTTTTAGTAGTAATTAGCCATCGATAGATACCATTTGCTATATTACAGATTATAGATACCTTTTCTGTGGTTATAAGATGTATTTGATGTATTTAAGCTATTGTATTCATGAATACAGTAGCAAAAATAGGCGTAAATCAGGGAAGTCCAGCTAATTAGTTGTTGTATTCGAGTGTATTCGACATGGAGTGAAACATGGGATTACAAGTGGACAGATTATTGTATTCAACTGTATTCACGGCGTTAAATAAGGAATTACACTGTTTTTAAAACGGAAAGTGAATCAATTAACATAATAGACTCCTAATATAACTCAACAAACTCAATTATAACACACAAATTTTGTATTTTCAGTTATAAAAAAAATTCTCAACCGAAAAATACCCCAAAAACATAGCCATCTTCAGAGAAATTATATAATACATCTGAATGCATAACTTATATTAATTAAAAAAATATATGAATACATTCATGGCATATAACAAGACAGTCATTGAAATACAATGAAAAAAAAGACAATCTTCGAATCGTTGAGAAGGAAAGAGAAAAATCGTCGAATCGAGTGGCTTTAACATTTACAGCGATTGACGAAGAGCTCACGGCCATGGAAGCTCCACAAGGTCACGTACTTCTCTCTTTTTCTGCCATAGTTATACATACATAACCTCTGAAACCTCCATTTCCACTTCCTCCAAATTGACAGAATAATTAGCTGAAAACAACAAACAATGGATCACTACAAAATATTAGGGGTTAACACGAAGCGCGAGCAAGGAAGATATTAAACAAGCGTTTCGAAAATTGGCAATGGAATTTCACCCCGACAAGCACGCACATCACCGCAACAGTTAAAGGAAAATGCTACTCTAAAAAATTTGAAAGAACGAGAGAGAAAAATAATACAAAGAGTATTTTATGGCTTAAGAGTAGGAGGTAGTCATAAATAGATATTTGACCATAAAATTAAAAAGGTATCCATTGAATATAATTTTTTAAAAGGATATTTATTTAATTTAAAATAAATATAGTATCAACCGGAGGTAAAAAATCCTTTTAAATATCATTGCTTAAAAGTGGTTACCTGGTGTCATTTCTACATTTGTAAGGCTGCCCAGGTGTGAAAGACTTGAAGCAGGCCCAAATAATATGGATTACAGTCCATCTCGAACTATATCCGGTCCAGGCCCATTAAATATGGAATCCAAATTCTTACTCGAGCACCTAGCTTCATCTTCTCATACAATTTCACTGTAATTTGATCAATCTCCACACACTCACTCTCTCTGTAGAAGAAATGGAGGAGAAAATAAGCTGCGACGGCGGTCACGAATTCAAGCTGCTGCTCTCATGTCCTTCTGGTTTATCTCCTTCACAGGTCACTTACTTACTTTGCTCATTGTCTGTTTTCTCTCTTCGCTTTCTACATTTTTATTATACTCTTTTTTGTAATCTGAATGTGCTTTGGGTAAAAGGTGTCGGTTGTTTTCGATGAAGCATACGACAGGATTCCCCATTCCGATTCTTCTTTGGAGCACTCCATTTCCGAGGTTTTGTTTCTAATTCTCTTCCTTTTAAGAATTAGATTTAAAGTACTTTAAATGACAATCTTGTAATTAGAAATGTTTAGAGAATATTTTTGAAAAAAAATCATAGTTTAAGAAAGAAAATGTTTGATTTCCAAATAGTAATGGTTTCATGTAAAAATGAAGCAGAATTAATACAATGCAAATAGAGCTGTTGCTTTTGTTGATCGTGAGAATCACACTTGATTAAAAAACCAAATACCAAACTCTAATTTTCTAGGTAATTGTCTGTATGTTTAGGCTGATAGATCAGAAAACTATAATTACTCGCTTGGGGCAATACCGGAATTTGTTCTGAATCTTTTGATTGGTATAACGTGTTGTCATGTTTTTAGATATGGGATGCAAGAGTTCAACAAAGTTCATCCCTTTACAATGGAACGAAGTTTAGGGTATGCTCCACTCTTCTTCCATTGCATTTATCATTTAATGTTTATATTGAACTATAGATAGTTTGGTTATATCTGTTCAGTCTAGAATTTGGACAATGTAGTGTTGTCACTTTGATGACCACAGTTGCAGCTCCATTACTTATAAGAGAGTTTAGTTAGTCATTTCTAGTTTATCAGATACACCCAAATATGATATGCATAGAAGCTGCATATCTTGTGTGTTATTTCCTTCTAAAAAAAAAAAGAATGTTAAATATACTGATACTTTTACAGTATGGAGGATACAATTTTGATGTAGGAAATGATCCCAAGCAACAGCCTCATGTTTCCCTTCAGCTTGGTCTGACAGATTATAGGTTCTTCTCTATCTTGCGTCTTCTTTCTTCCTGCCTTCCTTTTTTCTACATGTTTTTCCATTTAATGTGCATGTAATGGAAAACATATACCCATCCAGTGCAATTTGGACAGGCTAATGTTACTGTCCCAAACTTATATCAGCATGTCGAAATGGTAAATTATTAATGAATTGTTCTTTATTTGTGTCGCTAAAATCTTGGGTGAAATATGAGAATTTGTGTATGCCTGCAATGTGCCGTCAACACATTAATTTGGTCCATGCATTACCCGAAAAGAAGAGCAAAAATACGGAACAATATAGAAAATACAAATAAAATATTCTTACACTTGGACTTTTCTACTCAGGACATTTGTGGGGACAAATTTAAGTCCTATTTGGGAAAGATATCTTGTTCCTTCTGAAGGTAAACTTCCATGAAATACAATTGTTTATTGAGTTGCTTCTTCCTAAGGGAACGACTGTTCCCTGCACATCTCTAATGTATCTGCTACCATAAACTGCAATCTATTTCTTTTTTCTTTTAGTTTCCTTTTCTATACTCTTTCGCTTTCCAACATAAGGTTTGCAGCTAATTTGATATCTTATGAATTCTAAGAGGGATAAGTTACAAGGTTCTTATGTGATGCAGAACTGCATATAATATTGCACAGAGCAGGCACTTCAAGTATATGAAAAGGGATGAAAATGTTTCTGACTGATGTTCCAACTTGCGAGATCAAAATTCGTTTGTGCTAAAAAAATGTGACTTGGTTTTCTGCAGATGATTGCATACAGTGTCAGCACACATCAAGTCCTCTGGGTAATGGTGCAGTTGTGGAGACTTCTGATAAGAAAATACTTGTGCTTCAGAGAAGTAATAAAGTTGGAGAATTTCCCGGATATTTTGTTTTTCCTGGAGGCCATCCAGAGGTATCTCATCTCATGTTGTAAGGACACCTTTGAGATAATGGCAACAAAATTCTGATAAATATAAGCTTTCACAACTCAAAATGGGAGAGCGAAAATGGTTGTAACCCAGCAAGCTACTCAAAACCTTTCATATTTAATAACGTGTGGGCTATGGCAGCAAAAAGCAGTCATATTTCCGTTTGTCAATTGGTACTTAATGATGTTCACCATTTAGACCTTTAGCTAAACAGTGTTTTTAAGTTGGGTAACTTGTTATTCTATATTTCGTTAAATTCACATGTTTATAATGTAACCACCAACTTGTGTGACCTTATCTGACATTGCTTTCTGGAATTGTAAGCTTTGTTTTAAGTTTATTTAATTAGAAGATCACCTAAGGGATTTTGAATGTGTGACTGCTTTCATGCAAAGCACTCTTCTTTTGCGTCAAGATTAAGCTGTGGAATCTTTGTTACTACACTGCCCAAATATGTCCGGATAATAAGCAACACATGGCATGATTGTATTTATGCTTTTAACAGCCCCAAGAAGTTGGAATAATCTCCCATGAAGGCTTCCAAGAGCTGAATCAATGTCGCACAATTAACAACAAAGTTTCTCAGGAAATGTTTGACAGCATTGTCCGTGAAGTTGTTGAAGAAATTGGAGCTCCTGCAGATAGCCTTGTAAGTGGTGATCTGTGTTACTCTAATCGCCTTCTTTCTTTCTTCTATAGCCTTCCCAAATCCAATTTGTTATAGAAATTAACACCACAAAATTGGGAGAAAGGAGAGTGCTTTCTCTTTCTTTTTCTCTCTCTTCTCCATAATTTGTTTTTTCCCTGTTCTTCTTCTTTTTTTCTTTTTTTTGGTGTGTGTGTGGGGGGGGGGGGGTATGTGACTTTTTCTGGTCTCTGTAATTTGTTAGGATGATGATTGATTTCATTGTCAACTCCTATCTAAACTTTCCACTTCGCACTGCTCTGTATAACCATGTAATTCCTGTATGGTCAAAACTTTTTGGGTAGCAGACAAGTGAAATGGATCAAGTTTGTAATCTGGAAGGAGAAGAGAAGGACCTGGATAAGCGATATCACAGACTGGATAAATATAATGTCTAATCAACCTTGTATCAGGGCTCAACCTGATTTTCCTTCTGGTTTTTGTAATATCAAATAGCACAATCACGTTGAATGTTGAGAATTATCATGCTTGTCGGTTTGTCGTATACAAAAGTCATTTAACTGTACCTAGATTTTTTTCTTCTTCTTTTTTCTTATGTGGCCCTAATAGGAAAATATGACCGTGTATTTCGAGTAACGCATGTTTCTTATTTCTCACTTAATTTGTCAGCTATAACATTAAGATCTACCTCAAAACTGTAATCAAATAATTTACCAAGATTATTAAATGTACCACTTTAATCAAATGTAGTGTACATAATGTAGGACACATTGATTGTCAGTTACAAAATAAAGTTGCATTTGTAAGCTGATCAGCTGGAGACTGGTGACTAATTATGAATATGGCTGTCTGCAACTCTTGAGGGGGCTGTTTTTACATGCACCCTTAGATTGTTGTTTCCTTTCTGATAAGATTGCATCATTTTAGGATTCAAATATTTAGAAGTCACCTAACTCTTGTTCTTTATTCTTTATCTTTGATGTTATATCAGTCCAGCCCCATCTTTATTGGTATATCCCGAAGAGTAATGAATGTTAGGCCAACTGCTTTTTTCTTCATCAAATGCAATCTTCAGTCTGATGAAATTCAACAATTGTATTCTAGCGCACAGGATGGCTTCGAGTCAACTCAGCTTTATGCTGTTTCAATGGTTAGTTTTACAAATTGTTAAAGTAGTTCTACTGACTTGTCTTATCTATTAATTTTTGCTCAACTGCTGTATGGATCCGCTTCTGCTGATCTCTGTGGAATCTATAGCTTAGCCTAGCAGGAGTCCCATGTGGAGGGAAAAGGACCATCTATAGCATGAGGTTTTGGTCTAATACACAATGCTAACAATGTAGTGCAACTGAAACTGTTGTAACAAGGAAAGAAAGTGTTACTGGAGTTAGTTAAAATTGGAGCCAATTGAAGCTTTTCGCTTAATTATGGATTCTGAATTTAATATTTATTTTTGGATTATCTGTTCTCTTTGAGATTCCTTCTGGAAATTTTTAGCATCAGTGTCATCTTTGCAACCATACAGAGCTCTAGTAGTTCATAGTATCATTCTGAAAATGTCTGATTCATCCCAATTTTATTGGGATTTTCTGTTTTTAATCTTGAGAATTACACTAATGCTACAAGGAAGTTTATTTCTGAGTTGGTGTACTGAATCTTTGGAATCAGGAAAAAGTCTGGTCTATAAATCATATTATGCCTTCTCTAGAATTAATTAGAGTTCTGTCTACATTTTTCTCAGAATCTTTTGTTTATTATGAGTTGCATGATGCAACTATAGCACTAGCTGCTGTGCCTGAGAGCAATAAAAAGTGATAATTGCAAATGATACCACTTTTGTCACGATCCAAACCGATGGGCCGCGACGGGCACCCAGTACCTTACTCAACCGAGTATCAACATAACGTATCTTTTCATGTCATACTGAGTCGGAAGGCTGCCGTGAGATAAGTAGAATACAACATGTGATACCAACTTATACATAAGACATACGAGCCTATAAGACCAAAATAACCACTCGTACACTGAATATAGGCCGACAAGGCCATACAATCTTTTACGTACATGACATCTGTCTACAAGCCTCTAAGAATACATAATTTTCATAAAGGTCGGGACAGAGTCCCGCCATGCCAAACAATACACGTCTGAATCATACTGACCAAATAAGCAACTTCGAAGCAAATGAAGCGCACCGACATCTTCCATTGAGCTGATAGCCTACTTGGAGGGCTCTCGACCTGTTTATCGGGACCTGCGGGCATGAAACGTAGCGCCCCCAGTCGCTTCTGCCTTACAGCTTCATGACATCAGTGATGCTTGTTCCTGGCATCTTCTAATTCTAAATATCACTGAAACCCCTTGAAGTTGATGAGATCCTTCTAGCCAAATAATCTGCTATCCTTTCAACTGAAATTGCAGAAAATCAACCTTAGAGGTATCTCCTTTTTGTCCTACCTGCGACCATTTAGCAGCTAACAGGGGCGGAGCTAGTCCATCGAGTACGGGTTCGGCCGAACCCAGTCGCTTTGGTCCAATTCATGTATTTGTTTTAAAAAAATCTATTGAATATGTATAAATTATTAATGTAGAACCCAGTAACTTAAAAGGATTAGAATCCCGAACCCATAAACTTCAAATCCTGGCTCCGCCTCTGGCAGCTAAAGTTAGCGTTTGTACTTGTCATGTGAAGATTGAGTTTGAACATTTTAAGACTTTTGTTATGTGCTGGACTACTTTATTTTATTTTTGAGTTCTTTCCTTGCATTTGTTACTCCTTATACTGTTGGACATTACGGGCATCCCCATTTCAAGACTGCTGATGGTATAGTGTATATCATATGTTGGCAATGATCCATTGTTTTGAGTATGTGTTGCTAAACGTAGTACAAGAGGTAATTTTGCTTCTTCTTCTATAAAAGAAAGGTTCATATTGCTTTAAACAGTTGAGGTCCATATTGCTTTAAACAGTTAATTTCATATTGTTTCTTTTTGTCAGAGTGATTTGGAGAACATGGCTTCTAAAATGCCCGGCTGCCACAGAGGAGGCTTTGCACTCTACAAATTAATGGTACAAGGTGCAAATAATAACTAATATCTTCATTGCGTTGATTGAGGATGTTGTATCCTCTTCATCTCTTGTATGCCTGATTTATACATGTTCGTCTTGCATTCCTTGATGTGCAACCCGATGCTTTCATAGGTCAAAAGAAAACTTTCCATGTAAATGAGCTCACCTGCAGATATGCGAGTTAGTCATATTGAATGGCAAGTTTGCTTCTTTACTTTACTATGTATTGAGCTGTATCAGTTGTATTTTGTTACTTCTGGATATATTGGAAAATTGGCTTGCATCCTTATAGCTTGTTGACCCCCCACCCTACCACATACACACGGGGATGATATTGGCTGTATCTCCAGTACGAAATATAAATTTGTGTCAGGTAGACCTATTAAGTGAGGTAAAGTGCCTTCTATTGAATGCTTCTTTTATTTCCAGCTCAAAGCCCTGGACGTGGATAATTCCAGTGGATAATTCCAGCTAGTTCACCATAGCAGCAGGAGCCTAGGAGGTCACCTGTTTGAGTCGAATACATCCTCTTGCAGAAATGCTGGGTAAGGCTGCATATAATAAACTTTTGTGGTCCGGCCTTTTCCAGGATCCTGCACATAGCGGGAGCTTAGTGCACTGGATTGCCCTTTCGCGGGAGCTTAGTGCACTGGGTTGCCCTTTCGCTTCACCCAAAAAGCTTTGTGATCTATGCTTTTGATTCTACTAAAGATTAAATATCATGGACTTTTACGGACATTCTTCACTACCATTTACACCAAATCAGCGTCCAACATTACAATTTTCTTTATTCCTCTTTGTTTTTCATGATTAACTGTGTTTTCTTTGTAGTACAAGTACAACTACTAATAAGTGAAAGTAATCACCTCAAGTCCTCAAACTAATTACGTTTAACTCAAACTTGGATAAGAATTGAACTACTCCTGTTTAGCCACTACTATTCAATTACGTCAATCAAAGTATTAGACTAAGAGGCCTGTTCGTTTAAGATTTTCAGCCATCCATATATCATTTGTAACGACCCAATCGGTCATTTTGCTTTCTAGATCCCCGTTCCCTTAATGGAGACTTTCCGTATATGCTTTTACTGTTTTATGAATTGCGGGGATGGTTGGTTTAGGTTTGAAAGGGTTCGGGTGGAAATCGGAACACTTAGTTCCTTAATAGTAACCTATGTTGGCCAAGTTTGACTTGAGTCAACGTTTTGAGTAAATGATTTCGGAACCGAAATTTGATGGTTCCAATAGGTTCATATGATGATTTTGGACTTGGGTGTATAGCTAGAATCGAATTCGGAGGTTCGTAGGTGGATTTGTGTTATTTTGCCGAAAGATGGCAATTTAAAGGCTTAGAAATTTGATAAGTTTGACTGCATGTTGACTTCATAGCTATCGTGTTTGAATTTCTGTTTCGGGACTTGGAATAGTTCCGTTTTGTCATTTGGAACTTGTCCGTAAAGTTTGGCGTCATTTCGAGTTGATTTGATAGGAATCAGACGCGCGGTTGTGTTTTTAGAAGCTCCTGCGTTTCATATTGATTTCATGTGTTTGGAGGTTCGATTCATGGTTTCAGATGTTATTTTGATGATTTGATTGCACGAGCGAGTTCATGTTATGTTTTTAGACTTGAATTGATGTTTGGTTTGGAGCCCCGAAAGCTCGGATGAGTTTTGAACAAGTTCTGGAATGGTTTTGAACAAAAGTCTGAGTGTTGGTGCTGCTGGTGCTCAAATATCGCAATTGCGAGCACCAGCATTGCAATTGCGAAGGTGACAATGTGGCTAAGTTATCGCAATTGCGAAATACCCTTCGCAATTGTGAAGCCTGCCATATTTTGCCTTGGTTCGCAACTGCGAACATTTGTTCGCATTTGCCAAACTCTCAGCTTCGCAATTGCGAAGCCTTTTCTCGCAAATGCGAGGTTCCTTAAGGCTGCCAGGATTCGCAAATGCGATCCCTGTCTGCAATTACAAGGGTTCGCAAATGCACTGCTACTGGTAAAAGGGCTAGGAGATGGAATTTTGAAGACATTCTCTCATTTTTTGAACCCTAGATTCGGTATGAGGCGATTTTGAAGAGGGATTTTCATTTACAATCTTTGGGTAAGTTATTTTGTTCAATTTCCAACTATTTTACATAGTTTTTGAGAAACTTTGGCTATGTTTTGAGATTATGAGAATTTGAATGTTGAGAGTCGATTTGAACTCGAATTTTGAAACAAAACATATGTATGGGCTTGTGAGGTTATGAGTAACATTTATTTACAAAAATTTCTGGAATTCGGGCATGCGGGTCCGGGGTGAATTTTAGGAATCTTCCAAATTGGGTTGGGTAATCACTCTAATAGTTAAATTATGAAGTTTTGAGCCCTTATTGATTAGCTTATACGATTTTGATTAGCTTCGGATTGCTCGCCTTCATTTGGGTAATTGTAGTGAGGTTAAAGAGCCGGTATGTGGACTCGAAAATGAGGTAAGTCTCTTGCCTAATCTTGTAAGAGGGAATTAACCCCATAGGTATTTAAATTTGTTATTTGCTACTAATTGTGGGTGCTACGTACGCATGAAGTGATGAGAGCGTGTGCGTAGCTAAAAATTCATGTTATGTCTGGGTAGACATAAACCTCTATCATGCTATTGGTTGCACTATTTGAACTCAATTTGCTAATTTAATTATTTGAAATAATAATGTAAAATTTGGTTAAAGATGATGTTAAATCGAGCTTCATTACTTAGGGACTTGGCAGAAATGTTTAGTCATGGATGGAAATTCATATTCTTTTATGGGCTTACCTTAAAGTTTTAAATGCATAATTCGTACTCCGAAGAGTTTTATTCCTGTGGATGGGGCCGAACACCTCGGCAATATATATATATATATACACAGACACACACACGACCTTGGTAGTATATATACACGATATTATGGATGTGGTCGTACGACCACGACATAACTCGTGCGTGTTGTCACTCGGAGTCCGATTATACTTGATATGTCTTTCATGATTTGAGGATTTATAAAATACCTGTTGAGCCCTTACTTACTGATATTAGCACGTGATATTGAGGACTTTTAGTTGTTATTTTATTAAAGGATTATTTAATTATTGCCTTTTATTCCATTGTTGATGTTGTATTTTATGCCTATTAAATATTCTGGTACATTATGTATATTGCCTACTAGTAAGTGTGCTTCTTCAAGGTTAGACTAGATACTTACTGGGTACACGTTGTTTACGTGCTCACACTACACTTCTGCATATATTATGCAGGTTCTGAGATAGGTGCATCGGGAGTTTGTCCGGGCACGCATCCGTATTACCCGGAGGCTTAGTGGCTGCTCCGTTTTGCAGCACCTGGAGCCTTCTCTCCTTATGTTTTTATCATTTCTATTTATTTTGTTCCATACAGCAGTTCTTTGAGAGTTTTGTATATTCTACTACATATTCCTGCACTTGTGACATCGGATTTTGGGAGCTCTAGTAGACACTCATGGGTTTTGATTATATAATTTACTATCTTACTTTCCCGTTTAGTTTATGCTTTACACTACTCCACTCACTTACTATTTCTTTCTGTATTAAATAAGAATCACAGACTTTAAGAATATTAAAATGAGGAATTAAATTGACCGTTGGCTTACCTAGTGGCGACATTGGGTGCCATCGTGTCCTTTAGTGAAAATTGTGTCGTGACAAATTGGTATCAGAGCTTTATGTTTACATAGGTTTCACGAGTCATGAGCGTCCTGATAGAGTCTTGCGGATCAGTGCAGAGATGTTCGTACCTATCTTCGAGAGGTTATAGGGTGTTAAGATACTTCTCTTTCTTCAGCTCCTTTCGTGCAGTTGATATTGCGCTAAGTATCTTTCACTTATTCTCTCACAGATGGTGAGAACGCGCGCGCCAAATATATTTGGTGGAGGAGGAGATGCTCCCTATGTTGCTAGAGGCCGAGGCAGAGGCCAGGGGAGGGTTCCAATTCCTGCTCGAGGACGGAGACGTCCTAAAGGTTCTTTCATCATACCACCAACGGATCCAGTGGAGGATCCTGTCATTGAGGAGCAGGGAGAGGTGCATGCAGCTGAGCAAGCCCCCTAGATTTCATGTTCGTGCCGGGATTTAAGGAGGTCAAGGACTGTATGTTGCGGTTCATGGATTCTAGATGCACGTTGATTTATTTCCAGCGGACCCAGCCACATCTCAGGCGGGAGGGGGAGCACAAACCCCTATTGCTCAGGCTCTAGGGCACGCAACTACCATATATCATACCCCAGGTGCACTACCTGCAGGCGGAGCCAAGCCAATGGCAGCGGCTGTACTAGATCCCAGACTAGATGCGATCGTCAAGCCGCATATACTGTTGGATAGATGGACCAGACGACATCCTCCTGCCTTTGGCGGTGAGCGATATAAGGACCCCCAGGATTTTATTGACCGTTGCAGAGACATGCTGCACAACATGAGGGTATTGGAGTCAACATGGTGGATTTCACCACATTTCAGTTGGAGGGAAGGGCCCGTAGATGGTGGCACTCCTATCTTCTTAGGAGAGACAGGCTGCACAACATGATCGGTCGTTTTACTCTCTAGATCTACATTCCCATATTTAAGACTTTTCGTATGTGCTTTTACTATTTTATAACTTGAGGGATTATTGGTTTAGGTTTGTAAGGATTCGGGTTGAAATCGGAACACTTAGTTCCCTAATAGTGGCATATGGTGGCTAAGTTTGACTTGAGTCAGCATCTTGCGTAAACGAATTCGAAACCGAAATTTGATAGTTCCAATAGGTTCGCATGATGATTTTGGACTTGGGCGTATGCCCAGAATCGAATTCGGAGGTCCGTAGGTAGATTTGTGTTTTGCAGAAAGTTGGCCATTTAAAGGCTTAGAATTTTGATAAGTTTGACCACAGGTTGACTTCATAGCTATCGTGTTTGGATTTCTGTTTCGGAACTTGGAATAGGTCTGTTTTGTCATTTGGAACTTGTCTACAAAGTTTGGCGTCATTCCAAGTTGATTTGATAGAAAGCTTTAGTGTCTTGAATATTTTATTTTATTAGTTATTGACTAGAGAGTGCTTACATCTTGGCCTTGATTTGGTGGTGGTGTTGCCGGAACTACTGTTTCTATTTCTGCCGGAGGTTGTGCTAATTTGAGAAGCTCTCTTAGCTTCTAAGTTTGGGCCTCACTGACGTAGTTGTCCTTTTATTAATTTTGACCTTAATTTTCATATGTTGGAATTATATTTCCTTCATCTCTATTATGAGTTTGTGACTGTCTATTGATGAAATTCTTTGCTATTAAAAAAAAAAGATGGTGGCGAAGGAGATGACTGTTTTATTTAGTTGGAGAGTTAGAAGGAAAGGGGGAGAGGGTCAAACTTTATAGGTAGGGCAGCGGGTAATGGGGCAGGTCACGTTTAATTTAAGATCGGATGGACCAACAACCTTGGATGAGTGACACGTGTCCAGTCCGTCAAGTTAGGGGTATATGTGTTTCAATAGTAAGACGGTAAGGGATTTTCTAGCCAATAGTATAACAGAGGATAATTTTAAACAATTTCTAATAGTATAGGAATATTTCAGGACCTTTTCCGTAAATAAAAAAATTACATGCACAAATGTAAACAGTTGTTTCTGGTTTCTGAGAGCGCGTGCTACACACTTACTTTTGTAAAGAACATATATGTGTGGGGTTTTAGACCTTCTGGTTATATGGTTAGTAAAATTATTCACCAACCACAGGGAGCAATTTTTTTCTTATGTTTCATCTCCAATTATCGAAAGAAGTAATAATAATAATAAATAAATAAAAATAACCATCAGTATTTCAAATTTGATTCTCAAAATTCAAATCATCACCACCAACTTAGAAAAAGTTCCATTCTTTTGGTTCTTTCTTCATTGTGGGTAACTCTTTAGGGGTGAGTTTGTATAATCACATGTACTAAATATTTTGAGCAGCGGTGTTAAATTTGCACCCGTTTAAAAATTCTTTGTATTACTGTGCATAAGAAAAAGAGATATTCACATATATTTTTTATGCAACTACCCATTTGTGTTAGAATATGCACCTGATAAATTTCTGTATGATGTTTATGAATTAATGATAAAATGAAAATTAATTCCTTCTTTCTTTATTTTGATCAAAGATAATGTATAGCAAAACAGTATTTGTATTACCAAGGCATTTGGTTCCGGAAGTTGGAATAGGTCCGTTGTGTCATTTATGACTTGTGTACAAAATTTGAGGTCAATCAGTGTTGGTTTGATAGGTTTCGACATCGATTTTAGAAGTTAGAAATTTAAAAGTTCATTAGGCTTGAATTGAGATGCGATTCTTATTTTCGATATTGTTTGATGGGATCTGAGGCTTCGACTAAGTTCGTATCGTGTTTTAGGATGAGTTGGTATGTTTGGATGGTGTCTTGGGGGCCTCGGAAGTGATTCAGATTGACATTTGGAATTTTGGAAGGGCTGCTATAATCAGGTCTCGTGCAACCGCACCTGCGAGAAATAGGGCGCAGATGCAGAGTTCTGCGGCCATGGGGTCGCAGGTGCGGTCCTGTGTGTGTTAGGCAGTGGTCGCAGGTGCGTTGGATCTTCCGCATATCCGAGCCCGTAGATATGACGAGGTCTCTGCAGATGCAGAATTTGGTAGGAAGGGCTAAGGCCGCGAAAGTGGATTTGAATTGCAGGTGTGGACACGCAGGAGCGTAGCCTGGACCGCAGGAGCGGTCCCGTAGGTGTAAAAATTGGGCCGCAGGTGCCGCTGGTCGAGTGCTTAAGTGATTTCCGTAGAAGCGGGCTTTCCTCCGCAGAAGCGGAGCCGCAGGTGCTGCTGGTAAATCCGCAGGAGCAAAAAGGCTAGGCAAAGATTTAAAATCGAGGGTTTGAGTCTTTTCCCGTTTGAGAGTTTTGGGATGCAGACTTAGGCGATTTTTGGAGAGGTTTTCATCTAGATTGAAAAGGTAAGTGAATTTTGATCACTTTTATCCATGTATTTTGATTACCCATTGATTATTTCATCTATTTATCATGAATTAAGTTGGAATTTAGGGAATTTTGACATATGTATTACAGAGTAAGATTTAAGGGATAGAGAGTCGATTTATGGCCGGAATTCGATAACTTGATGTGGTTGGACGCGTTATTAAATGTGTATTCATATTTTATAAATTTTGTCAGGTTTCGAGATGTGGGCCCGGGGTTAACTTTTTGGGTTGCCTTTTTGACTTTGGTTAAAGATCTTAGTTTTATATTTGTGATCAATCCCTATAGCTTTTACTGATAGTATTACGTTATTTTTGGCTAGATTCGAGCCTTTCAGAGATTGATACGTATGGGAAGGGCTTGCTAGCAGAGTGATTTGATTTGTTTGAGGTAAGTATCTTATTTGAACTTGGTTGGGGCACTAGTTGCCTGAATTATCTGTGATAGCTACGTGCTATAGGTGCGCGCATGCATGGGGTTGAACCCATGTGCTGACACCGGGTGTATTTATCCATGCTCGGATTGTGTTTAGGCTATGATAAGGCTCAAATTGACTGTAAAGCTTTAAGCTATGATGTTTCTTATATTTGTAACATTGTGTGAATTATTTGAGCCGTATTTGAGTCTACATAGAGGTTTAATCCCTGAATGAACTTGATAAATACTATTCCGTGATAAAATTGCCAATTTGAGCTATGATAGCACACTTTGCACATGCCTACACTTTAGCATGTCATTTATACCAGTCCATGAGCATGAGATTTGTTATTCATTCATCACATACGTGTATTCTTGTTTATTTTCTCATGTGTGAAATGATTGGACTGGATTCCTGTGACCACACCGGGCAGATTATGCTATTATGCCTGTGACCACGCCGTGCGAATTGTGTTATTATGTCTATGACCATGCCGGGCAGGTTGTGTTGTTATGCTTGTGACGACACGTTGAATTGGCTGTGTTTGCGTGTGAATATGGATTCATCCCCCTAGGGTCACCACCTCATGTTTCTCTCTTGATGGTGTACATACGGATATTAGAAATACTAATCAGTGGTTTGGAATAGATATGAAAAAGTGAGGGAATCTGGCCAGTGTGTTGTTGGATTTTTCATTTCCTCTATACTTGCAATTTCCTTGATCATTTATCTGATTTAACTGCATATCACCTCTATATGCCAAGGTATTGTCTGAGCAGAGTATTTAAGAAACTGTACACATACCCACACAGATGCCCTTCTTATTAAACTTGGTGATTTGATTTCAATGTCGTTCTGTACCGGTTTAAAAGATGAAACCACACAGGTGATAGCTAGTATCATTAATAATTTGTGCTTTTTTATCTTACCATATTTATTTACAATACTTATTGAGTACATTGGATCGATTGTACTCATGCTATACTCTGCACTTAATTGTGCAGATCCAGGTGGCGAGACCAGTTATCAGCAGTAAGTTGCTTATTGACTATCTGCTAGAGGCGAGGTAGAGCTGCATCCTTGATCGCAATTTGACTTATCTTTTCCTTTCATACCGATGTTATAGTTCAGACATTGCATTTATTATTCAGTTTCAGACTTGTATTTCATTATAGTAGCTCATGACTCCGTATTTACCAGTTTCTCGGGGGGGGGGGGTTTACATTGTATTAGTAGGTTTTATTGTATTGAGACCTCGGGCTTATGCTATTTCTATGGATTTCGTTATTATGTTGACTTTTATATCTTGTTTTGGCTTGCCTAACCGGTGTGTTATGTGCTATCACAACGGGTAATTATATATATTTTTTATGCAACTACCCGTTTGCGTTAGAATTTGCACCTGATAAATTTCTATATGGCATTTATGAATTAATGAAAATTAATTCCTTCTTTCTTCATTTTGGTCAAAGATAGCATATAACAAAACAGTATTTGTAATACCAAGGCATCTGGTTTCGGAAGTTGGAATAGATTCGTTGTACCATTTATGATTTGTGTACAAAACTTGAGGTTAATTTTTTGGTCATCACCACCAACTTCAGAAAAAATTTCATTCTCAAAATTAAATAAGGTAACTCTTGTTTACGTGTCTCATCTACTACCAACTAATGTGTCTTCTTTTGGGTTTATCTCCTTTTAATTTTATTTTATTATTAGGATTGACCCATGTGGGTGACCTAAATTATTTTGTTCGCTTTTAAACTCATGCATAATTCACATATTTCACTTTTAGTATTTGACGATGTAATATATTAAACCATAATAAAATTAGAATTATTTTAGGAATATACTCATTTTCCTCTCTCCGATTGTTGTAATCTCCTTTTCTATCTCCCAACCTATGTTTGAATATGCCAAACTAAAGTTGTTTTTTTAAAACTTCAGGAGAATGAGTGCAGATGAGTATCTGACATTCTCTATAACAACAACAGTAACAACATCGACATATCAAGTGAATTCTCTCATTGTGGGATCTGAAAAGGGTAATGCGTACGCAAACCTTACTCTTACCTTGTGAAGATAAAGAAGTTATTTTTGATAGACCCTTGATTCAATTATTTATTTTTCTCTATGACTTTGAAAATTTATTCATTGAAACAAAGAGACCACTCTTATGTCGAGGAAGAGGCAAACCCAAAAATAAAGAAGATAAAGAAAACCAAATTTTTAACGTGGAAAACACTTCAAATCGAAAGTAAAAACTACGGGATCACAAAGATCCGAAAAACTCAATTATAACAATAAGAGGGTTACAAAAGTTCTCCAAATTGTCTACACAACAAGTGCCAAACACGGAGCAACAATAGCAACAAGAGCAATAACAAATCAATTGAAGAAAGATCAGGAGAAATCACAAAAATAGAGCTGTTGTTCGAGGATTGAAATATGATACTACATCCATTCAAATCTAATCCCCACCGTTAAAATTAAATACCAAGATGTTACAAATACTCATTCAAAATTTCAGCCCGATCCAATGGTTAAAGAGTCAGAAACGTGATTTGAAGTTGGATGGTCCGAATAAAATCTACAGCAAATTAAACACTTTTTCTTCTCTCTTTTCTCTTGATGAAAACTCTCACAAAGACCACTCTTATGTGCTAAAGTCTTTCAAAGACCTATATCAATATGAATAGAACAATTCTTCAAGGTTGTCCTATTTATAAATAATGAGTAGTGCTTTCCCTTAAAGCCAAAACCAACTCTAAATAGGAATAAAAACCGAATCCAATTCCAAATAGGAATCAAAACCAAAAGAGAATAGGATTAGGTAATTGGGCCTTTGGCTAGACAACATGGGCATATGGCCAACAAATTCTCCCTCCAGCCGAGGAGCCAAATGTGTCTTCAAGTAGAGAAACTATTACGAGGCTTCTTGCCTGCTAATTTTCTGCAAAACACATGCTTATCTGCAAGCTTAACTACAAAGTCCTCAGGCTGCTCCATATAAATCTCCTCGTCTAAATCACCATGATGAAAAGAATTCTCTATAGCCATCTGCTCAACCTCTAAATCTAGACTCGCGGCTAAGCCTAGAACCACACGAATAGAAGACATCTTCACAACATGTGAGAAAATTTCATCAAAGTCAACTCCCTTCTTCTGGCCAAAACCTTTAACAACTAACCTCACCTTATACCCAGGCACAAAGGTATGTTAATCGTGCTTTACTCTGAATATCCATTTGTTTGATAAATCTCTCTTACCTTTCGGCACTTTCATTAACTCATATGTGTCATTCTCATAGAATGACTTCATCTCATCTTCCATGACTTCTATCCATTGATCTTTGTAAGTATCTTGCATTGCTTCATCATAGGTCTAGCGTTCTCCCATGTCAGTCAAAATTACATACTCATCAGGAGGATATCGCATGGATTTTTGCTTCTCCCTTGTAGATCTTCTAGGAGAGGTTTCAGGAGCATTCGAAGTATCTACTTGAGCAGAAATTGGTTGCTGATCAACCACAACTTCATCAACTGGAGCATCCATAACATCTACACCATGATGATCATTTTGATCTTGATCAAGATCTTCATTATTGTCTTGGGTTCCTTCATGTGTAATAGGTTCCTTGGCAATAAAAACTGGATCAATATCTACTACGCTCTCATTACTCTGAAAATCTATCTTCTCAGCTTTGTCAATATCTTCAATAGTCTAGTCTTCAAAGAATATTACATCACGATTTCTAATAAGTTTATTGTCAACTGGATCATAAAAACGATACCCAAACCTATCTTGACCATAACCGATAAAGATGCACTGCTTAGTTTTTGACATCTACTTTCGATCTCTCATTTTTAGGAATATGTACGCAAGCTTTACACCCAAAAACTCTCAGGTGATCATAAAAAATATCTTTGGCAAACCAAACTCTGTCTGGGACATCACCATCCAAAGCAACATCAGGAGACAAATTGATAACATAGGCAACAGTGTTAAGTGCTTCCCCCTAAAATGTTTTTAGAAGTTCAACCTCTGAAAGCAAGTATCTAACTATCTCAACTAGAGTTCTATTCACCCTCTATGCCAAACCATTCAATTGAGGCGTCTAGGGCGGAGTTTTCTGATGACGAATTCCTTGTTCTTTGCAATAATTATCAAAGGGGCCAAAATATTCACCACCATTGTCAGTGCGAATGCATTTTAATTTCTTCCTCGTCTGTCTCTCAACTAAGAACTAAAATTCCTTAAACACACTGCGTGTTTGATCTTTGGATTTTAAAGGATACACCCAGAGCTCGCGATAATGGTCATCAATGAAGGTCACAAAATAAAGTGCACCATCTTTTGACTTCACTTTAAAAGGACCACACAAATCAGAGTGTACTAGCTCCAATAATTCAGGCTTTCTTGAAGGATGATGGCTATGAAAGGAAACCCTTTTCTGTTTGCCACTACTAATTAGACTTTGGTGAGCTTCCATTGGCCATTAAAGAGGGCATTATGGTAACCTTCATCATCTAATCTTCTTGCAGAGATCAAATTAAAAGGAAAGTCCAGAGCATGCTTGACATTTTGAAGAACTAACATTGAACCATTATTAATTTTCAAACAAATTGTGCCAACACCAAACACCTTAACTTCACTGGCATTGCCCATCTTTAACACTCCAGAATCAACAAGAGTATAAGATGAGAAAAAAAATCTTTTCTTGGTATAACATGTGAGATAGCTCCAGAATCTACTATCCAGCTCGTCTCATGGGATACCAAATTGATGACGTTTTCATCATATGTAAAAAGAAGGTCATCTCGAACAATAGCAACAACATTGTTCTCGTTATTTTTAACTTTCTTTCCTTCTCTCATTTCTTGCTTCAACTTGTGGTAGAACCTTTGATATTCCCTCTCTTGCCATAGTGGTTACACATAATGTTATGGTATTTGCACCTTGACTTACTTCTACTTTTACCTCTATTCCTCGAACCTATTTTTCTTTCTCTTCTCCAGTCTTCTGTAACCAAGATAACTGCTTGTGAGGACGACCCCTGAGATTTTCTCCTTACTTTCTCGTTCAACATACCACTCTTGGCATATTCCATGGTTACCTTACCTCTAGGAGCTGAATTTATCAAAGAAACATGAAGAGTTTCCCAAGAGTCTGACAGAGTATTAAGAAGCCAAAGTCCTTGTATCTCATTATTAAAATTAGCTCCCATTCCAAATAACTGATCAAGAACGCCCTGAAAATCATTTTTGTGATCAAGGATAGGGTTGCCCTCCTTGTATTTAAAGTTTATCAATTGCTTTAGCAGGAACAACTTGTTGTTCCTAGTTTTTGAAGCATAAAGAGTTTCTAGCTTTTTCCACAACGATCTCGCATGTGTCTCATTCACAATATGATTGCGAACATTGTCTTTAACCCATTGTCGTATATATCCATATACTTGTTGGTGCTCGAAATCCCAATCTTTATCAGATATACTCTCGGGTTTATGAGCTACAAAAACAGTTAGACGCATCTTCTTTACGAACAATAAATCTTTCATCTTGCTTCTCCAAATATTATAATTGCTCCCATTTAAACATACCATCTTGATCATATTCACTTCCATTCTGAAAAAGCCTGGATAAATAACCAAGGCTCTGATACCATTGTTATGTCGAGGAAAAGGCAAACCCGAAAATAAAGAAGATAAAGAACACCAAATTTTTAACATGGAAAACCATTCAAATCGAAGGTAAAAACCACAGGATCACAAATATCCAAAAAGCTTCACTATAACAATAAAGGGTTACAAAAGTTCTCCAAATTGGATACACAACAAGTGCAAGTACAGAGCAATAATAGCAACAACAAATCAATTGAAGAAAAAGGCGAAATCACAAAAATATAGCTTTTATTCAGGGCTCATAATCTGATGATATGGGACTCCAAATTCAATATCCACCATTCAAATCAAAGAGCCAGATGTTACAAATACTCAGTAAAACTTTTAGCCCGATCCAACGATTAACAAATCAGAAAAAGTGATTTGAAGTGTCTGGTCAGAATAAAATCTACAACAAAACAAGCACTTTTTCTTCTCTTCTCTCTTGATAAAAACTCTCACAAAAATCATTCTTTTGTGCTAAAGTCTTTCAAACACATATACCAATGAGCATAGAACAATTCTCTAAAGTTGTTAAATTTATAGATAATGAGTCGTACTTTCTCTTAAAGCTGAAACCAACTCTAAATAGGAATAAAAACCGAATTCAATTTCGAATAGGAATTGTTTACCCCAAAATAGGATAACAATTGAATTTATATGCGATTTAAAGGATACATGATTTCATTTAACACGAATAGTTAAGAATAATACATAAATAGATTAAACATGATATAAACGATCAAACCACTCGCAATATAAGGGAAAGGACTGATCTTGGATTGAATGATGAGCTTGTCCTCAATTGTGCCCTTGATTTAGGCACAGCCGTAAATAAAGAACAGAACTAGTGAGCAAACTATTAACAATAGCTTTAGAGAACAAAAAATAAATTGTTATTGTCTTGGAATACGTGTTATAGTGTCTCAAATACAAGAAAAACTTCTCACTTATATAGTAGAGAGTTTCAACCCTAGTATGAGCCTAAAACAGTAAAATGCTTTTTTTACTGATAATTGTTGATCCATGATCGACATCGATCGAGATTTTCATAGTAATATCCGGTTGAGGGCGGCTATCACGACCCTTTATCCATGATGCATGATCGTTCACCATGTCTCCCGAGGTCTAGAACTGACACTCGGCTCGGGCACATCGCTTTACCATGTTAGAATGTCGGATATATTGTTCACCCTTTTCGGGTCTCGATATGATAGCCTTTGACCTCGACTGCAACCACCTGGTTTTGTGCTCCCCCTTTGTCCTCTCATCGGGGGATCGGGGTAGACTTTACCCCCAATTTTACACGCACACAAATAGTCCCCTCATTTTCTAGAGAGTGGATTTATTAAAACAATGGGAAGCGATAAATGACATTTGGTTCCTTCCTTCGTACGTCATGACCGAGTTGTTAGGTCAACGAAAGCATCCTATCAGTCGCGTCGTTCTGACTTCGGACACGTGTCAGTCGCTGGTTGACTGTCCTCGAATATGAAACGTTGCTTATTAACTGTTTACCCCTTATAAAAACTCCGTCCCCTTTTCACTTTCCCACCTTTCGATTCAGAACTCTTTGAATTTACCCTTAAATTTCCTATTTGACTTTGATTTCTTCAAATCTTCATACATTGCTTCCTTGGATCTTCATATCTTCATAAATTTCTTCAAATCTTCATAGATCTTCTTAGAATCTACAACCCACACCTTCATATCTTTATCCCATCTTCAAACATTTATAGATTTTTCTTCATATTTTCATTGATTTTCCTCAAATCTTCATATTCCCAGACCTCGATGGCACAAACTTCCAAGTATGTGCCTTAGAAACTCATCCTTTCATCTTCCGACTCAGCCACAGATGTTGAGGTAGCCGTTATCGAGGTGGCCCAGGAGCCTCCTTTGAATAGCTTCGTCCTAGGGGGCTGCTCTATCGAGAATGACTTCTATATCGAGAAGGCCTCCATCCAGGAAGGGGAAGGCAAAGAGGTGGTCATCCCCGAGACTAACGAGGACATAACTACGCACGTAGAGGGGGTACCTCAGTGCTTACACTTACCCCTTCACGCTCGTCCCGGTAGACCCTCTAGTCCTCAATTTTTGTAAATGGTACGAGGTCTGCCTTGGACAGATCCATATATCTTTTTGGAGGATTGTAATCCTCTTTCGACATTTTGTAAACAACACTGAAGTGCCTCAGTTCACTCTTGACCTTTTGCTTTGTCTATGCAGACCCGGAATCTTCTGAAGGGGCTTGATCAAGCTCGTTCGTCGAGCAAGTAAGGCTCCGTTCTCAAGCATCGACGAGGAACGACATCGAGGATGGTAGGGGAGGTTTATTTGGGTAAATAACAAAAACCTCATCCCCTCCGACCTTCTACCGTTCCCTAAAAGTGGAAAGCATATTGTAAGACTTTCTCTTATTGAATATTTAGTATTTCCTTTCATTGCTTTTTCTAACTACCCGTGTTTGTTGTTGTACAGCAGTTGCCTGGGTTCCTAATGCAATCCCCTATTTTAAGGAGTGGATCGAAGGTATTTGCAAGCAGATTCCCTACTCTGAGCACACGTGCGCATGATCTCAAAGAGCAAATGGGAGACCCATTCCCATGGTGAGGTTATTTTCGAATGATCACATCTATAGGTTTAACTTATATTTCGCCAGGTTTTTTTCTTTCTCATAGGCTTGCCCAAGATCACTAAGCTCAAGCCATTGAACGAGGAAGAGGATCCATCCGCACTTGCTGAACCCTTCGCTTCGGTGTGGTAAGAGGCAGCTGCAAAGGAGGAGAAAAAGAAGCCCTTAGGTTCTCTAGATGCCGAGATGAGAAAGAAGAGGGTGGCCATCCAGATCTTAAAAAACAAAAGGAGCACCAAGTCTAGGGTACATATTCTAATTCCCTTTTTCCGGCTCAAAGACTACCCCGAGGATGATAACCTCGAGTTCATGGCTCATGAGTCGACTCTCAACAAGGAGGAGCAGGCAGAAACCAAGAGAAGTGACCACGAGGTCGATCCCCCTCTAGCTTGGGGACTAGAGGAAGACACAAAAGCTCTAGTTTCCCAAGAAGTCGCTCTCATCCCGACGGAGGTAACTGGTGTGATCGACATTGTGGAGATGACGTCTTATACCGAGTCCATGCTCGAAGAGGACCAAGCGTGCTAAGAGAAGTCAAACGAGAAGGCGCGAGGCCCAAATAATGCCCCCAACTCGTTCTTCGATGGAATGGACATGGCCGCGTTGGAGGACATTTTTGGGCTTAGTCACCTGGAGGTCCCCAAAAAAGGATGTGCCATTGGGGGTGGGCAAGCCGAGCTCGAGCCTAAAATTGGTGAAACAATTCCCCGCCCCAGTGTGGACCCAACCACAAGAGAACAGTCGCTCTTACAAGTGTTATTATCATCGTCTTGCGGAAGGATGTTCTCTCGTTTCCGTTCAGTATCTATATTTTTGATGGTTTTAAGGCTATGCGCAGATTGTTATATTGTTCATGCGTTGTTATCGCACGGTGTTGGTATGATGGTAGGGAGCCTGTTTATGTGTCAAGGCAGTGAATGGCCTAAAAGGACGATTTCTCAGTGCATGATTTAGAGGTTCGGCGTTTCATTCCAACATAGGAAAGGCAATCGGACTATGGATGCTCAAGCTTTAGTTGGTGGAGTAACAAGACTTAATATTTTCGAGCGAGGTGGAATTCTCATTTGTGAGGTGGTGTCATCACCCTTGTTTGAGCGCATTAAGGTTTGCTGATGTTACGGTCTTCTTTAACTTGCCTTCGGGGCGGGGTGTTGTGAAATGGTGCTTGAGGTGTGATTTTTAGAGACGGCAGTGTATGGAAGTTTTAGAATCAAATCGATGTTTCTAATGCTAATGGCTCGTGAGAGATGATCTTTGAATGGGCTTAGAGGTGGTAGCTATTTATTAGTTCAGGCGCTATAGAAAGAGATTTGATTTGAGGCAACATTAGGGCAACAAAGTATGAGGAAGGACATATCGGGAGGTGTCTCGCGGTAGTTGAATTACTAGCAGGCCAAGTATGAAAAGCAAAGGTCGAGAAATCGCTTAAAGGAGATGGTTTAACCAAAGTGAGAGTAGCGGATTAACATATGAATTTTGTGGTAGGATAGCCACATGCCTTGAGCAAAGTTTAGAATGATTTGGGAATCGTGGTAGAAAGTGACTAGGTCTAAGGATTGTATTTGAGATGGAGACTACGACATTGAGGAAGATTGAATATGGAAAGAATGCGTTGGCTTGGAATAAGGAGGGGTGTAAAAGCTTGATTTTCATTATGGGATACGATGTGGCTTCGAGTTTGGAATGTATTGTCGACTTTTAGTTGATGTCAATGGGGAATGAATGGACTTGTACAACTGGTGGACAAGTATGGGCTCAAGAGGGTTACTGATTCTGTTGTAGTTGCATCCAGTGTAGCGTCGCTAAAAGACGTCATCATGGAATTTCCATAGGTGGTTTATATCCTATGAGCGGGTTAGCGGTTTCATAATGTTGATGAAGCTTCTACGAAGAATTTTGCTTGCTAACCGGTAAGAGGTCGAATATGTGATTGTGGCTGATGATTCAAATGTTCATGAAATGTTTAACACAAAAAGATTTTGAGAAATTTGGCGGGTTGACGGTGCGAGATCATGGTAATTGAGAAGGAGGAATCATTGTGAGCTTTACATCACGTGATGGTAGCTTAAAGCTAAGTGGGGGAGCCCACTATCTACGATTGGATCATGTGGTTGTCTGCTTGTGCGATTTTTTGTTATCGGTGTATTAGTGGGTTATTATGACTATGGAAAGAAAACATCAGAGGTAATTCGAGCAAAGAAATTGAAAAAGGTGCACTATATTCCACCTTATCAATTCATGTGCAGGTTTTTGGGAAGACTCAGAATTTATGCTTCTTGTGGATGTGATGTACAAGGAAAAGAATTCAGCTGGTTGCTTGTTTGAGAGGTGTTCATGTACTAGCAGAGCGTCGGAGTTGGTTATATTCAGGACCAAGTCAGAGTGTGTGATTCTCAACAACAGTCCTAGCGGGTTCAAGAATTAAAGCGCAGTGCCTAAGGATTTCGGGTCCATAGTGTAGTTAAGGATCGAGTTTTTATAGTGGATTATGAATGTGACTTGGAGTGTTCTATGTTATCATCAGGTATGCGTCATTGTGTTGGAGTAAAGGAAGAAATAGCTTCGGATTTGCAGAAGGTTTTGCATAATGGGTGTACCAGTTGGAGATGCCATTGTGCGCATGAAGAAGGTATGAGATGGTTTGTGGGTATTGAGATGAGAGGGTCTTGTGAAGTGGGTCGCGTGGGAGGAGTGTTGTTGAGTTTTGTTTTGATTCTTGAATAGAGCTACTATTATTTCTAAGGCAATCAAGAGTGAACTGGAAGAAATTAGCTCGGTTAGCAATGGTTGAATCAACATGATTGTGGCAATGATCAGTTCTTTCGGCGTGTGAAGTTATACGTGTGATTTGTGGTTGTACGTGCCAGCCACCATAACTTGATTGATCCGGGAGATATTTGATTCAAATGGCTTTGTGATGTAAATGGATTCCGAAAGATTCATGGCGGTTTACTTGAGGTTTGTATTTTTTGCGGTTTGGAAATTCAGTTATATGTTGCATTGGTTCTTCTGAAATGAGCTAAGTGAAAGGCTTTCCAGCCAATGCAGTATTTATTCTACTAGTAATTCAGGAGATATGATGAATTTTGGTATTCTCGCATAGCGGCATGATAGGTGCAATAAGAGGCATGAGAATTTGAAACCTGAGGATTAAGGTTATGGTTCGGTGTTGAGAGGCGAGCTCGGATGAGCGGGGGTGAATTCAGATGTTCAGAGTAAGTTGTCATTTTCTTTAGTGTCACCTGAGAAGGATGTTCTGTATAAGAGGCTTTTTGTATTGATTGCGGATTCTTGATTTTCATTACAGGATTGCACAATTGGAGGTGTGGATGTGTAGACTTTGCTACATAGTGCGGAAGGTTGTAGAAGCGTACCCCACAGGGGAATTTGTACAAGTGTGACCTATTGGTCACTTGATTGCTAAGGACTGAAACCGAGCATGGAGATTATGGTACTATCGTTAACGTGAGAGTATGTGTTTGGGAGGCTCTCTATCTATCTGGTTGCAGATTGTGGAAGTTTATTCCTAATTCAACGGTTGATCGTATACGTCATGGATATGGTAATTTCGGATCTTTGGGAGGTTATAGACCCATTTGGGGATGATCGAAATCGGCTGGATGTTTGTTGGTAGGACTAATGTGAATGCATATCTTATACTAGATCAGATTCGCTTATTCAGCATAGCATTGCTTACGGAGGAGTCTTCGAGCGTCGAATATTATTCCCGTCGTCAGTTATTCCATGAAATACTCTATTATGCATGAGGGTTGTGGGATGACTTGATTATTCGAACTTCTTTGGTGATCCCGTGTAGCTTGTGGTGTTATGTGAGCAGGATAGCTCTCGAGATGTAGATCATATACCGCACCTTAGTTGTGCTTGGGTTTCGTAGTATATGGCGCTATCCGTCTCCCCAGGATTTGTATTATGCACTTGACGTGCTTGTGGTCGATATTCGGGCATTTCGTAAGTATAAGCATTACGATTTGATATGTGTTTTCTTCTTGATTGTTATGGTGCGGATCGGGTGGCACACCCCTACGAGTATATTGTTTTGATCGGGTGGCACGGCGCCACGGGTATGTTGTGTGGATCGGGTTGCACACCGCAACAGTATCATATTGGATTGGGTTGCATGCCACAACAGTGTCACATTGGATCAGGTTGCATACCGCAACAGTGAGATGTTGAGCATAGTTCCTTACACTCATTTTGTGTGCCTTGTTTTCATCAGTGAGGTAGGTTCATAGCACTCATTCGGCCGTTTTATTCGTTACACGGGGTGGTTAATTCCCTATCAAAGTTCGTTCTTCCTTAGGAGTTATATTCGAGTTTGTAGTTTGTTGGCGCATTATTGGTGTTATATGAGATTTTGGCAGTGTTTCAGATTGCTTATCACTTGAACAACTTGTACTGGGTGAGATGAGATTATTGTACTTGGGTCAGTGCGATCGGAGTTATGAAGGGTATATTAAAGAGCAAATATCGTTATTCAGTTCAAAATGAGATAATGGTCCTTGTCATGAGAAAAGACTTCATGATTTGTTGATTCGGCAGGTGGTTATGAGTTTCTACACATATCTCTTCTATTGTAACAATATTGGGAGAGTTGGAACAGGTTTTATATGCATTATGAGGTGTATTGTGGGCATCAGATTCGTGAAATTTCAGCCAATGTGGCTGAATGATATTATTATGGGAAACCGACTTATATGCTGCATGGTGTGATTTCAGCATAGGTGCATGATCATGTTTTGGTATAGTGTGTAGTGATCGATATGGTGTTCGTATGTTAGAATCAGGTCCGGTAGAGAAATTCATAGGTTAGGATTTGGTCCTAAGGCTTATTGACTAAATAAAAGGGAGAATCTTCAGTCCGGCTCGAGCTAATATGCTCACATGGGTTGTGGTGGCATGGGTAGGTGCACGAGGTGTTAAACAATGATTTTTGGACAACTCCAGAACAGTCCTTGGCACGTTCGAGGACGAACGTATGTTTAAGTGGAGAGAATGTAACGACCCGACCGGGCGTTTTGAGCTCTAGCGCGTCATTCAGCAGTTTAAGGCCTTGAGTAGCTTCACTTTATGTTTTATGACTTGTACGTGTAGTCGTAATTAAATTTTGTGAAGTTCAGTGTTGATTCAGATGGAAAATTCTAATTTCGGAAGCTTTAAGTTGGAAGAATTGACTAAGGTTTGACTTCTAGGTAAACGACCTCGGAATTGGGATTTGAAGGTTCCAATTAGTTCGTATGATCATTTCGTACTTAGGTGTATGTTTGGGTTGAGTATCGGGTCGTCCGGGAGCATTTCGGTGCTTATTATGGAAAGTTGACATTTTTTAAGGTTTTAAAATTTCCTAAGTTTGGTTTGAGGCGGACGTCGGTATTATCGATGTCCGTTTAGGATTTCGTGCCTAGAAATAACTCCTTATGGCGATTCTGGTCTTAGGAGCGCATCAGGGTGTGGATTTGGATATCCGTAGGTCATTTCGGTGTCATTTTACGAAAGTTAGAAATTTGAAGGTTTTTGGGAAGTTTGACCGGGAGTGGACTTTTTGATATCGGGTTTGGATTTTGGTTTCAGAAGTTTGAGTAAGTCCTTAATATCAAATGTAACATATGTGCAAAATTTGAGATCAATCAGACGTGATTTGATAGGTTTCGACATCGGATGTAGAAGTTAGAAGTTCAATACTTCATTAGGCTTGAATCGATGCGCAATTTGTAGTTTTAATATTGTTTGGTATGATTTGAGGCCTCGAGGAGGTCCGTATTAGGTTGTGGAATTGGTTTGTGTGATTGGACGGGATCCTTGGGTCCCCGAGTATGTTTCGGGATAGTTTCGAACCAAGTTTGGATGAATGTTTACTAATGGTTTAATGGTGCTTGTTTTGCTCTTCGCGATCGCGGAGGGAGAGATGCATTCCTGAAGGAAGAATTTAGATGGGGGCCTTTTGTTCTTTGCGTTCGCGATATGGAGTTTGCGTTCGCGAAACGTTGGGCAGTGGTGCTTTGCGTTCGCGAGCCTGTCTCGCGTTCACGTAGAATAACTGGGGAGATGAAGCAGGTTGAGCTTCGCGAATGCGAGGGGCTTGCCACGTTCGCGAAGAAAGAATCCTGGTCTAGAGGATTATGCTTCGCGAACGCAAGGGCAGTTATGAATGTCGTCTGGGCAGTGTATAAGTAAGCAAAGACGGGTTTTTGTGCATTTTATCCCAAATCTTCCATTGGAGCCGAGCTTGGGGCGATTTTTGAAGGAGCTTTTTTGTCATCCTCCACTAAGTAAGTGATTCCTTCACATTTTAAGTAAAATACATGAATTATACATGGATTTGAGCATGAAAATTGGTGGAAATTGTGAGGTTTTGAAGAAAAACCTAAAATTAGTATATTTGGATTTTGACCACGAATTTGGGCTTGGAATTGAAAATAGATCATATATTTGAGTTCGTAATGTTATGGGTAAAGATTATCTTAGAAAATTTTCGGAATCCGGGCATGTGGGCTCGAGGGTTGACTTTATTGACTTTTCGAGCAGAGTTGGGAATCATTATAAATTGTTAAATTGTAGGCATTGGAGTATATTTTGATTAGTTTGCACGTTGTTTGACTAGTTTTGGAGCTACATGCATCGGTTTGAGTTGTTAGAGAGGCTTTGGAGCCGGTTATGGAACTTCGGAGCGAGGTAAGTCTCATGTCTAACCTTGTGAGGGGGAAACTACCCCTAGGTGATGTAATTGTTATGTGCTACTACTTGTGGGTGCTACGTACACACAAGGTGATGAGAGTCCGTACGTAGCTAAAACATGTTTATGTCCGGGTAGACTTAGAATTTTATCATGCAATATTTGAATTGCTTGAACTCATTCTGCTGGCTTAATTAATTGAAGTTATAGCGGAAATTTGTTAGAAATAAATATATGTATAATAGACCGAGTCTTCTTACTTTGAGTTGTGGGCGAGTTATTTGAGAAACGGTAAAGATTATAATCATGTTGTGCTCATGTTTTGTATTGTAAGCACGTGTTTCGTAATTCGGTAACTTCCTTCCTTTTCTTATGGATCCTTTCGAACGCTTCGGCAGTATATAAATGCATCTATGGTTCGTGTTGCACAACCCTCGGCAGTGTACACGCTATTCTGGATCGGGTCGAACGACCTCGACAGAATCGTGCATATATCGCTAGTAGTCCGAATATTCACGAGCTAATCTTTCCACCGATGCCCGACTCTTTATATGGTATTCCTTTTTATTGGATGTTGGCACTTGATATTTATGAGATGTGAATGTAGAACACGAGATTTAGAAATTCATGGTCGAAAAGAAATATTTGGAAGATTATGTAACTTACAGATTTACCCTATCCTTGTCGTATGCTTCATATCTGGTTATGTTTTATTATATTGCTTTATTGGACTTTAGTAAGTGTTGATGTTGACCCCTCATCACCACTCCTCCACGGTTAGGTTAGATACTTACTAGGTACGCGTTGATTTACGTACTCATGATGCACTTTGATACCTAGGGATTCTTGTTCATTTTACGCCTCCTTTTTACTTGAGTTTTGGTTAAAAATGTATACAAATAGTCCCAAAAGCTTACATGTTGTGCTTGTTTGCAGGGTTTGGTCAAAAAGGTGACAAGTAGTCAAAACCAGCTCAAAAAGGAGTGAAACATGTACAAGTACCAAGAACAAGTCAAAGCATAGTTGCAACAGACCCACCGTGGCCTCAATCCATTTAGTGCGGTCCACGGTGAGGAGATTCAGAGAGGTGCAGATTTTGGAACTCAAGCACTGTGGCAACAACCCATTTTGTGCGGACTGCAGCACCCTCTTCGCGGCTGCAATCCATTTTATGCGGTTCGCGGAGAGGGGATTCAGAGAGTTGATAGTTTGGACGATGGAAGCCAGCGCGGTCCGCGAATCATTTTATGCGGACCGCAATGAAGCCACCGCGGCCGCGGTACATTTTGTGCGGCCCGCAGTGGCTAGATTCAGAGAAGAACAATTCAAGCCAAAAAGCCTCATTACGGTCCACGGTGCATTTTATGCGAACCACAGTATCTCCATCAGGGGTATTTTTGTCCAGAAAATTTGGCCTAGTATAAATACTTTCTTTTCACATTTTTAGGGCATCTTTTGTAATCTGTTAGAGACCAGAGCACGTGAACGACATTTTAGTTCCATTTTGAGTAATTTGTATCTAGATTAACACTAAATCTTCATTATCTTAGTTTGTAATCAAATCATATGGGTTATTCTTCATCTATTTTTCTGTTTTTTTCTATTATTATGAGTAGCTAAACCCATTAGCTAGGGTTGTGGCTCAACCCTGGTGTGGGTATTTGATGGGTCTTTTGTTCTAAGGCTTAGATAGGGTAGTTGATATTTGGACTGATTTGTGTTTTTCCATGTTAAATTGGTGGTTACAAACACTAATTTGTGCCTATTTGACTTGGTCTCTTCTTGAGAAAGAGAGCTTGAGTCTAGGAAAATCAGTCCAACAAGGAATTGGGGTGTAACCAAGAGATTGATAGCCCCAATTAAAGGGTTAAACCTTGAGATAGTAATACCCGACTTGAGCCTATATTGCTTGCACAATTCTGATACCCAATTAGTCTTGAGAAAGTCAATTAGGGCAAAGTCACTCAAGCTACCGAAAGATATAGAGTGAATAGTTCCGTGCATTGGCGATATCGCAATCCCCTACATAACAACTTTGCCTTAGGCTTTAGATCCCGTCAAGTATTCACCTAGGAGAAAGTCACTTCCCTAGTGCCTCTTTAATTATTTAGAAAACCTTACAAGCAATCATTCTTAGTTTAATTTAGCATACTATTAGCATAAAAATTAAAAGTAACAAAACAAACAAACATGATTGGAAGTGTAATTAAGAGTACTACGCACTGCTAGTTTAGATAGGAATCCAATTCCCAATTCTAGCTCCCTGTGGATTCGATCCCGACCATCTCGAGTAGAAGCTGCTTCGATCACTCTTGCCACTTTTTAGTGGTGTAGGGTTGGCACCGATCACTTTTTGGCGCCATTGCCGGGGAGCTAACGGTTTTTTCTATCTATCTAAATAGTTTTGTGTATTGTTTTTCTTTCCTTCTGTGTTACTAATTTGTGTGTGTCGCCAACTCAGGTACAAAATGGTGGCAAACATCAACAACACACCTCTTGGAGATCTTCCGCCGGGGGAGGAGGTAGATGACAATATTGATGATGAGGTTTCTACAGTACCTCAAGGACAAAGGAGAGGCCGCCAGGCCAATGATAATGTTCCAGACCCTCCCCCGCCACCTCCAAGAGTGGCTCCTCGAGTGCTTCCCAACCAAGGATATGCTAGTGCAATTGTCCCACCCCAGATCCGGGCGGGCAATTTTCAAATTAGAAATGTGATGCTAACTTTGTTGGAGCAACGAGGGTATTTCACGAGTGCTCCATATCAGACTGCTTACAAACATCTCAAGGGTTTCGTGGATACCTGTTGGGGGAACAAGCAAACCAATGTGTCCGAGGATGCACTTCGGTTGAGATTATTCTCTTTCTCACTTAGAGGGAAGGTATTGGATTGGCTTGAAAGGCTTCCCAATTATTCCATCACTACTTAAGATGAGTTGGCGGATAAATTCATTGCAAAGTTTTTCTCGCCGGGACATATGTCAGCTTTGAGGGATGAGATCTTAGCTTTCAAGCAGGAGCCCAATGAACCATTACATGAGATATGGGAGAGATACCGAACCATGGTAAAGGAATGTCCCAACAATGATATGTCTGAGGCAATAATACAACAGACATTCTACCGGGGCATTAACACAACAAATTAGTGCATATTGAACCAACTTGCTAGGGGTAATTTCATGAAGCTGCCTTATGATGGGGTTTGTGACATTCTTGATGAGATGGCTGACATGTCCTCCGCTTGGCAAAGTAGAGCCAATGTGCTGCAGGGTGACCCCAGGGTCACTCACTTGCACAAAGAGCTCCATGATCATGGGCATGCAATAGTAGAGCTAACAACAACAATGAACCAGCTAGCAAAGGCACAGTTACAGCAGGTTCAAAATCCAAGATAAGTAAATGCTATGGAGGGTGTCAACATGTTAGTGAACAAAAGAAGACAAAGAGGTCAACAGAACCAAGGGAGTTCGGATCAATATGACAATAATAGTGGTGGATTCCAAGATGATGGTTATGATGAGCAGAATGAAGAAGTGCAATATGTGAACAACTATCAAGGCCAAACGGGCAATTCTTCCAACCAACAACAATGGATACCCTAAGGCAATTGGGGTAATCAATAACAAGCGAATAGTAATTGGGGAAACAACAACCAAAATGCAAATTGGGGCAATCAGAACAATAATCAGAACAACCAGGGTAATTGGAATGGCAACAACAACAACTGGGGTGGAAATAATAATCAGGGCGGTTGGAACAATGGCAATCAAGGAAATCGGGGGCAAGGTTTTCAAAGGCCCCCAATGTATCAACAACCGAACAATCCACCCCCATTTCTATCCCAAGGTCCCAGTTCTTCAAACAATGAAATGAGAAGAATTGAAATGATGTTTGAACATATGATGAAAAAGAATGCTAACTCTGATGCCCAGTTGACATCGCACAATACTTCAATCAGAAACTTGGAGGTTCAATTAGGCCAAATCTCACAATCTTTGAATACTCACCCTAAGGGAGCTCTACCTAGTGATACGGTAGTTAACCCGAAGGGTGGGAAAAATTTCGGACATGTAATGGCGGTAACTACAAGAAGTGGATGAGGCGGTGATGTGAATGTCTCCAAACAAAAAGAAATTTTGAGTGATGAAGTTGAGTTGCAAGAAGATAAAATTCCTTTAGTGGTTGAAAATGTGATTGATGAGAACGTGAATGAGAAAGTGAGGATTGATATCCATGAGGCCGAGGTGGAAACTCAGAATGACGTGAACCCGTCTAGGGAACACGTAATAGACATGCCGAAAACGGTTGTGCATAAAGCCAAGGCTCCTTTTGTTAAGGCCACCTCCACCTTATCCTCAAAGGCTCGCGAAGCAGAAAAATGAGAACCAGTTTAAGAAGTTTATTGACATGATGAAGAGCTTGTCCATCAATGTGCCTTTGGTGGAGGCTCTAGAGCAAATGCCGGGTTATGCTAAATTCATAAAAGACTTGGTGACAAAGAAAAGATCCATGGATTGTGAGACTGTCAAGATGACCTACCAAGTTAGTGCAATAGTTCACTCAATGGCTCCGAAGCTAGAAGATCCCGGTGCTTTCACCATTCCTTGCATCATTGGGAGTGCAGACTTTGCAAAATCTCTATGTGATCTGGGGGCAAGTATCAACTTGATGCCCTACTCAATTTTCAAGACTTTGAGTATTGGGCAACCGAGGCCGACTTCCATGAGATTGCAAATGGCGGATAGAACAATGAAGAGATCTTTGGGTATAATTGATGATGTTCTTGTCCGGGTGGACAAATTTATCTTGCCGGTTGATTTTGTGATCTCGTATTATGAGGTAGATTATGAGGTTTCGATCATATTGGGAAGACCTTTCCTTGCTACTAGGAAGGCCTTAGTTGATGTGGAAGCAGGGGAACTCACCTTCCAGATGGGTGATGAGAAAATGGTCTTTCATGTATGCAAGTCAATGAAGCAGCCCAATAGTTCTGAAGTGTGCTCTTTTGTGGATCTTGTCACGGCAGTGATAGTTGATTATACTAGTGCAACAATCAATGTGGATGAGGTGGTACTGTTGAATCTTGATGTAAATGAGGATGAAGGCCGAGTGGAGTGTGTCAATGATTTACATGGAATGGACTCTTACTCTTATGAGCCTCGGAAACTCTCTTTGGATCTTGAGAATAGGAAGACTCCACCAATAAAACCCTCAATCGAGGAACCTCCAGAGTTGGAGTTTAAACCGTTGCCTCCACACCTTAGGTATGAATTCTTAGGTTCTAGTTCAACTATGCTAGTTATTCTTTCCTCTTGTCTTACTAACATGCAGGTTGATGTCACATTGGCGGTGCTCCAAAAGTAGAAGAAGGAAATTGGATGGACTTTAGCTGATATTCGGGGGATAAGCCTCGCATTCTGTATGCACAAGATTATTCTGGAAGATGATGCAAAGCCCTCCTTGGAACATCAAAGGAGGTTGAACGAGGCAATGCGAGATGTTGTGAAAAATGAGGTGATCAAGAGGTTGGATGTTGGGGTTGTGTGCAATGTGTGCCGAAGAAGGGTGGTATGACCGTGGTTACCAATGCACAAAATAAGTTGATTCCTACAAGAATTGTCACCGGGTGGAGGGTGTGCACGGACTACCGTAAGTTGAATAAAGTGACTCGCAAGGATCACTTTCCATTGCCTTTTCTTGATCAGATGCTAGACGGACTTGCTGGGAGTGCCTTCTACTGTTTCTTGGATAGGTATTCTGGGTACAACCAAATTTTGATTGCTCCAGAAGATCAGGAGAAGACCACCTTCACTTGTCCATATAGTATATTTGCCTTTTCTAGGATGCCTTTTGGATTGTGTAGTGCACCGACTACATTCCAGCGGTGTATGATGGCCATTTTCACCGATATGGTGGAAGACATTTTGGAGGTGTTCATGGACGACTTTAGTGTTGTGGGTGACTCGTTTGATGGATGTTTGAAAAATCTTGATAGAGTGTTGGCCCGTTATGAAGAAACCAATCTTATGCTTAATTGGGAGAAATGCCACTTTATGGTTGAGGAGGGCATAGTTCTTGGGCATAAAATTTCAAAGCATGGTATAGAGATAGACAAAGCAAATATTGAAGTGATTTCAAGGCTCCCTCCCCCTAATTCAGTTAAGGGAGTTATAAGTTTTCTTGGGCATGCGGGGTTCTACCGGAGATTTATCAGACTTTTCGAAGGTAGTGAATCCGTTGTGCAAGTTATTGGAAAAAGATGACAAATTTGTGTTCAATTAGGGATGTATGCAAGCCTTTGAACTTCTCAAGAGTAAGTTGACCACCACTCCTATTATTACCGCACCCAATTGGAGCTTGCCGTTCGAGCTTATGTGTAAAGTGAGTGATGTTGCAGTTGGGGCGGTTTTGGGTCAAAGAGTGAACAAAATATTTCATCCGATGTACTACGTGAGCAAGACAATGAATGATGCTCAAGTGAACTACACGGTGACTGAGAAAGAGCTTTTGGCTATTGTGTTCACAATGGAGAAATTTCGGCCATATCTCATGGGTGCCAAGGTCATATTTCATACCGATCATGCCGCGCTCCGGTACTTGATGACGAAGAAGGATTCCAAAGCTAGGCTGATGCGACGGGTCTTGTTATTTCAAGAGTTTGATTTGGAGATTGTGGACCGGGAGGGTAGTGTAAACCAAGTGGCGGACCACTTATCCCACTTGGAGGAGGAGGGGAGGCCTCGTGATGGCCTAGAGATCAATGATTCATTTCCCGATGAGCAACTCCTTTCTATGTCGGTGAATGGTATGCCATGGTTTGCGAACGTTGCTAATTTCCTTATGACTGGTATAATCCCATGTGAGCTCTCTTCTAACCAAAGGAAGAAGCTCAAACGGGATAGTTTGGACTTCTATTGGGATGAGCCGTACTTGTTCAAAATCTGCACGGATGGAGTGATCCGAAGGTGTGTCCCGAAGGAAGAGCAATTGAGTATCTTAGAGGCTTGTCATTCCTCTCTCTATGGTGTCCATCATGGCGGGGGGAGGACGACTTCAAAGGTTCTTAGTTGTGGGTTTTATTGGCCAACTTTGTACAAAGATGCAAGTAAACTTGTGAAGAGATGTGACGAATGTCAAAGAGCGGATAGAATTTCGAAGAAAGATGAGATGCCTCTTAATATCATTCTTGAAGTTGATATTTTTGATGTGTGGGGCATTGATTTCATGGGTCCATTTGTTAGCTCATGTGGGAACACATACATTCTAGTGGCAGTTGACTATGTTTCAAAGTGGGTTGAAGTCGTGGTTTTGCCCAACAATGAGGCCCAGAGTGTTGTTGCATTTCTCAAGAAGAGCATTTTTACTAGGTCTGACACTCCTCAAGCAATCATAAATGATGGGGGTCTCATTTTTGTAATCGAGCTTTTGACACTTTGCTTTTAAAGTATGGTGTCAATCACAAAGTTTTTACTCCTTATCATCCTTAGGCGAGTGGCCAAGTTGAAGTCTCAAACAGGAAAATCAAGAGTATATTGTTGAAGACGGTCAATGCAAAGAGGATCGATTGGTCAAAGAAATTGGACGATGCTCTATGGGCTTATAGGACTGCTTACAAGACTCTGATTGGTATGTCTCCGTATCGGTTGGTGTTTGGGAAAGCTTGCCATCTACCGGTTGAGTTAGAGCACAAGGCGATGTGGGCTTTGAGGAAGCTAAATCTTGAATGGGATGTGGCAGCAAATCTTCGTGTGGAACAGCTTAATGAACTTGATGAATTTCGATTCCATGCCTACTCTAGTTCGTCCTTGTACAAGGACAAGATGAAGTACCTTCATGATAAATATGCTCGTAGCAAGGAGTTCAAAATGGGTGATTTGGTTCTCTTGTTCAATTCTCGGTTACGTCTATTTCCGGGAAAGCTTAAGTCGAAATGGAGTGGACCTTTTGAAGTGGTGTTTGTGACTCCGTTTGGCGCACTTGACTTGAAAAACAAAAATGGGGAGGCCTTCAGAGTTAATGGTCACAGAGTCAAGCACTACCTTGGGAAGATTGATGATAGCCAAGTGGTGGCATTATCTATCTAAAGTGATATGATGGTAGCCTGTGTCGTGCCGCGACGTTAAATCAGGCGCTTCTTGGAAGGCAACCCATGTGTCTTTCTTTTCTGTTTTTCTCTGATTTTCTTCTTAGTATAGGTTTTGCTTTTTGTCTAACTAGTTGTGAGATGTGTGTAGGATTGTTTTGATGCAGTACAGAACTTAACTGGAAAAATGGTGCACTCTCTAAAGTTTGGACTGCTGCTGCAATGCATTTTTTGCGGCCGCAACGACCTTGTTGCGGGGGCAAAATTTCATTGCGGTCCGCAATGTTGATTGGTAAATAGTGGTGGTTCTCTGAAGATTGTCACCATGGCCGCAGAGTATTTCTTGCGGTCCGCAGTGGCTGTCTCCCCAGTGCTTCATGTTTTTGAGTACCGCAGACCGCTATGCATTTTTTGCTGTCCGCGGTGGGTAGGTACAGTGGGTCCCAATTTCCTTTTCTATAAATAGGGCCTCAGGCCCTCATTTAAAACTTTTCGCTCCTTTGCTCACTAAATAGAAAATACTGTTCATCCAAGCCCTAACTGCACAAATTCAAATCTGATTCTAACTCATCTATGTTGCATCTCATTACTTGTAATTTTAATCTTTTCTTAGTTTTTAACTTTGTTTTGCTTTCTTTTAATTAGTTAGTTGTAGTTCTTTTTTTCCCCTTTTCTTTAAATTTGTAGCGTAGGTTTTCTTAATATGCTTAGATTAGGGTTAATCAGTGACAAATAGTGATTGAACACCTAGGGGATCAATAACATGTGAAAATTAGGCTAAGAATGTGAAGAAAATTGAAACCCTAGGTTGTTTTGCTGGGTTAAGCTTACCGCCGCCGCAATGGTTTTTCTGTGGTCCGCGGTGCTTCACTGCGATCCACAATGCCATTTTGTGCGAACCGCGGTGGTAAAGCTTCAGAAAGATGAATGTTGAGGACCGCGGCCGGGGTCGATTTTTCGCGGTCCGTGGTGACTTACCGCGGTTGCAGACCATTTCTTGCGGTCCACTGTGCCCTTAATCAGAGAGTGGATATTTTGACCCCCACCTCAACGCGGACCGCGATACCATTTTGTGCGGTCCGCAGTGGTCCCTTTGCGGCCGTATTGCATTTTGTGCGGTCCGCGGTCTGCAGTTCTGCTTTCAACTATCAACGGTCTGCAATTATAATTGTCACTGATTCTTCTGCTACTGTGATACTAACAAGCTTCAACTGAATTCCACTTGCAGAAAATGGTTAAATTATGAGGTGGTGGTGGAAAACAAAAGGGAAAATGAGAGTCCTCCCGGGGTAGGGGACAAGGTATGATCAGACTGACCCCCTAAGTCCGGTAGGCAATCAAGGATACTAGAAAATCAATCAAGACTGCGGATAGAGCTGCTTCCCAGTCAGGAAGTGAGTATTTGCCCTCCCAGAAGGCATCTGACTCTGAATCAGTGCCAGAGTATGTTCCTGACTGGCCGGAGAGACATAGATTGAGAGATACACCTCCAGGCACTCCTACTGCTCAAGATTTAGTTGCAATTTCTTCTGAGTCGTTTGAGGGCTCAGTTGAGGGCAGTGGCAGTGAAGCATCTACTTCTCCTACTGGTTCATCACCTGGAGAGGATCCTATCGACGATGAGGTCCCAGATGAAGAAGGAGGGGGTGTGCCACAACCCGGGGGTGTGGAAAGAACTAGAAACCTCGAGGTGTGGAAAAGGAGATTCGTTAGTCAAATCGCTTACCATAAATTCCGAGAGTGATGGCCCGAGAGGAAGTTGATACTTGAACGGAGGTTCATTGACAAAGATCTTCTGCCTCACAATCCTAATGTGCAGAGGCAATTCAGGGAGAGATCGGGCTGAGATTACTTTACAGGCAATGTTAAGGAGGCAAATGAGCACCTAGTCAAGGAATTCTTCGCTAATGTTGCCCACATCAAAAAGGGCACGAAAGTGACTAAGGTGCGGAACTTGACAATGAAGTTTGATGGCAAGACAATAAATGACTACCTGGGCTTTCAGGAGGAGGATGGAACATTATACTTAGAAAAGGTAGCCTTGGGTGAGGATGCCCGTCCATGGATAGCAGAGTTACTTGGCACTCCCAGGTACCACCCCAGCATAGTTGACAGTCGGAGTCCAAATTTTGAAGAGAGCCCTCAACTACAAGGCAAAAGGGTGGGAGACCTTTGTTTGCAGCAGGCTAGACCTAAGGGTGTATTGTGGGCCGGGCCCAGCTCGGGACCGGCCCGGGATCGCGTGCCAAATGGGCCGGTCCTTGCCAAAAAGCCCGTGAGCCCGGGACCGGCAGGCGGGCTTGGGCCGATTCAAACGGGCCCAACGACTAATTTTTTTTAAAAAAATTAAATAAGGGCTAACGGTCAGAATTTAAAATGTAGCCATTGGACTGCATTTTTAGCCATTTGGCACTTTCAAAAGTAGTCATTTGGCCCCCAAACTTTGTTTTAACTCCAAACTTTTTATAATTACACTCTTTCCCTATTCTCAACTATAAATACCCTCTCATTCTTTCATTTTTACTCACAAATTCATCAATCTATCTCAATCTCTCTCTAATTTTCTTCTATAATTGCTTACTTTATTATTGCAATTTCGTGAAAAATTGTGAAGTTGGTGAATTGAAGTATTCAAGTCTTCAACGATATTCAATTTTCAAGAAGTTGTTTGTCAATTCGGTAAACTCGTTCCAACTCTTAAGTTTTAATATTATAGTTTTGTGTATTTTATTTAGTATAATTATAATTAATATGAATTTTCTTTGAAAAAAAATATTTGGGGGTAAGGGTAAGGGAAAATCTAAAATTGGTGAATCTAGTTGCCAAGCTACTACTCTTCCCCCGGCTCCCCGACCCAGACCTGTTACCCGTCCTCCTCTACTTGTTATTCTTGATAGTAATAACCCTTGTTTTCAATTTTTCGATAGTCAATTTTGTCATGATGTTGCACCAGGTCAACAATTAAATGAAGAAGTTATGAATGCTCTTTATCTTAATCAAACTATCTTTGAAAATGTAGAGGAAAATGATGATTTAGATGAAATACAACCGGATTTAGATGATACAACTACTAGTCCTGTTAATAACCCAATTGATGCCCCGCTTGACCCTCATGTAGTAACCCCTACTTTTAATAGACAACCTTCTAAACGACCCGAAACAACTCTTGTTTGGCACTTTTTTACTCAACTAAGAGAACAAAATAAGGCTAAGTGTAAAACTTGTGGGTCTTTGATGGCTCATAAATTTACTGGAGACTGTAGCGGTACGGGTACTTTGCCTAGACACATAAATACATACCCTAGAGATAAAGCTAGATATTTACAAATGAAAGTTGCGCAAGAGGGGACAAGTGTAGATAGTACGGTTAACCTAGTACAGGGTCAAATCTAGTTCAACCGGGAATTAACACTGTTACCGGTGACATTTTATATTATGATCCAAATAAAGATCATGAAGAATTGGCAAAAATGGTTACTGTTATGTGCTTACCGTATAGTTTTCCTTTTAACCCTCATTTTATACATTATATTAGAAGAGTTTGTAATCCTACTTATAAAGGATGGTCTCGCGCAACCGTAAAGAGCGATATTTATAAATACAAACATGAATATGAACAATATTTGCGTTATTTATTTACTCATATAGATTGTCGCATTGCTATTACAACTGATATTGGTAGAAGTGGTCATAACTGTGATTATCTAACTGTTACAAGTCATCGGATAGATGATGACTGGATAATGCAAAAGCGCATTATTGCTTATAGAATAATTAATTCACGCCACACAGGTAAGTTTATTGCTAATACAGTTGCAGATATTTGTAGATATTTTTGCATTAGAGATAAAATTATGTCGGTTTCAATGGATAATGCTTCTAGTAACACTAACGCTAAGGCTTGCTTACAACTACACTAAATCCTGCATTTAGTAATATTTTTTATGTTAGATATATTTTTCATATTTACCATTTAATCGTCGGTGATGGTATGAAAGTTTTAAATGTAGAAATTGAAAAGGTTAAAATGGCTCTTAATTAAATTTTTTATTCAAACCGTAGAAGTAGACTTAGAGACTATTTTAAAAAATGTGATGAATTTGGCCTTAGAGAAAGAAAGGTTCCTAAACCTTGTCCGACTAGATGGAATTACATGTATGAAAGTTTAGTTGTTGCTTATGAAAATAGGAACTCAATAAGCGCAACGTGTAATGCTCGTGTAGGTGATGATGATGATGATGAGCACCTTACAAATCAAGATTGGACTAATGTTAAAATGCTTGTAAACTTTTTAGAACAATTTCATGTTGCTACAAATGAATTATCTGGGCAATATTATCCTACTATTTCTAACTGTTTAGTTTATATTGCAGCACTTGTAGATTTGTTTACTCAATTTTCAGAGGGTGGGGTAATTTATCAACTTGCTATTGATTCTATGAAAGCTAAGTTTAAAAAATATTTTTTCCCTATCTCCCCTATTTTTTGTGTTGCTGCAGTGTTAAATTCTACAATGAAATTAGGAGGTTCTCACTTTTGGTATTCAAAAATTTATAACGTTTTATCACTTTCAACTGAGGAATTTGTACACTTGGAGATGCAAAAGCCTCAATTAAAATAAATGCTCAAACAATTTATAATGCTTATCAACTTGCCTTAGATCATGGTAGACCAAGTGTTCAAACTCCTACTTCATCTAGTTCGCAATCATCTAAAAGAATTGCGGGCCTAAAAGCCCTTAGTTCTTGGACGGAGTTCAGGGGTTCTCAAGGTGATAATATTGGTGATAGTTCACAACTAAATGAGCTTCAAGTTTATTTGTCGCAGGGACTTGAATTAGAGAATTCCGACGGCTCCTTCGATGTTTTGGAATGGTGGAAGGACAAACAAAAACACTATCCGGTTATTTCAAGGATGACTCGAGATATTTTAAGTGTTCAAGCTTTAATAGTGGCATCGAAGAGTGCTTTCAGTCAAGCGAGACTTCAAATTGGTGATCATAGAGCGTCTATGAGGGAGAGCTTGGAAAAATCAGTACTCTTCAGAGATTGGATCCGTTCAGAAAGAAGAAATTTTGGACTTGCAGAATCACAACCGGAGATAGACGAAGCTTATGATGAAATGCTAGCGAAACTTGTGCCGGATGTTGCTTCGCCCGAAAGCGGTGATGAACAAGCTTCTTTTCCTCCACCACCAACGAAAATTCCTCCGGACCTTGAAGGATTTATGAGATTTGTTAGAGATAATACATAGACTAATATGTAACTTGTATTTTGGCACATCTTCCTTAGTTTTTTTCCTTTTAATGGTGGTATTAGTACCTTGTTGTGCTCATTCCATTGGGGGGAGGAAGACTAAGAAAGATATTGTCATTTTTTATTAATGTCGTAATAATAAAAATTATAAGACATTCCCTTGAATATTTCTTTGCAATTTATTTTGTGTTTAAATTTGATATAGTATATATATATTATATATATATATATATATATATAACTATATATATATATATATATAATATATATATCTATATATATATATATATATATCTATATAATATATAATATATCTATATATTATATAGATATAATATATACTATATCTATATATTATAGATATAGATATAGTATATATAATATATATAAGCTATATATTATATAAGGCAATATATAATTATATATACATACTATATATACTATATATAAGCAATTTATATTAGTATATACATATATAGTTTACAAGAAATTGTCTTAGATAAAAAATTCAAAAAAAATAGCCCGGAACGAAAAAGCCCGTGTAGGACCGTGGGCCCTGGCCATTTAGCCCGAGACCATGTGGGCTTAGGACCATAGTGGGTCGGTCCCACCCATTTGGACTGTTAGGCCCGGGACCATTTGGCCCGACCCGTTTAGGCCCGGGCCCGGACCACAATACAGCCTTAGCTAGACCCCACCACTCATGAGAACTCTCTTCCTATCTTTCGGGCTATATTGGTGGCTTCTATCATGGCGGGATACCCGATCAACATCGGGAATGTGATGTCCAGGGTGATTACTAGGGTGGTGAATGAAGGTGATAGATCCTACCCCTTCCCAAATTTCCTAACCATGTACTTTGAGGATCAAAATGTGCAGAAAAGAAAATTTGATGTGAAAGTGAAACCCAAGGCACCTTTCTCCTGGTACAGTCTCAATGGGGATAACAACCCCAAAGATCCTAAAGGCAAAGCCACTGCTTCTACTGGCCAGTCTAAAGAGCCAGTAGTAGTAGTAGTAGCTTCTTCTCAACCTCTCTCAGCTACACCAGACATTGCCCCAGGACCCTTTACTTCCATAGTTCCAGATATTCCCTTATCCACAGCCTACCCTTTGACTGCCCACCGTTTGAGCCAAACCCTTGCCAGTATCAACAACCGGATGCAGATAGCTACTTCTAAGCTGTCTGCACTTTCTAGCTCGGTGGCAGCCCAGTCCATACCTCAACAGCCACAGATTTCATCCTCAGTGGAGGAGACTCTCAAGGAGCTTCTAGACAACCAGAAGAAGCTCTTGTAGAACCAAAAGTTAATATTAGATGTTGTGGGTACTCATGGAAAAGCACTGAAGGAGCTGGCAAAGGAAACAAAGAAGTTGAGAAAGACTCGAGCATCAAAGGAGTCTGTGAAAGAGCTGAGAGGCGAAGTGGAGAAAATGAAGGTTGATCACTTGCCATTGGAGCTGTTATTGCATGACCCGGTTCCAGCAGCCTAGCCTGAGCCGGAGCAGGAGTTGGAGAGGCCAACAAAGAGGAAGAGGGTTATCCCTCGTGTTGATGATGTTGTGATAGAGTTGGAGGACCCGCAGGGAGGCTCCTCTAGCCAACCTCAGGATCTAGTGCAGGCCCAGGTCCCGATGCAGACACAGGTTATAGGGATCCAGTCACAGCTTCCCGAGCAGTCAGAGGACCCAGGGACCCAGGCTCATGTCCCATGCAAACGGAGGGCCAATAGGGAGTTTCTTTTTACTCTCTATCTTTTATTGATCTTATTTTGGTTAGTTAGCATTGAGGATAATGCTAGCTTTCATTTGAGGGGGTAGCCCTATTTAGATGATATGGTGTTGTAAATATGAAACTAATTTTTTTTATTATGCTTTGATTTTCACTTTTGGTATGTACATAATTTTACCATTTTATTGCACTTTTCGTACTTTGCAACTTTGGTCAGTATATAAAGTTACTCTCTGATGTATATATTCATTCCCCCTTATGTATATTCGTCTAAATCTCATCTTGTACATATTCATTCTACTTTTCATATTTTTTCTTTCATAGCTTCTTATTTCATTTTGGTAGCTTCTTATTTTGAGTTTTGCATTCAATAAGCCTTTGGTTTTCTTAATGTCACGGTTCTTTCCAAAGGTGAAATTTGTGTGACCGGGTGGCTCTTCCCGATGATGGATGGCATGATAACCTTGTTAAGGGTTTGAGTCTGTTTTCTTTTTGCTTTTGTGTAAATAGTAGCTAGTGAGTAATGGTGCCTCAAGCAAAGCTTCACTTGGGCCTAACACATTTGCCTTTGATCTTCTGGTCAAAAACAAACTGTCATGTATAGAATGGTGAAAGTTGTGACCTTGAGACTCTTGTGTTGGACGATAATTATCAAGTGATTTTTCGGGACAATTGTGTTGCTCAAATCTTAGTTAAGGTTGTTGTGGGCCCCCAACTTTGTCTCTTTAGCAATCCTATAGCTTGTGTGGTGAGAATTTGAATTGCAAATCCAAGTCTCGTGCCATTAGTCTAGAACTTGCCCTGAATATTTGTCTAGGCGAAATTCTAAGTGTAGTTTGACTTGAGAAGTGATTATAGGCTCTCCTTGATCCGAATGTTATCTTGAAAACTTCCATAACCTACCAATGATAATATCCCTAGTCAACCCTTTTGAGCCATAGCCCTTTTTCTTTCAAAGACCATGATACAAGCCTTTACCCGTTCTAAAAACGACCCTTTCTTGGCACTCGATCTTTCCTTAGCACAAGGCAAAAGCATAAGTTTGGGGGGAGAGACGACGAATGCAACAAAGTGCTAAAAGGTACAAAATGGAGAAAAGGAAAGGTAATGAAAAAGAAAGAAAATCAAAAAGTTAAAAAGAATGAACAATGTAGAAGAAATGAACGGATTCAATAAAAGAAAAGAGATGAAAGGTGTGGAAAGTTAAAAAGGAGAAAAAGGTTTGAAAAGAACAAGAAAGAGTGACAGTGTGTCTCTCTAACCCCTAAGAAATAAGTAAATGACTCAAATAGTCAAGAGAAAGCGTGCCAAAATAAAGAAATGAAGTGCTTAAGGGAAGATGAAACCTACTTAGACCAAATATTTCCTACCCCGAATCAAAAGCCTTCACTACATCTCCACAAAAGCCCTATATGATCTTGAGTTGAATGAATCTTACATTAGTGGTGACTCACATAAGGGGCAAGCTTATGGTACTTAGAGCTGAACTTGTGACCTTTCTTTGTGAGAGATGAGTGCGTTTCCACTATCCTCGTTCTGAGTGCTACAATCTAAAAGTGAGGTTGCTTAAGGAGAGTTGAGGATGTATGAGTTTGGGTTCCACAATGACCAAAGTAGTAGAAAGAGTTTCCCTGGTGGGTTGAGTCAACTCTTGATGCTCTTGTGTCGCACTAAAACCATGGTGCTTAGAAGGTCGAATGTTGTTAATGATTCATTTGAATTGATGGCAATTGTTAGTCACAATTGATGCTAGATGAAGTCGCTTTAGGTCAGCTGAATTTTCTTGGTTTTACTCTTAAGAAGGTGGGACTTATTTTGTTTGCTTGAGGACAAGCAAAAGTTTAAGTTTGGGGGAGTTGATAACTAGGGATTCTAGTTCATTTTACACTCCTTTTTACTTGAGTTTTGATAAAAAAATGTATACAAATAGTTCCAAAGGCTTATATGGTGTGCTTGTTTGCAGGGTTTGGTCAAAAAGGTGACAAGTAGTCAAAACTAACTCAAAAAGGAGTGAAACATGCACAAGTACCAAGAACAAGTCAAAGCACAGTTGCAACAGACCCACCACGGCCGCAACCCATTTAGTGCGGTCCGCGGTGAGGAGATTCAAAGAGGTGCAGATTTTGGAAGCTCAAGCACCGCGGCCGCAACCCATTTTGTGTGGACCGCAGCACCCTCTTCACGGCCGCAATCCATTTTATGCGTCTGCGGAGAGGGGATTCAGAGAGTTGATAGTTTGGACGATGGAAGCCAACGCGGTCCGCAGAGCATTTTATGCGGGCCGCAATGAAGCCACCGCAGCCGCGGTGCATTTTATGCGGCTCGGTGGCCAGATTTAGAGAATGACAATTCAAGCCAAAAAAGCCTCATTGCGGTCCGCGGTGCATTTTATGCGGACCGCAGTACCTCCGTTAAGGGTATTTTTGTCCACAAAATTTGGCCTACTATAAATACTTTATTTTCACATTTTTAGGGCATCTTTTGTAATATGTTAGAGACCAAAGCATGTGAATGGCGTTTTAGTTCCATTTTGAGTAATTTGTAGCTAGATTAATACCGAATCTTCATTATCTTAGTTTGTAATCAAATCATATGGGTTATTCTTCATCTATTTTTCTGTTTTCTTCTATTATTATGAGTAGCTAGACCCATTAGTTAGGGTTGTGGTTCAAACCTAGTGTGGGTATTTGATGGGTCTTTTGTTCTAAGGCTTAGATGTTTATGGGTAGTTGATATTTTAACTGATTTTTATTGTTCCACGTTAAATTGGTGGTTGCAAACACTAATTTGTGCCTATTTGACTTGGGCTCTTCTTGAGAAAGAGAGTTTGAGTCTAGGAAAATCAGTCCAACAAGGAATTGGGGTGCAATCAAGAGATTGATAGCCCCAATTAAAAGGTTAAACTTATAGATAGTAATACCCGACTTGAACCTATATTGCTTGAATAATTCTGACACCCAATTGGTCTTGAGAAAGTCAATTAGGGCAAAGTCACTCAAGCTACAGAGAGGTATAGAGTAAGTAGTTCCGTGCATTGGCTATATCGCAATTCCCTACATAACAACTTTGTCTTAGGCTTTAGATCCCGTCAAGTATTCACCTAGGAGAAAGTCACTTTCCTAGTGCATCTTTAATTATTTAGAAAACCTTACAAACAATCATTCTTAGTTTAATTTAGCTTACTATTAGCATAAAAATTAGAAGTAACAAAACAAACAAACATGATTGGAAGTGTAATTAATAGCACTACGCACTGCTAGTTTATATAGGAATTCAATTCCCAATTCTAGCTTCTTGTGGATTCGATCCCGACCATCTCGAGTAAAAGCTGCTTCGACCACTCTTGCCACTTTGTAGTGGTGTAGGGTTAGCACTGATCACACTTCTGCACTAAATGTGCAGGATCTGACAGGTCATTTGGTGATCATCTTGGCGCGTAAGCGCACATGATGAGGAGACTTTATGTGAGCTGCATTTCAGGTTACGCACCGCAGCACCGAGTCTCCATTGTATTAATTATTTTATTATGTCTAATTACATTCGGGACAGATGTTGTATTATTATTGAACTTCTTAGAAAAATGATCATGCACTTATGACTATTGGGCTTTTAAGTATATGATATGCTTAAAATAGGGTGAATGAGAAATTGAGGAAAATGAAATTTTAAGTGAAATTTTAAGTTTTCCCCTTGGCAAAGGGACATTGTCTCATATTGGAAGAGGAAGAGGTTTTTTATGGGTATATAAGTAATTGCTCTTCTTCTAGCTCTTAAAGAGTTGAGAAGAAGGCAAGCCTGGCGCCGTCGTCGTCGTCGCTCGCTCGGCTCGGCTTCGATTGATTGATTAATTTTTTGGACCAAATTTATTTGTTAATAGTAAGATATTAACATAAATGTTATTAAATATTTATTTTAATAACAGAATATTAATATTAAAATTAATATTAATATTAAATCCAATCCGTTTTTCAGTTGTGTAACTGAAAATTAAACTACCCTCTTCAATTTTCCCTCTTTATTATTGAGTAAACAGCCATTTATGTTATGGCATTTATGCTGTGGCCGTTTTGCATAAACAGTCATTCTGAAGAGTTGCACCTCTTCAGATTTCAGCCCAACTTTGGCTATAAATACAAGACTATTCTGCTCAGAATTTCCATACGATTTTCTAAGTTTCTCCTCCTTCTTCTGCATACTTTTAACATCAAACAAAGCAATAATAAGTGTGATTTGCTACCGAACTTTGTGTTCGCTGAAACACTGGGGTTTGAAGTATCACTACACCAGTGTGTAATTCGTTCTATCCTGGGAGGAAATAATCCACAATCTTGGGTACTAGGAGGGGATTAAATTCCTTAAGGAAAGATTGTGAATTCAGTGGGCTCGGACTAAAATTCTGTTTCTGTTTTTCATTTCTATTTATGTTCGTTTATATTTTCCAGAATTATTTTACAAATACAGTTTACTAACAAGCTTAAGGAATTTAATATATTTTCTGTATTTGTACTCACTGTTTCTAGAGAGTAAAACCTTTGTGGTTTTGTACTCTATTGGAGATTAAAATCTACGTTTTGTGTCATTCTTTTACAGAAATGACTAATGATAATGTGAACCAAGTTGTTCCAATGGTGACTGGCAATGCCTCAACGAGTCGAACAACACTGGAAGCATTGGCACAGGTGGAGAAACCCGAAAAAAAATTCGGGATTGATTTCAAGCGCTGACAGTAAAAGATGTTAGTCTACTTGACTACTCTAAGTCTCCATAAGTTCATCAAGGAAGATGTTTATGTGTTGTCCGATGAAACTCCAGAGACTGAACGCTTTCTCGTGATTAAGTCGTGGAAGCATTCAGATTTTTTGTGCAAGAATTATATTCTAAGCGGGCTGGAGGATGCTTTGTATAACGTCTACAGTGGCGTGAAAATGTCAAAAGAACTGTGGATTGCGCTTGAAAAGAAATACAAAACTGAAGATGTCAGGTTGAAGAAGTTCGTTGCTGCAAAGTTTTTGGACTACAAAATGGTAGATAGCAAGTCTGTTATTACCCAAGTCCAGGAATTGCAAGTGATTATTCACGATCTCCTTGCTGAAGGTATAAGTAGAATTAATACTAGTGTTGGTAGTATTAATTTTATTATGTTTACTAACAGAATTTTCATTGAAGGTCTTGTCATCAATGAAGCATTCCAAGTAGCAGCGATGATTGAGAAGTTGCCTCCATTGTGGAAGGACTTCAAAAATTATTTGAAACATAAACGCAAGGAGATGTCCCTTGAAGATCGCATTGTTCGGTTGAGAATTGAAGAAGACAATAAAGCTGCTGACAAGAGAGGCCGTGGAAACTCAACAATAATGGGAGCAAATATTGTTGAAGAGGAAGAAGGCTTCTGGGCCGAAATACAACCCAAGCAAGAAGCGGTTCAGTGGAAATTGCTACAATTGTGGAAAAGTCGGACACAAATCTACGGAATGTCGTGCTCCGAAGAAAGACAAGAAGAAGGGTCAAGCAAACATAGTTGAAAAACATGATGATGTTGATGACTTGTGTGTCATGCTTTCCGAATGCAACTTGGTAGGCAATCCTAAAGAGTGGTGGATTGATTCTGGAGCCATTCGCCATGTTTGTGCTGTTAGAGAAACTTTTGCTACTTATGCTCCTGTTGGACTCGATGAGCCGCTTTCTATAGGAAATACTGCAAGGCTAAGATTGAAGGATGTGGGAAAATATTTCTCAAAATGACTTCTGGCAAAGTGGTGACATTGAACAACGTCCTTCATGTTCCAGAGATTAGGAAGAATTTAGTCTCTGCTGGACTTCTTGTTAAGAATGGTTTTAAATGTGTATTTGTATCCGATAAGGTTGTAATAAGTAAGAACGAGATGTTTGTAGGAAAAGGTTACCTCACTGAGGGCCTTTTCAAGCTGAATGTAATGGTTGTTGAGAATAATAATAAAATTTCAGCTTCGTCTTACTTACTTGAGTCAAATGAATTATGGCATATACGTTTGGGTCATGTTAATTATAAAATCTTGCGGAAAATGATTAACTTGGAAGTATTGCCTAAATTTGAATGTGATAAATCAAAATGTCAAATATGTGTGGAATATAAGTATGTTAAACATCCTTATAAGTCAGTTGAAAGGAGTTCAAATCCTTTAGACTTAATTCACACAGATATTTATGACATGAAGTCAATACCATCTCGCGGTGGAAAGAAGTATTTCATAACTTTTATTGATGATAGTACTCAATATTGCTATGTTTACTTACTTAATAGTAAAGATGAAGCAATAGACGCATTAAAACAATACAAAAATGAAGTTGAAACGCAACTTAACAAGAAAATCAAAATGATAAGAAGTGATAGGGGTGGTGAATATGAATCTCCTTTTGAACAAATATGTTTAGAATATGGAATTATTCATCAAACAACGGCCCCTTACACGCCCCAATCCAATGGGATTACAGAAAGAAAGAATCGTTCATTAAAGGAGATGATGAACGCGTTATTGATAAGTTTTGGTTTGCCACAGAACTTATGGGGGGAAGCCGTTCTTACGGCTAGCCAAATACTAAATCGAGTACCCCATAGCAAAACACAATCCATTCCATATGAAAAATGGAAAGTAAGGAAGTCCAATTTGAATTATTTTAAAGTGTGGGGGTGTTTGGCAAAAGTGCAAGTTCCTAAACCCAAAAGGGTAAAAATAGGACCGAAAACTGTTGATTGTGTTTTCATAGGATATGCGACCAATAGTAAAGCATATCGATTTCTAGTTCATAAATCAGAAAATCCCGACATTCATAATAATACGTTTATAGAATCAGATAATACTGAGTTCTTTGAAAATATATATTCGTATAAAAAGGAATGTGAGTCGATTGGTGAAGGATCTAAACGACCTCAGGAAGAAACAAGAAAGTACATTTGATCAGGAGGATCCAAGACGTAGTAAACGTCAAAGAACGTCTACTTCATTTGGACCAGATTTTTTGACTTTCTTATTGGAAAATGAGCCTCAAACAATTAAAGAAGCTATGTCTTCTTCGGAATCATTGTTTTGGAAAGAGGTAGTCAATAGTGAAATAGAATCCATACTAAACAACCATACATGGGAATTGGTTGATCTTCCTCCTGGAAATAAACCGTTGGGTTCTAAATGGATCTTTAAGAGGAAAATGAAAGATTATGGTACTATTGACAAATTTAAGGCAAGACTTGTGGTCAAAGGGTATAGACAACGAGAATGTCTTGACTATTTTGATACATACTCTCACGTTACAAGAATTACGTCTGTACGAACGTTAGCAGCATTAGCTGCAGTTTATGGTCTTGAAATTCATCAAATGGATGTTAAGATAGCCTTCTTAAATGGAGAGTTGGAGGAAGAAATTTACATGGAACAACCTGAAAACCTGAAAGGTTTGTGGTTCCAGGTAAAGAAAAGAAGGTATGTAGACTTATTAAGTCCCTTTACGGACTAAAACAAGCACCCAAACAATGGCATGCGAAATTTGACTAAATAATGTTGTCAAATAGTTTTAAAATAAATGAATGTGATAAATGTGTACACATTAAAAATGTTCCAAATCACAGTCATTGTTTGCTTATATGTGGATGATATGCTGATAATGAGTAATGCCATTGCCAACATAAATGCGACTAAGCGCATGTTAACTGGCAAGTTTGATATGAAAGACTTGGGAGTTGCTGATTTAATTCTGAGAATTAAGATCCATAAGGCTTCTCAAGGTCTGGCATTGTCACAATCTCATTATATTAAGACATTACTTGAAAAATTCAAGCACTTGGGCTTTAAAGTTGCAAAAACTTCAATTGACGTGAATCTTGCATTAGCAAAGAATAAAGGCCAAATCATATTACAATTGGATTATGCTCGTGTGTTGGGTTGCTTAATGTACATCATGAATTGTACACGACCAGATATAGTTTGTGCTATAAGTAAATTGAGTCGATATACGAGCAATCCAGGTCAATCTCATTGGATGGCCATGAAACGAGTTTTGGGGTACTTAGTACATGCCCCAGGACTTTGCTTTGCACTACAGTAAATATCCTGCGGTCATTGAAGGATACTGTGATGTAAATTGGATCACCAGATCAACTGATTCCAAGTCCACAAGTGGATATGTATTCACTATTGGTGGAGGAGCGGTATCTTGGAAGTCGTCCAAACAAACTTGTATTGTCCGCTTTACAATGGAGGCTGAATTCATAGCCTTAGATAAAGCCGGTGAAGAAGCTGAATGGCTCCGGAATTTCTTGGAAGATATTCCATTTTGGCCCAAACCGATGGCACCAATATGCATACATTGGGATAGTCAAGCGGCAATTGGAAGGGCTGGGAGCGTTATGTATAACGGTAAATCTCGTCATATACGACGAAGACATAAAACCGTTAGGCAATTACTCTCTAGAGGAATTATCACGATTGATTATGTAAAGTCAAGTGATAATGTGTCGGATCTACTTACAAAAAGCCTAACTAGAGAGGTAGTTGAGAAATCATCAAGGGGAATGGGATTGTGGCCGAGAACAAGTCATAGTAGCGGTAACTCTACCTAGAATACTGGAGATCCCAAGATCTAGGTTCAAGGAGATCAAACAAAGTCATTAATGACGGTTCAACATTATCAACTAAACTTTTGGTCCATTCTCGTGATGAGACAATGTTCAGTACCACGGATAAAGCATTAAGGTTTTTTAATGATTTCTAAATTTGATACGGGGTATATCAAATAGTGTATCTATGGGATGACACGTTTAGGAATAACTTATGTAGGTGTGAAGTGTTAGCCGTTTCAAGGAGAACTTTGTAAGGCCAGTTCTTTACGCACTTATGAAATCAGGCGGCGTTCATGCTGAAACGAACACAACAATGAGAACCAAAGACGGTTAAGCGTTGGTTGTGTGACTTATGGTTGTCTAGATATACACCAAAGTTTGAAGGTTCAAAAATATCAAACCGATTGACCGAGTATATCCGACGTAAATTCACTACGGAAAGTTCAAAGGAAAACCTACTTATCCAGATGCAATTAATCCTTGCTTACGAATCACATAGTTTTTCATGCATATTTCCGCGATATAGCCACTCCCCCATTCATGCGGGGGATTGTTGGTATTTTAAGTATATGATATGCTTAAATATGGTGAATGGAAAATGGAGGGACATTGTCACATATTAGAAGAGAAAGAGGAAGAGATTTTTTATGGGTATATAAGCAATTGCTCTTCTTTTAGCTCTTAAAGAGTTGAGAAGAAGGCAAGCCTCGCGCCGCCGTCGTCGTCGCTCGGCTTCGGATTTGGTCAAATGATTGATTGATTAATTTTTTGGACCAAATTTATTTGTTAATAGTAAAATATTAACATAAATGTTATTAAATATTTGTTTTAATAACAGAATATTAATAATAAAATAAATATTAATATTATCCAATCTGTTTTTCAGATGTGTAACTGAAAATTAAACTACCCTCTTCAATTTTCCCTCTTTATTGTTGAGTAAATAATCATTTATGTTATGACATTTATGTTGTTGCCGTTTTGCATAAACAGCCATTCTGAAGAGTTGCACCTCTTCAAATTTCAGCCCAACTTTGATTATAAATACAAGACTATTCTGCTCAGAATTTCCATACGATTTTCTGAGTTTCTCTTCCTTCTCCTGCATACTTTTAACATCAAACAAATCAACAGTAAGTGTGATTTGCTACCGAACTTTGTGTTCGCTGAAATACTGGGGTTTGAAGTACCACTACACCAGTTTGAAGTACCTTGGGTACTAGGAGGAGATTAAATTCCTTAAGAAAACACTATGAATTCAGTGGACTCAGATTAAAATTCTGTTTCTGTTTTTCATTTATGTTTATGTTCGTTTATATTTTCCAGAATTATTTTACAAATACAGTTTACTAACAATGACACTGGGTTCTAGGAGTTCTTACTGATTGTTTGTTATCATATATCACGTAATTATCATCATTTACCCTGTAAATTCTCTTTTATACTCTTTAATTATTGGAAATTAGGAATTTAAAAGTAATAAAATGGGTAATCTAATTGATAAATTAATATTGGATTGCCTTATGGCGGTGTTGGACGCCATCACGACTTGTAGTGAATTTTGGATCGTGACATTTATCATTTTTTAGCCACTATAATGAAAACACATATAACTTAATTCCGCAGAAATCCAACATAAAAAGTATTTTAGATAAGAATCTGTACCAAAAATCCAAAACTAATGTACAAAAATCTTGAAACTTTTCATATAAAAGTGGCAAATTAGAATACGAAAAATCCTATAAGCTTTTTAGAGTAGAGATGAAGGGAAAAAATCCTGATTAAATAGCCAACGACCCTCCCTCTCAAATTTTACAGGAGGGAAATTGCCATTATTATCAAATTAGAAGAAGGCGGAGTAGAGCTTTTCCTCTTTGTAATTTTACTAACTAAATCCCATAATTTTTTGACAATAGACATGATATGCTAACGCCATGAAGATGAAACTGTATGGAATCTCACAAATAATCACAACCAACTGTTAACCCAATTTGAACAAAGAAATAAAAAACGAAAAGTCACCTTATGACTACACAGCCAACGCCCATAAACCGAGCAGCAAGAGAGAAGATTAAAAAGCCAGAGGAATATTGGAGAGGAATTGAGTAGATCGGAAAATCTGGATAAAGAGCAGTAGACGCGTTCTTTTTTTTAGTTTAGGGATATACGCGTGGAAACTACGGATTCCGCATGTGTTAAAAAAAGTTGCAGTTTTCCCAAAATGCCCCTGACTACGCGAAGCTCCTTCCTTATTAATAGGAGGAAAATTTCACTGTAATTTGATCAATCTCCACACACACTCTCTCTCTCTCTGTAGAAGAAATGGAGGAGAAAATCAGCTGCGACGGTATTCACGAATTCAAGCTGCTGCTCTCATGTCCTTCTGGTCTATCTCCTTCACAGGTTACTTACGTACTTACTTTTCCTGTTTTCTCTCTTCGCTTTCTACATTTTTATTATTCTCACTTTTTGTAATCTGAATGTGCTTTGGGTAAAAGGTGTCAGTTGTTTTCAATGAAGCATACGACAGGATTCCCCATCCCGACCCTTTTTTGGAGGAGTCCATTTTCGAGGTTTTGTTTCTTATTCTCTTCCTTTTAGCAATTAGAGGTCAAGTACTTTAAATGACAATCTTGTAATTAGAAATGTTTAGAGAACATTTGAAAAAATCATAGTAAATGTTTGATTTCTAAATAGTAATGGTTTTGTGTAAAATGAAGCAGAATTAATATTATGCAAATACCGGTGTTTCTTTTGTGGATTGTGAGAATCACACTTGATTAAAAAGACCAAATACCAAACTCTAATTTTTTAGGTAATTGTCTCTATGTTTAGGCTGATAGATCAAAAACCTATGATTATTCACTTGGGGCAAAACCGGTATTTGTGCTGAATCTTTTCATTGGCGTAACGTGTTGTCATGTTGTTAGGAATGGGATGCAAGAGAGCGACTTTCATCAATTTACAATAGGCCGAAGTTTAGGGTATGCTGCACTCTTCTTCCATTGCATTTATCATTCAATTTTTATATTGAAACATAGATAGTTTGGCTATATCTGTTCCGTCTAGAACTTTGACAATGTAGTGTTGTCACTTTGATGGCCACAGTTGCAGCTCCATTACTTTTAAGAGAGTTTAGTTAGTCATTTATATTTTATCAGATACACCCAAATATGATATATGCATTTTTGTGTTATTTCCTTCTCAAAAAAAAATGTTAAATATACTGATACTTTTACAGTATGGAGGATACACTTTCGATGTAGGAAATGATCCCAAGCAACAGCCTCATGTTTCCCTTCAGCTTGGTCTAACAGATTATAGGTTCTTCTCTATCTTGGTCTTCTTTCTTCCTGCCTTCTTTTATTCTACATGTTTTTCCATTTAATGTGCATGTAATGGAAAACATATATCCGTCCAGTGCAATTTGGACAGGCTAATGTTACTGTCCCAAACTTATATCAGCATGTCAAAATGGTAAATTATAAATGAATTGTTCTTTATTCGTGTCGCTAGAATCTTGGGTGAAATACGAGAATTTGTGTATACCTGCAATGTGCCGTCAACACTTTAATTTTGTCATGCATTTACCCAAAAGGAAGAGCAAAAATAGGGAACAAAATAGAAAATACAAATAAAATATTCTTACACTTGGACTTTTCTGCTCAGGGATTTTGTGGGGACAAATTTAAGTCCTATTTGGGAAAGATATCTTGTTCCATCTGAAGGTAAACTTCCATGAAATACAATTGTTTGTTGAGTTGCTTCTTCCTAAGGTAACGACTGTTCCCTCCACATCTCTAATGTATCTGCTACCTTAAACTGCAATCTATTTCTTAGTATTTCTTTTAGTTTCCTTTTCTATACTCTTTCGCTTTCCAACATAAGGTCTGCAGCTAATTTGATATCTTATGAATTCTAAGAGGGATATGTTACAAGGTTCTTATGTGATACAGAACTGCATATAACATTGCACAGAGCAGGCACTTCAAGTGTATGAAAATGCTTCTGACTGATGTTCCAGCTTGCGAGACTACAATTCGTTTGTGCTAAAAAATGTGACTTGGTTTTCTGCAGATGATTGCATACAGTGTCAGCACACATCAAGTCCTCTGGGTAATGGTGCAGTTGTAGAAACTTCTGATAAGAAAATACTTGTGCTTCAGAGAAGTAATAGAGTTGGAGAATTCCCCGGATATTTTGCTTTTCCTGGAGGCAATCCAGAGGTATCTCATCTCATGTTGTAAGGACACCTTTGAGATATTGGCAACAAATTCTGATAAATATAAGCTTTCGCGAGCAAAAATGGTTGTAACCCAGCAAGCTACTCAAAACCTTTCATATTTAATAACGTGTGAGCTATGACAGCAAAAAGCAACTGCCATATTTCCGTTTGTCAATTGGTACTTAACGTTGTTCACCATTTAGACCTTTAGCTAAACAGTGTTTTTAAGTTGGGTAACTTGTTATTCTGTATTTCATTAAATTCACCTGTTTATAATGTAACTGCCAATTTGTGTGACCTTATCTGACATTGCTTTCTGCAATTGTAAGCTTTGTTTTAGGTTTATTTAATCAGAAGATCACCTAAGGGATTTCGAATGTCTGACTGCTTTTATGCAAAGCACTCTTCTTTTGCATCAAGATTAAGCTGTGGTATCTTTGTTACTTCACTGCCCAAATATGTCCGGATAATAAGCAATGCATGGCATGATTGTATTTATGCTTTTAACAGCCCCAAGACGTTGGAATAGTCTCCCATGAGCTGAATCAATGTCGCAACAGCAAAGTTTCTCAAGAAATGTTTGACAGCATTGTTTGTGAAGTTGTTGAAGAAACTGGAGCTCCTGCAAATAGCCTTGTAAGTGATGATTTGTTTTACTCACCACAAAATTGGGAGAAAGGAGAGTGCTTGTTTTTTCCCCGTTCTTTTTTTTTTTTTTTTTGGGGGGGGGGGAGATTATGTGACTTTTCTGGTCTCTGTAATTTGTGAGGATGATGATTGAGTTCATTGTCAGCTCCTATCTAAACTTTCCACTTTGCACTGCTCTATATAAGTATATAATTCCTGTATGCTCAAAATATTTTGGGTAGCAGACAAGTGAAATGGGTCAACTTTGTAATCTGGAAGGAGAAGAAGAAGGACCTTGATAAGCAATAGCGCTGGCTGGATAAATATAATTTCTAATCAACCTTGTATCAGGGCTCAGCCTGATTTTCATTCTGGGTTTTTTATACCAAATAGCACAATCACGTCGAATCTTGAGAATTATCATGCTTCTTGTGTTGTCGATTTGTTGTATACAAAAGTCATTTAACTGTACCTACATTTTTTTTCTTCTCTTTCCTTTTGTGGCCCTATTAGGAAAATATGACTGTATTTCGAGTAATGCATCGTTCTTATTTCTCAATTCATTTGCCAGCTATAACATGAAGATCTACCTCAAAACTGTAATCAAACAATTCACCAAAATTATTAAATGTATAATGTAGGACACATTGATTGTCAGGTACAAAATAAAGTTGCATTTGTAAGCTGATCATTGGAGACTGGTGACTAATTATGAATATGGCTGTCTGCAACTCTTGAGGGGGCTGTTTTTACATGCACCCTTAGATTGTTGTTTCATTTCTGATAAGATTGCATCGTTTTAGGATTCATATTTGTAGAAGACACCTAACTCTTATTCTTTATTCTTTATCTTTGATGTTATATCAGTCCAGCCCCATCTTTATTGGTATATCCCAAAGAGTATTGAATGTTAGGCCAATTGCTTTCTTCTTCATCAAATGCAATCTTCAGTCGGATGAAATTCAACAATTGTATTCTAGCGCACAAAATGGCTTCGAGTCAACTCAGCTTTATGCTGTTTCAATGGTTAGTTTTACAAATTGTTAAAGTAGTTCTAGTGACTTGTCTTATATATTAATTTTTGCTCAGTTGCCATATGGATCCACTTTTGCTGAGCTCTGTGGAATCTATGGCTTAGCCTTGCGGGAGTCCCATGTGGAGGGAAAGGGACCATCTAGCATGAGGTTGTGGTCTAACACACAATGCTAGCAATGTAATGCAACTAAAATTGTCGTAACAAGGCATGTAAGTGCTACAGGAGTTGGTTAAAATTGGAGCCAATTGAAGCTAGTCGGTTAAATTTGGAGTCTGAATTTAATAATTAATTTTGGACTATATGTTTTCTTTTACAGCCCTTCCCCAATTTTAGCATTAGCGTCATCTTGGCAACTGTACAGAACTCCTGTCGTTCATGGAACATTCTGAAAATGTCTGATTCATCCCAATTTTATTGGGATTTTCTATTTTGAATTTCTCGATAAATACACTAATGGTACAAGGAAGTTTATCTCTGAGTTGGTGTACTGAATCTTTGGAATAAGAAAAAAATCTAGTCTATAAATCATATTATGCTTCTTTCTAATTAATTAGAGTTCTGTCTATATTTTTCTCAGAATCTTTTGTTTATATGCAACTATAGCACTAGCTGTTGTGCTTGAGAGTAATACAACAACAACAACCCAGTATAATCCCACTTAGTGGGGTCTGGGGGGTAGTGTATACGCAGACCTTACCCCTACACTGGGGTAGAGAGGTTTCCAAATAGACCCCCGGCATTCTTCCCTCCAAGAACTTCCCACCTTGCTCTTGGGGAGACTCGAACTCACAACCTCTTGGTTGGAAGTGATAATTGCAAATCTATCCTATGGTTCTGTCTTACAGCTTCACAACATCAGTGATGCTTGTTCCTTGTTCCTTGTTCCTGGCATCTTATTCTAAGTTGCATGACCGAAACCCTTAAGATCCTTCTAGCCAAATAATCCTCCACCTTTTTCAGCTTGAAATTGCCTAAAATCAACCTTAGGTATCTCCTTTCTGTCCTACCTGGGGCCATTTAGCAGCGTTCTACTTGTCATGTGAAATTGAGTTTGAGAAGGCTTTTTTTCATGTGCTGGACTACTTTATTTTATTTTTGAGCTCTTTCCTTTCTTGCATTTTTTACTCCTTAATCTGTTGGAAATCACGGGCATCACCATTTCAAGACTGCTGATGATAGGTGTATATTATATTTGGTACTGATCCGTTGTTTAAGTATGTGTTGCTAAAAGTAGTACGAGAGGTAGTTTTGCTTCTTCATCCATAAAAGAAAGGTTCATATTGCTTTACACAGTTTATCTATGACTTGCAATTGTTAATTTCACATGTTTCTTTTTTTGTCAGACTGATTTGGATGACATGGCTTCTACTATGCCCGGCTGCCACAGAGGAGGCTTTGCACTCTACAAATTAATGTTACAAGGCGCGAATGATAGCTAAAAAAGTAGTCTTTAGGCATAAATAACTTTTATGCCAAAAAGCAATAAGTTGGGGTTGCTAGCTTACTGGTTTGGCTTGTTTTAACTTTTAAGCAGTTTTTAACTTATTTTAAGTATTTTTTAACTTTGTCAAACACTGAAAAAAGCTAGAAAGAGCTTAAAAGCTGATTTGACCATGTTAAAAGCCAATCCAAACACTCTCTTCGTCATATTGAACCACAAGTTTGCTTCTTTACTTTACTATGTATTGAGCTGTATCAGTTTTATTTTTGTCACTTCAGGATTCAATAATTGGCTTGCATCGTATAGCTTGTTGATCCTCCCCACCCCCACCCCCTGCGCGCACAGAGAGAGAGTTAAAAGAATACGAAATATCATTTTCATAATGATCATATAGTAATGTAAAGCACATAATGCTGTATAATCCTATTATTGGATGGCTAACTATAATCCATAGATCAGCATAAAAGCTTAGTTTGAAAGGTGTGGCTCACTATATTAACGCGCCTCTATATTATCGGAATTTTTACCTCCTATAGCAAAGGTTAACACCTTATTTATTTTAAATAAATATTATTTAAAAAAATTATACTGTATAGATACCTTTTAAGGTTTATAGCAAAATATTTAATTTTGGTTTCCTCCTAGCCCTAAGCCACTAAATACGCTAATCAGTTACACTTTTTTCTTTCTCTCTCTACTTTGATATATCTCATTCTCCCAAAATTTCGTGGACCTCTTCCTCTTAACCAAAATAACTCCAATATAGACAATACTGATATTAATTATTGGAACAGCATTTTAGTAGGAAACAAAAATCCATCAAACCTTAATAAGCTAGCTCGTAAATATGCACAAACAAAGCAATTGAAGACGAAGAAGACGAAAGCCTAAATTTTGGCGTAACCGCGTGCTATTTAATTAAGGAGAAATCACAGCCTTGGAGTTTATCAAAATCGGAATTTTACGAAAACAATCAAAATCGGAAAGGAGGAAGAAGAAGAAACATACTGGAGTTGGCGTATTATTCATGTCCACGAATATCAAAATCGGAATCTCTGATTTCTGATTTATGATTTCTGTGATTTCTCGTTTTCTTCTTCTTTCTCTCATCGCTGCTTATGGAATCATGGTCGGAATCCGACAGGTCGTCGGAAAATTGTCGACTAAAATAGGTCGTCTGAAGTTTGGGGTTGAGCAATTTGAAGATTCTGTTGCCTTTTTTTTAAGAGCATTTCAATGTATCTCGCTGTATTTCTATGTATTTCATTGTCTTTTTTTTCATTGTAATTCAATGTATCTCGTTGTATTCCATGTATTTCATTGTATTCAATGTCTTTTTTTCTCATTGTATTTCAATATATCCCTCTGTATTCGATCTATTTCATTGTATCCATTATCTCGTTATATGCCATGAATGTATTCATATGTTTTTTTTTAATTAATATAATTTATGTATTCAGATGTACTATATAATTTCTCTGAAGATTGCTATGTTTTTGGGGTATTTTGCGGTTGAGAATCTTTTTTATAACTGAAAAATACAAATTTGTGTGTTATAATTGAGTTTGTTGAGTTATATCAGGAGTCTATTATGTTAATTGATTCACTTTCCGTTTTAAAAACAGTGTAATCCCCTATTTCACGCCATGAATATAGTCGAATACAGTATAATACAATAATCTGTCCAGCTGTTGCATGAATACAGTCGAATACAACAACTGATTAGCTGAACTTCCCTGATTCACGCCTATTTTTGCTACTGTATTCATGAATACATAGCTTAAATACATCAAATACATCTTATAACCACAGAAAAGGTATCTATAATTCGTAATATAGCAAACGGTATCTATAGATGACTAATTATTACTAAAAGATAGTGTTTTATGAAAATTTCTCGACATACGAATATTTTCACTTTTTATCGAAAAATTTATTTTTTTTCGAAATCAGTGTTTGGCCATAAATTTTCACTTGAAGATGAATTTTGGGACTTTTCGAAAATTTGAAAAATTTGAAAAAGCTGTTTTTCAAAATTTTTACTCAGATCACTCACAAAAATTCAAAAACAATCCAAAATTATATTCAAGTCCAAACATAACTCTAATTTTCAAATACCATTTTCACTTTTTTGGGGGAGTTTTATAATTCTTTGTGTCCAAACGCCCACTAAATGTAAACGAACGGATGACTTGATATAAAGTGCCTTATATAAAAAGGTTGTTTTGTTTTTAGAGCTCAAAGCCGGTAGCTCCTCTTAAAAAAAGCGAGTAACTTGAAGAACAAACTTTCAAGATTTTCATTCGTTTTATATTGGCTTAAAAAATTTCAAGAAGTATCTCAATCAAACTTTTTTTAAAAATCAAAAGAAAATTTTCAACTAAATATTAAGAAAGAAGATTTTTTTTTTTTCAGTTTTTAAGAAGCTGAAAAACTTGGTCGCATTTGTTTCAAAGAGAGTGAAAATAATTTTAAGTGAAACTTTTCTCGGCGTTTCCGACCAAAAAAAAATCAAGCCAAACACCATTTAAGGATAAGTATTTCAATTTTTGGAAAAACATAATCTCTCTGTCTTTCTATTTCTGGAATGATATGTCTAAAAAACATTTACATGCATAAATGTAAAACAATTGCTTCTAGCTCCTGAGAGCGCGTGGTACGCACTTTACTTTTGTAAAGAATATATATGTGTGCGGTTCTAGACCTTCTGGTAATATGGTTAGTGAAATTATTCACCAACCACAGGGATTAGTTTTTTCTTCTGTTTCATCTCGAATTATTGAAAGAAAATTATAATAATAAAAAATAACCATTAATATTTCAAATGTGATTCTCAAAATTCAAATCATCACCATCCTCTTCATCACCACCAACTTCAGAAAAAGTTCCATTTTTGTGGTTCTTTTTTCTTTTTGTTCAAGAACTCAGGGTGGTGATTCTCACTTATTATATATACACAAATTTTGTTTTTTGAATGCATGTGCCATTTTAATGTCCCTTTTTCTCTAGCAATTGTATATTTTACACATTTTCCTTGCTCCAACTTATATAGACACCCCATACTTTTTTAGAAGCTTTTCTTCCATTTATTAAAAGCAATATACATTGGTTGTTTTCATCACCAAAAAAAATAACTCTTTGTTATTGTGGGGTTCTTGAATTTTTATCAGGAAGCTGGAAAAAGTTGGAAATTTCAGAAGTTTATTCATATCCAGGTAAATATTTTCCCTTTTTTCTTTATCTTAATTGGCAATCTTTTGATTGTGTTATGCATGTACTTAGGAAGGAGAAGACAATAGCCATAAGATAACAAAGCTTCAATTTTGTTTACTGATGGCTAGATATGTTAGGACCGAAAATCAGGTGTCATGCGGAAGCTAGCAAAGCAAAACTTGAACGATGATAAATCATGCAACAAAGAGAAATATATCAAAAGAGACACAAATATTAAACGTGGTTCGGTCAACTTGACCTACGTCCACCATGGAGATGAGCAATCCACTATATAAAAAGAGAGTACAAAATATCGAGAGAACAACCTCACGAAGAGGCAAACACAAGTGGCACACTAACACTTGTCCCGTAAAGTTCTCCTCCTAAACACTACTCTCAAGCCCCTATGGCTACATTGTGGATGCTACTGAATGAGAAAGACGAATCTTCAATTTATAGAAGTCTAAACCTTTTCCTACAAGAAAAAGGACTAGCCAAGTATAGGAGAATTATAATTTCCTTCTACAAAAGGAAAACCCAATTAAGGTAATTATATTGCCCTTTCTTTCAACAAATAGGAAAACCAAATATGGTAAGAAAATTATGGCAAACACCTAACAAGATAGTGTATTGAAAATCATGAATTGAATGTCGAAAATTGAAAATGAATGTCTTTCTTCATGTGGAAAAAGAAATATTTTAAAGATTTTGCTGTTTATGTTGTTTCAGAGGATCTATCGAAAACAGCATTTCTACCTTCCAAGTAAGGGTAAGGTCTGCGTAGACAGTACCCTCCCGAGACCCCACTTTGGGATTATACTGGGTTTGTTGTTGTTGGTTGTTGTTTATGTTGTTGTTGTTGTTGTTGTCACTAGGGTATTGATTTTGGCTCAAACTTGAAAAGGAATGTGAGTGAAATTCAAGTTTTTCGCTTTGATGAACGAGGGAAGTGTGATTATAGAATAAAGGTTTTCATGTTGGCTCTTGAGCCTTCATTAGAATTAAAAAATATGATTGTTGATTTGAGTGTTTGAGGGAAGAAGAAAAAGGATTGTGGTTCAAGATTAGCATAGGGAGGGAAGAGGAAGTGGGATTTTGGGCACTTTTAATAAGATGGAGGCACCAACAGCTCAGCCAACCACACCCCGGAAAAAAATGACGAAACAATTAACGGGGAAACGTGATGATTCTGCCTTGCATTCGGCAGCTAGAGCTGGAAATATTGTTGCAATAAGAGAGACTATAAAGAACACGGGCGAGGAAGAATTAGCGGAGTTGTTGATAAAGCAAAATTCAGCAGGAGAGACCCCCTTGTATGTTGCAGCTGAATATGGTTATTATGAGGTGGTTAGGGAGATGATCATGTATTATGATCTTGTCACAGCTGGCATCAAAGCGAGGAACGGGTTTGATGCATTGCATATTGCTGCCAAACAAGGAGATTTAGGTAAGCTTTTGATGATTTATATATGAACTGCTAGTATCACTTTAGCCTTTCAATTTTTCTGATGTCAAATTTATGAGATTTAGATGAACTTGTTTGTTTGAAATTATATATAGAGAACTTTCTAGTACTTTTTATTTTTATTTTGTATAATATTTATTGGACAGTGATGACCTTAAATGGAGCAACCTGATCAATAAGTATTTATATAGCCTAGCCCAACCTGCTTTAGATTGAGGCATTGTTGTTATTGTCGATGTTGTTTGTTCATTTTTGGCAATGTTGCAGATATGGTGCAGGTATTACTGGAAGCACATCCAGAGCTAGCGATGACAGTTGATGTCGCAAATACAACAGCTTTGCATACTGCAGCGAACCAAGGGCATATAGAGGTGGTGAATTATTTCTTGGAGGAACAGAGTAGTTTGGCCACTATAGCTAAAAGTAACGGGAAAACAGCACTGCATTCTTCTGCAAGGAATGGACATTTGCAGGTTTTGAAGGCTCTTTTGAGTAAGGAGCCAGGGATTGCAACACGGATGGATAATAAAGGACAGACTGCACTTCACATGGCTGTCAAAGGACAAAACCTTGAGGTTGTGGAGGAGCTCATTAAAACTGATCCTTCATTAATTAACCTGGTTGACAATAAGGGCAATACGCCATTGCATATTGCAGCTCGGAAAGGGAGATCTGAGGTACGTTTCATCTAAAACTCCTGCTGTATTGATGATATTTTAGTTAATGAGTGTCCTTTGTTTACCAAAAAAAGAGATGAAAACAGTTTCTAGTTAGAGTCTATAACATTGCTCAATCACTTTTGACAGACATGTTCGACTAATTTTATATTTGGTTGCTTCATCTCTGAGCATGATGCTGCTAGTGCTTATTAGCAACGAAGTGTAAAAAATCTATATATCATTGACAGAAATGCAGGGTGAGGCTGCGTACAATAGATCCCTGTGATCCGGGGCACATAGCGGGAGCTTAGTGCACCGGGCTGCACAATTGACAGAATATTCAAATGTTCATGTTCTTCCAAAAATAGCTAGGCCACTTGTACCAGTTATTACTTCATATATGAACCAAATTGTTGATAGTATAAATGAAGTGGAATTGTTGATCATATGGAGATCTGACTTGTTTTGACTGATATTGCAGATTGTTAAATTGCTACTTGGGCAGAATGAAACAGACAAAAAAGTGATCAATAGGTCCCACGAGACAGCTCTCGACACTGCTGAGAAAATGTCACAGGCTGAGACTGTAGCCATCCTACAGGAACATGGCGTTGAAAGTGCACGAGTTCTCAAACCACAGGCAATAAATCCAGCAAGAGAGTTGAAGCAAACCGTTAGTGACATCAAACACGAGGTGCACGATCAGTTAAAACACACGCGACAGACAAGAAAACGCATACAAGGCATTGCCAAACGCCTCCACAAAATGCATCGAGAAGGCCTAAACAACGCGATCAACTCAACAACTGTCGTTGCTGTACTAATCGCCACAGTTGCCTTTGCAGGAATATTTCAAGTGCCGGGGCAATACTATATGGATCCAGATAACCTCCCACCTGGTCATATAATTGGAGAAGCAAACATATCGAACCACCCTGGATTTCTCGTTTTCTTTATCTTCGACTCTATCGCGTTATTCATCTCGCTTGCAGTTGTGGTTGTTCAGACAACAGTTGTGGTCATTGAAAGCAAAGCAAAGAAGAAGTTGATGTCAATTATAAACAAGCTAATGTGGGTGGCTTGTGTGCTTGTTTCAGTGGCATATTTGGCACTGTCATTTGTTGTTGTTGGCACACGTTATAGGCTGATGGCAATTATTGTGTCAATTCTTGGAGCAGTTATAATGATTTCAACAATTGGAGTAATGTTATTTTGGGTTATAAGCCATAGGATTGAGTCATCAAACAAGAAGAGCATGAGAAAGAACTCTATGGCTAGCAAGTCATTGGATTTATCAGATTCAGTCCTCTCTGATGACAATGATGAATACAAGAAAATATATGCTATATAAACTATTGTATTTTTTTTTCCTTTTTTTCCCCCTTAAGTTAGGTGGGATTTGAAATTTTTTTAAAAAAAAAAAAACACCACCACACTTCTACTTATCAAGTTTGTAGACAATTTTGAGGCTGTCATTTTTTTTCCAGAAAATGATACTGTATAGTCGCTCTCAAAATAATAGCCGACAAAAATAATATATATATATATATATGTGTGTGTGTGTGTGTGTGTGCGCGCGCGTGTGTGTATTTATTTATGTATGTTATATACAAAAATATATAAATTTTATATACTTTTGCGACTACCGAATATAAATAGTTTCGATTACGGGCTAAAAATAATTTTTGCCCAATTTATTTCCCCTTCCGACCTTGGGAGTATTGATCGTGGTACTTTCGTGACACTTCATACGATGCGAACCTTCAGCTTATCGGTTGGTGGTACATAATCTACCAGATATTTTTAGAAGATGAAATTTGTATGGTGATGAAAACTGTTGTTGCAAGGGTCAGTTGTGACTCCTTCTGTGTAATTAATATGATAACGTTATCAATTTTGGGACATTGTAAATTGTTCAATATCATTTCATTCATAATATTATTTTAAATGGCTTTTGAAACTTTCATGAATATTATTCAATAATTGTTAAATGATGAACTTTGCTGTAATGTCTTTTTTCTTATCAAACTAGTGTATTAATGTGTTTAATGTTTTCACTTATCATATACACAATCATATTAACATACACTCAGATCTCTGTGCCCTCTTTATAACAGCATCCCTATATAACAAACCATTCACTATAAAGGGCAAGTTTTTTTCGGAATTAATTTTTATATTATGTTATGTCCACTATACTCCTCCAGAGCATGGATAATCTAAATTCGGATGAATGACTGGTTTGTAGTAGGTTGATGTTCAAAGTGAAGAAATAAAATCTAACTATAATAAATCCTCTTTATTGTTATAGAAACTATCAGTCATGTTCATTTATAAGTAGCATATTACAAAAATTGTTCGGTTTATTAAATATTACCAGTCTTAGAATACGCGCGTTGCGCGTGTGCCTAGTCTCGATATTAGAATTTGTGTTTAAGTTATAAAATAAAATTCAAAAAAAAAATTACGTTCTAAAATGATCAATTATTAGTTTTATTTAGTTATTCAATAAAGGTTGAAACTTTATCCCATAAAAGTACTAAATTATCTCAATCAATATGTAACTTAAAATTAATTCCAATTTTATAATTCAATTTAAGTTTCACAAGTTGCCATATTTCTTTTAAGTTTCAGCAAGAACACATAACTTTTGAAGATTTAAAGTTTTTAAAGTAAAGCTATTTTTAAAGAACTTTAATTTCGTAAAAGATTTAATATCCGAATGAAAAACTACATTTTATCCTCTTTTTGATATTTCTTCGGCAATAGTCTTGAATCATGTATGAACTCGAAGTAGTAAAATCATTAGTCACATAGCTATCGGAAAATAAGCGAAAGATTTTATTCACATTCGGTTATAAATCAGAGTACATGGAGAAGAGTACGTGGAGAATTCGCATTCCATTATCCTATTAATTGAATAATGAAGATTTTAAAAATAAATTATAAGTTTTATATAGTTTAAACAAAGAAAGAATTTATATAAAGCAAAATCTTAATTGATTTTAGCGTATTAAATATTATTAGTACTTACTTAGTTCAAATAATTAAAAAACCAATAACTAAAATTTTGGTTAATTATAAATTCTTATAATTTTAAGAAAAATAATTTTTTGTCTAATATAAAATCTATTAAAAGCTGTTAAAAACAGAGAAAAAGGTCCAATAAGAGCATAAAAAATAGTAGAAGAAATAACTTGACAAAAAATTGAAGCATACACTCTAATGCAAAAAGACGACTATGCAATCAAGATTCACAATCCAGAACATCAAAATAAAGATATATGGGTTGAATACATGCATGAAAAATTCAAGTACTAATGTGTTAAAGCAAAACTCAACTACTAATATAAATATATGTGCAATATTCAACTACTAATATTAAATAAAAAAATAAAAAATAAAAAACACTTACTCAAGAAAAGAGAATATGGAAGCCTTAACTTTGTAGTTGCTGCTTCAACAAGGCAAAGTTTCATAATGATGAAAAGGTGTAATTATAACTTCTTTTATAGAAGTACCCTGTATATAATTGTTTAAAAATTTATTCAACAGACTCTAATAAAAGAAATTCAGAAAGAGCTCGTTTTCACCTAATATATTTTATAAAAAATTAGTGTCAAACATTTATACCAAAACTTTCCTAGTATGTGTATATGAAATGTGAATTCGTTAAAATTTTGTTTACTAAAAAAACTTTCCGAGTGTGAAAATTTTAATACTTCTAAATTTGAAAATAGTTGAAAGTATCGAAAGTTTCATAGTGTATGTGAATTAGTGAAAATTTTATTAACTAAAAAGAACCGAAACCTTCCTATTCTGTGCGAATGAAATAAAATTTTATTAACTAAAAAAAGAGCGTTAAAAGGATAATTTTAATAATATTCCTAAATATTAATGGAGTTGGACGGAAAATTTCCTATTATGTCGTGACCGATAATCTTTCCTACAATATGTGCTTGAAATTCTAGAACCAAAAAGAATTGAAGATCCATATTATAAATATTAAAGGAGTAATTAAATGACAATTTCTATATAGCAGGAAATTAATTAAATGATTATTCCTAAAGAGTAGGGAATATTTAAATGAGTATTCTTAAATATTAAAAAAATAGTAAAATGACTATTTTGTCAAGTGTGAACTCTATTTTAAAAGGATAAAAAAGGCGAACGACATTTCGCTAAGGGTCTTCATGCTTTTAATATAATATAGATTAATATTAGCCAAATGTTATCAATATTAGTCACTTAGCTATTCGTAACCAAAAAAAAGGTCAATTTTTACTTTCTTTTGAGTGGATATTATTAGAATAAATTTGGTACATCTTAATGAGTTTGAATCTAAGTTTTGGGATAATTTGGCGGAGTTTTAAGGTGGTTTGAATTGAAAATTCGAAGTAGAAGATGAAACATGAAAAAAAAATGATATGTGTATCACATATGTATCATATTTGTATCAAATGTGTATTACATTTATGCATGTGTGTGTAATACATGTGTCGCTAAAGAATTTTTTAACTCGACTTTAACTACGAATTTTGATACCAAATTAATCCAAATCACCTTCAATCCTCCTCAAAACTAAATATTGACTCACCTATATGTTTTCAATGAATTTCAATCATACCCATTGAAAAAGGTCCTTTTTTGCATATATATATATATATATATATATATATATATATATATATATTCTTTTTCATCACCTTATTTGCTACCTCATCCATGAAAATTTTCTTTTCATCTTGCATGTAATATTGATAATCACGCTTAAAAATATGGAAAGAGATCTTTGCATGTGATTCTTGGAGAGAAATAACCTTATTTATTTGGGTTTTCAACTTTTATATGTGTTTGGCTTGTTTTGGTAAGTCTATGACTAATGGCTAGAGATTGGTAAGTTGGAACTTATTTGGATATTTATGTAAGATTCCCTATTTTTAGGGAAATTTTCGTATATATATCATATAGGAAACTATATTATCAAATATGTTCATAGTTTGGATATTATCATTCATGCTAATAGTATTTCTACATAATATATACAATGCATTAAATAAAGAATCATTGTAGCTTTATGATTCCTTATTTAGGCGCGCTAAAAAAGGGGAATTAAATATTTTCCAGATCTTTCCCAACGCAAATCATGCACAGTAATAACTATCGTCGACTTCGTTACAAAATTTTCGTACTCTGTTTTTGCGATACACACTGTTTCAACATTTTCTCTGATTTCACAAATCAAAATCGATAAAATCTTCTACAATTGTTCTGCAACAAAAGCAATTATGGCGAAAATACCAATTATGCTACAACTGGATGGGAATTGGGATAGCTATGGGAGATTTAGAGAATTTGAGGTCGATGGTATTGTAGTCGATGAGGATGCGAGTTATAGTCTATTGATTTCTACAATAGCATAACAATTAATGATTGATACATCCAAAAAAATTATAGAAATCAAATACATTGTCAACGAGCATTGTCCTCCAATGAAAATTAGGAACGATATGGGTGTTCGTGTATACATGGAGACGAAAAAGGAAAACAAAAACTTAGGATCACATACGCTATGTATAATTGTTCGCGATTTCAATATGGAATCGAGTATCACCAATGAGAATACAGGTGGAGGTGTGTGTTGTTATTTTTTCTATGAAATTCTGGTACAATATCAATAAACTACACTTTATCTACATTTTATCTACAATTAAACTACATATATATAGAATTTTTTTGTAGTTTTATTGTAGAATAAATATAGAAATTTTGTAGATATTACATAAATCCATACTGATAATATGAAATACTGAATTTCAACCTTTCTACAAATTATCTACAAAATTTCTACAAACTGGTGATAACAATATTTATATTTATTTTCATGCATGTTCGTCTGGAATACTAAAGTTACTTGATATACCAACATCTCTGGTTATAGAGGAATATGAAAGTATAATAATAACAGATAGTACACCAAGTTCTATTGAAATAGGACAAGTATACCAAGACAAGGAAACAATTGCAGCTGCAATGAAGCATTATTCTGTCATGCACAAGTCCAATTCAGGGTTAAAAGATCTAGTGCTAGAAGGTATGAACATATGAATAGTCAAAGATTATTATTTTTTTAATTTTATAGTTTATTTGTAATTTTTTACTTCTTCAGTTTTTCCTTGTGATAATGTTTAACAGAATTGTAGTTGAATTGTAGTTATGTTATATATAGATTGTATAATGTGATTGTTTAAGCTAAAACAATTTTTTTAAAATCTAAATTTTAACCCATTGTGTAAAATGTATTTATTTTGTAGCTACTGGCTGATATGTGTTGGTGAAAATTGTACATGGCACTTCAAGGCAACTAGCATAAATGATTCTGCAATGTTCAAGGACAGAAATTTCGACAGCCAGCACACATGCTCTTTATTGGACAATACATTCATACAACGCAAACTTACTGCCATGGTATTTGGTAGAATTTCTGATCCTAAGACAATTTACGCCCCGAAAGACATTCAATTTGACATGTTGTCTGAACACGGCGTGAATCTAACCTACATGCAAGCCTGGAGAGCAAAGGAAAAGGCTTTACAGTTTATGAGAGGTCATCCTGCTGACTCCTACAGCAAATTGCCTAGTTATTTGTATATTCTAGAGAAGACTTATCTGGGGTCTGTAGTTAAATTGAAGAAGACAGACGATGACTGCTTCTTGTATGTATTTGTTGCGATTTGTACGTCAAGCAGTGGTTGGGAATATTGCAGGCCAGTTGTAGTAGTTGATGGGACATTTTTGAATTCAGCATACAGGGGAATAATGCTAACAGCCAGTACAATGGATACAGCAAGTACTGAAGTTTTATTGTAGAAATATTGCAGCTTGTATTTTTTTTGTAGTACTTGCAGGTGAATTGTAGATAAATTGTAGATATTTTGTAGAATAGTTGTAGTTTGTATATATATGTCTTCTTCTGCATTTTTACTGCAGCCAATTAATTGCTTCTTGCCGCATAATGTAGGTACCATATTACCGTTGGCATATGTTGTTGTCGATTCAGAGAATGACGCATCGTAGAAGTGGTTTTTTGAGCAATTCAAACTCGCGTATGGTGAAAGACCAAATATGTGTGTTGTTTTAGATCGGAATGAGAGTATCTTGAAGGCAACATCTATTGTTTATCCCGGCATGCCTCATTATTTTTCATATGGCATATTTGGACAAATATACGAGCAAAGTTCAAGAAGGGACATCTTAAGTTATGTGAATTACACTTTGCCACGGCACGGTCATACACACTTGATGAATTTAATGAAAGGATGTCAAAGATTGAGGAGATTGACCCCCGTGTTAAAGCATACTCATACGATATTGGCTATCATAGATGGTCCCGAGTATATGCTATGGTGAACAAAACTTGGACTATGACATCAAACATTGCAGAGTCGTTGAATGTTGTAACAAAATATGCAAGAGAGTTGCCGATAGTAGAACTATTAGAGTATATGAGGGCCCTTCTTGAATGTTGGACGAAGGAAAAGTTATTGAAAGCAAAGGGTACATTCACATACCTTGGATACAAATTCAACAAAGAGTTGGATGACAAAAGAACATTGTCGCACAAGATTAGAGTAAGATCTGATCTTTTACTGAAACAAATTAATTTTTACAGGACAATGTAGATATTTTGAAGATATTTTGTATATAGCTTGAGTTTAACCGTATATGAATTTTTTTTGTTTGTAATGTAATCGTAGGTGAGGGCTTCAACAGACTACGTCCATACAGTACTAGATGGTGTGAGGCGCTATATTGTTTGTCTTGAAAACAACAGATGTAGTTGTGGGCAATTCCAGCTTGACGAACTTACTTGTCCACATGCTTTGGCTGCTTTAAGACATAGGGATGAGTCTTTTGAAGAATATTGTTCTCCTTATTACACAAGGGCGAACCTCTTGCGTACTTATAAAATACCAGTAAATCCCCTACCTGATGAAAGCAAATGGAATGTGCCACAACATATATCTAAAGAAGTAGTAAAGCCACCTACATGAGGGAAAAGGAAGCCAGGAAGACCTCAAAAGGAAAGATACAAATCATATGATGAAATAAATTCAAAGAAGTACAAGGTTTCATGTGGCAACTGCGGAGGAGAAGGGCATAACAAAAGATCTTGCAAGATGCACCCAAAAAAAATAAATTATGTAGTTAACAGAATATTGCATAAAGATTGTTGGTGAGTTAAGGATAACAGATTTTGATATGTAATTCTTGAGGTTTTTGAAGATCATAATGTAGTTAGTTAGGATTTTTCATTATTGAGATAATACTTTCATAGAGTAATTTGTTTATGGATAGTTTCTGTGAGCACGTAATTTTTGCCCTATATGAGAATCACTCCCAAAAAATCCAAAATAAATAATTTTCCTTGGTGTGCAATTTTGAGAATTTCGTGACATTTTTGGATAATTATTTGTATTTGTCTGTGCATGTTTATTTGTTAAATTAATAAAAAAATACAAAATATATCGCATTTTTCATGTAGGATTTAATTATACAATTGTTAGTAATTAAGTTTGTTTTACAAAAATTGAAAATTACAAAAAATAGGCATCTTCTGCATTTTTAGCATTTAATGTCCAAATATACAATTTTATGCTTAATTATTACTTAATTGTGCGTTAATTATTATTGGGAGTTAATTTGCGCTTTTATAACTTAATTTAGTTCTTAATAATAATTTAAGTATTTTTATAATTTAGTTTTAGAAAAATAAAAGAAGAAAAGAGGGCAAAAATACAAAGAAAAATCGGATTGGGCCACTTCTTCAATTGTGAGCCACAGGCCCAAAAAATTGTCCAACCTTCTCATGACCCGGTCCACTTCAAACCGGGTCGACCCAATCCATAACCCAACACCCCCTATCTTGCATTTCAAAAAAATCAGATAATCAAGCCAAATATGACAGTTGAGCGGCCGTGCTAGAACCACGGAACTCGGGAATGCCTAACACCTTCTCCCGGGTTAACAGAATTCCTTATCCGAATTTATGGTACGCAGACTGTAATATGGAGTCATTCTTTTCCTCGATTCGGGATTAAAATTGGTGACTTGGGACACCCTAAATCTCCTAAGTGGCGACTCTGAAATAAATAAACAAATCCCGTTTCGATTGTCCTTTAATTGGAAAAACTCCTACGCCCCTCGCGGGGGCGGAAAAAGGAGGTGTGACAGCTCTAGCGACTCCGACCGATGTGCGCACAGTAGTGCGATACCCCAACAATGCAAAAGGCAACTTTTCATGCCACTATTAACTGGAATTTATAGAGTAACTACACTATAAATCAGTAAGAAAGTAAATACATACCAAGATATTGTAGATCAAGTAAAATTTGCATTCAACAAATGAATATAAAAGAAAAAAACACATTGTTAAATATTTTATACAAATGCAACTACAAAAAAACTACAATGCATGTAGCTGACATAATAGATATCTTGTAATTAAGCTAGAAAGAAGTTATATGCTAAAAATAATGTAGATCAGGTACTTTATACATTCAATAAATTGAATGTAAAAACAACAAAATGTTTAATTAGTGATTTTTACATTTTATATACAAAAAAACAACAAAATAACTACATATTTTTGCGTTGACAGAATAACTGTATAAAAATTCAAGTGGAAAGGATATACGCTAAAGTTAATGAAGATCAAGTATTGTAAAGATTGAACAAACGAATATAAAACCAACATAATGTTTCCATTTGATACTATACTGAATAAGAAAAAAAAAACAAAGGCTACTATAATGGTAGCGCAAGTCTGCTACAATTAAAACAACAAAAATTGTTCAAAAACTTATCTACCATCTTTCTTCTAAACTAGCATCAACTAAACAACTATACTTGATCTTCTAAACTAGCATCAACATTACAACTACTTCTTCTTCCTCTGGACTCGTGTTTTCTCATTCAAAGCCGGTGCACCTTTTCTCCTTGCCAATTTGTCTGTCACCTCACTTTCACTAATTGCACCATGCTCATGCTTCTTTCTAGCATAGTCCCAAAGTAGCGCTTCATAGCGTCTACGGTGTTGGTCAATATCAGAAAGGTCTTCATGCAGAATTGATAACTCTCCAAGACTAACGTACTCTGCAAAGGCAGCAACAAATACACCACAATCGCTGCAAAAATTAAAAAAAAGGTCAATATTTACCAAAAAATCAGAAAAAGAGTTAAATGTAAAGAAAGAAAGAAGATTTTTGTTACAGTGATCCTTCTTTTTGTTGTGGTATCTCTCCGACGATCCACTGAATGTTAAGAGGGTCGGTAATAGGTTTCTCAACGTATACCTTTGTATTCTTGAAGTTGATGTCTTTACGCTTCCCATAAATATCGGTGCATGACAAATACAAAGGGATAATAACAGAAAACTTTTCGACACAAGATTCAACAATAGGGTGATTGCGTGAAGAGACCATGGAATCATACACATAAAGTTGTCTTTCTGCAACCCAGTAGAATTTTTCTACAATATTGACGGGCATGATGACATAACCAACTTCATCCAATGCAACATTTGCGAGTAATCTATACCCCAATATATATTCTGCTACAACGTCATGGGGCTTGACAACAGAAAACTTCTTTTCTTGAGGAGAATTTTGGAACTTTTCATAGATTTGATCAATCCTAGTCTTGAACAAACAATCTGTTGTAGTAAACCTGGTGTTGTTTTAGGGGCCATACTTGCCTCTTTTCCTCAAGTAATACATTATAACATTAATGTGCTACAACAAAAATAGATTGCATTTATACTATAAGTTATCTTCAAATAATCTATACAAAACTACAAAATAACTACAATTCATCTACAATCGGTGTAGAAAGCATTAACAATCATACAACAAGTTAATTACAAATTATCTACAAAATATCCACAAATCAAATACATTGAATCTTACAGCGTCATTGAGGACTTATCCTGGATGTGCCAGGGAATATAACTACTCCTTCTTGTCAACCTTTTCCAATCCAAGATCCAATCATGGCTTAATTTGGTTGTCATTTATAGAATATGGAGCCTTCCTCCTATATAAACAAATATAAATTAAAATAAAATTGTTGAATGAAATGGATATGTAAAAGATGAATACTGGAATAAAAGTGTCAAATTGTGCAAACTAACCTCTTTGAACCTTTGTCGGTAGAGTTCTACCAAATCAGGATCTAGATCTTCACCAATAGCACTAGTAAATGAGTGTTTGAGGTGAAAAATTTGAGGTCCAACCGAGGTGCTGCCACCAGAACTGTATAAAGGGAGAAATGGTGATTGGGCATGCTTTCCCGGCTGCCTTGTTCTACCTTGATGCACGGGTGTTGTTTCATCTTGTATAGGCTCGCCGAACTTAACCAACTGGGAGAATCTATCAGGCAGCTAGAAATCATCAAGTGTAACCTCCTTTTTCTCAGCTCCAGAATCTTCTGAATCACCTACATTCACATACTCTACCTTTTCACTTACGTTGTTGTCTTCCTCATTCTGTTGTTCACTTTGAGCTGTTACGGTCACTCCGTGAATTGGAGATTGTGCATGCATATCTTCCCTCTCTGTAACACCATGTCTATCTAAATTAATAGAATGGTAAAAATATTGAAACATAAAGCAAATATATCTTAATACAATTTCATACCTGCATTCTCTTCATCAACTGCACCTTCAAAATGTGTATATAAATCAACACGTGCTGGATGAACCTCTTTACCAAGTGCACCTTCACTGTTTTCTGTTTTATTTCATTAATATTGATAAATCATATTGGATAAATCTTGACAGTTTAAGAAGATATGTAGGTATGTTGTAAGATCTATATAAATCTGTAGAGCTGTGCCAATATGATGGTTTTTTTTAGATATAGATTTGTATATGTAATGTAGACAAATTGTAGAAAATAATGTAGATAACTTGTAGATATTTTGTAGATATTTTGTAGATAATTGTAGATAAAATGGAGTTATTTTGTAGATATCTGTTTTGTTGGGGCTGACCTGCTCGGGTACTCCACTATTGAACCAAAATTGCTGATTGTTCATGTCTTTTGGTTGGTCACTATTTTTGGTTGAACTCCCAACAAACTAAAAGTTCTATATTAGTTAGGATATATATTGTAGAGGTAACATAAATAGTTTTGTTAATATGAGTAAAATTTAAATGTTACTTTTGCATCAACTTGTTCATTTGGGCTGTTTATCACCTGTAAAATAGTCTTGACTGATTCCTTTTAGGTCTCGAAGGCTACCTAGTTCTTTAAATACATCTTTCCTAAAATCTTCCAGCTTTTCATCGACCTACAAGAAAACAAATACATAGTTAACTTACAGAATATTTCTTAACATACATTATTTAAAAGATACACTAGTATATATACATCACAATGATGTTTGGGAATACATGTTACCTTTTGAAGACCTTTTTTAAAAAAATTTCTTATTTTACGTAGAATATAGTCCTTTTCCTTTTTTCCAATTGGTTCTTTGGGTTTCAATGGAGCAGCATCAACTTTGGGAGCCTCAGAAACATATTCAACCTCCTAAATTATGTAGTCAACTTTACCAGGCAATGACATCACTGAAAGCTCTTCGGGTGATTCATTTATGTTGGTGAACGGAATGATGAAAAAAAATTAGCTTGATTAAGGCAGAATATGTATACAAAATTGTAGATATTTTGTATCTAAATTGTATAATCATAAATAAGAACCATTTGCCTTCATCCATTCAGACTTGATCATTTTTTCTTCAATTGCAGCTAACCAAATCTGACCCTTACTAGCTGACCAGTTAAGTATGAGAGAGATTGAATTAGAAATCCTTGTAGCTATATCAGTGTTGACGGAGGAGCAACACTCATACAACCATACTTGCATGGTTAGTGGGAATCCTCGAATGAGATAAGAATGAACGAAAAGATTTAGCATGTGCCTAACTGATTCAATCAACTGTCTATAAGACTGAATACCCCATTGAAATGTCTCGTACTGACCGGATTCCATCAAATAAAACCTAAAATGATCTACCAACCCAATATGATCTCTCTCTGAAGGACATATGAAGAATTCTATGAGATATAGAATACATTACTTTACTGCATCCTCATCATTTACCCAGCTTTTGTTGGTTACTATCTGTTTTAGGTATGTCTTCTCCACTTTTACCTTGTTTGGAAAGTAACTGCTCATTATCTTACTGACATAATTAGGAGGGTAACCAAAGTTTGTCACCTCGGTATGGCATCTAAAACCAGTTATTACTGCAAACTCTCTCAATCCAAAATTTAACCTCTCACCTTTTTAACTCGGCTGAAAAATAGGAAGCATCGGATGAATTCAATTCATACTTCATAAGAAGATGAATAACTTGATTTTGCATGCATAAATTGGGAAATGACAGTAAATAACCAAACATGTCTTCTTGAATAGCTTCAATCCATTTGGAGACAAAAGATCTTTAATTTGGCTAGGAATGCTAGGGTCACATAATGTCTGGAATCTAAGCACCCCATAATCAACATTATGGGATGCAAAAAAATATCCATTCTACAAAAATCAAAAAATATAATCTAACATTAATACAGTGATTTAAAAACATAGATACATTTGCATTTTATCTACAAAATAACTTCAAAAAATATACAAAATATCAACAATTTTGAACATATCAACAAATCTACAATTAATCTTCAGAATTAAGACAAATAATCTCACATTAATTCAGTGATACAAAATATGTATACATTTGCAATTAATGTACTACATTTCTACAAAAAAACTACAAAGCAAAAACAACAGAGATTATGTAGATTTTTAACCACTAAAACAAGCCAAATAACTAATGAAGAAATTACTAAATTCTTACCTTCACCAATGATTGTTTTGGAACATTTCTAGGAGATTTAACAGTAAGGGATTTTTTTTGATTTATTCTTCTTTTTGGGAGTTTTTGAACTGAGCGCCACCTTAGCTTTCTTTTCAGGTTTACTGATAGGCACATCTTCTACAAAACCATCATCGAACACTATCTCTTTTCCTTTCCTTTTCGCTTGTTTGATTGGCCTCGAAGATTCTCCAGCATCGAAATCATGTTTTTGTTTAGTTCTACATTCAGCCCTTGTTTGACGCGGAGAAAGAGTATGCTTCATATCTGCAATTGCATGTGCAGTTTTCCCTTGATTTTTAGGTGAATGTGGTGATAATACACCCAAATCGAATGAAGGTATATCATGTTCTCTAGCTTTTTTAGGGCTGTGTTTTGAAGGTTTGTTCTTCTTCATTGAGATGAACTTTGAAGATTTCACTTCAATTTTTACTGGTTGTAGAAGAAAAAACTTGAATTTGTACGTTAATGTTGGGGGTTATATTAACAAATCTGGTTTTAGCAGAGGAATAAAGGTTTTGAAACGTGGGGTGGGGTGATACGTGTGTGAGGGTGTGGAAGAGAGAAACGGGAGGGGGGGATTTGGGGAATATACGATAGCTGTAATGTAGGAGTAATAAACGGTACATTTAATGTACCGTTAAAATAGCTTATGGTATAGATTTGGTAATTAGGTATACTAAAGGTAATTAAATCAAACCTTCAACATCGAGGGTAATATAGTTTCCTATATGGCATATGAATGTAAAAATTCTTATTTCTTATCGGATGTCCTAGAAGAAACATAACAAATCCTCTCAATAATTAGTAAGGATCTTTATACAAATAGCTGGCTGAATTTACTATTTATTTTTCTTAGCTGGTGTACATAGATTATAAAGTTAAATACAATTACACACATACTAATATGAATAATTCATAATATTATACATTTGCCAGCTAATTTAGTTTAAGCAGTTGGGTGTGCACCTATTTAGTTATATTATTTTGGTATGACCTGAATACAGCGGACCAGATATTAAGAATAATATATGAAGAGTTAACCTAAATAGCTGCTTACCTAACCGCTTAAACTAAAAATAACCATCGAATGTATAATATTTATATAATTGTGTATAATTTATGTATACCGACTAGAAGAAGTCAACAGTAAATTCGATCGGCTATTCGTGGAAAGATCCCTCGTAATTTATAGCCAATCTCAACTACTTGGTAATTGAGGCTCAATTGTGATTGAAACAAAAAAAGGAAAATGACATTGTATAGTCGCTCTCAAAATAATAGCCAAAAAAGTATATTTTTTGTATATATATATATATATATATATTATATGTTATATACAAAATTTATATAAATTTTATACACTTTTTTTGGCTACGGAATATAAATAATTTCTGGTGCGGGCTAAAAGTGAAAACGAACTAAATTGTTTTTGGGCCTGATATTTATAATACAGCCCAATACTTGAAACAAACGTATTTTGTCAACCGGCCCGGTATTTCCCAACTCCAAACATCGGCTCTCCTGGATCATCACTCTGATCGGAGCTTCCAATATCCAACTGAAACCACCGTATTCTTCCACCACAATTCCACACAAAGATGGATGAAGAATTACTAGAATTACAAAGACAGTTCGAATTCGCACAACAAGCAAAATCCACCGTACGATTATCAGAACGAAACGTCGTTGAATTAGTGCAGAAACTTCATCAGCTTCAAATCATTGACTTTGACCTCCTCCATACAATCACCGGCAAAGAATACATTACACCTGTACCCTTCTACCCTCTCTTCTCCCACCACCCTAAATCATTTGAGCTTTTTAATTGAAAAAAAGAAGAGTTGATTTTTATGGTTTATAGATTAACAAAAATTGAAGTTTTTTTTTAATCATGAAGTTGATGTTTAGTTATGTTGGTAAATGGGTTTCATGATTTTTCTTTATTGGTATTCTTTAATTCTAGTCGTGTGTGTGCGTGCGTGCGCTGAGGTGGAGCTAGGATTTCGACCTTGTGGGTTCTGAACTTTAGAGCAACCACTTCAAATGCCAATAACTGGATTCTAAATTTAGTACTTGTTCATACTTAATGCATTTTTAACACAATTTTTTGAGCAAAAGCTAACCCATTCGGGCTTCTAGCTCCGCCCCCGTGCGTGTTAGAGGAGCAATTCCGACTGAAATGGTGGCATTGAACCACTTAAAATATCTGAGTTTTTTAATCAAAAAATTTGTAAAAAGAAAAGATTTGATTTTTATGATTCTTAGATTAAACAAATTCAAATTTTTTATTAGGGTGGTGATGTTTAATTATGTTTGTGGATGAGTTTTATGAATTTTCTTTATTGGTGTTTTTTTGTTTTGGTTATGTGGGTGTGTTATAGGAGAAATTTAGTGATATGGTGGCATAAAACCAATTTTATCAAACAAATTGGAAAAAGACTTGATTTTTATGGTTTACGATAAAAATTGGTTTAAGATTTTTCGTATGCTGGTGGTGTTTAATTCTATTTATATCTGAGTGTTATAACTTTTTTCCGTTGGTGTTATTTAATTTACTTATATGGGTGTATTGTATAGGAGCAATTGAGGAATGAAGTTGTGGCTGAGATCAACAGACTAGGACGTATTTCCTTGATCGATTTATCTGACAGTACCGGGGTAGACTTGTACCATGTGGAGAAACAAGCCCAGTATGTAGTATCCCATGACTCATCCCTCATGTTAATTAATGGTGAAATTATCTCGAATACTTATTGGGATACAGCAGCTGAAGAAATCAATGAAAGACTTCAAGAATGTAGCCAAATTGCCATTGCTGAAATAGCAGGACAACTACAAGTTGGGTCGGAATTAGTAGTCTCTATTCTTGAACCTCGTCTTGGGACTTTGGTAAATTTCTGACATTTTTATGTAGTAGTACAAGGTTGAAGTTATGTAATGTAAGTTTTGATATGTTTGTGTGGCACGTTTAGGTAAAAGGTAGGCTTGAAGGTGGGCAATTGTATACACCAGCCTATGTTGCTCGTGTAAATGCAATGGTACGTGGTGCAGCTAGGGGTATTTTTGTTCCTATGAACACGTCAGCGTTATGGAACACCTTGCAGAGTTTACTGCAAGAGATGGACGGAGCTATTGGTGTTGCTGTTGACGCCTCATTTTTCCAGTCATTGTTTAACGGCTTAGTCAAAGAAGGCGAGATTCTCGGCTCTCTTCGTGCAGGAGTTCATTGGACACCTTCCGTATGTGACCTATTTATCATGTGTTCAATATCTATTCTAGGTCTTTGCTCTTTTCTTTTGTGCGCAATGACTTTTTCTTTTTTGATGTTCTATCTTTTCTCAATTTCTACAGGTTTTTGCCATGGCTCAAAAGGACTGTGTAGATTCCTTCTTTTCGCAGGTGGGTATCTGCACCGCACTGTCCTGCTACTACTGTTTGATCTGAATTTCTTGTTCCTTGTTTCCATATGTGAATGTTACAATGTGGTCCAATAATACTTGCTGCTGCACCTTTTTATCTTTGAAGTTGAAGCAAAACTTTCATTTCAATGTGATTCCTCTATCCATTCCTTGAGGGAAGTTATTTTTAGTGGTTACTGTTTTCTGGCTGTATTCATTTGCTTCTGTAGTTAGATGAAATCTCCTGAACAAGTTCACACACCTGAGAGTTTTTTTAAATCAAAGAAAAAAAAGCATTCATCTAAATACTCGTATCCCTTACTGGGACTCTATGCAGCAGTCTTGAGAGGCATATATATTTCATTAGAAAGATTATTTTGAGAAAAAACAAGCATTGGATGCCAATGGTTAGACGAAAAGGTTTATGTCCTCACAGAAACATTTGACCTTATAAAACTTTTGTAGACCAAGTAGTACACAAACAAAAGAGAATTCTTAATCTCCAAATAAAATGGTTTCTCTATTTCTTTCTCAGACTTCTTAATGCTTTCTTCTAGCCACTATAAGATGTTTCATATGACAGAACCAAAAAAAAAAAAAGGCCTATTGGGTACAAATGGGATTACAGGAAAAGAAGAAATTACTCAACATTTCAGCAACTTCATATACTTACTCAAGGCACTGTTATACTCGTACAAGTCTCTGGACTTAAAAGGAAAAAAGTGTGGAAAATTAAATTCAAGTCTTACTAGATATTTTTGCTGATCCTCTTAATTGATTATATATCACTTTGATTTTGGTAATGCAGAATTCTTTTATTACTTATGATTCTATGCAAAAACTTGGGATTCCGCAACCTTCTCAATTCCTGCAGGTATTTTGCTTTGTTTTAGCCTAGCTTGCATACCCATTATCTTGGATCTTTCTAATTAAGTTTTGGTCATGAATGCCACATTAGTCCAGATATCCCGATGGTATATCTCTGGATACTGCATATGCTCACCCTTCAATGATTGAGATGTTGGATGCCGCCGTTGAGGATGCCATAGAACGTAATAGCTGGTAAGGGTCCCAAAGTGGAAGGAGTTATTTCTACTTATTCCATTTAGAAAATGTTCGATAAACTTAATGTGTAAAACTTTTTATGTTATCCGTTACATTCGTATCCCATAGAAACTTTTAATAATTAATGAAAACTGCAACAGAATACAATGAGAAATGCACTTCTCTAGGAAGGAAATAGTCTACGAGGATATGGATGAATTCACTTCCTGGGAGAAATCATAGTAATTTTATGTATCAAATTAAATCTGATTAACATTTCTGAGAGGGCATGAAATTTGAGCTCATTCCATCCTACTGTGTTTCATTTAACTTGATAAACTGCATTTCAGCTAATATTGATCGTTGCTGACCTTTATGTTTTAAAAAAAAACAAATATTATTTTGATAAGGAAGGTAACTTTTATTGCTGGGATAAAAATAAGGAAGTGCTTGTATGTTAACATAGTACCAACGGCAAAAACTCATATCTCTTTCCAATCCTTGACGACCTTTATATAAACATTGATCTACTTCCCATTCTTTCTCCTCCTTTCTTCTTGTTAAGCTCAGGTTCTCCTTTTTGAATTTATTAGTTGAGCGATTGGAAAATTTCCTTTTCGTTTAAAAACCTTTTAGGCAGTGTTGTCAAAGGCGCAAGCCTTGAAGCGAGACGCAAAATATATTGAGCGCTTCGCCTCGCTTAGCGGGGGCTTCAATTTGTTATCACGGTTCTAATGCATACTTTTCCTTGCCAATGAGCGTAATCCTGAAGAAGCAACACTAAACAATTGATATTTCACTTTTTCGTAACTTTTTTCAATTTCTTTGTCCATATATTTTTTATTCATGCTTAAAATAATTAGTCTTGGACTACACATACATATTTGTATTTTTTTTCTCCATTTGTGCCTTTCTTCTTAAACTTCACGCTTTATTTGCACTTTGCGCTCAAAGCCCCAACGGACCTTAGAGCTTTTTTGTGCTTTTCGCCGTTGATACCACTGCTTTTAGCAGTCGAAGCTCATCCATAAAATAGCAGTTCATAGGCGAAAAAGATCTGTTATCCTTCATATACCCATGGTTATCCTCATTCTTTTAAGGAATCTACTAATTTCATCCATAATGTAAAAGTTTATCTTTCACTATTTATCTCTTCATAATTTAAAATTGCCAAAGAGGTGGTGTAATTCATCAGACATAGTTTACAAATTAGAAGCGCTAGTTCATCAAAAAATATAAGTTAGATTTATACTTTTAAAGGTGTTTATGGTCATAGCTATATTCCTCCTACTTCTTAGAGCAATATAACTTTGGACATCTAAGTTGGAACTTGGAAAGGAGCAATTGCTTACTCTTTCATGACCTTCTCATGTTTCATCTGTTCGTTTGTCCAATAATAACTAATATTATCATTTACTTGAGGGTTGCGTGTATGGAGTAGAAAGATGACATCAGTTGATACTTTTAAGAACAATATTTAGCCTAATAAATTATGTGCCTGTGCTCATTGTATAGGGCATTTAGTAGGTTGCACTTCGTCTATGGTTTATTTTGTATGATCTGTTTGAAAGAGTTTGTGCACGAAGAGAATTCTGAATTTCATATATAATGACCTGCATGAGAGATTTACTTTGCTCCTTTCTACTTAACTCAAAAAACGGTATTGGCCATTTAAAACTTCATTTCAGGAAGAAGAGAAAAAAAGGAACTTCACTACAATCCCTGCATTGCAGGATGTTCATGGTTTGACGTTTTGGGGATCTTAAATTGTTGCAGGATTGATTCGCTTTCAGTTTTACCCGCTTCCTTAGGTAGCCAAGATGCATTTAAGATTCTGTCACTATGTCCATCGGTTCAAGCAGCACAAAAGGTGATGCTTCATTGTTCCTCTTATATACATACTTCTTGTGTTTTATCCTTTTTGTACTTCGTCTGCAAGTGATTCTCTATGTAGGCATGTTTATTTTTGCAACATGATTGGTCAGAATTAAAACTTATGTTGCATTCGGTTTTGCCATGAAGCAGCACCATTCCAAATATGTAGTGCATGAGAATTTTGAACTGACATTTATAGAGAATGAATTATTTCTCTCGTGATCTCACAATCTTGGTTTCCCTTTTTCAGTCGAATAGAGCGCTTATCTTGGGAGATTCATATATTTTTAGCAATGGGTTTGTCAAGGTAAGAATTTATAATAATCTGCACTCTCTAAAAGTGGCTGGCATCTTCTATTTTAAAAATCTTACTTCAATTCAAGGGTTATATTGCTAACCTTCTGTGGAAGTTCTGTTACCTTAATCTTGTCTTATTTTGTAAAATTGCTTATTAGGATCTGTTTGATCGGATAGAAAAGGAGATGGAAACATTAAGCGTTCCTGGGCTTGCCGGTGCTGGGCCTGTAGATGAGTTTCGTGTTACTAAAGATGCTAAAGTTGGATATGACTCCAGTGAAGTAAATGAAACAAGAAGTGATGCCGGTATCAGCAAACAGGCCTCGGAGAAAGGATCTAAGAAGAAAAAAGGAAAATCATCTGGGAATTCTAAGATGGAGCAAGCTGAAACAGGGGTAGATAACCAGGAATCTGCCCCTAGTAAATCTAAGAAAGGTCAGAAGAAAGGTAAGGTGTCATCTGGATCACAAGCAGCAGACTCAAACTCAGGTGCTAGAAAGAATGAGGATAGCCTTGGCGTTATTTCAGAAGAATGGGTAATTCAGAAGATTACATCTCTCAATCCTGACTTTGAAGAACAAGGTACATTGAGTATTTCTCGGAGTATTTTAGCTGTCTAGTGATCTATTCATAACTGCTTTTACTCTCTAACTTCCATTTGTTCTACAGGTCTGGACGATCCAGAGATGATTCTTTTGCCTTTAGCAAGACATTTGAGACCGTTGCTCGTCAATTCATTGAAGGAAAGAAGAAAGGCTGCCTTCACCGAAAATGCCCAGAAAATGAAAAAGCTACTTGATAATTTGCAAAAGAAACTTGATGAGGTAAGTTATGGATAGTCATGTCTACTCCTGCTTTAATGAACATTATATACATAGTCTGTCTGCTTAGATTCCCTTTTTTTTTTTTTTTGATGAAGTAAGGTGTTGTATTGCTGGCATCAAGAAGATGCAGTTAGTACAAAAGAAGTGATGTTAGCTCCAGTACATCATGTGCTATTCTAATCGTAGGGAGCTAACCAAAAAAAAAAGGGCCATCAGGCTAGGCTCATTGAGCCAATAAAGTCTAGAAAGGGGATAACATTATTTACAGGGGAGATATTACTCCAACTAAAAAGATACACCAGACATCTAGCTTTCAAAAAGTGTATATGAGTTGAAATGCCATCAAAACATCTTCGATTCCTTTCTGTCCAAAGACACCAAAATATGCAACCTGGGACCATTTTCCAGATACTTTTAATGGCCTTGCTGACTTTCCAGAAGCTCCAGCTTTCAACTGCTTCCTTAATGTTCTGAGGTAGTGTCCAGCTGATACCAAAAATTGAGAAGAACATGTGCCAGAGATCAATAGCCACTGTGCAATGCAGAAATAGGTGATTGATTGATTCTGAGTTTAGCTTACACATGTGGCATCTATTAACAATCTGGAAGCTCCTCCTACAAAGATTGTCTTGTGTCAAAATAGCACCTTTAAGAGCCGTCCATGCAAAACAGCTGACCTTTGTAGGCATTTTGGTTTTCCAGATTAGCTTCCAAGGCCACATGTCAATAACTTCTGTTATTCCTTCTGTTAAACTCCTCCACCCCCGGGTGATTGTTCATTGTTTTTTACCTGTGTTTTTACGCCAAATGGTTTCTCTCACAGCACTTTGGCTTCTTATTTTCAGAGAGATTGATGTATCCGTGTGTCATCATTCTCAGTGGTGGAGACACCTTCTAAAAAGGGGTCTCATCTGACACCGGTTCACAAAAAAAAAATTCTTATATATGTGCATGTGAATATCTTTTTCTAAAAAACAAAATGTATGTTTACAGTATGCCGACACTGGTTAAAAGGACAATACTAAGTAAACATCAATTTGAGAGAGGAAGTAAAGCCTTAAAACATAGTCCTAGAGCAAAACTCACTTGCAAGCCGTATTGTGACAATATGCCGACAGTGCTTTCGCAGAATCCTGCGTACCACCATTATTCATTCTACCAATGACGCCGTAGATGTGCTTCTGTTTCCTTTGATAGTCTATACTCAGCTGCATAGTGCATACATGATTATTTGTTTTCCTTTTGTCTAGAGCAGCCATCTGCTATACTGTAATTTGATTTGATTTCCACTTTTCTGTTGCAGTCATTTTTAAACATGCAACTTTATGAAAAAGCCCTTGATTTGTTTGAAGATGACCAAACAACTTCGGTAAGTTTATTCATATCGATTACTTAGTAGTTTCGACGTTTTCATATGCATAGAATTTATTATGGCTTCTCTTTGGTGCATAGGTTCTTCTACACAAACATCTATTGCGAACCACAGGAACCTCAATGATTGATACACTATTGCTTAACCTGGTAAGACATGCTAACTACTTTTATTGGTTTTCTCGCATTGCTCTTTGTGACCTCAAAAGCCCCTTTCCCTTTAATGTCTACTCAGGATATGCACAATAAACTGAAAAATGGAGTTCCAGTTGACCCTCAAAATCTCGAGTCCATTTCACTTAGCGCTGGAGATAGAAGTGCTCTGGTAAATAATTTTTCATTCTTCTGTTACAGATACAGTGACGCACTTTGAATTATTTTACTATTTTATATTGATGTTTCTGACTTTCTTCTGTCTAGGCTAAGAGTCTGCCGCGTGTACTGTCAGCCAAGGCCATTGCAACAGTTGAAGCTTTAGAAGGGAAGGTCAGTTACCATTTCTCTCTAGTGCCAATGTAACAACTGCCAATCTTGTGATGCGGGGGGGGGCCCCCCCCCCCCCCCAAAAAAAAGGCATCCATTGCAATTGCTATGCTCCCTCAACCACACCACCACAATGCTTTGCTTACACTTCTCTTCCAAACCACATTTCTATTTAAGGCTTCAATGCGAAACAATTACTCTTTACCCGGCATGGATTCTCCGAGTTCTCTCCAAAAGAAGGAAATAATTTGTAAATTTTCTGACCAGTTATTTCCACTACTGAAGTCAATGTGGTACTTGCTTCTGTTTCTTACAAGCATTTGCTTGTCTCAAAAGTATACTACCTTCACTTTATACAATAATAATGCTCTCATTTGCTAGGATTGCTCATTATCTTTGTTGCATTTTCTTACATTCTGGAGTCTTTAGTAACTTAGATCTTACAATTGACAGCGGGTGGAATCATTTATGTCTGCACTGAGAGAAGTTGCGGAGGAAAGGTATTGCGTATTCTTCTACCTCCCACAAGGCGCTTAGTTTGCCCCTATAGTGAACAACTAGAATGATATTTGGTCTGTAATATTTGCAGTGGATTAACTTTGAAGAAGCTTGACAAGAAATTGGAAAGAACTCTTCTGCACTCGTATCGCAAGGTACCACTCAGTTTTACATGAGGTGGACTATGAGGGTTGATGAATTTCCCCATTGAATGTGGTTGTTTATAAGCTTTTTCCTCTTGAACACAAATATGCAAGGCTGGAGTTTCCAGTCTTCTTTTGACTTCTTACTTAGAGGACTTTGGAATGCTTTAAATAATTAATGAATTATAAAGAATTATCGTTTTCTTTTGGTTACAGGATTTGACATCTCAAGTTTCTGCTGAAATGGATCCAGTTTCTCTTTTACCACAAGTTATATCTCTGCTTTATGCACAGGTCAGCCTTAACCATCTCCTTCTCCGACCCGCCCCTCTCTTTCTCCATGTGTGTGGTGTATATATCTTGATCTTTGCTTCATCTCTCTCTCTCTCTCTCTCTCTCTCTCTCTCTCTCTCTCTCTCTCTCTCGATCTTTACTCCTTGTGATACACAGGTTCATGGAAAAGCTCTTCAGGCTCCTGGTAGGGCCATTTCAGCTGCTGTCGCTCGGTTAAAGGTACAGTCCTTATGCTATGAGAAGACCCTTGATGCTATTGCACATAAGTTACACTGCATAAATCTTGTCTTCATTAAAGTAAGACATAAGGTGGATTAGAGAAAGCTGGTAATATTTGTTCACTCTTAATTGCAAATCTATCTGCATTTGCTTCATGCCATCCAAGCTTAAAGAGAGCTTAGATTAATAAGGTTTTATTCCTCTGATGAATTTAGCCTGCATCAGTAAATTAGCTTAAAGATAGCCTAGATTAATAAGATTTTATTGCTCTGATATTTAGCCTGCATCAGTAGTAAACTAATTTTAACATCATTACTACTTTTCAGGATAAACTGGATGACTCGGCATTCAAGACCTTGGTTGAATACCAGAGTGGAACAGTGAGCCTGTTGGCTCTAATGTCTGCTGCTACCGGCAATGTGAGTTATTTCATCCCTTGAGAAATGACCTTTTTTTTACTAACACTAATTGCGCTGTACAAGTAAGCATTAACTCATTTTGCCTAATCTTCTCTATAGGAGGAAGATTGTTCATTTGACAGAATTTTGACCAAAAGGGAGCTCTTAGAGGAATTGATGCCTGCATTGAAGGGCTTAGTGCTTAGTACCTCACAGTCACAGACATGACTTGGATAGATTAAACTTCAGGGAATATTTTCAACACAAGATGGAAGCATTCATCTTTCTTCTCTTCAATGGTTTCTTCTATCATAACCAGAGTTAAGAGGAGTTGCTACACATCAAACAGCTATAAGAGATTTCCTAAGGAAGTTAGTCTTTGTCAAAGACTTCAGCTTTTGCGTAGTTGGTGACTTGTACAAATAGATATTGTATATCTGTTTTATACCAACTTGGCACAAAATATATACTATAAAGCAATCAACTTATTGTCTTCACATCAATTCCATAGTAATTTTGGTCATTTATATGAATGTTCCGTATATTTCATATAGTTTTTTTTTTTTAGAATGATATATTTCATATAATTAGTGAGAGTTGAATTTGATTAGTCAATGGCTTCTGGTAAGATCTGGAAAACCAGGCAATTAAATTAAACAAAGAATATGCAAACTAATATTCTAAATAGGACTCCCATACTTGGATGAAATTCGGTTCGTGTATTTATAGTTGTTCCACTTGTTCCTCCGGAAGAACCGACTTGCAGATGTTTTTTTCTTATTTTTTAGAAGAAAAGAGAATCGAACTAAAGGAATCATATAAAATATATTATCAATTCAATTCTCAATTAACCGTGCAGATAACCAGGAGAAATTACACTCCCTCCCTCTTCCATTGTTTGCTGATGCTTGGGAGAAGTTATTTTACGCTATTGACTTTGATAGATGCACAATCTGAATTCTGGCAATTCTCTTGTAAAAACACGACATTGTTCATTCTTACCATTGTCTTATACGACAACAGTTCAATACGTAAATAAGTGTATAGAATCACTAAAGTTTAGATTCCTGTCCAAAGAAGAGCTCATGTTGTAAGACCTGATAGAATGTATCCATTTCTTGAATAAAAGATTTGTTAACAGATTTGTCATGCATATATCTAAGTAGAACCCTTCAAATTCTTTTATTGGAAGTTTCGAAGATTTATGGTACAAGGTTGGAGTTGAACCTGAAGAATGATGGATTTCAATGCACTATATAAGTTCCACTATATCAATGGGAAAAGTACTAGGCCCTACTCAGATACAGATTTCAACTACTGCAGCAGGAAACTCTACATCTCATAGCAATAGAAATGATGATGAAATATTTCATCTTCCATGCGTCCGTTCTGAATTTACACTTTGCTGATATGGAGTCCTGGGAAAGAATACTTCCTGCATACGAGCACGTTTTTGGCCCTTCCTTTAATGAAAGTACAACCTTATAAATAAAGAATTAGCCCTGGGAAAGAACTTTTTGAACTTGATTAAAGCTTAGCAAAAATAGCACTCAAGCGCCAGAATTTTTTTCCCAGATGACGGCCAAAAAGAGTCCATAATTAGAACCTGCAGAAAGTCAACTATGCACTCGCCTGAGGAATGAGCCAGCTTTTGCATGAAATCAATGTCTTTTTTCAATACTCCATTAATATTCTATTAACAGTGTCTTAAAGATGGCATTTCCACCATGAGATTTTGAGAAAACATCTGTGACTTGCAACATCTAACAGATACAAGAAGCAAATCACCAATGACTAAGACAACTCTAATTTTAACAATTGCTGCCAACCACTGCATTGAGCAGAAACTACAGGTGAACTACCTGGCTCCTAGAAAAAAGGAATATGTTGAAAATGTACACTTATAAACTGCACCACCAAGTTAGTGTTGAGGCAGAACAGGTCTTTTTTCCAACATTTCATAGTGGAGCACAAAATTATCCTGCATCAAAGTTGCAGATAAATCAGAACATTAGAAACCTCGTAAAAACTGAAGCGCCTTGGAATGTGACGAACACAACTAATAATACGAATTTAACGCTGCGTAATAATATCCATACCTTGCGGATCGTCTCCCATGTGTTTGGATCAAAACAAATGTAAGACCCTCTCTCATATGCATTCGTCTTGACGAGAGGCTCCATGTTGGCAACCCGCATAAACCACAACCGATGTTCTCTGTGATAGAACCAGCCGCGGTTGTACCTACACACAGAAAATGCAGCCTGCTATTAACCAAACTTCAACTACGCGCTTAGCACAACACACATCCAGAAAGTCAACTATGCAGCAAGACGAACATCCTAACATAGCAATAGCTGACAAAATAGCTCTTGGGAATACAATAGAAGAAAATATGACCTAGAACATCCAAATCAGTAACAATGAGAGAACATACAGTTCATTTGCAGCATATAGCTGTGCTTCATCTTTTGGCATGCTGCAAAAAACAACAGATCCTGTTATTATTGCATTGGAATTTTACAATCAAGGAACATCGGCCAGATCACCAAAAGACTTGCCTGTAAAAAATGTAGAACAAAGTATCTAGCTGAAACTTTGAGAAGTACGCTTGCTGCGGCCAAAATAGAAAAATATTCAATATATCAAATAGGTCAGATACAGAAAAACAAGAATACAAAGGCAGCTCACATTTAAAGGTGGCGGTTGCTTCGCATAATAACATTGGGGTACTGTAAACTCTGGATCCCCCTTAGCAGGCTCATCAGACCATGGGGAACCAAATGTCTTGTACAAATTTTCAGCAGAGTTCAAATTTAATCCAAGTGTTGTTAGATCAATTCCAAGTGCAAGAGAAGTCAAATCCGGATCGCTCATCCGTATTACACTTAGCAAACCAAGCATACCAAACGGGTCAGGAGCAACTTGGGATTGCATGGACTTTAAGCTCTGATCTTTGAATGGCTGACCTAAAGTGGACATTTGCTGCAACCGAAATTGGGATTGACCCTGATGCTGTTGGTACTGCTGGATAAGCTGATCATATGATCCAATCCCAGAAACAGTACCTGAAGAGTTAAGAGGTCGTAACCCAATACCAGGAGGTCCACCACCCTGAATCCATAGAGGAAAAAAATGTTAGCGTCCTTTAAAACTGAATAAATGCAGCCTCTACAACACACCGGGAATTTAGACTTGTTGAACCACTAGCTTGTCCACATCAAAACTATAGTTTCCAATGTACGTTTTTTCTTTCTTTCACCTGGCAATAAGGAGGGCAGATTTCTGCTATATTGCCGACCAATAGAAACTTGTACCAAAATCAAACCTCCGACTGTCAAATCAGCTGGGTCAAGTAGGGAAAGCACTCAGGAAGAAGAACATCTAACACTGGACCAATCCCGTATCCACACACACACAAAAAAAAAGAATTAAGAAGATAGAAGGCAAATACATGTTCAAAAAATCTTCTTTGCAAACAAAATCTTTCGTTGGAAACTATGTCGTGCAGAACTATGGGTTTTGACCTTATACAATAAAGTATAATTCTATGCATCAAACATTGCTGAAAGGCAGAAAAGATCCACCATAAAGAAGAAGGGGTTCCCAGGGCCAAACCCAAAAATGATAGGATCATTTCTGGTGGGACTGCACTCTGCAGGCACAACACAGATAAGAAAGGGAAAAGCTAAAACATAGTCAGAACAAGGCATTGGATCGAAGTAGTACATTGTAAATCTGATCGTCAGCAGCAGAGAGGGTTCGATTCTCGTTATACACGAAGGGGGAAAAAGAATGATTTGGAAGTAGTCTGAAAAAGTTGGGCTACATAATCTTTTACTTGAGGCAGACAAGATAATAATTTCTCCCAGTGTCCCTCTACCCCAAAGGATTGAAACAAAGGAACCGATAGTTAACCAAAAAAAATAAGGGTTAAAAAAAAAGGTAAAGCCATAAAAATTAAAAGTATTGCACCTGTTGCTGGTAACTGGAGCGCGATGATTGGAAGGCATCTGAACCATGTAAACTCAGCAGATCCTGGTTATTTATATTTGAAAAGGAGACACCACTACTACTAACAGATGGAGCATGCAGCTGCTGCTGCGGACGATTCGATGAGTATGTTCCCCCCAAGTTAAAACCAGCAGATCTTCCCATCTGCACCGTTAGATCAAGATGAATACAGGACAGATTCAGCAGGCTGAAGCATTTATTATAAGGTTATGATTCTAAAAAATAACCACTGAGTTTCAGAAATCTGAGCTTACTGAGAAGTGTTGTTGCTGCATCATCGAAAGAGTATTATCATGGAGTTGCTCTTTCTGGTGAGGATCCATAGCATAATCAGCATTCCCACCTTAGCAAACATGAGGGCAATACTATAATTAGACTCCTAACATGGAAGAAACCCCCCCCCCTAATTCTCTATCGCCACCATTTCTTTCCCTGATGACACCCTCTCCCAAACCCATTCATACCTTACAGCAAAATAGAAATATTTACAAATTATTTTTTTGTTCCTGATATTACAAATTTAGGCAGAAATAACTAACAAAGGCCATAAAGCATGGTAAAACCCCCGTCCCTTGCCTTCTCAGAGAAAAAAAGAGCTACACGACAAAGCCAGAGTACCATAGTGGAGAGGAAGTTTTAGCTTGTGCATTGACAGCATCTACTGTCATGCTAGAAACTGTTAACTTGCAATTCAACATTAACATTCAAGGGAGGAGAGATAAGGATCAAGTGGAGAGGCTACCCATTATCTCCTCACCAAGGAGATGTAATCATCCTCCACTTCATGTTGTTTGGCACAACCGAAGGGTAGTAAATAAGACTCCCTTCTAATTCTATCCAATTAAGGAAATAAAAGTCTGACATGGAAGGTGATGAAAACATCCAGTTTTACTTCACCTCCTCCTTTATTACAGAAAGATCAGGGAATGTCTCCTACATGTCCTCTTTTTACTTCCCTAACCTGCCTTTACTTTTCTGGTCCCAGCCAAAAGTGTAAAAGCAAACATGTGCAGAATGCTACCACTTGGATCAACCCACTAAGACAGAGCTTTGTGCATGCAGATGAGCACCTTTAAATCCAGGTAAAGCAGGAAAATCTTCATTTTGAATGCTGAATTCCTGATTTTGTTGAACAATAGGACTGAGCCCTTGCTTCCGTAAGGAACCTGAGATTGTCTTTTTATCAGTATTCTAAATGAACTGTATGATAAATGCACTTGCACAGAATGTCTCGAAGGAGAAGAAACTCTAAGTACCCAATTGTCCTTGAGGTCCTCCAGCCGAACTGGGCCGGCTGCTTAGCTGAGGGAAATCATTGATATCAAAAGGAGATCCATCATTTGAATTTACGTCATTCAACAATCCCATAGAGTTAAAATTGCCAATTGCTTGGACGTGGTTTTGAGACAGTGGGCCACCAGCAGGGTAGGAGTTCCCTAACATAGAAAGAACCTGCGGAGAGGCTGAATCCAGATACTACCATTAGCATAAAGAATTCACCAACCTACAAACAGTGGGTGTTACATATATGATACCTAGTTAACCTATCTACAAATGACATCTCTACGTGAAATAAATAACAAAAGCTGCAACAGTTTCCAATTTGTTTATTTAGGCACTCAAGTTGAATAAGACCAAAACATAGTTTTTCCATCAAAACTAACACGTTTGACAAACATTAAAAACCGTCGTTTGTTCTCCATCCCTCTTTTTTTCCTTCCATCCCATTGCCTCATCCCTACTATTTCCTTTTTTTCCCTTCCAAGCCATAATTCAGAAAATTGGGAAGAGGGGAATAGTATTTAGATTTCAGATTTTCCTTGCTAGTACTTTCTTTGACCGACAAATTCTTTATCGAGGTAGAAGTTTAGTCTGATCCACCATCTGATGTTTTTGGACTGAAAATAAGCTTAGAACCAGCCCACTCGCAACTCATGTTTGAGACTAGGTAGTTTGATAAAATACATGATGCTTTCTCACCAAGGTTTGCTGTTAGCGAAATTAGCACATAGACAAATCACATTCATTTTTTTACTACATTGGAAAATAACAATAACCTCCTAAACATCAGATAATGCAGCCGAAAGAAACAAAAGACTGAAAGTAGCTAACGCTCTGCCAACTGTAATCTCTTCAATAACATTGAACAGTGAAACAGAGAAATCAAAACAAGAACCCAAGGGAGTTAACAAACTAGAAGGGGGAAACCAACAGTTATTTAAGCTAATTTATGTTGCTGAAGAACAGACAAAACAAGGGAATAACAAACTAAAAGGGGAAAACCATCATCCATTCACATTAATTTACCTTGCTGAAGAACACCACTCATTAGCCTATTAGGTCCTTGAACATTTAAATTTCCAGAGCCAGAGTTGGTGTTCATATTTAGCCGTGAAGCAAGACCAGGCACAGACAATCCTGCACCAGAGCTAATGCTTCTGCCAATGTTGCCCCCACCAACTATATTTCCAACTGAGTTTGTCATCCTTGGGCCTGCATTTCCCAAAATGGGGGACACCCCAAGGCCTGGCACAGAACTTCGATTACCAATTGCTGCAGAGGTTGGGAGAATTCCAGGGATAGAACCCCCTACACCATTAGTGTTACTGCTATATCCCGGGTTACCAACAACACTCATACCACCTCTACTCGTCATCCCAGAATGAGCATGCGAATTGCCTTGGGATATCTGCAATACAAATACTAATAGGCTTTTAAGATATGCAATACAAGGGAATGCCAACCTAGCATATACAGGAGAAGAAAGCAAGCCAGAATAGTTTCTGAATGGAGTTAAATAGGTTCTTGAAATGGTTTATAACATAACTAGCAGTACACCTCTCGAGCTCTTCTCACCTCTATTTTCAAAAAGTCAAGTTAAATCATTTCCAGAGTCAAAATCACACCCCCAATATGGTCAAAGAATTCCTTCTCCAGTTCAGCCATGGTTTCCCAAGTCCAGGAGACAGCCTAGAAGAGGAAATAGCAATGAATTCAAAATAAAAGTTACACAGACCTGAGAAAGGGCAGTGGGAAGATTGTTTGGTACAAAACGACCACCAGAAAGATTATTCCCAGATTGCTGGACACCACTGGAGGGGACGTTATTTATTGCTGTGTTTCTTGAACCAAGTGTTCCATGCATGTTTGGAACGTTGAAACTCCCATGAATGTTATGCAGCCCCTGGATACTTCCTGTGAGGAAGAAGTTTAACGATAGATCGGCCTAATTATCAGAAAGTAACGAGAATCCAGTAAATAACTAACCTGAGTGATGATAAAGAGGGGAGGGTGCACCCGATTGAGGAGAGAAAGAGGAAGGAAATGAGCGACCCGTGTTATCAGGAAGATTTGAAGCTGATCCGTTCAGAGAAGACTACAGCCAAGTGGAAGAAAATACATCAAGAGTGAACTACTAAAAATTTGTTTACTTCAGCATACCCTTTTCTCAGGCATGAAGAAGCCATCTAAAACCCGATGCCAACCAGGGATCTAATAGGCCACAGAGAAAAGGTAATCAATCAAATATAGCAGAAGTGGTCCATAAAGCTGCTCAACTTTGATTATTCAACCATATACTCAAAATTTCAAACTTTAACTGTAGTTTCAAACAATCAAGCAAACATGAAATTGGGGTTTTATAGTTGCTCATCCAGCAAAAGGAGCTGGTTTCTTTGGAGTGATAAATACTCCACATTCTACGAAAAGGCCAGCCATCTACAAATGGCCAAGAATATACATAAACCAAAGTCACGAAAGGAAGTCCATTACTGAAATATCATAATACTTAGATGCCAAAAAATCCATCAAAATTTCAATATTTCCAACAGTACATAGCCATTAAAAGAACACCACGTTCAGGAAGTCCATTCATTTGCACAATGCATCAACCTGTTATGGGAATAGCTTCTGTTCAAGGAACAAGTCTTTCCATAACCATTGCTAGGAAATTTCACTAGCTCTGCAGTCAGAAGCCCCATATTGACGACCACGCCTCAAAACTGCTGACAGTTTCAAGATAGCAGCAAGAAAGGTGTTGATAACGCGAATGACTCATCAGCAAATCTGTCAATGCTACCATAAAAATTGGGCGACAATGCTTGATTTAGGAGATACTTGAGGACAATAGCATGATGCTTCAAAGTTCTTCTACTAGACTGGTGATGTCAGTTCACTCCTTGAATGATAATTGTAGTTTGAATTTCTTGAAAAGCATTTCATTATATTCCAAATCAAGTAATGATCAGCTCGAACGAAGTAGCGACTAAAAAGAGCAAATGTTAACCCAACTAATCTAACAACATAACTAAAATCAAATACTTTCAGTAAAGGAGGACCATTAGCCTTATGGCAACAGAAATAGGTATTCCTTTCGTGCCAAAATTCATACGACAGCCTCTCACTCTGGGATGTTTCAAGTTGTTTTACACTATTGCTTGATCAAAAAAATTGCCAACTCTATTCTACTAAAAATGCATTCTATATAACTTTCACAATATTCAGAAATCAAATTTATTTAACTATTCTACTTTACAGCTTGTTTGGATGGTTGTTACCCATTGTGTCGTATTGTATTGTTATCCCAAAACAATGTTTGTTTTGATTGTTTCATTAAAATTGGTTGTATTGTATTGTTAAATCCATTGTTCCGGAACAATGAAAAGTCCCCTTTTTTTAAACAACCGATTTGGTGTGGTGGGATTATTTCCTATTTTTCTTTCCAATTATGCCCTAACTTATTACTCCACAATTCTATTTTACCCTTTACCTTTTTTTCTATTTTAATTCCAAATCTCTAGCCCATAACCTACTCTCTTTTTTTCCAGAACTACTGCCGCCAACGTTAAAGGTGTTTTAACACCTTTTGTTTTATATTTTCTCCTAATTTGTTTTTAACTCGATTCTAATTAGCTATGCTCCTTTGTTTTGCCTTCTTCTGTCTCGCTCCTCTGTTCTGCTTTCATAAGGTGTTTTGCTTTCTTCTGTTTTGTTTTTTAAAATTATTTGTATGCATAATTTTTGATATATTTAATATTTAAACAATTGAGGATATTTTAGTAAACTTATCGGTTACACTACAGTACGATACAGTCAAACCAAACAGTAAAATATTATTTAACAATAACAAACAACACGATCTATCCAAATATTGTATTCATAAAACGATACGATACAATATGATACAATACAATACAATATATTATAAAACGATTGGGAACAATGATCCAAACAGAGTATTAACCTTTGATGTGATTTTTCTCTATTATATTAACTTTTCAAACATTGATTAGTCCATTTGTTCCATGAAACTCTTTCTGTTTTAGTCTGTTCTAAGTAACTGAGACCTTTCCAAATTTGGGAACTCTTTAACTTTAAACTTCCTACTATTATACACTTAATGACATGCTCCTATACCCATAGAATTGTCATGGCATGTTTAAAACCACAGGTTCCAAGTGTACTATTAGTATGTGAGTCTTTCTTCTTTACACTACAAATAATATAACTGATCAATCAAATTAACAGCCTAACTCCATGTCCAGTCAAAACTGTAACATAAAATGGATGGCAGGAGTAATTGGAAATCCAAGAGAGAAGGTAAAAACAAGAATCTATCAGCATTGACCTACTTCTTGTATAAAAATTAGCACCAACTCTTCTTCCAATAGTAACAAGGTGACCAGAAAAGGGGCTAATTGAAAAGAAAACTTTTTCGCCTAACAAAAAAAAAAAGCAATGAATACAAGAACATAACTCAAATATCAATATACGAATAAATGTTGTATAGAAAGATGAATACATTGAGTAACCCTGACATTGCAGAAATGTCAAGAGGTCATGCAGAAAAATTTTCCTGGTTGTACAGCAGCTTCCCTAATCCTTTTCTTCAGAAAGGTTATGGGAGAAAATATTGGAAGCCTTTCCAATGAGTAACCTATTATCTGAAAAGGAATGTGATTGGAATAACCAGTCAAAAAGTATTATCAATCTCTAGGATAAAATTGAACGAGAAAAGAAAGAAGATGACATCAGAAAGTACTCAAAACAAAAACAAATCCTTGATACATGCTGAGACAGCCACTAAGCATAAAATACAAATTTCTGAACAAGCATAACATATGACCCAGTGAAAGCCAGTTTTTAGAAACGAATTCAAAAAAAGCTTGCATCATCGGTTCACAATGTCAGCAAAAAATTCAAAAAGGCATGCAAACCATCATGTTCATGTTTCTATCAGCAACTTAGAGGTCCAAAATTCAAAATCTATTCAACGAAAGTCTGTTCCTTAGTCGGAAAGTTTACTTTGCATCTGCGTTTATAGGGTAGCAAGCTCCCCAATGGATTAATGGAGAAGCGTGCAAACTACCAATCACCCTCCATCATATAAAAACCATGCACCAATTGAACGATGAAAAGATTTTAAGAAGTTCCCTTACATGCAACAAGCCACTCAATATGCAAATTAACAACTTCTGCAAACACATCATAAGAACTAAGAACACTTACTCTCTCTCAATGTTTTTAAAGGAGAAGCGCAAAAAAAGCGATGACATTCATGGGGCTTGAAGCAAAAAGAAGAAATAAGCGCACGCTTCTTTAGATTGAAGCAAACACAACAACAACAACAACAACAACAACAAGCTTAGTATTTTCCCAAAAGTGGGGTCTGGGGAGGGTGAGATGTACACAACCTTACCCCTACCCTAGAAGGACGGAGAGGTTGTTTCCGATAAACCCTCGGCTCGAGAACGGATGACAAAAGTAATGGCAACAAGAAGGAATAACAACAAGATAATAATCACACAATTTAAGGTAAATCAAAAGTACCATACATATATGAATTTACCGCTATAATAATCAAATCTCAATTAAAATAACTTCTTTCAAGATCGGATATAAAATAATGTCAATATCAATTCAACTCCTAATTTTATAACTGATATTAATTAAACTCCTTAAAGTTGAGATTCAAATCAGCGACCATTTCTCCCCAGGATCACTTCGCTTGTCATTGTCTAAAGCACACACTTAGCTGAAGCATGAAGCGGGACCCCTTGCTTTGCATCGCTTCGTGACTAAATGTTTATAACACTGCTCTCTCCAAATAACTCTCAGACTGTTCCAGAAAAATAATAATGATAGAAAAATAACTCTCAGACTGCTCGGCATGGAATTTTTTTTATTTATTCTTTTTATAAAAATTACACACGGCAAGGAATTCACAGCTTCAATAGGTAATTTCCACATTTCCTTGTTTTCTTTTGGTCACTGACTACTTAAATTACTTATTACAATAGACTAAAACAAAGTAATCTAACCACAACAATCCACAGAAGCTAAATTACAAACAAAACAAAATCACATTTCCACAGTCGAGCAACAACAAAAGTGAAATTTTTGCACATACATACTTCCACAGACCAGAAAAACAAAAACAAAAAATACAATTCATCCTTCTTCTATAACTAATCCACGCAAAGCGCGCGTAAAAACACAATTAAATAAAAAAAAATTAAGGATTCAACAGGTGAACTGAAAACAAAAGCCAAGAAAAAAAAAGTAACAGTAAATCAGAACCCTAGCATTTTTGCCTATACAAAATTGACAGTGACATATACGAATAGATACATATAGATAGATCGATAGAGATAGAGAGAGAAGTAATTAATACCGGGAAAAAAGAGAGAGTGAGAGAACTGCGAGAAAAGAAGGTGCGAGTAGTGATCTTCAATGGTGTCAGGTGAATGACGATGGAAAGAGAAGAGGAAAAAGGAGAAACGGAAAAGAAAAAGGGCCTATAAAAAGGATTTTCGAAACCCAAAACCCAACAGCCCAACAACTGCTATAGCCTATAAATTTTGTATTGACAACCCCTTTTGCCATGAATAGTTTTTCACTTTTTTTTGAATTTATTATTTATTTATTTTTGAAATTAGTGTTTGGCCAAAAAAATTCAATGTATGAATTTTTGAATTTTTGAAAATTTGAAAAACATCAAAGCTGCTTTTCAAAATTTTTATTCAGATCACTCACAAAAATTAAAAATAACTCAAAATTATATTCATGTCCAAACACAACTCTAAATATCATTTTCAGTTGAAAAATAAATTACTTTTCTCGGAAATTTATAATTATTATGTCCAAACGCCCACGCCCACTTAAATGTCATTAATAACATTCCAAAAAAATTTACTAATGAATTATAATAAAAATATTTATTCTTACAAATTTTTGTTGCTTTATTACTATTATGTCATACTAGTATTAGCACCCGCGCGGTTGCGCGGATACTAATCATGTCAAATATTTGAGTTATTTGAATTATATGTAAATAATCATAAAATTTAAACCTTCTCGATAAATATAGATAGTCATTGAATATTTATTAAGAAACACTATAGGAAAAAGATTAAACATTTCTCAAATCTCCTAGTTATAATTCTATTTTGGGGGGAGGGGGGAGGGTATAAGTTTTATCGTGTCATTGGATCCTAAAAATAGTCAGGAAGCAAAATAATGACTCATACTTATGGCAAAACGATCAAAGGTTGTGACTATGAAGGACACTTTGGATACGAATTGACTCTTTTACTATTACTTGAACTCCTATATAGAATGTTGTTGTCTTTCAAAAAATCTTTATATTTTAAAATTTTAATTTCTAAAACTTAATTTGTCATAACTACTTGAACTCGTATTTTTTTAATTTAAAATTACTTTGAATTTTGAATACTATATATATACATATTTTTTGTTCTTTGAATCAATAAATGTTAAATTAGTTGATTTATTATATAACATTGAATATATTGTCTTAAAATTACCAAGTAATTTTTTTCATAATATACTTAGCTTAACCTTAATGCAAACTACTCAAATTGCATTTAAATTCAAATTCGAATATCATAGCAGCTTGTCTGTAATAGAGATTTTTTTAAAATGACACACAATATAAACTAAAAAAAAATATTCTAGGATGTCCTTATCTTATAATCTATGTATTTGAGTCACAAAAAAAAATAGTAGTAGTATATTTTGCTATTTAGATCAGTGTTTCTAAATGAGATTAGCGACGAATTTTTCTGTTTAGCTACAAAATTTGTCCATCGCTAAAACCTGACTTTTTAGTAGTGAGTTGAGAAAAATATTTGAAATCGATGAGATCTCTTCCAAATTTTTATACTCATTAAAGAAGAAACAGAAGAAGAAATGCGTTGTTATCTCTTATTTTTGGCTTTTAGATTTTTCATTTATTTTTTTTCTATATTTATTTTCTTTTAGCTTATTTTTTATGTCTTTTTTTCTTTTGTTACAAAGAAATTAATTTATTTCGATATAAAAGGATGAGTTGATGTCCATTTCTACAAATTGACTTCAAACAAACATATTTTACAAAGAAAAAAATAACATTTTTTGAATATTGATTGATTTTTGTGATGTTTCTTTCTCCAGCATGTAAATTTACTTTAATATATATGTAAGTAAACTTTTATATGATTGCTAAACTCCTTTTTTTCATTTGCATAAATATAATCATGTACCCTATATATTAAATTATTTTAAAAGAAATTTACTTTATTTAAATTTAGCTATAGTGTTTTAAAGAACTATAATTATATGGCTAAAATGTGAAAGGATTTTATAGTTATATGCATTTTATTTTATTTTTGGCAAGAGGTGAAGTAGCATTTAAATAGTTAAAAAAGATAACAAAAGTTTCTAACATTTGCATATGATCATTAACCGAATTAAGTATGTTAACATGATAACAAAAGATAAATTTCTTTTTTATTTTAGTTCAAAATTTTAAAACTTTATCTATATGGTAACTTTCTTGCTTTAATATATGCAAGACTATTAACGTGAGAGTGACAATAGTAATTGTGGACAACAAGAATGAAAAAATGACGTTTATAAGCTTTCTTTTTCAAAATTAAAATAATCGTTGTCAACTAAAAGCAGTAGAAAAGTTCTAATTTGAATATATAGTAACTTAAATGGGAGTTCTTGAAAAATTATGAACCACAAAATTGCCAATTAACTCTTACACTTTGTAATTCAATAATCCATACTAAGATTTCTTAATTCGCTATTAAATGAGGAAATGAATGAAAGAGAAGATAACAACGGCTAAATTCGATCGTCATGTTTCACTTTCAACTTAGTCGTAATTCCATTAGATAGTGAAAGTTAATTTTAATATCGCTACTTTAATGAAATCATTAATTTGATAAAATTGATTACGATGTTTGAAATTGTTAAGGATATTTTAGCAAGTGATAAGTAGCTGGACTTATAGGGCTAAAATTTCAATGAAAAACAATTAAGGAAGTCTGTGGATGCTTTAATGTTATTTATGTTACATTGATCTTTTTTAATAAAATGTAATAAACGTTAAAACGAAATATCTATATATATATATTAAAGCAAGAAAGTTACCATATATAATTGACATTATGATTAAAGCAAGTGGCAAGCTAGTAAATATCAATGGTCTATGGTAACTTTATCTATATTTGACTATTTTAGTTAAATACAAAGATTATATATATATATAGAATTTGAATTAAAAGATAATTTTGAATTTATAGATAAAAGTTCTAAAATTCGAATATTAATTAAAAATAAAATTTATCTTTTTTTATCATGTTATCATACTTAATTCGGTTAATGATCATATGCAATCATGTTAGGAACGTTTGTTATTTTTCTAATTATTGAGATACTATTTTGCCTCTAGCAAAAAAAAAAAAACTACTCCATATAACTATAAAACTCTTTCACATATAAAATCTTATAAGTATAGTTCTTTGAAACACTGTATGTCACGATCCGGATTTTTCACCCCCGGGAATCGTGATGGCGCCTACTCGTAGAAGCTAGGCAAGCCACGAAATTATAAATTTTTAACCTTTTATTTTAATCCTTTTCATAAATCATATTAACAAGTGATAAACGTTTAAATAACAACGGAAAATAAGATTAAAGCGGAAGACTTAGATAAAATAAACCAAACATTACGGAAAACAACATATGTCTCTACCCAAGAACTGGTGTCACAACATTCACGGACTACTAAGATTACTACATACAACGGTTTGAAAGAAAGTAATATTGTCTGTCTCGGATACAAGAAATAACAGAACATAATAAGGGATAGAGGAGACGCGGGGCCTGCGGACGCCTGCAAGGCTACCTCGGTATCTCGGTGGACTAAAAGCTGGCTCCCGATCTACTGCTGTTGGCCAAACATTGCGCCGGTATCTGCACATAAGTTCAGAGTATAGCATCAGCACAACCGACCCCATGTGCTAGTAAGTGTCTGGCCTAACCCTGTTAAGGTAGTGACGAGGCTAGGATCAAACTTCAGATAATCCTGTGCAGTTATATATATGTATACAGCAGAAAGATAGACAGAAATAAACAATTAAAGTTGGGGAGGGAAAACATGTTTGGGGAATAGCAGGTAAGACAGAATCTCAAGAGAATAATAAGGAAATCAACAATTTAACTCTAACACGGATAAGGAAAAATAAAGGCAGATTTCACTTTCACTACACATCTCGTTGTAGGCGTGTAACCCGATCCCATTTCTCATATCTCGCGGTAGGCGTACCACCCGCTTCCTTTTCATCAAATCTCGTGGTAGACGTACCACCCGCTCCCATTTCATTATAACTCGTGGTAGGCGTACCACCCGCTCCCGTTTCACTATAACTTGTGGTAGGCGTACCACCCGCTCCCATTACAAGCCAACACAAAATCACAATAAAATCTCGGCAAGGGAACAAAGCAATATAATGACTTCCCGGAAAGGGAACAACAATACCGAAACAAGCATCCTGACAAGGGAGAATCAGCTATACTCAATATTAACTCAACTCTTACTCAACTCAATTAATACTAATACCCAATCACAAGTAAATCCCTCGAAAATAAACTAAGTCTTTGCTCAATATCAAGAATTCACCAATTAAAGCATCCGTAGTATCATTTAAGAACACAACAGGTATCAATTTAAGACTCACGGTCATGCTCGACACCAACGTATAAATACTCGTCACCATGCCTATACGTCGTACTCAACAAGAAGTAATAAGCAAATAGGACACAACTCCTAATCCCTCAAACTAAGGTTAGACCGAACACTTACCTCGATGCAACGAACACCACTCAAGGTTCAATTATAGCTTTAAGCCTTGATTCCACCGCCAATTCACTCGTATCTAGTCACAAATTACTTAATTACATTAATAAACGCTAAATGAATCAACCCCAATGCATGAAGATGAGTTTTCCAAAGTTTTACTCAAAAAGTCAAAATCGCCCCGGGCCCACATGGTCTAAGCCCGAGGTTCGAACCAAAACCCGATTTTTCATTCCCCCACGAACCCAAATATATAATTTGTTTTGAAATCGGACCTCAAATCGAGGTCCAAATCTCCAATTTTTGAAAAACCTAGGTTCTACCTAAAACACCTATTTTTCACTATGAAAATCTTTGATTTTAAGTTGAAATCATATTAAAAGATGTTAAGAATTGAAGAAAGTTCGTTAAAAACGACTTACAATTGATTTGGAGAAGAAGGAATTCTTGAAAAATCGCCTAAGTGTGTTTGTGTTTGAGAGAATCTGAAAAATGGGTTAAAAAATCGGCTAAGTATAAAAAATTACAGGTCTCAGATGTGGGAATTGCGAATAGGGGTTCGCAATTGCGAACTTCGACCTCTGCTGATATGGGAAATCCCAAACTTTCGCATTTGCGAAACAATTATCGCATTTGCGAAGAAAATATCGCATTTGCGATCATAGAGGATTTAGGCGGGCATTGCATTTGGGATGGCTACTTCGCATTTGCGAATAAGGCTGCCCAGGCCAACTCTCGCATTTGCGAGACTGGCTTTGCAAATGCGAAGCCTGCAGATTAGAAACACACCAGCTATTTTTCAAAGTTCAAAATGCACCCATGGCCTATCCAAAACTCACCCGAGCCCTCGGGGCTCCAAACCAAATATACACACAACTTCAAAAATATCCTACGGACTTATTCGTGTACTCAGATCACCAAATAACATCATGAACATCGAATTAAACCTCAAGATCAATGAAATTTCCCAAAACCTCTTTAAATATCATATTTGCATTTAAGGTCCGAATCACGTCAAATGATATCCGCTTTTAACCAAATTTTGCAGAAACATCTTAAATCATATATAAGACCTGTACCGGACGCCAGAACTAAAATACGGGCCCAATACCAACACGTTCTAATCAAATTTCCTTAAACAATTTCAGAAAATAATTTCCTTTATAAATTCATTCCTCGGGCTCGGTACCTCGGAATTCGATTCCGGGCATATGCCCAAGTCCCATATTTTCCTACGGACCCTCCGGGACCGTCAAATCACGGGTCCGAGTCCGTTTACCCAAAACATTTACCTAAGTCAAGTTAACTCATTTTATAACCAAATTTTATAATTTTTCATAGATTTTCGTAGATTTTCATAGTTAAGCTTTCCGGGTACGTGCCCGGACTGCGCACTCAATTCGAGGTGACTCTAAATGAAGTTTTCAAGGCCTCAAAAATATAGAATTTAATTTGATACAAGTGATGGCCGTTTGGGTCATCACACTGTAGCTAGATTTGAATAAAACAAAATTCTTTTAAAATAAATGTAATATATAGGGTACACGTCTATGTTTATCTAAATAACAAAAAAGAGTTTACAAACCCAAATAAAAGTTTACTTACATATATAATAAAGTAAACATACATGTTGGAAAAAGAAACATCACAAAATCGGTCAATATTAAAAAAAAATTATTTCTTTTTTCTTCTTGAAGAATATTTGTTTAAAGAGTCAATTTGCATAAATGGACATCAAATAAATAACAAAACTATGACTATACAATTGCTATCATTAATTTCAATTTAGCGCATTCAAGAAATTGAAGCGTATAAGCTGAAACCCCTTCATTTAGCTGTAGTCAAGCCAATATTTGCAAGGGTATAATATTTTTTTCGTTGAAGAATATTAGTATTGAATCATTAGATTATGTGAAAGATTTTTTTTCAAACTCAAACAAGAGATAAATTGGTTTCTAATTGATAGTTTCTATAGCGACTTTTAAGTATAACAAAGAGTATATATAAAGAAACAATTGTATGACGTGAAATATTTTATTTTTTAAATATAAACAAATTATTTCGAAAAAACTCTTTACTTTTTTTTAATTCAAATATAATAAAAAGATAAGATACTTTTGAACATTAGTAGAGAGTTTTAAAATTATGATAATAGAAGTTATATCATGGATAAACTCAAAAAACCAAAATCTTATGGAATATTTACATAATATCTGGTCATATTTGTTGTTTACTTTTTATAGCTAATATAAATAGATGATATACCGACAACACACGATTATGCTTATATATGAATTATATATAAATTACACATCATTCAATTTTTTTAATTTAAGTGGTCGGGTGGGCACTTATTTAGGCTGATTAGATAAAGCCAAAAGAAAATATGAAATAATTTCAACCAAAGACTAAAAATATAATTAAAGTTCACATGTAGACAATTTTTATTAAAACTCATCCTTTTATAGTGAGATAAAATAATATTTTGTAACAAAAGAAATAATGACATAAAAATAAGATAAAAGAAAATAAATATTGAAAAAATGTTAGAAAGATCTAAAAACGAGAAATAAAAGATGACAACAAATTTCTTCTTATGTTTCATCTTTGTTGAGTATAAAGAATTTGAAAGTTAATCTCATCGCTTTCAATGTATTCTTTTTCAACTCAAATACATAGATTATAAGATAAGGTTATATTAGAATATTTTTTTTAATTTATACTATGTGTCGTTCTTAAAAAATCACTATTACTAACAAAGTGATATGATATTCGAATTTGAATTGGAATGCAATTTGGGTAGCTTGCATTGAGGTTAAGCCAAGTATGGTGTCGAAAAATAAACTATGACAATTTTAAGACAATATATGCAATGTTTTATAATAATAATCAACTAATTTAACATTTAATGATTCAACGAACAGAATTTTTGTATATATAGGGTATTAAAAATTTAAATTCCGGGGTTAGATATATCGATAAACTTAAAGTAGAGTCATACTGAAATAAATTTGGCCAAAGAATTATTAAATTTTAGATAGCCGACTAAAGTGAATTTTAAATTAAGGATAATATCTTCACTTGCATAATTATAAAGATAATCATTATTATTATTATATATAATAAAGTTTTAGATATTATAATATATATATAAAGTTTTAGAAATTAAAATTTCAAAATAGAAATATTTTTTGAAAGATAAAATCATACCAAATAAGAGTTCAAGTCGTGTATAAGAGTCACATCATAATCAAAGAATCGTTTATATCGTGTTAACCTTAGTGCTTTTTCACAAATATGAGTATTTATTTCACTTTGTGGCTATTTTTAGGTTCCGATGACACCTATGAGAATAGTGCAAAAATCATTACGAGAATTGAGAAAATAATAGTCTTTTTCATGTAGTGTTTCTTAATTAATATCTGACGATTATCTATAATTATTTAGAAGATTTAAATGTTAAAGTTATTTACATATAATTCAAATAACTCAGATATTTAACATGGTTCATGTCAAATATCAAAATGGAGTAAAAAAATCACTAGCTAAAGAATTTTTTATATTTTTAGATAGCCAACTAAAATGAGTTTTCAATTAAGAATAATATTTTCAATTACATTATTATAAAAATAATTATTATTGAAAAATAATGTTTTAAAAACTGAAATTTTAAGAAAGAAATATCTTTTAAGAGATATCAATATACCAAATAAGAGTTCAAGTAGTATTAAAAGAGTTAACTCTTATCCAAAGAGTCATTCATTGTCTCAACATTTGATTGTTTTCGCTATAAATATGAGTTATTATTTTACTTCCAGACTATTTCTAGGATCCAATGACACCGACAAGAATGATGTCAAAAAAGAAAAATAGAAGAAATGGTTAATTTTTTTTCCATGTAGTTATTATTAAATGATTGTCTATATTTACTGAGAAAGTATAAATTTTAAGATTATTTACATACAATCCAAATAACTTAAATATTTGATATGATTAGTGTCCACGCATCTGATCGCAGCGGACTCAACCTAAGGAAGAGTGAGCGCTAATACTTTTATCCAATAGTGGTATCGGGGTCAATTTTCCACAGGGAGCTTCAATTTGGAGTTGAGTGTTTGTATGGTCTAGGACTATGTTTTAGCTCCTAATTGATCTTTTAACATTTTCGATTTTCTTTTGACTATCAACTACAATTTATCAACTACAAGTTTAAAGCTAAGTTAGGCTAAGATATTGATTCTAAGTTGTATGCAATATAGAGAAAGACACTAGGGTCGTGGCATGTACCTAGGTGGTCAACTAACGGGTAGAGATTCCTAATGCAAGAATGATGAATATGGGACTTATGCTATAACCGTTGCACTTTTGCACCCACTCTCACACCTCTCGGCAGAGAGAGTGATTTTGCCCAATTGATTCTCTCGAGACCAATTGGGTAGGCCAATTTGCCCAAGCAACTTATGGTTCAAGTTGGGTAATTACTCTCTCGAGGTTTAACCCGTTAATTGGGACTACCATTCTCATGGGTCCATCCCAATTCCTTGTTGGAATTAATCTTGGGGTCATAGACTCTCTTTCTCAAGAAGAGTCAAGACTCACTAAGCTAGACTTAGTGTTTGCAACCACCAAATCTTAATGAAAACATAAGATTAATCCAAATAACAAATACCCAACATCATTCATGCACTAAACAATCACACCCATTAATTACCCACACTAGGGTTGAGCCACAACCCTAGCTAATGGGTTTAGCTAGCCATAATAGAAACAGAAATTGAAGAAATAGTAGATGAAATTGACATAATAATTAACTACAATATTAATCTACTCAAATCCACGTTAATACTAGAAGAAATTGCCCAAAATAGGTTAAAACCATGAAGTCTCGAGTTCAGCTGCTATCTGATAAAAAAACAAAACTGAAAACTAACACCTAAAAGTAAAATGTTCTATTTATACTACACAGGAAAAATCGGACAAAATATCCCTGAGGGTCTGGCGCGGACCGCGCACAAATGACGCGCGACCGCGTAGGGGTTTGGGTCTTCATATCTTGCTTCTGACACTTGGGGACGCGGACCGCGCAAATGCGACGCGCGGCCGCGTAGGGCGTTTCCACGCGGACCGCATTGATTAGGTGTGCGTCCGCGTGGGCTTTTGCCTTGAATGACCGAGTCTCTGACACTCTTGGGCGCGGACCGCGTGGAAAGGAGCGCGAACCGCACATCTTGACTTAAAAATTGCATGGTCTCTAAACTATCCTGCACGACCATGTGGCAAAGCAGTGCGGACCGCGCAGGTTGACCTGGAAATTGACCAACCTCTGAACTCTCGTGTGCGGCCGCGTGACAAATCAGTGCGGACCGCACATGTCATTTTGTTCCCCACTTCAGTTGTCTTTTGACACTTGGCAGATTTCACTTCTTTTTTAGCCGATCTTTGGTATTTGTCATCTTGTCGCTCAAACCTGCAATCAAGCGCAACTTGTAAGTATTTTGGGACTAATTTATGGCAGTTAATGCACAAAGCTTAGGTAAGAATGGGTATAAAACATGTAGAAATCACAGTTATCAACTCCCCCAAACTTAAACCTTTGCTTGTCCTCAAGCAAATAAAATGAGACCTACCCCTCAATGGAAAACACCCAAGTAATTCCTGTTTATCCTAAAGTAACCTCAACAAGCATCAATTGGGACTAACAATTGCCCTCAATGCGAATGCATCATTAACACATTTAAACTTTGAAAACTTGTGGATCAAGTGTGACACAAGAGCATCAAGAGTTGACACATTTCATCAAGGAACCTTTCTCAATTTCTTTGGTCATTGTGGAACCCAAACTCACACATCCTCGACTTTCCCTAAGTGAACCTCACCTTTTTAGCGTATTTTCATACAAATCGAGGTGAATGGACTTCTCTCTCATCTCTCAGAAAGAAAAAGCCCTAAGTCCGGCTCTAAGTACCATATGTTTGCCCCTTATATAAGTATCCACTAATGTAGGCTTCTCTCAACTCAAGATCATATAGGGCTTTTGAGGAGTCATTGCGAAGGCTTTGGGTAAAGGTAGGACATGTTTTTGTTCAAATGGGTTCAATCTTCCCTTAAACACTTCTTTTGATTTATTTTGGCACACTTTCTTGACTCAATTGAGTAATTCACCTCTTTCAAGGGGTTAGAGAGACACACTGTCACTCTTTCTTTTGCAATTCAAACCTTTTTTCCTTTTTACCACTTTTCCACACCTTTTTCACTTTTTTGTTGTCCTTGGATTCACTTTTTTGTTGTCCTTGGATTCCCTTTTTGGTTCTTATTCATTTTTGTCTTTCTTTTTGTCTTTTTCTCTTTTTCATTGCCTTCCTTTTCTTTTGCTTTTGCGCCTTTTTACCACATTGATGTCTTTCTTGTCTCTCCCCCCCCAAACTTAGACATTTGCCATTTACTCAAGGGAAGATTTGGGTGCCAAAAGAGGGTCTCATTAAGAACGGGTATAGGCTTGTAGCTTGGTTCATGAAAGAAAAAAGTTTAAGGCTCAAAAAGGGTGAACTAGGGATTAATTCATTGGTAGGTCATGGAAATTGTTCAAGTTTTGCATTTTGGATCAAGGAGAGCCTATAATCACGTCTCAAGTCAAATTCCACCTATGATTTCGCCTCAACAAACTTTTAGGGCAAGTTCTAGACCATCGGCTCGGTACTTGGGCTCACGATTCGAATTCTCACTACACACACTCAAGGATTGCCAAAGACGGAGTCGAGGGCACACAACGACCTTAGATATGATTCAAGCGCACAATGGCCCAAAATAACCACATGATGATTGTTTGGTCAACACAAGAGTCTCAAGGCCACAACTTTCACCGTCCTAAACACAACATAATGTCTTTGACCATAGGATCAAAGGCAAATATGCTAGGCCCAAGTGAAGCTTTACCTGAGGTACCCTTAACTACAAAAACTTGAAAATCAAAAAGAAAAATCACAAACGGACTCAAACCCTTAAAAAGGTTGTCATGCCATCTATCATTGAGAAGAGCCACCCGGTTCACACAACACTCTACCCTTGGAAAGAACCGTGGCATTAGGAACTGGCTCATCAACTAGTGGGGCAGTGGAGGGACTCTCCTGAACCGGTGCTACCTCAATCACAACTCTCTTAGTGCTAGGGAGTTTCCTCTTCCTCGGCCTCTGCTCCTCCTTCTGTACCTGTGTTACTGCTAGCTCTACAGTCGGATCCCCAAATAGTAGGTCAAGTGGCAACTGATCCGCCATGAGCTTGTCTACCTCCACTCTCAACTACATCACTGACTCCTTGGAAGCCTTCTGCTTCCTCAGCTTCTTGTGCTCCAGAGCCAATTTGTCAACGCTTTGCCATGTGCCCCAACCGCCTTAGTCAAGGAATCCTGCGTCGCCATCATCTTTTTCTGGTTGGCCAGGATCTTCTTCAGTGCATTCTCAATGGAGGAAGGAATCTCAACAGTAACTGGTGCTCCCTGTGCCTGTACAGCAGTGGTCAAAGTAGACAACTTGGATATCGCAGCTGACATCCAATTGTTCAAACTGGCAAGGGAGTGGGTGAGCTGGTTTGAAGTGAACCGGTGAGTCTTTAATGAAGGGACTACCGGGTCAGCTACAATAGAAGGACCAGCTGCTGACGATGGACCTGGAGGCAATGCCTTATCAGTAGCAGGAATGGTGGAAGGCTCACTGGGCTACTCAATGACCACTGGCTTCTCAGACTGGCCAGGTGCAGTGGAAGTGGATGCCACATTCTTCTTTCCCCTCTTCGGGTTGTCTGGACCCAACTAACTATACCTTGAGTACGGGGCCACCGGAGGTACCTTGACATCATATTTCTTTTTCTTCACTTTCAATTCTCTGAAGTACAAAGAGAGTGTGTTTGGGAAAGGGTAGTTTGTTTGGGTCTCATTACCAACTGTAGAAATCAATCTCGACATAATATTACCCACATTCAGAGGGAAACCCGCCATGATAGATGCTACCAAGACAACACGAGGAAGGGGAATGGAGTGATCATGTGTAGACGGGTCAAGTCGACTACACACGAAAGTCAACCACCCTTTGGCTTCAAAGTTCAGGGTGTTCCTAAAGATCTTTTTTTGTGCTTTCAACCAGACTGGGACTGTACCCGGGGCTGCCAAGTGCTCGGCCAACCAAGGACGAACCTCTTATTTCATTGCTAGCTTTTCTAAATATTGTGATTCATCATCTTCTTCGAACCCCAGGAATTCATTCAACGATTTGCCATCAAACACAATTGTCTTGTCCCTCACTTTAGTTGCTTTTGAGTCCCGAACGATATGGTGAACATTGCTGTAGAATTCCTTCCCCATATGCTCATTCTCTATCTCAACACGTTCTTTGAAGAAGCCCCAACCCTCTCTAGTGCGGAATTGTGCTTGCACATGAGGGTTGAGAGGGACAGGATCGACATCTATGAACCACCTCTCCAGAATCAGTTTCCTTTTGGGCCACCACTCCCGAAATCTGTGGAAAGCAACCTCACTAACAAACCTGTCTGCCCATGCCTCCGGTTTTCTAGTACGCTCTATCCGCCCTACCTGTGGCTCACCTCCCTCAGCACACCCTCCACTCTCCCCTGATGATGAAGTTGTGGGAGATGTGGAGTATTACTCTTCTTCTCTTTCTACGGACTCATTAGACGAGTCCGAGATGACATTAATCGGCTTCTTGGAGGAGGATTCATTACCATGATCCGGGGAAGGGGAATCACGGAGCTAAAATGAAGTGGACATGTGGGTGGGGGCAGGCTCCGAGGTAATGCTCCGTGAAGGTGCATACTCACTCCCTGTGGAATGAGATGCAGCTCTATCAGTTTTCCAGATTATCTTCCGGGTTTTCTTTATCAATTCCCTGGTTTGAGGAGTGAGTTTCACAATCCTCTTGCTTTTCCCCCTCGGGAGGAACCACCTCTCCCGGGTTGTATTTCTTTGCCCTCTCGCTTTTTGTCCATTGTCTGCAAGGAATACATGTCTAACATTGTTAGTAGAAGCACATAAGGTGAAGTAGACAGTTCAGTTGAATGCAAAGAGTGTAGACATAGTGACATAGACAGAGGGGTGCGGACCGACCAAAAGGCACGCGGTCCGCACCAAAAGGCACGCGGTCCGCGTAGTATACTGACACCAACATATACCTCTCTAAATAAACCGACGCGGTCCGCGCTGTTTTGGACCGCGATTGGTTTAGCGCGGACCGCACAAAAATGGTACGCGGTCCGTGCAGGTGAAATACCCAAATGTTGACCTTTCTGAACTCTTCACACGCGGTCCACACTGTTTTGGACCGCGACCGTGCTGGGCTCACGTGAACCGCACAGAGAGGTTAATCATCTCTTAACCAGAGTCACGCGGACCACGCATAAATACTGCGCGGCCGTGTAGGGCTAATTTAATTGAGCTTGGTGTTTGTTCAATTAAATCCAATTTTTGTTCACCTTTTTGGGTCCTAAGTGTCCCTACTCAGTTATTTAACAAGATTTCATGCCCATGATTAAATAAAAACATACAGAAAGCTAAGCTAACAGTTAAACTAAGAAGAAAAAGACGAAAGTAAGAAGTTACACTAGTAGAAAGCAATTAAACGAAACAAAAATTAGACTATGATTGAAATGAATGAGAGTTGTTACCAGGGATTAATGAGATTTCAACTATGTGCACAATTTGTCTTGATGAACAGTGAAAACAATAGCTCAGGTATAAATTTGGCAAAAAGGCTAAAATGAGGCTCAAGGCCTCTATTTATAGAAAAACCCTAGGACTCAGTACCTACCTACCAGCGCGGCCACACAAAAAGGGACGCGGACCGCGCTGGATTTTGCATCCTTCACATTAGCTGTTCAATCCACGCGGACCACACTGTTTTGGTGCGCAGCCGCGTGGAAGTCTTCAGAGACTTGGAACTTTCAGCCATCCCAACGCATACCGCACTGCTTTGGTGTGCGGCCGCGTGGGAACTTTGTCAGAGAGCATGTAATTCTGGGTTCTTCAGCGCAGACCGCACAGAAATGTCACGCGGTCGCGCTGGGTCTTCTGGGCCTTAACCCTTCAGCTTCTCAAACCTGCGTGGACCGCACTGTTTTGCTGCGCGGCCGCGTAGGCACTATTCAGAGACTGACCATTTTGCACTTTTGCCCTGCACTGGTTCAACATTATCCCTGCAAAACTTCACAAACTATCAGCTAAAAAATCCTACTCTACAACAGAAAAACAAAGACATGGGTTGCCTCCCAAGAAGCGCCTGATTTAACGTCGCGGCACGACGCATGTTACCATCACAGTCATTTCAAATGAATGAGTGCCACCACGTGGCTGTCATCAATCTTGCCCAAATAGTGCTTGACACGATGCCCATTGACCCGGAAAACTTCACCATTCTTATTTTTGAGATCAATGGCACTAAAAGGAGTTACACCAACCACTTCAAATGGGCCGCTCCACTTAGACTTCAGCTTGCCCGGAAATAACCTCAACCGAGAGTTGAAAAGAAAAACTATGTCACCAACTTTGAATTCCTTCCCTCGAGCATACTTGTCATGAAGGTACTTCATCTTATCCTTATACAAGGACGAGCTGGAGTAAGCATGAAACCTAAACTCATCAAGTTCATTCAATTGCTCAACCCGGAGATTTGCAGCGACATCCCATTCTAAGTTCAACTTTTTCAGGGCCCACATAGCCTTATGTTCCAATTTTACCGGAAGATGACAAGCCTTCCCAAACACCAACCGATACGGCGACATACCAATCGGAGTCTTGAAAGCTGTACGATAAGCCCAAAGAGCATCATCCAATTTCTTCGACCAGTCGGTCCTATTTGCATTGACAGTCTAGGATAAAATACTCTTGATTTCACGGTTTGACACCTCAACTTGGCCACTCGCTTGAGGATGATAAGGAGTGGTCACCTTGTGATTTACCCCATACTTGGCTAGCAACGAGCCAAAAGCCCAGTTGCAAAAATGAGAACCCCCGTCACTAATGATAGCACGTGGAGTGCCAAACCTCGTGAAGATACTCCTTTTCAAGAATGCCACCATACTTCGAGCTTCATTATTTGGCAAAGCTATGGCCTCAACCCATTTCGACACATAATCAACCGCTACCAAGATGTAGGTGTTGCCACAAGAACTTACGAATGGTCCCATAAAGTCTATCCCCCAAACATCAAAAATGTCAACCTCTAGAATCGTGTTAAGGGGCATCTCATCTTTCTTCGAAATCCCTCCGGCACGTTGGCATTCATCACATCTTTTCACAAAGTCACCGTCATCCCTGAACAAAGAAGGCCAATAGAAACCACAACTCAACACTTTAGACGTCGTTCTCGCCCTGCCATGATGGCCACCATAGGGCGAAGAGTGACAAGCTTCCACAATACTCAATTGCTCTTCTTCGAGAACATACCGGCGAATTACACCATCGGTGCAAATTTTTGAAAAGATACGGCTCATCCCAATAGTAGTCCAAACAATCCCGTTTGAGATTCTTCCTTTGGTTAGAAGAGAGCTCATACAGAACCACACCAGTAACAAGATAATTGGCAATGTCGGCAAACCATGGCATGTCTAGCATTGTAACCGAGAGGAGTTGTTCATCTGGAAAAGCATCATTTATCTCAAGGCCATCCAAAGGCCTCCCTTCCTCCTCCAATCGAGATAAGTGGTCCGCCACTTGATTTTAATTACCCTTTCTATCAACAATCTCCAAATCAAATTCTTGAAGAAGAAGCACCCATCTCATTAACCTCGCTTTTGAATCTTTCTTCGTCATCAAGTACCTAAGGGCGGCATGATCGGTATGAATAATCACTTTTGTTCCCATAAGGTATGGGCGAAACTTCTCCATGGCAAAAACAATAGCAAGCAATTCCTTTTCGGTGACAGTGTAGTTCCTTTGAGCTTCATTTATTGTCTTACTTGAGTAGTACACCGGATGGAACATTTTGTTGATTCTTTGGCCCAAGATCGCCCTCACCGCAACATCACTAGCATCACACATGAGCTCAAAGGGCAAGCTCCAATTTGGTGCGGTAATTATGGGGGTAGTCGTCAACTTTTGCTTTAGAAGCTCCAAAGCCTCCATACATCTCTCATCGAACACATATTTGGCATCTTTCTCTAGCAATTTACACAACGGGTTAACTACTTAGAAAAGTCTTTGATGAATCTTCGATAAAAACCCGCGTGTCCAAGAAAACTCCTCACCCCTTTGACATAAGTAGGGGGAGGGAGCCTTGAGATAACCTCAATTTTCGCCTTATCAACCTCAATCCCTCTTTTTGAAATTTTGTGACCCAACACAATTCCTTCTTCTACCATAAAATGGCATTTCTCCCAATTTAGAACCAAGTTTGTGTCTTCGCATCGGGCCAACACACGATCCAAGTTTTCCAAGCATTCACCAAATGAGTCCCCAACCACACTAAAATCATCCATGAAGACCTCCAATATGTCCTCCACCATGTCGGTGAAGATTGTCATCATACATCGTTGGAAGGTCGCTGATGCATTACATAATCCAAATGGCATTCGAGAGAAGGCGAATGTGCCATAAGGACATGTGAAGGTTGTCTTTTCTTGGTCTTCCGGGGCAATGAGAATTTGGTTATAGCCTGAATACCCATCCAAAAAACAATAGAAAGCCCGGCCCGCAAGACGATCAAGCATTTGGTCCAAGAACGGCAATGGGAAATGATCCTTTCTAGTAACCTTGTTCAACTTCCGGTAGTCCATGCATACCCTCCAACCCGTCACAGTACGAGTCGGAATAAGTTCATTGTTGTCATTGGTCACCACCGTCATTCCTCCTTTCTTTGGCACACATTGTACCAGAGAAGTCCACGAACTGTCAGAAATTGGATACACCACACCGGCGTCAAGCCACTTGATGACTTCTTTTTTGACCACCTCTTGCATGGCCTCATTGAGTCTCCTTTGATGTTCAAGAGTCGGCCTAGCATCCTCCTCCAATATTATCTTGTGCATGCAAAACACGAGGCTAATACCCCGAATATCCGCCAAGGTCCATCCAATCGCCTACGGGATAATGCGTTCACACACTCGACCCTTCTAGCATCATCAACAACATCCATGTTCAATAGCACGACCTCAAGTGGGTCCTCAACATTTGCCATTGCGCTTGTGTCATCCACTATCACCACCGTGACAATGTCAACAAACGAACATACCTCGTTGCTATCCGGTTGCCTCATTGATTTGCACACGTGAAACACCACCTTTTCATCTCCAACACGGAAGGTCAATTCTCCCGCTTCCACATCAACCAAGGCCTTCCCCGTAGCTAGGAAGGGCCTTCCAAGAATGATAGGCACCTCGAAATCCACTTCGCAATCCAAGATCACGAAATCGGCCGGCAATATAAACTTATCAACACGAACAAGGACATCATCAATAATCCCCAAAGGTCGCTTCATTGACTAGTCCGCCATTTGAAGCCTCATAGAAGTTGGACGAGGTTGTCTGATACCCAAGGTCTTGAAGACTGAATATGGCATGAGATTGATACTTGCCCCCAAGTCACATAGGGCTTTTGCGCAATCAACACTTCCAATGGTACATGGTATTGTGAATGCTCCGGGATCCTCAAGTTTCGGAGCCATAGAATGCACAATTGCGCTCACTTGATGGGTCATCTTGATTGTCTCACACTCCATTTATCTCTTTTTTGTAACCAAATCTTTCATGAACTTTGCGTATCCCGGCATTTGCTCGAGTGCCTCCACTAAAGGCACATTGATAGTCAAACTCTTCATTATTTCAATGAATTTCTTAAATTGGTTGTCACCTTTTTGCTTGGCCAACCGTTGAGTATAGGGCGGAGGAGGTCTAGGCAAGGGTTCCTTGGCTGTTAGCACCACCAGTTCGAGCATATCAATGACGTGTTCCCTAGATGGGTTCACGGCCTCTTGAGTCTCCTCCTCACCCTCATCAATTTCAATTCTCACATCATCACTTGCACTTTGTTCAACAACATCCTCAACTACCAATAGGATCTCATCATTTCATAACTCATCTTCATCTACCGCAACTTGGTTTCCTCTTGAGGCATGCACATTACCGCCTCTTCCACTTCGCGTTGTCACTGGCATCATATGATTATTGTGACTACCCTTGGGGTTTACTACTGTATCACTTGGTAGAGCACCCTTTGGGCGAGTATTCAAAGACTGAGAGATTTGGCCTAATTGCACTTCCAAGTTCCGGATAGATGTGTTATGCGAAGCTAGTTGGGCCTTGGAATCTTGGTTCTTTTTCATCATTTGCTCGAACATGCTTTCAATTCTCCCCATCTTGCTTCCGAATGAACTCGGACCTTAAGAAGGAAATGGGGGTGGATTGTTCGGTTGTTGGTACATGGGGGCCCTTTGAAAACCTTACCCCCGGTTGCCTTGGTTCCCGCCATTGTTCCACCCTCCTTGATTGTTGTTGTTGCCCCAATTATTGTTATTACCATGCCAATTTCCTTGGTTGCCTTGATCACCCCAATTGTTGTTTTGGTGGTTGTTATTCCAATTACCTCCGCCTTGTTGTTGATTTCCCCAATTACCTTGAGGACGCCATTGTTGGTTTGAGGAGTTACCTCTATTCTCTTGATAGTTGTTGACATATTGGACCTCTTCACTTTGATCCTCATAGCACTCATTTGAATAACCACCACCATCATTATTGTTGTCATATTGTTCATAATTACCTTGAGGTTGTTGCCCTCTTTGCCTCTTTTTCAACATAGAAACACCTTCCATTACGTTGACTTGGCGCGGGTTTTGGACTTGTTGCAATTGCGCCTTTGCCAATTGATTCATAGTTGTTGTAAGCTCGGCTATAGCTTGGCCATGATCATGCAATTCCTTGTGCAAATGGATAACCGTGGGGTCACCTTGGGCACATTTGCTCGGCTTTGCCATGCCGAAGAGGTGTCGGCCATTTCATCAAGTACACACATGCCTCTTGGTAAGAAAGTTTCATAAAGTTCCCTCCGGCCAATTGGTTCATGATGCATTGATTTGTGGTGTTGATGCCCCGATAAAAGGTTTGTTGAATCATAGCCTCAGTAATGTTGTTATTAGGGCACTCTTTCACCATTGTTCTATATCTTTCCCATATTTCATGCAAAGGTTCCGTTGGCTCTTGCTTGAAAGCTAGAATTTCATCCCAAAGAGCTGCCATATGACTTGGAGAGAAGAACTTGGCAATAAATTTGTCCGCCAATTCATCCCATGTTGTAATAGAATGATTGGGGAGCCTTTCTAACCAATCCAATGCTTTACCCCGAAGAGAAAACGGGAAAAGCCTCAATCTCAACGCATCCTCGGACACGTTTGTCTGCTTGCTACCCCAACATGTATCCACGAACCCCTTCAAGTGCTTGTAGGCATTTTGATCGGAGGCACCCGTGAAATAACTTCTTTGCTCGAGCAAGATCAGCATAACATTTGTGATTTGAAAGTTCCCCGCCCGGATTCGGGAAGGAACAATAGCACTGGCGTATCCTTGATTTGGTAGAACTATGGGAGCCACTCTCGGCGGTGCCGGATGAGGGTCTAGAATGTTATTGTTCTCATTTGCATTTATATTGACATGTCGGCCTCTCCGTGGAAGTTGAGGTAAGACCTCATCTTGTTCTAGATCCTCTACCTCCTTCCCCGCTATCACATTGCCGAGAGGGTCATTTGCATTAAGAGCCATTGTACCTGATTGATCGACACAAACAAAGTTAGTAAATAAGAAGGAAAGAGAAGCAAAACACAATACTAGCTACACAAATAGTCAACACCGTAAAGCTCCCCGACAACGGCGCCAAAAAGTGATCGCAACGGACTCAATCTCAACACATCCTCGGACACGTTTGTCTGCTTGCTACCCCAACATTTATCCACGAACCCCTTCAAGTGCTTGTAGGCATTTTGATCGAAGGCACCCGTGAAATAACTTCTTTGCTCGAGCAAGGTCAGCATAACATTTGTGATTTGAAAGTTCCCCGCCCGGATTCGGGAAGGAACAATAGCACTAGCGTATCCTTGATTTGGTAGAACTCTGGGAGCCACTCTCGGCGGTGCCGGAGGAGGGTCTGGAATGTTGTTGTTCTCATTTGAATTTATATTGACATGCCGACCTCTCCGTGGAAGTTGAGGTAAGACCTCATCTTGTTCTAGATCCTCTACCTCCTTCCCCGCTATCACATTGCCGAGAGGGTCATTTGTATTAAGAGCCATTGTACCTGATTGATCGACACAAACAAAGTTAGTAAATAAGAAGGAAAGAGAAGCAAAACACAATACTAGCTACACAAATAGTCAACACTGTAAAGCTCCCCGGCAACGGCGCCAAAAAGTGATCGCAACAGACTCAACCTAAGGAAGAGTGGGCGCTAATACTTTTACCCAATAGTGGTATCGGGGTCAATTTTCCACAGGGATATTCAATTTGGAGTTGAGTGTTTGTATGGTATAGGACTATGTTTTAGCTCCTAATTGATCTTCTAACATTTTCGGTTTTCTTTTGACTATCAACTACAATTTATCAACTACAAGTTTAAAGTTAAGTTAGGCTAAGATATTGATTCTAAGTTGTATGCAATATAGAGAAAGACACTAGGGTCGTGTCATGTACCTAGGTGGTCAACTAACGGGTAGAGATTCCTAATGCAAGAATGATGAATATGGGACTTATGCTATAACCGTTGCACTTCTGCACACACTCTCACACCTCTCGGTAGAGAGAGTGATTTTGCCCAATTGACTCTCGAGAGACCAATTGGGTAGGCCAATTTGCCCAAGCAACTTATGGTTCAAGTTGGGTAATTACTCTCTCAAGGTTTAACCCGTTAATTGGGACTACCATTCTCATGAGTCCATCCCAATTCCTTGTTGGAATTAATCTTGGGGTCATAGACTCTCTTTCTCAAGAAAAGTCAAGACTCACTAAGCTAGACTTAGTGTTTGCAATCACCAAATCTTAATGAAAACATAAGATTAATCTAAATAACAAATACCCAACATCATTCATGCACTAAACAATCACACCCATTAATTACCCACACTAGGGTTAAGCCACAACCCTAGCTAGTGGGTTTAGCTAGCCATAATAGAAACAGAAATTGAATAAATAGTAGATGAAATTGACATAATAATTAACTACAATGTTAATATACTCAAATCCACGTTAATACTAGAAGAAATTGCCCAAAATAGGCTAAAACCATGAAGTCTCGAGTTCAGCTGCTAGCTGATAAAAAAACAAAACTGAAAACTAACACCTAAAAAGTAAAATGTTCTATTTATACTACACAGGAAAAATCGGACAAAAGTACCCCTGAAGGTCCACAAATGACGCGCGGCCGCGTAGGGGTTTGGGTCTTCATATCTTGCTTCTGACACTTGGGGACGCGGACCGCGCAAATGCGACACGCGGCCACGTAGGGCGTTTCCACGCGGACCGCACTGATTAGGTGTGCGGCCGCGTGGGCTTTTGCCTTGAATAACCGAGTCTCTGACACTCTTGGGCGCGGACCGCGTGGAAAGGAGCGCGGACCGCGCATCTTGACTTGAAAATTGCATGGTCTCTGAACTATCCTGCGCGACCGCGTGGCAAAGCAGTGCGGACCGCGCAGGTTGACCTGGAAATTGCCCAGCCTATGAACTCTCCTGTGCGGCCGCGTGACAAATCAGGGCGGACCGCACATGTCATTTTGTTCCCCACTTCAGTTGTCTTTTGACACTTGGCAGATTTCACTCCTTTTTGAGCTGATCTTTGGTATTTGTCATCTTGACGCTCAAACCTGCAATCAAGCGCAACTTGTAAGCATTTTGAGACTAATTTATGGCAGTTAATGCACAAAGCTTAGGTAAGAATGGGTATAAAACATGTAAAAATCACAGTTATCAGTATCCACGCGGGTACTAATACTAATACAACTTAAAAGCAAGCACACAGAAAAATTAGATTTGGCCAATTGGCCTACATATGAAATAAAAACATAAGATCCCGTTGAGAGAAAAGTCTCTCCCAAATAAAACTCTCTAAACGGCTACATTATGAATGCTATTGTATTTTTTTGTTTATGAATGAGGTATCCTCAATTTATAGAGGCAACAACTTTTCCTCTAATAACCGAATCTATTAAATATGAAAGAGATTTATATTTTTTTATAGGAAAAATAAAAGTAATTATGATAATACTTTAACTTTCTTTTGAGAGAAAGGAAAAACTAAATTATGATAAGATAATTAGGGCAAAAACCATAACATTTTCCTCTTCTTTTGTTCTTTAGTTTTACTAGTTGAGAGGCATTTTAATTTAAACTTTGAAGTACTTGATTTCTAAACATATTTTAAAAATACAATCTTACAACTAAACGTAAAGGAGAGAATAAACTGCAATTATTTTGGTAACAACCAAATTACAGATATGTAAACTCTTCATTTTTTTGGTAATTAAATTTTTTGCATTAATCACCATGTAATATTTACAAATCAAGGTGGACCATCTCAGTCCACTTTACAAGATAAAGAAAATCCAACTGAAAAAAACACTATACATTCTAGCTCGCACTAGTATTTACAATTGCTAAGCAACATTTGTGTATATCTTTCAGCTCTGAAGTTGCATATGCAAGCTACTGTTTTAGCTAAGACCTCCCATGCAGTAGGTTTCTTCTCAATGATCCCAGAATTTTGTTCAATTCACAATGCATGAATATACTCTTCGTAGACTAGCTTAAGCACTCTTGCCAACTAAGATCTACTTTCCGTTTGCTTAACTATCCATTGATAATTTTCTTCCCATGAGTCTATAGGAGGATACCCAATATGCAACCATATCATGAGCGTGTGCCATATACATTTGCCATATTCACATTCGACAAATAAATGATCACGCGTCTCTGGTTTTTGTTGACAGAAACAGCAAGTATCTTCTATCTGCATTTCCCAAGTCTTCAGTCTATCAACTGTTAGTATTCTCCCCTGCACCTGAAGCCACATAGTGAAGATGGCTTTTGGTGTTGCTTGGTTTTGACACATCAATCCTTTCCATGGAACTTTAGGTAATACACCTAGTTGTTGTAGGTATACCTATTCTGTGATTGAGTCTTGTGACAGGTTGTTTATAAGGTGTAGTCTGTCCCTTGCCTCAAAGACCTTTCGAACTATCCAACAGGCTTGCTTTGGTACTCCCGTATCCTTAAAATCCTGCTATTTGATATAGTAGCTATGGATCTATCTGATCCATAACTTGTCCGTCTTGTTGGCCAGTTCCCAGCAGGTTTTAGTGATAGCAACTTTGTTCCACATGACCAAGTTAATCAAGTTCAATCCTCCAGCAGCTTTTGGAGAGCACATCTTATCCCATGACACCAAAGACTTTTTGGTTATTGTATTCGCTCCAAATTATATATAGCTCCTACAATGTGCTTCGATTGCTTTGATGACTTTAGCCGATATAATAAAGATTTGAGCCCAATAGGCTTGAATGCCAAAGATGACTTTTTGGACTAACTGTATTATGCATGCATATGATAGCTCCTTTGATGTCCATTAAGAAATCCTGCTCACAATTTTGGCAATAAGGGGTTGCCATTGCAGTATTGATAGCTTCTTAGTATCCAGGGGTATGCCCATGTACTTGAAAGGTAACACTCCTTCACTGTACCCTAATGCTTATTGGATCTCCTGCTTCAGCTCATTGCTTACTCCTCCATAATATATTGAGCTTTTGGCTAGATTTGGTTAAAGTCCAGAGGCTTCTGAAAAAGGTACTGAACTTTTGATTCAATAGAACAACAGAATGGTGTCTTCTTTTGTGAAAAGAAGAAGATCATCAGCAAAGCTCAAATAAGTGAGGTCCAATCTAGAACACATAAGATGATAGTGAAAGGTTTTCTCATGTTTGAGTGTCTGTAGGTTCCTAGTCAGATACTCCATTGCTATGACAAAGAGAAATGGAGACATAGGAACTCCCTACCTAAGCCCTCTGGCTTATAGGTATTTAACGGGTGACCCGGGCAGGTCTGAGTTGGAAAAAAAGGTGACTGACCGCTTTTCAATCCAGGCCGGTTACAGGTTATTCAAAATCGGGCTTAAGGGGTCCGAGTCCATCCGGGTAAAAATGAACTGAAAGGATTACGGGTCCAAGGGGCCGGGTTAGTTTTTTTTTGTATTTTGTATAACTATCATAATTTATATTAATATAACGTAAAAATATTAAAAAAACAATGTTATAAAAAGAGTGTTTTAATAAAAGGATGCAAAGGCTTTAAAATCTTTATATTTGAAATTTTGAATATTTCATTAAGAATTTAAGATAATAGAATACAATGAAAATGAGAAAAAATTGCACTTATAATTTGCAAGTACTTTTTTTATTTCAAACTTACAAATTAAATTTTATATTTAACAATAACAAAATTAACGAAAAAGAGTAAAACTAAATTTTCATTGCATGATAATACTTCAAATTAATCTAACAAACTAAATCATTAAGCATAAATAAGTATAATAATTTTAAAATAACACAAATTGTCTCAAATCAACTTAAATAGGAATTTCTGGAGGACGCTCAAAGCAGCTCTTCATATGCCTCCTTAAACAGCGTGTGCCCACCCATTTTAGATGAAGATTTAAGACTAGACCACAGTTCTTGCACCTTTATGAACTTCTTCATTTTATTCTACCACCTCAAAGTGTTCCCAAACATATGAGCGCATTGTATAAGTACGGGGCATGATTTAACTTGAATTGAGAATTTGAGTTTAAGAAATGAGAGATGAGTGAAGAAATGAAGAAGAGGGGAGGTGTATTTATAGTTTTTCAAAAGGCTAAATTAGTAATTACTAAAAGTATTTTTTTAAAACATTGCCCAAAAAGGACTATTCTTCCAATCAATCTGCTGGGCTACAGTCATATGACATTTAAAAAAATCCAGATTTCAAGTCGTTAAACCGGTCCGGGTAGGGCCGAGTCGGGCTGGTTAACCGGTTCAATAATAATTTTTGTTGACCGTTCCGGTTAACCGAATCTTTTTTGGTGAACGGACAAACCTCCCTAACCCCCTAACCTTTCCCACCCGGCCCCCTAAATATCGGTCCGGGTTTCAACCGGTCTGGGCCGGTCCGCAAACGGGTCAATCCGACCTGTTTGACAAGCTTACTCTAGCTGCATCAAATGTCTTAGTTGTCTTTCCATTGATGATAATGGCAAAGTTCACTGTTGACACACACTCTATGATCCAGTTGGTAAATTGAAGTGGGAATCCTAGACATTCTAATACTTGGTGTAAGTATCTCCAATCATTAATATCATAGGTTTTTGTATATCCACTTTAATGAGGCATCTTGGAGAAATATTCTTCCTTGAGTAAACCTTAACTAACTCATGTTCCAGTAAGACATTATCTGCAACTTTCCTGCCAGAAATGAAACCAGCTTGGGTGTCTGAGAAAACTGATGCAATAACTTTTTGCAGTCTGTTTGCAAGAATTTTGACAATTAAATTATACAGAACAGTGCAACAAGCTATAGGTATATATTCCTTGATACTTGTAGGATGGAGAACCTTAGGAATCAAGGTGATGGCTGTACAGTTGATAGCTCTATATAACTTGCTCGTATGAAAGAAATTCTTCATAGCATGACACACTTCTTGCCTGATTAATTTCAAAGATCTTTTAAAAAATAATGCATTGTAACCATCAACTCCTGGTGCTTTATCATCCCCAATTGCATTTAATGCTTCAAATATTTCTTGTTCGGTGACTTCAGCACAAAGGTTCACCTGTTGAGAGTGTGCGAGGACATATCCCATTTTCATTATCTCTTTGTTGACTGCAGGCAAATGAACTGACCTTGATACCATAAGAGATTTATAAAAGCTAATTATTTCAGCCCGAATCTGCTTCTGATCAGTGAGTCTATCTCCAAAAGCATTAGTAAGCTCTGCAATAACTTTTTCTGACTCCTCTCCTTCATTACAGCTGAGAAGTATTTGGTGTTAGAATCACCAGGCTTTATCCACTTAGCTCTAGATTTCTGCTGAAGTATGCTTTCCTCTATTACTGACCATTTTTCCAGTTTTAACTAATCATTTCTCCTCTAATACATCTGCATCAGTGTAGCCTCTGCTCAGCTACTCTTGGGTATCCAGAAGCCCATTCTGATGTGCTCTATCTTAGTTGTTACTCCTCTGAACTCATTGTTACTAAGTTGCTTCAATTCAGATCTAATAACCTTCAGTTTGCACCAGATGTCTTTTATGGCATCTGACTGCAACTGTGTCTGCCAAACTCTTTCAACCACTGCTAAGAAGTCTTCATGATGATCCCAAACATTAAAGAACTTAAATGGAATCTTTCCACTGGATTCAGCTTTCCTTAGAGTGATCATCATGGGGGCATGTTCTAAGATAAAAGGCATTTTATAATCCACTTCCATATGCCCAAAATGTTCATCCATTCATCATCGCCAATAGCTCTGTCAATCCTGCTGACAGCTCTATCTACAGTTCTACACCTTGTTGTTTATTAGGTCATGTATAATATTTCCTCTTCCAAGGTAACTCAAATAAGTTCAAACATTGCATGCAATTTGCAAAGTCTTGAATCTCATTGCTAGTTACTAGGTTCCTGTATAATCTATCCTCTATAGTTAGCACTGAATTAAAATCTCCCCAAATTAGCCATGACTTGGTGATCTATGTAGCAAGATTATGTAGTTGTACCCATAGAGGCTTTCTCAGCTCAATTGTATTAAACTCATAAATGACTATCATGACACAATTCAGTTGATTCATCCTTCCTCTAACATCACAATATATAGCTTGGGCAGACTGGTCTATTATTGATACATCATAGTATGAAGGATCCCATAACAGCCAGACCCTTCCATTAACAGCATGATCATAGTTAAATCTAGCTTTCCACCCTAACACTACCCTATTAGCAATGCAATCAGCCTTATCTTTTTTGACTCTAGTTTCTACTAAGCCAACTAGTTTGGTATCGTTCTCTCTAATATAGGTACCTAACTCTTTTTGCTTATATCGTTTATTGGTACCTCTAATGTTCCAAACCAACCAGGACATCAAGAAGGTTTAGATATACCACCTGTAGTAATACTGACAAATTAACCACCGCTGCTACATTTGTCTGTTGACTTGATCTCTGCTTGCCAGGTGACATAACTGCTAGTTCATAATTTAGGGGTATGCCATTTATTTCTGCTGCTTACTTCCCTTTATCAAGATTTTGTTGTTGCCATTCTTCAGGATTTGGTTCTGCTCTCAACAACACACATAGGAGGCATCATTCATCATCTTTGGCTGCTCTTGATTAGATTTATGTGTAGGAGCTAACACAACTCCTGTAGTTTTCCACACTTGTTTCATAGGTTGTGGTCTAATTCTTTTTGGCTGTTGAATTTGCTTAACCTCCTTCTTACGGATCTTTGTACAATCATACCCAAATTTTAAGCATTCCCCACAGAATTCTGGCTTCCAATCATATTTCATTTCCTGATCAAACACGTTGCCTGAATCATCCATAATAGGGACCTTGTTGGGGAGAGGTTTAGTGACATTCACCTCGATGAGAATTCTAGCATAAGAGATTCTAGTTTGTTTGGCAGTGCACTCATCTAACAATGGAATCCCTATAGTGCTAGTTATTCTACTCAATGAGGTACCTCCCCAGCAGTTCATGGGAAGTTTGGGAAATATAACCCAAAGAGGAATCTTAGTTAAAAATTCTGCATCAAAATCAAACAATTGACTCCATTGTTTCATTATCATGGGCCTATTGTTGACTGTGTAAGGTCCCTCACACAGAATTGTCTTCATGTTAGCCACGGATTGAAACCTAACAATGTAATACACATCCTTATGAGAATAAAGTTCTGGCATAGCAACCTATTCCACATTTGATTTATGTATTGATGCATGTAATTATACCCTGGCTTTACCCAATTGCATAAATGATTAGGGCACATTTCCACTTTAGGGTTTCATCTTTTAAATCTGATTTGTCCAGTTTAGCCACAAGATTACCCTCTACTGCTTCAGGAGTAATGTAGTGCAAAGGCATACCGTTCACAACTGGTCGATTACCACTAAGGATCCCAACCCAAGTTGGTTCTTTAGTATTTTCTGGCAATTGAGTCTCAGCTTCCTTCGTCTTCCCCAATATAGTATCAACTGGTTTTAGAGCTTGATTTTCAGCTTTAAGCTCCTTGCCCAATGGAACAGTAATATCCCTAGACGCGGGAGATGTAACGCTATCTCTCAAGTTCACTTGCATAGGAATAGGGCTATGATTTGCTCGTTTCTATTGTTTGACTTGCAGATGCTGAAGTTCCAATGTAAGGGATCTGAGTTAGAATTCCGCCTTCTATCTATTTTTAAAGTTCCTGAGATTGACTCCATGACTGCAGATGAGGAATTTCCATTGTTTTTGAGCTTGGGGATCTTATCATCTACCTTGATTTGTTGTTTTTAGGACGATCACATGACTTCTTTTCTGCCATTGACGAGGTCGGTGCACGTTGGCTTAAACTGCACCGAGAGAGCGAGGAAGAAGAAGTTGTTTTACCATATTTTTAGGTGACGATAGGTAATTGATTACAAACAAAATTGTTTTTTCTTTTAAAAAACTCTTCATTTACTAAAGCTAAAAGTACAAACGTATCAATAGATTATCTTTCACATAAGTGTTATAAATATATTATATTATGGATGTTCATTTAGTACTCCGTTGTAAATAATCTTCCTGAAGAAGCTTATCCATATGGGACTCCACCGTAAATATGTTTATCTATTTAGTACTCTATAGGAAATAAGCTTCCTGAAGAAGCTTATCATTTTGGTACCCGGTTATGGATAAACATTACCCTAGGTAGAAGATTATCCATATCTGGTATAGTAGCAGCTTACACAGCAGCTTGCAGTAGCAGCTTACACAGCAACTTGCAGTAGCAGCTTATACAGCAACTTGCAGTAGCAGCTTACACATCAGCTTGCTTAGCAGCTTACACAACAGCTTGTAATAGAAACTTACACAGCAGCTTGTAGTAGCAGCTTGCGTAGCAGCTTACACAACAACTTCCTTTCTTCTATAAATATAAGAGATTTCAGTTCATTATGTACATGAATTTGAAGTTGAATAATATATCAGTTTCTCTCTATACTTGTCTTTACTTTACAATCTTTATTTTATAACACGTTATCAGCATGAGACTCTACCATTTTGAGCACTTACTTCGAATTTAATTTCTATTTCAGTGTTCATCTATGATGTATGAAGACATTCTTATATCCGTGGTTAGATCTTGTTCATTCCAAGCATCATAAGGCATACTATATCCTTGAGGTGATGAGCTTTTTTTCTTGGCGGTAGAGATGTGGATATCACTTACGTCTGGAGTGGCCAAATTTGTTTAAAGTAACTTGAGCCTTTTGCTTATATTTGATTTAATATCTTTATCATCGCTTGATTGGTTATATGCTACTGTATTTTAGTATTTATTTCTTTATCCTAATAATCATAATAAAGGATTATAAAGTGGATAACATTGTTAGATCCACTTAAACTCCAACATAGTTTGCAAAAAATATATAACCACCAGAAGTGGTTATGTTTTGTATATCTCATTGTAACTAAATTTTGTTAACCACCAGAAATGGTATATGCCTATAACCACCAGAAGTGATAATTTAGGCTTTCTATGGTTACAATTGAAGATAAGTTAGAGAAAATTTCTCTATATTACTTGCATGCCTCGATTTGCTCCTGAAGTAGCAATATTTTAAAAGAGGTTCTAAGCCGTCACATAATTTGGTGTGATTAATACACATTCAAATAATTATGTTCTGTTCCCCGAAGGAAGAGAACTTTTGACAAATATTAACCATTCCCGAAGTGAATGTGACAATATTAACAAAGCTCGTAAATATGAACGCGCTTTTGATGTGAATATATTACAATTCACCTCTAGAAGAGGTAATATAATTGAGGGAATATATACTCAATATTTCGTATTTTAAATTTGCTCCTGAAGAAGTAACACAATTGAAATTTTCTCCTGAAGCAGGAAAATATTATGAAATTGTGTCTTTTTGTGCTTAAAATAAATAATAAGTTATTCAAAGTTATTTTTGAAGCACGTTTTCATTCCCTGGAGTGAATGAAGAAATACCATAACTCACCTCCTGAAGAGGTAGATAACAAAGGATATAAATCTTGTTTTTGTGGCATAAAGATCATTGTCTCACGTACCTGTTGTACGTAAAATATCTTGGATTTTTTTTATTAAATATCATTCCAAGGCAAAAGTATTCTTGTAGAATGCTTTCTATTACAACCACAACAGTACATTATGGTTAGTTATTGAGTTCCCCGAAGGAAATAACAACTCGTGTATCTTTTCTTAAAGGACGCAATGATTATGTGGTTGCCGCTTTGATATAAAATATTCAGATATTAATGACGCTTCTCCCTGAAGGAAACATTTGTCACAAAGTTGGTGGTAAAAATACCGAAATTCTTAATTTCTTACATTTATAAATTTAGAATTGTCTTTATAATGTTCATTTTATTAAGAATTTCTCTCATGATACCAGAAGTGTTTGAGCAATATTTGATAGTACAAAATATATCAACAACTCCTGAAGAGCTAACTGTTTGTCTAGAAGACATATGACACCAGTAGTGTGATAAATATTAAATTGTGGATAATAAATGAAGGCTCTCGAAGAGTTTATATACAAATATGTCATTCATATTATATGATTATGGTCAAAACATATGTTGTAGTAAACCTGAAGTTTACTAATACAAATAGCTATCATATAGAGACTACAAATAATTGGAAGATTGATAATCTTCATGTTTCTTTAATTTGTACTATATCATGTATTACAGTAAACCAGAAGTTTACTAAAGCAAAAGTTTATGCCATAGTAAACCAGAAGTTTACTAAGAGATAGCACATGACATGATAAACTTGAAGTTTTCATTTGCCATTTTTAAATGAGCTATTTGAGAATTCAGATAAGCATATACTAAAGAACTAGAAGATTCTTCAGGAATTCTCATGTGTTGCTTGTTCTCATAATGAATTGATTATACCAGCTAAAGTTGGGACTAAGACCCTTGATTCTGAAATATATAAAAGGTGAATATGGTCCCGTTCACCTATCATGTGAACCACTTATAGGTGCATATATGAGATGGTTACATGTGTAATTATTGTCAACCTGTAGTTTCACATTTGGAATTGCTTTTCTCGATTAAGAGCATAATTTTCAGATTATGAAATCAAGACAGTTCATCTTGATAATGCTGGTTTATATCCAAGCTGGTTTAGCATTGAATACCTCCTATTAATGGCTAAACCATGTTTACGAGAACAAAGCTTCATGTGTTGGTCTAAGATTTTCTAAATTGCATATAGCAGCACTTGTATGCATCAGATCAACAATATATGATAAGTCCTCCCTTCACAATTGGTTTAGGATCAGAAACCAAATATTTTTACTATCTTTTGTTGCGTGGTATATGATTAATTTCTCTACTATAATACACAGAGATATGTTTCCTAAAGATGATTGGGGATATATGTTAGTTTTTCTAACATTTGGGGGATGGAATAAACAGTTGAAAAATATGCTATATAAATCGAATTATCATGATCCTCACTTAGAAGATAATTCAAGTCGAATGCCAGAAACATTCGATGATCCAAAATTAAATATCATATTTCAGCTGCAAATGCTCCTATTAAAAATAAAGTCCCTGAAGGATAGAGTTTACTGTACGCATGAAGAGTGGTAGATCAATCGGTTCCAAAGGTAACAATCCTTGCAAAATAGTAGGAGCTAATGGTCAAAATGAGGAGGAAATAAGCTCTAGAAGAGCCCACGACATAACATTTCATGAAACTCCCGAAAAAGTTCAGGTACCTGAAAATAAAGAAAGTGATGAGATCTCCACAAATTATGTCGCTTTGGAACTGACACAAAATGATCGTCGACGATATATTTAATACAATATAGTGCACAATATTGTAACCGATTGTGAGGATCGGACTAGCAGTCTAGACACTTGAAGATGTCATACCATTTAGATACAAGTCTTAACCTATATGACTTATTTGGCTAAATCTATATGAAGATCCTTGAAGGATTGAAAATGCCCGAAGCATATAATTCAAAGTCTTGAGAAATGTACTCGATCAAATTATAAAGATCTTTGTACAGTTTAAAGTAATTTGTGCGCTTGTGGTATAATCGCCTCAGTAAATATTTGCTGAAAGAAAGTTACATAAATTATGTTATTTGTCCATGTATTTTTATAAAGAAAATGTCATCAAAATTTGTTACACTTGCTATTTATGTTGGTGACATAAATCTTATTGGAACTCCGGAAGAGCTCCAAGAGGGTTTTAAAAATACTTTTACATGGACAAAGTGTACCCATTAAGTACACCAATGAATATTCAATCACTTGAAGTGAATAAGGATCCGTTCCAACCTCTAGAAGAGGATGATGAGCTCCTTGGTCCTGAAATACTCTATCTCGGTGTAGATGGTGCACTTATTTATCTTGCTAATGCTAACAAAAGTGGTGCAAATCGTATTGGTAATGCAGATGCAGGTTATTTATCTGATCCCCATAAAGCTCGATCTCAAACCAGCTACGTATTTACATATGGAGGTACTATCATATCATGACGCTCCACAAAACAATCTATTGTTTCTACTTTTTCAAATCATGCTGAGATAATAGCTATTCATGAAGCAAGTAGGGAATGCGTATGGTTGAGATCAATAATTCATTTTATTCGAGAAAAATGTGGTTTGAAATGTGAGAAAAGACCCACAATTTTATACGAAGGCAATGCTGCATGCATAGCCCAATTGAAGAGAGGATTTATAAAAGGAGATAAAACGAAGCAAATTTCACCAAAATTATTGTACACACACGATCTTCAGAAAAGTGGTGACATTAATGTGCAACAAATCCGTTCAAGTGATAATCCAGCAGATTTATTCACTAAATCTTTGCCAACTTCAACTTTTGAGAAGATGGTATACAAGATTGGAATGCGGAGACTCAAATATTTGAAACAAGGTTTTCATCAGGGGGAGTAAAATACGCGATGCACTCTTTTTCCCTTACTAAGGTTTTTTCCCATGGGGTTTTCCTTATAAGGTTTTTAATGAGGCACCTAACAATGCGTATTACTAAATATGTGTACTCTTTTTCCTTCACTAGAATTTTTTTCCCACGTGGTTTTTCCTAGTAAGGTTTTAATGAGACACATTATCTTTTAATGAACATCCAAGGGGGAGTGTTATAAATATATTATATTATGGATGTTCATTTAGTACTCCGCTGTAGATAAGCTTCCTGAAGAAGCTTATCCATATGGGACTCCACCGTAAATATGTTTATCTATTTAGTACTCTATTGGAAATAAGCTTCCTGAAGAAGCTTATCACTTCGGTACCCGGTTATGGATAAACATTACCCTAGGTAGAAGATTATCCATATCTGGTATAGTAGCAGCTTACACAGCAGCTTGCAGTAGCAGCTTACACAGCAACTTGCAGTAGCAGCTTATACAGCAGCTTGAGTAGCAGCTTACACAGCAGCTTGTAATAGCAGCTTACACAACAGCTTGTAGTAGCAGCTTGCGTAGCAACTTACACAGCAGCTTCCTTTCTTCTATAAATAGAAGAGATTTCAGTTCATTATGTACATGAATTTGAAGTTGAATAATATATCAGTTTCCCTCTATATTTGTCTTTACTTTATAATCTTTATTTTATAACAATAAAACCTTTTTTTGAGATTACTATTTCAGTTTTGTCCCATTAGATAGCGGACTCAATTTTTACCTTCACAAATAGTTGGATGAACTTTACTTTTTGCAGACAATTAGCGCATGGATTAACGGGGGACAAATTTAAACAGTGCCTCGATAAGGTCATTTATGTAAATGCACCTTGTTAGATGGGTAGCAACCGAAAGTTCGAATAAATTAAGCTCCCATTTGAACATAAATTTTTTTAATACTTTTTTCAAAAAAATAAAAATATTGTTTATTCATGGAATTTGATCAGTTTTTCAAAAAAATTTGAAGACAAATTTTCAAGTTGAAAAACTGGTTTGGGTGAGTTTTTAGGTGAATTTTTTCCATTCACTCACAAAACTTCAAAATTTTCAAGTAAAATGCATGTTCAAACACAACTTCAACTTCCAAAAACTGTTTTTAACATAACTTTAAAAATAATTATTTTTCAAGTTTCAACCAAATCTATATCCAAACGCTAGTAAGACTTTTCATCGAATAAAGTTAAAATTTCACCTCAGAATTCGAGCATTGCCCTCTCAGTTCTCAATAATAACACTGTGGTAAAAGCTCTAATGAAAAGTACATTTACGTTTTTTATAACAGTGTAATATACTGTATATTATACCCTACTTGGCTGCCGCCAAATCAATGATTGGTCTATTGATGTTTATTAAAATTGGTAGAAAGTATTTCAATATTTTCTTGTGTTCTAGTTTAATCCTATTTGCTTTAAGCTAAGATTTTTTTATTTTTTTATTTTTTGGATGGTGGGTAGGGGCAAGTTAAGAAGTTATGTTGTTCTAACTTCTACCACTCAACTTTCTAGTTTCACCAACAATATTTAAACAATTCTATTTATCCTTAATTATTATTTTTTTATTTTAAAAAAAGACAATGCAGGAAGCTTCAAAAGATAGTAAAAGTTATAGGGCAAGAATAGTTTTTTTTCCTTATAAAAAGTTGGAGCTACATTTACATTTGGTTAGATAACTACATATTGATTCTAACTTCTCCTTAAAGTTAATCACATTCTTTTGTAGATAAAATTATGTAATTTTTTATTAATTACGCTTTACATGGAAAAAAAAATGAATTACCAAAGTCGAATTGATTTTGTTCTTTTAAGTTACAAGCATCAAGCTTATTATCCCCATTTTTGACAATTTTAGTTGAAAATTTAGAGAGAGACTTGGATAACAACATTTTAGTAGGAATGTGGTTACTCGGCGTCCAAATTGATTCTTTTTTTTCATCCAATAATCAGTATTGGAGTCTGACTAAATTTATATTTGTATCGAAAATTTTTACATTAAAGAATAAAATATTATCTAACAAAGACGAATCCATATCCAGTACCCGAACTAGGAAACTCTAGGATTCAAGGCGAGAGTGACACCGTAAAAATTTACCAAAAGTAACTTTGAAACCGTGTACATTTACAAAAAATGACCTTAGCATATATTTTTGCCAATACTATTGATTATGGACTTCCCTTTTTTGAAAAGTTCAACGACTTTTGATTCAGTACAGCATTAATTTTTGGGGTTGCAGCTAAGTATGTCTTAGGAAGTTATTTTATTATTGCATTCATTTGGTCAAAATTGGAAAATAAAGTCAATTATGTAGTACTCAATAGGAAGTGAAGGTAAATGCTTTATGACTTTATCTACCTGATATATTTGAAATTTGAAATTGACAAATAAAGGAACCAGAACAGGATTGTTCCTTTAAGGCACAGTACTAACTTGGCTTCAAAGAGAAAATTAAATTGGTATTTGTTGCATATATAACTGATAAATGCATGGAGGAACTTATGAATAAATTAAGTTCATAACCGAATTGGAGGGATAAATTTGACCCAACAAAGGGAGAAAAATTAATTGAGTTAAAGACAAATTTTCGCGAGATGCCATATCAGAAAATTATTTGAACTTTGGAAAGGATATATATGAATATTTTCGAATAATAAAGGAACAAATTTTGCTATTTTCTCTACATTTGTGGTTATTTGGTCTTTCTCCTACCATATCTTGTAAAATTTACTCCTTTTTTTGAAGAACAATTGTTTTAGAAGATATCAGTGAAACTTCATATAATTTAAAGGGTCTTTACATAAATAGCTGGTCATATTCATTGTTTATTTTTTTTAGTCATATACATAAATTATTATACATTGATTATACACATATAAAACTTAGTTTAAGTAGTTGGATGAGAGGCTATTTGAGTTAATTTTTCTAATTAAATCTATATTATATTAAAAGCACGAAGGCCCTTAGCGAAATGTCATTCGCCTTTTTTACCCTTTAAAACATAAAGTTCCCATTAGACAATATAGTAATTTAAGTATTGTGAGATTTTTTGGTAAATTTTGGTAAATAATCTTGAATTATTTGCTATTAAACTTTGCCTTGATTATTTGGTTAAATTTTCTTCACGTTTCTTACACAAGGAAACTTAATAAAAAAAATTCCTAATTTTCACTCTCATTGAATGACACTATCTCATTAATTTCGTTAGATTCCTTTTACTCTTTGGAGTATTAAATGAGTTATTATGTTTGCCTAAATATTTGGTAAAAGTTTTCTTCACGAGTGTTACACAAGGAAAATTTGGACTTAGGACTTAGTTAGATTCCCTTTACATTTGGGACTTGGTAAAAGTTGGGACTTTGTTACACAAGGAAAGTTAGAGTATTAAATGTGCCTTAATATTTGGTAAAAGTTTCTTCACGTTGGTTACACAAGGAAAGTTTGGACTTGGTTAAAATTCCTTCACGTTACGACTTATATTTTGTTAGAAGTCTTTATTATTTGGTAAATTTTTCTTGTTTTTTTGACCTACACAAAAATTTACTTTAAATAATTCCTTTCATGTATCAAATTGTGTACCATAATACTTCTATAAAAGAAGCTACAATGTCACAATTTAATCATCAAGCTTCGCCCAATTTAATCTTTTACTAATATCAATATCTTTTGCTACTTCATATTTTGCAAGCACGTTTGCATGCACCAGTTTTTAGTGTTGCATCAAGAAATTATCTTTAGTGTTGCATCGAGAAATTTTTATTATATAATGTTTTGTTTCATATTTTGGACTTGGCTAATTTCAAATGTCACGTAACTTATAATTTTAATATAGGTTATTGAACAATTACAATTCATCACAGAAAATCGGTTAGACATTCGATCTAAGTCTTATTACTTAAATATTAGTATTATTTTTCGTTTGTTGTATAATTAATAATACATATTGCTATGCCAACTCAAGTTACTTGTTATATTAAAAGCACGAAGGCCCTTAGCGAAATGTCGTTCGTTTTTTTTTACCCTTTGAAATTTGATTTCACATTAGACGAAATAATCATTTAATATTTCCTAATATTTGAGAATAAAAATTGAATTATTTTTCCTATATTTAGGAATAGATAATCAATATTCCCTAATATTTAGGATTTATTTCCATCATTTTTAGGTTTTGAAGTCCTTTTTTCCTCATAGTTTAACCTATTTACGCATTCCTTTTTGTTAACATTCGCCCACTTACAACGTTTTGTAAGATTTAGGAGTCCTCACCTTCCCCCCCCCCCCCTATTTTAGCATGAAAAGATTTCTGCCATATAGCTATTTAAATACAAGATATATGCATATTATGTTATTTTTTTGCCATAAATAATCATAGTTAGTTATATCATTAAATTTGAGTCATGTATGATCTTTCAAAAATTATATAGCATGAACATAAAGACGTCATATTTGTAAACTTTAAATCACAATCTATGAATGCTCGTCTTTTTTCTTTTTCTGGTAGGAGAAAGAAAATACTTTTTCCAGTTATTTGTTTGTTCCCGTTTTCGATATAGTTCTTTTATCTTCTATGTCACTTCTTAAAAATATACAATTATAATGTACTTTTGGTGACTACGACCATATTAATTTATTTGATGTATTATATTTATATTATAATTTTATATTACAAAAAACATATACTAATGATGTGCAGGTAACGTTAAAAATATTTTTTATGTTTAAATAAAGTATAAGCAAATTAATAAAGTGAATTTTTGATAGACAATTGAAAATTAAAAGGGTGTCAGTTATGATTTTTTTTTTTTTTACGATATCTCATGTATGATTATTAGTTTAAACTGACATTTTTACAAATTTTATACAGGTTATTCGGTGTTAGGACCGTAAAAATCAGGTGTCATACGGAAGCTAGCAAGGCAAACCTTGAGCGACGATAAATCATACAACAAAGGAGAAACATACCAAAAGAGACACAAACATTTAACGTGGTTCGGTCAACGGACCTACGTCCACCGCGGAGATGAGCAATCCACTATATAAAAAGAGAGTACAAAATATCGAGAGAACAACCTCACGAAGAGGCAAACACAAGTGACACACTAACACTTGTCCCGTAAAGTTCCCCCTAAACACTACTCTCAAGCCCCTATGACTGCATTGTGGATGCTGCTGAATGAGAAGGACGGATCCTCAATTTATAGAAGTCCAAATTTTTTCCTATAAGAAAAAGGACTAGCCAAGTATAGGAGAATTATAATTTCCTTCAACAAATAGGAAAACCAAATATGGTAAGAAAATTATGGCAAACACCTAACAATTCCCCCCCTTGGCCGGAATTTTCTGACAAAATAAACTTGATCCACTTTCTTCACATAGCCTTCAACAAGTCGCATCTCCAAATATCCACCACAAAGTTTGTCTCAACGTGCGTAGCACACCGGTCAAATTTCTCAGAAAAAAATTCATGATTATCGTCAAATATGTTGCGGCTAGAACTGAACCCGCCAAGATGAACCCGTCTTGAACTTCGCTCTGATACTACTTGTTAGGACCGTAAAAATCAGGTGGCATACGGAAGCTAGCAAAGCAAACCTTGAACGACGATAAATCATACAACAAAGGAGAAATATACCAAAAGAGACACAAACATTTAACGTGGTTCGGTCAACTGACCTACGTCCACCGCGGAGATGAGCAATCCACTATATAAAAAAAGAGTACAAAATATCGAGAGAACAACCTTACGAAGAGGCAAACACAAGTGACACACTAACACTTGTCCCGTAAAGTTCCCCATTAAACACTACTCTCAAGCCCCTATGGCTACATTGTGGATGCTGCTGAATGAGAAGGACGAATCCTCAATTTATAGAAGTCCAAACCTTTTCCTACAAGAAAAAGACTAGCCAAGTATAGGAGAATTATAATTTCCTTCTACAAAAAGGAAAACCCAATTAAGGTAATTATATTGCCCTTTCCTTCCACAAATAGGAAAACCAAATATGATAAGAAAATTATGGCAAATACCTAACTATCAGATCATTTGCATTCCCTAACATGAAATTGGTCAGACATACTAATACATATCAATAAATTAAAATAAAAAGTTCATACAAAATATATTTAGAAAACAAACATGTAAAGCTTTTTTGTAAATTATTTTTCATAATTTTTTTAAATAATATAAAAATTAAAATATTATTTTAATTAAATAATACTTACCTTTAATCCAAATTTAAATGAGAACTGATTATACAGACATAACAAAACTAAAAACTATATTCATGAGATTTGGTTGAAAGAATAAATTGTAATTCTGATTTTAATATAAATTTCATATTTTTACTCCTTCTATGATGTGATTAACATAGTCCATTCAGAATCCGTCAACTGCAAGTAATTCAATTTTAATTATTGATTCTTACTCCGTAAAAGGACAACATTTGGATGCATCCAAATAAATACATTAATATATAATTGGGCAGAGAAAAGAAAGCTTTCTCCAAGATGAAGAAATAGTGATTTCTTCTTTTCTAATCTGTTGAAAATAATTTTTATGTTATTTTTTATTGATAAAAGAAATTGAACAATTTGAATTTTCTTTGCAAGAAAAATAAAAGAAGACGTCTTTTGCCAGTTAGTTGATCCTCTTTGTATCTTCTAAAATAGGTACAAATCCCTATCTATGATTAGTATTTATCATTTTTAGGAGCATATAATTGTCTGTTACTTTTTAATTTAAAATACAAATACAACTTTGAATATTGTTTTTACATAGTTATTATCAAATAATGTATACTATATTAAAAGCACAAAGTCCCATAGCGAAATGTTCTTAGCCCTTTTACCTTTTAAAAATATAGTTTGCACTTAGAAAAATAGTAATTTAATTATTCTTTTAATTAAAATCAACTAAATTTTACATATTAAATATTTTTTTATTTGAACTATATTGAAAGTCCTTATATTTAGAACTTTAAAATTATTAAAATTTTACCTTATCAAAATCTTGCATTTAACTATATATAAATGATAAACAAAATAAATAAAGGGAATAATGAAAAAGATCAAAGAAAGAGGAAGTATGAGGTTTTGAATAATAACATAGGTGTTAAAGTCTTTTTATAAACTTTGTACGTTCAGATTTATATGAAACAATTATCAGTTATTCCAAAAAGATAATTTATGATATATCTTAACATTTTTAACATTAAATTTAGATGAATATAAGTAGGTTTCTTGACTACAATTATGGCTTTGCATTTGATTTAGAATTTATTTATTGTATATAATGATTGAGATATACAAAGTATTTTTATTTGTTTTTTCTTTCTGGGAACATGTCATTCATGGATGACTTTTTTACCTAATTGATTTTTTATTATTTGAAAAAAAATCCTATTGAATAAGAATATAACTACAGTTAAATATTTAAAATTTGGCATTAGCTAATACTATTGAATTACTCATATCACTTGAATACTGATACTGCAAAACCAAATACAAAATTCTAATTTCAGTCATTGAAATAATTTTTAAGCTGAATTATTGACTGATAATTAAGTATTTATATTGGACAATTGTTTCATTATAGAGTTAATTATACACAATCACCATTCATCATTTTCAGGAACTTATACTTTTATTTGATAATTCAAGGATAAATTTTAAATAAGTTTTTACTCATTGAAATAGGGTACACGTGCAAAACGCGTACTCTAAGGCTAGTAGATTAAAATTGATTAAACATCTTTATCTTGTGCGTACTTTTGCCAAAATAATAATCAAACATTTAAAAAAATGTTAACCAAAAAAAGATGAAGAGTAGTAATACGATATCCCTAAGCCCAAACCAGAAATTTGACTGGAATTAACCAAAAAATCAACAAACTAAACATCTTTTATTTTAAAACCAAACACGTGCTGCCAAATAATTTCCCAAATAAATTCAGGCTTCAAGTCATGGCAAAGCAATATAAGTACTTAATAAATAAATAATAAAATAAAAATAAAATAGTGCCAGTCAAGTGACGTGGCATCAAAACATAGCACGTAGGTCCCACTAACCCCACTACACTCTATTCTCTCTCTCTCACACACACACGCAGTTTCTCTGCACCCAAAAATAAACTCATAGCTTTGCTAGAATGATAAGTCCATCATTAACCCTCTCCCTCTCCCTCTCTGTCACTGTTTCTTTCTCTATACGTATTTACTCTTTCCCTTCCTTTCTCTCTCTACAATGTGATCCGCTAATCACAATTTCTCTCTCACACACACACGCACACACTGCGTTTTGTCAATGTCTTTTCAAAAATGACGAAGCTGTGAAGAAGAAGAAGAAGAATCTAGAAAACTTGAGCTAGGGTTTTTTGTTTCTTTTTTTTTGTTTGTTGAGTTTTTTGAAATGGAGCTGGTGGTGATTTCCGAGGTTGTCGCTTGCTTTTTTGCGAGATTTACGATCTAATAAAAAGTTTTCCCTCTCTCCTCTTTTCAAACTCCTTTTAGCTTCTTTTTTTTCGCCTTTCTTTTTTGTACATTTTTGTTCTCTTGCTGTCTCCCGAGCTGGATATTTTTTTGAAAAACAATGGAGAAAAGTCGTCACAGAAAGTCCAGAAGTGCTTCGGGAATTATGGAAGGTAAATTTCTCAATTCTCTCTGAGTTAACTGTTTGCTAGAATTACTAGTAATTTTGCTTTGATGAGCTAAATTTTGTGGTTGAACAGAAAAATAATAGTAATATTTACAGTGAATAAATTGTTTTCTGAAAATGCGTCTTTGGATTCGGAGAATTGGATGAAATCTGGTTGCCTGTTTGACCAAACTAACAAAAGCTGAAAAAAAAGGAATATGATTTACGGAATTTATATTGTTTATTCATGTACTCTTACATTTTGATAATTTAGCTGTTGTAAACTTTCTCTAAATTTTCCTTTGTGTATTTGAACGTCAGAAGTTTAAATGAATCTCTCCATTTTTTTCTGCTGATAATTTATTAATTTTTTTCCTAAGTAAGATTTTCGTCGTCTTATGTATGCCATTTTTAATACTAGTACTAGTATTTAATGTGGCATAATTGACTCTTTCTTTATTAAATTCTCTTTCAAATTTACTTCGTATCCTTTTTCTTTTCCTTTTTCTAGTGAGCTCGGTAGATATTTCTATTTCAAAGTTTTCTATTTTTAAAGATGAAATGATACATTTAATGTTTTTTTCCTTTCAATTGTCTTCCTCTTCGATGTCGTATTTTATCTCGATAATTGTTTTTCTCCTTGTTATGTACATACCCATGAGGTATGGCTTTAGTTTTTATTTTTAAAATATTTTTGGCTTCCAAATTACTTTTTTCCAGTTCTTACTTTAATTAAGATGTTTTCCATGAATTATTAGGCCCCTCTATGTGGTGGCAACACCATCATTTTTTTTTTTGGTTCGATTTTTTTTTATCATTATGTTAAGCGATGGGTTGATTCACTTATAGGCTATAGCTATTCTGCTTAACCCTATTGTGATTTACTCTCTTCCTTGATGTTCACTAACATAAATTCCTGAAATATTTAAATTATATGACAGTGTAAAGTTTTTTTTACACTATTAGTTATTTTAACCTATAATAGCAGGTTAGTTACAATTTTTACTAGTACCAATTAATGCTTATCAAGAGATTTACATGTAATTACCGTATATGTTACTAATCGTGTAAATATTTTTTATGCCGTCACTACACAAAACCTAATCCCATTCAATGGTGCTATTGGTTTGCTTTTGTTTATTCTTCCATGGCTATCTGAGCATGTTAGAAATTCTACTGTTTCTTTTAATACTCAGCTTGAAGTTTAATCTGAGTTGCAGCTACCTCTCTTTAATTGATGATATGCAAAGCAAGTACTGACATTGTTACTTGATCCCATGTCCAGGAAGTAGACTAGCTCAGAAACAGATTGCTACACCAAGCGTGGCTCTAAATTCTCGTTCCTACTGTGATGGAACTGCTAGGGGAGATATGGTCAGCCAATGTGTATAGATTCCTGAAATATTTAAATTATATCAGCCTTTTTGTGGGATATCTCATGGTTAACTAGTTTTCAAATAAATTAATAGTTTTAGCTGACATACATTAATATTTTCTACCTGTAGATTATGCTTGATTTAGAGAAGAGCTCTTCCAAACGAGTTGCTGGGACACCAATTAAGAAGTTGCTTGCAGAAGAAATGGCAAAAGAAGAAGCCGAATCAAAGAGAAGGCCACACAGCATTGTTGCCAGATTGATGGGTCTTGAAGGGATGCCATCTCCACAGCATATTGGCAGACAACATAGAAGGTTATCAGACAGCTGCTAACATAGAAATGAACAGGCAGATCCCAGGAGGAGGAGGCTGCTATTCGATGAACAATCAAGTAAAAGAAGCTCCATGGAGCATCAAGAATTCAAGGATGTGTATGAGGATTTGGAAGCATCGCATGTTGCCAACCGCCGCCATTCATCAAGATGGACTGAAACCGGTAGATTTGCTAGTCCTGATATGGCACTTATACAGCAGAAATTTATGGATGCAAAACGTCTTTCGACTGATGAAAGGTTTCAGAACTCAAAAGAATTTGATGACACTCTTGAGGCGCTCGAATCAAATAAGGAATTATTGATAAAGTATCTTCAGGGACCAGATCCCTTGTTTGTGAAGCACCTGCAGGATCTGCAAGTTGACACTGCTAGTTCTATGTGCAGTCACATAGCAGTATTAAAGCCATCAAATTCTGTGAAATATGAAGGCAGTGTCAAATCCTGCAAATCTGGTAGAGGCGGTTCACGTAAACAAGACATCAACTTGCAGAAAGAGCGCATTGATGGTCTCTTACTCCAGTCACAGCATCGTCATAGTGGACATAATTCCCAAAAGTCATCACCGATTCTTTCTGAAGGAAAGGAGGAAAACATTCTTCCAACAAGAATTGTTGTTCTAAAGCCTAACGTTGGGATAACACAAAGTGATATTACTTCTGTTCCACATCACCCTGACGTGAGGAAGCATGCACAACATCCTCGTGCTTCACCTGGGGGAGCAGGACTAGAGGAAGAGAAAAGTTCATCTAAGAATTTGGGGATATCAATGCCCAAGTCAAAAGAAGCAAGGGATATTGCAAAGGAAATTACAAGGCGGATGCGGGACTCTTTTGGGCCTTCTGATGGTGGGGATGGATATTTTAGAAGTTCTGGTTTTAAAGGATATGCTGGAGATGAAAGTTCTTGTGATGTGTATGAAAGTGATTCAACCGGTGAGTCAGATATTGCAACTTTGTCTGGTAGGAAGTCATTTGGCAGGGGTAATCTGAAAAAACCTTCATCTCAAGGTTCTTCCGAATCATCAGTGGGCAGGGAGGCAAAAAAGAGGTTGTCTGAGAGGTGGAAGATGACTCAATATTATCAAGACATTGAAATGGCTGGTAAGAGTAGTACACTTGGTGAAATGCTTTCTTTACCTGATGGGGGAACCAAACCCGATCATTGTGATACCATGGTGCAAGTTGAAGAATCCACTAGAGAACTTGGTGGCAGGAAAGGAACTGCTGAATGTGATTTCCCTTTGGGTATTAGTAGTAGAGATGGTTGGAAGGATGTGTGTATTAATGATTCATCAGGATACAGGTCAACTTCTCCGCCTTTTGGCAGCAAAAAGCATAGAACCAGAGGACGACGGGAAGGTTTTTCTAATAAGCAATCCTCAATTCCCAAAGATCCCGTAAATAGGGAACAATGTGTAAATCACCGCAGAAGTAGGTCCTTGGACGGTATGCTGAATTTGAGAGACGAATTCTTATCCAAAGACTCTAGATCTAGCAAGAAGAAACTTCATTCCTGTCGTCTTGGTAGTGACTCCTCATCAAAAGGCAAGCTAAGCCAGAGAATTGATATGAACCTAGAAGAGAATCAATCTGAGAAGCTGCCTGTAGCTTTGCAGGTGCCTGCTGCAGATGACATGCGTTATACTAATGCTGCGGATGATGCAGAAACCGAGAGTATAATCCTGTCATCAGAATATTCTATTGAGATGCTTCAAAAGCTACCTGCAGAATGTTTCAGTGCTTCTCCTCTTAACCAAGAGGTTTCAGTTCCACAGGTTTGTTTATTCTCGCGTAGATGTTTTACGTCTTCTCACTTAAACATAGTTTCCATATCTTTTTCTTCCTTTCTAACTAGCTGTATACCTGTTGGGTTACCTTGCTTAGCCTTGGCTTTGATATGTTAACTGATGCACTTTTGATTTGGCTATAAGTTTTGCATAGTAAATTTTCTGTCAGTTGTGTACTTGTGTTTTAGAGTCTTCCTAGGATATAGGTGTTTATGTTCTTTGGTGAATTTTCCTTATTTGGCATCCTATTTCTCTGACATTACTGCTTTCAGAAATGGCCACAATGACTACTTGTTGAAGTAGCATGGCCAGCACTAAGTGGCATCTTCCTTATTCAGTAATATTGAGACAGAAAATTTATGGGTTCTGGCTGGAAAATTTCACATTGAGATGATGTGTTTTATGAGAATATGTTAGCTGAGAAATCTGATTGTTTTAAGCAATGACTATATACTAGTTGAGGGGATACAAGTTTCATGTCTCCTTTTTACAGGCCGCTTTAGAAAATGATTTCTGGATTTATTTGATTATACGTGCAGTTGACCACTTCCTTTTTGATTTTCATAGAATGAAGAACACCTTTCGTTTTTTAAGCGCATATGACCAAAAAAGGAAAGTGCTTTTAAGTAGGGAATAGTCAAACATAAATGTTAGTATCAGTTTTCTGCCAATTATTATCTAAAGAGGAGCATCCTCTTAGAAAATGATAAAATGTTCAAGCTGAAAAATTGTCGATGTTTATTGCTTGAAAGTAGTTGAAATACATGTGATTGTTTTCTAGATATAACAATATTATCTGGAATTTCCTTGATTAACTTCATGGGTGACCACTTTGCAAGTGACTGAACTGAAGCTTAGGCTTGACTGGTCTTTTAGTAAGCTCAAACTGACATGGCTACTATGCAATATATAGTCTTTCTAGATATAACAATATTATCTGGAATTTCCTTGATTAACTTCATGGGTGACCGCTTTGCAAGTGACTGAACCGACTAATCAAGTACTCTATTTTGCATTTTCTTAGCTTAGGCTTGACTAGTCTTTTAGTAAGCTCAAACTGACATGGCTATTTTTGTCAAAAGAAGCTCGAAACAGTAACTAGCTGACTGGGATGGTTTCTGGTCTATCTTAGCCAATCATTGTGATTTAGTGCTATATAATGCTTTGCACACACTAAAATGTTGATACCTTAAAGTTCTGCCTGTGTTTTATACACTTTACTACTCAAAAAGCAACTTTATGGTGTTTTTTATTTACTGACAAAAATTTGGTGCATCGACCACTTCAATAACACTAAAGATGAAGCCTAATGGGAATTGGTTTGTGTCATGATTATGGTAGAACTTGAAGGGTGCATTTGTATTAAAAAGACCTAGGAGGTCCGGGGAAATTAAGCCACTTTTTTTTTGGGGAAGACAGCTTAGATTCCTGTTAACACTTCTGATTTAAGGTTTCCCATTTTGGATGATGCAGATTTTCTAATTGATTGTATATGGTCACTTACTGTTGGATTTTCTGTTTCAACAAGCTGAGAAATTGCTTATGAAATACTCTTTGAATTGGAGATATTGAATAATTTCAAGTTGGAGGGTATTTGTATGTGTGGTATTTGATCCAGATGTTTCTGACATATGGCTATATAGCTGGTGTAATTGATATGGTATTATTCTAGAAGGAATTGATACGTCAGCCTTCCATTTTAGTATGCGAGACATTATTTAAGTTAACACTGTGAGCGGATGGCAGGTAGAATGGTTTTCCTTGTGTCATCTTTTACTTGTAAACCATTTGTATCTTTCGTACCTTTTCTAAACTGCATGTAATAGTGTTGCATCTTTCTCTTTGTCCATTGCATAATAACGCATCAGGAAGTAATAATGTGTACAACATTTACTATGTTGCCTATTAGTTTGTGCAAAACTTTCTTGCTTGGATCAATTTGAAAAGCTTGTGATGCTGGTATCATATGTATGATGTACCAAATGCACGTGTAACAAAATGGCAGGCACTGCATACATTCATCATGCTGAATGCACATTAAATAATATAGCACTCAAACACATTTATTTGGGGTAAACATTGCCTATTGTTATGTTCTATGGGTATAGATAGACGATTAGTCCTTGGAGTAAAAGGATGTATCTGCTTTTTGTTACTATGGTGTTTATAACGAGATGAGTGATAGTTTTTTATTTTAATTGTTTCCAGAAGAGTAGCAAGCTTGCACCAAAAGGGTGGGCAGACTGCGGAGTGTGGTTAATTAGGTCTTTAAAACACCAAAGATTTATTAGTTTGTATGTTTACAGTACTTTTCTATTTATGTTTTCAGAGTTTCAAGTCTTTTTTGTATCTTATTGTGGAGCTTTCTGTTATCTAGGCAGTACTTCTGGAACCACCACCTGCAGCAGCTTCTGTTCTTTTGGAGTATCCTGCACCTGAACCTGAGTCGTCAGTGAGCTCCAAGGAGGCTGATCATCCTAGTCCGCTTTCAGTTCTGGAGGTTCCTTTTACCGAAGATGCGTCTTCTGGTTCAGAATGCTTTGAGAGAGTCAGTGCTGAACTTAATGGTACGTCTGATTTCTTGACCATTGCAATTATTTGCAATATGCTACTTCCAATCTCCAATATCTGTCATGTGTAATTGTATAGTTCGTAACATTCGGATTAGCAAAACAAATAAATAAGAAAGGAAAAAACTCTATGCTTACAAACTGCAGACTTACTTTTCTGATGCATTTCAAATCATCAAACACCTTGTGTATTCAATTGACAGGGCGCACCTCTGATGGTGAATTTTTTAACCTGCATCTTTTACGCTTTAGCTACTCACCAGTTGAAATTGCTACTCTCCTTCCTGAAATGTCAAAGTTTTTTGCATTTGAATGATGACGAATCTAGTATTTGAGCCCCTTTTTACCATTCTCATCATTGTTATTGTTATGTCTTCTTCTTGTTTTTATTATTAAGTTTAATAGATTATATCTGTCCCAGTATTTTGAGAGTTATTTATTTCACATACTTGTAATCTCGCCAGAGCTCCGGATGCAACTGAAGCTCCTCAGAATGGAGTCAGAGGCTTATGCTGATGTAGTAGTAAGTGATGAAGAGGTTGAAGGACCATCAGCTGAGGCCTTTGAAGACAAGTGTAGTTTAAGGTCCCAAAGCTGGCAAACTTCTTACACATTAGATGTGCTCACAAACTCTGGCTTGAGGGCATCCGACCCCGACACATTCGTAACATCTTGCCACTCTCTGGAGTCTCCTTTGGATACCTGGATTTTTGACAACCTTGAGAAGAAGTACACTAATAAAACAACTGGACCGAGATATGAAAGGCAGATACTGTTCGACCGTATAAACATCAGTCTGTTGGAGATTCTCAGGAAGTGTGTGGATCCTTGCCCGTGGGTGAAGCCAATAGAGGGTATTAACTGGAAGTGGCAGAAATATGGGATGATAAATATGCTGCAGCAACTGCTGAGAAGCCATGAAAATGCAGCAAATGCAGACACGCCCGCTAATATTGTGGAAGAGATGTATTGGCTAGAACTCAAGGATGACATTGATCTGATAGGTAAGGAAATTGAGAAATTGTTGATAGAAGACCTCATAGTGGAAGTTGTAACTATGTAGAGGCAATCTAGGTAGTTTCATATAACAAAAGATCCAAGGTTTTAGGAGATGACAAATAAAATACAAATGTTGCATCACCTAGTATTAACTATAGTATAGCTTGATGATATTAAAGGCCAGTATTGGGCACTCGCTTTACATGAAACATAAGCATTCTGAACTTGATTTCTGTAAGTACAGCAAAATGCATTTCTAACCTGGCACATGAATCAAGTATTTTGGTATTCAGCTCGAATGTAGTTTCCTTTTGTGTTTCCTTGTCTGGGCTGTGGAAAAGGGAGTACGACGATAAAAGCAGCTAAATCTTTACGAAATGTACTACGATATTATCTAGTAATACGTCTACATTGGGTGAACTGTGTTTTACTGAACTATATTTCATATACACGTGCACATCTCCATGGACATATTGCAGAAGAGAGTCAGGTTCCCAGTTAGTAACTACATAATATCAATTTCTAATATAGTTTTTTTTCTTTCTAAAAACTAGGCAAACCCGTCACCGCTATCCTTCGGGTGCGCTCTGAGTAAACCTTGCTTCAGTATAATAACTTGCAAACCACACCGTGCTAGGCAAGCCTTGTGAGATGAGCTTGATCGAGAAAGCTTGTAGGGGGTTTTGAACCTGCGACCTTCTATTCGGAGGATCTCCTGGTCAATTAACTCGGCCATCCTTGCGAGTTAATTTCTACGTATTAGTTATTATTCGGTGGTTTGGTTGCGAAGTAAGAAAAATATTTTGAAAACTCTATATGTACACGATTGATTTTATGTTCGGTACTCTTTATTGTATTGTTTGAGCAAAATTGGTGTATAAAACTCCGCCTAACTAACTAATTGAAAAATAAGTTTTACTCTCTTTTTGGTTTCTCAATATTATATTCTTCTTAGCATATCATTCACACTATACTATAAGTGTGAAAACCAAAGTTAAGAATTGAATTACTAATATATCCCTCAAAAGTTAGTTGACCCTTTTGTCTTGAAAAAAAAAAAGACTTTTCATTAAATGATTACTTTTAGATTGAAACGGGTGAATATAATCCGAGACAATTGTTCCATCTACCCGTGTTATTGTAGGTATAAATTTTGCTTAGTTATTTCAATCTTTATTATTATTTTCTTTCATCTTCCAAGTTCCAAGTGAGGTTTAAAGAAGGAGACTTGAAAAGCCGGGGGTGAAAGTTTTTAAAGTGGTGAATGTGCAACAGTGCATGTCGTTGTTTCAAATTAAAGTCCAAGGAAATAGTGTTGAATGAGCACTTGTCATCTATGGTAATTAAGACAAGTTGGATAGGGTTAGCATTACATCACGGGAATTCACCTTTCTTCAAACCAACTTATGATCTTGTTTGTGCTCATAATTTAAATGAGCTTTTAAATTTGCTGCATGTTTTTTTTTTTTCCCTTCTTTTACAAACTTTGTCCCTTTTTCACATAATTAACAATTCAAGAATTTAATTTAAAAGCATGTCCAACAATCATGGTAGATGGAGAAAACAAATTGCAGTGATAATTACAAAGAGATAAATTTATCAAATGAAGATATATAAACATATTTACTCATTTTAAAATACTCGAACTAATCTATTAGTACATTATATACGAAATTTTTATAAATTTTATTTAGTATAATAAATTTTAATATTAGTGAGAGTAATTTTAGATATTGCAATACTTATTGGTTAAGACCTCTAATTAATAATTGTAAGACATCTTTAGGTGACAAACATTAGTTATCGTTACAAAATTTGATCTCGTCATTAATCCAATCTAAACGAAATATGTGCCACGATTACTACATCCTTCATAATTCAGTCTATAATTTAGTGCTAGCTATTACGTTATTTTATATTAGGATTTTTATATTAGATTCAAGCCACGAAATATTAATCTTTTCATAAGTTTTAGAGAACAAGATTGTTAATAAGCGATAGATTAATCATTTGCTATTTAGGCTTAATTATAATCCTTCTAAGAAAATTGCTCAGCTACTCTATCATGAAATTGATAACAATTCTGCCCTTTTATAGTTTTAACTATTTCACATAATATAATCATGCCTATTGACACCTGAAGTTACTTGCTTGAGAATAATCGAAACATGAAAGTGAAACATACACCAAGAATATCATCGATAAAAAAGTATTAGGTATGATACGATCATATCATATATTTTCATTTAATAACAGAAATAATCAGATTATTACACATTATACCTACCAACTTAATTAAGTTGTTCAATTTTTATCGTTCAGACAACATCTAATCATTTATTGTTCAATAACCAAGTCATAAAAATAGGCAGATTGTTTATCAATTTGAGTTTATAATTTTTCCCTTAAATTTTTTTCCCACTCATTACACACATATTTTAGTATTATCAATATCATTTTAAGATGTCTTTACTGATTGACATGAGTGCCACACGTCCAAAACTAGTTTAATCCAAATGAACGAACCACTCCACCTAAACTAATAATTTATGAAAACTACACTACGTATCACTTGTTTTTTTTCTTGTTTTTTTTTCAGAAAAGGCAAAATGAAAAAGAAGAAATAGTTGAGCGGTCCCGTTATTTGACATATCTTCGACCCACTCGTTTTAACCCAAACAAATTTTAGGCAAATTGAATAATTACTTTATTGATTTGTCCCATTTTGGAATGTTTAAATTTGATCAAATCATTTGATTTGACACCTTAACTAAAAGTGAAGCGTACTGTTAATGTTTTCAACTTGCATTTAAGAAAGAAAAAAGGGTCACATTTGTTCTTTTATTTTCGAAAATTGTTGACATTTAGCCTCAATTACACTATGGGAACAAATATACTTCTAGTATTAGTAAAATTCTAATTTTTGCCCTCAACCCTGACGGAAACCCCCAATCCACCAAATTAATATTTTATATATTTTCTATATTGATCAATATCAAAGAACTAAGGAAGTCCATTAAATTGGAGTCTTTTATTGAATAAATCTGCATTAGCATGTATGAGCAGTTACAAGAATACACTGGGAAAAGCTGATTGAAAGGCGTGGCTTTTTTCAAAATATTTTAAAAATAAAAGAAAGTTAACCGTAGCTAATAAGCTGATTGAAAGGCGTGGCTTTTATCCATGTCTTAATAACCTGATCATTTAGGCCTCATTTGTTTTTTGTTTTTGTTTTTTTCTTTTAAAGATTAAGATATTTGAATCTGAATACATATATAAATATGTGTATTAAGATTAAAATATATAAATTTGAATAAATTTTTGAATATTAAAATGTGTATTAAGATTTGAATACTAAATGATTAAGACTACTTATTTTTCTAACATCTGAATGTATAAAATTTATATTTATTTAAAAATTAATAAACATAAAATTCAAATAAAATACTAATTAATCTAATATATATATATATATATATATATATATATATATATATATATATATATAGAGAGAGAGAGAGAGAGAGAGAGAGAGAGAGAGTTGGTGGTGGCGATGGCTAACAGAGGTACTTGAATGCCGACTGGAGATGGTGGTTGGTGGTGTTTTGGTTGACGGTGGTGGTTCTGGGTAGCACTTAGTGGTGATTGGTAAGGATGACGATTATAGTTGAGGATAGTGGTGGTGGGTGGTGTCGGTGGTTATGATTGTGACTGAGGAAGGTGATGGTAGGTAGCGTGGTAGTTTATAATGGTGGGCGGTGCCGGCTATAGTTGTTGATGATGGGGTGGTTGGTTGTGGTAGTTGAGGTGAGTGAATGTGTGATTGTGTTTGTGGTAGGGAATGATGGTGGTGTGGTAGGTGAGGGTAATGGCTATAGTTGAGGATGATGGTGGTGGTGCTGGAGGTGGTGGAGTATGGTGGTGGTGCTAGTTAATAATAGTAGGGGATGGTGATAGTGGTAGCAACTATGGTTGAGAATGGTAGTGGTGGTGGTTGAGTATGGCGGTGATGGTAGTTAGTAATGAATGTGGATGATAGTCGGTTAATGAAATTAAGTCTTTGTTATAGATCTTAATCATACAGATCAATTTAGACCCATTAATTAGTTGTGAAGTAAAAATAAATAAGTACTACACTTAATAATTAAGATCTAAATGATTAAGATTCAGACTTCAAAACAAACACACTTAATGTCTAAAATCTGAATGATTAAGATTCAAACCTACATCAACTGCAAAGAAGCGAGGCCTTTTGATGGGTTACTAGTAACAAATCCATGTCTTAATAAACATATCATTTATGGTGGGGTATCAGTTATACGACCTCCAGTTTACTTTAATTGATTTTTTGGCCTTTTTTTGTGGTCCATAATATTTGATTTTTTAGATATAAAAAAGGAATTAACTTTTTTTTTTTTCAAAGTCGTCCTTTAAATAAAGAGCCTGGGGGTATTTGTTATATTTCCAATGAACAAATTAAGGTTAATATGACCAATTTTATTGTTAATTAATATTAAAAGATGAATTTCTTAATATGTATGAAAACAACCGAAAAATCAGTTAAAGTGAACCGGAAGGAATAATAATTTTGGGCTTAGAGAATATTTTGTGTCAATGATGGAAACGTGTGCTAATAAAACTTTTGGGCATCATACAATGTAATTTTCTCAATAATATTTTTGATATCTAGCATTGAGAAACGTCATTGACAACAAAAAGCCCGACCCTACACGCAAGACTTTTGTTTTGGTACCAAATATAAATATTATATTAAATAAACATATGTGTACAGAGATGTCGGTGCCCAGGTAGCACCATATTACAAACTAAGTCATTACTAATACTAGTTATATTGTTTGTAGTATCCCTAATGGATCTATCATTACAACAACAAAAGAAGTTTGGGATTATGTGGTAGTTGCTCCTTCCATGCACTGTAGGCCGTTGATCTGGCAAAGCCCATGCAATAAGTGGTAGTAAGCGTGTAGTTGGTAGACCTTGCTTATCATCTTCCCAAATTTTTCTAACAAAAAGTGGTGTTTGATAAAAAAAACTTGCATTGTATAGTTCCCTTCCAAAAAGCTTCCTGATTTTACTAGCTGATCTGCTAATCTATTTTGTTCTATGTACGCATGACTAACTATTGGATTATGGAGCTTCCACAGCAATTACATGCAATCAATCAATAGATTAGCATACATTAAATTATCAGCATGTAGTAGTGTGATTACCTCGGCATCAATTTCCACGTGAATTGGCATTAGGTTAAGTATCGCCAATGTAAGCCCATGTAACAATGCATACATTTCTGTTGCAATAGTAGATTGACGTGGTATGTTACCTAAGAAACCTATAATCCAGTCCCCATTGTAATCTCTAATTATTCCTCCGATACCATTTGTATTTGATGCTGACGAGTGCACCTCATCCGTATTTAGTTTATATATGTTAGGTTTTGGTGGTATCCATTTTAGAGGAACCTTGATACGTCATTGTATTTTGTGGTTTGAAGCTGCTAGATAACAAAATTCAGTGGCTTGTTGTGTAGTAAGTTTGATGCTAACATGTTTGTTTCTGGTGATCCAAATGTTCCACAAGCTTAAAGGTAAATAAGTATGTGGATTAATATTATATGGTAATTTATGATCTTTGTAGTTAATTAAAGGAAGTAGCCATTCTTGTGGTGTAGTTAAATTAAGCAAACTATTTATATGCCTTCCCATTCCCAGTTCATTCTAGTAATTTTTCGCATTAATACAAGTTAGAAACAGATGATTTAAGGATTCGTCTGCTTCATGGCAGTATGCATATTCCGCGTTAGTTATAATGCTAATTTATTGTAGAAATTGAAATGTTGGCAGTCTATTATGGTTAAGTAACCATATGAAATATTTAATTTTGGGATGTATAGGTTGGTTCCATATCCATTTGAATTTACACATGTATTGTGGTCATCAGTGGCTTGATTTTCCAAGGCTTTGCACATTGATTTAACCGTAAATTTTTCATTTGTCGTTAAAGCCCCGTAAAAACTATCAACTTTTTTATTGTAAGTGGATATGTAAGGAGTCCTTATAAGATTATGTATGTCATCCGTAAGTTCAAAAGGCAACTGGTTCCAAGCATTTGAATTATAGATAGAATTAATTTTTATTTTTTGATGTGTCAAAGGTAATGGCCCGCTTATTAGTGAACGAATGGTAATCTCATCCTTTACCCATGCGTCATCCCACAAATTAATGTGTGCACCTCTTCCTATTTGCCATTATAATCCTAGTTGACAGTATTGCCAACCTTTTAGTATGTTACACCTAGTTGTGGAGTGATTTGTAGACGATGACAAGTATAGGAATTTATTAATTAATATCTTAGCCCAAAGATTTTGGGGTGAATGAAAAATTTTCCATGTTAGGCTTGCAAGTAATACATTGTTCTTCTGACGAAGGCATTGAATTCCTAACCCTCATATTTATCGAGGTGTAGTAATTTTCCTCCATTTTTAAAGATGTATTTTTTTCCTTGTTGTGATTGTTCCCCATAGAAAATTACGTTGGTATTGTTCCATCTTATTAAGAATGCTTATTGGAATGTGAATATATTGCATGACATGATTTGGCAAGTTGTTGGGAGTTGATTTGATTAGAGTAGCCCATCCTGCCATAGTTAGGAAATTGATTTTTCATCGTGCTAGTCTAATTTTAAAATTATGTAATAGGAATTGGAAGCCAATCTTTTTTTGGCGTGATTGGAAAATTAGGAATCCTAAATACTTACCAAAAGTACAATTTCACAAAATTGATTCTTTGTCCTGAATATTTGCCGAAATGATTTATTACATCTATAATAGCATCGCAACTTTTAGTAGTTATTTTTAAAAAAAAGGTATGATATCATCTGCGAAAAAAAGATGTGATAGTTTTGGTCCCGTTTTTGCAATATTGATGGGTTGCCATTGTAGATATTCTATAGATAAGATAATGCAACGTGAAAATATTTCCATACACATTATAAATAAGTACGCTGACAAAGGATCACCTTGGCGAATGCCTCTGGAAGATTTGAAATAAGGAGCACGTGATCCGTTAATGAGAATAGAAGTGGAAGTAGTAGTAACGCAAGACATGATTAACTTAATCATAGATGTAGGGATATTAAAGTAAAGAAGTATTTTCCTAATAAACGACCATTCCAGTCGATCAAAGGCTTTTTTAAGATCTAATTTCAGAGGAATAGAACCCGTCCTTCCTTTCATTTTTGCAAAGTGATTTAAATCTTCTTGTACTATTATGGCATTATCATAAGCTCTTTTACCCTGTTGAAAGCTGGTCTATGTTGATCTTATCATTGCCGGGATAATAGGCTTAAGTCTGTTGACTATGATTTTTGTTATAATCTTGTAAGTGGTGTTACATAGACTTATTGGTCGATATTGTTGAATATTCTGGGCATGCCTCACTTTTGGTATAAGGCATATGTAAGTTTGATTTAGTATTGGTGGTATAATTCTAGTATTAAAAATTTCGTGATAAAATTATTTCACCTTCTTACCTACGTCAGGCCATTACATTTGATAAAAGAATGGATGGAGTCCATCCGGACCAGGTGTTTTATAAGGACTAAAATTGTATAGAGCCTGAGTGATTCCATTGTCTTTGAGTGGTTCATTTAAAGCTTGGAAGTCTGTAAAATTTAGTAGACTAGAGTTTGAGTTCGTGTTAATAATTAACGATTGTTCTTGTTATGTAGTGAAAAGATTCTTGTAGTAAGTTAGGATATGTTCTTGAATTTTATTTTGGTCATAACTCCAATTACCTACTGAATCTTTTAGGGAAGTTATCCTATTTCTCCTACATCTATGTAAAGTAGACATATGGAAGAATTTCGTGTTGGCGTTCCCTTCATTTAGCCATGTTAATCGTGATTTTAATTTCCAAATTTTTTTCTCTACTCTAAGAATACTACTAAATTCATTAGTTAGTTGTGCTTCCAAGTTTTGTATAAAAAACTAATTGGGTAATGTATAGAAGATTGTATTCCTACTAGCCTAGCTGGCATTTTCCTTTTACGATTAAAAATATTTTCAAAGATAGTTTGATTCCATGTTGTGACAACTTCCTGAAATTTTATACTGTTTCTATGAGGGGTGATGTATCAGTCCATGTTTGGTGTACCAATAGATGAAATTGTGGGTGTGACACCCACATAGTTTCAAATCTAAATTTTTTATTAAGAGTATGTTTGTTGGCCTCTAAAGTTATTAGAAGCGGACAATGGTCAAAATACGTTCAAGGTAAGTGTTGTACCGTAGCCTCGGGGTACATATTTATCCAGTCATAATTTGCGAAAATACGATCAATTCTTTCTAGAATTGTATGATCATTTCTACGTTTATTTGTCCACGTAAAACGACTACCGCTAAAGCCTAAGTTAATTAACTTGCAAATTTGTCTACTCTATTAACATTAATAAGAAGCCTTCCAAATTTTTCTCGTGAATATAATATGGCATTAAAGTCTCCCCTATTAGTCATGGAGTATTAAAATTGTCATGCAAATTCATTAAGCTTTCCCAAAGAATATTACATAATTAGTAAGAATTGCTAGCATAAATTGCAAATAGAAGCCATTTAGGTTTGATGGGGCATACCTGGACAAGGCAGTGAATTTCTTGTTTAGACATCCTCATTTCCTCCACAGTAATTAGAGCTTCATTCTATAGCACAACCAAACCACCTATGAGTCCATTAGCGGAAACCTGGGCCATGTTAGTGAAATTGAATTCGTCACGAAGCATTTCATGGTCTTGCATGTGTGTTTCTAGAAGGATTTCTAGGACTGGCCTGTGATATCTAATAAGGATCTGAAATGGCGCCTAAACTCCGGATTATGAGAGCCCCCACAGTTCCATACTAGTAGATTCATAATATTAGAGATGGTTGTTATGACTGGTGGAGTTGGAATCAGGGGATTGACAACATTTGTTGTCGTCTGATACTGATGATCCATGACTGGAGGAATTTGACGAAGTGTCGGAATTATCACCATTGAATACTTCTCTGCCTCGCGATTTGTTGTTACTCAAAAGTTTAGGCTGCATGAGATCATTTCTGGAGGACACTTGAGGATGAACTTTTTTTCGTACTGTTCCTTTAGGTTGTAGAGTTGGATTCCTTTTAGCCATAAGAACTCCGTCCTTGTCTCCCTCAACTCCGCTAAAATCTCCTCTAATTTCTGCCTTATTTGCGTGTCTAGTGCACTTGAAGATGGAGGTGGAGTCTATGGTAGACTTTCTTGTGGTGTGAGTGTTTCGAATGGGCTGTTGGGACCGGAGTATGGAGATAGTGGATTGAAAGAGTTGAGGTGTTAAAACTATGGGTGTCTAACGGGTGAGTCGGGTTGGGCTGGGTAGGGAAATTTAGTAACCGTATGGGTTGTGGTCCAGGCCGGTTACGGGTTGGGGCATACCAGGTTTAATAGTTTCGGGTTCATCCGGGTAAAAATTGAACCGTAAGGGTTACGGGTACAATGGGCCGGGCCGGGTTAGTGTATTTTTTTTTTTTTGTATTTTGTATAACTATTGTAAGTTATATTAATATAAAGTAAAAATATAAAGAATACAATGAAGATGAGAAAATATTGCACTTATAAATTGCAAGTGCTACATTTATTTCAAAATTCAAACTTACAATTTGAAAGGTTTACATTTAACAACAAGTAAATTAACCAAAAAGGAGCAAATTCAAAGGTTTTGCATTGCCTTAGTAAGTTCATCATAATCAATATGATCTGAGTGGCTTTCTTCTGGAGTGTTAAATTCGGATGGGTTACCATGTGTTAATATATCTCCAAGTTCCTCGTCTTCTGGGCTATCAACATCTTCACATCCTTGATTTCTTCGTTCCGATCTAATCCAATCTCTGAAACATACTAAAACTTCCAAAGCAGTGCTTCCCAATGAGTGACGGGTGTCTCCAAGTTGTTGTCTTGCTTGGCTAAATGCACTCTCTGATGCAACAGTTGAAATTGGCACATTCAGCACGTCTCGAGCCATAGCGGAAAGAACAGGAAATTGCTTTCCATTCTCATGCCACCATCCCAACAATGAAAATTCCTTTGTGCGAAGCTCTTTTTGCTTCTGCAAGTAGAATTGAAGTTCATCAATGTTCCTGCTACTGGTTTGAGTGTTAGGAAATATAAAAAAAAATATTAAAACTATCAAGGCCTTCTTCATCATCCACAGTAGTAGAAATGGTACAGTGCATAGTGGAATTAACATTACCTACACTAAGAGCATCATCATCAATTACATTTGCATAATAATTATATAATTGTTGTAAAGATTCATTTAGCTTGTTCATACAAGCATATAAATCTGGGGCTTCAGTTGGTCCAATCTCCATATAAGTATATAAAGCATTCATTAATTGGTGACAATCAGACATCTTAATAGAAGGATTTAAAACAATAACAATTAAGTAAATCAGAGGAATTTGACAGAAATATTTTTTGAATTTTGCTTGCATTTTCTCAACAACATCCATATATCTTTCTTTCTTCTTAAATTCAAAGAGTAGAAAAGAAATTTCAGCTATATGTACTAAAGCCATAGTAACATTAAGGTAATATGCTCCAGAAAACTCAACAATAGCTGTATAAAATTTATGTAAAAATTTAACAACATCATTAATGACCTCCCAAGTAGTAGTTGTTAACATACAATTTGGATCAGTACAATGCGTATTAGCAACTTCAGTTATTGGAAATCTATATTTGTAGCAACATTTTAAAAATATATATGTATAATTCCATCTAGTAATAATTTCGTCTGGCATGAATCTGGGTTTAAGGTTATACTGGATACACTTATTCTTAAATTTCTTTGTTCTAGATTGTCTATTTCCTTGAATAACACCAACTGCTCTTCTAACATGAGTAATCTTAGTTGAAAATAAATCAAGACCACTTTTAACAATTAAATTATAAACATGACATGCACACCTAACATGAAAAATTTCATCAAGTGGTGGTTGCAAATGCAGTTTTAATATTAAAATTGCGGCGTTATTGTTAGAAGCATTATCAAAAGACATACACAATACTTTTTGCTTGAGATTATAAAATTCAACAACTTCACAAATAGTAGTACTTATAAACGCAGCAGTATGACTTTGATCTTTGTCATATTTAAAATCGATAATACGTTTTTGCATACAATAATTATCATCTATCCAATGACATGTAATTGCCAAATAATCATTTCTATTAACAGCATGGCCAATATCAGAAGTTAGAGAAACTCTACAAGGAAGGTGGCTAAACAAATAACGTATGTATGTTTGATATTGTTCATGAAGTCTAAAGATATCATATCTACAAGTACTTCTAGGGATACCTTTAAATAAAGGATTGTAAATCCTTTGAATATACATAATAAGATATGATGAAGAAGCAAAAGAAAGAGGTAGACAACCAAAACAATCATTTTTGCTAACTCCTCACGATCCTTCATTTTATCATATTTCATAAGAACTCCAGTAGTAGGGTTTAGAGTTGCTTGATTTCCATCTCCATCAGAGCCCCATTTTATAGGATGCTCAATTCGCATATGTCTACTAAGTGTCCCAGTCCCCCCAATTGTCCTCCAGTCTTATGTTTAAAAGTATCATTACAAAGTTTGCATTTAACTCTATCACTACCTTCTATTTCGTCAAAAAATTTCCAAACCTTACTTCTTTTTCTCCGATTACTAGTCGGGCCCACAAATGGTCCACTACTAGCACCATGACCACCATGCCTGCTACCAGCTCCAACACTACTAGGTATAAATGGTATCTCATCTTCCATTTCTAATTCATTATCTTCTATACTGAAATCTTCCTGTAATTATTCATAATCTATATTATTATCTGGTAATGTTTTAGGAATATTTGCAGAGGCATTTAAATTACTACCAAATGCTGAAGTACTACCGCTTTTTTTATTTTCCGGATTAGTAACCTCATTACAAACTCTTTTTGCAGCATTAAACATATTGTAAAAATTTAACTACTAGCAACAATTAAATAAGCAAATAAAATAGTAAATAAGAGAAAGAGTTGGAGGGAGTGCACCGAATTCGGCAATAAATTGAGCACTTGATGATTTCGTAACTCCAATGTTACCACGAAGAAACGTCAATTGTTCCAATTTTGAAGTTCAATTGTTCAAACTTCAAATAATAAATACTACGATAAATTAAATTCCAAAAAAAAGAGCCAAATAGTAGATTGCACTTTAATAGGTGAAGAATGAAGATTGAAGAATGAAAGAATATGAGAATTGAGATTGAGAATGAGAGATGAGCGAAGAAATAAAGAAGATGGGGGGGGGGGTATATTTATAGTTTTTCAAAGGGGTGTTAATTTTTTTTAAAAAAAAACCCCAAAATGGGCTATTTATGAAATTCTGCCGTTGGGCAACGACAATAATGGGAAAAGGAGCATTGCCAATGGTCAAATGTTAGGCCCGTTAGTAAAAAAAATTAGTTACCGTTTTACCGTCTAGGCCGGTTAACCGGTTGCACAGTAATTTGCGTTGACCGGGTTTGACTGGTCCGGTTAATCGGTTGACAAAATGTGAACGGACCAAACCCCCTACCCCTTTAACCCAGCCCCACCCGACCCCCATGTACCGATCCGGACCGTTCCATTTTTAACCGATCTGGGCCGGTTCGGAGACGGGCTGACTCGACCCGTCAGACACCCATAGTTGAAACCAAGGAGCATAAATCTGCCCCATGTGGTGTGGAGGATAAAATGGCAGTAGATTGATTGTTGAGTTGATAATAGGAGTTGGGGGATGCATGGGGTATGTCCACTGTTGTGGATTCGAAACTGATGCTTGGTGCTCTAGTAGTAGTGATGTTTGAGTGTTGTACCATTGATTTTGAGCATAAGCTTCCATCCCCAATCTCATCCCCTCCGTGACTATTTCTGCCAAGTGTGTTGGATTCTGAACGATGAGAACAACTTCCTGATTGTTGAGTTCCATGGTGACCACTAGTGCATAGCCCTGTAGTCCCATCTCCAACCACGATTGAAGTGGAAGGTCCATCGTGTTTGGTTGAGATGTGTAGACTAGTGGTGTGTTAATGTGTGAGAGTTGTGGGCCTTGCATGTTTAGCCTCGGAAGATGAAAGAAGTGGTTGTTGTCTAGGTTCCTCAGGTAAGTTTGGTTGTAATTTTCGGGGAATGTTTCGTCGCATGGTGATTTGTTGTAGAGAAGGGAGATGATATAGTATTGTTATAGGAACTCATGTTCTTGGCAGTGCTATGTAGAGATGGAGTTATTAAATCAGAAGAGTGGTTTTGTGTTTTATTTGTGTTTTCCTGATGGGTATCATATGAAAGGCAATGATTTGGTTTGTATGGGAAATGAGGTTGGCTAGGTTGTTGATGGATGTAGATTATTGTAGCATGCGAATTACTATTGCTGCTATTAACGTGGATCCTAGAGGGCCCATTTGTGTCTTGTGAATTAGTAGTCTTGGCTACTGATGATTGGTCAGTATTACTCCTATAGTTGTGATGTGGGTGGGTGCCTGATGTGGCGTGTTTAAGTTAGGAGGCGTGCTCTGATCTTTAGTGCCTAGTAGAGATGTAAGAGATAAATTATTATGGGTAGATATAGAAATCCTTTCATTGGAGGATGTGATATGTGGCCATATCATCTCCACTTGGGAGTAGTTTTTTGTTTTGTCTTGTTCAGAGTTAGTTGTGGGCTTAGTAGTTGGTCCATCCCTTATTGGGCTAGTGCAATTTATTTTATCCGTGTCCATATAATTTTCTATGAGATTTTCTGATAACTTATATGAGTCCACCAAACTATAGAGCACCTGATCTTCTATGAGTTTTTGCTGAGAATACTTATGAAGCAGTAAGTAAAAGAGACACGAAATTTTTACGTGGAAAAATCCCACTCAAGGGGACAAAAACCACGACCTACACTTGTAGGCTATCAACTTCACTAACTTGTAATCTCACTATTACAAGCCACTTTGTAATGACTCTACTACAAAAACTTCAACTTAATTAACTTGTGATACTCTTACCACAAGCCACTTTGTTACTCTCTGGTTACAAAGACTTTAACTTATAACTAACTCTAGTCACAACACAAACTTAGAGGGTTTGTGATTTTTGCGTTTCCTAAAACACAACTTCTAAGAAAGCAAGATAGGAGTTACAATGAAGAACAAATACCAAGATTACAACTCAACTACGGATATACATAGACTCATTGTGAAACAGATCCTTTAGTGGAGTTGTCTTCTTGTTCTTGACGCACTTGTGACTTCAATGCTAGATGAACACTTTGTTGCTTGAGAGAATATCACTAAATGCTCAAGTGAATGTATTATGCCTTGCACCAGGTTGTTATACTATAAAGGACATCACAATGGTGATATCTATTCTTGATACACGCTTCTTCCCAATAAGAAGTGACTACCGCACTATCTGCTGCATTGTCGCGTGTACAGTATGCAGACATTCACTTTCTGCATTTGCGTTCCAACTGTTGTTGACTTGTACTTCTGTCAAAGAACACCAAGGGACCAGGTCCCTGTTATGTTCCTTTTTGTAGTAGTTCATTTGCTGGAGATCAGACTAGACATTGTTCATTTGAGATGTGTATCAAGTGAGTCAGGTTCTCTATCTGGTTCTTAACAATAAGTTTGTTATATCATCAAAACATAAGAAGCACACATAAAAGACATTGAAAACACATTGTAAGCACGTGATTTTTGCTTCGCGGACAGTCACTCCAAAAGAAAAACAAAAATAGTGACAAAGGACCTCGCTGTACAATTTTTGATTTTCCGTAACGTGTGCTGTTAGTCATGTGTAGTTCTGTCCATTTTGCTATTTTTAACATTATCAAACAAAATACAAAATGTGTATGTCATGGTGATTAGACCATAATTCGGTCATTAAAAGAAAATTCACAAAAAATATTCTAGGGTGTGATCTAACCTATTTAAATATTTTGATAATTATGTTAAGTGTTAAATTAATGTTTGTTTGAATTTCATTTTTATTTTTAGTTTTAAAATTAGAAAAAAAAAAGAAGAAGAAAAAGAATGAAGAAAACGGTTTGGGCCAAGAAAGGAAACCAAAAATAGGCCCAAACCAATTCAATCTGACCCAGTCCAAACCAGGCCTCAGACAAACCCCCCCAAACGACGCCGTATTAAGGCGTTTGATTTGAGCCGTCCGTCCAGGCCGATCCAACGGCCCAGCCCCCCCTTTAGCAACCCGTTTCCAAACCCGACCCAGCTACCGGTTCAGCCCAGCCCCTCACTTAAACCAAACGACCCCGTTTAACTATCAAATGACCCCGTCTCACTCCTCACCATCAGATCCAAGCCGTTGAGATCATCTGATCCAACGGCTCAGATCTAAACCCCTAGACCATATATAAGCCTTCCCTCACGCCCCACGCCCCTTATCCGAACCCCCCTTCACTCGTCCCCTTCCCCAAGCCCTGAAACCCCCCAAACCCTAACGCCTCCCTGATATCCCTTTCACCAGAACCCGACGGCATGAACGCCGGTGACCACCCCCTTCACACCACCGATACATCCAACCACCCTGAGCACGAATCCATTAGCCATGTACCTCGAATCACCTTCCATCATCTCGAATCTGGATTTAAAGATTCGAGACGAAGCTCGATCTATACCAAATCACCCCATCTTCATACCAGACACTCCCCTGACCCTCCTCGTGACCAAACCAAGCTTGGTTTGGTCCGAATCTACCCACAACTTCTAAAAAACCAGATCTGAAAATCCAGACCTTAGAACACATGCACCTGGGGAATCCGGCCGGTCTTGAAAGGGGTTTGAGGTCTAATGGACCTTAGCCAAGGTGTTCTCATGTGAGAACACCCTGGTTAAAATTTGTTCGGCCTCAAATGGTCAAAGTCGAGTCAGATTTGGGTCAGTTTGGTTTAAGCTTTTTTTTTCAGTAAGTTTTCCTTTCTCCTTGTTTTAATTTTGATTGAGTTGTTAGCATGTTTTTTTTTGGACTGTTTGTTATTGTCTGATAATTATCTTAATTTTTTCCATCTCTGTCAAAAGACCTTTTTATTTGGTCGATTGTTTTCTGTGTATAATTTGAACGTATCCTGTGATAAACATGTCCGATTAGGATAGTCGTCACATAAATAATTTATGTAGGTTCCCAGTGATGGACCAAAGTTGTCCGAAGCCCTTTAGGTCCCTGTATGTATTTATTTATATGAACGACTGATTGTTACCTGTTATTATTAGTATAGTCGACTTGATAAATATCGTCGACTAACTTTCTACGACTGAATGTTCAAATATTCTAATACGTACAACCTCACTTGACTGAATGGACCTGTATTGTGATTTGAATGTTGGACATTATCTATGAATGTTGGTTTGTAACTGCATTGTAAACAATTAAAAGAACCAGGCTAGGGCAGTTCTGAAATGGAACTTTCAGAAGTTCAAAAAAGTCCTGAGGCTGCAGTGGTGCAGGACAGTAATAATCAAGGGCTAACAGGGGTATTCTGGGGTGTTAAAAAGAACAGAAATAATTAGTTTAAATAAGCTGACAAATAGGGTACTAAATTAGGATTAAACTAATGCCAATGGGGGACAAGACACAAGAGTATGGGTTTAAAAGGAATACTAAAATAAGCCCATAATCCTTGATTAAAGAATAAACCAGGCGTGGGGAACAAATGGCTGGCACCAAAAGATGCTTAGGCATGGGCTTAAAGGGAATGAGCAGTCTGCAAGTGGGGGATCCAGGCAGCTTAGCTGCACTGGGTCGTTTGGCTTATAAATAGGCCATTTCATAACTTAAACAGGGGCTGGAAAATTTTTAGGCTTAAGAGAGGTCTTGTGAGTTTAAAGAAAAAGACTGAAAACATAAGGAAATTTCCAGTAAACACTGTAACCAAACACTGTCTGAAAGCTATATAAGAGTTCATATTGGTCAAGCTGTCTTGGCCAAGTTCTGTTCTTTTGCACTGACTGAGCTGCTTGTGATTGTCGAACTGCTGGTGTTGTTGCATTGAACACTTTGTTACTTCTTTTGTTTCATTACTCTTTCCTGGGATTGCTTGTTTGGTACTCGACCATCTGCTGGTTTTCTTTGTTTTGGGAATTATTGCTGGTTGTCTGTGGACTGTGGAAAACACTTGGATTGTTGATTTGTTGCTGTGTATCTGTTGCTGCTGTGCTTACTGCATATTGCCCACCTGATCATTCCTCTCTTCTTTTGTTCTTCTATACCAGGTACACAACTAATACTGTCAATGTAATCTGAAGTTGAGTATGAATACAAAGAAAAGGGTTGAAATCATGTAATTTATGTATAGTCTGTACACTGAATGATCCGGGATGTATGATAGCTCGTATTTTGTTCGGATACTGGGTTAACTTTAATACATAGCAACTGTATATGTAGGGTAATTTGACACCCAATTGTATATGCAGGCTGGTAGATAGAAGCATGCCCAATGCAATAGGTTGTATTTTAGACTTAGTTTAATGGTGTAGTATGATCCTGTAATGTATGCCAAGCATGAAAATCGTACTCTACTAGTTAAGTTCTTTCCTTTCCGATAAAACTGTTTCATATAACTGGTAAACCATGTTTTAAGACAAAGAACACATAGCTTGCAATCTCAACCTCGCGAAAATCGAACCCAGGTCGAAACGGACCAAGCAGGCCCGCATCGAACAAACCATGGCCCAGGTCTGGTCCATCACGCATGGGCTGGATTTGGGCCCGTGATTATTTATTCGGCTGACTGTGCACGCAGTCTCGTTTCTGATTTTTAAGCATTTCCGAATGCTGTTATAGATAACTGGCAAGCACGTAATTAATTAGGACTATCTACTGTTTTCAATTAGTAGAGACAAACACGACAAGAAACGTAGTTGCTATAGGATACCCTTTTAAAATAAGAACGAGATGAGCCTCGACAAAAATAAATAAAATTGCACAAGCTGCGGGGCCCTCGTTAAATGTATATTATCGAAGCATTCAGTTTCCAGGACGGGTCGTTTAGCAAATCTCACAGCCCTCCCAGAATAATAACGCGATAGCCTCTTTAAGCGCGTATTTAATAATTTTACCTTCTTAAAATCGGGTGAGCATTTATGTGACCCAAATCCAAATCTCGACGGATTCGAAATGTATTTCTAATCACGGGTACATTGATTGTGATGTGGTTCGAGATGCATGACCATGACGTCGCAAATTCCTTTTAAAAGTAGAGCGAGACGAGCCTCGACAAACAAAAATGTAGAAGCTGCGGGGCCCTCTAAATGCATATATTAAAATACATAGAATCCGGGACGGGCCACTTAGTAAATTTTACGGCCTTCCCCAAAATAACAATGCGTTTAGTCGCTTTAGGCACGTATTTAATAATTGTATCTTCCTAAATTCGGGTGCACATTTATGTGACCCAAATCTAAATCTCAACCGAGTCGAGATATGTCAATAACCACGGGTGCATTGATGTAACGTGGTTCGAGATATGTTTTCACGACGTTGCAAGTCCTATAAAATTACCGTAAATGATAAAAGCGGTTAAAAGTTAAATTTTGCACATAAGTTCACACTTGTATAAAATCAGATAATCAAGCCGAATATAACAGTTGAGCGACCGTGCTAGAACCACGGAACTCGGGAATGCCTAACACCTTCTCCCGGGTTAACAGAATTCCTTATCCGGATTTCTGGTACGCAGACTGTAATATGGAGTCATTCTTTTCCTCGATTCGGGATTAAAATTGGTGACTTGGGACACCCTAAATCTCCCAAGTGGCGACTCTGAAATAATTAAATCAATCCCGTTTCGATTGTCCTTTAATTAAAAAAACTCCCTTGCGCCCCTCGCGGGGCGGAAAAAGGAGGTATGACACACATCATTTTCCAATTCAGTTAATCCACTGAATTTGTTACTTAGTTTGTTATTAAATGGTGAATTTTTAATGGTTGATGGGCCTCAGAAGGCCCAATAGAGATAGTAGACTTACATGTAGTCGTTTGTTGCCCTGGCTTTTGTCGCCACCTGCACCGCCCTATTGTTGATTGTGTGACAATTGTTGTTGTAGCGTTGCACATATTTCTTTGGAAAGTTTACTGTTTTCCATTCCGTTTCATGAGCTGTGTCATTATTGGTTGATGTCGAAGAGTGATTACTAGTAAGTTGATCCGGTGGCTGTTGTAGACATGTGATTTTTGACCCTCCCCAAGATTTTTTATATTTTAGCACGTAAATATTTGATTTAGGCCTTATTATCGCTATTTTAATAAATTTTAACTCTTTTACTTTATTTTATCACAAAAATAAAAATTACAAAAAATAGATTAAGGTTTTGTAGTCATTTTTAATATTGAAAAATACCAAAAAATAGTTTTGTTTTAATGGTTAGTTTTATTTTAATAATTATTTTTTACTTAAGTAGGGCTAATTAATATTTTTGGTAATATTTCTATATGGATAGATTTTTAGTTAATTAAACTAATTTTAAGCAAAATTAGTCATAAAAGCTCAAGTTTCTAACTTATTCCTTAAGCCCCATACCCTTAAACCCAAATAATAACATAGACTAAATAACACTAACACCCTGGACACCCAAAAAATCAAATCCGCCGTTTATCAACTGAACCCTCAGCCAGACCCCGTATCTCAATATCATCTTCTTCAAAAACTAAAGCACAAAATCAGCAGCCATCTTCAACACTAAAAGAGGAAACAATCTAAAAATCCTTGTGTTGAAGCTCCCAGCCGTGACCCTTTTAGCCAAAACGACCCCTCATCCTCTTCAACCTTACACTACAGCCACCCTTCTCGATCTCCCTTCACCCCTGCACCCCACCTCCTTAAGCTACGAGAAAATGGCATCACCAACACATCCGTTAATTGACTAATAGGTGCTGGAATTGGATTCGAGTTCGACTGAGGTGAGGTTGATTGAGGTGTTCACGTTCGATTTTTGGTTCGAGTTCTCATCGCGCTATAATTTTAGAAGATTTGAATATACCGGAAAGCTATTCCAGGTCCATGTCCTTTCTCCTTATCTTACTGTTTGGTCTGATTATAAGTATGATCAAAGTTTTGGTTTGAAATGGGTTTAGGCTTGGTAATTTCCTCATTATCTATTTCTTTAGAATAGTTCCACACTAATTTAGTTTTAATCCAGATCTGAGTTTGGCTCCAAATGCTTGAATCCATGTTCAATATATTTAAATATGTCATGTCTGAAAAATGTTGTTTCTGGTAGTAGCGTGATTTTCACGGTTCCGTATTTGATTAATCTAAGATCAATGTTTGAGATAATTTCCTGTCATGTGTTTGGACTTAACTGTTTAATTTTAAGATAGTTTTCCAATACATGTTCCTTTCGTTACTTTGCTAGCCTTTTCTTGTAAAATTATTTGAAAATATCAGTAGTAGTATAACTTTGGGGAATAATTTAACCTTGTCTTCATTTGTTTGGATTTAAGTTAAGATTGGCATGGTATTATGATACATCTACTGTAAATATACTTTAGCATGTTAACATATGTTGCTGAAAATTTCTTTCGACACTTTGGGAATCCAGTTTAACTAGGAGTAATTAATTATTTGTGTAATCCGTTATGCAAGAAAGTTCTCCAATCTTCTTTGCTGCCTGTCATGAGTTTTCGTTGATCTATCAGAGTGTAAAGGAAATATTATGAACATCCGTGGTTGGCTTTAGTTGAATACATTCTTCTAAAATAAATCGAGGTGTGCCATGCACAAACAAAAATCCATAAACTTTGGCCTCACATTAATATTAACTTAGTATAGAAAACACCCTTGAACAATCGTAGTTTGCTTTAGGCCCGATTTAGCTTAGTATCGCGATTATATATACGTTCGCGTAACATAAATTGCAAATTTAACTCTAAAAAAGACTCGAGGGATGTGTTCGCGCAACTTTAACCAATTTTTTAATAAAATCAACAAAAAGCGTTATTAATCGTGGACACGTTCGCGTGACATGATTTTGACGCGCCAAAAGAAAAGAGTATACTTACACGCAACTCAATTCTTCAAATACGAATAAATCAAGTGATTAAAAGCGGTAAAAGATAAATACACATAGGTCCTAAAAATGAGTAGTTAAACAATTTAAGCCAAGTAATAATCACTAAGCGACCGTGCTAGAACCACGGAACCCGGGAATGCCTAACACCTTCTCCCGGGTTAACAGAATTCCTTATCTAGAATTTCTGGTTCGCAGACTCTTTAAAAATAAAACTTCCTCGATTTGGGATTTAAAATAAACCGGTGACTTGGGACACCATAATTTATTCCAAGTGGCGACTCTGATAAACAAAATAATCCCATCTCGATTAATGTACTTTAATTGGAAAAACTCCCGTATATACCGTCCTCGGTGGGTGGGTGGGTAAAAAGGAGTTGTGACAACTGTTGTGATATAAATTAATAGTTAAAGTTTGCACGACCAAAGCGCCCACATTTGGTGCATAGTAAATTAAGCCCCTAGTAGAGTAGTATCTGCTTATGATGTCCTATACGTATGTGTATTTTGAGTGGTTTTCTAAGGGCACTTCGATACATATACGAGCATACATTCCCCTAGTGGTAGAGGAAGTGCAAGTATCAACCTTTAATAACTGTCCCAACTTAGATCCCACCTTTTGTAATATTTGCTCGTCATAAAATTCGGTGGGAAACCCATATGGCTGAGTATGTGAGTTGTGTAGATGATGCTATGGATTTTGGCTCCCATTTTCAAACTGACAGAAAATGATTTAGTACAAACCATGGACCTCCATGTAGTGCCTTAAACATGTTTTCTTCTTTTTGGAATTTGATGAGGAAAAAGAAAGTTGGAGCCCATATCTATTAGAGGTAGATCTTCTGTTGGATTCCATAAGGCAAGAAGGTTGTTTTGTAATAGTTGGTGTGCTATCTTCCTACCAAGTATCTTAACTATTACTAATTATTTCCATGGTGTATATAAACGACATTTGTCTTCATTAGTGATTGGTATAAAGATGTCTTCATCTTGGTTGCTGTTGAGACTTTCATCCGATAGATCCAGTGTATAGTTGATACTCTGTTGTATATGAGGAGTTGCTGGTGGGTGTTTGTTAGAGAGTAGTGTTTGAAGGAAAAATGTTGAAGGCGTGATTGGTGTTGTATCATCAATTTGCATCGTACCTATATCAGGTGGTTCATTTATTATTTCCTGGTAAGTAGATTTTTGTGTAGAGTCATTCATTGCTGGTTGTTGTTTGATAGGTTTGTTGTATATGATTTTAGTTGATGAAGGAAATAAGTATAACGGAAAGTGGTATTGGAGTTTTAGAGAGAGAAGCTCTAATATCTTTCTAACCTTTTTCTCCTTAACTCGAAGTTTACAGACGAGACTTTTTAAAACTAAAACTACTCCTGATGCGAAAAATTGGAGAAATATGATACTTTAAGAATCAAGGGGTTGTTTGGCTTGCCTTTCTTATACATTAATTTATGGATAATTATGTATAAAATTAAGCATAACTTATTACAATATTTAGTTGGTGTTTTGGTCTCCGTAAAACTTTTTGGACGACTAATACAATGTTTGATAATCTTTCACAACTTATACAATGTTTAGTTAGAGTTCTTTTTCATACCTGTATAAAAGAATCTTAATTCCTGCATAACTAATACCTGGATAACTTAATCCTTGTTTAACTAATGCTTGACCAAATGACCCTTATGGGCAAACCTTTTGTAAGTCAAAATTTAAAATTTTTGCCCAAGAGGCAAACTTTTCGCCCTGCTTGCTCCATGGGCAAACCTTCAACGTCAAGATTAAACATTTTAAACGTAGAAAGTTTGCCTATAAGACAATCAGGGTTAAAAATAGAAAAGAATGACATTGTATAGTCGCTCTAAAAATAATATAAAAAAATAATAATATTTTTTTGTATATATACACATTTTGTATGTTATATACAAAAGTTATACAAATTTTATATATTTTTTCGGCTACTTAATGTAAATAATTTTGGCGCGAGTTAAACATGGCAATACCCTTAAAAAATTCAAGACACCCACTTTCAAAATCATTTTTGTAAAGGAAATTTTACCTCCTATAGCAAAGGTATACACCTTATTTATTATAAATCAAAATTATTTTAAAATATTATTTTCTATAGCTACCGGTACGTTGCCCCCGCTTCGGCTCGAACTGTCCGTTTGGGTAAGTCAGGTTTAGAACAATACGCCTCAGGTTTTTACCTAGAATAACTCAGCTTCATGCCGGCTCCCTAGTAGGAACGTTTGTTTGCATCACGTGCATTTGACTTTGGAGGCTCAACACAGGGGTTGGGTCTGTCTAGGACAGGTGTACCGAAAATGGAAATGACCATCCTGATGCATCCTACTTGCTATATGTGCATTCATTTGCCTCGAACATGCTTGCTGACCGGCTTAAATGAAATCATGGTAAGAGCGGAGGAATAAAATGGTTTTTTTTTAAAGTAAAATATAGTTTTCAAATCTTGAAATAAAGGTATTTAATCTTGAAAGGTATTTAATCTTGAAAATAGTTTGAAAAATTCCAAAAAATAGTTTTAAATCTTGAAAATAGTTTTGACTGAAAATGATTAGAGTATGTTTTCAAAATGAGTCTTGACTTTATTAAATTAAATTTCAGATACAAAATGAGCACCACACAAAATCCCTCATCCGCAAATACAGAAGAGTTTCTATTCCAGCTTCAAATGTGGTGGTGTGAATTAGGCGAAGATGGTCAAAAGTGGGTCATCAAGCATTTGGGAAATCTCCCGGATATTATGAAAGTTAAACCCCGTGATGATCTGATTGCGGCATTAGTAACTTTTTGGGACCCTGTTCACAATGTCTTTCGTTTCTCTGACTTCGAGCTCACTCCTACATTAGAGGAGGTAGCTGGATATGTTGGTTTTGACGGAAGTTTAAGGAATCAAAGCTTGATATTCACGAAGGCTCCCTCGGTACATCGATTTTTCGGTCTTCTGAACATCAGCAGTCAAATCAGGAAAAGCAATGTCGTCAACGGATGTTGTTCTTTCAACTTTTTGTATTCAAGGTTCGGAAAGTCAGATGGGTTCGAAATTCATGAGAAAGGCCTTACTAACAAACAAGACAAAGACGCATGGCAGGTTCACCGTCGCTTCGCCTTTATGGTGGCTTTTCTAGGAATCATGGTCTTCCCGAACAAAGAACGAACAATCGATATTCGCACCGCAAAAGTTGTGCAAATCCTCACCACCAAGGAAAACCACACTCTTGTCCCCATCATTCTCTCAGACATTTATCGGGCTTTGACTTTATGTAAAGCAGGAGCGAAAGTCTTCGAAGGATGCAAAATTTTGTTGCAAATGTGGCTGATTGAACATCTCCAACAACAACCCAAGATCATACAGTATGGGCCAAGCAACGATAATTACATCGAGGGTTATGAGGAAAGAGTGAAAAATTATCAGGTTCCAGAAGGGATAGAAGCATGGGTATCTCGGCTAAGGGCTCTAACGGCAAATCAAATTGAATGGACTCTGGGATGGCTACCGATGAGGGAAGTGATACATATGTCAAACTCAAATAGTTATCTGCTACTATTGGGATTGAGAAGCATCCAGCCATACGCGCCATTGAGAGTCCTAAGACAACTAGGAAGATATCAAGTAGTTCCTGATGATGAAGATTTGAGTACGCAAGAAATCGAATTACACCCAGAGGCCACTATTCCTGAGGCGTTACTTCAGCAGATGTGGAATGGATGTCGATACTTAAAAAGCGATACTCAAGTCCCAGACACTACAAAGGGTGAGATAAATCCTGGATATGCAAGGTGGTTCGAGAAATGGTCTCGCGTGGATGATGTACCAGAACCTGAGCTGAGAAGGCCAACTAAAAGACCCCATATTCAAAACTTTAATGATAAAATCCAAGAGCGGTTGATCTGGGGAGAAAAAGAGAAGGGGTACAAAGCAACTATCTATGCCCTAAAGGAAAATCTAAGGAACCTCAGTCTGGAGAAGGATTTGCAAGCACAAGAAGCTGAAGGCGAGAAGAAGAGTCTAGCCTGTGAGAATGAAAGTCTTCATGCTCGATTTCTGAAAATGAAAAAGGCTTCTGAAACGCCAATGAGGAATTGGAAGGATCAAAAAACTATCGCCAATCTTTTTGAAAGAATGCAAGATTATGATTCCGTTCTTGCTGCAAAAGAAAGGGCGTTGAGCAAAGCAAAAGAAAGGATCCAACAATTAAACGAAGAAGCCAGATCTGATAAGGAACGCCAAGATAGGCAATCCAAGAAAGACAGGGCACAATTCAAGAAGGAAAAAGACCATTGGATACGATCAGAAGACCAACTTCGTGCACAACTAGAAGAGGCAAGAAGGTACAGAGAGCATCAACAAGCGGACACTGATAGAGAAAGAGCGCAGATGAGATTAGAGCAGGCCAGACTCCGAGCTCTATTAGAGTCAGCCCTAGATCGTGAAGGCCGTATCCGAGATATAGCCACCACTCGCCAGCAGCAATTGCAGAATCAAGGCCAACATCTCCAAGATTTCAGGGCACAGATCCACGACCTGGCGGTCTACACCTCTCAAAGTTATGTAAACTGCCAAGGAATGAATTATGAAAGGTTTACCGAGCATGCACCCACCTTTGCCCGTCATCTAGCAGTGGAGTTGGAAAGGATATATCGAACATTGGGAGGTCATCCGGGTCAAGCCCCGCCTTGAGCAAATGATCTAATAAGTTACAACACAAGTGGAAAGTGGGGCACGTTATGAGATGTTAAGAATTGTATCTTTTTATTTCAATTTGAATGTGTGTATTTCAAGACATTGTTTTTACAAAGTTTTTCAAATGTAATGTTTGTTCATCTTTTTATATAAATGTTAGCCTCATGGCAGAACTACGCCTGGTCTGATTCACGCGGGGACGTGATACGTAGGCAATCCCCATAAGATTCGACCGCTTTTAATAAAGAAAGAAAAGAAAATACAAAAACAAATAAAAAAGGGACAACTGAGCAAGCCGGGATGACGCGTGTTGTTTGAAGCAAAGCATGTAGAAACGGTTAACTGCCTAGGAGCATTGCATCCTCTATGTGTTATAATCAAATCTGTTAAGCTCTAACGCTAACAAAGTTTGTTGTTGTCTGATACCAGACAGTTAGTTGTTAAAGAATTCTGGCAACACACTCATACCAAACCAGATCCAAAGGACCGGTAGCAACAAGCATGACTACTTCGGAGAATAGCAATGAGGAAGAAAGGCCGATGAGCCAGTTGTTAAAAGAAGCGATGGAAAAGATTGAAAGGATGGGACTAGAGATGAATGCAATGCAGCTAGCCATAGGCAAAACACAAAAGAGCCCTGAAACACTGGGACACATGCCGGAATACCCTCACTCTGGCCCTTCCACAAGCCGCCCAAATCCCCTTTATCATCAAGAAAGAAGCCCTCATGATTCCCAAGCTCCACCACCCCATCAACCTCTCCCAACACCCAATATTCCCATTTTTGTGGGACCAACATCAGCCCCTTTGCAAAGAACGACCAGTGAGCCATTGTTTCAGGCTCACGATACACAATACTATCCCCCCGAGCCTACGTTTCATGCCCCCGAACCACAGGCTTACAATCCACATTTGGAAGTGCCGGCAGAGATTGAGAAGCCGGCTAAGGCCCCTGAACAGGATGAAGTATTGAGAAAGTTCAAAAGCCTGGAGCAGTCCTTCAGGAACTTGCACGGGCTGGGCAATCAAGTCAGCGTAGCATACAAAGATCTGTGCCCTTTCCTAGACGTCCAACTCCCCTCAGGTTTTTACCTAGAATAACTCAGCTTCATGCCGGCTCCCTAGTAGGAACGTTTGTTTGCATCACGTTCCTACTAGGGAGCCGGCATGAAGCTGAGTTATTCTAGGTAAAAACCTGAGGCGTATTGTTCTAAACCTGGCTTACCCAAACGGACAGTTCGAGCCGAAGCGGGGGCAACGTACCGGGAGCACGAAAGTCTACCCGGCCTAGTTACCCGGCCTAGAATTCGGAGGGACGGAATTTCGACTTCCGCTGGTATTACGGCCTCAGTTCCGTACACCAACAAATAAGGAGTTGTGCCTATGGAAGTTCGGACGGTAGTGCGGTAACCCAACAAAGCAAAGGGTAATCTCTCGTGCCATTGTCTGGATCCTTCCACCATCTTTCGCAGTATCTTCTTGATATTCTTATTGGCTGCTTCGACTGCTCCATTCGCCTTGGGACGATATGGGGTGGAATTGCGGTGTGTAATCTTGAATTGTTGGCATACCTCTCTCATCAGGCTGCTATTAAGATTCGCACCGTTATCCGTGATGATCACTTTTGGGATCCCAAATCTGCAGATGATATGGGAATGAACAAAGTCCACCACTGCCTTCTTGGTTACTGATTTGAAGGTTTTAGCCTCAACCCATTTGGTGAAGTAATCAATGGTCACTAGAATGAACCTATGACCGTTGGATGCTGCTGGTTCGATGGGCCCAATGACATCCATGCCCCATGCTACAAACGGCCAGGGTGCTGACATCGTATGTAACTCTGTTGGCGGAGAATGAATCAGATCTCCATGTATCTGGCACTGATGGCATTTCCTTACAAAAGTGATACAGTCGTGTTCCATGGTGAGCCAATAACATCCTGTTCGAAGGATCTTTCTTGCCAATACATATCCGCTCATGTGTGGCCCACAAACTCCAGCATGTACCTCTGCCATAACCGTCGTTGCTTGACTGGCATCTATGCATCTCAATAATCCCAAATCCGGGGTTCTTTTGTACAATACTCCTCCACTGAGGAAGAAACCATTCGACAAACGCCGAAGGGCTCTTTTTTGGTCTCTAGAGGCATGTTCTGGATATATCCCCATTCTGAGGTATTCCTTGATATCATGAAACCAGGGTTCGCCATCTGCTTCTTCTTCTATGGCATTGCAGTAGGCGTGCTGATCACGGACCTGGATGTGTAGAGGATCAACATACATTTTGTCAGGGTGGTGCAACATTGATGCTAAGGTGGCCAAGGCATCCGCAACCTCATTGTGAACTCTCGGGATGTGTTTGAACTTCACCGATCGAAATTGCTTGCTCAGATCATGCAAGCATTGTCGGTATGGTATGAGCTTTAGATCTCGTGTTTCCCATTCACCCTGAATTTGATGTACCAAGAGGTCCGAGTCTCCCAAGACCAAGACGTCTTGGACATCCATGTCGGCAGCCAAGCGCAGACCCAGAATGCAAGCCTCATATTCGGCCATATTGTTGGTGCAATAGAAGCGTAGTTGAGCCGTAACAGGATAATGCCGTCCTGTTTCAGAAATGAGTACTGCTCCTATTCCAACCCCTTTCGCGTTTGCAACTCCATCGAAGAAAAGCTTCCAACCCGGTTCCTCAGGCAATTCCAACTCATTTGTATGCATTACCTCTTCGTCAGGAAAATACGTTCTTAAGGGCTCGTATTTTTCATCAACGGGATTCTCTGCCAGCGCCTGGGCTTTCATGGCCGTCCTCGTTACATAGACGATATCAAACTCTGAGCAGAATTTGCCATTTTGCCAACCTTCCCGTGGGCATAGGTTTCTGAAAGATATACTTCAATGGGTCCAAGCGGGATATGAGATAAGTAGTGTACGAAGACAGGTAGTGTTTCAACTTCTGAGCTACCCAAGTTAGGGCGCAACATGTTTTCTCGAGTTGAGTGTACTTGACCTCATGTACTGTGAATTTCTTGCTAAGATAGTAGATGGCTTGCTCCTTCCTTCCTGTGTCATCATGTTGCCCCAATACACAACCAAATGAATTTTCCAAGACCGTCAGGTAAAGAATTAGGGGCTTCCCGGGCTTAGGCGGGACCAATACGGGTGGATTAGACAGATACCCTTTGATTTGGTCGAAAGCCTCCTGACACTCTGCCGTCCAACCTACTGCAGCATCCTTTCTCAGCAGCCGAAATATGGGCTCACAAGTTGCTGTGAGTTGAGCGATGAACCTGCTGATGTAATTGAGTCTACCCAGCAAACTCATTACCTCTGTTTTGTTCCTTGGCGGTGGCAAATCTCAGATGGATTCAATTTTGGATGGGTCTAACTCAGTTCCCCGTCGACTGACGATGAATCCTAGCAACTTTCCTGACGGAACCCCGAATGCGCATTTGGCCGGGTTAAGCTTGATATCATACCTCCGGAGTCTTTGGAAAAATCTCCTTAGGTCTGCTACATGGTCCTCCTGACGCCAAGATTTGATGATCACATCATCGACGTACACCTCGATTTCTTTGTGTATCATGTCATGAAACACAGCAGTCATTGCTCGCATGTACGTTGCCCCGGCGTTCTTTAACCCGAATGGCATTACCCGATAGCAGTAGGTTCCCCATGGCGTAATAAACGCTGTCTTCTCAGCATCCTCTTCGTCCATTAGGATCTGATGATAACCCGCATAGCAATCCACAAAGGATCCGATCTCGCGCCCAGCGCAATTATCGATCAGGATATGAATGTTGGGTAACGGAAAATTGTCCTTGGGACTTGCTTTGTTGAGGTTGCGGTAGTCGACGCACACCCTGATTTTTCCATCCTTCTTTGGGACTGGCACCACATTGGCCAACCACTCGGGATATCGAGTGACCCGAATGACCTTTGCCTGCAACTGCTTAATCACCTCTTCTTTGATTTTTACACTCATTTCTGTTTTAAATTTCCTTAGTTTTTGCTTGACCGGAGGGTATGCCGGGTCAGTGGGCAATTTGTGAACCACTAAATTTGTGCTTAATCCAGGCATATCGTCATAGGACCATGCAAAAACATCTTTGAATTCCATGAGGGTTCTGATCAATTCTTCCCTGACATTCGGCTCAATGTGGATGCTGATTTTGGTTTCTTGGACGTTATCAGCGTCTCCTAGGTTTACAGCCTCAGTGTCATTTAGGTTAGGCTTGGGTTTTTCTTCAAATTGGCATAATTCTCGGTTTATCTCTTCGAAGGCTTCACCTTCATCACATTCAGATTCATCATCACAAACGACCTCTTGCATCATTGAGTCAGATTCAGATTGATTTATTAGACTAGGTCGAAGATCCGCTGTGCATGCCATGTCATTAGAACCAGTAAAAAGAGAACTGTTCAGAAAGAAAAAGAACAAAACAAAATTAAAATTGGACAAAAGAAAAGAACTTTATTAAACTTGCGGGATAAAAGGGTTCACACTTTTACAAAAACGAAAGTAAAATTTGGATTACACCCTTGAATAATCCGAACAAACAAACAAACAAAACATAAATCAAAGCCTACTACCAAGACTCCCCTCGGACAAGAAGAGGAGTAACTGTCCAATTGTTGGTCTTGGCCTCAGGCCCCACAAACTGTATCTCTGCTCTGCTGGAACCTTCTCCAGCTTCCACCATACTGACATCCGCGAATAGCTTCTCAAAACTCTGATTCAGGTCTTCATTTATACCGATCAAAGGTCCTAGAATTTTTGGGACCGGTGACCCCTTGGCACTTGCTTTGACAAAAGACCTTGAGAGGCGTGGCACTGGTTTAGGCAGAAACCAGACCCTCTTCTTCATTTTTCACGCTTGCTTCCTATCTGCTGCGGTTGGTTTGAACCCCAATCCGAAAGTTTCCAGATTTTTAGGAAGGGAGACAGGTTGGACAATCCCTTGAAGCTCGACTCCCAGGCCTTTTCCCGGCACAAATCCATTACCCAGCATTTCTGAGACCATCATGACCGTTGCGGCAGCTACCCTAGGGTGCGGGATGATTTCTCCTTCAGAAATTTTGTTGGCCGACCCTGTATCGAAAATCTGGTAGACCCAAGGACCTTTGTCATCAGCGGTCTCTATGAAAGGTACAATGGTTCCGCCCATGGTGCACGTTGTATCCTCGCCGTGTAACACGACCTCTTGTCTTTCCCACTCGAACTTCACCATCTGATGTAGGGTGGAAGGCACCGCTTTGGCTGCGTGAATCCAGGGTCGTCCTAACAGCAGGTTATAAGAAACTGTGGCATCTAACACCTGGAATTCCATGGTAAACAGGACTGGACCAATGGTCAGTTCAAGTACAACATCCCCTACAGTAGCTGTTCCGTTTCCGTCAAACCGTCGGACACAGATACTGTTCTTGTGGATCCTTCCGTGGTCGATCTTTAACTGGTTCAAGGTAGATAGTGGGCAAATATTGGCGCTTGAGCCGTTATCCACCAATACTCGAGTTACCACCGAGTCTTCACATTTCACAGCTAGGTATAGAGCTTTATTATGCTCCGTACCCTCCACCGGCAGGTCATCATCTGAGAATGTTACCCTGTTCACTTCGAAAACCTTGCTGGCAATGGTTTCCAGGTGGTTTACAGAAATCTCACTGGGCACATGAGCTTCGTTCAATATCTTCAACAGGGCCCGACGATGCTCCTCAGAATGGATCAGTAACGACAACAGTGAGATCTGGGCCGGTGTTTTTCTCAGCTGTTCGACCACAGAATAGTCTTGTACTTTCATCTTCCTCAGGAACTCTTCAGCCTCTTCTTCGGACACAGGTTTCTTGGTTGCAACTGGGTTGGCTCTTCTTAGCTCTGCCGGAGCAAAACATCGACCTGATCGAGTCAACCATTGCGTTTCACAACTGACTTCTTCTACCTGTTTTCCCTTGTACATCACCACCGCCTTTTCATATTTCCAAGGCACAACCCTGCTGTCAATCATCGGCAGTTGGACCACAGGCTTTATGGTCACCAGTTCTCTACATACCCCTTTTAACACGACTGTCGGTGTGGGCGGGATCCCTGATATTACCAACTTGCTTGGCTCGGGTTTTCTTGTTATGGCGGACAGGCTCTTTCCCAATATCTCTACTGGCTTGACGCTTTCTCCCTGTGACTGTACCTTCGTTCCCCTACTGGTTGAAACTTCCTTTGGGGCGGCTTGAATCATCATCACTGTTTGTGAGGGTTTTCTCAACTCTCCTCCCTCATACACCAACTCAATCATGTGAGTTTCGTGGTGCGCTGGTAGTGGGTTTTGGTTGATGTTAGGAGCTTCTGGTGTCTGAACCTCGATCTTATTGGTGTCAATAAGATCCTGTATGGCATGCCTTAACTTCCAACATTTCTCGGTGTCATGCCCGAGCATCCCTGAGCAGTATTCACAACTGATTGATCGATCTAAATTCTGAGGTGGGGGATTTTGTTCTCGAGTCTGGACAGGACTAACCAAACCCAATTGCCTCAGCTTGTGGAACAAAGCGGTGTAGGTTTCTCCCAGCTCCGTGAAAGTTCTCTGCTTCCGCAACCTGTCATTCCTAGCATCTGGATTTCCCCGAAAACCTGCCCCTGAAGGGTTTCTATACGCCCTTGGTGGAGGGTAGGTGTTTTGTGGTGGTGCATATATGTTCTGGGGAGCCGGTGCGCGCCATTGTGGGCGAACCGGAGGCTGAGTGTATGCCTGGGCTTGGTGTACGGAACAATGTGGTTCTCGAGGTGGATAGAAATTTTGTGGTGGGTTGTATGGGTATTCTGACCTGTGAGGTCTGGGTTGGTTGTAGTGCGGCCTGCCAGCCCTGGACCAACTGCCTGCCTCGATCGTGGCAACCTCTTCTTTCTTTCTTCTCAGCGCACCTCCCGTGCCGCTTTGAATAGCCTGGGTTGTGGCTTTGAGTGCCGAATAGTTCAAGATTTTGTCAGATCTCAGACCCTCTTCTATCATGACCCCTATCTTGACCACCTCGTTGAAAGATTTTCCAACTGTTGTCACCAAGTGACCAAAGTAGGTTGGATCTAGTGTCTGCAAGAAATAGTCCACCATCTCTCCCTCTCTCATGGGAGGATCGACTCTAGCTGCTTGTTCTCTCCAGCGGAACCCGAACTCGCGAAAACTTTCCCCGGGTTTCTTCCCAGTTCTCAATAATGTGAGACGGTCAGGGACTATCTCGAGATTGTACTGGAAATGACCTGCAAAAGCCTGCGCCAGATCATCCCACGTGTACCACCTGCTGGAATCCTGCCTGGTATACCATTCTAGTGTAGATCCGCTCAGACTTTGGCCGAAATAAGCTATCAGCAGCTCATCCTTGCCACCTGCCCCTCTCATTTTGCTACAGAATCCCCGCAAATGTGCCATGGGATCACCGTGCCCTTCATATAAATCAAACTTAGGCATCTTGAAACCAGCCGGGAGTTGGACGTCTGGGAAAGGGCACAGATCTTTGTATGCTACGCTGACTTGATTGCCCAATCCGTGCAAGTTCCTGAAGGACTGCTCCAGGCTTTTGAACTTTCTCAACACTTCATCTTGTTCAGGGGCCTTAGCCGGCTTCTCAATCTCTACCGGCACTTCCAAATGTGGATTGTAAGCCTGTGGTTCGGGGGCATGAAACGTAGGCTCGGGGGATAGTATTGTGTATCGTGAGCCTGAGCTCACTGGTCGTTCTTTGCAAAGGGGCTGATGTTGGTCCCACAAAAATGGGAATATTGGGTGTTGGGAGAGGTTGATGGGGTGGTGGAGCTTGGGAATCATGAGGGCTTCTTTCTTGATGATAAAGGGGATTTGGGCGGCTTGTGGAAGGGTCGGAGTGAGGGTATTCTGGCATGTGTCCCAGTGTTTCAGGGCTCTTTTGTGTTTTGGCTATGGCTAGCTGCATTGCATTCATCTCTAGTCCCATCCTTTCAATCTTTTCCATCGCTTCTTTTAACAACTGGCTCATCGGCCTTTCTTCCTCATTGCTATTCTCCGAAGTAGTCATGCTTGTTGCTACCGGTCCTTTGGATCTGGTTTGGTATGAGTGTGTTGCCAGAATTCTTTAACAACTAACTGTCTGGTATCAGACAACAACAAACTTTGTTAGCGTTAGAGCTTAACAGATTTGATTATAACACATAGAGGATGCAATGCTCCTAGGCAGTTAACCGTTTCTACATGCTTTGCTTCAAACAACACGCGTCATCCCGGCTTGCTCAGTTGTCCCTTTTTTATTTGTTTTTGTATTTTCTTTTCTTTCTTTATTAAAAGCGGTCGAATCTTATGGGGATTGCCTACGTATCACGTCCCCGCGTGAATCAGACCAGGCGTAGTTCTGCCATGAGGCTAACATTTATATAAAAAGATGAACAAACATTACATTTGAAAAACTTTGTAAAAACAATGTCTTGAAATACACACATTCAAATTGAAATAAAAAGATACAATTCTTAACATCTCATAACGTGCCCCACTTTCCACTTGTGTTGTAACTTATTAGATCATTTGCTCAAGGCGGGGCTTGACCCGGATGACCTCCCAATGTTCGATACATCCTTTCCAACTCCACTGCTAGATGACGGGCAAAGGTGGGTGCATGCTCGGTAAACCTTTCATAATTCATTCCTTGGCAGTTTACATAACTTTGAGAGGTGTAGACCGCCAGGTCGTGGATCTGTGCCCTGAAATCTTGGAGATGTTGGCCTTGATTCTGCAATTGCTGCTGGCGAGTGGTGGCTATATCTCGGATACGGCCTTCACGATCTAGGGCTGACTCTAATAGAGCTCGGAGTCTGGCCTGCTCTAATCTCATCTGCGCTCTTTCTCTATCAGTGTCCGCTTGTTGATGCTCTCTGTACCTTCTTGCCTCTTCTAGTTGTGCACGAAGTTGGTCTTCTGATCGTATCCAATGGTCTTTTTCCTTCTTGAATTGTGCCCTGTCTTTCTTGGATTGCCTATCTTGGCGTTCCTTATCAGATCTGGCTTCTTCGTTTAATTGTTGGATCCTTTCTTTTGCTTTGCTCAACGCCCTTTCTTTTGCAGCAAGAACGGAATCATAATCTTGCATTCTTTCAAAAAGATTGGCGATAGTTTTTTGATCCTTCCAATTCCTCATTGGCGTTTCAGAAGCCTTTTTCATTTTCAGAAATCGAGCATGAAGACTTTCATTCTCACAGGCTAGACTCTTCTTCTCGCCTTCAGCTTCTTGTGCTTGCAAATCCTTCTCCAGACTGAGGTTCCTTAGATTTTCCTTTAGGGCATAGATAGTTGCTTTGTACCCCTTCTCTTTTTCTCCCCAGATCAACCGCTCTTGGATTTTATCATTAAAGTTTTGAATATGGGGTCTTTTAGTTGGCCTTCTCAGCTCAGGTTCTGGTACATCATCCACGCGAGACCATTTCTCGAACCACCTTGCATATCCAGGATTTATCTCACCCTTTGTAGTGTCTGGGACTTGAGTATCGCTTTTTAAGTATCGACATCCATTCCACATCTGCTGAAGTAACGCCTCAGGAATAGTGGCCTCTGGGTGTAATTCGATTTCTTGCGTACTCAAATCTTCATCATCAGGAACTACTTGATATCTTCCTAGTTGTCTTAGGACTCTCAATGGCGCGTATGGCTGGATGCTTCTCAATCCCAATAGTAGCAGATAACTATTTGAGTTTGACATATGTATCACTTCCCTCATCGGTAGCCATCCCAGAGTCCATTCAATTTGATTTGCCGTTAGAGCCCTTAGCCGAGATACCCATGCTTCTATCCCTTCTGGAACCTGATAATTTTTCACTCTTTCCTCATAACCCTCGATGTAATTATCGTTGCTTGGCCCATACTGTATGATCTTGGGTTGTTGTTGGAGATGTTCAATCAGCCACATTTGCAACAAAATTTTGCATCCTTCGAAGACTTTCGCTCCTGCTTTACATAAAGTCAAAGCCCGATAAATGTCTGAGAGAATGATGGGGACAAGAGTGTGGTTTTCCTTGGTGGTGAGGATTTGCACAACTTTTGCGGTGCGAATATCGATTGTTCGTTCTTTGTTCGGGAAGACCATGATTCCTAGAAAAGCCACCATGAAGGCGAAGCGACGGTGAACCTGCCATGCGTCTTTGTCTTGTTTGTTAGTAAGGCCTTTCTCATGAATTTCGAACCCATCTGACTTTCCGAACCTTGAATACAAAAAGTTGAAAGAACAACATCCGTTGACGACATTGCTTTTCCTGATTTGACTGCTGATGTTCAGAAGACCGAAAAATCGATGTACCGAGGGAGCCTTCGTGAATATCAAGCTTTGATTCCTTAAACTTCCGTCAAAACCAACATATCCAGCTACCTCCTCTAATGTAGGAGTGAGCTCGAAGTCAGAGAAACGAAAGACATTGTGAACAGGGTCCCAAAAAGTTACTAATGCCGCAATCAGATCATCACGGGGTTTAACTTTCATAATATCCGGGAGATTTCCCAAATGCTTGATGACCCACTTTTGACCATCTTCGCCTAATTCACACCACCACATTTGAAGCTGGAATAGAAACTCTTCTGTATTTGCGGATGAGGGGTTTTGTGTGGTGCTCATTTTGTATCTGAAATTTAATTTAATAAAGTCAAGACTCATTTTGAAAACATACTCTAATCATTTTCAGTCAAAACTATTTTCAAGATTTAAAACTATTTTTTTGGAATTTTTCAAACTATTTTCAAGATTAAATACCTTTCAAGATTAAATACCTTTATTTCAAGATTTGAAAACTATATTTTACTTTAAAAAAAAACCATTTTATTCCTCCGCTCTTACCATGATTTCATTTAAGCCGGTCAGCAAGCATGTTCGAGGCAAATGAATGCACATATAGCAAGTAGGATGCATCAGGATGATCTTTTTATTTTCGGTACACCTGTCCTAGACAGACCCAACCCCGGTGTTGAGCCTCCAAAGTCAAATGCACGTGATGCAAACAAACGTTCCTACTAGGGAGCCGGCATGAAGCTGAGTTATTCTAGGTAAAAACCTGAGGCGTATTGTTCTAAACCTGGCTTACCCAAACGGACAGTTCGAGCCGAAGCGGGGGCAACGTACCGGGAGCACGAAAGCTCTACCCAGGTTTTTCTTCAACATCCCTACTACACTCATGGCGGTTGATTTGCGCTAGTTTCAGCCATTGAGATTTCTTTCACCACCAGTCTCCCACGGCGGCGTGTGTCAAACCCACCGACCCTTTTCTTCTTACACTTCTTTTTCAACAGTGATGGCGGAGTTGAAGAGGAAAAACATAGGAGGAGGGAGCAGACAAAACAAAGGTCGAAAAGACTTTAAGAAGAGAAAACAAAATTCACATGATGGTAAAGATGGTAGAAGAAAAGGTCCGCGTTTGCCTAATGCTATGTTAAAGGAGCTTCAATTACCTAAAAGGTCCAATGAATACTCCGATGAAGACATTGCTTCTGATGATGAAGCTGTTAATGATTTTTATGAATATGAAGAAGGGGTTGCTGAAGAAGAATCCAAGAAAAATAAACGATTTGACCCTGTTGAGAATTTCCAGTATGAGCTTCCCGATGACTTTGAGGTACTTAAAGCCTTTTATTTTGTGCTTTTGAGGTCTATTTTTGTAGGAAAGTTTTGATCTTTGGCTGAATTTTCTTATGTCTGAGTTTTATTATGGAAGAATATCGTTGGACTTGAATGAATTTCATAGGGAGGAATCAGTTAACAATATGCTAAAATAATATTTTGAAACTACACGAAAGTTAATAATGTTGCAATCCCTTATTGAATGGTGAAAAAGAGGACACCTCAGTGCATTAGACATCCCGCGTTCATGCACGGACCGGGAAGGGTCGCACTCCGATGGGTGTGATGTAGACAACCTACCCCAACTCAAGCATTAGTGGCTTCATGGCTCGAACCCATGACCTATAGGTTACACGGAGACAACTTTACTGATGTTCCAAGTTCACTTAGATTGAATTGCTGGAAGCAAAAAGTGCCAAAATGTTTGGAACAAAAGGGGTGCTATTTTTTTTCCTTTTTAAATGGTGGCAAAGGGTGCATACATGAATTATGCATGACGATCTTCAGAAAGGGGAATTGGCCTATGCAGCAGTTGTTTACTTTGTTGTAGTCAAACCGAAGATGTCAACCACCTATTTCTTCACTGTTCATTTACCTCACAAATATGGAGTTTCTTTTGGAGTATTTTGGGGGTCACCTAGAAAATGCCAGTGACAACAAAGGAGTTATTACAGAGTTGGCGCCTAAGAGGTTCAGAAAAGGCAAAGAGGAAAACCTGGAACACAATCCCTTCAGTGATTTGGTGGATAGTTTGGAAAGAAAGGAATGCTAGAGTTTTTGAGAGCAAATCGGAATCTGTAATTACCATTAAATACAGATGTATATCTTGTTTATTTTTTTGGCGCAACATGGCTGTTGCAAATGGCATTGAGGCGATGGTTGACTTTTTGAGCTCATTACACGACTCGTAATGCAGTCTACTGTTGTAAATACTTCCACAACACATTCTAATTATTGAAATCAATAAACTTTAACAATCAATTTTTTTTTGATTTGCATTAGCTGCACAAGATGGGAATAGAGAAATCAATTTTTTTGGGGGGCTTTGGTTTATTTATAAGCATTGAACTTTTCCATGTAGGATGAAAATGTATCATCAGATGAAGGAGATGGTGATGAAGACGAGGATGGTCGGCGAGGAGAGGATGATGAGGAAGAGCATGATGGAAGGCATTCACGGTTATTGCAAGAAATCACTGGTCTTCCGACTGATGCTTTTGATGGTAAACTTCCTTCCCACATTTCTCGTGGTTAATGCTTGCAATTACTAGTAGAATATGATGTGTTTCTTCAAAGTCATTACATGGCATTTCTTTGTATACATTGTGTGATCCAAGATGAGAAGGACTGATCAAAAGATCTCTGAATTACTAGTAGAATATGATGTGTCTCTTCAAAGTCATTACATGGCATTTCTTTGAATACATTGTGTGATCCAAGATGAGAAGGACTGATCAAAAGATGTCTGAATGATAGGAAAGAAGAAGAAAAATGATGTTATTATGTCCGAGGCATATCCAGAGTCTGAATATAATCCCAGTCGTGATATTCTGGATGGAGATGGCCGCATTAGCGTCCAGGATCTTCTCGGCCCTCTCCAGGGGAAGTTTGGCTATAGCAAAGTTAGAAAGAGCATGAGTCGGATGGAGAAGAAGTCCATACCCATGCATGCACCTCTGCCGAAACCAGATCAACAGAGATTGGAAAGAAAGGTAGCTTATGATTTTAGCAAGAAAGATGTTACGAAATGGGAACCTCATGTCAAAAGAAACAGAGAAGCAACAACTATCTATTTTGACGAAGATAAGGACGTGGGATTTTCTACTGTAGGAGCTATAGCTGCTGAATTTCAACCACGAACTGATTTTGAGAAAGAAATTGCTTCTCTTGTTAATGACAATGAGATTGTTGAAGCTCATAGAAAAGATGGTGCAAGGCTTCTTGAACTGAATAAGGTATAGAGGTCATAAAATTTTACACCCCTTATTTCATACTAATGGTTCTTCATTTAGTTTTCTTAAAGCAAAACGGTGTCTGTAAATTTTTTAATTATATTAACGTGTACCACTTTGGCAGATATCTGTAGAAGATGTAAGGGACCGCCAAGACCAGCTTGCTAAGATGCGTAGTCTTCTTTTCCGTCATGAAATGAAGGCAAAACGAGTCAAGAAGATAAAATCGAAAGTGTATCATCGTTTGCTGAAGAAAGATAGATTGAAACAAGCAGGTACTGCAGTTGAAACTGATCCAGAAGCAGCCAAAGAGCAGGCAGTGAAACAAGAATTCAAAAGGGCAGAGGTAATTTCTTTCATTACCTGCGCGAACTTACCTAGGAGTCTTTTCTGCTTTTCAGGTTATTTACTGATTGAGTTTGTCTCTTTGGAGACTAAATTTTATGTAGGAACGCATGACGCTGAAGCACAAGAACAGCTCCAAGTGGGCAAAGCGCATCTTACAACGTGGCTTGGATGTGCAAGACGATGGAACTCGAGCTGCTATTACTGAACAACTGAATCAACATGCCCTTTTGACAAGAAAAGCAAATAACATGAAAGAGAGTAGTAGTAGTGAAGAAAGCAGTGATGACGATGACCTTGATGAGACTTCTGATGGATCAGATCAGGACGCTGCAATGAAACTGTTGAAGAAAGCAAAGGACAAGACTGTTGAAGTCTTAGATGGGGATGAAGAATTGCCAGCGTCAGGAGTGCTTTCTTTACCTTTCATGGTAATTTCATCAATCTTTCCTTTGCACCACTACTTGCTCTTAATTTTTTGACGTTTGGAATTTCATTTATGGTTATGCATCTCAGATTGTTTATGTACCATCTTGAAACACTGTGATGTCACAGGTCCGCGGATTGAAAAGAAGGAAAGAAGCGGCCGATGAAGAAGCAAAGCTTGCTCTAAAAGAGTATGAGTCATCATTGAAGGAATTCGAAGAGAAGAACGAGCCAAAAACTCAAGGAACAAATATTTTGAGTGGTAGGAGAGTTTTTGGAGCTCAAAAAAAGCAGGAACTTGTACCCAAAAAGAAAGCGACATCAGACAATTACTATGGTGACAGTGATAGTGAAGGTGAGAGAGATGCCAGAGAAACTGGCATTACTGCTCGTGAAGAAAATAATTTTCCCGAGAGGGAAGTTCATTTTGATCCCAGTTCACTTCGTGTAGAGTCTGAGATTGGTCATGATTCTCTGTTTAAGGTAATTGCTTCATGAACTTCATCAAATCCTGCAGTACCATCTCATATTGCTCTCTTTTCTGCGTTGTTTGAGGTGTTTAAAGTTTGAATTTGTTCTGGGTTTCAGAGTTTTGAGGACATTGCGAGAGAACCATGCACAAAGACTTCATACGAAGTTTCCATTTTTGCTGACGACTCGTGGAAAAAGGTTCAGCTTTTGTTTTCGCAAAAATCAATTTTCTTACTCCTTTTAGCAAATTTAGTCTTACTGGTTTATTTGGTGAACAGATGAATGATTCTTCAGTTAAAGGGAAGCAGACAAAATCTGCAAATGCAAAAAGTGCGATGGCTTTACAGATAACAGAACCTGTTGCGAGTGAACCTGAAGGGGAGGTAATCTCTCTATATGCTGAATCCACAATGCACTTTCTCTGACCTGTTTGTTGCGAAAGCTTTGGATTTTGCACCCCTAATGTGTGCTCTTTTTTGTGATTTACACATTATCATCATCCTAATATGTTTGGTGACTTGCTCCCTATCTCTTTATTTCCTTGGTAAACAATAAAGACACTTTCTTTCTCGATTATTCCTGAGCGCGCAATAGGGAAGATACAAATAAGAAAAAGAAAAAATATGGTGGTAAATAAAATAAAATTATCACGTATTAATCCAAAAAAATATCTTTTATTTTCACCACAGTTATGTATGCAGTGGAGAGTGACAAGAGAAATGAACTTCGCACTATCCGAGAGAATAGAAATGAAGGTGGTTTTTTTCCTCCACTATCATGAAAATGGCTGTAAGCTTAAATACGAAATGGTTACAGTACTTCCAAGTTCCAGCAGCTAGAGAAGTTCAAGATTGTATATCTTCTATGCTTTATTTTACCCTTTCTTACTTTTCCATTTCTTCTATGTAACTTCTCCGGATTGCGTTTCTTAATTGATAAATCTTACTCTTTCGCTTTGTATTTTCTATCTTTGCGATATGATAACAAAATCTGCCTTATTTTCTGCTTCAATGTCATCAGTGTCAAATTAGCAGATTGTAACATCTGCAGAAATAGGGAGAAAATTGGAGCAAGCCCCTTTACACTTGCTTTATTTTGTACTTCAATGTCCATTTTGAAAAATAGGAGAAATGTAAATATATTTTCTGAACTTCTGCAAATCGACTAGGCCCCTTTGCAATTGCACTTGCTAAAGCACAAAAGGTTTAACAGCTGAGCAAAAGAATGTGGACATTAGCAAGCACCAATTCAACAGAATGTGAATAATAATCAATGAAAAGAAACAAGACAGAGAACATTAACGGAATGTTGTTTCCTCTTCAAAGTTGAGTTACATTAGCATGGTGGCTGGTGGGTACCTGATTTGTCTTGTTATGCGAAAAAATTCCTTAAGAATTGTTTATGGTGAAAGTGCTCAAGAATTTTATCTTGGGACCTCTAGATTTCTTCAGATAGTTTACTGCATATGCTGTCTCTGGCAGATGTGGTTTCCTGCCCAATATGTAATATTGTTTTTTCCCTATCTTGCCCTCATGGATAATCAAGAAAAGAGTGTTTTAATTATTTTACAAGGAAATAGGGAGATTATAGTGCAAATTAAAAAAGAAAGGCTAGGGTGTAAATAAAAAAAGAGCACACATAAGGGGTGCAAAACACAAAGAATTCATTTGTTATTATTGACTCTTAATTCTGCTTGCAGGAAATTGATGAGGATAATGATACAGATAGTGGAGGAGAAATGGTTGATGGGATTTTATCTGTTGGGACTAAGTCCACATATGAAATCCCATCTCAGGAAGAACTTATTCGGCGTGCTTTTGCTGGTGATGATGTTGAAGACGACTTTGAGAGAGAAAAACAAGATGCCTTGAATGAGGAAGTTCCCGAGCCTGAAAAACCCCTTTTACTGCCTGGTTGGGGCCAATGGACCAATATACAAAAGAAGAGAGGTCCACCTTCTTGGATGCTTGCAGAACATGATATTGCCAAAAAGAAAAGGGAAGAAGCTCTCAAGAAGAGAAAAGATGCAAATTTGAATCATGTTATTATCTCCGAAAAGAGGGATAAGAAGGTTGGTCATAGACGTATTTCATCCTTAACCTGATTTAAGAATAAACATTCTCGTGATTGATGTCTGTTTAGATTTTAGATGTTGAGGCTAAACCTAAGCTTTACTTATTGTGATTGCAGACTTATGTGCATGTGTGGAAAAAATTTATTGTGTTTGCCTTTTCCCTTGGCATTAAATTTTTTGAAACTAAAATCATTTTGGTTATAAAAAAAATTAGTGAAAATTAAAATCACTTTCTGTTACAGTCAAGGTTAGCAGTTAAAGAGAAGTTGGATTGCTAATCAAACAAAAGTAAAAAAAGAAAAAAAGGAAAAAAAAAAGAACAGACAATGGCAGAAAGCAGTAGAGAGTTTCAACTTCACCGTCGTTCATTTTACAGGAAAGGTTATGGACCTGCTGTCTTTTTGGAAACACTATTCTTAAATTTATGTAGATCATGCTGTCTGTGCTGGAGATTTTCAGACACTCATTGAAACATGCAGTTAGGTTATTTTCATTATTTAGCCACAACAAATTCTTCTTCATGTTCCCTACGCCTGTCTCAAGCCTGTTCAACAGATGCATGCTTAGACAACTTCTCTGTTCGTTACATGTACAGAGGGCTATTTCTTCAGTGTTGCTTGTCTTTGCTCAAAGTGTACAACTTTTACTGCGATTGACTCAATTTCTAATTTCTAATTTTCTGTGCAGGCTGAGAAGTTACACACGCCGACGCTGCCTTATCCCTTTACTTCCCAAGAAGTTTTTGAGCAGAGCATTCGGATGCCCATTGGACCTGAATTCAACCCCGTAACAACAGTTGGAGCTCTTACTCGCCCAGAGGTCCGTCCTCAATCATACTATCTAACTTTTGTTTTGCCTATCTTTCCATATCCTTGTTATTTCCAGAAGTATACAATCCTATATCTGAAACCCCCTCCCCCCCCCCCCCCCCCCACAAAAAAAAAAAAAAGGAAAAAAGAGAGTGACAAAGGGGCAATGCCTGTTATCTGAAATGTTAAAATCCAGTTGGATGAAATATATTCCTTTTCTTAGCCCTTTCCCTTTTTTGGTCATAAGATTTTCCTTTGTTACTTATCTATTTTGGTGAGAGGAGGGGTTGTTTTTGTAGCTGTGATCTGGAGGTGGTTTAGATGTTTTCTTTGCTTGTGTTATAATTCTCACAGGTGGTAAAGAGGAATGGTATTATCATAAAGCCTATCAAATTCGAGGAAGTAGATCCCCATGGAAGATCGGAGGACCACAAACGTGGTGGTATGCAGAAAAAGAAGGGTGGTAAAAGTAAGGGCAATAAAGCCACGAAAAAGAAAACCGTGTAGATTGGAACCTAACTGATTCGCGAGCTTTGACATTTTATAGAAGGATTCCTTTCGTTGTTTTCTAGCAGCTACGAGATCCCATGGTCGATAACCAGTGAATTTTCTCGCCATGTCCTTGTTTTGGCTCTGTAGTTAGGGGAGCCTCTTTTCTGCAGTTTTGATAGAAGAATTAGCTGCGGTTGCATACAGTGTAGTGAAGACTGGAGAATTATGAAGATGGAAGGCTTTGCTCTCTCTGCCCATGCAGCAAAAATAGAATTTTGTTGTGTAGTAAATCTGTAGGACAAAGAACAGGGTGAAATTGCCTACGAGTATGGTTACAGTTACGTATTTAATTATTTTTTTCCTGATACAAATTTGATTATTGAGTGTATTATGTTAGCTATGCTTGAATTTGAAGTATTTAAAGTGTATAATTGGTTCAAGTGAAGCAGATGGTATGCATCAGTTTTGTTTCATTGTGGTAAAGCTTAGATTTGGTTATATTTTTGTTATTATGACTATCGAGTTTTAAATGGTTATAAGCCCATTATCTCTTCAATGTGCGAAATATTTTTTGAAAATATTTCTGTTATCTGTCTTTGAATAGTTAGCCACTGGCAGCTAACTTTAAATTTTTCTGTGCTTGAGTAATAATTAGACAATTTTTACCTTTTTACCCTACAAAAGTTATGATATGTTTTATTTTACATGTCTTATGTGTAAAAATAAAGATCTCTGATTATAGCCTTATTAAACTTGTGGCTAATATTTTGTTTTCTATTAAGAAAATTAGCAGACACAAGTTTGAGAACAGATGGCTTTAATCCAACATTCTTTCAGCGGTGTTGGCCTATTATATGCGCAAATGTAGTTCGCCAATGGCAAATTTAGCTTGAAAATTGTGACTTCTCTGCCTCGCTGAATGATACTGTGCTTATTCTCATCCCTAAAATTGAAAACTCGTCTTCAGGGAAGGATTTAAGATCCATAGCCCTTTAGCTGTCGTTTGGTTACAATACGGTTTATGCTTTTATCCACTGTTTGGTATGTTGTATTAAAAATGACAATTGCATAATTTTTAAAAAGAAGGTATAAGTTATCCCGGCACTACTTATCCCACCCCCTACAAGGTATAAGTTATCCCGGTACTAATTTATTTCCGGGATAACTTATACCAGGTTTGCTAACCAAACAAAGTATTAAGGTAATATTAAATTTTTATACCACCACTTATACCTCATACCAAACGACTCCTTAATTGTTTGGCTATATAGTATTAACTTAGCAATTTCCTTTACTGTAGCACAATATTTGTTCGAACTGAAATTCCATATTAATAATTTTTTGAGTGTTTGATTCTCTACCATTGACAACCATTAATAAGTTTCGAAGTTTTGGATTGATATTCGCGTCTTCTCAAGATATTATTTGTTTAGATTGGGTGTTATTACAAATGACGGGGAATATCTTTTAGAGTTTATATCTCAATTTTGAGGGTATTTGATGAAGACTAAGTTAATTGTAGCTGAATTTTGATATTGAAACTCGAAGAGGAAGAAAAACATAACATACGAAATCCATACAAAATACATTTGAAGATTCTATGTTAAAAATTGCAATAAATTTGTATTATAATTGTATGAAAATGGCATTTAAGTTATATGCATACGAACTGAAACCGCATACAAAATACATAAAAGATATATTGTATGCAATTTGTATGCGAATTACATGAAAATTGTATAATATCGTATGAAGCATGACACACAAATTATAACTGACACACGTTTGAAGATGTATCAAAATGGTATTAAATTTGTATTATAGTTATATGAAAATTATCTTTAAGTTGTTAGTTATTGTAGTTGTATTATGAAAGTTATAAATAAATTATATACTATATAATTAGTTGGAAGAAATTTATATTTTAATTTGTGAGTTGTTATAGATACATTAAATTTGTATCAATTTTGTATGAATTAAGATGGGTTATATGAATTATCTGTATTCTTTAATCTTTACCACATAATTTGCTTCTGAGATAAACTAGAGGTTCTCTAACGCTGAAATATTCTAATTATTTTTCTTTAAAAAAAGATTTCCGCAGACAAAGTAGAGATATACCATTTTAATATAACTAGGAATTGATACTAAACAACCTGTTAATGTTTATAAGCGACACCAAAGCAGCCATGCAAATTGCTGCAAATCCAGTTTATCATGAATAGTACTAAACATATTAAAATTGACTGTCATTTTATTAGAGAAAAGATCTTACAAGGATTGATCACGACTAAGTACATTCCTACAAGAGATCAACCGGCTTACATTCTGACCAAATGACTCAATCGAGTTCAGCATGAATACCTCAATTCCAAGCTAGAAATTTTAAGTATTTTTGCACATCCTAGCTTGAGGGGAAGTGTTAAGAAAGGTGTTACATAAGTCTTTAAAGGGTAGGTTAGTCATTTTATTATACTCCACCAATAGGAATCTAGTAGGTGGTTAAGTTAGTTGGACAAGTGTATTATATATACACATGTGTATACACACACATACTGAATAAAAGAATAATATTTCCTTTCTGATTCAATCTTCTCAAACAGTTCCTCCACAACACCAACACTAGAATGCTTGTTAGATCTAGAAAATTTGCCTATTCCAGTAAGAACATGACAAGAAATCCATATATTGTACATGTAAATTAAATTAGAGGGCATATAGCTTGATGGATGAAATCCTTTACAACATGTAAGTTAATTAATAGAGATTCATCGCGATATTACGAGCAATGATGTAGAAAAAACTGTATAGTACTTATCAGGGGTCAAATTGTTAGGTGTTCAATTTTTTTTAAAAAAAAACTGTAGTAAGATGGTGTTGTGTGAAAGTAAGATATATTTTTTCTCACTCAAAGCGCAGATACGTTTCCTATCTTTCCTACCGAGTCTCGCAATCAAAACAACAAAAGATAATTGTTTTCAGCAAAACAAACAAGATACACTAGAATAATATAGGCAAAATCGTGGCAATATTATTAAGTGAATACAAGTAAAATCTTCTGGTGAGAAGTTTGCTCCGATGAGACACTACTATTACCTAGAATTGTTCTACTTTTCTATAAGTTCTATTGAGTAAACTTCATTCAATAAAGTTGTAAACTGATTGCTGCTCTCTCCTTCCCTGCGTTCTGGTTCCACCATTTATTATTCAAGATTGTGAAGATCAACAGCAAATTATGTCACCAAAATCGTCAATATCTACGAGCACATCATCAGCCCAGTTGATCTCTTCTTGGTAGTTGGAGCAGTCATTAATATAGCTGCTATTGTTATGTTCGTTCATCTTCTGAGCCTGGTCCATAACTTGATGTTTAGCTGCTTGACAAATTATTGCTGGTTGTACTGTTGCGCAGTAATCTTCATCAGGTCCATGCAACATATATAGCTCCGATCACGTTGGCAACATCTTGTTCCTCCATATTTACCCCATAATTTCTCTGATCTTGTATTCTTCTTGATTCGGCACACTACAATATCCTCTTTAGGAATGTTGTTTTCTATGAAGAAATCATCTCCCACGAAATATTCTTTCATCAGCCAAATTTTATTGTTCTCTCCTTGTTTAGTACTACTACTTTGAAACTTGAAACTTCTTCTAAACTCAACCACTGTTCCCTTGCCATTCTTGATAGGAAAACCTTTGATTTGGACTTTCCATGCCCCGTTGGCGCAAGTTCGACGAACCCTTGTATGTTCGCTCTTCTGTTTCTTCAACCGAGTAAAAAATAGCGAACCTTCTCTTCGGGATGATCAGAATTAGATATCGACAAGTTGGAAATTAGGGCATTCACACTCGCCCTTTAGCTGCTTGACAAAGTGCCAAAAAACTTTTAAGAAAGTTGATCAACTCTGCTTCAGTTGGGTGAAACCGAACACCCATGATACACCCACGACGTACATGTAACGACGACATGGTATATATATATGGTCGTCTCTTTTTCTTGCTTATAGAGAAAACACAAGAATGAGACAATAGTAATTGCCGCAGTAGCCAGTGGCGGAGCCAGAATTTTATTAAGGAGAGTCAAAATATAAAAAAATAAACTCATCAAGAAGTCAAGGGGTGTCATTATATAGTATATATACATATTTAAAAAAAAATTACCGAGCTATACAATGTAATTTTCTGGCGAAGAGGTGTCGGTTAACACCCCTTTGGTGCATGTGGCTCCGCCACTGGCAGTAGCAAAGACAAGAAATAAAACTACTACTGATACGTTTTCTCAAGTAACTCGACATATAACTCTTTCACATTTAAAATCCTATAAGTATAGTTCTTTGAAACATTGTAGCTAGATTTGAATAAAACAAAATTCTTTTAAAATAAATGTAATATATAAGGTACACATCTATGTTTATCTAAGTAACAAAAAAGAGTTTACAAAACCAAATAAAAGTTTACTTACATATATAATAAAGTAAACATACATGCTGGAGAAGAAACATCACAAAATCAGTCAATATTAAAAAAAAGTTATTTCTTTTTTTCTTCTTGAAGAATATTTGTTTAAAGAGTCAATTTGCATAAATGCACATCAAACAAATAACAAAACTATAACTATACAATTGCTATCATTAATTTCAATTTAGCACATTCAAGGAATTGAAGTGTATAAGCTGAAACCCTTAATTTAGCTGTAGTCAAACCAATATTTGCAAGGGTATAATATTTTTTTCGTTGAAGAATATTAGTATTGAATCATTAGATTATGTGAAAGATTTTTTTTCAAACTCAACAAGAGATAAATTGGTTTCTAATTGATAGTTTCTATAGCGTCTTTTAAGTGTAACAAAGAGTATATAAATTTTTAATACCCTATATATACAAAAAATTGTTCTTTGAATCATTAAATATTAAATTAGTTAATTATTATTATAAAAAATTGCATATATTGTCTTAAATTGTCAAGTAGTTTATTTTTCGACACCATACTTGGCTTAACCTCAATGCAAACTACTCAAATTGCATTCCAATTCAAATTCGAATATCATATATGATAACTTTATTGCTTTAATATATATATATATATAGATATAGATATTCTGTCCATTATTACACAAATCATTAAATATAAGAAAAGGTGCGTTCAAAGTCTAATTGTTTCTTTTTTACTTATTCATGCGCCTAAAGCGGCGTGTAAGCAAAATGTGCACTGTAAAAAAAAAAATTGATAAAAAAAAGGAAATAAATATTGTGGTTCATTAGGGACCCCCAAAAAGGGAAATAAAGAGCGCGAAACTGGATTTTCAAGCATAAAACAATTTTATGACATTCTAGTAAAGGTAATAAATTATTAAATTCCAATCGAAATATCAAACCTCATGTTACGAGACACAAAACTGAATGGACAAAGGATAGTTACACACCTCTTCTAACAAATCGAACCCAACCTATACAGTCATATTTTTGTGTAACAATTATTCTTTATCACGGTCTTTACTGTAACAATGAAGTTTTCTTTGGAACTAATTTTTCATATTATTATTATTATTATATATTTCTATAACAACATTTCACCATAATAAAAAAGACCATTATAAAGATGTTTGACTGCCAAGCAAAAGAAACTTTTAACCGTTAGTCCAGCTACCTCGATAACCAAAACCAATATAGGCAGAGCATTAAATGAGTTTGGAGCTGACAATAATAGAGAGGTCATAACTATATTTTCAAATTTTGAAATGCATGTGTTTCAATAGTAACTTCATACGATAATGATTGAGTTTATAGATATTTAGTGGATTTCCTAATACATAAAAAGTGTGATCAAATATGTATGCATTCACGTGACTCTATAGCTTATATGCTGGATTCGTCTCTATAGCGAGCAAGCTAATAAATTGCTCAAACAAAAGAGAAAATAAAAAAATCTTCAACATATAGAGTAAAGGAAACAAAAAGTCATACCTAAAAAGATCACTCACACCAATACATTGAATATATTGCATAAACAGTATACTTTGTATTCATTGCACAAACAACAATATTCAATCATAAACAACACAATAAGACCTTCCCCACATATCCCAAAAACATCACAATATAGGTATAACTGAGTTTAATATATTATGAAGAAATGCCAAATACAACTTTACTCAAGCCAACAAATATAGAAACTAACATTTCTGAAAATGCCACAAATTCCATTAAATTACAACAATAGAAGTGTTGGGTGTTCTATTTTTTCACCCAGTTTTCACCATTTTTACCATCGTGTAATCTACTTACTGACCTGTCATGAATCACTCTTTGATAACATGGGATGCTAATAATCAAATAATAATATAGCGTGTGCCAATAAAATACACTTCCATAAATAAAGTCAAGTATTTTAAAGCAAGTGCGTCCTCATCAACATCAACATACCCAGTAAAATTCCACTAGTGGGGTCTGGGGAGGGTAGGATGTACGCAGACCTTACCCCTACCCTGGAAGGATAGAGAGGCTGTTTCCAGGAGACCCTCGGCTCAACAGGAGATATAATAATTTCAAAAAGGCACGAAAGGAGAGATAGGTAACAACAAAAAAGCAAGAGAAGTGATAATAATATCTTAAAATAGACCAAATAGGTGAAAGGGAGTGCAATAATATAATCATATGCAAAATAACAAAATAGTGTGAACATAACATATACGGCTAGCAGACCTAGGCATAATTCTATCAGACTACCCGGTACAAAGAGGGAACAACTATGAACTACCCCTAGCCTACAACCCTAATGCTCGACCTCCACGCTTCCTATCAAGAGCCATGTCCTCGGAAATCTCGAGTCGCGCCATGTCTTGCCTGATCACCGCTCCCCAATTCTTCTTAGGATGCCCTCTACCTCTTCTCGTATCTGCCAAAGCCAACCGCTCGCACCTCCTAACCGGGGAATCTATGGTTCTCCTCCCCACGTGTCCAAACCACCTAAACCTCGCTTCCCGCATCTTGTCGTCCACACGAGCAACGCCCACCTTCTCCCTAATAACTTCATTCCTTATCTTATCCAGTTTAGTATGCCCGCACATCCATCTCAACATCCTCATCTCGGCTACTTTCATCTTCTGGATATGTGAATTCTTAACTGGCCAACACTCAGCCCCATATAACATAGCCGGCCTAACCACCGCTCTGTAGAACTTACCTTTGAGTTTCAATGGTACCCTCTTGTCACACAGGATTCCAGATGCTAACCGCCATTTCATCCACCCCACCCCAATGCGGTGCGTGACATCCTCGTCTATCTCCCCATCACCTTGGATAATAGACCCTAGGTACTTGAAACTTTCTCTCTTGGGGATGACTTGTGAGTCGAGCCTCACCACCCCGTCCGCTTTCCCCGACACACCGCTGAACTTACACTCCAGATATTCCGTCTTGGTCCTACTCAACTTGAAACCTTTGGACTCTAGAGCCTGCCTCCACACCTCCAATCTCTCATCAACACCGCTACGCGACTCATCGATCAAAACTATATCATCAGCGAACACCATACACCATGGCACCTCTCCTTGAATATGGTTTGTCAAGGCATCCATCGTCAGAGCAAATAAGAAAGGGCTAAGCGCAGATCCTTGGTGTAACCCCATAATCACCGGAAAAAGCTCGGTGTCACCTCCCGCAGTCCTGACCTGAGTCTTAGCTCCATCATACATATCCTTTATCGATTCAATGTATGCTACCGACACCCCTTTCACTTCCAGGCATCGCCAAAGAACATCCCTAGGGACCCTGTCATACGCCTTTTCTAGGTCAATAAACACCATGTGCAAATCCCTCTTCCTCTCCCTGTGTTTTTCCACCAACCTCCTTATCAGGTGGATAGCTTCCGTAGTAGAACGTCCCGACATGAATCCGAACTGATTTTCAGAAATAGATACCGCCCTCCTCACCCTCCCTTCCACCACCCTCTCCCAAACTTTCATGGTATGACTTAACAACTTGATGCCCCTATAATTATTACAATTCTGGATATCGCCTTTATTCTTAAACAGTGGAATCAATAAACTACACCTCCACTCATCTGGCATCCTCTTCGTCTTGAAAATAATATTAAACAACCCAGTCAGCCATTCTAAGTCCGCTCTACCCACGTACCTCCAAAATTCTACTGGAATCTCGTTTGGTCCTGTCGCTTTGCCCCGACTCATCTTACCCACCGCTTTCACTACCTCTCCAACCTTGATACACCTACAGTACCCAAAGTCACGATGACTCTCGGAGTGTCCCAACTCCCTTAGCACGATGCTACTGCTCCCCTCTTCATTCAGAAGTTTATGAAAGTACGTCTGCCATCTATGCTTAATCTGGGAGTCTTCCGTCAATACTCTGCCTTCCTCGTCTTTGATGCACCTCACTTGATCCAGGTCACGAGCCATCCTCTCTCTCTCTTTAGCCAGCCGAAATAGCTTCTTGTCCCTACCTTTGCCCCCAGTTCCTCATACAAATGGTCAAACGCAACAGTCTTAGCATCTGTGACCGCTAATTTTGCCTCTTTCCTGGCTTCCTTATACCTCACTCTGTTTGTTCTCCTTTGCTCCTCATCGGTACTCTCCACTAACGCAAGGTACGCCAGCTTTTTTGCTTCCACTTTACCTTGGACCACATCATTCCACCACCAGTCGCCTCAGTGCTTGCCATAGTAGCCCTTCGATACCCCTAACACCTCTCTTGACGCCTCCCTAATATAGTTCGCAGTCGCCGTCCACATAGCGCTAGCATCCCTACTACTCTTCCAGGCACCCATAGCCAACAGCCTCCCCTCCAACTCATGCGCATTATCCTTAGCCAAAGCACCCCACCTGATCCTCGGTTGACCCCGTACAAACCTCTTCTTCTTCTTTATCATGATACCAACATCCATCACCAGGAGCCTATGTTGAGTCGCGAGGGTCTCACTCGGGATCACCTTACAATCCTCGCATACCCCCTATCACACCTCCTGAGGAGGATATAACCAATCTGGGTCTTAGACACCATACTCCGGAAGGTAACCAAATGCTCCTCCCTCTTCGGGAAACTAGAGTTCGCAATCACCAACTAGAAGCCCTAGCGAAATCCAATAGAGAAGCACCACCTACGTTCCTATCCCCCAAGACGAAGCCACCGTGCACGTCGCCATAGCCCCCAGCCGACGACCCAATATGACCATTGAAATCCCCTCCTATAAATAACTTCTTCGTTGATGGAATACCCCACACCACCTCATCAAACCCCTCCCATAAGCACCTCTTAACCTCCTCGCCCAAGCCCGCTTGCGGAGCGTACGCGCTAACGACATTTAGAGTGCTCCCTCCAACTACTAACTTAATCGCCATCAATCTGTCATTCACCCACCTAACCTCAACCACTGGCTCCCTAAGCTCCCTATCCACCAAAATACCCACTCCGTTCTTGCCTTTCACGCGTCCGGAGTACCACAATTTAAACCCGTCTACATTCCTCGCCTTCGATCCTACCCACCTGGTCTCCGGAACACAAGCTATATTGACCTTCTTCTTCCGGAGAATCTTCGCTAGCTCTATGGACTTACCTGTTAACGTCCCTATATTCCACGATCCAATCCTCAATCTACAGGCTCCCTTGTTGCCTTTACCCCCTCTGGGCCCCGTCCCACCCCATGACCCATGCCCTACCCCCCGCCCCGACTACCCCAAGGACATGACCCTACTCTGCCATTACAAACCACAACCGTTATTCCTACGGTGGTCTAGACAAAAATACAACTACAAACAAGCAAAGCTATAAACTAGAATGTGACAAATATCCTAAACTACTACTACAACAAATTAACTTAAACAAATAGGTGAGGGGAGGTACCAACCAAACGATGGATTCAATAAGTTCTTGCCAATAACCACGTCCACTGAATAGAAACATTAAACTAAAAGCCCAGACCTGAAATTTTGACTTGCTATACTCCCGGTGCTGTGGGACCCGACGTCCAGCCCTTGGGACTACCAACCAGCCTGCCTGCTCTGTCGCGTTTGCTCGTACACCTCCCAACGTAATCGATCTGCTGGTTTGCTCGTATACCAGATCTGCTGCTGGCCCGATTCGCCGGAAAACAATGGCGGACCCTGTAAAACGTACGAACCCCGACGTCCAACAAAGTGCAACCTGGAAAACACACAAACACACAACGAAACCGAGAAAAAAAGACAAATGCTAGACTGTCACCGTCACCACCAGTGATACACAAATCTGCTGCTGGCCTGACTTACCGGAAAACAATGACAAACCCTATAACAGTGAAGCGACGCCGGGAAAAGAAGAAGGGCGACAAAAATAAAGTACAAAGGAGAAGAGGAAGCACAAAGAAGGGGGTTGGGGTTGACGTCGGAAAAAGGAACGGCGCCGGTGTAGCGTTGCTCGCCGGCCTAGTCCCTGCTAGGGTTAAGAAGAGGGTAGAAAGAGAGAGGGGAAGGAAAGGGGAAACGCGGAGGGAGAGATAGAGAGATAGAGAGATAAAGCAAGTGCGTGTGCGTATGAATATAAAGATATATAATTGGCAAAATACATAAATGACCCTTTAAGTTATCCACAACAATCAAGTGGACACCCCATTTACCTAGTTGACACCTCCAGTTATTTTTTAATATGTCTTATGGACACTCGTGTCTTGCAGATCTTATGAGTGAGTTACACTCGCTGATCACATGGAAAGTTAACAAATCAAAAGTGAAACCCGTAATTACTTAAAAAAATTTATCTTATATTAATAGAAAAGGAGAAGAGAAACACAATATTAATAAAATAGCAAAAACTAAATCAGACCCCTCCTCTCCCCCAAACATCTTCTTCTTCGTCACCAAAGGCCATCTTTCCACCAAATCGGACCGTCTTCCCCTCCTTCTCCCTCAGCCAAACTTCTTCTTCTTCTTCTTCTTCTTCATAGCCCACCACAATAAGAAGACTTGAAGAGATTAGTAGTTCGGTGGTTATTCGGCGGATAGGTGGTGGAAACGGCGAGAAGATACAAGTTGGGTGTGTTGTCTAAGGGTATTACTGTTCAAAAGGATGAAAAAAATATGGAGATCCGACCAGTGAATTGAAGGTGGTCGTCGAGTATAAGTGGTGTTCTTGTATAAGAAAATAAAGTCTGCTTATTGGAATTTGGAGCTAGATGAACCTATCTATGTCAAATTGAAATACATGGAATCAAAATCCAAAAAAAAAAAACTATATTTTAATTGACTCATAACTAAAAAATCATTTTCATGTTGAATTTCTAGTTTTTTTTTTTTTAAAATAATGGATTTGCTCATCTGAAAATTGTGCTGGGACTTCCTTTTCATGGTGAAGTTTGAGATTAATAGTTTAAGTGGGCTCCACCAGTTAATTAAAGAAATAAATATAATTTTTGGTGGCTTCACTTGCTGCAACGCGAGTGTAGTACATATATTTTGCCACGTCAATGTGAAGAGTTTAAGAAATACACTGAAAAATAATTTGAGGCGTCTACTAGACAAATAAGTCTGTGAAGGTGTCCATTTGACTGTGATGACAACTTAAAGGGACCATTTATATATTTCGCCTATATAATTTCATAAAACATCATGCACTCATGAGAGAGTTTTTTAAGAAAAAGACATAAAAACCCAAATAGGTAATTACTTTGACTTATTCAAACCATAGTCCAAGTAGCATTTTGGACATATATTTGAAGTTGAAGCTGAAAGCTTTATTAAAAATTGAAGTTGAGAAAAATCTTATGAAAGTCAACCATGTTTGATATTTATAGTTTCTTTGGAAAATAAAGTTTATGAAAATCATTGGAGATTTTTGAGAGTTAGAAAATTGAAGATTTAAATAAATTGACTTGAAAATACACCAGTGTTGAATCATTGGAAGAACCTTACAACAAATTAAACCTTAAATTTTACATGCATTATTTTCTTACAATTACCAACACAATAAATATAATATTTCTAAGATAGTTAATTCCTTTTCATTTTTTTCTCCTTGTAAAATAAAGACACAAGTAAAGCTAGACATTTGTTGAGTTCTCGTCTTGGCCGCCGCCAACCTCGGGATCCTTATCAAACTTGTCAGCCATTTGAACATTATCGACATTATTTCCTTGTGCTTCTACATAAGGGCTGTTGCCTCCACTAGTTTTCCCTGCAAATTGCAACTTTGTTAGTACACAAACAATTGCATACTTGTACATATTTAATTAAGGTGAATTTCTATACATCGACACTGTAAAAGACATTTTACACTATTATGTTACACCGAAGAGAATTATATGTAATTATACTCATAAAAAAGTGGAATAATTTAAGTTATGTACATGGATAATGTAAAAAAGAAACCACCATCAATAAATTTTAATATGTGATAGCAACTTGGTACCATTTTATGAAGTTAACAATTAATGTGTATAATCATACAAATTTACATGTGCTTACTTTATATGTGACCTAATTGTATAAATATTACGTAAATTATCAGTATAGAGAATTTAAATTGTAAGTGAAATTAGAATACTGATAAATATATATAAGGCAGACAACACTGATATAGTCAGCCTCTTTATAACAACATCCCTATATAATAATCATTCATTGTAAAAGTCAAATTTTTTCTGGACCGATTTTTGTGTTATGTTATAATATATGTCCTCTATCACAACATTTCACTATAGCAACCAAAAAATATCGGAAAAACGAGGCTGTTACAGAGAGGTTTGATTGTACTGTAAAAGCTCTTTGCACAAAGAGTATATACAGTCAGACCTCTCTTTAATAACATCCCTATATAACAATCATTCACTATAAAAACCATATTTTTCTTGAAACCGAGTTTTATATTACGTAAAGTATATATAATATATGGTTTTTATAACAACACTTTACTATAGTTGCCAAAAAATATCGGAACAAACGAGGTTGTTATAGAGAAGTTTAATTATAAGTTAGTAAATCTTACTTAATTTGTTAATTATGCTTTTTATTATGGCGCCCTAAAACCTCACCTGGGTTGATATCTGCAGACGCAGTAGTGTCACGACCCTAACCTCGAATCCGGTCGTGATGATGCCTCTCGTGAAGACAAGGCCATCCAATTAAACAATTCTCAGTTTTAAACAGTTAAATAGCATAATAATAATAATATACACATGGTTTAATAACACGAAATAGCAAAAATACGGATAACAAATACGGAAACCAGCCCGACACAGCCTAAACGGGGTGTCACAAGTCATGAGCATCTAAGGACCCTGATACAAGTCTGCTAAATCCAATATCTAGTACAATGTTTGAAAGGCATAGAAATAGTAAGATAATAGAGACACGGGGCTGCGGACGCCAACAACTACCTCGTAGTCTCCGAATACCGCCTGGGACTGGAAGAATCAGCACTCAGGAGCGGAACCAGCGACGGCTGAATCTGCACACACGGTGCAGAGAGTAATGTGAGTACTCCGACCCAGTATGTAATAAATATAAATAATGGCTGAACGTACGAAATCACATAAAGCACAAGGCATTCTATAGTGAAGCAGTAAAACATCATTTGAAAGCAGTAACTTAGTAAAAATCAAGTAAAATCTCTTTTCACAGGTAAAATAGGTAATTAATGTAAAGTAAACAGATAGAAGCTCGCCCCTCGGGCTTAGTATCCATAAATCCGCCCCTCAGGCTATATCTCAGTACAGTGCTAGCCCCTCGTGCTCAATCTTATATCACAAATGGGTACCTGCGCTCACTAGGGGTGTACAGACTCCTGGAGAGGCCCCTTACGGCCCAAGCACAATCACAAGCCATCTCGTGGCATCAAATCTAGGCCCTCGGCCTCATATCAATCAAGCCACCTCGTGGCATATATGTAACTCAGGCCCTCAGCCTCAAATCAGTATCAGTGTTCCTCACAATATAGGCCCTTGGTCTTACTCAGTCCGAAAATCATCACAAGCCCCTCGGGCAATAAATAGACAGTGTTTTCAGCCCAAACATTATTTAAAAATATCATTTAAGTCTTAAAATCTTAGAAAGAATGGCTTAATAGTAAAACAGTAGGAATTACCAGGACTGAGTTCAAGTAATAAGTCAAAATAGTGAGAAAACAGTAATAAAAATCCCCGAAGGGCTCAAGTAGTTGACACGAAGCCCAAATATGGCGTTCAGCCCAAGTCATGGTGATAACAAATAAGTTTCAATCAAATATGCGGTAAAATCATCAATCGGGATGGACCAAATCACAATCCCCAATAGTATACAACCCCATGCTCGTCATCAAACGCGTGTCTCACCTTAATATAGCACTACGATGTGCAAATCCGGGGTTTCAAACCCTCAGAGCATCATTTACAATCATTACTCACCTCGAACCGGCTAAATCTCTAGCTCGCGACGCCTTTGCCCCTCGAATCGGCCTCCACGCACGTCGAATCTATCAGAAATCAGAACTAATACGTCACAATATGCTAAGAGAACAAAGCCCAAGTGAAAACAATCGAAAAATACCAAAAATCCCGAATTTAGCAAAACCCGAGTCCCGGGCCCACTTCTTGAAACTCAGAAATTTTCACATCATTAGATTCCTCATCTTCCCACGAGTTTATACATATCAAGAACACAAAAATCGGAGTCCAAATCACCCCTCAAATTTCCATTTTAAGCTCTCTTAAACTCAAGCCCTAATCCTCCATTAGCCTTTAAATTCCTTTAATTACATCCCTAAGTCCATGAAAATCTACCATAGAATTGTGTTTTAGGTCCAAAATCCTTACCTTAACGAAGTTCTTTTGAATTCTCCTTCCAAATAGTCCAAAAGCTCTCAAGCCAAAGTTAAAAATGGTGGAAGAGCTCAAACTTGTGAAGGGAAATAACATATATGCTCTGCCCAGTCCTTTTCGCATCTGCGGCACCATAGCCGCTTCTGCGGTATCGCATTTGCGGTCTACCATCCGCTTCTACGGAATTCACTTAAGGGACCAGGTCCCGCTTCTGCGAAACACCCTCCGCATCTGCGACTCCGCAGATGCGGCTAACCTGACCGCTTTTGCGGTCCTTGACAAACTCCTCCTCGTCCGCTTTTGTGGCCAATCCAATGCATATGTGGCGCTGCACCTGTGGTCCCCAAATCGCAAGTGCGAAAACACCAAAAGCAGCAAAACTTCAGCAGCTGCAATTACACTTTGACTTCCCCGTTAACCACTCGAAATCATCCCGAGGCCCCCCGGGACCTCAACCAAATGTACCAACACATCCTAAAGCTTTATTCAAACTTGTTCCAATCATCAAAACACCTTAAACAACATCAAATCAATCAAAACACATCGGATTCAAGCCTAGGTTTTTAAAAATCTTCCGAAATACGCTTTTGATCAAAAACCCGACTAAACCACGTCCAAATGACCTAAAATTTTACACACACATCCCAAATGACATAACAAAGCTACTGCACCTCTCGGAATTCCATTCTGACCCCTGGATCAAAATCTCACCTAACAACCGGAAATCGCCAAAATATCAACTTCGCCAATTCAAGCCTAAATCTACTCCGGACCTCCAAAACCCATTCCGACCACGCTCCTAAATCAAAAATCACCTCTCGAAGCTAACCGAACCATCAGAACTCACATCCGAGCCCTCTAACACATAAGTCAACATCCGGTTGACTTTTCCAACTTAAGCTTCCTTAAAAGAGATTAAGTGTATCAAACCTTACCAAAAATAATTCCGGACTCGATCCGACCAACTTGATACCACAAAACACGGATAACGAAGCACTAAGAAGCATAAATGGGGGAAACGGAGTGGTAACTCATGAGACGACTGGCCGGGTCGTCACATCCTCCCCAACTTAAACAAACGTTCATCCTCGAACGAGTCAAGAAACATAACTGAAGCCTCAAACATGTGAGGATATCTGCTCCGCATCTCCCGCTCGGTCTCCCAGGTAGCCTTCTCCACGGGCCGACCTCTCCACTGCACCTTCATTGAAGCTATATCATTTGACCTCAACTTCCAAACCTGACGACCCAAAATAGCTACTGACTCCACACCATAAGTCAAATCATCCTCCAACTGGACCGTGCTAAAATCCAGAACATGAGACAGATCCCCAATATATTTCCGGAGCATAGAAACATGAAACACCGGATGCACACTCGACAAGCTGGGTGGTAAAGCAAGCTCATAATCCACCTCCCCAATCCTCTGAAGTACCTCAAATGGTCCGACGAACCGCGGACTCAACTTCCCTCTCTTCTCAAATCTCATAACACCCTTCATGGGTGAAACCTTCAATAGAACCTTCTCGCCAACCATGTAAGATACATCTCGAACCTTCCTATTAGCATAACTCTTTTGCCTCGACTGCGTTATACGAAGCCTCTCCTGAATCACCTTCACCTTCTCCAAAGCATCTTGTACCAAATCAGTCCCCAATAGCCTAGCCTCACCGGGCTCGAACCAACCAACTGGAGATCTACACCGTCTCCCATACAAAGCCTCATATGGAGCCATCTGAATACTCGACTGGTAGCTGTTGTTATAAACAAACTCTGCGAGCGGTAGAAACTGATCCCATGACCCTCCGAAGTCAATAACACAAGCACGCAACATGTCCTCCAATATCTGAATAGTATGCTCGGACTACCCGTCCGTCTGAGGATGAAAAGCTGTGCTCAACTCCACCTGAGTACCTAGATCTCGCTGCACAGACCTCCAAAACTAGGAAGTAAATTGAGTGCCCTGATCTGAAATGATGGAAACTGGGACACCATGTAACCGAATAATCTCCCGAATATATATCTCTGCGAACCACTCTGAAGAATAGGTAGTACAGATAGGAATGAAGTTTGCGGACTTGGTCAGTCGATCCACGATCACCCAAATAGCATCGAACTTCTTCAAAGTCCGTGGAAGTTCAACAACAAAATCCATAGTGATCCTCTCCCACTTCCACTCAGGAATAACCATCTGCTGGAGCAAGCCACCTGGTCTCTGATGCTCATATTTCACCTGCTGACAATTGAGACATCGAGCTACACAATGTATTTCTTCATTCTCCTCCACCAGTCGTGCTACCTCAAATCCTGGTACATCTTCGCGGCACCCGGATGAATGGAATATCGCGAGCTATGAGCCTCCTCCAGTATCAACTCCCGAAGCCCATCCACTTTGGGCACACAAATCTGGCCCTGCATCCTCAACACCCCATCATCACCGATGGTCACATCTCTGGCATCATTATGCTGAACTCCATCCCTAAGTACAAGCAAATGCGGATCATCATACTGGCGCTCTCTAATGCGATCATATAAGGAAGACCGAGATACCACACAAGCCAAAACCCGATTGGGCTCAGAAACATCCAACCTCACAAAACGATTGGCCAAAGCCTGAATATCAACTGCAAAAGGTCTCTCCCCAATTGGAATATATGCCAAATTTCCCATACTCACTGCCTTTCGGCTCAAAGCATCAGCCACCACATTGGCCTTTCCCCGGATGGTACAATTTAGTGATATCATAATCCTTAAGCAACTCCAACCATCTCTGCTATCTCAAATTAAGATCCTTTTGCTTGAACAAATGCTGAAGACTGCGATGATCAGTGAATACTCACAAGACACGCCATACAAGTAATGCCTCCAAATCTTCAATGCGTGAACTATGGCAGCCAACTCTAAATCATGCACGGGGTAGTTCTTCTCATGGGGCTTCAACTGACGAAAAGCATATGCAATAACTCTACCCTCCTGCATCAACACACAACCAATCTCTACTCTCGAAGCATCACAATACACTGTATATGAACCTGAAGCTGATGACAAAACCAATACTAGAGCTGTGGTCAAAGCTGTCTTGAGCTTCTAAAAGCTCTCCTCGCACTCGTCCGACCATACAAATAAAACACCCTTCTGAGTCAACTTGGTCAAGGGCGAAGCTATAGATGAGAATCCCTGAACAAATCGGCGATAATATCATGCCAAACCTAGAAAACTGCGAATCTCAGTAGCTGAGGACGGTCTGGGCTAACTCTGCACCGCCTCTATCTTCTTTGGGGCAACTTAAATACCCTCACTAGACACCACGTGTCCCAAGAATGCCACTGACCCGAGCCAGAACTTGCACTTGGAGAACTTTGCATAAAGCTTCTCCTCCCTCAATCTTTGCAATACAACCCTCAAATGCTCCGCGTGCTCCCCCTGACTACGCGAATATACTAGAATATCATCAATGAAGACTATGACAAACAAATCAAGATAAGGCCGGAACACGCTGTTCATCAAATGCATGAATGCTGCTGGGGCATTGGTCAGCCCAAAAGACATAACCAGGAACTCATAATAACCATATCTGGTCCTGAAGGTTGTCTTAAGAATATCCGAATCTTTGATCTTCAACTGGTGATAACCCGAACGAAGATCAATCTTGGAGAACACCCTCGCTCCCTGAAGCTGGTCGAATAGATCATCAATGCGAGGCAAAGGATACTTGTTCTTAATTGTTACGTTGTTCAATTGCCTATAATCAATGCACATTCTCATTGTGCCATCCTTCTTCTTCACAAACAGAACCGTCGCACCCCAAGGTGACATACTAGGCCGGGTGAACCCCTTATATATGAGTTCCTGAAGCTGCTCATTTAACTTCTTCAACTCCGCTGGTGCCATACGATATGGCAGAATAGAAATGGGCTGAGTGCCCGGCACCAGGTCAATACCAAAATCAATATTCCTATCCGGTGGCATGCTTTGCAGGTCTACATGAAATACAACAGGGAAGTTCCTCACAACTGGAACAGAATCAATACTGGGAGCCTCAGCTCCGACATCCCTCACAAAGGCAAGATACGAGAGACAACCCTTCCCAACCATGCGCTGGGTTTTCAAGAAAGAGATCACTCTACTAGGAACATAATCAGTCATGCCACGCTACTCAATCCGCGGTACACCCGGCATAGCTAAAGTGATTGTCTTAGCATGACAGTCTAGAATAGCACGACACGGAGATAACCAATCCATGCCCAAAATGATACCGAAATCCAACATACTTAGTAACAAAATATCAACTCGGGTCTCCAGACCCTCGATAGTCACCACACATGACTGGTACACACGGTCTACAACAACAGTATCGCCCACCAGGGTAGATAAATGAATAGGTAAAGTAAGAATCTCACGGGGCATACCCAAATAATGAGCAAAGTATGATGACACATAAGAAAAGGTGGATCTGGGATCAAATAATACAGAGGCATCTCTGTGGCAGACTGAAACAATACCTGTAATAACAACATCAGAAGTAGTGGCATCAGATCTGCTTGGAAGAGTATAGAAACTGGTCTAACCGCCCCTTGATCGACCTCCCCTTCTGGGGCGACCCCTGGCTGACTGACCTCCACCCCTAGTTGGTTGGGTGGGTGGTGGCGAAACAACTGACACTGAAGCCGTAGACTGACCCCTCTGCTAGGATGAACTAGAAGCACGACGAGGACACTGCCTCTACATGTGGCCCATCTCGCCACACTTATAACAGCTCCCAGGTGTTGGAGAAGGGGACTGAAGAGAACCCCACACACTTGAGTGACTAGCAGATGCACTCGGCATAGAAGAGGCCTGAGCTGATGGAGCACAGGATGAACTTTGAGCTGGAAGGGTGCTGAGTGATGACTAGCCCTACTGAGATCCCTGATAACTATGTCCCGAAGATGCCCCACGATAACTTGGGCGAGCTGACTGGGCAGGCCTGAATGAACAACCTCTACCATGCTGAAACTGGCCCCTCAAAGGAGTACCACTATAACTATCCGATCCTCGAGTCCTCTTGGCCTCCCTCTCCTCTCGCTCTTGTCGACGCACTGACTCAATCTCACGGGCGATATCAACCACCTCCTCGAACGTAGCACTTGATACCCTCTCTTGGGCATAATAATACGGAGCTGATAAGTAAGACCATCAACAAATCTCCTGATCCTCTCTCGATCTCTCAGAATCAACCAGATGACATGACAAGCAAACTCAAAAAACCTCGACTCATACTGCAACACAGTCATCTCCCCTTGTCGCAACCACTCAAACTGTCTACGCAACTCCTCTCTGCGGGACTGCGGCACATACTTCCCCAGGAAGAGAATGAGAAACTACTGCCAAGTAAGGGGTGCTGCACCAATAGGCCTATACCTCTCATACGCCTCCCACCAAGTGAAGGCAGCCCCAGAAAATTGAAAGGTCGTAAATGCCACACCACTAGTCTCAAGAATCCCTGCTGTACGAAGTATCCGCTGGCACTTATCTAAGAGACCCTGGGCATCCTCTCCCTCTGCACTGCTAAATGTCGGAGGCTGGAGTCTACCAAACCTCTCAAGTCGACGCTGCTCATCATCCAGCATAACTGGTACTACAAACTCCTGGACTGGTGCAACCGGCTGGGCTGGAGGTGCCCCCAGTGTCTGGAGTCCCTGCACAACTTGGTCGGGTGTGCGAGCAAGGGGGGTCTGGATCCCTCCCCGGTCTGTGAAGTAGCTGCGGCCTTAGTAGCTGAAACCGCCTGAGCCAAACCGGTACACAGTGATAAGATCTGAGCTAAAGCCTCCTGAAGGCCTAGAATCATAATAGGCACAGCTGGTGCCTGGACTGGTGCTACTGGAGCATCCATAGCTGGAGCCTGATCCTAAACTAGGGCAGTTGGTGGATCAACAAGTGCTGCCCTCGTTACTCTGCCTTTGCCACGACTACGACCGCGTCCACGACCTCTAGTGGTCTCAGCTGGTGGTACTGGTGGTCGTCCACCCCGTCTGGTAGCTCGTGTCCTCACCATCTGTGAGAGAGTAGAATAACAGAAGTTTAGTACTCAGACCAACAAGTTCGCACAACAAGAATTTCAAGAATATGAAGTTTTTCCTAAAGGTTCTGTAGCCTCTCGAGGATAAATACAGATGTCTCCGTACCGATCCGCGAGACTCTACTAAACCTGCTCATGACTCGTGAGACCTATGTAACCTAGGCTTTGACACCAACTATCACGACCCTAACCCCGAACCCGGTCGTGATGGCGCCTCTCATGAAGACAAGGCCAGCCAATTAAAAAATTCTCAGTTTTAAATAGTTAAATAGCATAATAGTAATCTACACATGGTTTAATAACACGAAATAGCGGAAATACGAATAACAAATGCGGAAACCAGCCTGACACAACCTTAACCGGGGTGTCAGAAGTCATGAGCATCTAAGGACCCTGATACAAGTCTGTTAAATCCAATATCTAGTACAATGTTTGAAAGGCATAGAAATAGTAAGATAATAGAGACACGGGGCTGCGGACGCCAATAACTACCTCGTAGTTCCGAATACCGCTTGAGACTGGAAGAATTAGCACTCAGGAGTGGAACCAGCGACGACTGAATCTGCACACACGGTGCAGGGAGTTATGTGAGTACTCCGACCCAGTGAGTAGCAAATATAAATAATGGCTGAAAGTAAGAAATCACATAAAGCACAAGGCATTCTATAGTGAAGCAGTAAAACATCATTTGAAAGCAGTAACTCAGTAAAAATCAAGTAAAATCTCTTTTCACAGGTAAAACAGGTAATTAATGTAAGGTAAACAGATAGAGTTGGATGATGCAGAATGGGTAAAAGGTCGCTACCCCAATGACACACAACATCAAGATCCCGGGGAAGACGAACTAACCTTTCCTCTCACAGAACTCACGATTTTCTTTGGATGCAGACACTCGACTTGCAATATCATCAGGTATATTTATGTACGCATACTTTCCCAAGAATGCAACTTCTCAAAATCATCACTTGCCCGCAATTACTATCCGTACACAATCTCCCCAACAGTCATATTATCGTAATTGTCTATCAGCTAAGAGATTTTACTACTAATCATCCTTTTACATTCTTGCACTGCATAAGGCTACTCTTCTGCCTTTCGAGACTAAGCATTGTCTCCCATCTGCATTTCCTGCATTGCATAAGGCTACCTTTCTGCATTTCGAGACTAAGCTCTGTCTCTATCTGCATTTTGCATAAGGCTACTCTTCTGCCTTCCGAGGTTAAGCTCTACCTCCATCTGCATTTCCTGCGTTTCATAAGGCTATCTTTCTGCCTTTTGAGACTAAGCTCTATCTCCATATGCATTTTGCATAAGGCTACCTTTCTGCCTTCCGATGTTAAGCTCTACCTCCATCTGCATTTCCTGCGTTGCATAAGGCTACCTTTCTGCCTTTCGAGACTAAGCTCTGTCTCCATCTGCATTTTGCATAAGGCTACCCTTCTGCCTTCCGAGGTTAAGCTCTACCTCCATCTGCATTTACTGCGTTGCATAAGGTTACCTTTCTGCCTTTCGAGACTAAGCTCTGTCTCCATCTGCATTTCCTGCATTTTATAAGGCTACCCTTCTGCCTTTCGAGACTAAGCTCTGTCTCCATCTGCATTTTGCATAAGGCTACCCTTCTGCCTTCCGAGGTTAAGCTCTACCTCTATCTGCATTTCCTGCATTGCATAAGGCTATCTTTCTGCCTTCCGAGACTAAGCTCTATCTCTATCTGCATTTTGCATAAGGCTACCTTTTTGCCTTTCGAGACTAAGCTCTGTCTCCATCTGCATTTTGCATAAGGCTACCTTTCTGCCTTCCGAGGCTAAGCTCTGTCTCCATCTGCATTTTGCATAAGGCTACCTTTCTGCCTTCCGAGGTTAAGCTCTACCTCCATCTGCATCTCCTGCATTGCACAAGTCAACCTTTCTTCCTTCTGAGACTAAGCTCTGTCTCCATCCTGCATGGCTGAAATATCGCCACTTTATTTTCTTGCATCGGCTGAAAGATCTCCACCTTATCTCTCTCGCATGGCTGAAATATCACCACCTTTTACGCCTCGCATCGACTGATATATCGCCAACGATACACGACCAGCACCTGCCTTAACCGTTTCTGCAGTTCCTGCCTTCCTTGGCTTCTTCCGCTTCTACGACTACACACTCGCTTCTGCGTGACCACAACTGCGGTCCCTTAGTCGCATCTTCTGAATTCTGCTTTTGATCAAAATGTCTACCAAACCATGTCCGAATGACCTGAAATTTTGAACACACATCCCAAATGACACAACGGACCTGCTGCAACTCCAGGAATTCCATTCCGACCCATATATCAAAATCTCACATAACAACCGGAAAACGCCAAAATTCCAATTTCGCCAAGTCAAACCTAAATCTACTCTGGACCTCCAAAACACATTCCGATCATGCTCCTAAGTCCAAAATCACTTCCCGAAGCTATCCAGACCATCAGAACTCACATCCGAGCCCTTTATCATATAAATCAACATCCGATTGACTTTTCTAACTTAATTTTCCTCAAAAGAGACTAAGTGTCTCAAACCTTACCAAAATATTTTCGAACCCGAGCCAACCAACCCGATCACACATAAAACCAATAAACAAAGCAATAAGAAGTAGAAATGGAGGAAACAGAGTGGTAACTCATGAGACGACTGGCCGGTGTCACATCCTCCCCCTCTTAAACAAACGTTCATCCTCGAACGAGTCAAGAAACATACTTAAAGCCTCAAACAGGTAAGGATATCTGCTCCGCATCTCCCACTCGGTCTCCCGGGCAGCCTCCTCCACGGGCCGACCTCTCCACTGCACTTTCACTGAAGCTATATCCTTTGATCTCAACTTTCGAACCTGACAATCCAAAATAGCTGCTGACATAGTTTACTCATCGATCTTGCAATGAAACCCCTATTACACATTTCTCGTTCTAGGAAAATATTTTACACACTCAACCTTTCAAAAGTGTGTCTAAGATATACCACTTTTGTGTTTGACCAATTTTTCAGATAACGTGAAAGCCATGCCCTAATAGGATCGTGACACGTATCATTGACTTTTAAAAGGAAAAAGAAACATTAGAAATTAGAATTAAACCCATCTTCATCTTCCCATTATCTATCTTAAGCACCGTTGTTGCCGCCACCATGGTTGTTTGTGAGAAATTTTCCAACAACACCAAAATTCAACCACACTATCTAAACAACTAGTCGAAAAAAATTCTAGCAACAAATTAAGTTCAACCTCCAAATAATCAACAAGACCTAATTAACTTTTCAAGCTTTTTCAATACCCCAATAATGGTGAAATCTAGATTTTTTCACCAAACCTTGAACTACTGTTAAAGCTTTTAAATCTATCACAAAGAAATAGTTTTCACAATATTTGGATAATAAACTAAAAAAAGACACTGAAAATTTTATATTCTTTCAAAAAAGAAGACCAGCGGAGGGGTTCCTGCGGGGAGAGGAGACAAAATATGGCATTTTTTTTACAGTAACGCATTCCTTTTTAAAATTTACCTAACTATTTCATATAATTATCCCTTTAATTTATAAACTCCAAACAAGAGAGAAATGAATCAACAATTTCCTATTTTTCTAATCAAAGGACGCGCATTCTCTAGAAGGAAACTGGAAAAAGGACAAAAACGAAAAATAAAAAATGATAACTAAACCGGGCCAAAACCACTATCTAGATCAAATAAGGAAAAAACATAAAACAAAAGCTTAATATGTTCTTACCTTATCGAGGTGAGGGCCTTTGATCGTCTACCACCCAACTGGTGTGTTGACAATATGTGTGCCATATTTATTCTCTGTTACCTTGAAGTTAAAATCACATAGTTGCAAAAAGTTTAGACTCAAACAAAACAATCCATAAGAAATACCGACAAAAATATGAATGAAATACAACAAATTTAGTAAAAAAAATAAAAAAGAACAATGTAATCTAGTATTACACAAAAGACATGTCTTGAAATGTAATAACACATCCACGTCTTCATCTCTACGTAGTGAGGAATTTCGAGTTCTCGCTTACTTCTCTCTTCAAAACGTATATTTACATTAGATGAATATTTATATCGAAATGAATTCAACTTGTTATCCATAGAGTGTACACTTTACATCTTTGTATAAAATTGTTATTGGATTAGTCTTTGACTAAGGGAAAAGACATCAAACTACCAAATATGGGTATTTTTGTCTTTCAAATTTTCACTTTAGATGTTCCCACTTTTCTAGTAATAGAAGGTAGAAGATAGAAGATAGATTAAATGGCCCCCACAGTGACAAATTTTTAATGCATAAGAAAGCAATGTTTTGTACTATATGCTGGCGTAACCATTTCAACACTCATTAACCAACCTCCCGCTCAAACCGATTAGGTCTTTCTTCAGCTTTACAAAACCTTAATAAAGCATATGTGGCATTGCTCAGAATTCAATGAAGCTTGACATTCTCATTCAACTTATCCAGCTTGGCATTCTCGTCCAACTCCTCCAGCAAAGGACGCAACACCTTATCCAGTAAAGGACGCACTGCCTCATGCCGATGAACAAGATCACGACCTTTAGTGCTCTCAGCAACGTGTCCTAGTTGTTTCACAGCCTATAGTTGGAACGAAATACAATCAGCCTGCTAATTAACATAGATATACAGCATAGGGGTCTCCCAATCATAAAACACACCTCCTCACGAACATCACAACTTAGAGAATCCAGAAGCTTTAAAAGAATTTCCACCAGCCCATGTTCAATCAATAAATTGGTAAACAACAAGGCAATAGAAGTAATGCCTAAGAGAGCCAAAACAGCTTCAGTCTGTGAACAGAAACCACAAAGAGTGAATCTACAACCATGAAACACGCTTAAAAAAGTAATCAACACATCAATGCCTACCTGGAGATTGGGAGAATCTTTCCGCTCTAGAAACTCATCAAATCGAGGAATAACACCATATTCTAAAATAAATGGTGTACGAAGAGGAGAGTCAACTGTGAATAGAAATTTGTAAGTAAGGAATAAGCAGAGTGAATAAAATCAACAGCAAAGAAGCTGGAACAGGCTTTTGTCATACAGTCAAAGAGCATTTTTGTCACGACCCCAACCCCGAACCCGGTCGTGATGGTGCCTCTCGTGAAGACAAGGCCAGCCAGTTTGACCAAATTCGCCTTTTAAAATAGTTAAGCAACACAAAAATAGTCTAAACATGATTAATAACCCTGAATAGCGGAAATAACAATAACAATGTGGAAATGTCGAACCCGACACAACCCTAACTGGGGTGTCACAAGTCACAAGCATCTATAGACCATGATACAAGTCTGCTAAATCCAATATCTAGTACAAATGTTTGAAGGAAATAGAAATGACAAGATAGTAGAGACACACGGTTTCGTACGCCAACAACTACCACGTAGTCTCCGAATACCGCCTGGAACTGGAGAAATCAACACTGAGGAGCGAAACCAGCGATACCTGAATCTGCACATGGTGTAGGGAGTAATGTGAGTACTCCGACCCAGTAAATAATAAATATAAATAATGACTGAAGGTAAGAAAGCACGTAAGGCACAAGCCATTCTATAATGAAGCAGTAAAAGAATCACTTAAAACAGTAAAACAGTGAAGAGTCAAGTAAAAATCCCTTTTCAACAAGTAAAACAAGTAGTTGAAGGTAAGTAAACAAATAGAAGTTCGCCCCTCGGGCACAGTATCAACAAATCTGCCCCTCGGGCAATATCTCAGAAATAGTACCAGCCCCTCGAGCTCAATCTCAGAACAATGTCATCCCCTCGGGCTCAATCTCACATCACAATGGGCACCTGCGCTCACTGGGGATGTACAGACTCTGGGAGGGGCCCCTTACAGCCCAAGCGCAATATCAAGCCATCTTGTGGCATCAAGTCTAGGCCCTCGGCGTTATATCAATCAAGCCATCTCGTGGCGTATATATGTATCTCAGGCCCTCGGCCTCATATCAGTACCAGTGTATCCTTACAACTAGGCCCTCGGCCTTACTCAGTCCAAAAATAATCACAAGTCCCTCGGGCAATAGTAAAACAGTATCTCTCAGCCCAAAACATCATTTAAAATATCATTTAAGTCTCAAAACTGAGTAAAAATGGCTGAGTAGTAAAACAGTGGAAAATAACGGGACTGAGTTTAAGTAATAAGTCAAAATAGTGAGGAAATGGTAATAAAAATCCCCGAAAGGTTCAAATAGTTGGCACGAAGCCCAAATATGGCAATCAACCCAAATCATGATGATAGCAAATAAGTTTCAGCCAAATACGCGATAAAATCATCAATCGGGACGAACCAAGTCACAATCCCCAATAGTGCATGACCCCACACTCATCATCAAGCGTGTGTCTCACCTCAATATAGCACTACGATGTGAAATCCGGGGTTTCAAACCCTCAGAGCATCATTTACAATCATTACTCACCTCGAACCGACTAAATCTCTAGCTCGTGACGCCTTTGCTCCTCGAATCGGCCTCCACACACGTCGAATCTATCCAAAATCAAAATGAATATGTCACAATATGCTAAGGGAACAAAGCCCAAGTGAAAACAATCGAACAACAATAACAACAACAACAACACAGTATAATCCCACAAGTGGGGTCTGAGGAGGGTAATATGTCCGCAGACCTTACCTCTACCCCGAGGGGCAGAGAGGCTGTTTCCAGGAGACCCTCGACTCAAGAAAGCAACAAGAGACGCTATATTAGTACTATCAATAGACTCATAATAAAATAACAGAAAATAACATAAAATCCATAACATAACATAAAATACCATAAAATAACATCAATATAAGAAATATAGGAAATACGAGAAAGATGTAAAGTATACTAATAACCAACAGATAAAGCCCATCATCAGTAGCTGATCAGTAGCATCCTAAGACTAACTCCTAACTGTCTAATCTCACTCTAGTGTGCTGTAGAAAATATTCACAATTTCCCCTAACCTACAACCTTAATGCTCGACCTCTACAATTCCCTGTTAAGGGCCATGTCCTCAGTAACCCTAAGTCGCGCCATGTCCTGCCTGATCACCTCTCCCCAATACTTCTTAGGTCTCCCTTTACCTCTCCGCGTGTCCACCACAACCAGTCTCTCACACCTCCTCATCGGTGCATCAATGTTCCTCCTCTGAATGTGCCCGAACCATCTGAGTCTTGCTTATCGCATCTTGTCCTCCATGGGGGCCACACACACCTTCTCTCGAATATATTCATTCCTAACCTTATCCCTCCTTGTATGCCCACACATCCACCTCAACATCCTCATCTCTGCAACTTTCATCTTCTGGATGTGTGAGTTCTTAACCGGCCAACACTCGGTCCCATACAACATGGCAGGCCTAACCACTGCTCTATAAAATTTACCTTTCAGTAACGGTGGCACTTTCTTGTCACATAGGACTCCCGTCGCTAACCTCCACTTCATCCACCCCACCCCTATACGGTGTGTGACATCCTCGTCGATCTCCCCGACCCCTTGAATAACTGACCCAAGGTACTTGAAACTACCCCTCTTAGGGATGACTTGAGAATCAAGCCTCACTTCCCCTCCCGCTTCTGTCGGCTCGGCCCCAAATTTGCACTCGAGGTATTCCGTCTTCGTCCTGCTCAACCTGAAACCTTTTGACTCAAGGGCATATCTCCAAACCTCTAGCCTCTCGCTGACGCCGCATCGTGTCTCGTCAATTAGGACTATATCTTCAGTAAATAGCATGCACCATGGCACCTCCCCTTGAATATGATGCGTTATGGCATCCATCACCAGGGTAAATAGGAAAGGGCAGAACGCAGACCCTTGGTGCAACCCCGTAACAATCAGAAAATTCTTGGAGTTTCCTCCTGCTGTCCTAACCCGAGTCTTAGCGCCATCATACGTGTCCTTAATCACCCTAATGTAGGCAACCGGGACCCCTTTAGCCTCTAAGCATCTCCATAAGACCTCCCTAGGAACCCTGTCGTACGCTTTCTCTAGATCGATAAACACCATGTGGATATCCTTCTTCTTATCCCTGTATTGTTCCACCATCCTCCTAATAAGGTGGATAGCTTCTGTGGTAGATCGCCCCAGCATGAACCCGAACTGGTTGTCTGAAATAGACACCGTCCTTCGCACTCTCATTTCTACCACTCTCTCCCAGACTTTCATGGTATGACTTAGTAATTTGATACCCCTATAGTTGTTATAGCTATGGATATCGCCTTTGTTCTTATACAATGGAACCATTGTAATCCACCTCCACTCTTCAAGCATCCTATTAGTCTTGAATATAACATTAAACAACCTAGTAAGCCATTCCAAGCCTGCTCTACCCACACACCTCTAAAGTTCATTCGGAATTTCATCTGGCCCGGTAGCTCTGCCCTTTCTCATCTTAGGCATTGCCTCCATGACCTCATCGACCTCAATGTCCCTACAATCACTTAATTCATGGGGGCTATCGGTATTCCTCAATTCACCTAGTACAATGTCCTGATCCCCTTCCTCATTTAGAAGTTTATGAAAGTATGTCTGTCATCTCCTCTTAATCTGGTCATCCCCCATCAAAACTTTGCCGTCATCATCTTTTATGTACCTCACTTGGTCCAGATCCTGAGCTGTCCTCTCTCTCACCTTAGCGAGTCGGAGTAACTTCTTATCCCCGCCTTTGTTCCCTAATTCCTCATACAAACGAGCAAAAGCTATCGTCTTAGCCTCCGTCACTGCCATCTTCTCCTCCTTCCTAGCTACCTTATATCTCTCAATGTTCGCTCTCTTCTCCTCCTCGCCAGTGCTCCTTACTAATCGCAGGTAAGCCGCCTTCTTCACTTCCACTTTACCTTGGACAACTGCATTCCACCACCAGTCTCCTTTGTGGCCACCGGTGCGGCCCGAAGATATCCCTAACACCTCTCTCGCCGCCTTCCTTATATAGTCCGCCGTCGTCGACCACATAGTGTTTGCGTCCCCACTACTTCTCCAAGCTCCCATTGCCGACAACCTTCCTTCCAACTCCTGAGCTTTATCCTTAGTCAAGGCGCCCCACCTAATCCTCGGGCGGCCTCGTACTGACCTCTGCTTCCTCCTTATCATAATACTAATGTCCATCACCAAAAGCCTATGTTGCATTGTAAGGGTCTCACCCGGGATAACTTTGCAATCCTCGCACAACCTTCTGTCGCATCTCCTAAGGAGGAGATAGTCAATCTGAGTCTTCGCCACCGAACTTTGGTAAGTAACCAAATGCTCCTCCCGCTTCGGAAAACTTGAGTTCGCAATCACTAGATAGAATGTCTTGGCAAAATCCAGCAGCAAAGTGCCCCCTCCGTTCCGTTCACCGAAACCAAAGCTGCCATGCACCTCAGTATAACCACCTGCAGACGACCCAATATGGCCATTGAAATCCCCTCCTATGAATAACCTCTTGGAAGGCAGAATACTACGAACGATGTCATCCAACCCCTCCCAAAAGCGCCTTTTAATCTCCTCATCCAAGCCTACTTGCGGCGCATACACGCTAACGACATTTAAAGTACACTCACCCACAAGCGAAAACAATCGAAAAATACCAAAAATCCCGAAATTGGCCAAACCCAAGCCCCGAGCCCACTTCTCGAAACTCAGAAATTTTTACATCAATAGATTCCTCATCTCTCCACGAGTCTATGCATATCAAGAACACTAAAATCGGAGTCCAAATGACCCCTCAAATCCTCCTTTAAAGGCCTCTTAAACTCAAACCCTAATCCTCCATTTTTAGCCCTTTTAATTCCTTTAATTACAGCCTTAATCCATGAACTACCATAGAAATGTGTTTTAGGTCCAAAATCCTTACCTTAACGAAGTTCCCTTGAAATCCCTCTTCCAAATCGCCCAGGCATACTCGCATCTGCGGTCCAAAATCTGTTTCTGCGGTACCGCATTTGCGGTTAACACTCCACTTATGCGGAAATCACTAAAGCCGGCCACTACCGCATCTGCGATCCTTCTTTTGCATTTGCGGTTCCGCAGATGCGGCCCCCCACAACCGCATTTGCGGTTTCCTGACACTCCCCTCCAAAACTGCTTCTGCGGCTTCTCCCTCGCACATACGGCGCCGCACCTGTGGCCTCCAAACCGCAGGTGCGAAAACACCAGAAACAACAAATTTCTGCAATCTCTCAAGTCTCAAATCTTCCCGTTAACCATTAAAAATCACCCCAAGGCCCCCGGGACCTCAACTAAAAGCACAAACGTGACCCAATACCTTGTTCAAACTTTTTCCAATCATCAAAACACCTCAAACGACATCAAATCAACCAAAACACCTCGGATTCAAGCCTAAGTTTCTAAAATCTTTCCGAAATATGCTTTTGATTAAAAACCCAACCAAACCATGTCTGAATGACCTGAAATTTTACACACACATCCCAAATGTCATAACGAAGCTACTGCAACTCTCGAAATTCCATTCCGACCCATATATCAAAATCTCACATATCAACCGAAAATCGCCAAAATGAACACTTCGCAAATTCAAGCTTAATTCTACTCCGAACCTCCAGAACCCATTCCGATCACGCTCCTAAGTCACAAATCACCTTCCGAAGCTAATCGAACCACCGGAACTCACATCCGAACCCTCTAACACATAAGTCAACATCCGGTTGACTTTTCCAATTTAAACATTCTTAAAAGAGACTAAGTGTCTCACTTCTTACCAAATCCTCTCCGAACTCAAACTAATCAACTCGATCACATAAAACACGGATAATGAAGCATAAGGAAGCAGAAATGGGGGAAAACGAAGCGATAACTCATAAGGCGACTGGCTGGGTCGTCACATCCTCCCCAACTTAAACAAACGTTCGTCCTCGAACGAGTCAAGAAACATACCTGAAGCCTCAAACTGATGAGGATATATACTCCGCATCTCCCGTTCGGTCTCCCAGGTAGCCTCCTCTACGGGCCGACCTCTCCACTGCACTTTCACTGAAGCTATATCCTTCGACCTCAATTTTCGAACCTAGCGACCCAAAATAGCTACTGGCTCCACATCATAGGTCAAATCATCATCCAACTGAACAGTGTTGAAATCCAAAACATGAGACAAATCCCCAACATACTTCCGGAGCATAGAAACATGAAATACCGGATGCACACTCGACAAGCTTGGTGGAAAAGCAAGCTCATAAGCTACCTCCCCAATCCTCCGAAGCACCTCAAAAGTCCTAATGAACCGAGGACTCAATTTCCCTTTCTTCCCAAATCTCATAACACCCTTCATGGGTGAAACCTTCAACAGAACCTTCTCGCCAACCATGTATGACACATCTCGAACCTTCCTATCAGCATAACTCTTTTGCCTCGATTGCACTGTACGAAGCCTCTCCTGAATCATCTTCACCTTCTCCAAAGCATCCTGCACCAAATTAGTCCCCAATAACCTAGCCTCACCGGGCTCGAACCAACCAATTGGAGATCTACACCGCCTCCCATACAAAGCCTCATATGGAGCCATCTGAATACTCGACGGGTAGCTGTTGTTATAAGAAAACTCTGCAAGTAGTAGAAACTCATCCCATGATCCTCCGAAATCAATGACACATGCACGCAACATGTCCTCCACTATCTGAATAGTGCGCTCAGACTGCCCATCCGTTTGAGGATGAAAAGTTGTGCTCAACTCCACCTGAGTACCCAACTCTCTCTGCACGACTCTCTAAAACTGCGAAGTAAACTGAGTACCTCTATCTGAAATGATGGAAACTGGGACACCATGCAAACGAACAATCTCCCGGATAAAGATCTCTGCCAACCGCTCTTAGGAATAGGTATTATACACAGGAATGAAGTGCGCGGACTTGATCAGCCGATCCACAATCACCCAAATAGCATCAACTTCTTCAAAGTCCATGGAAGTCCAACAACAAAGTCCAGAGTGATCCTCTCCCACTTCCAATTAGGAATATCCATCTGCTGAAGCAAACCACCCGGTCTCTGATGCTCATATTTCACCAGCTGACAATTGAGACACCGAGCTACAAATTCCACAATATCTTTCTTCATTCTTCTCCACCAACAGTACTGCCTGAAATCCTGATACATCTTTGCGGCACCGGATGAATGGAATACCGTGAGCTATGGGCATCCTCAGAATCAACTCCCGAAGCCCATCCACATTGGGCATGCAAATCCGGACCTGCATCCTCAATACTCCATCATCACCAACGGTCACATCTCTAGCATCATCATGCTGAACTCTGTCCCTAAAGACTAGCAAATGCGGATCATCATACTAGCGCTCTCTGATGCGATTATATAAGGAAGACCTAGAAACCACACAAGCCAATACCCGACTGGGCTCCAAAATATCCAACTTTATGAACCGATTGGCCAAGGCCTGAACATCAACTACAAGAGCTCTCTCTCCAACTGGAATATGTGCCAAACTCCCCATACTCAGTGCCTTTCGGCTCAAGGCATCGGCCACCACATTGGCCTACCCCAGATGGTACAATATAGTGATATCATAATCCTTAAGTAACTCCAACCATCTCCGCTACCTCAAATTAAGATCCTTCTATTTGAATAATTACTGAAGACTGTGATGATTAGTAAACACCTCACAAGATACGCCATACAATTAATGCCTCCAAATCTTCAACGCGTGAACTATGACAGTCAACTCCAAATCATGAACAGGGTAGTTCTTCTCATGGGGCTTCAACTGAAGAGAAACATAAGCAATAACTCTACCCTCCTGCATCAACACACAACCAATCCCAACTCTCGAAGCAACACAATACACGCTATATGAACTTGAAGCTGATGGCAAAACCAATACTAGAGCTGTGGTCAAAGCTGTCTTGAGCTTCTGAAATCTCTCCTCACACTCATCCGACCATACAAATGAGACACCCTTCTGAGTCAACTTGGTCAAGGGCAATGCGATAGATGAGAATACCTGAACAAACCAGCGATAATAGCCTGCCAAACCAAGAAAGCTGCGAATCTCTATAGTTGTGGACGGTTTAGGCCAACTCTGAACCACCTCTATCTTCTTCGGATCAACTTGAATACCCTCACTCGACACCACGTGCCCTAAGAAAGCCATTGAACTAAGCCAAAACTCACACTTGGAGAATTTTGCATAAAGCTTATCCTCTCTCAATCTCTACAACACAACTCTCAAATACTCTGCGTGCTCCTCCTGACTACGCAAATATACCAAAATATCATCAATGAAGACTATGACGAATGAATCAAAATAAGGCCGGAACACATTGTTCATCAAATGCATGAACGTTGCTGGGGCATTGGTCAGCCCAAAAGACATCACCAAGAACTCATAGTGACCATATCGGGTCCTAAAAGCCGTCTTAAGAATATCTGAATCCCTGATCTTCAACTGGTGATAACCCGAACGGAGATCAATCTTGGAGAACACCCTCGCTCCCTGAAGCTGATAAAATAAATCATCGATGCGAGGCAAATGATACTTGTTCTTAATTGTTACCTTGTTCAATTGCCTATAATCAATGCACATTCTCATTGTGCCATCCTTATTCTTCACAAATAGAACCGGCGCACCCCAAGGTGACACACTAGGCCGAATGAACCCCTTATCTAGGAGCTCCTGAAGCTGCTTCTTTAACTCCTTCAACTCCGTTGGTGCCATACGATACGACGAAATAGAAATGGGCTGAGTGCCTGGCACCAGGTCAATACCAAAATTAATATCCCTGTCCGATGGCATGCCCGGCAGGTCTGCAGGAAACACATCGGGAAAATCCCTCACAACTAGAACATAATCAATACTGGGAGTCTCAGCTCTGACATCCCTCACAAACGCTAGATATGAAAGACAACCCTTCCTAACCATATGCTGGGCCTTTAAGAAAGTGATCACTCTACTAGGAACGTAATCAGTCACACCTCTCCACTCGATCCGTGGCACACCCGGCATAGCCAATGTGACTGTCTTAGCATGACAGTCTAGAATAGCACGACACGGAGATAGCCAATCCATGCCCAAAATGACATCAAAATCCACCATGCTCAGTAGTAATAGATCCATTCAGGTCTCTAGACCCCCAATAGTTACCACACACGGTCTACAACAACAGTATCGCCCACCTGGGTAGATACATGAACAGGTAAAGCAAGAAACTAATGGGGCGTACCCAAATAATGAACAAAATATGAGGACACATAAGAAAAGGTAGAACCGAGATCAAATAATACAGAGGCATCTATATGGCAGATTGAAACAATACCTATAATGATAGCATCTGAAGCAACAACATCGGGTCTGCCTGGGATGGCATAGAAACGAGCCTGACCGCCCCCTGATTGACCTCTTCCTCTGGGGCGAACCCTGGCTGACTCACCTCCACCCTTAGCTGGCTGAGCGGGTGGTGGTGAAGGAATTGGCGTTGAAGCCGATGACTAACCCCTCTATTGGGACGAACTAGCAATATGACGAGGACACTGCCTCCACATGTGGCCCATCTCACCACACTCATAACAACTCCCAGGTGCTAGAGAAGGGGACTAAAGGGAACCCCTCACACTGGAGTGACTAGCAGATGCACTCGGCATAGAAGAGCCCTGAGCTGATGGGGCACGAGATGAACTCTGAGCTAGAAGGGCACTGAGTGATGATTGGCCCTGCTGAGATCCATGATAACCATGACCTGAAGATGCCCACGATAACCTAGGCAGGCTGACTGAGCAGGCTTGAATGAACGACCTCTACCATGCTGAAACTGGCCCCTCGAAGGAGCACCACTATAACTGCCCGATCCTCGAGGCCTCTTGGCCTCCCTCTCCTCTCGCTCCTAACTGCAAACCGACTCATCTCACGAGCGATATCAACCACCTCCTCGAACGTAGTACCCATCACTCTCTCTCTAGTCATAAGAATACGGAGATGATAAGTAAGGCTATCAACAAATCTTCTGATCCTCTCTCGATCTGTCAGAACCAACCAGATGGCCTGACGAGCCAACTCAAAAAACCTCGACTCATACTGTGACATAGTAATATCCCCTTATCGCAACCTCTCAAACTGTCTATGCAGCTCCTCTCTGTGGGACTGTGGCACATACTTTTCCAGGAAGAGAATGGAGAACTGCTGCCAAGTAAGGGGCGCTGTAACAACAGGCCTATGCCTCTCACACACCTCCCACCAAGTGAAGGCAGCCCCAGAAAACTGAAAGGTAGTAAATGCCACACCACTAGTCTCAAGAATCCCTGCTATATGAAGCATTCGCTGGCACTTATCCAAGAAACCCTGGGCATCCTTTCCCTCTTCTCCACTGAATGTTGGAGGCTGGAGTCTACCAAACCTCTCAAGTCGACGCTACTTATCATCCGGCATAACCGGCACTACAAATTCTTGAGCTAGTGCAACCGGCTGGGCTGGAGGTGCCCCCGGCATCTGAAGTCCCTGCACTACCTGCTCAGGTGTGCGAGCGACGAGAGTCTAATTGCCTTCCCCGACCTGTGAAGTAGCTGCGGTTGTAGTGGCTGAAACCGCCTGAGCCAAGCCGGTGCAAACTAATAAGATCTGTGCCAAGGACTCCTAAAGACCCGGGATCACGATGGGTACAGCTGGTACCTCAACTAGTGCTGTTGGAGCATCCATATCTGGAGCCTGATCCTGAGCTAGGGCAACTGGTGGATCTACAGGTGCTGCCTTTGCTGCTCTGTCTCTGCCACGACCGCGTCCACGGCCTCTGGTGGCCCCAACTGGTGGCATTGGTGGTCATCCACCCAGTCTGGTAGCTCGTATCCTCACCATCTGTGAGAGAATAGAATAACAGAAGTTTAGTACTCGGACCAACAAGTTTGCATGACAAGAATTTCGAGAATATGAAGTTTTTCCTAAAGGTTCTGCAGCCTCTCGAGGATAAATACAGATGTCTCTGTATGGATCTGTGAGACTCTACTAAACATGCTCATGACTCGTAAGACCTATGTAACTTAGGCTCTGATACCAACTTGTCACGACCATAACCCCAAACCCGATCGTGATGGCATCTCTCGTGAAGACAAGGCCAGCCAGTTTAACCCTATTTGCCTTTTAAAACAGTTAAGCAACACAAAAATAGTCTAAAGATGATTAATAACCCTGAATAGCGGAAATAACGATAATAATGCGGAAAAGTCCAACCCGACACAGCCCTACCCGGGGTGTCACAAGTCACGAGCATCTATCGACCATGATACAAGTCTGCTAAATCCAATATCTAGTACAAATGTTTGAAGGAAATAGAAATGATAAGATAGTAGAGACACGGGGCTGCGGACGCCAACAATTACCTCGTAGTCTCTGAATACCTCCTGGAACTGGAGGAATTAGCACTCAGGAGCGGAACCAGCGACGCTTGAATATGCACACATGGTGTATGGAGTACTGTGAATACTCCGACCCAGTGAGTAATAAACATAAATAATGACTGAAGGTAACAAAACACGTAAGGCACAAGGCATTCTATAATGAAGCAGTAAAAGAATCACTTAAAAAGGTAAAACAGTGAAGTGTCAAGTAAAAATCCCTTTTCAACAAGTAAAACAAGTAGTTGACAGGTAAGTAAACAAATAGAAGTTCGCCCCTCGGGCAACATCTCAGATATAGTACCAGCCCTTCGGGCTCAATCTCAGAACAATGCCAGTCCCTCAGGCTCAATCTCACATCACAATGGGTACCCGCACTCACTAGGGGTGTACAGACTCCGGGAGGGGCCCCTTATGGCCCAAGCGCAATATCAAGCCATCTCGTGGTATCAAGTCTAGGCCTTCGGCCTCATATCAATCAAGCCACCTCGTGGCGTATATATGTATCTCAGGCCCCCGGCCTCATATCAGTACCAGTGTATCCTCACAACTAGGCCCTCGGCCTTACTTAGTCGAAAAATCATCATAAGCCCCTCGGGCACGAGTAAAACAGTATCTCTCAGCCCAAAACATCATTTAAAATATCATTTAAGTATCAAAACTAAGTAAAAATGGCTGAGTAGTAAAATGGTGGAAAATAACGGGACTGAGTTCAAGTAATAAGTCAAAACAGTGAGGAAATGGTAATAAAAATCCCCGAAAGGTTCAAATAGTTGGCACGAAACCCAAATATGGCAATCAACCCAAATTATGATGATAACAAATAATTTCAGCCAAATACGCGATAAAATCATCAATCGAGATGAACCAAGTCACAATCCCCAATAGTGAACGACCCCACACTCGTCATCAAGTGTGTGTCTCACCTCAATATAGCACTACGATGTGCAATCCGTGGTTTCAAACCCTCAGAGAATCATTTACAATCATTACTCACCTCGAACCGACTAAATCTCTAGCTCGCGACACCTTTTCCCCTCTAATCGTCCTCCACGCGTGTCGAATCTATCCAAAATCAGAATGAATACATCACAATATGCTAAGGGAACAAAGCCCAAGCGAAAACAATCGAAAAATACAAAAAATCCCGAAATTGACCAAACCCGAGCCCCGGGTCCACTTCTCAAAACTTAGAAATTTTTACATCAATAGATTCCACATCTCCCCATGAGTCTATGCATATCAAGAACACTAAAATCGGAGTCCAAATGACCCCTCAAATCCTCCTTTAAAGGCCACTTAAACTCAAGACCTAATCCTCCATTTTTAGCCCTTTAATTCCTTTAATTACAACCTTAATCCATGAAATACTACCATAGAAATGTGTTTTAGGTCCAAAATCCTTACCTTAACGAAGTTCCCTTGAAATCCCTCTTCCAAATCGTCCAAAAGCTCTCAAGCCGAAGTAAAAAATGGTGGAATAACTCAAACTCGTGAAAATGAAATAACTTATATGTTCTGCCCAGGCATACCCGCATCTGCAGTCCAAAATCCGCTTTTGCGGTACCGTGATAAGTAGGTATTTTAACGAGTTTCATGCTCCTTCTTGCCTATGCTTTGATTATAAATTTTTACAAAATAGTCCCAAAAGGCTCATAAGTTGTGCTTGATTGCAAGTTTGATCGACCAAGTGACGAAATATCAAAGATCAGCTCAAAAGGAGTGAAACCTGCTCAAGTATCAAAGACAAAGTAAACTGAGGGCAAACAAGCCTAGTGCAGACCGCACAAAATGGAATGCAGCCGCACTAGGTGATTCAAAGAGATGGCAAGATCAGGCTTCAAGCAACACGACCACAGTCCACACTGCGCGGCCCGCAGTGAAGGTTCCGCGGCCGCATTGCCTTTTTGTGCGGTCCGCGGAAGAGAGATTCATAGAGATGACAAAAACCAGGCTTCAAGCAACGCGGCAGTAGTCCACATTGCGTGGTCCGCAGTTAAGGTTCCGTGGCCGCACTGCCTTTTTGTACGGTTCGCGAAAGAGATATTCAGAGAGACGGAAAATGCCAACGCGGTCCGCGGTCATGGTTGTACGGACCGTGACAACTGCCTCTGCGGCCGCGGTCCATTCTACGCGGTCCGCGGAGCCTAAGTCAGAGAACCCAGAATTGAAGTCCAAGAGCCTAGAGCGACCGCGGTCCATTTTACGCGGCCCGCGCTGACCCCGCAGAAGTATTTTTGTCCAGTTTTTCCAGCCTAGTATAAATAGAACATTTTACCATTTTTAGGTCATCAGATATATCCAGAACTTAGATGCGCTCGTGGGAACTTCATCTGTAGCCATTTCTTGGCATCTTAGCTCCAAATTAACGATAGATTCTTGTATTTTAATTTAGCATTTAATTAATATGTCTTGTTCTTCATCTATTTCTCTATTCTTTCCTTCAAACATGAGTAGCTAAACCCATTAACTAGGGTTGTGGCTCAACCCTAGTGTGGGTAATCGATGGGTGTTTCCATCTATTGTTAGATTCACTATGGGTGTTTCTTATTTGGGTCAATTTTATGGTTTAATCTATGAATTGGTGGTTGCAAACACTAGTTTGTGCTAAGTTGACTTGGCTCTTCTTGAGAAAGAGAGCCTAAGTCTCCAAAGTTGATCCAACAAGGAATTGGGATGGACTCAAGAGAATTGATAGTCCCAATTAAAGGGTTAAACCTCGAGAGAGTAATTACCCAACTTGAACCCCAGTTGCTTGAGCTACTTTGCCTACCCATTTGGTCTCGAGAGAGTCAATTGGGCAAAATCACTCTCTCCACCGAGAGGTATGAGAGTGGGTAAAATTGTGCAACGGTTATAGCATAAGCCCCAATTATGTCAATCGAACCTTAATAACATCTACCCGTCAATTAGCCACCTAGGTAATGTCACGACCCTAGGGCCCTTCTTCCCATTAGATACAACTTAGCAATTATCTCGTAGCATAATCTAGTTTCAATTAATAGTTTGATAATAGTAGTTTGTAATCTAAAACCCAAAAATGTATGGAAGTGACATTTGGAACAAATACACACTTCTAGTCTAGATAGATACCCGACTCCATTCCTAGCTCCCTGTGGAAATCGATCCCAACCCTCATATCGGGTAAAAGCTATTGCAACCCTCTCTTCCTACTTTTTAGTAGTGTGGAGTTGGAAGCGATCACTTTTTGGCGCCGTTGTCGGGGAGATAACGGTTTTGGCTGTCTATTTAGTTAATTTTGTGTATTATTCTTCTTTCCTTCCTTGTTACTTACTTGTTTGTGTCATTACTCAGGTACCAACATGGCTTTAAACAACGCTAATGATCCTCTTGGAAACGTGATAGTGGGGGAGGAGGTAGATGATCTTGAGCAAGATGAGGTGCCTCTTGCGACTCAAGGTCAACGGAGAAGCCAGAATGCAAATGCTATTCCAAATGACAATATTCCAGACCCTCCCCCGGTTCCTCCAAGAGTGGCTCCGAGAGTATTACCAAACTAGAGTTACACAAGTGATATTGTCCCACCTCGAATCCAGGCGGGCAACTTTCAAATAACCAATGTGATGTTGACCTTACTTGAGCAGCGTGGGTACTCCACGGGCGCTGCAAATCAAAATGCCTACAAATATCTCAAGGGGTTTATAGATACATGCAGGGGGAGTAAACAGACGAATGTGTCCGAGGATGCGTTGAGATTGAGACTTTTCCCGTTCTCACTTCGGGGAAAGGCATTGGATTGGCTCGAGAGACTCCCCAACCATTCCATCACAACTTAGGATGAGTTGGCGGATAGGTTTATTGCCAAATTCTTCTCTCCTAGTCATATGGCGGCACTTAGAGATGAAATATTAGCCTTCAAGCAAGAGCCAACAGAACATTTGCATGAGATTTGGGAGCGGTATAGAACGATGGTGAAGGAGTGCCCAAATAATGATATGACCGAGGCCATGATCCAACAAACATTCTACCGGGGCATAAATACTACAAATCAATGCATTGTTAACCAATTGGCCGGGGGCAATTTTATGAAACTTTCTTATGAGGAGGCATGTGATGTACTTGATGAAATGGTAGACACTTCTTCAGTATGGCAGAGTAGAGCAATTATTCCTCAAGGTGACCCTATGGTTATCCATTTGCACAAGGAATTACATGATCACGGGCAAGCGATAGCTGAACTTACCACTATGATGAATCAATTGGCTAAGGCACAATTGCAACAAGTTTAGAATCCTCGCCAAGTGAATGTCATGGAGGGTGTTAGTATGCTTGTCAACAAGAGAAGGCAAATGAGGCAACAAAATCAAGGAAATTCTGAGGAATTTGTTGATGAATATGATGGGTGTCAAAATGATGGTTATGATGACCAAAGTGCAAGAGGTACAATATGTCAACAACTATCAAGGCAATAGAGGCAACTCTTCAAACCAACAATGGCTTACCCAAGGAAATTGGGGCAATCAACAACAAAGTGGTGGCAATTGGAACAACAACCAAAACAACAATTGGGGTAATCAGAACAACAACCAAGGCAACTGGAATGGAAATAACAACAACTGTGGAAACAACAACAATCAAGGTGGGTGGAACAACAATAGAAACCAAGGCAACCGGGGGCAAGGCTTTCAAAGGCCCCCAATGTACCAACAACCGAACAATCCACCCCTTTCCCTTCTCAAGGTCCTAGTTCCTTTAGTAATGATATGGGTAGAATTGAAATGATGTTCGAGCAGATGATGAAGAGGAGTGTGGATTCGGATGCACAGTTATCTTCTCACACCACCTCTATCCAAAACTTGGAGGTGCAATTAAGCCAAATCTCTCAGTCATTGAATACTCGCCCGAAGGGTGCTCTACCAAGTGATACGGTAGTGAACCCGAATGGTGGAAATAATAATCAGGTGATGGCGGTTACAACAAGAAGTGGGAGAGGCGGTGATGTGAATACCTCAAAGCAAAAGCAAAGTGTGGATAAAGATGTTGAGTTGCGGGATGATGATGTACCTTTGATTGTTGAAGATGTGGTTGAAGAGAATGTGAACAATGATGTGAGGATTGATATTGGTGAGGCCGAGGTAGAAACCCAAGATGTCGTGAACCCGTCTAGGGAACATGTGATTGACATGCCCGAGCCAGTTGTTCCAAAAGCCAAGGCTCTTTACCAAGGCCACCTCCACCTTATCCTCAGAGGCTCGCGAAGCAGAAAAATGATAATTAGTTTAAAAAGTTCATTGATATGATGAAGCGCTTATCTATTAATGTGCCATTGGTGGAGGCACTTGAAAAAATGTCAGGCTATGCAAAATTCATGAAAGACTTGGTCACAAAGAAGCATTCTATGGATTGTGAAACTATAAAGATGACTCATCAAGTTAGTGCTATAGTGCATTCAATGGCCCCGAAGCTTGAAGATCCCGATGCCTTCACCATTCCTTGTACCATTGGAAGTGCAGATTTTTCCAAAGCTCTTTGTGAATTGGGAGCTAGTATCAAGTTGATGCCCTATTCGGTCTTCAAAACTTTGGGTATTGGGCAACCTAGGCCAACTTCAATGAGACTTCAAATGGCGGATCGATCGATAAAGCGACCTTTGGGCATTATTGACGATGTGCTTGTTCGGGTGGACAAATTCATACTGCCGACCGACTTTGTGATTTTGGATTGTGAGGTAGACACCCGGTGCAAATAAAAAAAAACATAATTTCAAATGAATTAGAAAGGAAATCAAAGTCTACAATCCGAACACATCCTTCCAAGTTTCTGCTACAAAATAAAATGCTTAGTGAACTAGGTCCAACCAGATTACCTCTAACTTGGCATTCTTATACTTCACATTGAAAAAATCTTGTGGACACTTTCTTGCCAAATCTTCCGAAATATATCCTGTCCCATCTGTGTGTATAAGGGGTTTTCCATCTTCGTCATAGAGAGTACGTCCATTCTTGTCCTGAAATTATTTATTTCCAAAAATAGAAGGTGATATTTAAATAGTAAAATGAGTGTGTTATCTTGAGATAATCGAAGAACAGGATAACTGACAAGAGATGGCATCGAAGCGCACAAAGAAAAGGAAATAGCAATGAAAGTATACATGATTATATATACACATATTATATGTTTGATAAGCAATAGCCAACCGTTCTTGGATTTTATCATCAAAGGTTTGAACATGCAGTATTTTTATGGGCCTTCTATCAAGGCACTGAGTTAGGGTTCTTGGTCTTGCATTTTTGTTCAAGTTTTCACCTAACTTTGTCTCTACTCAATTTACCTAGTTAATAATACTCCTCAGGCACACAAAACTTAATAGTTAAACTAACCAACATCAAAATTAAAGAATTACAGGGGGGAGGGGAGAAGTCTACACAGTTAATAGAAAATGACATAAAATGAAATTAAATACTTAAAATAACAAGAAGTGGTTGAATTGTTACCAGATATTAAGAAGAAGTGAAGAAACACAATGCAAACAAGCTAGTACGAAGAAGAGGGAAGATGAACAGTAATTTTTAAGTATCTGAGAATCAATTTTTCGAAAAGGGCAACCAGTGACCCATGTGGTCTATTTATAGAAAAGCATGTGGGACCCGGTCATACCTACCAGTACGGCTGCACAAAACAGACCGCGGACCACGCTGGGTTTGTTCAGAAGAAGCTCGAGAAGGCAACCTTCGCGGTCCACACAAAACAGACCGCGGCTGCAGAGGTCCACCACGGTCCGCACTAAATGGAATGCGGTCGCTGTGGCAATCTTCAGAGAGTACCTCAATTAGCCTTCACCAGTACGGACCGCACAAAGTGCAATGCGGCCGCACTGGAAACTTCAGAGACTGTTCAAATTTTTCAAAATGTTTTGCACTGTATCAACACAATCCCTGCAATATTTCACAACCAATTAGCTCAAAAATCAATCCTACACTACAAAGAAAATCAAAGAAAACAAGAAGAAAAAGACATGGGTTGCCTCTCAAGAAGCGCCTGATTTAACGTCGCGGCACGACGCATGTTACCATCACATCACTTTAGATGAAGAAGTTCCACCACGTGGCTTTCGTCAAATTTTCCAAGATAATGCTTGACCCGGTGCCCATTAACTCTGAAAACTTCACCGTTTTTGTTCCTTAGATCAAGAGCACCAAATGGGGTCACAAACACAACTTCAAATGGCTCACTCCACTTTGACTTGAGCTTACCCGGAAACAGACGTAACCGGGAATTAAACAAGAGAACCATATCTCCAACCTTGAACTCCTTACCCCGAGCATACTTGTCGTGAAGGTACTTCATTTTGTCCTTATACAAGGATGAACTTGAGTAGGCATGGAATCTAAACTCATCGAGCTCATTGAGTTGTTCAACACGAAGATTTGCCACAACATCCCATTCCAAATTCAACTTCCTCAAAGCCCACATGGCCTTATGCTCTAACTCGACCGGAAGATGACAAGCCTTTCCAAACACCAACTGATACGGAGACATACCAATCGGAGTTTTGTAAGCCGTCCGATAAGCCCATATAGTGTCATCCAACTTTTTCGACCAATCGGTCCTATTAGCATTGATAGTTTTTGACAAGATGCTCTTAATTTCTCTGTTGGAGACTTCCACTTGACCACTAGCTTGAGGATAATAGGGTGTAGAAACCTTATGATTGACACCGTACTTGGAAAGCAACGTGTCGAAAGCCTTGTTGCAAAAGTGAGACCCCCCATCACTAATAATCGCACGAGGAGTACCAAACCTTGTGAAGATGCTCTTTTTAAGAAACGCAACAACACTCCGGGCTTCATTACTAGGCAAAGCCATGGCTTCAACCCATTTTGAGACATAGTCAACCGCCACGAGAATGTAAGTATTCCCACAAGAGATAACAAATGGACCCATGAAATTGATGCCCCAAACATCAAAGATATCCACTTCAAGAATCGTATTGAGAGGCATCTCATCCCTTTTTGAAATTCTGCCCGCTCTTTGGCACTCATCACACCTCTTCACCAAATCGCCCGCATCTTTGAACAAGGTGGTCCAATAGAATCCACAACTAAGAACTTTTGAGGCGATCCTCACCCCACCATAATGGCCACTATAGGGTGAAGAATGGCAAGCCTCTAAGATACTCAAACCCACCGCGGACTGCAGTCGTTTTTGTGTGGTCCGTGGTACCACTTTGTGCGGACCGCGGTGAGGATTTTTCAGGAATTGACCTCTTGCCCAGCGTGGCCGTATTGCATTCTGTGCGGTCCGCTCTTGCCCACCGCGTCCGCGGTGCTACTTTGTGCGGGACGCGGTGGATGGATTCAGAGAGGTGGTGTTATAGACCTTGCCTCAGTGCGGACCGCGGTCGCCTTTATGCGATCCGCGGTGCCCCCAGTGCGGCCTCACTCCTTTTTGTGCGGGCTGCGGTGCACTGTTTCTGCAACATGTTCTGCAGCTTGTGGCTTCTGTTCTGCAATTCATTTTCCACATCTCTTTCACTGTCTGTGTTGATACTAACAAATCTAGATGTTTGTGCTTGCAGGCAATGGTCAAACAAAGAGGCAAAGGCTCGAAACAACCTGGCCGAGGTGATTCCTCCCGGGGAGGGAAGAAAAGGATGGTAAAACTCACTCCCCGGGCTAGAAAAAACATAAAGGACATGAGGAAAGCAATCAAAGCGGCTGACAGAGCCATTGAAAACATGGGGAGTGAGTACGAGCCCTCCCGGGAGATCTCTTCAGATTTAGTCCCACTATACATCCCGTATCTGGAGAGATCCATACATAGAGACGCTCTTCCCTTGTCCCCCGATGCTCAAGCTTCAATCAACATTTCTTCTGGGTCATCTGAGGGCTCAACAACAGGTAGTAGGGATGAATACTCTACCTCTCCCACATCTTCAATATCTGGGGAGGGTGCTAGAGGTGATGAGAGAGATGGGGAGTTACCTGGGGGTGGTGTGCCTCAGGTTGGGGGTATTGACCGGACTAGAAATCCTGCTATTTGGAAAGATAGATTTGTCAGCCAGGTGGCGTTCCACAAGTTTACGGAATAGTGGCCGACACGAAAGTTGATTCTTGAGAGGAGCTTCATTGACAGAGACCTTCTACTCTTACACCCCAATGTACATAGATAGTTCGAGCTTGAGTGGGTTGGGAGTACTTTACAGATAATTGTGTGAAGGTGAATGAGCACATGGTCAAGGAGTTTTATAGCAATGTGGCCCACATCTTGAAAGTCACTAAAGTGACCAAAGTGCGAAACAAAAATGTGGAATTTACCGAGAAGGCACTAAATGAATACCTGGGGTTTAATGAAGAAGATGAGTCCCTTTACAATAAAAGGTTAGCAATGGGCGAGGAGGTTCATCCGTGGTTAGCTTCATACCTGGCAATCTCGGGTACGGTTCCAGAGTGGTTGCAAGCAAGGGCCAAAATACTTCAAAGGACTTTCAACTTTGAGGCTAGAAGGTGGTTGACTTTTGTGTGCAGTTGGCTTGACCCCACTACCCATGATCAGACTATTCCACTTGCCCGGGTTGTTCTTATTGTATCTATTATGGCAGGATACCCTATCAACTTGAGCAATGTGATGTCCCGCGTCATTTATGCATTGGGAGTTGAGCATGACCAGAACTACCCTTTTCCCAGCATCCTCGCTTTGTATTTCCGGGACCTGGAGGTGGAGAAGAGACCTTTTGACATCAAGGTCAAACCTGTGGCTCTATTTTCGTGGTATAGTTTCAAGGGGTCAGACAACCTCAAGGACAAGAATTACAAGTCGCCTGCTTCTGCCCCAACTGGACAGTCTGAAGAGCCAGTTGCGGTAGAGCCCTCCACTGAGCCTGCCTCCACAGTTGCTGACATGGCTCTCGGACCTTCCACTACTGTTGGTCCCTCTACTTCAGCTGGCTCGAGGATTCCATCTTCCCGGGCCCATCCTATCACCGCCCACTAGCTGAGCCAGACACTTCATAGCTTGAACAACTGGATGGTGATTGCTTCGTCCAAGTTGTCTATATTGACCTCCACCATTGCGGCTCAGTCGGCACCACAACCAGTGCAGGTGCCCCAGTCCATCGAGGATTCACTTAAGAAGATTCTTACCAACCAGCAGAAGATCCTTGATTCTCAGGCTGCCTTGGCTAAGGTAGTGGATTCACATGGCAAGGCCATGAAGGAGCTTGCCAGGGAGCACAAGAAGCTACGCAAAACACGGGCTTCCAAGGAGTTCGTGAAGGAGCTTAGAGCGGATGTGGACAGACTGAAGGCAGACCAGCTGCCTTTAGATTTGTTATTTGAGGACCCAGCTCCAGCAGCAGCACCAGCAGCAGAGCCATAGCAGGAGCAGACACAGAGGCTTCCAAAGAAGAAGAGGAAGCTCCCTAGTGCAGATGAGGCGATCATCCAGTTGGCAGACCCACCAGAGGCTTCCTCCAGTCAGCCACAGGATGTTCATGATATTCAGCCCGTCCAGGCCCCAGTCCCAGCAGCTGAGCAGCAGGAAACCGGGAACCAGTCTGAGGTTCTCGCGCATATAGAGGACCCGGGGACCACTGATGATCTCATGCATACGGACACAGCTTGGGGAGTTCCCATATCCTTTCCTTATACTTTTTGGTGCTTATTTGTTTAGTTGGCATTGGGGACAATGTCAACTTTTATTTGAGGGGGTGCGCCCTACATTTTTGGATGACTGTATATATTGTTACATTTTATGTATTTTTGATTTTCTATTGGTCTGTATATAACTTTACATTTAGCTACTTTTATCGCATTTTTTATCTTTCCTTTGGTCTGTATATAAAGTTATATTATTGTATATATTCATCCACCGTTGTATATTCAAATCCCCTATTGTACATATTCATTCTATTTTCTATTCACGTAAAAATATTTTTTGTTTTTAGCTTCTTAGATAGGCTCATAGCTTTCTGTTTCGTTTTTTTTGGCGCTTTAATAAGCCTTTGGTTTTCTTAATGCCACGGTTCTTTCCAAAGGTGGAGTATCGTGTGAACCGGGTGGCTTTTCCCGATGATGGATAACGTGAAAACCTTCTTAAGGGGTTGAGTCCGTTTTTGTTTTTATTTTTGGTGGCTTATAGTTAAGGGTACCTCAAGCAAAGCTTCACTTGGGCCTAACACATTTGCCTTTGGTCCCATGATCAAAGACAAGTTGTTGTGTTTAGGATGGTGAAAATCGTGACCTTGAGACTCTTGTGTTGACCAAACAATCATCATGTGGTCTTTCGGGACTATTGTGTGCTCAATCGTGTCTAAGGTTGTTGTGGGCCCTCGACTCTATGTCTTTAGCAATCCTTGAGCTTGTGTGGTGAGAAATCGAACTGTGAGTCCAAGTCCCGGGCGAATGGTTTAGAACTTGCCCCGAATGTCTGTTGAGGCAAAATCTTGAGGGAAATTTGGCTTGAGAAGTGATTATAGGCTCTCCTTGATCCAAATGATAGTTGAACAATTCCATAGCCCACCAATGATATAATCCCTAGTTAACCCTTTTGAGCCTTAAACCTTTTTCTTTCAAGAACCAATACTATAAGCTTATATCCATTCTAAAATATACCCTCTTTTGGCACCCGATCTTCCCGTGAGCAATGACAAAAGTCTAAGTTTGGGGGGAGAGACGAGAGAGGGAACAAAGAAGTAAAAGGTACTAAAGAGAAGAAAAGGAAGGCAAGGAAAAAGAAAAGAAAAGAAAAGAAAAAGACAAAAAGAAAGCCCAATGTGAAAAAGAATAAAAAAGGATTCAAGAAAAAAAAAAGAAAAAGGTGTGGAAAAAGTTGAAAAAGGAGAAACACTTTGAAGTGCAATAAAAAGAGTGACATTACGTTTCTCTAACCCCTTAAAAAGAAGTGAGATGCTCAAAGAGTTAAGAGAATTGTGCCAAATGAATCAAAAGAAGTGCTTAAGGGAAGATGGAACCCATTTAGACCAAACTTTTCCTACCCTGAACCAAAAGCCTTCACATTGACTCCTCAAAAGCCCTATATGATCTTGAGTTGAAGGACGCTTACATTAGTGGATACTTACATGAGGGCAAGCATATGGTACTTAGAGCCGGACTTGTGACCTTTCCTTGAGAGAGATGAGTGAATTCCCATTAACCTCGATTTGTGTGCTAATACTCTAAAATTTGAGGTTTGCTTAGGGAGAGTTGAGGATGTGTGAGTTCGGGTTCCACAATGGCCAAAGTAAATTGAGAGAGTTCGTTGATGTAATGAGTCAACTCTTGATGCTCTTGTGTCACACTTGATCCATAGTTTTTCAAAGTTTAAATGTTGTTAATGATTCATTCGTATTGAGGGCAATTGTTAGTCCCAATTGATGCTTGTTGAGGTTACTTTAGTATAGTTGGAAATACTTGGATTTTCCCTTAGGGGGTGAGTCTTATTTTGTTTGCTTGAGGACAAGCAAATGCTTAAGTTTGAGGAGTTGATAAGTAGGGATTTTAACGAGTTTCATGCTCCTTCTTGCCTATGTTTTGATTATAAATCGTTACAAAATAGTCCCAAAAGGCTCATAAGTTGTGCTTGATTGCAGGTTTGATCGACAAAGTGATGAAATGTCAAAGATTGGCTCAAAAGGAGTGAAACATGCTCAAGTATCAAAGACAAAGTAAACATTCAATTGAAACAAGAAACTCCCAGACACGATATCTTGTCTCACCCAAGTAATATATAAGACATGGAGAAGTAGGAAATTTCAGGCACCGAGTGCTACAACAATGCAATTTTGCAAGCAACATCCAGTAACTTGTATCTCTAACTGAATTGTATCAATCTAATAACTACAGTCATACCTACAGATAGTTAATTTGGTAGTGTTAACTTAATACTAGCAGGGCGTAACTTGTAGAAACAACATCCTAATGAATTACAGTCACCTACGAGTTCTGCAACCAAAACCAATTTTCAATCGAAGCATTAAAATTACAAATTAAAACAACTAGTACAACTGTTTTTTCAAATGACTTCTTCCACAAACTCCAGCAATTTTCTGATATTTAATTAATTTACAGAAAAATCAACTTCAAACTGTTAAAATATTCAATGTAAGTCCTAAATGGTCAAACAACAAGCAACGGCAAGCCAATGTACCCTAGTAAACATCAGGTTTCCGCTTATCTTAAACCCCACAAAGACCCAACAAATCACTAGACTTTACTATAGAGAAAGATAAAAAAAATGTAGTCTTTACTCGAACCAGTTACATCTAAATCATCCAAAAACAGGTAACATCCATTTTTCTTTGAAGAAACTAAAGATACCTTTGAAGAAACTACAAACATACCTTTGATTCTTTGAAGTTACAGCAGTTGATCTCTTAGTAGTTAGTATTCTCACTTTGAACGCACTGCAAACCCTAAAACCTTTAAAGGTCTTCTCGCTGAAAGAACCCTAAATCTCCATTTCTGACTTTCTGTCTTTCTCCCTTTCTATTTTCTAAATTCTAATTCTAATTCTAATTCTCTAATCAGATTAGTGAAAGACTAGTAGGGCCTTATTGGGCTGGGCTTGGATGGGGCACTGGGTAATGGACATTAGATATATAACTTGGGCTGGGCATTATAGCTATAGGTCCAACTTAAAATTCGGGATTTCAATGTACCAAAATTTCAAGATCCTAATACCGAGGACCGTACTGTTATATCGAAATACCGAAAATGTAATACCGAATTAGACCGAAATATCAGAAAAAACCGAAACCGAAATATCGAATTAATACGGTCCGGTTCGGAATTCGATTTTTCGGATTTTATGCCCACCCCTACACCCTTGTCCCATGCATTTTGCCACATGACACCCCTGCCCTCCCTTTTTTTCTCCGGAGTTTCTTTGCAATTTGGCATTATTTTTCTGCAAATCTGTAACGATCCGCTGGTCATTTTGAATATTGGCATTTCATCCGGTGGTTTAAGGTCTTGATTAACTTCATATGATGTATTATGACTTGCGTATATGGTTGGTTCGATGTTCGAGAGGTTCGGGATTGATTTAGAAGAAGAATTGATTTGGAGTAACTTCATATAAACGGTCTCAGATTCGCATTTTAATGGTTCTAATAGGTTTGTATGGTGGTTTTGGACTTAGGTATATGTCCGGGTTTGTATTTGGATGTTTCTAGAAGGTTTTGGCTCTATTTGGCGAAGGTTGAAAATTTGAAGGTTTGAAAGTTCATAGGTTTCACCGGGAGTTGACTTCAGTATTATCGGGTTCGAATTGTTGTTCAACGAGTTAGAATAGGTTCATTATGTCATTTGGAACTTGTGTGCAAAATTTCAGGTAATTCTAAGTTAGTCAGACGTGGTTCAACATGAGTTTTGAAAGTTGGAAGTTTAATTAGTTCATTAAGCTTGAATTGAGGTGCGATTCGTGGTTTTGATGTTATTTTGTAGGATTTGAGGCCTCGAGTATGTCCATGTTATGTTTGGGACTTATTGGTATGATCGGATGGTGTCTCGGGTACCTCGTGTGTCATCGGGGTGGTTCCAGACCATTTTTGTGATGTTTGGAGTTGTTGGTTTCTCATGCCTCACATGTTTTTCGTGACCGCAAATGTGTTTCCGCGATCACATAGCGTACGTTTGGAGCTTAGGCTTTGTGAGTCACGTTCGCGACATGGTATCGCGTCCTCGGTATGTCGGTGCTTGAACGTATCGCGTTCGCATGGATGTAGTGCGTCCGCATAGGGTTTGAAGTTAAGCTGTGGTAATTTTGTCTCTCATATTCGCGTTGAGTGTCCAAGTTCGCAATGTTGTAGTTGATTGTCTTCCGCGATCATGATTGGTCAGGCGCGATGACATAGTTAGTTTTGAAGGCGGCTCTACTTCTATGCATCGCAATCCTGTGACTATTGGTCGCGATCGCGAAGGGTACTCCTAGAGCATATCTATAATTTATTATATTCGAGGGTTTTGCTCATTTTATCATATTTTAAGATTGGGAGCTCGGATCTGGATGATTATTTAAGTGATTTTCACCTACGTAGATTGGGTAAGTGTTCTTTACTTGAATTTGATTATTTTTTATGATTCTATATTTGATTTTGGCATTTGATTAGTAGATCTAAAAGAGAAATTTGGGGTTTTGGCCAAACTTTTCTAAAGTAAATAATTTGATTTTGAATATTGATTCGAAATCGGATTTGGACCCATAATCGACTAGGTTGTCGGAATTTGTGAGTTTTATCGGGTTCCGGGGTGCGAGAGTGAGTTGTCTTTTTGGTTGACTTTGAATATTTGATTAAATATTCGACCTTTATCATTTGAGTTTGATTCCTATGGCATTATTTGGTGTTATTGAGTTGTTTTTGGCATAATTTGATCCGTTTGGAGGTCGATTCGCACGAGAATGCATTTTTAGATTATTGATTTGACTTGTTTGAGGTAAGTACCTTGCCTAACCTTATGTGGGGGAATACCCCCTTAGGATTTGTCCTTATTTACCTATTTGTGTTATGTGAAAAGCGACATGTACACGAGGTGATGAGCATGTACACGAGTACTATGTGTGGTTTGTGACCGCAATAGACCTTTTGCTATTAATATGCCTTAATTTGATGAATTATTGTATATGTACCATGCTTAATCACTTTGTGGCTATGTGAACATGATCAATATACTTGTTTTAGCCGTAGTAATGCTTTATTTGTTAAATACACATACACATTTTACTATTTTTCTTGTCCTTGTGCACTTTATAAATAAATTATATACTCATATCCATAATAAAAACTTTCGCATTATTGTTGTGATTTTTGTGACATATGTGGGAATGTTGAGTGGATTATTTGGGTATTGACACGAGGTTTTTGTCGTGCAAGAACAAGGTCTTTGTCGTACGAGCATGAAGTCTTTGTCGTGCCAGTGTGATTATATGTCTATGAGGTCTTTGCCGGGCGAACACGAGGTCCTTGTCGGGCGAATGTGGTTCTATGTAGCACGAGGTCTCTGTCGTGCGAGCACAAGGTTTTTGCCGTGCGAGTGTGATTATATATGGCACGAGATCTTTATTGTGCGAGTACGAGGTCTTTGTCATGCGAGTGTGATTGATATTGACACAAGGTCTTTGCCGTGCGAGCACGAGGTCTTTTCCGTGCAAGTGTAAATGATATTGGCACGAGGTCTTTGCGTGCGAGTGTGATTGATATTGGGCATGAGGTCTTTGTCATGCGAGTGTGACTGATAATGTGGGAACGAGATGCAATATGTGTGCATTTTAATTGATGACATGTTGCTAAAGTCGAGTCTTTGTTTGCACTAAATTGTTATTACTGGTTCTGATAAAATTCATGTTATTACTTTTCTGACATATATTTTGTTGCCCGTTTTTGATATATTACACATGTTATTTGACTAGTGAGTATCACATGACTTGAACCTCGTCACTACTTCACCGAGGTTAGTCTTGATACTTACTAGGTACCGACCGTGGTGTACTCATACTATACTTCTGCACCTTGCATGAAGATTCTTGGAGCCGCTCTGTTGTGGATAACAAAGGCATGCATTGAAGTTGTGGTTGCGTCCCAGATTCGAGGTACCATTTGTTCATGATAGATTAGGACCTCATTTTTGTTTATGTAATCTTCAAATAAATATTGTACTTATTTCATCTACTAGTTTTGTAATCCAAATCATAGTGGCACATGACTTGTACTATCAGTCCTTAGGGTAGTGGGTAGTTGTAATAAATTGTATTGCAGTTTTATTTTATATATATTTTAAAAGCACGAAGGCCCTTAGCGAAATGTCGTTTGTCTTTTTTACCCTTTTAAAATAAAGTTCGTACTGTATAAAATAGTCTTTCAATTATTTTCCTAATATTTAGAAAATATAAATTTGGATTCCTTGAAGAATCCTTAGCAAAAGTCGGATTCCTTGAAGAATTAAATCCGTGGACTACAAGGAAAATATTAGCCGGAAGAAGTCGTGTTCGAAAAATATTCAATTTTTTTGGAAATACTTAATTTAAAGGAAAAATGTGATGAGTTGGAAACAAATAAGGAAACTAAATCCTAAAAAGTTTTTTTTTCCTAATTACCATTAGAGGATAATACTATTTCATCATAGGGTAATACTATTCACGTAGCATCAGGCAGGGGTGCAGCTAGCCTATCACCTACGGGTTCGACTTAATCCAGTAGTTTTTATCCAAACCTTGTATTTGTCTTATGAAATTTATTGAATATGTAATATTTATTAATTTACAACCCAATAACTTAAAAAGATTAGAACTCTAAACTCATAACCTTCAAATCTTCGCTCCGCCTCTAGCATTAGAGGAATGAAAAAGTACCCCAAAAGAGAAAACACTTATTATAGAGGATTTTGATTTCAATCGCTATTTCACCAAAAATACTTATTATAGATAAAACACTTATTATTGTTAAATAAGTAATCACTTCATCTCGGGTAGGGTGGCTTATGGGTCAGGCTAATGAAACTAGGGGTGTACAAAAGAAACAGTAAACCGTACCAACTCGATAATTCAAGTTAAACCGAGAAAAAAATCCGACTATAGTTTGGTTGATTTGATTTGGTTTGGTTGGAAAAAAGAACCCGACCATAATTAGTTTGGTTTGGTTTTAACTAAAGAAAGTCAAACCAAAACCAAACCAACCCGACACTACATATATAGAAATTTTAGATATATTTAATATATAAATATACTTATTGTGATGTAATTTATAAATATTTCTTAAATTTATTCATAATTTTATATTTTAAGGTATTATTTCAAGGTTGGATTTAAAACTTTTGAATGTTCCAATAAGTTTTATAACCATTAATATTAGTAACTTAAAAAATACTAACAAAAGTCCAAACCAAAATCAAATCAATACCAACGCTAACAAAAGACATTCAATTCAATATTACGAACGATAATGTATTGAATATCTATTTTTTATTTTACTATAACATAGATAAAAATGCATAACATATTTTTATTTTTTCTTTAGCGTTTAGTCATGTAATTAATACTCCCTTATTAGTCTACTTATTTTATCATGACTTAGTACTTTTAGATTATGTTTATTTTTATTATGGCTTTCTAATTAGCAATATTTATATTACATAATTTTATTGTCTTTATTTTTGAATATTTGGATAATGCCATGACACATCTCATATTTTGTATTATTTTCTTGAAAAATACCTTATATAGTTGTATCTTACTAGGATTAAAGAAATATTTTGAGCACAAGTTATATGTTTTGTGCTAGAAAAAAATTTGAAAAACCCGAGTTTTATTGGATTGGTTTGGTCTTTAGATTTAATAACCCGACACAATTAATTTGGTTTGGTAATTGCAAAATGCGAACGAACCCGACCTATGTATACCCCTGAATAAGACCTTTACTTTAGGTCCCCAAAATATTGAGGCCCAAAAAAATATTAATAGTAAACAATATTAGAAAATTTTCGCTAAGGCAACATTGACATTTGTAGGAAGAAATATAAAAACAAAAGAAAGATTTCTTAACTATTTCTAGAACTTCGAATTAAACTACTTAAATTTTTATATTAGTAATAAAATAGTTAGCAACAAGATCCAAGGTAATGTAATAGCTAACATCTTATTAACTTGAACTAACCTTACTAATTAAATAATTAATATTTTATTTAAATTTAATCTCTCTCTCTCTCTCTTTCTATATATATATATATATATATATATATATATATATATATATATTAGTTAGTTAGTCTATACATCTAGACATTCTTCTGCAGATGAGAGGACAACACAATACAGAAATTTGGCTTTGTCGCGCAACAATAAGTCTGTTATTCAAACACAGCTGGTATAGTTGACAATTCGAGTCTTGATGTGATGACCAAAAGGTCATTATTTGTTTTAAAATGAAATTCCACGTTCTGAGGCTTTAAAAATCTCTTTTAGCATCACCTCGATTTGCATGCGCAGTTCGGGCACGTAGTCGGAAAGCCTAAATGTGAAAATCTGTGAAAAATGATAAATTTTGACTATAAAATTAATTCATTTGACTTCGGTCAACGTTTTAGGTAAACAGACCCGGACACATGAGGGACGGTCCCGGAGGTTCCGTAGGAAAATATGGGACTTGGGCGTATGCCCAGAATCGAATTCCGAGGTCCCAAGCCCAAGAAATGAATTTTTGAAGAAAATTATTTTCTGAAATTATTTATAAAGTTTGGAAATGAATTTTGATTAGAACATATTGGTATCGGGACCATATTTTGGTTTCGGTGCCCAGTATAGGTCTTATATATGATTTAAGATGATTCTGTGAAGTTTGGTAAGAAACGGAATCCGTTTGACGTGATTCAGACCTTAAATGCAAAATTTGATGTTTAAGAAGTTTTTATAAATTTCATTGATATTGATGTTTTAATTCGATGTTTTTGATGTTATTTTGGTGATATGAGTACACGAATAAGTCTGTGGGATATTTTTGAGGTTGTGTGTATATTTGGTTTGGAGCCCCGAGGGCTCGGGTGAGTTTTGGATAGGCCACAGGGTGCATTTGGAACTTAGAAAAATTGCAGAATTTTAGCTGGTGTGCCCAGGCCTGCAGGCTTCGCATTTGTGAAGCCTGGCTCGCAAAATGCGAAGCTGGATCGCAAATGTGAAACCAGCCAAGGCCTGCCTTGGCTCGCAAATGCGAAGATTTTCCAATGGGCCAGTGATCGCAGATGCGACCTATGTATCACAAATGCGAAGTCGCAAATGCGACACTATTTTTGCAAATACGAAGGTTCAGCATTTCTGTTGCGAACCCTGTTTTGCAATTCCCAAGTTAGCAGAGGTCGGGGTTCGCAATTGAGGACGAGGTTCGCAATTGCGAACCCCTGTTCGCATTTCCCATACCTGCGACCTGCAACTTTATACTTAGACGATTTTAAACCCATTTTTCATATCTTTTCAAAACACAAACTCCTTTGGGCGATTTTCCAAGAACAACTCTTCTTCCAAATCGATTGTAAGTTAATTTTAACTCATTTCCTTCAATCATTAACATCTTTCAATATGATTTCAACTCAAAATCAATGATTTTCATGGGAAAAATTGGGTGTTTTGGGTAGAACCTAGGTTTTTCAAAAAATTGGGGATTTGGACCTCGATTTGAGTTTCGATTTCAAAACAAATTATATATTTGGGTTCGTGGGGGAATGGATAATCGGGTTTTGGTTCGAACCTCGGGTTTTGACCATGTGGGCCCGGGGGCGATTTTTGACTTTTTGGGCAAAACTTTGGGAAATTCGTTTTCATGCATTCAAATTGATTCTCTTAGCGTTTATTGATGTAACTAAGTAAATTGTGGCTAGATACAAGCGAGTTGGAAGTGGAACCAAGGAGTAAAGCTATAATTGAAACGTGAATTGTGTTCGTGGCATCGAGGTAAGTGTTTGGTCTAATTAGAAGTTGAGTCCTATTTGCTATATGGTAATTGTTGAGTACGACATATAGGCATGATGACGAGTATCTATACATTGGTGTTTAGCATGCCCGTGAGTCTTTATATTGTGATTATCATGACTTCGTTGTATCTTTCATGCCTTGGTGATGGTTTCTATTTGTTGTATAAAGTTTGTGGAAAGAATTGTGACCTATGAACATTGAGGAGCGTTGGTTCAAGTTGTATAATGAATTGTGAAAGTATAAGTGACAATTGAACTTTTAGAGCATTGGCTCGAGTTGTGAAATGAGTTGTGAAGGTATAAGTGATAATTGAACCTCTAAAGCATTGGCTCTATTTGTGAAGTGAATCGTGAAGTAAAAATGAGAAAGAGAAGAGATCATTATGTTGTCACCCTTGCCGGACTATTGTTGATTTATTTGCTATCTCCTTTGCCGGGATGTTGATTTTATTGATGTTGTTCCCTTGTCGGGATTTAATTGTTGAATTGTTGTTCCCTTGTCGGGATTTTTATTGTAAATTTCATTTGTTCCCTTTCCCTATTGTTTGTGATTGTTGTTTGGGTGAGGAAGAGAGTTAAAGCACAAAGGGTGATGTCGTGCATTGTTTGTTTTATGAGGAAAGAGTGTAAAGCACGATGGGTGATGTCGTGCCGTACAATGTACCATTCTGTGCCGATTATATTGATTATATGGTGAGGAAAGAGAGTAAAAGCACGAAGGGTGATGTCGTGTACATTTTTATTATATGATTGCTTTGGTGAGGACGAGAGTAAAAGCACGAAGGGTGATGCCGTGCATTCGTTTATTTCTGATTCTTTGTTGATATTCGAATTATATTGTTCCTTTCATTACTTGATGTTTTTCTATTCGGAATTGTTATCTCCCCCACAGCATGTTCCCGCTCACATATTGACTGGTTATTTCTGTATTTCTTTCCACTGTATATGTATTTGAACTGTATAGGTTATTTGGTAGTCTGGTCCTAGCCTCGTCACTACTTCGCCGAGGTTAGGCTAGACACTTACTAGCACATAGGGTCGGTTGTGCTGATACTACACTCTACACTATGTGCAGACCCCGGAGCAGCTTTTGGACTATAGTGTGGAGGCTATCTTCAGTCCACGCGGAGATCCAAGGTAGACTTGCAGGCGTCCGCAGGCCCTGACGTCTCCTCTATTCCTATTTCCTGCTTCATTTTCCTTTTATTCAGAAACAGTGTATGGTCTTCAGACTTTGTATGTAGTAAATCTTAGACCGTCTGTGACACTGTGACACCAGGTTTTGGGTGCTTTGGGTTTTAAGAGTTGTAATAGATGTAAATTTTAGATATTTAATTGTTATCTCCCGCTTAATTATTTAAAGTTCCGTTGTTTTCATGTTATCGTCTTATAATGGTTTTAAAGAAATAATTGAGTAATGAAATAAGTAGTTAAATGGTTGGCTTGCCTAGCTCACATTAGTAGGCGCCATCACGACTCCCGAGGGTGGGAAATCCGGGTCATGACAAGTTGGTATCAGAGCTCTAGGTTACATGGGTCTCACAGTTCACAGACAAGCTTAGTAGAGTCTGAGGGATCGGTACAGAGACATTTGTATTTATCCCCAGAGTTAGGAACAACTTCACATTTATTCTCTCTTGTCGTGTAGTTTGGTTTCTCAATGCTAATTGAATTTCTACTCTGTTCTTTCGCAGATAGCGAGAACATGCGCTTCTTCATCCACTGACCAGCAACCCGAGCCCCCAGCAGCAGCTCCCACGAGGGGCAGAGGTTGAGGCCGATGCCGTGCTAGAGGCTGAGGTAGGGGCAGAGCTCAGCCCTGAGCAGCAACACCAACGTCGGAGCCTCATGTTGACTTTGATGATAAGGTTCTAGCCCCAGCAGTTCCGGTGGGCCCAGGTCAGGCCCCAGAAGGGTTTATTGCTACCCCAATTCTTCAGGATGCTCTGGTCCATCTGGTGGGCCTCATGGAGAGTGTCACCCGAGCAGGCTTGCTTCCTGTAGTACCAGTCGTCTCTCAGGCTATAGGAGAATCCCAGACTCCTTCTACTCGCACTCCAGAGCGGGTAGCTCCCTAATTTCAAACTCCAGCGGTCCAGCCAGTTGGAGCAGTTCAACCGGGTGTGGTAGCTCAGACCGGCGATGGAGAAGCTATGTCTGCCGATGCTTTGTGGAGGTTGGATAAGTTCACCAAGCTCTTCACTACTACTTTCAACGGTGCATCTACTGAGGATCCCCAGGATTATCTAGACAGCTGTCACGAGGTTCTTAGGAACATGGGGATAGTTGAGACCAATGGGGTCGATTTTGCTACTTTTCGTTTATCTGGATCTGCCAATACTTGGTGGAGAGATTATTACTTAGCTAGACCAGTCGGATCGCCAGCCTTGACTTGGGAGCAATTTACGCAGCTATTTCTGGAGAAGTTACTCCCCATCACTCAGAGAGAGGCCTATCAGAGGCAGTTTGAGCACCTCCAGCAGGGTTCTATAACTGTTACCCAGTATGAGACTAGATTCATCGACTTGGATCGTCATGCTCTTATCATACTTCCCACCGAGAGAGAGAGAGAGAGGGTGAGGAGGTTCATTGATGGACTTATTCCGCCGATTCGTCTTTATATGGCTAGGGAGGCAGGGAGTGAGATATCTTTCCAGGAGGTGTCCAAGAGAGTAGAGATGGTTCTGTCATAGGGAGGTGGTCATGGGTCGGACAAGAGGCCCCGTCATTCAGGCCAATTCAGTGGTACCTCGTCTGGAGGTAGGGATCCATATGGTAGAGGCCATCCTCCTAGGCCTTTTCAGTCAGCACTCCAGGTTTCTCAGGGTATTTTAGGTGGCCGAGGTCCTCAGATGCAATATTCTGATCAGTAGTCCTACAGTGCACCACTTGCTCCTATCAGTGCACCGTCACTTTAGAGTTTTCGGGGTGGTCATTTAGGTCATTAGGGCCAGCAGTCTCAGCAACTTAGGGCTTGATACACTTGTGGTGATATGGGTCACATTGCTAGGTTTTGCCCTCAAGCACCGAGTATCTCTTAGCATCAGGTTCCCGCGCCATGGTTCAGGCACCAGGTGCCCCCCAGCCCCCCAGCCAGCTAGAGGTGGGGGTAGAGCTGCTAGAGGTGGAGGTAGAGGTATTAGAGGTAGAGCTCAGGCCACTAGAGGTGGAGGCCAGCCAGCATCAGTCCGTCCCAGAGATGTAGTTTAGGGTGGTGAGGCCCAGCCCCGATGTTATGCTCTTCTAGCTAGGCCCTAGGCGGAGGCTTCAGATGCGGTTATTACAGGTATGGTTCTGGTTTGTGATAGAGATGCTTTAGTGTTATCTGATCCAAGGTCTACATACTCGTATGAGTCATCTTATTTTGCACCGTATTTGATCATGCCTAGTGATTCTTTGAGTGCTCCTGTTTATGTGTCTACACCGGTGGGTGATTCTATTGTGGTAGATCGAGTCCATCGTTCATATATAGTTGTGATTGGGAGTCTTGAGAATCGCGTAGATTTGCTTCTTTTGAACATGGTTGATTTCGATGTCATATTGGGGATGGACTGGTTATCACCTTACCACGCTATCTTGGACTGTCATGCCAAGACTGTGACCTTAGCCATACCGGGTTTACCTCGTTTAGAGTGGAAAGGGACTCCTGGTCATTCTACTGGTAGTGTTATCTCTTATGTGAAGGTTCAGCATATGGTCGAGAAGGTGTGTTTGGCCTATTTGGCATATGTACGTGATTTTAGTGCTGAGGTTCCTTCTATTGATTTTGCACCCATTGTTCGTGAGTTTCCTGAGGTTTTTCTTTCAGACCTGCCGGGCATGCCACCCGACAGGGATATTGACTTTTGCATTGATTTGGCTCCGAGCACTCAGCCCATTTCTATTCCGCCGTATCGTATGGCCCTACCGGAGTTGAAAGAGTTGAAGGAACAGTTGCAAGACTTGCTTGAGAAGGGTTTTATTAGGCCGAGTGTTTCGCCTTGGGGTGCGCTGGTGTTGTTTGTTAAGAAGAAGGACGGATCGATGAGAATGTGTATTGATTACCGGCAGTTGAATAAGGTTACCATCAAGAATAAGTATCCATTGCCGAAGATTGATGATTTGTTTGATCAGCTTCATGGTGCCAGGGTATTTTCAAAGATTGACTTGAGATCCGACTAACATCAGTTGTGGATTAGGGCATCCGATGTCCCTAAGACAGCTTTCCACACTCGGTACGGGCATTATGAGTTCTTGGTGATGTCATTCAGGTTGACAAATTCCCCAGCAACTTTTATGGATTTGATGAACCGAGTGTTCAGGCCTTATTTGGATTCGTTCGTGATAGTCTTCATTGATGATATTTTGATTTATTCCCGTAGCCAGGAGGAACACGAGCAGCATCTTAGAGTGGTTCTTCAAACTCTGAGGGATAGTCAGTTGTATGCCAAGTTTTCGAAGTGTGAATTCTGGTTGAGTTCAGTTGCATTCCTGGGTCATATTGTATCAGCAGAAGGTATTCAGGTTGATCCGAAGAAGATCGAGGCAGTCAAGAACTGGCCTAGACTAGCATCAGCTACAGAGATTCGGAGTTTCTTGGGATTGGCAGGCTACTATCGTCGGTTCGTGGAGGGGTTTTCATCTATCACAACCCCGATGACCAGGTTGACCTAGAAGGGTGCCCAGTTCAGATGGTCGGATGAGTGTGAGGCGAGCTTTCAGAAGCTCAAGACAGCTCTGACTACGGCACCGGTGTTGGTATTTCCCATAGGTTCAAGGCCTTATACAGTCTATTATGATGCATCTCGTATTGGACTTGGTGCAGTGTTGATGCAGGATAACAAGGTCATTGCCTATTCTTCACGGCAGTTGAAGATTCATGAGAAGAACTATCCGGTTCATGATTTGGAGTTGGCAGCCATTGTTCATGCATTGAAGATTTAGATGCATTATCTGTATGGCGTGGCATGTGAGGTGTCCACGGATCACAAGAGTCTTCAATATTTGTTCAAGCAAAAGGAGTTGAATTTGAGGTAGAGGAGGTGGTTGGAGTTGTTGAAAGATTATGATATCACTATCTTATATTACCCGGGAAAGGCCAATGTGGTGGCCGATGCTTTGAATAGGAAGTCAGCCAGTATGGGTAGTCTTGCTTATATTCCGACCAGTGAGAGACCACTTGCTTTGGATGTTCAGGATTTGGCCAATCAGTTCGTGAGGTTGGATGTTTCTAAGCCCAGCCGTGTGTTAGCTTGCACAGTCGCTCGCTCTTCATTATTGGAGTGTATCCGAGATCGGTAGTATGATGATCCCCATTTGTGTGTCCTCAGAGACAGGTGCATCACGGAGGTGCCAAGCAGGTTACCTTAGGTGATGATGGAGCTTTGAGATTGCAGGGTCGAGTTTGTGTGCCTAATGTAGATGGGCTTCGAGAGTTGATTTTAGAGGAGGCTCATAGTTCCCGGTACTCTATTCATCGGGGCGCCGCGAAGATGTATCAGGATTTGCGGCAGCATTATTGGTGGCGGAGAATGAAGAAGGATATCATTGCATATGTGGCTCGGTGTTTGAATTGTCAACAAGTTAAGTACGAGCATCAAAGGCCCGGTGGTTCATTTCAAAAGATTGAGATTCCTAAGTGGAAATGGGAGCGTATCACTATGGACTTTGTTGTAGGTCTCCCACGGACTTAGAGGAAGTTCGATGCAGTGCGAGTTATTGTTGATAGGCTGACCAAGTCAGTGCATTTCATTTCTGTGGCAGTCTCTTATTCTTCCGAGAGGTTAGCTGAGATCTATATCCGGGAGATTGTTTGCCTTCATGGTATACCTGAGTCTATCATTTCGGATCGAGGTACACAATTTACCTCCCATTTTTGGAGGGCAGTTCAACGAGAGTTGGGCACACGGGTTGAGTTGAGCACAACATTTCATCCTCAGACAGACGGGCAGTCCGAGCGGACTATTCAGATTTTGGAAGATATGCTCCGAGCTTGTGTCATTGACTTTGGAGGCTCGTGGGATCAATTTTTGCCTTTAGCAGAGTTTGCCTACAACAACAGCTACCAGTCGAGTATTCAGATGTCTCCGTATAAGGCTTTGTATGGTAGGCGATGTCGGTCTCTGGTTGGATGGTTTGAGCCGGGAGAGGCTCGGTTGTTGGGTACAGATCTAGTTTAGGATGCCCTGGACAAGGTCAGGATCATTCAGGATAGGCTTCGTACAGCTCAGTCCAGGCAAAAGAGTTATGCCGACCGTAAGGTTCATGATTTTACATTCATGGTCGGTGAGCGGGTATTGCTTCGAGTGACACCTATGAAGGGTGTGATGAGATTTGAGAAGAAGGGCAAGCTTAGCCCTAGGTTCATTGGCCTGTTTGAGATTCTTGATCGAGTGAGAGAGGTGGCTTATAGACTTGCATTGCCACCGAGCTTATCAGCCGTGCATCCAGTGTTTCATGTGTCCATGCTTCGGAAATATCATGGCGATCCATCCCACGTGTTAGATTTCAGCACTGTCCAGTTGGACAAGGACTTATCTTATGAGGAGGAGCCGATAGCTATTCTAGACCGGCAGGTTCGTCAGTTGAGATCGAAGAGTTTTCCTTCTATTCATGTTCAATGGAGAGGTCAGCCTTCTGAGGCATCGACCTGGGAGTCCGAGTCCGATATGCGGAGCCGTTATCCCCACCTTTTCCCCGACTCAGGTACTTCCTTCTTCTGTCCGTTCGAGGACGAACGGTTGTTTTAGAGGTGGAGAATGTGATGACCCAAAAGGTCATCACTTGTTTTAAAATGAAATTCCATGTTTCGAGGCCTTAAAACCCTCTTTTAGCATCACTTCGATCTGCGTGTGCAGTCCGGGCGCTTAGCCGGAAAGCCTAAATGTGAAAATCTGTAAAAAATGATAAATTTTGACTATAAAATAAATTCATTTGACTTCAATCAACGTTTTGGGCAAATGGATCCGGACTCGTGAGTTGACGGTTCCGGAGGGTCCGTAGGAAAATATGGGACTTGGGCGTATGTCCGGAATCGAATTCCGAGGTCCCAAGCCCAAGAAATGAACTTTTGAAGAAAATTATTTTCTGAAATTCTTTATAAAGTTTGGAAATGAATTTTGATTAGAACATGTTGGTATCGAGCCCGTATTTTGGTTCCGGCTCCCGGTACAGGTCTTATATATGATTTAAGATGATTCTGTGAAGTTTGGTAAGAAATGGTATCTGTTTGACGTGATTCAGACCTTAAATGCAAAATTTGATGTTTAAGAAGTTTTGATAAATTTCATAGATATTGAGGTTTAATTCGATATTTCTGATGTTATTTTGGTGATATGAGTACACGAATAAGTCTGCGGGATGTTTTTTAGGTTGTGTGTATATTTGGTTTAGAGCCCCGAGGGCTCGGGTGAGTTTTGGATAGGCCACGGGGTGCATTTGGAACTTAGAAAAATTGCAGAATTTTAGCTGGTGTGCCCAGGCTTGAAGGCTTCGCATTTGCGAAGGCTGGATCGCAAATGTGAAACCAGCCCAGGCCTGCCTTGGCTCGCAAATGCGAGATTTTCTTCGCAAATATAAAGATTTGCCAATGGGCCAGTGATCGCAAATGCGACCTATGTATCGCAAATGCGAAGTCGCAAATGCAAAGGTTCAGCATTGAAACGTGAATTGTGTTTATGGCATCGAGGTAAGTGTTTGGTCTAACCTTAGCTTGAGGGATTGGGAGTTGAGTCCTATTTGCTATGTGGTAATTGTTGAGTACGATGTATAGGCATGGCGACGAGTATCTATACGTTGGTGTTTAGCATGCGCGTGAGTCTTTATATTGTAATTATCATGACTTTGTTGTATCTTTCATGCCTTGGTGATGGTTTCTATTTATTGTATAAAATTTGTGAAAAGAATTGTGACCTATGAACATTGAGGAGCGTTGGCTCAAGTTGTATAATGAATTGTGAAAGTATAAGTGACAATTGAACTTTTAGAACATTGGTTCGAGTTATGAAATGTGTTGTGAATGTATAAGTGATAATTGAACCTCTAAAGCATTGGCTCTACCTGTGAAGTGAATCGTGAAGTAAAAATGAGAAAGAGAAGAGATCATTATGTTGTCGCCCTTGCCAGACTATTGTTGATTTATTTGCTATCTCCCTTGCCGGGATGTTGATGTTATTGATATTGTTCCCTTGCCGGTATTTAATTGTTGAATTGTAGTTCCCTTGCCGCGATTTTTGTTGTAAATTTCATTTGTTCCCTTGCCCTATTATTTGTGATTGTTGTTTGGGTGAGGAAGAGAGTTAAAGCATGAAGAGTGATGCTGTGCATTGTTTGTTTTGTGAGAAAAGAGTGTAAAGCACGAAGGGTAATGCCGTGTCGCACGATGTACCATTCCGTGCCGATTATATTGATTATATGGTGAGGAAAGAGAGTAAAAGCATGAAGGGTGATGTCGTGTACATTTTTATTATATGATTGCTTTGGTGAAGACGAGAGTAAAAGCACTAAGGGTGATGTCGTGCATTTGTTGATTTCTAATTCTTTGTTGATATCCGAATTATATTGTTCCTTTCATTACTTGATGTCTTTCTATTCGGAATTGTTATCTTCCCCACAACATTTTTCCCCTCACATATTGACTGGTTATTTTTGTATTTCTTTCCACTTTATATGTATTTGAACTGCACAAGCTATTTGGTAGTCTGGTCCTAGCTTCGTCACTACTTCGCCGAGGTTAGGCTAGACACTTACCAGCACACGGGGTCGGTTGTGCTGATATTACACTCTGTACTATGTGCAGATCCCGGAGCAGCTTTTGGACTATAGTGTGGAGGCTACCTTCAGTCCACGCGGAGATCCAAGGTAGAACTGCAGGCGTCCGCAGGCCCTAGCGTCTGGTCTATTCCTATTTCCTGTTTCATTTTCCTTTTATTCAGAAACAGTGTATGGTCATTTTCTTCAGACTTTGTATGTAGTAAATCTTAGACCATTTGTGACTCCAGGTTTTTGGTGCTTTAAGTTTTAAGAGTTGTAATAGATGCAGATTTTAGATATTTAATTGGTATCTTCCGCTTAATTATTTAAAGTTCCGTTATTTTTATGTTATCGTCTTATATTGGTTTTAAAGAAATAATTGAGTAATGAAATAAGTAGTTAAATGAGTGGCTTGCCTAGCTCACATTAGTAGGCACCATCACGACTCTCAAGGGTGGAAAATTCGGATCGTGACACTTGATGACTACTATGGTCAGCACTAGAAGAAATTAATGGTGTCTAATGAGCCAAGATGACTCAATTTTGGCAAGGCCCTAACCACTATTAGACTGGCCTATACCGGCCTGTGACAATGGGGGCTGAGTTAGCGCCGAAAAAGTGGTAATTCTGTTCAAATTTGCATCTGGTGGACTAGGACCTTTATTCCAATCCCTAAAACAGTCCATTATGAAAGAATCACCTAAAACCATCCAAGAATTAAGCTAGCATGATATTTATAACAAAGTTGACTTTTTAAAACTTGGTCATAAAATATGCAATTCAACAATTAATAAAAGATTTTAAATAAAAGAATTAACCTCTAATAAATCAACTTTCTATTAATTTAATTTTTCTCTAAGATTAGAACTTACACCTAACCAGAATTTCTTTTTTATTTTTGTAACACCACATCTTTGAGATGATCTTACGTCTATGCAACCTTCTGGTGAAATAACTTTGAAATATTTATCGTATTTAGTGTCATAATCTTTTTGGATTATTAAGTTTAATGAAATGTTTAATGACTTTATAGCACTATGATAACTAGCAAACTCTGTATACCAAACCCCAAAGCCATATTAGATGAATTTGGTGGATGCACTAGAGCAGGGACAGTTTTTTAGAGGGAAAAATTAGAAATAACTAGATTTACGATTGATAATTGAAAAATAGCCATAGTTTCAAAAGCAATCGAAATCTAGCCACTTTTTCATGTAAAGATAAATATGAACAAAAACACCCTTAAAATACCAAAAAAATTACAGCATAATATAATGGAGTTCAAATTTTTTATATATGAGATTCCAGCATAGTGTGCTGTAATTTCATAATGTGCTGGAGTTTCAATATAATATGCTGGAAGTTTAAACATATGAGCTCCATAATCCAACATAGTATGCTAGAACTTTCAGTGTACTGGAGTACCAATATAATATATTGGAAGTTTATACACAGGAGCTCCATAATCCAGCATATTGTGTTAGAACTTTTAGTGTTTCAGCAAAACAATGGTTATTTTTTAATGACTTTGCAAATGCTGGTTATTTTTCGATTACCAGTCTAAAAACTAACGCAAGAGCTCCATAATCCAGCATATATGCTTGAACTTTCCGTGTGTTAGAATTCCAACATAATATGCCGAAAGTTTATACGCATGAGCTCCATAATCAAGCATATTGTGCTGGAACTTTCTATGTTTCAACAAAACAGAGACTATTTTTAATGATTTTGGAAATGCTGACTATTTTTCGATTACCAGTCCAAAAACTAACTGACCCGTGCTATTTTTATATTTTTTTCCTGCAACCCCCCCAAAAAATAAACCTTTGTCCTCCAACAATTTACTCAATAGTGAAACAATGTTTCGCCAAGGATCCAACCACAGAAAATCTCTGTGGAAGCGCCAAAAATACCTAAGAATCATAATTTAACTTACTATAATAGGTTAATTATCGGTTTTATCCAAACACCATTCAATACTTAATGCATAATTTTTTGTGTAATCATCTCATAAATAACCTGATTGTGTAATTAACCTACAAGTAATTACCTCATAAGTGACATGATTGCATAACTTAGACATAAAACTTAACTCGAAACCTAGTATAGAAAAGCAAGATCCAATGTCTAGACTATATTCAAAGAAAGTTTGAGAAAGACAATCAAGCATCAAATCAGATGATTCCCCCATGAACTAATTTTTTGTCATAATCAGATGATTTTGGTAGTGAAATAAACCTGAAAGAATTATACTACAATTTACAATCACTATATTCCCTATTCAAAACTAAGGTTAGCAAATTGTTAGGAACTGACTGGGAAGTTTTCTTCCGACGGCTTTCGCCATAAATAATTAGCAGCTTCAATCCATCTTGGAGACCACATGTGTCACCGATTGATCGACTTTTGTGGAGCATGTGGCTCCTAATTGCTCAGCCAATTTCCACAAGTGGTGATTTTCTGCTTGGAATTGTGTAGGAAATACCTGGGTGAAGACGATTTTACAACCCTTCAATATTTCCTTCCGCACTTGTTTCAGCACCTGTAAAAATGCCAACAGATTCTTATTAGACTACACTAGTGTCCCCGAAATAAATTCTCTAGACATATGGCAAACAAAATCACATCCACGCTTAGGCTATTCGAACAGGACTTTTAGAGTTTGGAATTGTAGGAAAATTGGGTCCACCCATAAGGAGTGCTTTAAGGCCCAATAGGGTTATTATTAACCCTAGTATTCTCTATATAAGTACACTTAGTGTGTACATTAAAATACTTTTCTGCAGTATTTTTCTATGCTCTTCTCTCTCAATTTCGGTTAGGTTTAGACTGTAGAATTGGGGGTTGCTCCAACACACCGTGACAACCATCGCCGACCAGTAATTTCAGCCATGGTTCATCCGTTTTTGTTTCCGCTTCACGAAGAACAAGTAAGTTCTCGTTTTACAATTTACGCGCTATCTAATGTGTTTAGATTAACGTGTTACTTCATTGGTATCAGAGCCATAGGCTGGTTTTCTGGTCCGGATACATATATAGAATAGTTCTAAATTTATGTGTGAATCTAGAACTTCGTGTACATATATGATTTTAATTTTTATGTTTACGGTGCAACTATGTGGTTAATATGTTTAACCTAAGCATAATAAAAAGGTTAATTAGTTTAATTTTTGTGACAATAATTCTGAAATTGGTTTTTAGAACTTAAAAATGAAACACGAACTTGTATTCATTACAAATCTAAAACAGTTATTTGAAGCAGTTTTTCTTAAAGACATTTTTTTAATCTGCTAAAAAGAAAAGAATTATTTTCTTTGTTCAAATCTGTTAGATTGTTGCTTACCGCCGTTATGGCCACCGCCGGTTACTGTTAATCGACCATGGTCGCTTTTGAATCTATCTTAATAACAGAACAACCAACCATTAAAATAAAGGAGAATTGGAGCTTGGTGCTCCATAACCATGGCAAAGATAGGAATAGACGAAGAAATAAAGTTTTTTTCTCTTCATCTATAAGTATCGCTGGTGGCGAGATAAAGTAAGAGAAGAAAAGAGGGTTTCTTTATCTTTTACTAATTCAATATATTTTGTAATTATCTATAAAAAAACTGAAGAAGGAGTCTTCAGAAACGTGCATAGCGGCTGATAGAAAGAAGGAAAGATTATGTTTTATCTATTATAGTGGATTTGGGCTGCAGGTATTGTTAGAAATAGTTAAAATAGCACGGTATAGTCATTTTTCGGACTGGTCATTCAAAAATAGCCACCGTTTACGAAGTCAATGAAAAATAGCCATTATTTTGCTGCAACAGAGACTGATCCCGCATAATATACGGGAGTTCGGTGCATCTGTGTACGAACTCCAGCATATTATGTTGGACCGGTATACTTTGTTGACTCCTGTATAATATACGGGAGACTGGAGCACCGACACTCCAAACTCCAGTATATTATACTGGACATTTATACTTGTTGGAACTCCAGTATATTATGCTGGAGTTCTAGTGTACTTATGCTGGAACTCCAACATAGTTATCCTGGAACTCCCGTATAATATGCTGGAGTTCAAGCATACTTATGTGGAAACTCCAGTATAATATACGGGCGTATTTTCCGGGTTTTGAACAGTGTTTTCGCTCAGACTTATCTTTACATGAAAAGTGGCTAAATTTTGAATACTTTTGAAACTGGACTATTTTTGAATGACCAGTTGTAAATCTGACTATTTTTAAATTTCTCCCCTTAGAAATAGGCAACACTAAGTTATTGGGCTGATGGCCCATCATTCCTTTAAAAACAAAAAGAAAGGTCTAGCCTCTATAATTGATTTAAGGCCAGATTCATTAACTGGGCTAAAGGCCTACTTCAAGATTTTTTTTTGTGCTGGCAGACTTAAGACATTGGGCTAAAGGCCCAGTTTCGTATGTCTTGTTTAATTTTATTTTGGGATAATGGCCTAAATAAAATTTAAATTTAGTTATGTTATTTTTTTATAAATTTCAAATTTCGAAAATTAGTCATAATTTTCAGAATATAAATTTAGTATTTGTATTCTTTTAATGAAACTATAATTGTTTTATTATCCCAATTACTTGAAATGTTAATTTGTTTAACATTAAATTTATTTGTTAATTTGTTTAACATTAAATTTATTTCTTAATTTGTTTAACATGTTAAAAATGTTAATTTGTTAATTCGTTTAACATGCTTGAAATGTTAATTGTTTTAACATTACTTTTGTTAATTAGTTTAACACATGCTTTATGTTAATTTATTTAGCATGAAATCAATATTAATTAGTTTAATATTAACAATACCTGTTAATTTGTTTAACATGTATAATATGTTAATTAGTTTAACATTAAATTAAATTTTATGTGAATTTGAATAGCATGTAATAAATGTTAATTAGTTTGACATTAATTTTATTTACATGCTAATATAAGTTATTTGTTAACTTATAATCCACATGGAATTGTAAAATCATGATAGATAATTATGTTGTCTTAAACATGATTAAGACACTTAGCTAGATAATTGAATAGGTTAATTTTCATTATATTTTAATTCTTAGACGATGATTGGGAACATAGTGAACTTTCGACTCCATAATTAATTTATGTGTTTATTAACTTAATCAATTGATGCTTAGTGTCATAATATGTATGTATGTAAAACATCGTGCCTTGCGTTATTTTTTTTACATGATCCTCATTTTATTTTTTATTTTGTTAAAGAATGACTACTACTTCGAAAAATATTGTTGTTGAGCTCAACAAAGGGTTGAAACTTAATGGTGACAATTATGAAACCTAGAGCTTGAAAGTCCAGTATGCAAGCTCTGGAGGCCATCAACAATGTCATGAATGAGCCAAAGGAAGGCAATACTGCTCAGCATAGCCGTGAGCATGAAGCCTATGACAGTTGGAAGAAAAAGAACTCCATTGCTCGCATTACATTGTTGAGCACCTTAGATGATGACATTCTAAGGGAGTTTAAGGATCACCAAAGAGCTATGGATCTTTGGAATGCTTTGAGAAAAAGGTTTGGTACCTGTTCCACTGCAAGGTTGAGATCCTTAACGATCAAATTTGACTCATATAAGAAACGCCCAGAACATTCAATGAAAACACATCTGAGGCAAATGACAAATATGATCGGGGAGTTGAAAGATGTTGGTCATGTGTTGATTGATGAACAACAAATTCAAGCTGTCATACGCTCTTTACCTAGTTCTTGGGATATTATGAAAATGCATTTGACCCATAATGAGCGAATCACAACCCTGGAAGATGTCCGGAGACACCTTGAGTTAGAGGAGGAACGACTTGAGGCTGCAAAGCCAATAGCTGAGTTGCACATGGCAACAACCTCCAAAACCAAGAGTGATTTAAAGAAAAGGAACTAGGGAAAGAATACGGGGCCACCTCAAGTTCAGCCTGCTAAAAGAGCAAAGACTGAAAAAGGCAAGAACAGACGCCCCAAACTTGTAAAAGTTGCTAAAGTGAAATGCTATAATTGTGACAAGAAGGGTCATTATGCTAGAGATTGCTCTGAGCCTCCTAGAAAGGTATCTCATGATGCTCGAATTAGTGAACTTTGTATTTCTAGTTCTGTTTTTCTAATTGAATCTACTCCTTTGTGGATTGTAGACTCAGGAGCAACGGACCACATAGCCTGGGAACACAGTGCCTTTGTTGAATTTCGGCGAGTTCCACGTGAAGCAAAGTGGATATATGTAGGCAACAATAATAAAGTTGTTGTTGAAGGGATCGATACATGCAAGTTAGTCCTGCGTGGTGGTCGAGACCTAATACTACACGATGTTCTCTTTGCACCAACAATTCACCAGAATGTTATTTCAGTTTCAGTTTTGCTTAAGTTAGGATTTGACTTGTTTTGTCATGGTAATTCTGCCAAGTTGACTTTTGGTTCAACTTTATTTGGTTTTGGTCATTTGACCGGAGGTTTAATTATTATGGATTTGGATTATGATTCATTTAATAATAATGCTAATTTTTCTATGTTTGTTTCTTCACATAAATATGATAGTGATGTAAATATATGGCATGTTAGACTTGGTCATATTGGCCAACAAAGAATGCAAAGGTTAGCAAAACAAGGTTTGCTTTCTAGCATTGAAACATGTGGAATTGTCCACTTGTGAAAATTGTCTAGCTAGAAAATCTGCAAGAAAACCTTTTGGTCAGGCGATTAGAGCAGAATATCCTTTGCAATTAGTCCATTCGGACATCTGTGGGCCTATGAATGTTAGGGGTAGGCATGGAGCAAGTTATTTCATCACACTTATTGATGACTTTACCCGTTTCAGTTATGTCTATTTGATTTCCCACAAATCAGAAGTAATAAGTTGTTTCAAAAGCTATATGAGCTTAGTGGAAAATCAATTAGACAAGAAGATAAAAGCTCTTCGAACTGATCGTGGTCGTGAATATTTATCAACTCAGTTTAATAATTTATGTGATGAAAAGGGAATAGTTCATCAGTTGACTATCCCAAATACTCCACAACAAAATGGTGTTGCAGAGAAAAGAAACAGAATGCTCATAGAAATGGTTAGGTCAATGATGGCACAAGCTAACCTCCTAATTAGTTACTGGGGTGATGCGTTGCTTACTGCTACCTTTGTACTTAACCGAGTGCCTACAAAATCAGTTACTACCACTCCATATGAGTTATGGACTGGAAGACAACCTGACCTAAGTGTATTAAGACCTTGGGGTTGTGCTGCTTATACACATGATTCCTCTCACAAATATAGAAAATTGGGCCCGAGGGGAAAGAAAAGTATCCTTATAAGATTCTCTGAAACCTCAAAGTGTTATGTGTTTATAGGCCAGCAAGACAGTGGGAGTGTAACTGAGTTTGAATCACGAGATGTCACATTCTTAGAGGATGAGTTCCCTAAGAAGGGAGAGGTAGGTCAAGACCTAACCTTATTTGAGATAATGGATCAAGAAGTACAAGGATCACTTAATTCGAGTGGGAGAATTTTAGCAGATGATGAATTAGTTTCTCATCAAAGACCTCCTTCATCATCATATGCGAATGAGAGTAATCCTTCTACTTTTAGTGGAAGTGACCAAATGGATCTTGTTCCAAGTGGGAGCGAGATGGTCACAGATCTTGTTCCAAGTGGGAGCAAGATGGTCACAGATCTTATTCCAAGTGGGAGCAAGATGAATGATCTTGATCCGAGTAGGAGCAATATTGATCTAAATGGGAACAATGATGAATCACAAGTAAGACGTGGTTCTCGTAAAAAGATTCCATGTCAACAATTTCATATTAAAGGCGAAGAACTATTTATAATGCTCCTACAAGAAGAAAACGAGCCTAAAAATGTAAAAGAGGCTCTCTCATGCCCTTCTAAGGATAAATGGACAAAAGCAATGGAAGATGAATGGGAGTATATGAGAGTCAACAAAGTTTGGGAACTAGTTGACCTCCCTAAATGACGCAAAGCAATTGGGAGCAAATGGGTTCTCAAAATTAAGCTCAAGGCTGATGGCACAGCTGAGAGATTTAAGGCTCCACTGGTGGCGAAAGGGTATACACATCAGAAAGGAATAGACTACGAAGAGACTTTCTCGCCTGCTGTATGATTTACCCCGGTTCGCCTGGTTCTAGCTATTGTTGCAAGCCTGGATCTTGAATTACATAAGATGGATGTAAAGATTGCCTTTCTCAATGGAGAACTAGATGAAGAAATCTATATAGAACAACCTGAGTGTTTCATTGAAAAGGGCCACGAACAAAAGGTTTGTAGACTTTTGAAGTCTATTTATGGCCTCAAAAAATCTTCAAGGCAGTGGTATATACGCTTTCAAAATGTTCTTGTATCTAATGGTTTTACCATGATGGATGAAGACCATTGCATTTATACCAAGAGATCAAGAAACAAGTTTGTGATTTTAACATTGTATGTAGATGACATACTTATAGCTGGAAATGATAAGGAGTTTATAACCGAGATAAAGTCATGGTTAACATCCCAATTTGAGATGAAAGATATGTGTGAAGCTGCATATATTCTTGGAGTTAAGATTTCAAGAGATCGTCCAAAGAAACTATTGTATCTCTCACAAGAGAATTACATTAGAAAAGTTCTTAAACGATTTAATATGCAAAATAGTATCTCAGTTGAAACTCCTATCAGTAAAGGCCATACCTTGGGAAGTCATATGTGTCCTAAGACTCCTGAAGAGACAGAAAGAATGAGCTGAGTTCCTTATAGGAGCGCAGTCGGAAGTCTAATGTATGCTATGGTGTGCACTAGACCTAATATCTGTCAAGCAGTTGGCTTGGTAAGTAGATATCAGACCGACCCAGGTTTAACACATTGGCAAGCAGTAAAGAAGATCATGAGATATCTTAAGGGAACTGTTGATTATGCCTTTTGTTATCAAGGCGGCAAGGATCTGTGATTAGTTGGATACAGTGATGCTGACCATGGAGGAGATCTAGATGAGAGGAAGTCTACCTTAGGTATGTATTCTTACTCAGTGATGGGGCCATATCATGGAGTAGTAAGAAACAATCATGTGTATCACTATCTACGATGGAAGCCGAATACGTGGCTCTCGCATCAGCAGCACAAGAAGCTGTTTGGTTGAAAAAGTTCTTGGAGAACTTGTTGGATATTGCTGAAAATACTGAACCAGTATTAGTCTACTATGACAGTGAGGCTGCAATATCCTCCACCATGGATCCAAAGTTTCATTGTAAAACCAAACATATAGATATCAAGTATAACTATGCGAGAGACGTGGTTAGACGCAAGGTAGTGAATGTGAAGTATGTGGCTACAAAAGATATGCTAGCAGATCCATTGACCAAGCCTTTGTCTAGAGATGCATTTGTGAGACACACTAGGTCCCAAGGCTTGCGTAGATTTTGAGATACTTTATTTTGTTATTTATTTTCCCGTGTTCTCAAACTGATGTTCTTTGATTATCAATAAAATTGATTTACATACATACATTTTTTTATTGTTGAATGTTATGTACATTCTTTGTTCATTTTTTTATAAGTATGTCGAGTAGACATGAGGTTGGCCTTCTCACACAGGAAACCGCCTCCTTATCTTAGTGATGTGAGGAGATGAGACATGATTTTAAGCAAAATTATCATAAGGATAATTTGAGAGTTATTCGCTTAAAATCAGAATGTCGCTTAAACAATGACATAAGGTCATTAGGGTGAAAAACGTTCACCTAGTCTACTTTGTGAGCCAGATGCGAGTTAAAAATGATACAGTAGATCAAAGAACTCAAATTTAGATACTTATGGTGTCTAAATATCATCTGTACAACATTCTTTATGAGATAAAAACATACGCTCCTTGGAAAAATGGAGAAAATCTTGTAGCACATGTTTCATACCATGTGTGCTAATGTCGACCAATTGGGTAACATAAGTCTATTCTCAACTTATTGTTGTGTGAGACCCAGAGCTTTTATAATAGCTCAAGATTTTGTACCCTTAGAGACTCTGATCAGATACTTGAGACTTAGTGTGATGTTAGCTATCTTAGTGTATTTCCAAAAGACCATGAACACAGATTCGGTCAAGCGGAGCATAACTAGAAAAGCAGTCATACTAATGTTAAGGGAATCGTGAGAAGAGGAAGATCATTGATGGAATCTCATTTATTTGTATTCACTGGTGCACCAATTATGACTTATGAGTTACGATTGTGAATACAAGAAATAATGATATATGAGATTTTGAGACTATATCAAATGTGATTTACATGATCTAGGGTACTGCATACTTTATGATCTACTTGCAGGTTTGCACTCGACGAGAGGCTATATACTCCTAACAGATATATAGCACTTAGCTCTCACAGTATGCTGGTCGCACGGTCTACTTCCCTGTATGAATGATTGAAGAGATGAGAATATGTTTCTCATGTTAGATGAGCACTCCCATTATGTGTGAGTGGGAGATGTAGGAAAATTGGGTCCCCCATAAGGTGTGCTTTAAGGTCCAATAGAGTTATTAGTTAATCCTAATATTCTCTATATAAGTACACTGAGTGTGTATATTAAAAATACTTTTCTGCAGTATTTTTCTACGCTCTTCTCTCTCAATTTCGGTTAGGGTTTAGATTATGGAATTAGGGGTTGCTCCAACACACCGTAACAATCACCGCCGACCAGTAATTCCAGCCATAGTTCATCTGTTTTTGCTTCCGCTTCACGAAGAACAAGTAAGTTCACGTTTTACGATTTACGCGCTATCTAACGTGTTTAAATTAACGTGTTCCTTCGTAAAAACTGTGTTCCCTAAAACAAACTTTCTTCACCACATAGGCATAGTAATTCAGATTTCATTGCCGAATGCATAAATTCACATTAGTCGGAATCTGTTTTATCACAAATCTTCTAAAATTCATGTTTCCTTAATCAACTTTGCAATCAATTACTAAGCGTAAAATTTTTGACAGAACATTGAATTTGGTCGAAAATAATTCAGTAGAGTTTCTTCCTTTTCTTTTTCAGTTGGGATAAGTGATTCAGAAGAGTATTTAGTAGTGTGAAAACTGGATTTTTGGTTTATCTTAATTTGAATTGTGGAGAAGAATCTTTTAGGAGGGGTTAGGTTTTTGGAATGGGCAGAAAAGAGTAGTTTCTTTTATTAGGACGGAAGGAGTACTAAACTAAAAGTCGCCTGTAAATTGAACTGTTTGTCAAGAATTTTACCTGCCTAACATCTCGTTTCATAATATTGTCCCTGTGTTCCTGGAAAAAAAAACCTCAACAATGGAAGGCAGCTACAATCAAAAGTAACAAAATTAGTAAGTGTTAATCCCTTCGAGCCAATATAGATGTCCCATTACATGATTACTTAGGTAAGAACTGAAGCTTTTTTTTTTTGTATTCAAACGAAGTGGGTCCGTAATTGTAGAATTAGTTTTGAAGTATGAACATTTTCTAGCATAAAATTCGGTTTCCTTAAAATAAAAGAACTATTTAATTATGTTATGGTTCGTTAAAATAAACTGGACAGATTTGGAGACGACTCAAACAGAAAGTATGAGTTAATTTTGGGGGAGGAATAGCAAAAAACATACCGGGTCGAAGAACAGACTGTGGATCTGTTGCAGTACTTTTAAAACAGAGGCAAGCGCTCCCTCAGCTTCATTTTCATCACTTTTCGTTTCAGAAAGTGATTTACATTTTAAACCAAATCATTACTCTTTGATTTCATTCATATAATACCTAAACAGAATTTCAGAAGTGGTTAAATTAAAGTCCATTTTAGTGGGTCATTATTAGAAAGATGAACAGGTTTTGTGTATTGGTGCAGTTTGCACACGATAGATGAGGAGACTTTAGCTCATTCACTTTCCATTGTGACTAGATGCATCTGTGCTTTAGCCATTTATACGAGCAATTAGGGTGCATCTAATTCATAATGTTACAATCTTTTAGGTTCCTTCTGGCCTGGAGGCAGTTGTTTGCTGGAGCAATTTAGTACTGGACATCATTCCTAGATGTGTACTGATGTGTATCTGTTTGGAGAGAAATAGAAGATTTTTCGACATTAGTAGGTCCCATGCACATTTTAATCTTCTTGCTTGGTGCATGGAATATGTAACTTCTTGACATACAAACCTGCAATTTTCTTAGAGATTGCAGATTCTGAAGCTAATAGAAATTCTTTCCCAACCTAACGAGCATTTTTACGAATCGAGGGAGGGAGGGAGGGGGGGGGGGATTACACTATTTTAGATGATGTGGTATATGTTTTTTGCAGAGTTAATGTTTACTAGTGTCTTGTAATGGTGCAGAAGCCTGGGCTAGGAAAAGAATGTTTAGCTGGCACTCTTGATTAGAAAGTATAATGGATATATCATGTTCTGATTGCAACTGATGTTCCCTTTCTGGGACTTCTGACATATGGGTCATCTAAATTATGCTGTTTGATAACCTGGCCTGTAACCCTAGAGCTTTGTAAGCTCTTCACTTTGTTAATTCTTTATGGTAATCTTTGTCATAGTGTACATTAAGTTTTGTCTTTTCTTATACGTACTAGTTTGCTTAGACCTCATATATGGTAAGGACTTCTTTTGCTTTTATTCTTGTTGTTTGGTTGTGATAGTTATTTTGCAGGTATCTGTTCTGCACTGTTTTATGATGTTTTTGCCGACTTGTGATGTACAGATGCTTTGAGAAGCAACCTTTTCAAATTGGATTGGATACACATGATGACAAAGTTGAGGCCATTTGTCCACACCTTCCTGAAAGAAGCCAGTAGTTTATTCGAGATGCACATTTACACGATGGGTGAACGTCCTTATGCATTGGAAATGGCAAACTTACTTGACCCTGGAGGTATCTACTTCCATTCAAGAGTGATTGCTCAAGGAGACTGCACCCAGAGGCATCAAAAGGGTCTCGATGTTGTTGTGGGTCAAGAAAGTGCTGTCCTGATCCTTGATGATACTGAAGCGGTAAGCAATTCTCTAGGAGTATCATGTTCCCTCCACGAAGAATGAAAGAATTTCTTTGGTGGTTAGGAGAATGCTAATACCATTGAGATAGTTCTTATTCCATATAGTAATTTTCCTTCTCAAAGAAAAAGAATGCTAATATCATTGAAGGCTTATCACATACATACAAAGAGAGAGTTAATTGGATTAAATTTAAGTTCCCGCCACCCTAATTCCATGACAGCTTTCCATTTTTCTTGTATTGCTATTCTGACAGTTCAGATTTGTTTTTGGAGTTTAACTTATCTGCGTGGAACTTCGTTGAGCCTGATTGTTATCTACGGTTCTATGTTCGTGTTTGTGCCATGCGTTCACATTTGTAGTTCCCTCTTTTTTAATGATTGTTAAGCATGTTCAGGTTACATTTGATTACCACTTTTTACTGGCACTTTGCTGGGGGGTGGAGAAAATGCAGGAGTTGCTGTTGACGTACTGAAAGCAAGTTTTGAATAATGGAATGAAACAATTTGCTGCTCTTGCCTGCAATTAATAAATTGCACGGTTTCTCACTTTATGTGTTATCCTTGTGCTGAGTTCTATCATTTCAACACTATTGTACATCCCTGAAGGGGCTGCCTGCAATTAACAATTATGTACAAGTTTCTGCTCCACTTGCTTTCCGGTGTATCTCTTGTCAGATACTCCTTGGAACTTTTTAATATCAACAAACCAGTTTCTTGTTCTACATGTTCATTATATATCTTCATGTTTTAGTCAGTTCTCTATGAACCATAGTTGTGCTAATAGCTGTCATCAATTTTTTTTCTTTAACTCCCATTTATGTTCCCAAATGCAAGTGCTGATATTTTTTTTTTTTTTTTAAAATGGGGTCTGTTTGTGCTGAAATTCATAAAAGCAGTAGTTTACACTTTACTGTAATCTTCTGCTCCCAGAAACTCTTTTAATTCAGACTTCTTAATCTTATTATAAACCTTTTGCGTCTAGAACTGTAGAACAATTTCCGTTGTTTATTACTCCCTATTTGATCAGAGTCTTGGTTATTTTTCTTGTGTTTTTATTTATGGATACTTTTTCTTGATGTTGCCGATAGTTGGTTTGAGCTCTCCTAGGTTGAGTTAAATGCTTGTGTTTGTATTGTATGACTATCTTAAACTTGTATCTGGTCCCAACTGCATGAATCTCTGTAAGACCTGCTCTGCGTCTAAAGCTCTCTGAGTAATCTCATTTGAGCGAAGACTATTATCAAGTTCCATATTTTTCTAAATTCTAATTTTCAATTAGAGAAATGAGTTGTTTTTTGGGGGAACTGAAACCTGTGTTGTTTTAGGTATGGGGAAAGCACAAGGAGAACCTAATACTGATGGAGCGTTATCATTTCTTTACCTCAAGTTGTCGACAAAGATTAAAGCTTCCTCTAAGTTTCGCTTTAGGCCACAAATAATGTTGAGTCGGCCGAATAAGATGCTAGTAGTAGATTGAGGACAGATGACAGAAATTAGCACAGTAAATCTGATCAGAGGTACAACTAGTAATGCCAATAACACAGATTTTCTTAACTACGTAGTGCACATTACCTCGTATTTCTGTATAGCTTCCTTCCCTATCTAGTTCATTAAACTAGTAGTCACATAACATATATACACCATAAAATCCCATTCAAGCTACATCGTAGAGATGCAGGTTTCCCTCCAACTACCAATATCTCTAACAGATTTCAGGCTAGGAGACCTAGGCAGTACGGATAACCTGTTGGACAAATTTTCTTAGTTTGCTTCCCTAGCTTCCTTGTGCAAGTAAAACAGATTTTCATCACTTTCAAGAGCAAGATATAAGCATCGAAATTATAAGCCTCTAGCACATAACCAGTAAGAGTAGCATACCAGGTAGTACTTCTCGTTGGTCCTTCAAGTATAATTCTTCTGCTGAAATATCAGCAAGTCTAGCTGAGTTCAGAAGTGTGTGGTCTAAATCAAGAACCAAGTACAGCTTTTTATGGCGTAATAAGTTCTTCAGGTCCTTGTCACCCAATCGAGCAATTTCATCATCTGCAAGCCTCAAATTCTGCAAAATTAATTATAGAATCCAGTAAAGATGTAGAAAGTTTACTAGAAATAGCTGTCCCCAACACATCATATAGTGCCTTCCATTCCTCTCAACCCTCCTCACACCCAACCCAACCCAACCCAAAAGAAAAGAACATATGTATATACAAGTGTATTTTAGTGACTACTGAATCATTAACAATAACCTTGTGTATGTATCCCAAAGCCACACCCGATTCGTTTTCCACCTTCTGCCCACACCTTATACACATCCCTCCAATGACACCAGGATGTGAGCATATATCCAGAGCCAAAGATGCTCCTGCAAACAGGGACATGTCAGGTTTATCACACAGAACCACACACGTACTTCACGCTGGAGAAGCACGTCGATGACTGGAAAGGAAAGAGTCAAAGAACTTATAACTACATGCAAGTAGCTGCAGCCTATTAATTAATTTCATCCTAAAAATTATTTCTTCCCTATTTCTTGATCTTTGTCAGGGAAACTAATTTGCCATTTTCTAGTCCCTCCCCAAAGAATGAAAGCTCAAAGAAGCATTTTTAGTGTCAAGGAAACCATAGCTGTCGTCTATATGGAAAAGGAATTACCTAAGTTTTAAAGAGCTGAAGACATACTTATCTTTGTCAGAATTCAGCAACTAAGGTTTTAATAAGATGGTCAGAAGATGTAATTAAGCAAAGAAGACTACAGAAGCCCATAATGATCCAGTTGTAGCATAATCAGATTGTATTTACTTCAGACCAATGAACATTTTCTAACCAGTGTTGTCAAAGGCGCGCTTAAAGCGCGTTTAAGCCCTGAAGCGAGGCTCAAAACATGTTGAGTGCTTCCCCTCGCTTTGTGTGCGCTTTAGTATTTCATCAAGGCTCTAAGGCATACTTTTCCTTGCCAATGAGTGTAATCCTGTAAATGCAACATTAAACAATTGATATTTTACCTTTTTCATAATTTTTTTTCAATTTCTTTGTCCATATATTTGTTATTCATGCTTATAATTATTAGTGTTGGACTGCATACACATATTTTTACTTTTTCTCCGGTTGCGCCTTTTTTCGTTAATATCCACAAAAAGGAGTTCGTGATACAAAAGGATTCTTCGCTGTTAGCTGTGTGGCAGCTGACAAACTCAATCAAGTTTTCCATGTCATGTAAATCATTTAAACAAAAGATTCAAACGCTGAAGACAAGCATATTTCAAGGTGCATAGAGGCTGTTTATTTCCTTCGAAGCATTGACTGCTCCTCACTCTCCAACCATGGGACATACAAAGGAAAAGCATTCTACAACTTTCTGTTAACTTAAGAGTTTCCCTCACCTTCCGGTCTTTGCAAGTTTTCTATGTCATGTAAAACATTTAAACCAAAAGATGAAGAAAATCCTAATTCAAGGTGCATAGAGGCTCTTTATTTCCTTCAAAGCACTCACAATTGACATCAAGAGGAATAACATTCCACAATTTTCTGTTGTTCCATAGAGTTTTCCTCCCCTTCCAACTACAAAAAATTTCTTCAAGTGATAGGCATCAATTGAAGAACCTCGACAAGATAGAAACATGTACCAAATCTTAATTCTACAAAATGCAAAAAAAAAAAAAAATGATTTTAAGTTTCCATCCCATTTTCACACATATAGCAATCACTCAATTAACTAGAGGTCCAACTCACTTTTTAATACAGTATAAGAGCAAATGAGGGCTTCTTTGGATCTGGAGGTTCTTTAAAACTTACACTTACTTCTACATGCATATACAAGACTACAACCAACACTTAACCAATGTAAGTGCAATGATAACAGCTAGGCATTAACCCCACTCATAGATATCACCTATGTGGATACTTTACTTCATTCATCTCTAACCTTAGCTAAGTCATAATGATGCTAGGAGATTGTAATTCTTGAGACAACTTCTCTCCACGTGATTTTAGGTCTACTCTACCCCTTTATATCCCCGTCAATCAACATACTATCACACATACAAGCTAGTGCATTTAGAAGTCTATGTAAAACACAGACAAACCATCTCATGTGACCTTCTCTATCAGCGATTTCCAAACCATTTTTCAGGGCCATGAATTGGTATTATTCAAATATTATACGCTCGAAATCTCGAATAAAAGCTCAAACACAAAATTATTATGAGCTCATTTGAATTTCAAGGTAGGCTTGCACTTGAGCTCGAGTGCTTTGTTTGAAGCTCATTTTGCATTTAGAGTCGAGCACCATCAGTAAAACAAGACCGAGAGCTTGGCTCAAGTATACCTCTAGACCTAAGTAGGTGCTGACATGAATTAAAAAGAATTATTGTCAGGTGTTATAATATCTCTACGACAACACCAGAACATCAAATCATTCAACTCGATCTTGATAAAATGCTAAACAGATTTGTTTAATGTGCGGATAAAATGCTAAACAGCCTATCAGAAGATTGAATGACCCTTCTACACCCTGACCTGAAGTTTCTGCTGGTTCTCCACGAGATGCTGGTCACTCTTTTTGGAACAAACCAAAAAAAAAATAAAGTAACAGACCAAAAAGGAAATAAATTCATAAAGTGGAATAGAGGGAGTACATTTTTTCAGTTTAACTCCAAAAACTGCTTTTTCCAAAAATCACATTTTTAATGTCCAAACGCCTACTAAAAGTCTCATATTCTTTTCTAAGATAAGTTGGTATCGTCGTATCTATTAGATCTAGAAATGAATTAACAGAATCTTCTTCATTTTAGGATTTTAGGTTTAAATTAGTCGTTTTTGTGAATGAAAAAAATGTACCTACCATTTTTTTTGAATTCCTATCTGAATCAAATTTTGAATTTGATTAATTTATTGGAATTGACAAAAATTAGGTGCAATTACTTACACCCAGCTCTTCCAGGTACCGCCGGAAATTTTGAAGAAGTGGTACCAATTTATCAGTTCCTAGATGAGGTTTTCCATCAACCAAAATTTTCTTTGGAGCTCCAAACTGGACCAATGTTTCCAAAACCTGGAATACAAGACAAGGGTGAAATGACAAAGGATAACTGACCCAACGAACGCGTATGAAAAAATGCATAGGTAAAAAATCGGGAAAAATTTCTTATTACATCAACTGAGCTCCCTACTTTTTAATTTTATAACCTGTATTTCAATTTACAACCAATTAGCCCAAACATAATAGGCTAATATTCAAAATTCAACTCCAATGAGTTCTCAAAATTACTTGTTAATTTTTAAAAAAGACTCCTCAAGCTTTTAAGTTAATTTTCGAATCAGTAACTATGACTCAAATATTAGTTCAACAAACCAAATTTATTTGGGTGGTGAAAATTAGATTTTTAACAAGCTTAAGTATGTGAGTTTAAATTTCGAATTTGATTTTGTGAGAAATTTGGAGCAGGTGTTATTTAGACTTGTTAGAAATAGTATAAGGAGGTTGTATATAAAATATGAAGTCATTTAATGGAGATTTGGACTGGTTTTGAACAAAAAGTTGCAACTGAAAATCGTGGAAGAAGTTCGTCTACATACGCTTGTATAAAGATGTATAAAAGTGTATAATAGTGTATAAAGTGTGTTTCTACACTCATATACAATATTATACAAGATTATACATAATTATACAAAAAAATGACTTCGTCTTTTATGAAATTTAACTCAAATCTACTCCAAATCACTTCAACTGGTGTACTAGTACTAGTTGGGCCTTTTCTTTATTTCCTCAACTGCCCCCATTCCTCTCTTTTAGTATTTGTTTCGCACGATAGCATCATTGTATTATTTCTTTTTAGTTTTTTTAATGCCAAATATCAAATATTCCCTCCAAATCTCCATCCCAATTCAGTGATTCACGCCAAAATTCAAAAGTAAATTGCGTCTCCCTCCCTCTCTCTCTCTTGTTCTAAACCCCAAATCAGTGTATCATCTGTCCCTCTCTCGGTTCATATCGCTATAATCTTGCAATTCCAGAATGGTATTTTAGAATCTCTATTACCAGCGCAAGGATCTTCCCATTTTTTGTACTCCTTAAGCAAGTATATTTTTTATTTTTTATTTTATTGTTAATCTCAGTTATTTTGTTTGCTTTTATAAAGAGTGATCTACGTAATAGCACTGGTGGTGTATTAATTAGTAATATTTTTTTGTGCGATTTTATTATCTTTGTTATTGAATATTTTAGTACAATGTTATGAGTTATGGCTCATCTCATCTCATATTATTATTTTATTTTCTTGGAAAATATATTATATATTTATATCCTACTATGACTAAAATAAATATTTGGAGAACAAGTTACATATTTTGTGCTATTACGACTTTACTGGGAAAAAACCCGAAAATTGAGATTGAAAACCCCGACTTTATTGGTTTAGTTTGGTTTGGTTTATAAATTTAAAAGCCCGACACTATTGGTTTGGTTTGGTAATTGAAAAATTCGAACTGACCCGACCTATGTACACCTCTACTTTGAAGATGTTTGGTGCACCCATCCTCTCAAATTCCTGGATTCGACTCCGTATATTCATAGCTGAGTTCATGCAACATGATCCACACGTGGTTTGACTTGCATTATTATGTATTTTCACTTCACTTCTCCTCCTGTCTCCTATTAAGAAGCTTGTTGTCGCTAGCACACACTTTATTACCCCCCCCCCCAAAAAACAAAACACACAAAAAGGAATTATAGTTCAGCATTTATTAACCATCAATTTCAACAGATTTTGGGTTCTAAAATCTGATTTATCCTTTATAAAAGGCAAAAAAAAAAAAAAAATATCCTCCATATTATACACCTACAAAACGAATAGCACAATTTCATACCTTTTCCAGAAGAAAAAAAAAAGTGGCCCCTATGGACATAATTGCAACCAACCACAGAGAATCCTCAATCTTAATTTTAAAAGACGTTAATATTTTGTCTATATCCTTAACGTTGTATACGTAAAAAATCAGAGGCCTTCGATTTACAGGCTTGAAGGTCCATCTTGGACCCAAGTCCGGGCGAGGTCGACTTCGAGCTCGGTGGACAGATTCAAGTTCGAAGACAGAATGCAATGCTCAAGAGATAAGAGTATGAAGAGTTCCAAGGCTGAGTATGCTCGACCCTGAAATTGTAACATTATGAATTTACAGCAGAATGAGCTAGATTCCTGCTACATTCTCAAAATCATGGCGCAAATCACGGAATAGGATCGTATTGTTCCGTACTAGGCAGTTAGACAGCTGTACCAAAAATATTCCTTATTGTAAATAGAAATATACCTTATTTAGGGTTTCCTATTATATAAAGGGGACCCAATCATTTGTAAGACTCATCTAATCATTGAGAAAAGAATATACTCTCTACTTTTTGCCTACTGTTCATCAGAATCTTCCTTTTGCTCCACTGCTCTTACTTTACTTTTCTTGCTTGATTGTTCTTACTGTTCTAAACCCACCTCGTGGTCACTAAGATCGAGGTCACTGCTGTCGAGTTATATTGGTTTGATTTACTTATTTCTTTCACTTCTACTTCATATTTTCTTGATTATTAATTGGTATTAAATTAAATCATATATCTTTAAAATCACAAATCAAATTAATTGTATCGTATTTTTGAGGTAAACAAATAATTTACAAGGTCTACATTTTGTTTCACACATTAAAAAATATTCATTTTGTCATAAACAATTGTCATCACCATAATAACACTCATATGTACACCTTTCCCCCTTCTCCAACCTAAGTGGAGAATATGATGAAGAGAAGAAGTAGGCCAAAAGATAGGAGGGCAATAAAGAATGGACCGACCAAAAAAAAAGAAGATAATTATAAAGTTGTATAATTATGAAATATAAAAAGTTGTGGAGCTTACAAATTACAATGCAAGTTTTGTTTCATATATTTGGATTATGTCTGATCTATTCTATTCATTTTCCTACCTTTTTGGTTCTTCCATCCTATTTTTTTTTTTTTTTAAATTTCTGGTAAGGATGTATCTTATCGTAATATATGTGTCAATTGAGTATGTCAATATGTAATTATCACTTAGTGCACGCGGACCCATTTTCAGAATCCTAATCGTCACTTCACTTACTTTGGTTGGTAGCATTTGTTAGTAATTTTTTAATTGTTATAAATGAGATGAATGCATGTGAGTGAGCTGAATGCATTTGTATGTTCTTTTAACGTACTTTGTATTTATGTACTCAATTAAGAAGTACATTTAACTTATAACTAGTGAATGAATTTGTATCTTTATAAATAGAAAATTTTTGACCCTATGAAGGATATACCAAGAAAAAAAATAACAAAATATTCTCCCTCATATTTATTTTGTCTCAATTAGTATATTGTTCTATTTTGCTCTCATTTTTTAATACGTTATCAGCACGAGGTTCTAACCAACTGAGATTATCTGCTTCATCCGAATTTTATCTTCTTCCTAAAAGAGGTAGTCAGTTTCTTTTCCGATTCAGGTATACATTCCTATGTTTATAATATTTCTATTAGGATCTTCTTTAACATGCAATTTAATTACCATATGCATAACTTGTTTTGAATATGATTATAATAATTGCATTGGTATGGAAACAATAAGTTCCAATTAAATTGTTATTTCATTATATAAACTACGAAGAAGTTTAATCATACACATACATAAATAAATATTAAAATTGCATTAAAATAATTAGACTAATTAAGCCCACGTCTAATATTCTAACAGAATATGCATTTAGAAGGAATTCTTGCAAAATTTTCAAAAGGTTTAAATGTGTATTCAATAAATCTATCACCTAAATGTACAAACTAATTAATGACTTTAAAATTAACGACTTAACTATTAGATGTATCGTATTGAATGTTGAAACTTGTCAGAATTGATATCATCTAGTTTTATGCCTACTTAGCTTATTGAAACGTATTCTAAGTAGAACAAAATTATAATAGTATATATTAATTCAACTTATTTATTCTATGAAAATATACTTATATATCTAAAGTTTTGGTGGGTAATATTAAACACTAATTTATCATCGCACTGCACATAATTATTTATTTGATAAATATACATATAGAATATTAATACACGATTATGTACTGCACTGAATTTTTCATTGACAATAATTCTTTTCATTCTAATTCACTTATTTCTATGATAGTTTCCACTATGTCGAATTTGTCAAAGCTTGAATTTATGGCACTTGACATCTCTGGTAATAACTATTTGCCATGGGTACTTGATGCTGAAATTCACCTTGACGCTAAAAGTCTTGGTGACACTATTAAAGAAGGAAATGAAGCATCAAGTCAGAATAAGGCAAAAACCATAATTTTCCTTCGCCATCATGTCGATGAAGGGTTAAAAAGTGAATATTTAACCTTGAAAGATCCATTTCAATTATGGACTAGTTTAAAGGAGCGATATGACCACTTAAAGGCCACGGTATTGCCAAGAGCTCGTCGTGAGTGGATGCACTTACGACTACAAGATTATAAGAGCATAAATGGATATAGTTCTGTTGTATATAGAATAATTTCCCAACTAAAATTATGTAGGGAACCTATGAATGATGAAGACATGCTGGAAAAGGCTCTTTCCACTTTTCATGCCTCAAATATGGTGTTACAACAGCAATACCGTGAAAAGGGCTTTAAGAAATATTCTGAGTTAATTTCATGTTTTTTGGTGGCTAAACAACATAATGCCCTTTTAATGAAAAATTATGAAGCCCGTCCCACTGGATCAGCTCCATTTCCAGAAGTGAATCTGGGAATTATTGATCCAAAGTCTGAAAAAAGACAAAATAATTATCGTAGTCGTATAAATATACGTGGGCGTGGCAAGGGGCGAAATAATAATCGCCATGGTGGTGGTCGTTATAAACAAGAGAACAATAAGGATTCTCAGAGTAATCCTTCAAAAGGCAAAGGTAATGTTTGCCACCAATATGGTATGAAAAATCATTGGGCACGAATTTATTGTACACCTGAGCATTTTGTCAAACTTTATCAAGCATCTATAAAAGGAAAACAAAATAAAGTTGAGACTCACTTGACTTTCAAAATGATGTTGAGGCGGGCCCTATGAATAATCATGATAAAGTTGAAGCAAACATTGCCTATAAAGATGATATTTTTGAAGGTCTTGCAGATATTACTCATTTAGAAGCTGGAGACTTCTTTGAGCATCATAACTGAAGACTTATTATTGGGAAAAATTATAAGAATAAATGTATTTCTTTTTATGAAGTTCATATTTTGAATAAAACTTTTTATGTTGTTGGTATTTAATTTCATAAATGTAGTTTCTTTTGTTCTTATAATTTTCAATATTACTTATGATTATTTTCTTCTTCTTGAAGAATATGAAAACTTCCCTGTCTTCAGTTGACCGTATGAATAATAAAAAATAAATATGTCTTCTGGATAGTGCTACGACGCACACCATATTAAAAGATAAGAGATATTTCTCTTATTTAATTATGAAAGAAGCCAATATAATTATAATATCTGGTAGTACAAAATTAATTGAGGGCTCTGGAAGAGCTACTGTATTACTACCAGGAGGAACTATATTGGCTGTTAATGATGTATTATATTGTAGTAGGTCTCAAAGAAACTTGTTGAGTTTCAAAGATATTCACCAAAATGGCTATCATATTGAGACTGCCAATGAAGGAAAGGTTGAATACCTTTATATTACTACAATAAAAGCAAAAAAGAAGTATGTGCTTGAAAAGCTTCCCGCATTTTCCTCCGGATTATACTACACTAATATTAGTGTAGTTGAATCACATGTCATAGTAAACAAGAAGTTTAGTAATGATTTTATTATTTGGCATGACCAGTTGGGACATCCCGGTTATAATATGATGCACAAAATAATTAAGAATTCACATGGTCATTCATTGAGGAACCAACAGATTCTTCAAATTAAAGAATTCTCTTGTGCTGTATGTTCTCAAGGAAAACTAATTATTAGACCATCAGTAATTAAAGTTGGAGTTGAATCCCCTGCATTTTTGGAACGTATACAGGGTAATATATGTGGGCCCATACATCCTCCATGCGGATCATTCAAATATTACATGGTTTTGATATATACATCTACAAGATGGCCACATGTGTGCTTGTTATCAACCCGCAATTTGGCCTTTGCGAGGTTACTAGCTCAATTAATAAGATTAAGATCACAGTTTCCAGATTATGCAATTAAGACACTTCATCTTGATAATGCTGGGGAATTTACGTTCCAGACCTTTAATGATTATTGCATATCAACTAGGATAACAATTGAGCATCCAGTTGCTCATGTTCATACTCAAAATGGTCTAGCAGAATCATTGACCAAACGCCTCCAATTAATTGCTAGACCAATGCTTATGAGAACAAAACTTCACATTTTAGCATGGGGCCATGCTATTTTGCATGCAACAGCTCTTGTGCGGATCAGACCTATAAGTTATCATAAAGTCTCCCCAATACAATTGACTTTTGGTCAGGAGCCAAATATTTCCCATCTTAGAATATTTGGATGTGCAGTATATGTTCCAATTGCTCCACCACAACGTACAAAGATGAGACCCCAAAGAAGATTGGGGATATATGTTGGGTATGAATCTCTTTCTATTATAAAATATTTGGAACCTATGATTGGAGATTTATTTACGGCAAGATTTACTGATTGCCATTTTGATGAATCAGTATACCCAATATTAGGGGGGAAAAACAAGAAATTGCAAAAGGAGATAGATTAGAATGAATTATCACTATCTCATTTAGATCCTCGAACAAGGCAATGTGAACATGAGGTTCAAAAGATAATTTATTTGCAAAATATTGCAAATCAACTGCCAGATGCATTCACTAACCTACCAAAAGTGACTAAATCGCATATCCCAACTGCTAATGCTCCTATTTGAATTGATGTCCTAGTTGGACAATTTATAAATACAAATGAGTCTAAGCCACACTTGAAACGTGGTAGACCAATTGGTTCCAAAGATAAAAATCCTCGAAAACGAAAAGGAACAAATGATCTAGGAGATCATAATATAGAGGCAATTGCTCAAAAAGAGCCTTGTGACATAACAAATGATAAGACCTCAAAGGAGGTCCAGGTACCTGAAAATATAAGAATGAAGAGATCTTAATAAGTTATGTCTCTACGGCAAAAAGGTGGAACCGAAATAATATTATTATCGACAACATTTTTGCTTATAATGTTGCGATTGAAATAATGCAACAAAATGAGGATCTTGAACCAAGATCCGTCGATAAATGTAGGCAGAGAAATGATTGGCCAAAATGGAAAGACGCTATCCAGGCAGAATTAACATCACTTGAAAAACGTAAAGTATTTGGACGTATAGTCCGAACACCTGAAGGAATAAAGCTAGTGGATACAAATAGGTTTTTGTGCAAAAACAAAATGATAAAAAAGAAGTCGTTAGATATAAAGCACGACTTGTGGCACAAAGATTTTCGCAAAAACCTGGCATTGATTATATGTAGACATATTTCTCCTGTGGTGGATGCAATCACTTTCAGGTATCTTATAAATTTGGCAGTCCATGAAAAAGTTGATATGCATCTAATGGATGTTGTCACAGCCTATTTATATGGCACATTAGATAACGAAATTTATATGAAAATCCCCGAAGGGCTTGAAGTTCCTAAAACTAATAAATTTTTTTGGAAAACTTGTTCAATAAAGCTTCAAAAATCCTCTTATACAGATTGAAACAATTAGGGCGAATGTGATATAATCGCCTGAGTGAGTATTTGCTGAAAGAAGGGTATAAGAATGATCCAATTTGTCCATGTGTATTTATAAGAAGGTCTGGATCTGAATTTGTTATAATCGTTGTATATGTTGATTATCTAAATATCATTGGAACTCCTGGGGAACTTCCAAAAGCAGTAGACTGTTTGAAGAAAGAGTTTGAAATGAAAGATCTTGGAAAGACAAAATTTTGTCTTCGTCTACAAATTGAGCATATGAAAGATGGAATTTTTGTCCATCAATCAACTTATACTGAAAAGATCCTAAAGCGTTTTTATATGGATAAAGCACATCCATTGAGTACCCCTATGATTGTGAGATCACTTGATATAAATAAAGATCCATTCCGACCTCATGAAAATGATGGAGAGCTTCTTGGTGATGAAACTCAATATCTTAGTGCAATTGGGGAACTAATGTATCTTGCAAATAATACTCGACCAGATATAACTTTTACAGTAAGTTTATTAGCAAAATTTAGTTCCTTTCCAACAACAAGACACTGGAATGGTGTTAAGCATATTTTTAGATGCCTCCGAGGGACTATTGATATGGGATTATTTTATTCTTATTAATCCGATTCACAGTTGATTGGTTATGCAGATGCAGGTTATTTGTATGACCCATATAAAGCCCGATCTCAAGCAGGCTATCTATTTACTTGTGGGGATACAGCCATTTCATGGCGTTCAACAAAACAAACTTTAGCTGGTACATCTTCCAATCATGCAGAGATAATAGTTATTCATGAAGCTAGTCGAGAATGTGTATGATTGAGATCAGTGGCTCAACATATTCAACAACTGTGTGGTCTTTATTTAAAAACGAAGATTCCAATGATATTGTATGAAGACAATGCTGCTTGCATAGCTCAATTTAAAGGAGGATATATCAAAGGAGACAGAACAAAGCACATTTCACCAAAGTTCTTTTTCACACACGATCTTCAGCAAAATGGTGAGATAAATGTTCAACAAATCCGTTCAAGTGACAATCTAGCAGATTTATTCACTAAGGCATTAATAACATCAACATTTGAGAACCTGAGACATAATATTGGAATGCGCCGTCTTCGACATATCAAATAAAGCTTTCGTCAGAGGGAGTATAATACGCGTTGTACTCTTTTTCCCTTAACCAAGGTTTTGTCCCAAGTGGGTTTTCCTGGTAAGGTTTTTAATGAGGCAACACTCAATGCGTATTACAAGATATGTGTACTCTTTTTCCTTCACTAGGCTTTTTCCCACTGGGTTTTCCTAGTAAGGGTTTAACGAGGCACATTATCTTTTAAATGGACATTCAAGGGGGAGTGTTATAAATGAGATGAATGCATGTGAGTGAGGTGAATGAATTTGTATGTCCATTTAACGTACTTTGTATTCATGTACTCAATTAAAAAGTACATTAACTTATAACTAGTGAATGAATTTGTACCTTTATAAATAGGGAACTTTTGACCCTATGAAAGATATACCAAGAAAAGAAATAACAAAAAATATTCTCCCTCATATTTATTTTGTCTCAATTAGTATATTGTTCTATTTTGCTCTCATTTCTTAATATTAATCTCTTTTTTTATATATATTGTCTAAGCTTTTGTTGTATAATTGTTTTAACTCAACATAAATAAATTAAAAATAATAACAATGATAATAATAATATCAATACTTAACATCTAAAACAACATAAAAATTTCGGTCGCGCTTTATCTTAACATGTATTTTTTGTTCCAATAAACGACACACGTCGAATAACAGTTGCAACAACTTTAGAGTATTGAATTACAAGAGTACAAGACCATGTCTCTACAAAAGTAAAGTAAAGCTATTATAAATATAATTATTGCTACTTTGCTAGCTATTTTCAGTGCGGAGAACATTCAAGATATATATTAAGATTATATTCATGGATTATCAGTAAATTATTTTTTTGAACATTTGTATCATTCAAGTTGGTATTAAAGCCTGATTTCGATTCGGTGAGAATAACAGTGGATCGGACTGTTATTAAGAGGCACCTTCTTAGTGATAGTACAGATTCGTTTAATTTGGTGGTGAAAACAGAATTCTTCACCAAGGGGATCACTAAGGGTATGCAACACCTAATTCACATATACATGAAAGAAAAAAATTAACCTTGTATATATAGTATAATTTTTGGCAAAGAGAGTTTGGGTGAAACCCCTTCCGTTCACCTAGCTTTGGCCTTGGTTTAACTGGTCTCATCTAACTACGGAGATGCTGATTCATGACACTGAGTTGAAAGCGAAAATTGAAGAGCTCATTTGTTTCCATTGCCCAACTCCTCGATACTCTCTAAGTTAAACAATGAAGGGACTAGGTAGACTAGGACTAGGACTGGGATTGGGACGCCATCCAACATCCAAAATCTGTAACTCTCTCCAAATATGTAACTAAAGCAACAACATTGAAGTAATAAGAAACTTGCATTTATCAGGACAACTTTTTGTGTTAAGGTTATGTTCAACCATGCTCGAACAACATCTATCGGCCCTCGGCCATAATTTAATAAAAGGTTATGTTCGACCACTCTCAAACAATACCTATCGGCCCTCGACCACGATTTAATAAAAGGTCATGTTCGCCCACGCTCGAACAACACCTATCGGCCATCGGCCATGATTTAATAAAAGGTTATGTTCGAGCACGCTCGAACAACACCCATCGGCCCTCAACCACGATTTAATAAAAGATTATGTTCAACCATGCTTGAACAACACCTATCGTCCCTCGGTCACGATTTAATAAAAGGTTAGGTTCGACCACGCTAGAATAACACCTTTCGGCCCTCAACCTCAATGTAATAAGAGGTTAGGTTTGATCATGCTCAATATCTATCGGCCCTCGATTGAAACTTAATAAAGGGTAAAGTTCGACCCAACTCAAACAACATTTTTCGTCCCTCAGTCACGACTTGGCAAAAGACCAAAATCAGCCAAGTTCAAACAACACCTATCAACCTAATTTAAATAAAGAGTCACAACCGACTTATATAAACAAAAGGTAGATACGGTCCACAAATAACAGTTAAAAAGGCTACGACCAACTAGATGACAACGATAATAGAAAGAGCACAAGTCGTAAACAAGCAAACGACAACAGAAAAGCACATGAGCACAAAAACAAATAACATGTATGGAAGTACAAAAAACAACTTGAGTTCCCATATACAAAAATCTGCAGAGTTCATTACAAGGGATCTTAAAGATGAAGAAAAAATAAAAAAGAAGTCTAAGAAAAAGGCTACTGGCCCTCGCCATCACGAGCCTCTGCGAGCTCACCATCTAGGCCCCTGTCACTATGGCCACCTTCGCCCTGATGATAAGTGGTGTCATACCAGGCATCCTCCTCGAGTCGGTCCACACCCTCTTCCCCATCCTCCTCATCAGCCTGAGGCATAGCGGGATCATATCCACAAGTGACTCAAGCTTCACGAGCCTTAACACGGGTATCTTCAAGGGCAGCCTCAGCCTTGAAAGGTCCTATTCTCCAACTCGAGCATCTCCGCATTTCTCTGAGCATCCAAACGAGAAAACTATGCCTTCTCGAGCTCCTCCTGCTTCTCAAAAATCTCGTTGTTGAGGGACTCTGATGATAGACTATAATTGCGTATTTTAGTCAATTATTATAGTCTAATTTACTGCACTTTAGTTGAGTTTGCGCTTTAATCTCTAGTGTTTTGCACTAAGTGTGTGTTTTATGTCTTGTAGGAGTGATTCTGAGCTATATAGATATTATGGAATGAATTCAAGTGATTTGGAGCTTTGAAGTCTGAGTAAAAGCCCAAGGAATTAAGTTGGACTCATAATCGGGGATCAACAGATGATAGAGCAACGAAACGAAGAATCGAGTAGGCATATTGCATACTATCTAGTAAAATGCACATAATGTTTCGCTCAGAACTCCATTTGGGCTCCACAATATATGGTTGAAAATATAACTAAAAGGGATACAACTTTCATGTTTTACATTTTACCAAATTCTAAACGGAACATGGTGAAAAATGCACGAAACAGTAGACTTGCCAAATACCGCGTCCGTACCGCGCCCAGACCATGACTGCGGACGTCCGGGCCTGGAAACTTGTCCTTTTTCGCGTAGGAGAATGTATAATTGTTTGGACCCGACCCTACTTGGTATATATACATGAAAAAATGGTATTTTGAGGGGAGGAGACTAATTTTTGACACAGATTCGACCTAAGGAGGCAGAGACACAATAGGAGCAAGGCGGAGAATGCTTCTACGAGTTTTTCCTTCCTCTTACTATTTGGTCATTGTTGGTTATGACTTTTAGTATTGTAGTTTTACATACTATTATGAATAGCTAATTTGTTATCTAGGGTTTTGATAGAACCTTTTGTAGGATAAATTCTTGTTATGTTTTTATATAATTGAGCCGTTGGATTTCTCTACTTGTTCAACTACGTGTTTATTGTTGTTGATTGAATGGTCATCGATTGACTGTGCCTATTTATTATGTGTTGCTTGAGAAAGGATACATATTTAGGTTGTTGTTGAACAACGTCACTCCTAACGTATGTGAGAAATCAATACAACGGTTTTAAAGGTAGGTTTATAAATAACAAAGCATTGACGTGGTCATAATGAGCGGTTAGACAAAGCCAACTAGCGTAGTTCGAAAGAATATGTTTAGTAAATTGTTGTAGTTTCTCAATTTAGAATTACGCACCTAAAGTGCTCACGATTAGTAGAGAATACATTGGCGAAATTATTTGGAACATAGCGGGAAGGATTCCAATATTTGGGGAAATCATAACTCTAGACCTCCTTAGTTTTGTCTCAAATTTCATCATTGTTAGTTGATAATTTTACTGCTTTATAATAGTGTTAGTTAATTAGTTAGAAATAAATATTATAATCTCTATAATTAGAAAATTGTTTGGACCAGTGGTTCTTAGCAATATTGAACAATTGCATCTAAGCCTTCGTTCTCTGTGAGATTCGACTTCAAACTTATAGACCAGATTATATTTGCAGCGACCGCTTATCCTTTTTAGGACGAGTTGGGAGTGATTGATAACTAGGGATTTTGACGCATTTTATACTCTTTCTTACTCATGCTTTGATTAGAAATTCATACAAAATAGTCCCAAAAGGCTCATAAGTTGTGCTTGATTGCAGGTTTGATCAACAAAGTGACAAGATATCAAAGATCAGCTCAAAAGGAGTGAAACTTGCACAAGTGCCAAAGACAAGACAAGCTCAGGCAAAATAGGTCCAGTGCGGCCGCACACCACTTTGTGCAGTCTGCACTAGGAGATTCAGAGAGCAGGATTCCAAGCTAAGAGGCAGTGCAACCGCACTAGGTTTTGTGCGGTCCACATTGAAGGCAATGCGGCCGCACTACCATTTTGTGTGGTCCGCAGAGCTGAGATTCAGAGAAGTTGCAAGATAAAGTTCTGAAGCATGTGCGGTCCGCGGTCTATTTTATGCGGACCGCACTAGAAGTCACCGCGGTCGCAACCCATTTTGTGCGGTCCGGGGAGCCTGAGTTGAGAGAGCTGGATTTTGAAGCCAAGAGTCCTAGTGCGGCCGCAGTTCATTTTGTGCGGTCCGCACTAAATCCGCAGAGGCGTTTTTGTCCAGATTTTTCAGCCTAGTATAAATAGCTTCTTTTTCATTTTTAGGTATCAGATATTGTAATTGAGCAGCTGCACTCGTGGGTTTGAGATTCTTAGCTATTTTGGGCACTTTTAGCTACTTTTAATCATTGAATCTTTGTGTTTAACTTAGTGATTAATTAATATGATTTTATCTTCATCTATTTCTTGTTTTCCTTCTTCAATTATGAGTAGCTAGACCCATTAGCTAGGGTTGTGGCTCAATTCTAGTGTGGGTAATTTATGGGTCTTGTATTTTAGAGCTAATTTGACTATGGGTGTTTGTTATTTAAGCCAATTTCATGGTTAATTTCTAAATTAGTGGTTGCAAACACTAGTTTGTGTTGAGTTGACTTGAGCTCTTCTTGAGAAAGAGAGCTTAACTCTCCGAAATTGGTCCAACAAGGAATTGGAGCGTACTCAAGAGATTGATAGCCCCAATGAAAGGGTTAAACCTTGAGAGAGTAATACCCGACTTGAACCCTAGTTGCTTGTGCAAATTTGCGTACCCAATTGGTCTTGAGAAAGTCAATTGGGCAAAATCACTTGAACCACCGAGAGGTGTAGAGTGGGTAAATTAGTGCAACAATTATATCATACTCCCCAAATCTGTCAAACGTGCCTTAGACTCAAGTACCTGTCAATTGACCACCTAGGCAGAAGTCATTACCCTAGTGCCTTTTAAACCTATTTGAACAACTCATAGTATTATAACTCTTAGCATAATTTAGTTGTAATCACCAATTGTAGTTTGATAATAGTAGAAGTAGGAAAGAACCCCAAAAATGAATAGAAGTTTAATTAAGAACACATACGCAATCCTAAACTAGATAGATACTCGATTCCAATTCTAGCTCTCTGTGGATATCGATCCTGACCCAAAATTGGGTAAAAGCTATTGCGACCCTCTCTTGCTACTTAATTAGTAGTGTGGAGTTGGAAGCGATCACTTTTTGGCGTCGTTGCTGGGGAGCTAACGGTTTTGGTTATCTATTTAGTTAGTTTTGTGTATTGTTCTTCTTTCCGTCTTTGTTACTAATTTCTGTGTGTCAATACTTCAGGTACCAAATGGCTTTAAATGCTAATGACCCTCTTAGAAACGTGCTTGCGGGGGAGGAGGTTGATGATATTGGAGAGGATGAGGTGCCTCTTGCACCTCCTGGACCACGAAGAGGTCGCCAGGCTAATGCTAATGAGAATATTCCAGACCCTTCTCCGCCACCTCCAAGAGCAGTTCCTCGGGTGCTCCCAAACCAAGTCTATGCAAGTGCAATTGTCCCACCCCGAATTCGGGCGGGCAATTTTCAAATCACTAATGTGATGCTGACATTGTTGGAGCAGCGTAGGTACTTCACGGGCGCTGCCGATCAAAATGCTTACAAACATCTCAAGGGGTTCGTGGATACCTGTTGGGGGAGCAAGCAAACCAATGTACCCGAGGATGCACTTCGATTGAGGCTTTTCCCATTCTCACTTAGGGGGAAGGCATTGGATTGCCTTGAGCGACTTACTAACCATTCCATCACAACTTGGGATGAATTGGCGGATAAGTTCATTTCCAAAATTTGTAAGCTCGTGTGGAAACACTTACATTCTTGTAGCGGTTGATTATGTCTCAAAATGGGTTGAGGCTGTGGCCTTGCCCAACAATGAAGCTAGGAGTGTGGTGGCATTTCTGAAGAAGAGCATTTTCACGAGGTTTGGTACGCCTTGAGCAATTATTAGTGATGGAGGATCGCATTTTTGTAATAGAGCTTTTGATGCTTTGCTTTACAAGTATGGTGTCAACCACAAAGTGTCTACGCCTTATCATACTCAAGAAAGTGGCCAGGTTCAAGTGTCCAACAGGGAGATCAAGATCATTTTGTCCTAGACTGTCAATGCCAATAGGACCGATTGGTCCAAAAAGTTAGATGATGCTCTATGGGCTTACCGGACCGCCTACAAGACTCCAATTGGTATGTCATCGTACCGGTTGGTGTTTGGAAAAGCATGTCATTCACCGGTGGAGTTGGAGCATAAGGCCATGTGGGCCTTGAAGAAGTTGAATCTTGAGTGGGATGTAGCTGCAAATCTTCGGGTTGAGCAACTAAATGAACTTGATGAATTCTGGTTTCATGCCTACTCCAGTTCGTCCTTGTACAAGGACAAGATGAAGTACCTTCATGACAAATATGCTCGTGGAAAAGAGTTTAGAGTGGGTGATTTGGTGCTCTTATTCAACTCTCGGCTACGGTTGTTTCCGGGAAAGCTAAAGTCAAAGTGGAGCAGACCATTTGAAGTAGTGTGTGTGACCCCGTTTGGTGCTCTTGATTTGAAGAACAAAAGTGGGGAAGTTTTTAAAGCGAATGGGCATAGGGTCAAGCACTATTTGGGGAAGTTTGATGATAGCCATGTGGTGGCTGTTGTTCATTTCAAATGATTGGATGGTAACATGCGTCGTGCCGCGACGTTAAATCAGGCACTTCTTGGGAGGCAACCCATGTGTTTTTCTTCTTGTTTTCTTTGATATTCTTTGTAGTATAGAATTGAATTTTGGGCTAACTGGTTGTGAGATGTTATAGGATTGAGTTGATGCAGTGCAAAACATAGTGGAAAAAATGCACAGGTCTCTAATATTGCCAGTGCGGCTGCACTACTATTTTGTGCGGACCGCACTGGTAAAGGGTAAAGTGTGATCTCTCTAAAGTTTGCCACCGCGACCGCACTACATTTTGTGCGGACTGCGGTGGACCTCTACGGCCACAGTCCATTTTGTGCGGACCGCAGAGCGTTGACTTCTCAAGCTTGAACAAAGTTGTGCAGTGCGGACCATGGTCCATTTTGTGTGGTCCGCACTGGTTGGTGAGATTAGGCCCCAGGCCCTTTTATATAAATAGGGCCTGAGGGCCTCCTTTTACCCTTTTTGAACTTTTAACTCTCAGAAGCATATAAACACTATTCATCCGTGTCTCTGCTCGTAACTAACTGTTTTGAATCATCATTCCTCATTTCATCTCATAACTAGTAACATTACACTTCTTTCTACTTGTTTAATTTTGTTTAAATTGTTGTTTTTCTTGCTTTCCTTTCTTTTCTTCTCATATTTTATTTCATAGAGTAGGTTAGGGTTGTTAATTTTTAGGTTAACATAGACATAGATAGTTAAAATCAATGAGTAACCAGGGACACTACTTAGGTGGAAAATTGGACCCAAAATCAAAATACATGAAACCCTAATTTAGTGCCACAACTAGGCACTCAGTGCGGACCGCGGTCGTTTTTGTGCGGTCCACGGTGCCCCAGTACCATTTTGTGCGGACCGCACTGATGAACTTCTGATTGTTGAACTTTGGGCAGTGCGTCCGCACTACATTTTGTGAGGACTGCAATAGCCCAAGTGCGGCCGCGGTTGATTTTGTGCGGTCTACACTGCCTAGATACAAGGAGTGGGTAGTCTGAACCCCACCACTGTGTAGACCACAGTTAATTTTGTGCGGTCCACGGTGTCGTCAGTGCGGCCATAGTTGATTTTGTGCGGTCCACACTGGGTGAATCTGCAACATGTCTATAGCAATTTTTGTTCTGATTCTGCAACTCTATGCTTAACTGACGATGCTCATACTAACAGTCCAGTTGATTGTGATTGCAGACAATGGTGAGACAACGTGGTAAACAACCAGGTAGAGGAGAATACTCCTGGAGAGGGAAGAAGAAAATGATAAAACTCACTCCCCAAGTCCGGGAAAACATTAAAAGGACAAGAAAACTAATAAAAGCTGCTGATAGAGCTACTTCCCAGTCCTTGAGGAGTGAGTATAAGCCATCACAGGAAATTTCTTCAGACTCCATGCCAGAGTACATAGAAGACTGGCCGGAGAGACCTAGGCTAAGAGACATTCCTCCACCATCACCCACTGCCCAAGCACCAACAAATGTTATTTCTGAGTCGTCTGAGGGCTCTGCAGCAGGTAGTGAGGAATACTCCACCTCTCCCATAGCTTCATTATCCGGAGAGGATGCAGTAGGAGGTGAGGAGGATATAGATAGAGATGAGGAAGTGGCATAAAGAGGAGAACCAAGGATTGGGGGTGTTGATAAAATGAGGAAGCCGGAGGTTTGGCGAGATAGATTTGTTAGTGAGGTGGCATACCATAAATTTTGGGAGTGGTGGCCGATGAGAAAGTTGATCTTGGAGTGGAGTTTCATTGATAGGGACCTGCTACCTCACAACCCCAACATGCAGAGGTAGTTTAGGACAAGAGTGGGTTGGGAACATTTTCTAGAAGAGTGTGTGGATGGCAACGAACACATGGTCAAAGAGTTTTACTGCAATGTAGCCCACATAAAAAAGTGCTCCAAAGTGACCAAAGTTCGAAATCTGAAAGTGTTATTTGAAGGGAAGTACCTCAACGAATACCTTGGCTTCAATGAGGAGGATGAGACCCTGTACATGGCAAAATTGGAAATGGGTGAGGAGGTTCATCCCTGGCTAGCATAATACCTGGCAATCCCAGGTACCACCCCCGACTGGTTGACTAATGGAGTCAAGATCTTGAGACGGAGTTTAAATTTTGAGGCACGGGGGTGGGAGACTTTTGTATGTAGCAGGTTGGACCCCACGGCACATGACAACACCCTTCCTCTTTCCCAGGCTATTTTGGTAGCTTCGATCATGGCAGTGTACCTAATCAATATGGGGAATGGGATGTCGAGGATTATCTCCATTGTGGGTGCCGAGCATGACAGAAACTATCCGTTCCCCAGTACCCTCACTATGTACTTCCAGGGCTTGAAGGTGGAAAAGAGGCCCTTCGATGTCAAAGTCAAAGCGAAGTCCCCTTTCTCTTGGTACAACATGCAGGGGGATGATAACCCCAAGAGCAAGAACTTCAAGGGTACAACTACGACTACAATTGCCCAGTCTGAAGAGCCAGTTGTGGTAGTGGCTCCTGCTGAGCCTACCTCCACTTCCACAGATATCCCTCCCGGTCCATCCACATCCACAACCATTCCTGCTGGCCCATCCACCTCAGCAGGCCCAGAGATTCCATCTTCCCGGGCCCATCCTATTACTGCCCACAGATTGAGCCAGGAAGTTATGAGTATCAACAATTGGATGCAGACTACCTCATCCAAATTGTCCATTTTGACCACCACTGTTGAGGCTCAGTCGGATCCTCCAGCTCCATAGGTTCCACAGTCCATAGAGGATGCTTTTAAGGAGATGTTAGACAACCAGAAGAAAATCCTCGACAACTAGAAGAAGCTTGCTGAGACAGTTGATTCACACAGCAAGGCTCTCAAGGAGATTGCTAGGGAGCACAAGAAGTTGATGAATACACGGGCTTCCAAGGAGTCCGTGAAGGAGCTGAGAGCGGATGTTGACAGACTGAAGGCAAATCACCTGCCTTTAGACTTATTGCTCCAGGACCCACCACTAGCAGTTCATCCACAGCCGGAGCAGTCTCAGAGGCCTCCCAAGAGGAGGAGGATGATTCCCAGAGTAGATGGTGCAAGCATCCAATTGGCTGACCCAATGGAGGCTTCCTCCAGTCAGCCACCGGATGTATCTCAGGAGCCTGTCCAGGTCCAGGCCTAGGTCCCAGCAGTAAAGCAGCATCCCACAAGAATCCAGTCTGAGGTCCCCGAGCACATTGAGGACCCTGGGACTACTCAGGAGCCCATGCAGACAGACATGCCATAGGGAATTTTCTTATATCCTTAACCCTCTCTCTTTTTGAAGTTTTATTTAGACTAGTTGGCATTGGGGACAATGCCAGCTTTCATTTGAGGGGGTAGGCCCTACTTGTTATTCATTCGGATGATTGTATATATTTGACATTTTTTATGCGTTCTCGATTTTTCATCTTTGGTCTGTATATAATTCTGATATTTCTTTACATTTATCGCATTTTTCTTTCACTTTGGGTCTGTATATAAAGTTATATCACATTGTATATATTCATCCCGTCCATTGTATATTCAAATCCCCTCTTGTATATATTCATTCTATTTTCCGCAAAATTTTTCGTTTTTAGCTTCTTATTTATGATTCGTAGGTTTTTGTTTTCGGAGTTTGCAATAAGCCTTTGGTTTTATTAATGCCACGGTTCTTTCCAAAGGTGGAGTGTTGTGTGAACCGGGTGGCTCTTCCCAATGATGGATGGTGTGACAACCTTCTTAAGGGTTTGAGTCCGTTTTTCTTTTTTGTTTTTAGTAGTTAGTAGTTAAGGGTGCCTTAAACAAAGCTTCACTTGGGCCTAGCATATTTGCCTTTGATCTTATGGTCAAAAATAAATTGTTGTGTTTAGGATGGTGAAAGTTGTGACCTTGAGACACTTGTGTTGACCGATAATCATCAAGTGATTTTTCGGGACCATTGTGTGCTCAAATCGTATCTAAGGTCATTGTGGGACCCCGACTCTAGGTCTCTATCAATCCCTTAGCTTGTGTGGTGAGTAATTGAATTGCAAGTCCAAGTCCTGAGCCATTGGTCTAGAACTTGCCCTAAATGTTTGTTGAGGCGAAATCCTAAGTGAATTTTGACTTGAGACATGATTATAGGCTCTCCTTGATCTAAATAATAGTTTGAACAATTCCATAGGCTACCAGTGAATGTGTGCCAAATGAGTCAAGTGAATGTGTGCCAAATAAATCAAAAGAAGTGATTAAGGGAATATGGAACCTACTTAGACCAAAGCATTCCCTACCCTGAACCAAAAGCCTTCACAATATATCCGCAAAAGCCCTATATGATCTTGAGTTGAATGAAGCTTACATTAGTGGATACTCACATAAGGGGCAAACATATGATACTTAGAGCTGGACTTGTGACTTTTTCTTGAGAGAGATGAGTGAATTTCTATTAACCTCATTTTATGTGCCACTATTCTAAAGGTGAGGTTTGCTTAGGGAAAGTTGATGATGTGTGAGTTTGGGTTCCAAAATGACCAAAGTAATTGAAAGAGTTCTTTGATGTGTTGAGTCAACTCTTGATGCTCTTGTGTCGCATTTGATCCATGGTTTTTCAAAAAGTAAATGTTGTTAATGATTCATTTGTATTGAGGGCAATTGTTAGTCCTAATTGATGCTAGCTGAGGTTGCTTTAGGACAACTGAAAATTTCTTGGATTTTCCCTTAAGGGGTGAGTCTTATTTTGTTTGCTTGAGGACAAGCAAAAGCTTAAGTTTGGGGGAGTTGATAACTAGGGATTTTGTCGCATTTTATACTCCTTCTTACTCATGCTTTGATTAGAAATTCATACAAAATAGTCCCAAAAGGCTCATAAGTTGTGCTTGATTGTAGGTTTGATCAACAAAGTGACAAGATGTCAAAGATCAGCTCAAAAGGAGTGAAACTTGCAAAAGTGCCAAAGACAAGACAAGCTTAGGCAAAATAGGTCTAGTGTGGCCGCACACCACTTTGTGCGGTTCGCACTGGGAGATTTAGAGAGCAGGATTCCAAGCTAAGAGGCAGTGCAGCCGCACTAGGTTTTGTGCGGTCCGCACTGAAGGCAATGCAGCCGCACTACCATTTTGTGCGGTCCGCAGAGCTGAGATTCAGAGAAGTTGCAAGATGAAGTTCTGAAGCATGTGCGGTTCGCGGTATATTTTATGTGGACCGCACTAGAAGTCACCGCGACCTTAGTCCATTCTGTGCGGTCCACGGAGCCTGAGTTCAGAGAGCTGGATTTTGAAGCCAATAGTCCTAGTGCGGCCACAGTTCATTTTGTGCGGTCCGCACTAACCCCGCAGGGGCATTTTGTCCAGATTTTTTAGCCTAGTATAAATAGCTTCTTTTTCCATTTTTAGGGTATCAGATATTGTAATTGAGCAGCTGCACTCATGGGTTCGAGATTCTTAGCTATTTTGGGCACTTTTAGCTACTTTTAATCATTAAATCTTTGTGTTTTACTTAGTGATTAATTAATATGAGTTTATCTTCATCTATTTCTTATTTTTCTTCTTTAATTATGAATAGTTAGATCCATTATCTAGGGTTGTGGCTCAACTCTAGTGTGGGTAATTGATGGGTCTTGTATTTAGGGCTAATTTGACTATGGGTGTTTGTTATTTTGACCAATCTCATGGTTAATTTCTGAATTAGTGGTTGCAAACACTAGTTTGTGTTGAGTTGACTTAAGCTCTTCTTGAGAAAGAGAGCTTAAGTCTCCGAAATTGGTCCAACAAGGAATTGGGGCATACTCAAGAGATTGATAGCCCCAATTAAAGGTTAAACCTTGAGAGAGTAATACCCGACTTGAACCCTAGTTGCTTGTGCAAATTTGCGTACCCAATTGGTCTTGAGAAAGTCAATTGGGCAAAATCACTTGAACCACCGAGAGGTGTAGAGTGGGTAAATTAGTGCAACAGTTATATCATACTCCCCAAATCTGTCAAACGTTCCTTAGACTCAAGCACCCGTCGATTGACCACCTAGGCGGAAGTCACTACCCTAGTGCCTTTTAAACCTATTTGAACAACTCGTAGTATTATAACTTTTAGCATAATTTAGTTGTAACCACCAATTGTAGTTTGATAATAGTAGAAGTAAACAAAAACCCCAAAAATGAATAGAAGTGTAATTAGGAACACATACGCAATCCTAAATTAGATAGATACTCGATTCCAATTCTAGCTCTATGTGGATATCGATCCCGACCCAAAATCGGGTAAAAGCTATTGCGACCCTCTCTTGCTACTTAATTAGTAGTGCGAAGTTGGAAGCGATCAGTGATCAGCCTCCAACTGGAACCAACACTCTTCGAGATGCCCTCGTAATTCGACCACCTGAGCTTGAAGATCATTGCCCTGGGCCTCCATGCCCCTACCAACCTCAAGCTCCTCTTCCTTACTTCTCAACTCCCCTCAAGGACGCTACACTTCTGATGGCTTGCACCAGCTTATTGTCCCTTTTCTTCAACTCGTCCCTCGAGAACTGCATGTCTCCGCCCTCACAAAACCACCTACGGAGATGCCAATACTTGCCATGATACTCAAAGTATTTATCTTTCAGCTTCACGAAGATATCTATATGCCTCTTCTCCTCTGGGCACTCTCAATCTCAAAAATCACCGTCTACAAACCAAAAAATAGAAGAAAAAAGTCATAACAATGAACGCCCTAAAAACAAGAAAAGGTTAGGATCACGAATACGTACCTTAAGAGCGAGGCCGACAATGCTCCTCGACAAAGCACCATCATTTATTTCTTTAAGAGTCTTACCCTCAATTTCAGAATAAAGGGGACCAAGGACAATGACTATCTCCTCGGTATTCATCTATAGATCGCGATCCATGGGGATCACGATAGTCCTCATAGACCTCTATAACCTTACCTTAAGCTGGGTAAGCCCTACTTCGCTCATCCTCAGGTTGTCCGCATCGACATCGGAATCTGACTCATTGATGTCGTCCAAATTCACACCACTAATTGGGATTGTGAAGCGGTCGATGCAATTATAATTACCCAACGTGAGTCGGGGTCGATTCCACGGAGAGCTTATATTGGATTAGGTATATATTTAGACTTGGTGTATGATGTGCCCAAAATACACTTCCACATGATTGGTTGTTTTTTTCTACTTCTAATGATTATGCTAATGTTTACAAATAAAAAGCTAGGGAATGATATTTTTGATGTTGCTGTTTTTCAAGTTTATAAAAGATCTAGGGTCGTGACTTCCACCTAGGTGGTTACCTAATAGACTGTGGGCTTTAGGGTAAGTTTGATTAGTCAAGGTCGTAATATAGCAATCACACGTAATTACCCACTCAATACCTCTAGGTAGTTAGAGTGGGTTTGCCCAATTTGGCTTTCTCAAGTACAAATGGATATGCACAAAACAAGTGATAGATGCTCAAGTCAGGTCTTACTATCTCTAGATTCAACCCTTTATTTGGGGCTGTCAATTTCTTGAGTTCACCTCAATTCCTTGTTAGCCAAGTTTTCCTAAACTTAGTCTCTCGTTCTCAAGTAGAGTCTAAGTCAATTAGGCATGAATCAATGTTTGCAATCATTAATTCTTAAATTCAAGCAAGAACTAGGCTAAATATCACTAACCCAATCACAAACAAGCCCAAAATTAAACACCCATTAGGTACCCACACTTAGGATTGGGTCACAACCGTAGCTAGAAATTTAGCTACTCATTGAGAAAATTGAAGAAACTACAGAAGAAAATAAGATTAAACTCATAATAGATGATAAAGGAAAGAAAATTCAATGTTAAAATGATAAATGTTACCCAAAACAGTGAAGGAAAAATGGCTATTTATTTTCAGATGTTCCAAACTTGACCTAATTTTGACAAAAAAAACTATTTATACACAACTAAAATTATCGGACAAAATTGCCCTTTCGGAGGTTCTACAGTCGCACAATGTTGTGTGCGGTCCGTATTTTGATATTGTCTTGACATGATGGACTTCTGCGGCCGCACAATTCTGGGTTGCAGCCGCACTTATTCAGATTCTGTTGACCGCACATTTATGAGTGCGGTCGCACTCTTGAGTTTGAGCTTTCACATTTATGAGTGCGGCCGCACATTAATGGTGTGGTCTGCATTTCTTCGTGGACCAAAATCACATCTCTCTGAACCTCATCTTCTGCAGCCGTACAATAATTGTGCAGTCCGCACTTTGCAAAGAAAATCCATCAGAGGTCTCTTCATACATTGCGGCCACACACAATATTGTGCAGTCCGCACTTTACTCTTTTTTTGCTTTATTTTAGTCCTTGTCCAATATTACTCCTTCTTGAGTTAATTTTCATCTCTTTGGCTCATTTTCCAATACTCCTACAAGAAAGCACATTTCATCAGTTTTCGGGAATACCTTTAAGCAATTTTGAGCTAAAACAAAAGTAAAAGAGTGCATAAGTAGTCAAAATCCCTACGTATCAATTCCCTCAAACTTAAGCTTTTGCTTGTCCTCAAACAAATAAGGTAATTCCCACCTCCACAAGAAAAGATCTATTTCAGTTACCCTAAGGTGAATCAAACACACATCAATTGGGACCAACAATTACCCACAACACTTATGAATTATCAACAAGGCAATGATTTGACTTTTCAAGTACAATAGTTCAAATATGACACTGGAGCATCAAGAGTTGACTTTATTAGTCAAGGAAGCTCTCTCTTTCATGTAGGTCATTGTGGATCCCAAATTCCTCCTCCTCTAGTCTTCGTTAGCATATCTCACTTAAGAATGTAGCACTCAATATAAGGATTTGTGAAAAGTTTGCTCATCTCTCTCAAAAGAATGTCACAAGTACGACTCTAAGTACCATATGCTTGCCCCTCATATAAATCACCACTAATGTAAGCTCACTCAACTTGAAATCATGTAGGGCTTTTTCGGGATTTAATGAAGGCTTTTGGATTAAGGTAGGATTGGTTGGAATAGAGTTCATCTTTCCTTAAGCACATTATTTTCTCTTTTTGGCTCATACTTTGTCGACTCTTTTGAGTCATTATATTTTTCCTAGGGGAACTAGAGAGACTTAACATCACTCTTTCTCGGTCATGATGGTCATTTTATCCTTCTTTATTTTCTCCATGCTTTGCATCATTGCTTTTCTTTGAATCCCTTCAACACTCCACTTTATTTACTTTCTTTTTGTACTTTTCTTTTGTTCATTCTTTCTTTTTTATTTACCTATCCTTTCCTTCATTTCTTTTCTTTTTGTGCCTTCTTACCACTTTCAATCTCCTCGTCTTTCCTCCAAACTTATGTTTTAGCTGATTACTTCTCAAGAGTGATAAGGAAAGCTACGGTGACAAGAGAGGGTCACTACAAAACGGGTAAAGGCTTGTAATGTGGCTATCAAATGAGAAAGGTCTAGGCGAATAGGTTGACTAAGGATAGAAACATTGGTGGGGCGTGGAAAATTTCAAGTGGGTCAAAGAGAGCCTACAATCATTTCTCAAGCCAAGCAAAACTTAGAATATTGCCTAGAAACACATTTGGGGCAAGTTCTAGACCATTTGCACGGGTACTTGGACTTGCAACAAAAATCTCACTTCTCACACAATTGGATTGTATAAGAGGATAGAGTCGAGGGCCCAAAATAACCATATTAAAGATTGAGAATCGCTAATCGTTCAACTAAACCACTCGATGATTGCTCAAGTCAACACAAGACTCTAAAGGTCACTAATTAAAGCTATTTATTGCCAAGATCTTGTTTTTAACCATAAGGTCGTAGTTAAATATGTTGGTACCAAGTGAAGCATTCTTGACCCTTTTTATTCATTAATACTACTATTTTTACCTAAACATCAAAAATGGACTCAATTCGTTAAGAAGGTTGTCACGCCATCCATCGTTGGGTCTACCCAACTTTGGAAAGAACCGTAGCATTAAGAATACCAAAGGCTTATGCTAACTTAAACATAAAAAGAAGCTACAAAATCAAAAAGAAGCTATTAAAGTCAATAAGAAGTTATAATACTAAGACAAACAAACTAGAGAAGTTATGAAATAAACCAGTGAAAGTAAGACAAACGAATATACAAACCGATGGGAATAGAATATATACATCAAAAGAGAAGGAGGAATATATGCATAATGAAAAAGAGAATAAAGATAAAAGAAAATTAGTATTAAAGTTATTACAAGAAAATGTCATATAAATCAATCAAAATAGACCACCCCTGAATAAGAATAAGCATTGTCCTCAATGCTTAATCAAAATCAGAGTAAGGAATGGTAGAGAATTAAGAGAACTCCCTATGTGGTCTTAGTGTGCATGGGATCATCAGCATCCTCGGGCTCCGCTAGCTGGATCACAGCATCCTCCGGCCGGGGAATAACAAGGTTTGAGAATATCTGCAGCATCTCCTCAGCAGTGTGGGTAGCAAGGTCTGTCTCCTCAGACTGGCCAGCTGCTGCCTCTGATGCCTTAGGTACTGATGGTGCTACTAGTGCTGCTAGTGCTGACTTCATCAGCAAATCAAGTGGTATATCTCCAGCACATGCTATCTTGGCAACTTCTTTTCTTAATCTATCCACTGACTTCTTCGAAGCCTGAGATTTCCGCATTTTCTTCACCTGTTTGCCCAACTCTTCAATGACTTCCCCATGAGCCACCAAAGTATCCATAATGGTCTTCTGATTTTTTAGGATATTTGACAATGTTTCCTCCACTAACGGAGGTACTTGTTGTTGATACCCAATTTTTTCCTATAATACTTTTTAGGTGCATATATACTTTCAAAACTATGCATTAACCTCAATCGATATTTTTTCATAATTTTTATATTTTTTAAATTAATTTATTCCAGTATTTTATTTATATAAATAATTACAAAATTGCATCACAAATGACTTTATAATATTTTCATGATTTAATTTTGCTATTTATAGTCATATTAAGTTCAAATTATTTCACAAATGGCTAGATTTACACTTTTGGTTACAACTACAATAGCTTTGCAATTATAGCCCATGTATACATTATCACATTATTTTACCAAAAAATAGCTCATTGTATTTTCTAAATATGTATTAATTGTTTTAAAAACATTTCTGTACATGAAAATCATTTTTATAATCTCTTAATTATTTTATAAAATATTTTTTATAAATTGTTTGAGTATTTAACAAATAGCCCTATTTGATTCCTAATATTTTCTGGATCTAACCCCTTTTAAACCAGCCCAAAAACCCTCTAAAATTGGCCCAATTCCTTTAAGCCCAAATACATATCTGCCCGTCCCAAGACCCCCATTCAATCCTGACCATTGATCATTCAGATCAACGGTCCACACCCCCTTTCCTTAATTAAACCTTGACCTAACCCCCCCAAACCCTCTCATTCTCTCCCTCACCCGCCATCATCATCTCCCTCTTCTCTCAAACTTTCTCGACCTAACCCCAATTCTAAGCGTCGTCACTTGCATAAACCTCCACCTCATGAGGTTTTCATGGCTTCTCCGACCAGCCCTGGCCTTCTACACGTCATGGCTCTTTGATTTCTTGGATCCTTGAGAAGATCTCAAAGGACCTAGTTGGTTCTGGTTCGAAACTTGTTTACCGGCCGTCTCAGGCCATTTTCGTTTGTAAGTGAAGGATTCATCCTTGTTTTGTTATGAATCTATGGATTCTTGACCTATTCTCTCATCTCTGTTATTATTTCTAAAAACCCTAGTCCATTGTTGTCGACTCTTCTCAGATCTTCATAGATCTGAGATGCTTTGGGTATTATCAAATATTTTCCTTCAAAAAAAAACCTTGCTTTAATTGATTATCTCACTTTTAATCACTCTTCCTAAACTAGGGTTCATCCCAAACTATTTTTCAAAGATTTTTCTAAGTTATTAATGTTTAGTAAATTATCTCTTCTTCACCTTGATTGATTTTTGCATGAGTGTTCAAACTCTAGTTGATTCTATGTGATATACTGATTTCTTCAATCTTTGCTTCGATTTTGGGTATTTCTGTGATACCGGTCGTATTAGTTTACTCTATCTTTGGACTTAACATTTTAACTTGTTAAATCCAGTATTTTTGTGCTTCTGCCCTAATTAATCTCTGTTAAGGTTCAAACCTGCTTTTCCGTCTAAGTTCTATATTTGTGTGAGGTCTTACTTATTTTAATTTATGAAATTTGGGTGATTCTTTTGGTAAAACCAGTATTCTTTGAAGTTTGTTACTGATTATTATTTTTGCACTGTTAAATTTGTGTGCACAGATCTTGTTTGTTTCCTTATTTGTAATTTTAATTGTTCACACTTGCCTTAACTACTTGTCCGCATGATTTTGTGATTTTTACTGATCCTTTATTTGGTATGATTGGAATTCTTGCCTTAATTAAACTCCCTTGTTGTTACCGTTAATCAATTACCCCTAATTAGGGGGTCTATTCCAGACTCCCTTATGTTAATTGATTCTGCGACCCTATGATTGCCACTGATTTTTTATTCTTTTACCTTATTTGTCCTACTCCCTAAGTTCTATAAATACACCCGTATTTTACCTCTCAAGGGACAAGAACTAAGTTCAGAATATATATACACACACACACACACTCAAACTCTCTCTTCTTTCTCTGTTACTTATGCTAACTGTTGGTCTAGCTGGATGAAAGCCAAGGCTAGACAATAGAATTACACTTGCTTTACATTCTGCGCTTTCTTCTCTAACTGGTATGTCTCCAATTCTATCTGAAACTCAAACTCTATGTGTTCCATGTTTTGCACTAGTTCGATTTGCTATTTACTTTATCTTCTTGTTTACTGTTTTACTCAGCATATCTAAATGCTGTCCTCATTTGTTCAAATGTGCAGTCAGTATGTCTGGGTCTCACTTGTATATTTGATACTTGGCCAACATGTTTATTTAGTCTCTGTTACTCTCTTTAATTGGTGTGATCATGTTGATAACTTAGTTGTCTAATGTACTTGGTTGATCCTAATTATTATGCATTTTGTCTTCAATATGACTATTTCACTAAATTCTATGCCTATGTCTTAATTGCTTCTTATCATGACTAACTTGTTAAGTCTCTAAACTAGTAGATTCATGTTTGTTCTGTACAGTTGTTGTTCCATATGCCCCCCTAGACTCTGTTTATGTGTTTGAACCCTCTATGTTCCCAACCCCCTTGACCCATGTTTGCAAAGCTGATTGCTGAGTGATTGTGAGTCTGAGCACTCTAAGTTTGTGCAATTGTATGTTTGTTCTTTTCAGAATTGATTTCAAGACTGTTTTCACCTCTAGCATCTTCCTGAAAATTGTTTTTATTCCTGAAAAATCTTCTCACTTCTGAAATTGTCTCTACACTATTTTACTAAGTCTTTCAAAACTATGTCAAGCACTCTCACTTTACTTTAGACTATTAGGTTTTGCCCCTCTGGTGTGTGTACTGCTTAAGGATCCTTGAGATTCATCTAAACTCTGGCACACCATGGCTGACCCTTCTACACTGCACATAACCAGTTCTATATTTTAAGAAAGGCCTTGGTGTGAGCATTTCCCGGGATCCTTGAGGTTCTTAGGGAACTTTGGCGCAGTATTGGCTGTAAGATTCTTGGCATCTGAAACTATTTTCGAAGGCCTGGCATCCCCAGGTTTACTTGGGCCTAATTCAGGCTCCCTATAGTATAGTTTACTTTTATTTATGTAATTCATTCGATCCTGGTCTGTAATAATATTCTTTGTAAACAGATATTGAGGTAATTAGTAAAAAACTGAGGGTTCCTATATGATTTTTGTGGGGAAACCGGGTAGAAATCATGCTTTAGGTTTACATTATGTTGATTTGCAATAGAAATCATGCTTTAGGTTTATATTATGCAATAGATATCATGCCTCTAGGTTTGCCATAAATCATGCTATGCCTACTTGTATTAAAAACCATGTCATAAATCTGTGCATTAGATATCCTGCCTTAGGATAATCATGTTTATTGATTTTGCCCATTAGAAAACATGTTATAGGCTCATCATCCTATTATCACGAAAATTTTGTTTCTGCACAATTCATAATCACCCGAAAATCTGTTGTTAAAGTCACCATTGTAATCATGTTTAATAAAATGACCATCTCTCTCTGTGCATTAGAAATCCTGCTTTAGGACTCTGTTTTCATTTGCTTCAATTGTATCTATGTCGCTTAAATGAATAATTATCCATAAATAGGTTTAAAACAGCCCAACGCATAGATATCACGTTATAGTATAAATATGCATGAAATTAGCTTTTGTAACATTTAGAACCTAGACCATCGTGCCTATAGGATTTAATAGAACTCAAGCTATTCGACTAATTTCCAGAATTCTATTTTTAGACAGCAAGTTTATAGGGGTACAACAGATCCATACCTAGGCAAGCCTTAGGTAATTAAGGGTTTCATAAAAAATTGCAAAATGGTGTTGTGTTTGTAAAATTGTCCAGGTTTAACAGGTCCTAAAATCAGTAGACAAACTGATTAGATTTATATAACCTCATTTTAAAACAATGCTGCAGATTATATGTTTGTAATGCTCATTTAGATACCATGTTCTAGGACTTCTCTGAAATTACCTGAAATTTGTGTTTAAGACGTGCTACTTATTTGTTTATGTGTGGGGGTAAATATGATCCCCCTTAACTGTTTCTCTATTTGATAGTCATATATGTTCTTTGTTGTCGCTTAGATTTTACCCTTTAGACACCTTAAGAAAGTCTAAAACTGCCTAAAATTAGAGGTCCTAAACACCTCCAGGACCACAAGGAAGGGACGGGTAAAGCACGCTTAGAGTTCGTTAATTAAAAATCGCTTATATAACTACTAAGGGGAGGGTAATGGGTAGTAAAAGGATATGATGACCTATGCGCTAATGCCACGTGTAACTCCTCTATTTGAAGAAGGCTTACCGGGTATTGTACATATGTGATCCTACAGGCTAACCAACTTAGGACTTCCCTTCCTTTATTTACATATGTGTGCTTAGATTGCCTAAATTTCCTTTATTTACGTATGTGTGCTTAGACTGCCTAAACTTCTTTTATTTACATGTGTGCTTAGACTGCCTAAACTTCCTTTATTTGCAAATTTGTGCTTAGACTGCTTACCTGTTAAATGACTAATTCACATGACTGAGTTCTGACGAGACCCACCATTGTGAACCGCGAGGGGTGCCTCACACCTTCCCCTCAAGGTTATTTTGAGCCCTTACCCTAATCTCTGGTAATGCAAACTAGTTATATGAGTTAATTTCTTTAGGTGGCCTAACGTTAATCCGTTAGGTGGAGACTCTTCAAATACCCAATTCCTAAAAGGAAACGTGTTATTCCCAATGAATGTAGAAACCCGGCTTCCGCGAGGAAAAAGGGAGCGCGACACTTGTGATGCTGCTGGGGCAGAAGACTGTGCTGCAAATTCACTAGATATATCAGACAACTTTGAAGTTACTATTTGTATCTAGTTGTTGAGACTCGCCAATGTCTGGGAGACTCACAGTGCAGTGAGTGGGTTTGTGGATGAGGCAGGCACTGGTGCTGATGTACATGGTCTACAAGATGGAGGTGGTGGCATGTCAGATGTCTTGGTGGAAGTAGCGACTGTTATGGAACGCATGGCAGTTGTACGAGGCTCAGTAACAGAATCTCTAACCACCACCGTTGGCTCATCAGACTGGCCATCGGTGGTAGTTGCTTTACCCTTAAACTTTGGGTTCCCCGGTCCTTGCAAAGAGTACCATGAGAAGGGCTTTTTGGCCCGCACCTGTGTGTCAAATCTCCTTGGCTCCACTTTGGCATCCTTAAAGTATTCAGTGAGGGTGTTTGGATATGGATAGGAGTTTCACCCTTTTGGACAACCACTGACATGTTGGCCAACATGATGGCACCCACATTGATAGAGTACCCGGCCATGATATAAGCTACCAGAACTGCTCGGGGAAGTGGAAGATTGTTCTCATTTCTACTCGAGTCTATCTGGTTCCACACGAAATCTTGCCACCTTTTTGCTTCAAAATTGAGGGTGGCCCGTGCAATGGGGACTCCTGTTGTGATCCACGGTGGTGGTGGTCCTGGGGTTGCCAAGATCTCTACTAACATGGGCGAGCTGCATCACCCATAGCAAGCTTCTCCATGTATTGGACTACCTCTATCTCCTCAAATCCCATATAAGTGTTCAGAGTGCATTGATCAAATTGGACCTTTAAATTTCGCACTTTGGTCACTTTGGTACCTTTCTTGATGTGTACCACATTGGCATAGAATTCACGTACCAAGTGTTCGTTGGCATCCATGACACTCTGGGTGAACCACATCCACCCATTGCGCTCCCTGAACTGTCAAAGGACATTTGGATTGTATTTATCCAAATCCTTCACTAAGAATTGCCGCTCAAGTGTGAGCGATCTCTGGGGCCACCATTCTCTAAACCTATTGAAGGTTGTCAAACTCACAAATCGATCTTCCCATATCTTCTTCTTCTTCGACCTCTCTAGGCCGCCCACTCTAGTGTGACCCCTCTACCATCATCAGGAGCATCATCATCATCATCAATGGGGATTGGTGTTTCCAGGGCATGTAAGGAAGTGGGATCAGAATTTTGGCTACCCTCTTCCGAACCCTCAGAAGAACTAGAAGAGGTGGAGGGTTCATCTCTCAATTGAAGTCTACCCGAAACTGCATAGGTTGCGATTGGGCTTCGGTTTGTTCTTGCACAGAGTTGCCCTCTGAAGCTTCCCTAGACGGGAGATACTCACTGTATTCTAAGGATTCAGGGACTCTGTTGGCAGTTGCCTTATTGTTTATTACTTTTTGGACTTAAAGTGGGAGGTTTCCCTTGCCTCGACCTCGGGAGGGTTCACCGTTACCTTTAGAAGTATCACCTCTACCTCATGAACGAACAATTGTCTTCAATTCAAGGCACCTAAGTTAGTTAAAGTTCCAAAGCAGTGTTAACAACTGCATTACAGTTGCATGAAAGAAGTCTATAGAAAAGACAGTACGGACCACACAAAAGTGAATGCGGTCGCAAACTGACCGCACAATTTTGAAGTGCGGTCGCACATCCTGACGTGCGGACCGCACAAACCCAGGTTCATACTACTGGTTCTTTGATCTTTCAACAGTGCAGTCGCACACACTATTCAGAGAATCACATAATTTTTTGAGGACACGATGGATACAGTAAAATCAATCCTTATTCTGCACTCCTTCTCAACGTCCTAGTATTTTTCGAAAATTCTGGGTAAGAAAGAAGGGGGTGTATTTTTTTTTCTGTTTTAAGAAAAGAAATTCTTATTTTCCGAATCATTGTACATTGCAATTTGAATTCCTGCATAAGGCAGATCTTTTTCTTTCCGCCAAAAAAGAACAATAGAATAGGGACTTAGATGTGTCCAAGGTGCTTCAAGCTTAGAGTTAGCAGGTTGTTGGCTGGGAGAGCTGGTAAACGAATGAAATCCTTAAGATACCAATGTTAACAGGCCAGCTGAGGAAGAACAATCTCCCACACATAATTTTGAGTGTGGTCCGCACTTTTCATGTAACACATTTTCCCTAATTCTAAGATCTGCGGACCGCATAATTTTGTGTGCGGCCGAAACAGTTTGAAATTACGCAGCACTGACTTTATGTTTTGCAATTTTTACACAAATTAGACATGGTATTTGAAATTGAACATGATTAATGATCTACCTAGGCCCCAATGAACATATAAGATATTACCCACATGATTTTAAGCACACATGACTAACAATTGACATTTTAGGTCTAAGAATAACTCCACCACCAAATAACAAAAACTAAGAGAAATTGAAAAATCTAAAGAAGTAATGAACATACCAATTATGAAGGATGCAGGTAAGAATCTACACTGATGAAATGAAGGAAGATTGTGAACTAATTAAACTTGCACTGTGTTTGCGTAGGGTTCAAGAACTCACAATGTGTAAAGTTTTGAATAGTGCATTGAGGTTCTATTTATAGGTTAACCATGTCGCCCCAAACTTAAGCTGAGTGCAGCTGCACAATTTTGAGTGTGGTATGTACTCATTACTTGGCCTTTGCTGAAGCTCTGCGGTCCGCACAAAAGTGAGTGCAACCGCAGAATTTGTGCGGACCGCACAATTGTATGTGCGGCCGCAGATTGGCTATGAAATTTGATAGACCAACTTCAGAGAGCTTGCACTTTTTGTCCTCCAGATGTGCGACCACACACAAAATATTCAATTAGACTTAAACATCTCGTGCTTACTAAAGTCTAACTCAACGCTATTAGAAAAGGTTTTGATGAAAGGTTTTTGGAAGCATCATTTTGTAAAAAGAAACTGATTCTAAGTTCCTATATATAAAGGCTGCATTTATATGATTAAGGTAGTACCAAATTGACAATAATAGGTAAGATTTTACACAACTAAATACGCTATGCTAACAAGAAATTCAACATACAATCTCAAAGAAATTGGAGATAAACTCAAATCGCACAAGTCCAAGTAATGAGTGCGGACCACACTCGACTCTCCATTTAGGGAATCTCAAAATGAGACCCGACTCTCCATTACTTGGCCAAATTTTTTCCCTAATGCCACTATTTATAGACAAAACTTAGGGTCAATTTCGGGCGGGATTTTGAATAGAAAAATTGAATTTTGAGTCAAGTTGACCGTTCGATTTTGAACGTTGGAATCCATGGCAGAGATAGCAGCACGAGCAGAGATTTTAAGCCAAAAATAGTGAAGCATTTTCTAGGTTGGGTTCGGGAATATTTTGGCATTTGGTCAAAAGAGGAAGAAGAACGTTGGACACCATCTGATGAAAGGGAAGGGTTAAGATTAAGGATCTAGAGAGTTCTATAAGTTTGGGGTGCTAATAATTGGACTTTTGGGGCTAAAATATGTCCCTAAGTATTGGGCTATAGAGAAGTCCGAATCTCCTTCTTCTTTATCTTTTATTTTGGCTTCTTAAATCTTATCCATATATTAATAGTAGTAGTTAGAATAAATATTCTTACACTATTACTCCTAACTAATACTATTTCTAATAGTAGTAGTTAGGAGTAAATCACTTGAATAAATATATTACAGATAGAAGTAAGATTTACTTTGGGATTAAAATATTAAAATAAATATTCTTACACTATTAATAGTATTAGAAGCTCAAAGAAATAGTTTGAAACAAAGTAGGGACACAATTGGATGTCAACAGCTGCCACTCTTTGACCGGAGATGATGAAAGAATTTTCGGGCAAAGAATATTGACTTAGTAGACAATTTTTTCTCGACCATCAATGTTGGAATGGGACAAAGGAGACGTAAAAAAAAATGATTGCGGCCGAACTCTGATTTCGAGTTGCCTACATATCTCGGGTTTTACGAGAATCGGGCCATATGTATTTCAAGACTGATGGTACCCTGGAGTAGGACTCAACTATTGATGCAGATCTTAAAATATTGTACCAGTGTCGAATAATAGAGACATTGAGTACCATGATTGAAAGAAAGATGTTTGAAATAAAAATTTAATTATGAATTTTGAGAGTCGAGTCGAGCGGAGTTAGAAGTAGATCCTTGACCTTTGTTGGAGAGTCCGGTATTCTTCTCCAACAAATTGCCCCAGTTCACTGCTAAGACATAGTTCCACGTTGCACTATATTTCCTGCAAAGCTTAGCAATGCTAAAAAAATTATTAGGAAATAAGATGCAATATGCCATAAAAGTAATCTTATGAAAATAATATTTAGGCGTCAATTCATAAGAAATGTGAATTTATTGTGCAAACATATAAAAATATAATTTTATGGTGACATATTTCATGGTCGGCAATGGCACATGGAAATTTAGTTTATAAAGATAAATGCATTTGGCAATGATTTATGAAAGATATGTTTTGGCAATGTTTATGCAAGCAGGACAACTTGAGTCGAAATAAATTAATGTCCTATAAGCCCATAGAGCATCATCAAGTTTTCTTGACCAATTCGTCTGGTTGGTATTCACTGTCTTTGACAATATACTCTTGATTTCCCGGTTGGAGACTTCAACTTGCCCACTAGCTTGAGGATGGTAGGGGTTCGATAATTTGTGAGTGACACCATACTTTGTGAGTAAGGTATCAAAAGCCTTGTTGCAAATATGCAAACCCACATCACTTATGATGGCCCTTGGAGTACCGAATCTTGTAAATATATTCTTCTTCAAGAATACCACCACACTCCTTGCTTCATTGTTGGGCAAGAAAACGGCCTCAACCCATTTAAACACAGAATCAACTGCGACTAGAATGTAGGTATTTACACAAGAGTTAACAAACAAACCCATGAAATCAATACCCCACATATCGAAAATATTTATCTCCAAAATGGTGGTGAGAGGTATTTCATTCTTCTTTGTGATTCCACCTTTGGCATTTATCACAATGCTTGACAAGCTCACTATCACCCTTGTAGAGAGTAGGCCAATAGAATCCACAACTCAACACTTTTGCCGTCGTTCTTGCTCCACCATGGTGACCACCATATGGTGGAGAGTAGCAAGCCGCAAGAATTCCCACTTGTTCCTCCTCCGGCACACATCTTTAAATCACACCATCGGTACAAATTTGGAAGAGGTACGGCTCATCCCAATAATAGTCAAGGCAATCTCGTTTGAGCTTCTTCCTTTGGTTTGAAGAGAACTCATTCGGTACAATGCCACTCACAAGATAATTGGCTAAATCGGCGAACCGTGTCATCTCGGTCATTGAAATGGCTAAAAGTTGCTCGTTTAGGAAGGAATCATTGATCTCAAGGCCGTCATGTGGCCTCCCCTCCTTCTCCAATCAAGACAAGTGGTCCGCCACTTGATTTTCACTCCCTTTGCGGTCTTGTATCTCTAGATAAAACTCTTGCAATAAAAGCACCCACCGCATTAACCTCATCTTTGAATCTTTCTTGCTCATTAAGTACCAAAGTGTCGCATGATCGGTATGGACAATTACCTTTGTACCCATCAAGTATGGGCGGACTTCTCCATAGCAAAGACAATATCAAGTAGCTCTTTTTCGGTCACTGTGTAATTGACTTGGGCATCATTCATGGTCTTACTAGCATAGTAGACCGGATGGAAGATTTTGTTGATTATTTTCCCCCAAAACTGCTCCAACTGCCACATCACTTGCATCACACATGAGCTCAAAAGGCAAGCTCCAATTTGGTGTGATGATTATAGGTGTAGTTGTTAATTTGAACTTGAGCAATTCAAATGCCTTCATGCAATCCTCATTGAAATGGAATTTGGCATCCTCCTCCAAAAGCTTACACAAGGGGTTCACCATTTTGGAAAATCCTTGATGAATCGGCAATAGAACCCCGCATGATCCAAGAAACTTCTCACTCCCTTCACAGATGTAGGGGAGGAAGTTTAAAAATAACCTCTATTTTGGCCTTGTCAACCTCAATACCATTTTTTGAAATTTTGTGGTCGAGGACAATGCCTTCCTCAACCATGAAGTGACATTTCTCTCAATTCAATACCAAGTTAGTCTCTTCACATCTTGCCAAGACCTTATCCAAATTGTTCAAGCAATCATCAAAAGAATTCCCAACCGTGGAAAAATCATCCATGAAGACATCAAGAATATGCTCCACCATGTTGGTAAAAATAGCCATCATACACCGTTGAAAAGTCATCGGTGTATTGCATAACCCAAATGGCATCCATGAGAATGTGAAAGTACCATATGGACATGTGAAAGTAGCCTTTTCTTGATCCTCTGGAGCAATAAGAATTGATTGTAGCTGGAATACTTATCAAGGAAACAGTAGAAAGCACGGCCGACCATCCTATCAAGCAATTGATCAAGGAAGGGAAGTGGGAAATGATCTTTCCTTTTGACTTTGTTAAGCTTGCGATAGTCCATACACACTTTCCACCCGGTCACCATTCCTGTAGGAATCAACTCGTTCTTGTCATTGGTAACCATAGTCATGACCCCTTTCTTTGGGACACATTGCACCGGAGAAGTCCATGAACTATAAGAAATGGGATAAATAACCCCAGCACCAACCACTTTATTATCTTCCTTTTTACCACCTCTTGCATTACTTTATTTAGCCTCCTTTGATGTTCAATGGAGGGTTTGTCCCCTCCTCCAAAATAATATTGTGCATGCAAAAGACGGGGCTTTTGCCCCGGATATCCGCCAATGTCCATCCAATTGCTCTCTTCCTCCTTTGTAGCTCCTCCAATGTGGACTCTACCTGCATGTTAGTCAAACAAAAGGAAAGAATACCCGGTAAAGTAGAAGAAGGGCCAAGGAATTCATACCTGAGATGCGGAGGCAATGGCTTTAACTCCAAAGTGGGAGGCTCCTCTATTGAGGGCTTTGTTGGAGGAGTCTTCTAGTTTTCAAGATCCAACGATAACTTACGGGGTTCATAAGTGTACGACCCAATTCCTTGCAATGCATTCACACATTTCACATAGCCTTCTTTCTTTTCATCGTTATCAAGGTTGAGCATAATGGCTTACAAATTATCCTCAACATTCATTGTGGCACTAGCATCATCAATTATCACATTGATCATCAAATCCACGAACGAACAACCTTCATTGATATTCGGTTGTCTCATAGATTTGCAAACATGGAAGACCACCTTTTCATCACCCACCCGGAAAGTGAGCTACCTGCTTCCACATCAACAAGAGTCTTCCCCGTATCAAGGAAAGGTCTACCCAAAATAATAGGAATATCATAGTCCACTTCCCAATCAAGAATCACAAAGTCCGCTGGGAGGATGAACTTGTCAACACGAACTAACACATCGTCAATAATGCCCAAAGGTCTCTTCATTGTATGATCCGCCATTTGTAACCTCATAGATGTGGGTCTTGGTTTCCCAATCCCCAAAGGTTTGAACACCGATTAGGGAAGCAAGTTGATACTCGCCCTAAGATCACATAAAGTTTTGGCAAAGTCGGCACTTCCAATTGTACATGGCATTGTGAAAGCGCCTGAATGTTCCAATTTAGGAGTCATTGAGTGCACAATTTCACTCACTTGATGTGTCATCTTTATAGTCTCACAATTCATCGACATTTTCTTGGTCACCAAGTCCTTCATGAACTATGCATATCCCGACATTTGTTCTAATGCCTCAACTAACGGCACATTAATAGACAAACTCTTTTTCATGTCAATGAATTTTTTAAATTGGTTCTCACCATTTTTCTTGTAAAGCCTATGAGGATATGGAGGAGGAGGCCTTGGCATAGGTGCCTTAGCCTTTGGCAATACCGGTTCCGGTGTGTCAACAATATGCTCCCTAGACGGGTTCACTTCTTCTTGAGTCTCCTCCACATTGTCATCAATATCAATTCTCACCTCATCATTTGTTTGCACTTCATTGCTTGTCATCTCATCTTCTCGTACCAATTGTTCCTCATCCATAATTTTCTTTTGACTTGAGGTGGTTGCTTTCCCACCTTTTTCCACTCCTTGTAGTCACGTCCATGGCATGTCCCATTTTGTTCCCACCTTTCTGGTTCACCAATGTATCACTTGGTAGTGCCCCCTTAGGACGAGTGTTCAAAGCTTGTGAGATTTGGCCCAATTGAACTTCCAAATTACGAATTGAAGTGTTGTGAGAGGCTAATTGAGCATATGTGATGACCCAAAAGGGCGTCACTCGTTTTGAAAGTTAATTCTGTGTTCTGAGGCCTTAAAAACCTCTTTCTGTCTCACCTCAATTTGCATGCGCAATCCAGGGGCAATTCCGGAAAGCTTTTATGTGAAAATCTATGAGAAATGATTAATTTTGACTTTAAAATGAATTTAAGTTGACTTCGGTCAAAATTTTAGATAAACGAACTCGGACCCATGCTTTGACAATCCCGGAGGGTCCGTAGGAAAATATGGGACTTGGGCGTATGCCCGGAATCGAATTCCGAGGTCCGAAGCCCGAGAAATAAAGTTTTAAAAAACAATTGTTTTCTGGAATATTTATGAGTTTTTGAAAGTGAAATGTGTTTAAAGTTTGATGGTATCGGGACCGTATTTTGGTTCCGGAGCCCGGTATAGGTTTTATATATGATTTGAGTCGAACCTGTGAAATTTGATAAGAAACGGACTTGAAATGACGTGAATCGGACCTTATTTGAGAAAATTGGAAAATTTGATGTTCTTAGGTAATTTCATGATTTTGATGCTAAATTCATAGTTATTGATGTTATTATGGCGATTTGAATGCACGAGCAAGTCCGTATGATGTTTTTAGGTTGGTGTGCATGTTTGGTTTGGAGCCCCGAGGGCTCGGGTGAGTTTTGGATAGGTCGCGGAGTGGAATTTGGACTTAGAGTGTTGCAAATTTGAAATGGGATGTTGAAGGCTTGCAGGCTTCGCATTTGCGAAACCTGGCTCGCAAATGCGAAGGTTGAGTCGTAAATGCAAAAGAGCCCAGGCTAGCCCATCCTCGCTAATGCGAGTTATCCATTGCAAATGCAATATTCCCCATCTTGGCTAGTCGTCGCAAATGCGACAGAATGTTCGCAAAAGCGACTTCACAAATACAAAGGTCACTTCGCAAATGCGAGCTTAGCAAAGTCTGGGTTCGCTGAACCCTGGTCGCAATTGCGACACCTGCAACCTGTAAATTCACACTTAGACGCATTTTCAACCATTTTTCATATCTTCTCAAAACATAAACTCTCTAGAGCGATTTTTCAAAGGAAATTTCTTCTCCAAATCAATTGTAAGTCGTTTATAACTAGTTTTCTTTAATCTTTATCATCTTTTCACATAATTTCAACTCAAAATCAATGATTTTCATGGGAAAATTGGGTGTTTTGGGTAATTTGGGGATTTTGTCCTCGATTTGAGGTCCGTTTTCAAAACAAATTATATATTTGGATTTGTGTGGAAATGGGTAATCGGGTTTTGGTTCGAACCTCGGGTTTTGACCATGTGGGCCCGGGGGCGATTTTTTGACTTTTTGGGAAAAACTTTAGAAAATCTATTTTCATGCATTGGAATTGATTCATTTAGCATTTATTAATGTAATTAAGTAATTTGTGGCTAGATACGAGCAAATTGGTGGTGGAATCAAGAGGTAAAGCAATAGTTGAGACTTGAATTGTGTTCATGGCATCGAGGTAAGTGTTTGGTCTAACCTTAGATTGAGGGATTAAGAGTCGTGTCTTATTTGCTACGTGTTAACTATAGAGTACGACGTATAGGCATGGTGACGAGTATCTATACGTCGGTGTCAAGCATGCCTGTGAGTCTTGTATTGTGATTGTTATGACTCTGTTGTGGTTTATTGTGCTTCATGTGAGGTTTATCATTATTGTTCCCTTGCCGGGATGTTGTTGTGGTATTATTGTTCCCTTGCCGGGATGTTATTGTCATATTATTGTTCCCTTGCCGGGATGTTTGTTGTGATATTATTGTTCCCTTGACGGAATGTTGTTGTAATATTATTGTTCCCTTGCCGTGATGTTGTTACATTGCTATTGTTCCCTTGCCGGGATTCTTTTATGATTGGTGTTGATAAATAAAATGGGAGCGGATTGCATGCCTACAACGGTAATATATGAAATGGGAGCGGGTTGCATGCCTGCAATGATAATATATGAAATGGGAGCGGGTTGCATGCCTGCAAAGTTAATATATGAAATGGGAGCAGGTTGCATGCCTGCAATGGTAATATATGAAATAGGAGCGGGTTGCACGCCTGTAACAGTATCATATGAAATGGGATCGGGTTGCACGCCTGAAACGGTATTACATGTGTACTTGTTTCTTATCTCCTTATCTTCTACTGGTATTTGATTTATGGCGTCCTTACATTTCTATACTATTATTCTGTCGTTACCTGCTACTCCCCGCAGCATGTTTCCTCCGCCCAGCTTTAGTTGTAATTATCTGCTTCTATTTTCGTTGTATGTGATTTAACTGCACAGGTTTATTTGGTAGTCTGGTCCTAGCCTCGTCACTACTTCGCCAAGGTTAGGCTAGGCACTTACCAGCACATGGGGTCGGTTGTGCTGATACTATACTTTGCACTATGTGTAGATCTCGGAGTGGCAACTTTTGGATCATATCTTTGGGTGGCTGCCTTCAGTCCAGTTAGAGATCCTGAGGTAGTCCTGCAGGCGTCCGCAGGCCCCGGCGTTCTATTCTATATTTATATCATGTTTTCATTTACTTCAAAGACAGATTGTATCTTATCTTTCAGACTTTGTTTGTAGTAATCTTAGACCATATGTGTAGCTGTGACACCAGTTCTGGGTAGTCGTTGTTCAAACAGTTATATTAGATATACCCAAATAGTTTTATTATTTTCTTCCGCTTGTTATGAATTCCGATGTCTTTAAGTATTGCTTCATAACTATTAAAGGATTAAAATGGGAAAACGGTAGATCGTCCAAATAGTCGGCTTGCCTAACTCACTTTAGTAGGCGTCATCACGACTCCCGAGGGCGGAAAATTCAGGTCGTGACAAGTTGGCATCAGAGCTCTAGGTTACATGGGTCTCACAGTTCACAAACAAGCTTAGTAGAGTCTGAGGTATCGGTACGGAGACGTCTATATTTATCCCCCAGAGGCTACAGAGTTAGGAAAAAACTTCACATCTATTCTTTCCTGTCGTGCGGTTGGTTTCTCAATGCTAATTGAATTTCTACTTTGTTCTTTCGCATATGCCGAGAATATGCGCTTCCTCATCCACTGATCAACGGCCCGAGCCCCCAGCATCAGCTCCCACGAGGGGTAAAGGGCGAGGCCGTGCTATAGACCGAGGTAGGGGTAGATCTCAGCCCAGAGCAGCAGTACCAGCAGCGGAGCCTCAGGTTGACTTTGATGATGAGGTTCCGGCCCAGACAGCTTCGGTGAGCCCAGCTTAGGTCCTAGAGGGGTTCATTGATACCCCAGTACTTCAGGATACTCTAGTACGTCTAGTGGTCCTCATGGAGAGGTTCACCCAGGCAGGCTTGCTTCCTATAGCACCAGCCGTCTCACGGGCTGGATGAGGAGCCTAGACTCTTACTACTCTCACTCCGGAGCAGGTGGCTCCCCAATTTCAGACTCCAGCAGTTCAACCAGTTGGAGCAGTTCAGCTGGGTGTGGTAACTCAAATCGGTGATGGAACAACTATCTCTGACGATGCTTTGTGGAGATTGGACCAGTTCACCAAGCTCTTCACTACTACTTTCAGCGGTGCATCTTCTGAGGATCCCCAGGATTATCTAGACAGCTGTCATGAGGTTCTCAGGAACATGGGGATAGTGGAGACCAATGAGGTTGACTTTGCTACTTTATGCTTGTCTGGATCCGCCAAGACTTGGTGGAGAGATCATTGTTTGGCTAGACCAGCCGGATCACCAGCTTTGACTTGGGAGTAGTTTACTCATCTATTTCTGGAGAAATTTCTCCCTATCACTCAGAGGGAGATATATCGGAAGCTGTTTTAGCGTCTTCAGCAAGGTTCTATGACTGTTACTCAGTACGAGACCAGATTCATCGACTTGGCCCGTCATGCTCTTATCATACTTCCCACCAAGAGAGAGAGGGTGATGAGGTTCATTGAGGGATTTATCTAGCCTATTCGACTTCAGATGGCCAAGAAGGTAGGGAGTGAGATTTCTTTTTAGGAGGCGGCCAATATGGCTAGGAGAGTTGAGATGGTTCTATCGCAGGAAGGTGGTCAGGGGTCTGACAAGAGGCCTTATAATTCAGGCCGATTCAGTGGTACCTTGTTTGGAGGCAGGGATTCGTTTGGTAGAGTCCATCCTCCTAGGTCTTTTCAGTCAGCACTTCAGGTTTCTCACGGTGTTACAGGTGGCCGTGGTCCCCATATGCAGTATTCTAATCAGCAGTCCTACAGTGTATCACCAGCTCCTATCAGTGCACCGCCGCTTCAGAGTTTTCAGGGTCGTCAGCCCCAGCAGCTGAGGGATTGTTTTACTTGTGGTGATACAAGTCACATTGCTAGATATTGCCCTCGAGCATCGAGTAGCTCTCAGCATCAGGGTTCCCGTTCCATGGTTCAGGCATTGAATGTTCCACAGCCTGCCCAGCTAGCTAGAGGTGGAGGTAGAGGTGCTAGAGGTTGAGGTAGAGGTATTAGAGGTGGAGCTCAGGCCACTAGAGGTGGAGGACAGTCAGCAGCAGGCCGTCCCAAAGATGTAGTTCAGGGTGGTGGGGCCCAGCCCCGATGTTATGCTCTTCCAGCCAGGCCCGAGGCTGAGGCTTCCGATGCAGTTATTACAGGTACTGTTCTGGTTTGTAGTAGAGATGTTTCTGTTTTATTTGATCCAAGATCTACATATTCCTATCTGTCATCTTATTTTGCACTGTATCTGGTCATGCCTAGTGATTCTTTGAGTGCTCATGTTTATGTGTCTACACCAGTGGGTGATTCTATTATAGTAGATTGAGTCCATAGTTCATGTATAGTTGTGATTGGGGGTCTTGAGACTAGTGTAGATTTGCTTCTTCTGGACATGGTTGATTTCGATGTCATATTGGGGATGGACTGGTTATCGCCTTATCATGCTATCTTGGATTGTCATGCCAAGACTGTGACCTTAGCCTTGCCGGGTTTACCCCATTTAGAGTGGAGAGGGACTCCTGGTCATTTTACCTGTAGTGTTATCTCTTATATGAAGGCTCGGTGCATGGTCGAGAAGGGGTGTTTGGCCTATTTGGCCTATGTTCATGATTCTAGTGCTGAGGTTCTTTCTATTGATTTTGTGCCCGTTGTTTGTGAGTTTCCTGAGGTATTTCCTCTAGACCTGCCAGGTATGCCACCCGACAGGGATATTGACTTTTGTATTGATTTAGCTCCGAGCACTCAGCCCATTTCTATTCCGTCGTATCATATGGCCCCGCCTGAATCGAAAGAGTTGAAGGAGCAGTTGCAAGACTTTCTTTGGGCGATTTTTAGAAAGAAATCTTGGGAAATCTTGAGGTAAGTCACTTGTGATTATTTCTACTCCATAATATTGAATTATCATCGAATAATCCGACTAGATTACATGTTTTTGGTCGAGCTTCTCATAGAGATTTAGGTCGTCTCCTCCCCCGGCAAGTAACTCTTTCCTATCGGCAATGCCTTGATTTCTTCGCCCATGCCCGTTACCTTTGCTGACTTTTCCCTATCCTATTTTTCTTTAGCCTCGGCCAGGGAGTCTACTAGGAGGTCGAGAGCTCCCACGCCTTCATTTTGGAAGAGGAAGGCTACTGCGCTTTTAGTTTCCACCCCTGTTTTGACTACGACCGATCCTGCTTCTATTCCTATTCTACCTGTTGTTTCTTGTCACGACCCAGATTTTCTGCCATCGGGAGTCGTGATGGCGCCTACTAATGTGAACTAGGCAAGCCAACTGTTTTAACGCTCTACCTTTTTCCCATTTTAATCCTTTAATAGTTATGAAGCAATAACTTAAAGACAACGGAATTCATAACAAGCGGAAGAAAACAATAAAACTATTTGAGTATATCTAATACAACTATTTGAACAACGACTACCCAAAACTGGTGTCACAGCTACAAAGACGGTCTAAGATTACTACAAACAAAGTCTGAAATGAAAATAGGATATAAAGATAGAAGAGAACGCCGGGGCCTGCGGACGCCTGCAGGACTACCTCGGGATCTCTGACTGGACTGAAGGCAGCCACCCAAAGCTATGGTCCAAAAGCTGCCGCTCCGGGATCTGCTCATAGTGCAGAGTGTAGTATCAGTACAACCAACCCCATGTGCTGGTAAGTGCCTAGCCTAACCTCGGCAAAGTAGTGACGAGGCTAGGACCAAACTACCAAATAAGCCTGTGCAGTTAAATCACATACAACAAAAATAGAAGAAGATAATTACAACTAAAGCTGGGCGGGGGAAACATGCTGCGGGGAGTAGTAGGTAACAACAGAATAATAGTAGAGAAATGTAAGGATGCCATAAACCAAATACTAGCAAAAGATAAGGAGATAAGAAAAAAGCACACATGTAATACCGTTTCAGGCATGCAACTCGATCCCATTTCATATATTACCGTTGCAGGCGTGCAACCCGCTCCCATTTCATATATTACCGTTGCAGGCGTGCAACCCGCTCCCATTTTATATATTACCATTGCAGGCGTGCAACCCGCTCCCATTTCATATATTACCATTGCAGGCGTGCAACCCGCTCCCATTTCATTTATCATCACCAATCATAAGAGAATCCCGGCAAGGGAACAATAGCAATGTAGCAACATCCCGGCAAGGGAACAATAATATTACAACAACATCCCGTCAAGGGAACAATAATATCACAACAAACATCCCGGCAAGAAAACAATAACATGACAATAACATCCCGGCAAGGGAACAATAATACCACAACAACATTCCGGCAAGGGAACAATAATGATAAACCTCATATGAAGCACAATAAACCACAACAGAGTCATAACAATCACAATACAAGACTCACAGACATGCTTGATACCGACATATAGATACTGTCACCATGCCTATACGTCGTACTCTACAGTTAACACGTAGCAAATAAGACACAACTCTTAATCTCTCAAGCTAAGGTTAGACCAAACACTTACCTCGATGCCACGAATACAAGTCAAGTCTCAACTATCGCTTTACCTCTTGATTCCACCACCAATTTGCTCGTATCTAGCCACAAATTACTTAATTACATTAATAAATGCTAAATGAATCAATTCCAATGCATGAAAATAGATTTTCTAAAGTTTTTCCCAAAAAGTCAAAAATCTCCCCAGGGCCCACATGGTCAAAACCTGAGGTTCGAACAAAAATCCGATTAACTATTCCCTCACGAACCCAAATATATAATTTGTTTTGAAATCAGACCTTAAATCGAGGTCAAAATCCCCAAAATTTGAAAAGCCTTGGTTTTACCCAAAACACCCAATTTCCCCCATGAAAATCATTGATTTTGATTTGAAATCATGTGAAAAGATGTTAAAGATTAAATAAAACTAGTTAGAAATGACTCGCAATTGATTTGGAGAATAAATTGCCTTTGAAAAATCACCTCAGAGAGTTTATGTTTTGAGAAGTTATGAAAAATGGTTGAAAATGCATCTAAGTGTGAATTTACAGGTTGCAGGTATCGCAATTGCGACCAGGGTTCGCAATTACGAACCCAGACTCTGCTAAGCTCGCATTTGCGAACATTCTGTCGCATTTGCGACGACTGGCCAAGATGGGGAATATCGCATTTGCGATGGATAACTCGCATTTGCGAGGAAGAGCTGGCCTGGGCTATTTCGCATTTGCGACTCAGCCCTCGCATTTGCGAGCCAGGCTTCGCAAATGCGAAGCCTGCAACACCCCAGTTCAAATCTGCAACACTCTAAGTCCAAATTCCACTCCGCGGCCTATTCAAAACTCACCCGAGCCCTCGGGGCTCCAAACGAAACATGCACACCAAACTAAAAACATCATACGGACTTGCTCGTGCATTCAAATCACCATAATAACATCAACAACTATGAATTTAGCATCAAAATCATGAAATTACCTATGAACATCAAATTTTCAAAAATAAGTTCCGATTCACGTTAAATCAAGTCCGTTTCTTACCAAATTTCACAGGTTCGACTCAAATCATATATAAGACCTGTACCGGTCTTCGAAACCAAAATACGGGCCCGATACCATCAAATTTTAAACACATTTCACTTTCATAAACTCATAAATATTCCAGAAAATAATTTTTTAAAAAAATTCATTTCTCGGGCTTGGGACCTCGGAATTCGATTCCGGGTATACGCCCAAGTCCCATATTTTCCTACGGACCCTACGGGACTGTCAAATCACGGGTCCGGGGCCGTTTACCCAAAATGTTGACCGAAGTCAACTTAAATTCATTTTAAATTCAAAATTCATCATTCACATAATGGCTTTCAGGCTACGCGCCCGAACTGCACACAAATCAAGGTGAGACAGAAAGAGGTTTTTATGGCCTCGGAACATAGAATTTATTTATAAAACAAGTGATGACCTTTTGGGTCATCACATTCTCCACCTCTAAAACAACCGTTTGTCCTCGAACAAACATAATAAGGAAGTACTTGAGTCGGGGAAAAGATGGGGATAACGGCTCCGCATGTTGGACTCGGACTTTCAGGTCGATGCCTCAGCAGGCTGACCTCTCCACTGAACCAAAATAGAAGGAAAACTCTTCGATCTCAACTGACGAACCTACCGGTCTAGAATAGCCACTGGCTCCTCCTCATAGGACAAGTCCTTATCCAACTGGACAGTGCTGAAATCTAACACGTGGGATGGATTGCCGTGATACTTCCGAAGCATGGACACATGAAACACTGGATGCATGGTTGATAAGCTCAGTGGAAATGTGAGTCTGTAAGCCACCTCTCCCACTCGATCAAGAATCTCAAACGGGCCAATAAACCTAGGGCTAAGCTTGCCCTTCTTCCCAAATCTCATCACGCCCTTCATAGGCGACACTCGAAGCAATACCTGCTCACCGACCATGAATGTTAAATCACGAACCTTACGGTCGGCATAACTCTCTTGCCTAGACTAAGCTGTACGAAGCCTATCCTGAATGATCCTGTCCTTGTCCAAAGCATCCTTTACTAGATCCGTACCCAACAACCGAGCCTCTTCCGGCTTTAACTATCGAACCGACGACCGACACTGCCTACCATACAAAGCCTCAGAATGAGCCATCTGGATACTCGACTGGTAGCTGTTGTTGTAGGCAAACTCTAGTAAAGGCAAAAACTGATCCCACGAGCCTCCAAAGTCAATGACACAAGCTCGGAGCATATCCTCCAAAATCTGAATGGTCCGCTCGGACTGCCCATCCGTCTAAGGATGAAACGCTGTGCTCAATTCAACCCGTGTGCCCAACTCTCGCTGAACAGCTCTCCAGAAATATGAGGTAAACTGCAGACCTTAGTTCGAAATGATAGACATAGGCATACCTTGAAGATGAAAAATCTCCCGAATATAGATCTCAGTTAACCTCTCGGAAGAATAGGAGATTGCCACATGAATAAAATGTGCTGACTTGGTCAGCCTATCAATAATAACCCACACTGCATCGAACTTCCTCTGAGTCCGTGGGAGTCCAACAATGAAGTACATAGTGATACGCTCCCACTTCCACTCAGGAATCTCAATCTTCTAGAACAAACCACCGGGTCTCTGATGCTCGTACTTAACCTGCTGACATTTCAAACACCGAGCCACATATGCAACAATATCCTTTTTCATTCTCCTCCACCAATAATGTTATCGCAAATCCTGATACATCTCCGCAGTGCCTGGATGGATAGTGTACCGGGAACTATGGGCCTCCTCTAAAATCAACTCCTGGAGCCCATCCACATTAGGCACACAAACTCGACCCTCCAATCTCAAAACTCCATTGTCTCCTAATATAACCTACTTGGCACCTCCGTGCTGCACCGTGTCTATAAGGACACATAAATGAGGATCATCATACTGCCGGTCTCGAATACGCTCCAATAAAGAAGAACGAGTGACTGTGCAAGCTAACACATAGCTGGGCTCCAAAACATCCAACCTCGCGAACTAATTGGCCAAAGCCTGAACAACCAAAGCAAGACTCTTGTGATCCGTGAACACCTCACTTGCCGCGCCATACAGATAATGCCTCCAAATATTCAACGCATGAACAATGGCTACTAACTCCAAATCATGAACCAGATAGTTCTTCTCATGAATCTTCAACTGCTGCGAAGCATAAACAATGACCTTGCCATCCTGCATCAACACATCACCAAGTCCAATACGGAATGCATCACAATAAACTGTATATGGCCCTGAACCTATGGGCAAAACCAACACTGGTGCCATAGTCGAAGCTGTCTTGAGCTTCTAAAAGATTGCCTCACACTTGTCCCACCACATGAACTAGGTACCCTTCTGGGTCAACCTGGTCATCGGGGCTGCAATAGATGAAAACCCCTCCACAAATCGATGATAATAGCCTGCCAAACCCAAGAAACTCCGGATCTCTGTAGCTGATGTGGGTCTAGGCCAGTTCTTGAATACCTCAATCTTCTTCGGATCAACCTGAATACCCTCTGCTTATACAATATGACCCAAGAATGCAACTGAACTCAACCAGTACTCACACTTCGAAAACTTGGCATACGACTGACTATCCCTTAAAGTCTGAAGAACCACTCTAAGATGTTGTTCGTGCTCCTCCCGGCTGCGGGAATAGATCAAAATATCATTAATGAAGACTATCAAGAACGAATCCAAGTAAGTCCTGAACACTCGGTTCATCAAATCCATAAAAGCTACTGGGACATTTGTCAACCCGAATGACATCACTAAGAACTCATAATGCCCGTACCGAGTGCGAAAAGCTATCTTAGGGAGATCGGATTCCCTAATCCTCAACTGATGGTAGCCGGATCTCAAGTGAATCTTCAAAAATACCTTGTCGCCCTAAAGCTGATCAAACAAATCACCAATCCTCGGCAATGGATACTTATTCTTAATTGTAACCTTGTTCAAGTGCCGGTAATCTATACACATTTGCATCGACCCATCCTTCTTCTTAACAAACAACACCGGCGCACCCCAAGGAGAAACATTAGGTCTAATGAAACCTTTCTCAAGAAAGTCTTGCAACTGCTCCTTCAACTCTTTCGATTCAGGCGGGGCCATATGATACGACGGAATAGAAATGGGCTGAGTGCTCGGAGCTAAATCAATACAAAAGTCAATATCCCTGTCGGGTGGCATACCTGGCAGGTCTAGAGGAAATACCTCAGGAAACTCACAAACAACGGGCACAGAATCAATAGAAAGAACCTCAGCACTAGAATCACGAACATAGGCCAAATAGGCCAAACACCCCTTCTCGACCATGCACCGAGCCTTCATATAAGAGATAACACTACAGGTAAAATGACCAGGAGTCCCTCTCCACTCTAAATGGGGTAAACCTGGCAAGGCTAAGGTCACAGTCTTGGCATGACAATCCAAGATAGCATGATAAGGCGATAACCAGTCCATCCCCAATATGACATTGAAATCAACCATGTCCAGAAGAAGCAAATCTACACTAGTCTCAAGACCCCCAATCACAACTATACATGAACGATGTACTCGATCTACTATAATAGAATCACCCACTGGTGTAGACACATAAACATGAGCACTCAAAGAATTACTAGGCATGACCAGATACGGTGCAAAATAAGATGACAGATAGGAGTATGTAGATCTTGGATCAAGGATCAAATAAAACCGAAGCATCTCTACTACAAACCAGAACAGTACCTATGATAACTACATCAGAAGCCTCAGCCTCAGGCATGACTGGAAGAGCATAACATCGGGGTTGGGCCCCACCACCCTAAACTACATCTTTGGGACGGCCTGCTGCTGACTGGCCTCCACCTCTAGCGGCCTGAGCTCCACCTCTAATACCTCTACATCAACCTCTAGCACCTCTACCTCTACCTCTAGCTGGCTGGGCGGGCTGTGGAACATTCGGTGCCTGAACCATGGCACGGGAACCATGATGCTGAGAGCTACTCGATGCTCGGGGGCAATATCTAGCAATGTGACTTGTATCACCACAAGTAAAACAATCCCTCGGCTGCTGGGGCTGACGACCCTGAAAACTCTGAAGCGGCGGTGCACTGATAGGAGCTGGTGATACACTGTAGGACTGCTGATTAGAATACTGCATATGGGGACCACGGCCACCTGTAACACCGTGAGAAACCTGAAGTGCTGACTGAAAAGACCTAGGAGGATGGACTCTACCAAACGAATCCCTGCCTCCAAACAAGGTACCACTGAATCGGCCTGAATGATGAGGCCTCTTGTCAGACCCCTGACCACCTTCCTGTAATAGAACCATCTCAACTCTCCTGGCCATATTGGCCGCCTCCTGAAAAGAAATCTCACTCCCTGCCTCCTTGGCCATCCGAAGTCGAATAGGCTGGATAAATCCCTCAATGAACCTCATCACCCTCTCTCTCTCGGTGGGAAGTATGATAAGAGCATGACGAGCCAAATCTATGAATCTGGTCTCGTACTGAGTAACAGTCATAGAACCTTGCTGAAGACGCTAAAACTGCCTCCGATATATCTCCCTCTGAGTGATAGGGAGAAATTTCTCCAGAAATAGATGAGTAAACTACTCCCAAGTCAAAGCTGGTGATCCGGCTGGTCTAGCCAAATAATGATCTCTCCACCAAGTCTTGGCGGATCCAGACAAGCATAAATTAGCAAAGTCGACCTCATTGGTCTCCACTATCCCCATGTTCCTGAGAACCTCATGACAGCTGTCTAGATAATCCTGGGGATCCTGAGAAGATGCACCGCTGAAAGTAGTAGTGAAGAGCTTGGTGAACTGGTCCAATCTCCACAAAGCATCGGCAGACATAGTTGTTCCATCACCGATTTGAGTTACCACACCCAGCTGAACTGCTCCAACTAGTTGAACTGCTGGAGTCTGAAATTGGGGAGCCACCTGCTCCGGAGTGCGAGTAGTAAGAGTCTGGGCTCCTCATCCAGCCTGTGAGACGGCTGGTGCTATAGGAAGCAAGCCTGCCTGGGTGAACCTCTCCATGAGGACCACTAGACGTACTAGAGTATCCTGAAGTACTAGGGTATCAATGAACCCCTCTAGGACCTAAGTTGGGCCCACCGAAGCTGTCTGGGCCAGAACCTCATCATCAAAGTCAACCTGAGGCTCCGCTGCTGGTACTGCTGCTCTGGGCTGAGATCTGCCCCTACCTCGGTCTCTAGCACAACCTCGCCCTCTACCCCTCGTGGGAGCTGATGCTGGGAGCTCGGGCCGCTTATCAGTGGATGAGGAAGCCCATATTCTCGGCATATGCGAAAGAACAAAGTAGAAATTCAATTAGCATTGAGAAACCAACCGCACAACAGGAAAGAATAGATGTGAAGTTTTTTCCTAACTCTGTAGCCTCTGGGGGATAAATATAGACGTCTCCGTACCGATACCTCAGACTCTACTAAGCTTGTTTGTGAACTGTGAGACCCATGTAACCTAGAGCTCTGATGCCAACTTGTCACGACCTGGATTTTCCGCCCTCGGGAGTCGTGATGACACCTACTAAAGTGAGCTAGGCAAGCCGACTGTTTGGACGATCTACCGTTTTCCCATTTTAATCCTTTAATAGTTATGAAGCAATAACTTAAAGACAGCGGAATTCATAACAAGCGGAAGAAAACTATAAAACTATTTGGGTATATCTAATATAACTGTCTGAACAATGACTACCCAGAACTGGTGTCACAACTACACATATGGTCTAAGATTACTACAAACAAAGTCTGAAAGATAAGATATAATCTGTCTTTGAAGTAAATGAAAACAGGATATAAATATAGAATAGAACGCCGGGGCCTGCGGACTACCTCAGGATCTCTGACTGGACTGAAGGAAGCCACCCAAAGCTATGATCCAAATGTTGCCACTCCGGGATCTACACATAGTGCAAAGTGTAGTATCAGCACAACCGACCCCATGTGCTGGTAAGTGTCTAGCCTAACCTTGGCGAAGTAGTGACGAGGCTAGGACCAGACTATCAAATAAACCTGTGCAGTTAAATCACATACAACGGAAATAGAAGTAGATAATTACAACTAAAGCTGGGCGGAGGAAACATGCTGCGGGGAGTAGCAGGTAACGACAGAATAATAGTATAGAAATGTAAGGACGCCATAAATCAAATACCAGTAGAAGATAAGGAGATAAGAAACAAGTACACATGTAATACCGTTTCAGGCGTGCAACCCGATCCCATTTCATATGATACTGTTGCAGGCGTGCAACCCGCTCCCATTTCATATATAGTACCGTTTCAGGCATGCAACTCGATCCCATTTCATATGATACCATTGCAGGCGTGCAACCCACTCCCATTTCATATATTACCGCTGCAGGCGTGCAACCCGCTCCCATTTCATATATTACCATTGCAGGCGTGCAACCCGCTCCCATTTCATATATTACCGTTGCAGGCGTGCAACCCGCTCCTATTTCATTTATCATCACCAATCATAAAAGAATCCCGGCAAAGGAACAATAGCAATGTAGCAACATCCCGGCAAGGGAACAATAGCAATGTAGCAACATCCCGGCAAGGGAACAATAATATTACAACAACATCTCGTCAAGGGAACAATAATATCACAACAAACATCCCGGCAAGAGAACAATAACATGACAATAACATCCCGGCAAGGGAACAATAATACCACAACAACATTCCGGCAATGGAACAATAATGATAAACCTCATATGAAGCACAATAAACCACAACAGAGTCTTAACAATCACAATACAAGACTCACAGACATTCTTGACACCGACATATAGATACTGTCACCATGCCTATACGTCGTATTCTACAGTTAACACGTAGCAAATAAGACACGACTCTTAATATCTCAAGCTAAGGTTAGACCAAACACTTACCTCGATGCCACGAATACAAGTCAAGTCTCAACTATCGCTTTACCTCTTGATTCCACCACCAATTTGCTCGTATCTAGCCACAAATTACTTAATTACATTAATAAATGCTAAATGAATCAATTCCAATGCATGAAAATAGATTTTCTAAAGTTTTTCCCAAAAAGTCAAAATTCTCCCCCGGTCCCACATGGTCAAAACCTGAGGTTCGAACAAAAATCCGATTAACTATTCCCCCACGAACCCAAATATATAATTTGTTTTGAAATCAGACCTTAAATCGAGGTCAAAATCCCCAAAATTTGAAAAACTTTGGTTCTACCCAAAACACCCAATTTTCCCCATGAAAATAATTGATTTTGATTTGAAATCATGTGAAAAGATGTTAAAGATTAAATAAAGCTAGTTAGAAATGACTCGCAATTGATTTGGAGAATAAATAGCCTTTGAAAAATCGCCCTAGAGAGTTTATGTTTTGAGAAGATATGAAAAATGGTTGAAAATGCATCTAAGTGTGGATTTACAGGTTGCAGGTATCGCAATTGCGACCAGGGTTCGCAATTACGAACCCAGACTCTGCTAAGCTCGCATTTGCGAACATTCTGTCGCATTTGCGACGACTGGCCAAGATGGGATATATCGCATTTGCGATGGATAACTCACATTTGCGAGGAAGGGCTGGCCTGGGCTATTTCGCATTTGCGACTCAGCCCTCGCATTTGCGAGCCAGGCTTCGCAAGTGCGAAGCCTGCAACACCCCAGTGCAAATCTGCAACACTCTAAGTCCAAATTCCACTCCGCGGCCTATCCAAAACTCACCCGAGCCCTCGGGGCTCCAAACCAAACATGCACACCAACCTAAAAACATCATACGGACTTGCTCGTGCATTCAAATCACCATAATAACATCAACAACTATGAATTTAGCATCAAAATCATGAAATTACCTATGAACATCAAATTTTCTAAAATAAGGTCTGATTCACGTTATTTCAAGTCTGTTTCTTACCAAATTTCACAGGTTCGACTCAAATCATATATAAGACCTGTACCGGGCTTTGAAACCAAAATACGGGCCCGATGCCATCAAACTTTAAACACATTTCACTTTCAAAAACTCATAAATATTCCAGAAAACAATATTTTTTAAAAATTTATTTCTCGGGCTTGGGACCTCGGAATTCGATTCCGGGTATACGCCTAAGTCCCATATTTTCCTACGGATCCTACGAGACTGTCAAATCACGGGTCCGGGGCCGTTTACCCAAAATGTTGACCGAAGTCAACTTAAATTCATTTTAAATTCAAAATTCATCATTCACATAATGGCTTTCCGGCTACGCGCCCGAACTGCACACAAATCGAGGTGAGACAGAAAGAGGTTTTTATGGCCTCGAAACATAGAATTTATTTATAAAATAAGTGATGACCCAAAAGGTCATCACATTCTCCACCTCTAAAACAACCGTTCATCCTCGAACAAACATAAGAAGGAAGTACTTGAGTCGGGGAAAAGATGGGGATAACGGCTCCGCATGTTGTACTCGAACTTTCAGGTCGATGCCTCAGCAGGCTGACCTCTCCACTGAACCAAAACAGAAGGAAAACTCTTCGATCTCAACTGACGAACCTACTGGTATAGAATAGCCACTGGCTCCTCCTCATAGGACAAGTCCTTGTCCAACTGGATAGTGCTGAAATCTAACACGTGGGATGGATTGCTGGGATACTTCCGAAGCATGGACACATGAAACACTGGATGCACGGTTGATAAGCTCGGTGGCAATGCGAGTCTGTAAGCCACCTCTCCCACTCGATCAAGAATCTCAAATGGGCCAATAAACCTAGGGCTAAGCTTGCCCTTCTTCCCAAATCTCATCACGCCCTTCATAGGCGACACTCGAAGCAATACCCGCTCACCGACCATGAATGTTAAATCACGAACCTTACAGTCGGCATAACTCTCTTGCCTAGACTGAGCTGTACGAAGCCTATCCTGAATGATCCTGTCCTAGTCCAAGGCATCCTTTACTAGATCCGTACCCAACAACCGAGCCTCTTCCGGCTTAAACTATCCAACCGATGACCGACACCGCCTACCATACAAAGCCTCAAAATGAGCCATCTGGATACTCGACTGGTAGATGTTGTTGTAGGCAAACTCTAGTAAAGGCAAAAACTGATCCCACGAGCCTCCAAAGTCAATGACACAAGCTCAGAGCATATCCTCCAAAATTTGAATGGTCCGCTCGGACTGCCCATCCGTTTAAGGATGAAACGCTATGCTCAATTCAACCCGTGTGCCCAACTCTCGCTGAACTGCTCTCCAGAAATATGAGGTAAACTGCAGACCTCAGTTCGAAATGATAGACATGGGCATACCATGAAGACGAACAATCTCCTGGATATAGATCTAAGTTAACCTCTCGGAAGAATAGGAGATTGCCACAGGAATAAAATGTGTTGACTTGGTCAGCCTATCAATAATAACCCACACTGCATCGAACTTCCTCTGAGTCCGTGGGAGTCCAACAACGAAGTCCATAGTGATACACTCCCACTTCCACTCAAGAATCTCAATCTTCTAGAACAAACCACCGGGTCTCTGATGCTCGTACTTAACCTGCTTACATTTCACACACCGAGCCACATATGCAACAATATCCTTTTTCATTCTCCTCCACCAATAATGTTGTCGCAAATCCTGATACATCTTCGCGGTGCCCGGATGAATAGTGTACCGGGAACTATGGGCCTCCTTTAAAATCAACTCCTGCAGCCCATCCACATTAGGCACACAAACTCGACCCTCCAATCTCAAAACTCCATCGTCTCCTAATATAACCTACTTGGCGACCCCGAGCTGCACCGTGTCTCTAAGGACACATAAATGAGGATCGTCATACTGCCGGTCTCGAATACGCTCCAATAAAGCAGAACGAGTGATTGTGCAAGCTAACACACAGTTGGACTCCAAAACATCCAACCTCGCGAACTAATTGGCCAAAGCCTGAACAACCAAAGCAAGACTCTTGTGATCCGTGAACACCTCACTTGCCGCGCCATACAGATAATGCCTCCAAATCTTCAACGCATGAACAATGGCTGCTAACTCCAAATCATGAACCAGATAGTTCTTCTCATGAATCTTCAACTCCTGCGAAGCATAGACAATGACCTTGCCATCCTGCATCAACACATCACCAAGTCCAATACGGAATGCATCACAATAAACTGTATATGGACATGAACCTATGGGCAAAACCAACACTGGCGCCGTAGTCGAAGTTGTCTTGAGCTTCTAAAAGATTGCCTCATACTTGTCCGACCACCTGAACTAGGTACCCTTCTGGGTCAACCTGGTTATCGGGGCTGCAATAGACGAAAACCCCTCCACAAATCAATGATAATAACCTGCCAAACCCAAGAAACTCTGGATCTCTATAGCTGATGTGGGTCTAGGCCAGTTCTTGAATACCTCAATCTTTTTCGGATCAACCTGAATACCCTCTGCTTATACAATATGACCCAAGAATGCAACTGAACTCAACCAGTACTCACACTTAGAAAACTTGGCATACGACTGACTATCCCTCAAAGTCTGAAGAACCACTATAAGATATTGTTCGTGCTCCTCCCGGCTGCGGGAATAGAACAAAATATCAATAATGAAGACTATCAAGAACGAATCCAAGTAAGTCCTGAACACTCGGTTCATCAAATCCATAAAAGCTGTTGGGACATTTGTCAACCCGAATGACATCACTAAGAACTCATAATGCCCGTACCGAGTGCGAAAAGCTGTCTTAGGGACATCGGATTCCCTAATCCTCAACTGATGATAGCCGGATCACAAGTGAATCTTCAAAAATACCTTGGCACCCTAAAGCTGATCAAACAAATCACCAATACTCGGCAATGGATACTTATTCTTGATTGTAACCTTGTTCAAGTGCCGGTAATCTATACACATTTGCATCGACCCATCCTTCTTCTTAACAAACAACACCGGCGCATCCCAAGGAGAAACATTAGGTCTAATGAAACCTTTGAGCTTGGAAGTCAAAAAAATGACCAAACTCGGACTGCTGGACATTAAATCTGTCCAGAAATTTTCGGTATTGTTCACGCTGGGGTTCATGCGCGTGAGGTCACTGTTCACCCACGATGTTACTATTCACGCGCGGGTACTGTTCACTGCTGCAGAAAATACAGCAGCTTTTAAGAAATTTGCAGCACAGCCATTTTTCACTAAAATGGCTCTAGCTCCATCATATGAACTCAAAATTAGACGATTCTTGTTTCTATGAGTCACAAATAATAAACAAACACAACTCTTCAATCGAAACTCAATTCGGAGCTCCTTTGCCAAGTTCAATACCCATTTCGCTCGTTAAACAATTAACTCACATTTCACGTCAAAAACCCAATCGTGACTTGATGAAATTAAACCAAAATTTCCAGATCAGTCCTATAATTCATGATTTAAATTCAAGAAGTCTAGAAATCAAATTTGGATCTCTAGAACTAAAAATGAAATTTTAGATCATTACATTTATGCTCAAAATGGCAAAAATCTTCAAAAAATGACCCGTTCGGCTTTCGAAACACACCCGAGGCCCCCGGGACCCCGACCAATAATACCAACCAGTCCCAAAATATATTACGGACTTGCTCGAGGCCTCAAATCACATCAAACAATGCTGAAATCATGAATCAACCTCCAATCCAAGTTTTATGAACTTTAGAATTTCCAACTTCTATTTCCGATGCCGAAACCTATCAAATCACGTCCGATTGACTTCAAATTTTGCACACAAGTCCAAAATGACATAACGAAGCTACAGAAATTCTCGGAATTTCATTCCGACTGTCAGATAAAAATTTCACCTATCAACCGGAAATCGCCAAAATACTAACTTCGCCAAAATGAGCTAATTTTTTCACCGGACCTCCAAAATTAGTTCTGATTGCGCTCCTAGGCCTTAAATCATCCCCCAAAACTAACTGAATCATCGGAATTCAATTCCGAGCCCTCTAACTCACAAGTCAATGTCCAGTTGACTTTTCCAAACTAATTCTTCCTTAAAGAGACTAATTGTCTCATTTCATACCAAACTCGATCCGAATTGACTCAAATTCACCAAGTACACATATTGAAACATGAATAAGCATTTAACGGGGAATACGGGACGAAAATACAGGAAACGACGGTTCGGGTCGTTACATTCTCCCCAACTAAAACAAACGCTCGTCCTCGAGCGAGTTAAGAAACATACCTGGAGTTTCAAATAGGTGCGGGTACCTGCTCCGCATCTCCTGCTCGATCTCCCAAGTAGCCTCCTCCACGGGCCGACCTCTCCACTGTACTTTCACTGATGCTATATCTTTTGATCTCAATTTTTGAACCTGTCGACTCAAAATAGCCACTGGCTCCACATTATAAGTCAAATTTTCATCTAACTGTACTGTACTGAAATCTAAAATATGAGACGGGTCCCCAATGTACTTCCGGAGCATGGACACATGGAATACCGGATGAACACCCGACAATCTAGGCGGCAAAGCAAGCTCGTAAGCCACCTCTCCAATCCTCCTAAGTACCTCAAATGGTCCAATAAACCGCGGAATCAACTTCCCTTTCTTTCCGAACCCCATAACACCCTTCATCGGCAAAACCTTTAGCAAAACCTTCTCTCCCTCCATAAATGACACATCTCGGACCTTCCGGTCCGCATAACTCTTCTGACGCGACTAAGCTATGCGAAGTCTTTCCTGAATCACCTTCACCTTTTCTAAGGCATCCTGGACCAAATCTGTCCCCAACAACCTAGCCTCACCGGGCTCAAACCAATCCACTGGAGTTGTACAATGCCTCCCGTATAAGGCCTCATACGGAGCCATCTGAATACTGGACTGATAGCTGTTGTTGTAGGTAAACTCTGCAAGTGGTAAAAATTCAACCCAAGAACCTCCAAAATCAATCACGCAGGCACGTAACATATCCTCCAATATCTGAATAGTACGCTCGGACTGTCCGTCCGTCTGAGGATGAAATGCTGAACTCAACTCCACCTGAGTGCCCAACTCGTGCTGAAAAGTCCTCCAAAACTGAGAAGTGAACTGAGTACCTCTATCCAAAATAATAGTAACTAGAACACCATGCAACTGCACAATCTCCTGAATAAAGATCCTAGCCAGCCGCTCCGCAGAATATGTGGTACACACCGGAATGAAATGCACTGACTTAGTCAGCCTATCCACAACGACCCAATTCGAATCAAAATTCTTCAAAGTCTGAGGAAGGCCACTCACGAAATCCATAGTAACTCTCTCCCATTTCCACTCAGGAATAATCATCTGCTGAAGCAAACCGCCCGGTCTCTAATGCTCATATTTCACCTGCTGACAGTTGAGACACCGAGCCACATATTCCACAATGTCTTTCCTCATTCTCCTCCACCAGTAATGCTGTTTCAAGTCCTGATACATCTTCGCAGCACCCGGATGGATGGAATACCGCGAACTGTGGGCCTCCTCAAGAATCAAATCTCTAAGCCCATCAACATCGGGCACACAAATACGGCCCTGCATCCTCAATACACCATCATCACCTATAGTCACATCTTTGGCATTATCATGCTGAACTCTGTCCTTAAGGACAAGCAAATGCGGATCATCATACTGGTGCTCTCTGATGCTATCATATAAGGAAGATCGAGAAACCGCACTAGCCAATACCCGGCTAGGCTCAGAAATATCTAACCGCACCAACTGATTGACCAAGGTTTGAACATCAACTGCAAGAGGCCTCTCCCCAACTGGGATGTAAGCCAAACTCCCCATACTGACTGCCTTTCGGCTCAACGCATCGGCCACTACATTGGCCTTTCCCGGATGATATAGAATGGTAATATCATAGTCTTTAAGTAACTCAAGCCATCTCCGCTGCCTCAAATTAAGATCTTTTTGTTTAAATAAATGCTGAAGACTGCGATGATCAGTGAATACCTCACAAGATACGCCATATAAATAGTGCCTCCAAATTTTTAAGGCATGAACTATAGCAGCCAACTCCAAATCATGAACAGGGTAGTTCTTCTCATGGGGCTTCAACTGACGAGAAGCATAAGCAATAACTCTACCCTCTTGCACTAGCACACAACCAATCCCAACTCTGGAAGCATCACAATATACCGTGTATGAACCTGTAGTTGATGGTAGCACCAACACTGGAGTTGTGGTCAGAAGTGCCTTGAGCTTCTGAAAGCTCTCCTCACACTCGCCGGACCATACAAATGGGGCACCTTTCTGAGTCAACTTGGTCAAAGGCGATGCAATAGAAGAAAACCCCTGAACAAATCGGCGATAATAGCCTGCTAGCCCAAGAAAACTCCGAATCTCTGTGACTGAGGACGGTCTAGACCAACTCTGCACTGCTTCTATCTTCCTTGGATCAACCTGTATACCCTCGCTGGACACTATGTGTCCCAAAAATTCCACAGAACTTAGCCAAAATTCACATTTGGAGAATTTTGCATAAAGCTTCTCCTCTCTCAATCTCTGCAACACTACACGCAAATGCTGGGCATGCTCCTCCTGGCTACGCGAGTATACCAGGATATCATCAATAAATACAATAACAAATGCATTCAGATAAGGCTGAAATACACTATTCATCAAATGCATGAACGTTGCTGGGGCATTGGTCAGCCCGAAAGACATAACCAAAAATTCATAGTGACCATATCTAGTCCTGAAGGCAGTCTTGGGAATATCCGACTCCCTGATTTTCAACTGGTGATAGCCCGAACGGAGATCAATCTTAGAAAATACTCTCGCTCCCTGAAGCTGATCAAATAAGTCATCAATGCGAGGCAAAAGATACTTGTTCTTCATTGTTACCTTATTCAACTGCCTATAATCAATGCACATTCTCATTGTGCCATCTTTCTTCTTCACAAATAAAACAGGCGCACCCCACGGGGACACGCTAGGCCGAATGAACCCCTTATCTAGGAGTTCCTGAAGCTGCTCCTTCAATTCTTTCAGCTCTGCTGGTGTCATACGATATGGCGGAATAGAAATGGGCTGAGTGCCCGGCACTAAGTCAATGCCAAAATCAATATCCCTGTCCGGCGGCATGCCCGGCAGGTCTGCAGGAAATACATCAGGAAAGTCCCTCACAACTAGGACAAAATCAATACTAGGAGTCTCAGCTCCAACATCCCGCACAAAAGCCAGATATGATAGATAACCCTTCCCAACCATACGCTGGGCTTTCAAGAAAGAAATTACTTTTCTAGAGACATAATCAGTCATGCCACGCCACTCGATCCTTGGAACACCCAGAATAGCCAATGTGACTGTCTTAGCATGACAGTCTAGAATAGCACGACATGGAGATAGCCAATCCATGCCCATAATAACATCAAGGTCCACCATGCTCAATAGTAATAAATCAACTCGGGTCTCCAGACCCCCAATAATCACAACACATGACCGGTACACACGGTCCACAACAATAGTATCTCCCACCGGGGTAGATACATGAATAGGTAAAGAAAGAAACTCTCGGGGTGTACCCAAATAATGAGTAAAATATGAGGACACATAAGAATAGGTGGAACCAGGATCGAATAATACCGAGGCATCTCTGTGGCAGACTGGAACAATATAGCTCTTAACCGTGCAATCAACTTAATTAATAGCAACTCCCCAACTTGGATCAAATCCATATAACAAAATGCACTCAATAAATCATAACGCGCATACTCTATTGTTGCTGTAATACCATAGTGAGATTGAACTCACTCCTTCATAAGCTTGTGGAAACACAAATCATCTGGAATTTTAACTCTTCTGCAATTCTTGCATTCACTCACACAACAGTTAAGCCCACTCTCTAGGCATCACAATTTAGATTTCAATGCATATTCTTCACTTGTAAATGAGATCTTCTAATAGACAACATAAGGATCACACCACCTTAGAACACTCCGCAGGAGATAACCCACCTGTTTTGCCTCCAATTAACATTTTGTATACCTTCCACTGTCATACACATTATACAGTCACTTAATCTTCCTTAGTCTAAACTCATACCGTAACATGAAATTTACTTCACTCCAAATAGGAGACATGAAAATATTATTCACGCGCCCATAACTCGGGGCTACACATCCAATTACAATGGAAATCAAACACTTAATGGTTCATCTATCATCCAACCGACCTTCCTCGCCACTTCCGAGTCATATAGATACATCTCGCAGTACTAACATACTCATCACGTAGCTATCCAGCCGTCATTCAAACCAATAGGGGCAATACCGAACATATAAGTTCAAAACACTTGCTCACACAATCAACACCTCGGTGCTCAAGCCATAGGCAAAGATCAGACCTCAAGTCCTCCAGACCGGCCCAACATCAACTCATAGAGATCACATCTCGCCCCTCGATCAGGGAATCACAAGTCGTTGATGCACATCTGATACTGAGCGCTCATACGCGCATACGAACACGTGGAAGAAATTTCAAGAGTTACTTTTCAAGATGAATCAAGGACGCACGATAAGAATTCAAGAATGTGAAGTTTTTTTTTCTAAAGGTCTGCAGCCTCTCGAGGATAAATACAGACGTCTCCGTACCGATCCGCGAGACTCTACCAAACCAGCTCATGACCCGCGAGACCTAGTAACCTAGGCTCTGATACCAACTTGTCACGACCCAAAATCCTAACCCGGTCGTGATGGCGCCTCTCGTGAGGGCAAGGCCACCCAATCAACAAAACAGTACATCTCTTTATAATTACTTAGCAGGAATAAGTCTAAATCATGGGTAATATAATCTTAAATGCGAAATAAACGTGATAGAACAAGGAAAACCCTCCCAACTCAGCCCGAAATCGGGGTGTCACAAGTCATGAGCTACTACAGAGTTTACTAATATTTTACAAAGTCTGGAATTATCATAAATAACAAAGATAAGGGAGAAAACGGGGCTGCGGACGTCAACAGCTACCTCGTTACTCCTAGTCACCGCCTGGTCTGGAAAGAATCAGCGCTCAGGAGCGAACTCAGCTCTGCCTGTATCTGCACACATGGTGCAGGGAGTAATGTGAGTACTCCGACCCAGTGAGTAATAAAAATAAATAACGACTGAAAACATGAAATCTCATAATGGCACAATATAGCGCTATCCCAAGCAGTAAAATTAGTTATACAGTAAAATAGTGAGTATCAGATAATTCTTCTTTTAAAACAGTAAAGACAAATAATTTCCACAGTAAGGATAAATCAAAAGCTTGCCCCTCGGGCTCAATATGTAAATCTCAGTATAGTATCAGCCCCTCGGGCTCACTCCCAACTCACCAGCACACAACATCAGTCCCTCGGGCTCACTCCCAACTCACCACACACAAGCAACGGCCTCTTGGGCCCACTCCCAACTCACTTGGGTACCCTGCGCTCACTGGGGGTGTGTACAGACTCCGGAGGGGCTCCTACAGCCCAAGCACAATATCAATAGGCCTGAAAGCCTTCACACATCACACACGAGGCCTGAAAGCCTCCTCATGTAACACTCGAGGCCTGAAAGCCTCCTCACATCACTCAACATATCCTCACGTATGGCCCTCGGCCTCAATTAGTCCAAAAAATAATCATAAGCCTCTTGGGCATCAGTAAAACAACAGTGCTCAGCTCAACAACATTATAAATATCATTAAATCTCGAGTTGAGTATAAATGTAGCTGAGTTCACAAAATAATATAATTCAATTGGACTGAGTTCAAATAATATTTCAATTCGTGAGGAAAATAGTGATGTAAATTCACAAAAGATTTCAGATAATTGGCACGAAACCCAAATATGGCAATAAGCCCAATCATAGTGAAAAACAATAAATCTTTATCAATTACGCGGTAAAAATATCAACTGGGATGGACCAAGTCACAATCCCCAATAGTAAATGACCTCGCGCTCGTCATACAACACGTGTCACATCTCAACATAGCAGTATGTTGTGCAATCCAGGGTTTCAAACCCTCAGTGCATCATTTAAAATCATTACTAACCTCAAGACGGTCCAATGTCTACTCCGCTATGCCCTTGCCTCTCGAATTTACCTCTTCGCGCGTCGAATCTGGTAAAAATCACAACGAATACATTACAATAGGCTAAGGGAATATAACCCAATCGAAAAGACTCGAAAAATATCGAAATTCACGAAATTCGCAAAACCCGAGCCCCGGGCCCACTTCTCGAAAAATTACGAGAGTCACATCACCGGATTCCTCGTCTCGCCACGAGTCCGTAGATATAAAATTTACCAAAATCGAAGTTCAAATGACCCCTCAAATCTTCAAATCTTATTTTCAAATCCCTAGGCCTAAATCTTCAATTTACTCCTCAAAAACATGTAATCTAGTCGGATTATTCGATGATAATTCAATATTATGGAGTAGAAATAATCACAAGTGACTTACCTCAAGATTTCCCAAGATTTCTTTCTAAAAATCGCCCAAAATCCGAGCTTGGAAGTCAAAAAAAATGACCAAACTCGGACTGCTGGACATTAAATCTGTCCAGAAATTTTCGGTACTGTTCACGCGGGGGCACTGTTCATGCGCGTGAGGTCACTGTTCACTGTTCACCTGCGCACGCGTGGGTACTGTTCACTGCTGCAGAAAATACAGCAGCTTTTAAGAAATTTGCAGCACAACCATTTTTCACTAAAATGGCTCTAACTCCATCATACAAACTCGGAATTAGACGATTCTTGTTCCTATGAGTCACAAATAATAATACGAACACAACCCTTCAATCGAAACTCAATTTGGAGCTCGTTTGCCAAGTTCAATACCCATTTCGCTCGTTAAACAATTAACTCACATTTCACGTCAAAAACCCAATCGCGACTTGATGAAATTAAACCAAAATTTTCAGATCAGTCCTATAATTCATGATTTAAATTCAGGAAGTCTCGAAATCAAATTTGGATCTCTAGAACTAAAAATGAAATTTTAGATCATTACATTTATGCTCAAAATGGCAAAAATCTTTCAAAAATGACCCGTTCGGCTTTCGAAACACACCCGAGGCCCCCGGGACCCCGACCAATAATACCAACCAGTCCCAAAATATATTACAGACTTGCTCGAGGGCTCAAATCACATCAAACAATGCTAAAATCATGAATCAACCTCCAATCCAAGTTTTATGAACTTTAGAATTTCCAACTTCTATTTCCGATGCCGAAACCTATCAAATCGCGTCCGATTGACTTCAAATTTTGCACACAAGTCCAAAATGACATAACAAAGCTATAGAAATTCTCGGAATTTCATTCCGACCGTCGGATCAAATTTCACCTATCAACCGGAAATCGCCAAAATACTAACTTCGCCAAAATGAGCTAATTTCTTCACCGGACCTCCAAAATTAATTCCGATTGCGCTCCTAGGCCTTAAATCATCCCCCGAAACTAACCGAATCATCGGAATTCAATTCTGAGCCCTCTAACTCACAAGTCAACGTCCGGTTGACTTTTCCAAACTAATTCTTCCTTTAAGAGACTACTTGTCCCATTTCATACCAAACTCGATCCGAATTGACTCAAATTCACCAAGTACACATATTGAAACATGAATAAGCATTTAACGGGGAATACGGGATGAAAATACAGGAAACGACGGTTCGGGTCGTTACAGTTCCAAGCCTCGGGAAGTCTGTAGTTGTGGACACTACATCTTCTGTACTGACATAAAAGTAGTCGAGCCAGAAGTTACAACTAGCTTTGTCATCCATCCTCACCACCAAATATTTTCCCCCGCGGTGGCAAAGATTCAACAAGGTCCATCGAGGCGAAGAGGTTGATCAGGTGGCGCACTGTAATGTTGATGCCGGCCAATTCGATGAATTTCGTCAACATCATGCCCACCTTAAAGATACAAGGGGCGAGCTACACTAGGAACACGTTGTAGTACCGGCATAAGTCTTCTATCTGCGGCGGTAAAGGAAACGAGTACCCAATCAAGAACGGATATGCGTAAAAGACATAGAAGCTGGGATGGCGAACCTCGTCATCGCCCGCTGGGATCGAATCTATGTGACCAAGTAGGCCGAGTCTAGACTTGAGCTTAGCTAATCGCTCCACCATCATCGCAGATTTGAACCGCTCTGTCACCACTTCCAGCACCTTATGGAAGTCTGATTTGGCATCGGGATATCGGGGTACAATCTCCTCTACAGTGGGTAAACTTTCTTCCTCGGCGGCAGTTCCGCTATTTTTCCCCTAGTCGAGAAAAACAACGTCTAAAGGAACTGAGTGATCTTCCATATGAATAGCTGATGATTGCAGGGACATTGTTGCTAAAAAAAGATGGTAAAGCAAAAGGAAACAACTTTCGAAAACAACAAAGAGTTGCAAGGATTCCGCCAAGAAGATAAAGGAGAAGCTCTTGCTTAAGAAAAAGAATGAGTTTGGAAAAGTTTCAAAATCAACAAACCATCCCCTGTTTACACGATTTGGGGGCACCAGAATCGAAACGGCAGAACCAATCAAGGATCAAACTTGAATCGATGTGACACGTAGGGAAACGACGTCATTATGACGTGTGACGTCCTCACATCACCTTTTCACTTGGAGCAGATAGCTCCAATGGACTTCCCCGAAAATTCAAAGAATTCAAAATATGCAGGCCTCAGAAAGCCACGTTGTTCTGTCTCCACGACCACGACGTATATTGATAGCTCGATAAAATTGTATCACAAACGACACTGTCCATTCATCGGCGTCGTCCGCGAGGACGACCTCAATGAGCGGAGGGACTAACTGTATGGGTCAAAATCTATCTCTAGAATACTTAAGTCAGGATGGCATTAGCGAAATATTCCCAGGATGCCACGTGTCGAAGTGGTTTAGGGAACAATGAAGGTCATGGTTGAAGAATCAGCAAGGACTGAGGTCGAGGAGTCATCAAGGATCGAGGGTGAGATCGAATACCCTTGACAGAGTCATAACGGCTAGTTTCAAGATGGACATTAAAGAGAATATTCTAGTGGATATTCTCTACACTTGTACTATTAGAGTTTCTAGGAATATGTTCCGTGTAAATAGAAAGAGACACAATAATAGGGGACATGAAATATCCACTTGTAAAATACACTTTGACTTTATAGAGAGAATCTTGTCTTATTACATGCATATAAAAATAACTTTTTTACTAAGATTTTGGTCCACACTTTCCACTGGATTTGATAATAACTTGAATATTCAAAAGCTTATCCATCATTCATCATTGTCAGAAAAAACATCCATTGATTTCATCCTTTCCCGGTGACTCATTCATTTATTTACATAAACGCTATTTATTGTTATTCATCACTATTTAATGTGCCATTACTTTTGTTTGAGTCAATAAATATTGTTATTATTGTGCACCATCGTAACCTTCGGAATAGATCTACATACTATTTATCATAATACCGAGAATTTCGTCTTTAGGATATTAGTATTAATCAAGATTAACCCTTATTTGCATAAATCTAATTAGTTGAACTAAAATCTATATTTGGTCAAACAAAGAATCCTTTTATAAATGTTATAGATTTACTGTTATCTTTATGATTGTTATTTTAATGTAATGCATATTAACTATATATTCAAGTTATATTTCTTAGTGATGGAGCCAGAAATCCATATAAGAGGACTGAAAAATACCCAAAAATTTTTACTTAGGATTTGAACTTGTGAGCTAAGATAATGAATCTCTATATCACTTTAATATCATCTTCTTATGTCAAAGGGATTCAAAATTTTATATACAACGAAAATGTTTGTTTGTCCTATTTGCGCAGTCTAATTTTTTGGCGATGGAATACAAATTGAATCCTCTTACCTCCTTTGCCCGTTAAACTTTCTCTCTTATTCTTCTTTGTAAATATAGATTTTTGGATTTTGATTTCCATTAATGAACTAATTTCAAAATTTATATTTTAAAATTCATTTATAGTAAGGTATAACATAATTTAAATTAAAGATAACCATTAAAATATCATAGAACAAAATAAAAGGTATTATATAGAGGAGGGAATTAAAAATTCAAGGGCAAAAAAGGCATTGTGCAGGATAAAGGAGAGAAAATGATTATTGTTCAAAGTTGAGGGAGAGTTTTACTTTTAAAGCAAAGTTAGGGTATGTAAATGATTTTCACCCTTTTAAATATAGATATGGAGAACATGCAAGATACCATTAAGATTCATGAGATTATGAAATGATCTATTTTTTTGAGTATTTGTATCCTTCAATCGTCAAAAAGAAAAAGTGAAAAAGTAAGTTCGATACTCAAGTGTTCTTTTTAACTGGAAAGAAACAAGCGTTGTTAATTATGTGTGACACCTAATGGGCTTAAAATCAAGTAATTACTAATCAAATTGTGCCACTTCAAAGCAATAATTTGCCTTGTTGAAAATTCATATATGATCTTAATAAGTCAGTGACGTAAAAATTACACGGGCGTTTTGGTCGCCCCCATTTAACCTATACCCATTTTTTAAAAAACTTTTAACTTGTACTCACTTTTTAAATAACTTCAGCCCCCTTCCTTATTCTTCTTCTTCTTCTTCTTTCTCATCGTCCAATTCATAATCTTATAGGGAATCGAAGGAATCACCTAGACTTATTCTTTTTACTTTCTCATATACATAATAATGATGTGAATGTTTGAATTAGTCAAAATGAATTAAGTTGACAATGTTGAGCATATACCATGCTATAAATATCACCATTGTTGTTGTTAGTTTCCTCACCAAGAAATCCAAAAGGAAAACAAGCTAGATATGGCGAAATACACAACCTTCGTTGCCCTTCTCTTCTGTCTTCTCCTTATCGCTGCTACTAGTGAGTCAAATTAAGTAGCTTATTTATTTTTTTAAATCAAATTAAAGGATTGGGATGTTCAGGATTGTCCCAAGATACAAAACAAAAACTTTCTTCGATAAAAACTTCAGCTCTAGAGCTGAAGTTTGCCAGTTACAAAAACAAAAGAGCTGAAATTCGCCAGTTACAAAAACAACAACTTCAGCTCTAGCCAGTTACAAAAACAAAAAACTTCAGCTCTGCCAGTTACAAAACAAAAACTTCAGCTCTAGAGCTGAACTTCAGGTCCGGCTACTAGAATGCTGAAGTTTTGCGTGATTGCCTTTGCTACTTCAGCCCTACGAAAAAGCGGGTACGCTTGCAATTTTTTTGGCAAAGCGGACACAAGTTAAAACGTGACACAAAAAGCGAGTATAAATGCAAATGTCCCGTCAGTGACGTTAGTGCCAAAAGTATAAATGTATAATCATACATATTTACAGCAATAGTTCACTATGGGTTATTCTCAGATGTAGATTGAGAACATAATCATGTACGTAATTTATAGCACTGATCATAACAACCGTTCACCTAGTCTAGTAGTACAAAAAAAACACAATAGATTCACATTAATGTGCTTCTTAATCCTACTAGTTAAGAAAAATGAAGAGCAACATGGTTCATTTCAGATTTGACTATCTGTAGCATGGGAGAAAAATTTCAGGAGATCACAATGCATATACAACCAGTAATACAACCTTGCCCTTGAATGTGAAGGCGGATCTAGAGGCCGTTTGGATTGGCTTAAACAAAATGCCGTTTCAACATAAATAAGTTTTAAGTTAAAAAGTAATAAGTTGGAGTTGCCCAGCTTATCGTTTTTGGCTTATTTTAAGCAGTCTTTAACTTAATTTAAGCACTTTTTAATTTTCCCAAAAACTAAAAAGAGTTTAAAAGCTGATTTGACCAGCTTAAAAGCCAATCCAAAAACACCCTCCTAGTCGTCTGCAATAATATAATAGTACCTTTTATTTTTAAAAAGCTTTGGATAGCTTAAAGCGGACAAAAACGCATGTTCCCATAGCGTTATGTAGGCTTAACTCCTCTCTTTAATTAAGGATTCCATCCAAGGACGATATGGATTGAATCTTTTGGTTTTTTATATCAACGAGCTAGACCCCTAAATGCTCGATTCATCATTGATTTCTGTAATTCATTTCTCTTTTGTATGTGTATGCGTGTGTGGAAAAAAAATTCAAAAAATAATAATAATACATTAGCCAATAACTTGAACCCGTAAAGCTTAAATTTTGAACCAATGTACTATTTTTTTAAAATTTTATTTTACTATGGAAATGGTATAACTTAATATAGATCATCATGCAACAGGAGAAATAAACCATTCTAAAGATTTAAGGACTTGGTGTAAAGCTTAAGTCAACATGGGATTAAGAAAAAACTCTAACGCTAGTTGTATTTCGTGGTACATGCCAAACAACCAAATATTATGGTGTATTATAAACTCCAATTTTATAAAGTAATCCAATATTAAAAAAACTATTTAAATCTTATTTTTTTAAAATTAAATCAAAATCAAATCCAAGGTGTCAATTTAGAACGAATGATATCTTCCTCTAAATTAAAGAGTTCGTTCGAGATAAAGCTTTTTGAAAATTGTAAAAACTGAGAAATTCCATTAAATCATTCCAATAGCTGTTCACGCTTACTAATCCACAAATCATTTCTAACAGAATGAAGGAGGAGGAAGAACTTAAAGATTAACATAATGAAGTAGTAATCAGATACTATATGAACTTAAACATTAACTTTTCTCATGACGTCCTTGTATAACAGTCATTTACTATAAAAGTAAGTTTTTCTTGGAACTAAGTTTTATATTATGCTATAATATATGTCCTCTATAACAGCATTTCACAATAACAATCAGAAAATAACGGAACAAACGAGGTTGTTATAGAGAGATTTGACTGTAATTGCATCAGTTTCTCATCTGTCTTTTTTTCAGATGACTGCAAATCCATCTTAACATCCTCATTTCTACGAGATTTATCTTGTGTATATGTTGAACACTTGAACCCGAGATACAAGAACTAAGCTAACATAAAGGATATCTGTTGAGGATTATTAACATGTTAGGGAGCTGAAAAACAACACTTGATATTGCAGCTGAAGGATATAGATTAGGTTGCTGAAGGATCTGGCACTTGTGTTTTTGTACCTAAGAGGAATTAATTCTTGACTTATTTTGCCATTTTAACAGTAAGTCAGGAAGGTTTGTCTGGAATAACAAGGTCAAACAGAGGTACATTAATTTGTCATAATCTGGTAATGCAACCCTGATGATAAATATCTCTTGCATTACACAGTTCTTGAACTGCTGATGAAATAGATTCACACAGTAGTATCTACATTCTGAAAAATAGCGCGGCAGAAGTAAACAGTTTGCCTCTATATGATCTTTACCATTCAACTACATTGCCTTCAAAACAAAATCATGTCGACCCCAATGCCAACCCCAAGGGTGACGAGAAGCAAAAAATCAAAGGTACCTGGCAAATCATTGCAGCTTGCTTGAAAAATTCAAGCTTGCAACAACTTCCGGTACCAGTATTTTAGTGCTTTTTTAATGCATCACAAAGAATTATAGTACCAGTCATTCTCACTAACAACACTACTTTTCTAAGAAGGTCAAACAATCTCCACTGCTAGACTTATGCCATTCACTTTTGACTTCCTTCCACCTAAAGCTAAACTAGAAACTAAACTGTAGATCTCGATCCCAGGATAGCACTTGTGGGGCCTAATGGAGCTGGAAAGAGCACACTGCTTAAGCTGATGAAAGGGGATTTACTCCCCACTGATGGCATGGTTAAGCGGCATAACCATCTAAAAATTGCGCAGTACTATCAGCATTTGGCTGAGAAGCTAGACATGGATATGTCAGCTCTTCAGTACATGATGAGAGAGTACCCTGGGAATGAAGAGGAGGAGATGAGGGCAGCAATTGGGAGGTTTAGCCTCACAGGTAAAGCTCAAGTAATGGCTATGAAGAACTTGTCGGATGGTCAACGTAGAAGGGTGATTTTTGTGTGGTTGGCTTATAGGCAACCTCACATGCTGTTGCTGGATGAGCCAACCAACCATCTTGATATCGAGACAATTGACTCACTAGCAGAGGCATTGAATGAATGGAATGGTGGGATGGTTCTAGTTAGTCATGATTTTAGGCTCATAAACCAGGTTGCCCATGAGATATGGATATGTGAAAATCAGGTTGTGACGCGACGGGAGGGTGACATCATGGACTTCAAGAAACACTTGAAAAAGAGGGCCGGATTGCGCGGCTGAAGCAGATATTCTTGATGTTATATTAGAATGGGATGGTATCACTGTTTCCTCTTGGTTGTTCAGCGTCAAGGGTAACAGTGAAATATCATCAGGCCCGTCAAGGAAGCTGACGGGGAGAAAGTAAAGATTTTTCACCAGTAAGACCTAGTAATGTTAAAGCTAAGACCATGCCTAGAGCTGGTGCTAGATAGAGGAAGTGATCAAACCATGGTCACCATATGAATCTCTGGTTATTTTTTTGGCTTAGTTCACTATTTGTATTGTCTACTTTACTCTGTTTACATATTCTGGAGAGGATTCATGGCAGCATTTTTCTAATGTTACATCATGTTTGTTATCTATTGCTATTTATTGTACTTCAAATTAAAATATCTCAAAGATATTCGTCTTTTGTTTGGGGGGGGGGGGTATCTGAAAAGAATAGAGTAGGATGGCCTGATGGGGAAAGAAAGAATGCAAGGATTGATAACATATCGTTTGAAGCTTTCAATAACGACTAGTCCAGATGTATTTCAGAAACCTTAGCAATTGCAAATCGAAATATGACAGAAGTTGAGATGAATTTTAGTTAGTTGTTCTAAGAAAATAATTTGAATGGAGATATGCAAATAAACAGTTCTCGACAATATGATGGTAAAAGGTTCTTTTTTGTACTCTATAAAGAAAAGATCACATTTATACTAGGCGATGCTTACCTCATATAACATCATAAGGCGTTCAATACGAAACTGACAAAAGCTCCATCGTGCAAAAGCTGACTTCAGCCAATGAATTCACATATCTCCTTACTTCATTCTTCAAGAAGTGTCGACACACAGATGACAACACTGACCAAACGAGTTGGATTTCCTGAAGAGACTGACCAAACAAGATAGCAACTTTACAGTCCCAAACTATCACTTGTTATTAGAACTTTTCATGAGAATGGGAGATTGTATTTAAATCTTAATACTGTGTAATTGAAAGAGATGCACCAATATAAATCAACCATATTGCCGAACCTAACCCTCCGTGTTGCCAATAAATGAAAAAATAGGGAACAAATAACAAGCTTTACAACAACAACTCAGTAGAATCCCACTAGTTGGGTCTAGGGAGGGTAGAGTGTACACAGATCTTACCTCTACCCCGGAGGGATAGACAGGGTATTTCCGGGAGACCCTCCTAGCTTTAATGGTACTGTTTTACTTTATTTCTCAGCCACTAAATCTGCAGTATCACTCAATACCTCAAACATCCAGAGGAATGTGGGTGGGGGTGGGGGTGGGGGATCTGAGCAATCTCAGGTCTTTTATTGCTCTCCTGTGCATATCTGCTCCTATTCTTCCCAGAGGCTCGAGATTGTTCCATATATTTTAAGCCTTTTCACAAACATGACATTAATGGAATGATTCTCTGTGTATGAAGAATTTATTAGAAACCATATAAAACATGTGAAACAACAGGACACACCAAGAGATAGAAAAGATGATCCACAGGCGGAGAAATGATGTTTCCAAAGTTTAACTTTCTATATCAAACTTAGAAATTCATAGAATAAACTGTTACAAAAATAAAATCAATCTTCATATGATCCATGAACAAAAGTGGAATTAACAAACACCTAAGCAAGGTATGTACCGTTTTCACTTAGTTATCTACCCTCGGACTTGACCAATTGCGAGAAAACCCTACTCATGGAAACACCAGAGAGATCATCCAAATTTGGTGATTCGATCCGAGCAGCAGAAGCACCGGCATCAACATGACTGAAGTCATTGACTTGCGGAGAGAGCTCGCCGATAAGGATGGTACTGTTTTCTTCAGGATCATCTTGAATGACAGCCTCTTGAAGTTGAAGTGCATACTCCAGATTCCAAAGCACGTCACCCATTGATGGTCTGTCAACACCAAAATCAGCTAAACATTTCTCCGCCGTTTCTCCAAACTTCCTAAGGGAATCTGGTCTTATCTTGCCTTTAAGATTGGGATCTATGATTTGTTCCAATTGTCCTTTCTTCTGCCACTTCATAGCCCATTCAGCTAAGTTGACCATCTCCCTCGGAAGAGATGGATCTATGACAGGCCTAGCACAAAGAACTTCAAATAAAACAACACCAAAAGAATAAACATCAGATTTTTCTGTGAGCTGTTGTCTTCTAAAATATTCAGGATCTAGGTAGCCAAAGCTTCCTTTTACGGCCGTGCTAACATGGGTTTGATCAAGCTCAGGCCCTGTCTTCGATAGACCAAAATCAGCAACTTTTGCCATAAAACTCTCGTCGAGCAATATGTTTGCAGACTTGACATCGCGATGTATAACGGCTTTAGCGTAACCAGTATGAAGGTAGTGCAGACCTCTGGCTGACCCGATGCATATCTCCAGCCTTTGCTTCCAGCTCATACTCGGGAGATCTGAACCATACAAATGGCTCTTGAGGGTCCCATTCTCCATGTACTCATAAACTAGAATCATCTCATTTTTTTCATCACAGTATCCCATCAATGAAACCAGATGCCGATGGCGGAACTGTGAAAGCATCTCAATTTCCGTTCGGAACTCTGCAAGACCTTGTTGGGACTTGGGATTACCCCTTTTCACGGCCACCTTAGTGCCATCACACAAAACACCCCTGTATACCTTCCCAAAGCCACCTATTCCAATGACCAAACTCTCGTCGAAGTTGCTAGTTGCTTCCAGCAAAGCTGGAAACGGAACGCGATAACTCAAGTTTGAAGCAGCACTTATGGTTGTTCCGTTTGAATACTTGCTTCCCATGGTGTGTGAATTGCCACCATTAACAGATAACGGAATCCATATTTTTGACTGGGCAAGCTGTTCTTGCTTTTTCCTTCTATGCATGCAAAATAAGATGCCAACCATCAGCAAAATAAGTGGTACGCCGACACTCACACCCACGATCACTCCGACATTCTTCTTTGCCCTTGAACTAGGGCTAGTAGGAACAGAAGCTACCTGAGTAAGGCTGCCCTGAGAATTATTCAACTTCAGAAGTTCCAGTCCATTTAGAAAGGCATCAGGAAAAAGACTCCTAGGGGACGGGCCAACACTAATGTTAAGCCTGTTACTTCTAGCAGGTGGAGTAACATAATCGTTGAAAGAAGCTGTGGCTAAAAAGCCCTGAACTTTCTGACCAGGATCAAAATCATTAGCCACGTTCCAGGAGTTGACATAAATGTTAAATAGCAGCTGATTGGCAGCTGTACTCACTATGTCACAGAAGTGTAATCGAATGAAATATTGGAAGCCAGGTTCCACATCGAACGTCCAGGTCACATTAAAATTAGCATTTGGATCATTACCAGTATCAGCCACATTCATCTTACTACAAGTACCATAAACTGTCTGTGGTGCAATATCTGGTGTTACTCCATCCTGTGGATATTTCACAGAAGCAATCTTATTTACCGACTTAGCAGAACTCGCCTCTGTCAAGAAACTTTGATCAGTAACCCAAGTTCTCCAAAGTGTATCATTATCAAATGACACCAGCGATCCGCCCATGTTTACCCTTGCAACTGTTTCAAGAGCCTGCGCATACATACCACTGAACGTCCCCGCTGGACTAATGGTGGAAGCATCATCAGTAATAAGGATATCAGGTACAGAGACAACTTCCAGAGCATTTATATATGCAAACGAATAGCTCAAAGGAGAGATCATGATCACAAGGTCCCTCGAGGTCACGTTAACAGAAAATTCTTTGACAGTAACATTTTTGGGAGTGAAATTACCAAGAAGAACATTCTGTTGAGTGGAAACAGAGAAAGTTGCTTTGCTCATATCATATTCTTGGTAAACAAACGGATAAAAATAAAGGCGGATCCAATGCCTTCCCGCTTGGCTGATTGGGAATTTATAGCTAGATTGTTGAGTAAAAATTCTAGCAGTTTGATAAAGAGGTGAATCATCAGCTTTTGTAATAGAATTTGAAGGGGTATCAGCCAATATATTTTGTGAAGTTGAAAGAAACTTAGCAGCTGATTTATCAGCCATAAAAACCCTATTACCAACATTAGTATCCTTATTTGATCCACAATCTATTAAGAAATTATCAGCAGGATCAAAACCAGAAACACACAAAACTCCCAACACTAATAAAAACAAACTCTTCACTAACAATCCAAAATCCCAAGTTTCCTTCATCATTCAAATCCCACAAAAAAGACACAAACTTTGATCTAAAACCAACAGTTCTTGAAAAGTAACAGTAACACAAAGAACTAAATATCACCTATTTCTCCCAATAAGCTACAGAAACAGCAGCAGAAGGGTAAAGATGTCACCTTTTTTAATCAAAACAGCTCCAAGATTGAGAAAAAAGAGAACCCCAGATCAGTAATGAACAAATAGAAATCAAATTAGCAGAAATTTTCTTGAGGGGTACAAAGAACTTATTTTTCAGATACAAAGAAGACAAGAAAATGATTTTTTTTTTGGTACATTAACAGCCTAAATCTAGCTAAGAACAGGCAGGTTAGATGCTTTAGCTGAATAGACTACCCCAGATGCAAACAAAATAATAGTAGAATTTTAAATAAAGAAAGTAAAACCTTTTTTTTTTTTTGCTCAATAATATGGAAATTATCTAGAGTGTGAACTAGCAATTCATGGAGTCAAAGGGCCATGTTATAATGCACTGTTTTATTTTGTGCAAAAATATGAATATATCTTTTGAGGGTTTTTTGGTAAGGTGGGGTGGGGTGGGGGGTGGTTTGACCTCTTCTGAAGAGTAAAGAGCAGCACTTTCATGGACAGTGAAGAGGAGAGAGAAAATAAGGTGCATAAGTGTGAAACAGTAACAGACGATATTTATTTACAGGAGTAAAGAGTTACGGGGGATTGTAATAAAATACAAATAAAGAAGATAGCACAATTAGTGGAGCAATTCACTCTTTATTTAATTTTGAAAAAAAAATTAAAAAACAAAAATCAATCTTTAGGGTTGTTATAAATATATTATATTATGGATGTTCATTTAGTACTCCGTAATAAATAAACTTCCTGAAGAAGCTTATCCATATGGGACTCTACCGTAAATATGTTTATCTATTTAAGTACTCTATTGGAAATAAGCTTATAACTTCTATACCCGGTTATGGATAAACATTACCCCCGGTAGAAGATTATTCATACCGGGTATAATAAGCTTATCCTTTCAGTACCTAGTTATGGATAAACATTACCCCGATAGAAGATTATCCATACCGGGTATAATAAGCTTATCCCTTTAGTACCCAGTTATGGATAAACATTACCCCCGGTAGAAGATTATCCATATCGGGTATAATAAGTTTATCCTTTCAATACTCCGTTATGGATAAATATTGCTCTCAGTAGAAGATTATCCATATCTCGTATAGTAGCAGCTTACACAACAGCTTCCTTTCTTCTATAAATAGAAGAGATTTCAGTTCATTATGTACATCAGTTTGAATTCGAATAATATATCAGTTTCTCTCTATACTTGTCTTTACTTTATAGACTTTATTTTATAACACGTTATCAGCACGAGACTCTGTCATCTCGAGCAAATATTTTGAAAGTATTTGAGGTAAGAACTTTCTTTTCCTAAATATTGTCAAATCTTTCTAAACTTGAATTTGTAGCCCTGGATATATCGGGCAAAAGCTACATGTCTTGGGTGTTTGATGCTGAAATTCATCTTGATGCGATGGGTCTGGCAGACACCATCAAAGACAAAAATCAGGCATCAAACCAAGACCGTGCCAAAGCAATGATATTCCTACGCCATCACCTTGATGAGGGCCTGAAAATGGAATATCTTACTGTTAAAGATCCAGTCATACTGTGGAATAATTTGAAAGATAGATATGACCACCTGAAGATGGTCGTTCTTCCACAGGCACGATATGATTGGACTCATCTAAGGCTACAAGATTTTAAATCTATCAGTGAGTATAATTTTGCTATGTTTAGAATTATTTCCCAATTGAAGTTATGTGGTGATAATATTACTGATCATGATATGTTGGGGAAAATTTTCACCACTTTTCATGCCTCGAATATGCTCCTGCAGCAGCAATATCAAGAGATGGGATTTAAAAAGTATTCTGAACTTATCTCACATCTTTTTATAGCCGAGCGACATAATGGGCTATTAATGAAAAATCATGAATGTCGACCTATTGGTTCTTATCCATTCCCTGAAGTGAATGAGACGAACTTCCACCAGGCTAAACGTGGAAAAGGTCGTGGCCTCAGTCGTGGTCATGGTCGTGTCGGGAAAGAAACTCTAATCATGGTAATAATAATGCACCAAAGAACACTCCTCACCACCAGTAGTGGAAAAGGAAGGAACAAAAGCATGAAGCGGTGCAAGCACCAAATGCAGAAAATGCATGTTATAGATGTGGAGAAAAAGAGCACTAGTCACGTACCTGTCGCACGCCAAAGCACCTGATTGAGCTTTATCAAGCCTCCCTAAAGAAGACAGAGAAAAATGTTGAAGCAAATTTTATTTCTAAAGATAATTTAGACTTCATGCATTTGGATGTAACTGGTTACCTTGCACTCCCAGAAGGAGAAACAAGTCATGTAATCGGTGGTGAATCTGTAGAAATGTAAATATTTTAATTTTTGTTATTTGTAATAGATAGTATGGTTATGTAATTATTGTACATAAAGAAAAATTATGATTTGATAATGATGTTTACTATAATATATCTTGTTTTATGTCATTTTGAAGAATATGGATAACATTATTAGATCAACTTAAACTCTAGCAGAGTTTGCAAGAAATATACAACCACAAGAAGTGGTTATATTTCGTGTATCTCATTGTAATTATATTTTGTTAACTACCAGAAGTAGTATATGTCTATGATCACCAGAAGTGATAATTTAGGCTTTCTATGGTTACAATTGAAGATAAGCTACATAAATATTCTCTATATTAAATGCACGTCTCGATTTGCTCCTGAAGTAGTAAATATTTTAAAAGAGGTTGAGGCATCACAATTTGATGTGATTAATGCGCATTCAGATAATTATGTTCGATTTCCTGAAGGATGAGAACTTTTGATAATATTAATCCATTCCCTGAAGTGAATGTGACAATACTAATAAGTCGGGTAAATATGAACGCGCTCTTGATGTGAATACATTATAATTCACCTCCAGAAGAGTTAATATAATTGAGAGAATATATACTCAATATTTCGTATTTTAAATTTGCTCCTGAAGAAGTAATACAATTGAAATTGCCTCCTGAAGTGGAAAAATATTATGAAAAGGAGTTTTCGTGTGCTTAAACAATTGTTTTACATTGTTTATTTGATTGTAATTTTCTCTCATGACACCAGCAGTGTCTGAGCAACATTTGATAGTACAAAATGTATCAACAACTCTTGAAGAGCTAAATGTTTGCCTAAAGAATACATGACACCAGTAGTGCCAGATAAATATTAGATTGTGGATAATAAATGAAGGCTCTAGAAGAGCCTATATACAAATATGTCATTCATATTATATGATTATGGTCAAAACATATGTTGTAGTAAATCTGAAGTTTACTAATACAAATGGCTATCATATTGAGACTATAAATTATTGGAAGATTGATAATCTTCATGTTTCCACAATCATAGGGGGTAAAATAATATGTATGTAAGAAGTTACCCGCCTTATTCTTTAATTTGTAATATATCATGTATCACAATAAACCAGAAGTTTACTAAAGCAAAAGTTTATGCCATGTAAACCAGAAGTTTACTAAGAGATAGCACATGACATGATAAACTTGAAGTTTTCATTTGCCATTTTTAAATGAGATATTTGAGAATTCATATAAGCATATACTAAAGAACTAGAAGATTCTTCAGGAATTCTCATGTGTTGCTTGTTCTCATAATGAATTGATTATACCAGCTAAAGTTGGGACTAAGACCCCTGATTCTGAAATATATAAAAGGTGAATATGGGCCCGTTCACATATCATGTGAACCACTTATAGGTGCATATATGAGATGGTTACATGTGTAATTATTGTCAACCTGCAGTTTGGCATTTGGAATTGCTTTTCTTGATTAAGAGCATAATTTTCAGATTATGAAATCAAGATAGTTCATCTTGATAATGTTGGTTTATATCCAAGCTGGTTTAGCATTGAATATCTCCTATTAATGGATAAACCATTGCTCATGAGAACAAAGCTTCATGTGTTGGTTTAAGATTTTCTAAATTGCATATAGCAACACTTGTATGCATCAGATCAACAATATATGATAAGTCATCCCTTCACAATTGGTTTAGGATCAGAAACCAAATATTTTTACTATCTTTTGTTGCGTGGTATATGATTAATTTCTCTACCATAATACACAAAGATATGTTTCCCAAAGATGATTGGGGATATATGTTAGTTTTTCTAACATTTGGGGGATGGAATAAATAGTTGAAAAATATGCTATATGAATCGAATTATCATGATCCTCACTTAGAAGATAATTCAAGTCGAATGCCAGAAGCATTTGCTGATCTAAAATTAAATATCATATTTCAGCTGCAAATGCTCCTATTAAAATTAAAGTCCCTGAAGGATAGAGTTTACTGTACACATGAAGCGTGGTAGACCAATCGGTTCCAAAGGTAACAATCCTTGAAAAATAGTAGGAGTTAATGATCAAAATGATCATAATGAAGAAGAAATAAGCTCTAGAAGAGTCCACGACATAACATTTCATGAAACTCCCGAAAAAGTTCAGGTACCTGAAAATAAAAAAAGTGATGAGATCTCCACAAGTTATGTCACTTTGGAACTGACACAAAATGATCGTCGACGATATATTTAATACAATATAGTGCACAATATTGTAAAAGATTGTGAGGACCGGACTAGCAGTCCAGACACTTGAAGATGTCATACCATTTAGATACAACTCTTAACCTATATGACTTATTTGGCTAAATCTATATGAAGATCCTTGAAGGATTGAAAATGCCCGAAGCATATAATTCAAAGTCTTGAGAAATGTACTCGATCAAATTATAAAGATCTTTGTACGGTTTAAAGCAACCTGTGCGCGTGTGGTATAATCGTCTCAGTAAATATTTGCTGAAAGAAAGTTACATAAATTATGTTATTTGTCCATGTATTTTTATAAAAAAATGTCATCAAAATTTGTTACACTTGCTATTTATGTTGGTGACATAAATCTTATTGGAACTTTGGAAGAGCTCCAAGAGGGTCTTAAAAATACTTTTACATGGACAAAGTGTACCCATTAAGTACACCAATGAATATTCAATCACTTGAAGTGAATAAGGATCTGTTCCAACCTATAGAAGAGGATGAGGAGCTCCTTGGTCCTAAAATACTCCATCTCGGTGTAGATGGTGCACTTATTTATCTTGTTAATGCTAACAAAAGTGGTGCAGATCGTATTGGTAATGCAGATGCAGGTTATTTATCCGATACCCATAAAGCTCGATTTCAAACCGGCAAGTAGGGAGTGCATATGATTGAGATCAGTGATTCATTCGAGAAACATGTGGGTTGGAATGTGCTAAAAGACCCACAATATTATACAGAGACAATGTTTCATGCATAACACTATTAAAGGGAGGATTTATAAAAGGAGATAGTGTAAGCACGTGATTTTTGCTTCATGGACAGTTGCTCCAAAAGAAAACAAAAATAGTGACAAATGACTCCGCTGTACAATTTTTCGTGTGTTCGTGACGCGTGTTGTCAGTCATTGGTGGTTCGGTCCATGTTACATTTGATGCTATCAATCAAAAATACAAAGTATGTCTGTCCTGGTAATCAAACCGTAACTCGGTCGTTAAAAGAAAATTCAAAAATATATGTGCATCGTTCGTTCTAGGTTTTTAGTTAACTCAAATATTTTTGTGATAATTGTGTTAAAATGTTACATTGTTGTTGGTTTTAATTTCATTGTTTTATTATTGTTATTTCATTTTTGTTTTAAAAGAAAAAATAAAATAAAAATATAATAGAGAACAAAAAGAGTGAATGAAAATCGGGTCAGGCCCAGGAAATAAAACAAAAAAATGGGCCTAAACCAGCACAAGTCCAGTCCAAACTAGGCATGTCCAAGTACGAACCCAAACGACGTCGTTTCAGGGACGGTTGATCTTAGCCATTCATTCCATTGATCCGATGGCCTTTATTGGCCCTCATGACCCGACCCATTCCCATTTTGACCGACCCCCCTACCTAACCAAACGACACTGTATGGTTAAGCTTCCCCAATCCTGGCCATCAATTGTGATCAATCCAACGGCCAGGATTGAATCAGCCTCCCCGTATATAAGCCTTCTATCATACCCCACGCCCCCTATTCGAACCCCCCTCCACTCATCGTCTTCACCCAAACACTGAAGCCCCCCCCCCCAAACCCTAGCAGCCACCCTAGCTTCCCTTTCACCAGAACCCGGCGGCACGAACGCCGGTGACCACCTCCTGAACACCCTAAGACCCCCTCACTCTCCTGAACATGGATCTGTTACCCCTAGCCTCGAATCACCTTCCCTCGTCTCAAATCTTCATTTGAAGATTCGAGTCGAACCCGGACCTATACCAAACCACCCCATCTTCATACCAGACACTCCGCGGACCCTCCTCGTGACCAAACCAGACTTGGTTTGGTCCGAATCTACCCACAACTCCTAAAAAACCAGATCTGAAAATCCAGACCTTAGAACACATGCACCTGGGGAATCCGGCCGGTCTTGAAAGGGGTTTGAGGTTTAATGGATCTTAACCAAGGTGTTCTCATGTGAGAACACCCTGGTTAAAATTTGTTCGGCCTCAAATGGTCAAAGTTGAGTCTGATTTGGGTCTGTTTGGTTTAAACATTTTTCGGTAAGTTTTCCTTTCCCTTTGTTTAGTTCTAATTAAGTTGTCAGCATGTTTCGTTGTGTTTGTTTGTTCTTTTGTTATTTTTCTGATTTCTTCCGTCCTTGTAAAGACCTTTTATTTGGTCGATTGTCTTCTGTGTATGTTTTGAACGTATTCTGTGATATACATGTTCGATTAGATTAGTCGACGCATAAATAGTTCATATAGGTTCCCAATAATTGAACAAAAGTTGTTTGATGCCTGTAGGTCCCTGTATGTGTTTGTTTATTTGAACGACTGATTATTACCTGTTATAATTAGTATAGTCGACTCGATAAACGTCGTCGATTAGTTTTCTATAACTAATGGATCGAATGAGCTAATAATGTCACATGACTAATTGAACCTTGTCACTGACTGAATGCCCAGCATTGTCTGAAATAAGTTTGTTTGCATTGCAAAAATGACTGAAAAGGTTCAGTCCAGGGTAGTCCTGAATTTGAGCTTTTACGAGTTCAAAATACCCTGATGATGCAATGGGCAGGGCAGTAATAATCAAGGTTAAGCAGGGGTATTCTGGGGTGTTAAAAAGAACAGAAGTAATTAGTTTAAGTGAGCTGACAAATGGGGTACTGAATTAGGATTAAATTAATGCCAATGGGGGACCAGACCTAAGAGTATGGGAATTAATTGAATACTTAACTAAACCCATAACCCTTGATTAGAGTAATGAGACAGGGCATGGGGGCTGATTAAGGATTCCGAGAAAGATGCCTTTAGGCATGGGGAGTTAAGGGGTATGGGCAGCTTGACTGCACTGGATTGTTGGCTTATAAATAGGCCAGTTGAGAACTTAAAAGGGGCTGGAAAATTTTTAGTCTGAAGAGAGGTCTTGTGAGTTTAAAGAAAAAGACTGAAAACATAAGTTAATTTCCAGTAAACACTGTAACCAAACACTGTCTGAAAAGTTGTATAAGAGTTCATATTGGTCAAGCTGTCTCGGCCAAGTTCTGTGGTTTGCATTGACTGAGCTGCTTGTGATTGTTGAACTGTTGGTGTTGCTGCATTGAATACTCTGGTATTGCTGTTGTTTCATCACTCTTTCCTGGGATTTCTCATTTGGTGCTCGACTATTTGCTGGTTTTCTTTGTTCTGGGAAATATTGCTGGTTGTCTGTGGGCTGTGGAAAACATTTGTGGTTGTTGGATTGTTGCTGTGTTATTGTTGTTTATCTGCTGTTGCTGTATTTGCTGCATACCACTCAGCTGACAATTCTCCTTCTTCTTCTGCTTTGCTATACCAGGTACACGATTAATAGTGCCAATGTAACTTGAGAGTTTAAGCGTGAATATAAAAGAGAAGAGCTGAAGTTGTTTATTTCGTACATAAACTGTTATATTGAACCTCATTTAATGTATAATAGTTTACATTCTTGTTTAGATACTGAAGGTAGCCTGTGTGCCCAGTAGATATCAATATATGGTGATTGAATGTTAGTTTGTATATGTAGGCTGATAGATAAAAGGGGTCCCCAATGCAGTAGGTTGTATCTTAGGTTTTATAGGGTTAGCATGTCCTTAAATACATAGAACTATCCATGTTAGTTAATTTTGTGTCCTTTTGATAAATTGTCCCCCTATAATTGGCAAACCATTGCCTTAAAATAAACGGCGCAAGCCTGCACTTCTCAACCTCACGAAGGTCGATCCCGGATCAAACGAACCCAACAGGCTTTCATCAGAAAGGCATCGGCCCAGGTCCAGCCGATACTGTGTGGGCTGGGTTTGGGCCCACAATGCTCGATTAGCTGCCCATGTGCATGGCCATGTTTTCTTACTCTGCAAAGGCACTCGGAATTCCGTTATAATAACCTGCAAGCATGTAATTGAGTAGGGTCATTTTTATTCTCAACTAATGGAGACAAATGCGACAAGAAACGTAGTTGCTATAGGATATCCTTTTATAATAAAAACGAGATGAGCCTCGACAAATAAAAACGCACAAGCTACGGGGCCCTCGCTAAATGTACATTATCGAAGCATTCAGTTTTCCAGGACGGGCCGTTTAGCAAACCTCACGGCCCTCCCAGAATAATAACGCGATAGCCTCTTTAAGCGCGTATTTAATAATTTTACCTTCTTAAAATCGGGTGCGCATTTATGTGACCCAAATCCAAATCTCGACGGATTCGAAATGTATTTCTAATCACGGGTACATTGATTGTGACGTGGTTCGAGATGCATGTCCATGACGTCGCAAATTCCTTTTAAAAGTAGAACGAGACGAGCCTCGTCAAACAAAAATGTACACAGCTGCGGGGCCCTCTAACTGTATATATATTAAAACACTTAGAATTCGGGACAGGCCGTTTAGCGAATTTTTCGGCCTTCCCCAAAACAACAATACGCTAGTTGCTTTAGGCGCGTCTTAATAATTTATTCTCCTTAATTCGGGTGCACATTTATGTGACCCAAATCCAAATCTCAACCGAGTCGAGATATGTCAACAACCACGGGAGCATTGATGTAACATGGTTCGAGATATGTTTTCACGACGTTGCAAGTCTTATAAAATAACAGTAAATGATAAAAGCGGTTAAAAGTTAAATTTTGCACATAAGTTCACACTTGTATAAAATCAGATAATCAAGCCGAATATAACAGTTGAGCGACCGTGCTAGAACCACGGAACTCGGGAATGCCTAACACCTTCTCCCGGGTTAACAGAATTCCTTATCCGGATTTCTAGTACGCGGACTGTAATATAGAGTCATTATTTTCCTCGATTCGGGATTAAAATTGGTGACTTGGGACACCCTAAATCTCCCAAGTGGCGACTCTGAAATAATTAAACCAATCCCGTTTCGATTGTCCTTTAATTGGAAAAAACTCCGCTGCACCCCCGCGGGTGCGGAAAAAGGAGGTGTGATAGCTCTGGCGACTCTGCTGGGGACCTCGACCCAGAACCATTGGTTCAGGGTCAAGAATTCGAGCTTAGAATAATTGTTATTATTTGGCTTTATTTATTATCTGATTTTATTACATGTTTTGAGCCTAATGTGCTAAATGCTGCTTTTACTGCTTTGATATTGTTGGAACTGTACATATAAACTGTGCCGAAACCCTTCTCTTCTCTCTTGAGGAGCGCACGCCGGTCATGGCTTCTTTCTGTTAGTGTCATATGCCCAAAATAGAACGAGGATTCGGAGGAGTTGCAAAATCGGATGGCCTTTTGGTTACCGGTACACAGCTCCCATCCTTGGCTCGAGTTGTCCGCTCGGGTAAGCCATGTCTAGAACAAACACCTAGGGTTTACAACTTAGTATAACTTAACTTCATGCCGGATCCCTAGTAGGAATGCGTATTTGCATCATATGCATTTGACTTAGGGGACTCAGCACAGGGGCTGGGTCCGTCTAGGACAAGCAACCTGAGAATAAAGACCATCATGCTGCATCCTGCTTGCTTTATGCATTTTCTTGTTTCAAGGCTTGCATGCTGACCGGTTTTCTGAATAACGGATAGGGAGATAATTATTTTTGAAAGATCAATACCCAGAAAATGGTTAAAACTCTGCCAGAATTTTGAAAAAAAGAAAAGAAAAGAAAATGTGTGTCTTATTAATTTGTTTTAGAAAGTAAGAGTCTTTGATTCATTCCTAAGAGAAAAATAATGTGTCTCCAAAATTCGGTTTATGCCTGAACTACGTCAGTTTGATTCTCGCAGGGTGCGAGATACGTAGGCAACCCCCATCGGGCTCAACTTGTTTTTCAAAATATAGGTATAATCCAAATAACGAAAGTTTTTTAAGGTGACATCATACTTTTCGGAAACAACCAAATTTCGTTTTTCTAGAAAAAAAAGGGTGTGTCAATTTGGTATTTGAGTCCAATGAGTCTGGATCTTTGCTTAATCACCCTAATAAACATGCAGAATGAGCATAGGTCCAAGTTTGCCGGTAACAGTTAGAAGCAAAATCCCCCTGGAAGTGCGATTATGGTGGGAGGATTTGGAAAAGTCAGAGCAAGACAAGGTCAAACTGCACCTGGGAGGTTTGGTTGATTTGTTGAACGTCAGGCCTCGGTGCGACATCATAAAGGCTTTGGTTACATTTTGGGATCCGGCCCACAACGTGTTCCGTTTCGCGAATTTTGAACTCACCCCAACCTTAGAAGAAATGGCGGGTTACATGGACGTCACTGAAGGTTTGAGACACAAATACCTGATCGCTCCAAGAGCTGTGAATTCACACAAATTCATGGATCTGTTGAAGATAAGCAAGGGAGTCCCGTACGCTGAACTGGATAGAGGATTTTCTACCCTACAATTCATATACCAGAGATACGGGAGCATAGGAGGATTTAATGATCCAGAAAGCGGTATTTGCAGCAGGGGAAATCTGGTAAAATGGAATGAGCATAGGCGGTTCGCTTTTATGGTGGCATTTTTGGGCCTTGTGGTGTTTCCCCGAAAAGATAGAAATATCGACCTGAAAGTGGCTGGAATCGTCAAAGTCCTAGTTACCAACGATAAAAGCATCCTTTCTCCTATGATAGTGTCAGAAATATACCGAGCCCTCACGGCTTGTAAGGCCGGAGCAGACTTCTTCGAGGGGTGCAACTTGTTGTTACAGATGTGGATGATCGAACACTTGAGTCGCCATCCTCAGTATATGCGCTACATGTCTACAAATGGGGGCTGCATCGAGGGTTATAACCTAAGGGTTTCAGGTTTCCGATCACCGGGAGGGTTTGAGGAATGGATATCCTATCTCCGGGTCATCACTGCAGACCAAATAAACTGGACTTTGGGTTGGCTTTCTGTGGAAGAAATCATCTACATGCCCGCCACTGGTCCTCACTTCCTCTTGATGGGACTCAGAGGTATTCAACCTTATGCCCCTTACAGGGTGATGAGACAGTTAGGAAGATGTCAAGTCCTACACCCGGACGAAGATCTCAGCACTTATGCAGTCGAGGTCGACAGTGACGGCCAATTTCCTGAAAAGACAGTTCGTTGCATATGGAGTGAATGCCAGTACTTGACGGCAAATACCCGGGTAGGTGATGTGTCTAGGGGTGAAGTCTCGCCGGCCTATCTCACTTGGCATAACAAGAAGAACGTTGTGAAACGGCCAACCAAATGGCCTCACCTCCAAGATTTTGTTGAGTCATCGCAAGAACAATGGGACTGGCTCGCAAAAGAGGAAGGTTACCTGGTTGAAATCAGGAAGCTGAAGCGACAAGTTGAAAGGACTGTATTCGAAAACAACGTGCAAGTCGCCCAAGAGCAGGCTGAAAAAGACAAGCTAGCCCAAGAGAACCAAACCCTGAAGGCCCGCCTTCGCCAAGCCAGTAAGAATAACATCGACCGACAGAAGCGTTGCTCCGACGAAAGATTGATAGCCAGTTTGAGAAATCAGGTCATCCAGAGCCAAGTAGAATTAGACCAATCAGAGGCTTGCATAGCAAGGATGAGGGTCAAATGGGCAGAAGGTACAATGGCCCGGAGGAAGCGCCTACAGCAAGTCATGAGGAATTGTGAACTGAGCGTCAAAGCAGCAAAGGAAACAAATTCCGCTCTGCAAGAGCGGATCTTCAAGCAAACACAAGATGCCCAAGCCGACCGGAGACGCTATTACAATGCAATGACAAGGATGGAAAGGCAAATGGATATGTTCCAGGATCAGCTCGCCACCAATGCACAAACGCTAGGATTAAAGAGCCGACAGATAAGGCAGTTGCTCGCAGAAAGGGACAACGTTCGAGCAAGAATTGACGAAATCGGGCATTACATCTACCTAAAATGTTTGGCATGCGAGCAAACACCTCGGGAAACCCTCATTGCTTCCATTATGGGCTGCGTCCACCGGATTATGAACGAGTTGAAGAGCTTGCAAAGAGACCTTACACCTAGGGCCGCGAAAGGGCCGAAAGATGCCTCGTGGGTCCCTAAGTTGGAAAATTAGTTGTTGATCGAGTCCTGGTCGTTTTGTTTGTTGTTTCCCCATATGTTGTTTTCTTTTCCTCAAACCAAGTTTAAAACCGTGGAGTCTGTACTGTTGCTATTTTGTTTGAAGCAATGTGTAATAGCAAATTTTGATAATGAAATTAAGCGACTCCGGAAGAATTTCTATGTGTCTTTACTTCGAGGCAGAACTACGCCTGGTCTGATTCACGCGGGGACGTGATACGTAGGCAATCCCCATAAGATTCGACCGCTTTTAATAAAGAGAGAAAAGAAAATACATAATAATAAAAAAAAAACACAAGGTTTCCCAAAATACTTTAAAGGGACGAATGAGCAAACCGGGATGACGCATGTTGTTTGAAGCAAAGCATGTAGAAACGGTTAACTGCCTAGGTGCATTGCATCCTCTATGTGCTATGATCAAATCTGTTAAACTCTAATGCTAACAAAGTTTGTTGCTGTCTATACCAGACAAGTTAGTTGTTAAAGAACTCTGGCAACACACTCGTACCAAACCAGATCCAAAGGACCGGTAGCAACAAGCATGACTACTTCAGAGAATAGCAACGAGGAAGAAAGGCCGATGAGCCAGTTGTTAAAAGAGGCGATGGAAAAGATTGAAAGGATGGGACTAGAGATGAATGCAATGCAGCTAGCCATAGCCAAAACACAAAAGAGCCCTGAAACACTGGGGCACATGCCAGAATACCCTCACTCCGGCCCTTCCACAAGCCGCCCAAATCCCCTTTATCATCAAGAAAGAAGCCCTCATGATTCCCAAGCTCCACCACCCCATCAACCTCTCCCAACACCCAATATTCCCATTTTTGTGGGACCTACATCAGCCCCTTTGCAGAGAACGACCAATGCATGCTCACGATACACAATACTATCCCCCTGAGCCTACATTCCATGCACCCGAGCCTCAAGCTTACAATCCACATTTAGAAGTGCCGGCAGAGGTTGAGAAGCCAGTTAAGGCTCCTGAACAGGATGAAGTGTTGAGAAAGTTCAAAAGCCTGGAGCAGTCCTTCAGGAACTTGCACGGATTGGGCAATCAAATCAGCATAGCATACAAAGATCTGTGTCCTTTCCCAGACGTCCAACTCCCGGCCGGTTTTAAGATGCCTAAGTTTGATTTATATGAAGGGCACGGTGATCCCATGGCACATTTGCGGGGATTCTGTAGCAAAATGAGAGGGGCAGGCGGCAAGGATGAGCTGTTGATAGCTTATTTCGGCCAAAGTCTGAGCGGATCTGCACTGGAATGGTATACCAGGCAGGATTTCAGCAGGTGGTACACATGGGATGATCTGGCGCAGGCTTTTGCAGGTCATTTCCAGTACAATCTCGAGATAGTCCCTGACCGTCTCACACTATTGAGAACTGGGAAGAAACCCGGGGAAAATTTTCGCGAGTTCGGGTTCCGCTGGAGAGAGCAAGCAGCTAGAGTCGATCCTCCCATGAGAGAGGGAGAGATGGTGGACTATTTTTTGCAGACATTGGATCCAACCTACTTTGGTCACTTGGTGACAACGGTTGGAAAATCTTTCAACGAGGTGGTCAAGATAGGGGTCATGATAGAAGATGGTTTGAGGTCTGACAAGATCTTGAACTATTTGGCACTCAAGGCCACAACCCAGGCTATTCAAAACGGCACGGGAGGTGCGTTGAGAAGAAAGAAAGAAGAGGTTGCCACGATCGAGGCAGGCAGTTGGTCCAGGGCTGGCAGGCCACGCTACAACCAACCCAGACCTCACAGGTCAGAATACCCATACAGCTCACCACAAAATTTCTATCCACCTCGAGAACCACATTGTTCCGTACACCAAGCCCAGGCATACACTCAGCCTCCGGTTCGCCCACAATGGCGCGCACCGGCTCCCCAGAACATATATGCACCACCACAAAACACCTACCCTCCACCAAGGGCATATAGAAACCCTTCAGGGGCAGGCTTTCGGGGAAATCCAGATGCTAGGAATGACAGGTTGCGGAAGAAGAGAACCTTCACGGAGCTGGGAGAAACCTACACCGCTTTGTTCCACAAGCTGCGGCAATTGGGTTTGGTTAGTCCTGTCCAGACTCGAGAACCAAATCCCCCACCTCAGAATTTGGATCGATCAATCAGATGTGAATATTGTTCAGGGATGCTCGGGCACGATACCGAGAAGTGCTGGAAGTTAAGGCATGCCATACAGGATCTTATTGACACCAATAAGATCGAGGTCCAGACACCAGAAGCTCCTAACATCAACCAAAACCCACTGCCAGCGCACCACGAAACTCACATGATTGAGTTGGTGTACGAGGGAGGAGAATTGAGAAAACCCTCACAAACAGTAATGATGATCCAAGCCGCCCCGAAAGAAGTCTCGACCAGTGGAGGAACGAGTGTGCAATCGCAGGGAGAAGGCGTCAAGCCGGTAGTGATATTGGGAAAGAGCCCGTCCGCCATAACAAGCAAATCCGAGCCAAGCAAGCTGGTAATAGCAGGGATCCCGCCCACACCGGCAGTCGTGTTAAAAGGGGTATGTAGAGAACTGGTGACCATAAGGCCTGTGGTCCAACTACCGATGATTGACAGCAGGGTTGTGCCTTGGAAATATGAAAAGGTGGTGGTGATGTACAAGGGAAAACAGGTGGAAGAAGTCAGTTGTGAAGCGCAAGGGCTGACTCGATCAGGTCGATGTTTTGCTCCGGTGGAGCTAAGAAGAACCAACCTAGTTGCAACCAAGAAACCTGTATCCGAAGAAGAGGCTGAAGAGTTCCTGAGGAAGATGAAAGTACAGGACTATTCTGTGGTCGAACAATTGAGAAAAACACCGGCCCATATCTCACTGTTGTCGTTACTGATCCATTCTGAGGAGCATCGTCGGGCCCTGCTGAAGATATTGAACGAAGCTCATGTACCCAGTGAGATTGCTGTAAACCACCTGGAAACCATTGCCAGCAAGATTTTCGAGGTGAATAGGGTAACATTCTCAGATGATGACTTGCCGGTGGAAGGTACGGAGCATAATAAAGCTCTATACCTAGCTGTCAAATGTGAAGACTCGGTGGTAACTCGAGTATTAGTGGACAACGGCTCAAGCGCCAATATTTGCCCACTATCTACCTTGAACCAGTTAAAGATCGACCACGGAAGGATCCACAAGAACAGTATCTGTGTCCGAGGGTTTGACGAAAACGGAACGGCCACTGTGGGGGATGTTGTACTCGAACTGACCATTGGTCCGGTCCTGTTTACCATGGAATTCCAGGTGTTGGACGCCACAGTATCTTACAACCTGCTGTTGGGACGACCCTGGATTCATGCAGCCAAGGCGGTGCCTTCTACCCTACATCAGATGGTGAAGTTCGAGTGGGAAAGACAAGAGGTCGTGTTACACGGCGAGGATACAACGTGCACCATGGGTGGAACCATTGTACCTTTCATAGAGACCGCTGATGACAAAGGTCCTTGGGTCTACCAGATTTTCGATACAGGTTCGGCCAACAAAATTTCTGAAGGAGAAAGCATCCCGCACCCTAGGGTAGCTGCCGCAACAGTCATGATGGTCTCAGAAATGCTGGGTAATGGATTTGTGCCGGGAAAAGGCCTAGGAGTCGAGCTTCAAGGGATTGTCCAACCTGTCTCCCTTTCTAAAAATCTGGAAACTTTCGGATTGGGGTTCAAACCAACCGCAGCAGATAGGAAGTAAGCGCGAAAAATGAAGAAAAGGGTTTGGTTTCTGCCTAAACCAGTGTCACGTCTCTCAAGGTCTTTTGTCAAAGTAAGTGCCAAGGGGTCGCCGGTCCCAAAGATTCGAGGACCTTTGATCGGTATAGATGAAGACCTGAATCAGAGTTTTGAGAGGCTATTCGCGGATGTTAGTATGGTGGAAGCTGGGGAAGGTTCCAGCAGAACAGAGATACAGTTTGTGGGGCCTGAGGCCAAGACCAACAATTGGACAGTTACTCCTCTTCCTGTCCGAGGGGAGTCTTGGTAGTAGGCTTTGATTTATGTTTTGTGTGTTTTGTTTTGTCCGGATTATTCAAGGGTGTAATCCAAATTTTACTTTCGTTTTGTAAAAGTGTGAACCCTTTTATCCCGCAAGTTTAATGAAGTTCTTTTCTTTTGTCCCATTTTAATTTTGTTTTGTTCTTTTTCTTTCTGAACAGTTCTCTTTTTACTGGTTCTAATGACATGGCATGCACAGCGGATCTTCGACCTAGTCTAATAAATCAATCTGAAACCGACTCAATGATGCAAGAGGTCGTTTGTGACGATGAATCTGAATGTGACGAAGGGGAAGCCTTCGAAGAGATAAACCGAGAACTGTGCCAATTTGAAGAGAAACCCAAGCCTAACCTAAATGACACCGAGGCTGTGAATCTAGGAGGCGCTGATAACGTCCAAGAGACCAAAATTAGTATCCACATTGAGCCGAATGTCAGAGAAGAATTGATCAAAACCCTCATGGAATTCAAAGATGTTTTTGCATGGTCATATGACGATATGCCTGGATTAAGCACCAATTTAGTGGTTCACAAATTGCCCACTGACCCGGCATACCCTCCGGTCAAGCAAAAACTAAGGAAATTTAAAACAGAAATGAGTGTAAAGATCAAAGAAGAAGTGATTAAGCAGTTGCAGGCAAAGGTCATTCGGGTCACTCGGTACCCCGAGTGGCTGGCCAATGTGGTACCAGTCCCAAAGAAGGATGGAAAAATCAGGGTGTGCGTTGACTACCGCAACCTCAACAAAGCAAGTCCCAAGGACAATTTTCCATTGCCCAACATCCATATCTTGATCGATAATTGTGCAGGGCGCGAGATCGGATCCTTTGTAGATAGCTATGCGGGTTATCATCAGATCCTAATGGACGAGGAGGATGTGGAAAAGACAGCGTTTATTACGCCATGGGGAACCTAATGCTATCGGGTAATGCCATTCGGGTTAAAGAACGCCGGGGCAACGTACATGCGAGCAATGACTGCTGTGTTTCATGACATGATACACAAAGAAATCGAGGTGTACGTCGATGATGTGATCATCAAATCTTGGCGTCAGGAGGACCATGTAGCAGACCTAAGAAGATTTTTCCAAAGACTCCGGAGGTATGATATCAAGCTTAACCCAGCCAAATGCGCATTCGGGGTTCCATCAGGAAAGTTGCTAGGATTCATCGTCAGTCGACGGGGGATTGAGTTAGACCCATCCAAAATTGAATCCATCCGAGATTTGCCACCGCCGAGGAACAAAACAGAGGTAATGAGTTTGCTGGGTAGACTCAATTACATCAGCAGGTTCATCGCTCAACTCACCGCAACTTGTGAGCCCATATTCCGGCTGCTGAGAAAGGATGTTGCGGTAGGTTGGACGGCAGAGTGTCAGGAGGCCTTCGACCAAATCAAAGGGTATCTGTCTAATCCACCCGTATTGGTCCCGCCGAAGCCTGGGAAGCCCCTAATTCTTTACCTGACGGTCTTGGAAAATTCATTTGGTTGTGTGTTGGGGCAGCATGATGACACAGGAAGGAAGGAGCAAGCCATCTACTATCTTAGCAAGAAATTCACAGTACATGAGGTCAAGTACACTCAACTCGAGAAAACATGTTGCGCCCTAACTTGGGTAGCTCAGAAGTTGAAACACTACCTGTCTTCGTATACTACTTATCTTATATCCCGTTTGGACCCATTGAAGTATATCTTTCAGAAACCTATGCCCACGGGAAGGTTGGCAAAATGGCATATTCTGCTCACAGAGTTTGATATCGTTTATGTAACGAGGACGGCCATGAAAGCCCAGGCGCTGGCAGACCATTTGGCAGAGAATCCCGTTGATGAAAAATACGAGCCCTTAAGAACGTATTTTCCTGACGAAGAGGTAATGCATACAAATGAGTTGGAATTACCTGAGGAACCGGGTTGGAAGCTTTTATTCGATGGAGCTGCAAACGCGAAAGGGGTTGGAATAGGAGCAGTGCTCATTTCTGAAACAGGACGGCATTATCCTGTTACGGCTCAACTACGCTTCTATTGCACCAACAATATGGCCGAGTATGAGGCTTGCATTCTGGGTCTGCGCTTGGCTGCTGACATGGATGTCCAAGACGTCTTGGTCTTGGGAGACTCGGACCTCTTGGTACATCAAATTCAGGGTGAATGGGAAACACGGGATCTAAAGCTCATACCATACCGACAATGCTTGCATGATCTGAGCAAGCAATTTCGATCGGTGAAGTTCAAACACATCCCGAGAGTTCACAATGAGGTTGCGGATGCCTTGGCCACCTTAGAATCAATGCTGCACCACCCTGACAAAATGTATGTTGATCCTCTACACATCCAGGTCAGTGATCAGCACGCCTACTGCAATGCCATAGAGGAAGAAGCAGATGGCGAACCCTGGTTTCATGATATCAAGGAATACCTCAGGATGGGGATATATCCAGAACATGCCTCTGGAGACCAAAAAAGAGCCCTTCGGCGTTTGTCGAATGGTTTTTTCCTCAGTGGAGGAGTATTGTACAAAAGAACCCCGGATTTGGGATTGTTGAGATGCATAGATGCCAGTCAAGCAACGACAGTTATGGCAGAGGTACATGCTGGAGTTTGTGGGCCACACATGAGCGGATATGTATTGGCAAGAAAGATCCTTCGAACAGGGTGTTATTGGCTCACCATGGAACACGACTGTATCACTTTTGTGAGGAAATGCCATCAGTGCCAGATACATGGAGATTTGATTCATTCTCCGCCAACAGAGTTACATACGATGTCAGCACCCTGGCCGTTTGTGGCATGGGGCATGGATGTCATTGGGCCCATCGAGCCGGCAGCATCCAACGGCCATAGGTTCATTCTAGTGACCATTGATTACTTCACCAAATGGGTTGAGGCTAAAACCTTCAAATCAGTAACCAAGAAGGCAGTGGTGGACTTTGTTCACTCCCATATCATCTGCAGATTTGGGATCCCAAAAGTGATCATCACGGATAACGGTGCGAATCTTAATAGCAGCTTGATGAGAGAGGTATGCCAACAATTCAAAATTACACACCGCAATTCCACCCCATATCGTCCCAAGGCGAATGGAGCAGTCGAAGCAGCCAATAAGAATATCAAGAAGATACTGCGAAAAATGGTGGAAGGGTCCAGACAATGGCACGAGAGATTACCCTTTGCTTTGTTGGGTTACCGCACTACCGTCCGAACTTCCATAGGCACAACTCCTTATTTGTTGGTGTATGGAACTGAGGCCGTAATACCAGCGGAGGTCGAAATTTCGTCCCTCCGAATTGTCGCTGAAGCCGGGATTAATGATGATGAATGGGTCAAAGCTCGATTGGAACAGTTGAGCCTGATAGATGAGAAAAGATTGGCAGCAGTGTGTCATGGTCAGCTGTACCAGAAGAGAATGGCAAGAACATATAATAAGAAGGTGCGCCCCAGGAAGTTTGAAGTAGGGCAGCAGGTATTGAAGAAGATCCTCCCACATCAGGTCGAGGCAAAAGGCAAATTCGCCCCAAATTGGCAAGGGCCTTATATCGTGACCAGAGTATTGACCAACGGTGCTTTGTGTTTGACAGATGTCGAGGGGAGATGTGTCGACATGGCTATCAATTCTGATGCAGTCAAGAGATATTATGCGTAATTTCTTTAATTATTGCAATTTTTGGTTTATTTGTTTGTATTTGGCATTTATTGGATAATGAGATGACGGAGGCAATTCTTTCTTCTATCCAAACACTTCTAACCCTTGCTTCCCCCTTTGAGCCTTAAGTAATTCTTTCATACCCCTCTTTTGGAATCACTAATGGAAAAGACATGAAAAAAAATGAAAAGAAGGAAAAAAAAAAGAAGAAGATAAAATCACAAGAAATACAAAACCGTGGGAACTACGTTTGACCTGATTCCTCAAAGAGGATACGTAGGCGCCTCACGGCTCGGTCATAGTATACATCATAGTGAATATAGATGCATAATATACATAGTGTGCATAATAGGCACAATGTGCGTAACGCACATAGCGCATCATAAGTGTAAGAAATAAATTCCCCAAGCAAGAAAACTGGGGCAGAGGTTATGTTTTAAGTTCCAACAAAGGTTTAATTCCAAAAGTTGTAGCACATCACCCATCAAATTGTTTTCATTCTTATAGCCTTTCTTTAACTCCACACCAAAACCAACATCAACGTCCAAAAGACCTCCCGATCAATGTTCAAGAGATGTCGAGTCTGGCAAATGAGGCCGAGAATAATACACCGATCCCCAGCAAAGAAGAGGATCGTAAGACTGGGAATGAATTGATGGTCAAAGGAATCTCCAGAAGAGAGGGTCGTATCTACAACGCCCCGATTCCTCGAAAGAAATAAAATGAGAGAGTCTTATCGGTGAAAACCTTCACAGGCACCGAGAGGCGATGTAAGATGAGGGATATGAAATGAGAGAGTCTTATTGGTGAAAACCTTCACAGGCACCATAAGGCGCCAGGAGATGAGAGAAAGGAGAGAGTCTCATTAGTGAAAACCCCTCGAAGGGCACTATGAGGCGACAAGACAGATCAACAAAAAACGACCACATTTGCAACGAAATGGACAGTCATTTATCATCCCCAGCAAGTCAGACCATCGGGCAAATCGATTAATACAAATAGACTGGGTCGGGAATCTATGGTGCACGTCATGATCACGGGGACCAGTCATGTCCTCCAGATAAGTTCTTCTGAGTTTCTTCTCCCCACCAAATATGGGTTCAGAAATATTTTCTCCTTTTCTAGCTTTTATTTCTCTTCCTAAAATTTGTCTTGAAAAGGATTTTTCAAAGCTTACTACCAGAAACCGGAGGGGAATTCATCCAATGCAGGATAATACAAACAAGTCTTAGAGGCCGATCCCAGGCAATGCAGTGATCGTGCCCGGCAATTTTGGAGGAAGTAAGCTCATAAAGGGAGTGGTTTCGGGAGTTAAAAGCAGACTCCCACAGCCTGTGCTTAAAGAGAAAGCAGAAAAGGGGATTAATTGAAAGTCAATCCCCAGCAGGCTGGAGACCCCAGCAGGCAACTCTGCCCACTAATCAATTATGGGACATAGAGCAAGAAAAGAGAAAAAAAGGAAAAATCATCCGCCAGAAAGGCACCCTCTACCACCACGATAAAAACTAATTAAATCCTTTTGTTTGCTGCAGGGAAACAAAGGATTGATGATGGCAGCAAGATGCAACGCCAGGGAAGTCACCAAAACCGGGGCAGAAAATTTTCTGCCGATTGTCAAAAAATTTCTCGGAAGAACGGGGGAACAATTTCGAATACATTTAAGTTCTAGGTCGCCCACCAGTATAATGCGGGAATACATTTAAGTTCTAGGTCGCCCACTAGTATAATGCGGGAATACTTTTAAGTTCTAGGTCGCCCACCAGTATAATGCGGGAATACTTTTAAGTTCTAGGTCGCCCACCAGTATAATGCGGGAATACATTTAAGTTCTAGGTCGCCCACCAGTATAATGCGGGAATACATTTAAGTTCTAGGTCGCCCACCAGTATAATGCGGGAATACATTTAAGTTCTAGGTCGCCCACCAGTATAATGCGGGAATACATTTAAGTTCTAGGTCGCCCACCAGTATAATGTGGGAATACATTTAAGTTCTAGGTCGCCCACCAGTATAATGCGGGAATACATTTAAGTTCTAGGTCGCCCACCAGTATAATGCGGGAATACATTTAAGTTCTAGGTCGCCCACCAGTATAATGCGGGAATACATTTAAGTTCTAGGTCGCCCACCAGTATAATGCGGGAATACTTTTAAGTTCTAGGTCGCCCACCAGTATAATGCGGGAATACATTTAAGTTCTAGGTCGCCCACCAGTATAATGCGGGAATACATTTAAGTTCTAGGTCGCCCACCAGTATAATGCGGGAATACTTTTAAGTTCTAGGTCGCCCACCAGTATAATGCGGGAAATACATTTAAGTTCTAGGTCGCCCACCAGTATAATGCGGGAATACTTTTAAGTTCTAGGTCGCCCACTAGTATAATGCGGGAATACATTTAAGTTCTAGGTCGCCCACCAGTATAATGCGGGAATACATTTAAGTTCTAGGTCGCCCACCAGTATAATGCGGGAATACATTTAAGTTCTAGGTCGCCCACCAGTATAATGCGGGAATACATTTAAGTCCTAGGTCGCCCACCAGTATAATGCGGGAATACATTTAAGTTCTAGGTCGCCCACCAGTAAAATGCGGGAAGGTTACAATAGAGATTCCCCTAAGGCTCCGAGGACGGCGCCAACTCAGGTGGGGGAGAATGTCATGGGCTGCTTTCCAGACATGCCCCATGACCCCTTGGCCGCGCCCCATGGCGGCCTAGCAAGCCTCACAATGCCTAGCGCCATGGTCGGCCCCGTGGTCTTGGCTGCGCCAAGTGACAAGCGCGCATGTGCCTCTGTCGCCCCACCGATGCCTCTCGCCAGCGCCCAAGGGCTGGCCAATGACAACAGCGCCGCGCGCCCTGACAATGCCGCGCGCGCAGATCCTGATGCCTCGCCAGCGCCCAGCTGCAGGCCCATTCCAGCAGCGCCTCGCGCACAGACCCTGATGCCAAGCACCAATGCCCAGCCTCAGGCCAGCACATCAAGTGTCGCGCGCGCCCACAGCAACGCACGCGCAGACCCGCAAGACAAAGATGCTGCCATCGGACTTAGTTTTTCCTTGTAATAATCTAAGTCCTTTTCATTGTAATCATAGACTAGTTTTCATCATTTTCATTTCAGTGTGCTTCTACAGCTTTATTAGGACTAGTCTTGTAATGTTGGTTTATTTTTTTAAGCATTATTAAGGGGGACCAAACAATCAAACATTTCAATCAGCATTTTCCGGTGTCTCTCCCCCTCGACACCACATCATTGTAATCATCATTTTCAGTCATCAATAAAATCATCATCAGCATTCAAAACCCAATTCTCTCTCAAGCTTCCGCAATTGCCCACGACATTGGTTTTCCCGCACGGCACTGACAATCTAGTCTAGCGTGCGGCGAGGACCTCATTGGCGGACAGCAACCGCACTGACATCGGTTGCTTAGCCCTACGTTGCCCTTCCAAAGATCATCAGGAAGGCGTTGCGTAACAGTTGGTATCAGAGCCTAGGCTCGACATCGGACGAGGGAAAACATTTGCCATCATCACCATTTCTGACCATGGTGAATCATGGGGAGCGTCTAGCATCCCTAGAAGAGACGGTTGACCGATTACGACCCATCGTAGAAACGGTGCCTGATCAAAGCAACAACCTAGTGCAAAGGTTGGACGACCTGGACCGCCGAATGCGGCAGGCCGAAAATGACATTGCAAACATCAGTCGTGACTCCGACGAGGACCTACAAACGGCAGCCATCGAAACTGCCAATATTCATGGCAAATTTGAGGACCTCCAACAGGAGCGTGCCGACGATTTAGCCCATCAGCAACATGAGGCAGACAGACTAACTGCCATGCAGCAAACCATAAACGACTTGACTGACAAGCTCAACGTTGTCAATGCTGCCTTACAGAGCCTACTTCGAGAAGGCGACCATCACATCAGGGGTGCAGCAAACCTCACCCCCATTCCACAAAAGCTTAAGATACCGGAGCCAAAGCCATACGACGGATCCCGGGATGCTAAAGAAGTGGAAAACTTCATCTTCGACATCGAACAATACTTCGATGCCGTGGGCCATTTGGAGGAATCCAAAAAGGTAGCGACTGCTGCCATGTATCTTCAGGGCGATGCCAAACTTTGGTGGCGGGTCAAACACGAAGCCATCAAGGCCGGTGAAGATACTCTCCAGACATGGGACGAATTGAAGGTAGCCATACGCCTGCAGTTCTTTCCCGAAAATGTGGAATACAACGCAAGGAGAAAGCTACGGGACCTCCGCCACACCAGATCAGTGAGGGAGTACGTGCGCGAATTCTCCGCACTCATGCTAAACATACGCGACATGGGGGACAAAGACAAACTCTTCGCATTCATAGAAGGTTTGAAACCTCATGCCCGTATGGAACTACAGCGACAACGGGTAGACACCCTGCCCAAGGCCATTCAAGCTGCAGAATGCCTTGGCGACTATCATTTGGGAACTCAGAATGACAGGCCCCAGCCGTCTGTCCGAGGGGGATCCAACGGGCACCATCCCAGCAATGGTGGCCCAAGCAAAAGTGGGGGAGATCGGAGTGCATCCAAAACTAAGACTCCTACCTCCAACAGCAACAGTGCTGCATCCATCAACAACAATCAGGGGAGAAAGCCTCCCTCAGAATGCCGTCATTGCGGCGGGGCACATTGGAACAATGAATGCCCAAACATCAAGGTCAATGCTCATCAGACTGTCGAGGATGAGACAGATGCATCAGACACATCTGAAGACAACCAGGTAGGCGCCTTCAATGCAATTGTTGGCTCTATCCCTCATGCCTTAGTGGGGACCAGTGCATGTCCTCCTAAGAAAACATCAGTCCCGATCACCAGGAAAGGGAAAGAAAAGATGGACGAAGGACCTCCTAAGCAAGCGAGGACCCTAATGTTCGTCGAATTGAAAGTGAACGGCAAGCCCCTTCACGCATTGATAGACACGGGTGCCACCCATAACTACTTGTCATCAATGCAAGTAGAGCGCCTAGGTCTTGTGGTACAAAAGAGCAAAGGCCGCGTCAAGGCTATCAACTCACCACCTCAGACATTGGGTGGAACAGCTACAAATGTCCCAGTGAAACTTGGCCCATACAAAGGAAGCATCGACCTGCGCATCGCAATCATATATGACTTCGACATCATAGTGGGTTTGGAGTTCATGAGGCAAACCAACACCATTCCAGTACCATTTGCCAACATGCTCCTGATGATGGGAGAAAACGGGGCCAAGCCTTGCACCATACCATGCTTTCCCATAAAGATGGCCGCTGAAAACATCTCGGCCATGCAGTTGGAGAAGGTAGTCAACAGACATGAACCCCAGGTTCAGGCTACCCTTCGCAGCAACAATCAGCCATCATGTCATCGACCTTAAAAGACTGGTGACGCTCATCATCGTGTGAAGACTTGTCAGCCATGCCACAAGGACAAGTCGGATCACTCATCACAGCCGGGACCCTCGCAGCCATCACATGTCCCTCATAGACCATGGGAAAGTGTTTCCCTCAAATTCATCACGGGATTGCCCCAAGTCAGCAATCTTGCATCCATCATGGTTGTCATAGATCAGTTCTCAGACTATGCAACTTTCATAGCAGCCCCGCAAAACATCTCAGCAGAAGATACAGCTCGACTCTTCTTCTCGCACATTGTCAAACATTGGGGCCTGCCCAAAAACATTGTTAGTAGGCGCGACTCACGCTTTACTAGCAACTTCTAGACCCATCTCTTCAGGTGCTTTGGGTCAACATTGAGTCACAACACAGACATCCATCCACCATCGGATGGCCAGACAAACCGGTTCGATGACATGCTGGAGGAATATCTCCGCAACTTCGCAACCGGATCACAGAAGCATTGGGTGAAGCTCCTGGATGCTGCTCAACTGTGTTTCAATTCTCAAAAGAGCCATCATACAAACAAGAGCCCTTTTGAAATTATTACCGGACAGCAACCGCTTCTCCCGCAAACGGTGAATGCATCAACCATGCCGAAATCTCCTCGAGCTGCCAACTTCTCGAGCGAATGGGAGCGCAACATGGAGATAGTGCGGAGCTATCTCATCAGGGCCCAAGAGCGGGCAAAAAGGTTCACCGAACAAAAGCGTTGCTTTTCCCAACATCAACCAGGGGATAAAGTAATGCTACGCATCCCAAAGCAGTACTTGTTTGCAGAAAGGACCCATGACCCTCGGCTGCAACAAAAATACATCGGGCCCCTGCCCATTGAAAAACGCATTGGGAAGTCCACATACCAGGTCAAAACTCCATCCTGGTGGAAGATCCATCCAGTCTTCCATGTCAGCCGCATGCAATCATTGCTTCGCTACAACAGCAAGCTCAAAGAACAGAGGGGCGCAGACCTCCCATCCAACAATCATCATCATCATCATCATCATCATAAGGCTCCGAGGACGGCGCCAACTCAGGTGGGGGAGAATGTCATGGGCTGCTTTCCAGACATGCCCCATGACCCCTTGGCCGCGCCCCATGGTGGCCTAGCAAGCCTCACAATGCCTAGCGCCATGGTCGGCCCCGTGGTCTTGGCTGCGCCAAGTGACAAGCGCGCATGTGCCTCTGTCGCCCCACCGATGCCTCTCGCCAGCGCCCAAGGGCTGGCCAATGACAACAGCGCCGCGCGCCCTGACAATGCCGCGCGCGCAGATCCTGATGCCTCGCCAGCACCCAGCTGCAGGCCCATTCCAGCAGCGCCTCGCGCACAGACCCTGATGCCAAGCACCAAGTGCCCAGCCTCAGGCCAGCACATCAAGTGTCGCGCGCGCCCACAGCAACGCGCGCGCAGACCCGCAAGACAAAGATGCTGCCATCGGACTTAGTTTTTCCTTGTAATAATCTAAGTCCTTTTCATTGTAATCATAGACTAGTTTTCATCATTTTCATTTCAGTGTGCTTCTACAGCTTTATTAGGACTAGTCTTGTAATGTTGGTTTATTTTTTTTAAGCATTATTAAGGGGGACCAAACAATCAAACATTTCAATCAGCATTTTCCGGTGTCTCTCCCCCTCGACACCACATCATTGTAATCATCATTTTCAGTCATCAATAAAATCATCATCAGCATTCAAAACCCAATTCTCTCTCAAGCTTCCGCAATTGCCCACGACATTGGTTTTCCCGCACGGCACTGACAATCTAGTCTAGCGTGCGGCGAGGACCTCATTGGCGGACAGCAACCGCACTGACATCGGTTGCTTAGCCTTACGTTGCCCTTCCAAAGATCATCAGGAAGGCGTTGCGTAACAGCAAGCGCGCATTCAAAAGGAAGAAGGAACGCGTCTCAGAAGAAGCAGTTTGGAAACGTTGTAGCATGCCCAATATAACAATTTTGATGAAAAAGCCATACCCCTGAAGAAACCATTGAAAGATTTAAAGAAGAAAGCCATGTTCCCAACAAATCAAGCAAAGTTATGAAAACTGGCATTTAGAAAAGGTGAAGGACCAGCATCATCTCCCAAGTTCACAAAATAAGGGCATCAGAGGAAAGCGCTAGCCGACAAGAAAGCAAGGCAACAAGAACAAGTTGAAGACGGATGAGATCTCATGATCCATAGTCTAGCTTAGCTTCTTGTTTTTCCTTTTAGAACAATGTAACAAGGAGATCAGTGAGCGGTAGCATCCTACAGCAACATGCAACAGCGCACAACAGCAGCAAGCACTACAGTCACACGGTAGTCCCAGCTACCAAAATTTCCCGAACTACATTGACCTGATTCCTGTTCGGCCCAGGATATGTAGGAAACCTCTGAAGCAAAGGTTCGGTCAAATCTTTTTCAAAAAATGCTTCACACGGAGTACTCAGACGAGCAAAAATCACCCGCTTTATCTTTGCGCGAAAACCCTTCGTGTCTTCGTGCAAAGAGGGGCAGCTGTAAGCACGTGATTTTTGCTTCATGGACAGTTGCTCCAAAAGAAAACAAAAATAGTGACAAATGACTCTGCTGTACAATATATCGTATGTTCGTGACGCGTGTTGTCAGTCATTGGTGGTTCGGTCCATGTTACATTTGATGCTATCAATCAAAAATACAAAGTATGTCTGTCCTGGTAATCAAACCGTAACTCGGTCGTTAAAAGAAAATTCAAAAATATATGTGCATCGTTCGTTCTAGGTTTTTAGTTAACTTACTTAAATATTTTTGTGATAATTGTGTTAAAATGTTACATTGTTGTTGGTTTTAATTTCATTGTTTTATTATTGTTATTTCATTTTTGTTTTAAAAGAAAAAATAAAATAAAAATATAATAGAGAACAAAAAGAGTGAATGAAAATCGGGTCAGGCCCAGGAAATAAAACAAAAAAATGGGCCCAAACCAGCACAAGTCCGGTCCAAACTAGGCCTGTCCAAGTACGAACCCAAACGACGTCGTTTCAGGGACGGTTGATCTGAGCCATTCATTTCCATTGATCCGATGGCCTTTATTGGCCCTCATGACCCGACCCATTCCCATTTTGACCGACCCCCCTACCTAACCAAACGGCACCGTATGGTTAAGCTTCCCCAATCCTGGCCATCAATTGTGATCAATCCAACGGCCAGGATTGAATCAGCCTCCCCGTATATAAGCCTTCTATCATACCCTACGCCCCCTATTCGAACCCCCCTCCACTCATCGTCTTCACCCAAACACTGAAGCCCCACCCCCAAACCCTAGCAGCCGCCCTAGCTTCCCTTTCACCAGAACCCGGCGGCACGAACGCCGGTGACCACCTCCTGAACACCCTAAGACCCCCTCACTCTCCTGAACATGGATCTGTTACCACCTAGCCTCGAATCACCTTCCCTCGTCTCGAATCTTCATTTGAAGATTCGAGTCGAACCCGGACCTATACCAAACCACCCCATCTTCATACCATACACTCCGCGGACCCTCCTCGTGACCAAACCAGACTTGGTTTGGTCCGAATCTACCCACAACTCCTAAAAAACCAGATCTAAAAATCCAGACCTTAGAACACATGCACCTGGGGAATCCGGCCGGTCTTGAAAGGGGTTTGAGGTTTAATGGATCTTAACCAAGGTGTTCTCATGTGAGAACACCCTGGTTAAAATTTGTTCGGCCTCAAATGGTCAAAGTTGAGTCTGATTTGGGTCTGTTTGGTTTAAACATTTTTCGGTAAGTTTTCCTTTCCCTTTGTTTAGTTCTAATTAAGTTGTCAGCATGTTTTGTTGTGTTTGTTTGTTCTTTTGTTATTTTTCTGATTTCTTCCGTCCTTGTAAAGACCTTTTTATTTGGTCGATTGTCTTCTGTGTATGTTTTGAACGTATTCTGTGATATACATGTTCGATTAGATTAGTCGACGCATAAATAGTTCATATAGGTTCCCAATAATTGAACAAAAGTTGTTTGATGCCTGTAGGTCCCTGTATGTGTTTGTTTATTTGAACGACTGATTATTACCTGTTATAATTAGTATAGTCGACTCGATAAACGTCGTCGATTAGTTTTCTATAACTAATGGATCGAATGAGCTAATAATGTCACATGACTAATTGAACCTTGTCACTGACTGAATGCCCAGCATTGTCTGAAATAAGTTTGTTTGCATTGCAAAAATGACTGAAAAGGTTCAGTCCAGGGTAGTCCTGAATTTGAGCTTTCACGAGTTCAAAATACCCTGATGATGCAATGGGCAGGGCAGTAATAATCAAGGTTAAGCAGGGGTATTTTGGGGTGTTAAAAAGAACAGAAGTAATTAGTTTAAGTGAGCTGACAAATGGGGTACTGAATTAGGATTAAATTAATGCCAATGGGGGACCAGACCTAAGAGTATGGGAATTAATTGAATACTTAACTAAACCCATAACCCTTGATTAGAGTAATGAGACAGGGCATGGGGGCTGATTAAGGATTCCGAGAAAGATGCCTTTAGGCATGGGGAGTTAAGGGGTATGGGCAGCTTGACTGCACTGGATTGTTGGCTTATAAATAGGCCAGTTGAGAACTTAAAAGGGGCTGGAAAATTTTTAGTCTGAAGAGAGGTCTTGTGAGTTTAAAGAAAAAGACTGAAAACATAAGTTAATTTCCAGTAAACACTGTAACCAAACACTGTCTGAAAAGTTGTATAAGAGTTCATATTGGTCAAGCTGTCTCGGCCAAGTTCTGTGGTTTGCATTGACTGAGCTGCTTGTGATTGTTGAACTGTTGGTGTTGCTGCATTGAATACTCTGGTATTGCTGTTGTTTCATCACTCTTTCCTGGGATTGCTCATTTGGTGCTCGACTATTTGCTGGTTTTCTTTGTTCTGGGAAATATTGCTGGTTGTCTGTGGGCTGTGGAAAACATTTGTGGTTGTTGGATTGTTGCTGTGTTATTGCTGTTTATCTGCTGTTGCTGTATTTGCTGCATACCACTCAGCTGACAATTCTCCTTCTTCTTCTGCTTTGCTATACCAGGTACACGATTAATAGTGCCAATGTAACTTGAGAGTTTAAGCGTGAATATAAAAGAGAAGAGCTGAAGTTGTTTATTTCGTACATAGACTGTTATATTGAACCTCATTTAATGTATAATAGTTTACATTCTTGTTTAGATACTGAAGGTAGCCTGTGTGCCCAGTAGATATCAATATATGGTGATTGAATGTTAGTTTGTACATGTAGGCTGATAGATAAAAGGGGTCCCCAATGCAGTAGGTTGTATCTTAGGTTTTATAGGGTTAGCATGTCCTTAAATACATAGAACTATCCATGTTAGTTAATTTTGTGTCCTTTTGATAAATTGTCCCCCTATAATTGGCAAACCATTGCCTTAAAATAAACGGCGCAAGCCTGCACTTCTCAACCTCACGAAGGTCGATCCCGGATCAAACGAACCCAACAGGCTTTCATCAGAAAGGCATCGGCCCAGGTCCAGCCGATACTGTGTGGGCTGGGTTTGGGCCCACAATGCTCGATTAGCTGCCCATGTGCATGGCCATGTTTTCTTACTCTGCAAAGGCACTCGGAATTCCGTTATAATAACCTGCAAGCATGTAATTGAGTAGGGTCATTTTTATTCTCAACTAATGGAGACAAATGCGACAAGAAACGTAGTTGCTATAGGATATCCTTTTATAATAAAAACGAGATGAGCCTCGACAAATAAAAACGCACAAGCTACGGGGCCCTCGCTAAATGTACATTATCGAAGCATTCAGTTTTTCAGGACGGGCCGTTTAGCAAACCTCACGGCCCTCCCAGAATAATAACGCGATAGCCTCTTTAAGCGCGTATTTAATAATTTTACCTTCTTAAAATCGGGTGCGCATTTATGTGACCCAAATCCAAATCTCGACGGATTCGAAATGTATTTCTAATCACGAGTACATTGATTGTGACGTGGTTCGAGATGCATGTCCATGACGTCGCAAATTCCTTTTAAAAGTAGAACGAGACGAGCCTCGTCAAACAAAAATGTACACAGCTGCAGGGCCCTCTAACTGTATATATATTAAAACACTTAGAATTCGGGACAGGCCGTTTAGCGAATTTTTCGGCCTTCCCCAAAACAACAATACGCTAGTTGCTTTAGGCGCGTCTTAATAATTTATTCTCCTTAATTCGGGTGCACATTTATGTGACCCAAATCCAAATCTCAACCGAGTCGAGATATGTCAACAACCACGGGTGCATTGATGTAACATGGTTCGAGATATGTTTTCACGACGTTGCAAGTCTTATAAAATAACAGTAAATGATAAAAGCGGTTAAAAGTTAAATTTTGCACATAAGTTCACACTTGTATAAAATCAGATAATCAAGCCGAATATAACAGTTGAGCGACCGTGCTAGAACCACGGAACTCGGGAATGCCTAACACCTTCTCCCGGGTTAACATAATTCCTTATCCGGATTTCTGGTACGCGGACTGTAATATAGAGTCATTATTTTCCTTGATTCGGGATTAAAATTGGTGACTTGGGACACCCTAAATCTCCCAAGTGGCAACTCTGAAATAATTAAACCAATCCCGTTTCGATTGTCCTTTAATTGGAAAAAACTCCCCTGCACCCCCGCGGGTGCGGAAAAAGGAGGTGTGACAGATAGAACGAAGAATATTTCACCAGAATTATTCTACATACATGATCTTCAGGAAAATTGTGACATTGATGTGCATCAAATTAGTTCAAGTGACAATCCAACAGATTGTCTTTACCAACATCAATTTTTGAGAATATGATATACAAGATTGGAATGCGGAGACTCAAATATTTGAAATAAGGTTTTCTTCAGAGGGAGGAAAATGCGCGTTGTACTCTTTTTTCCTTACTAAGGTTTTTCCCACAGGGTTTTCCTTATAAGGTTTTTAATGAGGCAACCAACAATGCGTATTATTAAATATGTGTACTCTTTTTCCTTCACTAGGATTTTTTTCCACGTGGGTTTTCCTAGTAAGATTTTAATGAGACACATTATCTTTTAATGAACATCCAAGGGGGAGTGTTATAAATATATTATATTATGGATGTTTATTTAGTACTCCGTTGTAAATAAACTTCCTGAAGAAGCTTATCCATATGGGACTCCACCGTAAATATGTTTATCTATTTAAGTACTGTATTGAAAATAAGCTTCTTGAAGAAGCTTATCACTTCGATACCCGGTTATGGATAAACATTACCCCCGGTAGAAGATTATCCATACCGGGTATAATAAGCTTATCCTTTCAGTACCCAGTTATGGATAAACATTACCCCCGATAGAAGATTATCCATACCGGGTATAATAAGCTTATCCTTTCAGTACTCCGTTATGGATAAAAATTGCTCTCACTAGAAGATTATCCATATCTGGTATAGTAGCAGCTTACACAACAACTTCCTTTATAAATAGAAGAGATTTCAGTTCATTGTGTACATCAGTTTGAATTCGAATAATATATTAATTTCTCTCTATACTTGTCTTTACTTTATAGTCTTTATTTTATAATAAGGGTGTATTTGTTATGGGTTTTCACAAAATATTTTTAATTTTTTCATGTGGTTGGTCACTTGCTCTTATGAATTTATCTAGTAAAATAATTTTTCTTTATTTTAAGACAAAAAAGTCACTAAATTATTTATTTACTTCTCCAAAAGTCATACACCACCATAAAATCACTTTTTATAGAAAAGATAATTTTATCCATATCAATAAATCTGCAATGTTAAAAAGTTATATAAAAGTATTAAATTAATTTATTTGAGTTATATAAAATTATATAGGACTTTAAAATCCAAAAATATCAATATAATAGGACTCATCAGATGCTTCAGTTTAATTATTTTTCAGATTTATTATATAAAATTAAAGTATTTGTCAAGTTGAAAAAACTCTTAAGGTACATAATTTTTTTGTAAGAAGATTAACGGTGAAAGAAATTACAGTTAAGAGTCAAATCGGTAAAACTAAATTCAATTGTGTTGCGGAAGCCAAATGTATATAGTGTGAATAAGTCACAACTACTATATCAAAAAATTATGACAGCCACCAAATAATAAATAAGACAATAAAGCAACAATAAAGGAAACACCAAAATTTACGAGGTTCGGCTAATTTTGCCTACTCCTCGGACACAACCAATATTTTATTCCACTCCAAAAAGACAAGTGAAATAATACTAAAGAGAGAAGATACAAATGTCTTAAATAGATGAGAAGACAAATGAGAGGTGTGTTTAAATCCTAAACATTAGGCCTTCTTTTATAGGGGGAAAAACCCTCCCAACTCTTCTCCCAACCGATGTGGGGGCTTTGGCATTTTGCCAAACTTCAACAAATCTCCACCTTGGCAAAATTTCACATCTTCAATTCTCTCTCAATAACAATTTTTGGTTGTGTCTTCATCTTCAATCTTCAGTGTTCAACAATGTTGATCAACTCCAAACAATGTTGAAACTTGATCGTAGTCACCACTTTTGTCAGCATATCAGCAGGATTCTCTGTAGTATGAATTTTCTTCATCGTGACTCCACATTCTTCTATGATTTCTCGTACAAAATGATACCGAACATCAATGTGCTTCGTCCTTGCATGATAAACTTGGTTCTTCGCTAATTGAATAGCACTTTGACTATCACAAAAAATTGTGATACCTTTTTGTTCAACACCAAGCTCCTTTAGCAATCCTTGAATCCAAATTGCCTCATTCACAGCTTCTGTAATAGCCATATACTCTGCCTCTGTTGTAGACAAATCCGGTACATATCGAACATCTGTTACTGTTCTGATCATTCCATCATGGTTCCTTAATCGTATTAAACCAATTCTATATGAGGTAAGAGGGCTGTTGTCCGCTGTGTGGATGACTCTATATTTTCCCTTTTGAAAATCCACGAAACAGTCCCTGTTGGGATACATATGATAGCTACAAGCCGAGTCCATCAACCATATGTCTGATGATGTTGATGACTCTGTTGTAACTAATGAGAAGTCTGAATCATCACAATTAGCTACATTTGAATCCATAATGGCCTTTCCATTGTTATGTTTGGCCTTATTCTTCAACTTCGGACAGTCTTTCTTCCAGTGCCCATTTTCTCGACAAAAGGCACATTCATCTTTGCTGGGTCTGGATCTTGACTTGGATCTTCTCTTCTTTGTCCTCATTTTATTTTGAGGACGACCCCTCACAAATAGTGCTTCTCCTTCTCCGCCCTTCTGTTTTTCTCGCTTTCTTTGTTCATAGCTGTACAAAGCCGAACAAACTTCTCTGAGAGAAACTTCGTCATTTCCATGGAGTAGAGTAGTTTCAAGGTGCTCGTACTCATCAGGAAGTGACGTCAACAACATCAAGGCCAAGTCACCATCATCATAAGTTGTATCCATATTTTGCAAATCTGTGACCAACTTATTGAAACTGGTGATATGTTCATTCATCGTGGTACCAGGAACATAGGTGAAGTGAAACAGTCTCTTCTTCATGTACAATTTATTTTGACTGTTTTTCTTCAAAAATTTATCCTCCATTGCTTTCCATAATTTACTTGCAGAAGTTTCCTTTGTGTATGGATATTTCTGCTCTCTAGCAAGGTAGGATCGAATGGTACAACAAGCAACACGGTTGATAATTTTCCAATCTTCTTCCCCAATAACATCTGGTCTCTTTTCTTCAATGGCAAAATCTAGCCCTTGTTGAAAAAGGACATCTAGAACCTCGCCTTGCCACATCCCAAAATGCCCGAACCCGTCAAAAATTTCTACCGCAAATTTCGCATTTGACACAATTCTTGTCATAAGCGAAGATGCCAATGATGACGTATTGTTGACACTTGATGTAGATTCTTCTTGTTTATTGTTTCCCATATTTGACACAAATATTATTTAATAGCTGACGACACAAATCAAGATTATTTCCTTTCTGATGTAGAAGATCAGACTAAGCTGCAACCACAGAGCATACTCAGACAGAACCTTGACTCAGTAACCAAGATAAATCTTTTCTGATGTGGAAGATCAGACTATGCTGCAACCACAGAGCATACTTAGACACTACCTTGGTTCTGATACCAATTGTTGCGGAAGCCAAATGTATATATTGTGAATAAGTCACAACTACTATACCAAAAAATTATGACATGCACCAAATAATAAATAAGACAATAAAGCGACAATAAAGCAACAATAAAGGAAACACCAGAATTTACGAGGTTCGGCTAATTTTGCCTACTCCTCGGACACAACCAATATTTTATTCCACTCCAAAAATACAAGTGAAATAATACTAAAGAGAGAAGATACAAATGCCTTAAACAGATGAGAAGGCAAATAAGAGGTGTGTTTAAATCCTAAACATTAGGTCTTCTTTTATAGGGAAAAAATCCCCCCAACTCTTCTCCCAACCGATGTGGGACTTTGGCATTTTGCCAAACTTCAACAAATTGTAGTAAAATATTGATTCAATTCTTTAAACTTTACATAGCAACTACCAATTTTGTATAACAAATTTTAACATTGTGTATTTATTGATATGGGCAAAATTATCTTTTCCTGTAAAAAAAATAAGTGACTTTTATGGTGGTGTATGACTTTTAGAGGAACAAATGAGTAGTTTAGTGATTTTCTTGTCCTAAAACAAATAAAAGTGATTTTGCTAGGTAAAATCATCAACTTGAGCGACCATCTAGGAAATTAACTCTAATATTTCAAGTTGATTGTCTCAACCCCACCTTCAACCCTGACCCATGTCCCCAGACCCCAGCCTCAACCCTGTCGAGGGCGAAGCTAGGTAGGCAGCAGGGTTCGATCGAACAACACACACACACACACACACACACACACACACACACACACACACACACACATATATATATATATATATATATATATATATATATATATATATATATATATATATATATATATATATATATGAAATTTCACTAGTGGGGTCAGGGGAGGGTAGTATGTACGCAGACTTTACCCTATATATATATATATATATATATATATATATATATATATATATATATATATATATATATATATATAATATTAGTTGTTGAATCCCCTTAACTTCTTTGGGTGTTTTCTTTTTTTATTTTTTGAATCTCCTTAATGAAAATCGTACTTTTACCGTTGACCCTGATATCTTATCGCACCTCAGCCCACCCCACCCCACCCCATGCCCCCTCACCCAATCCCAATTGACACCCATCCCCCCGCCACCCCGCCTTCCTCAACCCCTCAATTTAGTCATCAATTGTTTTTAAAGAAAACATTTTTCGTAAATTTTTCTATATACTACATAAACACTTAATTATGTTATTTTATCCTATTTGTTTCTTTTAGGAAAATATGAGTTAAGTTTGATTGATGATTGGATTAAAATGATATTAGTTAAATGTCTTATGTATCCTTCCAATTTTATTGAAGGCATCAAGGTAATTGGACTATTACATAACCTTATTATAATTATATGCATGTGCCATACCTAACTTTTTTCTATATCCTTCCAATTTTATTGAACCACTTTGATGAGACCATACTTAATTTTGACGTACTAATCTTTGCTAATTTTGTGCTAACAAGTGGGTCAAGTCTTTTCATTTACTATCCTGTAAAATTGCCTTTCGATTGACTAAATCAAATTACTTATCACTATAGAAAGCAATTTGACAGTAAAATTGGACCAACCACTTCACTTAGCAAAACTAGGACCAGTCACTCTTTAATTAATTAGTAACACTAAGATGACATTTGGTGGTTTGTTCACATCAATTCAATAATTTCAACCCATAATTGATTGCTTTATTAGTATTTAATTAACATCAAAGGAAGCTGACTCCAACGCCACTTTCTTTAGATTTCATTTCACTTTCACGTGTACCTCATGATTTTTGGGTAAGTGCACATATAGTCATTCTCATGCGTAATTAGTCAGTACTTATTTTGTCCTAAAAATTTAAATTAAAAATTTTAATTCTAAGATAATTCAGGATATTTTTATCCTGAAAAATTGAAATCCAAAACGTATTGGCTAATTTCTAAATAGCTTTAGAATGACTATCTGGTGTCATTTCTATTGATTTTTGGTGTTCGTTTCGAGTCATCTTTTAACTACTCTGAATTTACAAATCTAGTTATAGATAACTATTGTTTGCTTTTCTTTTGGTAATTACATTTTTTTATTAATCGCCAACTGTGCATTTACAAAACCCAGCTAGGCGTTGAAAATAAACAGAACAAAACTCAGATAGGCCAAACATGAAAAGAAAAAAACTCGTTATCCATAGGTCATAGAAAAAACTTTATTTTATGTAATTGTATTCATAGCTCATTTAATTTCCTATTTGAGAAAACGGTATATCACTTTCGTATACTTTGTCCAATATTTTAGCATCGTATGAAACTTAAAGTGTGTGTGTATATATATATAATTTTCCTGGCGTCAATTGTTATCATCATTTTTATTCCTGAATATTTAAATTCTAGACATATCGTATGCTCTTGAAATATTCTCGAATTTCACCTCTCCCTAAAGAAAGAAAGATAGATAGGAAAGAAAGAAAAAGAAAATAACCAATATAACAATTATAATGCAAAAAGTAAGTGACGGTAAAAACTTACTAGTATCGGATATTGTTTATATTAAAATTATATTAAAAAAATGGAAATCTTAAATAAAAAAAACAACAAAAGGAAAGATAAGCATCGAATAAAAGATGTGTAGGTCATGGTAGCCACTAACAAGTAAGTAGTGGTAGGTAAATTGGTCTATCAATCTTTTTCTTACATGCACGTTAACAAACATATTGGTCTTTCAACGTATTCTATTATATATACTCCACGACTCTCTATAGTTCTGTGCATATATCATTTCTGTTGTTTTTCATAAAGAAACTCCACATATATTTTTTTTCATTTGTCTCTATTGGATTTTTTTTACTAAAATTCTTTCTTTTAAACTTGCGAAATGAAATAATGAAACCTAAATATTAATTTTCATATCATGATATAGATTCATCGGTTTAATTCCATATGAGGTATCTTTATTAGTTCATTTAAAAAAGAATGACGTTTTTAAATATTTAAAAATAATTTGACATAAATTTTTAATTATATATTTAATATAATCTTTTATAGTCATACAAGTATTTCACCATATAATATTTTTATAGCCATAAAAAAATTATGTTATATTTAAGACAATAAGTTAAAAGAAATTATTTTTTCTTGAATTCTTTTTCTAGCAAATAATGCCGTATAAATTAAAATCGAGGGAGTAAGAATTTTTCCTCTCTCGTCTTTTTTGTGTGTGTACGTGTCAGCGCGCAGGATTATACTTTACTGTGCGTGTTTCAAAAGAAAGGGACTAAGGACTATATTAAACTATGGCTTAAAATAAGTAAGAACAATCATATGAAACAGAAATATAGAACAAATGGCCACACATAATTGAAAGAATTTGTGATAGAAATGGACATAAAGCAAGAATACAAAACAATCAATATCAAAAGGAAGGTGCTCATTTATTTTTTAGGGACAACTATACGAGTATCTCCAGCTGGGAAAAATAATGGGTCCAAATTGCTGGCTCTTAGCTAGAAAAAGTCAGTTATTCCAGCCGCAAAAAACAACTAATTATTACATTATAAAATTTGTTGCTGTATTTCCATTTCTCATTTGCAGAAAAATTTCTTGCAAGTGGAAAAGGGTAAAAGCCAAGTCCATAATAACTTTAAAAAAGTCAGCATAATTTTTCATAATTAAATTTGACAAATATTATTACCATTTTAATCAAACATGTCTGAAAACACACACATATTTGGAGTGTCTAATAGGAAAGGGCCTAAGTTGAAGTGCTAAATTTAACTCCTTATGTATTTGGAATTTTAGATTCTAGAAAATAACTAAAGAAAAAAATTATTTTTTTTAAATTTTTGGTTCTTTTAAAGCTGCTTTACAACAGCAACAACAACAAACTCAATGAAATTCCATAAGTAGGGTCTGAGAAGAGTAATGTGTACACAGACCTTACCCTTACCTTATGAAGTTAGAAAGATTGTGTCCGAAAAACTCTCGGCTCTTTTAAAGCTGCATTTGGTGTCAGTACTTTAGGACTCGATGTACATTTGCTTTTGATTTAATCAACCGAAACAATTGCTAAATATTGATGATTTATTTAACTCAGGATTCTTTACTGACTAATGACCAAAAATATTGATCTGTGTTCAGTATTCTATTGACTGAAAATGGTATTCTTGTGTCGTGAAATTGAGCATCGGGTTCCTTTGAAGTCGGGTTTCTAGATCCATGTTCATAGGGCAAAGATCAGTTCAGCTCGTGACCGAAATTATTTATATAGGGTAACTGTTTGACCAAAAAATATTGCACTCTTTGTTAAATTAATTAAAAGATAACTAAGGTAAAATGTGAATCCTAGTCAAGTATAATAATTCTAAATTCTTAAATCTAGCTAAGTGTTTAAATGGTACTTAATGTCCGGAATTGGTTATTAAATTATTAAATGCACGTTTGGGAGAATAAAGGAGGAATGAATGATGAGCAATAAATATGGAAAATGACAATGTAAATAGGAAGAACAATTCACCCAAATATGAATGATGTGGAAGATTCTTCCTCCTAACAACAAAATAGGCAATAAGTAGGAAAATGAACAATGCTTTCTTGGATCGTGTGAGTAGAAAGGAAGAATAACCGATAAAATCAATCACTATGGAAAGGTAAACTTTTGTATTTTCTCTCAAGAGTCAACTTCTCACAATAGTCGATCTCCCGCACCCCTTTTCCTCTCTCCTCTTTTCTATTTATATGGAATGTTCTTCAAAAACCCTAAAAAAGTACAGCAAAGAGAATATTCCGATCGCTAATCCCAATACTACACTAGCCGTTGTTCCTACTCTTCGTTACTCGACCTCGGCTTCAACGGCTTGCTCAACAACTGCTCATTGTTAGGCTTTAGTCGATCTCGGCTTGGCCGCTCAAATAGAAACACAGTCTTATTACTTAACGACCTTTCCACGCCTGATTTTCTAAGCCGAATTTTTGCCCATACAGTAACCGCAAAAGTATATAACATTTATATACATATAAATCTATACATATAAATATATATATTCGACTATTATTTGAGAGCAGCTATATAGTAAGTATTATTTTTCTTTTTTCATACAGATTCAACAGGGCCCATTTACCTCTAAGTACGGTTCCTACTCATTTTAGGTCCCATCAGTTGTGATCGTGGGTTCTATCAATTAATCTGTGGGCTTGCACTTCTCGACAATGATTAGTCCTAAGTGGGCCAGCTAACACATAGCAAATTATGGGCCAGTTGTGAAAAGAAGGGATCAAATTGAGAATATCTGCCCATTGTAAATGAAGAATTAGCACAAATAGTCGTCCTCCTAATCTCTTAAATTGAAAGTAGCCGGTAGATATATAGTATAAGTACAATTTATGTATACTTTTTATATAATTAATGTGTAATTTATGTATATCGGCTAGAAAAAATAAATATTAAATCTGATCGACTGTTTGTGTAACCTGCAACTGTGGTTATCGTTTTCTTTTTCTCTTATTCTTCTTTAATGTTGTTTCTATTTTTACTATTATTTGTCCTACTATTACATTTATCTTCAATCAAAGTAAGCAAGATATATATTGACTGTAAGATTGGAGGAGGAAAACAACTTTGATCACGCCCAACTATGCCTTATAAAAAGGACACGCGGACGTTGCAAATATAATTTGAGTATTTAGCTCAGAGTCGAACCCACAAGGAATTAACCTATCAATTACTCTTGTTAGACTTACTAAATTCTACGAAATCAACTTCCCAAACGTTTGAATAATAGTTGAGAATATTTTTACTAACTATGACAGACTGCAATTAAGTAAGCAAAATTAACTAAGATTACGTTGTAAACAATTACGATAAGGATCTAGGGTTATGATTTCTCCTATTGATGGAATCCCTTCCGGTTATGTTTCACATAAATTCACCAACCAGTCTCTATCAATCATGAACACTCTTATTACCGTAAATCTCTCCCGAGTAATCACGACAATTTACTAGACGCACTCTCCCGAGTTACGCTAGCTAGCTTTATTTATTGTAGCTCACTTTATATTGCACCCAAGGCTTCGTTATCCCTAATCCCGCCTTTAAACCCTCAGTTATTGATCCCTCATATACTTTGGGAGTGTGTTGTTCAACAATTACCTAAATATGCACTCTCTCTCAAGTTATGCACACTAAATAGGCACAACTAATTGAGGATCCTGTCAATTAACTACAACAAGTACATAGTTGAACAAAGAGAGATTAAACTAGGCAAACTATATTAACATAACAAGAAGTTCATCCTTCAATAGGTTCCATCAAAACCCTAGACTAGGAAATTAGCTACTCATGACAAAACAAGATAAAACTACTAAATTATTCATAATGGGTAATTGAAATAATAAAAAGAAGATAGAAGAACTTTAATGTTTTGTTACTCTTCTCACACTTGTTCTTGCCTCCAAAGTAGTCTAAAAACAAGCTTAACATTGTTTTGGACGAGCTTCTAAGGTTTATAAGGGTTTGGAACAAGATTTTCCCGAATTACACTTTGGTCCCCAAACTTCTGGCACGTGAACAGTTCACCGCGGTCGCGGCTCGACCGCGGTGAACGCTAAACATTCTGCCGCGGTGGATTTCACTCAGTCCATTTTTGCTTCTTTGTGCTCGGGTACTTCTTGATTGGGCGTTTTCTTCACATTACTGACTCCAAAACACTCCGTAGTGCTTCCTCACGTAGATTATTCCCTGCGAAGCAAAAGAACACCATTTAGAGAATTTTGTTGTCAATTCGCCTATAAAACAACAATAAAATATGGTAATATTAAGGTTTAAATATCATCTATATAGCCTAATATCAACACCCAACAATAAAAAAAATGTTGTATTAAGGTAGTGACTCTAACATGGTTAGAATGTGTAACTTGTTGGCTTTTGCTGAAGAATATTGGAAAATTTGTAAAAGTAAGCAAGTAGTCTCGATGGGCTGGTCACCTCCTAAAATTGGATGGGTGGCTTTGAATAAGAATGGGCCTTTTCGAAGAAATATTATGATGGGGATCGCTATCAGTGTTTTTCTGTTATGACTCAAAATTTCACCACAGGCATCGTGATGTCTCTTAATCTCTAAGACTAAGTAAGCCGATCATAATAACAATTCAAGCCACCCCTCCCTTTTTTTTAAGATAGAATCAAAACCAAGTGTCTAAACTAACAACGAAATTATTCAAACAAACTCCCAAAACTGGTAATACTGAGTCACGAACTCTAACCGAATACATGAAATGATCTTAAGGAAATCGAATATACAATATTATTCGAATAATAATTGACAGTACGATAAAATAGAAAGACTCCAAGGGATTGCGACGACCAAGCATCTCTACCTTGAATTCTCGCGATCACATTCTAACTCTATCCGAGTCTGATATCTCCAATACCTGGCTCTGCAATAAAATATGCAGAAGTGCAGTATGAGTACACCACAACCCGTACCCAGTAAGTATCAAGACTAACCTCGGTGGAGTAGTGACGAGGTACAGTCAAGACACTCACTAATCAATTACCATGTGCAGTGTAGCAGTATATAATAATAATAGAAAATAGCAATGATATAAACAACAAGGCAACAAGAACACCATAAATATTTCTCAAACATAAGGATCACAAATACAAACAATTAATCAAGTTCCTCAAATATACGTCTTTCAAATGTAAGAACTTCAACTATAAATCTTTCAAATATAAGTTTTTTTAATTAAAATCCTTAGAATATAATCCTTTCAAATAAATACACATTACGAATATACTCCCTTCAAATAAATATCTTTTGAATATTATTCTTTGAAATAAAAGCCACCTTGTGACACCTCATTTCATTATCATAAAAAAATGGATCTCAGCCCACTTTCACATTTCCACAGCACCTTGTGCCTATATTTCTATCAATCACGTGCAAAAATTATCAATATATAAAAATCTACGCGATCAATTTTCTTTAGAAATAGTTTGAGTGAAGAAAATGACATTGCACTTAAATTAAAGCATCAGATAATACTGACTTGGATGTAAAACTTATTAATTTAAAACGTAATAGTAACTTCTTTTATTTAAAACAACCCAGTCATCGAAAATCAGTAAAAACCAAAAATATAAATCTTTAGAGTCTCGTACTAAAAAGCCAAAGCCAACACAATATAACAAGGAGCACAAAACACATAATAATAAAGTCAACTAGTACATCATGGAAGAAGAGAAGAATTTACATACCACGGAAAAACAAAATAACCAAAGGAAAGTACAGCCATAGAAAAAAAATATCAACAAAGGGCACTCCCGAGATACCGTCTCGTAGTCCCAAAAGTAAATGCTCAACATGGGATCTCCCGAGGTACCGCCTCTATAACAATCCGACCGGTCGTTTTGAGCATCTGTACTTCGCTTGATTGTTAGAGGGCATGACTAGCTCTATATGATGTATTATGACTTAAGTGAATCGTCGGTTTTGGTTTTTCAAGGTATTCAGAATTAGTTTGGAAGAATGATTCTCACCTTGAAACTTGTAATTTGAAAGGTTTGACCAAGTTTGACTTTTTAAAATTTGACCTTGGATTGGATTTCTAATGGGTCTGTTAGCTCGTGGGTGATTTTGGACTTAAGAGCGCATCTGAATTGTGATTTGGAGGTCCGTAATGGAATTTGGCTTGAAATGGCGAAAGTTGGAATTTTAGAAAGTTTGACCGGGAGTGAACTTTTTGATATCGGAGCCGGTTTCCAATTTCAGAAGTTGGAGCAAGTTCGTAATGTCAAATATGACTTGCGTGCAAAATTTGAGGTCAATCGGACGTGATTTGATAGGTTTCGGCATCGGTTGTGGAAGTGGAAGTTTCAAAGTTCAATGATTTCGAATTGAGGTGTGATTCGTTGTTTCAATATTGTTGTGTGTGTTTTGAGGCCTCGAGAAGGTCCGTGTGATGTTAAGTGACTTTTTGGTATGTTTGGATGTGGTCACGAGGGGCTCGGGTGAGTTTCGAAATATTTTGGAGATTTTGGCCAAGGCTGGTGGTTGCTGGTTCTGGTGTGACCGCACCTGCAGCTGGTTTGTGCAGGTGTGACGGCCGCAGAAGGGACCAAGGGGTTGCAGAAGCGGAAATATTGCTGGGAGCAGGGACCCACAAAAGCGGAGATTTGCTTCGCTAGGCGCATATGCGGTAGGTTGAGCACATATGCGGTTGGCAGTGCAGAAGCGATATTTGGGTGCGTACATGCGAGTGCGCAGATGCGGAATTTCTGGGTAGAAGCTATAAAAATTGAGGTTTTGGTTATTTCTTTATATTTTGAGATGTGAAACTCGGACTGAGGCGATTTTTGGAGCAATTTTTATCACAAAGATTAGAGTAAGTGTTCTACACCAGTTTTGAAATTATTTCATGAATCTATCTTCATTTTTAGCAATTGGTTGATGAATTGAAAGAGGAAATTGGGGGTTTTTGGCCTAAAGTTTCATAAAATGAATTTTTGAGTTTTAAACACCGAGTTGGAGTCGGATTTGAGTGAAACTAGTATGGTTGGACTCGTAATTGAATGGATTATCGGATTTTGTGAGTTTTGTCGAGTTTCGAGGCATGGGTCCGTGTGTAATTTTTGACCGGATTTGGGATTTGACTTATCTTTATCAATTGTAATTTCTTCCTTGGGCTTTATCTGATGTATTTGAGTTCCTTTTGGCTAGTTTTGAGCCGTTCGGAGGTCGCTATCAGCGTGATGGCATTCTTGGAGCATCATTTGACTTGCTCGGTGTCGGAATCGGCTTGTTTAAGATAAGTAACTCTTCTAAAATTAGTGATGAGGGTATGAAACCCCGAATTATGTGCTATATGATTGGTTTTGAGGTGATGCACATGATAGGTGACGGGCGTGTGGGCGTTCACCCTATGACTTGTGACTCTGTTATTTCTAGGGCACTCTTTAGTGGCCCACTTTGTTGATATTTGTGTTTTTCACCATGTGATAAAGTAATTGAGCTGTACCTCATGCTAGATATCATGTTTAGTCTTTATACTAATATTATTGGGACCCCTATCGATCCTTTCTTGCTGTCATCTCATTGATATTTTGTACTCAGTCACATTCATGCATTCATATCATATCTCTGCCTTAGTTGTCACTTATTGATACATCATATCATTATTTTCGGGTAAGTTTTCATGGCATAGTGAGCCTGTGGGTGAGACTGGAGATATTGATGACTAAGTGAGGCCGAGAGCCTAAATATGAGTGACAGTTATGGGATCGGGCTGCATACCGTAACATGTTTGATTGATTATCGAGTATGGCCGAGGGCCTGATTGATTTATGCCATAATTGGCTTGTTATAGAGCTTGTCCGTAGGAGCCTCTCCGGAGTATGCACACCCATAGTGGGTGCGGTTGATTGTATTCAAGGATAGATCTTCCCTTGGTATGGAGATGGATCTTCTCCATTAGGCTGGATTGGCCTGTTTCATCGGTACTGGAAACTGATGCTCATAGATGTATATATTTCGGGATGGATCTTCCCTGGGCCGTATGAGGCATATACAATACCAAGTGGTTGAACATTTATATATATACCTAGAGATGGATCTTCTCCATGGATCCGGAATGACATTTCCTCGGTACTGAATGGCTTATAGTCAGTGTTGTATATATTTCGGGATGGATTTCCTTGGGTGGTATAAGCCATATACAGTACCAAGTGATTGAGTATGATGAGTGGAAAACGGAATATAGTGAGGTTGAGCTCTCTGATAGTGTGAGTACATGTTTCATCTTTGAGATATATGGCATTGGCATGCATATATGGCATATATGCATAGAGACGCATTTTCCTCATGTTGTACGGTACCACATCATTTATAACCTTTTTACACACATTTATATGTGGGCATAGAGTGGTATTTCACACTTATTATTCAGAAAGGAAATGAAACATTTTTAACGTGGAAAGGATTTTCAGGAAAATTATAGTTTTCAAACCATCTCATAATTTTTTGACGATTTTGATAAAGGATTTGGTTTTCGCTGATATTCTTGAAAAATAGAACTAATTTTTGGAAGACTGTGCAAAAGCTGAACATTTTTATTCTCTAAGGTTATTTCCTTGTTGGACGTGACTTATGTTCCAGCTCGTCACTGCTTTCAACCTGAGGTTAGGTTTGTTACTTTTTTAGTACATGGGGTCGATTGTACTCATACTTCACTTCCTGCACATTGCGTGCAGATCCCGAATGTCGATATTGCTGCATTTAGTGGTTGTTTGATTTGAAGGTGTACCTGCATCCCTGATGTAGCTGTCTCTTGTTCATGGTAGTCTTACCTCTCTAAACTCTATTTATGTACTTTTCAAATAGAAGATGTATTTTCTTCATATCGGCTTTGTAAACTCTTTTCTTAAAAGCTCGTGATTTGTACCACCAGTCCTTGAAAAATGTAATAGATCTAGATAATTTAGTTTGTTTAATTGACTTATTAGCAATATATAATATGGATAGCTATTAGTTGGATTACCTAGCAAGTTGGGTTAGGTTCCATTACGATTAGTGGATTTTAGGTCGTCACAGATTGATATCAAAGCTCTAGGTTCATTGGTTCTACAAGTCATGAGCGAGTCTCTACGTCCATACCTATCTTCGAGAGGCTACAAGACATTTAGGATATACTTCCCATCTTTCTTTCCTTATTGTGCGTCATTGATTCAGCTTGAAGCGTAATACTTTGAATTCCTTCCACGCATTCGTATACACACTTGAGCGCTCGGTATCAGCTGTGCATCGACAACTTGTTATTCCATGGAAGAGGTGCGAGATGTGATTTCGGTATGCTGATGATGGGCAAGTTTAGAGGACTTGAGGCCAGGTTTTGACTGCAGTTTAATCACAAAGGCGTTGATTGTGTGAGCACGTGCTTTTGGATTTACATGTCCGGTAGTGTCCCTATTAGTGGAATTTATGGTTGGATGGCTATGTGATGAGTATGATGTGACTGAGAGATGTGTTCATATGATTCGAATGTGACAAGAAGGTCTACTTGAGGTGTAGAAAGAACTAATTGGTGTTTGATTTCCAACTTGATTTGATGTATAGCCCCGAGTTATGGGTGTGTTGAAGGATCTTTTCATATTGTTTAGTTGAGGAGTGAAGTAGACTTTATGTCGTGATATGAGTTCAGAATTAGGAAGATTAAATGATTGCATAGTGTTTATGATTGTGGAAGGGTATAGAGAGAGGTCATCTTGAGGCAAAGTAGGTGGGTTATCTCCTACGGGGTGTCCTAACGTTTGTGTGATCCCTATGTTATTTGTTGGGAGTTCTCTTTACCAGTGAAATATAGCAATTTGAGTTTGGATCGCTTATGAGCGTGAGATTGATTGTTACAGGGGTGAATGCGCGATTTGCAGATGATTTGAAATACTAGATGGTTTCTATTGCGTGAGCTCATGAAGAATTTAGTTGGATCTCACTATGGTATTATGACAGTAATATAGTATAGGCATTGTGAGTTTTTGTGTGTTTTGATCTATGGCTTTGAGCCAAGTAGGGGAGTCTGCTATTGATAAGTTGATTGCACGACTATGTGTTGTATTAGTTTTAGTTTGAGGTATACTGGTGAATTAGTTATGACTTGTAGAGGTTGATATCGAGGATGACTCGAGTAAGGGAATTTCTGGATACAAGTGCTATTAGGCTTTATGAGTATATGAGAATTATGGAATGATTTGAGTTGTTATTGGTGAAGGATGTAATGTGCGTGGAGAAGAAATTTATTTGGTTGCATTAAGGTGGGGTTACTTCCTTAGGTGTTGGAGTGCTAATGGGGTATAGGTCGCTCGGACCGTTTGATCAGTCTAACTGATATTTGAGCAGAGTGGATGACTCTCGAGAATGGTTCTAATGAATTCAAGATTTATATGTGACAATTGAGAATTTTTGCAAATTTGTATATGGCTAGAAGCTGAGGGTCACATTGGATGGTGTCGAGGCTCGCAGTATTTCTCATCGTTGTGGATTTTACATTTCAGTATCAAGTAGGTAATATGAACAACTTGAAATTCATAGGAAGTCTCTTCAGAGTGAGCATCTCAGTTGTGGTACTTTTGGGGTGCTTAAGAGAGCATTCAATGGCTTATGAGCCTTAGGGCAGTGTGGTTTTATGTTAGGGTCTAGTGTGGTGAGTCTGGGTTGAGGATTGTGGTATTATGGCGAGGAGAAGTATCGATTTGAAGGTAATTCAGAAGGAACTCAGATAAATATGACAGTTTGGTAGTAGGTTAGATCGGCATGGTAATGGATATGATTAGCTCTTTGGGTGCTTATGAGGTAATGAGTTTCTATAGGTATTTCATGGCAATGCTCTTGGGTTTTGGTGATCTACATAGCTTGCTTGAGTTAGAAGGATTCAGTCTTGACTGTTGGATTTTGTACAAATGGGATTCGAAGAGTTCTTGATGGTTTCTACCATGGTTAGAGATGTATATTTCCTACTGGCGCGAGAAGCATGTGATGTATAATGATTTCCTCCTATATGGGATCAGATGGAAAGTTCTTGGCTAATTGAGTATGTAGTTGCTTGTGACTTGGAGTGGATTATGAAGTTCTCATATTTATCATAGGATAACATGGTATATGCACTGTGTTGTGTGCGATCAAGATTTGGCATGTGCAAGGTCACGGTTCAGTTTTGAAAAGAAGTTCATGAGTCCTTAGGCAGCACTGGTAGTTTTAGATGACTAGGAAAATGACATTACTATTTGGTATGACGTGATGAGAGTATACATTTCAGAAGGGGCAATGTGTTTTGGTTTATGAACACTTTATTGGTATTGCGGCATTCTCTTGTTTGATCGACTGCTGATGTTCCAATTTTGCTTTGTGGCACAGAAGAAATATAGAAGTATTTCTCGTGAGATAACCGTATAATTAGAGAAGTGTGGAAATTCAGGCGGTGGAGTTGAGACCAGATATGGTGATTCGTATGTTATATGGATTGGGAGACTAGGTGCTCTCGTGAATAGATTGTTTCGTGGTTGTGGACTGTAAAAATGTAGCCAAGGTTGTCATAGGTTAGTATGTGTTGTGATTCAGTCATTGTGGACTTTTGGAGGGTTATATATCTAATTCGTGGATGACTAGAGTTGATTTGGATGCCCATTTGTTGACTCCAAACTACTATTATTGAGGGATGTGTCATTTAGTTGTTGTTGAGCTTATTCGTGTTCTGAAATGATCTGTGAGTTACCTTCCTATGTTACAAGAAGTTGTGAATCGTTGGTTATATGCACACATGGTGATGTTCTATTTGGGCTTATAACGGGAACTTGAGTAAGATGAGTATTCGGGTATTGCGTGATTGATTGCGCGTTGGCTATGTTCTTTTCGGATGGTGGCATTATGTTATTTGCTCTTCGTGGTCTTTAGGAACTTGATGTCGAATTTTGTGTGGTTATTGATTTTGAGCAAGGCGGCTCGAGGAATATAAAATGGATCGGCGTTTGGATGGGGTCATGCATTGTAGTGAAGTTATGTTGTGATATGATCCGTGGTGTCGGATTTGTGTGTTTTGGTTTTACGACGATTGCTAGGCTCTTAGCATGGTCTTGTGATGGTACTTGTTAGGCTGGCGGGATAGTTCTCTCGTTTGAGTCATTTTCATGATTGGGTAAATTTGGGGTATTGCTATTTGGTGCACGAATTGCACAAGTTATGGCTTTGGATTGTATTGATGTGTCATGTCACCAGAGTGGTCATGTTGGATGAGATGAGGTCATTAAACCTAGAATGAATACTATCAGAATTGATTACATCATGCTTGGAAGAATAATAGCGGAAGTTGGCTTATAAATTTGCTATAGTCCTTGTCGAAGGAGAGGGAGCGCCATGACTTGTTGATCTGATGAATGGTTATGAGTTCTGCATGTTTCTTTCATCATTGGTAGTGTACGACAGTGTTAGAACGAGACTATGTTTGATAAGAGGTTTATTACCGGTATTGGGTTATCTTGAGCAATTACTGTGATTTGAAATTATCGCTATAAGTGTTTGATTATGTGTTATATCATGTGATTCCATCTTGGGTGGCAGATATGGCTTGTTACAACTTGTTCAGACTTATACAGTGTGTAGATGTGGGATTCTAATTTTATGGAAAAATTTCGGTTGTGAATTTTGTTTTGGTTCTAAGGCTAATGGGCTAGGTTGGATTAAGAAAATTTCAGTTATGTTATGTTATCAAACCTATATAGGGTAGGGTGACGTGATATCAACCCCGAGTATGTGCATAGTGAGGTTACACGACGATTCGATGGCTTTTGGAACAACTCTTGGCACGTTCGAGGACGAACGTATGTTTTAGTGGGGGAGGATATACCGACCCGACCAGTTGTTTCGAGCATTTGCAATTCTCTTGGTTGTTTAAGGGCATAAGTATCTCAGTATGATGTATTATGACTTATGTGAATCGTCGGTTTTGGTTTTTCAGGGTATTCAGAATTGGTTTGGAAGAATGCTAAGCTGAAGCTTATAATTTGAAAGGTTTGACCAAGTTTGACTTTTTAGAATTTGACCTCGGATTGAATTTTTGATAGTTCCATTAGCTCCATTGGGTGATTTTGGACATAGGAACGCGTCCTAATTGTGATTTGGAGGTCCATAGTGGAATTTGGCTTGAAATGGTGAAAGTTAGAATTTTAGAAAGTTTGTCCGGGAATGGACTTATTGATATCAGAGTCGGATTCTGATTCTGGAAGTTGGAGCAGGTCCATATTTAACAAATATGACTTGTGTGCAAAATTTGAGGTCAATCAGACGTGATTTGATAGGTTTCGACATCGGTTGTGGAAATTGAAGTTTCAAAGTTCAATGATTTCGAATTAAGGTGTGATTTTTCGTTTCGATGTTGTTATGTGTGTTTTGAGGCCTCCGTGTGATGGTAAATGACTTGTTGGTATGTTTGGATGTGGTCTGAGGGGCTCAGGTGAGTTTCGGGCGAGGTTCGGAGCATTTTGGAGATTTTGGCCAAGGCTGGTGGTTGCTGGTTCTGGTGTGACCGCACTTGCGGCTAGTTTGCGCAGGTATAATGGCTGCAGAAGCCACCAAGGGGTCGCAGGAGAGGAAATATTGCTAGGAGCAGGGGCTCGCAAAAGCGGAGATTCGCTTCGCTAGGCGCAGATGCGGTAGGTTGAGCGCAGGTGCGGTTGGCAGCGCAGAAGCGATATTGGGGCACGCACGTGCGAGTGCGCAGACACGGCTAAAGTATCTGCAGATGCGGAATTTCTGGGCGGAAGCTATAAAAATTGAGATTTTGGTTATTTCTTCATATTTTGAGATGTGGGACTCGGATTGAGGCAATTTTTGGAGCATTTTTCATCACAAGGATTGGGGTAAGTGTTCTACACTTAGTTTTGAATATATTTCATGAATCTATCTTCATTTTTAGCAATTGGTTGATGAATTGAAAGAGGAAACTGAGGGTTTTTGGCCTAAATTTTCATAATATGAATTTTGTAGTTTTGAACACTGATTTGGAGTCGGATTTGAGTGAAACTAGTATGGTTGGACTCGTAATTGAATAGATTATCAGATTTTATGAGTTTTGTTGTGTTTCGAGGCATGGGCCCGTGTGTGAATTTTGGCCGGATTTGGGATTTGACTTAGGATTCTATCTTTATCAATTGTAATTGCTTCCTTGGGCTTTATCTGATGTATTTGAGTTCTTTTTGGCTAGTTTTGAGTCATTCGGAGATTGCTACGCGTGTGATGGCATTCTTGGAGCACCGCTTGGCTTGCTCGGTGTCGGAATAGGCTTGTTTATGATAAGTAACTCTTCTAAACTTAGTGCTAAGGGTATGAAACCCCGAATTATGTGTTATATGATTGGTGTTGAGGTAACGTACATGCTACGTGACGGGCGTGCACCCTGTGAGTTGTGGCTCTGTTGTTTTCAGGGCACTGTTTGTTTAGTGGCTCACTTTGTTGATATTTGTGTTTTTCACCATGTGATAAAGTAATTGAGTTATACCTCATGCTAGATATCATGTTTAGGCTTTGTGTTGATATTGTTGGGACCCCTAGCGGTCGTTTCTTGGTGTTATCTCATTAATTTCATTGATATTTCGTACTCAGTCACATTCATGCATTCATATCATATTTTAGCCTCAGTTGTCACTTATTGATACATCATATTATTATTTTCGGGTTAGTTTTCATGGTATTGTGGGCCCGTGGTGAGACTGGAGATATTGATGACTAAGTGAGGCCGAGAGCCTAATTATGAGTGACAGTTATGGGATCGGGCTGCACGCCGTAACATGTTTTATTGATTATCGAGTATGACCGAGGGCCTGATTGATTTATGCCATAATTGGCTTGTTATAGCACTTGGCCGTAGGAGCCCCTCCGGAGTCTGCACACCCATAGTGGGCGTGGTTTAATGTATTCAGGGATGGATCTTCCCTTGGTATGGAGATGGATCTTTTCCATTAGGCTGGGTTGACCTGTTTCCTCGATATTGGAGACTGATGGTTAGTGATGTATATATTCCGGGATGGATCTTCCCCATGCCGTATGAGGCATATACATTACCGAGTGGTTGAGCATTTATATATATACCTGGAGATGGATCTTCTCCATGGAGCCGGAATGGCATTTCCTCGGTACTGATAATCAGCGTTGTATATGTTTTGGGATAGATTTTCTTGGGCGGTATGAGCCATATATAATACCGAGTGGTTGAGTATGATGAGTGGAAAATGGAATATAGTGAGGTTGAGCTCTCTGAGAGTGTGAGTACATGATTCATCTCTGAGATACATGACATTGGCATGCATATATGTCATACTTGCATAGAGACGCATTTTCCTCATGTTGTACGGTACCACATCATTCATAACCTTTTTACACACATTTATATGTGGGCATAGAGTGGTATTTCACACTTATTATTTGGAAAGGAAATGAAACATTTTTGTCGCGGAAAGGATTTTCAGGAAAATTATAGTTTTCAAACCATCTCATAAGTTTTTGATGATTTCGATAAAGGATTTGATTTTTGCTGATATTCTTGAAAAGCAGAACTAATTTTTGGAAGACTATGCAAAAGCTGAACATTTTTATTCTCTGAGGTTATTTCCTTGTTGGACCTAACCTATGTTCTAGCTCGTTACTGCTTTCAACCTGAGGTTAGGCTTGTTACTTTTTGAGTACATGAAGTTGGTTGTACTCATACTACACTTCATGCACATTTCGTGCAAATCCCAAATGTCGATGTTGCTGCGTTTAGTGATTGCTAGATTTGAAGGTGTACCCGCATCCCTGATGTAGCTACCTCTTGTTCATGGTAGTCTTAGCTCTATAAACTCTGTTATGTACTTTTCAAACAGAAGATGTATTTTTTTCATATCAGCTTTGTAAACTCTTTTCTTAGAAGCTCATTATTTGTACCACCAGTCCTTGAAAAATGTAATAGATCCAGATAATTTAGTTTGTTTAATTGACGTATTAGCAATATATAATTTGGATAACTATTAGTTGGCTTACCTAGGGGGTAGGGTTAGGTGCCATCACGACTAGTGCATTTTGGGTCGTGACAGTCTCGTAGTCTAAAAGTAAATACTCAGCAGGGAATCTCCCGTGGTACCACCTCGTAGTGCCAAAGTAAATTCAAGACATGGGGATCTCCCAAGGTCCCGCCTCGTAGTCCCAAAAGTAAATATGCATGACATGGGGATTTTTCGAGGTACCGTCTCGTAGTCCCAAAAGTAAATATGCATCAATAGGGGCATTACAAGTACTCAAATATCACAACATATCATAAGTTACACCTCAAGTGCTCAATTATCACAACATATCACAATTTACACCTCAAGGGCTCAAATATTACAACTTGTCAATGAAATCAACAATAATATTATTTTCCACAATAAGGCGCCCACGACTCGACCATAATGTGCATAATATCTTAACAAAATATTCGGGAGTGAACAACTCGACCGAATAATATTTCACAATTTGGCACTTTGCCTCAATATGATTCACGACCTTTATAATTCAATACCAAGTTTTCAACAACATGAACTGAAAGGTAATTCATCAAGGAACACCACCTCTTTTAAATCACAACTTCAGAAAATAAGTAGATTTATTCATCTTATTAACTAAATTTACCATTTATATTATCTGTAGATAAAATCAATAAAGAAAGTATTTTCAATAAAAATGGCATCTCAAACAAACACAGAGTTCCCATAAAAGTCAAGTGGCAATCACACCAAATTATCATATAAAAACAACCTCGGCAAACAAGGAATGAGGCATGACAAATAAGGGATTTAATAAGTTCCAATAATTTTTCAATTTAATACATAAGGGTTTCTATGAATTTTAACTGATATAATTTTCACATATAAACCAAGTACGTACTCGTCACCCCGCGTACATGATTTTCAATCGCATAATTTTCACATAAGACTCAATGCCTAAGGGAAAATTCCCCCACATAAGGTTAAACAAGATACTTAACCTCGAATCACGCTATCTCAATCCAATAGTAGACATTTTCCTCGATTATCCAACTCCGAATGGTTTGAATCTAGCCAAAAATAACAATACAGTCAACACAAATTATAGGAATCAATCCCATATAAAAATACTAAATTTTCCAATAAAATCTAAAATTAACTCAAAAATTGCCCGTGGGGCCCACGTCTTGGAATCCGACGAAAGTTACGAAATATAATGCCCATTCAACCACGAGTCCAACTAAGCCTGCCAAATGAGCCGGGTTGACCCGTTTCCAGACTGGACCGGATCGGTAGTTAGGGGGCCGGGTGGGCTAGGTTAGGGGGGTTGCTCCGTTTAAAAAATAAAATTCGGTTAACCAGACCGATCAAACATAGTCAACAAAAATAACTATTGAACCGGTTAACCGGCTCGGACCAGCTCGGACTGGACCGGTTCAACGACTATAAATCTGATTTTTTTTAAAAAAAATTGAAATGACCGTTGGCAACGATGAGCTTCTATTTGGCCATTCCCCAACGGGTGGATTGCAAAAATAGCCCTTTTTTGGGCAATTTTCTTTTTAAAATAACAATTTTAGTAATTAATAATTTAGCCCTTTAAAAAAACTTTAAATACACCCCCCTCTTCATTTCTTCACTCATCTCTTATTTCGCAAACTCATATTCTCAATTATCATTCTCTCATTCTTCACCTAAAGTGTAATTAACTATTTTGCTCTAATTTTTTTTGGAATTTAATTTATCGTATTATTTATTATTTGAAGTTTGTACAATTGAACTTCAAACTATTTCAAGTGTTCAATTGGAGTTGCAAAATTGTCAAGTGTTCAATTTATTGCAGAATTCGGTGCACTCCCTCCAACTCTTTCTCTTATTTACTATTTTATATGCATATTTAATTTTTGCTAGTAGTTAAATTTTCACTATATGTTTAATGCTGCAAAAAGAGTTTGTAATAAGGTTGCTAATAGGGGTAATCGGGGAAATAGACTAAGAGGTACTACTTCAACATCTGGTAGTAATTCAAATGACTCTACACATGTTTCTAAAATATTACCTGATAATAATATAGATTATGAATAATTACATAAAAATTTCTGTGTAGAAGATAATGAATTAGAAATTGAAGATGACACCACTTACACCTAGTAGTATTGGAGTTGGTAGCAGGGGTGGTGGTCGTGGTGCTAGTAGTAGACCACCTGTAGCCTCGACTACTAATCGGAGAAAAAGAAGTAAGGTATGGATTTTTCTGATGAAATAGAGAATACTAATAGAGTTAGATGCAGACTTTGTAAAGTCGATCTTAAAATAAGACTGAAGGACAATTAAGAAGGACTGAGACACTTAGTAGACATATGAAATTGAGCATCCTATAGAATGAGGCTCTGATATAGATCAAAATCAAGGAACTCTAAACCCTAGTACGGGAGGACTTATGAAATATGATAAAATAAAGGATCGTGTGAAGTTAGCAAAAATGATTGCTTTGGGTTGTCTGCCTTTTTCTTTTGCTTCTTCATCATATCTTATTATGTATATTCAAAGGATTTATAATCTTTTATTTAAAGGTATCCCTAGAAGTACATGTAGATATGATATCTTTAAACTTCATGGGCAATATCAAACATACATACGTTATTTGTTTGACCACCTTCCTTGTAGAGTTTCTCTAACTTCTGATATTGGCCATGCTGTTAATGAAAATGATTATTTGACAATTACATGTCACTGGAAAGATGATAATTTTGTATGCAAAAAAGTATTATCGTTTTTAAATATGATGAAGATCAGAGTCATATTGTTGTGTTATAAGTACTACTATTTGTGAAGTTGTTGAATTTTATAATCTTAAGAAAAAAGTATTGTGTATGTCTTTTGATAATGCTTCTAACAATAATGCCACAATTTCAATATTAAAACTGCATTTTCAACCACCACTTGACGAAAGTTTTCATGTTAGGTATGCATGTCATGTTTATTATTTAATTGTTAAAAGTGGTCTTGGTTTATTTTCAACTGAGATTACTCATGTTAGAAGTGCAGTTGGTGTTATTCAAGGAGATAATAGATAATCTAGAATTATGAAATTTAAGAATAAGTGTACCGAGCATAACCTTAACCCAAATTCATGCCAGGCAAAATTGTTACTAGTTGGTATTATCCATACTTATTATTAAAGTTTTGCTACAAATATAGATTGCCAATAACTGTAGTTACTAATGCACATTGTACTGATCCAAACTGTATGTTATCAACTACTACGTGGGAGGCCATTAATGATGTTGTTAAATTTTTACATAAATTTTATACAACTACTGTTGAGTTTTCTGGAGCATATTATCCTACTGTTACTATGACTTTAGTACATATAGCTGAAATTTCTTTTCTACTCTCTGAATTTAAGAAGAAAGAAAAATATTGGGATGCTGTTGAAAAAATGCAAGCAAAATTCAAAAAATATTTCTTTCCAATTCCTCCGATTTACTTAATTGGTGCTATTTTAAATCCATCTATTAAGATGTCTGATTGTCACCAATTAATCAATGCTTTATATACTTATATGGAGATTGGACCAACTGAAACCCCAGATATATATTATTGTATGAACAAGCTAAATAATTATTTACAATAACTATATAATTATTATGCAAATATAGTTGATGATGTTGCTCTTAATGTAGGCAATGTTAATCCCACTATGCATTGTACCACTTATACTACTATGGATGATGATGAAGGCCTTGATGGTTTTAGTATTTGGTCTACATTTCCTACCATTCAAACCAGTAGCAGGAACATTGATGAACTTCAATTCTGCTTGCAAAAGCAAAAAGAGCCTCGCACAAAGAAATTTTCACCGTTAGAATGGTGGCACGAGAATGAAAAGCAATTTCCTGTTCTTTCCGCTATGGCTCGGAACATGCTGAGTGTGCCAATTTCAACTGTTGAATCATAGAGTGCATTTAGTCAAGCAAGACAACAACTTGGAGACACCCGTCACTCATTGGGAAGCAATGCTTTGGAAGGTTTAATATGTTTCAGAGATTGGATTAGATCGGAACAAAGAAATCAAGGGCGTGAAGATATTGATAGACCAGAAGACGAGGAACTTAGAGATATATCAACTCATGGTAACCTATCTGAATTTAACACTCCAGAAGATGGCCAAGAAGTTCATATTAATGCATAGTTGATACCGAGTGCACAATTTCATACACGAGTGGATGCAAAAGAACATAAGATATATGCTTCAAGCTGAATAAATACCGCACGTTAAGGAATGAAAGAAGTGAAAATTTTCCGACAAGCTTTGTAGCCTCTCGAAAATAAGTACAGGCGTCTCCGTATCGATCCACAAGACTTTACTAAACTCGTTCTTTACTCGTAGAACCTATGAACCTAGAGCTCTGATACCAACTTTTCAAGATCCAAAATCTCACCACATGCATCGTGATGACACTTATCTCCAAGACTAAGTAAGCCGATCATAATAATAATTCAAGCCCTTTTTTTAAAGAATCAAAACCAAGTGTCCAAACTAACAGCGGAATAATTCAAACAAACTCCCAAGATTGATAACACTTAGTCACAAACTTTAACCGAATACATGAAATGATCTCGAGGAAATTGAATATACAATATTGTTCGAATAATAATTGACAGTACGATAAAATGGAAAGACTCCAAGGGACTGCGACGACCAAACAACTCTACCTTGAATCCTCGCGATCAAACTCTAACTCTGTCCGAGTCCGATATCTCCGATACCTGACTCTGCATAAAAATGTGTAGAAGTGTAGTATGAGTACCACAGTCTGTGCTCAATAAGTATCAAGACTAACCTCGGTGGAGTAGTGACGAGGTACAGTCAAGACACTCACTAATCAATTACCCTGTGCAGTGTAGCAGTATATAATAAATATAATAAACAAATAGCAATGATATAAATAACAAGGCAACAAGAACACCATAAATATTGCTCAAACGAATAAGGATCACATATACAACCAATCAATCAAGTTCCTCAAATATACATATTTTAAATGTAAGTACTTCAAGTATAAATCTTTCAAATATAAGTTTTTGAATAAAAATCCTTAGAATATAATTCTTTCAAATAAATATACATTACGAATATACTCCCTTCAAATAAATATCTTTCGAATATTATTTGAAATAAAAATCACCTTGTGACACCTCATTTAATAATCATAAAAATACGTATCTCAGCCTACTTTCAAATTTCCATGGCACCTCGTGCCTATATTTATATCACAACTACTCACGTGCCAAAAATACCATTATATAAAAATTTGCATGATCAATTTACTTTAGAAATAGTTTGAGTGAAGAAAATGACATTGTACTTAAATTAAAGCATCAAATAATCTACTAATTTGGATGTTTAACTTATTAATTTAAACCATAATAGTAACTTCTTTTATTCAAAACAACTCAGTCATCAAAAATCAGTAAAAACCAGAAATATAAATCTTCAGAGTCTCGTCCAAAAAGCTAAAGCCAACACAATACAACAAGGAGCATAAAACACATAATAATAAAGTCAACTAATACATTACGGAAGAAGACAAGAATTTACATATCACGGAAAAATAAAATAACCAAAGGCAAGTGCAGCCATAGAAAAAAATATCAACAAAGGGCACTCCCGGGATACCGTCTCGTAGTCCCAAAAGTAAATTCTCAATAGGGGATCTCCCGAGGTACCGCCTCGTAGTTCCAAAAGTAAATACTCAACAGAGGATCTCCCGAGGTACCACCTCATAGTCCCAAAAGTAAATATGCAAGACATGGGGATCTCCCGAGGTACCGTCTCGTAGTCTTAATAGTAAATATGCAAGATAGGGGGATCTCCCGAGGTACCGTCTCGTAGTCCCAAAAGTAAATATGCATCAACAAGGGCACTACAAGTGCTCAAAATCACAACATTTTACAAGTTACACCTCAAGTGCTCAAATATCACAACATATCACAATTTACACCTCAAGTGCTCAAATATTACAACATGCCATAGAAATCAACAATAATATTATTTTCCACAATAAGGAACCCACAGCTCAACCATAATGTGCACAACATCTTAACAATATGTTCGGGAGGGAACAACTCAACCGAATAATATTTTACAATTTGGCACTTTGCCTCAATATGATTCCCCGGCCTTTATAATTCAATACCACGTTTTCAACAACATGAACTGAAAGGTAATTCATCAAGGAACAACACCTTTTTTAAATCACAACTTCAGAAAATAAATAGATTTATTCATCTTATTGATCGGGTCCAAGCCTACAATACTATTGAGTAGCGAGGATGGTCGATGCAGTTTTACCCAACTAGGTCAGGATCGAATCCACATGAAGTTAATTTGTTTGGAATTAGATTTATATCCAAGTCTAAATGCAGGTTTTGCTCTTAATTACACTTCCACAAATGTTTGGTTTGTTTTCTTCTTCTACTTCTATTCTATAGTATGCAATATTTGAAGCTAAGTATAATGTTTGTGTTGTTGATTTTAAAGGGTTAAATGGACTAGGGTAGTGACTTCTACCTAGATGGATATCTAACGGGTAGAAAAAATCTAGGGCAATCATGTGATTAATTGGGGTCGTAATATAGCTATCACACCCGAGTACTCACTCTATACCTCTCGGTAGTTTGAGTGATTTTGCCCAATTTGGATTTCTTAAGTCCAAATAGGTATTCATGCAATTCAAGTGATGTTACCTCAAGTCGGGTGTTACTATCTCTAGGTTTAACCCTTTAATTGGAGCTATTAATTTCTTGAGTTCACCCTAGTTCCTTGTTACCCTAGATTTCCTAGACTTAGTCCCTCTTTCTCAAGTAGAGACTAAGTCATAAAGACATGAGTTAGTCTTTGCAACCACTAATTCCATAGTTCTAGCAAGAACTAGGCTAAATATCACTAACCCATACACATTCAAGCAGTAAAATACTCATGAAATACCCATACTAAGGTTGGGTCACAACCCTAGCTGTGGGTTTAACTACTCATGGAAATAACATAAATCAAAGATGAAATAAAGATAAAATTCATAATACTAGATTCAAAGATGAAAATCTAATATTGAGAGATAATTCTAGTACAAAATTTCCCAAAATAAAATTTCTAGCCGTGTAATGACCCGACTAGTCGTTTTCAGCTTTTGCACTTTGCTCGTCATTTCTTGGGCATGAATTGCCTCGTGTGATGTACTATGACTCATGTAAATTGTTGGTTTTAGTTTTCAGGGTAATCCGAATGAATTTGGAAGAACAGTTCTCAATTTGAAGCTTGAAATTTGAAAGGCTTGACCAAGATTTGACTTGTTCGTATATAATTTCGGATCAGAATTATGATTTGGTTAGCTCCTTTAGGTTATTTGGGACTTGGGAGCGTGATAGGAATGCATTTTGGAAGTCTATGGAAGGTTTAGGCTTGAAATGGCAAAATTGAGTTTTTAGCATTTTCCGGTTGATTAATAAGATTTTGATATAGGGGTCGGAATGGAATTCCGAGAGTTGCAGTAGTTCCGTTGTGTCATTTGGGATGTGTGTGCAAAGTTTCAGGTCATTCGGGCGTGGTTTGGTTGGATTTGTTTTATCAAAAGCGGAATTCGGAAGATTTTGGAATCCTAGGCTTGAATTTGATGTGATTTTGGTGTTTTAATGTTGTTTTGAGCGTTCCAAAGGTTGGGACGAGTTTGAATAAGGTTATGAGATATGTTTGTGCTTTTGGTTGAGGTCCCAGGGGCCTCAAAATGATTTCGGATAATTTTCGGGAAGGTTGAACTTGAGAAAATGCAGCTGATATTGCTGCTTTTGTCATATCCGCACCTGCGGATTGGAGACCGCAGGTGCGACCTCCGTAGAAGCGGAAGAAAGGTATAGGTGCGAGAGGGACTGCATGTGCGGCCTGGTAACCACATCTGCAATACCACAGGAGCGGTGAGGCGACCGCAGATGCGGGGCCTGGTGTCATAAGTGAAATCCGCAGAAGCGGTTGTTTTTCCGCAGAAGCGGAAACGTAGATGCGCTTATGGGATCGCATGTGCGAAAGTGCTGGGCAGAATGTATAAAAATGCCCCTTTGCGATTTTCAGTCATTTGTTCACCAATTTTGTGCAATTTTGGAACTCCAAGCTGTGATTTCAAGAGGGGATCACGTGTATCCACAAAGATAAGCTACTTGGGCTTTATACCTTGTGTTTATGGTGATTATTTCATTATTTAATCATGACAATTTGTGTGAAATTAGAGGAAGAGTTGGGAAATTAGGGCTTGAAATTGGAGAGTGAATTTTTAGAATTTGAGTGACCATATGAGGTCGGATTTTGGTACATTTGATATGTGTGAACTCGTGGGAGGATGAGGATTTCATTGATGTTGATTTTATCGAGTTTCGAGACGTGGACCCGGGGATCGGGTTTGAGCAATTTTGAGATTTTTGATGTAAATTGGATATTTTCAAGTGGGATTTGTTCCCTTAGCATATTTTAATGGTCATGTTCTGATTGTGGCTAGATTTGGAGCATCCAGAGGTCGATTCGTGAGGGCAAAGGCATCATGGGCTAGAGTTTGGACCGGATCGAGGTGAGTAATGATTGTAAATAATGTTCTAAGGGTCTGAAACCCCAAATTTCACATCGTAGTGCTATATTGAGGTGATGCACATGCTTGATGACGAGCGTGGGATCATGCACTATTGGAGATTGTGACTTAGTTCGTCTCGATTGATGATTTTACCGCATATTTGACTGAAATCTATTTGCTATCATCATTATTTTGGCTGCATGCCATATTTGGTCTTCGTACCAACTATTTGAACCCTTCAGGGATTTTTATTGATATTTTCCTCACTGTTTTGACTTTATACTTGAACTCAGTCATGTTGTTTTCTACTGTTTTCATACTCAGCCGTGTTTACTCAGTTTTAATACTTAAATGATGTTTGGTTTGAGAAAAACTATTTTACTATCACCTGAGTGGCTTGTGAGGAATTTTAACTGAGTAGGGCCGAGGGCCTATGTTGTGAGGAAACACGGATATTGATTTGAGGTCGAGGGCCTGAGATATGTACGCCATGAGGTGGCTTTATTGATATTGATATGAGGCCGAGAGCCTGTCTATGATGCCACGAGGTGACTTGATATTGCGCTTGGGCCGTAAGGGGCCCCTCCAGGAGTCTGCACACCCCCAGTGAGTGCGGGTATCCATTATGATGTGAGATATAGCCCGAGGGGCTGGTATTGTTCTATGTGATTGCTCGAGGGGCTGGTATTATTCTATGCGGTAGCCCGAGGGGCTGGTATTGTTATGAGATATTGCTCGAGGGGCGTATTTGTTGACATTGTGCCCGAAGGGCAAACCTTATGTGCTTATCTTTCTTACTTGATTGTCATTTACCTGTTTAATTGTGTACTTATGCCCGAGGGGCGGACTTTCTGTGCCTATCTGCACTAATTACTTTGCATTCATTTGCGTAACTGTTGAAAAGTCATTTTTAAAGAAGTTTAAAATGAGCTAAGGTGCTCTAAGAGATTTCACAGCTTCATTGCTTTCTTACTGGTTTTGTACCACTTCTATACAACATGTTGATGCACTTTTCGTGATTTCTTATCACTCAGTCTTTAGTTATGATTATTACTTACTTAGTCGGAGTACTCACTTTACTCCCTGCACCTTGTGTGCAGATTCAGGTATTTCTGAACTCGGTAATGAGTATTGGTTGATCGGAGGCAGAGTCATCGGAGTTTAGCAAGGTAGCTGTCAGCATTCGCAGCACTGTTTTTCTCCCTCTTTATTTCACTAGTCTGTATTTATAACATTTCAGACTTTCAATTGTATTTAGGCCCTAGTAGATGCTCGTGACTTGTGACATCCCGATGTTGGGCGGTATTCATTTTCTGCACTTGTTTTATTTCACTAAATCTGTACTTGTTGGGGATTTATCCTTATAAATAACTTAAATTGACTTATTAAACTATTGAAACTGAACTTGGGAATTGTGTCAGCTGGCCTTGTCTTCACGAGAGGCGCTATCACGACCGGGTCTGGTTTGGGGTCGTGGCAAGCCGTCTCACGTGCTCAGCTAAAATATAACTTAACCTAAAAATGTCAAAAAGATCTATTTATACTAAGCTAAAATTTCCAGACAAAAATACCCCTTTGCATTTATACCCGCTTTTTGTGTCACATTTTAACTTGTGCCCGCTTTGCAAAAACAATTGCAAGTGTACCCACTTTTTCGCATAACTTCAGCACATGGGGCTGAAGTAGTAAAGGCAATCATGCAAAACTTCAGCATTCTAGTAACCGAGCCTGAAGTTCAGCTCTAGAGCTGAAGTTTTTGTGTTGTAACTGGGAAACTTCAACTCTAGAGCTGAAGTTTTGGTATTGTAACTGGAAAACTTCAGCTGTAGAGCTGAAGTTTTTGTGTTGTAACTGGAAAACTTCAGCGTTGTAACTGGAAAACTTCAGCTCTAGAGCTGAAGTTTTTGTGTTGTAACCGGAAAACTTTAGCTCTAGAGCTGAAGTTTAATATTTCTAAGCTAGCTTCAAATTGATATTTCGTTAGATAGTGAACATTAGAATCTGTCTCATAAGTCTTATTCTGACCATTAGAATCTGCCTCATGAATCTTATTCTCCAAATTACCAGTATCTCTGCTTCGCTTCTGTTGTGCAAGATCAAGAAAACAAGGAGTCAACATAGGTTCATATTCAGACACTTTAGCATAACTAGGGATGTAATTAATATCAATAATAAGATATCGATTTCCAACTCTACTATCTCTTATCATATCATAGTAAAAAAAAGATGCAGTTTCATAGCATTTCTCAATGGATTAGAAACTTCATTTATGAACCCCATAGGAGGCATCTCAGCCGCTTCCATCATTTTTGCAAGACTCTCATCACTCTGTTCTTGATAAGCAAAATAAGATATCATAGAAAATGGTATCAAGCTCTCTGAATTTCCCATTTTTTTCATCTAGTTCCCCTTTAGTATTTATACAGATAAAGAACTGCATTTTTTCTTCACTTTGTTGATACTACTATTCCATCGTTATTTATAAATGTTAAAACGCAACCTTGCTTTCTTCTGGTGAGGTACTGAAGGGGAGGAGATTGGGAGCTGAAGTTGTTTAAAAAGTGGGTACAAGTTAAAAGTTTTAAAAAAAATGGGTATAGGTTAAATGGGGGCGACCAAATAGGGCGCCCCGTGCAATTTTTACGAGGTTTTATGGCTGCGTAATTCTCATCGTGGCCGCGTAATACTGGTTGCGGTCTGCATTTTTAACTTCTGGATCTGGGTTGAACATGGTTTTGCGGGCCTCATAATTTCCATCGCGACTGCGTAGTGAACTTCCGTGGCCGCGTAATTTTGACGTGGGCCGCACTTCCTTCTTTTGCTCAAGTTGTGAGCTCTCTGATTCTTCATTTCGCGGACCTCAAAATAGTGTTTGCGGCCGTGTTGATACTTTCGCACAATCTTGGCGCGGTCTGTGTTTCTCATCTGTTGGCACAGTCTTGGTTTTTGTTCCAGTTTTGACTCCTTTATGAGTTGAGTATGACTCTTTTGGCACATTTTGAACAATCCCTACAAGCAAGCATATTAAGTTTGTTTCTGGGAATACCTTCACACATTTTTGGCCCAAAACACAAGTAAAAAAGAGCAAATAATAGGCTAAAATCCCCACTTATCAACTCCTCCAAACTTAAGCTTTTGCTTGTCCTCAAGCAAATAAGTTAATTCCCACCTCCACTAAAACTAAACAAAAAAATATTTCATTTGACCTAATGTGAATCAATCATGCATCAATTGGGACTAACAATTACCCTCAACACAAATGAATTGTCAACACCACAAAACCTTTTTAGTACCATAGTTCTAATGCGACACTAGAGCATCAAGAGTTAACTTAATTCATCAAGGAAGCTTGCTCTATTGCGTAGGTCATTGTGGAACCCAAAATCTTCCTCCTATATTCTCTATAAGCAAATATCACTTTAGATTGTAGCACTCAAAACAAGGATTGTGAAGAGGTACACTCATCTCTCTCAAGGGAATGTCACAAGTCCGGCTCTAAGTACCATAAGTTTACCCCTTATGTAAGTCATCACTAATGTAAGCTCACTCAACACGAAATCATATAGGACTTTTGCGGGAATGTAATGAAGGCTTTTGGATCAAGGTAGGACTTATTGTTATATGATGGTTTCATCTTTCCTTAAGCACTACATTTTCTCATTTCGACTCATATTTTCTTGACTCTTTGAGTCATTTTCTTCTTCCTTAAATGAACTAGAGAGACAGCCTGTCACTTTTTCTTGCTCATGACGATCATTTTTCTCCTTTTCTAATCATTCCATACCTTTCATCATTACTTTCTTTGAATCCCTTCAATTTTCACTTTCTTTTTGGTCTTTCTTTCTTTTCTTTGCCTTCCCTTTTTTCTTCATTTCTTTTTGTTCTTTGTACCTTTTATCACTTTCACATTCCTCGTCTCTCCCCCAAACTTATGCTTTTGCTAATTGTGAATGCTAAGGAGATATCGGGTGCCAAGAGAGGGTCATTATAGAACAGATAAAGGCTTGTAACGTGGTTATAGAAAGAAAAAGGGCTTTGGCTCAAAGGGGTTGACTAGGAATATCATATCGGTAGGTGATCAACTCCAACCCTACACCACTATAGAGTGGCAAGAGCGGTCGGTGCAGCTTTTACCCGAAAGGTCGGGATCAAATCTACATAGAGCTAAGAAAGGTTTGGAGTTGGGTTCCTATCTAATCTAGTAATGTGCGATGATATTGTTTGCACTTCCAATCATTCTTTGTTTGTTTGCTATTCTAATTTAATACTAATGATGCAGGAAATTAAGCTAAGTAGATATTTTTGTAGGGTTTTCTAAATTTATAAAAAAAGGCACTAGAGAAGTGACTTACTCCTAGGTGAGTATCTAACGGGGTCTAAAACTTAGGGCAAAATTATCATAGTTGAGATCCTGATATAGCCAATGCACGTAACTACTCACTCTATACCTCTCGGTAGTTTGAGTGACTTTGCCCTAATTGTCTTTTCAATCCCAATTGGGTGTTCAAATAATGCAAGCAAAGTTGGCTCAAGTCGGGTATTACTATCTCTAGGTTTAACCCTTTAATTGGGGATATCAAGCTCTTGAATGCACCCCAATTCCTTGTTGCCCTGAATTTCCTAGTCTTAGTCTCTCCTTCTCAAGAAGAGCCTAAGTCAAAAAGGCATAAATTAATGTTTGCAACCACCAATTCACATTTAAAGCATAAATTAGGCCAAATATCAATCACCCATAAATATTTAAGCCCTAAAATAATAGACCCATTAAATACCCATACTAGGGTTGAGCCACAACCCTAGCTAATGGGTTTAACTACTCATAATTAAAGAAAAAATCATAGATTGAGATGAAGGATAACCCATAAAAAGTAATTACAATATAAAAATCTAAGATTAATTGTTAAACAAGCTCTAAAATTACTCAAAAAGGCAAAAGGAGGCGGTTCACGTGATCTCTCCACAACAGATGACCTAAAAATCTGAAAAAGAAGTATTTATACACAACCAAATTTTTCGGACAATAATGCCCCTATGGAGGTACCTGTGACAATGGAAAATGGACCACTGCAGCGCTTGGACTACCACGGCCGTGTAAAATCAAACGCGGACCGCGGTCTTTAACTTTTAGCTGGTTCTGAGCTTAGGACCACTTGGAGCAGAAAGATGACCACTGCAGCGGTTATCCAACCACGGCCACGAAATATGAGCGCGAACCACGATCTTCACTTTGAGCTCCAGAATGAGTTCTCTGATTCTCTCCTCCGCTGACCGCGATAAAAGTACCGCTGCCGCACAAAAGCACCGCGGGCAGTAGTAACTTGCAAGCCCAAAAATGCAGTTCTCTGAACTTTACCACCGCTGAGCACGGAAGCAAGACCGCCTCAGCAGTGGATCCTCCGCAACCGCGTCCGGTTTTTCGCTGTCAGCACTTCTTTTGACTCAGCTTTGCAGTTGTGCAGGTTTCACTCCTTTTTGAGCTGGTTTTTACTTTCTTATCTTTTTTTGACCAAACACTACAAACAAGCACAACATGTTAGCTTTCAGGATTACTTGTATACACTTTTAATCCAAAACTTAAGCAAAAATGAGCATAAAATAGACTAGAATACCTTGTTATCAACTCATCCAAACTTAAGCTTTTGCTTGTCCTCAAGCAAACAAAGTAATTCCCACCCACCCACCCCAAGATAAATGAAAGGAAAATTCAGTTGTCCTAAAGAGACCTCATCTAGCATCAATTGGGATTAACAATTACCCTCAACTCAAATGCATCATTAACAACACTCAACCTTTTAAAGACCATGATTTTAGTACGACACAAAAGCATCAAGAGTCGACTCAACTCATCAAGGAAACTCTTTCTACTACTTTGCTCATTGTGGAACCCAAACTCATACTCCTCAATTCTCTATAAGCAAACCTCACGTTTAGATTGTAGCACTCAGAATGAGGATTTTGGAAAACACACTCATCTCTCTCAAAGGAAGGTCACAAGTCCGGCTCTAAGTACCATAAGCTTGCTCCTTATGTGAGTCACCAATAATGTAAGCTCACTCAATTCAAGATCATATAGGACTTTTGTGGGGATGTTATGAAGGCTTTTGGTTCAGGGTAGGATATATTGGTCTAAGAAGGTTTCATCTTCCCTTAAGCACTTCATTTGCTTCATTTTGGCACAAGTTTTCTTGACTCTTTGAGTCTTTTACTTCTTCCTTAGGGGCTAGAGAGACACACTGACACTCTTTCTTGTTCATTTCAATCCTTTTTCTCCTTTCTAATCTTTCCACGCCTTTCATCTTTTGCTTTTATTGAATCCCATCATTTCTTCTACATTGTTCACTTTCTTTTTGACTTTTTGACTTTTCTTTCTTTTTCTTTTTACTTTTCCTTTTTTTCATTATATACCTTTTATCACTTTTGCATTCCTCGTCTCTCCCCCAAACTTATGCTTTTTCCATGAGCTAAGGAAAGATCGGGTGCCAAGAGAGGATCGTTTTAGAACGGATAAAGGCTTGTATCATGGTTTCTGAAAGAATAAGGGCTATGCCTCAATGAGGTTGACTAGGGATATCATCATTGGTGGGCTATGGATGTTTTCAAGTCTCAATTAGGATCAAAGAGAGCCTATAATCACTTTTCAAGTCGAGCTACACTTAAGATTTCGCCTAAACAAACATTCAGGGCAAGTTCTAGACTCATTGGCACGTGACTTGGACTTGCAATTCAATACCTCACCACACAAACTATAGGATTGCTAAAGAGATAGAGTAGAGGGCCCACAACAACCTTAGCTAAGAATTGAGAAACACAAATGGTTCCCAGAAACCACTCGATGATTTTTTAGTCAACACAAGAGTCTCAAGGTCACAACTATCACCATCCTATACACACCAATTTGTTTTTAACCATAAGGTCAAAGGTAAATGTGTTAGGACCAAGTGAAGCTTTTCCTGAGGCACCATTGCTCACTAACTACTATTTACACAAAAACGAAAAGAAAGACAGACTCAAACCCTTAAGAAGGTTGTTATGACATCCATCATCGGGAAGAGCCACCCGGTTCACACAAACTCCACCTTTGAAAAGAACTGTGGCATTAAGAAAACCAAAGGTTTATTGATCACAAAAAATTGTAAAATAATAAGCTACGAACCGGAAAAAAAAGCTACTAAATGAAATATGAAGCTACACTATTAAGGAAAATTGCAAAAGAAGTTATAAAGTAAAATGCGGAAAGTAAACTAAATATGTACAATAGGGGATTTAGATGAATATACATAAGAGGGAATGAATATATACATGAGAGAGTAACTTTTATATACATACCAAGATTGAAAAATAACTAAAAGTGAAATAAATGGTAAAATTATATACATACCAAAGGTGAAAAATAAGCATAAAGAAAAAAAATAGTATCATCATTACAAACCAACTACCAAAACATCAAAGTAGGGCCACCCCCTCAAATGAAAACTAGCATTGTCCTCAATGCTAACTAACCAAAAATAAGATCAAAGATAAGGGTAGAGAGTAAAGAAAACTCCCTATGGGTCCTCGCCTGCAAGGGGTCCTGTGGTTGGGTCCCTGGATCCTCTGTGTGCTCAGAGGCCTATGGCTGGCTAGAGGCACCTCCCTCCGGCTCCTCCAGCTCAATCTCTACATCATCAACCCGGGGCATCATTCTCCTCCTCTTAGGCTCACCTTGAGTCTCCTGCTCCTGAACCTGCCCAGTCTGAGCTACTGGAGGCTGGTCCTGTAATAGTAGCTCCAATGGTAGGTCGCTCGCTAACTTCATCTTCTCCACTTCTCCCCTCAATTGCTTCACCAACTCCTTCGAGGCCTGAGACTTTTTCAGCTTCTTTGTCTGCTTGCTCAGCTCCTTAAGTGATTTTCCTTGAACTGTAAGAGCATCCATTATAAGATTTTGGTTCTCCAGGAGCTTCTTCTGGTTGTCCAGAAGCTCCTTGAAAGAATCTTCTACCGAAGTTGGCACATGTGGCTGTGCGAGAACTGATTGGGCTGCCACCGAACTAGATAGCACAAATAGCTTAGAAGTTGCTTCATGCATCTAGTTGTTGATACTAGAGAGTGTTTGGTTCAACCTGTGAGCAGTCAACGGGTATGCTGGAAGATGGCATTGAGGATGGTATGGAAGTAGATGGTATTGAGGCAAGATCCGGTATGGAAGTAAGAGGCTGTGAAGTAGTGACTACCACTACTGGCTCTTTAGACTAGCCAGTAGAAGTGGTAGATTTGCCCTTGGATTCCTTGAATTTGGGGTTCCATGGACCCTTAAGTCTGTACCATGAAAAAGGCATCTTGGGTTTTACCATGACATCGAAATATCTTTTCTCCACCTCCTGATCCTCCAAGTATATGGTGAGGAAGTTCAGGAAGGTGTAAGATCTATCACCCTCATTTACCACCCTGGTGATCACCCTAGACATAATATTCCCGACATTGATTGGGAACCCCGCCATGATAGCCGCCACTATAATCTCTCGGGAGAACAACAAGGTGTTTTCGTGAGTAGTGGGGTATAGTCTGCTGCATACAAAGGTCTCCTACCCCTTTGCCTAAAAGTTTAGGGTGTTCCTCAACATAGGAACCCCTACTATCAACCATGCTGGAGTGGTATTCGAGAGAGCCAGAAGTGATGTCAACCATGGGCGGGATGCCCCATCCATCGCCACCTTCTCTAAGTACAATGTCTCATCTTCATCATTGAAGCCCAAGTACTCATTGATTATTTTCCCATCAAACCTGACCTTAGTCAGTTTTGTGTCTTTTTTTTATGTGGGAGGCATTGGCGTAGAATTCCTTGACTAGGTGTTCATTAGCCTCCGACACCTTGCTAGTGAAGTACTCCCATCCCACTCGTTCATTAAAGTGTTGCTTCACATTGGGGTTGTGAGGCAGAAGATCCCGCTATATGAATTGACGCTCATCAATTAGGGACTTCCGAGGCCACCATTTCCTGAATTTATAGTATGCCTACTCACTGACAAATCTCTATTGCCAAACCTCTGGGTTTCTTGTCCTTTCTACACCTCCAGTCTAGGTTTCCCCCCTCTCCCGTCATCCGGTACCTCGGCATCTACATCTATTGGGTCCTGTGCCGGTGACAAAGCTGTAGGTGAGGTTGAAGATGAGGACTTACCACTATCCGCTAAGCCATCAGATGACTCAGAAGAAGTAGAAGAAGTGAGAGAGAGTGAGGGTGTAGGCTCATCTGACAAACAGAATCTTCCCAGGAAGTTTGGAACATGTGTAGGCACTAAATCAGTCTCTGAGTCTTCCTGGGAGGAAACAACTCACTCCCCTCGGAATGGGAAGCAGCTATGTCTGCAGCTCTGATATTCTTCCTCATTTCCCCAATTGATTTCTGAACTGCTGGGGTCAATTTAATTTGTCCTCGTCCCCTACCCCTGGAGGACTCCGCTTTCCCTTTTTGTTTCTCACCGCCTCCTCTAGATTTAACCATTATCTGCAAACATAATCAATGAAAAATTGTTAGTACTAATACTAGAACAAGTAGTGCAGAAAAGCAGAAGAACAGTAGACCGCGGAGGTGTGGGGATCAGACTACCCACCCTCTGATTTTATTGCACCGCTGAGCGTAGTAAGTTGAGGGCAGCCGCGGTAGTTACACTGCTGTTCGCAGAAAATTAACCGCGGTCGCGGATCCTTATTGATACCTCTTTGTACTTGAGCACCGTGTACCGAGGTAAATCAATTGCTGCTGTGGAGAGGCACCACTATCAGTGGAATTTTCCACCGCTGACCGCGGTTATCAGGACTTCCAATCTTAGATAAAACTTATGAATGCGAACCATGAAAAATCAACCACGACCGCGAAAGTCAAAATAGGGCTCAACAAACATAGGGTTTCATATGTTCATGCATTTAGCAATCTTCTCTACATTTTTAAACCCCACTAGGTATTCATTAACAATACCTAACTATTTTAAGCCCAACCTAATTAACATTAAACATCCCTAGGTCAAAATTAAAAGAAAATGGGAAGAAGAAGTAAAGACTAACAACTAAAAAAAAAACAAATACACAATTATAGAATAACGAAGGAGTTAAATTACCAGATGTGTAATGTGGGATGAAAATGGAGTCTAATTCTTGTGTTTGTGTAGACTAAGGCGTGGATGAACAGTGGTGATTTTTGTTTGAGAATGAAATGAGAGAAAAGTGTAAAAGGGGCCCTGAAGTTCTATTTATAGACAATACTCTGGGACCTATACAATCTTACCTAGTGCGGCCGCGGTAAATCACCACGGTCCGTGCTTGTGAAAGGGCTGCATGATTGAAATAACCGTGGAGAGCAAAAAATCGATCGCGGCCGCGGTAAGTCACAGCTGACCGCAATAAAAGCACTGCGGACGTGGTTGAAACTTTAGAGAAGTCTCATTTTAGACTTTTCAATCCCGCTTCCGCCATCAAATTCTACCTCCGCAATAAGGCCATAGCTGACAGCGAAAAAATGGAGCGCGGTCAGCGGTCCACCTTCAGAGAGTGCCAAATTTTTCCAACTTAGTCCTGCACTGTATCAAACATCCCTACACACATATCACAACCAGTTAGTTCAAAAAACAAATCTTACACTAAGAAGAAAATCAAAAAGAAGAAAAACACATGGGTTGCCTCCCAAGAAGCGCCTGATTTAATGTCGCAGGATGACACAGGTAACCATCAATCACTTGAGATGGATCATTGCCACCACGTGGCTATCATAAAACTTTCCAAGATAGTGCTTCACTTTGTGCTCATTAACTCTGAAGATTTCACCATTTTTGTTTTTCAAATCAAGAGCACAAACGGAGTCACAAGTGCCACCTTAAAAGGTTCACTCCATTTTGACTTGAGCTTTCCCGAAAACAGTCATAACCGGAAGTTGAATAAGAGAACCAAGTCACCTTCTTTGAACTCCTTGCTACATGCATACTTGTCATGTAAGTACTTCATGTTGTCCTTATACAAGGACGAGCTGGAATAGGCATAAAACCGGAACTCATCAAGGTCATTGAGTTGCTCCACCCGAAGATTTGTTGCAACATCCCATTCAAGATTTAACTTCCTCAAAGCCCACATGGCCTTGTGCTCTAACTCAACCAGGAGATGACAAGCTTTCCCAAACACCAACCGGTACGGAGACATACCAATCGAGGTCTTGTAAGCAATCCTGTAAGCCCACAAAGTATCATCCAGTTTCTTTGACCAGTCAGTCCTATTTGTATTAACTGTCAACACAGGGGTTGGGTCTGTCTAGGACAGGTCTACCAAAAAATAAAAATGACCATCCTGATGCATCTTACTTGCTTCTGCTTGTGCATTTATTTGATTCGGACTGACATGCTGACTGGCTTGTGAATATCTTGAGGAAAGAGAAATATAGGCACGAGGGTTAATCACTTGTTATGAAAATGATGTCGAAACTATGCCGAATTTTTGAAAATGAAAAAAAAGAAAAATAGTTTTATTTGCCAATAAAATGGAGTTTTCGTTTTTCAAAATAAGTTTGTTTTATCGGTGAACTACGCTCGGTCTGATTCACGTAGGGACATGATACGTAAGCAATCTACATAAGATTCGACCACCACTAAAAGATAAAAAGAAGAGGCAAAGTGAATAAAGAAAGGACATAAGCCGGAATGACGCATGCAGTCAAAGCAAAACATGTTAGAAATGGTTAACTGCCTAGGAACATTGCATTCCCCAATGTGAAATTGCAATATATGTTAAACTCTAACGCTAACAAGTTTGTTGTTTATACCAGAGAAAGAGATTTCAAAATAGTTAGCTCGTTAGAACGTTCTGGCAGATTACCATTACCACACAAGATCAAAAGGGCCCATTCCGGAAAATATGTCTGGTTTGGACAAAAGTGCTGAGGAAGAAAAGTCGGAGATGCAAATGATGAAGGAGGAAGTGGACAGGTTGAGACAAGAGATTGCTGGGATGCACCTAGCCTGGGCTAAGGGACAAACACCACCAATACTTCCCCCTTACTCCTATCCTTTCACCAGCTCGGACTCCGGAACACCCTTCCACTGGTCCATCAACGAGCTTCCCCATTGCCCAATACTATCAAGGGGAAACTTCCTATAATCCCCAAGCTTCACCACCCAAACAAAACCCTCCTCCACCAGCTGTTCCTATTTTCGTGGCACCTCCACCCGCCACATTGCAAAAATCACCCGAGGAACTAGTGTTTCAGGTTCACGACAACCAGTACTATCCTCCTGAACTCACCTTCAAACCACCCGAGCCATACATTTACACCCCTCACCTTAAGCTCCCGACAGAAACGGAGAGGCCAGCTAAAAATCCGGAGCATGACGAAGTGCTCCGTAAAGTAAAAAGCCTGGAGCAATCCTTCAGGAATATGCATGGATTGGGAAGCCAAGTCAGCGTGTCCTATAAAGATCTGTGTCCCTTCCCCGATGTTTAATTGCCGGCAGGTTTTAAAATGCCAAAATTTGATCTATATGAGGGGCATGGTGATCCCATGGCGCATCTACGAGATTTCTGTAGTAAGATGAGAGGGGCAGGTGGAAAGGATGAGTTGCTGATTGCTTATTTCGGTCAAAGTTCAAGCGGGTCCACATTAGAATGGTACACGAGGCAGGATCCTAGCAGGTGGTATACCTAGGACGATCTAGCACAAGCATTTGCAGGTCATTTCCAATATAACTTCGAGATCGTCCCCGACTGTCTCACACTGTTAAAACTTGAGAAAAAGCCTGGAGAGAGCTTCAGGGAATTCGGATTCCGTTGGAGAGAACAAGCGGCAAGAGTCGATCCGCCAATGAGGGAAGGTGAAATGGTGGACTACTTCTTACAAACTTTGGAGCCAACTTACTTTGGTCACCTGGTGACGTTAGTTGGTAAATCTTTCAATGAAGTAGTAAAAATGGGCGGCATGGTTGAAGAGGGACTCAGGTCCAACAAAATAATGAGTTATTCAGCAATCAAGGCCACAACTCAGGCTATCCAAAGCGGCACGGGAGGTGCGCTCGGGAAAAAGAAGAGAGAGGAGGTCGCAACAGTCAAAGCAGGTACTTGGTCCAGATCAAGAGGTCCAGCCCCTCGCTACCAAACCAGACCCCATTACCCAAATTATCCACACAATCCATACAACCCTCCATAACCCTATTATCTACCACAAGAGCCCCATTTCTCCGTCCATCACGCCCAAACTTACACTCAGCCTCCGGCTTGTCCGCAATGGCGTGCGCCGGCTCCCCAACACACATATCCACCTCCACAAAACACATATCCACCACCGAGAGCATATAGGAATCCTTCAGGGCCAAGCTTCCGTGGAAATCAGGCTTTCGGGAATGAAAGGATGCAGAAGCCGAGAACATTCACTCCGTTGGGAGAAACCTATACTACTCTGTTTCACAAGTTAAGGCAGATAGGCTTATTAAGTCCCGTTGAACCCAAATTGCCAAATCCCCTTCCCAAAAATCTGGACCATTCAGTAAGCTGTGAATATTGTTCGGGGGCTCCCGGGCATGATACTGAGAAGTGTTGGAAGTTGAAGACTTCCATACAAGATCTTATTGACACAAATAGGATCGAGGTTCAAGCACCAGAGGTACCCAACATCAATGAAAACATGTTACCAATGCACCATGAGGCCCACATGATCGAACTAGTGCACGAAGGAGGGAAACTTAAAACACCCTCACAAACGGTAATGATGATTCGTGCCAGTCCAAATGAAAATTCGACCAGTGGAAAGGCAGTGGTACAGTTGGGAAAGGTAGATAACAAGCCATTTCTGGTAGTAGGGAAAAGTTCGTCTGTTGCTGCGAAGAAGCCAGAGTCAGCCAAGGCAGTACTGCAGGGAGTATCAAGCACACCAGTGTTGGTGGTAAAGGGGGTCCACGTAGAACCAGTTGTTATCAGGCCAGTCATGAAGTTGCCGATAACAAGTGAGAAAGTTGTGTCGTGGAGCTACAGTCAAGTGACAATGATGCATAAGGGAAAAAAGGTTGTGGAAGAAGTATGCGAGGCTCAGGGGTTAACTCGTTTGGGAAGGTGTTTTGTTCTCGCAGAATTGAGAAGGGCCAATCCTGTAATAATCAAGAAGCCAGTGACGGAGGAAGAAGTAGAGGAGTTCTTGAAAAAGATGAAGGCACATGACTACTCAATTATAGAGCAGTTGAGAAAGACCCCAGCCCAGATTTTGTTGCTATCCTTGTTGATCCATTCAAACGATCATTGTCAGGCCTTAATGAAGATTCTGAACGAAGCCCATGTCTCGGACAAGCTCTCAGTGAACCATTTGGAGAAAATAGTGCACAAGATCTTCGAAGTAAGCCGAGTGACATTCTCTGACGATGAGTTACCGGTAGAGGGTACAGAACACAACAAGGCACTCTACTTGACGGTAAAATGCGAAGACTCGGTGGTCACTCGAGTACTAATTGATAATGGGTCAAGTGCCAATATCTGTCCTTTGGCCACTCTGAACAAACTAAAGGTTGCTGATGATAGGATCCTCAAGAACAGCATCTGCGTCCGAGGTTTTGATGGGGGCGGTACTGACACAGTGGGTGATATCGTACTGGAATTAACCATTGGTCCAGTCGAGTTCACCATGGAATTTCAAGTGATAGATGTGGCGGTATCGTACAATCTTTTGTTGGGACGACCCTGGATCCACGCAGCTAAAGCAGTGCCTTCTACACTGCATCAAATGGTCAAATTTGAATGGGATAGACAAGAGATTGTGGTATACGGGAATGCCAGCACACATGCCGTCAGTGATGCTATTATGCCCTTCATAGAAACCGACGATGACAAGGGCCCATGGGTTTATCAGGTTTTTGACGCAGTCTCAGTAGACAAAATTCCTGATGGTGGGGGCCTTCCACTTCCCAGAATCACAGCTGCATCCTTCATGATAGCCTCAGAGATGTTGAACAACGGGTTTGTACCAGGGAAAGGTCTGGGGATTGATCTGCAGGGAATAATCCAGCCAGTTTCCTTGCCTAAGAACTTGGATACTTTTGGGTTGGGATTCAAGCCTACCGCAGCGGATGTAAAGCGGGCCCGCAAGTTGAATAAAAGAGTCTGGGTCCTTCCTAAGCCAATCCCATGCTTGTCCAGATCATTTGTCAAAGCAGGGTGCAGAAAGTTGCCAGTCCCGGAAGTTCTTGGACCCTTGATCGGGCCAGATGGAGATTTGAATGAGGGCTTTGAAAGAATGTTCGCTGATGTCAACACAATAGAAGCTGGAGAGGGTTCCAGTAAGTCAGACATACAATTTGTGGGGCCTAGGGCCAATGTCAACAATTGGACAGCTACTCCTCTTCCTACTTGGAGGGAGTCCTGGTAGTTGGCTCTGATTTTCCTTTTTGTTTTCTGGATTATTCCAGGGTTGTAATCCAGATTCCTTTTTATTTCTATTATTGCTCAACAAAGTGTGAAACCTTGTTATCCCATAATTCAATAAAACGAAAAAGTTTCTTCTTTATTCCTTATTTTATATGTTATTTTTAATTTTGTTTCCTTCGTTTCTTTTTCTGAACAGTTCTTTTCATACTGGTTCTAACGACATGGCATGCACAACGGATCTTCAACCTAGTCTAAAAGATCAATTTGATTCCGAACTAACTATACAAGAGGTCGATTATGATAATTAATCGGAATACGATGAGGATGAAGCCTTCGAGGAGATAAACAGGGAGTTAAGCCAGTTTGAAGAAAAATTCAAGCCCAACTTAAATGACACAGAAGCCATCAATTTAGGGGATGCCAGCGATATCAGAAAAACTAAAATAAGCATCCACATTGCACCAAATATCATGGAAGAATTGATCAAATCACTTATTGAGTTCAAAGATATTTTTGCATGGTCATATGATGACATGCCGGGGTTAAGCACAGATTTAGTGGTTCATAAATTGCCCACTGACCCAGCATGCCCTCCCGTCAAGCAGAAGTTGAGAAAGTTCAAAACGGATATGAGTGTGAAGATTAAAGAGGAAGTAACCAAGCAGCTGCAAGCAAAGGTTATTCGTGTCACTCGATATCCTGATTGGTTGGCTAGTGTGGTGCTGGTGCCAAAGAAAAATGGGAAGATCAGGGTGTGTGTCGATTACCACAATCTGAACGGGGCAAGCCCGAAGGACAACTTTTCTTTACCCAACATCCATATCTTGATCGACAATTGCGCCGGACGTGAGATTGGATCTTTTGTAGATTGCTATGCTGGGTATCATCAGATTCTGATGGATGAAGAAGATGCGGAAAAGATGGCATTCATCACGCCATGGAGGACTTACTGCTACCGGGTAATGCCATTTGGTTTGAAGAATGTTGGGGCAACGTACATGAGAGCAATGACCACTGTGTTTCATGGCATGATCCACAAAGAGATTGAGGTGTACGTGGACGATGTGATCATAAAGTCCAAGCATCAGGAAGACCACGTAGCAGACCTAAGGAAGTTTTTTCAAAGACTTCGAAGGTATGATATTAAGCTCAACTTGGCCAAATGTGCATTTGGGGTTCCATCTGGAAAGCTGTTAGGATTCATCGTCAGTCGGCGAGGTATTGAACTGGACCCGTCAAAGATCAAATCTATCCAAGATTTGCCCCCGCCGAAGAACAAGACAGAAGTAATGAGTATGTTGGGAAGGTTGAATTACATCAGCAGATTTATTGCACAACTCACAGCAACCTGTGAACCCATCTTTCGGCTATGGAAGAAGGATGCCGCTGTAGAATGGACGGTGGAATCCCAGGAGGAATTTGACCAGATCAAAGGATATTTATCAAATCCACCTGTATTGGTTCCACCTGAGCCAGGGAGACCGTTAATTCTTTATCTAACGGTCTTGGAGAATTCGTTTGGCTGCGTGTTGGGGCAACACGACATTACAGGAAGAAAGGAGCAAGCCATCTATTATCTCAGCAAGAAGTTTACAGTATATGAGGTTAAGTACACTCAACTCGAGAAGACATGTTGCGCCCTAACTTGGGAGGCCCAGAAATTGAAGCATTATTTGTCCTCATATACTACTTATCTCATTTTCCGCTTGGATCCGCTAAAGTATATTTTTAAGAAGCCTATGCCCACAGGAAGGTTAGCGAAATGGCAAATATTACTCACGGAGTTTGACATCGTCTATGTGACGAGGACAGACATGAAGGCCCAAGCGTTGGCAGATCACTTGGCTAAGAATCCTGTTGATGCAGAATACGAGCCGTTGATGACGTATTTTCCTGACGAGGAAGTAATGCATATAGATGAGTTGGAATTACCTAAGGAACCAGGTTGAAAGCTTTTCTTTGATGGAGTCGCAAATGCGAAGGGTGTTGAATATGAGCGGTACTTATTTCTGAAACAGGACGTCATTATCCTGTTACAGCTCAGCTGCGTTTCTATTGTACCAATAACATGGCTGAGTATAAGGCATGCATTTTGGGTCTGCGACTAGCTGCAGACATGGATATCCAGGACGTTTTAGTCTTGGGAGACTCGGACCTCCTGGTGCATCAGATTTCAGGGTGAATGGGAAACACGGGATTTGAAGCTCATACCATATCGACAATGTTTGCACGATCTGAGCAAGCGATTTTGATCGGTGGAGTTCAGACACATCCCAAGAGTTCACAATGAGGTTGCCGATGCATTGGACACTTTAGCATCGATGTTTCACCACCCAGACAAAATTCATGTTGACCCATTGCACATCCAGGTTCGTGATCAGCATGCCTATTGCAACATGATAGAAGAAGAAGTGGATGGCGAGCCATGGTTTTATGACGTCAAGGAGTACCTCAGGATGGGGATATACCTGGAGCAGGCCACTACAGATCAAAAAAGAGCCATCCGGCGATTGTCAAGTGGTTTCTTCCTCAGTGGAGGAGTGTTGTACAAAAGAACCCCGGATTTGGGATTGCTGAGATGTATAGACGCCAGTCAAGCCACGACAGTTATGACAGAGGTACATGCTGGAGTTTGTGGGCCACATATGAGCGGATATGTATTGGCGAAGAAGATTCTTCGAGCAGGGTATTATTGGCTCACTATGGAGCGTGATTGTATCAATTTCGTGCGGAAATGCCATCAATGTCAGATACACGAAGATTTGATTCATTTTTCGCCGACAGAATTGCATACAATGTCAGCGTCATGGTCATTTGTTTCATGGGGCATGGATGTCATTGGACCTATTGAGCCGGCAGCTACCAACGGTCATAGGTTCATTCTGGTGGCCATCGACTATTTTACTAAGTGGGTTGAAGCTAAAACTTTCAAATCAGTAACCAAGAAGGCAATGGTAGATTTTGTTCACTCCCATATCATCTGTAGATTTGGGGTCCCAAAAGTGATCATCACGGATAATGGTGCTAATCTTAACAGCAATTTGATGAAAGAAGTATGTCAACAGTTTAAGACTACACACCGTAATTCCACACCATATCGTCCCAAGGCGAATGGAGCAGTTGAAGCAGCCAACAAGAACATCAAGAAGATACTGAGGAAAATGGTAGAAGGATCCAGACAATGGCATGAAAAATTACCATTTGCGTTGTTGGGTTATCGCACTACCGTCCGGACTTCAGTAGGTGCAACCCCTTATTTGTTGGTATATGGAACCGAAGTAGTAATACCTGCGGAAGTTGAAATTCCATCCCTTCGGATTGTCGCTGAGGCTAAGATTGATGATGAAGAGTGGATCAAAACCCGATTGGAGCAGTTGAACCTGATTGATGAAAAAAGATTGGCAGTTGTGTGTCATGGCCAGTTATATCAAAGGAGAATGGCGAGAGCCTACAACAAGAAGGTGCGCCCCAGAAAATTTGAGGTGGGACAGCAGGTGTTGAAACGAATCCTGCCACATCAGGCCGAAGCAAAAGGCAAGTTCGCCCCAAATTGGCAAGGACCGTTCATTATAACCAGAGTATTGTCCAATGGCGCTTTATGTTTAACAGATATCGATGGGAAATGCGTCGACATGGCTATCAATTCCGACGTAGTTAAGAGATATTATGTATGATTTCTTTTGATTGTAATTGTTGTTTGTTTGTGGTTGGCATTTATCGGAGAATGAAATGATGGAGGCAATTCTTTCTTATATCCAAACACTTTATCCTTTACTTCCCTTTTTGAGTCTTATTTATTCTTTCATATCCTTCTTTTGGAATCAGTAATTAAAATGAAAAAAGGGAGAAAAATAATGATAATAAAGACAAGAAAAGTCACAAGAAAAACAAAGGAATTGGGAACTACGTTTGACCTGATTCCTCAAAGAAGGATACGTAGGCGCCTCACGGCTCGGTCATGGTGTAAAAAAAATATATACAAAAATCCCCAAGCAAGAAAATTGGGGTAGAAGTTGTGTTTGTAATTTTGGGAAGAAAGTTCGATTCCAAGAGTTGTAATGTTTTACCCATCAAAATGATTTTGAACCCTTTTGATACCCCTTTTCTTTTAGCCATACACAAAAACCCATATTGATGTCCAAAAAAGACCTCCCGATCAGTATCCGAGAAGTGCCAAGTCATGCAAACGAAAGTCGGGAATAACACTCTGATCCCCAGCAGAGAAGAGGATCATAAACTAGAAATGAATTGATAGCCGAAAGAATCCCCAGCGGAGAAAGTCATATCGGCAGCACTCCAATCCCCGGCTGAAAAATAAAATAAAATGAGAGAGTCTTATCGGTGAAAACCTTCACAGGCACCATAAGGCGACGGGAGTTAAGAGAAATGAGAGAGTCTTATTAATGAAAACCCTTCGAAGGGCACTATGAGGCGACAAGGCAAGATTGGCGGGAAGGATCTGCGGTTGGCAAAGAGTTGAGTGTTTTATTTATCCCTAGCAAGATGAAGCTGTCCGAAAGATTGATTGATATGAACAGACTGGGTTGATTAATCCGGAATGCACGACATGATCGTTGGGATCGGTTATATCATTCAGATAAGTTCTTTTCTTTCTTTTTCTCCAGCATTTGTTCAGAAATACTTATTCTTTTTCTATTTTTTGAAATCATCAATTTTTCATTTCTTGGTTTAAAGACTTTACCTCCTCAACAGTTTGTTTTTGAAAAGGATTTTCAGAGCTTACTACCAGTTGCCAAAATGGTGCAAAGCAAAATGCGAATAGAACATGCCAAAGATAAGGCGACAAAGTAAAGAAGTTTGTCGCAAGACCAAATGACGAATGGGTCTAGATCCCGAGAGGACCAAATTTCCTAGGGGAAGTCAGATAAAAACAGAAGGGACAATAGTTGAAAAGTTATGGATTAAATTCCATGAGGATCCCCAGCAGATTTGCGAGATACAGGAACAACTCTGGCAGATTCTCGACCAAGTTCCGCAATGGTCGGACAACACAGAGCGGGGAAGGAAGAGAAAAGAAAAACCATCCCCAGCAGGAGTATCATCCCCAGCAAGGAATATCATCCCCAACAAGTTTTATAGCAAAGCAGGGAAAAGAAAAAGGGAAAAACCATCCCCAGCAGAAGTGGCACAACCACTCACCACGTTTTAAACTAATAAATTTTTCTTTGATTTAAAGCAGGGAAAGGAAATATTATTGACCATAGGAAGACAAGGTCACAAAAAAGATTATTAAACTGGGGCATAAAATTTTCTCTCATTACGAAAATTTTCTTGAAATCAGATAGCCATTTGGGAAAGAGAGAAGATAATACAAGTTTTGAAGAAAATAAAATCCCCAGCAGTATACAAGAAGGGAGATACAAGTTTTAAAAGAAGAGCAATCTTGGAAGAAGCAAGATAACCCAAAGTTGTAAAAGCAATGACCTTTGAATCAATATCATCCCCACCATTGTTAAAAGGAGGAAGATAATTCCCCAGCAGTGTTATTCCCGGCAGGTTTCAGGGAAGTGGAAGCACTAAGCTTTAAAGGAAATAGTCTTTGAAGAAGGAAAATGACATATTTTGTGAGATAAAATATCGGTGTTATTCCCAGCAGTTTTCAGAGGAACAAAACACCAGTTTGGAAGGAAGCAGTTGAAGAAGTCAGGAGCCCGCCTGGAGAATGGAGGTGTTACATTTAAGTTGTTGTTGAAGTCAGGAGCCCGCCTGGAGAATGAAGGCTGATTTATTTTCAAAATTGCTGATAAAGTCAGGAGCCCGCCTGTAGAACGGAGGTTGTTAAATTTTAAGTTGAAGAAGTCAGGAACCCTAGAACGGAGGTTGTTATATTTTTAAGTTGATAAAGTCAGGAGCCCGCCTGTAGAACGGAGGTTGTTAAATTTTAAGTTGAAGAAGTCAGGAGCCTGCCTGTAGAACGGAGGTTGTTAAATTTTAAGTTGAAGAAGTCAGGAGCCTGCCTGTAGAACGGAGGTTGTTAAATTTTAAGTTGAAGAAGTCAGGAGCCCGCCTGGAGAACTGAGGTGTTATTTTTTGAAGTTGTTATTGAAGTCAGGAGCCCGCCTGGAGAATGAAGGCTGAATTATTTTAAGAAGTTATTGAAGTCAGGAGCCTGCCTGGAGAACGGAGGTTGTTAAATTTTAAGTTGAAGAAGTCAGGAGCCCGCCTGTAGAACGGAGGTTGTTAAATTTTAAGTTGAAGAAGTCAGGAGCCCGCCTGTAGAACGGAGGTTGTTAAATTTTAAGTTGAAGAAGTTAGGAGCCCGCCTGTAGAACGGAGGTTGTTAAATTTTACGTTGTTGTTGAAGTCAGGAGCCCGCCTGGAGAATGGAGGTTGAATTATTTTAAGTTGTTGTTGAAGTTAAGAGCCCGCCTGGAGAATGGAGGCTGAATTTATTTTAAGTTGGAGAAGTCAGGAGCCCGCCTGTAAAATGGAGGTTGTTATATTTTAAGTTGAAGAGGTCAGGACCTCGCTTGGAGAATAGAGGTTGCGTCACCTTTCAAAAATCAAGTTGGTGTCAGGAGCGTCCCCGCCTGCAGAATAGAGAAATACATTTCAAGATCAAATCAGAAGTCAGTAATAAGGAGGGTTACAACAAAAATACCCAGCATAGCAAGCTTTAATGTAGGAAGCAGTGTCCCCAGCAGACAGAGCAGAATAATAAAACTTGTGTTCAGAAAGGCAAAAGGCCAGTGTCATCCCCAGCAGTTTTCGAAAGAAAGGCACCAGAGGAAACACAAGCCGACAAGAGACACAAGAGCATGGCTGAAGATCTAGATAAGATTTTGTAATTCATAGACTATAGTTTAGTCTAGCTTCTTGTTTTCTTTCAGCATGGTGTAATAAGGAGGTCGACAAGCAGTAATAACAGCATGTAACAGTAGTAACATTGCAGTCCCATGGTAGTCCCAGCTACCAAAACTTCCCGAACTACATTAACCTGATTCCCTTCTAGCCAGGGATATGTAGGAAACTTTTGAAGCAAAGGTTCGGTTAAATCTTTTTCAAAAAAATGCTTCATACGGAGTACTCGGATGGGCAAAAATCGCTCACTTTATCTTTGTACGAAAACTCTTCGTGTTTTCGGACAAAGAGGGCAGCTGTAAGCACGTGATTTTTTCCTTATATGAGAATTACTCCCAAAAAATTCAAAATAAAACAATTTTCCTTTTGTGTGCAATTTTGAGAATTTCGTGGCATTTTTGGATAATTATTTGTATTTGTCCATGCATGTTTATTTGTTAAATTAATAAAAAATACAAAAATATGTCGCATTTGCATTTAGGATTTAATTCTACAATTAGGAGCAATTAAGTTTGTTTTTACAAGAACAAAAAATCATAAAAATATTGTACGTTGCATTTTTAGCATTTAATGTCCAAATTGTGTGATTTTATCGTAATTGCTATTTGATTGTGTGTTAATTGTTATTGAGAATTACTTTGCACTTTTATAAATTAATTTAGTTCTATATGATAATTTATGATTTTAGAATTTAGTTTTAGTTTAAGAAAAAATAAAAGAAGAAAAAAAAGAAGCAATAAAAGAGGAAGAAAATCGGATTGGGCCACCTTTTAATTTAAATCAACCAGGCCCAAACCAAATAACCCCCACTGGGTCAACCCGATACGGTCCGCCCCATAACCCAAACGAGTTACCCCCCTCTTCCCAATTTTTCTTCATTTTTTCCCAGACCCTAAAACATCCCCCCCCCCTCTCTTTTTCTCCTTCTCCAAACCAACCCCAAGCTCTCATGGCTGCCCCTTCCCCTCCATCCTCACGTCCAAACAGACCCCTCCAGTCGCTGGAAAAACCACACGACCACCACTCCCTCCCCACATCTCCATCTTCAACTAAGAACCCTAGAACCGAAAGCAGCCACGACTGCCACCTATCGTCTTCTCCACCCTCATTCACCAAGAGAGCCCGCAGCTCTTCTTCTTCATAAAACACCTAACAAAGAACACTAGAGAACCCTAGGGTCAGCAGCCATTTCCATCAGAAGAGAAGTGTCACCTTCTTCATAAACACAAACCCTAGAGAAGCACCTAGCCCACCCACCAGCGAGCCAACCTCCATTCCACCGCCGCTGCCTTCACTACGCCTCCACACGCAGCAGCGCTCTTCACCACCAAACTCACCTGAACCAACGTCCCACTCCTCTCCAAGGCGCTGTTGTTCCTGTCCAAACGACCCTCACCTCGCCGGAAACCACCCAACCAGACCGGCGACCAACCCTAACTCCATCTAGTTCCTCCATTCATGGACTCACCTTCAAAAGAACAACACAACTCCTCCGCCCCTTCTTCCGAAAATTAGTCCAAAACAACACCTGAAAATGGTCTGTCCATTGATAAAATCAGAAAACAGAACAAGGTTTGGGGTCGTAGTTTGTCATTCTGAGTTCGTCGAGTTTAAAAGAGAAGGTGGGTTGTCGTTGAAGTCAAGATCCGTTAGGTCGTTGGCAGTTTTGGTTCGAGTTTGCCATTTCCGTTCGAGTTCGTCGTTGTTCATTTCCGGTTAGTTGGTTTAAGTTTCATTTCTGTCCGTATTTTGTTTGATATTCTCGGATTTGAAATCAGTATATCTTTGATTCTTTTTTTGTTCGTTGTTATCATTTCTTGATTATTTCTTCAGTTTGTTTTATGTTCTTGTTTAGTTTTAATATAGAAGAGTGTTAGTTTAATCGCTTGAATCTGTCATCTTTGTTGCTTAATTTAGATTTAATTCGTGTTCATTTTTTGTTTGAAGTTCGTTTTTAATTCAGTGATTTAATGTGAGCTTATGTTTTGGTTTTTAATTTTTTGATTTAGTTTGAATCATTCATCTTGGTTGTAATGTTGTTGGATTTAGTTTGAAGATTAATTGATTATTGAGTTTAGTAATTTGAATCTGTTTATTTGTTCTGTTTAAGTTTAATTTGAATTTGAGCTCAATGATTTGAATATACTTGTTTGTTATTTTTGTTGAATCTGAAAGTAGGTTTGTTGTTAAAAAAATATTGTTCAGTCAAAATAATTCCAGTTGTTTCTTTGTTGTTCATCATTTAGTTTGAATTTGTTGATTGAATTTGATTATGAATTGGTTATAGCTGCTGTATTTTGGTTAGAATTGATTAGGTGAATTGGTTATACCTGATAGAGTAGAATGGTAAATTGCAGTATTTTCAGGGGTAGAATGGTAATTTCAGTAATTTCAGAGGGCTATTTTTGGAATTGAAAATCTGAACAATTATTTATTTTGAGTGCACTGTCCACTAAGCTAATAATATTAAAATAATGTATAAAATAATATGTAGTGGGGGACAAGACATAATGGTGGGGAATAATGCATTGTTTAATCAATAATGGGGGACAAGACATAATGGTGGGGAATAATGTATTTGTTTAATCAATCATGGGGAACAAGACATAGTAGGATTACGTGGCGCAAGAAAAGTTGATTAAATAAATAATAATTGCATTTTTTTTATGTAGTAGTGGGTTTGGTAAGAAAAAATGGATGGTTTTATTATTTGATTAATTGTTTAAGGGGTCTGTTATGAGACATAAATAGAGCAGACTTGGACAGAATTAGAGAGGGAGAATTGCAGGGGAGAAAAATTCAAAAACAAAAAAGAGAGAAATTTTGGAGAGTTTAAGAGTGAATGAAAGCTGAACTTTGAAGAAAGAGAAAACATTCATAGTTCAAGTAAAAGACCTGCTGGATTTTATCATCAAAATTCAGTAATTTCAGAGTTGAATAGGTTGAATTTTAAACACCTAAAGTTCAGTAATTGGAGAAAGATAAAAGAGAGGGTTGAGAGATAAAATAAAACTGAAAAGTGAAGTCTTTCTTCCACTGTTGAAAAATCAGGACTGTTCCTTGCATCTTTTGCATTTCCGAATACATCCTGGTTCTGTTCTAATTGCTGAATATTTCTGGGGTTTGACTGAGTTTGTAAGTGGTTTCTTGAGCTGTTATTTCCCGGTCTGCACTGTTTTGTATTGGTGCTGTTTCATTGAGTTGTTCCTGGGACTCCACTGTTGGTTTTAAAAGCTGTCACTGGGTTGTTGCTATACTGTTATGTTGCTTTGTATGCTGCTGCTATTTTCTGCACTGACCTTCCTCTTCTTTTCTTTTGCTTCCAATATCAGGTACACAACTGACACGCTGGTTACTGTAAACTGAAACATGAAGCATGAATATGAAATGAAGAGTTGAAGTTCTGAATTATCTTAGTTATATTCTGAATTTTATTTGTATATATACATTATTTAGCTTCCTTTAATCAGAATCATGTAGTTGTTTAATATATATAATGGAACATCTGACAGTAGCTTAGTGGACGAATTGTCTATGTATTGCCTAATAAATAAATAAATAGTGTAGCAACTCTGTCTAGTTAAATCGTTATTGTTGGATGATTATCATGTCTCAAAAATCATGTTAGCTGATTTAGACTATTCTTAAACATTCAACAGTTAGCTCATTAAACGAATAGACCGTTTCGGAACTTGTAGGAATATTGTTTAGCTAAATACTATTGGTTAATTTCAGCATGTAAATGGTTTAGGATTAAAAGTAGATTGCCAAGTTTTTTTAATTTGACAAACTGTGAGCATGCCTAGTATAATGTAACTAGGTAGTAACATGTGAATGAGATGGCCTAGGTCCAGTTTTGTGCCATACACGTTGGGCCTGGGTCCACGTTGGCCAACGGGCTGTCCATATTGTGTTTACATTCTGATTTAACAAATTGCGTTCGGAACCCGACTATAACAACTCGTAAGCATGTAAATAAATTAGGACCTTTTATCTTTCATTTTTAGAGACAAATTTAATAAAAATAATGTAGGTACTTTAAGATTATCCTTTTTAAAAATAAATGAGATGAGCCTCACCCAATAAAACGCACAAGTTGCGGGGCCCTCAATAAATGGTTAATAATTGTATAGACTTCGGGATCGGTCGTTTAGCAAATTTCACGGCCTTACCCAAAATAATGATACGCTAGTCGCTTTAGGCGCGCCTTTAACAATTTATTTTCTTAAACTCGGATGCACATTTATGTGACCCAAATCCAAATCTCAACAGAGTCAAAATATGTCGATAACCACGGGTACATTGATGTGACGTGGTTCGAGATATATTTTCATGATGTTGCAATTCTCTGTTAAAATAATAATGATAAAAGCGGTTGTCACACCTCCTTTTTCTACCTACACCCCCGGAAGAGGGGCGTAAAAGAGTTTTTCCAATTAAAGGACAATCGGAACGGGATTTGATTGTTAATTATTCAGAGTCGCCACTTGGAGATTAATGGTGTCCCAAGTCACCGGTTGAATCCCGAACCGAGGAAAAATATGACTATGTTAACAGTCCGTGTACCAGAAATCCGAATAAGAAATTCTGTTAACCTGAGATAAGGTGTTAGGCATTCCCGGGTTCCGTGGTTCTAGTACGGTCGCTTAACTATTGTATTTGATTTTATCTGATTTTAATACATGCTAACTTATGTGCCTTTTATTCGTAAACCGCTTTTATTGTTATTTATTTTTAAAGAATTGCAACGTTGTGAAAACGCGTTTCGATCCACATCGCAATCAATGCACCCGTGGTTGTCAACACGTTTCGACTTCGTCGAGATTTGGATTTGGGTCGCATCAATGCGCACCCGAGTTTAAGAAGGTACTTTAATTAAAATCGCGCCTAAAGATTCTAACGTAATATTATTTTGGGGAAGACCGTGGAATTTGCTAAATGGCCATCCCAAATTCTAATCATTTTAATAACCAATTGTTGACAGCCCGCATACGTGATTTGTGTTGAGCGAAGTTCATTTCTAACATAAAAAAACCATTTTGAAAGTAACTTATAATTTTCTAATGATCAAATATCCCTAAAAATAGAACTTAATTATATGTAAACTAAATAAAGTTCAGTGGCCCAACTTCTACAATGGACTGGACCACTGATGGGCCTCAGAAATGGCCCAAAATTTGGGTCAGGCAAACGAAAGGGAGGCCCAGGCGACAGACTTCAGCACCTGGGATCGAATCCCTTGATAAGCCCAAACTCATGAAGGCTGTTCGCGTAACAGCCTGAGATGCTTATCGTTGAGCCCAACGAGGCTTTGATTTGCTTACCCCGACAACCCTTTGAAATTATCTCTAAACTATTGCAAGTATTCAATAATCAGCCAAGGGGAAATAGTACATATCTACTTAACTTAGAAGGAAGTTAATCAATTGAATTCCCACTTCATATACAGGCTAATTCATCTAATGACATTCTGGTGAGTTTCTTAGACATCATCAAGGTAAAACCAAGCTATAAACACAATCTCAATAACATAAAGCAAACGAGCTATTTCTGAATCAATTCATGCCAACATTGCTATCAATCTATCATGTAATCAACTAACACTGGTGTTCACTTCATAGTATTCACATGACTCTAAAATATAACAGTTCATATAGTCCATTTAGCACTAAAGCAAGCAAAACTTTAAACAATATCCATGAATTGAACACTGAATACTTAGATCTGGAAGTTAGCTAACTCAGAACTCAGTTCTGCATGTATATTCATTCTTCAAATAATTCATTTCTGCCTATTTGAGCTCACATTCATCAGGGGTACAATTGTGTACCTGGATAAATGAAAATATGAGAAGGAAAGGAGTCAGCTACTTTGAACAGCAACAGCAACAAACTCAACAATATATACCACAGAACATGCCAGGAACTGCTTTTGAAAACCAAAAATACAAACAGCCTCCACAGATCAATTCAACACACACTTCAAATGCACTCCTAGCCCTCACAGCTGAACCTAAGCACCTCTACAATACTGCTAAACCCAAAACCCAACTGAAATCCAAAACTAATAATGAAACTGTAAGATTGTTTTTGATTTCTTCATTTTTTGATGTTTTTTTTTTGAATACTGGAATGGACCTACTAACTGGAATTGAAAGCAGGGAGGAGAGCCTTTTGTAGGGATTTTCGAGCTTAGAGCTGAAGGAAGAAGAAGAAGCCCCTTTCCCAAGGCATTTCATGCCCTTATATAGGCAACCAAAGAGAATAGATCAGATTTTAGGCCTTCTTTTTTAGTCCCTCCCTTATTTCAATTTAGTCCCTCTATTCTTGACTTGCTAAACAAGTAAACACCCCTATTGTGCTGAAATATGCACTAAAATCCTATTCTAGAAGGCCCTAGGGTATTCTTCTACCCATACAATACCTATACTGCCCTTTCATATGCTTTGAAATTACTATTCCTATCAGAACTACCCTTTTCCATACCCAGACTACCCCTGAAGGCTTCTCTAAGTTACTGATCCTACCCTCATCCTTAACAGCTATAACCAATCCCCTAATTTAATCTAAAACTAACTGAAATTGATTAATTAGCACTCAGAAATCAACTAATTAAACTAACCAATCCCAATTGCTCAAATACACCCACTTAATCAAACTAAGACAAACCAGAAACTAGGATCAATCAAAGCAGGGCTTGAGCTAACATGATCAACGTTAAATGAAATTAAACTAATTCTTAACCAATAAACTCACAATCGACCATTCAAATATCAAACTCAGAACTAACAGTAATTGACAGAACTATACTAATACAAATAAATCATAAAATTAACAGAACAATTAATGAAACAAAAACTGTAACTAAAACTTCAACCATGCGAGTGAAAAGAAACATGAGAAACTCACAGAAGCACGAGGAACTCCGGCCAGTCACTAACGTCTGAATCCTTTCAGATTTTTGACGCGTAACATCCCTAACCATGTGTTCTTACAAGAGAACACATGGTTAAGGATACTACGGTTCGAAATCACAAAGATTTTGGTTTAGGGTTTTGGCCAGAAATTCTTAGATCTAAGATTCGAGCCGTTTCACAGAGATTTGAAGGAAAATAATCACGGATTAGTGTTGAGGGAAGACCGGGGATTGTGTGGTATAACTTTGTGCTGGTTTGGATCAACCTGCGATCTGACCGGAAACTTCAGTCGTAGATTCGACGAGCTCCGGCTTATTCAAGGGGAACCAGTGGGTGGAACGGAAAGAGGTAAGTGAGGAGGACGAGTGGTGTAATTTTGGGCTTGAATGGTGCAGGTGACGTTCACCGCCGGCGAGGGGTTTGATGGCGGCGCGGATTAGGGTTCGTTGAGGATAGGTAGGGTGAGGAAGATGAGGCAAATGGGGTAGGGGAGAGTTTTCGGACATTTATATACAAACAACCTAGTTAGATCCGGACCGTTGGATTCATGAGATCCAACGTTCGTGGTTGAATGCTGGGGAAACGACGTCATTTCAACACTTGGGAGGAGGACCGGGTTGGGGACTTGGGCTGGGCTGATTTGGAACGAATTTAAGGCGTTTGGGCCTGAAAAATCCAACAAATTGGCCCAAATTTGGGTCTTCTATTAAGACCAAATTTCTATTCTTATTTTCTTTTCTTACTTTTACAATTTTTTATAATTTTCTAATTTTTATGGAGATGTAAAACTAACATGAAATCCTAGTTATTTCAAAACAAAGACTAATTAATTCCTAAAATTGTTCAAAAGCTATTTCATGACAAATTCACAATAAAAATCATTAAAATGCAAAAGTGAGCTAATTTTGTGATTTTTCATGCTTTGTTCTAAACCAATTATCCCTTAATTGATACTAAATATGAAAATTAAAACCTAAATGCAAATGCATATTCCGTATTTTATAAGAATTAACATGCGCAAATAGAATGCAACAATCATTAGAAAATGACACCAAAATTCACAACAATTGTAAAAATAAAAAAAAAATTATTTTGTTTGGGATTTTGGGAATAACATATTTAGGGCAAAAATCACGTGCTCACAGCTGCCTCTCTTTGCTTGAAAACATGAAATGTTTTCGGGCAAAGATAAGTGAGCGAATACGAGCGATTTTTGCCCGTTTGAAAATTCCGTGTGAAGCATTTTTGAAAAGTTTGACCGCGTCCTGCTTCAGAGGTTGCCTACATATCCTGGGCTAAACAGGAATCAGGTCAGTGTAGTTTGGGAATGTCTGGTAGCTGGGACTACTAGGAACTGTGATTGCACTGCGTTTGCTGTTGTTACTGCTGCTGTTACTGCTTGCTGGCCTCCCTTATTACACCATATCAAAGATAAAAGAAGCTAAACTAACTATGCTCTATGAATTACAAAAATCTTATCTAAATTCTTCAAACTTACTCTTGTACTTCCTTGCTGCCTTGTTGTCTTGTGTCTCCTTGTTGCCTCATTGTCTTGTTCTTTCTCGATAAAATTCCCTGTTGCTATTCCCCTAGGCGGACTCCCAACTTCTGAAACTTGAACTGTATGTATTCCTCTGTTATCCAGGCGGGCTCCTGACTCTATTCTCCAGGCGGACTCTTGACCTCCAAAACTTGAATTGCATGCCTCTATTCTTCAGGCGGGCTCCTGACTTCAAAATAGACAAAGAGATTGATTGAAAACTAAAATTGAATTATATCACCTCTGTTCTCCAGGAGGGCTCCTGGTTTCGACTGCTTAAAATATTTAACACCTCTATTTTCCAGGCGGGCTCCTGACTGTTGAACTTAAAATTGAAACTACTCCTCTATTATCCAGGCGGGCTCCTGATTGCTAAAATTAAATTGTATGTCTCTATTCTCCAGGCGGACTCCTGATTGCTAAAATTAAATTGTATGTCTCTATTCTCCAGGCGAACTCCTGATTGCTAAAATTAAATTGTATGTCTCTATTCTCCAGGCGGACTCCTGATTGCTAAAATTAAATTGTATGTCTCTATTCTCCAGGCGGACTCCTGATTGCTAAAATTAAATTGTATGTCTCTATTCTCTAGGCGGACTCCTGATTTCTGAATTTGAAATTGAATGTATTCCTCTGTTATCCAGGCGGGCTCCTGACTGCTCCAAACAATTATGAACCTAAGGTGTTACTTCTCACCGCACCAAGGTATCTTACCCGGGTATATGAATTACGTCCTATTATCCAGGAAGGTCCTGACAACTTGCACTTATTCCAATCATGCAAACTTTGCAACCAAATTCCATTCCCCTTATGCATTTCAAGATTATCTTGTATTTAATCAAACCGCACTTTGCGATCAAACCTGATTACTGCTTGTTTTTCCTTCTTGGAGAATTCTTTCTCAACGGCTAACTTTCTGCCCCTGTTACAATCAAAGAAAATTTCTTCAGTTTAAAACGGTGGTTAGTTGATGGCCTTCTTGCTGAAAAATCCTTCCACTGCCTTGCTTTGTGTTGACTGCTTTCCACGCACTGTCCCTGAACCGCTTGACTTTCTGACCAACTTTTAAATTTCCCAACATCCGGCGACCTAAATGTTTTACACCCACGCTGTTATTTCATTTTTCTGGCCTTTTTGTTTAAGCTTTTGCCTTTCCCACGACATTCCCCAATCATTTCACCGATGAAACTTCTGTTAATTCCCTGTATTCCACTTGGCATCAAGTTGTTTTTGACATGCTCTGACCACGTTGTGCTTTACAATTCTAGAAACCGGTAGTGAGCTTTGAAGTCCTTTCTGCTTGCATTGACCAAGACTAGTACTGAAACACCTCAGCTAGATAAAACCCTCAAAAGAAAATGAAATGCGATGGTTTTTAGTCAAGGATAAGAAGAATCCAAAACCAGATGGCTGTTTTAAAAAGAGAAGGAAAAGAAACTTATCTGAGCGAGACAGCTGGTACCAATGGTTTATGACATGCATTTTGGATTGATCGGCCCAATTTGTCCAAATAACCAACTTTCGATTGCCATACTTTGTTGCTCAGAACTTCCATCAATGGTTTGAATTACCCAGACCTTAACCTTGTTTTCCTGCAGTACCACGCAATGGTTTCCATCAACAGACCTTTCTCAGTTTGCCATCCCTCAACTCACTTTCGCCTTGAGGTGCCCGTGAAGGTTTTCACCACTAAGACTCTCTCATTTTATTTTCTCTCAACTCCCGTCGCCTTACGGTGCCCGTGAAGGTTTTCACCAATAAGACTCTCTCATTTTTACTTTTGTTCATTCTTGCTTGAACCAGAGTGTTGCCACTGATACGAATTACCGCTACTGCTCGACCTGGCATTTCTTAGAAATTGATCAAAAGGTCTTTCTTTGGACCGTAATGTAGGCTTTTGGATTGGGTTATAAAGAAAGGTATAAAAGGCTCAAAACAATTCGAATGGGTTTAAATTACAACTTTCGGAATTCAATTTTCACAAAAATCACAACTTCTGCCCCAGTTTCTTGCTTGGGGATTTTTGGATTTCTATTTTGATATGACTGAACCTCGAAGTAAGGTTGCCTACGTACCCTTTCGGGATCAAGTCAAACGTAGTTCACTGTTTCGTAATTAACTTTTGTTGTTGTGTTTTTCTTTCTTTCCTTTTCTTTCTCTTTCTTTTTCTTTTCCTTTTCTTTCTTTTCTTTTTCCTTTGTTGTTTTTTTTCTTTCTTTTCTTTTGCTTTTCTTTCTCTTTCTTTTCCTTTGTTTTTCTCTTATTTCTTTTCCTTTTGTTTTTCTTTTTTTTTTAAAATTCTTTTGTTTTTCTCTTTTTTCTTTTATGTTCGGCACCTGTGTTCCTTGATAGTGCCCTTGATTCCGAAAGAGGGGTATGAAAAATAAGTAAGGCTCAAAGGGGATAACAAGGGATAAGAGTGTTTGGATAGCAGGACAAAACGCCTTCATCATTTCAATCTTTAAGATATGCCAAATACAAACAGATACATTCAGAAATAAAGAAATCATACATAATATCTCTTGACCGCATCGGAATTGATGGCCATTTCTATACATTTTTCTTCCACATCTGTCAAATACAATGCCCCGTTAGACAACACTCTGGTTATTACAAATGGTCCCTGCCAGTTTGGGGCAAAATTTCCTTTTGCTTCAGCCCAATGAGGCAAAATCCGCCTCAGTACTAATTGTCCGACTTCGAATTTCCTTGGACGTACTTTCTTGTTGTATGCTCTTGCCATTCTTCGTTGGTACAGTTGGCCATGACACACTGATGCCAATCTCTTCTCGTTAATCAAACCCAACTACTCAAGATGGCTTTTCACACATTCATCATCATCAATCTCAGCCTCTGCAACGATTCGCAGAGACGGGATTTCCACCTCTGCGGGTATTACTGCCTCGGTACCATATACCAATGAGTAAGGAGTTGCCCCCACCGAGGTACGAACGGTGGTGCGATATCCAAACAATGCAAAAGGCAATTTCTCGTGCCACTGTCTGGATCCTTCAACCATCTTCCGGAGTATTTTCTTTATATTCTTATTGGCTGCTTCAACCGCACCATTTGCCTTGGGACGGTATGGAGTAGAATGCCTATGGGTAATCTTAAACTGCTCACACGTCTCCTTCATCAAATGACTATTAAGATTAGCCCCATTATCTGTGATGATTACCTTTGGAATCCCAAACCGACAGATGATATTTGAATGCATGAAGTCGACTACAGCTTTCTTAGTCACAGACTTGAACGTCTTAGCTTCCACCCATTTGGTAAAATAATCTATAGCTACCAAAATAAACCTATGCCCATTTGACGCCGCTGGATCAATCGGCCCAATAACATCCATGCCCCATGCAATAAAAGGCCATGGTGCGGACATCGTATGTAATTCTGATGGTGGAGAGTGAATCAAATCTCCATGTATTTGGCATTGATGACACTTACGCACAAAACTGATACAATCCCGCTCCATCGTGAGCCAATAATAACCTGCTCGGAGAATCTTTTTTGCTAGAACGTACCCACTCATATGCGGTCCACAAACTCCGGAATGTACCTCAGTCATGATAGATGTGGCCTGTCTTGCATCCATGCATCTCAACAACCCGAGGTCTGGAGTTCTTTTGTACAACACTCCTCCACTAAAGAAAAACCCGCTTGCCAATCGCCGAATCATTCTTTTCTGATCACCGGTGGCCTGTATCGGATATACTCCCGCTCTAATGTACTCTTTGATATCATGGAACCACAGCTCGCCATCAATTTCCTCTTCTATCATATTATAGTAAGCCTGCTGATCACGGACCTGAATCTACAACGGATCAACATAAGCCTTATCTGGATGATGCAACATCGACGCCAAAGTAGCCAAAGCGTCAGCAACCTCATTACGAATCCTTGGAATGTGCCTGAATTCTATGGCCTAAAAACGCTGACAAAGCTCATGCAGACACTGCCGATACGGTATAAGCTTCAAATCTCGCGTTTCCCATTCTCCTTGAATCTGGTGTACCAGTAGGTCCGAGTCACCCATGACCAAGACTTCCCGTACACCCATATCCACAGCTAATCTCAATCCCAAAATACACGCTTCATATTCTGCCATGTTGTTCGTACAGTAGAAACGAAGCCGAGCTGTAACAGGGTAATGCTGACCTGTTTCACAAATAAGTACTGCTCCTACTCCCACGCCTTTCATATTTGCAGCCCCATCAAAGAAAAGTTTCCATCCCGACTTCTCAGCTTGTTCCAATTCATCAATGTGCATCATCTCTTCATCAGGGAAATAGGTTTTCAAAGGCTCATAATCTTCATCGACGGGGTTCTCAGCCAAATGATCGGCTAGTGCTTGTGCTTTCATGGCAGTCCGTGTCACATAGATGATGTCGAACTCTGTAAGCAAGATCTGCCACTTTGCAAGCTTCCCTGTGGGCATGGGTTTCTGAAAAATATACTTTAATGGGTCCAAGCGAGATATAAGGTAAGTAGTGTAAGATGACAAATAATGTTTCAACTTCTGTGCCACCCAAGTTAGGGCGCAACATGTCCTTTCCAAATGAGTATACTTAACCTCGTAAGATGTAACTTCTTGCTGAGATAGTAGATAGCCTGCTCTCTTCTGCTCGTAACATCGTGCTGCCCCAGTACACAGCCGAATGAATTATCCACAACTGTCAGATATAGAATCAAAGGCCTCCCTGGTTCTGGTGGGACCAACATGGGTGGGTTCGACAAATACCCCTTTATCTTATTAAAAGCCTCCTGGCATTCATCTGTCCATTTGACCGCGACATCTTTCTTTAACAACATGAAAATTGGTTCACAAGTTGTCGTGAGCTGAGCAATGAACCTGCTGATATAGTTCAATCTTCCCAATAAACTCATCACCTCGGTTTTGTTTCTTGGAGGTGGCAACTCCTGAATGGCTTTGATCTTCGACGGGTCTAATTCAATACCCCGTCGGCTGACTATAAACCCCAACAACTTCCCAGATGGCACCCCGAAAGCACACTTTGCAGGATTGAGCTTAAGATTGTACCTGCGAAGCCTTTGAAAGAACTTTCTCAGATCTCTGACATGGTCGGATTGCTGTCTAGACTTCACGATCACATCATCCACGTATACCTCGATTTCCTTATGTATCATATCGTGGAAGATGGTTGTCATGGCCCTCATATAAGTTGCCCCAGCATTTTTCAAACCAAACGGCATGACCCGATAAAAATATGTTCCCCACGGCGTGATGAATGCCGTCTTTTCTGCATCTCCCTTGTCTATCAGAATCTGGTGATAACCTGCGTAACAATCCACAAAAGAGCCAATATCATGTTTGGCACAATTGTCAATCAGTATATGGATGTTGGGCAATGGGAAATTATCTTTTGGACTCGCCTTGTTAAGGTCTCGATAATCGACGCATACCCTGGTCTTGCCATCTTTCTTCGGCAAAGGCACGACATTAGCTAACCAAGTGGGGTATCGTGTAACCTGAATGACCTTTGCCTCAAACTGCTTGGTAATCTCCTCTTTGATCTTCACACTTATGTCCGTTTTGAACTTTCTCAACTTCTGCTTGACAGGGGGAAGTGCCGGATCAGTGGGTAATTTATGAACCACCAAATCGGTGCTTAGACCTGGCATATCGTCATATGACCATGCAAAAACATCTTTGTACTCATGCAATACTTTAATTATCTCCTCCTTGAGTTGTGGCTCCAGATGAACACTTACTTTAGTTTCCCGCACATTGTCTTGGTCCCCTAGATTAACTGCTTCTGTGTCATTTAGGTTAGGTTTGGGTTTCTCTTCAAAATGACTTAATTCTTTACTAATTTCCTCATAAGCTTCATCGTTGTTACAATCCATCCCATCATCACACTCGATTTCTTGTATTATTACTTCCGAGCTAGATTGGCTTTTAAAACTGGGCCGAAGATTCCTCATGCATGTCATATCATTGATATCAGCATAAAAAGAACTGTACAAAAGAAAAGAAAAGAAAATGGAAAGAGAATTAGGGACGAAAAAAATTGCATTTCATTAAATATAAAGATAACAAGGTTTTAACTCATCCAAACGGACGGAACGTAGCAACTGGATTACAAACCCTGGAATAATCCAGGTGACAAAAGGAAAACAAAAACCCACTACCATGACTCCCTCCGAATTGGAAGAGGAGTAGCTTCCCAATTGTTGATGTTAGCATGTGGTTCGATGTACTGTATATCTGCTCTGCTTGACCCTTCCCCGGCCTCAACCATGTTTACTTTAGCAAATACTCTCTCGAACACCTTATCCAAATTCCCCTATGCCCCAATCAATGAACCTGACATCTTTGTCAATGACTGTTTCTTGATACCCGGCCTGACGAAGGACCTGGACAAATGTGGAATAGGTTTAGGAAGAACCCAAGCCTTCTTTTTCAATTTACGGGCCCTTCTAACATCTGCCGCTGTTGGTTTGAAACCTAATCCGAAGGTGTCCAGATTTTTGGGCAGGGACACAGGTTGAATAATGCCCTGAAGTTCAACCCCCAGACCTTTCCCTGGCACGAACCCGTTATTCAGCATTTCTGATACTACCATAACGGTCGCAGCTGCCACCCTGGGACACGGCATGCTTTTACCTTCGGGCACTCTGCTCACCGGGACCGTGTCGAAGACCTGATAAACCCATGGTCCCTTATCATCTTCAGCTTCTATAAAGGGCACCATGGCATCATTCATGGCGCATGTGGGATCTTCCCCATGTAACACAATTTCTTGTCTATCCCACTCGAATTTGACCATTTGGTGCAGTGTGGAAGGCACGGCTTTGGCCGCGTGAATCCATGGTCGACCAACAAAAGATTATAGGATACTGCAGCATCCAACACCTGAAATTCCATAGTGAACTCGACTGGGCCAATAGTCAATTCGAGTACAATATCCCCTATTGTGTTTGTTCCCCCTCCGTCGAACCCTCGAACACAAATGCTATTTTTGCGTATTCTATCCTCATCGATCCACAATTTGTTCAATGTGGACAACGTGCAAATATTAGCACTCGACCCGTTATCGATCAGTGCCCGAGTAACCATTGAACCTTCACATTTTACCGTCAAATAGAGAGCATTGTTGTGTTCTGTGCCTTCCACAGGCAATTCATCATCAGAAAATGCTACCCTGTTCACTTCAAAGATCTTGTTGGCAATTGTTTCCAAATGGTTTACTAAAATTTTGTCAGGCACATGAGCCTCATTCAATATCTTCATCAAAGCTCGACAATGCTCGTCAGAGTGAATCAATAACGACAACAACGAGATTTGGGTCGGTGTTTTTCTCAGTTGTTCAACAATGGAATAATCTTGCACTTTCATCTTTTTCAGAAACTCTTCTGCCTCTTCTTCCATCACAGCTTTTTTGACTGGCACTGGATTGTCTTTAGCGCCCTTAGCCTTTCTCAACTCTTCGGGGGCAAAACAACGTCCCGACCGAGTTAGTCCTTGTGCTTCACAACTCTCTTCCTCAATTTCCTTTCCTTTGTATGTCACCACTACCTTGTCATATCTCCACGGTACGGCTTTGCTATCAACCATGGGTAACTGGACTACCGGTTTTATGACAACCGGTTCTACGTAGGCCCCTTTCACAACCACCACGGGTGTAGATGATGACCCTGGTACCACTAACTTGACTGGCTCTGGATTTTTTGCAGCCACGAATGGTCCCTTTCCCATTACCAACACTGGCTTATCTTTTATTGCTTTTAACTGAACCACTGGCCTTGCACTCACTGTCTTTTCTTTGGCTTCCGTAGAACGAATCACCATAACCACCTGCGAAGTTTTTTTAGGCTCTGCCCCCTTATGTATTAGTTCGATCATATTGGCCTCATAATGCGCTGGTAACGGATTTTGGTTGATGTTTGGGGCCTCTGGAGCCTGTACTTCAATACGGCGATTATCAATGAGCTCTTGTATCGCATTTTTCAACTTCCAACATTTTTCAGTATCATGCCCCGACATCCCTGAGCAATACTCGCAGCTAATTGAATGGTCCAGGTTTCTGGGAAGGGGGTTTGGTGCTTTGGATTCAATCGGGCTCAACATTCCCAACTGTTTCAATCTATGGAAGAGAGCAGTGTAAGATTCTCCCAGTGGAGTAAATGTTTTTCTGTTTGGGGCCTTCTCACTTCTAAAAGCTTGGTTTGGGCGGAAGTTGGTTCCTGGTCTGTTTGCCCTGGGAGGTGGATAGGTGTTTTGTGGGGGTGGATGTGTGTTTTGGGGATTCGGTGCACGCCATTGCGAGTGCACCGGGGGCTGAGTGTAGGTCTGGGCGTGGTGGATAGAAAAATGTGGTTCTGGTGGTGGATAATAGTGTTGTAGTGGGCCATATGGGGTATATTGGTAGTTTGGGTCGTTGGGTATGGGTTGGCTGTAGTAGAGTGGAGGGTTATTGGGCCTGGACCAAGCACTAGCTTCAACCGTAGCGACTTCTTCTTTCTTCTTCTTTCCAAGCACACCACCAGTACCGCTCTGGATGGCCTGGGTGGTTGCTTTCAACGCCGAATAGCTCAAGATCTTGTTAGATTTCAATCCTTCTTCAATCATGGCCCCCATCTTTACCACCTCATTAAACGATTTTCCGACGGACGTCACCAGATGACCAAAATAGCTAGGCTCCGATGTTTACAAGAAGTAATCTACCATCTCACTCTCCCTTATTGGAGGATCAACCCTTGCAGCTTGTTCCCTCCAGCGGAAACCAAACTCTCTAAAACTCTCCCCAGGCTTCTTTTCCAGTTTCAACAATGACAAACGGTCGGGGACTATCTCAAGGTTATATTGAAAATGGCCAATGAATGACTGTGCCAAATCATCCCATGTATACCATCGGCCGGGGTCTTGCCTCGTGTACCATTCTAGCGCTGACCCGCTCAGGCTTTGACCGAAATATGCTATCAACAATTCATCCTTTCCCCCAGTACCTCTCATTTTGCTACAAAAGCCACGCAGATGAGCTACTGGGTCACCGTGCCCCTCATACAAGTCAAACTTCGGCATTTTAAACCCCGCAGGCAACTGAACATCAGGAAAAGGGCACAAATCTTTGTATGCGATACTGACTTGGTTACCTAAACCATGCATGTTCCTGAAGGATTGCTCCAGGATTTTGACTTTACGAATCACTTCCTCCTGTTCTGTATTCTTAACCGGTTTCTCAACCTCTCCCGGGATTTCAAAATGGGGAGAATAGGTATATGGCTCAGGCGCTTTGAAAGTGGGTTCGGGAGGGTAATATTGGGTGTCGTGAGCTTGGAATAGCGGCTCACTGGACGATCTATGTAGTGGGGCTGGGGGAGGTGCCAGAAAGACTGGAACCATGGGTGGTGGAGGGTTCTGTTTGGGGGGTGGAGCTGGGGGAGCGTATGAAGTGGTACCATAATCCTGGGCATGATAGGGGAAAGCTGAAGATGCGTGGGGAGTGGTGGGCTCTTGAGCTTGGGCCAAGGGTGGGATGTAAGATGGATTAGCGGGATATAGTGGTGCCGAATGTCCCTAAGACCATGCCCGATGCATTTCAGCCATTTGTGCTTTTAACTTCCTCATTTCTTCTTTCATAGCACCCACATCTGTTACCTCAACCTCATTTGAAGGGTCTACGATGCTGATTTCCGAATCATGCCCTGTCATTTTTACTTGATCCTTCGATCGGGTGGTGTATGGGTGAGTTTCCAGAATTACCAATCAACTAACCACCTGCCTGGACTCACATATTTAGACAACCACTTTGTTAGCGATTAGGTTTTAATAGATTTAACAACCGCACGTTGGCATGAATGCATTTATACAATTAATCATTTCTATTATGCATTTGCCTGATCGCATGCGTCATCCCGGCACTTCGTCTTTCGTTTCTTTTTACCCTTCTTTCAAATTTCATCACCTCATCCCTTTCTTGTGCTCTTCTCTTTCTTTTGTTTCTTTCTCTTTTGTGTTCCCGCTCATTTCTCTTTTATTTTTCCGCTCTTTTCTCTCTTTCTCTCTTTTCCTTGTTTTTCTTTCTTACGATTACGGTCGAATCCTATAGGGATTGCCTACGTATCGTGATCCCGCACGAATCAGACCAAGCGTAGTTCATGAAAATAAATGCAAAAATAAAGGGTGGAAATAAAATTTTCAACTTTCATTACTAAAACAAACTCTTACAAACTCAACACTTCTCTCCTTTTTTTTTTGGAAAGAAACTAACAGATGCAACTTAAAAGCAAACCACAGACTCTAAGACTGCAAACATATTTGACCCGGCAAAATAACGGACATACGAAAGACTGACTCAAAATGGTAGAAAATTACAGACACGGACTATGCATATTCTAGTGCTTCAAACTTAGGTGTCCGCGGGGCGTCGTTCGGCCTCGCCGCGGGCCTAGGATCCAAATCCCTTTCAAGATGCTCTAACTCATTCATGGTTCGCTTCACATAGATCATCACTGCTGAGACAAAAGTAGTATGGGTCATGTCTTCACAAACCCGGCATCTCCTGAAAATGGCATGAGAAATGGCTCTAATCCTGTCTTTTGTTTGCTTCTTTTCTATTAGCAAGCGTCTTATCTGATCGCTGCACGTCTTTAAAGCTCGAAAGTCCTACAGGTGTTGGTCTTGCAGCCGCTGCACTTCTACCTCCATTCGGGCCAACAAGTCGTAACAATGTCCACTTTCAATTTCAAAATCTCTAGCCTGCCTAACCGCTTTACCCTCAAGGGCAACCACTTTTCTCTTTAAATTGGCAACAATTTTCTCATGGTCCCTTTTCAACTGATTCAAGTACTGACGACGTTCCTCTGTTCTTGTAGCCCATTGTGCTTTAAGTTCTGCCATGACATTCTCAGATTTTTCTAATTCATCTCGCCATTCCCTGACTTCGTTTTCCAATCTTTTTATCAATTGCTCATCGGATCGGCTCCTCGGTTGCTTATCGATGGTTATCTTCAACTGCCGGATTTGGGCCCTAAGTGCTTCATTTTCTCGAGCCAGTCTATTCTTTTCACCTTGATCCGCGGCAACCTGTACACTGTTCTCGAATTTCAGACTCTCAACTTGCTGCTTTAGTTTACCAATCTCAACTCGATAGCCTTCTTCCTTTGCTAACCAATCCCACTGCTCTTGGGACGACTTGGCGAAATCTTCGAGATGAGGTCTTTTAGCCAGTCTCCCACATGCCACGTCACCTCTGAACCAATCGTGATACCCTGGGGAAACTTCCCCTTTGACCCTATCTGACACACAAGTGTTTGCCATCAGATGTTGACACTCACTCCAGATTTGGCGAACCTCTTCCTCGGGGAACCGACCGTCAGGACTAATTTCGACCACTTGGGTACTCAGATCTTCATCTCTCGGTACTACTTGATACCTCCCAAGTTGCCTCAGAACCCGATATGGTGCATAGGGCTGGATGCTTTTGAGTCCCATCAACAGAAAATGTGGTCGGGCTGCTGGCATATATATGACTTCCTCGACAGGCAACCATCCAAGCACCCACTGTATCTGACTGGCATTGAGGTTCCGAAATAATGATGTCCAGGCCGTGACTCCTTCAGGTAGACAAGCCCCTTTGATTCTTGTGTAAAATTCACCTATACAAGTTTTCTCAACCGAACCATAACTCAATAACTGAGAGCGAGGTCACAAATGCTCAGTCATCCACATTTGTAACAGCAAGTTACATCCCTCAAAGAATTCGCCCCCAGCTTTGCACGCAGTGAGAGCTCGAAAGATATCAGCCACGATCATAGGTGCTAAAGTGCTTTTCCCCATGGTTTGCAAGGTACTGACGACCCCTGCTACTTTCAAATCAATATTACCATCTTTCCTTGGGAATATTATGAGGCCCAAGAAGGCTATCATAAAAGCCACCCGTCTGTGTTCCTCCCATTTTTGTCGGTTATTTCTACTGCATAGCTTAAAAGCTGGATTGTTGAACCCACCCACATGGCCATATCTATCATACATGAAGCGGAAACTGCAGAAACCCTTTGCAAAATCTGGATGATGAACTGTTCGGGGTATTTCAAGGAATCCAAGAACCGGTGTATGGTAATGGCCCTAGGAGCAATCAAGTATTTAAACCTCAATGGAGCTTGATCACTTCCAATATACCCCGCTATTTCTTCCAACGTCGGGGTGAGCTCAAAGTCTGAGAAATGAAATACATTATGTGCCGAATCCCAATGGGCGACCAATGCCCTGATAATATCCCCCCGAGGCTGAATGTTTAATAAATCTGGAAGGTCTTTCAAATATTTTTTCACTTCGTCTTGCCCTTCTTTGCCTAAATCATTCCACCATAATTGCAGCTCAAAAGGGATTTTGGTCATTATTGAAAAGACTCATTTTTCATCGTGCTCATCCTGCACATTTATTAGAGCGTTTAAGCAAAAGAAAACTTTTATTTGAAAAAAAACTATCTATATTTCGACTCAAGATTACCTATATATTTTCAAGCGAAGCACTTGACTCTCAAACATGGCCCTTCAGCATTTTGGGAACAAAGATTTTAAGGCTATTTATGACAAGACGGCTCTACTTAGTTTATTCACAATTCTTACTTCTCTTTTTTAGTTTAAGATGAAAATACCCAGTATTGCAACACGGCCTTTCAACGCCTCAAGGACGGAAACTTAAGGCTATGTGGATTGAAAAAAAAACATGACCACATGTGGCTATCTATGCAAGGTCAGCCTTCCGGCATTCCGTTTGGGAACATTTGGCTATTTTTGACAAAACGACATCACCTGGTTTATTTATGACAAAATTAAAATTTTGATATTTTCTGGTTATTTTTGAAAAAAGAAGGTTGGACCCGATGAGGGTTGCCTACGTATCTCACGCCCTGTGAGAATCAAACCATGCGTAGTTCGGGCAAATTGACCGAACTATTTTAAAACATGACTCTTTTCCATTTTTGTTTTTAGCATAAGCGAATAACAACTATTTTAAAAACAAAACTCTTTTTCTTTTTTTTCGACAAATAAAATAGCCTATTTCCAAGCTAAAAATAACAGACTCTTTTTCTTTCCTTTTTCAACAAAATAATGAAACAACTTATGTTTTTCAAACTAAAACAAAGACTCTTTTTCTATAAACATTTTCCCTTTTTTTTTCATTTTCTCAAAAATTTCGGCAGAGTTTCGCCAGTAATTGGTCATTGATTTCTTATTTCTAAAATAATCAATTAGCTCCCTAACTGATATTTTTTTCTTTTCTCTCTCTTTTTTTTCTCTTCGATTTTCCAACATTCCCGAGATTCAGAAACCGGTCAACATGCAAGCTTGAAACAAATATATGTACAGAGCAAGTAGGATGCATCAGGATGGTCTTTTCATTTCAGGTTGCTAGTCCTAGACGGACTCAACCCCTGTGTTGAGTCCCTTAAGTCAAATGCAACGTGATGCAAATAAGCGTTCCTACTAGGGATCCGGCATGAAGTCACGTTATTCTACATTCAAAACCTGGGTCGGTGTTCTAGACTGTGTACCCGAGCGGACAACTCGAGTCGATGAGGGGGCAACTTACCGGGAACCAAAAGGCCATCCGGCTTCATAACTTGTCCGGCCTCTTTCTTATTTCAAGGTATGACACTAACAGAATAGGGAGTCTCAACCAGTAAGCACATCCCCTGAGGTGAAGAGAGAAGGGTGTCGGCACAATTTATATACAGTTCAGATAATATCAAAGCGGTAGCATTTAGCACACTCAGCATAAAACATGTAGGAAACCAGATACAATTAAATACAACAATTTATCTAAGCTCGAATTCTGAACCCTGAACCAGAGATTCTGGGTTTCGATCCCCAGTAGAGTCGCCAGAGCTGTCACACCTCCTTTTTCTACCTATACCCCCGGAAGAGGGGCGTAAAGGAGTTTTTCCAATTAAAGGACAATCGGAACGGGATTTGATTATTAATTATTCAGAGTCGCCACTTGGGAGATTAATGGTGTCCCAAGTCACCGGTTGAATCCCGAACCGAGGAAAAATATGACTCTGTTAACAGTCCGCGTACCAGAAATCCGAATAAGGAATTCTGTTAACCTGGGAGAAGGTGTTAGGCATTCCCGGGTTCCGTGGTTCTAGCACGGTCGCTTAACTGTTGTATTTGATTTTATCTGATTTTAATACATGCTAACTTATGTGCCTTTTATTCGTAAACCGCTTTTATTGTTATTTATTTTAAAAGAATTGCAACGTCGTGAAAACGCGTTTCGATCTACGTCGCAATCAATGCACCCGTGGTTGTCAACACGTTTCGACTTCGTCGAGATTTGGATTTGGGTCGCATCAATGCGCACCCGAGTTTAAGAAGGTGATTTAATTAAAATCGCGCCTAAAGATTCTAACGTAATATTATTTTGGGGAAGACCGTGGAATTTGCTAAATGGCCATCCCAAATTCTAATCATTTTAATAACCAATTGTTGACAGCCCGCATACGTGATTTGTGTTGAGCGAAGTTCATTTCTAACATAAAAAAAACAATTTTGAAAGTAACTTATAATTTTCTAATGATTAAATATCCCTAAAAATAGAACTTAATTATACATAAACTAAATAAAGTTCAGTGGCCCAACTTCTACAATGGACTGGACCACTGATGGGCCTCAGAAATGGCCCAAAATTTGGGTCAGGCAAACGAAAGGGAGGCCCAGGCGACAGACTTCAGCACCTGGGATCGAATCCCTTGAGAAGCCCAAACTCATGAAGGTTGTTCGCGTAACAGCCTGAGATGGCTTATCGTTGAGCCCAGCGAGGCTTTGATTTGCTTACCCCGACAACCCTTTGAAATTATCTCTAAACTATTGCAAGTATTCAATAATCAGCCAAGGGGAAATAGTACATATCTACTTAACTTAGAAGGAAGTTAATCAATTGAATTCCCACTTCATATACAGGCTAATTCATCTAATGACATTCTGGTGAGTTTCTTAGACATCATCAAGGTAAAACCAAGCTATAAACACAATCTCAATAACATAAAGCAAACGAGCTATTTCTGAATCAATTCATGCCAACATTGCTATCAATCTATCATGTAATCAACTAACACTGGTGTTCACTTCATAGTATTCACATGACTCTAAAATATAACAGTTCATATAGTCCATTTAGCACTAAAGCAAGCAAAACTTTAAACAATATCCATAAATTGAACACTGAATACTTAGATCTGGAAGTTAGCTAACTCAGAACTCAGTTTTGCATGTACATTCATTCTTCAAATAATTCATTTCTGCCTATTTGAGCTCACATTCATCAGGGGTACAATTGTGTACCTGGATAAATGAAAATATGAGAAGGAAAGGAGTCAGCTACTTTGAACAGCAACAGCAACAAACTCAACAATATATACCACAGAACATGCCAGGAACTGCTTTTGAAAACCAGAAATACAAACAGCCTCCACAGATCAATTCAACACACACTTCAAATGCACTCCTAGCCCTCACAGCTGAACCTAAGCACCTCTGCAATACTGCTAAACCCAAAACCCAACTGAAATCCAAAACTAATAATGAAACTGTAAGATTGTTTTTGATTTCTTCATTTTTTGATGTTTTTTTTTTGAATACTGGAATGGACCTACTAACTGGAATTGAAAGCAGGGAGGAGAGCCTTTTGTGGGGATTTTCGAGCTTAGAGCTGAAGGAAGAAGAAGAAGCCCCTTTCCCAAGGCATTTCATGCCCTTATATAGGCAACCAAAGAGAGTAGATCAGATTTTAGGCCTTCTTTTTTAGTCCCTCCCTTATTTCAATTTAGTCCCTTTATTCTTGACTTGCTAAACAAGTAAACACCCATGAAGGCTTCTCTAAGTTACTGATCCTACCCTCATCCTTAACAGCTATAACCAATCCCCTAATTTAATCTAAAACTAACTGAAATTGATTAATTAGCACTCAGAAATCAACTAATTAAACTAACCAATCCCAATTGCTCAAATACACCCACTTAATCAAACTAAGACAAACCAGAAACTAGGATCAATCAAAGCAGGGCTTGAGCTAACATGATCAACGTTAAATGAAATTAAACTAATTCTTAACCAATAAACTCACAATCGACCATTCAAATATCAAACTCAGAACTAACAGTAATTGACAGAACTATACTAATACAAATAAATCATAAAATTAACAGAACAATTAATGAAACAAAAACTGTAACTAAAACTTCAACCATGCGAGTGAAAAGAAACAGGAAAAACTCACAGAAGCACGAGGAACTCCGGCCAGTCACTAACGTCTGAATCCTTTCAGATTTTTGACGCGTAACATCCCTAACCATGTGTTCTTACAAGAGAACACATGGTTAAGGATACTACGGTTCGAAATCACAAAGATTTTGGTTTAGGGTTTTGGCCAGAAATTCTTAGATCTAAGATTCGAGCCGTTTCACAGAGATTTGAAGGAAAATAATCACGGATTAGTGTTGAGGGAAGACCGGGGATTGTGTGGTATGACTTTGGGCTGGTTTGGATCAACCTGCGATCTGACCGGAAACTTCAGTCGAAGATTCGATGAGCTCCGGCCTTATTCGAGGGGAACCAGTGGGTGGAACAGAAAGAGGGAAGTGAGGCGGACGAGTGGTGCAATTTTGGGCTTGAATGGTGCAGGTGACGTTCACCGCCGGCGAGGGGTTTGATGGCGGCGCGGATTAGGGTTCGTTAAGGATAGGTAGGGTGAGGAAGATGAGGCAAATGGGGTAGGGGGAGTTTTCGGACATTTATATACAAACAACCTAGTTAGATCCGGACCGTTGGATTGATGAGATCCAACGGTCGTGGTTGAATGCTGGGGAAACGACGTCGTTTCAACACCTGGAAGGAGGACCGGGTTGGGGACTTGGGCTGTGCTGATTTGGAACGGATTTAAGGCGTTTGGGCCTGAAAAATCCAACAAATTTGCCCAAATTTGGGTCTTCTATTAAGACAAAATTTCTATTCTTATTTTCTTTTTATTTTCTTTTCTTACTTTTACAATTTTTTATAATTTTCTAATTTTTATGGAGATGTAAAACTAACATGAAATCCTAGTTATTTCAAAACAAAGACTAATTAATTCCTAAAATTGTTCAAAAGCTATTTCATGACAAATTCACAATAAAAATCATTAAAATGCAAAAGTGAGCTAATTTTGTGATTTTTCATGCTTTGTTCTAAACCAATTATCCCTTAATTGATACTAAATATGAAAATTAAAACCTAAATGCAAATGCATATTCCGTATTTTATAAGAATTAACATGCGCAAATAGAATGCAACAATCATCAGAAAATGACACCAAAATGCACAACAATTGTAAAAATAAATAAATAAAATTATTTTGTTTGGGATTTTGGGAATAATCATATTTAGGGCAAAAATCACGTGCTCACAGCGGTTAAAAGTTAAAATTCGCACATATGGTCACCATGTATTATATCAGATAATCAAGCCGAATATGACAGTTGAGCGACCGTGCTAGAACCACGGAACTCGGGAATGCCTAACACCTTCTCCCGGATTAACAAAATTCCTTATCCAGATTTCTGGCGCGCAGACTGTTAAACAGAGTCAATAATTTCCTCGATTCGGGATTCAACCGGTGACTTGGGACACCATAAATCTCCCAAGTGGCGACTCTGAAATAAATAAATAAATCCCATTTCGATTGTCTTTTAATTGGAAAAAACTCCCTTCCGCGTCTCTGTTGCGGGTGGCGCGGGCGAAAAAGGAGGTGTGACACTCATGATCTTCCTGACTCCGGGAGTATACTAGAATATTATCAATAAAAAAAATGACGAACGAATCAAGATGTGGCCAGATCACACTGTGCATCAAATGCATGAAGGTTGTTGGGGCATTGGTCAGTCCAAATGACATAACAAGGAACTCGTAATGACCATACCGAATCCTGAAAGCAATCTTCGGGATATCTGGCTCCTGAATCTTCAACTGATGGTAACCTGAGCACAAGTCAATCTTAGAAAACACTCATGCACACTCAAACAAATTATCAATATGGGGCAAATGATAACGGTTCTTCACTGTAACCTTGTTCAACTGGTGATAATCAATACACATGCGCATAGAACCATCCTTTTTATTCACAAACAAGACAGGAGCACCCAAAGGCGATACGTTGGGCCGAATAAAACCCTTATCAAGAAATTCATGTAACTAATCCTTCAACTCATTCAACTCAGAAGGATCCATACGATACGGAGGGATAGAAATGGGCTGAGTGCCCGGCAATAGATCAATGCCAAAATCAATATCTCTATCGGGCGGCATGCCTAGAAGATAAGTTGTAAACACATCAAAGAAATCTTATACTATTGGGACTGAATCAACTGTAGGGGTATCAATACTGACATCTCTCACATAAGCTAGATACGCATCACACCCCTTCAACCATTCCCTGAACGTTAAGGAAAGAAATAACTCTAGTAGGAGTGTGATCTAAAGAACCCCTCCACTCAAATCGTTGTACACCTAGCATAGCCAACGTTACGATTTTGGCATGACAATCATGAATAGAATAATGGGGTGACAACCAGTCCATGCCCAAGATAACATCAAAATCTACCATGTTAAGCAACAATAAATCGACTCTGGTCTCAAAACCACTAAGAGCAACCAAACACGACCGATAAACGCGGTCCACAATAAAAGAATCTCCCACGGAAGTAGAAACATAAACATGGGAACTCAAGGAATCCCGAGATACACCCAAATGTGGGGCAAAATAAGAAGACACATAGGAATAGGTGGAGCCTGGATTGAATAAAATCGATGCATCTCTATGACAAACCAGGACAATACCTATAATAACAGAATCAAAGGCGATAGCCTCGGTATGGGCAGGAAGGGCATAATATCTGGCTTGTCCTCCCCTTCTAGGGAAACCTCTACCTCGCTGACCTCTACCTCTAGCTGGATGAGCAAGTGGGGTAGCAACTGGTGCTGCAATCATAGCTTGTGAACTCTACGAGGCATGCTGTGGCTGAGAAGTCTGTTGAGTGCACCCCTCCTAAGTCTAGGGTAATCCCTCACCATATGGAGTGTTTCACCACACTCAAAACAAGATCTAGGAGGAAGTGGAAGTTGTGACTAGCTCGGGCCAGGTATGCTGGACTGGCCGCTGAAACCACCCCGTGCAGGAGGCGCACTAGATACTGGAGGTGCATAATAAGGCTCCTGAGGCCTAAGAGGAGCTAGAATACCACTGGCTGCTAGAAGAGCTAAATGAACGGGGCGACTCATATAACCTCTACCATGACGAACTGTAGCAGGAGCACGGGCACCAGAATAATGTCCCGACTCTCGAGACCTCTTGGACTCCCTTTCCTCTCTATCCCGAGCATGCATACCCTCCACTCTCCTAGCAATTCTCACCACCTGCTGATAAAAAATATCCATCTCCAACTTACGAGCCATGGTAGACCTGATGCTGAGAATGTGCCCCTCAATAAACTTGTGAACCATATCGCGAACAGTAAAAACCAAAGTTGGTGCATGTCTAGCCAAGCTAGTGTAATAGACAGCATACTCCGAGACAATCATAGTACCCTGGCGCAAATGCTTAAACTGAGTCCAGGAACATATCTAAAAACTGAGTCCAAGTCAGGGAAGCTGCCTCATCCGGACTGTCTAACTCATAAGTATGCCACCACCCATAGGCGACTCCTCAAAGCTGGAAAGTAGTGAAGAAAACCCTGCTCGATCGATATACCCATGGTACGGAGAATACGGTAGCACTCATTTAGAAATCCTAGAGCATCATCTGATGCTAGACCACTAAATACAGGAAGCTTGTACTTCTTGAACCTCTCAAGCCTCCGCTGCTCATCCTCGGAAGCTGCTGCCCTATCCTCGGTCTAATCTGGGGCTACGGGCTGTACATGAATAATCTCTGGGACCTGATCAACATGCACTAGCTGCTCAAGAGTGCGGGCGGCGGGAGTCTTTGCTCCTACTCCGGCCTAGGATGTGGCTGTAGCAAGGAGAAGCAACACTGCCTGAGCCAGAGTAGTGTACATGCTCATGAACTGTGCAAGGGTCTCATGAAGTGCTGGAGTATTAGTAGCAGTAGGCATATCAGGTGTCTGGGCTCTAGCGGGAGCTGCTGGTGGCTCCTCTGTGGTACCTCGCACGGGTGCTCTGGCTGCACTGTATGCGCGTCCTCGGCCTCTACCCCGACCTCGACCTCTAAGGTCTCTAGTAGGGGGCGTGGGTTCCTGATCATCTCTGGTAGCACGTGTCCTCACCATCTGTGAGAGAATAGAAGACAGAAGTTTAGAATTGTGATATCAAAAATCTCGCACGACAAGGAAATCAAATGAAGTGGAATTTTCCTAACAATTACATAGCCTCTCGTAGATAAGTACAGATATCTCCGTACCGATACGCGAGACTCTAATAAACCGTCTTGTGATTCATGACTCCTATTAACCTAGAGTTGTGATACCAACTTGTCACAATGCCAGTTCCCCCTCCGTGAACTATCGTGACGGCACCTAGTCTCTACGACTAGGTAAGCCAAACAATTGCAGAAAAAGGGGAAAACAATAGATAAAACAAATAAAAATTGCGGAATGACAAAATGAAGGTTTAAGATGCCACTCGACATATACAAATATAACTCTCAAACTGAACAACTTCCCAAAACCCGGAATCTTACGAAATCACAAGATATGGATACTACATTGTGTTCTAATTCTAGAATGTCTAAATCAAAATAAGTACAGAAGGGCTAAAACTATAAGAGAGAATGGAAAGGGACTCCTCGGTCTGCGGACGCGACAGATATACCTTGAAGTCTCTAGAGAATCGCCTCGCCTCAAGGGTAGTAGGGTTGAGTAGCAGTACCTGGATATGCATACGAAAAACATGTGCAGAAAAGGGCATGAGTACACCACAACTATACCTAGTAAGTGACAAGCCTAACCTCGGTCGACTAGTGGCGAGGAAAGTCAGGGCCCAACCGGTCATATATAATAATATATATAAGGAAAAGAAGCAGTATTAAAGTAACATAGGGTAATAAGAGTAGCAACAACTACAAAAGAGACAAAATAATCACAGAAGGAAAATACAGCTCAACACAGAGATAACAACCGGGGATCTCCCAAGATACCGTCATGTAGTCCCAAATATAAATATCCATTGGATCTCCCGGGTGTCGTCCTGTAGTCCAACTCATAGTGCGTGGAGATATATCAGAATCCCCATCCATAGTCCCAAATGTAAATACCAAGTACTGGGGGAATCTACCGGGTGCAGTCCCATCGTTCCAATATAAAAGTGTAGGAGGATCTACCGGAATGCAAATCCGTAATCCCAAAGTAAACATGCAGGGGGATCTCCTAGGATATCGTCCTGTAGTCCCAAAGTAAATACACAACAACAATACGAAGAATATTCAATTCAGTCCAAATTCCATAACAAGGTAAACACGTATCTCTAACCTAGCATGCTGCACATAATTCAAATAAAGCAATTTGAGAAAGTAAAGCAATTAAGTCAATTAGACATGCTTCCCTAAGTTAACAGTAGGATTAAATTGCAGGTAGCATAAACAGGAAGGAAAACTCAGTTATAGTTACTTAATAAAAACATGATTTTCAACAATTAGTGCATGTACGCACTCGTCCCCTCACGTACACGGCATTTCATATATCAACAATATCAAATCCTAAGGGGAGTTCCCCCACGCAATGTTAGGTAAGCCACTTACCTCGAACCCGCTCAATAAACTTAATTCCACGTTCTTGCCACGAGTATCCGACTCTGAATGGCCCAAATCTATTCAAAGTAATTGCATAATGTAAATATAACTTCAAGTAACTAATTAATTCAAAGCTAATATGCGAAATTAGGAAAATTGCCCAAAAAGTCCCTCGGGCCCACGTGTCGGAATCGGGTAAAATTTAGAAATTCGGGATCCTCACACTCTTACGAGTTCATATATACAGAAGTTACTGCAATCCGACATCAAAATCTTGATCAAAACTTCAAAATTAGGCCTAAGAACTTTCCCACTTTTTATCCAAATTTTCACCCCAATTTTGAATTTAAATGATGAATTAAGCATAGATTCTTGGAAATTAATCAAAACCGAGTAAGAATTACTTACCCAAAACACCCATGTGAAAATCTCTCTCAAAATTTCCAATTCCAAGCTCCCAAATTAATTTTCCAAGTTTTGAGACTAAACCCTCGTTCTGCCCCTTTTTCTAAACAGTGGAACCGCATTTGTGGCTCTGGGACCGGACCTGCAATCCTTCTTTTGCGGAACTCAAGTCGCATCTGCGACATTTCATTAAATATCAATTTTTGCACCTGCGACTCCCTTACCACACCTGCGATCTCGCAGGTGCGTTCGCCTTCTCGCACCTGCGGTTTCTAGAGCCTGGACAAATCCCGCTTCTGCGGTCACCCAGCTGCTTCTACGGCGCCGCACCTGCAGTCCCATTCATGCAGGTGCGGTTATGACAGGTTCAACCAACATCAAATTTTCCCAAGTCCAACTCAACTTCCGTTAAGCACCCGAAACTCACCTGAGGCCCTCGGGACTTCAACCAAACCTGCCAACCATTCCTAAAACATCATACAAACTTATTCCAACACTCGAATCATATCAAACAATGCTAAAACTACAAATCACTCTCCAATCCAAGCCTAAGGATTTCAAAAACTTCAAATTTCCGCTTTCTATCAAAAAGTTTATCAAACCTCACCCCAATGACCTGAAATTTTGCACACACGTCACATTCAATACTACGAATCTACTCTAACTCTCGGAATTCCATTATGTCCCCTAGATCAAAATCTCACTATCGAATAGGAAACTTCAAAAATTCAACTTTCGGCATTTCAAGCCTAAATAAGCTACGGACCTCCTAAACACAATCCGAACACTCCCCAAAGCCCGAAATCACCCAACGGAGCTAACGAAACCAAAGAAATTTCATCCCGAGGACGTCTTCACACTGCTCCGACTACGGTCCAAATTCTAAAACTTAAACTCTCATTTAGGGACTAAGTGTCCCAAAACTCTCCGAAACTCCAAATAAATCCTCCCGGCAACTCACAATAGCGGAAACACGCATGAGGAATGTAGTTAATAAGGGATCGGCGTGTACATTGTTAAAAAGACCTGCCAGGTCATTACATGGGCATCAGAGTCGGCGTTCTTTTTTATCATTTGTTCAAACATCATCTCGATCCTTCCCATCTCATTGTTTTGACGAGCTAGGACCTTGGGATGGAAATGGAGGCGGGTTGTTTGGTTGTTGATACACCGGAGGTCTTTGAAAGCCTTGCCCCCGATTCCCTTGATTGTCATTATTCCAACCTCCTTGGTTGTTGTCCCTCCCCAATAGTTGTTGTTGTCACTGTAGTTGCCCTGGTTGTTTTGGTTGCCCTAATTCTGATTGTTATTCCCCCAGTTGCTATTTCCTTGTTGGTTTTGATTCCCCCAATTTCCTTGGGATCTCCACTATTGTTGTTGGTTAGGAGCATTGCCCATTTGTCCTTGATAATTGTTCACGTACTACAGTTCTTCACTTTGCTTATCATACCCATCATCTTGGTTGAAACCACCACTACCTTGCTCATATTGATCCGGGCTACCTTGACCTTGTTGACCTCTTTGTCGCCTATTGTTGACCAACATGTTGACACCGTCCATAGCATTTACTTGTCTCGATGCTTGAACTTGTTTTAATTGAGCTTTTGCCAACTGGTGAATTGTTGTAGTTAACTCTTCTATTGCCTGGCCATGGTCATGGAGCTCTTTGTGCAGGTGAATGACTGTGGGATCACCTTGTGGCACATTAGCTCGACTTTGCAAGCTGAGGAAGTATCTGTCATCTCATCCAAAATCTCATGTGCCTCAGCATAAGGCGTGTTCATAAAATTTCCCCCTGCTAGTTGGTTCATTACACACTGATTTGTCGTGTTAATGCCACAGTAGAAAGTCTGTTGGATCATTTCTTCGGTCATGTTATTGTTCGGACATTCTTTCACCATTGTCAGATATCTTTCCCAGATTTCATGAAGTGGTTCATTAGGTTCCTGTTTGAAGGCCAAAATCTCATTTCTCAATGTTGCCATATGCCTCAGTGAGAAAAACTTATCTATAAACTTGTCCGCCAACTCATCCCACGTAGTGATGGAATGGTTAGGAAGCCTTTCAAGACAATCCAAAGCTAACTCTAAGTGAGAAAGGGAACAATCTCAACCTCAATGAATCCTCTGACGCATTCATTTACTTGCTTCCACAACAGGTATCCACAAAACCTTTAAGATGTTTATATGCATTCTGATGGGGAGCGCGTGTGAAATACCATCGCTGCTCCAATAAAGTCAGCATCACGTTTGTGATTTGGAAATTGCTCACTCGGATCTTGGGTGGGACAATTGCACTGGCATAGCCCTGATTTGGAAGCACCCGAGGAACCACACTTGGAGGTACCGGGGGAGGTTCTGGAGTGTTGTCATTGGTCTGGCGACCTCGTCTTTTACCTTGAGGTACTAGAGGTACCTCATCTTTACCATTATCATCGACTCTTCCCCCGGTAGAACATTTCCAAGAGGATCATTGTTTGTCATGTTGTACTTGAATTTCCAAGAGGATCTAGGGTTGTTGTGGGCCCTCGACTCTATTCTCTTTAACAATCCAACAACTTGTGAGGTGAGAGAAACCACTCGATGATTGTTTTAGTCAACACAAGAGTCTAAAGGTCACGACTAGAGCTATTCTTTGCCAATCAACTTGTTTCTAACCATAAGGTTGAAGGTAAATGTGTTAGGCCCAAGTGAAGCCTGCCTGAGACACTTTTATTCATTATTACTACATATCAAAGTAAAAAGAAAACAGACTCAATCCCTTAAGAAGGTTGTCACACTATCCATCATCGGGAAGAGCCACCCGGTGCACACAACATCCACCTTTGAAAAAAATCATTGCATTAAGAAAATCAAAGGCTTATTGTTCACATAAAATGTAAAAAGAAGCTAACAACTTAAAAAGAAACTACTAAAGGAAGTAAGAAGCTATGAAGTAAAATTACGAAAGACGTTATGAAGTAAACTACAGAAATCAAACTGAATATATGCAAACTTGAAGTAAAGCGAATATATACATAAATGAAAATAAATATACACATCAAATAGTAAAAATATATACATACCAAAGGTGAAAGTAACGAATATATACATACCAAAAGTGAAAATAAAGAGAAGTAAATATAAAGAAAAATAGTATCATAGTGATTACATGTCAATGTCATTAAATATCACCAAATCAAAATGGACCACCCCCAAATAAAAGATAGCATTGTCCTCAATGCTAATATCAAAATAAGATCAGGGAAAGGATTAGAGAGTAAAGAAAAACTCCATATGTGGTCTCTATTTGCATCGGGTTAGGCACATGAGTGAGGTCCTCGGACTGAATAGGATCATCAACTCCCTCCAGGTCCTCTAACTGGATATCCAAATCCTCTGACTGGGGGACACGGGGTTGCGGAGCATCTGGATCATCTCATCAGCAATATGTGTAGTGGCAGCATGTTCTTCAGACTGGCCAACTACTGGTGCTGGTGCCTCATGCTCTGCTGCTGGGGCTTGCCTCTCCATGAGCAAGTCTAGTGGGATCTCTCCAGCATATGTATACTTCTCTACCTCATTCTTCAGCAGCTCCACTGAATCCTTTGAGGCTTGAGTCTTCTTCAACTTCTTCACTTGCTTGCCCAGCTCTTCGATAACCTTTCTATGTGTATCCAAAGTCTGTAGGATCTTCTTCAGGTTGTCCAGGAGCTTCCTCTGGTTGTCTAGAAGCTCCTTCAATGAATCCTGCATTGATGGAGGTATCTGAAGTTGTGATGGGGCTGACTGTGATGCTACTGCACTGATAAGACAGACAACTTTGATGTAGCTGTCTGCATCCAGTTGTTGATGCTGGATAATGTCTCAGAAACCCGTAGTACAGTCTGTGGGTAAGTGGAAGATGAGGGCACAGATAATGGAATGATGATGGATGGCTCGGATGAAGGAGAAGGAATGACAGCTGAAGATCCCACTACCGTGGAAGGCTCTGACCCGGTGGCCACTACCCTTGGCTCTTTAGACTGGCCAGTGGAGGTAGTGGCGTTACCCTTCGCTTTAGGGTTGTCCGGTCCTTGGAGGCTAAACCAGGAGAAAGGCTTTTTTGGATTCACCTTTGTGTCATAGTGCTTCTTCTTGACTCCTTGGTCCTCGAGATAATAGTGATGAAGTTAGGGTAGAGATAAGATCTTTCTTCTTTTCCATATGCCTTGGAGATATGGTAATACATGAGGTTCCCTACATTGATTGGATACCCCGCCATGATGGAAGCAATAAAGATCGGCCGGGAGAGTGGGAGGACATTATCATGCCGGCACGGGTCCAGCCGGCTGCATACAAATATGGGCCACCCGTTGGCTTCAAAGCTGAGGGTGTTTCTGGCTATTGGGACTCCAGCTGTGAACCATGTCGGTGTCGTCCCTAGAATGGATAATATCTCTGCTAGACATGGATGGTCTGCGTCATCTAGGGATAGCTTTTCCAAGTATTTCACAACTTCCACATCCTCAAAACCATCATAGTTTTTCAAAGTGTGGCCATCAAACAGGACCTTCAAGTTCTGGACCTTTGTCATAGTGATGCCCTTTTTTATGTGGGCAACATTTGCGTAGAACTCTTTGACAATGTACTTATTTGCATCCACCACTTTGCTGGTAAAGTACTTCCATCATATTCTCTCCTCAAACTATTTCTTGACATTTGGATTGTGGGGAAGGAGGTCTCTTTCTATGAATTGTCGCTCCAGGGTGAGCGACCTTTGGGGCCACCATTCTCGGAATTTCAAATATACTTTCTCTCTCAGGAATCTATCAGCCCATACCTCGGGCTTTCTTGACCTGTCCATCCCCCCCACACGTACATACACACACACACATTAGTATCACCCCTTCTCCCATTATCTGGGACCTCGTCATCATCATCAACATTAATAAGGGTAGTTATTGAGGCTGATGTTGTAGCAGGTGAGAAAGATGGTGTCGAAAACTCACTACCTCCCTTTGATCCATCATACAATTCAGAAGAAGAGGTAGATTCATCAACTAAATGAAGTCTCCCGGGGAATTGTGTGGGGATATGTGTTGGCGCGGAATCTCCTTCCGAAGCTTCCCGGGATAGGACATACTCACTGGACTCAGAATGGTCTGCAGCTTTATCCGCAACTTTAATGGAGGAGGTAGCTTACTCTTGCCTTTACCCTTGCCTTGCGAGGGTTTTGCCCTCCTTTTGGACGTATCACCTCTACCTCGAGAATGTAACATCGTCTACAACATACAAGCAGTGAAAGATAGTTAGAAAAGGGCTTCAAGCATACGTTAAAATAGTACAAATGAAATGCAAACCCTGCTTCTCATAATAGGGCACCACGGACCGCATAAAAGTAAGCACAGTCGGAAAATGCCCACAGCGGACCGTGTAAAAGTGAACGCGGCCGCAACGAGGTCAAGCTCAGACTACTCACTCTTTGAACTTGATAAAACGCTGACCGCATAAAATAAAATGTGGCCGTGAATGACCCATCGCGTACCGCATAAAAGTAAACGCGGCCGCAAAAGCAAATGATAAACTCTCTGAAGTTTAAAAGCGCAAATCGTGAAAACATGGACGTGGATGCGAAGGACCAACCACAGACCACGGAAAAGTGATCGGGACTGCAAAAGCTAAACAACTCTCAGTGCTATGAAGTTAGGGTCTCGCGGATCGAGGAGTTTTGGACGCAGCCTCATACCCTATCGTGGACCGCGGTCGCTAATTTCAAATGAAATTGGACTGAAGAAACTAACACTAGGGTTTTCACTAATTTATGCAAAAATTGTAGCAATTAACCATGCAAAGTTACTAACCCCAGCCCCTATTAGGCATACAAACACTACCCACATGTATTTAACCAACAATTAAGCATTAATTTGACATTATGACATGCATCTAACTAAAAAGAAAAATTATAACAAAGAGAAAAGAAAAAAACAAGATAAAATCAAATCATTGAAATGAACATACCAGTTGTATAATGTGGTAGGAAATCTACACTTGATGAGAATGAGATGAATTTGAAACCAAGTAGAGATGCACAGTGTTTTAGATGAGTTTGAACAGTTAGGGTTTGTAAAGTATGGAATGAATCAAGAACTTCTATTTATACTCAAATCCAATGGACCCACCGCCTTACCTGAGAGCGACCGCAAAATTTTGTCGTGGCCCTACTGTGTTACCTTTTGTAGATCTGCTTCAAACACAATACCACGGACCACGAAATATTGGCTGCGGCCGTAGAATTTCTGCACTCTGCAAAAGTTTGAACGTGACCGCGAACTCTGAAGGAATTTTGACAGGACAACTTCAGAGAGTTGACATTTTTCTCAATTCAACTATGCAACAGCGCACAAAATTGTGCGGCCGCGAAGTGCTCACGCGGTTCACGAAATTTTGGGCGCGGTCCGCGAACTTTTGTCACTTAGCCAAATTTCTTCCTTGTCAATTTCTTGCATTGCACAACCAATTCCTGCATACACTTCACAACAAGTTAGTCCAAAATAATGCCTAATCTAAGAAGAAAATCAAAAGAAAGAAAAACACATGGGTTGCCTCCCAAGAAGCAGTTGATTTAATGTCGCAGAACAATGCATGTTACCATTATTCACTTGAAATAGATCAATGCTACAACACGGCCTTCATCAACCTTACCAAGGTAGTGCTTCACTCGATGCCCATTGACTCGAAAGATCTCACCATTCTTGTTTTTCAAATCTAGAGCACCAAAAGGAGTTACATGCACCACTTCAAAAGGACCGCTCCATTTTGACTTTAGCTTTCCCGAAAACATTCGTAACTGAGAGTTGAATAAGAGAACAAGGTTACCTTCTTTGAATTCTTTATTCCGATATACTTATCATGTAGGTACTTCATCTTGTCCTTATACAAGGACGAACTGGAGTAAGCATGGAACTGAAACTCATCAAGTTCATTAATTGCCCCACCCAAAGATTGGCAGTTGCATCCCACTCTAGGTTCAACTTCTTCAACACCCACATGGCCTTATGCCCTAATTCCACAAGGAGGTGACATGCTTTCCCAAAACACCAACTGACGGATATATACCAATTGGAGTCTTGTAAGTTGTTCTATAGGCCCATAAAGCATCGTCAAGTTTCCTTGACCAATCAGCCTGGTTTGCATTGATAGTCTTTGATAGAATACTCTTGATCTCCCTGTTGGAGACCTCAACCTGTCCACTTGTCTGGGGTGATAGGGGGTTGACACCTTGTGAGTGACACCATACATGGAGAGTAAAGTGTCAAAGGCTTTGTTGCAAAAATGAGAACCTCAATCACTAATGATGGCCCTTGGGGTGTCGAACCTTGTGAATATGTTTTTCTTCAAGAAAGCCACCACACTTTGTGCTTCATTGTTAGGCAAAGCCACAACTTCAACCTATTTGGAACTTAATCCACATCAACAAAAATATAGGTGTTCCCATATGAACTCAAGGATGATGGTGAGAGGCATCTCATTCTTCTTGGAAATCCCACCTGCTCTTTGGCAATCATCACACCGCTTAACAAGTTCGCTAGAGTATTTGTACAAGGTAGGACAATAGAATCCACAGCTTAGGACCTTTGTAGTGGTTCTCGCCCCACCATGGTGACCACCATAAGGTGAGGAGTGACAAGATTCAAGAATACCCAACTGCTCTTCTTCTGAAACACATCTTTGGATAACACCATTGGTGCAAATTTTGAAAAGATATGGCTCGTCCCAATAATAATCCAAGCAGTCTCGTTTGAGCTTCTTCATTTGGTTTGAAGAGAACTCATTCGGGACAATTTTTCTCACAAGATAGTTAGCCACATCGGCAAACCATGGCATCTCGGTCAAAGAAATGGAAAGGAGTTGTTCATCCGGAAATGAATCATTAATTTTAAGGCCATCAGGGGGCCTCCCCTCCTCTTCCAAACAGGACAAGTGGTCCACCATTTGATTCTCACTCCTTTTTTGGTCTATAATTTCAATATCAAACTCTTGTAGAAGAAGTACCCACCTCATCAATCTAGCCTTTGAGTCCTTCTTACTCATCAAATAACGAATTGATGCATGATCGGTGTGAACAATCACTTTGGTACCCATGAGGTATCGGGCGTAGCTTTTCCATAGAAAAGACAATGGCTAAGAGTTATTTCTTGGTCACCATATAGTTTACTTGGGCATCGTTCATGGTCTTACTAGCATAGTAAACTGGATGGAATATCTTGTTGATTCTTTGCCCCAATAGCGCTCCTACCTCCACTTCGCTAGCATCACGCATGGGCTCAAATGGTAAGCTCTAACTTGGTGCAGTAATGATGGGAGTGGTAGTAAACCTATACTTGAGTAGCTCAAAATCCTTCATACAATCATCATTGAAAACAAATTTTGCATCTTTTTCTAACAACTTGCACAAGGGGTTCACCACCTTTGAGAGATCCTTGATGAACCGATGGTAAAACCCCGCATGACCTAGAAAGCTCCTCACTCCTTTTACGGAAGTAGGAGGAGGGAGTTTTGATATCACTTCAATTTTTGCTTTATCTACTTTAATACCATTCTTGGAGATCTTATGGCCGAGGACAATGCTCTCCTCAACCATAAAGTGACACTTCTCCTAATTAAGCACCAAGTTGGTCTCTTCACAATGTGCCAAAACTTTATCAAGATTATCCAAACACTCATAAAAAGAATCCCCCACAATAGAGAAATCATCCATGAAAACATCGAGGAAGTCCTACACCATATCCGTGAATATTGCCATCATAAATCGCTGAAAAGTAGTCGGTGCATTACATAAACCAAACGGCATCCTTGAGAATGCAAATGTGCCATATGGACAAGTGAATGTGGTCTTATCTTGGTTTTCAGGTGCAATAAGAATTTGGTTATACCCGGAATACCCACCCAAGATGCAATAATAAGCATGTCTAGCTAACCTATCCAATATTTGATCAAGAAATGGAAGCGAAAAATGGTCTTTCCGAGTCACTTTGTTGAGTTTCCTATAATCCATGCATACCCTTCAACCGGTGACATATCTTGTGGGAATCAACTCATTATTGTCATTTGTAATCACAGTCATGCGCCCCCTTCTTTAGGAAACATTGAACCGGTAAAGTCCATGAACTATCAGAAATGGGATAGACAACTCAAGCATCCAACCACTTGATGACCTCTTTCATGACAACCTCTAGCATGGCCGCATTCAACCTTCTTTGATGTTCCACGAAGGTTTTGGAATCCTCCCCCAATATGATTTTATGCATGCAAAAAGAGGGGCTTATGCCCTGAATATCCGACCATACAAAGTGTTACACCCCGTAAGTTTAACAACCTTGATATATATATATATATATATATATATATATATATATATATATATATATATATATATATATATATATATATATATTTGATATGGTATTTTGAGTGGAATATTTTTATAAAAAAATAGTTTAAAAAATATAATTTTATATAGTTATTAGTATTACTACTTTCGAATATGTTTTAAATTATACACATAAAATGAGAAAAGTTTATCAGATATTCTTTATCGTAAAGATATGAATTATTTTTTTCACAAGAAATTAAGGTTTTTTTTAAAACCATTTTAAGAATTAAGTGTACGAAATTTTGTACTCTTTATATGAGATTAGAAAAATTAGAAGTTGAGAAAATATGTGCATTTTTTTAAATGGACGTTTTAATGAAATAATAGTGTATGTATTTATTTTGTTTGGTACCACATGACCATAATAGTAAAGTATATTATAGTATGATATATAAATTGTATTAAAAGTAAGTAGTATTTTAAGTATAAGATAATTCCCTAATTGTGTGGGCACTAATGTAACTAGAAAGACTAATCACTACATAGTTGACGTTGCTACACCTAAAGGAGGGGCTATTCTTATGATTAGCTAGCTGGAGGCTTGATAACTCATTTGATAAAAAACGTAACACATGTTTGATCAAAGAAAATACCACGTAACAATATTACTTTTGGAGACAAAAGTGAAGCTACTTCCATTCCTCTACTACTACTATAATATTAGCAGGATTCATTGAACTGAAAGGGATGAGGCTTAACAATTTCTTGAGAAGCAAAGCAAAGTAACGGCATTATGCAAAAAAATCATATGAAATTATATTGCGTAATAGTAACGGGATTTTGAAATTCTAAGGGAGTACGGTGCAATTTTTGTCAAAGATAATATACGGATTTTGCTTTCCACTTCGATCTACTCGTTACGTGTTTTGTTGCGATTGACATGTGTTGAAGGGATTTTCTAGCGAATCGGCTCAAGTATGTTAAGGTCGTCCCTTCTTTCTTTTGGCATGATCCATAATACAAACTATATGAGTTTTTTTAAAATCACCTTTGCCATATTGCCCACGGTTGGAGGTGGATTTTCATTTAAAAGATTGTATATAAGCTACTGCAAAGTTTTACAATTTTAATAGAAGACGTTTGGGTGTTTAACAATCAAAAGCCACTGAAATGCAAACTGTAATTATAAAATATTGTATAAAATTTTTCTTTTTCGTGGTTGTTCATAGTTTTTGGACAGCCACCTCTGTAGCAAACCATGCTCTTTAATTCTCTGTTTTACCCAATCTTTCACTATAACACCAGTTTTTCAAGTCTTTGGTTATGTAACATCTTCTTGGAAACCAAATAGTACACTTGAGGGAATGCAGCCGCTTGCATGGCTAAGTCATCACAACTAATATACATAGGAAATCAGCTTGCCAAGAACTAATTCTAATGTATGCATAGCCTCTATAAATGACTCTATTCATAGAAATATTAGAGGTGCCTTTGTTCTTGAATTCCCATATGTCTTATTATTCTATCGTGCGTTCATGGGTCTCAGAAAATACGTAAATTGATAAAATTTATTTCATGATAATAATCAGAGGCATAATGGTCTTATGACGTTTTGAGAGATTTTATTGACGTACTACTCATGCATTGCATTCATTTATACATGTACATTGACACATGACCAGACGGCGTTATATACGCGTATATATGTATGTATATATATATATATATGTATATGGGATATGGGAAAAGGTTACGATGTTATATACGTACCACCACCTGATCAGCTGGTATACATTGATGATTTGCACACAGTGGCCGAGATGATACGCTGTTAGGCTGCCTCATTGACTTGCAAACATGGAACACAACCTTTTCATCGCCCACCCGGAAGGAGAGTTCTCCTGCTTCCACATCAACTAAGGCCTTCCTTGTAGCTAGAAAAGGTCTCCCCAATATGATTGGCACCTCATAGTCAACCTCACAGTCAAGTATCACAAAATCCGCAAGGAGTATGAACTTGTCGACCTGAACTAGCACATCATCAATTATCCCCAATGGCCTCTTTATTGTTCTATCCGCCATTTGCAACCTCATGGATGTGGGACTTAGTTGCCCGATCCCCAATGTCTTGAACACAGAGTATGCCATCAAGTTAATGCTTTCCCTCAAGTCACACGAAGCTTTGGCAAAATCGGCACTACCAATAGTGCATGGGATTGTAAAGGCACCAGGTTCTTTAACTTTGGAGCCATAGAGTGCACAATGGCACTCACTTGATGTGTCATTTTGATTATTTCACAGTTCATTGATCTTTTCTTTGTTATCAAGTCCTTCATGAACTTGGCATATCCCGGCATTTGCTCTAGAGTTTCAACCAAAGGCACATTCGTGGACAAACTTTTCATCATATCAATAAATTTCTTGAACTGATTCTCATTGTTTTGCTTTGCGATCCTTTGAGGATATGATGGAGGAGTCTTTGGAAAAGGAGCCTTGGCTTCGGGTGCTATCATTTTCGGTATGTCTATCACGTGTTCCCTAAACGGGTTCACATCATTTTGTTTCTTCTCCACATTGTCATAAATGTCTATCCTCACTTTATCATTCACATTCTCATCACTCACTTGCACATTATTGCGTGTCTCATCATCATCTTGCACCAACACATCTTCACTCACAGTCTTTCTTTGATTAGAGGTACTAGCAACTCCACCTCTACCATTTCTCGTAGTCACCACCATAGCATGACCCGTATTGTTCCTACCCTTTAGCTTTACTACCGTATCACTTGGCAGTTCTCCCTTAGGGTGAGTATTCAAAGATTGAGAAATTTAGCCAAGTTGGACTTCTAAGTTACGGATAGAAGTGTTGTGGGAAGCTAATTGAGCATCGGAGTCGGCATTTTTCTTCATCATTTGCTCAAACATTATCTCAATCCGTCCCATCTCATTGTTGGAAGATCTAGGACCTTGTGATGAATATGGAGGCAAGTTGTTTGGTTGTTGATACATCGGAGGCCTTTGAAAGCCCGACCCTCGATTCCCCTGATTATTGTTTTTCCAACCCCCTTGATTGTTATTGCCTCCCCAATTACTATTATTGTTGCCACCCTAATTTTCTTGATTTCCTTGATTACCTTAATTTCCTTATGTATCTCCATTGTTGTTGATTTGGAGCATTGACCCGTTGACCCTGATACTTGTTCGGATATTGAACCTCTTCACTTTGATCATCATATGAATCATCTTAATTGTAACCACTACCACTTTGCTCAAATTGGTCTGGATTGTTTTGAACTTGTTGACCTAGTTGTCATCTCTTGTTGATCATCATATTCACTTATTCCATGACATTCACTTGTTTTGGCCCTTGAACTTGTTGCAACTGAGCCTTGGCCAGTTGGTTCATAGTAGTAGTCAACTCGGTTATAGCTTGGTCGTGGTCATGGAGCTCCTTATGCAGGTGAATAACATTAGGATCACCTTGTGGCACATTAGCTTGACTTTGCCACGCCAAAGAGGTATCCTCCATCTCGTAAAGTATTTCACACGTTTCGGCATATGGCGTGTTCATAAAGTTCCCCCAGGCGAGTTGGTTAACTACGCATTGGTTTGTAGTGTTGATCCCCCTGTAGAAGGTCTGTTGGATCATGGCCTCAGTCATATCGTTGTTTGGGCACTCCTTTACCATTGTCCGGTATCTCTCCCAAATCTTATGTAATGGTTCATTTGGCTCTTGTTTAAAAGCAAGTATCTCATCTCTTAGCGTCGCCATATGTCCCAGAGAAAAGAATTTTGCGATGAACTTCTCGTCCCACTCATCCCAAGTGGTGATGTAATGGTTGGGTAATTAACCTTTCTAGCCAATCCAAAGGCCCCTTAGAGAAAATGGAAAAAGCCTTAACCTCAATGCGTCCTCAAAGACATTAGTTTGCTTGCTCCCCCAACATGTGTCAACAAAACCTTTGAGATGCTTGTAGGCGCTTTAGTGTGGAGCTCCGGGTGAAGAAACCCCTTTGTTCCAAGAGTGTAAGCATGACATTGGTTATTTGAAAGTTGCTTGCCCTAATCTGGGGCGGGATTATTGTACTTACATAGCCTTCGTTGGGCAACACCTGGTGTGTTGCCCTTGGAGGAGGTGGGGGAGGGTTTGGAATATTACCATGAGGCGATCGGCCGCTCCTTTGTACTTGAGGTTCGGGTTGAATATCATCCACGTGATCATCATCTACCTCATCCCCAATGGTAAATTTTCGAGGGCTTCATTGTTAAGAGCCATTTGGTACCTAAAAGCAATTTACACACAAATTATAAAAACGAAAGGAAAGAAGAACGAAACACACAAATACTCAGATATATAGCTAAAACCGTCTAACTCTCCGGCAACGGCATTGATCGTGTCCAAGCCTGCACTGCCATTGAGTAGCGAGGATGGTCGATGCAGTTTTACCCAACTAGGTCGGGATCATCCACAGGGAGTTAATTTGTTTGAAATTAGATTTATATCCAAGTCTAGGTGCGGGTTTTGCTCTTAATTACACTTCCACAAATGTTTGGTTTGTTTTCTACTTCTACTTCTATTTATAGTATGCAATATTATAATATTTGTGTTGTTGATTTTCAAGTGTTAAAGGAACTACGGTAGTGACTTCTACCTAGGTGGATATCTAACGGGTAGCAAGAATCTAGGGCAATCATGTGATTAATTGGGGTCGTAATATGACTATCACACCCGGGTACTCACTCTATACCTCTCGGTAGTTTGAGTAATTTTGCCCAATTTGGCTTTCTCAAGTCCAAATGGGTATTTATGCAATTCAAGTGATGTTAGCTCAAGTCGGGTGTTACTATCTTTAGGTTTAACCCTTTAATTGGGGCTATCAATTTCTTGAGTTCACCCAAATTCCTTGTTACCCTAGCTTTCCTAGACTTATTCCTTTTTTCTCAAGTAGAGACTAAGTTATAAAGACAGGAATCAGTATTTGCAACCACTAATTCCATAGTTCTAGCAAGAACTATGTTAAATATCACTAACTCATACACATTCAAGCACTAAAATGCAATACCCATCAAATATCCACACTAGGATTTGGTCACAACCCTAGCTATGGGTTTAGCTACTCATGGAAATAGCAGAAATTGAGATGAAATAAAGATAAAATTCATAATACTAGATTAAAAGATGAAAATCTAATGTTAAGAGATAATTCTAGTACAAAATTGCCCAAACAGAATTTTCAGCCGTCTCACGTGCTCAGCTAAAACATAACTTAAACTAAAAATGTCAAAAATATCTATTTATACTAAGTTGAAATTTTCGGACAAAAATATCCCTGCGGAAGTTTCGTGGCCGTGTAATTTTCATCGCGGTCGCACTCTCGCTTTCGTGGCTGCGTAATTCTGACTGTGGTCCGCGTTTTTAAATTTTGGATCTGGGTTGAGCATGGTTTCGAGGGCCGCGTAATTTTCATAGCGGCCGTGTACTTCTGACGCGGACCACACTTCCTTCTTTTGCTTAAGTTGTGAGCTCTCTGAACTTCATGCACCGCGGTCCGCATTGTTGACATCCAATTTTGTCCCTCCTTTTTTCTACTTAATTTCCTTGTGCTTCCTAGTCATTAATGCTCTAATATGTATTATTATTTTTTTATGGTTATTATTACCATTATTATAATTATATTACTTGTAGGATTAATATCACTGTTAATAATATTATTACTAATTATTATTATTATTATTACTAGTAGCGGTAGTTACTATTAATACCATAATTATTATTATTATTGATATTGTCATTAGTATTAAAATATTATATTTTAATTATATAAACTAACTACATATTTTGAATAATCTATATGTCTATCATATTATTATATTATGTCCAAATTAGCAAGACAAAGGAAGCTCAAAGAAATTAATAAGAAGAAAGAAAATGCCATCAAATTAGGCTCAAAGGATAACCCATTTTTATAGATGAGCCCAAAGTCTGCCAAAATGGTTAGCCCATGTAATAAAATTTCTTTTGAAGACTAATGAGCGCAAATATAATTTATTAGATTTTCATTTAAGCCCAACTGAAACCCAATCTACCTAACCCATCTAAAAGAATCCTCCAGGAGCTCTTATCTCGGCCGTAGGATTAAAATTAGAATGATCCAATGATCCTCCTTTCTTAAGATTTAAACCTAATAGTATTCAGACTTGCTAGGGTTTTGAAATCTCAATCTCTGCCTAAACTATAAGATAAGTAAGCCTCTCCAGACCATACAAGTGCGCGTCGAGCCCTTGCGAAGGGTTTGGTTAAGATATGCCAGATTCCACCAAGTATACAAATGGAACCTAACCATACATGTCCTCCGATTATATCTTCTAAATCGTCCACACTAACAATCCATCCTTCCCCTCCAAAAGGGGATTTTAGTAAATAACCAAATATGATACTCGGGCTAAGGGTCAAGTTGGTAATTTTTCTTACATCTCCCCCTCCCGGAGCCCAGGTATCATATACGCCCCCAAAATAAAGAGCCTTGAATACTAGAAGAAAAGCACCTAGACCTAACAAGATTAAGTGAATACCTAAAATTGTGGTCATTTTATTTCGATCTTTCCGGACATAACCAAAGAAGGGAAAAGATTCTTCAAGTGTCTCAGGTCCCAGAAGTGCATGATAAATGCCGCCAAAGCCCAATACTGCAGAAGAAATTAAATGAAGTACTCCAGATACAAAGTATGGAAATGTGTCTATAACTTCTCCCCCAGGGCTATGCAGCCGCCCACCCCTTTCCTCTCTTGGACAAAATTCCAACTCGCTTTCACCATGAAATCAGAATGGTTTCACCATTTTCATCAAAGTTTTCATTCTCTCTCTTACATATTCAATGAAAAGCTGAAAACTTTGGTATCAAAGTTGACCAAATCGTTGTTTCTCTGAAGCAAGAGGACGATTTTGTTGATCTTCTTTCTGTCACAGGTTGGACGGATCTTGAACGAGCAATTTTGAATTTCAAACGGATCTTTCAATTCCCGCTTTCAAAACCCTAGTTTTCTCCTATAAATACTCCTCAACTCTCAAGCCGAAAGATCATCTGGGAATCCTCGAAAAATAGTTAGAACACGGCAAAATCGAGTCAACAAGTAATTCTTTTCTTTTCTGTAATCTCTGTCCCTATTTAGTTCGCTAAAACAGAGTTCGATCTTGTTACGTGGAGGGAGTAGATCTGAAATCTCAAAGTTTTAGTTCACTGCCTCCAAAAAGGTTAGCTCTAAACCGAATTTCTATTACTTCGTTCGTTTAAAAAAATTGCTTTGTTTGAAATGGTTAATTTTTTTAGTCAGGATTTAGAGATACATGTGTAGCCTTGTGATGTTAAGATTTGCCTAAATTCGTTCACTATGTTTTCTAAATGTAATTTGACAACTTTAGTGATTTCGAGCTTATAAAAATCCTTTTTCTTCCGTATCTCTTTTTATAAGTTTTCTAGAAATTTTATTGTCTTGTTAATGCTTTATTCTCACATAGGAGTAGATTATAAATGTATTGATGGTTAATATGTTGTATACCGAATTTATGATCTAGTAAAGTGTTTTCTCACATATTTGCCGAATTCTTGTTAAACTAAATGAATAATTCTATCATTTGCCTAAGTATTTTTAAAACACCAGGTTTGAACTTTAGGTTTCTTACTTTTGTCAAGTCATATATCATAAATTAGCGATTAAGTTAAAGGAAATTGGGTTAAGTCTTCTCTCTGGTTCCCTTTAGTTGCAATATAAATTTGTACGCTCTCATAAATTAATGATGTTAATTTGTGCTTAGATATCATGATGTTAGGAATTATTTTATTCAGGTCTATTGAAAAACGGTATGCTCATAATCTCAAAGTTAAATACTGTTGCCTTGATTTCAAGTGTAAAATGGCTACTATTTCTTTCCTTTACATTTAGATTATGTCTCTCACATACTATCTGCTTGTGATTCAAGTACGAGTACCTCTTTCTTTCATTAAACAGCTTATATGATTTTATCCTATGAGAATTTCCTTCATACTAGACTGCTAAGTATGAGTGTTTCTAACCTATCCCTTTACTTTATTTTCTTTGTTTCGCATGAACACCGCACCAACCATGGAGTCAACATCCGTCTCACATTCTCATTACGCCGCAAGAAAATTATCCCTTTGGGATGCTGGCGGAAGAGCCAGTCAATTGCTCTTTTGAATTTTCATATTGCTCCTTCCCCTTAGCTTTTCTTTGTATTTCCTGATTTTTCCTCTACATATATGGTTGTGTTGGACTTTATTTGATATGTGATACTTTATAATAAGTAAGTATATATATCTACTTTTATCATATAGGAATATAGCAAAGTAAGAAAACTTTAAATCAACAATCTCATTATTTCTTCACTTTTTTTACCTATTTGCTACTATAGCTTAGCCTGATGACTTAGAACAATAATTTGGTTTGAAATAGTTGGTTGGGGAGTATTTGATAATGTTGTCAGAATAGGCCATTTCAAATAATTCGGTAGTCGATCACGAAGAGACTCAAATCTTTTAAACATTGTTTTAAACTAATAGAGCCTGACACTTTTTTTTGTTAAGCTTAGTTTAACTATAAAAAAAATGGTTTTTGCTCTTCAATATCCTAATACGTTGAGGTTCAATTGTTTGACAAATGAGTCGGTCCATGTAGGGTGGGCATCGGTCGGTTCGGTTTTGTAGAATTTCGGTTCGATCAATTCGGCTTTCGGTTTGTGATTTTAGTAACCAAAACCGAACCATAATAGCTTCAGTTCGGTTCGGTTTATTCATGTTCCGTTTGGTTTAATCGGTTCGATTTTCGGTTTCAAGCCATGGCAAAAATAGTACGAAACAACGAAACAATATATTACTAAAAAAAGGAATTTGAGTAAGAAACAATACTAAAGTATATAGTGTTAAACTTATTAGTATAATAATTTTGTGGTATAAAAATATATTACTATATAGATAAAATATTAATATTAATATTAAACTGCGAAGTTAAAAGTAGACAATTCGAAACATAAATTGCGCACTTTAAGATTCTGCACCATATAATATTATAATGAGTAAAAAAAACTACGCATGAAATTATGGAGTATCAGCATATCAATGGAAAGCTAATTAGTTAATTAGTCAAAGTACAGGATCCTTCAAAAAATTAAACATCTAGACCATATTATTAAAAAAATGATGAAGCTAGTCCTGTACTTTTCAGTTTTAACGGAAGAAACTTGTATTTATCTCTTAGATATGAACATATATACGTCATGCATATATATACACGTCATGCATGAAACCAGTTAATGTTAATGTTACCATACGAGATTAAATTGATACTATATGTATAGACACACACATAAGCACATGCATTTTTCTTTTGGGTTTCTCACCGTCAGGCGTAGCTACTTATTGCAGAGGTCCGAAATTTGGTTTTTCGGTTTAACCGAAAATCGAACTATTAAAACCGACCACCGAATCGAACATCGAATTTTTTAAAATTATAAACCGCAAATCGACCGAATAAACCGAAATCGAATAAATCAAATTTTTCGGTTCGACCGATTTTTTCGATTCGGTCGGTATTATGCTCACCCCTAATTTCATGATAACTTTTTCTCTGAATCAAGTTACTTTTGTATTAATTTAATCAATTATTTCATAGCTATACACTCGTCCTTAATTGACTTTGGTTCGATCGGTAAACCATTTAAACATGGATCTTAAAGAGTGCCTCACGCTTTCTCTTTAAGATTAATTAAACCCTTACCTTAGAATCTCTAATGTTTAGTAGACCTTACAGAGTTAATAACTGATAATTTTAGGTGCCTTAACTCGCCCTTTAATATAGTTAGGTGGCAACTCTTTAATTAATAATTAATTCAATAATTACCAATACGTTGTACTCTATTTGACCTATGTTAAAATGGGGTATAACACTCATAATTTCCTTCGCGGCCACGGTGAGACTTTCACGGCCGTACATTTCTGGCGCGAATCTCGCTTAACATTTGGCCTGAAAATGCACTCTCTGATTCTTCATTTCACATACCTCGAAATAGTGTTCGCGGCCGCGTTGATACTTTTGCGGCCGCACAATCTTGGCGTGGTTCGCGTTTCTCATCTATTGGCACAGTCTTGGTTATTGTTCCAGTTTTGACTCCTTTATGAGTTGAGTATGTCTCCTTTGGCTCATTTTGAACAATACCTACAAGCAAGCATATTAAGTTAGTTTTCGGGTTTACCTTCACGCATTTTTGGTCCAAAACACAAGTAAAAGAGAGCAAATAATAGGCTAAAATCCCCACTTATCACTTATTAACTAAATTTCCCATTTAAATTATTTGTATATAAAATCAATAAAAAAAAAGTATTTGCAATAAAAATGGCATCTCAAACAAACACAAAGTTCACATAAAGGTCAAGTGGCAATCACACCAAATTATCATATAAAAACAATATCGTCAAACAAGGAATGTGGCATGACAAACAAGTGATTTAATAAGTTCCAACAATTTTTCAATTTAATACATAAGGGTTTCTACGAATTTTAACCGATATAATTTGCACATATAAACCAAGTACGTACTCGATTACAAGATTTTCAATCACACAATTTTCACATAAGACTCAATGACTAAGGGGAAATTCTCCCACACAAGGTTAGACAAGATACTTACCTCAAATCACGCTATCTCAATCACATAGTAGAACTTTTTTTTGATTATCCAACTCTGAAGGTTCGAATCTAGCCAAAATAATTCAATACAGTCAACACAAATTATAGGAATCAATCCCATATGAAAATACTAAATTTTCCAATAAAATCTAAAATTAACTCAAAAATCACCTGTGGGGGCCACGTCTCGGAATTCGACGAAACTTACAAAATATGAATGCCCATTCAACCACGAGGTTGTATGATGTTGCTTGAGGCCTTAAGTTACGAAATAGAGTCATAATACATATTACGAAGTTGCTTGAGGCCTTAAGTCTCTGAACGGAACGTAAATTCTTAAAATGACAAGTTGGGTTGTTACATTTTCATGACTCTGATGGTAAGTGGCTTGGAAATTTTTCAGTCAAAAATAGGGACGGCACATCCTTTTAGAGTTGAGCTGTAGGGAGTTCTCAATAGTTTTCAACTAGCCTGTAACATGGGGTAGCGTCGAATTACTTTACAAATTGATAATTCTAGTGCAGGATAATGTATTGCGGTCTGGAGGGTCTCTGACTCATCAACATGGTGATGTTGTCAACCTTATTCGTTACCTTTTGGTTGGGAATTGGGTGGTCTCTATTGCTCGTGTGTTTATAGGGAGACTAATCCCGTAGTTGATGGATTGAATGACATGCACTTGTATCTTCTGGCATTTTTTGGCGTGACTCGGTAATCTTACTCCCAGGCCAATACACTTGACAATTGTAATAAGATATATATACTTCTAACATTTTTTGGCTCCCTTTCTTTCGCACGAAGTCGGCAACAACCAATAAACGTATGGTGCTAATGAAGCATCTTTGGTGACATACCTCACAAAAGCCATTGTCGTCTGCATTTTCTACGCGGAAGAAATGCAGGAAGTTGGTACATAATCCAAAATGGAGAGATAGATCGACAGATCATGATACATTCATTCACTATGTACAAATTCTGCAGTTTACTTTGACAAGTTCAAAGTCTTTAATCCCTTTTATATCATCTCGCATATTAGTTGGCTTCCTAGATTAACTCCTTAGTCAAGTCAAAGTCAACGTAGTAAAAATAAGTCAACGCAATAAAGTTTACCATTTTATACCCTAATTAGCATTGGTCGTGTAAAATTCTTCGATTCTTACTAAAACTGTTCAGTTAAATTAGTTATACTACCAGAGTAGCAGACCATTTGTTTCTCTCCATTTAATTCATTTTTTTGATATATAAAGTGTGGAAATTTATGAGTTTGATGAATCCATAGCCGGTAAGCTACATTTGCCCCTATTATACATGTAAAGTGATCAATCTTTTTACGTTATGCCTTATTTGGGGCTTTCATGCATACAGATTTCCAAAGGTATTACTATCTAATAAAATATCTGTTAGTTCGTTGATGCAGGAATAAATACCCTATTATTTCGATAAAAATATATTACATCATAAAAGCTAGTAAACGAGTGAAAAGGGGGAATATACACCAAACACAAGGTCAACTTTTGCAAATTCATTGGTTTAAAATAGACACTAAACCATCACTATCTAACAATTAATTATATATAACAAATTGTCCGTATGTATAATGCAGCCCCAAGTTTCATTATCTATTATTCTATACTTCAGCATGGCTAGCAGCCACTTTCTCCTACTTGTTTTAGTTCTCTGTGTTTTCTCTTCAGTTTCTGCTGATGGTAAAAGCTTATATAGCTTAATTAATTATACCTTCTGAAAACCATATTCTATTTAATATATCTTGCTAATTAATTTCTGTTCTTTTCTATTTTTTCCCTTTATTTGCAGTGTTTGTGAGCTTGATTGTGGATCATCAGAAACGTACACAGACGAAAATTCAATAGTCTGATTAGGAGATGAAGATTATATTACCAATGGAAAATCCTACGTTGTACAATCCAGCAACTCATTATCCCACGTAATGGACACTCTTAGAGTGTTCACAAGCAGAAACAAGAATTGCTACCTCATTAAAGTCGAAAAAGGCGTTCGTTTTAATTCGAGCGAGCTTTAACTATGGAAATTATGATGGAAAATCTTCACCTCCATCATTTTCACTTCAATTTGATGGGAATAATTGGGCCAATGTCAAAACTAGTGACCAACTTGTTTATTACGAGACAATTTATGTTGTTAAAGGGGATTACCTTAGTGTCTGTCTTGCTCAAACAGTGGCTGATCAGTTTCCTTTTATCTCAGCACTTGTAGTTTGGATTCTAATATGTATAGTCATGTAGATCCAAATTATGCTTTGTTCTTGAACAGAAGAGTTGCTTATGGTTCCAACCAAACTATCAGGTATAAAAACTATCTCAATATTATCTTGCTTCTCTTTGTGTTAGTCTTCGATCCAATGTCAGTAGTGGAGTCAGAAATTCGAATAAAGGATGTCAGTTGTATTTAGACTTGCTACATAAAGCAATTATTGAGTCACATTTACCATCATAATAGAAGTTTCACTTAGGTTAAAAAGATCCCACAATTTATCTACATACAAAGAATTTATTTATTATAACAACTCAGCCTACTAGTGATATTGTCTGTTTTGGACTTAAGCCCGCATAACTTTAAAACTTGTCATTAGGGCCTAAGACTTGTTTACTTATATACCCAGATTCTCTCCTGTGTTTTGTCGATGTGGAATTCACCTAGGGTGCCACATATACACCCCCTCAGGGACTCAGCCTAAACACAGTTGACCGTTGAGGTTTGTCCTACCATCGTTTAAGGTTGCACGTGGAGTGACTTTGATACCATATGTAACCCGGTTCCTTGGGCTTAGGTCCGCACGACTTTAATCACTAGGGTCTAAGACTTATTTACTTATATACTCAGTATTATTCCCGTGTTTTGTCGATGTGGAATTCTTCTGAAATGTCACATTTATATACTTTATTTGCACAGTATATGAAACTTTCCGCCAAATGAGATTCAATTGAACTTCCTTCTAACCATCTAGCTCCGTTCCTGCAGGTGCTGCTGTGGACAAAAATATGTCTATATATTTTGGTTTTATGTTGTCATATTAGATTGATTTTATACTTTCTGTGTTAGAGAAATTAATCTTTTTGTAATATTATATTGAGAGCGGGCATATATGAAGCAACATGATATGAATAGTGAAAATTTATATAATCGACCTTAATTTGTCTGAAATTATTGAAGCATAGTCATTACGGTTGTTGTTGATACATAATTACTTATTTTTTTCATTAATAAATTTCTTTTTATTAAAATCAACAGGTACATAGATAATCCCTATGACAGAATATGGGTGCCAGGAATTCCTGGAAATGGATTAATATCAGTCTCAAACGATGCCATAAACATTGATACAACTCAAGTAGATCATCCTCCACAAGTGCTACAAAATACTATTTCTACAATCAATTCATCCAATTTCATAACTTTAAACAGAAATTTCTTCCCTTTGAAGTTCCAATTTATATGAACATGTATTTTTCTGAAGTGACTCAACTTGACTCAAACCAAACAAGATCCTTCAGAATTTTGAAAGATATTGAGCCTTTTTCAGACCCTATTTTACCACCATATGGAAATTTTACTCAATTGTTTGTTAGTAATCTTACTGTTACACCAAACACTACTTTTTCTCTTGTCCCTACTCCTGATTCAACACTTCCTCCTCTTATCAATGCCTTGGAATTATTCATCACTAGAGAATTTGACGCGCTTCGTGCGGTTACAAATAACAGAAATCTATATTTAGAATTAATTTTTATTATAAATTTTGTTGAGATAAAGACAATTTTATAAGTATATATGCATAAAAATCAATTATATATGGTGCATTACAAATTTCTATTTTAGTTCTCGATCCTCCACAGAATTCCAAAAGTTTTGTTTCTTTCTATTTTAATATTCCTTGAACTCGTCTTATAAATAGAATGTTTCTACCGTGCTTCTTATATAGGAGAAAAAGGTAATTCCATAACTTACTGAAATAAGGACAAACAAAGCATTTCAAGTTGGTCTTCTTGCCTACAGCAAGTTCTCTTTTTTTCCATGATACCAATTTAGTCGTGTTACCCTTCAAGCATCAAGAATTTAAAGTTAAAAACTTTTAACCAACACTCAGCTTTTGCATTCACATAAGAAGAAGAAAGGAGCATCAAAAATCTAAAGTTAAATTTTTTTAACTATTTCAGAGACGGTGAAACATCCCCAATAACCAACAAAACTAAGATTTGTAGAGTCTCATAAAAGGAAATAAATCTAAAGTTCAAAACTTCAAACTATTTCAGTAACGGAACAATAGAAGAGTAACAGTCATTGCGTCTCTTAGTAACGGAACAGAACCATTTCTTGAAAAGGCTTTCTTCCCTCAAGATTATATTGTGCCGCTGCTGAATTTAATGTCCAACTTAGAAAGTTCATCTTCAGCCTCTAACCAAAAGTGGAGGACAACTTTTATGTTTTTTGCATCTTTGTCACTTATTACTATCATGCCTTCTGATAAGAATTGTAGTCAAAATATGGAAGCCATACACTGAAAAGCTGATTTGACACAAGTGAATGGTGGATACTGTAAAGAAACTCGATCGAACTCAAGAGCCATTGTTAATCCACATAGACCCACTGGTACACAGTTTAAAGAAGAACAAAATAGAGTGAGAGTCTGAGTTGTAAAAATATTCGCACACACGTATTGCTCAAGTGACAGACAATGAAAGTGTGGCCATGATTTCTCTACAATTCAACAAATTTGAGTTTCGAACTCCGAATAAGTTGGACTGAAATAAAAAGAAAGAGACATACTTCACGTGGGCATATAGCATCACTAGAGAAAACTTTCAATATCAGGAGTTTAACCATGTCTTGGAGTACATACCTAAGATTGCGAGGATGTGAAAACAAACCGATCGAGCTAGGGAAAGATTCAAGAAGGGAAGATGTTTTCTCACTTTTTTAAGGCAAATAGTTCTGAAACCCGTAACATAAAAAGACATTTTTCCAAGTATTCAGAGGAAAAAAAAACTTAGTTCAGTTCTCACCAAAGCCGAGATGGCTCTGCTAGCAATTCTTCCACCTATATTCAGACATATCCACTCTTTCTTAGTAGATTAATTTAACCACAACAGACATAGGGTATAACAAATGAATGTATTCAGATAAACTCACAAATTCATTAGACAACAAATATCATATGTATAAACAATGATAAAATAAATACTAATAAAATTTCTAAGAAATTAATGAAATTCAATGTGGGTATCAGAATTGCTAACCTGTAGAGGAGAGAGTGGAAAAATCAAATACGGTTTCTTCTGTTGCTTTTATAGATTGTTAATAAGAAGCAGCGTTTCAATATGGTGACTTTTTGATTTTCAGATACGGATTTTGTGCTTGAAACGGTATGAAGAGAATTTTGAAACCGGCGCTTTATCTGTTTCCTCCTTATTAGGGGCTGTAATTGAGCCTAATTTTTTAATAATTGATTTGTTGAGTTAAAGTGAGTAGGAAAATTTTGAAAATCTGAGAAATTAGATATCGATATTCGGGATGGACTTCCCAGGGCATGGACTTGCCTTACTTACTGCTTATATATATATATATATATATATATATATATATATATATATATATATATATATATATATATATATATATATATATAGATTAGTGTGCGTTAACTGATGGAACAAACAGTCAAGATGGTACGTACTACGTACCCTACTATTTAATCAAAGTTAAGTCATGCACAATAACACCGTAAAGAATATGTATAACGTGATATTTTATTTTACTAATCATCATATCATACTATGTTGGATTACAACCTATTGTTTATCCCATCTTAATTCAAGCGAACTTTTGGGGACAATGACCCATTTAATGAGTCAGCCAATCTTGACCGGCCAAAATACCAACCCAAACGACCCATTTTTCACGCATATATTATAATAATTACGTAATATCGAGAGTTACCTGTTGTTGTACGTCAATTCAACCTGGTAGTCTAAAGTTCTTTACATTATTGGTGCGTGGAAGATAAATTCATTCATCTATGAGTTTAAATTTTTATGTATTGATAGTGTATAAATTCTTTTGCACAATTAGGTTAAGTTGATCACCTACAACAAAGAGTAACTCTTTCGTAGCAATCTGAAAAAATGAGTAATAAATTTTTTTATAGATGATAAAAGTGCACGATAATGTAAAATTCTTTATGTTATCAGTGTATATAACTTAAATCTTTTATTTATTGATGGTTTTAATGTTATTGAATTATATATGGAATATTATATTTAATTAAGTAGTATATGATATTTTTTATATAGTGGAGAGCTTAGTATCACTGCAAGATGAATTTGAAGTATTACAAGAATGGAATGGTGATCCTTGTCTTCCAACATCCTTTACTTGGGATTGGGCTAATTGTAGCAGTGATGATCCACCTCGCATAACAGCACTGTAAGCACCATCTTATTTATTAATATAATTGATAAGATAATACATGCTTTTATATTAATTCTAAAATTTTGTTGAAATAATTAATTTACAGGTACTTAAGTGGCTTCAACCTATCAGGATTACTTCCTGATCTTAGTTCCATGGATGCTCTTCAGACAATGTATTTCTTATTCTTTTTCTTTTTTCCTCATTAATTTGATTTAAATACACAAATTATTCCTAGCAAATGGGGTGTTTTAATTTCTTACTCTTTTTTTATTATTTTGCAGTGATTTGAGTGACAACAATTTGGATGGACCTATTCCTGATTTCCTTGGCACCTTACCGAATCTTAAAGAACTGTTAGTATAAATACGTTATATTCTGATTGATTTAAGTTATATACACTGACAGTATAATGTTTACATGATACATGATCTCATTATGTAAATATTTTTAGATTGTCGGTGCGTAAAACTTAAACTTTATTATTATGATAAATATGCTAAATTTTTCCATCTTAATATGACAAATAGTGACAATTGATTTTGATTTGTTCCAGGAATTTGTCAAATAACCAGTTCAGTGGATCAATACCTGCCTCATTGTCAAACAAAAATGGACTAAACATAGAGTAAGAAAAGCAACTAGCAAAATTTTTACATGTTCTATTTCTTGGACTTGTAATGTGCTAAACACTAATTTGACTCAATTTTTCTACTATATATTTAGTATTTCAGGCATTTCAGATTTGTGCAGTCAATCTGATGAGTCTTGCCAGACCACTGATTCATCGTCAGGAGGAAATCAGCCAACAACTCGATCCGCCAAATCGCCAAAGAAGAAGAAGAAGAAAAACAATTTGCCTATAATTCTTGGCACTACAATTCCAGCTTACTTCCTCATTTGGGCTATTGTGGGCGTCATTGCTATTTTAAACTATAATAGTAAAAAGGCTACTTGTGACGACCCGGCCAGTCGTCTCATGAGCTACCGCTCCGTTTCTCCCATTTATGCTTCTTATTGCTTCGTTATCCGTGTTTTGTGGTATCGAGTTGGTCGGATCGAGTCCGGAATGATTTTTGGTAAGGTTTGAGACACTTAGTCTCTTTTAAGGAAGCTTAAGTTGGAGTCAACCGGATGTTGACTTATATGTTAGAGGGCTCGGATGTGAGTTTTGATGGTTCGGCTAGCTTCGGGAGGTGATTTGTAATTTAGGAGCGTGATCGGAATAGGTTTTGGAGGTCCGGAGTAGATTTAGGCTTGAATTGGCGAAGTTGATATTTTGGCGATTTCCGGTTGTTAGGCGAAATTTTGATCCAGGGGTCGGAATGGAATTCCGAGAGTTGCAGTAGCTTCGTTATATCATTTGGGATGTGTGTGTAAAATTCCAGGTCATTTGGACGCGGTTTAGTCGGGTTTTTTATCAAAAGCGTATTTCGGAAGATTTTTTATGATTGGAACAAGTTTGAAAAAGGTTTTAGGATGTGGTGGTACCTTTGGTTGAGGTCCCGGGGGGCCTCGAGATGATTTTGGGTGGTTAACGGGGAAATCGAAGTGTAATTGCAGCTGCTGAAGTTTTGTTGCTTCGGGTGTTTTCGCACCTGCGGTTTGGGGACCGCAGGTGCGGCGCCGCATATGCGTTGGATTGGCCGCAGAAGCGGACGAGGAGGAGTTTGTCAGGGACCGCAGAAGCGGTCAGGTTAGCCGCATCCGCGGAGTCGCAGATGGGGAGGGTGTTTCGCAGAAGCGGGACCTGGTCCCTTAAGTGAATTTCGCAGAAGCGGATGGTAGACCGCAAATGCGGTACCGCAGAAGCGGCTATGGTGTCACAGATGCGAAAAGGACTGGGCAGAGCATATATGTTATTTCCCTTCGCGAGTTTGAGCTATTCCACCATTTTTAACTTCGGCTTGAGAGCTTTTGGACGATTTGGAAGGAAGATTTCAAGGGAACTTCGTTAAGGTAAGGATTTTGGACCTAAAACACAATTCTATGGTAGATTTTCATGGACTTAGGGTTGTAATTAAAGGAATTTAAAGGCTAAAATGGAGGATTAGGGCTTGAGTTTAAGAAAGCTTAAAATGAAAATTTGAGGGGTGATTTGGACTCCGATTTTTGTGTTCTTGATATGTATGAACTCGTGGGAAGACGAGGAATCTAATGATGTGAAAATTTTTGAGTTTTGAGTAGTGGGACCGGGGCTCGGGTTTTGCTAAATTCAGGATTTTTAGTATTTTTCGACTGTTTTCGCTTGGTCTTTGTTCCCTTAGTATATTTTGACGTATCCGTTCCAATTTTGGATAGATTCGACGCGCGTGGAGGCCGATTCGAGGGGCAAAGGCGTCGCAAGATAGAGATTTAGCTGGTTCGAGGTGAGTAATGATTGTAAATGATGCTCTGAGGGTTTGAAACCCCGGATTTATACATCGTAGTGCTATATTGAGGTGAGATACGCGTTTGATGACGAGCGCGGGGTCGTATACTATTGGGGATTGTGATTTGGTCTGTCCCGATTGATGATTTTACTGCATATTTGACTGAAAGTTATTTGTTATCACCATGACTTGGGCTGAACGCCATGTTTGGGCTTCGTGCCAACTACTTGAACCCTTCGGGGATTTTTATTACTGTTTCCTCACTGTTTTGACTTATTACTTGAACTCGGTCCTGGTAATTCCTACTATTTTACTATTAAGCCATTCTTTCTAAGATTTAAGACTTAAATGATATTTTTAAATAATGTTTGGGCTGAAAACACTGTCTATTTATTGCTCGAGGGGCTTGTGATGATTTTCGGACTGAGTAAGGCCGAGGGCCTATATTGTGAGGAACACTGATACTGATTTGAGGCCGAGGGCCTGAGTTACATATATGCCATGAGGTGCCCCTCCAGGAGTTTGGGGCCCCTCCAGGAGTTTGGGGTCCCTTCAGGAGTTTGTACACCCCTAGTGAGCGCAGGTACCCATTTGTGATATGAGATTGAGCCCGAGGGGCTGGCTTTGTACTGAGATATAGCCCGAGGGGCAGGTTTGTGGATACTGAGCCCGAGGGGCACTTCTCGCTTATCATGATTCAAAATTTTCAATTTTGACCACGAATTTGAACATATAATCTCTAATTTTTTGAAATAAAATTTACATTTTTGGAAACTACGTAAAAAGTACTATAAGTTGCAATAATTAATACAAACAACATATACAAGTGGAGTTTGGGGAGGGTAGTGTCCACACAACCTTACCCCTAACCTGGAGCAGGTAGAGAGACTGTTTTGGGTCGGCCCTACACTCAAGGCATGCATAATCACAACAATCAGTTAAAGAAATATAGTAGTAAAAGCGTCATGAAAAGAAGCACTAACACCTCTAAGATAGCAACAGAACCAATGCAAAAGCAACATCAGGTAGTAATCAAAACCTAAGAATAAGTCACAATAATTAATAGTCTAAATTATTTAAAAGGCATATGAAATAATCACAGTCAAAGAAGGATTCATTTGACTCTCAAAATCCGAATACCTTCATATAAATTAGGACTGGAGGAGTATATTTTTACACAAGAATCTATATTTTAAATACTTAATAATAAATATAATTTAATACTTCTTATGTACACATATAATTGGCACACGTTAGATTTTTGCATGTTCTTTTGAAAGTAGTTTATTTAAAAATTAACTTTAAACAATATCTAGCTATGTAACTACGCTTGTGCAACCATCCGTGACACTAGATATTAGCATTGTGGGAAACAAACAACTCTTCGTAATTACTATACTATGTAATTAATAGGCTGTATAATTACTAATAGTAATTACACATTGGTTTTTAAACATGCCCTAATTTTATTTTTATAACTTGCATTTATTGAATAGTATTTATTTAGTTTTCTTAAAGTTATCATTGATACGTATCCACTTGCAACACGTGTGCCAAGAGACTAGTTTGGTAAAATGAAAAGTAAAACTTTATTGGATGCTTCAAATTAGTAATTACACTTTATTTGTCAGGTGAGAGCATCACTCCGAGAACTTTTTCGCCTGTTTAGTTTAACCGATGAAGAGGTACTATCAATTGCATGCTGGGTACTTGCTTGTCTTACTCATAGCACATACTGCAAAACTCAAGTCATCATTGGTGATGGTGTTTGTCAACGGCTAGTTGGACTCCTCGAGTGAGTGGAATGTTACAGTTTCCTCATTTAAGGAACTTTTCCATATCTAACTTATGATTTTTCCTGATATATATGTCAATTGATGTTTCAGACATCAGTCCCCTTCAGTAGTCATCCCTTCCCTCCGTACGCTTGGACATATTGTTTTCAGAGACGGCATCCAGTCTCAGGTATTTGGGTCTCAAGTAGCTTTTAGAAGCTTTCATGGTTCGATCCAAACTGTTCGATGGATGGACCAATGAAGAAAGGAATGAGATGAGATAAAATAAAATGATTGAAAGGTGGAAACATCTTAAACAATATGTATTGAGAAGATAATTCGGCATGTTCATGAATCAACTTTAAAATATCATCTTCTTATCCGTTTATTTTTTTGACTCTACAACATTGTGCCAGAAGTGTAGGTAGCTTGTAGAAGGGGGTTTCAATTGAGTCATCTTTACTGAAAAATTACACGGTAATAGGATAAAAACTAGTATTTTTGGTTTTATAAGCTGGTGAAACCCCTTAGAATAAGTAATATTCTGGAAAAGTGGCAAAGGGGGTTACTTACTTTAAGTCACATGTTCAAATACCATAATATGTGACATTTTTGAATTCCCTTATATAAAATCATGTCTCTGCCACTGCATTGTGCTTCATTCATTACTGGATTTGGTCGGTTCCTCTATACAGCTGCGCCACCTTAGCATGTTACATTTGGTATGTAGTTTTTGTTATTTCCTACGGAGCTACTCTTAGTTTAGAGATTTGTGGATAAGATTAATTTACTTTTATTTAGTATTGTAATAGTAGTCAATAGCATAATTAAATGTACATCTATTTAAAGCGGCTATCTTAATGATGGGCTTTTTTATGCAGTAAACATATGGACCGGTATTATTTTATTTTTGCATCTTAAATCAAAATGGTTATCCAATCCTGTGCTTAGAATCGACACACCCCGACTGCTCCTCCCACCTTTTCAGCTTCATGGAACTTCTCCCATCCACTTGTGCCTTTCATATGAAACTCTAGTTGCCTGGTCTTTAACTCTTTATCGGAAAATCAGAGAAGAAATCTTGTATCGCTTCAAGTGCATCTACCATCGTAGCTTCCGCCGCCTTTCTAATGGCCACCCTAGCTTGCACTGCGTTTTCTAATGGCCTACGAAGAACCAACCCATTTTGGTAAAGCTTCCCACCAAACGAGTTTTTAAAGGTTCTTCCTTCTGTAAGTGTGTTCGTCTGAAGGTGTGAAAGCAGGTTCTTTGCCATCTGGACCGCGAGTTTTTGGGTCATCAATTCTTAGTGTCTCTAACTTAGCCTATTTAGATATTGATACGACCATGGGACAAAATATCTATGTATGCAAGTTGGTAATAAGAAACATGGAGTTGTCCTTGAGTTTTAAAAAATAGAATAAGAAAAGAAAAGTACTTGGAGTTGTCTAGATTTAGTCAAGAAAATATCTTCACATGCTTAAAGATTGTGCTTTTACACTCCCAAATGGGGCCTTTACTTTCATAATTCTCTTAAGGAGTCGTTTGGTAGGTTGCATTAGATAAAATAATGCTTGCATTAGCTTTGTGTATTAATAATACCTTGTTTGGTAGACATTTTGAACTTATGCATTAGTTATACCTCCTATTTGGTATTATCCTATGCATAACTAATGCATAGAAAACCATGGTAACTAACTTATGCATTAGTTAGCAATGCAATGGGTTTTAATGCATGCAATGCATTAGCTTAGTTAAAGACAAAATTATCCTTTAAAATTTATGCTTGATTAAAATATGCTAGTTATTATATTAATGCAAGTTTAAAATAATTCAAATAGTGCGAAATAAAATTATATATCTAGTAAATAAAAAAATACTTAGCATATTTCCTTTTTTATATATAAATATTTAGTTCTATATTACAATATAGGTAGACAAATCAAATAATTTTTTTAAACTTTTTCATATAAAAATATTTCTCAACATATGTTTCTTTTAAAAAGTTTTAGAGTGATGGACTGGTTTTGAGGGTATTTTTGTAAACAAGCAATTCTTTTAGAAATTGTGCAATGCTTTAATACATCAAACTAAACAATGGATAAGAAATATGTCAGCATAACTAATACCAGCATAACTAATGCAAGCATAACTAATACCAACATTACTAATACACCATATTCAGCATTATTCTTATGCATCCTACCAAACGACCCCTTAAGATGCTATGGAGAGGTCTGTATCACAAGCTATTTTCTTTTCTATAGGTGTTTTTTGCTGAGTTTATTTTGCAAAATATGAGCTTGAAGTTATGTGATATTGATTGAAATGAGAATACAGTTGGTACTTGCCTTTTCTTGGAAAAATAAAATAAAAAGAGAATTCAGTTGATACTTGAAGAGTTTTCTTTCAAGCAGCTTTCTTGTTGATGGATTGTGCCCCTTGTACACATCTTGCATACCTCAAGTGTGAAAAGGGAAAGAGAGTTTGACTCACCCTTGTTAATTTTACTAGTGTCTTGGGACTAATTGTCTCCTATGCTGTTCTGTTAAGTTACTATAACATCATCCTTCCTTCAATGTGCTAAATTGTTGAGAATGAGCACACTGTGCAAAGACTACACCAGATTTTTTATTTTTGTGTTTTGTTTCGATCTTCTTCTAAAACGTAACTGCGTCAGACATGGATATTGCCTTATTTTTTACTAATGTCAACCATCTTCATAACTCAGCGCATTGCTGACTTTGGCGCTCTTCCTTGCCTGTGGAAGTTGCTAAGCAAGAAGGTCAAGGAAATGAAGGTCTGGAGGACTATAGCAAGTATTACTAAGTGGAACAATAGGCGGATAAAGGTATGTCTTCAAGACTTAAAAGGACAACTTAATAATACGCTCTTGCATCCATTGTTTGCATGCCTTAACAGATTTTGTAAATGTTGAGGTGGTTAAATCGATAAATATGAGAGTAAAATAGATGGGGTAGTAGTTGAAAGTAGGAAAGAAAATTATGAGTTGTGGAGATCTTTTGAAAATAGTTGGTGACCACCCAACTTTGATCAGTTGGCATGAGTTGTAGGGTTCTTTTGAAAATAGTTGGTGACAACACAACATTTATCAGTTGGGATGAGTTGGCTGTTGGTTCTCTACTATTTTCTATCAGCAATCCATTTATCTAGGTAAAATTGTAGTGAAGTGTGGAGAAGTTGCAATTATTTCTTTTATCTTGAAGAAATTGCTTATGTCATTTTACTCGAGAACAAATATTGTGGGTTTTAAAGCCATTTATTTTGGCCATCTTGTTAGTCTACCTTTCTTCATTCGCTAGTCAAAACAATGTGGAGAATTAAAATGATGTAAAGAAAAATATGAAATCATTTGCAGCGTCATTCCATGAAAAGTTTGTATTTCTTTATGAAAAGGAATGGTTTATTCCTTTTTTTTTTTTTGGATCACAAGTTTCTAAAGAGGCATATTTTCCACACGAGTGCCATATCATTCTTCCTTTGAGATGGCAATATATGGTACTTTTCTTCTTTGCAAGCAAGCAGAAAGTTTTATTATCTGTGAGAAATATTTACCAGATAGTAGGCATTGGATTCAAAGCTTTGGTGATTTCTCTACCATTTTGTTATACTCGGGATTTCTCAGGATTTTCCTTCTTTCATCTGGCAATGATGATGATTCAAAGCATTTCGCACGATCCTTCTACCGACAATTGATTAGGACTATTCCTTATGATACTTGATCTCCGCTTATGGAACTAGTCAGCGACTTATACCCGATAGAATGATATTCACTTCTCATCTCGTCGTGCTTGTTCAACATTTTATTCTTTTCGCTTATAGTTCTTGTCCTTTGCAGGCTCAGATCGAGAACACCAAATTCACAGTTTCCTTACTCTGTGTTGCGTGAATGGCTGTAATGGACATCTCATGTTGCGAAAGGATGCATAGATGAGTAAATGACTATCCAATATCTTGCTTTTTCATACCTGCGATGGTGGTTTGGGAAACTTTGAACATTAACCTTCTCTTTGCTTGCTTGGTCGTACTGATTGTAAATGTATCTCATTGATTATCTTATGATTGAGCTTTTAGAATGCTTGATGTTATATCATCGTAAGTTGCAAGATAAAAAGATGGAAGTAAAAGAAAAGCTTGACAAGTATTCCGAACAGAAGCTGTTGACATTCTGCATTGAACTAAATATACCTGTTCACCACTATACAGCAAGGAAGGCGAGTTCATATCTTTTGCTGCATGTTAGGTCTTTTTTATTTGACTCAAGTAGTTCTTTCTTAAATTAGTCAGCTGTAATTTATCTTATGAGTGAATTACATATCAAAAAGAGAAAGGGTCTTAAGAGTGAAGGCATTGTTTTAATCCTCAACTTGGCACTTCATACTACGTGGAGATTTGGCATTTGTATATAATCTTCCTTCCAAGTATCTTAACTAATTAAGAGTTCATATGCATTAGGAGGACATAGTGCCAAAGTTGATGGACTTTTTGGAAGCTCGTCATGGTACGACTGTTGAGTTGCTTGCTGAGAAGGAACAGGTTGACCTCTGAATGTGATAAAAGCATCTGTGATTGTTCTGTTTATTTATAGTGTACTGATGCATCTCTGGTCAAATGATTAGTCAAGTAAAGGAAAGAAGCGCAGAAGAGAGAGCACAAAAAATCCCTCATCAGCATCTGTTAGTTCGAAAGGTTCAGCCAATGGTATGTTTCTTTCTTATCAACGTTTAACTATGTTTTAGTACTGAAATACAAACTGAGAGATGATTTTGGCTTGCAACTGCTAACTTGTATTCTCTGTGGCCTATATGAAATTTCATGGAGAAATTTGATTAACAATAAATTTATTAAATTTCATTTCAAAGCTCCTTGGTTGTACGTTTGCCTGTTCTCAACTTGAATTTCCACATCCACATCCTAAGGTCTCAGAGGGTTAATAAAAAATCATCATATGAGTTAACAGCATAGAAGCTGACAAAATTGTTCGCAAAGTTTCTCTGCTGTTTGAGTTGGCTTTGTCTGGGAAGATATCGTGTTCTAATCCTGATTTTGGAGAGAGTGAGGAACTTTTATCTTTGGGTGTAAAAGAAGTGGAGTACTCAATGAGCTAAATTATGCTGTCTGGATTGCTGCTAATGCTTTAACATTTGTTATGTTTATTACCATAGAGCTTTTTAATTTGAGCTGTTTCTTGTTACATCCTTCCAAATGGAAAAAGAAATAGATGGAAATCGAGAGAAAGGATAGGGGAGAGTTTTGTGCATTCACGCCAGTATTTTCTTTGAGTTCTGTGACCTTTTCACATCATGTCTCTGGTTTATTTACAGAGCCAAAAGAAGACCGAAACGGCATCAGAAAAGGCTGCGAAGAAGAATAATGTAAATGAGTCAGAAGATGAATCTGAGCAGGAAAAAGATGCCGATGAGGAGGAACCTGAAGAGGAATCAACTAGCGGTGTTCCTGATAAATTGAGTCCAAGTGACTCTGAATTTTGTAGTGCTTTCTCTGTTTCTTTTTATCTTCTGGGGATCTCATCATTCGATGTGTTCTTCTCTATAATCCTTTTTGCTACACTATTACGCCATTGCATATTCGAGTTTTCATATATCCAGAGTGGTAATTTCTATTCTCTTGGCTAATGTTTTGGGGTACTAAGAGAAAAAAGATGCTGGGTCTCATTGATTATCTTCTGGTAGTCAAGTTATAGATAAAAAAAACTTGATCTACATTCTCCACAAGGTTGTAGTAGCAAGATATTTTTTGTTCCAAAGGAGCACTCACCTTGTTTCTAACCAGTGCAAGATGATTTTTTTCTTCTGCAGGCAAGCGGTTTGGAACAGATCTCACTCCCAGAAAATCGCATATACGCATTATGATCGGGTATCAGCTTATTCAGGTAGGTGCTGAGGATGATGATAATGAAGACTAAATAAAACTTCAGCCTCAAAAGGGGACTGTCATGTTCAGTGGGTAACTAGCAATCACAATGATGAAATCAGCCTCATGACAATGTACACGCTCGTGATACGATTGTTTGATAATATCATTGTGATTTGCGAGTTTTAAACAAGTGTTGGTTGCTTTCAATGTTCCCACTTTGCTTTTGCTCTGTTTTGCTCTTCCATTTGTAAATAGTGGATCTCTTCTTGTAACTTGGCATGTGCTGTTGCTGAATGGCGGTGCCCAAAATTAGCATGCACACGCCATTGTAATAGATGATACCTCTTTAAACATTTGATGTAGGGGTTACACTTTTATTCACTGTGGATCTTTGTTTGCAAGAAGTACCCACCAGCTAGGGATAAGGGCTCCTGCACACTACCCTCTTCAGATCCCACTCTGTGGGTCTGGGGATGGTAGTATTTACGCCGTCCTTACCCCTACCTTGTGAAGGTAAAGAGATTGTTTCCGAAACTCTCGAGCTTGATATCATGGGTCAATGTACATATATATATATATATATATATATATATATATATATATATATATATATATTCACGCATGTTTAATGTAACATAGTAAGAATTAGGAAGAGAACACATACATGAAAGTTCTGGCTGGAAATTTAGGAATAAGTCCAGTCAGATTATTGATCCAAGATAGAAAGCTGAGGCTGTTGCATAAACTACTTTTAACCTTTGTATAAGCTAAATTGCTAAGGTTGTTTTGGAACTTTGTGAATGATCCCCGAAGGATTTGTTTTACTGACCTATGAATTGGAGATTTTCTAATTCTTTAAACAAATTAAAATGCCCTTTGTTATGTTATTGTTATTTGATGCTCCTACTTGCACACATTTGAACAATCTACTTAAATTCTCCCAATTTAGTATATCTGTTTGGTAAGCACAAACATTATATTCCCTCTGTCTCATATTATCAATCATGATTATTAAAAATAGTTGTCTCAAATTATTTCACTTTAGAAGTTCAAGATAAAATTGAAAACCTTTTTCCTTTTTTCCCTTAATAATAATTATCCTTGAAGACTACAAATACCTCAATTATGGATAACTTTGTTCAAATACCAATGAAAAAAAGATTAAAGATTAATTATATTTTGAGGGGTGTACAAGAGAATCATGACAGATAATATGAGACGGAGGGAGTAAAGTCTCTTAATGGTGTAAATAATAAACATTTACTAAAAGCAAGGGTATCAATGAACTTAAAGTCCAATAAATGGCAAATTTGAGCAATTCCGAATAATACAAGGACAAATTTGAATGCTTTTCCAAAAAATTTAAAGCAAAATATGCATAGAGCTGTCAATGGTTCAATAAATGAACAGAACTAGACTCAAATAATATTATGTCAAAGTGAGTCATCTTCTTTAGCAATGGTCACTTGCTCTCTATTTATGATTTCCAATCCCAATCTTAAGTGATCAATAGAAAAAATGATTGTCAAATTTGTTTGTATGTAAATGAATAAATAGAAAACTTTGAGTTTAAGGAAAACTTTAAGAACGTGAGATGATTTTTGGTAAGTTTGCTTCTTTTCTATAACTAATTTTGAATCTTGTTCTTCCTTTGCATTTATTTTTTTGTTGATGATACAAAAAGTTACATTAGGATAGGGACGACAGCTTTTTGCAAGATATGTGGAGAAAGAAATAAGAAAAAAGAATGGAATAATTCAAGATTTCCCATGATAAATTAGAATGAAAAAAAAAACTATTACTATACACAATAGCTAAGGCTGGAGATGTGGCATATTATTCATTTGACGAGGAAGAGTTGGTTAGAATTGCATTTGAGAAGCATTTGGTAAAAGCTATCTAATTCCCAAGTATCAGCTGCTCATCACTTCTCCAAGCTTGTTTCAATTGTATAAGATGAGACCTAATGCTATATTCTTCTACCTGCATTATTGTCAAGTAATCGCACTAGATAATCAAGTTCATCGGACATGGAACATCAAAATGTACACGCTATTCCGTCCATCGTGTAATGTATTTGGAACAGAGATGGAAAATGAATTAGCGCAGGCTTAGAATGAAGATGACAAACACTCCTTACATGAACTATATGTACTATCAAATACTTAGATAACCTTGGCGTAACCGGTAAAGTTGTTGTCATGTGACCAGGAGGTCACGGGTTCAAATCGTGGAAACAACCTCTTGCAGAAATCCAATAGACCCTTGTAGTCTGGCTCTTCCCTGGACCCTGCGCATAGCGGGAACTTAGTGCACGTGGCTGCCCTAAGCACTGAGCTAACCTCCTAAGATGTTTAAGCTAGACATGGTGGGACTTTACTTTTTGAGTTTCTCTAATAGATACTGCACATTTTGTTGGTTACTAGAACCATGAATTTTCATTGTTGGGTAAAAACTAATGCTGATCAATGCAGATCCATAATGACCATAAGTTGTCATCTTAACATGCAAGGAATGAAGAATGAATCTGAACTAAAGTAAAAAGCAATCTCAGTCAAAATGACAGAAGAAGAAGAAGATCACTATATGGATATGGGAGATGATAAAAGTGATAGAGAAGACTAAGGAGTAGTTGAGGAGATTCTGTAATAACTTTATGGGGCCACAAATTTTCAGCCTCACCTGCATAGCTGCTGTCGAGGCCAACAAGGCTTCACATTCGTCCAGCATGGCTCGCTCTTGAGCTGCCACATCAGCAAGTTCAGAAACCAGGCAGTTCATCCCTTCCACCTGCAAAAGTGCGGAGTGCAAAAATTAGGAAAACAAAAGGAAAAAAAAAGTACAGTGCAGACATAATTATGAAGTTCTAAGCAATCAAGATACCAAGTTGAGCCTATAGATTGTTTGACATTCTCCTTTTAGTACTTCAATTGAGGCTATCTTACACAAGAAATAAAATCTACTACTTTTTAGGTGGATTTTGGCAATTAAGAGTTTCTAACTGTCAGTAAAGGCCAAAGGCAATCTAGAAGCCTAAGCGAAAGAATTTTAAGCCTAATTCTAGAGCATTGTAGTGTTCATCTATAGTTTACTTTTCCATCTGCAACATATTTTGAATAGCAAGAAAGTTAAAAAGAAAAAAATAGCGAGAGAATCTTAAAATTTTTCCGAGATGCATATCATTCATTCTGTCAAATCAATATTATTTTCAAAAATCGACGCTCAGTATAACGCTAACAGAAAATGTGCAAAGAGAATCTCTACATTTGTCAAACAATCAAAGTTGCAACTTCTGCTGATCAACAAACTAAAATGATTCTAGCAGAACGTAGCTACCGGCTCTGTTACAGAAAACTATGTGCTAATGACTTTTCTATCTCTCTAATATCAGCTCTCTCACTTCCCTCATCTCAAACAACAATTGAGGATTGTACAAAGCCTGATAGTAAAAGACAACACCATTTGGTCCCATTTGCTATTGCATTTTATGTTACTTAAACACTAGAGAAACGGAAAGTAAATTAATGGTAAGAAAGAACAAGAAAAAATACAACTTAAAATAATGTAAGAAGTTACCCTAGGCAATATAAAACGTACGCATGGAGGATCCCATTGCCTGCATTACATCAACAGCTGAGCAAACAGCTTCCTTAACACTTTCAATATCACCCTGTAAAAAGCCAACTCGAATAAGACTCTATGTCTTAGGAATCATTGATCTCAGAACACTAAGTGTCAAGTTGCATACCTTTGGTCGTCCAATTATTGGAAGACGGAGAGTGCATGCCTGTAGATATTGTATAGCATGGGATACTGAACTGGTATGATCCCTTTCGATTGAAGCCCACTCATCGAGGTAGGTGAGCTGAAGCAATCATTTCCAGAAAAAAATCAGTTTAAACAATAACGCCACATCCAAATAGAAATCATATTGTCTACTGAACAAATGAATGTGAGTTTTAACATCAGTTATGCTACAAAAACCTCATACTCCCCTCTCCTTCAACCCCCCTCCTTAAAAGAAAAAATGATATAGTTACATACCATTCTTCTGAACCCTCATTTTCAAACTATATCCAGATACAGAGAAGTCAAATCAGCATAAGGAAAGGAACTACGAAGAAATCTGGAAACCTGACTACAGACTTTCTGTGTAAGAAAAAATCAAGCTCAAAATTCTAGGTTTAAAAGCTTTCACTACTATGAACAGAAGATATCTAAATTCACATATTCACATCAAACCTCAAGCATTTTATGGGTGTCAGATTCCAGATAACAGGATAGTACCTAAAAATGGTGCATTCTTCTCGCTAACAAGTGAATGCGTCCTACTCATACCTAATAGTTCAATTATGACAAGAAACTCATCAGAAAAAGGGGACTACATTCATATAATGTTCAATGATTTGAACTAAGCCAGAGGAAAATTCATGGAATTCCACATGAAATTCCTGCTTTCCATCGCTACAAACTTCAACCACAAGCCAATGATTGCCTATATCAGACGAGAAAAGACAAAAGATATGGTCTAAACTCAAATCTTCATTTTGAACTGGATCATCCTATAATAAGAAAGTTCTAGAAATTTACAATCCACAGATTTTTCTGGAAAACACTAAAAACATAAAGATTAAAACATCAGGGATGATATTCGAATCATATGTTATAAAGATACATTACCTTTTCATTTAAGACTGCAAAAGGCTTCAACTTCAGCTTCAGCTGTTGGAGTGCAGGTCTCTTTTTAGTAACAAAAGCCCATAAATCCGACGTATTCCTCCAGACATTGTACAATGTTTTCTGCACAGGCGGAAATTAAAACTGTCAGTTAAATCATCAAAAAAGCAACCAAGTCGCTTATATGATGGGGAAATATCAGAAAGCTCCCAGAGAACATCAAGCCACAAAGATATCAGTCCATGATTCCAACCCCACAAGACATAATTAAATAATAAATTAGAAAGTAAGTAGCCAATATTAGTAAGATAAATGAATGTCAGTTTTTCTATATTATTATAAAAAAGGGTTTTAATCTGCTGCTTGTGATAAAAAATTCATTAATTAAAATCTTTCCCCTTCTGTATTACAATTCCAAAGAATGTCCATACCGCAGTCGTTTTTAATAGATTTTCCTGTCATGCAGTACTTCTCAGGAACCAAATGAACATTTTCATGCATAAGATCACCATTAACCAATTTAGAAGAAGAGAACTCCGGGAGGTACATGGAATTTTTTTGAATGATTATAAGGTAACTAAAGAAATAAGTCTAAAGGCACAATGAAGCTTTGCAAGGGAAATAACCAAACCTCTGCTTGAAGTTTTTGCGCGTGCAATGCTGCATCTTGTTGGAAATAAACCCCCTAAAAAATAATATTCACGGTAATAAAAGCGGAATAATAATGTATCACTGAGATACGGTAATTAACAAGAATAAAAGAGTAACAATGACACCAAGATTTTTACGTGGAAAACCCTTCTGAATAAGGGAAAAACCACGGAGCAACTGATATCACTATAGTAAGGAATTTACTCTTTGTAGGCCCGAGTAAAATACTACAAAGACCACTACAATACTCAAAAGAAATAACCCTCTTTTGATATTTCACCTCACTACAATATTGTTCACACTCTCTATTTTCTTCACAGACTATTTTCTCATACCTCACTCTTTCTTTCTAGCTCTCAGATATATTTTCCTCTGAGATTGTGATCAAAGAATGAGAGCCGAAGCTCTCATTTTATAGGCAAAATATGCCTACCAACCTTGACCTTTCAACTTCTGCAGCCTGTCATTTTTGACAGAAAAATGAGAAACGTGGGCTGCCTGCTTCTGCCAACTTTGAAAATGAAGAAGAAAGGAAGAAAACAACTTCCTTAAAATGTGGGCTGGACCCCACAGATCTCCCCCTCCAGTCCCATTCACCTGAAGGGGATAACACCACAGTTTCTAGTTTGAGTGTATGTGGACAAGTTCTTTGCATAGCTCAAACTTGTCTCTTGGTACCACTTTGGTCAGCATATCCGCAGGATTTTCGCTTGTGTGAATATTTTTGACCTGTAAAGATTCGTTCGCCACCTGCTCACGAATCCAATGATATCTCACATCTATGTGTTTGGTCCTTGCATGGTACATAGAGTTCTTGCTAAGGTCTATTGCACTTTGACTGTCACAATAGACGACATACTCCTTCTGATGCAATCCAAGCTCTTGAAGGAACCGTTTGAGCCATATCATCTCCTTGCCAGTTTCTGTAGCGGCAATGTACTCTGCTTCAGTTGTTGAAAGTGCAACACACTTCTGCAACTTAGACTGCCATGATATAACTCCCCCTGAAAATGTAAACAAATATTCAGTAGTGGATTTTCTGTTGTCAATGTCACCTGCCATATCAGCATCTGTATAGCCTTTCAAGATTGGATCAGATCCTCCAAAGCACAAACAATCTCCCGTGGTACCTCTCAGGTACCTGAGTATCCACTTGACTACTTCCCAATGTTCCTTTCCAGGATTTTCAAGAAACCTGCTGACAACACCAACTGCATGAGCAATATCAGGTCTAGTGCATACCATTGCATACATTAAGCTTCCGACTGCTGAAGAATAAGGAACTTTAGCCATGTTCCCTTTCTCATCCACTGTTGTAGGACACATCTTCTTACTCAACTTTAGATGACCAGCAAGAGGTGTGCTGACTGGCTTAGCATTCTTCATGTTGAATCGTTCTAGTACACGTTCAATGTACTTCTCCTGAGATAGCCACAACTTTCTACTTGTTCTCTCTCGAACTATCTTCATCCCTAGAATTTGTTGTGTTGGGCCCAAGTCCTTCATATCAAATGACTTGGACAGATCTCCCTTCAACTTTGCTATCAACCCCTTGTCTTTTCCTACAATTAACATGTCATCCACATACAACAACAATATAATAAAGTTATTCTCAGAAAATCTTTTGAAGTATACACATGGATCAGAATAGGTCTTTAGGTATGTTTGACTTTTCATGAATGAGTCAAACTTCATGTACCACTACCTTGGTGTCTACTTCAATCCATAAAGACTCTTATTCAATTTGCACACCATGTGTTTCTTTCCAGCTACTTCAAATCCTTCTGGTTGCTCCATATAAATCTCATCTTCCAAATCTCCATGAAGAAATGCAATTTTCACATCCAACTGCTCCACTTCAAGATCTAGGCTAGCTGCTAAGCTCAAAATTGTTCGAATAGAAGTCATTTTGACAACAGGTGAGAAAATTTCGTCAAAATCAATACCTTTCTTTTGTTCGAAGCCTTTAACCACCAATCGAGCTTTGTATCTGACCAGCTTGCCATTTCCATCTTTCTTGAGTTTAAAGACCCATTTGCATTTGAGTGGTCTTTTACCCTTTGGAAGTTCAACCAGCTTGTATGTGCCATTTTTCTGTAGAGATTCCATCTCTTCTTGCATAACTTTCATCCGCTGGTTCTTTTCTGGATGGGACAGCACCTCCTTAAGACTTTCTGGCTCCCCCTCATCACTGATGAGGACATACTCTGTGGAAGGGTACCTGCATGACTCTACCCTTTGCCTCTCTGATCTCCTCATAGGTTGAGGTTGTTCTTCTCCCTGAGTAGGGTGCTCCACTTCCTCGACACCTTCATCAAGTTGCTCCCCCTGCTCAATAACCTCACCAGGTTGCTCCCCCTGCTCGGCAACCTCGTCGGTCGTACTTTTTGCACTTGTGGGATTGTTAGAAGTAGAAGGAATAGTAACAAAGTTAGGAATTATACCATTCTTCGCCTTTTCTGACATATCAGTTGCAGTTCCAACTTCACTTTCTCGAAAGACTACATCTCTGCTTCTGATGACCTTCTTCTTTACAGGATCCCACAGTCTGTACCCGAACTCTTCATCTCCATATCCGATAAATATGCAGGGAACAGATTTATCATCCAGCTTTGTTCTCTGCTTTTTTGGTACATGTGCAAAAGCTCTGCAACCGACACCTTCAGATGCGAGTAGGACACCTCCTTGTTGGTCCAAACTCTCTTTGGGATTTCAAACGCCAACGGAACTGATGGACTCCTATTGATCAGGTAACAGGCTGTCTGAACTGCTTCACCCCAGAATGACTTAGGCAGTTTAGCCATTCTGAGCATGCTTCTCACCTTCTCCACAATGGTGCGGTTCATCCTCTCGGCTACGCCATTGTGCTGTGGGGTTCCAGGAACTGTCTTTTCATGTTTGATCCCATGACTTGAACAATACTCTTCAAATTCCCTTGAAGTATACTCACCTCCATTATCACTTCGGAGATGCTTTAGCTTTCGACCCGTCTCCCTTTCTACTAGAGCATGAAACTTCTGGAAAACTTGAAACACCTGATCTTTGGTTTTCAAAATATAAACCCATAATTTTCGTGAAGCATCATCAATAAAAGTAACAAAATATTTGTTACCGCCCATTGATTCAATTTCCATTGGGCCGCAAACATCAGAATATACTAAATCAAGTATATTCAATTTTCTTTCAGACGATGTCTAAAATGAGACTCTATACTGCTTACCAAATAAACAGTAGTCACAAGGTTTTACCGTTGTACCTTTGGCATAAGAAATGAGTGATTTCTTGGCAAGAATCTGCAATCCCTTTTCGCTCATATGACCCATTCTTTTGTGCCACAAATCTGCAGAAATCTCATCTTGTGCCGCGTTCAATTCACCTTGGCATATTTCTGCATTTGTCCTGTACAACGTGCCGCGAGCAACTCCCTTTGCAATCACCAATGATCCCTTAGTGAGTCTCCACTTTTGATTTGCAAAATAACTCTCGTATCCATCACGGTCTAAAGCAATTCTCGAGATCAAGTTCATCCGCAAATCAGGTACATGCCGCACATCCTTTAGAACCAATGTGCATCCGACATTTGTCTTGATACAAATGTCACCAATCCCCACAATCTTTGAGTAACTTGTGTTACCCATTCTCACTATGCCTAAAGCACCTTCTACATATCTGCAAAAAAGATCTCTTACCGGTGTGGCATGGTAAGATGTCGTTGTGTCAACCACCCATTCCGACTCTGGACCTGACAGGTGCATGCATTCCTCTTCCTCATTTATAAAGAGGACAACATTATCATTATTTTGCACCATAGCGGCTGTGTTGTCGTCATTCTTCTGGCCACTGGTTTCACCTTTTCCCTTCCTTGGATTTGGGCAATCTCTTTTGAAGTGACCTGGTTGATCACAGTTGTAACAATTTCTGGCTCTTGATTTGGATCGGTTCTTTGACTTCCCATGAGCTCCGGATCTACCATAGTTGTTCGAATTCCTTTGATAACTCCTGCCTCTACCTTTTGTGATAAGAGCCTGTCCTTGATTTTCAGGCTTCTTTCTCATCTTTTCATTGAGTAGAAGAGCCGATGTGACATCTTTCAACTCAATAGTAGTCTTACCGTGCAAGATGGTTGTTGCCAAATTATCGTACGAAGATGGCAACAAGTTCAATAGCAAGATGGCTTTATCTTCTTCCTCGATTTTCACTCCGAGGTTGGCAAGCTGTGTGATTAGTCCGTTAAACACATTTAAATGTGACAAAAAATTCGTACCTTTACTTATGTGTAGGGCGTATAACTGCTTTTTCAGGTACAATTTATTTGTCAGCATTTTGGACATGTATAGGCTTTCCAACCTTGTCCAAATTCCACGTGCAGTGTCTTCATCAATGATGTTATTTACCACATCATCTGATAAGTGCAACCTGATTGCACTAGCAGCTCTTTCATCCAAGTCAGCCCAATCCTCAGCTTTCATGGTATCAGGCTTTTTGGAATCAACATCTAGAACCTTGTGTAATCCTTGTTGGATGAGCGGATCTCTCATCCTTCTTTGCCATGTTGAGAAACCGTTATCTCTGTTGAATTTTGCTACCTCGTACTTGTAAGCACGTGATTTTTGCTTCACGGACAGTCACTCCAAAAGAAAAATAGTGACAAAGGACCTCGCTGTACAATTTTCAATTTTCCGTAACGTGTGCTGCTAGTCATGTGTGGTTCTGTCCATTTTTGCTATTTTTTTACATTATTAAACAAAATACAAAATGCGTATGTCATGGTAATTAGACCATAATTCGTTCAGTAAAAGAAAATTCACAAAAAATATTCTAGGGTGCGATTTAACCTATTTAAATATTTTGATAATTATGTTAGGTGTTAAATTAATGTTTGTTTGAACTTCATTTTTATTTTTAGTTTTAAAAAATTAGAAAAAAAAAAGAAAAAGAAAAAAAAAGAGAAGTAAAGAATGAAGAAAACGGTTTGGGCCAAGAAAATAAACCAAAAATAGGCCCAAACCAATTCGATCTGACCCAGTCCAAACCAGGCCTCAGGCAAACCCCCCAAACGACGCCGTATAAAGGCGTTTGATCTGAGCCGTCCGTCCAGGCCGATCTAACGGCTCAGGACCTCTTCAGCAACCCATTTTCAAACCCGACCCAATAACCGGTCTGACCTAACCCCTCACTTAAACCAAACGACCCCGTTTAACTACCAAACGACCCCGTCTCATTTCTCACCATCAGATCCAAGCCGTTGAGATCATCTGATCTAACGGCTCAGATCCAATCCCATACTCCGTATATAAGCTTTCCCTCACACCCCACGCCCCCTATCCGAACCCCACACCCCCCCCTTCATCGTCCCCAAGCTCAAACCTGAAACCCCAAACCCTAGCAAGCCGCCCTAGCTTCCCTTTCACCAGAACCCGGCGGCACGAACGCCGGTGACCACCTCCTGAACACCCTAAGTCCCCCGCACTCTCCTGAACATGGATCTGCTACCCATTTGCCTCGAATTACTTTCCTTCGTCTCGAATCTTCATTTGAAGATTTGAGTCGAACCCGGACCTATGCCAAATTACCCCATCTTCATACCAGACACTCCCCTGACCCTCCTCGTGACCAAACCAAGCTTGGTTTGGTCCGAATCTACCCACAACTCCTAAAAAACCAGATCTGAAAATCCGGACCTTAGAACACATGCACCTGGGGAATCCGGCCAGTCTTAACAGGGGTTTGAGGTCTAATAGACCTTAGTCAAGGTGTTCTCATGTGAGAACACCCTGATTAAAGTTTGTTCGGCCTCAAGAGTTCGAAGTTGAGTCAGATTTGGGTCGTTTTGATTTCAAACTTTTTCGGTAAGTTTTCTTTTCTCTTTGTTTAGTTCTAATTAAGTTGTCAGCATGCTTCGTTGTGTTTGTTTGTTATTTTGTTATTTTTCATTCGGATTTCTTCCATCTCTGTCAAAGGCCTCTTATTTGGTCAATTGTTTTCTGTTTGTGTTCTGAATGTACCCCATGATAAACGTGATCGTCAATTAGATTAGTCGTCAAATGAGTTAATTCATATAGGCCCCCAGTAATTGAACAAAAGTTGTCTGATGCCCTTTAGGTCCCTGAATGTATTGTTTATATGAGCGACTGATTATTACCTGTTATAATTAGTGTAGTCGACCTGATAAATGTCGTCGATTAATTTCCTACGACTGAATGTGCAAATATTCTAATATGTACAACCTCACTTGACTGAATGGACCTGTATTGTGATTTGAGTGTTGGACATTATTTATGAGTGCTAGTTTGTAACTACATTGTAAAAAAACAATTAAAAGAATCAGGCTAGGGCAATTCTGAAATTGAACTTTCAGAAGTTCAAAATGCCCTGATACTGCAATGGGCAGGGCAGTAATAATCAAGGGCCAACAAGGGTATTCTGGGGTTTGAAAAGGACAGAAAAGATTAGTTTAAATGAACTGACAAATAGGGTACTAATTTGGGATTAAACTAATGCCAATGGGGAACAAGACATAAGAGCATGGGAGTTTAAAATGAATAATAAAATGAGCCCATAACTCTTGATTAAACAAAACCAGGCGTGGGGAACAAAGGGCTGGCATCAAAAGATGCTTAAGGATGGGTTTAATAGGTATGGGCAGACTGCAAGTTGCAGGATCCAGGCAGCTTGACTGCACTGGGTTATTAGCTTATAAATAAGCTGTTTCAGAACATAAAAAGGGGCTGGAATTTTTAGTCTTGGGGCTGGAATTTTTAGTCTTGAGGCTGGAACTTTTAGTTTGAAGAGAGTTCTACTGAGTTTAAAGAAAACTGAAAAAACATAAGGTAGTTTCCAAAAACATTGTAACCAAACACTATCTGAAAGTTGTATAAGAATTCATATTGGTCAAGCTGCCTTGGCCAAGTTCTGTTGTTTGCATTGACTGAGCTGTTTGTGGTTGTTGGACTGTTGGTGTTGCTGCATTGAATACCCTGTTACTGCTGTTGTTTCATCACTCTTTCCTGGGATTGCTCATTTGGTACTCGACTATCTGCTGGTTCTTCTTGTTCTGGGAAATATTGCTGGTTGTCTGTGGGCTGTGGAAAACACTTGGATTTTTTATTTGTTGCTGTGTATCTGCTGTTGCTGTGTTTGCTACATACTGCCCAGCTGACCATTCCTTTCTTCTTTTCGTTCTCTATACCAGGTACACACCTAATACATTGTCAGATGTAATTGGAAATTTGAGCAAGAATACAAATGAAAAGATCTGAAGGATGTGTTTTTTTATACATAGTTTGTTACCTTAAATATCATGTAATGTAGAAAAAATGCTATTCTCGTTTGGATGTTGGAAGTAGCTTGCACGCCTAGTAGATATCAATGCATGGTAATTGAATATCAGTTCGTATATGTATGCTGTTTAGATAAAAGTATTCTCAATGAATTAGATTGCATCTCAGATTTAGTTTACTTTGCAGTATATGCTGTAATGTATGTCAAGCATGAAAACTGTACATCATGGGTTAAGTTCTTCCTTTTCTGGTTAATAGTCTCATATAATTAGTAAACCACCTGTTAAGACAAAGAACACAAAACTTGCAATATCAACCTCATGAAGGTCGAGTTCAGGTCTAAATAGGCCAAGCAGGCCTGCTTCGAGCAAGCAGTGGCCCAGGTTTGGCCCATCATGCATGGGCTGGATTTGGGCCCAGGATTATTTAATCGGCTGACTGTGCACGCAGCCTCGTTCCTGATTCTTAAGCATTTTCGAATGTTGTTATAGATAACTGGCAAGTACGTAATTAATTAGGACTATCTATTTTTTATTAATAGAGACAAACACGACAAGAAACATAGTTGCTATAGGATATCCTTTTAAAATAAAGCCGAGATGAGCCTCGACAAACGAAAACGCACAAGATGCGGGGCCCTCGTTAAAATGTATATTATCGAAGCATTTAGTTTCCAGGACGGGTCACTTAGAAAATCTCACAACCCTCCTAAAATAACAATATGTTAGACTCTTTAGGACGCGCCTTAATAAATCTTACCTTCCTAAACTCGGGTGCACATTTATGTGACCCAAATCCAATTCTCAACGGAGTCGAAATGCGTTTCTAATCACGGGTACATTGATTGTGACGTGGTTCGAGATGCGTGTCCATGACGTTGCAAATTCATTTTAAAAAATAAGAATGAGATGAGCCTCGCCAAATAAAATACAAATTGCGGGGCCCTCAGTAAATATTTGTTTTAAAAAATATTTGGACTTCGGGATGGACCGCTTAGTAAAATTTCACGGTCTTACCCAAAATAAATACGCTAGTCACTTTAGGCGCGCCCTTAATAATTTAATTTCCTTAAACTCGGGTGCACATTGATGTGACCCAAATCCAAATCTCAATGGAGTCAAAGTGTGTCGACGACCACGGGTACATTGATTGTAACGCGGTTTGAGATACATTTTCACAACGTTGCAATTCTTGATAAAACAGTAAATGATAAAAGCGGTTAAAAATTAAATTTTGCACATAAGTTCACGCTTGTATAAAATCAGATAATCAAGCCGAATATAACAGTTGAGCGACCGTGCTAGAACCGCGGAACTCGGGAATGCCTAACACCTTCTCCCGGGTTAACAGAATTCCTTATCCGAATTTCTGGTACGCAGACTGTAATATAGAGTCATTATTTTCCTCGATTCGGGAATTAAAATTGGTGACTTGGGACACCCTAAATCTCCCAAGTGGCGACTCTGAAATAAATAAATAAATCCCGTTTCGATTGTCCTTTAATTGGAAAAACTCCCTTCGCCCCCTCGGGTGCGGAAAAAGGAGGTGTGACAGCTCTGGCGACTCTGCTGGGGACATGTAACCCAGAACCACTGGTTCAGGGTTCAAGAATTCGAGCTTAAAATAATTGTTATAGTTGGCTTTATTTATTATCTGATTTTTACATGATATATGCCTAATGTGCTAAATGATGCTTTTACCGCTTTAATATTATCTGAATTGTGTATATACAACTGCTACGAAACCCTTCTTCTTTCTGAGTCTTCTGAACTTATGGTGTACACGTGCGCGTGACCCACCTTTCTGTTAGAAGTCATACCAAATAAGACGAAGTTGGGACAAGTAACTAGGCCGGGCAGACTTTCGTGCTCCCGGTACGTTGCCCCCATTTCGGCTCAAGATGTCCACTTGGGTAAGCCAGGGCTAGAACAATCAACCTCAGGTTTTACACTTAGAATAACTCAGCCATGTACCGGATCCCTAGTAGGAACATTTATTTGCATCACGTGCATTTGACTTAGGGGACTTAACACAGGGGTTGGGTCTGTCTAGGGCAGGTGAACCCAAAATAAAAAGACCATCCTGATGCATCCTACTTGCTCTATGTGCATTCGTTTGCCTCGAACATGCTTGCTAACCGGCTTAAATAAAATCATGGTAAGAGCTGAGGAATAAAATGGGTTTTTCATAAATAAAAAAATAAAATAAAAATAAAAATAAAATAAAAAATAGAATATATATATATATAATAAAAAATAAAATATAGTTTTCAAATCTTGAAATAAAGGTATTTAATCTTGATAATAGTTTGAAAATTCCCAAAAATAGTTTTAAATCTTGAAATAGTTTTGACTGAAAATGATTGGAGTATGTTTTCAAAATGAGTCTTGACTTTGTTAAATTAAAATTTCAGATACAAAATGAGCACCACACAAAACCCTTACTCCGCAAATACAGAAGAGTTTCTATTCCAGCTTCAAATGTGGTGGTGTGAATTAGGCGAAGATGGTCAAAAGTGGGTCATCAAGCATTTGGGAAATCTCCCGGACATTATGAAAGTTAAACCCCGTGAGGATCTGATTGCGGCATTAGTGACTTTTTGGGACCCTGTTCACAATGTCTTTCGTTTCTCTGACTTCGAGCTCACTCCTACATTAGAGGAGGTAGCTGGATATGTTGGTTTTGACGGAAGTTTAAGGAATCAAAGCTTGATATTCACGAAGGCTCCCTCGGTACATCGATTCTTCGGTCTTCTGAACATCAGCAGTCAAATCAGGAAAAGCAATGTCGTCAACGGATGTTGTTCTTTCAACTTTTTGTATTCAAGGTTCGGAAAGTCAGATGGGTTCGAAATTCATGAGAAAGGCCTTACTAACAAACAAGACAAAGACGCATGGCAGATTCACCGTCGTTTCGCCTTCATGGTGGCTTTTCTAGGAATCATGGTCTTCCCGAACAAAGAACGAACAATTGATATTCGCACCGCAAAAGTTGTGCAAATCCTCACCTCCAAGGAAAACCACACCCTTGTCCTCATCATTCTCTCAGACATTTATCGGGCCTTGACTTTATGTAAAGCAGGAGCGAAAGTCTTCGAAGGATGCAAAATTTTGTTGCAAATGTGGCTGATTGAACATCTCCAACAACAGCCCAAGATCATACAGTATGGGCCAAGCAACGATAATTACATCAAGGGTTAAGAGGAAAGAGTGAAAAATTATCAGGATCCAGAAGGGATAGAAGCATGGGTATCTCGGCTAAGGGCTCTAACGGCAAATCAAATTGAATGGACTTTGGGATGGCTACCGATGAGGGAAGTGATACATATGTCAAACTCAAATAGTTATCTTCTACTATTGGGATTGAGAAGCATCCAGCCATACGCGCCATTGAGAGTCCTAAGACAACTAGGAAGATATCAAGTAGTTCCTGATGATGAAGATTTGAGTACGCAAGAAATCGAATTACACCCAGAGGCCACTATTCCTGAGGCGTTACTTCAGCAGATGTGGAATGGATGTCGATACTTAAAAAGCGATACTCAAGTCCCAGACACTACAAAGGGTGAGATAAATCATGGATATGAAAGGTGGTTCGAGAAACGGTCTCGCGTGGATGATGTACCAGAACCTGAGCTGAGAAGGCCAACTAAAAGACCCCATATTCAAAACTTTAATGATAAAATCCAAGAGCGGTTGATCTGGGGAGAAAAAGAGAAGGGGTACAAAGCAACTATCCATGCCCTAAAGGAAAATCTAAGGAACCTCAGTCTGGAAAAAGATTTGCAAGCACAAGAAGCTGAAGGCGAGAAGAAGAGTCTAGCCTGTGAGAATGAAAGTCTTCATGCTCGATTTCTGAAAATGAAAAAGGCTTCTGAAACGCCAATGAGGAATTGGAAGGATCAAAAAACCATCGCCAAGCTTTTTGAAAGAATGCAAGATTATGATTCCATTCTTGCTGCAAAAGAAAGGGCGTTGAGCAAAGCAAAAGAAAGGATCCAACAATTAAACGAAGAAGCCAGATCTGATAAGGAACGCCAAGATAGGCAATCCGAGAAAGACAGGGCACAATTCAAGAAGGAAAAAGACCATTGGATACGATCAGAAGACCAACTTCGTGCACAACTAGAAGAGGCAAGAAGATACAGAGAGCGTCAACAAGCAGACACTGATAGAGAAAGAGCGCAGATGAGATTAGAGCAGGCCAGACTCCGAGCTCTATTAGAGTCATCCCTAGATCGTGAAGGCCGTATCCGAGATATAGCCACCACTCGCCATCAGCAATTGCAGAATCAAGGCCAACAGCTCCAAGATTTCAGGGCACAGATCCACGACCTGGCAGTCTACACCTCTCAAAGTTATGTAAACTGCCAAGGAATGGATTATGGAAGGTTTACAGAGCATGCACCCACCTTTGCCCGTCATCTAGCAGTGGAGTTGGAAAGGATGTATCGAACATTGGGAGGACATCCGGGTCAAGCCCCACCTTGAGCAAATGATCTAATAATTTACAACACAAGTGGAAAGTGGGGCACGTTATGAGATGTTAAGAATTGTATCTTTTTATTTTCAATATTGAATGTGTGTATTTCAAGACATTGTTTTTACAAAGTTTTCAAATGTAATGTCTGTTCATTTTCTTTTTATAAATATTAGCCTCATGGCAGAACTACGCCTGGTCTGATTCACGCGGGGACGTGATACGTAGGCAATCCCCATAAGATTCGACCGCTTTTAATAAAGAAAGAAAAGAGAATACAAAAACGAATAAAAAAGGGACAACTGAGCAAGCCGGGATGACGCATGTTGTTTGAAGCAAAGCATGTAGAAACGGTTAACTGCCTAGGAGCATTGCATCATATATGTGTTATGATCAAATCTGTTAAAGCTCTAACGCTAACAAAGTTTGTTGTTGTCTGATACCAGACAAGTTAGTTGTTAAAGAACTCTGGCAACACACTCCTACCACACCAGATCCAAAGGACCAGTAGCAACAAGCATGACTACTTCAGAGAATAGTAATGAGGAAGAAAGGCCAATGGGCCAGTTGCTAAAAGAAGCGATGGAAAAGATTGAAAGGATGGGACTAGAGATGAATGCAATGCAGCTAGCCCTAGCCAAAACACAAAAGAGCCCCGAAACACTGGGACACATGCCGGAATACCCTCACTCTGGCCCTTCCACAAGCCGCTCAAATCCCCTTTATCATCAAGAAATAAGCCCTCATGATTCCCAAGCTCCACCACCCCACCAACCTCTCCCAACACCCAATATTCCCATTTTTGTGGGACCTACATCAGCCCCTTTGCAGAGAACGACCAGTGAGCCGTTGTTTCAGGCTCACGATACACAATACTATCCCCCTGAGCCCACATTCCATGCACCCGAGCCTCAAGCTTACAATCCACATTTAGAAGTTCCGGTAGAGGTTGAGAAGCCAGTTAAGGCTCCTGAACAGGATGAAGTGTTGAGAAAGTTCAAAAGCCTGGAGCAGTCCTTCAGGAACTTGCACGGATTGGGCAATCAAATCAGTGTAGCATACAAAGATCTATGTCCTTTCCCAGACATCCAACTCCCGGCTGGTTTTAAGATGCCTAAGTTTGATTTATATGAAGGGCACGGTGATCCCATGTCACATTTGCGGGGATTCTGTAGCAAAATGAGAGGGGCAGGCGGCAAGGATGAGCTATTGATAGCTTATTTCGGCCAAAGTCTGAGCGGATCTGCACTGAAATGGTATACCAGGCAGGATTCCAGTAGGTGGTACATATGGGATGATCTGGCGCAGGCTTTTGCAGGTCATTTCCAGTACAATCTAGAGATAGTCCCTGACCGTCTCACATTATTGAGAACGGGGAAGAAACCCGGGGAAAGTTTTCGCGAGTTCAGGTTCCGTTGGAGAGAGCAAGCAGCTAGAGTCGATCCTCCCATGAGAGAGGGAGAGATGGTGGACTATTTCTTGCAGACACTGGATCCGACCTATTTTGGTCACTTGGTGACAACAGTTGGAAAATCTTTCAACGAGGTGGTCAAGATAGGGGTCATGATAGAAGAGGGTCTAAGGTCTGACAAAATCTTGAACTATTCGGCACTCAAAGCCACAACCCAGGCTATTCAAAGCGGCGCGGGAGGTGCGCTGAGAAGAAAGAAAGAAGAGGTTGCCACGATCGAGGCAGGCAGTTGCTCCAGGGCTGGCAGGCCGCACTACAACCAACCCAGACCTCACAGGTCAAACTACCCATACAACCCACCACAAAATTTCTATCCACCTCGAGAACCACATTGTTCCGTACACCAAGCGCAGGCATACACTCAGCCTCCGATTCGCCCACAATGGCGCGCACCGGCTCCCCACAACACATACCCAGCTCCACATAATAACTACCCACCGCAAAACACCTATCCTCCACCGAGGGCGTATAGAAACCCTTCAGGGGCAGGCTTCCGGGGAAATCCAGATGCTAGGAATGACAGGTTGCGGAAGCAGAGAACCTTCACGGAGCTGGGAGAAACCTACACCGCTTTGTTCCACAAGCTGCGGCAATTGGGTTTGGTTAGTCCTGTCCAGACTCGAGAACCAAATCCCCCACCTCAGAATTTGGATCGATCAATCAGTTGTGAATACTGTTCAGGGATGCTCGGGCACGATACCGAGAAGTGCTGGAAGTTAAGGCATTCCATACAAGATCTTATTGACACCAATAAGATCGAGGTCCAGACACCGGAGGCTCCTAACATCAACCAAAACCCACTGCCAGCGCACCACGAAACTCACATGATTGAGTTGGTGTGTGAGGGAGGAGAATTAAGAAAACCCTCACAAACAGTGATGATGATCCAAGCCGCCCTGAAAGAAGTCTTAACCAGTGGAGGAACGAGTGTACAGTCGCAGGGAGGAGGCTTCAAGCCGGTAATGATATTGGGAAAGAGCCCGTCCGCCATAACAAGCAAACTCGAGCCAAGCAAGTTGGTAATACCAGGGATCCCGCCCACACCGGCGGTCGTGTTGAAAGGGGTATGTAGAGAACGGGTGACAATAAAGCCTGTGGTCCAGCTGCCGATGATTGACGGCAGGGCTGTGCCTTGGAAATATGAAAAGGCGGTGGTGATGTACAAAGGAAAACAGGTGGAAGAAGTCAGTTGTGAAGCGCGAGGGCTGACTCGATCAGGTCGATGTTTTGCTCCGGTGGAGCTAAGAAGAACCAACCCAGTTGCAACCAAGAAACCCGTGTCCGAAGAAGAGGCTGAAGAGTTCCTGAGGAAGATGAAAGTACAGGACTATTTTGTGGTCGAACAGCTGAGAAAAACACCGGCCCAGATCTCACTGTTGTCGTTACTGATCCATTCTGAGGAGCATCGTCGGGCCCTGCTGAAGATATTGAACGAAGCTCATGTAACCAGTGAGATTGCTGTAAACCACCTGGAAACCATTGCCAGCAAGATTTTCGAGGTGAACAGGGTAACATTCTCAGATGATGACCTGCCGGTGGAAGGTACGGAGCATAATAAAGCTCTATACCTAGCTGTTAAATGTGAAGACTCGGTGGTAACTCGAGTATTGGTGGATAACGGCTCAAGCGCCAATATTTGCCCACTATCTACTTTGAACCAGTTGAAGATCGACCACGGAAGGATCCACAAGAACAGTATCTGTGTCCGAGGGTTTGACGGAAACGGAACGGCCACTGTAGGGGATGTTGTACTTGAACTGACCATCGGTCCGGTCCTGTTTACCATGGAATTCCAGGTATTAGACGCCACGGTATCTTACAACCTGCTGTTAGGTCGACCATGGATTCATGCAGCCAAAGCGGTGCCTTCCACCCTACATCAGATGGTGAAGTTCGAGTGGGAAAGACAAGAGGTCGTGTTACACGGCGAGGATACAACGTGCACCATGGGCGGAACCATTGTACCTTTCATAGAGACCGCTGATGACAAAGGTCCTTGGGTCTACCAGATTTTCGATACAGGATCGGCCAACAAAATTTCTGAAGGAGAAATCATCCCGCACCCTAGGATAGCTTCCGCGACAGTCATGATGGTCTCGGAAATGCTGGGTAATGGATTTGTGCCGGGAAAAGGCCTGGGAGTCGAGCTTCAAGGGATTGTCCAACCTGTCTCCCTTCCTAAAAATCTGGAAACTTTCGGATTGGGGTTCAAACCAACCGCAGCAGACAGGAAGCAAGCGCGAAAAATGAAGAAGAGGGTCTGGTTTCTGCCTAAACCAGTGCCACGCCTCTCAAAGTCTTTTGTCAAAGCAAGTGCCAAGGGGTCACCGGTCCCAAAGATTCTAGGACCTTTGATCGGTATAAATGAAGACCTGAATTAGAGTTTTGAGAGGCTCTTCGCTGATGTCAGTATGGTGGAAGCTAGAGAAGGCTCCAGCAGAGCAGAGATACAGTTTGTGGGGCCTGAGGCCAAGACCAACAATTGGACGGTTACTCCTCTTCCTGTCCGAGGGGAGTCTTGGTAGTAGGCTTTGATTTATGTTTTGTTTGTTTGTTCGGATTATTCAAGGGTGTAATCCAAATTTTACTTTCGTTTTTGTAAAAGTGTGAACCCTTTTTATCCCGCAAGTTTAATAAAGTTCTTTTCTTTTGCCCCATTTTAATTTTGTTTTGTTCTTTTACTTTCTGAACAGTTCTCTTTTTACTGGTTCTAATGACATGGCATGCACAGCGGATCTTCGACCTAGTCTAATAAATCAATCTGAAACCGACTCAATGATGCAAGAGGTCGTTTGTGACGATGAATCTGAATGTGACGAAGGTGAAGCCTTCGAAGAGATAAACCGAGAACTGTGCCAATTTGAAGAGAAACCCAAGCCTAACCTAAATGACACTGAGGCTGTGAATCTAGGAGACGCTGATAACGTCCAAGAGACCAAAATTAGCATCCACATTGAACCGAATGTCAGAGCAGAATTGATCAAAACTCTCATGGAATTCAAAGATGTTTTTGCATGGTCATATGACGATATGCCTGGATTAAGCACCAATTTAGTGGTTCACAAATTGCCCACTGACCCGGCATACCCTCCGGTCAAGCAAAAACTAAGAAAATTTAAAACAGAAATGAGTGTAAAGATCAAAGAAGAAGTGATTAAGCAGTTGCAATCGAAGGTCATTCGGGTCACTCGATATCCCGAGTGGTTGGCCAATGTGGTACCAGTCCCCAAGAAGGATGGAAAAATCAGGGTGTGCGTTGACTACCGCAACCTCAACAAAGCAAGTCCCAAGGACAATTTTCCGCTACCCAACATTCATATCCTGATCGATAATTGCGCTGGGCGCGAGATCGGATCCTTTGTGGATTGCTATGCGGGTTATCATCAGATCCTAATGGACGAGGAGGATGCTGAGAAGACAACGTTTATTATGCCATGGGGAACCTACTACTATCGGGTAATGCCGTTCGGATTAAAGAACGTCGGGGCAACGTACATGCGAGCAATGACTGTTGTGTTTCATGACATGATACACAAAGAAATCGAGGTGTACGTCGATGATGTGATCATCAAATCTTGGTGTCAGGAGGACCATGTAGCAGACCTAAGGAGATTTTTCCAAAGACTCCGGAGGTATGATATCAAGCTTAACCCGGCCAAATGCGCATTCGGGGTTCCATCAGGAAAGTTGCTAGGATTCATCGTCAGTCGACGGGGGATTGAGTTAGACCCATCCAAAATTGAATCCATCCGAGATTTGCCACCGCCAAGGAACAAAACAGAGGTAATGAGTTTGCTGGGTAGACTCAATTACATCAGCAGGTTCATCGCTCAACTCACAGCAACTTGTGAGCCCATATTTCGGCTACTGAGAAAGGATGCTGCGGTAGGTTGGACGGCAGAGTGTCAGGAGGCTTTCGACCAAATCAAAGGGTATCTGTCTAATCCACCCGTATTGGTCCCGCCGAAGCCTGGGAAGCCCTTAATTCTTTACCTAATGGTCTTGGAAAATTCATTTGGTTGTGTGTTGGGGAAACATGATGACACAGGAAGGAAGGAGCAAGCCATCTACTATCTTAGCAAGAAATTCACAGTACACGAGGTCAAGTACACTCAACTCGAGAAAACATGTTGCGCCCTAACTTGGGTAGCTCAGAAGTTGAAGCACTACCTGTCTTCATATACTACTTATCTCATATCCCGTTTGGACCCATTGAAATATATCTTTCAGAAACCTATGCCCACGGGAAGGTTGGCAAAATGGCAAATCCTGCTCACAGAGTTTGATATCGTCTATGTAACGAGGACGGCCATGAAAGCCCAGGCGCTGGCAGACCATTTGGCAGAGAATCCCGTTGATGAAAAATACGAGCCCTTAAGAACGTATTTTCCTGACGAAGAGGTAATGCATACAAATGAGTTGGAATTGCCTGAGGAACCGGGTTGGAAGCTTTTCTTCGATGGAGCTGCAAACGCGAAAGGGGTTGGAATAGGAGCAGTACTCATTTCTGAAACAGGACGGCATTATCCTGTTACGGCTCAACTATGCTTCTATTGCACCAACAATATGGCCGAGTATGAGGCTTGCATTCTGGGTCTGTGCTTGGCTGCTGACATGGCTGTCCAAGACGTCTTGGTCTTGGGAGACTCGGACCTCTTGGTACATCAAATTCAGGGAGAATGGGAAATACGAGATCTAAAACTCATACCATACCGACAATGCTTGCATGATCTGAGCAAGCAGTTTTGATCGGTGAAGTTCAAACACATCCCGAGAGTTCACAATGAGGTTGCGGATGCCTTAGCCACCTTAGCATCAATGTTGCACCACCCTGACAAAATGTATGTTGATCCTCTACACATCCAGGTCTATGATCAGCACGCCTACTGCAACGCCATAGAAGAAGAAGCAGATGGCGAGCCCTGGTTTCATGATATCAAGGAATACCTCAGGATGGGGATATATCCAGAACATGCCTCTGGGGACCAAAAAAGAGCCCTTCGGCGTTTGTCGAATGGTTTCTTCCTCAGTGGAGGAGTATTGTACAAAAGAACCCCGGATTTGGGATTGTTGAGATGCATAAATGCCAGTCAAGCAACGACGGTTATGGCAGAGGTACATGCTGGAGTTTGTGGACCACACATGAGCGGATATGTGTTGGCAAGAAAGATCCTTCGAACAGGGTGTTATTGGCTCACCATGGAACGCGACTGCATCACCTTCGTGAGGAAATGCCATCAGTGCCAGATACATGGAGATTTGATTCATTCTCCGCCAACAGAGTTACATACGATGTCAGCACCCTGGCCGTTTGTGGCATGGGGCATGGATGTCATTGGGCCCATCGAGCCAGCAGCATCCAACGGTCATAGGTTCATTCTAGTGACCATTGATTACTTCACCAAATGGGTTGAGGCTAAAACCTTCAAATCAGTAACCAAGAAGGCAGTGGTGGACTTTGTTCACTCCCATATCATCTGCAGATTTGGGATCCCAAAAGTGATCATCACGGATAATGGTGCAAATCTTAATAGCAGCTTGATGAGAGAGGTATGCCAACAGTTAAAGATTACACACCGCAATTCCACCCCATATCGTCCCAAGGCAAATGGTGGAAGGTTCCAGACAATGGCACGAGAGATTACCCTTTGCTTTGTTGGGTTACCGCACCACCGTCCGAACTTCCATAGGCACAACTCCTTATTTGTTGGTGTACGGAACTGAGGCCGTAATACCAGCGGAAGTCGAAATTCCGTCCCTCCGAATTGTCGCTGAAGCCGGGATTGATGATGAGGAATGGGTCAAAACTCGATTGGAACAGTTGAGCCTGATAGATGAGAAAAGATTGGCAGCAGTGTGCCATGGTCAGCTGTACCAGAAGAGAATGGCAAGAACATATAATAAGAAGGTGCGCCCCAGGAAATTTGAAGTAGGGCAGCAAGTATTGAAGAAGATCCTCCCACATCAGGTCGAGGCAAAAGGAAAATTCGCCACAAATTGGCAAGGGCCTTATATCGTGACTAGAGTATTGTCCAACGGTGCTTTGTGTTTGACAGATGTCGAAGGTAGATGTGTCGACATGGCTATCAATTCAGATGCAGTCAAGAGATATTATGCGTAATTTATTTAATTATGGCAATTTTTGGTTTACTTGTTTGTATTTGGCATTTATTGGATAATGAGATGACGGAGGCAATTCTTTCTTCTATCCAAACACTTTTTAACCCTTGTTTCCCCCTTTGAGCCTTAAGTTATTCTTTCATACCCCTCTTTTGGAATCACTAATGGAAAAGACATGAAAAAAAAAAGAAAAGAAAAGAAAGGAAAAGAAAAAGAAAAAGAAAAAGAAAAGGAAAAGAAAATGAAAAGAAGGAAAAGAAAACCGTGGGAACTACGTTTGACCTGATTCCTCAAAGAGGATACGTAGGCGCCTCACGGCTCGGTCATAGTATGCATCATAGTAAATATAGGATGCATAAGGTACATAGTGTGCATAATAGGCACAGTGTGCATAACGCACATAGCATAACATAAGTGTAAAAAATAAATTCCCCAAGCAAGAAAACTGGGGCAGAGGTTATGTTTTAAGTTCCAACAAAGGTTTGATTCCAAAAGTTGTAGCACACCACCCATCAAATTATTTTCTTTTTTCATAGCCTTTCTTTAACTCCACACCAAAACCAACATCAACGTCCAAAAGACCTCCCGATCAATGTTCGAGAGATGTCAAATCAGGCAAATGAGGCCGAGAATAACACACTGATCCCCAGCAAAGAAGAGAAGCGTAAGACTGGGAAAGGATTGATGGTCAAAGGAATCTCCAGAAGAGAGGGTCGTATCTACAACGCCCCGATTCCCCGAAAGAAATAAAATGAGAGAGTCTTATCGGTGAAAACCTTCACGGGCACCGAGAGGCGATGTAAGATGAGGGATATGAAATGAGAGAGTCTTATTGGTGAAAACCTTCACAGGCACCATAAGGCGCCGGGAGATGAGAGAAAAGAGAGAGTCTCATTAGTGAAAACCCCTCGAAGGGCACTATGAGGCGACAAGACAGATCAGCAAAAGCTACCACATTCGCAACGAGATGGACAGCCATTTATCATCCCCAGCAAGTCAGACCATCGGGCAAATCGATTGATACAAATAGACTGGGTCGGGAATCTATGGTGCACGTCATGATCACGGGGACTAGTCATGTCCTCCAGATAAGTTCTTCTGAGTTTCTTCTCCCCACCAAATATGGGTTCAGAAAGATTTTCTTCTTCTAGCTTTTATTTTCTCTTCCTAAAATTTGTCTTGAAAGGAATTTTTCAAAGCTTACTACCAGAAACCGGAGGGGAATTCATCCAATGCAGGATAATACAAACAGTCTTAGAAGCCGATCCCAGGCAATGCAGTGATCGTGCCCGACAATTTTGGAGGAAGTAAGCTCCTAAAGGGAGTGGTGTCGGGAGTTAAAAGCAGATTCCCACAGCACGTGCTTAAAGAGAAAGCAGAAAAGGGGATTAATTGAAAGCCAATCCCCAGCAGGCTAGAGACCCCCAGCAAGCAACTCTGCCCACTAATCAATTATGGGACATAGAGCAAGAAAAGAGAAGAAAGGAAAAACCATCCGCCAGAAAGGCACCCTCTACCACCACGATAAAAACTAATTAAAACCTTTTGTTTGCTGCAGGAAAACAAAGGATTGATGATGGCAGCAAGACGCAACGCCAGGGAAACCACCAAAAACCGGGGCAGAAAATTTTCTGCCGATTGTCGAAAATTTTCTCGGAAGAACGGGGAAGCAATTTCAATACATTTAAGTTCTAGGTCGCCCACCAGTAAAATGCGGGAATACTTTTAAGTTCTAGGTCGCCCACCAGTAAAATGCAGGAATACTTTTAAGTTCTATGTCGCCCACCAGTAAAATGCGAGAATACTTTTAAGTTCTAGGTCGCCCACCAGTAAAATGCGGGAATACATTTAAGTTCTAGGTCGCCCACCAGTAAAATGCGGGAATACTTTTAAGTTCTAGGTCGCCCACCAGTAAAATGCGGGAATACTTTTAAGTTCTAGGTCGCCCACCAGTAAAATGCGGGAATACTTTTAAGTTCTAGGTCGCCCACCAGTAAAATGCGGGAATACTTTTAAGTTCTAGGTCGCCCACCAGTAAAATGCGGGAATACATTTAAGTTCTAGGTCGCCCACCAGTAAAATGCGGGAATACATTTAAGTTCTAGGTCGCCCACCAGTAAAATGCGGGAATACTTTTAAGTTCTAGGTCGCCCACCAGTAAAATGCGGGAATACATTTAAGTTCTAGGTCGCCCACCAGTAAAATGCGGGAATACTTTTAAGTTCTAGGTCGCCCACCAGTATAATGCGGGAATACATTTAAGTTCTAGGTCGCCCACCAGTAAAATGCGGGAATACATTTAAGTTCTAGGTCGCCCACCAGTAAAATGCGGGAATACTTTTAAGTTCTAGGTCGCCCACCAGTAAAATGCGGGAATACTTTTAAGTTCTAGGTCGCCCACCAGTAAAATGCGGGAATACATTTAAGTTCTAGGTCGCCCACCAGTAAAATGCGGGAATACATTTAAGTTCTAGGTCGCCCACCAGTAAAATGCGGGAATACTTTTAAGTTCTAGGTCGCCCACCAGTAAAATGCGGGAATACTTTTAAGTTCTAGGTCGCCCACCAGTAAAATGCGGGAATACATTTAAGTTCTAGGTCGCCCACCAGTAAAATGCGGGAATACATTCAAGTTCTAGGTCGCCCACCAGTAAAATGCGGGAATACATTTAAGTTCTAGGTCGCCCACCAGTAAAATGCGGGAATACTTTTAAGTTCTAGGTCGCCCACCAGTAAAATGCGGGAATACATTCAAGTTCTAGGTCGCCCACCAGTAAAATGCGGGAATACTTTTAAGTTCTAGGTCGCCCACCAGTATAATGCGGGAATACATTTAAGTTCTAGGTCGCCCACCAGTAAAATGCGGGAATACATTTAAGTTCTAGGTCGCCCACCAGTAAAATGCGGGAATACTTTTAAGTTCTAGGTCGCCCACCAGTAAAATGCGGGAATACTTTTAAGTTCTAGGTCGCCCACCAGTAAAATGCGGGAATACATTTAAGTTCTAGGTCGCCCACCAGTAAAATGCGGGAATACATTTAAGTTCTAGGTCGCCCACCAGTAAAATGCGGGAATACTTTTAAGTTCTAGGTCGCCCACCAGTAAAATGCGGGAATACTTTTAAGTTCTAGGTCGCCCACCAGTAAAATGCGGGAATACTTTTAAGTTCTAGGTCGCCCACCAGTAAAATGCGGGAATACATTTAAGTTCTAGGTCGCCCACCAGTAAAATGCGGGAATACATTTAAGTTCTAGGTCGCCCACCAGTAAAATGCGGGAATACTTTTAAGTTCTAGGTCGCCCACCAGTAAAATGCGGGAATACATTCAAGTTCTAGGTCGCCCACCAGTAAAATGCGGGAATACTTTTAAGTTCTAGGTCGCCCACCAGTATAATGCGGGAATACATTTAAGTTCTAGGTCGCCCACCAGTAAAATGCGGGAATATATTTAAGTTCTAGGTCGCCCACCAGTAAAATGCGGGAATACTTTTAAGTTCTAGGTCGCCCACCAGTAAAATGCGGGAATACTTTTAAGTTCTAGGTCACCCACCAGTAAAATGCGGGAATACGTTTAAGTTCTAGGTCGCCCACCAGTAAAATGCGGGAATACATTTAAGTTCTAGGTCGCCCACCAGTAAAATGCGGGAATACATTTAAGTTCTAGGTCGCCCACCAGTAAAATGCGGGAATACATTCAAGTTCTAGGTCGCCCACCAGTAAAATGCGGGAATACTTTTAAGTTCTAGGTCGCCCACCAGTATAATGCGGGAATACATTTAAGTTCTAGGTCGCCCACCAGTATAATGCGAGAATACATTTAAGTTCTAGGTCGCCCACCAGTATAATGCGGGAATACACTTAAGCTCTAGATCTTGGAATCAGTAACCCCACCTGAAGACGGAAGGTTACAACAGAGATCCCCAAGCAGGAAACAATAAAATCCCCAGCGCCAAGAAGCAGAAGGCTGCCAAAGCATGCGCACATTCAAAAGGAAGAAGGAACGCGTCTCAGAAGAAGCAGTTTGGAAACATTGTAGCATGCCCAGTATAACAATGTTGATGGAGAAACATGCCATTGAAGAAACCATTGAAAGATTTAAGGAAGAAAGCCGTGTCCCCAGCAAATCAAGCAAAGTGATGAAAACTGACATTCAGAAAAGGCAAAGGGCCAGCATCATCTCCCAAGTTTACAAAATAAGGGCATCAGAGGAAAGCGTTAGCCGACAAGAAAGCAAGGCAACAAGAACAAGTTGAAGATAGATGAGATTCCGTAGTCTAGCTTAGCTTCTCGTTTTTCCTGTTAACAATGTAACAAGGAGATCGGTGAGCGGTATCATCCTACAGCAGCAAGCAACAGCGCACAACAGCAGCAAACACTACAGTCACACGGTAGTCCCAGCTACCAAAATTTCCCGAACTACATTGACCTGATTCCTGTTCAGCCCAGGATATGTAGGAAACCTCTGAAGTAAAGGTTCGGTCAAATCTTTTTCAAAAAATGCTTCACACGGAGTATTCGGACGGGCAAAAATCGCTCGCTTTATCTTTGCGCGAAAACCCTTCGTGTCTTCGTGCAAAGAGGGGCAGCTGTAAGCACGTGATTTTTGCTTCACGGACAGTCACTCCAAAAGAAAAATAGTGACAAAGGACCTCGCTGTACAATTTTCAATTTTCCATAACGTGTGCTGCTAGTCATGTGTGGTTCTGTCCATTTTTGCTATTTTTTTACATTATTAAACAAAATACAAAATGCGTATGTCATGGTAATTAGACCATAATTCGTTCAGTAAAAGAAAATTCACAAAAAATATTCTAGGGTGCGATTTAACCTATTTAAATATTTTGATAATTATGTTAGGTGTTAAATTAATGTTTGTTTGAACTTCATTTTTATTTTTAGTTTTAAAAAATTAGAAAAAAAAAAGAAAAAAGAAAAAAAGAGAAGAAAAGAATGAAGAAAACGGTTTGGGCCAAGAAAATAAACCAAAAATAGGCCCAAACCAATTCGATCCGACCCAGTCCAAACCAGGCCTCAGGCAAACCCCCCAAACGACGCCGTATAAAGGCGTTTGATCTGAGCCGTCCGTCCAGGCCGATCTAACGGCTCAGGACCTCTTTCAGCAACCCGTTTTCAAACCCGACCCAATAACCGGTCTGACCCAACCCCTCACTTAAACCAAACGACCCCGTTTAACTACCAAACGACCCCGTCTCATTTCTCACCATCAGATCCAAGCCGTTGAGATCATCTGATCTAACGGCTCAGATCCAATCCCCTACTCCGTATATAAACCCTCTATCACTCCCCACGCCCCCTATCCGAACCCCCCCTTCATCGTCCCCAAGCTCAAACACTGAAACCCCAAACCCTAGCAAGCCGCCCTAGCTTCCCTTTCACCAGAACCCGGCGGCACGAACGCCGGTGACCACCTTCTGAACACCCTAAGTCCCCCGCACTCTCCTGAACATGGATCTGCTACCCATTTGCCTCGAATTACTTTCCTTCGTCTCGAATCTTCATTTGAAGATTTGAGTCGAACCCGGACCTATGCCAAATTACCCCATCTTCATACCAGACACTCCCCTGACCCTCCTCGTGACCAAACCAAGCTTGGTTTGGTCCGAATCTACCCACAACTCCTAAAAAACCAGATCTGAAAATCCGGACCTTAGAACACATGCACCTGGGGAATCCGGCCAGTCTTAACAGGGGTTTGAGGTCTAATAGACCTTAGTCAAGGTGTTCTCATGTGAGAACACCCTGATTAAAGTTTGTTCGGCCTCAAGAGTTCGAAGTTGAGTCAGATTTGGGTCGTTTTGATTTCAAACTTTTTCGGTAAGTTTTCTTTTCTCTTTGTTTAGTTCTAATTAAGTTGTCAGCATGCTTCGTTGTGTTTGTTTGTTATTTTGTTATTTTTCATTCGGATTTCTTCCATCTCTGTCAAAGGCCTCTTATTTGGTCAATTGTTTTCTGTTTGTGTTCTGAATGTACCCCATGATAAACGTGATCGTCAATTAGATTAGTCGTCAAATGAGTTAATTCATATAGGCCCCCAGTAATTGAACAAAAGTTGTCTGATGCCCTTTAGGTCCCTGAATGTATTGTTTATATGAGCGACTGATTATTACCTGTTATAATTAGTATAGTCGACCTGATAAATGTCGTCGATTAATTTCCTACGACTGAATGTGCAAATATTCTAATATGTACAACCTCACTTGACTGAATGGACCTGTATTGTGATTTGAGTGTTGGACATTATTTATGAGTGCTAGTTTGTAACTACATTGTAAAAAAACAATTAAAAGAATCAGGCTAGGGCAATTCTGAAATTGAACTTTCAGAAGTTCAAAATGCCCTGATACTGCAATGGGCAGGGCAGTAATAATCAAGGGCCAACAAGGGTATTCTGGGGTTTGAAAAGGACAGAAAAGATTAGTTTAAATGAACTGACAAATAGGGTACTAATTTGGGATTAAACTAATGCCAATGGGAACAAGACATAAGAGCATGGGAGTTTAAAATGAATAATAAAATGAGCTCATAACTCTTGATTAAACAAAACCAGACGTGGGGAACAAAGGGCTGGCATCAAAAGATGCTTAAGGATGGGTTTAATAGGTATGGGCAGACTGCAAGTTGCAGGATCCAGGCAGCTTGACTGCACTGGGTTATTAGCTTATAAATAAGCTGTTTCAGAACATAAAAAGGGGCTGGAATTTTTAGTCTTGGGGATGGAATTTTTAGTCTTGAGGCTGGAACTTTTAGTTTGAAGAGAGGTCTACTGAGTTTAAAGAAAACTGAAAAAACATAAGGTAGTTTCCAAAAACATTGTAACCAAACACTATCTGAAAGTTGTATAAGAATTCATATTGGTCAAGCTGCCTTGGCCAAGTTCTGTTGTTTGCATTGACTGAGCTGTTTGTGGTTGTTGGACTGTTGGTGTTGCTGCATTGAATACCCTGTTACTGTTGTTGTTTCATCACTCTTTCCTGGGATTGCTCATTTGGTACTCGACTATCTGCTGGTTCTTCTTGTTCTGGGAAATATTGCTGGTTGTCTGTGGGCTGTGGAAAACACTTGGATTTTTGATTTGTTGCTGTGTTGTTGTTGTGTATCTGCTGTTGCTGTGTTTGCTACATACTGCCCAGCTGACCATTCCTTTCTTCTTTTCGTTCTCTATACCAGGTACACACCTAATACACTGTCAGATGTAATTGGAAATTTGAGCAAGAATACAAATGAAAAGATCTGAAGGATGTGTTTTTTTATACATAGTTTGTTACCTTAAATATCATGTAATGTAGAAAAAATGCTATTCTCGTTTGGATGTTGGAAGTAGCTTGCACGCCTAGTAGATATCAATGCATGGTAATTGAATATCAGTTCGTATATGTATGCTGTTTAGATAAAAGTATTCTCAATGAATTAGGTTGCATCTCAGATTTAGTTTACTTTGCAGTATATGCTGTAATGTATGTCAAGCATGAAAACTGTACATCATGGGTTAAGTTCTTCCTTTTCTGGTTAATGGTCTCATATAACTAGTAAACCACCTGTTAAGACAAAGAACACAAAACTTGCAATATCAACCTCATGAAGGTCGAGTTCAGGTCTAAACAGGCCAAGCAGGCCTGCTTCGAGCAAGCAGTGGCCCAGGTTTGGCCCATCATGCATGGGCTGGATTTGGGCCCAGGATTATTTAATCGGCTGACTGTGCACGCAGCCTCGTTCCTGATTCTTAAGCATTTTCGAATGTTGTTATAGATAACTGGCAAGTACGTAATTAATTAGGACTATCTATTTTTTATTAATAGAGACAAACACGACAAGAAACATAGTTGCTATAGGATATCCTTTTAAAATAAAGCCGAGATGAGCCTCGACAAACAAAAACGCACAAGATGCGGGGCCCTCGTTAAAATGTATATTATCGAAGCATTTAGTTTCCAGGACAGGTCGCTTAGCAAATCTCACAACCCTCCTAAAATAACAATACGTTAGACTCTTTAGGACACGCCTTAATAAATCTTACCTTCCTAAACTCGGGTGCACATTTATGTGACCCAAATCCAATTCTCAACGGAGTCGAAATGCGTTTCTAATCACGGGTACATTGATTGTGACGTGGTTCGAGATGCGTGTCCATGACGTTGCAAATTCATTTTAAAAAATAAGAATGAGATGAGCCTCGCCAAATAAAATACAAATTGCGGGGCCCTCAGTAAATATTTGTTTTAAAAAATATTTGGACTTCGGGATGGACCGCTTAGTAAAATTTCACGGTCTTACCCAAAATAAATACGCTAGTCACTTTAGGCGCGCCCTTAATAATTTAATTTCCTTAAACTCGGGTGCACATTGATGTGACCCAAATCCAAATCTCAATGGAGTCAAAGTGTGTCGACGACCACGGGTACATTGATTGTAACGCGGTTTGAGATACATTTTCACAACGTTGCAATTCTTGATAAAACAGTAAATGATAAAAGCGGTTAAAAATTAAATTTTGCACATAAGTTCACGCTTGTATAAAATCAGATAATCAAGCCGAATATAACAGTTGAGCGACCGTGCTAGAACCACGGAACTCGGGAATGCCTAACACCTTCTCCCTGGTTAACAGAATTCCTTATCCGGATTTCTGGTACGCAGACTGTAATATAGAGTCATTATTTTCCTCGATTCGGGAATTAAAATTGGTGACTTGGGACACCCTAAATCTCCCAAGTGGCGACTTTGAAATAAATAAATAAATCCCGTTTCGATTGTCCTTTAATTGGAAAAACTCCCTTCGCCCCCTCGGGTGCGGAAAAAGGAGGTGTGACAGTACTTTACTCCGGACATTTTTATTTTTCACCAAGTATAGTACTACCGACAGTGAATAGCATTTCAATGAACGAGCAGAACCTGTGCTCTGATACCAGTTGTTGGGAATAAACCCCTACCAAAATAATATTCACGATAATAAAAGCGGAATAATAATGTAGCACCGAGATACGGTAATTAACAAGAATAAAAGAGTAACAATGACACCAAGATTTTTACGTGGAAAACCCTTCTGAATAAGGGAAAAACCACGACCCCGAGAGGAGCAACTGATATCACTATAGTAAGGAATTTACTCTTTGTAGGCCCGAGAAAAATACTACAAAGACCACTACAATACTCAAAAGAAATAACCCTCTTTTGATATTTCACCTCACTACAATATTGCTCACACTCTCTATTTTCTTCACAGACTATTTTCTTATACTCTGTCTGTGAAACCTCACTCTTTCTTTCTAGCTCTCAGATATATTTTCCTCTGAGATTGTGATCAAAGAATGAGAGCCGAAGCTCTCATTTTATAGGCAAAATATGACTACCAACCTTGACCTTTCAACTTCTGCAGCCTGTCATTTTTGACAGAAAAATGAGAAACGTGGGCTGCCTACTTCTGCCAACTTTGAAAATGAAGAAGAAATGAAGAAAACAACTTCCTTAAAATGTGGGCTGGACCCCACACATCTGACCTGGCATTAGCATACCGCCATTGGAGATGTCTATTATACAATAGCCTCAGCTGATGAACATCTTCTAAGTGGTTAGTTGCCTTCTTCCCCTTTTTAATATCTGAAATAAAGCTGAGGACAGAAGTAGAAGTTTTGGGTTGTCTAGATGGACTAGATGGTCTTATCCGAGAAGGACTTGGCCCTCTAGATGGTGTACTTGGGACTGATCTTGTTTGAGATGAACTGACTCCTCGAGATGCAGAGGATGATATAACAGATGCCTTATTCGGTGACGGAAGTCGTGATCCAGGAGCTGAAACAGTCTGAGATCTAGCTACTGGATTCCCTTGTACTGTTCTTTCCAAGATGTGGGCTTCTGCATTGAAAGTGAAGTATCATCTACTGACAGAACTCTACCTTTTACTCTATCATCAGATGATACTAGTGACAGCAAGTCACTGGAAGATTTTTGCAACGGTTTGGTATAACCATCCAATGATAATCTCCTCAAGGAAGGCGTGACTCTCAGTGACTAATTGGCTCAATTTTACTATTCTTATCACTCAGATCAACACTTCTGTTCATAGTACCAGATGATACCTTCCCACCCATTCTACTTGGCCATCGATGCTGATCAACTAATCGAGCATTTAAACTATCAACTGGTCTAGAATTCTCTGCTTGATCAGCAGAATTCTTTCCCTTCAATGGACTCCTCCTCCTCTCAGGTGCCGCCTTTCATGAAGCAGGAAGTGTTTCGCCCTGTTTCTGCACTACATTTGATGATGGCCTCAAAGTACGATCACGTAGAGCATGAGAAACAGGTTTTTCTCTCTTACTTACAGGTAAAGAAAAGGTATCCGACTGAAACAAAGCACTGAGACTCCTCATTGTTGAGGGCCACAAAGATTCTGGCAACCGATTTCCTCCCAACTTTTTGGACAGTAATTCTTCCGCAGATGTATCCTGTACAGGTGTTGATGGTCGTGATGTAGTACTGGTAGGTGATGAAGGCGTGGTGGGGCGTTTCCTTTCAGCCGATATGGCTCGTTTAGGCAAGGACATTGTTGATGTAGTAGTTCCAGTTCTTGTGACATTTGGAGAAGAGCAATATCTAACGCCAGAGGATGCTGCTGATGGAGTATGTGACCTGTACCTAGAACTAACTTCTCTGGTTCTTGGCCTACGGATTTTCCATTGTTCTTCTCCAATGTTGAATTCTGCTTCTGTAATGCTAACTTTGATTCATACACATCCATCCAAACTGTCCAAGATTAGACAGCATTGATATAATGATATCCCCTTTCTTATATTAATAACAACTTAAGCCATTCTTGAAAAGCCCAGCTCTCAAGAACCCAACTTTAATCTAATGAATTACACACCAATGCCAATAAAGTAAGATCCTTTTCTCAGCTATAAATCTGCCACAAAAATTCGAGGCTAAAAGTAAGTGTTGAGGAAGCCAAATGTATATAGTGTGAATAAGTCACAACTACTATACCAAAATTATGGCAGTCACTAAATAATAAATAAGACAATAAGACAACAATAAAAGGAACACCAGAATTTACGAGGTTTGGCTAACTTTGCCTACTTCCTCGGACACAACCAATATTTTATTTTACTCCAAAAATACAAGTAAAATAATACTAAAGAGAGAAGATACAAATGCCTTAAGAAGATGAGAAGGCAAATGAGAAGTGTGTTTAAATCCTAAACATTAGGCCTCCTTTTATAGGGTGAAATCCCATCCAATTTTTGTCCTTCACCGATGTGGGACAATTTTTGGCAATCAACAAATCTCCACCTTGGCAAAATTCCACATCTTCAATTTCTCTTAATAACAAATTTTGGTTGTGCCTTCATCTTCAATCTTCAGTGTTCAATAATGATGATCAAATCCAAACAATGTTGAAACTTGACCGCAGTCACCACTTTTGTCAGCATATCAGCAGGATTCTCTGTAGTATGAATTTTCTTCACCGTGACTCCACCTTCTTCTATGATTTCTCGTACGAAATTATATCTAACATCAATGTGCTTCATACTTGCATGATAAACTTGGTTCTTCGCTAATTGAATAGCACTTTGACTATTACAAAAAATTGTGATACTTTTTTTGTCCAATGCCAAGCTCCTTTAGCAACCCCTGAAGTCAAATTGCCTCCTTCACAGCCTCTGTAATAGCCATGTGCTCTAGCTCTATTGTAGACAAAGCAACTGTTGACTGCAAAGTAGACTTCCAACTAACTGGTGCCTTTGCAAAAGTAAACACATAACCAGTAGTTGATCTTCGTTTGTCCAGATCACCCGCAAAATTCGAGTCACAATATCCAACTACAGACTGATTGTCTTTCTGCTCAAAAACTAACCCGACATCTACAATATTATGAATATACCGTAGAATCCACTTCACAGCTTGTCAATGCTCCTTTCCTGGATTATGCATATATCTGCTAATAACTCTAACAGCTTGTGAAATGTCAGGTCTCGTACAGACCATTGCATATATCAAGCTACCAACAACATTTGTGTATGGTACCTTTGACATATACTCTCGTTCAACTTCATCTTTTGACGGCATAGTAGTACTTACTTTAAAATGGGGAGCAAGTGGAGTACTAACTGGCTTAGTCTTGTCATCTATGCCAAAACGTTGTAGTACTCTCTTCAAATATTCTTTCTGAGATAAACAGAGTTTCTTTGAATGTCTATCTCTTATTATCTCCATGCCAAGAATTTGCTTTGCCTCACCTAGATCCTTCATCTCAAACTCCTTTTTCAGTTGAATCTTCAACTTATCAATTTCTTCCGAATTCTTGGAAGCTATCAACATATCATCAACATATAGGAGAAGATATGCAAAGGAACCATCTTTAAGCTTGCGCAAATACACACAATGACCGTATTTGCTTCTCTTGTACCTTTGCTGCAACATAAACTTGTCAAATCGTTTGTACCATTGTCTAAAAGATTGTTTCAATCCGTACAATAATTTTTCAAGTTTGCACACCATATTTGCCTTTCCAACAACTTTGAATCCTTCTGGCTGAGTCATGTAGATTTCCTCCTCCAAGTTTCCATGTAAAAATGCAGTTTTTACATCCATCTGAACTAGTTCCAAATCCAACTGTGCTACCAAAGCCAACATAATTCTAATGGAGAAATATTTTATAATTGGAGAAAACACTTCATTGTAATCAATTCCCTCCTTTTGAGCATATCCTTTGGCCACCAATCTTGCTTTGTAGAGAATATCTATTTGGTTAGGAAATTCTTCATTCTTTTCAAATACCCATTTGCACCCAATTGCTTTCTTTCCCTTCGGGAGAGATTGGCCAATTTCCATGTATGATTTTGATGAAGGGACTGCATTTCTTCATTCATGGCAATCCTACACGTATCTTCTTCTGAACTTTGGATTACATCTTTATAAGTGGTAGGAACTCTATCAGCTACAATTGAGGTTGCACAAGCAACCGTCTCTATAAGACGAACAGGTTTCGTTATTGTCCTTTTTGGCCTGCTGGTTGCTATTGATTCAAGTTGTTATTGAGGTTCCTGAGTTGGAATCTCCATCTTTACTGGCTCTTCTTCCAAAGGATAATCTTCATTTGTTTCCTCTTTTACTTCTTGTGTAGGAAAAATAAATTTTCCCTCAAACTCCACCTGCTTAGAAGCACCCTTATTTTGTTTGGTATATTCTGTTACCTTATTTACCATAGCAGATTCATCGAAGGCAACATCCCCGCTGAATATTACTTTCTTTGTTATAGTACAGCATAAAAGATATCCTTTGACTCCAAAAGTAATCCCCATAAAAATAGCCTTCTTTGCCCTTGGATCCAATTTTGACTTTTTCACATGATAATATGTAGTTGAGCCAAACATTTTTCAAATGGTGTCTTGCCATCAATAACAGCAGATGGTAGACAATTAATGAGGTGGCATGCATATGTAATTGCCTCAGCCCAAAATTCTTTGCCCAAGCCAGCATTGGACAACATACACCATACCTTCTCCAGCAAGGTCCGGTTCATACGTTCTGCCACTCCATTCTGTTGTGGTGTATGTCTAACAGTGAAGTGTCGGACGATGCCATCATTTTCACAGACCTTATTGAAATGATCATTTTTGTATTCACCTCCATTGTCTGTGCGAATACACTTGATCCTCCTGCCTGTTTGATTCTCCACCATCGTTTTCCATTTGAGAAAAATTCCCAACACTTCATCTTTCCTCTTCATTGTATACACCCACACTCTTCGGGAAAAATCATTAACAATACAAAATAGTGTTTCTCATCCAATGAAGGTGTTTTGGAATGACCCCAAACATCAGAGTGTACATAATCCAAAATGCCTTTAGTATTATGGATCGCTGTACCAAATTTAACCCTTGTCTATTTCCCTTTGACACAATGTTTGCAGAACTCCAAGTTGCAAGTCTTTACTCCTTTTAACAATCCTTGATTTGATAGAGTTTTCAAGGATTTTCCTCCAGCATGTCCCGAGCCATGTGCCATAGCCTGGTTGCTTCTGCCTCTTTGTTGTCACTGGATGTCACTATCGTTGTCCCAACAATTGTACTACCGCGATAGCAATACATGTTATTGTTCTTCCAATTGGCCTTCATTACCACTCCAGAGCATATTCTCATCACTTCATTTTCTGCAATGATTTTGAACCCTTTTGATTCTAGGGCTCCCACAAAGATGAGATTCTTCTTCAAATCCGGTACATATCGAGCATCTGTTAATGTTCTTATTATTCCATCATTGTTCCTTAATCGTATTGAACCAATGCTATATGAGGTAAGAGGACTGTTGTCCGCTGTATGGATGGCTCCATATTCTCCTTCTTGAAAATCCACGAACCAGTCCCTGTTGGGACATATATGATAGCTACAAACCGAGTCCATCAACCATATATCTGATGATGTTTATGACTCTGTTGTAACTAATGAGAAGTCTGAATCATCACAATCAGCTACATTTGAATCCATAATGGCCTTTCCATTGTTATGTTTGGCCTTATTCTTCAACTTCGGATAGTCTTTCTTCTAGTGCCCTTTTTCTCGACAAAAGGCACATTCATCTTTGCTGGGTCTAGATCTTGACTTGGATTTTCCCTTCTTTGTCCTCGTTTGATTTTGAGGACGACCACTCACAACCAGTACTTCTCTTTCTCCGCCCTTCTTCTTTTCTCCTTTCTTTGTTCATAGCTGTACAAAGCCGAACAAACTTCTCTAAGAGAAATTTCATCATTTCCATAGAGTAGAGTAGTTTCAATGTGCTCGTACTCATCAGGAAGTGACCCCAACAACATCAATGCCAAGTCACCATCATCAAAAGTTGCATCCATATTTTGCAAATCTGTGACCAACTTATTGAAACTGGTGATATGTTCATTCATTGTGGTACCGGGAGCATAGGTGAAGCGAAACAATCTCTTCTTCATGTACAATTTATTTTGACTATTTTTTTTTTCAAAAATTTATCCTCCAGTGCTTTCCATAATTTACTTGCAGAAGTTTCCTTTGTGTATGGATATTTCTGCTCTCTAGCAAGGTAGGATCGAATGGTACCGCAAGCAACACGGTTGATAATTTTCCAATCTTCTTCTCCAATAACATCTGGTTTCTTTTCTTCAATAGCAAGATCTAGCCCTTGCTGAAAAAAGACATCTAGAACCTCGCCTTGCCACATCCCAAATGTCCTGACCCGTCAAAAATTTCTACCGCAAATTTCGCATTTGACACAATTCTTGTCATAAGCGAAGATGCCAATGATGACGTATTGTTGACACTTGATGTAGATTCTTCTTGTTTATTGTCTCCCATCTTTGACACAAATTTATTTAATAGCTGACGACATAAATCAAGATTATTTCCTTTCTGGTGTGGAAGATCAGACTAAGCTGCAACCACAGAGCATACTCAGATAGAACCTTGACTCAGTTACCAAGATAAATCTTTTCTGATGTAGAAGATCAGATTACTGCAACCACAGAGCATACTTAGACAGTACCTTGGCTTTGATATCAATTATTGCGGAAGCCAAATGTATATAGTGTGAATAAGTCACAACTACTATACCAAAATTGTGCCAGCAACTAAATAATAAATAAGACAATAAGACAACAATAAAATGAACACTAGAATTTACGAGGTTCGGCTAATTTTGCCTACTTCCTTGGACACAACCAATATATTATTCCACTCCAAAAATACAAGTGAAATAATACTAAAGAGAGAAGATACAAATGCTTTAAGAAGATGAGAAGGCAAATAAGAGGTGTATTTAAATCCTAAACATTAGGCCTCCTTTTATATGGTGAAATTCCCATCCAATTTTTGTCCTTCACCGATGTGGGGCAATTTTTGGCAATCAACAGTAAGATATACTAAAGATAAAATTAAAGAAGGAATAATTAATATACCATTTAAAAAAAAGGATGATCAAAAGAATACATCTTTACAGGCACCCAGATCTGAAGAAGAATCAATATTAAAATCCCAGCCAATAAATTGCAAATTCTTGTTCTATAATCACAATGATCAATACCCAAAACTAGGTAGATCAAGCAAATGTCAAGAACTCAATTAAAAGAGGAACCCCTATGCTGATATTTGCCAAATCAGTATTATTATCAAGACAAGAATGTACATTGGCACGGTTAGAAAAAAATTTAACAATTGTATGCTTGTTAAAGAAAGAGAAAGAGGTTATATTAACCTCTTCCCTCGAAATGGGGAAGTATAGTGGGAGATAGGTGTCACGACCTGAATTTTCCACCCTCGAGAGTCGTGATGGCGCCTACTAATGTGAGCTAGGCAAGCCAATCCTTTAAACTAATTACTTCATTATCCAATTAATTGTTTTTAACAGATATAAAGTGATAACGTATAAACAATGGAATATTTAATTAAACGGAAGAAAAAAAACAATAAAATATCTGAATTTGTAGCTATTACAACTACTTAAGCCTTAATCACCCAAAACCTGGTGCTACAGTGTCACAAATGGTCTAAGACTGCTAAATACAAGGTCCGAGAATAGAAGACACACTGTTTCTGAAGCAAAAAGATTAAACAGGAAATAAAAGATAAAGAAGACGCCAAAGCCTGTGGACGCCTGCAGGTCTACCTTGGATCTCCGCGTGGACCGAAGGTAGCCTCCAACTACGGTCCAAGAGCTGCTCCGGGATCTGCACATAGTGCATATTGTAGTATCAACACAATCGGCCCCATGTGCTGGTAAGTGTCTAGCCTAACCTCGGAGAAGTAGTGACGAGGCTAGTACCAGACCACCAAATAAACCTGTGCAGTTATATAATATACAGCGAAAAGTAAAGCAGGAATAAGCAAGTAAAGATGGGAGGGGGAAACATGCTTCGGGGAATAACAGGTAAAACAAAATATCAAGAGAACTATAAAGGAATCAAAATCCAACCACTAACAAGAATAAGGAAAACAAAGGCAGATTTCACTTTCTTTTCACATCTTGTTGCAGGCGTGCAACCCGATCCCATTTCCTGTATCTCGTGGTAGGCGTGCCACCCGCTCCCATTTCATGTATCTCGTGGAAGGCATGCCACCCTCTCCCATTTCATTTATCTCGTGGTAGGCGTACCACCCGCTACCATTTCATTATATCTTGTGGTAGGCGTACCACCCGCTCTCGTTTCATTATATCTTGTGGTAGGCGTATCACTCGCTCCCATTTACAAGCTCAATAATCACAAGGAATCCCCACAAAGGAACAAGAGCAATATAACAACTTCCCGACAAGGGAACAATGATATTTCAACAACATCCCAGCAAGGCAACAATAATATCAAAACAAACATCCCGGCAAAGGATCATTAATATCAAACAAACATCCCGGCAAGTGAGCAATGGTGATAATAACATATGAAGCGCAATAAACCACAACGTCCTCATAACAATTATAATACAAGACTCACGGGCATGCTTGACGCCAACGTATAGATACTCATCACCATGCCTATACGTCGTACTCGACAATTAACATGTAGCAAATAAGGCACAACTCATAATCCCTTAAGCTAAGGTTAGATCAAACACTTACCTTGATGCCACGAACACAATTCACGATTCAATTATGGCTTTACCCTTTGATTCCACCACCAATTCGCTCGTATCTAGTCATAAGTTACTTAATTACATCAATAAACGCTCAATGAATCAACCCCAAGGCATGAAAATGAGTTTTCCAAAGTTTTACCCAAAAAGTCAAAAATCGCCCCGGGCCCACATGGTCAAAACCTAAGGTTCGAACCAAAATCTGATTACCCATTCCCCCACGAACCCAAATATATAATTTGTTTTTAAATCGGACCTCAAATCGAGGTTCAAGTCCCCAACTTTTGAAAAAACCTAGGTTCTACCCAAAACACCCAATTCCCCATGAAAATCATTGATTTTGAGTTGAAATCATTTAAAAGATGTTAATGATTGAAGGAGATGAGTAAAAATTAACTTACAATCGATTTGGAAGAAAAGTTGCTCTTGAAAAATTGCCCTAGGGAGTTTGTGTTTTGAAAGGATGTGAAAAATGGGTTGAAAATCATCTAAGTATAAAAGTTGCAGGTCTCAGATGTGGGAATTGCGAACAGGGATTCGCAATTGCGAACCCCGACCTTTGCTGGCTAGGGAATTGCGAAATAGGGCTCGCATTTGCGAACCCTTAGGAAATCTGGACTTTCGCATTTGCGACTTCAGCATTTCCAGCATATATCGCATTTGCGAAGGGGCACTCGCATTTGCGAGGCCGCAATTGTGATGAACATCTCGCATTTGCGATGGAGGGCATGCCTGGGCTGTTTCGCATTTGCGACCAAGCCCTCGCATTTGCGATATCGCATGCGAAGCCTGCAGGCCTGATCATACCAGCAAAATCCTGCAATATTTCTAAGTTCAAAATGCACCCCGTGGCCTATCCAAAACTCACCCGAGCCCTCGGGGCTCCAAACCAAACATGCACACTACCTTAAAAATATCCTACGGACTTATTCGTGTAATCAAATCACCAAAATAACATCATGAACATCGAATTAAACCTCAAGATCAATGAAATTTCTCAAAACTTCTTTAAACATCAAATTTTGCATTTTAAGGTCCGAATCACGCCAAATGGATTCCGTTTCTTACCAAACTTTACCGACAACACATATAAATCATATTGAACCTGTAAGGGGATCCACAACCATAATACGGGCCCGATACCACTGGTTTCACATAACATTTTACTTTCAAAAACCTTTATATTTTTCAGAAATTCTTTCAAAAATTCATTTCTAGGGCTTGGGACGTCGGAATTCGATTCCGGTCATACGCCTAAGTCCCATATTTTCCTACGGACCTCCGGGACCGTCAAATCATGGGTCCGGGTCCGTTTACCCAAAACTTTGACCAAAGTTAAATTAACTTATTTTATAGTCAAAATTTATTATTTTTCACAGATTTTCACATATAGGCTTTTCGGCTGTGCGCCCGGACTATGCATGCAAATCGAGGGGATGATAAGTGTGGGGTATTGATGATAAGCTATAATTACGTATTTTAGTCGCTTATTACACTCAAATTTATTGCACTTTAATTGAGTTTGAGCTTTAATCGCTAGTGTCTTGCACTAATTGTGTGTTTTATGCTTTGTAGGAGTGATTTTGAGCTATGTAGATGTTATGGAATGAATTCAAGTGATTTGGAGCTTTGAAGCCTGAGTTAAAGCCCAAGGAATTAAGTTGGGATCGTATTCGGGGATCAACGGATGATAAAACAACAAAACAAAGAATTGAGTAGGCATATTGCGCACTGTCTAATAAAATGCATATAACGTTTTGCTCAGAACTCCATTTTGGCCCCACAATATATGGTTGGAAAGTTAACTCAAAGAGCTACAACTTTTATGTTTTACGTTTTTTCCAAATTCCAAACAGAACAGGGTGAAAAATGCGGTCGAAACCGCGATCGTAGACCTGACGCGGCAGAAACAGTAGCCTTGCAATGTACCGCGCCCGTACCGCGGTTGAGCACGGCCGCGGCAATCCAGACGTGAAATATTGTCCTTTTTCGTGTAGGAGAAGGTATAATTATTTGGGCCCAGCCCTACTTGATATATATACATGGAAAAATGGTATTTTAAGGGGAGGAGACATACTTTTGACATAATTTAAACCTAAGGAGGGGAGGAGATCAATTTTTGACACAGATTCGACCTAAGGAGGCAGAGACACAATAGGAGCAAGGCGGAGAATTCTTCTACGAGTTTTTCCTTCTTCTTCCTATTTTTTCATTGTTGGTTATAACTTTTAGTATTGTAGTTTTACATACTATTATGAATAACTAATTTGTTATCTAGGGTTTTGATAGAACATGTTGTAGGATAAATTCTTGTTATGTTTTTATATAATTGAGCAGTTGGATTTCTCTACTTGTTCAACTACGTGTTTGTTGTTGTTGATTGAATGTCCATCAATTGACTGTGCCTATTTAGTGTGTAGTGCTCGAGAGAGAGTACATATTTAGGTAGTTATTGAACAACGTCACTCCTAACGTATGTGAGAAATCAATACAGTGGGTTTAAAGGCAGGTTTAGAAATAATAAAGCCTTGACGTGGTCATAATGAGCGATTAGATAAAGCCAACTAGCGTAGTTCGAGAGAATATATCTAGTAAATTGTTGTAGTTGCTCGAGAGAGAATTACGACATCTAAAGTGCTCACGATCAGTAGAGAATACATTGGCAAAATTGCAGGGAACGTAGCTAGAAGGATTCCGACAACTGGGGAAATCGTAACTCTAGACCTCCTTAGTTTAGTCTCCAACCCTTTGTCTCGTTAGTTGATAATTTACCGTTTTCTAGTATTTGCTAGTTAATTAGTTAGAAATATAAAACTCAATCTTTATAATTTAGAAAATTGTTCAAACTTGTCTTTTTAGTGATATTAAACAAATATAGCTAAGCCTTAGTTCTCTATGGGATTTGACTCCTAAGTCGGGGAAAAGATGGGGATAACGGCTCCGTATATCGGACTCGGACTCCCAGGTCGATGCCTCAGGAGGATGACCTCTCTACTGAACACGAACAGAAGGAAAACTCTTCGATCTCAACTGACGAACCTGCCGGTTTAGAATAGCCACCGGCTCCTCCTCATAAGACAAGTCCTTGTCCAACTGGACAGTACTGAAATCTAACACATGAGATGGATCGCTGTGATATTTCCGAAGCATGGACATATGAAACACTAGATGCATAGCTGATAAGCTCGGCGGCAATGCAAGTCTATAAGCCACCTCTCCCACTCGATCGAGAATCTCAAACGGGCCAATGAACCTAGGGCTAAGCTTGCCCTTCTTCCCAAATCTCATCACGCCCTTCATAGGCGACACTCGAAGCAATACTCGCTCACCGATCATGAATGCCAAATCACGAACCTTGCGGTCGGCATAACTCTTTTGCCTGGACTGAGTTGTACGAATCCTATCCTGAATAATCCTGACCTTGTCTAATGCCTCCTGAACTAGATCCGTACCCAACAACCGAGCCTCTCCTTACTCAAACGATCCAACCGGAGATCTACACCGCCTACCATATAAATCCTCATAAGGGGACATCTGGATACTCGACTGGTAGCTGTTGTTGTAGGCAAACTCTGCTAAAGGCAAAAATTGATCCCACGAGCCTCCAAAGTCAATGGCACAAGCTCGGAACATATCTTCCAAAATCTGAATGGTCCGCTCGGACTGCCCGTCCGTCTGAGGATGAAACATTGTGCTTAACTCAACCCGCGTGCCCAACTCTCGCTGAACTTCCCTCCAGAAGTGTGAGGTAAACTTCGTACCTCGGTCCGAAATGATAAACTCGGGCACACTGTCACACCTCCTTTTTCCTACACCCCTAGGAGGGTATATATAAGGGAGTTTTTTCCAAACTTAAAATGACAATCGAAACGGGGTCGTATTATTAAAAGATTCAGAGTCGCCACTTAGGAGATTTATGGTGTCCTAAGTCACCGGTTCAAAATCCCGAATCGAGGAAAGGTTGACTCTATAATACAGTCTATGAACCAGAAATTTGGGTAAGGAATTCTATTAACCCGAGAGAATGTGTTAGGCATTCCTGAATTCCGTGGTTCTAGCACGGTCGCTCAACTACTATAGATAGCTTATTATCTGATTTTAAACACATTTTAGCCTATGGTTCAATTTTAACTTTAACCACTTTTATTCATTTTTAAGAAGATTGCAACGTTATTAAAACATGTCTCGAACCACGTCACATAAATGTACCTGCGGTCTTCGACATATTTTAACATTGTTGAGATTTGTATTTGGGTCACATAAATGCGCACCCGAGTTTAGGAAGGTACATTATCAAAATAGCGCGCCTACAGCAGCTACGCGTTTGCGACTTTGCGAGGGCCATGAAAAATTCACTAAATAGCATGCCTCGAATTCTAAGGATTAATATTAATCTAGTGAAGGCCATAAATCGTCATTTTTTCGGCACGACACACCTCGACTAATTGAAAGAATTTAATCGGTTAAAAACTAAAGGAAATTGAATTCTACCTCACGCTAATGTCCGAACTAATTAACAGAAGAAAATTTTAGGCCATCAACACCCTTCAGAAGGTGAGTAAAAATGAGCTCAAATTACAAGAGTGTAAGGCTCCACCTGCCCGTGTTTCATTTGTCGGGCTCGAAAAATGTCCAATCATGACAAGAACAGACGGCCCAAAACAATTCATGGTTGTGCATTCATGCGTGGGGTTGATTCCGCTACTTGGGCCAGCTTTGGGCCCAGATTTTCATAAGCCAACAATTACATACAATCCATTGGAAACCAGTCAACTAAACTATATGGAACACATAATTATACAAACATTCCAACCTCTGATTCTCGATTACTTAAAGGTAGAGTAATTAAACTGAATTTCTGATTTGTTAACATACTTTTGGGTCCAAATCTATTTCAAATTCACATGGCCGTATTGAAAATGACAGAGAATCATAAGTAGTGGCACAAGAAGATCTCATTTGCTTTATTAGGATACAACACCACAGTCCGCACGTCAACCGGGACAACCCCCTATATGCTGGTTTACGGTACAGAGGTTGTTATTCCCGCTGAGGTAGAAATTCCTTCCCTAAGGATCATACAGGAAGTTGAACTCGACAATCAGAATGGGTGAAGAGTCGTTACGAGTAACTAGCTCTTATAGACGGAAAGAGAATGAATGTAGTTTCCCACGGTCAGCTTTATCAGAACAGAATATCCAGAGCCTTCAACAAAAGGGTTGAGCCAAGAAAATTCACACCGGGGCAGCTAGTGCTAAAGAAAATCTCTCCACATCAAGATGAAGCCAAAGGGAAATTCTCTCCCAACTGGAAGGGTCCATACATGATTTATTGGGTTCTGATAGGAGGAGCCCTCATACTTGCAGAAATTGACGGAGAAGTCTGGCCAAAGTTAATTAATTCAGACGCAGTCAAGCGATACTATGTGTAACATCTATTATTTCCTTATGTAATTTGAACTAAGTCTGACCTGATCCCCGTTTAAGAGGGGATACGTAGGCAGCCCTATGAGTTCGGTCATAATTCAATAAATTTTTTATTTCCCCCGCTATTGGAAACTGGGGCAAAATTTTGAAGAGGACCCTTAAAATTCAGAAGTTGATTTCAGCCATTTATCATTAGAAGCAGCAGCCCAGTAAACTGGGGCAGGATTTTGAAGAGGACCCTCAAAATTCCAGAGCAAGAAAAGTTGCAATGTCTTGAACCACGTTGTAGTCGTCGGTTCATATAAAGAAAACTATTCTTAATTACGCATTTATATTATGATTTTACTAAATCATGCATGTCTATTATCAAAATTGCTTTGTTTAGCAACGCTACCCCAACGATACGAACAGTATCACCAAATCTGAAGCGAGCAGGTCAAGCAGAGCCAGCGGGGATGCGAACTAACTTTCCCCTTTTTACAAAACTCACAATTTTTCTTTGGATGTAGGCACTTGAGTTACAAAATCATCAAATATACTATACACTCACGAGACTCACATTGCTCAGAAATACAACTCTCAGAATCGTTGCACTTACTCACAGCTGCTATCCGCACATAGTGTCCCCAGCAGACACAGTATCCCCAACAGTCACAGTATCGCAATTCGCTATCAGTTAAGAAAATTCTATTATCATTTGCCCTTTTACTTCTTGCATAAGGCTACCATTCTGCCTTCCGAGACTAATCTCTGCCTCCATCTGCATTTTCTGCATTGCATAAGGCTACCATTCTGCCTTCCGAGACTAAGCTCTATCTCCATCTGCATTTCCTGCATTGCATAAGGCTACCATTCTGCCTTCCGAGACTAAGCCCTATCTCCATCTGCATCTTCTGAATTACATAAGGATACTATTCTGCCTTCCGAGACTAAACATTGTCTCCATCTGCATTTCCTGCATTGCATAAGGCTACCATTCTGCCTTCCGAGGTTAAACTCTACCTCTATCTGCATGGCTGAAATATCGCCGCTTTATTTACATCTACATGGCTGAAATATCGCCACTTTATTTACGTCTTGCATTGGCTAAAATATTGCCACTTTATTTTCACCTTACATCGGCTGAAATATCGCCACTTCATTTAAATCTTGCATCGGTTGAAAGATCGCCACCTTATTGCATTTTATGGGCTGAAAGATCGCCACCTTCTACATCTCATGGGCTGAAAGATCGCCAAATTGTCCAAAGGCATCATTGTTCAGAGACACCATTTTCATAGCCCGAGAACACTATGTCATGGCCTGAGGACCCCCTTTTCATCTTTTGTATATCATTATTCAAAGGCATCATGGTTCGGAGGCATCATTCTCATAGCCCGAGAACATCATTTCATAGCTTGCGAATCCCTTATTATACGCTACATGGCCCAGGACGTCATGGTCTGAGGACGTCATCCTAACCGTCCAAAGACAGTATTCATGGTCCGATGGGAAATTGCATCATAATTTTTCGCACAATATACACTTGTATTGCTTATTTGCAGGTAAATCGGCTAGCAATGGCCATCTCAGTAGGAGTGATCCCGCTCCAGTTCCCGCGGCCCTACTAGAATTTAACCATCCATCCCAACCCGAATATCTCATCCGTTCTTTAAAAAATCTCCATCGGCATATTCCGCCGACGAATCTTGAACTACATATGGCCTGATTCCTGTAAGACCAGGGATATGTAGGTAGCTCAGGAACCAGAGCACAGTCAACCTCTTCAAACCATTTCGTTCGGTCAAATTGGCCATCATATCTTTACCCGACAACTCTTTCATCCTTCTCGGGTAAAGAGGGGTAACTGTTGATACCCAATTTTTCCCTGTATATTTTTATATATGCAAAATACTTTCAAAATAGCATATATATGCATATATAAGTATGCCCAAGTATTTTAGTATTTTTTTCCTAATTTTTAAAGATTTTTAAATCAATTTATTGCCCTATTTTAACAGTACAAAAACTAATAATTGTTCCTCAAATTATCATTTTGGTGATTAATGTATTTTATTCTCATATTTATACCAAAATATAGCTAAAGTAATTTTTTCACATTTTTTACAAATTTATTTGGTATTTTAAAAGCTAAATTGCATATAATTGCAATTTTAGCCTATTTTAAAATTTAATTGTGTTTATGATTACAAAATTGATTCTAGTATTTTTTTAATTTAATATTTGGGTATTATTAATTAAGTTAGTACTTTTAATTTGTTTCATAAATCATTTTACCTTTTTTTATAAAATAAAAAGGGAAAAAGTGGCTATTTAAAAACTAGCCCTAACTATTTCAATTTTGGCCTAAAATCAGCCCCCGATTAAACCCCAATTTCATTTTTAAACGGACCAGCTCAATTCAATTTAACCCGCCCCTGACCCAACTAAAATATACCCGACCTAGACCCCCTCTTATCTTGGTCGTTGATTTTTGAGATCAACGGCCCCTACCCATTCTTACCTTTTTTAATCCAAACGACTACCCTAATCCCCTCATTTCTCTTCTATCAGCTGCCTCTAAACGCTCCACTCCCTCAAACTCTCTCGAATGTTCTCAAAACCCTAATCGCCTCCTACCGTCTTCAACCTTAAAATCACCGGAATCCATGGCTTCTCAGGCCATGGAAGCCCTACACTCACCCCTCCTTGATATTATACGCCTGGTACTTGGAGGTTCGAGGTCTGACCTCAAAGGTTTCTGCTCAGATCTACGCCGATCCAAGGTTCTACGGCCATCTCCTGCCTTACTCCGGCGTACAATGGTGTTTTGAGCCTGGTTCTGACTTCTCCGACTCAGATCGGACCTTTTCAAAGCCTTTCTCATTTTAGGGTTCCTTTGAAACCCTAACTATTCGAGGTTTTTCTCCGATATTTTCTTAGATATGTTATATGTCTATGCCTATTTGAGTTTTCAAATGATTTCCCCAACTTTCTTTCAAAAATTACTTTCAAATTGCTTCTTTTTTTCAATTTAGGGTTTTCTGAAATGCTTAAAATGTTTCTCTCACTTTTCTTTTCCTTTTCTTTGCATGTATTTGTCTCTACTGTGCTCATATGTTTCCTTTTTACCACGCATGTTCTTTTACTGCTTTCTTATGCTTTCATTCTACCACACATGTTCTTTTGTGCTTTCTATCTTTCGTTTTCCTACTGTGTTTCTATACCATGCTCTCACATGTTTATCTCACTGTGTTTTCCTATATGTTCTTTTGCTATACTTTTTGGGTGTTCTTGTGTTCTTCTACTGTATTTCTCTACTAAGTTCTTAAGTCTCTTTGTTTGCCTTCTACTGAACCTTGTTTTAAGTTTCTTCTAAAAGACCCGTTTAAGTATGTTTTCCTCTACTGTTTCTTTTACTCTCATTATGCTTCGAATTTCTTCACTTTGTTTGCTTTAAACTTTCTACTAAAGTTGCTTATTTTCTCATGAGTTTCTGAAAGAAATCTCTGAGCCTGTTTTGACTACTTGCTTCCTTATCTATGTACTTGACTCGAGGTGGAAACCCTAGAATTTGAGGGTTCTGCCGAGGTTTGGTCATGTGATTGAACTAGGGTTCTGTTTGAGAACCCTTGACTCTTTCAGACTAATCTCTGAGCCTATGAACTAAGTTTGAACTTCTTTGTTTGCACACAATTTTGAGCTTTTTTTTTAAATTCTTCTACACTAGACTCTTCTACTGATTGGCATGAGAAGTTTCTCTCATGTTTAATGTGTCTGTTTGTTTTTATATGTGATGAATCTTTCTTCAAAAGGATTTTCCAACTTGTGATTGATTCAGAATTCCTTTTAATAGGTCTAATTGACTATTGCTAATTTTACTTAAGTAAAATCTTGTCCACCTTTCTCACTTGGTTCATTCATACCAAATCTGTGATCTCTGATTTCCTGGCTGTTAACTGATTCCCTTGCCTTATTTGCACAAACTGTGTACTGTCAAGACCCTGTCCTTAAATAACCCTTATGTATTTGCCTCTAATTTACTACTTTGCACAAAGTGTTTGATTAATTTCTCTCCTTAATGGGTTTATACCCGTTTGTAATCTGAATCCCTTAATTAAAAGAAAAAACTTGGGTAATTGATTGACAATCGATTTTTAAACTATTCTCTTACCTTATTTCTGCTTGCCTTCTACACTATAAAAGGGCTCGACTCCTTTCTTACCAGAGGACACTTTCAACTCAACACTTTTACACTTCAGACTTCACAGTTTTCCAATCTCTTCTAAACTCATACTTATAGTATTCTAACCTCTTATTTGCACTTTGGCTTTTACAAGACTACTGCTTTCGTCTTTACTTGTCCCTTTGAAACTGGTATATCCTAACTTAATTTTCAACATCACCCCGATGTGTTTACTTACTATCTTTGTATCCATGTCTACTTTATTGTTCTCTGTAAAGTTTAGCATCTAACTTAATATGCCTATGTGCTACTGCTTGCCTCTTTCTGTGAACACTTGCTCCCTATCCCATTACCCCTATATATTTGTAAGTCGAGACTTAGGGCATGGCAGCAAGATTGTTGTCTATGAACTGAGTTTTGAACTCTTGAGGTCTTAACCTCTAAGTAGGCCGGAGAGTGTGCCAGTAGGTCTCATTGCTGGGTATGCCCATTTGCCTGCTCTTCCTGCAAATTCCCTACTCCCCTATACCCCTATGTGCACTGGTTTTAAGTTACTTCCTTCTCCTTTCCCCCTCTCAGAACTCTGCACTTGCACTCACTCTTAGCTTCTAAGTTCTGCCCCCCTCCTGTGAGCCTTGCCTTGGGACCTTAAGTTCCCTCTGAACTTAGACACTTGAGGGATGGCTCCTCCACACTGCATTATGACTTAATCCTGCAAAGTATTTGGATGTGAGCACTGCTCGGAGTCCATATGAGGCTCTTAGGGAACTCTGACACATCCAAATAAGAGAAAGGCTTTGGGTCTTGATCTTGGGTGTTTGTTTACTTCAGACAAGAAGTCTGAATCAGGCTCTCATTGGTTGTAATTTTCAATTTTCTGATGTATTTTCTCTATTTTATTTTTGGATTGTAATAAACTTTTGGGGTGATTAGTGAAAAGGGAGGGGTAACCATGCATGCAAGGGGTAGACGTCCTGCTCATAGGGTTTTCTGCACTTCTACATTCATACAGATACCCTGCCTATAGTTTTTGCACTTCTGCATTCATGTAGATATCATGCTCATAGGGTTTTCTGCACTTCTGCATTTATAGATATCACGCCTATAGGCTTATTAATTTCTGCAGATACCATGCCTATTTCCGTATTCTTATCTTTAGATAACATGCCTATAAATTTATTAATTTCTGCATCCACATAGATATCCTGCTTATAGGTTTACTTACAGAATTCTGCACTTGCATATAGACACCATGGCTATAAGAATTCCTGCATTATATAGACACCATGTCTATAGGTTTATGCATTCATATAGATAACAAGTCTTTAAGGTTTTCTGCACCTCTGCATTATATAGATACCATGTCTATAAGAACGCTCTGCATCTCTCAAATAGATACCATGCTCGTAGTTAACTAGAAATTCAAATCCTGCATATGCATCTGTCACTAGACAAACCTGTCTATAGGATTTAAATAACTAACAGCATTTAGATACCATAGGATTTCTGCACTCTTGCTACGTCTGTAAAAAATGTTTAAAATCAACAACGCCTAGAAAGCATGCCTATAGGAACTATCAACCAAATCTGAACCGCCTCACTCGTTTTAAGTTTAATCTGTCAGTAGTAACGCATTATCAACTGCAGAACTTGTATTATTCTGTTAAAATCTGGCAACCTTTCTGTAATCAGTTTACTTCTTTATTTCTAAAACCAGTAGATATTATGCCTATAGGTTTTGTCTAACACTTAGGCAAGCCATAAGGAAACTTGTTAGATTTTGTTAATTACAACCAGCAGACAGGCCTGATTCGGATTTCTTATCTGAAATATGTAATAAATCAGTTTACCTCAACCTTTTAAGTTTAATCAGACCTTAACCAGTACGTGCAAGACATGCTAAACTATATGCTTTCTTTGATTTAAGGAGGTCTATTTGGGCCTTATTTGTTTATGTGTCTCCCCATACTTGTTATACGTGTTTTTGTTTGTCGCCCTAGTATTTTACCTTTAAAACCACAAATAAGCCAACTTTTCCTCATTATAGGATTAGTAGTCCCAAGTACCTCCGAGGCTGATAGGATTGGGGCGGGTAATATCATGCAATAAGTAAACGAGACTATTCCGTGCTTTAATACCTTAACGGGGTGGGAAAGGGTAGATATGGATATGATGACCACGCGATAATGTCACGTGTATGGTGTAACCCCTTATCGAGGAGCGATTACCGGACATTTTGTGGGGTGATCCATATTATTTATAAACCTAGGACCCCCCTTCCCTTTACTTGTTTATTTCGTTGTTTACCTTTCAGAATTTCAAACCGTTTTTCTCAAATTTCAGCTTGCCTTTCACTTCTTTTAATTTTATCTATTTTCAACCATTATGTGAAACCCCCCTCATATTTGAAACTCTTACTTGCTTACTTAAAGTCACAATTATAGTATGGTCGGGAACCATACTAGTGGATCCTGAGGGGTGCCTAATACTTTCCCTCCGGGATAATTTCAAGCCCTTACCCAATCTCTGGTTTTCTAAATCAAACTCTTCAGTGTCCTAATGCACTTTGATCATTAGGTGGCGACTCTTCTCTTTTAATAACCGTTAAAAGAGTTGTCAATGTCATAAACTCGATTTCGCAAGAAAAGGGGGGCGCGACAGCGGGGTGATATAATGAAATGGGAGCGGGTGGTACGCCTACCACAAGATATAATAAAATAGGAGCAGGTGGTACGCCTACCACAAGATAAATGAAATGGGAGCAGGTGATACGCCTACCACGAGATAAATGAAATGGGAGCAGGTGGCACGACTGCCACAAGATAAATGAAATGGGAGTGGGTAGCACGCCTGCCACGAGATACAGGAAATGGGATCGGGTTGAACGCCTACAACAAGATGTGAAAAGAAACTGAAATTTGCCTTTGTTTTCCTTATTATTGTTAGTGGGTGGATTTTGATTCCTTTATAGTTCTTTTGATGTTCTGTTTTACCTGTTTTCCCCGAAACATGTTTCCCCTTCCCATCTTTATTTGTTTATTCTGCTTTACTTTCCGTTGTATATTATATAACTGCACAGGTTTACTTGGTAGTCTGGTCCTAGCCTCGTCACTGCCTCGTCGGGGTTAGGCTAGACACTTACCAGCACAGTGCTGATACTATACTCTGCACTATGTGCAAATCCTGGAGCAACTTTTGGACTGTAGTGTGGAGGCTACCTTCAGTCCACGTGGAGATCCAAGGTAGACCTGCAGGTAGGGGTGGACAAACTTTGGGAAAAACCGAAATCCGAATTTCTTGGATTTTTGGATTACGGATTGGATTTTGGATTTAATTTTTAAAAATTTTGGATTTTGGATTTCATTTTTAAAATTTTTGGATTTCGGATTGGATTTTGGATTTGGTACTTCGAATTTATGGATATCCGAAAATCCAAAATTCTTAGACTTTATATTTATTCCATTATCCATATGTCAATAGTAATAAGTTCAATACCCTGCCCATTAGAGATTATCATATATATTCAATATTAGTTACTAAGTTATTATGAGAATACTTTCTATTTGGACATGGTTTTACTATTTCCACTTCTTATCTATCGTATTAACATCTCTATTGTATTTTTTATTTTTTTATATAATAATTTCATTACTTTAGTATTTCATTTGGATGATTGTGGTGAGAATGAAGAACTTTTCAGGCAATTTAACATGAGTATTCATTTAGATATTCATTTTTGTAAAAATAAGAGACATCTCAACTTATAAGCTCAAAACGGAAAATCCAAAATATCCAAACCGATTAATCCAAAACTGAACTTAAAAAATCCGATCCAATCCGAACTTATTTGGATTGGATTTGGATTTTCATTTCATCAATCCGAAAACTGAAAATCCAAATCGAAATTTATTTGCAATCTGAACTGCCCGAACGCCCACCCCTACCTGCAGGCGTCTGCAGGCCCTGACGTCTCCCTCTATCCCTATTTCCTGTTTTATTTTCCTTTTATTCAGAAACAGTGTATTGTCATTTTCTTTATACTTTGTATGTAGTAATCTCTTAGACAGTCTGTGACACTGTGACACTAGGTTTTGGTTGGTTAGGGCTTAAGTATTTGTAATAGATGCATTTTTCATAAATCTTATTGTTATCTTCCGCTTAAATTTGAATTCCCGCTATTACCACGTTATCGTCTTATATTTGTTAAACAGAAATAATTGGTTAATGAAGTAATTAGATTAAAGGTTTGGCTTGCCTAACTCACATTAGTATGCGTCATCACGACTCCCGAGGGTGGGAAAATGGGTCGTGACAAGTTGGTATCAGAGCTCTAGGTTACATGGGTCTCACAGTCCACAGACAAGCTTAGTAGAGTCTGAGGGATCGGTACGGAGACATTTATATTTATCCCCCAGAGGCTACAGAGTTAGGAAGAACTTCGCATTTATTCTTTCCTATCGTGCGGTTTGGTTCCTCAATGCTAATTGAATTTCTACTCTATTCTTTCGCAGATGGAGAGAACACGCGCTTCCTCATCCACTGACCAGCAGCTCGAGCCCCCAGCAGCAGCTTCCACGAGGGGCCGAGAGCTAGGCCGAGGTCGTGTTAGAGGTCAAGGTAGGGGTAGAGCTCAGCCCCGAGCAGCAGCACCAACAGCAGAGCCTCAGGTTGATTTTGATGATGAGGTTCCGGCCCCAACAGTTCCGGTGGGCCCAGATCAGGTCCCAGAGGGGTTTATTACTACCCCAGTTCTTCAGGATGCTCTAGTCCGACTAGCGAGCCTTATGGAGAGTGTCACTCGGGTAGGTTTGCTTCCTGTAGCACCAACCGTCTCTCAAGCTAGAAGAGGAGCCCAGACTCTTGCTATTCGCACTCCAGAACAGGTAACTCCTCAGATTCAGACTCTAGTGGTTCAGCCAATTGGAGCAGTTCAGCCGAGTGTGGTAGCTAAGACCGGTGATGGAGTAGCTATGTTTGTCGATATATTGTGGAGGCTGGATAGGTTCACCAAGCTCTTCACTACCACTTTCAGCGGTGCATCTACTGAGGATCCCCAGGATTATCTAGACAGCTATTACGAGATTCTCAAGAACATGGGGATAGTTGAGACCAATGGGGTCGATTTTGCCACTTTTCGCTTGTCTGGATTCGCCAAGACTTGGTGGAGGGATTTCTATTTGGCTAGATCAGCCGGATCGCCAGCTTTGACTTGGGAGCAGTTTACTCAGCTATTTCTAGAGAAGTTTCTCCCCATCATCAAAGAGAGGCCTATCAGAGTCAATTTGAGTGTCTCCAGCAAGGTTCTATGACTATTACCCAGTATGAGACCAGATTCATCAATTTGGCTCGTCATGCTCTTGTCATAATTCCCACCGAGAGAGAGAGAGAGAGGGTGAAGAGGTTTATTGATGGTTTTATTCAGCCGATTCGTCTTCAGATGGCTAGGGAGACTGGGAGTGAGATATCTTTCCAGGGCGACCAATGTGGCCCAGAGAGTTGAGATGGTTCTGTCATAGGGAGGTGGTCATGGGTCGACAAAAAGCGTCGTCATTCAGGTAGATTCAGTGGTACCTCGTCTGGAGGTAGGAATTCATATGGTAGATGCCATCCTCCCAGGCCTTTCTAGTCAGCACTTCAGGTTTCTCACGGTGCTTCAGGTGGCCGTGGTTCTCAGATGTAGTATTCTGATCAGCAATCCTACAGTGCACCACCAGCTCCTATCGGTGCACCACCGCTTCAGAGTTTCCAAGATCGTTAGCCCCAACAGCCGAGGGCTTGTTTTACTTATGGCGACACGAGGCATATTTCTAGGTATTTCCCTCGAGCTCTGAGAAGTTCTCCGCATCAGGGTTCCTATGCTATGGTTCAGGCACCAGGTGTTCCACAAGCCGCCCAGCCAGCCAGAGGTGGGGGTAGAGGTGCTAGAGGTGGAGGTAGAGGTGCTAGAGGTGGAGCTCAGACCACTAGAGGTGGAGGCCAGCCAACAGCAGGTCGTCCCAGAGATGTAGTTCAGGGTGGTAGGGCCCAACCCCGATGTTATGCTCTTCCAGCTAGACCCGAGGCTGAGGCTTCCAATGCAGTTATTACATGTACGGTTCTGGTTTGTGATAGAGATGCTTCAGTGTTATTTGATCCAGGGTCTACGTACTCGTATGTGTCCTCTTATTTTGCACCGTATCTGGTCATGCTTAGCGATTCTTTGAGTGATACTGTTTATGTGTCTACGCTGGTGGGTGATTCTATTGTGGTAGATTGAGTCCATCATTCATGTATAGTTATGATTAGAGGTCTTGAGACTCGTGTAAATTTGCTTCTTTTGGACATGGTCGATTTTGATGTCATCTTAGGGATGGACTGGTTATCACCTTACCAGGCTATCTTGGATTGTCATGCTAAGACTGTGACCTTAGCCTTACCGGGTTTACCTCATTTAGAGTAGAGAGGGACTCCTGGTCATTCTACCCGTAGTGTTATCTCTTATGTGAAGGCTAGGCATATGGTCGAGAAGGGGTGTTTGGCCTATTTAGCATATGTTCGTGATTCTAATGCTGAGGTTCCTTCTATTGATTTTGTGCCTGTTGTTCGTGAGTTTCCTGAGGTATTCCCTTTAGACTTGTCGGGTATGCCGCCCGACAAGGATATTGATTTTTGCATTGATTTGGCTTCGGGCACTCGGCCCATTTCTATCCCGCCGTATCGTATGGCCCCGCCTGAGTTGAAAGAGTTGAAGGAGCAGTTGCAAGACTTGCTTGAGAAGGGTTTCATTAGGCCAAGTGTTTTGCCTTGGGGTGCGTCGATGTTGTGTGTTAAGAAGAAGGACGGATCGATGAGAATGTGTATTAATTACCGGCAATTGAACAAGGTTATAATCAAGAATAAGTATCCATTGCCGAGGATTGATGATTTGTTTGATTAGCTTCAGGGTGCCAAGGTATATTCGAAGATTGACTTGAGATCTGGCTACCATCAGTTGAGGATTAGGGCGTACGATGTCCCTAAGATAGATTTCCACACTCGGTACGGTATTATGAGTTCTTGGTGATGTCATTTGGGTTGACGAATGCCCCAGCAACTTTTATGGATTTGATGAATCAAGTGTTCAGGCCTTACTTGGATTCGTTTGTGATAGCCTTCATAGATGATATTTTGATATATTCCCGCAGCCGGGAGGAGCACGAGCAGCATCTTAGAGTGGTTCTTCAGACCTTGAGGGATAGTCAGTTATATGCTAAGTTCTCGAAGTGTGAGTTCTAGTTGAGTTCAGTCGCATTCCTGGGTCATGTTGTATCAACAGAGGGTATTCAGGTTGATCCGAAGAAGATAGAGGCAGTCAAGAACTGGCCTAGACCAGCATCAGCTACTGAGATTCGGAGTTTCTTGGGATTGGCCGGTTACTATCGTCGGTTCGTGGAGGGGTTTTCATCTATCACAGCCCCGATGACTAGGTTGACCCAGAAGGTGCCCTGTTCAGGTGGTCGAATGAGTGTGAGGCGAGCTTTCAGAAGCTCAAGACAGCTCTGACTACGGCACTGGTGTTGGTTTTGCTCACATGTTGAGGGCTTTATATAGTCTATTGTGATGCATCTCGTATTAAACTCAGTGTAGTGTTGATGCAGGATGGAAAGGTCATTGTCTATGCTTCGCAGTAGGTGAAGATTCATAAGAAGAATTAGCCGAGTCATGATTTGGAGTTGGCAGCCATTGTTCACGCGTTGAAGATTTGGAGGCATTATCTGTATGGCGTGGCGTGTGAGGTGTTCATGGATCACAAGAGTCTTCATTATTTGTTCAAACAAAAGGAGTTGAATTTGAAGCAGGGGAGGTGGTTGGAGTTGTTAAAAGATTATGATATCACCATCTTATATCATCCGGGAAAGGTCAATATGGTAACCGATGCTTTGAGTAGGAAGTCAGCCAGTATGGGCAGTCTTTCTTATATTCCGGTCGGTGAGAGATCGCTTGCTTTGAATGTTCAGGCTTTGGCCAATCAGTTCGTGAGGTTGGATGTTTTTGAGCCCAGTCATGTGTTAGCTTGCACGGTCGCTCGTTCTTCTTTATTGGAGCGTATCTGTGATCGACAGTATGATGATCCCCATTTATATGTCCTTAGAGACACGGTGCAGCACGGAGGTGCCAAGTAGGTTACCTTAGGTGATGATGGAGTTTTGAGATTGCAGGGTCGAATTTGTGTGCCTAATGTGGATGGGCTCGGAGAGCTGATTTTAGAGGAGACCCATAGTTCCAGATACTCTATTCATTCGGGCGCCGCTAAGATGTATCAGGATTTGCAGCAGCATTATTGGTGGTAGATAATGAAGAAGGATATCGTCGCATATGTGGCTCGGTGTTTGAATTGTCAGCAGGTTAAGTACGAGCATTAGAGGCCTGCTGGTTTATTTCAAAGGATTGAGCTCCCGAGTGGAAGTGGGAGTGGATCACTATGGATTTCGTTGTTGGACTCCCACAGACTCGGTGGAAGTTCGATGCAGTATGGGTCATTGTTGATAGGTTGACCAAGTCAGCGCATTTCATTCTTGTGGCAGTCTCTTATTCTTTCGAGAGGTTAGCTGAGATCTATATCCGGGAGATCGTTCGTCTTCATGGTGTGCCCAAATCTATCATTTTGGACTGAGGTACGCAGTTTACCTCACGTTTCTGGAGAGTAGTTCAGCGAGAGTTAGGCACGCAGGTTGAGTTGAGCACAACATTTCTTCCTCAAACGGACGGGCAGTCTGAGCGGACTATTCAAATTTTGGAGGATATGCTCCGAGCTTGTGTCATTGACTTTGGAGGCTCGTGGGATCAGTTTTTGCCCTTAGCAGAGTTTGCCTACAACAACAGCTACCGGTCGAGTAATTAGATTGCTCCGTATGAGGCTTTATATGGTAGGCGGTGTCGGTCTCCGATTGGATGGTTTGAGCCAGGAGAGGCTCGGTTGTTGGGTACAGATCTGGTTCAGGATGCCTTGGACAAGGTCAGGATCATTTAGGATAGGCTTCGCACAACTCAGTCCAGGCAAAAGAGTTATGCCGACAGCAAGGTTCGAGGTTTGGCATTCATGGTCGGTGAGAGGGTATTGCTTCGAGTGTCGCACATGAAGAGCGTGATGAGATTTGTGAAGAAGGGCAAGCTTAGCCCTAGGTTCATTGGTCCGTTTGAGATTCTTGATCGAGTGAGAGAGGTGGCTTATAGACTTGCATTGTTGCCGAGTTTATCAGTCGTGCATCTAGTGTTTCACGTGTCCATGCTTCGGAAGTATCACAACGAACCATCCCACGTGTTAGATTTCAGCACTGTCCAATTGGACAAGGACTTGTCTTATGAGGAGGAGCCGGTAGCTATTCTAGACCGATAGGTTCGTCATTGAGATCGAAGAGTTTTTCTTCTATTTGTGTTCAGTAGAGAGGTCATCCCGCTGAGGCATCGACCTGGAGTCTGAGTCCGATATGCGGAGCTGTTATCCCCATCTTTTTCCCGACTCAGGTACTTCCTTCTTATGTCCGTTCGAGAACGAGCGGTTGTTTTAGAGGTGGAGAATGTGATGACCCAAAAGGTCATCACTTGTGTTGCAAGTGCATTCAGTGTTTCGAGGCCTAAAAACCTCCCTTTTATCCCACCTTGATTTGCATGCGTGGTCTGGACCTATATCCGAAAAGCCTTCTATGTGAAAATAAGAGAAATAGAAATTCTAGAGTTAAAATTTGATTATGATTTACTTTGGTCAACATTTTGAGAAAACAGACCCAGATCCATGTTCTGACGATCCCGAGAGGTCCGCAGTAAAATATGGGACTTGGCTGTATGCCCGAAAATGAACTCCGAGGTCCCAAGCCTTAGAAATCAATTTTGAAAGAAATTGTTTTACTGAATTATCTAAGAAACAAAGAAAATAATTAATGTTTGAAACCATTGTTATGGGGCCCGTATTTTGGCTCCGGAACCCGGTACAAACTTGTTATAGTATTTGAAAGATAACTATGAAATTTGGTAAAAAATGGAGTTTATTTGACGTGAGTTGGACTTCCGGTTGAAGAGTTATGAACTTTGAGAGTTCTTGATGAAAATGTTGAGTTTTGAAGTTTAATTCATGATTTGACATGTTATTTTGATGATGTGATCGCATGAGTAGATCCATATGATGTTTTTGAGTTAGTATGCACACTTGGTTTGGAGTTTTGACGACTCGGGTGAGTTTCGGGTAGGTTCCGGGATGTCTTAGGCTTAAAAACATAGTTGTTGCGGGTTCAGAGAAGTGGAAGGCCTCTGAACAGACCATTGCGATCCGCACAAAAAGGAATGCTGCCGCGGAGGGGCTTGTGCGGCCGCACTAGATTTTGTGCGGACCGCGTTGAAGGCTTTGTGGCCGCACTAGATTCTATGCGGTCCGCAGTGAAGAACATTTCACTGGTTTGACTTCGGAAGCCTATATCTTTTGATCTACAAGGAATTGTGTGATGATTCAAAAACAAAAGTTGTAGCCCTTATTTCTAGTTTCCAAAAAGGTAAAGAAATCACAATTTGGACATCTGTAGAGAAAGTTATGGCCAAAATACTAGAATATGTCACTGTAGTCAACCTGGTGAATTGTGCGACCGCACTCCATTTTGTGCGGTCCGCACAGGGGGTCTGGGAGGGGTATATTAAAATGGGATTTTCAGTTATTTTTCATTTTTCAAAACCCCAAAAACATAAGAGATAATTTTTCAAACAACCTTTCTTCTCCAAAATATTGGTAAGTGATTTCTAACTCATTTTCCTTACTCCTTAACTTCTCTTTACAAGATTTCATCCTAGAATCAATGATTTTGACGGGGAAATTGGGTGTTTTGGGTAGAACCTAGTTTTTTAAAAAATTAGAGAATTGGACCTCGATTTGAGGTCCGATTTCAAAACAAATTATATATTTGGGTTCGTGGGGGAATGGGTAATCGGGTTTCGGTTCGAACCTCGGATTTTGACCATGTGGGCCCGGGGACGATTTTTTACTTTTTGGGTAAAACTTTAGAAACTTTATTTTCATGCATTGGAGTTGATTCATTTAGTGTTTATTGACGTAATTAAGTAACTTGTGACTAGATACAAGCGAATTGGTGGTGGAATCAAGGGGTAAAGCTATAGTTGAATCGTGAATTGTGTTCGTGGAATTGAGGTAAGTGTTTGGTCTAACCTTAGTGTTACAACCCATGTTTTTGTACGTGAAAGTACATCGTAAGTCCGTTGATGTAAGCTCAGAAATGAGATCCTCTTGGAAAGTATATAAAGTGATTTTTCGTCCCATATTTTTTGCAAGCCTTTGAGAGTTAATATTCAAGGATAAATGTTTATAAGGGCACATGTTGTTACACCCCGTACTTCAGACGTTACTATCATTATAGGATTATCTAATGTAAACTCAAAAAGGATGAAATCCTTCTACAAGGATAAGAAAGGTTTGCCGAAGTGTTAAGTAAGTTAAGATGAATACGAGACTTGTTAACCATGATCTAAATGAGTTTAAAGCCATGATATTACTATATATGATGTTTGTATATGAAGTATAAAGTTTGAGAAAAATCAGATCAATGTTGCGGAAAAAACGACTAAGGATTTGCCTTGTAATTGAGTTCTTTTGAGAAATATATTTCGCGTGCTATATGATATTTTTTGGGATATATTATATACCAAATTGAAGGTCTTGGAATGTAGTTTCCAACGCTCTTAACCGTTTGCTCATACGACACACGAATAAAAAGTTATAAGCGTTGGAAGACGAGCCAATTATAGGGTGCCAAGTAACACCTTTTGACTTTTCAACAAAATTGAGATCTATCTCCTTTATCTCGTCTCTTTCTGCATATTTCCAGAGAGCACGACCAAATAAGACCCCTAAAATCACCCTTAATCTCTCTACAAGTATTTCAACGATACTATCATCCGGAGCACGAAATCAAGTAGCGATAACATCAAAATGATCCCTGCGACGTAAGTATCGCTATATCACTTTTCTTTTTCTTTATAATTTGAGTTTATAAGTTATTTTGAAGTTAATAAAAATTCCTAATTTCTGGTTTTAATATCTTAAATATCAAGGAAGGTTGATTAATTGATTTCATAATAGTTAGAACTCACGGGACGGTGATCGAAAACCGTGAGTTCGAGTTATTTGACTTGTAATGGACTATTTTTGGGCTGTTTCGTGTAGCTTTTGGGCTGTCTATTTTGTTGCTGTTAAATAGAATTTTTGGAGGATAAATGGTATGGAGAAACACCACATAATGGAAAAATCATGGATTAGTTATTATGTTTGACACTACTATAGTCGTCGTTTTGGATATGAATTGATTAGGGTGTATTGGGATGTTGTAAGATAAATATAATATGGATTTCAACTTGCATCTACTGTATGAGGTAATTATATTGTGTTCCTACAGGTTCTTAAGGTTATCTTGGCATTGGTTAAGTTAAATGGATGAACTAGACATGAACTAGTGAATAAAATTGCTAATTAAGAATAATTGGAGTTGTGGATCATTTTCTTTGTTATGGATATATGGTATAAGGCTGGAATTATTGGTGAATGACTTCATTATCATGTTAATGATACTATTAAGTTAAAGTAAAAAGTCTATAAGGGATGATATGGGGTATACTAATTCCAATTGGAGCTTGTCGCTCGTTGTAAAATAGTTATGACTTGTTGTTATTTTATGATGTCTTGTTATTGATAATTATGTATTGCTGGATTTCTCTAGTAATTGATGTTGGTATATGATATTGGAGGAGGCTCTTGTTACCGGGGAGATGCTGCCCGAATTTATATAAACGAGTTACAAGTTTAAGTTGCAGACTTAGCCTTTATTCAACACTGATTTTGAATCTCCTTATGCAATGGTAGATTGAGTTGAGTTGTTTGAAGAGTAGCTTGGGAGGTATTAAGGACTCACCATGGTTAAGGTATATTAAGGTACTTCCCTCTTTCTTTTGGCATGATCTAAAGTGAAATGAATACACTATTTTATAACGGATCTACTCCTAGAAACTAAGGTTGCCCATGTTGTTCTTTCCTTATAAAGTTATTCTAAGCAAGTGTGTATGATCCTTGAATCCTACTGAGGTTCATATTGAGGGTATGAATGTCCATAATGTTAATCGAAGGTGCAATGACCTTAAGTCACTCCGAAAGGTTTAGAACGTGATTCCATGAGTCTATCATGCATTATATATAGTATCTATTTTATTCTACCGAACCGCGCTATAGTAGGCCGGGTACGACACCTATTATGTAACCACTGATTAGCTGGATTTATCGAGCTCTACATGGCCGAGTACGATTCTACCGAGCCTTATGATGACCGGGTACGTTTTTACCGAGTCCTCTTTGAGGCCGGGTATGATATGATGATGATAATGCTTATAGAGGTGTATGTTTTTAAAAGTTTATGTATATATATGTATTATGCATTTCATGTCAGTAGCCCCCAGAAACACGCAGATGTTACAGGTTGTATCTCCTCTATCTCTCTTTATATTACTGTTCTTGTTTATGTTTTACTGCCTTACATACTTGGTACTTTATTCGTACTGACATCCCTTTTGCCTGGGGATGCTGCGTTTCATGCCTGCAGGTCCCAACTGATAGGTTGACATTCCTCCTAGTAGGCTATCAGCTCATCGGAGGTGTTGGTGCACTCCACTTGCTCCGGAGTTGCCTATTTGGTCAGTATGTTTTGGATATGTATTGATTGGTATGGTGGGGCCCTATCCCGACCTTTATGATTTTATGTACTCTTAGAGGCTTGTAGACAGATGTCGGGTTTATGGATACTTGTATGGCCTTGTTGACCTATGTGTTGAATTTACAAATGGTCATGTCAGCCTTATAGGCCCGTATGTCACATGTGTAAGTTTGTATATCATGTTGGGTCATCATATGTTGAGTATTCCCTTACGTTTTATTTTTGTTATCTCATGACTGGTTTCTGGCTCATTTACTCAAGATAGTATAATAAGAAAGATATGTTATGTTGGTACTCGGTTGAGTAAGGCACCGGGTGCCCGTCGCGGCCCTTCGGTTTGGGTCGTGACACTTAGCTTGAGGGATTATGAGTTGTGTCTTATTTGCTACATGTTAATTGTGGAGTACAACTTATAGGCATGGTGACAAGTGTCTATACATTGGTATCAAACATGCCTGTGAGTCTTGTATTAGAATTGTTATGACTTCGTTGTAGTTTATTGCACTTCATATGTTATTATCACCATTGTTCCCTTCCCGGGATGTTTGTTTGATATTAATGATCCCTTGTCGGGATGTTTGTTTTGATAGTATTGTTCCCTTGCCGGGATTGGTATTGAAATATCATTGTTTCCTTGCCGGAAAGTTGTTATATTACTCTTGTTCCCTTGCCAGGGTTCCTTGTGAATATTGTTGGCTTGTAACTGGGAGCGAGTGGTACGCCTACCACAAGATATACTGAAATGGGATCAGGTGGTACACTTACCACACGATATAATGAAATGGGAGCGGATGGTACGCCTACCACAAGATATAATAAAATGGAAGCGGGTGACACGCCTACCACGAGATAAATGAAATGGGAGCAGGTGGCACGCCTGCCACGAGATACAGGAAATGGGACCGGGTTGCACGCCTGCAACAAGATGTGAAAAGAAAGTGAAATCTGCCTTTGTTTTCCTTATTTTTGTTAGTGGGTGGATTTTGATTCCTTTATAGTTCTCTTGATGTTCTGTTTTACCTGTTTTCCCCGAAGCATGTTTCCCCTTCATATCTTTATTTGTTTATTCTGCTTTATTTTTCGCTGTATATTATATAACTACACAGGTTTACTTGGTAGTCTGGTCCTAGCCTCGTCACTACCTCGCCGGGGTTAGGTTAGACACTTACCAACACATGGGGTCGGTTGTGCTGATACTACACTCTGCACTATGTGCATATCCCGGAGCAGCTTTTGGACCGTAGTGTGGAGGCTACCTTCAGTCCACGCGGAGATCCAAGGTAGACCTGCAGGCGTCCACAAGGCCTGACGTCTCCCTCTATCCCTATTTCTCGTTTCATTTTCCTTTTATTCAGAAATAATGTATTGCCATTTTCTTCAGACTTTGTATGTAGTAATCTCTTAGACAGTTTGTGACACTGTGACACCAGATTTTGGGTGGTTAAGGCTTAAGTATTTATAATAGATGCATTTTTCATAAATCTTATTGTTGTCTTCCGCTTAAATTTGAATTTTCGCTGTTACCACGTTATCGTCTTATATTTGTTAAACAAAAATAATTGGTTAATAAAGTAATTAGATTAAAGGTTTGGCTTGCCTACCTCACATTAGTAGGCGCCATCATGACTCCCGAAAACTTTAAATCAAAATAACTACATTTATTCCATTATCTTAAAAACGTAATTTATTATCTTAAACATAAATAAATGGTTTATAAATTTCAGTTAACTTTTTAAAATTCAAATTAAACCAATAACTAATAATTAACTAAATAAAAAATTATTAACTAATTATGTCATATGAATTTTTTCTAGGCTGCCACTTGACTTAATCTGTTGCATTTTTCTTTGGATTTTAATATATATATTAATGAAATAATATAAAATTAAGCTACGGGTTTTTAACAAAGAAGTAGAGCAAAAAAAAAGAAGAAAAAACTCAAGGAAAAACGTGGGGTTCCATTTTTTTGGAATTGGAGTAATTATATATTTTTAGTTTTCTATTTTAAATAAATATATAGAAAATACGTGGGACTTAACAAAAGTCCAATAAGTGAATTGGTTAATTATTTAAAAAAATTAAGTTTTTTTCTATTTTTCTTAATCTCCAAATTTATTGGAGCTTTGTCCTAAAATATGACACTTGTTGACATTTTGTTGTGATACTTAGCATAATATCATTGATTTGCTTCTCCTTTTATATATTAAAAGAGAGATTTATATATTAATAGATTTTCAGCTTTTCTTGTCCAAATTGAGCCTAATTTCAAATCCCCCGCCTTAGCCCAACAATTTCGACCATCAGCCCCTCCCCATCTGAGCCCACGACCCAAAATCAACCAACCCAACCCATCTTTCATTTTAGATCCCAGCCGTTCACCTTTTCTTATCCAACGGCCCGAATTAAATCTCAAAATCCAAATAACCTCTAAACCCCAAATCCCCCAAAAAAACCAAAGCAGCACACACCCTTCTCCTCTCAACTTGGCCGAATCCTCACACCTCCAACTCGCCGGAATCAGGCGAGTTAGCTCACATACTCGTGCACGTGGTCCCTCTTCTCTCCCTCCTTCACGTCACCCGTCCCGTAATGATCCTGACAATGAATATTCCTTTTATCTCCTATGCCTCACGCTTCGAGAGAACGATTTTGGATGAATGGCTGCCGTAGGATCTGAGGGATTCAATATCCTAGCCCCCCATGAAGTCGGATTTTTGTGGATTTTCGGATGTTTGAGGTCCCCACAGGGTTTTGGGCGTGACTTGGAGAGCAAGGAAGAAGAAGGTTCCAGAGAGGGTTATATAAGGGTAGTTTACAGATTTTTGAGGGGGATTTCTTTCGACGAAAATTTGGGCAGAAAATTGGAGAGAAAATTAGTTACTAAAATATTGTTGGCCCCGTGTGAACACTCCACTACTGGTAGTAACAATCAAGGATAGTACTCACTCCAAATGTTACACTTCTTCTCCTCATTCTGCTGCTTCTTCTACCTCTCTTTCTCCCTGTGCAGTGCATTACTATGATGCATATTCTTTTTCCATTGCCTTGCCGGCTCTTTGTTGCTGTTTGTTTGTGTCTTCGTGTGCTGTTCATGTTCAAGAAGCATTTCCCCGTGGAAGCTTTTTACACGATGATTCCAGTTGTGTTGTATGTTTCTAGCTTAGAGAAAATTAGCTTGAGAATGGCTTCAATACCGATATTACAAACATATTATTCTGTCTTTACAGTATATATTAATACACATTTTGTCCTCAATTCCTCATCATGTTCTGTTGTGTTGCTATTGCTTACGTTTAACAGTGGTACAGATAATAGGAGAAAAGACATACAAAACAACTGCGGAGAACATCAAAATAGATTTTGTAATTCCATTAGAACCTTACTCCATGATCTGATGCGTTCACTTTGAAATCTACCATGTCACATCTTGAATGTTAAATCTCATGCTTAAAAGGTACATTCAAGTTTTAAGAGAAAAACACTTGACATGTAATTCTCATTATGTTGTAACTTCATTTGAATACAATACTATTCGCAAAATGGCAGATGTACATTTCCAGCTAACTAATAGACGAATACAAGTGTTGTTCCTGTTTAGTCCCCTTCATTTCGGAAGCTGTTTCTATTTCTACATCTCTTTCTTCCTCAGTTTCCACCCTTTCTTTCTTCTGTTTTTGAGGCTTCTTTCAGTTTCTTAGTAAGAATGGGTGAGGGTATTCTGCCTAATAGTCGACACAGGTAATAAATAAGAGAACACTAAAGATCCGAGCCATAGAATTTCTCAATTCTAACACAAGGTACTTATTAGATCGAATGTACTTATTCGATCTAATAGAATGATTTTGCCGTATCCAGACTAATACCAATCCAAGCCATTTCATGAATAAAATCTGACCAATTAACCATTTATTTTTCGCCTTTCGTGTTTGGCTTTCCCATTTATAAGATGTTTATTCTTTCCTTCCTTCAAGAAGTATATCAATCAACTCTTTGCTTTCTGGAAACACATTAGATTTCATATTAAAAACATCGACAGTTTCTTTGGACTTTAATTTTTTGTGCCTTATTTAATGCATATATTAATAGGTTAAAACTGTTAGTTCTATTGTTGATGATCTCTCACTTCACAATTTTCATATGAGACTTTTATGAAAAGTTGCTAACTAGAGTTACTTATTTTTGTTCTCATATATGCTGAGTGGCTATATAAATAATAATCAGAGAAGATAAAATTTTATTTTCTTTGAAGTGGTTATTCTAGGTTTCAATAAGATATTCATGGAGATTAAAGTAGTTTATTTTTGCAGTCTCTAGGTATGTGATATGATGATCTTACCATTATCAACAACCAAATTACTGTTAATCCAATATTCACTTAAAACTACTGTTAATTGTGTGTGGTTCCTGAGAGAAAGTAATAGAGTTAATCCAATGTTTCATAGTTCCTCAAATTCCTCCTCTTTTGGTGGTGTATGAATAGACTCATACCCTGTGTCTATTATATTATAACTCGACACATCGTACCACTCGCTAAGCGTCAAGTCTCTGTGCCTTAATTGATGGAAGGATCTCTCAAATCTGAATAACTATATTCAGTTTTCCCATTAAAATCCTGTACGTAGCTACTTAAACCTAAGTGATGGCAAAACTATTCCATACAAATTGTGTGGAGATTTACCTTACCATGTTTACAACTATGCTAAGATGGTGCTACAATATAACTTTGGAAACACTTACAGCTCCTGCTTTGCATTTCCGTTTGTCATTCTACTTTCTCCTTCTCTGCTTCTCTTTTAGAAATGCTTATTTGCTTACGAATTGGATAAAATCTAAGTTCTTAGCTCCAACATGCTGATTGATGTACATTTACAATCATAAAACCAGATAAGTTTTGGCGACTGCTTAGCTCTACAGTACTTTTCTCTTTGATGTTTTACTTGGATGGGTCCAGAGCTTACTGGCGATGTAAATGTAAACTATTCCAACTGATAAATTTCGACTATGGATTTTAATTTTTCCCCCATGCTTAGTGGTATTTGCGGAAACATGCTGGATCGAGTTGGATGGCAGAATTTCTCCAAGGAATAGAGCATAAGAGCAGAACGGTTTGTTCATCTTCATGCCTCGGACCTCGGTGATATTCTTTGCTGCTCCAGATTTTTCTGTTTCAAAGTAAGCACATTGTTGAAAAGTTAATTTACTGATCTGTCATATTGGATTGTTACAACAACAATATTGTTTGCAAACCTGTTACTAGAGATCTTATATTTGCTGTAATGCACCTACTATATCTTGATTGCTTTATGATTATTTCGTTATATATTGTTCTTTCTTTTTGGTGCAACAATATAATGACACATTATTATTTAGTTATCTTGCTATGTTCACCAACTGCTTTAGGTATCATTTTTTAGGCTTCCACCCTTGGTTCTTTTATGATTGGTAAAAGTAGCTCAACTAGCTTCATATTAACTTTTTCATCCCTCTTTTCTCCATTCTCATTTTCACTCTTGAAATAGGATTTTGTATATTCTCGATTTCCTCTGGTTATTTGAGCAATCCTCATCATAATTAGAAATGTTGTGATTTCGTGTCTGTATCCTGTGGGGATTGTTAGTTTTACCATACTTGGTACTTTTGTTTGTGGCTGTCCTATATAGAAACTAAAGATACAAAATTGTATGGTGAAGTTGCCTATGAAAGCAGACAAAATGATTTAAAGATGGTTGGTTTAAAGCACTAGCTATTCTCTTGTTTAAAGAAAATGCCAAATTTAGGGTTGCCTATGAAAGGAGACAAAATCTCTTAAGCAAATAGTATCAGTTTAATCTCAACAATATAATAATTAAGCAGTTGGGAAAAATGGTCTCACCTCAGCCAGACAAAACTCGAAAAGCATTTCATGTCCAAATATTCTCTTTTGCGTAAAACATCAAACGTTCAGATGTGTTCAACTGCTGCATTAAGTGAAGCATCCAATCATTTACTACAGGTCAAGAAAAAGTCAAATTAGTCTGCTTTCTAAATGGTACAGTATTTACCTTTGTGATGTGTCTTGTGTCTGCCTATTCTGTTCAAGCGGCATGCAATAGATGGTTACAAAAGGTTGATTTATCTTCAACTTTTTCCCACATGTTATGAACAACATACATCTGTCTACACGTGATAATATACTAAAATATTGTCTACCTAGCTATCATAGGAAATGTTCTTCTAATCTTGGGGTGGTTATTTTAACGAAGCTCGATTCGTTTAGTTACATCTTTGATCTTTTATGCAAAAGAGAAAGAATATTTGGACATGAAATGCTTTTCGAGTTTTGTCTGGACCCTGAGGTGAGACCATTTTTCCCAACTGCTTAATTATTATATTGTTGAGATTAAATTGATACTATTTGTCTAAGAGATTTTGTCTCCTTTCATAGGCAACCCTAAATTTGCCATTTTCTTTAAACCAGAGAAGTAGCTAGTGACAAAATTATTTTTTATGTATATAGTATATGTTGGACCCTCTTGATTTCTTGGCATGTTTTTTATGAATTCCTTACTGAAATTTCTGACTCGGCCGCTACCACCCCTATACTTGTAATTCAAACAAAAACAGTGTCATTTTGTGTTCCCACGTCCCAAAGCGGGAAAAATGGAACACACCACAACGCCGGTCGTGTCCTATTGTTATCTTATGTTTTTGAATTTCAAAACCCAACGGCTCTTTGCACAGTGTAGTCAAGTAGCATAAGCCTTGGTTACCCACTACACCCACTACCCCATATCTCAAAAAAAAAACCATTAAAGTTGCAATCTTTTTCAGTTTTCAAGTCATTTTGAAAAGAAAAAAATGTTATTTTTACCTCATTAATAGTCTGAGTCTGTGTTAAATTCTTTTCCCTTCAAAGCGAAGCATTAGTTTTGGGTAGTTAACAAGAACTTTCTTTCTGCTTTAACTCTCTTTTGTTTCTATGTTGCATTGATATTTACACAAATATTTTTACTTAAAAGTAGTACTACTACTTGTTTTTGACTTCTCGAAAGTTGAAAGCTTTGTTGTCTAAAAATTTTCTTTATCTTTCTGCAAACAAGGATAGCTTGTTTTCTTGAACAGAATCTGAAGTTGGGTTTTTAAGAAAAAACAAGAAAATGGATGCTTCTGGAAAATGGGTGAAAGCTTTATAGGATTCAAGAAGTTTGAAAAAGAAGATCATGTAAGCTCAAATCTGCACTAAAAATTCAATCTTTTTACATGTACAGAGAGTTAACTGTTTGTGTACATTTTTTTTATAGGAGAAGGTGAGTGGAAAGAGCAAGAAATGGAAGCTGTGGAGGAGTTCATGGAAAGGATTTAAGCACAGAAATGGCGGTGTTGGGTCAGAAGGGTCAGATTCATCATCAGTGAATAATGATGCTTACACAGCTGCTGTAGCTACTGTGGTTAGAGCTTCTCCTAAAAGTTTGAAAGCAGTGATGGAAGAATGGGCTGCTATCAGGATTCAAACTGCCTTTCGTGGTTTCTTGGTATTCACTAATTGTACTCTCTTCATTCCTTCTTTCTTGTTCTATTTTGTGCTTAAGATTAGTGTAACCTGACTAAGTTCCCCACTTGTTTCATTTTGTATATGCTCCCCTCTTCCAATCAAAGTTCTATTATATCTCAAAAGCTGCTGGTCAAGTATTTATCTTTTCTCTTGGGTACGGGTCAACCTATGCTATAGGTAGAGGGGTCACTGGCACCCGTTAAGTTCGGCAAAAATTCATGTGTACATGTATATGTCTTGAGAAAATTGTGATAAATTAGTATTGAGTGCCCTATATGCAAAGCAAATTTTGGTTGAATCAAATCCTTTGAAATAGGCGGAAGATCTTGGTGCTGATGTTTGCTCCTGTATGATCTTGATCCACCACTCTTGTCAAGCTCAGCATGGAAATATCGACATGATGCTCCATAGTAACACTTGCCTCGGAGGAAGTCTTTACATTGTGGGAGATGACCTCTGTCCCTTCTCGTTTTGTCACCACCAAAAGTTAACCCGCGCCTAGAAGGTGACTTGCTTCTACTTCTGCGTCTCTTTGGAGAGATGCTGTATAGTTTAAGCATTGACAATTTTAAAATCATCCAAAACTACAGTAGAAATCAAATCAACAGAAGAGATATTGGGCAGAAACATAGGAAAAAGCAAATTAAAATGAGTACCTCCGAGAACGACACCGCCTCTCCTGTCTCTTCCGTGGACTCTTCCTCCTCCTATCATAAGGAGAGCGGCTTCTGCTCCAGCTTCTTCCTCTTTTTCCACGTCTCCGCTTATACCTTGGTGAATCATCAGAATCACTGTCACTTACTCCCTCCACGATTAAAGGATCTGGATTATTTAAAGGATTCTCATGCGCATGAAAATATTGGTACCACTCTCGAGAAATCGGTCCACAATCATGATAAATCCCAAAGCCAGGGGTATTCCTGATATGGAAGTGAGATATAATGGGAAAGAGAATCAAATGGAACTTACTGTGAGTCCAGTAATTGTTGCTGAAGGGCAGAAGCTTCCTGGTGATGATGCTACCGGGGAAATTCCCTCTTCAGCCGGAACTATGGGAATTCATCAGTTTGAAGATCATGTCTCTGATCAGATGCTCCTAAATGTGGATGAGAAACTTAAAGAGAACTTTGATTCGTCTGTTCCAGAGTCATCATCTGTCCAGCCATCATCAATGGTCACACCTGTCCAGCTTCCTCAATTTGCGTCTGCTAAGGAGTCATGCCCTTCAGTTGTACTCCAGATAGCACCCTTATCAGCTTCCTTTTCTTCACTTCCGCAGGCTTCAAGTACTGCATTTACTCAGCAGATGCCCAGAGATCACAACTTGCCCCCACCATTTAATTCTGCATATATGGAAAATGTTCCTCTGTATCAAGCTCCATTTCCTCATCAACCGTCTCCATTCTCTGTACCTGTGACCTCCAAATCCTGGTTCCGCCTCGACGGCTTAGAATCATGATTCATGATGGCCTTTTCCCTGAATAGTTGTGTTAAAGTCGCATGGTAGCTCTTAATTCACTGTTAAGAATGGAGTAGTGTATTAATTATTGATGTCCTGAGGTTAGAGTTAACTAGCAAAATGCTGATGAGAAATGAGGGAAATGCACTTTACTCTGAAGAACATATATATCATAATATACAGACTTGTTAAGTTAAACTAGCAGTATACTCAAAAATTTTCTGTCTTATCTTTTTTGCATAGTGAGCATGGATGAGAACTCTGTATATCCCAGCATGACTTCTTTTATTTAATAGTTTTCTAGTCTAGTGCATCAAATTCTGATTGTTTACAAAAATATACAGTACTTGATTCTCTCTGCTGATAAGATTGATACTTGTCTTGAAAAATGATATGATTGATCTGTTCTTTTTTGTATATAACTTTGTAAACAAGGGACTTTTAGTTGTGTTTATTCAAATTGATCTTGATTTGGTATTACTGAATGACAATTGTAGGCAAGAAGAGCATTAAGGGCCTTGAAAGGATTGGTAAGGCTTCAAGCACTTGTTAGGGGAACACAAGTAAGGAAGCAGGCTGCAGTGACTCTTAGGGGGTATGATAGCTGTAGTTCGGATACAAGCCCTTGCTAGAGCTCGTCGTGTCCGTATGTCTACAGAGGGGCAAGCTGTGCAGAAGAACAATATGACCAAAAGCCATGCTACTCGTTCTTCATCAAGCCCAAGTTCTGAACTTAGGAGTTTAGCTTCCTCTTCGTTCTGCGCATCAACAACGCCATTCACAATGTTGGCATCAGATAGGACTGAAGGTAGCAATAGTAGCCGACCAAATGACATGAGCCTAACTGAGTCAACGAAGGCCAAAAGAATCCTTAGACAGTCAAAGTCAATGAGTTTTTCGCCAAATTTGATGGATTGGAGAGGATTAGAACTATTTTCACCTTAAATTTACCATCGTCACAAAGTATTATTCCTTGTAAATTTTGTACCTAGTAAAAAATAGGCCTTTCTGATGAAGAGGGGATGCTGCAATGGGAGATGGGATGCTTCTATTTGGTATGTCCTTGAATTTTTTATTCCAACTTCTCTGCATCTGCTACTATAACTAGTGGCTGTCTACCCATATGAAATCTGCTCAAGAATAACAAATAGAAACAACTAAGTAGCACAAAGATAAACTGGTCAAGAAATGATAATAATGAAGGCTAACCTGAAGATAGGACCATATTGTTTGGCAGGGACAGAGAAGACATCAGGGCCATATTTAGCCATCAAAGGAAGGTGTCCTACAAGGGGAAAAGCTGGAGGACCTGGTACTTTTCTCACACGCCAATAAGGTCCATAGAAGTAGACCAACACACCAGCTACAAAGGCTAAGATAGTGCATATTGTTGAGACCAAAGATGGTGACTTTATTAGTACTTCTGCAGTGTTTTCTATTGATTGTAGAATGGTTTTACTTAGGAACTCCATATTTGTTTTTTGATGGAGAAGGAGATCAAATGGATGTTCAAGTATATGAGCAAACAAATACTATATATATATATATATATATATATATATATATATATATATATATATGTTTAGGAGAATCTTTAAATTAATGGGGTTGAGCCGGCCTTTTTTTTTTAATCTATGATCAAATCATGTCATGAGTTGTTGGTCTTTGTTCTTACTGATGGCTATGCTTAAATGGTGGTGTGACCTATAGGTCACGGGTTCGAGCTGCGGAAGCAGCCACTAATGCTTGCATTAGACTACGTCACACCCCTTTTGGTGTAGCTCTTCCTCATATCCTGCGTAAATGTGGGATGCCTTGTGCACCCGGCTGCCCTTTGTGGTTAGAGGAAAATTGTAAGTATTCATTCAATATTAAGATTAAGCACCAGGAGAAAGGACCTTAGCTAGTAAATTCAGGTCACAGAAGTCAAAAATTGTTTATTTGGGATAAAGAGAATCAACAAACATGTTATGAAATTTAAATTCTCATTCTTGGCTTCTTGGCTAATATAGCTCATCGTAAAAAAATTCTATGTCCTTTACATTTCACTAAACATATGTGTACTCTTTGTTTGTCTGTGTCCCTGCAAAAGCTTCCCATCCTTCCTCTCTTATCTCCCCCTCAGTCCCTCTGTCTTTCTCTCTTACATCTATTTTTTTGCTGGTGAGGTTGATCGTCTGGCAGCAGCTGCTGGAAATACAAGCTAAGGTGTACGTGGTGATAGGTGTTATTGAGAGAAACGGACATACACTATATAGCACAGTTCTTTTCTTCAACTCTCAAGGTTGCTACCTTGGGAAGCATCGGAAGATAATGCCAACGGGATTGGAGCGAGTTATCTGGGGTTCTGGGGATGGATCAACAATTCCAGTTTATGACACTCCACTTGGAAAAATAGGTGCTGCAATACGTTGGGAGAACAGAATGCCACCTCTAAGGACCGCGATGTATGCTAAAGGTCTGACATTTGCTGCTAATCTCTTAGGTTCTTCTGTTACTACAACTTCGAGTATCATGGCATTTAGGGACACTTTGAATTGGGAATAAGCTATCCTTTCTCTGTGTTGCCTTTAAGTTCCTTGCATTTGGTGATAAAATTTATCTATGAAAGCGGTTGCTTCATTTGGTGCTATTAAAGTAATGAACCCATATGGCTTCGAAGTTCTGGTGTAATCAGATATCGATGCATCTTCTTGTAAGAGAGTTCTGGCATAAATTTTCATCCATAATTCACTGTGCTTATTCATGCTGCAGTAATTTCTGATTATAATGTCTTCAAACTTATGAATTACTGGATACATTATAGGGAATTCTGCAAGACCTATTGTAGGGCGGTAAAGCAATTGTATTCTAATCTTATGCTTTGGCTCATGAAGCTGAATTTCAATCTCTATCCACAGGTCGAATGATACATCATAACTTTTGTAGATATGCCTTCTGGAACGATTGTCCTCATTTAATGACCTGTTTTGAGCCCCTTGGGCTTCGGTTCAATGGAAAAGGTAGTACAGTGTGGTAGGTACACGTCACGAGTTTGGAACCTAGTTGTTGCACCAAGTTTGGTATTTAAGTGAAGGGTAGAGGAATGGACCCGTTATCCTTAGAGTTTCAAGCTGAAATAGTGGATATTCTCGGTCATAAAAATATGGCCTTTTTTAGTCAACTTGAGTACGAATGGAAAGTTTGTTTAATAATGTAACTACGAGATGTATTGAGCCACTAATCTTGACCTTTTCAGGAAGGGGGGAAGGGCGGGGGGAAGTGTTATTTTAAAATAGCATTACTGGGAATGGATTTTTTGGTTTATATCACTGTTGTATAACACTTGTTTGAGAAATGGATTTTACATGAGATGTCCCAGAAAAGCTAGTGAATGTTCATATAGGAATCTTTGTGGTGATTTTAAGAACAATATCAGGTTAAAATTGGGCAATGATAGGAGGATTAAGTTGTGGACTGCAGGTTAAAATTGGGCAATGATAGGAGGATTAAGTTGTGGACTGACAGGTGGGGTCAGATGAAGGGTTGCTGAAAGATCAGTTGCCAAATCTGTTTACTGTGGTTTTAAATAAAGACCATCAAATTGGTTATTGTTTCTCCAGATTTGGATGAAGTGTTTCTCCAGATTTGGAACTTTAATGATTGGGAAATTGAAAAGTAGGTCTCCTTTTGCAGAAGCTACAGTCAGCTGAAGGGAAAGAAGAGCTTGTTTCTTTTGTAAAACATAGATGTATACAAAATCTGTATTTCTGGGCGTTAGGAAATTTTGTAATCAACTTGACAGAAATTATGGACTTGTTAGACTCTCTTGATATGTAGTGAAGAAAAAGTCTTGAAATTTTGTATTTTCTAGAGTACCCTCTTGGTACGTTTTATTCATAAATTACTTCATTTCTTGAAATGAATATGCTCCTAATTGAACTTCCACAGAATTTCTAAGCTCTTTTATGTTGACAGGCATTGAAATATATTGTGCACCGACAGCTGATGATAGGGATGTGTGGCTGGCATCTATGGCGCACATTGCATTGGAGGGTGGTTTCTTTGTTTTATCGGCCCATCAGTGTTGTCGGAGGAAAGATTATCTACCTGCACCAGAATATGTTTTTTCCGGCATAGAAGAAGATCTTACACCGGATTCCATTGTTTGTGACGGCTGGCCGGACCACTCAATGAAATGGAGGGATTTGTCTTTGCTAATTTAGTGAGCTGTCTTATTTTGCATTCTCTAATTGAAATTAATTATGTGCCACGCATGGAATTGTCACACATCAGCTGTTGAAAAGTGATTTGCTCAACTCCTTTGTTAAAGTAGAAAAAAGGAAAACAAAAAAGAAGTCTTCTCGTCCTGAAAAAAAAGAAAAGTGAAGAATGAAAACAGGATTGGTGCTTGTTTTACTTGTCACCAAGCCTATGCCAACTTACTTCTCCACGTAGCATGTATGTGCTTCTCACGAATTGCTCTGCTTAATAACATTGGTTATGGATGAAATGTTTCTTCATTGTGAGACTATGAGGTAAATGTATCTTAGATATACATGTGTATGCCCCAGTATGCATATTGGTTATGCCCCGGCACATTGTTTCTTGTTGTGCATTTAGATCTCTGAGCTCTTGCAACACTATCTTTATGATGATCACTCTAATTAATCCTGTCAATTTGACTATTTTGTGGTCTCTAAAGCTTGGTCTACGTCAGACAGGATGTGTAGTCTGCATTTGCTCCTCTTTCTGTGTATATTTACTCGGATAACCAAGTGCAGATGACTGCAATTATACTCTGGTTTCCATATTCAATACGATAAATGAAAATAAAAGAATTTCATTTGCCTTGACATACCTGTATTGAGCAGGTGTGACATGTTTGTTTATACTTTGTATGGATTCTTTAAAGCACACTAAAAATTACCAAACTGCATGTACTTGTACAGATTACTTTTACACACCTGTATCTATGTGTGTATCCGTAGCTGAATTCATTCAGCATGACTCAAGCGTGATTGACTTGCATTATTATATAAACATATTTTCTTGGATGGGGTCGATGGGTGATCAAGAAGGCCCATGGTCGAGGTAGGTGACCTCCATTGCCTAAGGTCCAGCCCAAGTGGTCGAGCCTACTTCATAATCTTTTTACATGCATTATTAGATATTCCATTTCTCCCCCTACACACCTGCACACATATTATCATACTCCAGCCTTCATTAACTATCAATTTGAACAGAATAGCTCGAGCCAAGTTTGATTTTGATGTGGTTGGGACCTGAAGTTGTTAGCTTGATCGTGAGGGATCAGCCGGTGAACCCTGTTAGTTTCACTTCTAGACCTAGTTAAGCAGATAGGTCTTCCAAATAACAAGGGTCAAATCTCTGTGTGGTGAAAAATTGCTGAAGCTTGTATACTAGTCCTTTATTCATGTACATTTCTTAAGACTTACCTATTGGCTAACTAAATAGTAAATACGTGAAACATGTTGATATTCAATTTTGGTCAAATCCAGCTTGTTGTCCGTCTTGCTCTTGATTCCTGATTCATTAGCTCGTTTCTGGAAATCTCTTCTGTACATTCATATAGCTTAGAGATATAATATATAGCTTGAATTTATTTTGAAATTAATCATATCTTACGATAACAAAATGTTACTTTAAACAATTTCAGTACTTTAAACTCATCAGACTCCCAATACCTTTTGGGATTGTCTGCACGAGACCAAAAAAATAATAATATCCGTGGATTGAAATTAGACTTTTCTCTCAATTTTCTTTCTACTGAGCTACGTGACTACAATTTTAAGTCCACGGTGTACAACTATAGCATTAATCTCGTGAAAACTAGTATTATTTACTGTATCACTTGTTTCTTGTTGAGATTGGTGGATGGGTGTAGAGTGGGAAGAAAACTAAAAGTCTTAAATAGAAGCAAATGGAAGAAAACAGTCTTGTAACAAATAAATAAATAAATAAGATGTTGGACTTAACTAGCGCAAACATATTATTAATATGGTGCGATATTATTCGTTTTGGGCAAAGCTTGTATGATTTCCCTAAAATACCTCACACCGTTAAGATTGTGAGGCCTTCTAGGAAAATCTTAACATGCTGTGAGGCCTTCTAGGAAAATCGTGCGGGTTTGGCCCAAAACAGATAATATCATACCATGTTAAGAGTATCTTTGAGCTGGTTGAACATATCAACTGGTATTAGATGTGAGGCTCGGTATGCACACAAAAGAAGTTAGTTGCTGGCTTCAGTTGCCATAAATACTCTAACGATGTGGGCGGCACACAATAAATCTTAGAAATTGACCCGTGGAACTCAGCTAGAGGGGAGACCCGTGGATCATGGTAGTGGACCATGTAGAACTTATTTCAAGGGGGAGATTGTTGGGTGTCCGAACAAAATTCCACATTGGTAGCTAAAAAAATTGGTAATCTACATATAAGGTGTATGAATCTCTTAATGGTGTGAGACCAACTTCGTATGTGCTTACCCAAAACGGACACTATCACACCATCTTAAGAGTGTTTTTAGACCGGTTAAACTCAGCACAAAGCTTTATACATCTCATTCTATCCTATGTATAAAATGCGTAATTTCCATCTTTCTTTTTTATATGAGCTAAAGTAATATACATTATAAAGATTTTAATACTACTATGATAATTTAATTTGTGATAACGTGCCGACAAGTGAAGATTCTAGATTGCATTTTAAACAGGGAATTGAGAGTGCAAAAGGTTAGAATATCACATGAATTCAGGCAGGCCCCTACCAATTAACCCTCAAATTTCTCTTTTTAACTTTACACACTGTCAAGTGTCAACTACCAAGAAAAATAAAGTGTCAACTGCACCTATTTTGCTAGCAAGTCCTTACAAATTGAAATCTTAGGGGCCCAATTAAACAAGTCCTTCTAATTTTCTAATTGCATGTACTGTCAATTTCTTACTCCACTGAATAGTAACTGAGAAAATCTTCTCAAAATATAGTTTTAGAATTGGTATAACGGTCCAAATGGCAGGCAAAACATTGGTAAAAGAAAATGAATCAGCCTAACTTTAGTGGTGTTCAATCACTTTCACTGACAAATGTTTTAGCTACCAAAACTAGAGTCGGAGACAAGATTTTAATCCTACGTATCTGAATTTTAAAATAACGACTTCAAATCAATTAGCGAATTTTTTTTAGTAGTATTTGGCATTTGCTCCAAATCAATTAATACAAGATATGGTTCGACCTTTGGGGAAGAAAAAATCCTGGTATATGGATAATGGAGCGCTTCCTCCTTTGATGAGTTTTACACGGCGAGAATTTAAGTTAGTTGATGTTCCAAAGCGGACACTAAACATTTGGTGAAAAATAAAAAAAATAAATTATTAGGAAAATGTATTTTTTGTACAAATTTATCACTTGACCATAATTAAGTACTACAAATTCTAAACTATTTTTATGATTGGTAAGATTAAATTCTACGTTTGATACAAACATCGAGTACAATTAATTTTTTTAATTATATACTTAATTGGGATACAATTGATTTGGCAAATTGCGTTCAGTTGAAGTAAGCTAAGACAAACATGAGACATATACATCGCAATATGTTTCTGTTTTTGTCCTTTTCTGGCCATAGAACTTCTACATTTTGGTCCATACCATGCAATAAAATAAATGTTTTGTTTACTATGGCTACAGAAATCCAATAAATAAATTTAGAAGAGAAGCAATGAATTATTAGACATGATGTATGCACATGACAATCATTCTATGAATTAAGACAACTTAACGTGAACCAAGCGAATTTTATATAATATAGTGTGCCAGCAACCGTTCCAAGGAATTAAATAAAGTCATTTTTTAAATCTTCTCTTTTAATTTGTAAATTATTAGTTGAATCTTGAAATCAATGAGCAATTCATTACAACTGGACCTTGGCAATGATCAAAGTCATTTTGGTCTAAATAATATACAAGACAGTCATTATAATTGCCATGGAAATATTAATACATCAACCCTAGCTGCCACCCCAGAAACAAGTCATTTTAATTGGTGTATTCCTTGCATAATGATCTGCATTTTTATTTTTAAATCTACTTGATTTTTTTTTTGTGTGTACAATACTATGTTAATGCTAATATTTTTGTAAGAATTTTTTTGAAGAATACATTCACTAGCAAATAGCTATACTAATGCCATGGAGGTTAATATTTTTATCATATTATTTTTCCTTAGAGTTGAGTCTTGCCTAGAGTTTATCTAAAACAGCCTTTCTACCTTAAGATAGGAGTAAAGTATGCATATTTAATTTTACAATTATGGACGGTGCTTTAACCAATTCTGGATATAATAGAGGATCTTTTTTACTTTACCCTGCACCAGAAACTATTTATATTCGGTAGCCGAAAAAGTGCATAAAATTTATATTTTTTGTATATAACATACACAATGTATATATATATATATATATATATATATATATATATATATTGACTATTATTTTGAAAGTAGCTATACAATATCATTTTTCCTATTTCAGGTATTTGACTATTTAAGCGTTTGAAGGGTTCCATATTTTATATCTGAAGATGATATTTTAAAGGCAGATAATATAGTTAAAATACAATTTTGAAAGAAAAAAAAGACAATTTTGATCAGTTGATTGGTTGGTCAATGCCAACCAGAGAAAACGGTGATGAAATAAAAATAAAATATTTAGTTTTTTTTTTGTTTCATTTTAGTGTACCAAAAAAAATCATTGCCATCTTCTCTTTTTATTTTTATTTTTCATCAATAGGATAGGAATAATTGCTTGTGGTCTTGCCAGCTCTATAACACTATATCACATGCCTTTATTCCTAGTACTAGATGGCATACCCGTGCGATGCGCGAACTCAATTATTGCTTTTTTTTTTGTGGAAAAATAATATTGTATAGTCACTATCAAAATATTAACCCAAAAATGTATTTCTTTGTATATATATTTTGTGTGTGTATATATATAATTATATATATGTTATACACAAACACTATACACTTTTTCGGCCATCGAATATAATTCTGGCGCGAGCTAAAACTTAAAAGCCCCTCATTTTTCTTGTTTTCTTCCTTTTAATATTTCTTGATCTATTACTAATTACACATTTATTCGTCTTTAAGGAAAGAAGATAGAAAATAGGTTTTTGTGTGATAACATATAGAATATAATCATGTTTACCTATATTGTTTTTTATGTGTTGCGTTACGTACATTTTTAATCTTTCTGAAATCGTATTTTCACAATTACTTTATAATATTTGTCGAAGTCCGACACTTTATTATAACAAAGATTATACAATACTTCAAGTACAAGTTAGAGTATTTTTACAAAAGTTCTACACTTTTTAATTTAAACAAATACTTCCATGCCACCAAACTTAAAATTGATTTAAAAAAATGACTAAAAAGTTAGTTGAAAAATAAGTTGAGATGTGCTCTTTCAGTATTTTCAATTGTGTTAATATATTGCTTTACTTTTTTTATTATACAAATTTGAATAACAAAATATATTCATTTATTGCCAAATAGATGATGCAAAAATATTTTTTTGGTTCTTTGAAATAATAATCGTGATTTTTGAATTATTGAAAAAATAATAATAACTAAATTTGTATTTTATTCTAGAGACATATTTGGATAATTCATTAAAAATAAATACAATTTTCAATCACACATTTTTTCGAGTTTCATTTGATGTGATTGAGATATCGATTCTCTAGGGTGTAGTACTACTTTCTTTACTATAATTATTTGTTGAGCATTTTCTGAAAATAATTAATTTTTTATTTATGTATTTTTGAAATTTATATAATTGTAGAATTCTTTATTAAAAACAGAGGAAGTACCCGATTAGCTTTGGTCATAGAAGAAGAAGTACAATCACACATAAATGATACTTCTCATGCTGCCTAATATATAGTAAAGAAAAAAAATACCAAATTAGATTATTCTCAAATAATGTTTTATAATGGGAATTATTTTTATATAATTTAAATAAATTTCAATATCCTTTAATAAAAATGGTACTTGAAACTATATTTTATTCTTAAATATATTTTTTTCCTGATTTATAAAGTGTCCAATTGAAATTACAATTTAATGAGAATTTAAAATGATATCAATTGATATTAATATAAGAACATTTTAATAAAAATATACATAAATCATCGCCACGTTTTAAAAAAATATTATTTACCAAAAATATTTAGTAAATAAAACAAATGAAATAATTTTTCTTAAGAAGATAATAGAATTTTATATATAAATGTATGTTACCATAAAATATTTTTATCAAATGAACGTTTAAATTATAAATTGCCTAACAGATAAATCTTTTAGTTAAAAATACTTATTGAAAAAATATTTTTAAACCGTGAAAGTGATAATAGAGAAATAATCTAGTTTCAAACAAATCAAAAAGTAAAAGTAGTCAAGTAATGCATTTAAAGAAGCAAGTTAAGGTTGAGTGGGAAGTGGGGTCCACTAATTCAATAGATTAAGGCCACGTTGATTTTGTTTTCTTCGGTCATTAGGAATCCAAAGGCTGTAACCAAGCTTTTAAGCCTACTGTACAAGCAAACAATGCAGTTATATTTTTGAATGACCATAATGCCCTTGGTCGATCTCCTCCTCTCCCTTCTATATAATATATAATATATATAAACTAGATGTTCTGCACGGGCCAACGACCGACGCTTCAACAACAGAATCCTAGAATACGTGATCAACTTTATTAATTAACACCAAATGTTATGTAGTAAGTTATATACATCTTGTAAGTTAGTCAAAAAGTTAACAGGTGCAGACATTTGCCTTCTCGTGTGTATATCGCCGATGCATCTTCAAATCTGTATTTGCATTCTCGTGTGTATATTGCAACTTCAGAACATCAGTAGTTTGTTTCTTCTAGCTTGCCCGTAGTATTCAAGCAGGTACTGCGTTCGAACATCCTTGTGTTCCTATCTTCGTTCCGAAAACTGCTGGTAGCGCCTCTTGGATCACCAGGCATGATTCCATTTAACTACAAACATAGATAAAATACTTGCATTGTTGAGTAGCTATGGGACAATGCAAAGAGAAACTTATGTATTCTGAGTTACTGGAGTAAAGTTAAAATTTATTACATAAGGTATAACTTTTTGTCAGACAATAATTGTGCAATGTTGTTCAAATAAAACCAATAACTATGGAGAGGAGGGCTAGAAGTAAAGAGCCTATATACATTTCCATATAAGTTCAATTGACAGTTATGTGAAGGAGGGCTTAAGGTTAAAAGCTTATAGCAAGAGCTGACAGAGTAGTTGCCATCATTATCCTTTTTCCGGATCATTCTGTTAAATTCTGTTGTAGGAAGAGGAATTGCATAAAATCTGCAACATTTTATCAGCAATGCACAAAATGTCTTCATCAGTTATCCAGTAACTTAGTTTACATAGATAGATAAGTTTAGTAGAAACATAGTTTTAGTGAGTATTACTATATATTGTCAGCATATCCATGTCTCTGTTAAATGTCATAGAACTTTCTTATTTGATGCACAAATATTGATGCTTTCTCAACAAAAGAAAAAGTACGCACAGATTGTTCATACTTCTGTTCACGACCAAGGCAACAACTGCACATAAAAAGTTTTATAGCAAGTAGTACTATATGTTGTCAGTGTAACCATGCTTCTTGTTAAATATTATAGAAGGTTATTATTTGATAAATAAATATTGATGATAAGTATTCATTCTCAACAAAATAAAAAGTATGGTCAGATTATTCATACTTCTGTTTATGATCAAGGTAAAAGCCGCACATAAACATGAAAAATTAGTAAGTTTGCCAGAACCAAGTTGGTACTCAGATGAATAAGTTAATAACAAGACTGATCAATATAGGCGATATTACTACCTACATGTATCTGTATATGTTGCAATATAGGCAACAATACTACCTACAATGTAAGTGCTACATAAGAAGAAAAGGGAAAAAACATCATTCGGTGTGTATGAGTAATGCTAAGTGCACAGGTATTGATGTTAGATGTATTTGATTTGGATTAATGAAGTTCACTTAGATAACACATCAAAAATGTATTAGAAGAAAAGAATCCACAATCCATGAGATACTGTAATTATAGAGTACCAGGCATTAAAAAGGTATACATATGCAACATCCTATAAAGAAATGAATGAGTCCCTTTTTAAAATACAAAAAGAGCATCAAACTTGACATGCATAGTGCCTTCCAGATGAAAGTATCACAGAACCATCGAAGACAAATTGATGTTCTCCATATGGATATCCTAAAACGCCGGTCCATCAAATTAACCTTAAGCATTATAATTCAACACCACAAACATCCTAACTTTCACTTCTTTCATTTCATTTAAATATGCAATCAACTTGGCTTTGTCTTGACGATTGGCTGAAGCGAGGGTGGCCGAAGCCACGACCTTTGCTTTTCTTAACTTTCTTCTTAGGATTTCCTGTTGTGCAAGGGGAGATTGTTGAATAAATCTTATACTATGTACCTAAACTTCAATAGGACCATCACAATCTAACAACGGGGAAAAAAGGCTTCACATTAACACACCATCACAATTACTAAATGGCAACAGTAACATAATAAATTACTGTACCCCTTTTGCTTTCACGAACAAAGAATTGTTTTAAAGTTCATCGTGACTTACTTGAAAGAGTATCTTTTTGTCGATTACTTCTCTTTGACGCTCATATTTCCAACTTCCTCTTTATAATACGTTTATGTGAACAAACGACCATAGGCTGGGTTTGGTGTCTTTCTTGGAGCTTTCTCTTGTTCCATCCTATCAAACATCAGTTAGGAGGTAGATATTAGTGGAGGCATCACCTTCCACGTACACTTTCAAAGAGACCGAAGAAATTTTAAATCACTAACATGAAAACATTTGTCTCAAAGACAACAATAACGATGAAAAGTAAATATACAAAGTATTTCAATAAAAAAATTCATCATTTTTTAGATTCGACGTAGAAAAGCGTAAATAAAGAAGCTCATAAAAAAAGAAGAACTTCGTCAAAAGAGAAACAGAATAGTGAAAGCAAATGCTCAAAGGAATGAGTAAGCACACAATAATATAAGATGGACAAGGCATATCATCAAATACCATATGCACATAGTCTACTTCAATATTTTTTGTTACTTTATCACGATATAGGAAAGATTGGCTCCTTTAGTGCAATCAATTTTAGCCAAATTTATCTTCTTTGTCTGCATTGTTTCGCTTTCTAATTATCTGATTGGCTTAGGTATCCAATCTATAATTCTAGGCTCGTATACGGGCCAACATTGTAATCTTAATATTGTTGTTTGTCGGTGCTCAATTAATTTTTTGATAAATAAATCGATCATTGTTATATCCATTTAATAACTGATAGAGAATGATATTGGGGATCACAATTTACAATTAATTTATTTTAATAATTTACAAAATATTAAACTATAAATTATAACCTGCTTAAGTTGCTCCAATTATTAACATAAAAAAACTATGTGCTATAATACTCATTTTAACATCAATGTCAAATATAAACATTAAATTGTAAAATTGATTGAATGGTATTATTTCCCCACTATATTTGAATTTTTAACAAGATAATACATTAAAGGTACAAGTGTAATTTATATTAACAATTTTTCTACAATAAAAAACTTATCGATCTATTTGTAAACTACTTTTGAATACATCCAATTTGGTCTTCCAAGTGTTTCAATAGTAAGAACAATCAGTTACCTAACGAAAGTTAAAACGAACAACATCATCCTTTACAATACGACAAAAGTTGAATTTTTTTTTTTATGATTTTACTTTATGTCTTGTATACAACAAAATCAAAAGAAATTTTTAGTACAGTCAACAAAGAGAACTTCACTTGCATCCCTAAAGAGGCAACTTACTACTTCAAACAAAGAGAACCAACTGCATTAAACAAGTATTAACATGATATAAATTGTAGTAATTCAATATAGTAGTTCAAATTATATTTTATTATAACTCGTTTAAAATGATGTTACTGGTGATAAGATAATAAATATCTGATAGAAGTCTATATAAATTATAGGGATTTTAATTTTTTTCTTATTAAGGATATACGAGAAATGTTTTTATTTTTTCTATAGATTTATCATATGTTAATTTTTATAAAGAAATAATATAAAATATTTTAAGACAATTTATAGATTGTTGAAAACTTATCATGGAAGAATGGAGTTAAAACCATATAAATCAAATTTTCACATCAATTAAGTACATAAGAGATAACCTCCTAGAACATATGAACAAAGATCATCACTTAAATTAACTTTTAAGGTTTAACAAACTATAGTTTTTAAAATTACTTTAGAATATTAAACTTTTAGGTTTGAAATCGCCTTCAAATAGTGTGAATACATGAAAACCTTTTAATTTTATTTTTTTAAATTGTGTTAAAATAGTATGGGTAAATATGAAAACCTTTATTATTTGACTCACAAAACTTCAAAAATAACCCAAAATTATATTCATGTCCAAACACAATTCTAAATTTCAAATACCATTTTCACTTGAAAAATCTTTTCACCCTATTTTGGAATTTTACAATTCTTACGTCCAAACGTCCACTTACTATTTATCCAAACTAAAAAGGTCTATAGCTCCCCCCCCCCCCCAACACCCAAATAAATAATTATTTTAATAGCGAGAAATTCTTGAGGGCTAACGGCGGATGGCTCAAATGGGGCTAGCATAACAGGCAGAGGTCGAGCCCGAAGTTTAACTTTATGGGTTCCGAATCTTAGTATGACGACTATAAGTTCTAAATTTAGTATGTGTATAAATTCAATAAATTTATGAATAATGCATTATTAAAGCAAAAGTTACTGGTTTAGCCGAAACCATAGTCGGGCTTCTACACTAGGCTTTTGTTCATAGCAGGATTCGAAGACATGACATACACTCACCCTACACATCACGCGTTGGCTACGTTGCTCAGACTCTTTAAATGCTGCCGGCTACATACATGTCAGATCCTTCAACAGTATACATTTTGGAGCATCCGACACAATTTCGGCAACATATTTGTAGAGTTCGAGCAACATAGATGTTATGCTCTTATCACTAAACCAAAACTTTGGAACAACTACAAAAAAAAAAAGAAGAAGAAGATATAGATATCTAACTCAAAACCAAGAGGATAAATGAGCATGTTGATAAAAGAGACTAAAGATGAAAAAGTCATAGTATTAAAGATGAAAATTGTTCACAAGATAGTAATATACTTATCCAATTCAAAAAAAGATAGTAATATACTTATGGCATCTCTATAATCAAAAGAAGAGTAGCAAAAATTTGTACAGTTTTATGTCATGCAAAGGGGCAAACGACAAAATTGTAATGAGATTGGATGTTTAGCTATAGTTTGAGACAAAAACAGCAGAAAATATTTTCATGTAAACAATGTAGTATCAAATTGCAGAAGGAGAGTGATTTGTTTCTTCAATCTGCTCCTTGTAAGACAGCAAAAGCCTCATTGATCACCCTTTCAGCATCATTAGAAGGCATATTCTGTTGGCTCCAATTCTTAGTTGGACTCGAAAAGCATTGAGTTGGTGTTTTCCTCGAAGCAGAAGACACGATATGGTCGCGAAGATCCTTGATCATTTTGTACCTCTCTATCTCATCTTCACAATCTTTTTTCCAAACCTGAGAAGAGAACTCGAAAATTCCTCCGTTTTCAAGAAAGTTGAACCTCTCCTGCTCGAACGTGTCCACGTTCTCTTTCCCTCCCGCGGTGAATTCCCATTCTATGCCATCTGAAGTTTCCCTCTCTATGGAAATACTTTGTCTTGGAAATTTCTCTGAAATGGACTTCCTCCCTTTACTTTTGTCAGAAACCGAAAATCTCTTAGGATCATTCTCAAGGGTACTTCCCCATTGATAGCTTTTCGTGTTATCATCCATGTTTAATTCAATTGAATGTAGATCACTATCAGCTGAATCATCATCATCATCTTCTTTATTTACTACTTTCCCATTTCCCTTCTCTTTATCTTGGTAATAACATGTGGTTGGAAGTGTTTCTCTCAAATGTTTTTCGAGTTGCTTGATTCTTTCATAATTAGGAGAGTCATCACCACCTTGTTCTTGTCCCTTTTTGGATCTCAAGTAAGCCTCAAGCTCATTCCTTAGCTTATCGACAACTGCATTTTTCTCTTCGAATTGATACTTTGCTTCTGATAGCTTCATTTGAACTCTTTCCTCGCGTAAAACGTCAGCTAGTTGAAGCATTTCCCTTTCCTTCTCAACTTCCTCGCAAACTTTAGCTGATTGTCTCTTCAATTCTTCTACCTCAGCTCTATCTTCTCCAATACCTCTAGCTAATTCATCGCATACTTGCTCCAATATCTCTCGTGCCCTCTTTTCGCCTTCAAGCTCTTTGACAGCCTTTGACAGACAAATTTTCGTATCAGCCAACTCCTTACCGAGCTTCTTGTTTATTCTCTCGGTTTGCTTCCTCAGCTTCTTCTCTATCTTGAGCTCCTTTGCTATAGATGTAATGGCAGTGTGAATCTTGTCTTGCTCTTTTAACTTCCAAGCCGCCTTTTCTTCTTCAAATTGCTTCAAAAGGACATCAACTTCGCCGTTGTTATATCTTTGTTCGTGAATCAATTTAGTCACCTGAATACACGCACGATCAAGCTCAGCTTTTATAGCCGAGAAAAGAGATAAGCACGTTGATTGATGCTCAGTAAGTCCCCATACGCGATTCAAAACTTTCAGCAGTTCCTTAGACGCGGAGAGGCCATTCCTTACATCCTTTAACCGATGTTTGTTTACTGTCTGTGCATGATTTTGTTGTGTCTGATCAACCTGCATAGCCGGCAGATGTATAATATATGTATAACTGTGTATAATCAATATGTAATCTACGTATACCGACTAGAAAAAGTAAATATTTGAAGCAGAGTAGCTAAAGAAAAGCACCAGAAAATGGAGGGCAAAAACTTAGGTTAGCCTAAAACAAGAATATTTTTGTGACTATATATTAGTACCATTTTGCAGATGTAGAAAACAAGTAGCCTATGACAAACAAAGTTTACAACCTACTATATCAATTCAATGTTGGAAAACAAACATATGACATGTTGAATCTGATGGTACCTGAAACAGGACCAACTTGCATTATTGGTCCCTTTCAAGGATAATGAAACATTTGTCCATTTCCTAAAATAAAACTTTGAAGAAGCCAAGGGACATATCCAAGTGCCATTTATGTCATTCATTATGATAAAACTTTGAATGGCTCTTCTTACCTTGCTATTTCAAAGAGTAGGGTAAGGATCAGACACTGTTTTGTTTTTACTTTCAGAAAAATCTATGATAACAAACAACAATTATTATGCCTCAACTCTAAACAAGTTAGGATTTGACTATGTGGATCCTGGAGTGTGTGTTGCTTCATTTAAGTTCATCTCTGTCCAATATTATAAAAAGTAAAAAAAAAAAAAAAAACTAAAGCCGAATGACAAAACTACAACTATAACAACAACAAACCCAATGAAATCTCACAAGTGAGATCTGGGGAGGGTATTATGTCATAGACCTTACTCCTATCCTACGAGAATAGAAAAACTGTTTTCGATAGACCATCGGCTCAGAAACGCTAACAAAACTAATAGACCTCAAGTAAATATAGTAACATGACTAGAACTTAATCTCAGTTAGTTGCAGCAGCCAATAACAGCAACAACCCCTCCAAGAAAAAGAAAAGAACACAAGAGTAGAATTATCCAAAATATTTTTAAGTTACTGCCATAGAATAAGTCAGAAACAGTGTATCCAACTAAAATAGATTATTTCATTAAATAATACTAATAATAGGAAAATGGTACCTCAATTAAGCAACCATTTTGGAGAGTGAAATCAGTCTGCAAAAGTTTCTGAGAACCAATTGAAGTTCTTCTTCTATGACTTCCCACTTTAGATCTCTCCATTCTCTGCCAAAATTCACCATCAATTTTATAAACAACATTAGCAAAAACTCATACACATAAATTTGTCCCCTGGAATGACTAAGAAAAAAAGAAGCCAATTTTTTTCAAGAAAATTAGAACCCCACCTCAGAAACAGGACTATGAGATAATTGGAAAGCAACAGAATCAAATTTGGATGATGACTTAGCAACCCTTTCCACTTCATCAAAATTCACCTCTTCCTTTTTATTAGGTGTAAGAACACCATTAATTTCCCACAAAGTAGCACCAAGTTTTCTTGCTGAAACTGAAAATATTTCTTGCCCTTTTTCACAACCAATACCTTTTGCTGCTGTTGTTTGCTGCTGCAGAATCTTGAATGACTTACTATTACTATCATTTTGTAATGATGGTGATCTTGAATTATTCATTTTCCACATTGGTACTGGTGTACTTGACCCTCCTTTTTTCCCAACTAATATTGCCCTTTTTAATCTATAACTTTGTATTAATGAAGATGAACTTGATGTTGATCCTCCCCTTTTTCTCACCTTATTGTTGCATTTTCCTCCACTTCTTCCATCTCCATACAAATTTTGCCTAAGCATTTCTTTTTTTGGCCAAAAAAAAATATATTAATGAATTATATTGGCACCTAGTTTTTCAATCAAAGCCAAAGAATGACTTTGTTGGGATAGGAACAATATTTTTATAGATCTAAAGGTGTAAATATACCTTCAACAAGTTGGCAAATTTGTTCCCTTTTGTACTTTGAACTACTATATGTCTGTTGAATATTTTCTTGGGAATGAAAATTAAGAACTTTTATCAGTCAAAAAGATAGAAATTTGAAGAAGTTGAAGAAGATCCAAGAAAAGAGAAAAAAAAGAAGAATTTAGAAGGTACAACTTTAAACTTTAGTGTAATTTGAAGATACTAAGGAAATATGAAATAGTAGTAGTAGTAAATGATTGCCATGCAAATTAGAGCCCCCCCTTAAAGTTTTGTTTGGCCTTTGGTTTCAAACTTCCAAAGAGGGAAAAAAAGAGACATGAAATAAAGAAAGAGAGATGTAAGAAAACTGTCAAAGAGGAAAAACACAAAGGCAACATCAAGTCTGAGGAGTGACTGCTGCTTTCTTTTCATGAAAAAGGAGAACAGTTTTGTAGGGGTTGTGTGCTGTTTTCTTTCCATGAAAAAGGAGAACAGTTTTGTAAGGGGGGGGGGAGAAGGGGGGTGTGTTTTTTGGTAATAAAAGGACAAGGGGATGTGCACCGATAATATGTATTAGTAGGTTAGTAAGCAGTTTGATCGTCTTTTTTTACTAAATTTGTATTTTCTTCCATAGTATTACCCTCGGTTCCCTGTGTTTAGATCGATATTTAGGACCCGTTTGACCATAGATTTTGTCAAAATAAATTTGGATTTTACTTTGCAAACACATGTTTGGCCGTAGATTTTGCCTACACTTTGGCAAAGTCCAAATCCAAATTTCAGATCCCAAAACCAACTCAATAGCTAGTTTTGGGTCAAAATATGGGGCATTTGCATCTATACCCGCTTTTTATGTCACGTTTTAACTTGTGTCCGCTTTGCAAAAAAAATTGCAAGCGTAACCGCTTTTTTGCATAGCTTCAGCATACGGGGCTAAAGTAGCAAATGCAATCATGCAAAACTTCAGCATTCTAGTAGCTGGGCCTGAAGTCAGCTCTAGAGCCGAAGTTTTTGTTTTGTAACTGGCGAACTTCAGCTCTAGATCTGAAGTTTTTGTTTTTGTAACTGGTGAAATTCAGCTCTAGAGCTGAAGTTTTTGTTTTGTAACTAGCGAACTTCAGCTCTAGAGCTGAAGTTTTTGTTTTGTAGCTGACAAACTTCAGCTCTAGAGCTGAAGTTTTTATTTTGTAACTGGCTTATGGTTTCCGCTATTTCTGGAATTTCTTGCTATCAGAAGCAAATCCAACCACTCAGCAAATAGTTTCTACAGCTGAAACACAGAGCAATTAGTTTCTTCCACCAGTGATGATGGAGTGTCAACCATCATATCAACTCTCCTTTTCGTTGCTTTCGCTGGCTTATCCATTCTCACTAAGGGGTAATTAATTATAAGTTTCTTAATTTTTCTTTAAAGTTGAAATTATGGTTGTTGTTAATTGTGGATTTTCTTTGTGTGAATATAGGTTATATACATAGCCGTAACAAATTTCTTACAGAAAAGGGAGAAGGAGAAGTTCGAGAAAGAAGAGGCGGATATAACTTTGAGGAGGAGAAGGAGGAGAAATGGGGCTTAAGTTGTTTAAAAAGTGGGTACAAGTTAAAAGCTTTTTAAAAAATGGGTATAGGTTAAATAGAGGCGACCAAATAGGGCGTCCTGTGCAATTTTTACCCAAAATATCACTATTACATTTTTTAAAAATTGCCCCAAACTTTTGTATTTTATAAAAGAGCCCACCATTTATAATTTTGTAACAATGTTGCTTCGTCTTCTCGGTCATCTGATAGTGTATTATGTAGTTGATTATAAAAATGATAATCTTGTACCAAATTTATTTATGTTCAGGACTATGGTTTGCGATAATATAATGAGTGTTATTGATAATGGTACTGTTTTGGTATTTGTGATAGTTTTTAGAACTTGTAGGTATAAGTTATGTTTCATGTTTTTCCAAAATAAATTTGGGAAATATGTTTTGAAAACTGATGTCCAAACACATTTTCATCTTCAAACCAAACTTCACCCAAATCAGATTTTTCAAAATAAATTTAGAAATTTATGGCCAAACGCTAGCTTATTACCTGATGTTTCCTTTGCTTTCTTTCTATTTTTTCTGGTTGTCACTGAAGGATTGCATATAGGTGTTCGTAACATGCAGCGAAAGACAATAACAATCCTAGACAGATCTTTTCGTTTTTAAAAATTTATTTACATGTCAATAGATCGGATCTAAGACGTACCTGGTGAATAGAGTCTTGTTTTAAAATTTCTTCGATAGTGCGAAGACTCTATGCGTATCCACACCGAGACCGATCCTTGCTATCAACTCTTTGATCACTGAAACCCGCAAACAAATTGAACGAAAAATTGTGCTGAAATTTTTCTCAAAAACTTCGAAGCAATAATAATAAGACAAGAAAACAATTTTCCTCTGTCAAAGTTATTTCTCTCGACTGTGCGGCACTTCTTGTGAATCAAAAAAAAAAAAAAAAAAACCTTGGCCACGATATATAGGTGATATATATATAGAGCCAATCACCAAATCTTTCCCAAGTCAATTAAGGAAAACTAAATTCGGTGCAGGGGCGGATTTAGGGGGGCGGAAGGGTGTTCACCCGAATCCCCTTCGCCGAAAAATTACGCTGTATATGTAAGACAAAATTTGTTTTTTACCTCTATATATTATGTTTTGAATCCCCTTGACGCCGTCCAAAAGCATAGCTTAGTGGTTAAGGGGGTTCAAAACCTTTGAAAGGTCATTGGTTCTATTCCAACAAGCAATTACCGTTCTAACTTTTTTCTTTTTTTGAACACCCTTGACAGTAATCCTGCCTCCGCCACTAATTCGGTGGATTAGTAGTAACTGAACTTTTCCATATTTTACTATTGAAAAATCCAAATACCATTCACAATGGGAATTAGTGGCCGACGAGTCCTTCTGGACTTACGTAAATCCAAGTTTGGATTTGATTTATGATTCTTCATTAATAGTATATACATATTCTTATATACATATAAGTATATATATGTATATAAATATTATTTATGAGTATCACATATATATCACATATATATTTCAATCAAGAGTTATAATTTTTTCTATTCCAAATAGAAAACTTCAATTTGTTCACAAATATTAGCTATATCCTCCGTGCTAGCAATGAATATAATAATATTTCAATTAGACTAATAAATAAATTTATTTGACTAACTAAATTCCTTAATTTAATTATCAAATAATAAAGTAATTAATCCTTTAGCAAAGATCAGAGCACTCGTTAGTGTGCGACCCCATAGGTTCAATACTAAGCCGGTAGTAAATTGATCACATCAATATACTAATTAAGGATGACGTCTAGCAACATTCCTTAACGACGGGATAGAATGAAGTATACAATTTACTTTCAAGAACCAGTAGAATAATAATGTAGTATTTCCTTCTCTCCTTATAGCTCTGGATCGCCCTAGGATATGGTTTAACTGTCAAATCCTAATAGACGACCAACTATGTGTTCATGTCAAATATAATCGACCATTGAATGACCTAAGAAACTCATTTCTTCTTTCATTCAATTGCCCTGGCCAAGATCTTAGTTTGGTCGTTTATAATTCATGACAACATGGAGCTTAAACTCATTACCAAGAGTTGACAGATTCTATCTTGATCAATGACTAATTCTACAAGTATTTAATCATACCCAATATCCTTTCAACTATCGCCTTAGGGCCATAGGTGTCTAGTATCAAAGCACAATAAATAACTTTTCAATTACTATGACGATCTCAGGTCAAAGGAAACTCTTACATCACATTTTTCAAGAGAACATCCTATTGACAGTTTATGGTAATTCTAACCATTAGGAATTATCCAATGAGTCGGTTCAATGATCATATCTCTATATGCATCATCTATCTATGTGATTTAGTTAATGAGGTCAACTAATCTTTATCCCATATAGACGATCACATAAATATTGATCTAATCGAATTACTAATATCCAAATTAATAATCCTAAGATCAAGAATAAATTTAGATTAAATTATAAGAAACTTTACTCTCATTATCATGATCTCCATCACAATGTTAAGTCTCAAAATTTAATCAAGGACCTTATCAAATTAATCAAGCAATTAATAACAATGATAAAAAAATATCAAATGCCATATATTTTAATATCAAATAACGTTCACAAAAATATGTTCAAATCATCAAATATGATATTGGATCTAGGGCATATCTACTATATCCCTAACAGTCACTACTATCTCGCTTTCCATAGTTCTTTGTCATAACAACTGTGATTTTGCCTTACTGAGCCGAGGGTCTTCCGGAAACAGGTCTGCGTACATACTACCCTCCCCAGACCCACTTGTGAAAATACACTGGATATTTTATTGATAATATGAATAAATAATTTTTATATTTAAGTTGACATATAAGTTTTATATTTCAGATGACATATATTGCCGTAATATAACCGATACACAATACTAAACTTATAAAAATGCTTTACAACTTCATTATATAACTTAAATACTTTGATTATTAGTTTTTCATGCTTGCCATGCACTATATCATTAAAAAGGGTCATTCTTGCCGTATAATTTTAATCTTTACCTCATTTTCTTTAGATCTATTAAGAGTCTAAATAATTAGTTAATCCTTTTAATATATTTGCAAATCTATGATGAGTAAATAGATAGTGACGATACCGAAGGTGTTATTTTTTTGTGGTTTAGTAGAGAGGATAAGCCAAAAAGTTGAAAGAACATGTTGTCAAAAATAACATGTTATGTTCTTTTAATTTGTCAACTGTCATCAAACATTCTGAAAAGGATTATGCATCGATCTAATCTAACCTACTTCCTCTTAGTATTAACTTTGTCACCAATAGAGATAATAAGTAATAGGCAGTGATTGGAAAATTAAGAAAGCAATTAGACTACTTAAATCAGACAGAATCATCAGCCTATGTACCACTTCTTTTACTCCCTATAGTCTATTTATATTTTAAGATAGAGGGTTTCAACTCAGCATAAATTAATGGTCACTTTTTAAATTATATGACATATATATTGTTAGGGAGTTTGTATAGGGTAAAATATGTTTATATTAAAGGAATTTTTACTTCCTATAGCAAAGGTTAATAATTTATTTATTTTAAATAAATATTCTTTTAAAAAATTATATTCCATAGCTACCTTTTGATTTTTTATAGCCAAATATCTATTTATGGTTATCTCCTATCTTTAAGCCATAATATAAGCTTTGTATTATTTTTCTCCCTCCCCTACCCCATATCTATTCTCTATTCTCTCTCTCATCTTTCACCTTAAGCTTTTCAACCACATGCACAAAGCCTATAAATTCTCAATCTGTTTCAGTAGCCGAATCCATCGAACATTTCTCACTACTCAATCAGAACCAGTGTTAAGCAGTCCCGTCCCAACTCAAGAAAACATCACCCGTTTAATTTTAGAACTAAAATCTGCAACTAAAGCAGTTCAAACCTTTAGAAGCTGTTCAACTGAAGCTGTTCAAGCCAATATCTTTCTGCGTTGATTTGGGAATACAATAGTGAGGCAAGGCAAGGAAAACCCTATATCTGAACTTGAATTAGAATTGAAAGGCTTAAGGCTAGGCACAAATGAGTAGAAATAGCGATTTTCTCCATTTTGGAGTAGAAATTGAGAGGAAAAGAGGGAATCTAGGGAAAAAGGGACCTTTTCTTTTTTGGGTTCTTGATTTGGTTCTACTTATCCTCCAGCTCGATGAGACGACATTAGGGTTGTTCTTGAACAGAGACGACGGAGTTTGGGGCTGAGCAACTTGAATTTTCTGTTAATATCTTTCAATGTATCTCGCTGTATTTCCATGTATTTCACTGTATTCATTATCTTTTTTCATTGTATTTCAATGTATCCCGCTGTATTCTATGTATTTCATTGTATTCACTATCTCGCTATATGCCATGAATGTATTCATAAGTTTTTTTTAATTAATATAATTTATGTATTTAGATGTGTTATATAATTTCTCTGAAGATTGCTATGTTTTTGGGGTATTTTTCGGTTGAGAATCTTTTTTTATAACTGATGTGTGTTATAATTGAGTTTGTTGAGTTATATTAGGAGTCTATTATGTTAATTGATTCACTTTCCGTTTTAAAAACAGTGTAATCCCCTATTTCACGTCGTGAATACAGTCGAATACAATAATTTGTCCAGCTGTAATCCCATGTTTTACTCCATGAATAAAGTCGAATACAACAACTGATTAGCTGGACTTCCCTGATTCACACCTATTTTTGCTACTGTATTCATGAATACAATAGTTTAAATACATCAAATACATCTTATAACCACAAAAAAAGTATTTATAATCCGTAATATAGCAAATGGTATCTATAGATGACTAATTAATGCTAAAAGATGGTGCTTTATGAAAATTTCTCTATATTAAATGCTCGCATGATAAAGCGACACGTGCAAGAGCCGAAGACAAAAGATAATCAAATCTGAAAACAACGACCTCGTTTATTATCGGAGAGAAGGGTATTCATAAAGGCGAAATAAATATCTGCCACCCGGTAATATTTAATAGAGAATATTCTACAGCATTAAATACATAGTTCGTTATAGAGAATATGACACTTACTGCCTACTGTTATACATTCTTCAATGACCCTCATAATTATCATTAAAATGGGACTTGATCCTAAGACTTTGTTCTTTAGGTGCAACTATAAATAGTGAGCTCTACAACCCTTGTAAGGGGCACGAATTTTTTGATAAACCTTACAACCATTGTGGGCCCCTTTCACACGTGATTATCGTCAGCTCAAAAAGTTATACACAATTTATATGGAAATTTCCCTTCTTTTTTTTTTTCTCTTTTTCTTGTCCTCTTAAAATGGAAAAAAAAAAAAACCCTTACTTTGATGAAGTCTTAACCTAATAATTGGGTTACGAGGTCTAGAATCTATGCATGTGATTTTTTCCAACTTTTTATTCTTTGTATTAGTTACTAGCTAGTGTATGTTAGTTTCATCGGGGATGAAATAATAAAATGAGACTAGTTTTTTTTTTTTTTTTACACTTTTAATATATTTGGCTGGTCGGCTAAAATAATTATTGCTTCAAAAAATACACACTGATCATGTATGAAATATGTATATTTTTTGTATCTTAATATTTAATATGTAAAAGATATATATTTTACGGCTATTATTTTAGAGGGCGGCTACACAATATGAATTTCCCTTTTTCTGATATAACTCTCTATACGGGTGAAACCAGGGCTAACACACACCCCGATTTCCCGGTGGGTCAAACGAAGCAAGGATATGACTATATGGGATCGGAATTGAAGCTGGGAACTTCATGTATCGAGGCCCGAATGAAATGCCCGCCACCGGGCCTGATAAGACAACACTCCCCGAATCCAAAATGAGCTCCGAGACCTCGGAAAGCATGGCAACGGTTGCACACACCTAACAGAGGGCTGTGATATTCGCACCCCACCGGATATCACGGCGCAGATCTCGCCTGATGTCGGTAGCGGATCAGTAATTGACGAGAAATGAGGATTTTTACCTTCTTTAGAATTGTACTAGGGATGAAACTCTCTTACTATATAAAACGGAAGCTTTTTATTCAATAGGACACAGTATAACACGCAAACCAAGGCAATACAAATTCATTTTTCTGCTCTCTAGCTATTGATAAGTTTTTATTTTACTGTATTTTTCATATACATTTGGCTTCAAACCAAGGATCCAATCGAGAGTAAAATTGCTGTTCAGCGCAAATCCGAGTCCGGCCGTAACATCACAATTGGTTTGATTATTCATTCTATATTTAACTCGTTTATCTAACATTTTTTATTATTTGTGTTGAATCAATCCACATATCCATAAAATCGAGTATAAATTTAATTGTTATCCGTTTTAAGGGTATACAAACTCACTAGCTTACCATTCAAGTTACAGTTTACATTAATAACAAATTATATAGCTTCGTCTCTCCAAGAAGTTGTCCATTCGGGACACCCGATAAAATTGGAGCGATATAGAAAAGATTACAATTGGAGAAATGGTCTCTACAAGAAGTCTTGGCTTTAAATTATTATGATATATATGTTATTCAAATTATCGTTAGAATTTGAGAGTTTCTCTCTGGTCGGTAGTTAACAAAAATACTATTTAATTGAAAATTTGAAAGAAAAAATGAGCAGATGTAACAAACCAGTCCTTCAACACTTCTATTACTTCAACAGTGACAAGAAATTATAACTAAACTCAAAACTATTACAGGAATTAGAGATAGTAAACTGAAATACAAAGGAGAGAGAAGAAAGGATGAGAAGCTATTGAGAATGGAGAGGATCAGAGAAGGAAGACGAGGAGAAGCAGTCACTTTTCTTCACAATAGGCATAATCCCAAATAACCGATCAGTCCCCCTTTTAACAGAACTATCCTTGCGTCAAATACTCAACCTGGATAACAAATTAATCTGGCCCTATTACATGTTCTTGGCCCAAAAGCTCTTCTCAGCCCAATAGCTACTTGTGAGACATTGGGCCAGAGCTGGTTCATAACAATACTCCCGTCCTCAATAAGAACCATGTCCTCAAGGTTCGAGTCAAGAACGGTGATACTCGCTAGCTCCCAACTCATTATCTCAGAACCAAGGCATGCTTTGTGACTTGACCAGAATATGTGATATAACGCATCTGTTATGAACCAATCAAACCTTTGATCATTGTGGCTCTTAGTAGATAGTAGCAGAGATCTTAACTTGACCTGCCATACATATTCATATGACCTTGATTTCCATCTGTTAGAGTCAATTAGCAGCAAGCTAAATGAGAGAACCAATGCAAATATTCTAGTGGCGAACCTCCACAAAAGCATGAACTCGGTTAAATGGAAATTGTTCAGTGTGTTGGCAAAGTTTACTTCACATTGGACGTGGTTGTGATGATAAAAATCGTGTGTTTCCTTTGAAAGCTCCATAGGCCACAACAACACTGGAATAAACAGTAGAATAGAGACTGCTATAATAATAATATCGGTGACATGATTGAGCTCCACAACAACTTCATAATTTGTACCATACTCGATTGCACTCCAACCTAACATAGTACAGACAAAAGATTGAGTGAATTTAAGTTGTAGTGCAGCTCATTTATTATGATAACCCTCATTCAAATATTTACACATAGTGAATCATCATACTTGCCATCCAACAGATCTGATATTCCCCTCCATCGTACATTGTCATGCCTAGGCATTTCCACAATATCCTTACGTCTCTGCCAAGGGGAAAACCATTTGTCTAAATGGACAATTCTAGGTGAACTTTCCACAAAGTAAATCAACATCGAAAAAGAAATATAGTAAAGATGCTCCCAATTGACCTTAAAATGTGCAGATTCAAAGTCAGACTCAACTTGTTCCATGTCACCCCATAGCTTGTAAAAATTTGGTTGATTAACCACAATATACCAGTACTTCTCATTTGGAAATTCCTCTAGAAAGTTCTTAGTCAGAATAAAGGTAAATCCCAAACTTGACAACGTGTTAGTGAATAGACTTTGTGACTGAACACCAGTGGGGTCATTCAGGCTTGAGCGAATTGCAGTGACAGTACTAAAGAAGTCCATGCCGAGAATAACACATACAACTTGTACGGTACACACGAATTCAAGGACCTTATGTTGTCTCTTACTCTTATGGCTCTTGTCCTCAAGGTTTGGGGCAAGAACATTATAAGTAGTGCACTCCTCACCATAAGCTCTGTTGAACTCTTGGATCTGCAGCAAGGAAGAAACATGTGGATGCTCCTGGCTTATGATAAAGTGGTATACATTGAAAAGCTCGTTCAGCTTTGCAAGCAGATCTAGAGCTTTAAACAGACAAGGACGGGCACAAGAAACAGTCACAACAATCCATATAACAAAATCAAGTGAAGTCATGTAGTGCAAGAATCCTAAGCAAATGCAGTCACTATAGTTGTTTGCTAATATGAAGATGGCTAGCGTGGGAAATCTGGCATAATCAAGATAAGGACCGGGATCAAAGATAATATACGGCGAAGCAGACCTTGCCTTCTGAACTATACCAAATAGAGCAAACAAGAGTCCAACAGCTTTATCGACTCGAACATGCGGTGATTGCTTGTAGTAACTTTCAGCTAATACCTGGAGCCCTCTCTGTATTTTCTGCTCCCAAGCACACTCTTTGGATTTAGACAACAAGAATCCTGGAAGATTGCGGTCCTTGTAACATATTCGTAGTGGTTGTGATGATCTTTGGAGCCTTAGATATAACTTTAGCTCTCCCCTGGTGGCCAAAATATGGGTTCCCAAGGTCAAAGGCAGTAGACAAGCAAAGGGCTTTTCCAACTTTGACCCATTCTGGTGTATCCAAGCAATTCTAATATGTTGGGCAGACTTTCTATTGCAGGAGCGACCACAAATCATTTTCAAAATTCTAACATTGGACACAAGCACAACAAGAATCACATCATCTCCAAGCAGAAGAGTGGCATTGCTACAGATCTGCTCATATGAAGCACTAACATAAGCAAAACGCAAGGGCCTGATAGCTCCTCTTCTAGTTGGGGAATTCACATCATCAGAAGTAAATGCAAGTGCTAGCTTACTTGACTGGACAGACTTCATAGATTCAAGAAGCATATCATGGAAACTACTATAGACAGTACAAAAGACTCAAGCACAGTGAGCATGTTCCTGTAAATCATGTCATCTAATATCCATCTCCCATTGTCCAACCAACTAACTTTTCCATACACACACCTATCCAGCAGAATAATCACTAAGAAAGCTAGAGAGAACTTACTAGCCTTAGGTCGCTGCCAAGTGTCAAACCAAATGGCTATATGGGAATTGATATCATGTTGGAACCACAACATATATTTAAAAACTCCCCCATATTTTGTCAAATGTTGCCTGCTTGGATTTGAGGGTGTAAAATGGTCCTCTAACCTCCTTTGAGGTGACTGTACCCTGATTAAAGGAATAGCACCCGAGCCAGGATCAAAAAGAAAGTCTAATCCAAATTCATCATGTGAAAACTGATGCAAATGAGACATCTCCGCTAAGCACTGGGCAAGCCCAAGTCGATGCCGAGGGCAAATTATTTTAGGATGTTCTATAAGCAATTGATTCCAGCAACCATATCCCATATCAAATTCAATGGCAAGAATTGGAATTTTTGCATTGGATTTAACGCTCACTAGACACCAATAGTACTGATTTCTTGAGAGAGCACCGGATTGGCGTGGCTAACAACCTCCGTGATGAGCGTCGTACCGGTTTCGTTTCTCTGAATAACTTTGCCAAACATTTTATCTGCGTCAGTTTCAAAAATATCAGCAGCTTCTTCAGTGGATATCCATGGTGATATATCATCCAAAAAATCAATTCCTTTCCTATGAGGAGATTTGTCAAGTATCTGAACTACAGTGTGCCTTGAATTTTCCTTCACCATCGCGCAGACTTGCTGGTCCTCCTCTAATTTGCCATCATTTGAATCAGAGTTTATCTCTGTTGCCTCGAAAATCCCATCATATTTCATAGGCAAAATCTCTGTAAAAACAGATTGTTCAATCTGTTTAGTCATGAGAAAATCTCGTTGAATACTTTTAGCAAACCATTGGGTATCGCTATCTCTAGCTTCTTCATTGTTGATTGGAGCATCTGATTGCGCCTCGATGATTACTTTGGGAAAGCAGCTATGTAACATTTTGTCGAAAATCTTAGGGCCAGGGTTGGTTCGTAACAGCAGAAAATGATCATAATTGGAGATTGACTAATAAAAAGGACAAATTCAATGAACATAATGCAGAAGGTGAGGGAATGTAGATTGATTCAATCATAGATTTATTACCAAAATGGGAGGGAAAAAAGAAATCATATTATTGATTTCGTGATAGCGTAATGGCAAAGGTGTTGTAAACAAGCTCTACTGCTCTAGTAATGGAAATTTAGAAATATCAAAATAGATAGTTTTATTAGTAGCTACTAACAGATCTCCTCGTGATTTGGCTGAGGGGCTTATCGTGAGAGGATTTCTTGTAACTAATTAGAGGAAATCATGTTATTATTTCCAGAGAATCATATGCTTCCTTAAGTTTTCCACGATGCTGATTCTCATTTTGATTTTTTTTTTCTAAGGTAATTGTGAACTTGTGGCACAAAAGACCTCAATTTTACATTACTAAACAGCTCTTTTCTGACCAAAAAAATCGACGGAATGTGATTGCTTTTGGACGATTATTGACCAAAAACCGATCGAATTGGATGAGTCGGAAAAATACTGGTCAATTAATTCAAATCGGTCAGTAAAATTGATTGATTTCGATTAATTTTTACGGGCGGTATTGCCGATCAATTTTTTCGGTCAAAGTGTTAATTTTTGGGGAAAGAAAGCAACAATAACTACTAGAATTAAAAAAAAAATTGTAGTAGTATAGTGTACACAAAATTTATTATTTTCCCGAGTCTCATTAAACCTCTATCTCTACTGCTCGGAGAATATCTAAATCAAAGTTGAAAAAAAAGTATTTAAAGTTAAAATTGTGAAAAAAGTTTGTGGGAGTTGAACCTGTTTCGAACAGGAACTTCAATTAAGACAAAAAGGTTTTAAGATTTATAAGTGGAAATAAAATTTCACTTGAAATACACTTTTAAACAAGAATTTTTATATTTGAACCATAGTCATTCAAATAAGTATTTGCATCTCTCACAAGCCCCCTACTTTTTGTTCTTAATACAGCTTTAATTTTGTACTACTTGTATTAATTTATATCGCTCATTCTTTACTTTATTGCCTTATTTTACAAATTATGTTGTGATTGGACTACTAGTGCCTTATACTTCGTAATTGTTGGAGTTTTAGTCGTCTCCACAGTAGAATGAATATTACCCCGTAGTTTGTATTATTGGTGAGAAGAAAAACTACTATTTTAGTAAGTAGATATATTTCTGGGAAAATAAAATTTTAACAAAAAAAAAACAGAAAGGAAATTAGGTCTCCATTTAATTTTCTTACTTGTCTCCGATCAACTTGTTTGTATTTTCCTATTTTTCGGGTTTCTTTTTAACAAGATGTTATGTTGAAGCTACTATTTTCTAAATTAATACTTTAGTAACTTGGTGAAATAATGAAATAGTGTGCATTTATAACATAATAATACCGTTGACACCAAATAGACCTCCCGAAGTTTTCCGTTGCAAGAATTGATCCCAAGAAATAAATGTGGGACTAATATATACAATTACTCCTATATCTTATCGAGATTAAATAATTGGTAAAAAAGGAATAAACAATTTTAGAACTTATTTCAGATACCATATTTGGCAGCTTCTTTTAAGGTTCAGATTGTTATTATGGACTTAATTAGCCAACTTAACTACCACTCTTCAGTTGTGCACTTTTTTTTTTAATTTAAAAAACCTCTTTTTGCATCAAACGTTGTTTCCAATAATGGACCAAATAATTAACTACCAAAACTACTTGTATAAACCAAATTAACGTCTTCCTTTGTTACAAATGGACCACTCTATATTTTGCCCTATACTTTACATAATCATCGACTATAATTGACAAAATTCAATGCCACAATAGTCATGTTAAAATGTAGAAGACCAATAATATAAAATACATGAGATTTTTTGTAAGATATTTTTATGTTACTTTATTCAAATTATATCTTATTATTTGGTATAGTCTCCACTCTCCAATATAATTTGTTTGTTTTTGTATTCTGTCAAAAGGTTTTTCCCACATTGATCAACTAGCAAAGCTACTTGTACTAAACAAAATTAACATCTTCCTTTTTTATTAAATTATAAATGGACCACCCTATTTAGGCTACTCTACATAGTCACGTTACCAAATATCGCGACTAAAAATTCCACAATGTCGTCATTGGTAAACCTTGTCAATGAGTCAAATTAGGTCTAAACATTGGGTCCAGAGGCTAAATATTTACCGTGAAAATAGTAACAACAATTAAATTTGTAAATGGGACTCTAAAAATACGTGATCTATTCCCGAGCTAGTTGTTAAAGCAGTTAATGCTAAGAACATGAGGTATAAGATAAAATGCGAGTTAAGGTGAGGCAGTAATCAAACCAAAGGGGCATGTTGCCCGAGCTCGAAGATGGTCGATGGGACCTCGGGATCGGCGTTGATATCGATCTCGGACTATCGGGGATGGGATAACAGTTAGAAGTATGATTAAGCAGGGCTCTATGTTGCCAATATTAAACGATACGGTGAAGAAGAAGTAAGAAAATAACATATACGAAGGAGGTCTCGAGCCTGCGAGGATGAACCACTTAGAAGAAAAGAGTGAGAGAAATTATTACACTTGTGGAGAAATGGAGTAACATAAGCCCTTTACAAGATGGTATGGGCTCCTCTTATATAGGCGAGGGAACCCCGCATGATACAGAATGCATCAAATGTAAAGATACGGGGATGAGACGGCTAGACAAGACACCAGGACCTATTGATTCTAGCTGCTTGCCTCAGGAGTCCCCCGTCTTTGTAACCTTTGCTGGGCCGCGGACAGATCCTTCAACCTCGGAGCCACTGCGGGACCGCGGATGATCCTCGAGATAAGGAGCCCAATCACGATCCCACAGCCTCGAGGTGTTGTCACGACATTCCGAACATACCTCCAGGGCGGGAGATGGGTTCCTCCGATTTCACCATACACACTAAACCTTAGCTACAGCTATGGACCAACTCGTGTGGAGACATATCTGTCATAATAATGAAGAAATTAAGTACTATGATTGATTAATAGTGAAAAGATTATTTATACAAGAATTACTTAATTTTATAGCATTTGTATTTTTGAATAATTTGATCTTTATATTGCGATTAAATGAGTTATTTCGTAAATATAGCTTAATATTAGGGCATATTGAAAAGCTTAACCATAAAGAAGTGCTTCATGTCTTCGCGGTATATTTTTTCTGTTCTTCGAGAGGTCATGATTCCTAAGTTGGGCCGCTTATAAACTGCTCTTCACTTTCTGGCCAATCATACGATGGCGATTTTGATAATTTTTTTTATATGCCACTTGAATTTCACTCTCTTGAAGTGCTATATATCCTGAGCGTGTACTGGTTCATCACTTACGGATAATTTTTGATCATGTAAGAAAAAATCTCGTTCTATTTGTTAGTATTAAGTAATATAGGAAAAGAATAGGTAGTAAGGTATTCGGCGATTATTTTTACTTATGTGGTCAGTCAAATGCTGCATTATTTAAGTTGGAATTAATTAGGCAAGCAATTACGTAGAACATTTCGATTGTCTCTACAAAGACCTCTTTAGTGGGATATAGAGAGGTGTCACTTTTACTCAAGAAAATGACCAATAAATTAAATAAGAGTTTGGACATAAAACTTATAGTTTTTGAAAGAAAAAAAAAAAGAGCTAGAGTTGAATTGAAAAATGGTATTTAAAATTTGAAATTATGTTTGGACATGCATTTCACTTGAAAAAATGTTACAATTTTGTAAGTAGGATTTTTTTTTATTTGAAATTTTGAAAAAGTGGTCAAAACAACTTTTTAGTTTTTGAAAAGCTCATTTTCGAAAAATCTCCAAAAACTTATAAAATTTGATGGGCAAATACATTTTTGAAAAATTCCCCCAAAAAAAGGGGGAAAAACAATCAATGGACAAATGGATCCTTAAATTTCTTATTTTTTGGTGGGAAATTTTCTGAAAATAGGAAAAGAAGTGTAGTCAAGTTTGTCATGTCCGTACTATGCACTTAAGAGGAATGAGTGCACCCAAATGAATTGCATTTTCTTCTCTAAATTAATTGATAATCTTTCTTGGTATAACTATTGGATATATGCAACTATAACTTGCTCGATTAATTCAGATTCGTATCGCATAAGGCTCATTAAAGTAGGAAGTACTCGTTCTAGGAATTTTTCCCTCCTCATAGCTCGAACCTGAAACTTCTAGTTAAATATCAATATATGGATCACATCCATCTCAACACAATCTCGGTGGTAATTGATAATGATTTCCGTTCTTTTGTTTGTTAGTTTTTCTGAGGCTTTTACTTTTTTTTCCTTTGTAAGTTTTTCATTTTCTCTAAGAGTTCTTCTTCAAGATTCTTTGGCATCATTTCTTGTTGCTGTGAATGCTAAAGAACTCCAGTACTTCCAGTGGAAACTGAAATTGCACGCCTATCTTTGATTTATATAATATATTTTTAGCTTCATTTCTATACACAATTTATCTAATAAAATAATTTTTACACTATTAGATCACTATATAATAACTATAAGTAACTGCTCATAAAAGTTTCCTTTAGATAACAGGAGACTCGATGTAAATTGGGCAAGAGATAGCTGGACGGAAATCCATCACTGGACAATAAATATTTTATTGTCGTTACATTAGAGAGAAATATAGAAATGTAACTATAGTTTCATGGAAATTAAATAATGCAAATTACCTTGTTATAAGAGGTATAAATACATTTATGGTATAAAAATCTTTTAATTATCGGTATATATAAGTTATTCATTATTCGTCCTTTTAGATTTCCATACAAATGAACCTAGCAACATATATACCATTAATTCAATGATTTAATTTAATTAAACCAAATATTGAACGCTATCATTCGAAAAATGTGATCATTCCTGTAAAGTTTCATTACATATACATTGCGATAATAAAATTCAAATACGTAATCAAGATGCTATATAAACAAAAACTCAACACAAAGTAGAAAAAAAAGAAGAAAAAAAAGGTGAAAAATTGAAAGCACTTATGGGTAAAAAAAAAAAAAAAGGAGAGAAGGAAATTCTATAATCTTTTAAAGTAAATAATTTGGGGTAAATTAACCAACCACATCAACCTTAGTAGTGCAAGATAATAACCTCCGAAAAATCGAAGCCAAAGCAGAACAAGATATCTCTTTTGCCTTTCTAAAACCTTTACATTTCCTTCTAGTCGGTCTCCGGCCACCACTTGAACTACCACCGCTGTCGCCGTCGCTGTCGCTGTCGCCGCCATTCCGACGAGCTAATTTCCTCTTTCTTTTACCATAACATTTTACTCCTTTCTTCTCATCATTTACATTCTCTTCTTCCCTTGAAAAAGTATAACTCCTCAAATATAATTGCCTACAAGAAATACTATCCACCACCTTAGGATGATGTCCATGTCCATGGCCATTGTTATTGTTTTTCCCTTGCATTTTTGAGCTGACTGATCTAATAAACTCAACGTCGGATTCCGGCCATTTATAAAGATTTATATACGTGGCACGTACCGGAGCTCTAGCGTCGTTAACGCAATTGGATATACATTTAGAGGTCATTCTTGATTTTCCGGCGAGAAAGTGATACGTTGGACGTAAAGTTTTGCTTATATATAGGTGTAGAAACAAGCTTAGATTTGAAGAAAAGACGAAACGGGCGGCGAGGGTAAGAAAGAAGGAGTCAGAGAGTATGTTTGGAGCAGGAAAGAGGTGTGAATTTTATGCAATTTGGTGTGTAAGAGAAATATATAGGAGTAGTGAATTATATATGCAATAATTTGGCATCATTTGAGTTTGTGTGTGGAAGAGAATTATCAAAATCTCTTTAACTTAAAGACAAAAGGCATCATTTGAGATTGTGTGTGAATGAAATTAAATGCCATTTGCCATGTATAGAATTTGAATACAGATAGGATAAGTGGCAGAATACAAAACAAATACTGATATGTAGTGAAATTTCTTAAATCTATATCATTTAATACCATGTGATCTCTAAATTGGAAATAACATTCATCCTATCCTTGTGATATTTGTCATATATGTTTTAAAGGTCAAATATATCATTATTCATTGTTAAACAAAGTATTTCCTTTTCAAGAATCGAAGGGAAATAAAGTAATAGTATTCTCCATCTTTCGTCCTAAAAAATAAAACTACTAGTAATATTATTTCTGAAATGGACTGCTGTCATAAATTTTGTTATAGGATGAGTAAATGACATGTATTATTGTTATGAATGAAAATAACCTCCGAGCAGTCATATCGGGAAATTTAGCAAGTTATGTGTGGGATCCAGGTTAGAAAATATTTATATAGCAATAGGTTAGTAAAACAAGGGAGGGATGGTATTGTGAAGTTCCCTGTCTTCTCATCCCCTTTCTATTTCTGTATATCTGGCTTCTCATCCCCTTCTGGTTATGCTTCCCTTGTTCCTTTACTTCCGTTAGTAATTCTTGCTTTCAGTGTAATTCAGTTCAGTAATTATAATATACAAGTTTGTGGTTGTGTTGAGAAATTGGGTTGAAGATATGTATCTTGCTGAATTTCTCATGGAGAATGAGGATGGCATCCCAACAAGTGCAATGCCTTCTGACTAAATAATGCCTGAAGTTGTGCATTGAAAATTCAATTAAGGAGTAGAACATGATAAAGGTTTCCTTCCAATTTGGGCGGACAACGTGTTGCATGTACCACAGTTTGCTTTTCAACTGAAAGTATACAATCCGTGCAAAGATTATTCAAACATAGTGGTGGATCATTTTAAGGGAATCCTTAGGAAATCAGCTTATCACATTGCTACCATTTTCGCTAATCAACGCCTTTGGAATCAGTTTCCATTTAATCCTACTGTGACGGATCTTTGTGTTTGGGATCTGGGAATAAATTCTATGTTCATGACTCTAACAGGTTCCACAAAGACCGTAGAAGGACTACTTTTGTTGGGATCTACTAGCAAGTTTTGCTTAGTTGCACATTCTAACTCTATGACTACAGTGTGTGACCCTGGACGAGAATGGTGTTCGCATGCCTACATTTTGCAATTTAATTCGATATGGGCAGTAACTACATCTCCAGTCTTTCATCCCTGTTATAATGCTAAAAAAGACCCTTCATCCGACTTGACAGAGTTGAAACTAAGAGAAATGGTGTTACCTTGGAGACAGAGCCTTCTTGTTTTGTTGTTTGCCTTGCATGATGTAACTATGGTGCAACACTTGGATAAGGATACCTCAGCGAAATACGTCCTCAAGGTTATAACAGAAGCATGTGGTGAAGTTTTACTAAACAGGAAGTTGTTCCATCAAAATTTCTAAAAGGCTGACACAAAGTTTGCAAGAATTGGCACATGGAATATGAGTGATGACTTTATACTGACAATTAACATACAGTCAAGGGTTGAGCTCAACGACTTCCAGCAACTTGCTTGAGTTCTTAGAGCAATTGCGAGAACCGATTGTACCATTAGAGGTGTTCTATGGCTGTATTGTGAAGTTGGCATACAGGTCTGCCTTTGGGTCGACACTGGGCAAATACTCAAGGTTGGTGGTTCTTGTTTAGAATTGTTTGCAAACAACGCTCGAGATGGTATATGTGCTAAATATGAATGGTGGCACAACGTATCAAACAATAACTTTTGCTTGAATTACAAAGGAAGGAATGTGGATGCATTTGGTGGAAATTGCAATTTTATTGGTAGCGATTATGAAATAATCAACGCTGAGGAAAGCCAGTGTGAAGATAAAGCAGGTTTAGATCAAAAGATTGGAAAAATGGATTCAAGGCTTGACAAACTTAAGAAGGAGTTGAGGTAAGTGGCTGCCCGTGAAATTGCTCTTTACTCTGTCCTATTTGAGCAGGGCAGTTTTGTCTACCAACTACACGCATCTAAAAATACTGTTTTTGCCCTTGTTTTAATCTCCATTATCCTAAGAGACCAGGTTTTCCAGGAGGCTTTGAAGAGGTTATGTCATGTTATCAATGGAGGTGTGATGGAACAATGTGTTGCCATACTAGATAGGGCTAAGTTCAGTATGATTTTTCATGAGTCAGCTTGTGAGATCCCAAATGTTGCTCTATCTCTAATAGTTGACTCAAAGGTGTTGCATATTCCAACATTGTGCTTTGCAACATTATTCTCATGGTATTTGTTTGATAGCCGTTTTTCAGACACATTTCTTGTTGATGTAACACCTAATCCACGGTCAAGTCTTGGCCTAATCACCACTATGATATCAATTTTGCCATTGAGGACAAGGTTCTTATTGAGGACGGGATTATTGTTATGAATGAAAATAACCTCCGAGCGGGCATATTGGGAAATTTAGCAAGTTATGTGTGGGACCCAGGTTAAAAAATATTTATATAGCAGTAGGTTAGTAAAATAAGGGAGGGATGGTATTGTGAAGTTCCTTTCCACTTTCTCTGAGTCTGTCTTCTCATCCCCTTTCTATTTCTGTATCTCTGGCTTTTCATCCCCTTCTGGTTATGCTTCCCTTGTTCCTTTAATTTCGTTAGTAATTCTTGCTTCCAGTGTAATTCAGTTCAGTAATTATAATTTATAAGTTTGTGATTGTGTTGAGAAATTGGGTTCATAAAAATTATCCAATTCTATTCCCTTGACTTATGGGAAACTGATTTTTTTTTTTTTTTTTTTTTGGTCTTTGGTTAAACGTGCACGAAAATTGTAATTATTAAAAACATGACACAGACTGACAAGGAAACTGTGTAAAGACCAATAATACATGTCTAAGATTAAAAGTGATAGACCGTATAAGATCATTTTTCAATTTTTTTTCGCCATACACGTCATCCTTTCTTATAATTTAACTAAAATCGTCGTAAGCCAATTTTTACAAAAATGCCTGCTAGTTGGGGATCAAATATAGGTAGAAATTCAAAAACAGTCAAATTTATAAGTGGTCATTCAAAAATAGTCACAGTTTCAAAAATAATAGGTTATTTTAGCCACTTTTCATGTAAAGATAAATCTGAACTAAAACACTGTTCAAAATCCGAAAAATACTCTAGTATATTATACTGGAACTCCAGTATACTGGAACTCCAATATGCCGGTCCAACATAATATGCTGGAAGAGTTCCAGCATAATATGCTGGAAGTTCATACAGAGGTGCACCGTTCTCCAGTATATTATGCTGGAACTTTCTGTGTTGCAGCAAAATAGTGGCTATTTTTCAATGACTTTGCAAACGCTGGCTATTTTTGAATGACCAGTGCGAAAACTGGCTAGCCCATGCTACACTACTAGAAATTCGATAAATACCGACCAGAAAAACGACCAACGTTGGTCGGTTATGGCCAATTACTGACCAAAACCCGTCCAAACACGCTTAGTCACTATTTTTATTGTCATTTTAATATACCGACCAAAGTCGATCGATAATTACCGACCAAGGTTGGTCGGCATGTTAAAACGGCCATTTGAAGAATTTCAAACATTTACCGACCAACTTTGGTGGGAATAATATTTTAATAATTTAATTTTACCGACCAAAGTTGGTCGGTGTATTTAAATTATGTTTTTTTTTATTAATTATTAAATTTAAAAAATTACCGACCAAAGTTGGTCGATAAATGAATTTTTTTTAAAATTAAAATTTAACAATATCGACCAAAGTTGGTTGGTAATGTTGAGTTCTGGGAATTCCTTGTTCATTAACCAACCAACTTTTGTCGATAATTGTAAATTATTATTTTTATTGACTACCGACCAACTTTGGTCGGTAATTTGCAGAAAATATTTTTTTTATTAGAAACCGACCAACTTTGATCGATTTTCTGGGTTTTATATTTGGCTTAAAATGCCTTTTTTGGCAGCTACACCACCTGCCATCATACCAATACACCTTATAGCAAACATACAACAACAACAACAACAACAACAACAACAACAACAACAACAACAACAACAACAACAACAGCAACAACACATCAACAATCAATAAATACATTAAAACTAACAAATAAAAGTTCAATTGAACATAAAAATCCAAAATCAAGTTAAAACTTATTACAACTAGTTCAAAACGGGTTCTATTTGTCTAGTTCAAAGTATATAATGTACAACATCATCATCACCGTCTGATAAACTTTCATCTAAAAGACAGTGTCGAGAAGGGTTTTGTGGAGGACGAGAAGAACAACCACGGGGAGGACGGGAGGAACGATCACGTGTAGGTCGATCCTCTGGCGATGACTCATGAGATCGGGGCAACGGAAAAGATCGAGTAGATAGGAGAGTTCTGATCTGAGCTTGCATGCCAAGGAATTGAGCATCTCTAACTCTTTCTCTTTCCTTGGCCGCTTCTAGCTCGGATGTGAGCTTTGTCACAGTCTCCCGCATAGCAAAGAGGCACTCCCCATTAAGTTGCTCGCCTTGCGAGATCCCTATTCCTTACATTCTACACTTATAGCGATGAAACTTTTTAGTAGGAAGCCTGTATACCTTCCCCCATTTTGGACCGCCAGCAGACTCCATCCATATTCTTTCAACATCCTCGTCCAAAGGTTGGGTTGGCTCGCTTGATTCACCAGCTGGCTGAGTGCGGATGAATTCTGCCACGTTAGTTCTGTAGCAACCCTATACGAAAATAAATTGAATTACTATTTCAAAATTTATATAAAATTAAATTAAAATACTTGAAGAAAAGTGAAAGCTTACATATACAGCCGAGGCCCGGTCCTTGACCCACATTTCTTGATCCGTCTCTTTCTACTTTTTTACAATATGTGTCTCCTTGAATAGCTCATCATGGTTCATTGGACGCCCCAACTTCTTTTCCTGAAAATAAATTAATTTAGTTAATAAACAGAATAGATATACTTCGAAAATTAAAATAATTTAAGCAATTACGTACCAATCTTCTTTTTATTGTCCCTAGGCTGATCGCACCTCTAGTGTGCAAGGAGCCTCCCTTCTTAGATACACAAGCTTTCTTTCCGTTTTTGCTCTTATCTAAGAACTTTGCGGTAAGCCATTGCCTTTGCAAATCATCCCATAAATTTTAAAGTAACCAGTCAGGCTTCTTGTTCTTCTTTTTAGCATCGGAGAAAGTATGCGACAATCGTTTGGGAGCTTTATGATAAAAAATTGTAGCCACTTCCGCGCTATAGCGGTGTTCCCATACACACTTGCTCTGTATTTCAAAAGTTAATTATAATATGGAAATATCATAATTATAAATTATTAAACTGCTTAAAAGAGCATTTATACCTTAAAATTGATTGAAAATTTGCTCCTTCAGCGAGAATGGGAAATCAGTCCAAGTCGCAAAAGGGCCATCATAAAACTTTCTGATGGATTTGGTGATTATCCTCGTAGTCTTATTACTCGGGATGAACCTGCAATTTAACAATAAAAATACATTAATATCTTAGTAAAATTGTTACAAAACAATAAACGCAAAAATAACAAATAACTCGTACTCATCACCCTCATGGACTATGATGATCCTCCGATATTGATCATAATGCACTTCCTCATCACCATCATCATCATTGTCCGAAACATGTATATCAAAGGCATGTGTGGACGGTGTAGGGGGGTCAGAGCTACTACCTCGCGAAATTTATAATAAGCGGAAGAGAAACCATAAACCATCTGCATATATATCCAATACAACTGCTAAAATAAACTACCCAAAACTGGAGTCACAGTGTCACAGACGATCTAAGAATACTACATACAAAGTCTGAAAAATAAACGATACGTTGTTTTTGAACTAAGGAAAAGAAACAGGAATAAAAGGGATAGAGGGAGATGTCAGGGCCTGTGGATGCCTGTAGGGCTACCTTGGATCTCCGTATGGACTGAAGACAGCCACTCATCTACGGTCCAAAAGCTGCTCCGGGATCTGCACATAGTGCAGAGTGTAGTATTAGCACAACCGACCTCATATGTTGGTAAGTGTCTGGCCTAACCTCGGTGAAGTAGTGACGAGGCTAGGACCAGACTTCCAAATAAACCTGTGTAATTCAACTATATATGGCAAAAAGGAAGTACAGTAGTAAATAGTTAAGTATGGGAGGGGTAACATGTTGCGGGGGAACTATCAATTTAGAATAGAAAGACAACAAGTAATTGAAAGAAACAACATATCCCAAATATCAACAAGGAACAAGAAATCAAATAGTGTACGGCATCACCCTTCGTGTTTTTACTCTTGTCCTCACCAAGCAATCAAGTAATGAATATGTTCACGGCATCACCCTTCGTGCTTTTACGCTCGTCCTTACCATATAATCAATATAACATCAGCACAGAATTGTACATCATGCGGCACAACATCACCGTTCATGCTTTACACTCTTTTCTCACAAATCATACACGACATCACTCTTCGTGCTTTAACACTCTCTCACCAAACAATATACGACATCACCCTTCGTGCTTGAACTCTCTTCCTCACCCAAACAACAATCACAAATAATAACGCAAGGAAATGAATGAAATTGTAATAAGAATCCCGGCAAGGGAACAATAATTCAACAACAAGTCCCGGCAAGGGACAACCTCAAAACAACAACAATATCCCGGCAAGGGAGCCACTATGGTGATTCATTTCTCTTTTTCAATTTTGTTTCACAATTCACTTCACAACTCTAGCCAATGCTCTAAAAGGTTTTAATTACCACTCATACTTTCACAATTAGTTATACAACTTGAGCCAACGCTCTTCAATGATCAAACATCACAATTACTTCCACGAACTTTGCCTAACAAATAGAAATCATCACCAAGATATGAATAATACAACGAAGTCATGATAATCACATTAAAAGACTCACGGGCATGCTAGACACCAACGTATAGATACTCGTCACCATGCCTATACGTCGTACTCGATAATTACCACATAGCAAATAGGACTCGACTTCTAATCTATCAAGCTAAGGTTAGACCAAACACTTGCCTCGAACTTCCACGGCTAACTCAAGCCTCAAACACCGCTTTTCCTTTTGAATTTGGCTCCAAATCAATCGTATCTAGACATAATCGACTTAATAACATCAATAAACACTAAACAATCCAATTCCAATACTTAATTATAACTTCCCATCATTCTTCCCAAAAATCCAAAAATCGACCACGGGCTCGCTTGGTCAAAACACGAGGTTCGTACCAAAATCCGATTACCCATTCACCCATGAGCCCGAATATATAATTTGTTTTGAAATCTGACCCCAAAACGAGGTCAAATTCTCAAATAATCAAAAAGCCTAGCTCTACCAAAATCCCTAATTTTCTACCCTTAATCTCATGTTTTGGACCTAGAAATCTAGTGGGTGTTGATGAAAATGGAAGAAAACGAGCTTAGGATTACATACCTATGAAGCTATGGTGAAGTTTCTCTTCAAAAATCGCTTAAGAGGTGTAGAGAAGAAGAAGTTTGTGAAAATTGGTGAAATTCCCAAAATACATTCTGTTTTTGAACTTAAAAATAACTGGGCGGATTTTGGTCTATGCGATCGCGGAGAAAGGAATGCGATCGCATAGTGGACTGGCTTCCTACGCTATGCGATCGCGATGGGCACAATGCGATCGCACAGTTCAAGCTACCCCAGCCCCTACCACTTTATGCGATTGCGGAACATGTTGTGCGATCGCATAATGTTACAGATTTCCTCCCTCAACACTGAGCTATGCGATCGCGAAAGGCCCTATGCGATCACATAGTAGACAACACCAGACACCAGAAAACGACTAACACACCAGATTTTCTAAGTCTAAATCACCCCGACACCTACCCAAAACTCACCTAATCCCTCGGGGCTTCAAACCATCTATGCACACAACCTCATAAACATCCTACGGACTTATTCGGGTAACCATCACCAAAATAACATCATAAACATCGAATTAAACCTCAAAATCAATGAAATATTTCAAAACTTCTTAAAACATCAAATTTTGCATTTAAGGTCTGAATCACGTCAAATGAAATCAGTTTCTTCCCAAACTTCACAGACTCATCTTATTTCACATATAAGATCTGTACCGGGCTTCGAAACCAGTATACGGGCCCGATACCATCAAATTCTAAATGCATTTCATTTCCAAAACTCATAGAAATTTCCAAAAAATAATTTTCTTTAAAAAATTCATTTATCGGCCTTGGGACCTCGGAATTCGATTCCGGGCATATGCCCAAGTCCCATATTTTTTCACTGACCTTCCGGGACCGTCAAATCACGGGTCCGAGTCCGTTTACCTAAAATGTTGACCGAAGTCAACTTAAATAAATTTTAAGTCAAAATTTTAAATTTTCACAGATTTTTCACATAATAGCTTTCCGACTACGCGCTTGGACTGCACACGCAAATCAAGGTGAAGCTGAAAGAGGTTTTTAAGGCCTCGAAACGCAGAATTCATTTTAAAAACAAGTGATGACCCACATTCTCCACCTCTAAAACAACAATTCGTCCTCGAACGGACATAAGAAGGAAGTACCAGAGTCGGGGAAAAGATGGGGATAACGGCTCTGCATATCGGACTCGGACTCCCAGGTCGATGACTCAACATGCTGACCTCTCCATTAAACATGAACAGAAGGAAAACTCTTCGATCTCAACTGACGAACCTACCGGTCTAGAATAGATACCGGCTCCTCCTCATAAGACAAGTCCTTGTCCAACTAGACAGTGCTGAAATTTAACACGTGGGATGGATCGTCGTGATACTTCTGAAGCATGGACACATGAAACACTGGATGCACGGCTGATAAGCTTGGCGGCAATGCAAGTCTGTAAGCCACCTCTCCCACTTGATCAAGAATCTCAAACTGGCCAATGAACCTAGGGCTAAGCTTTACCTTCTTCCCAAATCTCATCACGCCCTTCATAGGCGACACTCGAAGCAATACCCGCTCACCGATCATGAAAGCCAAATCTCGAACCTTGCGGTCGGCATAGCTCTTTTGCCTGGACTGAGCTGTATGAAGCCTATCCTGAATAATCCTGACCTTGTCCAAGGCATTCTGAACCATATCTGTACCCAACAACCGAGCCTCTCCCGGCTCAAACCATCCAACCGGTGACCGACACCGCCTACCATACAAAGCCTCATAAGGAGCCATTTGGATGCTCGACTGGTAGCTATTGTTGTAGGCAAACTTTGCTAAAGGCAAAAACTGATCCCACGAGCCTCCAAAGTCCATGACATAAGCTCGGAGCATATCTTCCAAAATCTGAATAGTCCGCTCGGACTGGCCGTCCGTCTAAGGATGAAATGTTGTGCCCAACTCAACCCGTGTGCCCAACTCTCACTGAACTGCTCTCCAGAAATGTGAGGTAAACTGCGTACCTCGGTCCGAAATAATAGACACTAGCACACCATGAAGACGAACAATCTCCCGGATATAGATCTCAGCTAACCTCTCGGAAGAATAGGAGACTGCCACAGGAATGAAATGCGCTGACTTGGTCAGCCTATCAACAATAACCCATACTGCATCGAACTTCCTCTAAGTATATGGCAGTCCAACAACGAAGTCCATAGTGATCCTCTCCCACTTCCACTTAGGAATCTCAATCTTCTGGAATAGACCACCAAGCCTCTGATGCTCATACTTAACGTGCTAGCAATTCAAACACTGAGCCACATATGCAACGATATCTTTCTTCATTCTCTGCCACCAATAATGTTGCCGCAAATCCTGATACATCTTCGCGGTGCCCAAATGAATAGAGTACCGGGAACTATGGGCCTCCTCTAAAATCAACTCTCGAAGACCATCCACATTAGGCACATAAACTCGACCCTGCAATCTCAAAACTCCATCATCACCTAAGGTAACCTACTTGGCACCTCATGCTGCACCGTGTCTCTAAGGACACACAAATGGGGATTATCATACTGCTGATCACGGATACGCTCCAATAAAAAAGAATGAGCTGTGCAAGCTAACACATGGCTGGACTCAGAAACATCCAACCTCACGAGCTGATTGGCCAAAACCTGAACATCCAAAGCAAGCGGTCTCTCACCAGCCAGAATATAAGCAAGACTGCCCATACTGGCTGACTTCCTACTCAAAGCATCGACCACCACATTGGCCTTTCCCGGATGATATAAGATGGTGATATCATAGTCTCTCAACAGCTCCAACCACCTTCTCTGCCTCAAATTCAACTCCTTTTGCTTGAACAAATACTGCAGACTCTTGTGATCTGTGAACACCTCACATGCCACGCCATACAGATAATGTCTCCAAATCTTCAACGCGTGAACAATGGTTGTCAACTCTAAGTCATGAACCGGATAGTTTTTCTCATGAATCTTCAACTGTCGCGAAGCATAAGCAATGACCTTGTCATCCTGCAACAACACTACACCAAATCCGATACGAGATGCATCACAATAAATTGTATATGACCTTGAATCTGTGGGTAAAACCAACACTGGTGTCGTAGTCAAAGCTGTCTTAAGCTTCTGAAAGCTCGTCTCACACTCGTCTGACCACCTAAACTAGGTACCCTTCTGGGTCAACCTGGTTTCTGGGTTGCGATAGATGAAAACCCCTCTACTAACCGACGATAGTAGCCTGCCAATCCCAAGAAACTCCGGATCTCTGTAGCTGATGATGGTCTAGGCCAGTTCTTGACTGCCTCAATCTTCTTCGGATCAACCTGAATACCCTCTACTGATACAACATGACCCGGGAATGCACCTGAACTCAACTAGAACTCACACTTCGAAAACTTAGCATACAACTGGCTATCTCTCAAGGTTTGAAGAACCACTCTAAGTTGTTGCTCGTGCTCCTCACGGTTGTGGGAATAGCTCAAAATACCATCAATGAAGACTATCACGAATGAATCCAAATAAGGTCTGAGCACTCGGTTCATCAAATCCATAAAATCTGCTGGGGCATTTGTCAACCCGAATGACATCACCAAGAACTCATAATGCCCGTACCGAGTGCAGAAAACTATCTTAGGGACATCAGATACCCTAATCCTCAACTGATGGTAGCCAGATCTTAATTCAATCTTTGAAAATACCTTGGCACCCTGAAGTTGATCGAACAAATCATCAATCCTCGGCAGCGGATACTTATTCTTGATTGTAACCTTGTTCAATTGCCGGTAGTCTATACACATTCGCATCGACCCATCCTTCTTCTTAGTAAACAACGCTGATGCACCCCAATGCGATACACTAGGTCTAATGAAGCCTTTCTCAAGCAAATCTTGGAACTACTCCTTCAACTCAGGCAGGGCCATACGATACGGCAGGATAGAAATGGGCTGAGTGCCCGGAGCCAAATCAATGTAAAAGTCAATATCCCTGTCGGGCGGCATGCCCGGAAGATCTGAAGAAAACACCTCAGGGAACTCACGAACAATAAGCACAAAATCAATATAAGGAACCTCGGCGCTAGAATCACGAACATACGTTAAATAAGCCAAACACCCCTTCTCGACCATACGCCGAGCCTTCACATAAGAGATGACACTGCGGATAGAATGACCAGGAGTTGATATCCACTCTAAACAAGGTGAACCCGACAAAGCTAAGGTCACAGTCTTGGCATAATAGTCCAAGATAGTATGGTAAGGTGATAACCAGTCCATTCCCAGTATGACATCAAAATCAACCATCTCCAGCAGTAATAAATCTACATGAGTCCCAAGACCCCCAATCACAACTATGCACGAATAATGGACTCGATCTACCACAATAAAATCATCCACCGGTGTAGACACATAAACAGGAGCACTCAAGGAATTACTAGGCATGACCAGATACGGTGCAAAATAAGATGACATATATGAGTATGTAGACCCTGATCAAATAAAACTGAAGCATCTCTGCTACAAACCAGAACAGTACTTGTGATAACCGCATCGGAAGCCTCAGGCTCAGGCCTGGATGGAAGAGCATAACATCGGGGTTGGGGCCCACCACCCTGGACTACGTCCCTAGGACGACATGCTGCTAGCTGGCCTTCACCTCTAGCGGCCTGAGATCCACCTCTAATACCTCTACCTCCACCTCTACTCCAACCTCTAGCTGGCTGGGCAAGCTGTGGAACACTCGGTGCCTGAACCATGGCACGGGAACCCTGATGCTGAGAGCTACTCGGTGCTCGAGGGCAAAACCTAGCAATGTGACCCATATCACCACAAGTGTAACAAGCCCTCGGCTACTGAGACTGCTGGCCCTGACGACCTGAATGACCACCTTGAAAACTTTGAAGCGAGTGGTGCACTGTAGGACTGCTGATCATGATACTGCATATGAGAACCACGGCCACTTGAAGCACCGTGAGAAACTTGAAGTGCTTACTGGTAAGGCCCAGGAGGGTGGCCTCTACCATACGAATCCTTGCCTCCAGACGAGGCACCACTGAATCTACCGGAATGACGAGGCCTCTTGTCCGACCCATGACCACCTCCCTGCGACAGAACCATCTCCACTCTCCTGGCCACATTGGCCGCCTCCTGGAAAGTAATTTCACTCCCAGTTTCTCTAGCCATCTGAAGTCGAATCAGCTGAATAAACCCCTCAATGAACCTCCTCACCCTCTCGCTCTCTCTCTCGGTGGGAAGTATGATAAGAGCATGACGAGCCAAGTCGATGAATCTGGTCTCATACTGGGTAACGGTCATAGAACCCTGCTGGAGACGCTCAAACTACCTCTGATAGGCCTCTCTCTGAGTGATAGGGAGAAACTTCTCCAGAAATAGCTGAGTAAACTGCCCCCAAGTCAATTCTGGTGATCTGGCTGGTCTAGCCAAGTAATAATCTCTCCACCAAGTCTTGGTAGATCCAGACAAGCGAATAGTAGCAAAATCGACTCTGTTGGTCTCAACTATCCCCATGTTCCTGAGAACCTCATAACAGCTGTCTAGATAATCTTAAGGATCATCAGAAGATGCACCGTTGAACGTAGTAGTGAAGAGCTTGGTAAACCTGTCCAATCTCCACAAAGCAACGACAGATATAGCTACTCCATTACCGGCCTGGGCTACCACACCCGGCTGAACTACCTCAACTGGCTGAACTGCTGGAGTCTAAAACTGGGGAGCTACCTTCTCCAGAGTGCGAGTAGTAGGAGTCTGGGATCCTCCTCCAGCCTGAGAGACAGATGGTGCTACAGGAAGCAAGTCTGCCCGGGTGACACTCTCCATAAGGCCCACTATATGGACCAGAGCGTCTTGGAGTACTGGGGTAGCAATAAACCCCTCTAGGACCTAAGTTGGGCCCACCGGAACTGCTGGGGCCGGAACCTCATCATCAAAGTCAACCTAAGGCTCTGTTGCTGGTACTGCTGCTCTAGGCTGAGCTCTGCCCTTACCTCGGCCTCTAGCACGGCTTCGGCCTCGCCCTCTACCCCTCTTAGGAGCTGCTACTGGAGGCTCGGGCTGCTGGTCAGCGGATGAGGAAGTGCGTGTTCTCGGCATCTGTGAAAGAACATAATAGAAATTCAATCAACATTGAGAAACCAAACCGCACGAAAGGAAGGAATAGATGTGAAATTTTTCTAACTCTGCAGCCTCTGGGGATAAATACAGATGTCTCCGTACCGATCCCTCAGACTCTACTAAGCTTGTCTGTGAACTGTGAGACCCATGTAACCTAGAGCTCTGATACCAACTTGTCACGACCCGAATTTCCCACCCTCGGGAGTCGTGAGGGCGCCTCTAATGTGATCTAGGCAAGTGAAATATTTAACAAATTACCTTTTAACCCATTATATACTCTTTAACAATTAAAAGCAATAATGTGAAAACAGCGGAATTTATAATAAGCGTAAGAAAAACCATAAACCATCTGCATATATATCCAATACAATTGCTAAAACAAACTACCAGAACTAGAGTCACAGTGTCACAGACGATATAAGAATACTACATACAAAGTCTGAAAAATAAACGATATGTTGTTTCAGAACTAATGAAAAGAAACAAGAATAAAAGGGATAGAGGGAGACGCCAGGGCCTGCAAACGCTTGCAGGGCTACCTTGGATCTCCGTGTGGACTGAAGGCAGCCACCCAATCTACGGTCCAAAAGTTGCTCCAGGATCTGCACATAGTGCAGAGTATAGTATCAGCACAACCAACCCCATGTGCTGGTAAGTGCCTAGCCTAACCTCAACGAAGTAGCGACGAGGCTAGGACCAGACTACCAAATAAACCTGTGCAATTCAACTATATACGGCAGAAAAGGAATTTAGAATAGAAAGACAACAAGTAATTGAAAGAAACAACATATCCAGAATATCAACAAGGAACCAGAAATCAAATAGTGCACGACATCACCCTTCATGCTTTTACTCTCGTCCTCACCAAGCAATCAAGTAATGAATATGTTCACGGCATCACCCTTCGTGCTTTTACGCTCGTCCTTACCATATAATCAATATAACATCGGCACGGAATGATACATCGTGCGGCACGGCATCACCCTTTGTGCTTTACACTCTTTCCTCACAAATCATACATGGCATCACCCTTTGTGCTTTAACACTCTCTCACCAAACAATACACGGCATCACCCTTCGTGCTTTAACTCTCTTCCTCACCCAAACAACAATCACAAACAATAACGCAAGGAAATGAATGAAATTGCAATAAGAATCCCAGCAAGGGAATAATAATTCAACAACAAGTCCCGGCAAGGGACAACCTCAAAACAACAAAAACAACAATATCCCGGCAAGAGAGTTAATATGGTGATTCATTTCTCTTTTTCACCTTTGTTTCACAATTCACTTCACAGCTCGAGCCAATGATCTAAAAGGTTTCAATTACCACTCATACTTTCACAATTAGTTATACAACTTGAGCCAACAATCCTCAATGATCAAATATCACAATTACTTTTACGAACTTTGCCCAACAAATAGAGTTCAGCACCAAGATATGAATAATACAACGAAGTCATGATAATCACATCAAGAGGCTCACGGGCATGCTATACACCAACGTATATATGCTTGTCACTATGCCTATACGTCGTACTCGACAATTAGCACATAGCAAATAGGACTCGACTCTTAATCCCTCAAGCTAAGGTTAGACCAAACACTTGCCTCGAACTTCCACGGCTAACTCAAGCCTCAAACACCGCTTTTCCTTTTGAATTTGGCTCCAAATCAATCGTATCTAGACATAATCGACTTAATAACATCAATAAACACTAAACAATCCAATTCCAATACTTAATTATAGCTTTCCCATCATTCTTCCCAAAAATCCAAAAATCGACCACGGGGCCGCTTGGTCAAAATACGAGGTTCGAACCAAAACCCGATCACCCATTCACCCACGAGCCCGAATGTATAATTTGTTTTTGAAAATCCGACCCCAAAACGAGGTCAAATTCCCAAATAATAAAAAATCCCTAACTCTACCCAAATCCCTAATTTTTTACCCTTAATCTCATGTTTTAGGCCTAGAAATCTAGTGGGTGTTAATTAAAATGGAAGAAAACGAGCTTAGGATTACATACCTATGAAGCTATGGTGAAGTTTCTCTTCAAAAATCGCCCAAGAGGTGTGGAGAAGAAGATGTTTGTGAAAAATGGTGAAATTCCCGTAATACATTCTATTTTTGAACTTAAAAATAACTGGGCTGATTTTGGTCTATGCGATCGCGAAGAAAGGAATGCGATCGCATAGTGGACTGGCTTCCTAGGCTATGCGATTGCGATGGGCACAATGCAATTTCATAGTTCAAGCTACCCCAGCCCCTACCACTCTATGCGATCACGGAACATGCTGTGTGATTGCATAGTTTTACAGATTTCCTCCCTCAACACCGAGCTATGTGATCGCAAAAGGCCCTATGCGATCGCATAGTAGACAACACCAGACACCAGAAAATGACTAACACACCAGATTTTCTAAGTCTAAATCACCCTGACACCTACCCAAAACTCACCCGAGCCCCCGGGGCTCCAAACCATCTATACACACAACCTCATAAACATCCTATGGACTTATTAGGGTAACCAAATCACCAAAATAACATCATAAACATCGAATTAAACCTCAAAATCAATAAAATATTTCAAAACTTCTTAAAACATCAAACTTTGCATTTAAGGTCCGAATCACGTCAAATGAAATCCGTTTCTTCCCAAACTTCACAGACTCATCTTATTTCACATATAAAATCTGTACCAGGCTCCGAAACCAGAATACGGGCCCGATACCATCAAATTCTAAATGCATTTCTTTTCCAAAACTCATAAAAATTTCCAGAAAATAATTTTCTTTAAAAAATTCATTTCTCAGGCTAGGGACCTCAGAATTCGATTCCGGGCATACGCCCAAGTCCCATATTTTTCCATAGAACCTCCGGGACCATAAAATCATGGGTCCGGGTTCGTTTACCCAAAATATTGACCGAACTCAACTTAAATGCATTTTAAGTCAAAGTTTTAACATTTTCATAGATTTTTCACATAATAACTTTCCGGCTACGCGCCCAGCCTGCGCATGCAAATCGAGGTGAAGCTGAAAGAGGTTTTTAAGGCCTTGAAACGCAGAATTCATTTTAAAAACTAGTGATAACCTCACACTGTGACCCGAGTGGCTGTGACCCGAGTGGCTATGACATAGATAGATGCAATCCATGTGGCCGTGATATGTAGGGATGTGATATACATGGTTGTGATCCACGTGGTCGTGAGGCAGCTGGACTGTATGTCGAAAGTAATAGTCCTATGGCCTTGTGATGAAAGATTTGGTGTCTGGATGAAGGTGTAGGGCTCGTGATGTTGTGGCAGCTCAGTATAGCCGTGGGGTGGAGGATACGACATAGGCATCTCTGTAGAGGGTGGAAAAGAGGGAGTATTATTATCTACCCTCCTATTTCCCTTCCTAGCCTTTTCTCGACCCCGAGAACCAGTAGGGTCATTGTTACCTTGACCCTTGCCTGCTGCATTATATAATACATTTATTTTAGATTGAAACATATAAGAAACTAGTTATAAAATAAGAGTGCTTTAAAAACCAACTTTTTAAAGCTCATCAACATATTGTTCCTCGTCCGAGAATTCTTCGTCCTCACTTGTTTGAGCTTCATCAGTTGATTCTTCATCCCCATTTTCTACAATTGTTACTTCATTTATATCAACTTCTTCCCATATGCGTTCAGGATGTTCCAAATCATTTTCTAACTGATCGTCCACTATTTGGTGAACATTGGAGATATTGTTTTGATATGCAACATCTAACACATTCTAGACTTTCCTCATACCTACAAGCTTAGTTTTTATTACAACCCACCAATCGGGCTTATTCCGCCGCAATAAATAAGGAGCATAAAGTATCATAGCGATCATACTCCTTCGTATGATTAACCTCAATTATGTTGAATTGTTTGTGTACTCTTGTACCTCTTGTTGGATTTGGGTCAAACCACTTGCATCTAAAGAGTATCAATTTCTTAAATGGTCAACCTGTATATTATAGTTCTATTATTTCTTTGAGCAACCATAATAATCACTATCTCCATGTTGATTTCCATCACCAGCTTGAATCCAAACCTCGTTGTTGTTGCTATTTTTATTTTTAGAGCAACCTCTGTATGGAACTTATAACCATTCACTACGTACTTAGACATTGTTGTGACCTCAAACCCAAGTCCCCAAGATATGTCTTTCAAAAATTGGTTTACGCTATTATTTGGATTATTTACCTACATAGTGTTAAAAAATCATAAGTTAGCATAACTTACAAATATTATTTACCTACATAGTGTTAGAACATTATCGGGATAAACTTACAAATTGTTTGAACCACATATCAAATCTCGTATATACATCATCATGGCCAAATTGACCCACGAAGTGACTGTGACACATCAAATATTTTTAGTAGTTGCATCAAGATGTAATCACAATAGATTTTATATTTTGATAACTAATAAATCAATACTTACTTGAGAAATGATACAACTTCGAGACAATTTAGCAACACATGAAATGTAGCTGACTTGTACTCCATATCACTCAAACTTCTCTTTTTAACATTCTTAGAACATCGGCCTGGTTGATTGAATATGGACATTGGTGGATATAATGGGTCATTTACACATTCGACTGTGTACCTATTGGGCCTATTCCTAGAACATGGCACGTTACTCTCAAAATAATAAGAACAAAAATGAGCAATTTCCTTTGCAAGATAAGCTTCGCGTATAGATCTTTCAATCTTATTCCTCTGCTTAACAAATTGTTTGCATTGGCCAATTGTCCTACATAATTTCATGTTAGCTAAGAACATTCAAATAAAATAGAAAATTACATCAAACTTATAATATTACCTATCAAAGGGATACATCCATCTGCATTGAACATGCCCTCCAAGTTGTGCCTCATGTACAAGGTGGATTGGAAGGTGTTCCATCCCATCAGAAAAACCACATGAAAATATTTTTTCCATCATACTAGAAGTTATACGAATGTCCGATCCATTCGGAGTAGGTTTTCTTCCCTTAATGTGGTAGAACACAAGTCTTTGAAAAACAAACTAATCTCTATGATGGGTTTCCAGATTCATTCAAGCAAACCACAAAAGGCAATAGGCACTAAGGTCTCCATGAAAGCATGACAGTCGTGACTTTTCAAATGGCTCAACTTCCCTATCTCCATATCTACTTTTTTTCCAAGATTCGACGCATAACCCTCAGGCATCTTCAATTTCGTAACCCAATCACAAATTTATCGTCTTTCCTCCAAAGTGAATGTGTAACTTGCTTTGGGATTGAACACCTTACCATTGTTTGTTGTTTGCAAGTATAATTCAGGCCGCATGCAATATTCTTGTAAGTCAATTCTAGCCTTCGGGTTCTTTTAGAGATAGACTTGTGAAGATCCTAATTAGTATATATAATTTATCATCATATATATCTATTTGTAAATTGATTTATCGACTTATAACTTACTTGGATGCATCGTTGAATATTAAAAACAAAAAGTTTGACCTCTCTCTCTCTCTCTCTCTCTCTCTCATATATATATATATATATATATATATATATATATATATATATAAAACACGCTTCGTTGTACTACTTTAACTACATATATAACATGTTATAATATATGTTAGTGTATTCATTATTTGTATTACAAAAGTGTTAACGGATTACATTTATATTATTTAGATAGTGAATATAAAAGTGATTCATAATTTTGACCAATGTTGCCCTAATAACCGACCAATTTTGGTCGGTTATTTTCCAGAAATTAAAATATACCGACCAACGTTGGTCGGTAAATGCTTCCCCTGTATTAACCGACCAACTTTGGTCGGTAATTTTAAATAAAATTTCCTTAAATTTTATAAAACGTTTTAAATAATAATATAACTATTAAAATTTTAAAAATTGGGTCTACATTATCGACCAAAGTTGGTCGATAATGTGAAAGTTTCTTTGACTAAGCAAGTCTGACCAGCTCGGTCAACTTGTTGACCAAATTACCGACCAACATTTGTCGGTATTTAAAATAAATGTAAATATTTTTCTCCCAGTTCCGTCCAACTTTGGTCGCTTTTGTTGACCGACCAAAGTTGGTCGAAAAATTCAGATTGGTATTTATCGGATTTTTAGTAGTGCTATTTTCCCTTCAATACAATATAATCAAAGTCCAAAAGCATGAGATATCGCTAAATAAAAAATGTCACTTTCTCTTTTGGAATGAAAAGATTTCTAACATGTTGATTTGATACTACGTATATATCATTTGACGATCCGACGAAGAATTAATTAGCAAGATATATATATAGAGAGAGAGAAGTTAAATCACTTCTGTCTTGACCATACTTGTCCGAAATAGTTTTTTAAGATTAACAATATTCCGAAAGATTTGACATTTGAATTAATTTATCACTTCTCTATAAGCTAAAAGAGGAAACACTGTCCCAAATTTCTATCTTTGATCGAGTGCCAACAATTTTTTTTTTTTTTTTTTTGTATTCGAACTTCATTAATCCGACTAATTATGATCCGAGGGCGCTATAAAAAACCATGGTCGTGACCTAGATCTATTCTTTCCTATTGATGGAAGTTGGAGAAAGTGCCTCTGGAGCATGGCCCTCCACAAGAGCTATTTTTTTATGTTAGCATATCAATTGTTCTATTAATTTTGGCCACTCTTTTAACTGTCTGTACCAGAATTTTCTACTTAAAATCTTCAAAGCTACTACCTCACTTTACGTCCATATCCAATGCTTCTACCAGCACTTAAACCATAGAATGACAAAAGAAATTTGAACACAATTTTAGAACGTCACAATAAAACGGTACGACAAAATGGTGTTATTCCTGGCCTATCAAATGTACATCAATTTCGCTTTACCTACATCTTAATTAGGGACGCATGCGCTCCCAACTATATTTTTCTTTTTTACTATATTGATATCTTTTTAATTGGCCATAAAACCGATCTCCCCCGCCATCTCTTACAGGAGCAAATGCAAAGATAGTCATTCTCAGGGATGCTAATTAGAGATTAACTAGTACTTATTTTGTCCTGAAATTTTAAGCTAAAAATCTCAACTTCAGGACAATTCAGGAAATTTTTGTCTTGAAAAATTAAACTGAAAAACATAAATTCAGGATATACTGACTAAATCTTAAATAGCAGCCATGTAGAGTGGCTACTGCTGTCATTTCTACACTCTCCCACACTATGTACGCTGGCCTTTGTTTTAAGGGATTTTTTCCTATCTATACCATATATGAAACTTTATTACTAAAAATGTGCATATTTCCATTATTACCCGCCATGTTTATATTTTTCCTACAAAATTTATACCATTCATTAAATACTCAATATTAAGAGCTGATTCCTTCCAAATTAGGCGCCTACAAATCTGGAATAAATATTTGAATAGCTTATTCCTTCCAAATTAGGCGCCTAAAAATTTGGGACTAAATATTTTTTCATATTCACATCAGATTTGTTTCCTCCTTTTTCTGCAGGCTTCTCTTTCCTCATTTTTCACGTATTTCTGTTTCTCTAAGTATATACCAGTCTTCCCTTTCTAAAGCTCAGGGTCTTTTTGATTTGGTTCTCCTCTTTTTTCTTTTAGGAATGGCTGAGCATATTTAAATATGCAAGGCTCTGTTTTCGTCAACTATTCGAAGGGAGGAGCTCTTGTTCTTGACGGGAGTGAGCTGATGCGCTTGGGTCAACAAATTTTCTACAAAAAAATCTACAAATAAACTACAAATCAGTTTAAGTATGTATAAAGCAATATTGTTTTAATGGTATCTACAAATTACTATATTTATACTACAATTAAACTGCAATCTATATTAAAAAAAATATTGACTACAAAATTTTCTCCTAATCTACAAATTTTCTACAAAAAATCTACAAAGAAACTACAAATCGGTTTACGTATGTATAAAGCAGTATTGTTTTGAAGGGTATCTACAAAATTACTACATTTATACTACAATTACACTACAATCTAAGTTGAAAAAAAATGTTGACTACAAAATTTTCTCTTTATCTACAAAATTTCTTCAAATAAACTACAAATCAGTTTAAGTATTGTATAAAGTTGTATTGTTTTTAAGGGTATCTACAAAATTACTACATTTATACTACAATTAAACTACAATCTTATGTGGAAAAAAAAATGTTGACAACAAAATTTGCTCTCCATCTACAAAAAACTACAAATAAACTACAATTGCACCCACACTGTCACACTTATATTGGGTCAGATGTTTGTTAACCTAAGTTTTTTTCTAGTTTGTTCAAGAACTTGCGTGTCAATGCCGGATAAGTGTGACACTTGAAGAATCTCTACCTTTAAAGAACCTCTAAATTGCCTAAAAAGACAATTTATTTAACATTGAAATAATATAGACTAAATGGAGCTGGAGGTTATAGAAGATTCATATGGCTACCCCACAAATTTACAATTGAGAATTGTTGAGTTGATTGATTGAGGAAGTCTTCTGTGTCATACATCTACTCTCGATCTCGTAGTTGTTAAAATTCATAAAAATATCTGACAATTACCAGAAATTACAATAACCGAAACAGTGGGTTTCATATTGAATCTCTTTAGCTAAAAATCTGATTATACTCAATGGGTCTCATCTCTGTATTTTTTGAGAAGAAGAAGAAATGGAAAAGAGAAAGAAATAGGAGGGGGAAAACGACGCTGGTCATATCTTAGGAATTAAGGGGAGAGAGAAACGTGAGATATATGGATACCTTTAATTAAGGAGTAAAAACTGTCCATTAATTAGACCCTTAATTAAGTATGATATAGGATTGGTAATTTAGTATACGGATTTGTAATTAAATCAAACCTTAAACATTGCGGGTAATAAGGTTTCCTATGTGGCATAGGAAGATAAAAATCCCTTATTTTTTAATTGTGATCGCCCCAAGACTTGTAGGAAATAGTATAAATTTCAACACTTGTCGATTCGTAAGCATACAACTATTTAATTAGCAAACATACATTTAGCAACTATTGATGTTCAGAACAGTATTTATTCAAAAGAATAAAAGAAATCAGTTTCAATTGAAATATTACATAATCGAACACTTCAGCTATAGCTTTTAGCTTTTATCCTGGGGATAAGACAGTAGAAAACACAATGAAAATGACGAAGAAATTTTTTTAAATGCTATGCTTTGCGAATTATTGAAATAAAGGGTATCACTTTCTTTCTCTAGAATGAAATTTTCTCTCAGCTAGCGTTGAACATGAGTAGGAAATCAAAGGTTGGAGCGAGAGGGCAAAGCAATCAAATGACAAATTCAGATTAAAATCATGAAAATCATGGAGGAAAAGGTGTTCCGAGGACAGAAAATTCGAAGAAACCAAGGAATTTGAATGCAATTACTAGAATAGTTCCATTAAACATCGAGCGAGTATCAGCTATGTCAACACCAATGGTAACACTAGTGAGGACACAGTCTGAAAATATGCAGGAGAGTGATGTAGGTAGAAGATCGTGCTGATAAGCTGGAGGAGGAAGCAATTGCACTTGAATCACAAAGCGAGACACAAGCACAAGGATCTAGAACATCGTGGAGCAAAATTGTGGCCACTGTTCCATTGGAGGAAGGTGAGGATCTGAAACGAGAATCACCTATTAACAGTAATGTGAAAATAACACTTGAAGACATTCATGAGGAGGTAGAATATTGAAAAACTGGAGTTGTATGCTATGTGTTGGGATCCAATCCACCACAAAACGTCATGGAATGGTATTTTAATAGAATTTGGGAAAAGCTGGGAATTGACTTAGTAGCACAAGTACAAAGAGGTGTATTTCTGGTCAGATTCCATACAACAGAAAGCATAACTAAAGTAGTAGAAGAAGGAGTCCAGATGTTTGAAAGAAAGCCAGTAATAGTCGAACCATGGCAGCCGGATAGAGAAATGAAGAAGGAGATAATGGATAACATACCAGTATGGATCAGACTACTAGGGCTGAATGTGAAATACTAGGGAAAGCAGGCTTTAGCAAAAATAGCGGGACTGGTAGGGAACCCATTGAAAGTAGACAAAACAACTACTATGAAGGAGAGAATGACATATGCTAGAATACTGGTGGAAGTACCAATCAATAAGGTATTCCCAGATACCGTAATGTTTGAAAACGAGCATGGCCACATTGTGGAACAATAGGTGGAGTTTGAATGGAAGCCAATACTATGTACTAAATGCAAAAATTATGGACATGAACTGAAGGAATGCATGAAATATATAAAGGAAGAGATAAGTAATAAAGCTCAAGAAAGGAAGGAAGAAGAACAACAGGGAATAGAGAAGACTAACAAAGGTGAACAACTAGAAGCTACCAAAGAAGTTGACAAAGGTATAGATGTTGAAGAGAGGTTTCAACAAAGGGCAGGGAAGCAAGTGATAGGAAAGCAAAGACAGGATAACATTAACTACAGAAGAGGTTATGCAAGGAGAGGGATAGTGATCAGAGAACCTCAAATTAATATAGGAAACTCATTTGCAGCATTAGGTGGACAAAGCAACAGGAATGAAGGGATAGCTAAACCTTCCTGCCCTGGAGAATGTGAAGCTGAGGGAGGTCCTGGACATGGGAAGGGTGGGGGACTCCCCAACCGCAATGGATAGCATTGGTTTTTGGAATGCCAGAGGCCTAAACAAGCTAGATAAACAGAAAGAATTGAATCTGTTTATCCACTATTTGAGAGTTGGCGTGTTTGGGTTTTTGGAAACAAAGATAAAAAGAGCTAAGGCACATAAAGCTTCTTTTTATCTTTGTCAAGGCTGGTCGTTTATAATAAATCTAGACAAACATCTAGGAGGTAGGATTTGGATGGTATGGAAACCTCAGCTATATGAGGTGGATATCAAAGAAGTCACTGAACAAATGATTCACAACACAGTAAAGCACAGAGGGAATCGACTGAGTTTTAATGTTACTATGGTATATGGCTTCAATGAACAAGCAGCAAGGAGGAGACTATGGGATAACATCAAACAAATAAGGGTCAAATTGGATGGACCATGGGCTGTAATGGGAGACTTTAACTGTGTTTTAAGCAGGGATGAAAGAATTGGAAGCAAGGTAACTATGGTTGAAACTAGAGAGTTTAGACAATGTATAAAAGTCTGTGGTTTGAAGGAACTGAGATCCTCAGGAGCCTTCTTCACATGGAACAACAAACAAGGAGGAGACAGTCGAGTATACAGCATGATAGATAGAGTGTTGGTTAATACTGAGTGAGTGACTGACTTACCTGCATCAGAGGTGCATTCATGAATGAGGGTATCTATGATCATTGCCCAACAATCATAAACTGGGAAGGAAGGAATGCAGGAGGAAAAAGACAGTTCAAATATTTCAACATGTGGAGTGTGATTCTAGAATTCCAAACAAGAGTAAAAGAAGTTTGGGAAAAGGAAATACAAGGCACACAGATGTACAAATTGGTAGGAAAGCTGAATAGAACCAAAAATGTGCTGCAAAGATTGAACAAGGAAAGATTTTCAAATGTGGAAAAAGGGCTGAAACAGTAATGATCAACCTGACAGAATGCCAAGAAAAGATTCAAAATGATCCTAAGAATGTTGAATTAATTGAAGAGGAAATCAGATGGATGAAAGAAAGCATCAAATGGAAGCCTACTAAAGAGCAATTTTTGAGACAAAAAAGTAAGATACAATGGATAAGACAGGGGGATCAAAACACAAAATACTTCCATAGTGTAATAAAAGCCAGAAGGAATGCAAATAGGATATTCTTTATTAAAGATGCTGAAGGGAAGGAGATAACAGATGTTAAAGGGATAACAGATGCCTTTATAAATTTTTACAAGAAACTGCTAGGGAAAGCAAAGGAGATAGGCAACATGTGTGCAGTAATCTTGTTAGGAAAGGGCAAGTGGTCCAACAGGAACAAAGAGAACAACTAGAAGCTCTAGTTACAGATAAGAAAATTAAGGCAACATTATGGTCAATTGTAGGAGACAAATCCCCAGGACCTGATGGCTATGGGTCTCGATTCTTTAAGGACTGCTGGCTAGTGATAAAGCAACATGTCATTGGTAGTGTAATGGAATTCTTTAACACATCAAAAATGCTCAGGATAATCAGTAAAACAACTCTAACTCTCATCCTAAAAACAACTATGCAGCTGAAGTAGGAGACTATAGACCTATTGCATGTTGCAATATGGTCTATAAAATAATATCAAAGGTATTGTGTAATAGGCTAAAAGGAGTTTTGCCTTCAATAATAGCTGAGAACCAAAGTGCATTTGTAGAAGGCAAAAGTATAGTGCAAAACATCCTGATATGTCAAGACCTAGTGAAATTGTATAACAAGAAGAAATCAACAAGCAGTTGTTTGATTAAAATTGATCTAAAAAGGGCATATGATTCTGTGGAGTGGGGATTTGTGGAAGAAATGTTGCATGCACTAAACTTTCCTCCCAAATTCTTCAAATGGACTATGGCTTGCATATCAACAACCCAATACTCGATTGCTTTAAATGGAGGAATATATGGATGCATTGAGGGGAGAAGGGGATTGCGACAGGGAGATCCTATATCACCTCTTTTTTTTGTAATATGTATGGAGTACTTTACAAGAATAATGCAATGGGTAGCCACATTAGATGGATTTGCATTTGACACAAAATGCAAAGGTTTGAAGCTAAATCACTTATGCTTTGCAGATAATGTCTTAATGTTTTGTAAAGGTGAGTATCAAAGCATAATGCTTATGTTGAGAGGATTGCAAACATTCTCTGATGCATCTGGGCTGAGCACTAATGCTGGAAAATCTAATGTATATAGTGCAAATATGGATAGACAATGTTTAGAAGGTATATATGAAATAACTGGATACAAATAGGGGGAATTGCCATTCAAATACTTGGGGGTTTTAATAGTTTCAAGGAAACTGAATTCAGGAGACTGTGAAATGCTAGTGGACAAACTTAGTACAAGAATCCACTCTTGGGGATTGAGAAACTTATCATACGCAGGAAGGGTCCAATTGATCAACTCAGTGCTAATAAACATTCATTCATATTGGGCAACTATATTTATACTACCAAAGAAGGTTCTGAAAGGCATCACTGCAATATGTAGAAACTACCTATGGGTTGGGAAAGATATATCAAATAAGGTGCCACTAGTTGCATGGGATCTTATGTGTAGACCAAAAAAAGAAGGAGGATTGGGAATAAGGGAGTGCATAATATGGAATGAAAATGCTATAGCTAAGTATGTATGGCACATTGCGAATAAAGAAGACACGATGTGGGTCAAATGGATAAATCATATATACATGAAAGGAGACAACTGGTGGCAATATAATCTTCCACAAGACAGCAGCTGGTATTGGAGGAAAATATGCTCTATACGAGATACACATGCTGCAGGTTACACAGAAAATTGATGGCAAACAAGGACAGGAAAATACACAATCAAGAGTGGCTACCACAGGAGAAGAGGAAGACGGGAACAATGGGCTTGGAGCAGAGAGGTTTGGAATAAAATGAACATCCCTAAACACAGCTTCATCTGCTGGCTTGCAATGAAAAGGAAACTGATGACAAAAAATAGAACACTGAGAATGAAAATAACAGAAGATAGTGATTGTATGCTATGTGAAGGAAAAACAAAAACAATGGACCACCTATTCTTTGAATGCACATTCTCTAAGATTTGCTTAGCCGAAGTATTCAAATGGCTAGGTATTGTCACACCTCCTTTTTACATACTCGCGAGGGCGCAAGGGAGTTTTTTCCAATTAAAGGACAATCGAAACGAGATTGGTTTATTTATTTCAGAGTCGCCACTTGGGAGATTTAGGGTGTCTCAAGTCACCAATTTTAATCCCGAATCGAGGAAAAGATTGACTCCATATTACAGTCTGCGTACCAGAAATCTGGATAAGGAATTCTGTTAACCCGGGAGAAGGTGTTAGGCATTCCCGAGTTCTGTGGTTCTAGCACGGTCGCTCAACTGTTATATTCGGCTTGATTATCTGATTTTATACAAATATGAACTTATGTGCAAATTTTAACTTTTTACCGCTTTTATAATTATTATTTTAAAAGAATGTGAACATCATTTAAAACATGTCTTTGGACTGCATCACATGAAATGCACCCATAATCCGGAACACATTTTATTTGATGTTTTGGGATTTGGATTTGGGTCGCATGAAATGCACACCCATGTTTAAGAAAGTAAATTATTAAACACGCGCCTAAAGAGACTATCGCGTTATTATTCTGGGTAGGGCCGTGAAATTTGCTAAACGGCCCGTCCCGGAATCTAAGTATTTAATACATATATTTTTGGGAGGGCTCCACAATCTGTACATTTTTTATTTTTTGGCGAAGCTTGTCTCGTTTTTTTTTTCTTTTTTCCTTTTAGAAACAGGACAAGGCTAAAATAACTACTTTTTTGCTACTTCGCGAGATCATGGGTTATAAATTGAACTTATTTGATGAAGCGGGTATTTTTCCGCGGAATTAAAATTGCTACTATAATTTCAACATTACTACCACATGTATAAACAACTATTAAGACAAACTAAATAATTAACACCTTTCAGAATATGTGCAAACCTCTATTATGACAAATATTTGGATAACAATAATCTGAGCATGAAGAAACAAAATGTCGAATAACTACTTAACATGACGAAACAAAGGAAATACATTCACGACCAAATTTCAATATCATACGGAGTTAATTAACAGGAAATAGCAATTTACAAACATCACATGAATATGTCTCGCTCATTTGCATACTATTCGCATGAACTAGGATTGTATTTCAACAAAACACATGTACATGTTACTAAACAGCAAATATGAAGGACACGGACAGAGATGACCTACTTGATATTATCGTCCGATGCGTTGGACTTGCGACGAAACCTCGGACAACAACCTCGACGTACCGGAACTCGACGAGCAAAAGCAACCTCACCGGAAAAACAGAAAGCTCGGACCAAAGTCGACCTCGACGGAAAACAGAAAACTCGGCAAGGCAGAATCGCAGCAATCCAACAGCTGCTCGGAAACGCAGCAACGACTGCTTGGCACGTAGCAATAGCTGTTCGTTAGGCTGAAAATGGCGGAACTGTTGGTTCTTGTTCAGGCTGTGCGTGGGGGGTTTTGCAACTAGTTTCTATTTGGTTATGGTGTTTGGATGCGAGGGAATGGGGTCGAGGGGTTATGGAGGGTCGCTTGGCTGGTGGACGGAGCAGCTGTGGAGGGTCGTTTGAGTAGTGGCGACGCAGCAGCAACAGCTGTGGTCGTCGGCTTCAATGGAGGAATGGTTGCGACAGTAGTGATGGGTTTCACGGAGGAAGAAGGTGATGAGCTAGTAGTTTGGGCAGTAGGTTTTGTTTATGGGGGTTTCACGGTGGGGACGACAATGGAGGGAGTTGGTCTGGTAGCTTGTAGCGACGATGGAGGAGCGGAAGCTGGTTGCGATGGTTTTGGTCACGATGGGGGAGGAGAAGTGGTCGTGGGGCTGGTTGGAAGATGGTGGCGACGAAGGGAGCTGGTGGTTATGGTCGCCGGTGGTTCGGACGTTGGAGGAAGCTGACGGACTGATAGGTTGACGATGGTGGAGCTGGGGGGTTTCTGGTTTTGGTCCGTAGGGTTTCTTCTTCTTCTTTAGGAAGAAGAAGATGTACAGTACATGTTTTTCAAAAAAATGGAAGTCCTCCCCTTTCAAAAATGTTTTGCCCGTGCATTTGTAATGGTTTTGCCCAAGGGAATGAGCCCCACGCGTGGTGGGGTTCGAGGCTTGTGTCCCCCACGCGTGGTGAGGTTCCCCATGTGTCGTGGACTCGGTTTATTATGGGGTAGGTCCGAAAATTAGGTTTAAAACCGGGTAGTTTGAACCCGAATATTATACTTTTGCCCGGACCCGAGAAATAGAAACACGACGTTGCTCAACTAGTCCTATGTAAGCAAAATAACTAACAAAAATAAGACTAATATTTAAAACAAAACTATATTATTATTTTCTTAATATTTTTCGAGATTAAAAATAGCTACAAAATATTAATAAAACTATTTTTTGTAATTTTCGTTTTTATATAAAGATAAAATATAAAGTAATATTTTTATATTTTTTCAAAATTGAAATGACTACAAAACATTAATAGAACTATATTTTTGGTTATTTTCGAAATTATATACAGTACAAAAATAAAGTGCAATTTTTGTATTTTTTCAAGTTTATGAGAAATACATAAACTAAAATTTATATATATATTTTTTGTAATTTTTCTTTTTGCAACGAAATAAAGTAAAAATAGTTAAAATGGCTATATTAGACCCCATTTCACATATTCACGCTAAAAATGTGAAAATTCTCGGGGAGGGTCAAAAATCAGGTGTCTACAGCTGCCCCTCTTTGACTGGAAACACGAAGAGTTTTCCGACAAAGAACGACTAGACATGTTTTTGACCCGACCATTACTTGGAGGGACTACACTACGGAAAGGAAGGGGATGTGACCGAGCCCTGGTATCTGAGCTGCCTACATATCCTTGGTTATACAGGAATCAGGCCACGTGTAGTTCGGAAATGAGAGAGATAGTGAAGTGTACCGAGGTGAAGAGCCGATCGAGGTGTCGTTCCGTTGAGGTTCCGGTCCGCGGTCCTGTCATTACAACAAAAATGAAAACTGAAAAAGACTAACTAAGCCTATCAGCTACTAGTTACAAGGATTCCTATCTTTAAGTCTTCTGAAACTTGGTCTTGAGTCCTGAATAGTGCTTCATACAGACTTTGGATTTGAACCTTGATACTTGGTAGTTGTAGGTGTTAGTTCTTGAGCAGACCACATTTGTTCTCCACTTCCGTATTTTGGGTTCTTTTTCTTTTTCTTTTTTTTTTCTCTTTTTTTTCTTTTTTTTTCTATGCTTGCCTTTTTTCTCTTCTTGTTTTTGTTTTTGTGACCAGCTTCTGTTGATCATCCCAGACTATTGACTCGCAACCTTCTACTTAGATTGACTCGCAATCTAACTGGGATTGAATGCTGGGGATTTCTGTTGTAACCTTCTGCTTTCCAGTGGGTCACTGCTTGATCCTGAAAAATGTTCCTCTGTTCTTCAGGCGGACTCCTGACTTCTTCGATCTTCGACATACAACAACCTCCGTTATACAGGCGGGTCCCTGACAACCAAAACAAACAAAACAAGCAAAATTTCCTAACCCAGTTTGTACTGGGAAGATTTGTGAGTCGTTAGCAAAATTGTAACTCACTTACACTACTGATGCAATGATGAGAGTAAACTAAAGACTAGGCTAGGATGTGCATCTCCTATGAGTAAAACCAAAACTCTTGCTAGCAAATGTGTCTGCTAAAATAAAAACCTCAATGACTCAAACTAGAAAGTGCGTCTTCCATGGTTGAATCGGAATGAGCTAAACTAGGAATTGCGTCTCCTAAGGGTGAAAACTTCAGTGACTAGAACTAGGAAGTGTGTCTCCTATGAATAAAATCTCGATTAGGAAGTGCGTCTCCTACGGGTAAACTTCAAACAACTGGACTAGGAATTGTGTCTCATATGGTCGAACTTAAAATGAATCAAACTAGGAAGTGCATCTCCTAAGGGTGAAATCTCAATTCCGGAAGTGCGTCTCCTGAAATAAAATATAACCTGAAAAATCCAAACTAAGAAGTGCGTCTCCTAAAGCAAAAGTATAACCTGAGGAAACCAGACTAGGAAGTGTGTCTCCTAATAATGAAAACTTAAATCAGGAAGTGCGTTTCCTGTGCATGAAATTAAACTTTAGGAAGTGCGTCTCCTAGGGGTAAAATAGTCTTAGGAAGTGCGTCTCCTATGGGTAAAATCTCAATGACTCAAACTAGGAAATGTGTCTCCTACGAATGAAATCTTAAATGAACCAGACTAGGAAGTGCGTCTCCTAATAATGAAAACTTAAATCAGGAAGTGTGTTGCCTGTGCATGAAATTAAACTTAGGAAGTGCGTCTCCTAGGGGTAAAATAGTCTTAGGAAGTGCGTCTCCTATGGGTGAAACCTTAATGATTTTAAACTAGGAAGTGTGTCTCCTATGAATGAAAATATTTTAGGAAGTGCGTCTCCTATGGGGTAAAAGTAAACTTAGGAAGTGTGTCTCCTATGGGCAAAACTAAACTTAAGGAAGTGCGTCTCCTATTGGGTACAATAAACTTAGGAAGTGCGTCTCCTATTGGTACAATAAACTTAGGAAGTGCGTCTCCTATGGGTACAATGAACTTAGGAAGTGCGTCTCTTATTGGGAAAAACCGTTCTTAGGAAGTGCGTCTCCTACTGGGTAAAACTTGCTTAGGATGTGCGTCTCCTTAGGAAGTGCGTCTCCTATTGGTGAAACTAAACTTAGGAAGTGTGTCTCCTACTGGTGAATCTTACTTAGGATGTGCGTCTCCTCTTGGTAAAACTGAACTTAGGAAGTGCGTCTCTTATGGTAAAACTGAACTTAGGAAGTGCGTCTCCTATGGTAAAACTGAACTTAGGAAGTGCGTCTCCTATGGTAAAACTGAACTTAGGAAGTGCGTCTCCTATCGGTGAATTTTTTTTTTTAGGAAGTGCGTCTCCTATTGGTACAATGGATTTAGGAAGTGCATCTCCTATTAGTGAAACTGAACTTAGGAAGTGCGTCTCCTACTGGTGAAACTATTCTTAGGAAGTGCGTCTCCTATTGGTAAAACTTATCTTAGGAAGTGCGTCTCCTACTGGTAAAACTTGCTTAGGAAGTGCGTCTCCTATTGGTGAAACTTGCTTAGGAAGTGCGTCTCCTACTGGTGAAAATTGCTTAGGAAGTGCGTCTCATGTTGGTGAAACTAACTTAGGAAGTGCGTCTCCTATGGTGAAACTTATCTTAGGAAGTGCGTCTCCTATGGTGAAACTTATCTTAGGAAGTGCGTCTCCTTAGGAAGTGCGTCTCCTATTGGTGAAATTATTTTTTAGGAAGTGCGTCTCCTATTGGTGAAACTGATCTTAGGATGTGCGTCTCTTGTTGGTATAACTGAACTTAGGAAGTGCGTCTCCTATTGGGCAAAATAAACTTAGGAAGTGCGTATCCTATGGTAAAACTTGGCTTAGGAAGTGCGTCTCCTGTTGGTGAAACTAACTTAGGAAGTGCGTCTCCTATGGTGAAACTTATCTTAGGAAGTGCGTCTCCTTAGGAAGTGCGTCTCCTATTGGTGAAATTATTTTTTTAGGAAGTGCGTCTCCTATTGGTGAAACTGATCTTAGGATGTGCGTCTCCTGTTGGTACAACTTCTTAGGAAGTGCGTCTCCTATTGGTGAAACTAAACTTAGGAAGTGCGTCTCCTATTGGTACAATGGACTTAGGAAGTGCGTCTCCTATTGGTGAAACTTCTTAGGAAGTGCGTCTCCTATTGGTACAATGGATCTAGGAAGTGCGTCTCCTATTGGTAAAACTTAACTTAGGAAGTGCGTCTCCTATCGGTGAAACTTAACTTAGGATGTGCGTCTCCTATTGGTGAAACTTTTTAGGAAGTGCGTCTCCTGTGGGTAGAAATGAACTTAGGAAGTGCGTCTCCTATGGGTAAAACTAAAACCAACTTAGGAGGAAATGCATCTCCTATGGGTGAAACTAAACAAACTTAGGAGGAAATGCATCTCCTATGCGTGCAACTAAAACAAACTTAGGAGGAAATGCATCTCATGTGGATGAAACTAAAACAAACTTAGAAGGAAATGCATCTCCTATGAATGAAACTAAAACAAACTTAGGAGGAAATGCATCTCCTATGAATGAAACTAAAATAAACTTAGGAGGAAATGCATTTCCTATGGATGAAACTAAAACAAACTTAGGCGGAAATGCATCTCCTATGAATGAAACTAAAACAAACTTAGGAGGAAATGCATCTCCTAGGGATGAAACTAAAACAAACTTAGGAGGAAATGCATCTCCTATGAATGAAACTAAAACAAACTTAGGAGGAAATGCATCTCCTATGAGTGCAACTAAAACAAACTTAGGAGGAAATGCATCTCCTATGAGTGCAACTAAAACAAACTTAGGAGGAAATGCATCTCCTATGGGTGAAGACGTGGAATGTATTCCCTTGTTATACAGGTGGGCGCCTGTCATATGAAATTTAAAGATTGTAATGTATTCCTCTCGTTATACAGGTGGGCGCCTGGTAAAGACATAAAAGTATTCCTCTCGTTATTCAGGTGGGCGCCTGGTTTCAACAACTTTTAAAATAAACGCCACTCCTCTCTTCAGGCGGGCTCCAGATTTCAACAACAACTTTTAAAATAAACGTCACTCCTCTCTTCAGGCGGGCTCCTGGCAAGAAATTTGAAGACTGAAAGTATTCCTCTCGTTATACAGGTGGGCGCCTGGCTTTAAACAAACAACTTAGAAAAATAAAATCCTATTCGAGGGCGGATGAACCCAAAACATCCTATTCGAGGGCGGATGAACCCAAAATATCCTATTCGAGGGCGGATGAACCCAAAATATCCTATTCGAGGGCGGATGAACCCAACATATCCTATTCGAGGGCGGATGAACCCAACATATCCTATTCGAGGGCGGATGAACCCAACATATCCTATTCGAGGGCGGATGAACCCAACATATCCTGTTCGAGGGCGGATGAACCCGACATATCCTGTTCGAGGGCGGATGAACCCAAAATATCCTATTCGAGGGCGGATGAACCCAAAATATCCTATTCGAGGGCGGATGAACCCAAAATATCCTATTCGAGGGCGGATGAACCCAAAATATCCTATTCGAGGGCGGATGAACCCAAAATATCCTATTCGAGGGCGGATGAGCCCAAAATATCCTATTCGAGGGAGGATGAACCCAAAATATCCTATTCGAGGGCGGATGAACCCAAAATATCCTTAAAACTTGAAAATGTCTTACCTCAACACTTGCTGAGGGATTATTTACTTACCTGCTGGGGGGATAAAATGTTATCAGCTAGGGGTACCTGACTTCCAGAAAATTTTCTAAATGGAAGGAAAATTTTCTGCCCCAGTTTGATAATATCCCTTGTGGCATGCAGTTCCGACATCAATGCCATTTCCTTTACCTGCTTCAAATCAAACAAAATTTGTTAGTTTAAAACATGGTGGTTGGTTGTGATACTCCTACTGGGATGGTTTCCTCTTTCTCCTTTCCCAGCTTTGTGTTCCATTATGCTATCAAAACTTGTTGGGGATGATGTTAATTGCTGACACTGGCTCATCCCTTTTATCAATCTCATCTTGATGGGGATACCCTTCTTGACGGTTTTGCGCCTGTTCCTTCCTGACTTATACCATTTGGATGTACTAGTCAGATCTCATTTCGTATAATTGGAAAGCTAATGGCGTATTTCGAAGTCAATTCACTTGTTCTGACCGGACAGACTCTATTGGGGAATTTTTTATGAAAGGAGAAAGATAAAAGAAACAAAATAAAAGACAAAGGAAACGATGACTCTTTTACAAAAGAAACTATAAATAAAAATATAACAAATGCAGATACCGACTCTAATGGCCATGACATGCGTATGTGGCCTATCCTTTACCGTCAATCATCTTTCAAGATCTTCAATTGGTGATTCCCCATCTGATTCTTAATCTTATTCGACTTGTAGTGCCCGAAGGGTTTTCACTATCAAGTCTCTCTCGTTTTTGGTTTTCTCTCAGCTTTCATCGCCTTATGGTGCCTGTGAAGGTTTTCACCGATAAGACTCTCTTATTTGTATCACTTTCCAGCTGAGGATTTGGAGTGTCGCCGGTATGACTCTTTCTGCTGGGGATTAGAGTCCTTTCTGCTGTGGAATAGAATGTTATGTTCGCCGGTAAGACTCTTCATTTGTCTGACTTGGCATCTTTTGAAGACTGGTCAGAAGGTCTTTCTTTGGACCGTAATGTGGGTTTTGGATAGACCTAGAAAAAAAGGGTATTAAAGGCTCAAAAAATGCATTAATTTTGGGTTATTAATTACAACCTTCGGAATTAGATTTATTTACAACAAACGCAACCTTTGCCCCAGTTTCTTGCTTGGGATATTTTACTTGATTGATTTATATTTTTTCAAAACTATGACCGAGCCGTGAAGCGCCTACGTATCCTCTTTGAGGAATCAGGTCAAACGTAGTTCCCAATTCCTCTTTTTCATTTGATTTTCTTTTTTTTCTTTGTTATCAATTTTCTTTTCTTTTCTTTTTTTTCTCTTTTTTTCGTTGTTGTTTTCTTTCTTTCTCTCTTTTTTTCTTCGTTGCTACTGATTCCGAACGAGGGGTATGAAAGAAAAATAAATAAGGCTCAAAAGGGGTAACGAAGGATAAAGTGTTTAGGTAGCAGAACAAAATGCCTTCGTCATTCCAGTCTTCAAAACATGCCAAATGCAAACAACACAATTAAACAAAGATTTGCAGTCTCTTCCGATGGTGCTGGGCTTTGACAATTATGTTAAACATTTGCTTTTCCTTTGTCGTTTCTAAAGCACCGTTGGGCGACATTCTCATTATCATGAACGACCCTCATGCCAATTTGGCGAATCTTGCTTTTAACGGTTTTTATTCATATTTTACTTGCCCCAGTTCCACATGACTCGAGCTCTGATTAATCTCAATCGTCCTTATTTTCTTTAAATGCTTTGATCACCTTCCCGGGGTTTTATGATTAACTTTAAAGTCTAAGCCCGAATTGTGTGCGCATGTCATGTCACTAGAATCGGCGCTGAACAAAATGACAAAAGGACTAAACAAAAAAGATGACGGGAAATAACAAAAGACCGGCTTTGTATTAGACTACCGGTGAATTGAATAACCAAACAAAACAAACCCGAACAAAACCCAAAAAAACAAACTGGACAAAACTTACACAAACCGCTATGACAAAACGGAAAGATAAGCGGAAAGATATTGACACAAAACAATATCCGAATTACAATCCTAATAATCCGAACAAACAGAAATGACAACAAAATAAGCCACCACAAGTTTCTCTCTTGCTGACCAAGGAACGGAGCGTCCTCCCATTCTATCAAGACTGGCATCTTAGCCACTGAGCTTTGCATTAGTAATGTCAAGACCATTGCCAACTTCAATATCATCAACCTCCGTCAACAAGTTCCCAAATAGGATTTGAGTGCTTCTGTTATCAGGCCTGATCCCCGCAGAGTGTGTATCATGGGATACCAGTAAAGGATTCTGCGCGATGTTTTTGGTGTCATTGTCCGGCTTACCACAAACCAACCACCTTCTTTCTTTGTGAAACCAACAGGTTGGAACGGACTCAGCCAGTCCTCATTATTAACAACATTTTTTTTCGATTTTTTTTTTCATTTTTCTTTTTTTTTTTTCATTTTTTTTGTTGTGGTCGAATCTTATGGAGATTGCCTACGTATCATGACCCCGCATGAATCAGACCTTGCGTAGTTCGGACCAATAAAAGATAAACAATAATGAACATTTTTTCTTTTCACTTTTCATATTAAAACAAACTGGGTTTCAAAGGTTTAAAGATGACCTACAAACTTGAAAATCAAACAACCCGCATATTTTAATCAAAAGATTTACACAAACTCAAAAACAAATGGCTAGTTTCCTTTCCCCATTTGACAAATGCAACCGAACGGTTATAAATAATCGGGGAGGATTATTTTATGACACTTTACAAACATGTCCGTTCTTTTACGAAAATAACCTTTCGACAACTGAAAGATACTCTAAGGCTATTTCGGCAAGAACGGTTTAAGACGCGGCCGAAGTTGGCTCGGCTTATTTTGACCTAAAATCCAAACGGTATTCACCTGACCGCTGACTCTTTGTTTTTTTCTTTTCAAATTGCAATAAAACCTGGTGTTGCAAACACGGCCCTTCAGCGCCTCGGGGACGAAGATTTTTAAGGCTGTGTGGGTCCATATCTCAAAATGACCCAAAGGCGGCTGTTTATGCCAAATCAGCCTTCCGGCGTCCCTTTCGGGAACATTTGGCTATTTATGACAAAACAGCATCACCTGACTTATTTATAACTCTTTTTTATCGTTTTTCAAATTAGAAAAGTCAATATTGCAAACACGGCCTTTCAACGTCTCGGGGACGAAGATTTTTAGGCTGTGGGGGTCAACTGGACCAAGTCTTAAAAAATGACCCAAAGGTGGCTGTTTATGCAAAGTCAGCCTTCCGGCGTCCCTTTCGGGAACATTCGGCTATGTCTTGATAAAACAGCGTCACCTGACTTCTTTATGACAAAATTAAAATTTGACATATATAGAAAAGTCAATATTGCAAACACGGCCTTTCAACGTCTCGGGGACAAAGATTTTTAGGCTGTGGAGGTCAACTGGACCAAGTCTTAAAAATGACCCAAAGGTGGCTGTTTATGCAAAGTCAGCCTTCCGGCGTCCCTTTCGGGAACATTCGGCTATTTATGACAAAACAGCATCACCAAAATTTGACATATATTTTTGTTATTTATTTATTTTTGGCTTTTTTAGCAAAATGGTGGGGTTGGACCCGATGAGGGTTGCCTACGTATCTCACATCCGGTGAGAATCAAACCCGCGTAGTTCGGGCAAATAAACTACTTTAAAAGAAGAAAGGAATCCATTTTCTATTTTATTTATTTTTTGTTATTATTTCACGACAATCAAATAGACTATTATTTTCCATTCATAACAAACAAACAAATTAACGAAAAACATAAAACATTCCTTTCTTTTTTTTTAGAAGGTGGGGTTGGACCCGATGAGGGTTGCCTACGTATCTCACATCCGGTGAGAATCAAACCCGCGTAGTTCGGGCAGATCATAAATAAGTAAATGAACTAACATTTTTTTTAAAAAAAATTGGAATTTGTGAAAGAACTGCTTCAAAAGAAGAAAGGAAGTATTTTTTTTATTTTTGATTGATTTTCTTTTTAAAAGAAACACTTCTAAGATATATTTTTTGAATTTTCATTTGCATTATTTTTTATTCTAAAGAAAAAGAAGAATATATTTTTTGGAATTTTACCTTTAATAAAAGAAATGCTTCTAAAATGTTTTTTTGAATTTTGAATTTTCTTTTCAATTTTTGAAAGAAGAACCAAAATATTTTCGGATTTGTTTTTTTTATATTATATTTTTTTTTTATTATTTTTAAAAAAACAATTAGAAAGACTTTCTAAAGAAGTCAATAATGGAAAATATTTTGGATTATTTGTTTTGAAAATTGGGATTCTAAAAACTTTTGGCAAGACAAATGTTCTTGCAACAGATAAAGATATATATACAGTTTTTGGAAATAAAGAAAAACTTTTTGGATTTTTTATATATATATATTTGCAATAATAAAACCACTTTCAACGCCCGACTCCTTTTTTTTTTTTATATAACATAATAAAACTTTTGGACTTTTTGGACTTTTTGACATTTCTTTCAAAAAAAAAAAGGCTTGCTAATAAAATAACCTTAATAAGACATTTTTATCATTTTCTCAAAATTTCGGCAGAGCTTCGACTCTACTCGGACTTTTTCTCTACGCTGTTATTTTCTCCTCTTTTTCACTATTTGTGGATGGTGATGAAAAACAAAAACATACACAATCTTTTTTTTTGAATTTTCAATGTTTATATATATATATATATATTTTATTTTTTATATTTTTATATTTTCAAAAATGTGGCATGGGGGACATAGGGAATTCCAAGACTTCTTGGATTCCGCAAATGTTCCCCATGTGCTTTTCCCGAAAAATGAAGCGTGGGGGACATAGGGAATTCCAAGGCTTCTCGGATTCCACAAATGTTCCTCATGCTTTGATTAAAATAACACCATGTTGGAAATGACCAAATGACCTACTCGCCCTTGAATAAATACAACATATAGCACATAGGATGCCAAAAGATGGTCTATTATTTTCAGGTTGCTTGTCCTAGACGGACCCAACCCCTGTGTTGAGTCCCCTAAGTCAAATGCACATGATGCAAAATAAACGTTCCTACTAGGGATCCGGCATGTGGCTTTGTTATACTAGGTTCAGAACCTGGGTGTTTGTTCTAGACCTGGCTTACCCGAGCGGACAGCTCGAGCCGAGGGGGGGCAGCGTACCGGGAATACAGAAGCTTCACCGGCTTAGCAACTTGTCCGAACCTCGTTCTAAATTGGGATTTGACACTATATAGAAAAGAAGTCGTACGAAGTACACCCTTCTTCATGATTTAGAAGACTCAGAGAGGAGATGGGTTTCGGCACAGTTTATATGTACAGTTCAAATAATATCAAAGCGGTAAAAGCAGCATTTAGCACATTAGGCTCAAACCATGTAATCAAATCAGATAATAAATAAAGCCAAATAATAACAATTATTCTAAGCTCGAATTCTTAACCCTGAACCGGTGGTTCTGGGTCATTTGTCCCCAGCGGAGTCGCCAGAGCTGTCACACCTCCTTTTTACATACCCGCGAGGGCGCAAGGGAGTTTTTTCCAATTAAAGGACAATCGAAACGGGATTGGTTTATTTATTTCAGAGTCGCCACTTGGGAGATTTAGGGTGTCCCAAGTCACCAATTTTAATCCCGAATCGAGGAAAAGATTGACTCCATATTACAGTCTGCGTACCAGAAATCTGGATAAGGAATTCTGTTAACCCGGGAGAAGGTGTTAGGCATTCCCGAGTTCCGTGGTTCTAGCACGGTCGCTCAACTGTTATATTCGGCTTGATTATCTGATTTTATACAAATATGAACTTATGTGCAAATTTTAACTTTTTACCGCTTTTATAATTATTATTTTAAAAGAATGTGAACATCATTTAAAACATGTCTTTGGACTGCATCACATGAAATGCACCCATAATCCGGAACACATTTTATTTGATGTTTTGGGATTTGGATTTGGGTCGCATGAAATGCACACCCATGTTTAAGAAAGTAAATTATTAAACACGCGCCTAAAGAGACTATCGCGTTATTATTCTGGGTAGGGCCGTGAAATTTGCTAAACGGCCCGTCCCGGAATCTAAGTATTTAATACATATATTTTTGGGAGGGCTCCACAATCTGTACATTTTTTATTTTTTGGCGAAGCTTGTCTCGTTTTTATTTATTTATTTATTTTTCTTTTTTCCTTTTAGAAACAGGACAAGGCTAAAATAACTACGTTTTTTGCTACTTCGCGAGATCATGGGTTATAAATTGAACTTATTTGATGAAGCGGGTATTTTTCCGCGGAATTAAAATTGCTACTATAATTTCAACATTACTACCACATGTATAAACAACTATTAAGACAAACTAAATAATTAACACCTTTCAGAATATGTGCAAACCTCTATTATGACAAATATTTGGATAACAATAATCTGAGCATGAAGAAACAAAATGTCGAATAACTACTTAACATGACTGAAACAAAGGAAATACATTCACGACCAAATTTCAATATCATACAGAGTTAATTAACAGGAAATAGCAATTTACAAACATCACATGAATATGTCTCGCTCATTTGCATACTATTCGCATGAACTAGGATTGTATTTCAACAAAACACATGTACATGTTACTAAACAGCAAATATGAAGGACACGGACAGAGATGACCTACTTGATATTATCGTCCGATGCGTTGGACTTGCGACGAAACCTCGGACAACAACCTCAACGTACCGGAACTCGACGAGCAAAAGCAACCTCACCGGAAAAACAGAAAGCTCGGACCAAAGTTGACCTCGACGGAAAACAGAAAACTCGGCAAGGCAGAATCGCAGCAATCCAACAGCTGCTCGGAAACGCAGCAACGACTGCTTGGTACGCAGCAATAGCTGTTCGTTAGGCTGAAAATGGCGGAACTGTTGGTTCTTGTTCGGGCTGTGCGTGGGGGGTTTTGCGACTAGTTTCTGTTTGGTTATGGTGTTTGGATGCGAGGGAATGGGGTCGAGGGGTTATGGAGGGTCGCTTGGCTGGTGGACGGAGCAGCTGTGGAGGGTCGTTTGAGCAGTGGCGACACAGCAGCAACAGCTGTGGTCGTCGGCTTCAATGGAGGAATGGTTGCGAAAGTAGTGATGGGTTTCACGGAGGAAGAAGGTGATGGGCTAGTAGTTTGGGCAGTAGGGTTCGTTTATGGGGGTTTCACGGTGGGGACGACGATGGAGGGAGTTGGTCTGGTAGCTTGTAGCGACGATGGAGGAGCGAAAGCTGGTTGCGATGGTTTTGGTCACGATGGGGGAGGAGAAGTGGTCGTGGGGCTGGTTGGAAGATGGTGGTGACGAAGGGAGCTGGTGGTTATGGTCGCCGGTGGTTCGGACGTTGGAGGAAGCTGACGGACTGATAGGTTGACAATGGTGGAGCTGGGGGGTTTCTGGTTTTGGTCCGTAGGGTTTCTTCTTCTTCTTTAGGAAGAAGAAGATGTACAGTACATGTTTTTCAAAAAAATGGAAGTCCTCCCCTTTCAAAAATGTTTTGCCCGTGCATTTGTAATGGTTTTGCCCAAGGGAATGAGCCCCACGCATGGTGGGGTTCGAGGCTTGTGTCCCCCACGCGTGGTGGGGTTCCCCATGTGTCGTGGACTCGGTTTATTATGGGCTAGGTCCGAAAATTAGGCTTAAAACCGGGTAGTTTGAACCCGAATATTATTCTTTTGCCCGGACCCGAGAAATAGGAACACGACGTTGCTCAACTAGTCCTATGTAAGCAAAATAACTAACAAAAATAAGACTAATATTTAAAACAAAACTATATTATTATTTTCTTAATATTTTTCGAGATTAAAAATAGCTACAAAATATTAATAAAACTATTTTTTGTAATTTTCGTTTTTATATAAAGATAAAATATAAAGTAATATTTTTATATTTTTTCAAAATTGAAATGACTACAAAACATTAATAGAACTATATTTTTGGTTATTTTCGAAATTATATACAGTACAAAAATAAAGTGTAATTTTTGTATTTTTTTCAAGTTTATGAGAAATACATAAACTAAAATTTATATATATATTTTTTGTAATTTTTCTTTTTGCAACGAAATAAAGTAAAAATAGTTAAAATGGCTATATTAGACCCCATTTCACATATTCACGCTAAAAATGTGAAAATTCTCGGGGAGGATCAAAAATTAGATGTCTACAGGTATGAACATCAAGAACACTAAGGTGATAGGGATATGGAGAAGGATGACAAGAATAGCACAAGGGAAAATAGGTAGATCATTCACAATGACAGTGTTGGCAGTAGTCATCTACCACATATGGAAAGCTAGGAACGAAGCGGTTTGGATGAAAAAAGTGCCAAGACCACAAGCAGTATTGGAGCAGATACAACAAACATGCAAATATAGGTGCATGGAAGCTGTACAGAAGAAGAAGAAGAAGAAGAAGAAGAAGAAGAAGAAGAAGAAGAAGAAGAAGAAGAAGAAGAAGAAGAAGAAGAAGAAGAAGAACAAGAACAAGAAAGGAATAGGCTGGATAGAGTCACTATATAGTTAGATAGAAATGAAATGTATAGAAACATACAAATAGACAGAAAATATAGCTGAGAAAGAGGAAAGTTAGAAAGGATAGAGGTAGAAATAGAGGAAGAATGATGAGGAATATGTATGTTTTGGTTTGGGATGATGAATAAAGATTTATTTTCCACAAAAAAAAAGAAAAAAAAATGAAGATAACTAGATCGGAGGATCAAATTTATTAAAATATTTTATGGTCTAGACGTTGTTGTTGAGAGTAGTAGTAGTAGTACAAGTGATGTACTTAATGGTGTAATTTAACTTAACCATAGTTTAGCCAACTATAGTTAGAAGTTAGTTAGAGTGGTTATACTTATAAAAGAGAACATACTACTATACAGTGGTCAAATAACAGAAATGAAGAATTGTTTTCTTCCCCAACTTTCTTTTCTCTGTTCTTAGCTTCTAAATTCTGCTTCCTTCCACAAATTTAACATAGTATCAAAGCCGAATACCAAGCGATTCTAGGAATTTCTTTGCAGAGTCGAAGCTAATCGAGAGAATGAGCTTCAATGTTTCCTCAATTTCTTCAATTTATTTCAAAATCGGGAACGACGATTTTGTGATCGAAACTCTAATTTTGCTTCAATTGTGTAATTGTGAGTGGATTTATGCATTTTTCCACGGTGATTAGTGACAATTCCGACGATAGCACCACTGCACCAGTAGCACCGACTGGAACTGTGAATAGCGAAAACTTCATTCTGGACCATAATCACCCACTTTACATGCATCCATCAGATGGACCAGCTTCGTTGTCGATTGGTTTATTATTAATTGGAATGGAGAATTATACGGTGTGGAATCGAGCTATAAAAGTAGCTATTCTAGGAAAGAATAAACTTTGTTTGGTACGTAGACGGTACTACCTCGAAGAGCAATTTTGGACTAGGATTAGCTCATCAGTGGAATCGTTATAATGCCATTGTTACTTTGTGGCTAATAAGCAATGTTAATTCACACCTCCTTACTAGTATTCTGTTCTCAGAAAATGCTCAAACTGTTTGGGCACAACTTAGGGAACGGTTTGACAAAGTAAATGCTTCGAGGCTTTATTACTTGCACAAAGAAATTTTCACTTTTACACAAGGATATCGTCTATTTCTATCTATTTTACAAAATTAACTAACATATGGGCTAAATATGGTGCTATATTACCACCACCTCCTATTAAGGACTATGTTGAACAGTTGGAATTTCCGAGGTTATTGCAGTTCTTAATGGGGTTGAACGACAGTTTTGAGAAAAATAGAAGTCAGATTTTAATGACGCCTAATGTCCCTTCCATTGACCAAGTATATGCTATGATAGTTTAAGATGAAAGCAGAAGAATAACTTCAGGCAACCACTTCAACACAAATACAGGACAGGTTGAGCCTACTGCTATGTTTACTACACAGTCAAGAAATAAGCCAAGGAAGAATTTGGCTTAGAATATGAGTATTATCACAGAAGGGGCATACAAAGCCAGGCTGCTACAGGTTGATGAAGTGTGAATTCTATAACAAGCCAGGTCATTCGAAGGATAATTGCTATAAAATAGTGGTCTATCCATATGATTTTAAGCCTAAGAGAAGAGCTAATGCAGCGCATATAGAAGGCAATGTCTCATAGGAATCAAAAAAAGGAGTTCCAACACACATGTTCACAAATGAACAATATTCTCAGATCATACAGCTATTGAACAAAAGCTCAATTGGTGAATCAAGTGGCATTGTGGCAGTAATGGCAGGTACTTTTCTTTACAATGATATTATCATTCCTAATTGGATTGTGGACACAAAATCTACAAATCATATGATAGGAAATAAAGATTTGTTGTACCATGAAACACAAACAGAAATTGTAGGTCAAGTTCAGCTACCTACAAATGATTCTGCTAAAATTACTCACATAACGGATTGTCAATTGTCAGGAGGTGACACTATTAAGAATATTCTATGTGTTCATGCCTTCAAGTTCAATCTTTTGTCTGTCTTCAAGGTGACAAATGACCTGAATTGTTTTATTTCCTTCTTTCCTACATTTTGTGTATTTCAGGACCTCTTGTCTGGGAGGGTGAAGGAGATTGGTAGGTAGGAATATGGGTTGGACACCATGAGCTCAGTGGAGTCACACAACAGTTTGCAGACTTGTAAAGTCTTTGCAATTATCAAATAAGGAGATCCAGATATATGGCACAAGAGAATGGGTCATGTACCTTTGCCAGTTCTTAGGAAATTATAATGTTTCAGAAATAGTATAGACTTTAATAATACTCATGGGTGTGAAATTTACCCCTTGGCAAGGCAAACTAGAATTCCATTTCCACTAAGTACTACTATAAGTGTTGAAACTTTTCAACTAATTTACATGGATGTTTAGGGACCCTACAAGGTTGCTATCTATAATGGAATAAAGTTTTGTCTTATATTAGTGGATGCTTACACTAGATGGACTTGGACTTTTCTATTGAGACTGCAATCTGATGTAATTTTCGTTCTTAAAAACTTCCTTGCTATGATTAAAACTCAAATTGGCAAGTCTGTCAAGATGTTTAGGCTAGATAATGGAAGTGAATTTTTCAATGCTCATTGCAGAGAACTGCTTCAGTTATATGGGATCTTACATCAAAGTTAATATCCTTACACACCCCAACAGAATGGGGTAGTAGAGAGAAGACACAGACATATTTTAGAAATTGCAAGGGCTATCAGATTCCAAGGCCATCTATGAGCTAGATTTTAGGGATATTGTATTAAGACAACTATATATCTTATCAATAGAGTGACCTCCACTGTTCTTGGCGATAAATCACCCTTTGAGCTATTGTACCATAAACAACCTTCCCTATCTTATCTAAGGATCATATGATGCTTGTATTTTGTTTCCCTACTGCCTAAAATTGATAAGTTTGGCCCTCGAGCTATGAAGTGTGTGTTATTGGGATATGCAACACTTTAGAAAGGATACAAGCTACTTGATCTTGAGCATAATGTGTTTTTTGTCAGCAGAGATGTAACCTTTTTTTGAAAAAACGTTCCCTTTTCAGAACCCATAATTGGGGACTGATCATTCTTTTCTAGATAATCTGGATATGAGAGCATTCTATGATCATAATAATGTAGATCATGAGGATTCTATTCCTTCTGTATCAGCTCCTGCTGCTGAATCAGTCTCAGATTCAACCATTGCCTCTTCTTCAGAGAATTCACCAATATTTAATTCAGACTAGGGACATTCAGAGTCCCTTCCAATTCCTGCATCAGCTACAGCTCCTAAGTTACCTGCACCACTTGTTGATGATGTTAGAAAATCAAGCAGGATTTCTAGACCTCCCATTTGGCTTAGTGATTATGTCAGATCTGACAAAGCTATACAAACTAATAGTTGTAGATATCCAATAGGTGTTGTCATAGGCTATGATCACTTGTTTCCCAAATATCAAAGCTACTTATCTCGGATTTCATCTGAACAAGAACCCAATAGTTACTATGAGGCTGCAAAAGATAAAAGATGGATTGAGGCTATGGAGGCAAAAATAAAAGCATTGGAGGATAGCAAAACTTGGGAGATAGTACTATTACCTCCAGGAAAAAAGGCTATAGGATGCAAATGGGTGTGTAATATTAAGCACAAGGCAATTGGAGAGGTTGAAATGTTAAAGGCACGATTTGTGGCCAAAAGGTACAATCAGAAGGAAGGATTGGATTACCACGAAACATTCTCACCAATAGTGAAAATGGTAACTATCAGAAGTGTAATTGCTTTAGCTACTGCTAAGCATTGGATCATCTACCAAATGGATGTTTACAATGCTTTTCTACAAAGTGATTTTGATTGAATAAGTGTTCATATGCATTCCACTTGGCTTTGTAGGCTCTAACAACAAATCATTGGTATGCAAATTGCATAAGTCTCTCTATGGGCTTAAACATGCATCTCGACAATGGAATATCAAACTTACTACAACACTCATTACCTCAGGATTCCAACAGTCACCTAGATTACTCCTTGTTCACCAAAAGAACTTCAGGACAGTTGGTAGTGGTCCTTGTATATGTAGATAACCTCATTATCACTAGAGATCTACAGCTAATACATGAGACCAAATCACAGTTGCAAGATAGCTTCAAGATTAAAGATTTTGGAGAGCTAAAATATTTTCTACGAATTGAATTTGCTAGAAGTAAAGAGGGTATCTTGATGCATTAGAGGAAATACAACTTGGAGTTAATAGCTGATTTGGGTCTATCAGGTTGTAAACCTGTTACTTCACCCTTGGAGTTGAATGCCAAGTTGACCACATTGGAGTTTGAAACACACATATGTTCTACAACTAGTGATCTCTACTCGAGGATCTTGGGTAATATAAAAGGTTACTTGGTAGGTTACTGTACTTAACAATTACCAGACCTGACATCTCATTTGCAGTTCAAACCTTAAGTCAGTTCATGCACAGTCCCAAATCATCTCACATGGAAGCTGCCCTCAGAGTTGTGAGGTGTGTTAAACATTGTCCTGGTCTAGGGATGTTGATGAAAGCTGGATGTTCTGGATCTCTAGCATCTTTCTGGGATGTTGATTGGGCAGCATGTCCCAATAGCAGAAGATCTATAACAGGATATTTAGTGAAGTTTGGTGATTCCCTCATTTCATGGGAATCCAAGAAACAATCAACAGTTTCCCAAAAGTTCACAGAAGTTCTACTGAGGTAGAGTACAAGAGTCTTGCTTCGGCTGTGGCTGAGATTGTTTGGCTTGTTGGTTTGTTTAAAGAGTTAGGGGTTGTTCAACAAGCTCCAATTCCTATTTACAGTGACAGCAAGTCAACAATTCAGATTGCTGCCAATCTAGTTTTTCACGAACAGACTAAACGCATAGACATCGATTGTCATTTTGTGCGTGAAAAGATTTAGTCAGGATTGATTCACACCATCTATGTTAACACTACTGATGAACAAGCTTACATCTTCACTAAAGGCTTGAGCAGAATGCAGCATAACTACTTATTATCCAAGCTAGGGATGAAGAACATCTTCACCTCCTCTAGCTTGGGGGGGGAGGTGTCTAGCTTGGGGGGGGGGAGGTATTCAGAGTAGTAGTAGTATAAGTGATGTAATTAGTGGTGTAACTTAACTTATTCATAGTTTAGCCAACTATAGTTAGAATGGTTATACTTGTATAAAAGAGAATATACTAATGTATAGTGGTTAGATAACAGAAATGAAGAATTGTTTTCTTCTCCAACTTTCTCTTTTCTGTTCTTAGCTTCTAAATTCTGTTTCGTTCTGCAAATTTAACAGTTGTAGAGATTTGAGAATTAAGTAAATATATTTTTTTACTTCTTTGAATTGAAAGAACGCTGATAGAAATTCAGCATTTTGCAATGAAGTGCAAGCACACAATGCATATGCATGATGAGGCCCATCATTGACTATCATGAGATTTTTTTTTCTGCAATTCATCCTCCAGTAATCGCTAAAAGTGCTAAAAAGTTCGTTAAAAAAATTAATCTAAACGTACTAGTGAGATTGTGAGAATGAAGTGACTTTTCAAATTAATCAAATTAACGAGCTTTTTATATTGCAAAATATGCAAAGCCATGAACTTATTAGCCCGTTTGACACCCCTAGCAATTTGAACGGCTGCAAAGAGAAGACCAGCCAAACCCAAATCTTAAAATTTCAACCATCAGTGACCGGTCAGCAGAAAAAGTGCCCCAACTTGGACTCTTTTTTCTTCTTGTTCTTTTCCCCTTTTTTAATGTGGCTTTTGACCACAAAAGAAAAGGACGTGAGATTGTCCTTTTTCGGGGCAGAGAAAACGAATAGGCTTGGATGGTCCAGGAAAAAAATGAAAAAATTATACCGTATAACTGCTCCCAAAATAATAATTGACAATATATATATTTAATTAGTTTTGACCGAGAAGCTCAATGTGTAACTTGCCCTCAGAAAATTAGGCATTAGAGAACTTGAATAATTAACCTAAATAGCCTCTCATATTATTACACAAATAGCCAGTCAGATTCAATATTTACTTTTTCTAGCCGATATACATAGATTATATATTAATTGTATACAATTATACACATATTCAGTGGCGAATGCAGCATACAGTTACTGGGTTCAACTGAACCAGTGCTTTCGACGCGAAGCATAAATTTATATGTGAATATCACTAAAACTATAATAAATAGTAAATATGAACCTATAACTTTAAAATATAATAGGTTCAATGCTAAAAATTTTAAATGTTGAACCCATAGAATTAAAATCCTAGATCCGTCTCTGCACATATTACACACGAATCATATATATATAATCCATTCGCCGGCTATTTTTAGTTTAAGAAACTAAGTGGGTGGCTATTTGAGTTAATTCTTCATAAGAACTTGGAATCTAATGTAGGGGTAAAATTCAAAAATAGGCAGATTTACAAGTGGTAATTGAAAAATAGCCACAGTTTCAAAAGTAATCGAAATTTAGCCGCTTTTCATGTAAAGATAAATCTAAACGAAAACACTGTTCAAAATCCAAAAAATATTCCAGCATAATATACTAGAGTTCTAGTACAATATAATGGAGTTCTAGCATAATATACTGGTCCAGCATAATATGCTGGAAGTTCATACGCAAGTGCTTCAATCTCCAGTATATTATGCTGGAACTTTCCGTATGTTGGAAGTTCATGTACATATGCATCAATCTCCAATATATTATGTTGAAACTTTCTGTGTTGCAGCAAAATAATTGTTATTTTTCAATAACTTTACAAATGCTGCCATTTTTCAATTACCAATCCGAAAACTGACTAGCTCGTGCTATTTTCACTAAGTAGCCAGTTGATGCTAAAGCCCATATCAAATCAACTATTCCGTAGACGTGGGCCCAAACAATGTGAGGCCAATTTGGAGCTATGGTGCTTGTAGAGAGAACTGCTTCCAAGTTGTAAAAATTGCACAGAGCGCCCTATTTGGTTGCCCACATTAAACCTATACCTATTTTTTTTTAAAGTTTTAACTTGTACCCACTTTTTAAACAACTTCAGCCCTCTTTCTCCTCCTCCTTCTCCTCATCAAAGTTATATCCGCCCTCAATCTGATGGTTCCATCAGAAGAAATTCAAAGCTTTTCAACTTTTTTCTTGTCCTCTCCTGCAGCAGAGGCTTGACGACCTAATGAATTCATATGTTACAACAGATTAGAGAATTTAGTCATTCAAAACATGTAATCTCTACTAAATTTGCAAGAAATAATTGATAAAAGAGTATACTGAAAAAGAAAAAGACATAAATAAGATACAAACCTTCCAACAAGCTGAAAGATATATGGAGCATTCACAATGTAGTAGGCTGAAGTTCAACTCTAAGAAGGCTGAAGTTCACCAGTTACAAACAAAAACTTCAGCTTTAGAGCTGAAGTTCGACAGCTACAAAACAAAAACTTCAGCTTTAGAGCTGAAGTTCGCCAGTTACAAAAACAAAAATGCTACTTCAGTCCCGTCTACTAGAATGCTGAAGTTTTGCGTGATTGTCTTTGCTACTTCAGCCCCGTATGTTGAAGTTACGCGAAAAAGTAGGTATGCTTGCAATTTTTTTGCAAAGCGGGCACAAGTTAAAACGTGACCCAAAAAACGGGTATAGATGCAAATGCCCCTTCCAAGTTCCATACCGCAAAATTTAATAAAAAGACACGAGTTTAGTAAAACAATATTTACTCAATCAGGGCATATATAATGTAATTTTATTTAGATTATTATGAAGTAATAAATATTGATAAATAAATTAACTAATCTACTATAAGAATTCATTGATAACGTTAAAAAAACTTTGTATATTCAATGAATATAACTTAAATCCAAAAAAAATAAAATTGTGTATCATTAACTAATAGAACAAAGTCGACGACATTCATTGACTTCTTTCGTTTTATTTAACTATTTTTAAATATATATTGCACAACAAGAAATCTCTAACGAGACTTTTATCTTATAGTGTCAAGTAATTCCATAGTTGTCGCCATCAAAATTGTTTTAAATGGACGAAGAAGTTGCTATTTCAAGATGTCATTTCAAAGTAGAAGAAACGACTTTGCCTATTTTATCAATTACGTTGCCCAAAAGCTCTAATTATAAGTAATCAACTACAGTTCACGGAAATTTCTTTGCAAGAAGTGTTCATACAACAAATACGATAGCATAATTTACCTAGAAAAGAAAAGGAAAATAAAGTAGTATACTTAGAGCCTGGTTGGCCATAAAAAAAATCTTCTTCTTTTTTCCGAAAAGATTTTACTTTTTTTTTTTCAAAATCAGTGTTTGCCCATAAAATATCCAATTTCACTTGAAGATGAATTTTGGAATTTTTCAAAAATTTAAAAAATTCCAAAAGACTGTTTTTCAAAATCTCCACTCAAATCACTCACAAAAATTAAAAAATAACCCAAAATTATATTCATGTCCAAACACAATTCTAATTTTCAAATATTATTTTTACTTGAAAAATAAATTCACTTTTTTTTTAAAATTTTACAATTCTTATGTCTAAACACCCACTTAAAAGCAAGTAAATTTAGTATTTATCAAGGCATTGCTTCTTACTTGAGACTTTTCCTTTTGGAAACATTAAGCGTAACAACCTCGAAGTTCCTTCCTTCCCTAGAAAGTCATAAGTTCACATCATTTTGGAGCAATAAAACAATTATAAATAAATCTATATAATAATTATGGATGTGATGGATTATTGAGATTCTTCACAAGAATAATTTTCTTTTTGGTAGACATCATTTAACATGTAAGTAGGCTTATCTGACGCATAAATTTGAATTAATCATTTCAGTAAACTTTGAATGACGGATAGTTAAATCGGTTTTTGTTGTTGTAAAAGAAGAATCTCCTCTAAAGGGTGTGGTTGGATGCATATAAATTATTCATCTTTAATTAGACGTCTTGAATTTTAGCTTTTAGAATGGTTTTTTTTTTAATTATTTAGGATCGCTTCTCCCATTAATAGACCTTACGCAACACAAATTTAATCGGGGACTAATACGAATGAACATCGGGTTGGAAAATGAAAAAAACTACACTACTTTTAAATGTATTTCATATCTTGAAGATAACATAGTTAATTAACAAACCATTTCATCACATCCCCAACACAATAAAATACAAAATAATAATAATAATAATAATAAATAGATAAATAAATAATATGTGGGAAGTGATCTTCTCCAGTTTCACATTATTGGTCACACATTACTGTCATCTATGGCTTATAACATTTGTTTATATACCTTTGACAATCTTATTGTAAACCTACTTAATTATATGCTCTCGTACTTTCAACTCTAAATATTCCAACATTTTTTTTCTCTTTTCTGGTTTCTGACATTATTAGACAACATCATCCATTTATTTGGGTAATTTTTCTGTTTGTGAACATTTTCATAAAGATGAATGCAAAACAGTATTTCGAAAATCTAATATCCTATTACGACTTATTCTCCATCGATTTTGCTAGTTTTTAAGTGTTTTAAAAGGAGGGGTGAGGTGGTATTTTACTTGATACGGGGCAAGGTGTAAGTCTCGAGATATGGGGCACAAGCCCAACAAATCTTTAAATTTTTAATTTATAAATTAATAATATAGCATAACAACACACAAATAATATAAAAAAATACATTAAAAGTTCAAAAGATTAAAAGAAATTAAAGAAACTCATAGAAAATAGAATATCTAGTATGTTCTTACAAGTATAAACAATACAACAGTGTTAAAGTTACTATGAAGCACAAATTGAGCATAACGTCTTAACTTTCAAACAATTTAAAATCACAATTCTTAAAAAATATTATCAAATAACACATTCTATAACCCTAAAAGTAAATAATCAATAAATTTTACTAGTACTGTAATTTATAATATTATTCCTTCACGAGTAAATATAAAATTATTTTTAAGTAGCAAAATAATCGACATCCCTTAATTTTGAGAGACAAGTAACCATAGGCGGATCTAGGATTTTAGGTTTATGGGTTCCTACAAAAATCTGAGCTAATATACAATACTAACTGGATGAACGGACTGGGTTCCAAGCTAAATATTCTTATATATTTAATGAATTTTTCAATACAAATACAGGTTCTAGACAAAAGCTACTGGGTTTACGGGAACCCATAGCTATTGAACTGAATCTGTCCTGCACGTAACTAAGACGTGAAGATCTAAAGTAAAAAATATAAATTTTGGTTATCTGTTTTTAGAAGAAATATTCAAATGATATTCACCCTCACGATATTCTTAATTAGTAAATATGCAACACTATGATTTTTTGTTTGAGTTATTCACAATCTTCATATTTCTATAGATAAATATAATTTTAGTCATTCATTTATTACAAAAATTTAAGAGCCAACAATGCTAATTAATGAATTCGACACATGATTTGCATCGGAACTATTAGGCAAGCCCTAAGCGTTGAGCGTTAGGTGTGTTTAGGGCGCACGGTCGAACGCTTGAGGGCGCTTGAATAAGCCTCAAGGTGTTTTAATAGTATCCCGCCTCGGGGATTGCAAAACCCTTTTAAAACACTACTTTTTATAGAGTAATTGAAAGTGATTAGCTTAAGGAATTTTTACATTCCTATACCATATATGAAACCTTATTACCCTCAATGTTTAAGGTTTGATATAATTACATTTAGTATACCAAATTACCAATTCTATACCATAGTGTATTTTAAGGGTACAATTAATGCAACGTATATCCCTCCTTAATTCAAGGTACCGTATATCCCACCCCTCCCACGTTTCTCTCTCCCAAACCTTTACCCTCACCCACGTTTTACTCAAACACACGTTCTTTTTACCCATTTTCCCTCTTCTAAAACCGCTGAAACATCGTTAACCCACCATTAAAGTTCAATTTAAATTTTTTTCGTCTACATTCAGTGAAAAAATGCTATGTCTTTACGCCAAAACCCCACGCCCTACACTGGAAGGGGGTCTCTGTTGGCAGCCTCGGGTTACAAAAACTTCATAAATGACAATATCTTTTACTGCAGAGTAACTTTTAGTATGTACTTCTGTTTCATGCAAACCAATTGACTTAGTTGGCTAGTCAAGATCTGAAGAGCTCCTTGTTTCCAACTTTTTTTTTTAAATTTAATCTATGACCACCGACTCCTTTTTGGTTATTTGCCATTTGTTTAACTAGAAAGAATTTCCCTGGAAATTGTTTTTGTTTTTATCTCTTTAGCGGTGTGGATGTTGATTTTTAAAGTTAAAACGGATTTTCGATATAATTGCGTTTTTTTGCAGAAGACTTGTAGAAGTTTTAGTCGTTTTTGATTTGTGAAAATAGAAAACAAAGCATCTACAATCAGAATACAAATAATCTACTTATTTATCTACAAAATATCTACAAACTGGGTACATTGAATTTTAATATCCCAATTTTCATTTCAATTGTAGCATAATTGAGATCTTCGATATAATTGCATTTTTTGTAGAAGATTTGTAGAAGTTTTAGTCGTTTTTGATTTGTGAAAACAGAAAACAAAGCATCTATAATCAGAATACAAATAATCTACAATTTATCTACAAAATATCTACAAAATGGGTATATTAAATTTTAATATCCCAATTCCCATTCGATTATAGTTTAATTAGAATTTTCGACATAATTGCATTTTTTGCAAAAGATTTGTAGAAGTTTTAGTCGTTTTTGATTTGTGAAAACAAAAAATAAAGTATCTACAATCATAATACAAATAATCTACAATTCATCTACAAAATGGGTATATTGAATTTTAATATCCCAATTCCCATTCGATTGTAGTTTAATTGGGATTTTCGACTAGACATAATCTTAAAGATTCATTATAGTATTCTCAATTATAGATTGAGGGAAATATGTTAGAAAGCTACATCAACTACTTTGTCGAGTTTGAAAAATACTACCTAGTGACATCAACTATTAGATTTTTCAACTTATTATTTTTCATGGAAAAAAAAATATAACGATATTTTCAGCTACAAGTTTAAGTGAGACTATAAGCAGAAAGACTAGGTGAAAATAGGAACAATTTTCAAAAGCCGGTCTCATACTCTGTCTCTCTGATTATTCACGTCATTTGATCTCTCAAAGAGAAAAAAAATAATAAAAAATATCTAAATAAGAAATTTTAATGCTACAATGATTCCTTATTTAATAAAATATCTGGAAGAATATTTATTTCCATAATTGTAGCTTAATCGGCCGGTCCATCAAATAAATAGAGAGTTAGTAAATACATACAAGCTTGAAGCAATGACCAGTATCTCATGAGCTGTTCTCCACGGATGCTTCTTGGTTTGTACTGCGTTGTACCAAAAATACCCCCTTTTGTTACTTTTCGTAGAGGACAATGTGCTTTTCATACTTCAATAAATTATTTGTTTGTCTTGTGCTTCTTTAACTATTCGTACTATCTAAATGCAAAAATGGACCCCAACAACCATTCCTAATATGTTTGATCATACATTTGAGAAACCCAATAAGTTTAGATTTACCAAGGTTCACGACTTACAGTTTTAATCAGGGGTGTACATGGATCGGGTTAGTTTAATTTTTATCAAAACTAAATCAAATCAATTATATCGATTTGGATTGGTTCGGCTTTACCAGGATTTTGAGGTTTCGGGTTCTTTTCTTACATAAATATTATTTCAATCTTACTTTATTAAAAAAATTTATAAATAAATATATGTTTAGTAAAAATTGAAAAAATTAACAAATATATGATCTATTAATATATATTTTTCGTTGATGTACAGTTTCAAGATTAACTGAATTTAATAATTAAACATAAAAATCAATATGATATCTGTATAATGATATGTTCTATTTATTAAATTATCAAATTACCACTTCAAATTCAAAAAAGATATAAGAATCTAAATCTTAACGTATGAATATGGAAGAACAAAGAAATTGACGCATTTCACTAACATTTGATGAAAGTGATCATACAACTTATTATTTAAAGATAATAAAAATAGAGCACTTCATATTTAACTAAATATTACATCCCATAATTGAATCACAAATATTTTTTAGATATTTTTTAAAAAAAATTCTACGAAAACTCTTAAAAGTTATATAAAAATTATATATTTATATGTCGGGTTTTTTTTTCAGATTTTTTTTACTCAATATCAAACCAAACCTAATCGGGTTGTTTAGTCGGTTTAGTTTGATTTTTCGATTTGGTGCGATTTTCCGATTTGTTTTTATATACGATTAAAACCGGGCTTACCCAACGAGACCACGGAACCAGTCGAGAGTCAGTCTTGTAATAGACCAGGTCAGAACACGAAGGTAAAGAATTAAGCTCGAGAATCGAGGTGCTCATCAAGATCGAGGCCAACAACGATCGAGACCATATATGACATACTTCGGGCGAAGCGCAATAATGGAAAGGCAAGATATTCGTAACCGGTCGAGGATCACATCGGAGATCCCGGAACAGATCAGATCAAGAGCGGTTGTTTAGGCTAATCGTGGGATTTACTTCTGTAATTAGAGTTATACCATAATTAGGATTTCTCTACTATATAAAGAGGAGTCCCCATTATTTGTAGACACTTGACATTAACATTGGGAAAAAAAGCAATACAATAATCTCTCTTTAATTTACGTTCTCTTGTTCATCAGTTCACCGTTTTTTAATTGTTCTTGCTCTACTAGCTCGAGGGTATACCAACTCAAGCGCTCTGTCCAAACACTGGTTTGCTTTACATTATTATCAATTTCTATTTATCTTCACGTTTATCAATTGATATTAAGTGAAATCACGTATCCTTAAAACCACATTACAAGTTTAATTGTTACTCAATTTTTAGGGTAAACAGTTTGGTGCCCACCGTGGGGCTAAGGATAGTAGCGATTGCTTAATATTTTAACCTTCATAAAACACACTTCTTTTATTCTCATAAGTATTTTTGATTTCAGGAATCAACATGTTGAACTCTCAAGAAGTACCCACTCACACTGATACCGGCCTTGGTCTTCATAGAGAAAACAAACACGTAGTCGCCCCGGGAAACAGAGTGCCTCCAATCAATCCCGATGCACCACAGGCCGTAGATCCGGTTGATGTCAGTTCTCATGTTGCCATTCGTGGAGATTTAGGCGTCGATCCTGAAAATAACATCTACAGAGACGCCCGGACAACCGATCAGAATGCACAAAATGGTGAAGAAGACGGAATTAGCCTTCGAATGATATTTGACATGCTACAAATTCAGCAGGCCGCGATAGCGCAACTCCAAAATCAGAATCGAGCCCTAAGCAGAATCGAACTCGATACATCACAAGAATTGTTCATAGGGTCAAACCCGTACAGGAGAAATTGAATGATAATGGAGCAGGAAATGATCCCGCCATCATGAAGATGCTCAAGGAGCTCACTAAACGGATTGAATCGAGAGAACAGAACATCGAGGCTAATGATAAAAAGATAGAAACGTACAACTCTTGGGTTGATCAAATACTGGGGGCACCCTCGATTCTAAAGGGTTTGGATTCAAAAAAGTTCGTAAAAAAGCCTTTCCTACAAAGTGCGGCTCCGAAGCTCATTCCAAAGAAATTTTGCATGCCATAAATTCCTAAGTACAATGGAACCACTGATCCTAACGAACATGTCACTTCTTATACATGTGCAATAAAAGGAAATGACTTAGAAGACTACGAAATTGAATCTGTTTTGTTGAAAAAATTTGGAGAAACTTTATCAAAGGGAGCAATGATATGGTACCACAATTTGCCGCCCAATTCCATCGATTCTTTTGCTATGCTTGCCGATTAGTTCGTAAAGGCACACGGTGAAGCAATAAAGGTCACGACTAGGAAGTCAAACCTATTCAAAGTGAGACAAAAGGATAATGAAATGCTAAGGGAATTCGTATCTCAATTTCAGATGGAGCGCATGGACCTACCCCCGGTTACCGATGATTGGACTGTCCTAGCCTTTACTCAGGGTTTGAACGAGCGAAGTTCGGTAGCGTCACGTCAACTAAAGTAGAATTTGATTGAATATCCGGCGGTAACCTGGGCTGATGTGCATAGTCGATACCAATCAAAGATCATAGTCAAGGATGATCAGTTTGGAGCCCCGTCCCGTTTCGTTTACCCAAATAGATCCGAAGGCAGGATTCAAAGAGACATCGACAGAGAGCCCCGTTCGAACAGAGATCCGTACCAACCATATTAGCACATATCATAGAAATAATAGACCGGGATGTAATCCCGTTCGAAACAATTGAAGGAATGATAGAGGTCAAAATTCTTGAGGGCTCATGAGTAAGAGTGGCTTCAATAAACATGTCGAGCCTAAGGAAGCGCCATTGTTATTGGAATACAACTTCAGTGTCGATGCTTCAGGTGTTGTGTCAGCCATTGGATGAATCAAGGATACTAGGTGGCCCAGACCCCTGCAGACCGATCCCGCTCAAAGGAATCCAAATCAAATGTGCAAGTACCATGGAACCCATGGTCACAAAACCGAAGACTATAGACAATTAAGGGAGGAGGTAGCTCGTTTATTCAACGAAGGTCATCTTTGAGAGTTCTTGAGTGACTGAGCAAAAACTTACTTCAGAGATAGGGATGCAAATAGAAAAACCGAACAAGGAACCACAACACGTGATTCATATGATCGTCGGTGGGGTCGATATTCCTCAGGGTCCGACATTTAAACGCACCAAAGTTACAATCACAAGGGAAAAACGTACCCGAGACTACTTACCAGAAGATACCTTATCTTTCAACGATGAGGATCCAGAAGGGATAAATAGCCTCACAATGACGCACTGGTAATATCCATCCTTATGAATAAAATTCAAGTTAAACATATGTTAGTTGATCCAGGTAGCTTAGCGAATATTATTCGATCGAGGGTCGTGGAGAGCTCAACCTTCAGGATCAAATCGTGCCTGCAACTCGAGCGCTCAACGATTTTAACATAGCGAGTGAAACCTCCAAAGGGGAAATTATGTTGCTAGTAAATGTGGCCGGAACTATCATGGAAATGTAGTTCCATGTGATCGAAGGTGATATGAGGTACAATGCGCTGCTCGGAAGACCTTGGATCCATAATATGAGGGTGGTACCTTCAACGCTTCATCAAGTCTTGAAATTCCCAACACCGGAAGGAGTCAAAACGGTGTACGACAAACAACTAGCGGCCAAAGATATGTTTTCAATTGATGAAGTAATACCAGTATTGGCAATAACATCAACAAAGGGACCAGAATTAAAGGAAAAGCAGGAAGTCAAATAGCAACCACAGTCGCCGGTCTTGACCAGATCGGAACAGCAGGAATTATCAAGGATGATGATTGTATGATACCTCAACTTTCGTAATCCCCGATGATTCTGACTCCACAAAGTCGACGATCGAAGAGTTGGAGCAAGTCATACTAATCGAGCATCTGCCCGATCAAACGTTATACCTGGGCACGGGGCTAACACCCAAGCTCAGGGAAAAACTCATTAAATTCCTTATTAAAAATATGGACTGTTTTGCTTGGTTCCACCTTGACATAACAGGGATCCCACTGGAGATCACCACTCATCGATTGAGTTTGGACCTAAAGTTCAGATCGATAAAGCAAAAGAGAAGGCCATAGTCTGAGGTAAAGCATGCATTCATCAAGGACGGTGTAACCAAACTTCTCAAAATAGGATCCATCTGAGAAGTAAAATATCTCGAATGGTTAGAAAACGTAGTTCTAGTCCCCAAGAAGGGGAATAAACTTAGAATGTGCGTAGACTATAAATATTTGAACAAAGCATGCTCTAAGGACTCATTTCCTCTGCCAAATATCGATCGCATGATCGATGCCACGACCGGCTACGAGATCCTCAGTTTTCTCGATGCCTACTCCGGGTACAACCAAATACGAATGAACCTGGAGGATCAAGAAAAGACTTCGTTTATCACTAAGTATGGTACTTATTGCTATAATGTAATGCCGTTTGGGTTTAAAATGCTGATTCTACTTATCAACACCTAGTAAACCAAATGTTTGAAGAACAAATAGGTAAATAAATGGAGTTTTATATTGATGAAATGCTAGTTAAATCCCTGCACGCAGAGGATCATTTGACACATTTACAGGAAACCTTCAACATATTGAGAAGATATAACATGAAGCTCAACCCTGAGAAATATGCATTCGGGGTCGGCTCAGGCAAGTTCCTCGGCTTTATGGTGTCAAATCGGGGGAATAGAGATCAACCCCGATAAAATCAAGGCAATCGAAGACATCACAGTCGTGGATAGCATTAAGGTCGTACAAAGGTTAACAGGACGGATAACCGCTTTAGGCCGATTCATCTCAAGGTCTTCGAATCGAAGTCATAAGTTCTTCTCACTGCTCAAAAAGAAGAACAATTTCATTTGGACCCCAAAATGCCAACATGAAGAATTAAAGCGGTATCTTTCAAGCCCACCATTGCTTCATACTCCGAAATCGGACGAGCAATTCTACTTATATTTGGCAGTCTCGGAGGTCGCCGTAAGTGGTGTCCTAGTTCGAGAAGAGCAAGGCACGCAATTTCTTATTTACTACGTTAGCCGAACTTTAGGTGAAGCAAAGACCCGATACCCACACTTAGAAAATTAGCGCTTGCTCTAATAATTGCCTCTTGGAAATTAAAACCATATTTTCAATGTCACTATTGTAACCGCTTATCCCCTTCGCAACATTTTGCACAAGCCCGAACTCTCTGGCCGACTGGCCAAATGGGCCGTCGATATTAGTGTGTACGATATCGAGTATCAACCCCAAACGACCATCAAGTCTCAAATCTTAACAGACTTCGTGGCCGACTTTACACTAGCCCTCGTACCCGAGGTCGAAAAGGAACTATTGCTAAAATCAGGTACATCATCAATGTTGTGGACCCTTTTCACAAATAGTGCTTCGAATGTGAAGGGGTCCGGGTTAGGCATCATTTTGAGGCCACCCACAGACAATACAATTCGACAATCTATCAAAAACCCTAAGTTGACTAATAATGAGGTCGAGTATGAGGCCATGTTTACAGGTCTCAAGCTGGCTAAAGGTTTGGGAGCAGAGGTCATCGAGGCCAAGTGTGATTCCCAACTCATGGTTAACCAAGTCAACAAAGCCTTCGAAGTTCGAGAAGATCGAATTCAGAGGTACTTGGACAAATTGCAGGTAACCTTACACCGGTTCAAAGAATGGACCCTATAGCATGTACCTCGAGAGCAGAACAGTAAGGTTGGGGTCATCAGTCGAAGATGATGAAATTAGCTCGGGGATTGTCGTACAACTTTCAAAGTTGGTAGTCGAAGAAGGCCACGCCGAAATAAACTCCACAAGCCTATCTTGGGATTGGAGGAACAAATATATCGACTATCTAAAGAATGGGAAACTTTCGTCAGACCCTAAGGAATCGAGGACTCTACGAACGGAAGTTGCACGATTCACATTGGCCGAAGATGGAACATTGTACAGAAGTATGTTCGATGGGCTGTTGGCAATATGCTTGGGTCCGAGAGACACCGAATACGTCCTACGAGAAATTCACGAGGGAACTTACGGGATCCATTCTGGTGCCAAGTCACTGGTTCACAAAGTCATCAGAGCAGGGTATTATTGGGACAATATGTTCGTTCTAAAATGTGACAAATGCCAAAGACATGCACTGATTATCCATCAGCTCGGGAGTAGCTTCATTTAGTCTTATCCCCATAGCCGTTCATGAAATGGAGAATGGATATCGTCAGCCCTGTGCCATCGGCCCCAGGTAAGGCTAAGTTCATTTTATTTATGACTGACTATTTTTCTAAATGGGTTGAAGCACATGCTTTTGAGAAAGTCAGAGAGAAAGAAGTTAGAGACTTCATCTGGGATCACATTGTATGCCAATTCGGGATACCTGCCGAGATAGTGTGCGACAATGGAAAATAATTTATCGACAACAAAATAATGAAGTTCCTCAAAGATCACAAAATAAAAAGGATATTATCGATGTCGTATCATCTTAGTGAGAATGGACAGACCGAATCAACGAACAAGACCATCATTCAGAACCTAAAGAAAAGGTTGAACGACACTAAGGGGATATTGAGAGAAAATTTGCCCAAAGTTCTTTGGGCATATCGAACAACGACAAAATCCAGCACGAGGGCAACGCCATTTTTCTTAGTATATAGCGCCAAAGCTCTGATCCCAGTCGAAGTCGGGGAACCAAGCTTCAGGTTTTGATACACAACGGAAGAATAAAATCACGAGTCTATGAACACAAGTCTCGAATTGCTAGACGAAAAATGGGAACCCGCCCTCGCCCGAATGGACGCCCGAAAACAGTGAATCAAAATATATTATAATCAAAGAGCCAATCTTCTACACTTCAAAATAGGGGACTTAGTTCTGAGAAAAGTCACCCTCAATACTCGAGATCCAAATGAGGGGAAACTCGGCCGAAATTGGGAAGGACCATATCAGGTCCTTGGTGTCATCTGAAAGGGATCTTACAAGCTTGGCACGATGAATGGCAAACAACTTCCAAATAATTGGAACATATCACTCCTCAAACGATACTATTGCTAAGGTATGACTTTCTATTTTTTTCATTTATATTCGATAAAAAATTATTACAAGTGTTCGATCAAAGACATCGGGAAATTCTTCAACACAAAGACCTCAGGTTTTAAAGCACGTGTTGCATTTTTTTCCCTTAGATCGGTTTTTGTCCCAAATGGATTTTTTCCAGCGAGGTTTTTAACGAGGCAACAATTATTTGTGCTACCTGGGGACAATTCAACAGTATCCGAGGCTTCTTTACAATCAACTTCGAATACTGGGGGGCATCACCCTCAGATGTTATGTTTTCAAAGAAGATGTTTCGTGTCAACATGGTCTCGATAGGAAAATATTTTAAAGGGCCAAATAGTCAAATGAACTGTGCCCATGTAGATTGCTCGAGCCCTAATGACAAAACATGTACGCATGAATGATCTATTTGTTGTGCGCCCTTTCTTACCTCCCTTTTTTTACGGGGAGGAAAAGGTCTGGGTTTCGACATTTATGGGAGGTAAACTTATTTACTTTTGGGAATTCGGTATTTTGAACAGTCGCCACCTAACAAATTATGGTGCGTTAGGGCACCTAGAGCGATTAACTCTTGGATTGGTTTGCATTACTAGAGATTAGGGTAAGGGCTCGAAATAACCTTGAGGGGAAGGAGTTAGGCACCCTTCTCGGTCCACAACGGTGGGTCCCGGCCGAAATTATACTTATGAATTAGTCCTTTAACAGGTAAGTAGTTAAAACAAATAAATAAAGCACGTTAGGTATTGTATGACTTAAATAATAAGACACAGAATTTGAACAAGTTGTGTGAAAAGAAAGTAAAGTTTTTAAACAAAGGGAATTTGGGAAAGAGGGGTCCTAGGTTGGTTAGCTTACAGGATCACCCCACGCAATGTCCGGTAAACACTTTTCAATGATAAACTACACGTGACATTAGCGCGCAGTCATCATATCCCGTTCTACCCAAGTCCCTCCCCTTGGTCATAGCATAAAGCGTTCTAGTAACCTTGACAATGTCTATGCGTGCACTACCCGTCCCTTCATTGTGGTCCTAGAGGTATTTTAGGACCTCTAAATCTGGGAAGTTCTAGACAACCCCTAAGGTGCTTAAAAGGAGAAAATTCTAGGCGACATGCAAGAACAATTTAGGACTGCATATAAAGCAAGTTAGAGGCTCACAATTACCTCCCCAATCATATCACATAAGTGCACATCTTCAACCAACATTCAAACATTTAAGAAAACAAATCCTAGAACATGATATCTAAGTGAGCAGAGGTTATAAAGTACTGAATTAGGCCAATATGTGAAGGATCTTATTTAACTTGCCTACTGATTAAACTTGTTAAATATGAACAACTTCAAGTAGTAGAAATACAGTTTTGGAGTTGCAGAATTTAAACTCGCCTTATAGGCTTGCCTAAACGCTGAATAGTAGTGTCCTAAGAGCATGATAACTACGTTTGATATAGTAAAACAGTGGGCAGATTTTAAAAATGGACTCTTGAATTCCTATAGGCATGCTTTCTAATAGTAAATTAGGGCAGTACTCGAAAGAATTCATTTTAAGGAAAACAACCCACTGATTAGACCAGTTTCGAAGTAAACTAACATGAACTGACTTATCTAAGCTAAACTGATTTTAGATTTATAGGCAGAATTTCTGATGTTGTTCCTTATAGGAATGATATCTAGTTGTTAAGAGCTGATGTTAGAAACTTGTAGGCATGATATCTAATGAAAACAAATGTAAATACCCGTTGTAACAGAACTGAACCTGATTACATTCTATGAGTGTGGTATCTACTTATGAAGTTGATGTTAAAACATATAGACATGATTACTATTTTCGGAACCACTTGAAACCTATAGGCATGATTTCTAACATAGTAAGGCAAACATAGCAAATATAAAATCCTATAGGCATGGTTTCTACCCATATTGCCCCACAAATATGTAACTACCCACCCCTTTTCCACTAATCACCCCAATATTCGTTTACAAATTATTCCACAGATGGATGAATTACATAAATAGATAAAAGAAAAAGAAGAAGTTACACTATAGGGAGCCTGGAGCAGTCCCAAGAGATTTCCCAAACCTCCAATAGCCCCAAATGCCATTTTCATAGACAATAGCATTGTCTAGGTACGTCATAGTTCCCTAATGATCTCAAGGATCCCGAGTAGTGCTCACACCTAAACTTTGTAACCAAATTGAGTAAGTACAGTGTGGAAGGGCCAACCTCAGTGTGCCAGAGTTAGGAGGGATCTCAAAAGGATCCCAAGGCAGTACACATACTGGAGGGGGCAGAACCTAGGGACTTAGGAGTAGAGTGAGAGTGTTTGACATAGTTTGAAAGGGTTTCAATAGAAAAACAGTGTTAAAAGAGATTTGCTTGAAATAGTTTTGTAAAAACAACAACAACATAGGGAGTTATTAAATAAGATAATTTTAAAAAGGGTAAGGTGATCAACAATCAATAAACCAAATATAGAACTAGAAGAGGTTCATTAGCACTTCAATACATGGAATCAAACAGGTACACGTATTCACTCAGGGGTAATGGGGATTTGGGGTAAGTATAGGGCACATAGTAAGCACAGATGCATATAGGTACAGAATCAGAGTAGCCTTGAAAGGGGTTCAAGGGATTTTAAGGTATATAATGAACTTCAGAGTTAATACAGAATCAAACAGACTTAGGATAGCCAACTACTTTACACAGGAAGGTGCATGCCAAAAATCCGAGAAACATAGTCACATTGGGGTATACGAGAAAGGGATTCATGAGCAGGTTAATCCTAAGGGGGTATATTCAGAAGCATACAGTAAAGAAGACAATGAAGTAGACATGTTAGTTGCAGGTTGAACGACAAAACCATAGATAGAAGCATATTAGAAACATGGCAAATTGAAGTAGTAGGAGAATTATATTGTTTTGGGACTTAAATTGAAATTAGAACATACCAGTTAAGAAATAGTAAACACAAAGTGAAAGAGAACCCAGTAGTTAGCCTTGGCTTGCAGTCGGCTAACTTAGAACAGTATTAAGTAATACAAAAGAGAGAAGAAAGCTTTGAGTGTGAGAGAGAAAGTTTTTTGAACCAATATGTTCGTGTGTTGTGTTAATAAAAAGCAGGGTACTTATAGATTGAGAACAAGTAGAAAATAAGGAGAGAATCAAAGTTCAGCAATAATTATGGAACCATGTACTAATTAGAATCAAATCAATGTGAGTACTCCCTTAATTAAGGGGTAATCAACCAACGGTAAAGAGCAGGATATGTTTTAAGGAAAGAAAATCAAGTAAGGAATTAGGTACAAAATAGACATTAGAGGTAAATACACAAGGGTTCAATTAAGGAAACAGTTAGTGAAGAATCAGCAAATAACACGGTTAACCAAATAAGGTAAGAAAATAAATAAGGTTGCAAAATATGGAAATAATCGAGAATCAGCATATAGCAAATCAGTGAATCAAGGATTCGAAATAATACTGATTTAAGGAGAATAACATAGGTTTACATGAATAAGCAAATAAGCCAAGTTTAAATAGGAAGAATCGAAGGTCTAAAGGAAAGCTTTTCAGGTCAAGCCAAGAAACAGGGAGCTCAGAATCAATCAAAGAGAGAGTCATGAGTCAGTGTTTAGCATATAAACAAAGTGAGACAAGGATAACCAGAGGTCGACGCATAACTCTAGCAAGCACAAAAGTTAAATGATATTGATTCGATGAGAGAGAGGCAAGTCTTGAATAGTCAATATGAACACAAGCACATAGAATCGATGTAAGTTATGCTAAGAAACTCAGTAGAATTATATTCAAGGCAAGATGGTCATAGAAACTCAAAAACGAGAACCGGTCAGCCATGCTGATACACTGAACCAAATGAAGAAACCTAGAAAATTAGGGCTTTCAACATAGACGAGTTAAAGATGTAGTAAAATCATAGAATCAGTCAAAATGTGCAAGAAATAGAGGTTTAAACACAAAGAATTAGTTAAACAAGGTTTTAAAAGAAGTTCCGAAACACTAGTTTTTTAGAAGAAGGTGAAAAACACTTGAAATCAATGATTCTTGTAAAGAGTTTCAAGGACAGTGTAAAACATTAAAGAAACAAACTCAAATTAGGGTTTCGAAAGAAACCCGTATAGAGATGAAGAAACCTGTCTAGAAACCCAAGGATCGTAGCAAATACAACATGATTTTGCTTGAAATCACACTGGAGTAGCCAAGAACAGGCGGGTGATGAACCCTAGATGCAAGTTGGCATGACCCTGGGCCCTTGAAAACCTTAGAGAAGGCAAGTATGGCATGGGAGAAGTCATTGGAGGCTTAAGAGACGATGAGAGGTTACCGGAGATGACCGGAGATTGGAGGTCGGCGGTTGAAGATTAGGGTTAGGTTGAGAGTGTTTTGAGAGAGGAGAGGATCTTAGGGCGGCGGATATGGAAAAGTGATTAGGGTTAGGGGGTCGTTTGGAATTAAAAAGGAAACAATGAACGAGGGTTGTTGATATTTTAGATCAACGGCTAGGATCTGATGGGTTTTGTGTCAGGTAGGTGTAATTAGGGCCTGGGTCGGGTATTATAATCCGAAATAATGGGTTATTGGGTTTAATTGAGGCTAAAATTGAAATATAATTTGGCTAAGTTTTAAATAGCCAATTTAACACTATATAATTTATAATAAATAATAGATGATTTATGAAAAATAATTTCATATACTAAAATGATTTAAAATAGATTTTTAACATTTTAAAAATATAGAAGATCATTTTATGCATATAAAACGTGATTGTACATTAATAAGGCTAATATTGCAATTATATGCAAATTGACTTAAAAATATAAATGCAATTATAAAAAATGCACAAAAAATATTTAAGCAATATTTTGGCATAAATATAAGATTTAGATGATTAAATTATCACAACAATAATTTGAATGATAATTATTGGAAATTTTATAAGTAAAAAGGGAAGAATTAAATCATTTTAAAATTATAGAAAATTATAAAAACCTTGTACATCCTTATATATGCATATATATGATATTTTAAAAGTACATACATCTATAAAATATATAGAAAAAAATTGGATATCAACAGCTGTCCCTCTTTACCCGACAAGGATGAAAGAGTTTTCGGGTAAAGAAATGATGACCAATTTTGACCAGGCGGAGTGTTCTGAAAGACAGAGGCCGGACTTCGGTCTTCGAGTTGCCTACATATCCCTGGTTTTATAGGAATCGGGTCGTGTGTAGTTCTGGATTCATCTACGGAATATGCCGATGAAATTGTTGCAAGAACGGACACGCGATGCGGAAGCGGCTATGGTGAGCGGTTAAGGCTCAGGATAATTTGAAGGAACTGGAGCAAGATCACTCCTGCTAGGATAGCGGTTGCTTACTGGTTACCTGCAGATAAAAGATGCTACAAACATGTATTTGCGAAAATTTGAACATGATGCAGATTCTCTTCGGACCATGAAGGTTATTTTTGGACGGTTAAATATGGCGTCCTTGGACCATGACATCCTAGGCCATGAATTTTTTAGTGAGGGATTCTCATGCCATGAAATGATGTTCTCGATCCATGAAAATGGTGCCTCTGAACCATGACGCCTTTGAATAATAATATGCAAATTTGAGAGATCCTCAGGCAATGGCATGGTGTCTTTCGGCTATAAGGATGATGCTTTTTGGACTATGACATCTTCAGATAGATTGGCGATATTTCAGCCCATGATATGTAGTAGTGATGTTAACAAGACAAGGCTTAGTCTTGTAAAATAGAGGGCAGAGCTTAGCTCGATTGAAAAACAAATAGATAGTGCTAGAAAAAGAATAAGATTTGTGTGGAATAGGATAATGCTTAGTCCAATGCGAATGTGGAGGCAAGGGTTAGATTCATATAGGTATGGAGGCAAGGATTAGCCTCATGCAGGTATGGAGGCAAGGATTACCTTCATGCAGATAGGGAGGCAGGGATTAGCCTCATGCAGATAGGGAGGCAGGGATTAGCCTCATGCAGATAGGGAGGCAAGGATTAGCCTCATGCAAGTATGGAGGCAAGGATTAGCCTCATGCAAATAGAGGTAGGTATTAGCCTCATGTAGATAGGGATGCAGGGATTAGCCTCATGCAAGTATGGAGGCAAGGATTAGCCTCATGCAGATAGGGAGGTAAGGATTAGCCTCATGCAAGTATGGAGGCAAGGATTAGCCTCATGCAAGTATGGAGGCAAGGATTAGCCTCATGCAAATAGGGAGGCAGGGATTAGCCTCATGCAGATAGGGAGGCAGGGATTAGCCTCATGCAAATATGGAGGCAAGGATTAGCCTCATGTAAATATGGAGGCAGAGATTAGCCTCATGTAGGTATGAAGGCAGGGATTAGCCTCATGCAGGCATGGAGGCAGGGATTAGCCTCATGCAGGTGGAGGCAAGGATTAGCCTCATGCAAATAAGAAGGCAGGGATTAGCCTCACGCAGATAGGAAGGCAGGGATTATCCTCATGCAAGTATGGAGGCAAGGATTAGCCTCACCCAAATACGGAGGCAAGGATTAGCCTCATGCAAATAGGGAGGCAGGGATTAGCCTCATGCAGATAGGGAAGCAGGGATTAGCCTCATGCAAATATGGAGACAAGGATTAGCCTTATGCAGATGGAGAGGCAGGGATTAGCCTCATGCAAGTATGAAGGCAAGGATTAGCCTTATGCAAATATGGAGGCAGGGGTTAGCCTCATGCAGGTATGGAGGCAAGGATTAGCCTCATGCAAATGTGGAGGCAGGGGTTAGCCTCATGCAAATATGGAGGAAAGGATTAGCCTTATGCAGATGGAGAGGCAAGGATTAGCCTCATGCAAGTATGGAGACAAGAATTAGCCTCATGCAAATAGGGAGGCAGGGATTAACCTCATGCAAGTATGGAGGCAAGGATTAGCCTCGTGCAAATAGGGAGGTAGGGATTAGCCTCATGCAAATAGGGAGGCAGTGATTAGCCTCATGCAAATATGGAGGCAAGGATTAGCCTCATGCAGATGGAGAGGCAGGGATTAGCCTCATGCAAGTATGAAGGCAAGGATTAGCCTCATGCAAATATAATGGCAGGATTAGCCTCATGCAGGCATGGAGGCAAGGATTAGCCTCATGCAAATGTGGAGTCAGGGATTAGCCTCATGCAAATATGGGGGCAAGGATTAGCCTCATGCAGATGGAGAGGCAAGGATTAGCCTCATGCAAATATGGAGGTAAGTATTATCCTCATACAAATATGGAGGCAGGGATTAGCCTCATACAAGTATGGAGGCAAGGATTAGCCTCATGCAAATTAGGAGGCATAGATTAGCCTCATGCGATATGGAGGCAATGATTAGCCTCATGCGGAGAGCACGTAGCAAATAAGAGTAGTATATGTCTTAGCTAGAGATATATTCGGTATCTGATGGCCTGATTGATAGTTATCTTGCTACGTGGACGTTAACGTTATATCAAATGTACTTGTGTTCAAAGAAAAATTGTAAGTTTTGTATGGGAGGTTGGTTCGTGCTTCTGCTGCTGGCCTTGCTTTGCTCCATTCTGAAAGCCTTTTGAGTTTCCCCTGGGTGATACCTGACTGTTATGGAAATAGAGTTTTCGAAAAATATGTAATTATTGATAAAAATAGAGTTGTTCTTAGAAACGTATTAATGTATCAAATGATTTTTGATGAACTAGTGACTGTAACATGTCTCAAAGGCATTGCAGCTTTCTTATGTCGGAATTTTGAGGGTCCTCCTCAAAATTCTGCCCCAGTTTGGTAGATGATTTTTTGGCTGTTTGCGGATGATAGGCCTTGCTGAATCTTCTTCGGAATTTTGAGAATCCTTCTCAAAATTCTGCCCTTGTTTCTTAACTGACTTTCTGGCATGCGATGGCATTGGCCGAACTTGCTCCATAATTTTGAGGATCCTTCTCAAAATTCTGCTCCAGTTTCTAAGCTTGGGGGAAATGAAAATTTTATTATGATATGACCGAACCTATAAGGCCGCCTACGTATTCCCTCTTAAACGGGAATCAGGTCAAGTAAAGTTCAATTACATCAGAAGAGAAATGTAAAATAATCTAGGCATAGTATCTCTTGACTGCATCTGAATTGATTAGTTTTGGCCAAACTTATAGCCGATCGTATAGACGCCCAGTCGAGATTCATCTAGCAATCATCCGACAGATGCCACAAGTTTTTCAGCGTACTCGAGAAAGACAATGGCCTGCAATGGACCTCCGAGTGCAACGATGCCCTGAAGGAGTTAAAGGCTTACCTATCGTCACTGCCACTGCTTTCCAAAGCGGAGCGCGGAGAATGCTTCCTTGTCTACCTGCATATATAGTATCTCTTAACTGCATCTGAATTGCTTAGTTTTGGTCAGACTTCTTCATCCATTTTTGCAAGTATGAGTGCTCCTCCTGTTAGTACTCTATGAACCATGTATAGACCTTGCCAGTTGGGAGAGAATTTCCCTTTGACTTCATCTTGATGTGGGAAGATCTTCTTCAGCCCCAGTTGACCTGGTGTGAACTATCTCGGTCTGACCCTTTTGTTAAAAGCTCTAGACATTCTATTCTGGTAAAGTTGGTCGTGACATACTGCGTTCATCCTCTTTCCATCGATAAGGTCCAATTGTTCATAGCGACTCCTTATCCACTCTGCATCGTTGAGTTCAGCTTCCTGTATGATTTTTAAAGAAGGAATCTCCACCTCGGCTGGGATGACAGCCTCGGTATCATAAACCAATATGTAGGGAGTTACCTTGATTGACGTGCGAATTGTGGTACGGTACCCCAATAGAGCAAAGGGTAACTTTTCATGCCATTGTTTGTAGTTCTCTACCATTTTCCTTAGTATCTTCTTAATATTTTTATTGGCAGCTTCTACGGCTCCATTCATCTGAGATATGTAGGTTGTAGAATTCTTGTGCTTGATTTTGAAAGTTTCACACATGGCCTTCATCAAATCACTGTTGAGATTGGAGGCGTTATTAGTAATAATGGACTCGATAACTTCAAATTGGAAAACAACACGATCCTTGACAAAATCTGCGATGACTTTCTTGGTTATAACTTTGTAAGATGCAGCCTCTACCCATTTTGTGAAGTAATCAATGGCTACCAGAATGAACCTGTGTCTATTTGAAGTAGTGGGCTCAATTGGACCAATAACATCCATTCCCAAGCGACGAATGGCCAAGGTGAGCTTGTTGCATTGAGCTCGTTTGGTGGCACTTTTATCATATCGGCATGCACTTGACATTGAAAGCATTTGCGGATATACTGGATGCAATCCATCTCCATGGTCATCCGAAAGTAACCGGCCCTGAGTATTTTCTTAGTCAAGATGAAACCATTCATGTGTGGGTCACATGTCCCATCATGCACATCCTCAAGTAGCTTAGAAGCTTCCTTTGCGTCGACACATCTTAGTAAACCCAAATCAGGAGTTCTTCTGTACAGGTTTCCTCCGCTGTGAAAGAAGTGATTTGACAATCTCCAGAGTGTGCATTTCTGGGTGTGATTTGCATGCTCCGGGTATCCTCCTTTTGATAAGTACTCTTTGATGTCATGGAACCAAGGCTTTCCATCTGCTTCTTCCTCGACATGAGCAAAATATGCGGCTGATTATGGATCCTCATCGGAATGGGATCAATGTAATTCTTATCTGGATTTTGTATCATGGATGACAAAGTGGCCAATGCATCGGCAAACTCATTCTGAATTCGGGGCACATGTTGGAATTCTATCTTCGTGTACCTCTTTCTTAATTCCCGCACATGACGCAGATATGGCAGTATCTTGGAATTCTTGGTAGCCCATTCTCCTTGTACCTAGTGCACGAGCAAATTTGAATCACCGATTACCAGCAGCTCCTAAATGTTTATATCGACCGTCATGTTGAGTCCTAATATGCAGGCTTCATGCTTTTCCATGTTGTTAGTGCAGGGAAATCTAAGTTTTGCTGATACCGAATAATGCTGACCCATTTCTGATACCAAAACTGCTCCAATGCCTACTCCTTTGAAATTTGCAGCTCCATCAAAGAACATCCTACAACCGTCATATGCTTCGGTAATGTCCTCCCCTACGAATGACACTTCTTCATCAAGAAAATATGTTTTCAAAGGTTCGTATGCTTCTCCCACTGAATTTTCAGCAAGATGATCTGCCAATGCTCGTCCCTTGACCACCCCTTGAGTTACATAGACGATGTCGAACTCACTTAATAGTATATGCCATTTAGCCAACTTCCCAGTAGGCATGGGTTTCTGAAATATGTACTTCAGAGGACTTGCCAAAAGCTTTCTGACAATCCTCTGTCCAGCTTGTTTCAGCATCCTTCCTTAGCATCTTGAAGATGGGTTCACATATGACTGTGGACTACGCTATGAAGCGACTAATATAGTTGAGACGTTCTAGGAAGCTCATCACGTCCCTTTTGCTCTTAGGTGGTGGTAACTTCTGAATAGCCTTGACTTTAGATGGATCCAGCTCGAGCCCTCGATGACTGACGATGAATACCAATAATTTTCCTGCGGGAAACCCGACTGCATACTTTGCGGGGTTCAGTTTCAAATTGTACATCCTTAGCCTGTCAAAGAACTTTCTTAGGTCTGCTATGTGATCTACGACCCTCTTGGATTTGATAATGATGCCATCCACATACATATCTATTTCTTTATGGATCATGTCATGGAAGATAGTTATCATGGCTCTCATGTAAGTGGCCCCAACATTCTTCAGACCAAATGGCTAACATCATCTTGTAACAGTACACACCCCATGGTGTGATGAAAGCTGTCTTCTCCGCATCTTCTGCATCCATCCAAATCTGGTGATAACCCGCGAAGCAATCTACAAAGGATTGGAGTTCATGCTTGGCGTAATTATCGATCAAGATGGGTATACTTGGCAGTGGCAAGTCGTCCTTGGGGCTCGCTCTATTTAAATCCCGATAGTCAACACATACTCTGACCTTCCCATCCTTCTTCGGAACGGGCACAATGTTAGCTAACCAGGTTGGGTATTCAACCACCTTGAGAACTTTGGCTTTGATCTGCTTGGTAACTTCCTCCTTGATTTTCAGGTTCATGTCTGGTTTGAACTTTCTGAGTATCTGTTTTACTAGCGGACACATAGGATTAGTAGGCAACTTGTGAGCCACTATGGATGTGCTTAAACTGGTCAAGTCATCATACGACGATGCGAAAATATCCTCATACTCTTTTAGAAATCGAATGTACTCTTCCTTCTCTGTTAGTGATAAATGAATGCCGATGCGGGTCTCTTTGACGGTTTTGACATCTCCCAAATTTACCGCCTCGGTCTCATCCAAATTGGACTTAGGCTTGTTCTTAAAATTTTCAACCTCCCTAACAATTTCCTTAGGTATCTCATCTTCTTCCTCTGAATCACTATTCTCATGTTGCGTTGCCTCATTACATGTCACAATCACTGGTTCATCAGGAAAAATAATAATAACGTTGTAGAAAGGAAAAGTGTAAAGATAGTAGTGAATAATAAAGAGCAAATGCATTTGATTAAAAATAAAAATCCACACAAAGTACGGCTCGATGAATCGAACATTTATTTTGAAACAAGTAAAGCTTCAAACAAAATTACTGAAAATCTTAAAAGCCTAGAATGGCTTGTCACACCTCCTTTTTCCGCCCCCGCGAGGGTACAAGAGAGTTTTCCAATTAAAGGACGATCGAAACGGGATTTATTTATTTATTTCAGAGTCTCCACTTGGGAGATTTAGGGTGTCCCAAGTCACCAATTTTAATCCCGAATCGAGGAAAAGAATGACTCTGTATTACAGTCCGCGAACCAGAAATCCGGATAAGGAATTCTGTTAACCCGGGAGAAGGTGTTAGGCATTCCCGAGTTCCGTGGTTCTAGCACGGTCGCTCAATTGTTATATTTGGCTTGACTATCTGATATAATACGTATTATAAACTTATGTGCAAATTTAACTTTTAAAAAAAACCGCTTTTATCATTATTTATTTTATACAAAATTGCAACGTCGTGAAAACGCATCTCGAGCCACGCCACAACCAGTGCACGCGTGATTTGTTGATGCATTTTGACTTCGTCAAGATCTTGATTTGGGTTACATAAATGTACACCCGTATTCAAGAAAATAACCTTATTAAATATGCGCCAAAATACTACGCGTTATGATATTATTAGGTAAGACCGTGAATTTTACTAAATCGCCCATCTTGAAATCTAGGTAATTTCTTATATAAAAATAAATAAATAAATAAATAAGATTGGAGGACTGCAATTTTTTATATTATTTATATGTATTTATTTGTTAGCGAGATCCACCCTTATTTTATGAATACCCTTTAATGACTATATCTTTATTATTACTAAGTTTGTCCATAATTATGAAGTCAATCTCTACATACTTAAAAATAACATATTAATTACTAATTCAAAACAAATATTAATGGAAAGTAATATTACTAAAATGATAATTACGAATAACATGGAATTGCCCAAAAAGTAAAAAAAAAAAAAACTAATTATCCCATAGTTGGATTAAAACATATTGTTAGTATGACTTAAGCTTATTGAAATTAATTATTTACAAATACTGAAAATTAAAAAAAAACTTGATTACTAAACCATATTTCTAGAAGTTAAACAATTTAAACTTAACTAACTTTGTTTTAATTCACATCATGTCCTAATACTTGATTCGCAAACTAATTCATGTTTTAACTGAAATTAACTACATGATTACAATTAACTTAATGTTGACAAAAAGAAAACCTTATGAATAATGAATTAATCAATTTTTACCCAAACTGATTCAATAACGCCATTTTTTACGTTATTTCTTCTATTTTGATTATTAAACAGTTTTAATTAGTAATCTGTCTTGAATATATTTCCTAATAATCCGGTTAAGGCGTTATTTAATATATCGCTATAACATGTCTAATTATGCCAAATGACAGTGATTGACAGAATAATAATACATGAATAATCTAAATACAATACAAAAAAAATTAAAACTAAATTAAAAATTTAACATTCCGTTCTTCATTTCAGCTTACAAAATGCCAAAATTACAGTTGTGTACCTGGTATTGCAAATATAAGAAGAAGAAAGTCAGCCACGCAGTAATAACAATACAGCACAACAACAAAAGTCCAATAGCAGTAACAACCCAGGAACAGAGTTTGCAAACCGGTGGAGTATTAATCTCAAAACAAAAGCTTCAAGCTTTGATGAAAAACAATTAATTCTGATTTCAAACAATGAAAGAAAGCAAAAGATTTTTTTTTAGTTTTTTTTTTAAAGTTTAAATATTTTTCGGAATTTTCTCTCTCTTAAATGTTCTGCCCCTTTTTTTTCTCTCTCTTATTTTCTTTCTGTTCAGATTCGTTCTTTCTTTTCTCTATTCTCTCGTATCTGTCTCCTTATTCAAATTTCAAGACTTCTACTTATATCCCATCCCATAAATCTTTTAATCAATTAAAATCAACCCATTTTCTCTACCCAACCCATTATCTTCCCACTCATCCCCATTACATTAAATAAACATATCACACCACCCCATTATATTTTGTCCCCCATGCCTAACATAAATAAATGCAAGATTCCTCCCCACTAAATTTTGTCTTGTCCCCCTTTATATTAAACAACTATATCACAACCCACCCCATTACATTTTGTCCCCCATGCTTCATATAAACAATTACAAAATGTACAATTCCTAAACTACCCCTCCGACCCTATTGCAAATTACTATTTTACCCCCGAAAGTACTATAAATTACCAAACTACCCATCAGCTATAACACATCAATTAATCAAACTTAACCAAAATATAGACAATATGATTAATTTCTAACAATGTTCAAACAACAAATTTCATGAACATGATTTCTTCAACATTTCAACAACAAATCACATGAACATGATTTCTTCAACATTTCAACAACAAATTACATGAACACAAATTGAACAACAAAGAACAACTAAAATTTGATTGAACAATATTTTAGCAACAAACAATCCTATTTTCGGATTCAACAACAACAACAAACAAGTATATTTAGATTTCTAAATTCAATAATATTGAACTTAAAATCAACTACTCTAAAAACATTACAACAAACAATTCCTATATTAAACTTAAACAAGATTATGAGACAAATTCAAGAAATAATCATAAATGATAAACAAGAAATCAAACTATACAAAATTCGGATTCAAGATCATCCAAACAAAGTATGAACATGAATGAATCTATTTTAACACAAAAAACATGAAGGATTAAAACGATTAAATCAATATATTTCCTTTAACACAACTAAATTCTGTTTAGACAAATAACAAGATCGACGAATAAACAATTATGACCTTAAGCTTGAACTTAACAATATTAACAATTTCTAACAATACATAAACACATGAAACAAATTGAAGAAATAGTTAATTAAATTTCAATTTGAATCTAACAAACATCAAACTAACAAATATTACCTTAAACAATAATACAAACATGAAATGAATATGAAAACAACTAATTAAACTTCTATTTTGAAATCTGAAAATTAATTTTAACAAAGCACATGAACATGAACAAACTAGAAAAATGATTTCAACGATGAACAACGAACAAAACAAGAATTGAATTCTTTAACGATTTTGGATCCGGAAAATATCAAACAAAAATATGGACAAAAATAAAACTCAAAAACAACTAACCGGAGATAAATCAACGACGAACTTTGATTGTAAACAAATCTGTCCGAGCCTCAACCAAAGCTCGAACGAAGGACGACGAAGACGAAGAAGTAGAAGCAGCCCGCAGCTACTGCCGCGGCGAGCAGCAGCAACAGTCCGTCCAACACCTGCTGCGACGAGCAGCAGCAGCACGACGTCGAGAAACAGAAGCAGCGGCGGAGGAAGGAGGAGCAGCGACAACGGCTGGCAGTGTTCGCGGCAACGGAGGAGCTCCAACTCGTCATACTGGTCTACTTGGACGTGAAGTTGAGGGCAGCTATGGTCGAGCTTTGAGCTCGCCATGGATGACGAAGCTCGATGGAGCTTTGGTCGCTTAGGTTCTTGAGGTCGTTCATGAGAGGTCAGCTTGGAGGTGTTTGGTGAGTGTGTGTGTGAGTGTGACGTGGGGATGAAGGGAATGGGAGAGGGGCAGCCATGGTTGGAAGGGAGGTGAGCTTGAGGAAGAAGAAGAAGATAGGGGGGGGGGCGGATTGGTTAGGTCTTTTTAGGGTTTTTTCTGTTTTTTTTTGTTTTGTGTTGTTTGTAAGATAATAGGATGTGTTGGGTTATGGGCTGGGTTGACCCACTTCGAAATAGACTGGGTCGTAGGGAAGATTGGGCCACTTTTTGGGCCTGTGGCTTGAAATCGAAGAAGAGGCCTAATTCCGACTTTCTTTATATTTTCGCTCTCTTTTCTTCTTTTATTTCTCTAAAATTAAATTATAAAAATACTTAAACTATTATTAAGAACTAAATTAAGTTATAAAAGCGCAAATTAACTCCCAATAACAATTAACGCCCAATTAAGCAATAATTAAGCATAAAATTGTATATTTGGACATTAAATGCTAAAAATGCAAATGATGCCTATTTTTGTAATTTTTAATTTTTGTAAAACAAATTTAATTACTAACAATTGTAGAATTAAATCCTACATGCAAAATGCGACATATTTTTGTATTTTTTATTAATTTAGCAAATAAACACGCACAGACAAATACAAATAATTATTCAAAATATCACAAAATATCACAGAAATTCCACACCAAGGAAAATTATTTTATTTTTGAATTTTTGGGAGTAATTATCATATTGGGCAAAAATCACGTGCTTACAGCTGCCCCTCTTTGCCCGAAGACACGAAGGGTTTTCGTGCAAAGATAAAGCGACCGATTTTTGCCCATCCGAGTACTCCGTGTGAAGCATTTTTTGAAAAAGATTTGACCGAACCTTTGCTTCAAAGGTTTCCTACATATCCTGGGCTAAACAGGAATCAGGTCAATGTAGTTCGGGAAGTTTTGGTAGCTGGGACTACCGTGGGACTGCAATGTTACTATTGTTGCATGCTATTACCATTGCTTACCGATCTCCTTGTTACACCATGCTTAAAAGAAAACAAGAAGCTAGGCTAGAGTACAATTTGTTTTTGTTGCCTTGCTTCCTTGTCTGCTTGCATTTCTTCCGGTGCTTTTCTTCTTTTGACACACGTACTTGAGTTTGTACTGTGACCTCTTGTTGCAACCTTCTGTTTCCCGGTGCCGGGGAATTTTATTGTTTCCTGCTGGGGATTCCTATTGTAACCCTCTGTTTTATTGTCCTTTGACTTGATCTTGAAATGTATGCCTCTGTTCTATGGGCGGGCTCCCAACTTCAATACTTGAAAATTAAAGACTGAAATGTATTCCTCTGTTATATGGGCGGGCTCCCAACTTCAACACTTAAAATGAAAATACTGAATGTATGCCTCTATTCTGTGGGCGGGCTCCCAACTTCAACGCTTGAAATAAAAAGACTGAAATGTATGCCTTTGTTATATGGGCAGGCTCCCAACTTCAACACTTGAAAGGAAGAGACTGAATGTATGCCTCTGTTCTATGGGCGGGCTCCCAACTTCAACGCTTGAAATGAAAAGACTGAAATGTATGCCTCTGTTCTATGGGCGGGCTCCCAACTTCAACACTTGAAATGAAAAGACTGAATGTATGCCTCTGTTATCTGGGCGGGCTCCCAATTTCAACGCTTGAAATGTAAAGACTGAAATGTATGCCTCTGTTATCTGGGCGGGCTCCCAACTTCAACGCTTGAAATATAAAGACTGAAATGTATGCCTCTGTTATCTGGGCGGGCTCCCAACTTCAACGCTTGAAATGTAAAGACTGAAATGTATGCCTCTGTTATCTGGGCGGGCTCCCAACTTCAACGCTTGAAATATAAAGACTGAAATGTATGCCTCTGTTATCTGGGCGGGCTCCCAACTTCAACGCTTGAAATATAAAGACTGAAATGTATGCCTCTGTTATCTGGGCGGGCTCCCAACTTCAACGCTTGAAATATAAAGACTGAAATGTATGCCTCTGTTATCTGGGCGGGCTCCCAATTGCTAACTTTGAAATGGAATATCTCTATTCTCCAGGCAGACTTCTGACTTTTAAAATTTAAACTATGTGTCTCTGTTTTTCAGGCGGACTCCTGACATCAAACTTGAAAAGTATGTCTCTGTTCTCCAGGCGGACTCCTGACTTTTAAAATTTAAGTTGTATGTCTCCGTTTTTCAGGCGGACTCCTGACGTCAAACTTGAAAAGTACGTCTCTGTTCTCCAGGCGGACTCCTGATTGCTAAATTTGAAACGAATGTCTCTATTCTCCAGGCGGACTCCTGATAACTTGCATTTTATCCTGATTAGTGCTTGTTTTTCCCTCCTGGAGAATTCCTCTTCAACAACTAACTTTTCTTCCCCTGCTCAATCAAAGAAAATTTTGTCAGTTTAAAACGGTGGTTAGTTGATGGCATTCTTACTGAAAAATCCTTCCACTGCCTTGCTTTGTGTTGACTAATTTCCACGCACTGACCCTGAACCGCTTGACTTTCTGACCAACTTTTAAATTTCCCAACCTCTGGCGACCTAAATGTTTTACACTCCTACCGTTATTTCGCTTTTCTGACCTTTTTGTTTGAGCTTTCGCCTTTCCCACGACATTCCCCAATCATTTCACCGATGAAACTTCCGTTAATTCCCTGTATTCCACTTGACATCAAGTTATTTTTGATATGCTCTGACCACATTGTGCTTTACAATTCTAGAAGTTGGTAGTGAACTTTGAAGTCCTTTCTGCTTGCATTGAACAAAACTGGCACTGAAACATCTTAGCTAGATAAAACCCTCAAAAGAAAAATGAAATGCCATGATTCTTGAGTTAAGGATAAGAAGAATCCAAAACCAGATGACTGTTTGAAAGGAGAAGGAAAATAAACTTATATGAGCGAGACAAACTAGTACCAATGGTCATGACATGCATTTTGGATTAATCAGCCCAATCTGTCCAACCAAAAAAACTCTCAATTATCGTACCTCATTACCCAGAACTTCCATCACTTGTTTGATTTATCCAGACCTTAACCTTGTTTCCCTGCGGTACCGCGAAACGATTTCTATCAACAGACCTTTCTCAGTTTTCCATTTCTTATCTCACCTTCGCCTTGAGGTGCCCGTAAAGGTTTTCACTAACAAGACTCTCTCATTTATTTTTCTCTCAGCTCCCGTCGCCTTACGGTGCCCGTGAGGGTTTTCACCCATAAAACTCTCTCATTTATTTTTATTCTTCTTGCTCGAACCAGAGTGTTGCCCCTGTCATGGGTTATTCCTACCTATTCATCTTGGCATTTCTCAAAACTGATCATAAGGTCTTTCTTTGGTCCGTAATGTAGGCTTTTGGATTGATTTAGAAAGAAAGGTATAAAAGGCTCAAAACAATTCAAATGGGGTTCAAATTACAACTTTCGGAATCCCACTTTCATAACAATCACCACTTCTGCCCCAGTTTCTTGCTTGGGGATTTTTGGATTTCTATTTGATATGACTGAACCTCGGAGTAAGGCTGCCTACGTACCCTTTCGGGATCAAGTCAAACGTAGTTCACTTTATAGAGACTACGTTGTTATGTTTCTCTTCTTTCCCTTTTTTTCACTTTTCTTTCTTTTCCTTTTCTTCTTTTCTTTTTCCTTTTTTTTTCTTTCCTTCTTTTCTTTATGTTCGTCACATGTGTTCTCTTATAGTGCCGCTGATTCCGAAAGAGGTGTATGAAAAATAAGTAAGGCTCGAAGGGGATAACAAGGGATAAGAGTGTTTGGATAGCAGAACAAAATGCCTTCATCATTTCAATCTTTAAGATATGCCAAATACGAACAGATACATTCAGAAAATAAAGAAATCATACATAATATCTCTTGACCGCATCGGAATTGATGGCCATTTCTACACATTCTCCTTCCATATCTGTCAAATACAACGCTCCGTTAGACAACACTCTGGTTACTACAAATGGTCCCTGCCAGTTTGGGGCAAATTTTCCTTTTGCCTCAGCCCAATGAGGCAAGATCCGCCTCAGTACTGATTTCCCGACTTCAAATTTCCTTGGACGTACTTTTTTGTTGTATGCTCTTGCCATTCTTCGTTGGTACAGTTGGCCATGACACACTGATGCCAATCTTTTCTCATCGATCAGACTCAACTGCTCAAGACGGCTTTTCACCCATTCATCATCATCGATCTTAGCCTCTGCAATGATTCGCAGAGATAGGATTTCCACTTCTGCGGGTATTACTGCCTCGGTACCGTATACCAATGAGTAAGGAGTCGCCCCTACCGAGGTACGCACGGTGGTGCGATATCCTAACAATGCAAAAGGCAATTTCTCGTGCCATTGTCTAGATCCTTCAACCATCTTCCGGAGTATTTTCTTTATGTTCTTATTGGCCGCTTCAACCGCACCATTTGCCTTGGGACGGTACGGAGTAGAGTGCCTGTGAGCAATCTTAAACTGCTCACATGTGTCCTTCATCAAATGGCTATTAAGATTAGTCCCATTATCTGTGATGATTACCTTTGGGATCCCAAACCGACAGATGATATTTGCATGCACGAAGTCAACTACAGCCTTCTTGGTCACAGACTTGAATGTATTCGCTTCCACCCATTTGGTAAAATAATCTATAGCTACCAAGATAAACCTGTGCCCGTTTGATGTTGCTGGATCAATTGGCCCAATAACATCCATGCCCCATGCAACAAAAGGCCATGGCGCGGACATCGTATGTAATTCTGATGGTGGAGCATGAATCAAATCTCCATGTATTTGGCATTGATGACACTTACGCACAAAACTGATACAATCTCGCTCCATCGTGAGCCAATAATAACCTGCTCGGAGAATCTTCTTTGCTAGAACATACCCATTCATATGCGGTCCGCAAACTCCGGAATGCACCTCAGTCATGATAGTTGTGGCTTTCCGTGCATCTATACATCTCAACAAACCGTGCTCTGGCGTTCTTTTGTACAGTACTCCCCCACTAAGGAAAAACCCACTTGCCAACTGTCGAATTGTTCTTTTCTGATCACTGGTGGCCTGCGTTGGATATACTCCCGCTTTGATGTACTCTTTGATATCATGGAACCACGGCTCTCCATCAATTTCCTCTTCTATCACATTACAGTAAGCATGCTGATCACGGACTTGAATCTGCAATGGATCAACATAGGCCTTATCTGGATGGTGCAACATTGACGCCAAAGTAGCCAAAGCGTCAGCAACCTCATTATGAATCCTTGGAATGTGTCTGAATTCTATGACCTGAAAACGCTGGCAAAGCTTATGCAGAAACTGCCGATACGGTATAAGCTTCAAGTCCTGTGTTTCCCATTCCCCTTGAATCTGGTGTACCAGTAAGTCCGAGTCACCCATGACCAAGACTTCCCGTACACCCATATCCACAGCTAATCTCAATCCCAATATACACGCCTCATATTCTGCCATGTTGTTTGTACAGTAGAAACAAAGCCGAGCTGTAACGGGGTAATGCTGACCTGTTTCCGAAATAAGTACCGCACCTATTCCTACGCCTTTCATATTGGCGGCCCCATCAAAGAAAAGTTTCCATCCCGACTTCTCATCTTGTTCTAATTCTTCAATGTGCATTACCTCTTCATCAGGGAAATAAGTTTTCAAAGGCTCATAATCTTCATCAACGGGGTTCTCAGCCAAGTGATCGGCTAATTCCTGTGCTTTCATGGCAGTCCGTGTCACATAGACAATGTCGAACTCTGTAAGTAAGATCTGCCACTTTGCAAGCCTTCCTGTGGGCATGGGTTTCTGAAAAATATACTTCAACGGGTCCAAGCGAGATATAAGGTAAGTGGTGTAAGATGACAAGTAATGTTTCAATTTCTGTGCCACCCAAGTTAGGGCACAACATGTCCTTTCCAGATGAGTATACTTGACCTCGTAAGATGTGAACTTTTTACTGAGATAGTAGATAGCCTGCTCCTTTCTGCCCGTAACATCATGCTGCCCCAGTACACAGCCGAATGAACTGTCCATAACTGTCAGATACAGAATCAAAGGCCTCTCTGGTTCTGGTGGGACCAACACAGGTGGGTTTGACAAATACCCCTTTATCTTATCAAAAGCCTCCTGGCATTCATCAGTCCATTTGACCACGACATCTTTCTTTAACAATTTAAAAATTGGTTCACACGTTGCCGTGAGCTGAGCAATGAACCTGCTGATATAGTTCAGTCTTCCTAACAAACTCATCACCTCGGTTTTGTTTCTTGGAGGTGGCAACTCCTGAATAGCTTTGATCTTTGACGGGTCTAATTCAATACCCCTCCGGCTAACTATAAATCCCAACAACTTCCCAGATGGCACCCCGAAAGCACATTTCGCAGGATTGAGCTTAAGATTGTACCCGCGAAGCCTTTGAAAGAATTTTCTCAAATCTCTGACATGGTCGGATTGCTGTCTAGACTTCACGATCACATCATCCACGTATACCTCGATTTCTTTATGTATCATATCATGGAAGATAGTTGTCATGGCCCTCATATAAGTTGCCCCAACATTTTTCAAACCAAACGGCATGACCCGATAATAATACGTTCCCCACGGCGTGATGAATGCCATCTTTTCTACATCTTCCTTATCCATTAGAATCTGATGATAACCCGCATAACAATCCACAAAAGAGCCAATATCATGTTTGGCATAATTGTCGATCAGTATATGGATGTTGGGCAGTGGGAAATTATCTTTTGGGCTTGCCTTGTTAAGGTCTCGATAATCGACGCACACCCTGGTCTTGCCATCTTTCTTTGGCACATGCACGACATTGGCTAACCAAGTGGGGTACCGTGTAACCTGAATGACCCTTGCCTCAAACTGCTTGGTGATCTCTTCTTTGATCTTCACACTTATGTCTATTTTGAACTTTCTCAACTTCTGCTTGACAGGGAGGAGTGCTGGATCAGTGGGCAATTTATGAACCACCAAATCGGTGCTTAGACCCGGCATATCATCATATGACCATGCAAAAACGTCTTTGTACTCATGCAATACTTTAATTATCTCCTCCTTGAGTTGTGGCTCCAAATGAACACTTATTTTAGTTTCCCGTACATTGTCTTGGTCCCCTAGATTAACTGCTTCTGTGTCATTTAGGTTAGGTTTGGGTTTTTCTTCAAAGTGACTTAATTCTTTACTAATTTCCTCATAAGCTTCATCATTATTACAATCCAACCCATCATCACACTCGATCTCTTGTATTATTACTTCTGAAATAGATTGGCTTTTAAAACTGGGCCGAAGATTCCTCATGCATGTCATGTCATTGATATCAGCATAAAAAGAACTGTACAAAGAAAAGAAAAGAAAATGGAAAGAGAATTAGGGACGAAGAAAATTGCATTTCATTAAACGTAAAGACAACAAGGTTTTAAACTCATCCAAATGGACGGAACATAACAACTGGATTACAAACCCTGGAATAATCCAGGTGACAAAAAAGGAAAACAAAACCCACTACCACGACTCCCTCCGAACTGGAAGAGGAGTAGCTTCCCAATTGTTGATGTTAGCACGTGGTCCGATGTACTGTATGTCTGCTCTGCTTGACCCTTCCCCGGCCTCAACCATGTTTACTTCAGCAAATACTTTCTTAAACACCTTATCCAAATTCCCATCCGCCTCAATTAACGAACCTGACATCTTTGCCAATGATTGTTTCTTAATACTCGGTCTGACGAAGGACCTGGACAATCGAGGAATTGGTTTAGGGAGCACCCAAGCTTTCTTCTTCAATTTACGGGCCTTTCTGACATCTGCCGCTGTTGGTTTGAACCCTAACCCGAAGGTGTCCAGATTTTTGGGCAAAGACACAGGTTGAGTAATGCCCTGCAGTTCAACCCCCAAACCCTTCCCGGGCACGAACCCGTTATTCAACATTTCTGACACTACCATGACGGTCGCAGCTGACACCCTGGGACATGGCATGCTTTTACCCTCAGGCACCCTGCTCACCGGAACCGTGTCGAGGATCTGATACACCCATGGCCCCTTATCATCTTCGGTCTCTATAAAGGGTACAATGGCATCATTCATGGCGCATGTGGGATCTTCCCCATGTAACACAATTTCTTGTCTGTCCCACTCGAATTTGATCATTTGGTGCAGTGTGGAGGGCACGGCTTTTGCCGCATGAATCCACGGTCGACCCAACAAAAGATTATAGGATACTACAGCATCCAACACCTGAAATTCCATCGTGAACTCGACTGGGCGAATAGTCAATTCGAGTACAATATCTCCTACCGTGTTTGTTCCCCCTCCATCGAATCCTCGAACACAAATGCTATTTTTGCGGATTCTATCCTCATCAATCTTTAACTTGTTCAATGTGGATAACGTGCAAATATTAGCGCTCGACCCGTTATCGATCAGTGCCCGAGTAACCATTGAACCTTCACATTTGACCGTCAAATAGAGAGCCTTGTTGTGTTCTGTGCCTTCCATAGGCAATTCATCATCAGAAAATGCTATCCTGTTCACTTCAAAGATCTTGTTGGCAATTGTCTCTAAATGGTTTACTGAGATTTTGTCTGGCACATGAGCCTCATTCAATATCTTCATTAAAGCTCGGCAATGCTCATCAGAGTGAATTAATAATGACAACAATGAGATTTGGGCCGGTGTTTTTCTCAATTGCTCAACAATGGAATAATCTTGTCCTTTCATCTTTTTCAGAAACTCTTCTGACTCTTCTTCTGTTACAGCCTTTTTAACTGGTACCGGATTGTCTTTTGCGCCTTTAGCTTTTCTCAACTCTTCGGGGGCGAAACAACGTCCCGACCGGGTCAGTCCCTGTGCTTCACAACTTTCTTCCTCAATTTCCTTTCCTTTGTATGTCACCACTACTTTGTCATATTTCCAGGGTACGGCTTTGCTATCAACCATGGGTAACTGGACTACCGGTTTTATGACAATCGGTTCTACATGGATTCCCTTCACAACCACCACGGGCGCGGATACTGACCTTGGTACCACTATCTTGACTGGCTCCTGCTTTTTCTCGGCCGCAAACGGTCCCTTTCCTATTACTAGCACTGGCTTGTCTTTTATTGCTTTCAACTGAACCACTGGCCTTGCACTCACTGTCTTTTCTTTGGTTTCCGTAGAACGAATCACCATAACCACCTGCGAAGGTTTCTTAGGCTCTGCCCCCTTATGTATCAGTTCGATCATGTTGGCCTCATAATGCGCTGGTAACGGATTTTGATTGATGTTCGGGGCCTCTGGAGCCTGTACCTCAATACAACGATTATCAATGAGCTCTTGGATTGCGTTTTTCAACTTCCAACATTTTTCAGTATCGTGCCCCGGCATCCCTGAGCAATACTCGCAGCTAACAGAGTGGTCCAGGTTTCTGGGAAGAGGATTTGGTGCTTTGGATTCGACTGGGGTCAGCATCCCCAACTGTTTCAATTTGTGGAAGAGAGAAGTGTAAGATTCTCCCAGCGGAGTAAATGTTTTTTTGTTTGGGGCCTTCTCATTTCTAAAAGATTGGTTTGGGCGGAAGCTGGTTCCTGGTCTGTTAGCCCTAGGAGGTGGATAGGTGTTTTGTGGGTGTGGCTGTGTATTTTGGGGACTTGGTGTACGCCATTGCGAGTAAACTGGGGGTTGAGTGTAGGTTTGAGCGTGGTGAATAGAAAAGTGTGGTTCTAGTGGTGGATAATAGTGTTGTGGTGGACCATATGGGGCATATTGATAGTTTGGGTGGTGGGGTCTGGGTTGGTTGTAGTAGAGTGGACGATTATTGTGCCTGGACCAAATATTAGCTTCAACTGTAGCAACTTCTTCTTTCTTCTTCTTCCCTAGCACACCACCAGTACCGCTTTGGATGGCCTGGGTGGTTGCTTTCAACGCAGAATAGCTCAAGATCTTGTTAGATTTCAATCCTTCTTCAATCATGGCTCCCATCTTTACCACTTCATTAAACGACTTCCCGACAGATGTCACTAGATGACCAAAATAGGTAGGTTCCAATGTTTGCAAGAAGTAATCTACCATCTCACTCTCCCGCATGGGAGGATCAACCCTTGCAGCTTGTTCCCTCCAGCGGAAACCAAACTATCTAAAACTTTCCCCAGGCTTCTTTTCTAGTTTCAACAATGACAGACAATCAGGGACTATCTCGAGGTTATATTGGAAATGGCCAATGAATGCCTGGGCCAAATCATCTCATGTATACCATCGGCCGGGGTCTTGCCTCGTGTACCATTCTAGTGCTGACCCACTCAGGCTTTGCCCGAAATATGCTATCAATAACTCATCTTTTCCCTCGGCCCCACTCATTTTGCTACAGAAACCATGCAGATGGGCTACTGGGTCACCGTGCCCCTCATATAAGTCAAACTTCGGCATTTTAAACCCCGCAGGCAACTATACATCAGAAAAAGGGCACAAATCTTTGTATGCGACACTAACTTGGTTTCCTAAACCATGCATGTTCCTGAAGGATTGCTCCAGGCTTTTGACTTTACGAATCACCTCCTCTTGTTCTGCAGTCTTAACCGGTTTCTCAACTTCTCCCGGGATTTCAAAATGGGGAGAGGAGGTATATGGCTCAGGCGCTTTGAAAGTGGGTTCGGGAGGGTAATATTGGGTGTCGTGGGCTTGGAATAGCGGCTCACTGGATGATCTATGTAGTGGAGCTGGGGGAGGTGCCACAAAGACGGGAACCATGGGTGGTGGAGGGTTTTGTTTGGAGGGTGGAGCTGGGGGAGCGTATGACGTGGTACCATAACCCTGGGCCTGATAAGGGAAAACTGAAGATGCGTGGGGAGTGATAGGCTCCTGAGCTTGAGCCAAGGGTGGGATGTAAGATGGGTTGGCAGGATATAGTGGTGCTGGGTGTCCCTGCGACCATGCCTGATGCATTTCAGCCATTTGTGCTTTTAATTTCCTCATCTCTTCTTTCATAGCACCCACATCTGTTACCTCAACCTCATTCGAAGGGTCTACGATGCTGATTTCCGAATCCTGCCCTGTCATTTTTACTTGATCTTTCGACCGGGTGTTGTATGGATGAGTTGCCAGAATTGCCAATCAATTAACCACCTGCCTGGTATCACACATTTAGACAACCACTTTGTTAGCGATTAGGTCTTAACAGATTTAACAACCACACGTTGGCATGAATGCACTTATACAGTTATTCCTTTCTATTATGCGTTTACCCGATTGCATGCGTCATCCCGTCATTTCATTCCTTGTTTCATTTTTCTTCTCCTCGCCTTATCCCTCTCTTGTGCTTTTTCTTTTCTCTCTCTTGTTTTTCCGCTCTTTTCTTTCTTTCTATTTTTCTTGGTTTTCCTTATATTTTCCTTTTCATTCTTTTTGTTTCCTTTTTGGTTATGGTCGAATCTTATGGAGATTGCCTACGTATCGTGACCCCGCACGAATCAAACCAAGCATAGTTCATGAAGATAAATGTAAAAATAAGGGTGGAAATAAAATGCTCAACTTTCATTAATAAACAGACTCTTACAAACTCGACATCTTTTGTTTTGGAAAGAAACTAACAAACGCAATCTGAAAGCAAACAAAAACTCTAAGTTGCAAACATACTCAATCCAGAAAGATAACGGACGTACAAAAGACTGACTCGAAATGGTAGACACTCACAGACACGGACTATGCATATTCTAGTGCTTCAAACTTAGGTATCCGCGGGGCGTCGTTCGGCCTCGCCGCGGGTCTAGGATCCAAATCCCTTTCAAGCTGCTCTAACTCATTCATGGTTCGCTTCACATAGATCATCACTGCTGAGATAAAAGTAGTACGGGTCATGTCTTCACAAACCCGGCATCTCCTGACAATAGCATGAGCAATGGCTCTAATCCTATCTTTTGTTTGCTTCTTTTCTATGAGAAAGCGTCTTATCTGATCGCTGTACGTCTTTAAAGCTCGGGAGTCTTGCAAGTGCTGGTCTTGTAGCTGTTGCACTTCTGCCTCCATTTAGGCTAACAAGTTGTAACAATGTCCGCTTTCAGTTTCGAAGTCTCTAGCCTGCCTAACCGCTCTACCTTCAAGGGCAACTACTTTTCTCTTTAAATTGGCAACAATTTTCTCATGGTCCCTTTTCAACTGATTCAAGTATTGGCGACGCTCTTCGGTTCTTGTCGCCCATTGTGCTTTAAGTTCTGCCATGACATTTTCAGCTTTTCCTAGCTCATCCCGCCATTCTCTGACTTCGCTTTCCAATCTTTTTACCAATTGTTCATCGGATCGGCTCCTCGGTTGCTTATCGATGGTTATCTTCAACTGTCGGACTTGGGCTTTAAGAGCGTCATTTTCTCTGGCTAGTCTATTCTTTTCACCTTGATCTTCGGCAACCTGTACACTGCTCTCGAATTTCAGACTCTCGACTTGTTGCTTTAATTTACCAATCTCAACTCGATAGCTTTCTTCCTTTGCTAACCAATCCCACTGCTCTTGGGACGACTTGGTGAAATCTTCGAGATGAGGTCTTTTAGCCGGTCTTCCATATGCCACGTCACCTCTGAACCATTCGTGATACCCTGGAGCAATTTCCCCTCTGACCCTATCAGACACACAAGTGTTTGCCATCAGATATTGACACTCACTCCAAATTTGACGAACCTCTTCCTCGGGGAATCGACCGTCAGGACTAATTTCGACCACTTGGGTACTTAAATCTTCATCTCTTGGTATTACTTGATATCTACCGAGTTGCCTCAGAACCCGATACGGTGCATAAGGTTGTATGCTTTTGAGTCCCATTAACAAAAAATGCGGTCGGGCTGCTGGCATATATATGACTTCCTCGACAGCAACCATCCAAGCACCCACTGTATTTGGATAGCCTCGAGGTTCCGAAATAATAATGCCCAAGCCGTGACTCCTTCAGGTAGACTAGCCCCTTTGATTCTCGTACAAAATTCTCCTATACAAGTTTTCTCAGCCGAGCCATAACTCAATAACTGAGAGCGCGGGCACAAATGCTCAATCATCCACATTTGTAACAATAAGTTACATCCCTCAAAAAATTTGCCCCCAGCTTTGCACGCAGTGAGAGTTCTGAAGATATCAGCCACAATCATAGGTGCTAAAGTGTTTTTCCCCATGGTTTGCAAAGTACTGACGACGCCTGCTACTTTCAAATCAATATTACCATCTTTCCTTGGGAATATTACGAGACCCAAAAAAGCTACCATAAATGCCACTCGCCTGTGTTTCTCCCATTTTTGTCGGTTATTTCTGCTGCAAAGTTTAAAGTCTGGATTATTGAACCCGCCCATATGGCCATATCTATCATACACGAAGCGGAAACTGCAGAAACCCTTTGCAAAATCTGGGTGATGAACTGTCCGGGGTACTTTCAAGGAATCCAGGAATCGATGTATGGTAATGGCTCTAGGAGCAATCAAGTATTTGAATCTCAATGGAGCTTGGTCACTTCCAATGTACCCCACTATTTCTTCTATTGTTGGGGTGAGTTCAAAGTCTGAAAAATGAAACACATTATGTGCCGAATCCCAATGGGCGACCAATGCCCTGATGATATCCCCCTGAGGCTGAATGTCTAATAAATCCGGAAGGTCTTTCAAATATTTTCTCACTTCGTCTTGCCCTTCTTTGCCCAAATCATTCCACCACAATTGCAGCTCAAAAGGGATTTTGGTCATTATTGAAAAAGGCTCATTTATTGTCGTGCTCATCCTGCACATTTATTAAAGCGTTTAAGCAAAAGAAAACTTTTATTTAACTCCAAAAACTACTATCTATATTATCGACTCAAAATTAACCCTATATTTCAAATGAAGAACTCAATTCTTAATTCTAATATTTTTAGATAAAAGACCCGATATTGCAACACGACCTTCCTGCGCCTCAGGGGCGAAAATTTTAAGGCTGTGAGGGTCAAAATCAAAATACGACCAAAGGTGGTTGTTTATGCAAAGTCAGCCCTCCGGTGCCCCGTTTGGGAATATTTGGCTATTTATGACATAACAACATCACCTGACTTATTTATGACTCTTTTTTTATCGTTTTTCAAATTAGGAAACTCAATATTGCAAACACGGCCTTTCAACGTCTCGGGGATGAAGATTTTTAAGGCTGTGTAGGTCAACTAGACCAAATCTTAAATATGACCCAAAAGTGGCTGTTTATGCAAAGTCAGCCTTCCGGCGTCCCCTTCGGGAACATTCGACTATGTCTTCATAAAACAGCGTCACCCGACTTCTTAGAAATTTGACATATATATTTTGACACCACCCGACTTATTTATGGCAAAATTAAAATTCTTGACATGTTTTTTTTTTGTTTTGTTTTTTTTATTTGTTTTTTGGCTTTTTTTTTTAGCAAAAAGGGGGGTTGGACCCGATGAGGGTTGCCTACGTATCTCACATCCGGTGAGAATCAAACCCGCGTAGTTCGGGCAAATTAACCGAACTATTTTAAAACATGACTCTTTTCCGTTTTTATTTTTTCCTGGCAAGACAATCTATTTTCCTTTTCTATTTTTGAAACAGACAAAATAACAATTTTTTTTTTCATTTTCAACAAACAATAAAACAATCTATTTTAAAAAAAAATAAAAGACTCTTTTTTTTCTATATTTTTTAGTAAAATAAAATATTTTCCTCCTTTTTTTTTCAAAATTTCGGCAGAGTTTCGCCAGTAATTGGTTATTGATTTTTTTCTAAAATAATCAATTAATTCCCTAACTGATATATTCTTTTTTCCTTTTTTTTTCCTTCAATTTTCCAACATTCCAGAGATTCAGAAACCGGTCAACATGCAAGTTCGAAACAAATATATGTACAGAGCAAGTAGGATGCATCAGAATGGTCTTTTCATTTCAGGTTGCTAGTCCTAGACGGACCCAACCCCTGTGTTGAGTCCCCTAAGTTAAATGCAACGTGATGCAAATAAGCGTTCCTACTAGTGATCCGGCATGAAGTCACGTTATTCTATATTCAAAACCTGGGTCAGTGTACTAGATTGTGTACCCGAGCGGACAACTCGAGTCGAGGAGGGGGCAACTTACCGAGAACCAAAAGGCCATCCGGCTTCGTAACTTGTCCGACCTCTTTTTTATTTCAGGGTATAACACTAACAGAATAGGGAGTCTCAACCAGTAAGCACATCCCCGGAGGTGAAGAGAGAAGGGTTCGGCACAGTTTATATATACAGTCAAATAATATCAAAGCGGAAAAAGCAGCATTTAGCACATTAGGCTCAAACATGTAAAAATCAGATAAAGCCAAATATAACAATTTATCTAAGCTCGAATCTCTAACCCCGAACCAGTGGTTCTGGGTTACCACACTTTTGTCCCCAGCAGAGTCGCCAGAGCTGTCACACCTCCTTTTTCCGCCCCCGCGAGGGTACAAGGGAGTTTTTCCAATTAAAGGACGATCGAAACGGGATTTATTTATTTATTTCAGAGTCGCCACTTGGGAGATTTAGGGTGTCCCAAGTCACCAATTTTAATCCCGAATCGAGGAAAAGAATGACTCTGTATTACAGTCCGCGAACCAGAAATCCGGATAAGGAATTCTGTTAACCCGGGAGAAGGTGTTAGGCATTCCCGAGTTCCGTGGTTCTAGCACGGTCGCTCAATTGTTATATTTGGCTTGACTATCTGATATAATACGTATTATAAACTTATGTGCAAATTTAACTTTTAAAAAAACCGCTTTTATCATTATTTATTTTATACAAAATTGCAACGTCGTGAAAACGCATCTCGAGCCACGCCACAACCAGTGCACGCGTGATTTGTTGATGCATTTTGACTTCGTCAAGATCGTGATTTGGGTTACATAAATGTACACCCGTATTCAAGAAAATAACCTTATTAAATATGCGCCAAAATACTACGCGTTATGATATTATTAGGTAAGACCGTGAATTTTACTAAATCGCCCATCTTGAAATCTAGGTAATTTCTTATATAAAAATAAATAAATAAATAAATAAATAAATAAATAAATAAGATTGGAGGACTGCAATTTTTTATATTATTTATATGTATTTATTTGTTAGCGAGATCCACCCTTATTTTATGAATACCCTTTAATGACTATATCTTTATTATTACTAAGTTTGTCCATAATTATGAAGTCAATCTCTACATACTTAAAAATAACATATTAATTACTAATTCAAAACAAATATTAATGGAAAGTAATATTACTAAAATGATAATTACGAACAACATGGAATTGCCCAAAAAGTAAAAAAAACTAATTATCCCATAGTTGGATTAAAACATATTGTTAGTATGACTTAAGCTTATTGAAATTAATTATTTACAAATACTGAAAATTAAAAAAAACTTGATTACTAAACCATATTTCTAGAAGTTAAACAATTTAAACTTAACTAACTTTGTTTTAATTCACATCATGTCTTAATACTTGATTCGCAAACTAATTCATGTTTTAACTGAAATTAACTACATGATTACAATTAACTTAATGTTGACAAAAAGAAAACCTTATGAATAATGAATTAATCAATTTTTACCCAAACTGATTCAATAACGCCATTTTTACGTTATTTCTTCTATTTTGATTATTAAACAGTTTTAATTAGTAATCCGTCTTGAATATATTTCCTAATAATCCGGTTAAGGCGTTATTTAATATATCGCTATAACATGTCTAATTATGCCAAATGACAGTGATTGACAGAATAATAATACATGAATAATCTAAATACAATACAAAAAAATTAAAACTAAATTAAAAATTTAACATTCCGTTCTTCATTTCAGCTTACAAAATGCCAAAATTACAGTTGTGTACCTGGTATTGCCAATATAAGAAGAAGAAAGTCAGCCACGCAGTAATAACAATACAGCACAACAACAAAAGTCCAATAGCAGTAACAACCCAGGAACAGAGTTTGCAAACCGGTGGAGTATTAATCTCAAAACAAAAGCTTCAAGCTTTGATGAAAAACAATTAATTCTGATTTCAAACAATGAAAGAAAGCAAAAGATTTTTTTTTAGTTTTTTTTTTAAAGTTTAAATATTTTTCGGAATTTTCTCTCTCTTAAATGTTCAGCCCCTTTTTTTCTCTCTCTTATTTTCTTTCTGTTCAGATTCGTTCTTTCTTTTCTCTATTCTCTCGTATCTGTCTCCTTATTCAAATTTCAAGACTTCTACTTATATCTCATCCCATAAATCTTTTAATCAATTAAAATCAACCCATTTTCTCTACCCAACCCATTATCTTCTCACTCATCCCCATTACATTAAATAAACATATCACACCACCCCATTATATTTTGTCCCTCATGCCTAACATAAATAAATGCAAGATTCCTCCCCACTAAATTTTGTCTTGTCCCCCCTTTATATTAAACAACTATATCACAACCCACCCCATTACATTTTGTCCCCCATGCTTCATATAAACAAATACAAAATGTACAATTCCTAAACTACCCCTCCGACCTTATTACAAATTACTATTTTACCCCCGAAAGTACTATAAAGTACCAAACTACCCATCAGCTATAACACATCAATTAATCAAACTTAACCAAAATATAGACAATATGATTAATTTCTAACAATGTTCAAACAACAAATTTCATGAACATGATTTCTTCAACATTTCAACAACAAATCACATGAACATGATTTCTTCAACATTTCAACAACAAATCACATGAACACAAATTGAACAACAAAGAACAACTAAAATTTGATTGAACAATATTTTAGCAACAAACAATCCTATTTTCGGATTCAACAACAACAACAAACAAGTATATTTAGATTTCTAAATTCAATAATATTGAACTTAAAATCAACTACTCTAAAAACATTACAACAAACAATTCCTATATTAAACTTAAACAAGATTATGAGACAAATTCAAGAAATAATCATAAATGATAAACAAGAAATCAAACTATACAAAATTCGGATTCAAGATCATCCAAACAAAGTATGAACATGAATGAATCTATTTTAACACAAAAAACATGAAGGATTAAAACGATTAAATCAATATATTTCCTTTAACACAACTAAATTCTGTTTAGACAAATAACAAGATCGACGAATAAACAATTATGACCTTAAGCTTGAACTTAACAATATTAACAATTTCTAACAATACATAAACACATGAAACAAATTGAAGAAATAGTTAATTAAATTTCAATTTGAATCTAACAAACATCAAACTAACAAATATTCACTTAAACAATAATACAAACATGAAATGAATATGAAAACAACTAATTAAACTTCTATTTTGAAATCTGAAAATTAATTTTAACAAAGCACATGAACATGAACAAACTAGAAAAATGATTTCAACGATGAACAACGAACAAAACAAGAATTGAATTCTTTAACGATTTTGGATCCGGAAAATATCAAACAAAAATATGGACAAAAATAAAACTCAAAAACAACTAACCGGAGATGAATCAACGACGAACTTTGATTGTAAACAAATCTGTCCGAGCCTCGACCAAAGCTCGAACGAAGGACGACGAAGACGAAGAAGAAGTAGAAGCAGCCCGCAGCTACTGCCGCGGCGAGCAGCAGCAACAGTCCGTCCAACACCTGCTGCGACAAGCAGCAGCAGTACGACGTCGAGAAACAGAAGCAGCGGCGGAGGAAGGAGGAGCAGCGGCAACGGCTGGCAGTGTTCGCGGCAACGGAGGAGCTGGAGCAGTTGGAACGACGAAGTGAGCAACATCGCGGCAGCAGTAGTTCGTCGAGCTCCAACTCGTCATACTGGTCTACTTGGACGTGAAGTTGAGGGCAGCTATGGTCGAGCTTTGAGCTCGCCATGGATGACAAAGCTCGATGGAGCTTTGGTCGCTTAGGTTCTTGAGGTCGTTCATGGGAGGTCAGCTTGGAGGTGTTTGGTGAGTGTGTGTGTGAGTGTGACGTGGGGATGAAGGGAATGGGAGAGGGGCAGCCATGGTTGGAAGGGAGGTGAGCTTGAGGAAGAAGAAGAAGATAGGAGAGGGGGGTGGATGGTTTAGATTTTTAGGGTTTTCTTGGTTTATTTTTTTTTGTTGTTTATAAGATAATAGGGGTGTTGGGTTAAGGACTGGGTCGACCCACTTCGAAATAGACTGGGTCGTAGGGAAGATTGGGCCATTTTTTGGGCTTGTGGCTTGAAATCGAAGAAGAGACCCAATTCCGACTTTCTTTATATTTTCGCTCTCTTTTCTTCTTTTATTTCTCTAAAACTAAATTATAAAAATACTTAAACTATTATTAATAACTAAATTAAGTTATAAAAGCGCAAATTAACTCCCAATAACAATTAACGCCCAATTAAGCAATAATTAAGCATAAAATTGTATATTAGGACATTAAATGCTAAAAATGCAAACGATGCCTATTTTTGTAATTTTTAATTTTTGTAAAACAAATTTAATTACTAAAAATTGTAGAATTAAATCCTACATGCAAAATGCGACATATTTTTGTATTTTTTATTAATTTAGCAAATAAACACGCACAGACAAATACAAATAATTATTCAAAATATCACAAAATATCACAGAAATTCCACACCAAGGAAAATTATTTTATTTTTGAATTTTTGGGAGTAATTATCATATTGGGCAAAAATCACGTGCTTACAAAGGCTTATAGAAGTAAATTCTGCCAAGCTTCCCAGGGACTCGACGAGCTCGGGATGGTGTGGCTGTCCAGTTCCTGAGAACAGCTCCCTTCTTCACGGTCTGAATAGTGAGGCCTTCTTCTTCCTCCTCCTCAATTATGGAATTGCGATCCATGTCTTCATCCTCCAAGAACTAATTCTTCAACCTAGCTAGTGCTTCTTCTTCTGTGGTCCCCCATATCATACCAGCTTGGTAAAAATCTTGTTCCAAGCATGACACTGGTTTGTTGAGAGGGTAGTATGGTCCACGCCATAGAGGCGACGAATCCATGTACTCTTTCCATGTGTACTAGTATCCGAGCCCGAAGGTGGTACCATGATTTTTCAGCTGTATTGGTTTAGTGATACCTTGAAGGTTCTTTCCCAACCCTTTGCTAGGTTCATATCCATACCATGCTAGTATGCTTTCTATTTTGTTACTCCACCACTTATCCTTCTCGGCGACATTGACCCATTCAATGTGATGATAGGTTTCTCCTCTTAGCCTCCTTCTATGTCCAATGACCATGATGGTTTGACTAGTGTAAATGGGGTTACTCCCATCTCCGTGAATGATCACCTACTGATGATTCCATTCGAATTTCATAGCTTGATGTAATGTGGAAGGTACGGCTTCAGTGGCATGGATTCATGGCCGACCCAACAGAAGATTATATGAGGCTGGTATGTCAAGCACCTGAAACTCGACGTCGAACCAAGTTGGCCCCATCTACAAACAAAGGTTGATTTCCCCGATTGTGGCCCTCTAGGACCCATCAAAAACCTTCACATTCATGCTTCCTACCCGTATTTCATGGAAACCTTTGTCCAACCTTTTCAAAGTGTCCAATGGACAAATATTTAGGCTTGAACCTCCATCAACCAAGACCTTGGCAATGAACTTGTCTTTAAATTGCACCGTAATATACAATGCTCGATTGTGATTCAGCCCCTCTGATGGTAGCTCATCTTCGTGGAAGATGATCTTATGACTTTCTAGTACTTGCCCAACCATGTTGGCCATTTCTCCGCCAGTGAGTTATTGGGTACATAAGGCTCGCTCAAAACTTTCATCAAAGCGTTCTTGTGTGCCTCTTAATTTTGCAATAGTGACAGGATATATATCTGAGTAAGGACTTTGTTCAGATGGTCAACAACAGAATACTCCTTTGCCTGTACTTTCCTCCATAGGTCATCTGGCCCGGTCTCAATGATAGGCTGCCTAGTAGTGGCATCCTTGATTGATCCTTCCAAATGTTTTGGTGGATAGACTGTTCCAGTTCTAGTCATTCCTTGTGCGGCGTTAGATTCCTCTACCTTGTCCTTCCCTTTTCGCCGAGCCTCGGCAACATAATCCCAGAGTATTGCTTTTGAGTTGAATGGAGGTGTGGTTGATACTATCACAGTGAAAGGTGTGACCACTTCTACTTCAAATAGGGGGGACTGCAGGCGGAGCCACATCTACCTCGAATGGAACTGATGCAGTTACCTCAACCTCGATTGGTGCCTGAGTCTGTACCACAATAGAAGTAAGTATGACTGCAACTTTAAAGTCATCTCCTCTCGAATAAGCCCAACCGACCCCTCAGGGTCCCATTCTTCATTTGTCTTTATCACATGTACCCCATCACCTCTATGAACAGGGAGGGGATTGTCGTGGATATTAGGTGTGGCTTCCTTTGCCTGTATGATCTTGTTGTCAATTAGCATTTGGATCTTATCCTTCAATGTTCGGCACTCAGCAATGTTGTGCCCCTTCATACTGGAGTGGTACGCATAAGTTTTGTTCGGATTGACCCATTGGGATGGATTTTCTAATGCCAATGCAGGAACAAGAGTGATGTAACATGCGGGTTTCAACCTCTCGTACAACTGGTAGATGAGCTTAGCAATGGCGGTGTATTGTCTGCGTAGCTTGCGGTCGAAGTTGGGTCTTGGTCTTGGATAATTATGGTGAGCTAGTGGTGATTGGAAGTGGGATGGTTGGGAGCTATAGGTGTGATGGACAGTGGCCAGTTGGGAATATCTGGGAGATGAAGGTTGATATGTAGGCGGTGATGCTTGGTATGTGGGTAGAGGTGCTTGATATGTAAGTGGAGATTTTGGGCCCTGGGCCACCATTACCGCCCCAACATCTCTCTTCTTCGATATGCTACCTGATTGTAATGCCTTATTTATGGCTTGCAGCACCTCGAAGTTCATTACCATCCTACTCTTGATTCCTTCTTCAATTCTTTCTCCAAGTTTGATGATGTGAGAGAATTTGTGATTTTCGATAATCATAAACCTCTCATAATATTGTGGATCTTGTGCCCTGACGAAGAATTTATTCATCTGTTCTTCGTCCAAAGAGGGCATAACCTTGGCCGCTTCCGACCTCTAACGAGTAGCATATTCACAGAAAGTCTCAGTAGGTTTCTTCTTAAGGTTTTGAATGTAGAAGACATCCGGTATGTTCTTTGTGTTGAACCTGAATCGGTCCATGAAATCTGATACCATACTTACCCAATTGGACCATTTCTTGGGATCTTGGCTGATATACCAAGACAAGGCATCCCCAGTAAGACTCCTCATAAAATGCTTCATCCGGATCTTTTCATCTTTCCCGACCCCGACAAGTTTGTCACAATAGGTCCTTAGATGAGTGATAAGTTAGGATTTTAACAAGTTTTAAGCCCCTACTTGCCTATGCTTTGATCATATATTGTTACAAAATAGTCCTAAAAGGCTCACAAGTTGTGCTTGATCGCAGGTTTGATCGACAAAGTGACGAAATGTCAAAGATCGGCTCAAAAAGGAGTGAAGCCTGCTCAAGTATCAAAGACCAAGAAATATTAAGAAAAGAAGACCTAGTGCAGACCACACAAAGTGGAATACGACCACACTAGGTGGTTCAGAGAGTTGGTGAATCAGGACTAGAAGAAGCGCAGTCGCGATGCACATCTCGCGGTCCACGGTGAAGGCTCCGCGGTCGCACTACTCTTTTGTGCGGTCATGAGGTTCAGAGAGATTGAGTTTACAAAGCTAGTGCCATGCGGTCCGCGATCGTGGTTGCGCGGACCGGGCCAGCTCCCTCCGCGTCCGCGGTTCGTTCTACGCAGTCCGCGGAGTCCAAGTTCAGAGAAGCAGGAGTGAGCCCAGTGCGGCCGCGGTCCATTTAATGCGGCCCACACTGACCCCGCAGGGGTATTTTTGTCCAATTTTTCTAGCCTAGTATAAATAGAACATTTTATCATTTTTTAGGCAATCAGATACATCAGTAGAGAGTTGCGCTCGTGATAACATATTTTATAGCCATTTTTGGCACTTTTGCTTTACATTTACGATAAATTCTTGAAATTTAATTTTATCAATTAATTAATATGCTTAGTTCTTCATCTATTTCTTCAATTTCTTTATCTAGCATGAGTAGCTAAACCCATTAGCTAGTGTTGTGGCTCAACCCTAGTGTGAGTAATTGATAAGTGTTGTCATCTAGTGTTAAATTGACTATGGATGTTTGCTATTTGGGTTGATTTTATGTTTTAATCTAGAATTGGTGGTTGCAAACATTGATTCAAGCTTTGTGGGTTTAACTCTTCTTGAGAAAGAGAGTCTACAACCCCAAAATTGACCCAACAAGGAATTGGAATGTACTCATGAGAAATGATAGTCCCAATTAACGGGTTAAACCTCGAGAGAGTAATTACCCTACTTGAACCCTAGTTGCTTGGTCTAATTTGCCTACTCATTTGGTCTCGAGAGAGTCAATTGGGCAAAATCACTTTATCTACTGAGAGGTGTGAGAGTGGGTAAAATTGGGCAACGGTTATAGTATAAGCCCCAATTATGTCAATCGAACCTTAGTAACATCTACCCATCAATTATCCACCTAGGTAGTGTCACGACCCTAGTGCCCGACTTCTCATAGATACAACTTAGCAATATTCTAGTAGCATAATTTAGTGTTAATCAATAGTTTTACAAAAATAGTTATAATTTGAAAATCCAAAAATGTTTGAAGTGACATTAGGAGTACAAATATCTCTAGGATAGACAGACAATCCAACTCCACTACTAGCTCCCTGAGGAATTCGATCCTGACCCTCATATCGGGTAAAAGCTATTGTGACCCGCTCTTCGTACCTTAGTGTAGTGTTGAGTTGGCAGTGATCACTTTTTGGCGTCGTTGATGGGGAGCTTACGGTGTTGACTATCTGTTTATTTAGTTTTGTGTTTTGCTTCTCTTTCCTACTTGTTTACTAATTTTGTTTGTGTCGATCACTCAGGTACAAATGGCTCTTAATGCAAATAACCCTCTCGGCAACATGATAACGGGAGAGGAGGTAGAGGATCTAGAACAAGATGAGTTCTTACCTCAAGTTCCACGGAGGGGCCGAAATGCCAATATAAATGCAAATGAGAACAACAATATTCCAGACCCTCCTCCGCAACCACCGAGAGTGGCTCCCAGAGTTTTACCAAATCAAGGATACGCCGGTGCTATTGTGCCTCCCCGAATCCGGGCGGGGAACTTTCAAATCACAAATGTTATGTTGACCTTGCTCGAGCAAAGAGGGTATTTCACGGGCGCCTCCGATCAAAATGCCTACAAGCACTTGAAGGGGTTCGTGGATACATGCCGGGGTACCAAGCAGACAAACGTGTCTGAGGATGCATTGAGATTGAGGCTTTTCCCGTTCTCTCTTCGAGGTAAAGCATTGGATTGGTTAGAAAGGCTCCCCAATCATTCTATTACAACATGGGATGAATTGGCGGACAAATTTATTGCCAAGTTCTTTTCTCCAAGTCATATAGCGGCTCTTCGGGATGAAATTCTAGCCTTCAGGCAAGAGCCAATGGAACCTTTTCACGAGATATGGGAAATATATAGAAAAATGGTGAAAGAGTGCCCTAATAATGACATGACCGAGGCTATGATTCAACAAACCTTTTATCGGGGCATCAACACCACGAATCAATGCATTGTGAACCAATTGGCCGGAGAGAAATTTATGAAACTTTCTTACCAAGAGGCATGTGATGTACTTGATGAAATGGCCGACGCCTCTTCGGCATGGCAAAGCCGAGCAAATGTGCCCCAAGGTGACCCTACGGTCATCTATTTGCACAAGGAATTGCACGATCATGGCCAAGCTATTGTCGAGCTTACAACAACTATGAATCAATTGGCAAAGGAGCAATTGCAACAAGTCCAAAACCCGCGCCAAGTCAATGCAATGGAAGGTGTTTCTATGTTAAAAAGGAGTCAAAGAGGGCAACATCCTCAAGGTAATTGTGAACAATATGACAACAACAATGATGGTAGTGGTTATTCAAATGAGTGTTATGATGACCAAAGTGAAGAGGTCCAATATGTCAATAACTACCAAGGTAATAGAGGCAACTCTTCGAATCAACAATGGCGTTCTCAAGGAAATTGGGGCAATCAACAACAAGGTGGAGGTAATTGGAATAACAACAAGGTGGTGGCAATTGGAATAATAACAACCAAAACAACAATTGGGGTAATCAAAGCAACCAGGGAAATTGGAATGGTAGTAACAATAATTGGGGCAACAACAATAATCAAGGAGGGTGGAACAATAGCGGGAACCAAGGCAACCGGGGGCAAGGCTTTCAAAGGCCCCCATGTACCAACAACCGAACAATCCACCCCTTTCCTTCTCAAGGTTCGAGTTCCTCCGGGAGTGATATGGGGAGAATTGAAAGCATGTTCGAGCAAATGATGAAAAAGAACCAAGATTACGATGCCCAATTAGCTTCTCATAATACATCTATTCGGAACTTGGGGGTGCAATTAGGCCAAATCTCTCAAGCATTGAATACTCGTCCCAAGGGTGCGCTACCGCTAATACGGTAGTGAACCCGAAGGGTGGGAATAATAATCATGTGATGGCGGTTACAACAAGAAGTGGGAGAGGCGGTGATGTGAATGCCTCAAAGCAAAAGCAAATTATGAAAAAAGATGTTGAATTGCGGGATGATGATGTACCTTTGATTGTTGATGATGTGGTTAATCAAAATGTGAACAATGATGTGCGGATTGATATTGATGATGAAGCCGAGGTAGAGACTCAAGATGCCGTGAACCCGTCTAGGGAACACGTGATTGACATGCCCGAGCTGGTTGTACAAAAGGCCAAGGCACCTTTGCCTAGACCAACTCCACCTTATCCTAAACGGTTAGCAAAACAAAAGAGTGACAATCAATTCAAAAAGTTCATTGACATGATGAAAAGCCTCACAATCAATGTGCCTTTGGTGGAGGCGCTTGAGCAAATGCCGGGGTACGCTAAGTTCATGAAAGATTTGGTAACAAAGAAGAGGTCGATGGAGTGCGAAACAATTAAAATGACTCATCAAGTGAGTGCCATAGTGCATTCAATGGCACCCAAGCTTGAGGATCCCGAAGCTTTTACTATCCCTTGTACTATTGGAAGTGCAGATTTTGCCAAGGCCCTTTATGACTTGGGGGCTAGCATAAATTTGATGTCGTACTCGGTCTTCAAGACTTTGGGAATTGGACAACCTCAACCTACCTCAATAAGACTTCAAATGGCGGATCGATCGATGAAACGACCTTTGGGCATAATCGATGATGTACTTGTCCGGGTGGATAAGTTTATACTGTCAGCCGACTTTGTCATATTGGATTGTGAGGTGGACTTTGAAGTGCCGATTATTCTTGGTAGGCCTTTCCTAGCTACGGGGAAGGCATTGGTTGATATTCAAGAGGGTGAGTTGACTTTCCGAGTGGGGGATGAGAAGGTGGTATTCCATGTTTGCAAATCAATGAGACAACCCAATAGCATGGAGGTGTGTTCATTTGTGGATATTGTCATAGCTGTGATAGTGGATGACACAAGTTCCATGATCCATGTTGAAGATCCCCTTGAGGTCGTGCTTCTTAATATGGATGTCAATGATGATGCTAGTAGAGTGGAGTGCATGAATGCATTGCATGGTATGGGTTCATATTCATATGAGCCTAGGAGGCTATCCTTGGATCTTGAAAACCGGAAAACTCCACCAACAAAGCCATCGATTGAGGAGCCACCGGTGTTGGAGTTGAAGCCACTTCCTCCATACCTCAGATATGAATTCTTGGGTTCAAATTCTACTTTACATGTTATTATTTCTTCTTGACTTACTAACATGCAGGTTGAGGCCACCTTGGCGGTTCTTCAAAAGCGGAAAAGGGCAATCAGATGGACTCTAGCTGATATTCGGGGAATAACCCCGCATTTTACATGCACAAAATCATCTTGGAGGAGGATGCAAAGCCTTCCTTGGAGCATCAAAGAAGACTAAATGAGGCAATGCAAAAGGTGGTGAAGAAAGAGGTTATCAAGTGGTTAGATGCTGGGGTGGTTTATCCTATTTCTGACAGTTCGTGGACTTCGTCTTGCGGGCCGGGCTTTCTATTGTTTTCTGGATGGTTACTCGGGGTAATCAAATTCTAATTGCCCCGGAGGACCAAGAGAAGACCACCTTTACATGTCCTTATGGCACATTCGCTTTCTCTAGAATGCCATTTGGATTGTGTAATGCTCCGGCGACCTTCTAATGTTGCATGATGGCTATTTTCACCGGCATGGTGGAGGATATCTTGGAGGTCTTCATGGATGATTTCAGCCTGGTTGGGGATTCTTTTGAGGAGTGCTTGGTAAACTTGGATAGAGTGTTGGCCTGATGTGAAGACACCAACCTTGTTCTCAATTAGGAAAATTGCCATTTTATGGTAGAAGAAGGTATAGTGTTGGGTCACAAGATCTCGAAGTGAGGAATTGAAGTTGATAAGGCCATGATTGATGTTATTTCGAGTCTCCCTCCCCCTACTTCTGTCAAAGGGGTGAGGAGTTTCCTTGGGCACGCAGGTTTCTACCGGAGGTTCATAAAGGATTTTTCTAAAGTGGTACATCCGTTGTGCAAGTTGCTAGAGAAAGATGCAAAGCTCTTGTTCGATGAGAGTTGTATGCACGCATTCGAGCTTCTTAAGCTCAAGTTGACTTTTGCTGTTTTGGGCCAAAGAATCAACAAGATGTTTCATCCGGTGTACTACGCAAGCAAGACCATGAATGAGGCTCAAAGAAACTATACAATCACCGAGAAAGAATTGTTGGCTATTGTGTTTGCTATGGAAAAGTTTCGACCTTACCTTATGGGGGCCAAAGTTATAGTGCACACCGACCATGTCGCCCTTAGGTATTTGATGACCAATAAAGACTCCAAGGCGAGATTGATGAGATGGGTGTTACTTCTTCAAGAGTTTGATCTAGAAATTGTTGACTAGAAGGGTGGTGAGAATCAAGTGGCGGACCACTTGTCCCATTTGGAGGAGGAGGGGAGGCCTTGTGACGGCCTTGAGATCAATGATTCATTTCCCGACGAACAACTCTTTGCGATGTCAATGAAGGATATGCCATGGTTTGCCGATGTTTCCAATTACCTTGTGACCAGAATAATCCCGTGTGAGCTCTCTTCTAACCAAAGGAAGAAGCTCAACCGGGATAGTTTGGATTTCTATTGGGATGAGCCATATTTGTTCAAGATTTGCACGGATGGTGTGATTCGATGATGTGTCCCGGAGGAGGAACAATTGGGTATTTTGGAGGCTGCCATTCCTCTCCCTATGGTGGCCATCATGGCGGGGCGAGAACGGCGTCTAAAGTGCTTAGTTGCGGATTTTACTGGCCTACCTTGTTTAAAGATGCAGGCAATTTGGTGAAGAGCTGTGATGAGTGCCAATGAGCCGGCGGAATTTTTAAAAGGGATGAGATGCCCCTCAATACAATTCTCAAAGTGGATATTTTTTATGTTTGGGGCATCGATTTCATGGGTCCTTTTGTAAGCTCTTGTGGGAACACTTACATTCTCGTGGCGGTGGACTATATCTCAAAATGGGTTGAAGCCGTGGCTTTGCCCAACAATGAAGCCCGGAGTGTTGTGGCATTTTGGAAAAATAGTATCTTCACAAGGTTCGACATTCCTCGTGCTATCATCTGTGATGGGGGGTCCCACTTTTGCAACAAGGCTTTCGACACGTTGCTTTCTAAGTACGGTGTCAATCATAAGGTTTTGACCCCCTATCATCCTCAAGCTTGTGTCTAAGTGGAAGTCTCCAACAGAGAAATTAAGAGTATCTTGTCTAAAACTGTCAATGCTAATAGGACCGATTGGTCGAAAAAGTTGGATGACGCTCTTTGGGCTTATCAGATGGCTTACTAAAATCTGATCGGTATGTCACCGTACCGGTTAGTGTTTGGGAAAGCTTGTCATCTTCCGGTGAAATTAGAGCACAAGTCCATATGGGCTTTGAGAAAGTTGAACTTAGAATGGGATGTTGCGGCAAATTTGCGGGTTGAACAACTTAATGAGCTTGATGAGTTTTGATTCCATGCCTACTCCAGCTCGTCCTTGTACAAGGACAAAATGAAGTACCTTCACGACAAATATGCTCGGGGCAAGGAGTTCAAGGTTGGAGATATGGTTCTCTTATTCAATTCCCGGTTACGTCTGTTTCCAGGTAAGCTCAAGTCAAAGTGGAGTGGGCCGTTTGAAGTTGTGTTTGTGACCCCATTTGGTGCTCTTGATCTAAAGAACAAGAATGGTGAAGTATTTAAAGTCAATGGACATCGGGTCAAGCATTATCTTGGGAAATTTGATGATAGCCACGTGGTGGCACTTCTCCATCTAAAGTAATGTACTGGTAACATGCGTCGTGCCGTGACGTTAAATCAGGCGTTGTGTGGGAGGCAACCGATGTCTTTTTCTTTTTGTTGTTTATGTGTTTTTCTTGGTAGTGTAGATTTGATTTTTGAGCTAACTGATTGTGAAGTGTTGCGGGGATTGAGTTGATGTAGTGCAAAATAGCTTGAATAAAGTTGAACAGCCTCTGAATGTTGCCAGTGCGGCCGTAGTGCACTTTGTGCGGTCCGCACTGGTGATGGTGAAAAGTGGTAATCTCTAAAGTTTGCCACCACAACCGCATTCCATTTAGTGCGAACCATGGTGGACCTCTACGGCCGCGGTCTGTTTTGTGCGGACTGCGGAGGTTGCCTGCTCAAGCTTCATTTTAAACAAACCCAGCGCGGTCCGCGGTCGGTTTTGTGCGGCCGCACTGGTAGGTAAGGCTGGGTCCCACTATTTTTCTATAAATAGAGCCCAAGGGTCACAACTTACACTTTTCGAAATTTTAACACTTAGACCCCTAAAATCTACTGTTCACTCTCTCTTCTGTTAGTAATTCTTGCTTAGCCTGATTAATTGCATCTTATCATCACAATCTGGTAACATTTCATCATCTTTCTTTGTTTTATATTATAATTTCGTTTTGTTTTTCATGCCCAGTAGCTAGAGTCTCTTCTTCTTCCCGTTTTTATTTCATTTGTTAGCTTAGGAAAGTGTAATGGTTGGATATTGTGTGTTTAGAGACCTTTGTGAACTGGGTAATGAGTAGGGACAAGTTAGGTGGAAAACTTGAACAAAAATAGTAAAAACTTAAACACTAACTTAATGCCTGTTCAAAGTACTCTCTGAGGCCCGCGGTCGCCTTTGTGCGATCCGCGATGCCCTGACGTGGTACGCATTATCATTTTGCGCGGACCGCAGTGCCCAAGTGACTGAAATTGAAGTTATGCCTAGCGCGGCCGCATTGCACTTTATGCGGTCCGCGTTGGCCCACCGCGGCCGCGGTGATTCTTTGTGCGGGCCGTGATGGTTGGATTTAGAGAGGTAGTGTTACAGACCTCACCTTAGCGCGGATCGAGGTTGCTTTTATGCGGTCCGCGGTGCCCCAACACGTCCGTATTACTTTTTGTGCGGGCCACGGTGGGGAGAATCAGAGAGATATTGTCCAAGGCCTTGTCCCAATGCAGACCGCTGTCGCTTTTACGCGGTCCGCGGTGCCCCCAGTGCGGCTGCACTCCTATTTGTGCGGGCCGCAGTTCCATGTTATGCAACTATTTCAGCAACATTTAACCTGTTGTCTGCAATTCAATTTCAAGACTTGTTTCACTGCATGTGCTGATACTAACCATGTTAGATGTGTGTGCTTGCAGATAATGGTCAAACAACGAGGTAAAGGTGCCAAAGAACCCGGCCGAGGTAATTCCTCCCGGGGAGGGAAGCAACGGATGGTAAAACTCACTCCCCAGGCTAGACAAAACATAAAGGACATGAGGAAAGCAAACAAAGCGGCTGATAGAGCCCTTGACACCTCGGGGAGTGAGTACGAGCCCTCCCGAGAGATCTCTTTAGATTTAGTCCCTCTATACATCCCATATCCGGAGAACGCCATACATTGAGACACTCCCCTATCTTCCCCCGATGCTCGAGCCTCAATCAACATTTCTTCTGGGTTATCTGAGGGCTCAGCGACAGGTAGTGGGGATGAATGCTCTACCTCTCCCACAATATCAATATATAGAGATGGTGCTAGAGGTGATGAGGGATATGGGGAGTTACCGGGGGTGGGGTGCCGCAGGTTAGGGGTGTTGACCGGACTAGGAATCCCGATGTTTGGGAGGATAGATTCGTCAGCCAGGTGGTGTTCCACAAGTTTAGGGAATGGTGGCCGGCACGAAAATTGATTCTTGAGAGGAGTTTCATTGTCAGAAACCTCCTACCCCTACACCCCAATGTACATAGACAGTTTCAGGCTCGAGTGGGTTGGGAGTTCTTTAAAGATAATTGTGTGAAGGCGAATGAGAATATGGTCAAGGAGTTCTATAGCAATGTGGGCCACATCTTGAAGGGCACTAAGGTGACCAAAGTGAGAAACAAAAATGTGGTATTTACCGGGAAGGTACTAAATGAATACCTGGGGTTCAATGATGAAGATGAGTCCCTTTACAATGAAAAGTTGGCAATGGGCGAGGAGGTTCGTCCGTGGTTAGCTTCATACCTGGCAATCCCGGGTACGGTTCCAGAGTGGTTGCAAGCAGGGGCCAAAATACTTTGGAGAACTTTCAACTTTGAGGCTAGAGAGTGGTTGAATTTTGTGTGTAGTCGGCTCGACCCCACTACCCATGATCAGACAATTCCACTTGCCCGGGCTGTTCTTGTTGTTTCTATTATGGCAGGATATCCTATCAACGTGGGCAATGTAATGTCCCGCGTCATTTCTGTAGTGGGGGTTGAGCATGACCGGAACTACCCCTTTCCCAGCACCCTCACTATGTATTTCCGGGAGCTGGAGGTGGAGAAGAGACCTTTTGACGTAAAGGTCTAACCTGTGGCTCCGTTTTCATGGTACAGTTTGAAGGGGTCAGACAACCCCAAGGACAAAAATTACAAGCCGCCTGCTTTTGCCCCAACCGACCAGTCTGAAGAGCCGGTTATGTTAGAGCCCTCCACTGAGCCTACTTCCACAGTTGCTGACATGCCTCCCGGACCTTCCACTTCTGCTGGCCTCTCGAATTCAGCTAGCCCGGGGATTCCATCATCCCGGACCCATCCTATCACAACCCACTAGCTAAGCCAGACACTTCATAGCTTGAAAAACTGGATGGCGACTGCTTCATCTAAGTTGTCCACCTTGACTTCTACCATTGCGGCTCAGTCGGCACCACAGCCAATGCAGCTGCCCCAGTCTATCGAGGATTTACTTAAGGAGATTCTTGCCAACCATCAAAAGATCCTCGATTCTCAGGCTGTCTTGGCTAAGGCAGTGGATTCACATGGCAAGGCCCTGAAAGAGCTTGGCTAAGGCAGTGCGCCCTACTTTTTATCTAGATGATTGTATATATTAGTTGACTTAGTTTATATTTCTGTTGATTTTTTTTATTTGGTCTGTATATAACTTTACATTTAGTTACTTTTATCGCACTTTTTATCTTCTCTTTGTTCTATATATAAAGTTACATTTTGTATATATACTCATCCCCCGTTGTATATTCTAATCCCCTATTGTAAATATTCATTCTATTTTCTATTTTCATACAAATTTTACATTCTTAGCTTAGTAGATAGGCTCGCAACCTTTTTGTTTCGGTTTTGGTGCTTTCAATAAACCCTTGGTTTTCTTAATGTCACAGTTCTTTCCAAGGGTGGAGTATTGTGCGAACCGGGTGGCTCTTCCCGATGATGGATGGCGTGACAACCTTCTTAAGGGTTTGAGTCCGTTTTTGATTTTTCCCTCATTTTTAGTAGTTTATAGTTAAGGGTACCTCAAGCAAAGCTTCACTTGGGCCTAACATATTTGCCTTTGATCTCATGGTCAAAGACAAGTGGTTGTGTTTAGGATGGTGAAAGTAGTGACCTTGAGACTCTTGTTTTGACCAAACAAACATCATGTGGTCTTTCGGGACTATTGTGTGCTCAATCGTGTCTAAGGTTGTTGTGGGCCCCCGACTCTATGTCTTTAGCAATCTTTGAGTGTGTGTGGTGAGAAATCAAATTGTGAGTCCAAGTCCCGAGCCAATGGTCTAGAACTTCCCCTGAATGATATAATCCTTAGCTAACCATTTTGAGCCTTAAACCTTTTTCTTTCAAGAACCAATGCTACAAGCCTATACCCGTTCTAAATTATACCCTCTCTTGGCACCCAAATCATCCCTTAAGTAATGGCAAAAGTCTAAGTTTGGGGGGGAGAGACAAGAAAGGAAACAAAGTGGTAAAAGGAACAAAAGCAAAAGGAAAGGAATGCGATGAAAAGAAAGAAAAGAAAAAAGACAAAAAGAAAGCCCAATGTGCAAAGAATAAAACGGGATTCAAGAAAAACAAAAGTGAAAAAGGTGTGAAAAAAAAGTAGAAAAAGGAGAAATGCTTTGAATTGCATAAGAAAGAGTGACAATGTGTCTTTCTAACCCCTTGAAAAGAAGTGAAATACTCAAAGAGTCAAAGAGCATTGTGCCAGAATGAATCAAAAGAAGTGCTTAAGGGAAGATGGAACCCATATAGACCAACAATTTTTCCTACCCTGAACCAAAAGCCTTCACATTGACTCCACAAAAGCCCTATATGATCTTGAGTTGGATGACGCTCGCATTAGTGGATACTTGCATGAGGGTCAAGCATATGGTACTTAGAGCCAGACTTGTGACCTTTCCTTGAGAGAGACGAGTGACTTCCTATTAACCCTGGTTTGCGTGCTTATACTCTAAAAAGGTGATGTTTGCTTAGGGAGAGTTGAGGATGTGTGAGTTTGGGGTCCACAGCGACCAAAGTAATTGAGAGAGTTCTTTGATGTAATGAGTCAATTCTTGATGCTCTTGTGTCACACTTGATCTATAGTTTTTCAAAGTTTAAATTTTGTTAATGATCCATTCGTATTGAGGGCAATTGTTAGTCCCAATTGATGCTTGTTGAGGTTACTTTAGGACAACTGGAATTACTTGGATTTTCTTTTAAGGGGTGGGTCTTATTTTGTTTGCTTGAGGACAAGCAAAGGTTTAAGTTTGGGGAGTTGATAAGTTAGGATTTTAACATGTTTTATGCCCCTACTTGCCTATGCTTTGATCATATATTGTTACAAAATAGTCCTAAAAGGCTCACAAGTTGTGCTTGATCACAGGTTTGATCGACAAAGTGACAAAATGTCAAAGATCGGCTCAAAAAGAAATGAAACCTACTCAAGTATCAAAGACCAAGAAATATTAAGAAAAGAAGGCCTAGTGCGGACCAGGCAAAGTGGAATGCGGTCGCACTAGGTGGTTCAGAGAGTTGGTGAATCAGGACTAGAAGAAGCGTGGCCACGGTACACATCTCGCAGTCCGCGGTGAAGGTTCTGCGGCCGCACTACTCTTTTGTGCAGTCCACGGTCATGAGGTTCAGAGAGATTAAGTTTGCAAAGCTAGTGCTATGCGGTCCGCGGTCGTGGTTGCGCAAACCGTGCCAGCTCCCTCTGTGGTCGCGGTCCGCGAAGTCCAAGTTCAGAGAAGCAGGAGTGAGCCCAGTGAGGCCGCAGTCCATTTAATGTGGCCCGCACTGACCCCGTAGGGGTATTTTTGTCCAGTTTTTCTAGCCTAGTATAAATAGAACATTTTACCATTTTTAGGCAATTAGATACATCAGTAGGGAGTTGCGCTCGTGAGAACGTATTTTGTAGCCATTTTTGGCACTTTTGCTTTACTTTTACGATAAATTCTTGCAATTTAATTTTAGCAATTAATTAATATGCTTAGTTCTTCATCTATTTCTTCAATTTCTTTATCTAGCATGAGTAGCTAAACTCATTAGCTAGGGTTGTGGCTCAACCCTAGTGTGGGTAATTTATGGGTGTTGCCATTTAGTGTTAGATTAACTATGGGTGTTTGCTATTTGGGTTGATTTTATGTTTTAATCTAGAATTGGTGGTTGCAAATACTGATTCAAGCTTTGTGGGTTTATCTCTTCTTGAGAAAGAGAGTGTACAACCCCAAAATTGACCCAACAAGGAATTGGGATGGACTCATGAGAAATGATAGTCCCAATTAACGGGTTAAACCTCGAGAGAGTAATTACCCTACTTCAACCCTAGTTACTTGGTCTAATTTGCCTACCCATTTGGTCTCGAGACAGTCAATTGGGCAAAGTCACTTTCTCTACCGAGAGGTGTGAGAGTGGGTGAAATTGTACAATGGTTATAACATAAGCCACAATTGTGTCAATCGAACCTTAGTAACATCTTCCCGTTAATTAGCCACCTAGGTAGTGTCATGACCCTAGTGCCCGACTTCCCATTAGATACAACTTAGCAATATTCTCGTAGCATAATTTAGTGTTAATCAATAGTTTTACAAAAATAGTTATAATTTGAAAACCCAAAAATGTTTGAAGTGACATTAGGAGTACAAACACATCTCTAGGATAGACAGACAATCCAACTCCACTACTAGCTCCCTTAGGAATTCGATTCCGACCCTCATATCGGGTAAAAGCTATTGCGACTCGCTCTTCCTACCTTAGTGTAGCGTTAAGTTGGCAGTGATCAATGAGCCCTGGGATCACCTGGGCCGTCGAACATCTCGAATTTAGGAGGTTTGTACCCCTCAGGCAGTTCCACATCTGGTTGTATGTACAAGTCTTCATAGTTTAAACCTTCTATTCCTCTATCGCCTTCAACACCTCGAACCTAGCTTGTTAACTTCTTGAGTTCTTCAGCCATGTTTTTAATGAGTAGGTCTTTCTCATAGGATTTCGGTGCATATGAGATTGGTTGGGTAGAGTGAGGTACAATTTCCACATATATAGGGTTGCTCTGATGGGTGCTAGGGACTTGGGTGTAATGATGGTCATTGGTGGAGTTTTGGGGATGAGGAATGGGTTGTGGTGTGTTTTGGGGAGTGTGGTAAGTGGTAGTTGGTGGGTACTGAATTAGTTGATGGTGATGTTGTGGTGGAGTTGGGTAGTGGATTGATATTTTGGGGTGGAGTTGTGTATTGATTTGGTGCAGGGGGATTTTGGTTTTATGTGTTCTGAGGAGGTGCTGGGTTCTTTGTATTTTGTTGGTGGATGTCGGGGACATTAAGGGTGAGTGACAGGTTTGCCAAGTTGCGAACATGCTCAAGTTCTCCTTGTAATTCCAGAATCTTTTGTTTCATTCTCAGGACTAGATCATTTGGGGCCGGAGTACTACGACCATCTGAGGTTTCTGCGTTCTCGACATTCTCCTTTCGGATTCCACTTAAGTCGTCCATTTTGCTTTTCCTTTGCCTTTTGTATTGCTTAGAGAAGGATGAGATGGAGGGCCTCTGGATTTGGTATGATATGCTGATGAGGCCAGTATGAGTGAACCAACCTAAGGGGATGGGAATAATAATAAAAATAAGCAAAAACAAAAAGGTAACAAGTCAGTGAGGATTTTGAAACGTTTGTAGTATTTAAACACATATTGCGGAAATGTAAATTCGTGTCTTAATTTGGGAGCCTCGTTGTTCCCAAGGTAGGCCTAGCGACAAATATATTTGGAGAACTTTAAATGCCAATGAATGCTTCATTTCAACAACAACAACAACAACGACCCAGTATAATCCCACAAGTGGGGTTTGGGGAGGGTAATATGTACGCAGACCTTACCCCTACCCCGAGGGCAGAGAATGCTTCATTTCATAATATAAAAATAGACGAATCCCAAAATGACACTAAGATAATAGAAAAGTAAGTCACTACTAGCACTTGGCCTTATTACATTTGAAAAGCGAGTAAACATATTCTATTTGGTCTCAGAAGGACCTTCATCAGGTTGAATGTTCTCGTTGATCAAATCCTCCAGTTCGCATAGGTTCATCAGTAAGAATGTCTTTGCTAAATGTCCTCTTTCGTTCCCCTTAGCGTTCTGGCAGTCGGTGACTCTCTTCCTCATTTTTCCTTCCAATTCCAGCAGACTGTATTCTAGATATTCAACTTTTTGCTAGATTTGAAGACCCTCTCTTTCCATTCATTGATTTGGTCACTTGATGGAAGATTCCTCCACCAGTCTAGCAAGTGTGAGGGTGTGCTAACCATACCGAAATTGGGGACCCCGTTCCTTATTTTCTGCAAAACAAAAAGTGTTAGGCATTTCTCCCCCACCAGACTCGACTATTTATACATTTATGATCAACATATCGTCATTTAGTTCTCCAAATTAAGGCATAGAATGTGGTTGTGTCCTTGGGATTATGAAAAACCCGATGGACTTTTGGATAAGGCTTATCTTAAAGGATCATCAGGTGGACAGCATATTGATCCAAGTAGGTTTGACCATGATGCATGCACAATTTTAACCAGAGTAAGGCTACTATGGGGTTTTAGACTGGTACCCTCAAGCGGACAACTTGAAGGAGAAGGCACGGAACCATCGACTGCACCGCTGATCGACTGGTTTTACCGCAAATAAGTCTTTCCGAATTTAAGGGTAGTAAAGAGGAAGAGCGCAACCACTCATTAAAGCGTTGCTATAGGATTTGATATGCACGAGTGGAAAATGATGTGGAGCAGGATTTATGTACCAATTAATAACATGTAGTCAAGTATTTGCACGTAGGAAAAATAAATACAGTATTTAAAAAATTGAAAGACAGTTATAGGAAAAAGAAAACAAGGAGACAAGTCAGTTTCAGGGATAAAGAATCATAAATGCTTAAAAGGAAATGGACAGTTAAGTTCAAATAATGGAGAAGGGTACGGGATAAAGCATGTTTGGACTAATTCATAAAATAAGTTCGTTATGATAAGAGACTAAAAGGTATCCCCAACAGAGTCATTATGCTGTCGTGCCCCTTTTTCCCTCCCCTTTTGTACGGGGAGGAAAAGGTCTGGGTTTCGACATTTATTGGAGGTAATAACTCATTTCCTTTTGGGAATTAGGTATTTTGAAGAGTCACCACCTAACAAATTATGGTACGTTAGGACACCTAGAGCGATTAACTCTTGGATTGGTTTGCATTACCAGAGATTAGGGTAAGAGCTCGAAATAACATTGAGGGGAAGGTGTTAGGAACTCCTCTGGGTCCACAACGGTGGGTCCCGGTCGAACTTATACTTATGAATTAGTCCTTTAAAAGAGAAGTAGTTAAAACAAATAAATAAAGCATGTTGGGTATTGTATGACTAAAATAATAAGACCCAAAATTTGAACAAGTTGTGTGAAAAGAAAGTAAAGTTTTTAAACAAATGGAACTTGGGAAAGAGGGATCCTAGGTTGGTTAGATTACAGGATCACCCCACACAATGTCCAGTAAACACTCCTTAATAAGGGGCTACACGTGACATTAGCACGCAATCATCATATCTCGTTCTACCCAAGTCCCTCCCCTTGGTCATAGACTAAAGCGTTCTAGTAACCTTGACAATGACTATGCGTGCATTACCCGCCCCCTTCTTATGGTCCTGGAGGTATTTTAGGACCTCTAAATATCAGCAGTTCTAAACAACCCCTAAGGTGCTTAAAAGGAGAAAATTCTAGGCAACAGGCAAGAACAATTTAGGACTGCATATAAAGCAAGTTAGAGGCTCACAGTTACCTCCTCAAGCATATCACATAAGTGCACGTCTTCAATCAACATTCAAACATTTAAGAAAACAAATCCTAGAACATGATATCTAAGTGAGCAGAGGTTATAAAGTACTGAATTAGGCCAATATGTGAAGGATCCTATTTAACTTGCCTACTGATTAAACTTGTTAAATTTGAACAACTTCAAGTAGTAGAAATACAGTTTCAGGGTTGCAGAATTTAAACTCGCCTTATAGGCTTGCCTAAACACTGAATAGTGGTGTCCTAAGAGCATGATAACTACGTTTGATATAGTAAAATAGTGGGCAGATTTTAAAAACGGACTCTTGAATTCTTGTAGGCATGCTTTCTAATAGTAAATTAGGCAGTACTCGAAAGAATTCATTTCAGGAAAACAAACCACTGATTAGACCAGTTTCGAAGTAAACTAACATGAACTGACTTATCTAAGCTGAACTGATTTTAGATTTATAGGCAGAATTTCTGATGTTGCTCTTTATAAGCATGATATCTAGTTGTTAAGAGCTGATGTTAGAAACTTGTAGGCATGATATCTAATGAAAACAAATGTAAATACATGTTGTAACAGAACTGAACCTGATTACATTCTATAAGTATGCTATCTACTTATGAAGTTGATTTTAAAACATATAGACATGATTACTAATTTACTATTATCGGAACCACTTGAAACCTATAGGCATGATTTCTAACATGGTAAGGCAAACATAGCAAATATAAAATCCTATAGGCATGGTTTCTACCCATATTGCCCCACAAATATCTAACTACCCACCCCTTTTCCACTAATCACCCCAATATTCGTTTACAAATTATTACAAACTAGATGGATGAATTACATAAATAGATAAAAGAAAAAGAAGAAGTTACACTATAGGGAGCCTGGAGCAGGCCCAAGTGATTTCCCAAACTTCAATAGCCTCAAATGCCATTTTCATAAACAATAGCATTGTCTAGGTGCATCAGAGTTCCCTAAAGATCTCAAGGATCCCGGACAGTGCTCACACCTAGACTTTGTAACCAAATTGAGTAAGTGCAGTGTGGAAGGGCTAGTCTCAGTGTGCTAGAGTTCAGAAAAATCTCAAAGATCCCAAGGAAGTACACACACTGGAGGGGGTATAACCTAGGGACTTAGGAGTAGAGTGAGAGTGTTTGACATAGTTTGAAAGGGTTTCAGTAGGAAAATAGTGTTAAAAGAGATTTGCTTGAAATAGTTTTGTAAAAACAACATAGGGAGTCATTAAATAAGACAATTTTGAAAAAAGGGTAAGGTGATCAACAATCAACAAACCAAATATAGAACCGGAAGAGGTTCATCAGCACTTCAATACATGGAATCAAACAGGTACACACATTCACTCAGGGGTAATGGGGGATTTGGGGTAAGTATAGGGCACATAGTAAGCACAGATGCACATAGGTACAGAATTAGAGAAACCTTAAAAGGGGTTTAAGGGATTTTAAGGTACAGCATGAACTTCAGAGTTAATACAGAATCAAACAGACTTAGGATAGCCAACTACTTTACACAGGAAAGTGCATGCTAGAAATCCGAGAAACATAGTCACATTGGGGTATACTAGAAAGGGATTCATGAGTAGGTTAATCCTAAGGGGGTATATCCAGAAGCATACAGTAAAGAAGGCAATGAAGTAGACATGTTAGTTGCAGGTTGAACAATAAAATCATAGATAGAAGCATATTAAAAACATGACAAATTGAAGTAGTAGGAGAAGCATATTGTTTTGGGACTTGAATTGAAATTAGAACATACCAGTAAAGAGATAATAAATACAAAGTGAAAGAGAACCCAGTAGTTAACCTTGTCTTGCAACCGGCTAACTTAGAACGGTAGTAAGTAACACAAAAGAGAGCAGAAAGCTTTAAGTGTGTGAGAGAGAGTTTTTTTAACCCAATTTTCATGTCTGTGTTAATGAAAGAGCAGGGTATTTAAAGTTTGAAAAACAGGTAGAAAATAAGGCAAGAATCAAAGTTCAACAATAATTATGGAACCATGTACTAATTAGAATCAAATCAATGCAAGTACTTCCCTAATTAAGGGGTAATCAACCAACGGTAAAGAGCAGGACATGTTTTAAGGAAAGAAAATCAAGGCATTAGGTACAAAATAGACAATTAGGGGTAAATACACAAGGGTTCAATTAAGGAAACAGTTAGTGAAGAATCAGCAAATAACATGATTAACCAAATAAGGTAAGAAAACTAAATAAGATTGCAAAATATGGAAATAATTGAGAATCAGCATATATCAAATCAGTGAATCAAGGATTCGAAATAATATCGATTTAAGGAGAATAAAATAGGCCAAGTTTAAACAGGAAGAATCGAAGGTCTAAAAGAAAGCTTTTCAAATCAAGATAGGAAATAGGGAACTCAGAATCAATCAAAGAGAGAGTCATGAGTCAGTGTTCAACATATAAACAAAGTGAGACAAGGATAACCAGAGGTCGACACATAACTCTAGCAAGCATGAAAGTTAAAAGATACTGATTCGATTAGAAAGAGGCAAGTATTGAACAGTCAAGATGAACACACGCACATAGAACCGATGTAAGTTAGGCTAAGAAACTCAATAGAAACATATTCAAGGCAAGATGGTCAAAGAAACTCAAAAACGAGAACCAGTCAATCAGGCTGATACACGGAACCAAACGAAGAAACCTAGAAAATTAGGACTTTCAACATAGACAAGTTAAAGATGTTAGTAAAATCATAGAATCAGTCTAAATGTGCAAGAAATAGAAGTTTAAACACAAAGATTCGTTAAACAAGGTTTTAAAAGAAGTTCTGAAACCCTAGTTTTTTTAGAAGAAGGTGAAAAACACTTTTTTAGGAGAAAAACACTTGAAATCAACGATTCTTGTAAAGAGTCTCAAGGACAGTGTAAAACATTAAAGAAACAAACTCAAATCGTCTTAGATCTACTAGGAGGTGTAGAAAAAAATTAGGGTTTCGAAAGAAACCCGTATAGAGATGAAGAAACATGTCTAGAAACCCAAGGATCGTAGCAAATACAACATGATTTTGCTTGAAATCACACTGGAGTAGCCAAGAACAGGCGGGTGACGAACCCTAGATGCAAGTCGTCATGGCCCTGGGTCCTTGAATACCTTAGAGAAGGCAAGCATGGCGTGAGAGAAGCCATTGGAGGCTTAAGAGACGATGAGAGGTTACCGGAGATGACCGGGGATGGGAGGTCGGCGGTTGAAGATTAGGGTTAGGTTGAGAGTGTTTTGAGAGAGGAGAGGATCTTAGGGCGGCGGATATGGAAAAGTGATTAGGGTTAGGGGTCGTTTGGAATTAAAAAGGAAAGAATGAATGAGGGTTGTTGATCTTTTAGATCAACGGCCAGGATCTGATGGGTTTTGGGTCGGGTAGGTGTAATTAGGGCTTGGGTCAGGTATTTTAATCCGAAATTGGGTTGGGGTATTGGGTTTAATTGAGGCTAAAATTGAAATATAATTTGGCTAAGTTTTAAATAGCCAATTTAACCCTATATAATTTATAATAAATAATAGATGATTTCTAAAAAATAATTTCATGTACTAAAATGATTTAAAATAGATATTTAATGTTTTAAAAATATAGAAGATTATTTTATGCATATAAAACGTAATTGTACATTAACAAGGCTAATATTGCAATTATATGCAAATTGGCTTAAAAATATAAATGCAATTATAAAAAATACACAAAAAATATTTAAGCAATATTTTGGAATAAATATAGGATTTAGATGATTAAATTATCACAACAATAATTTGAAGGATAATTATTGGAAATTTTATAAGTAAAAAGGGGAGAATGAAATCATTTTAAAGCATTTTAAAATTATAAAAAAATTATAAAAATCTTGTGCATGCTTATATATGCATATATATGCTATTTTAAAAGTAAGTACATATATAAAATATATATATAAAAATTGGGTATCAACACTATTGAAAGAAGTACTTTTTCCTTATCAGATGTTCCATGCCTTACTGAAATTTCTACTTTACAATTTCGTACTTACGATATATCACGGAAACCGACTCAAGATCCAATCGCAACTAAGGCTCGAGCAATTAACCCCGTACTCGGGGACTATCGTCCGAAAATCGACATGCTCGAATTATTAAACTTCGAAATCTTATGACCTTAAAAAGGCAATCCTCGATTTTATAGGCCAGGGCCACCCCACGCGGGGAATGATACTTGAACAAGTTTGAAGTATAATCAAGAAATAAGCCCAATGGGTAAATATCAAGTTAAATGCTACAGCTAAACTAACACGGTTTGGAGACGTCCGAATTTCGTAATCAAACAGGCCTTCAAATATTTTCATAAAACCGGTTCAAAAAGGGCTACCCTCAGCAAATTTACATAGGGTTTCGATAACATCAACCCTTGAAAACCTTAAGAGGTACCAAATTGTTCGAACTCTCGAACAAACTTATGTTGGGGCATAACAAAAAATTTCGATAACACTGAATCCTAATAGGTACAGATTTATCTCATGCTGAGGCATAACAAATTTTTATATGATTAAACTTTTTAAGCCGAAAAAGGTAAAAACCCACTCTTTTAAGGTCGTATCGGCCTAATTCAAGAGCCTAAAGGATGTTTTATTTTTGAGTTCGAAAATTTGTCCTCACTCAACTAAAACCTAAGGGTCATCATACTTCGAGTTCAAGCAAATACTTGCTCGACTATAGAGATTGCACTAGTCCAATTTTGATCAAACTGCCCAAGCCTCACACTTGTGAAAATTTCCAAGACATGGTCAAAACAAAATTTGTACGAAGCGGAAATTGAAATAAAGCAAGTTAAGACAAAACAAGGGAAATTCAAAAAGGAAAACTTTTATATACCAAAATTTTTCTTACAAGCACCATTTGGTCCGATCAAAAACTTCTTACAATGGCAGCCTTAAAAGAAATACTATTAATCCTAGGGGCCTAGTTTTCTTCAGAGGCATCTTCTTCGCCCTCAGAATCTTCTCCACCAGGCCTGCTCGCATCCTCGGAATCCTCATCGGGGAACGCAAATTTCTGAGTCGTTGCTTCCTCAGCCTTGGCGATCTCAAGCTCAGCGGCTATGTTGACACTGCGAACTAGGATGTCCTCGAGAACCTCCCTTCGAGCCTGCCACTTCGAATGATTGACCGTGCCTCCGGCCTGCTCGAGGGTGGACCCATGCCCCAGCATCAGCTTTGTATCGATCTGCGATAGCTTGGGCCTTATTACTGGTCGCAACAAATCCGAATCTACGACGTCGAGTTCCTCGACCAACTTGGCTAGGTTGGCTTTGAGTTCCTCAGCCTTCTTCGCTAGGGTCAAGGATTTGTCCTTTGCCTGACGAAGTTGCGACTTGGCAGAATCTAGCTCTGCCTGAACGGTCTCCTTTTGTGCAGCCAAGATGTCCATACATCCCTTAAACTGCTCGGCCTCAGGTCACACCTCGTCTATTTGCCCTTGAAAGCCTTTGATCTTTTTGAGCCTCTAATGAGCCTGCATAGTGGGTTTATTAATCGTTATCTCCGATTTGTTATCACTATCATGAAGAATTCGGCATTCCTACTTGACCATCTCTTCATGTGCGTTTCGGGCCTCCAACAGGTCCACCTAAAGCTTTTCACTAAGAATCTTATAAGTGTTGCGCTTCTCGGTAAGGCCTTGAACCTCGGCCTTGCGTTCCTCTTGGGCTCAAAAAAAGTCCTCATGGTGCAACACCGAAGCCTGCAAGAAAAGAAGTAATGTTAGGAATATTTACAAGACAAAAATCATAAAAAGGCAATGACCTTTGAACTTACCCGATTAAGGGCATGATGGGCCTCGTTGAACAAGCAGGCAACATCCACCGCATCCATTTTGGCTTGATCCTTCTCAATGACCAAACATCGAAGGTAGCTTGCTACCCCTACGGGGGCAGAAAAAACTTGTGTATACTCCGGGATCGAGATGATCAAAGGCCATTTCCGATCTGGATCAACGCTGGGAGCCGAGAACTGATTGGCCAATATATAGCTTGAGGAAGCCTCATTTGAGCTTTTCTTTGGTACGACTGAAACACCCAAACCAGTGACATCTTCCACGTCGGTAAAATAGCCACGAAAAAAGTCTTCCTCCCCCGAGCCCCCTGACAAGTCTCCGCAGAATGGGCTTCATGAATCATCGAATCTGAGACTAGAGGGAATAAGGAGGAATCCCCGACCACTATTGCCCCAAGTGGATCTTTGGAGGCGTCACCTTCATTCTGACTAAGTATGCCGGGGCGAAGCAGATTCGACCCCTGCCTGTTCAGTGGTTCTTTGAACCTCGGTGTCATCCCGCACATGACGTACCAAATCGAAATCTTCTTCTTCATCCTCATCTTCGATTTCATCCGCTAATTGGTGGACAGACTTCAGAGTTAAGGGGATGACCTACCCCTTATATTTGTGGGGCCTTCTGGCTGGTTTTTTCTTCTCCGAGCTTGAGGAGCTCTGAGCCTCTATTCTTTTCTTCTCCTTGCCCTGCTTCATGGCAGATGCAGAAAGAAGCACCATTTCTTCAGCAGAAGGGAGCCTCATCGGCACATCCTTCCCAAGACCTGCAAAAAGAGAAAAACGAATAAATACAAAAATAAAGCACGAATGGAAACTTTGCAGAGAAAAAAGGAAATTACTGTGATTTCGAGCCTCCCATCAACCTCTCGACAACTTTATCCGAGCACGCTCGGAGTAGACTTTTTGAGGCACTAATCCCTCAACCTATTACCTCATGTTGGGGATCACTTCTGGCACAACAACCTTGGCTGCAACACAAAAATATTTCAGATGAAGGAAAATGAAGATAGTAGGAACGACAATAATAGGTACTCGGAAGGCCAAACAAACACTTACGTTCCATGTTCCACCTCTCGAGGAACGACATATCTCCGGCGAGGATCAGATCCGAGGTCCTTATTCGCACAAACCTGCCCATCCAACCTCGGTCTCGAGTCTCGTCTATACTCAAGAATGGGGGTTTGGTAGCTCGACGATAAAGCTTGATCATGCCTCCTCAATAAAGCCGAGGGCCATAAAGGCGCATGAGATGATCGAGGGTAAAAGAATGCCCCTCGATCTTACTTATGAAGAATCGGTGGAGGATCACGTTCCTCCAAAACGACGGATAGATCTGGCCCAGAGTGACATTGTACCTCTTACAGAAGGCAATGATGATAGGTTCCAAGGGACTTATCGTGGAGAGGAAGGTGTAGACGGTCAAATACCCCTCCTTGTAAGTAATGATGGATTCTTCAGGGCTAGGCACTGTAACATCCTTGCCAATCCAATTGCACTCCTCTTTTACCTTATCGAGGAGTCGCTTAGTAATTGTACACATGTACCTCGACATGTTCTCACATCGCCTCGGTGTCGAGGGTGTGTTTTCCACCTTGAAATTGGAGGCAGTCGCACATTTCATCGGAACAAAGTCAGCGAGAGGATATTCCATCGCATCGGCGGTGCCGACGGGTTTTGATGAAGAGGCTTTTTCTTTATGAGGGACAGTTTTGGAAGTCTTAGCCATTTTTAAGAATCGGTAAGAACTCAGAGTGGGAGATTTGGCGTATTAAGAAGAGGTTAGCAAAGAAGCTTGAAGATTTGTAGAAGAAGAACTTGGAAAATGCAAAGATTTCTGAAAATTAGAGCGCAAGAGATTGAACATAAAAGTGAAAAAATGGAAAAGGGATCTATTTATGGGTTTCACAGCGACGGTTCAAGGTTGCTAATGGTCGACCAACAACTGACACGCCTTAAAAGCTTTGGAAGTTGAATCGATAGGACGTTTCAGTCATCTCTGCCACATGCATCACGATGCTTACATCACGGTAAATCTGAGAGCGAGTTCGAAAGCCTCAATTCGTTTCTTGTCATTACATTCCAAAAAACGAGGGGACTATTTGTATACGATTAAAACCTAGCTTACCCAATTAGACTATTTGGTCGAGACCACAGAACCTGTCGAGGGTCAGTCTCATAATAGATCAGGTCAGAACATGAAGGTAAGAATCAAGCTCGAGAATTGAGGTGCTCGTCAAGATCAAGGCCAATAGCGATCGAGACCATATATGATAGACTTCGGGCGAAGCGTAATAACGAAAAAGCGAGATATCCGTAACCGATCGAGGATCACGACTGGGTTCCCAGACAGATCAGATCAAGGGCGGTTGTTTAGGCTAACCGTGGGATTTACTTTTGTAATTAGAGTTGTACCATAATTAGGATTCCTCTACTTTATAAAGAGGAGTCTCTATCATTTGTAGACACCTGACATTAACACACACAAAAAAAAGCAATACAATAATCTCTCTTTAATTTACGCTCTTGTTCATCAGTTCGCTGTTTTTTAATTGTTCTTTCTCTACTAGCTCGAGGGTATTCCAACTCAAGGTCTCTGTGGTTTGCTTTACATTATTATCAATTTCTATTTCTTATCTTCAAGTTTCTTAATTGATATTAAGTGAAATCACGTATCCTTAAAATCACATTACAAGTTTAATTGTTATTCAATTTTTAGGGTAAACAGGTTTGTACACCCCTAATTTTAATAGTATCAATGTAAATTTTATTTTCTAACGTAATAGATTTTTTAAAGAAAGGTCATGTGGGCTTCAATGTAATTGAACTATAAATTCTTTCCTAATGTCTATTAATTGGAGTCTAATCTCCGTAAACTTGCCGTCTAAATATTTTAAATTTATTTAGTTAATCAAAAGTCAACCACATATAACTATTATTACATTAAGCAATTGTAATTGGTAATCAATAAAATATTTTAAGCGAGTACCGTTGATTGTATATTGATCAGCTTATTTTAGCCGGATCAAAAAGGCTATGAACACGATAGGTGGACCTAGGATTTTAATGAGACGGAGTAAGGGTGTTAGTTGATCGATACGGTACGGTATTTAGTCATTTTAATTTGATATTTTTGGTATTCGATTACTTAAAATGCTATATCAATACCATACCTAATTACATTTGATATGATTCGGCATTTCTCCTTCTAGTTTCTGTTTATTCGGTTCGATAATCTTGGTTTATTCGACTTGAATATTAACTAGTGCATAGAGCTATATATTGTAATATTCTTAATGAAAGTACTCAATAAAAACGTTCTAAACTCACTTGACTGTTGATAAAATCTTCGTCCAAAACCATCAGATATCAACTAAGAGACAAAAAAGTACATAAAAGAATATATTTAATCATTAGAAATATCATGTTATTTGCGTAGATTGTTGAAATTAAAGAATACAAGAAGGACTAATCTAACATATACAACAACAATACAAGAGTAACGGAGTAAGAGACATCCCAAAATCATTGAAATATTACATTAAACTGCTTGGCAATTTAAAGAGTAATAATTAAAATCTACATCCTACCTTATTTCTCTATTTTTCTAAAGAAGTATATGGGCTTTACTGCCAATCTCAACATGAATACCAACAAAAAGTATTGTGTAACTTAGTATGTTAATTAATAATAATTTAATATATATTTCGGTAAAGTATTAACATTTTGATATTTTTTCTTTAAATACCATACATAATATCAAATTATTTTAAAAATTTAACCAATACTAAAATACCGAATATCATATACCAAAATTTTCGATTTCAGTACAATAATTCGATATTTGCCATATTATGCACAACCCTAAGACGGGGTCCACTAGTATTCTGCTTAACTAGTTCATCCTAATGGCTTTTAATATTCAGGGTTAATCATTTTCAAGAATATACATATACATATACAAGATTTCACCTGAAATTTATAAGGTTTGGTAATCCCTCGAGATAGGTCCGCATCTGAGCAACACATTCTTAGCGTAGATAGTTACTTGCAATCGACTTATAACTGATATTAATTTTCTTTCTCCCTTTAGTAAGTAAACATTAAACTCTTTTTTTATTTTTTTGGAAAAGGAGAGCTACCATAGATTCAAAATAATATAAAATAATAAAATAGAATAATAGTATAAAACACAAATAGTAAAAGTATAGAAAGAAGGAATATGCTGTATCCCTAGGTATCCCCAGTCATCACTCTTTGTATTATTCTATTCCCTTTTCTTTAGCACAAGGTAAGCACCTGGAAATTTCTCTTTTCATTAAATATGATTAATTAGATAAATTTTAAAATGAATTAACTTAATCATATAGTAGTTGATTCACTGTCCGACCACGAAATAGTTCTAAACAACGTGCATCCACTAATATCTTGACACGTCATCTCAAGGTCGTAAGCACAGGAAATTTCCAACCGTTTGATTACGTGGCGCATTCTTATTGGTTCAGCATATGATGACCTCCCACTTCTCCCCTAAAACGATTTCGCAAAGGGTCAAAGCATTTGTGAGCGAATAGATATGGCCGCTTACCTATTAAATGACAAAATAACCCCTGAGCACTCAGAAAGTGATGGATCAATCATTTCCTCTTTTTTTTTTTTAATAATCATTTCCCATTTTCGTTAGTCTATTTTTTGTCCCCTTTCTGGCATAAGTTATTGGAAAAGAATTTGATAATTTAATTGTTGAGATTATAAGTATAATGTGCTATAAAGTCCACAATAGTAAAATTGAATAGATGTGCTATATTAGTAACAATGCCAATTTTTTTCTTAAAAATAATATATTTATTTCGATATTCAATAGCATAAAAAATCCTACAAACTTCAAAATCAGACATAATAATATTTCAACAATAATTATGCCATTTTCTTGTATGAATTTATTCTTTTTATCCTTTTAGGACCACTCTACATCTGATATTTGTCATGCTAATAAATTAAACTCTCCAAACTATTGTCGTTCTAAATTCACAAGTACTGGTTTTTATTATATCTAATAATAATTTATATTTCAGTTAAGTTTCGCTATCAAAGGTCAAAATGGTCAATTCACAAAACTATGGAGCTTTCTAGACATTTTTTCAGGAGTGGAAATACCAAAAAGCACGAAAGAGTTAAAAAATAAAACAATAAAATAAATCAGAGTCCATTAAAAGTGAGAAAGTACGCAGAAGCTAATAGCAAAAGCCGATCTGTAAGCGCTCCGCTTTTTCACCTTCTCTTCCTATTATCGTTATTTTTTTAAATTTATTTATTAATTATCTCTCTGTTTGTTAGTAGTATTATAAAGTAAAGGGCAGAGATCTCTTATTTTTCGATTCTCTCAACTCTACAGTTTCCCGAGAGAGATATTGAGGGAGAGAGAGACCCATACCATAACTATCCTAAGTCCGCTTGCACAGTAACATTTCTCACTCTCTCCTCCAAATCTCCACTCTTCTGGTAAATTCCGCTTCCTCAAACATCTCTTTCGTTTACGTATTTGTGTTTATTTTTCTTCTAGAAGCTTCGATTGTAGTTGCGATTGTTCTAGATCTTTATTAGGGTTAATTTTTGTTACCTGTTTGGAATTTTGTGATAATGGAGGTTCTATTATGGTTGCGATTGCTCTAGATCATTGTTAGGGTTAATTTTTGTTACCTGTTTTGAATTTTGAGATAATGAAATGGTCCGATCATGAGATTTAATTGTGAGTTTGAACTTTCTCGATTTGTTTTGAATTTCAGGTGAATCTGTATTTTTTAGAGATTTTGGCTGGGTTTTTACTAGATTTTACTGATTCTGGAGGTTATAAATGGGAAAAGGAGGTGAAAATTATGGGAAGAGAGAGAATATAGGTGGTAAAAGTGTGTCGGAGAAGGAAGTTTTTCCGGCTTGGTCGAAAGATGTGAAGGAATGTGAGGAGAAGTTCGAGGTGGATAGGAATCACGGTTTGAGTGAGGATGAGGTTGTTAAAAGGAGGCAGATCTATGGTTTTAATGAATTGGAGAAGCACGAAGGGCAGTCGATTTTGAAGTTGATTTTAGATCAGTTTAATGATACATTAGTTAGGATTTTGCTTGGTGCCGCGGTGATTTCGTTTGTTTTGGCTTGGTTAGATGGAGAAGAAGGCGGTGAGAAGGAAATCACTGCTTTCGTGGAGCCTTTAGTGATTTTCTTGATCCTAATTGTTAATGCTATAGTAGGTGTTTGGCAAGAGAGCAATGCCGAGAAGGCATTGGAGGCATTGAAGGAAATTCAGTCTGAGACTGCTTGTGTGATCCGTGATGGTAAAAGGATTTCTAGCTTGCCTGCTAAAGAGCTTGTACCAGGGGATATTGTTGAGTTGAAAGTTGGAGATAAAGTACCTGCTGATATGAGAGTTTTGAGTTTGATCAGTTCGACTCTTCGGCTTGAGCAGGGATCATTGACTGGTGAGAGTGAGGCAGTTAGTAAGACCACTAAAGTTGTACCAGAGGATGTTGATATCCAGGGGAAGAAATGTATGGTATTTGCTGGAACGACTGTGGTGAATGGAAATTGTATTTGTTTGGTTACTCAAATAGGGATGGATACTGAGATAGGGAATGTGCATTTGCAGATTCATGAAGCGGCACAAAGCGAGGAAGATACCCCATTGAAGAAAAAGCTAAATGAGTTTGGAGAAGTTTTGACTGCCATAATTGGTATCATCTGTGCTTTGGTTTGGCTGATTAATGTGAAATACTTCCTCTCTTGGGAGTTTGTTGATGGATGGCCAAGGAATTTCAAGTTTTCATTTGAGAAATGCACTTATTATTTTGAAATTGCGGTGGCATTGGCAGTTGCTGCCATTCCAGAAGGTCTGCCAGCAGTCATTACAACTTGTTTGGCGCTTGGCACACGCAAGATGGCTGCTAAGAATGCACTTGTTCGTAAATTGCCTAGTGTTGAAACTCTTGGCTGTACAACTGTTATTTGCTCTGACAAAACAGGAACTCTGACTACTAATCAGATGGCTGTGTCAAAGCTTGTTGCTATGGGTGCCAAGGCTAACACAGTTCGATCCTTCGATGTTGAAGGGACCACATATGATCCCTTTGATGGAAAGATACAGGACTGGCCAATGGGTCGGATGGACTCTAACCTAGAAATAATCGCAAAAATTGCTGCTGTCTGTAATGATTCTGGAGTTGAAAAATCTGGCCAGCACTATATTGCCAGCGGGCTGCCCACTGAAGCGGCACTGAAGGTACTGATTTTATATTTGAAGTGGATTGCTTTGCTTATCTTAATAGATTAGTATCTCTGCCGTCTATCAAGTATGTTATTGTATTATGCTAAACCATTATTCAGTTACTCTAAGCTTTATTTATTAGAAACGGTCATTTATCATTGTCTGGAATGTGGATCCTTGATTTATCAATGGCATTTATAGAAGGTAAAAATCAGATTTCTGACCCCTACATTGTTTATTTTTTGTCTCTACATAGTTTCTGCTGGCTACCACCCCTTCCCTCCCAACACAAACAAAGAGTGAATTAAGTTAATTATCTCTGATGTACATTGCTTGATATTGTGTATATACTTTAAAAACAGACTTATTCGCTTTTTTAAAGCTTTCCGTTGACTGGTTTAGAGTTTCTTGATTTGATTTAAGGTTCTGGTTGAGAAAATGGGACTTCCTGATGGCCTCAGATCCAGTTCCTCTTCAAGTGACAAAGATGGCCTCCGTAAGTTGCAGTTTCTGTTATATTGTTGTTATGTCCATAATGGGACTTCATTGGCACGGCACATGGCCTGACTTCAATTGGCTGAATGTAGGCTGTTCTTACGCATGGAACAAAATTGAACAGCGTATTGCTACTCTTGAATTTGACCGTGATAGGAAATCCATGGGTGTCATCACGACTTCCCCCTCTGGTAGAAAATCATTACTTGTGAAGGTATGTTCTTTATTCCCTTGGATTCTCTATTACGATTGCCTACACTTTTGATTTGATATTTCTTGGCACTATGGATTATGGAAGCATAATGATTAATGCATCAGCATGAATATTTGGTTCTGTGCAGATTCTGATTTGGCTGCTTGTGTTGCAATTTTTGTTTTTTTGGCACTTCACTTTTATGCTCCCTTTTAATTTTTTCTTTCTATGGAACTGCTACTATGGATCTGTTTGATTTTTCACTTCAGAGTATTCTCATGGTAACCCTAAATATGGAGAATGCACATTATTAAATAGCAGTTTAAGCACCATATGCTTCCATATTGTCAGTGTCTTCTTCATCGAGGTCAACAGTTGTCAAAAGTTGCAAGATGTGTATTGTGTCTGGTATTTGAACTTCATACGCTCGGCCTCTATTGCTATTTAGCTGTTGTTGAAGCCATCAACAAGTACACCTCAATCCCAAACAAGTTAGGCCAGCTGTATGAATCCTCACTTCATTTAAGCTTAACTCATATCATCATTATATCAAATAATATAAAAAGAACATATATATATATATATATATATGTAGTAATAATAATAATATTAGAAGAAGTTACAACTGAGAGAGGCAGCCCAGTGGCTAAGGGTGTCCAAAGTGAGGTGGAGTTCACGGGTTCGAGTCTTGCGTTAACATATCTATATGCCAATTTGTTAATAAACTTATTTACCTTAACAAAAAATATAAGTAAGTTATCTAACAAGACTAAAACCTATTCCCAACTAGTCGATATCACCTAGGTCTTTCGTGACAACTTCCTTTCATGTGATTTTAGGTCTACCCCGTTCCTTTTAACACCTTCATGAGGATTCATCATGAACTGGCAAGTTTGTGCGGGCTGCCAGCGTACCCCAATACTGCTCCGTCATCCAGGATTGGTTTAACTATTCAACTGAACTTTTTACTCTTTTTATTCTGTTTGTGAGTAGGTGCTCACGGGTTAGTATAGACTCGTTCTAGATATTTTATTCCTGGATGACTCTTTGGTGATGTGTGCTTTTTGGGATTTATATATCTAACATATGGTGCTTCATTTTCAGGGTGCGGTGGAAAATCTATTGGAAAGAAGCTCATATGTGCAACTGCAAGACGGTTCTGTTGTAGAATTGGATCATTCTTCAAGAAATCATATATTGCAAAGCCTTCATGAAATGTCCTCCAAGGCATTACGTGTCCTCGGTTTCGCATACAAGGAGGATCTACCTGAATTTTCAACCTATAACGGTGATGAAGACCATCCAGCTCATGAGCTTTTACTTAATCCTGCTAATTACCCTTCCATTGAGAGTAAACTCATATTTGTTGGCTTGGCTGGGATAAGGGTAAGTTAACTTGCTGTGGACTGTTTGTTTCATTTTTGTTTTACAACCTTCATCTACTTTGAACATCAAGATATTGAATGGACTGCTTTGCTTTTCATCTTTTCTAAGGATCCTCCTAGAAAAGAGGTACGCGGAGCAATTGAGGATTGCAGACAAGCCGGAATTCGTGTTATGGTAATTACAGGAGATAACAAGAATACAGCAGAAGCTATCTGCCGTGAGATAGGTGTCTTTGGAAGCCATGAAGATATCAGTTCGAGGAGCTTAACAGGAAAAGAATTTATGGAGCTTGCGAACCCCAAAGCACATATAAGGCAAAGCGGAGGTCTCCTATTCTCCAGAGCTGAGCCAAGGCATAAACAAGACATAGTGAGATTGCTCAAAGAAGATGGTGAGGTGGTTGCGATGACCGGAGATGGAGTGAATGATGCACCTGCCCTGAAATTGGCCGATATTGGAATTGCAATGGGAATTGCTGGAACCGAGGTAAAATGACGATACTAGTACTAGTTTTTGTGAACCATGTCAATGGAGGCATGTATCTAGAATTTATTTCCTGCAGTACTTGCATAAAGTATGGTTTCTGTCTGCCAATTATTGATATACCCCTGTTGGCAGTCATCTGACTCTGTTCCTGGATGATTGTATACCTATGCGTGTCTACCCAGAATGAGGCTAACATATCATATTGTATATACTCGTCTTATTTTGGGTTGTTTACACTGTCCATTGATGTGCTTCCTGATAGAAACTTATCTTCATTTTCCAGTGATAGCATGTATTGTAGCAGATTCTCGTGTCAATTTGATTGTTATTTTCAATGTGCAAATTCCTGTAGTTTCTGATGGGGTTGGGGGACAAAATAGATCCTGTGGATATATACATGTATATTTACTGTCAGGTTTTCTATTCTTATTGATGAGAATCCTGAAGGGTTTTTGAAGCCAGTCTTCTAGTCATGGTGCTTATGTTAGATTTTTGGTCTCAGGTGGCAAAGGAAGCATCAGATATGGTTTTGGCAGATGATAATTTTAGTACAATTGTATCTGCTGTTGGTGAAGGCAGGTCCATTTATAACAATATGAAGGCTTTCATCAGGTTTATTTTCTTCCTCGTGTCCTTCAGTTGGCAATATTTCTATCAGCGGTACTCTTGATTGGATGATAGTTTACTTCTATCATGAGGTCGTAGCCGTAGGTTTAAATTCTAGCGGAGGCTAAAATAGAACTAGGCGATTTCTTCCCGATCTGGCTAAGCCTTGGTGGATAGTGCTTCGTGGTACCTGCGTTGGTTGGGTGCAGCAGGTACCTGGTGGAACAACGAGGTGCACACAAGTTGGATCGGACACTATTATCAAAAGAACAAAGAAGAAAAAGAGACTGTACTTTTATCATTTTGGGTTCGAAAATTTAATATTAGGCTATCCGAGATATGTATTCAACTTTTGTTACTTGGCGTGATTAAAGTTGAAATTATTGTTTTACAAAATTGTGCAGAGTCAGGTAGAGTTACCCGGTACCAATATTGGTGCTTGTGAGAGGTAGCAGGTAGGGCTCTCTAAGAGGTGGGTTCTGGGTACTCAAGGGGACTGGGCACGGGGGCAGTACCGGAAAAAGGGGGGGGGGTTCCTTAAAGGGACTTTGGTTAAGGGGATTTAAGGGTACGGGGTAAGGGATCTTTAGGGGTACCGCACCAGTACCCCTATAGGTCCTAAGGGGGTACTGGTACCCGGTCCCCCCCCCCCCCCCATTATCCCCCCCCCCCCCCCCAAAAAAAAAAAAAGAGGAAGAAAATTGTGCAGTCTTAAAAGTTATTTATCAGGGAAAGATAACACCTGCTGCTTTTGCTTACATGTGCGCAATAACTCTTTTGGGTTTGACATGCTTTTGGGTAAGCTTTAATTCTTTTTATTCAGTTGTATGAGGCATTCTTGAGTTATGTGATTTGGATAAATTGGTTATCATTTTTTAAAGGGGAGTAAATCATACGTGCAATCGTTCCAACATTTCTTTGATCTTCTTGTATGTTATTAGTCTTTAGTCCTTGTAGTGCATCATTACAGAAGTGCATATATCGATACTTTCTTGTTGCAGGTACATGATCTCCTCAAACATCGGTGAGGTTGCCTCTATTTTCCTTACTGCTGCGCTAGGCATTCCTGAAGGTCTTATCCCAGTTCAACTCTTGTGGGTCAACCTGGTCACTGACGGACCACCTGCTACAGCATTGGGATTTAATCCACCAGACAAGGATATAATGAAGAAACCACCAAGGAGAAGCGATGACTCATTGATCAGTGCCTGGATTTTATTTCGCTATCTGGTTGGTTTTACATATTTCGTTATTTGTTTATTTTTAATTTTATTTCCCAATTCCTGCTTTTGTATGTGAGAATGAAATCCTTGTGCTTATCATTTCTAAATGCTTGATGCAGGTGATTGGATTGTATGTTGGAGTTGCTACTGTGGGAGTTTTTATCATCTGGTTCACACATGACTCTTTTCTTGGCATTGATCTAAGTGGAGATGGCCATAGTCTCGTTACCTACTCCCAGCTTGCTAATTGGGGTCAGTGCAAAACCTGGGATAATTTCACCGCCTCACCTTTCACTGCAGGGTCACAAGTGATCAGCTTTGACAAACCATGTGATTACTTCGTGGAAGGCAAGGTGAAAGCCATGACCCTTTCCCTCTCTGTATTGGTTGCGATTGAAATGTTCAACTCTCTTAATGCCCTTTCGGAAGATGGAAGCCTCTTAACAATGCCACCATGGGTCAACCCATGGCTTCTTTTGGCCATGTCTGTCTCATTTGGTCTGCACTTCTTGATCCTCTACGTGCCTTTCCTTGCTCAAGTATTTGGTATCGTTCCACTGAGCCTGAACGAGTGGCTGTTAGTATTGGCTGTTGCACTGCCCGTCATATTAATTGACGAGATTTTGAAGTTTATTGGAAGGTGCACGAGTGGTATTCGAACGAGTGCAAGGAGACCCACAAAGTCGAAGGAAGAGTAGAGGTAAAAGCAATGGACTTTCAGCTGGAGCTGCTCAGAATACCACAAATGTTTTGGGACTTATTATTAACAGAGTTTATGTTATTCGTACCCTCAAGTGGGTTTGATTAGCCTATACTCTTGGTCCTTCTTTAACCCAGCCCAGTCGCTGTTAAATGATGAGGGTTGCTGTGGACCTTGCCAAATTTAATTAGATTCATTAGACATTTTGTAACACTCAGATGATAGTATTAGTTTTAATATTGACATATCTTCTGGATGAATTACTTTTCCCCTTGTTTAACAGGATGATAGCAATGATACGATCTCCTAGCTGATCTCTGGTCTTAGAATTCAGAACCAAAATCACCCATCTTAAACACCAAACAAATTTCAAAACATGTAGCCATAACATCTTTATTTCAGCCTTCACAACATATAGCCTTCCCAGAAGCTTGGCAAAAAAGGCTAAAAGATCTTAACCTATGTATTTACAACAATTGGAGAACTCACAGAACTCGTTTTCGCTTGAACAGACTATTCCAATTAGAATAACAGTAAAAGCCCAAGCAAATATTTGTCACTGTCTGGTTATTGACCATCTCAACTCTAATACGATGACCAATTTACTTAACCAATAACATATTCAATTGCATTAGCAAGTAAAATACAAAATTCTAATATTGCTTCATGCCTTCTATAAGTATTTACCATATTCCGATAAAATTTTATGTACCGCTTTGTACCATTGAAGGCAATCCTAATTCAACTTAGAGTTAAATGTAGAATATGAAACCTAATTGCATGGCCTCGTTTATGAAACGGAATCGGAAAATCTCCTATTTTCAAGGAATTTAGATCCTCTGTCCAATAATTCTGGCGCTATATAAGCTAGGCAATAAAACAAAGAGAGGAAAAAAAGAGATTTCATATTGCGCTATATTAGGGACGGATTTGACGCAAACACACGTCTTTTTCTAATCGACCAAAAATTCTTTTAATTTAACGATTTGGTGAAGTGAGGAATCTTTTGAAAGAGATTTCATATTGCGCTATATGTGCGCTTTAGGGTAGTGTGCAAGTCATAGTTTTCCTTCGTATCCAACAATTACAATGCACACATCAATTCAAGTGAACTTCCTCTGTTAATGATCTTTAGACATCACGACAGCTGGATCACTAATACAAGCTTATATAGTGTAACCAAAGATAAAATACTATTGGATTTCAAGTTACCATTACATCGGGTTGATATATGTTGTGGTTCGTCTCATGGTTGGTTGGTTTATCAGTGTAACATCCAAAATCATGTGGGCCTTCTCAATCAAATTGGCCTTTTCAATCCTTTCACTTTCACTGGTGAGATAATCAATCCTCCTTGTTCTACCTTTTATGCTTTTAAAGTTATTCTATCAAAGAATCCTTCAACCAATCCAAATACATTTGAGGTCGTCGTGCTTGTGGCAAGCATGTGGCAATTGGCTATCCTAAAACCTGGTAGTAAAACTTGGATTTTTACTTGTTTTCAACTTATTTATGACGTTTGTGATATATGGTGGGAAATACTACATTGTGAATAACAAAGGTGGCGTTTCATCTAATGATAAACCAAAACCATTTACAAAACAATAGATCTTAGCAAGAACTTTATGTACCTTGCAAGGACCAAACACATAGATGTGAGATATCATTGGATTCGTGAGCAGGTGGCGAACGAATCTTTACAAGTCAAAAAGATTCACACAAGCGAAAATCCTGCGGATATGCTGACCAAAGTGGTACAAAGAGACAAGTTTGAGCTATGCAAAGGACTTGTCTGCATACACTCAAACTAGAAACTGCGGTGTTATCCCCTTCAGGTGAATGGGACTGGAGGGGGAGATTTGTGGGGTCCAGCCCCTTAATTTAAGGAAGAAGTTTTCTTCCTTGCTTCAGTTTTCAATATAGGCAGCAGCAGCCCACGTTTTCTTTGTCTGTCAAAGAAAGTAGGCTGCAGAACATTGAAATGTCAAGTATGGGAGGCTCGTTTTTGCCTATAAAATGAGAGCTTCGGCTCTCATTTTTTATCATCACAATCTCAGAGGAAAATATATCTGAGAGCTAGAAAGAAAGAGTGAGGTTTCACAGACAGTGTATAAGAAAATAGCCTGTGAAGAAAATAAAGAGTGTGAACAATATTGTAGTGAGGTGAAATATCAAAAGAGAGTTATTTCTTTTGAGTATTGTAGTGGTCTTTGTAGTATTTTTACTCGGACCTACAAAGTGTAAATTCCTTATTATAGTGATATCAGTTGCTCCTCTCGGGGTCGTGATTTTTTCCCTTATTCAGAAGGGTTTTCCACGTAAAAATCTTGGTGTCATTGTTACTCTTTTATTCTTGTTAATTACCGTATCTCGGTGCTACATTATTATTCCGCTTTTATTACCGTGAATATTATTTTGGTAAGGGGTTTATTCCCAACAAACCCAACACTCGAATGTTAAAGTAGCATTGAGTTTAGGAGGAGACAGTGTTGGAGGAAGTAGCGCCTATTTCAACCCTTCTTCTGTTGATTCTTGGGTTTCAAATGCAGTCTCTTCTCTTAGTGATATAATTAAGCAATACAATTTGGATGGGATAGATATCGACTATGAACATTTTCAAGCTGATCCTGATACATTTACAGAGTGCATAGGCAGACTTATTACAACACTCAAGAATAATGGAGTCATTTCCTTTGCCTCAATAGCTCCATTTGATGATGATGAAGTTCAAAGTCATTATCAGGCGCTATGGAAAAGCTACGGTCACATTATAGACTATGTTAATTTCCAATTTTACGCGTATGATGAGGGAACTACTGTGTCTCAATTCATGAACTATTTTGCTACACAAAGATCCAATTATGAAGGGGGAAAGATGTTGGCTAGTTTCAGCACTGATGGGAGTGGGGGATTATCTCCAGATAATGGATTTTTCACAGCGTGTAGTAAGCTGAAAAGTAAAGGAGAATTAGCTGGAATATTTGTGTGGAGTGCTGATGATTCTAAGTCAAATGGTTTCAAATATGAGAAGCAATCACAAGCGTTACTGGCCATACCCCATTAATGCTTTAATCTTTGTTGGCATTTCGTATGCAATATTGTAATGGTCATATAAATCTAAAGTTATGCTCCTCTTTGTTTGTACAAAATTATGAGTATTTGATATATACTACTATGTGGTTTATGAATATTTTGTGCTTAATCTGAAAGAGAAAGAAACGCTGATATTGATGAATAATTAGATAATGTCATGAGTTTAATTTTGTGTGGTTGACTCTTACAGAGTCAGGACCAACTGATGCTATGCTTATAATTAGTGTAGAATATTTGGTGGTATATCAAGAGGAAGGATCTATAAGATTGCAAAGGAGTCCACAGGCAAGTCCACGTATAGCCATTCTCAGGAATGCTATTAAAGATTAGTCAATACATATTTGGTCATAAAATTTTAAACTAATAATCTTAACTTCGAGACAATCCGGGACAATTTTTGTTCTGAAAAATTGAATTGAAAAGCTAAAATTCAAGGCGCACCGGCTAATTCCTAAATAGCAGCCCTTTAGAGTGGCTACCTAATGTCATTTCTACAAGGAGTCAATGGGACTAGGATAGCCCAAAAGTCCAATATAGTTAAGACGAAAGTGAGGTATAAATATCTTCAGCCCTCTTTCTCTTCCTCCTTCATTTTCTTCTTCTTCTTCTTTCGGTCATAATATATCTCCAACCCGTCTTGTTTTTACAGAACAAATTTATCCAAATGCATTTATATCAGTTCTTTGAAGTTTTTTTTTATATTATTTAGCATAAAGATGAGACTTGAACATTAATTGTAATTGTAATAAATAGGACCATGAATGAATTGAGGGATCCTGTGATCGTAATTGTTTCCATTGTATTTTCCTGAAACAGTTACCATGTTGCTACTGAGTTGCAGGTAGTTGAAGTTCTAACAGAGTCCTGAAATTTTACAAATGAATTAAAGAACTTCAGCTTTAGAGCTGAAGTTCGACAGTTACAAAACAAAAACTTCAGTTCTAGAGCTGAAGTTTGCCAGTTACAAAAACAAAAACTTCAACTCTAGAACTGAAGTTTGTTAGTTACAAAATAAAAACTTCAGCTCTAGGTCAGTTACAAAACAAAACTTCAACTCTAGAACTGAAGTTCGCCAGTTACAAAACAAAAACTTCAGCTCTAGAGCAGAACTTCAGGTCCGCCTACTAGAAATGCTGAAGTTTTGCGTGATTGTCTTTGCTACTCCAGTCTCGTATGCTGAAGTTATGCGAAAAAACAGGTACGCTTGCAATTTTTTTTGCAAAGCGGACATAAGTTAAAACGTGACACAGAAAGCGGGTATAGATACAAATGCCCAAGTGAGGTGCCAAAAAATTAAGCGAGGTCTTTGCATGAAATATTAAGAGAACTTTAGGCCAATAACTAATCCATATTCATACCCTTTCCATCCAATTACATAAGGGATTTTTACCTACATACACACTATTTAAAATTTTATTACGAAAAATGTTTATGTTTTGGTATTTATCCGACCTAAACACATTTTAGTTATAAAATATATACAATCCACCTTAAAAGACTCTCAATCTATTATTTGTACCTTCAATCAAGTGATTTAGTTACACCATTTTCCTTTTTTCTCTCATCTTTCCCCTCTTCTCTCCAAACAAGTGCAATTTAGATTATTTTATTACTGGGTATGCTTCATTCATATATATGAACAACATCCGAAACGACAAAAACCGGTAAAGAAAGTGAAATTAAAGGCAACATCAAGTTAGACAAATTCGATACATTGTCAAGCTAATCCAACATCAAACATTCAATAATACTCAAATGGATGCCAAATTTTTATACAAATTTTATACGATATGTCTTTTGTATATTTTGTGTCTGATTTATACATAATAAAAATAAATTTCATACAACTTATACAATTTATTTACAATTTATCTACAACTTTCATGCATTATTTCTACGCAACTATATACAACTACAATACCATACAACTTAAATATAATTTTTATACAATATTGTTCAACTTTCATACAATATTTAAATTATATATATATATATATATATATATATATATATATATATATATATATATATATATAAACACACACACACACACACAACTACAATTTCTACAGTATAATGTATGTCATGTCTTCTTCGTCTTCGAGTTTCAATCTGAAATTCAACCAAAATCAAGTCTAATCTTCATCAAAACACCCTCAAAATTGAGATATAAACTCCAAATAATATTCTCAATTATTTGCAACAACATCCAATCCAAACAAATAATGGTTTTTGAAAATCCAAATTCGAATTCAAAGCTTCAAAGTTTTTTAATGGTTGTCAATGGTGGAATTGTTGCTCTCTTTTCCTTTGCTTTACATTACTGGAATTAAGATTGAGAGATAGAGAGAGACGTAGAGAGAATTCTCAATTGTTTGCAACAACACCCAATTCAAACAAATAATATATTTTGAAAACCCAAATTCGAATTCAAAACTTCAAAGCTTTTTAATGGCTGTCAATGATGGAATTGATACTCTCTTTTTCTTTGCTCTATATTACTAGAACTAGGGATTGAGAGACGTAGAGAGAGAGAGGGAGAGGGAGAGAGACGGAGAGAGAGAGACAGCATGAGGGGGAGAGAATAAGGATGGGAAATAATTGATTCCTAATATAAAGGGATACTCATTTAATTCCTAAAGTATATATAATTGGTAAATTTGTATATAGGAGGTAATTAAATTAAAGCTTAAGTAGGGAAGGTAATAAAATTTTCAATAGTGTATAGTTAGGTAAAATATGTCCTAGTTGGAATTAAATCACTCTTCTGAAGTAGCTTGATACCTCCTAGCTAGCTATCTTAAGTATTATTGAACTTTTTAAACTAATAGACAATTCAGACTTTCATGTATGAATCAGGACATGTTTCCTTTCCTAATTATATGAGCTATTATTGTACATTCTTCTTTGTCCCCGGCTTAGATAACAATTGGATTGTGGTTGTAGAAATAAAAGCGGCAAAGTTTGGCAATATGACGGAACATGATTGAATAATCTTTATCAAACTGAATTGAACGGAATCCTTGGAGCAACCGTAAAGTTGTTTATGTGTTACACCCCGTAGTATTACGATGATGTTACACTCCGCAGTATTATATTACGATGATGATATGCTCCGCAATATTATATTACGATGATGTTATACCCTATAATATTGTATGATGAATTTGTCGTGGGATAATTGACATTAGTTCAAGGACAAGATTATTTGGAGATTACAAGTATTATGCTATTTCAAGCAAGTGATAAGTAAATTCGTGAAGGTGAGAGGGGTAAGCGAATCGAAGAAAATGAGTTCTGTCGAAGTTTGACATTTTGAGATAAAATAAGGTCTGAGCTATAATACCCGATATTTATGGATTAGTGTCACACAAGATACCACATAACTATTATAGTAAGATATATAAAGTGTGTTAAAAGTGAGTAGTATTTTAAGTAATTTGAGATAATTCTTAATTATGTGAATAACTAGGTAATAACTTTTAGTGGGAGATCAATTAAAAGATTCGATAAGGCCTACGAGACCCAACGTGACAGCACCCCCATTTCAATTTAGTAACTCTTAAAGTTCTTACATAAGTGTCACACTTAGAAGATTAGTCATCTAATAAATGGGTCACACCTACTAAGAGCTTTCCTACACTAGTAAGGTGTTTCATTTTCGTAATAACTAAGATCAGGAATCCAGGGAGGAATTCATGAGAGATTTTCCTCAAAATTCAATTATTAGGTTTCCTCTTGAATTTCTTTGGGGAATGCTACAAGTAACTGAAATGGAAACAATTATGCATTGAGGAATACTTGTGTCACTATATAAATGTCGTAAGATTGCAATCTGGTCATGATTTGATATTGCAAAGTTGTATTCTGGAGGTGGGATTACATGGAAACTGTTAAATTTTTGCTACAACATAAATGACATTGTTTGTTGATTCCATGCCAATGGATAAACCGTGAATTGCAAATTTTAGAAGAGCGCAGTATAATCTTTCTCAAGAATATTATACGGATTTTTTTCTAATTCGATCTACCGTTACGTATTTTATCACAAAAGACGGGTGTTAGAGGAATTGTTAAGAGAATCGGCTCAGGTATATTAAGGCTAATCCTTCCTTCTTTTGGCATGATCCAAGTAACGATACGCGAACGTAATGCTATTCCATAAATGGTTCTACTCTTAGCAATTAAGGATATCTATGTTTTTCATTCCTGTAAAGTAATATTCAAGCATGTCTAAGTATGTTCCTAAGTCTCTATTGAGGTATTCAATAAAGATGTTAACGTTCATAATATAGTAATACATGCATCTTCATGCATCTACATTTACCACCGTGCTACGGCCGGTTGGGAAGTTACACATTTACTACCGAGCTACGACCAATTGGGCAGACATGCATCTTCATTTACAACTGTGCTATGGCCGGTTGGGCAGTTACACATTTACCATCGAGCTATGATCGGTTGGGCAGACATGCATTTACTATCGGGCTATGGCCGGTCGGGTAGTTACCACCGGTTGGGCAGTTATGTGTCATTATTTACCACCGATTAGGCAGTCATATAATTACCACCGTGCGACGACCGGTTAGGCAGTTATCACTGGTCACTTGGGCAGTCGTGCATCATACGATATGGATAATATAAATAGTCTCAAAGAGAAGCATTATATATGAAAGTATGATAAGTATGCATATATGGTGGCACTTCAGATATTCAGGTTGATTCTTATATGTCTTTAATTAATATTGACTTATTGTTATTTTCAGTTCCACCTTACATACTTGGTACATTATTCGTACTGACGTCTTTCTTTTGGGGACGCTGCATTCATGCCTGCAGGTATAGATAATCAGTTTGACGAGCCCTCATAGTAGACGAGATTGGAATTCACCGAAGGATCAGTGAGACTCCACCTCATTCGGAGTGTAGCCGAGTCTATGAGTCACTGTATCAACAGAAGGGGGGAACATGCTTCAGTGAGACTACCAAATAAACTTGTGCATTTCAAATATATGTATAGAGAAAAAGAAATACGAAAATAAACAAGTAAAGATAGGAGGGGGAAACATGCTTCGGGGAAAAACAGATAAAAATAGAATATCAATATAATATAAAGGAACCAAATCCAACCACTAACAAGATTAAAGAAAACAAAGGGAGATTTCACTTTCTTTTCACATCTTGTTGCAGGCATGCAATCCGATCCCATTTCTCATATCTTGTGGCAGGCGTGCCACCCGCTCCCATTTCATGTATCCCGTGGCAGGCGTGCCACCTGCTTCCATTTCATTATATCTTGTGGTAGGCGTACCACCCGCTCCCATTTTATTATATCTCCGTTGCGGCGTGCAACCCAATCCACATATAATATTGTTGCGGCGTGCAACCCGATCCACATATAATATTGTTGCGGCATGCAACGCGATCCATATACAATATTGTTGCAGCGTGCAGCCCGATCCATATATAATATTGTTGCGGCGTGCAGCCCGATCCATATATAATATTGTTACGGCGTGCAACCTGATCCATATATAATGTTGTTGTGGCGTGCAACCCGATCCACAGATAATATTGTTGCGGCGTGCAACCCGATCCATATATAATATTGTTGCGACATGCAACCCGATCCATATATAATGTTTACAATTATAACAAGAGTCCCGACAAGAGATCAATAAGGTCTACACTGTCCCGACAAGGGATTCGACAGCACAAGCAATCATGTCCCGACAAGGGAGAAACAGCTATAACCAAACTTTATACCACACCTAATTACCCCAGCTATAACCAAACTCGTTACAACATCTAACCACCTCAACTATAACCAAACTCTTCACCACACCTAACTACCTCAGCTATAACCAACCTCATTCTGACACCTAACTACCTCAGCTATACACATAATCCTTATCCAACACGGATAATCATCAACCTAAGCATCCGTAATATCAATTAAGAACACAATGGAAGGGAACCACAACTCAACAATAGGCTGGGAAGGGGACAACATAATGATCTCTTCTTTTTCTCACTCTTACTTCACAATTCACTTCACAACTCGAGTCAATGCTCTAAAAGTTCAATTGTCACTTATACTTTCACAATTTCAATATACAACTTGAGCCAACGCTCCTCAATGTTCATAGGTCACAATTCTTTCCACAAACTTTATACACAATTAGAAATCTTCACCAAGGCATGAATAATACAACGAAATCATGAAAATCACAATATAAGACTCACGGTCATGCTTGACACTAAAGTATAGATACTCGCCACCATGTCTATACGTCGTACTCCACAAGAAGTAAATAGCAAATAGGGCATAACTCCTAATCCCTCAAGTTAAGGTTAGACCAAACACTTACCTCGATGCCTCGAACACAACTCAAATAGCTTTACCCTTTGATTCCACCGCCAATTCGCTCGTATCTAGCCACAAGTTACTTAATTACATCAATAAATGCTAAATGAATCAATTTGAATGTATGAAAATGAGTTTTTCAAAGTTTTACCCAAAAAGTCAAAATTGCCCCCAGGGCCCACGTGGTCAAAACTCGAGGTTCGAACCAAAACTCGATTACACATTCCCCCACAAACTCAAATATATAATTTGTTTTGAAATCGGACCTCAAATCGAGGTTGAAATCCCTAATTTTTGAAAAACTTAGGTTCTACCTAAAACACCCAATTTTCCCCATGAATATCATTGATTTGAAGTTGAAATCATGTTAAAAGATGTTAACGATTGAAGAAAACTAGTTAAAAATGACTTACAATTGATTTGGAGAAGAAAGGTCGTTTGAAAAATCGCCTCTTATGTTTCTGGAGTTTTGAAAAATGAAAAATAACTGAAAATCTCGTCTAAATATACTACCCTCGGATGCCCTGTACGGACTGCACAAAATCAACTGCGGCCGCACAGGCCTCCCTGTGCTCTGCAGTGACAGGTCTTAGTATTTTGGCCATAACTTTCTCTGTAGATGTCCAAATTATTTTTTTTACCTTTCTGGAAACTAGACACAAAGGGCTACAACTTTTTGTATTTAAATCATCTCAAAATTCCTTATGAATCAAAATATATAGGCTTCCAAAGTCAGACCAGTGAAGTGTTCTTCACCGCGGACCGTATAAAAACTAGTGCAGCCGCACAGGCCTCTCCGCGGCAGCAGTCCATATCGTGCGGACCGCATTGGCCTGTTCAGAGGCCTTCCACCTCTCTGAGCCTGCAACAACTCTATTTTTAAGCCTAAGACATCCCGGAACCTACCCAAAACTCACTCGAGCCCTCGGAACTCCAAATTAAATGCACACAAAACCTCAAAAATATCCTACGGACTTATTCGTGTAATCAAATCATCAAAATAACATCATGAACATCAAATTAAACCTCAAGATCAATGAAATTTTCTCAAAATTTCTTTAAACGTCAATTTTTACAATGTAAGTCCGAATCACGTCAAATGACATCCGGTTTTCACCAAATTCCACATAAACATTTTAAATCATATATAAGACATATACCGGGCGCCGGAACCAAAATACGGCCCGATACCATCATGTTCTCAGCAAATTTCATTTCAATTTTCCTTAAACAATTTCAGAAAATAATTTCTTTTAAAAAATTTATTTCTCGGGCTTGAGACCTCGGAATTCGATTCCGGGCATACGCTCAAGTCCCATATTTTCCTACGGACCCTCCGGGAACATCAAATCACGGGTCCGGGTCCATTTACCTAAATTATTGACCGAAGTCAAATTAACTCATTTTTTAACTAAATTGTTATCATTTTTCACAGATTTTCATATTTAATCTTTCCGACTACATGCCCGGACTGCGCACGCAAATCAAGGTGACTCTTAATGAGGTTTTCAAAGCCTCGGAAATACAGAATTTATTTTAAAGCAAGTGATGACCTTTTGGGTCATCACATTCTCCACCTCTAAAACAACTGTTCGCCCTCGAACGTACAGAAGAAGGAAGTACCTGAGTCGGGAAAAAGATGGGGATACCGGCTCTGCATATCAGACTCAGACTCCCAGGTTAATGCCTCAGGAGACTGACCTCTCCACTGAACACGAACAGAAGGAAAACTCTTCGACCTCAACTGACGAACCTGCTGGTCTAGAATAGCTACCGACTCTTCCTCATAAGACAAGTCCTTGTCCAACTGGACAATGCTGAAATCTAACACGTGGGATGGATCGTCGTGATACTTCCGAAGCATGGACACATGAAACACTGGATGCACGACTGATAAGCTAGGTGGCAATGCAAGTCTATAAGCCACATTTACCACTTGATCAAGAATCTCAAACGGACCAATGAACCTAGGGCTAAGCTTGCCCTTCTTCCCAAATCTCACCACGCCCTTCATAGGCGACACTCGAAGCAATACCCGCTCACCGACCATGAATGCCAAATCTTGAACCTTGTGGTCGGCATAACTCTTTTGCCTGGATTGAGATGTACAAAGCCTATCCTGAATAATCCTGACCTTGTCCAAGGCATTCTGAACCAGATCCGTACCCAACAACCGAGCCTCTCTCTGCTCAAACCATCCAACCGGAGACCGACACCGTCTACCATATAAGGCCTCATAAAGAGCCATCTGGATACTCGACTAGTAGCTGTTATTGTAGGCAAACTCTGCTAAAGGCAAAAACTGATCCCACGAGCCTCCAAAGTCAATGACACAAGCTTGGAGCATATCCTCCAAAATCTGAATAGTCCGCTCGGATTGTCCGTCTGTCTGAGGATGAAATGCTATACTCAACTTAACCTGAGTGCCCAACTCTCGCTGAACTTCTCTCCAGAAACGTGAGGTAAACTGCGTACCTCGATCCGAAATGATAGACACAGGCACACCATGAAGATGAAAAATCTCCTGGATATAGATCTCAGCTAACCTCTCGGATGAATAGGAGAATGCACAGGAATAAAATGCGCTAACTTGGTCAGCCTATCAACAATGACCCATACTGCGTCGAACTTCTTCCAAGTCTGCAGGGGTCCAACAACGAAATCCATAGTAACCCACTCCCACTTCCACTCGGGAACCTTAATCCTCTGAAATAAATCACCAGGCCTCTGATGCTCATACTTAACCTGCTAACAATTCAAACACCGAGCCACATATGCAATGATGTCCTTCTTCATTCTACGCCACCAATAATGCTGCCGCAAATCCTGATACATCTTCGCGGCGCCCGGATGAATAGAGTACCGGGAACTATGGGCCTCCTCTAAGATAAACTCTCTTAGTCCATCCACATTAGGCACACAAACTCGACCCTACAATCTCAAAACTCCATCATCATCTAAGGTAACCTGCTTGGCACCTCCGTGCTGCACCGTGTCTCTAAGGACACATAAATAGGGATCATCATACTGCCGAGCTCAGATACGCTCCAATAATGAAGAGCGAGCGATTGTGCAAGCTAACACACAGCTGGGCTCAGAAACATCCAACCTCACAAACTGATTGGCCAAAGACTGAACATCTAAAGCAAGCGGTCTCTCTCCGACCGGAATATAAGCAAGACTGGCTATACTGGCTAACTTCCTACTCAAAGCATCGGCCACCACATTGGCCTTTCCCTGATGATATAAGATGGTGATATCATAGTCTTTCAATAACTCCAACCACATTCTCTGCCTCAAATTCAACTCCTTTTGCTGGAACAAATACTATAGACTCTTGTGATCCGTGAACACCTCACATGCCACGCCATACAGATGATGCCTCCAAATCTTCAACGAGTGAACAATGGCTGCCAACTCCAAATCATGAACTGGATAGTTCTTCTCATGAATCTTCAACTGCCGCGAAGCATAGTCAATGACCTTGCCATCCTGCATCAACACTGCACCAAGACCAATACGAGATGAATCACAATAAACTGTATAAGGCCCTAAACCTATGGACAAAACCAACACCGGTGTTGTAGTCAGAGCTATCTTGAGCTTCTTAAAGCTCGCCTCACACTTGTCTGACCATCTGAACTAGGCACCGTTCTGGGTCATCCTGGTCATCGGGGCTGCGATAGATGAAAACCCCTCTACGAACTGACGATAGTAGCCTACCAATCCCAAGAAACTTCGGATCTCTATAGCTGATGTTGGTCTAGGCCAGTTCTTGACTACCTCGATCTTCTTCGGATCAACCTGAATACCCTCGGCTGATACAACATGACCTAGGAATGCAACTGAACTCAACCAGAACTCACACTTCGAGAACTTAGCATATAGCTGACTATCCCTCAAGGTCTAAAGAACCACTCTAAGATGCTGCTCGTGCTCCTCCCGACTGCAGGAATATATTAAAATGTCATCAACGAATACTATCACGAACGAATCCAAATAAGGCCTGAACACTCAGTTTATCAAATCCATGAAAGTTGCTGGGGCATTTGTCAACCCGAATGACATAACCAAGAACTCATAATGCCCGTACCGAGTGTAGAAAGCTGTCTTAGGGACATCGGATGCCCTAATCCTCAACTGATGGTAGCCAGATCTCAAGTCAACCTTCGAAAATACCTTGGCACCCTGAAGCTGATCAAAAAAATCATCAATCCTCGGCAATGGATACTTATTCTTGATTGTAACCTTGTTCAACTACTGGTAATCAATACACATTCTCATCGATCCGTCCTTCTTCTTAACAAATAACACCGGCGCACCCCAAGGTGAAACACTCGACCTAATGAAACCCTTCTCAAGCAAGTCTTGCAACTGCTCCTTCAACTCTCAGGCGGGACTATACGATACGGCGGGATAGAAATAGGCTGAGTGCCAGGAGCCAAATCAATGCAAAAGTTAATATCCCTGTCGGGTGGCATACCCGGCAAGTTTGAAGGAAATACCTCAGGAAACTCACGAACAACGGGCACATAATTAATAGAAGGAACCTCAGCACTAGAATCACGAACATATGCCAAATAGGCCAAATACCTCTTCTCGACTATACGCCGAGCTTTCACATAAGAGATAACACTACGGGTAGAATGACTAGGAGTCCCTCTCCACTCTAAACGAGGCAAACCTGGTAAGGCTACGGTCACAGTCTTAGCATGATAGTCCAAGATAGCGTGGTAAGGTGATAACCAGTCCATCCCCAATATAGCATCAAAATCAACCATGTCCAGAAGAAGCAAATCTATACGAGTCTCAAGATCTCCAATAACCACTATACATGAACAATGGGCGCGATCCACCACAATAGAATCACCCACCGGCGTAGACACATAAACAGGGTCACTCAAAGAATCACTAGGCTTGACCAAATATGGTGCAAATTAATACTGAAGCTTCTCTACCACAAACCAGAACAGTACATGCACCCCTACCTCTAATACATTTACCTCCACCTTTAATACCTCTATCTCTACCTCCATCTGAAGTCGAATCGTCTGAATAAGTCCCTCAATGAACCTCATCACCCTCTCTCTCGGTGGGAAGTATGATAAGAGCATGACGGGCCAAGTCGATGAATCTGGTCTCATACTAGGTAACAGTCATAGAACCCTGCTGGAGACGCTCAAACTGCCTCCGATAGGCCTCCCTCTGAGTGATGGGGATAAACTTCCCCAGAAATAGCTGAGTAAATTGCTCCCAAGTCAAAGCTGGTGATCCAGCTGGTCTAGACCAATAGAAATCCCTCCACCAAGTCTTGGCGGATCCAGACAAGCGAAAAGTGGGAAAATCGACCCGATTGGCTTCCACGATCCCCATATTCCTGAGAACCTCATGACAACTGTCTAGATAAACCTGGGGATCCTCAGTAGATGCACCGCTGAATGTAGTAGTAAAGAGCTTGGTGAAACTTATCCAACCTCCACAAAGCCTCTGAAGACGTAGCTGATCTATTATCGGTTTGTGCTGCTGCTCGGTTGAAGAAGCAGTACATGACCTCGCCATTCGCGAAAGGACAAGAATAGAGGTTTCAATTTAGCATTGAGAGAACAAAATCACACGACAGAGAAGAATAGAAGTGAAATTTTTCCTAACTCTTTAGCCTTTGGGGATAAATACAGACGTCTTCGTACTGATCCCTCAGACTCTACTAAGCTTGTTTGTGAACTGTGAGACCCATGTAACCAAGAGCTCTGATACCAACTTGTCACGAACCAAATTTCCCACCTCGGGAATCAAATCCAACCACTAACGAGATTAAAGAAAATAAAGGCATATTTCACTTTCTTTTCACATCTTGTTGCAGGCATGCAACCCGATCCCATTTTTGATATCTTGTGGCAGGCGTGCCACCCGCTCCCATTTCATGTATCTCTTGGTAGGCGTGCCACCCACTCCCATTTCATGATATCTTATGGTAGGCGTACCACCCGCTCCTATTTCATTATATCTCTGTTGCGGCGTGCAACTTGATCCACGTATAATATTGTTGCGGCGTGCAACCTGATCCATATACAATATTGTTGCGGCGTGCAACCTGATCCATATATAATATTGTTGCGGCGTGCAACCCGATCCATATATAATATTATTGCAGCGTGCAACCCGATCCATATATAATATTGTCAACAATCATAACAAGAGTCCCGACAGCCAAGTCTGGGTTGTGGACCTCCCTACTTATTTTCAAAGAGTCTAGGAACATGTGCACGGCTATGGCCCTCGGAGCAATTAGGTACTGGTGTCTCAGAGGAACTTTGGGACCCCCAATATATCCGGCTATTTCTTCCAATGTTGGGGTAAGTTCAAAATCTGAGAAATGAAATACGTTGTGAGCCGGGTCCCAGAATGTGACCAATGCCTTTATGATATCCCCTCTGGGATTAATTTTCAGCAACCCAGCGAGGCCTCCCAAGTATAGATTGACCGTGTCTCGCCCTGATTTGCCCAAGTCATCCCACCACATGTGCAACTCCAAAGGGATCTTGTTCATAATTGTTACTGGTAAATTCTGGCTAGTGCTCATTCTGCACATTTATTAAGGTGATTAATCATGATTTACTCTATTTTGAATCAAAACTGACCCCTTTTTAGATTTTTTTTTCTAAAACCAAAAGCCCAACTTTGCAAATACGGCCCAGCACTTCTGGAGGGAGATTTTAAGGTTGTGCCTGCTAACTGGCCAAAAATTGAAAAAAGACCAAAGGTGGTTGTTTATGCAAAATCAGCCTTCCGGCGTCCTTTTCGGGAATATTTGGCTATTTTTGATAAAAACGGCATCACCTTACCTATTTACAGTAAAATAAATTATTATTTTTTTTTCGTTTCGGGCTATTTTTGGTAAAAAGAAGTTGGACCCGATGAAGGTTGCCTACGTATCCCACACCCTGTGAGAATCAAACTGGCGTAGTTCGGCAAATAAAACAAACTATTTTTGAAAACAAAATTCTTTTTTCATTTTATTGGCAAAATAAACAAACTATTTTTGAAAACAAATCTTTTTTCTTTTCCTTCTCCTTTTTCTTCTTTTCTTTTTTAAAAATTTTCTCAAAAATTCGGCAGAGTTTCGACACTATTTGGACATTGTTTTTTTTTAACTCTCTTTAACCCTCATACTGTTATTTCTCTTTCCTCAAAATATTCAAAAGCCGGTCATCATGCAAGTCTGAAGCAAATAAATGCACAAGTAGCAAGTAAGATGCATCAGGATGGTCTTTTTCATTTTTGGTACACCTGTCCTAAACAGACTCAACCCCTGTGTTGAGCCTCCAAAGTCAAATGCACATGATGCACACAAACGTTCCTATTAGGGATCTGGCATGAAGCTGAGTTATTCTAGGTTCAAAGCCTGGGTATTTGTTCTAGACTGTGTACCCGAGCGGACAACTCAAGCCGAGGAGGGGGATACGAACCGGGAACCAAAAGGCCATCCGGTTTAGTAACTTGTTTGAGCCTCTTTCTTATTTCAAGGTATGACACTAACAGAATAGGGAGTCTCGACCAGTGAGCACATCCCCGAAGGTGAGAAGAGAAGGGTTTCGTAGTAGTTTATATACAGTTTAGATAATATCAAAGCGGTAAAAGCAGCATTTAGCACATTAGGCCCAAACATATAAAAATCAGATAATAAACAAAGCCAACTATAACAATTATTCCAAGCTCGAATTCTCGAACTCTGAACCAGAAGTTCTGGGTTCCAGTCCCCAGCAGAGTCGCTAGAGCTGTCACACCTCCTTTTTTCCTACACTCTGGAAAGGGTATAAGGGAGTTTTTTCCAACTTAAAGTGACAATCGAAACGGGATTCATTTATTATTAAAACTTTAGAGTCGCCACTTGGGATAATTTATGGTGTCCCAAGTCACCGGTTCAAATCCCGAATCGAGGAAAAGATTGACTCTGTTTTACAGTCCGCGAACACAGAAATCCGGGTAAGGAATTTTGTTAACTCGGGAGAAGGTGTTAGGCATTCCCGGGTTCCGTGGTTCTAGCACGGTCGCTCAACTGTTATAATTGGCTTATTATCTGATTTTAATACATATTTTAGTCTATGGTTCAATTTTAACTTATTAACCGCTCTTATGTATTTTTAGGAAGATTGCAACGTCATTTAAAATATGTCTTGAACCACGTCACATAAATGCACCGGCGGTCCACGACACATTTTATTTAACGTTGTTGGGATTTGGATTTGGGTCACATGAAAAGCACACCCGAGTTTAGGAAGGTAATTTCAAATTACGCGCCTAAAGCTACTACGCATTTTTCAACTTTGCGAGGGCCATAGAAAATTCCCTAAATGGCATGCCTCGAATTCTAAGGATTTAAAATTAATTAAATGAGGGCCATGAGTTTTGATGTTTTATTGTGGATGGAGTGGTATAAATTGATAAGTACAAAAGGCCTAAAGAAATGGGTTAGCTACATGTATATCACTGGAGCCTTTTGTTATAGCATACTACAATTCAGAAAGGTGGAGTTGGCATTTATGTGAAAATAACAAAAGACAGATGCCAGCTTTGGGTTCATCTCCATATCATCTTCAAAAGACCGACTTTCGTTTTCAAATTCTAGAAAGAAACTAACAAAATTTTATAACAAAATAATGAATCTTAAATGACCATATGAGCACAAAAAAAACATGTTGAGAACTATTCGGGTGAACCAGAAGGAACAAAACAAATATGGACATACGTATTTTAAACTTGATTATAACAAAGAACACTTAAAGTAATTAATTTATTTAACACTATGCTAAAGAGAAAGTTGTAGTATCACCACTATAACTTCTACAGTACCATTTTGTAGCAGAGGAAGTTGAATCTTCACATGGTTAATTTAAAAAAATATGCAGCCAATAATATAAACTGAAGATAAGATCCTTCCACTAACGCAATCTATTTTTTTTTTACATCTTAATGTTGACAAATTGTTCAACTTCACATACTTCTTTAAATTTCAAAATATGAACATGGTACTACATGAGCTTGAAATCTAAAAGTAAACAAAACAATACTTGCTGGTTACAAGTCATGAGCCGAGAAAAATTAAAAAAAAAGTAAAAAAAAAGAAGAAAAAACGAGACAGAGTCATGAACATACTAAAATAACGTTAACATTTGCAAATCTCAATTCACTCAATCAAAGAAACATCATTCATTCGAACAGATTAAATACAAAAGAAACTTTATCAAAAGAACCAAATCAATTTATTTCTGCTTCAATAAAGATGCTCCGACATTTTTTAACTCAAGAGCTTGAATTACATACCTACAAGAGAGTGAATTCAAATGAATAAAATCTGAAAGTTGTAGAGTCAATACAGCAGCAACAACAAAATCACTATCAACTCTTCTTCAACCCCAAGATTCAAGGCCCGAAACATTGAAAGAAAAATTTAATGAAAATTTTCAACCTAAATTTCTCTCCTCCCTCTCTCTTCTTTTTTTTCTCCTCTTTTTTTCTTCTCAAATTTTCTCTTCTATTTATAGCAAATTTTTCAGATTTTTTTGAAAAAAATATTTTATTATTTTATTATTTTTAAATTAAAAGAAATCTCACTTACAAATTGCTTTTATTTTTTTATAAAAAGAAATCCCACCTTTCTTTACTTTTATTATTTAAATTCCAACTTTAATTACTTTTATCATATTTAAAATCCCACTTTTTTTTACTTTTTAAAAGAGAATTCCACTTATTTAACTTTTCTTAAAAAAAACAATCTACTTTCTTTTGCTTTTCTTTTAAAAATGCTACTTTCTTTTACTTTAAATTTTTTTAATTTTCAGATACCTTTATATTTGTTTTTTAATTCCAACTTTCTTTTACTTTTTATTTTTTTAAAATTTTCACAAAACTTTACTTTTATTTTTTTAATTTTCTACTTTCTTTTACTTTTTAAAAGAGAATTCCACCTACTTTTACTTTTTTTTATTCAATACTTCTCTTTTTCTTATTTTTTAAATCACTCCTGAAAATTAAAAAAATAGTAATATTTTTTCAGAATTTTTTTATTATTTTAAAATAAAAATAAAAATAAAATAATATTAATAGTAATAATTCACCTTTTAAATTTTGTATTTTTACCCTATAATAAAAAGTATAACAAAGCTAAAAATTGTAGGTTAAAACCCTTAAAATATTTACATAGAAGAAGTGATAAAAAAATTAAATATTATCAAAAATTAGGTGTTCACAATCATAGTCCCTGAGAGTGATGGGTAAGAGTTATTTGTTATTTTTATGTTTATTGTTTTGTACAATTTGTACTAACATATTAATGTATTTTTTTTATTAAATTGCAGGTTAATCCCGAGTAATATTACTACGAGGATAATCACCAAAGCCACTAGAAAGCTTTATGATGGCACTACGAAGGAGCAAATTTTCAATCAATTTAAGGTATAAATGTTCTTTTAAGCAGTATAATTATTTATATTTATGATATTTACATATAATATTTAACTTTTGAAATACAGAGCAAGTGTGTATGGGAACACCGCTATAGCACGGAAATCGCTGCAAATTTTCATCACAAAGCTTGCAAACGATTGTCGCATAGTTTCTCCAAAGCTAGAAAGTTGAACCAGAAGCCTAACTGGCTGCTTCAGAATTATGGGAGGATTTGCAAAGGCAATGGCTTACCGCAAAGTTCTTAGAGAAGAGAGAAAAAGGAAAGAAAGCTCGCGCATCTGAGAAGGGAGGATCCTTGTACACTGGAGGTGCAATCAGTCTAGGGACAATAAAAAGAAGATTGGTACGTAATTGCTTGATTTATTTTAATTTTCAAAGTATATCTATTCTGTTTATTAACTAAAATTTATGAGTTTTCATGAAAAGAAGTTGGGGCGTCCAATGAACCAAGATGAGCTATTCAAGGAAACTCATATTATAAAGAAGAAGAAAGAGACGGATCAAGAAAGGTGGGGCGAGGGCCGAGCCTCGACTGTACATGTAAGTTTTCACTTTTCATTAAGTATTTTGATTTACTTTTATATAAATTTGAAATACTAATTCAATGTAATTTTTCTTATAGAGTCACTTCCCAGTTGACGTGGACGAATTCATATGCAGTCAGCCACCTAATGAGTCGGGCGAGACAATCCAACCATCGGACGAGGATGCTGAAAGAATATGGACGGAGGCTGCTGGCGGTCCAAAATGGGGGAAGGTATACGGGCTTCCTACTAAGAAATTCCATCGCTATAAGTGTGGAATGCAAGGAATAGGAACTTCCTCGCAAGGCGATCAACTTGATGGGGAGATCCTCTCCGCTATGTGGGAGACTGTGACAAAGCTCACATCCGAGCTAGAAGCGGCCAAGGAAAGAGAAAAGCTTAGAGATGCTCAGTACATTGGCATGCAAGCTCAGTACCAGGGCATGCAAGAGCAGCTCAAATCTCTCCTAGCTTCTGGAGCTTTTCCGATTCCCCGGTCTCGTGAGTCATCGCCAGAGACTCGACTTGAACGTGAGCGTTCCTTCCGTCCTCCCCGTGCTCGTTCCTCTCGTCCTCCCCGTGATCGTTATTCCCGTCCTCGACAAGTAGACCCTTCTGCATAACGTCTTGTTGATGAAAGTTCACCAGACGGTGATGATAATGATGTTGTACAAAACACTCCTTGACTTTTATATACTTTGAACTAGACAAATAGAACCGATTTTGAACTAGGTGTAATAAGCGTTAACTTAGTTTAATTTGTTAGTTCTATTGAACTTTAATTTATTGGTTTTAATGTGTTTTTTGAATTGTGTTGTTGTTGTTGTGTTGTTGTTGTGGTGGTGGTGGTGGTGGTGGTGGTGGTGGTGTTGGATTGTTGTGGAGATTTTGGTATTGAAATTGTAGTTTATGAATTGAATTATATTGTTATTTAGGGAATTTGGTATGCTAGTAGGTGGTGTAGCTACCAAAACAAGCAGTTTCTGCCAAAATTATTTGGTCGCTTTTCTATTTTAAAAAAATATTTTCTGGGCAATAGCGACCAAGATTGGTCGCTAATTAACCCATATTTCCTAAAAAGCGACCAACTTTGGTCGCTATTCTATTAAAAAAAATTCTAGAAATTAGGGACCAATTTTGGTCGTTTATGTTTAAAAAAAAACAACCAACTTTGGTCGCTATTTTTCAGATTTTAAAATATAACATTTGATTTACAGACCAAAGTTGGTCGCTATATTTTGAATAATAATAAATAAATAAACGTAATTTAAATATAGAGACCAACTTTGGTTGCTAAATTTATATTATTAAAATATTAAAGCGCCCAAAGTTGGTCGGTATATTGTTTACCCGGAATATTTGGTCCTTTTACCTTAGAGACCAAAGTTGGTCGCTAAATTAGCGACCAACTTTGGTCTCTAAGGTAGGACCAGCAAAATAGCGACCAAGTTAGTTTGGACGCTTTTTGGTCGTTTTGTAACTTGTAAGCGATCAACTTTGGTCGCTTTTTGTTGTCGCTTTTTTCCGAATTTCTAGTAATGTAAAGACCACAACTGATGAGCTGCTAAGGGTTGAAATATGTCGTGAGCCATTAAGTGTTAAGATTTCTAAGTTGGTCACAAGCCCAATGTTTGTAGATCATGTGGACAATTTGGGAGACGAAACCTTGTTCTTGTGTGAGTGTGGTTCCATGTCTGTTTTGGCTTCCAACCTTTTGGGATGTAAATCAAATTCCATATACTATATTGAGAGTGGATACTATTCATTAAGTTCTTGTAATGATCTGAACATAATTGACCTTCAAGATGGCAGCGTCCGCACCCTTATTTCTTTCAACGAGCCACGTATTAGTAGTCATGACTCGATGATTCCACCGGCCTCATTCATCATTCCTATTCCAAAGTTTACTACTTGACAGGTTTGCATACACATATATAGTTAGCTGCACATAACATGTAGTACTGCATTTGAACTTTATTATTGTTCTTAGTATCGATCAGTCTATTGAAATTTGTATAAGTCGGAATGTTTTATGGTGTTCTGTTGGAGAATGACCTCGGAATTCTTATTTGTACAAATGGTGCTTCGAGCTCGGAACGAGCATGAAGAGATTAACATACTTCTTTATAGTTTGAGTTGCTCTGCTGACTGCTGGATAGGTCGCCCAAGATCTTTGGTCTTTATTCGGATCCAATGAAAAAAATAAAATCAAATTCTTATGGACTCGTTGAGAATGATTTTGATCTAATTCATGGCCTACTAGAAGTAAAAGGTGCTCTAGTGGGATCTTCACAGACATTCGAGTAATATTCTTTCTTCGGCCCCAGGTGCCAGTGGAGCTTTGAGGTACCGAGTTCATCTTAATATTTGTCCTTTTATCTTAATTACTCTCGTCAAAGATTTTTCTTCTTCTAACAAGACCATTAATATTATAAATCACATTGCATAGTTGTTCATTCCTCTCGAAACGAGGGTCTTTCGGAAACTACCTCTTTACCTTCCCTGGTAGGGGTAAGATCTGTGTACACATTACCCTCCTCAGACCTCACTTGTTGGATTCCACTTGGTTGATGTTGTTGTCATTGTTATTGCATAGTTGTTCATGTTAAATATCCCATCACGTTAAATTTTTCATTTCCATGCACTTCCTTTGGCTAATTTCTAGTCCAACTCCTTTATAACAAATGAATGTGAAATATAATAAGCCATCTAATGACATGGTATGAGATCCATATAGACGTTCTCCTATTGATTGGTGACTACAATTAAGGACCAGGTTATCCGTTTCTGTACACAGTTTAAATTTGGCATAGAAGGACTAGAATTTTGGCATACATGTCCAAAGAATGTAATAATTTTTGGAGTCAAGCTGCAGATCCAAATCAGTGTTCCACTTCTGCTAATTAAAAAAAGAAAGATAATGTAACTTTTTACCGATTCAACAACTAGCTGAAACGGCAAACTAAAGGTAACAATTTTTAACTTTCCCTTGTGACTGATGCTTTAACATCCATCTATTAATGAACCTATATTTAAACTGCATACCATTCTAGCACACTAAGTTCTAATTAACAAATCTCAACTTCATGGAGTTCTCCAAAATTTTAATTTCAATTTGTGCTTTTCAAGCCTTAGTACTTTTTCTCTCACCAATTCATGCAACACCTGGAAATTCCAACATATTCAGGGAATACATTGGAGCAGAGTTCAAGAATGTCAAGTTTACTGATGTCCCCATTCACTAACGTCGACTTTCACTTCATTCTCTCCTTTGCCATTGACTACACTCCTTCTGCATCTCCCACCAATGGTCAATTCAACATTTTTTGGGACACAGATAATCTTACCCCTTCTTCTGTTTCATCCATCAAAACCCAACACTCGAATGTTAAAGTAGCATTGAGTTTAGGAGGAGACAGTGTTGGAGGAAGTAGCGCCTATTTCAACCCTTCTTCTGTTGATTCTTGGGTTTCAAATGCAGTCTCTTCTCTTAGTGATATAATTAAGCAATACAATTTGGATGGGATAGATATCGACTATGAACATTTTCAAGCTGATCCTGATACATTTACAGAGTGCATAGGCAGACTTATTACAACACTCAAGAATAATGGAGTCATTTCCTTTGCCTCAATAGCTCCATTTGATGATGATGAAGTTCAAAGTCATTATCAGGCGCTATGGAAAAGCTACGGTCACATTATAGACTATGTTAATTTCCAATTTTACGCGTATGATGAGGGAACTACTGTGTCTCAATTCATGAACTATTTTGCTACACAAAGATCCAATTATGAAGGGGGAAAGATGTTGGCTAGTTTCAGCACTGATGGGAGTGGGGGATTATCTCCAGATAATGGATTTTTCACAGCGTGTAGTAAGCTGAAAAGTAAAGGAGAATTAGCTGGAATATTTGTGTGGAGTGCTGATGATTCTAAGTCAAATGGTTTCAAATATGAGAAGCAATCACAAGCGTTACTGGCCATACCCCATTAATGCTTTAATCTTTGTTGGCATTTCGTATGCAATATTGTAATGGTCATATAAATCTAAAGTTATGCACCTCTTTGAATATACGTGATTGTAAGCAAAAGCGAATACAAAATTCAAAACTCTATCCTAAAACTAACTATTTTATAAATTTTACCCATTACACACTTGTTAGCACCATCATAAGGGATAGAATTGGTCAAGTTGACAAATCAACAGTAAGAAAAAAGTAGTGCAATTTCATTAATTTAAGCAACACCATTCTTGCAAAAACTACTCTTATAAGAACATAATTACATTAAACGTAAAACCAACATTAATTAATTCCAATATTCTAACCACCAAAACCATAGAGAGTACGGCCTTGCCTCTTGAGCGCGTACACAACATCCATAGCAGTAACCGTCTTCCTCCTAGCGTGCTCAGTGTAAGTTACAGCATCACGAATCACATTTTCCAGAAAGATCTTCAGCACGCCACGTGTCTCCTCGTAGATCAACCCACTGATACGCTTCACTCCTCCTCTACGTGCCAAACGCCTGATTGCTGGCTTTGTGATACCTTGGATGTTATCACGGAGGACTTTACGGTGTCGTTTTGCCCCTCCCTTTCCTAATCCCTTTCCTCCCTTTCCACGTCCTGACATCTTCAATCAACTTTCAATTCTCTGCAAAAATCATTTCATTTATCAAAAATCAACACACAGTAGCTAAATTTCTTAAAATAAAATATAAAATCCATCTCAAAATTAAAAAACTAATGTGAACAAATGAGTAGAGTGAGAGAGAGAAGGATAGAATGGTAAACCTAATAACAATTGGAAGCTTAGGAGCTTGAATAATGAAGATAGAGATGATAATGGAGAAAGCGGCTATATTGCTGGGATATATAAAGAGGGTGACGCTGGTGAGAGCTTCGATCTATGTCGTTGTCACGTGGATTAATATTTGCCGTGGATGAGGATGTTTGACGGTTGAGATGAAATGTGATTAAAGTGACGAGGATTGATGACCTGGCACTCTGTGTTTGTTTGAATTGAGGATCCAAAATTTGAATGTTTTTCTCCTATTATAGGGTGGGGGAAACTAGAAATAGGGGCGGGACTGATTGGCGATTACCGCCATAGATGAATACTTGAAAATGGGCCAGAAGCAACTGGGTTATGGTTTGGCCCTACCATTCTGGTTTAGTCTTCTCAGGTATAGCCCTAAATTGTAATCCCAAATTTATGTTCTATAACATTTGCGAAAATAACATTGTATAGTTGCTCTCAAAATAATAGTAAAAAAATACATAATATATTTTTTTGCATATATATACATTATGTATATTATATACAAAGAGTATATAAATTTTAAATATTTTTTTGATTACCAAATGTAAATAGTTTATGGTGCGGGCTAAAAGTAATAATACCCCAAAACATTTACCAATGGACATACAATATGCGAGATTTATAAGAAAGTAGTTTTTGAAGTTAAGTTGCAAAAGAGGTACTAAAAAATTAATTTGTGTTTGGACAGACATTTCACTTGAAAAGTATTGCAATTTTGTGAGATAACCATTATTTACTTTAAAATAAGTTAAAACCACTTTCTCAAAAATTTTAATAAACAAACGGCTCCTAGATTTGCAGTTATTGTATAATATTGTAATGGGTCGTTTGGTTGGAATAAGATTTGTACCGATATAAGTTATATTGAGATAAGTTAGGTTGTGATTGTTATTTATTCATTATTTGGTATGTTGTATTAATAAAGACAATTGCATAATTTCTAAGAAGAAGGTATAAGTTATACCGGTGCTAATTACCCCACCTTCTATAAGGTATAAGTTATCTCAGTGTTAAAATTAACACCAAGATAACTTATACCTGGTTTGCAACAAAATATTAAGTTGGTATTAAATTTTTATACCACCCTTGTACTTTCTTATACCTCATACCAAACAACCCCTAAATATGTTCATACCACTAGTCAAAACAAAAATTAACACCCCTCCAATGTACCAGCAGAAATATTGTCAACATACAATTGAACACAAAACCACACTTTGGAGGGAATTTAACTGAGATCTTTAGGCCAGAGTAATCAGCCCTAGAATGAGCATTCATTTATATACTTTTAGGTAATGATGCAATATTCATTTGACTGTAGTGCCCTCTTATGGAAAATATGAATGTGAAACTTACATCAGAACTACTCCTTTTGAGCTAAGCTGGAAACGTGGTATGAAGAAAACTTATTCATACCTTCGATACAAATATTAACTTGCAGTAATGGTAATCTTCTATACCAATAATTAAGCTGAAGCTTGTTACCTATTTATTTCCATATAATGGTAGAATTTTCAAATAATATCTGGACTAGTGGTCACAATGAGTTTAGTACTATTACCGTGTTTGGCCAACCTTCTTTTTTGCCAAAGGCGCTTTTTTTTTTTTGCCAAAAGTACTTGGCCAAAAATTGAGGTGTTTGGCCAAGCTTTTGGAAGAAAAAAAGTGTTTTTGAGAAGCAGAAGCAGAAAAAAATAGTTTCTCTCCAAAAGCACTTTTTTGAAAAAAATACATTTAGAAACAGTTTTTTAAAGCTTGGCCAAACATTAATTGCTGCTCAGAAGTGTTTTTCAAACTAATTAGTCAAACACGAACTGATTCACACCAAAAATACTTTTGAGAAAAGCACTTCTCAAAATAAGCTGATTTTTGCAGCTTGGCCAAACAGGCTATACATGTGCATCTCACTTGCTCTGTAGTTGAATCACCTCCTCGAGTGGACATAGCTTACAAGAGAATTTGCAATTCACAATGTAACTCGGGTTCTATATTTCAGTAATCCTACACATTTTTCTTTATTTGGATTTTCATGAATTTCTAATGATTTACGCAGGCTCAGAACACCTTACGTTTTACTAAAAAGTCAAAACAATACAGAAGATGCAAATAATAAAACAAGAATGGCTGGCAATGCACTGGAAATAGAGCTAGTTTTCAACAATATTATAGAGAAGATATGAATTCTAATGCAACCAGCTGGCAATTGATAGTTTTCTGTGACAGAAGAATGTAGCAGTTAACACTGTCTTGCTTCTGCAATTCAGATTCTATAGACGTCCAGGTAAGAAAATTAACACAAAAATCTAAGTCAGCTGTTCTGAAATACAGAAATGCACAACCCTACTGCCTCTTTTCCTAAGCAAACTAGCAATCCAGTTTGGAAATTAATGCAATCAAAAAGTCACCATTACTGTTTATCCATAAGAACAATTGGGCAGTCAAACTATAACAAACACAAAACTGTAGTGAGACAGATGGTGAACCTGAACCAGTCAATCATATTCATTGAAATAGAGCAAATTTCAGAAGTACTGAAACAAGCATCTACCAAATTCAGCTTACAAAGGCGAGCAATACTAGTGCAAAAGAACCCTATCACCAGTAGGTAACCATACTAATTACACCAAAACAGACCCCTAATCAAAAGCAAAACAAACACCATATACCATATAGTAATCATTCTAGTTCTTTTCTTGACAGCAAGACTTTTGCAGACAAAACAAAAGTCAAAAACCAAAGCTTCCAATTAACCTCCAAATCCATACAAAGTTCTTCCCTGTCTCTTAAGAGCATACACGACATCCATAGCAGTCACGGTCTTTCTCCTTGCGTGCTCAGTGTAAGTAACAGCATCACGAATGACGTTCTCCAAAAAGATCTTGAGCACGCCACGTGTCTCCTCATAGATGAGACCACTGATACGCTTCACTCCTCCTCTACGAGCCAAACGCCTAATTGCTGGCTTTGTGATACCTTGGATGTTATCACGGAGGACTTCACGATGTCGTTTTGCTCCTCCCTTTCCTAATCCTTTTCCTCCCTTTCCACGTCCCGACATTTTCAATCAACCTTTAGTTTCTCTGATTCAAAACAGCAAACATAAACAATTTAGCAACTAAATCGACCATATAAATGTAATCCATAACAAATTTTCGGAATGTATGTATAGCAAAAAAGTTAAACAACAGAAAATAAAACCCTGCGTTTGTAAAGATGCTGAAAACAGAGACAAGTTTCAGGCATTAACTGATAAAAACATTAAAAATATAAAAATGTCAAATTATAAACTGAAATGCGTAATTAAATTATGTAGAGGTGAACCTGAAATTGAAAGTTTCTGAATCTGAAAGATAGTGAGAGAGATAATGATGAGGACGATGAAAAGTTTGGGCAAATTGGGTTTATTTATAGCTAGTTATTATTTGTGATGGGGTGGCTTCGATCCGCGTGGTTGTAAAAGAAGTGATTATTGCCGTCCGATTATACGATTTTGACGGTCTCGATGCAGTACAGAAAGAGTGACGCGGATTGCCAGCGTGCCATACATTATTTGTTTTTTGTTTTGTTTTTCGGGTTTGAAATTAGGGTGGGAAAGACTCAAATTGGTTAGCATTGAGCGGGACAATGTAATTGACCGGGCGAGGGGGAGGGGGGGGAAGGATTTATTTTGGGCTGAGATGGGCCATTAAGGAGTTTTTTTTGACCAATATTGTCCCTTATAAAGAATAGGTCTATTTTGATCCTCAAAATATTACCTTGAGCATATTTAGTCTCTTAAGTATGTTAAAGTAGAGCATATTTGGTCTTACTGGCGGAATGTGTTCAAAAACTAATGGTGTTAACCAACTCTGATTCATGAAGCAAATCTTCTGCTCTAAAGCAAAACGTTTCCGCTCCTTTTATTGGATAACGCAAATTATCACTTTAATTCCTCATTTTTAGATAATGTCTTTTGTATCAGTTTTCAATGAGAAAATGATACTGTATAGCCGCTGTAAAAATAATAGCCGAAAATTTGTATAAAATGATATTTATACAAATTTTATATACTTTTTTGGCTACCAGATGTAAATAGTTTTTGACGCGGGCTAAAAGTGATAATACAATCTGGTTATTCGTTTGCTTCAATAATATGCCTATAAGTGATTTTGGCAGCTCTATTTTTTTCAAATTTTAACTTTTCTTTTTGGAAAAATCAACCGAAATTTTTAAAAGTATAAGTTTCAATGTTAAAATCTTAAATTTATCAGCTCTGTACTATTAGTAGGTGTTGGTTTATAAAATATTTTCGATAAGTAAATTAAAAAGACGGTGAGTGCCGAAACCAACCCCGTAATTGATCTTGGACATATTCTGTCAGTGAAACTAAAGGTGTTCCAGTTTAGCATACTTAAGGAACTAAATATATTTAGGATTATATTTGAGATACCAAAATAGACTTACTCTCAAAGATAAGGGACAATATTAGCCAAACAAAAACTCGGCCATTAAGCACTTACAATGGGTGAGCTTGTCACAAAGTCCAGCGAACCACTAGGAGTTTATAACGACTCGTATATAAGAAAAAGCAGAGGCAGGAGCCTTCGATTTTTCGGTGATTTACACAGTAGGCTATTTGTTTGTATTGTTTAAATTTAAATTAGTTTTGCAAAAATAACTTAGGAGTCAGGCTTGGAACTTGCAAGTTAAAATTCGGCCGCAAGCCCCGGTGAATATCCAGAAGTTCTAATGGAAGGCCAAACCTATCTTGCTTACACTAGTTTTACTAGATCGTCAGAACTTTAGCGTAAAATTGTGTCATAACTTTTGAACAAATCATTTACTAGTCATGAAGAATTGCCAAAAATTCTAACGCAAAACATACTTACCTTGTCTCCTATTAAATTGTTTGGTGACAAGTAAGTTAGTTTGCTCCTTGTGTTTGATCTGTTATTAGTATCGCACTACGTTATTCTCATTAATCGGTTATAGATTAGAAGTTATTATTATTAACTAAGTTTAACCTCCCCCATTACATACATTTAATTAATTTAATCAAATATCTACATTTTTGGTCAAACAATTTGGCGCCGTCTGTAGGGATTTCCTAGTTAAAATTTTAATTTCTTCTAGATCTATAACTAGCAAAAAAAAATGCAAAATCCTCTACTCTCTTGTACACACTGATCTAACATGGCAGAAAATGGAGAAGAGAGGATAAAGGCAGTGGCCGACCTTACTGCCAACCTCTTAAACACCATCAATGAAAATTTGGAAACGGAGGGTGAAGATGTAACGCCAAATGCATCTCCCAGCAAGTGGCTCACCCCTCATTCATGGTAGCATCACAGCGTCCCGTGGTGAAGGGGCTTTCACATCCACAACAGAAGAGGCACCGACGGCAGTAAAGAAACTACTTGAGGCTTGGCTAACAAACACGTTGACTAGCATCCTCGACGATCCCTCCCAAAAAGCAATCAAAGAAAATGCGAGGACCAGCGTTGCACCAATAATGGCCGAGTTGTATGATCCTCTCTCTTCAATAACAGGTATCACTCACAATGTTAATAGTGCAGGTGACGATACCCTTTACGGCCATTCTGAGGAAGATGGAAGAAATGGAAAACGAAAACAAGATGCTTCGAAACCAAATGAAAGAGAATTAATAAAGGTTAGACAAAATACCAGGTGCCCTAAAACTCTTACCAAAAAGAGATGATGGTCGGTTCGTAGAACAACCATACAACAATGAAGTTGCACCGCATGCATACCCAAAACCTTCAAAATGCCACCCTACCTAAAAATATATGACAGTACGACCGACCCAGAAGATCATGTGACTCACTACGTCACCACAGTAAAGGGCAACGATCTCGCCAAAGAACAAGTATCCTCCATCCTACTGAAAAAGTTTGGCAAAACCCTCGTTGGAGGCGCATTAACTTGGTATTCACAGCTGCCCGCGCGCTCCATTAAAACATTCGAAGAAAGGGCCGGCAAGTTCGTAACGGCCCACACCAAAGCAAAAAAGGCGAAAGCAAGAGTGAATGACATATTCACTATCAAACAGGCATCTGGAGAGGGACTAAGGTACTTTCTCGCTCGGTTCAACTAAGTAAGGATGACATTGCCGAATGTATTAGAAGGCATAGATGTAGTAGCTTTCCAAAACGGGTTGAACAGAAATGGCTCGAGGGCAACCAGAAAGTTGCTGAGTCGGCTTATAAAATATCCCCCAACCACTTGGGATGAAATACACAATGCCTATTGTGCTGAAGCCCGTGTTGACGAAGGCGACTTGAATGGGCTGACCTAACGGTTAACCTCGGTACAGGACGAGTCCAGGAAAGACCGAAGAAACGATGACAGAAGAGATCTAGCAGCTCCACAACCCAACTTAGAAAGGCATCAACCATATATTAGGGGAACCATCATGCCCCCCTCCCATCATGAAGGAGGTCCATCTAGGCCAAGGACAGGGATTCACCGGAGCAAGATAGGCATGCCCCCTTTACTATCTGCTCACAAATTTTATATTTCACCTTCAGAAATAGTCTACGTGTTAGAGAAGCTTGGCCCAAAAGTGAATTGGCCATAAAAAATGAGGTCTGACCCAAGCACCAGGAAGTCAAATGCCCTCTGCGAATTTCACCAGGAGCGAGGTCATAAAATCGAGGACTGCATCGCTCTAAGACAAGAGGTCGTGAACATGCTCCACCAAGGGCACTTCAAAGAGCTATTGAGTGACCGAGAAAGGGACAACTTTGCTCGAGGACGTGAACAACACCAGAGCCTACCAAAACTACCATCTCAAACTCGAACCATTCAAATGATCATCGGAGGGGGCGATGACGTATCGATCAACAGCGTAAAATTCACCACAACCCATAAACTCAAACGGTCAATGACTCATGTACTATACGACAAACTCGAAGAAAGTACCATCTTCGATAGTTAGATCCCACGGTTTGGTTTTCCCTCACTATGTTGCTCTTGTTAGCACTTTACGCATATTAGATACAGATGTGAGATGTATTATGGTGGATGATGGCAGCGGAGTGTGCATTATCCACCCTCGAGTACTTGCATAGATAAAACTGGAGGATAAGATAGTGCCATGCTGCATCACACTAACCGATTTTAACAATGTAGTTGAACGAACATCTAGAGAAATCACACTCTCCGTCCTGGCGGGCGGCGTCACTTGGAAACCACATTCCACATCATGGATCAGGACATGACGTATAACACCATAATAGGTCGACCTTGGATACATGCCATGAAGGTCATCCCCTCTAGCTTGTACCAAGTTATCAAATTTCCCACCCCATGGGGAGTGTTCAGCATCCGAGGAGAACAATGTATTTCCCGGGAATGCTATTGTATCACTCAAGATTGTACATACACCCAACAAATGAAGGGCAAATCCAAAGAGGCATAGCAATTAACAAGGTCAAGGTCGAGCGATGATGAAATCGAGGACGTCATCAAAGACCCTAAAATAATAGAGGCCACGGGATCAACCGTGGAAGACCTCGACCCCGTCCAACTTGATAATAATGATCACAACAAGAAAGCCTATATCAGCCACAAGCTTCAGGAACCAGGTAAATTCCATCATTTCTTAACTAATAACGTCCCCCCCCCCCCCCGATAAGGCAAGTTAGGCGGAAGTTCAATTCTGCAATAAATGATGTAGTCCGCGAGGAGGTTCAAAAACTACTGGAAAACAGCTTCATAAGGGAATAAAAATACCCCCGATGGGTCACCAACATGGTCATGGTGAAAAGAAGAACGGAAAACGGCGTATATGCAAAGACTTCACATATTTGAACAAAGCATGCCCGAAAGACTCAGTCCCACTACCCTATATCGACCAGCTCATTGACGTAATAGTCGGGCATGACCTGTTGAGCTTGATACATACTCGGGCTATAACTAGATCCTCATGGAGGAGGAAGACCAGGAGAAGACCACCTTCATCACCCACCAAGGAACGTATTGCTATAGGGTGATGTCTTTCGGACTGAAAAATGCGGGGGCGATATATCAAAGGTTGGTGACGAGAATGTTCAAAGACCAATTCGGCAAAACCATGGAGGTCTACATAGACGATATGTTGGTCAAGTCCAAAAGGAAAGAGGATCACATCGACTACCTGAAAGAAGCCTTCGATATACTCAGGCGATACGGAATGAAACTGAATCCTAAAAAGTGCGTATTCAGTGTGACATAAGGGAAATTCTTAGGCTTCCTAGTATGACAACGAGGCATCAAGGTCAACCCCAACCAAATCAAAACTATAGAGGGGATACCGGAGAACTTAACCAACAAAAATAGGTTAAGAGACTGACCGGTCGTATAGCCGCCCTGTCGAGATTCATCTAGCAATCATCTGATAGATGCCACAAGTTTTTTGGCATACTCGAGAAAGACAATGGCCTGCAATGGACCTCCGAGTGCATCAATGCCCTGAAGGAGTTAAAAGCTTACCTATCATCACCGCCACTGCTTTCCAAAGCAGAGCGCGGAGAATGCTTCCTTGTCTACCTACCTATATCAGAAGTGGTAGTGAGTGCACTCTTGGTCCGAGAAAATAAAGGTACACAATCTCCCATCTATTACATTAGCAAAACCTTAGTCGACATCGAGAAGAGGTAACCCCACCTCGAAAAATTAGCCCTGGCCTTGGTCGTAGCTTCACGAAAGCTTAGACCCTACTTCCAGTGCCATCCTATCTCGGTAGTCATGACTTTTCCCTTGAAAAGTATTCTGCATAAGCTCGAGCTATCGGGAAGATTGGCCAAATGGGGCATAGAATTAAGCAAACATGATATCACATATCATCTACGAATGGCGATAAAGTCGCAAGTGCTTGCCGACTTCAGCGTAAAAATAATGCCCGGAGTTGAAAGAGAAACCGCCCACACCTCCCCTCAAATACAGGATCTATGGATTTTGTACACCGATGTCACCCCTAATGCATCAGGGTCCAGACTGGGACTCGTACTCGAGGTCCCGATAGGCGAATTAATTTGTCTGTCCATAAGATGCCCGAACATGACTAACAATGAGACCAAGTATAAGGTCGTGATTGAAAAATTAAGGTTGGAACTCAAGTATGGAGTGAGGCGGGTCGTCCTACACTACAACTCTCAACTCGATATCAACCAAGTCATAGGGACTTTCCAGATCAAAGAGCAAAGGTTACAAAATATCAGGCCAAGATCTGCAAGCTACTGCCTAAATTTGATGAATTCCAGCTCAATCAGATCCCTCAAGCACAAAATATCAAAGCAGACAGCTTTGCCAAACTAGCAGCGGCCACTAAAAGCATAACTAGAGAAGGAAATATGGTCACCCTCCTCCACTCATTGATTTATCAAATCGAGGTAAGGACTATAAAAGTAACTTGGGACTGGCGCAACCGTATTGTTACATACTTGTAGGACGGTGTGCTCCTAGACGATAAAAAAGAAGCCAAGAAGCTTCGAATACAAGCGGTCGGGTACAATATCATCGACATCTACATGTACAAAAGAATGTATGGTGGCCCCCTAGAAAAATGCTTAGGCCCAAATCAGACACGACACGTTCTGGAAGAAGTCCACGAAGGCCACTACAAAGCTCATTCTGGCAATTGGGCTCTGGTCAGATGTCTCATACGAGCAGGCTACTACTGGTCCACCATGAAAAAAGAGACCGTTGACTTCGTGAGAAAATGCGAGCAATGCCAAAAATATGTCCCTATGATCTACCAATTAGGAGAGCACCTCCACTCGGTCACCTTCCCTTGGCCTTTCATCAAGTGGGGGATGGACATCGTCGGCCCCCTCCCAATGGGGCGAGGTAACATACGATTTCTTTTAGTTTTAACTGACTATTTTATTAAGTGGGTAGAAGCAGGAGCATTCTCCCAGATACGCGAACAAGAAGTGATCACCATCACATAAAAAACTATTATATGCCACTTTAGCCTCCCCAAAGAGATCAGTAGTGACAACGGACCCCAATTCACCGAGAAAAAGGTTGGCCGAGCTCTTCGAGAAGTGGCATATCAAAAGAATACTCTCTACCCCATACCATCATGCGGGCAATGGGCAAGCGGAGTCCTCCAATAAATCAATACTGAACATCATGAAGAAAAAGCTCGAGAACGCCAAAGGACTATGGTCAGAACTATTGTTGGGGGTGCTATGGGCATACTACACAACGCCAAAAAACGAGCACAGGAGAGATACCCTACTTATTATTTTTGAGCACGTGATTTTTGCCCTATGAGAACTACTCCCAAAAATTCAAAATAAAATGGTTTTGTGTTGTTTGTGATTTATTTGTATTTTGTCTGTGCATGTTTATTTCTACTTTAATTAAGAAAAATACAAAAATATGTGTTGCATGTGCATTTAGTATTTAATTTTACAATTTAGGAATTAATTAAACAATCAAGTTCGTTTTACAAAATGGAAAAATCACAAAAAAATATGTACTTTGCATTTTTGCATTTAATGTCTGAATTGTGTGATTTTATCTTTATTTGATGTTTAATTTCGTGTGATAGCTATTATTAAGAGTTAACGTTTTAGTTAATTGTCAATTTTATAATTTAATTAGGATTTTTAGTTGAAAATGAAGAAGAAAATGAAAGAAGAAAAGAAGAAAAGAATGAAAATTGGGCCAATTTCAATGCAAAAATCAGGCCCAAATCACCCATGAACCAGGTCCAGTTGGCCTGGCCAGAGACGTCTTAAAACGACGTCGTTTGGTCACTCTTAATCAAGGCCGTTGGATTAAATCGATCCAACGGTTGATATTCAATCTCCCTTACCCATTCCCGAACCCGACCCGTTACCCGGATCCAGCCAACCCCCCCTACTTAAACCAAACGATGTCGTTCCCTATCAGTAAAAGGATCCAGGCCATTGATCGTGCTTGATCCAACAGCCAGGATTAAACCACCCCTCCATATATAAATCCAACCTCTCACCTCACACCCCCTAAGCCATACCCCCTGTTCATTGTCTCTTTCAGAGACAAACCAAACGACCCTCGAAACTCTAGCCGCCCTGAAACCCTTTCGCCTGAAAGCCGGCGGCAACAACGCCGATGACCATGAAACTAATACCCCTAGAGCACCTAACCACCCTCTCCACAAATCCCTTACCTGTTCTGCTCGAATCAGCCTGTGGCTTCTCGAATCTTCAATCGAAGATTCGAGCAAAACTTGAAACCCACCCCAACCAATCCCAAACTCACACCAAGGCACCCTCTGACCTCCCTCGCCACCAAACCACCGTTGGTTTGGTTCGAATTAGACCGGAACCGTTCGAACCCCAAATCAAACCCCAAGAACCCTAGAAAACCAAAGGCTGGAGTTGGTCCGAATTAGAGGAATTTGGGTGTCCAATGGACCTTAGTCGAAGTGTTATCAGTTGAGAACACTCGATTAAGGTCCGTTCGACCTCAAAAAGTTCGAGTCAAGGGTTCGACCTGGGTTCGTCCAGTTTCTATTTTGTTAAAGTACCTTTTTCTCCTTTCTTGTTCTATTTGGTTATGGTTAATTGTGTTTAGTTAGTTATAATCCAGTCTTGTTCATTGTTCTTTCTTCTTCTCCATCAGACCTTTTATTTGGTCCAATTTTATCATTGCTTCTGTTTGTTGTCGATTGTTATATGTTATAGTTTGTGTAACCGATTGAATAAGTGTCGTCGATTAGTCTGGTATGCTTGAATGTTAGATTAGCATTATAATAGTCTAATTTGTGGTTCATTCTTGTCTGTTTCCCTCCTACCTCGTTTGTGTTCTAAAGTTTGTATTAAAATGAGCTCGTTGGTATATTTGAACTTAGAACTGAGCCTGTTGGTATATTCAGTTCATTGAACTGAATTTATTGGTCATTTGTTATCCTGAATCTATCAATCCCCTTAAGGCTCTTCTGGCTGTTTTTTCTTTTGTATTCCAATCTGACTAAGGCATATGCTCGTCTAGTTGATTTCAGTTCATCTGTTTCTGAGCTAAATATGATTGGTTCCCCAACATAGTTAGTTCAATATGTGCTGCCCTGAACCCTTAGTCTTCATTTTAATGCCATTTGATTTAATATCTTGAATTACTAACTGATTTGAATTGGTTATAACTGTTGTAGTTTGTTGGATTCAGCTTAGTTAGTTGGTAGGTTTGAATAGGTTAGAGTTGAAAGGTTCAATGCAGAGTGAAAGGGGTTGGGTAGGATAGTAATTTCAGGGGCTTTAGGAGGGTAATTTGGGAATTGAAAAGTTTAAAATGGCTAGTTTAAGTGGGCTGTCAGTAAAGCACTTAAGTAACATTAAACTAATGCATTTGTTAATGCTAATGGGGAACAAAACATAATGGTATGAAAGGCTTTAAAGGGAATGTATTAAGAAATAGGTGCTCATACCTATTTGAATTTAAATAAAGAAAAGACAAGGGTAGTGGGGAACAAGGGAATTAAAAAGAGAACAAAACACATACTAGTGGAATTGAAGAGGAGATGATGGGTAGAATTAGAAAAAAATTCTACCTAAAGTGCTTTTGAGAGTTGGGGGGGCTGTTTTGGTGATAAATAGGGTCACTCAAGACCAGAAAAAGGGCTGGTTTTTTGGGGGGAAAAATCAGTTTCTCTTAATCTTTTTTAGTCGAGTCTGGCTTGGTTCTTCTTCTGGGTCAGAACTGGAAGGTAGAAAAGAGAGAGTTAAAAGAGAGGAAGATAGTTCAGGGGCTGGCTTTTCTTTTGGGCAGACCTTAAGAGGAGAACATTCTGAAAATCTTGAGGGTATTGGACATTCTGAAAAACTAGAAGAGTCTTAAGAGTGATCCTAGTTCAACTAGTACTATTCCATTGAGACTGAAAAGAGTTTCAGCTTAACTGTGGAGTTGTATTTTCGAGTTTTCTCTTGATTACTGAATTCTAGGGGTGTTTCTGCTTGTGTTTTGATTGGTATTTGGTTGCTATCAAGCTGTTTTGGGGTCAGTTACTGGGTGTTTGTGTTGCTGTTGGTATTGCTGGAATTCTGCTGGTTCCTTTTAAATCTGTTACTGGGTTATTTCTACCGGTTGTTGCGGGTCATTGTTGCTGTTGCTGTGTTACATACTACTATGCTGATCTTTTTCTTCTTGTATTCCAATACCAGGTACATATTCGAGCCTATGTCAATGTAGCTCCATCTGTTGGAAACGTGAAATGAAACTGAAGCTGAATATCTGTCGTAGTTCTATTTTGATGATTTTGTTACGTTAGATAGTTCCCTGTATAGTGATTGAGTGTTTATTGTAGTAAAAATAGGACTATTTTGAATGGTAAATCTAGGACTATTAGCTTAAGGATTGCTAAATTAATTAGAGAAGTATGTTGAATCCGGAGTTAGCAGTTTATTTTGGTCAAGCTATGGTTATCAATGTAGAACAATTTAGATCTGTATGAGGAATAGTTTTGCAATTGGACATTGGATTAATAATCAACAGACGCTAGGGCGATAAGCAGTTCTAATAGTCTTCAGTAATCCATTTCTAAATTCATGATTCCTTTAAGTATTGAGTGTTGGTTTAATATTGTTAGTTTGAGTTAGTAATTGATGTTGCTCAAATCCGATCATGCTTCCCGTCTGATTTCCCTTTATAGTGATAATTAGGAACTCACTAATAGATAAGCAAGTAAGGTAATCTTCATAATCATTGAGTGCATGTTGAATAATTTGTAGCATCTCAGTGTATGTGTATTTACCTCGAGTTAAAATTTGGTCTGATTAAAGGCTTAATAGTCCACTAGCGGACGGTTTGGGCTTCAATGTCCTTCCCGGACAGCCCAGACTTCATACACATAGCGACTTGTCAAGGCAGGTTGGCCATTTCGTTCCTGGGCAGACCTTGAGGCCCCAAAACCGTTGAGAGTTTGACTTAGTTGGAAGTCATAGGTTCAAAAGTAATAACTCCTAAATAATTCTCATTAATTAGGATTTTATTTTGTTATTAGAGATAAATAGAGTAGAAAATCACAATTGCTTTAGGTTTACCTTTCTAAAATAAACGAGATGAGCCTCGCCAAATAAAACGCACAGATTGCGGGGCCCTCACAAACATATGTATTAATTACTTAAAACTCGGGATCGCCCGCTTATCGAACTTCACGGCCTTTTTCCAAAATAACCACGCGTTAGTATCTATAGGCGCATACTTTAAATAACATTACCTTCTTAAACCAGGGTGCACATTTATGTGACCCAAATCCAACGTACCAAAATTGCGGGTACATTTATGTGGCGCAGTTCGAGATGCATTCTCGCGACGTTGCAATCTCTTTAAAAATAATAAATAATAGAAGTGGTTAATTAGCCCTTTTTTAAAAATAAGTGAGGCGTGCCTCGCCGAATAAATTACAAATTGCGGGGCCCTCAACAGATAGTTGTTTCAAATGCTTAGATTTTGAGACAGGCCGCATAGCGAACTTTATGGTTTTTTCTCAAAAATAACAACGCGCTAGTATCTTTAGGCTCGTATTTAATAATGTTATCTTCCTAAAATCGGGTGCACATTTATGTGACCCAAATCCAAATCTCAACGAAGTTGGAACGTATCGAAAGTTGCGGGTACATTTATGTGGCGCAATTCGAAATGCATTCTCACGAGGTTGCAATTCTTTAAATAATAAATGATAAAAGCGGTTCAAGGTTAAAATTGGTACATAGGTTCAAAATGTATTAAAATCAGATAAACAAGCCGAATATGACAGTTGAGCGACCGTGCTAGAACCACGGAACTCGGGAATGCCTAACACCTTCTCCCGGGTTAACAGAATTCCTTACTTAGATTTCTGGTTCGCGAACTGTAATACATAGTCAATCTTTTCCTCGATTCGGGATTCAACCAGTGACTTGGGACACCATAAATCTCCCAAGTGGCGACTCTGAATTAAATAATAAATCCCATTTCGATTGTCCTTTAATTGGAAAAACTCTCTCTGTGCATTTGCGGGCGCAGGTGAAAAAGGAGGTGTGACAGCTCTAGCAACTTCGCTGGGGAGATAACCCAGAATCTCTGGTTCAGGGTTCAGAATTCGAGCTTAGATAAATTGTTATATTTGGCTTTATCTGATTTTGTTACATGTTTGGGCCTAATGTGATAAATGCTGCTTTTACCGCTTTGATATTATCTGAACTGTATATAAACTGTGCCGAAACCCTTCTCTTCTTACCTCCGGGGATGTGCTTGCTAGTTGAGACTCCCTATTCTGTTAGTGTCATACCTGAAATAAGAAAGAGGTCGGACAAGTTACTAAGCCGGATGGCCTTTTGGTTCCTGGTACGTAGCCCCCTCCTCGACTCGAGTTGTCCGCTCGGGTACACAGTCTAGAACAAATACCCAGGTTATGAACCTAGAATAACTCAGCTTCATGCCGGATCCCTAGTAGGAACGTTTGTTTGCATCACGTGCATTTGACTTTGGAGGCTCAACATACGGGTTGGGTCTGTCTAGGACATGTGTACCAAAAAAATAAAAATGACCATCCTGATGCATCTTACTTGCTTCTACTTGTGCATTTATTTGCTTCGGACTTACATGCTGGCCGACTTTTTGATGAAAGCTAAATAGCAGTATGAGGGTTAAGGAGAGTTAATCGCCTATTTTTGGAGAAAAAAAAATCAATGTCCAAATAGTGTCGAAACTCTGCCGATTTTTTTTTGAGAAAGTGAAATAATAATAATAATAATAATAATAATAATAATAATAATAATAATAATAATAATAATATGTAGTTTTATTTGCCAATGAAAAGAGTCTGGTTTTCAAAAAAAAAGTTTGTTTTATCGACCCGAACTACGCCGGTTTGATTCTCACAGGGTACGGGATACGTAGACAACCCTCATCGGGTCAAACCTCCCTTTTTACAAAAATAGCCAAAAATGTCAAATTTTAATTGTCAACATAAATAAGTCGGGTGATGCCGTTTTTGGCAAGAATAGCCGAATGTTCCCGAAAGGGACGCCGGAAGGCTGACTTTGCATAAACGGCCACTTTTAGTCATTTTTTGGATTTTTGACCGGTTGACTCACCCAACTTTAAAATTTTCGTTCTCGAAGTGCTGAAAAGCCGTGTGCGGAGCCGGATCTTCCTTTTAATCTGTGAAAAATTAAAAAATAGTCAATTTGTTGAGTCAAATAAATTTTATTTCTTAATCACCTTAATAAATGTGCAGGATGAGCACGATGCAAAATGAACCTTTTTCAATAATGACTAAAATTCCTTTCAAGTTGCGGCTATGGTGGGATGATATAGGTGGTGAAGGGCAAGATGAGGTCACGAAATATCTAAAAGGTCTTACAAGTTTATTGAAAATCCATCCTCGGGGGGATATCATAAGAGCTTTGGTCACCTGCTGGGACCCGACACACAATGTCTTCCACTTCTCCGATTTTGAAATCACTCCGACTTTAGAGGAAATAGTCGGGTACATCAGAAATGCTGAAGTTCCGTTGAGGCAAAAATACCTGGGTGCTCCAAGAGCTGTCACTGTGCATCGGTTTTTGGATTCGTTAAAGATACCCAGGACGGTCCATAACCCAGATTTGGCCACAGGTTTTTGTAATTCGCGCTTTATATACGACAGATATGGTCATGTCGGAGGATTCAACAACCCGGGTAACAAGTTATGCAGCAAAAGTAACCGTCATAAATGGGACGAGTATAGACGAGTGGCTTTTATGATAACCTTTTTGGGCCTTTTGGTATTTCCAAGGAAAGACGAAAACATTGATCTGAAAGTAGCCGGGGTCGTCAGTACCTTGCTCATTCAAGATGAAAGCACTCTTGCGCCTATGATAGTATCTGATATCTTCCGAGCTCTCATAGCCTGCAAAGCTAGAAGGAACTTTTTCGAGGGGTGTAACTTGTTGCCACAAATATGGATGACTGAGCATCTCTGCCACTGTTCCCAGCTCTTGAGTTATGGTTCCTCGAAGAAAACTTGCATAGAAGAGTTCTACACAAGAATCAAGGGGGTCAATCTACCCAAGGGAGTTACAGCATGGACATCATTCTTTCGGACCCTCACCGCCAGCCAAATACAGTGGACACTAGGATGGTTGCTTGTGGATGAAATCATATACATGCCAGCCACTGGACCTCATTTCCTTTTGATGGGACTCCGGAGTATTCAGCCCTATGCCCCGTATCGAGTCTTGAGACAGTTGGGAGATGAAAAATAGTTCCGAAAGATGAAGATCTTAGTGGCCAAGTAGTCGAGATCGGGCCCAACGGACAGTTTCCTGAAGCAACAGTCCGTCAAATTTGGAGCGAGTGTCAATACTTAACAGCCAATACATGTGTACGTGATCGGTCCAAGGGTGAAGTTTCTCCGGGACACCTTGCTTGGTTTAGGAAAGAAATCGAGTTTGGGAGACCGGCCAAAAGGTCCCATCTCCAGGAGTTCGTCCAAGCGTCGCAAGAACAGTGGGATAGGTTGGCTAAAGAAGAGAGTTACAAGGCAGAAATAGGCAAACTGAGGCAACAGATTAGAGACCTGGAATTTGAAAATAGTCTGTAGGTTGATGCCGATCGGGGAGAAAAGAGCAAATTGGCCCAAGAAAACGAGGCGCTCAAAGCCCAAATCCGATAGATAAGGAGAAATGCTGACAAACAACAAAGGAGTCGGTCGGATGAGCGGTTAATAAAAGGGTTAAAAAAGGAAATCGGTGAGTACCGGGATGATTTGAAGAAATCTGAGGATACCATAGCACAACTCCAGGCACGATGGGCAAAAAGAACAAAAGAGCACACACAGTACTTACAGCAGGCAAGGAAAGATCATGTAAAGACCATTGTCAGTCTAAAAAGGAAGGTGACCACCCTAGAGAGCGAGGCGGCTAAACAAGCCAAGGCTTTTGAAACCGAAAGTAAACACTGCTATAATCTGATGGCTTCGATGGAAGATGAAATACAACAGTTATGGAAACAACATCTGCATGATTCTCGGGTTTTGAAGGCTAGAGGGGATCATACAAAATGCCTACTCATAGAGAAAGATCGAACCAGGAACAAGATCCTGACTATTGCTCATGCTATTAGCAGGAAATGTTGGGAGTGTGAAAACATGACCCGCACTACCTTCTTCTCGGCGGTGATGATATTTGTGATGCAGATCATGTATGAATTGGAACAGTTGGAAAGGAACCTTACACCTAAACCCGCGGCGAGGCCGAACGACGCCCCGCGGGCGCCAAAATTCAAAACTCTGAAACATTCATAGTTTGAGTCTGTATTTTCCTTGTCTTCAGAGTCTGTTGTCCATCGGAGTTTGTATTTCCCTTTTTGGCATAAAGACTGTAGTCTGTATCAAGTCTGTCAATTTCCTTTCAAAAATGTTTTGCCTTGTAATAAAACGTTTGCTAGTAAAGGTGGGAAAATCCAAAAATGGTGTCTTTATTTTCCGCACTTGTGGCAGAACTATGCGCGGTCTGATTTATGCGGGGACATGATACGTAAGCAATCCACATAAGATTCGACCACCACTAAAAAGAAAAAGATAAAGGCAAAATGAATAAAAGAAAGGAAAAGAAAGAAATAAAAAGAGAGATAAAGAAAGTTTCAGAAACACTTAAACGAGGCACAAACAAATTTAGACGCAATGACGCATGCGGTCGAAGCAAAGACATGTTAGAAATGGTTAAACTGCCTAGGAACATTGCATCCCCCAACGTGAAATTGCAATATGTGTTAAACTTTAACGCTAACAAGTTTGTTGTTTATTCAGAGATTTCGAACCAGTTAGTTTGTTAGAACATTCTGGCAGATTACCGTTACCAAACAAGATCCAAAGGGACCATACTAAAAAGCATGACTAGTTCAGACCAAAGTGTCGAGGATGAAAGGACGGAGAATCAAATGCTGAAGAAGGAAATGGATAAGATGAGACAGTAGATGAAAGAAATGCAGCTGGCCTTAGCTAGGGTACAAAAAGTGCCTAACCCTCCCGTTATTCCCACTCTCCCACCAGGACACACGCCGGAATACCCTCCCTCCGGCCCTTCGACAAGCTTCCCCAGTCACCAATACTAGGGAAGAAATGTCTATGACCCCCAAGTTTCACAACCCAATCAGAACCCTTCTCCACCAAATGTTCCTATTTTCGTGGCACCCCCACCGGCCACGCTGCAAAGATCATCCAGTGAGCCGTTGTTTCAGGCTCACGATAACCAATATTACCCCCTGAACCAACCTTCAAAGCACTCGAGCGTCATACTTATAATACTCACTTCGAGATCCCGATAGAGACTGAAAAGCCGACTAAGAGCCCAGAGCAAAACGAAGTGCTTCGAAAGTTTAAAAGCCTGGAGTACTCCTTCAGGAATATCCATGGGTTAGGCAACCAAGTCAGTGTGGCCTACAAAGATCTATGCCCATTCCCCGACATTCAATTGCCGACAAGGTTCAAGATGCCAAAGTTTGATCTATACAAGGGGCACGGTGATCCAATGGCCCATCTGCGAGGTTTTTGCAGTAAGATGAGAGGGGCCGGGGGAAAGGACGAGCTGTTGATAGCTCATTTTGGTCAAAGTCTAAGAGGGTATGCACTGGAATGGTACACAAGACAGGATTCGAGCAGGTGGTACACCTGGGACGATCTAGCACAAACATTCGCAGGTCACTTCTAGTACAACCTTGAGATCGTCCCTGACCGTCTCACATTGCTGAAACTTGGGAAGAAGCCTGGGGAAAGCTTCCGAGAATTTGGGTTCTGCTAGAGAGAGCAAGTGGCAAGAGTTGATCCTTCGATGAGAGAGGGGGAGATGGTGGACTACTTTCTGCAGACTCTGGAGCCAACTTACTTCGGTTATTTGGTGACGTCAGTTGGCAAATGTTTCAACGAAGTAGTAAAAATGGGCGGTATGATCGAAGAGGGACTTAAGTTCAATAAAATCCTGAGCTATTCGGCGATTAAAGCAACCACTCAGGCCATCCAGAGCGGCACGGGAGGTGCGCTCGGAAAGAAGAAAAGGGAAGATGTCGCAACAGTCAAGGCATGTACTTGGTCCAGATCCAAAGGTCCCCCCCTCACTACCAACCTAGACCCCATCACTCAAATTACCCACACATTCCATACGGCCCTCCACAGCCCTACTACCCACCACAAGAGCCACACTTCTCTGTCCATCACGCCCAAACTTACACCCAGCCTCCGGCTCGCCCGCAATGGCGTGCGCTAGCTCCCCATAATACATATCCACCTCCATAAAATACATATCCACCCCCACAAAACACATATCCACCTCCACAAAACACATATCCACCACCAAGGGCCTACAGGAATCCTTCGGGACCAGGCTTCCGTGGGAATCAGACCTTCAGGAATTAAAGGGTGCAGAGGCAGAGAACATTCACTCCGCTGGGAGAAACTTATACTACTCTGTTCTACAAATTGAGGCAGTTAGGCCTATTGAGTCCTGTGGAGCCCAAATTGCCAAATCCCCTTCCCAAAAATCTGGACCACTCGGTAAGCTGTGAATATTGTTCGGGGGCTCCCGGGCATGATACTGAGAAGTGTTGGAAGTTGAAGACTGCCGTACAAGATCTTATTGACACAAATAGGATCGAGGTCCAGGATCCAGAGGCACCTAACATCAATCAGAACCTGTTGTCGGCACACCATGAAGCCCACATAATCAAACTAGTGCACGAAGGAGGGAAGCTCAAGAAGCCCTCACAAACGGTAATGATGATTCGTGCCAGTCCGAAAGAAAAGTTGATCAGTGGAAACGTGGTAGTACAGTCGGAAAGGGTAGAAGGCAAGCCAGTGGTGGTGATAGGGAAGAGTTCATCTGATGTTGCCAAGAATCCAGAGCCGGTCAAAGTAACAGTGCAAGGGATATCAAGCAAGCCAGTAGCCGTGAAGGGGGCATGTATAGGACCAGTTGTTATCAGGCCAGTAATGCAGTTGCCGATAATCAACGAGAAAGTTGTGCCATAGAGCTACAGTCAGGTAATGGTAATGCATAAGGGAAGGAAGTTGTGGAAGAAATATGTGAGACACAGGGGTTAACTCGTTCAGGAAGGTGTTTTGCCCTCGCAGAGTTAAGAAGGGTCAATCTAGTAGCGACGAAGAATCCAGTTACCGAGGAAGAGGCGGAAGAATTTTTTAAAGAAAATGGCGCGAGATTACTCCATTGTCGAGCAATTGAGGAAGACCCCGACACAGATCTCATTGTTATCCTTGTTGATCCATTCAGATGAGCACCGTCGGGTATTAATGAAAATTCTGAACGAAGCCCATATTCCGGATAAGATCTCTGTGAACCATCTGGATAAAATAGCAAACAAGATTTTCGAGGTCAACAGGGTCACTTTTTCAGACGATGAGTTGCCCGTGGAGGGTACAGAACATAATAGAGCCCTTTATTTGACTGTGAAGTGTGAAGACTCGGTAGTCACTCGAGTATTGATTGATAATGGTTCCAGTGTCAATATCTATCTTTTGGCCACATTGAACAAACTAAAGGTCGATGGTGACAGGATTCACTAGAACAACATCTATGTTCGAGGGTTTGATGGTGGTGGTACAGACACAGTGGGTGACATCATACTTGAATTGACAATTGGTCCAGTCGAGTTCACCATGGAGTTTCAAGTGTTGGACGTGGCAGTGTCATATAATCTTCTGTTGGGGCGACCCTGGATCCACGCCGCCAAAGCAGTGCCTTCTACATTACATCAGATGGTCAAATTCGAGTGGGATAGGCAAGAGATTGTAGTACATGGGGAAGACAATACAAACGCCGTAAGTGATACCATCGTACCCTTCATAGAGATTGACGATGAAAAGGGGTCGTGGGTTTACCAGGTTTTGATACGGTTTCAGTGGACAAAGTTCCCGAAGGTGAAAGCATCCCACTTCCCAAAATAGCAGCTGCAACTGTCATGGTAGCCTCGGAGATGTTGAAGAACGGGTTTGTGCCAGGCAAAGATTTAGGGGCTGATCTTCAGGGTATTGTTCAGCCGGTTTCTTTGCCCAAAAATATGGATACCTTTGGGTTAGGGTTCAAGCCTACAGCGGCGGATGTGAGACGGGCCCGCAAGTTGAAGAAAAGAGTCTGGGTCCTTCCCAAGCCAATCCCGCGCCTATCCAGATCATTTGTCAGAATAGGTATCAGAAAGTTGTCGGTCCCAAAAGTTCTCGGACCACTGATTGGGTCAGATGGAGATTTGAATGAGGGCTTTGAAAGGCTGTTCGCTAATGTCAACATGATAGAAGCTGGAGAAGGGTCCAGTAGGTTAGATGTACAGTTTGTGGGGCCTAGGGCAAATATCAACAATTGGATGGCTACTCCCCTTCCTACCCGGAGGGAGTCTTGGTAGTGGGCTCTGATTTTTCTTTCTTGTCTTTTTGGATTATTCCAGGGTTGTAATCCAGTTTTGTTTTGTATTCGGCAAAGTGTGAAACTCTGTTATCCCGTATTTTAATAAAGTGAAAGCTTTTGTTCTTCTTATTTTGTTTTAACTTTGTTTTCTTCTTTTCTCTTTCTGAACAGTTCTCTTTATATTGGTTCTAATGACATGGCATGCATAACGGATCTTCAACCCAGTCTAAGAAATCAATCTGATTTCGGACTAATTGTGCAAGAGGTCGATTATGATGATGAATCGGAATACGATGAGGATGAAGCCTTCGAAGAGATAAACAGAGAGTTAAGCCAGTTTGAGGAGAAATCCAAACCCAACTTAAATGACACAGAAGCCATCAATTTAGGGGATGCAGATGATATCAGGGAAACTAAAATAAACATCCACATTGCTCCAAATATCAGGGAAGAACTAATCAAAGCACTTATTGAGTTCAAAGACGTTTTTGCATGGTCGTATGATGACATGCCGGGGTTAAACATGGATTTAGTGGTTCACAAATTGCCCATTAACCCGGCATGCCCTCCCGTCAAGCAGAAATTGAGGAAGTTCAAAACAGACATGAGTGGAAGATTAAAGAGGAAGTAACCAAGCAGCTACAAGCAAAGGTTATTCGGGTCACTTTATATCCTGATTGGTTGGCTAACATGGTGCCAGTGCCGAAGAAAGATGGGAAGATTAGGGTGTGTGTCGATTACCGCAATCTGAACAGGGCAAGCCCAAAGGATAACTTTCTATTACCCAACATCCATATCTTGGTCGATAATTGCGCCGGATGTGAGATCGGTTCTTTTGTGGATTGCTATGCTGGGTATCATTAGATTCTGATGGATGAAGAAGATGCGGAAAAGACGGCTTTCATTACGCCGTGGGGGACTTATTGCTACTGGGTAATTCCATTTGGTTTGAAGAATGCTGGGGCAACGTACATGAGAGCAATGACTATTGTGTTTCATGACATGATACACAAAGAGATTGAGGTATACGTGGACGATGTGATCATAAAATCCAAGCATCAGGAGGACCACGTAGCAGACCTAAGGAAGTTTTTCCAAACACTTCGAAGGTATGATATTAAGCTTAATCCGGCCAAATGTGCATTTGGTGTTCCATCTGGAAAGCTGTTGGGATTAATAGTCAGTCGGCGAGGTATTGAGTTGGACCCGTCAAAGATCAAATCCATCCAAGATTTGCCACTGCTGAAGAACAAGACAGAAGTAATGAGTCTGTTGGGAAGGTTGAATTATATCAGCAGGTTTATTGCTCAACTCACAGCAACTTGTGAACCCATTTTTCGGCTACTGAAGAAAGATGTTGCGGTAGAATGGACGGCAGAATGTCAGGAAGCATTTGACCAAATCAAAGGATATTTATCAAATCCACCTGTGTTGGTTCCACCTGAGCCAGGAAGACTGTTAATTCTTTATCTAACGGTCCTGGAGAATTTGTTTGGTTGCGTACTGGGGCAGCACGACATTACGGGAAGGAAGGAGCAAGCCATCTATTATCTCAGCAAGAAGTTTACATGCTATGAGGTTAAGTACATTCAACTCGAGAAGACATGTTGCGCCCTAACTTGGGTGGCCCAGAAATTGAAGCATTATCTGTCATCATATACTACTTATCTCATTTCACGCTTGGATCCACTGAAGTATATTTTCCAGAAGCCTATGCCTACAGGGAGATTGGCAAAATGGCAGATATTACTCACAGAATTCGACATCGTATATGTGATGAGGACGACCATGAAGGCCCAAGCATTGGCTTATCACTTGGCTGAGAATCCTGTTGATGAAGAATACGAGCCCTTGAGAACGTATTTTCCTGATGAAGAAGTGATGCATATAGATGAGTTGGAAATAACCAAGGAACCAGGATGGAAGCTTTTTTTCGATGGAGCCGCAAATGCGAAGGGAGTTGGAATAAGAGCGGTACTTATTTCTGAAATAGGACATCATTATCCTGTTACGACTCAGCTGCGTTTCTATTGTACCAATAGCATGGCTGAATATGAGGCATGCATTTTGGGCTTACGGTTAGCTGCAGACATGGATGTCCAGGACGTCTTGGTTTTGGGAGACTCGGACCTCCTGGTGCATCAGATTCAGGGTGAATGGGAAACAAGGGATTTGAAGCTTATACCATATCGACAATGTTTGCACGATCTGAGTAAGCAATTTCGATCAGTGGAGTTCAGACACATCCCAAGAGTTCATAATGAGGTTGCCGATGTTTTGGCCACCTTAGCATCGATGTTGCACTACCCAGACAAAATTCATATTGACCCGTTGCATATTCAGGTTCGTGATCAGCATGCTTATTACAACATGTTAGAGGAAGAACTGGATGGCGAACCATGGTTCTATGATGTCAAGGAATACCTCAGGATAGGGATATACCCGGACCAGGCCACCGGAGATCAAAAGAAATCCATTCGGCGATTGGCAAATGGATTTTTCCTCACTGTAGGAATGTTGTAAAAAAGAACACCAGATTTGGGATTACTGAGATGTATAGATGCTGGTCAAGCCGCGACAGTTATGACAGAGGTACATGCTGGAGTTTGTGGGCCACATATGAGCGGATATGTATTGGCGAAGAAGATTCTTCGAGTAGGGTTTTATTGGCTCACTATGGAGCGTGATTGTATCAGTTTAGTGCGGAAATGCCATCAGTGTCAAATACACGGAGATCTGATTCATTCTCCGCCAACAGAATTGCATACAATGTCAGCACCATGGCCATTTGTTGCATGGGGCATGGATGTCATTGGACCGATTGAGCCGGCAGCTTCTAACGGTCATAGGTTCATTCTGGTCACCATCGATTATTTCACCAAGTGGGTTGAGGCTAAAACTTTCAAGTCGGTAACCAAGAAGGCAGTGGTGGATTTCGTTCATTCCCATATCATCTGTAGATTTGGGATCCCCAAAGTGATCATCACGGACAATGGCGCTAATCTTAACAGCAGTTTGATGAAAGAAGTATGTCAACAGTTCAAGATTACACACCGTAATTCCACCCCGTATCGTCCCAAGGCGAATGGCGCGGTTGAGGCAGCCAACAAGAACATAAAGAAGATATTGAGGAAGATGGTAGAAGGGTCCAGGCAATGGCACGAAAAGTTGCCATTTGCATTGTTGGGATATTGTACTACTATCCGCACTTCAGTAGGTGCAACTCCTTATTTGTTGGTATACGAAACTGAAGCAGTGATACCGGCAGAAGTAGAAATTCCGTCCCTTCGGATTATCGCTGAGGCTGAGATTGATGATGATGAATGGGTCAAAGCCCGATTAGAGCAGTTGAGCTTGATTGATGAAAAGAGATTGGCAGCAGTATATCATGGCAGTTGTATCAAAAGAGGATGGCAAGAGCATATAATAAGAAGGTGCGTCCCAGAAAATTTGAAGTGGGCCAGCAAGTGCTGAAACGCATCCTGCCACATCAGGCTAAGGCAAAGGGCAAGCTCGCCCCGAATTGGCAAGGGCCATTCATTGTAACCAGAGTGTTGTCCAATGGCGCTTTATGTTTAACAGATATCGAAGGGAAATGCGTCGACATGGCTATCAATTCTGACGCAGTTAAGAGATATTATGTATGATTTCTTTTGATTGTAATTGTTGTTTGTTTGCACTTGGCATAGTTTCGAAAAATGAAATGACGGAGGCAATTTGTTCTTCCATCCAAATACTTCAACCTTTGCTTCCCCTTTTGAGCCTTATTTATTCTTTCATACCCCTCTTTTGGAATCAGTAATGAACATGAAAGAAAAAGAGAAGAGAAAAAATAATGATAATAAAGACAAAAGAAAAGTCACAAGAAAAACAAAGGAATTGGGAACTACGTTTGACCTGATTCCTCAAAGAAGGATACGTAGGTGCCTCACGGCTCGGTCATAGGGTAACAAAAGACAAAAAAAAATCTCCAAACAAGAAAAATTGGGGCAGAAGTTGGGTTTATAATTTTGGGAAGGAAGTTTGATTCCAAGAGTTGTAATGTGTTACCCATCAAAATTATTTTGAACCTTTTTTATACCTTTTTTTCCTTTATGCATACACGAAAACCCATATTGATGTCCAAAAAAGACCTCCCGATCAGTATCCGAGAAGTGTCAAGTCATGCAAACGGAAGTCGAGAATAATACTCTGATCCCTAGTAGAGAAGAGGATCATAAGCTGGAAATGAATTGTTAGCCGAAAGAATCCCCAGCAGAGAGAGTCATATCGGTAACACTCCGATCCCCAGCTGGAAAAAATAAAATAAAATGAGAGAGTCTTATCGGTGAAAACCTCCACAGGCACCATAAGGCAACGTAAGTTGAGAGAAATAAAACGAGAGAGTCTTATCGGTGAAAACCTTCACAGGCACCATAAGATGACGGGAGTTGAGAGAAATGAAAGAGTCTTATTAGTGAAAACCCCTCAAAGGGCACTATGAGGCGACAAGACGAGATTGGCTGAAATGATCCGCATTTGGTAAAACATTGAGTGCTTGTTTATCCCCAGTAAGATGAGGCCGTCCGAAAGGTTGATTGATACAAGTGGACTGGGTTGATTAATTCGAAATGCACGACATGATCGTTGGGATCGGTTATATCATTCAGATAAGTTCTTTTCTTTCCTTTTCCCCAGCATTTGTTCAGAAAGATTTCTTCTTTTTCTATCTTTTGAAATCATCACTTTTTCATTTCTTGGTCTAAAGACTTTATCTCCCCAACAGTTTGTTTTGAAAAGAATTTTCAGAGCTTATTACCAGTTGCCAAGGTGGTGCAAAAACACAATGTAGATAGGACGGGCCAAAGATAAGGCGACAAAGCAAAAAGAAGTTTGTGGTAAGACCAAATGATGAATGGGTCTAGATTCCAAGAGGACCGAATTTCCAGGGAAAGTTGGAGAAAAACAGAAAAACAACAGTTGAAAAGTTATGGATCAAATTCCAAGAGGATCCCCAACAGATTTGCGAGATGCATGAACAACTCCGACAGATTATTGACCAAGTTCCGCGATAGTCAGACAACACAGAGCGGGGAAGGAAGAGAAAAGAAAAATCATCCCCGACAGGAATATCATCCCCAGCAAATAATATCATCCCCAGCAAGTTTTGTAATAAAGCGCAAAGCAGGGTAAGGAAAAAACCATCCCCAGCAGGAGTGGCACAACCACTCACCACGTTTTAAACTAACAAATTTTTCTTTGATTTGAAGTAGGGAAAGGAAATGTTATTGACAGCGGGAAGACATGGCCACAAAGAAGATTATCAAACTGGGGCAGAAAATTTTCTCTCATTGTAATAATTTACTTGAAATCAGATAGCCACTTGGGGAAATATGGAAGATAACACAAGTTTTGAAGGAAGTGGAATCCCCAGCAGTTTACGGGAGAGGGCAATACAAGTTTTAAAGAAAGCAATCTTGGAAGAAGCAAGATAACCCGAGTTTTAAGGGTAGTGGTCTTTGAATCAGTATCATCCCCACCATTGTTAAAAGGAGGAAAGTAACTAGTCTTAAAGAAGGAAGATAATTCCCCAGCAGTGTTATCCCCGGCAGGTTTCAGAGAAGTGAGAACACCAGTTTGAGGGACGTAATTGCTGAAGAAGTCAGGAGCCCGCCTGTAGAATTGAGGTTGTTTATTTTAAGTTGGAGTCAGGAGCCCGCCTGGAGAATGGAGGTTGTTTAATTTTAAGTTGGAGTCAGGAGCCCGCCTAGAAAATGGAGGCTGAATTATTTTTAAGTTATTGTTGGAGTCAGGAGCCCGCCTGGAGAATGGAGGCTGATTTACTTTCAAAATTGTTGTTGGAGTCAGGAGCCCGCCTGGAGAATGGAGACTGATTTATTTTCAAAGTTGCTGATGAAGTCAGGAGCCCGCCTGGAGAATGGAGGCTGAATTATTTTTAAGTTGTTGTTGGAGTCAGGAGCCCGCCTAGAGAATGAAGACTGATTTACTTTCAAAGTTGTTGTTGGAGTCAGGAGCCCGCTTGGAGAATGGAGGATGTATTATTTTTAAATTGTTTATTGAAGTCAGGAGCCCGCCTGGAGAATGGAGGTGTTATATTTTTAAGTTGTGTTAGAAGTCAGGAGACCGCCTGTAGAACGGAGTTTGTTATAATTAAAGTTGACGAAATCAGGAGCCCGCCTGGAGAATTGAGGTATTATATTTTTAAAGAAGTAGCTGAAGTCAGGAGCCCGCATGTAGAACGGAGGTTGTTATATTTTAAGTTAAAGGAGTTATGAGCCCGCATGTAGAACGGAGGTTGTTATATTTTAAGTTGAAGAAGTCAGGAGCCCGCTTGCTCGAACGGAGGCTGTTATATTTGAAGTTGAAGAAGTCAGGAGCCCGCCTGTAGAACGGAGGTTGTTATATTTTAAGTTAAAGGAGTCAGGAGCCCGCCTGTGGAACGGAGGTTGTTATGTTTTAAGTTGAAGAAGTCAGGAACCCGCCTGGAGAATGGAGGTGTTATATTTTTAATTTATAGTTGAAGTCAGGAGCCCGCCTAGAGAATCGAGGTGTTATATTTTTAATTTATAGTTGAAGTCAGGAGCCCGCTTGGAGAATCGAGGTGTTATAGTTTTAAGTTGTTGAAATCAGGAGCCCGCTTGGAGAATAGAGGTGTTATATCTTTAAGTTGCACTTGAAGTCAGGAGCCTGCCTGGAGAATGGAGGTATTATATTTTTAAGAAGTTGTTGAAGTCAGGAGCCCGCTTGGATAATGAAGGTGTTACGTCTTAAAGAAATAGTCGAAGTCAGGAGCCCGCCTGGAGAATGGAGGTATTACATTTTGAGTTGTAGTCGAAGTCAGGAGCCCGCATGTAGAATGGAGATTGTTATATTTTAAGTTGAAGCAGTCAGGAGCCCGCTTGTTAGAGCGGAGGTTGTTATATTTGAAGTTGATGAAGTCAGGAGCCCGCCTGGAGAATGGAGGCTGCATTATCTTTAAATTGTTGTTGAAGTCAGGAACCCGCCTGGAGAATGAAGGCCGTATTATCTTCTTTTTTTTAAAGTCAAGCTGGAGTCAAGAGCCCGCCTGTAGAACAGAGGAAATAAATTTCAAGATTGAGGTCAGGAGCCAGCCTGTAGAATGGAGGTGGTTAAATTTTAAAGTTGTTGCATTCAGGAGCCCACCCGTAGAACGGATGCGTTACTTTTTAAGTTGTTAAAGTCAGGAGCCCGCCTGCAGAACAGAGGAATACATTTCAAGATCAAATTAGAGGTCAGTAATACGGAGGGTTACAACAAAAATATCCCCAACATGAATCCCATTTCAGAAATCTGAAAGAAGACTGCAAGAGCAAGTCGAAGATAGATAAGATTCTGTAATTATTAGTCTAGTCTAGCTTTTTGTTTTCTTTCTAGCAATGGTGTAATAAGGAGGTCGGAAAGCAGTAGTAACAGCATGCAACAGCAGTAACAGCAACATCGCAGTCCCATGGTAGTCCCAGCTACCAAAACTTCCCGAACTACATTAACTTGATTCCCTTCTAGCCAGGGATATGTAGGAAACCTTTGAAGCAAAGGTTCAGTTAAATCTTTTCAAAAATGCTTCACACGGAATATTCCAACGGGCAAAAATCGCTCGTATCCGCTCACTTTATCTTTGCACGAAAACTCTTTGTGTTTTCGGACAAATAGGGGCAGCTGTGAGCACGTGATTTTTGCCCTATGAGAACTACTCCCAAAAATTCAAAATAAAATGGTTTTGTGTTGTTTGTGATTTATTTGTATTTTGTTTGTGCATGTTTATTTCTACTTTAATTAAGAAAAATATAAAAATATGTGTTGCATGTGCATTTAGGATTTAATTTTACAATTTAGGAATTAATTAAACAATCAAGTTCGTTTTACAAAATGGAAAAATCACAAAAAATATGTACTTTGAATTTTTGCATTTAATGTCCGAATTGTGTGATTTTATCTTTATTTGATGTTTAATTTCGTGTGATAGCTATTATTAAGAGTTAATGTTTTAGTTAATTGTCAATTTTATAATTTAATTAGGATTTTTAGTTGAAAAGGAAGTAAAAGAAAATGAAAGAAAAAAGAAGAAAAGAATGAGAATTGGGCCAATTTCAATGCAAAAATCAGGCCCAAATCACCCATGAACCAGGTCCAGTTGTCCCGGCCAGAGACGTCTTAAAACGACGTCGTTTGGTCACTCTTAATCAAGGCCGTTGGATTAAATCGATCCAACGGTTGAGATTCAATCTCCCTTACCCATTCCCAAACCCGACCCGTTACCCGGATCCAGCCACCCCCCCACTTAAACCAAACTATGTCGTTTCCTATCAGTAAAAGGATCCATGCCATTAATCGTGCTTGATCCAACGACCAGGATTAAACCACCCCCTCCGTATATATATCCAACCTCTCACCTCACACCTCCCCTAAGCCATACCCCCTTTTCATTGTCTCTTTCAGAGACAAACCAAACGACCATGAAACTAACACCCCTAGAGCACCTAACCACCCTCTCCACAAATCCCTTACCTGTTTTGCTCGAATCAGCCTGTGGCTTCTCGAATCTTCAATCGATGATTCGAGCAAAACTTGAAACCCACCCCAACTAGTCCCAAACTCATACCAAGGCACCCCCTGACCTCTCTCGTCACCAAACCACTGTTGATTTGGTTCGAATCAAACCGGAACCGTTCGAACCCCAAATCAAACCCCAAGAATCCTAGAAAACCAAAGGCTGGAGTTGGTCCGAATTAGAGGAATTTGGGTGTCCAATGGACCTTAGTCGAAGTGTTCTCAGTTGAGAACACTCGATTAAGGTCCGTTTGACCTCAAAAAGTTCGAGTCAATGGTTCGACCTGGGTTCGTCCAGTTTCTATTTTGTTAAGGTACCTTTTTCTCCTTTCTTGTTCTATTTGGTTATGGTTAATTGTGTTTAGTTAGTTATAATCCAGTCTTGTTCATTGTTCTTTCTTCTTCTCCATCAGACCTTTTATTTGGTCCAATTTTATCATTGCTTCTGTTTGTTGTCGATTGTTATATGTTATAGTTTGTGTAACCGATTGAATAAGTGTCGTCGATTAGTCTGGTATGCTTGAATGTTAGATTAGCATGATAATAGTCTAATTTGTGGTTCATTCTTGTCAGTTTCCCTCCTGCCTCGTTTGTGTTCTAAAGTTTGTATTAAAATGAGCTTGTTGGTATATTTGAACTTAGAAATGAGCCTGTTGGTATATTCAGTTCATTAAACTGGATTTATTGGTCATTTGTTATCCTGAATCTGTCAATCCCCTTAAGGCTCTTCTGGCTGTTTTTTCTTTTGTATTCCAATCTGACTAAGGCATATGCTCGTCTAGTTGATTTCAGTTCATCTGTTGTTGAGCTAAATATGATTGGTTCCCCAACATAGTTAGTTCAATATGTGCTGCCCTGAACCCTTGGTCTTCATTTTAATGCCATTTTATTTAATATCTTGAATTACTAACTGATTTGAATTTGTTATAGCTGTTGTAGTTTATTGGATTCAGCTTAGTTAGTTGGTAGGTTTGAATAGGTTAGAGTTGAAAGGTTCAATGCAGAGTGAAGGGGGTTGGGTAGGATAGTAATTTCAGGGGCTTTAGGAGGGTAATTTGGGAATTGAAAAGTTTAAAAATGGCTAGTTTAGAACACTTTATGAAAAGCAATGAAGTGACTAACTGTATGAGTCAAAATCTGACTAAGGATATTCGACACGAAGTGGTATTACTAAAAGTAATTTGGCCGAGGTCGACTAATGACTAATGAAACTCACCGCCGAGCAGTCGATCATGGTCGAGGTCGAGTGTTAGAAGAATCAGTAACAACTAGTTTAGTAACAGGATTTTAGAGAGAATATTCCATTGAATATTCCCTTTCTTGTACTTTTAGGGTTAATCAGAGGTATGCCCCTTATAAATAGAAAGAGAGATAAGGTGATTCATGTAATATTCTCTGATAAGAACACTTTATGAAAAACAGACTTTCTCTCTAGATTGAATACAAATACTACCTTTATAGAGAGATTCGATCCTCTATTATTTTTCCCCTTTTCCACCAGATCCGAGATGGCTCCAAATATTCTGATCTTTATCTATCATTCATCCTTGTCGGAAGAAGGAATCATCCACCTCATTCAATATTGGGTTAAACATTCCCCCTATTTACTCTAGTGCCATTTATTTTCATTTGTTGCTTCTTATTTTTTCCTCATTAATAGTCTTAAAACATTAAATGTTCCTTGCGTTTGATCTGCTATTAGTATCGCACTACATTATTCTCATTAATCGGTTATAGATTAGAAGTTATTATTATTAACTAAGTTTAACCCCCCCATTACATACATTTAGTTAGTTTAATCAAAGATCTATATTTTTGGTCAAACATATAAAGGTTATATTCACTTTGTGCTCATGTACTGTGTTGTAAGCATGTGTCACGTAATTAGATAATTTCCTTCCTTTCTTGTATAGTGGGCCGAACGCCTCGTCAATATAATATATGCATATATGGTTCGTGCTACTCGACCCTCGACAGTGTATATATCATTCTGGATCGGACTGAACGACCTTGCATAATCGTGACACTAGCAATCTGAATATTCACGCGATTATCCTTCCTCGGATGCCTGGCATTTTATTGGTATTTCTTATCCTTTTGATATTGGCACTTGATATATCTGAGTTGTTGAGGTAGAATATAAGACTAGGAAATTCACACCTTTAAATTTTTTTATGGAAGATTATGTAACTTATATATTTATCACATTATTATTATTTGCTTCATATCTGCTTATGATTTATTATATTGCTTTATTGGACCTCTAGTAAGTGTCGATGTCGACCCCTCGTCACTACTTCTCTGGGGTTAGGCTAGATACTTACTAGGTACGCATTGATTTATGTACTGTTGCTACACTTTTGCACTAAATGTGCTGGATCTGACTGGTTCAATTTGTGGTTATCTTGGCGCGTAGGTGCAACTACTGAGGAGACTTTATGCTGAGATGCATTTCAGGCTACGCCTCGCAGGCCACAGAGTCTCCATTGTACTACTTAGTCTATCCTGTCTTATTTACATTCTGGACAGATGTTGTATTATTATCGTACTCCTTCGCTAAAGCTCATGCACTTGTGACACCAGGTTTTGGGATGTTCTAGATGTTGTGGTGATTATACTTAGCATTTACACACTTTTATTATCTATTCAATTAAAGTGTAAATTTCCATGATTTTAATGCGTTGATTTCTTTATTTGGTAAAATGTACGATTTCGAAAATAATAAAATGCATAATCAAGTTGGTAGTTTACCGTTGGCTTGCCTAACGGCGACTTGGGCGCCATCACGACCTATAGTGAATTTTGGGTCGTGACATCTACACCATCCTATCAAGGGTCACACCTTAAGAAAGAGTATTAATGTAATTAATATGACTCTATTATACACGATTTAATTTGTATAATTTGGTTAGATCCATAGTTATATAGGAAAATTATCAGTTATTTTCATTTATAAGTAGTTATTATAAAAATTAGTCAATTCATAAAATATTACTAATATTATCTAGAATATTACCAATATTTGCCAATAGCTATTTATAGCCAAAAAAATGTTAATTTTATGCTTTTTTTGAGTGAGTGTTATTAAAATAGACTTAGTACATCTTAAGGAGTCCGAATCTCAATTTTGGGATGATTTGGTGGAGTTTTGAGGTAGTTTGAATTGAAAATTCAATGTGGAAGATGAAACATAAAAAGGAAAAATTGATATGTTTATCATAGTATGTATCATTTGTGTATCACGTATGCATTATATTTATATCGAATGTGTATCACATGTATTTCCATGTATACCTGTGTGTGATACATGCATGATACATGTTTGATGCATGTGTCGCATAAGAGTTTTTTGAACTCGATTTTAACTACGAATTTTGATTCCAAATTAGTCCAAATCACCTTCAATTTTCCTCAAAATTTGTATATTGACTTATCTATATGTTTCAATGAATTTCAATCATACCCATTGCAAAAGGTCATTTTTTGCTTAAAATTTTAGAATATTGTATATATATATTTTCTTGTATTTCATTACCTTGTTTGCTATCTCATCCATGAATTTTTCTTTCTATATTGAATCTAATATTACTTATCACGCTTAAAAATATGGAATGAGATATTTGTATGCGATTCTTGGAGAGAAAGAACCTTATTTATTTGGGTTTTCAATTTTTATATGTGCTTGGTTAGTTTTGGTAAATATATGATTAATGGCTAGAGGTTGGTAAGTTGGAACTTATTTGGAATATTTATGTAAGATTCCCTTATATAAAAATGACCCTCTATAGCCCCTCAAAATTTTAATGGCCCATGTTTTTTTCTATTGACACGAAATATTCCTCTCGCCCAAACATATTACATCTAATAGCCTGACATGTCTATTTTGTATATTTTTTGTATAGTGACAGTCTATTTTGTATATATTTTGTATAGTGACAGTCTTTAATATATTTTTTGTATAGAGACAGTCTATTTAGCATATTTTTGTATAGTGCAGTCTATTATATATAAATTGTACAATGACAGTCTATTTTGTATAGTGGCAGTCTATTTAGTATATTTTTTGTATAGTGATAGTCTACTGTACATAAATTGTATAGTGACAGTCTATTTTAGTATATTTTTTTATATAGTGACAGTCTATTTGTCACGCCCCGAACCTGGGGGGCGAGACTGGCACCCGATGCCTCGCCTATCCTTGCGTACCAACTTGCAACTAAGGGACTCTGAACATATAATATCATACTTTGGCCATGGGCCACACTGCAAGGCAATTTGCAAACACTGACTAAACATCAATATAAAGCTGGACCGACAAGCCCGTCATAAATACTACAACTAGCAAACCAATCAAAATATATATACAAGGCCTACAAGCCCAACATACTGCACTAACTGATAGGATATGTCTACAAGCCTCTACTGATGGATATACAGTGATTGAAACAGGGCCCCGGCCTACTCATAACACATATGCATATATACACAAGATGTACATAAGCTCTAGACCCGGCAACTCCGAAGGGCATGGAGCTTACTGATCAAGCTGAACTCGGGCAACACCTAATGAGGAAGTCTATCAGTCTGTCTGCCTGAACCCGCACACATGAAATGCAGTGCTCCTATAAAGAGATGTCAGTACGAAATAATGTACCGAGTATGTAAGGTAATATATCGAAATTTGAAACTGAATTGATAATTTAATAACTGAAAGTAACTGGGAGTCAAAGACAATCTGAAGATATGCTCACTTACTGATACTAATTCAACTCTCTCAATATAGTAAGTAAAATAATTGTCCGACTTTATAAAGCTCAGTATATATAACTGCTCTGCCATAGTAGGCTCGCTCATAGGTGTTCGACCATACTAGGCTTTGTATCTCGGCCATGCTGGGCTCGCTCATAGGCGCTCATCCACAGTAGGCTCGATATATAACTTACCATCTGATTAGAGGTTGCCCAATATGGGCTTGCCCACCGATTATAGCTCGATGGTGGTGAAAATACTGTAATAATGTATATATATATATATATAGACCTCTGCTCTCTTGACTGGAAGAAGACAATACTTAATTGAATATAAAGTCCCGATAAGGGAGAATACTATAACTTATGATAGTAGGATAATGTATATAAATTCGGGAGTTTGAACTTCTCTTTATGCCTCATTATCAAACACATGTAGTTACGAGATCGTGCCAAAATGAAGGAAGGGCTTAGCCTTAACATACCTGAACCGATTCTCTTGACAATCCCTTTAACATACATCAATTGGGACAAATCACATAACGGTGGATCGAAGTAGGGTAAAATCCATATGATATTCTTGAGAAAGATTGCAACGTACTCCCTTAGAATCGCAAAACCCCGTTGCTATTACCTTATGAAATCTCGTATGAATTTTTGTGGCAAATTCCGTATGATTGCTTTGTGAATTTGATCATGATCTTGTATGATCTTTGAAGCTTCATCCGTAAGTTGTAGTCATAGCCTTTTCATTTTGTAGTCATAAGGCTTAATAACATCTTTTAATAAAAAATGAGATAAGGTAATTACTTTAAATGTTGTCGCCTTTCAAAGTGACTTAAGAGTCATCAAATAGACATATATTGCTGCCACGTTTTTGTCTTGATTAAGCTTATCCACAAAATTCTTAATTAACTTGTTAATTCCCTATTAACCAATAATTACCCAATTATCTACATAATTAGGAATTATCTCAAATTACTTAAAATACTACTCACTTTTAATACACTTTGTACACCTTAATATTATGATCATGTGGTACCTTGTATGGCACTAGTCCATAAATACGTGGTATTATATCTTGGACCGTATTTTTTCTCAAAATGTCACATTTCGACGAAAACTCATTTCCTTCGATTCGCTTACCCTCTCACCTTCAGAAATTTACTTATCACTTGTTTGAAATAGCATAATACTTATAATTCCAAAATAATCTCGCTCCTGAACTTATGTCGATTAACTTACGATGAAATTTTAACGTACAAAAATGCGGGATGTAACATTAATCGGCTCCAACCCTATACTACTATAGAGTGACAAGAGAGGTCGATGCAGCTTTTACCCGAAAGGTCAGGATCGAATCCACAAAGATCTAAGATAGGTTTGGAATTGGGTTCCTATCTAATCTAGCAATGTGCGATGTTCTTAATTGCACTTCCAATTATTTCCTAGACTTAGTCTCTCTTTATCAAGAAGAGCATAAGTCAAAAAGGCACAAATCAGTGTTTGCAACCACCAATTCAACATTTAAAGTATAAATCAATCCAAATATCATTCACCCATAAATATTTAAGCCCTAAAATTGAAGAGCCATTAAATACCCACACTAGGGTTGAGCCACAACCCTAGCTAATGGGTTTAGCTACTCATAATCAAAGAAAAAATCAAAGATTTAGATAAAATATAAGCCATATAAAGTAATTACAAGATTAAATTCTAAGATTAATTACTAAAGATGTTCTAAAATTACTCAAAAAGGCTAAAAACGGCTGTTCACGTGCTCTCCCAAACAACAAATGACCTAAAAATCTGAAAAAGAACTATTTACACACAACTAAAATTTTCAAACAAAAATGCCCCTACGGAGGTTCCGTTGACAGCAGAAATAGACCCCTGAAGCGCTATGACTACCGCGGCCACGCAAAAGCAAGTGCGGACCGCAGTCTTCAATTTTTAGCTTTACTTTTGATTCTCTGATTCTTGCTTCCGCTGAGGGCAATAACTTGACCGCTGCCGCGTCAGAGACATCGCTTCCATGCAATTTCACCGCGGGCAGTGGTAACTTGTTAAGCCCAAAATGTAACTCTCTGAACCTTTCCACTTCTGAGAGCGAAATCAAGACCGCCTCAGCGGTGGACCCCCCGCGTCCGTGTTTGTTTCTTCGCTGTCAATGCTCTTTTGACTCAACTTTGAAGTTGTGCAGGTTTCACTCCTTTTTGAGCTAGTTATGATTTTCTTGACTCTTTTTGACCAAACACTGCAAGCAAGCACAATAAGTTAGCTTTTGGGAATACTTTTACACACTTTTAATCCAAAACCTAAGCAAAAAGGAGCATAAAATAGGCTAGAATTCTTAGTTATCAATTTCCCCATACTTAAGCTTTTGCTTATCCTCAAGCAAACAAAGTAATTCTCACCTCCTCAAGATGAAAGAAAGGAAAATTTCTGTTGTCCTAAAGTAACCTCATCAAGAATCAATTGGGACTGACAATTACCCTCAACTCAAATGCATTATTAACAATACACAACCTTTTTAGCACCATGACTTTAGTGCGATACAAAAGTATCAAGCGTTGACTCAACTCATCAAGAAAACTCTTTCTACTATATTGGTCATTGTGGAATCTAAACTCATACTCCTCAACTCTCCATAAGCAAACCTTACTTTTAGATTGTAGCACTCAGAACGAGGATTGTGGAAAACACGCTCACATCTCTCAAAGGAAGGTCACAAGTCCGGTTCTAAGTACCATAAGCTTGCCCTTTATGTGAGTCACCACTAATGTAAGCTCACTCAACTCAAGATCATATAGGGCTTTTGCGGGAATGTAATGAAGGCCTTTGGTTCATGGTAGGATATATTGATCTATGAAGGTTTCATCTTTCCTTAATCACTTCGTTTGCTTCATTTTGGCTCACATTTTCTTGACTCTTTGAGTCATTTACTTCTTCCTTAGGGGCTAGCGAGACATACTATCACTCTTTATTGTTCATTTCACTCCCTTTTCTTCTTTTTAATCTTTCTAAGCCTTTCATCTTTTACTTTTATTGAATCCCTTCATTTCTTCTACATTGTTCACTTTCTTTTTGACTTTTTGGCTTTTCTTTCTTTTTCTTTTTTGCCTTTCCTTTTCTTCATTTTGTACCTTTTATCACTTTTGCATTCCTCATCTCTCCCCCCAAACTTATGTTTTTTCCTTGTACTAAGTAAAGATCAGGTGCCAAAAGAGGATCATTTTAGAACGGATAAAGGCGTGTATCATGGTTATTGAAAGAATAAGGGTTATGGCTCAACGAGATTGACTAGGGATGTCATTTTTGGTGGGCTATGGATGTTTTCAAGTCTCAATTAGGATCAAGGAGAGCCTATGATCACTTCTCGAGCCGAGCTACACTTATGATTTCGCCTAGACAAACATTCAGGGCAAGTTCTAGACCTATTGGCACGGGACTTGGACTTGCAAATCAATACCTCACCACACAAGCTATAGGATTGCTAAAGAGACAGAGTCGAGGGACCACAACAACCTTAGCTAAGATTTGAGCAACAAAAATAGTTCGGAGAAATCACTCGATGATTGTTTAGTCAACACAAGAGTCTCAAGGTCACAATTGTCACCATCATATACACACCAATTTGTTTTTAACCATAAGGTCAAAGGCAAATGTATTAGACCCAAGTGAAGCTTTACCTGAGGCACTATTGCTTACTTACTACTATTTACACAAAAAAGAAAAGAAAACAGACTCAAACCCTTAAGAAGGTTGTCATACCATTCATCATCGGGAAGAGCCACCCGGTTCACACAAACTCTACCTTTGGAAAGAACCGTTGCATTAAGAAAATCAAAGGATTATTGATCACAAAACTTGCAAAATAAGAAGTTACGAACCGAAAAAGAAGCTACTAAATGAAATAAGAAGCTATGCTATTAAGGAAAATTGTAAAAGAAGTTATGAAGTAAAATACGAAAAGTAAACTAAATATGTACAATAGGGGATTTAGACGAATATACATAATGGGGAATGAATATATACATGAGAAAAGTAACTTTATATACATACCGAAATTGAAACATAAAGAAAAGTAAAAAAAATGGTAAAGTTATATACATACCAAAAGTGCAAAATAATCATAAAGAAAAAATAGTATCATTATTACAACCCAACTATAAAATCATCAAATCAAAATAGGACCACCCCCTCAAATAAAAACTAGCATTATCCTCAATACTAAATAACCAAAAATAAGATCAAAAGAGGGTTAGAGAGTAAGGAAAACTCCCTATGGGTCCTCTGTCTGCATGGGGTCTTGTGACTGGGTCTCTGGATCACCTGGCTCGGGGTCCTGTGGTTGGCCTGAGGCACCTCCGTCAGGATCCTCCAGCTCAATCTCCATATCATCAACCTGGGGCATCACTCTCCTCCTCTTGGGCTTTCCCTCAGTCTCCTGCTCCTGAACCTGCTCTGTTTGAGCTGTTGGAAGCTGGTCCTGCAATAGTAGCTCCAATGGTAAGTCGCCAACTGACTTCATTTTTTCCATCTCTGCCCTCAATTGCTTCATCGACTCCTTTGAGGCCCGAGTTTTTTTCGAGTTTCTTTGTCTGTTTGCTCAGCTCTTTAATTGATCTTCCTTGAACTGCAAGAGCATCCATGATAAGCTTTTGGTTGCCCAGGAGCTTCTTCTGGTTGTCCAAAAGCTCCTTAAGGGACTCATCCACTAAAGCTGACACCTGGGGCTGTGCGGGAACTAACTGGGATGCCACTGAACTAGATAGCACATACAACTTAGAAGTTGCTGTCTGCATCCAGTTGTTGATGCTGAAGAGTGTTTGGTTCAACCTATGAGCAGTCAACGGGTATGCTGAGGAGCATGACACTAAGGACGGCACGGAAGTAGATGGTTCAGAGGCAGGATCTGGTATGGCAGTGGGAGGCTGTGAAGTAGTGAGTACCACTGCTGGCTCTTCATACTGGCTAGTAGAAATAGTCGTTTTTCCCTTGGATCCCTTGGATTTGGGGTTGCCTGGACCTTGAAGGGTATACCATGATAAGGGCTTTTTGGGCTTTACCTTGATATCGTAATCCCTTTTCTCTACCTCCTGATCTTCCAAGTACATGGTGAGGAAGTTTGGAAAGGGGTAAGATCTATCACCCTCGTTAACCACTCTGGTGATCACCCTTGACATGATATTCCCGACATTAATCAGGAACCCCGCTATGATAGCCTTCACTATAATCGCCCGAGAAACCGGCATGTCACTGTCGTAAGTAGTGGGTTCTAGTCTGCTGCATACAAAGTTCTCCCAACCCTTTTCCTCAAAGTTTAGGGTGTTCCTCAAGATAGGAACCCCTGCTGCCAACCAAGCTGGAGTAGTATCCGGGAAAGCTAGTACTGATTCCAACCATAGGGGGGCTGCCTCATCCATAGCCACTTTCTCTAAGTACAGTGACTCATCTTCATCATTGAATCTGAGATACTCATTCAGAGTCTTCCCATCAAACTTGACCTTCAGGTTCCGCACCTTAGTCACAAATATGCCCTTCTTGATGTGGGAGGCATTAGCGTAAAATTCCTTGACTAGGTGCTCATTAGCATCTGGCACCTTGCTAGTGAAGTACTCACACCCCACTCTTTCATTGAAGTGTTGCTTCACATTGGGGTTGTGGGGTAGAAGATCCCGCTCTATGAACTTCCGTTCATGTATGAGTGACTTTTGAGGCCACCACTCCCTGAACTTGTGATATGCCAACTCATTGACAAACCTTTGTTGACACACCTCCAGGTTTCTTGTCCTTTCCACACCTCCAGTCTGGGTATCACCCCCTCTCCTGTCGTCCGGTACCTCGACATCTACATCTATGAAATCCTGTGCCGGTGACGAAGCTGTGAGTGAGGCTGAAGCTGAGGACTCACTACTCTCTGCTGATCCATCAGACAACTCAGAAGCAACATGATAAGTAGGAGAGGCTGGGGGTGTAGGCTCATTTGTCAAATAAAATCTTCCCGGGAAGTCTGGAACAGTTGTGAGCACTAAGTCACCCTCTGAGGCTTCCCGGGAGGGGACATAGTCACTTCCCTCTGAGTGGGATGCAACTCTATTTGTAGCTCTAATGTTATTCCTCATTTGCCTAATTAATTTCCGTATTTCTGGGGTTAACTTAATTTATCCTCGTCCCCTACCCCAGGAGGACTCTGCTTTCCCCTTTTGTTTCTCACTGTCACCTCTAGATTTAACCATTGTCTGCAAACATGATCAGTGGAAAGTTGTTAGAACAGGTGCTAGAAGAAGCAGTGAACAAAAGTAGAAGAGCAATTGACAGTTCTTGAAAAAGTTACAGACCGCTGACAGCGGATAATAAAACGCGACCGCGGAATGATCACCACTGATCACGGAAACTAGGGCGCGGCCGCAGAGATGTGGGGATCAGACTACCCACCCTCTGATTCTATGCTATCGCCAATCATGGAAAATAGGGTGCGGTCGTGGAGGTTGCATCGCTGTCCGCGGAAAAACAACTGTGGTCGTGGACCCTTATTTTTGCTTATCTAAACTTGTGCATCGCTGACCGCGAGAAAAGCACCGCGACCGCGGAGGTTAGCCATTGTCAGCAGTATTTGTCACCACTGAACGAGGTCATCAAACCTTCCAACTCAGATATAACTCATGAACGTTGACCGCGGAAAATCAACCGCGACTGCGGAAGTCAAAATCGGCCTCAGCAATCCTAGGGTTTCAATTTTTTATACATTTAGTGGTTATTCTCTATACTATTAACCCCAACTAGCTATTAAAGTCATCAACCCTAACTATTTAAGCCTAATATAATTAACACTAATAAAGTCTAGGTTAAAATTAAAAGAAAAGAAGAAGAAGAAGTAAAAACTAAAAATTAAAAGAAAAACAAACACAAAATTAAAGAATAATGAAGGAGTGAAATTACCAGATGTGTAACGAGTGATGAGAAATGGACTCAAATTGAGTTTGTACGGATTAGGGCGCGGATGAACAATGATAATTTTAGTTTGAGAGTCAAATGAGTGAAAAGGATAAAAGGTCTCATGACCTTCTATTTATAGAAAAACACCTTGGGGCCCACGAAACTTACCTGGCACGGACGCGGCAAATCACCGCGGTCCATGCTTGTGAAGAACAGAAGGCCTGCTTGATTTAAACTACCGCTGAGAGCGGTAAATGGCACGCGGCCGCGACTAGGCACCACTGACAACGAAGAATGCACCGCGGATGCAGTTGAAACTTCAGAAAAGTCTCATTTTGGACTTTTCAATCTCGCATCCGCCGCCAATGTCCGCCTCCGCGAAATGGACACCGTTGACTGCGAAAAATGGAGCGCTGTCAGCGGTCCAACTTCAGACAGTTGCAAAAATTTTCCAGCTGAGTCCTGCACTACATCAAACATTCCTACATGCGTCTCATAACCAGTTAGTTCAAAACAAGTCCTACACTAAGAAGAGAATCAAAAAGAAGAAAAACATATGGGTTGCCTCCCAAGAATTGCCTGATATAAAGTCGCGGCACGACGCAAGTTACCATAAATCATTTGAGAAGGACCATTGCCACCACGTGGCTATCATCAAACTTGACAAGATAGTGCTTCACTCTGTGCCTATTAACTCTGAAGATTTTACCATTTTTGTTTTTCAAATCAAGAGCACCAAATAGAGTTACAAGCACCACCTCAAAAGGTCCACTTCATTTTGACTGAGCTTTCTCGGGAATAGTCGTAACCGCGAGTTGAATAAGAAAACCAAGTCACCTTCCTTGAATTCCTTGCTACGGGCATATTTGTCATGTAAGTACTTCATTTTGTCCTTATACAAAGACGAGCTAGAATAGGCATGAAACCAAAACTCATCAAGCTCATTGAGTTGCTCCACCCGGAGATTTGCTGCAACATCCCATTCAAGATTTAACTTTTTTAAAGCCCACATGGCCTTGTTCTCTAACTTAACCGGTATATGGCAAGCTTTCCCAAATACCAACCAGTATGGAGACATACCAATCAGAGTCTTGTAAGCAGTCCTGTAAACCCACAAAGCATCATCTAATTTCTTTGACCAATCAGTGCTATTTGCATTGACAGTTTTTGACAATATGCTCTTAATCTCCCTGTTGGAGACCTAAACGTGCCCACTAGCCTAAGGATGGTAAGGGGTTGAAACCTTGTGATTGACACTATACTTTGTAAGCAAAGTGTCAAATGCCTTATTGCAGAGCTGAAAACCCCCATCACTGATGATCGCTCTAGGAGTGCCAAACCGAGTAAAGATATTCTTCTTGAGAAAAGCTACCACACTCTGGGCCTCGTTGTTGGGTAAAGACATGACCTCAACCTATTTGGAAACATAATCAACAACCACTATAATGTATGTGTTGCCACATGAACTCACAAAGGGCCCCATTAAGTCAATGCCCCATATATCAAATATGTCAACCTCAAGAATAGTGGTGAGAGGCATTTCATCCTTCTTTGAAATTCCACCTGCTCTCTGACACTCATCACATCTCGTCACAAGCTCACCCGTATCCTTGTACAATGTAGGCTAATATAAACCACAACTAAGCACCTTTGAAGCTATCCTGTCCCACTATGATGACCACCTACGGGAGAGGAATGACAAGCATCCAGAATACTCATTTGCTCCTCTTACGGAACACATCTCTGGATCACACCATCATTACAAATTTTAAACAAATAAGGCTCATCCCAGTAGTAGTCCAAGCTTTCCTGTTTAAGCTTATTCTTTTGGTTAGAGAGATCTGACACAGAACAATACCGGTCACAAGAAAGTTGGCAACATCCGTAAACCAAGGCATGTTATTCACATATATGGATAGGAGTTGCTCATCAGAGAATGAATCATTAATTTCAAGGCCATCACGGGGCCTCCCCTCCTCCTCCAAGCGGGACAAGTGGTTCGCCACTTGGTTTTCACTCCCTTTCCGATCAACAATCTCGAGGTCAAACTCTTGAAGCAATAGAAGCCATCTCATCAACCGAGCCTTAGAATCCTTCTTTGTCATCAAGTAACGGAGTGATGCATGGTTAGCATGAACTATCACGTTGGCACCTATGAGATAAGGCCTAAACTTCTCCATTGCAAACACAATTGCTAGCAACTCTTTTTTTGTCACTGTGTAATTCACTTGAGCATCATTCATTATTTTGCTTGCATAATACACCGGGTAAAACATCTTGTTTACTCTTTGACCCAAGACCGCTCATACCGCAACATCACTTGCATCACACATAAGCTCAAAAGGTAAGCTCCAATTAGGTGCGGTAATAATGGGAGTTGTTGTCAATTTGTACTTGAAAAGTTCAAAAGCTTTCATGCATTTCTCATTAAATACGAACTTGACATCCTTTTCCAATAATTTGCACAAAGGATTCACTACCTTAGCAAAGTCTTTGATGAATCTTCGGTAGAACCCGCATGCCCAAGAAAACTCCTAACCCCCTTGACTGAAGTAGGAGGAGGAAGCTTTGAGATCACTTCAATTTTCGTTTTATCCATCTCTATTCCGTTCTTTGAGATCTTATGGCCGAGGGCAATGCCCTTATCGACCATAAAGTGGCATTTTTCCCAGTTAAGCACAAGATTTGTCTCTTCACACTAGGCCAGCACTTTGTCAAGATTCTTCAAACACTCATCAAAGGAGTCACCCATAACACTAAAATCACCCATGAACACTTCTAAGAAGTCCTCCACCATGTCGGTAAATATAGCCATCATACACCGCTGAAAGGTAGCCGATGCATTACACAAACCAAATGGCATCCTAGAAAAGGCAAAGGTGCCATACAGACACGTGAATGTGGTTTTCTCCTGATCTTCCATAGAAATCAAAATCTGGTTGTAACCTGAGTACCCATCCAAGAAACAGTAGAAGACACGCCTAGCAAGTCTATCTAGCATTTGGTCAAGAAAGGGCAACGAAAAATGATCTTTGCGGGTCACTTTATTTAGCTTGCGATAGTCTATGCACACCCTCCATCCGGTGACAGTCCTGGTGGGAATCAAATCAATTTGCTCATTGGTAACCATAGTCACACCACCCTTCTTCGGCACACATTGCACCGGCGAAGTCTAAGAACTATCAGAGATGGGGTACACAACCCCTGCATCTAACTACTTGATCACCTCTTTTTGACAACCTCTTGCATAGCCTCATTCAACCTCCTTTGATGTTCCACAGAGGGCTTGGCATCATCTTCGATTATAATCTTGTGCATACAAACGGCGGGGCTTATTCCCCGAATATCAGCTATAGTCCATCCAATTGCCTTTTTCCTTCTTTGGAGCACCTCCAGTGTTGCATCTACCTGCATGTTAGTAAGAGAGGAAGAAAGAATAACAGGTAAAGTTGAACTAGGGCCCAGGAATTCATACCTGAGGTGTGAGGGCAAAGGCTTCAACTCCAAAATGGGATGTTCCTCAATTGAGGAATTTGTTGGCGGAGTCTTTCTATTCTCAAGATCCAAAGAGAGCTTACGAGGCTCATAAGAATGAGAGCTTATTCCGTGCAAAGCATTGACACACTCCACCCTACCTTCATCCTCATTCACATCAAGGTTCAACAATACCGCTTCTAAAGGATCCTCCACATTGATCATGACACTAGTATCATCAACTATCACATCTGTGACAAGATACACAAAAGAGCACATTTTAGTACTATTCAACTACCTCATTGATTTGCACACATGAAAGATAACTTTTTCGTCATCCACCTGGAAGGTGAGCTCCCCTTCTTCCACGTCAACCAATGCATTCCCTGTTGCAAGGAAAGGTCTTCCCAATATTATTGACACCTCATAGTCAACTTTGCAGTCAAGAATCACAAAGTCAGCAGGTAAAATAAACTTGTCAACCCGAACAAGAACATCATCAATAATACCAAACGGTCTCTTCATTGTTCTATCTGCCATTTGCAATCTCATTGAAGTAGCTCTTGATTGACCAATACCCAAAGTTTTGAACACAGAGTAAGGCATCAAATTGATACTTGCTCCCAAATCACACAATGCCTTTGCAAAATCCACACTCCCAATGGTACATAGAATGGTGAAAGCACCGGGATCTTCAAGCTTTGGAGCCGTTGAGTGCACAATTGCACTTACTTGATGAGTCATTTTGATGGTCTCACAATCCATGGATCTTTTTTTAATCACCAAGTCTTTCAGAAACTTGGCGTATCCCGGCATTTGCTCAAGAGCTTCCACCAAAGGAACATTGATCGACAAGTTTTTCATCATCTCAATAAACTTCTTAAATTGGTTTTCATTATTTTTATTCGCAAGTCTTTAAGGGTAAGGTGAAGGAGGCCTTGGCAAGGGAGCATTAGCTCTGGGCACTTCCATTTCCGGTATGTCTATTATGTATTCCCTAGACGGGTTCACGTCATTTTGAGTCTCCACCTCATTATCATGAATATCAATTCTCACTTCCACATTCAAATTCTCTTCACTCACTTGCTCATCAACTGTAGGAGCATCATCGTCTTGCACTTCAACCTTATCACTCACAACTTCCTTTTGCTTGGAGGTATTCACATTACCACCGACCACTGACATTGCTTGCCTGGTATTGTTCCCACCCTTTGGGTTTACTACCGTATCACTAGGTAGCGCCCCCTTAGGGCGAGCATTCAAAGGTTGTGAAATCTGGACAAGTTGAACCTCCAAATTTCGGATTAAAGTATTATGGGATGCCAATTAGGCATCAGCGTCGGCATTCTTTTTCATCATTTGTTCAAACATCATCTTGATCCTTCCCATCTTATTGTTTGACGAGCTAGGACTTTAGGACGGAAATGGAGTCATATTGTTTGGTTGTTGATACATCGGAGGTCTTTGAAAGCCTTGCCCCCGATTCCCTTGATTTCTATTATTCCAACCCCCTTGGTTGTTGTTTCCTCCTAATTATTGTTGTTGCCACTCCAATTGCCCTGGTTGTTCTGGTTGCCCCAATTCTGATTGTTGTTCCCCTAGTTGCTATTTTATTATTGGTTTTAATTCCCCCAATTTCCTTGGGATCTCCACTGTTGTTGTTGGTTAGGAGCATTGCCTCTTTGTCCTTGATAACTGTTCACGTACTACATTATTCTCTTTACTCATCATACCCATCATCTTGGTTGAAACCACCACTACCCTGCTCATATTGATCCAGACTACCTTGACCTTGCTGAGCTCTTTGTCGCCTCTTGTTGACCAATATGTTGACACATTCCATAGCATTTACTTGTCTCGGCGCTTGAACTTGTTGCAATTGAGCTTTTGCCAACTAGTTCATTATTATAGTTAACTCTGCTATTGCCTGGCCATGGTCGTAGAGCTCTTTGTGCAGGTGAATGACAGTATGATCACCTTGTGGCACATTAGCTCGACTTTGCCAAGCTAAGGAAGTATTTGCCATCTCATCCAATATCTCACACGCCTCAACATAAGGTGTGTTCATAAAATTTACCCCTCCTAGCTGGTTCACTACACATTGATTGGTCGTGTTAATGCTACGATAGAATATTTGCTGGATCATTGCTTCAATCATGTCATTGTCCGGACATTCTTTCACCATTGTCTGATATCTCTCCCAAAGTGGTCCACTAGGTTCCCGTTTGAAGGCCAAAATCTCATCTCTCAAAGTCGCCATATGCCCTGGCGAAAAAAAACTTAGCTATAAACTTGTCCACCAACTCATCCCACATTGTGACGGAATGGTTGGGAAGTCTTTCGAGCCAGTCCAAAGCTTTCCGTCTAAGTGAAAAAGGGAACAATCTCAATATTAATGCATCCTCTGACACATTGGTCTATTTGCTTCACCAACAGGTATCCACAAAGCCTTTAAGATGTTTATATGCATTCTGATGGGGAGCGCCTGTGAAGTACCCTCGCTGCTCCAATAAAGTCAACATCATATTTGTGATTCAGAAATAGCCCACCCGAATTCGGGGTGGGACAATTGCACTTATGTATCCTTCGTTTGGAAGCACCCGAGGAGCGACTCTTGGAGGAGGCAGGGGAGGGTCTGGAATATTTTCATTGGCCTGACGGCCTCTTCTTTGACATTGAGGTACTAGAGACACCTCATTTTCACCATTATCATCTACCTCCTCCCCTGGAAGAACATTTCCAAGAGGATCATTGTTTGCCATTTTGTACCTGAATTGATGACACACACAAGTTAGTAACACAGAAGGAAAGAAAAACAAGACACAAAACTAGTTAGATATATAGATAGCTAAAACCATTTGGCTCCCCGGCAACGGCGTCAAAAAGTGATCGGCTCCAACCCTATACCGCTATAGAGTGGCAAGAGCGGTCAATGCAGCTTTTATCCGAAAGGTCAGGATCGAATCCACAGAGAGCTAAGATAGGTTCAGAATTGGGTTCCTATCTAATCTAGCAATGTGCGATGTTCCTAATTGCACTTCCAATCATTCTTCGTTTTTTTTATTGTTCTACTCTAATACTAATGATGCAGGAAAATAAGCTAAGTATGATATTTTTGTAAGGTTTTCTTAATTGGTCTAAAGGCACTAGGAAAGTGACTTACACCTAGATGGGTATCTAGCGGAGTCTAAAGCTTAGGGCAAACTTTTTATAATTGGGATCATGATATAGCCATTGCACACAACTACTCACTCTATACCTCTCGGTAATTTGAGTGGACTTTGCCCTAATTGACTTTCTCAAGCCCAATTGGGTGTCAAATAATGCAAGCAAATTTGGCTCAAGTTGGGTATTATTATCTTTAGGTTTAACCCTTTAATTGGGGCTATCAATCTCTTGAATGAGCCCCAATTCCTTGTTGGCCTAAATTTTCTAGACTTAGTCTCTCTTTCTCAAGAAGAGCCTAAGTAAAAAAGGCACAAATCAATGTTTTCAACCACCAATTCAACATTTAAAGCATAAATCAAGCCAAATATCATTTACCCATAAACATTTAAGCCCTAAAATTGAAGACCCATTAAATACCCACACTAGGGTTGAGCCACAACCCTAGCTAATGGGTTTAGCTACTCATAATCAAAGAAGAAATCAAAGATTTAGATGAAATATAACCCATAAAAAGTTATTACAAGAGAAGAGTATAAGAGTAATGGTTAACCAAGCTCTAAAATTACTCAAAAAGGCTAAAAACGGCTGTTCACGTGCTCTTCTAAACAACATATGACCTAAAAATCTGGACAAAAATTCCCCTACGGAGGTTCCGCTGAAAGCAAAAAATGGACCGTTGCAGCGCTATGACTACCGCAGCCGCACAAAAGCAAGCGCGGACCGCGATCTTCAATGTTTAGCTCCACTTTTGGTTCTCTTATTCTTGCTTCTGCTGAGGGCGATAACTTGACCGCCGCCGCGTCAGACACCGTTGCCGTGCAATTTCACCGCGAGCAGTGGTAACTTGTTAAGCCCAAAATGTAACTCTCTGAACCTTGCCACCACTGAGAGCGAAATCAAGACCGCCCCAGCGGTGGACCCTCCGTGTGCGCGTTTGTTTCTTTGCTGTCAGCACTTTTTTGACTCAGCTTTGAATTTGTGCAGGTTTCACTCCTTTTTGAGCTGGTTATGACTTTCTTGTCTTTTTTTGACAAAATATTGCAAACAAGCACAATAAGTTAGCATTCGGGAATACTTGTACACACTTTTAATCCAAAACCTAAGCAAAAAGGAGCATAAAATAGGCTAGAATCCCTAGTTATCAAGCATCTCATTTCCGAGCTTTCATTAATTTATTTATGGCGTACTTTCATGTACAAAAAATATGGGGTGTAACACTATATTTAGTATATACATTGCACAAAATTTGTATGTGGAGTGTATCGTGCATCTTGCAATGTATCCATAATGTATCATTAATGCATCCCGAGCACTTTTGTGTATCCAAAGTTTATAGGCTGTTCTACGACGTATAAATTTTGTATATATAAAGTGTATCGTGTATTTTACAATGTATCCTTAATGTATCCCGAACGCTATTATCCAAAAAAATCATAGAATATTTAAAACTACAAGTTTTGAATATACTTTTTTCTTTATTAAATTTCATGTTAAAGTAGTTAAATAAAATGCAGAGAGTAAAAATGTTTCCCTTTGTTATTCTAGTCTACAATACATGAGGCTTTGAGTCCTTAACCATCAACTCGAAAAAGACAGAAACTTCGTAGGTAGCATCAACAAAATCAATTAATTACAAGTACTTTGCGTATATAAAACCCTCATTCAAAGTGAAGAACACATAATATTTCCAGCTCTTAAATTGCCTCTTATTAGCTTTAGTGTGGCACAGAAGCAAAAAATAAACATGATGAGGTTATGACAAAAATTAATTATGGCCAAGTCACATATTTTCTACTAGTGGATGCATGATTTAGGCTTTACAATTGTTTAATGAGAACTAACACGAGACATTTGTTCAAAAAGAAAAATAAGAAAAATAGATGGATGATGAAGTTAATCTGGATTAGACCAGCAGTAGCCTAAGGAACATGCGGCAGCTTTAATGAGAATGTGAATGAACGATTTAGGCTTTACAATAATGTTTGTCGGCATGCAGAGAAGACCAATTTAGGCTGGTCATTATAATTTATTTGTGGCTATAAATTGTATGGCTTAATTCATGGATAGCGAATGATAATTGTATTCGCCAGCAGGCTACAAATGAAATTTGCTCTATAAATTATTTAGGACACATCATAACTTTTGTCAATATTGCACGTATAAATGTACAACTTAAGTCCATCGATGAAGCAACAAAGTAGTTTGCTTCTCTTCCATTTGAGGCACTGCTTTTATCAAAGAAAATCATCTTCCACTTTTTTAAATATTTACTCTGGTGAAACTATGCAAATTAGAGTTAAATTTCTTTACAATAGTAAATTATTTTCTAGCTTGGGGTGAAATTTTTAAGTAATTTCTAAATTTTAAATAAGATGTGTAACTAAACAGTAAACGAAACTAACTTTTCATACAGAGGGCAATATATGTTGACAATTATATGATCGGTATTAAAATAGAGTTATCACTTAATTTTTTTTTATTAATTAATTATGAATATAATTTTATTTTATTCTTTGATTCTTCTCCGTAAAATATGCATTTCGAGTTACCACAAACCTGTTAGACTCCATTATCGGAGTCAATCGGAGAAAACTCAAATGAGAAGAAAACCCTAAAACGAGAGAGAGAAGAGATAGAAAAGGAAAGATATTTTTATTATGTTTCTTCTGTATCCTTCTAGAAAAATCAGCTGATGTATATAGTCAAACATGACTTATTACAAAACTAACTGGGCCCGGGTTCTATACAAATTGGGCCCAAAATAATAAAGCTAAAAGCTAATCAGAAATTAACTATTGGGCCTTGTATTTGAGGAGACCTTCAGCCCAACACCCCTCCTCAAGCTGGAGGGGAAAGCCACTCCAAGCTTGCCAAGTAAATGATAATGAATAGGGCCTGCAAGAGACTTGGTGAAAATGTCAGCAGGTTGATCAACAATAGATAATATGGTGGAGTGATATCAAACCAGATTGCAAACAATCATGAACAAAATGGCAGTCAATATCAATGTTCTTGGTCCTTTCATGGAAAACAGGGTTCTTGACAATATGCAGATCAGTCTGGCTGTCACAAAAAACTGGAATAGGAGAAGAGAATACCATACCTAGGTCACCAAATATGCGAACCAACCAAGATATCACAGCCACAACTTTCCTCAAAGACCTATACTCAGCTTCAGCAGAGGAAAGAGAGATAGTGGGCTGCTTTTTGCATTTCCAGGAAATGGGGCAACCACTAAATGTAATGAAGAAACCAGTTATAGATTTGCGAGACTGAGTACAAGCAGCCCAATCAGAATCAGCATAGGCCACAAGGGAAAAATCAGAAGTGTTGGAGAGGAAAACACCCTGTCCAGGATCATTTAACAAGTATCCAAGAACATGGAGGACATCTAGCATATGAGGAACCTGAGGAGTCTGAAGGAATTGACTCAAATGATGTACAGAAAAGCCAATATCAGGTCGAGTGTGTTGTAAAAAATTTAATTTGCCAACCAAATATCTGTAGAGGCTAGGATCAGTAAGGGGTTGTCCCATATCAGGGGTGAGCTTGATAGAAAACTCAAGATGTGTGACCACATGAGTGAAATGGTGGCAGTTGAATTCACTCAATAGATCAAATACAAACTTATGCTGACTAACCAAATACCCATGAGGAGTCTTCAGAACTTCAAGACCCAAAAAATAATGGACAACCCCTAGGTCGTTGATCTTGAACTAGGAGTCTATGAAAGACTTCAAATTGTCAAGCTCACTCACATCATCCTCAGCAAGTAAAATATTATCAACATAAACAACAATGACAGTAAAAGAAGAGAAAGATGATTTGGTGAAAGGTGAATAGTCATTCTTGCTAGAAATGTAGCCCTTTGAAGACAAAGCTTCAGACAACTTAGAAAACCACTGCCTGGAAGCCTGTTTGAGGCCATAGAGAGACTTGAGAAGCGTGCAAACCAAAGGAGATGAACCAGAAGCCAAGGGGGCAGAAATCGGAAGACCAGGTGGAGGCTTTATGTAAACCTCTTCATTGAGGTCACCATGAAGAAAAGCATTATTCACATCAAGTTGATAAACAGTCCAGTTTCTCTTAGCAGCAAGAGAAAGTAGGCACTTGATGGTGGTGAATTTGACAACAGGAGAGGAAGTCTCATTGTAATCAATGCCCCCCTTTTGAGTATCACCCATAATGACCAACCTAGCTTTATATCTTTCAATGGAACCATCAGACTTTTATTTGATCTTATAAACCCACTTACAAGGAATATGCTTCTTGTGAGGAGGAAAAGGAACAATATCCCAGGTATGGTTTGCATCTAAAGCCTTAAATTCTTATAGAATGACCTCTTGCCAAGCAGGATAAGAAGTATCCTGCTGGTAATAAAGAAGTTCTTGCATGTGCAACTCAGTGGAGGAAACCTTAGGAATTTTAGAAGCAGGTTTGGTAATAACTGAAGAACAAACATAATCCTTGAGGTACGTAGGAGGGCGACATGTCCTAGTGGATTTTCTGAGAGGAGGAGAACCCATAGGATCAGGAGCAGGAGAAGGAGGAAGAGGAGGAAGAGGAGGATCTATATGATTAGGAAAAGGAGAAGGAGGAGAATCAGGGGGGTCAGGAGAATGATTAGGGGCAGGAGAATTAAAAGAGGAAGGCAGAACTTGAGGAAGAGAGGGAACGGAGGATAGAGAGGGTATACTATCCTCAAAAGGAACAGAAGAAAAAGGTTGTAGAGGAGAGGAGGGAGAAGAGTAAGGGAAGATCTGTTCATGAAACACAACATCTCTCGAAAAGAAGATGGAATGATTAGTGAGATTAAGTAGCTTATATCCCTTTTTACCACAAGGATATCTTAAGAAGACACATTTGATAACTCTATATTGGAACTTATCCCTCCCAGGTTTAGGGCTAGTGGCAAAACATAAACATCCAAATGATCTGAGGTGATCATATGATGGAGGAGCCCGTGAAATTTTTGGAACAGAGAGATGTTGTCTAGGACAGAAGAAGGCATCCTGTTTATGAGATAAGTTGCAGTCAATACACATTCACCCCAGTATTTAACAGGAAGATGGGATTCAAATAGTAAGGCTCTAGATATTTCCAAAAGATATTTGTGTTTTCTTTCAACTACTCCATTCTGCTGCGGTGTGTGAGGAATGGTAGTTTGGTGAAGAATGCCATTTTCAGAGAAGAATGTTTTTGCTTCAGAACTTCCACCTAGTTCAAAAGCATTATCTGCTCTGAATGTTTTAACAGATGATTGAAAGTGAGTTTGAACCATTTTTGTGAAAGCTCTAATGATTGTGAAGGCATTACTTTTGTAGGATAATAAGTGAGTCCATGTTACTTTGGAGAAATCATCAACAATGGTAAGAAAATATCTAAAACCATTGTATGTTTTGGTATTATAGGGTCTCCAAAGATTTAAGTGGACCAGCTGAAAATGAGAAATAGATTTTATATGACTTTCAGGATGTTGTCTAGCCATAGGACAAATAGAACATGAAAAGGATTGTCTAGAAGGGATAATGTCAGATAAAGCTGAAATTAATTTCATCTTATGAAGAGGCATGTGGCCTAATATTTGATGCCAAAACAATTCCATTTTATTAACATTTGTAGTTGAATTACAAGAAGGACTGGTGAAAGGGATTACAGAATTGAAAACATTACATGTATTAGAAACATTACATGTATTACCAGATGGACTGCCATGAATGGAAGATGAACATTCAGGCATATCAGGAAGCAGAAAGTACAGTCCATGAGAAGCTCTACCAATTTCTAGTGGCCTCTTCAGAGAAGGGCCCTGTAGAAAATAAGAGAAACTACTAAATAATGCCAAGCATTGTAATTGAGAAATGAGTTGATATACAGAAATAAGGTTAAAGTGGAAAGAAGGAACCAACAGTACATTGTGTAAGATAATGTCTGTCCTAAGTTGTAATAACCCAGTATAAATTACTTTAACTTTATATCTATTTGGTAGAGTTATTAAGTAAGGTTTTAGGTAAAGGTTGTAGATTGTCTAAAAATTATTTATTGGAGGTCATGTGATTTGTTGCACCTATATCCAATATCCAAGGTATCTTTCCTAACTGAGCAGACAAACATTGAACTTCAGAATTAACTACAAGCAACTGTTCTATAGGCATGTGACACACACCTGCAAAGTTGGCAAATGCAATATTGTCACTAGAAGTGGAAGGATTCCCAGTAGATATGTGAGCCTGTTGAAACAGGGACATGAGGTGTTGATATTGCTCTTTGTTGAAGCCATAAGCTGTGGTTTCATTTGGAGGTACCACTTGAGCAGCATTATCTTCCACTTGTGCACAAGAAGCAGAAACAAACCTTTTGTTCTTGGTAAACTTGAAGTCAGTTGGAAAACCATGAAGCCTATTTGTCTGATGTGTGCCCAGGTTTCTTGCAGTACTTGCAAGACAGAGAAGAAGACTTCCTAGTTTGATCAAAATTGATTCTTTGATTGAAGGGCTTTGCACTATGTTGATAGTTTCCAGAAGTATTGAAGTTGGAAGAAGTAGCAGAAAAGGAAACTAAATTACCAGAAAACCCCAGATTTGGAGGCTGGTTTTCCTTTTGGCTTTTATCATATTGAAGCAAAGAATATGCTTTGCTAATAGATGGAAGTGGAGACATAAGCATAATGCTACTCTTGACTGTGGAATAGGACTCATTTAGACCACTCAGAAATTGGAAAAGATGTTGGTCTTCAGTAAATTTGGGTAGTGTTCCACAAGAGCATATGAGACCAACATAAGAAGAATTCAATTCATCCCACAAAGCTCTCATTCTGGTAAAATAAGTAGCAATATCAGAAGATCATTGGGAGGTAGAGCTAATTTCTCTTTGGATTTGAATGTATTTGGATCCATTGGACTGTCCAAACCTCTCATTTATGTCACTCCACACTTCCCTAGCAGTGCTGAGACACATAACACTCGCTGCTATCTCCCTAGGCAGAGAATTGGTGATCCAAGCTTTCACCATATCATTACATCTTTCCCAAAAGGGATAATATGGAGAATTAGGTGGATGTTGAGCTACTTTACCAGTCATTATTCCTAATTTATTTTTGGTAGATAAGGAAGTAAGCATACTACTGCGCCAATGCACAAAACTGGTTCCATAAAACGGTATGACAACTAATTGACTTCCAGGGCTATCAGTGGGATGAATATAGAACGGGTGAGATGAGTCCACAGTGAACTCAACAAAACCATCAGTAGAAGATGAAGGAGTTCCCATATTCACACACAAAATAAATTTCTATAGTAACAATTTGTAGACAATCACAGAAGTAGTCCAGATCTCAAATTTCACAAGTATGACAAAAATGCCCTAATTTCACCTAGATTTTCACATGCAAGTAAAAAAATAGAACTTTTACCCTCCTTCTTCGCACACCTAAAGAAGCTAAGGTCTTCTAATAACGAGAAAGAGACGAAGAACTTAGAGAAGTTTACAGAAGATTCTGACAGGAGATTTTTCGATCTGAACGAAACCGGCGAACCAAACTTGATGGTTACCATCGGACGAAAGCTGTGAGTGAGGCAGATCGATTGAAGTGCCCTGATACCATGTTAGACTCCATTATCAGAGTCAATCGGAGAAATCTCAAATGAGAAGAAAACCCTAAAACGAGAGAGAAGAGATAGAAAAGGAAAGATATTTTTATTATGATTCTTCTTTTATCCTTCTAGAAAAAATGAGCTGATGTATATAGTCAAACATGACTTATTACAAAACTAACTGGGCCCGGGTATTATACAAATTGGGCCCAAAATAATAAAGCTAAAAGCTAATCAGAAATTAACTATTGGGCCTTGTATTTGAGGAATCCTTCGGCCCAACAAAACCTAAGGAAATATTTTTAAAGTTTTTATTTTGCTTTAGCATGTTAAACCACTCTACTCAATTTTACAAGGTAGAGTAGTTTCGGGTTGATCAAACCCGCCAAGAACAAAACTACGCGGCAATTGCGCTACACCGGAGTAGCCTACAACCGCGCAATCAAAGGCGTTGGTAATTGTAGCTGTATATAGTTGTACTAAGTTCGAACTATTGCCACACAGACGTAATTAATGCAACGGTAGTCTACATTTACTAACTCGAAGTATTAGACGCCTCTGATCAGAATATGCTATAATTTTTATGTGATTACTTTGTCGTTTTCTACTTTTCAGGTGATTCTTATTGCTATTGATTTCTCGATAAAGTTGCCATTTACGTTGAAGCAATCTATGGTTAAAGCTGCAATTGAGGTGTGTACTTCTACTTCATTGTCATAAAAGTTACATTTGCTTATCTGATTTTTGATCAAAATGTTTGGACAGGACCACTATGTAAATTTATTAGGGTTTCATTGGAAGTGCAAGTTGGGATCTTAAATCGTTTATATACTCTAGTAATAGAAATGATAAAAACTATGAACAAGAAAATAATTTCGTTTCCGAGTAAAACTACATTGAATGAACTGTTTGCTGGAGAAAAGTGATTTTACTATGGAAGTCTTTTACCTTGGTTATTACTCTAATTTGACTTGTAGTTCTGCCTTTGGATAGTTTTCCTTTTCCCTGATATTCACGTAGAATTATGTAACCCGTCTTACAGATGCAATGTTACCTGAGGTTATGATGGATCATCTGCTTTCAGTCCTCATGATTACAAATGTGTTAAACGCATACCTTATGAAATAACACATCACCAGCACATCTTTTTGAGTCCTCCACAATGAAGAGTTATGATTTCTGCATATTGCATGCAAGGGATGCTGGACATAGAGTTTGTAGAAGTTGATCAGTACCTCTTTGGTACTGTTTATTGAATAAAATTTTACCTCTGATCATTGAAAAAAAAGGGGGATGTCGTACAGAGAGTCCATTCTCAAAGCTCTAGTGTAATCACAAGATAGTTATACCGATTGAACTAATCCAGGGGTAGTTAGATCAACAGGACCAAAAATGTCAAGCACATAGAATCCAAAGTACACTTGTTAAATCAAATGTTTGGTTGCCTATCTTAAGTATCACATCATACAACCACGCTTCAATGCTATATTTTTTATCAGTGAAATGAGAGTTCTAACAGGCTTTGGAGGATCGATTCCACGTATGTTGCAAAATACAGGGATGAATAGTGGCTAGGGGCGGAAGGCCAACCATGAACGAACATGGCTGGTTTTCTGCGAATCTATTCAGTAGAGTGTATGATTTTGATGGCCTGAGGTAAAGCACTCAATGGGCTAGGGTGACCATTGGTACTCTTCGACCGCTCGACGTAATGGGGACAAGATGATGTGACATGCTACGGTTGAATTGTGAATTGTCACAATGAAAAGTGATTACTTCAAGAACTGTTGAGAGAAGATTTGCTGGAGAAATCTTTCGTTTTTGACTTTGAATTGATGAGGAATGATTGCATGTTTCTTAATATAGATTAGGCTGCTTCTCTAATCGGATCATAAGTTCCCTTTTCAAGCTCTTTTAAATAGAAAAATAAAACTTCTCTTTCACCAATCTCATAACTCCATCAATTTGGAAATGTCTTCTGACAATTTCTTGAACTTGTCTCTCATTTATATCCACTTCCTTGCTTTCTAACAGTCCACCTTATGTACTTCACTATGTAAGCAGGTATTACCTTTGTTAGCCAGAAGCTCCACTTATTGTATGAGCATACGTCCTTGGGGCCAAATTTTCAGGGCTGCGCTGTAAACTCTTACCTTCTGGGTTGGCCTCTCCTATCCTATTGTTTTAGGTAAAGGATGGTCAGATAAAAGGAATAGAGTGTGTAAACAATATCTTTATGAGGTTTCATTTTGCTAGTTGTTCAGAGACCAAACCAAAATTTTGACCTTATTTTTTGTGTTTCACATTCATGAATTTGGACGGCAGGACTTGTGCAATTCTCTATCAAAAGAGATCTACTGACTTGGCTATGATTCAAAATGGGGAAGGCATCGGAAGCACATTGCACATTCATTAAGTTTTTTGAAGGAAACTAATTAGCAAAAGAGATTATCTTGAGAAGCAAGACATCATGAAATTCTGCTTATCACAATAGACATCTCAAAGCACATTATTTAGGCAAGATCGACATTAAGATCAAAAGTACCCTAAAAGTTCAACAGTAGGTGAAGTGCTGATTGAGATACAACTTCATAACTGTCAAAGGAAGAAAGAACTATTTAGGGATATGAGATATGATTGCTCTACTAGCTGATGGATCATCCACTAATGAGCTTAGTAATCAAATGGAAGTAGAGGAATATCACTTGGTTGCAGAAAATTTCCAATTTAGAGGGGGAGCTGAGACACATTGGCAATAATCGAAGTTATCAGATCCAGGGTGAATCTCTGACAGACAGAGATCTACTACCACCTATATCCCAATTTATATGACACTTCCATTTTGGGATGTTTAAACTGTTCAACAGCATTTTAGTAATTCTATATCTTGCCCAATTTTTAAAAGTTCAAATCTGTTTAACTACAAACTTAAACGTTGACGTGAAAGTAATTTTTCAGTTATTACCATGATTTTCCCCCCAATTTATACAATGAACTCCATGCCTAGTCAACTGGTATCTGCGCAACATAAAATTGAAAAAATGAAGTATTTCTTTTACTAGTAGATAAGAAGTGTTCTGAATATTGTGCTTCTTCCTCCGACTTTAATTAGCCAGGTTATTTCGGGGAGTCAAACTGAAACAATTTTGATTTGGTTCCAAATGTTGATTAAGTTCCATTTGCAAATAAATATTACTGAATTTAGGGACTATAAAAGTACGATTATTAGCCACAAAAGTTGGACTTTTTTGAAGGAATGTTTGGGAACTTGTTAGATCGATAGCTCTGCGCAACTTATTTCCCTTCAAGTATTTAGCGTGGTTTTTGTTTTTCGTTTTGAATCTATCAGCTTCATCCAGCTCCATTTTGCTCTTTTCTTCTGTATCTGCACGTGACAAACATGTCTTAAATCTTCGATCTTATATATTGCAGGGAGAAGAATTTGATACCTTGCAGATTTTTGTCGACTTTCTATGTTTCCTTCCAGGAGCTTGCTAATTAGGTTACAACTTGTGAGTTTGTCTAATTAGTTTGTTTGTCAATTGGCAAGTGTATTGTCTTAGCTTGGCTACTTTATTCTTGCATAATGTCCTTTGAGCTCTTTTGCTTGTTATTCCGATTCTTCTGTTAATTTGACTGGATCAAAGCTCTGAATATCACGTGGCTTATCTAATAGGTGCACTCAGATATTGATGGCTCATTAAATATTATGTTTATCAGCATGATCATCAAAATCTTCTCATTACAGTCTCAGTTTTCTTAGTAGCAAGTTAATCACAGTTATCAAGAATTCTGCATAGATCCATAACGAGTATGTGTCAGAACTGGAGCAAAAAAGCTAATCTGTCCTGTCAATTGCATCTCTTTCTTTTTCTTCGTTTTGCTTTTCTGTTTTTGTTTTGCTCAATAAATTTGCTTCTACTTCTCTTGACAGTAAGGCCAATCATCTTCGTTTTGAATTTCTGTTTTATTACATTGATCTAACTTTGTAGAATCAAAGGGGAAAAAAAAAGGAAAAGGAGCTAGAACTTCTGAAAATTATGGTCAGAAATACAGCTTGTTCTTATCTCGTCAGAAACAATCTATTTTGACAACTCATTTGAGAGTTGTGATAAATCATTCTAAAGCAAGAAGGTAATCCTATTAAAATGGTTAACGAGGAAAAGTTATAATTATACTATTATACGAAACAAGAGATGGTTTCGGAGGGAAAGTAAAAAAAAGATGGTTATAGATGGAAATGTGTCGCTGACGGAAAACTTTATCACGATTATAAGGTGGCAAAAATGAGCGGAAGAGCATGCCAAAATTCATGGATGCGGTATCGACTTTTGGGGGTATAGCAGTGTGCTAAAGTTCATGAGTGCATATCGGTTGCTGCAATTATGTCATTGATGGGAAACTGATTAAAATTCTTTCATGTAAGTTAACTTTGACGTCAAATGCACGTTGAGCAGCCATCTTTCCTTTTCCCTTTGATTAGCCATATATTACCAATTTATTGACGGATTATTGCCCACTTCTAAGTTTTAAGTATTATTCTTGAAGAAGGTTCTTATACACAAGCGCAAAATTTTGCATTCTCCATTACTTTTAATACATTTCACGTCAACCCTCTATTGCTAGACTCAAAAAGAATATGCTCATCCCCATATAAAGCCCCTCCTCAACCCACCCAAACAAGCAAAACAACAATATAGGAACTTTTTCCTGGTTCGTATGATGGCCACTTTGCTGCAATTTCTTCTCCGTTTACTGGTTTCACAGCTTGTAGATGACTTCCTTTTGTCATGCTCTGGATAAGTGCTCCAAAGTTAGTAATTTTGTGTCATTAGACATGTAATGAAACATTAGGGCAACTGAAGTCAGTCATGGTTATGTCCAAATTATCAGAACTCCATACGTGCCCGGAGGCAAAATTTAGAATTCTAAATTGATGGGTTCGGATTACCATAGCCCATTTTTCCTTTCTGACAATCAAAGCAACTTGAATAAATGTATCTATTTCAAAGCTATTTAATTATATTTATAGAGAACAATCTGAAAGCACTGGATGCACTCCACGCTTGTGCCTGGTTTCTGGCGCTTTGAGGAAGTCAAAGGTGCATAAAGGATCTGGCTGTATCTATTAAAATTGGGGCCTCAATGTTATGATATTGAAGTTTTAGTTTTTTCTTTTCCTGAGAACTCCTTCACATGAGCTTTTGCTGTTATGTGTCAAAAGTATTGCTAAATTGATGCTAAAGCTAACAGTATTTCAAAGCTATTTAATTATATGTTTATTGTTGCATGACATTGTAAACTGTGATAGAGCTTGATCATTTGTTTGTGTTGCTGGCTTTCTGCATTGCTGTGGCAGGACATACTTTTCTCAAGATAGTAGGGGTCTCTTTGCATCTTCTTTTTATTTTTTTCATTTTCTTTTGGCTGGAAGCCGCGTTCACGATCCGTTGTTTTTTGGTCAGATTGTGTTCATAGGTATTCTTGAAAATAAGCGATACCACTGTCACATTTTCCACCAAGATAGCAGAAAGGAAGAGTCAAGATAAAAAGCCAAGACAGTCATGGAAGTTGAGGTACGCTCAACATGGCCTAGACACCGACATTATTAAAAAAAAAGCCTATGTCTGGATCCTTTCAGATATACATGATGACAGACAAGAACTCTTGTCTAAGTTTCACTTATTTGTTTTGATGTGTAGTTTCAGCTTAAGAATCACGACTCATGCACCAGAACAGGGGAAACAGAATAGTTAGAACTACGATGAAGCTATTAAAAAGCTTAGCGTCAGTTAGTGTTAAAAAGTACACAAACACGGAAATACCTAGGTAGCTTACATTATTAGATTATGTTTCTTAATTAAGTAGATGCTCATCAGTGGGCAACCCACTGCAGTCCGACAAGAATGAACTGGCTATCCTCCTACTGTTAGGGGCCAACTTGATAGTAAGTAGCCTTTGAGTAAACAAAGTCCACATTCAGATTCTGGTGACCTCTACAGTCGAAAAGTCATTCATAATATGTAATTATAGTTACGCTTCAACTCATCATTCAGTAACATGAGAAACCAAATGATTAGTGCAAAAGTGATAGCCATAATGGGTTTCATTGATAATAAAATACTAGCATTAGTCTCTTAAAGCCAAATATGCTCTTTCTAGTTTCAATGATACCTGAGAAGAGTAGGGAAAAGCTGTAGGTACCTTCAGCTATTAATCAATACAACTAGTAGATTATTTATATCCCTCATCTCTCCAGCATTAACTTTTTCTTGATGGTGGGTGTACTTTTTGGGGGCTTTTGTATTTAAAAATGTAGGGAGCCTCTATGCTCTTAAAGAAACATAGAAAATTAGAGATCATGATGCTGATTGTATTTCTGTTTTATTTTTTCACCTGAATACTGCAGAGTACGGAATATTCATTAACATTTTAACAGTATAGCACAGGCCAGTGGCCAGGAAACTTTTTAACTTTATCTTAATAAGTTGTAGTTATGAGGAATAATTCCTTCTAGTTGAGAGTAGATTCAGGATTTGAAATCAGTACATGGATTAGACCTGCACTCATTACTAGAAAAAGAGGGGAAAATCTTTGCCTGGTTTGTTTCACGATCACTTTTCTGCACTTTCTCTTTTCGGCTAGTTTTGAGTTGTTGACTTGCTTTTTCCTGTTATGGTAAGTACTTCTCCTAAATTTAGTATTTTCGGTGATTTAGGTAGAAAGATTGAAACATGAGGGAAGAGAAGTTATTTATGACTATGTAGAAATTTATCTGGAGGGAAATCCAATATCCATTATTCCTTAGTGATAATCGGGGCGAACTTAGTGCATGTGTGCGTGCGCATAATTATACATGGAGAGTTCGATCTTAAATTATTGGCTACTCCATGCTTACATCCTCCCTGTCTATGTGTAGTATGTGGCTCTTGAGGAAATCAAAGGTGCATAAAGTATTTAGTTGTATCTTTTGAATTTTATAGCAACAATGTATGATGTTGAAGTTTTAAGTTTATTCCCCTGAGGACTCATGCGCTCGAGCTTTTAGTATCCCCCCTGAAGACTCAGTTGATGCTAAAGCTACCGTGTGCTTCCATTATCATTATCATGGGAATGACGAGGATTAATCTATTGTTGCATGACATTGGACTGTGACTGCGCTTGATCTTTTTTTTTTTTTGGCTGCATAGGTATGACATAGGACATGCTTTACCCAAGATAGTAGGGTCTTTAGAATCTTGCTGATATCCATTATTAGGTCGAAAATTGTGTCCTATTTGCGTTTTTTTTGGGGCTGGAACCAGCATTGAAGATCAGTTTTTTGGTCAGATTTGCTGTTTGTTGAGGATTCTGGCTTTGGAGGGCTGAGTATTGGTTTGGTTATATGAGCCGTCGTGTGAAATGAAGGGTGACTGATGTAGTCCACATGGAACTGGGGAACTAGAAACATAACTTTGTTTTTGTTTTGTTTGCGAACAAACAATATTTTGTCAGGCCTTATGTCTGGATCCTACCCTCCATTCTCTAAGTTTTCTTATGAGTTATCGAATTACGTAGTTTGACAAGGAGTTTCAGCTTAAGATTCACGACTCATGCACCAGACCAGACTAGGGGAAACAGAACAGTTAGACTATGATGAAGCTATAAAAAGTTTAGAATCACTCAGAATTAAAGAATACACACACATGGGTCTAAGCAGCTTAGTTTATTAGATTATGTCTCTTAATTAGTGGGAAGCCCACCGCCGTCCGACAGAAAAGAACTGGCCTTCCTCCCTACTGTTAGGGGCCAACTTGATAGTAAGTAGCCTTTGAGTAAACAAAGTCCATGTTCAGATTCTGATGACATCTAAGTCAAAGTCATTCATGGTAAATGATTTTAATATACTTCAACTCATCATTCAGTAACATGAGAAACCAAATGATTAAGTGTAAAAGTGTAGGCTGATAGCCATAATGGTTTCATTTTACAATTAAAAATTTAGCATTACAGACTCTAAAAGCCAAATACACTCTTTAGAGTTTCAAAGGCACCTGAGAAGAGTAGGGAAAAGCCACAGCTATTAAACAATACAACTAGTAGTTTATTTATATCCATCATTTCTCCAGCGTTAACTTTTCCCTGATGGTGGGGGTACTTTTCTTAGGGCTTTTGTATTTAAAATTTTTAAAAAGTGGAGTCTCTTGGTCTTAAAGAAAATAGAGAATTAGTGATCATGTTGCTGATTGTATTTCTGTTAATTTTTTTTTAACCTGAATACTGCATAGTACGGAACATGCATTAATAATATTGCAGTCCGTTGGCCACAAATCTTTTCGATTGTCTTACTAAAGTTGTTCTTAGTCATGTGTTCAATACTTCCTCTTGTAGAAGTAGATTTGGGATTTTGAATCAATAGGATGACTAATGCACTAATTACTCTTTTCTGATAATGAGTGCGAAACCAAGAATTTCAATAAGGATGTTCGCTATTAATATATATGTATAATAAGTGATATTTGACCTATGTACACAATATAATTTTTCGACAAATAGTGTTCAATTGACCACCTTTTGCAGCTGTAGCTCCGTCCATGAATGAGTAAAAACATAATATAAATATAAATATGCCTGCATCTGCTGGTGAAGGCTACATCTGCCTACAATTTATGAATTTATTGTGAAAAATAATACAGTACTAATGGCCGATTAATATGTAAACTAGTTGGTTGACTCTAGAAAGATGAGCAATGTTGAATAAGATGAGATGAAAGGAGCACTAAGCTTTTGTTTGCCAAATCGCTTTCAACACCCTCTGATGATAAACTCGTTTGAAACATCCAAATCAACAATGGTCAAGTCATTTTTTGGTTAATGTCTTGACCAGATTTTAGTTATTGAAGTACATAAACGTGTTACGTTGTGTTTTGCCACTGTCCAGTCCATAGGATATAGTTGCTACTTGCTACTATGTTATCATGTATTGACAACCAAAACTTACTTTCCGCAATAATCATGTTATCGATTAATGCTTATAAGAGAAATTTACATACAATTGCCTTGCCTCCTAAGTGATTTGATTGTATAAACCGGTCATTATGTCGAACTAAAACTCAATAATTATTCCCAATGGGGAGTAGTAGTTGCCTATTGGGAATGCTTTTTGTTGCTTCAATACCTCTTGTCTGCCTCGAAAGTGATAGCCAAATATTAATTAGGCAATAAGCACCAAGGATGAATATTTCTTGACACCCATGAATAGTGCTATCCATTGTAATAAGCAAGTTTTATTTAGCTGTCACTCTTGTGGCTATAACTGTCGCTCTTAATTTTCTTAACACCTTGAAATCTTCCTTATCCGAACAATTTCATTAGAAGTGGTAATTAGATTTTGGACTGACAAAATTTAGAGGTTTAAGAATGATTGGACAAGTTATGATTAGTGAAATACAATTCTAACACAAACTCAATTAACTTTTCCCAAAACGTTGAGGTGGAGTTAAAACTGTATCATGTTTTATATGAATATTTAGCTAGGACATGTTATTTTTGCAAGTGGGAATAGACTGTGGCAAGTCAACACATGCTGTCATTGGTATGGATTATGAAAGTTGTTGTGGTAAGAAATCTATCTATTCCCATAGCAGAGATTAAGACATAAAATACAAAATTAATTTTAAGTGTTAAACAGATATACCATTTAGTAGTTTTAATTTCACTTTGCATCACGTTAATGTATATATGTTTTATCTTATAAAAATGTTCTCCCTTTTATCTTCTAATTCGCATTATTCACGAACCTACTCGAGCCCAGCTCCCAAGAACTAAAAGAATCCCAAGGTCCACTCTAATAAGTCCTTCAGCCAAAAATAAAAAAAATATTTTAAATAATAATAATTAATAAGTCATTCATTGACCCGTAAAATATGCAACTATAAGACTTGCAAACAGAAGCTCCAAATGGACATTTTTTTAATCATTATGCAATAAGCCAAATGTACATAATATCGTCAATCTTAAAAGGGATTCTTGATTAAACATCACTAAAACTAGAAAAACAATAACTGCCACACAATGAAAAGAGTTCCTGAACATTAAAACTTGAGGAACTCTTTTTGTTTTCTCCCCTTAATTTAAATAAATATAATTATGGAATAAGGTTTGCTGAAAAAGCATCAAGAAATCCAATCCAGTTCTCATCATCTTCTTCGCCTTCCTCTAACCTTGATTGAGTCCAATATTCGTTCTGAGGAGTCCTCTCCATTATTTCATCATTTCTTGCAAACCTTCCTCTTATGCGAGGTCTACTATCTGCTAAAGTCTTCCTGCACTCATACTGATATTTGACGACAAAAAATAAAAATAAAAATAAAAATTTGATGTGAGATTTAATAGAAACCAAGATAGAAAGTATGAGTGCGAAAGATGTAATTTTTATCATTTTGGAAGTCCTTATTGTGGTCCCTAAAGCGCATTAACATCTAAAGGACATATCATAAGTCTTGTATGCACATGGTACGTGCCATGCATATGTTAATTAAATATAGGAAAAATAATATTCGAAAAGTGTATATTTTTTGTATATCCATTTTATATGTTATATGCAAAAATTATACAAATTTTATACGTTTTTCGGCTACAAATGTAAATAGTTTCTGGCGCTGGCTAAAAGTGACAAAAGTCCTTAAATATACTATCCAGAAATACTACTACTTGGTGTCATCATCTGATGAGTCTTAATCCGTATTTTATTATTATATGACAAAATATTATAATTATCGGCTAAATTAAGTGAACAACGAAAACGCCAAGATTTATTTATTTATTATTATTTTTTTAATTTTAAGAGTCGGTACATGGTGAAAATATGTCATCAACATCGTTACCTTAATCTTTTTATTAAAATTCCTTTGATTTCGCTTGCTTCTGTATCTCTCAATCCGCTCTTTCTTCTCTTCAGGACTGTATCTGCTAGCTTTATTCATTCCTTCAATTATGCTGTTACTCTCACTGGACAAACTGCTTTCTGACCGGTGATTATGTTGCAATAGGTGCATTACCTGTTACATATATGTAATGTGAAGTTAAGAGAAACAAATTTTCATAGATGTTACGGTGTAAAAGAATGTTCACATTTTAAGGTGACCTAAATTAAAAGATAACTATAGGTAACCGTCCATAAAAAGTATCATAAAAAGTCTAATTAGTAACCTGAAATATAAGGTAGATTAGCTGTTACAATATTTAAAATACACAAGTGTAAGAAATTATTTACACTGTAAGTGTATGTAAGTTATATGTATAAATAAAATTCCTATAAGATATATAAATGTGTGTAGATTATGTATTGTAAGAGTTTGACTTCTGTGCATTAACAGTGTATAATATTTGTATACCATCTTAAGTTATGATTTACAACAACAAGTAACTGTCTATAGTAATCCTTATTTAACCGGTTAAAATACACGATTGATAGCGTACGTAAATTAATGTATATGAGTTCGTTAAGTAGTGTACTTCACCTGCAAATCGCCGGTGCTTAAAACTTTTCTCACAGAAGTAGTTTCTGAGTCAAGAAAACCAGTTGGTGAAGAAATCAGTGGACAAAAGCCCTCCATATTATTCTTGAGAAGTGAGTGACTGCTTATGCTTCTTTGAATCAAATTACTTGGATCATGTATTCCATAACTTGTAACTGAACTAGGAGAACCATAGCTACTACAACTACTACTGTTATAACCAACCTCGGACTTCAATGGAGATAATGAGTCATATTCAATATTATTCACAGAGGGTATGGCCAAAGGTGGTGGTAAAGAGACCAGTGGCATAGTCTGTGAAGTTGGAAAATGTGTATACACATAACTAGATGTGTTTTCCATATGATTGTTGTATCCGTACATAGTATATTTGAGGTTTTGAAGAAAGAAAGTAAATAAAGAGTGAAGCTTTAGTTGAGATTGAGAATGTATGAGAAGACAATTGGAGTGCACAAACCTTCTTAAAAGGAAATGGACAATTTGGAGAGTGACGTGGAAGCTGATGTCATTTTTAATGAGAGTCGTTGACTTGCTAATTTCTTTTAAAATCCCATATATATGTATAGAGAAGATACGTTGGTCTACATGCTTCTGCACTAACACTCCCTCAAAGACATGTATTGTTATATATATTGTAGGATGTAGCTAGAGCGAAGAAAAAAAGGAGAGAAAGAGACTTCTCTAAGTGGGGTCATTACAATCTTGATTTGATCATGTTGCGTTTAGCCAAATGGTGCGTGGATCAATGTCAATGAAATGGGGTAGAATACTAACAATAGTATTGATATTTTTTACACTGTTAATATTTATAACTTAAAATTCTATTTTATGAAGTATACATATGGCATACACAAAATTATTACCACCAAAGTTTATTGTCTAGTGATATCAGTTGAAATATTCGATAGACTATTATAGCTTGTTGGCCAAGCTTCTCCAAGGTCAAAAGCACTTTTTTTTTTTTAAAAAAAAAAAAAACTATTTTTTGTTTGTTTAAAAGTTGAAGTATTTGACCAAACTTTTAGAAGGCAAAGAAAATGCTTTTGAGTAGAAGCAGAAGCAGAAAAAATAGTTTCTTCCCAAAAGTATTTTTTGAGAAAACTACGGTAAGAAGCGCTGTTTCTGAGTGGCCAAATACTAATTGCCACTCAGAAATGCTTTTCAAATTAATTAGCCCTTTACAAGTTGCTTTTCACCAAAAGTACTTTTGAGAAAAAACTTTTCAAAATAAACTGATTTTAGAAGGTTGGCCAAACAGGCTATAAGCCTGAGTTCGAATTCACACACATGCTAGTCCTTAAATCAGAGCAATCAAATAAAAATTTAAACTTGATAAAAAATTTCTATACATTATTGATCCACAGATGTTAAACTCTTCATTCACACACATGCTAGTCCTTAAATCAGAGCAATCAAACAAAATTTTTAAAACGGTAGGTAGAATAACACCAGATCTTTGTAACCTAAAGTAATAAGATATCATATAGCTCAACAGAACTTTTTAAGACAGCGTTAAGCCGTTAACCATGAGCCAAGCTCTTTCAAAGTATAATTTAACGTAAGTTGATTATAGTTAGTGCTCTATTAACAATATGGTCAAACTATGAAGCTCTAGCTTGATTAATGTATTTTTTCTTTTCTTTTCTTAATTTCTTTTGGGGTGGGGTTTGTTAGTTGTGATATACTGTGGTCCTATGAATCTCTTTGCAGTACAATTCTGAACAATCAGGGGTGGAGCCACAATGTTGGTTTCAGGTTGGCTCAACTCAGTAATTTTTGTTCAAACGCTATAATTGTATAAAAAAATTCAATGAATATGTATAAATTATTAATTTAGAACTCAATAACTTATTAAAATAATTATAATCCTCAACCCATAAGATTCAAATTCTAGCTCCGCCTTTGTCAACAATAATCTGCCTTCAAGAGACATCAATTCCTACCCAACTTGCATCTTGAAAATAGATGCAATAAGACCCCACCACTTCAGTCCTAAGCTTCAAACAAGGATAATTTTTGTAAAGGATAAATAAAATCTCATTTTTTAATCTCCAGCCATGTGACGGGCAATATACGATCTTAATCATGTTTTTTTTTTCTTTTTTCCTTTTTAATGTAATAGCTTAATAGGTTAGGGATGATAATGTCTAGGCTATTAATCATCATTAGAGAGACATCATATGGTTCAAACTTCCAAATTGGATGTTTAATCTCTTATTTAGTGTCATTAATAAAGCACTTTCCACATGCAACCCTTTTCCCAAAAATGGCTGAATTGACTAGTGACATGGTTAAATGTCACATTCAAACTCATGACCTTTTTTTTGCCTTTGCTCAAACTGCACTATCAGATTATATAATGTTAGGGTTAGTGGACATGTTATTCTGTATGTGTCAATCATCTTTTATCTGATAGAATTTTGAAACTTGTATTTCCGTCTTGAATTTGGATGTCTATATATATATATATATATGACAAATACTTTCTTGAAGAAAAACTTAGAATTGCAAACTAAAACCACGTTAAATATATGTATTAGGCATTTTACTAGTGAGAGTGGTTTATGTGGCGGACAAGACGCAGAAAGCGAGGTTGAGATGATTCGAACATGTGAAGAGGAGGAGTGCAAATGCCTTAGTCAGTGGCGGAGCCACCTTATAGGAAGGGGTGTCAAATGACACCCCATCGCGGGAAAAAATACACTATGTAGGTAGGTAAAAAATTAATTTATATGTATACATACTATGTATTGACTCCCCCTTAATTTTATGATATGTTTATTTTTATATATTTTGGCACCCCTTATTGAAAATTCTGAGGTAAATCGAGAAAGAATTAGGGAAATGTGATTAGACATGACATGATACATTTTCAGCTCACTGAGGACATGGCTCTAGATAGGAGAACATAGAGGTCGAGAATTATGATAGAATGTTACTCCCTCCGGTCCAAAATAAGTGATTTTTTGGCCTTTTTTCTTGCGGTCCAAAATAAATGATTTTTTCAGATATCAAGAATGAATTAATTATTTTTTTTTTCCTACATTGCTCTTGGAGTAATTAATGTTGGAGTACGTGTTAGGAGTGTTTATGTGAAGAGATAGTAAAGGTTAATATGGTCAATTTTATTGCTAATTAATGTTAAAAGGTGAATTTCTTAATATGTGTGAAAACAACAAAAAAATCACTTATTTTAGGTAGTCGAGCAATTTCTCTATTTTTCGTGGGAGAGCTAGATTCTTATTCTTCAATTTTATTACTACCGTTATTTTATTACTTTGTTTTTTTAATACTATTTTTATTGTTAATACTTTTCTTTTCTTCTGTATTTTCATCATCATATATTTTTTACTCTTAGGTTTGAAAATACTTTTCTTGAGCCGAGGGTCTATCGAAAATAATCTCTTTATCTCACACAAAGTAAGGGTAAGATTACATAGATCCTATCCCACTTATAGGATTACATTAGGTACGTTATTATTATATTAGGCATTTTACCGAACTTTTTATGGTACTCATATGTGAATGATACATTCTATGATTATCTTTTTTGAAGGCTCTTAAAGTTATCATATTATGCTTTAAATTGCAATACAAGAATAAACTATAGGAGCAGACCAAATTGTTGCCAATTTCATACTATAGTAGAACGTATCTAACATGAAAATATTTTTCTTCCTTTAACGCACATGTAATTTCAGACAGGACGTTAGACTATGGTCATTGAGTTGTATGCCTACTTTAAACTATTATAGAGGAGCCAATTTTATCAATAGATTTTAGGTCTGTTAATGTCCTCTTACATTTGTGAGAGTGATTTTCTTTTATTGAACCGATTACGTGCATAAGTGGCGGGACTCGAATTAGCTACGACGTTACTTTGATACGGTATTAAATTGAGCGAGTACCTCGTTTTACACTAAGTTTAAATTGTTAAAAAGGAAACATTATGCAATAGCTGCAATGTACAAATTTAGGGGTGATAATTTGAGTCCAAACCCATTTAACCCGTCCAATCCATTCAAGGTTGGGTTGCCTTGCCTTTTTCTTGAACTCAACTCATCTTTACCCAGCCCATTTCAACCCGTTTAAAGTTGGGCTGATTTTTAGCCCTTGAGTAACTTTGCTAAATTATCTTAAAAATATTTATTTTTTATGTGATATATTATATATGACCATAATAAAAGAAAAAAAAATCTTATTTCATAATTAAATAATTCATAAGAAAACAACATCCATTAATTAAAGTTTGATAAGAGTTGGGCGAGTTGGGCTATGACCTAAATTTTACCCAGCTCACTACATTCCAAGTAAATTTTTGGGCTGGTCATTGACCTGCGCCCAAAATCAGCCCAATCCGTCTATTTGACACCCCTAGTGCCGTCGTTGTGCTAATTATTCTACCTTTTAGATTATTATCCCGTCCTTCTTTCAATACCTCAATTTTCTTTGTGTAGTTGAATTTTGCATTTGGGGGTCATTTCAAGGCTTCTAAATTAATCTACAGAATTATTACAAGGGCATGGGCTGAGCTAGAGTACAACTTACAGGTTCAACCGAATTCAATGACGTTGGTCTAAATTTTGTATTTGTCTCAAGAAATTCATTAAATATGCAAAAATTACTAATTTAGAATCCAATAAGTGGAATCCCGAATTCATAAACTTCAAATTCGGACTTCGCTTTTAAGAAGAGAATTTCTCATTGACTTAAAATCATGGATATGATGATACCCCAGTTGACATTCGTTAAATTCTTGAAAGACTTAGTTGCATATTCATATATAGGCATATCAATATGGGAATGAGACTGGGGACCTCTAAAGCATCTTTTATTTGTTGCTCTTTGTACTGGGGAAGGGTATGTAGGTCCTTAAGAATCATCTGCATCACTTGTTATGAAATGTATCTTTCTGTCTGCAAAATATATGATGGTTTTTTGGACTTCAAGAATTTTTCTGCATGTTAATGCACAAAAGAAACTAGCGAGATAGTTATTGTCTGAAAAATCTTTTTGACGTTTCGTTCGTTTGTTGGTTACTATCTAAGTCTATATGTATGAAAACCAATCAGAAACCTAAACATTTTAGTATGAGCTCTGTTGCAATTGTAAGTTATTACGAAACTATTGCGTACCCATAACAGTAGCTGATTAGCTGGCACCACCACTTGTCAATAACAAGGAAGTCTTGTCCACCATGCTAGTGGCAACAACAACAAAAACAATAAACCCAGTGAAATTCAGGAGTGGGGTATGTGAAGAATTGTGTGTACACACAGACTTTACCCCTACCTTATGAAGGTAGAGAGACTGTTTTCGAAAGACCCTCGGTCCGGAGAGGCTGTTTCCGATCAACCATGCTAGTGGGATGATCGGAATTCTGGTGTCAAATTTAGCCCAGAAAAATATAACTTGAGCTAAACACATCTATTCATTAGCGGATCATTTTGGAGATAACCCAAGTTAACACCATTTAAATGTTTGGCTAATTTCACTACTAAAAATCTAGGAATTACCTACCAAAATTTTGCGACCAAAGTTGGTCGGTCAAAAAAAGAGACCAAAGTTGGTCGCTAATGGAGAGAAAATTATTAAATAATTATTTTAAATAATTTACCGACCAAGGTTGGTCGCTTTTTGGTCGGTAAAGTGGTCAACATGTTGACCGGGCTGGTCAGACTTGCTTGATCAAAGAAATATTAAAATTAGCGACCAACTTTGGTCGCTAATGTGGGACCTAGTTATAACGTTTTAATAATTATATTATTATTTAAAATATTTTATAAAATATAAATAAATATTTTATAAAATATAAAGAAATCCTATTTAAAATTACAGGTCAAAGTTGGTCGGTTAATATAAGGGAAGCATTTACCGACCAACTTTGGTCGCTATACTTTAATTTCTGGAAAATAACCGACCAAAGTTGGTCGGATATTAGGTCAACATTGATCAAAATTAAAAATCACTTTTATATTTACTATCTAAATAATATAAATGTAATCCGTTAACACTTTTGTAATACAAGGGATGAATACACTAACATATACTATAACATGCTATATATGTATATATATATATATATATATATATATATATATATATATATATATATATATATATATATATATATATATATATATATATATATATATATATATATATATATATATATATATATATATATATATATATATATATATGTTTTGTTTTTAATATTCAACGATGCATCTGAGTAGGTTATAAGTCGATGAATCAATTTACACACATATATATATTTGATGAAAAATTATATATACTAATGAGGATCTTGACAAGTCTATCAATCCCTAAAAGAACCCGAATCGTTGAATATTAAAAACAAAACGTCTCGACTTATATCAATTAATCTGTTATAATTAATTCATCGACTTATAACCTAGTGGTGAATGAATGTAATTCATTAACTCTGTTATAATACAAATAATGAATACAATAGCATATACTATAACATGCTATATATGTAGTTAAAGTAGCACGAAGTGTGTGTGTGTGTGTGTTATATACACACACTAACATATACTATAACAAGTTATATATACGTTATAGTATTACAGTGAAGTGTCTGTGTGTGTCTCTCTCTCTCTCTCTCTCTCTCTCTCTCTCTCTCTCTCTCTCTCTATATATATATATATATATATATATATATATATATATATATATATATATATATATATATATAGCGCTAGGAACACAAGGTCGGGTTCTTTTAGGGATTGATACACTTTTAAATTGATTCATCGACTTATAACCTACTCAGATGCATCGTTGAATATTAAAAACAAAACGTCTAGTTTATGAATTGATCTTTTAGTTTATAAATTGAAATTTTAGGATATGAATTGAACTTTTAGGATATGAATTGGACTTTTAGTTTATGTATTGGAATTTTAGTTTATGTGTGACGATCCGGCCAGTCGTCTCATGAGTTACCGCTCCGTTTTCCCCTATTTCTGCTTCTTTATGCTTTGTCTATTCGTTTTATGTGGTATTGGGTCGGTCGGATCGAGTTCGGAAAGGATTTGGTAAGGTTTGAGACACTTAGTCTCTTCAGAGTGAGTTTAGGTTGGAAAAGTCAACCGGATGTTGACTTGTGTGTTAGAGAGATCAGATGTGAGTTCCGATGGTTCGGTTAGCTTCGGGAGGTGATTTGGGACTTATGAGCATGATCGGAATGAATTTTGGAGGTTTGGAGTAGATTTAGGCTTGAATTGACGAAATCAGATTTTTGGCGATTTCCAGTTGATAGGTGAGATTTTGATATAGGGGTCGGAATGGAATTACGAGAATTGCAGCAATTTTTTGTGTCATTTGGGATGTGTGTGCAAAATTTCAGGTCATTCGGGCGTGGTTTGGTCGGGTTTTTGATCAAAAGCGGAATTTAGAAGTTTTTAAAAACTTAGGCTTGAATCCGATGTGTCTTGGTCGATTTGATGTTGTTTGAGGTGTTCTGAAGATTGGTACAAGTTTGAATAAGGTTTTTGGGATATGTTGATGCCTTTGGTTGAGGTCCCGGGGGCCTCGGGTAAGTTTCGGGTAGTCAATCGGGCCATTCCATGAAGTTGGAACCTGCAGAAAATTGCAGGTCAACGCTGCAGAAAAATGACCTTCGCGTTCGCGAGAGGGTCCTCGCGTTCGCGATGGGTCAGTTGAGAAGCTGGAAATTTATCCTTCGTGTTCGCGAAGGGCTGGGCAGCTGTGCATCGCGTTCGCGGGGGTGTTGTCGCGTTTGCATAGAAGGAATGGGCAACTAAGCTTCAAGGGGGAATTTGTTCATCGCGTTCGCGAGAGGCGGAACGCGATCGCGAAGGTTGGTCTGAGCAAAACATCGCGTCCGCGATGGGGAGGTCGCGATCGCGAAAGAGGAAAAATTGGTCAAGTTAATTTGTGCTTCGGGAACGCAAGACTTTGACCACGTTCGCGAAGAAGGATTTCAGGCCTGGGCAGAAGGTTTAAAAGGTCGTCTTGTCCGCAAATGTGGGGTTTATTTCTTCTATTGTTGGTCATTTTTGGAGCTATTTGAAGGAGATTGAAGATGGATTCAAGGGGAATCACTTGGAGGTAAGAATTTTGGACTTAAACTCGATTCTATTGTGAAATCTACCTAATGAATCATAGAATCTAAGCCTAAAATTGAGGAATTAAGGCTTGAGATAAAGAGACTTTAAAATGAGAATTTGAGGGATCATTTGGACTCCGATTTCAGTGTTCTTGGTATGTTTGGACTCGTGGGAGGATAAGGATTCCGTTGATGTAATTTTTATCGAGTTTTGAGATGTGGGCCCGAGGCCCGGATTTGGCCAATTTCAGGATTTTTGGTATTATTTGATTATTTTCGCTTGGACTTCGTTCCCTTAGCATATTTTGACGCCGTGATTTTGATTTTGGATAGATTCGGCGTGAGTGGAGGCCGATTCGAGGGGCAAAGACATCACAGAGTAGTATTTTCACCGGTTTGAGGTAAGTAACCATTGTAAATCTAGAATTGAGGGTACAAAACCCCGGTATTTGACTTGTTTTGATAAATGCGGTGACACACATGCTAGGTGATGAGCGTGTGGGCGTGCACCGGTAGGTATTGTGACTTGGTCCGTCATGTAGCAACTATTAAACCACATATTTGATTTGGAATCTTATATTATTCCGTATTTTAGTCATTTATACTGTATTATAAGCTGTATGCCATGTTTGGGGCCTTGTGCCGACCTGTTGAGACCCTTAGGGGCATTTTTACTATTTTTCTTCACTTTACTTGTTGAAAGCATATCCTCAGTCATGTTTTACCTGTTTAAATGTTTAAAACTGATTTTATGACTCCACTTCTAAATGTGAGGACGGTTTGGACTGAGTTCCCTAATTTTTACTATTGTGCCCGAGAGGCTGTGAGGTTAATAACTGAAAGAGGTTGAGAACCTAATGGTGATGATATTTATATATGTGTGAGTTATGGATCGGGCAACACGCCGCAATGATACTTATATGGATCGGGCTGCACGCCGCAACGATATATATATTGGATCGGGCTGCGCGCCGTAGCGATATGACGCTTGGGCTGTAGGAGCCCCTCCGGAGTCTGTACACCCCCAGTAAGCGTAATCGACTTTAAATTATGGATCAGGCTGCACGCCACAATGGTTACTATGATTTCTATTATTATAAGATATTAATGAGCCAGAGTGCTAAGAGTGAATACTGGGTGACGAGAGTGAGTCAGGAGTGACTGAGAGGCTTCCCGAGAGGCCATGATCTGAGTGATACCTTGCCCGAGGGGCCCAGTTATGATGTTTTCACTGATTTCACTCTTCCTTTAAAATAAGCCTCTGTTGAAAAATTGATAAGTATATGATTTTAAGTGTTTAAACTGAAATTGATGATTTTACGACGAAACTGGTTTTAAACTGTGAAGTTGACCTGTTATCTTGTTGTTTATTCAGTTATATGATTTTTAACTGCTCGTCACTGCTTTCAGACCTTATTTACGTTAGTTACTTATTGAGTTGGCATACTCACGTTACTCCCTACACCTTGTGTGCAGATCCAGGTGTCCGAGTGGCAGAGTGAGGGTCCTCAGCTGATCTAGAGTTTGCTGGAGATTTCAAGGTAGCTGCATGGCGTCCGCAACCATGTTTTCTCCTTCTTATCTTGTTCTTTTCCGCATTTTCTAGACCTATGTTGTATCAGACAGTCAATTATGTAGTAGAGGCTCTAGACCTATGTTCTTTTCCGCTCTAGTTCATGTTTATTTGACTCCCACTTATATTTTATTGTTTTTAAACACTTATTATGGAAATTTGGTATTTAAACTTGTGCTAGAAAAATAGTTTTATAAAAGGAATTTGCTGTAGTTAATGGTTTGGGTTGACTTGCCTAGTAATGTGATAGGCGCCATCACGACCGGGTATTTGGGATCGTGACATTATGAATTGGACTTGTAGTTTATAAATTGTAATTTTAGGATATGATTTGAACTTTTAATTATGAATTTAGCTTTTTGGATATGAATTGAACTTTTAATTAATAAATTGAAATTTTAGGATATGAATTGGACTTTTAGTTTATGTATTGGAATTTTAGTTTATGAATTGGACTTGTAGTTTATAAATTGTAATTTTAGGATATGATTTGAACTTTTAATTTATGAATTGAACTTTTTGGATATGAATTGAACTTTTAGTTTGTAAATTGAAATTGTAATTTATAAATTGAACTTTTAATTTATAAATTGAGTATTTTAGGATATGAATTGGACTTTTAATTTATGAATTGAACTTTTTGGATATGAATTGAACTTTTAGTTTATAATTTAAACTTTTAGTTTATAAATTGAAAATTTAGGATATGAATTGAAATTTTAGGACATAAAATTAATTAACTAAAAAAAGAGTAGGATATGAATTAACTAAATTAATTTGTTCTTGTTTTATTTGTATAGATGGAACATCGTACTTAGATGTACAATAGGAATTATCCTAGTCGGCGGGGATTGTGGGAGGACTTTGTAGAAGGGGTTGATGACTTTATTAAACATGCAATGTCACTTCCACCATACCGAAGTGAAGGAGTAATTATGTGCCCTTGTGTTAGGTGCGATTGTATGAAGTTTGAAAAACCGGAGGAAGTTAAGCTTCATCTTTATAGGAAGGAGTTTATAGCGAATTACTTTGTGTGGACTAATCATGGAGAGATCGATGGTAGCCATGGAATATTTCATAACATGGTTGTGGGTGAAAGTAGTAGGTCAGTGGAGAACACAAATCGTGATTCTAGAATTCATGATATGGTTGCGGATGCTTTTGGGATGTACTTAGGGGGTGAGCCTAATGAAAATGTTGAACAAACTCCTAATGATGACGCAAAATATTTTTTTGAATAGTTAGAGGAAGGTAGTCATCCATTACGGGAAGGAAGTCCGCACTCTGAGCTGTCTGTTGCAGTTAGATTACTAAGTATAAAATCTGATTGGAATATTTCTCAAGCAACCATGGACTCTTTCATTGACACTATGAGTGAACTAGTTGACCCTAATATCAACTTACCTAGTAACTCCTATAAGGCAAAGAGATTGGTTTCTAAGTTAGGACTTTCGTCAATGAGAATTGATTGTTGTGAAGATGGTTACATGTTATATTATAAAGATGATGCAACTTTAAACAATTGTAAATTTTGCGAAAAGCCTCGTTTCAAGAGGTTTTCTAACGGGAATATGGTCGCTATCAAGGCGATGCATTATTTACCTCTTATACCTAGGTTAAAGAGGTTATATGTGTCGATGATTTCTGCTCCTCATATGAGATAACACTTTGAAAATAGAACACCACCTGGTGTTATGTGTCATCTTTCAGACGGAGAAGCCTGGAAGCACTTTGATAGGACATATCCAGATTTTGCTAGTGAACCAAGGAACATTCGGTTAGGTCTGTGTGCGGATGGCTTCACGCCTTTTTCTGTATCTGCGACACCATATTCATGTTGGCCTGTCTTTCTTACACCTTATAATCTACCACCCGAGTTGTGCATGACTAGTCCATATATATTATTAAATTGTATTATCCCCGGTCCATGTAATTCGAAAAGTTTGATTGATGTATATTTGCAACCTTTGATTGATGAGCTAAAACAATTGTGGTACGATGGTGTTGAAACATATGACATATCAACCAAGCAGGATTTCAATTTGCGTGCTAATTTAATGTGGACAATTAACGATTTTCCTGCATATAGAATATTGTCTGGGTGGATGACTGCTGAGAAGCTAGCTTGTCCTTACTGCATGGAAAATAGTAAAGCGTTCACTTTGAAACATGGCCGAAGGCAATCATGGTTTGATTGTCATCGTCAATTTTTCCACCTGATCATGAGTTTAGAAGTATGAAAAATGCATTCAAAAAGAATAAAATGAAATATGATTCTCCACCTCCGATACTTTCAGGTGAGAAAATTTGGGAGAGGGTCCAAAACTTTAGTAAAGTTACTGAAGCTCCACCTTATAGATTCCCCGGATACGATGTTACTTATAATTGGACGAAACAGAGTATATTTTGGGAGTTGCCTTATTGGAAGGATAATCTTCTCCGTCACAACCTTGATGTCATGCATATTGAGAAGAATTATTGTAACAATTTGTTCAACACAGTGATGGATGTTAAAGGTAAGACAAAGGATAACCCGAAGGCTAGAATGGACTTACAAGAATATTGCAGGCGACCTGAATTATACTTGTAGACAGAAAATAATGGTAAGATATTCAAGTCCAAAGCAAGTTACACATTCACTTTTGAGGAAAGATGGCAAATTTGTGATTGAGTAACAAAATTGAAGATGCCTGAGGGTTATGCATCGAATCTTGGGAAAAAAGTTGATATGGAGGTAGAGAAGTTGAGCCATTTGAAAAGTCATGACTGTCATGTTTTCACAGAGACCTTAGTGCCCATTGCATTTTGTGGTTTGCCTGAAAGAATCTGGAAACCCATCACAGAGATTAGTTTGTTTTTCAAAGACTTGTGTTCTTCCAAATTAAGGGAAGAAAACCTACTCCGGATGGATCAGAACATTCGTGTAACTTCTACTAAGATGGAAAAGATATTTCCATGTGGTTTTTTTGATTTGATAGAACACCTTCCAATCCACCTTGTACACGAGACACGACTTGGAGGGCATGTTCAATGCAGATGGATGTATCCCTTTGAGAGGTAATATTATAAGTTTGATGTAATTTTCTGTTTTATTTGAATGTTCTTGGCTAACCTGAAATTATGTAGGATAATTGGCAAATGCAAACAATTTGTTAAGCAGAGGATTACGATTGAAGGATCTATATGCGAAGCTTATCTTGCAAAGAAAACTGCTCATTTTTGTTCTTATTATTTTGAGAGTATGTGCCATGTGCTAGGAATAGGCCCAATAGGCACACGGTCGAATGTGTGAATGATCCATTATATCCGCCTATGTCCATATTCAATCAACCAGGCCGATGTTCTAAGGATGTTAGGAAGAGAAGTTTGAGTGATATGGAGTACAAGTCAGCTACACTTCATGTGTTGCTAAATTATCCCCAAGTTGTAGCATTTCTCAAGTAAGTGTTGATTTAGTAGTTATCAAAATATAAAATTTACTGTGATTACATATCAATGCAACTACTAAAAATATTTGATGTGTCATAGTCACTTCATGGGTTAATTTGGCCATGATGCTGTATATACGAGATTTGATACGTGGTTGAAACAATTTGTAAGTTTATCTTTATAATATTTTAACACTATGTAGGTACACAATGTTTGGAAGTTATGCTAACTTATGATTTTTTTTAACAATATGTAGGTAAATGATCCAAATAATGGTGTAAATTAATTTTTGAAAGATATATCTTGGGGACCTGGGCTTCAGGTCACAACAATGTCTAAGTATGTTGTGAATGATTATAAGTTTCATATAGAGGATTGCTCTAAAAATAAAAATAGCTACAACAACGGGGTGTGGGTTCAAGGTGGTGATGGCAATTAAGTTGGAGATATTGATTATTATGGTGTGCCCAAAGAAATAATAGAACTAGAATATACAGGTTGTCCATATAAGAAATTGATACTCTTTAGATGCAAGTGGTTTGACCCAAATCCAACAAGAGGTACAAGAGTACGCAACCAATACAACATAATTGAGGTTAATCATACGAGAGAGTATGATCGCTATGATCCTTTCATAATTGCACATAATATTAGGCAAGTACATTATGCTCCTTATCCATTGCGGCAGAATAATTCCGATTGGTGGGTTATAATAAAAACTAAGCCTGTAGGTATGGTGAAAGTCGAGAATGTGTTAGATATTGCATATCAAAACGATATCTCCAGTGTTCACCAAATAGTGGACGAACTTTTAGAAAATAATTTGGAACATCCTGAAAATATATTGGAAGAAGTTGATATAAATGAAGTAACAATTATAGAAAATGAGGAAGAAGAATCAACTAATGAAGCTCAAACTAGTGAGGAAGAAGAATTATCGGATGAGGAACAATACGTCGATGAACTTTAAAAAGTTGGTTTCTTTAATAACTCTCATTTTATAGCTAGTTTCTTATATGTTTTAATCTAAATATGTATTACATTATGCAGATGACAGGCAAGGATCGAGGTAACAATGACCCTACTGGTTCTGGGGGTCGAGAAAAGGCTAGGAAAGGAAAGAGGAGGGTAGAAGATAATACTCCATCTTTTCCACCCTCTTTAGAGATGCCTATGCCTATGCCTATGTCTTATCCTCCACCCTAGGGATATTCTGAGCTGCCACAGCATCACGAGCCCTACACCTTCATGCAGACACTAGATCTTTCATCACAGGGCCATAGGACTAGACGTCCGGCATACAGTCCAGCTGCCTCACGACCGCGTGGATCGCAACCATTTGCATTGCATGGATCACATACATCCGTGTCACATCCACATGGATCACATCCATCCGTGTCACAACCACTCAGGCCATCGCAACTCGGGTCACAGCCATCAGTATCACAACCACTTGTGGTCCATCCAACTATGTTGCAGTCATAGGGATCACAACCATCTTCATCTGCGACTCCATCTATTTCAGGCCTTCGCCTGCGAGATAGTAGCTTTGACCCCCTACACCTTCCATACATGCTTCGGACGGTGATGCTGATGATGACGAGGAGGTGCATTATGATCAATATGGCAGGATCATCATAGTCCCTGAGGGTGATGGATAAGAGTTATTTGTTATTTTTACGTTTATTGTTTTGTACAGTTTGTACTAAGATATTAATATGTTTTTTTGTTAAATTGCAGGTTCATCCCGAGTAATATTACTACGAGGATAATCACCAAAGCCACCTGAAAGTTTTATGATGGCCCTTATGCGACTTGGAGTGAATTCTATTCTCGCTGAAGGAGCAAATTTTCAATCAATATTAAAGGTATAAATGTTCTTTTAAGCAGTATAATTATTTATATTTATGATATTTCCATATAATATTTAACTTTTGAAATACAGAGCAAGTGTGTATGGGAACACCGCTATAGCGCGGAAGTGGCTGCAAATTTTCATCACAAAGCTCACAAGCGGTTGTCGCATAGTTTCTCCAAAGCTATAAAGTTGAACCAGTAGCCTGACTGGTTGCTTCAAAATTTATTGGAGGATTTGCAAAGGCAATGGCTTACCGCAAAGTTCTTAGAGAAGAGCAAAAAAGGAAAGAAAGCTCGCGTATCTGAGAAGGGAGGCTCCTTGCACACTGGAGGTGCGATCAGCCAAGGGAAAATAAAAAGAAGATTGGTACGTAATTGCTTAATTTATTTTAATTTTCAAAGTATATCTATTCTGTTTATTAACTAAAATTTATGAGTTTTCAGAAAAAGAAGTTGAGGCGTCTAATGAACCAAGATGAGCTATTCAAGGAGACTCATATTGTAAAGAAGAAGAAAGAGACGGATCAAGAAAGGTGGGTCGAGGGCCAAGCCTCTACTGTACATGTAAGTTTTCACTTTTTATTAAGTATTTTGATTATATAAATTTTGAAATACTAATTCAATGTAATTTTTATTATAGGTTCGCTTCACAGCTGACGTGGAGAAATTCATACACAGTCAGCCACCTAATGAGTCGGGCGAGCCAATCCAACCTTCATACGAGGATGCTGAAAGAATATGGATGAAGGCTGCCAGCAGTCAAAAATGGGGGAAGGTATACGGGCTTTCTACTAAGAAATTCCATCGCTATAAGTGTGGAATGTAAGGAATAGGTTCTTCCTCGTAAGGCAAGCAACTTGATGGGGAGAGCCTCTCCGCTATGTAGGAGACTGTGACAAAGCTCACATCCGAGCTAGAAGCGGCCAAGGAAAGAGAAACGTTTAGAGATGCTTAGTACATTAGCATGCAAGCTCAGTACCATGGCGTGCAAGCTCAGCTCAAAACTCTCCTAGCTTTTGGAGCTTTTCCGATTTCCCGGTCTCGTGAGTCATCGCCAGAGGCTCGACGTAAACGTGAGCGTTCCTTCCGTCCTCCCCGTGCTCGATCTTCCCGTCCTCGACAAGTAGACCCTTCTCTATACCGTCTTGTTGATGAAAATTCATTAGACGGTGATGATAATGATGTTGTACAAATCACTCCTTGACTTTTATTTACTTTGAACTAGACAAATAGAACCAGTTTTGAACTAGTTGTAATAAGCGTTAACTTAGTTTTGTTAGTTTAATGAACTTTAATTTGTGGGTTTTAATGTATTTTTTGAATTGTGTTGTTGTTGTTGTTGTTGTTATTGTGTTGTTGTTATTGGGTTGTTGTGGAGATTTTGGTATTGAAATTGTAGTTTATGAATTGAATTATATTGTTATTTAGGAATTTTGGTATGCTGGCAGGTGGTGTAGCTGCCAAAACAGGCATTTTATGCCAAAAATATTACCCAGAAAAGGGACCAAAGTTGGTCGCTTACCTATTAAAAAAAAAATTCTGGCAATTAGCGACCAATGTTGGTTGCTTATATCTAAAAAAAATTTAAAAATTAAAAATTGGCGACCAAGGTTGGTCGCTAATGAACCCAGATTTTAATATAAGCGACCAAAGTTGGTCGCTACCCTATTAAAAAAAAATCCTGAAAATCAGCGACCAAGGTTGGTCGCTTATATATAAAAAAAAGTAAAAAATTAAAAATACGCGACCAAAGTTGGTCACTTATGAACCCAGATTGTTAAATATGTATTTTTTAAAATAATATATATTTTAATTTACAGACCTACGTTGTCGCTAATTTTTCAATTATAATAATTAAAAAATAACGTAATTTAAATATACAGTTCAACTTTGGTCGTTAAATTTATATTATTAAAATATTGTACTGACCAAAGTTGGTCGGTATTTTGTTTACATTGAACATTTGGTCATTTTACCTTAGCGACCAAAGTGGGTCACTAATTAGTGACTAACTTTGGTCGTTAAGGTAAAAGGACCACCAATATAGCGACCAAGCCTGTTTAGACGCGTTTTGGTCGGTATATTGAGATAAGCGACCAACGTTGGTCGCTATATATGGTCGCTTTTTACAGAATTTCTAGTAAAGTTTGGGTTGTATATATAGCCCAAATTAACCATTAAAAACTTAATAAACATATAAAAATACATGTTTTGGGGTTTGATTTGTTTGATAGTCATCATTAAAAGGAAAAGCTTTTATTAGTTTGATTTGATAGTTAAACAACTTACAAAAAAACAAACAAAGAAATAAAAAATGATTTTGAGTTGAGCGAGTTTGATTATGATTCATTGTATAATTCAAATTTACCTGCACATCTTTCACCCAAGGACTTTGGGTATGTCATGACCCAAACTGTTTATCTATGTACCAATTTTATTCACCCAAATGTAACCTAACCCACCTATTTGACATCCTTACTCTTAATCAACAGTCTCGATTAGGGTTTGGAAATATTGAATTTTCCGGTAGGGAGAGCGATTTATCTGTTTAAGTGGACTTACACGATGCAAATTTGAATAAGTTGAATTAACATCCTTGAGAGTTGAGACTTCAATGCCGTCTAGAGATAAAAAAGCTACCGAATTTCTTTGACAGTTACTATGTTTTAATTTAAAGGGGTATGACCTTTTTTCTTTTTGCCTTCTTGCTTGGTAAAGATTTTCAAAATCCTTTTTCCCTTTTAGGTTTTGTAATTAAAAGTTAACTATAGAAAAAAAGAGTTAAAAATCTACCAAAAAGCTGATCAAAATCATTAACTTGACAGCATATTACTCCTTTAAGATTTTAGGTATTGGAAAAATAGTATATGGGGATATAATACCACAATAACGTACAAGTTTTTCCATTACGTATATAGACGATATAAAGTTCATACTAGAAAGTGTAATTTATCCCTTACTCTAGTTGTTCATCTTCTATAACATAATCAAATCATTTTTTCGAGATTATTTGAAAACAAATCCATGATTAATAGAAATAGCTTATTTCTAAATTTTACGTGATCAACAATCAGAACTGACACGTTCCTTTTTTCCCCCTCTAAAACATATTAAATAATCAGAACTAATTCGTTTGATTATTGATTTTCATAATCAAAACACCTTGTTCAGCTGTGTGATCAGTGTTAGTTCTAATTGATGAATAACGATATGGTACCATCAACCATGCAAAGTCGGGAATTTGTTACATTGATGGTAGTTAATATAGTTAGTAATAGTTGTCACATTAGTCCCATAGTTTTAATTATAGCAATTTAGTCCTATGTAATTTAAATTCTAGTCCTTTTAGTCCTATTGGAGAGTAGTACAGAATTGTTGTCCTAAATTTCCTCTCCTAATTCTCTCTTGTTTCTTCCCTCTTCTTCTTCTCATTAGCTGAAAGTTCATCTTTTCTGTTACTTTATTGAGTGTAAGAGTAACATTTGGTATCAGAGCATTGGTCCCATAGTTGGCAGTAGTTACGGATCCCTAGGCAACGGATTTGACAGAGTAGTCATTATTTATATTCTCTGTATTCCAATGATTAGCTATGAATGAAATCTATCTAAATTTCCTCTCCTAATTCTCTCTTCTTTCTTCCCTCTTCTTCTTCTTCTTCTTCTTCTTCTTCTTCTTCTTCTTCTTCTTCTTCTTCTTCTTCTTCTTCTTCTTCTCATTAGCTGAAAGTTCATCTTTTCCGTTACTTTATTAAGTGTAAGAGTAACATTTGGTATCAGAGCATTGGTCCTCCAACCACCATGACTGATCAAAAACTGAAAGGCATCGAAGATAGCATCAAAAAATTGGATGCTCAGGTCCAACAATTAACCACTAGAATCAGATCTGTGTCGACAAGGTTGACAAAATGGATGAGACTCAATCTCAGAATGCTGAAACTCAGAGGAAGCTTGAGTTGACTCTTCAGCAGTTGATGAAGGATCGAGCACCAGAGACACCTTCACCTACGATTGGATCTTCATATGCTCAAACAGTATCCTTGTCCGTAGGAGAGCAACTAGTGGAGGGAGTGTTCGACAACCAGCTCAATCTACAACTCCACTCACACCTCCTTCAGTAGCTGATGCTCGAGATATAGCTTTTCCACATGCTCCTGTGTAGAGAAACCCCCAGCCTCCAATTTTACCTACTCCAGTTGGAACTACAGAAGCAGGGAATCAACATCTGCAAATAGCCACAACTGAGGTTCCAAAGGGCAAACTTATGTTTCCTGAATTTGATGGGACCAACCCTAGGTCTTGGATAAGAAGATGTGACAGGTATTTCGAAATCAATAAAGTACCTAACCATCAGAAAATGACTTATATTGCGATGCACCTCAAAGATAAGGTGGATAACTGGTTTGATGCTTATATTATTGATAGAGGAGGAATAGTGGAATGGACTTTATTTTGTATGGATATCTGTAGGAGGTTTGGCTATATCAGACCCCTAGATATTATTGATGAGTTTAGCAAATTGAGGCAAGAGGGTAGCATAGAAGGATACCAAGAAAAGTTTGAGGAGTTAAGGATTCACATGATGATGATCAACCCTCACTTGAATGAGCTGCACTTTGTAGCTAGTTTTGTGAGTGGATTGAAGCTTGAAATTAAGCACTTGGTTAGGATCTATAACCCCTCAACTCTTTTAGACACCTATGAAGTAGCCAACCTATAAGAAGATGCCTTAAAAGCTTTGCAAAACACTTATATCGACCCCCTCAAAATGCCACCTGAAATTACCATCCCACTACCCCAAGAGTCACCTTTCCTCAGAACCCTCTCCCTCTCACCTATAATGAACCACTCAGACTCACCTACCCCACCAGAAACACTCCTCCCATACCAGGCTATCCACACAACTAGGCAGCCCCTTTTGGTACTGCAGTCACCAACCACCCAAAGAACATAACCTATGATCAGATAAGAGAAAGAAACATCTGTTTCAGGTGTCATGAGAGATATTACCCTGGTCATCAATGTAAACCAAAGACCTTAAACCTAATGACAAGCACTAATGGAGCAGAACAAGAAGAGGTCTATCATGATGCAAGGGAAGGTACTGAAGCCACTGAAAATATGGAAGAAACCTTGGCTGTGGTAGAAGAGGAACATGCAGAATTGTCAATGAATGTGGCCTTAGGAATGACTACTTCACCCTCTACTATCAAGATACAGGGAAAGGTGAAGAAGTTATCAATGTTGATCTTGGTAGATAGTAGATCTACTCATAGCTTCATTAGCCCAAGAGTAGCTAAAGGCATAACATGAATGGTATATTCCTCTGCTCAACCTCTGAGAGTAGTTGTGGCCAATGGACAACATATGTTAAGTGAAGAATGGTGTCCCAAGTTTAAGTGGACCATGCAGGGAGAAGAATTCCATTTTCCTATGAGAGTATTACACCTTGGGGGCTATGATATGGTACTTGGGATGAATTGGTTAGATCAGTTCACCCCTATCATTCTTAACACAAAACCTCTGAGTGTGACCTTCCTTAAAGAGGGCAGAATCATCACACTTAAGGGAAATACTGATAGTGCTGAGGTATGGTCTGATGTTGAGGAAAACACAGCAAAATTATTGCAACAAGGAAGCAACTGCTGTCTAGTGAAATTATATGATTTATCCCAACAAACTCCAGAAGTGGATGTACCTGCACCAGTTCTTGAGTTGCTGCAAAAGGATGCTGATATCTTTGAAGAACCCATGGCCTTGCCTCCGACAAAAAGTTGTGACCACACCATCACCTTGATGCCTGATACTCACCCTTTCAGCCTAAGACCATATAGATATTCTCACGAGCAAAAGGAGGCAATTGAGCACATGATCACAGAAATGCTCAAGGTTAGGACTATGGTACCTAGCCAATCTTGATTTGCCTCACCAGCTCTCCTAGTTAAAAAGAAGGATTCCACATGGAGATTGTGTGTTGATTATAGGAAGTTAAATGCAATGACAGTTAAAAATAAGTATCCCATTCCAGTAGTGGAAGACTTATTGGATGAGCTAAAAGGGGCAGTCCTGTTTTCTAAGATTGACCTTAGAGCTGGTTATCATCAAGTGAGGATGAAGGAATCTGATGAGTTCAAGACTGCTTTTAGAACACATCATGGACTATGGCAATTCAAGGTCATGCCATTTGGGTTGACTAATGCACCTGCTACATTTCATGCATTGATGAATCAAGTATTTGGAGAGTATCTCAGAAAGTTCATCCTAGTGTTTTTTGACGATATCTTAGTCTCCAATCCAAACTTGAGTAGTCACTTGAGGCATTTGGAATAGGTGCTTCAATTGTTGAGACAAAACCAACTGTATGCTAAGAGATCAAAATGCTCATTTGCTCAATCCCAGGTGGACTACCTTGGCTACATTATTTCAGGAAATGATGTACAAACCGACCCTGCTAAGATTCAGACAATGTTGCAATGGCCTACTCCAACAAGCATTAAGGAATTAAGAGGGTTCCTTGGACTCATTGGATACTACAAAAGATTTATATTGGGTTATGGAGTCATTAGTAAATCATTGACTTCACTACTAAAGAAAGGGAACTTTACATGGACTGAAGAAGCTACAACGACATTTGAAAAGCTTAAAGAAGCAATGGTTAAGGCTCATGTATTAGCCTTACCTGATTTCTCTAAGCCCTTCTCTATAGAAGTTGATGCTAGCGGCTCAGGTATTGGAGCCATACTCATGCAAGAGCATCATCCCATAGCTTATTTGAGTGAGGCTCTTAGTCCTAAACATCAAGGACTATCAACTTATGAGAAGGAATTACTGGCCTTAATACTAGTTGTGGACAAGTGTAGGCATTACTTGCGGCAGAATGTTTTTATAGTCAAGACTAACCATTTCAGCCTCAAATTCCTTAAGGATCAGAGGATTTCTACTGTGCTACATCATAAAGGGTTAACTAAGTTACCGGGGCTAAACTTTGATATTCATTATAGGAAAGGGAGTGAGAATTCAACAACTGATGCCTTATCAAGGAAAATCCCAGGACATTGTAATGCTATCTCCAGCATCAGACCAACTTGGGATCAAGAAGTGTTGAAAAGCTATCATGGAGATGAGGAAGCAACTCAACTCATTTATGACCTTACTCACAATCCAAATGGAAGTTCTACAAACCAAGTGGTGAATGGACTACTTAGGCATTTGGGCAAGCTATGGATAGGAAGTCATGGGAATATAAGGTAGCAGTTGGTTAAGACCATGCACTCCTCAGCACTAGGAGGTCATTCTGGAGTGTTAGCCACTTACAAAAGGTTGAGGTTACTTTTCTATTGGCCATCTATGCAATCATACATTCAGAAGGTCATCCAAGAATGTGATGTTTGCCAAAGAAACAAAACTGAAAACATTGCACCCCCGGGATTGCTGCAACCCTTGCCCATTCCAGAACATCCTTGGAAGCACATTTCTATGGATTTTATTGAAGGACTTCCAAAATCAAAAAGGAAAGACACTATCCTAGTGGTGATTGACAGGTTCAGTAAGTATGCACATTTTATTCCACTCTTTCATCCTTTCAATATAGCTCAAGTTGTAAAGGCTTTTCTAGGCCAAATGTATAAGTTACATGACGTTCCTCAAAGCATAGTATCTGATAGAGATAAAGTGTTCACCAGCCTTTTTTGGAGGGAACTCTTCAAGTTATTGAAGGTTGAGTTACACATGAGTTCAGCTTACCATCCTCAGACAGATGGTCAATCAGAAAGGTTAAACAAATGCTTAGAAACATATCTCAGATGCATGACAAATCATAAACCAAAGGCATGGAATTAGTGGCTTTCCCTAGCTAAATTCTAGTACAACACCTCATTCCATTCTGCATTACAAATGACTCCATTCCAGGTTATCTATGGTTATGAACCTCCTCAGCTGACATTTGAATTAGTGGCTCAAGGTAAAATAGGTTCTGTAGATCAATGGTTAAAGGAAATGCAAGTGATGGCTAAGGTACTGCAGGAAAGCCTTAGAAAAGCTTAGAATAGGATGAAACAACAGGTAGATAAGCACATGACTGATCGAGAATTTTCAGTAAGGGATTGGGTCTATCTTAAGCTACAACCTTATAGGCAGTCCTCCGTTGCTATCCGGAAAAGCTTTAAACATTCCTCTAAGTTCTATGGTCCTTATCAAGTCCTCAAAAGGATTAGAAATGCTGCTTATGAGTTACAATTTCCTCAATCAGCAAAAATTTATCCAGTTTTTCATGTTTCACAGCTCAAGAAGAAGATAGGCACTAATATAGTTGCATGTGTTGATCCTTCTGTGTGCTTACCTGATGGAGCTCCTATGACTGAACCAGTTGCTGTGTTAGGAAGAAGAATGATCCAGAGAGGGAAAAAAGCAGTGACACAAGTTTTGATACAATGGTCCAACTTACTTCCGGAAGAGGCTACTTGGGAAGATTATGGCTTCATCAAATCCCAGTTTCTAAATTTCGAACCTTGAGGACAAGGTTCTATAAGGGGCATGGTTTGTTACATTTGTGGTAGTTAATATAGTTAGTAATAGTTGTCACATTAGTCCCATAGTTTTAATTATAGCAATTTAGTCCTATGTAATTTAAATTCCAGTCCTTTTAGTTCTATTAGTGAGTAGTACATAATTGCTGTCATACACCGCCAGTTGGCAGTAATTACGGATCCCTAGGCAACATAAATGGCAGAGTAGTCGTTATTTATATTCCTTGTATTCCAATGATTAGCTATGAATGAAATCTATCTAAATTTTCTCTCCTAATTCTCTCTTCTTTCTTCCCTCTTCTTCTCTTCTTCTCATTAGCTAAAGTTCATATTTTCTGTTACTTTATTGAGTGTAAGAGTGACAGAATTTTACCAAGAGAATCCAAGAAAATATCAAGAACGCTACACTTGAGATTTAAATATACTATCTAAAATAATTTGTTCTACTATATTTACACAGGAAATTCTGAGGAGAAGAGCATCCTATGTATTCCAAGGGGCAGGGCACCAAAGAATAATGCATACCTATAAAACTTAATGATAAATCCTACTATGTGAAAGGCAATGCTGTCTTTTTCTCGTGTGGAATATAGAAGAAAAGAACAGACAAGGTGCGATTATTTTCTTCTAGATGAAAAGGCAGGCCAATTGCAAAAAAAATGATAACTGAAAATTTTGGGCATGACCCATCTTTACTATAGGTTTCTGATTTTGTCAAAAGGGGTCAACCATGAAAACAGTTTCCTCCACTTGAATTATTTCATTTAGATTTTGGCTTAGGCATTCAAATGTCATTTTCTGATAAATGATCGAGAAATGACAGTAGATAAGTAGTTATTAACACTGCTTCATAATATTATGGTCATTACTAGAAGAGCTAGTCACATATGTAAAAGGTCAAAGTACTCAAAGTCATTATAGTAATGCCACGATTTGCAAACTAAAATCAGTGTAAGCGGTTCAGACATATACTGAAGTCTCAGTAATAGAAGCGTCACTGAGTTAACAAACAAATAAGGTTTATCTTGGGCTCTTTATTTTGGTTCTAACAAAATTTTAATTTTATTCTTTGCCCGCCACTCTTTATTTTATTTCGAAGCCGCAATTTTTTTTAAGAAAAATTAAATTTACGTAAATTTTAACAACAAATCAATCTACATTTACAACTTCAATTTATTATACTTAAGAAATTCTTACAAAAATTTTCTGTAACAAATATCAATTTGATCCATACTAAAATACTAATCTCTATTTATTTAATTATTTTTAATTTAGCTTGTGCTAATTGTTAACAAAAAATAACATAAGGGATCTACACACTAAATTAAATTGATAATTCATATTAAATTTTTTAAAAGTATGAAAAGATGCTAAATTAGAATAAGAATAGAAGAATAAGTGCAGACGGATAACGAGGAGGAGGAATTAAGTGGAGGAGACAAGTAAATCAGTTTAAAATATATGAAACGTTTCAAAGAAAAAATTGCAAAATTGACATAAAATAATGTTTGAAGGAAGTTCAAAATAAAAAATTATTATGTTACACATTTAGATAATTGTACTCTTATAATTTTTGTATGTTGGGGTCCTTTAAAATATTCACCTCAATATTCCGTCCTTGAAACAAAAAAGAAAAAGAAAAAGAAAATGAAAAACACGGGAGGACCAAATAAAGTAACAACATTTTGGACAAGTGAAAAAGAAATTGGTAACGCTAAATAGGGAATGAGACCCACTGCACTAGTTGATCCCGCTTGAATGTATAGGTTTGTTCAGCGGATTCAGTCACTTTTTTTAATAACAATTCTGTTTTGCAGAAAAATAATTTCTACATAATAATAGTAAAAGCTATATATCCTTGAACTTCTACGGACTTGAATCATGTTTCGTTGAAGTCTTCTGATATATGGAAGGTACGAAAAGTTGTTATAACTAACAATTATTAGTATTATTTGCTTTTTTGAATATTGAATACTGGACTAAAGTTTGGGCTTGATTTAGCAGAAGATTCATAATTTTCTTCAGTAGGAAGCAATTGAATCTATTGTCTTTTTTTTTTTTTTTTTATATAAAAAAAAAAATTCTATTCTATGTATTTCCTTAGTTTGTCATATTTTATGGGTGCGACCTAACAGCACCTTGCTTTTCTCCACAATCTCGGCAAGCGGTGGTTAATATATTCTGTACAGTCCTATCAATAAATGGTTTAAACCACGTCTAAGTAAATCAGGTTAATAACTGCAAATCTCTCTCTATCTCTCTATATATAAAAGTTGGTTATCTGAACAGACATAAAGTTGAAGAATAATAGAAAAGAAAAGACATAAAACTAAAAGATTTGAAAGAAGAATGAGCTAGATGATATGGTGCGATATGATGTTTTATGGAACGTCAGAAGATAAGTACAATAATATAAAAAAATAATAAATAAAGAAGAATCCTTTTTTCAAAGCCATATAAATGATGGGGCCCAGTGAAATATCCGGTAAGTATATATCTATATATATGTATGTTTGTATGCATGTATAAGTTTATTATCTGGAATTAGAGTCAACCAGATTAAGTTAAATGTGTAGAGATATTATATTGTCAATGAAATGAAATTCTTCTCTATGCTCAGAGTACAGTATGCTATTTTGACTTTCGTGTGACTAGTTCTTCACCCCCTTAACTTTCACTTTCTTGCACTACACTACTTTGACTTTTGTGTTGTGACTTCAAGCTCCCCAACTTTCATTTGCTTGCACACCTAAAGCACGCACATGCAACTATTGGCATGGGCAAATACTTTTTGGCAATTAAGGTGATTAATCGGACCTTGAACATAATTCAACCCCAAAAGTTAGCTCAAGAGGTGAGGATTGCTCAAGTTCATATACGGAGACCATTCATCCCCTTCATTGTCGATGTGAGACTCAACACCCCCTCTCACGTCCAGGACTGGATATCTGGAGCGTGGACAATTATGGGGGCGCAACATCAGAAAATCGAGATGGGTCCTACTCTGATACCATGATAAATGGACCTTGGACCTAACTCAACCACGAAAGCTACCTTAAGATGTGAGGATTGCCCAAGTCCATATATGAAGATCACTCATCCCCTTCATTGTTGACTCAACAGGTCAGTGGGGTCATGGAGCTACAGTATAACTTACGAGTTTGGTCGAATTTAAATAACTTTAATTATTAATTTAAAATCTAATATTTAAAAAAATTAAAATTACAAACTTATAAATTTCAAAATTAATTATTAATTTCGCATCACCTCTAAGCGAAATCATATGGGAGAAAATTTTGTTGCTAAATGACGAAGTGGACCAAGATTTTGCTAGATTACCGATTCAAATTGAAACGTTATTGAAACTTGTCTTTCCCAAGGATTTTCGCCTAAATGAGAAACTCTGGAGTCATCCTTTAATTTGCTTATTTATCATAAAAATATTTTAACAATCGTGATAGTTCTTTCGTTCCAATTTGTAATGTGGTACTACCTTTTCAAATACTTGACTCAAAAAAGAATGACGTGTTTTATATTTAAAAGCAAAATAACTTTAAACTTCTGATTTTATAGCTACACAACCATATATTTTAAAAATCTTTCTTGCTTTCTTAAACTAATGCAGATCAAAGTAAATTATACGTATAAGTTGGAAGAGAGGGAGACCTTATAAGGTAATGAACCTATTTTTTGCGGCTCCTCTTCTGAGTAGATTTCCAACCATGGGCCGTTGACATAAACTGAACAATAGTCACTTCTATTTGAGTTCGATCGGTTTATTCTTCTTGAACTACTACACTTTAGAAAAACGATACTCCTACGAGAAAAAAAGTTAGAAAAAGCAAATCCAACAGATCAGTTTTACTGTACCCTTTCGCCTTAGATATATCCCAAAAGGGGATAAACTATTCCCTCTGTTTTTTTATTAGTCCGTTTTAAAAAATTGGCACATTCCTATATTATATGTTATAACTTGTTTAATACCACAAGTTACAAAAGCTTTTAGAACACAAATGTTACGGTATATATTTAAGATCACAAGTTTTAATAGTCCGAATTTCTTTATTAAACTTTGTGCCAAATCAAAAAAGAAAATAATTTTAAATTCATTGGGGGTCTCAAGAATCAAACTTTCCCATAATTTTAAACTTGTCTTTTCCTAGGGCAAACGAAAAGGGTCAGATCTAAAAAGATAATATAACTAGTGGTTCTGGTAATGTCTTCATTGTTATAATCTCTGTTGCTTGTGGGGGTGGGGAGGATTTATATTTGACCTAAAAAGAGTTGGTTGACATTCTAACCACGATAACATTGACTCTAGTAGCCCTCCACATCAATGGTCACATTAGTGAAAGAAAATGAAGCTATGAATTAAACAAGTTCCATCTTTTAAATTTGATGGGAGTTGAGACCGAGTGATAGGGAAAGAAGCAATATTATTAAGAGAGCACTTGAGTATAACATAAAGGTAAACCCAGCATTACAGTCATTTTCGTTTAGGCATGCATGTTCGCCAGCTTAAAAGAGAAAAGAAGTTTACCCGTTTGCGAAAGAATCGGCTTTTGGGAGTTGAGACTTTAAGAGCTAAATATCATCTAAGAAATTAAAAATGTTGGCCGATATGGTCAACTTTAGTTTTCCATTATTGTAGTTGGTTAGATTTCCAATTATGGAAAGGAAATCTCCATCTGGGATAGGTGACAAACCATTGATTCTTCCAAGGGGGTTGGATTTAAAAAGAAAAAGAATGAATCACTTGATTATTTCTTTCGTTCTTAAAAAGTTTATGTATGTTTATCCTCTATCTAGTATGATTAAAAAAAGGCAGTTCGGTATGCGAAATATTCCTTATTTATGTAGGATCTAAGGAAGAGTCGTACCTCTATGAGTGTGATGTAGGCAACATACCCTGATGCAAACATTATTGACTGATTCCACGGCTCGAATCCGTGACCATAGGTCACTCGGAGTGTCACTCCCCAAACCTGGGAGGCGTGGCTGGCACCCAGTGCCGTACTGGCCCGAGCGAACCACTTTGTAACTCTTCTCTCTCTCTTTTTTTTTTTTAAAATTATCATGGAACAATATGGCCACAACTCGTAATGTATAACTATATGTGATGACCCAAAAGGTCATCACTTGCTTTAAATTAAATTCTGTGTTTTCTAGGTCTTGAAAACCTTATTTAGAGTCACCTCGATTTTCGTGCGCAGTCAGGCGCATAGCCGAAAAGCTTAAATATGAAAATCTGTGAAAAATAATAACAATTTAGTTATAAAATGAGTTAATTTGATTTCGGTCAACATTTTGGGTAAAAGGACCCGGACCCATGATTTGACGGTCCCGGAGGGTCCGTAGGAAAATATAGGACTTGGGCGTATGCCCGGAATCGAATTCTGAGGTCCCAAGCCCGAGAAATGAATTTTTTAAAGGAAAATATTTTTTGAAATTGTTTAAGAAAAATTGAAATGAAATTTGCTTAGAACATGATGGTATCAGGCCCGTATTTTGGTTCTGGCGCATGGTACAGGTCTTATATATGATTTAAGACGTTTCTGTGAAATTTGGTGAAAAACGGATGTCATTTGACGTGATTCAGACTTAAATTGCAAAATTTGATGTTTAAAGAAGTTTTGAGAAAATTTCATTGATCTTGAGGTTTAATTTGATGTTCATGATGTTATTTTAATGATTTGATTACACGAATAAGTCCGTAGGATGTTTTTGAGGTTTTGTGTGCATTTGGTTTGGAGTTCCGAGGGCTCGGGTGAGTTTCGGGTAGGTTCCGGGATGTCTTAGGCTTAAAAATAGAGTTGTTGCAGGCTCAGAGAGGTGGAAGGCCCCTGAACAGGCTAGTGCGGTCCGCACGATATGGACTGCTGCCGCGGAGAGGTTTGTGCGGCCGCACTAGTTTTTGTGCGGTCCGCGGTGAAGAACACTTCACTAGTCCGACTTCGGAAAGCCTATATCATTTGATCCATAAGGAATTTTGAGATGATTCAAAAACAAAAGTTGTAGCCCTTTGTGTCTAGTTTCCAGAATGGTGAATAAATAACAATTTGGACATCTGTAGAGAATTTTATGGCCAAAATACTAAGACCTGTCACTGCAGAACACAGGGAGGCCTGTGCGGCCGCAGTTGATTTTGTGCGGTCCGCATAGGGCATCTGAGGGCAGTATATTTAGATGAGATTTTCAATTATTTTTCATTTTTCAAACCCCCAAAAATATAAGAGGCGATTTTTCAAACAACCTTTCTTCTCCAAATCAATTGTAAGTCATTTTTAACTAGTTTTCTTCAATCATTAACATTTTTTGACATGATTTCAACTTCAAATCAATTATTTTCATGGGGGAAATTGAGTGTTTTGGTTAGAACCTAGGTTTTTCAAAAATTGGGGATTTGGACCTCGATTTAAGGTCCGATTTCAAAACAAATTATATATTTGAGTTCGTGGGGGAGTGAGTAATCAGGTTTTGGTTCGAACCTCAGGGTTTTGACCACGTGGGCCCGGGGGCGATTTTGACTTTTTAGGTAAAACTTTGAAAAACTCATTTTCATGCATTCAAATTGATTCATTTAGCGTTTATTGATGTAATTAAGTAACTTGTGGCTAGATACGAGCGAATTGGCGGTGGAATCAAGGGGTAAAGCTATAATTGAAACTTGAGTTGTGTTCGAGGCATCGAGGTAAATGTTTGGTCTAACCTTAGCTTGAGGGATTAGGAGTTGTGTCCTATTTGCTGTTCTTGTTGAGTACGACGTATAGGCATGGTGACGAGTATCTATACGTTGGTGTCAAGCATAACCGTGAGTCTTATATTGTGATTTTCATGATTTCGTTATATTATTCATGCCTTGGTGAAGATTTCTAATTGTTGTATAAAGTTTGTGGAAAGAATTGTGACCTATGAACATTGAGGAGCATTGGCTCGAGTTGTATAGCGAAATTGTGAAAGTATAAGTGATAATTGAACTGTTAGAGTATTAGCTCGAGTTGTGAAGTGAATTGTGAAGTAAGAGTGAGAAAAAGAAGAGATCATTATGTTGCCTCCTTGCCGGGCTATTGTTGAATTGTGGTTCCCTTGCATTGTGTTATTAATTGATATTACGGTTGCTTAGGTTGATGATTCTTTGTGTTGGGTAGGGATTATGGGTATAACTGAGGTAGTTAGGTGTCAGAATGAGGTTGGTTATAGCTGAGGTAGTTAGGTGTGGTGACGAGTTTGGTTATAGCTGAGGTGGTTAGATGTTGTAACGAGTTTGGTTATAGTTGAGGTAGTTAGGTGTGGTATCAAGTTTGGTTATAGCTGTTTCTCCCTTGCCGGGACGTGATTGCTTATGCTATCGAATCCCTTGCCGGGACAGTGTAGACCTTATTGATCTCTTGTCAGGACTCTCGTTATAATTGTAAATTATATATATGGATCGGGTTGCATGCAGCAACAATATTATATATGGATCGGGTTGCATGCCGCAACAATATTATCTGTGGATCGGTTTGCACGCCACAACAACATTATATATGGATCGGATTGCACGCCGCAATAATATTATATATGGATTGGGTTGCACGCTGCAACAATATTGTATATGGATCGGGTTGCACGCCGCAACAATATTATATGTGGATCGGGTTGCACGCCGCAACAGAGATATAATGAAATAGGATCGGGTAGTACGCGTGCCATAAGATATAATGAAATGGGAGTGGGTGGCACGCCTGCCACGAGATACATGAAATGGGAGCGGGTGACACGCCTGCCACAAGATATGAGAAATGGGATCGGGTTGCATGCCTGCAACAAGATGTGAAAATAAAGTAAAATCTACCTTTGTTTTCTTTAATCTTGTTAGTGGTTGGATTTGATTGCTTTATATTCTATTGATATTCTGTTTTTACCTGTTTTTCCTAGAAACATGTTTCCCCCTCCCATTTTTACTTGTTTATTTCCGTATTTCTTTTCTGCTTTACATATATTTGAAATGCACAGGTTTATTTGGTAGTCTGGTCCTAGCCTCTTCACTAATTCGCCGAGGTTAGGCTAGGCCCTTACCAGCACATGGGGTTGGTTGTGCTGATACTACATTTTGCACTCTTTTGTGCAGACCCCAGTGTTGTGGACTTCAGACCATAGTGAGATTTTTGATTCTTGATCATCAGGCGACCCGAGGTAGTCCTGCAGGCGTCCGCAGGCCTTGGTGTCTCCTTCTATCTACTTTCCTGTTTCTTACATGTATTTTCGGAAACAGTGTTGTAATTAATTCTTTCAGACCTTTGTTTGTAGTATTCTTAGACCGTCTGTAAAACTGTGACACCAGTTCTGGGTAGTCGAGACTCAAACAGTTGTAATAGACATTCATGTTCAGATGGCTTATTGTTTTCTTCCGCTTATATTATATTCCATTGTTTAAATGTTATTTTTTTGTAATTGTTAAAGAGAATAAAATTGGTAAAAAGGTAGATGGTTCAATAATTGGCTTGCCTTGCTCACATTAGTAGGCGCCATCACGACTCTCGAGGTGGAAAATCGGGTCGTGACAAGTTGGTATCAGAGCTCTAGGTTACATGGGTCTCACAGTTCACAGACAAGCTTAGTAAAGTCTCAGGGATCGGTACAGAGACGTCTGTATTTATCCCCAGAGGCTAAAGAGTTAGGAAAAGTTTCACTTCTATTCTTCCCTGTCGTGTGATTTTGTTCTCTCAATGCTAAATTGAAACCTCTCTTGTCCTTTCGCGAATGGCGAGGTAATGTACCGCTTCTTCAGCCGAGCAACAACACAGACCGGTGATAGATCAGCTACATCTTCAGAGGCTTTATGGAGGTTGCATAAGTTTCACCAAGCTCTTCACTACTACATTCAGCGGTGCATCTACCAAGGATCCCCAGGTTTATCTAGACAGTTGTCATGTGGTTCTCAGGAACATGGGGATAGTTGAGACCAATGGGGTCGATTTTGCCACTTTTCGCTTGTTTGGATCCGCCAAGACTTGGTGGAGGGATTTCTGTTTGGCTAGACCAGTCGGATCGCCAGCTTTGACTTGGGAGCAGTTTACTCAGCTATTTCTGGAGAAGTTTCTCCCTATCACTTAGAGGGAGGCCTATCAGAGGTAGTTTGAGCGTCTCCAACAGGGTTCTATGACCATTACCCAGTATGAGACCAAATGCATCGACTTGGACCGTTATGCTCTTATCATACTTCCCACTGTGAGAGAGAGTGAGGAGGTTCATTGAGGGACTCGCCCAGCCCGCTCAGTTAGCTGGAGGTGGAGGTAGATGTATTAGAGGTGGAGGTAGAGATGCTAGAGGTGGAGGTAAAGGTATTAGAGGTGAGGGTGCAGGTACATTTCTGGTTTGTGGTAGAGAAGCTTCAATTTTATTTTGCGTCGTATCTGGTCATGCCTAGTGATTCTTTGAGTGCCCCTATTTATGTGTCTACGCCGGAGGGTGATTTTATTGTGGTGGATCGCGCCCATTGTTCTTTTATAGTGGTTATTGGAGATCTTGAGACTCGTATCGATTTGCTTCTTCTGGACATGGTTGATTTTGATGTTATATTGGGGATGGACTGGTTATCACCTTACCACGCTATCTTGGACTGTCATGTCAAGATTGTGACCGTAGCCTTACCGGGTTTGCCTCGTTTAGAGTGGAGAGGGACTCCTAGTCATTCTACCCATAGTGTTATCTCTTATGTGAAAACTCGGCGTATGGTCGAGAAGGGGTATTTGGCCTATTTGGCATATGTTCATGATTCTAGTGCTGAGGTTCCTTCTATTAATTTTGTGCCTGTTGTTTGTGAGTTTCCTGAGGTATTTCCTTCAGACTTGCCGGGTATGCCACCCGACAAGGATATTGACTTTTGCATTGATTTGGCTCCGGGCACTCAGCCCATTTCTATCCCACCGTATCGTATGGCCCCACCTGAGTTGAAAGAGTTGAAGGAGCAGTTGCAAGACTTGCTTGAGAAGAGTTTCATTAGGCCGAGTGTTTCGCCTTGGGGTGCACCGGTGTTGTTTGTTAAGAAGAAGGATGGATCGATGAGAATGTGTATTGATTACCGGCAGTTGAACAAGGTTACAATCAAGAATAAGTATCCATTGCCGAGGATTGATGATTTGTTTGATCAGCTTCAAGGTGCCAAGGTATTTTCAAAGGTTGACTTGAGATCTAGCTACCATAAGTTGAGGATTAGGGCATCCGATGTCCCTAAGACAACTTTCTGCACTTGGTACCGGCATTATGAGTTCTTGGTTATGTCATTCGGGTTGACAAATGCCCCAATAACTTTCATGAATTTGATGAACCGAGTGTTCAGGTCTTATTTGGATTCATTCGTGATAGTCTTTATTGATGACATTTTGATATATTCCCGCAGCCGGAAGGAGCACGAGAAACATCTTAGAGTCATTCTTTAGACCTTGAGGGATAGTCAACTATATGCTAAGTTCTCAAAGTGTGAGTTCTGGTTAAGTTCAGTTGCATTCCCGGGTCATATTGTATCAGTCGAGGGTATTCAGGTTGATCCGAAGAAGATTGAGGCAGTCAAGAACTGGCCTAGACCAGCATCAACTACAGAGATCCAGAGTTTCTTGGGATTGGCAGGCTACTATCGTTGGTTTGTAGAGGGGTTTTCATTTATCGCAGCCCCGATGACCAGGTTGACCCATAAGGGTGCCCAGTTCGGATGGTCAGACGAGTGTGAGGCGAGCTTTCAGAAGCTCAAGACAGCTCTGACTATGACACCGGTGTTGGTTTTGCCCACAGGTTCAGGGCCTTATATAGTTTATTGTGATGCATCTCGTATTGGGCTTGGTGCAGTGTTGATGCAGGATGGTAAGGTCATTGCCTATGCTTCGCAGCAATTGAAGATTCATGAGAAGAACTATCTGGTTCATGATTTGGAGTTGGCAGCCATTGTTCACGCGTTGAATATTTGGAGGCATCATCTGTATGGCGTGGCATGTGAGGTGTTCATGGATCACAAGAGTCTGTAATATTTGTTCAAGCAAAAGAAGTTGAATTTGAGGCAGAGAAGGTGGTTGGAGTTGTTGAAAGACTATGATATCACCATCTTATATCATCCGAGAAAGGCCAATATGGTGGCCGATGCTTTGAGTAGGAAGTCAGCCAATATAGGCAGTCTTGCTTATATTCCGGTCGGAGAGAGACCGCTTGCTTTGGATGTTCAGGTTTTGGCCAATCAGTTCGTGAGGTTGGATGTTCTGAGCCCAACCGTGTGTTAGCTTGCATAGTCGCTCGCTCTTCATTATTTGAACGTATCTGAGCTTGGTAGTATGATGATCCCCATTTGTGTGTCCTTAGAGATACGGTGCAACACGGAGGTGCCAAGCAGGTTACCTTAGATGATGATAGAGTTTTTATTTTGCAGGGTCGAGTTTGTATGCCTAATGTGGATGGACTCCGAGAGTTGATCTTAGAGAAAGCCCATAGTTCCCGGTACTCTATTCATCCGGGCGCTGCAAAAATGTATCAGGATTTGCGACAACATTATTGGTGGCATAGAATGAAAAAGGTCATCGTTGCATATGTGGCTCGGTGTTTGAATTGTTAGCAGGTTAAGTATGAGCATCAAAGGCCTGGTGATTTATTTCAAAGGATTGAGTTTCCTGAGTGGAAGTGGGAGCGGGTTACTATGGATTTTATTGTTGGACCCTCGCAGACTCGGAAGAAGTTCGATGCAGTATGGGTCATTGTTGATAGGCTGACAAAGTCAGTGCATTTCATTCCTGTGGCAGTCTCCAATTCATCCGAGAGGTTAGCTGAGATCTATATCCGGCAGATTTTTCGTCTTCATGGTGTGCCTGTGTCTACCATTTCGGATCGAGGTACGCAGTTTGCCTCACATTTCTGGAGAGCAGTTCAGTAAGAGTTGGGCACTCAGGTTGAGTTGAGTATAGCATTTCATCCTCAGACGGGCGGGCAGTCCGAGAGGATTATTCAGATTTTGGAGGATATGCTCCGAGCTTGTGTCATTGACTTTGGAGGCTCGTGGGATCAGTTTTTGCCTTTAGCAGAGTTTGCCTACAATAACAGCTACCAGTCAAGTATCTAGATGGCTCCTTATGAGGCCTTATATGGTAGATGGTGTCGGTCTCTGGTTGGATGGTTTGATCCGGGAGAGGCTCGGTTGTTGGGTACGGATGTGGTTCAGAATGCCTTGGACAAGGTCAGTATTATTCAGGATAGGCTTCGTATAGCTCAGTCCAGGCAAAAGAGTTATGCCAACCGCAAGGTTCAAGATTTGGCATTCATGGTCGGTGAGCAGGTATTGCTTCGAGTGTCACCTATGAAGGGTGTGATGAGATTTGGGAAGAAGGGCAAGCTTAGCCCTAGGTTCATTGGTCCGTTTGAGATTCTTGATCGAGTGGGAGAGGTGGCTTATAGACTTGCATTGCCGCCGAGCTTATCAACCGTGCACCTAGTGTTTCATGTGTCCATGCTTCGGAAGTATCACGACTATCCATCCCACGTGTTAGATTTCAGCACTGTCTAGTTGGACAAGGACTTGTCTTATGAGGAAGAGCCGGTAGCTATTGTAGACCGGCATGTTCGTTAGTTGAGGTTGAAGAGTTTTCCTTCTGTTCGTGTTCAGTGGAGAGATCAGCCTCCTAAGGCATTGACCTAGGAGTCCGAGTCCAATATGCGAAGCCGGTATCCCTATCTTTTTCCTGACTCAGGTACTTCTTTCTTCTGTCCGTTCGAGGGCGAACAGTTGTTTTAGAGGTGGAGAATGTGATAAAGGTCATCACTTGCTTTAAATTAAATTCTGTGTTTCCGAGGCCTTGAAAACCTCATTTAGAGTCACCTTGATTTGCGTGCACAGTCCGGGCACGTAGCCGGAAAGCTTAAATATGAAAATCTGTGAAAAATGATAACAATTTAGTTATAAAATGAGTTAATTTGACTTCGATCAATGTTTTGGGTAAACGGATCTAGACCTGTGATTTAACGGTCCCGGAGGGTCTGTAGGAAAATATGGGACTTGGGCGTATGCCCGGAATCGAATTCTGAGGTCCCAAGCCCGAGAAATGAATTTTTTAAAGGAAAATATTTTCTGAAATTGTTTAAGGAAAATTGAAATGAAATTTTCTTAGAACATGATGGTATCGGGCCCGTATTTTGGTTCTGGCGCACGGTACAAGTCTTATATATGATTTAAGACGTTTCTGTGAAATTTGGTGAAAAACGGATGTCATTTGACGTGATTCGGACTTAAATTGCAAAAATTGATGTTTAAAGAAGTTTTGAGAAAATTTCATTGATCTTGAGGTTTAATTTGATGTTCATGATGTTATTTTGATGATTTGATTACACGAATAAGTCCGTAGGATGTTTTTGAGGTTTTGTGTGCATTTGGTTTGGAGTTCCGAGGGCTAGGGTGAGTTTCGGGTAGGTTCTGGGATGTCTTTGTCTTAAAAACAGAGTTGTTGCAGGCTCAGAGAAGTGGAAGGCCTCTGAACAGGCCAGTGCGGTCCGCATGATATGGACTGCTGCCGCGAAGAGGCCTTTGCGGCTGCACTAGTTTTTGTGCGGTCCGCGGTGAAGAACACTTCACTGGTCCGACTTCAGAAGCCTATATATTTTGATCTATAAGGAAATTTGAGATGATTCAAAAATGAAAGTTGTATCCCTTCGTGTCTAGTTTCCAGAAAGGTAAAGAAATAACAATTTGGACATCTTCAGAGAAAGTTATGGCCAAACTACTAAGACCTGTCACTGCAAAACACAAGGAGGCCTCTGCGGCCGCTGTTGATTTTGTGTGGTCCGTACAGGGCATCTGAGGGTAGTATATTTAGACGAGATTTTTAGATATTTTTCATTTTTCAAAACTCCAAAAATATAAGAGGCAATTTTTCAAACAACCTTTCTTCTCCAAATCAATTGTAAGTCGTTTTTAACTAGTTTTCTTCAATTATTAACGTCTTTTAACATGATTTCAACTTCAAATCAATGATTTTCATGGGGGAAATTGAGTGTTTTGAGTAGAACCTAAGTTTTTCAAAAATTGGGGATTTGGGCCTCGATTTGAGGTCCGATTTCAAAACAAATTATATATTTGAGTTCGTAGGGGAATGTGTAATCGGATTTTGGTTCGAACCTCAAGTTTTGACCACGTGGGCCTGGGGGCGATTTTGACTTTTTGGGTAAAACTTTGAAAAACTCATTTTCATGCATTCAAACCGATTCATTTAGCGTTTATTGATGTAATTAAGTAACTTGTGGCTAGATACAGGCGAATTGGCGGTGGAATCAAGGGGTAAAGCTATAGTTGAAACTTGAGTTGTGTTCGAGGCATCGAGGTAAGTGTTTGGTCTAACCTTAGCTTGAGGGATTAGGAGTTGTGTCCTATTTGCTATTCACTTCTTGTTGAGTACGACGTATAGGCATGGTGACGAGTATATATACGTTAGTGTCAAGCATGACCGTGAGTCTTATATTGTGATTTTCATGATTTCGTTTTATCATTCATGCCTTGGTGAAGATTTCTAATTGTTGTATAAAGTTTGTGGAAAGAATTGTGACCTATGAACATTGAGGAGCGTTGGCTCAAGTTGTTGTCACGACCTAAAATCCCAACCCGATCGTGATGGCGCCTCTCGTGAGGACAAGGCCAGCCAATCAACAAAACAGTACATCTTTTTATAATTACTTAGCAGGAATAAGTCTAAATCATGGGCAATATAATCTTAAATGCGAAATAAACGTGATAGAACAAGGAAAACCATCCCAACTCAGCCCGAAATCGGGGTGTCACAAGTCATGAGCTACTACAGAGTTTACTAATATTTTACAAAGTCTGAAATTATCATAAATAACAAAGATAAGGGAGAAAACGGGGCTGCGGACGTCAACAGCTACCTCGTTACTCCTAGTCACCGCCTGGCCTGGAAAGAATCAGCGCTCAGGAGCGAACTCAGCTCTGCCTGTATCTGCACACATGGTGCAGGGAGTAATGTGAGTACTCCGACCCAGTGAGTAATAAAAATAAATAACGACTGAAAACATGAAATCTCATAATGGCACAATATAGCGCTATCCCAAGCAGTAAAATCAGTTATACAGTAAAACAGTGAGTATCAGATAATTCTTCTTTTAAAACAGTAAAGACAAATAATTTCCATAGTAAGGATAAATCAAAAGATTGCCCCTCGGGCTCAATATGTAAATCTCAGTATAGTATCAGCCCCTCGGGCTCACTCCCAACTCACCAGCACACAACATCAGCCTCTCGGGCTCACTCCCAACTCACCACCACACATTATCAGCCCCTCGGGCTCACTCCCAACTCACCACACACAAGCAACGGCCTCTCGGGCCCACTCCCAACTCACCTGGGTACCCTGCGCTCACTGTGGGTATGTACAGACTCCGGAGGGGCTCATACAGCCCAAGCGCAATATCAATAGGCCTGAAAGCCTTCACACATCACACTCGAGGCCTGAAAGCCTCCTCACATAACACTCGAGGCCTGAAAGCCTCCTCACATCACTCAACATATCCTCACGTATGGCCCTCGGCCTCAATCAGTCCAGAAAATAATCATAAGCCTCTTGGGCATCAGTAAAAAAATAGTGCTCAGCTCAACAACATTATAAATATCATTAAATCTCGAGTTGAGTATAAATGTAGCTGAGTTCACAAAATAATATAATTCAATTGGACTGAGTTCAAATAATATTTCAATTCGTGAGGAAAATAGTGATGTAAATTCAACAAAGATTTCAGATAATTGGCACGAAGCCCAAATATGGCAATAAGCCCCAATCATAGTGAAAAACAATAAATCTTTATCAATTACGCGGTAAAAATATCAACTGGGATGGACCAAGTCACAATCCCCAATAGTAAATGACCCCGCGCTTGTCATACAACGCGTGTCTCATCTCAACATAGCAGTATGTTGTGCAATCCGGGGTTTCAAACCCTCAGTGCATCATTTAAAATCATTACTCACCTCGAACCGGTGAAATCTATAGCTTGCGACGCCTTTGCCCCTCAAATCGGCCTCCACGCACGTCGAATCTAACTAAAATCAGAGCGAATACATCACAATATGCTGAGGGAACAATACCCAATCGAAAATACTCGAAAAACGCTAAAAATCACGAAGTTGGCAAAACCCGAGCCCCGGGCTCACTTCTTGAAAAATTACGAAAGACACATCACCGGATTCCTCGTCTCGCCACGAGTCCGTACATATAAAATTTACCAAAATCGGAGTTCAAATGACCCCTCAAATCTTCAAATCTTATTTTCAAATCCCTAGGTCCAAAATCCCCAATTTACACCTCAAAAACATGTAATCTAGTCGGATTATTCGATGATAATTCAATATTATGGAGTAGAAATAATCACAAGTGACTTACCTCAAGATTTCTTGCTCAAAAATCGCCCCAAACCGTGTTATTTCGCAAGAAAATAGGTAAAAAAAAACGAGCAGAAATGCAGCAGCTTTTAATAAGCAAATTTGGTCGGTAAAGACCCAAATCTGGTCGCTAAAGGTGCTAATCTGGTCGCTAAAAGTGCCACACCGGACCTGATGCACCAACACTCTTTAATTTCACTAAAAAGGCTCTAACTCCTTCATACAAACTCGGAATTAGACGATTCTTATTCCTATGAGTCACAAATAATAATACGAACAGAACCCTTTAATCGAAACTCAATTCGGAGCTCATTTGCTCAGTGCGATATCCATTTCGCTCGTTAAACAATTACTCATGTTTCGCATCAAAAACCCTATCGCGACTTGATAAAATTAGACCAAAATTTCCAAATCAGTCCTATAATTTATTATCAAAATTCAGGATGTTTCGGAATCAAATTTGGATCTCTAGAACTAAAAATGAACCTTTAGATCATTACATTTATGCTCAAAATGGCAAAAATCTTCCAAAAACTCTTCCAAAATTTGTTCGAGCTTCATGGGATCCCAAAAAAGTATACTAACAAGTCCCATAATATGACACAAACTTAGTTGTTTCTTCTAATCACCAAAAACAACGCAAAAATACTAAATTCACCTCGGATTCAAGCCTATGAACTTTGAAACTTCTAATTTTCACATCCGATGTCGAAACACGTCAAAACTAGTCCGAATGATCTCAAATTTTGCAGACAAGTCTAAAATGACATAACAAAGCTACAACAACTCTCGGAATTCCATTCTGAGCATCGGATCAAAATCTTACCTATCAACCGGAATTCGCCAAAATACTAACTTTGTCGATTCAAGCTTAATTCTACACCGGTCATCACAAAAATATTCCGGACACACTCCTAAGTCCCAAATCACCTAACAAAGCTATATGAACCATAAAATTTGTATTTCAAGCGCTCTAACACATAAGTCAATATCCGGTTGACTTTTCCAACTTAAGCTTCCTTAAAAGAGACTAAGTGTCTCAAACCTTACCAAAATCATTCAGGAATGACTTCAAATTTTGTACACAAGTCACATTCGATATTACGGACTTGACCCAACTTTCGGAATCGCATTCCGACCCTGATATCAAAATTTCCACTTCCGGTCGAATTTTCTCAAAAACCTTCAAATTTCTATATTTAGCCAAACGACTCCAAAATGACCTACGGACCTCCGAATTCACTTCCCATCGCGCTCCCAAATACAGAATCACCATACGGAGCTACTCCCAGTCTCGGAATTCCAAACGTACATCAATAACACTGAAATGCATTTTAAGCCAAACTGATGCAATTTTTTCTAAAATGTTATCTTCCACAATATGCGCCAAAATGCTCACGGGTTATCCAAAACTCGATCCGGGCATACGCCCAAGTCCGAAATCATAATACAAACCTGCTAGAACTTTCGGATCCCAATTCCGAGGTCGTTTACTCAAAATTTCAATCCTAGTTCATTTCTTCAATTTTAAGCTTTCAAAATGAGAATTTCCATTTAGATTTGACTCCAAACTTCCTGAATTTTAATTCTGACCATACACACAAGTCAATATACCTGAGATGAAGCTGCTCATGGCCTCAAACTGCTGAATGATGCGCCGGAGCTCAAAACGACCGATCGGGTCGTTACAATCTCCCCCACTTAAACATACGTTCGTCCTCGAACGTGCTGAGAACTACACTGAAGTAGTCTGAAATCACTTGTTTAACACCTCATGCACCTTCCCGTGCTACCACCACTCAGTTGAGCACATTAGCTCGATAACTCTGTAGATATACTCCCTTATTCAAGCAAATAAGCTATTAGGTCCAATTCCAACATCCTGAATTTCCTGCCAAGCCTGTTTCCATCATACGACCACCATATCAATATCCACACGCTGTACCCAAACATGGCTGCATAACTTTGCTGAATTCAGACTTTGCATCACTTTACTCATAGGACCACAATAACATTCTTTAAATATAATAGTCGAAATTCCACAAATCTGATGCTCCCATTGCATCTCATGACCTACATAGGTCTTGATCTAGTTTTTACAACACCGATACGACTGAAGAGATGTGCCGAAATTCATAATCAACTGTTAAATCAACAATTCATTGGATCTATACTCCTGACAAGTTCCATTACCTTGTCTCAAACCAAAGAATGATCTTTGCTCTATAATATACTTCATATAATCAGTTTGCACTGACCCCAAATCTAGTAACCTCGTCTCACCCAGTACGAACTGCTCAGGCAATAAGTCACCTCAGACATAATAAAAAATCCCACAAGATGCCACAATGTGCCAGTGGGCTACCAATTCGAACGCGATACAAAAGGAAGGCGAACTCTGGGAGGAACTACTCAACTCGCACACTAACATGGACTTCCTCAGAAAACAGGGAAACAGAACACATAAAAGCAAATATGGGCACTGAACTGAACATCACACTGTTGCGGTGCGCAACCTGATCCAAACAACATACCCATGGCGGCGTGCCACTCGATCCACATATAGAACTCACATAAGGAGATACACGTCGAGCTGAATAGCTCATCACATCCAAATACCGAATATCGGTCATAAACACACTAAGGTGCATAATACCATTCCCAAGGAAACATATAGCGTTATAGGCTACAACTCAAGCACAACTGAGGTGCGATACATGATCTAAGTCTCAAGAGCCATCCTGCTCATATAACATCACCGCTGAGCGGAACCTCAACACATAAGGAATTTACCAAGCCGTCTCACAACTCATACATCGCAATATATCTTTACATGAATTATCTGACCACGAAATAAGACCACGACTATCCTTCCATAAAGAGCGCATTGCTGAAATAAACACAACTGGCCTGACGGAAGGCTCACTTCCACATTTAAATCTATCCCCCAACCTCAAGTCGATCCTGATCGTGCCAAGCTAGGCCAATAATATTTCATAGGTCTATAACCCAATAAGCAGAGTGCCCTCCAAGCATAAATTCTCAAATGGATGATATTACCAAAATCCTCATACTTGGTTTAAATTTCTAATTAATCAAGTGACTACATGTCACACTTATACAATCTTCCTGTGGGACAAGCTCCCACCATCTTCCGAAATAATTAACGGGTTTGCACATTCAAACCACCGGCTACACTAACGCTGAAAAGTGATCAAGAATCCATAACCAGGATGCAAAGCCTTTCTCACAGAACACCGGTCTCAGGTGATACTAACATCAATACCCATCTTACTCAAAACATTGGAACTCCTTTCCTGCTCATCCGAGCTTGTGACATCACAGTCATTGACCAAACTGCGACCTTGGTTCTTACTTCAAATTCCATACCACTCACTGCACCTCACGTGCCGATATATGATAGACATGATTTCCATCACAACTCTGGAACCGCCGATAGGCTAATATTTCATCACATAAGACTTTCCATTTAACTTACTTCGGGAGAACTATAGCAACATACAGGCGAATTCTCATAACCGTCGAATATGCCAATATCTAAGTAGTGGTCCAAGCCACCATAACCCTTCCGGGATTTGCCTCCACATAACAAGCCATAACAGAAGAATGCTTCTGAACAAAATCAATTACGGTGGCCGACAAGCCTCACACGTACCGCCACAAATCACTTGCATAACTTGCTCACGCTGAAGGAACTGATCACTGACACCAATATGCCAATTCAACTATGGCTAATCAACCTACCTCCTTCCAATTTACCCTTAATTGCCTTGGAAATAATACTTCTCCATTCAACACATAACATACTCCATCTGCACTCCTCCGGAGTGACCTTGAATCACGAGACCATGCTGTCTCAAATCCCACGAACCATTTCATATCTCCCAAATGCTACACCGCAAGTCAAAATATTATAGAACATTTTGGGCACCTTCTCATAAGCTGCTACAAAGCTTGATTCTTATCTGTATCTATAATGTCGACATCATTAGGCACCACACTTTGCCCTTTGAATTCATGAGGACCGTTACTGAGAGCCACCCATTCCGACTTGGCCCCGAATGCAACCACTCCACTGAATTTTATCACATATGAATACCCTCTCTATGAAGCACCCAACGGGATCACTTCCCTCGAAGTCTGCACCTATACGAGGCATAAATCATGAATCTTCCCTCAAGTCTAAACATGAGCCAATAAGGCTAACCATAACATGCATTCAACAATTCATTTACTCAAATTACCACTCATGGTCCTTTTCCGTAGCCGCAATAACCCATCAATATGCTAATAACCAGAATTCACGCAGGTAATTAACCATGCAACCCAATCGTAAGTGGTGGGACTCTCCCACTTAGCTCAAAGCCACTATTACACGACTTTCGAACACATTAGAACCATTCTCTCAAGTCATTTACTCTTATTCAAAATGCAATTCACCTGATCCAAGGAACATAACCACACGTGCCTCATTAGCACTCTGACACCGCAGGGTATGACCTTATTCCAGTACAACCAAACATCTTCCTACTCCATGCACCGAGCATTCTTTACCAACGACAACTTAAGACATACTGTGATTCTCACACATCTATAAAGCACCATGTAGCCTTTGTCCAAGTTTTCCCTCACTCGTTCCATCTTCAGACCAATTTCCGTAACCAGAGCTGATTCGCCAGCATGCCTCGAACCGGAACCAACATAGCACATGACCGCACAATTATCTAATCAATAGCAAACTCCCCAACTTGGCTCGAAGCCATAGATCGCAACACATATACACTATTGCTGCCGTAATACCATGATGAGATTAAACTCACTCCTTCATTCACTCACACAACAGTTAAGCCCACTATTAGGCAACAATTATTTTTTACTAAGTCCCAAATTTTTCAAAAATTTCGGCAAAGTTTCCTTTGTAATTGGGCCTATCCACCTGTCAGAGAATCACCAAAACCATCCTAACAATACATCCACAACTTGACAAAGTATCACAATGAAAAATCAAACACTTAATAGTCCACCTATCATCCAACAGGTCTCCATCGTCACTTCCAAGTCATATAGATACATCTCGCAGTTGTAACATACTCATCACGTAGCTATCCATCCATCGTTCCCACTAATAGGGATAATACCGAACATATAAGTTCAAAACACTTGCTCACATAATCAGCACCCCGGTGCTCAAGCCATAGGCAATGATCCGGCCTCAAGTCCTCCCGACTGGCCTAACATCAAACTCACAGAGATTACACCTCACCCATCGATCGGGGAATTACAAGCCATCAAGGCACATCTAATACTGAGCATTCGTTCGCGCATACGAATATGCGGAAGGAACTGTAAAAGTTACTTTTTCAAGCTGAATCAAGGAGGCACGATTAAGAATTTAAGAATATGAAGTTTTTCCTAAAGGTTCTGCAGCCTCCCGAGGATAAGTACAGACGTCTCCGTACCGATCCGTGAGACTCTACTAAACCAGCTCATGACTCGCGAGACCTAGTAACGTAGGCTCTGATACCAACTTGTCACGACCCAAAATCCCAACCCGGTCGTGATGGCGCCTCTCGTGAGGACAAGGCCAGCCAATCAACAAAATAGTACATCTCTTTATAATTACTTAGCAGGAATAAGTCTAAATCATGGGCAATATAATCTTAAATGCGAAATAAACGTGATAGAACAAGGAAAACCATCCCAACTCAGCCTGAAATCGGGGTGTCACAAGTCATGAGCTACTACAGAGTTTACTAATATTTTACAAAGTCTGGAATTATCATAAATAACAAAGATAAAGGAGAAAACGGGGCTGCGGACGTCAACAACTATCTCGTTACTCTTAGTCACCGCCTGGCCTGGAAAGAATCAGTGCTCAGGAGCGAACTCAGCTCTGCCTGTATCTGCACACATGATGCAGTGAGTAATGTGAGTACTCCGACCCAGTGAGTAATAAAAATAAATAACGACTGAAAACATGAAATCTCATAACGACACAATATAGCGCTATCCCAAGCAGTAAAATCAGTTATACAGTAAAACAGTGAGTATCAGATAATTCTTCTTTTAAAACAGTAAAGACAAATAATTTCCATAGTAAGGATAAATCAAAAGCTTGCCCCTCGGTCTCAATATGTAAATCTCAGTATAGTATCAGTCCCTCGGGCTCACTCCCAACTCACCAGCACACAACATCAGGATCTCGGCCTCACTCCCAACTCAACAACACACAACATCAGCCCCTCGGGCTCACTCCCAACTCACCACATACAAGCAACGGCCTCTCGGGCCCACTCCCAACTCACCTGGGTACCCTGCGTTCACTAGGGGTGTGTACAGACTCCGGAGGGGCTCCTACAGCCCAAACGCAATATCAATAGGCCTGAAAGCCTTCATACATCACACTCGAGGCCTGAAAGCCTCCTCACATAACACTCGAGGCTTGAAAGCCTCCTCACATCACTCAACATATCCTCACGTATGGCCCTCGGCCTCAATCAGTCCAGAAAATAATCATAAGCCTCTTGGGCATCAGTAAAACAATAGTGTCCAGCTCAACAACATTATAAATATCATTAAATCTCGAGTTGAGTACAAATGTAGTTGAGTTCACAAAATAATATAATTCAATTGGACTGAGTTCAAATAATATTTCAATTCGTGAGGAAAATAGTGATGTAAATTCACAAAAGATTTCAGATAATTGGCATGAAGCCCAAATATAGCAATAAGCCCAAATCATAGTGAAAAACAATAAATCTTTATCAATTACGCGGTAAAATATCATCTGGGATGGACCAAGTCACAATCCCCAATAGTAAATGACCCCGCACTCGTCATACAACGCGTGTCTCATCTCAACATAGCAGTATGTTGTGCAATCTGGGGTTTCAAACCCTCAATGCATCATTTAAAATCATTACTCACCTCGAACCGGTGAAATCTATAGCTTGCGACGCCTTTGCCCCTCAAATCGGCCTCCACGCGCGTCGAATCTAACCAAAATCAGAGCGAATACATCACAATATGCTAAGGGAACAATACCCAATCGAAAATACTCGAAAAATGCTAAAAATCACGAAGTTGGCAATACCCGAGCCCCGAGCTCACTTCTCGAAAAATTACGAAAGTCATATCACCGGATTCCTCGTCTCGCCACGAGTCCGTACATATAAAATTTACCAAAATCGGAGTTCAAATGACCCCTCAAATCTTCAAATCTTATTTTCAAATCCCTAGGTCCAAAATCCCCAATTTACACCTAAAAAACATGTAATCTAGTCGGATTATTCGATGATAATTCAATATTATGGAGTAGAAATAATCACAAGTGACTTACCTCAAGATTTCTTGCTCAAAAATCGCCCCAAACCGTGTTATTTCGCAAGAAAATAGGTAAAAAAAAACGAGCAGAAATGCAGCAGCTTTTAATAAGCAAATTTGGTCGCTAAAGACCCAAATCTGGTCGCTAAAGGTGCTAATCTGGTCGCTAAAAGTGCCACACCAGACCTGATGCACCAACATTCTTTAATTTCACTAAAAAGGCTCTAACTCCTTCATACGAACTTGGAATTAGACGATTCTTGTTCCTATGAGTCAAAAATAATAATAATACGAACACAACCCTTTAATCAAAACTCAATTCGGAGCTCATTTGCCCAGTGCGATATCCATTTCGCTCGTTAAACAATTACTAATGTTTCGCGTCAAAAACCCAATTGCGACTTGATAAAATTAGACCAAAATTTCCAGATTAGTCCTATAATTCATTATCAAAATTCTGGAAGTCTCGGAATCAAATTTGGATCTCTAGAACTAAAAATGAACCTTTAGATCATTACATTTATGCTCGCAAAAATCTTCTAAAAACTCTTCCAAAATTTGTCCGAGCCTCATGGGATTCCAACAAAGTATAATAACAAGTCCCATAATATGACACAAACTTAGTTATTTCTTCGAATCACCAAAAACAACGCAAAAATACTAAATTCACCTCGGATTCAAGCCTATGAACTTTGAAACTTCTAATTTTCACATCCGATGTCGAAACATGTCAAAACTAGTCCGAATGATCTCAAATTTTGCAGACAAGTCCAAAATGACATAACAAAACTACAACAACTCTCGGAATTCCATTCCGTGCCTCGGATCAAAATCTTACCTATCAACCGGAATTCGCCAAAGTACTAACTTTGCCGATTCAAGCTTAATTCTACACCGGTCATCACAAAAATATTCCGGACACACTCCTAAGTTCCAAATCACCTAACAAAGCTATACGAACCATAAAATTCGCATTTCGAGCGCTCTAACACATAAGTCAATATCCGGTTGACTTTTCCAACTTAAGCTTCCTTAAAAGAGACTAAGTGTCTCAAACCTTACCAAAATCATTCAGGAATGACTTCAAATTTTGCACACAAGTCACATTCGACATTACAGACTTGTCCCAACTTTCGGAATCGCATTCCGACCCCGATAGCAAAATTTCCACTTCCGGTTTCTCAAAAACCTTCAAATTTCTATATTTAGCCAAACGACTCCAAAATGACCTACGGACCTCCAAATTCACTTCCGATCGCGGTCCCAAACCCAGAATCACCATACGGAGCTACTCCTATCTCGGAATTCCAAACGGACATCAATAACACTGAAATGCATTTTAAGCCAAACTGATGCAATTTCTTCTAAAATGCTATCTTCCACAATAGGCGCCAAAACGCTCTCGGGTTATCCAAAACCCGATCCGGGCATACGCCCAAGTACAAAATCATCATACGAACCTGCTAAAACCTTCGGATCCCAATTCCGAGGTCGTTTACTCAAAATTCCAATCCTAGTTCATTTCTTCAATTTTAAGCTTTCAAAATGAGAATTTCCATTTAGATTTGACTCCAAACTTCCTGAATTTTAATTCTGACCATACACACAAGTCAATATACCTGAGATGAAGCTGCTCAAGGCCTCAAACTGCTGAATGACGCGCCGGAGCTCAAAACGACCGATCGGGTCGTTACAGTTGTATAGCAAAATTGTGAAAGTATAAGTGACAATTGAACTTTTAGAGCATTGGCTCGAGTTGTAAAGTGAATTGTGAAGTAAGAGTGAGAAAAAGAAGAGATCATTATGTTGCCCCCTTGCCGGGCTATTGTTGAATTGTGGTTCCCTTGCATTGTGTTCTTAATTGATATTACGAATGCTTAGGTTGAGGATTCTTTGTGTTGGGTAGGGATTATAGGTATAACTGAGGTAGTTAGGTGTCGGAATGAGGTTGGTTATAGCTGAGGTAGTTAGGTGTGGTGACGAGTTTGGTTATAGCTGAGGTGGTTAGATGTTGTAACGAGTTTGGTTATAGCTGAGGTAGTTAGGTGTGGTATCAAGTTTGGTTATAGCTGTTTCTCCCTTGCCGGGACGTGATTGCTTATCCTGTCGAATCCCTTGTCGGGATAGTGTAGACCTTATTGATCTCTTGTCAAGACTCTAGTTATAATTGTAAACATTATATATGGATTGGGTTGCATGCCGCAACAATATTATATATGGATCGGGTTGCACGCCGCAACAATATTATCTGTGGATCGGGTTGCATGCCGCAACAACATTATATATGGATCGGATTGCACGTCGTAACAATATTATATATGGATCGGGCTGCATGCCGCTACAATATTGTATATGGATCGGTTGCACGCCACAACAATATTATATATGGATCGGGTTGCACACCGCAATAATATTATATGTGGATCGGGTTGCACGCCGCAACAGAGATATAATGAAATGGGAGCGGGTGGTATGCCTACCACAAGATATAATAAAATGAGAGCGGGTGACATGCCTGCCACGAGATACATGAAATGGGAGCGGGTAGCACGCCTGCCACAAGATATGAGAAATGGGATCGGATTGCATGCCTGCAACAAGATGTGAAAAGAAAGTGAAATATACCTTTGTTTTCTTTAATCTTGTTAGTGGTTGGATTTGATTCCTTTATATTCTATTAATATTATGTTTTTACCTGTTTTTCCCCGAAACATGTTTCCCCCTCCTATCTTTACTTGTTTATTTCCGTATTTCTTTTCCGCTATACATATATTTGAAATGCACATGTTTATTTGGTAGTCTCGTCCTAGCCTCGTCACTACTTCGCCGAGGTTAGGCTAGGCACTTACCAACACATGGGGTCGGTTGTGCTGATACTACACTCTACACTTTTTTGTGCAGACCCCAATGCTATGGAATTCGGACCGCAGTGAGATTTATGATTCTTGATCATTAGGCGACCCGAGGTAGTCTTGCAGGCATCCGCAGGCCTTGGCGTCTCCTTCTATATACTTTCTTGTTTCTTACATGTATTTTCAGAAATAGTGTTGTAATTAATTCTTTCAGATCTTTATTTGTAGTATTATTAGACCGTCTATGAAACTGTGACACCAGTTCTGGGTAGTCGAGACTCAAACAGTTGTAATAGACATTCATGTTCAGATGGCTTATTGTTTTCTTCCGCTTATGTTATATTCCGTTGTCTAAATGTTATTTCTTTGTAATTGTTAAAGAAAATAAAATTGGTAAAAAGGTAGATGGTTCAATAATTGGCTTGCCTAGCTCACATTAGTAGGCGCTATCACGACTCCCGAGGTGAAAAATCCGGGTCCTATAAGTGGGAAAACACTGTATCAATGAATCATCTTTCTTAAAATATGAATGTATATGGGCCGTCAAGGCTCTGACATACTGTACAAAATGAACCTTTGTCTACAAAGAATCTAAGATTATTTGACATCAAATGGGACAGGGTACCGGCTTACCCATAAGTCTATAGCAAAATTCTGACATAGTGACTCATAGACTCGGCTGCACTTCGAATGAGGTGGAGTCTCACTGATCCTTCGCTGAATGCCAATCTCGTCTACTATGAGGGCTCGTCAAACTGATTATCTATACCTACAGGCATGAATGTAGCGTCCCCAACAGAAGGACATCAGTACGAATAATGTACCGAGTATGTAAGGTGGAACTGAAAATAACAATAAGTCAACATTAATTAAAGACATATAAGAATCAACCTGAATATCTGAAGTGCCACCGTATATGCATACTTATCATACTTTCATATATAATGCTTCTCTTTGAGACTATTTATATTATCCATATCGTATGATGCATGACTGCCCAAACGATCAGTGGTAACTGCCTGACCGGCTGTCACACGGTGGTAGTTATATGATTGCCTAATTGGTAGTAGATGCATGACTGCCCAACTGATCAGTGGTAACTGCTTGCCCGACCGGCCGTAGCGCGATGGTAAATGCATGACTGTCCGACCGGCCGTAGCTCGGTGGTAAATGTATAACTTTCCAACCGGCCGTAGCTCGGTGGTAAATGCATGACTGCCTGACCGGCCGTAGCTCGGTGGTAAATGTGTAACTGCCCAACTGGCCGTAGCACGGTGGTAAATAAATATGCATGTCTGCCCATATTATGAACGTTAACATCTTTATCGAATACCTCAATAGAGACTTAGGAACATACTTAGACATGCTTGAATATTACTTTACAGGAATGAAAAACATAGACATCCTTAACTGCTAAGAGTAGAACCATTTATGGAATAGCATTACGTTCACGTATCGTTACTTGGATCATGCCAAAATAAGGAAAGATTAGCCTTAACATACTATTCTCTTAACAATTCCTCTAACACCCGTCTTTTGTGATAAAATACGTAACGACAGATCGAATTAGGAAAAAATTCGTATGATATTCTTGAGAAAGATTGTACCGCGCTTTTCTAGAATTTGCAATTCATGGTTTATCCCATTGGCATGGAATCAACAAACAATGTCATTTATGTTGTAGCAAAAATTTAACAGTTTCCATGTAATCCCACCTCCAGAATACAACTTTGCAATATCAAATCATGACCAGAGCATTGACAATTGCAATCTTACGACATTTATATAATGAAACAAGTATTCCTCAATGCATAATTGTTTCCATTTCAATTACTTGTAGCATTCCCCAAAGAAATTCAAGAGGAAACCTAATAATTGGATTTTGAGGAAAATCTCTCATGAATTCCTCCCTGGATTCCTGATCTTAGTTATTACGTAAATGAAACACCTTACTAGTGTAGGAAAACTCTTAGTAGGCGTGACCCATTTATTAGATTACTAATCCACCTAATCTTCTAAGTGTGACACCTATGTAGGAACTTTAAGAGTCACTAAATTGAAATGGGGGGTGCTGTCACGTTGGGTCTTGTAGGCCTTATCCAATCTTTTAATTGATCTCCTACTAAAAATTATTACCTAATTATTTACATATTAAGAGTTATCTCAAATTACTTAAAATACTATTCACTTTTAACACACTTTATATATCTTACTATAATATACTTTACTATCATAGTCATGTGGTATCTTGTGTGGCACTAATTCATAAATATCAGATATTATAGCTCAGACCGTATTTCATCTCAAAATGTCAAACTTCGACAGAACTCATTTTCTTCGATTCGCTTACCCCTCTCACCTTCACGAATTTACTTATCACTTGCTTGAAATAGCATAATACTTGTAATCTCCAAATAATCTTGTCCTTGAACTAATGTCAATTATCCCACGACAAATTCATCGTACAATATTATAGGGTATAACATCGTCGTAATATAATATTGCGGAGCATATCATCATCGTAATATAATACTGCGGAGTGTAACATCATCGTAATACTGCAGGGTGTAACACAGAGAGAACTTTACGGTTGCTCCAAGAATTCCGTTCAATTCAGTTTGATCAAGATTATTCAATCATGTTCCGTCATATTGCTAAATATTTTCAATAATATATCAATTATATTGATTCGAAATGTTATCTTATTCTGAATATATTATATGTATAGGTCAAATATAATTTTTTATTTATAAATATAAAATTTTGAACGCCCTTAGGAGAATTCCAAACTTTGCCGCTTTTATTTCTACAACCACAATCCAATTGTTATCTAAGCCGGGGACAAAGAAGAATGTACAATAATAGCTCATATAATTAGGAAAGGAAACATGTCCTGATTCATACATGAAAGTCTGAATTGTCTATTAGTTTAAAAAGTTCAATAATACTTAAGATAGCTAGCTAGGAGGTATCAAGCTACTTCAGAAGAGTGATTTAATTCCAACTAGGATATATTTTACATAACTATACACTATTGAAAATTTTATTACCTTCCCTACTCAAGCTTTAATTTAATTACCTCCTATATACAAATTTACCAATTATATACACTTTAGGAATTAAATGAGTATCCCTTTATATTAGGAATCAATTATTTCCCATCCTTATTCTCTCTCCCTCATGCTCTCTCTCTCTCTCCGTCTCTCTCTCTCTCTCTACGTCTCTCAATCCCTAGTTCTAGTAATATAGAGCAAAGAAAAAGAGACTATCAATTTCACAATTGACAGCCTACGCTTTGAAGTTTTGAATTTGAATTTGGGTTTTCAAAATATATTTATTTGTTTAAATTGGGTGTTGTTGCAAACAATTGGGAATTCTCTCTACGTCTCTCTCTATCTCTCAATCCTAATTCCAGTAATGTAAAGCAAAGGAAAAGAGAGCAACAATTCCACCATTTACAACCATTAAAAAACTTTGAAGCTTTGAATTCGAATTTGGATTTTCAAAAACCATTATTTGTTTGGATTGAATGTTGTTGCAAATAATTGAGAATATTATTTGGAGTTTATATCTCAATTTTGAAGGTGTTTTGATGAAGATTAGACTTGATTTTGGTTGAATTTCAGATTGAAACTCGAAGACGAAGAAGACATGACATACATTATACAGTAGAAATTTAGTAAAGTTATAATAAAATTGTAGAAAAATTGTATTTTGTTGTTTATATATGTTTTTTTATTTAAATATTGTATGAAAGTTGAATAATATTGTATAAAAATTATATTTAAGTGGTATGTTATTGTAGTTGTATATAGTTGCGTAGAAATAATGCATGAAAGTTGTAGATAAATTGTAAATAAATTGTATAATATATTATTAATTATATGAAATTTATTTTTATTATGTATAAATCAGATACAAAATATACAAAAGACATATTATATAAAATTTGTATAAAAATTTGGCATCCATTTGAGTATTATTGAATGTTTGATGTTGGATTAGCTTGACAATGTATCGAATTTGTCTAACTTGATGTTGCCTTTAATTTCACTTTCTTTACCGGTTTTTGTCGTTTCGGATGTTGTTCATATATATGAATGAAGCATACCCAGTAATAAAATAATCTAAATTGCACTTGTTTGGAGAGAAGAGGGGAAAGATGAGAGAAAAAAGGAAAATGGTGTAACTAAATCAGTTGATTGAAGGTACAAATAATAGATTGAGAGCCTTTTAAGGTGGATTGTATATATTTTATAACTAAAATGTGTTTAGGTCGGATAAATACCAAAACATGAACATTTTTCGTAATAAAATTTTAAATAGTGTGTATGTAGGTAAAAATCCCTTATGTAATTGGATGGGAAGGGTATGAATATGGATTAGTTATTGGCCTAAAGTTCTCTTAATATTTCATGCAAAGACCTCGCTTAATTTTTTGGCACCTCACTTGGGGCATTTGTATCTATACCCGCTTTCTGTGTCACGTTTTAACTTATGGCCGCTTTGCAAAAAAAAATTGCAAGCGTACCTGCTTTTTCGCATAACTTCAGCATACGAGACTGAAGTAGCAAAAGCAATCACGCAAAACTTCAACATTTCTAGTAGGCGGACCTGAAGTTCAGCTCTAGAGCTGAAGTTTTTGTTTTGTAACTGGCGAACTTCAGTTCTAGAGCTGAAGTTTTGTTTTGTAACTGGCCTAAAACTTCAGCATTTCTAGTAGGCGGACCTGAAGTTCTGCTCTAGAGCTGAAGTTTTTGTTTTGTAACTGGCGAACTTCAGTTCTAGAGTTGAAGTTTTGTTTTGTAACTGACCTAGAGCTGAAGTTTTTATTTTGTAACTAACAAACTTCAGTTCTAGAGTTGAAGTTTTTGTTTTTGTAACTGGCAAACTTCAGCTCTAGAACTGAAGTTTTTGTTTTGTAACTGTCGAACTTCAGCTCTAAAGCTGAAGTTCTTTAATTCATTTGTAAAATTTCAGGACTCTGTTAGAACTTCAACTACCTGCAACTCAGTAGCAACATGGTAACTGTTTCAGGAAAATACAATGGAAACAATTACGATCACATGATCCCTCAATTCATTCATGGTCCTATTTATTACAATTATAATTAATGTTCAAGTCTCATCTTTATGCTAAATAATATAAAAAAAAACTTCAAAGAACTGATATAAATGCATTTGGATAAATTTGTTTTGTAAAAGCAAAACGGGTTGGAGATATATTATGACCGAGAGAAGAAGAAGAAGAAAACGAAGGAGGAAGAGAAAGAGGGCTGAAGTTATTTATACCTCACTTTCGTCTTAACTATATTGGACTTTTGGGCTATCCTAGTCCCATTGACTCCTTGTAGAAATGACATTAGGTAGCCACTCTAAAGGGCTGCTATTTAGGAATTAGCCGGTGCGCCTTGAATTTTAGCTTTTCAATTCAATTTTTCAGAACAAAAATTGTCCCGGATTGTCTCGAAGTTAAGATTATTAGTTTAAAATTTTATGACAAAATATGTATTGACTAATCTTTAATAGCATTCCTGAGAATGGCTATACGTGGACTTGCCTGTGGACTCCTTTGCAATCTTATAGATCCTTCCTCTTGATATACCACCAAATATTCTACACTAATTATAAGCATAGCATCAGTTGGTCCTGACTCTGTAAGAGTCAACCACACAAAATTAAACTCATGACATTATCTAATTATTCATCAATATCAGCGTTTCTTTCTCTTTCAGATTAAGCACAAAATATTCATAAACCACATAGTAGTATATATCAAATACTCATAATTTTGTACAAACAAAGAGGAGCATAACTTTAGATTTATATGACCATTACAATATTGCATACGAAATGCCAACAAAGATTAAAGCATTAGTGGGATATGGCCAACAATGCTTGTGATTGTTTCTCATATTTGAAACCATTAGATTTAGAATCATCAGCACTCCACACAAATATCCCAGCCAACTCTCCTTTACTTTTCAGCTTACTACACGCTGTGAAAAATCCATTATCTGGAGATAATCCCCCACTCCCATCAGTGCTGAAACTAGCCAACATCTTTCCCCCTTCATAATTGGATCTTTGTGTAGCAAAATAGTTCATGAATTGAGACACAGTAGTTCCCTCATCATACGCGTAAAATTGGAAATTAACATAGTCTATAATGTGACCGTAGCTTTTCCATAGCGCCTGATAATGACTTTGAACTTCATCATCATCAAATGGAGCTATTGAGGCAAAGGAAATGACTCCATTATTCTTGAGTGTTGTAATAAGTCTGCCTATGCACTCTGTAAATGTATCAGGATCAGCTTGAAAATGTTCATAGTCGATATCTATCCCATCCAAATTGTATTGCTTAATTATATCACTAAGAGAAGAGACTGCATTTGAAACCCAAGAATCAACAGAAGAAGGGTTGAAATAGGCGCTACTTCCTCCAACACTGTCTCCTCCTAAACTCAATGCTACTTTAACATTCGAGTGTTGGGTTTTGATGGATGAAACAGAAGAAGGGGTAAGATTATCTGTGTCCCAAAAAATGTTGAATTGACCATTGGTGGGAGATGCAGAAGGAGTGTAGTCAATGGCAAAGGAGAGAATGAAGTGAAAGTCGACGTTAGTGAATGGGGACATCAGTAAACTTGACATTCTTGAACTCTGCTCCAATGTATTCCCTGAATATGTTGGAATTTCCAGGTGTTGCATGAATTGGTGAGAGAAAAAGTACTAAGGCTTGAAAAGCACAAATTGAAATTAAAATTTTGGAGAACTCCATGAAGTTGAGATTTGTTAATTAGAACTTAGTGTGCTAGAATGGTATGCAGTTTAAATATAGGTTCATTAATAGATGGATGTTAAAGCATCAGTCACAAGGGAAAGTTAAAAATTGTTACCTTTAGTTTGCCGTTTCAGCTAGTTGTTGAATCGGTAAAAAGTTACATTATCTTTCTTTTTTTAATTAGCAGAAGTGGAACACTGATTTGGATCTGCAGCTTGACTCCAAAAATTATTGTATTCTTTGGACATGTATGCCAAAATTCTAGTCCTTCTATGCCAAATTTAAACTGTGTACAGAAACGGATAGCCTGGTCCTTAATTGTAGTCACCAATCAATAGGAGAACGTCTATATGGATCTCATACCATGTCATTAGATGGCTTATTATATTTCACATTCATTTGTTATAAAGGAGTTGGACTAGAAATTAGCCAAAGGAAGTGCATGGAAATGAAAAATTTAACGTGATGGGATATTTAACATGAACAACTATGCAATAACAATGACAACAACATCAACCCAGTGGAATCCAACAAGTGAGGTCTGAGGAGGGTAATGTGTACACAGATCTTACCCCTACCAGGGAAGGTAAAGAGGTAGTTTCCGAAAGACCCTCGTTTCGAGAGGAATGAACAACTATGCAATGTGATTTATAATATTAATGGTCTTGTTAGAAGAAGAAAAATCTTTGACGAGAGTAATTAAGATAAAAGGACAAATATTAAGATGAACTCGGTACCTCAAAGCTCCACTGGCACCTGGGGCCGAAGAAAGAATATTACTCGAATGTCTGTGAAGATCCCACTAGAGCACCTTTTACTTCTAGTAGGCCATGAATTAGATCAAAATCATTCTCAACGAGTCCATAAGAATTTGATTCCATTTTTTTCATTGGATCCGAATAAAGACCAAAGATCTTGGGCGACCTATCCAGCAGTCAGCAGAGCAACTCAAACTATAAAGAAGTATGTTAATCTCTTCATGCTCGTTCCGAGCTCGAAGCACCATTTGTACAAATAAGAATTCCGAGGTCATTCTCCAACAGAACACCATAAAACATTCCGACTTATACAAATTTCAATAGACTGATCGATACTAAGAACAATAATAAAGTTCAAATGCAGTACTACATGTTATGTGCAGCTAACTATATATGTGTATGCAAACCTGTCAAGTAGTAAACTTTGGAATAGGAATGATGAATGAGGCCGGTGGAATCATCGAGTCATGACTACTAATACGTGGCTCGTTGAAAGAAATAAGGGTGCGGACGCTGCCATCTTGAAGGTCAATTATGTTCAGATCATTACAAGAACTTAATGAATAGTATCCACTCTCAATATAGTATATGGAATTTGATTTACATCCCAAAAGGTTGGAAGCCAAAACAGACATGGAACCACACTCACACAAGAACAAGGTTTCGTCTCCCAAATTGTCCACATGATCTACAAACATTGGGCTTGTGACCAACTTAGAAATCTTAACACTTCATGGCTCACGACATATTTCAACCCTTAGCAGCTCATCAGTTGTGGTCTTTACACTACTAGAAATTCGGAAAAAAGCGACAACAAAAAGCGACCAAAGTTGGTCGCTTACAAGTTACAAAACGACCAAAAAGCGTCCAAACTAACTTGGTCGCTATTTTGCTGGTCCTACCTTAGAGACCAAAGTTGGTCGCTAATTTAGCGACCAACTTTGGTCTCTAAGGTAAAAGGACCAAATATTCCGGGTAAACAATATACCGACCAACTTTGGGCGCTTTAATATTTTAATAATATAAATTTAGCGACCAAAGTTGGTCTCTATATTTAAATTACGTTTTTTTTTTATTATTATTCAAAATATAACGACCAACTTTGGTCTGTAAATCAAATGTTATATTTTAAAATCTGAAAAATAGCGACCAAAATTGGTCGGTTTTTTTTTTTAAAACATAAACTACCAAAATTGGTCCCTAATTTCTAGAATTATTTTTAATAGAATAGCGACCAAAGTTGGTTGCTTTTTAGGAAATCTGGGTTAATTAGCGACCAATCTTGCCCAGAAAATATTTTTTTAAATAGAAAAGCGACCAACTTTGGTTGCTTTTCTGGGTATAATTTTGGCAGAAACTGCCTGTTTTGGTAGCTACACCACCTGTTAGCATACCAAATTCCCTAAATAACAATATAATTCAATTCATAAACTACAATTTCAATACCAAAATCTCCACAACAATCCAACAACACCACCACCACCACCACCACCACCACAACAACAACACAACAACAACACAATTCAAAAAACACATTAAAACCAACAATTTAAAGTTCAATAGAACTAACAAATTAAACTAAGTTAACGCTTATTACACCTAGTTCAAAATCGGTTCTATTTGTCTAGTTCAAAGTATATAAAAGTCAAGGAGTGTTTTGTACAACATCATTATCATCACCGTCTGATGAACTTTCATCAACAAGACGTTATGCAGAAGGGTCTACTTGTCGAGGACGGGAAGAACGATCACGGGGAGGACGGGAGGAACGAGCACGGGGAGGACGGAAGGAACGCTCACGTTCAAGTCGAGTCTCTAGCGATGACTCACGAGACCGGGGAATCGGAAAAGCTCCAGAAGCTAGGAGAGATTTGAGCTGCTCTTGCATGCCCTGGTACTGAGCTTGCATGCCAATGTACTGAGCATCTCTAAGCTTTTCTCTTTCCTTGGCCGCTTCTAGCTCGGATGTGAGCTTTGTCACAGTCTCCCGCATAACGGAGAGGCTCTCCCCATCAAGTTGATCGCCTTGCGAGGAAGTTGTTATTCCTTGCATTCACACTTATAGCGATGAAATTTCTTAGTAGGAAGCCCGTATACCTTCCCCCATTTTGGACCGCCAGCAGCCTCCGTCCACATTCTTTCAGCATCCTCGTCCGATGGTTGGATTGGCTCACCCGACTCATTAGGTGGCTGACTGCATATGAATTCCTCCACGTCAACTGGGAAGTGACCCTATAAGAAAAATTACATTGAATTAGTATTTCAAATTTATATAAAAGTAAATCAAAATACTTAATGAAAAGTGAAAACTTACATGTACAGTCGAGGCTCAGCCCTCGCCCCACCTTTCTTGATCCGTCTCTTTCTTCTTCTTTATAATATGAGTTTCCTTGAATAGCTCATCTTGGTTCATTGGACGCCCCAACTTCTTTTCATGAAAACTCATAAATTTTAGTTAATAAACAGAATAGATATACTTTGAAAATTAAAATAAATCAAGCAATTACGTACCAATCTTCTTTTTATTTTCCCTAGGCTGATCGCACCTCCAGTGTGCAAGGAGCCTCCCTTCTCAGATGCGCGAGCTTTCTTTCCTTTTTTGCTCTTCTCTAAGAACTTTGCGGTAAGCCATTGCCTTTGCAAATCCTCCAATAAATTTTGAAGCAACCAGTCAGGCTACTGGTTCAACTTTCTAGCTTTGGAGAAACTATGCGACAATTGCTTGCGAGCTTTGTGATGAAAATTTGCAGCCACTTCCGCGCTATAGCGGTGTTCCCATACACACTTGCTCTGTATTTCAAAAGTTAAATATTATATAGAAATATCATAAATATAAATAATTATACTGCTTAAAAGAACATTTATACCTTAAATTGATTGAAAATTTGCTCCTTCGTAGTGCCATCATAAAGCTTTCTGGTGGCTTTGGTGATAATCCTCGTAGTAATATTACTCGGGATGAACCTGCAATTTAATAAAAAAAAAATACATTAATATGTTAGTACAAATTGTACAAAACAATAAACGTAAAAATAACAAATAACTCTTACCCATCACCCTCAGGGACTATGATTGTGAACACCTAATTTTTGATAATATTTAATTTCTTATCACTTCTTCTATGTAAATATTTTAAGGGTTTTAACATACAATTTTTAGCTTTGTTACACTTTTTATTATAGGGTAAAAATACAAAATTTAAAAGGTGAATTATTACTATTAATATTATTTTATTTTTATTTTTATTTTAAAATAATAAAAAAATTCCGAAAAAATATTACTATTTTTTTTAATTTTCAAGAGTTATTTAAAAAATAAGAAAAAGAGAAGTATTGAATAAAAAAAATAAAAGTAAAAGTAGGTGGAATTCTCTTTTAAAAAGTAAAAGAAAGTTGAAAATTAAAAAAATAAAAGTAAAGTTTTGTGAAAATTTTAAAAAAATAAAAAGTAAAAGAAAGTTGGAATTAAAAAACAAATATAAAGGTATCTGAAAATTTAAAAAAAATTAAAGTAAAAGAAAGTAGCAGTTTTAAAAGAAAAGCAAAAGAAAGTGGATTGTTTTTTTAAGAAAAGTTAAATAAGTGGAATTCTCTTTTAAAAATTAAAAAAAGTAGAATTTTAAATAAGATAAAAGTAATTAAAGTTGGAATTTAAAAAATAAAAGTAAAGAAAGGTGGGATTTTTTTTATAAAAATAATAAAAGCAATTTGTAAGTGAGATTTCTTTTAATTTAAAAATAATAAAATAATAAAATATTTTTTTCAAAAAAATCTGAAAAATTTGCTATAAATAGAAGAGAAAATTTGAGAAGAAAAAAAGAGGAGAAAAAAAAGAAGAGAGAGGGAGGAGAGAAATTTAGGTTGAAAATTTTCATTAAATTTTTCTTTCAATGTTTCGGGCCTTGAATCTTGGGTTTGAAGAAGAGTTGATAGTGATTTTGTTGTTGCTGCTGTATTGACTCTACAACTTTCAGATTTTATTCATTTGAATTCACTCTCTTGTAGGTATGTAATTCAAGCTCTTGAGTTAAAAAATGTCGGAGCATCTTTATTGAAGCAGAAATAAATTGATTTGGTTCTTTTGATAAAGTTTCTTTCGTATTTAATCTGTTCGAATGAATGATGTTTCTTTGATTGAGTGAATTGATATTTGCAAATGTTAATGTTATTTTAGTATGTTCATGACTCTGTCTCGTTTTTTCTTCTTTTTTTTTTTACTTTTTTTTTCTTGGCTCATGACTTGTAACCAGCAGGTATTGTTTTGTTTACTTTTAAATTTCAAGCTCATGTAGCACCATGTTCATATTTTGAAATTTAAAGAAGTATGTGAAGTTGAACAATTTGTCAACATTAAGATGTAAAAAAAAAAAAAGATTGCGTTAGTGGAAGGATCTTATCTTCAGTTTATATTATTGGCTGCATATTTTCTTAAATTAACCATGTGAAGATTCAACTTCCTCTACTTCAAAATGGTACTGTAGAAGTTATAGTGGTGATACTACAACTTTCTCTTTAGCATAGTGTTAAATAAATTAATTACTTTAAGTGTTCTTTGTTATAATCAAGTTTAAAATACGTATGTCCATGTTTGTTTTGTTCCTTCTGGTTCATCCGAATAGTTCTCAGCATGTTTTTTTTGTGCTCATATGGTCATTTAAGATTCATTATTTTGTTATAAAATTTTGTTAGTTTCTTTCTAGAATTTGAAAACGAAAGTCGGTCATTTGAAGATGATATGGAGATGAACCCAAAGCTGGCACCTGTCTTTTGTTATTTTCACATAAATGCCAACTCCACCTTTCTGAATTGTAGTATGCTATAACAAAAGGCTCCAGTGATATACATGTAGCTAACCCATTTCTTTAGGCCTTTTGTACTTATCAATTTATACCACTCCATCCACAATAAAACATCAAAACTCATGGCCCTCATTTTAATTTTAAATCCTTAGAATTCGAGGCATGCCATTTAGCGAATTTTCTATGGCCCTCGCAAAGTTGAAAAATGCGTAGTTGCTTTAGGCGCGTAATTTGAAATTACCTTCCTAAACTCGGGTGTGCATTTCATGTGACCCAAATCCAAATCCCAACAACGTTAAATAAAATGTGTCGTGGACCGCGGGTGCATTTATGTGACATGGTTCAAGACATATTTTAAATGACGTTGCAATCTTCCTAAAAATACATAAGAGCGGTTAATAAGTTAAAATTGAACCATAGGCTAAAATATGTATTAAAATCAGATAATAGGCCAATTATAACAGTTGAGCGACCGTGCTAGAACCACGGAACCCGGGAATGCCTAACACCTTCTCCCGGGTTAACAAAATTCCTTACCCGGATTTCTGTGTTCGCGGACTGTAAAACAGAGTCAATCTTTTCCTCGATTCGGGATTTGAACCGGTGACTTGGGACACCATAAATTATCCCAAGTGGCGACTCTAAAGTTTTAATAATAAATGAATCTCGTTTCGATTGTCACTTTAAGTTGGAAAAAACTCCCTTATACCCTTTCCGGAGTGTAGGAAAAAAGGAGGTGTGACAACTCTGGCGACTCTGCTGGGGACTGGAACCCAGAACTTCTGGTTCAGGGTTCGAGAATTCGAGCTTGGAATAATTGTTATAATTGGCTTTGTTTATTATCTGATTTTTACATGTTTGGGCCTAATGTGCTAAATGCTGCTTTTACCGCTTTGATATTATCTGAAATGTATATAAACTACTACGAAACCCTTCTCTTCTCACCTTCGGGGATGTGCTCACTGGTCGAGACTCCCTATTCTGTTAGTGTCGTACCTTGAAATAAGAAAGAGGCTCAGACAAGTTACTAAGCCGGATGGCCTTTTGGTTCCCGGTTCGTAGCCCCCTCCCCGGCTTGAGTTGTCCGCTCGGGTACACAGTCTAGAACAAATACCCAGGCTTTGAACCTAGAATAACTCAGCTTCATGCCAGATCCCTAATAGGAACGTTTGTGTGCATCATGTGCATTTGACTTTGGAGGCTCAACACAGGGGTTGGGTCTGTCTAGGACAGGTGTACCAAAAATGAAAAAGACCATCCTGATGCATCTTACTTGCTACTTGTGCATTTATTTGCTTCGGACTTGCATGATGACCGGCTTTTGAATATTTTGAGGAAAGAGAAATAGCAGTATGAGGGTTAAAGAGAGTTAAAAAAAACAATGTCCAAATAGTGCCGAAACTCTGCCGAATTTTTGAGAAAATTTTTAAAAAAGAAAAGAAGAAAAAGGAGAAGGAAAAGAAAAAAGATTTGTTTTCAAAAATAGTTTGTTTATTTTGCCAATAAAATGAAAAAAGAATCTTGTTTTCAAAAATAGTTTATTTTATTTGCCGAACTACGTCAGTTTGATTCTCACAGGGTGTGAGATACGTAGGCAACCCTCATCGGGTCCAACTTCTTTTTGCCAAAAATAGCCCGAAACGAAAAAAAAAAATAATAATTTATTTTACTGTAAATAGGTAAGGTGATGCCGTTTTTATCAAAAATAGCCAAATGTTCCCGAAAGGGACGTCGGAAGACTGATTTTGCATAAACAACCACCTTTGGTCTTTTTCCAATTTTTGGCCAGTTAGCAGGCACAACCTTAAAATCTCCCTCCAGAAGTGCTGGGCCGTATTTGCAAAGTTGGGCTTTTGGTTTTAGAAAAAAAAATCTAAAAAAGGGTCAGTTTTGATTCAAAATAGAGTAAATCATGATTAATCACCTTAATAAATGTGCAGAATGAGCACAAGCCAGAATTTACCAGTAACAATTATAAACAAGATCCCTTTGAAGTTGCACATGTGGTGGGATGACTTGGGCAAATCAGGGCGAGACACGGTCAATCTATACTTGAGAGGCCTCACTGGGTTGCTGAAAATTAATCCCAGAGGGGATATCATAAAGGCATTGGTCACATTTTGGGACCCGGCTCACAACGTATTTCATTTCTCAGATTTTGAACTTACCCCAACATTGGAAGAAATAGCCGGATATATTGGGGGTCCCAAAGTTCCTCTGAGACACCAGTACCTAATTGCTCTGAGGGCCATAGCCGTGCATAGGTTCCTAGACTCTTTGAAAATAATTAGGGAGGTCCACAACCTAGACTTGGCAGCTAATTTTTGTACTTTGCAGTTTATATACAACATATATGGTCATATAGGGGGGTTCAACAAGCCGGAAAACAAAATTTGCAGCAAGGGAAACCACCTTAAGTGGGAAGAACACAAATGTTTTGCATTTATGGTGGTCTTTTTGGGACTTTTGGTGTTTCCTAGAAAAGATGAGAATATTAACATACGAGCAGTCGGGGTTATCAATACTTTGTTTACTCAGGCCAACAACACCCTCGCACCCATGATAGTAGCTGAAATCTTTCGCGCTCTCACAGCCTGCAAAGCCAAGGGAGACTTTTTTGAGGGGCGCAACGTGTTGCTGCAGATGTGGATGATCGAACACCTATGCCGTCGTCCTTAATTTATGAGTTATGGGTCGACAGAGAAAACATGCATAGAGGAATTTTCTACGAGGGTTGATGGAATCAGCTTTCCAGAAGGGGTCACAGAGTGGATAGCGCACCTCCGTTCCGTCACTGCAAGCCAAATAGAGTGGACATTTGGATGGCTGCCTGTGGATGAAATCATATATATGCCAGCCACTGGACCCCATTTCCTTTTTATGGGACTCAGGAGTATCCAGCCCTATGCCCCGTATCGAGTTTTGAGGCAGTTGGGGAGATGCCAAATAGTTCCGAAAGATGAAGATCTTAGTGGCCAAGTGGCCGAGATCGGGCCTAACGGACAATTTCACGAAGCAACAGTCCACCAAATTTGGAGCGAGTGTCAATACTTAACGGCAAATACATGTGTACGTGATCGGTCCAAAGGTGAAGTTTCACCGGGATACCTTGCTTGGTATAGGAGAGAAATTGAGTTTGGGAGGCCGACCAAGAAACCCCATCTCCAGGAGTTCATCGAGGCATCGCAAGAACATTGGGATTGGTTGGCTAAAGAACATGAGTACAGGGACACAATAGGTAGATTGGAGAAGCAAGTCATGGAGTTGCAGTTTGAGAAAGATCTGCAGGCCGCCGCAGATGAGGGGGAGAAAAAGAAACTAGCTAAAGAAAATGAGGCCCTTTGAGCCCAAATTCAAAAGATGAAAATAGCTGCAAAAAACCCCGCCCGAAGTGCCAAAGATGAAAAACTTATAGATAACCTGAGGCGGAAAGTGGGCGAATATAATTTTGATCTAAACAAAGCAAAAAGTTAATTAACCAGGGCTCGAAAACAATTAGCCGAAAACTCAGCAGAACGAGCACGTCTGGTTAAGCAGCTGAAATAAAAGTACGCCAACGAGGTTGCAGGGCTAAAGAAAAGGGTCATCGCCATAGAAAACAAAATGATCAAACAAGCAAAAGACTTTAGGGTTGAAAGGGAACATTGTTATACGACCTTGGCGCAATTAGAAATAGACTTGCAACAACTTCAGGAGCAGAATCATGTGGCCGACCAAACTTTGGAAGCTAGGGCCCAGCAGATTGGACGTTTGTTACAAGAAAAAGGCGTCATAAGAGAGAGAATTAGAAACATCGCCGACTACGTCGTTATGAAGTGCCAGATCTGTAAGGATATGACTCGCACTATCTTCTTCGCAGCAGTGATGACATTTGTTAAGCATATAATGAGTGACTTGGACCGACTTCAAAGGGATCTTGCATATAGGCCCGCGGCGAGACCGAATGATGTCCCGCGGGAATCAGTAGCATTGATGTATTCATGATTTCTCATGAAGTCTGTATTTCTGTTTCGGTTAAAGTCTGTCAGTCATGTTGAGTTTGTATTTTCTTTCTGTTCTGTATTTACTTTTGTTGGAGTATGATAGCTTATTTTCGGAGTCTGTATTTCATCTTTGCATCAGAATCTATTAGTCTTTTGGAATTTGTTAGTTTTGTGTTTTGTAATGGAAGCATTTGTTTTTTTAGAGCTGTTTACTTGTGCACTTATCTGCTAGAACTACGCACGGTCTGATTTGCGGGGACATGATATGTATGCAATCTCTATAGGATTCGACCACCACTAAAAAGAAAAGGGGGAAATGAAAAATAAATAAAGGAGGATAGAATAAAGGAAGCTTAAAAGAAGGGCACAATTATGAGAGGCCGGAATGACGCACACAACCGAAGCAAATGCATGATAGAAAATGGTCAATTGCCTAGGTGCATTGCATCCCAACGTGTAATTGCATATGTGTTAAACTCTGAAAACTAACAAGTTTGTTGTTTTTCAGAGAATTCAAACAGTTAGTTTATCTAGAGGATACTGGCACATTATCATTACCAAACCAGATCAAAAGGACCAATACCATAAATCATGTCTATCCCGGATGTCGACACAAGTGTTGAGGTATAAGAGTTGGACGTCAGTAAAATGAAAGAGGAGATGCTCAAACTTAAGCAACAGATGGCCGAGATATATCAGGCCTGGTCTAAAGGACAATCACCCCCAGCTTACCTTGCTAACCCTGCTTCCACCCCACCACCGGCTTAGGCTCAGGATCATCCTGCCATCGATCCAAGCTTTCCCATTTACCAACATTACCATGGCACTACTTCTCATATGCCACAAGCTCCACTACCAAAATCAATTCCATACCCCCTCCGCCAGTCACCCCTGTCTTTGTGGCATCTCCACCAGCTGCACTCCATAGATCCTCGAGTGAGCCTATGTTCCAAGCTTAGGACAACCAGTACTACCCCCGGAGCCCACCTTCAAAGCTCCCGAAACCTACCCCTATAATCCACGTTCTGATCTCCCGAGAGAAGCTGAGAGACCAGCCAAAAATCCCGAATATGAGGAGATGTTCAGGAAAGTTAAGAGCCTAGAACAGTCATTTCGGGACATGCGAGGATTAGGAGGTCAAGTAAGTGTGGCCTACAAGGACCTATGTCTGTTTCCAAATGTGCAATTGCCGCCAGGTTTCAAGATTCCCAAGTTTGATCTATACAATGGGCACGGTGATCCAGTAGCACACTTAAGAGGTTTTTGCAATAAGATGAGGGGAGCCGGAGGAAAAGATGAATTGTTAATGGCTTACTTCAGTCAGAGTTTGAGTGGATCAACATTGGAATGGTACACCTACCAAGATCACGGAAGATGGTACGCATGGGATGATCTCGCACAAGCGTTCACTTGTCACTTCCAGTATAATCTTGAGATCATTCCAGACCGACTGTCCTTGACTAAACTGGAGAAGAAACATAGTGAAAGCTTCAGAGAATATGGTTTCCGATGGAGGGAGCATGCAGCAAGGGTAGATCCCCCAATGAAAGAGAGCAAGATGGTTGATTACTTTTTGCAGGCTTTAGAGCCGAGCTACTTTGGTCATTTGGTGTCAGCAATCGGCAAGTCTTTTAATGAGGTTGTAAAAATAGGAGACATGGTCGAGAAGGGACTTAAGTCCAACAAGATCATGAGTTATTCAGCAATCAAGGCAACCACCCAGGCCATCCAAAACGGCACTGGGGTGTACTTGGGAAAAAGAAGCAAGAAGATGTTGCGACAATTGAGTCCGGAGCCTGGTTCGGATCTAGAGGCCCATCACCCTACTATAACCAACCCCTACCTTACCACCAAAATTACCCCCAAACTCCATATAGCCCTCCACAACAATACTACCCACCGGCAGATCCCCATTTTTCCGTCCATCAGGCACAAACCTATACCCAAACCCCGGCACACGCACAATGGCGTGCGCCGGCTCCACAAAATCCATACCCAGCTCCACAAAACACATATACACCCCCAACAACCTACAGAAATCCCTCCCAGAACGGGTTTCTGACCAAGCCAAGCCTTCAAGAATGAGAGGTTACAGAAGCAAAAGACTTTCACTCCACTGGGGAAATCGTATACCAGTCTTTTCCACAGGTTGAGGCAGTTGGGCATGTTGAATCCAATTGAGCCTAAAATGCCAAATCCCCCTCCTAGAAATCTTGACCATTCGGTGAGTTATGAGTACTGTTCAGGGGCCCCTGGGCATGATACAGAGAAGTGTTGGAAACTGAAAATAGCTGTGCAAGAGCTTATTGATACTCATCGGATCGAGGTCCAAGCCCCAGAAGCACCAAATATCAATCATAATCCACTTCCAGCTCACCATGAGACCCATATGATTGAGTTGGTACACAAAGGAGAGGAGCCTAAGAAACCCTCGCAGACGGTAATGATGATCCATTCCAGCAAAACCAGTTCAAAGGAGAAGGTAACCAGTGGGAAATCAGTGGTCCAGTTGAAAAGGGTAGACAATAAGCCAGCTGTGGTAGCCGAGAAAGGGTCGTCAATCACCGTTGCAGTGAAATCAAAGAAAGCTAAAGTAGTAGTACCAGGGGTTGCAAGTAAACCTGTTGTGGTCGTGAAGGGTGCTCGCACAGAGCCTGTTATTATAAAACCAATAACTCAGCTTCCACTGATCAACAACAAGGCTGTTCCTTGGAATTATGAATAGGTAACAGTGATTTACAAAGGGAAAGAAATCAAAGAAGAAGTTTGTGAATCACAAGGTTTGACTCGCTCAGGAAGGTGTTTCACTCCCGAGGAGTTAAGAAGAGCTAAAGATAATCCAATGCCGGTAAAGAAAGCTGTAACTAAAGAAGAGGCAGAGGGATTTTTGAGGAAAATGAAAGTGCATGACTATTCTGTTGTAGAGCAGTTGAGGAAAATGCCCGCTCAGATCTCATTGCTCTCATTGCTAATCCATTCAGATGAGCACCATCAGTCGCTGATGAAAATCTTGAATGAGGCCCATGTCCCCGACAAGATCTCGGTAAACCATCTGGAAAAGATAGCCAACAAGATTTTTGAAGTAAACAGAGTCACTTTTTCCGATGATGAATTGCCCGTAGAGGGTACTGAGCATAACAAAGCCCTTTACCTTACAATGAAATGCGAGGATTCCGTGGTTACCCGGGTATTGATTGATAATGGTTCAAGTGCAAACTTTTGTCGTCTCTCCACTCTAAGCAAACTGAAAGTAGAAGATGAGAGGATCCATAAGAATAGTATCTGTGTGCAGGGATTTGACGGCGGGGGCAAAGACTCCGTCGGGGACATAATGTTGGAGCTGACTATAGGTCTAGTAGAATTCACAATGGAATTCCAAGTGCTGGATATAGCTGTTTCCAATAATTTGCTATTAGGGTGACCGTGGATTCACGCTGCTAAAGCAGTACCATCAACACTCCATCAGATGGTCAAGTTTGAATGGGACAGACAGGAAATAGTTGTGCACGGCGAAGATAATTTTTGCGCTCACAGCAACACCATTGTGCCATTCATTGAAATGGAAGATGACAAGGGACCATGGGTCTACCAAGTTTCTGACGCAATGTCAGTCGAGAAAGTTCCAAAAGGGTAGTGTATCCCAAATCCAAAGATAACCACCGCATCAGTCATGGTAGCGTATGAAGGGTTTGGGATCAGCTCTGCAAGGCATCATACAGCCCGTGTCTCTTCCTGAAAACTTGGGAACATTTGGTCTGAGATTCAAGCCCACAGCCGCAGACATAAAAATAGCCAGGAAATTGAAACAGAGGGCATGGGTCCTTCCAAATCCGGTCCCACGTCTTTCCAGATCATTTGTCAAGTCCGGTATGAGGAGTCATCCAGTAACAGCAATTCCCAGTTCTGTGATTGATCCTGACAAGGACTTAATTGAAAGATTTGAGAAGTTGTTCGACAGTGTGAACATGGTGGAAATTAGGGAAGGTTCTAGCAATGCGGAAGTGCAATTTGTCGGGCCAAAAACAAAGCTTAATAATTGGAAGGCTACTCCTCTCCCTACTCGGAAGGAGTCCTGGTAGTTTGCTTTGATTTTCCTTTAAGTTTGTACGGATTATTCCAGGGTTGTAATCCAGATTTTATTTTTTTTTCAGTCTGTTTGAGTGTGAAAACCTTGTTATCTTTTATCATTCAATGAAATACAATTTCCCTTTCTTCATCATTCCTAATGGTTTTCCTTTTTGTTTTCTTTTCTTTTCTATACAGTTCTTTTTACGCTGGTTCTAATGACATGACATGTATAAGGAATCCTCAGCCTAGTCTTAAAAATCAATCTGATTCTGAAATATTAGTTCAAGAAGTAGATTGTGATTACGAATCATAATACGATGATGAGGATGAAGCCTTCGAAGAGATTAGTAAGGAGTTAATACACTTCGAAGAAAAACCCAAACCCAACCTGAATGATACATAAGTCATCAATTTAGGGGACACATACAATGTTTGAGAGACTAAAATAAGTGTCCACCTCGAGCCAGAGATCCGGGAAGAGTTAATCAAAGCACTCATCGAGTACAAAGATGTTTTTGCATGGTCATATGACGACATGCCGGGTTTGAGCACTGATTTAGTGGTCCACAAATTACCTACTGGTCCAGCATTTCCTCCCGTCGAGCAAAAGTTGAGGAAATTCAAAACTGATATGAGTGTGAAGATTAAAGAAGAAATTACCAAGCAGTTGGATGCAAAGGTTATTCGGGTCACTCGATATCCTGTTTGGTTGGTTAATGTCGTGCATGTACCGAAAAAAGACGGCAAGATCAGAGTGTGCGTCGATTACCGCAATCTCAACAAAGCAAGTCTGAAGGATAATTTCCCACTACCCAATATCCACATTTTGATCGATAATTGTGCCAAGCGTGAGATAGGATCTTTTGTGGATTGCTATGCCGGGTATCATCAGATTCTAATGGATGAAAAAGATGCAGAAAAGACGGCTTTCATCACGCCATGGGGGACTTATTGCTACAGAGTAATGTCATTTGGTTTGAAGAATGCTGGGGCAACTTACATAAGGGCCATGACTACAATGTTTCATAATATGATACACAAGGAGATTGAGGTATACGTAGATGATGTGATCATAAAATCAAAGCGTTAGGCCGACCACGTTGGGGATTTGAGGAAATTCTTCTAGAGGCTTCGCAAATACAACCTCAAGCTTAACCCTGCCAAGTGTGCATTTGGTGTTCCATCCAGAAAGCTGTTGTGATTCATAGTCAGCCGGCGAGGCATCGAATTGGACCCATCAAAGATCAAAGCCATACAAGAATTGCCACATCCGAGGAACAAGACTGAAGTGATGAGTCTGTTAGGAAGGTTGAACTACATCAGCAGGTTTATTGCTCAGCTCACGACAACTTGTGAGCCTATTTTCAAGTTGCTGAAGAAGGACGCTGCGATCAAGTGGACTGATGAGTGTCAAGAAGCATTCGACGAGATAAAGGGGTACTTGTCTAACTCGCCTGTGCTGGTACCACCAGAACCAGGGAGACCTTTGATTCTTTACTTGACTGTACTGGAAAATTCATTTGGCTGTGTACTGGGGCAGCATGACGTCACAGGCAGGAAAGAACATGCCATCTACTATCTTAGCAAGAAGTTCACGGCTTATGAGGTTAAGTACACTCACCTGGAAAGGACATGTTGCGCCCTAACTTGGGTGGCACATAAATTGAAACATTATTTGTCGTCCTACACTACTTATCTCTTTTCACGCTTGGATCCATTGAAGTATATCTTTCAAAATCCCATGCCGACAGGAAGACTTGCAAAGTGGAAGATTTTGCTCACAGAATTTGACATCATCTATGTGACTCAAACTGCGATGAAAGCCTAAGCATTGGCCAATCATTTGGCCGAGAACCCGTTCGATGAAGAGTATGAGCCACTGAGGACTTATTTTCCTGATAAAGAGGTGATGCATATTGACGAGCTAGAACAGGCCGAAAAACCAAGTTGGAAACTTTTCTTTGATGGGGCTGTTAACATGAAAGGAGTGGGAATAAGAGCTGTGCTTATTTCTGAAATAGGGCATCACTATCCTGTTACAGCTCAGCTTCGTTTTCATTGTACCAATAATATGACAGAATACGAAGCATACATTTTGGGTTTAAGGCTAGCAGCAGACATGGATGTCCAGGAAGTTTTGGTCTTAAGAGACTCGGATCTTTTGGTACATCAAATTCAAGTAGAATGGAAAACACGTGATTTGAAGCTCATACCATACCGATAATGTTTGCATGATCTTTGTTAACGGTTTCGATCAGTGGAGTTTAGGCATATTCCAAGGGTCCATAATGAGGTCGCCGATGCTTTGGCTACCCTAGCGTCAATGTTGCACCATCCGGACAAAGCCTATGTCGATCCTTTGCACATTCAAGTACGTGATCAGCATGCTTACTACAACATGATTGAAGAAGAACTTGATGGCAAACCATGGTTCCATGATATCAAGGAGTACATCAGAATGGGGATATATCCAGTTCAAGCCACGCGGGATCAAAAGAGAACAATTCGATGGTTGGTAAGTAGATTCTTCTTAAGTGGAGGAGTTTTGTATAAAAGAACACCAGACCTTGGATTGTTAAGATGCATAGATGCTAGACAAGCTACGGGTGTCATGTCCAAAGTACATTTAGGAGTCTGTAGACCACATATGAGCGGATATGTGCTGGCAAAGAAAATTCTCCGAGCAGGTTATTATTGGCTTACCATGGAGTGAGATTGTATCAGTTTTGTGCGCAAATGTCATCAGTGCCAGATACACGGAGATTTGATTCATTCTCCGCCATTGGAATTGCACACGATGTCAGCACCATGGCCCTTCGTTGCTTGGGGCATGGATATCATTGGACCAATTGAGCCGGCAATGTCCAATGGGCATAGATTCATTCTGGTAGCCATTGATTATTTCACCAAGTGGGTTGAGGCCAAAACTTTCAAGTCTGTAACCAAGAAAGCAGTGGTCGATTTTGTTCATTCAAATATCATCTGTCGATTTGGAATCCCAAAGGTGATCATCACGGATAATGGTGCTAATCTTGACAGCAATTTGATGAAAGAAGTATGTCAACAGTTTAAGATTGCACACCGCAATTCCACCCCATATCGTCCCAAGGCGAATGGAGCAGTTGAGGCAGTCAACAAAAACATAAAGAAGATACTTCGGAAAATGGTAGAAGGTTCCAGGCAATGGCATGAAAAATTACCATTTGCGTTGCTAGGTTATCGCACTACTGTCCATACTTCAGTAGGTGCAACCCCTTATTTGTTGGTATATGGAACCGAAGTAGTGATACCTGTGGAAGTTGAAATCCCGTCCCTTCGGATTATCGCTGAGGTTGAGATTAATACTGATGAGTGGATCAAAATTCGTTTGGAGCAGTTGAGCTTGATTGATGAAAAATGATTGGCAGCTATGTGTCATGGCCAGTTGTATCAAAAGAGAATGGCAAGAGCATACAATAAAAAGGTGTGTCCCCGGAAGTTTGAAGTGGGCCAGCAAGTGCTGAAACGCATCCTTCCACACCAGGCTGGGGCAAAAGGCAAATTCTCCCCAAATTGGCAAGGGCCATTCATTGTAACCAGAGTATTGTCCAATGGTGCTTTATGTTTAACAGATATCGAAGGAAAATGCATAGACATGACTATCAATTCTGATGTAGTAAAAAGATATTATGTATGATTTCTTTGTTATAATTGTTGATTGTTTGTATTTGGCATTATTTCGAAGATTGAAATGACGAAGGCAATTTGTTCTGCTATCTAAACACTTTACCCTTTGTTTCCCCTTTCTGAGCCTTATTTATTTATTTCATACCCCTCTTTTGGAATCAATCACGAAAAAGAAAGAAAAATAAAGAAAAGAAAAAGGGAAAAGAAAAGAAGTGAAAAGTATAACAACAAGGAAGTTCAGGTGTGAACTACGTTTGACCTGATTCCTGTTAAGGATATGTAGGCAGCTTTACGGTTCGATCATAGTAAAATAAAAGTCAAAAGATCCCCAAGCAAGAAACTGGGGCAGAGGTTGTATTTGTAATAAGAAATATGATTCCAAAAGTTGTAATTTTAAACCCATGACAAATTGTTTTGAGCCTTTGATACCCTTTCTTTCTAATCTCATCCAAAAGCCCACATTACGGTCCAAAGAAAGACCTTCCGATCAGTTTTCGAGAGATGTCAAGTCGAGCAAATAGAGGTGATTCATATCAGGGTAACACTTTGGTCTAAGCAGGGAAAGTAATGAAAATGAGAGAGTCTTATTGGTGAAAACCCACACGGGCACCATGAGGCGACGAAAGCTGAGAGAAAATAAAAATGAGAGAGTCTTATTGGTGAAAACCTTCACGGGCACCATCAGACGACAAAGAATTGAGGAATCAACAAATGAGAGAGGTTTGTCGGTGAAAACCCTTCAGGGCACTGCAAGTCGAATAAGATCCGTAAAGTTGGCGGTACGTAAATTGGGTTGTGGAACATCTTGAAGCACAAAGTAAAACAATTGGAAAAGAGATTGGTTAAATAGACTGGGTCGATTAATCCAAAATGCATACCATGATCATTGGTGCCAGTGACTCCACTCAGATAAGTTCCTTTTTCCTATCTCCAATAGTCATCCAAATTCGGATTTTCTTCTTTATTCTTAATTCCCAAAATCATTGCATTTCATTGCTGTTAATTTTTCCAAGTTTAGCCTTGTTTCAATAAATAAGAAGGAATTTCAAAGCTTACTACCAGTTTCGAAATTGCACAAAGCAAAATGCGGCTAGAATATGCCAGAGATGATATGATGAAAAGTGGGACATATGGTGTAAGCAAAAGTTAAATCGGTGGAACGGTTCAGTAATGTCGTGGGAGATATACGAGTTTAGACAGAATGGTCTGAAATGGAGAATAACAGTTGGGGATCCTGCAGTTAAGGATCAGTCAGAAGGTCAAAATAATCCTTCGACGTTCAAGGCAGTCGAAACGAAGCAGATCCTAGCAAAGAGAAAACCACCCCCAGCAAGAATGCCACAACTAACCGCCACGTTTAAACTGATAAGATTTTCTTTGATTTGAAACAGGGGCAAAGATGGCATTTGTTTCAGGAAACACCCTATAAGGAAGACAAGTACCATGCAAGTTTGATCGCAGAATTCTCAGGACCCTCCTGGAAAATGGGACTTAGTTTAAAATTCAAAATACACGACTGAGTAGCAAGATCTGGCATAAATGTGCCCCAAAAGAATATAAGTTGGTTTCAAAATTTTCATTTTTGAGATAGAATTTAGTTAGGAGTTGTCAGGACCCTCCTGGAAAATAGGACCTAGTTTAAAATTTAAAACAGTCATGAGTAGTAAAATCTAGCATAAATGTATCCTAAGGAGTAAGATGGTTTTAAAGTTCGCATGTTTAAGATATGATTCAATTAGGAGTTTTCAGGACCCTCCTGGTTAATGGGACCTAGCTTTGAGATCTCCATTAGATAACAATGTTTAGCATAAGTTCTTGTTGTAGGGTAATATGATTTAGCCGTAGAATTGTCACTCTTAAGATAAGACTTGATTTAAGAGTTGTCAGGGCCCGCCTGGATAATGGGACGTAGTTTAAAACTGTTTTGGATAACAAGATTTAGCATAAGACATACCCTTTAGTAGATATAATTTAGCTCTAAAATTGTCGTTTAATTAAGAATTGTCAGGAACCTCCTGGATAATGGGGAGTAGTTTAAGACCTCCTTAGATAACAAGATATAGCTTAGATTTAAAATCGTCGTTTAGTTAAGAGTTGTCAGGACCCCCTGGATAATGGGACCTAGCTTTCAAATTCTTAGTAATATTTGGTGATGTGATTCAGTTTAAACTCACAGATGCGCCCAGCTACCAAACTGGGGCAGAAAATTTTCTTTTGTTTTGTCTATTTTTGTTGAAGTCAGGTGCCCATCTGAAGAATAGGGAGAACAACACGGATATCAAAGATAAGAGTGTGACCAAGTACTAGCAATCAGGCGTCCACCTAGAGAACAAGGAACAACAGTTCGAGTTTCGGCAATTAGGAGCCCACCTGGAGAACAAGGGAAAACAAATTAGGTTTTAAGGAAGATTGGCACAAGTATTGGTAATCAGGCGACCACCTGGAGGAACGAGGGAGAACAAGTCAAAGAAAAGCAGTTTCAAGAAGAATATGGACAAAGTTTCAGAAATCAGGCGTCCACCTGGAGAACAAGGAAAGACGGTTAAAATTTCAGCAGTTAGGAGCCCACCTGGAGAACAAGGGAATACATTCGAGTTTTAGCAGTCAGGAGCCCACCTAGAGAGCAAGGGAATACATTTCGAGTTCAGCAATCAGGAACCTACCTAGAGAACAAGAGAATACATTTCAAGTTTCAGCAGTCAGGAGCCCACCTGGAGAACAAGGGAATACATTTGAGTTTTAGCAGTCAGGAGCCCACCTGGAGAGCAAGGGAATACAATTCCATTTTTGGCAATCAGGCGCCCACCTGGAGAGCAAGGGAATACAATTCAAGTTTTGGCAATCAGGCGCCCACCTGGAGAGCAAGGGAATACAGTTCAAGTGTTGGTAATCAGGAGCCCACCTGAAGAACGAAGGGAAGCAGCAAGTCAAGTGTTGGTAATCAGGAGCCTACCTGAAGAACGAAGGGAATCAGTTCAAGTTTTAAGGAAAAACAGTGCAAGTATTGGCAATCAGAAACCCACCTGGAGAACGAAGGGAAGCAGCAAGGTTCAAAGGAGTTCAACAATCAGGAAACCACCTGAAAAACGAAGGGAAGCAGTTCAAGTTTCGAGGAAAAGCAGCGCAAGTGTTGGTAATCAGGAGCCCACCTGGAGAACGAAGGGAAGCAGTAAGGTTCAAAGGAAGACAACAATCAGGAGCCCACTTAAAGAACGAAGGGAAAGCATCTCAGAATGCAATTCAAGTCAGCAATAAAGGAATCTCACTCAGAGAGTACAAGTCAGCAGGGCAACAGAAACTGCAAGTTCAAGATATAGATAGGATTCTTGTAATTCGTATATCATAGTTTAGTCTGGCTTCTTTTATTTTGTCACGGTGTAATAAGGAGTTCAGTAAGCAGAAACAACAACAATAGCAGCAAAATCACAGCTCTTCGGTAGTACCAACTACCAAAACTTCTTGAACTACACGCAACCTGATTCCCCTATAACCCGGGATATGTAGGCTGTCCAAAACCAAGACTCGGTTGCACCCTTTCTCTTTTCTCTTATCCTTATTTCTACCCTTTTGAATAAAAATATGTTCAAAAATTAGTCACATGGCTCACCTTATCTTTGCTTGAAAACTCTTCATGTTTCCAAACAAAGAGGGGCAGCTGTGAGCACCTAATTTTTGATAATATTTAATTTTTTATCACTTCTTCTATGTAAATATTTTAGGGGTTTTAACCTACAATTTTTATCTTTGTTACACTTTTTATTATATGGTAAAAATACAAAATTTAAAAGGTGAATTATTACTATTAATATTATTTTATTTTTATTTTTATTTTAAAATAATAAAAAAATCCGAAAAAATATTATTTTTTTTTCAATTTTCAGGAGTGATTTAAAAATAAAAAAAGGGAAGTATTGAATAAAAAAATAAAATTAAAAGTAGGTGGAATTCTCTTTTAAAAAGTAAAAGAAAGTAGAAAATTTAAAAAATAAAAGTAAAGTTTTGTGGAAATTTTAAAAAAAATAAAAAGTAAAAGAAAGTTGGAATTAAAAAACAAATATAAAGGTATCTGAAAATTAAAAAAAAATTAAAGTAAAAGAAAGTAGCATTTTTAAAAGAAAAGCAAAAGAAAGTGGATTGTTTTTTTTAAGAAAAGTTAAATAAGTGAAATTCTCTTTTAAAAAGTAAAAAAGTGGGATTTTAAATAAGATAAAAGTAATTAAAGTTGGAATTTAAAAAATAAAAGTAAAGAAAGGTTAGAGTTCTTTTTATAAAAAAAATAAAAGCAATTTGTAAGTGGGATATCTTTTAATTAAAAAATAATAAAATAATAAAATATTTTTTTAAACAAATCTGAAAAATCTCGAAAATTTTGCTATAAATAGAAGAGAAAATTTGAGAAGTAAAAAAGAGAAGAAAAAAAAAGAAGTGAGGGGGAGGAGAGAAATTTAGGTTGAAAATTTTCATTAAACTTTTCTTTCAATATTTCGGGCCTTGAATCTTGGGTTTGAAGAAGAGTTGATAGAGATTTTGTTGTTGCTGTTGTATTGACTTTACAACTTTCAGATTTTATTCTTTTGAATTCACTCTCTTGTAGGTATGTAATTCAAGCTCTTGAGTTAAAAAATGTCGGAGCATCTTTATTGAAGCAGAAGCAAATTGATTTGGTTCTTTTGATAAAGTTTCTTTCGTATTTAATCTGTTCGCATGAATGATGTTTCTTTGATTGAGTGAATTGAGATTTGCAAATGTTAACGTTATTTTAGTATGTTCATGACTCTGTCTCGTTTTTTTTATTTTTTTTATTTTTCTTGGCTCATGACTTGTAACCAGCAAGTATTGTTTTGTTTACATTTAGATTTCAAGCTCATGTAGTACCATATTCATATTTTGAAATTTAAAAAAGTATTTGAAGTTGAACAATTTGTCAACATTAAGATGTAAAAAAAAATAGATTGCGTTAGTGGAAGGATCTTATCTTCAGTTTATGTTATTGGCTGCATAGTTTCTTAAATTAATCATGTGAAGATTCAACTTCCTCTGCTTCAAAATGGTACTGTAAAAGTTATAGTGGTGATACTACAACTTTCTCTTTAGCATAGTATTTAATAAATTAATTAATTTAAGTGTTCTTTGTTATAATCTAGTTTAAAATGCATTTTTGTATGTCCATGTTTGTTTTGTTCCTTCTGGTTCATCCGAATAGTTCTCAACATGGTTTATTTTGTGCTCATATGATCATTTAAGATTCATTATTTTGTTATAAAATTTTGTTAGTTTCTTTCTAGAATTTGAAAACGATAGTCGGTTTTTTGAAGATGATATGGAGATGAACCCAAAACTGGCACCTGTCTTTTGTTATTTTCACATAAATGCCAACTCCACCTTTCTGAATTGTAGTATGCTATAACAAAAGGCTCCAGTGATATACATGTAGCTAACCCATTTCTTTAGGCCTTTTGTACTTATCAATTTATACCACTCCATCCACAATAAAACATCAAAACTCATGACCCTCATTTAATTAATTTTAAATCCTTAGAATTCGAGGCATGCCATTTAACGAATTTTCTATGGCCCTCGCAAAGTCGAAAAATGCGTAGTTGCTTTAGGCGCGTAATTTGAAATTACCTTCCTAAACTCGGGTGTGTATTTCATGTGACCCAAATCCAAATCCCAACAACGTTAAATAAAATGTGTCGTGCACCGCGGGTGCATTTATGTGACGTGGTTCAAGACATATTTTAAATGACGTTGCAATCTTCCTAAAAATGAATAAGAGCGGTTAATAAGTTAAAATTGAACCATAGGCTAAAACATGTATTAAAATCAGATAATAGGCCAATTATAACAGTTGAGCGACCGTGCTAGAACCACGGAACCTGGGAATGCCTAACACCTTCTCCCGGGTTAACAGAACTCCTTACCCGGATTTCTGTGTTCGCGGACTGTAAAACAGAGTCAATCTTTTCCTCGATTCAGGATTTGAACTGGTGACTTGGGACACCATAAATTATCCCAAAGGCGACTCTGAATTTTTAATAATAAATGAATCCCGTTTTGATTGTCACTTTAAGTTGGAAAAAACTCTCTTATACCCTTTCCGGGGTGTAGGAAAAAAGGAGGTGTGACAATGATAATCCTGCCATATTAATCATAATGCACCTCCTCGTCATCATCAACATCACCGTTCGAAGCATGTATATCAGAGGCATGTGTGGAAGGTATAGGGGGGTTAAAGCTACTAACTTTCAGGCGAAGGCCTGAAATAGATGGAGTCGCTGACGAAGATGGTTGCGATCCCTATGATTGCGACATCGCTTGATGGACCGCAAGTGGCTATGATACTGATGTCTGTGACCCAAGTAGATGTGACCCAAGTGGCTGTGACACGAATGAATGTGATCCATGTGGATGTGACATGGATGGATGTGATCCATGTTATGCAAATAGTTGCGATCCACGTGGTCGTAAGGCAGCTGGACTGTATGCCGGGCGTATAGTCCTATGGCCCTGTGATGAAAGACCTGGTGTCTGCACGAAGGTGTAGGGCTCTTGATGCTGTGGTAGCTCAGAATAGCCCTGGGGTGGAGGATAAGACCTAGGCATAAGCATAGGCATCTCTGAAGAGGGTGGAAAAGATGCAGCATTATCTTCTACCCTCCTCTTTGCCTTTCTAGCCTTTTCTCGACCCCGAGAACTAGTAAAGTCATTGTTACCTTGCCTTGCCTGTCATCTGCATAATATAATACATATTTAGATTGAAACATATAAGAAACTAGCTATAAAACGAGAGTTATTAAAGAAATCAACTTTTTAAAGCACATCGACGTATTGTTCCTCGTCCGAGAATTCTTCTTCCTCACTAGTTTGAGCTTCATCAGTTGATTCTTCTTCCTCATTTTTTATAGTTCTTACTTCATTTATATCAACTTCTTCCAATATGTGTTCAGGATATTCCAAATCATTTTCTAAAAGTTCGTCCACTATTTGGTGAACACTAGGGATATCGTTTTGATATGCAACATCTAACATATTCTCGACTTCCACCCTACCCACAGGATTAGTTTTTATTACAACCCACCAATCGAACTTATTCCGCCGCAATGGATAATGAGCATAATACACTTGCCTAACTGTAATGACCCGACCGATCATTTTGAGCTTTTGCACTTTGATCGCCAGTTCTCGGGCATAACTTTCCCCGTGTAACATATTATGACTGATGTAGATCGTTGGTTTTGGTTTTCAGGAAAAATCAGAATGAATTTGAAGGAACAGTCTCAGTTGAAAGCTTTGAATTTGAAAGGTTTGACTAAGAGTTGACTTATTTGTATATGAGCTCGGATCGAAAATTTTATGATTTGGATAGCTTCGTTGGGTGATTTATGACTTAGGAGCGCGATCGGAATGCATTTTGGAAGTCTGTGGAAGATTTGGCTTGAATTGACAAAGTTAATATTTTGACGAATACGGTTGATAGGTGAGATTTTGATCCGAGGGTCGGAATGGAATTTCGAGAGTTGCTGCAGCTTCGTTATGTCATTTGTGATGTGTGTGTAATATTTCAGGTCATTTGGACGTCGTTTGGTCGACTTTTTGATCGAATTCGGATTTCAAAAGTTTTGGAATTCTTAGGCTTGAATCCGAGGGTGATTTGATAGTTTGATGTTGTTTTGAGCATTCCGAAGGTTGTAACAAGTTTGAATTATGTTATGGGGTGTGTTGGCATGTTTGGTCGGGGTCCCATGAGTCTTTGATAAGTTTTGGAAGAGTTTTTGGAAGATTTTACCATTTTGAGCATAAGCATGTAATGATCCAAAGATCCATTTTTAGTTCTAGAGAACGAAATTTGATTTCGAGACTTCTGAAATTTTGATAATGAATTATAGGACTGATCTGGAAAGTTTGGTCTAATTTTATCAAGTCGCGATTGGGTTTTTGACACGAAACATGAGTTAATTGTTTAACGAGCGAAATGGGTATTGAACTGAGCAAATGAGCTCCGAATTGAGTTTCGACTAAAGGGCTAAATTCGTATTATTATTTGTGACTCATAGGAACAAGAATCATCGAATTCCAAGTTCGTATAACAGTTGGAGCCTTTTTAGTGAAAAGAAAAGTTGCTGCAATTTTCTGGGCAGTTTCTGCATTTTTCGCACGTGTGAACAGTGACCGCAATACCCCGTGAATAGTACCCCATGAACAGTACCCCGTCAATAGTCGTGAACAGTGTGACCAGTACCGGATAGAATGTTAAGTTCTGGAAAATGGGACGAATTTCATTTTCCATTTTTACCTAATTGGAGCTCGGGGAGAGGCGATTTTCGGGAGATTTTCAGAGAAAACAACGGGGTAAGTGTTCTTAACTTAATTTTGGTTAGATTACCCGAATCTATTGCTAGTTTTGGCATTTAATTGGTGATTTTAGTTGGGAAAATCTTGAAAACCCTCTTGGTTTAATTTGAAGATATGAGGGTCGAGTTGATGTCGGATTTTAGTAAAATTGGTATTGTTGGATTCGTGGTTGGATGAGATTTCATATTCCATAATTTTTGTCGGGTTCCGAGATGTGGGCCATACAGGCGAATTTTGAGTGCAATTTCGGATTTTTAATGGAAAATGTGGAATTTCAAATGGAATTAATTCCTATATTTTTTATTAACTGAATCGAATTATTGTGGCTAGATTAGAGGCATTCGGAGGTCGATTTGAGAGACAAAGGCATCACGATCTACAGGATTAGCCGGTTCGAGATAAGTAATGATTGTAAATACTGTCCTGAGGGTTTGAAACCCCGGATCATACGTCGTTGTGTTACTTTGGGGTGACTTGCATGCTGGATGACGAGCGTGAGGTAGAGCACCGCTGGGGATTGTGACCTAGTCCATCCCGAACGAATATTTTAATGCGTATTTGATAGTTAATTGTTTGACATTATTATATTTTTGGGTTGTATGTCATGTTTGGGGCCTTGTGCCGACTTGTTGAGACCCTTATGGGCATTTTTACAATCTTTCCTCACTCTATTTGTTTGAGTGCATATTCTCAGTCATGTTTTACCTGTTTATTGCTCAAATGTGGCTTTATCACTATATTCTTAACATGTGGAAATTATTTTGGGATGAGTTCCCTGTTTTACTGAGATAGACCGAGGGTCTGATTGTGAGATTGATGACTGAGATAGACTGAGAGTCTGATGGTGAGGTTAGTGATTGAGAGAGGCCGAGGGCCTAGTTGTGAGGATTATATATCTATGGATTGGGGTACATGCCGCAACAATGTATATATATATATATATATATATATATGTATGTATGTATGTATATGGATCGGGCTGCGCGCCACAGCAATATAGCGCTTGGGCTGTAGGAACCCCTCTAGAGTCTGCACACCCCCAGTGAGTGCAGTCAACTGTTTATATGGATCGGGATGTGCGCCACAACAATGCATGGATCGGGCTGCACGCCGCAGCGGTTACTTTAATTTCAGTTATTGTTCGAGATATACGGATCGGGCTGCACGCCGCAGCGATTACTATATGGTACCAATTAAGCGTGAATGTTGAGTGTGAGTACTGATTGGTAAGAGTTGAGTCACGAGTGATAGAGAGGCTATCCCGAGGGGCGATAGATATATACATGCATATGAGTGGTGTTTTGCCTAAGAGGACTGTTTATGGACTTATTGATTTCACGCTTCTTAAAATGAGTTTCTATCGAATATGTTGATTTATTGACTATTTTCACTCATCTTTATATTGAGCCTCTGTCAGAAAGTTGCACAAATGTTTTAAAACAACTTTTATTTAAACTGGGGTTTATGAGATGTTCAGAAATTAATCACTGATTTGACATTGGTTATTTCCACTGAGATTTTCAAGTTATGAAGTGTTTGTGATTACTGTTTTGCCCGAGGGGCTGTTTTACGAACTATGCTTTGCCCGAGGGGCCGATTATGACTTTAATCTCTATTATTATTTTAAATGGTATTGAACCCCTACTGAAACTGTTGGAAGGTATTTCAAAGATGATTTTTACTAAAAGCTGGATTTTAAAAGGGAAGATTGACTCGTATTATGATTTGAAAGCCTGTTGTGTTTATTGAACCCAGCGTAAATATGGATTCATTGTTTCCTACTGCTCAACCTTTATTTACTCTTATTACTTACTGGGTTGGAGTACTCACATTACTCCCTACACCTCGTGTGCAGATTCAGGTATATCAGAAGCCCGGTAGCGGGTGTTGATAGCTCAGCCACGGAGTCATCAGAGTTAGCAAGGTGACTGCATGACGTTCGCAGCACCGCTTCCTTCCCCTCATTGTTGTTACTGTATTTAGTACATTTTTAGACTTTTGTTGTATTCAGACCTTGATAGTTGCTCATGACTAGTGACACCCCGATGTCGGGCTGGTATTTTATTCCGCACTGTTATTCCTGGATTTTATTATGAAACATTGTTTAATTTAAAGACTTAAAATGACTCTTAATGCTTAAAGGGTTAAGGTGAGTGTTGTGTCGGCTGGCCTTGTCTTCACGAGAGGCTCCATCACGACCGGGCCGGTTTGGGGTCGTGACAGGTTGGTATCAGAGCCTAGGTTACATAGGTCTCACGTGTCATGAGCAGGTTTAGTAGAGTCTTGCGGATCGGTACGGAGATGTCTGTATTTATCCTCGAGAGGCTGCAGAATCTTTAGGAAAACTTCATATTCTTGAATTCTTATTGTGCGTCCTTTGATTCAGCTTGAAATGTAACTCTTTGAATTCCTTCCACGCGTTCGTATGCGCGCATGATCGCTCAGTATCAGATGTGCCTTGATGGTTTGTGATTTCTCGATCGAGGGGCGAGGTGTGATCTCTGTAAGTTGATGTTGGGCCAGTCTGAAGGACTTGAGGCCGGATCTTTGCCTATGGCTTGAGCACCGAGGTGCTGATTGTGTGAGCAAGTGTTTTGAAATTATATGTTCGGTATTGTCCCTATTAGTGGAAGTGACGTTTGAGTAACTATGTGATGAGTATGTTACTACTACGAGATGTATTCATATGATTTGGAAACGACAAGAATGGTCTGCTGGAGGATAGAAGAACTATTAGGTGCTTGAATTCCATCTTGATTCGAGGTATAGCCCCGAGTTATAGGCGTGTGAAGAATATTTTCATGTTTCCTAGTTGTGAGTGAATTAAAAAAAATCATGTTGCGGTATGAGTTCAGACTCAGGAAGACTAAGTGACTGCGTAAAGTTTATAATGGTGGAAGGTATACATAAATGTTAGTTAAGGCGGAGCAGGTAGGTTATCTCTGTCGCACCTCCTTTTTACCGCGCCCGCGGGGCGCGTGGGGAGTTTTCTCCAATTGAAGGACAGTCGAAACAGGATTTATTTAATTATTTCAGAGTCGCCATCTGGGAATTTTAAGACATCCCAAGTCACCAATTTTAACCCCTGAATCGAGGAGGATATGACTCTGTTTATTATTCTGCGAACCAGAAATCCTGAGTAAGGAATTCTGTTAATCCGGAAGAAGGTGTTAGGCATTTCCGAATTCCGTGGTTCTAGCACGGTCGCTTAACTGTTTTTATTATTGGCTTAATTATCTTGATTTTTACTAAATACGTTTTTATTGCATGATTTTACTACCGCTTTTTACTTATTGTTTACAATTATATGGACGAATTACGCGTACGTATATTCGTATTATATACTTTTTATAATTACCGGGGATCGTGCCACGCGTACGTGTACACAATAAAATTGTCCATGTTATAATTTTTATATAAAAAATATATATTAAAAAAATTAAAAATAAAATCAGTAACATCATCACCCTTTTATTTAGATAATGAACTGCACACCTCGGGTTATATGAAATTATTTTGACATCCGCGGAGAAATCATTTTTATTAAAATATTTGCTCGAAATTGCGCGTACGCATAATCCGAATTTGCTTTTTTAAAAATATAATCAGGGTGCGCGAACGCATCCCTGATTGCGCAAAATCTTTGTTAATAGTATTATGGCCTTTTTCCCCAAATTGTTTATTATATCATGAGAAATCTCCATTTAAGATACCCTTGAATTCTTGAAAAAGAACTTGCAATTTATTAAATGTTACCCGTCGATTATAATTTCCGGATATAAATTATATTCAGCCAGACTATTCAAATTCAAAGAAAAGCGTAAAAATATGATTAACACTATTTTCGGCAAATACAACATATATATCTATACGCCCAATAATGAATTGTATATGAAACTAAAAATGATTTATAAAGGGAAGAATATTTTTCAAGAACTTTTATTATTTCTATTTAGTGCAAGTCCTATTTCTAATTGTCGTTGATATAAAGTGTTGCAATTTGTATATCTCATCTTATTCTCATATACTTGCTTTTAATCTAATAGGCCTAATTATTTATTTAGGATGGTAAATAGGCATCAAATTGATAAGAGAGGGAATTATTATACAAATTGATTAACAACATTGCCTTACATGCCACATATTTGTATGTCTTGAAACATTCGTAGCACTTTAACATCATAATGAGCCATAACAACTCAACTTACCATCCACTAATGGTTCTATAGATACCTGTTATTATGCCACATAAGAACGTACAACTTATATCATTCCTTCCACAACTAAATCAGGTATCAGAATAAACTAGCAATATGGTTTTGACATTTTCACGCTATTCTTTATTCAACTAACAACGTCACAAGGCCTAGTTAATGGCCAATCTTTATGTCATGTTTCCTACCTTGACAGTTCAAACATGACTAAACTAATGAGATGAAGGGCTAACATTATTACAAAGCTTTATACGAATTTCAAAGTAAGACAATTAACTCATAGCTATCAAATTGAATTCACTACTAATTAACTAACATGAAACAAAAATGAAATTTAAACTGATGAACTTGGACAAATGGAAAACAAAATTGCAATTCAAGCTTCATTGACTAGCCATGTTGAATCTCTTTCCAACATAAAATTTAGAAGACATGTACCTGAAAATGAAGGTAGATGGAGTAAATTTCAGCAGTAGCAGCAATAACAAAATCTGTAGAATGTACCGATAACACAGCAAGTCGGAACAAGACCCGTTAACCCAGATGAACAGTGACAGAAACTTGAGGGAAAGATTTCAGATTCAAACTGAATAATATTCACACAAAAATAATTGCACAAACAACGGACTGATTCTAGGAGGATAACATTTTTTCAGATTTCAATTTCTTCCTGTTTCGGATTCCTGTTTCTGACTATATTTTCTTTTTTCTGTTTTCTTCTTCCTATTTTTAAAACTCTCCTCTTAAAATCTGATTTTTTTTTCTTCTCCTTTCTTTCTTTCTGTCTTTCTCTCCTTTCTTTCTCTCTCAAAGACTGATCTTTTTCTCTCTTAAAATCTGCCTGAAAGCTCTCTTTTTTCCTTGTTTTTCTTTCTTCAAAGAGCTCCCTTCAATCAGTCCCAATCCCCCTCTATTTATACAAGGTTGTCCTATACCCTTCTAGTGCTGCCAGGGCCCTTTTCTCCTTTAAAAAAATCAGAAAAGTTCCATTAAAACTACTTTTGAATACTTTAAATCCTATTGAGTGCTATTATCCTGTTTTTCAGCAGCCAATTATCCCTTGTTCCCCATTAGTATCTTAAATTATAGCCATTAAGATCCCACTTTCAGTCCATTATTCTATCACATTACCCTTACTGTTCTGTCCCAAAAATGTCCCAGAATTCCTACTGTAATTACTATTATTACTGCCTTAAATTCAGAATCTAACAATACAGATTTTAAAATCTGTTTAAGCAGTTATAACCAATCCTATGATTTGAGACAGTACATCACATTTATGCACAAGAGTTGAATTTAAATAGATGATTCTCAATTGTATACTGAACCTGAATAACACACACTAACATTACACAGAACATGCAGGATTATTTCAACTGAGATTCAAAACTGAACCAAAAAGCAAACAAATACAGGAGCATTGTCAATATACTGACAATGCCATGAAACTCAATGCTCAGAAATCAACACATACACATCATTCATTTGAATTTACTGGTTTATTAAACAAGAACCAACTAATTAACAATAACTAATTAACTGGTTATAGCAAAATAATCTACTCAAAACAGGTTGTCTCAATCAACATTTTCAGAAGCAAGATTCACAATACAACTAATCGACGAACTTAATCGAGTCGATTACACACATTGTACATAATCACAATCAACAGAAACAATTCACATTTAGAATCAAGTAGACGGGTAGGGGACAGTATAACAAAATTTGACTAGAAAATTATGAAAAATTAAACAAACTAATGAAACGAACATAGAATACACGTAGAATGCACATAAGAAACAGAAATTACCTCTGAACCTTCAAATTCAGCCGGAATCAACTCAATTTGGATTTGGACTTTGTTTGAAATCAAACAGACCTTAGTCGAAGTATTTTCTATTGAAAAAACTTTGACTAAGGTCGATTAAACCTCAATCTTTCGTCTGAAGTGAACAGAATCCAAAAGTCTGGTATTTCTAGGGTTCTTGAAGGTTCGATTTGGGACTTAACCATTTCTGGTCAGATTCGAGGGGGACCAAATACGACACAAGGGTGAGGGTAGCCTAGGGGTCATTTGGTGTCAGTTTAGAACGGATCTGAGTTTGTTCTTGTTTGGTCCGAATCTTCAAAAGAAGATTCGAGAAGCTTGGAACTGATTCGAGCCAAACAAACATCAGATCCATAACAAGGCATGCTAGGGGGTACTATGGTGTCAACTAGGGGTTGTTTGGTTTGGATCTAAACTCGGCTTGAATCTTCAAATGAAGATTCGAGAACCTTCAAGAAGATTCGAGCCAAGTGGCTAGCATATCTAGATAGAGGATGTTCAGGGGGTTCTAGGGTGTTATTTTGGTGATCGGCGGCGTTGTTGCCGCCGGGTTTCAGGCAGTGGGATCCTAGGGCGGCTAGGGTTAGGGGTGAGTTTCGGTAGGGACGATGAATAGGGAAGGAGGGGGGTTTGGCTAGGGGGCCGGGGTAAGGTTTTGGTCCTTATATAGGGGTGGGGTGGATTAATCTTGACCGTTGAATCAATGAGAATAGATGGCCAGGATTAGTTCACTTAGCCAAACGGTGTCATTTGGTTTACTGCTGGGGTCGGGCTGAATCGGGGCACTGGGTCGGGTAATGGATATGGGGTTAAGGTTCGTGGGATCTCAGTCGTTGGTTGGCTTTGATCCAACGATCCCTGATAAACTACAATCAAACGATGTCGTTTTGACTCGTTTGATTCGGACCGGTGCCTGGGTTGCCTGAATTGGGCTGAAGGGGGAGTAATTTGGTTTTGGGCCTGGATTTTAATCCAGGTCCAATTTTTATTTTACAACTTATTTTATTTTATTCCATTTTATTATTAATTAATAAATCATAAAATTATAAAAACAAAATTATCATTACAATAATACTAATTATCTTTAAATAACCATTAACACGTAGATAAATCATTAATCACATAACGACACATTTAAAAATAGAACGAATGCATATTTTTTGTGATTTTATTTAAATTATCTTTCAAATGCATAATTAAATCCTATATGCATGCAACATGTATTTTATCTTAATTTTCATTTTTATTATGACAAAGTAAACATTTACGGACATAACACAAATATTTAACACCACGCAAATTCAAGAATTACACAGTAAAAGAAATTTATTTTATTTTTTGATTTATTTTGGAGTAGTTTTCGTAAGGCAAAAATTACGTGCTCACAGCTGCCCCTCTTTGTGCGGAAACTCGAAGAGTTTTCGTGCAAAGATAAAGTGAGCGGACACGAGCGATTTTTGCCCGTTCAAATACTCCGTGGGAAGCATTTTTGAAAGATTTGACCGAACCTCTGCTTCAAAGGTTTCCTACATATCCTTGGCTATAAAGGAATCAGGTCAATGTAGTTCGGGAAGTTTTGGGTAGCTGGGACTACCGTGGGACTGTGATGTTACTGCTGCTTCGTGTTGTTTTTACTGCTTGCTGACCTCCTTATTACACCTTACTTCAAAGGTAATACAAAAAGCTAAACTAGATTATGGTACAGGAATTATAAAAAATCTTATCTAGATCATGCCCTTGCGTTTCTTGTTGTCTTGATATCTTGGTGACTCTTGGGCATTTGACTTATTTCATTTTCCTTTTCATTGCGTCCCGTATTTTTTCATCTGTTTGGGACTCCTGTTGTTTCTTGCTGGGGATTTTGTTGGATTCCTCTGCTTTATTGATTCTAAGTGTGCTCCTTTTTCATATGAGCGGGCTTTTGATTTCAACACTTCAATTGCATTCCCTCGTTCTCCAGGTGGGTGCCTTGACTGCTTCTTTTCTTTCTTCATCCTCGTTCTCCAGGTGGACGCCTGACTTTTTTTTAATTCTTATCCTCGTTCTTCAGGTGGACGCCTGACTTCTTCAATTCTCCATCCTCATTCTCCAGGTGGACGCCTGATTTCTTCAATTCTTCATCCTCATTCTCCAGGTGGACGCCTGACTTATTTAATTCTTATCCTCGTTCTCCAGGTGGACACCTGACTTCTTTAATTCTTATCCTCATTTTCCAGGTGGACGCCTGACTTCTTCAATTCTCATCCTCATTCTCCAGGTGGACGCCTGATTTCTTTTTAATTTCTTATCCTCATTCTCCAGGTGGACGCCTGATTTCTTCAATTCTCATCCTCATTCTCCAGGTGGACGCCTGATTTCTTTTTAATTTCTTATCCTCATTCTCCAGGTGGACGCCTGATTTCTTCAATTCTTTGTCCTCATTCTCCAGGTGGACGCCTGAATTCTTTAATTCTCATCCTCATTCTCCAGGTGGACGCCTGACTTTTTTAATTCTTCATCCTTATTCTCCAAGTGGACGCCTGACTTTTTTAATTCTTATCCTCATTCTCCAGGTGGACGCCTGACTTCTTTAATTCTTCATCCTCATTCTCCAGGTGGATGCCTGACTTCTTCAATTCTTCATCCTCATTCTCCAGGTGGACGCCTGACTTCTTCAATTCTCATCCTCATTCTCCGGGTGGGCGCCTGACTTCTTTAATTCTCATCCTCATTCTCCAGGTGGACGCCTGATTTCTTTAATTCTCATCCTCATTCTCCAGGTGGACGCCTGACTTCTTCAATTCTCATCCTCATTCTCCAGGTGGACGCCTGACTTCTTTAATTCTTATCCTCATTCTCCAGGTGCACGCCTGACTTCTTCTTTTCTTCTTTACCATGTATTTCCTGACACCTGACTTTTTAATTCTTATCCTCGTTCTCCAGGTGGACGCCTGACTTCTTTAATTCTCATCCTCATTCTCCAGGTGGACGCCTGACTTCTTTAATTCTTCATCCTCATTCTCCAGGTGGACGCCTGACTTCTTTTTAACTTCTTCATCCTCATTCTCCAGGTGGACGCCTGACTTCTTTAATTCTTCATCCTCATTCTCCAGGTGGACGCCTGACTTCTTTAATTCTTCATCCTCATTCTCCAGGTGGACGCCTGACTTCTTTAATTCTCATCCTCATTCTCCAGGTGGACGCCTGACTTCTTTAATTCTCATCCTCATTCTCCAGGTGGACGCCTGACTTCTTTAATTCTTCATCCTCATTCTCCAGGTGGACGCCTGACTTCTTCAATTCTCATCCTCATTCTCCAGGTGGACGCCTGACTTCTTTAATTCTCATCCTCATTCTCCAGGTGGACGCCTGACTTCTTCTTTTCTACCAGGTATTTCCTGACACAAATATTGTCTTTGCCCCTGTTTTAAATCAAAGAAAACTTCGTTAGTTTAAAGTAGGGTGGTTAACTGGGGTATTCTTGCCGATGGTGAGGCTTCTCTTCATCTCTTTTTTATTGCCTTGGAATGGTTGAAAAAGACCGTTTTGTCCTTGTAATTGATCCTTGACTATAGGATTTACCTCTGTATGTTTTCCTTCAAATCCTTTTAACTGTAATCATATGTCCCTTCTGACTTTGCTGATCCACTTTTGATTTCACTTTTCTTACACCAATATCTTTTTATCTCCCGCCTTTCATGACCGTATTTTGCATCATGTAACCTTGAATCTTGGTAGTATACCTTGACATTCCTTCTTATTTGTTTGGAATAAAACTTATCTCAAAGCTTTAGAAAAGTAAGATTATTAGTGACGAAACGCGCTGATTTCGACAATTATAGAATGAAAAGAAAAATCCAAACTTGGATGACTGTCGGAGAAGGAATAAAACTTATCTGATTAGAGTTACTGACGCCAATGATCAGGGTATGCATTTCGGATTAATCAACCCAGTCTTTTAATCAATCTCTTCTCAATTGTCTTATTTTCGTTTTCCCCAAAATTTCCATAATCCAACTTCATTTTTCATTTCACAGACCTGTTGGACTTGCAATATCTCAAAGAGTTTTCACCGATAAACCTTCCTCATTTGTTAATTTCTCACTTCCTTTTCGCCTTATGGTGCATACGAAGGTTTTCACCAATAAGACTCTCTCATTTTTACTTTTCTCTCATCTTCCGTCGCCTTATGGTGCCCGTGTGGGTTTTCACCTATAAGACTCTCTCATTTTTACTTTCTTTTCTTGTTTGTACCAGAGTGTTATGAACCATCTTCATTTGCTTGTCTCAGCATTTTTCTAAGATTGATCGAAAGGTCTTTTTGGTATGGGGTTAGAAATGGAAAATGTATTAAAAGCTAAACAGTTCTTGGTATGGGTTAAAAATTACAACTCTTGGAATCTTTTTCTTATTTGCAATACAGTTTCTTTGCCCCAGTTTTTGATTGGGGTCGCTTGACATAACTTTTTGTGCACATTATGTATATTGTGCACCCTATGACCGAGCCGTGAGGCGCCTACGTATCCTTCTTTGAGGAATCAGGTCAAACGTAGTTCACTAAATAATAGTGATTTTCTCTTTTTTTTTATTATTATTATTATTATTATTATTATTATTATTGTTACTTCAATTTGATTTTCATCGATTCCAAGAGAGGGTAGGAACGAAACAAATATGGCTCAAAAGGGGAAGCAAAGGGTATAGTGTTTGGATAGCAGAATAAATTGCCTTTGTCATTCCAATCTTCGAAATAATGCTAAATACAAACATTCAAAAGTTATGCGTAATATCTCTTTACCGCGTCAGAATTGATCGCCATGTCCATGCATTTGCCTTCAATATCTGTTAAGCATAGTGCACCATTCGACAATACTTTGGTCACAATGAATGGTCCTTGCCAATTCGGGGCAAATTTGCCTTTCGCCTCAACCTGATGTGGAAGAACACGTTTCAGCACATGCTGACCCACTTCAAACTTCCGTGGACGCACCTTTTTGTTGTATGCTCTTTCTATTCTTCTTTGATATAATTGACCATGACATACTGCGGCCAATAGTTTTTCATCAATCAAGTTTAACTGTTCCAGACGGGTTTTGACCCATTCATCATCATCAATCTTTGCTTCGGCGATGATCCGAAGGGAAAAATCTCAACTTCTGCAGGAATTACTGCTTCAGTGCCATATACCAACAAATAAGGAGTTGCTCCTACTGAAGTGCGAACAGTAGTGCGATATCCCAATAATGCAAATGGTAATTTTTCATGCCATTGTTTTGAACCTTCTACCATTTTCCGAAGTATCTTCTTTATGTTTTTGTTGGATGCCTCTACTGCTCCATTCGCCTTGGGCCGATATGGGGTAGAGTTGCGATGTGTAATCTTAAACTGTTGACATACTTCCTTCATTAAGTTGCTGTTAAGATTAGCACCGTTATCTGTGATGATCACCTTCGGGATTCTGAATCGACATATGATATTTGAGTGGACAAAATCGACCACAGCTTTCTTGGTCACTGATTTAAATGTTTTGGCCTCAACCCATTTGGTAAAATAATCAATGGCTACCGGAATGAACCTGTGCCCATTGGATACTGCCGGATCAATTGGTCCAATCACATCCATGCCCCAAGCAACGAAGGGCCATGGTGCCGACATTGTGTGCAATTCGGATGGCGGAGAATGAATCAAATCTCCGTGTATTTGGCATTGATGACACTTGCGCACAAAACTGATACAATCTCGCTCCATGGTAAGCCAATAGTAACTAGCACGGATGATCTTCTTTTCTAATACATATCCACTCATGTGGGGTCCGCAAACTCCCGAATGTATTTCAGACATGATAGTTGTAGCTTGTCTGGCATCTATGCATCTTAATAATCCAAGATCTGGTGTTCTTTTATACAAAACTCCTCCGCTTAAGAAGAATCCATTTGCCAATCGTCTAATGGTCCTTTTTTGATCTCCTGTGGCTTGTGCGGGATATATCCCCATCCTGATATACTCCTTGATGTCGTGGAACCATGGTTCACCATCAAATTCTTCTTCGACCATATTGCAATAAGCGTGCTGATCGTGGACTTGAATATGTATCGGGATCTACATAAACTTTATCCGGATGATGCAACATTGATGCCAGGGTAGCTAATGCATCGGCAACCTCATTATGGATTCTTGGAATATGTTGGAACTCCACTGATTGAAACCGCTGACAAAGATCATGTAGACATTGTCGGTATGGTATGAGCTTCAAGTCTCGAGTTTCCCATTCTCCTTGAATTTGATGTACCAAAAGATCCGAATCTCCCATGACTAAGATTTTTCGGATACCCATGTCTGCGGCTAGCCTTAACCCCAAAATGCAAGCTTCATATTCAGCCATATTATTGGTGCAATAAAATCGCAATTGAGCCGTAACAGGATAGTGATGCCCTGTTTCAGAAATGATTACGACTCCTATCCCGACTCCTTTCATGTTAGCGGCTCCATCAAAGAAAAGTTTCCAGCCAGGTTTTTTAATTCGCTCCACCTCGTCGATATGCATTGTTTCTTCATCAGGAAAATAGGTTTTCATCGGCTCGTATTCCTCATCGACCGGGTTTTCGGCTAAATGATTGGCCAGTGCTTGAGCCTTCATTGCAGTTCGAGTCACATAGATGATGTCAAATTCTGTGAGCAATATCTTCCACTTTGCAAGTCTTCCCGTTGGCATAGGCTTTTGAAAAATGTATTTCAATGGATCCAACCGAGAAATGAGGTAAGTAGTGTAGAATGACAAATAGTGTTTCAATTTTTGAGCTACCCATGTTAGGGCGCAACATGTCTTTTCCAGATGAGTATACTTAACCTCATAAGCTGTGAACTTCTTGCTAAGGTAGTAGATGGCCTGTTCTTTTCTGCCAGTGAGGTCATGTTGCCCCAATACGCAACCAAATGAATTTTCCAAAACTGTTAAGTAAAGAATCAAAGGTCTTCCTGGCTCTGGCGGGACCAACACGGGTGGGTTCGATAAATACCCTTTTATTTTATCAAACGCTTCTTGACACTCATCGGTCCATTTGACCGCAGCATCCTTTTTCAACAATTTGAAAATTGGCTCACAAGTTGTTGTGAGTTGAGCAATAAACCTGCTGATATAATTTAACCTTCCCAACAAACTCATTACTTCAGTTTTGTTCTTGGGAGGTGGCAATTCTTGGATGGCTTTGATTTTTGATGGGTCTAGCTCGATGCCTCGTCGACTGACTATGAATCCTAGCAACTTTCCAGATGGAACTCCAAATGCACATTTGGCAGGGTTAAGCTTGAGGTTGTACCTGCGAAGTCTTAAGAAGAACTTCCTCAAATCCCCAACGTGGTCGGCCTGATGCTTTGATTTTATGATCACATCGTCCACGTATACCTCAATCTCCTTGTGTATCATATCATGAAACACTGTGGTCATTGCTCTCATATAGGTTGCTCTGGCGTTCTTTAAACCGAATGGCATTACCCGGTAGCAATAAGTTCCCCATGGTGTGATGAATGCCGTCTTTTCTGCGTCTTCTTCATCCATTAGAATTTGATGATACCCGGCATAACAATCCACGAAAGATCCTATATCATGCTTGGCACAATTGTCGATCAAAATATGGATATTGGGTAATGGGAAATTATCCTTTGGACTTGCTTTGTTGAGATTGCGGTAGTCGACGCATACTCTAATTTTGCCGTCTTTCTTTGGTACAGGAACGATATTAGCCAACCAAACAGGATATCGAGTGACTCGAATGACCTTTGCTTCCAATTGTTTGGTGATTTCTTCCTTAATTCTCACACTCATGTCAGGCTTGAATTTTCTCAGCCTTTGCTTGACAGGAGGCACCGTTGGATCGGTGGGCAATTTGTGAACTACTAAATCAGTGCTCAGGCCCGGCATGTCGTCATATGACCATGCAAAAACATCTTTGAATTCTATGAGTGCTTTAATTAACTCTTCTCGGATCTTTGGTTCGAGATGGACACTTATTTTGGTTTCCCGGACATTACTCGTGTCCCCTATATTGATGTCTTCGGTATCACTCAAGTTAGGTTTGATTTTTTCCTCAAAGTGAATTAACTCTTTACTAATCTCTTCAAAAACCTCATCTTCATCATATTCTGATTCATAATCACAATATATTTCTTGAATTATTACTTCGGAACCAGATTAATTTTTAAGACTGGGCTAAGGATTCCTCATGCATGCCATATCACTAGAGCCAGCGTAAAAAGAACTGTACAGAAAAGAAAAGAAAAGAAAAGAAAACTATCAGGAATGATAATAAAAAGGAAACTACTTTTTATTGGATGATGAAAGATAACAAGGTTTGCACACTTCAAACAAACTGTAAGATAAGCTTTGGGATTACAACCCTGAAGTAACCCAAACAAACTTGAAAGAAAATCAAAATAAACTACCAAGACTCCTTTCGAATGGGGAGAGGAGTGGTTTTCCAATTATTAAGCTTTGTTTCTGGCCCAAAGAATTGAACTTCTGCGTCGCTACACCCTTCTCCATTTTCCAACATATTCACATCATCAAACAATTTCTCGAATCTTTCAATTAATTCTTCCTCAGGATTGACCCGGGATTTAGGAATTGTTGTTATCGGGCGGTTTTTAACACCGGTCTTGACAAAAGACTTTGACAGACGTGGGACTGGTTTTGGAAGAACCCATGCTTGGTGTTTCAACTTCCTGGCTTTTATTACGTCATTTACAGTGGGTGTGAACCCTAAACCGAATGTTCCCCAGTTCTCGGGGAGAGATACTGGTTGTATAATTCCTTGCAAAGATAAGCCCAGACCTTTGCCGGGTATAAAGCCATTCTTTAACATTTCATAAGCTACCATGACTGATGCAGAGGATATCTTTGGATTCAGAAGGTATTTCCCCTCTGGAATTTTCTCCACCGACACTGTGTCGGACACTTGGTATACCCATGGTCCCTGGTCATTTTCTGTTCCCTCGACTGGTACAATGGTACTGCTGCGAGCATTTAAACTTTCTTCCCCATGCACAACTATTTCTTGATGATCCCATTCAAACTTGACAGCCTGATGTAGTGTTGACGGGACTGCTTTAGCAGCATGGATCCATGGTCGACCCAACAACAAGTTGTAAGAAACAGTTATGTCCAACACTTGAAATTCCATTGTGAATTCAACTGGCCCGATAGTTAGTTCCAACACTATGTCGCCAAATGAATCTCTACTTCCACCGTCAAACCCCCGTACGCAGATACTATTCTTCTGGATCCTCTCCTCTTTAATTTTTAATTTGCTTAATGTGGAGAGAGGGCATATGTTTGCACTTGACCCATTGTCAACCAATACCCGGGTTACTACGGAGTTTTCACATTTCACGGTGAGGTAAAGAGCTCTGTTATGCTCGGTACCTTCCATAGGTAATTCATGATCAGCAAATGTAATTCTGTTTGTCTCAAAGATTCTGTTGGCTATTCTTCCCAAATGATTTACAGAGATCTTTTCAGGAACATGAGCCTCATTCAGGATTTTCATTAAAGCCAGACAGTGCTCCTCTGAATGGATCAGTAATGATAACAATGAAATTTGAGCGGGCGTCTTCTTTAATTGATCCACAACAAAATAATCATGGAGTTTCATTTTTCTTAAAAACTCTTCCGCCTCTTCTTCCGTCACAACTCTCTTTGTTGGTGTTGGATTATTTTTAGTTTTTCTTAACTCTTCGGGAGTAAAACATCTTCCCGAACGAGTCAAGCCTTGTACCTCACACACTTCTTCCTTGACTTCTTTTCCCTTGTACATTATAGTCACCCGTTCATAGTTACATGGGATGGCTTTGTTGTTGATGACAGGCAGTTGGATTACAGGTGCGATAATAACCTAATCTGTACGGGCTCCTTCCACGAATACAATGGGTTTGTTAGCAACCCCTGGTACTATCACTTTCGGCCTTTCTTGTTTTGGAGCAACTTTGCTCGATGATCCCTCCTTGTCTACCACAGATGATTCATCGCCATTTCTGCTCTGTTTAGGTACCGGCTTCTCCTCTGTTAATTGCTTATCTGGTTTGGCTTCATGAGACTTGATCATCATGACAGTTTGTGACGGCTTCTTTGTCTCCCCATCAGCTTGTATGATTTCTATCATATTGGCCTTTTGATGGGCTGGCATTGGATTTCTATTGATATTTGGGGCTTCGGGGGTTTGAACCTCGATTTTATTAGTATCAATCAGCTGTTGTATTGCATTTTTCAAATGCCAGCATTTCTCCGTATCATGGCCTGGTGCACCGGAGCAATATCCACAGCTAATGGTGTAATCCAGATTCTTTGGAGGAGGATTGGGTAGCTTGGATTGTATTGGTCTCAGCATGTCTAGCTGTCTCAGCCTGTGGAACAGACTAGTGTAAGATTCTCCCAATGGAGTGTAAGTTTTCTTTTTCTGTTCTCTTTCTCCCCTGAACGCTGGCCTCGGCCTGAAACCTGGTCCGGGATAGGCTCGTGGGTAAGTAATTGGTGTGGCAGGAGCACGCCAATTGGTGTGAACAGGTGGCTGATTGTATGCTTGAGCATGGTTAATGGAAAAATGATGCTCTGAAGGGTGATAGTAGTGTTGGGATGAATCATGGTGGTAAGCTGATTGGCGAGGTCGTTGTTGATTATAGTAAAGTGGTGAAGCTCTGGGTCCCGACCAAATTCCTGAATCAACTACCGCTGCTTCCTCCCTCTTCTTTCTTCTGATTCCTCCTACCCCGCCTTGAATTGCTTGAGTAGTCGCCTTAATTGCTGAATAGCTCATAATTTTATTTGTTTTGAGGCCTTCTTCCACCATACCTCCCATCTTCACCACTTCGTTGAATGATTTTCCTACCGCTGAAACCAAGTGGGCATAGTAAGTTGGTTCCAAGGCTTGGAGGAAGTAGTCTACCATTTCGCTCTCCTTCATAGGAGGATCCACTCTTGCTGCCTGTTCTCTCCACCGAAAACCATACTCTCTGAAACTTTCATTGTGTTTCTTCTCGAATTTTGTCAAAGATAATCGATCTGGGATGATTTCCAGATTGTATTGGAAATGGTATGCGAATGCCTGTGCCAGGTCATCCCAAGTGTACCATCTCCCATGGTCCTGGCGTGTATACCACTCCAAAGCTGATCCGCTTAAACTTTGACTGAAGTAAGCCATCAATAATTCGTCCTTTCCCCCAGCTCCTTGCATCTTGCTGCAGAAACCCCTTAAGTGGGCTACTGGGTCACCGTGCCCATTGTATAGGTCAAATTTAGGCATCTTGAAGCCAACTGGTAATTGTACGTTTGGGAACAAGCACAAATCCTTGTAGGCTACACTGACTTGCCCACCTAATCCCCGCATGTCTCGGAACGATTGTTCTAGACTTTTGACCTTCCTGAACATCTCTTCTTGTTCAGCATTTTTGGCTGGCTTGTCAATTTCGGTTGGGAGGTCAAAACGAGGAGTAGTTGAATGGATTTCAGAGGCTTTGAGGGTGGGTTCCGGGGGGTAATATTGGTTGTCCTGGGCCTGGAATGTAGGCTCACTAGGAGATTTGTGGAATGTAGCCGGGGGAGGTGCTACAAAAACAGGAGTCATAGGTGGAGGAAAGTATGAAACTGGCTTCGGAGGTGGAGACTGCGGTGTCTGAGAGGTGGTTCCTCGGTAGTGTTGGTAAATGGGGAAATTTGGGGATAATTCAGTGGTAATATTATCCTGAGTTTGGGTCATTGATGGAGCAGGGTTAGTTGGGTAAGATGGGGGTAACTGTCCTGTAGACCAGACTTGGTACATCTCAGCCATTTGCTGCTTGAGTTTAAACATCTCTTCTTTCATTTTCCCGACATCCATCTCCTCTAGCTCAATACCTGTGTCAACATCTGGGATAGACATACTTTTGGGTATTGGTCCTTTTGATCTCATGTGATAATGATAATATGCCAATATACTCTTTAGAGAAACTAACTACTTGAATTCTGAAAATGAACAAACTCGTTAGTCTTGAGAGTTTAACACATATATAATTACACGTTGATATGCAATGCTCTTAGACAAATATCCCCTTTCTATTATGCATTTGCTCGGCCGCTTGTGTCGTCCCAGCTTTCTTGAAATTTTTATTGTTACTCACTTTTATTTTATTTATTATATTCCTTATTGTGGTGGTCGAATCTTATAAAGATTTCCTACGTATCATGCCCCCGTATGAATCAGACCTTACGTAGTTCGGACATGAGGCAAATATTTTTATTCATTATACAAAGATGAACAGACATTACATTTGAAAACTTTGTAAGAAAATGGCTTGAAACACACACACTTAAATCAAAACAAAAGATACAATTCTTAATATCTCACAACGTGCCCCACTTTCCACTTGTGTTGTAAATTATTAGATTATTTGCTCAATGTGGGGCTTGACCTGGATGACCTCCCAGCGTACGATACATCCTTTCCAACTCCATTGCTAGATGACGGGAAAAAATGGGTGCATGCTCTGTAAACCTTTCATAATCCATTCCTTGGCAAGTTTAAGTAACTTTGAGAGGTGTAGACCGCCAGGTCGTGGATTTGTGCCCTGAAATCTTGGAGACGTTGGTCTCGGTCCTGCAATTGCTGCTGGCGAGTGGTGGCTATATCTCTGACACGGTTTTCACGATCTAGAGCTGATTCTAATAGAGCTCGGAGTCTGGCCTGCTCTAATCTTGCATGCGCTCTTTCCCTGTCGATGTCTGCTTGTTGATGTTCTCTGTTGCATCTTCTTGTCTCTTCTAGTTGTGCACGAAGCTGGTCTTCTGATCGTATCCAATGGTCTTTTTCCTTCTTGAATTGTGCCCTGTCTTTTTCGGATTGCCTATCTTGGCGTTCCTTATTAGATCTGGCTTCTTCGTTTAATTGTTGGATCCTTTCTTTTGCTTTGCTCAACGCCCTTTCGTTTTCCACAAGAATGGAATCATAATCTTGCATTCTTTCAAAAAGATTGGCGATGGTTTTTTGATCCTTCCAGCTCCTCTTTGGTGTTTCAGAAACTCTTTTCATTTTTTGGAATCGAGCATGAAGATTTTCATTCTCATAAGCTAGACTCTTCTTCTCGCCTTCGGCTTCTTGTGCTTGCAAATCTTTCTCCAAACTGAGGCTTCTCAGATTTTCTTTTAGGGCAAGGATAGTTTCTTTGTACCCTTTTTCCTTTTCTCCCCAGATCAACCGCTCTTGGATTTTATCATCGAAGTTTTGAACATGGGGTCTTTTTGTTGGCCTTCTTAGCTCAGGCTCTGGTACATCATCCACGTGAGACCGTTTCTCAAACCACCTTGCATATCCAGGATTTATCTCACCCTTTGTAGTGTCTGGGACTTGAGTATCACTTTTCAAGTATCGACATCCATTCCACATCTGCTGAAGTAGAGCCTCAGGAATAGTGGCTTCTGGGTGTAATTCAATTACTTGCATACTCAAATCTTCATCATCAGGAACTACTTGATATCTCCCTAGTTGTCTTAGGACTCTTAGTGGCGCATACGGCTGGATGCTTCTCAATCCCAATAGTAGCAGATAACTATTTGAGGTTGACATGTGTATCACTTCCCTTATCGGGAGCCATCCCAAAGTCCATTCAATTTGATTTGCCGTTAAAGCCCTTAGATGAGATACCCATGCTTCTATCCCTTCTGGAGCCTGATAATTTTTTATTCTTTCCTCATAACTCTCGATGTAATTATCATTGTTTGGCCCATACTGTATGATCTTGGGCTGTTGTTGGAGATGTTCAATCACCCACATTTGCAACAAAATTTTGCATCCTTCGAAGACTTTTGCTCCTGATTTACATAAAGTCAAAGCCCGATAAATGTCTGATAGAATGATGGGGACAAGGGTGTGATTTTCTTTGGTGGTGAGGATTTGCACAACTTTCGCGGTGCGAATATCAATTGTTAGCTCTTTGTTTGGGAAGACCATGATTCCTAGAAAAGCCACCATGAAGGCAAAGCGACGGTGAATCTGCCAAGTGTCTTTGTTTTGCCTGTTAGTAAGGCCTTTCTCATGAATTTCGAACCCATCTGACTTTCCGAACCTTGAATACAAAAAGTTGAAGGAACAACATCCATTGATGACATTGCTTTTCCTGATTTGACTGCTGATGTTCAGAAGACCAAAGAATCGATGTACCGTGGGAGCCTTTGTGAATATCAGGCTTTGATTTCTTAGACTTCCGTCAAAACCAGCATATCCAGCTATCTCCTCTAATGTAGGAGTAAGCTCGAAGTCAGAGAAACGAAAGACATTGTGAACAGGGTCCCAAAACGTTACTAACGCTGCAATCAGATCATCACGGGGTTTAACTTTTATAATATCCGTGAGATTTCCCAAATGCTTGACGACCCCTTTTTGACCATCTTCGCCTAAATCATACCACCACATTTGAAGCTGAAATAGAAACTCTTCTGTATTCGTGGATGGGGGGTTTTGCGTGGCGCTCATTTTGTATCTGAAATTTAATTTTAATAAAGTCAAAACTCATTTTGAAAATATACACTAAAAAAAATTTCCAATTTGTTATTTATTAAATACCTTTATTTATTAAATATCTTTATTTAAAAAAAAAACAACCCATTTTATTCCTCGGTTCTCACCATGATTTCATTTAAACTGGTCAACAAGCATGTTCGAGGCAAATGAATGCACAGGTAGCAAGTAGGATGCATCAGGATGGTCTTTTTGTTTCGGGTTCACCTGTCCTAGACAGTCCCAACCCCTGTGTTGAGTCTCCAAGGCCAAATGTACATTATGCAAATAGACGTTCCTACTAGGGATCCGGTTCATGGCTGAGTTATTCTAGGTAAAAACCTGAGGTTGATTGTTCTAAACCTGACTTACCCAAACGGACAGTTTGAGCCGAAGCGAGGGCAACGTACCGGGAGCACGAAAGTCTACCCGGCCTAGTTACTTGTCCCAATTTCGTCTTATTTGGTATGACTTTAACAGAAAGGTGGGCCACGCGCACGTGTGCACCATAAATTTAGAAGACTCAGAAAGAAGGAGGTTTCGTAGCAGCTATATATATTCACAATTCAAATAATATTAAAGCGGTAAAAAGCAACATTTAGCATATTAGCATATAAACAGTTGAAAATCATATAGTAAATAAAGCCAATTAACACAGATATTTTAAGCTCGAATTCTTTAAACCCTGAACCAATGGTTCTGGGTTACAGTTTACACTGTACTTTTTTCCCCAGCAGAGTCGCCAGAGCTGTCGCACCTCCTTTTTACCGCGCCCGCGGGGCGCGTGGGGAGTTTTCTCCAATTGAAGGACAGTCGAAACGGGATTTATTTAATTATTTCAGAGTCGCCATCTGGGAATTTTAAGACGTCCCAAGTCACCAATTTTAACCCCTGAATCGAGGAGAATATGACTCTGTTTATTATTCTGCGAACCAGAAATCCTGAGTAAGGAATTCTGTTAATCCGGAAGAAGGTGTTAGGCATTTCCGAATTCCGTGGTTCTAGCACGGTCGCTAAACTGTTTTTATTATTGGCTTAATTATCTTGATTTTTACTAAATACGTTTTTATTGCATGATTTTACTACCGCTTTTTACTTATTGTTTACAATTATATGGACGAATTACGCGTACGTATATTCGTATTATATACTTTTTTATAATTACCGGGGATCGTTCCACGCGTACGTGTACACAATAAAATTGTCCATGTTATAATTTTTATATAAAAAATATATATTAAAAAAATTAAAAATAAAATCAGTAACATCATCACCCTTTTTATTTAGATAATGAACTGCACACCTCGGGTTATATGAAATTATTTTGACATCCGCGGAGAAATCATTTTTATTAAAATATTCGCTCGAAATTGCGCGTACGCATAATCTGAATTTGCTTTTTTTTTAAATATAATCAGGGTGCGCGAACGCATCCCTGATTGCGCAAAATCTTTGTTAATAGTATTATGGCCTTTTCCCCCAAAATGTTTATTATATCATGAGAAATCTCCATTTAAGATACCCTTGAATTCTTGAAAAAGAACTTGCAATTTATTAAATGTTACCCGTCGATTATAATTTTCGGATATAAACTATATTCAGCCAGACTATTCAAATTCAAAGAAAAGCGTAAAAATATGATTAACACTATTTTCGGCAAATACAACATATATATCTATATGCCCAATAATGAATTGTATATGAAACTAAAAATGATTTATAAAGGGAAGAATATTTTTCAAGAACTTTTATTATTTCTATTTAGTGCAAGTCCTATTTCTAATTGTCGTTGATATAAAGTGTTGCAATTTGTATATCTCATCTTATTCTCATATACTTGCTTTTAATCTAATAGGCCTAATTATTTATTTAGGATGGTAAATAGGCATCAAATTGATAAGAGAGGGAATTATTATACAAATTGATTAACAACATTGCCTTACATGCCACATATTTGTATGTCTTGAAACATTCGTAGCAATTTAACATCATAATGAGCCATAACAACTCAACTTACCATCCACTAATGGTTCTATAGATACCTGTTATTATGCCACATAAGAACGTACAACTTATATCATTCCTTCCACAACTAAATCAGGTATCAGAATAAACTAGCAATATGGTTTTGACATTTTCACGCTATTCTTTATTCAACTAACAACGTCACAAGGCCTAGTTAACGGCCAATCTTTATGTCATGTTTCCTACCTTGACAGTTCAAACATGACTAAACTAATGAGATGAAGGGCTAACATTATTACAAAGCTTTATACGAATTTCAAAGTAAGACAATTAACTCATAGCTATCAAATTGAATTCACTACTAATTAACTAACATGAAACAAAAATGAAATTTAAACTGATGAACTTGGACAAATGGAAAACAAAATTGCAATTCAAGCTTCATTGACTAGCCATGTTGAATCTCTTTCCAACATAAAATTTAAAAGACATGTACCTGAAAATGAAGGTAGAAGGAGTAAATTTCAGCAGTAGCAGCAATAACAAAATCAGTAGAATGTACCGATAACACAGCAAGTCGGAATAAGACCCGTTAACCCAGATGAACAGTGACAGAAACTTGAGGGAAAGATTTCAGATTCAAACTGAATAATATTCACACAAAAATAATTGCACAAACAACGGACTGATTCTAGGAGGATAACATTTTTTCAGATTTCAATTTCTTCCTGTTTCAGATTCCTGTTTCTGACTATATTTTCTTTTTTCTATTTTCTTCTTCCTATTTTTAAAACTCTCCTCTTAAAATCTGATTTTTTTTCTTCTCCTTTCTTTCTTTCTGTCTTTCTCTCCTTTCTTTCTCTCTCAAAGACTGATCTTTTTCTCTCTTAAAATCTGCCTGAAAGCTCTCTTTTTTCCTTGTTTTTCTTTCTTCAAAGAGCTCCCTTCAATCAGTCCCAATCCCCCTCTATTTATACAAGGTTGTCCTATACCCTTCTAGTGCTGCCAGGGCCCTTTTCTCCTTTAAAAAATCAGAAAAGTTCCATTAAAACTACTTTTGAATACTTTAAATCCTATTGAGTGCTATTATCCTGTTTTTCAGCAGCCCATTATCCCTTGTTCCCCATTAGTATCTTAAATTATAGCCATTAACATCCCACTTTCAGTCCATTATTCTATCACATTACCCTTACTGTTCTGTCCCAAAAATATCCCAGAATTCCTACTGTAATTACTATTATTACTGCCTTAAATTCAGAATCTAACAATACAGATTTTAAAATCTGTTTAAGCAGTTATAACCAATCCTATGATTTGAGACAGTACATCACATTTATGCACAAGAGTTGAATTTAAATAGATGATTCTCAATTGAATACTGAACCTGAATAACACACACTAACATTATACAGAACATGCAGGATTATTTCAACTGAGATTCAAAACTGAACCAAAAAGCAAACAAATACAGGAGCATTGTCAATATACTGACAATGCCATGAAACTCAATGCTCAGAAATCAACACATACACAGCATTCATTTGAATTTACTGGTTTATTAAACAAGAACCAACTGATTAACAATAACTAATTAACTGTTTATAGCAAAATAATCTACTCAAAACAGGTTGTCTCAGTCAACATTTTCAGAAGCAAGATTCACAATACAACTAATCGACGAACTTAATCGAGTCGATTACACACATTGTACATAATCACAATCAACAGAAACAATTCACATTTAGAATCAAGTAGACGGGTAGGGGACAGTATAACAAAATTTGACTAGAAAATTATGAAAAATTAAACAAACTAATGAAACGAACATAGAATACACGTAGAATGCACATAAGAAACAGAAATTACCTCTGAACCTTCAAATTCAACCGGACTCAACTCAATTTGGATTTGGACTTTGTTTGAAATCAAACAGACCTTAGTCGAAGTATTTTCTATTGAAAATACTTTGACTAAGGTCGATTAAACCTCAATCTTTCGTCTGAAGTGAACAGAATCCAAAAGTCTGGTATTTCTAGGGTTCTTGAAGGTTCGATTTGGGACTTAACCATTTCTGGTCAGATTCGAGGGGGACCAAATACGACACAAGGGTGAGGGTAGCCTAGGGGTCATTTGGTGTCAGTTTAGAACGGATCTGAGTTTGTTCTTATTTGGTCCCAATCTTCAAAAGAAGATTCGAGAAGCTCGGAACTGATTCGAGCCAAACAAACATCAGATCCATAACAAGGCATGCTAGGGGGTACTATGGTGTCAACTAGGGGTTGTTTGGTTTGGATCTAAACTCGGCTTGAATCTTCAAATGAAGATTCGAGAACCTTCAAGAAGATTCGAGCCAAGTGGCTAGCATATCTGGATAGAGGATGTTCAGGGGGTTCTAGGGTGTTATTTTGGTGACCGGCGGCGTTGTTGCCGCCGGGTTTCAGGCGGTGGGATCCTAGGGCGGCTAGGGTTAGGGGTGAGTTTCGGTAGGGACGATGAATAGGGAAGGAGGGGGGGTTTGGCTAGGGGGCCGGGGTAAGGTTTTGGTCCTTATATAGGGGTGGGGTGGATTAATCTTGACCGTTGAATCAATGAGAATAGATGGCCAGGATTAGTTCACTTAGCCAAACGGTGTCATTTGGTTTACTGCTGGGGTCGGGCTGAATCGGGGAACTGGGTCGGGTAATGGATATGGGTTAAGGTTCGTGGGATCTCAGCCGTTGGTTGGCTTTGATCCAACGATCCCTGATAAACTACAATCAAACGATGTCGTTTTGACTCGTTTGATTCGGACCGGTGCCTGGGTTGCCTGAATTGGGCTGAAGGGGGAGTAATTTGGTTTTGGGCCTGGATTTTAATCCAGGCCAATTTTTATTTTACAACTTATTTTATTTTATTCCATTTTATTATTAATTAATAAATCCTAAAATTATAAAAACAAAAGTATCATTACAATAATACTAATTATCTTTAAATAACCATTAACACGTAGATAAATCATTAATCACATAACGGCACATTTAAAAATAGAACGAATGCATATTTTTTGTGATTTTATTTAAATTGTCTTTCAAATGCATAATTAAATCCTATATGCATGCAACATGTATTTTATCTTAATTTTCATTTTTATTATGACAAAGTAAACATTTACGGACATAACACAAATATTTAACACCACGCAAATTCAAGAATTACATAGTAAAAGAAATTTATTTTATTTTTTGATTTATTTTGGAGTAGTTTTCGTAAGGCAAAAATTACGTGCTCACAATCTCCTGCAAAGTGTTCTGGAGTTATGTGATCTTTATGTTGTCTGTTAGAAGATCCCATTTACAAGTGAAATATATATATGTGAATTTAATTTGGGTCGCTTAATAGAGTGGGTTTAATTATTATGAGAGTAAATACGAGACTCACTATGGTATTATGGCAGCAATAAAGCGTATGTGTTATGAGTTATGGTGCGTGTTTGACCTATGGCTTTGAGCCAAGTGGGGGAGTCTGCTATTGAATAGTTGATTGCACGGTTATATTCTCTAATGGTCCCAGTTCGAGGCACATTTGTGAATCAGTTATGGCTCGAGTAAAGAAAATTTCAAATGCTTTATGGGTGTACGAGAATCGGGGAATGACTTGAGTTGTGGTTGGTAAGGAATGCCCGGTGCATAGGGCAAGAAGTTGCTTAGTTATATTGGAATGAGGTCACATTCTGCAGTGTCGGAGTGCTAATGAAGGACAGGTTGTTCGGTTCGTTTAATCAATCTAACTACGGTTTGAGTAGTGTAGATGACTCTAGAGAATGGTCCTATTGTGTTCAAAACTCTACATGCAATAATTGGAGGCTTCTAAGTTGTACTTATGGATAGAAACTGAGTTTTCAGTGGAAGATGGCAAGACTTGTGGTATTTTCTACATTAATTATGGGATTCTATATATCAGTATCGGGAAGGTGAAGGTAATGGCTTTGGGGAACACTTAAAGAATATTCAACGGCCTAGGAGCCTTAGACGGTGTAACTTTATGCTTGGGTTTCGTGTGATAAGCCTAGGTTGAGGAAATTGTGGTGCTACAGCAAGAAGGAATATCAAGTTGAAGATGAATCAGAAGGAATTTAGATAGATGGGGTATCTTGATAGTAGACCAAATCGGCATGGTAAGGATATGATTAATTCCTTGTGTGTGTTCGAGGTAATGAGTTCCTACAACTATTTTTCAACAACGCTCTTGGGTTATGATGGCTTGCTTAGCTTGGTCTAGTTAGAAGGATTCAGTCCTGGCAGTTGAATTTGTGCAAATGGAATTAGGAGAGTTCTTATTGATTTCTACTGTGGTTGGAGAGGTGCAATTTCTCCGAGTGTAAGAAGCATAGGATACGTAATGATTTTTCTTCTAGCTGGGATCAATGGAAGTTCTTGGATAGATGAGTTACAGTTCAGTTCTGAAAGGAAGTTCATAAAACTCTTAGGCAGCGGGTAGCCTCAGATGATTAAGGAAATGGTACTGCTAATTAGAAATGATTTGACGAGAGTCTATGTTTTAGTAAAAGGGCAATGCTATTAAGTTGATAGCACTTCGGTAGTATTGTGGCACCTTCTTTTTAGATCAACTAGTGATATTCGGGTTTTCTTGGTGGCACAAGAAAATTTTAGAGTATCTATAGTGGAATGATTGGGTATTAGAGGTTGTGGATTTCAGTATTTATGTGATGCCAGGCACCGTATCGTATGGCTCCTGCAAGAGTTATGGTAGTTGAAGGAGCAGCTTTAGGCTTCCTTGGTTAGGAGTTCGTTGGCAGGCCAATGTGGATACGTGTTCTAGCTCGAGTCGGCTTGGTTGGCCCCGAATTGTATTGTTGAGGGATAGGTTGATTCGACCGTTATTGAGCTTATTAGTGATCTGGGGAGATCTATGAGTTGCCTTTCTGTGTTGTGAGATGATATGATCTGTTTGTTATAGGCACATATGGTGCGGTTCTATCAGAGTTTCATAATGGAAGCCGAGCGGGAAGAGAAATTTGGTGTTGCTCGGTGAACGGCGTATCAGTCAAGTCCTATCGGGTGTGCGTGGTGTATGTTATTTGCTTCACCGTGAGTATGATGAATTGCTTTGGTTCCAGATATCAAATTGTGCGTGGTTGTCGATTTCGAGCATAGTGATTTATGGTGGTTCCATGTGGAGCAGTGTTTAAATAAGGTCGCGCATTGCAGTGAATATATGTGGAGGTATGACCTTGCAGGTTAGATTCGTGTGTTATGTTCCTATGATGTGAGATGGGTTCTCAGTCTTATGTTGTGGTGGTACGAGTGAACTTGAGGTCCAACTCTTTCATTTGAGTCATTTTCATGATTTGAGTATGTTCGAATTGTTGCGTATTGATGCATGTATTGTGCAAGTTGTGGCTTAGGTCTGTATGGATATGTCATGTCACCAGAGTAATGTGTTGGATTAGAGGAGATCGTTGGGGATCATTAATAAATACAAACGGATTCGATTTCAGCATGTTTGATGCGTAAATATCGAGGTTCGGTTTAGAAATTTGCTATGGTAATTGCTAGAGGAGAAATGAATGGTTGATCTGAGAAATGATTATGGTTTATTGCGTGTTTCATTTATCGTTGGCAGTATATGAAAGTGTTGGAATGAGACTTTAGCTGATAAGAGGTTTTCTATCGGTATTTGGTTGTTATGGGCAGCTGCTGTGAATAGAAGTTATTGCTGCGAGCGTTAGAGTTATATGGTATATCATAGGATTTCTCCCTATGTTGCAGGCATGGGTTACTACAGCTAGTTTGGGTCTATTCAGAGTATAGGTGTGACGTTTTGATCGTATCGATGGTTTTAGAAATGAAAAGGTGGTTCTATGGCTTATGGGCCTGATTGGATTGTGAAATTTCAGTTATATTGTGTTATCGAACCTATATGAGGTAGGGTAATGTGGGATCACCCCCGGGCATATGCATGGTAAGGTTATTCAGCTATGGGTTGGCTTCTAGAACAACTCTGGGCACATTCGAGGACGAACATATGTTTAAGTGGGGGAGGATGTAACGACCCGATCGGTCGTTTTGAGCTTTTGCACTTTGATCGCCAGTTCTTGGGCATGACTTGCCCCGTGTAACGTATTATGACTGATGTAGATCGTTGGTTTTGGTTTTCAGGAAAAATCAGAATGAATTTGAAGGAAAAGTCTCAGTTGAAAGCTTTGAATTTGAAACGTTTGACTAAGAGTTGACTTATTTGTATATGAGCTCGGATCGGAAATTTTATGATTTGGATAGCTTCGTTGGGTGATTTATGACTTAGGGAGCACGATCGGAATGCATTTTGGAAGTCCGTGGAAGGATTTGGCTTGAATTGGCAAAGTTAATATTTTGGCGAATTCCGGTTGATAGGTGAGATTTTGATCCGAGGGTCAGAATGGAATTTTGAGAGTTGCTGTAGCTTCGTTATATCATTTGTGATGTGTGTGCAATATTTCAGGTCATTTGGACGTCGTTTGGTCGACTTTTTGATCGAATTCAGATTTCAAAAGTTTTAAAATTCTTAGGCTTGAATCCGAGGGTGATTTGATGTTTTGATGTTGTTTTTAACATTCCGAAGGTTGGAACAAGTTTGAATTATGTTATGGGGTGTGTTGGCATATTTGGTCGGGGTCCTATGAGTCTCGGATAAGTTTTGGAAGAGTTTTTGGAAGATTTTACCATTTTGAGCATAAGCATGTAATGATCCAAAGATCCATTTTTAGTTTTAGAGAACGAAATTTGATTTCGAGACTTCCGAAATTTTGATAATGAATTATAGGACTGATCTGTAAAGTTTGGTCTAATTTCATCAAGTCACGATTGGGTTTTTGACACGAAACATGAATTAATTGTTTAACGAGCGAAATGGGTATAGAACTGAGCAAATGAGCTCTGAATTGAGTTTCGACTAAAGGGCTATGTTCGTATTATTATTTGTGACTCATAGGAACAAGAATCATCGAATTCCAAGTTCGTATAACAGTTGGAGCCTTTTTAGTGAAAAGAAAAGTTGCTGCAATTTTCTGGGCAGTTTCTGCATTTTTCGCACGTGTGAACAATGACCGCAATACCCCGTGAACAATACCGGACAAAATGTTAAGTTCTGGAAAATGGGACGAATCCCATTTTCCATTTTTACCAAATTGGAGCTCGGGGAGAGGCGATTTTCGGGAGATTTTCAGAGAAAACAACGGGGTAAGTGTTCTTAACTTAATTTTGGTTAGATTACCCGAATCTATTACTAGTTTTGGCATTTAATTGGTGATTTTAGTTGGGAAAATCTTGAAAACTCTCTTGGTTTAATTTGAAGATTTGAGGGTCGAGTTGATGTCAGATTTTAGTAAAATTGGTATTGTTGAACTCGTGGTTGGATGAGGTTTCATATTCCATAATTTTTGTCGGGTTCCGAGATGTGGGCCTCACGGGCGAATTTTGAGTGCAATTTCGGATTTTTAATGGAAAATGTAGAATTTCATATGGAATTAATTCCTATAATTTTTATTAACTGAATCAAATTATTGTGGCTAGATTCGAGGCATTCGGAGGTCGATTTGAGAGACAAAAGCATCGCGATCTATAGGATTAGCCGGTTCGAGGTAAGTAATGATTGTAAATACTGTCCTGAGGGTTTGAAACCCCGGATCATACGTCGTTGTGTTACTTTGAGGTGACTTGCACGCTGGATGACGAGCGTGGGGTAGAGAACCGCTGGGGATTATGACCTAGTCCATCCTGAACGAATATTTTAATGCGTATTTGATAGTTAATTGTTTGACATTATTATATTTTTGGGTTGTATGTCATGTTTGGGGCCTTGTGCCGACTTGTTGAGACCCTTATGTGCATTTTTACAATCTTTCCTCACTCTATTTGTTTGAAAGCATATTCTCAGTCATGTTTTACCTGTTTATTGCTCAAATCTGGCTTTATCACTATATTCTTAACATGTGGAAATTATTTTGGGATGAGTTCCCTATTTTACTGAGATAGACCGAGGGTCTGATTGTGAGATTAATCACTGAGATAGACCGAGAGTCTGATGGTGAGGTTAGTGATTGAGAGAGGCCGAGGGCCTAGTTGTGAGGATTATATATCTATGGATCGGACTGCACGCCGCAACAATGTATATATATATATATATATATATATATATATATATATATATGTATGTATGTATGTATGTATGTATATATGTATGTATGTATATGGATCGGGCTGCGTGCCGCAGCAATATAGCGCTTGGGCTGTAGGAGCCCCTCCGGAGTCTGCACACCCCCAGTGAGTGCAGTCTACTATTTATATGGATCGGGCTGTGCGCCACAACGATGCATGGATCGGGTTGCACGCCGCAGCGGTTACTTTTATTTCAGTTATTGTTAGAGATATACGGATCGGGCTGCACGCCGCAGCCGTTACTATATGGTACCAATTGAGCGTGAATGCTGAGTGTGAGTACTGATTGGTAAGAGTTGAGTGGTGTTTTGCCTGAGAGGCCTGTTTATGGACTTATTGATTTTACTCATCTTAAAATGAGCTTCTATCGAATATGTTGATTTATTGACTGTTTTCACTCATCTTTATATTGAGCCTCTGTCGAAAAGTTGCACAAATGTTTTAAAATAACTTTTATTTAAACTGGGGTTTATGAGATATTCAGAAATTAATCACTGATTTGACATTGATTATTTCCACTGAGATTTTCAAGTTAAGAAGTGTTTGTGATTACTGTTTTGCCCGAGGGGTTGTTTTACGAACTATGCTTTGCCCGAGGGGCTGATTATGACTTTAATCTCTATTATTATTTTAAATGGTATTGAATCCCTACTAAAACTGTTGGAAGGTATTTCAAAGATGATTTTTACTAAAAGCTGGATTTTAAAAGGGAAGATTGACTAGTATTATGATTTGAAAGCCTGTTGTGTTTATTGAACTCAACGTAAATGTGGATTCATTGTTTCCTACTGCTCAGCCTTTATTTAATCTTATTAGTTACTGGGTTGGAGTACTCACATTACTCCTTGCACCTCGTGTGCAGATTCAGGTATATCGGAACCCGGTAGCGGGTGTTGATAGCTCAGCCGCGGAGTCATCAGAGTTAGCAAGGTGGCTGCATGACGTTCACAACACCGCTTCCTTCCCCTCATTGTTGTTACTGTATTTAGTATATTTTTAGACTTTTGTTATATTCAGACCTTGATAGTTACTCATGACTAGTGACACCCCGATGTCGGGCTGGTATTTTAGTTTGCACTATTATTCCAGAATTTTATTATGAAACATTGTTTAATTTAAAGACTTAAAATGACTCTTAATGCTTAAAGGGTTAAGGTGAGTGTTGTGTCGGCTGACCTTGTCTTCACGAGAGGCGCCATCACGACCGTGCCGGTTTGGGGTCGTGACACTAACATTATGTGAAATTATAAAAGGATCATAGCGATCATACTCCCTCGTATGATTAACCTCAATTATGTTATATTGATTGTGTACTCTTGTACCTCTTGTTGGATTTGGGTCAAACCACTTGCATCTAAAGAGTATCAATTTCTTAAATGGATAACTTGTTTATTCTAGTTCTATTATTTCTTTGAGCATACCATAATAATCAATATCTCCAACTTGGTTGCCATCACCACCTTGAACCCACATCCTGTTGTTGTTGCTATTTTTATTTTTAGAGCAATTCTCTGTATGAAACTTATAACCATTCACTATGTACTTAGACATTGTTGTGACCTGAAGCCTAGGTCACCAAGATATATCTTTCAAAAATTGATTTACACAATTATTTGGATCCTTCCAATAAGGCAACTTCCAAAATATACTCTGTTTCGTCCAATTATGAGTAACACCGTATCCGGGGAATCTATAAGGTGGAGCTTCAGTAACTTTATTGAAGTTCTGGACCCTCTCCTAAATTTCCTCACCTGAAAGTATCGGAGGTGGAGAATCATATTCTATTTTATTCTTTTTTAATGCATTTTTCATCCTTCTAAACTCATGACCAGGAGGCAAGAATTGACGATGACAATCAAACCATGATTGCTTTTGGCCATGTTTCAAAGTGAACGTTTTACTATTTTCCATGTAGTAAGGACAAGCTAGCTTCCCAGCAGTCATCCACCCAGACAATATTCCATACATAGGAAAATCGTTAATTGTCCACATTAAATTAGCACGCAAATTGAAATTCTTCTTGGTTGATATGTCATATGTTTCAACACCATCATACCACAATTGTTTTATCTCATCAATCAAAGGTTGAAAATATACATCAATCAAACTTTTCGAATTACGTGGACCGGAGATAATACAATTTAAGAATATATATGGACTAGTCATGTAAAACTCGAGTGGTAGATTATAAGGTGTAAGAAAGACAGGCCAACATGAATATGGTGTCGCAGATATAGAAAAAGGCGTGAATCCATCCGCACACAGACCTAACCGAATGTTCCTTAGTTCACAAGCAAAATCTGGATATGTCCTATCAAAGTGCTTCCAAGCTTCTCCATCTAAAGGATGACACATAACACCAGGTGGTCTTCTATTTTCAAAGTGTCATCTCATATAAGGAGCATAGCTCATCGATGTATATAATCTCTTTAACCTAGGTATAAGAGGTAAATAATGCACTCCTTGATAGCGACCATATTCCCGCTGGAAAGCCTCTTGAAACGAGGCTTTTCGAAAAATTTATAACTGTTTAAATTTGCATCATCTTTATAATATAGCATGCAACCATCTTCACAACAATCAATTCTCATTGACGAAAGTCCTAACTTAGAAACTAATCTCTTTGCCTTATAAAAATCACCATGTAATTTGATATTAGGGTCAACTAGTTCACTCATAAGGTCAATGAAAGAGTCCATGGCTGCTTGAGAAATATTCCAATCAGATTTGATACTTAGTAATCTAACTGCAACAGACATCTGAGAGTGCGGACTTCCTTTACGTAGTGGACGACTAGCTTCCTCTAACTGTTCATAAAAACGTTTTGCGTCATCATTAGGAGTTTGTTCAACATTTTCATTGGGCTCACCCCCTAAGTGCATCCCAAAAGCATCCGCAACCATATCATGAATTCTAGAATCACGATTTGTATTCTCCACCGACCTACTACTTTCACCCATAACCATGTTATGAAATATCCCATGGCTACCATCGATCTCTCCATGATTAATCCACACAAAGTAATTTGCTATAAACCCCTTCCTATAAAGATGTTGCTTAACATCCGCCGGTTTTCCAAACTTCATACAGTCGCACCTAACACAAGGGCACCTAATTACTCCTTCACTTAGGTATGGTGGAAGTGACATTGCATGATCCACCCCTTCTACAAAATCCTCCTGCAATCCCTACCGATTAGGATAATTCCTGTTGTACATCCAAGTACGATGTTCCATCTATTCAAATAAAACAAGAACAAATTAATTTAGTTAATTCATATCCTAATATTTTTTTAGTTAATTAATTTCATATCCTGAAATTTCAATTCATATCCTAAATTTTTAATTTACAAACTAAAAGTTCAATTTATAAACTAAAAGTTCAATTCATATCCAAAAGGTTCTATTCATAAAGTAAAAGTCCAATTTATATCTTAAAATACTCAATTTATAAACTAAAAGTTCAATTCATATCCTACAATTTCAATTTATAAACTAAAAGTTCAATTCATATCCAAAAAGTTCAATTCATAAATTAAAAGTTCAAATCATATCCTAAAATTACAATTTATAAACTACAAGTCCAATTCATAAAATAAAATTCCAATACATAAACTAAAAGTCCAATTCATATCCAAAAGGTTCAATTCATTAACTCTGTTATAATACAAATAATGAATACAGTATTATATACTATAACATGCTATATATGTAGTTAAAGCAGCACAAAGTGTGTGTGTTATATATACACACACACTAACATATACTATAACAAGTTATATATACGTTATAATATTACAGTGAAGTGTCTGTGTGTGTGTGTCTATATATATATATAAGAACATGAAGTGCTAGGAACACATGGTTGGGTTATTTTAGGGATTTATACACTTGTAAATTGATTCATCGACTTATAACCTACTCAAATGCATCATTGAATATTAAAAACAAAACATCTCAACTTCTCTCTCTCTCTCTCTCTCTCTCGACTTATGTAGTTAAAATTGTACAACGAAGCGTGTTATATATATAACACGCTTGGTTGTACAATTTTAACTATATATATAGCATGTAGAGTATATTTTAGTGTATTCATCTCTTGTATCACAAAAGTGTTAACAAATTACATTATATTATTTAGATAGTAAATACAAAAGTGATTTTTAATTTTGACCAATGTTGACCTGAAAAGAGACCAACTTTGGTCGCTAATTATCCAGAATTAAAAAATAGCGACCAACGTTGGTCGCTAATTTTAAATAAGATTTATTTATATTTTATAAAATATTTTAAATAATAATATAATTGTTAAACGTTAGAATTGGGTCCCAGATTAGCGACCAAAGTTGGTCTCTATCTGCTTCCCCTTTCGTAAGCGACCAACTTTGGTCGCTAATTTTAAATTATATTTATTTATATTTTATAATTTTTTTAAAATAATAATATAATTATTAAAATTTTATAATTGGGTCCCAGATTAGCGACCAAAGTTGGTCTCTATCTGCTTCCCCTTTCGTAAGCGACCAACTTTGGTCGCTAATTTTAAATTATATTTATTTATATTTTATAATTTAATAATATAATTATTAAAATTTTATAACTGGGTCCCACTTTAGCGACCAAAGTTGGTCGCTAATTTCAATATTTGTTTGACCAAGCAAGTCTGACCAATCCGGTCAACATTTTGACCACATTATCGACCACAAAGCGACCAACCTTGGTCGCTAATGTATTTAGAATAATTATTTAATAATTTTCTCCAATTTAGCGATCAACTTTGATCGTTTTTTTTGACAGACCAATTTTGGTCGCAAATTGTTGGTCGTTTTTTTTCCGGATTTCTAATAGCATTTACGAGATAAAATTCTCCAGAGTAAAAACTATTCGTATCTGGATATACTGGCCGTACTAAATTGTCAGATTCTAAAGTAGTTTTGTCAATAGATGAAACGACCATGGTGTAGTATTTACCACCATGGTCTATCATATCACAAAAACGGTCACCAGTATCTTGAGGACGAGTAAAAATCCAAGTTTTACTACCAGGTTTTAGGATAGCGAAAATCAAATAATACCTGGGCCACTGGTCACACATAGCCACGACCTCAAAAGTATTCGGATTGGTTGAAGGATTCTTTGATAGAATAACTTTAAAGGCATGACATTTAAGGCCAGGAAGATTGATTATCTCACCAGAGAAAGGATTGGAAAGGCCGATATAATTTTGAAAATTGCACTGATAAGGACGAACCACAACATATTTCATACGGATGTAATGGTAATTTAAAATCCAATAATATTTTATCTTTGGTTACACTATATAAGCTTGTGTCAGTGGTCAGTGTCACTATATTTGAAGTCCAGTTGTCGCCACCTCTAAAGATCACTAACAGAGGAAGTTCTCCAACAGAAGTTGAATTGATGCGTTGTTGTAGGGCATCGTAATTGTTGGATACGAAGGAAAACCATGACTTGCACACAACGTTAAAGCGCACACAGTCAAAAATTGAAGACAATTTTTGCAAAATCAAGTCGAGTATCAAATCTGAAAGCCCTGCCCAGTCTCTTGATTTTAACTCGGTATCCATGCGTACGTCCATAGGTTCCTCAGTTCAACAAATGGCTGAGAGTATATATGATAAGCCCTTTTCAAAGAATTTGGTAGATTAGAGAAGGAAATAACGTAAGAGATCAAATCCGTCCCTAACGTAGCGCAATATGAATTCTTTATTTTCCTTTTTTTAATTATTGCCTAGCTTATATAGCACCAGAATAATTTGACAGGGGATATAAATTCCTTGAAAATAGGAGATTTTCCATATCCATTTCATAAACGAGGCAGGGCCGGCTCTAATGCACAAGCCACTAAGGCAAGTGCCTTAGGCCCCAATTTTTGAGGACCCCATATTTCAATAATAGTTATAACTGATTGCGGGAATTTAATATATGGGGATTGTTACACAAATAGTCAGTTAGATTCAATATTTATCTTTTCTAGCTAATATAGATTATACACTGACAATACACAATTATACAAATATTTGTATTGGTCAAATCTGACCATCACGATCAAGTCAACCGACACCTCGTCTCAGTAACTGGACAGTGAAGGCCAACAGAGTCCACTCCATTTCTCCTCCATGACATCCGACGAATCGGTAAGAGTGACGCCTAAAATCATGACCAAGACATATCAGTGGCAAGAAGACGTCGAATCAAGCGAAGGGCAAGGATACCCTGACTATATATAGCCAGGGAAAGCTCTCAACTAGGGGGCCCTTCCGATTTCTAAAAAGGAAGACAAAAAGCTCCCTTCTTGTATTCTAGAAAAAGAGGAAATGACCTCGAAGAAAATGGGTAAATCTGCTTCCTTATCGATTGATGAGAAAGACAATGTCGAATCTTAATAAGATCAATCACATCTCTTTCATCCCACATGCAATTATTGTTGTTAACTTTTCGATCTGGAATTAATTATGTTTGACTAAGATTTACCCCTTCATATTTGATTGATTTGTTCAAAAAAGTTTTAATATCTTTTGAGTCAAACAATTTGGCGCCGTCTGTGGGGATTTCTTAGTGAAAATTCCTAGTTTTTCCCGGATCAAAGCAAAAAATACAATCACCCACCAAAAGAAGCACGAAGAGAGAATCCAACTCACGCGAGACATGGAAGCAGCGTAGTAAGGGAAGGAGAGCCAAGTAGGATTACCAAGCCTAGAAATCCTCGCCCCATCAACCGCAGATATACTAAACAAGGCAAGCGGTTTTACCAACCTGTTCTCCCCCACCGGACCACCTGGCGGGAGCGAAGGAAATCTCATTCTCACCTCCCACTCTTTGTCAAGGCAAACACATAAGACCCGTGTGGACGAACATACACAGGAACATCACGATTGAAGGATAAAAATTGCTTCAACACAACTGAAATACCTCCTGCCGGCAACATCTCCGAGCTGGACGGCAGGAGTTAGACCAGAAAACTATAATGCATACACAACACGAACCTAAGCGAAACATAAACACCTCATATTCACCAGAGTTGCACCGTCTGGTGCAAGCAATACCAAACAAACTAGGACTCCCACGGAAAATGTCCAACTCTCCAGAAACTAGGACTCATGACGGGCTGCTATTTCGATAAGTTCGAAATAACACCCTTTAAGGACAAGGGCCTTTGCCAAAAAAGAGAAGGGTTCGACCTCGATCGAATGTCGACGGGCTGTTATTTCAATAACACCCTTTAAGGCCAAGGTCCTTCGCCAAAAAAGAGAAGGGTTCGACCTCAATCGAATGACAACAGGTTGTTATTTCGATAAGTTCGAAATAACACCCTTTAAGGCCAAGGGCCTTCACCAAAAAATAGAAGGGTTCGACCTCGATCGAACAATGACGGGCTGTTATTTCGATAAGTTCGAAATAACACCCTTTAAGGCCAAGGGCCTTCGCCAAAAAAAGAGAAGGGTTTGACCTCGATCGAATGACGACGGACTGTTATTTTGATATGTTCGAAATAACACCCTTTAAGGCCAAGGGCCTTCGCCAAAAAAGAGAAGGTTCAACCTCGACCGAACGACAACGGGCTGTTATTTCGATAAGTTCGAAATAACACCCTTTAATACCAAGGGCCTTCGCCAAAAAAGAGAAGGGTTCGACCTCGATCGAATAACGACGGGCTGTTATTTCGATAAGTTCGAAATAATACCCTTTAAGGCCAAGGGCATTCGCCCAAAAGAAGAGAGTTCAACCTCGATCGAATGATGACAGGCTGCTATTTCGATAAGTTTGAAATAACACCCTTTAAGGCCAAGGGTCTTCGCCAAAAAGAGAAGGGTTCGACCTCGATCGAACGACGAACGGGCTGTTGTTTCGATAAGTTTGAAATAACACCCTTTAAGGCCAAGGGCCTTCACCAAAAAAGAGAAGGGTTCGACCTCAATCAAACAACGATGGGTTGTTAGTTCGATAAGTTCGAAATAACACCCTTTAAGGCTAAGGGCCTTCGCCAAAAAAGAAAAGGGTTCGACCTCGATCGAACGACGATGGACTGTTATTTCGATAAGTTCGAAATAACACCCTTTAAGGCCAAGGGCCTTCTCCAAAAAAAAAAAGAAGGGTTCGACCACGATAGAACGACGACGGGCTGTTATTTCGATAAGTTCGAAATAACACCCTTTAAGGCCAAGGACCTTCGCCAAAAAAGAGAAGGGTTCGACCTCGATCGAACGACAACGGGCTATTATTTCGATAAGTTCGAAATAACACCCTTTAAGGCCAAGGGCCTTCGTCAAAAAAGAGAAGGGTGCAACCTCGATCGAACAACGACGAGCTGTTATTTTGATAAGTTTGAAATAACACCTTTGAAGGCCAATGGCCTTGGCCAAAAAAGAGAAGGGTTCGACCTCGATCGAACGACGATGCATTGTTATTTCGATAAGTTCGAAATAACTCCCCTTAAGGCCAAGGGCCTTCGCCAAAGATGGAGAAGGTTTCAATCTCAGTCCAGTAATGACAAGGCACTATTTCGATTAGTTCGAAATATTTCTAAGGCAAACTACCAAAAGGAAAGAAAAATCGGGACTCGTCATACGGGCGTCTATCTCACACCAAAAGCCATAAACGAATGGAATAAAAGTGAATTATAAGACAGATAGCGAAGAAAAAAACTCTCATTTATACAACGTCACAGTGCGGGCTATCGCCACTTACATATGGCCCAAGCCAACCCAAAAACAAACACACAAACGAATGACAATCGATAAATAATTGAAAATGAAAATAGAGGACACCATTCCTCATTCGGCGTCATCACCGCCGTTACCAGCACCATCACCATCACCACCATCATCACCGTCTCCAAGAGGTTCTCCATTACCACCATCTGCATCCCCGTTAGCTTTGAGCATCGCAACGTTATATCCACAATTGATGCGAGCCTCCTATGCTTTCGCTCGTGCTTCTTCATAAGCAGCCTTAGCCACGGTGCCTGCCTCCCACCAACTCTTGTATATATCCTGCTGGGCTTCAGCATAAACCCAGAGCTCATTCGTTTGGCAGGGAACGGCAGCGGAAGATGACTCAACCTAAGCCAATAATCGCTCATTTCTGCCTCTAGAGCCACGACCCGATCTCCCAAAACCGATGCCTCCTAATCAATCACACCGATGCGCTCCTCGTGCCTCGCCTCCCTGACGGTAGTTATTGCTCTCTCCAACTCTTGTTCGGATTGGAGGACGCGGATGGTGTTCTCCAGGGCCGTCGCCCTCGCCAAAGCCTCGGACCAGGCACTTTCAATGCTCTCAAACCCAGCGACTTTGCTCTCCATTTCCGTCAATATTCTCATCCACTCCATGCTCATCGCCTCGATCTTGACCACGTTCTGTTCCATCTCCGACTACATCAACCTCAACCTACCCTGCAAATGCTCACATTCTGCTGCAACCCCCTTACCCAGCTCGAGCTCCTCGTCCTTAATTCGAAGTTGATCCTCGAGTGCGCTCTTGCTGCAGATGGTCTGCATCAATTCCTGGTCCCTTCTCTCCAGCTCCTCACCAAGAGCCCGATTACGGGGGTCTGTCCTCAGCCGGTCATGCATCTTGCGACACCTGTCGTGACAGCGACGATATTTCTCCAGCATCTTCAAGAAAATCATTGCCCGGATGTTTGCCCTGCGAATGCTTTCCACTTCCACCATATATGTCTGGAAAACATAAAAAAACGGGATTAAACTAGTACTTTCGAGAAGGGCGAAAGCATAAAGAGAAAACAAAATGTAATGTACCCTTAAGCCCATAACGGCCACCTCATCCATCAACTCAGCATCGGGAACAGACCGAAGGGACTCATTCTCAGCTTCGGAGCATAACAACCTGAATTGCGGTACCAGGTCCTCCCCTTCTGCCAAGAGATTAACGCTGGAAGGGATCTGAAGAATACGGGCCGAGCCCCTCGCATTAACCACCGAATGAGTAGACCCTCCTCAAACATCCTAACATCGCCGGGGTCCAGGTCTGACTCAGATTTATAGTCGTCAACCACCACGCCTTTTCTCCTCTCTGCTGCTGAAGAGGAAGCACAACCCGCTACAGAAGATGAGGACATATCTGGAGTCACGAGGACAGCCCTAGAAGTCTGATTCTCCTCCACGGCAAGTTGTTGGCCACCAACAACGGTAGGGATTTTTGATTGAGCCAAGAGGGCGGCATGAGTTTATGATTGCCGACCACAGATGCCGACAATCCCGACGGCCTGCTCCGTCCATACTGTGGGAGCTGCAATAACACCTTCTCCAGAGCCCGCCGGGGGAGAGTCGTCCAAATGAATTACCATTGGGGGCGCCGTCTCAAATTCTACTCTCCGTCTCTTTGACGACCCCTCCTCCTCTCCCGTAGACGGTAACTCACCCATCGAGCGAATGACATCGGTCGGGGCCTCATCCTGAGAAGCGGCCCTTGTAGGAGTAACCAAGTCCACAAACTCAACTGAAGCAACCCTCCATGAAGGTCGAGCAATGGGTACTACGATAGGGTGAGCAGACGCGGCCGGCTGGCGAAAAGCTAATGGAGGAGCCCTCGCTCTTTTCACTCTCCCTGGCAATGACAAACGACGCATAAGAGGCTAAACAAAAAAAAGAAGAGAAAGACCAGTAGGCAAAGGCGTCATCTCATCTGTAAGAGGCCTGCGTTTGAACCTCTCATGAAAGGTCGACCATGTACGAATCCCCACTATATGGGAAAGTATGGCTTCCACCCATTCACGAATACCTTTGACAGACGGAGGGGGCAATCTCTCAGCTTCAAAAATGAGATAAAGTTTAGTACTCAAAGAAACGGTCGCACATTTCACTGACTAAAAATACAAACTTACGTGCGATGTTCCATCTCTCAAGGAATTCCGTTGGGTCCTCCAAAGTATGTTCAGTCCGCATATAAAAATAATTCTCTTAGAAATGACGATTGGTCCTGTCGTCCATCTTAACCATCAGACTCCTCGACCCCCGAGGACGTATGTGAATCATCGAACCGCGAATAAGTTGAGGAGCAAAGATGCTGAGCATATAGTCCAAAATGACCTCACGACCGGCGAGTTCGACATACTTGAGCAGCATAGGGAATAACTTGTTCAAATATGGCAAAAGTTGCGCGGGGCACACTTCATAGAAACGGCAACAATCCACCACCAATAGGGGAAGAAGAAGTGTATACCCTACAATGAAGAGGTAGGCATAGAACACGCAATACCCGGGATGGTCGAAGTGAACTATGTCGTCCCCCTCCACTGGCCGCATATCGACGTAATTGGAGATTCCCCACCTTTCTTTCAACTCTACGACCCCCCTTTCCCTTATGACGGAGGGGACAGGTTCCGGTTCCACCCAGCCTCTTATACTGAAGTCGGTCGCCTCTCTCCCGGGGCGAGGCAAGATCTTAACCACTGAGGGAACCTCCTCATCCTCTGCCGCATCCGCCCCTCCGGTGACCTGAGTAGAACTTTCCGGTACCGGATTAGCGGCAAAGAGATTGTCGTGAGAAGAATCACCCGCCATTTTTAGGTGAAAACGCGCCAAAGAAGTAATAAAAAGAGAGATGAAAGATTTCAGTGAACAAGAGGGTAAGCAGAAATTCGAGGTATCAGAAAAAAAGGATATTTTTGCAGAACTCTCCCGAGCAAAAGATAAAGAAGTGTGTCAATCGAATGATAAACTCCACCTATTTATAAAAGACATAAATCCCCCGAGCACGAAATCCAAGAGTCACCTATCGAATCTTATAGGGCACGAAACGTTTCAGTTCCCTAGGAACGTGTGTCATAATAGTGATAACCACGAACCAGCGCTTCAATACCAAACGATGTTTCGGTTCCGAAACCGCCGCAACGGTCCATAAGGATCGAAAGAACACCGCCACTCCATAAAAACCCCACAAAATATGACTAAGGAACGGAAAGTCGTGGGTCAGATTTCTCTTGAAGTCGTAACGAACATGATCCGTCTGTTGAGTTCGACATAGGACGACCCCGACAGACGGAGAGACTAACTGTATTGGTCAAAATCTGACCATCACGATCAAGTCAACCGACACCCCGTCTCAGCAACTAGACAGTGAAGGCCAATAGAGCTCACTCCATTTCTCCTCCATGACATCCGACGAATCGGTAAGAGTGACGCCTAAAATCATGACCAGGACATATCAGTGGCAAGAAGACGTCGAGTCACGCGAAAGGCAAGGATACCCTGACTATATATAGCCAGGGACAGCTCTCAACTAGGGCCCTCCTCCAATTTCTAAAAAGAAAGACAAAAAGCTCCCTTCTTGTATTCTATAAAAAGAGGAAATGACCTCGAAGAAAATGGGTAAATCTGTTTCCTTCTTTGATTGATGAGAAAGACAATGTCGAATCTTAATAAGATCAATCACATCTCTTTCATCCCACATGCAATTATTGTTGTTAACTTTTCGATCTTGAATTAATTGTGAGCACGTGATTTTTGCTCTATGTGAAATACTCCTACAAATTAAAGAAATAGATTTTCCCCCAATCGTTTGCAATTTTATAGGATTGTTTGTAGGATTCTTTTGTTAATGGTTTGCATTTCTATGCATGTTTACCTTTATTAAAATCATGAAAAATATCAAAAATAACATGCATTGTATTTAGACTTTGTATTAATATTTTAGGATTAATTAGTTAATTCATTGTTTTATTAAAAATGAACAAAAAATGGCTCATTTTTACATTCTTAGCTTTAAATTTTGGATTATTAAATTTTCTCTTTTAATTTAGGACCAACTAATTTTTTATAAATATTATGGTTAGATAATTAGCTTAATTTTATAAATTTGAATTAATTTAGGAATTTAATTTAGGTTTTTAATTAATTAAAGAAAAAAAAGGAAATTGAAAAAGGCTGATTTTAAATTGAATTGGGCCAAACATTTTAGAAGCCCAAAATATCCCCCAACCCAGCCCAAACCGGATCAACCCAACCCAACACCCAACAATCCTAACCCTACTTCTTCTAAAACAACCCTCGACCCCTAATATGGGATCAGCCGCAGAACTAAAAAAAGGACCCCCCGATCATTGTCTTCTCCAACCCACCCATGGAACCTTGGACAAAACCCTAGCAAGGAGCTTCAGCCGCAGAACTAAAAAAAGAACCCACCCCCACTGTTCTGCTCCTTCTTCAACCTAACAAAAAGACTCCAACGCCTAAAATTTGAAAATCAGCTAATTGCGAGATCAGCGAAAAATACAGAAAAACAAGACCTAAAACTAAAGAGGTGACAGCCGCAATTCTCACAAAAAATGACCCCCACCCGTTCTCTTCTTCTTCAACAACAACCGACCCTCACCCCAAAACTCTCTGTCGCCGGCGAGCTTCGCTGGAAACCGGTTGGTTTGTCTTCTGTACTTCGAGTCCGTCGATTCCAGTTGAGATTTCACTCGTCGGTCCTTGTTCATTTTCGGACCTTTTTGAGAGCATATCGCTGTTCAACTTTGGTAATGATTTTGAAGGCAACGGTTTGCTCATTTGAGTGTCGCCTTCTTCTTTGTAAACTGGTTCGAAGATTTTAATATATTGAAAGGTTTAAGAGGAAACTGATGGCATGAATCACAAACTAAAATTACTAGCTGAAGTTTGTGTTATTACTTGGATGCGACTCGAGGAAAAATTCTAAAGCTGAGCCAGCATTTTTGTTAGAATTGGTTTCGAATTTGATCGAGTGTAAAGCTGTTTGGAGGAGATTCTATTATTGGAAAAAGCCAATTAAAGGTCCATTCTCTTCTGTATCTTACTCTATACTTTGGAGTGAATTAAGGTTTGATTTTTTGCCAAATTTATGTCCCTTTGTGATGCTCTATGTCATGAATGGGTTAAGGTTGATTTGTTGTTTATTCTTGTTCTTTTGAGTTTGATTCCCTGCCAGTAACTCCATGTTGACATGAGTAGAAGACATAAGATTTAGCTTGTTTAATCTAATTCAACATCGTATGAGCTTTCAAATTAAAAGTAAGATTTGGATCTAATTTTTTAAGCAATAAGTTGTGGTATATATTAGCTTCAGGCCAAGTTGTTGGAATAGTTGTTGAGTAGTTAGCACCCATTTTCTTTCTGGATTGAATTTTTTGCTCTTGAAATTTTGGTTTCTGAAAGGCCTTTTGGCTTTGATGTTGGAGCTTAGAGTTTTGCAGGCACCCTTTTTATAATGACCAGCTTTTAAGTCATTTTTAGCTTATTGAGGTGTTTGGCAAACTTAAAATCCGCTTAAAGGTCAAATGCTTTTAAGCCAAAAGGTCCAAATTAAGCCAAAGTGATAAGTTGGGTAATCCCAACCTTTTTGTTTCTAGCTTAAAAGCCACCCCTCTTTGACAAAGTATTTTACATTGCTATCCCTGATACTTATGTATAATTTCCAAAATACCCAATCATTTCTTTTTCTCCTTTCCTCCCCCTTTTTCAATCCCTGCCTTCCAAATTCCATAATCTTTTCTTTTTCTCCTTTCCTTGGCCATTTCCAATTCGTGCCCTTCAAATTCCATCACTGCAGGACTCTTTGTTTTGTTTTAGTTTCATTTTTGGTTCCATAATATTTTTTGTTAAAAAAAGATTGCGGTTGAATCCCTTATTCTTTAAATTGGTGAAACTATATTCTAAATCAAAATTTTCAATGAGTCTAAATATTAACAAAGAATTTGAAGCTATGAGATGAAAACATATATTTTGGTGATATAATAGATTACTGCATGTTATTTAAATAAATAGTTTATATTTAGGCAATCAGTTTAAATTGAAAATGAACTAAATTATAATTTTTTTGTATATATATTAATTTAGAATAAAATATTATCATAATCATTTTCTTTATAGTGTTAACAACTTTAAGGATATTTCAGTTATTTTACAGAAACAAGTGCTTACCAGCACTTATTTACCAAACACTTCAATAACTTTTTTTAAGTTTCAACACTTTTATCCAAACATTTAACTGCTTATTTATAAAACAAACACCAGCACTTAAAAAGTGCTTTTAAGCACTTATACTTAAAAGTCACTTTTTTAAGCCAATCCAAACGGGCTCTTAATCTTTTCTCTTTTCAAATGTAAAACCATCTCAAAATAGGCCGTAGGGATTGGTAAATGTTGATAAACTTTAAGAGTGGTTGGATGGATTCAGGATTAAATGTGAATGACAATGTAGATTTAAAATAATTTTTTTTAATTTTATTATTGCTTTTGTTTATCGTTCTTTGTTAGGAGCATGCTTAGGCCGTCATCACCCGGGTAGGCTAACCTTTAGATACGTAATTAAATTATTGCAATTACGGGTACGATTCCCGTGATGTGGTTGTGACACTTAATTCTAAAACTCGGGGGTACATTTATGTTACCCGACCACAATTTAATCTTGTTAAATAAATAAACACATTGTGAATCGTGGGTACGGTTCCCGTGACATGATTCACAATGTGTAATCAAATAATTATTAGTATAATAATTGGGTTATTAAAGCGGTTTAAAAGGAATAAAATGCACATAGGTCTCAAAGATGTTTTAATACCAAATAAATAGGCCAATATTAACAGTTGAGCGATCGTGCTACAACCACGGAACCCGGGAATACTTAACACCTTCTCCCGGGTTGACAAAATTCCTTACCCGGATTTCTGTGTTCGCGGACTGTAGAACAGAGTCAAACTTCCTCAATTCGGGATTCAAACCGGTGATTTGGGACACCATAAATTATCCCAAGTGGCGACTCTGTTTTTCAATTAAATAATTCCGTTTCGATTGTCACTTAAAATTGGAAAAAAACTCCCTTATGCCCTTCCCGGGTAGAAAAATGAGGTGTGGCATTAATTATGTTTGACTAAAATTTACCCCTTCATCTTTGATTGATTTGTTCAAAAAGGTTTTAATATCTTTTGAGTCAAATAATTTGGACAAAAAACTCCCTTCTTGTATTCTATAAAAAGAGGAAATGACCTCGAAGAAAATGGTTAAATCTGCTTCCTCATCGATTGATGAGAAAGACAATGTCGAATCTTAATAAGATCAATCACATCTCTTTCATCCCACATGCAATTATTGTTGTTAACTTTTCGATCTGGAATTAATTATGTTTGACTAAGATTTACCCCTTCATTTTTGATTGATTTGTTCAAAAAGGTTTTAATATATTTTGAGTCAAACAATATTATATATGAATTATACAAAAATAGACGGTGGATGTATAGTGTGTGTGTATACATCCACCACCTATTTTTAGTTTAAAAGATTAAGTGGGTGGCTATTTGGGTTAATTTTTCTTTTTTCTTTAAAAATATATTGAATTAAGATAGAAATTATAGAAAAAAGGCCTCATATTAATATTTGGCTTTAAACTACAAAATATATCGATCCCCCGAAACGAGGCCAAACAATTAGGTTTCGTATTCTACACTACATACAAAGTTGTACATAAAATGTTATAGAAATTATATGACCCAATAATTAGATCTAGCTTTTTATACAACTAGTTTTAGAGCGGTGAACTCTATATCAATTAATATAATTAAAATTTTGAAAAAATATACAAATATTAATAAACTATGTGATTGAGTAATAAAATAAACTTGTAAAGAAACAAAAGCTCTGGAAAACTATATTTAAAGACATAGAAACTTTACACTCAATTACATACGTTCCAATGTGAGTTTATTCTAATTTACAAACTCAGTATAAATTCAAAGTCATACTCGTTATAAGTATGAATTCATTAGAATAACAGAAAATTATTGTCTTTCTCTAGTTTTTATTATCTTGTTACTTTATGTAACGTTACTGAGTTAAAACAAAATTCAGGAAACTGTTAGAAGAATAATGAAATATATAAAATAGTAAAGAATCAGAAATATTCCGAGTCCACAATTTTCTTGTGCGTCCTTAAGGAATTTTAATCCCCTCACACGTTGCCAAGGTAATGGATTAAATCCTCCCAGGATAAAACGGAATAAACCTTCCTGCAACAGTGGCAATACAAACTGCAGGATACCAACGAACTCAAAGAACGGAGCAAAATCACACTTACGAATTTGAGAGAGAGAGACTGCGAATTAGGATGCAGTATATTCAGAAAGAAAGAAGTTGTAGAGTCTTTTTCGTATATAGAAGATGCAGCCTTGCCTCATAATTTATAGGCAAATATCAGAAGAGGTGTCTGGAAAGGTGCCTTTTCAGAAAATACGCGGCCTGCCGCGGTTCTACCGCGGCCAGAGAGCTTCTCTGAATCTGACTGCCGCGATTCTACCGCGGTCGCGGCAGAACCGCGGCCAGTGAGGCCCTCTGAACGTTCAGCAGTGATTTGGCATTTAATTAATTATTAAATAATTAAATAAATTTTGTCCAAAAATAATCTTATCAATCATTTGCCGAAGCCGAAGCCGAAGCCGAAGCCGAGCGAGCGACGACAACGGCGCGAGGGTTCATTCTCTTCAACTCCTTTTAAGAGCTTTAAGAAGTGAATCTATATATAAGCACATAAATGTGATTGTCCCTCACCAATAAGGGACAAAGTGCAAGATAAAAGTTCACTTCTTCAAATTTTCATTTTCCCTCCATTTCCAATTCACACTCCTTCTCTTTTAAAACCCAATGGCTTAAAGTCCAACAGTAACAACATTTTAAAGTCTATCTTTTAATATTGAACCAAAACTTAAAAAAAATGAATTACTTACACAGAAAGAAAATTTTCTGAACGAAATTAAAAGGATCAAGTACCACAAATAAAGAGCGTATTCATCAATACTATTCTGGTTATACGGTCAAACCTCTTTATAACAGCCTCGTTTGTTCTGAATATTTTTGAATATTATAACGAAGTGCTGTTATATAAAATATATATTATAACATAACATGAAAATTGGTTCCGAAAAAATTTAGTTTTTATAGTAAAGTGTTATTATATAGGGATGTTGCTATAGAAATGTGTGACGGTATAATTTTTCAAGTTACAAAAGTATAATATTAAATTCGTTACTGGGGTGCTGCAAGGATAATGCGTGAAATCGTATTAGCACTTTTGACTCAAAAAGTACATCTATAATAAACTTCTATTAAATTGCAACTACGGTTGACAAATCACTAACTAATAAACTTACAAAAATAATGATTCAATAGTTATGCCTCTTTATGACTTATCCCAATAATTTAAGGACTTGTGTCTGTGTAGGAGAAGGAAATAAAGTGGGAGATCAAATCCGTCCCTAATATAGCACAATATGAAATCTCTCTTTTTTTTTTCCTTTCTGTTTTTATTGCCTAGCTTATATAGCGCCAAAATAATTGGATAGGGGATATAAATTCCTTGAAAATTGGAGATTTTCCGATTCCGTTTCATAAACGAGGCCATGCAATTAGGTTCATATTCTACATTTAACTCTAAGTTGAATTAGGATTGCCTTCAGTGATACAAAGTTGTACATAAAATGTTATAGAAATATGGTCAATACTTATAGAAGGCATTAGAGCCGTCAAAATGGGCTTGACCGTGAGGCCAGTCCAACCCAACCCGCTATTTGGGTAGTGTTGGGTTGGAACTTTTTTTAGCCTATCTAAAATTGAGGCTTGATTGAGGTTGGGCCTGGGCCGGCCCGTGAACCAAAAATTAATTAAATTTAAATTTAAATATTTAATATTAAAAAAGAAGAAGTTAAAACTAAAAAAAATTATTAACTATAATCCTCATTCTCAACCTTAGATTGCTCATTTACCTTTTCATATCAACTAAAATTTAGATTTTTGATATGCATGTAATATGTAATTTTTTCTTTGCTTAATTAACAACGAACTAAGAAAGTTTAAGTGGCTAATAATAATTTTTTCAAAAGAAAATATTATTTTAAGTGGTCAATGATCAGTTTGGTTACTTTAATATATTACTAATAATTAAATTGCTCTTCAGTATAAAAAAAAGTCAAGTTTTAATTCTCAAAGAAAATTGACAACGCTAGCAAATTTTATAAATTTTAAATTTTTTATGTACTATAATGATGAATTCAACAAATGATGTTAAAATCTAAATTTAAATACCTCAACATATAAACTTATTAAAGCAATCCCTGAGCCTGATGAAAGTAAAAGAAAAGTATTGAAAAAATATTTATATAACATTAAAAAAGAAGAGTTAGAGATATAGAGAGTTTGTATTTCAATTACGTGATTTCTTGTCAAATATCAAGATTCTTGTATGCTATAAACAAACAGAACTCGTCCTAATTAAGAAACTATGTCAAAAAAAAATATTTAAAGATTTGAAGAAGTTTTTTTTCTAAAAATATTTGAAGGGCCGGCCCGCTCTAGCCTGCGGCCCTCTTATGGATGGGTTGTGCTGGTCATTTTGAGGCCCATTTAGATGGCGGCCCGCCCCGCCCTAGACCACCAAATTTAAAAGCCCGTAAATTTTGGGTGAGCTGGGCTGGACTGACACGTTTTGATAGCTCTAGAAGGCATAAAGCAATATTAAAATTTTGTATTTTACTCAATATAATGAACTTTTATTTTTAATTAAGACTGAAGTACACGTCCTTCCTACGAACCTTGATCTATGCAACCCGTCAAATTAAATTAGTCATGGTGCACTGGAGAGGCCCTTTTAATATGACGTATATATGAAAGAATTAAGCTCTTCAAATATTCTGTTCAAGCTTGTTTTTTTAAGGAATGAGCACAAGAAGGTGCATCAAAATGAAATTTAAAAGGACTCTTATGAGAGTTTATGAATATGTAGAGTTATTTTGTCACGACCCCAATCCCCGGTCGTGATGGCACCCGACACGATGCTAGACAAGCCCGACCAATTCGTCACTCACAATCCCTTATGTAGAATTCATTACCAATTAATAAGATTTAATGCCAAATTAACATGATTATAACTCTGTAGTACGGAAAATTCATAAAATATCAATATAAATCCCACTGATCTGGTGTCACGAGCCAAGAGCCTCTAATACAAGTCTGTGTAGCAACCTATACATAGAGTTGTCTAGAATGCGGAAAATAAAGAGGATAAGGGGAGAAATCAGGTCCTGCGGACGCCATGCAGCTACCTCGATGACTCCGAAATAAGTTGAACAGCAACAGAAAGCTCAAACTATGGCTCTGGAATACCTGTATCTGCATACATGATGCAGGGAGTAAAGTGAGTACTCCAACTCAGTGAGTAATAGCAATAAATAATGACTGACGGAATGAAAACTCGTAAAACACTACGCAGTTCTATATTATAATAGTGAGAATATAAAAAACAACAACTAAACGAAGAAGTCAGTTAAAAGTCTTTTAAGCCAGTATTCATTTCATTTACTCCTCACGATAACTGAATTCATATTTGTACTGCTGCGGCGTGCAGCCCGATCCATATAGTATACTGCTGCGGCGCGCAGCCCGATCCATATATATATATATATATATATATATATATATATATATATATATACTGCTGCGGCGTGCAGCCCGATCCAAGAATAGTCGACTGCGCTCACTGGGGGTGTGCAGACTCCGGAGGGGCTCCTTCAGCCCAAGCGCTATACTACTGCGGCGTGTAGTCCGATCCGCATAAATATATATACTGCTGCGGTGTGCAGCCCGATCCATAGCATATCAATTACCCTCACAATGGGGTTCTCGACCCCTCTCAGTCAATATAGACTTGGCCTCTCGGGCACACTAAGATAATACGGGGTTCTCAACCCACACGTTACTCTCATTAGGATTTAACAATTTCTAAAGCTGGTTCATATTATGTTTATCAGTTAAGAACATGACTGAGGGTATGATTTCGACAAGAAAAGTGAGGTCAACCAATACAAATGCCCCCTAAGGGTTCTACAGATCGGCACAAGGCCCCAAACATGGCAACTAGCCCATAATATAATGATATTAATTAAGTCTCAGTCAAAAGTACAGTAGAGTCATCAAACGGGATGGACCGAGTCCAAATCCCCAGTAGTAACATACCCCACACTCATCATACAGCTTGTGTCTCATCTCAACATAGCACCACGTTGTGCAAATCTGGGGTTTCAAACCTTCAGAACAACATTTATAACCATTACTCACCTCAAGCAGGCCGAAATCCTAGCTCGCTACTCCCTTGCCTCGCAAATCAACCTCCTCGAGCGTCGAATCTGATCAAACCCACAAGTAATACGTTACAATAGGCTAAGGGAATACAACCCAATCGAAAAGACTCGAAAAATATCGAAAATCACGAAGTTGGCAAAACCCGAGCCCCGGGCCTACTTCTCGAAAAATTAGAAAATTCACATCACCGGATTCCTTATCTCGCCACGAGTCTATACATATCAAATTTACCGAAATCCGAGCTCAAATGCTCCCTCAAACCCCCAAATTTCTATTTCAAAAGTCAAATCTTAATCCTTCCCTTTTTAATCAAATTTCCATGAATTTAGATGTTGAATCTACAATTAAATGACGTTTCTAGGCCATAGAATTCACCTCCAATCGATTCCCAGTCAAAACCCTCTTTAATACTTGTCAAAAGCTCCCAAGGTTACTCAACAATGGAGGAAATGGGACTTGGTTCGCGGGTGAAATGTTTATTAAAACCTTTCTGTCAGCCCAGCTTTTACTCTATGCGATCGCATCCAAGCCTCTGCGATCGCATAGCTCAACTTTCTCAGGCCTCCAAAATGTCCTATGCGAACGCGACCCCTTAACTGCGATCGCACAACTTCACCAATCAAACCTACGCGATCGCATATACTACTCCGTGATCGCATTGAACAATCAGAATGGCCTTCCCTAAACCTTCTATGCGATCGTAATTGCACTCCTGCGATTGCAGAGAACAAAAATGTTCTGCAACACTCAGCTGAAAACTGCAACTTCGAAAACCAAGATTGGTCCGATTGACCATCCGAAATCACCCCGAGGCCCCCGGGACCTCAACCAAAAGTGTCAACCCATCCTAAAGCATCATTCAAACTTGTTCCAATCATCAAAACACCACAAACAACACCAAAACCATCAAATTACATCGGATTCAAGCCTAAATTTCTTAAAAACTTCCGAAATACGCATTTGATCAAAAATCCGACCAAAATACCTCCGAATGATCTGAAATTTTGCACACACATCCAAAATCACCTAACGAAGCTACTGCAACTCTCGGAATTCCATTCCGACCCCCCGTACCAAAATCACACCTACCAACCGGAATTCGCCAAAATACTAACTTCGCCAATTCAAGCCTAATTCTACTCCAGACCTCCAAAATCAATTCTGATCACACTCCTAAGCCACATATCAACCCCCGAAGCTAACCGAATCATCAGAAATCACATCCAAGCCATCTAACTCAATAGTCAACATCCGGTTGACTTTTCCAAAACAAGCCTTCCTTAAAGATACTAAGTGTCTCATTTCCTATCAAAACCAACCCGATTTAACTCTAACACACCGAATACCGATAACGAAATATGAAGAAGCATAAAATGGGGGAAATGGGGCAGTTACTCACGTGACGACGGGTCGGGTCGTCACATATTTGATACTTTGTGTTTGTAAAAAATAGTATAATATTTATTAAGTGAAATAGTCAAGATGTTTGCAACTAACTAGGTCAGCATTATCTAAGTTGTTTCGACACGATAGTTTAGGTGCCGCACTCGTATCGACACAATACTAGTATGGGTGTGGGTATGAGATCCGTAATGGATCTGGTCAAATAATTTTGGGTACTTTGATCACGGGGGATGAAAAAATTCGAGACGAAATACAATTTGATTCTTGAAATCACAACCAAAACTAGGATAAATTTGAAGAAAATAGCATACCATATCTAGAAAATCAATCCTTTATTTACCTGCAACTTGAAAATAAAAATGCACCCTTTACAAGCTATATATAAATATTCCACAAAATTTCTCATAATTTGGAGATATTTTTATATTTTTATTTTATTGAATTAGTTTTAGCAAAATCTCCGCACCCGTATTCATACTAGTATTCGTATCCCTGATGCGCCAGTGAGGAGGTGTGAGCGACTGGCTATGGTGGGCATGAGGAGAGGTAGAGGGAGACCTAAGAAGTATTGGGGGGAGGTGATTAGGCAGGACCTAGCATGACTTAGGATTTTTGAGCATTAAGGTTGTAGGTTAGGGAGAAGTCTGTGAGTATTACTACAGCGCACTAGAGTAACACTAGCCATTTAGGAGTTAGTCTTAGGAGGCTACTGATCGGCTACGGATGTAGGGCTTGTGTCGGTTGGATATTAGTATACCTTACATCCTTTTCTCCATCCTTTTTTGTATTTCCTATATTTCTTATATTGTTGTTATTCTGTTATTTTATATTAGGTATTTTATGTTATTTATTATGACTCTATTGATATTACTAATATATTGTCTCTTTGTTGCTCTCTTGAGCCGAGGGTCTCCTGGAAACAGCCTCTCTGCCCTTCGGGGTAGGGGTAAGGTCTGCGTACATACTACCCTCCCCAGACCCCACTGGTGGGATTATACTGGGATATTGTTGTTGTTGTTATTGTTGTATTCGTATCCCTGAGTCTTGAAATTTACATTGAAGGATCCGACATCTAAATCCGTATCCGTGTCCGAGCAACTTAGAACAATATTATCAAGAGAGAAAAAGAATGAAAGAGAGGACATATCAATATATAGATATCGGACGAAGGAATTTCTTTTATAAAATATTTCAATTATTAATTAGTGGCGAATGCCCAAGCGAGTTGTACAATCATTTGTGCTTTACGGTTAAAAAATTCTCACTGTCCTTAAATCGTAATCTACAACTATCCAACTGTAGGAATATTTTCAACCTGACCATTACCACCTGGTTGATCAACAAGGATCCAAACTCTATTACAACAATCATCAGTTATGTTTGTAACTTGATTGTAAATAACAACTGGTGTAACAATTGAATTGCTACTTAGAACTTGGTTCACAGCATCCTTTTCTTTAATTCCTACTAACTCAGGCCACACAAATTTAGAGCCTTTAGGAAATAAACTAGTTCCAGCACAATCATTGCCAGTACATTTACATGGTGAACAAGGTGGATAGACAGTTCGACCCTCCACTGATAAATAAATTGCCCAAAAAATAGCTATAACAATTGATAATATTTTACTCATTTTGTTTAATTTGTGGTTTGTACTTATGTGGTTGTTGCCATTTTATAGTGCATTTGTTGAACTGAAATTGTAAGAGGATTGAAGCAAAATTGGATTACTTGACAACTAGAGATTTAGTAGATAAATAATGTGATAATGGGAACAACTAACCCCTGCTTGTTTGCGTGACCTTGTGAGTTGTGATCCCATTTGAGGATTTAAGGTGATGGGATATTTAATAGGAACAACTAAGCAATTTGTTGTAGTAATTGTCTTGTTAGAGAATAAAATATAAGGGGAGTAATTAGGTAAAATGACTAATTTTAGATAATCTTTGACTGATTTCTATTGTAAAATGACTAATTTTAGATAATCTTTGACTGATTTCTATCGAAATGACTATTAGAGACAACAACAAAATTGATTTTGTCACTCTTGCAAAGATAATTCAGTGCCCACTGCCTAGTGATACTGGTAGGGGGGGATTTAAAGGTACGAGTATGGGTTCCCGGAAACCAAGTAGCTTTGGGCTAGATCTTGTATTTTTATTAAGAAATTATTTAATGTATAAGAATATTTAGTTGGATATCCAGTTCTTTCCTCCAGTTATTATAATATATTAATTTGAAATCGATGTAGGAACCCATAAACTTAAAATCCTGGATTCGTCTCTGGTTATATTGGATTGTGTTTCGGATAGGCCTTGAAACGAGAAGGAAGGTTCAATGCGAAGGAGTGCTTTTGGTGAATCATTGAGCGGGCTAATTAAAGTTTATTGTTACTTGCATTGTATAATTGTTGTTAGTGCATTGAATTTGTTTTAATGGAAACTGATTAGTGAATCTAAAATTTTAATTTACTAACATTTACACTTAATTTCGAGGGTGCTACTTGAATTTTTGCATCCAAATACTCTTTTTTAACTTCAAGCTCAAATACTTTTTCTTTTCAACTTTAATCAAACATTCTTCAAGTGCCTACTTAGAGTTTATAGAGTTCTTTCGCATTTGAACAACTACACAATTTAATGCATTGACGCACTTCTTATCTAGGGAAAATGACATTGCATATATATATATATATATATATATATATATATATGTATACACACATTTATTTTGTATGTTATGTAAAAATTATACAAATTTTATATACTTTTTTAGCTATCGAATATAAATAGTTTCTAGCGCGGGCTAAAAGTGAAAAAAGCCCTCATATCTATATTAAGTCTGTTAGACCATGGATTGCTAGTGGTTGACTCGTGGTTCGTTGTCACGACCCATTTCCATAATAGGTCATGATGGCGCCCGACACCATTGCCAGGCAAGCCAACGCGAAATTTCTATCAAGTTCTCATTTTTACTTTTTACCAAAAATAAGTGTAACAGATCTCTCAAATTTAGAGTTAAGACCAGAAGCGATCAATAGTGTATATAAAATGATTATACAACCCAAAATAAATGTCTACAAATGTGTGTTCTAAGACCTGATGTCACAAGTAATAGACAACTAGTAGAATGTACAAAAGAATAACTCTATCCTACTGTCTGGGATAGAATAGACAACAAAAGTAAGAAAATACTCCATCTGGCTGCTGAACGGCATAGGAAGGGAGCAGCTCACCGTGGAAGTCTCGGTCTATGAATCAGGGGGGCGCACCAGACTGATAGCCAGATGTACCTGCCTCAAATCCTGTACAATTAGGTACAGAGGTATAGTATGAGTACATAAACAATATGTACCCAGTAAGTATTCCGTCTAATCTCGAAGAAGTAGAGACGAGAGGTCGACTTGATACTTACTAGGGTCAAATAATATAATAAAGTGTTATGCTAAGCATGTGGGTCACCAATAATCAACAGTTTATAACAAGAGGTAAAGTCATGTTCTTAACAATATTCCAGTTAGCTATTTACATTTCGAAGTATTGGCATAACAAGTCATGTATAAGCTTTCACATAGATATCATGCGCACATGATGCCGAGGTCGACGGCCCGATCCGACAGAAAATAAACTGTGCACTGCCGAGGGTCGAATGATGCGAACTATAGATGCATCTATTTATACCGAGGCGATCGATCCGCTCCACAAATATCATGAAACATCAAGAATACACATGAAGACGCATTTATATTTAATAAATTCTTACCAGGGTTCAGCAAGTTTACATGTTCACCTTTATTCCTTTCCAAGTCTCTAGCATATCCTAAGTGATCACCTTAGCAAGAAGATATGGAGATATTCACAAATAAGGCATGATGTGGGTCCTAGACTACCCGTGCAATTAAGCATAATAGTAACTACGCACGGACTCTCGTCACCTAGTGCGTACGTAGCCCCCGCACATATAATGGCAATTAATGCAATTATTATACCTATGGGGACAATTCCCTCTTACAAGGTTAGAAAGGAGACTCACCTCGCTCCAAAGTGCACTTCCAAACACCAAGAACAAGTCCAAGCCCTCAATTCGGAGTCGAACAATCCCAAACTAGTTGAATGAAGTAAGAACTAGTTAATATAGACTCACAAGATCGAATTCTAGCTAGTTAAGGAATTTCCCAACCATTAACACAAGTTTCTTAAATTCCGACCCCGGGCCCACGTGCCCGGATTCCGAGATTTTTCGAAGGAAGTTATTCTCTACAACCTAAGGATAAATAATATATGATTCCTATTTTATTCCAAAACAAATTTCGTGATTAAATCTAAGTTTTATTAAAACCCTAGGTTTTTGCTCTAGCCCCATGATTTCACCTTAATACTTGTGTTTAATCTACCTAAGATAATGATATTAAACTAGAAATAGGTAGCACACACTTACCTCAAGATGCTAGGTGAAGTCCTTCTCCCAAAAGCTCCCAAATCGCCCAAAGAATGAGTGAAAATGTGATAAAAATGGCTTAGAACCCGTATTAAATGAACCTCACTGCCCAGCGATTTCCGCATCTGCGGTCAGGTGCAGTCCCGCATCTGCGAGAATGCAAATGCATCTTCAAAAAAGGGGAGAGAAGGCTGGGACCGCTTCTGCGGTCTGAAGGCCGCATTTGTGGAGCCGCTTCTGCAGTTCCTGGCCTGGCTTTCTTGGGCCGCTTCTACGATGCACGTACCGCTTCTGCAGTCCACCAACCGCAGGTGCGGTTATGACAGAAGCAGCATCCTTCAGCTCTTTCTCAATTTTTCCACTTCACTCGAGCCTCGTCCGATTGACGCTCGGGGCTCCTGGTCCCCGCCCGAACATACCGACAAGTCTGAAATCATGAGACGGACCTACTCCGCTTCAGAACACCCGAAACAACGCTAAATCTAAGAATCACCCCCTAAAACCAAATGAATCAAATTTATGAACTTCAAGTTCTAAATTTTCCTCTAACGGGCCAAAATGCCCTAAAACTACTCGGATTGACACCAAATTTTACGGACAAGTCTTAAATGGTATTTCGGACATGTACCAGGCTTAGGAACCAATATACGAGCCCGATACCCATGAAATCAGTCATTACTTAGTTTCCTTAAATCCTTAAAACTTCAAATTAACAATTTCTAATAAAAATTCATTTCTCGAGCTAGGGACCTCGGAATTCGATTCCGGGCATACGCCCAGATCACATATTTTCCCACAGACCCTCCGAGACCGTCAAATCACGAATTCGGGTCCGTTTTCTCAAAATATTGACCAAAGTCAAACTCAGTCTTTTAAGCAAATCCTAAGAACTCAAATGGGCATATTTCACTCAAAACTCCTCCAAACCCCGAACTAACCGCCCCCGCAAGTCGTAAATTGGTTGAAGCAAGTGTGGGAAGTTTTATTTAAGGAAATGGGGCCCTAAAAGGCAAAATGACCAGTCAGATCGTTACATTCTCCACCTCTTAAATAATCGTTCGTCCTCGAACGAACATAGAAAAGTACCTGATCTGCTGAATAAGTGTAGATATCTGCTCCACATGTCCTCCTCGGACTTCCAAGTCGCATCCTCGACTGGTTGGCCCCTCCACTAGACCTTTACCGCATAAATCCTCTTAGACCTTAACTGGCGATCATGTCTATCAATGATGGCAATTGCCTCCTCCTCATAGCCCAGACTCTCGTCCAGCTAAATAGTACTGAAGTCCAACACATGGGAGAAGTCGGCATGATACTTTTGAAGCATCGATACATGAAGAACTGGATAAACTCCTGATAAGTCGGGGGGTAAGGCAACCTCCCCAACTCTCTTCAACACCTCAAAGGGACCAATAAACCTTGGGCTCAACTTTCCCTTCTTTCCGAACCTCATAATACTTTTCATTGGCAAGACTTTCAAGAGAACATTCTCGCCAACTATAAATGATACATCACGCGCCTTCTGATTCGCGTAACTCTTCTGTCTGTACTGGGCTGTGCGAAGCTTCTCCTGAATCAACTGCACCTTATCCAAGGCATCCTGTACCAAGTCTGCACCATACAACTTAACCTCACTAGGCTCGAACCACCCAATAGGAGAACAACAATGGCGACCATATAAAGCCTCGTATAGAGCCATATCAATGCTGGACTGATAGTTGTTGTTGTACGCAAACTCTGCTAAAGGCAAGAACTGATCCCACTACCCTCCAAAGTCAATCACACATGCTCTAAGCATATCCTCTAGAATCTGAATTGTCCGCTCCGACTGCCCGTCGGTCTTAGGATGGAATGTTGTGCTAAGCTCTACACGGGTCCCCAACTCACTCTAAACGGCTCTCCAGAAATGGGAAGTGAACTGAGGTCCTCTGTCTGATATGATGGAGACAGGCACACCGTGCAACCAAACTATCTCCCGAATATAAATCTGAGCATACCTCTCCGCTGTATAGGTAGTTGCTACTGGAATGAAGTAAGCCGACTTGGTCAACCTATCCACAATGACCCATACCGAATCAAACTTCCGCAAAGTCCGCGACAACCCAACTACGAAATCTATGGTGATGCGCTCCCACTTCCACTCTGGAATAGGCATATGCTGAAGTAGGCCACCCGGCCTCTGGTGTTCATACTTGACCTGCTGGCAATTCAAACATCTAGCTACATACTCCACTATGTCCTTCTTCATTCTCCGCCACTAGTAATGCTACCTCAAGTCACGATACATCTTTATGGAACCCAGATGAATGGAATACCGCGAGATGTGGGCCTCCTCTAGAATCTTCTCCCTCAGATCATCAACATTAGGAACACATAGACGACCCTGAAGTCGCAAAATACCATCCTTGCCAATAGAAACCTCCTTGGCACCTCCCTGAAGTATTGCCTCTCTAAGAACCGCCAAATGTGGATCATCGAACTGCCGGGCCTTGATCTGCCCCAATAATGAAGACTGAGCAATCACACATGCTAGAACTTGGTTGGGCTCTGAAATGTCCAACCTCACAAGTCTTGTATCTAAGGACTGAATGTCCGAAGCTAGCGGCCTCTCCTCTGCTGGAATAAATGCCAAACTACCCATACTCTCTGCCTTTCTGGTCAAGGCATCCGCGACCACATTTTGCCTTGCCCGGATGATAAAAAATGGTGATGTCATAATCTTTCAGTAACTCAAGCCACCTGCGCTGCCTCAAATTAAGATCCCTCTACTTGAACAAATGTTGTAAGCTGCGGTGATCAGTATAAACCTCACATGACACCCCATACAGATAATGCCTCCATATCTTAAGAGCATGAACAATTGCCGCCAACTCTAAATCGTGCACAGGATAATTCTTCTCATGAACCTTCAGCTGACACGAAGCGTATGCAATAACTCGCCCCTCCTACATCAATACACATCTTAGGCCAACACATAAAGCGTCGCAATATACCGTATACATCCCCGAGCCGGAGGCAATACAGGAACTGGTGTTGTAGTCAACGCTGCCTTGAGATTCTAAAAGCTCGCCTCATAATCATCGGACCAATGGAAAGGAGCACCCTTCTGGGTCAATCTAGTCAAAGGTGATGCAATAGATGAAAAGCCCTGCATAAATCGCCTGTAATAGCTTGCTAACCCCAAGAAGCTTTTAATCTCGGTCACTGAAGTAGGACGTGGCCAACTCTGAACTGCCTCAATCTTCTTGGGATCCACCTTAATACCTTCTCCTGATACGACATGTCCCAAGAATGCCACTGACTCTAGCCAAAACTCACACTTGGAGAACTTAGCATATAGCTTCTGCTCTCGCAAGGACTGAAGCACTACTCTCAAATGCTTCTCGTGCTCCCCCAAGCTACGTGAATATATCAAGATGTCGTCAATGAAGACGATAACAAAGGAATCAATATAAGGCCTGAATACCCTGTTCATCAAATCCATAAATGCTGCTGGGGCATTAGTCAAGCCAAAGGACATCACCAAAAACGCATAATGGCCATATCTAGTCTGAAATGCAGTCTTCGAAACATCCGAGTCCCGATTCTTCAGTTGATGATACCCTGACCTCAGGTCTATCTTAGAGAACACCCTAGCACCCTACAACTGGTCGAACAAATCATCGATACAAGGCAACAAATACTTATTCTTGATGGTGACTTTGTTCAACTGGCGGTCATAAATGCACATCCGCATAGTCCCATCCTTCTTCTTCAAAAATAACACTAGTGCACCCCAAGGTGACACAATGGGCCTAACAAACCCCTTCACCAACAACTCCTCAAGCTGCTCCTTCAACTCCTTAGGAGCCATACAGTACGGTGGAATAGATATAGGCTGGGTGCCTGGAGCCAAATCAATACAGAAATCAATATCACGATCCGGTGGCATGCCCGGAAGATTAGAAGGAAATACGTCGGCGAACTCTTGAACCACTAGAACTGAATCAATCATCGGAGACTCTGCAGTGGTGTCTTGAACATAAGCTAGATAAGCCAAACACCCCTTCTCGACCATGCGTCGAGCCTTCAGGAAAGAAATAACCCGACTAGGTATATCAACTGCGGAGCCCCTCCACTCCAACCTCGGCAACCCTAGCATCGCTAGTGAAATAGTCTTGGCATGGTAATCTAGGATGGCGTGATATGGAGATAACCAATCCATGCTCAGGATGACCTTAAAATTGATCATATCAAGCAACAAGAGATCTGCTCTAGTCTCGAAACCACAAAATGTGACCATACAGGACCGGTAGATCCGATCCACAACCACAGAATCACCCACAGGAGTGGACACATGAACATGAGTGCCGAAAGGCTCAGGAGAAATACCTAGGAAACGGGCAAACAGAGATGATACATATGAATAAGTAGACCCTGGGTCAAATAATACCTAAGCATCCCTACCACCGATGGAAATAATACATGTGATGACGGCATCTGAGGTCAATGCATCTGGCCTAGCCGGAAGGGCATAGAATCTGGCTGAAGCGCCGACTGGCTGGCCTCCACCCGACTGAGCAGTAGCTGCCTGACCTCTCCCTGCCTGACCTCCACCTCTAGGACGGCCCCTACCAGTCTGTCCTCCACCTCTAGGTGGATGGGCAGTTGGTGCTGAAATCATGGGCTGTTGACCCTACTGCACTGCCTTGCCCCAAAGTCTGGGGTAGTATCTTCTCATGTGACCAGGGTCTCCTCACTCAAAACAACCATATGGTACGATGACCTGCTGCCCTGATGGCTGACTCTGAAAACCCATAGATCTACTTGAGGAAGCCTGGATAGCCGGTGGACGGTATGAACTCTCCGGCATAGCACTGAAATAGGAACCAAAAGAATCCGGGGGACCTGAATACCCATTGGAGGAACCTTGAATAGCTGGTGGGCAATAAGAATTCTTGGGCATAGCACTGAAATAGGGGCGCGCTGGAGCACCCCGAGCAGGTGGTGGTGCTGAATATGGGGGCCTGCTGGGCTGACCCCTCCCAAAGTGGCCTCTACCCCTAGCCGGGGCACCTCTGAACTCTTCGGAGAATCTAGCCCTTTTATCCTGCTGCAGCTGCTCTCTACCCCTCTGACGATATCCCTCAATCATGCGAGCAATCTCAACCACTAACTGATACTCTGTACCCATCTTTACCTCTTAGGCCATGCCTGCTTGAATAGTAGGGTGCAACCCTGCAATGAATCTCCGCACTCTCTCTGCATCTGTGGGAAGTATCATGAGTGCATGGCGAGACAACTCAGAGAACCTCGCCTCATAATCGGTCACCGACATCTGACCCTGCTCAAGATGCTCAAACTGATACCACAACTCTTCCTTTTTAGGGGGTGAAATGTATCGATCCAAGAATAACTATGTGAACTGACCCCATGTGATGGGAGGAGAACCTGCTGGCCTGCTAAGAACATAGGACTGCCACCATCTACGGGCCCTGCCCTCAAACTGAAAAGTAGTGAAGTCAACTCAATGCGACTCCAATATCCTCATGTTGTGCAGTCTGTCCCTGCACCTGTCTATAAAGTCCTGAGCATCCTCATGACGCTCACCCCCGAAGACTAGAGGGTGAATTCTAGTCTATCTTTCCAACAGCTTCTACGGGTCACCATCTGCAGCTGGTTTGGGCTGAGGCGCCACTGCGAAAATTGGCTGGGCCCCATATGCGGGTAGTGCACCCGGGGTCTGATACACTACAACTGCATGACTAAGAGCCTAAGCAGTAGGGGTCTGTGCTCCCCCTCCCACCTGTGATTTAGCTGGATCTGCTTGAAATAACCCTGCCTGAGTCATAGTATCCTTGAACCGCAACATACGGCCCATGATCTCCTGAAATCCCGGTGTTGTTATAAAGTCTGCCGGGGTAGGCTCAGCTACGGGCACCTCGCCCTGCTCCTCAATGATAGGATCTCGCGCGATATCTGCTGGTGGTACTACTAGGACAACTCTGGGATGCCCTCGTCCCCTAACACGGGCCAGTGCCCTCCCCCGGCCTCTGCCTCGGCCTCTAGCAAAGGGGGAAGCAACTCCGCCCGGGTCTAGAACATCAGTCATGCGTGTCCTCACCATCTATGAGAGAATTGTAGACATGTGATTTACCCTCCCCGAGATTTTTTATATTTTAGCATGTAAATATTTAATTTAGGCCTAATATAGCTATTTCAACTATTTTTGACTTCTTTACTTTATTTTCGTCATAAAAATGGAAAATTACAAAAAATATTTTAGCTTACGTATCTTTCATAAATTTAAATAAAAAATATATACAAAATAGTACCTTATTTTTATCTTTACATGATCTAGAAAATACAAAAAATATATAATAGTTTCATGTTAGCTTTTGCATTATGTAGTATTTTTATCTTATTTTAAAAGGAGTCGATTAAGGTGTTGGATCATAATTTTAAGAGTTTTAGAAGCCAGTTCTTGGCCCAAGTCGGATTAGTCCATTAGGCCTAGGGACCCTTCTAGACTCTTATTTGGAATAAAAACAAACAAAAAGACCCTAAGGACCTAATACACAAAAGACCTAGGGACTAATGGGCAAAATATACAAAAATACACCTAAACCTAGACTCTACCTATAAATTAATGCTTAAAAATCAAAAAAGAAGGGGAATAGACTGAGCTGCGCAGCCTTCATGAAGGACCCCTTTCCCCTAAAAAATCTGGTCTCCTTCAACAAGAGACGAAGAGCCATTTCAATGGCAGATTTTTAACAAAAAACAGACCCTTCCCCATCGTCCTCATCTTCTTCTTCAACTTTGAGAAAGCACGACTGACCCCTAGGCATCACAGCTTCAGCCATTTTTACATTGAGAGACCTTTCATCTTCTCCAAGTAGTCAAGAGCTTAGCCACACACCCATGGTTGCTTCTTCTTCTTCTTGAACAAGAGAGCATGGAACCAAACACAAAACCCTAACGCCTGAAATATACTAAAGAGAGCTAGAAGCCGCAGCTGCTGACCTCGACCCTTCTACCATATCCTTCACTCGAGCTGTTACTTCGACGAAATTGATCATCGGCGAGTGACAACACCAACCAGCGACCCCTACTCGGAATACACGAAAACGCTACTCATCTCCTTCCATAAAATAACGCCAAAAGCTCCAAAAGCTCTGCTGGAAAACGCAGCAACACAACCAGGAAAAACAATGTCAGAAACCAACCCAATCGAGCACCAAAACCAAAACTGAAACTCAGCTGAAGACATTCAAAAACCCCAAAGTTCTGTATGTTTTCGAGTCTTCCGACATCGATTCGAGGTGATACTGTTTTCAAAGTCTGAGTTGTCGTTCGAGTACAGTTCGTGATTCTTGTTTAACATTTGTTGTTGTTTGTTGTATTGCCGAGTTCCCATCACCGGGTTTCTTATCCCTTGATTAGCTGTGAGTTGTTTTGGAAAGCGTTACTGTCGTCCAAGATCAGTCGAGTTGAATCCGGCGAGATTCCAACGAGTCTCAAGGTCTGGTCGAAGTCCGTTTGAGGTTCCGTCCATGCTACTGTCTGATTCGAGTTCCATTGCAGCCACTGTTTCATTTTGGCTCGTGTAACTGTTGAACATTTGAGAGGTTGAAATATTTATTTCAGGTGCATTCTTTCCTCTGTTATCCTTTACATTTGGCTATAATTTATTTGGAAGCTTCAGTTATGAGATTTGCTCTTCCACGATGGTGTATTCAAAAGTTGTTTATTGGTAGCTTCATTTGAGTTCACTGTAATTTCCACGAAACATGATCGTACTTATGAAGTCAATGTGCGCATGAGAATTTGGTTGCTGTTTTGTTTTTGTTCTTCTCGTTATTGTTGGTATGCTTTTGTTCAAGCTATGTTGGGATGGTTTTAATGGTTGAAATTAATTTGTAGCTCCTGTCATATTTTTCCCAAATTTGTGGTAGTTGAAGCTGAGGGAAATCGAGATTTAGAGTTAAATCTACATTGGTGAGATTGTGCTTTAAAAAGTTTGGTTGGCAGATTCTTTTATTCCCATGGGATTTACGTGTTGCCGAGGGAACATGGTTAGAACTGGTTGATTTGTTATTTTAGCGCCTGTTAAGTTAGAATTAAGAATGTGTTTGTTATTTAAAAGGGTTGACAGATTAGTTCTATAAGCCTAATTAGGAATAATTCTTTTAATAGTTCGAGGTGTGTTGTGCCAAACAAAATCTTAAAATGCACAACCCTCATTTAATTAACATGTGAATCCATAGAAGTCGAGGCGTGCCATTTAGTTGAATTTCCATGGCCCTCGCAAAGTTGCAAACGCGTAGTTGTTTTAGGCGCGTTGTTTTAGTAATATTACCTTCCTAAACTCGGGTGCGCATTTATGTGACCCAAATCCAAATCTCAACAATGTTAAAATATGTCAAAGACCGCGGGTGCATTTATGTGACGTGGTCCAAGACGTGTTTTAATAGCATTGCAATCTTCCTGAAAATAATTAAACAAAAGTGGTTATAAAGTTAAAATCGAACCATAGGCTAAAACATTTATTAAAATCAGATAATTAAGCCGAATACAACAGTTGAGCGACCGTGCTAGAACCATGGAATCTGGGAATGCCTAACACCTTCTCCCGGGTTAACAGAATTCCTTACCTGGATTTTTGGTGCGCGGACTGTTAAACAGAGTCAATCTTTTCCTCGATTCGGGATTTGAACCGGTGACTTGGGACACCATAAAATTATCCCAAGTGGCGACTCTGAATTTTAATAAAATAATCTCGTTTTGATTGTCACTTTAATTTAAAAAAAAAACTCCCTTAAATACTACCCTTCTCCGGGGGTTTAGGTAAAAAGGAGGTGTGACAGCTCTGGCGACTCTGCTGGGGATCGAACCCAGAATCTCTGGTTCAGGGTTCAGAATTCGAGCTTAGATGAATTGTTGTATTTGGCTTTATTTGTTATCTGATTATATGCTTGGGCCTAATGTTCTAAATGATGCTTTTACCGCTTTGATATTATCTGAATTGTATATAAACTGTTACTAAACCCTTCTCTTCTCATCTTCGGGGATGTGCTCGCTAGTCGAGACTCCTTATTCTGTTAGTGTCATATCTTGAAATAAGAAATAGGCTCGGACAAGTTACTTAGCCGGATGGCCTTTTGGTTCCCGGTACGTAGCCCCCTCCTCGGTTCGAGTTGTCCGCTCGAGTACACAAGTCTAGAACAAATACCCAGGTTTTGAACCTACAATAACTCAGCTTCATGCTGGATCCCTAGTAGGAACGCTTGTTTGCATCATGTGCACTTGACTTAGGGGACTCAACACAGGGGTTGGGTCCGTCTAGGAAAGGTATACCCCAAAAAATAAAAGACCATCCTGATGCATCTTATGTGCTACATGTTGCATTTATTCAAGGGTAAAAGGGTCATTTGGCGGATCAATGATAGCTGAGGGTAAATGAAGAAAGGAAAAAAAACAATGAAAAAAGAAATTCAAAAGAGTTTACATTTCTGTTACATTTTGTTAAGAGAAAAAAAAAGAGCGTGGAAAATTCAAAAGATTTTTGTGCTTTTTCATCATTTTTCAAAAATCAAAAATCAAAAAAAGGGAAAAAGAAAATAAAAAAAGAGTTTACATGTTTCATCATTTTTCAAAAAAAAAAGAGAAAGAAAAAAAACATATTTTCTCTAAATTAGTTGTTATTTTTATTTCTCGCCCGTATCCTATCTGCCCGAACTACGCATACCTGATTCTCGTCTTTCGGGGCGTGATACGTAGGCAACCCACATAGGGTCCGGTCTTTGTAATGACCCGACCGGTCATTTTGAACTTTTGCACTTTAATCGCCAGTTCCCGGGTATGACTTGCCTCGTGTAACGTATTATGACTGATGTAGATCGTTGGTTTTGGTTTTCAGGAAAAATCAGAATGAATTTGAAGGAACAGTCTCAGTTGAAAGCTTTGAATTTGAAAGGTTTGACTAAGAGTTGACTTATTTGTATATGAGCTCGGATCGGAAATTTTATGATTTGGATAGCTTCGTTGGGTGATTTATGACTTAGGAGCGCGATCGGAATGCATTTTGGAAGTCCGTGGAAGGATTTGGCTTGAATTAGCAAAGTTAATATTTTGGCGAATTCCGGTTGATAGGTGAGATTTTGATCCGAGGGTCGGAATGGAATTCCGAGAGTTTATGTAGCTTCGTTATGTCATTTGTGATGTGTGTGCAAAGTTTCAGGTCATTTGGACGTCGTTTGGTCGACTTTTTGATCGAATTCGGATTTCGAATGTTTTGGAATTCTTAGGCTTGAATCCGAGGGTGATTTGATGTTTTGATGTTGTTTTGAGCATTCTGAAGGTTGGAAAAAGTTTGAATTATGTTATGGGGTGTGTTGGCATGTTTGGTCGGGGTCCCATGAGGCTCAGAATGTTTTGGAAGAGTTTTTGGAAGATTTTGCCGTTTTGAGCATAAACATGTAATGATCCAAAGGTTCAATTTTAGTTCTACAGATCGAAATTTGATTTTGAGACTTCCAAAATTTTGATAATGAATTATAGGACTGATCTGGAAAGTTTGGTCTAATTTCATCAAGTCGCGATTGGATTTTTGACACGAAACATGAGTTAATTATTTAATGAGCGAAATGGGTATTGAACTGAGCAAATGAGCTCCGAATTGAGTTTCGACTAAAGGGCTATGTTCTTATTATTATTTGTGACTCATAGGAACAAGAATCATCGAATTCCGAGTTCGTATGATGGAGTTAGAGCCTTTTTAGTGAAAAAAAAAGCTGTTGCAATTTTTTGGGCAGTTTCTGCGTTTTTCGCACGTGTGAACAGTAGCTGCACCTGCACAAACAGTATCCGTGTACAGTACAATGTACAGTAAACATAGTATCCGTGTACAGTACAATGTACAATACATATGAACAGTACCCCGTATACAGTACCCATGAACAGTACCGTGGACAATACCCATGAACAGTAAAATGCGTGAACAGTAACCACAGAAATTCTAGACAGAATGTTGAGTTCTGAAAATGGGACATTTTTACCAAATTGGAGCTCAGGGAGAGGCTATTTTTGGGAGATTTTTAGAGAAAACAACGGGGTAAGTGTTCTTAACTTAATTTTTGTTAGATTACCCGAATCTATTACTAGTTTTGGCATTTAATTGGTGATTTTAGTTGGGAAAATCTTGAAAACCCTCTTGGTTTAATTTGAAGATTTGAGGATCGAGTTGATGTCAGATTTTAGTAAAATTGGTATGGTTGGACTCGTGGTTGGATGAGGTTTCATATTCCATAATTTTTGTCGGGTTCCGAGACATAGGCCCCACAGGCGAATTTTGAGTGCAATTTCGGATTTTTAATGGAAAATGTAGAATTTCATATGGAATTAATTCCTATAATTTTTATTAACTGAATCGAATTATTGTGGCTAGATTAGAGGCATTCGGAGGTCGATTTGAGAGACAAAGGCATCGCGAGCTAGAGGATTAGCCGGTTCGAGGTGAGTACTGATTGTAAATGATGTCCTGAGGGTTTGAAACCCCGGATTTGCACATCGTGGTGCTATATTGAGGTGAGACATGTGTTGGATGATGAGTGCAGGGTTTTTACTACCGGGGATTGTGACTTGGTCCATCCCGATTGATGATTTTACCGCATATTTGATTGAAACTTATTTGTTATCATCATGATTTGGGCTGATTGTCATACTTAGGCTTCGTGCCAATTATTTGAATCCTTTGGGAATTTTTATCACTATTCCTTATTGTTTTGACTTATATTTAAATTCAATCCTGTTGATAATTATTGTTTTACAAACTCAGCCGCTTTTATGCAGATTTGAAAACTCAAATGATATATCTAAATAGTATTTTGGGCTGAGAACTACTGTTTTACAAATGCCTGAGGGGCTTATGATGATTTCCGGATTGAGTGAGGCCGAGGGCCATATGTGAGGATATGCTGAGTGATATGAGGCCGAGGGCCTGAGACACTATTTATGCCACGAGGTGGCTTGAGTTATGTGAGGCTGAGTGATATGAGGCTGAGGGCCTGAGATACTATTTATGCCACGAGGTGGCTTGAGTGATGTGAGGCCGAGTGATATGAGGCCGAGGGCCTGAGATACTTTATATGTCACGCGGTGGCTTGAGTGATGTGAGGATATGCTGAGTGATGATGTCACAAGGTGGCTTGATATAGCGCTTGGGCCGTAAGGGGCCCCTCCGGAGTCTGCACACCCACAATAAGTGCTGGTACCCATTGTTCTGAGTGATTGATACTATGCCCGAGGGGCTGAGATGAGTGATTGTGAGGTAGCCCGAGGGGCTGATACTATTCTGAAAGTGAGCCCGAGGGGCTGTTACTGATCTAATATTGTGCCTGAGGGGCTGTTACTGTTCTGATATTGAGCCCGAGGGGCTGGCACTGTTCTGATATTGAGCCCGAGGGGCTGGTTCTGTTGATATTATGCCCAAGGGGCGGTTTGTTGTACATGTTTTGTTTGAGGGGCTGTTTACATTTCTATCATTTTTGTTACTCACTTGTAAACTACTTGCTTTACTTGTTTGAAAAAAAAAGGATTTTCACTTGATTTCTCACTGCTTTACTGTTTAAAGTGATTTTACTGCTTCAGTATGGAATACCTTGTGTTTTTGCGTGATTTTTTGCCTTCAGTCTTTATTTATTATTATTACTCACTGAGTCGGAGTACTCACATTACTCCTTGCACATTGTGTGCAGATTCAGGTATGTTTTGGTTGATCGAAGGCAGAGTCATCATGGTTTAGCAAGGTAGTTGCCGGTGTTCGCAGCACTGCTTTTCTCTCTCCTTATTTCATTAATCTGTATTTGTACACTCCAGGCTTTCAGTTGTATTTATACCCTAGTAGATGCTCGTGACTTGTGACACCCCGGTTAGGGCTATGTCGGGCTGTGCTTTCGTTAATTATATCATTAAATCATATTTAAGCTGTTTATTAATGTTTAACTATTTTTGAAAAGGCGATATGAGTTTGTTAGTTGACCTTGTCTTCACGAGAGGTGTCATTACGACCGGAGCGGGGTTTGGGTCGTGACAATCTTCCTAGTAAATCTTACATTTTTGGCTTTGCGGGGTCTTAGCCAAATTTTGCACTTCTAACCACCTTTCGGCCAAATAAGTCATTTTGCCTAAATAGCCTCAATCATGTCTTGCATGTGTCTAGTAGGGAATGTTATTGTCTCACATAGTGTTGGTTTAAGTTTTCTCATACAGGTGTGGATCCACTTACCGGAGTTTGAGCATGATAGATACCCCAGGATCACTGCATTCAGAAGTTGCTCGAGGAGTCATTTTATATTTTTGAGTCAATTGTTCATATTTTGCTTTCTAGTCATGTATAGTAGTATTCGATCTTTTAGGTGATGTTAGAGGTTGTAATAGTCTAGTTAAGTTTGCCTAGTCTTTTGTTATTGTATTCCTTATTTGGTATTTGGAAATGTGTTACAAGTAAAAAAAAAAAAAAGAAGTTTTGCGTTTTTATATTTTCGTTATAAGTTTTCTTTAGAATACTAATTCTATAAATGAATTTTTTTTCCTTTGAGGTTGTTTTTCCTTTAGGCAATTAATATCAAAATAAAATTTGTTTTATATTTCCTTTAGTATATCAGGACTAAAAATTCAAAGAAAAAAAGAATTTTCTATAAGGTATTAATATCAAAAATCCAAAAAGATTTTTTTTTGAGGTTCTTCTTTGGGGAATTAATAAAAAAATGAATTTTTTTATTTTACAAGAACTTTAGGATATTGTACATAGAAGAAATAACGTACCTTATCTTCTGTTTATTTTTAAAAATTTCTCCTTTAGGTAATTAAAAATTGAAATCCATAAACAGTTTTTATCTTTTTCATTTCTCATTACGAAGTTTTTCTTTAGGGATATCAAATGAGAATTCAGAAAAAAAGAGTCAAAAAAATATATCTTTCTTTTCTAGGATTTTTCCTCAATAGAGTATTTGTTTCCGAAAAGAAAAGAAAAAGAAAAATCTGTTAAGCTTGAGTTTAGAATAGGTTATAGAACATTAAGTCTAGAAAAATTCAAAAAAAAGTTTTGCTTCTTTATTTCTCTTTTCTCATCGGGTTAGTCATTAAGGTAAAAAAAAAGAGGAGAATGTTAGTTTGTTTCCTTTATTCTTGATTTTCCGGAACTACACAAAGATCTGATTCATGCGGCGTCATGATATGTAGGCAACCTACATAGGGTTCGATCGAATCATTTTTTAAAAGAAAAGAAAAAAAAAGATGGTGAAATTATGGGAGGTGAGAATTGAGAAGGAAGAAAAGAGCGACAATCAGAAAGAAAAGGGGAAAGAAAATGAGCGAGCTAAGAAGTGCGAGGAAAGAAAAGAAAAGAGAAGATTCAAATGGACAGATTGGGATGATGTCAAGTGACCTTATGACCCTAGAAGTCATTGTAGAACCATTAATTGTTGCTAGGTGCATTGCACGCAATGTGATATTTCTGGTGTTAAATGCCCTAACGTTAACGGGATGACCCCATTTTGTTCCTTTTGATATCTTCATAGCAGAAAGGTGGTTGGTTTGTGGTCTTCGAAGTAGTAACTCCTCTCCACGACATAAAGTCAAAAGGCAATGGCAGACAACAACAAAACTGAGTTGGTTGATACAGGTGCCCAAAAGCAATTGGTCGAACAGGACAATGGGTTGGTTTAAAAATGGAAAATTACAAAAAAATATTTTAGTTTAAATAAAAAATATATACAAAAATAGTACCTTATTTTTATTTTAACATGATCTTGAAAATACAAAAAAATATATAATAGTTTCATGTTAGCTTTTGCATTATGTAGTATTTTTATCTTATTTTAAAAGGAGTCGATTAAAGTGTTGGATCATAATTTTAAGAGTTTTAGAACTCAGTTCTTGGCCCAAGTCGGATTAGTCCATTAGGCCTAGGGACCCTTCTAGACTCTTCTTTGGAATCAAAACAAACAAAAAGACCCTAAGGACCTAATACACAAAAGACCTAGAGACTAATGGGAAAAATACACAAAAATACACCTAAACCTAAACTCTACCTATAAATTAATGCTTAAAAAATCAAAAAAGAAAGGGAATAAACTGAGCTGTGCAGCCTTCATGAAGGACCCCTTTCCCCTCAAAAATCTGGTCTCCTTCAACAAGAGAGGAGGAGCCATTTCAATAGCAGATTCTTAACAAAAAACAGACCCTTCCCCATCGTCCTCATCTTCTTCTTCAACTTTGAGAAAGCACGACTAACCCCTAGGCATCACAGCTTCAGCCATTTTTACATTGAGAGACCTTTCATCTTCTCCAAGCAGTCAAGAGCTTAGCCGCACACCCATGGCTGCTTCTTCTTCTTCTTGAACAAGAGAGCATGGAACCAAACACAAAACCCTAACGCTTGAAATACACTGAAGAGAGCTAGAAGCCGCAGCTGCTTACCTCGACCCTTCTGCCATCTCCTTCGCTCAAGCTATTACTTTGACGGAATTAATCACCGGCGAGTGACAACACCAACCAGCGACCCCTACTCGGAATACACGAAAACGCTACTCATCTCCTTCCATAAAATAATGCCAAGTGCTCCAAAAGCTTTGCTGGAAAACGCAGCAACACAACCAGGAAAAACAATCTCAGAAACCAACCCAATCCAGCACCAAAACCAAAACTGAAACTCAGATGAAGACGTTCCAAAATCGCCCCAAAGTTTTGTCCATTTTCGAGTCTTCCGGCATCAATTCGAGGTAATACTGGTTTCGAAGTATGAGTCGTCGTTCGAGTATTGTTCGTGATTCTTGTTTAACATTTGTTGTTGTTTGCTGTATTGTCGAGTTCCCATCGTTGGGTTTCTTGTCCCTCGATTAGCTGTGAGTTGTTTTGGAAAGCGTTACTGTCGTCCAAGCTCAGTCGAGTTGAATCCGGCGAGAGTCCAACGAGTCTCGAGGTCTGGTCGAAGTCCGTTTGAGGTTCCATCCGAGTTATTGTTTGATTCGAGTTCCATTGCAGCCACTGTTTCATTTTGGCTCGTGTAACTGTTGAACATTTGAGAGGTTGAAATATTTATTTCAGGTGCATTCTTTCCTCTGTTATCCTTTACATTTTGCTATAATTTATTTGGAAGCTTCAGTTATGAGATTTGCTCTTCCACGTTGGTGTATTCAAAAGTTGTTTATTGGTAGCTTCATTTGAGTTCACTGTAATTTCCACGAAACATGGTCATACGTATGAAGTCAATGTGCGCATGAGAATTTGGTTGTTGTTTTGTTTTTGTTCTTCTAGTTATTGTTGGTATGTTTTTGTTCAAGCTATGTTGGGATGGTTTTAATGGTTGAAATTAATTTGTAGTTCCTGTCATATTTTTTCCAAATTTATGGTAGTTGAACCTGAGAGAAATCGCGATTTAGAGTTAAATCTACATAGGTGAGATTGTGCTTTAAAAAGTTTGGTTGGCAGATTCTTTGATTCCCATGGGATTTACGTGTTGCTGAGGGAACGTGGTTAGAACTGGTTGATTTGTTATTTTAGCGCCTGTTAAGTTAGAATTAAGAATGTGTTTGTTATTTAAAAGGGTTGACGGATTAGTTCTATAAGCCTAATTGGGAATAATTCTTTTAATAGTTCGAGGTGTGTCGTGCCGAATAAAATCTTAAAATGCACGGCTCTCATTTAATTAACATGTGAATCCTTAGAAGTCGAAGTGTGCCATTTAGTTGAATTTCCATGGCCCTCGCAAAGTTGCAAAAGCGTAGTTGCTTTAGGCGCGTTGTTTTAATAATATTACCTTCCTAAACTCGGGTGCGCATTTATGTGATCCAAATCCAAATCTCAATAATGTTAAAATATGTCAAAGACCACGGGTGCATTTATGTGACGTGGTCCAAGACGTATTTTAATAGCGTTGCAATCTTCCTGAAAATAATTAAATAAAAGCGGTTATAAAGTTAAAATCGAACCATAGGCTAAAACATGTATTAAAATCAGATAATTAAGTTGAATACAACAATTGAGCGACCGTGCTAGAACCACGAAATCCGGGAATGCCTAACACCTTCTCCCGGGTTAACAGAATTCCTTACCTGGATTTTTGGTGTGCAGACTGTTAAATAGGGTCAATATTTTCCTCGATTCGGGATTTGAACCGGTGACTTGAGACACCATAAAATTATCCCAAGTGGCGACTCTGAATTTTAATAAAATAATCTCGTTTCGATTGTCACTTTAATTGGAAAAAACTCTCTTAAATACTACCCTTCTCCGGGGGTGTAGGTAAAAAGGAGGTGTGACAAGAATAGAAGGGGGAAATTTAGTATACCAATCATTGTACGATAGGAAATGAATAAAGAGTATTCTTACCTAATATCTTATAGCCTCTCGAAGATAAATACAGACGTCTCTGTACTGATCTACAAGACTCTATTAGGTGTGCCCATGACTTGTGAGACCTACGTGAACCTAGTGCTCTGATACCATGTTGTCATGACTCATTTCCATAATAGGTCATGATGGCACCCGACACCATTGCCAGGCAAGCCAACGCGGAATTTCCATCAAGTTCTCATTTTTACTTTTTACCAAAAATAAGTGTAACAGATCTCTCAAATTTAGAGTTAAGACCAGAAGTGATCAATAGTGTATATAAAATGATTATACAACCCAAAATAAATGTCTACTAATGTGTGTGACAAAACCTGGTGTCACAAGTAATAGGCAACTAGTAGAATGTACAAAAGAATAACTCTATCCTACTGTCTGGGATAGAATAGACAGCAAAAGTAAGAAAAGACTCCATCTGGCTGTTGTACGACATAGGAATGGAGCAACTCACCGTGGAAGTCTTGGTCTATGAATCAGGGGCGCGCATCAGACTGATAGCCAGATGCACATGCCTCAGATCCTGTACAATTAGGTATAGAAGTGTAGTATGAGTACATAAACAATATGTACCCAGTAAGTATCTCGTCTAATCTCGAAGAAGTAGAGACGAGAGGTCGACTTGATACTTACTAGGGTCAAATAATATAATAAAGTGTTATGCTAAGCATGTGGGTCACCAATAATCAACAGTTTATAACAAGAGGTAAAGTCATGTTCTTAACAATATTCCAGTTAGCTATTTACATTTCGAAGTATTGGCATAACAAGTCATGTATAAGCTTTCACATAGATATCATGCACACATTATGCCGAGGTCGACGGCCCGATCCAACAGAAAATAAGATGTGCACTGCCGAGAGTCGAATAATGTGAACCATAGATGCATCTATTTATATAGAGGCGATTGGCTCGCTCCACAAATATCATGAAACATCAAGAATACACATGAAGGCGCATTTATATTCAATAAATTCTTACCAGGGTTCAACAAGTTTACATGTTCACCTTTATTCCTTTCCAAGTCCCTAGCATATCCTAAGTGATCACCGTAGCAAGAAGATATGGAGATATTCACAAATAAGGCATGATGTGGGCCCTAGACTACCCGTGCAATTAACATGGAATTTAGCTACGTACGGACTCTCGTCGCCTAGTGCGTACGTAGCCCCGCATATAATGGCAATTAATTCAATTAACCTATGGGGACAATTCCCTCTTACAAAGTTAGAAAGGAGACTCACCTCGCTCCAAAGTGCACTTCCAAACACCAAGAACAAGTCCAAGCCCTCAATTCGGAGCCGAACAATCCCAAACTAGTTAAATGAAGTAAGAACTAGTTAATATAGACTCACAAGATCGAATTCTAGCTAGTTAAGCAATTTTTCAACCATTAACACAAGTTTCCTAAATTCCGACTCCGGGCTCACGTGCCCGGATTCCGAGATTTTTCGAAGGAAGTTGTTCTCTACAACTTAAGGATCAATAATATATGATTCCTATTTTATTCCAAAATAAATTTCGTGGTTAAATCTAAGTTTTATTAAAACCCTAGGTTTTTGCTCTAGCCCCATGATTTCACCTTAATAATAGTGTTTAATCTACCTAAGATAATGATATTAAACTAGAAATAGGTAGCACACACTTACCTCAAGATGCTAGGTAGAGTCCTTCTCTCAAAAGCTCCCAAATCGCCCAAAGAAGGAGTGAAAATGTGATAAAAATGGCTTAGAACCCGTATTAAATGAACCTCACTGCCCAGCGATTTCCGCATCTGCGGTCCCGCATCTGCGAGAATGCGACTGCATCTGCGAAAAAGGGGAGAGAAGACTGGGACCGCTTCTGCGGTTTGAAGGCCGCATTTGTGGATCCGCATCTGCGGCTTGGGAGCCGCTTCTGCGGTTCCTGGCCTGGCTTGCTTGGGCTGCTTTTGCGATGCACGGACCGCTTCTGCGGTCTCGCACCTGTGGTCAACCAACTGCAGGTGCGGTTATGACAGAAGCAACAACCTTCAGCTCTTTCTCAATTTTTCCACTTCACTCGAGCCTCGTCCGATTGACGCTCGGGGCTCCCGGGCCCTGCTCGAACATACCGACAATTCTGAAATCATGAGACAGACCTACTCGAACCTTCGGAACACCCAAAATAACGCTAAATCTAAGAATCACCCCTAAAACCAAATGAAGCAAACTTATGAACTTCAAGTTCTAAAATTTCCTCTAACGGGCCAAAACGCCCTAAAACTACTCGGATTGACACCAAATTTTACGGACAAGTCTTAAATGGTATTTCGGACCTGTACCAGGCTTCGGAACCAATATACGAGCCTAATACCCATGAAATCAATCATTACTTAGTTTCTTTAAATCCTTAAAACTTCAAATTAACAATTTCTAATAAAAATTCATTTCTCGGGCTAGGGACCTCGGAATTCGATTCCGGGCATACGCCCAGGTCCCATATTTTTACACGAACCCTCCGAGACTGTCAAATCACGAATCCAGGTCCGTTTTCTTAAAATGTTGACCAAAGTCAAACTTAGTCTTTTAAGAAAATCCTAAGAACTCAAATGGGCATATTTCACTCAAAACTCCTCCAAACCCCGAACTAACCGTCCCCGCAAGTCGTAAATTGGCTGAAGCAAGTGTGGGAAGTTTTATTTAGGGAAATGGGGCCCTAAAAGGCAAAACGACCAGTCGGGTAGTTACATTCGTTGTGAAACATAACTTTGACAAATTCCACATTGAAATAGGAGGAGAAAGTAATGAATTATATAAGAACAAGTTCGCGCTAAGATTCAAGAGGACAAAATTGTAAATCACGAAGGACTTCTTCCACAGATCGAACTCTTGACCTATAGGTTACATGAGAACAGTTTTAGTATTGCTTCAAACCTCCACTTCATAAATATCATTATTACTAAATATTTAGATTTTTAGCTTTAGAATTTCCTCTTGTTCTCAAGATTTGAAGACGAGTTCTTCAATATCCTCAATATTTAGACAGTTTTCAAAGGAAGAGAAAATAATTTATCATACTTGATTTTACTTTTGCTAAAAGGAAAAAACGCAGAGCTCTACCGTATATGACTAATCTTTTTCTTCGAGGAGAAGTTTTACAATTGTACAAATTAAGAATTCCTCCTTCGTACAACAACACTATAGTATTCACAATATAATTTTTAAGAAAATCTTATTTATGGGAAAAATTTAATCTCTCGATATTTAGTATCATAAGATACATTCATTGATTGATTTCTGGGCATTTAACATCATACACTCGTTTTAATGGAGTATATTTTTCTATACATATCTATCTATCTATCTATATCTATATCTATATCTATATCTATATCTATATCTATATCTATATCTATATCTATATCTATATCTATATCTATCTATATTATTATAAAAGTACGAATATTTTATGCTAAATGTTAAACGACTAAAATATCTCTCAAATATTGGTCGATTTTTATACCCCTCAAAAAGGTAAATCACTTTTTAAAGAGATAAAATTCTAAGTTGAGTAAAATTGTAATGTTGAAGAATTTTCGTATTCACAAAGTAAACTTTTACTAGAACATATAATGAAGAATTATACTAGAGACAGGAGTTACTAGTGAAAGGCTTTCTGATAATTGTATTGAAAATATTCTGCCATATAATACATATAAATCATGTAAGAGTCCTAAAATTAGTTATATCCAGAGGATAACAATCCTATGCAAACTAGGACACAAGTGGACAAAACCAATTGATAATATACTACAACTGCTCAATGTTATCCTTCTTCATTCCCCCTCAAGTTGAGCAGGGGTCTGGACCACCATCAACTTGGATTTTAACTCAAGAAAGCATGACTTCGACAATGGCTTCGTCAATAGATCGGCAACTTGATAAAGAGAACTGACATACCGAATTGAAAGCGTCTTAGCGCGAACCTTGTCTCGAACAAAATGGAAATCAATTTCCATGTGTTTCGTACGAGAATGGAAGATGGGATTGGCTGTTAAGTATGTAGCACTCAAATTGTCACACCATAAAATAGGAGTAGAAGAGATAAAACATCCAATTTCTCGGAGCAGAAACTCCACCCAAGTGATTTCTGAAGTTGTAGCAGCTATTGCTCTATACTCAGCCTCAGTGCTTGATCGGGATACAGCTCTTTGCTTTCTTGATGACCATGATATCAAATGATTGCCCAGGTAAATGGCAAAACCAGTGGTGGACTTCCTATCATCTATATCTCCCCCCAATCGGAATCTGTATAGCCATGAAGCAATGTTGTAGAACTTCGTGAAAAGAATAGACCATGAGCTAATGAACCTTTGATATATCGCAAGATATGTTTCACTGCCATCAAAGGAATATCCGCAGGACAATGCATGAATTGAGAAACCTTGTTCACTGCATATGCCACATCCGGACGCGTGAAGGTCAAGTACTGTAGCACACCAACTATGCTGCGATACAACGTCGGATCATTGAATAGAACACCACCAGATGATGAAAGTTTGGAGGCTGGGGAAGTAGGAGTGTTAACAAGACTGCACGACTCCATATGAACACGTCGAAGGAGCTCCTCAACATATTTCTTTAAGATAAAAATAATCCTTCACTTGTCCAAGATGCTGTTATACCTAAAAAATAGGACAGAGTCCCCAAATTACGTACTGCAAATTGAGACTGGAGTTGTGCAACCAATGACTTAATACGAGCAGGGTTATTACCAAGCACCAAAATATCATCCACATATATTATACATAAAAGCTTGTCACTAGGAGTAGACATATAGAACAAAGAACTATCCGTCTTAGATCCCAAGAATCCTAGCGAAGTGAGAGCATCAGTGAGTCGCTTGTTCCATATCCGAGGAGCTTGTTTGAGACCATAAAGAGATCGCTTGAGAAGCCACACATGATCTGGACGGGAGGGATCTATAAAACCAGGAGGTTGAGACATATATACAACTTCATCCAAGTTGCCATGAAGAAAAGCATTGAAGATGTCCAACAGTGTGATATGCCAACCATTAGTCACAGCCAAGGATAACAACAACCGAATTGTGGCTGGCTTAACTACAGGACTAAACGACTCCACAAAATCGATCCCAGGTCGTTGGTGATATCCTTTGGCAACAAGTCGAGCCTTGTAACGATCTAAAGAACCATCAGCTTTCATCTTTGTCTTAAACACCCATCGACAACCAATGACATTCTGAGTTGGAGACGAAGGAACAAGCTGCCAGGTTCCATTGCGTATTAACACATTGTATTCGCCTGCCATAGCATGACGCCAGTGCTCATGCTTAAAAGCTGTTGAAGTTTGGCAAAATGCCAAAGTCCCACATTGGTTGGGAGTTAAGTTTGGAGGGGATTTTTCCCCTATAAAAGAAGGCCTAATGTTTAGGATTGAGACACACCTCTCATTTGCCTTCTCATCTGTTTAAGGCATTTGTATCTTCTCTCTTTAGTATTATTTCACTTGTATTTTTGGAGTGGAATAAAATATTGGTTGTGTCCGAGGAGTAGGCAAAATTAGCCGAACCTCGTAAATTCTGGTGTTTCCTTTATTGTTGTTTTATTGTCTTATTTATTATTTGGTGGCTGTCATAATTTTTGGTATAGTAGTTGTGACTTATTCACACTATATACATTTGGCTTCCGCAACAATTGGTATCAGAGCCAAGGTACTGTCTAAGTATGCTCTGTGGTTGCAGCATAGTCTGATCTTCCACATCAGAAAAGATTTATCTTGGTAACTGAGTCAAGGTTCTGTCTGAGTATGCTCTGTGGTTGCAGCTTAGTCTGATCTTCCACACCAGAAAGGAAATAATCTTGATTTGTGTCGTCAGCTATTAAATAATATTTGTGTCAAAGATGGGAGACAATAAACAAGAAGAATCTACATCAAGTGTCAACAATACGTCATCATTGGCATCTTCGCTTATGACAAGAATTGTGTCAAATGCGAAATTTGCGGTCGAAATATTTGACAGGTCCGGACATTTTGGGATGTGGCAAGGTGAGGTTCTAGATGTCCTTTTTCAACAAGGGCTAGATCTGGCCATTGAAGAAAAGAAACCAGATGTTATTGGAGAAGAAGATTGGAGAATTATCAACCGTGTTGCTTGCGGTACCATTCGATCCTACCTTGCTAGAGAGCAGAAATATCCATACACAAAGGAAACTTCTGCAAGTAAATTATGGAAAGCACTGGAGGATAAATTTTTGAAGAAAAACAGTCAAAATAAATTGTACATGAAGAAGAGACTGTTTCACTTCACCTATGTTCCTGGTACCACGATGAATGAACATATCACCAGTTTCAATAAGTTGGTCACAGATTTGCAAAATATGGATACAACTTATGATGATGGTGACTTGGCCTTAATGTTGTTGGCGTCACTTCCTGATGAGTACGAGCACCTTGAAACTACTCTACTCCATGGAAATGACGAAATTTCTCTCAGAGAAGTTTGTTCAGCTTTGTACAGCTATGAACAAAGAAAGCGAGAAAAACAGAAGGGCGGAGAAGGAGAAGCACTGTTTGTGAGGGGTCGTCCTCAAAATCAAACGAGGACAAAGAAGGGAAGATCCAAGTCAAGATCCAGACCCAGTAAAGATGAATGTGCCTTTTGTCGAGAAAAAGGGCACTGGAAGAAAGACTGTCCGAAGTTGAAGAATAAGGCCAAACATAACAATGGAAAGGCCATTATGGATTCAAATGTAGCTGATTGTGATGATTCAGACTTCTCATTAGTTACAACAGAGTCATCAACATCATCAGACATATGGTTGATGGACTCGGCTTGTAGCTATCATATGTGTCCCAACAGGGACTGGTTCATGGAATTTCAAGAAGGAGAATATGGAGTCATCCACACAGCGGATAACAGCCCTCTTACCTCATATGGCATTGGTTCAATACGATTAAGGAACCATGATGGAATGATCAGAACATTGATAGATGTTCGATATGTACCGGATTTGAAGAAGAATCTCATCTCTGTGGGAGCCCTAGAATCAAAAGGGTTCAAAATCATTGCAGAAAATGGAGTGATGAGAGTATGCTCCAGTGCACTAGTGGTAATGAAGGCTAATCGGAAGAATAATAATATGTACCGCTATCGTGGCAGTACAGTTATTGGGACAGCGACAGTAACATCCAGTGACGACAAAGAGGCAGAAGCAACCAAGCTATGGCACATGCGCTTGGGACATGCTGGAGGAAAATCCTTGAAAACTCTATCAGATCAAGGATTGTTAAAAGGAGTAAAGGCTTGCAACTTGGAGTTTTGTGAGCATTGTGTTAAAGGGAAACAGACAAGGGTTAAATTTGGTACAGCGATCCATAATACTAAAGGCATTTTGGATTATGTACACTCTGATGTTTGGGGTCCTTCCAAAACACCTTCATTGGGTGGGAAGCACTATTTTGTAACCTTTGTTGATGATTTTTCCCGAAGAGTATGGGTGTATACAATGAAGAGCAAAGATGAAGTGTTGGGAATTTTTCTCAAATGGAAGACGATGGTGGAGAATCAGACAGGCAAGAGGATCAAGTGTATTCGCACAGACAATGGAGGTGAATACAAAAATGATCATTTCAATAAGGTCTGTGAAAATGATGGCATCGTCCGACACTTCACTGTTAGACATACACCACAACAGAATGGAGTGGCAGAACGTATGAACCGGACCTTGCTGGAGAAGGTACGGTGTATGTTGTCCAATGCTGGCTTGGGCAAAGAATTTTGGGCTGAGGCAATTACATATGCATGCCACCTCATTAATCGTCTACCATCTGCTGCTATTGATGGCAAGACACCATTTGAAAAATGGTATGGAAAACCTGCTATAGATTATAACTCTTTGCACGTGTTTGGCTCAACTGCATATTATCATGTGACGAAGTCAAAATTGGATCCAAGGGCAAAGAAGGCTATTTTTATGGGAATTACTTCTGGAGTCAAAGGATATCGCTTATGGTGTCCTATGACAAAGAAAGTAATATTCAGCAGGGATGTTACCTTTGATGAATCTGCTATGGTAAATAAGGTAACAGAAGATACCAAACAAAATGAAGGTGCTTCTAAGCAGGTGGAGTTTGAGGGAAAATTTATTTTTCCTACACAAGAAGCAGAGGAGGAAACAAATGAAGATTATCCTCTAGAAGGAGAGCCAGTAGAGGAGATTCCAACTCAGGAACCTCAACAACAACTTGAATCAATAGCAACCAGCAGGACAAAAAGAACAATAACGAAACCTGTTCGTCTCATAGAGACGGTTGCTTGTGCAACCTCAATTGTAGCTGATGATGTTCCTACTACTTATAAAGACGTTGTCCAAAGTTCAGAAGAAGATAAGTGGAGGATTGCCATGAATGATGAAATACAGTCCCTTCATCAGAATCATACATGGAGATTGGCCAATCTCCCGAAGGGAAAGAAAGCAATTGGGTGCAAATGGGTATTTTCAAAGAAGGAAGGATTTTCTAACCAAGTAGATGTTCGCTACAAAGCAAGATTGGTGGCCAAAGGATATGCTCAAAAGGAGGGAATTGATTACAATGAAGTGTTTTCTCCAGTTGTAAAACATTCCTCCATTAGAATTATGTTGGCTTTGGTAGCACAATTGGATTTGGAACTAGTTCAGATGGATGTAAAAACTGCGTTTTTACATGGAAACTTGGAGGAGGAAATCTACATGACTCAGCCAGAAGGATTCAAAGTTGCTGGAAAAGAAAATATGGTGTGCAAACTTGAAAAATCGTTGTACGGATTGAAACAATCTTCTAGACAATGGTACAAGCGATTTGACGAGTTTATGTTGCGGCAAGGGTACAAGAGAAGCAAATACGATCATTGTGTGTATTTGCACAAGCTTAAAGATGGTTCCTTTGTATATCTTCTCCTATATGTTGATGATATGTTGATAGCTTCCAAGAATTTGGAAGAAATTGATAAGTTGAAGATTCAACTGAAGAAGGAGTTCGAGATGAAGGATTTGGGTGAGGCAAAGAAAATTCTTGGCATGGAGATAATTAGAGATAGACGTTCAAAGAAACTCTGTTTATCTCAAAAGGAATATTTGAAGAGAGTACTTCAACGTTTTGGCATAGATGACAAGACTAAGCCAGTTAGTACTCCACTTGCTTCCCATTTTAAGCTAAGTAGTACTATGTCGCCAATGGATGAAGCTGAACGAGAGTATATGTCAAAGGTACCATACACAAATGTTGTTGGTAGCTTGATGTATGCAATGGTTTGCACAAGGCCTGACATTTCACAAGCTGTTGGAGTTATTAGCAGATATATGCACAATCCAGGGAAGGAGCATTGGCAAGCTGTGAAGTGGATTCTACGGTATATTCATAATACTGTAGATGTCGGGTTAGTTTTTGAGCAGGAAGATAATCAGTCTGTAGTTGGATATTGTGACTCAGATTTTGCGGGTGATATGGACAAACGAAGATCAACTACTGGTTATGTGTTTACTTTTGCAAAGGCACCAGTTAGTTGGAAGTCTACTTTGCAGTCAACAGTTGCTTTGTCTACAACAGAGGCAGAATACATGGCTATTACAGATGCTGTGAAAGAGGCAATTTGGCTTCAAGGATTGCTAAAGGAGCTTGGTGTTGAACAAAAAAGTATCACAATTTTTTGTGATAGTCAAAGTGCTATTCAATTAGCGAAGAACCAAGTTTATCATGCAAGGACGAAGCACATTGATGTTCGGTATCATTTCGTACGAGAAATCATAGAAGAAGGTGGAGTCACGGTGAAGAAAATTCATACTACAGAGAATCCTGCTGATATGCTGACAAAGGTGGTGACTGCGGTCAAGTTTCAACATTGTTTGGATTTGATCAACATTGTTGAACACTGAAGATTGAAGATGAAGACACAACCAAAATTTGTTATTGAGAGAGAATTGAAAATGTGGAATTTTGCCAAGGTGGAGATTTGTTGAAGTTTGGCAAAATGCCAAAGTCCCACATTGGTTGGGAGTTAAGTTTGGAGGGGATTTTTCCCCTATAAAAGAAGGCCTAATGTTTAGGATTGAGACACACCTCTCATTTGCCTTCTCATCTGTTTAAGGCATTTGTATCTTCTCTCTTTAGTATTATTTCACTTGTATTTTTGGAGTGGAATAAAATATTGGTTGTGTCCGAGGAGTAGGCAAAATTAGCCGAACCTCGTAAATTCTGGTGTTTCCTTTATTGTTGTTTTATTGTCTTATTTATTATTTGGTGGCTGTCATAATTTTTGGTATAGTAGTTGTGACTTATTCACACTATATACATTTGGCTTCCGCAACAAAAGCCTGAGAATAGCAAGAAGGTTCCTCAAAGGCAGGAGTGACAACAGACATGGAGAATGGATGCTTGGGCTTTAGCGAACCAGTATGAGCTCGAGTGACCATACGCCGAGCAGGTGGTGAATGTGGCAACTCAGGCTGAGATGACGCAGTTGTGTCTGGCGGATTTGGAGGCTGAACAACAGTAGGTGTGAGTTTTGAAGATGCTTGGGGTACTGGCAGCTTGGGTATTGGTGATGTAAGGGAGTGATCTGGTTCCGAATTATTTAGTAAGATAGTCTGGGAACGGTTAGAAAGACAATTATCTGGAGACGGAGGTATTGTAGGAGCAAGAGGTATTTGTAGTATGAGAGGATCTGTAGGAGTAGTGGTTGATTTCATCGGCACCAAGGCATCCTGTGAAGAAAACGGAAACACATATTCATCAAAAATTACATGACGTGATACAAAATTTGTTGAGGAAATAGGATCAAAACATTTATATCCTTTATGAATTTTATTGTACCCCAAAAACACATAAGGTTATCGAGGTGATAATTTATCCTTCGTGTAAGGACAAAGCCAAGGAAAACATAGGCAACCAAAAATACGTAATAGCGAATAGTCGGGATCCTTTTGAAAAAGTACGTAAAATGATGATCAATTTTTCAACCGGGGTGTGGGCAATCGATTAATAGTATATACTGCAGTTTCAAATGCATTTGTCCAAAAATGAGAAGGGATATTGGCATAATGTAATAATGCTCTACCAGTTTCGAGAATGTGCCTATGTTTACGTTCTGCACAACCATTTTGTTCAGGAGTGTAAGGGCAAGAAACACACTGTGTAATTCCATTATCACGTAAATAATTGGTCAAGGCTTGAAACTCCCCTCCCCAGTCAGCTTGAAAACATTTAATGTGGCGACCAAAGTATTTTTCAACAAGAGTGCGAAATTGAATAAAAACTGAAAGAACTTCAGATTTAAAGCGAAGAAAATAGATCCAAGTGTATTTACTAAAATGATAAAAAAAGATCACATAATAACGATAACCATCATTGGAAACAACCCGGGCAGGGCCACAAACATCCGAACAAATTAGAGGGCCAAATGCTTGAAAACTAGACTCACTAAAAGAAATCTTATGACTTTTACTAACAGCACAAGTAGTGCATAAACTAGGAGGTTTACTAGACTGAAAAACAGTAGATGGTAATGCTTGATGAATTGTAGGATAAGATGCATGAGCCAGACGAGCATGCCAAACACCAAGAAAATCTGCAAAGGAAGCTGGGGATGGTAGTATTGTCACAGGGAGAGAATATAATCCTCTATTAATCCGCCCTGTGTGTATTGGTGCCCTCGTTGCCAAATCCTTAATCAAAAAATGATTAGGAAAGAATTCAACAGAAAGATTGTTAGATTTAGTAAAGGAACTAATGGAAACTAAATTTTGAGTAGCAGAAGGGATATGAAGAATATCTTTAAGTTTGAATTTTTTGCCAGAAGCAACAATAGAATTTGCACCTGTATGAGAGATAGGTAATTTAGAGCCATTACCTAGATTTACTTCCTCAAGACCTTGATATTCAGAGTGAATGCCAAGATTTTCTAGATCAGATGTCAGATGATGCGTGGTGCCACTATCCATCAACCAATTTTGGGTAGGTGGAGTTTGGGTGTTTGCTAGGTTAGAGACAGGTCGTCCAGAAACTCGAGTGCCATTAGATGTCTTGGGTGATGGGCAAACTCGTGCGATATGGCCTTTTCTTGCACAATTGCGACAAATAATTGTTGACATATCTAAGGTTGAAGACATAACGTTAGAGGATTGAATGGTGTTCTGGAAACCACATTGTTGAGTCATCGGAAGAAAACCATAATTTTGAGAGCGTCCACGACCTCTATTACCTCTACCTCTACGACGGCCACGAGTGGGGGCAATAGAACTCTGAGTAAATTGTGATGTGGGTGCTATGACATTAAGAGTCTCATCTCTCTTTAATTGTCGTTCTTCATTCAATAATAATCCATATAAAGCATCAAACGAGATATCCTCTTGATGCAATTCAAGAGATCTTGTAAAGGGACGATAGGCTGGTCCTAGTCCAGCAAAAACAAATTCAACTAAATCATCATTAGGAATCGGATGCTGCAATGCAGCTAACTTGTCCGCAATTTCCTTTGCCTTTTGCACATAAGACTCAATACTAGAATTGTCTCTCTGCAATGTGTGTAGCTGAGTTTTCAACTCACGAATCTGGGACTTCGAACCTGAGGCATAGGCAACAATTAGTTTGTTCCAAGCCGTTTGGGCTGTCTCAGCGCCAACTAGTTGGGGCAATATTCCTTCCGACACGGAAGCAACAATCCAACTTAACACAAGTTGATCTTCTCTTATCCAAACGTGATAGTCTGGATCGGATTAGGTTGATACCAGTCAGAAACTGTTCTGGAATCAGCTGACTACCATCAATATGGTGACCAAGTCCACAACTCGAACCATCGGAAGAAATTGTGTCTTCCACAGCAAAAAAATTGACGATGTAAGTTTAACCGGTAGTTGATGAGCAAGATTAGGAGACGGTAGAGTGGTGACCATAGAGGTTCTGTATTCCAGCAGCTGTTCCTGAGGAACCTGATGAGATGTTGTCGTCCACCATTGAAGCTGTTTCAAAGCTTCTACGGTTTTTATTTGGGTTGTTTTAATCTCTTAGGGCTCTTGATACCATGAAAGGCTTTCTGATAATTGTATTGAAAATACTCTGCCATATTTATACATACAAATCATGTAAGAGTCCTAAAATAAGTTATATACAAAGGATAACAATCCTATGTAAAGTTACAACAAAAATTAAATTATACACTTGAAGAACATAATTTTACATTAGATAACAATAAGATGTCCGAGTATCTAAAGGATCGGCTGAATTTCTATTATACTAATTTACTATTCATGGGTGCAGAGGATTAGACTTTTGTTGAGAACAGAAACGTCTTCTAAAGAATTCTCTAAGATTTAATATATGAACTTTTTCTGCTGTTATGCTTTTTATATTATTTTTCTATTGATACAGGTTTAGTACTTTTGTTTCTCGTGATCGAGCACCGAAGATTAATTGCAAAAAAAGAAAAAATACCGTATGGTTCCATGTATTATTCATGACAAAGGCGAATCGGTATTGCTTTTTTTTTTTTTTTAACTTGAGAATATGTCGTATGCATAATATGATATCGATCTATATATTCTTGCTTTCTTAATGTTGTTAGTTTACCAACAAGGGTTGTGGTGGAGTAATAAGTGTGAGATTGCATATAGGTGTTCGTAAGACGCAGCGGAAGACAATAACAATCCTAGGCAGATCTTTTCATATTTAGAATTTATTTATATGTCAAAAATCAGATCTAAGACGTACCTGGTGAAGAGAGTCTCGTTTCAAAAATTCTTCGATAGTGCGAAGACTCTATGCGTATCCACACCGAGACCGATCCTTGCTATCAACTCTTTGAACAATGAAACACGCGAACAAATTGAACGAAAAACTTGTGCTGAAATTTTTCTCAAAAATCTCAACTCAAATTAGAAAAACAAGAAACACTTTTGTAATTGTATTTTCTCTCTTGCCTTGGAATTGCACTCTCACTCTCACTTTCACAAAGTGGGTTTTCTTCTCAAGAATTAATAATGGGGCAAATTTTCTCCATCACCATTTATATAATATCACCTATAAACTCTTTTCCTATTTGGGTGAGATAATAATTTTCTTAAGGTAAAAATTTATTCCAAAAATAAACTTCAATCAAATTTTATGAAAAATTGAAAATCACGTCTTAACGAAAATGTGACTGCCGAACCATTGTCAAAGTTGGATTCTCGTGAATCCAAATTAATGTTGGATTCAATTTATATGTCCTTTGTGTACTTTACCTTTCCAATTCCAAATTGGTAAATTAACTAATATTATATATATAACCTTTATATAAATTAATATTATTTTATATTATATATATCACATATATATTTCAACCAAGAGATATAATTTAATTTTCTATTCCAAATAGAAAACTTCAATTTGTTCACAATATTAATTATAATCTCTGTGATAGCAAAGAATATAATAATATTTCATTTGGACTAATAACTAAATTTATTTGACTAATTAAATTCTTTAATTTAATTATCAAATAATAAAGTAATTAACCCTTTAGCAAAGATCAGAACATTCGTTAGTGTGCGACCCCATAGGTTCAATACTAAGCCGGTAGTAAATTGATCACATCAATATACTATTCAAGGGTGGCGTCTAGCAACACTCCTTAACGACCGGATAGCATGAAGTATACAATTTACTCTCAAGAACTAGTAGAAGAATAATGTAGTAATTCCTTCTGTCCTTATAGCTCTGGATCACCCTAGGATATGGTTCAACTGTCAAATCCTAATAGGCGACCAACTATGTGTTCATGTCAAATATAATCGACCATTGAATGACCTAAGAAACTCTTTTCTTCTTTCATTCAATTGCCCTGGCCAAGGTCTTAATTTGGTCGTTTATAATTCATGACAACATGGAGCTTAAACTCATTACCAAGAGTTGACAGATTCCATCTTGATCAATCACTAATTCTACAAGCATTTAATCATACCCAATATCCTTTCAACTATCGCCCTAGGGCCATAGGTGTCTGGTATCAAAGCACAATAAATAACTTGTCAATTACTATGACGATCTCAGGTCAAAGGAAATTTTTACATCACATTCTTCAAGAGAATATCCTATTGACAGTTATGGTAATTCTAACCATTAGGAATTATCCAATGAGTCGGTTCAATGATCATATCTCTATATACATCATCTATCTATGTGATTTAGTTAATGGGATCAACTTAATCTTTATCCAATAAAGACGTTTACATAAATATTGATCTAATCGGATTACTAATGTCCAAATTAATAATCCTACGATCAAGAACAAATTTAGATTAAATTGTAAGAGACTTTGCTCGCATTATCATGATCTCTATCACGATGACAAATCTCAAAATTTAATCAAGGACCTTATCAAATTAATCAAATAATTAATAATAACTATGATAAAAGAATGCCATATATTTTATATCAAATAACGTTCACAAAAATATGTTCAAATCATCAAATATGAGATTGGATCTAGGGCATATCTACTATATCCCTAACAATCTCCCACTTGCACTAGAGCAAATCGCTCTTGTACTTCATTCCCAATTTTCACTTGTGTTTGTCAAACTCCTTTGCACCAAGAGCTTTAGTGAATGGGTATGAAGCATTTCCTTTCCATCAACCTTTTGAATCTAGATGTCTCCACGTCCAATGATTTCTCTTATCAAGTGATACCTTCGCAGAACGTGTTTGGACTTTTGGTGTGATCTTGGTTCTTTTGCTTGTGCAATGGCTCCAGTATTGTCACACAACAGTGGAACCACACCTTCTATTGAAGGAACCACACCAAGTTCAGTTAAGAACTTTTTCATCCATATAGCTTCCTTAACAACTTCACTAGCTGCTATATATTCTACTTCAGTCACTAAATCAGCTACTTTAGCTTGTTTGAAACTTTTCCAACTCACTGCACCACCATTTAAGGTGAATACATAACCAGAAATAGATTTTCTATCATCTCTATCTGAAGAGAAACTTGCATCAGTATAACCTTCAAGTTTCAACTCAGAATCTCCATAGATGAGGAATTGGTCTTTAGTCCTTCTTAAGTACTTAAGAATGGTCTTCACCACCTTCCAATGTTCCTCACTAGGATTTGCCTGATATCGGCTAGTCACTCCAAGTGCATAAGCCACATCAGGACGTGTACATGTCATGGTATACATGATAGCTCTCACTGCACTAGCGTATGGGATCCTACTCATGTGTTCTCTCTCTTCAGGTGTTTTAGGACAATCTTCTCTACTGAGAGTAATTCGAGTGCCTATCAGCAGATAGCCTCTTTTGGAATTATCCATGTTATACCTCTTTACGATGGTACCAATGTACAAAGACTGGGAAAGTCCAAGCAGCTTCCTAGATCTATCTCTATAGATCTTTATTCCTAATATATAAGCTGTTTCTCCCAAGTCTTTCATGGAGAACTGTTCAGATAGCCAAATCTTGGTACTTTGCAATGCCGGTATGTCATTCCCCTATGAGCAATATATCATCAACATACAATACTAAGAATATAATTGTGCTCCCACTAACCTTTTTGTACACACAAGGTTCTTCTTCGCATCTAACAAAATTGAACTTTTCAATTGTCTTGTTAAAGCGAATATTCCAACTTCGAGAAGCTTGCTTTAGTCCATAAATGGATCTTTATAGCTTGCAAATTTTATTATGATCAGACGAATATGTGAAACCTTCAGGTTGTGTCATGTACACATCCTCTTCTAGCTCACCATTAGGAAAAGTTGTTTTCACATCCATTTGCCATATTTCATAATCATAGTATGCTGCTATAACAAGCAAAATCCGAATAGATTTGAGCATTGCCATAGGAGAGAATGTCTCGTCGTAGTCAACTCCTTCTTTCTGACGATATCCCTTGGCAACAAGACGGGCTTTGTAGGTCTCCGACTTTCTGTCTGCTCCAATATTTTTCTTAAAAACCCATTTACAACCTATAGGTTTTATATCCTTTGAAGGTTCAACTAAAGTCCATACTTTATTTTCCTTCATGGATTTCATTTCGGATTCCATGGCCTTTTGCCACTTCTCATAATTAGAACTTTGTATAGCCTCTTCATAGGTCTTAAGATCATCATCATTATGATCAACCTCATTTGATACATGATGTTCTCGTGTAGACCTTCTAAGAGGTACTTGTACAACCTGTTCACTTTGTGCTGGATTTGGTTGTTGTTCAATTTGATTTGGAACTGGTTCATTAATCTATTCTTGAACTTCAACCGTTGAAGATGGCAACTTCCTTGGCAACTTTAAAACATCCAATAAAGGTTCTTCAACTTGGGTCTCATGATCTTTATATTGTGTTGATTCATTAGTTTCTTGAACTTCATCAAGTTCTATTTCTCCATTATAATTTCCTTCTAAAAGAAATTCCCTTTCCAAAAAGGTTGCTCCTCTGGCCACAAACATTTTATGGTTAGAAGGGTGATAGAAATAATATCCTATTGTTTCCTTGGGATACTCTATGAACCTACGCTTATCAGATCTTGAGTCAAGTTTATCAAACTGTAGTCTCTTAACATAAGCTAGACAATCCCAAACTTTAATATATTTAAGGTTAGGCTTACATCCTTTCCATATCTTATGTGGTGTTGTAGAGGCTGACTTAGTGGGAACTTTATTAAGTAAGTATGTTGTTGCTTCCAAAGCATATCCCCATAATTTATTGGAAGATTAGTGAACCCCATCATGGATCTCACCTTATCTAATAAGGTTCGATTTCTCCTTTCAGACACACCATTGTGTTGTGGTGTTCCTGGAGGTGTCCACTGTGAGAGAATCCCATTCCCTTTGAGATATCTGGTAAAATCTTCACTAATATATTCTCTACCTCTATCAGACCTTAGTAGTTTGATACTTTTACCCGTCTGCTTCTCAACTTCACTACGGAACCTTTTGAACATTTTAAAAGATTCAGACTTGTGTTTCATAAGATACACAAATCCATATCTTGACATATCATCAGTGAAGGTGATAAAGTAAGAATATCCACCTCTAGCTTAAATTTTCATAGGCCCACAAACATCTGTATGAATTAGTCCCAATAATTCAGAAGCTCTTTCTCCACTTCCAGTAAATGGAGATTTGGTCATTTTTCCTTTGAGACAAGATTCACAAGTTGGATATGATTCAAAATCATATTTGTCAAGGTACCCTTCCTTGTACGACTTGTTAATTCTTTTCTCTCCAATATGACCAAGCCTACAATGCCAAAGGTATGCATGATTTACGTGATCATCTCTTTTCCTCTTAAGACTTGAAACATGCATAATCGAATTAGCATTCACATTAGGTAAGACATAAACATCATGTTGGAGATAGTCATTCATATATAAATTATCACTATAATAAATAGAGCAAATACCATTGCCTATATTAATGCGAAAACTATGTTTGTCTAACATAGAAGCTGAAATTATGTTCGAAATAAATTTAGGAACGTAATAACAATCATCCAACATAAGTACTTTTCCCGTAGGCATTATTAAAGAAATTGATCCTACAGCTACGACCGCAACTTTTGCACCATTTCTAACTTATAGATTAACTTCTCCTTTCTTTAGCCTCCTACTTATCTTGAACCCTTGCAACATATTATAGATGTTATAACCACTGCCAATATCTAATACCCAGGGTGAAGAATTAGTAGTAGCTAAAGAAACCTTGAAAATATATTTCATTAATGTCTCACCTTGTTTCTTGTCCTTTAGAGTTGCAAGATACTCCTTGCAGTTTCTCTTCCAATGCCCTTTCTTTTTACAGTGAAAACATTCAGCATCATATACTGACTGCAAGATCAAATCTTTAGAAAGCTTTTTATCAAGCTTGTACCCCAACTTCTTATGTTCTTCATTAAGAACAATCACATGATTAACAACGCGTCCAACCGGAGAGTATTCAATGTCCAACTGTGTATCAACCATCTTCTTAAGATATTCAATGATTACAGTTGGATCCATATTCTGGCGTTTACTCTGGAATTCAGAATTCATAGAAGCGAGAATGATGCGTTTAATAGCAAGGGATTCTTCCAAGTGTTTCTGATAAACCTTGGTGTCGTGAACATTATTCTCTGGTGATATTATCTTTGCAAGCTTATCGATCACATCAATGAGTTTTTCATGCATGAGAACAATTCTCAAATTTCTATATCAGTCATCAAAGTTTGATCCTACCAACTTGTTGGTCTCAAGTATTTCACGTAGTGATATAACATACATATTGAGAAATCTAAAATATAGAAAAGAAAAGGCAATGATATAAGAACATATTTGCATATATCATATAGACATGGACTTTTATCTAAATGATATTTCCACTAATTATTTTAAACTATTTACCCTCATCATAGTTTACGAAATCTTTATTTTTGTTAGTGGAGTAAAGGAAAACTTTAACAATATGTATGAATCTCTTGGAAGTCAAGTCGTTTCTCACATATATTTTAAAGGTAGGTACTCTTACCAATTGTATCCTCATACAATTTTCTTAAATAGCTCTATGTCAAATAGTCCCCTGGTAGTCAGGTCGATCCTATTGGCATAGTTGAATTCAACCATCATGATAACAAAGAACTTATTAAATTTTATACTCCCCGGGTGGTTCAGGCGTCTAGTGTAAAATTGAATAATTCTTTCAATCCATACATCTAATGCAATAAATAATTTTAACATATTCTCGAACTATAAGTCTCCTGGCAGTTAGGCCGCTCCTTATAAACAAGAAATAAGTAAAATTATTTACCTTGATGGATATCTATATAATAAAATATCTTATATTTTATTATTTTAGAACTCAAATTTTAGTAAGAGGGAATTGTTACTAAAACGGTTTTTAAAAACATGAAGATCAAATCTTTTATAGCATGTGAATTTAGTTCAAGTTGTCCACATGCTTAGTCCTAAATTAATTTACATCACATGTAATAAATAATTCAAAATTATGTAACGAACAAACACGTGACATAAAAACGAAATTCAACATTCTTCTAACATGTTTAATCTATATATCACATATATCACAAAAAAGTAATTCATGCCAGAATAACATTATTAATTAACATCTCGTGAACTAATAACAATAGAATCATGTAACCTATTATAAATTTCCGTCGTATCTAATACAAAATTTCAAATTCAAGTTATGAATTATCTCAATAGTTATATGAATACATATTTTATCCACAAAAAAAAATATCAATATTCAAACAATTTGACTATTGGACAAGACACATGTATTATGGTTTGAACTCTTCATATTAAAATATTTCATAAATAAATTTTAGACACAATAAACCACGGCTCTGATACTACTGTAGGATTGCATATAGGTGTTCGTAACACGCAGCGGAAGACAATAATAATCCTAGACAGATCTTTTCATGTTTAAAATTTATTTACATGTCAAAGATCAGATCTAAGACGTACATGGTGAAGAGAGTTCTCGTTTCAAAAATTCTTCGATAGTGCGAAGACTCTATGCGTATCCACACCGAAACCGGTCCTTGCTATCAACTCTTTGAACAATGAAACACGCGAACAAATTAAACGAAAAAACTTGTGCTGAAATTTTTCTCAAAAATCTCAACTCAAATTAGAAGAACAAGAAACACTTTTCTTGTAATTGTATTTTCTCTCTTGGCTTGGTATTGCACTCTCACTCTCACTTTCACAAAGTGAGTTTTCTTCTCAAAAATTAATAATGGGGCAAATTTTCTCCATCACCTTTATATAGCATCACCTATAAACTCTTTCCTATTTGGGTGAGGTAATAATTTTCTTAGGGTAAAAATTTATTCCAAAAATAAACTTCAATCAAAAAAATAAAATTCAATCAAATTTAATGAAAAATTGGAAATCACGTCTTAACGAAAACGTGATTGTCGAACCATTGTCAAAGTTGGATTCAATTTATACGTTCTTTGTGGACTTTACCTTTCCAATTCCAAATTGGTAAATTAACTAATATTATATATATAACCTTTATATAAATTAATATTATTTTATATTATATATATCACATATATATTTCAACCAAGAGATATAATCTAATTTTCTATTCCAAATAGAAAACTTCAATTCGTTCACAATATTAATTATAATCTTTGTGCTAGCAAAGAATATAATAATATTTCAGTTGGACTAATAACTAAATTTATTTAACTAATTAAATTATTTAATTTAAATATCAAATAATAAAGTAATTAAACCTTTAGCAAAGATCAGAACACTCGTTAGTGTGCGACCCCATAGGTTCAATACTAAGCCGGTAGTAAATTGATCACATCAATATACTATTCAAGGGTGTCATCTAGCAACACTCCTTAACGACTGGATAAAATGAAGTATACAATTTACTCTCAAGAACCAGTAGAAGAATAATGTAGTAATTCCTTCTGTCCTTATAGCTCTGGATCACCCTAGGATATGGTTCAACTGTCAAATCCTAATAGGCGACCAACTATGTGTTCATGTCAAATATAATCGACCATTGAATGACCTAAGAAACTCTTTTCTTCTTTCATTCAATTGCCATGACCAAGGTCTTAATTTGGTCGTTTATAATTCATGACAACATGGAGCTTAAACTCATTACCAAGAGTTGACAGATTCCATCTTGATCAATCACCAATTCTACAAGTATTTAATCATACCCAATATCCTTTCAACTATCGCCCTAGGGCCATAGGTGTCTGGTATCAAAGCACAATAAATAACTTGTCAATTACTATGACGATCTCAGGGTAAAAGAAATTTTTACATCACATTCTTCAAGAGAATATCCTATTGACAGATATGGTAATTCTAACCATTAGGAATTATCCAATGAATCGGTGCAATGATCATATCTCTATATGCATCATCTATCTATGTGATTTAGTTAATGAGATCAACTAATCTTTATCCAATAAAGACGATCACATAAATATTGATCTAACCGGATTACTAATGTCCAAATTAATAATCCTACGATCAAGAACAAATTTAGATTAAATTGTAAGAGACTTTGCTCTCATTATCATGATCTCTATCACGATGACAAATCTCAAAATTTAATCAAGGACCTTATCAAATTAATCAAACAATTAATAATAACTATGATAAAAGAATGCCATATATTTTATCAAATAACGTTCACAAAAATATGTTCAAATCATTAAATATGAAATTGGATCTAGGGCATATCTACTATATCTCTAACAATAAGTATTCCTGTATTCTTAACCAGAGATCTCGGGTTTAGCCCTGGTATAGAGTTACATTTATTAAGGAGTGCTTTACAGTTTACTCCCCAATGTGGGACTTTCCGGCGCGAATCCGAATTTAATTATTTCCCTCCTAAAAATAAGAAATTCATGTGATTCTATTTCCTTCTGGCTGCTGTTATACAATCTGCAAACCTAAGTTAATGTTGGATTTTGCATTCAATAGTTTCTTATAAAATTATGTTTTTATTTTAAATTAAGTGAATCAACCTTATTAGATATGATAAAATAATATTTTATTATTATTACGAGACATGTTTGTTTGATGAAAAATCTAACAGAAATTCAAGAGGACAAAACGCATATTATTAGTCTATTTGAAACTTGCAAATAAATATAGCATGAAAATATTCACACCACAACCAGAAAAGAATAGCAAAATCAAAATTTAAAAGGGAAAAACGGTGTTAAAGTGAGAAAAAATACCTTCGCTTCTACGAAATGTCAAAATACATTTACACATATTTATATCTATCTATATCTATATTATTATAAAAGCACGAATAATTTAGCTAAATGTTAAACGACTAAAATATCCTTTAAACGTGATATTATTGTAAATAGCCTAACGTTGAAATTCTTTTTCGGTTGTAAATTGGGAACTAAATTTCTAGATCAAATAGGACAGCTTGGGATTCAAAGCTTTAAGGAAATAAAAAAGTACGTTAACGAATGGTGAGTTTGATTTTTATCCAAATAGTGAAATCTACAATATCGATTTCCTCCTTCCAAGCGCTTTTTGTTCTCAGCGTTAATTTACTTTGACGAATAATACTTTAAAGTACTTTTTATTTATTATTTTAATTTAATGCGGAAGTTTAAACTTCTAAGTAGAGGAAAGCAAGAAAAGCTGAGGAATTTTGTGTAGCTTGGAAAAATTACGTTTGAAAGACAACTTTTAATTATTTATCATAAAAAAACCATACACATGAGACATGTTTATTTATATAGATTTTAGTTCAGTCTTTTCTTAAACCATAGTAGGACATTTATTTTAACAAAAAATGATATTCCCTCCGTTTCAATTTATATAAATTCAATCGACTGGATACGGAGTTTAAAAAAAGAGAGAAAATTTTTAAATTTGTGGTGTAAAATGAGGCACGTATATTTTGTGTGGCTATAAATTATTGCATTAAGGTAAATTATTTTTAAATAAGGAAAATGGTCATTCTTTTTTACAGGGACAAAAAAATAGGTTCACATAAATTAAAACAGAGAGAGTATACTAATCAAGAAAAAATTGATAAGACTCGGATTTAATATCATAGCTGGAAGGGGAAAAAAGAAATAGAAGAAATAGTGGTGATCAATTAATTTATGAGAGTATGAATGGTAAAACGTCTAAATAAATTGCAAAGCCAACATAGTTGATATATTCAAAGACTTAAAGTTTTACCTCCTTCAAATTGTAGAAAGACACAACATGTAGCAAATTCTTATGGTTCACTCTGTCAAGTCTTCTCATATGCACGATCCTTATCCATTTTTCGTATAAGTAACTAAAAAAGTAATAGTGATAAAAAGTCGATTAGTTAAAAGTAATATTTTTAATATCATAAGTTGCACGAGATTACCATTTTTGTGGTAATAAGTATATTCACATATCTTAGATTAATTATTGGGCGTGGTTATTATTACGTGCGAGTCACGTACGTAAATATTTATATTATTATAAAAGCACGAATAATTTATGTTAAATGTTGAACGACTAAAATATCCCTTAAACATTGATCGATTTTTATAACCTTAAAAATTTGTATAATTTAAGGATATAATTGTAAATTATTTAACGTTAGAATTCTTTTCCAATTTAAACTACACTATACGCCGATCTTATAGCTGAAGTCTCTTACAAGTAACCATCGCAATGGGATCGAAGCCTTTCTTATTCAAACGTTTGATTCCTTGTGGGATTCTACCACAAATTATCTTAGTATTTAAAGGAAGTTGGAAGTCAATAATTTTATACAAAAGGTTCCATACGAAATTGATGCCACAGGATGATTGCTACTTTAATAAATTGTGTATTTGCTTCTTGATAGGGTACGTATTCCATAAAAGTAGTGGTTTCATATTAGCTTACCAAGGCTAATTTTATTATCTTAAATTTCATTTAATGTACGCTCCTCTAATCTATTTTATTCTTCATGTTTTAGATTCTTAGGGTAATACATATCTTCTTTGGTGGTAAATTAACTATATGTCTCTACTAACTATTCTTGAAATTTCAAATTATGAGAACATTAACGTTTGCAATATTTTGCCAGTCTTTTAAATTATATTTTATGTACGTTTCATGTTGATAGGTTGCAAGAGATTCGAGTTACGAGTTACTCGAAGATAGTATTATCGTAAATTCTTTATTCTTGATTGTTAAATTATGTTATTCTAATATATTCTACTATTGGTTCTTCATACGTATGTATTTGATAATTTTTGCTTTGATTTTATTGCAAATGTCATTATGTTAATTTATAGACCAAAATAATATTTTCTTATCACCTGTTTTAAAAATTTATTAGATATAATAAAGCACGTTAAAAATGAATATAATTATAATATTCAATATACTACACAATATTTTTTTTTCTATTTAAACTGTAAGTTTAGTTCTAATTATAATATGAGTCAAACATGCAGCAAACTCCCAATAACTCCTACAAAGTTGCTTCGCTTCTTATTTTGGTATGTATCAAATATAATTGATCAATTAACTTTAGACTACACCTATAAGATAATCTCATACCCTTAAAAACTTATTCCCAATTTATATAGAATTATAATATCATTCAAGTATCCTCCTTATTGCTAAAATTCTAAAGCCATACCAGTTAGATATGAACAAAAATACTTTTAAATACCTTTAGCCATAAACAACGAAATCACATAATTACATGCCACAAGTATATATTTTTACAAGGTGCAAATCTTGTTGATGTCTCGCCAATGAGTCCTAGACCAACGTATAGTTAACATGGGAAACAAACTTCAAATTGGCTCCCAAGTTCAATGGTAATAGCAAGAAAAATATTTTCATCATTAAGTGTAAATGTAAGTTGTAAAAATACATGATGGAAAGAGATGTCTTAGCAAATAAAAATAAATATGTCGATACTAAATAAGTTTTTGATAGTTACATTCTCTGGTGATAGCAAAACACTTTTCAATTTTCACTCCACTACCAATAACTTAATACTTACATATTTTGATACTATATGACCTTCGCTATACATATTTCTTGAGAAGATTACTATACCAAACTTAAAAAAGATCTTCTTTATACATAGGTTGACTTTGAAGAAAAGGACACCCATCATGATAGTGATATGAACTTTAGATCTCCCAATTGCCTTATGTAATGGTACAATGATAGTACGTATAGAGATTAGCCAATAACGTTGCATATATGCAGAAATTATAATGGGTCAACGTTCTTTAGGTATTATGTTAATGTAATAACATTGATTTTTAACATTTCAAAGATGTAGTGTTGTATCCATATCAATTCTTTACAAGGATTCTTTCTTCTTGTATATTCTAATATAATTAGTATCTTATCCCGTCACATAAATAATTGATTGAAGATTTACGTGCAACGCACGTACATAGAGACTAGTACTATATTAAAAGTACGAATGCCCTATCGAAATGTTGGTCGTCTTTTTTACCCTTGTGAATTCTACATTGGATATAATTGTAATTGTAGTAATTAATTTTTTTCTTTTAGGAGAAAATATAATTGCGTGCGCGTGCTTTCCTTTAGGTTTATGATTCTTTAGATTTTACTTTGTTTAGGATTCTTACCGTATTTTTTTGTATTTTTTTTTTGTTTCGTTTAGGTTTAGAATTCTAGACTAGACTAGATTTTTCTTAGTTTACAATGCTTTACTTACATTGTGTCTTTTATTTTCATTGTTACGTACGGTGTATCTTTTCTTTGTTTAATTAGGGTGAGGATTTCGTTTAGGTTTAGATTATCAATAGTAGGTTTTGTGTCTTTTCTTTCGGATTCTAGAATTTTAGGACCAAAATAATTTAGAATAAGATAGTCAATATGGAGGAGCTGACCATTTCTATAAAAGAAACCACAATTTTTACCCTTTTTATCATAAGCTCTTCATATTATCGACATCTATATAGATAAATTTGCTTGTGATTTGAGGTAAATTTTCTAACCTATAGCATGTTCTTAAGGTTAAGCAAATAACTGCAAATTGAAAAGTTGTCAATTGTGACTTTTGTTTATAATATCTGGTATATGATCTTTAGTTTTAAATTGACTTATTTACACATATTGTACATATTATTTCAATCATTGCATTTCTAACATAAAATTGGTTAGGCATTCTAAGTCATAACAATTGAAGATTTTATCAATTCAAGATTATTTTTGTTCAATGGTTTATAGCTAAAATTACTATAATTTTTATGCCATCTTTTTTTCTATGTTCTATAGTTAAAATTACTAATTGTTATGCCAGCTCAAGCTGCTCGTATTTGTACGAAAAAATTAATTTGATTACCTCTTTCACTTTAATATATTATAATTTCAAATTTGTGTTCTTCAAGAGTAGCCTTTGGCAATTAGCATCCCTGCATCTATACAAAATTATGATAGTTTTATTGGTTCAGGTAAACAATTCTTATTATCTCATAGATTTTATTTTATGTAATCTCTTTTATGCAGTACCTAATTTTAGTACGTCTTAAAAGGTATTGCCTTTGTTGCAGTTTATATATATATATATATATATATATATATATATATATATATATATATTCCTTCTTGTTGAGAGATATTGTGCGTAATATCAATTTTATTTAAATTATATGCTAATTCAATATATTATTGTTGGAGGACCGTCGTTCTCCAGAAGAAAACTGCAATATTGAAGGAGTCTAAATGTCTAACTCGATCAAACGTGATGACAAAATAAAAAGTTGCTAGCTTAATATTTTGTTAGTACGCTCATTCCGATTGGATCAAAATACATCAGTGCATTAGCAAATAATTTTTATTATATGTTCAATCCTTATTATGGGTTCAAGTATTTCCTTTAAATTTTCTTTTAAGAAAATTACAAAATGAACACTTGTGCGCACATGATTTCAATGATTGAATTTACAAATGAATATGTGATAATTAACATTATACGAATACAAGATTTTTTTAATAAAATACAGGTAGATATATAATAAATTAGAAAACTTACACAAATGTCCTAAATAATTCTCAACTTACCAAAACTAGCCAAGCACATATAAAAATTAAAAAAATCAAATAAATAAGGTTCTTTCTCTCAAAGAATCACATGCAAAAATTACTTTCCATGTTTTTAAGCGTAATTAGCAACATTAGATGCAAGACGGAAAAGAAATTTCATAAATGAGGTAGCAAATAAGGTGATGAAATACAAAAAAAAAATACAATATTCTAAAAATCTAAATAAAAAAGGAACTTTTTCAATGAGTATAGTTGAATTTCATTGAAAACATATAGATAAGTCAATATATAAAATTTGAGGAAGATTGGAGGTGATTTGGACTGGTTTAGTATCGAAATTAATAATTAAATCGAGTTCAAAAATTCTTCTGTGACACATGTATCTTATACACAGCTATACATGGATATACATGTGATACGCAATTGATACAAGTATGATACATATGTGATAAACAAATGATATACGGTGTGATAAACATATCATTTTTTTTTCATGTTCAGTTTTTACTTCGAACTTTCAATTCTAACCACCTCAAAATTTCACTAAATCATCATAAAACTGAGATTCACGCTCCTTAAGATGTACCCAATCTATTCTAATAACACCCACTCAAAAGAAAGTAAAAATTTGATATTTTTTGCTGCAAATAGCTTATTGGCTAATATTAGTAATATTTGGCTAATATTAATAATAATTTATGAATTGGTCAATTTTTGTAATGAGCTACTTATAAATGGACATAGCTGGAAGTTTCCCTAATAAATTTCTAAAATATTATAAATATATAATGTAACAAATTTAAGCTTAGTATACTGATTGAGATAATTTGAGAACTTTTATGTGAAAGTTTTTCCCTTTATTGAGTTAACTAAATAAGATCAACAATCGTAATTTTCAGAAATTTATATTTTTTTCTTTTACTTGTACTATATAACTCAAATATAGCTTTTCATATAATAATTATATGATTAAAAAACTTTACTTATTCAAACGGGGTACACGCGCAAAGCGCGTATCTGTCACGACCCGGATTTTTCATCATCCGGAGTCGTGATGGCGTATACTAATGTGAGCTAGGCAAGCCAATCTTTAACTGCATACTTCATTAACAAATCACTTCTTTTAACAATTATCAGTAATATCATGAAAACAACGGAATCAAATAAAAATACGAAAGACTTAAATTAATGAAACTGAACAATAATGCGGAAATCAACATATACCTCTACCCAAGAACTGGTGTCACATTACTCACGAACTTCTAAGAATACTAAATACAATCGTTTGAAAGAAAGATATAAACTGTTTGTCTTGGCAACATGAGATAACAGACTGAAATAAAAGATAGAGGAGACGTCGGGCCTGCGGACACCTGTGAGGCTACCTCGGTGTCTCACTAGACTGAAGGCTGGCTCCCGCGCTACTGCTGCTGTACAAGACTAGGATCTGTGCAAAAGAGCACAGAGTGTAGTATCAGCACAACCGACCCCATGTGCTGGTAAGTGTCCAACCTAACCTCGGCGAAGTAGTGACGAGGCTAGGACCAAACTCCAAATAAACCTGTGCAGTTCATATATATATATATATACAACGGAAAAGAGATACAGGAATAACCAGTCAATGCGGGAAGGGGAAACATGTTGTGGGGGGTGAATATAGTTCCGAATAGAAAGGCATCAAGTAAGGAAAGAAACAACATAACTAGAATATCAACAAGACAGCAGAAATCAACAATTTGCACGGCATCACCCTTCGTACTTTTACTCTCGTTCTCACCAAAACAATACACGACATCACCCATCGTGCTTTATGCTCTTCCTCACCCAAACAACAATCACAAGGCAAATAGGGTAAGGAAATCTAATACCTCGAAGTAAATCAGATAACAGCAAGTAATGAAAGAAACAACATAACTCGGATATCATCAAAGAAATCAAAAATCAACAAATGCACGGCATCACCCTTCGTGCTTTTACTCTCGTCCTCACCAAATCAATCGTATCTTAATAATGTGCACGACATCACCCTTCGTGCTTTTACTCTCTTTCCTCACAATATAGTCAATGAATATCGGTACGGAATGGTACATCGTACGACACGGCATCACCCTTCGTGCTTTACACTCTTTCCTCACAATAGCAAACAATGCACGGCATCACCCTTCGTGCTTTATCACTCTTCCTCACCTAAACAACAATCATAAACAAGGGGCAAGGGATTAAATAAATAAATATAATAGAAATCCCGACAAGGGAATACAAATAAACAGCTAAGTCCCGGCAAGGGAACAATTCAATAACTCTTTCTCTTTCTTTCACTTCTTACTTTATAACTTACTTTACCACTTGAGTCAATGCTCCAAAGGGTTTCATTTATCTCATATAATTTCACAATTCGTATTACCACTCGAGCCAATGCTTCTCGAATTTTAAAGATCACAATTTCTTTCACATGCTTTTTACAACATATAGAAATCATCATTTAGGCATGAAAGATACAACAAGATCAGAATATCCGCAATATAAAGACTCACGATCATGCTAGACACCAACGTATAGATACTTGTCACCATGCCTATACGTCGTACTCGACAATTAGCACGCAACAAATAAGACTCAACTCTTAATCCCTCAAGCTAAGGTTAGACCAAACACTTACCTCGAAGCTTTGAACACCACTCAAGCCTCAATTATAGCTTTACCCCCTTGATTCCACCACCAATCCGCTCGAATCTAGTCACAAGTTACTTAATTACATCAATAAGTACTAAATGAATCAACCCCAATGCATGCAAATGAGTTTTTCCAAAGTTTTACCCAAAAAGTCAAAAATCATCCCCGGGCCCACATGGTCGAAACCCGAGGTTCGGACCAAAACCCGATTACACATTCCCCCACGAATCCAAATGTATAATTTGTTTTGAAATCGGACATCAAATTGAGGTCCAAATCCTCAAATTTTTGGAAAACCTAGGTTCTACCCAAAACACCCAATTTCCCCCCAGAAAATCTTTGATTTTGAGTTGAAACCATGTTAAAAGAGGTTAATGATTGAAGAAAACTAGCTAGAAATGACTTACAATTGATTTGGAGAAGAAAGGTTGTTTGAAAAATCGCCTCTTATGTTTTTGGGGTTTTGTAAAGTGAAAATAGCTGAAAATCCCGTCTATTTATACCCCTCTCAGACCCTCACCGCGGACCGCATAAAAAGGACCGCGGCCGCGGAGCTCCACCGTGGACCGCATTAAACGGACTGCGGCCGCACAAGCCTCCCTGAAGACCTGCAGTTCAGCACCCTGTGCGGACCGCACAAAGGCGACAGCGGCCGCACAGTCTCCACCGCGCCCCACACAAAGGCGACCGCGGCCGTGCTGTCCCCTCCGCGGTCGCACGCGATTTTTCGCGGACCGTACTAAAGGGTTCCGAGATCTGCAACTTCCTGAACCTGCAACTATTACAAGGCTAAAACCATTCTGAAACACCTCTGAAACACTCCCGAGCCCTCGGGGCTCCTAACCAAATACATGCACTAACTCAACAACATCATACGAACTTATCTGTGCGATCAAATCACCAAACTAACCTCAAAACAATGAATTAAACCTCAAAATCAAGAGTTCTTCCAAAAACTCCATCAAGTTCAAATTTAGGATTTCAAGTCCGAAACACGTCAAACGACGTCCGATTTTAACCAAACTTTACAGAAACCTCTTAAATCACATATAAGACCTGTACCGTGTGCCGGAACCAAAATACGGGCCCGATACCAATGCGTTCTAATCAATTTTCATTTCAATTTTCCTTAACAATTTTAAAAAAACAATTTTACTCGAAAATTCATTTCTCGGGCTTGGGACCTCGGAATTCGATTCCGGGCATACGCCCAAGTCCCATATTTTTCTACGGACCCTCCGGGACCGTCAAATCACGGGTCTGAGTCCGTTTACCCAAAATGTTGACCGAAGTCAAATTTATTCATTTTAAACTCAAAACTTAGCATTTTTCAGAAAATTTCACATTTAAGCTTTCCGGCTACGCGCCCGGACTGCGCACGCAAATCGAGGCTACTCTAAGTTAGGTTTTCAAGGCCTCGGAAGCGCATAATGGATAGGGAAACAGGTGATGACCTATTGAGTCGTCACAGTATCCTAGGACTAGTAGTAACAAACGACAAATTTCCAAAGATTAATTGTTGTATTTTCAAGTATAATGTGATAACATTGATTTTCAGCATTCAAATGATTGTTATATTATTCCACTTTAATTGCTATATAACCGTATTTCATATAAAATAATTGACTAAATATTTACATGCAAAGTACGTATATCTATTTATATCTATATTATTATAAAAGCACGAATAATTTATGCTAAATATTGAGCGATGAAAATATCTCTAAAATATTGATCGACTTTTATAACCTTAAATATTTGTATAATTCAAGGACATAATTGTAAATCACCGAAGGCTTAAATTTTTCCCATTTAAGTTACACATAATTTAAATGTAGAAATTTCTCATAAAGCAAGTGATTTTTATAATTACTTATGAAAACAATATCAAAAATTGGTCGTCAATTGATTGCCTCCACCGATACTTCCTCATGTTTTATGTACAAATATTTTACCGCACAATGACGACAAGACTTTTAGCACTCCTCTTTGAAATTGTTCTTGCAAAGAGGAAACGTTTGGCACCTAATTATTAATTTGTTTTCTTTGCTTTTGCGTTCTGTTTTTCATACTCATCTTTATTATTTAACGGCGGGATTTTTTTTAAAATTTGTTAATGATATAGAAACTTAGACTTTCATTAGGTTTGTTATTTTAGACTGTGAGTTGAGCTTATGTAACGACCTGATTGGTCGTTTTGTCTTTTAGATCCTCGTTCCCCTAAATAAAACTTTTCGTACTTTCTTTAGCTAATTTACGACTTGTGGGGACGGTTGGTTCGGGAATTGGAAGAGTTTTGAGTGAAATATGCACATTTGATTCCTTAGGATTCTCTTAAAAGATTAAGTTTGACTTTGGTCAATATTTTTAGCAAATGGGTCCGGATTCGTGATTTGACGGTCCCGGAGGGTCCGTGGGAAAATATGGACCTGGGCGTATGTCCGGAATCGAATTCCGAGGTCCTTAGCCCGAGTAATGAATTTTTCTTAGAAATTGTTAATTTGAAGTTTTAAGGATTTAAAGAAACTAAGTAATGATTGATTTCATGTGTATCGGGCTCGTATATTGGTTCCAAAACTCGGTACAGGTCCGAAATATCATTCAAGACTTGTCCGTAAAATTTGGTGTCAATTCGAGTAGTTTAAGGGCGTTTTGGCCCATTAGAGGAAAATTAAGAACTTGAAGTTCATAAGTTTGATTCATTTGGTTTTAAAGGGGTGATTCCTAGATTTAGCATTGTTTCGAGTGTTCTGAAGGTTCGAGTAGGTCCATCTCGTGATTTCAGACTTGTCGGTATGTTGCGGGGTTCGGGAACCCCGAGCGTTAATCGGACGAGGCTCGAGTGAAGCGAAATTTTTTAGAAAGAGTTGATGCTTGCTGCTTCTGTCGTAACCACACTTGCGGTTGGTAGACCGCAGATGCGATCGTGCTATCGCAGAAGCGGCTCCGCAGATGCGGCCTGGAGACCGCAAATGCGGTCCCAGCTCTTTGGCCCATTTTCGCAGGTGCGGCCCATCTCTCGCAGATGCGGTCCCCTGACCGCAAATGCGGAAATCGCTGGGCAGTGAGGTTCATTTAATACGGGTTCTAAGTCATTTTTATCACATTTTCACTCCTCCATTGGGTGATTTGGGAGCTTTTGAGAGAAGGACTTCACCTAGCATCTTGAGGTAAGTGTGTACTACCTATTTCTAGTTTAATATCATTGTCTTAGGTAGATTAAACACTAGTATTAAGGTGAAATCATGGGGTTAGAGCAAATAGGGTTTTAATAAAACTTAGATTTAAGCACGAAAATTGTTATGGAAGTAATTAAAAATCATATATTATTGATCCTTAGGTTGTAGAGAACAACTTCCTTCGAAAAATCTCGGAATCCGGGCACGTGGGCCCGGGTCGGATTTTAGAAAACTTGTGTTAATGGTTGGGAGATTGCTTAAATAGCTAGGATCCGATCTTGGGAGTCTATATTGACTAGTTCTTACTTAATTTAATTAGTTTGGGATCATTCGGCGCTGAGTTGAGGGCTTGGACTCGTTCTTGGTATTGGAAGTGCACTTTGGAGCGAGGTGAGTCTCCTTTCTAACCTTGTAAGAGGGAATTGTCCCCATAGGTATAATAATTGAATAAATTGCCACTATATGCGGGGGCTACGTACACACTAGGTGACGAGAGTCCGTGCGAGGCTACTATTATGCTAAGTTCGGGTAGTCTAGGACCCATAAGCATGCTCCGTGTAATATACTTGTAACTTGATGCTTAAATTCGTATTCGTCTAAACCATGTTGATTAAGTTAAATAAGACTAGTGGTAGGAACCTTATTTTCCTTGGCCTTTTAAAGAGAAATTGAACATACCCGTGAATGACTGCTCTAAGAGTTATATACTGTTGTCTGCCTATTGCTGTGTTTAATTATGTTTGACCGCGTCACATGGTTGATTCGCGAGCGGGGTAATAGATGCATCTATGGTTCGAGCCGTTCGACCCTCGGCAGTACACAATTTATTTTATGTGGGATCAGGCCGTACGTCCCTCGGTATTACTTGCACATGTTCTTGCTCAATGTTTTCTCTCTGGACTGGGCTTCATATCTGCTTGACATATATATATGGTTATCCACGATAATATTTGGAAGGGAACTGTTATTCTACGCTCATTAATGCTTATAACTTGTGCTACTCCTCCTTATTATAAATTCTTCTCACATTAATTGACCCTAGTAAGTATCAAGTCGACCTCTCGTTTCTACTTGTTCGAGATAAGACGGGATACTTACTGGGTACATACTGTTTATGTACTCATACTACACTTCTGTACATAATTGTACAGGATCTGAGGCAGGTACATATGGCTACCAGTCTGGTGCGCGCCCCTGATTCATAGACCGAGACTTCCACGGTGAGCTACTCTCTTCCTATGTCGCTCAGCAGCCGGATGGAGTCTTTTTCTTACTTTTGTTGTCTATTCTATCTCAGACAGTAGGATAGAGTTACTCTTTTGTACATTTTACTTATTGCCTAATACTTGTGACACCAGGTCTTAGCACACACAGTGGTAGATATTTTTTTTTTTTGGGTTGTATAATCATTTGATACATTATTTAATGCTTCTGGTCTAAATTTTAATTTAAGAATCTGCTACACCTATTTTTGGTAAAGGTAAAACAAGAACTTAATTATATTTTTCCACGTTGGCTTGCCTGATAATGGTGTCGGGCGCCATCATAACCTATTATGAAAATGGGTCGTGACAGCTTAACTGAGCTAGGTTATGAACTCCATTAATGGAGCAATGTAACAGTGATGTGTAAGAGAGAGGAAGAAGAAGAAGAAAAAGAGAGAAATGTAGTGGGGAATTTTCTGTGTATTAATTGTATTTACAATAACATATACAACCTTGTATTTATTGTCACACCACTTTTTACCCCCCAAAAGATAGATAGATCCATATCTATCTATCTATCTATCTTTTGGGGGGTAAAAAGTGGTGTGACAATTTTGAAATAGGGATTATTTTTGTTATTCAGAATCGCCACTTGGAATTGATTTTTTTTTTTGTGTTCCAAGTCACCTTTTATTTGATTCCCTAGTCAAAGGAAGGTTTGACTCTTTATTATTGGTCAACAAAAATAAAGTTCGGATAAGGAATTCTGTTGATCGGGGAGAAGGTGCAAGGCATTCCCCGAGTCCCGTAGTTCTAGCACGGTCGCTTTATTGACTTAAACTTGGCTTGAATTAATTTTGGAGAAATTATGATTTATATAATTTTTCATGTTTTACCTATTCGCTTTTATTTCTTGATTATTAGAAAAATTATATAATATAATAAAATGTCATAATCACATTACGCAAGCGAATGCGTGATCGAGACCAAATTTATTGACTTAGTCATAACAACACTACGCAAGCGAATCCGTAGTTATGACAAAGAATTATTAGCACGTTATTACTAAATACAAAAAAAGGTGACTACACTTAAAGAAATTATTAAAATATTAAGTATCGTGCTACACAAGCATATCCGCAATTTTAGCAAAAGAATTAATTAAATTAGAAATTGATTAAAACTAGTAGAAGTATGTGATGACCTTTTAACTTGTTTTAGAACGAAATTTTTGTGTTCTGAGGCCTTGAAAACCTCATTTAGAATTACCTAGATTTACGTGCGCAATCCGGGCGCGTAGCTGGAAAGCTTAAATATGATAATCTGTGAAAAACGATAAGTTTTGATTATAAAATGTGTTAATTTGACTTCGGTCAACGTTTTGGGTAAACAGACTCGGACCCGTGATTTGACGGTCCCGGAGAGTCCGTAGAAAAATATGGGACTTGGGCGTATGCCCGGAATGGATTTCCGAGGTCCCAAGCCCGAGAAATGAATTTTTAAAGAAAATTATTTTCGGGAATTGTTTAAAGAAATTTGAAATGAAATTTGCTTAGAACATGATGATATCGGGCTCGTATTTTGGTTCCGATGCCCGGTACAGGTCTTATATATGATTTAAGACGTTTTCATAAAATTTGGTGAAAAACGGAGTTTATTTGACGTGAATTGGACTTCTGGTTGAGGAGTTATGGACTTTGAGAGTTCTTGATGAAAATGTTAAATTTTGAGGTTTAATTCATGATTTTTTTTCATGTTATTTTGATGATGTGATCGCACGAATAGGTCCATATGATGTTTTTGAGTAGTATGCACACTTGGTTTGGGGTTCTGAGGGCTCGGGTGCGTTTCTGGTAGGTTTGAGGATGTTTTAGGTTTAAAACTAGAATTTGCAAGTCTCTGAACCCACCAGTGCGGTCCGCGGTCGACCTTGTGCGGTGCGCGGTGAAGGTTGTGCGGCTGCGATCAACTTTGTGCGGTTCGCACAGGGCGCTGTTGTGCGGCCACAGTCGACTTTGTGCGGTCCGCACAGGGCGCTGATGTGCAGCCGCAGTCGACTTTGTGCGGTCCGCACAGGGGGTCTCAAAGGGGTATAAATAGACGGGATTTTCAGTCATTTTTTATTTTTCAAAACTCCAAAAACATAAGAGACGATTTTTCAAACAACCTTTCTTCTCCAAATCAATTGTAAGTCATTTTTAACTAGTTTTCTTCTATCATTAACATCTTTTAACATGATTTCAACTTCAAATCAATGATTTTCATGGGAGAAATTGGGTGTTTTGGGTAGAACCTAGGTTTTTTAAATTGGGGATTTGGACCTCGATTTGAGGTCCGATTTCAAAACAAATCATATATTTGGGTTCGTGGGGGAATGGGTAATCGGGTTTTGGTTCGAACCTCAGGTTTTGACCATGTAGGCCCGGGGGCGATTTTTGACTTTTGGATAAAAGTTTAGAAAACTCATTTTCATGCATTCAAATTGATTCATTTAGCATTTATTGATGTAATTAAGTAATTTGTGACTAGATACGAGCAAATTGGGGAATATTTTGTTTTACCTGCTATTCCCCGAAGCATGTTTCCCCCTCCCATCCTTACTTGTTTATTCCTGCTTTACTTTCTGTTGTATATCATATAACTGCACAATTTTATCTGGAGTCTGGTCCTAGCCTCATCACTACCTCGTCGGGGTTAGGCCAGGCACTTACCAACACATGGGGTCGGTTGTGCTGATGCTACACTCTGCACTTATGTGCAGATACCAGAGCAGTATTTGGTCAGCAGCAGTAGCTTGGGAGCCAGCCTTCAGTCCACCGAGATTCCGAGGTAGTCCTGCAGGCGTTCGCAGGCCCGACGTCTCTTCTATCAGTTATTTTGTTCCGTTATCATTGTATCCGAGACAGACAATATTCTTTCTTTCAAACGTTTGTATGTAGTAATCATAGATAGTCCGTGAATGTTGTGACACCAGTTTCTGGGTAGAGGCATATGTTGATTTCCGTATTATTTTGGTTTATTTCGTTTAAGTCTTCCGCTAAATCTCATATTCCGCTATTATTTAAATGTTTATCACCTGTTAAAGCACGTTGTTAAAAAGAATTAAAATAAAGAAGTAAAGAATTTTCTAAATTTCGTGGCTTGCCTAGCTTTTACGAGTAGGCGCCATCATGACTTCCGAGGGTGGGAAATCCGGGTTAGTATGAGATTATTGAATTAGAATATTAAAAGTTAATATCACGCTACACAAGCGAGTCTGTGAATGAAAAAGTTAAAAACGCGCCTATTAGTTGTCTAATGTTTAAATTAATTATTAAGGAGATTAAGTTATTAAAAAACATAATCACTAGAAAAGGCTATAATACTACTACGTGTGTTTAACCAAATATGACATTTAAACTTGGAATCTTATTAATTATTGGCATTGGGCTTGTTGAAGTTATTAAAAGAAAATTGGCCATCTTTATTGAAAGTATGGGCTTGCTATATTTAAAGGAATGGACCAACCAACTTTGTTTGAATCGGGTTGGAGAAATTCGGATTTTATTTTGGCCCACATGATTATCTATCTATATCTATATTTATATTTATATCTATATCTATACTATATTAAAAGCACGAAGGCCATATCGAAATGTTGTTCGCCTTTTTTATCCTTCGTAAGTATGTCTTAAATTGGATAAAACTGTAATTATATATAAACACTAATAATATATCTTTTTGAAAAAAACAATCCAATTAATATCGTAAGCATGTACAAATCATATAGGAGTCTTCTTCACATTCGGTGGTGTCCTACTCAAATTCTTTTTGGTTTATGAATCCGACATTTTGTATATTTGAAAATGCTTCTATAAAAGGAGTTACAATTCCAAAATCTTCATGAACTTTTTCGTAGTTCCAAGTTGCAGCTGCTACTAGATTCATTCAATCTCCAGCTTTGTGTGTTTCTAGGTTTTCTTTTTAAGCCAATTTGTTTTTCTTTCCATAACATCGTGTATATAGAAGAAGCAGAACAGAGAATTTGAGTTAGCATTGATACGTGTATTATGTTATTCACCTGGATTTTTGCAATAATATTCTGAGAGTACTAAGAATAGAGTCATTGATATTTGGTACTTTTTATTTGGTTGATTTATACAAATCTTTTTGCTGTCAGCTATATAAGTTGATGCTCTTCAAAACCTGTAGATGATTGGTTGGTGGATTAAATTATCTGTGATTGTGTTTATTTCTTTTGTAAATTACATTGATTGATTATTTTATATTCCTCTGCCTTTCATCAGTTAAGAGGATTCTCTTCTGCTTTTCATTGTTTCTAAATGTCCATGATCACTTGGAATCCTACCGTAAAGAGTAGAATTTTTTTGTTTTACATAGCAGAAACCCAATGCCACCGCCACTGGAAGTCCTCTTGATAAATTTGTCTAAGTAAAATATTTGAATTGGAATAGGAAAAAAAATCTAATACATATAAATAAAAGAAACAAAGGAGAAACCTATTCTATTTAACATATTGAGTTTCTTTGTTCTGTCTTTCTTTCCGATAATAATAGTTTGGGTATAATTTATAACTATATGGAAGTTGAATTTGTATCCTCTTTATCTCAAAATCACACTTTTATTTTATAGCTCAACGTTGGGCTATATTTGTCGCAACATGTTTTCTGAGGAATACCAATATCAATTAAAAAAAATCTGGTCATGACAAAGCAGCCGAAGCAACGTAAAGAAACGGACACTAAGAACATCATCTATGAAAATATATTAGGTAGACATAAAATAGCTAATTATAAATACAATATATTATACTTCACTAAATTATTCATTATTGCAAGTTTAGAAGTTACTTGATTATTTTGAGTTCAACAACTGACTCAATGTTAACATTCTTTTGTCATATAAATGAATGTTGCATTTATTATAACGTCTATTGCTAATTTATATTTAAAAAAAATTGTATATAATTTTAGTTTATTGACATGTGCAACACACGTACGCTATAACTAGTCTATATTATATTAAAAGCACGAAGGCCCTTAGCGAAATATCGTTTGCCTTTTTTACCCTTAAAAGAATAAAGCTCACCTCGGATAAAATAGTCTTTTTGATTATTTTCTTATTATTTAGGAAGAGTTATTTAATTAATTTCCTACTCTTTAGGAATAGTCATTTAATTATTCTCTTACCATTTATAATATTAATAATATTCCAATTCCTTTCCGCTCTGAAATTTTAAGTGCTTTCAGTCCATATTAATAAAGTTTCCTTCATTTTCAACTCATTGCGTTTACTTTCTCCATATATATGTAGGAGCTAAATTGGTTTTTAGTTAGTTTTTTATCTATATTTATATATAACTATGCTATTATAAATTTTCCCCTATTTTATGTTAATTCCAACAGGATATAAAGGATATTTTCAATAATTTGGTCTTCATAAAAACTATTATCTATATATCTATATATAACTATACTATTATAATTTTTTCCTATTTTATGTTAATTCCAACAGGATATAAAGAATTTTTTCAATAATTTGGTCTTCATAAAAAAATATTTATATAACTTTTTGAAATGAGCAAAATATATAAAATACTTAGAGATCAAACAATGAATATAATGAAATAATAGAATTTTTAAAAACTTATTATAACTGCAATTTTATTTAACATTTAGGATATTATAGTTGTGCTACATAGTTCAAATAAGATGAGAATTTATATTAGATAAAATTTTGATTGATTTTAAAGTTCTAAATATTAAGAGTCCTAGATGGTTCATATTAGAAATTATTTAATAAGGAAAAATTTATTTAATAATCAAGCCGCACAAACTAAAAATATACCTAGATGATAATTTTATGGTGCAATTTCTTTTTTTTTTTAAATAAAAAAATAATTGATCTATATGTCACGCATGGGCTTAGTGCTTTTATAATAGTATAGATAGTTAGAACTAAGACAAATTAATTTTATATAAATAATTATCTTAGTAGAATAAAAAACACACATAGAAGTTTTGTGTGAAAAATGATGTTTGATTATCTGGATATATAATAATATTTCCATTTCTCTTTAATCAAACACTCCTTCTAGAAAGTTTATTTATCAAAATGTAAATAAACATTCTAATAAATACTATAATTAGAATAATTTGTATTAATATCCACAATTATTATACTTTTTATCTCAACATTAAATTTTAGGAATAATTTTGAAATGATACAAAACAATTATACATTAAATATATGTAGCTCAATAATATTTATAGAATATTTTAAAGTTTTATAGTTATTGAGATGGGGTGCACGCGCAGAGCGCGTACCCTGAGACTAGAATTAACTAAAATGAAAATGTTGTTCGTCTTTTTTATCCTTTAAAACTAAAGTACACACTTGACAAAATAGTCATTATATTGCTTTTATTATTTTAGAACTTTAAAATTAACTAAAATTTTGCTATTTAATTTTTCCTTATTTAAATAATGTAAGAAGCCCTAATATTTATAAATATCTCGTATTTGAAATTTAAGTTTATATCGTATTTATTTACTTGCCATTTATTGCATCAAGGCCTATTTAGCTTCGATTCATTAACCAAGTAAAATATCACTTGGGTTAGTCTTCGGTTATATCTTTAACTAATGAATTGGTCTGTGCTTCGCGCAGTTATAGTAAATTTACGAATAATGTTTTGGGAATTTAATTAATTGAGATAGAATAAATAAAAGTTTTATTTTAAAAGCATATGAATATTAATTCTATAAGTTTATTATTACAAATATAATATTTTATCGTCGAAGACAGCTTGATCAACACGATGTGATTGTAATCTCTTCAAACGCCTCTGTTAAGAAGTTATTGATACACTGCTTAAATAAGTTTTAACATTTGAAGTTTATTTAACGTAAATTACAAAGAGCGGTCGAAAAGGTAAGCCACACTTTTGGAATGACAACCAAATTGCTACTTTGGAGGTTTAGCAATTTTAACCAAGCATAGATCTATGCCGTAAGGATACATTGGTGAGAGAATTTGTTCCAAAACATTATATCGAGGGAAAAAAGATAATGAAACCCCCTAGCCTTCCTTCACTATTTAAATAGTATTCATTATTAATATTTATTAGTAATTGTATTTAGAGACTTTGGGGCTTACCTACATCCTCCTGCTAAATTCCCTTCCTTATCATGAAATGAAATGATGTTCATAATAATAGTTCACTAATGTAATAATTCTTTAATATTTATTAATTAATTCATAATTGGATTTTGATACTTTTGAATATTAAAAAAATTATAACGTAATTTTCCTGCATTTTGTTCCATTTAAATGTCATTCCTAACTAATATTTTGACAATTGTAATAGTAATAATTATATGTGATAAATTTACAGAGTATCGAGCTTTATTGATGAGGAAAAAAAATAAAAATAAGAAAAGATACATATGTTTTCTAGTCTAAAGATGTGCCCTATAATCGATCTCTTCAAATACCAAAATTATATACATGAAGATAGATAAAAAATAATTATTATATTTAGAGATTATTGGGCTTTAATGAGGAGAAAAAACAACTAAATTTTTTTCCTAAAGTGATAATATATTTTTATATCTAGAAGGTGCCACACCATCTCTTCTTCATGACTATTCCCCTTGATATAACATTGCTATAAAAGAGGAAAGAAAGGAAGTAGACAAAAAAAAAAAAAAAGAGTGAAAAAGGTACTAAAAAAACATAAACAACCAAGTGTTGGGTGCGACTTCAAGAAAGTATTCAAATAAATAAATTCAAACAAATTTGTGCATTCATAATTAGATCTAAATTAAATTTTCGATCTCAATAGCATTATACAACATAGCCAAACAATATTGTACAATAAATTAATCAGGAATTGCGTCGTTAGTAATTTTTGAAGGAAACTCATTATGGGCATTTCAGTCATGACTTATGGGCAAATGAGTGTGAAATTGCTTGTTCGAATTTACTGACTGAGCATTGTAATTCTCCGCAATCACCTTCTCGATATAGGATCCTACTAATCAATCTTTGATATTTGCTATTCTTTTTCATTGTCGTTGATTTAGCAATGGCCAGTGATTCTCCTGCGTCATGGCCCTAATATATCAACATTGAAACTTCTTATAATTCTTAACAAATAAAACCACAAATTGATTAAGAATTACATAACCTTCACATAAAAATATTCAATGAATGTGAGAGACACTAATTTTACTACCTGAAAACCTAATACCACTTGCAGAAGTTACCCAAAACAAAAAGTGAAACAAAAAGAAACAAAAATCGTATGTAGTATTCCTTTCTTTTTCTATGTTTATTATTCATTTTTTTAGTTTTTTTTTCTTTTCGTTTCTTCTTTATTTTTTTTCCATTCAGTGTACTTGTCTCCCCCCAACCACCAATTCTTTTTCTCATCACGCTGAATCTGTTCTCTACTCCAAAATAAATTTTACAAACTTACTTGTATTCCTCAATAACTCCTCATACAATTTAAATATTTACACTCTTTATACATAATAAAGGAGTAGAAGAAACAACTAACATTTAGCATTGGCAACATCCTCACGCTATCACGCGATTTCATAGATATTTTGAGATGTGATCATGGGTGCTTCTTATTCATTAAATTCCTTGGAAAAATGAGATTCAGTCCACACATGCAGTGTTTTTTTTTCTTGATATAAAAGTTTGTAAAATTCATTAATTATGATAATCAAAATTTTGCTCACTGTAAAAATCATTTAGGAAGTGATATACATCTTCAAAAAGCTATACTGATGAATGAATTCGTTACCTGAGACTGTTAAGTTCCTTTTGCAATGATCAATCTGGAACTATTATATCCGTGCAAAAAATTTGTTCGTTCAATTATAGTGAGATCTTGTGTTCCCATGGCTAACATTTATACCCTTTTAATCCTTTCCGTTTCAACTTCTTATTAACGTTACAAATCCAGCGTGATATTTTAAGAAGGTGACCATTGAACCTTTTAAGATAACACATAAATATGAGTATTCCTACAATTAGTGTAGTTTAAAGATCATAATAAAGTACGTAACTTATAAAGCTAAATGCATTATTGGGCTAATTTACTAAATTAAAAACAAAAAAAAAGGCAAAAAATTGAGAAAAAAGATAAATAAGAATCCTAGTCTAAGAGATATGCCACATCACTTTTTTTTCCAGCTTTATATATATATATATTGTCACGACCCGGATTTCTCACCCTCGGGAATCGTGATGGTGCCTACTAATGTGAGCTAGGCAAGACAATCCTTAACTGCTTACTCCATTAACAATTACTTCTTTTAACAATTATCAGTGATAACATAAAGCAACGGAATTAAATAATTATGCGGAAGACTTAAATTAAAGAAGACGAAACAATAATGCGAGAATCAACATATGCCTCTACCCAAGAACTGGTGTAACATTACTCACGAACTTCTAAGAGTACTAAATACAACCGTTTGAAAGAAAATATAAACTGTTTGTCTTGAATACATGAGATAACAGACTGAAATAAAAGATAGAGGAGACGTCGGGCCTGCGGACGCCTGCAAGGCTACCTCGGTGTCTCACTGGACTGAAGGCTGGCTCTCGTGCTACTGCTGCTGTCCAAGACCTGGATCTGTGCAAAAGAGCACAGAGTGTAGCATCAGCACAACCGACCCCATGCACTGGTAAGTGTCTAGCCTAACACCGGCGAGGTAGTGACGAGGCTAGGACTAGACTCCAGATAAACCTGTGCAGTTATACAAGATACGACGAAAAAGTAAACAAGTAATAAGCAGTTAAAGCTGGGGAAGGGAAACATGCTCCGGGGATAGCAGTTAAAAGAAAATAACAGGGAATAATAAGGAAGCTAGCAATATAACTTCTATCACAAATGAAGAAAAAATAAAGGCAACTTTCACTTTCAGTTTCATCTTGTTGCAGGCGTGCAACCCGATCCCATTTCTTATATCTCGTGGTAGGCGTACCACCCGCTCCCATTTTATTATTTCTCGTGGTAGGCGTACCACCCGCTCCCATTTCATTATATCTTGTGGTAGGCGTACCACCCGCTCCTATTTCATAATATCTTGTGGTAGGCGTACCACCTGCTCCCATTTCATGATATCTTGTGGTAGGCGTACCACCCTCTCCCATTTCATAATATCTTGTGGTAGGCTTACCACCCTATCCCATTTCATAATATCTTGTGGTAGGCGTACCGCCCGCTTCCATTTTATAATATCTTGTGGTAGGCGTAGCACCCGCTCCCATTTCATCATACAATTACAAGAAATCCCGGCAAGGGAACATAAGCGATGTAATAACCTCCTGGCGAGGGAACAAAAGCAATATAATAGTTTCCCGGCAAGGGAACAAAGATATCAAAACAATCATCCCAGCAAGGGAGAATCAACTATAACCAATCTTAACTTAGCTTGTACTCAGCCCAAATAATGACAATGCTCAAACATAAATAAGATCTGCGAGGATAGAACAATTCTTTGCGCAATATAGAAGATCATTAATTAAAGCATCTGAAATGTCATTTAAGGACACAACCACTTTCAATTTAAGACTCACGGTCATGCTCGACACCAACGTATAGATACTCGTCACCATGCCTATACGTCGTACTCAACAAGAAAAAAGTAGCAACTATGACTCCACTCCTAATCCCTCAAACTAAGGTTAGACCATACACTTACCTCGATGCCTTGAACACCACTCAAGTCTCAATTATAGCTTTACCTCTTGATTCCACCACCAATCCGCTCGAATCTAGTCATAAGTTACTTAATTACATCAATAAATGCTAAATGAGTCAACCCCAATGCATGAAAATAAGTTTTACAAGGTTTTACCCAAAAAGGTCAAAAATGCCCCCAGGCCCACGTGGTCGAAACTCGAGGTTCGGACCAAAACTCGGTTACCCATTCCCCCACAAATCCAAATATATGATTTTTTTTTTGAAATCGGACCTCAAATTGAGGTCCAAATCCCCAATTTTAGAAAACCTAGGTTCTACCCAAAACACCCAATTTCCCCGTGAAAATCTTTGATTTGAAGTTGAAATCATGTTAAAAGATGTTAAGAAATGAAGAAAATGAGTTAGAAATCACTTACCAATCGTTTTGGAGAAGAAAGGTTGTTTAGAATATCGCCTCTTACATTTTGGGGTTTTGAAAAGTGCAAAAATAACTGAAATTCACGTGAATTTATACCCTTCTGAAACTCCCTGTGCGGACTGCGCTAAAAGGACCACGACCGCACAGGCCTCCCTGAAGACCTGCAGATCATAGCCCCGTGCGGACCGCACAAAGCCGATCGCGGCCGCACAGCATCCACCGTAGACCGCTCAAAGGCGATCGCGGCCGCACGCGATTTCTTGCGGACCGCGCAAGAGGGTTCAGAGACCTGCAATATTTCCTGAACCTGCAACATCTGATCTTTTTAAGCCTAAGGCATCCCGGAACCTACTCGAAACTTACCCGAGCCCTCGAAACTCTAACCCAAGTATATACACAACCTCAAAAACATTCTACAAACATATTCGTGTGATCAAATCACCAATATAACATCATGAACATCGAATCACGCCTCAAGATCAATGAATTTTTCTCAGATTTCATTTTAAACATCAATTTCCCAATTAGGGTCAGGATCACGTCAAACGACGTCCATTTTTAACCAAACTTTACAGGAGTGATTTAAAACATATATAAGACTTGTACCGGGTGCCGAAACCAAAATACTGGCTCGATACCAGCACGTTCTAAGCAATTTTCATTTCAATTTTCTTTAACAATTTTAGAAAATAATTTTACTCAAAAATTCATTTCTCGAGCTTGGGACCTCGGAATCCGATTCCGGGCATACGCCCAAGTCCCATATTTTCCTACGGACCCTCCGAGACCATCAAATCGCAGGTCCAGGTCTGTTTACCCAAAATGTTGACCGAAGTCAAATTTTATTCATTTTAATATCAAAACTTAGCATTTTTCACAGAATTTCATATTTAAGCTTTCCGGCTACGCGCCCGGACTACGCACGCAAATCGAAGCGACTCTAAATGAGGTTTTCAAGGCCTCGAAAGCACATAATGGGTAAGAAAACAGGTGATGGCCCTTTGGATTGTCACATTCTCCACCTCTAAAACAACCGTTCGTCCTCAAATGGACAGAAGAAAGAAGTACCTGAGTCGGGGAAAAGGTGAGGATAACGGTCTCACATATCGAACTCGAACTCCCAGGTCGATGCCTCAGGAGGCTGACCTCTCCACTGAACACGAACAAAAGGGAAAATCTTGGATCTCAACTGACAAACATGCTGGTCTAGAATAGCTACCGGCTCCTCCTCATAGGACAAGTCCTTGTCCAACTGGACAGTGCTGAAATCTAACATGTGGGATGGATCACCGTGATACCTCCAAATCATAGACACATGAAAAACTGGATGCACGACTGATAATCTCGGTGGCAATGCAAGTCTATAGGCCACCTCTCCCACTCGATCAAGAATCTCAAATGGACCAATGAACCTAGGGCTAAGCTTGACCTTCTTCCCAAATCTCATCACGCCCTTCATAGGCGACGCTCGGAGCAACACCCGCTCACCAACCATAAAAGCCACGTCTCGAACCTTACGATCTGCATAGCTCTTTTGCCTGGACTGAGCTGTACGGAACCTATCCTGAATAATCCTGACCTTGCCCAAGGCCTCCTAAACTAGATCTGTACCCAACAACTGAGCCTCTCCCGGCTCAAACCATCCAACCGGAGATCGACACCGCCTACCATATAAAGCCTCATAAGGAGCCATCTGGATACTCGACTGGTAGCTGTTGTTATAGGCAAACTCTGCTAAAGGCAAGAACTGATCCCACGAACCTCCAAAGTCAATAACACAAGCTCAGAGCATATCCTCCAATATCTGAATAGTCCGCTCGGACTGACCATCCGTCTGAGGATGAAATGTTGTACTCAACAACCTGGGTGCCCAACTCTCGCTGAACCGCTCTCCATAAATGTGAAGTAAACTACGTACCTTGGTCCTAAATGATAGATACCGGCACACCATGAAGGCGAACAATCTCCCGGATATAGATCTTAGCTAACCTCTCGGATAAATAGGAGACTACCACAGGAATGAAATGCGCTGACTTGGTCAGCCTATCAACAATGACCCAAACTGCATCGAACTTCTTCTGGGTCAACGGAAGTCCAGTAACGAAGTCCATAGTGATCCTCTCCCACTTCCACTCAGGAAACTCAATCCTCTGAAATAAACCACCAGGCCTCTGATGCTCATACTTAACCTACTGACAATTCAAACACCGTGCCACATAGACCACAATATCCTTCTTCATTCTACGCCACCAATAATGCTGCCGCAAATTCTGATACATCTTCTCGGTGCCCAGATAAATAGAGTACCGGGAACTATGGGCCTCCTCTAAAATCAACTCTCGAAGCCCACCCACATTAGGCAGACAAACTCGCCCCTGCAGTCTCAAAACTCCATCAGCATCTAAGGTGACCTGCTTGGCACCTCCGCACTGCACCGTGTCTCTACGGACACACAAATGGGGATCATCATACTGTCGATCACGAATACGCTCCAATAAAGAAGAACGAGCTACCGTGCAACCTAATACTCGACTAGGCTCAGAAATATCCAATATCACAAATCGATTGGCCAAAGCCTGAACATCTAAAGAAAACGGCCTCTCACCGACTAGAATATAAGCAAGACTGCACATACTGGCTGACTTCCTACTCAAAGCATCGGCCACCACGTTGGCCTTCCCCGAGTGATATAAAATGGTGACATCATAATCTTTCAACAATTCCAACCACCTTCTCTGCCTCAAATTCAACTCCTTTTGCTTGAACAAGTACTGAAGACTCTTGTGATCAGTGTACACCTCACACATCACGCCATACAGATAGTGCCTCCAAATCTTCAATGCGTGAACAATGACTGCCAACTCTAAATCATGCACTGGATAGTTCTTCTCATGAATCTTCAACTGCCTCAAAGCATAGGCAATGACCTTGCCCTCCTGCATCAACACTGCACCAAGCACAATGCGAGATGCATCATAATAAATTGTGTAAGGCCCTGAACCTGTGGGCAAAACTAACACCGGTGCCGTAGTCAGAGCTGTCTTAAGCCTCTGAAAGCTTGCCTCACACTTATTTGACCATCTGAACTGGGCACCCTTCTGAGTCAACCTGGTCATCGGGGCTGCAATATATGAAAACCCCTCCACGAACCGACGATAGTAGCCTGCCAATCCCAAGAAACTCTAAATCTCTGTAGTTGATGCTGGTCTAGGCTAGTTCTTGACTGCATCAATCTTCTTTGGATCAACATGAATACCCTCGGTGGATACGATATGACCCAGAAATGCAACTGAGCTCAACCATAACTCACACTTCGAGAACTTAGCATATAATTGACTATCCCTCAAGGTCTGAAGAACCACTCTAAGATGCTGCTCGTGCTCCTCCCGGATGCGGGAATATATCAAAATATCATCAATGAAGACTATCATGAATGAGTCCAAATAAGGCCTGAACACTCGGTTCAACAGATCCATGAAATCTGCTAAGGCAATGTCAACCCAAATGACATAACCAAGAACTCATAATGTCCGTACCGAGTGCGAAAAGCTGTCTTAGGGACATCAGATGCCCTAATCCTCAACTGATGGTAGCCAGATCTGAAAGGAAAAGTTCAGTCTAGGGTTTAAAACCCTAATGCTGACTGAATGGAAAAGTTCAGTTTAGGGTTTAAAACCCTAATGCTGATTAAAGGAAAAGTTCAGTTTAGGGTTTAAAATCCTAATGCTGACTAAGCGGAAAAGTTCAGTTTAGGGTTTAAAACCCTAATGCTGATTGAATGGAAAAAGTTCAATTTATAGTTTAAAACCCTAATGCTGACTAAATGGAAAAATTAAGTTTAGGGTTTAAAACCCTAATGCTGACTGAAAGGAAAGAGTTCAGTTTAGGGTTTAAAAACCCTAATGCTGACTGAAAGGAAAAGTTCAGTTTAGGATTTAAAATCCTAATGCTGACTGAATGGAAAAGTTCAGTTTAGGGTTTAAAACCCTAATGCTGACTGAAAGGAAAAGTTCAGTTTAGGGTTTAAAACCCTAATGCTGATTAAAGGAAAAGTTCAGTTTAGGGTTTAAAACCGTAATGCTGACTGAATGGAAAAGTTCAGTTTAGGGTTTAAAACCCTAATGCTGACTGAATGAAAGAGTTCAGTTTAGGGTTTAAAACCCTAATGCTGACTAAAAGAAAAAGTTCAGTTTAGGGTTTAAAACCCTAATGCTGACTGAAGGAAAGAGTTCAGTTTAGGGTTTAAAACCCTAATGCTGACTGAATGGAAAAGTTCAGTTTAGGGTTTAAAACCCTAATGCTGACTGAATGGAAAAAGTTCAGTTTAGGGTTTAAAACCCTAATGCTGACTAAAGGAAAAAGTTCAGTTTAGGGTTTAAAACCCTAATGCTGACTGAAGGAAAAAGTTCAGTTTAGGGTTTAAAACCCTAATGCTGACTGAATGGAAAAGTTCAGTTTAGGGTTTAAAACCCTAATGTTGACTAAAGGAAAAAGTTCAGTTTAGGGTTTAAAACCCTAATGCAGACTAAAGGAAAAAGTTCAGTTTAGGGTTTAAAACCCTAATGCTGATTAAAGGAAAAGTTCAGTTTAGGGTTTAAAACCCTAATGCTGACTAAAGGGAAAAGTTCAGTTTAGGGTTTAAAACCCTAATGCTGACTGAAGGAAAAAGTTCAGTTTAGGGTTTAAAACCCTAATACTGACTGAATGGAAAAAGTTCAGTTTAGGGTTTAAAACCCTAATGCTGACTGAAGGAAAAAGTTCAGTTTAGGGTTTAAAACCCTAATGCTGACTGAAGGAAAAAGTTCAGTTTAGGGTTTAAAATCCTAATACTGACTGAATGGAAAAAGTTCAGTTTAAGGTTTAAAACCCTAATGCTGACTGAATGGAAAAAATTCAGTTTAGGGTTTAAAACCCTAATGCTGACTGAAAGGAAAGAGTTCAGTTTAGGGTTTAAAACCCTAATGCTGACTGAATGGAAAAGTTCAGTTTAGGGTTTAAAACCCTAATGCTGATTAAAGGAAAAGTTCAGTTTAGGGTTTAAAACCCTAATGCTGACTAAGCGGAAAAGTTCAGTTTAGGGTTTAAAACCCTAATGTTGACTGAAGGGAAAAAGTTCAGTTTAGGGTTTAAAACCCTAATGCTGACTGAAGGGAAGAGTTTAGTTCAGGGTTTAAAACCCTAATGCTGACTAAATGGAAAAACTCAGTTTAGGGTTTAAAACCCTAATCCTGACTGAATGGAAAAAGTTCAGTTTAGGGTTTAAAACCCTAATCCTGACTAAATGGAAAAGTTCAGTATAGGGTTTAAAACCCTAATGCTGACTAAGTGGAAAAGTTCAGTTTAGGGTTTAAAACCCTAATCCTGACTAAATGGAAAAGTTCAGTATAGGGTTTAAAATCCTAATGCTGACTAAGTGGAAAAGTTCAGTTTAGGATTTAAAACCCTAATGCTGACTGAATGGAAAAAGTTCAGTTTAGGGTTTAAAACCCTAATCTGACTAAATGGAAAAATTCAGTTTAGGGTTTAAAACCATAATGCTGACTGAAAGGAAAGAGTTCAGTTTAGGGTTTAAAACCCTAATGCTGACTGAATGGAAAAGTTCAGTTTAGGGTTTAAAACCCTAATGCTGATTAAAGGAAAAGTTCAGTTTAGGGTTTAAAACCCTAATGCTGACTAAGCGGAAAAGTTCAGTTTAGGGTTTAAAACCATAATGCTGACTAAATGGAAAAAGTTCAGTTTAGGGTTTAAAACCCTAATGTTGACTGAAGGGAAAAAGTTCAGTTTAGGGTTTAAAACCCTAATGCTGACTGAAGGGAAGAGTTTAGTTCAGGGTTTAAAACCCTAATGCTGACTAAATGGAAAAACTCAGTTTAGGGTTTAAAACCCTAATCCTGACTAAATGGAAAAGTTCAGTATAGGGTTTAAAACCCTAATGCTGACTAAGTGGAAAAGTTCAGTTTAGGGTTTAAAACCCTAATCCTGACTGAATGGAAAAAGTTCAGTTTGGGGTTTAAAACCCTAATCCTGACTAAATGAAAAAGTTCAGTATAGGGTTTAAAACCCTAATGCTGACTAAGTGGAAAAGTTCAGTTTAGGGTTTAAAACCCTAATCCTGCCTAAATGGAAAAGTTCAGTATAGGGTTTAAAACCCTAATGCTGACTAAGTGGAAAAGTTCAGTTTAGGGTTTAAAACCCTAATGCTGACTGAATGGAAAAGTTCAGTTTAGTGTTTAAAACCCTAATGCTGATTAAAGGAAAAGTTCAATTTAGGGTTTAAAACCCTAATGCTGACTAAGCGGAAAAGTTCAGTTTAGGGTTTAAAACCATAATGCTGACTGAATGGAAAAAGTTCAGTTTAGGGTTTAAAACCCTAATGTTGACTGAAGGGAAAAAGTTCAGTTTAGGGTTTAAAACCCTAATGCTGACTGAAGGGAAGAGTTTAGTTCAGGGTTTAAAACCCTAATGCTGACTAAATGGAAAAACTCAGTTTAGGGTTTAAAACCCTAATCCTGACTGAATGGAAAAAGTTCAGTTTATGGTTTAAAACCCTAATCCTGACTAAATAGAAAAGTTCAGTATAGGGTTCAAAACCCTAATGTTGACTAAGTGGAATAGTTCAGTTTAGGGTTTAAAACCCTAATCCTGACTGAAGGGAAGAGTTTAGTTCAGGGTTTAAAACCCTAATGCTGACTAAATGGAAAAACTCAGTTTAGGGTTTAAAACCCTAATCCTGACTGAATGGAAAAAGTTCAGTTTAGGGTTTAAAACCCTAATCCTGACTAAATGGAAAAGTTCAGTATAGGGTTTAAAACCCTAATGCTGACTAAGTGGAAAAGTTCAGTTTAGGGTTTAAAACCCTAATCCTGCCTAAATGGAAAAGTTCAGTATAGGGTTTAAAACCCTAATGCTGACTAAGTGGAAAAGTTCAGTTTAGGGTTTAAAACCCTAATGCTGACTGAATGGAAAAGTTCAGTTTAGGGTTTAAAACCCTAATGCTGACTAAATGGAAAAATTCAGTTTAGGGTTTAAAACCCTAATGTTGACTGAAAGGAAAGAGTTCAGTTTAGGGTTTAAAACCCTAATGCTGACTGAATGGAAAAGTTCAGTTTAGGGTTTAAAATTCTAATGCTGATTAAAGGAAAAGTTCAGTTTAGGGTTTAAAACCCTAATGCTGACTAAGCGGAAAAGTTCAGTTTAGGGTTTAAAACCCTAATGCTGACTGAATGGAAAAAGTTCAGTTTAGGGTTTAAAACCCTAATGCTGACTGAAGGGAAAAAGTTCAGTTTAGGGTTTAAAACCCTAATGCTGACTGAAGGGAAGAGTTTAGTTCAAAGTTTAAAACCCTAATGCTGAGTAAATGGAAAAACTCAGTTTAGGGTTTAAAACCCTAATCCTGACTGAATGGAAAAAGTTCAGTTTAGGGTTTAAAACCCTAATCCTGACTAAATGAAAAAGTTCAGTATAGGGTTTTAAACCCTAATGCTGACTAAGTAGAAAAGTTCAGTTTAGGGTTTAAAACCCTAATCCTGACTAAATGGAAAAGTTCAGTATAGGGTTTAAAACTCTAATACTGACTAAGTGGAAAAGTTCAGTTTAAGGTTTAAAACCCTAATGTTGACTGAATGGAAAAAGTTCAGTTTAGGGTTTAAAACCCTAATGCTGACTAAATGGAAAAATTCAGTTTAGAGTTTAAAACCCTAATGCTGACTGAAAGGAAAGAGTTCAGTTTAGGGTTTAAAACCCTAATGCTGACTGAATGGAAAAGTTCAGTTTAGGGTTTAAAACCCTAATGCTGATTAAAGGAAAAGTTCAGTTTAGGGTTTAAAACCCTAATGCTGACTGAATGAAAGAGTTCAGTTTAGGGTTTAAAACCCTAATGTTGACTGAAGGGAAAAAGTTCAGTTTAGGGTTTAAAACCCTAATGCTGACTGAAGGGAAGAGTTTAGTTCAGGGTTTAAAACCCTAATGCTGACTAAATGGAAAAACTTAGTTTAGGGTTTAAAACCCTAATCCTGACTGAATGGAAAAAGTTCAGTTTATGGTTTAAAACCCTAATCCTGACTAAATAGAAAAGTTCAGTATAGGGTTCAAAACCCTAATGTTGACTAAGTGGAATAGTTCAGTTTAGGGTTTAAAACCCTAATCCTGACTGAAGGGAAGAGTTTAGTTCAGGGTTTAAAACCCTAATGCTGACTAAATGGAAAAACTCAGTTTAGGGTTTAAAACCCTAATCCTGACTGAATGGAAAAAGTTCAGTTTAGGGTTTAAAACCCTAATCCTGACTAAATGGAAAAGTTCAGTATAGGGTTTAAAACCCTAATGCTGACTAAGTGGAAAAGTTCAGTTTAGGGTTTAAAACCCTAATCCTGCCTAAATGGAAAAGTTCAGTATAGGGTTTAAAACCCTAATGCTGACTAAGTGGAAAAGTTCAGTTTAGGGTTTAAAACCCTAATGCTGACTGAATGGAAAAAGTTCAGTTTAGGGTTTAAAACCCTAATGCTGACTAAATGGAAAAATTCAGTTTAGGGTTTAAAACCCTAATGTTGACTGAAAGGAAAGAGTTCAGTTTAGGGTTTAAAACCCTAATGCTGACTGAATGGAAAAGTTCAGTTTAGGGTTTAAAATTCTAATGCTGATTAAAGGAAAAGTTCAGTTTAGGGTTTAAAACCCTAATGCTGACTAAGCGGAAAAGTTCAGTTTAGGGTTTAAAACCCTAATGCTGACTGAATGGAAAAAGTTCAGTTTAGGGTTTAAAACCCTAATGCTGACTGAAGGGAAAAAGTTCAGTTTAGGGTTTAAAACCCTAATGCTGACTGAAGGGAAGAGTTTAGTTCAAAGTTTAAAACCCTAATGCTGAGTAAATGGAAAAACTCAGTTTAGGGTTTAAAACCCTAATCCTGACTGAATGGAAAAATTTCAGTTTAGGGTTTAAAACCCTAATCCTGACTAAATGAAAAAGTTCAGTATAGGGTTTTAAACCCTAATGCTGACTAAGTAGAAAAGTTCAGTTTAGGGTTTAAAACCCTAATCCTGACTAAATGGAAAAGTTCAGTATAGGGTTTAAAACTCTAATACTGACTAAGTGGAAAAGTTCAGTTTAAGGTTTAAAACCCTAATGCTGACTGAATGGAAAAAGTTCAGTTTAGGGTTTAAAACCCTAATGCTGACTAAATGGAAAAATTCAGTTTAGAGTTTAAAACCCTAATGCTGACTGAAAGGAAAGAGTTCAGTTTAGGGTTTAAAACCCTAATGCTGACTGAATGGAAAAGTTCAGTTTAGGGTTTAAAACCCTAATGCTGATTAAAGGAAAAGTTCAGTTTAGGGTTTAAAACCCTAATGCTGACTGAATGAAAGAGTTCAGTTTAGGGTTTAAAACCCTAATGCTGACTAAAAGAAAAAGTTCAGTTTAGGGTTTAAAACCCTAATGCTGACTGAAGGAAAGAGTTCAGTTTAGGGTTTAAAACCCTAATGCTGACTGAATGGAAAAGTTCAGTGTAGGGTTTAAAACCCTAATGCTGACTAAAGGAAAAAGTTCAGTTTAGGGTTTAAAACCCTAATGCTGACTAAAGGAAAAAGTTCAGTTTAGGGTTTAAAACCCTAATGCTGACTGAAGGAAAAAGTTCAGTTTAGGGTTTAAAACCCTAATGCTGACTGAATGGAAAAGTTCAGTTTAGGGTTTAAAACCCTAATGTTGACTAAAGGAAAAAGTTCAGTTTAGGGTTTAAAACCCTAATGCAGACTAAAGGAAAAAGTTTAGTTTAGGGTTTAAAACCCTAATGCTGATTAAAGGAAAAGTTCAGTTTAGGGTTTAAAACCCTAATGCTGACTAAAGGAAAAAGTTCAGTTTAGGGTTTAAAACCCTAATGCTGACTGAAGGAAAAAGTTTAGTTTAGGGTTTAAAACCCTAATACTGACTGAATGGAAAAAGTTCAGTTTAGGGTTTAAAACCCTAATGCTGACTGAAGGAAAAAGTTCAGTTTAGGGTTTAAAACCCTAATACTGACTGAATGGAAAAAGTTCAGTTTAAGGTTTAAAACCCTAATGCTGACTGAATGGAAAAAAGTTCAGTTTAGGGTTTAAAACCCTAATGCTGACTAAATGGAAAAATTCAGTTTAGAGTTTAAAACCCTAATGCTGACTGAAAGGAAAGAGTTCAGTTTAGGGTTTAAAACCCTAATGCTGACTGAATGGAAAAGTTCAGTTTAGGGTTTAAAACCCTAATGCTGATTAAAGGAAAAGTTCAGTTTAGGGTTTAAAACCCTAATGCTGACTAAGCGGAAAAGTTCAGTTTAGGGTTTAAAACCCTAATGCTGATTGAATGGAAAAAGTTCAGTTTATGGTTTAAAACCCTAATCCTGACTGAAGGGAAGAGTTTAGTTCAGGGTTTAAAACCCTAATGCTGACTAAATGGAAAAACTCAGTTTAGGGTTTAAAACCCTAATCCTGACTGAATGGAAAAAGTTCAGTTTAGGGTTTAAAACCCTAATCCTGACTAAATGGAAAAGTTCAGTATAGGGTTTAAAACCCTAATGCTGACTAAGTGGAAAAGTTCAGTTTATGGTTTAAAACCCTAATCGTGACTAAATGGAAAAGTTCAGTATAGGGTTTAAAACCCTAATGCTGACTAAGTGGAAAAGTTCAGTTTAGGGTTTAAAACCCTAATGCTGACTGATTGGAAAAAGTTCAGTTTAGGGTTTAAAACCCTAATACTGACTAAATGGAAAAATTCAGTTTAGGGTTTAAAACCCTAATGCTGACTGAATGGAAAAGTTCAGTTTAGGGTTTAAAATCCTAATGTTGATTAAAGGAAAAGTTCAGTTTAGGGTTTAAAACCCTAATGCTGACTAAGCGGAAAAGTTCAGTTTAGGGTTTATAACCCTAATGCTGACTGAATGGAAAAAGTTCTGTTTAGGGTTTAAAACCCTAATGCTGACTGAAGGGAAAAATTAAGTTTAGGGTTTAAAACCCTAATGCTGACTGAAGGGAAGAGTTTAGTTCAAAGTTTAAAACCCTAATGCTGACTAAATGGAAAAACTCAGTTTAGGGTTTAAAACCCTAATCCTGACTGAATGGAAAAAGTTCAGTTTAGGGTTTAAAACCCTAATCCTGACTAAATGAAAAAGTTCAGTATAGGGTTTTAAACCCTAATGCTAACTAAGTAGAAAAGTTCAGTTTAGGGTTTAAAACCCTAATCCTGACTAAATGGAAAAGTTCAGTATAGGGTTTAAAACTCTAATATTGACTAAGTGGAAAAGTTCAGTTTAAGGTTTAAAACCCTAATGCTGACTGAATGGAAAAAGTTCAGTTTAGGGTTTAAAACCCTAATGCTGACTAAATGGAAAAATTCAGTTTAGAGTTTAAAACCCTATTGCTGACTGAAAGGAAAGAGTTCAGTTTAGGGTTTAAAACCCTAATGCTGACTGAATGGAAAAGTTCAGTTTAGGGTTTAAAACCCTAATGCTGATTAAAGAAAAAGTTCAGTTTAGGGTTTAAAACCCTAATGCTGACTGAATGAAAGAGTTCAGTTTAGGGTTTAAAACCCTAATGCTGACTAAAAGAAAAAGTTCAGTTTAGGGTTTAAAACCCTAATGCTGACTGAAGGAAAGAGTTCAGTTTAGGGTTTAAAACCCTAATGCTGACTGAATGGAAAAGTTCAGTGTAGGGTTTAAAACCCTAATGCTGACTAAAGGAAAAAGTTCAGTTTAGGGTTTAAAACCCTAATGCTGACTAAAGGAAAAAGTTCAGTTTAGGGTTTAAAACCCTAATGCTGACTGAAGGAAAAAGTTCAGTTTAGGGTTTAAAACCCTAATGCTGACTAAATGGAAAAGTTCATTTAGGGTTTAAAACCCTAATGTTGACTAAAGGAAAAAGTTCAGTTTAGGGTTTAAAACCCTAATGCAGACTAAAGGAAAAAGTTCAGTTTAGGGTTTAAAACCCTAATAATGATTAAAGGAAAAGTTCAGTTTAGGGTTTAAAACCCTAATGCTGACTAAAGGAAAAAGTTCAGTTTAGGGTTTAAAACCCTAATGCTGACTGAAGGAAAAAGTTCAGTTTAGGGTTTAAAACCCTAATACTGACTGAATGGAAAAAGTTCAGTTTAGGGTTTAAAACCCTAATGCTGACTGAAGGAAAAAGTTCAGTTTAGGGTTTAAAACCCTAATACTGACTGAATGGAAAAAGTTCAGTTTAAGGTTTAAAACCCTAATGCTGACTGAATGGAAAGAGTTCAGTTTAGGGTTTAAAACCCTAATGCTGACTGAAAGGAAAGAGTTCAGTTTAGGGTTTAAAACCCTAATGCTGACTGAATGGAAAAGTTCAGTTTAGGGTTTAAAACCCTAATGCTGATTAAAGGAAAAGTTCAGTTTAGGGTTTAAAACCCTAATGCTGACTAAGCGGAAAAGTTCAGTTTAGGGTTTAAAACCCTAATGCTGACTAAGTGGAAAAGTTCAGTTTAGGGTTTAAAACCCTAATCCTAACTGAAGGGAAAAGTTTAGTTCAGGGTTTAAAACCCTAATCGTGACTTAATGGAAAATTTCAGTATAGGGTTTAAAACCCTAATACTGACTAAATGGAAAAGTTCAGTATAGGGTTTAAAACCCTAATGCTGACTAAGTGGAAAAGTTCAGTTTAGGGTTTAAAACCCTAATGCTGACTGAATGGAAAAAGTTCAGTTTAGGGTTTAAAACCCTAATGCTGACTAAATGGAAAAATTCAGTTTAGGGTTTAAAACCCTAATGCTGACTGAATGGAAAAGTTCAGTTTAGGGTTTAAAACCCTAATGCTGACTAAATGGAAAAAGTTCAGTTTAGGGTTTAAAACCCTAATGCTGACTGAAGGGAAAAAGTTCAGTTTAGGGTTTAAAACCCTAATGCTGACTGAAGGGAAGAGTTTAGTTCAGGGTTTAAAACCCTAATGCTGACTAAATGGAAAAACTCAGTTTAGGGTTTAAAACCCTAATCCTGACTGAATGGAAAAAGTTCAGTTTAGGGTTTAAAACCCTAATCCTGACTAAATGGAAAAGTTCAGTATAGGGTTTAAAACCCTAATGCTGACTAATGGAAAATTTCAGTATAGGGTTTAAAACCCTAATACTGACTAAATGGAAAAGTTCAGTATAGGGTTTAAAACCCTAATGCTGACTAAGTGGAAAAGTTCAGTTTAGGGTTTAAAACCCTAATGCTGACTGAATGGAAAAAGTTCAGTTTAGGGTTTAAAACCCTAATGCTGACTAAATGGAAAAATTCAGTTTAGGGTTTAAAACCCTAATGTTGACTGAAAGGAAAGAGTTCAGTTTAGGGTTTAAAACCCTAATGCTGACTGAATGGAAAAGTTCAGTTTAGGGTTTAAAATTCTAATGCTGATTAAAGGAAAAGTTCAGTTTAGGGTTTAAAACCCTAATGCTGACTAAGCGGAAAAGTTCAGTTTAGGGTTTATAACCCTAATGCTGACTGAATGGAAAAAGTTCAGTTTAGGGTTTAAAACCCTAATGCTGACTGAAGGGAAAAATTAAGTTTAGGGTTTAAAACCCTAATGCTGACTGAAGGGAAGAGTTTAGTTCAAAGTTTAAAACCCTAATGCTGACTAAATGGAAAAACTCAGTTTAGGGTTTAAAACCCTAATCCTGACTGAATGGAAAAAGTTCAGTTTAGGGTTTAAAACCCTAATCCTGACTAAATGAAAAAGTTCAGTATAGGGTTTTAAACCCTAATGCTAACTAAGTAGAAAAGTTCAGTTTAGGGTTTAAAACCCTAATCCTGACTAAATGGAAAAGTTCAGTATAGGGTTTAAAACTCTAATATTGACTAAGTGGAAAAGTTCAGTTTAAGGTTTAAAACCCTAATGCTGACTGAATGGAAAAAGTTCAGTTTAGGGTTTAAAACCCTAATGCTGACTAAATGGAAAAATTCAGTTTAGAGTTTAAAACCCTATTGCTGACTGAAAGGAAAGAGTTCAGTTTAGGGTTTAAAACCCTAATGCTGACTGAATGGAAAAGTTCAGTTTAGGGTTTAAAACCCTAATGCTGATTAAAGGAAAAGTTCAGTTTAGGGTTTAAAACCCTAATGCTGACTGAATGAAAGAGTTCAGTTTAGGGTTTAAAACCCTAATGCTGACTAAAAGAAAAAGTTCAGTTTAGGGTTTAAAACCCTAATGTTGACTGAAGGAAAGAGTTCAGTTTAGGGTTTAAAACCCTAATGCTGACTGAATGGAAAAGTTCAGTGTAGGGTTTAAAACCCTAATGCTGACTAAAGGAAAAAGTTCAGTTTAGGGTTTAAAACCCTAATGCTGACTAAAGGAAAAAGTTCAGTTTAGGGTTTAAAACCCTAATGCTGACTGAAGGAAAAAGTTCAGTTTAGGGTTTAAAACCCTAATGCTGACTGAATGGAAAAGTTCAGTTTAGGGTTGAAAACCCTAATGCTGACTGAAAGGAAAAAGTTCAGTTTAGGGTTTAAAACCCTAATGCAGACTAAAGGAAAAAGTTCAGTTTAGGGTTTAAAACCCTAATAATGATTAAAGGAAAAGTTCAGTTTAGGGTTTAAAACCCTAATGCTGACTAAAGGAAAAAGTTCAGTTTAGGGTTTAAAACCCTAATGCTGACTGAAGGAAAAAGTTCAGTTTAGGGTTTAAAACCCTAATACTGACTGAATGGAAAAAGTTCAGTTTAGGGTTTAAAACCCTAATGCTGACTGAAGGAAAAAGTTCAGTTTAGGGTTTAAAACCCTAATACTGACTGAATGGAAAAAGTTCAGTTTAAGGTTTAAAACCCTAATACTGACTGAATGGAAAAAATTCAGTTTAGGGTTTAAAACCCTAATGCTGACTAAATGGAAAAATTCAATTTAGAGTTTAAAACCCTAATGCTGACTGAAAGGAAAGAGTTCAGTTTAGGGTTTAAAACCCTAATGCTGACTGAATGGAAAAGTTCAGTTTAGGGTTTAAAACCCTAATGCTGATTAAAGGAAAAGTTCAGTTTAAGGTTTAAAACCCTAATCCTGACTAAATGGAAAAGTTCAGTATAGGGTTTAAAACCCTAATGCTGACTAAGTGGAAAAGTTCAGTTTAGGGTTTAAAACTCTAATCCTAACTGAAGGGAAACGTTGAGTTCAGGGTTTAAAACCCTAATCCTGACTAAATGGAAAAACTCAGTTTAGGGTTTAAAACCCTAATGCTGACTGAATGGAAAAAGTTCAGTTTAGGGTTTAAAACCCTAATCCTGACTAAATGGAAAAGTTCAGTATAGGGTTTAAAACCCTAATGCTGACTAAGTGGAAAAGTTCAGTTTAGGGTTTAAAACCCTAATCCTGACTAAATGGAAAAGTTCAGTATAGGGTTTAAAACCCTAATGCTGACTAAGTGGAAAAGTTCAGTTTAGGGTTTAAAACCCTAATGCTGACTGAATGGAAAAAGTTCAGTTTAGGGTTTAAAACCCTAATGCTGACTAAATGGAAAAATTCAGTTTAGGGTTTAAAACCCTAATGCTGACTGAAAGGAAAGAGTTCAGTTTAGGGTTTAAAACCCTAATGCTGACTGAATGGAAAAGTTCAGTTTAGGGTTTAAAACCCTAATGCTGATTAAAGGAAAAGTTCAGTTTAGGGTTTAAAACCCTAATGCTGACTAAGCGGAAAAGTTCAGTTTAGGGTTTAAAACCATAATGCTGACTAAATGGAAAAAGTTCAGTTTAGGGTTTAAAACCCTAATGTTGACTGAAGGGAAAAAGTTCAGTTTAGGGTTTAAAACCCTAATGCTGACTGAAGGGAAGAGTTTAGTTCAGGGTTTAAAACCCTAATGCTGACTAAATGGAAAAACTCAGTTTAGGGTTTAAAACCCTAATCCTGACTGAATGGAAAAAGTTCAGTTTAGGGTTTAAAACCCTAATCCTGACTAAATGGAAAAGTTCAGTATAGGGTTTAAAACCCTAATGCTGACTAAGTGGAAAAGTTCAGTTTAGGGTTTAAAACCCTAATCCTGACTGAAGGGAAGAGTTTAGTTCAGGGTTTAAAACCCTAATGCTGACTAAATGGAAAAACTCAGTTTAGGGTTTAAAACCCTAATCCTGACTGAATGGAAAAAGTTCAGTTTAGGGTTTAAAACCCTAATCCTGACTAAATGGAAAAGTTCAGTATAGGGTTTAAAACCCTAATGCTGACTAAGTGGAAAAGTTCAGTTTAGGGTTTAAAACCCTAATACTGACTAAATGGAAAAGTTCAGTATAGGGTTTAAAACCCTAATGCTGACTAAGTGGAAAAGTTCAGTTTAGGGTTTAAAACCCTAATGCTGACTGAATGGAAAAAGTTCAGTTTAGGGTTTAAAACCCTAATGCTGACTAAATGGAAAAATTCAGTTTAGGGTTTAAAACCCTAATGCTGACTGAAAGGAAAGAGTTCAGTTTAGGGTTTAAAACCCTAATGCTGACTGAATGGAAAAGTTCAGTTTAGGGTTTAAAATCCTAATTCTGATTAAAGGAAAAGTTCAGTTTAGGGTTTAAAACCCTAATGCTGACTAAGCGGAAAAGTTCAGTTTAGGGTTTAAAACCCTAATGTTGACTGAATGGAAAAAGCTCAGTTTAGGGTTTAAAACCCTAATGCTGACTGAAGGGAAAAAGTTCAGTTTAGGGTTTAAAACCCTAATGCTGACTGAAGGGAAGAGTTTAGTTCAGAGTTTAAAACCCTAATGCTGACTAAATGGAAAAACTCAGTTTAGGGTTTAAAACCCTAATCCTGACTGAATGGAAAAAGTTAGGTTTAGGGTTTAAAACCCTAATCCTGACTAAATGAAAAAGTTCAGTATAGGGTTTTAAACCCTAATGCTGACTAAGTAGAAAAGTTCAGTCTAGGGTTTAAAACCCTAATCCTGACTAAATGGAAAAGTTCAGTATAGGGTTTAAAACCCTAATACTGACTAAGTGGAAAAGTTCAGTTTAAGGTTTAAAACCCTAATGCTGACTGAATGGAAAAAGTTCAGTTTAGGGTTTAAAACCCTAATGCTGACTAAATGGAAAAATTCAGTTTAGAGTTTAAAACCCTAATGCTGAATGAAAGGAAAGAGTTCAGTTTAGGGTTTAAAACCCTAATGCTGACTGAATGGAAAAGTTCAGTTTAGGGTTTAAAACCCTAATGCTGATTAAAGGAAAAGTTCAGTTTAGGGTTTAAAACCCTAATGCTGACTAAGCGGAAAAGTTCAGTTTAGGGTTTAAAACCCTAATGCTGACTGAATGGAAAAAGTTTTGTTTAGGGTTTAAAATCCTAATGCTGACTAAATGGAAAAATTCAGTATAGGGTTTAAAACCCTAATGCTGACTGAAAGGAAAGAGTTCAGTGTAGGGTTTAAAAACCCTAATGCTGACTGAAAGGAAAAGTTCAGTCTAGGGTTTAAAACCCTAATGCTGACTGAATGGAAAAGTTCAGTTTAGGGTTTAAAACCCTAATGCTGATTAAAGGAAAAGTTCAGTTTAGGGTTTAAAACCCTAATGCTGACTAAGCGGAAAAGTTCAGTTTAGGGTTTAAAACCCTAATGCTGATTGAATGGAAAAAGTTCAGTTTATGGTTTAAAACCCTAATGCTGACTAAATGGAAAAATTCAGTTTAGGGTTTAAAACCCTAATGCTGACTGAAAGGAAAGAGTTCAGTTTAGGGTTTAAAAACCCTAATGCTGACTGAAAGGAAAAGTTCAGTTTAGGGTTTAAAATCCTAATGCTGACTGAATGGAAAAGTTCAGTTTAGGGTTTAAAACCCTAATGCTGACTGAAAGGAAAAGTTCAGTTTAGGGTTTAAAACTCTAATGCTGATTAAAGGAAAAGTTCAGTTTAGGGTTTAAAACTGTAATGCTGACTGAATGGAAAAGTTCAGTTTAGGGTTTAAAACCCTAATGCTGACTGAATGAAAGAGTTCAGTTTAGGGTTTAAAACCCTAATGCTGACTAAAAGAAAAAGTTCAGTTTAGGGTTTAAAACCCTAATGCTGACTGAAGTAAAGAGTTCAGTTTAGGTTTTAAAACCCTAATGCAGACTGAATGGAAAAGTTCAGTGTAGGGTTTAAAACCCTAATGCTGACTAAAGGAAAAAGTTCAGTTTAGGGTTTAAAACCCTAATGCTGACTAAAGGAAAAAGTTCAGTTTAGGGTTTAAAACCCTAATGCTGACTGAAGGAAAAAGTTCAGTTTAGTGTTTAAAACCCTAATGCTGACTGAATGGAAAAGTTCAGTTTAGGGTTTAAAACCCTAATGCTGACTAAAGGAAAAAGTTTAGTTTAGGGTTTAAAACCCTAATGCTGACTGAAGGAAAAAGTTCAGTTTAGGGTTCAAAACCTTAATGCTGACTGAAGGAAAAAGTTCAGTTTAGGGTTTAAAACCCTAATGCTGACTGAATGGAAAAAGTTCAGTTTAGGGTTTAAAACCCTAATGCTGACTGAAGGAAAAAGTTCAGTTTAGGGTTTAAAACCCTAATACTGACTGAATGGAAAAAGTTCAGTTTAAGGTTTAAAACCCTAATGCTGACTGAATGGAAAAAGTTCAGTTTAGGGTTTAAAACCCTAATGCTGACTAAATGGAAAAATTCAGTTTAGAGTTTAAAACCCTAATGCTGAATGAAAGGAAAGAGTTCAGTTTAGGGTTTAAAACCCTAATGCTGACTGAATGGAAAAGTTCAGTTTAGGGTTTAAAACCCTAATGCTGATTAAAGGAAAAGTTCAGTTTAGGGTTTAAAACCCTAATGCTGACTAAGCGGAAAAGTTCAGTTTAGGGTTTAAAACCCTAATGCTGACTGAATGGAAAAAGTTTTGTTTAGGGTTTAAAATCCTAATGCTGACTAAATGGAAAAATTCAGTATAGGGTTTAAAACCCTAATGCTGACTGAAAGGAAAGAGTTCAGTGTAGGGTTTAAAAACCCTAATGCTGACTGAAAGGAAAAGTTCAGTCTAGGGTTTAAAACCCTAATGCTGACTGAATGGAAAAGTTCAGTTTAGGGTTTAAAACCCTAATGCTGATTAAAGGAAAAGTTCAGTTTAGGGTTTAAAACCCTAATGCTGACTAAGCGGAAAAGTTCAGTTTAGGGTTTAAAACCCTAATGCTGATTGAATGGAAAAAGTTCAGTTTATGGTTTAAAACCCTAATGCTGACTAAATGGAAAAATTCAGTTTAGGGTTTAAAACCCTAATGCTGACTGAAAGGAAAGAGTTCAGTTTAGGGTTTAAAAACCCTAATGCTGACTGAAAGGAAAAGTTCAGTTTAGGGTTTAAAATCCTAATGCTGACTGAATGGAAAAGTTCAGTTTAGGGTTTAAAACCCTAATGCTGACTGAAAGGAAAAGTTCAGTTTAGGGTTTAAAACTCTAATGCTGATTAAAGGAAAAGTTCAGTTTAGGGTTTAAAACTGTAATGCTGACTGAATGGAAAAGTTCAGTTTAGGGTTTAAAACCCTAATGCTGACTGAATGAAAGAGTTCAGTTTAGGGTTTAAAACCCTAATGCTGACTAAAAGAAAAAGTTCAGTTTAGGGTTTAAAACCCTAATGCTGACTGAAGTAAAGAGTTCAGTTTAGGTTTTAAAACCCTAATGCAGACTGAATGGAAAAGTTCAGTGTAGGGTTTAAAACCCTAATGCTGACTAAAGGAAAAAGTTCAGTTTAGGGTTTAAAACCCTAATGCTGACTAAAGGAAAAAGTTCAGTTTAGGGTTTAAAACCCTAATGCTGACTGAAGGAAAAAGTTCAGTTTAGTGTTTAAAACCCTAATGCTGACTGAATGGAAAAGTTCAGTTTAGGGTTTAAAACCCTAATGCTGACTAAAGGAAAAAGTTTAGTTTAGGGTTTAAAACCCTAATGCTGACTGAAGGAAAAAGTTCAGTTTAGGGTTCAAAACCTTAATGCTGACTGAAGGAAAAAGTTCAGTTTAGGGTTTAAAACCCTAATGCTGACTGAATGGAAAAAGTTCAGTTTAGGGTTTAAAACCCTAATGCTGACTGAAGGAAAAAGTTCAGTTTAGGGTTTAAAACCCTAATACTGACTGAATGGAAAAAGTTCAGTTTAAGGTTTAAAACCCTAATGCTGACTGAATGGAAAAAGTTCAGTTTAGGGTTTAAAACCCTAATGCTGACTAAATGGAAAAATTCAGTTTAGAGTTTAAAACCCTAATGCTGACTGAAAGGAAAGAGTTCAGTTTAGGGTTTAAAACCCTAATGCTGACTGAATGGAAAAGTTCAGTTTAGGGTTTAAAACCCTAATGCTGATTAAAGGAAAAGTTCAGTTTAGGGTTTAAAACCCTAATGCTGACTAAGCGGAAAAGTTCAGTTTAGGGTTTAAAACCCTAATGCTGACTGAATGGAAAAAGTTCAGTTTAGGGTTTAAAATCCTAATGCTGACTAAAAGGAAAAATTCAGTATAGGGTTTAAAACCCTAATGCTGACTGAAAGGAAAGAGTTCAGTTTAGGGTTTAAAAACCCTAATGCTGACTGAAAGGAAAAGTTCAGTCTAGGGTTTAAAACCCTAATGCTGACTGAATGGAAAAGTTCAGTTTAGGGTTTAAAACCCTAATGCTGATTAAAGGAAAAGTTCAGTTTAGGGTTTAAAACCCTAATGCTGACTAAGCGGAAAAGTTCAGTTTAGGGTTTAAAACCCTAATGTTGACTGAATGGAAAAAGCTCAGTTTAGGGTTTAAAACCCTAATGCTGACTGAAGGGAAAAAATTCAGTTTAGGGTTTAAAACCCTAATGCTGACTGAAAGGAAAGAGTTTAGTTTAGGGTTTAAAAACCCTAATGCTGACTGAAAGGAAAAATTTAGTTTAGGGTTTAAAATCCTAATGCTGACTGAATGGAAAAGTTCAGTTTAGGGTTTAAAACCCTAATGCTGACTGAAAGGAAAAGTTCAGTTTAGGGTTTAAAACCCTAATGCTGATTAAAGGAAAAGTTCAGTTTAGGGTTTAAAACTGTAATGCTGACTGAATGGAAAAGTTCAGTTTAGGGTTTAAAACCCTAATGCTGACTGAATGAAAGAGTTCAGTTTAGGGTTTAAAACCCTAATGCTGACTAAAAGAAAAAGTTCAGTTTAGGGTTTAAAACCCTAATGCTGACTGAAGGAAAGAGTTCAGTTTAGGGTTTAAAACCCTAATGCTGACTGAATGGAAAAGTTCAGTTTAGGGTTTTAAAACCCTAATGCTGACTGGTTTGGGGCAAAGTTCGAGAATGCTAGCTGATCTCTTTTTTTTGGATTTTCTTGTTTTAGTAGAAGACAAAAGGGGGTCCCGTGGAAACTTACCTTTCGAGTGGATTCCTTATTGTTAAATTGTTTCTGGTACCCATGTACTTTCTTCTTTGGGTGATACCTGCTTCTTGCACGGTTGTCTTGGATTATACCTGTTTCAACTTTTCAGACAAAGAACAATTGTTAGTTCGGAAGTGGCGGTTGGTTCGGTGACCTTGATCGTCCCCGTTGCTTTGTTGTGTTCTTATTTCTGCTGCGAAGTTCTGCCATTGATTGGATTCAAATGGCAAAACTCTTTTGATTGCTCAGGCTTGTATTTCCAGATTCTGTGATGATTTGCCTCGTAAGGCTCCTTTTTTTTTGTTTTTTTTTGTGTGTCCCGTTTTGCTTGGAGATTTTCAATGGGGATGTTATTGGAGGTATTCTGTGGGGATTTGTACAAAGGGAAGCTCTGTGAGGAAATATCTACAAAATGGATTCTTTGTGTGGATTTTTGTACAACGGGGACATGCTGGGGGTTTGTCTCAAGGCGGACTTTCCAGGATTTGTTGGTGTAAGCTTGCTGGGGGATTTTTACAAAAGGGACTCGCTGGGGATGTGCTGGGGAAATCCTTCTTTTTTTTTAATTAGTATTAACAAAGGGAAGACCTTGTGGGGATCTGTACAAGAGAGAAAATCTATGTGGATTTCGCTGGGGCAGGCTCTTTGGGAAATATTTACGCAGTGGATTCTTTGTGCGGATTTGTACAAAGGGAAACCCTGTGGGGATTTGTACGAAGCGTACTTGCTGGGGAAATTTCTCTCTTTCTTCTTTACTTCGAACGCAGTCAAACATCATGATTCATCAGGTTTGGATGAACGTACCGATGAAACGAGGTGCTTTCCTTCATGAAACGGAATTCCGTGAAACCAAACCCTTCCAACTGTTCTTTCCGGTATATTTGGAACTTGGGGTTAAACATGAAAGGGATTCGAAGAAAAACAAAGAAAGGAGAAAACAAATTTCAGAAAAGGAGTGTCCCTTTCGGGACGAGAAAGACTTATCTGAGGAAGACAATGCTGGCTTTGAATGGACATGACATGCTCTTTGGACTGGACGCCTGACCTTCAATGAACTTGCGTTTCCCTGAACCGGAACGGATCTGTGATTCCAAACCGGTGGAACTTTGCCGAGACCTCCTTGGGTGGAGTCATTCTTTCGGCCAACAACGCCCTTTGCGGGTTTTCCCTGGCTGACCTCTCTCATTTCTCTTCCTATCATCGCTTGATAGCACTCTTTGTGAGTTTTTACTAAACAAGCTCTCTCATTTTGGTTTCTCTACTCCCGTCGCCTCGTGGTGCCCGAAGGTTTTTCACCGATGAGACTCTCTCATTTTATTTCTCTCAATTTACAGTGTACCGGTCTTCATTTGTGACGTTTTTTGGTTCCCCGTTACCTTTGGTAATTGATCTGGAAGGCTTGTGTTTGGCAAAGAAAAGTAGATGATCTAAACCGCTTGACGTGCCCCGGTTTCAATTTCAGGGTGAATGAGATTTTATTGTTGGTGTGACTGAACCTCAGAGAGAGGCTGCCTACGTATCCTTTCGGAATCAAGTCAAACGTAGTTCAGGCTCTCGTCAATTGTTTTCTTTTTTTTAAAATTGGTCGCCGAAGGGATGTGACCGGCTCAAATGGCTTGTAGAGAGAGTTGGTAGTGTTTGGGAGTAGTGGGGAATAAAACCTTCGTCATTTCAAATGTGTCAGGACCACTAGAGTATAATTCAGACGTAGTATCTCTTGACTGCATCTGCATTTACTGCTGTTTCAGGGTCATTTCCTTCGATATCACCTAGATACAATGCTCCTCTCGGCAATATCTTCCTTATGATGTATGGGCCTTTCCAATTTGGAGCAAATTTCCCTTTCGCTTCCTGGTGATGTGGCAGAATACGCCTCAGTACCAGCTGACCTACTTCGAAATTCCTGGGTCGGACTTTCTTGTTGTAAGCACGGGCCATTCTTCGTTGGTACAACTTTCTGTGACAAACCGCGGCCATTCGCTTTTCATCGATCAAAGTCAATTGCTCTAACCGAGTCTTGACCCACTCGCTGTCTTCGATTTCTGCTTCGACAATGGTTCGAAGCGAAGGAATTTCTACCTCTGCCGGTATTACAACCTCGGTCCCATAAACCAAAAGATAAGGAGTTGCTCCTACTGACGTGCGTACCGTAGTGCGATACCCCAACAATGCAAATGGTAACTGCTCGTGCCACTGTCGGGAACTTTGGATCGTTTTCCTCAAAATCTTCTTGATGTTTTTGTTCGCCGCTTCTACAGCACCATTGGCCTTTGGCCGATAAGGAGTAGAATTCCTATGTGTTATTTTTGAATTGCTCGCATACATCTCCCATCAAGTGACTGTTCAAGTTTGTTGCGTTATCTGTAATGATAGTCGCAGGAATACCGAAACGACAGATAAGATTTGAGTGTACAAAATCCACTACAGCTTTTTTAGTGACCGACTTGAGAGTGACAGCCTCTACCCATTTTGTGAAGTAATCGATGGCAACCGGTATAAATCTGTGTCCATTTGAAGCCTTTGGCTCGATTGGTCCAATGACGTCCATGCCCCAGGCGACAAATGGCCAAGGTGCAGACATGGGATGCAGTTCTGTGGGAGGTGCATGAATCAAATCACCGTGCACCTGACACTGATGACACTTCCGAACGAAGCTAAAGCAGTCCTTTTCCATGGTCATCCAGTAATAACCTGCTCGAAGGATTTTCTTCGCTAAGACATACCCGTTCATGTGAGGTCCGCACACACCTGCGTGTACTTCGTGCATGATCTTTCTCGCCTCCTCGACGTCGACACATCTTAGGAGGTTGAGGTCCGGGGTCCTCTTGTACAACAATTCACTGCTCAGAAAGAAACCACTTGCATGTCGCCTAATGGTTCTCTTTTGATCTCCAGTAGCATGCTCGGGGTATTCTTGCGTCTTCAAGAACCTCTTGATGTCATGGTACCAAGGCTGCGTATTTGATCCCGCCTCAATTACATTGCAGTAACCGTGTCTTTCCCTGATTTTGATTTCCAAAGGATCGACGTGGGCGTTGCCCGGGTAGGGTAGCATTGAAGCCAGAGTAGCAAGTGCATCTGCCAGTTCATTGTGATACCTCGGGATATACCTGAATTCTATTGATTTAAAATGCTTGCCGAGGTCTTCCACGTGCTGTCGGTAAGGGATAAGTTTGACATCCCGAGTTTCCCATTCGCCTTGGGCTTGCCGGATAATCAGGTCAGAATCTCCCATAATCAGTAAGTCTTCGACATCCTGATCTATCGCCATATGCATGCCCATAATGCAGGCTTCATACTTAGCTGTATTGTTTGTGCAAAAGAAACACAGTCTAGCTATGGCGGGATAATGCTGACCAGAAGGCGAAATCAAAATTGCCCCAATCCCTACACCTTTGGCATTCACGGCTCCATCAAAGAACATCTTCCAAACATGAGCGTCCTCCGAGACCACTTCTATGGTGTTTACTTCTTCATCTGGAAAGTAGGTACTCAATGGCTGGTATTCCTCATCGACCGGATTTTCGGCCAAGTGATCTGCTAGCGCCTGGGCTTTCATTGTCGTGCGAGTAACATAGACTATGTCGAATTCGGTAAGCAAGATTTGCCACTTAGCCAGTCTTCCAGTAGGCATTGGTTTCTGAAATATATACTTCAGAGGATCCAACCTGCTTATGAGGAAGGTAGTGTGAGCTTGAAGATAATGTCTCAGCTTTTGAGCAACCCATGTCAGAGCGCAACAGGTTCTTTCCAGCAGAGTGTATTTGGCCTCATAGCCAGTGAATTTCTTGCTCAAGTAGTAGATTGCTTGCTCCTTCTTTCCGGTTATGTCATGTTGTCCGAGGATGCAACCGAAAGAGTTTTCCAAGACTGTCAGATATAAGAACAGCGGTCTCCCTGGCTCTGGGGGACCAAAACTGGGGGATTCGAAAGGTATTCTTTGACTTTATCAAAGGCTTCTTGACACTTAGCTGTCCATTTGATTGCCGCATCTTTCCTTAACAGCTTGAATATGGGCTCACACGTGCTTGTCAGCTGGGCAATAAATCGACTGATGTAGTTCAATCTGCCCAACAAACTCATCACGTCTTTCTTCGTTCTCGGGGGAGGTAGATCTCTGATAGATTTTATCTTAGTTGGATCTAGTTCGATACCTCTCCTGCTTACGATAAAGCCCAAAAGTTTGCCCGACGGAACTCCGAAAGCACATTTGGCCGGGTTCAACTTCAAGTCGTACTTCCTTAGTCTCTCGAAGAACTTCCTCAAGTCTTGGATGTGATTATCCTGCGTCCTGGACTTGACTATCACGTCATCCACGTACACCTCTATTTCCTGATGCATCATGTCATGAAAAATGGCAGTCATGGCCCTCATGTAAGTAGCCCCGGCATTCTTCAGACCAAACGGCATGACCCGATAACAGTAGGTGCCCCAAGGTGTGGTGAAGACAGTTTTCTCGGCGTCCTCTTCATCCATCAATACCTGATGATACCCAGCGTAACAATCTACGAAAGACTGTATTTCGTGTTTGGCGCAATTATCAACGAGGATGTGGATGTTGGGCAGTGGGAAATTATCTTTGGGACTTGCTCTATTCATATCTCGGTAATCTACACATACCCGAGTTTTCCAGTCCTTTTTCGGTACTGGAACCACATTTGCCAACCACGTCGTATACTGGACTACCCGAATCACTCCTGTTTTCAGTTGTTTGGTGATCTCCTCTTTAATCTTGTCACTGACCTCAGTTTTAAACTTTCGTTGCTTTTGTTGAACTAGAGGACAATCAGGATGAATCGGCAATTTATGAATCACTAGATCAACACCTAGTCCCGTCATGTCATCATATGACCAAGCAAACACATCTTTAAATTCAAAAAGAAGTTGAATTATCGCATCTCGCATTTTCTTGTCCGTGTGAATGCTTATTTTGGTCTCCCGGATTTCTTCAGGAGTTCCTAAATTAACTGGTTCAATGTCATTCAGATTTGGCTTAGGTTTATTCTCAAAATGTTCCAACTCTCAGTTTATTTCCCTAAAAGCTTCTTCTTCATCATATTCTGGTTCTGGGTTCATTAATTCACAGTTAAATAACTCGTTGTGATCTGGGCGTGAAGTCCGCAAGCATGTCATATTTAAAGCCGCATTATTATAACTGAAAGGAAAGATAAAAGGAAAAATAACAAAAATCAGAACAAAAGAAAGAATGGGAAAGCAATGATGATTTTTTTTTTCTTTGGGAAGTTGGAAGACAACAATGTTTACAACTTAGGAATGCAAAACAACAATTGAAAGGAAGAAAACATTCAAGTTATGTCCTGGAGATAACTTGTGACACAGGAAAGGTGGCAGGACAGGTCTACCCGGACTTCCGTCTAGTTGGGAATGGCGTGGCCTCCCAGTTTCGAAGTTTGGCGTTCGGCCTCACGTATAGCATCTCAGCAGTGCTTGTACCTTCACCTGGTTGAACCATGTGAGTCTCGTAAAGCATTTCTCTCATTGCCCCACATATCTCCTCGATTTCCTCAGCCGTGAAAACCTCATCGTCTTCTTCTTCGGTGTATCTTGGCCTGATGAAGGTTTCATATAAATCCGGCAATGGTCGAGGTAACTTCCAACCCTCATTTTTCCTTTTCTTTGCCCACTCTTCATCTCCTGGAGTGGGTTTGAAACCCAGTCCAAAAGGTTTTTTGGTGGTCGGCAAGGTGATACGTTCTGTTATTCCCTGTAGGGTTCGTCCAAGCCCTTTCCCTGGTCTAAATCCGTGCCGGATCATCTCTTTGGCCACCATAACCGAGGCATTAGACAAGAAAGGTTGGGGGCAGGGTATTTCCTCTTCATGCTGCTCTGTCAGTACAATCTCGAAAGCTTGATAGACCGTATGTTCGCTCCCTTCTCTTGGTTCAAGATATGGGATGGATGGGTCCCGATAAATAGCATGCTCATCTTCTCTATGGACCATGACCTCTCGGTCTTCGTACTCAAACTTCACCATCTGGTGAAGAGTGGAAGGAACAGCTCCTGCCGCATGGATCCAAGGTCTGCCGAGGAGAAAATTGTAGGATGTATCCATGTAGATCACCTGGAAGGTTACTTCAAACTCGACTGGTCCTATGACCAACAACAGGTTTATTTCCCCCATGGTATCTCTCTTGATGCCGTCGAAAGCCCTTACGCAGACATTATTGGGTCGGATTCTTCCGATCCCAATTTCCATTCTTTGTAGCGTGGAGAGCGGGCAAATGTCAACACCTGAGCCCCCATCCAACATTACCCGCTTGACATAATAGTCCTCGCATTTAACTGTTAGATGCAAGGCCTTGTTGTGTGCCGCTCCTTCTGGGGGTAAATCGTTCTTGCTGAAAGAGATTTGGTTGACGGCGAAGAATCTTTCTGTCATCCGCTCCAGTTGTTCAACCGAGGTTTCAACTGGCACGTATGCTTCATTCAGGGTCTTCAGTAAGATCTTTTGATGCTCGGCCGACCTCATCAACAATGACAGCATGGACACTTGCTCGGGGCACTTGCGCAGTTGATCTATCACTTCGTAATCCGGCATTTTCATTTGTTGGAAGAACACTTCCGCTTCTTCAACGCTCACATGCTTCTTTGGTGGGAAGCGCCTTTGTGTGGCGTTGTTCAGCTCTTGGGTATTTGAATACCTTCCAATGAAAGTATTTTCTGGAAGTTCTCCCATGACCTCTTTACCTTTGTACATTACCAAAGTCTTTTGATAATTCCACGGCACTGTGGACGGGTTTGTCATCGGCTTTTGTGGCACGCGTCCGATAACCACTGGCTCATTCAGCCGAAGTGGTTGAATCGTCCCCCGGACCACATAGGCCCCTTTTGGCACGTACATAGGTTTTGCCTTTTTGATCCCGAAGTTCTGCGTCTTCTCAGCTCGACCTCGTGGTATGTAAAGAACTCCATCCTTTACCGGTACCACTTTCTTCTCCACCTTCTTTTCAGGCTCGCTCTTTATAGCATTGGCCTTTTCCCCTTTTTCTGGTTTCTGTGCTGTTTTGGGCTTTTCCTTTGCGTCAACAATGGCGATTATAGCTTTCAAAGCAGGGTCGAATTATTTTTCTTCGCAAATCATTCCGATCAGCGGCCCATTATTGTGAGCAGGCAATGGATTGTTAGTCGTATTTGGGACCTCCTCGTCCTTTAGCACTATTTTCCCTTGCTCTATCAAATTCTCGACCACTCTTTTCAACGACCAGCAGTCATTCGTATCGTGCCCCTCGGCCCCTGAATGATAGGCGCATCTGACTCCAGCTTTGTAAGAAGGTGACGTCGGGTTTTGCCTCGTTTGAGGGATTGGTTGCAAGAAACCCAACTGGACTAGTTTCAGGAACAAAGTAGAGTATGGTTCACCGATGGGCGTGAAAGTCCGCCTTCTAGGTGGCTCCTGAGGGCGGAAGTTATTCTGCGGAGGTTGTGGGTTATAGTGGTTGTGGTAAGGAGGCTGATTTCTGGGAGGTGGAGCTTGGCCTCGGTTGGCTTGTTGCAGCGGATGGGCATAAGGTTGGGCATTCATGACCATATAGGGCTGATGAGCATATGCCAGATTTGAGTGGGGATAGTAGTGTTGTGGGGTTCTTTCCGGAAAACGGGGCCTGGGATGACGATATTCCCTTGCTTCCGAGGCTGCCATGGTCGTTTCTTCCTTTTTCTTCCCTCTTGCCATTCCTCCGGACCCGCTTTGGACGGCTTGGGAGGTCGCCCTTATGGCTGCTTGACTCAGAATCCTACCTGTTTTCAGACCATTCTCCACCATCTCTCCAATCTTAATCGCTTCCGTGAATGGCTTTCCCATGGCTGACATCATGTTTTGGAAATAATCGGACTCTTGAGCCTGGAGAAAAGTAGTGACCATTTCTACCTCATCCATGGGAGGCTTCACCCTCAACTCCTGCTCACGCCACTTAATAGCATATTCTCTGAAGCTTTCTGAAGGTTTCTTCTTCAAATTTGACAGAGAATTTCGGTCTGGTGCAATGTCGATGTTATACTGGAATTGTTTCACAAAATCTCTGGTGAGATCATCCCATATATGCCATCGGGACATTTCCTGGTCCATATACTATTCCGAGGCTATCCCTACTAGACTTTCCCCAAAATATACCATTAGCAGTTCTTCTTTTCCGCCGACTCCCCGTAATTGGTTGCAATATTTCTTAAGATGTGCAATGGGGTCACCGTGCCCATCGTATTTCTCAAACTTTGGGGTCTTGAAACCCACTGGCAGGTGTACGTGAGGGAACATGCATAGGTCGGCGTAAGAGACGCTCTTCTGTCCGCTCAAACCTTGCATATTCTTCAAACTTTGTTCAAGGCTTCTCATTCTTTTGGCCATCTTATTTTGTTCTGCAATTCTAGGGTTCTGATCTTGCCCGGGTGCAAGCTCGCACTGAGGCGGTGGAGGATTAATGTTGGTAGCGAACCTAGTTGGTTCCATTGAGAACGAGGGTGCTTGGAATGTAAAAGAGGATGAGTCAAAGCTTGGCTTGTACGTAGCAGGTTGTGCCGTAATCGGGCAGGGCAGTGCAATAAAGATGTTCTTGCTTGCATCGGTGGCTGACATTCGGGGATGTGGCTCAGAAGGCGATCCAGCAGAGAGGGCTGAAGTGGCTGGGTACCCAAATGGGGTAGCGGGATAATTTATGGGGATATTAGAAGTCCCGCTTGACCTGGAGAATAACTCAGGGAATCCGGGGATGTCACTTGGCGGTTATTTTCCGTTATTCCAGTCGTCCAGCATTTCCAACATACGGAGTCGTAGGATTCTATTTTCTTCCGCAGTTGCGGATTCAGGTGTGAGGACGGCTGAGATCGAGCTCTCCTCGGAAACAGGGATTGTTTGTAACGAAATTTCTGAGGACATTTCCACACTTCCTTTTGACCTGGTGAAGTAAGTGTGAGTACTGCTTCCGATCTTAACAATAGGTAGTTGAACACTTCTCTTTGACCTCGTGAAGTATGAGTGCGAGGCCAGACTTTCACCAAACCAACCGTCTTTTCCAAAAACCTGGAAGAACTCAACGACACACGAGTTGTTAAATCAAAATAAATAACAGATAGGCAACCTCACGTTGAGCATGATGCACCTATACAGTTAAGTGAATTCTACATGTTTGCGACGAAAGCATGCGTCATTCCGGCATTCTTTTTAGGCTTCCCTTTTCTTATCATTTTTTCTTCTCTTTTTGTTTTTCTTTTATGTTTTTATTTTGCGGAAAAAATGCGACCGGATCCGATGAGGATTGCCTACGTATCACGACGCCACGTGAATCATATCATTACGTAGTTCAAAAACACTAATGAGCGTAAAAGAAACACACCTTTTATTGTTGAAACGGTCTATTACAAACTACATTTTGCAAAAGAAAGACCAAACTTTGAAAATAAACCTAGACTCAAAAATAGACTAAAATCACTCTGATGGGAAAAACAGGCAGAAGATGCTAAGATACAGACTTGACTTATGAGTACATTATGGTTTTGAAAACTGGTGCCCGCGGGGCATCGTTCGGCCTCGCCGCGGTCCTAGGTGTGAGATCCCTCTCAAGATGCTCCAGTTCATGCATGGTCTGCTTGACATAACCCATCACTACCGAGAGGACGGTAACACTGGTCATGTTCTCGCATCGTAGACATCGTCTGGTGATGGCATGGGCAATGGCCTTGATCCTATCTCTGGTTTGCTTCTTCTCTATGAGTAGGCGTTTTATCTGATCGCTACACGTCTTGAATACCTGAGCATCCTGTATATGTTGATTCTTCAGTTGCCGTACTTCTGACTTCATCTAGGCCAACAAGTCGTACCAGTATCTGCTCTCAATTTGGAAATCCTTAGCCTGATTAAATGCTTTGGTCTCAAGTGCAGCCATCTCTCTCTTCATTTTAGCAACAGTTTTTTCGTGGTCGTTTTTCAATTGATTTAAGTATCGGCGATGCTTATCTGCTCTTGTATCCCACTGGGCCCTGAGCTCTGCTATGGCGTTTTTAGATTTCTCTGAACCTTCTTACCATTCCCTGACTTCACTTTTTAGCCTTTTTATCAACTGCTCGTCTGATCGACGCCTTGGCCGTTTATCCGCATCCATCCTTATCTGTTTAATCTAGGCTCTGAGCATTTCGTTTTCCTGAATCAACCTGTTCCGTTCTCCCAGATCGGTAGCAACTTGCACGTTGTGCTCATATTTCAGGCTTTCCACTTGTTGCTTAACCTGCTGATTTCGGCGCAATAGCCTCTTTCTTTTGCTAGCCAATCCCACTGCTTTTGCGACGATTCGGCGAAATTCAGGATGTGGGGTCTCTTAGCCGGCCTTTCATGCTCAAGTTCCCTTCTATACCATGCAAGGTAACCTGGAGCCGTCTCACCTTTGGCTCGATCCCGCAGGCAAGTATCTGATTTCAAATATTGACACTCACTCTAGATTTGGCGAATTTTCGCTTCTGGAAACTGTCCGTTAGGACTTATCTCAACTGCTTGAGTGCTAAGATCTTCCTCATGAGGTACTGTCTGGCATCTTCCGAGCTGTCTCAAAACTCGGCAGGGCGCGTAAGGTTGAATGCTCTTAAGCCCCATCAGTAAGAAATGAGTTTTAGCTGCCGGCATATATATGACCTCATCAACAGGCAACCATCCCAGCGTCCATTGTATTTGGCTGGCAGTAAGAGCTTGAAAGAACGAGGTCCATGCCAGGACTCCTTTGGGCAAACTGATCTATTTGGTTCTCGTGTAAAATTCTTCTATGCAAGTCTTTTCCGGGGAACCATGGCTCAAAATCTCGGAACGATGGCAGAGGTGCTCGGTCATCCACATTTGTAGGAGCAAGTTACAACCTTCGAAGAAATTTCCCCCAGCTTTACAAGCTGTGAGAGCTCGAAAAATGTCAGATACCACCATAGGCGCGAGAGTACTGTCACTTTGCGTGAGTAAAGTGCTGACGACCCCGGATATCTTCAAATCAATGTTTCTGTCTTTCCTTGGAAATACCAGAAGGCCCAGGAACATCATCATGAAGGCTACCCGTCTGTGTTTGTCCCACTTCTGACGAATACCTTTGCTGCACAGTTTGTTGATTAGATTATTGAATCCCTCTTCATGACCGTACCTATCATATATGGAGCATGGAGTGCAAAAACCGGCAGCCAGATCCGAGTTGTGGACCGTTCTGAGTATCTTCAGTGAATCTAGGAACCGATGCACCGTGACAGCTCTTGGGGCGACCAAGTATTTTTGCTTTAACGGAAGTTCATCATTTCCGATGTACCCAGCCATTTCTTCCAAAGTCGGGGTGAGTTCAAAATCAGAGAAATGGAAAACATTGTGCGCTGGGTCCCAGTAGGTAACCAAAGCTCTTATGATATCTCCCCGAGGCTGGATTTCCAACAAACCCACGAGACCTTTCAGATATTTCTTGACCTCATCTTGTCCTTCAGCACCTAGATCATTCCATCATAGCAGTAACTTGACAGGGATTTTGGTCATTATTGAAAAATGTTCATTTTGCATTGTGCTCATCCTGCACATTTATTAAGGCATTTTTAACGAAAATAACTTGACTCAAAATATTTTATAAGGAGGCAAGTTTTCGAACACGGCCTTTCAGCACTTCGGGGACGAAGATTTTGAGGCTGTGTGGGTCAATTGGATGAAAATCCTAAAAAATGACCCGAAGGTGGTTATTTATACAAAGTCAGCCTTCCGGCGTCCCTTTCGGGAACATTCGGCTATTTATGACAAAGCAGCATCACCTGATTTATTCGTGACAGAATCAAAATTTTGACAAGTTTTTTTTCTTTATTATTATTATTACTATTTGTTCGTTTTTTTTTTAGTAAAAGGTGGGGTTGAACCCGATGGGGGTTGCCTACGTATCTCACATCCGGTGAGAATCAAACCGGCGTAGTTCGGTACATCATGAATAGAGAAAATCAATTAAACCCAGAAAGCAAGAATATATTTTTTTTATTATTTTCTTTTGAAAAGAGATAAAGACTAAAGAAAATATTTATTATAATTTTTTTTTAAGGAAATATTTGGACTATTAGTCTGAATTTAGAAAGGAGGTACTACGAAAGAAACAACATTTTTTTTTAATTATGAATTTTCCGTTTTTTTTTCTTTTTGCTTTTAAATAAATACCTTTTTTTTGATTTTGAAAGTGATAAAAAAAGAAAAAAAAAATTTATATGTTTTTTTTAATAAATCAAACTAGAAGACAAAAAATTTTTTTTTAGGAAAATTCCGGCGAGGTTTTGACACTACTTGGACATTGGTTTTATTTTGCCAAAATAAGTAATTATCTCCCTACGCTGCTATTTTTCCCCCTTTTTAGAAACCGGTCAGCATGCGGAACCGAAGCAAATAAATGCGCAAAACAAATAGGATGCAGCAGGATGGTCTTTTCATTTCAGGTTGTCTGTCCTAGACGGACCCAACCCCTGTGTTGAGCCCCATAAGTCAAATGCAACATGATGCAAATAAACGTTCCTACTAGGGATCCGGCATGAAGTTTCGTTATACTAGGTTTATAACCTGGGCATTTGTTCTAGACTGTGTACCCGAGCAGACAACTCGAGTCTAGGAGGGGGCTACGTACCGGGGACCCGCGAGATCTTCTGGCTTTGTAACTTGTCCGACCTCTTTCTTATTTTAGGTATCGACACTAACAGAATAGGGAGTCTCGACCAGCGAGCTTCTCCCCGGAGGTAAGAAGAGAAGGGTTTCGGCACAGTTTATATGTACAGTTCAGATAATATCAAAGCGGTAAAAGACAACATTTAGCACGTTATGCAAAAGCATGTAATAAAGATCAGATAATAAAGCCAAATATAACAATTATTCTAAGCTCGAATTCTTGAACCCTGAACTAGTGGTTCTGGGTTAAATACCTCCCCAACAGAGTCGCCAGAGCTGTCACACCTCCTTTTTGTGCGCCCCGCCTCGAAGGGTAAGATGCGCGAGGGGAGTTTTTCCAATTTAAGTGACAATATTCGAAATGGGAATATTTATTTAATTCAGAGTCGCCACTTGGGAAAGGTTTGGCTTTTGGTGTCCCAAGTCACCGGTTTATCTTGAATCCCAAATCGAGGAAATTTTCGACTTTTCCAAATGAAGTCTACGAACCAGAAATTCTAAGTAAGGAATTATGTTGACCCGAGGGAAGGTGTTAGGCACCCTCGAATCCCGTGGTTCTAGCACGGTCGCTTAAATTGTTATAATGGCTAAATATCTGATTTAAATACATGTTATGACTTATGTGCTTTTATTAAGTTTAAAACCGCTTTTATTATTATCATTTATTTTTATAGAATTGCAACGTCATGAAAATGCATCTCGAACCACGTCACAATCAATGCACCCGTGGTCGTCGACACATTTTGACTCCGTTGAGATTTGGATTTGGGCCACATCAATGTGCACCCGAGTTTAAGGATGTAATTTTAATTGAGTCGCGCCTAAAGAGTCTAACGCGTTGTTATCTTTGGGGAAGGCAGTGAACTTTACTGAACGGTCCATCCCAAATTCTGAGCATTTATTATGATTAATTGTTGAGGGCCCCGCAATTTGCACTTTTATTTGGCGAGACTCATCTCATTATTTTAGAAGGGATATCCTAAAGTGATTACATTTCTATTATGTTCGTCTCTAACAATAAAAGGAAGAAAACGTAGGTTTCTAACAATAAAAGAAAGAACAACGTATGTTGATTAAATGGCCTGCTTCGCTAATCCTGACCTCTTATTAATTATCTGCTTACAAGGTGAAGAATGTTGTATCTCATGGAACATGCTTTTAATTAAAAAAAAAGAATTACATACGAGATTGATGAAACACTATGCTTACTCCGAACACTCTTTAAGCTAAATCTAGGTTAACTCATTTAAACATGATCAATAGAATTCCTTATTAAAGGATGCTACCTAAGGTACTCGAACTCATCTTAAACATGCCTAATGAAATTGCAACTCGAGAGTCTAAAAACTGTATTGCATTTTGGGGAGATTAAAGGAATCGTCCAACCTATATATTCGAAACAGGCTGAAGAACGAGTTTGAATTAACAACTATACTAATGGTTGCAGATTCCATGAATTATGGTTATATCATGTATACCATTAAAGGAATCGTATATTGTGGTTTAGATCAGCACAAGCTTCAATCAACTACAAACTTACTAATGTACTTCCCTATTGAACTATAAACTAGAATTTACACGAACTTGACAATATTTATGAAAAGGTTGTAAGTAAAACAACAGACAAGTACAACTTATCCATGGTTTTTCAATTCATGCTTTCCATTGTTACAATCAATGATACATTCTCTATTGAACTGCAGACTAAAACCCACATAACTTAACAATATTTAAAGGGCTGTGAGTAAAACAAACAGATGATTATAACTTCTCCATGGTTTTTCTATTCATGCTTTCCATTGTTACCATCAGTTATACCAATGTGGGGATTCGAAATGTGTACCTGGGAGTTGAATGTAATGGAAGAAGCAAGGAAGTCAGTAGCAATGGGAGGAATACCAAACAGCAGCAGTAATAGTAGGTAACAACCAAGGACAAATCCCAGTGCAAGATATAACTATAGCCGATGGAAAAATTGGCAAAAATGACAGCAACAAACAACGCAGTAGAAACAAAGCTCCAAGACAGACCAAATCCAGGAGAAACAAACAATGCAAATCAACCAATAAACTTAGCTGATACTCGAAAGAAAACAGAGTTGATTGAACAGGTTGAACAAACTGAGAATCAAACAAACAGTAGGAAGAAACAGTTTCTGATTTTCTGTATGTTTTTCTCCCTCGTAAGTGTGTCTGTATAAGCCTCTCTGTTTTTCCTCTCACTATCTCTTTTCTTTTCAAAATCCAGTGCCAATTTTCAGTTTTGAAATCTACTTGAGTTATCAAAAGAATTCTTTTCCAATTTTTCTTTTTTTTTCAGAACTTCAGTTCTCAATTTTCAGTCCCCCTTAAATCTGTCTGTTCTTTTTTTTTTTCTTTTTTCTAATAGAAATTCCTCACTCTTATAGGCCTAACATCAGCCCTTTAACAGCCTGTTATACCAATTAGAAAACCCTCCCATGTGCTGTTTTTCTCTTTTCAGTTTCCACTCAAACATTTAAGTATATCCCCTCCCATGATATTCCCTGACAAACATATATCTGGATGGGGCTTATTATTTCTAAATTAAAACAGGGCATGGACAGCAGGGGTGTGTTCTGACAGCACCTGTTGCCAGCTTATTTTAATCCTAAAAGGCCCCTAAATGCACATGTTGTGCAGAAGTGCACATGACCACAATTCAGATTGCAAATGAACAAAACAAATCTTTTTGATTCAAATTAATCAACTATAAGTAGCTAAAGCTTAATTCCTAATTGATTCAAACAATTCTCAACAGAAGCAAGTCAATTTGTTATTGTTCAGACAGCTAAAACTAATTGACGACACATGTCGACTCGACTATACTAATCATAACATGTACAATCGAAACCATGATCAGATGTCTAACAGTATCGAACACATGACTCGAATCGTACTGACTAAGCAAAACTGTACTGGGGAATCAGTTAATCAGTCAAATTTGAGGTTCAATTGATTGCACAGCACATACACATATACACATTATCAGTAAAAATAGAAGAAGGACTCAATCAAACACAGAGGTTCAGGCAAGGTGGACAGGACACAGTTGGTAAAATTCAAAACACAAATTAAACAAGACATTATGCCAACGGACAGACCTTTAATCAACACATGAACTGAATAAAGAAAAAAAGGAAAAACAAACTCACCTTAAACCTCCGAAAAATCAAGAAGCCTTAGGTCGGATTTGCACAGACCCTTCTTGGGGTTGAACGGACTTTAATCGAAGTGTTTCTCAAATGAGAAACACTTCGATTAAGGTCCATTAGACCCTAATCACTTGGCTCAAACAGACACGGACCAGGCTTGGGGTTTCTAGGGTTCATAGATGGTAGATTTGGGATTTGGGTTTCCATGGTTAGATTCGGACCAAACCAAACATGGTTTGGTCACGAGGGAGGTCCGGGGACTATCTGGTACGAAACTGGGGTGCATCGGTGTAAGTTGAGGTTCTGCTCGAATCTTTAAATGAAGATTCGAGCAACTAGGATCTGATTCGAGGGACAAGGATAACAGATCTATGCTCAGGGTAATGAGGTGGTCCTATGGTGTCAAAGAGGGGGTCACCGGCGTCCATGCCGCCGGCTTTCATGGTGAAGGTGTACAGAGGCGGCTAGGGTTTGGGGGACTGTGGTGAGGACGATGGAAGGTAGGGGTATTTGGATAGGGGGTGGGGTACGAGTGGAAGCTTATATATGGAGTGGGTGAATGGATCCTGGCCGTCGGATGAGACACGATGAAGGGCCAAGATCCTTCAGCTAACGGGAAACGATGTCGTTTTAGACTAAAGGGGGTTGGGTCGGTCCGGGTGGAATGGGTCGGGTTTGTTCATGGGTTATGGGGAAGTGATCTTGGCCGTTGATCATTCTGCGATCAACGGCCCAGATCAAGCACGACCCAAACGACGCCGTTTGAGATAGTTAGGGGCTGAACTGGACTGGACCGGGTAATTTTGGTTTGGGCTTGTCTTATTGGACTGGCCCAATCCGAAATCCCTTTTCTTTTCAATCCCTTAATTAAAATTAAACAACCCTAATAAAACCTTAAACAAACAATTAATCACACAATAAAATATATCACTTTATATTTACACGCGACACATATATTTTGCTTTTTTTTTGTTTTTTTGATGAAAAATACAAAAAGAAAAAGGGAAGATCACAAATAAGTACCGAAAATGCCACATAAAAATCCGAAAAATTATGCAGCAAGACCAAACCATTATTATTTTCTTTCTTTTGGAGTGATTGTCGCGTAAAACAAAAATCACGTGCTCACACCATCAGTCATTAGTACCGAGGAAAAGGCCAACCTTGCCCCATAGAGAAGATTCATCTCTAGATAATAATAATAATAACCTCACAACCACTCGGTACTGTATATGGATCATACGGCCCAGGGATGATTCATCCCAGAATATATACATTACTAACCATCAGTCTCCAGTACCGAGGAAACAAGCAAATCCAGCCTTATGGAGAAGATCCATCTCCATACCAAGGGCAAATCCATCCTTGAATATAATCAACCCGCTCACTAGGGTAGCCCCATACCTTAAATGTCACTCATAATTAGGCTCTCGGCCCAATAACATCCATTCCCAAGAAAAGAAAGGCCAATGAGAGGACATGGGATGCAACTCCGAAAGAGGCGAGTGAATTAGATCACCATGAATCTGGCATTGGTGACACTTGGGAACAAAACTGAAGTAATCTTGCTCCATATTAAGCCAATAATACCCAGTCTGTAGAATCTTCTTCGTCAAAACATATCCATTCATGTGCGGTCCGCAGACCCCCGAATGACCATGATCTGCTCCGCTTATGTGACATCTATGTATCTCAAAAAGTTTAAATTTGGGGTCCTCTTATACAGAATTTCCCCATTCAGGAAGAAACCACTAGCGAGCCACCTTATAGTTCTTTTTTGATCTCTCTTGGCATGCTCTGGATATTCTCTTGCTTTCAGGAATCATTTTATGTCATGATACCATGATTCACCATCTGGTTCTGTCTTAATTGTATTGTAGTAACCATGTTGATTCCGAACTTAGATTTCTAGTGGATCAATATGAGTCTTTCCTGGATAAGGGAGCATCAAGGCTAAAGTAGCCAAGGCATCGGCTAGCTCATTATGAAACCTGGGAATGTACCTGAACATGACGAATTTGAATCTTTTGCTCAAGTCTTGCACCCATTGTCTATACGGAATAAGCTTGATGTCTCGAGTCTCTCATTCACATTGGGCTTGCCGGATAAGCAAGTCGGAATCTCCTATAACCAATAGTTCATGCACATCTAGATCGATGGCCATTTTCAAACCCATGATACAAGCTTTATATTCTGCCGTATTATTGGTACAAAAGAATCGAAGTCGGGCCGTTGCAGGGTAATGATGTCCAATATGTGACATGAGGATTGCCCCGATCCCAACTCCTTTGATATTGACAGCCCCATCAAAATATATTTTCCATACAAGGTGATCGTCTGGAACTACTTCCTCTATTAAGTTGACCTCTTCATCTGGGAAGTATGTGCTAAGTGGCTTGTACTCATAATCAACTGGATTCTCTACCAAATGATTTGCCAAAGCCTTTGTTTTCATCACGGTGCGAGTGACATAGACGATGTCGAACTCTATAAGCAGGATTTGCCATTTTGCGAGCCTGCCAGTGGGCATTGGCTTTTGGAAGATGTACTTCAAAGGATACATTCTGGATATGAGGTAAGTAGTGTAGCCAAAAGATAATGTCTCAGCTTCTGAGCCCTCCAAGTCAAGGCACAACATGTCCTTTCTAAAAGGGTGTACTTAACTTCATAATTGGTAAACTTCTTACTCAAATAATAGATTGCCGATTCTTTTTTGCCCATTGCATCATGTTGCCCCAGAATGCATCCAAAGGAATTATCCATCACCGATAGATATAAAAACAAAGGCCTACCAGGTTCAGGTGGGACCAATACATGGGTTTTTGACAGATAATCTTAGATCCTATCAAAAGCTTTTTGGCAATCGTCCGTCCACTTGATAGCGACATCCTTTTTCAGCTACATAAAAATGGGCTCGCACGTGGTTGTGAGCTGAGCAATGAACCTACTGATGTAGTTCAACCTTCCGAGCAAACTCATGACTTCCTTTTTGTTCTTCGGGGGTGGTAGATCTCGAATGGATTTTATCTTAGATGGATCCAGTTCAATGCCTCTCCGACCGACTATAAAATCGAGGAGTTTCCCAGATGGAACCCCAAAAACACACTTGGCTGGATTAAGCTTAAGGTCATAACTTCGAAGCCGTTCGAAGAACTTTTTCAAATCACACACGTGATCAGCCTGTGTCTTTGATTTTATGATGAAATCATCGACATATACTTCAATCTCTTTGTGCATCATGTCGTGAAAAATAGTGGTCATGGCCCTCATGTAAGTTGCCCCTGCATTCTTTAAACTGAATGGCATGACCCTGTAACAATAAGTACTTCATGGAGTGGTGAAAGCGGTCTTTTATGCATCATCCTCATCCATTAGAATTTGGTGGTACCCAGCATATCAATCCACGAATGATTGTATCTCATGCTTTGCACAATTATCTACAAGAATGTGGATATTTGGTAAAGGAAAATTATCCTTTGGACTTGCTTTGTTCAGGTCCCTATAGTCAACACAAACTCTGGTCTGTCCATCCTTCTTTGGCACAGGCACAACATTCGCCATCCAGGTGGTGTATCAGACAGCTTTGACCATATTGGCGCTCGGCTGCTTTATCATTTCCTCTTGGATTTTGTCACTCATGTCTATTTTAAATTTTTGTTGCTTTTGTTGGACTGGTGTAAAATCAAGATACGTAGGAAGCTTATGAACTACTAGATCAGCACTTAAACTTGGAATATCATCGTAAGACCAAGCAAACACATCTCTGTATTCAAATAAAAGTTGAATCAAGACATCTCTGGGTTTTTTTCCAGTGTGAATTATTATCTTCGTTTCTCTAACTTCTTAATGACTTCCGATATTAATCGGCTCAGTTTCACTGAGGTTGGGCTTAGGCTTGTTTTCAAATTATTCCAACTCTCTTTTTATTTCCTCAACAACCTCATCTTCATCATATTCGACCTCTTGATGCATTATTTTGATAGTAGACAGCTTTTAAGATCTGGGCGTGAATTCCTTATGCATGTCATGTTATTAAAGCCGACATTAACAAAACAGAAATGGAAATAAAATGTCAGGAATTAGGAAAAAGAAAAGATACAAAACTTAATACGAAACTGAACTACATTTTATTTAATTCGAAAGGATAGAAGGGTTAACATCAAAACAAAACAATCATATTGAGATGTTTGGATTACAACCTTGAAAGTAACCCAAAATACAAAAAAAAAAAAGCTGCAAGAGCAAACTACCAAGACTCCTTCCTTGTGGGGAGACGAGTTGCTTGCATGGTGTCTAGATAAATTAGTTGCATATCGGCACAACTAGTGCTGTCACGACCCATTTTCTGAACAAGCCGAGACCGATACCCAATCACTAAACACGACCGAGCAAACCATCTGCGCTTATCAAATCTATTATAACTTCAAAATTTATATGCCACAAGGCACTACTATAACCAAATACTTTTAAATAATTTAAATATCTAAAATAATCCAACTTTAAAACTTTATTCGTAGTAACCAATAAAATACTGTTAAGTTATTATCGAAAACATCTGAAATCTTAGCCCACCGACTATGACTATGAAGTCTCTACTGATAAATTGACGCACTGCTCAGGACATGTGATTTCCTGGCCAGTTCTCTAAGTAAACAAAGAAATATCTAACTAAAAATGACTCTAAGGAATACTCCACGAACAAAAGCGGAGCTCACCAATAGCACTGGAAGAGAAGGAAGTCCTAACCCGTAGCCTGTTCGCCTGCAAAACCGGTTCCTACGTTGTACCGCAGACCAACGTAGGTTCCCAAAAGAGAACATCAGTACCATCCATTGTACTCAGTGAGTCTCAACGACCGGGATGAAAAATTAATAACATATACATTACGAGCAAAGATTCTAAATGCATGTAAAACATAAAGCTTATAAGAACAATTCTAAAATAATTGCATAATAGCAGTTTATGGATATTCTAAAAGAAATTCTTTTCTTTTTCTTTCTTATAAAAAAAATACTTCACTTTATACTTCGGGAGTTCCAACTATTCTGTCTTAATTTTGTCTCAGTCACCGTGTGATCGGCACGGGTTCGATCCCAACCTGATCGAATAGGTCCAATCCACGTGGTGCCACTCGCTTCATGGTTCTAAGCGCTCATATATCATACCTTAGCATGACTAAGTAAATTCTCAGCAACGAGACCCTCGGCTCGTGTGCTCCCTACTTTGGCACAAATAGTTTTAGGAAGTCAACACCTTGGTCAGGACCATAGGCCTGGACGATAACCCCTTTTTAAAATAAAGGATACTTCCAAAAAAAACTTTTCTTTCTAAAACTTCACAAGTTTTTGCTCTTAGTCAGCGTAGCTGACAAAGATACTGCTAAAAATGCAAGCTATTTGCCCTCCTTTAAATATCACCAAGAAATACTAGAGCTTATGTTGAATATCCAAGTTATCTTCATTTAAGATTATCATTTTTCGTCTCAAATTAGACAAGATTCTGACGGAATGATATCCAACTGGTATAATAGTCAAAACAACTTCAAATCAGAACACTTTACACATCACAAAACACAAGTGATTAACCAAGATCACGGGTCTTTGATAATCCTTAGCTTAAAATTCAATCAAGTGTCGAAATATCCAGTAAAGCATTGCAATTGCTAGATAATTTGTCAGTGCTATGCAGCTGCTTGCCTAGTACTACTCCAACTTTTACATGTAATAACTCTATAACAGGAAGGCGTTCCAATCACATTAAATGCAAGCACTTTCTCCTCGATTAGCTACGTGTCACCTCGTCTAGCATCAAATACTATTACAAAACAGTTTAATTAAGCTCCACAAAAATTTCACCTTATGCATTGTCTATTCAAGCTACAATTGTTACTTGGGAGCACCAGTGGAGCTCTTATACTTTTCAAGTCTAAATCTTTTATACATATTCATACTCGTATCCTAAAATGTAAGGCATTACATAGGAATGAAATAAACATTCCAAAGTATTTATAAACATTCTTGATCCTTCATGAATTCTTAACATGAAGATGACATATAAGAATAATATAAAAATCTAAAATTTATGCACATATATCAAAATAATCATCTAAACTTTAGCTAGAAAATATTTTTAAGCTAATAGGTACTTACTACTCCAATTAAGTATATATTAACTCCTTTATGCAATTTAACAAATACCTTGTATGCATGTTTCTATGAGTTAAACCACTTTAGTAAAGGGTTATATCAACTCAACCTAAAACTTCTCGAACCAATATGTAGGCCCCATTCCAATTGACACCAGTCAAACAATTGATTCTACAACAACCAGTGCATTTTAATTAATTTTAAAGTTTCGCACCTAAACACGAAACTTTACTGTTGATATAGAGAAAGAAGGGAATTAACTATTCTATTCTTACCGATTACTACTATAGAGTAATTGACAATAATAAATTTTATATACCTGAGTTCAAGAATTTGTGGTTTGTATAGAACCCTAGAATTTTCTTTTTGCTCTGTGTGCCTTGCGATTGCTTCGTTAAAAGAACAATTTTCTGTTTTTGTTTTTTTGGTATAAGGCTGCGTTCTGTTTCTTTTTTAGTATAAGACTTTGCTTACGTCTTGCATTCCACAGCCTTTTATGGGCTAAGGCACGTGCTCCCTTTTTTTGTTTTGTTTTCCCTTTTTTTTAAACTTAATTAATAATTAATGATATTCATATTTAATAATTAATAATATTAAAATTATTAATATTCCCCTAATTGTATATTCAATTATTTATAAATAGACAAGTAACTCAAAATCAATCACAAGAGTTTAAATCCGTACTAGCAGTATAATATAAGGGGAAAAAATTAATTCTATATTTAGCGAGTGTTTAAACTTCTATAGATTTGAGGAGTGTTACAATCTTCCCTCCTTAAAAACATTCATCTTCGAATGTTGCTAGGGCCTTATTTTTAAGCTAATAATGATTCCTTAGGTCCTTGAACCTCTTAAATTTTCCTAGCACTACTGACTCTTCCAAGGGACTCAAAAATTTCGGCAAAGTTTCCCTTGTAAATTGGACTATCCAAAAAATATCTCTATCAAAAATACCACAACCACATGAACAACAAACAAATATACCATAACAAGCCATTCATAGGCACCATACGCAGCTCATAAATTAATTACTCACACTCTGGCAAGGAGGTACCACAATAACTAACAAGAATCTAAAGCACAACAACTCTAGCACAAGTAAATCACTTTAATGAATTAAATATACTATGACATAAACTAAATTACTACAACAACTAAGTATAAGCTAGGAAAGACAGAAATACTTGCTAACTTGTATTTAATAAATGAAATATAAATGCCAAACCAAACTTAGGTTCATATACCTTTTTCCTCAAATAAATATGGATATTTCATTCTCATATCTTCCTCGACCTCCCACGTAGCCTCTTTTGAATCATGATTACTCCACAAAACTTTTACCGATGCTAAATCTTTTGTTCTCAATTTTCTTACTTTCCTATCAAGAATTTCTATAGGTACCTCTTTATAAGTCAAGCCTTCTTTAATTTCTATGGTATCGGCAGGTATTATATGCGACTCATCATGAATGTACTTTCTAAGAATACACACATGAAAAATAGGATGAATAGAGGACAACTCAATGGGTAGCGCTAGTTTATAAGCCACGTTTCCTTTCTTTTCTAGAATTTCATAAGGTCTGATAAATCTAGGGCTAAGTTTCCCTTTCTTACCAAACCTCATAACTCCTTTCATTGGTGAAACTTTCAAAAACACCTTATCACCAACCATGAACTCTAACTCACGATGCCTCTTGTCAGAATAAGACTTTTGATGACTCTGAGCCACTTTAAGTCTTTCTCTAATTAGCTAAACTTTCTCCAATGCCTCAAAATAAACTCTGGACCAATCAACGACATCTCTGCTGGTTCAAACCAACCCTCTGGAGACTTATATCTCCGCCCAGACAACGCTTCATAAGGAGCCATACTATTGCTGGTCTGATAGCTATTATTGTAAGAAAATTCTATAAGTGACAAGTGATCATCCCAATTACCTACAAAATCTATAACACACGCACGCAACATATCTTCGAGAGTCTGAATGGTCCTTTCTTCCTGGCCATCGGTCTGTAGATGGAAAGCAGTGCTTAAATTGACCTTGGTACCTAATCTTTTTTGAAATGCCTACCAAAAATGCGTTGTGAACTGATGGCCTCTATTAGATATGATTGAAACTGGAGTACCATGCAATCGGACTATTTCTTTGATGTACAACTGTGCATACTGCTCTGCGGAATCTATCATCTTTACTGGTAGGAAATGCGTGGACTTCGTCAGTCAGTCTACAATAATCCAAATTGAATCATGCTTACGGTACGTGCGAGGTAAACCTACTACTAAATCCATATTAATCATCTCCTACTTCCACTGTGGTATTAATATCTTGAGCTAGGCCACCAAGCCTTTAATGCTCGGCTTTGACTCGCTGTCAATTCAAACATTTACCCATATGATCTGCTACTTGTTTCTTTATGCCTTTCCACCAATACAACTCTTTCAAATCTAGATACATTTTGGTAGCACCTGGGTGGATAGAGTATCTAGAACTGTGAGCTTCCTCCATTATGGCCTTCCTAAGACCATCTACATCAGGCACACATAACTGATCATTCAACTTCAAAACTCTGTCACTTCCTAGAGTGAAAGCAGTGATTTCTTTGTTTCTGACTCCTTCTTTTAACTTCACTAAGCACAGATCTTCGTCTTGCTTAGCCTTAACATGCGCAACAAGGGAGGATTGTGCTAAGGCATAAGCAGTTATACCTCCTTCTTCGGTCTCATCCAATCTAATTCCATCATTTGCTAGCTTTTGAATTTCTCGACCCAAAGATCGCGTTTGTACTGCAAGATGGGCCAAGACACCCATTGACTTCCTACTAAGTCCATCTGCTACCACATTAGCTTTTCCCGGGTTATAAAGGATATTGATGTCATAATCTTTCAATAACTCGAGCCACCTTCTCTGTCTCAAATTTAATTCTTTTTGCTTGAAAATGTACTACAGGCTTTTGTGATCTGTAAACACTTCAGAATGCTCGCCATAAAGGTAGTGTTGCCATATCTTTAATGCAAACACCAATGCTGCAAGCTCCAAGTCGTGTATGGGGTAGTTATTTTCATGATTCTTTAACTGTCTGGAAGCATAAGCAATAACTTTTCTATTTTGCATAAGAACACAACCAAGACCAACTCTGGAGGCATCACAATAAACTGTGAACCCACCTGAGCCTGTCGGCAAGGTTAACACAGGTGCAGTGGTCAACCTCTTCTTTAACTCTTGAAAACTCTGCTCATAAGCGTCTGACCACCGGAACTTAACTGCTTTATGAGTCAACTTAGTTAATAGAGTTGCAAGCGAGGAAAACCTCTCTACAAACCTTCTATAGTAGCCAGCTAACCCCAAGAAACTTCTTATTTCGGTTGGCATTGTCGGCCTAAGCCAGTTCTTGACTTCTTCTGTCTTCTGAGGGTCTACTTGTATTCCTTCACTAGATACCACGTGGCCTAAAAATTCTACTGACTGCAACCAGAACTCACATTTTGAAAACTTGGCATAAAGCTCATTCTCCTTCAAGGTCTGCAAGGCTATTCTGAGGTGTTCTGCATGATCTTCCTTGCTCTTGGAGTACACCAAAATATCGTCTATAAACACAATAATAAAGGTATCCAAGAATGGCTTGAAAACTCTGTTCATGAGGTCCATGAATGCAGCTGGAGCATTTGTCAACCCGAAGGACATCACTAGAAATTTATAGTACCCATAGAGAGTTCGAAAGGCTGTTTTAGATATATCTTCTTCTCTAATTCTCAACTGATGGTACCCTGACCTCAAGTCTATCTTTGAAAAGTACTTTGCACTCTGAAGTTGATCAAATAAATCATCAATTCTTGGTAGTGGGTACTTGTTCTTAATGGTAACTTTATTCAACTACCGATAGTCGACGCACATTTCTGAGAGACCCATCTTTCTTCTTGACAAACAGGACCGGGGCACCCCGCGGTGAAACAATCGGCCTAATGAAGCCCTTGTCAAGAAGGTCTTTCAACTGTTCTCTCAACTCATTAAGTTCTGTTGGAGCCATCCTATAAGGAGGTACAGATATGGGCTGAGTACCTGGCATGAGATCAATGCCAAATCTATGATTCTTTCGGGAGGAAGTCTGGGAAGGTCATCTGGGAAAACTTCTGGAAATTCTCTAACAACTGGCACAGACTGAAGAGCTGGTGGGTCTGATTCTGTATTAATGATGTGAGCCAAATACCCGAGACACCCTTTACTGACCATTCGATGTGCCTTAAGGTAAGAAATAAACTTACCTACAAGCGATGCTGAACTATCCTTCCACTCTAAGACTTCTTCATTTGGAAATTGGAACCTGACTATCTTGGCATGACAATCTAACATGGCATAGCAGGAAGATAACCAATCCATACCCATGATCACATCGAAATCCACCATTTCTCACTCTATTAGATTGGCTTTGGTGTTGCGACCTTGGACTGAAACTATACAACCTCTATAGACTCTTGTGACTTTCACTGACTCACCAACTAGAGTATATACTAGGAATGGCTCACTATGTTGTTTAGGTCCTAGCCCGAGGTTAATTACAAAGTGTGGAGTCACGTATGAAAACGTTGAACCTGGATCCATTATGGCATAAGCATTATGTAAGCAGACTAAAAGTATACCTTTAATAACTTCTGCAGATGCCTCTGCACTCTGACGATTAAGTGTAGAAAACAAACGGTGTTGTCCCCCTCCTTGAGTAACTCGATCTGCATCTCTTCCTGTCCCATGCCCGGTATGATTATGAGAACCACGAGCTTGAGGTGGTGCAACTACGGTAGCTGAGGAACTAGAAGGATGAGTTGATCCACTATTGAAATTACATTGCAACTTTGGACAGTTGGCCTTTATATGACCAATGTCTCCACAATGATAGCAACCATGAAACCCGAGCTTGCACTGACCTGAATGTTGCCCCTTACATGTTCCACAAAGACCTTGTTGGTGTGAATGTTGCTCAGCCTGACTCTGGCTATGTGAGGATGATGTCCTAAAATTCTGATTCTGGCGAGACTGGTTTCCATAACTCTGAGTACGTCTGAAGGAAGAACCACCACCTAACCGGTGACTGGACTGAGCTGGTGCTAATGGCTCCTTATTAGAGGAATCCTTTCCACCTCTGCTGGATGTACCATTAAACCTGCCCATTGTTCGGGCTTTCTTGTTATGCTCTTTTTCTTCTCTCCTTTATTGTCTGTCTTTTTCTAAGTGCTTGGCGAACCCCATAACAGAGGAGAAAGTTGTCATTCCTACTGCTGTAGGTGATGTTGTATCCTTAATGTGTAAGCCAAACCGCCAACAAACCTGCGAATCTTTGCTTTTTCTGTCTTAACCATGTGAGGAGCATGTTTAGCTAGCCTTATGAATTCCATGTAGTACTCTTGCACACTTTTATTCCCTTGCTTGAGCTGTTCGAACTCTGTAGCCTTAGCTTCCCTATCCTCTTCCGGGATAAAGTTAGCCATGAAGGCCTCTTCAAATTCTTCCCAAGTAGGTGAAGGATCATCTTCATCTCTTTCCTTTTCCCACATCTCACACCAAGCGCTAGCCACATCTCTAAGTTGGTAAGCAGCCAGCTCCACGGCTTCATCATCAAATGCTTTCATAACTCGGAGGGCTTTCTTGACACCCTCCAGCCACAACATCGGATCTTCATCAACTATAGAACCATGAAACACTGGAGGACTCAACTTCAAAAATTCATTCACTCTTAAGGACTTAGAATTGTTCTATCTATTTGATTGAGGTGGAATCTCATCTCTTCTCTCGTTCTGGTTGGCCATAAAGGCTTTAAACATCTCCATAGCACTGTTCACAGCATTAAACATGTGACTAGGGGTGTTCATGGTTCGGTTTGGATTGGTTTTTCCCTAAAAAGAAACCAAACCAAGTAAGTCGGTTTTTCAAATATTAGAACCAAACCAAACCAATTACGTCGGTTTTTTCTCGATTCGGTTTATGTCAATTTTTATCGATTTTTTGTTTTTTTTGGTTATTTGTCGGTTTTTTCGGTTATTTGTCGGTTTTTTCTTAAATATAAGGCATACACTACCAAACACATATTCCGACGACCACATTTTCAACGTAACACTATCAAATCAATCGCCCTTTGAGAAATCTATTATTTACTAAAATATATTGATAATAATTGAATGAAATAGTGATGAGTAATTTAAGGACTCAATTAAAAATATTTTTTTTTAACATGAAATGGATTCTTACACTTAATAAAAGAAAACTACCAATCAAACTAGAATATAAAGGTAAAAAACTGTACTAAAAGTGCAAACGATTAACATTCACCATAAATTTTTGAAACTTTGTATATATATATATATATAGGTGTAATAATAAATTTGAAATAGTTACTCATATAGTTGGCTTGGTTCGGTTTTTTCGGTTATTTTTTGATTAAAACCAAAACCAAACCAAATTTGATCGGTTTTTAAAATTCAAAACCAAAACCATACCAAACCAAAAAGTATCGGTTTTTTTTGGTCGGTTTGGTTTGGTTTTCGGTTTGGTTCGATTTTTCGGATTTTTATGAACACCCCTACATGTGACCTCGGGAGATATAGTTGCCTGAGCCGGAGCTGCTGTTGGGGCGGTACTGGATCCTGAGGTACTTGATCATCATTATCCACCCCTTCTTCACGTTCAACTCGAGGTACTTGGACCTCTTTTGTGGATCTACCCCTCTTTTTCTGAGTTAAAGCCTTCTTAGTTCTACCTTAAGCCACAATGGTAGCAATAGTTTCTTGAGCAACATCCTGAGTGTCGGTGTTAGAGTTGCGAGTACGAGCCATTTCTGTGAGTTTTGGAAAAACGAATACATTAGATAATTTCTTAGAGGTAGACTCTACTGCACGATCTAAAGTATGAAAAAAATAAGACTATTCCTAAATGCTTGTAGCCTCCTGTTTATAAGTATAGCGCACTTCATACCCATAAACAAGACTCTACTAACACAGCTTCATAGACCCCTAGGACTCCATAAACCTGAGGCTCTGATACCAAGTTTATCACGACCCATTTTTTGAAAAAGTCGGGACCAGCACCCAATCACTAAACATGACCGAGCGAACCATCTGTGCTTATCAAATCTATAATAACTTTAAAATTTATATGCCACAAGGCACTACTATAATTAAATACTTTTAAATATCTAAAATAGCCAACTTCAAAACTTTATTTGTAGTAACCAATAAAAAACTACTAAGTTATTATCGAAAACATCTGAATCTTAGCCCACCGACTATGTCTATGAAGCCTCTACTGATAAACTGACGCACTGCTCAGGACATGAGATTTCCTAACAAGTTCTCTAAGTAAAAAAACAAATAGCTAACTAAAAATGACTCTAAGAAATACTCCACGAACAAAAGCGGAGCTCACCAATAGCACTGGAAGAGAAGAAAGTCCTAACCCGTAGCCTACTCGCCTGCATAGCCAGTTCCTACGTTGTACTGCAGACCAACGTAGGTTCCCAAAAGAGAATGTCAGTACCATCCATTGTACTCAGAGAGTCTCAACGACCGGGGACGAAACTTTAATAACATATACATTACGAGCAAAGATTCTAAATGTATGTAAAGCATAAAGATTATAAGAACAATTCTAAAATAATTGCATAATAGCATTTTATGAATATTCTAAAAGAAATTCTTTTCTTTTTCTTTCTTATAAATAAAATACTTCACTTTATACTTTGGGAGTTCCAACTATCCTGACCTGTTTCTATCTTAGTCACCGTGTGATCGGCACAGGTTCGATCCCAACCTGATCGAATAGGCCCAATCCATGAGGTGTCACTCGCTTCATGGTTCTCAACGCTCATGTATCATACCTTAGCATGACTAAGTAAATTCTCAGCAACGAGACCCTCGGCTCGTGTGCTCCCTACTTTGGCACAAATAATTTCAGGAAGTCAACGCCTTGGTCAGGACCCTAGGCCTGGACGATGACCCCTTTTTAGTATAAAGGATACTCCCAAAAAAACTTTTCTTTCTAAAATTTCACAAGTCTTTGCTCTTAGTCACCGTGACTGACAAAGATACTGCTAAAAATGCAAGCTATTTGCCCTCCTTTAAATATCACCAAGAAATACTAGAGCTTATGTTGAATATCCAAGTTATCTTCATTTAAGATTATCATTTTTCCTGTCAGATTAAACAAGATTCTGACAGAACAAAACACAAGTGATTAACCAAGATCACATGTCTTTGATAATCATTAGCTTAAAATTCAATCAAGTGTCGAAATATCGAGTAGAGCATTACAATTGCTAGACAATTTTTCAGTGTTATGCAGCTGCTTGCCTAGTACTACTCCAACTTTTACATGTAATAACTCTATAACAGGAAGGCGTTCCAATAACATGAAATGCAAGCACTTTCTCCTCGATTAGTTACGTGTCACCTCGTCTAGCATCAAATACTATTACAAAACAGTTTAATTAAGCTCCACAAAAATTTCACCTTTTGCATTGTCTATTCAAGCTACAATTGTTACTTGGGAGCACCAGTGGAGCTCTTATACTTTTCAGGTCTAAATCTGTTATACATACTCATACTCTATCCTTAAATGTAAGGCATTGCATAGGAATCAAATAAACATTCAAACGTATTTATAAAGATTCTTGATCCTTCATGAATTTTCTAATATGAAAATGGCATATAAGAATAACACAAAAATCTAAAATTTATGCACATATATCAAAATAATCATCTAAACTTTAGCTAGAAAAAAATTCTAAGCTAATAGGTACTTACTACTCCAATTAAGTATATATTAACTCCTTTATGCAATTCAACAAACACCTTGTATGCGTGCTTCTGTGAGTTAAACCACTTTAGTAAAGGGTTATATCAACTCAACTTAAAACTTCTCGAGCTAATACGTAGGCCCCAGTCCAATTGACACCAGTCAAATAATTGATTCTACAACAACCAGTGCATTTTAATTAATTTTAAAGTTTCGCACCTAAACACGGAACTTTACTGTTGATATAGAGAAAGAAGGAAATTAACTATTCTATTCTTATCTATTACCACTGTAGAGTAACTGATAATAGAAAATTTTATATATCTAAGTTCAAGAATTTGTGGTTTGTATAGAACCCTAGAATTTTCTTTTCGCTCTTCGTGCCTTGCTATTGTTGCGTAAAAAGAACAGCCTTCCATTTTTGTTTTTTTGGTATAAGGCTGCATTCTTTTTCTTTTTGGTATAAGACTTTGCTTGAGTCTTGCATTCCACAACCCTTTATGGGCTAAGGCACGTGCTCCCTTTTTTTGTTTGTTTTCCCTTTTTTTTAAACTTAACTAATAATTAATGTTACCCACCTTTAATAATTAATAATATTAAAATTATTAATATTTTCCTAATTGTATATCCAATTATTTATAAATAAAAAAGTAACTTAAAATCAATCACAAAAGTTTAAATATGTACTAGCAGTATAATATAAGGGGAAAAAATTAATTCTATATTTAGCGAGTGTTTAAACTTCTATAGATTTAAGGAGTGTTACAAGTGCCTTCACCAATCTGGATCATATTGACTTTAGAAAACATCTGGCTAAGGCCATGGCAAATTTCATCAATGTTTGCATGCGCCGAGGAATTTTGACCCTCTTGGAGTTGTGGCTTGACAAAACTGTAGAAAATGTGAGGGATAAGTTGTTGCAAGACTCATCCATGCTTTTTGCGGTGCTTCTCATTGTCTTCGTCTGCGTGTGTTGGTCTGAAGCCTAAGCCAAAAGTATCCTGGTTACTGAACGGAGAAATAGGCTCTGAAATTCCTTGCAATGATGCCCCAAGCCTTTTCCTGGCTCATAACCTTGTCTCAACATAAGTGCAACCACCATTACTGATGTGGCGCAAAGACGAGGATGCAAAATGGGCTTTCCTTCCTCAACATGGTCCACAGTAACCACTTCAAAATCCTGATAGACAATGGACTCATACCCTTCCTTGGTCTCAATAAAGGGGATTAACGGGTCCTTATAAATGGAAGACTCGTCTTCCCCGTGAAAAATAATTTCTTGCCTGTCATGTTTGAATTTGAGCATATGATGCAAGGTGGATGGCACAGCTCGGGTTGTATGGATCCATGGCTTTCCAAGAAGAAAGTTATAAGAAGTGACCATGTCCACTACTTGGAAGATCTCAAAGTCAACCGGCCCAATCATCATGGTGAGGTTGATCTCCACAGTGGTATCTCTCGCTGAGCCATCAAAAGCCCGGATGCGAACATTGCTGGGGTCAGATTCTGTCTATTTTGATCTTCATGCTTTGCAAGGTAAAGAGAGGGCATATATCTACACTTGAGCCTCCATCACCCATGACTCGCTTTATATAATGCCCCTCACATTTGACATCAAGTGCAAAGCCCTATTGTGCCCGGCTCCCTCCTCGGGAAGTTCATCATTAGTAAAGGAGATTCTGTTCACCTCAAAAAATATGTTGGCCATCTTCTCTAACTGATTCACTGTGGTCTCCTCCAAGACATGTGCCTCTTTCAGGACCTTGATTAGTACACGAGCATGCTCTTTAGAATGTATGAGCAGAGACAATAGAGAGATTTGGGCAGGAGTCTTTCATCTTTTTCAAAAACTCTTCCGCCTCTGCTTCAGTGACTGGTTTCTTTATTGGCAATTGGCCTTCTCTGATTTGCTTGGCCGTCCTCAACTCTTCTGGAGAGTAACACCTCCCCGATCGAGTCAAACCTCCAGTTTCCCCCACTTCCTCTATGATTTCCTTTCATTTGTAGGTCATCACAGTTTTGTTGTAGTTCTAGGGAATGGTTTTCGTGCTTGTCACGGGGAGTTGCACGACAAGTTTGATTATGATCGACTCTGTTATACCCTTCGTACCGTCCTGATTCTGCTTTGTGATGGGGTAGCCTCTAAGGACATACAACCTTGGGATTAGAACATTGGAGTAAACTTCCAACCTCGAGACCTTGGGAACAAATAAAGTTACCTTTTCTGAGCTCCGGGCGCCTTTCACATTCAACGACACATCTCGGCTTGGACTTACTTCCAGACCTGTTCCTTCTTGAATTGCTCCCACTGTCATTTCTGCTTGACCGACCGGCTTGTATTCTTGATCTCGGCCAATCATTCCCACAAAATGATCATCATTGTGTACTGGCAAGAGGTTATTTGTTACATTAGAAGGGTCCTCGTCATTCGTCACTGCAATCAATTTTTCAGAAATGAGTCTCTCTATGGCTCTTTTTAGAGTCCAACAGTCATCAGTGCTATACGCCGAAGCACTTGAATGATATTCACATCTAGCATTTGCTTGAAATCCATGTGAATCAGGATGCATATGGTGGGGAGAAATGCGTCCAATCACGCCCATTTACTTCAGCTTCTGGAATAGACTAGAGTATGATTTAGCCAATAGAGTGAATTTTTCTGTCGACCTCTACTCTCGACCATAATCCTTTCTGGGACGAGCATCATAGGGTGCCCGACAATTTTGCTGCTAAGGTCGGGGGATCCTTGGAGCTGGTGCCCGTACCTGCTGATTGGGAGGTTGAGCATAAAATTGAGCATTGAACATTGTATACTGCGGTGGGACCACAGAGTATTGAGGAATTGGCGAGGGATAATAATGTTGAAGGTAGCTGGATTGCCCCTTCTAAACTTGCACATAAGGGTGTGATGCCCCTCTTTGAACTTCCCTGGATCCCGAGGTCATCATAGACCCTTCATCTCTCTTCTTTCTATTTGCCAAACTTCCCGACCCACTTTGGATTGCTTGGGTGGTGGCTTTTAGAGTAGCTTGACTTACAATTCTTCTAGTCTTGAGGCTATTTTTGATTATCTCCCCTATTTTGATTGCTTCTGCAAAAGGCCTACCTATCGCGGACATCATGTTCTGAAAGTAATCGGCTCTTGAGCCTCCAGAAAAACAGTGATCAATTCGTGATTATCCATGGGTGGCTTAACTCTAGCCGCTTGCTCCCTCCATTTGATAGCATACTCCCTAAAGCTTTCAGTCGGCTTTTTCTTCATATTAGATAGGGAATTGCGATCCGGTGCAATATCAATATTGTACTGAAATTGTTTGACGAAGGCCTGTGCCATGTCATCCCAAATATGCCAGTGAGAGATATCTTGTTCAATGAACCACTTGAAAGCTACCCAACAAGACTTTCCCTAAAATAAGCCATCAGCAGCTCTTCTTTTCCTCCTACAACCCTCAGCTGGTTGCAGTACCTTTTCAAGTGGGCGATAGGGTCGTCGTGTCCATCATATTTCTCAAATTTTGGGGTCTTGAACCCCGGTGGCAAATGGATGTGAGGGAACATGCATAGATCACTGAAAAACACTTTTGTGACCACCTAGTCCCTGTATGTTCTGTTCAAGACTTTTCATTTTCCTGGCCTTCTCATCTGGCTCAACCGTCGTGGCAGGCTTTTCATTTTCCAATGGTGACTCGTATTGAGGAGTCTGATTGTATGGAACCGAGACCTTGAAAGTCATATTTGGAGAATAGTATTATCCATCATAAGCATGATATGGTGGCTCATTGTTTGGCCTTATTATAGGAGGTGGTGGCGGGATTGTATATACCGGTGCGCCAGACACAACGAGAGGGGTGTTCCTGACCGGTGCGACTGGAGGTTGCATATTAGAGGTACCAGGGGCCGCATGGAGTCTGTAGTTTGGCGCATACCCTGTTGGTAGAATGTTATCGCTCGCTACATGGAGTAGTGGTTGAGTAGCCTGGGTTACGGTGTAAGTTCTCTCAGAGGGACCCTGGGGTGGAGGTTGACCGGAAACCCAAGCTTGATATACATCTGATAGTTGCTGTCTCAATTTTCTTATTTCCTCCAACTCTTGCTCAACTGACTGTCCTTGGGGATTGTCACTGACCAGCTCGATTTCATCGTTGTTATTCATTATAACTGTTCCCTTAGATCTTGTGAAGTAATGATGTGTTACCAGTTTCACCACAAGTCAACCACCTTAAGGTTACTATATAAGAGAAAACAAACGTGTTAGGGTTAAGCATTTTACATATATGAATCACATGTAATATGCCATGTCCCTAACATTATCACCATTTCTAACATGTTTTTCGAAGGCTTCATGTTTCATTCCGGCTTATAAGGTTGTTGCTTATTGATGCTCTTATTTCCTTCTTTTTTTTTTTCGTTTTTCCTTCCACTCGCCTTATTTTGATCCCTCATTTTAGAGTCATCGAAAAATATTTGATCGAACCTTTTGGGGATTGCCTAAGTATCATGTCGCCGCATGAATCAGATCATTACGTAGTTCAGGGATATCAAGAATAAATAAATAAACTATTTTTTTGTTTTTTTTACTTATATACAAATTAGACCACGAAAAACTAACAAGGAAAATATTTTTAGATTTGTCTTTGTGGGAATTGTTGAATGAAAAACTTTTAAAGAGTAAGATTTGTTTTTCAACAAAAAGACTTCCAAAGAAGAAGAAAATATTTTTGGAGTTTTGAATTTTTGTTGTTGAATGAAAAAATATTTGGATTTAATTTCGAAAGAAAAAACTTCTGAAGAAGAATGAAAATATTCTGCAATTCAATTTATTTATTTGAAAATTTCTAGATTTGATGTCTCAAAAATAGATTTAAAGGAAAATATATTTAGATTTGTTTTTGGAAATTATTGAAAGAAAGACTTCTAAACAAGAAAGAAAATATAAATTTTTCGGTTTTCGATTTTTTTTTTTGGAATCCTCGAAATAAAGACTTCTAAATATATATACATATATATATATTTGATTTTTAATTTATGCCTTTGAATTTTTGAAAATATTTTGGATTCTGAGTTTTCTTTTTAATTTTTAAAAGAAAAACTTCTAAAGAAGAACGAAAATATTTTTGAATTCAAATTCTTTTTTTTTAAATTTCGGGATTTGATGTATCAAAGATTAAAGAAAAGTATTTTTGGATTTTTGAAAATTGGGGGCTGGACCCGATAAAGGTTGCCTACGTATCTCACATCCGGTGAGGATCAAACCCAGCGTAGTTCGGTGAAACTGGGTACTTTTCTTTTTTGATTTTTATGAAAATTAATCTTTACACCTCACACCAGACTAATACAAAATCTTTCAAAAAAAAGATTTATTTGCACTAAACTAGGAGAATGATTCTTTTTTTCTTTTTCTTTTTTAATAATTTCGCTATACTAATTTTCTATAGCTGATCGACAATGCAAGTAAGCCTTTCAAATGATGTATCAAGTAGAACATAAGTGAACATGATGGTCTCAAAGAGGTTACCTGTCTCATACGGACCCGGCCCCTATGTCGAGTTTCGCTAAGTCAAATGCACGTGATGCATATAAAACGAACCTACTAGGGATATCCGGCATGAGGTTTGTTTTTCTAGGATTAAATCCTGGTGAAGAAGATATCTAGACTGGCTTACTTGAGTGGACAACTCGAGTCGAGGAGGGTCAGTGTACCAGTAGCATTGTTTTCCGACTTAACTGGTGGTGCTCCCCGCCTAAAACATGTGTGACTCTTCACCAGGTGACAAGCACCTCGGCTATTTTAAAGAAAGCGGGATATGTCAAGTAAACGCCCAATTTTTAATTTCAAGAAGACTCAGAGGGAGTGCGTGAGAAAACGGTTTATATGTACAGTTCAACAATATCAAAACGATAAAAAGTGAATAAGTAGCACATTAGGCATAAATAAATCATAATATTTACAAAACTAATAAAGACAAATAAAAAGTCAACATGTACAAGCTCGAATTCAGGCTATCCCCAGCAGAGTCGCCAGAACTGTCACACCCCTTTTTACCCCCAAAAAAGATAGATATGTGTATGGATTGTTGTGGGTTAAAGAGTTTTTCCAATTAAAGTGACAATTTTGAAATAGGGATTATTTTTGTTATTCAGAGACACCACTTGGAATTAATTTTTTTTTTGGTGTTCCAAGTCACCTTTTATTTGAATCCCTAGTAAAAGAAAGTTTTGACTCTTTTATTATTGGTCTGCGAAAATAAAGTCCAGATAAGGAATTCTGTTGATCGGGGAGAAGGTGTAAGGCATTCCCCGAGTCCCGTGGTTCTAGCACGGCCGCTTTATTGACTTAAACTTGGCTTGAATTAATTTTGGACAAATTATGATTTATATGATTTTTCATGTTTTATCTATCCGCTTTTATTTCTTGATTATTAGAGAAATTAAAGAATATAATAAAATGTCATAATCACACTATGCAAGCGAATGCGTGATCGAGACGAAATTTATTGACTTAATCATAACAAAACTACGGAAGCGAATCCGCAGTTATGACAAAGAATTATTAGCACGTTATTACTTTTGAAAAAAAATGTTACTACACTTAAAGAAAGTATCAAAATATTAAGTAACGCGCTACGCAAGCGTATTCGCAATTTTAGCAAAAGAATTAATTAAATTAGAAATTGATTAAAACTAGTAGAAATAGTATGAGATTATTGAATTAAAATATTAAAAGTTAATATCACGCTACACAAGCGAGTCCGTGAATGAAAAAGTTAAAAACGCGCCTATAAGTTGCCTAGCGTTTAAATTAATTATTAAGGAGATTAAGTTATTAAAAACAATATTCACTAGAAAAGGCTATAATACTACTACGTTTGTTTAACCAAATATGACATTTAAACTTGGACTTTTATCAATTATTGGCATTGGGCTTGTTGAAGTTATTAAAAGAAAATTGGTCATTTTTATTGAAAGTATGGGCTTGCTATATTTAAAGTGTAACGACTCGACCGGTCGTTTTGAGCTTTTGCACTTTGGCCGTCAGTTCTCGGGCATGACTTACCCCGTGTGGTGTATTATGACTTATGTAAATCGTTGGTTTTGGTTTTCAGGGTAATCAACATGAAATATGGAAGAACAGTCCTCAGTTTGAAACTTAAAATTTGAATTTGACCAAGATTTGACTTGTTTGTATATGATCCCAGATCGGAATTTTTATGATTTGGTTAGCTCCGTTAGGTGATTTGGAACTTAGGAGCGTGATCGGAATGCATTTTGGAAGCCCGTGGAAAATTTAGGCTTGAATTGGTGAAATTGAGATTTTGGCGTTTTCCGGTTGGTAGGTGAGATTTTGATATAGAGGTGAGAATGAAATTTCGGAAGTTGCAGTATTTTCATTGTGTCATTTGGGATGTGTGTGCAAAATTTCAGGTCATTCGGACAAGATTTGATAGACTTTTTGATCGAAAGCATAATTTAAGAGTTGATTAATTAAATTAGAAATTGATTAAAACTAGTAGAAATAGTATGAGATTATTGAATTAAAATATTAAAAGTTAATATCACGCTACACAAGCGAGTCCGTGAATGAAAAAGTTTGAAACGCGTCTATAAGTTGCCTAGCGTTTAAATTAATTATTAAGGAGATTAAGTTATTAAAAGCAATATTCACTAGAAAAGGCTATAATACTACTACGTTTGTTTAACCAAATATGACATTTAAACTTGGACTTTTATCAATTATTGGCATTGGGCTTGTTGAAGTTATTAAAAGAAAATTGGCCATTTTTATTGAAAGTATGGGCTTGCTATATTTAAAGTGTAACGACCCGACCGGTCGTTTTGAACTTTTGCACTTTGGCCGCCAGTTCTCGGGCATGACTTACCCCCTGTGGTGTATTACGACTTATGTAAATTGTTGGTTTTGATTTTCAGGGTAATCGACATGAAATTTGGAAGAACAGTCCTCAGTTTGAAACTTAAAATTTGAAAGGTTTGACCAAGATTTGACTTGTTTGTATATGATCCCGGATCGGAATTTTTATGATTTGGTTAGCACCGTTAGGTGATTTGGAACTTAGGAGCGTGATCGGAATGCATTTTGGAAGTCCGTGAAAAATTTAGGTTTGAATTGGTGAAATTGAGATTTTGGCATTTTCCGGTTGGTAGGTGAGATTTTGATATAGAAGTCGGAATGAAATTTCGGAAGTTGCAATATTTTCATTGTGTCATTTGGGATGTGTGTGCAAAATTTTAGGTCATTCGGACAAGATTTGATAGACTTTTTGATCGAAAGCATAATTTAAGAGTTCTTAGGCTTGAATCCTGTGTTAAATTGGTGATTTGATATTGTTGTGAGCATTCCGAAGTTTTGAACAAGTTTGAACGATGTCATGGGATGTGTTGGTACAATTGGTTTGAAGTTCCGGGGGGTTCCAGGTAGGTTTCGGGATATTTTAGGCCGAAAATCATAGTTGTAGTAGGTCCAAAAGAGTGGCAGGCCTCGGAACCCACCAACGGGGTCCGCACAAAATGAAGTGAGACCGCGGTAGGTGCTGTGCGGACCGCACAAAATGCAGTGCGGCCGCGGTGGGGAACATTTCACTGGTCTTACTTCGGAAGCTCATATCTTTTGATCAACATGGAATTTTGAGATGATTCAAAAACGAAAGTTGTAGCCCTTCGTGTCTAGTTTCCAGTAAGATAAATATATAATAATTTGGATATCTGTAGAGAAAGTTATAGCCAAAATACTAAAGCATGTCACTGCATATGAAAACCTGTGCAGGCGCAGTTGTTTTTGTGCGGACCGTGGTCGTTTTTGTGCGGTACACATAGGTGGAAATCTGTGGGGTACTCTATAAATATGAGATTTTGGGTTTTATTTAATATTTTGACCTAGAGAGCTAGGATTTTGGCGATCTTTCGAAGGTTTTTCAAGAAATTCATCAGGGTAAGTGATTCTAACTCAGATTTGGCTAGAACACATAAATCTATCATTGAATTCATCATTTAATTCGTGAGTTGGGATGGAATTTGGGAAAAAAGTTGTGAAACCTTCCAAAAATATAAAATGATGATTTGAAGGACCAAATAGTACTGGAATTGGATAATTTTGGTGTGGTTAGACTCGTGAGGGTATGAGGATTCTGAAAATGTAAATTTTACCCGATTCTGAGAAGTGGTCCTGGGGCTCGGGTTTTGGTAAATTCGAGAATCATGCCCTTTGTTGGTTGTTTTCGCTTGGGCTTTGTTCCCTTAACATATTGTGACTTATTCATTCTGTTTTTGAATAGATTCGATGCGCGTGGAGGTCGATTTGAGGAGCAAAGACGTCGCAGGCTAGAGTTTGGACCGGATTGAGGTAAGTAATGATTGTAAATACTGTTATGAGGGTTTGAAACTCCGGATTTCACATTGTTGTGTCACTTTGAGGTGACGCACACGCTAGATGATGAGCGTGGAGTGGTGTGACATTAGGGATTGTGACTTGGTCCGTCCGGTACGACTGATAAGTCGCGTATTTGATTTGAAATCTTATGATATTCCATGTTTTAGAGATTTATATTATATTTTGGGTGTATTCCATGTTTGGGGTCTTGTGCCGACCTGCTGAGACCCTTAGGGGCACTTTTACTATTTTTCCTCACTCTATTTGTCTTGAAAGCATGTCCTCAGTCATGTTTTACCTGTTTATTGTTTAAATATGGTTTTATCACTTTATTTCTTAAAAATATGAAAACTGTTTGGGCTGGGTTCCCTGTTTTACTAATGGTCTGAGTGATCGTGAGTTGATGACTGAGATAGACCGAGGGTCTGATTGTGAGGTTGATGACTGAGATAGACTGAGAGTCTGATTGTGAGGTTAATGACTGAGAGAGGCCGAGGGCCTGGTTGTAAGGATTATATTTCTATGGAACGGGCTGCACAACGCAACAATATATATATCTGTAGCGATACTTATATGGATCGGGCTGCGTGCCGCAGCAATATAGCACTTGGGCTGTAGGAGCCCTTTCGGAGTCTGCACACCCCCAGTGAGCGCCGTCGACGAGATATATGGATCGGGCTGCACGCCGCAACAATATATGGATCGGGCTGTGCGCTGTAACGGTTACTATATGGTACCTATTTTGCGTGAGTGCTGAGTGTAAGCACTGATTGGTAAAAGTTGAGTCATGAGTGATTGAGAGGCTAGCCCGAGGGACGATAGATATATATACAAGCACCTGAGTGATGCTCTGTCTACAAGGCCTGTTTATGAACTTATTGATTTTTACTCCTCTTTAAGTGAGTTTCTATCGAATATGTTGATTTATTGACTGCTTTCACTCATCTTTATACCGAGCCTCTGTTGAAAACATTGAATAAATGTTTCTGAACAACTTTCATTTAAGCTGGGACTTATGAGATGTTCAGAACTTAACCACTGATTTGCTTTTGATATTTCTACTGATATTTTCTTGTTATGAGGTATTTATGACTACTGGTTTGCCCGAGGGGTTGACTATGGCTTTCATCTACTTTATTAAAAAAAATGGTATTGAACCCTTACTGAAACCGTTGGAAGGTATTTTTAAATTATTTTTACCAAAAGTTGGATTTTAAACGAGACGATTGACTCGTACTCTAATTTGAAATCCTGTTGTACTTATTGAGTTTACCATAAATGTGGATTCATTGTTTTCTACTGCTCAGTCTTTATTTACTCTTATTACTTACTGGGTTGGATTACTTACATTACCCTCTGCACCCCGTATGTAGATTCAAGTATTTCGAAACCCGGTAGCTGGTGTTGGATGCTCAGACGCGGAGTCATCAGGATTAGCAAGGTGGTTGCACGACGTTCGCAGCACTGCTTCCTTCTTCTCATTTCATTTATGTACTTAGTACATTTTGACTATTTTTGTAGTATTCGAACCTTGGTAGATGCTCATGGCTAGTGACACCCCGATATCGGGCTTGTATGTTATTTTCGCTCTATTCATTCAGACTTATGTTATGAGATATTGTTTAATTAAAGGCTTAAAAATGACTCTAAATGATTGAGGAGTTAATATGGGTGTTGTGTCGGCTGGCCTTGTCTTCATGAGAGGCGTCATCATGACCGGGCCGGTTTGGGATCGTGACAAGTTGGTATCAGAGCCTAGGTTACATAGGTCTCACGAGTCATGAGCAGGGTTAGTAGAGTCTCGCAGATCGGTACGGAGACGTCTGTATTTATCCTCGAGAGGTTGCGGAACCTTTAGGAAAAACTTCACATTCTTGAATTCTTATCGTGCGTCCTTGATCCATCTTGAAATGTAACTCTTTGAATTCCTTCCACGCGTTCGTATGCGCGCATGGCACTCAGTATCAGATGTGCATCGATGGCTAGTGATTCCCTGATTGAGGGATGAGATATGACCTCTGTGAGTTGATGTTGGGCCAGTCTAGAGGACTTGAGGCCGGATATTTGCCTATAGTTTGAGCACCGAGGTGCTGATTGTGTGCGCACGTGTTTTTGAACTTATATATTCGATAGTGCCCCTATTAGTAGAAGTGATGGCTGGATGGCTCCGTGATGAGTATGTTATGACTGCGAGATGTATCGGTACAAATTGGAAGCGACGAGAAGGGTCTGCTGGAGGATAGAAGAACTATTAGGTGCTTGGATTCCATCTTGATTCGAGGTATAGCCCCGAGTTATGGGCGTGTAAAGAATCTTTTCATGTTTCCCAGTTGTGAGTGAAGTAAATTTCATGTTTAGGTATGAGTTCAAACTCAGGAAGACTAAGTGACTGCGTAATGTTTGTGACGGTGGAAGGTATACAGAAATGATAATTGAAGGCAAAGCAGGTGGGCTATCTCCTGCGAAGTGTTCTGAGGTTATGTGATCCTTATGTGTCTGTTAGAAGATCTTATGTACAAGTGAAATATAAGTGTGGAAATTTGAATTTTGGGTCGCTTAAGAAAGTGGGCTTAGCTGTTGCGAGAGTGAATGCGAGATTTGTAGAAGATTTAAAGTACTAGATGATTTGTGTTCTCACAAGCTTACAAAGGATTTGAGTTTAATCTCACTATGGTATTAAGGCATCAATAGAGTATATGCATTATGAGTTATTGAGTGTGTGTTGATCTATGGCTTCGAGCCAAGTGGGGGAGTTTGCTATTGATTAGTTGGCTGCACGGATATGTGCTATGTCAGTTCCAGTTTGAGGCGTTCAAGTGAATCAGTTATGGCCTAGTGAGATTGAGACCGATGATGGCTCGAGTAAAGGAAAATTCTTAACAAAGGTTATAGTATGCTTCATAGGTATGTGAGAATCTCATCATGTCTTGAGTCGTTGTTAGTAAAGGATGCTCGGTGCATAGAGCAGTAAGTTGCTTGGTTATAATGAAATGATGTCACACTCTACAGTGTCGGAGTGCTAGAGAGGCACCGGTGGTTCTGTTTGTTTGATCAGGCTGATTGCAATTTGAATTGAGTGAATGACTCTCGAGAATGGTTCTAATGTATTCAAGATTCTACATGTAACAATTGGGCTTTTGAAAGTGTATAGGTGGTTAGAAACTGAGTTTTCATGGGAAGATGTCAAGACTTGTGGTATTTTCTATATTAATTATGGGATTCCATGTATCAGTATCAGGAAGGTAAAGGTAACGAAGGTAGATTCGCAGGAAGTTCTTCAGAGTAAAGTATTTTGAATGTGGTGCTTTTGGGAATATCTAAGATAGTATTCAGCAGCTTATGAGACTTAGACAATGTGATTTTATGTTTGGTCTCGTGTGGTAAGTCTGAGGAGTTGTGGTGCTACAGCAAGAGGGAATATTAAATTGAATATAAATTAGAAAGAAACTCGGATAGATGGGATAGCTTGGTAGTAGGCCGGATCGGTATGGTAAGGATATGATTAGTTCTTTGGGTGTGGTAATGAGTTCCTACAGGTATTTCACGGTAATGCTCTTAGGTTTTGATAGCTTGCATAGCTTGGTCAAGTTAGAAGGATTCAGTCCTGGTAGGTTTGGTTTGTGCAAGGGGAACTGGGAGAGTTCTTGATGGTTTCTACCTCGGTTGGGGAAGTATATTTTCTGTGGGCATGAGGAGCATGGGATGTATAGTGATTTTCTTCTAGATGGGACCAATGGAAAGTTCTTGACTAGTTGAGTACGTAGGTGTTTGTGGCTCGAAAGGAAGATGAAGTTCTCAGGTTATCCCAGGATGGTATGGTATATGCGGTATGTTGTGGAGGATTGAGATTTGCGGGTGGAAGGTTAAGGTTCAGTTTTGAACGGAAAGTCAAAAAAAAAAATCTTAGGCAGCACTGGCAGATTTAGATGATTAGAGGAAGGAGCTTTAGATGATTAGGGGGATGATCTTCAGATGATTAAGGAAATGACATTGCTAAATGGAGTGATTTGATTAGGGTATATGTTTCAGAAAAGGCAATGTGGTGCAGTTGATGGTACTTCGATAGTATTGCGGTGCTTTCTTGTTAGATCGACTGCTGATATTCGAGTGCTTGGTGGTACAGAAGAATTTTAGAGTATCTCTCGTGGAATGATTGGGATCAGGTGTGGTGATTCGTGTGCTATATGGAGTTGGAGACTGGGAGTTCTCGTGTTCAGGCTATGTTGTGGTTGTGGGTCGCGTATATTGGCACTTTTTAGTGACTATCGGGGTTTGAAGACCCGAGCGGATCTTTTGTTGCTTGGTATGTTAGATTTTGGATGTGATATTGGGTTCAGACTGGTTGGCTCCATATTGTATTGTTGAGGGATGTGTTGATTCGATTGTTATTGAGCTTATTAGTAATCTGGGGAGATCTATGAACTGCATTTTTGTGTTGCGAGGTGTTATGATCTGTTGGTTGTAAGCAACTATGGTGCGGTTCTATTGGAGTTTCATAGTGGAAGTCGAGCGGGGAGAGTAATTGGGTGTAGCTCGATGAATGGCGTATTGGTTATGTCCTTTCGATTGTGTAATGTATGTTATTGGCTTCACCGTAGATATGATGATTAGCTTTGGTTCCAAACATCAAATTGCGTGTGGTTGTCGATTTTGAGCATAGTGACCTTGCGGATTAGATTCGTGTATTCTGTTTCGATGATGTAAGACGGGTTCTCAGCCTTGTGTTGTGGTGGTACTGGTGAGCTTGATGTATAGCTCTTTCATTTGAGTCATTTTCATGATTTGAGTATGTTCGAACTATTGCTTATTGGTGCGCGTATTGTGCAAGCGGTGGCTTAGGCCTGTATTGATGTGTCATGTCACTAGAGTAGTATGTTGGATTAGATGAGATCATTGGGATCATTAATGAAGACAAACAGATTTGATTTCAGCATGTTGGAAGGATAATATCGAGCTTTGGCTCAGGAAAATTGCTATGGTCTTTTCCAAAGGAGAAGTGGCTTCATGAATGGTTGATATGAGAAATAGTTATGGCTCACTGTGTGGTGTATTTATCATTGGCAGTATATGAAAGTGTGGGAATGAGACTTTAGTTGATAAGAGGTTTTCTATCGGTATTCGGTTGTTATGTGCAGCTGCTGTGATTAGAAGTTAATGTTGTGAGTGTTTGAGTTATGTGGTATATCATGTGATTGCACCTGAGATAGTAGATATGGTTTGTGACAGCTTATTTGGACTTATTCACAGTATAAATGTGAGATTCTGATCGTATTGAGGATATTAGAAGCAGAAATGTGGTTCTATGGTTGATGGACTAGGATGGATTGTGAAATTTCGGTTATATTGTGTTATCGAACCTATGTGAGATAGGGTGACGTGGGATCACCCCCGGGTATGTGCATGGTGAGGTTATTTAGCGATTGATTAGCTTTTCTCTGGGCACGTTCGAGGACGAACGTATGTTTAAGTGGCGGAAGATGTAACAACCCGACCGTTCGTTTTGAGCTTTTGCACTTTGACCGCTAGTTCTCGGGCATGACTTGCCCCGTGTGGTGTATTATGACTTATGTAAATTGTTGGTTTTGGTTTTGAGGGTAATCGGCATGAAATTAGGAAGAACAGTCCTTAGTTTGAAACTTAAAATTTAAAAGGTTTGACCAAGATTTGACTTGTTTGTATATGATCTTGGATCGGGATTTTTATGATTTGGCTAGCTCCGTTAGGTGATTTGGGACTTAGGAGCGTGATCGGAATGCATTTTGGAAGTTCGTGGAAGGTTTAGGCTTGAATTGGCGAAATTGAGATTTTAGCGTTTTTCGGTTGGTAGGTGAGATTTTGATATAGAGGTCGGAATGAAATTCCGGAAGTTGCAGAATTTTCATTGTGTCATTTGGGATGTGTGTGCAAAATTTCAGGTCATTCGGACGAGATTTGATAGACTTTTTGATCGAACGCATAATTTAAGAGTTCTTGAAGTTCTTAGGATTGAATCCTGTGTTAAATTGATGATTTGATGTTGTTGTGAGCATTCCGAAGTTTTGAACAAGTTTGAACGATGTCATGGGATGTGTTGGTACAATTGGTTTGAAGTTCCGGGGGGTTCCGGGTAGGTTCCGGGATGTTTTAGGCCGAAAATTATAGTTGTCGCAGGTCCAGAAAGGTGGTAGGCCTCGGAACCCACCAGCGCGGTCCGCACAAAATGAAGTGCGACCGCGGTAGGTGCTGTGCGGACCACACAAAATGCAGTACGGCCGCGATGGGGAACATTTCACTGGTGCTACGTCGGAAGCTCATATCATTTGATATACAAAGAATTTTGAGATGCTTCAAAAATAAAAGTTGTAGCCCTTCATGTCTAGTTTCCATAAAGATAACGATATCACAATTTGGACATCTGTAGCGAAAGTTACGGTGAAAATACTAAAGTATGTCACTGCAGATGAAAACCTGTGCGGCCGCAGTCGTTTTTGTGCGGACAACTGGTTTTGTGCGGTCCGCAGAGGTGAAAATCTGTGGGGTACTCTATAAATATGAGGTTTTGGGTTTTATATAATATTTTTACCTAGAGAGCTCGGATTTTGGTGATCTTTCGAAGGTTTTTCAAGAAATTTATCGGAGTAAGTGATTCTAACTCAGAATTGGCTAGAACACATGAATCTATCATTGAATTTATCATTTAATTCGCGAGTTGGGATGGAATTTGGGAAGAAAAGTTGTGGAATCTTCCAAAAATATAAAATGATGATTTGAAGGACCAAATGGTACCGGAATTGGATAATTTTGGTATGGTTAGACTCGTGAAGGTATGAGGATTCTGAAAATGTAAATTTTACCCGATTCCAAGACGTGGGCCCGGGGCTCAAGTTTTGGTAAATTTGGGAATCATGCCCTTTGTTGGTTGTTTTCGCTTGGGCTTTGTTCCCTTAGCATATTGTGACATATTCGTTCTGATTTTGGATAGATTCGATGCGCGTGGAGGCAGATTTGAGGAGCAAAGGCGTCGGGGCTAGAGTTTGGACCGGATCGAGGTAAGTAATGATTGTAAATACTGTCGTGAGGGTTTGAAACCCCATTTTTCATATCGTTGTGTTACTTTGAGGTGACGCACACGCTAGATGATGAGCATGGAGTGGTGTACCATTAGGGATTGTGACTTGGTCCGTCTCGTACGACCGCTAAGTCACGTATTTGATTTGAAATCTTATGACATTCCATGTTTTAGAGATTTATATTATATTTTGGCCTGTATGCCATGTTTGGGGACTTGTGCCGACCTGCTGAGACCCTTAGGGGCACTTTCACTATTTATTTTTCCTCACTCTATTTGTTTTGAAAGCATATCCCCAGTCATGTTTTACCTGTTTATTGTTTAAATCTGGTTTTATCACTTTATTTCTTAAGAATATGAAAACTGTTTGGGCTAGGTTCCCTGTTTTACTGATGGTCCGAGTGATCATGAGTTGATGACTGAGATAGACCGAGGGTCTAATTGTGAGGTTGATGACTGAGATAGACTGAGAGTCTAATTGTGAGGTTAATGACTGAGAGAGGCCGAGGGCCTGATTGTGAGGATTATATATTTATGGATCGGGCTGCACGCTGCAGCAATATATATATGGATCGGTATGTATGCCACATATATGTGTGTGTGTGTGTGTGTGTGTGTGTGTATGTATGTGTGTGTGTGTATATGTATGTATGTATATGGATCGGGCTGCACGCCGCAGCGATATGTGGGTCGGGCTGCACGCTGCATCGATATAGCGCTTGGGATATAGGAACCACTCCGGAGTCTGCACACCCCCAGTGAGCGCCGTTGACGAGATATATGGATCGGGCTGCGCGCCGCAGCGGTTACTATGTGGTACCTATTGAGCGTGAGTGATGAGTATAAGTACTGATTGATAAGAGTTGAGTCACGAGTGACTGAGAGGCTAGCCCGAGGGGCGATAGATATATATACATGCACCTGAGTGATGTTTTGCCTGCAAGGCCTGTTTATGAACTTATTGATTTTTACTCCTCTTTAAGTGAGTTTCTATCAAATATGTTGATTTATTGACTGCTTTTACTCATCTTTATACCGAGCCTCTGTCGAAAACATTGAATAAATGTTTCTAAACAATTTTCATTTATGATGGGACTTATGAGATGTTCAGAACTTAACCACTGTTTTGGCTTTTGATATTTCTACTGAGATTTTCTTGTTATGAGGTATTTATGACTCCTATTTTGCCCGAGGGCTTGACTATGGCTTTCATCTACTTTATTAAAAAAATGGTATTGAACCCTTACTGAAACCGTTGGAAGGTATTTTTAAATTATTTTTACCAAAAGTTGGATTTTAAACGAGACGATTGACTCGTACTCTGATTTGAAAGCCTGTTGTAGTTATTGAGTTTAACATAAATGTGGATTCATTGTTTCCTACTGCCCAGTCTTTATTTACTCTTATTACTTACTGGGTTGGAGTACTCACATTACTCCTTGCACCTCGTGTGCAGATTCAGGTATTTCGGAACCCGGTAGCGGGTGTGGGATGCTCAGACGCGGAGTCATCAGGGTTAGCAAGGTGGCTGCACGATGTTCGCAGCACTGCTTCTTTCCTCTCATTTCATTTATGTACTTAGTACATTTTGATTGTTTTTGTAGTATTCAGACCTTGGTAGATGCTCATGTTTAGTGACACCCCGATGTCGGGCTTGTATGTTATTTTCGCGCTGTTCATTCAGACTTATGTTATGAGATATTGTTTAACTAAAGGCTTAAAAATGACTTTTAATGATTAAGGGGTTAATATGGGTGGTGTGTCGTCTGACCTTGTCTTCACGAGAGGCGTCATCACGACCGGGTCGGTTTGGGGTCGTGACAAGTTGGTATTAGAGACTAGGTTACATAGGTCTCACAAGTCATGATCAGGGCTAGTAGAGTCTCACGGATCGGTACAGATACGTCTGTATTTATCCTCGAGAGGCTGCGAAACCTTCAGGAAAAACTTTACATTCTTAAATTCTTATCGTGCGTCCTTGATCCAGCTTGAAATGTAAATCTTTGAATTCCTTCCACTCGTTCGTATGCGCACATGAGCACTCAGTATCAGTGTGCATCGATGGCTGATGATTCCCTGATCGAGGGACGAGATGTGATCTCTGTGAGTTGATGTTGGGCCAGTCTGGAGGACTTGAGGCCGGATTTTTGCCTATAGTTTGAGCACCAAGGTGTATTGTGTGCGCACGTATTTTTGAACTTATATATTCGATAGTGCCCCTATTAGTAGAAGTGATGGTTGGATGGCTTTGTGATGAGTATGTTATGACTGCGAGATGTATCCGTAAGAATTGGAAGCGACGAGAAGGGTCTGCTAGAGGATAGAAGAACTATTAGGTGCTTGGATTCCATCTTGATTCGAGGTATAGCCCCGAGTTATGGGCGTGTGAAGAATCTTTTCGTGTTTCACAGTTGTGAGTGAAGTAAATTTCATGTTTCGGTATGAGTTCAAACTCAGGAAGTCTAAGTGACTGCGTAATGTTTGTGACGATGGAAGGTATACAGAAATGATAATTGAAGGCAAAGTAGGTGGGATATCTCCTGCGAAGTGTTCTGAGGTTGCGTGATCCATATGTGTCTGTTAGAAGATCTTATGTACAAGTGAAATATAAGTGTGGAAATTTGAATTTTGGGTCGCTTAAGAGAGTAGGCTTAGCTGTTGCGAGAGTGAATGTGAGATTTGCAGAAGATTTAAAGTACTAGATGATCTGTGTTCTCACAAGCTTACAAAGGATTTGAGTTTAATCTCACTATGGTATTAAGGCATCAATAGAGTATATGCGTTATGAGTTATTGAGTGTGTGTTGATCTATGGCTTCGAGCTAAGTGGTGGACTCTGCTATTGATTAGTTGACTGCACTGATATGTGCTATGTCGGTTCCAATTTGAGGCGTTCAGGTGAATCAGTTATGGCCTATGGAGATTGAGACCGATGATGGCTTGAGTAAAGGAAAATTCTTAACAAATGTTATAGTATGCTTCATAGGTGTTTGAGAATCTCGTCATGTCTTGAGTCGTTGTTAGTAAAGGATGCTCGGTGCATAGAGCAGGAAGCTGCTCAGTTGTAACGGAATGATGTCACACTCTGCGATGTCGGAGTGCTAGTGAGGAACGGGTGGTTCTATTTGTTTGGTCAGGCTGATTGCAATTTGAATAGAGTGAATGACTCTCGAGAATGGTTCTAATGTATTCAAGATTCTACATGTAACAATTAGGCATTTTAAAGTGTATAGGTGGTTAGAAACTGAGTTTTCATGGGAAGATGTCTAGACTTGTGGTATTTTCTATATTAATTATGGGATTCCATGTATCAGTATCAGGAAGGTAAAGGTAACGAAGGTAGATTCGTAGGAAGTTCTTCAGAGTAAAGTATTTTGAATGTGGTGCTTTTGGGAATATTTAAGAGAGTATTTAGTGGCTGGCCTTAAACAGTGTGATCTTATGCTTGGGTCTCGTGTGGTAAGTCTTGGCTTAGGAGTTGTGGTGCTACAGCAAGAAGGAATATCAAGTTGAAGATAAATTAGAAGGAAACTCAGATAGATGGGATAGCTTGGTAGTAGGTGTTTGTGGCTCGAAAGGAAGATGAAATTCTCAGGTTATCCTAGGATGGTATGATATATGCGGTATGTTGTGGATGATTGAGATTTGCGGTTGAAAGGTTACGATTCAGTTTTGAACGGAAAGTCAAAAAAAAATCTTAGGCAGCACGGGCAGTTTCAGATGATTAGAGGAAGGAGCTTTAGATGATTAGGGGGATGATCTTCAGATGATTAAGGAAATCACATTGCTAATTGGAGTGATTTGATGAGGGTATATGTTTCAGAAAAGGCAATATGGTGCAGTTGATGGTACTTTGGTAGTATTGCAGCGTTTTCTTGTTAGATCGATTACTGATATTCGAGTGCTTGGTGGTACAAAAGAATTTTAGAGTATCTCTCATGGAATGATTGGGATCAGGTGTGGTGATTCGTGTGCTATATGGAGTTGGAGACTGGGAGTTCTTGTGTTCAGGCTATGTTGTGGTTGTGGGTTGCGTGTATTGGCACTGTTTAGTGACTATCGGGGTTTGGAGACCCGAGCGGATCTTTTGTTGCTTGGTATGTTAGATTTTGGATGTGATATTGGGTTCAGACTGGTTGGCTCCGAGTTGTATTGTTGAGGGATGTGTTGATTCGATTGTTATTGAGCTTATTAGTAATCTAGGGAGATCTATGAGCTGTATTTCTGTGTTGCGAGGTGTTATGATCTATTGGTTATAGGCACCTATGGTGCGGTTCTATCGGAGTTTCATAGTAGAAGTCGAGCAGAGAGAGTAATTGGGTATAGCTAGGTGATTGGCGTATCGGTTATGTTCTTTCGGTTGTGTGATGTATGTTATTGGTTTCACCGTGGATATGATGATTTGCTTTGGTTCCAAATATTAAATTGCGCGTGGTTGTCGATTTCGAGCATAGTGATCTTGCGGATTAGATTCGTGTGTTCTGTTCCGATGATGTGAGGCGGGTTCTCAGCCTTGTATTGTGGTGGTACTGGTGAGCTTGATGTATAGCTCCTTCATTTGAGTCATTTTCATGATTTGAGTATGTTCGGACTGTTGCTTATTGGTGCGCGTATTGTGCAAGCGGTGGCTTAGGCCTGTATTGATGTGTCATGTCACCAGAGTAGTATGTTGGATTAAATGAGATCATTGGGATCATTAATGAATACAAACGAATTTGATTTCAGCATGTTGGAAGGATAATATCGAGTTTCGGCTCAGGAAATTGCTATGGTCTTTTCCAAAGGAGAAATAGCTTCATGAATGGTTGATCTGAGAAATAGTTATGGCTCACTGTATGGTTTATTTATCATTGGCAGTATATGAAAGTGTGGGATTGAGACTTTAGTTGATAAGAGGTTTTCTATCGGTATTCGGTTGTTATGTACAACTGCTGTGATTAGAAGGTATTGTTGTGAGTGTTTGAGTTATGTGGTATATCATGTGATTGCACCTGAGATAGTATATATGGTTTGTGACAGCTTGTTTGAACTTATTCACATTATAAATGTGAGATTTTGATCGTATTGAGGATATTAGAAGCAGAAATGTGGTTCTATGGTTGATGGACTAGGATGGATTGTGAAATTTCAGTTGTATTGTGTTATCGAACCTATGTGAGATAGGGTGATGTGGGATCACCCCCGGGTATGTGCATGGTGAGGTTATTCAGCGATTGATTAGCTTTTAGAACAACTCTATGCACGTTCGAGGACGAACGTATGTTTAAGTGGGGGAGGATGTAACGACCTGACAGGTCGTTTTGAGCTTTTGCACTTTGACCGCCAGTTCTCGAGCATGACTTGCCCCGTGTGGTGTATTATGACTTATGTAAATCGTTGGTTTTGGTTTTCAGGGTAATCGGCATGAAATTTGGAAGAACAGTCCTCAGTTTGAAACTTAAAATTTGAAAGGTTTGACCAAGATTTGACTTGTTTGTATATGATCTCGGATCGGGATTTTTATGATTTGGTTAGCTCTGTTAGGTGATTTAGGACATAGGAGCGTGATCGGAATGCATTTTGGAAGTCCGTGGAAGCTTTAGGCTTGAATTGGCGAAATTGAGATTTCGGCGTTTTCTGGTTGGTAGGTGAGATTTTGATATAGAGGTCGAAATGAAATTCCGAAAGTTGTAGTATTTCCGTTGTGTCATTTGGGATGTGTGCGCAAAATTTCAGGTCATTCGGATGTGATTTGATAGACCTTTTGATCGAAAGCATAATTTAAGAGTTCTTGGAATTCTTAGGCTTAAATTCTGTGTTAAATTGGTGATTTGATGTTGTTGTGAGCGTTCCAAAGTTTTGAACAAGTTTGAACGATGTCATGGGATGTGTTGGTACAATTAGTTTGAAGTTCCGGGGGGTTCCAGGATGTTTTAAGGCGAAAATCATAGTTGTAGCAGGTCCAAAAGGGTGGCAGGCCTTGGAACCCACCATCGCGGTCCGCACAAAATGAAGTGCGGCCGCGGTAGGTGCTGTGCGGACCGCACAAAATGCAGTGCGGCCGCGGTGGGGAACATTTCACTGGTCCTACTTTGGAAGCTCCTCTATTTTGATATACAAGGAATTTTGAGATAATTCAAAAACAAAAGTTGTATCCCTTCGTGTCTAGTTTCCAGAAAGATAAAGATATCGCAATTTGGACATCTTTAACAAAAGTTATGGCCAAAATACTAAATCATGTCACTACAGATGAAAACCTGTGCAGCCGCAGCCGTTTTTGTGCGGACCGCACTGGTTTTGTGCGGACTGCAGTCGTTTTTGTGCGGTCCGCAGAGGTGAAAATCTGTGGGATACTCTATAAATATGAGGTTTTGGGTTTTATTTAATATTGACCTAGAGAGCTTGGATTTTGGCGATCTTTCGAAGGGTTTTCAAGAAATTCATCGGGGTAAGTGATTCTAACTCAGATTTGGCTAGAACACATGAATCTATCATTGAATTCATCATTTAATTCGTGAGTTGGGATGGAATTTGGGAAGCAAGGTTGTGGAATCTTCCAAAAATATAAAATGATGATTCGAAGGACCAAATGGTACCGGAATTGGATAATTTTGGTATGGTTAGACTCGTGAGGGTATGAGGATTCTGAAAATGTAAATTTTACCCGATTCCGAGATATGGGCCCGGGGCTCGGGTTTTGGTAAATTCAAGAATTGTGCCCTTTGTTGGTTATTTTCGCTTGGGCTTTGTTCCCTTAGCACATTGTGACATATTCATTCTGATTTTGGATAGATTCGATGCGCGTTGAGGCCGATTTGAGAAGCAAAGGCGTCGGGGCTAGAGTTTGGACCGGATCGAGGTAAGTAATTATTGTAAATACTGTCCTGAGGGTTTGAAACCCCGTTTTTCATATCGTTATGTTACTTTGAGGTGACGCACAAGCTAGATGACGAGCGTGGAGTGGTGTACCATTGGGGATTGTGACTTGGTTCATCCCGTATGACTGTTAAGTCGCGTATTTAATTTGAAATCTTATGATATTCCATGTTTTAGAGATTTATATTATATTTTGGGTTGTATGCCATATTTGGGGCCTTGTGCCGACCTACTGAGACCCTTAGGGGCACTTTCACTATTTTTCCTCACTCTATTTGTTTTGAAAGCATGTCCTTAGTCATGTTTTACCTATTTATTATTTAAATCTAGTTTTATCACTTTTTTTCTTAAAAATATGAAAACTGTTTGGGCTGGGTTCCCTATTTTACTGATGGTTCAAGTGATCATGAGTTGATGACTGAGATAGACCGAGGTTCTGATTGTGAGATTGATGACTGAGATAGATTGAGAGTCTATTGTGAGATTAATGACTGAGAGAGTCCGAGGGCCTGGTTGTGAGGATTATATTTCTATGGATCGGGCTGCACGCCGCAACAATATATACATATATATATATATATATATGGATCGGGCTGCACGCCACAGCAATATAGCGCTTGGGTTGTAATAGCCCCTTCGGAGTTTGCACACCCCCAGTGAGCGTCGTCGACGAGATATATGAATCGGGTTGCACGCCGCAATGATATATGGATCGGGCTGTGCGCTGCAGCGGTTACTATGTGGTACCTATTGAGCGTGAGTGTTGAGTGTAAGTACTGATTGGTAAGAGTTGAGTCACGAGTGACTGAGAGGCTAGCCCGAGGGGCGATAGATATATATACATGCACCTGAGTGATGCTTTGCCTGAGAGGCCTGTTTATAAACGTATTAATTTTTACTCCTCTTTAAGTGAGTTTCTATTGAATATGTTGATTTATTGACTGCTTTCACTCATCTTTACACAAAGCCTCTGTCGAAAACATTGAATAAATATTTCTAAACAACTTTCATTTAAGCTGGGGCTTATGAGATGTTCAGAACTTAACAACTGATTTGGCTTTTGATATTTCTACTGAGATTTTCTTGTTATGAGGTATTTATGACTCCTGTTTTGCCCAAGGGGCCGATTATGGTTTTCATCTCCTTTATTTAAAAAATGGTATTGAACCCCTACTGAACCGTTGGAAGGTATTTTTAAATGATTTTTACCAAAAATTGGATTTTAAACGAGATGATTGTCTCATACTCTGATTTGAAATCATGTTGTACTTATTGAGTTAACATAAATTTGGATTCATTGTTTCCTACTGCTCAGTCTTTATTTACTCTTATTACTTACTGGGTTGGAGTACTCACATTACTCCCTGCACCTCGTGTGCAGATTCAGGTATTTTAGAACCCAATAGCGGGTGTTGGATGCTCAGACGCGGAGTTATCAGGGTTAGTAAGGTGGCTGCACGACCTTCGTAGCACTGCTTCCTTCCTCTCATTTCATTTCTATACTTAGTACATTTTGATTTTTTTTGTAGTATTCAGACCTTGGTAGACGCTCATGGCTAGTGACACCCCGATGTCGGGCTTGTATGTTATTTCCGCACTGTTCATTCAGGCTTATGTTATGAGATATTATTTAATTAAACGCTTGAAATGACTCTTAATGATTAAGGGGTTAATATGGGTGTTTTGTCGGCTGGCCTTGTCTTCACGAGAGGCGCCATCATGACCGGGCCGATTTGGGGTCGTGACATAAAGGAATGGACCAGCCACTTTGTTTGAATTGGGCTACAGAAATTCAGAATTTATTTAGCCCACATGATTATTTTTACAAAAAGAAGAAAAGGCCAGCTAGCATGCTTAACACGAAATGGGCCTAACATAGTATGATTACAAAGAACAGTCCAGCTGAACTATTGTTTTCATGGGCCTGGCAAATTTGATTTTATTCGCCCCAAATAATCTGTAATTCCAATTTACTAATACTGCCAACAAGATTAGTTATGCATAAATTTATGTAGCCCATCTATTCAAATCCAACTTCTATTTTTTATTACTTACAAAAGTCTACCTCTATTAAGTACTACCACATCATCTACTGCTATCTTAAACAAGAACTAAAAAATAATTAAACTTACAGATCTCTAAATATTAAACAAAGCCTAAAAACTAAGGGGGAAGCTGAAGGAAAAGCAGCAAAGCTGCGCATGAAGAAGAACAAAAAAAGCAGCTAAAAGGCTGCGAACAAAAGGATCCCCCCGGAGATCGTCCTCTCCAAAACACCCCCCTTCACGTCATCGTCTTCTTCAACAAAAGAGCACCCAAAGACCCTCGACCCCCCCCCCCCTTTCGCGTCGCTGTTCTGTCCAAACGATCAGCTTACACCTTGAGCAGCCATACACAACCCAGCTCGCCAGAAAAACATCAACCAAGCTCCTTCACCTGACGTCAAACGACCTTTCCCATCTACTGCCGGTGACACCCCAAGCCCAGCCATTCCATCGCCGACTCAGCTATGGGAGTGGCTTGAAAACTCCATGAACTGAGCTGAAACTTCAGTTCAAAACGAGCTGAAATACTGCCTCAAAAACACCATGTAACTAACCACCGATTTGATGTTCTAAATCAGTCGAGGAACACCTCTTAAACCATTGCAAAACTCATCAAGTAAGGGAGGACTACTTTTGAAATCTGTTTGTCGTTTCCGTCGTCCAAGGCCCCGGTCTAAAATTTTGGCTTCTGAAAAGGTTCACTGCTGAACTCTTGTTCATCTTTCTATTTCTGAATTTATTCTCGTAGCATTTAGTTGTGATATTTTGTTTGGCTCTGTGTTTATTCTTCACTTTTAAATGAGAATGTCTTTTCCTTGTTTGAAATAGTGATTAGCTTGTTATTAGTGTTTTTTTTTTTTTGCAATTTTGGTGTCTTGGTGCACTTCTTAATTATATGTTCGTTGCTTAGACTATATTGGTATTGTAGGGTTTATAGTATGATTTTATTTTGCTGAATCTTAGTGGTTAGAATAATTTTTGGAATTAAAGTGAAGTGCCTTTGCGTTAATAAAGAGTGGATGCACTTGCTGTTATATGATTTCAAATAGTTGTATCGTACACTTCTTCCTCAAATATTTCCCCAAGCTCATGGACCTCACAAAATTAGTTAGCTTGCTATAGAAATTGAGGTGTGCCATTTTTATTAAATAACCCATGTCCCTCATGTAATTAACACTAACTCTTTAAAAATCGAAGCGTGCCATTTAGCGAATTTTCTCGTGGCCCTCACAAAGTTGTAAATGGGAAATTGTTTTAGGCGCGTTAGTTTAATAATATTACTTTCCTAAATTCGGGTGTGCATTGATGCGACCCAAATCTAAATCTCGACGAAGACGAAATGTGTTGACGACCATGGGTGCATTGATTGTGACGTGGTTTGAAACGTGTTTTCACGACGTCGCAATTCTTTTAAAATAAATAATGATAAAAAGCGGTTTACGAATAAAAAGCACATAAGCTAGCATGTATTAAAATAAGATAAAATCGAATACAACAGTTAAGCGACCGTGCTAGAACCACGGAACCCGGGAATGCCTAACACCTTCTCCCGAGTTAGCAGAATTTCTTACCCGGATTTCTGGTTCGTGGACTGTTAACAGAGTCATATATTTCCTCGGTTCGGGATTCAACCGGTGACTTGGGACACCATTAATCTCCCAAGTGGCGACTCTGAATAATTAATAACTAAATCCTGTTATGATTGTCCTTTAATTGGAAAAACTCATTCATGCCCTTTGCGGGGTGTAGTGAAAAAGGAGGTGTGATAGCTCTGGTGACTCTGCTGGGGATCGAACCCAGAATCTCTAGTTCAGGGTTCAGAATTTGAGCTTAGATAAATTATTGTATTTGATTGTATCTGATTTTCCTACATGTTTCGTGCTGAATGTGTTAAATGTTACCGCTTTGATATTATCTGAAATGTATATAAACTGTGCCGACACCCTTCTCTCTTCACCTCCGGGGATGTGCTTACTGGTTGAGACTCCCTATTCTGTTAGTGTCATACCTTGAAATAAGAAAGAGGCCGGACTAGTTACGAAGTCGGATGGCCTTTTGGTTCCCGGTAAGTTGCCCCCTCCTCGACTTGAGTTGTCCGCTCGGGTACACAGTCTAGAACACCGACTCAGGATTTGAACATAGAATAACATGACTTCATGCCAGATCCCTAGTAGGAACGGTTATTTGCATCATGTTGCATTTGACTTAGGGGACTCAACACAGGGGTTGGGTCTGTCTAGGACTAGCAACCTGAAATGAAAAGACCATCCTGATGCATCCTACTTGCTCTGTACATATATTTGTTTCGAACCTGCATGTTGACCGGTTTCTGAATCTCGGAAATGTTGGAAAATTGAGAAAAAAAAGAGAAAAGAGGAAAAACAATACCAGTTAGGGAGTTAATTGATTATTTTAGAAATAAAAAATCAATGACCAATTATTGGCGAAACTCTGCCGAAATTCTGAGAAAATAAAAAAAATGTTTTATTTTGTTTTACTAAAAAAAAGCAAAGAAAAATAGAAAAAGAGTCTTTTAACTTTGGAAAGTTGGTTGTTGAAAAAGAAAAGGATAAAAAGAGTCTTTGTTTTAGTTTGAAAAACATAAGTTGTTTCATTATTTGTTGAAAAAAGAGTCTTTTATTTTTAGTTTGGAAAAATAGGTTGTTTTATTGTCTGTGGAAAATGAAAAAGAAAAAAAAGAGTCTGTTATTTTTAGCTTGGAAAAATAGACTGTTTTATTTGTTGAAAAGAAAAAAGAAAAAAAGAGAGTATCGTTTCTAAAAATAGTTTTTATTCGCTTATGAAATGCCAAAAATAAAAATGGAAAAGAGTATTGTTTTAAAATAGTTCGGTGAATTTGCGGAACTACGCATGGTTTGATTCTCACAGGGCGTGAGATACGTAGGCAACCCTCATCGGGTCCAACCTCCCCTTTGCAAAAATAACCAAAAAATATCAAAATTTTAATTTTTGTCATAAATAAACCAGGTGATGCCGTTTTTGTCAAAAATAGCCAAATGTTCCCAAACGGGGCGCCGGAAGGCTGACTTTGCATAAATAGCCACCTTTGGTCGTATTTTGATTTTTGACCCTCACAGCCTTAAAATCTTCGCCCCCGAGGCGCAGGAAGGCCGTATTTGCAATACCGGGTCATTTATTTTAATTTTAAAAAAAAACAAGAAAAGATTCAGTGGTCAAGTGAATACCGTTCAGATTTTTGGGTCAAAGTTGGCATATAGGGGAAGGAATCTGTCATTAGAGTATATGGGTCGTTTGATTTTCGAGTCTGTATTGCATCGTTAAGTTGGTCAGTTTTGTCGTTATTATAAAATGGAAAATTCCAAAAAACTATTTTTATTGTCGATTACCCTTTATTTGCAAGAACTACGCACGGTCTGATTCATGCGGGGTCATGATACGTAGGCAATCTCCATAAGATTCGACCGCAACCAAAAAAAATGAAAAGTGAAAAATAGAAAAGAAGAATTGAAAAAAATTGGAAAAGATGTTGTGAATAATGAGGACCGACCCAATCCATTCTAACATGTTTTGTTTTGAATTGTAAAGAAAGTTGAGGTGGTCGGTTGTGGTAAGCTGGAAACACAAGATCCAAGGAAAATGATAACTGACATCGAAGCTGTTACGAGTGCTCAAGAGACTCAGGGTCAGAGGGTTCAACAAGGGTCTACTGTGGTTGAGGAAAATAGAACACTGAAACAACAAATGACCAAAATGCGTCAAGCCTGGGCCAATGGCCAAGGACAGCCTTGTCAAGAGTCACAATTTGCTACACAACAAGAACAGTACCACTCTCCCGAGTACCACTCGTACTCGTTTGAGCTTCCTGTAAACATCGAGAAGCCTTCCCGAAAGAGAGTACAGGAAGAAATAACCCAAAGAGTGAAAAGATTAGAACAACGGTTGAAAAACACGCAAGCAATGGCAGGTCAAAAGAGCGTTGCCTTCAGAGATCTATGCATGTTCCCCGATGTCCATTTGCCGTCTGGCTTCAAGATCCCCAAATTTGAAAAGTACAATGGACATGGAGACCCCATAGCCACCTGAAAAGGTATTGCAACCAATTGAGAGGTGTGGGAAGAAATGAAGAATTGCTTATAGCTTATTTTGGGGAAAGCCTCTCGGGAGTAGCATCTAAATGGTTTTTGGATCAAGACACGTCTTGCTGGTACGTCTGGGATGACATGGCACGGGCCTTTGTCAAACAGTTTCAATACAATATCGACATCGCCCCAGACCGCATTTCCCTTTCTAACCTAAAAAAGAAACCAACTGAAAGCTTCAAGGAATATGCCATCAAATGGAGAGAGTAGGCAGCTAGAGCTAAGCCACACATGGATGACCACGAGTTAATCACTGTCTTTCTACAGGCTCAAGAGCCAGATTATTTTCAATACATGACATCCGCAGTGGGTAAATCCTTCCCAGAAGCAATCAAAATGGGAGAAATGGTGGAGAACGGTCTTAAGACAGGCAGAATTATAACTCAAACAGCTCTCAAAGCTGCAGCTCAAGCTGTCCAAATTGAATCTGGTAACACGAATGAGAGGGATGAAGAAATCATGGTGATATCAGGGTCGAGAAGAGGTCCTAGGAGAACATCTCGAAGGTATGTGCAGCCTCATCAGGTCTTCCATGACCCCCCTAAGCATTACTATCCACCTCCGAACCCCCCATACTCGCCACCAAATCACCCAAGAAAGCGAGCACAAGTATCACAAAATCTCCACCAGCCTCCGCAAAATTTTCAATTACCTTGTAACCCACATCCAAGCCAGGGGTATAGAAGGGAACAAAAGTTAAAATATAGTTTTACACCAATAGGAGAGTCCTATGAAAGCTTATTTGAGAAGTTAAAACAACATGACATGATTGCACCCATTCCTCCAAATCAGGTGGACCGACGTGCGAGAAGCTTTGACTCATCTAAAAGGTGTGAATACCACTCCAATGCTCTGGGGCACAATATGGAAAATTGTCGGGATTTGAAAAGAGAAATAGAAAGGATGATCCAGGAAAATTTGATTCAAGATAGTGGCACCCAGAATATCACGCTGCATCCCTTACATGAGGAGGCACACCTGGTGGGGATGATGCCCGGTGACATGGGGTATGAGAATACTCTTGGGAACTTGTTGACTGAAGTTGAAGATACTGAAGCATATAGTGGTCATGGCACTATGGATGCGAAGCTTAGTGGCTAAGATGTCGTGCTTGTAATTGGAAAGACGCTTCATTCCTAAGTCAGCTGGGGAGGAGCTTTGGTGGTCCATTTGGCTGTCATTTCTGTTGTCCGGATTATTTGCAGGGTTGTAATCCGGATATTGTCTTGTGTTCAAACCCTCCTATCCTTTCATTTTTGTCTAGCTTGTTTAGTCGTAGTGGTTTGTCTAGGGTTGTGTAGGTTTGTTTCAGTTCATTCTAGGGTTGCAATCCAGTTTGTTTTGTTTTTCTTTTGTTATTCGAACTGTTTCATCGTTTGTCTAATGCAAATTCCGATCTGTTGTTACTCTCAATCATTTTCTTTGTTTAGTTCTTTTCTAACTTTTTGTTTTGCCTTATGCCGGTTCTAGTGACATGACATGCACGCATAATTCTCAGTCTGATCTTCAAAAGTTGCGAAGCAATGAGACCATTTTGAAAATGATAAGGACACTTGAGGAAATGAGAACAGATTGGGACGTTTTGAGATTGTTTGACGCCCGAACCATGTGAAACTGGGGAAAGTAAAACATAAAAATCCCCGTAAAAACAAGTTGGTCAAATTGATAGGGGGCGGTCGGAAATGGCTGTCAATTCCGATGCGGTCAAGTGATGATGTGTATGGTTTTTTTATTCTGATTGTACTTGTTTTATATTTGGCATATTTTGAAGTTTAAAATGACGAAGGCATTTTGTTCTGCTATCTAAACACTTTACCTTTTTGTCAACCTCTTTGAGCCTTATTTGTTTTCTTTCATACCCTTCTTTCGGAATCAACGGCACAATTAAAGAAATGCAAGTGCTGGAGATACGCAAATGGAAAAAGAAGGAAAAAGAAAAAAAAAAGGAAAAGGAAGAAGGAAAAGGAGAAAGAAAGAAGGAAAGGAAGAAAGGAAAAGAAAAAAAGAAAAGGGGAAGAAAAGAAAAGAAAGAAAGAGAAGAAAGAAAAAGAAAATGAAGAAAAGAAAGGAAAAAAAAAGAGAGAAAGAAAATCGCAACAACGTAGTTTCTATGATGTGAACTACGTTTGACTTGATACCGAAAGGGTACGTAGGCAGCCTCTATAAGGTTCAGTCATACCAAAACAAAAATCCAAAAGTCCCCAAGCAAGAAACTGGGGCAGAAATTGTGGTTGTTGTGAGAAGTTGGATTCCGAAAGTTGTAATTTTAACCCATTTTGAAATTATTTTGAGCCTTTTATACCCTTTCTTTCTAACCCATCCAAAAGACTACATTACGGTCCAAAGAAAGACCTTCTGATCAGTCTTTGAGAAATGCCAAGTCAAGCAGGTAAGGTAATTCTTGTCAGGGGCAACACTCCGGTCCAAACAAGGAAAATGAAAATGAGAGAATCTTATTGATGAAAATCCTCATGGGTATCGCAAGGTGATGAAAGCTGAGAGAAATAAAAAAATGAGAGAGTCTTATTGGTGAAAACCTTCACGGGCACCTTGAGGCGACAGTAAGTTGAGAGAAAGAACGAAATGAGAGAGGTTTGATGGTGAAAACCCTTTGGGGCACTACAAGCCGAATAAGGAATGCGAATCAAATTGGATAAGTGGAGCAATGAAGCCCAGTTTCATGGCAAAAAGGAACAACAAGAGATGAACATCAGATTTGCTTAACAGAATAGGTCGCAGGTGCATGTCAAGGTCATTAGAGTCGGTATACACATCCGATAGGTTTCTACTGTGTAGTTTTCTTGTTAGGAATCATCTCTTTCTATTGTCCTTTACTTTGTTCCTTTTGTTTTGTTTATTTTCCCTTTCTGAGTCTTTTGGTCGTAACAAGTGAGGAATGACTTCAAAATTTCCACCAACTTTCCAATTGCACAAAATGGGGTCACAAGTCAGAAAAAATAACAAGAGCACTGAGCTGGTAATAATCAACATACTTTGGGATCCTTATGAAACACAAAGTTTGGTAGATGTCGGTTCAGGAATAATGCAACAGATATAGGGTATTTGGATTGAATGGGGAAAAAAGGTATTTCAGTGACACAGATGACGGGGAAAGTGGTTAATCAATAAACATGCAAGACCTTCAAGAAGAATCAGTTGTCACAGAAAACATATGGGGCCAGATAAGAAGACTAGAAGTAATAATTGAGAGATAGTCGTCAAGAAGGGTGGAAGTTATCAGCCAAGTTTCAAAGATGGTCGGAGAACATAAAGCATGGAAAGGAGAAAAGGAAAGCCATCCCAGCGGGAGTACCACAACCAACCACCGCACTTTTAAACTAACAGAATTTTCTTTGATTTGAAACAGGGGCATGGAAATGATATTGATGGCAGAAAGATATGCTAAGGAGGATTACCAAACTGGGGCAGGAAATTTTCTGTCGTGTTGAAAGTTTTTTTCGGGTACCCATCTGAAGAACATGAAGGTCAATACAAGTGTTTTTTTTAAAAAAAAAGAGAAAAAGAGAGGGAAGTAGTTTTCAGGAAAGAAACACCAGTTCTAAGAAAAGTAATTTTTGGAGGAATGAAACACTAGTTTTTAGGGAAGTGGCTTTTTTTTAAGGAGGACAACACCAGTTTTTATGGAAGCAGTTCTGAAAGAAGATAATTCAAGTTAATGGGTAGATAAAGCAAATTTTGAAGGAAAATGGTTAAAAGAAATCTTAGTCTGATGAATTTTTCACCTAAGATAAAGAAATCTTAGTCTGTTGAATCTTTCTCCTAAGATAAAGAAATCTTAGTCTGTTGAATTTTTCACCTAAGATAAAAATCTTAGTCTGATGAATCTTTCACCTAAGATAAAGGCAGAAGTTGGAAAAACGAAAGGAAGACATAATTTAAAGAAAGGAAAGCATAATTTGGGAACAAGAAAGGAAGGCAGAATTTGAAAAGAATGGAAGTTGGAATTTGGAAAATTAAGAAAGTCGGGATCACACAAAAATGGACCTAGTCTGATGAATTATCTCCTAGAGTCACAATCTTAGTCTGTTGAATCTTTCTCCTAAGATGAAAATCTTAGTCTGATGAAGTTTTCACCTAAGATAAAGATAAAAATCTTAGTCTGTTGAATCTTTCTCCTAAGATGAAAATCTTAGTCTGATGAAGTTTTCACCTAAGATAAAGACAAAAATCTTAGTCTGTTGAATCTTTCTCCTAAGATGAAAATCTTAGTCTAATGAATTTTTTACCTAAGATAAAGACAAAAATCTTAGTCTGTTGAATCTTTCTCCTAAGATCTTAGTCTGATGAATTTTTTACCTAAGATAAAGACAAAAATCTTAGTCTGATGAATGTTTCACCTAAAATAAAGTTTAAATTTTAAGATACATTGCAGTCTTTAAATTTTTAAAAGTTGCATTTCAATCTTATCACAATTCAAGTTTTTAGTTCTTATTAGTATGTGATAACAAACAACCAGTTTTCCAAACTGGGGCAGAACGTTTTCTTTGTTTTGTCAATTTTTATGAAGTCAGAAGTCCGCCTGGAGAATAGAGACATACAATTCAAGTTTCAGCAATCAGGAGCCCGCCTGAAGAACGGAGGTGATACAATTCAAATTTTTAGTTCTCAATTGATTTCTTTGTCTTTTTGAAGTCAGGAACCCGCCTGAAGAACAGAGGTATACATTTCAAGTTTCGGAAATCAGGAGCCCGCCTGGATAATAAAGGAATACATTTCAAATTTCAAGAGGTCAGGAGTCCGCCTGGAGAATAGAGACATACAATTCAAGTTTCGGAAATCAGGAGCCCGCCTGTATAAAAGAGTCGGGAGCCCGCCTGGATAACAGAGGAATACATTCAATTTCAAGTTCAGCAGTCAGGCGCCCACCTGGAGAACAAGGGAAAACAACTCAAGTTTCTAGGGAAAACAGTTTTGAAGGAAGACAGTTCGAGTTTCAAGGAAAATGGTTCAAAGTGTAAGGGAAAATAGTGTCAAGTAACAAGGGAGGACAGTTCAGGTTCAGCAATCATGTGCCCACCTAGAAAAAAAGGGAATTCAATTCAGAAGGCAATTCAGAAGTTGATGAAGGATGTGAGCTTCTCAAGACATGGCCGAGGTCACAAGCACTACATGTCCGGTCCTGACCCAGAAGCTGTAGAAGAACGAGCCAGCACCTGCAGCTAACAAGTGACAAGGTTCAAATCTAAAGTCTGTATGAAGAACCATTCAAGACTCAAGATCAAGCTTCAGAAGACTTATAGATAGGAATCTTGTAGCTCGTAGTCGATAGGCTTAGCTAGTCTTTTTCATCTTTTGATTTTTGATGTAATAACAGGGACCGCAGACCGGAACCTCAACGGAACGGCACCTCGACCGGATCTCCACCTCGGCATACTCCATCACCTCACTCATTTCTGAACTACACGTGGCATGATTCCTTTATAGCCAAGGATATGTAGGCAGCTCAAATGCCAGAGCTCGGTCGCATCCCCCTTTTCTCTTAGTCTTAGTCTCTCCAAATAAGGGTCGGGTCAAAAACCTGTCTAGTCAGTCTTTGTCTGAAAACTTTGTACGTTTCCAATCAAAGAGGGGCAACTGTAGACCTGTGATTTTTGACCCTCCCCAAGATCTTTTATATATTAGCGTAAAATATTTAATTTTGGCATAATATAGATATTTTAAGTAATTTGGACTCATTTACTTTATTTTAGTACAAGAAAACAAAAATTACAAAAAAATAAGTTCATTAATATTTTGTAGTCATTTTTAATCTAAAAAATATATATAAAATAGTATCATATTTTTATTTTTAATATAATGTTTGAAAATACAAAAAAATAGATCGTATTTTTATTTTTAATATAATATTTGAAAATACAAAAAATAGATTTGTTTTAATGGTTAGTTTTGTTTTAATAATTATTTTAATAGTAGGACTAATTAATAAATGGGCGCGTATTTTTAATCTCATTCGCGGCAAAAGAATAGAGCTTGAGCTCGAGCAACCCATCTTTAGGCCTAATTTTGGACCTAGCCCACAATTTCCAAGCCCATAATTCCTAGGCCCATACCCCTTAACCTAAAACCCTACCACTAACCTAGACCTATATATATTAAACAAAGCCTAAAAACTAAGGGGGGAGCTGAAGGAAAAGCAGCAAAGCTGCGCATGAAGAAGAACAAAAAAAAGCAACTAAAAGGATGTGAACAAAAGGATCCCCCCGGAGATCGTCCTCTCCAAAACACCCCCGTTCACGTCATCGTCTTCTTCAACAAAAGAGCACCCAAAGACCCTCGAATCCCCCCTTGCGCGTCGCTGTTTTGTCCAAACGATCAGCTTACACCTTGAGCAGCCATACACAACCCAGCTCGCCGGAAAAACATCAACCAAGCTCCTTCACCTGACGCCAAACGACCTTTCCTATCTACTGCCGGTGATACCCCAAGCCCAGCCATTCCGTCGCTGACTCGGCTATAGGAGTGGCTTGAAAACTCCATGAACTGAGCTGAAACTTCAGTTCAAAACGAGCTGAAATACTGCCTCAAAAACACCATGTAACTAACCACCGATTTGATGTTCTAAATCAGTCGAGGAACACCACTTAAACCATTGCAAAACTCATCGAGTCAGGGAGGCCTACTTTTGAAATCTGTTCGTCGTTTCCGTCGTCCAAGGTCCCGGTCTAAAATTTTGGCTTCTGAAAAGGTTCACTACTGAACTCTTGTTCATCTTTCTATTTTTGAATTTATTCTCGTAGCATTTAGTTGTGATATTTTGTTTGGCTCTGTGTTTATTCTTCACGTTTAAATGAGAATGTCTTTGCCTTGTTTGAAACAGTGATTAGCTTGTTATTAGTGTTTTTTTTTTTTTGCAATTTTGGTGTCTTGGTGCACTTCTTAATTATATGTTCGTTACTTAGACTATATTGGTATTGTGGGGTTTATAGTATGATTTTATTTTGCTGAATCTTAGTGGTTAGAATAATTTTTTGAATTAAAGTGAAGTGGCTTTGCGTTAATAAAGAGTGGATGCACTTGCTGTTATATGATTTCAAATAGTTGTATCGTACACTTCTTCCTCAAATATTTCCCCAAGCTCATGGCCCTCACAAAATTAGTTAGCTTGCTATAGAAATTGAGGTGTGCCATTTTTATTAAATAACCCATGGCCCTCATGTAATTAACACTAACTCTTTAAAAATCGAAGCGTGCCATTTAGCGAATTTTCTTGTGGCCCTCACAAAGTTGTAAATGTGAAATTGCTTTAGGCGCGTTAGTTTAATAATATTACTTTCCTAAATTCGGGTGCGCATTGATGCGACCCAAATCTAAATCTCGACGAAGTCGAAATGTGTTGACGACCATGGGTGTATTGATTGTGACATGGTTTGAAACGTATTTTCACGACGTCGCAATTCTTTTAAAATAAATAATGATAAAAAGCGGTTTACGAATAAAAAGAACATAAGCTAGCATGTATTAAAATCAGATAAATTCGAATACAATAGTTAAGCGACCGTGTTAGAATCACGGAACCCGGGAATGCCTAACACCTTCTCCCGGGTTAACATAATTCCTTACCCGAATTTCTGGTTCGTGGACTGTTAACAGAGTCATATTTTTCCTCGGTTCAGGATTCAACCGGTGACTTGGGACACCATTAATCTCCCAAGTGGCGACTCTGAATAATTAATAACTAAATCCCGTTCCGATTGTCCTTTAATTGGAAAAACTCATTCATGCCCTTTGCGGGGTGTAGTGAAAAAGGAGGTGTGACAACACTTACTAGTGGTCCAATGATGTTATCTCAATAATGTAGTAAATCGGGAATTTTTATAAATATGATTGTAATTCAATTGGATGAAGCAAGTAAGCAATTCTTTCTTTAATAGAAAATTTTCAAATTCCTTTACATCGTTTATACAAATATTCTCAAACTGGGAAGAGGCAATACCAACTTCAATAAGTTTCAAGGCAAGCAATACAAGCATACGCAAATCATGCCGAGGTCGTACGGCCCGATCCAACAATATTTAAACTGTGCACTCCAGAGGGTCGAATGGCGCGAACCATAGATGCATCTATTTAATCTACCGAGGCATTCGGCCCATTCCGAAATCAAACACACACAGACAGTTAATCAAGAAGTCAACAGAGAACAATTATCCAAAGAAAAGCCAATTCTCTTTTAAAGGATTTAGAAAATGAAGTTTAATCGTTTTAGAAATTCATTTACTAATTCAATGTGATTTAAGCAACTCAAACTGTCAATAAGATTACGAATATTCCAAGTATAGCATGCTTTTGGGTCCTAGACTACCCGGACAATAGCATAATAGTAGCTACACACGGACTCTTGTCACCTCGTGCGTACGTAGCCCCCACAAATAGGAGCACATAACCAATTATTTCACCTATGGGGACAATTCCCTCTTACAAGGTTAGAAAGGAGACTCACCTCGCTCCGAAGATCCATAACCGGTATTCCACGCCCTTCTGAAGACTCGAATCGATGCACAATGCTCCAAAACTACCCAATAATTATACAAATCCATTAATATATGCTCAATTACTCATTACAATCCAATTTTTAACAATTTCTAACCCCGATCGAAAAATTGACAAAATTGCCCTCAGGCCCACGTGCCCGGATTCCTAAATTTTTCGAAGATAAAATTTACCCATGAACTCACGAACTCAACAATATGATTTTTTCTTAATTTCATACTCAAAATCGTGGTCAAAATCCAAGAATATCAATTTTCTAGGTTTTCCCTCAAACCCCAAGTTTCTACTAATTTTCATGCTCAAATCCGAAACAAAACAATCTATTTAACGTCTAATGAGTGGGAACAACTTACCTTGACATAGATGAAGAAAATCTCTCTTCCAAGAGCTCCAAAATCGTCCAACCCAAAGTGAAATGGGTGGAAATAAACCAAAACTCGATTTTTTAAAGCGAGCCCACTTACTCCAGTCCTTTCGCACCTGTGGCCTCTTGACCGCTTCTGTAGTCCCATAGGTGCAGACCAATTGCCTCTTCTGTGGTCCGGGACCCCAGCCCATTTCCACTTTTGCGCTCCTTCTTCTGCAGGTGCGGTCTAGCATCTGCGGCAAAATGACCGCATCTGCGGTCGCATCCTAGCCGTCCATTTCCGCTTCTGCGGCACGAAGGCCGCTTCTGCGGCTCTGCACCTGCGACCCTAGTTTTGCAGGTGTGGTTACACCAACAACCAGCAGTTTCAGCCTTCTCCAAAATTCCATTTTTAATCCGTTAACCACCCGGAATCCACCTAAGGCCCCAGGGACCCCAACCAATCATACCAACCAGTCCCAAAACACATTACAGACTTGATCGAGGCCTCAAATCATATCAAACAATGCTAAAATCACGAATCGACCTCCAATCCAAGCTTAATGAACTTTAAAAATTCAAACTTCTACATTTGATGACGAAACCTATCAAATCATGTCTGATTGACCTCAAATTTTGCACACAAGTCATATTTGACATTATGGACCTACTCCAACTTCTGGAATTGGATTCCGACCCCGATATCAAAAAGTTTACTTCTGGTCAAACTTCTCAAAAACCTTCAAATTTCTATCTTTAGCCAAATGACTTCAAAATGACCTACAAACCTCCGAATTCACTTCCGATATCGCTCCCAACTCCAGAATCACCAAACAGAGCTATTCAGCAACTCGGAATCCCAAACGGACACCAATAACACTGAAATGCACTTCAACCCAAACGTATGAAATTTCTTCCAAATGCTAACTTCCACAATATGCGCCAAAACGTTCCCGGATTTTTCAAAACCTGATCTGGATATACTCCCAAGTCCGAAATCACCATACAAACCTTCTAGAACCTTCAGATCCCAATTCCGAGGTTTTTTACTCTGAAATCCAATCTTAGTCGATTCTTCCAACTTAAGGCTTCTGAAATAAGAATTTTCTTTCCAATTTGACTCTGAACTTCCCAGAATTCAACTCCGACCATGCCTACGAGTCATAACACCTGAAATGAAGTTGATCATGACTTCAAACCGTTGAACGATGCGCTAGAGATCAAAATGATCGGTCGGGTCATTACAATCTCGCCTGGTGATTGTGAGGTATATCAATCTTCCAATCAACCTCTGGTAGGCTGAAATGTCTGCCAACATATCATCTCCAGCTACTCAAACTAAGTTGAGGTGAACTTTTGATTCATATCAAGTGGAGTAGCTGCTAGTTTTGTTGCTCCCATCCCTAGATCAGACACTAGTTGAAGTTCATATTTCCACTGGTTCAACACGATTCCTTGATTGGATCTCATGACTTCTATCCCTTGGAAATACCCCATTTCTCTAAGATCCTTCACTTTGAAGTTCCTATTTAAAACATTCTTTGTTTCCTAAATGAATTTTCATTATTTTATGTGATGAGTAAGTCATCAACATATACCAATACAGCTACAAATTATGTTCCCTTTCTCTTTATGAATAATGACTAATCATAGAGACTCTGACTATATAGCCTGCATCCAGAAGAGCTTCAGTAAGTTAGATGTTCCACTGTCTTGAGGCCTGCTTCAAGCGGCCTCAGGTTGATTTTGAGGAGGAGGTTCTGGCCCAGTAGTTCTGGTGGGCCCAGCTCAAGTCCTAGAAGGGTTCATTGCCACCCCAGTTCTTCAGAACGCTCTGGTCCGATTGGTGGGCCTCATGAAGAGTGTCACCCAAGCGGGTTTGCCTCCCGTAGAACCAACCACTTCTTAGGCTGAAGGAGGGGGACTCAGACTCCTGCTACGCGCACTCCAGAGCAGGTAGCTCCCCAGGTTCAGGTTCCAGTGGTTCAACCAACTGTGGCAGTTTAGCCGGGTGTAGTAGCTCAGACCGACGATGGAGCAGCTATGTCCGCCGACGCTTTGTGGAGGCTGGATAGGTTCACCAAGCTCTTCACTTCTATATTCAGTGGTGCAACTACTGAGGATCCCCAGGATTATCTGGATAGTTGTCACGAGGTTCTTCGGAACATGGGGATCGTTGAGACCAATGGAGTTGATTTTGCTACCTTTCATCTGTTTGGATCCGCCAAGACTTGATGGAGGGATTATTGCTTAGCTAGACCAGCTGGTTCGTCATCTTTGACTTGGGAGCAGTTCACATTGTTGTTTTTGGAGAAGTTTCTCCCCGTGACTTAGGGGAGGCCTTTCAGAGGCAGTTTGAGCACCTCCAGTAGGGTTCCATGACGGTCACCCAGTATGAGACCAGGTTCATCGATCTAGCTCGCCATGCTCTTGTCATCTTCACACTGAGAGAGAGGGGGTGAGGAGGTTTATTGATGGTCTTATTCAGCCGATTCATCTTCAGATGGCCAAGAAGGTCGGGAGTGAGATCACTTTCCAGGAGGCGGCCAATGTGGCCCGCAGAGTTGAGATGGTTCTATCACAGGGATGTGTTCATGGGTCGGATAAGAGGCCCCGTCATTTAGGCAAATTCAGTGGTACCTCATCTGGAGGTAGAAATTCATATGGTAAAGGCCATCCTCCTAGGCCCTTTCAGTCAGCTCTCCAGGTCTTTCATGGTACTTCAGGTGGTCGTGGTTCTTAGATGCATTATTCTGATCAGCAGCCTTATAGTGCACCACCAGCTCCCATCAGTGCACTGCTGCTTCAGAGTTTCTGAGGTGGTCATTCAGGTCGACAGGGCCAACAGTTTCAGTAGCCAAGGGCTTGTTACACTTGTGGTGATCCCGGTCACATTGCCAGGTTTTGCCCTCGAGCACCAGGTAGCTCTCAGCATCAGGTTTCTGATGCTATGGTACAGGCACTAGTCGTTCCACAGCCCGCCCAGCCAGTTAGAGGTGGGGGTAGATGTGCTAGAGGTGGAGGTAGAGGTCCTAGAGGTGGAGCTCAGGCTGCCAGAGGTGGAGGCCAGCCAGCAGCAGGTCGTCCCAGAGAAGTAGTTCAGGGTGGTGGGGCCCAGCCCCGATGTTATGCCTTTCCAGGTAGGCCCAAGGCTGAGGCTTCAGATGTAGTCATTACAAGTACCATTCTGGTTTGTGATAGAGATGCTTCAGTGCTATTTGATCTAGGGTCTACGTATTCGTATGTGTCATCTTATTTTGCACCGTACCTGGTCATGCCTAGTGATTCATTGAGTATTGTTGTTTTCGTGTCTACACCGGTGGGTGATTCTACTGTGGTCGATCGAGTCCATCATTCTTGTATTGTAGTGATTGGGGGTCTTGAGACCCTTGTTGATTTGTTGCTGTTAGACATGGTCGACTTCGATGTTATATTGGGGATGGACTGGTTATCCCCGTACCACACCATCTTGGACTGTCACGCTAAGATTGTGACCTTAGCCTTACCAGATTTGCCCTGTTTAGAGTAGAGAGGGACTCTTGGACATTCTACCCGCAGTATTATCTCGTACGTGAAGGCTCGACGTATGGTCGAGAAGGGGTGTTTGGCCTATTTGGCTTATGTTCGTGATTCCAGTGTTGAGGTTCCCTCTATTGATTTGGTGCCCGTGGTTCGTGAGTTTCCTGATATTTTCCCTTCAGACCTGCCGGGTATACCACCCGATAGGGATATTGATTTCTGCATCGATTTGGTTCCGGGCACTCAGCCCATTTCTATTCTGCCATATTACATGGCCCCGCCAGAGTTGAAAGAGTTGAAGGAGCAGTTGCAAGACTTGCTTGAGAAGGGTTTCATTAGGCCTAATGTTTTGCATTAGGGTGCGCCGGTGTTGTTTGTCAAGAAAAAGGATGGTTCGATGAGAATGTGCATTGATTACCGGTAGTTGAACAAGGTCACCATCAAGAATAAGTATTCACTACCGACGATTGATGATTTGTTCGATCAGCTTCAGGATGCCAAGGTATTTTCAAAGATTGACTTGAGATCTGGCTACCATCAGTTGAGGATTAGGGCATCTGATGTTCCTAAGACAGCTTTTTGTACTCTGTACGAGCATAATGATTTCTTGGTTATGTCATTTGGGTTGACAAATGCCCCAACAGCTTTTATGGATTTGATGAACCGAGTGTTCAGGCCCTATTTGTACTCATTCGTGATAGTCTTCATTGATGATATTCTGATATATTCCCGCAGCTGGGAGGAGCACGAGCAACATCTTAGAGTGGTTCTTCAGACCTTGAGGGATAGTCAGTTATATGCTAAATTCTCAAAGTGTGAGTTCTGGTTGAGTTCAGTTGCATTCCTAGGTCATATTGTGTCAACAAAGGGTATTCATGTGGATCCGAAGAAGATTGAAGTAGTCAAGAACAGGCCTAGACCAGCATCAGCTATAGAGATTTGGAGTTTCTTGGGATTGGCAGGCTACTATCGTCGGTTCGTGGAGGGGTTATCATCTATCGCAGCCCCGATGACTAGGTTGACCCAGAAGGGTGCCCAGTTCAGATGGTCGGACGAGTGTGAGGCGAACTTTCAGAGGCTCAAGATAGTTCTGACTACGGCACCGGTGTTAGTATTTCCCACGGGTTCAGGGCCTTTCACAGTCTATTGTGATGCTTCCCGTGTTGGGCTTAGTGCAGTGTTGATGCAGGATGGCAAGGTCATTGCCTATGTTTCTAGACAGTTGAAGATTCATGAGAAGAACTATCTGGTTCATGATTTGGAGTTGGCAGCCATTGTTCACGCATTGAAGATCTGGAGGCATTATCTGTAATGGGGGGGCATGTGAGGTGTTCACTAATCACAAGAGTCTTCAGTATTTATTCAAGCAAAAAGAGTTGAATTTAAGGCAGAGGAGGTGGTTGGAGTTGTTGAAGGATTATGACATCACTATCTTATATCACCTGGGGAAGGCCAATGTGGTGGTCGATTCTTTGAGTAGAAAGTCAACCAGTATGGGCAGTCTTGCTTATATCCCAGTCGGTGAGAGGTTGCTTGCTTTGGATGTTCAGGCCTTAGCCAATCGATTCGTGAGGTTGGATATTTTTGAGCCTAGTCGGGTATTAGCTTGCACGGTCGCTCGTTCTTTGTTATTGGAGCGTATCCGTGATCGGCAGTTTGATGATCCCCATTTGTGTATCCTTAGAGACACGGTGCAGCGTGGAGGTGCCAAGCAGGTTACCTTAGATGTTGATGATGTTTTAAGATTGCAGGGTCGAGTTTGTGTGCCTAATGTGTATGGGCTTCGAGAGTTGATTTTAGAGGAGGCCCATAGTTCCCGGTACTCTATTCATCTGGGCACCGCGAAGATGTATCAGGATTTGTAGCAGCATTATTGGTGGCGTAGAATGAAAAAGGATATTGTTGCATATGTGGCCCGGTGTTTGAATTGTCAGCAAGTTAAGTATGAGCATCAGAGGCCTGGTGGTTTATTTCAGAGGATTGAGTTTCCCGAGTGGAAGTGGGAGCGGATCACTATGGACTTCGTTACTGGACTTCCGCTGACTCGGAAGAAGTTCAACGCAGTTTGGCTCATTGTTGATAGGCTGACCAAATCAGTGCATTTTATTCCTGTGGCAGTCTCCTATTCATCCGAGAGGTTAGCTGAGATCTATATCCGGGAGATTATTCGCCTTTATGGTGTGCCGGTATCTATCATTTCGGACCGAGGTACGCATTTTACCTCGCATTTCTGGAGAGCAGTTCAGCGAGAGTTAGGCACCCAAGTTGAGTTGAGTACATCATTTCATCCTCAGACGGACGGGCAGTCCGAGCGGACTATTCAGATATTAGAGGATATGCTCCGAGCTTGTGTCATTATCTTTGGAGGTTCGTGGGATCAGTTTTTGCTTTTAGCGGAGTTTGCCTATAACAACAGTTACCAGTCGAATATCCAGATGGCTCTTTATGAGGCTTTATATGGTAGGCGGTGTCGATCTCTGGTTGGATGGTTTGAACCAAGAGAGGCTCGATTGTTGGGTACGGATCTGATTCAGGAGGCCTTGGACAAGGTCAGGATCATTCAGGATAGACTGCGTACAGCCCAGTCCAGGCAAAAAAGCTATGCAAATCGCAAGGTTCGAGATGTGGCTTTTATGGTTGGTGAGCGGGTATTGCTCCGAGTGTCGCCTATGAAGGGCGTGATGAGATTTGGGAAGAAGGGAAAGCTTAGCCCTAGGTTCATTGGTCCGTTTGAGATTCTTGATCGAGTGGGAGAGGTGGCTTATAGACTTGCGTTGCCGCCGAGCTTATCAGCCGTGCATCCAGTTTTTCATGTGTCCATGCTTCGGAAGTATCACGGCGATCCATCCCACGTGTTAGATTTCAGCACTGTCCAGTTGGACAAGGACTTGTCCAATGAGGAGGAGCCGATAGCTATTCTAGACCGGCAAGTTCGTCAGTAGAAATCTAAGAGTTTCCCTTATGTTCATGTTTAGTAGAGAGGTCAGCCTCCTGAGGCATCGACCTGGGAGTTCGAGTCCGATATGCAGAGCCGTTATCCTCATTTATTCCCCGACTCAAGTACTTCCTTCTTCTGTCCATTCGAGGACGAACGGTTGTTTTAGAGGTGGAGAATGTGACGACCCAAAGGGGTCATCACCTATTTTCTTACCCAATATGTGATTCTGAGGTCTTGAAAACCTCATTTAGAGTCGCTTCGATTTGCGTGCGCAGTCCGGGCGAGTAGTTAGAAAGCTTAAATATGAAATTTTGTGAAAAATGCTAAGTTTTGATGTTAAAATGAATAAATTTGACTTCGGTCAATATTTTTGGGTAAACGGACCCAGACCCATGATTTGCTGGTCCCAGAGGGTCCGTAGAAAAATATGGGACTTGAGCGTATGCCGGGAATCGAATTCTGAGGTCCCAAGCCCGAGAAATAAATTTTCGAGTAAAATTGTTTTTCTGAAATTGTCAAGGAAAATTGAAATGAAAATTGATTAGAACGTGTTGGTATCGGGCCCGTATTTTAGTTCCGGTGCCCGGTACAGGTCTTATGTGTGATTTAAGAGGTTTCTGTAAGGTTTGGTTAAAATCGGACGTCGTTTGACGTGTTTCGGACTTGAAATCTTAAATTTGAACTCGATGAAATTTTTGGAAAAAACTCTTGATTTTGAGATTTGATTCATTGTTTTTGAGGTTAGTTTGGCGATTTGATCACACGGATAAGTTCGTATGATGTTGTTAAGTTAGTGCATGTGTTTGGTTAGGAGCCCCGAGGGCTCGGGAGTGTTTCGGAATGGTTTGAGCCTTCTAAAAGTTGCAGGTTCAGGAAGTTACAGGTCTCTGAACCCTTTAGTGCGGTCCGTGAGAAATCTCGTGTGACCGCGGAGGGGCCAGCGCGGTCGCGGTCGCCTTTGTGCGGGGCGCGGTGGAGGCTGTGAGGCCGCAGTCGCCTTTGTGTGGTCCGCACAGGGTGCTGAACTGCAGGTTTTCAGGGAGGCCTGTGCGGCCGCAGTTCGTTTAATGCGGTCCGCGGTAGAGCTCCGCGGCCGCGGTGAGGGTCTGAGAGGGGTATAAATAGACGGGATTTTCAGTTATTTTTCACTTTTCAAAACCCCAAAAACATAAGAGGCGATTTTTGAAACAACATTTCTTCTGCAAATCAATTGTAAGTCATTTTTAACTAGTTTTCCTCAATCATTAACATCTTTTAATATGGTTTCAACTTAAAATCAAAGATTTTCATGGGGGAAATTGAGTGTTTTGGGTAGAACCTAGGTTTTTCCAAAATTGGGGATTTGGACCTCAATTTGAGGTCCGATCTCAAAACAAATTATACATTTGGATTCGTAGGGAAATGGGTAATCGGGTTTTGGGTCCGAACCTCGGGTTTCGACCACTTGGGCCTGGGCGTATTTTTGACTTTTTGGGTAAAACTTTGGGAAAACTCATTTGCATGCATTGGGGTTGATTCAATTAGCACTTATTGATGTAATTAAGTAACTTGTGACTAGATTCGAGCGGATTGGTGGTGGAATCAAGAGGGTAAGCTATAATTGAGGCTTGAGTGGTGTTCAAAGCTTCGAGGTAAATATTTGGTCTAACCTTAGCTTGAGGGATTAGGAGTTGAGTCTTATTTGCTATGTGCTAATTGTTGAGTACGACGTATAGGCATGGTGACAAATATCTATATGTTGGTGTATAGCATGACCGTGAGTCTTTATATTGCGGATATTCCGATCTTGTTGTATCTTTCATGCCTTAATGATGATTTCTATATGTTGTAAAAAAAAGCATGTGAAAGAAATTGTGATCTTTGAACTTCGAGAAGCATTGGCTCGAGTGGTAATACAAATTGTGAAAGTATATGAGATAAAATGGAACCCTTTGGAGCATTGGCTCAAGTGGTAAAGTGAGTTATAAATTAAGAAGTGAAAGAAAGAGAAAGAGTTATTGAATTATTCCCTTGCCGGGATGCTTGTTGCTTTGTTGATTATCTCCCTTGCCGGGATGTTGACATTTATTGATATTATTCCCTTGCCGGGACTTGGTTGTTTAATTGTATTCCCTTGCCAGGATTTCTATTATTATTATTTGTGTAATCCCTTTCCCCTTGTTTGTGATTGTTGTTTGGGTGAGGAAGAGCGATAAAGCACGAAGGGTGATGTCGTGCATTGTTTGCTATTGTGAGGAAAGAGTGTAAAGTACGAAGGGTGATGTCGTGCCCTACGATGTACCATTCCATACCGATATTTATTGATTATATAGTGAGGAAAGAGTGTAAATCACGAAGGGTGATGCCGTGCCGCACGATGTACCATTACATGACGATTTTATTGATTATATGGTGAGGAAAGAGAGTAAAAGCACGAAGGGTGATGTCGTGCATTTGTTGATTTCTGATTTCCTTTTTGATATCCGAGTTATGTTGTTTCTTTCATTACCTGCTGTCATTACCTGGGTGAGGAAAAGCGTAAAGCACGAAGGGTGATGTCGTGTATTGTTTTGGTGAGAACGAGAGTAAAAGCACGAAGGGTGATGCCGTGTAAATTGTTGATTTCTGCTTCCTTGTTGATATTCTAGTTATGTTGTTTCCTTCCTTACTTGATGCCTTTCTATTCAGAACTATATTCACCCCCACAACATGTTTCCCCTACCCGCATTGACTGGTTATTCCTGTATCTTTTCCCGTTGTATATATATATATATATATATGAACTGCACAGGTTTATTTGGAGTCTGGTCCTAGTCTCATCACTACTTCGCTGAGGTTAGGTTGGACACATACTAGCACATGGGGTCGGTTGTGCTGATACTACACTCTGTGCTCTTTTGCACAGATCCAGGTCTTGGATAGCAGCAGTAGCGCGGGAGCCAGCCTTCAGTCTAGTGAGACACCAAGGTAGCCTTGCAGGTGTCCGCAGGCCCGGCGTCTCCTCTATCTTTTATTTCAGTCTGTTTTCTCATGTTTCTGAGTCAAACAGTTTATATTGTTCTTTCAAACGGTTGTATTTAGTACTCTTAGAAGTTCGTGAGTAATGTGATACCAGTTCTTGGGTAGATGCATATGTTGATTTCCGCATTATTGTTCAGTTTCTTTAATTTACGTCTTCCACATATTTATTTAATTCCATTATTTCCATGATAGTACTGATAATTGTCAAAAGAAGTAATTTGTTAATGAAGTAGCAGTTAAGAATTGGCTTGTCTAGCTCACATTAGTAAGCGCCATCACGACTCCCGAGGGTGGGAGATCCGGATCGTGACAACATTATATTTATTTGTTGCATGTCCATTTTGTATTTCCTGCATTTTCTTAGTGTTTAGGTTACCCATATCAGGAATTGGAGTTGACCCCACTAGTGGTGAAGTTGCAGCTTCTAGTGAATGAGAAGAGGATGCAGGTTCAAAGCCTTCATGATCTTCTTGTTGTAGGAAGTCATGATCAGCTGAAAATGGTTCATGATTAACCTGCACACTCCCCCAATCATGGACCATCGGATGTTTCCATAAGGAAGGTTGAATAAAAGGAAATAAGTGTTCTTTAAACATAACATCCCTGCAAACAAAAAACTGATTAGTGGAAAGATCTAGCAGCTTGTAGCCTTTTTGAGTTTCTGAATAACCAAGATGGACTGCTGGTTTGGCTCTTGCTGAAAATCTGTTTCCATGTACCAAGGTAGTAGCATAACAGAGGCAACCAAACACTCTCAAATGGACAAGTGAAGGTTGTGTTAATACAACAATTCATAAGTAGTTTTGCCATCTAGAACAATAGTAGGAAGCATATTGATAAGGTATACAACAGTATTTTATGCACTCTCCTCAATATCTGGTTAGCACATTAGCTTGAAATTTCAGTGCCCTTGCTGTGTCAAGAATGTGTCTATGTTTCCTTTCTACCACCCCATTTTGCTGGGGTGTGTATGCACAACTACTTTTGTGTATTATACTATAGTGATCAAACAAGTTACTGCATTGTTTATTAAAAAATCCTCCTCCATTGTTTGTTCTATTGGTCTTAGTAATTGCATTAAACTGTGTTCGAAGAATATAAAGAAACTTCTGCAAGATTACTATAACATCACTCTTTAATTGCAGTAAATGGACCCAAGTATATCTTGAATGATCATCTACAATGGTCGAGAAAAAATGCTTCCTATCATGTGCAGGGTACTTATAAGGACCCCAAACATCCATATGTAACAATAGTATGTTACATCCCGTGCTTTAATATTAGGATGAGTCGTAGTAATCCATATGAGCTTGAAGGAATTAAGACCATTTATGAGGTTATAAAGTATTTGTGACTATGTTATTATAAGACCCCGTAAGTTTACAACCTTGATACTGTTAGATATTATGTTAGTGTGGCATTTTCTTTTAAGTGGAGTATTTTAGTAAAAATTTTATAAGTATAATTTTGGATAATTACCATTATTACTATTTTCGAATATGGTAAAGTATACTCATAGTATGAGAAAGTTTATGAGGTTTTCTTTATTGTAAAGATAGAAATTATTTTCACACAAGAAAAGAAGGTTATCTTTTTACCATTTTAAAAATTAAGCGTATGAAAATTTTTACTCTTTATATGAGATTAGGAAAATTAAAAGTTGAGAAAATATGTGCATTTTTCATGGATGTTTTAATGAAATAATAGTGTGTGTATTGATTTTATATGTGTTATATCTCCCGTTTCTCATGCGTTAAAGTTTCGTCTTCAGTTAATTGACATAGACTCGGGGATGAGATTATCTTGAGATTAACGTATTTATGCTATTTATAACAAGCAATAAGTGCCATGAAGGATAAAGGGTACACGAATTAAAAAAAAATGAGTTTCGTTGAAGGTTGTCGATTTGGGATAAAATACGGGCCGAGCGATAATACCCGATATTTATGGACAAGTATCATACAAGGTATCATATGACCATGATAGTATGATATATAAAGTGTATCAAAAATAAGTAGAATTTTAAGTAATTTGAGACAATTCTTAATTATGCGGGTAATTTGTTAACTACCGGATAACGAAATATTACCTAATTAATTAATTGGTTATGGAATAAGATTAAAGCTCCTCCCCACCCCCACGTGGTAGAAAGACACCAACCAAACAAATGAATCTTGGTCATTTATGATTAAGTGACAACCAAATATATTAATTTTAAGACACTTCATTTCTAGGATCTTGAATACAAAGATTACAATGAGACATGACCTTTTGCACATTAGCAATTCCTTCAAAATATTCCTAACATCTTCAACAAGAGTTCTTACAAAATCTTCAACCAATTCCTACAAAAGAAATCCAACGAGAATTCTTAGCACATTAGCAATGTGGGATTTTGCAATTCTAAAAGAGCACGATGCAACCTTTTCCAAGAATATCATACGAATTTTTGCCTACTCCAGGTATGTTAAGGCTATCCCTTCTCTCTTTTGGCATGATCGAAGAAACATTACGTAAACGTAATGATATTCCATAAGTGGTTCTACTCTTAGCAGTTAAGGATGTTTATGTCATTCATTCCCATAAAGTGATATTCAAGCATGTTTAAGTATGTTCCTAAGTTTCTATTGAGGTATATGATAAAGATATTAATGTTCCTAATATAGTAATACACGCATCTTCATACATCATGCATTTACCACCGAGCTACGGCCGGTTGGGCAGTTACATATTTACCACCGTGCTACGGCCGGTTGGGCAGTCATGCATCTTCATTACCATCGTGATACGGCCGGTTGGGTAGACATGCATTTACCACCGGGCTACGGCCGGTTGGGCAGACATGCATTTACCACCGGGCTATGGCCGGTCGGGCAGTGACCACCGGTTGGGCAGTCATACATTTACCACCGTGTGAAGGCCGGTCGGGCAATTACCACTGATCAGTTGGGCAGTCATGCATCATACGATATGGATAATAGTCTCAAAGAGAAGCATTGTATATATGTAAGTATAATAAGTATGCATATACGGTGACACTTCAGAGATTCAGGTTGATTCTTATATGTCTTTAATTAATGTTGAATTATGGTTATATTTCAGTTCTGCCTTACATACTCTGTACATTATTCGTACTGACGTTCTTTTATTGGGGACGTTGTATTCATGCCTGTAGGTATAGACAATCAGTTTGACGAGCCTTCATAGTAGACGAGATTGGCATTAAGCGAAGGATCGATAAGACTCCACCTCATTCAGAGTGCAGCCGAGTCTATGAGTCATCGTGTTAGAGTTTTGCTACAGACTTATGGGTGTAGACATGTGATTTTTGACCCTCCCCAAGATCTTTTATATATTAGAGTAAAATATTTAATTTAGGCATAATATATATATTTTAACTAATTTTGACTCTTTTACTTTATTTTAGTACAAGAAAACAAAAACTACAAAAAATAAGTTCATTAATATTTTGTAGTCATTTTTAATCTAAAAAAAATACACAAAAAATAGTATCATATTTTTATTTTAATATGATATTTTAAAATACAAAAAATAGATTTGTTTTAATGATTAGTTTTATTTTAATAGTTATTTGAATAGTAGGATTAATTAATAAATGGGCTCGTTTTTTTTTTAATCTCGTTCGCAGCAAAAGAATAGGACTTGGGCTTGAGCAACACATTTTTAGGCCTAATTTTGGGCCTAGCCCACAATTGCCAAGCCCATAATTCCTAGGCCCACACCCCTTAACCTAAAAACCCTACCCAAAAACCCTAGACTCTACACTATAAAAACAAGGCCTAAGACTAAAGAAAGGGGGAACAAAAAACGAAAAAGAACGGAAGCTGCGCAATACAAACGACCCCGCCCCCTGATCATCGTCTTCTCCGACTCACCCCACTGTCATACTCTTCTTCTTCAGTAACAGCCAGTGTCCAGCAGCGCCATCGACGACCACCTTTCAGCTCACCATCGTCGTTGAACCTCCTCCACGCCCTAACCCAGCGACGCCCCACAACCACAGCACAAAACCAGTCGCACCCCCAATGCCTGACCACCAGTGAACTATCATAGTCAGCCCCCGTCCCCATCGTCCCTCACGTCCAGTAGCAACCAAGCGACGAACAGCAGACCCGACGGCAAGCAGCGCTGCTGCTGCTGCTTCACCTGTCCGCAAACGACCCTCTCTCACGCTGCTGCTTTACCCCTCATTCCAAACGACCACCTAAACCAGCCTCTCCTCTTCTCAAAACCTCCAGAAACAACCAGCCAGTGCAGCCATGAAACCACTCTTGAGGTTGTCGTTCGTGTTGTGAGTTCCGTTCGAGGTTATCGCGAGTTTTGCTATTTGAGGCTCTGTCACCAGTTCAAAGTCTCAATCAGTGGCTCATTTCAATGTTGTTGTTTTGTTTTGGTGTTCGTTTCTCTGTTCGCAGCACAAAGGTTACAGATCCAATAATAAAAGGTCCATTTTTGCCTCCTGTTTAAACACGTATTACATTTTCCTTCTTGGTAGGTTTTTCTTCTAAATGTTCTACGTATTTCCTCTATTATCTCGTTGTCTTATTTTGATTAATTTATTTTATTTGCTTTAGTTTAATGATTTAATTAGATGAACATTGATTGCTCTGTTGATTCTACTACTGAATATCTAATGGTTGAGAGATAAGAATATTTATTTAAATTACAATATATGTGGTCAGCAATTGGGTCCTACTGGGTTATGATATTTGGATTTAAAAGCATACTTGGAGTGCTGGGAAGAATTTTACGCTATTGAGCTTAGAAACTTTATACTCTCACTTTGTTTGGTTATATTATTAGTTAGTAGTACGACATTGGCTGACCTTTATGTGGGTAGGCAAACTTTTCAGAGTGTAAATAAATGGTCGTGGCTACGGGTACGGTTCCCGTGACGTAGTTGTGATGCTTAATTTCCAAAAACCCGGGGTACATTTCATGTGGCCCGGTTCTAATTTCCAACAAGGTTAAATAAAGCAGGTCGTGAACCACGGGTGCATTTCATGTGACGTGGCTTGCGATATGTTTTAAATAACCTTGATTTTTCCTTAAATAAATAAAAGCAGTTTGAAAATTTACGGCCTTCCAAATGTAGCTTTCTTTTAAATTAGAATTATAGGAGTGTCGTGCCAAACAAAAATGACAACTACACGGCTTTCAGTTGGTTAATCTTGTTTTGTCCTTAGAATTCGGGATGGGCCGTTTAGCGAATTTCACGACCTTCTCCAAAGATAATAATGCGTTAGTCTTTTTAGGCGCGCTTTTAACAATTTACTTTCTTAAATTCGGGTGCGCATTTATGTGACCCAAATCCAAATCTCAACGGAGTCGAAATGTGTCAACAACCACGGGTGCATTGATGTGACGTGGTTTGAGACACGTTTTCACGACGTTACAATTCTTATTAAGAAATAATAATAATAATAAAAGCAATTTAAAATTAAAAAACACCTAAGCTAAAACATGTCTTGAAATCAGATGAAATCAAATACAACAGTTAAAAGACCGTGCTAGAACCACGGAACCTAGGAATGCGTAACACCTTCTCCCGAGTTAACAGAATTCCTTACTCGGATTTCTGGTTCGCGGACTGTTAACAGAGTCATATGTTTCCTCGGTTCGGGATACAACCGGTGACTTGAGACACCACTAATCTCTCAAGTGGCGACTCTGAATAATTAATAATTAAATCCCGTTCCGATTGTCCTTTAAATGGAAAAACTCCTTTATGCCCTTTGCGGGGTGTAGGTAGTAAAAAAGGAGGTGTGACAGCTCTGGCAACTCTGCTGGGGACCGAACCCAGAATCTCTGGTTCAGGGTTCAGAATTCGAGCTTAGATAAATTGTTGTATTTAATTGTATTTGATTTTCCTACATGTTTTATGCTAAATGTGCTAAATGTTACCGCTTTGATATTATCTGAACTGTATATAAACTATGCCGACACCCTTTTCTCTTCACCTCCGGGGATGTGCTTACTGGTTGAGACTCCCTATTCTGTTAGTGTCATACCTTGAAATAATAAAGAGGCCGAATAAGTTACGAAGCCGGATGGCCCTTTAGTTCCCGGTAAGTTGCCCCCTCCTCGACTCGAGTTGTCCACTCGGGTACACAGTCTAGAAAACTGACCCAGGTTTTGAACATAGAATAACATGACTTCATGTCGGATCCCTAGTAGGAACGCTTATTTGCGTCACGTTGCATTTGACTTAGGGGACTCAACACAGGGGTTGGGTCCGTCTAGGACTAGCAACCTTAAAATGAAAAGACCATCCTGATGCATCCTAATTGCTCTGTACATATATTTGTTGCGAACCTGCATGTTGACCGATTTCTGAATCTCGGGAATGTTGGAAAATTAAGGGAAAAAAAGAGAAAAGATGAAAAAAAAAGGAAGAGAAATATCAGTTAGGGGGTTAATAGATTATTTTAGAAATAAATGACCAATTGCTGGCGAAACTCTGCCGAAATTTTGAGAAAAAAAAAAGAGGAAAATGTTTTATTTTGTTTTTACTAAAAAATAAGAAGCAAAGGAAAATAGAAAAAAAAGTCTTTTATTTTTGGAAAGTTGTTTGTTGATAAAGAAAAGGATAAAAAAAGTTGTTGTTTTAGTTTGAGAAGCATAAGTTGTTTCATTATTTGTTGAAAAAAAGAAGAAGGAAAAAGAGTCTTTTATTTTTAGTTTGGGAAAATAAGTTGTTTTATTGTCTGTGGAAAATGAAAAAGAAAAAAGAGTCTGTTATCTTTAGCTTGGAAAAATAGGCTATTTTATTTGTTGAAAAGAAAAAAAGAAAAAAGAGAGTCTTGTGAAATGCCGAAAATAAAAATGGAAAAGAGTCATGTTTTAAATTAGTTCGGTTAATTTGCCTGAACTACGCATGGTTTGATTCTCACAGGGCGTGAGATACGTAGGCAACCCTCATCGGGTCCAACCTCCCCTTTGCAAAAATAACCAAAAAATATCAAAATTTTAATTTTTGTCACAAATAAACCAGGTGATGCCGTTTTTGTCAAAAATAGCCAAATGTTCCCAAACGGGACGCCGGAAGGCCGACTTTGCATAAACAGCCACCTTTGGTCGTATTTTGATTTTTGACCCTCACAGCCTTACTTCGCCCCCGAGGCGCAGGAAGGCCGTGTTTGCAATACCGGGTCATTTATTTAATTTGGAAAAAACAAGAAAAAGAGTCAGTGGTCAAATGAATAACGTTCAGATTTTGGGTCAAAATTGGCATATAGGGGAAGGAATCTGTCATTTTGGGGTTTGTATTTCTTTTGATTAGAGTATATGGGTCGTTTGATTTTCGAGTCTGTATTTCATCATTAAGTTGGTTAGTTTTGTTGTTATTATGAAAATGGGAAATTCCAAAAAAATGTTTTATTGTCGTTTACCTTTTATTTGCAAGAACTACGCACGGTCTGATTCATGCGGGGCCATGATACGTAGGCAATCCCCATAAGATTCGACCGCAACCAAAAAAAATGAAAAATGTAAAAGAAGAATTGAATAAAAAAATGGAAAAGAGGTTGTTAATAATGAGGACCGACTCAATCCATTCTAACATGTTTTGTTTTGAATTGTGAAGAAAGGTGAGGTGGTTGGTTTGTGGTAAGCTGGAAACACAAGATCTGAGGAAAAATGATAACTGACATCGAAGCTGTTACGAGTGCTCAAGAGACTCAGGGTCAGAGGGTTCAACAAGAGTCTACGGTGGTTGAGGAAAATAGAACACTGAAACAACAAATGACCAAAATGCGCCAAGCCTGGGCCAATGGCCAAGGACAGCCTTGTCATGAGTCACAATTTGCTACACAACAAGAACAGTACCACTATCCCGAGTACCACTCGTACTCGGTTGATCTTCCTGCAAACATCGAGAAGCCTGCCCGAAAGAGGGTACAGGAAGAAATAACCCAAAGAGTGAAAAGATTAGAACAACGGTTGAAAAACACGCAAGCAATGGCAGGACAAAAGAGTGTTGCCTTCAGAGATCTATGCATGTTCCCCGATGTCCACTTGCCGCCTGGGTTCAAGGTTCCAAAATTTGAAAAGTACAATGGACATGGAGACCCCATAGCCCACCTGAAAAGGTATTGCAACCAATTGAGAGGTGTGGGAAGAAATGAGGAATTGCTTATAGCTTATTTTGGGGAAAGCCTCACGGGAGTAGCATCTAAATGGTTTTTGGATCAAGACACATCTTGCTGGTACGTCTGGGATGACATGGCACGGGCCTTTGTCAAACAGTTTCAAAACAACATCGACATCGCCCCAGACCGCATTTCCCTTTCTAACCTAAAAAAGAAACCAACTGAAAGTTTCAGGGAATATACCATCAAATGGAGAGAGCAGACAGCTAGAGCTAAGCCACCCATGGATGACCACGAGTTAATCACTGTCTTTCTACAGGCTCAAGAGTCAGATTATTTTCAATACATGACGTCCGCAGTGGGTAAATCCTTCCCGGAAGCAATCAAAATGGGAGAAATGGTGGAGAACGGTCTTAAGACAGGCAGAATTATAAGTCAAACAACTCTCAAAGCTGCAGCTCAAGCTGTCCAAATTGAATCTGGTAACACGAATGAGAGGGATGAAGAAATCATAGTGATATCAGGGTCGAGAAGAGGTCCTAGGAGAACATCTCGAAGGTATGTGCAGCCTCATTAGGTTCTCCATGACCCCCCCTAAGCATTACTATACACCTCCGAACCCCTCATACTCACCACCAAATCACCCAAGAAAGCGAGCACGAGTATCACAAAATCTCCACCAGCCTCTGCAAAATTTTCAATCACCTTGTAACCCACATCCAAGCCAGGGGTATAGAAGGGAACAATAGTTGAAAGATAGTTTTACACCAACAGGAGAGTCCTATGCAAGCTTATTTGAGAAGTTAAAACAACATGACATGATTGCCCCCATTCCTTCAAATCAGGTGGACCGACGTGCGAGAAGCTTTGACTCATCTAAAAGGTGTGAATACCACTCCAATGCTCTGGGACACAATGTGGAAAATTGTCAGGATTTGAAAAGAGAAATAGAAAGGATGATCTAGAAAAATTTGATTCAAGACAGTGGCACCCAGAATATCGCGTTGCATCCCTTACATGAGGAGGCACACTTGGTGGGGATGATGCCCGGTGACATGGGGTATGAGAATACTCTTGGGAATTTGTTGACTGAAGTTGAAGATACTGAAGCAGATAGTGGTCATGGCAATATGGATGCGAAGCTTAGTGGCGAAGATGTCGTATTTGTAATTGGAAAGACGCTTCATTCCTAAGTCAGCTGGGGAGGAGCTTTGGTGGTCTATTTGGCTGTCATTTCTGTTGTCCGGATTATTTGTAGGGTTGTAATCCGGATATTGTCTTGTGTTCAAACCATCATATCCTTTCATTTTTGTCTAGCTTGTTTAGTCGTAGTGGTTTGTCTAGGGTTGTCTAGGTTTGTTTCAGTTCATTCTAGGGTTGCAATCCAGTTTGTTTTGTTTTTGTTTTGTTATTTGAACTGTTTCATCGTTTGTCTAATGCAAATTCTGATCTGTTGTTACTCCCAATCATTTTCTCTGTTTAGTTCTTTCCTAACTTTTTGTTTTGCCTTTTGTCGGTTCTAGTGACATGACATGCACGCATAATTCTCAGTCTGATCTTCAAAAGTTGCGAAGCAATGAGACCATTTTGAAAATGATAAGGACACTTGAGGAAATGAGAACAGATTGGGACATTTTGAGATTGTTTGACGCCCGAACCATGTGAAACTGGGGCAAGTAAAACATAAAATTACCCGTAAAAGCAAGTTGGCCAAATTGACAGGGGGCCGGTCGTGGTGATAATAGTAAGAGTGTTGTCGAATGGCACATTATATCTGACAGGTGTAGAAGGAAAATGTGTGGAAATGGCCGTCAATTCCGATGCGGTCAAGAGATGATGTGTATGGTTTCTTTATTCTGATTGTACTTGTTTGTATTTGGCATATTTTGAAGTTTGAAATGACGAAGGCATTTTGTTCTGCTATCTAAATACTTTACCCTTTTGTCAACCTCTTTTAGCCTTATTTGTTTTCTTTCATACCCCTCTTTCAGAATCAACGGTACAATTAAAGAAATGCAAGTGCCGGAGATACGCAAATGGAAAAAGAAGGAAAAAGAAAAAAAAGAAGGAGGAAGAAAGGAAAAGGAGAAAGAAAGAAAGAAAGGAAGAAAGGAAAAGAAGAAAAAAAAAAGAAAAGGGAAGAAAAGAAAAGAAAAGAAAAGAAAGAAAGATAAGAAAGAAAAGACAATGAAGAAAAGAAAGGAAAAAAAAAAGAAAAAGAAAGAGAGAGAAAGAAAATCGCAATAACGTAGTTTCTATGAAGTGAACTACGTTTGACTTGATCCCGAAAGGGTACATAGGCAGCCTCTCTGAGGTTCAGTCATACCAAAACAAAAATCCAAAAGTCCCCAAGCAAGAAACTGGGGCAAAAATTGTGGTTGTTGTGAGAAGTTGGGTTCCGAAAGTTGTAATTTAACCCATTTTGAAATTGTTGTGAGCCTCTTATACCCTTTCTTTCTAACCCATCCAAAAGCCTACATTACGGTCCAAAGAAAGACCTTCTGATCAGTCTTTGAGAAATGCCAAGTCAAGCAGGTAAGGTAATTCATGTCAGGGGAAACACTCCGGTCCAAACAAGGAAAATGAAAATGAGAGAATCTTATTGATAAAAATCCTCATGGGTATCGCAAGGTGATGAAAGTTGAGAGAAATAAAAAATGAGAGAGTTTTATTGGTGAAAACCTTCACGGGCACCTTGAGGCGACAGTAAGTTGAGAGAAAGAACTAAATGAGAGAGGTTTGATGGTGAAAACCCTTTGGGGCACTACAAGCCGAATAAGGAGTGTGAATCAAATTGGATAAGCGGAGCAATGAAGCCCAGTTTCACGGCAAAAAGGAACAACAAGAGCTGACCATCAGGTTTACTTAACAGAATAGGCAGCAGGTGCATGTCAAGGTCATTAGAGTCGGTATCCACATCCGATAGGTTTCTACTGTGTAATTTTCTTGTTAGGAATCATCTCTTTCTATTGTCCTTTACTCTGTTCCTTTTGTTTTGTTTATTTCCCCTTTCTGAGTCTTTTGGTCGTAACAAGTGAGGAATGACTGCAAAATTGGCCACCAGCTTTCCAATTGCACAAAATGGGGTCACAAGTCAGGAAAAATAACAAGAGCACTGAGCTGGTAATAATCAACATACTTTGGGATCCTTATGAAACACAAAGTTTGGTAGATGTCGGTTCAAGAATAATGCAACAGATAGAGGGTATTGGGATTGAACGGGTAAAAAGGGTATTTCAGTGACACAGATGACGGGGAAAGCGGTTAATCAGTAAACATGCAAGACCTTCAAGAAGAATCAGTTGTCACAAAACATATGGGGTCAGATTAGAAGACTAGAAGTAATAATTAAGAGATAGTCGTCAAAAAGGGCGGAAGTTATCAGCCAAGTTTCAAAGATGGTCGGACAACGCAAAGCATGGAAAGGAGAAAAGGAAAGTCATCCCAGTGGGAGTACCACGACCAACTACCGCACTTTTAAACTGACAGAATTTTCTTTGATTTGAAACAGGGGCATGGAAATGTTATTGAGAGGGAAGTAGTTTTCAGGAAAGAAACACTAGTTCTAAGAAAAGTAATTTTTGGAGGAATGAAACACTAGTTTTTAAGGAAGTGGTTTTTTTTAAGGTGGACAACACCAGTTTTTAGGGAAGCAGTTCTGAAAGAAGATAATTTAAGTTAGTGGGTAGATAAAACAAATTTTGAAGGAAAATGGTTAAAAGAAATCTTAGTCTGATGAATTTTTTACCTAAGATAAAGAAATCTTAGTCTGTTGAATCTTTCACCTAAGATAAAGAAATCTTAGTCTGTTGAATTTTTCACCTAAGATAAAAATCTTAGTCCGATGAATCTTTCACCTAAGATAAAGGCAGAAGTTGGAAAAACGAAAGGAAGGCATAATTTGGAAAAAGATGAAGGCAGAATTTGAGGAGAAAGAAAGGAAGGCATAATTTAAAGAAGGGGAAGGCAGAAGTCGGAAAAAAAAAAGAGGAAGGCATAATTTGGGAACAAGGAAGGAAGGCAGAATTTGAAAAGAAAGGTAGTTGGAATTTGGAAAATTAAGAAAGTCGGGATCACACAAAAATGGACCTAGTCTGATGAATTATCTCCTAGAGTCAAAATCTCAGTCTGATGAATCTTCCTCCTGAGATCACACAAAAATGGACCTAGTCTGATGAATTATCTCCTAGAGTCACAATCTTAGTCTGATGAATTTTTCACCTAAGATAAAGATAAATCTTAGTCTATTGAATCTTTCTCCTAAGATAAAAATCTTAGTCTGATGAATTTTTCACCTAAGATAGAGATAAAAATCTTAGTCTGTTGAATCTTTCTCCTAAGATGGAAATCTTAGTCTGATGAATTTTTCACCTAAGATAAAGATAAATCTTAGTCAGTCGAATCTTTCACCTAAGATGAAAATCTTAGTCTGATGAATTTTTCACCTAAGATAAAGATAAAAATCTTAGTCTGTTGAATCTTTCTCCTAAGATGAAAATCTTAGTCTGATGAATTTTTCACCTAAGATAAAGACAAAAATCTTAGTCTGTTGAATCTTTCTCCTAAGATGAAAATCTTAGTCTGATGAATTTTTCACCTAAGATAAAGATAAATCTTAGTCCGTCGAATCTTTCACCTAAGATGAGAATCTTAGTCTGATGAATTTTTCACCTAAGATAAAGATAAATCTTAGTCTGTTGAATCTTTCTCCTGAGATGAAAATCTTAGTCTGATGAATTTTTCACCTAAGATAAAAGATAAAAATCTTAGTCTGTTGAATCTTTCTCCTAAGATGGAAATCTTAGTCTGATGAATTTTTCACCTAAGATAAAGATAAATCTTAGTCAGTCGAATCTTTCACCTAAGATGAGAATCTTAGTCTGATGAATTTTTCACCTAAGATAAATTTTAAATTTTAAGATACATTTTAGTCTTTAAATTTTTAAAAGTTGCATTTCAGTCTTATCACAATTCAAGTTTTAGTTATTATTAGTATGTGGTAACAAACACCCAGTTTCCAAACTGGGGCAGAAAGTTTTCTTTGTTTTGTCTATTTTTGTGAAGTCAGGAACCCGCCTGGATAATAGAGGAATACATTCAATTTCAAATTCATCAATCAGGAGCCCGCCTAAAGAACAGAGGTGATATAATTCAAATTTTAGTTTTCAATAGACCTTTTGTCTTTTGAAGTCAGGAGCCCACCTGAAGAACAGAGACATACAATTCAAGTTTCGGAAGTCAGGAGCCCGCCTCTATAACAGAGGTATTTCAAGTCAAGTTTGAAGAAAATTCTTATTAATATCAAGTAACATGTACCCAGTTTCCAAACTGGGGCAGAAAGTTTTCTTGGTTCGTTTATTTTTATGAAGTCAGGAGCCCGCCTGGATAACAGAAGAATACATTCAGTTCAAGTTCAGTAGTCAAGAGCCCGCCTGAATAACAGAGGGATACATTCAATTTCAAGTTTCGGAAGTCAGGAGTCCGCCTGGAGAATAGAGACATACAATTCAAGTTTCAGCAATCAGGAGCCCGCCTGAAGAACAGAGGTGATACAATTCAAATTTTTAGTTCTCAATTGATTTCTTTGTCTTTTTGCAGTCAGGCACCCTCCTGAAGAACAGAGGTATACAATTCAAGTTTCGGAAATCAGGAGCCCGCCTAGATAATAGAGGAATACATTTCAAATTTCAGAAGTCAGGAGTCCGCTTGGAGAATAGAGACATACAATTCAAGTTTCGGAAATCAGGAGCCCGCCTGTATAACGGAGTCAGGAGCCCACTTGGGTAACAGAGGAATACATTCAATTTCAAGTTCAGCAGTCAGGCGCCCACCTGGAGGACAGGGGAAAACAACTCAAGTTTCTAGGGAAAACAGTTTCGAAGGAAGACAGTTCGAGTTTGCAAGGAAAATGGTTCAAAGTGTAAGGGAAAATAGTGTCAAGTAACAAGGGAGGACAGTTCAGGTTCAGCAATCAGGCGTCCACCTGGAAAAAAAGGAATTCAATTCAGAAGGCAATTCAGAAGTTGATGAAGGATGTGAGATGCTCAAGACATGGCCGAGGTCACAAGCACTACATGTCCGGTCCTGACCCAGAAGCTGTAGAAGAACGAGCTAGCACCTGCAGCTAACAAGTGTCAAGGTTCAAATCTAAAGTCTGTATGAAGAACCATTCAAGACTCAAGATCAAGCTTCAGAAGACTTATAGATAGGAATCTTGTAGCTCGTAGTCGATAGGCTTAGCTAGTCTTTTTCATCTTTTGATTTTGATGTAATAACAGGAACCGCAGACCGGAACCTTAACGGAACGACACCTCGACCGGATCTCTACCTCGGCATACTCCATCACCTCGCTCATTTCTGAACTACACGTGGCCTGATTCCTTTATAGCCAAGGATATGTAGGCAGCTCAAATGCCAGAGCTCGGTCACACTCCCTTCTCTCTTAGTCTTAGTCTCTCCAAATAAGGGTCGGGTCAAAAACCTGTCTAGTCAGTCTTTGTCTGAAAACTCTGTACGTTTCCAGTCAAAGAGGGGCAGCTGTAGACATGTGATTTTTGACCCTCCCCAAGATCTTTTATATATTAGAGTAAAATATTTAATTTAGGCATAATATAGATATTTTAAGTAATTTTGACTCTTTTACTTTATTTCAGTACAAGAAAACAAAAACTACAAAAAATAAGTTCATTAATATTTTATAGTCATTTTTAATCTAAAAAAAATACACAAAAAATAGTATCATATTTTTATTTTAATATGATATTTTAAAATACAAAAAATAGATTTGTTTTAATGGTTAGTTTTATTTTAGTAGTTATTTGAATAGAAGGATTAATTAATAAATGGGCTCGTTTTTTTTCTTTAATCTCGTTCGCAGCAAAAGAATAGAACTTGGGCTTGAGCAACCCATTTTTAGGCCTAGCCCACAATTGCCAAGCCCATAATTCATAGGCTCACACCCCTTAACATAAAAACCCTACCCAAAAGCCCTAGACTCTATCCTATAAAAACAAGGCCTAAGACTAAAGAAAGGGGGAACAAAAAACGAAAAAGAACGGAAGCTGCGCAATACAAACGACCCCGCCCCCTGATCATCGTCTTCCCCGACTCACCCCATTGTCGTACTCTTCTTCTTCAGTAACAGCCAGCGTCCAGCAGCGCCATCAACGACCACCTTTCAGCTCACCATCGTCGTTGAACCTCCTCCATGCCCTAAGCCAGCGACGCCCCACAACCACAGCACAAAACCAGTCGCACCCCCAACGCCTGAACACCAGTGAACTATCATAGTCAGCCCCCGTCCTCATCGTCCCTCATGTCCAGCAGCAACCAAGCGACGAACAGCAGACCCAGCGGTAAGCAGCGCTGCTGCTGCTGCTTCACCTGTCCGCAAACGACCCTCTCTCACGCTGCTGCTTTACTCCTCATTTCAAACGACCACCTAAACCAGCCTCTCCTCGTCTCAAAACCTCCAGAAACAACCAGCCAGTGCAGCCATGAAACCACTCTTGAGGTTGTCGTTCGTGTTGTGAGTTCCGTTCGAGGTTATCGCGAGTTTTGCTGTTTGAGGCTCTGTCACCAGTTCAAAGTCTCAATCAGTGGCTCGTTTCAATGTTGCTGATTTGTTTTGGTGTTCGTTTCTCTGTTCGCAACACAAAGGTTACAGATCCAATAGTAAAAGGTCCATTTTTGCCTCCTGTTTAAACACGTATTACATTTTCCTTCTTGGTAGGTTTTTCTTCTAAATGTTCTACGTATTTCCTCTATTATCTCGTTGTCTTATTTTGATTAATTTATTTTATTTGCTTTAGTTTAATGATTTAATTAGATGAACATTGATTGCTCTGTTGATTCTACTACTGAATATCTAATGGTTGAGAGATAAGAATATTTATTTAAATTACAATATATGTGGTCAGCAATTGGGTCCTACTGGGTTATGATATTTGGATTTAAAAGCATACTTGGAGTGCTGGGAAGAATTTTACGCTATTGAGCTTAGAAACTTTATACTCTCACTTTGTTTGGTTATATTATTAGTTAGTAGTACGACATTGGCTGACCTTATGTGGGTAGGCAAACTTTTCGGAGTGTAAATAAATGGTCGTGGCTACGGGTACGGTTCCCATGTCGTAGTTGTGACGCTTAATTTTCAAAAATCCAGGGTACATTTCATGTGGCCCGGTTCTAATTTCCAACTAGGTTAAATAAAGCAGGTCGCGAACCACGGGTGCATTTCATGTGACGTGGCTTGCGATATGTTTTAAATAACCTTGATTTTTCCTTAAATAAATAAAAGCAGTTTGAAAATTTACGGCCTTCCAAATGTAGCTTTCTTTTAAATTAGAATTATAGGGGTGCCGTGCCAAACAAAAATGACAACTACACGGCTTTCAGTTGGTTAATCTTGTTTTGTCCTTAGAATTCGGGATGGGCCGTTTAGCGAATTTCATGGCCTTCTCCAAAGATAATAATGCGTTAGTCTTTTTAGGCGCGCTTTTAACAATTTACTTTCTTAAATTCGGGTGAACATTTATGTGACCCAAATCCAAATCTCAAAGGAGTCGAAATGTGTCAACAACCACGGGTGCATTGATGTGACGTGGTTCGAGACACGTTTTCACGATGTTACAATTCTTATTAAGAAATAATAATAATAATAATAATAATAAAAGCAATTTAAAATTAAAAAACACCTAAGCTAAAACATGTCTTGAAATCAGATGAAATCAAATACAACAGTTAAGCGACCGTGCTAGAACCACGGAACCTGGGAATGCCTAACACCTTCTCCCGGGTTAACAGAATTTCTTACTCGGATTTCTGGTTCGCGGACTGTTAACAGAGTCATATGTTTCCTCGGTTCGGGATACAACCGGTGACTTGAGACACCACTAATCTCTCAAGTGGTGACTCTGAATAATGAATAGTTAAATCCCGTTCCGATTGTCCTTTAAATGGAAAAACTCCTTTACGCCCTTTGCGGGGTGTAGGTAGTAAAAAAGGAGGTGTGACAATGGGTAGGTTGGTACCCTGTCCCTTTTGATATCGCATAATCTTAGAAGCTTTATAGACAGAGGTACATTTTATACAGTATGTCAGAGGCCTTGACGGCCAATATGTATTCATGTTTTAAGAAAAATGGTTCAGTGATACAGTGTTGACCACCTATAGTTATTCATTACGAGTTGTGACCATGTTGGCCCATGATAGTTTCAAAGAAAAACAAATGAGTTACATAGAGAATCGCTCGGGCCCGCTCGACACCGGGTGCCAGCCACGCCTCCCTAGGTTTGACGGACGTGACATAGTAGTGGACTAATACTTTTAGAACAACTTCTAGTAAAGACCATCCTACTTTGTTTAGCCAAATGGCAAACTAAACAATCCTTATTTGCATTTAGATCTACTGTTGCATGCTGAAAAGACTTGATATGCTTCATTGTGCTAACTAAGGCATGTCCTAATCTCTGATGCCAAAGATGACCATCAAATTCTGACTTTTGAGTGATGGTTGCGGATATCTATTGCATCACTTTTGCTATGTGCGCATCCTTTACCACATATAGACCTCTTTTTTCCTTACCAATCCCCCTCACCTTGCCACTCCAAAGGTCCTAAAATATACAAAAGTCAGGATATAGATGAACTGAGCAGTAGAGTTTCTTTGTGAGTTTGGATACAAACAATAAATTAAATTTGAAGTTCGGAACAAAAAGTATATTTTTCACTTCCAAATCTTTAAGAATGGTTGCACTACCAGTGTGTGTGATGTCAGTTCTTTCACCATCGGGCAATTGTACCTGTTCCTTTTGTTCACCTTTCAACTTATTTTTAGAATGCATTAAGTCTAATGAGGCATCTATGTGATAAGTTGCACCAGAACCAAATATCCACTTACTATTAGAGCAACTAGTCATTAGAGATGTAGTAATACCTACCATGTTTACTTGTGGCACAAAAGTATCCTTATTCAACATATTCAGTGTTTGCATGTACTGGTCCTCAGTGAAGAAATGCCTTGTTACTTGATCACAACTTGCTCTTTTTTCTCCATTTATCTGTGTCTGTTGTTTATGCTCAAGTACACTAGTAGCATTATTAGCCACAACCTGTCTTTTTGTCTTAAAATCTCCTGGATACCCTACCAGTTTATAGCAATTTTTCTTTAAATGTCCATTCTTATGACAATAATCACATCTCATAAAGGGTTTCTTCCCGTTGTAGGGCTGTCCTCTACCAGCTTGCATAGCAACTGACTCTCCTCTAGGAATTGTTCCTCGACCAGCCTGTAAAACACTTGCATCTGCTTTAATAGCTAAAGCCGAATATGGACTTGACCTCTTACTCTCATCTTCAATAATCAGAGCATAAGCCTGATTCAGTATTGGTTCTGTTTTCTTCATTAGGATTTGTCTCCTTGCTTGGTCATATGATTCATTGAGACCACTCAAAAATTGAAGCAACCTCTGCTGATGAAGATGCACAATGTAATCCCTTGATTTCACACAATCGCTTCCAAGTGAAGGCACCAAGGCATCATACTCCGACCACAGCTTTTTAAGTTTTGTAAAATAAGTGTCCACATAATCTGTTCTTTGTGAGATTGTTCTAATTTCTCTATGCAATTGAAAGATCATTACATTATTAACCTTATCAAACTTCTCCTTTAAGTCATTCCAAACTAAATGAGCATCAGATGCATAAGCAATTCCACTCACTAGGTTCTGTGATACTGTATTCATGATCCAGGATAGGACAATTGCATTGCATGTCTCTCATTCCTCATGTAGTTCCTTCTTAAAAGAATCCTTTTTACAAGTACCAATCACGAACCCTAGCTTCTTTTAGCTAGAAGTGCAATTCGCATCGTTCTCTGCCACAACCCATAGTTTTCAGATCCTGTGAGTTGAATTGGAATCAAAACTGAACTCGGCGTGTCAGAAGGGTGAAGAAATAATGAATGAGTATGATCGATCTTATCATCTGCCATTATTGAGCTTAAGAGAAAGATCAATTACTGGAATCAATAATGAATTTGCACTATTCGTGTATTCCTAGCCACACCTGCTCTGATACCATGTGAGTTGAGCTTAATTGAGCTAGATCATGAACTCCATTAATGGAGCAATGTAATAGTGCTGCGTAAGAAGAAGAAGAAGAAGAAGAAGAAGAAGAAGAAGAAGAAGAAGAAGAAGAAGAAGAAGAAGAAGAAGAAGAAGAAGAAGAGAGAAATGTAGTGGAGAATTTCTGTGTATTAGTTATATTTACAATAACATATACAACCCTATATTTATAGACATATCTAACTACTACTTAATTAATCTAAGACCACTAATCTTTGACAACTAATTTTAACAATATCAACTAACTACTCCCAACACTAACTCTGCTAGTTGTCCTAACTAACTTGATAGCTGGATCACTTCTCAGCATTACATAATTGGCTCCTTCATTCTCACATAAACATAATAGTATAACAAGAACACAACAAATAATTATTAGTACTCTATGTTTTTTAAGCATCATCATTTTTATTTTGACAGAATACTACAAGCACCAAGGTAAAGAGTTTCTTATCTACTACTCCAATTCTCTCTCTCTAATGAATGTTAATATTAGAATACCGGGTATAATCATGAATCAATTGAATACTATTTATATTTCTTTTGTTGTTTCTAACCTTTCCAATGGATTTTGTTGAGGAAATGAATTCATGAGTGTTTATAAAATTATGAGTTATTTACTATAACTTTTAGTTAGAAAAGTATTGAGGACTTCTATATCCTACATAAAATCGAAGTAATTCATACAAATATTTCATAACAAAAGGACACAAGTATCATTAGGAGGAAGAGTTTGTATTAGATGAAAGACTTATCCAAGAAACATGAATTTGAATTGAGGAAGGAATTTAACACGCCCAAATATTAATGGAACATATCCAAGAGTTGATGGAAGATTTATGTGTAACACATGTCTATTTATCTATATCTATTTATCCATATATTATTATAAAAACACTAATGTTTCATACTAAATATTAAACAATTAAAATATTCCTGAAATATTGACCAACTTTTATACCTTTTGCTATTTATATATTAGTTTTGACAACAACTTATAAGGGAATGACACAGCTGGAAAAGATTTTAGGCCCCTTTAAGGAGTTTTCAACTGATTTAGGCCCTTTTTTCAAGTTTCGGACATTAATATATTTTTATTTTATAAATAAGATAACTATATTAATAATTATAAGCGAAGATAATTGCATATCAAAGGAAGGACTAAAGAATCACATTTGCAACGCACAATCAAAACTAGATAATGTCACGACCCCAAACTGGGCCCGGTCGTGATAGTGACATTCCCAAATTCAGTTTTCACAGTTTAATAAGTTCATTTAAGTCATTTATAAGGATAAATCCTCAACAAATATAGATTTAGCAAAATAAAACAAGTGCGGAAGTAAATACAGCCCGACATCGGGGTGTCACTAGTCAAGAGCATCTACCAAGGTTTGAATACAACAAAAACGGTCAAAAGTGTACTAAATAAAGTAATGAAAATGAGAGGAAGGAAGCAGCGCTGCGAACGTCATGCATCCACCTTGCTAACTCCGATGACTCCGCGTCTGAGCAATCAATACCTGCTACCGGGTTCCGAAATACCTGAATCTGTACACGAGGTACAGGGAGTAATGTGAGTACTCCAACCTAGTAAGTAATAAGAGTAAATAAAGACTGAGCAATAGGAAACGATGAATCCACATTTATGATAAACCCAATAAGCACAACAGGCTTTCAAATCGGGATACGAGTCAATCGTCTCATTTAAAAATCCAGCTTTTGGTAAAAATCATTTGAAAATGCTTTCCAACAGTTTCAATAGGGATTCAATACCATTTATAATAAAAGACATAAAATCCATACTCGGTCCCTAGGGAAAAACATAGCTCGTATACAGTCCTTCGGCATAACAGAAATTCACAATCCTTTTCATAACTTAAAACTTCAGTTAAAATGAAAGATTATTTAAAACATTTGTTCAACATTTTCGATAGAGGTTCGGTCTAAAGATGAGTGAAAGTAGCAATTAAACCAACATGTTCAATAGAAACTCACTATAAAAAGGAGTGAAAAATAGTAAGTTCATAAACTAGCCCCTCAGGCAAAGCATCACTCATGTACATGTGTGTGTGTGTGTGTGTGTGTATATATATATATATAGCCCCTCGGGCAAGCCTCTCAGTCACTCGTGACTCAACTCTTACCACTCAACGCTCACATTCGATAGGTACCATATAGTAACCGTTGCGACGTGCAGTCCGATCCATATACATATATATATATATATATTGCAGCGGCGTGCAGCCCGATCCATAGATATATAATCCTCATAATAGGCCCCCGGCCTCTCTCGATCATTAACCTCACCATCAAACTCTCAGTCTATCTCAGTCATCAACCTCACAATCAGACCCTTGGTCTATCTCAGTCATCAACCTCACGATCACTCGGACCATCAGTAAAACAGGGAACTCTGCCCAAACAGTTTTCACATTTATAAGAAATAAAGTGATAACACTAGATTTAAATAATAAACAGGTAAAATATGACTGAGGATATGTTTTCAAAACAAATATAGTGAGGAAAAATAGTGAAAGTGCCCCTAAGGGCCTCAACAGGTCGGCACAAGGCCCCAAACATGGCATACAGCCCAAAATGCAATATCAATTTCTAGCACATGGAATATCATAAGATTTCAAATCAAATACGCGACTTAACAATCGTACGGGATGAACCAAGTCACAATCCTCAACGGTGCACAACTTCACGTTCGTCATCTAGCGTGTGTGTCACCTCAAAGTAACACAACGATGTGTAATCCGGGGTTTCAAACCCTCAGGACAGTATTTACAATCATTACTTACCTCGATCCAGTCCAAACTCTAGCCCGTGATGCCTTTGCTCTCGGGAACCGACCTCTGGATGCTCCAAATCTAGCCACAATAAGTACATAATCATTAAAATATGCAAAGGGAACGAATCTCACTCAAAAATATCCAATTTACATAAAAAAATCTCGAAATTGCTCCAACCGGGCCCTCGGGCCCACGTCTTGAAATCTGACAAAATTATCATCAATGGAATCCCCATCCTCTCACGAGCCTATGTACCAAGAACATCAAAATCGGACCTCAAATGGCCCCTCAAATCCCCAATTTAACTCTCCAATTTCAAGCCCTAATTTCCCCACTTTTTGCTACTGATTTTCCATAGATTTCAAGCTCAAAATGTTAAAATTCATCATAGGAACAAGTTTAGGGTCCAAAAATCTTACCTCCAAGAAATCCTCTTCAATTAGCTCTCCCAAGCTTTCTCCCGGATAAAATATAGTGAAAACCCTCTCAAAATCGCGAAGGGTGAAATATATGCATTCTGACCCAGGTATTTTCGCATCTGCGGTCAATCCACCGCACCTGCGGTTCCGCTTTTGCGGTCCAAGAGCCGCTTTTGCGGTTTCTTACTTAAATTGCCCAAACCGCATCTGCGATGAATTAGCCGCACCTGCGCCTTCGCAGATGCGGTTCCTGCCAACCTCACCAGCTTTCGCTTTTGCAACTAGTGCTCCGCATATGCGGCGTCGCACCTGCGATCCCTAATCCGCAGGTGCAGAGATACCAGAAGCAGAAAATCTGCAGTTAAAAAATTCTAAACTCTCTGTCAACCATCTGAAATCACCCCGATGCCCCCGGGACCTCAAACAAAAGCACAAACATAACCCATAACCTTATTCAAATTTGTTCCAACCTCCGGAATGCTCAAAACAACATTAAAACACCAAAATCAAATCGGATTCAAGCTTAAGAATTTCAAGAACTTCCAAATTTCGCTTTTGATCAAAAACCCAACCAAATCACGTCCGAATGACCTGAAATTTTGCACACACATCACAAATGATACAACGGAGCTACTGCAACTTTCGAAATTCCATTCCGACCCCTATATCAAAATCTCACCTATCAACCGGAAAACGCCGAAATCTCAATTTTGTCAATTCAAGCCTAAACCTTCCACGGACCTCCAAAATGTATTCCGATCACGCTCCTAAGTCCCAAATCAGCTAACGGAGCTAACCAAATCATAAAAATCCCGATCGGAGATCATATACCAATAAGTCAAATCTTGGTCAAACTTTTCAAATTTCAAACCGAGAAATGTTCTTCCATATTCATTCCGATTACCCTGGAAACCAAAACCAACGATTCACATAAGTTATAATCCATCACACGGGGCAAATCATGCCCGAAAACTGACAAGCAAAGTGCAAAAGCTCAAAACGACCGATCGGATCGTTACAGATAACGTGGAAGAAATTAAAATTTATTGGCATTAGATTTAAATCATTTTTCAGAGAGATAATTTCATGTTGAATGAAATCCTAATTCATTAGGACTGTCCAATATTTTGAACTTGAGGTAAACTAGCTAGATATTGAATTGTTTAAAGGGAAGCTCCACATACTAAGTCCACATAATATCGTTACGATGGTGAATTATTCACTCAATGACTCAAATTAATTAACACAAGGATTCATAAGTTTAATGAAAATGTCCTACTCTATTAATCTACCTCGTGCATGATCAACCGTAGATCTGTAATAGTTGTCCCAGACTTTAGGAGTTTTTCAATTATATATTTCTTGCCATTATGAAACTTGCAAAGTTTGAACAAGATGTCTACTATCGTATTTGCTTTATTATAAAAAGAACTCAATTTTAGGTTGATAGTTGACAACAAGCAAATAGATATGCATTAAAGGTGTTGGAGTTGAGGCTTTTCTGTCAACCCTCCATCCTGCGGAGGTCAAGCCCGGCCGAAGTAGCATTTTTAATAGAAAAAATTACAAGAAAATATACATGATTTCACACTATAACAAAAAATGGCCTATGTTTTTAAGTTTTACCCGATCTAGCTCATATTGTACATATTTTAAAAGCACTAGCAATTCAAAATCTATGTTCTTACAATCATTGCTTCTAAAAGCTATGGAGTTAAATCTGTGTTCTCACAACCATTACTTTCACTCTCTCTTCTTCTCACACCTTCAACATATGTTTCAAGGGGTCATGTATTTTCTGCTTCTCCTATTGTGTCACCTGGTTGCAATATAAGAAAATTGAAGAGTAGAAGTCCACCATTGAAGACCATTCAAAGTTTTGCTTTCGAAAATGGTTTTTTTTTTAATTTATTAGTTGTTTGGATTGGGTGTTGTTCCAATTGATTGAAAATATCAAAAGGAGTTCAAAATTTAGATTTGAAGTAATTTGGAGTAGATTTGAGCAAGATTTGAGTTAAATTTCAGAAAAGACGCACTGAAGAAGACGAAGTCAATTTTTTATATAATTATGTATAATCTTGTATAATAGTGTATATGAGTGTAGAAACACACCTTATACACTATTATACACTTTTATACACCTTTATATAAGCGTCTGTAGACGAACTTCTTCTACGATTTTCAGTTGCAATTCTTGTTCAAAACCAGTCCAAATCTCCATTAAATGACTTCAAATTTTATATACAACTTCCTTATACTATTTATAACAAGTCTAAATAACACCCACTCCAAATTTCTCACAAAATCAAATTCGAAATTTAAACCCACATATTTAAGCTTGTTAAAAATTTATTTTTCATCACCCAAATGAATTTGGCTTGTTGAACTAATATTTGAGTCACAGTTACTTATTTGAAAATTAATTTAAAAGCTTGAAGAATCTTTTTTAAAAATTAAATAGCAATTTTGAGAACCTATTAGAGTTGGTGAATCTTAACCTATTATTTTTGGGAAAGTTGGTTGTAAATTGAAATATGGGTTATAAAATTGAAAAATAGGAAGTTCAGTTATTCTAATGTGAAATTTTCCCCTTTTAATAACATAAATTACATGAGATTAATTATTTTCCGATAACAAGTTTATTCACATATCATATGTTAACTATTAGATGTGCCTATTTTTATACGTGCGAGGCACGTACATAAAGACTAGTTATAAGTAAATAGAAAACGCTGGTCATATGATATACTATGTACAATAAAAGCTTATATATTCATAGCTCCAACTGTCGACCAAGACGTTTGTTACTTTCATTTTTGGGAGAAGCCATATTCATATAATTTTTATGGATCATACAAGTTTTGTGCTCAATTAATAAACTCATGAAATTTTGACCCAAATTTGCATTGATTGTTTGGAATACTATTATAGAAATAATAGAGTAAAAATTACACGGGGCGCCTTATTTGGTCGTCCCCATTTAACCTATACCGATTTTTTTTTAAAGTTTTAACTTGTACTCACTTTTTAAACAACTTCAGCTCCCTTTCTCCTCCTCCTCCTCCTCCTCCTCCTTCTTCTTCTTCTTCTTCTTCTTCTTCTTCTTCTTCTTCTTCTTCTTCTTCTTCTTCTTCTTCTTTCTTCTGTTCTTGTTGATGTTGCTATGAAACTTCAGTTCATGGGATGATTGCCATAAATATATTTATCAGATTATTTAAAAATAAATTATAAATAATTACGTAAGTTACTAGACAATAATTTGTGAATATTTCCACGTACGTAAGTTAGTAGACAATGATAATTTTGTTCTTTTCACGTTTATTGTTTTCAAAATTTATGATTTAGATACTGTTGGCAATCTGATTATTTATCTGGTATGTTAGAACGTTTTTTCAAAAACTTAAGCTTATATAGTGCTGAAGTTTTTACAAATGAACTAAATAACTTCAGCATCTTCTGCTGAAGTTTTTGAAAAAGCTTTATGACAAAACTAACGAATCCCGGACCAAAAAATTTTAGCTTTTAGTGCTGAAGTTTTTACAAATGAACTAAATAACTTTAGCATCTTCTACTAAAGTTTTTTAAAAAACTTATCCAGGATAAAAAAGCTTCAGCTTATTTAGTGCTGAAGTTTTTATAAATGAACTAAATAACTTCAGCATCTTCTGCTGAAGTTTTTAAAAAAAGCTTAACGACAAAACTAGTGAATCCAGGACAAAAAAACTTCAGCTTATTTAGTGCAATTACAAACAAAAACTTCAGCAAATAAAGAACAAAATTTCAGCTACTATGCTTAAGTTCAGCAATTACAAACAAAAACTTCAACAAATAGAGAACAAAACTTCAGCTACTATGCTTAAGTTCAGCAATTACAAATAAAAACTCCAGCACACTTGGTTCAGTACACTTGTTACTTCAGGCCCGTCTACTAGAATGATGAAGTTTTGCGTGATTGTCTTTGCTACTTCAGCCCCGTATGCTGAAGTTACGCGAAAAAGTGGGTACGCTTGCAATTTTTTTTGCAAAGCGGGCACAAGTTAAAATGTGACCTAAAAAGCAGGTATAGATGCAAATGCCCCGAAATAACATCAGGTAGCTGGTTTTAATGGTACTATTTAGAATATAGCCACAATTTACAATACATTTAAATTTTAATCACTTCACTATTGCCTTTTTCTCCTACCTGACTTATCAAGAGGAAATGTAACGACCCGACCGGTCGTTTTGAGCTTTTGCACTTTGCTCGTCAGTTCTTGGGCATGACTTGCCCCGTGTGATGTTTTGTGACTCATGTAAATTGTTGGTTTTGGTTTTCAAGATAATCAGAATGAATTTGGAAGAACAATTCTCAGTTTGTAGCTTGAAATTTGAAAGGTTTGACCAAGATTTGACTTGTTTGTATATGACCTCGGATCGTAATTTTTTTTATTTGGTTAGCTCCTTTGGGTGATTTATGACTTAAGAGTGTGATCGAAATGAATTTTAGAGGTCCGTAGTAGATTTAGACTTGAATTGGCGAAGTTGATATTTTGGCGATTTCCGGTTGATAGGCGAGATTTTGATATAGGGGTCGGAATGGAATTCGAGAGTTGTAGTAGCTTCGTTATGTAATTTTGGGTGTGTGCGCAATTTCAGGTCATTCGGACGTGGTTTGGTTGGGTTTTTTATCAAAAGCGTATTTCGGAAGATTTTAGAAACTTTGGCTTGAATCCGATGTGTTTTGGGTGATTTGATGTTGTTTGAGGTGTTTCGATGATCGGGACAAGTTTGAATAAGGTATTAGAATATGTTGGTGCTTTTGGTCGAGGTCCCGGGGGCCTCGGGGTGATTTCGGATGGTTAACGGAGAAGTTTGGATTGTAGTGCAGCTGTTGAAATTTTGCTGCTTCTGGTGTTTTCGCACCTGCAGTTTGGGGGCCACAGGTGCGACGCCGCGTGTGCGGTTGGGGTGTCGCAGAAGCGAAAATGAGCCTAGCAAGCAGGCACCGCAGAAGCGGTCAAAATGGCCGCATCTGCGAAACCACAGATGCGGAAGTTCTATCGCAGATGCGATTTTGGGTCTTAAGTGAGGGACCGCAAAAGCGGTGGTTTGGCCGCATATGCGGTACCGCAGAAGCGGCGATGGGGGGCCGCAGATGCAGATCAACTGGGCAGAAGAATTAAAAGAGCCCTTCGCGAATTTTGGGTTATTTCACCATTTTTTACTTCGGCTTGGGAGCTTCTTGGGCGATTTGTGAGAGGGATTTCAAGAGAACTTCATTGAGGTAAGGATTTTGGACCTAAAACTCGTTCATATGCTATTATTTCATGGATTAGAGCTAGAAATCATGGAAATTAAGGGTGAAAAATTGAGGAAACTAGGGTTTGAGAACTTAGGCCTTTAATTGTGGAGTTGAAGGACCATTTGGGGTCGGATTTGAGAACTTTTGATATGTATGAACTCGTGGGGAGATGAGGAACCTATTGATGTAAAAAAAATTGAATTTTGAGACGTGGTCCCGGAGCTCGGGTTTTGGTAATCTTGGGATTTGTGCCCTTTGTTGATTGTTTTCGCTTGGGCTTTGTTCCCTTAGCATATGTTGACGTACTCATTCTGATTTTGGATAGATTCGACGTGCGTGGAGGCCGATTCGAGGGGCAAAGGCGTCACGAGCTAGAGATTTAGCTGGTTCGAGGTGAGTAATGATTGTAAATGATGTTCTGAGGGTTTGAAACCCCAGATTGCACATCGTAGTGCTATATTGAGGTAAGGCACACGCTGGATGACAAGTGTGGGGTCGTGCACTATTGGGGATTGTGACTTGGTCCGTCCCGATTGATGATTTTACCATATATTTGACTGAAATCTATTTGTTATCATTATTATTTGGGCTAAATGCCATATTTGGGTCTCGTGCCAACCATTTGAACCCTTCACGAATTTTTATTGATATTTTCTCACTGTTTTGACTTTAAACTTGTACTCAGTCATGCTATGTTCTACTATTTTCAAAACTCAGCCATATTTACTCCACTTTAACACTTGAAATGATATTTTAAATTATATTTTGGGTTGAACATCATGTTTTACTGTTGCCCGAATGACTTATGTGATTTTTGACTGAGTAAGGCCGAGGTCCTGTGTTGTGAGGATACTTTTGGTTTGGGGTGCACGCCGCAGCGGTGATACATTGATTTGATTACGAGGCCGAGGGCCTGAGATATGTACGCCACGAGGTGACTTGTTGATATTGATATGAGGCCGAGATCCTGTTTATGATGCCACGAGGTGGCTTGATATTGTGTTTGGGCCGTAAAGGGCCCCTCCCGAAGTCTGCACACTCCCAGTGAGCGCGGGTACCCATTGTGATGTGAGATATAGCCCGAGGGGCTAGTATTATTCTGAGATATTGCCCGAGGGGAGGCTTTGTTAACATTATGCCCGAGGGGCGGATTTGTTAACATTATGCCCGAGGGGCGAACCTTATGTGCTTGTCTTTCTTATTTGCCTGTTATGTACCTGTTTAATTGTGTATTTGTGCCTGAGGGGCGAACCTTATGTGCTTGTCTTTCTTATTTGCCTGTCATGTACTTGTTTAATTATGTATTTGTGCCCGAGGGGCGGATTTCTGTGCTTATCTGCGTTAATTTTTTTGCATTCATTTACGCAACTGTTGAAAAAGTCATTTTCAAAGAAGTTTAAACTGAGCTAAGATGTTTAAAGAGATTTACAGCTTCATTGCTTCTTATTGGTTTTTGAACTGCTTCTATACAGTATGTTAATGCACTTTTCGTGATTTTTTACCATTCAGACTTTAGTTATGATTATTACTCATTGAGTTGGAGTACTCACTTTACTCCCTGCATCTTGTGTGCAGATTCAGGTATTTCTGAACCCGGTAGCGGGTATTGGCTGATCGAAGGCAGAGTCATCGGAGTTTATCATGGTAGCTGTCGGCGTTGCAGCACTACTTTCTCCCTTTTGATGTCCTTGGACTGTATTTAGCCTATCTCAGAACTTACTTGTATTTGAGACCTTAGTAGATGCTCGTGACTTGTGACACCCCGATGTTGGGCTATGTTTGGGTTGTATTCTGCACATTATAAAAATCTTTTGCTTAGTCTTTGGCTTATTTACTCATGATTAGACTGTTTATAGATGTTTAACTATTTTAAAAATTGAATTGGAACTAGTTGGCTAGCCTTGTCTTCACGAGAGGCGTCATCACGACCGGGTCCGGGTTTAGGGTCGTGACAGGAAAACCCTAAATTACCATGGCAAAACTTAAATTCAAAACACTCACTGAAGTTCAAAGAAGTTTATTTGTTGCTCTTAGGCGAGGATATGAAGTTCCTATATTAGTTACTCTTTGTTATATAGTCAAATCTCTCTATAATGGCCTCGTTTGTTTCGATATATTTTTTTTTATAGTGAAGTATTGTTATGGAGGACATATATTATTATAACATAACATAAAAATCATTTCCAAAAAAACTTGGCTAATTTAATAGTGAATGGTTGTTATATAAAGATGTTGTTATAGAGAGGTTTGACTGTATTTAAGAAATAATAAAGGGCCAAAATTGGGGGGAAGTGCACGGTTGGCCACTAATAACACATGTATTTACTTTTAAGCCACTGCTTAAAATATCTTTAGTCTTTAGCCACTACTTTAATAAACTTTACTGTCTTGACGAAAATACTCTTCTGCTCATGTCCTTAACTTCAGGACTACATGTCCTTAACTTTTGAACTTGGAACTCTAAGTTCAGGACTTTAGGACTACATGTTCTTAACTTTTGAACTTGTAACTCTAAGTTCACGATTACATGTCCTTAACTTTTGAACTTGGAACTCTAAGTTCAGGACTTCAAAGCTACATGTCCTTAACTTTTGAACTTGGAACACAAACTTCAAGACCAAGCGTCCTTTACTTTTGAACTTGTAAGTCAAAGTTAAGGACTTATTGTCCTTAACTTTTGAACTTGTAACTGTAAGTTAAGGACTGTTTGTCCTTAACTTTTGAACGTGTAACTATAAGTTAAGGAATGTCTGTCCTTAACTTTTGAACTTGGAAATCAAAGTTAAGGACCTATTGTCCTTAACTTTTGAACTTGTAACTGTAAGTTAAGGACTGCATGTCCTTAACTTTTGAACTTGTAACTGTAAGTTAAGGACTGCATGTCCTTAACTTTAGAACTTGTAACTGTAAGTTAAGGACTATCTGTCCTTAACTTTTGAACTTGTGTCCTTAACTATTGAACTTAACTTTAGGACTTCAAGACTACATTTCCTTAACTTTTGAACTTGAAACTCTAAGTTCAGGACCATGTCCTTAACTTTTGAATTTAACTTTAGGACTTCAGGACTACATGTCCTTAACTTCTGGGAAGGAATTGCATTTTCTGCTTACTCATCACTCTTTTTTCTTATTTTCACAACATCATATCTTAATCTTTTTTTAAAATCTGGAACCTCTCCCCATTCTCCTTTTGCTTTTGTAATCGTTCCCTTATGTTCTTCATGCTTGTTTAGCTTATCAACAAGAACTATAACCAAAGAGATTTAACATTCAGTAGCATTAATAGAAGTTCGTACCATTTCGTGCTCTCGTTGACCTTCCTTACCAATAGGTGAAGGCGAGGTTCCGAATACACGATTGCGCACCTTAGATGCGGAAATGAAACAGTATAAATACACTGCATTTCCGTTTGGGAAAAGAGATAGAAGAAAGGGTAACACAGTCTTTTCATATTAATTTTAATAGACTAGTGACTACTATTGCTAAGTATTAAAAATGCTGATAAAAAGTAAACACCAGCTTAAACAGTGGCTACCCATGCCATTTCTACCCAAAATTGCCCCTACACTTTTGGCCTCTGTTAATAGTTGGGCCATTTTTTTGCTCCTGCCGTTACAAAATTGACATATGTTTGTCCTTGTAATTTGCGAAAGGTTCACTTTTGTCCTTTTTCACTAACGGTGTCATTAAAAAATAAAAATAAATATGAAAAGGGTCCAAAATTGCCCCTCAAATTTACAAAATATTTCCCTCAAAACAATAATTTGATTAATATTTACCTTTTCACTAAGAGATCCAATTTTAAAACTTCATTTGTGCATATTAAAACTACAAAATAAAACTTGGCAATTAATTGAACCTCATTGATAAACATGAGTACATGGCCATCGATTCCTATAGAAAGATAATATAGCAAACAAAGAGTGTTTAAATTATTTTTTTATACAATTGGACTATTTATTATACATGGGTACATAACCATTATAAACGATCAAAAACGTTGGTCGCTTAATCCACCCCCCCCCCCCCCCCCCCCACACATACACACACACTTTGTTGGATAAAAGTAAAAAAAAAAAAAAAAAAAATCAACCTGAACAATTAATTTGATCTTATAGACTTTCTTATTCAACTCGTTCACAAATTTTGATCAAGAAGAGGCTAACAAATTCTGAGACATCTTCTCATACTTGAATCCAGTTTTTGTTGATTCATCTGCACACCATACAAATATCCCACCAAGTTTTCCTTGTCCTTTTAATTCTTTACAAGCTTCAAAAAATCCATCTTTAGGTCCCAAACCACCACCTTTATTTACAAAACTAGCCAAAATCTGACCTCCTTCATAATTCGAAGCTTGTTTATTAAAATTCCTCACAAATTCCGTCACATCTATCTTATTATACGCATAAAATTGGAAATTAACATAGTCAATAACTTGCCCATATTTTTTCCATAAAGTCATATAATGACTTTGGACAACATTATCTTCGAACGGAGCAATTGAAGCAAATTGTATTTTTCCACTTTTCTTTAGCTTTGTCACGAGTTGTCCTATGCATTCTGCAAATATATTAGTGTTCGTATCTGAAAAATGTTCGTAATCAATGTCGATTCCATCGATGTTGTACTCTTCGATCATAGACGATAACGAAGAGACCGCGTTATCAACCCAAGAATTAATGGACTTAGGTTTAAAATAAACGTATTTGTTTTTACCAACTGTGTCACCTCCCAAACTAACAGCGATTTTTACATTTTTGTAACGAGATTTTATTGAGGCGATTTCTTTAGGGTTAAGGTGATTGTTTTCCCAAAAAATGTTGAATTTTCCATTTGTTGGTGAAGGTTTTGAGTTGTCGTAATTATAGTCAATGGCAAATGCTAATATGAAATGGAACTCAACGTTGGAGTTTATTGGTACGTCAGTTAGCTTCACTGAGGTTGATTCTGCACCAATATATTCTCGAAAGAGTTTTGAATTTCCAGCTGTGAAAATATTTAAGGACAGATAACAATATGTCAGCCTCAGAAAAATATTAAATATGACAAAACTGAAGTACGAAAAAATTAGACTGAGATATGATGATTTTGGGAAAAGATTATTAAAACACTTTAAGGGTGTGTTTGGTAATGTTTTTCAATTTTTTTCATGTTTAATTGGTTAATTGTTTTTGAAAGTATTCTACTCATGAACTCATTTTTCTTTGATCGGAGGGAAATGATTTTCCTACCTAAAGGAGAGGAAATAATTTTCAAAACTTTTTTCCAACTTTTCTCACCCTATTCCCCAAACCCATCCCGCTCTTCCCCCTACCCCCACCTACTTCTAGACCCCGGCCTACCACCCTTCCCAACCCTTAATATTTCGTCTCCCGTCCTAAATTATATATTTTCTTAAAAATATATTCTACTATCTAACCAAACACCAAAAAAATAAGCAAGAAAATCACTTATTTTTAAGGAAAATATTTTTCTTGATACCAAACACACCCTAAATTAAATAAGTGCAACTCATCCCATCTTGCACTTCCAAGCGGAGCCACCATTATAGTCATAGGTTCGCTTGAACCCCATCGTATTGGTTCAAATCGTGTAATTGAATTATGAATTTATTTAGTATGTACAAATAATCTATTGGACTTAATAAGCAAATTAAAAAGAGTGAATCATAATCCATAAACTAAAAATCTTGAATCCGTCATTAATCAAGTTAAACTCTAGAAAGTGGATCTCCAACAAAGAGGGTATATATATATTATATATATACACACAACACTTAATTGAGTTTAGAAGAAAGAATTAATAAGAAATGTGTATATATGTATTACCTCTACATGATCGAAAAGAGACAATGAAAAGGATGAATAAGAGGAAATGGTTGAGCTCCATTACTTTGTTCAAATGCTTATGAAATGTATTTCTATTTCATGAGGCGTTTGTTGATGCATATATATAAGTGAATGTAGAGCTGACGATTCTTCGCCCTTTGCCTTTAGTTTCTTTCTTTTTTGGTTTTAAAATTGCATCTTATTTTATTTTTTCTAGAGTTTTAGATAGGGATTGTTTGTCAAAGGTATGTCACGTACGATATGGCCGAAACAGTTAAGCTAGCTCTTAAGTTTGATGCACGGAAAGTATAAAAAATATTTATACAATTAAGTCATTCATTTATAAGATAATTTATATATAAATTTTCAAGATAAAAATTGATTAATAATCTTCTCGTAAGCCCTGTTATTACAAGTTAAAGTACACTGATAATATAAATCTTTTTAAACTGTTAGAGTATGTAATTCCTTCTCATTTAACTCTGAAGTATATATAAGCCAAATTTCCTAACCCAAAAGGAAACCACAAAAAGGGAGGAGAAACTAAGTACTCCATTAGTTAAGTATTAGGTTTTTTAGTTTCTTTTCTTAATTAGCTGTTGAGAAAAGGATATTTACAGTTCTAAGCATCCAATGACAGAGTTTAACTTTTATTACTGGTAGTCGGCTCCTTGTGGAAATTAAGTAACAAAGTTTTTACATAGTATGGTTTTACTAAGAAGTTGGAGGCAAGTGCCCAAGAGTTAGCATTGACATTAGAATCAATCCGAACAAATGAAATGTAGAGAGAAACGTATATTATCTAATTAAAATTGAAAATATTACTACTTGGTTGCCAACTCATTGTTCACACAAAAATACGCAACATATATCCAAATTAAGCTGGCCTGCATTTCATCTCAACTTGTAGATCTCACTAATTCTGACAAACTTATTTGATTAGAACTTTAAACATAATACCAAAGCAATTTGTATTATATCCCGTCTTTCACTTGTATACAATATTTATTGGCATCTGTTACATGATTAATATATTATATAACCTATCATCTGGAAGTTTTCTTTCAACAATGGTTTTAGTTTAAAGTATAAGGTAATTGAATTTATATGCTCTTTATTTTACAAAATTTTGTTAATTTTTATATAATTCTTTGTTTCATACTTTGAATTTGGATTGGTTTATTCCATATCAGACATCTTACAGACTTCGGTTAATTTAATAGTCATTTAATTATTTTTTAATATTAAGAATAAACATCTAATTATTTTTTCTAATATTTTAGACTTTAGATTCAATTTATGTATTAAAATTCTTTCTTATTTGAACTGCATAATCTAATATTTTTGTTTAAAAATAAATAACACATGAAAATCGCATTAGAAATTTCGCTCATTTTCAATTTCTTTTAGGTTTAGGAGTCCTTTATTTTTCTAAAAGAATTAATAAATTTTATGTGTTAGGTCAACTGAAATTCATGAATAAATAGTACGTTATCTTGCATAGATCAAGAGAGCACGTCCATGAATGATAATTTTGACCCCATTTTTAAAAATATTGATATATGGTAAGTAGGATAAAAAAGTAAATATTGGACGGAGTTTATAATTTACAGCTTTTGGCAAATTAACTTTTTAGCAATTTAATTTAATATTTTTAAAAATAAATTAATCAACCAAAAACTTTCATATTTATCTATAATTATATTATTTTAAAAACAAGAAACCTATACATAATAAATTAATTAACTTTTTGCGCTTTGATATGCTCCATGTCACACAAAATTGTAATTATGATTTATATAACTAATTAGATTTCTTCGTAAAAATGTATTTTAATGCTAACTAATATCTAAGAACTTAAAGTCAACTAAAAATGGCTACTCCAAGTCTTGGTAAATTAGCAAAATCTTGGCATTGCTGGAATTTTTTAAATTAACAACTTGCCAAGAAGTTTGTATCATGTGAGAACCTTAAGTTGGCAAGTATTATTCATGAACTAACATTTTATTCTCCAATAAAAGCAATTACAACATACATAATTACGTAATTACTCAATGATTGCTTGTTAAGATTTTAAGGTGGTGTTTCTTTAAAAACGAAATGAAAGAATTCAGAAACCACAATCAATTAATTAGGCTGCATATATGAATGAGTACGCTCACATAATGTGAAAAACTATTGATGGAGAATATAGAGATGAAAATTTTCATAATAAAAAAATCTAAGATTTAATATAGGAATTCCCCCCCCCCCACCCACCCCACCCCCCACCTTGCAAAAAAATGTTTTTGGTAAATAATCTTTTTATTTCTTTTAAACCTCTTCACTATTTGTATATGACTGATATTTTTATTTTTATGTGACAATTTCTTCCCTTATAAATTAGGTACGAAGGATTAATATTCTCAATTTTAGGAACATACACTTTTATTTAAAATCACTCAAATATAATTTTTAATATATATGATTAATTTTTTCAAAAAATAACTCAGATAGGATACACGTGCAACGCGCGTATCGTAAGACTAGTATATATATATATATATATATATATATATATATATATATATATATATATTAAGAAATTGATATGATTTTTCTCTCAAATTACATATGGTGCAAGGTATGACACTTGAACTCTGAACCACTTTGATCTTTTTGAAACGAAAATATTATCTTCTTGTATAGGAATAGCCAAACATTAAACAACATTAGATGGATATGCATAGGATACTGCTACAATTCATCCCTGTTTTCTTTAACAAGCTGTCATCTTCATGTGCTGCCGACTTTCCAAAGAATCAAGGCCTTGTTCAAAAGGACCAAATCGGCATTCTTTGTTACTGTAAAAACAAAAAACATAATTGCAGTCGTCTGCAGGTCACGAGTTCGAATCATGGGAGCTACTGATGTTTGTATTAAGGTAAACTCCATATATCACATTCTTTGGGTGCAGTCCCGATCTTTCTCGAACCTTGCATGAATGCAGGATGCTTTGTGTACCGAGCTGCCTCTTTTTTAATTTCTTTTTATTCCTTTTTAGTGCAAGTTGCAGATACTTTACTACTCAAGGTTGGAGGCAAGAAATTTGACTTGTTTACAGTAAAATCTTTTTAAAAAAATTGACAAACACGAATATCACAAAAGAAAATGTCATCACTTAAATGGTTACTATCCAGCAAACTTAAGAAAACATCCAACAGCACAAAAACAATTGAAAAACATAGAACATAGAATTCGGAGCTGAGGTAACTTTTCAATGATCACTAGGAGTGGCAAACGGGCGGGTCGGATCGGATATGGTTCGGGTCAAAATGGGTAATGAAAAAACGGATAAATTATCCGACCCGATCCATATTTAATATGGATAAAAAACGAGTTAACCGGCGGATAATATGGTGATCACTAGGAGTGGCAAACGGGCGGGTCGGATCGGATATGGTTCGGGTCAAAACGGGTAATGAAAAAACGGATAAATTATCCGACCCGATCCATATTTAATATGGATAAAAAACGAGTTAACCGGCGGATAATATGGTTAACCATATTATCCATGATTCTTGCATATGATTACTTTTGGGAGAATTCTTAGTCTCCCTGACTTGAGGAACCCCCAATTTGAAGCTTTACAAATGTAAAAGTTAGACTTATTGGTTATCCATTGGTTACCCATTAGTTATCCATTTTCTAATTGGATAGTATGGTTCTTATTCATATTTGATCTGTTTTTAAAAAGTTCATTATCCAACCCATTTTTTAATGGATAATATGGATGGTTAACTGTTTTCTTTTAACCATTTTGCCAAATGCTTAGGTTAATGTAAATGATCACATTTACATGATGTCCCAAATGCTTAGGTTAATTTAAGGTACAAGAGCTAGTAAATATAGTATCCTATATTCTTGAGGTAGGCCATTTGTCGTATTCCCTTTTAAGGTTTTTTTTTTGCTAAATCGGAGAATTGCATTAATTAAAAGACGGAATTACAATCATTGTTAAGAGTAAAAGGAACTAGAGTCAAATACATCAAAATCCAAGTGCATGAAAATAGGGGGGGGGGGGGGAGTGTCTTCAAAATACTATATGGGATGTGATGGTGATCCCATGTTTGATTTTCCATGTTTAGCCAAAGCGTCAACTACTCCATTGCCTTCTCTAAGCGTGTGGGTAAGGTGATGCACGTTGAGCTTTTAGATCATCAACTTGCAAGATGAAATAAGATGTGAGTATTTTGGGCAGTTAGTTTGTAGGATTTTGAGTAATGCCTGTGAGTCTGTTTCAACAATTAGGGAACACATATTTTTGCTAAGAGCAATGTTTCATCCGTGATATAGTGCCAGAAGTTTCGCTTGTAAGGCATTTGTGCATGATAAGTATTTTGCATAGCCATAGATCCATTGACTTGAGGTGTCTCTGAAGACTCCTCCTGCTCCTCCATGTTGCTTCATCGGATCATAAGATCCATCAATGTTAAGTTTATATTGAGTTGAAGGTAGTTTGTGCCAGCACGTTTTTGTTCTAGCGTTTATTATTTTTTTCTCCAGTGTTGCTAATAAGGTATGTTATTTGTGTTGCTAGTGAAATTATAGAGGTTGGGTTTATTGGTTGGTTTAATTGGTTGTAATGGTTGTTATTGCGATTTAGCCAGATTTGCCATAAAATGATAGGTGTTAGAATAAATGAAGGTATACATAGAGATTCTGAGAGTTATATTAATAAGTGTATAAGAGGTGCACAATTTGTGCAGCCATTCGGTGAAGTTGGATGAGGGTGTTTTTATTCTTAAAAGGTGGCATAATGTGTGGGCTGGTTTGCAATGTAGGAATATATGAGGGATGTCTTCCTTAATGTTATGACAATTGGGGCAGTAGGGGTTATTAGTAATATTACTTTGGAATAAAAAGTTTTTTGTAGGAAGCTTTCCATGAGTTAGTAGCCAGAAGAAGTATTTATTTTTGGTAGGATTGTTAGTTTCCAAATCCAATTGGGTGTATTTGGTTGTGCAGTGATTGCTTTGGTGTAGAATGTGGAGATAGGCAGAAGAGGAGGTAAAAAAGCCATCATGAGAAGGGTGCCAGCAGGGGGTATCTATGTCTTGGTGATTTATATGAATATGGGTGTTATTGATAAGGAGCAAAATAGTTGGTGGTAATATAAATGAGAGATTAGAAAGATTCCAATTTGAGTTCGATATAATAGAATATAAAGGATTATTTAGTTCATGTTTCGGTATAGGGCCTTGGATTAGGTAGCAGAGTGAGTTATTATTTGTAATCCAATGATCATTCCAAAGGCTAATGCTCTTACCTTTGGCTACGTTCCAGCTTGTACCTGAATGGCAGTAGTTTTTTATTTTTGACAATCTTTTCCATATGTAGGAGGCTTTCGAGCGAGGTTTGAAAGAATATAAGAAGTTATTAGTTTTTTTGTGTTGTGGGTCGTATTTGGCAGCTAGTATATTGCTCCAAATTGATTTGTCATTATGTGTGTATCGATCACCAAAGTAGGCCCGTAAGTATGGATTTATTTTTACAAGTTAGTTTTTGAATTCTTAATCCTCCTTCTGATTTAGGAGATGTACAATTCTCCCAACTTATTAGATAAAATTTTCTTTTATGCTCAGTTGTGCCCCAAAGGAAATTCCTTTGAAGGCGATCTATTTTTGTAATGATTTTGGGAGGTAATAGATTGATTTGCATTGCATGAATGGGGATTGTGTTTAGGACTCATTTTATGAGGGTAGTTCGTCCTGCTAAGGTGAGAAATTTTGCTTTCCATACTGAAAGCTTTGTGGTTATTTTATCAATTATGTATTGGTAGTCTATGGTATTGTTTACCATAAAAATGGTAACAACAATTAAATTTGTAAATGAGACTTTAAAAATACGTGATCTATTTTTATGCTAGTTGTTAGAGCAGTTGATGCTAGGCGAATGAGATTTAACGATGAAGTATAAGCTAAAACGGGGCAGTGATCAAACTGAAGGGTCTGCTATCCGGGCTTCAGACCAGTCGATGAAAGGCCTCGGGGTCGATATCCGGCTCGAGCTCGAGCTATCGAGGATAGTCGGGAATGGATTAACAGTTAAGATATAATTTAAGAAAGCTCTTTAGGGCTAATATAGAACAATAAATGAAGAACAAGTATAAAAGCAAAAAATGCAAAGAGTAGCCTCGAGCAAATGAGTTAGAGACAAAAGAGAGAGACAGATATTATTGATCTTGTGTAGGAGGGTTGGAGAAACAAGCTCTGGGTAGGTCGGCCCTGTCAGGCTTAGCCGCGTGCCTTGGGAATTCCCCTTTTTGTTCTAGCCTCGATCTTCGTCTTCTTTTAGTCGGGCCTCGACGAGCCCCGAGGGAGGGGACTCTATCACAACTCCACGTCCTCGGGATATCCTTCTGAAGTGACTTGATAGCAAGAAATTAGGCCCTCTGATTTTGCCGCATACAGATAGTCTCTGCGTTTCTCAAAACGAAGCGATGGAAATGAATCTGACACCCGATTCCTCGAGCTTCTCGTGGTGACATCATACTGATGACTCAGCCTATGGTGCAAGTTTTTGTGATAACCGGTACATCCCATAGACTTGTATTTTTGACATCATTCAATGCACTGTCGCTTCCCGTTCTCCAAGGTGAAAGTACCGCCGTCGATTCAGTTCTTCAAAAATGCAGTAATTGCGTCCGCCGGTCAGCCTTTCAAAGGCCTCGATGACCGCATCATTACCTCCTATAAATAGGGGCGTTCTGGCATTGCTTTTCTATCCAAGTGTCTTCATCCACTCGTTTGCCCTTTTCTACTTGTCATCTTCCTCTATCGCCGAACATCATGTTTGGGGTTTGCGGCCTCAAGGCCGTATGGCAGAGCTCCCATATGTTGTGTTGTGGCCTCTTGCCTGAGCTTCCCTTTGTCGAGCATGACTATGTTGTTCTATCGCTGATGTGGTTGTTGTTACGTCTGTTGTCGCTGTTCTTGTTTGCTCGAGATGATGACATGCGGGGATCAACTTTCCTTGCTCGTAAAAAATTCCTCGGATCATATACCGCTGCTCAAAAGGGGGCTCGGATTATACATTGTTGTTCACCTTCATACCCTTGCTCGACATGGCGCTCTGTCCCGGACTGGCAGCTTGCACGGCTTAATGTTCCAAGAAGTGGATTCGAAGTAGCCGTGCAAGCGAGGCCGATGTTTGCCAGGTCTGTTGTCTCTCCGAGGTTCTCTTGGCCAGTGAGGGTCCTCGGCCTTTGGCGGGCTATGGCATTTTTTCATCCCTCCCTACTTCTCGACTTATCCTTTGGGGATATCAGTGCGGAAAGCTGGGATAAGGCTTCTGAGGATGTGTGCCCGGAGGCGTTGTTGTAGGAGGCGGACCTTCGAGAGTAGATTAGGCTCTAGGCTTTTAACATGTGTGTGCATCCCTTTGCTTCTTTGTTTTTGAGTAAAAAACCCTTGTGGGCTTGTGTAATTTGTTTGTAAGGACCCCTCGAGGGCCGTTGTAGCCAATATTTACGAAATATGAAGATGTTTCATTTACTTCTGCTTCTGATTTTTGTCGCGTTCTTGTACACTCTTGTGCGTTCGCGGAGATTTTGAATATATGCCTTTGTTGACGATTGTCAATATTTTTCCAGCCTTCAGTCGACAGAAATGGCTCCTTTCCGAGCCCATTGTTGTTCCCGAAATCAAGCCTGAAGTGATCCGGTGAACCTGGATCATCGGGTGTTTGGAGCTTTTACTTTGAGCTTGGCGTAGATAACCTTTTAAGGTGGTGTAGGCAGGCTTCTAAGGAAGGGGCTATTCGTATTTAGGCAATTTTCTGCGATCGAGCCCTCGTGATCGGGGCTCAAAGTGCTTATTTTTTCTTTTTGAGGGAAAACTTCGAGGTCGGGTACCACCTCGGAATTGGAGACGTTGTTGCTGACCCTCTGTGGCCGAACTTCTTCTTGATGGAGATCTCCGGGGTCGGGCACCACCTCGGGATCCATTCCGACGTCGGCCTCCCAGGGCTTATCCTGGGTAGGCGAATTGTCGTTGTATCCCACATATACATGGGGCGGATTTTGCTTCTTTGGAAGATCCCATTATTTTAGATATCTACCTTTCCGCCTCGGCATCGAGTCCTTCGTTACCCCAAGCGCAAAAGTGTTGGCGTACGTGCCTGCTTTAGTTTGTCAATTCCACCATAGTTATGACTGCCACTTCAGGGTCTGCCTAGCAGGGATAGGAGAGTTCCAATCCCAGTGCTCAGGATCCGCGGGAGCTTACTCTAAAGACTATGTCTTCGATAAGAGAGAAACATCTGGAGATGGTGAGTAGAGATTGCAGACAGAGGCGGCTCAAATAGTCGGGGTCTAAAACCAAACTGTAATGAGGGCCTTAAGTTCCTTTAAAAAAAATTATATGTATTTTATTTAAATTCTATTTTCTAGCGAATTCATAAAGTTAAATTAAAGTTTCAATTCTTTTTTTTTTTTTTTGAAGTTTTGCATAACTGAATTCATATTTTCTAGTAGACATATTTAAACTCTAGTAAATAATAAAAAATTACAGTATATCTATAAAATAAAAATATAAAAAATGACAGATTTTAAATTAAAAAAATAGCCAAAGATTAGAACAATAGAACCTGATTCAATTGATAAGTTGATCTCAACTAATTTTTAATATTTTTATGCTTGAAAACCTATAAAATCATTCTTGTAGAAAATCAGTCCCAAGTACAATATGTAAAAAAAAGAAATTCTTGGAAAGAAAGAAAAAAATTATCATTGAAAAAAATTTCGTCCTTACCAACTTTGTATTTTATCCCACAAAGAAGGATCAAAAGAGTCTTGTAGTTCTTTTAACAGGAAATAGTAAGAATTATCATAAAGCTTTTAAGAAGTTAACCTAGAAAAGAAGAAGGCAAGAAGGTTTCAACTTTGTATTTGTGAATAAACATGAAAAAAAGAAAAAAGAAGTCAATCCCAAAAAGGCTAGAATGGTAAAAAGTAACAATTCATATCCCCAATATGCAATAACGATAAAAGTAAACTTTTATCTTCCTTTTCCACGATAAAATTATAGCGGTTCACATTAAATACTTAAATTTTCTAAAAGGAAAATAAATACATAAACCTAAAAATACTAAAAAGTGGGACTTCAAATTTATGGGGCCTAAAGCTCTTGCCTTACCTGCCTTGGGGTTCAGCCGCCTCTAATTGCTGATGGGGTGAGGGGGTAGCGTTGCAGGCGCTTTCCCCGGATGAAAGTATTACGGACTCTGCTGATGGATTCTTGAACACATACTTATACCCTTTCGCACTAGGTCCTCTTGATAGGGTCGTGCTTGATTTATGCCTGAAGTATCGGGTTACTTTGGCGCAAATACATCCATCGTTTTGGCGAGTGGTGCTGATGATGAGATTCTTTACGGAGAAGGTCGAGCTTGAATTCATGCTTAGTCACCTCGTCAGGCTGTACCGGCCCTTTCACCATCTAGGCCTGCTAACTCTACGGTGCCGCTTGCCCATGCCCTTTGTCGTTGATGATGAGGAAGACGGGATCAAGAGTGGGTCAGTCGATTCGTCCGGGTTCGGACGGCTGACATTATCCCTGTGGAGCTCATGCCATTTCCCGAGGGATGGAATTACGCGCGTGAGTGGAGTGTCTCGTGCTTTCTTAGACTCGCTTGTAGCGAAAACCAGTTGAGTAACTGTGTTTCCTCCTTTTTTGCAACAACTTCATGGACGCTGGGCGAAGTTCCCGATTTGCCTGGCTGGGTTCGGAGGTTGGCAACCCATTCGACTTGTGACGAGCATAGGTGGCGAGCTGTGTCCCGGGACAGATGGGAAGCGAAACACCAAGGTATGCACGTACGTTGTTTTTACCTTGGTCTTCGTAGATTTGAGATGACATTTTCCTATTTCTTTTGTATTGGCTTTGCCGTCGTAGGTATCGGGTAGTTCTTTGGGGCAAGGTTGTGTTCCTCCAGAGAGGGGGAGGAGTCGTCGACCTCCGAACCAAGGGACGATGGCGATAAACGGGATTTGCACTCGCAGTGCGATGGAGCTTTTAACGGGGCTAAACAGGTCCGTGTCTCAAGGAGAAAACATCGCCCGAGTCTGTTGTTCCTGAAGTCTCCAGTTCCGGAGCGGTGGTTCCTTTGAGTGATCATGCTTCGACCGGGGTCGGTAGATGCAGCCTTTAGTGCAACCTGGCGTTATATCTCTTATGCTTTGCTTAGTTGTTTTGGGTTGAGTCTCTGAGTCAGGTTTTTGACTCGAGCTTACTTAACCTTAAATCTCCTATGCCTGCACGGGCGGACGACAACAACTCTTACGCCTTGCCCTTGGGCATTTGCATTTCAACTACTTTGGGTTCAGTCTTCAAGTCGGGTTGCGACTCGAGCTTAACTGACCCTCAAAAAAAATTGTGCCTGCATGGGCGGACCACGATGGCTCTTATGCCTTGGGTCGAAGCGACCTTTTAAGTGTGTGGCCCTGAGGCTTGTTTGGCTGGAGACAATGGCTCTTACGCTTTTGCCCTTAGGCATGTGCAGTTAACTATTTTGGATCCGATTTCCAAATCGGGTTATGACTCGAGCTCATTTTAATCCTCAAGTTTTCAATTTTCAAGCTGGCGACAGTGGCGCTTACGATATTGGTTGTTGCGACCTTTTAGTGTGTGGCCCTGAGGCTCGTTTGGCTAGCGATAATGGCTCTTGCGCTTTTGCCTGTGGGAATATATAGGTTTGTTTTCCTCTCATTAAAGACTTTTTGAAATAATTTTTCCTGACCCATCGTCGGTTCAGGAAGAACCTCGATTTCAAGTTGTTAGGGGCGATGTTCGAGCACCTCGGAAGGTTTAGCTCGTAGGCTGAGTAGCTCGAAGCCTTGTGATTTGGAGCTGACATGGTCGAAGCTCATTTTCCTGTTGAGGTAGCCTGTTTTAACTTGTTCTTTTCGAAGTAGATTCGAAGTAATGGCCTGTGATTTTATTAGCGACGGTCGGGCGTCCCCGAGTCATGTTAATTTGGCTGGTGCAACTGTTTTGACCGTAGTCATATGTGTTTGGATGGAGCTATTTTTGATCCCGAGTGATAGTTTAGGCGTCTACATCGAGGGTATGCCCTTTCGTGAGTCTTACAAATGTGACATATAGCCTAAACTTCGGGATTTGAGTTTTATGACTGTAGTAAGGTCTTACAAAATTTACATGCTTGTTGAGGTCTTATAGTTTCTTCATGCCTATTGAGGTCTTACAGTTTTTTCATGCCTATTGAGGTCTTACAGTTTGTCATGCCTACTGAGGTCTTACAGTTTTGTCATGCCTACTAAGGTCTTACAGTTTTTTTCTATGCCTGTTGAGGTCTTACAGTTTTTTCATGTCGTTGAGGTCTTACAGTTTCTGTTGCTGCGTAAAATAGATCTCGCTAGACCGAGTTTGCTCGCTCGGGGTCTTACAGCCTCGGGTTTTCCAGTGAATGGCGATTGACGGCAGACTCCGAGTCATCGAGTTTGCTTAGGCCCGAAGGCCGTTACTCGTGAGTTAGGAATTGCCTCATTGGGGCCTTATGAGTCTAGAGTTCTGACCTTGAGGTCGTGTGGATGCCAAATTGTTGACGCTAAGTGTCTGAGTATTTCGGGACGTACTTGGTGGAGGTATCCCTGCCGTCATGCTGAACTTTCTTTTAGAGTACGAGATGCTTTTGGTGAAAGATACTCTTTGATTGCTCGACATAAATACATGTTGTTATGTTGAATAGATCTTTGCTAGACCGAGTTTGCCCGCTCGGGGTCTTATGGCCTCGGGTTTTTAAGTGCGTGGCGACTGGCGACAGTCTCCCAGTACTCAAGGTACCTTCGATATTAGTGATATTTGGCGATTTCCGCGTTGCCTTATCTGAAGGTTTTATTATTTCTGAGTTTCGACCCGGAGGTTGTCTGAGCGTTCGATTGCTGGCGTCAGTCCCCGAGTGTTCGGGACGTTTCCGGCAGAGGAATTGCTACCTTATTTTGCGAAGGTGTTTTTGACAAAAGGTGTTCTTTGATTGCTCGGTGCAATAGTACACATATTTGCCAACGGGAGCCTGGCTATATGGACACGGTTCGTTCGACCGTTTGGCCTGGTACATTGCTTTCCTACAGGAACCCCATTTGGCGTTTCAAGACCTTTCCGAGCGGGTGGCTTTCTGAGGGAATGCCCCTCATCGTTCAAAGTTGACTGCAAAAGAAGTTTTGAGCATTTGCGGAGTTTCCCTTAGGCAGCTTGCAGACGTTGCCTCGTTAAAAATCTTGTCTGTAAAACCCTTCTTTTGGGACAAAAACCCGATCGAAGGAAAAGAGTGCAACATGTGTGTTTTAGAACCTTAAGGTCTTCGGGCAGTGTTAGCGTTCTGACTGCTCCGGTCGAGTGACTGTATAAGGGTTAGTCCTAGATTTGAAACAAAAAAGGAGATGGTCATACCTTGAAGTGAGATATGCTGGTGATGCCTCGAGATTGATTTGCTACAATTGTGAGGGCTGATTTGTTTCAATTGCCTGAGGTGAAGATGCAGTATAGTTCTTTACTTCGTTTTGTCAAGTTCGATCGAGGGTGAAGCCCTATTTTCCCTTTGGTTTACTCGGGGGAAGAGGTGCGAACATTGGTACCACATCATGTATTGCGAACATTTCCCTCGCCGCGTGTTGTTCCCCGTAGACGGTTTTAATTCCGTCATTTGTTGGAATTTTATCATCTGGTGAAGGGTGGATGGCACTACTCTCATGCAGTTTATCCACGGTCGCCCGAATAAAGTGTTATACCTCATGTCTCCTTCGATGACATGGAATTGGTGTCTTGGGTCGTGCCGGCCACGATAACCAGGAGGATGATTTCTCCTTTCATTGTTTCGCTTTCCATGTTGAATCCGTTGAGAACCCGAGTGGCGGCCACGGTTTGGTTGAGTAATCTGAGCTGCTCTATCACCCTCGGCCTGACAATATTAGCCCAGCTACCTGGATCCACGAGTATACGTTTTATTTGAAAAGAATTTACAAGGAATGAGATTACCAGTGCGTCGTTGTGGGGTTGAGACAGGGTCTCAGTGTCCTCTTCACTGAACGTGAGGGCGTCCTCGGGGATATATCCCCGGGTCCGCTTTTATCTGGTGATGGATATTTTTGTTCTTCTCATTACGGGTTCCTGCGGGGCATCGGCACCCCCCATGATCATGTGGATGACATGTTGCGGCTCGTTTGCCTTGTTCTTATTGGTTGCGTCCCTTTCTTGGAACTAATTTTTGGCTCGATCGCTAAGGAATTCTCGGAGATGTCCTTTGTTAAGCAGTCGAGCTACCTCTTCTCGTAGCTGATGACAATCCTCGGTCCTATGGGCGTGCGTGTTGTGAAACTCGCATACTAAGTTGTAATTTCTTTGCGAAGGATGTGACTATATAGGTTTGGGCCACTTGGCGTCTCTGATTTTACTAATGGCGAACACGATGTCTGACATATCGATGTTGAAGTTGTATTCTGACAAGTGGGGTGCACCCGTTGGCACTATGTTTCGATCAAACCTGGTTCTGTTGATGAGCCCTCGAGGGTCATGTCGTCGATCCACTCTCTGATCATTGTGAGGTAAGTTGCACCTCGGGGAGTTCCTCCTATCTTCGAGGTATGGCTGATACCTTTCTTTGTTTGGTTTCGGTTCCTTTGCCAGGAGCTTGCTTGGGTATACTAAGCCTGAAAGGGATCCCAACTAGTCATCCTCGGCCCTGATCTTTGACTGGTACCGATTGTGGACGTCCGACCAGGTCACGGCTGGACACTCGATCAGGTTCTGTTTCAACTGTTTTGAAGCCACCGAGCTTCGTTCGTTCAGACCTTAGGTGAAGGCCTGTACTGCCCAGTGTCGGAGACTGGCGGTAGCACCATCTGTTCCATCTGAAAGCGAGACACGAATCCCTACAGCATCTCGTTCTCTCTTTGCTTGATTTTGAAAACGTCGAACTTCCTCGTCGCTACCTTGATGGCACCGGCATATGCCTTTATGAAGGAGTTTGCTAGAATGGCGAATGAATCTATGGAATTAGGAGCCAAGTTGTGATACCACATCATGGTTCCCTTCAAGAGCGTTTCCCCGAATGTTTTCAGCAATACGGACTCGATCTCGTCATTCTTTATATCGTTGCCTTTTACCGCACAGGTGTAGGCAGTAACATGTTCATTAGGGTCGGTGGTCCCGTTGTGCTTAGGGAGTTCCGGCATTCTAAACTTCTTTGGGATGGGTTTCGGGGCCTCTTCCTCGAGGAACGGCCTTTGTATGAACTTTTTTGAATCCACGCCCTTGAGGACCGGGGGCACACCAGGGATCTGGTCGATCCTAGAGTAGTAGGTCTCGACCTTCTTATCGTTGGCTACTATCATTTTTTCGCCCGATTCGATCCTCTTGGTGAGATCCTCAAGCATTTTTACTATGGCAGGGTCGGCTACCGATCCGTTATTGCTCGATCTCTCGAGCACCTGTTCGGTTGGGGGAGCTGTTTTCGGCGCTGCTTTTCTGGGAGTCTTCGAATGGCTTTGTAACTGAGCGATGGCCAACTATTGTGCCTGCAACATTTTAAAAATAACATGAAGACTAACTTCCTGTTCTTCCCGAGTGTCACACCTCCTTTTTTCGCGCCCGCGAGGAGTACAGGAGTTTTTCCAATTAAAGGACAATCGAAACGGGATTTATTTATTTATTTCAGAGTCGCCACTTGGGAGATTTAGGGTGTCCCAAGTCACCAATTTAATCCCGAATCGAGGAAAAGAATGACTCTGTATTACAGTCCGCGAACCAGAAATCCGGATAAGGAATTCTGTTAACCCGGGAGAAGGTGTTAGGCATTCCCGAGTTCCGTGATTTTAGCACGGTCGCTCAATTGTCATATTTGGCTCATTTATCTGATTTTTAAACAATTAAGAACTTATATGCAAATTTAACTTTTAAAACCGCTTTTATCATTATTTATTTTATACAAAATTGCAACGTCGTGAAAACGCATCTCAACCACACCACAACCAGTGCACACGTGATTTGTTGACGCATTTTGACTTCGTCAAGATCGTGATTTGGGTTACATAAATGTACACCCGTATTTAAGAAAATAACCTTATTAAATATGCGCCAAAATACTACGCGTTATGATACTATTAGGTAGGACTGTGAATTTTACTAAATCGCCCATCTCGGAATCTAGGTATTTTCTTATATATAAAAAAAATAAGATTGGAGGACTGCAATTTTTTATTAATTATATTTATTTATTTTTTAGCGAGATCCTCCCTTATTTTATGAATACCCTTTAATGACTACATCTTTATTATTACTAAGTTTGTCTATAATTATGAAGTCAATCTCTACATACTTAAAAATAACATATTAATTACTAATTTAAAACAAATATTAATGGAAAGTAATATTACTAAAATTATAATTACAAACAACATGGAATTGTCAAAAAATAAAAAATAAAAACTAATTATCCCATAGTTGGATTAAAATTCATATTGTTAGTATGACTTAAGCTTATTGAAATTAATTATTTGCAAATACTGAAGATTGAAAAAAAACTTGATTACTAAACCATATTTCTAGAAATTAAGCAATTTAACCTTAACTAACCATGTTTTAATTCACATCATGTCCTAATACTTGATTCGCAAACTAATTCATGTTTTAACTGAAATTAACTACATGATTCCGATTAACTTAACATTGACAAAAAAACCTTATGAATAAGGAACTTAGTCAATTTTTGCCAAACTGATTCAATAACGCCATTTTTACGTTATTTCTTCTATTTTTGATTATTAAACAGTTTTAATTAGTAATCAGGCTTAAATATATTTCCTAATAATCTGATTAAGGCGTTATTTAATATATCGCTATAACATGCCTAGTTATGCCAAATGACAGTGATTTACAGAATAATAATACATGAATAATCTAAATACAATTAATAAAAAAAACTAAATTAAAAATCTAAACTTCCATTCTTCACTTTCAGCTTACAAAAGGCCAAAATTACAGTTGTGTACCTGATATTGGAAGCAAAAGAAAATGAAGATGAGAATCAGCAGCAGTAATAACAGTACAACACAGCAACAACAGCCCAACAACAGTAACAACCCAATAACAGACTGGTGGAGTAGTAATCCCAAAACAAATGCTTCCAACTTTTATGAAACAACAACAATTAATGCTGATTTCAAACAATGAAAGAAAGCAGAAGATTTTTTTTAGTTTTTTTTTTTATTTGAAAGTTTGAATATTTTTCGGAATTTTTCTCTCTCTTAAATATTCAGCTCTTTTTTTCCTCTCTTTTTGTGTTTTTCTGTTCTGTCTATCTGTTCTTTTTTTTTCTTCAGATTCGTTCCTCTCTGTTATTCTCTGTCTGTGTTCTTTCTGTCTCTCTGTCTTTCAAGACTTCCTATATATAATCTCAACCCATAAATCTTTTAATCAATTAAAATTAACTCATTTTCTTTATCAAACCCATTATCTTCCCACTCATCCCCATTACATTAAGTAAATATATCACACCACCCCATTATATTTTGTCCCACATGCCCAACATAAACAAATACAAGATTCCCCCACACTAAAATTTGTCTTGTCCCCCCTTTATATTAAACAACTATATCACAACTCACCTCATTACATTTTGTCCCCCATGCTTCATATAAAAAATTACAAAATGTACAATTCCTAAACTACCCCTCCGACCTTATTGCAATTACCATTTTACCCCTGAACGTACTACAAATTACCAAACTACCCCATCAGCTATAACAAACAATTAATCAAACTTGACCAAAATATAGACAATATGATCAATTTCTAACAATGTTCAAACAACAAATCACATGAACATGATTTCTTCAATATTTCAACAACAAATCACATGAACATGATTTCAACAACATTTCAACAACAAATCATATGAACACAAATTGAACAACAAAAAACAACTAAAATTTGATTGAACAATATTTTTAGCAACAAACAAATCTATTTTCATATTCAACAACAACAATCAAACAAGTATATTTAGATTTCTAAATTCAATAATATTGAACTTAAAATCAACTCTAACAACATTACAACCAACAATTCATATATTAAACTTAAACAAGATTATGAGACAAATTCAAGAAATAATCATAAATGATAAACAAGAAATCAAACTATACAAATTTCGGTTTCAAGATCAACCAAACAAAGTATGAACATGAATGAATCTAATTTTTTTTTAAACAACAAACATGACGGATTAAATGACTCAAACAACATTAATAATTTCTGGAAAATATATAACAACATGAAACAAATTGAAGAAATAATCAATTAAATTTCAATTTGAATCTAACAAACATCAAACTAACAAATTCTTACCTAAACAATAAAACAAACATGAAATAAACATGAAAAACCACTAACTAACTTTACATTTGAAATCTGAAAATTAATTCAATCAAACACATGAACACACTAGAAAATTATTTCAACGATGAACAACGAACAAAACAAGAGTTGAATCATTTAACGATTTTGGATCCGGAAAATATCAAACAAAAATATGGACAAAAATAAAACTTAAAACAACTAACCGGAGATGAACAACGACGAACTCGAACCATGTATGGACTGTTTTGACAAATATCAACCAAAGCTCGAACAAAAGATTGAACTCGACTTTAAGAAGTAACGTCGAAACAGTAGCAATAGCTTATGCGAAACAGAAGCAGCGTTCGGTTGTTTGGCGGAGAAGATGAAGCAGCCACAGCAGCGTGGCCATGGCGGAAACGTGAGCAGCAGTGACGACTCAACACAGCAGCAGCTCGACATGACCTGAAGGAGGAAAGGAAGCAGCATCGCGGCAGCAGGGTGAAGCTGGTCGAGGGTTTTCCGGTGTGACTGGGGTTGTTGGTCGTCGACTGTGGGCGGGGTTATGGGTGACGGACGGTTTAGACGAAACAAGGAAGAAGATGACCGGAGCTCAACAAATAACCATGGGAGCTTGTGAAGGAACAGAAGTGAAGAAGAAGAAGATGACGACGGGGCAGCCATGGGAGCTTAGAGGGCAGCTTTGTTGTTGCGTCAATGGCGAACGTGAAGCTGGAACTTGTTGGACGAAAGGTGGTGGTCCAGCTGTGTCGACGGAGCAGGCTGGGGTGTGTGGGGGCAGCCATGGATGAGGTCTTGCTTGAGGAAGAAGAAGAAGAAAGATAGAAAGGGGGGCGGGTAGTTTAGTGTTTAGGTTAGGGTTTTTTGATTTTGTTTTTCTTTTTTTTTTTTTTGTTTTTGATTTATTTTTGAAATGTAAGATAATAAGGGTGTTGGGTTATGGACCGGGTCGACCCAGTTCGGAATGGACTGGGTCATAGGGAAGGTTGGGCCATTTTTTGGGCCTGTGGCTTGAATTTGAAGAAGAGGCCCAATTCCGACTTTCTTTATTTTTTGCTCTCTTTTCTTCTTTTATTTCTCTAAAACTAAATTATAAAAATACTTAAACTATTATTAAGAAATAAATTAAGTTATGAAAGCGCAAATTAACTCCCAATAACAATTAACGCAGAATTAAGTAATAATTAAGCATAAAATTGTATATTTGGACATTAAATGCTAAAAATGCAAAAGATGCCTATTTTTGTATTTTTTAATTTTTGTAAAACTAATTTAATTACTAACAATTGTAGAATTAAATCCTACATGCAAAATGCGACATATTTTTGTATTTTTTATTAATTTAACAAATAAGCAAACACAGACAAATACAAATAATTATCCAAAAATATCACAAAATCTCACAAAATTGCACACCAAGGAAAATCATTTGATTTTGAATTTTTTGGGAGTATTTCTCATATAGGGCAAAAATCACGTGCTTACAGCTGCCCCTCTTTGCCCGAAGACACGAAGGGTTTTCGTGCAAAGATATAGCGAGCGATTTTTGCCCATTCGAGTACTCCGTATGAAGCATTTTTTTTATTTTTTTTTGAAAAAAATTTGACTGAACCTTTGCTTCAAAGGTTTCCTACATATCCTGGGCTAAACAGAAATCAGGTCAATGTAGTTCGGGAAGTTTTGGTAGCTGGGACTACCGTGGGACTGCAATGTTACTGTTGTTGCATGCTATTACTACTGCTTACCGATCTCCTTGTTACACCGTGCTTAAAAGAAAACAAGAAGCTAGGCTAGACTGCAATTTGTTTTTGTTGCCTTGCTTTCTTGTCTGCTTGCATTTTTATTTTATTTTTTCCGGTGTTTTTCTTCCGATGCTTTTCTTTCTTTCGACACATGCATTTGAGTTTTTGCTGGGACCTCTTATTGCAACCTTCTGCTTCCCAGTGTCGGGGAATTTTATTGTTTCCTGCTGGGGATTCCTATTGTAACCCTCTGTTTTATTGTCCTCTGACTTGATCCTGAAATGTATGCCTCTGTTATCTGGGCGGGATCCCAACTTCAATGCTTGAAATGTAAAGACTGAAATGTATGCCTCTGTTATCTGGGCGGGCTCCCAATTTCAACGCTTGAAATGTAAAGACTGAAATGTATGTCTCTGTTATCTGGGCGGGCTCCCAACTTCAATGCTTGAAATATAAAGACTGAAATGTATGCCTCTGTTATCTGGGCGGGCTCCCAACTTCAACGCTTGTAATGAAAAGACTGAATGTATGCCTCTGTTCTATGGGCGGGCTCCCAACTTCAAATAAACAACTTTTGAAATAAACGTCATTCCTCTCTTCAGGCGGGCTCCTGACTTCATCAATATCTTTTTAAAATAAAACGCCTTTCCTCTCTTCAGGCGGGCTCCTGACTTCAACCAATAAATCGCCATTCTGTTCTTCAGGGGGGCTCCTGACTTCAATAACTTTTCAAAAATGCCATTCCTTCCTTTGGATGGCGAGATTTCAACAACCCTTTTAAAAACGCCTTTCCTTTCTTCAGGCGGGCTCCTGACTTCAACCAATAAATCGCCATTCTATTCTTCAGGGGGGCTCCTGACTTCAACCAATATATCGCCATTCTGTTCTCCAGGGGGGCTCCTGACTTCAACAACTTTTCAAAAAATGTCATTCCTTTCTTTGGATGGCGAGATTTCAACAACCCTTTTTTTAAAACACCTTTTCTGTTCTTCAGGGGGGCTCCTGACTTCAACCAATAAATCGCCATTCTATTCTTCAGGGGGCTCCTGACTTCAACCAATAAATCGCCATTCTATTCTTCAGGGGGCTCCTGACTTCAACCAACTTTTCAAAAAATGCCATTCCTTTCTTTGGATGGCGAGATTTCAACAACCCTTTTTTTAAAAACGCCTTTCCTTTCTTCAGGCGGGCTCCTGACTTCAACCAATAAATCGCCATTCTATTCTTCAGGGGGGCTCCTGACTTCAATAACTTTTCAAAAATGTCATTCCTTCCTTTGGATGGCGAAATTTCAACAACCCTTTTAAAAACGCCTTTCCTTTCTTCAGGCGGGCTCCTGACTTCAACCAATAAATCGCCATTCTATTTTTCTGTTCTGTCTATCTGTTCTTTTTTTTCTTCAGATTCGTTCCTCTCTGTTATTCTCTGTTCCTCTCCTATATATAATCTCAACCCATAAATCTTTTAATCAATTAAAATCAACTCATTTTCTTTATCAAACCCATTATCTTCCCACTCATCCCCATTACATTAAGTAAATATATCACACCACCCCATTATATTTTGTCCCCCATGCCCAACATAAACAAATACAAGATTCCCCCACACTAAAATTTGTCTTGTCCCCCCTTTATATTAAACAACTATATCACAACCCACCTCATTACATTTTGTCCCCCATGCTTCATATAAAAAATTACAAAATGTACAATTCCTAAACTACCCCTCCGACCTTATTGCAATTACCATTTTACCCCTGAACGTACTACAAATTACCAAACTACCCCATCAGCTATAACAAACAATTAATCAAACTTGACCAAAATATAGACAATATGATCAATTTCTAACAATGTTCAAACAACAAATCACATGAACATGATTTCTTCAATATTTCAACAACAAATCACATGAACATGATTTCAACAACATTTCAACAACAAATCATATGAACACAAATTGAACAACAAAGAACAACTAAAATTTGATTGAACAATATTTTTAGCAACAAACAAATCTATTTTCATATTCAACAACAACAATCAAACAAGTATATTTAGATTTCTAAATTCAATAATATTGAACTTAAAATCAACTCTAACAACATTACAACCAACAATTCATATATTAAACTTAAACAAGATTATGAGACAAATTCAAGAAATAATCATAAATGATAAACAAGAAATCAAACTATACAAATTTCGGTTTCAAGATCAACCAAACAAAGTATGAACATGAATGAATCTAATTTTTTTTTAAACAACAAACATGACGGATTAAATGACTCAAACAACATTAATAATTTCTGGAAAATATATAACAACATGAAACAAATTGAAGAAATAATCAATTAAATTTCAATTTGAATCTAACAAACATCAAACTAACAAATTCTTACCTAAACAATAAAACAAACATGAAATAAACATGAAAAACCACTAACTAACTTTCCATTTGAAATCTGAAAATTAATTCAATCAAACACATGAACACACTAGAAAATTATTTCAACGATGAACAACGAACAAAACAAGAGTTGAATCATTTAACGATTTTGGATCCGGAAAATATCAAACAAAAATATGGACAAAAATAAAACTTAAAACAACTAACCGGAGATGAACAACGACGAACTCGAACCATGTATGGACTGTTTTGACAAATATCAACCAAAGCTCGAACAAAAGATTGAACTCGACTTTAAGAAGTAACGTCGAAACAGTAGCAATAGCTTATGCGAAACAGAAGCAGCGTTCGGTTGTTTGGCGGAGAAGATGAAGCAGCCACAGCAGCGTGGCCATGGCGGAAACGTGAGCAGCAGTGACGACTCAACACAGCAGCAGCTCGACATGACCTGAAGGAGGAAAGGAAGCAGCATCGCGGCAGCAGGGTGAAGCTGGTCGAGGGTTTTCCGGTGTGACTGGGGTTGTTGGTCGTCGACTGTGGGAGGGGTTATGGGTGACGGACGGTTTAGACGGAACAAGGAAGAAGATGACCGGAGCTCAACAAATAACCATGGGAGCTTGTGAAGGAACAGAAGTGAAGAAGAAGAAGATGACGACGGGGCAGCCATGGGAGCTTAGAGGGCAGCATTGTTGTTGCGTCAATGGCGAACGTGAAGCTGGAACTTGTTGGACGAAAGGTCGTGGTCCGGCTGTGTCGACGGAGCAGGCTGGGGTGTGTGGGGGCAGCCATGGATGAGGTCTTGCTTGAGGAAGAAGAAGAAGAAAGATAGAAAGGGGGGCGGGTAGTTTAGTGTTTAGGTTAGGGTTTTTTGATTTTGTTTTTCTTTTTTTTTGTTTTTGTTTTATTTTTGAAATGTAAGATAATAAGGGTGTTGGGTTATGGACCGGGTCGACCCAGTTCGGAATGGACTGGGTCATAGGGAAGGTTGGGCCATTTTTTGGGCCTGTGGCTTGAATTTGAAGAAGAGGCCCAATTCCGACTTTCTTTATTTTTTGCTCTCTTTTCTTCTTTTATTTCTCTAAAACTAAATTATAAAAATACTTAAACTATTATTAAGAAATAAATTAAGTTATAACAGCGCAAATTAACTCCCAATAACAATTAACGCAGAATTAAGTAATAATTAAGCATAAAATTGTATATTTGGACATTAAATGCTAAAAATGCAAAAGATGCCTATTTTTGTATTTTTTAATTTTTGTAAAACTAATTTAATTACTAACAATTGTAGAATTAAATCCTACATGCAAAATGCGACATATTTTTGTATTTTTTATTAATTTAACAAATAAGCAAACACAGTCAAATACAAATAATTATCCAAAAATATCACAAAATCTCACAAAATTGCACACCAAGGAAAATCATTTGATTTTGAATTTTTTGGGAGTATTTCTCATATAGGGCAAAAATCACGTGCTTACAGCTGCCCCTCTTTGCCCGAAGACACGAAGGGTTTTCGTGCAAAGATATAGCGAGCGATTTTTGCCCATTCGAGTACTCCGTATGAAGCATTTTTTTTATTTTTTTTTGAAAAAAATTTGACTGAACCTTTGCTTCAAAGGTTTCCTACATATCCTGGGCTAAACAGAAATCAGGTCAATGTAGTTCGGGAAGTTTTGGTAGCTGGGACTACCGTGGGACTGCAATGTTACTGTTGTTGCATGCTATTACTACTGCTTACCGATCTCCTTGTTACACCGTGCTTAAAAGAAAACAAGAAGCTAGGCTAGACTGCAATTTGTTTTTGTTGCCTTGCTTTCTTGTCTGCTTGCATTTTTATTTTATTTTTTCCGGTGTTTTTCTTCCGATGCTTTTCTTTCTTTCGACACATGCATTTGAGTTTTTGCTGGGACCTCTTATTGCAACCTTCTGCTTCCCAGTGTCGGGGAATTTTATTGTTTCCTGCTGGGGATTCCTATTGTAACCCTCTGTTTTATTGTCCTCTGACTTGATCCTGAAATGTATGCCTCTGTTATCTGGGCGGGATCCCAACTTCAATGCTTGAAATGTAAAGACTGAAATGTATGCCTCTGTTATCTGGGCGGGCTCCCAATTTCAACGCTTGAAATGTAAAGACTGAAATGTATGCCTCTGTTATCTGGGCGGGCTCCCAACTTCAATGCTTGAAATATAAAGACTGAAATGTATGCCTCTGTTATCTGGGCGGGCTCCCAACTTCAACGCTTGAAATGAAAAGACTGAATGTATGCCTCTGTTCTATGGGCGGGCTCCCAACTTCAAATAAACAACTTTTGAAATAAACGTCATTCCTCTCTTCAGGCGGGCTCCTGACTTCATCAATATCTTTTTAAAATAAAACGCCTTTCCTCTCTTCAGGCGGGCTCCTGACTTCAACCAATAAATCGCCATTCTGTTCTTCAGGGGGGCTCCTTACTTCAATAACTTTTCAAAAATGCCATTCCTTCCTTTGGAAGGCGAGATTTCAACAACCCTTTTAAAAACGCCTTTCCTTTCTTCAGGCGGGCTCCTGACTTCAACCAATAAATCGCCATTCTATTCTTCAGGGGGATCCTGACTTCAACCAATACATCGCCATTCTATTCTTCAGGGGGCTCCTGACTTCAACAACTTTTCAAAAAATGTCATTCCTTTCTTTGGATGGCGAGATTTCAACAACCCTTTTTTTAAAACACCTTTCCTTTCTTCAGGCGGGCTCCTGATTTCAACCAATAAATTGCCATTCTATTCTTCAGGGGGGCTCCTGACTTCAACCAATAAATTGCCATTCTATTCTTCAGGGGGGATCCTGACTTCAAGAACTTTTCAAAAAATGCCATTCCTTTCTTTGGATGGCGAGATTTCAACAACCCTTTTTTTAAAAACGCCTTTCCTTTCTTCAGGCGGGCTCCTGACTTCAACCAATAAATCGCCATTCTATTCTTCAGGGGGGCTCCTGACTTCAATAACTTTTCAAAAATGTCATTCCTTCCTTTGGATGGCGAAATTTCAACAACCCTTTTAAAAACGCCTTTCCTTTCTTCAGGCGGGCTCCTGACTTCAACCAATAAATCGCCATTCTATTTTTCAGGGGGGCTCCTGACTTCAACCAATATATCGCCATTCTGTTCTCCAGGGGGGCTCCTGACTTCAACAACTTTTCAAAAAATGTCATTCCTTTTTTTGGATGGCGAGATTTCAACAACCCTTTTTTTTAAAAACGCCTTTCCTTTCTTCAGGCGAGCTCCTGACTTCAACCAATAAATTGTCATTCTATTCTTCAGGGGGGCTCCTAACTTCAACCAATAAATCACCATTCTATTCTTCAGGGGGGCTCCTGACTTCAACAACTTTTTCAAAAAATGCCATTCCTTTCTTTGGATGGCGAGATTTCAACAACCCTTTTTTTTTTAAAAACGCCTTTCCTTTCTTCAGGCGGGCTCCTGACTTCAACCAATAAATCGACATTCTATTCTTCAGGGGGGCTCCTGACTTCAACCAATAAATCGCCATTTTATTCTTCAGGGGGGCTCCTGACTTCAACAACTTTTTCAAAAAATGCCATTCCTTTCTTTGGATGGCGAGATTTCAACAACCCTTTTTTTTAAAAACGCCTTTCCTTTCTTCAGGCGGGCTCCTGACTTCAACCAATAAATCGCCATTCTGTTCTTCAGGGGGGCTCCTGACTTCAACCAATAAATCGCCATTCTATTCTTCAGGGGGCTCCTGACTTCAACCGATAAATCGCCATTCATTCCTTTCTTTGGATGGCGAGATTTCAACAACCCTTTTTTAAAACGCCTTTCCTTTCTTCAGGCGAGCTCCTGACTTAAACCAATAAATCGCCATTCTATTCTTCAGGGGGGCTCCTGACTTCAACCAATAAATCGTCCTTCTATTCTTCAGGGGGGCTCCTGACTTCAACAACAACTTTAAAAATAAACTGTCATTCCTTTCTTTAGGCCGACGAGATTTCAACAACTTTTAAAAATAAAACGCCTTTCCTTTCTTCAGGCGGGCTCCTGACTTCCACCAATAAATCGTCATTCTATTCTTCAGGGGGGCTCCTGACTTCAACCAATAAATCGTCATTCTATTCTTCAGGGGGGCTCCTGACTTCAACAACAACTTTTTAAAAAATGAATCGCCATTCTATTCTCCAGGGGGGCTCCTGATTGCTGATACTTCAACTGTTTTTCCTTGTTCTCGAGGTGGACGCCTGATAGCTAATACTTCCATTGCTTTTCCTTGTTCTCCAGGTGGACGCCTGATTGCTATTTCAACTGTTCTTCCTTGTTCTCCAGGTGGATGCCTGACTTCTAACATTTCACCGCTCTTCCTTATTCTCCAGGTGGACGCCTGATTGCTGATGATAATACCACTAGGGGAGTCTCCTTACTTCCCCTCCGTCAAATTTTTTTTTTTCTTTTTTTTTTCAACATTGCTGGGGATAAAAGTGTTATCTTCTTGGGATAACGTTGTTGAGGATAACGCTGCTGGGGAATTTTATCCCTTCAAATCGATGTTTCATTCTCCTGGAAGCTGCTGGGGATGATAATGGCTCTTTGCTTTTCTGAGCACAAATGTCATCCCTCTGTTCTGTCTGCTAGGGAACAACTTCCTCCATTGGAAACTTATTATGTTGGGGCAACCCTGGTTCAAAGACCACTTCCTTGGTGCTTGTGTTATATTTATTCTTCCCCAAATGGATACCTGATTTCCAGAAAATTTTCTAACTTGAAAAGAAAATTTTCTGCCCCAGTTTGACAATCTTTCTTGTGGCATGCATTTCCGTTATAAATGCCATTTCTTTTACCTGTTTCAAATTAAACAAAATTTGTTAGTTTAAAACGCGGTGGTTGGTTGTGATACGCCTACTGGGATGGCTTTTCCCTTTCTCCTTCCCTGCTCTACGTTCCACAACTTGTTGGGGATGATATTATTTGCTGGGGATAATCCCTTTCCGCTGGGGATATCCCTCTTCTTTTGTGGCACAGCTCGAAAATTGGCCTTTCCCCGACCTTTTAGTCTCGCACAAATTTCCCAAATCATGCTCATTGCTCTCCCTGATTTGTCCACGGGCTTTGGCCTTGAGGTTTAATAACCTTTGATTTCGGCAAGGATATCCCTCTTGACACTCGTCGATCCTTTTGTCAATTCCCTTTTGCTGGGGATATCTTTCTTGACACTGACCTCGCGCTTGTTCTTTGCTGACTATACCACTTGGATGTACTAGTCAGATCTCGTCTTGCATAATTGGAAAGCTGATGGCCTATTTTGAATTCATTTCCCACTTGTTCTGACCAGACAGACTCTACTGGGGAATTTTCTATGAAAGGAAAAGATAAAAGGGAACAGAATAAAAGACAACGGAAAAAGATGACTCTTTAACAAAAGAAACTATAAATAAAAACCTATCAAACGCAGATACCGACTCTAATGGTCATGACATGCACATGTGGCCTATCCTCTGCCGTCAATCGTCTTTCAAGACCTTCAATTGGAAATTCCCCATCTGATTCCCAATCTTATTCGACTTGTAGTGCCCAAAAGGTTTTCACCATCAAGTCTCTCTCATTTTGGTTTTTTACTCAGCTTTCATCGCCTTATGGTGTCCGTGAAGATTTTCACCGATAAGACTCTCTCATTTGTATCACTTTCCAGCTGGGGATTTGGAGTGTTGCCGGTATGACTCTCTATGCTGGAGATTAGAGTTCTTTCTGCTGTGGAACAGAATGTTATGTTCACCGGTAAGACTCTCATTTGTCTGACTTGGCATCTTTTGCAGACTGGTCAAAAGGTCTTTCTTTGGACCATAATGTGGGTTTTTTGGATAGGTTTAGAAAGAAAGGGTATTAAAGACCCAAAAACAAACAAAATAAATATGGGGTTTAAAATTACAACCTTCGAAACCTTATTTGTTTACCACAAGCGCGACCCTTGCCCCAGTTTCTTGCTTGGGGATTATTTATTTATTATTTTTAATTTCTTTTCACACCATGACCGAGCCGTGAGGCGCCTACGTATCCTCTTTGAGGAATCAGATCGAACGTAGTTCCCAACTCCTCTTTGTCATTTGACTTTCTTTTGTTTTTTTTTTATTATTATCTTTCTTTTCTTTTCCTTTTTTCGTTCTTTTTTTTTTGATTTTTTTTTCTTTACCTTCCAGGCTCGTATTTCCTAGTCGTTGCTATTGATTCCAAATAAGGGGTATGAAAGAAAATGAATAAGGCTCAAAAGGGGTAACGAAGGATAAAGTGTTTAGGTAGCAGAACAAAATGCCTTCGTCATTCCAATCTTTAAAACATGCCAAGTGCAAACAACACAATTGAACATAGATTTATAGTCTCTTCCGATGGTGTTGGACTTGACAATTATGTTAAACACTTGCTTTTTCAATTGTCATTTCTAAAGCACTGCTGGGCGACACTCTCATTCTCATGAACGACCCTCATGCCAATTTGGCGAATCTTGCATTTAACGGTTTTCTTTAAGTTATACTTGCCCCAGTTCTACATGACTCGGGCTTCAAATAATCTCAAACTGTTCTTATTTCCCTTAAATGATTTGATCACCTTCCCAGGGTTTTATGATTAACTTTTAAGATTAGGCCCAATATGTGCGCAAGTCATGTCACGAGAATCGGCGCTGAACAAAATGATAAAAGGACTAAACAAAAAGATGACTGGAAACAACAAAGGACCGGATTTGCTTTAGACTACCGGCGAGATGGTTTGAATAATAAAACAAACAAAACAACCAGAATAAAATCCTAACACAGCCTTGACAAAACTTAAACAAACTGATATGACAAATCGGAAAGATAAGAAGGTTTGACACAAGACAATATTCGGATTACAACCCTAAGAATAATCCGGACAATAGAAATGACAACAAAATAAACCACCAACAGCTTCTCTCTTGCTAACCAAGGAACGGAGCGTCCTCCCATTTTATCAAAATTGGCATCTTAGCCACTAAGCTTTGCATTAGTATTGCCAAGACCATTATCAGCTTCAACATCATCAACCTCCGTCAACAAGTTCTCGATAGGGTTCGAGTGCTCCATGTCACTGTTATTGATCACAATCCGCCCTTCTTGGATCATTTTCTCTACTTCCTTTTTCAAATTACGACAGCTCTCAATGTTGTGCCCTATGACATTGGAGTGGTACGCGCATCGCGCTGCCGGATCAAAGTTTCTTGCATGTGGATCTGGAGTATATGCGGGGAGAGGCTCAATCAAGCCAGCATGCTTTAGCCTTTCAAACAGACTTGCATAAGATACTCCGATAGGGGTGAGAGCCTTTCCTCGTTTCAGCAACCTTTCATTCCTAAATGCTTGATTGGGCCGGAAACCTGATCCAGGGGGCTTCCGGTAGGCTTGTGAGGGTGGATAGGCCTTCTGTGGAGCTGGGTATTTGGAAAGTGAAGCCCGTCTTTGGTAATCTCGTGGAGAGAAGTAGCATTGGGGAGGGGAGTAGCGTGGACGAGTGATGGAGCTACTCGGGTAGCTAGGAAAGCTGTCATAAATGGGTTGGGATGGAGAGTATGGGGGATGGGTAATGCCAGAGTTTGAAAAGCTTGGCGGTGGTGGGGGTGGTGCTTTCCCAGTTATCCATGTCTGATACATGTCTGCCACATGTTGTCTCAGCATTTTCACTTCTTCTACCAACCCGTTGTTCTGTTCGACCAATTGTTGTCGGTCATCAGTACCGACCCACCCTGTTCTGAGGTTCTGTGTCATTTGCTTTGCAGGGAGGAGTTACCACAACCAACCACTTTTCTATATATGAACACAACAAAGGGAAGCAATCACGTTAGTGTCAGGGCATTTGATAGATAATCATATATTAGAGATGCAATGCACCTAAGCAGTTAAACCGTTCTATCAGAGATGCGATGCACTTGCGCTTTCCTTTATTTTTCTTTCTTCCTTTTTTTTTCTTTTTCAGTGGTGGTCGAATCTTATGGAGATTGCCTACGTATCATGACCCCGCATGAATCAAACCTTGCGTAGTCCGGACCAATAAAAGATAAACAATACTAAACACATTTTTTCAATTTTCATATTAAAACAAACTGGGTTTCAATGGTTTGAAGATGACCTACAAACTCAAAAATCAAACAACCCACATATTTTAATCAAAAGATTTACAAAAATCCAAAAACAAACGGCCAGCTTCCTTTCTCCGTTTGACAAATGCAACCGAACGGTTATTTTTGCAAACGTGGCCCCTTCCAAATTTTGAGGCCGGAGAGGATTATTTTATGACACTTTACACACTTGTCCGTTCTTTTATGAAAATAGCCTTTCGACAACTGAAAGATACTCTAAGGCTATTTTGGCAAGAACGGTTTAAGACGCGACCAAAGCTGGCTCGACTTATTTTGACTAAAAAAAAACACACGGTATTCACCTGACCGTTGACTCTCTTTTTTTCAAATTGCAATAAAAACCGGGTATTGCAAACACGGCCCTTCAGCGCCTAGGGGGCGAAGATTTTTTAAGGCTGTGTGGGTCAACTGGACCAAAATCCTAAACATGACCCAAAAGGTGGCTGTTTATGCATAGTCAGCCTTCCGGCGTCCTTTTCGGGAACATTCGGCTATGTCTTGACAAAACAGCGTCACCCGACTTCTTTATGACAAAATTAAAATTTGACATATATATTTTTTTTTGGCTATTTTTTAACAAAAGGGGAAGCTAGACACCGTCCGACTTATTTATGACAAAATTAAAATTTTGGTGCGTTTTTTATTTATTTATTGGTTTTTGGCTATTTTAGCAAAAAGGGGGTTGGACCCGATGAGGGTTGCCTACGTATCTCACATCCGGTGAGAATCAAACCCGCGTAGTTCGGGCCAATTAACCGAACTATTTTAAAACATGATTTTTTTTTTCAGCAGCAAATAACAAAAACACTTTCAAAGCACGGTTTTTTTTTCCTTTTCATTTTGGCATTTTCAAAAAAAAACGATTTTAAAAATAAGACTCTTTTTCATTGTCATTTTTCAGGGGAAGACAAACTATTTTCTTTTTTTTTATTTTTATTTTTATTTTTATTTTTTTGAAAAAATAAGACAGAACAACGATTTTTTTTTCTTTCTATTTTTTCTTTGCTTTTAATAAAACAAACTAATAAGACATTTTTTTTTCAAAATTTCGGCAGAGTTTTGACAGTATTTGGGCATTGGGTTTTTTTTTCAAAAATAAACAATCAATTCCCTAACCGCTATTTCTTTTTTTTTTTCAAAATATTATTCCTGATATTCAAAAAGTCGGTCAACACACAAGTCTGAATCAAATAAATGCGCAAGTAGCAGCAAGTAAGATGCATTAGGATGGTCATTTTCATTTTTTGGTACGTCTGTCTTAGACAGACCCAACCCCTGTGTTGAGCCTCCAAAGTCAAATGCACGTGATGCAAATAATCGTTCCTACTAGGGATCCGGCATGAAGCTGAGTTATTCTAAGTGAAAAAACCTGAGGCATATTGTTCTAGCTCTGGCTCACCCAAGTGGACAGCTTGAGCCGAAGTGGGGGCAACGTACCAGGAACATGAAAGTCTGCCCGGCCTAGTTACTTATCCCAACTTCGTCTTATTTGGTATGACTTCTAACAGAAAGGTGGGCCACGCGCACGTGTACACCATAAATTCAGAAGACTCAGAAAGAAGAAGGGTTTCGTAGCAGTTGTAAATACACAATTCAGATAATATTAAAGCGGTAAAAGCATCATTTAGCACATTAGGCATATATCATGTAAATAACAGATAATAAATAAAGCCAACTATAACAGTTATTTTAAGCTCGAATTCTTAAACCCTGAACCAGAGATTCTGGGTTCGTTCCCCAGCAGAGTCGCCAGAGCTGTCACACCTCCTTTTTCCGCGCCCGCGAGGGATACAGGAGTTTTTCCAATTAAAGGACAATCGAAACGGGATTTATTTATTTATTTCAGAGTCGCCATTTGGGAGATTTAGGGTGTCCCAAGTCACCAATTTAATCCCGAATCGAGGAAAAGAATGACTCTGTATTACAGTCCGCGAACCAGAAATCCGGATAAGGAATTCTGTTAACCCGGGAGAAGGTGGTAGGCATTCCCGAGTTCCGTGGTTTTAGCACGGTCGCTCAATTGTCATATTTGGCTCATTTATCTGATTTTTAAACAATTAAGAACTTATATGCAAATTTAACTTTTAAAACCGCTTTTATCATTATTTATTTTATACAAAATTGCAACGTCGTGAAAAAGCATCTCGAACCACGCCACAACCAGTGCACACGTGATTTGTTGACGCATTTTGACTTCGTCAAGATCGTGATTTGGGTTACATAAATGTACACCCGTATTTAAGAAAATAACCTTATTAAATATGCGCCAAAATACTATGCGTTATGATACTATTAGGTAGGACTGTGAATTTTACTAAATCGCCCATCTCGGAATCTAGGTATTTTCTTATATATAAAAAAAATAAGATTGGAGGACTGCAATTTTTTATTATTTATATTTATTTATTTTTTAGCGAGATCCTCCCTTATTTTATGAATACCCTTTAATGACTACATCTTTATTATTACTAAGTTTGTCTATAATTATGAAGTCAATCTCTACATACTTAAAAATAACATATTAATTACTAATTTAAAACAAATATTAATGGAAAGTAATATTACTAAAATTATAATTACAAACAACATGGAATTGTCAAAAAATAAAAAATAAAAACTAATTATCCCATAGTTGGATTAAAATTCATATTGTTAGTATGACTTAAGCTTATTGAAATTAATTATTTGCAAATACTGAAGATTGAAAAAAAACTTGATTACTAAACCATATTTCTAGAAATTAAGCAATTTAACCTTAACTAACCTTGTTTTAATTCACATCATGTCCTAATACTTGATTCGCAAACTAATTCATGTTTTAACTGAAATTAACTACATGATTCCGATTAACTTAACGTTGACAAAAAAACCTTATGAATAAGGAACTTAGTCAATTTTTGCCAAACTGATTCAATAACGCCATTTTTACATTATTTCTTCTATTTTTGATTATTAAACAGTTTTAATTAGTAATCAGGCTTAAATATATTTCCTAATAATCCGATTAAGGCGTTATTTAATATATCGCTATAACATGTCTAGTTATGCCAAATGACAGTGATTTACAGAATAATAATACATGAATAATCTAAATGCAATTAATAAAAAAACTAAATTAAAAATCTAAACTTCCATTCTTCACTTTCAGCTTACAAAAGGCCAAAATTACAGTTGTGTACCTGATATTGGAAGCAAAAGAAAATGAAGATGAGAATCAGTAGCAGTAATAACAGTACAACACAGCAACAACAGCCCAACAACAGTAACAATCCAGTAACAAACTGGTGGAGTAGTAATCCCAAAACAAATGCTTCCAACTTTTATGAAACAACAACAATTAATGCTGATTTCAAACAATGAAAGAAAGCAGAAGATTTTTTTTAGTTTTTTTTATTTGAAAGTTTGAATATTTTTCGGAATTTTTCTCTCTCTTAAATATTCAACTCTTTTTTTCCTCTCTTTTTGTGTTTTTCTGTTCTGTCTATCTGTTCTTTTTTTTCTTCAGATTCGTTCCTCTCTGTTATTCTCTTTCTGTCTCTCTGTCTTTCAAGACTTCCTATATATAATCCCAAACCCATAAATCTTTTAATCAATTAAAATCAACTCATTTTCTTTATCAAACCCATTATCTTCCCACTCATCCCCATTACATTAAATAAATATATCACACCACCCCATTATATTTTGTCCCTCATGCCCAACATAAACAAATACAAGATTCCCCCACACTAAATTTTGTCTTGTCCCCCCTTTATATTAAACAACTATATCACAACCCACCCCATTACATTTTGTCCCCCATGCTTCATATAAAAAATTACAAAATGTACAATTCCTAAACTACCCCTCCGACCTTATTGCAATTACCATTTTACCCCTGAACGTACTACAAATTACCAAACTACCCCATCAGCTATAACAAACAATTAATCAAACTTGACCAAAATATAGACAATATGATCAATTTCTAACAATGTTCAAACAACAAATCACATGAACATGATTTCTTCAATATTTTATCAACAAATCACATGAACATGATTTCAACAACATTTCAACAACAAATCATATGAACACAAATTGAACAACAAAGAACAACTAAAATTTGATTGAACAATATTTTAGTAACAAACAATCTATTTTCAGATTCAACAACAACAATCAAACAAGTATATTTAGATTTCTAAATTCAATAATATTGAACTTAAAATCAACTCTAACAACATTATAACCAACAATTCTTATATTAAACTTAAACAAGATTATGAGACAAATTCAAGAAATAATCATAAATGATAAACAAGAAATCAAACTATACAAATTTCGGTTTCAAGATCAACCAAACAAAGTATGAACATGAATGAATCTATTTTTTTTAAACAACAAACATGACGGATTAAATGACTCAAACAACATTAATATTTTCTGGAAAATATATAACAACATGAAACAAATTGAAGAAATTATCAATTAAATTTCAATTTGAATCTAACAAACATCAAACTAACAAATTCTTACCTAAACAATAAAACAAACATGAAATAAACATGAAAAACCACTAATTAACTTTCCATTTGAAATCTGAAAATTAATTCAATCAAACACATGAACACACTAGAAAATTATTTCAACGATGAACAACGAACAAAACAAGAGTTGAATCATTTAACGATTTTGGATCCGGAAAATATCAAACAAAAATATGGACAAAAATAAAACTTAAAACAACTAACCGGAGATGAACAACGACGAACTCGAACCATGTATGGACTGTTTTGACAAATATCAACCAAAGCTCGAACAAAAGCTTGAACTCGACTTTAAGAAGTAACGTCGAAACAGTAGCAGTAGTTTACGCGAAACAGAAGCAGCGTTCGGTTGTTTGGTCGGAGAAGATGAAGCAGTCACAACAGTGTGGCCATGGCGGAAACGTGAGCAGTAGTGACGACTCAACACAACAGCAGCTCGACGTGACCTGAAGGAGGAAAGGAAGCAGCATCGCGGCAGCAGGGTGAAGCTGCTCGAGGGTTTTCCGGCGTGACTGGGGTTATTGGTCGTCGACTGTGGGCGGGGTTATGGGTGACGGACGGTTTAGACGGAACAAGGAAGAAGATGACCGGAGCTCAACAAATAACCATGGGAGCTCGTGAAGGAACAAAAGTGAAGAAGAAGAAGATGATGATGACGACGGGGCAGCCATGGGAGCTCGGAGGGCAGCTTTGTTGTTGCGTCAATGGCGAACGTGAAGCTGGAACTTGTTGGACGAAATGTGGTGGTCCGGCTGTGTCGACGGAGCAGGCTGGGGTGTGTGGGGGGCAGCCATGGATGGGGTCTTGCTTGAGGAAGAAGAAGAAGAAAGATAGAAAAGGGGGCGGGTAGTTTAGTGTTTAGGTTAGGGTTTTTTGATTTCTTTTTTCTTTTTTTTTTGTTTTTGTTTTATTTTTGAAATGTAAGATAATAAGGGTGTTGGGTTATGGACCGGGTCGACCCAGTTCGGAATGGACTGGGTCATAGGGAAGGTTGGGCTATTTTTTGGGCTTGTGGCTTGAATTTGAAGAAGAGGCCCAATTCCGACTTTCTTTATTTTTTGCTCTCTTTTCTTCTTTTATTTTTCTAAAACTAAATTATAAAAATATTTAAACTATTATTAAGAAATAAATTAAGTTATAAAAGCGCAAATTAACTCCCAATAACAATTAACGCAGAATTAAGTAATAATTAAGCATAAAATTGTATATTTGGACATTAAATGCTAAAAATGCAAAAGATGCCTATTTTTGTATTTTTTAATTTTTGTAAAACTAATTTAATTACTAACAATTGTAAAATTAAATCCTACATGCAAAATGCGACATATTTTTGTATTTTTTATTAATTTAACAAATAATCAAACACAGACAAATACAAATAATTATCCAAAAATCTCACAAAATTGCACACCAAGGAAAATCATTTGATTTTGAATTTTTTGGGAGTATTTCTCATATAGGGCAAAAATCACGTGCTTACACCTAGCTGGGGTCTTTTGGGCTTCCTATTGGTCGCCATGTTGTATGCTTCCGTCGGTGTGTGAGGTTTCGTCGACCTACTGCGTGTCTTGCGAACCTGCATCCACTAGAATCAGTCCAGGTGCGTTATCGGGGTTCTCGGTGGCGGGCCAACGACTGAAACAGCCACACCGTTCTCGCCGTGATTTTCGAGGTAGTCGTTCTCAATTCTATTTACCGAGCCAGATATTTCGACCTGAAATTAAGAGATCTTGGATAAGAAAAAGTGTGAAAGATAACTTGCGTTTGTGTAATGAAACTAGCAAGAAAATAATCACTATTTTTTTTAGCCCCACAGTGGGTGCCAAAATGTTTACCGTAAAAATGGTAACAATAATTAAATTTGTAAATGGGACTCTAAAAATACCTTATCTATTTTTATGCAAGTTGTTAGAGTAGTTGATGCTAGGCGAATGAGATTTAACGATGAAGTATAAGCTAAAATGGGGCAGTGAACAAACCGAAGGGCCTGCTATCCGGGCTTCGGACCAGTCGATGAAAGGCCTCGGGGTCGATATCCGACTCGAGCTTGAGCTATCGAGGATAGTCGGGAATGAGATAACAGTTAAGATATAATTTAAGAAAGCTCTTTAGGGCCAATATCGAACAGTAAATGAAGAACAAGTATGAAAGCAATAAATGCAAAGAGTAGCCTCAAGCAAATGAGTTACAGAGAAAAGAGAGAGAGATATTATTGATCTTGTGTAGGAGGGTTGGAGCAACAGCAGCCACTTACAAAGTGGTGTGTATTCCCTTGATATAGGAGGGGAATCTGATTATAGTACAACATATATTAATTATAAAAGCATGGATATGGGAAGGCTAGACGTGACGCCTAGATACCGGCTCTGGGTAGGCCAGCTCTGTCAGGCTTAGCCGTGTGCCTTGGGAATTTTCCTTTTTTGCTCTAGCCTCGATCTTCGTCTTCTTTGAGTCGGGCATCGACGAGCTCCGAGGGAAGAGACTCGGTCGCAACTCCACGTCCTTGGGGTCTCGGGATATCCTTCCGAAGTGACTTAATAGTAAAAAATTAGGCCCTCTAATTTCGCCGCATACAAATATTCCCTTTTTAAGTTACCATATAGGAAAGCTCCATATTGTGCAACATCATTAAAAAAAACATCACTACAACCCACTTCTTCTAATGTTCTTTCCTTTTTGGACATATACTGGAATATTATAGTGTACTTGCTTTCTTACACAAGGAAAGTGTAGTTAATTTTAATGTGACATAATGTTCGAGTGTCCCACATATTGTTGAGGGATTCGTCTAATATTTTCTTACATTGTTTTGAACAGTTCTCATCTCAAGAGTTACCTTTCGAGATCGAGTTAAATTCAAATAACAACCCTTTCACTGTCATTTTATGAATTTTCAACAAACCAAATAAGGGCCCATTTGACCACAATTTTTTTTTACTTTTCTTCGAAAAATTTCACTTTTTTTTATTGGAATCGGTGTTTCGCCATAAAATTTTAAATTTCACTTGATGTTGAATTTCTAAATTTTTCGAAAATTGAAAAGCTCCAAAAAGCTTTTCCAAAATGTTCATTTCAAATCATTCACAAAAATTCAAAAACAGCTCCAAATTGTATTCATGTATAAACACAACTCTAATTTTCAAATACTATTTTCACTTGAATTTTTTTTTCACTTTTTTTTTTCCAGAATTTTGCAATTCTTATGTCCAAAAGCCCACTAAATTGAAAAAGTAAAACAAAAACTAATAAGGAAGGACGGTGAGAAGTGAAGAAATGCCTATTGCTCATATTGTATGTTTGTTTATTTCTTTCACATCTTCAATGCCATTTCCTGAATTTTCTTTTGGCTTCTTTCATTTTACTTTGTTGTGCTACCATTAAATTAAACTAATATGATGAAAAAAAAATGAGAGAGTTCAATGATATGCATATATTATTTTGAAAATAGCACAGTGTCACAGGAGTTTGACAGGAGCACACGCATATAGCTTCTAGCCCACTATACTACTACTAATAGTTATTCCTTCACCTAGAGAGAATAATATACTCCATTAGAGATGGAGTTAAGGTAGAATTCCACGAGTTGCGGATCTGGAAATGGATATATCGGCAGCGACTTGATAACAAACCAGCATGTGGAAAAAAACAGCAGTAGTATCATACTGAAGCTTCGGTAGCACTTTTTCCTGGCTAAAGGAATTTCAGAGAAGGTTGAGGCCTGCCTAAGTGTTGATATACTTTATATGGATTTAACTTATTTACACTAACAACATAAAATTTTCTTAGATTATTACTGCTTACTGTATTATTTTACCTGTTATAGTGGGTAACAGTATCTAATTTTTCAATTCGTTGATACCAATTTTTCTGAATAGTTATCCATATTCCATAGTTAATCTTTTAAATAATCTACTAATATTAATACATTGTAGTTATTATCTTTTAGATTATCTAATAGTAAATTTTTTCTTTTTACGCTTTAGTTAGGGCCTGTTTGGCCATAAAATAATTTTCGCTTTTTTTTTTCAGAAAATTTTAATTTTTTTTGGAATTAGTGTTTGGCCATAAAAATTTTAAATTTCACTTGAAGTTGAATTTCGAAATTTTTCAGAAATTTGAAAAACACTAAAAAGTTATTTTCCAAAATTGTCATTTTAAATCACTCACAAAACTTAAAAAACATCTCCAAATTGTATTCATATCCAAACACAATTCTAATTTTCAAATATCATTTTCTCTTGAAAAAAAAATTACTTTTTTTCGGAATTTCACAATTCTAATTCTTATGTCCAAACGCCCACTTATTATATAAGTATAAAAACTCATCATACGATATGAGTAATAGGCATTTCTCCAAAAAGTAAAGCGTACGCTGCATAGGGATTGAGTATTCCTTAAGTAACAGTAGTATCAGCTTGTACTGATAAAAATCCAATGTAGCTTCAGTTTCAATACATGTACTGTACCAGTATGTATGATCTGAGGAACAATTATCGGAAGACTGCTTTGTGCTGTGCAACTGTCATGTTTTTTGACCGACATAATGGCTTTTTTCAGAAGCTGTTGCAACATATTTTCTTTATCTCACTTATGTAACTCATCGAGTAGCTGTACAGGTTTATTGGAGGAGCTACAAGTCGAAGTCTGAAACCTTTTTAATCATTTTTTGGATAAAAAACACTTTTGTACTACTTTAAAAAAAAATCACATAAATGAGTAAAACGCAGTATTATACTACAAATTACTTTAACGGAAATTATGCCGTTAAAGTAATTCGCAGTATAGTACTGCGTTTTTGTTTAAAAATTTTCTTTTTTTGTAAATCGCAATACTAGACTGCGTTTTACTAAGTTGTTGGGCCCAGCTATATTTTATTAAAGCTGTTCGCAGTATTATACTGCGTTTTACTTAAAACACAGTATAATACTGCGAACAGCTTCAATAAAATATAGCCCCTTCTTCTTCCTTGGACCACTGAACCGAAGGAAACCAAAAACCTTCGATTCTGCTGGTCCCCCCCCCCCCGGTCAAACTTCAAAAAAAGAAATTTGGGCCCCACCCGTCACCTAAAGAGCAAGGAGTGTAGGTCTCACATACAAGACAAGCTTTGGATTCCTTCTTTCGGGTGCAAAAATTCGATTTCAATCAAATTTAAAAAACTTAAATCGAGATATTTCAATTTTGTTTATGTCGAAACTCGTATAGTACATACATATTTGTATTGTTTAATGTGTTTCCATGTTAATTTGTGTTTAAATTTGTATCTTATTTATACCCGGATTGATTTATTAGCTTTGGTACAAAAAATTATTAAAATATGATAAATTATTTGTATTGTTAAAAAGTTAATATTATTTATTTTGTTTGTTGTTCATATTTTTATTTTATATTAGTTGTTTTTATATGTAATAGTGACCTTTTAGCGTAGTAAAATAAATAGCCTTTTAGCGTAGTAAAATATAGAATCTTTTACTGTAGTAAAATATAGAGCCTGTTAGTGTTGTAAAATATAGAGCCTTTTAGCGTAGTAAAATGTAGAGTCTTTTAACGTAGAGTCTATGTAGTTTAAGTATGTAGTAACTGCAAACTCTATCCAATTACACTTTACAAAATTAATTATTTAATTATAACAATAAACTTACAAAAGTAACAAATTCCTATATGTTGTAAAATTAACTCAAATATCGAGCCTGAAACCATACATAATTATTCTGTCCAATTGTAAACATAATTAATTATTTAATTTATTAAGCTAGCACACACAATTCTAAAAATGTTGAAATTGACACGCATAATAATTAAGGATAACTCGGTGCTACCGAGCCTAAAAAATCGAGCCTGGAACCCATACATAATTATTCAGTCTAATTGTAAACATAATTAATTATTTAATTTATTAAGCTAACAGACACAATTCTAAAAATGTTGAAATTGACACGCATAATAATTAAGGATAACTCGGTGCTACCGGGCCTCAAAAAATGAGCCTGGAACCCATACATAATTATTCAGTCCAATTGTAAACATAATTAATTATTTAATTTATTAAGCTAACAGACACAATTCTAAAAATGTTGAAATTGACACGCATAATAATTAAGGATAACTCAGTGTTATCGGGCCTCAAATATCGAGCCTGGAACCCATACATAATTAATCATTCCAATTTTAAACATAATTAATTATTTAATTTATTAAGCTAACACACACAATTAATTTTGTTTAAATTATAGTAGACGACATGGACTTTCCTCCGCCTGCGCATCCCGGACCTGCCGAGGATCAGCTACTAGTGTTGCAGGGCGACCATAGGTCCTCATTTGTATGGGAGGGACAAGCTATCGATGCAGCCTCTCCGCCCCAGGAGACCTGACGATTTATGGGAGTTCATCGGGGAGCATCCTTTCCATGCCCGCGTAGTCGCGCGCCTACAGGCTACGGGCTTCTATACGATTTTTGAGCTTGGACGGATGCAGCTTGATTGGTCTCTCATCACGGCCTTGGTAGAGCGGTGGCGACCGGAGACACACACTTTTCACTTGCCCACTAGAGAGGCCACCATCACGCTGGAGGATGTTCAGGTTTTGTAGGGGCTGCGCGTAGATGGACGGGCCGTAGCACTGCCCCAGTACATTAGATCCATGACGCGTGCACAGTTTTTGGATATGATGATGCATTTTACTAGTTATAGACCTCAGGGTGAAGCTGGGGGCAGTCGCGTTGCTTTGTCAGCCATCAGAGATCATATGGCGTTCTTGCACCCAGACATTACCGGCGAGACGGAGGATCTCCATATTGAGAGGTACACGCGGTTGGCGCTGCTCCTGCTTTTCGGGTGTGTCTTGTTCCCGAATACTTCGGGGAGTAAAGTGAGTATGCGCTTTCTCCATCATCTTCAGGAGTTGGATGGTTTACCCCAGTACAGTTGGGGTGTTGCTGTTCTCGCATACCTGTATAGGAGCATATGCCGGGCGAGCATGGGCCCAGCAGTGGACATATGTGGTTTTCTGCCCCTCCTACAGGTGACAACATTTTCGAATACTCTGTTCATTTCTCCGAATTCTATATGGTAGAAATGACTTAGAAATTTTACATCAACCTTTTATCTTAGGTTTAGGCCTGGCAGCGGATCATGCCGTTACAGCCACCTCTACCAGCACTTGCGCCTGGTGAGGCTTATCCGTTTCTCCCTCTAGCTTCTAGGTGGATTCTCCGGCGTGGGAACTACCGAGAGACCGATGCTCATCATAATCTCCCCCTTATCAGGGATGTGCTAGATATGCTGGTGGACGGACAGGTAGATATGTACTTACACTTACTTGTTTAAATTGAGTTGCGTTGCGCATACTCACTTTTATGTTATTATTTGGCAGTTCATCTGGACGCCATACAGCGACGAGTTGGTAGCTCAGCTGCCCTTTTATTGCTCAGTCGATCGAAAGCTTTGGAGCACCTCCGTCCCGATGATCTTCTTCGATATGGTTGAGTATCATGCCACAGAGTGTGTGCTTCGCTAGTTTCACTATCCCCAGCCTATACCTAGGGATCCTGGATGGGTGGCTATACACTATCAGCGGGATGACCGTGCCAGGCTGGACGATATATATATGGGATGGTTGGAGCAGCAGGTCCTTATTTGGGAGGAGCACCGAGCTGACCGTATTCCGCCAGCACCTACATTTACCCAGGAGGCCACTATTCATATGTATGCATCATGGTACCGCCATCACACCCGACTGATTATCGGGAACCCCATTCATGTACTTGGCGAGCGCTACAGGCCATATGCCGGGAGACACGAGGCACTGGTATGTTTTTTGGCTTATTAATATCGTATAATTGTTATATTGCGTTATTTAATTAATATTTTAAATATTTCACAGGCTATTGGGAATCATCACCTCTACCAGTTAGGACAGGAGATGCAACAGCATACAGACATCCCTGCAGTCGTTGACTATGGTCGGCGGGTGGCACAGTTGGCTCATCGGACCCTGTTTCAGGCGAGAGATGCCGTGAGGTTGGACCACGAGGCTCAGTATGCGGCGCCAGAGGACTACCATCGGGGTAGGGGTGTCCCACGAGGCAGGGGTAAGGCACGAGGGAGGGGTGCCCCACGAGGTAGGGGTGCTCCACGGGGTCGCGGGGGACGGCGAGGAGGTGGTCCCCAGCAAGGGGGCGTTGAGGCACCTGTCGACCCACCTGTTGAGGGACATGATGAGGACTTTGGAGTTGTGGCGCTTGGAGATGATCAGCCGGATTATATACCTCGGCAAGATGAGCCTTCCAGCAGCATGCCTTCGTACAACCTTCAGCTATCTCTGCCAGCATCGCAGGTCACCCCGTCAGGAGCATTGTCGATCACGGGTACATTCGACAGGGATGTAGACCAGTACTTTGCATGCCCATCTACCGCAGCTGAGGATCGGCCCACCCGGGATGTGAATGGCGGGCGCAGGTTGAGTTATGCCCCATCCCCGGCGGTTGATGCGGATCTATCACAGGCGCAGGTATGTTTGTATTACTTTAAAATTTCAATTTTTTTTTCCTTAATGAGCTGCCATTAATTAATTTTTAACTTTCTTATGAAGGCATCGTCCCAGCCCATCTTTGAGGCCACTACATGCTTTGATGAGGACACCACTGATGCGTATATTCAGGAGGCCGACGAGACCACGGTGGGAATATATTTTTTGACTTAACACGTACAATACAAATATACTTTGTCACATGCTAAGTTTAGTACTTGTTTTGTAAGTTGTTGACGGCCCGACGGCCTATTCTTCCGATCCTGCCAGTTGTGGTGTCGATGCTGCTGCACATCCTCACATAAAGAGGCGGCTTGATGATGATGATCCATATAGTGTACCCGAGCGACAGGGGATGCGACTCAGGCCAGCAGCAGCACTGAAGCACACAGGCTGCGGGACTCACTGATTTACTTAGGTTTTTAGTCTGTGTAAATAGTGCATTATGTATATAATGATAACAATTATCGTTTAACAACATTTATATTTAATTGCATTTGAACAGCAGTTTTACTTAAACAGTACACAAGAAACACAAGCATTGCAAAATGTAGTACTATACTAGAACTAAAACCATCACTGCACAAAGGATAGCAGTACACAAAAAAACAAACAATAGAACTAAAACCATCACTGCACAAAGGATAACTAAAACCAGCTTTTTCACATGGTTTTCATCTTTTTCAGAACAACAAGACAACTCCATAAAACGTAGTACTATACTACGCTTTATGTGTTAAATTTTTCTGCAATAAACCAGCTTTTTTCACATGGTTTTCATCTTTTTCAGAACGACAAGACAACTCCATAAAACGTAGTACTATATTACGCTTTATGTGTTAAATTTTTCTGCAATAAACCAGCTTTTTCACATGGTTTTCATCTTTTTCAGAACGACAAGACAACTCCATAAAACGTAGTACTATACTACGCTTTATGTATTTTGTCTCGCCTATAAATAACGACATCATTATAGTTATTTTGTGTGCTCAAAAATTAGTAAAAGCAAATATTTCATTAAAAGTAAGGTTTTTTTTTACTAAAAGCAAATATTTCATCAAATGGCTCAACCTCTTCGTGCACCAAAGTGCAACTGTGGAAAAGAATGCTCGATGCAAAATTGTTGGGACGATGGTGAAGTTGGACGCCGCTACTGGTGCTGTATGAATCAGTTATACAAGGTTTCCGGCGAACCTATTTGTGATTTTCAGGAATGGGTTGATGAACCATGTTATCAAGAATGCTACAGAGAACAACTGCAGTTTCTTCATAATATGTGTTTATGCCAACGGGAAACACAAAGAGAAAGCGATAGAATTATTGTAGAAATGAGGGCGAAACTGAAGGAGGTGGGAGAAGAAAAATGGAAAGCACAATGGAATTGTGAAGCACAAAAGGAACGAAAAGAAAAATATAAACGGGAACTTGCGGAGGTGAAGGCGAAACTGAAAGAGGTAGAAGAAGAAAAAGAACGAATCGAAGAACGATTTAAGTGGTTGGAGCGGAGAATAAATGGCAACCGGGACTAAACATTTGCTTGTATGTGTTTAGTGTATTTTTCATATTTCATGTATTTTTATTATGTTGGCCTGTTATGTTTGTGTTTGTGTTGTAGTAATGCTTTATTTTAATTGAAGTGCAAGTTAAGTTTAAGTGCTTGTGTTGCGCATATGAAACTATCAAACCACGCTTTACATATTACATTTCCTACAATTAAACAGCTTTTTCTTCACTCATTTCAAATTGGAACATAATTTTATTTGATATATATTGCAACATACACAAGTAAAAACATGTATTACAAAAAACAATACCAAAATAAAAGACTAGGGGTATCCTTGATAGTTGGGTACATTCGACGAACTTGCACCAGGAGCCGGATTACCACCGCCACGCACACCGCCTGAAGGACATTTACGACGGTCGTGTCCTGTTTGCGAGCATATGCTACATTTACGCGCATAAACGGTGTCACCAACATCCATTTGGTTCCGTATACGCGTTCTCTTTTGCACTTGCAGCTTACGCAAATAGTCCTTGTTACATACCATCTTAAAAGGTTCCGGCAGCCAATAATGCTCAGCACCTAATGGCTGCAACTTCCCACTATACGTGTCTATGTATGCAGCAACACTGTATTGCCTATCAATATAGTTTGTTGCCCCATATCCAACTTGTTGAAAGCACTTCAACGCATGTGCGCACGATATGTGGTAGATGGTCCATTTCCCACATGAACATAACCTTCTATTTTCATTCATCGTCTGTAGATTATTCCCACGGTGTCCGCGGATAGCGGTCTTAACTTCAAAACACCCCGTTCATGATCGTACTGAAGAAATGAATGCCACTGTGCTCGCCTCCTGGACCTTTCAAATCTTCTCATGGGTATTGGCATAAATTGAACACCCCTGTCCATCAATGCTGATGCAGCTGCATGCCTTTCAACAAACCTCTCTGCACTCTGTTTGAATGTCATGCGGACCATAGCAGTGACAGGCAGTCCACGGGCAGACTTCAACAAGCCATTGAATGACTCCCACACGTTTGTAGTGAGGGCTCCCCATCGTCTGCCGCCATCAGCATGCAATGTCCACATGTGAAGCTCATGCCCCATCAACCAAGTATAGGCTCGTGGTTCTAACTGTCGGATCTCTTCCATGCGCCTCGTGAATTTGCACTGCTGGTGCTCAGTTGCAGCCAGCCACATTAAGTCATGCAATGCCTTGTCAGGATATTTCTTCTGGAAATTGGCCTTCAGGTGACGCACACAGTAACAGTGGTATGCATATGGTTCCTGCCATTCAGGCAAGTGACGTACAGAACTTAAAATACCACCATGTCGATCAGATATTAGACAAATACCTGAACGCTGTTTGACAATGTGCTGCTTCAAGTGGTTCAAAAAAAGCGTCCATGTCTCTTCACTTTCATGGGCACATATGGCAAAAGCTAGTGGAAATATTTGCCCGTTGGCATCTACTGCAACTGCAATCAAAAGCTTAATATCATACTTTCCATAGATATGAGTACCGTTTATGGAAATAACAGGACGACAATGCACAAAACCATCAATTGCTGGTTTAAATGACCAGAACACATAGTTGAAAATATATTCGGGTCTGTCCAGACTCCGCTCATGCCTCCATTCAACAACAGTCCCGGGGTTAAAGTGTTGCAGTACGACCATGTACCTGGGCAGATTTGAAAAAGACTTATCCCAGTCGCCATAAATAAGTTCAAAGGCACGTTTGCGACCGAGATATGCCTTTCTTTTGGCTATAGTACAACCATACTCCTGGTGGACGGCTGTAATACACTCTTTAATCTTGAACCTAATGGACACTTCCAAATATGGAATCAAGACAAGAGAAATCAAGTCCACATCTAAGTTGAAGTGATTCTCATTGTATGTGTCCATTTCACATTTGTGCTCGCTAATAAATTTACCCACTTTCCACAAACCTGATTTTTTCTTGGTGGCACGCAACATACAGTGACAACCCATAAAGTCTCTACAGCATACAGCCTTGTATTTCTCCCTAGTTGATTCACTTACCGTCATCTCACGACACTCTCTTATACTGTAAATTTTTACAGCCCTAATTAGGCGAGCTTTATCGGGGAAATACATGCCCTTTGTCAGAACAACTGGTCTAGACTCATCCCACATCGCTGACCGAAATTCATCATCATCCCTTATGAGGGCATCCACGTTCGGCATGCTTGGCAAATTATCAAGGTAGGGAATATTCCGCTCATGAAATGGCACGTGGGACTCGTACACTCTTGGTCTAGCTGGAGGTGGAGGAACATGCTCCCTAGTCAACTCAGGTTCAACATTCACTTCCTCCTCCTCATCACCCTCATCATGGAAGGGTGTGTCATCCCCAGACTCATCCGCATTGTTGTCATAATCACTGTCATCTTCCTGACTCTGCGCATCTGCCAAATCACAAGTAAATATGTCGTCTATGGGCAATTGTGTGAGGTCAGGAGCTTCAAGAAGCTCGTTTTCACTGCACATAAAGAACAAAATGATAAGTTACCCAACTAGATAAATACTTTAGATATAGCTATATCACTTTACTTACAAGTCATACGGTTTTGACGTTTCATGATATAGATTTTCTTGTTGGTGATGACTCCCAGATGGACCACCATGGTCCAATACTCCAGAACTACGCATATTCAAACTAGGGGCATGGTCATAACTTGTAAAATTCATATCCGGACGGTACCCCCTATGAAAAATATGAGTGTTAATACAAATCCAATTAAAACATAAATTAAACATCGCTAAAACATAGTAAAATTGAAGTTTACCAGTCGTCTTGTTGATTATCTAAAGTCAAAAAATTATTTTGTGGTTGCTCATTCGCCGGTGGTGACAAGTTTAAATCAAGGCAAGCTCTTTCATCACCAATCTGTCTGGCAAAAACTGCTCCAGAATAACCACCCGATGACTGGGGGTTATCCTTACTATGCACGCCCTCATTATTGGGAACCTCTTCCACCTTGACGTATATTTCCAATAATTTTATTACAATAAATTCCCTATATTCAGCCAGAATCAGCAAAAAATCTCTAAGAGTTTCATCATCTCGATGTTAAACTCAGAATAATAAGCAAACCCCTGCGGAGTCACTGAATACGGAAATCTACCGGTTATTTTAAGGTTAACCGAACGCCTCCTCTCATTCATTTTTTTACGTAACAACGATACCAATTTATCGTACTCCATAGTAAGCGGCAATTTAACATGACATTGTGGAGGTGAGCTATACCTCACAGAGTTATTCTCCAACACAACCTCACCCCCCAATATAGTGAAACCCTTATTTTTGCCACTTCAGACATTGTAAAAAAATAATTGATAAGAAGAAGAGAGAAGTATGAACGTAAGTTTGAAATAAAGTATTGAATGAATTTTTATAAAATTGAAACGCCTTTAAATAAGGCAAGTCCGACGTTGGGGTGTAGAATTTTTCTATGTAAAATGCAGTACAATACTACGTTTTATGTATTGAATTATTGTTATGTCAGTTCATTATTGGTGGGGGCAAAAACCAGAGTACAACACAATTATTTAATATAAAACGCATTATTATACTGCGTTTTACAAATATATCTTAGTAAAACGCAGTATAGTACTGCGATTTACAAAAAAAAAAATTAAACAAAAACGCAGTACTATACTGCGAATTACTTTAACGGCAAAATTTCCGTTAAAGTAATTCGCAGTATAATACTGCGTTTTACTCATTTATGTAATTTTTTTTAAAGTAGTACAAAAGTGTTTTTTGTCCAAAAAATGATTAAAAAGGTTTCGGACTCGCTACAAGTCCACCTACGAGTTCGACAAAACCAAATTTCAGATAGTGTATTTATGTTAAAGATTTATTTAGAGCGCGTTTGGACATAAGAAATTTTTCCCTTTTTTCCAAAAACGTTGCACTTTTTTTCCGAAATCAAAGTTTATTCATAAAATTTTCAATTTTCATTTGAAGATGCATTTTGAAATTTTTTGAAAATTTTAAAAATTCCAAAAAGTTGTTTTTCAAATTTTTCACTCAAATCACTCACAAAAACTTCAAAAACAATAACACAACTCTAAATTTCAAATACCATTTTCAATTGAAAAATTGTTTAATTCCTTTTTTGGAATTTTACAATTCTTATGTCCAAACGCTCACTTAATACTCAATCATTTTAAGTTTAGTTGTTCACTTTTGACTTTGCACTCTCTTTTAAGAAAAAATAAATGAAGTATGTATTTTATAATTTTACCCATAATATTGATAACATTTTCAAAAGTCTTTGGGAAATGATTTGGGGAATGGTAGTTAATGACAAGGGTAAAATATAAAATAAAAATTAAAAAAAAAAGATTGTCTTTCTCTTAATTTAGTATAATGGACAAGTAAAAGTAAAAATATATTTTTAATATAGAAGACAAGTAAAAGTGAACGGAGGGAGTATGTGCAATAATTTATCCCTAACTCAATAACTTATCATGTCTTAAATTTCAGAATTCATATACTCAAAATCCTAGATCCGCCCATGTGTTTCAACCGCATAAAGTTTGTTACACAATTTGTTATTTGGGAGCATAATTGCATGAAAATGGTCGTGTGTAAATTATCGGAACTTTTTACCAAGGTTTCGTCTTAATCGTACATCAACAAAATTAACAGCCAAAAGAAGGAGAAAGCAAGTGAATTTTATTTTCAATTTAACCTTACTAGCAGTAAAAGGGGAATAATATAAACTCAATTCTCCTAGTACTAGTTTTGCTTATTTTTTTTTCTCTGACGTCTTTAAACCAAACATAAGTTAACGTTGAAATTGAACAGATTTCCATAACTGAGCACACACCTTAAGAGCAAGGCTGTCCTTCAGTTTTAGCTCTCATATCAAAGAGATAAGTTAATTAGTTCACCCACTCTGATTTTTGTGTAACAAAGTTTTTTGTTTTCTTCAAATAATTAAAGGAGATTTAGGAGAAGAGAGCAGGGTGCATGTGCGGACTCACATCACTCTTTATCACGTGGGGCAACTTTGACACCACACATTAACCCCACCTTTTGTCTACTTTTTTTTTTCCTTCCGTTTTATCTCCTTGTTTTCTTATCTTTATTCCTCACTCCTAATCACTATTATTTGTGTTCGGTGTGCGAACAAAGTCTTATTGAAAAATTAAAAATCGTACATATTTGACCCAAAGTAAAAAATTTCTTATCATATTAAAAGTGTCTTTTGGCTGATTTAGCCCAACAATTAGTATTACAACCCAAGTTTCGTGAGACGAATATGGCAATAGCAGAGTGAAGATGTGAGACTCGATTTGCTTAACCTTACGAGCTTGAAAAAGCATAGGTGGAACTTAGTCCAAGGAAGAGACCCGTAGATCGTGAAGATGGGCAACGTAAAATTTAATTGGAATTTTTACATTCCTATTCCATATAGAAAATTATATTACCCTCAATGTTTAAGGTTTGATTTAATTACATTTAGTATACCTAATTACCAATTTTATACCATAATATATTTTTAACTGTACAATTAATGTACCGTATATCACTCCTTAATTAACGCTATCGTATATTCCTCCAAATCCCCCCCTCCACGTTTCTCTCTCCCTCTCCCAACCCCCACGTTAATGAATTTGAATATGAATATCATCAAATCATCCACTTCTTCAAATAACAAGAGCACAAAACCAAGAAAGAATGGCAGCAATATAAGTAGTACTCAAAATGCAAAAGAACAACAGAACAATTGCAGATACTTAGGCATAAGGAGAAGGCCATGAGGTAGATATGCTGCGAAGATAAGAGATTCGAATGCGAAAGAATTCAAATTTGGGTTTTCAAAAATCATTATTTGTTTTGATTGAGTGTTGTTGTAAATAATTGAGAATATATTTTGGAGTTTATATCTCAATTTTGAGGAGCTTTGGTGAAGATTTAGACTTGGTTTTGGCTGAATTTCATATTGAAACTCGAAGAAGAAGAAGAAGAAGAAGAAGAAGAAGAAGAAGAAGAAGAAGAAGAAGAAGAAGACATATTGCAGAAATTGTAGATAAATTGTAGATTATTTTTTGCAGAAGATTTGTAGAAGTTTTAGTCGTTTTTGATTTGTGAAAACAGAAAACAAAGCATCTACAAATAGAATACAAATATTCTACAATTCATCTACAAAATATCTACAAACTGGGTATATTGAATTTTAATATCCCAATTCCCATTCGATTGTAGTTTAATTGGAATTTTCGACATAATTGCGTTTTTTGCAGAAGATTTGTAGAAGTTTTAGTCATTTTTGATTTGTGAAAACAGAAAACAAAGCATCTACAATTAGAACACAAATAATCTACAATTTATCTACAAAATATATATACAAACTGGTACATTGAATTTTTATATCTCAATTCTCATTCAAATGTAGCATAATTGTGATTTTGATATAATTGCGTTTTTCAGAAGATTTGTAGAAGTTTTAGCCGTTTTTTATTTGTGAAAACAGAAAATAAAGCATCTACAATCAGAATACAAATAATCTACAAATTATCTACAATTTATCTACAATTTCTGCAATATGTCTTCTTCTTCTTCTTCGAGTTTCAATCCGAAATTCAGTCAAAACCAAGTCTAATCTTCACCATAACCCCTCAAAATTGAGATATAAACTCCAAACCATATTCCCGATTATTTTCAACAACACTCAATCCAAACAAATAATGATTTTTGAAAACTCAAATTTGAATTCGAAGCCCTTTCAAACTTTTTAATGGCTGTCAATGGTGGAAAATATCTGGAAGAATATTTACTTCCATAATTGTAGCGCGCCTAAATAAAAATATCTGGAAGAATATTTAGCTCCAGATTTGTCGTGCGCCTAATTAGGAAGGAATCAACACCTAATAATTGGTATTTAATGAATGATATATATTTTGTAGAATAACTGTGAACATGACGGGTAAATATGAAACTATACACATTTTTGGTAATAAGGTTTCATATATGGTATAGGAAGGAAAAAATCTCAATTTAGTTCGAGAAGGAGAAATTATGTGGGTTTGATCCAAAACGGATAATATCTTACCACCTAAGAGTATCTTTAGGCTGATTTAACCATGTAAAAGTTTCAAATTGATATTGGATATGATAAAATCTAATAGGCAACTATACGACAAGTGATGGTTAGAGAAAAACACATCATGTGACATCAAAGCAGTATAGATGGATTAAAAAAAAGTAAAAATATTTATATCAAAGAAACAAAATAATATAAATGCGGTAAACTAGCTTACTTATAAAAGACAGTTAAATTAAATGAATTTTGATATAAGTTTATTTACTAATATAAAGATTAACTCGGTCGATGATTAGGTATCAAATCTTGATAGTTATCCCCATTGCTTTAAACTTAAAATGAGATTCAAATATAAAACAAAACTTGAAGACATAGTAAGCAATTTCTTGAATTCAAAATCATCCCAACATTATTAATTGGGTTACACTATAATCCTTATTACTTAAAATAATCATGAAATATATAGTAATAAGACAATTGGCATGTTCTGGACCCTACTACTCCTCCTCAGGGGAATGAGGCTCCACCTGACTCCCTTTAAATATAGAAAATTCAATTGCCGTAGATTTGTATAATCATTATTTTAAAACTATTTTACATAGTCATCAGATTAGATTTTTTTTTTTATTTAAAGCATCGAAGGACTGGTACAAATTTGACATTCTCTAACGTGCACTAGTACACAACAATTATTGATTTGAACACAAATTTATATCAAGTGATTTGATATTAAATATTCTAATTTCAGCACCTTTGCAAAAAATTATGTGTTACAAAATCAAATTAGTTGTAACCCCAATATATATAGCAATATCGAGTGAGAAAAAAAAATTAGTAAACAAACTGAAAATAACGTGTCTAAATTATTTACACCTAACTCGTTCGATATTTAATTATTTTCTTTAAATGCTCTTAAATTTTCCTCACCTTATTTGAAAATTCTCCAATTGTTTTTGCTGAATTTAGATTTCTCCCGTTTGATTAGATTTTTTAATATATATAATGGCTCTTTAGCTAATGTATGTTAAAAGATTTAAAAATATCTATATAAATGTTGTCGGCCATAGATTAAGGTGTAGTAAATAGACTGGTATATTTAATATTTCTTACTTCTCAAAATAAGTGTTACTTTCGTTTTTCGTGAATCAATTAACAAATCTTTAATTTTTTAAAATTACAATTAAAATATTATAAATTATAACTATGACAATATGGTGAAAAAATTAAATATTAATTAAAATTTATATAATTTGGGGCGGAGAAAGTAATGTTATTCTTATCTCTCGAAAATCAATATTTTTCTCTAACTGAAATGCTTGATGACGAAACTTTTATGGCGCTTTCTAAATTAATAAATTGATTTTCTTTTCTCTGATGTCCCCAAAAAGATATAAAATATTAAATTGATAACTTGAGTAAATAGAGGCCGAATTTCTTCTACTTGGCTCTTATTATGTTTAAATTTAAATCTTCTCCGTTCACTACACTCACACACACTCTCTCTCACATAGATCTAGGAAGTTAGCTCTCTAGAACATTCGCCATTGCCGAAATATTCGAAGCTCTCAACGGCCGGCAACTACTTCAGTGTCTGCAAGTATACACACACATACACTTCTTGCATTTTACTTTTCTCAGATTTGAATTTGAACTGACTTACGTTGACTAAGAGGAGAAGGTTAACATTAGCTAACATGTCTTATCGATTAATCATTGAATTCAAATCCACATTTTACTTCTCCGTATATATTTGTTGCTTGTTGTGGTATATATATAATTTTTTTTAGATATATTCATTTATTTGTTTGTTTTTATGTATTATTTTCAGCTCAGATTTGAATTTGAACTGACTTACGTTGACTAAGAGAAATAAGGTTGTGATGATTTGAAGGATAACTAGAGGAATGGAGTCATCACAATCGCAGCAACAGAGAAGAGGAGGCGGTTTAATTTTGCAGACGCCGCCGCGGTCTAGCGATAAGGCGGCGGCGAGAGATCTGCGATCGGGGGAAGGGAATAATAATATGAGTGGAAAGCATGACAAAGAAAAAGGCGTCAATGTACAAGTCATTTTGCGTTGCAGGTCAGTTAAAATGAGTGTAGTGTACTTTGGAGTTGGTTATACTTTTACAAAGCAAACGACGGCAATGTACTGATGTTGAATTGAACAGTATAGTTGATTGGAATTTGCCATGGTGTGAATATTTGCAGGCCGTTGAGTGAGGATGAGATTAGATTGCACACACCAGTTGTGATTTCGTGTAATGAGGGTCGAAGAGAAGTTTCTGCTATTCAGAACATTGCTAATAAGCAGATTGACAGAACATTTGCCTTTGATAAAGTATGATATTTCACATCTGATTTCTCATTTATCTGTTAGCATCATATTCAAACAGATTCACGATAGGGAATATGGACCAAAAGAAATGTAAAATCGAATAAAGTAGAGCAATATCCATTTTCCTATTACATTTTTAATTTGTTTTACTAAGTTCTAGTGGATCGCTTTAGTGTTTTTAGTGTCATTACACTTTTATGTTTTTATTTAAATAAAACTCTCTAATTTGTTTTTACTTAATCATGATTTTCATAAAGACTCTAACTTGATGCTGGATAATTCTGTTGTAGGTGTTTGGACCAACATCCCAACAGAAGGACTTGTATGATTCTGCCATATGGCCTATTGTTTTTGAAGTTCTAGAAGGATATAACTGCACCATTTTTGCTTACGGGCAGACAGGAACTGGGAAAACTTATACCATGGAGGGAGGGGGAAGAAAAAAGGTTGGTGGTGTTGATAGAAATGTGTTTGTTTCAACTAGTTGTTTCTTCATACTAATTGTTAACGTTGCCCCATTTAGAATGGGGAGTTTCCAAGTGATGCAGGTGTTATCCCCCGTGCTGTTCGGCAAATTTTCGAGATATTAGAAGCTCAAAATGCTGAATATAGCATGAAAGTAACGTTTTTGGAGCTATATAATGAGGAGATCACAGATCTTTTAGCTCCTGAGGAATGCACAAAGTATGTAGATGATAAATCCAAAAAACCTATAGCGCTGATGGAAGATGGTAAGGGTGGAGTTTTGGTAAGAGGCTTAGAAGAGGAGATTGTTTCCACTGCAAATGAAATTTACAAGATCTTGGAGAAAGGTTCAGCGAAGAGGCGTACAGCAGAGACTCTTCTTAACAAACAGAGCAGTCGTTCTCACTCTATTTTCTCCATCACAATTCACATCAAGGAATGCACTCCAGAAGGAGAGGAGATGATTAAATGTGGCAAATTGAACCTTGTTGATCTTGCTGGTTCTGAGAATATATCACGTTCTGGTGCAAGGGAGGTGAGAGTCTGAGTACAATAATCTGACTGTCAAGCCATTGCATTTGGCAGTATTCTTAGCGCATGTAAACATAGTTTAAAGAAACAATAGAATGTCCAGAGTACTGTTTTAGCAATGTCTCAAATTTATCTTTTGTTCTTGACAGCTAATCCCTAGACATTCTGCTATCTAAGATCTCTATATTTACTGACCTTTTTCCTTGTCCAGATTTTTTCTTCTTAGTTATAGTAATCAATAGTAGGCTAAAATTTCTTTTGCTGCAGGGCAGAGCGAGGGAAGCTGGTGAAATCAACAAGAGTTTGCTTACACTTGGTCGTGTTATAAATGCTTTAGTTGAGCACTCTGGTCATATCCCATACAGGTCTTCTTTAATCCAGATCTAAGTTATTATAGAATGCTTTTAATGCTTAGATATTCTGACAAAGAATTGCAAATCTCAGAGATAGCAAATTGACAAGGTTGTTGAGGGATTCGCTGGGAGGGAAAACAAAGACATGCATTATTGCAACAATATCACCCTCAGTTCACTGTCTGGAGGAGACACTGAGCACTTTAGATTATGCTCATCGTGCCAAAAATATAAAGAACAAACCAGAGGTCAGTTTTCTGGACATTTATTACCTAAAGAATGTCTCTTTACCTTTGCTCTCTGATTTAAGTATCCTTCAGTTTTCTTCTGCTGCTATTTCAGATTAACCAGAAGATGATGAAATCTGCAATGATCAAGGATTTATACTCTGAGATTGACCGACTGAAGCAAGGTCTATATTTCTATCTTCCTCTCTTTCTGTATATAAATATATATCTTGCATTGATAAATTATTTGATAACATATTTTGTTTGTTCTATTTTAATGCCGACAGAGGTGTATGCGGCAAGAGAGAAGAATGGAATTTATATACCAAGAGACCGATATCTTCAAGAAGAAGCGGAGAAGAAGGTTCAGTACTGTTTTCTGGATCTCATGATTGCTTGCATTCACTTTACATGCTTGTTTAATACTCCTATGGTTAACTTGTCAGTATCCTCTCTCAGGCAATGTCTGAAAAGATAGAAAGAATGGAACTTGACTTCGAGTCCAGGGACAAGGTGCGCAAGAGCTGAAAAATCTTGAGCATCCTTATTTTCTTATTAAAACTGATAACTTTTGTAAAAAAAAAAAAATTGATAAATCATAACTCATTACCCTGTTGCCTTCTGCAAACAGAAACTTTTGGAACTTCAGGAACTGTATAATTCTCAGCAATTGTTGACAGCAGAATTGGGTGACAAACTTGAGAAGACAGAGGTTAATGGAATTCTGACCCCAACTTATTCCACATCTTTATTGCTGACTCTTTCTCATTGAATTTTCTATACTTTTGTTTCTTTCAGAAAAAGCTTCAGGAAACTCAGCATACACTGGCTGATCTTGAAGAGAAACACAGGCAGGCAATTACAACTATAAAAGAAAAGGAATTTCTGATATCTAACCTCCTAAAATCTGGTAAGCTTCATCCTCTATGCTGGGCGAAAGGAGAATTCTTTTTGCTAGTCAATCTCTTTGGAGAAGCAATGTATCTATACAAATAACTCAAATTATTTTAACATTTTCAAAAAAGTGAAATTGGTATATGGGTATGTTACATTTGTATTTAAACATTAGTAAATTTAGATGTAGCCATAATCATTAGGCAGTGAATGTGTGGGGGTTTATGTAGAATAATTTCACTTTTAGAGTTGTGCATTATATCTGGAATTGCATGTCTTCTACCAGAAAAAGCACTGGTTGAGCAAGCATTTGAACTTCGAGCTGAACTGGAAAATGCTGCATCAGACGTGTCGAACTTGTTTGCCAAGATTGGTATGTACACAGTGTTTAAGACATGACGAATTTTCTTGCTAAGAAAACAATGTTGCATGACTGCATCAAACTCCTGCATACTGATAATGGTTGATATCAGAGCGGAAAGACAAAATAGAAGATGGAAACAAAGTTCTCATCCAAAAATTCCAATCCCAATTGACCCAAGAGCTTGAAGTCCTGCATAAGACTGTCGCTTCTTCAACCACACAACAAGAGCAACAACTCAAAGGCATGGAGGAAGACATGCAGTCCTTTGTTTCTACAAAGACTGAGGTATTCCTGACTCAAATGTAGAATTAGCCTTTAAAGTACCACACTCAACGTAACATACTAGAAAAATTGCATGACATGATACCAAAAGGAAGTGGGAATATGTAGTTTTCAGATTTTATTTGTTGCAGTATTTACTAAAATAAATTGAATTAGGGAGCATATATTATTACTTGAACCTGCTATTTTGACACAAAAAAATTACATGCTTAATAAGCCTAGTGCATCAATTGTGTAATAGGTTCACATACTTCTGATAGAAGTTGTACTCCTATTAACCAATATTACTTTCTGGTCTGCTTTTTCAGGCAGTGGAGGAACTTCGCGGCCGTCTAGAGAACTTGAAAACTATGTTTGGTTCTGGTATTAAAGCTTTAGATGGTTTGGCCGGGGAACTTGACGGCAATGCTCAGTCAACCTTTGACCGTTTAAATTGTGAAGTTTCAAAACATTCTTCTGCTTTGGGAGAGGTGCGTATCTTTTATGTTGCTTTTAGAAATTCTAGCTTATTTTTTTTTTATCTGATCTCCTTTTTCCTGATGTAGCTTTTTAAGGAAATTGCTTCTGAGGCTGATATCTTGGTTAATGATCTTCAAAAAAGTTTGCACAATCAGGAGGAGAAACTAATTGCATTTTCACAACAACAACGTGAGGTATCAATAGTCAACTATTTGTGAAGCACGTATAATCTTCACTGATTCTATTTTGGATCTTTCTTTCTCCTTCTTGAGTAGAGCTTATAAATTTTGGATGCCTTTATAGGCACACTGCGGGAGTATCACAATGTCAAGGTCCATTTCTCAGATTACTGGGAACTTCTTTAAGACTTTAGATATGCATGTGTCTCAGTTGGGTGAAATAGTGGAAGAAGCACAGACAGTCAGTGACCAAAAATTCTCTGAACTAGAAAATAAGTTTGAGGCAAGCGACTTCATCCACCAGCATATGGCTATTTATTAAACAAAGGTTGATATGCATTTTTTAACCTCATTTTATTGCGGATCTCTCATTTTTAGGAATGTGCTGCCAATGAGGAAAGGCAAATCTTAGAGAAAGTGGCAGAACTGCTTGCTGGATCAAATGCTAGGAAGAAAAAGCTGGTAGGTCATCAATTTATAATAAAGATGTGCATCGCAATTTTTGATGTGGCTAAGATTGCACAACTCTAATCTTGAGCAAGATGATGATACACTATCTTCATGAGAAGTCTTGTAGGTGTTGTAGACAGCTTGGGACTTCCTTTTCTCTTATCTAGTTTTATGCTTGAGTATGTGCTTACTTGCTTGTAGTCAGTGCTCATTAGTCAATAATTGACTTATTACATTATTGAGCAGAAAATCCTGCATCCTGAATCACAATCATTAATTGACTTTGATCTACTTTAGGTTGCAATAGCTAAGTGAATTTTGCATGGCTATCTGTTCTAGGTTCAAACCGCAATTGATGACCTTAGAGAAAGTGCCTCCAACAAAACCAACAGACTAAAACAAGAGATGTCAACCATGCAAGATTCAACTTCTTCAGTTAAAGTCGAATGGTCCAATTACATGGAAAAGGCTGAATCGCACTATCTTGAGGATACTGCTGCTGTGGAAAATCGGAAGAAAGAAATGGAGGAGGTGCTACAGAATTGGTATAAACTCAGCATATATTCCATAATATCTTTGAACTGACACTGTTCTTTGATGTCTATAAGTCTTTTTATCATTCTTTCTGCTAACCTGGAATATGAATGTGCAGTGTGCAAAAGGCTAAATTGGGAGCAAAGCAATGGACAAATGCTCAACAGTCTTTATTGAACCTAGAGGAGAGAAATGTTGCTTTTGTTGATGAAATTGTTAGGTTAGTTGACTAAATGACTGTTCGAGTGTTCAGTTTCTTAGTTGTTATGTCTTACTTAGACTGAGTACGGTTTCTTTTAGGGGAGGAATGGATGCAAATCAAGCATTGCGTATGCGATTTTCATCTGGTGTGTCATCCACCCTTGAAGACACTGATGCTGCTAGCAAGCACCTACTCTCATCTATTGACCGTAAGCTATCAAGATTAGACGTTAAGAGATTAACTTTTGTCTTTCAATTAACTTGATTAACATGTGCAGATTCTTTACAACTCGACCGTGATGCTTGTGCAAACCTTGATTCGACGATTGTTCCTTGTTGTGGAGAGTTGAGAGAACTAAATAGCGGGCACTACCACAAGGTGGTTGAGATTACAGAATATACTGGAAAATGTCTTTCACAAGAATACGTGGTAAGGATATTGCATCAAAAAATACTTAGTTTGTAAAAAATACCCTGTTCTTAGTCTCTCTCAAACTGCTTCTAATTATGCTAGGTTGATGAACCATCATGCTCGACTCCAACGAAGAGACCATTTAATCTTCCAAGTGTTGAATCTATTGAAGAACTAAAAACTCCTGCTTTCGAGGAGTTGTTGAATTCATTTTGGGATGGAAAATCCTCAAAGCAAGCAAATGGAGATGTAAAGCATATTGCAGAGGTAGCTCCTTTACGAGATTCAAGAGTTGCCCTCACTGCTCTAAATTAGAAGAGTTCAGACTTTAGACATAATATAGGAATTGAGGAGAAAAGTTGTACATAATATATATGTCCTTGGATATCCATATACTCACCTATACGTAGTGGATATAATTTTATCTCTATTCTTTTTACTTAATTTTGGTATTGGTTTGGAAGAGTTTCACTTCTTTGAAATTCTTGTAGGAAACAGAGTTGGAGTTCCTGAGACAAGATGGAAATATGTAGAGCCCGTTTGAATTAGCTTATTGTAAATAGCCGATAAGCTTGAAATGCTGAAAAACATTTTTAAGTGCTGAAACTAATTTTTTAAATAAGCATTTACGTGTTTGGATAAATGTGCTAAAACTGATAATAACTAGTTGATGTGTTTGGTAGAAAAGTGCTAATAAGCTATTCTTTTATTAAAATGACTAAAATACCTCTAAAACTTTACAAATGATTATCAATTAAAAAATTTAAGGATGAATAATGAAAATAGTATGAAGAGAAAATTAGAAAATTTATTTTGGGAAAAGTATTTTGTGAATTCAAAAATATTATTAAGGATAATTTAGTAAAAGCTTTGGTCAAACTAAAAGTGCTTGTAAGTTGAAAAGACCCCCAACTTATGGCTTATGACTGATTTTAGCTTATAAGCACTTTGGGTGTTTACCAAATACGTAGATAAGTCAAAAGGTGCTTATAAACCAGTTTCCAAACACCCTCGTAATGTTTGCACTTAACATTGCAGTTAAGTTTGAAGTGTCTGGATGCGACGTTGATAGAGTTAGTAAATTTAATTTGTATCATTTCTCAATGTGGAAACATTAGTAGACGATACACGTATACTGAACACTGCAATTAGGCTTTGAAATTTTCAGTTAGACGTCTGAGCAAATTACGGTTAATCAAACTACAACTGCTCAACGCTTCCCCTGAATAGGAAGGGCACTGATTGAATATGTTTTTTTAAAACTAGTTCTGCAGGAATTTTGCTCTTGAAATTTTAATAATCTAACAATCTCTCCCTTGTTGTAACAATCTCTCCGGAAACAGCCTCTCTACTCCCTCGGGTTAGGGGTAAGATCTGCGTACACTCTACCCTCCCAAGACCCCACTTGTAGGATTTTACTGGGTTGTTGTTGTAACAATCTCTCCCTTCTGTTATCATTGTTAAACAGAAGTGCGTCCCAATCACATATTAACAAAGAAAAGGACCTGAATAAATGTTATACGAGAGAAGATCTATGTATGAATGCAGTTGTAGGAACATGGGCATTAGGCAAGCACAAAGATCACAAGACAGACTTATTTTCATTTATCTCATCTAACTTAGATGTATGTACATAAGAGGGTGTACCACATGGAATCTGTCGCTTCTCAATTCAGAACAGTGGTTGCTACTGCATTCTGGTTTCATATGAATATGCCATCTAAATATATACTGGAAAAAAGAACAAATGAAAAAGGGACAGCGAAAAAGACAAGCCATTATGGGAAAGAAAAGTTGTGCAACAGCAAGCAATTACCACCTGCAGTTTACATATCAGAGGCTCCCCATTTTCTCCTTTTTAACTAGAATGAATCTACAACTGAACCGCCATTGCAAAAATACACCCCTTAGCGTGGCCAAAAACTGGAACTGTTGGAAGTGGATGAATTTCAATGAGCATAACGGACAGTATGTTTTGTTAGAGCCATCTGATGATCGACATCTCCTGTCTTCAGGTGGGGAATATATAAGGCTTTTCTGCAGTAAAGACCAATTCAACAGTAGGTTAAGGAGAAAAAGTAGTACAATTCCAACACTCCGCCCCCTTCCCCCCAGAGGTGGAATCAACCAAAACATTGGATCGAAGCCTGAATCACACTCATAAAAGGGAAATCCAAATGTATAACTTTCTGACCTACGTTCACCATTTATAATAAAGAGAGCACTATTTGTTTTGACAAAACTTCTCAAGACAGAAACAGCAAGAGACTAAAAACATGACGAGAGACCAGGTCAAGTTGTTAGTGTAAGCTAGAGCCTCAAGTCCCAAAAACTATGTTAAGCTTTTTGCATATTGCAATGAAACTGACAAACCTTGTGGTTCAACCAAAAAGATTAAAGTGCAATTACCATCGAAATACTCGCGGTTAATATTTTACCTGTAATTCAGCAATATGCATGCTTCACTTAAAAAATTCCCCCATAAAAATGTAAAAGTGACGCAGAATTCCAAATCAGATAATTACAAGTCGAACTACAATCAAACAACTTTAAAAGTTCAAAGTACAGCCAAATATACCAATCAACCAAATTAAATGTTTAAATAAGTTGCATAACATAAAGAACCTTAAATACAAGTTTATAGTTCAGAGTGGATTGGAGGTAGAAAAGGAAATTGAATCCATTGTAAAAAGTAGTAACACGTACAAAATGTGAACGGATCAAAGTACCTGGAAGCTTGTGACAGAGCTCTTTCCACAATCAAGCAGGTGGTTCTCCACCACACGTTTCATCATCAAAATTATCAGTAGAGTTCTGCTGACATAACAACTTATTTCCTTCTCCAGGAGTTGAGCAAAGAGTATCCCAATCCATCAGAGAAGAACTACAATGCGTAGCACCTTGTTCTAACACATGGCTGCTCTTAATGTTTTCCTCCACTTGATCCTTAACATCCTCATAAGCAAGGTCTGTTCGATCTTCATCCATGTTTGACGGCTCAACATTGAGATCTGAACTCAAATCAAAACCGTTTTGTTCCCCTGTGCCGTGATAAGCAATGGTCACTGCTACTTGGTCAGAGGGTTCGGGAGCTTCTTTCTTTTGCCTCTTCCATTTCTTTGTAGATGAAGTACCATCATCCTCAAAATCTTCTTCTTCTCTATCTCTATGTAAGTAAACCCAGAGCTTCTTCTCATTATCAAACTGTACACAAGGATCACGTTCATAATGCAAACGGTCCAATGCACCACTAACAACTTGATTGACTTGAGCATCAGATACCTCTTCCACAATATACTGTGAGTCTCTGATTAAAGTGCAAACATCTGCTCTAGTCCCTGTACTGCCAGGCAACCTAGCAGCTGCATCTCGCACAAGACAGAGAATCGTGACATGGGCAGGACGATCCTTTTTAAGCATAAAGTGATCACGGGCTTTTGAAGTTGGCTTGCCACCGCATCTTCTCAGAGGAGCAACTATTGATTTTTTCCCATCAATAGCAGTGTAGGAGAAGGCCCTGTCAGGAATTGAATACCTAAGGAATTCCTCTTTCCGGAAATACTCTCTGACTTCTTCAGAGCTTGGGCCAATGGTACTCAGACTCTTCTGAGCTCGCAAGTCCCTGAACCGTTCCTTCTCATCCAAATTATATTGCATCAATGACAACGGAGGGTCAGGAAGACTTCCTATCTGCCGTAGCGTTTCCTGACCATTTTTCAGCCAATTGGCAAACGAATCAACTAACTTCACAAGCATTTTATGGGGAAGACCCCACGCTTCTGGAGATGTGACTTCCTCCATAGGCTCATGATCAGATGAGTCGGGACTCACGGGACCAATCCAGGACCAACTTTTGGTGGCTTTTTCATAGACCACAAGTGGCTTCCATCCTTTTGCACCTAGTGGTGCTGTTTTGGAAGAAAATATTTTGAGTACTCCTCTGACCAAATCATGGAGAGGTTCTTGAGTCTCAAGAATACAGGGGTCACCCGGGTTTGATCTCACACGGTTAACAATTTCCTGCACACAGAGAGAGGGCACATTTGCTTGAGTGGAAGGTGGAGAATTGTCACCATCTAACTCTGAAGGTGGTGCAACTCCGTTAACAGCTTCTTGCTTGATACCATGCTCCTCCACGGCATCCAGTCTTCCAGCATTTCTATCTACAGCCTCTTCTGGAAGCAAAGTAATCATTGCCATACGAACTGCTGAGAGAAGATGAATGATGGAGAATGAGAAGCCAGTATGAACTGTAGGGGTAATCAAAGGGAATGGCTTTTTTGGAGGTCGGCTTTCCACATCTACATCTTCTATCATTTCTGAAGTTGGAGATCTGGGAACTCCCATTAAAGAAGGCCATGATTCATCCTCCAGCTTCTTTTTACCCCGCTTCGTGGACAGATCATCTTGTCGCTGCTGGATTTCAGCATAGAGATGGTCAGTACCATCTAGCTCATCCATGTATGGGGTATCAGTTTTGACTTTCCGCTTCTTCATGACTGAATTGCAACCTGTTAATAGCACATTAGATTTTTCATGATGATCACCAGCACGTGTGTCAAGCATCTGACCTTTCTTTGAAAATTTGGCAGAAACTCCACTTTTTTTAGTCGGAAACCGTGTCCGCAATGAGTCATCCTCCTGAAACTTCTGATCTTGCATATAGTTTGACTGCAGGATATCACGGCTAACTTTTCCTTTATGTTTCTTCTCTCTGGTGGATGCCATGTGGAACCTTTCAGTATGGCCCCCTTGCAAAGGGCCATTCTTGGCTAGCTTGTAGATTGGTTGCTCGTCGTCATCATCGTCGTCATTGTTGTTATTGAACTGGGTTAGACCAGAGAAATGATTTCTAGCCAAATTTCTGGTGGAGAAACTACTCAAATGACCAAGATCATGCATCTTACCCATCGGCTCTGCTCCCAAGCCAAGACTTCCAGTTTTCTTCGAGTGGAGAAGTTCACCAGAGTCATTCACCATCCTAAAGGAATGAAATGAGCTATCACGAGCCGGAATACTACACTTATCCTTTTGAGAAAATTTAACCTTTTTAGTATCCAATGCGGACATCAAGTTAGGGGAACCACTGGGATATGCCCACTTGCTCCTCATTAATGGATTATATTCCTCATCCTCATCACTTTTTTCTGATGATTCAGTTTCAGTTTCTTCAATATTCGCAAATACCCTTCTACCTCTGGTTCCGGAAGCATCTTGTCCGCCATTCTGCATTTTTGCCCTGACTTTCTCAGGGAAGGCTGCCTTTGCCCTATAGTCTGACTGAAACAACTTATCGTTGAACTTGCGATCAGGATATTCTTGATCCACCTTCCACTTTTTGCCTTTTACATTCAAGTTACCAAACTTATGGGATGGGTTGGTAAAATAGGTGTCCTCTGGTGCTTTACTTGGCCAAAACTGTTCACTTCCACCTGCTAGTTCCATCCCACTTCCCTTCAGTGACACTTTGGGAATACGGATTTTCCCATAATTATTCATCTGCTCTTCAGAGACAAACTGTGGGAGACCATCAGCATACCTGTCCTTTTTCCCAAAATCATATGCAGTTCTGGCATTGCTGGGCTTTGCGGTCAAGACCTTAATATCTGACAGCTGGTTGACAGTATTGTTCCTGCCGTAGGCATAAGGATCATTCTTCAAAGGCATAGGCACGCCCAAGAAAACATCAGCACATTCTTCCATTCTAACCCTTTCATGCTTCTTCCCCGATTTGACACTCCCACTTTTATCAACAGCCCCTGCTCGTGAAAAGTTTCTCTCTCTCTGCACGTCCACTTCGTACATCCCATCCTCCTCATCGTCGCCATTCAACTGATCTCTCATTGGGACAGCCATCCCAGAATCATAGCCCATTCCTTTAGCACGACGAGAAAGAGGCAATGCAGAATCATATGGCCCAGATGATTTGAGTTCCATTCCTTTTGAGCCATTTCCACCTACCTTGAATGTCCCTCTTAGGTTCTGCTTTCTGTATCTGGTAGCTTCCGAAGAAGCCATTTGCCTAAGAGAAGAAGAATCCAAGGCTGACCCTTTCCCATATCCAGAATAACAGCCCATATCCTGCCCAAGATTCCGATCTTTTGTTCTTTTGCCCCACAAATTATCACTAAATTCCTCTCTCTCGGATCCATCACTTTCCAGTTCTTCCATCTTCTCATACATTAGAATCTTCTCGTTCTTCTTAATGTTCAGCACTTGCAGCTTCTCCTCAATACTATACCCTGGACAACTGAGCCAAGCATCTCTTATCTGACAAAGATTACTGACAATTGCATTCTGATGGTTTCTGAGGCGGTGATAATGCTGTCGCTTCTGAAAGAAAATTAATCCTTGGCGATAAAGCGCCACTCTCGGCTCACATAACCCGCCCTTCAACATGTTAAACAGCTTATCAATGGGACTTCCAAAATGCAAATTATCACCCGCGAGAAGGTCTTTCAACGTTCTCATGAACGTTTCCTGGTCCATGTCAGGAAGAAACTGAGCAAGATTAAACCTTTCTTCCTCAGACAACACCTCATTCCAAACATCCAATGACAACACATCGCCAAGCCCCGAAAGATCATACAATTCAAAGGGAATGCTACATGTTTGATCCCCAATTTGACAAAACTCCTCCCTAGACTCACCTAATTCCAACAAATCAAAGTCATCTGAACCCGCCCCCGAATCACAATCATCAAAGTAATCATCATCATCATCATCCTCGTCATTAGATTCAACTTCACCCCCGTTTCGCCTCTCAAACTCCTCGTCCTCACTCGACATAGTGTCCTTACTATGAGGAGAAAACTCGGAAAAATCAAATTTTGATGCCTTAAAGCTGCTCTTTTCGATCACCATTCAACATAAAAATTACCACACTTTTTAAACCAGTGAATCCTTGAATCCAAAATTCAAAACCCTAGAAAATTAAGCCAAAAAATAACATGCAAAATTCAGAAATCCCCAATACCCAAATGATAAAACTTTAAAAAATTTAAAACTCATCTCTTAAACACAAAGACACAGATACCAAAACACATATATACGATAGGTGTCAAGAAAAAAAATTAGAGATAGGATAGAAAAATTACCTTGAAAATGGATGAAACCCAGACGCAGGAAAAGAAGCGAATAGAAGAAAGGAAAAAGGAGGCGACCCAAAATTGCTTGATGGAAGAGAAAGAAACCCTAGAGGGGCGGAAGAGAAGAGGCGGTTATATTGTGCTATGCGAGAGCACAGTAAGATTACTATTACTATAGAATGAACAGGAAAAGGAAAAGGAAGAAGAAGAAGAAGAGGACGTGGAAGGTGGCGTAGCCGTTCGATTGAAACATGAAATGACGAAAAAGGACATTGTGAGAGATAGAGAGGAGTAGAGCTTGAAGGAGATAGAGAGAGTGTAATAGAGAGAGAGAGAGAGGGGGTGGGGGTGGGGGGGTCGGAGAAGAAGGGTGGTGAGTCAGTAACTGAGTCAGGAACAGAGTTGACTCGGGTGTGGGCCATACCTACTTAGCTATCTAAATTACAAGACTAACAGGAGTGAATTTTACCTGGTACCTACGGACTACTAATTGGTCGTGGCAACAAAGAACAAAGCCTTACACGCCACTTATGCTTTGGACACAAATCATAAATGCACTAGGAATCTAATAATTTTGGGATAATGAAATTATATTTATTTCGTATTTAATTTTAGTTGTAGGCATATAAATTTTATTGAAATTAAATCCGTAAAATAATTTGGACTATATAATTAGATTAGTTATATAAATTTAATATATATAGATTAAATAAATAAATCTTAATCCATTGGACTAGTCCACTTAATTGGGCTAAAGTGATGAGCCCAATTCATTAGGCCCAAGATTTCATCTTCCTAGAGGCCCAAATGAATAACCACGTGTCAAATGACGTGGCACGCCAAGTCAAGCGGAAGAGCCAATAGGATCGTGACACATGTCAAAATGACAAAGCATGCCAAGTCACATTAAAAGGCCAATGAAATCGCGCCACGTGTGCAAGTGACATGTTCTCGCCAATCAAATACGGCCATGTCACACTTCAATTTGATTGGCCGGAAAGAGTTTGTTCTTATCATAACTCCTCTCTCTCACAACTATAAATAAGGGTCTTCATAACTCAATAGAGACACCAGAAGTTATAACAAAAAGCAAGAAAGAGCTCGTGGATCAAACGCTGCAAATTTCTCCACAAGATTCAAGCTTCAATCAATCATGTTCAAGCTCAAGAACGAAGAACAAATCAAGGTCAAGTTCAAGCAATCAAGCTAAAGCTCAAGAATAAGATCATCTATGATGACCCAAAAGGCCATCACTTGTGTTGCAAGTGTATTCAGTGTTTCGAGGCCTAAAAACCTCCCTTTTCCCCACCTTGATTTACGTGCGTGGTCCGGACCTATATCCGGAAAGCCTTCTATGTGAAAATATGAGAAATAGAGATTTTAGAGCTAAAATTTTGATTATGGTTGACTTTGGTCAGCATTTTTAGCAAACGGACCCGGATCCGTATTCTGACGATCCCGGATCCGTATTCTGACAATCCCGGGAGGTCCGCAATAAAATATGGGACTTGGGCGTATGCCCAGAAATGAATTCCGAGGTCCTAAGACTTAGAAATCAATTTTTGAAAGAAATTGTTTTACTGAATTATCTAAGAAATAAAGAAAAGAATTAATGTTTGAAACCATTGTTATCGGGCCCATATTTTGGTTACGGAGCCCGGAACAAACTTGTTATGGTATTTGAAAGATAACTGTAAAGTTTGGTGAAAAACAGAGTTTATTTGACGTGAGTTGGACTTTCGGTTGAAGAGTTGTGAACTTTGAGAGTTCTTGATGAAAATGTTGAGTTTTGAGGTTTAATTCATGATTTTCATGTTATTTTGATGATATGAACGCATGAGTAGGTCCATATGATGTTTATGAGTTAGTATGCACACTTGGTTTGGAGTTCCGAGGGCTCAGGTGAGTTTCGGGTAGGTTCCAGGATATCTTAGGCTTAAAACCAGAAGTTGCAGGTCTCTGATCCCGCCAGTGTGGTCCGCAAGAAAACGTGTGCGACCGCGGAAGAGGCCAGTGCGGTCCGCGGTCGACCTTGTGCGGTGCGCGGTGGAGGGCTGTGTGATCGCAGTCGATTTTGTGCGGTCCGCACAGGGGCACTAGACTGCAGTATCCTCAGGAAGGACTGTGCAGCCGCAGTCCATTTTGTGCGGTCCGCACAGGGGGTCTGAGAGGGGTATATTTAGACGGGATTTTAAGTTATTTTTCATTTTTCAAAACCCTAAAAACATAAGAGACAATTTTTCAAAGAACCTTTCTTCTCCAAAACGTTGGTAAGTGATTTCTAACTCATTTTCTTCACTCCTTAACATCTTTTAACATGATTTCAACTCAAAATCAATGATTTTCATGGGGGAAAATTGGGTGTTTTGGGTAGAACCTAGGTTTTTAAAAATTGGGGATTTGGACCTCAATTTGAGGTCCGATTTCAAATGGGTTCGTGGAGGAATGGATAATCGGGTTTTGGTTCAAACCTCGGGTTTTGACCATGTGGGCCCGGGGGCGATTTTTGACTTTTTGGGTAAAACTTTAGAAAACTCATTTTCATACATTCAAATTAATTCATTTAGCGTTTATTAATGTAATTAAGTAACTTGTGATTAGATACGAACGAATTGGTGGTGGAATCAAGGGGTAAAGCTATAATTGAATCGTGAATTGTGTTCGTGGCATCGAGGTAAGTGTTTGGTATAACCTTAGCTTGAGGGATTAGGAGTCGAGTCCTATTTGCTATGTGGTAATTGTTGAGTACGACGTATAAGCATGGTGACGAGTATTTATACGTTGGTGTCTAGCATGCCCGTAAGTCTTATATTGTGATTATCATGACTTCGTTGTGTCTTTCATGCCTTGGTAATTGTTTCTACTTGTTGTGTAAAATTTGTGGAATGAATTGTGACATATGAACATTGAGGAGCGTTGGCTCAAGTTGTATAATGAATTGTGAGAGTATATGTGATAATTGAACCTCTAGAGCATTGGCTCGAGTTGTGAAGTAAATTGTGAAGTAAAAGTGAGAAAGAGAAGAGATCATTATGTTGTCGCCCTTGCCGGGCTATTATTGATTTATTCGTTATCTCCCTTGCCGGGATGTTGAGGTTATTGATGATGTTCCCTTGCCATGATTTATTTGTTGAATTGTTGTTCCCTTGTCGAGATCTTTATTACAATTTTATTTATTCCCTTGCCCTATTGTTCGTGCATTGTTTGTTTGGGTGAGGAAGAGTGTTAAAGCATGAAGGGTGATGTCGTGCATTGTTTGTTCTGTGAGGAAAGAGTGTAAAACATGAAGGGTGATGCCGTGTATTATTGTAAGGAAAGAGTGTAAAGCAAGAAGGGTGATGCCATGCCACACGGTGTACCATTCCGCACTGATTTTATTGATTATATGGTGAGGAAAGAGAGTAAAAGCACGAATGGTGATGCCGTGCACATTTTTATTATATGATTGCTTTGGTGAGGACGAGAGTAAAAGCACGAAGGGTGATGCCGTGCATTTGTTGATTTCTGATTCTTTGTTGATATCCAAGTTATATTGTTTCTTTCATTACTTGATGTTTTTCTATTCGGAATTGTTATCTCCCCCAAAGCATGTTTCCCCTCCCATATTGTCAGGTTTTTTCTGTATTTCTTCCCGCTGTATATGTATTTGAACTACACAGGTTATTTGGTAGTCTGGTCCTAGCCTTGTCACTACTTCGCCGAGGTTAGGCTAGACACTTACCAGCACATAGGGTCGGTTGTGCTAATACTACACTCTGCACTATGTGTAGATCCCGAAGAAACTTTTGGACCGTAGTGTGGAGGCTACCTTCAGTCCACGCGGAGATCCAAGGTAGACCTGCAGGCGTCCGCAGGCTCTAGCGTCTCCTCTACTCCTATTTCCTATTTCATTTTCCTTTTATTCAGAAACAGTGTATTGTCATTTTCTTCAAACCTTGTATGTAGTAAATCTTAGACCATCTCTGACACTGTGACACCAGATTTTGGGTGCTTTAGGTTTTAAGAGTTGTAATAGATGCAGATTTCAGATATTTAGTTGTTATCTTCCGCTTAATTATTTAAAGTTCTACTGTTTTCATGTTATCGTCTTATATTTGTTTTAAAGAAATAATTGAGTAATGAAATAAGTAGTTAAATGATTGGCTTGCCTAGCTCACATTAGTAGGCTCCATCACGACTCCCTAGGGTGGGAAATCCGGGTCGTGACAAGTTGGTATCAGAGCTCTGGGTTTCACAGTTCACAACAAGCTTAGTAGATTCTGAGGGATCGGTACAGAGACGTCTGTATTCATCCCCTAGAGGCTACAGAGTTTGGAACAACTTCCCATTTATTCTCTCCTGTCGTGCAGTTTGGTTTCTCAATGCTAATTGAATTTCTACTCTGTTCTTTCGCAGATGGTGGGAACGCGTGCTTCCTTATCCACTGACCAGCAGCCCGAGCCCCCAGCAGCAGCTCCCACGAGGGGCAGAGGGCGAGGCCGAGGCCGTTCTAGAGGCCGAGGTAGGGGCAGAGCTCAGCCACGAGCAACAACACCAGTGGCGGAGCCTCAGGTTGACTTTGATGATGAGGTTCCGGCCCCAGCAGTTCCGGTGGGCCCAGCTCAGGTCCTAGAGGGGTTTATTGCTACCCCAGTTCTTCAGGATGCTTTGGTCCGTCTAGTGGGCCTCATGGAGAGTGTCACCCGAGCAGGCTTGATTCCTGTTGCACCAGTCGTCTCTCAGGCTAGAGGAGGAACCCAGACTCCTGCTACTCGCACTCCGGAGCAGGTAGCTCCCCAGATTCAGACTCCAGCGGTTCATCCAGTTGGAGCAGTTCAGCCGGGTATGGTAGCTCAGACTGGTGATGGAGCAGCTATGCCTGCCGATGCTTTGTGGAGGTTGGATAGGTTCACCAAGCTCTTCACTACTGCTTTCAGCGGTGCATCTATTGAGGATCCCCAGGATTATCTAGACAACTGTCACAAGGTTCTTAGGAACATGGGGATAGTTGAGACCAATGGGGTCGATTTTGTTACTTTTCGCTTATCTGGATCCGCCAAGACTTGGTGGAGAGATTATTGCTTGGCTAGACCAGCCGGATCGCCAGCCTTGACTTGGGAGTAGTTTGCATAGCTATTTCTGGAGAAGTTTCTCTCCATTACACAGAAAGAGGCCTATCGGAGGCAGTTTGAGCGTCTCCAGTAGGGTTCTATGATTGTTACCCAATATGAGACTAGGTTCATCGACTTGGCTCGTCATGCTCTTATCATACTTCCCACCGAGAGAGAGAGGGGGTGAGGAGGTTCATTGATGGACTTATTCAGCCGATTCGTCTTCAAATGGCTAGGAAGGCTGGGAGTGAGATTACTTTTCAGGAGGCGGCCAATATGACCCATAGAGTTGAGATGGTTCTGTCATAGGGAGGTGGTCATGGGTCGGACAAAAGGTCCCGTCATTCAGGAAGATTCAGTGGTACCTCATCTGGAGGTAGGGATTCATATGGTAGAGGCCATCATCCTAGGCCTTTTCAGTCAGCACTTCAGGTTTCTCACGGTGCTTCAGGTAGCCGCGGTCCTTAGTTGCAGTATTCTGATCAGCAGTCCTACAGTGCACCACCAGCTCTTATCAGTGCACCGCCGCTCCAGAGTTTTCAGGGTGGTCATTCAGGTCGTCAGGGCCAGCAGTCTTAGCAGCCGAGGGCTTGCTACACTTGTGGTGATATGGGTCACATTGCTAGGTTTTGCCCCCGAGCACCGAGTAGCTCTCAGCATCAGGGTTCTCGTGCCATGGTACAGGCACTAGGTGTTCCACAGCTTGCCCAGCCAGCTAGAAGTGGGGGTAGAGGTGCTAGAGGTGGAGGTAGAGGCACTAAAGGTGGAGGCCAGCCAGCAGCAGACCGTCCTAGAGATGTAGCTCAAGGTGGTGGGGCCCAACCTCGGTGTTATGCTCTTTCAACCAGGGCCGAGGCTTCAAATGCAGTTATTACAGGTACAGTTCTGGTTTGTGATAGAGATGCTTCAGTGTTATTTGATCCAGGGTTTACATACTCATATGTGTCATCTTATTTTGCACCATATCTGGTCATGTCTAGTGATTCTTTGAGTACTCCTATCTATGTGTCTACACCGGTGGGTGATTCTATTATGGTAGATCGAGTCCATCGTGCATGTATAGTTGTGATTGGGGGTCTTGAGACTCATGTAGATTTACTTCTTCTAGCCATGGTTGATTTCAATGTTATATTGGGGATGGACTGGTTATCACCTTACCACGCTATCTTAGACTGTCATGCCAAGACTGTGACCTTAGCCTTGTTGGGTTTACCTCGTTTAAAGTGGAGAAGGACTCCTGGTCATTCCACCCGCAGTGTTATCTCGTATGTGAAGGCTTGGCGTATGGTCGATAAGGGGTGTTTGACCTATTTGACATATATTCGTGATTCTAGTGCTGAGGTCCCTTCTATTGATTCTGTGCCCGTTGTTCGTGAATTTCCTGAGGTTTTCCCTTCAAACCTGCCGGGTATGCCACCTGATAGGGACATTGACTTTTGTATTGATTTGGCTCCGGGCACTTAGCCCATTTCTATCCCGCCGTATCGTATGGCTCCGCCGGAGTTGAAAGAGTTGAAGGAGCAGCTGCAAGACTTGCTTGAGAAGGGTTTCATTAGGTCGAGTGTTTTGCCTTGGGGTGCGCCGGTGTTGTTTGTTTAGAAGAAGGACAGATCGATGAGAATGTGTATTGATTACCTGGAGTTGAACAAGGTTACAATCAAGAACAAGTATCCATTGCCGAGGATTGATGATTTGTTTGATCAGCTTCAGGGTGCCAAGGTATTTTCGAAGATTGACTTGAGATTTGGCTACCATCAGTTGAGGATTAGGGCATCTGATGTCCCTAAGACAGCTTTCCGCACTCGGTATGGGCATTATGAGTTCTTAGTGATGTCATTTGGGTTGACGAATTCCCCAGCAACTTTTATGGATTTGATGAACCGAGTGTTCAGGCCTTATTTGGATTTATTTGTGATAGTCTTCATTAATGATATATTGATATATTCCCATAGCCGGGAGGAGCACGAGCAACATCTTAGAGTGGTTCTTCAGACCTTGAGGAATAGTCGGTTATATGCTAAGTTCTCAAAATGTGAGTTCTGGTTGAGTTCAGTTGCATTCCTGGGTCATGTTGTATCAACAAAGGGTATTCAGGTTGATCCGAAGAAGATTGAGGCAGTCAAGAACTGGCCTAGACCAGCATCAGCTACAAAGACTCAGAGTTTCTTGGGATTGGCCGGTTACTATCGTCGGTTCGTAGAGGGGTTTTCATCTATCGTAGCCCCGATGAATAGGTTGACCCAGAAGGGTTCCCCGTTCAGATGGTTGGATGAGTATGAAGCGAGCTTTCAGAAGCTCAAGACAACTTTGACTACGACACCGGTGTTGGTTTTGCCCACAAGTTCAAGGCCTTATACAGTTTATTGCGATGCATCTCGTATTGGGCTTGGTGCAGTGTTGATGCAGGGTGGCAAGGTCATTGCCTATGCTTCGCGGCAGTTGAAAATTCATGAGAAGAATTATCCGGTTCATGATTTGGAGTTGGCAACCATTGTTCACGTATTGAAGATTTGGAGGCATTATCTGTATGGCATGGCATGTGAGGTGTTCGCGGATCATAAAAGTCTCCAGTATTTGTTCAAGCAAAAGGAGTTGAATTTGAGGTAGAGGAAGTGATTGGAGTTGTTGAAAGATTATGATATCACCATATTATACCATTCGGGAAAGGACAATGTGGTGGCTGATGCCTTGAGTAGGAAGTCAGCCAGTATAGGTAGTCTTGCTTATATTCCTGTCGGTGAGAGACCGCTTGCTTTGGATGTGAAGGCTTTGGCCAATCGGTTCGTGAGGTTGGATATTTTTGAGCCTAGTCGTGTGTAAGCTTGCACAGTCGCTCATTCTTCATTATTGGAGCATATCCAAGATCGGCAGTATGATGATCCTCATTTGTATGTCCTCAGAGACACAGTGCAGCGCGTAGGTGCCAAGCAAGTTACCTTAGATGATGATGGAGTTTTGAGATTGTAGGGTCAAGTTTGTGCGCCTAATGTGGATGGGCTTCGGGAGTTGATTTTGGATGAGGCCCATAGCTCCTGGTACTCTATTCATCCGGGCGCCGCAAAGATGTTTCAGAATTTGCGGCAATATTATTGGTGGCGGAGAATGAAGAAGGATATTGTTGCATATGTGGCTTGGTATTTGAATTGTTAGTAGGTTAAGTATGAGCATCAGAGGCCTGGTGGCTTGTTTCAGAGGATTGAGCTTCCCGAGTGGAAGTGGGAGCGGATCACTATGGATTTCATTGTTGTACTCCCGCAGACTCGGAGGAAGTACGATGCAGTATGGGTCATTATTGATAGGCTAACCAAGTCAGCGCATTTCATTCCTGTAGCAGCCTCCTATTATTCTGAGAAGTTAGCTGAGATCTATATCCGGGAGATTGTTCGTCTTCATGGTGTGCCCGTGTCTATCATTTCGGACTGAGGTACACAGTTTACCTCGTGCTTCTAGGAAGTAGTTCAGCGAGAGTTGGGAACACGGGTTGAGTTGAGCACAGCGTTTCATCCTCAGACGGACGGGCAGTCCGAGCGGACTATTCAGATTTTGGAGGATATGCTCCGAGCTTGTGTCATTGACTTTGGAGGCTCGTGGGATCAGTTTTTGCCCTTAGCAGAGGTTGCCTACAATAACAGCTACTAGTCGAGTATTCAGGTGGCTCCGTATGAGGCTTTATATAGTAGGCAGTGTCGGTCTCCGGTTGGATGGTTTGAGCCGGGAGAGGCTCGGTTGTTGGGTACGGATCTGGTTCAGGATGCCTTGGATAAGGTCAGGATCATTCAGGATAGGCTTCGTACAGCTCAGTCCAGGCAAAAGAGTTATGTCGACTGCAAGGTTCGAGATTTGGCATTCATGGTCGGTGAGCGGGTATTGCTTCGAGTGTTGCCTATGAAGGACGTGATGAGATTTGGGAAGAAGGGCAAGCTTAGCCCTAGGTTTATTGGCCCGTTCGAGATTCTTGATCGAGTGGGGGAGGTGGCTTATAGACTTGCATTGCTGCCGATCTTGTCAGACGTGCATCCAGTGTTTCATGTGTCCATACTTCGGAAATATCACGGCGATCCATCCCACATGTTAGATTTCATCACTATCCAGTTGGACAAGGACTTGTCTTAGGAGGAGGAGTCGATATCTATTCTAGACCGGCAGGTTCATCAGTTGAGATCGAAGAGTTTTCCTTCTGTTCATGTTCAGTGGAGAGGTCAGCCTCCTGAGGCATCGACCTGGGAGTCCAAGTCCAATATGCAGAGCTGTTATCCCCATATTTTCCCCGACTCAGGTACTTTCTTCTTCTGTCCGTTTGAGGACGAACGGTTGTTTTAGAGGTGGAGAATGTGATGACCCAAAAGGCCATCACTTGTGTTGCAAGTGTATTCAGTATTCCGAGGCCTAAAAACCTCCCTTTCCCCCCACCTTAATTTACGTGCATGGTCCGGACCTATATCCGGAAAGCCTTCTATGTGAAAATATGAGAAATAGAGATTTTAGAGTTAAAATTTTGATTATGGTTGACTTTGGTCAGTATTTTTAGCAAACGGACCCGGATCCGTGTTCCGACGATCCCGAGAGATCCGCAGTAAAATATGGGACTTGGGCGTATGCCCAGAAATGAATTCCGAGGTCCTAAGACTTAGAAATCTGTTTTTGAAAGAAATTGTTTTACTGAATTATCTAAGAAATAAAGAAAAGAATTAATATTTGAAACTATTGTTATCGGGCCCGTATTTTGGTTCCGGAGCATGGTACAAATGTTATAGTATTTGAAAGATAACTGTAAAGTTTGGTGAAAAATGGAGTTTATTTGACGTGAGTTGGACTTCTGGTTGAAGAGTTGTGAACTTTGAGAGTTCTTGATGAAAATGTTGAGTTTTGAGGTTTAATTCATGATTTTTCATGTTATTTTGATGATGTGAACGCATGAGTAGGTCCATATGATATTTTTGAGTTAGTATGCACACTTGGTTTGGAGTTCTAAGGGCTCGGGTGAGTTTAGGGTAGGTTCCGAGATGTCTTAAGCTTAAAACCAGAAGTTGCAGGTCTCTGAACCCGCCAGTACGATCTGCAAGAAAACGTGTGCGACCGCGGAAGGGGCCAGTACGGTCCGCGGTCGACCTTGTGTGGTGCGCGGTGGAGGGCTGTGCGGCCGCAATCGACTTTGTGAGGTCAGCACAGGGGCACTAGACTGTAGTATCATCAGGAAGGACTGTGCGGCTGCAGTCCATTTTGTGCAGTCCGCATAGGGGGGTCTAAGAGGGGTATATTTAGACGGGATTTTTCAGTTATTTTTCATTTTTCAAAACCCCAAAAACATAAGAGGCAATTTTTCAAACAACCTTTCTTCTCCAAAACATTGGTAAGTGATTTCTAACTCATTTTCTTCACTCCTTAACATCTTTTAACATGATTTCAACTCAAAATCAATGATTTTCATGGGGGGAAATTGAGTGTTTTGGGTAGAACCTAGGTTTTCAAAAATTGGGGATTTGGACCTCAATTTGAGGTCCGATTTCAAAACAAATTATATATTTGGGTTCGTGAGGAATGGGTAATCGGGTTTTGGTTCGAACCTCGGGTTTTGACCATATGGCCCCGGGGCGATTTTTGACTTTTTGGGTAAAACTTTAGAAAACGCATTTTCATGCATTCAAATTGATTCATTTAGCGTTTATTAATGTAACTAAGTAACTTGTGACTAGATACGAGCGAATTGGTGGTGGAATCAAGGGGTAAAGCTATAATTGAATCGTGAATTGTGTTCGTGGCATCGAGTTAAGTGTTTGGTCTAACCTTAGCTTGAGGGATTAGGAGTTGATTCCTATTTGCTATGTGTTAATTGTTGAGTACAACGTAAAGGCATGGTGATGAGTATCTATACATTGGTGTCTAGCATGCCCGTGAGTCTTATATTGTGATTATCATGACTTCATTGTATCTTTCATGCCTTGGTAATGGTTTCTACTAGTTGTGTAAAGTTTGTGGAAGGAATTGTGACCTATGAATATTGAGGAGCGTTGTCTCAAGTTGTATAACGAATTGTGAAAGTATAAGTGATAATTGAACCTCTAGAGCATTGGCTCGAGTTGTGAAGTCAATTGTGAAGTAAAAGTGAGAAAGAGAAGAGATCATTATGTTGTCGCCCTTGCCGGGCTATTGTTGATTTATTCGTTATCTCCCTTGCCGGGATGTTGAGGTTATTGATGATGTTCCCTTGCCGGGATTTATTTGTTGAATTGTTGTTCCCTTGCAGGGATCTTTATTACAATTTCATTTATTCCCTTGCCTTATTATTCGTGCATTATTTGTTTGGGTGAGGAAGAGAGTTAAAGCACGAAGAGTGATGCCATTCATTGTTTGTTTTGTGAGGAAAGAGTGTAAAGCACGAAGGGTGATGCCGTGTATTATTGTGAGGAAAGAGTGTAAAGCATGAAGGGTGATGTCGTGCCGCACGATATACCATTCCGCGCTGATTTTATTGATTATATGGTGAGGAAAGAGAGTAAAAGCACGAAGGGTGATGCCGTGCACATTTTTATCATATGATTGCTTTGGTGAGGGCGATAGTAAAAACACGAAGGGTAATGCGGTGCATTTGTTAATTTCTGATTCTTTGTTGATATCAAAGTTATATTGTTTCTTTCATTACTTGATGTCTTTCTATTCGGAATTGTTATCTCCCCCACAACATCTTTCCCCTCCCATATTGATGGGTTATTTCCATATTTCTTCCCACTGTATATGTATTTGAACTGCACAGGTTATTTGGTAGTCTGGTCCTAGCCTCGTCACTATTTCGCCGAGGTTAGGCAAGACACTTACCAGCACATGGGGTCAGTTGTGCTAATACTACACTCTGCACTATGTGCATATCTCGGAGCAGCTTTTGGACCGTAGTGTGGAGGCTACCTTCAGTCCACGCGGAGATCCAAGGTAGACCTGCAGGCATCCGCAGGTTCTGGCGTCTCCTCTATTCCTATTTCCTGTTTCATTCTCCTTTTATTCAGAAACAGTGTATTGTCATTTTCTTCAGACCTTATATGTAGTAAATCTTAGACCGTCTATGACACTGTGACTCCAGTTTTTGGGTGCTTTAGGTTTTAAGAGTTGTAATAGATGCAGATTTCAGATATTTAGTTGTTATCTTCTGCTTAATTATTTAAAGTTCCGCTGTTTTCATGTTATCGTCTTATATTTGTTTTAAAGAAATAATTGAGTAATGAAATAAATATTTAAATGATTGGCTTGCCTAGCTCACATTAGTAGGCAGCATCACGACTCCCTAGGGTGGGAAATCCGGGCCGTGACATCATCGTTCGTAGCGACAACTACATATTCAAGATCAAGCTCAAAGGCTCTTGAATTTATTTACTATTAGAAAGAAGAATCAGAGGATTCATAGAGATTGTACACTCAAATATTCGAAATAAAATACTACGATTGTTGCAATATTTTTCGATCTTGATTTTATTTTCTCGATACAATTTATTGTCTACAAATTCTGGCACGTCCAGTGGGGAAATATCTACCTCTCATCTCAACTTTTCAATCACCAAAGTCCAAGAATATTGAAATGGCTTCAAAGAAAATCAACTCCGGTTCAACTTTCACCTAGGCTGTTAACTCCAGGTTCTATGCTGATGTGGAAAGCATCCTCGATGTCACCTTTGCAACCTTCGGACCAGTTACGAGGAGAAAAGCGATCTCTTTAGGACAACAAGCACCCGAAGTGTCGTCCGCATCAACCCCTATTTTTGGATCTTCATCCTCAAAAGGAGCAAGATCTTCCACAAACGCATCTGAAGAAGGAAGCGATATTGCTGAAAAGATCAAGAAAACTCTTGCTCTGCTTAACCTCTCCGGATCCAAGCACTCTGATGTGAAGGAAGATGATGATGCTTCAAGTGATGAATCCTCCCCACTTACACCGCATAGCGTGAGTCAATCAAGGATCAATCTGTGTGAAAATACATGCTACTCTCCGTCGTCCACAACAATCATGCAAGCCATGGTGACAAATACTTCATCTATGGAGGAGCAGTTGGCAAACTTGACGGAAGCAATCGCTGGTATGACCAAATGCATGCAAAATCAAGAGGCTAGAATTGACAAGCTAACAGACATGATAGGAATCTTGATGGAAGAAGAATCCACCCATTCACCCTGCAAGCTCCCAGAAGTCCTAGAGAGTGAATCTCCCCCAAGACAAATAACATCCACTAAGGCTATCCCTGTCTCGTCTGAAGGGATGATTCCAATCGATCAACTGAAGAAGTTCATTGAAGGAACCATTAAGAACAAATATGAGGTTGCTGCCAAATCCTCCCTTACATATGCAAAGCCGTGCACTGTAAGGGTCGATAAGTTGAAGATGCCTGCTGGCTATCAACCTCCAAAGTTTTAAAATTTTGATGGTAAAGGTAACCCAAAGCAACATGTGGTGCACTTCGTGGAGACGTGCAACAATGCTTGGACTTATGGAGCTTACCTCATCAATCAGTTTGTCTGCTCGCTAAAAGGAAATGCTTTTGACTGGTACACAGACCTCGAGGCTGGATCTATTGATAACTATGATCAATTAGAGCAAGAGTTCCTCAATCGCTTTTATAGTACGAGACGTATTGTGAGTATGATAGAACTTACAAATACTCGTCAACGAAAGGGGGAACCAGTTATCGACTTTATCAATCGTTGGAGGAATGCAAGCCTCAATTGCAAAGATAGGCTTAGTGAAGCTTCAGGCATAGAGATGTGCATCCAAGGTATGCATTGGGGATTGCGCTACATCTTGCAAGGTATCAAGCCTGGCAAAATTGAAGAACTTGCAACTCATGCCCATGACATGGAATTGAGCATGGCCTCCGTTGGAAATGAAAGGCTGCCCATCGATGAACCTCGCAAAGGGAATGACAAACAAGAAGTCAGGAAGTAGGGCAAGTTCGTACCCAAGTCTGAAAGCAAAGAAGCTATGAGTATCAACACATCACCTATAAAGTTCACAACGAAGGTGAGCAAGAAGCAGAGTATGAAATCCACTTCTTTTCAAGATAAGCCACGTGGAAAGTTGACTTTAAAAGAAATACAAGAGAAAGAGTACCCATTTCTGGATTTTGATGTGCCAGCTATTTTCGAAGAACTCCTCGAGTTAAATCTCATTGAGCTTCCGGAGATGAAGCGACCAAATAAAGTTGGGAAAACAAATGACCCAAATTACTACAAATATCACTGACTTGTAGGCCACCCTATGGGGAAATGCTTTGTCTTCAAGGACAAAGTTATGGACTTGACCTATGAAAAGAAGATCATGCTTGAAGATGAGAAAGCAAGCGCGAACCAAGTCTCTATCACCTTTGGCTCATTCAGTCTAGATGAGTTATGCAGTTTAAAAGGAATCAAAAATGAAGAATTACTAGAGAACAACAAAGTTGAAGATGATCAACCTGATGATGATGAAGGTTGGACGTTGGTGACTCGTCGTAGGCGCCATAAAAGGAGTCCACGAAAAGAATCAATAGAACAAGCAATAAGGAAAATGATGGTGAAAAGACCAAGGAGATGAAATCCAGTTAAATATTTGAAGAAAGCAAAAGTGGAGGTGCACCATTCTCAAAAGCCACGAAATCCAGTGACCTTGGAGGAGTTTTTACCAAGTTGGTTCCATACGAAGATTTCCCATGAGGGTATTGATGCCTCTTGTTGCAATGCTGACAAAGGAGAAGAAAAGAGTGATGACCTACCATTGGCACCATCTTCGAGAAAGCTCATTGAGTTCACTCCTCAAGAAGTTAATGTTTGTGAGGAAAAAGTCACATACACAAATGACGATCTTCTGCTAGGTGACACTCTTCACAATCACCCATTATACCTGGTTGGCTATATGTGCGATGAAAGAATAAATCAAATTTTTGTTGATGGGGGATCCTCAGTGAACATTTTTCCATTTCGCACTATGAAAGAACTTGGTATTCCCATGAGTGAACTCTCAAAAAGTCGTGTGATGATCCAAGGATTCAATCAAGGGGGCAAAGAGCCATAGGTGCGATCAGGATGGAAATCACCATTGAAGATATGCAATCAAGTGCATGGCTACACGTGATCGATGTAAAGACTTCATACAACGTCTTGCTTGGAAGGCCTTGGATACATGAGAACAAAGTGGTTCCATCTACCGATCATCAATGTTTGAAATACTACGAGGGTGAAGTCTAGAAGAAGATAGTTGTTGATGATGAGCCATTCACCGAGGTTGAGTCACACTTCACCGATGCAAAGTTCTACTTGAAGAATCGCATTGTGAAGGAGCTAAAAGTCGATGATGTCATAAAAAGCAAAAATGACGAGCCCACTACTAAAAGAGCCGAAGTGACTACTGGTAGAGTCAAAGATGTTACCGAAGAGGTACAACCCAATGCGAATAAATCTTATAGAGGGGGTATTGCGTCTTATGGCAAGAAAGTGAGTCCTGCGCTCCAACATGTCCCTAAAAGGAAGAAAGACGAGGCGAATCATCTAATCTCCAAACTAACACGCTAAAGGAGTTAACTCTTCTGGTAAAACGAATTGAGGCAGTAAAGTTGTCCTCGAAGCCGCTTGCATGGTTTGTAGCCCAAAATCATTTGCAGAATGTGGTGCTCCCTACAAAACGAACATATGAAGGTTTTGACCCTAACGCTAACAAGCTATTTGCAAAAGCTGGATACAATCCCAATAAGCCGTCAAAGTTAGGGAAGCTCCCATCAGAAGCTGCAAGGAGGAAACCACGTGAAGGTTTGGGATACAAGCAACCATTACCAGTGTGCATCTTAATAAGAAGGGCGAGCAACAATTATATCACTGTAGAAGATGAATCGACCGCTTCTAACAAGTCTTCTATCTTTGATCGACTTGGAAAATCACATGTGAGGACTTCCGTGTTTGAAAGATTGGGTCCATTAAAGAAGAGGAACAAGTTCCGGAGAAATTTTCAAAGCATAAGAACACCCACTTCACCCAAAATCCAGGAGATCTCTAAGGATTTCCAAAGTTTGGTTCCTTCTAGAATAAGGCTACAAACAAAACTTGTAGTTTCATGTAAAAAAGTACTGAAGGTAAAGCCATATACTGTGGTCTACACTAACGAACGTGACGAAGATGAGGAAAGTGTGGGTTCTTCGTATCATATTACTATACAAGTTGAGAATGTCGTTCCATCTTCAATGGAGGATAATGCGGAATTGGAGGATGTTTCACCGTGTTATCACATATTCTTCAATGATGGGGACCCTCAAGAAGATGAAGATGCGAAGGATGCTCCACTTGAACTTGAAGAAGGAGTGAAGATGATAGTTGATGCCTTAAAAGAAGTTAACCTTGGCACCGATGAAGAACCAAGACTCGCCGACCCAAGTGCTTTACTAGAAGCCGATGAAGAGAGCACTTATATTGAGTTACTCAAGGAGTTCAGGGACATCTTTGCTTGGAGTTACAAAGAGATGCCTGACTTGGACCCGAAAGTAACAGTCCATCACCTTGCAGTCAAAAATGGTGCTCACCCTGTTAAACAAGCTCAAAGGCGTTTTAGGCCGGACTTGGTTCCCTTGATTGAAACTGAAGTTAACAAACTCATCGAAGCTAGCTTTATTCCTTAAATACCCAACACGGGTTTCAAGTATTGTCCCTGTAAGGAAGCAAAATGGCCAGATTTGAGTGTGCATTGACTTTAGGGATCTTAACAATGTGTGTCTGAAAGATGAGTTCCCGCTTCCCATTCCAGAACTAATGATTGATTCTACTATTGGGTATGAGGCAATGTCATTTATGGACGGTTCATCAGGCTATAACCAAATTCGTATGGCGCCAAAAGATGAAGAGCTTACTGCATTCCGTACCCCCAAGGGTATTTATTGCTACAAGGTAATTCCTTTTGGCTTGAAAAACGCTGGTGCTACTTACTAAAGGGCTATGCAGAATATTTTTGACGATCTTTTCCACAAGAATGTCGAATGCTATGTTGACGACTTGGTGGTAAAATCAAGAGAGAAGGGAGACCACTTGAAAGACTTGATAATGGTGTTTCGGAGGTACCAACTTAGGATGAATCCATTGAAATGCGCCTTTGGAGTTACTTCCGGAAAGTTCCTTGGTTTCGTTGTTCGACATCGAGGGATTGAAATTGATCAAGCCAAAGTAGATGCAATCTTGAAAATGCCTGAGCCTCGGGACATTCATGAATTGAAAGTCTGTACGGAAAGTTAGCGTACCTTAGGAGATTCATCTCAAACCTAGCTGGGAGGTGCCAACCATTCAGTCGCCTTATGAAGAAATGTGTCCCTTTCAAATGGCACCAAGCGTGTAGCAATGCCTTTGAGAGCATTAAATCCTACTTGATGAAGCCTCCTGTTCTGGCTGCCCCTATACTTGGAAAGCCGTTGATACTATATATTTCAGCACAAGAAAAATCTGTTAGAGCACTATTGGCCCAAGAAAATAGTAAAGGGAAAGAAAACTCCATTTACTACTTGAGCAGGATGATGACACCAAATGAGATGAATTATTCGCCAATTGAAAAGTTATGTTTGGCACTAGTCTTCTCAATCCAAAAGTTGAAGCACTACTTTCAAGCTCATGTCGTTCGTTTGGTTTCTAGAGCAAATCCCATCAAGTTTGTGATGTCAAAACCTGTCCTTAGTGATTGACTAGCAAGGTGGTACCTCCAGTTTCAACAATTTGAAATCATGTACATCCCTCAAAAGGCTATAAAAGGACAAGCGTTAGCGGACTTCTTGGCAGATCACCCTATACTTGATGATTGGGAGCTAACTGACGAACTACATGATGAGGACGCCATGGTCATCGAAGTTCAGCCTCCATGGAAGATGTACTTTGATGGTGCTGCACATCACGGAGGAGCTGGTGCTGGTGTTGTATTTGTCACGTCTCAAGGTAAAGTTCTGCCCTACTCTTTTACGTTGATGCAACTCTGCTCTAACAATATTGATGAGTATCAAGCACTAATACTTGGGCTAGAAATGGCTGTCAAAATGAAGCGGTTGCAATTGCAAGTCTTTGGTGACTCTCAGTTAGTGGTCAATTAATTTTTAGGTAGTTATGAGGTCAAGAAACCTAAACTACATCCATATCATGATTACGCTAAAAAATTAATGGGGTGGCTTGGTGATGTGACTGTTCAGCATGTGCCAAGGAAAAGAAAATAAGAAGGCTGATGCTTTAGCTGCCCTAGCTTCATCGTTAATCTTGCCTGATCAAGTGCAAGTTACTATCTGCTTAAAATGGGTAGTACCTGATAGGTTACAAGTACCTTGGGCACAAGTACTTTACTTTATGTTTTGATGATCTAACAAACTTACCATCCGGAACCAGATAAGGAACCTGTTACACATTTACAAGACCTTGAGATCACAAAGTTCCATGTTGGAATCTAGCTCTTGGGAAAGCATGATGACTGTTATTTACTGAATTAAAGGACTTGCAGGAGCTGACCATAGAAGAGCTAGTTGGAAATCTGAAGACCTACGAGATGAAGAGGAAGATAGGCAGTGAAAGAAGAGAACCAAAGAAAGAAAAGAACCTGATAATCAAAGCTGATAGCAATTATTCAAGTGAGGAAGAGTGGAAGGAACATCTGAGGGAATAGGTCCCTACTAATTCCTGAGGAGACTGTATAAAGTAAACTCTCCAGCAGGAAAGTTGCTGCCTGCACACGCTATTGTACAGGAACAATGAAGCAGTCAACTTTCTGTGGAAGGCTTTTTATCTACCTTGCTTACATCATTGTAAGTTATGTCACACAAGTATAAATACAATCAAGGAAGGTAAAATAACTTACTTCATGAGAGAACCAGATAAAGGACCTAAAGCATGCCTGGTACAATCATTCAAGTTAATCGACTCAAGATAATCTGGGCAGTATGCCTTTAGATTCACAGGAACCAGATTAGGGACCTGATACCTTGGTGTTCCCCTTACAAATGTATAAGTCAACTGTATAGCTAGAAAGCAACTGCAAAAAGTGACTGCTTGAAACTGTACACGCAATAGTATAATAGACAGTACAACAGTCACTTCCCATTGGGAAAAGGCATGTACTAACCAAGATTTGACATCACCATTGTGATGTCTTTTGGAGTATAAACCTGGTGCAAGGCACAAGACATTCCCCAAGACTTGTAAAATCAGAAAAGAAAATATCCTCTCAAGTCCTAGAACAACCTATCTCAAGAACAAAGCTGCTGCAACCTTAAGGACCAGATCCAAGATTGAAGATATCTTAAGTCCTTAGGTTTGTTAAGTCTTTGTTATTTGTTCTTCATTTGTAAATCCTATCTTGCTTTCTTAGAAGTTGTGTTTTAGGAAACCCAAAATCACAAACCCTCTAAGTTTGTGTCTTGGCTAGAGTTAGTCAAGTTGTGAAGCCTTTATAATAGAGTTATTATAAAGTGGCTTGTAATAGAGTTATTACAAGTTAGAGTGATTAAAGTCTATGTTACTAGAGAGTGACAAAGTGGTTTGTAGTGAGAATATCACAAGTTAGTCAAAGTCTTTGTAACTAGAGAGTCACAAAGTGGCTTATGGTGAGAGTACCACAAGTTAGTTGAGTTGAATCCTTTGTAATAGAGTTATTATAAAGTGGCTTGTAATAGGTGTTTACAAGTTAGTGAAGTTGAAAGCCTACAAGTGTAGGTCGTGGTTTTTGTCCTCTTGAGTTGGGATTTTTCCACGTAAAAATCCTCTGTGTTCTTTATTTATTGCTGAGCTACTGTGGGAACAATTAGAGAACCTGATTCCCTATACTGGCTGGTTTTACAGTCTGTTGCTTACAGTGGGAACTTATAGAGAATCTGGTTCTCTATATAGTGGGAACTTATCATGTGTCTCATTTACATACTTGTTCAGTAGTTAGCACTGTACCAAACTGATATAGGACCAGATCGCTATACAGTTTGGTTCATTAGTATTTTCAGTGGAAACCATAGAGAACCCGGTTCTCTATACAGTCTGGTGGACGCTAAGTTTCTAACAATTGGTATCAGAGCATGTTCTTTCTAAAAGGTTAACACCTAGAAAGAATCTACATGGCTGCTCTATCAAATTTCGAGGAAAGTCAATCAACCAATAGACCACAAAGATTTCAGAAGATGGGTCGTAAAAATGATGGGATCACAAAGAAAGGAAGTTCCAGCAGGAATTTCAAAGGAAATGACTGTTGTCACAAGTGCGGAAAACCAGGGCATTTCATCAAAGACTACCCACTTCTGAAACAAGAGCATTACAAACACAACTCTAACAAAGTAGCAAAAAGGAACCCGGTTCCTGACAAACGATTCAGCCGAAAAAGTGCAGCTGACAATTTGTGAAGCAAGCTTTTGCTGGATGGGGAGACTCCTCCAGTGAATCAGAAGAAGAACCAGATGCATGAAGGAGCTCCATAATGATAGTGGAAAATGAAGCAAAGGAATATGATTCATTGTTTGCATTGAAGGCTCAGTCTGATGAGGATGACAATGATGAGGTAAATTTTAGGGATGTTCAGAGAAATCTGAAGTCCTACTCTTCGAAGAAATTGATGGCATTAGCAAATGTTCTAATTTATACATATTATAGTTTTGTTAATGATAAATATGCCCTAATCGTAGAGCTAGAAGATGTTGAACAATCTAGAAATGATCGGATGGTAGTGGTTGATGACTTGAAGGAAACCATAGAGAACCTTAGCAAAGAAAAGAATACTCTAGTAGAGAAAATTGCAGCTACTGAGCAAGAAAATGATGATATGGTAGTTTCCATTGTAGATTTAAGGGAACAAGTGGAAGAATTAACTAGAGAACATAACTTGCTGAAAAAACAAACAAAAAAATGGATGGAAAACACTGAGGGAGAGGAAGTGGCTAGTAAGGCTCAACTTGAGCTTGAGAGTGAGCTTAAGAATGTTAAAACAAATCTTGTTGCTGAGCTTAAAAAGAATAGACAACTTCAGGAGGATTTAAAAAGGGTTAAAAATGATCTTGATAAGTCACTCAGATAGACCCGGTCCCCTAATGTAATAACATCTATGTACATGAGTAATGGTGAAAACATGCAAAACATCGGGTTTCAAAAGGCTAAAACCTCATATAATCCCAATAGAAAGTATGCAACTGTGGCTGATAATAGGTTGTGCACTCACTGTGGTCAAACTAGTCATTACAAGGACTCTTGTAAAGTCAAAATTCAGTCTTTATAGAAAAAAAAAGTTTTTATTGAAAAATGACATACTGATGAGGAACCTGGTACCCTAAAAGGAAAATATGTGATGTCTGCATGGGCAAAAAGAAGTTTTGTTCGCCCGTACTATCATTATAAGGGACCCAAGCTGGCTTGGGTTCCTAAGTCTAATCATTAATTTATTGTGCAGGGAATAGTGAAAGGGAGCAGTCAACAGTGGTATATGCATAGCGACTGCTCGAAGCTCATTACTGGAAGTACAAATGATTTCCTTTTACTGAAGGCCCTGCAAGGAGGGAGTGTATCCTTTGAAAATGGCAAGAAGGGATACATTTTGGAAGTTGGAAGGATCGGGAAGTCTCTTTCCCACTCTATTGAAAATGCGTACTTCGTGAAGAGGTTGAAGTATAGCTTGTTGGGTATTTCCCAAATCTGTGACAAGGGGATCTCAGCTGTCTGAGTGATGTTAATGATAATGCTAAGCTATGGCACAGAAGGCTGGGTCATGCAAGTTTCACGTTGCTGAACAAATTATTCAAGAAGGACCTGGTTCGTGGTATGCCAAATTTAAATTTCAAGGAGCACAGAGTGTGTGATGCATGTGCTAAGGGAAATATCTGATGTTTCAAATGGCAAGGCTGATATGATGAGTCAGATGAAAGAGACAGGTGAAGACAATGCAACATCCTCTTCCACTTCTCAAGAGAAACTTGGTACTTCAATTACTACCACTGAAGAAAGAGTTGGAGATGCAGTGTAAGGCACTTTACAAGTAACAGAACAAGGAGTGCATGGAAATCCAGTGTAATGCAAGAGGAACTACATCAATATTGAAAGAAACAAGGTATGGCACCTGGTACCTAGACCCTCAGACAGAACCATCATAGGGACCAGGTGAGCATTCAGGAATAAGTTGGATGAACATGAAAATACTATAAGGAACAAAGCAAGGCTTGCTGTCCAAGGATACAATCAGGAGGAAGAGATCGATTGTGATGAGACTTTTGTCCTAGTAGCTCGCATGGAAGCTACTAGGATCCTCATTGCCTTTGCTTCACATATGGAATTCACCCTATTCCAAATAGATATGAAGAGTGCCTTCCTGAATGGTTTTCTTAAGAAAGAAGTCTATATCAAGCTACCTCCAGATTTTGAACGTCATGTACATCCTGAACATGTATTCAAATGATAAGACAACAGAAGTACATCAAGAGGTTGCTGAAGAGATTTGACATGAAGACATCAAAAATCATTGACAGTCCCATCGCCACAACTACTTGTCTAGACATGGATGAACCTGGTTCCCCAATAAATCATACAATGTATAGAGGTATCATAGGGTCACTTCTGTAGCAGACCAGATATTATTTTTAGTGTGGGTCTTTGTGCTGAGTTTCAATCCAATCCAAAGGAATCTCATCTGAAAGCTACCAAGAGAATCCTAGGATATCTCAAAGGGATGCAGGACCTGGTTCTCTACTATCTGTCACGACACAAAATCTACTAAGAGGTCCTAGCCCTTTTAGCCAATTCCGCAGATGCAGTCTCCTCTCGCAGATACGGGACCGCAGATGTGGAAACTGCAGGAGCAGTGAGCTTTATTTAAGTCGAGCTCCAGCCATTTTTAACCATTTGGCACTCGGGTTTTGAGTGATTTTGGAGCTCTTGAGAAGGGATTTCCACATAGCATGGTGAGGTAAGTCCATCCCCCTTATTTTTAAGTTTAATACTCGAGTTTTGGGTAGATTAACACCTAAAGATTTGGAGAAATGAAGGGATTAGAGCTAACCTAGGGTTTTAATAAAACTTAGATTCTACCACGAAATTGGTTATGAAATGGATTAGAAATCATATATTATTGATCCTTAGGTTATAGAGAACAACTTTCTTCGGAAAATTTCGGAATCCGGGCACGTGGGCCTGGGGTCGGATTTTAGGAAACTTGTATTAATGGCCGGTAAATGGGTTAAATAGCTAGAATTCAATCTTGTGAGCTTATATTGACTAGTTCCTACCTCATTTAACTAGTTTTGGAACATTCGGCTCCGAATTAAGGGTTTGGGCTCGTTCGCGGTATTGGAAGTGCACTTTGGAGCGAGGTGAGCCTCCTTTCTAACTTTGTAAGAGGGAATTGTCCTCATAGGTGTAATAATTGAGTAATTTGCTGCTAAATGCGGGGGCTACGTACACACTAGGTGACGAGAGTCCGTGCGTAACTACTATTATGTTAATTGTCCGAGTAGTCTAGGACCCGTAACATGTTATATTTGTGAATGTCTCTATATTTTCTTGCTAATGTGATAACTTAGGGCATGCTAGAGACTTGGAAAGGAATATAAGCGAATGTATACACTTGTTGGACACTTGTATGAATTTACTTAGAATTAAATGCGCATTCATGTGTTTTCTTGATGTTAATTGATATTTGTGGATCGGGCCTATCCCCTCTGTAGAAATAGATGCATCTATGGTTCGCGTCATTCGACCCTCTGGCAGTGCACAGTTTATTTTCTATTGGATCGGGCCGTCGACCTCGGCATAGTGTGCGCATGATATCTATGTGAAATCTTATCCATGACTTGACCGACTAAATATTTGAAATATAAATGGCTAATTGTAAAATTGTTAAGAACATGACATATTACCTCTTGCTTCAAACTGTTGATTATTTGTGACTTCCATGCTTAGTGTAACACTTCACTGTATTATTTGACCTTAGTAAGTATCAAGTCGACCTCTCGTCTCTACTTCTTTGAGATTAGACGGGATACTTATGGGGTACATATTGTTTATGTACTCATACTACACTTCTGTACTTAATTATACAGGATCTGAGGCAGGTATATCTGGCTATCAGACCGGTGCGTGCCCCTGATTCATAGACCGAGACTTCCACGGTGAGCTGCTCCCTTCCTGTGCCGTTCAGCAGCTTGATGGGGTCTTTCTTTACTTTTGCTGTCTATTCTATCCCGGACAGTAGGATAGTATTATTCTTTTGTACATTCTACTAGTTGCCCAAAACTTGTGACACTAGGTCTTGGCACATACATTAGTAGATAGTTCTTTTGGGTTGTATAACTATTATTAAATATTGCTTATCATCACCTGTTTTAATTGCGAATTAAGAAATGTTGTAACCGATTTGGGTAAGTAAAATAAGAATTTACTAATACTTCCGCATTTGCTTGCCTAACAACAGTGTTGGACGCCATCACTTTGAAATCACGAGACGGACCTACTCGAACCTTCGGAACGCCCGAAACAATGCTAAATCTAAGAGTCACCCCTAAAACCAAATGAATCAAACTTATGAACTTCAAGTTCTTAATTTTCCTCCATTGCCGAAACGCCGTAAAACTACTCGGATTGATACCAAATTTTGCGGGCAAGTCTTAAATGATGTATCGAACATGTACCAGACTCCAAAACCAACATACGAGCCCGATACCCATGGAATCAATCATTAATTAGTTTATTTAAATCTTTAAAACTTCAGATTAACAATTTCTGATAAAAATTCATTACTCGGGCTAGGGACCTCGGAATTCGATTACGGGCATACGCCCAGGTCCTATATTTTCCTACGGACCCTCAAGAACCGTCAAATCATGAATCCGAGTCCGTTTGCTCAAAATGTTGACCAAAGTCATACTTAGCCTTTTAAGAAAATCCTAAGGAATCAAATGGGCATATTTCACTCCAAACTCTTCCAAATCCCGAACCCACCATCCCCACAAGTTGTAAATTAGTTAAAGCAAGCAGAGAAGTTTTATTTAAGTGAACTGGTTCTAAAAGACAAAATGACCAGTCGGGTCGTTACATTCTCCACCTCTTAAACAAACGTTCGTCCTCGAATGGACATAGAAAAGTACCTGAGCTGCTGAATAAATGTGGATATCTGCTCCGCATGTCATCCTAGGACTCCCAGGCCTCCTCCTCGACTGGTTGGCCCCTCCACTGGACCCTCACCACAGAAATCCTCTTGGACTTCAAATGGCGATCATGTCTATCAATAATGGCAACTGGCTCCTCCTTATAACCCAAACTCTCATCCAACTGAATAGTACTGAAGTCTAACACATGGGGCAGGTCGGCATGGTCCTTCCGAAGCATAGATACATGAAAAACTGGATGAACTCCCGATAAGCTAGGGGTAAAGCAAGCTCGTAAGCATCCTCCCCAACTCGCCTCAACACCTCAAATGGGCCAATAAACCTTGGGTTTAACTTGCCTTTATTCCCGAATCTCATAACGCCCTTCATTGGCGAGACATTCAAGAGGACCTTCTCGCCAACCATGAATGATACATCATGCGCCTTCTGATCCGCGTAGCTCTTCTGTCTGGACTGAGCTGTGCGAAGCCTTTCCTGAATCAACTTCACCTTGTCTAAGGCATCATGTACCAAATCTGTACCGTATAACTTAGCCTCACCAGGCTCAAACAATCCGATAGGAGAACGACAATGTCGACCATATAAAGCCTCGTATGGAACCATCTCTATGCTGGACTGATAGCTGTTGTTGTACGCAAACTCCGCCAAGGGCAAGAACTGATCCCACTGCCCTCCAAAGTCAATCACACATGATCTGAGCATGTCCTCCAAAATCTGAATTGTCCGCTCCGACTGCCCGTCGGTATGTGGATAAAATGCCGTGCTAAGCTCTATGTGGGTCCCCAACTTACCCTGAACAGCTCTTCAGAAATGTGAAGTGAACTGAGGGCCTCTATCAGATATGATAGAAACAGGCACACCATACAACTGGACTATCTCCCGAATGTAAATCTGAGCCAGTCTCTCTGAGGTATAAGTAGTCACCACTAGTATGAAGTGTGCCAACTTGGTCAATTTGTCGACAATGACCCAAACTGAATCAAACTTCCGCAAAGTCCGCGGCAACCCAACTACAAAATCCATGGTAATGCGCTCCCACTTCCACTCTGGTATATGCATCTACTAAAGTAGGCCACCCAGCCTCTGGTGTTCATACTTGATCTGCTGGCAATTCAAACACCTAGCCACATACTCCATTATGTCCTTCTTCATCCTCCGCTACCAATAATGTTGTCTCAAGTCATGATACATCTTCATAGCTCCCGGATGAATGGAATATCGTGAACTGTGTGCCTCTTTTAGAATCCTCTCCCTTATACCATCAACATTAGGAACACATAGACGACTTTGGAGTCGCAAAACACCATCCTTACCCATAGAAACCTCTTTAGCACTCCCCTGAAGCACCGTCTCTCTGAGAACCGCCAAATGTGGATTATCAAACTGCCGAGCCTTGATTTGACCTAATAATGAAGACTGAGCAACAACACACGTAAGGACTCGGCTGGGCTCTGAAATGTCCAACCTCATAAGTCTGTTAGCCAAGGACTAAATGTCCAAAGCTAGTGGTCTCTCATCTGCTGGAATGAATGCCAAGCTACCCATACTCTCTGCCTTTCTGCTTAAGGCATCCGCGACCACATTTGCCTTGCCCAGATGATAAAGAATGGTGATGTCATAATCCTTTAGTAACTCAAGCCACCTGCGTTGCCTCAAATTAAGATCCCTCTGTTTGAACAAATGCTGTAAGCTGCGATGATCCGTATAAACCTCGCATGGCACCCCATACAGATAATGCCTCCATATCTTAAGAGCATGAACGATCGCGGCCAACTCTAGATCGTGCACAAGATAATTCTTCTCATGAACCTTCAGCTGGCGCAAAGCATAGGCAGTAACTCGCCCCTCCTGCATCAATACACATCCCAATCCAATGCGCGAAGCATCGCAATATACCATATACATCCCTGAACCGGAAGGCAATACAAGGACTAGTGCGGTAGTTAAGACTGTCTTGAGCTTTTGAAAGCTCACCTCACAATCATTGGACCACTGAAAAGGAGCACCCTTCTGGGTCAATCTAGTTAGAGGTGATGCAATAGATGAAAAGCCCTACATGAATCGTCTGTAGTAACCTGCTAACCCTAGGAGACTCCTAATTTCGGTCACCGAAGTAGGACGTGGCCAACTCTAAACTGCCTCAATCTTCTTGGGGTCCACCTTAATACCCTCTCCTGACACAATATGCCCCAAGAATGCTACTGACTCTAGCCAGAACTCACACTTGGAGAACTTAGCATATAGCTTCTTCTCTCACAAGGTCTGAAGCACTACCCTCAAATGTTGATCGTGCTCCCTCAAGATACGGGAGTATATCAAGATGTCGTCAATGAAGACGATGACAAATGAATCAATGTAAGGTCTGAATACCCTATTCATCAAGTCCATGAATGCTTCTGGGGCGTTAGTCAAGCCAAAGGACATCACCAGGAACTCATAGTGGCCATATCTAGTCCGGAATGCAGTCTTCGGAACATCCGAGTCCCGAATCTTCAGCTGATGATACCCTGACCTCAAGTCAATCTTGGAGAACACCCTAGAACCATGCAACTAGTCGAACAAATCATCGATACGAGGCAACAAATACTTGTTCTTGATGGTGACTTTGTTCAACTGGTGGCAATCAATGCACATCTGCATAGTTCCATCCTTCTTCTTCACAAATAATACTGGTGCACCCCAAGGCGATACACTGGGTCTAACAAACCACTTTGCTAACAACTCCTCAAGTTGCTCCTTCGGAGCCATACGGTACGGTGGGATAGATATAGGCTGGGTTCCTAGAGCCAAATCAATGCAGAAATCAATATCACGATCCGGTGGCATGCTAGAAAGATCAGAAGGAAACACATCGGCGAACTCTCGAACTACTAGAACTGAATCAATCATCGGAGACTCTGCAGTGGTGTCTCGAACATAAGACAAATAAGCCAAACACCCCTTCTCGACCATTTCCCGAGCCTTCAGGAAAGAGATAACCCGACTAGATGTATCAATTTTGGAATCCTTCCACTCCAACCTCAGCAACCCTGGCATCGCTAAAGTAACAGTCTTGGCATGGAAATCTAGGATGGCGTGATATGGGGATAACAAATCCATGCCCAAGATGATCTCAAAGTCAATCATATCAAGCAACAGGAGATTCACACTAGTCTCAAAACCACAGAATGTGACCACACATGACCGGTAGATCCGATCCACAACCACAGAATCGCCCACAGGGGTGGACACATGAACAGAAATGCCCAAAGGCTCAGGAGAAATAACTAGGAAACGAGCAAACAGAGATGATACATATGAATAAGTAGACCCTAGATCAAATAATACCGAAGCATCTCTACCACCGACGGAAATAACACCTGTGATGACTGCATCTGAGGCCAATGTATCTGGCCTAGCCGGAAAGGCATAGAATCTGGCTGGGGCACCGGCTGACTGGCCTCCACAGGACTGAGCAGTAGCTGACTGGCCTCCACAGGACTGAGCAGTAGCCTCACCCTGCCTAGCCTCCACCTCTAGGATGGCCCCTACCCATCTGCCCTCCACGTCTAGGTGTCGGGGCAGTCAATGCTGAAATCATAGGCTGCTGACCCTGCTATACTGCCTTGTGCCAAAGCTTGGGGCAGTACCTCCTCATATGGCGAAGATCTCCGCACTAGAAACAACCTCGTGGTGCGGCGGCCTACTGTCCTAATAGCTGACCCTGATGGCCTATAGATCCACTGGAAGAAGCTGAATAGCTAGTGGACGGTATGAACTCTCCGGTATAACACTGAAATAAGAATTAGAAGAGCCCTGAGGACCTGAATACCCCCGGAGGAACCTTGAATAGCGGGCAGGCAATACGAGCTCTCTGACATGGCACTTAAATAAGGACGCGCTAGATCACCCCGAGCAGGCGGTGGTGCTGAATATGGGGGCCTACTGGACTGACCCCTCCCAAACTGACCTTTACCCCTAGCCGGAGCACTTCTGAACTCTCCGAAGAATCTAGCCCTCTTATCATGCTGCATCTGCTCTCTACCCCTCTAGCGATATCCCTCAATCCTGCGAGCAATCTCTACCACTAGCTGATACTTTGTACCCAGCTCCATCTCTTGGGCCATGCGACATCGAATATCGGGGTACAACCCCGCAACAAATCTCCACACTCTCTCTGCATATGTGGGAAGTATTATGAGTGCATGTCGAGAAAACTCAGAAAACCTCGCCTCATAATCGGTCACAGATATCTGACCCTGCTCAAGATGCTCAAACTGATACCGTAGCTCTTCCCTCTCAGAGGGTGGAATATACCTATCCAAGAATAACTATGCGAACTGACCCTAAGTGATGGGAGGAGAACCTGCTAGCCTACCTTGAACATAGGACTGCCACCATCTACGGGCCCTGCCCTCAAGCTGAAAAGTAGTGAAGTCAACTCCATGCGACTTCGATATCCTCATGTTGTGCAGTCTATCCCTGCACCTATCTATGAAGTCCTGGGCATCCTTATAACTCTCACTCCCGAAGACCGGAGGGTGAAGCCTAATCCATCTATCCAACAACTTCTGCGGATTGCCATCTGCAGCTGGTCTGGGCTAGGGTGCTACTGCAGTAACTGGCGGAGCCCCATCTGCGGGTAGTGCACCCGTAGTTTGATACACTGCAGCTGTATGTCCAAGAGACAGAGCAGTAGGGGTCTGCGCTCCTCCTCCTACCTGTGATGTAGCTGGATCTGCTAGAAATAAACCAGCCTGAGTCATAGAATCTATGAACCGCAGTATACAGCCCATGACCTCCTGGAATCCCAGTGCTGTCATAAAGTCCGCTGGGGTAGGATCAGCTGCGAGCACCTTGCCCTACTCCTCGATGATAGGATCTCCTGTGGGATCTGCTGGTGGTACCACTGAGATAACTCTGGGATGCCCTCGTGCCCTACCTCGGGCCGGTGCCCTCCCCCGGCCTCTGGCTCGGCCTCTAGCAATAGGAGGAGTAGCTCCTCCCGGGTCTGGAACATCAGTCGCGCGTGTCCTCACCATTTGTGAGAGAGTAGAAGAGGGAAATTTAGTAGACCAACCATTGCACGATAGGAAATGAATAAAGAGTAGTTTTTTCTAACACCCTATAGCTTCTCGAAGATAAATACAGACGTCTCCGTATCGATTCGCAAGACTCTATTAGGTTTGCCCATGACTTTTGAGATCTACGCGAACCTAGTGCTCTGATACCATGTTGTCACAACCCAAAATCCACTAAGGGTCGTGATGGCGCCTAACACCGTTGTCAGGCAAGCCAATGCGGAAGTATTAGTAAATTCTTATTTTACTTACCCAAATCGGTTACAACATTTCTTAATTTGCACTTAAAATAGGTGATGATAAGCAATATTTAATAATAATTATACAACCCAAAAGAACTATCTACTAATGTGTGTGCCAAGACTTGGTGTCACAAGTAGTGGGCAACTAGTAGAATGTACAAAAGAATAATACTATCCTATTGTCCGGGATAGAATATACAGCAAAAGTAAAGAAAGACCCCATCAAGCTGCTGAATGGCACAGTAAGGGAGCAGCTCACCGTGGAAGTCTCGGTCTATGAATCAGGGGCGCGCACCTGTCTGATAGCCAGATATACCTGCCTCAGATCCTGTACAATTAAGTACAGAAGTGTAGTATGAGTACATAAACAATATGTACCCCGTAAGTATCCCGTCTAATCTCAAAAAAGTAGAGACGATAGGTCAACTTGGTACTTACTAAGGTCAAATAATACAGTGAAGTGTTACACTAAGCATGGAAGTCACAAATAATCAACAGTTTGAAGCAAGAGGTAACATGTCATGTTCTTAACAATTTGACAATTAGCCATTTACATTTCAAATATTTAGCCGGTCAAGTCATGGATAAGATTTCACATAGATATCATGTGCACACTATGCCGAGGTCGACGACCCGATCCAACAGAAAATAAACTGTGCACTGCTAGAGGGTCGAATGGCGCGAACCATAGATGCATCTATTTCTATCGAGGCGATCGGCCCGATCCACAAATATCAATTAATATCAAGAAAACACATGAATGCGCATTTAATTCCAAGTAAATTCATACAAGTGTCCAACAAGTGTATACATTCGCTTATATTCCTTTCCAAGTCTCTAGCATGCCCTAAGTGATCACATTAGCAAGAAAATATAGAGACATTCACAAATATAACATGTTACGGATCCTAGACTACCCAGACAATTAACATAATAGTAGTTACGCATGGACTCTCGTCACCTAGTGCGTACGTAGTCCATGCATTTAGCAGCAAATTACTCAATTATTACACCTATGGGGACAATTCTCTCTTACAAGGTTAGAAAGGCGACTCACCTTGCTCCAAAGTGCATTTCCAATACCACGAACGAGCCCAAATCGTCAATTCGGGGCCGAACGATCCAAAACTAGTTAAATAAGGCTAGTCAATATAATCTCACAAGATCGAATTCTAGCAATTTAAGCCATTTCCCAGCCATTAATACAAGTTTCCTAAAATCCGATCTCGGGCCAGGGTGCCCGGATTCCGAAATTTTCCGAAGAAAGTTGTTCTCTATAATCTAAGGATCAATAATATATGATTTCTAATCCATTTCATAACCAATTTCATGGTAGAATCTAAGTTTTATTGAAACCCTAGGTCTAGCTCTAACCCCTTGATTTCTCCAAATCTTTAGGTGTTAATCTACCCAAAACTCGAGTGTTAAACTTAGAAATAACGGGGATGGACTTACCTCACGATGCTATGTGGAAATCCCTTCTCAAGAGCTCCAAAATCGCTCAATACCCGAGTGCTAAATGGTCAAAAATGGCTGGAGCTCGATTTAAATGAAGCTCACTACTCTGGCAGTTTCCGCATATGCGGTCAGGGGACCACATCTATGGTCCCGCACCTATGAGAGGAGACCGCATCTGCAGAATTGGCTAAAAGGGCTAGGACTGCTTCTGCGGTCTTGAAGCCGCATCTGCGAAGCTGCTTCTGCAGCTAAGGAGCTGCTTCTGCGGTTTGGCCTGGCCAGCTCTAGGCTGTATCTGCGAGGCTACGACCGCTTCTGCGGTCTCGCACCTGCGGTCAACCAACCGTAGGTGCGGTTATGACAGAAGCAGATGCTTCAGCACTTCTCCAGATTCTCAACTTCATTCGAGCCTCGTCCGTTTGACGCTCGGGGCTCCCGGGCCCTGCTTGAAAATACCGACAAGTCTAAAATCACGAGACAGACCTACTCGAACCTTCGGAATGCCTAAAACAATGCTAAATCTAAGAGTCACCCCCTAAAACCAAATGAATCAAACTTGTGAACTTCAAGTTCTTAATTTTCCTCCAACGAGCCGAACGCCCTAAAACTACTCGGATTGACACAAAATTTTGCGGGCAAGTCTTAAATGCTGTATCGGACCTATATCAGGCTCTAAAGCCAACATACAAGCTCGATACCTATGGAATCAATCATTAATTAGTTTCTTTAAATCTTTAAAACTTCAGATTAATAATTTCTGATAAAAATTCATTACTCAGGATAGGGACCCCAGAATTCGATTCCGGGCATATGCCCAGGTCCCATATTTTTCTACGGACCCTCCGGGAACCGTCAAATCACGAATCCGGGTCCGTTTGCTCAAAATATTGACCAAAGTCAAACTTAGCCTTTTAAGAAAATCCTAAGGAATCAAATGGGCATATTTCACTCCAAACTCTTCCAAATCCCGAACTCAGCATCCCCGTAAGTCGGAAATTAGTTAAAGCAAGCGTGGGAAGTTTTATTTAAAGGAATGGGGTTCTAAAGGGCAAAACGAATAGTCGGGTCATTACACTATCCCTCGGGAGATAAACATTGAATTGTTTGGATATGCTAATGCTAGTTATGTTGAATATCTGGTGGATAGAAATTGCACATCTAGAACAGCACATCTTCTAGGGTCATGCTTGATCTCATGGGGTACAAAGAAATAAACTGTGTGGCTCTTTCTACTGCTGAAGCTGAGTATGTGGTTGTTGGTTCTTGTTGTGCTCAACTACTACAGATCAAGCAACATCTTAAAGACTTTTGTGTATTTATAGCTTGAACCCGGTACAACACAAGAGGACAAAGCACATTTATGTGCGACATCACTCCTTGAGGGATAATATTGAAAAAGTTCTGATTTGTATGAAGTTCTGGAAGATGGAGGACCAGGTAGTAGACATCTTCACCAAGGCACTGAGCAGGGAACATTTTGAAAGAAATCGTTTGGAGTTGGGGTTGATCAAGCTCAACTAAGGAGCTGATCCCTCGATGATTGGCTATGTTAAGAAGGAAAGGTACAATGCTAAAAAGTGTTTTTCGGCGACATCTAACTCAAATCTATACTGTTACAGGTATACACATATGACATTTTTAGGACAAAAACAAGTAAGAGTGACATTGCACTTCTAGGAGTCTTTGCTCAAAATTTTGGAAAACCGTCAAGGAACCTGGTTCCTATGACTCAAGTTAGTAGTCTCTCCAATACTTATATACCTTTTTAAGTTGCTGAAGTGTCATGTTATTAATTTATTTCTACCTTTATCCTGCCTCTCCTCCTAACTTTTGAAGTCCAAAATGTTAAACCTTTTCTGAACTGACCCGTTGCCCCAAAAAGGCACTTCTTTATCTTACACCCAACTAAAACTGATTCTTTTTTTAAAAAACCAAAATCAACCTTATCTCAAAAAGAATCCTTCTCCCCAAATATGTCAGAAGTAAACCTAACTCTGTCACCTTCCAAAATCCTAACTCTATCTAAATCAAACCCCCAAGAAGTCTTTGGTAGATTTTGATGAGAGTTTAACTGAACGGGAACGAGGTAGATCTAATATTCTAGAGCGCGAGGCTGAAATTGTTGTTGGGTTTGTAGAAACCTTGAAGGATGGAGGAATTGGTGAATGTGCTGAAAAATAGGGGAACTGAATGAGGGACCCGGTCCCTAAAATCCTTCTTAGGTGATAATTCTAATGATGATCTTTTTCTCTTGGGTTCTATGCTTAAATAAACCTCTGATCCAGTAAAAAGGATTGAGAAATGTAGGCTGATTGATGATGAAGTGGTGTAACCTACTGATGTGGTGATTGTGGAAGAGAAGATGAAGTGGAAGAATCTCCATTTGTGAAAAAAAAATAATAAAAATAAATGGAGAAAAAAAAGTTGGCTGAGAAAGATGCAACATATGATAAGGGTGAACGGATTGAGAAGAGAAAGAGGGAGATATGGCAGCTCAGGGATAGAAAGGGTAGTGTAAGTGAGGAACCTGGTTCCATACAAAAGCAAAAGGTTGAGCCATTAGGTTTGGAGGGAGAAGACGTTAAAGTCTCAAAAAGTGCTGTAAGGTAGAGTGTTGACTCCGATATTGCTGAAAATGGAGGAACTTCTTGACATTGTTGAGTTCCAAAATAGAGTCACCTCTTTGTTCCTCCAAGTCCCAATGTTTCTGAAGAAGAAGTAAAAACTTCTATGTTTTATGTGATACTATGATGCTATATGTGCATGGGACTGAGTCTGTTCTTGATGAGATGAAGCTTGGGGAGATTCTTGGTGATCTGATTGATGGTTCCACCTACTCAGATAGGTTGAGAACCTCAACTTGGTCCTCAAGGACACTTGGCAGAATAGAATACTAAGTTGAAGGGTGAGAATGAAATATTGACGGAACAGGTGGAGGAACTGAGAGAGCCGATGATCATTGATCAAAGAAGAGTAAATGAATGAATGAACAAGCTCATCAAGGCCTTAGCCCCTTACTTTTCCTCCTGCCCAGTGATCCATGTCTTTCACTCCTTCCAAATTCCCTTGAATTCTTATCCTCTTTTGATCCCTATATTTGATGACATTGGTAATTTAATTGTTTAAATTGTCATATTATGTATTGTTGAAACTACTGTGCTTTTGTTATAATTACTCCACTATGGGCAATTACTCTATTTTGTGCCATGACATTCACTTGTTGTTCTTGTTATTGTTTATGTTGTGTTGCCCAAGTGGCCTGAGTTAATGTTGCTGAACTTCTTTTTGGTTGTGCTTCTTCTGTTATTCTTTTCGATGATGCCAACAAAGGGGAAGTTACATAGGTGTCAACATGGGAGAGGAACAGAATCGAATTGATTTGTTGTGTTGTGCATGAAAGATGGCTTTGCTTCACAGGGGGAATGTTGCTAATAATGCATGGAAACATTTGAGGAATCTGGTTCTCAAGAGATAGCTCTGTTTCATAGGGGGAACGTTGCTAATAATATGTTGATTATAGGTCTGATCCGCATGAAACATGTGAGGAATCTAGTTCTCAAGAGCAATATTAATTTTGGGTTTGTCATCATCAAAAAGGGGGAAATTGATAAGTTATGGTACTTTGAATTTTGATGATTTGCCAAACAGTCTTGAGGAACCAGTTGTGATCAGCTCCTTAGGTTTGGTTCTCATGGGGAATATGGCTAATTCGTAGGGGGAACAATGTGGAGATCTGGTTCTCAGGGGGAATATCAATTCTAAGTTTGTCGTCATCAAAAAGGGAAAAACTCATAGGTTACAAGTACCTTGGGCACAAGTACTTTACTTTATATTTTGATGATCTAACAAACTTACCATCTAGAACCAGATAAGGAACCTGTTACACATTTACAAGATCTTGATATCACAAAGTTCCAGGTTGGGATCCAGCTCTTTGGAAAGAAAGATGACGACTATTTACTGAATCAAAGGACTTGCAGGAGCTGACTATAGAAGAGCTGGTTGGAAATCTGAAGACCTACGAGATGAAGAGGAAGATAGAAAGTGAAAAAAAATAACCAAATAAAGAAAAGAACCTAGTACTCAAGTCTGATAGCAATGACTCAAGTGAGAAAGAGTGGAAGGAATAGCTGAGGGAACATGTCCCTACCAATTCTCGAGGAGACTGTATGAAGTCAACTCTCCAGCAGGAAAGTTGATGCCAGCACACGCTATTGTACAGGAATAATGAAGCAGTCAACTTTCTGTAGAAGGCTTTTTACCTACCTTGCTTACATCATTGTAAGTGATGTCACACAAGTATAAATACAATCAAGGAAGGTAAAATAACTTACTTCATGAGAGAATCAGATAAAGGACCTGAAGCATGCCTGGTATAATCATTCAAGTTAATCGACTCAAGATAATCTGGGCAGTGTGCCTTTAGATTCACAGGAACCAGATTAGGGACCCGATACCTTGGTGTTCCCCTAACATAAATATAAGTCAACTGTACAGTTGGAAAGCAACTGCAGAAAGTGACTGCTTGCAACTGTACATGCAACAGTGCAACAGATAGTGCAGCAGTCACTTCCCATTAGGAAAAGGCAAGTACTAACCAAGATTTGACATCACCATTGTGATGTCTTTTGGAGTATAAACCTGGTGCACGACACAAGACATTCCCCAAGACTTGCAAAATCAGAAAAGAAAATATCCTTTCAAGTCCCAGAACAACCTCTCTCAAGAACAAAGCTGCTGCAACCTCAAGGACCGGATCCAAGATTGAAGATATCTTAAGTCCTTAGGTTTGTTGAGTCTTTGTTATTTGTTCTTCATTTGTAACTCCTATCTTTCTTTCTTAGAAGCTGTGTTTTAGGAAACCCAAAATCATAAACCCTCTAAGTTTGTGTCTTGGCTAGAGTTAGTCGAGTTGTGAAGCCTTTGTAATAGAGTTATTACAAAGTGTCTTGTAATAAGTTAGAGTGATTAAAGTCTTTGTCACTAGAGAGTGACAAAGTGGCTTGTGGTAAGAGTATCACAAGTTAGTCAAAGTCTTTGTAACTAAAGAGTCACAAAGTGGCTTGTGGTGAGAGTACCACAAGTTAGTTGAGTTGAATCCTTTGTAATAGAGTTATTATAAAATGGCTTATAATAGGTGTTTACAAGTTAGTGAAGTTGAAAGCCTACAAGTGTAGGTCGTGGTTTTTGTCCTCTTGAGTTGGGATTTTTCCACGTAAAAATCCTCTGTGTTCTTTATTTATTGCTGAGCTACTGTGGGAACAATTAGAGAACCTGATTCCCTATACTGGTTGATTTTACAGTCTGTTGCTTACAGTGGGAACTTATAGAGAATCTGGATCTCTATACAGTGGGAACTTATCATGTGTCTCATTTACATATTGGTTCAGTAGTTAGCACTGTACCAAACTGATATAGGACCAGATCACTATACAGTTTGGTTCATCAGTATTTTCAGTGGAAACTCATAGAGAACCTGGTTCTCTATATAGTTTGGTGGACGCTTAGTTTCTAATAGTACCACCGGCAAATGAGGCTAAAGGTGAAGAAAATGAACTCAAGAATCTCATTGCTTTTTCTAAAGTTGAGAAATAAGAATGGAGACAACCCATTATCGACTACTTATTTATGGGATAGTTCCAGAAAATCCGCGGAGAAGAACTGAAATCCATCGTTGTGCACCTCGCTTCCTTTACTACAAAGATACCCTATACAGAAGATCGTTCGAGGGAGTACTCTTGTGATGCTTAGGGGAAGATGAAGCACTCCAAGCTTTACAAGAAGTGCATTCTGGGGTATGTGGGTCACACCAGTTTGGACCAAAGCTCCACTTCCATATAAAAAGGATAGGATACTATTGGCCAACGATGGTAAAATATTGCTTGGACTACGCTCAAAGATGCAAGGCTTGTCAATTCCATGCGAATTTTATTCATCAACCTCCTGAAGTGTTGCACCCGACTGTTGCATCTTGGCCATTTGATGCTTGGGGATTGGATGTTGTTGGACCACTGCCAAAGTCCTCTGGTGGGCACCTATACATCTTGGCTGCAACTTACTACTTCTCAAAACGAGTTTAAGTTGTTGCTCTTAAGGAAGTAAAGAAGGAAAATGTTGCAAGTTTCATCCGAGTAAACATTATTTATCGCTTTGGCATTCCTCGTTACATAATAACGGATAATGGAAACCCATTCGATAATAGTTTGATGAACAAGATTTGTGATCTCTTTGGCTTCAAGCAACGTAACTCTTTGATGTATAATGCTGCCACCAATGGTCTAGCTGAGGCATTCAACAAAACTCTATGCAACTTGTTAAAGAAAGTCATCTCCAAATCCAAACGAGATTGGAATGACCATATGGGAGAAATTCTATGGGCATATAGGACGACTCACCGCACGCCAACACAGGCGACTCCTTATTCACTCATTTATGGAGTCGAAGCCGTCTTGCCACTTGAGCATCAAATACCTTTGTTATGACTGGCTATTCAAGAAGGGATCACTGATGAAGAAAATGCTCGACTTCGATTAGAATATTTGGAGTTTCTTGATGAGAAGAGGTTGGAAGCTCAACAAAGTCTTGAATATTATCAAGCTCGATTGTCTCGCGCCTTCAATAAAAGAGTTCGCCCGAGATCCTTTCAAGTAGGAGATCAAGTCCTTGCCGTACGATAACCCATAATTACTTCTCATAAACTTGTAGGAAAGTTTACTTCAAAATGGGATGGGCCATATGCCGTACAATAAGCTTACTCAAGTGGGGCTTACAAGCTAGTTGATGTAGATGGCATGAGAATTGGCCCTATCAATGGCAAGTTTTTAAAGAAGTATTATCCTTGAAGTTGTAACGCTCCTTAACGCATGAGCCTAAACTGCATGTTGCTACACTTCTGGCCCGCATGAGTCTAAACTGTGTACGGCCTCCATAAAAAAAATAGTCCGCTAGGTTGAAAACTTTGAAAGAGGCGACCTAGGCAAAAGTTAGGACATAAAAAAATCGCCCAGTCTGAACTACGGTATGACTTGATCCTCTTCACTGAGGTACGTAGGTAGCTTAGAGTTTCATTCTAAGTTCAATCGTATAAGTTCAAAAGATACATATTTCCCCAATTGTTGTTCGAATGAAGTATGAAAGAATGTAAGATCAAGCTGAAATGCCATCCTCCTGTTGAACTTTGATCTCATTTGATTTAAAGGGGGAGCAATTGATATCTTCAATGGGCCGGTTTTAGGAGGATGTCAAGTATTTGTATTGAAGTCCAGGGATTCTGTATGTCTTCAAATTCACCAAACCTTCAAGTTTGTTGGTCTCCAAGTACGCCCTCTGCCTTAAAAAAAGGGAAGAGAAGAGAGGCATCAAAAGGAAACACAAGTATAAGGAAAAGATTGCTTGACACAATGTTTCAAATTCAGTAGGACTTGAAACCAAGATATTTGTGAGAATATAACTCTTAAATTTCGATTGATGGCAAGTAAGGCATCTTTCGATCTCGAGGCTTCCATACCAAGATACAAAAGTTTTGGTGAAGTCGCGCAAATCTAGAATTGATAGCGTGGTGCAATACAAAGTTGATTTTAAAATATTATCTGGGATGATTCTGAAGTTGTTTGATTGAGAATTTTGGATATGTTCTACATATTGAAGTTTAGTTTTCAAGAAATCAAACGGTTCGTAATTTCAATATTCCTACACCAAGATATGATTTTTTTTGGTAAGACTGCGTAAATCTGGAATTGATAGCGTGGTGCAATATAAAGTTGAATTTAAAATATTATCTGGGACGATTCTGAAGTTTTTTGATTGGGAATTTTGGATATGTTCTAGATCTTGAAGTCTAGTTTTCAAGAAATCAAACGGTTCGTAATTTCAACGTTCCTACACCAAGATATAAATTTTTTGGTGAGACTGTGCAAATCTGGAATTGATAGCGTGGTGCAATATAAAGTTAAATTTAAAATATTATTTGGGACGATTTTGAAGTTGTTTGATTGAGAATTTTGGATATGTTCTAGATCTTGAAGTCTATTTTTCAATAAATCAAACGGTTTTCGATATTTATACACCAAGATATGTTTTTTTGTATGGGAATGCACAAATCTAAAATTTTCAACGTGGTGAAATCTAAAGTTGGATTCAAAATATTATCCGGGGCAATTCTGAAGGTGTTTGATTCTAAGTTTTGGATATATTTTAGATATTGAAGTCTAATTTTCAAAAAACAAACGGTTCATTATTTGGACTCTTCCACGACAAGATATGAATCTTTTGTTACAAGCGCGTAAAGTTAAAAATTATGCGACATAAGATAAAAGTCAGACAATGTAAAGCAAAAGAGAAGATGAAATATTTAAGCCCTCGAAGTCTCCAAGTTGAAGTCTTCAAGCCCGTCGGTATTCAAGTTGAAGTCTTCAAGTTGAAATCTTCAACTCCGTCGGTCTTCAAGTTGAAGTCTTCAAATTCTCCGATCTTCAAGTTGAAATATTTAAGTCATCCAAGTCTCAAAGTTGAAGTCTTCAATGTTCGCCGGTCTTCAAGTTTCAGTCTTCAAATTCGCCGGCCTTAAAGTTGAAATATTTAAGCCCTCCAAGTTGAAGTCTTCAAGTCTTTCGGTCTTCATGCTTCAATCTTTAAATTCGCTGATCTTAAAGTTGAATTATTTAAGCCCTCCGAATCTTCGAGTTGAAGTCTGCAAAGTCCGCCAAATCTTCAACATTTTCCAAGTGTTCAAGTCGATATCATCTTCGAGTTGAAGCTTTATAACTTTTCAATCTTAAGGTGGACATATAAGTCTCTTTGCACCTTAAGTTGGCATCTTCGTGGGTTTGTCCTTAAAATTAACTATAACTTTCCAATCTTAAGGTGGACATATGAGTCCCTTTGCACCTTAAGTTGGCCTCTTTGATAGTCGAGCCATATGAGAGTAATCTCTCAGATAGTTGAGCCATATTGAAAGTAATCTCTCCGGTAGTCGGGCCATTTTGAGAGTAATCTCTCCGGTAGTCCGGCCACATTAAGAGTAATCTCTCGGTAGTCGGGCCATTTTGAGAATAATCTCTCCGGTAGTCGGGCTACATTGAGAGTAATCTCTCCGGTAGTTGGGCCACATTAAGAGTAACCTCTCCAGTAGTCGGGCCATGAGAGTAATCTCTCCGATATTTAGGCAAGGATGAGTACTCATCCCCTCACACCCCAAGATTGTCTTCTTCAGGCATGGATCATCTCGTTAAATAAGAACACACTCTTCTTGTTTGACCTACAAAAAAATGACAAAAGAAGAAAAACACAAAAAAAGAAGAAGGAATTACCTTCGCGCTAATGCTTCCGGATCCATAAAATTAGACTCAAATGCCTTGCAAATAATGCAAACTGATGCTCACAAGTTGGAGAGTGCGCATCCTTATATAGATTTCTCAAAGTAGCTGGACGCAAATCTGTTTCGATGTGGGACGCGAATTATTGTCGAACTCCTGGGGGGATTCAACTTGCTAATGGTGGTGGAATTGCCAATTTTGTATCGGATTCGGACTGTGTCTTGCGGGTATATTTTCCTATTGGTTAATCAAAGAGTGAAATCTTTTCCTGTTGGTTAATCAAAGAGTAAATTTTTTTTACAAGGCAAAGCTATTATAATGGTGGGCCCACATTGTGTGATTGTTCATACAACCATTGTAATAAAGAATTGCCATTACCGTTCTTATGCCGACAATATTTGGTTTCATTGTGGAATCCAAGATGGAAAAAAAATGACAACCAAGTCTTTTACATGAGATTTATTGCACAAAAAAATATTAGTAATCTTAAAGAAATAGCCAGTTAATACTTCAAGCCTAGTCTTTAAAGTTTAGATGTCCCGACAAGTTTTGAAGTAGGGGCATTTGTAGGTATATAAATTTTATTGGAATTAAATCCATAAAATAATTTGGAATATATAATTAGATTAATTATATAAGTCCAATATATATGGATTAAATAAATAAATCTTAATCCATTGGGCTAGTCCACTTAATTGGGCTAAAGTGATGAGCCCAATTCATTAGGCCCAAGATTTCATCTTCCTAGAGGCCCAAATGAATAACCACGTGTCAAATGACGTGGCACGCCAAGTCAAGCGGAAGAGCCAATAGGATCGTGACACATGTCAAAATGACAAAGCATGCCAAGTCACATTAAAAGGCCAATGAAATCGCGCCACGTGTGCAAGTGACATGTTCTGGCCAATCAAATATGGCCATGTCACACTTCAATTTGATTGGTCGGAAAGAGTTTATTCTTATTATAACTCTTCTCTCTCACAACTATAAATAGGGGTCTTCATAACTCAAAAAAGACACCAGAAGTTATAACAAGAAGCAAGAAAGAGCTCGTGGATCAAACGCTGCAAATTTCTCCACAAGTTCAAGCTTCAAGCAATCAAGTTCAAGCTCAAGAACGAAGAACAAATCAAGTTCATGCTCAAGAACGAAGAACAAATCAAGGTCAAGTTCAAGCAATCAAGCTAAATCTCAAGAACAAGATCATTGTTCGTGGCGACAACTTCATGTTCAAGATCAAGCTCAAAGGCCCTTGAATTTACTTACTATTGGAAAGAAGAATCAGAGGATTCATAGAGATTGTACACTCATATATTCGAAATAAAATACTACGATTGTTGCAATATTTTTCGGTCTTGATTTTATTTTCTCGACGCAATTTATTATCCACATAGGTATTAGCTAATATTGCTACAAGTTTAATATCAAAATTTTTGTATTAACTCACCCACAAACACATCCCGTGATGATATTATTCTCATAGTTATAATTCTAAAATTATTAATCTTTGGATAACTTTCTAAAGATTCAAACGACCCTTTAAAGTATATATATTGATTACAACAACATCAACAGTAACATGCTCAGTATATTTTTACATGTGAGTGTTTGACCAAAAAGTGTTAAGTTTTTTGTTAAACTAATTAATAAGAAAATAGAGGATAAATCCTAGCCAAGGATAATCAACTCGGGGGCTGCCGCGATTGTTCCGAGTGGTCCATCGTCATCTCGGCAGGATCGTGCCCCCTCTTCGGCTAATGAGAGGTCGAAGGGCGTGGTGGTGGATGATTATGAATCGGATTCCTACATCGACCCTGAGGATATGAGGATGTTCGAGGAGCGCTTTACCAGGGTCGATGTAAGGGTAGAAGGTCCTTCTCGTGTGCTCGAGATTCCATCGGATTTTAACCTTTTGGAGGACACGGTGGAGTTGGTGCCTCAATTCAAACTTCTGGTGTTCTACCGCCGAAAGTGAGTCTCTTCGGGAGATTAATGATTCCGCTTTGTCATGTGGTGTGGCCGGGATAGTCTTGAGGGTGAGTTTCTTTTTGCCATTTTCTTTATTTTGTGCTATTTTGCCTTCGCTGATTCCTCCCCTCTTTTTATTCCCCCTTTTTTAGACTTACGTGCTGGAGATTGAGATGCTCATAAGGCTGAGACTAGGGCCGAAGTCTTTCTAAAAATGGCCGCGAAGTATCGCCCGTACCGCGACAAGTGTCGTGAGATGCACGTGCAGCTTAGGGCGGGCGGTCTAGGGAGGAGTTGGAGAAAATGGACGAGGAACTGATGCGGTCTATCCGCAGATGTAGCGAGCTCGAGGAGTTACTCCATGCCAAAGATTAGGAGCTCGAAGTGGGCAAAGGGGTCGAGCCTGGGAGACCGAGTTGTGGCTCTTGAGGCCGAGAAGGCGCAGCTGTTGGCTCAGGCTCCCCCTCAAGAATCTGCCTTTCCTACTGTCCCCTGCCGTTTGTATGAGCTATGTATGACGACCCGGCCAGTCGTCTCATGAGTTACCGCTTCGTTTTCCCCATTTTTGCTTCTTTAGCTTTGTTATTCGTGTTTGGTGGTATCGGGCTGGTCGGATCGAATCCGGAATGATTTTGGTAAGGTTTGAGACACTTAGTCTTTTGAGGAAGCTTAAGTTGGAAAAGTCAACCGGATGTTGACTTATATGTTAGAGGGCTCGAATGTGAGTTCTGATGGTTCGGATAGCTTCGGGAGGCGATTTGGGACTTAGGAGCTCAATCAGAATGAGTTTTGGAGGTTCAGAGTAGATTTAGGCTTCAATTGGCGAAGTTGATATTTGGCGATTTCCGGTTGGTAGGCGAGATTTTTATATAGGGTCGGAATGGAATTCCGAGAGTTGCAGTACTTCCGTTGGGTCAGTTGGTATGTGTGTGCAAAATTTCAGGTTATTCGGACGTGGTTTGGTTAGGTTTTTGATCAAAGCGAAATTCGGAAAATTTTAGAAAGTTAGGTTTGAATCCGATGTGTTTTGGTTGATTTGATATTTTTTGAGGTGTTTTGAAGATTGGAACAAGTTTGTATAAGGTATTGGGATATGTTTGTGCTTTTGGTTGAGGTCCCGGGGGCCTCAGGGTGATTTCAGATGGTTGACGGGAAGTTTGAGGAATGTTTGCAGCTGCTGAACTTTTGCTGTTTCTGGTATTTCCGCACCTGCGGATTGGGGACCGCAGGTGCGATGTCGCACGTGCGGGAGATCGGCCGCAGAAGCGGAAAAAGGGCTTGAGGAGAAGGAACCACAAAAGCAGCTAAGAGGACCGCATTTGCGAAATCGCAGATGCAGATAATGGATCGCAGATGCGGAAATGGGAGTTTAAGTGAGGACCGAAGATGCGGTACCGTAGAAGCGAAAATATAGCCGCATATGCGAAAATGTTTGGGCAGAAGGTATAAATTGTGGCCTTCGCGAAATTTGAGCTATTTCACCATTTTTGACTTCGACCTTGGAGCTTTTTGGACGATTCGAAAGAGGGATTTCAAGGGAACTTCATTGAGGTAAGGAATTTGGACCTAAAACTCGTTCCTATGCTATTATTACACGAATTAGAGCTAGAAATCATGGAAATTAAGGGTGAAAATTGGGGAAAGTAGAGCTTGGGAACTTACACCTTTGCTTGGGGATTTGAAGGATCATTTGAGGTCGGATTTCAGAACTTTTGATATGTATGAACTCGTGGGGAGATGAGGAATCTATTGATGTAAAAATTATATAATTCTGAGACGTGGACCCGTGGGTCGATTTTTGGTAATTTCGGGATTTGTGTCGTATTTTGATTATTTTCGCTTGGCTTCGTTCCTTTAGCATATTTTGATGTCCTTGTTCTGATTTTGGATAGATTCGACGCGAATGGAGGCCGATTCGAAGGGCAAAGGCGTCGCAAGCTAGAGATTTGATCGGTTCGAGGTGAGTAATGATTGTAAATGATGTTTTGAGGGGATGAAACCCCAGACTTGCACATCGTGGTGCTATACTGAGGTGACACACATGCATGATGATGAGCGTGGGGTCGTGCATTGTTGGGGATTGTGACTTAGTCCTTCCCGAATGACTATTTTACCACGTATTTGACTGAAATCTATTTGCTATCATCATGATTTGGGCTGAATACCATATTTGGGCCTTGTTCCAACTATTTGAACCCTTCGGGGATTTTTAATTATATTTTCCTCACTGTTTTGACTTTATACTTGAGCTCAGTCATGTTATATTTTACTGTTTTAGTACTCAACATGTTTTACTCTGTTTTAACACTTACGTGATCTTTTAAGTGATATTTTGGACTAAAAATCACTGTTTTACTATTGCCCGAGTGGCTTGCAAGGATTTTGACTGAGTTAGGCCGAGGGCCTATGTTGTGAGAAAATATTTGACACTGATTATGAGGCTGAGGGCCTGAGATATGTACGCCACGAGGAGGCTTGTTTGATATGAGGCCGATGGACTAGTGATGATGCCATGAGGTGACAGGCCCCTCCCGGAGTCTGTACACCCCCAATGAGTGCGGGTACCCATTGTAATGTGAGATTGAGCCCGAGGGGCTGGTATTATTCTGAGATGTTGCCCGATGGACGGATTTGTTGATATTGTGCCCGAGGGGAACCTTTATGTGTTTATTTTCATAATTAACTGTCCATTACCTACTTAATTGTTGGAAAAAGGGGGTTTTCATGAAATTACATTTGATATAAAGAATTTCTGCCTATCTTTCACTGATTCACTAATTTTAAATGGGTTTACTGCTTCATTATAGAATGCTTTGTGCTTTACGTGATTTCTTGCTTTCAGTCTTTATTTACATTTGTTACTCACTGAGTTGGAGTACTCACTTTACTCCCTGCACCCCGTGTGTAGATTCAAGCGTTGCTGATCCGACCAGTGTAAGTTGAGGGCTCCCGGCGGACATTTGGAGTTCACGAGGTAGATGCTTGGCGTCTGTAGTCCCGTGTTTCTCCCTCTTTATCATTTCTATCTCTTTTCAGACATTTGTAATAATTATAGACTTATCGGACTTGTAGTAGGATTTATAGATGCTCATGACTAGTGACACCCCAGTTTCGGACTGTGCTGGGATTATTTTCCGCAAATTATGTTTTTAACTGCTTAAACCTTTGTTTAATTGATTATGCTTATTGCTGTTTCTAAATGTTTAATTGCTTAAAGATTGAACTGGGAGTAGTTGATTGGCCTTGTCTTCACGAGAGGCGTCATCACGACCGGATTCGGGTTAGGGTTGTGACAAGTTGGTATCAGAGCCTAAGTTACATAAGTCTCACGAGTCATGAGCAGGTTTAGTAGAGTCTCGCGAATCGGTACGGAGACGTCTGTATTTATCCTCGAGAGGCTGCAGAACCATTAGGAAAAACTTCATATTCTTGAAATTCTTGTCATGCGAATTTATTGATTTGAGTACTAAACTTCTATTATTCTATTCTCTCACAGATGGTGAGGACACGCGCTACCGGTCAGGATGGATGACCTCCAGTACCACCAGCTATGGCCACTAGAGGCTGAGGACACGGTAGTGGTCACGGTAGGGGCAGAGGTGTGGCCCGCACAGCAGCTAGGGCAGCACTTGTAGATCCACCAGCCGCCCCAATTCAAGATCAGGTCCCAGTTATGGACGCGCCAGCAGCACCAGCTCAAGCACCAGCTGTGTGTGAGCACATGATTTTTGCCCGAATAATAATATTCCTACAATTGTCACAAATGGATTTTTCTTTTGAGTGTTTAATATTTTAGGAATTTATAACTGATTGTTTGATAGTTGTTTACATTTAGTTACAATTTGATGCATATTTAATATTTCAAAAATCATGAGAAATACCCTAAAATATTCAAATTTCATGCATTGCACTTTTAGGTTGATATTTACATTTTTAGGCTTAAGTTGTTAGTTAATTGCATTAATAGAAAGAAAAATCAAAAAATATTGGCCATTTTTACATTTTTAGTTTTTAGTCTCAAATTAGTAATTTCTTTGCATTACGCTTTAAGTTAATTAATTATTTTTATATTTTAAATAAATAATTAATATGGTTGTACAAATTAGATTTTAGTCTAGTATTTTTAATTAAATTTAGTTGTTAAAAAATCAAGAAAAAGAGAAAAATAAATAAAAAAGGGGGCAACTTGAACAAGACTCAAAATTGGGCCATGTAATGAGTGAGCCCAAATCTTTCAATATCCCTCTTCACTTAAACTAGTCCATCTCTTTAAGAAAAATCGGACTTGAACCCAAATAAGTCTTTGACCCGCCCATTTCCCTACCAAAAAAATCCTAAACCTAGACCCAAAACACTACAAAAAGAAAAATAGACCTAGGGACTCTAAGGACAGAAAAAAGGCTGACAGCCACAAAACAAAAGAAAGACCCGACCCCCTAACTTCGTCTTCTCCGAACGACCCCCCTTTTCCTCATCTCCGGCGGAGACCACACCAGCAGTCGTTGCTTCGCCGGAACACCAGTCAACTACCAGCCGTTGCTCACCTCCAAACGACCACACACACGCACACCCAGACGAACAGAGAGCAATGATGAGAGAGCGAGAAATTTTGCTTCAAAACATGGAGTTCGATCGAGTTAGAGGTGTCGTTCACAGTGCGGTTCTTGTTCCCATTTGAGTCTGATTGCTGTTTCGAGTTTTGGTTGTAACATTTGCTCGATTTCTGTCCTTGTACTACTGAATATTTCATCAATTGAGAGTTCAATTTTCAGTTTCCATAGTTGCCGAAGTTCTAGTAATTGGAAAGCAATTTCCAGAAAATAAAAAAAATAGTGAAAGTGTTCTGTTTTCTTCTCTTCATTTTCGGACTTTTCTTATATTTTGGATGTTTGGTTTGTATTTCAGAAAGGAAAATACAAAGTGTTCTGTTGGTTTTTTGATTTGTGTTATTTTTTTTCTATTTCGAGATTTAAGGATGAGAATCGTCTGGTCCAATTGAAGATTTTCGCCAATTCATAGTTCTTATTCATGGTATACGTGCCTGTTGTTCCGGTTCATATTTGAGGTTTCGGTCCAAGTTGCGGTTCCTGCTGCTGCGTTGTAGCTATTTACTCCAGATTTTGTTGCAATCTGTTTGAAATTGTTTTCGGATTCAACATAAGTTGGCTCGTTGAGACGAAAACACTATCAATTGATGCTCGTTCAAAAGATTTCATAAAACGTGATGGGGTATTTGAGATTGAAATAAACTTCAATTACAAAACGTGAGAACTGAGAAGGCTGAAAGACTATTTTGGTTGCCCGATTCCAGCATGAATAGTGATTCAAATGTGGGTTTAAATCCGTGTTTGGTTGAGTTTCCGGTGCTAATTCGGGTTTCGTCCGCGGTTCGTCACATTTTTGAGTGTTAAACATTGAAACAACCAATTTTTCGGCTATATTGAAGTCCAATTCTATCATCCTCTATCCGTTTTATTCAATCTTAATGTTAATTATTTGCTTGGTGATATGGTTCCGTTGTTTGTGTAATTGGTCTTCATATTTTTTTTTAAATTTGCTCGCTCGGTTGTCTGCTCGTGTTTACTTGAATTGGTTATAGCTGAATATGATTTTGTTACAGTATAGAAATTGGGTTGCTATTCTTCAACTGAACTACGTCAAATTAGATTAAATGGGCTCGGGTATGCATTTCATGTGACCCTGCAATAATAATAATAATAAAAATAAACATGTTATAAATCCGGGTGTGCATTTCATGTGACCCGACTTTAATTTCTGATAATGTTAAATAAAATAATTATTTCGTGAACTGCGGGTGCATTTCATGTAGCGTGGTTTACGATGTGTTTTCAAAAACAAACAAGTGTATGACGATCATGATTTTCCTAAAAACATTAAAAGCGGTTAGAAAGTTAAAAATGCATGTAGGTTTAAAATGTGTAATTAATCAGATAATTTGGCCAATAATAACAGTTGAGTGACCGTGCTAAAACCACAGAACCTAGGAATGCCTAACACCTCTCAGGTTAACAGAATTCCTTACCCGAATTTCTGTGTTCGCGGACTGTAAAACAGAGTCAATCTTTCCTCGATTCGGGATTTAAATCGGTGACTTGGAACACCATAAATTATCCCAAGTGGCGACTCTGATCTAATAAATAATTCCGATTCGATTATTGTTAATTTAATTGGAAAAACTCCCTTATATATCCTTATAGGGGTAGATAAAGGAGGTGTGACAGCTCTGGAAACTCTGCTGGGGAAAAGAACCCAAAACTTTTGGTGCAATGTTCAGAATTCGAGCTAAGAATAACTGTTATACTTGGCTTTATTTATTATCTGATTTTTACATGTTTGAGCCTAATGTGCTAAATGCCGCTTTTTACCGCGTTGATATTGTTTGGACTGTATATAAATTGTTACGAAACCTTCTTCTCCCTGAGTCTTCTAAATCATCTAAGAAGTGTGCACTTCGTGTGACTTCTTTTCTGTTAGAGTCATATCCCAATTTTAGAACGAGATCCGGATAAGTTGCAAAGCCGGTGAAGCTTCTGTATTCCCGATACGCTACCCCCCTCGGCTCGAGCTATCCGCTCGGGGTAAGTCAGGTCTAAAATAATGCACCCAGGTTTTTAAACCTAGAATAACATAGCCTCATGTCGGATCCCTAGTAGGAACGCTTGTTTGCATCACATGCATTTGACTTTGGGGACTCAACACAGGGGTTGGCGTCTAGGACAAGTGTACCCGAAATAAAAGACCATCCTGATGCATGTTACGTGCTACTTGCGCATTTATTTGTTTCAGCTTGTATGTTGACCGACTTATAGAATACGGAAAGAAAATAAAAAAAAATGATAAAAGAAAATGAAAAAAGAGAGAGTGAGAGGTAGGTATTTAGAAAATTCTGAAACTCTGCCGAAATTTTGGAAAAAAAAGAGAAAGAAAATAAGCTAAAGTTTTCAAAAGTCATGCTTCCTCTGTTCCGTCAACACTGACGAACTACGCGGGTCTGATTCTCACCGGATATGAGATACGTAGGTAAACCTCATCGGTTCCGGCCCACAATTTTCAAAAAATCCAAAATCATTTTCCTTTAGTTCATTCTTTAGAAAGTCTTTCTTTTAGACCGCAATTTTTTAAAAAAATACAAAAATATTTTCTTTTAATCTCTCTCAAAATCCAAAAATATTTTTATTCTTCTTTCGAAAATTGAAAAGAAAATTTAAGATTCAAAAATATATATTTTTTTCTTTAGAAGTAATTCTTCCATAAATCCCAAAATAAAAGTACAAAATTGCAAAAATATTTCCTTTCTTCTTTAGAAGTTTTTCTTTTGAAATTTCCAAAAAAAAATGAAAGATAATGAAGTTAAAATTCAAGAAAATATTTTTTCCTCTTCTTTAGACGTCTTTCTTTTCAAAAAAAAAAAAATCGAAATCCAAAAATATTTTCTTTCTTCTTTGTAAGTATTTCTTTCGAAAAAAACAAATTTCAAAATCCAAAAAAAAGAGTTAGTTTATTTACTTTATTTCTAATCTTCCCGAACTACGCAAGATCTGCTTCATGTTTCCACATGATACGTAGGAAACCAACATCAGGTTCGATCAACCAAAAGGAAAAAATGAAAAAATGAAAAAAATGAAAAAAAAAATGAAAAAATGATGATAATAATAAGGACTGACTGAGTCCATTCTAACATGTTTTGTTTTGAATTGTGAAGAAAGTTAAGGTGGTCGGTTTGTGGTAAGCTGAAAACACAAGATCCAAGGAAAAATGACAACTGACATCGGAGCTGTTACAAGTGCTCAAGAGACTCAGGATCAGAGGGTTCAACAAGAGTCTACTATGGTTGAGAAAAATAGAATACTGAAACAGCAAATGACCAAAATGTGTCAAGCATAGGCCAATGACCAAGGACAACCTTGTCATGAGTCACAATTTACTACCCAGCAAGAGCAGTACCGCTCTCCTAAGTACCACTCGTACTTGTTTGATCTTGCTGCAAACATTGAGAAGCCTGCCCGAAATATGGCACAGGAAGAAATGACCCACAGAGTGAAAAGCTTAGAACAACAGTTGAAAAATATGCAAGGGTTGGCAGGTCAGAAGAGTACTACCTTCAAGGGTCTATGAATGTTCCCCGATGTCCACTTGCCACCTGGTTTCAAAACTCCCAAATTTGAAAAGTATGATGGGCATGGAGACCATATAGACCGCCTGAAAAGGTATTGCAATCAACTAAGAGATGCAGGAGGAAAGGAAGAATTACTGATGGCTTATTTTGGGGAAAGCCTTACGGTAGCAGCCTCCGAATGGTTTATGGATCAAAATACCTCTCACTGACATGTTTGGGATGATATGGCTTGGGCCTTTGTCAAACAGTTCCAATACAACATTGACACCACTCTAGACCGCAATTCCCTTTTAAACATGAAGAAGAAACCAACTGAAAGTTTTAGGGAATATGCCATTAAATGGAGAGAGCAAGCAGCTAGAGTTAAGCCACCCATGGACGACCACGAGCTAATCACTGTCTTTCTTCAGGCTCAAAAGCCAGATTATTTTCAAAACATGATATCTGTTGTGTCACTTATTTTAAAATGAAATTCTGTGTTCTGAGGCCTTAAAAACCTCTTTTGGCATCACCTCGATTTGCGTGCACAGTCCGAGCGCATAGCCAGAAAGCCTAGATGTGAAAATCTGTGAAAAATGATAAATTTTGACTGTAAAATAAGCTAATTTGACTTCGATCAATATTTTGGATAAACGGACCCGGACCCATGATTTGACGGTCCCGGAGGATCCGTAGGAAAATATAGGACTTGGGCGTATGCCCGGAATCGAATTCCGAGGCCCCAAGCCTGAGAAATGAATTTTCAAAGAAAATTATTTTCTGAAATTGTTAAAAGAAATTTGATTAGAACATAATGGTATCGGGCCCGTATTTTGGTTTCGGTGCCCGGTACAGGTCTTATATATGATTTAAGACATTTCTGTAAAATTTGGTGAAAAACGGATGTCATTTGACGTGATTCGGACCTAAATTGCTAAAGTTGATGTTTTAAGAAGTTTGAGAAAGTTCTATGATTTTGAGGTTTAATTCGTTGTTATTGAGGTTATTTTGGTGATTATATTACACAAATAAGTTCGTAGGATGTTTTTGAGGTTGTGTGTATATATGGTTTGGAGCCCCGAGGGCTCGAGTGAGTTTTGGATAGGCCACGTGGTGCATTTTTAACTTAGAAAAATTGCAGGTTTTCAGCTGTGCATAGCAGGCCTGCAGGCTTCGCATTTGTGACGCCTGGCTCGCAAATTCGATGTCGCAAATGCGAGGGGCTTGTCGCAATTGCGAAGAAAGCCCAGGCCAGCTCCCTCTCGCAAATGCGAGATTATCTTCGCAATTGCGAAGTTTGCCATTTGGCCGGTGATCGCAAATACGATGTTGTGGTCACAATACCCAAGTCGCAAATGCGACATGTTGATCGCAAATGCGAAAGTCCAGTTTTCCTTGAAGGGTTCGCAAATGCGAGCCCTGTTTCGCAATTCCCAAGCTAGCAGAGGTCGGGTTCGCAATTGTGAACCCCTGTTCGCATTTCCCATACCTGCGACTTGCAACTTTATACTTAGACGATTTTAAACCCATTTTCCACATCTTTTCAAAACACAAACTCCTTTGGGCGATTTTCCAAGAACAACTCTTCTTCCAAATCGTTTTTTAGTTAATTTTAACTCATTTCCTTCAATCAATAACATCTTTTAACATGATTTCAACTTAAAATCAAAGATTTTCATAGGGGAGATTGGGAGTTTTGGGTAGAACCTAGGTTTTTCAAAAATTGGGGATTTGGACCTCGATTTGAGGTTCGATTTCAAAACAAATTATATATTTGGGTTTGTAGGGGAATGGGTAATCGGGTTTTGGTTCGAACCTCGAGTTTTGACTATGTGGGCTCGGGGGCAATTTTTGACTTTTTGGGTAAAACTTTGGAAAACTCATTTTCATACATTGGGGTTGATTCATTTAGCATTTATTGATGTAATTAAGTAATTTGTGACTAGATATGAGTGAATTGGCAGTGGAATCAAGGGGTAAAGCTATAATTAAACCTTGAGTTGTGTTCGTGGCATCGAGGTAAGTGTTTGGTTTATCCTTAGCTTGAAGGATTGAGAGTTGAGTCCTACTTGCTATGTGGTAATTGATGAGTACGACGTATAGGCATGGTGACAAGTATCTATTCGTTGGTGTCTAGCATGACCGTGAGTCTTTATATTGTGAATATCTTGATTTCGTTGTATCTTTCATGCCTTGGTGATGATTTCTAATTGTTGTGAAAGGTTTGTGGAAGGAATTGCGTCCTTTGAACATCGAGGAGCATTGACTCAAGTTATATTACGAAATGTGAAAGTATATGAGATGATTGAACCCTTTGGAGCATTGGCTCAACTGGTAAAGTGAGTTATGAAATAAAAGTAAAAGAAAGAGAAAGAGTTACTAAATTGTTCCCTTGCTGGGATATTGTTGCTTTGTTGGTTATCTCCTTTGCCGAGATGATGATATTATTGATGTTGTTCCCTTGTCGGGATTCCTATTATGATTTTGTTTATTCCCTTGCCCCTTTATTTGTGATTGTTGTTTGGGTGAGGAAGAGTGTTAAAACACGAAGGGTGATGTCGTGCATTGTTTGTTATTGTGATGAAAGAGTGTAAATCACGAAGGGTGATGTCGTGCCGCATGATGTACCATTCCGTGCTGATTTTATAGATTATATGGTGAGGAAAAGAGAGTAAAAGTACGAAGGGTGATGTCGTGCATATTTTTATCATATGATTGTTTTGGTGAGGACGAGAGTAAAAGCACGAAGGGTGATGCCGCACACACTTTTATTATATAATTGCTTGGTGAGAACGAGAGTAAAAGCACGAAGGGTGATGCTGTGCAATTGTTGATTTCTGATTCTTTGTTGATATTCGAGCCATGTTGTTTCTTTCTTTACTTGATGCCTTGTTATTCAGAATTGTTATCTCTCGCACAACTTGTTCTCCCCTCCTACATTGACTGGTTATTTCTGTATTTCTTTTTTTGTTGTACATATTGGAACTGCACAGGTTTATTTGGTAGTCTGGTCCTAGCCTCGTCACTACTTCGCTTAGGTTAGGCTAGACACTTACATGCTACACTCTGCACTTATGTGCAGATACCAGAGTAGCACTGGGTCAGCAGTAGTAGCTTGGGAGCCAGCCTTCAGTCCACCGAGATTCCGAGGTAGTCCTGCAGGCGTTCGCAGGCCCGACGTCTCTTCTATTTGTTATTTTGTTATGTTATCATCGTATCCGAGACAGACAAGATAGCGAGAACACGCGCTTCCTCATCCACCGCTCAGCAGCTTGAGCCCCCAGCAATAGCTCCCACGAGGGGCAGAGGGCGAGGCCGAGGCCGTGCCAGAGGCTGAGGTAGGGGCAGAGCTCAACCCCGAGCAGCAGCCCCAGTGGTAGAGCCTCAGGTTGATTTTGATGACGAGGTTCCAGCCCCAGCAGTTTCGGTTGGCCCAGCTTAGGTCCGAGAGGGGTTTATTGCTACCCCAGTTCTTCAGGATGCTCTAGTCCGATTAGTGGGCCTCATGGAGAGTGTCACCCGAGCAGACTTGCTTCCTGTAGCACCAGCCGTCTCTCAAGCTGGAGGAGGGGCCCAAACTCTTGCTACTCGTACTTCGGAGCAGGTAGCTCCTCAGATTTGGACTCCAGCAATTCAGCCAGTTGGAGCAGTATAGCCGGGTGTGGTAGCTCAGACCGGTGATGGAGGAGCTATGTCTGCCAATGCTTTGTGGAGGCTGGATAGGTTCACCAAGCTCTTCACTACTACGTTCAGTGGTGCATCTACTAAGGATCCCCAGGATTATCTAGATAGCTGCTACGAGGTTCTCAGGAACATGGGTATTGTTGAGACCAATGGGGTTGATTTTGCTGCATTTCGCTTGTCTGGATCCGCCAAGACTTGGTGGAGGGATTTCTGTTTAGATAGACCAGCCGGATAGCCAGCCTTGACTTGGGAGCAGTTTACACATCTATTTCTGGAGAAGTTTCTCCCCATTACTCAGAGAGAGGCCTATCAGAGGTAGTTTGAGCGCCTTCAGCAGGTTTCCATTGCTGTTACCCAGTATGAGACCAGGTTCATCGATTTGGCTCGCCATGCTCTCATCATACTTCCCACCGAGAGAGAGGGTGAGGAGGTCTATTGACGGTCTTATTTAGTTGATTCGTCTTTAAATGGCTAGGGAGGCTGGGAGTGAGATTATTTTTCAGGAGGCGGCCAATGTGGCCCCGTAAAGTTGAGATGGTTCAGTCACAGAGAGGAGGTCATGGGTCAGAATAGAGGCCCCGTCATTCAGGCCGATTCAGTGGTACCTTATCCGGAGGTAGAGATTCGTATGGTAGAGTCCATCCTCCTAGGCCCTTCCAGTCAGTGCTCCAGGTTTCCCACGATACTTCAGGTGGCTGTGGTCCCTAGATGCAGTATCCTGATCAGCAGTCTTACAGTGCACCACCTGCTCCTATTAGTGCACTGCCGCTTCAGAGTTTTTGGGGTGGTCATTCATGTCGTCAGGGCCAGCCGTCTCAACAGCCGAGGGCTTGTTACACTTGCAGTGATACGGGTCACATTGCTAGGTTTTGCCCTCGAGCACCGAGTAGCTCTCAGCGCCAGGGTTCTCGTGCTATGGTACAGGCACCAGGTGTTCTACAGCTCGCCCAACCAGCTAGAAGTGGGGGTAGAGGTGCTAGAGATGGAGGTAGAGGTACTAGAGGTGGAGATCAGGCCGCCAGAGGTGGAGGCCAGCTAGCAGCAGGTCGTCCTAGAGAGGTAGTTCAGGGTGGTGGGGCCCAGCCCCGATGTTATGCTCTTCAAGCCAGGTTCGAGGCTGAGGCTTTAGATGCAGTCATTACAGGTACTATTTTGGTTTGTGATAGAGATGCTTCAGTGTTGTTTGATCCAGGGTCTACATACTCGTATGTGTCATCTTATTTTGCACCGTATTTGATCATGCATAGTAATTCATTGAGTGTTCATGTTTATGTGTCTACATCGGTGGGTGACTCTATTATGGTAGATCGAGTCCATCGCTCTTGTGTAGTTGTGATTGGGGGTCTTGAGACTTGTGTAGATTTGTTGCTTTTAGGCATGGTTGATTTTGATGTTATATTGGGGATGGACTGGTTATCACCTTACGATGCTATCTTGGACTGTCATGCCAAAACTGTGACCTTAGACTTACCAGATTTGCCCCGTTTAGAGTGGAGAGGGACTCCTGGTCATTCTACCCGCAATATTATCTCGTATGTGAAGTCTCGGTGTATGGTCTAGAAAGGGTGTTTGGCTTATTTGGCATATGTTCGTGATTCTAGTGCTGAGGTCCCTTCTATTGATTCTGTGCCCGTTGTTCATGAGTTTCCTGAGGTCTTCCCTTCAGACCTACCGGGTATGCCACCCGACAGGGATATTGCTTTCTGCATTGATTTGGCTCCGGTCACTCAGCCTTTTTCTATCCCGGCATATTGTATAGCCCCACCTAAGTTAAAAGAGTTAAAGGAGCAGTTGCAAGACTTGCTTGAGAAGGGTTTTATTAGGCCGAGTGTTTCACCTTGGGGTGCGCCGGTGTTGTTTGTTAAGAAGAAGGACAAATCGATGAGAATTTGTATTGATTACCGACAGTTGAACAAGGTTACAATCAAGAATAAGTATCCATTGCCGAGGATTGATGATTTGTTTGATCAGCTTCAGGGTGCCAGGGTATTTTCGAAGATTGACTTGAGATCTGGCTACCATCAGTTGAGGATTAGGGCATCCGATGTCCCTAAAACAACTTTCCACACTCGGTACGGGGATTATGAGTTCTTGGTTATGTCATTCGGGTTGACGAATGCCACAACAACTTTTATGGATTTGACGAACTGAGTGTTCAGGCCTTATTTGGATTTGTTCGTTATAGTCTTCATTGATGATATTTTGATATATTCCCGCAGCCGGGAGGAGCACGAGCATCATCTTAGAGTGGTTCTTCAGACCTTGAGGGATTGTCAGTTAAATGCTAAGTTCTCAAAGTGTGAGTTCTGGTTGAGTTCAGTTGCATTTCTGGGTCATGTTATATCAGCAGAGGGTATTCAGGTTGATCCGTAGAAGATTTAGACAGTCAAAAACTGGCCTAGACCAGTATCAGCTACAGAGATTCGAAGTTTCTTGGGATTGGCAGGCTACTATCGGCGGTTCGTGGAGGGGTTTTCATCCATTGCAGCCGCGATGACCAGGTTAATCCAGAAGGGTGCCCAGTTCAGATGGTTAGACGAGTGTGAGGCGAGCTTTTAGAAGCTCAAGACAGCTTTGACTATGGCACCAGTGTTGGTTTTGCCCATAGGTTCAGGGCTTTACACAGTCTATTGTGATGCATCTCGTATTGGACTTGGTGCAGTGTTGATGCAGGATGGCAAGGCATTGCCTATGCTTCGCGACAGTTGAAGATTCATGAGAAGAACTATCCGGTTCATGATTTAGAGTTGGCAGCCATTGTTCACGCATTAAAGATTTGGAGGCATTATCTGTATGGCGTGGCATGTGAGGTGTTCACGGATCACAGGAGTCTTTAGTATTTGTTCAAGCAAAAGGAGTTGAATTTGAGGCAGAGGAGGTGGTTGGAGTTGTTGAAAGATTATGATATCACTATCTTATATCACCCAGGAAAGGCCAATGTGGTGGCCAATGCTTTGAGTAGAAAGTCAGCCAATATGGGCAGTCTTGCTTATATTCCAGTCGGTGAGATGCCGCTTGCTTTGGATGTTCAAGCTTTGGCCAATCAGTTCGTGAGGTTGGATGTTTCTGAGCCTAGCCATGTGTTAGCTTGCACAATCGCTCGCTCGTCATTATTGGAGCGTATCCGAGATTGGCAGTATGATGATCCCTATTTGTGTGTCCTCAGAGACACGGTATAGCACGGAGGTGGCAAGTAGGTTACCTTAGATGATGATGGAGTTTTGAGATTGTAGGGTCGAGTTTGTGTGCCTAATATGGATGGGCTTCAAGAGTTGATCTTAGAGGAGTCTCATAGCTCCCGGTACTCTATTCATCCTGGCACCGTGAAGATGTATCAGGATTTGCAGCAACATTATTGGTGGCGTAGATTGAAGAAGGATATCGTTGCATATGTGGCTCTGTGTTTGAGCTTCCCGAGTGGAAGTGGGAGCGGATCACTATGGATTTCGTTGTTGGACTCCCGCAGACTTGGAGGAAGTTCGATGCAGTATGGGTCATTGTTGATAGGCTGACCAAGTCAGCACATTTCATTCCTGTGGCAGTCTCCTATTTATCCAAGAGGTTGGCTGAGATCTATATCCGGGAGATTGCTCGCCTTCATGGTGTGCCCTTGTCTATCATTTCGGACTGAGGTATGCAGTTTACCTCGCGATTCTGGAGAGCAGTTCAGCGAGAGTTGGGCACTCAGGTTGAGTTGGGCACATCATTTCATCCTTAGACAGATGGGTAGTCCGAGCGGACTATTCAAATTCTTAAGGATATGCTCCGAGCTTGTGTTATTGAGTTTGGAGGCTCGTAGGATCAGTTTTTGCCTTTAGCAGAGTTTGCCTACAACAACAGCTACCAGTCCAGCATTCAGATGGCTCCGTATGAGGCTTTGTATGGTAGGCGATGTCGGTCTCCAGTTGGTTGGTTTGAGCCGGGAGAGGCTCGATTATTGGGTACGGATCTGTTTCAGGAGCCCTTGGACAAGGTCAGGATTATTCAGGATAGACTTCGTACAGCTCAGTCCAGACAGAAGAGTTATGCAGAACGCAAGGTCAGAGATGTTGCTTTCATGGTTGGGGAGCGGGTATTGCTCCGGGTGTCGCATATGAAGGGCGTGATGAGATTTGGAAAGAAGGGCAAGCTTAGCCCTAGGTTCATCGGTCCGTTTAAGATTCTTGATCGAGTGAGAGAGGTGGCTTATAGACTTGCATTGCCGCCGAGCTTATCAGCCGTGCATCCAGTATTTCATGTGTCCATGCTCCGGAAATATCACGACGATCCATCCCACGTGTTAGATTTCAGCACTGTCCAGTTGGACAAGGACTTGTCTTATGAGGAGGAGCCGGTAGCTATTCTAGACCGGCAGGTTCGTCAGTTGAGATCGAAGAGTTTTCCTTCTGTTCGTGTTCAGTGGAGAGGTCATCCTCCTGAGGCATCAACTTGGGAGTCCGAGTCAGATATGCAGAGCCGTTATCCTCATCTTTTCCCTGACTCAGGTACTTCCTTCTTCTGTCCGTTCGAGGACGAATGGTTGTTTTAAAGGTGGAGAATGTGATGACCGAAAAGGTTACCACTTGTTATAAAAAAAATTCTATGTTCTGAGGCCTTAAAACCTCCTTTGGCATCACCTCGATATGCGTGCACAGTCCGGGCGCGTAGCCGGAAAGCCTAGATGTGAAAATGTGTGAAAAATGATAAATTTTGACTGTAAAATGAGCTAATTTGACTTCAGTCAACATTTTGGGTAAATGGACCCGAACCCGTGATTTGATGGTCCCGGAGGGTCCGTATGAAAATATGGGACTTGGGCGTATGCCCGGAATCGAATTTTGAGGTCACAAGCCCGATAAATGAATTTTCAAAGAAAATTATTTTCTGAAATTGTTTAAAGAAAATTGAAATGAAATTTGATTAGAACATGATGGTATCTGGCCCATATTTTGGTTCCGGCGCCCGGTACAGGTCTTATATATGATTTAAGACATTTCTATAAAATTTGGTGAAAACGGATGTCATTTGACGTGATTCGGACCTAAATTGCTAAAGTTGATGTTTTAAGAAGTTTGAGAAAGTTCTATGATTTTGAGGTTTAATTCGTTGTTATTGAGGTTATTTTGGTAATTTTATTACACCAATAAGTTCGTAAGATGTTTTTGAGATTATGTGTATATATGGTTTGGAGCCCGAGGGCTCGGGTTAGTTTTGGATAGGCCACGGGGTGCATTTTTAACTTAGAAAAATTGCAGGTTTTCAGCTGTGCATAGCAGGCCTGCAGGCTTCGCATTTGCGAAGACTGGCTTACAAATGCGAGCGTCTTGTCACAATTGCGAAGAAAGCCCAGGCCAGCTCCCTATCGCAAATGCGAGATTATCTCCACAATTGTGAAGTTTGCCATTTGGCCAGTGATCGCAAATGCGATGTTGTGGTTGCAATTCCCAAGTCGCAAATGCGACAGGTTGATCGCAAATTCGAAAGTCCAGTTTTCCCTGAAGGGTTCGCAAATGCGAGCTCTGTTTCGCAATTCCCAAGCTAGCAGAGGTCGGGTTCACAATTGCGAACCCCTGTTCGCATTTCCCATACCTGTGACCTGCAACTTTATACTTAGACGATTTTAAACCCATTTTTCACATCTTTTCAAAACACAAACTCCTTTGGGCGATTTTCCAAGAACACCTCTTCTTCCAAATCGATTGTAAGTTAATTTAACTCATTTCCTTCAATCATTAACATCTTTTAACATGATTTCAACTTAAACTCAAAGATTTTCATGGGGGAAATTGGGAGTTTTGGGTAAAACCTAGGTTTTTCAAAAATTAGGGATTTGGACCTCGATTTGGGTTCGTGGGGGAATGGGTAATCGGGTTTTGGTTCGAACCTCGGGTTTTGACTATGTGGGCCCGGGGCGATTTTTGACTTTTTGGGTAAAACTTTGGAAAACTCATTTTCATGCATTGGGGTTGATTCATTTAGCGTTTATTGATGTAATTAAATAATTTGTGACTAGATACGAGCGAATTGGCGGTGGAATTAAGGGGTAAAACTATAATTGAACCTTGAGTTGTGTTCGTGGTATCGAGGTAAGTGTTTGGTCTAACCTTAGCTTGAGTGATTAGGAGTTGAGTCCTACTTGCTATGTGGTAATTGATGAGTACGACGTATAGGCATGGTGACGAGTATCTATATGTTGGTGTCTAGCATTACCGTGAGTCTTTATATTATAAATATCTTGATTTCGTTGTATCTTTCATGCCTTGGTGATGATTTCTAATTGTTGTGAAAGGTTTGTGAAAGGAATTGCGTCCTTTGAACATCGAGGAGCATTGGCTCAAGTTATATTACGAAATGTGAAAGTATATGAGATGATTGAACCCTTTGGAGCATTGGCTCAAGTGGTAAAGTGAGTTATGAAATAAAAGTGAAAGAAAGAGAAAGAGTTATTAAATTGTTCCCTTGCCGGGATATTGTTGCTTTGTTGGTTATCTCCCTTGTCGGGATGGTGATATTAGTGATGTTATTCCCTTGCCGGGATTTAATTGTTTAATTGTTGTTCCCTTGCCGGGATTCCTATTATGATTTTGTTTATTCCCTTGCCCCTTTGTTTGTGATTGTTGTTTGGGTGAGGAAGAGTGTTAAAGCACGAAGAGTGATGCCGTGCATTGTTTGTTATTGTGAGGAAAAAGTGTAAAACACGAAGGGTGATGTCGTGCCGCACGATGTACCATTATGTGCCGATTTTATTGATTATATGATGAGGAAAGGAGAGTAAAAGCACGAAGGTTGATGTCGTGCACATTTTTATCATATGATTGCTTTGGTGAGGATGAGAGTAAAAGCACGAAGGGTGATGTCGTGCACACTTTTATTATATAATTGCTTGGTGAGGACGAGAGTAAAAGCACGAAGGGTGATGCCATGCAATTGTTGATTTCTGATTCTTTGTTGATATTCGAGCCATGTTGTTTTTTTCTTTACTTAATGCCTTGTTATTCAGAACTGTTATCTCCCCCACAACATGTTCTCCCCTCTTACATTGATTGGTTATTTCTGTATTTCTTTTTCCGTTGTACATATTGGAACTGCATAGGTTTATTTGGTAGTCTGGTCCTAGCCTCGTCACTACTTCGCCGAGGTTAGGCTAGACATTTACCAGCACATGGGGTCGGTTGTACTGATGCTACACTCTACACTTATATGCAGATACCGAAGCAGCACTGGGTCAGCAGCAGTAGCTTGGGAGCCAGCCTTTAGTCCACCGAGATTCTGAGGTAGTCCTGCAGGCATTCGTAGGCCCGACGTCTCTTCTATCTGTTATTTTGTTCTGTTATCATTGTATCCGAGACAGACAGTGTTCCTTATTTCAAACGTTTGTATGTAGTAATCATAGATAGTCCATGAATGTGTTGACACCAGTTTCTGGGTAGAGGCATATGTTGATTTCCGTATTATTTTGGCTTATTTTGTTTATGTCTTCCGCTTAATCTCATATTCCACTTTTATTTAAATGCTTATCACCTGTTAATGTAAGTAGTTAAAAGGATTAAAACAAAGGAGTAAAGAATTTTCTAAATTTCGTGGCTTGCCTAGCTTCTACGAGTAGGCGCCATCACGACTCCCGAGGGTGGAAAATCCGGGTCGTGACAAGTTGGTATCAGAGCTCTAGGTTACATAGGTCTCACAATTCACGGACAAGCTTAGTAGAGTCTAAGGGATCGGTACGGAGATGTCTGTATTTATCCCCCGGAGGCTACAGAGTTAGGAAAACCTCACATTTGTTTTTCCTCGTCGTGCGGTTTTGTTTCTCAATGCTAATTGAACTTCTACTCAGTTCTTTCGCAGATGGAGAGGACACGCGCTTCCTCATCCACCGCTCAGTAGCCCGAACCCCCAGCAGCAGCTCCCACGAGGGGCAGAGGATGAGGCCGAGGCTGTGCCAGAGGCCGAGGTAGGGGCAGAGCTCAGCCTCGAGCAGCAGCCTCAGGTTGATTTTGATGACGAGGCTCCGGCCACAGCAGTTCCGGTAGGCCCAACTCAGGTCCCAGAGGGGTTTATTGCTACCCTAGTTCTTTAGGATGCTCTGGTCCGTTTACTGGGCCTCATGGAGAGTGTCACCCGAGCAGGCTTGCTTCCTGTAGCACCTGCCGTCTCTCAGGCTGGAGGAGGGCCCCAGACTCCTGCTACTTGCACTCTGGAGCGGGTAGCTCCTCAGATTCAGACTCCAGCGGTTCAGCCAGTTGGAGCAGTACAGCCGGGTGTTGTAGCTCAGACCGGTGATGGAGCAACTATGTTTACCGATGCTTTGTAGAGGCTGGATAGGTTTACCAAGCTCTTCACTACTACGTTCAGCGGTGCATCTACTGAGGATCCCCAGGATTATCTAGACAGCTGCCACAAGGTTCTCAGGAACATGGGTATTGTTGAGACCAATGGGGTCGATTTTGCTACATTTCGCTTGTCTAGATCAACCAAGACTTGGTGGAGGGATTTCTGTTTGGCTAGACCAGCTGGATCTCCAGCCTTGACTTGGGAGCAGTTTACACATCTATTTTTGGAGAAGTTTCTCCCTATTACTCAGAGAGAGGCCTATTGGAGGCGGTTTGAGCGCTTTCAGCAGGGTTCTATGACTGTTACCCAGTATGAGACCAGGTTCATCGATTTGGCTTGCCATGCTCTCATCATAATTCCCACCCACCGAGAGAGAGGGTAAGGAGGTTTATTGACGGTCTTATTCAGCCGATTCATCTTCAGATGGCTAGATAGGCTGGGAGTGAGATTACTTTTCAGGAGGCGGCCAATGTGGCCCGTAGAGTTGAGATGGTTCTGTCATAGGGAGGCGGTCATGGGTCAGACAAGAGGCCCCGTCATTCAGGCCGATTCAGTGGTACCTCATCTGGAGGTCGAGTTCGTATGGTAGAGGCCATCCTCCTAGGCCCTTTCAGTCAGTGCTCCAGGTTTCTCATGGTACTTCAGGTGGTCGTGGTCCCTAGATACAGTATTACGATCAGCAGTCTTACAGTGCACCACCAGCACCTATAAGTCCACCACCGCTTCAGAGTTTCCAGGCTCGTCAGCCCCAGCAGTCGAGGGCTTGTTTTACTTGTGGCGACACGAGGCATATTGCTAGGTATTGCCCTCGAGCTTCGAGCAGTTCTCCGCATCAGGGTTCTCTTGCTATGGTTCAGGCCCCAAGTGTTCCACAGGCCACCCAGTCAGCTAGAGGTAGGGGTAGAGGTGCTAGAGGTAGAGGCAGATGTACTAGAGGTGGAGCTCAGGCTGCCAAAGGTAGAGGCCAGCCAGCAGCAGGTCATCCCAGAGAGGTAGTTTAGGGTGGTGGGGCCCAGACCTGATGTTATGCTCTTCCAGCCAGGCCCGAGGCTGAGGCTTCAGATATAGTCATTATAGTTACTATTTTGGTTTATAATAGAGATGCTTCAGTGTTGTTTGATCCAGGGTCTACATACTCGTATGTGTCATCTTATTTTGCACCATATTTGATCATGACTAGTGATTCATTGAGTGTTCCTGTTTATGTGTCTACATCAGTGGGTGACTCTATTGTGGTAGATCGAGTCCATCGTTCTTGTGTAGTTGTGATTGGGGGTCTTGAGACTCGTGTAGATTTATTGCTTTTAGACATGGTTGATTTCGATGTTATATTGGGGATGGAATGGTTATCACCTTACCATGCTATCTTGGACTGTCATGCCAAGACCGTGACCTTAGACTTATCGGATTTGCCCCGTTTAGAGTGGAGAGGGACTCCTGGTCATTCTACCCACAGTATTATCTCGTATGTGACAGCTCGACGTATGGTCGAGAAAGGGTGTTTGGCCTATTTGGCATATGTTCGTGATTCAAGTGCTGAAGTCCCTTCTATTGATTCTGTGCCCGTTATTCGTGAGTTTCCTGAGGTGTTTCCTTCAAACCTGCCGGGTATGCCACCCGATAGGGATATTGATTTATGCATTGATTTGGCTCCAGGCACTCAACCCATTTCTATCCCGACATATTGTATGGCCCTGCCTGAGTTAAAAGAGTTGAAGGAGCAGTTGCAAGACTTGCTTGAGAAGGGTTTCATTAGGCCGAGTGTTTCTCCTTGGGGTACGCCTGTGTTGTTTGTTAAGAAGAAGGACGGATCAAAGAGAATTTGTATTGATTACCGACAGTTGAACAAAGTTACAATCAAGAATAAGTATCCATTGCCGAGGATTGATGATTTGTTTGATCAGCTTTAGGAAGCCAGGGTATTTTCGAAGATTGACTTGAGATCTGGCTACCATCAGTTGAGGATTAGGGTATCCGATGTCCCTAAGACAACTTTCCTCACTCGGTACGGGAATTATGAGTTCTTGGTTATGTCATTCGGGTTGACGAATGCCCCAGCAGATTTTATGGATTTGATAAACCGAGTGTTCGGGCCTTATTTGGATTTGTTTGTGATAGTCTTCATTGATAATATTTTGATATATTCCCGCTGCCGGGAGGAGCACGAGCAGCATCTTGGAGTGGTTCTTCAGACCTTGAGGGATAGTCAGTTGTATGCTAAGTTCTCGAAGTGTGAGTTCTGATTGAGTTCAATTACATTTCTGGGTCATGTTATATCAGCAGAGGTTATTCAGGTTGATCCGAAGAAGATTGAGGCAGTCAAGAACTGGCCTAGGCCAGCATCAACTACAGAAATTCAGAGTTTCTTGGGATTGGCAGGCTACTATCGGCGGTTCGTGGAGGGGTTTTCATCCATCGCAGCCCCGATGACCAGGTTGACCCAGAAGGGTGCCTAGTTCAGATGGTCGGACGAGTGTGAGGCGAGCTTTCAGAAGCTCAAGACAGCTCTGACTACGACACCGGTGTTGGTTCTGCCTACAGGTTCGGGGCCTTAATCAGTCTATTGTGATGCATCTCGTATTGGACTTGGTGCAGTGTTGATGCAGGATGGCAAGGTCATTGCCTATGCTTCGCGACAGTTGAAGATTCATGAGAAGAACTATCCGGTTCATGATTTAGAGTTGGCAGCCATTGTTCACGCATTAAAGATTTGGAGGCATTATCTGTATGGCGTGGCATGTGAGGTGTTCACGGATCACAAGAGTCTTCAGCATTTGTTCAAGCAAAAGGAGTTGAATTTGAGGCAGAGGAGGTGGTTGGAGTTGTTGAAAGACTATGATATCACTATCTTATATCACCCGGGAAAGGCCAATGTGGTGGCCGATGCTTTGAGTAGGAAGTCAGTTAGTATGGGCAGTCTTGCTTATATTCCGTCGGTGAGAGACCGCTTCCTTTGGATGTTCAGGCTTTGGCCAATCAGTTCGTGATGTTGGATGTTTCTGAGCCCAGCCGTATGTTAGCTTGCACGGTCGCTCGCTCTTCATTATTGGAGCGTATCCGAGATTGGCATTATGATGATCCCCATTTGTGTGTCCTTAGAGACACGGTACAGCACGGAGGTGCCAAGCAGGTTACCTTAGATGATGATGGAGTTTTGAGATTGCAGGGTCGAGTTTGTGTGCCTAATATGGATGGGCTTCGAGAGTTGATCTTAGAGGAAGCCCATAACTCCCGGTACTTTATTCATCTGGGAGCTGCAAAGATGTATTAGGATTTGCGGCAGCATTATTGGTGGCATAGAATGAAGAAGGATATCGTTGTATATATGGCTCGGTGTTTGAATTATCAGCAGGTTAAGTACGAGCATCAGAGGCCTAGTGGTTTATTTCAGAGGAGTGAGCTTCTCGAGTGGAAGTGGGAGCGGATCACTATGGATTTCGTTGTTGGACTCCCGCAGACTCGAAGGAAGTTCGATGCAGTAGGGGTCATTGTTGATAGGCTGACCAAATTAGCATATTTCATTCCTATGGCAGTCTCCTATTCATCCGAGAGGTTGACTGAGATCTATATCCGGGAGATTGTTCGCCTTCATGGTGTGCCCATGTCTATCATTTCGGACCGAGGTACGTAATTTACCTCGCGGTTCTGGAGAGCAGTCCAGCGAGAGTTGGGCACTCAGGTTGAGTTGGGCACAACATTTCATCCTCAGACGGACGGGCAGTCCGAGCGGACTATTCAGATTCTTGAGGATATGCTCTGAGCTTGTGTTATTGACTTTGGAGGCTTGTGGGATCAGCTTTTGCCTTTAGCAGAGTTTGCCTACAACAACAGCTACCAGTCGAGTATTCAGATGGCTCTGTATGAGGCTTTGTATGGTAGGTGATGTCGGTCTCCGGTTGGTTGGTTTGAGCTAGGGGAGGCTCGGTTGTTGGGTACGGATCTGGTTTAGGAGGCCTGGGACAAGGTCAGGATTATTCAGGATAGGCTTCGTACAGCTCAGTCCATGCAAAAGAGTTATGCAGACCGCAAGGTTCGAGATGTGGCTTTTATGGTCGGTGAGCGGGTGTTGCTCTGAGTGTCGCCTATGAAGGGCGTGATGAGATTTGGGAAGAAGGGAAAGCTTAGCCCTAGGTTCATTGGTCCATTTTAGATTCTTGATCGAGTGGGAGAGGTGGCTTATAGGCTTGCATTGCCTCAAAGCTTATCAGCCGTGCATGCAGTGTTTCATGTGTCCAAGCTCCGAAAATATCACGGCGATCCATCCCACGCATTTCAGCACTGTCCAGTTGGACAAAGACTTGTCTTATGAGGAGGAGTCGGTAGCTATCCTAGACCGGCAGGTTCGTTAGTTGAGATTGAAGAGTTTTCCTTCGGTTCGTGTTCAGTGGAGAGGTCAGCCTCCTAAGGCATCGACCTGGGAGTCCGAGTCCGATATGCGGAGCCGTTATCCTCATCTTTTCCCTGACTTAGGTACTTCCTTTTTCTATCCATTCGAGGACGAACGGTTGGGTCATCACTTGTTTTAAAACGAAATTCTGTGTTCTGAGGCCTTAAAAACCTCTTTTGGCATCACCTCGATTTGCATGTGCAGTCCGGGCGCGTAGCCGGAAAGCCTAGATGTGAAAATCTGTGAAAAATGATAAATTTTAATTGTAAAATGAGCTAATTTGACTTCGGTCAATATTTTGGGTAAACGGACCCGGGCCCGTGATTTGACAGTCCTGGAGGATCCGTATGAAAATATGGTATTTTGGCGTATGCTCAGAATCGAATTTCGAGGTCCCAAGCCTGAGAAATGAATTTTCAAAGAAAATTATTTTCTGAAATTGTTTAAAGAAATTTGAAATGAAATTTGATTAGAACATGATGGTATCGGGCCCGTATTTTGGTTCCGGCGCCCGGTACAGGTCTTATATTTGATTTAAGACATTTCTATAAAATTTGGTGAAAAACGGATGTCATTTGACATGATTTGGATCTAAATTGCTAAAGCTGATGTTTTAAGAAGTTTGAGAAAGTTCTATGATTTTGAGGTTTAATTCGTTGTTATTAAGGTTATTTTGGTGATTTTATTACACGAATAAGTTCGCAGGATATTTTTGAGGTTGTGTGTATATATGGTTTAGAGCCCCGAGGGCTCGGGTGAGTTTTGGATAGGCCACAGGGTGCATTTTTAACTTAGAAAAATTGCAGGTTTTCAGCTGTGCTCGCAAATACGATGTCGCAAATGCGAGCGGCTTGTCGCAATTATGAAGAAAGCCCAGGCCAGCTCCCTCTCGAAAATGCGAGATTATCTTCGCAATTGCGAAGTTTGCCATTTGGCCGGTGATCGCAAATGTGATGATGTGGTCGCAATTCCCAAGTCGCAAATGCGACAGGTTGATCGCAAATGCGAAAGTCCAGTTTTCCCTAAACGGTTCGCAAATGTGAGCCCTGTTTCGCAATTCCAAAGCTAGCAGAGGTCGGGTTCGCAATTGCGAATACCTGCGACCAACAACTTTATACTTAGACGATTTTAAACCCATTTTTCACATCTTTTCAAAGCACAAACTCCTTTGGGCGATTTTCCAAGAACAACTCTTCTTCCAAATCGATTGTATGTTAATTTTAACTCATTTTCTTCAATCATTAACATCTTTTAACATGATTTCAACTTAAAATCAAAGATTTTCATCGGGGAAATTGGGAGTTTTGGGTAGAACCTAGGTTTTTAAAAAATTGGGGATTTGGACCTTGATTTGAGGTCCGATTTCAAAACAAATTATATATTTGGGTTCGTGGGGGAATGGGTAATCGGGTTTTTGTTCGAACCTCGGGTTTTGACCATGTTGGCCCGTGGGCGATTTTTGACTTTTTGGGTAAAACTTTGAAAAACTCATTTTCATGCATTGGTGGTGATTCATTTAGCGTTTATTGATGTAATTAGGTAATTTGTGACTAGATATGAGCAAATAGGCAGTGAAATCAAGGGGTTAAGCTATAATTGAACTTGAGTTGTGTTCGTGGCATCGAGGTAAGTGTTTGGTCTAACCTTAGCTTGAGGGATTAGGAGTTGAGTCCTACTTGCTATGTGGTAATTGATGAGTATGATGTATAGGCATGGTGACAAGTATTTATACGTTGGTGTCTAGCATGACCGTGAGTCTTTATATTGTGAATATCTTGATTTTGTTGTATCTTTCATGCCTTGGTGATGATTTCTAATTGTTGTGAAAGGTTTGTAGAAGGAATTGCATCCTTTGAACATCAAGAAGCATTGGCTCAAGTTATATTACGAAATGTGAAAGTATATGAGATGATTGAACCCTTTGGAGCATTGGCTTAAGTGTTAAAGTGAGTTATGAATTAAAAGTGAAAGAAAGAGAAAGAGTTATTAAATTGTTCCCTTACGGGGATATTGTTGCCTTGTTGGTTATCTCCCTTGCCGGGATGATGATATTATCGATGTTGTTCCCTTGCAGGGATTTAATTGTTTAATTGTTGTTCCCTTGCCAGGATTCCTATTATGATTTTGTTTATTCCATTGCCCCTTTGTTTGTGATTGTTGTTTGGGTAAGGAAGAGTGTTAAAGCACGAAGAGTGATGTTGTGCATTGTTTGTTATTGTGAGGAAAGAGTGTAAAGCACGAAGGGTGATGCCGTATCGCACGATGTACCATTCCGTGCCGATTTTATTGATTATATGGTGAGGAAAGGAGAGTAAAAGCACGAAGGGTGATGCCGTGCACATTTTTATCATATGAATTTTTTGGTGAGGACGAGAGTAAAAGCACGAAGGGTGATACCGTGCACACTTTTATTATATAATTGCTTGGTGAGGAAGAGAGTAAAAGCACGAAGGGTGATACCGTGCAATTGTTGATTTCTGATTCTTTGTTGATATTCGAGCCATATTGTTTCTTTCTTTACTTGATGCCTTGTTATTCGGAACTGTTATTTCCCCCACAACATGTTCTCCCCTCCTACATTGAATGGTTATTTATGTATTTCTTTTTCCGCTGTACATATTGGAACTGCACAGGTTTATTTGGTAGTCTGGTCCTAGTCTCGTTACTACTTCGCCGAGGTTAGGCTAGACACTTACCAACAGATGGGGTCGGTTGTGCTGATGCTACACTCTGCACTTATGTGCAGATACCAGAGCAGCACTAGGTTAGCAGCAGTAGCTTGGGAGCCAGCCTTCAGTCCACCGAGATTCCGAGGTAGTCCTACAGGCGTTCGCAGGCCCGACGTCTCTTCAATCTGTTATTTTGTTCTGTTATCATTGTATCCGAGACAGACAGTGTTCCTTCTTTCAAACATTTGTATGTAGTAATCATAGATAGTCCGTGAATGTTGTGACACCAGTTTTTGGGTAGAGGCATATGTTGATTTCTGTATTATTTTGGCTTATTTTGTTTAAGTCTTCCGCTTAATCTCATATTCCGCTATTATTTAAATGCTTATCACCTGTTAATTCAAGTTGTTAAAAGGATTAAAACAAAGGAGTAAAGAATTTCTAAATTTCGTGGCTTCCCTAGCTTCTACGAGTAGGCGCCATCACGACTCCCGAGGGTAGGAAATCCGGGTCGTGACATCTGCAGTGGGTAAATCCTTCTCGGAAGCAATCAAAATGGGGGAAATGGTTGAGAATAGTCTTAAAATAGGCAAAATTATAAGTCAAGCAGTTCTCAAAGTTGCAATTCATGCTGTCTAGTTTGAATCTGATAATTTTAGTGGCACGAATGAGATGGATGAAGAAATCATGATGACATCAGGGTCGAGAAGAGGTCCTAGGAGAACGTCTCGAAAGTATGACCAACCTCGTTTGTTTTCCGATAACTCCCCTGAGCATTACTATCCCCCTCAGAAGCCACAACACTCTGTCGCTCCACCTCAGTATGTTGTCCAGCTACCAAAACTCCCCAGAAGGCAAGCACGAGCACTGTAAAATCTCCACCAGCCTCCACAAAATTTTCAAGTGTCCTATAACCCACATCCAAGCCAGGGGTATAAGGGGGAAGAAAGGTTGAAAGATAATTTTACACCAATAGGAGAGTCCTATGCCAGCTTGTTTGAGAAATTAAAGCATGATGACATGATTGCACTTATTCCTCCAAATCATGTGGACCCACGTACGAGAAGATTTGACCCTTCTAAAAGGTGTGAATCCCATTCCAATGCCCAGGGGCACAATGTTAAAAGCTGTCGGGATTTGAAAAGAGAAATAAAAAGGATGATCCAGGAAAACCTGATTGTGATCCAAGACAGTGACACCCAGAATATCACACAGAATCCTTTACCTGCACATGATGATGCACACTTTGTGGGGATGATGCCTGGTGACATGGAGTATGAGAATCCTCTCGGGAACTTGCCGACTGAAATTGGAGAAGGCCATGGTACTCTGATGAGCAAATTTGTGGCTAAATGTCAAGCTTAGTGATTGAAAAGTCATTCTCTCATCATAAGAGAGAAATCTTGGTAACTTGTTTTGATATTTTTTTCTATTATCTGGGTTATTTCAGGGTTGTGATCCAGATTTTATTTGTTTTTTTGAGTCAAACCCTTCTATCGTTCTATTCTATTTGTATGAGTCATGTCTGTATGTTTTTGCTGCTATTTTCATTATCCGAGTTATTTTAGGGTTGTAACTCGGATTTTAGGTTGCTTGTTTAGTTGTCAAACCCTTCCATCCTTATTCAATAAAATACAGTTTGTCCTTTCATATCATTATATTCCTAGTTCTTTTCTCGCTAGTTCTAATGACATGACATGCATGCGGAAATTTTGGCTAGATCTTAGAAACTGATTTAATCTGGAATTGGGTAAAAAAAACACTTTTGAGGATGAATAAAGAGTTGAAGTACTTTGGAATTAAGGTCGAGTAAAATTCACATTCAAATCATCGTGAAGATCGGGCTTGAGGATGTTTAATCAATTGAAGTTTGTTGGAAAGTTTGACATTAAGGGATAGAAAGTGTCTCGTGACTACGAAACACCAAGAAGACAGGTATGTTCATCAATGATGTGATCGCAACAGGATACTATAATTGGCTGTCTCGAGGCTGGGAGACCCTTTTTTTACTATCCAAACACTTTATACCCTGTGTCACCCCTTTGAGCCTGTGTTATTTTTCTTTGACTACCCTCTTTTGGAATCAAGTTTAGAGTTAAAAGTCTAATAAAGAATGAAAATGAAAAAAAATGATGGAAAAATAAAAGTCCATGTCCCAAGAGTACAAACTGGGGCAATTCTTAGAAAGTTAAAGTGAAAAAAAAAAAAAAGAATTGTCAAAGGTCCATGCCCTCAAAAATAGAAGCTGGGGCAAACAAAAAAAAGAAATAGAAAAAAGAAAAAGAAAAGGAAAAAGAAAAACAGAAAGAAAAATGAAAAAATTAGTTAGGTTAGATGTTTGAACTACGTTTGACCTGATTCCTTTAAAAAATGATACGTAGGCAGCCTCACGGTTCGGTCTAACCAAATAAGAATTTAAAGAAAAAAAGAACAAAAAAAATGAAAAATCCCAAAAAATCCCCAATATCTGAAACTGGGACAAAGATTTTATTTTACTTTTGAAAGAATCGATTCCAAGAGTTGTAAGTCTACAACCCCCTTTACTTTGAGTCTATTTTGAGCCTTCATGACGTCCTTTCTTTTCAACCCTGTCCAAAATCTTCCAAATAAAGACCTCCTGATCAGCCCTCAAGAATACCAAGAGACGCATGCAATGAGCAACAGTGGTCACACGATATAGAACACTGTCAAGTTGCTCACTCAAAAAAAAGAGAAAGAAAAAATGAGAGAGTCTTATTAGTGAAAACTCTCACGGGCACTGTAAGACGACGGTAAGTAGAGATAAATAAATGAGAGAGACTTGTTGGGGAAAACCCCTCGAGGCACCACTAGCCGCATGTGAGTCGTGAAGCTGATGCAAAGGATTGGCATGAACAAGCCCAACTTCAAGGGTCATAAGAATGGTAAAAAGGAAGATTGGATTAGTTTGATAGATCAGGCCGTTGAGTCCAAAATGCATGTCATGACCATTAATGCTAGTAATTGAAAAAAAAAAAAACTCTTTTTTCTGTCCTTCCGACAGGGGCATTTCTTGTTAATACTGTTTCTTTGCATCATTATATCCATCACGCCAAGTCAGTCCTTCTCAAAACAAGCAAGAAAAGATTTTAAAATCTGCTACCAGTTTTTTAGTTGCACAAAATAAATTTGGCCAGCACACTCAGTTGTTACAGTCAACATGCCTTAAGGATTCATGCAAAAGCTCCCCTCAAGACTCTTATCAACCCACTTGGCGCAAGCAAAGATAACTTGTGATTCTCTCTGACAGATAAATTGCTCAAAGAGCAGGAAGTCATTCAAGATATCAAAAAAGGTCACTTAAGCAAAGATCTCCAGTTGGGATAAGGCTATTTGAGTTGCAAATACAAATGGTAATGAGTGTAAAACAATCAGAGTCTGTGCAGAACAAAAGTCTCTTGAGACCGACTCAAGATGATTGAGCAAAAGCCAAACTGCTCAAGACTCAAGGCCACAAACCGACCACCATTTTCAAAATTGACAAATTTTTCTTTGTATGAAATAGGAACAAAGCAGTGCAAGGAAAGTGATTCAAAAAGAAAAAAGAAAGAAAAAAGAAAAACAAAAAGAAAAGAGAAGAAAAAAAGAAGAAGAGAAGAGCAGACAAAGGGAAGTTTCTCAAATCTTTGCCTTTATTTGTCTTTCTATTGTGCATTAAATCTTGCCATTGATCTTCACATTTTTTCCTCCTAGGATAGGAAACCTAGTCTGATGAATTTTCTCCTAGGATCAAAATCTTAGTCTGATATATCTTTCTCCTAAGATAGGAAACCAAGTCTGATGAATTTTCTCTTATGATCGAAATCTTAGTCTGATAAATCTTTCTCCTAAGATAGAAGACCTAGTCTGATGAACTTTCTCCTAGGATAGAAATCTTAGTCTGATGAGGCTTTCTCCTAAGATAACAAAAGAAGAAGAAAAGAGACCTAATCTGATGAACTTTCTCCTAGGATCAAAATCTTAGTCTGATGAATTTTTCTCCTAAGATAGAACACCTAGTTTGATGAACTTTCTCCTAGGATAGAAATCTTAGTCTGATGAATCCTTCTCCTAAGATACCAAAAAAAAGAGAGAGAAAAAAGACCTAGTCTGATGAACTTTCTCCTAGGATAAAGATCTTAGTCTGATGAATCTTTCTCCTAAAATAACAAAATAGGGGACCTAGTCTAATGAACTTTATCCTAGGATCAAATCTTATTCTGATGAACTTTTCTCCTAGGATAGAAATCTTAATCTGATGAATATTTCTCCTAAGATAACAAAAAAGAAAAGAGACCTAGTCTGATGAACTTTCTCCTAGGATCAAAATCTTAGTCTGATGAATCTTTCTCCTAAGATAGAAAACCTAGTCCGACGAATTTTCGCCTAGGATAATAATTTAAAAAAAGGGGGGAAGTCTGAATTTGAAAAAAAAGAGGGGTTATTTTTTTTAGTTTTCTTGAGTTATCAATGTTTAGTTTTCTTGAAATCAGGGGCCCCGCCTGGAGAATAGGGTCAGTTTTTACTTTAGTCAAGCTTAGTTTATAGTTTTTCGCAAGCTCAATCACTTTTAGGAGACGCACATCCTAGTCGAGTCATTAATTCTACTCTCATTATTGCATCCTCCATCAATAGTATAAGTGGTTTACAATATTGATAACAACTCTCAAATTTTTCTAATGCAAACTGGGGCAGAAAATTTCTTTTGTTTTTGTTTGTTTTGATTGCAAGCACCCGCATAAAATAAGGGAACACAGAAAGTTTCAGCAATCAGGTGCCCACCTGGAGAACAAAGGAAGACAGTTCAAGTTTCAAGGGAAGACAGTTTCGAAGGAAGACAGTTCAAGTTCAGCAATCAGGTGCCCACCTAGAGAACAAAGCAGAACGGTTCAAGTTTCAAAAGAAGACAATTCAAGTTTTGGCAATCAGTCACCCACCTGGAAAACAAGGGAACTCACTTTAAAATGCAATTCAAGTCAGCAACAAATGAAGCTTGTGGCAAGAATGCGGGTCAATAAGGGTTCGAAATAACCAAAAGAAGGAGTCTCAATCCAGAATAAAGAAAAAAAAAAGAAAAAGAAAAAAAAAGTGAATCCAAAATGCAGAATTAGAAAAAAGATGGAACTGCTCAAGACGTGGTAAAGGTCATGAGCGCTACATGTCCGGTCTTGATCCGAAAGGTGAAGAAGAATGAACTAGTACCTGCAGCTAGCAAGCGCCAAGGTTCAAATCTAAAGTCCGCATGAAGAACCATACAAGACTCAAGATCAAGCTTCAGAAGACTCATAGATAGGAATCTTTTAACTCGTAGCTGATAAGCTTAGCTAGCCTTTTTCATTTTTTGATTTTTGATGCAATAACAGGACCGCGGATCGGAACCTCGATGGAACGGAACCTCACTCAACTTTCTGACTCATCTCCTCCTCATTTTCCCGAACTACACTGACCCGATTCCTTTATAGTCAAGGATATGTAGGCAACCTCGAAAGCAAGGTTCAGTCAAACTTTTCAAAATGCTTCCCATGGAGTATCCAAACGGGCAAAAATCGCTCATATTTGCTCACTTTATCTTTGCTCGAAAACTCTTCGTGTTCCCAAGCAAAGAGGGACAGCTGTGAGCACGTGATTTTTTCCCGAATAATAATATTCCTACAAAGGTCACAAATGGATTTTTCTTTTGAGTGTTTATTACTTTAGGAATTTATAAATGATTGTTTGGTAATTGTTTACATTTAGTTACAATTTGATGCATATTTAATATTTCAAAAATCATGAGAAATACCCTAAAATGTTCAAATGTCATGCATTGCACTTTTAGGTTGATATTTGTATTTTTAGGCTTAAGTTGTTAGTTAATTGCATAATAGAAAGAAAAATCAAAAAATATTGGCCATTTTTACATTTTTAGTTTTTAGTCTCAAATTAGTAATTTCTTTGCATTACGCTTTAAGTTAATTAATTATTTTTATATTTTTTATAAATAATTAATATGGTTGTACAAATTAGATTTTAGTCTAGTATTTTTAATTAAATTTAGTAGTTAAAAAATCAAGAAAAAGAGAAAAATAAATTAAAAAGGGGGCAACTTTGAACAAGACTCGAAATTGGGCCATGTAATGAGTGAGCCCAAATCTTTCAATACCCCTCTTCACTTAAACTAGCCCATCTCCTTACCCAGCCTAAGAAAAATCGGACTTGAACCCAAATAAGTCTCTGACCCACCCATTTCCCACCAAAAAATCCTAAACCTAGATCCAAAACACTACAAAAAGAAAAATAGACCTAGGGACTCTAAGGACAGAAAAAGGTTGACAGCCGCAGAACAAAAGAAAGACCCAAACCCCCTGACTTCGTCTTCTCCAAACGACCCCCCTTTTCCTCATCTCCGGTGGAGCCCACACCAGCAGCCGTTGCTTCGCCGAAACACCAGATGACCACCAGCTGCTGCTCATCTCCAAATGACCACACACACGTACACCCAGACGAACAGAGAGCAACGATGAGAGAGCGAGAAATTTCTCTTCAAAACATGGGTTCGATCGAGTTCGAGGTGTCGTTCATAGAGCAGTTCTTGTTCCCGTTTGAGTCTGATTGCTGTTTCGAGTTTTGGTTGTAACATTTGCTCGATTTCTGTCCGTGTACTACTGAATATTTCATCAATTGAGAGTTCAATTTTCAGTTTTCATAGTTGCCGAAGTTCTAGTAGTTGGAAAGCAATTTCAGTTATTAAGCAATTTCCAGAAAATAAAAAAATAGTGAAAGTGTTCCGTTTTCTTCTCTTCATTTTCGGACTTTTCTTATATTTTGGAAGTTTGGTTTGTATTTCAGAAAGGAAAATACGAAGTGTTCTATTGGTTTTTCGATTTGTGTTTTTTTTCTATTTCGAGATTTGAGGATGAGAATCGTCTGGTCCGATTGAAGATTTTCGCCAATTCATAGTTCTGATTCATGCTATACGTGGCTGCTGTTCGGGTTCATATTTGAGGTTTCGGTCCAAGTTGTGGTTCTTGTTGCTGCGTTGTAGCTATTTACTTCAGATTTTGTTGCAATCTGTTTGAAATTGTTTTCGGATTCAACATAAGTTGGCTCGTTGAGACGAAAACATTGTCAATTGATGCTCGTTCAAAAGATTTCATAAAACGTGATAGGGTATTTGAGATTGAAATAAACTCCAATTACAAAATGTGAGAACTGAGAAGGCTTAAAGACTATTTCGGTTGCTCGATTCCAGTGTGAACATTGATTCAAATGTGGGTTTGAATCAGTGTTTGGTTGAGTTTCCGGTGCTAATTAGGGGTCTGTCCGCGATTCGTCACATTTTTTAGTGTTAAACATTGAAACAACCAATTTTCCGGCTATATTGAGGTCCAATTCTATCATTCTCTATCCGTTTTGTTCAATCTTAATGTTAATTATTTGCTTGGTGATATGGTTCTGTTGTTTGTGTAATTGGTCTTCATAGTTATTTTTGAATTTGCTCGCTCGGTTGTCTGCTCGTGTTTACTTGAATTGGTTATAGCTGAATATGATTTTGTTACAGTATAGAAATTGGGTTGCTATTCTTCAACTGAACTACGTCAAATTAGATTAAATGGGCTCGGGTATGCATTTCATGTGACCCTGCCATAATAATAATAAAAATAAATATGTTATAAATTCGGGTGTGCATTTCATGTGACCCGACTTCAATTTTTAATATTGTTAAATAAAATAAATATGACGTGAACCGCGGGTGCATTTCATGTAGCGTGGTTTATGATGTGTTTTCAAAAACAAATAAGTGTATGACGATCATGAGTTTTCCTAAAAACATTAAAAGCGGTTAGAAAGTTAAAAATGCTCGTAGGTTTAAAATGTGTAATTAATTAGATAATTAGGCCAATAATAACATTTGAGCGACCGTGCTAAAACCACGAAGCCCGAGAATGCCTAACACCTTCTCCCGGGTTAACAAAATTCCTTACCCGGATTTCTGTGTCCGCGGACTGTAAAATAGAGTCAATCTTTCCTCGATTTGGTATTTAAACCGGTGACTTGGAACACCATAAATTATCCCAAGTGGTGACTCTGATCTAATAAATAATTCTGATTCGATTATTGTCACTTTAATTGAAAAAACTCCCTTATATGCCCTTACGGGGGTAGAAAAAGGAGGTGTGACACTGTGCCCATTGTGATTCCGGGTCTTCAGTAGGCCTTGGCTCAGATCTTATCATTTTGCACTGGCCTAGCTCAGGCGGTTTCAGCCACTACAGCTGCAGCTACTTCTCAGACCGGGGGAGGCAATCAGACTCCCACCGCTCGCACATCGGAGCAGGTCATGCAAGGACTTCAGATGTCGGGGGCACATCCAGCCCAGCCGGTTGTAGCTGCTCAGTACTATGTAGTTCTTGCTATGCCGGAGGATGAGCAGCGTAGGTTGGAGAGGTTTGGTAGACTATAGCCTTCAACCTTCAGTGGTGCAGAGGATGCTTCGTATAACGGGTATTCTGGAGACCAGCGGGGTCGCTTTCACTACTTATCAGTTTTCAGACCTTCACTTGGGGGGAGGCTTTTGAGAGGCGTAGGCCTGTTGGTGCAACACCCTTTACCTGGCAGCAGTTCTCCGTTCTCTTTTTGGAGAAGTATGTGTTGCAGTCCCGCAGAGAGGAGCTGCGTAGGGAGTTTGAGTGGTTGTGTCAGGGAGAGATGACTATGACGCAGTACGAGATGAGTTTCTCCAAGTTAGATCATCATGCTATTTGGATGGTTCCGACAGATAGAGAGAGGATTAGGAGGTTTGTTGATGGCCTCACTTATCAGCTTCGTATTCTCATGACCAAGGAGAGGGTGATTGGTGCTACTTTCGAGAAGGTTGTGGATATTGCCCGTGAGATTGAGTTTGTTCATCGCCAGGAGCGCGAGGAGAGGGAGGCCAAGAGGCCTCGAGGATCTGGTAGTTATAGTGGTGCTCCTTCGAGAGGTTAGTTTCAGCACGGCAGAGGCCGTCCATTCAGGCATGCACAGCCAGCTCACCCAGGTTATCGTGGGGCGTCAGTTCTCATCAGGGCCAGTCATCATTTAGTGCCCTTCTAGCTCAGAGTTTGTCACGTGCTCCATCAGTCCAGGGCTCTTCTATACCGAGCACATCTGCTAGTCACTCCAATGTGAAGGGTTCCCTTCAGTCCCCTTCTCCAGCACCTGGGAGTTATTATGAGTGTGGTGAGACGGGTCATATGTGGAGACAATGACCTCGTTGTCTTGCGAGTTCATCTCAGCAGAGGGGTCAGTCATCAGCTTCAGCGCCAGATACTTCACCACCACCTGCCCAGCCAGCTAGGGGTGGAGGTCAGTTAGCTAGGGGTCGCCCCAGAGGGGAAGGTCGATCAGGAGGCGGTCATGCCCCTTTCTATGCACTTCCAGGCAGACTCGATGCTATTTCTTCAGATGCTATTATTACAAGTATTGTTTCAGTCTGCCACAGAGATGCCTCTCTATTATTATATCCCGGGTCCACCTTTTCTTATGTGTCATCATACTTTGCTCGTTATTTGGGTATGCCCCGTGAGTTTCTTGCTTCACCTGTTCATGTATCTACCCCGGTGGGTGATATTGTTGTTGTTGACCGTGTGTACCGGTCATGTGTGGTAACTATTGGGGGTTTGAAGACCCGAGTGGATCTTTTATTATTGTGTAAGGTGGATTTCAATGTCATTTTAGGCATGGATTGGCTATCTCCGTGTTGTGCTATTCTGGACTATCATGCTAAGACAGTCACATTGGCTATACCGGGTGTGCCACGGATCGAGTGGTAAGATGTGACTGATTATGTTCCCAATAGAGTGATCTCATTCTTGAAAGCCCAGCGTATGGTTGGGAAGGGTTGTCTTTCATATCTAGCCGTTGTGAGGGATGTCGGTGCTGAGACTCCCAGTATTGATTCTGTTCCATGTGTGAGGGATTTTCCCGATGTGTTTCCTGTAGACCTGCCAGGCATTCCACCAGACAGGGATATTGATTTTGGTATTGACCTAGTGTCGGGCACTCAGTCCATTTTTATTCCGTCTTATCGTATGACACCAGCAGAGTTGAAGGAATTAAAGGAGCAGCTTCAGGAACTCCTTGATAAAGGGTTCATTCGGCCTAGTGTGTCACCTTGGGGTGCGTCGGTTATATTTGTGAAGAAGAAGGATAGCACTATGAGGATGTGCATTGATTATAGGCAATTGAACAAGGTAACAATTAAGAACAAGTATCATTTGCCTCACATTGATGATTTATTCGACCAGCTTCAGAGAGCGAGAGTGTTCTCCAAGATTGATCTCCGTTCAGGTTATCACCAGTTGAAGATCAGGGACTCGGATATTCTTAAGACAGCTTTCAGGACCCGATATGGTCATTATGAGTTCTTGGTGTTGTCTTTTGGCCGACCAATGCCCCAACAACGTTCATGTATTTGATGAACAGCGTGTTCTGGCCTTATCTTGACTCGTTTGTCATAGTCTTCATTGATGATATTCTGATATATTTGCGTAGTCAGGAGGAGCACGCAGAGAATTTGAGAGTTGTGTTGCAGAGATTGAGGTAGGAGAAGCTTTATGCAAAATTCTCCAAGTGTGAGTTTTGGCTCAGTTCAGTGGCTTTCTTAGGACACGTGGTGTCTAGTGAGGGTATTCAAGTTGATCCAAAGAATATAGAGGCGGTTTAAAGTTGGCTCAGACCATCCTCAGCAATAGAGATTCACAGTTTTCTTGGTTTGGTGGGTTATTATCGCCGTTTTGTTCAAGGATTCTCATTTATCGCATCGCCCTTGACCAAGTTGACTTAGAAGGGTGCTTCATTTGTATGGTCGGACGAGTGCGAGGAGAGCTTTCTGAAGCTCAAGACAGCTTAGGCTACAACTCCAGTGTTAGTTTTACCATCAGCTTTAGGTTCATATACCGTGTAATGTGATGCTTCGAGAGTTGGTATTGATTGTGTATTGATGTAGGAGGGTAGAGTTATTGCTTATGCTTCTCGTCAGTTGAAGCCCCATGAGAAGAACTACCCCATTTATGATTTAGAGTTGGCTGCCATAGTTCACGCGTTGAAGATTTGGAGGCATTACTTGTATGGTGTGTCTTGTGAGGTGTTTACTGATCATCGTAGCCTCCAGCACTTGTTCAAACAGAAGGATCTTAATTTGAGGCAGTGGAGATGGTTGGAGTTTCTTAAGGATTATGATATCACTATATTGTACCATCTGGGAAAGGCCAATGTGGTGGCCGATGCTTTGAGCCAAAAGGCAATGAGTATGGGGAGTTTGGCATATATTCCAGTTGGGGAGAGACCTCTTGCAGTTGATGTTCAGGCCTTAGCCAATCAGTTCGTGAGGTTAGATATTTCGAAGCCTAGTCGGTATTGGCTTGTGTGGTTTTTCGGTCTTCCTTGTATGATCACACCAGAGAGCGCCAGTGTGATGATCCGTATTTGCTTGTCCTTAAGGACAGAGTTCAGCACAATGATTCCAGAGATGTGACCATTGGTGATGATGGGGTGTTGAGGATGTAGGGCCGGATTTGTGTGCCCAATATGGATGGGCTTCGGGAGTTTATTCTAGAGGAGGCCTATAGCTTACAGTATTCCACTCATCCAGGTGCCGTGAAAATGTATCAGGATCTGAGACAACATTATTGGTGGAGAAAAATGAAGAAAGACATTGTGGGATTTGTAGCTTGGTGTCTTAATTGTCAGCAGGTGAAATATGAACATCAGAGACTGGGTGGCTTGCTTCAGCGGATAGATATTTCAGATTGGAAGTGGGAGAGGATCACTATGGACTTTGTAGTTGGACTTCCATGAACTTTGAGGAAGTTCGATGTTATTTAGATGATTGTGGATCGGCTGACCAAGTCCGCACACTTCATTCATGTGTGTACTACCTATTCTTCAGAGCGGTTGGCAGAGATCTATATCCGGGAGATTGCTCGGTTGCATGGTGTCCCAGTTTCCATTATTTCAGATAGGGGCACTCCGTTTACATCGCAATTTTGGAGGTTTATGCAGCGAGAGTTGGGTACTCAGGTTGAGTTGAGCACAGCTTTTCACCTTCAGATGGACGGTCAGTCTGAGCATACTATTCAGATATCGGAAGACATGTTGCGTGCTTGTGTCATTGATTTCGGAGGGTCATGGGATCAGTTTCTACTGCTTGTGGAGTTTGCTTATAAAACAACTACCAGTCGAGTATTCAGATGGCTCCATATGAGGCTTTGTATGGGAGGAGATGTAGATCTCCAGTTGGTTGGTTCGAGCCCGGTGAGGCTAGACTATTGGGGACAGATTTGGTACAGGATGCTTTGGAGAAGGTAAAGGTGATTCAAGAGAGGCTTCGTACAGCGCAGTCGAGGCAAAAGAGTTATGCTGATAGGAAGGTTCGAGATGTGTCCTATATGGTTGGGGAGAAGGTTCTGTTGAAGGTTTTGCCCATGAAGGGTGTTATGATATTTGGAAAGAAAGGTAAATTGAGTCCTCGGTTCATTAGGCCTTTTGAGGTGCTTCGGAGGATTGGGGAGGTGGTTTATGAGCTTGCTCTGCCACCCAGTTTGTTGAGTGTGCATCTAGTATTTCATGTTTCTATGCTCCGAAAGTATATTGGGGATTCGTCTCATGTTTTGGATTTTAGCACGATTCAGTTGGATGATGATTTGACCTATGATGTGGAGCCAGTAGCTATTTTGGGTCGTCAAGTTCAGAAGTTGAGGTCAAAAGATATAGCCTCAGTGAAAGTGCAGTGGAGAGGTCAGCCCGTGGAGGAGGCTACCTGGGAGATCGATGGGGAGATGTGGAGCAGATATCCTCACTTGTTTGAGGCTTCAGGTATGTTTCTTGACTCGTTCGAGGATGAACGTTTGTTTAAGTTGCGGAGGATGTGACGACCCGGCCAGTCGTTTTATGAGTTATCGCTCCATTTTCACCATTTCTGCTTCTTTATGCTTTGTTATCCGTGTTTGGTGGTATTGGGTTGGTCGGATCGAATCCGGAATGATTTTGGTAAGGTTTGAGACACTTAGTCTCTTTTGAGGAAGCTTAAGTTGGAAAAGTCAACCGGATGTTGATTTATGTGTTAGAGGGCTCGGATATGAGTTTCGATGATTCGGATAGCTCTGGGAGGCGATTTGGGACTTAGGAGCACGATCAGAATGAGTTTTGGAGGTTTGGAGTAGATTTAGGCTTCAATTGGCGAAGTTGATATTTTGGCAATTTCCGGTTGGTAGGCGAGATTTTTATATATGGGTAAGAATGGAATTCCGAAAGTTGCAATAGTCCCGTTGGGTCAGTTGGGATGTGTGTGCAAAATTTCAGGTCATTCGAACGTGGTTTGGTTGGGTTTTTGATCAAAAGCGGAATTCTGAAGATTTTAGAAAGTTAGGCTTGAATCCGATGTGTTTTGGTTGATTTGATGTTGTTTGAGGTGTTTTGAAGATTGGAACAAGTTTCGGTAAGGTATTGGATATGTTTGTGCTTTTGGTTGAGGTCCCGGGGGCCTCGGGGTGATTTTGGATCGTTGACGGGAAGTTTGAGGAATGTTTGCAACTGATGAACTTTTTCTACTTCTGGTATTTCCGCACCTGCGGATTGGGGACCGCAGGTGCAACGCTGCACGTGCGGGAGATCGGCCGCAGAAGCGAAAAAAGGGCTTGAGGAGCAGGAACCGCAGAAGCTACTAAGAGGACTGCATCTGTGAACTCGCAGATGCGGATAATGGATCGCAGATGCGGAAATGGGAGTTTAAGTGAGGACCACAGATGCGGTGGTTTTTGACCGCAGATGCAGTATCACAGAAGCGGAAATATAGCCGCAGATGCGAAAATGTCTGGGCAAAAGATATAAATTGTGGCCTTCGCGAAATTTGAGCTATTTCGCCATTTTTTTACTTCGGCCTTGGAGCTTTTTGGGTGATTCAAAAGAGGGATTTCAAGGGAACTTCATTGAGGTAAGGAATTTGGACCTAAAACTCGTTCATATGCTATTATTACACGGATTAGAGCTAGAAATCATGGAAATTAAGGGTGAAAATTGGGGAAACTAGGGCTTGGAAACTTAGACCTTTGCTTGGGGATTTGAAGGACCATTTGAAGTCGGATTTCAGAACTTTTGATATGTATGAACTCGAGGGGAGATGAGGAATCTATTGCTGTAAAAATTATCGAATTCCGAGACATGGGCCCAGGGGTCGGGTTTTGGTAATTTCGGGATTTGTGTCGTATTTTGATTATTTTCGCTTGGGCTTCGTTCCCTTAGCATATTTTGACGTCCTCGTTCTGATTTTGTATAGATTCGACGCGAGTGGAGGCCAATTCAAGGGGCAAAGGCGTTGTGAGTTAGAGATTTGACTGGTTCGAGGTGAGTAATGATTGTAAATGATGTTCTGAGGGTATGAAACCCCGGACTTGCACATCGTGGTGCTATATTGAGGTGATGCACACGCTTGATGATGAGCATGGGGTCGTGCACTGTTGGGGATTGTGACTTAGTCCGTCCCGAATGACTATTTTACCGCGTATTCGACTGAAATCTATTTTCTATCATCATGATTTGGGCGGAATGCCATATATTTGGGCCTTGTGCCAACTATTTGAACCCTTCGGGATTTTTACTGGTATTTTTCTCAGTGTTTTGACCTTATACTTGAGCTCTGTCATGTTATATTTCACTATTTTCGTACTCGGCCATGTTTTACTCTATTTTAACACTTACGTGATCTTTTAAATGATATTTTGGGCTGAGAATCACTATTTTACTATTTCCCGAGTGGCTTGCAAGGATTTTGGCTGAGTAAGGCCGAGGGCCTATGTTGTGAGGAAACATTTGACACTAATTATGAGGCCGAGGGCCTGAGATATGTACGCCACGAGGTGACTTGTTTGATATGAGGCCGAGGGCCTAGTGATGATGCCATGAAGTGGCTTAATATTGTGCTTGGTCCGTAAGGGGACCCTCCAAGAGTTTGTACACCCCCAGTGAGCGCGGGTACCCATTGTGATGTGAGATTGAGCCTGAGGGGCTGATATTGTTCTATGTGATTGCCCGAGGGGCTGGTATTGTTCTGAAATGTTGCCTGAGGGCCGGATTTGTTGATACTATGCCTGAGGGGCGAACCTTTATGTGTTTATTTTCATAATTGACTATCCATTACCTGCTTAATTGTTGGAAAAAGGGGCTTTTCATGAAACTACATTTGATATAAAGGATTTCTGCCTATCTTTCACTGATTCACTAATTTTTAAATGGTTTTACTGCTTCATTATAGAATGCTTTGTGCTTTACGTGATTTCTTGCTTTCAGTTTTTATTTACATTTGTTACTCATTGAGTTGGAGTACTCACTTTACTCCTTGTATCCCGTGTGTAGATTCAGGCATTGCTGCGGACATTCGGAGTTCACGAGGTAGCTGCTTGGCGTCCGCAGTCCCGTGTTTCTCCCTCTTTGTCATTTCTATCTCTTTTTAGACGTTTGTAATAGTTATAGACTTATCGAACTTGTAGTAGGATTTATAGATGCTCATGACTAGTGACACCTCGGTTTCGGGCTGTGTTGGGGTTATTTTCCGCAAATTATGTTTTTAACTACTTAAACCTTGGTTTAATTGATTATGCTTATTGTTGTTTCTAAATGTTTAACTGCTTAAAGATTGAACTAGGAGTAGTTGGCTGGCCTTGTCTTCACGAGAGGCGCCATCACGACCGGGTCCGGGTTAGGATCGTGACACTATGGGTCCATGCTGAGGCCCAACGAGATATATACAAGGGTTTATGGGAGGCAGGGAGCATTCCTAAGGCCGCTTTTGAAGATGCTCGGGCAAAGGCACGCGAGGCTCGTCTTGCTTACGGTTACGACCTACAACACCAGAGGCGGGTGAGGGTGCTGAGATTGAAGATGGACTTCCTTCTGATGACGACAATGCTGGGGAGAACGGCGGTGGAGATGATGCCGAGTGAAAAAATTTCTTGCAGCTTTTGTACTTAGTTTTTTTTTTGTTCTTTTGTTGTTTGTTTTCATCTTTTTCTTGGGGGCCTGCTTTTGGCCTTTTGTAAGGCGCAGCTGTTGCGCATGTACATCTTATGAATAAAATAGTCGTTTTGCCTTGGGTTACATATCTTTCGACTTTTTTTTTTTTTGAAAAAGATCTTCGGACTTTCCCGTAACGAGTCCCTGATTTTTAATTGGAAATTCGAATGAGGTTGAATTTAGAGTAATTCGAGCGAGGTCGAATGTGAAGTAATTCGAGCGAGGCCAAATGTAGAGTGTAAAATGACTTGGTGGGGTTCTGCAAAGATGTTGCTTTGTTTATTTCATTCGATGGAGATTATTACATGTTTTTGCTTGTTTCATTCATACACTAGAGAAGTTCTAGTCTACCTAGTCCCTTCATTGTTCGGCCTGGAGAAGCAGTCGATAGGCGGGGCGATGAATTTTACTCGAATTTAGTTCGCTTGATCCGTGCAAGATCGGATCTCATTTTATGAGTTCTAATGAAGTCGCTTCTGATATGCAAATTCAAGCGAGGTTGACTTCTAATTTGCCATTTTGGGTGAAATCAGTTTTGACTTATATATTCGAGCAAAGTCGAACTTCCTTTCACTTGGCGATGGCCGATGGCCATAAGGGTATTAATTCGAGAGAGGTCGAATTGTAACTCGTTTGGCGATGGCCGATGGCCGTAAGGGTGTTAATTCTAGCGAGGTCGGAATTTTAACCCGTTTGGCGATGGACGATGGCCGTAAGGGTGTTAAATCGAGCGAGATCAAATTGTAATCCGTTTGGCGATGGCCGATGGACGTAAGAGTGTTAATTCGAGCGAGGTCGAATTGTAACCCGTTGTGAGTTCGAGCGAAGTCGAACTTCGCTTTTACTTGGCGATGGTGCGGGTTTTCCTGTTGCATTAATTTATTAGAGAACATCACTCGTTGCTGCATTGTTTATGTGTGCGTTGGGGTGAGTCCCGGTTTGTTTAATTTTGCTTTCTTTGGAGAGTACTGTGTCGAGATGAGTCCCGATTTGTTTAACTTTGCTTTCATTGGAAAATGTTATGCGTTGTTGCAGTGTGTATGTGTCGGTGGAGTCCCAGTTTATCTAGTCCCTTCTTTACTCAGCCTGAAGAGGCCGTTGACGGGATGAGCGACAAACTTATTGCTTGGGCTTCTGGGCACCCTAGGACTAAACGAAGTTCGAACGTGATTTGCAATATTTAGTCGGCTGAATTGGCATAGGATTGTCATGGAGAATGTACATGCAAACTTTTCGAGTTCAAGTTCTGCTTGTGTCGGAGAGACTGTATGTTCCATGGGCTCACCGCTTAGTCCCAACTCATGGAGATTTTCTTAATAATACCAGCTTGTTTTGAGCCGTTTGTCTGCTATTTGCAATACGGTATGGTGTGGAGGATTTTTCTTGGTGCGGTCGGTGGTGTTTGTTCCTTGTTCGCGCACCTGTGAGAATGCTCGTGTTCCTATCCCAATCCAAAAAAAGAAAAAAACGACAGGTTAAACCCAAACGAAATTGCCTATTACCTTGACTTGGTAAGTCGGCGAAGGGGGAAGGGCGTTGTAGGGTGACCCATTTTATCCCTTACTCGAATGGCGGTATCAGATTTGGCAGCCCGTGTTTGGATTCGCCGTTAGTCGTGTCTAGGCTTATTATGGGCTGAACTTACCTTGCCCGTTGGGATCTCGAGCTCGAGTCCCGGTCCGATCCTATCCGATGTGTGCAGACGATAAGGGAAACGTGTTATACTCTGTACATAAATTACACTGTGCATAGGAGTACAAAAATAAAGCAGGATAAGCTAGTTATTTCAAAGAATCGTACAGTTGACTATCGTTTCTTCCTAAGAGGTGGTAAGTATAGATCGGCATATAACGTCAATACGGCAAATAAGATTGCAGACGTGCTAAGTGCGTAGTGGTCGTAATCCCACTTTGTACACATATGGCGTGCTAAACCCATCACTACAGGCGAGGGGTGGCTTTTGTATAGATATCAAATAATTTCGATTTTATGTAGAGATTTGACCCCGTCAAAAGCTTGCCTACAACTTTCTCAAGTTGGTATTTATACTGAGAGGGTGAGGCTACAATAACCGGGAAGTGAAACTCTGGCTGGCTTTAGATCTAGAGGGAACTAAGATTTTGGCTAGAAAATCCCCATAGACGGCGCTAAATTATTTGACCAAAAAGTGTTAAGCTTTTTGTTAAACTAATTAATAAGAAAATAGAGGATAAATCGTAGCCAAGGATAATCAACTCTGGATCAAAGCGCATTGAATAAGAGAATAAGATATAGTCAAGCTCATGAACTTTTAAGATTTATAAAAGATATCGAACATAAATGACATGCTTACATTCTTGATGTACTGTTCTGTAATATAAAAATAAATAAGAAAAAGAAGAAATGTCATTAACAGCTGCGGGATCTATCTTTATTGATTCAAGAAGGAGGATTACAAAGATTTGCCGCCTAGATCCGAAACTTCTCCTGTAGCCTTCTCCGGTTCTTCTGTCTCTTTCTCATGAGGGACAAAAGCCCTCTTTCTTATTCTCTTACCTCCTATATATATAGTAATTATCCCTTTTGTCCAACGATCCTTAACTAGAATACCCTAATATGCTGATTGTACTTTTAGGTCGTTCCCCTTAAATATCACGACATATGCTTTGCCGTACAAACTTTCTAATAGTTCGATCCCGGTAGCGGTCGAGATACTCGTCATTATGATGTCTTATGAATATGACTACGGCTTAGTTGACCCATCGTCATTCCTTTTAATGATGATCCACGTGTGGTCAGATTTCGACCCATACTATGGGATCTATAAAGGATAGTGTACGCAGATTAGTGATGTGCATAATTTGATAAATATCAAATTACCATGCCGAACCGACAATTTTGGTATTTGGCATTCAATATTTGGTATAATTTAAAAAAATGGTATTCGGTATTCAAAAATAAAATACTGAAATACTGATACTGTACTGAAATATATAATAAATTACAGAATATACACATTATTGATTATAATATCAATATTAAGGTTCTAAATTTTACTTTTCATTATTTTTATAGATCTCTTTAACCCTTTACCACATTTTTTCCCATTTGCCATTCCCTCTTTTCTTTGGTTACCTACTTACATTTCAACCTTTCTTCCCACTATATTTATTATTTTTGGTTTTCATCTTCTTATTTTTTCTTACTATATTATAATATTTTTAGTTTCGTATTTGTGAATACCTTTCTTAAGAATAATATAGTCCATGGTTTTATGTATTCATTAATTTTTATGGCGAAACAAATCAAAGTTACCAAACCGAGTAAACTGAAATCAAAAGGAGAAAAGTCGAACCATACCCTATTTAATTATGTATGGTATTGGTACAGAATTTTAAGAAAGTGAATACCAAAAATATCAAACCGAAATATCTAAGTACTATACAGTATCGATCGACGAATACCTCTAACGCACACTTTATCCCTATTTTATGCAGGTAAAAAAATTATTTCGAAAGAACCTCGGCTCAAGCAATATAAATATTTATTGTATAAAAATATTCATACTATTGGTATAAACCACTATATTTTTAAGTTACTACTATTGCACATGCATGTCAAAGAAAAATATATTAAGACGAATTCAAAATCTAGACGTTCTCCAACAAGGCCTTGTTTATTTATTTTTTGAAAACTAAAATGTCCGAATTTGAATCTATATTTAATTATTAAGCTTCTATTGCTACGTAACAATAAAGCAGGATAGCATTTTGCGCCCACATGTTTGAATTTGAGGGTAAAGAGCTCGCTTGTTATACGGGATCCGACGCATCCAACAGAGCGAAACAGTGTTCCATTCTTTTCGACGGCATCCTTCCGCATTGGCGGCGAGTGGAGTGCCACAATCCCATTCATCATTTTTGATCTACATAAGCCAAAGCCCATAGCACTGGCGACGTCTCCGGCATAAATGCAAGGAGGATGTATAGCTGATATAGGATCTTGTGGAACAGGATTTGATTCTGCAAGCGGTTCAGTACAAACGAAGAAATTTCGAACAAAAGGGTCGGAACTCGCTGATAGGAAAGGAGAGAAAAACAAAGCAATGCCAAGAGCTCCGTCAATCCGCTGTTCATCGATAGACGAAGCTCTCTCTTTATCATCTCGTGCCAGATGCAACATCCTTTTTCCTTCTCGCGAACCACGGGAGCGCCTAGCGCCCAGAGGAGCAAAGCTCATTTTCCTTTCAGGGTAAAGCGGCGCATAAAAAAGGGCTGGCCCGTCAAAAGTCCGGTTCCTTCGCGAACACTTATAATATTACACTGATTTTTTTAAAAAAACTTTTATGGGACCTCCTATTTGGTCACACCCCATTTTACTTGTATTTATTTAAAAATAATAATAACTAATATCCAAATTTGGGTAACTTTAGACACCCATGATTTTCTCTTTTCTTCGCTGCTACTTTCTTCTTCTTTGTATTTATGTCACATGTTACCAGGAGCTTCGGTGTTGCTTTCTTCTTCTCTGTAATCATATCACATGGATCCAGGAGCCGTTTGGTATCTTCTTCTTCTTTTTCTTCTTAGTTGCCAAATGTCATTATAGGTTGCTTAGGCTTCTTCTTCTTCTTCTTAGTTGCAAAATGAGTTTGTTAGATTTGTTGTTATTTTTTACAATTTGAAAAGGTTTATTCTTTATGATATTCGAAAATTTGAGCTTATTTGGGTAGATTTGAGCGTTGAATCGTGTGTTGGATTGTTAAAATTCGAAAAATAAGTTTATGCCTTAGAACTTAAGATTTGATTTCTGAAATCGCATTAAAGTGATAGAACTACTTAAGATTTGAATTTTCTAAAATTACATTTGCGAGATAGAAAAACTTAAAATTTGATTTTTGAAGTTGCATTAAAGAGATAAAACTACTTAAGATTTAAATTTTCTGAAGTTGCATTGAAAAGATGGAACTACTTCAGATCCCGATGGGTAAATTTTACTTCTTTTTTTTTTTTGCAATGTGGCTATAACTTCATTGGCGTGCCTAAAAGTGGGTATATGTGAAAATGCCCAAAAATATTTCTCAACCAAAAAAAAATTATTTGTTTGGGCTTGCTAATCCCAAGTGTTGTCCTCTTTTATGGGCCTTAAAAGCACAGAAAGAACCCAGAGGAAAGGGGCCAATTACCGAGCTTTTTTTGTAGACTAATTTGGGGAGAAGTGTACGGTTAACCACTAATAATATATGTATTTACTTTTAAGCCACTGTTTAAAATATCTTTAGTCTTTAGCCACTGCTTTAATAAATTTTAACTGCCCGGACGAAAATACCCTTCTGCTCATGTCCTTAACTTTTGAACTTAACTTCAGGATTTCAGGACTACATGTCCTTAACTTTTGAACTTGTAACTCTAAATTCAGGACTTCAAAACTACATGTCCTTAACTTTTGAACTTGGAACTCTAAGTTTAGGACTTCAGGACTACATGTCCTTAACTTTTGAACTTAACTTCAGGACTACATGTCCTTAACTTTTGAACTTAACTTAAGGACTATATGTCCTTAACTTTTGAACTTGTAACTGTAAGTTCATGACCAAATGTCCTTAACTTTTGAGCTTGTTAGTCTAAATTCAGGACCTATTGTCCTTAACTTTTGAGCTTTAAGCTTAAGTTCATGACCTATTGTTCTTAACTTTTGAGCTTGTTAGTCTAAGTTCAAGACTTCAGGACCTATCGTCCTTAACTTTTGAACTTGTAACTGTAAGTTCAGGACCTATTGTCTTTAACTTTTGGGCTTCTTAGCCTAAGTTCAGGACCTATTATCCTTGCGCAGCATTAAAAATGCTGGATAAAAAGGAAATACCATTTTAAAAAGTGGCTATCCCACGCAATTTTTACACTAATTTGCAGTGGATTGATCCAATATGTCTCGAGCAAAATGAGCATTAGTCGTTTAATCCTTATAATTCACCCTAAAAAAGAAGAAAAAAGCCAATTTTTTAAAGACTATTCTTACTGGTATAATTGATCAAACTCAAATCTAGATGGGAGTAAAATAAATGAAAGTAGGTTGCTTCTGTTGGAAAGTTGGGACTATGTCTAATTTTAGATTCTAGTTTCTTTTCGTTCGAGCTCTACATACTACATAGCTCTTTGGCAATAAAATACTTTATTTACCCCCCTCCCCCCCCCCCCTCCAAAAAAAAAAAAGAAATGGAACATACAACTGTTCATTTGGGCTGTTACAAAAATGCAAATAATTAACGGGCCGCACAAATTGCTAAGTAGGCTTAGTAGAAATAACGACCAAGTAGCCACTTTAAAGGGTTGCTATTTAGGAATTAGTCAGTACCTCTTGAATTTTTGTTTTCAGTTCAATTTTTCAGGACAAAAATGTTCTGGATTGTCCTGAAGTTAGAATTTTTAGTTTAAAAATTTAGAATAAAATAAGTACTGACTAATTTCTAATTTCTAAATAGCATCCCTGAGAATGACTATATGACTATCTGTGCACTTGCCTATGTTGATGGATGCACTCCACAAGCCCAAATATATCCTACCATTTTTCGTTTTTCTAGTTTTCCATTCTTTTTTTCATTGTGTATGATTGGAGTGATTCTTCAGAAGTCTTGTCTTCAAATACATTAAATTGTGCTACATACTACCAAAGTTTGGGTGGTAAGTAGTAACTATCCCTTCATCCTTAATGGTCTAGGGGTTCGAGCTCTCAAAACGAATTTGCTTTTGCTAGAAAGCATTATCTCCTAAAGTAGAATTTTACTAAGTGAATTTAAATTAGTCGGGCCCCAAAATGCATACCGAAGACCTAGTGAATTTTTTTTCTTTAAACTAATGTGCCACGTCATTGATGACGGTGCTTTAACAAGTGATGACGTGAAAGGAAATATTCCGTATCCTCTCCCTGTCCAATCTTATATCTTTATTATTGAAAAACAAATGCAAGTTCAATTGGCATGGGAATGTTTATGTTTGTGATGTTGATGTCTAGAATTATAGTCAGCGAGCAAAGCGAGTACTGGAATTTATTAGTCATATTCGAAGTGTTGTTTAAAATTTTTTTGGCAATATAACTTTTATAGAGATTGTCCATTCAACTCTAAGTTCCCTATAAATGAACTTCGCTAGAAATCTTCTATTTGCCGAAATTTTAAGAATTATAAAGCATAAAAGGATAACAAAAAAAAATTAATTATCAGATTATATTTATACTGTCTACGTAATTTAATTAGGGACGGAGATATAGTATCGAGAACGGGTTCGACCGAACACAGTAACTTTAGTTGTAATTATGTATTTGTCTTAAAAATATATTAATATATATACATATATATATATTACTAGTTTTATTATTGTGACAATTACATATAGTTATCTTTCATATGATCTGATAATATAAAAATTCATTGGAATATAAAATCTAAACACGAAATAAAACAAAGGAAAGAACAAAGGGAAAAATACGTGGAGCACAACGTGCTCACAATATGGAACCACGTTACATAAAAAACATGCCATACATTACCTAATAATTAATTAATTAATTAATTAGCTGTTTGATTTCAAGAATTTTTGTCCAAAAATCAATCAGCACGTATTTCCCTGTCCCTCCTTAATTTATTATGATAAAGATCGCGTCCCCCTGCACTGATTAAACAAAGGAAAACGGACAAGAAAAAAAGTGAGTGATCAAACTTCAGATTGAACGAATCTAATCATATGATTTGCCACTTAAAATGTGCTAAAATCAGATTACTACAGTTGTATTCACATTTTGGGGAAATAAATTAGCTGTAATATCCTCCATGATTCAGCAAATGAATTGAAGTATAATTTGAAAATGACCTCAAACTAAATATACAAAATATAGACTTCATCTGTCTGTAAAAGAATGCAGCATAATAGTTGGGTAGTTAAACAATTTTTATTTATTTATTTATGTCCTTTTCAAATATTTTTATGTACTAAGTTTGTATATTAAAAATAATGTATAAATCTATACTGAAAATTAGATAGGTTAACTTTCATATTATGAGCTGTGATACTATTTTCACGAGGGGAGGAATAAAAGAAGAATAAAAGTATGTCTGGTATGATCATTTTTGGCATTTGGCTAACAAGGGCGGATTATTGGGCAGAAGAGGGTTCACCCGAACCTTTACCGGAAAATTACGCTATATATATAAAAGGTAAAATTAAATTTGTGCCTCTATTTATTATATTTTAGATCCCGTTTACAAAGCCCAAAAATATAATTTTGTGGTCAAGGAGATTTAAAACTTTTGGTGAGGTTACTGGTTCAATTACCAGAATTTTTCTACCAAAAGGAAGAAAATCACTTTCATAACCTATTAACGAAAGCCATTTTCTCTACAATAATCTTAACTTTTAACGCCATATTATTTGCTTAACTACACTTATAATTAGGGGCGGATCCAGAATTTTAGGTTTATGGGTTCCTGCAAAAATTTCGAGTTAATATACAATACTAACTGGATGAACGGACTGGGTTACAAGCTAAATATTCTTATATATTTAATGAATTTTTAAATACAAATACAGGTTCTAGACAAAAACTATTGGGTTCACGGGAATCCGTAGCTATTGAACCGAATCCGCTCCCGCTTATAATTATTTTTAATCTTTAGTATGTAAAAGTTCAATCAAAATACTTTCTAGTTGCTACTTCTAACAATCTTTAGGAATATAATTTTTTCTAAAATTATTTTTCACTCATCATTCAAAAATAAAAAATTATTCTTTAAGAAAATATTATAACTTCAGTCATACCAAATACACAATTAAACAAATAAAGGACGCTGAGAGGGACCACAGTTTAGGCTGCAGTTTAGTTTAATTGGGGGTGGGTGGGGAAGTTATGATTAGGAAAAACAAAAAGATTAGGAAAAAATAAGTTGACAACTAATTTAACGAACTTTACCTCTTTAACCCTCGTATGCCACCTGTATAAATTCATGTCATCTTCTTCCAAACCTCCCATTCAATTCTTATAAAGCTCTGCAACAAAATGTTTGCAGATCTTCCTTAATATGATCATAAATATTACCTAGATATATAGGATAAAAGTATAACACATTATTGAAAAAAAATATTGATCTCTATATTGTATAATGGCTGAAAACCCTTTAGAAAATGCAGCATTTGGAAGGAAAAAAATGGCGAGAATAGAATCAGGGGCAGTAAGAGGGTTCAAGAGCCTGCATTTTCTTGATACTAAAACAGGGAAAGAAGCAGATGCTTGGAAAAGTGTAGAGAGAAGATTTTATCAAAATGCAGTTAATGAGATTCTTTTTAGAGACAAATTTGGAGCATGTATAGGTATTTTTTTGACCAATTGATATTCATGTTGGTAAATATTTTGGTAAATATAACATTTTATTTTATTTTGGTTTTTGCATTAAAGGAATGGGAGAAAGCAAGGAATTTGCTGAGGAGTTGTTTGATACATTGGCAAGACGAAAGAAGATCAATGCAGAAAATGGGATAACCATTGAAGAACTTAGAGAATTTTGGGAAGATATTTCAACTAAATGCCCTGATACAAGGCTTCATATTTTCTTTGACATGTAAGAATTTGTGCTTTCCTTATTTTTCTTGTGTGGAGAGACTAAACATGACCATTTTTAAGCTTAGGCGTATTCATGATGGGTTCAACCTTTAATGTTTTAGAACCAATCTCGCCGTACTTTTCAAATTATGAGTTCTGAATTTAACATTCATGAGTTCGAGTCGTGGGAACAACCTCTTGTAGAAATGCAGGATAAGTCTGCGTACAATAGACCCTTATGGTCCGGCCCTTCCCCGACCCTGCACATAGCCCGAGCTTAGTGCACCGGGCTTTAATATTAGTGATTTTTTCACATATGTACTTATGTTCCGTGTCGAAAATACTGGTTCAGCTGAGCTCATTGTTCAAAAGCTCCATTTGTCTTGTAGGTGTGACAAGAATGGTGATGGAAAACTATCAGAAGAAGAGGTCAAAGAGGTGAGGAAAAACATACCTTGTGAATTTGTTATTTCTTCTTTTGTGAGTCAATATTCTTGATATTTTTGTTTGAAAGGTTCTAGTGATGAGTGCTGCAGCCAACAAATTGACAAACTTCAAGCAACATGCACCAACATATGCAGCTTTAATTATGGAAGAGTTTGATCCTGACCATTTAGGATATATTGAGGTAATATTCCACTCAAAGATGGCCATCTTTTTATACAAGTCTTCTTTATTTTTAAAATCTTCAACTTTTGTAACAGATATGGCAACTTGAATCTCTACTAAGAGGAATGGTAGGATCAGAAGATGGGAAAAAGAACTTGAAGAGATCACAAACACTAGCAAAAACCATGATCCCCAGACAATATAGAACTCCAGTGAGCAAATTCTTGACGAAAACCTTAGAAAAGATACACGATAATTGGAAAAGAATTTGGGTCGTAACATTGTGGTTGTCTATTAACCTGATATTATTCATATGGAAAGTTCAACAATTTAAGGGGAGAGCAGCTTTCAAGATTATGGGTTATTGTGTTTGTATAGCTAAAGCTGCAGGTGAAACTCTCAAGTTTAATATGGCTCTCATTCTCTTACCAGTATGCAGAAGAACTCTTACTCAACTCAGAGAAACTTTTCTTGGTTCTATTATACCCTTTGATGATAACATCAATTTCCATAAAATGATTTCCTTGGGAATTACTCTAGGGACTTTTATTCATGTCTTGTTTCACACGAGTTGCAACTTTGTAAAATTAGTATCCTGCCCGAAAAGCAAATTTATGACGGTTCTTGGAAGCAATTTTGACTACCACCAACCGACTTACATGGATTTGGTAGCATCTATTCCAGGCGTAACGGGGATACTAATGACCCTTCTCATGCTTTTCTCCTTCACACTGGCAACACATTCGTTCCGAAGGAATGTCATCAAGTTGCCATGGCCATTTCATCATTTAGCAGGATTTAACGCGTTCTGGTATGCACATCATCTGTTGGTACTCGTTTACGTGCTCTTGATCCTACATGGTTACTTCATATTCCTCACCAAAGAATGGTACAAAAAGACGGTATGTCCACTTGCATTTTCATAGCCTCATCACACTAGTTAACTTGGTATTGAAAGAAGAACTTGTAGTAGTGTTATTTGATGACCACGAAACATGCACATATATCGTATTGTGTCCAAATAATATAACATGAATATAACCTCTTTACTCTTTACAGCTAGAAACACTGTTTTTTCAAGTTAGTTAAAGAAATTTCTTTTGCGATGCTTGTGATTGAACAATCAAGAATACCTATGATATGCAGACATGGATGTATCTTGCAGTCCCAGTACTTCTATATGCTACAGAAAGAGTTCTTATCGTCAATGAGAACCGCTACCATGTGAACATCCAAAAGGTATTAGTTTCAAGAAATTTACATTAATTTATGAAAAAGTCTTGGCAATTGCAGAAATGCTAAATGCTGCATTCATTTCTATGCCCGAAAAACAAAAATGCAGGCTGTTACGTATACAGGAAATGTACTAGCACTGTATATGAGTAAACCTCAAGGATTCAAGTACAAGAGCGGGATGTACTTGTTTGTTAAATGTCCAGATATATCAAACTTCGAATGGTAATTGAAGAACAAATTATCATCAAACAGATTCAATATTGCCAATATCCTTCTGCTAAGAAATTTCTATTTTACTCTTACAGGCATCCGTTCTCAATCACTTCTGCACCAGACGATAACTATTTAAGTGTCCATATACGTACATTAGGAGACTGGACTACAGAGCTTAGAACCAGATTTCAAAAGGTATCATACCATGTTACTATGTTGCATTCTAAAAATAACTTTTACTCTTCATTTTCTGAGGTGCACAAGACTTGACTGAATAAAGAAAGATATGAACAATGCCATATCAAATTTGGAAAACATAGATTTAGCCATGTGATTGATGGTTTGACCCTCAATTGTAAAATCAAGTATAACAATTAGCAGAAATGAATAAGGAACTTAGACTTTTTACTCTTCTTGTGCTTCGCTATTGGGATCCTAAAGCTCGTATTTGCAGGCTTGTCAAGCAACACAATCAAGGACGAAAAATCTTATTAGAATGGAAACTAAAGCATATAATCCACATGATGCCGAACAATCTCAAGACGAGTATGCTACAATGTCTATTGTCTACACTTTTCCTTCTTCATGTATTAGCATTAGAACTTATATCTTATCTTTCGAGGCAGATTTCCAAGGATCATTATCAAAGGGCCTTACGGTGCACCAGCTCAGAACTACAAGAAATATGATATCCTTCTGCTAGTTGGCTTAGGAATTGGAGCAACACCCTTTATCAGCATTATAAAAGACATACTAAACCAAGAATCGGGACATGTAAGAGTTCGTGCATATAGCAGTATTTTTGTTAAAATAACCAGAGACACAAGAAAATATAACTTAATCTAATAACTGCAGAGTCAGAAGGATGATGAATTATCTAGCAAGAAAGGTCCTCAAAGAGCATATTTCTACTGGGTGACACGAGAACAAGGATCATTCGACTGGTTTAAGGGTGTAATGGATGACATTGCTGAACATGACAAAAATGTTGGTTTTTTGAATCCTGAGTTCTCAATAAGTTTCCTCAATTAGTACAAAATTGACTGATTCATTTTTCATGTTCATGGTACTTTGGTATTCTTCAGGAAGTGATAGAAATGCACAACTACTTGACTAGTGTTTATGAAGAAGGAGATGCTAGATCAGCACTAATCGCTATGGTGCAGTCACTGCAACATGCTAAAAATGGAGTTGATGTTGTCTCAGAAAGCCGGGTATTCAGTTTATTTCCACTGTCCAGTACTCAAAAATAATAGTTTCAACTTTTTACTAAAATTGTTTCGACACTTGATCTTCGACAGATAAGAACACATTTCGCTAGACCAAATTGGAGAAAGGTGTTCTCTCAATTGGCAGCAGCCCATCCATCATCTCGCATTGGTACGTTTAAAGACATCATCTATGAATCTATTTTGTGTATAACATTCTTAGTAGCTATATGAAGGGGAGCCTTGGCGTAACTGGTAAAGTTGCTGCCATGTGACCAGGAGGTCACGGGTTCGAGCCGTAGAAATAACCTCTTATAGAAATACAGGGTAAGACGGCATACAATAGACCCTTGTGGTCCGGCCCTTCCCCGAACCATGCGCATAGCGGGAGTTTAGTGTACCGGGCTGCCCTATTATTCTTAGTAGCTATGTCTACTACTGTTTGAACATTATGGTAACGTTGCAGGTGTGTTCTACTGTGGAAGTCCAACACTTACCAAACCACTCAGAAAGCTGTGTCAAGAATTTAGCTTAAATTCATCCACTCGCTTCAACTTCCATAAAGAGAACTTCTAGAATATAGTGGCTTTCCATCTTGAGATTTAACTACAATATCAATGTATTTTGCAGTTTAAATTGTAATATATTGTTAGCTGTAAAAGTATAGGGAAATTTAGAAGTGGACTTTGATTTGCGGCAAATATCTACATTCACTCTCAAGTCATTTAATATTTGTTTTTTGTTACATAGGGGGTACAGGAAAATGGGGGAGGGGATTATAAGGTGGGGAATCGAACCCTACCGACAAAATGAAAGTTCTAGGTAACCAACCAACTAAGCTACTAAGATTCTCCTCCTACATCTTCTGTTGAAATAAGATTTTTTGTGTCATAGCTACAACAGTTCTGAAACATTCTTGTCTATCCAACACTTTCTTAATTTGAATCAAGTGTGTCTAAGTTGTAGCATTGCGTACTGCTATGGTGAAGTGAAAGATCTTTCACTATAGTGGGAAGAAGACAGGTGGGAACGAGCGGAGCGAGAGCAAAGCAAGTTCCAATGGTGGGTTGTCTTCCTGGTCCCATTGAAATCTTTTTCATGGTATGGAACTCACTTCATACCTGCAACAGACTCAAAGATGCGGTAATACTGACTCTCCTGGTCAATAGGGCTATTCAAACCAATTCCCCCTTTCTGTTTGCAATTATCGCTGCAGAATAGTCATCCCTAAAAGAAGCAGTTTTCCAATTCAAATAGGTTGCTTTTAGAATAGGTTGTTCTCGAATAAACTCTTTGAAAGATAACTGAATGCGTTTAGTCCCTTGGGGAAGGGTCTGCGCTCAGGGGCTCTTTTTAGCACTTTTGAGGAAGTGAAGACGAATAGTCGACTTTGTTGCCTGCTTGACTACTTTCATCTCCTGATGTCAGAAAAGGTGTTCTATCTCATTCTTTTAGCTGCAAGGGAACCGTCAAGTTGTAGTGGTTGAAGTAGAGCCAAGCAGCGATGGACTAAGCGAGTCAAATAACGCTGGTGCGAACCATGTTGGATGACGGGTGAGGGTGAGAAAGAAGTCCTGCTCTACTGCCCTGTGTTAAGCAAAGTGAGTTTACTTCGTTTCAGGCCATGTTATTCAGTCTCATGGCACTAAACTCTTAGATGCAGCATGCAGCCCCCTCCATCCATCGACACATCCGCCCCAGATGCACGCTTAGCCGCATTGTTCATCTTGAAAGGGAGCCGCGAGGCGCTGTCATGTCAAGCCCAAGGTTCGTTCTACTGCTGTAAAATTTCTGCCATTTACACGTCTTGGTGGGGGGTCTTCTTGCAACAATCTTTGTTTCTTCAGGAATGGTGCCGGTCAATTGGTGAGCGTGAGATAGTTGGTCTAATAACTAGTCCAACTTCCTTGTATCTAAAAGTGATGACATGATGTTAGGTCTAGTAAGGAGACTTTTGGATAATTTACTTCCACGAATAGACTGTTAGGCTAAGAAGAATAGGTTGGGATTGATCCCACCTTTGAAAGAGTGGTTTTGTTCTGTCAATACAGCTTATCGAGTTATCAAGCTGAACTGCCTTCTGTAAGGAGCTTGAATCGTTCGTTTACTCTAAGTCTTATTACCGACGGGATGGATTGCTATTTGAAAACACTTTCAATACAAAAAGAGCTCCTTCCGGCTATACTCTAGTTGGACAGTCTTAGTTCAGTTTGAGAAGTCAAGGAGGCACGAAGAGCTAACAAAGAGTCTTTATATTTGACTATCCTAAATCAAGTGGGAGATTGAATTTAAAAGTCCCCTTACTATAGATATGGTGTTAGCGCTGTGTTTTGAAATAAGAACGTTTAGGTTTGACTAATAAGATAGAAAGGGGCAAGCCAAAACCCGCTCTGCTGAGTTCGGCTTTCGGGGCTACCTACTTTAAGGCTTATGTAATATATAAAAAAGAACCCTCTTAGGCCTTTTTGTTTAAGGGCTGCTCGCCTTTTGAATAGAAGGAAGTGGGAGAGCAGAGGTTATTTCGGTAAACCGATACATGAGCTAAGGCTCCCATGTCCCCCCGACCCTCCGAAAAAGTAAGGGCTCATAGGGAGTCAGAAGAAAGCAGAGTGAAAGGCGGGTAAAACTCACATAAGCAGAGGGGGAGACACATTCATGAAAAGCGAGAAGCCCTGCCGTGGGGGACTGACCAACTATGAATAGATCTTACTTATTCTTACGGGTAAGAACATATATTAGTCCATATCGTGGGTCTATTTGTTACAAAAGGCGAACATCTCCTTTCCAAAATATTAACATAGGTCCTCAGGTAGACATCAAAAAAGGGACGAAAAGAGTCTATTTACCTTTACAATATTTCGGAATGTATCATGGCTCTATCTATTCATTAAAAAAAAGAGTTCTGCATCTCGGGTGAACAAATAGGCATGGGAAAGAGTGAGAGGAGGGGGCTACGAGCCCTCTCTCATTATTGTTCCCGGACCACCCATCTTTCCTTCCCCTTCGCCCGGCCCGGTGAGATCCGATTTCTAGAACGAAGTGAAGTGATAGGAAGAGAAGACTACTGGCGGGAAATCCCTATTCATGAAAGCCCCTTGTAAAGGGGAAAACGAAAGTGTGCTCCTGCGTACCAGCTGAAGAAAGGAGCTTTGGAAGCTTACCTTATTATTATATTAAAAGGGGAAAGGGTGGAAAACCTATCTGACTAATAAGAAGAAAGGGGCAAGCCAAAACCTACTCCTAACAAGTTGCTGGATCGAAGTAGTACATTATACATCTGCCCGCCAGCAGCGGAGGGGGTTCGATTCCCGTTATACGCGATGTGGCGAAAAAGACTGATTCAACGAGATATGCCTTGCCTGCATTAAGATTTAAAACTTGTCGTCTACTTTCAGGAAATGTTTGGAACAGAGAACTTACAATAATACAACGCCGTATTCTCCGAAGATTGAGGAACAAGAAGAGATCTATTAAGAGAAAGATTTATTCTAGAGAAAATCTTAATAGTTACATCCAATCACAAACTACACGAAAGTTGTCCCTTTTTTATGGAGATTTACCCATCACAGAGATACACAGAGGAAGAGAACGAACTTCATATATCCCTTTTCTACTCAATCCAGAAACAAGATCGGACGTTATCCCGGTTTGTCTCTATTTTTGTGAAATTATTCCTCAAGCAAGGCAGCCGATAAGTCTTCGAAGGGTTTGTGTGAATAATGAAATGGTTAACATTACTCATTTTAAACTCTCCCACAGTAATATAATATCTTTTCAAGAAAAAGATGCGAGAACCCGCGGTAAAGAAATAAAGAGATCCTTCTATATCGAAATCTCAGTTGAAAAAATAATAGGAAAATTCCTGGATCACCCGTGGAGAAGAATCAAAACAGAATGGTTCCGCCTACTCAAAACTAAGAGGGGATGCCGCCTACTACTAAAATTCCGGTTTTTGCAACAGTTGAGTTATTCCATGCAAGAAGAAGACTTAGAAAGAACAAAGAAGTTTGGATCCGAAAAAGTATGCTTAGGCAGTTCTTTCACTGAGCACAACAGAATGAAGAGGAATTTGTATCATATTAAATCCCTATTCTTATCGAAGAGAAGGAACGAGAAAAACCAAAATATTCCTACTCGAACAAAAAGTCCTATAGTTTACAACTCTTCTTTATATAGTAATTCAACCTATTGCTCCGCATCCCCCCATCAGTTTACTAAAAAGATCAAAATAAAGAGGATCGAACTACCTACTCATTATTCGGAGGTGAATCATAGAACACCAAAAGTTGTGGTATCTTATGGACCTAACATAGATCACATACCTCACGACATAAGATTGAAAGATCTGAACCTTCTTCTTCGGAGCGGAAAGGACGTGGCCAAAACATATAAAGATCGGCGTAGTCGCTCATAGGGACATATCTATCCGGATAGAGGATAGTCTAGGCCGATTCATAGATAGATCTCTCTCCATATAGATAGGTATCTCAGTGGATACAGATAAAGATAGGGATCCATCTAGATCTTGATTCACTATTTCCATATTTTTTCTTGATTCTGATTGATTGCCTTTTTTGACGACAAGTTTTAAATCTTAATGCATGCAAGGAAACATCATTTTTCAATTATTACTTGCTGGTTCGGAGCGTAGACGAGCGATCAGAGCCAAGAAAGAGGGAAGCCCGTCATAGAGCAGTCGACTAGAAGTAGAAGACTGTTGGCCTGAGAGAAGGCGGCCTCTCTCGGGAAAGATGGCCCAATTTCTCTTCTTTCTTTTTGATTTCAGCTTTTTTTTTTCAGGGGTCCACAAGGCTAAAAAGTGGGGGAGAAAGAAGCCGAACCTCTAATCGACCTGGACAGATAAATAATTCTCGGCGTCGAGAGAGATTTGAGATTCCGTCAGTAACTCAGTGAGTGCTTTCTAAGAGGGGCTTGGAAAAAGAAAATGAAATAGGAACAACTGCGTTGGTCGTAATAGATCGACTTTCATGCTAGTTCTTGCTCCAGCATGAAAGTTCCATTTCAGGGAAGGACGACGTACTATGATACTTTCTGTTTTGTCGAGCCCTGCTTTGGTCTCTGGTTTGATGGTTGTACATGCTAAAAATCTGTTACATTCCGTTTTGTTTCTCATCCCAGTCTTTCGCAACACTTCAAATTTACTTCTTTTATTAGGTCTCGACGTCTTCGCTATGATCTTCCCAGTAGTTTATATAGGAGCTATAGTTGTTTCATTCCTATTTGTTGATATGATGTTCCATATTCAAATAGCGAAGATTCACGAAGAAGTATTGCACTATTTACCAGTGAGTGGTATTATTGGACTTATCTTTTGGTGGGAGATGTTCTTTATTTTAGATAATAAAAGCATTCTATTAATACCAACCCAAAGAAATACGACCTCTCTGAGATATACAATTTATGTTGGAAAGGTACGAAGTTGGACTAATTTGGAAATATTGGGCAATTTACTTTATACCTACTATTTCATATGTTTTTTGGTTTCTAGTCTTATTTTATTAGTAGTCATGATTGGGGCTATAGTACTGACTATGCATAGGACTACTAAGGTGAAAAGACAGGATGTATTTCGACAAAGTGCTCTGGATTCTAGGAGGACTATAATGAGGAGGACGACAGACCCACTCACGACAATAAGGAGAAGCAGTGGTTCGAATCCACATCGTGAGACCAGGACAGTGTGGAGAAGCATCGATAAATGCTATTAACATTGATGATACGGCTTAAAGGATTTCGTCTCTTGCTGCCGGACTGATTCCTTTCCTTTTGATGTGGACAAATGGGCATCCCTAGAATCAGTTGCTCTCCTTCCTGTTGGAGGAAGACAATGCGAAAAAATGCATATATAAGTAAGGCAAGGTGATTGTTTGTTGACAACATTGGGGCGTAGCGGATTGACTATTGGGATCTGTTTAGCATTAGTATGGCTATTACTATAGGCGCTGGAGTAAGCTTGTCTGAGTATGTAAACTATGTGGTGGATACGATAACAAATAAGCCTTCTACACCAGCCAATTCTTCTTCCATGAGGGACTTCAATGAAGCAAGATTTTTTGATTTCCCGTTCATCGTATCGACCAACCCAGACCCCGTACCTGTCCCCGATGAAAGTCAGGATGAAACCTGCTTTCATTCAAAACCAACTCACTCTAAGGAAAGGAGAGCTTTGCGAAAGTTTAAAAAGGAATTGAGTGAGCTCTCGCCTAAGAGAAGAGTTTAATAAAGCGAAGAGGGATTTTCCGACAACAAAAAAGCTTTTCTCCCCAACCGAGGTGATAAACCACCTTATGGACGATGTGATTACCAGCCAAAGGGCAAAAAGACGGGGTTGAATGCGACTCTACCAATACCAATCTCCTTTGGAGCAAGGAAAAGCAACTCTGCCTGGTATCGGTAACGATTAACATATTCTTTTTTTGAGAGAGGGGAACCCTTACTTAAGAACAGAGAGTGGCCGAGCAAAAAAGCAAGGCAAGGGATAAAGGAGAAGTACCCGGCCCGGCAAAGAAGGGTCTCCCATTAACAGGTTTTTCCTTAGTAAGCTAGCTTTGGTTGCTAAGCAAGCCAGGTTCTCTTTCACTCCTGGAATGAGCCTTTTGGCGACTCTCTCTCAACATAAAGAAAGAAGATATGAAAGGATCTTCAAGTAGCCCTGACTAAGGTTTAAAAAAATTTCCGGGGGTACTACAACTTGCGTGGAAGGCTAGAGTGGTTTTTAGAAAGCGCGAAGACAGAAGACGTCGTAGGGAACCAAGGTGCATTTCCTTCAACCTTTATGCTTTTCAACTTGAACAGCTTTTCCACAGTAAGGAATTCTTTTTTTTTGTTGGGAGGGTGGATCCTATAAGAAACTTGCCCCTTTTGGTCGGAATGCCTATCAGTCTTGGTGGTCTCGTAGTATACGTCTCTTTTTATCAGCCTTCGAATACTTCCAGGATTCCCTTAGCTTTTAGGTGAATTCAATCTCTCCCTCCTAAAAAAGAGAAATAGTCAAGTGAAAGGAGCCCACTTCGGAGTCGCTCACAGGAGAAGCACTGACCTTTTCTCTTTTTCCTATCGACTTCGATAAGACTAATAAGTCATGGCGAGCTCTTACTTAGAGAGAGTTAGTTGGGTAGGGTCAATAGCTCTAAGATCACATCGGATTCTAACCCTCAGGTGACTTCACTCGCTTTAGAGACGATTAAAAACTAACAAAGTCAGGAGAGACGGAAACAAAGCAAGAAGTCATCGTCGCATCATACCGGGTTAACAGCTTACGCTTACTAAATCCCCACTCAAATATCGTATGTAATGTAAGGAAATCCTCTTTGTTAAAAGCAGATCTTTCTAAATGACTTTCTGAAGCAAAGACTAGAAACCGAAAGAGAGAGAAGACAGTCAGTCCAGCTAGCAACTGAATTTCATGCTTTCAAGCTTAATGCGTTCATTCCCTCTAGGGTCATTGAACTAGTTGAATGGAATTCCTTCCCACACGTACAACATGCCAAAGCTCAAAGTCGTTTGATCCCTTTACCAATCGTAGAAGATGACTTATTCTATCTCCTTGCTATATCCATTGGTTGAACGGGGGGTATCAAAAGATCTCTGCTTACCTTAGCCTTAGATAGAGGAGCTACTTGGCACGCTGGGCCCTATATTATAGTTGTATACTAAAGAAAGTTTGGTTACCGGTGCCCGGAAGTTGATTCGTGAGAACAAAAAGGGGCATAGCGTATGCATGAGAAGGGATACGTCTGTCTAGTCTACTCTGCTGCTTTAGCACGAGGGATCTCAGGGGCTGCAGCTCTACTTTCTGTGAGAGTCATTTGGGTACTATTGAAAAGTTTACTCTAATGTATGTGGAACTTGCCCTTACTCTTTCTTTATTGGGTTGTAATGATTATGTGATAGCTTGTCTTTTGTCGGCCACCTTGCAACTAACTATCTTTGTAGTATCTTTTCTCTTGTGAGTGTCTTATCCACGATCAACGACACTGGCTACAAAAAATGCTACCAACAACTTTCGTAGTCCTTTTCTGGTTGTTCTTTTTCCAGTTTCCATCCTTCGGAAGTATAGCACTTCTTCTTGATAGTCACTTAAACTCTGTTAATATTTTTTTAGACATATTGATTTTTTGATTTTCATAATATCTCTTCACATACACTGCAATCTGAATCACTTAGTACACTCCCTAAACATGAATCTTATTTTGTTGCTGATATTATTCTCACTACATTTTTACTATTTTCTCATGTGCCACCAGAATTTTCAGTGGGGTGGGGGGTGACTACCTAGGATGTGCCTGAAAGGTACTTTAAAGATAAAAATGATCTCAAATGCACTTAAAATTTCGCTAGTGAAAGTTGCATTACAGAAACTTTTTGTATTTTATTTACATATTTACTATGCTAATCTTTTTGCTAGTTTTTTTTTTTTTCATAAAAAAGACATAATGACTAAATAAATTTCGTAATAAACGGCAATTGGAGTATAGTGGCATATTTAGATGACATCTAATTTTGGAATACTCTATTTGACTTAGAAGTGGAAATATATTTAGTATTGAAATGTGGTAAGGATTTATTTATGTAGTGAATTGATGGAGATTTAATTTTGTAATTCATTAGGATTTGTTTTACAAGAGATCAACAACAACCACCGAGTAGAATCCCACTGGTGGGGTCTGGGGAGGGTAAAATGTACGCAGACTTTACCCCTACCCCGAAGGGATAGAGAGGCTCTTTCCAGGAGACCCTCGGCTCCGAGACAATAGAGCTGTAACCACAACAGAAATCAGAAACATAGTATCAGCATCGTAAAATATAAAAATAAATGGAAAGGCCAAAATGTGAAAGACAACAAAAGAAATAAAAAATAAAAAATAATGAAACATAACAAAAATCGCTAGCAGTCCTAGACAAAACACTATCCGACTAGCCGGTGCAGCACACTCGACTACCCTCTAACCTACAACCCTAATGCTCGACCTTCACACTTTCCTATCAAAGGCCATGTCCTCGAAAATTTGAAGACGCGCCATATCCTGCCTGATCACCTCGCCCCAGTACTTCTTAGGGGGCCCTCTACCTCTTCTCGTAACTGCCAGAACCAAACGTTCACACCTCCTAACCGGAGCATCTGGGCTCCTCCTTCGCATGTGCCCGAGCCGCCTAAGCCTCGCTTCACGCATCTTGTCATCCACGGGAGCCACGTCCATGCTCTCCCGAATAACCTCATTCCTAATTTTATCCATCCGAGTTTGCCTGCACATCCATCTCAACATCCTCATTTCTGCTATTTTCATCTTCTGGATATGTGAAATCTTGACTGGCCAATACTCTACCCCATACAACATGGCCGGTCTAACCACCGCTCTGTGGAACTTACCTTTAAGTTTTGGTGGTACATTCTTGTCGCATAGGACTCCAGACGCTAACCTCTATTTCATCCACCCCACCCCGATACGGTGCATGACATTGTCACGAACCGAATTTTCCACCCTTGGGAGTTATGATGGCGCCTACTCGTAGAAGCTAGGCAAGCCACTAAACATAGAAATTGCTAACTCTTTCATTTTCAACCCTTTTTAACAATCTGAATTTAACAGGTAACCAACATTTAGATATTAACGATAAATGAAATCAAGTGGAAGACTTAATCTAATATAATAACCAATACCAGTACAATAATGACAACTAACATCTCTACCAGGAATCTGGCTTCACGATATCATGGATGGACTAAGATTACTACAATAAATGTATGAAAGAAATACAATCTGTCTCGAAATCTAATGAAAACAAAGTACGTAATAAAGTAGAAGAGAATGTCGGGCCTGCAGACGCCTGCAGGACTACCTCGGGATCTCTAGCTGGACTGAAGGCAGGCTCCCCAAGTGCTACTGTCCAAAGGCTGCTCCGGAATCTGCACATAGTGCAGAGTGTAGCATCAGCACAACCGACCCCATGTGCTGGTAAGTGCCTGGACTAACCCCGGTGAGGTAGTGACGAGGCTAGGACCAGACTCTAAATAAACCTGTGCAGTTATATAATATACAGCAAAAAATAAACAGGAATAAACAAACATGGGAGGGGGTACATGCTACGGGGGAAATATCAAATCCAGCAGAAACTCAAGAGACATATGCGAGAACACTTCAAAATCTACAACAATAAAACAATAATAACACTGTTGTGGCGCGCAACCCGATCCCTGTGATTTAACACTGTTGCAGCGTGCAACTCGATCCCTATCATTTAATACGGTTGTGGCATGCAACCCAATCCCTATCATTTAACACTGTTAATGCGTCAACCGGATCCATTTATATCACTGTTGCGGCGTGCAACCCAATCCATTTATATCACTGTAGCGGCATGCAACCCGATCCATTTATATCACTGTTGCGGCGTGCAACCCGATCCACATATAACATTGTTGCGGCGTGCAACCCGATCCACATATAACATTGTTGAGGCGTGCAACCCGATCCACATATAATATTTAACAACGACCACAACAAGAGTCTCAGCAAGGGGTCAACAAAGATCTACACTATCCCGACAAAGGAATCAATAGTAAAGTAAATACGTCCCGGCAAGTGAGAAACAACTATAACCAATCTTAACCCAACGTCTAACCATCTCAGCTAACACCAATACTCAATCATAAGTAATATCTACGAAAACAATCTTAATCCTTGATCAATACCGAGAATCATCAATTAAAGCATCTGTAGTATCATTTAAGAACACAATAAATTTCAATTTAAGACTCACGGTCATGCTCGACACCAACGTATAGATACTCGTCTCCATGCCTATACGTCGTACTCAACAAGAAGCAAATGGAAAATAGGACACAACTCCTAATCCCTCAAGCTAAGGTTAGACCAAACACTTACCTCGATGCCACAAACACAACTCAAGTTTCAATTATGGCTTTACCCCTTGATTCCACCGCCAATTCGCTCATATCTATTCACAAGTTACTTAATTACATCAATAAATGCTAAATGAATCAATTTGAATGCACGAAAATGAATTTTCCAAAGTTTTGCCCAAAAGGTCAAAAATCGCCCCAAGCTCACACGGTGAAAACCCGAGGTTCGAACCAAAATCTAATTACCCGTTCCCACACGAACCCAAATATATAATTTGTTTTGAAATTTGACCTCAAATTGAGGTCCAAATCCCCATGTTTTGAAAAACCTAGGTTCTACACAAAACACTCAATTTCCCCTATGAAAATCATTGATTTTAAATTGAAATCATGTTAAAGGATGTTAATGATTGAAGAAAACTAGTTAAAAATGACTTACAATTGATTTGGAGAAGAAGAAGCCATTGAAAAATTGCTCTAGTGTGTTTATGTTTTGAGAGGATATGAAAAATGGGTTTAAAATTGTCTAAGTATAAAAGTTGCAGATCTCAGGTATGAGAATTGCGAACCCCGACCTCTGCTATATTGGGAAATGCGAAGTGAGGCTTGCATTTGCGAGCTGGGAATTGCGAAGACAGGGTCGTATTTGCCACCCAAGGCTGAACAGGGGGTTTCACATTTGCGATAAAAAAAGTCGCATTTGCGACTGGCCTTTCGCATTTGCGAGCCAAGTGGTCGCATTTGCGATCAGGCCTGCCCAGGTCCCATTTCGCATTTACACAGGCCTGCCCAGGCTTGCATTTGTGAGCCATGCTTTGCATTTGCGAAGCCTGCAGACCTGTGTACATTAGCTGAAAACCTGCAATTTTTCTAAGTCCAAAATGCATCCCATGGCCTATCCAAAACTTTCCCGAGCCCTCGGGGCTCCAAAACAAATATACACACAAGCTCAAAAACATCCCACAGACTTATTCGTGTAATAGAATCACAAAAATAACATCATGAACATCGAATTAAACCTCAAAATTAATGAAATTTCTCAAAATTTCTTCGAACACCAATTTTTTTGCAATTAAGGTCCGAATCACGTAAAACGGATTCCGTTTCTTACCAAACTTCACAGAATCATCTTAAATAACATATAAGACCTGTATCGGGCGCCAGAACCAAAATACGGGCCCGATACCAACATGTTCTAATCAAAATTTATTTCCAAATCCTTTAAACAATTTCAGAAAATAATTTTCTTTAAAAATTCATTTCTCGGGCTTGGGACCTCGGAATTCGATTCCGGGCATACGCCCAAGTCCTATATTTTCTTATGGACCCTCCGGGACTGTTAAATTACGGGTCCGGGTCCATTTACCCAAAACGTTGACCGAAGTCAAATTAATTCATTTTATAGTCAAAATTTATCATTTTTCATAAATTTTCACATATAAGCTTTTCGGCTATGCGCCGGACTGTGCATGCAAATCAAGGTGATTCTAAAAGAGGGTTTTAAAGCCTTGTAACACATAATTTCATTTTAAAACAAGTGATGACCTCTTGGGTCATCATATTCTCCACCTCTAAAACAACTGTTCGTCCTCGAACGGATAGAAGAAGGAAGTACCCGAGTCAGGGAAAAGATGGGGATAACGGCTCCGTATATCAGACTTGGACTCCCAGGTCGATGCCTCAGGAGGCTGACCTCTCCACTGAACACGAACAGAAGGAAAACTCTTCAATCTCAACTAACAAACCTTCCGGTCTAGGATAGCTACCGGCTCCTCCTCATAAGTCCTTGTCCAACTGGACAGTGCTGAAATCTAACACGTGGGATAGATTGCCGTGATACTTTCGAAGCATGGACATATGAAACACTGGATGCACGGCTGATAAGCTCGGCGGCAATGCAAGTCTATAAGCCACCTCTCCCACTCGATCAAGAATCTCAAACGGGCAATGAACCTAGGGCTAAGCTTGCCCTTTTTTTCCAAATCTCATCATGCCCTTCATAGGCGACACTTGAAGCAATACCCGCTCACCGACCATGAATGCCAAATCACGAACCTTGCTGTCGGCATAACTCTTTTGCCTGGACTGAGATGTGTAAGCATGTGATTTTTGCCCAATATGAGAATTACTCCCAAAAAATTCAAAAATAAAATGATTTTTCTTTGGTGTGCAATTTTGTGATATTTTGTGATATTTTGAATAATTATTTGTATTTGTCTGTGCGTGTTTATTTGCTAAATTAATAAAAATACAAAAATATGTCACATTTTGCATGTAGTATTTAAATCTACAATTGTTAGTAATTAAATTTGTTTTACAAAAATTAAAAAATTACAAAAATAGGCATCATTTGCATTTTTAGCATTTAATGTCCAAATATACAATTTTATGCTTAATTATTACTTAATTGTTATTGGGAGTTAATTTGCGCTTTTATAACTTAATTTAATTCGTAATAATAGTTTAAGTATTTTTATAATTTAGTTTTAGAGAAATAAAAGAAGAAAAGAAAGCAAAAAATATAAAGAAAGTCGGAATTAGGCCTCTTCTTCAATTTCAAGCCACAGGCCCAAAAATTGGCCCAATCTTCCCTACGACCCAGTCCATTTCGAACTGGGTCGACCCAGTCCATAACCCAAAAGACCCAAACCCCTTTTGTCTTACATTTTACAAAAAAACAAAACAAAACAAAATGAAGAAAACCCTAAAAAAATTGCAAAATCATCCGCCACCCTCCTATCTTCTTCTTCTTCCTCAAGTTCCAAGTTTCCCTCCCATGTCCGCCCGTCGACCACCCTTCGTCCAACAGTTAACGCAGCAACAAAGCTGCTCTCCGACCACCCATGGCTATATCGTCTTCATTTCCTTCTTCTTCGTCCAAAATTCCTAGCCCTATCCGCCATTGACGAAGCTCGTCGAGCTCAAGCTTGAGCTCGATGCTCATGGCTGACCATGTTGCTTCTGTCTCAACCAAACAACAAAACGAACACAGCTTCGACGAGTCAGCTGTTGTTCGAAGCTCCCATTGCCGCTGCTCGTCACGGCCAAGCTCGCACGCTGCCATCGGGAGCAGTCCATTCCGCCATGGATGAGCATCGACCAGCTGCTTCCGTCGAGCAGATTGAGGCCTAAACAAGCCTCAGCTGTTCTATTCTTCTTCGTCTTCTTCAGCTTGAGCGTCGCCATGAAATCCATCTCCGAGCTGCTGCTTCTGCTTCACGTCCATGGCGTCCAAACGTCGACCAGCTGCTCCCCGTTCCACCTTCTTCTTCACTTCCAGCTGCTTCCGTTCATCACTTCTCCTTCGTTCCAGCTGTTATATCTTCAGACGAGCTGCTCGGTTGAGTTTTAGTCGAGTTCGTCGAGCGTCGTTTTGAGTTCGTCAAAGTTTACAAGGAAGGTGAGTTCGTCGTTGAGTTCGTCGTCGAATCCGGACAGATTCATTCCCATTCGAGGTTCGTCGAAATAGTCCGTACATATTTCATTTCGATCTGGTTAGTAGTTTTTGAGTTTTATTTTGTCCGTGTTTTGCTTTGATATTTTCGAATCCAAAATCGGCAAATGTTTGTTTTGTTTATCGTTTGAATTAATTTTTAGTTCATGCTCATGTGTTGTTTGTTAAATTAATTTTCAGATTTTAAAATGGAAGTTTAATTAGTTGTTTTCATGTTTGTATTATTGTTTAAGTGAGTATTTTTTAGTTTGATGTTTGCTAGATTCAAATTGAAATTTAATTAACTATTTCTTCAATTTGTTTCATGTGTTTATGTATTGTTAGAAATTGTTAATATTGTTAAGATCAAGCTTAAGTTCATAATTGTTTATTCGTCGATCTTGTTATTTGTCTAAAAAAGAATTTAGTTGTGTTGAAGGAAATATATTGATTTAATCGTTTAATCCGTCATGTTTGTTGTGTTAAAATAGATTCATTCATGTTCATACTTTGTTTGGATGATCTTGAATCCGAAATTTGTATAGCTTGATTTCTTGTTTACCATTTGTGATTATTTCTTGAATTTGTCTCATAAAGTTTAATATAGGAATTGTTGTTGTAATGTTGTTAGAGTAGTTGATTTTAAGTTCAATATTATTGAATTTAGAAATCAAAATATACTTGTTTGTTGTTGTTGTTGAATCCGAAAATAGGATTGTTTGTTGCTAAAATATTGTTCAATCAAATTTTAGTTGTTCTTTGTTGTTCAATTTGTGTTCATGTGATTTGTTGTTGAAATGTTGTTGAAATCATGTTCATGTGATTTGTTATTGAAATGTTGAAGAAATCATGTTCATGAAATTTGTTGTTTGAACATTGTTAGAAATTAATCATATTGTCTATATTTTGGTTAAGTTTGATTAAATGATGTGTTATAGCTGATGGGTAGTTTGGTAATTTGTAGTACGTTCAGGGGTAAAATAGTAATTTGAAATAGGGTCGGAGGGGTAGTTTAGGAATTGTACATTTTGTAATTGTTTATATGAAGCATGGGGGACAAAATGAAATGGGGTGGGTTGTGATATAGTTGTTTAATATAAAGGGGGGACAAGACAAATTTTAGTGTGGGAGAATCTTGTAATTTTTTATGTAAAGCATGGGGGACAAAATATAATGGGTGGTGTGATATGTTTATTTAATGTAATGGGGATGAGTGGAAAGATAATGGGTTGGGTAGAGAAAAAGTATTGATTTTAATTAATGAAAAGATTTATGGGATGGGATTATATATATGAAGTCTTGAACACAAGACATAGAGAATACAGAGAGAAAAAATAGAGAGAGATAGAGAAAAATACAGAGAAAAAAAACACAGATAAGAGAAACGAATCTGAAAGAAAAAATAAGAGAGAAAAAAAAAGGCTGAACATTTAAGAGGGAGAAAATTCCGAAAAATATTCAAACTTTCAAACTAAAAAATATATATATATATTCTGCTTTCTTTCATTGTTTGAAATCAGAATTAATTGTTGTTTCATTAAAGCTTGAAGCTTTTGTTTTTGGGATTACTACTCCACCGGTCTGTTACTGGGTTGTTACTGTTGCTGGGCAGTTGTTGTTGCTATATTGTTATTACTGTTGCTGATTCTCATCTTCATTTTCTTTTGCTTCCAATATCAGGTACACAACTGACACGCTGGTTATTGTAATCTGAAATATGAAGCATGAATACATATGAAGAATGAAATTTTGAAGTTTTAATTTCATTCCTTTTGTTGATTGTATTTAAGCTATTTCATGTATTACTAAATAATAATTGGAATAAGAAAAAATAACATAAGTTAGTCTTTAATGAATCAGTTCGGCAAAACAGGTTAATTCACTAGTTATGAAGGTTTCAAGATTATCAACAGTAGGTTAATCATGAATAACTAGCTAAATTTAGCTAAGACATGAATTTAAATTAAAACTTCGTAAATTAGGCACTAAGGCATGACTTGAGTTCAAGCAAGACTAGAAGAACGTTTAAGTTTAATAAACTTTCTAATAAGCTTTAGTAATTATGGTTAAATCAAGTTTCAAATGGTTGTGAATAATTAATCTCAATAATTTTTTTTTATAACAATGCTGAGTTTTAATCTAGCTATATTTGATTCTTTTGGATATTAGTTGTTGAACTTATATTTTATTTATAATTTCGAACTTAAGAATAAAATTCCTTTTTCATCAATATTTGTATTAATCAAGCAATTAGCATGTCATGTTTTTTTAATAATAATAATAAATAAATAAAAAAACGTAATTAATTAGGAGTTTCTTTATTCATTTTAGAGACTAACTTTAAATAGCAAAATGTAGTCGCTTTAAGATTTGTCCATTTAAAATAAATGAGACGAGCCTCGCCAAATAAAACACACAAATTGTGGGGCCCTCGATAAAAATTTAATTGATTACTTAAACTTCGGGATGTGCCGTTTAGCAAATTTCATGGCCTTCCCCAAAGTAATAAAACGCTAATCGCTTTAGGCGCGATATAATAATAATACATTCTTAAACACGGGTACTCATTTATGCGACCCAAATCCAAATCCCAAAACATTGAATAAAAATATGTTCCGGATCGTGGATGCATTTTATGTAACGCAATCCAAAGACATGTTTTTAAATGATGTTCACATTCTTTAAAAATATAATAATAACAATAAAAGCGGTTAAAAGTTAAAATTGCACTATAGTTTTTGAACATGTATTAAAATCAGATATTTTAGCCATTACAACAGTTTAAGCGACCGTGCTAGAACCACGGGATTCGGGGGTGCCTAACACCTTCCCTCGGGTCAACAGAATTCCTTACTTAGAATTTCTGGTTCGCGGACTTCATTTGGAAAGTCGAATATTTTCCTCGATTCGGGATTAAATTGGTGACTTGGGACACCCTAAATCTCCCAAGTGGCGACTCTGAAATAAATAAACAAATCCCGTTTCGATTGTCCTTTAATTGGAAAAACTCCCTTCACCCCCAGCGGGGGCGGAAAAAGGAGGTGTGACAAGATGTACGAAGCCTATCTTGAATAATCCTGACCTTGTTCAAGACATCTTAAACCAGATTCGTACCCAACAATCGAGCCTCTCCCGGCTCAAACCATCCAACTGGAGACCGACATCGCCTACCATATAAAGCCTCATAAGGAGCCATCTGGATACTCGACTGGTAGCTGTTGTTGTAGGCAAACTCTTCTAAAGGCAAAAACTGATCCCACGAGCCTCCAAAGTCAATGACACAAGCTCGGAGCATATCCTCCAAAATCTGAATAGTCCGCTCGGACTGCCTGTCCGTCTGAGGATGAAACGTTGTGCTCAACTCAACCCGCGTGCCCAATTCTCGCTGAACTGCTCTACAGAAGTGCGAGGTAAACTGCGTACCTCGATCCGAAATGATAGACACAGGCACAACATGAAGGCGAACAATCTCCTGGATATAGATCTCAGCTAACCTCTCAGAAGATAGGAGACTGCCATAGGAATGAAATGCACTGACTTGGTCAGCCTATCAACAATAACCCATACTACATCAAACTTTCTCTGAGTTTGCGGGAGTCCAACAACGAAATCCATAGTGATCCACTCCCACTTCCACTCGGGCAGCTCAATCCTCTAATATGAACTATCGGGCCTCTAATGTTCGTATTTAACCTACTGACAATTCAAACAACGAGCCACATATGCAACGATATCCTTCTTCATTCTCCTCCACCAATAATGTTGCCGCAAATCCTGATACATCTTAGCGGCACCCAGATGAATAGAGTACCGGAAACTATGGGCCTCCTCTAAAATCAACTCTCGGAGTCCATCCACATTAGGCACACATACTCGACCCTGCAATCTCAAAACTCCATCATCACCCAAGGTAACCTGCTTGGCACCCCCGTGCTGCACTGTGTCTCTAAGGACACACAAATAGGGATCATCATACTGCCGATCTCGGATACGCTCCAATAATGAAGAATGAGCGACTGTGCAAGCTAACACATAGTTGGGCTCAGAAACATCCAACCTTACGAACTGATAGGCCAAAGCCTGAACATCCAAAACAAACGGTCTCTCACCGACCGGAATATAAGCAAGACTGCCCATACTGGCTGACTTCCTACTCAAAGCATCGACTACCATATTGGCCTTTCCTGGATGATATAAGATGGTGATATCATAATCTTTCAACAACTCCAACCACCTCTTCTGCCTCAAATTCAACTCCATTTGCTTGAACAAATACTGAAGGCTCTTATGATCTGTGAACACCTCACATGCCACGCCATACAGATAATGCTTCTAAATCTTCAACGCGTAAACAATGGTTGCCAACTCCAAATCATGAACCAGATAGTTCTTCTCATGAATCTTCAACTGCCGCGAAGCATAGGCAATGACTTTGCCATCCTGCATCAACACGCACCAAGTCCAATACGAGATGCATCACAATAAACTGTGTAAGGCCCTGAACCTGTGGGCAAAACCAACACCGATGACGTAGTCAGGGCTTTCTTGAGCTTCTGAAAGCTCGCCTCACACTCGTCTGACCATCTAAACTGGGCACCCTTCTAGGTCAACCTGGTCATTGGGGCTGCGATAAATGAAAACCCCTCCACGAACCGACGATAGTAGCCTGCCAATCCCAAGAAACTCCCAATCTCTGTAGTTGATGCTGGTCTAGGCCAGTTCTTGACTGCCCCAATCTTCTTTGGATCAACCTGAATACCCTCTGCTGATACAACATGACCCAGAAATGAAACTGAACTCAACCAGAACTCACATTTCGAGAACTTAGCATATAATTGATTATCCCTCAAGGTCTGAAGAACCACTCTAAGATGCTGCTCGTGCTCCTCCCGGCTGTGGGAATATATCAAAATATCATTGATGAAGACTATCATGAATGAATCCTAGTAAGGCCTGAACACTCGGTTCATCAAATCCATAAAAGCTGCTAGGGCATTCGTCAACCCAAATGACATCACCAAGAACTCATAATGCCTGTACCGAGTGCGAAAGGCTGTCTTAGGGACATCGGATGCCCTAATCCTCAACTGATGGTAGCCAGATCTCAAATCAATCTTCGAAAATACCTTGTCACCCTGAAGCTGATCAAACAAATCATCAATCCTCAGCAATGGATACTTATTCTTGATTGTAACCTCGTTCAACTATCGGTAATCAATACACATTCTCATTGATCCATCATTCTTCTTAACAAATAACACCGGCGCACCCCAAGGTGAAACACTCGGCCTAATGAAACCCTTCTCAAGCAAGTCTTGCAACTGCTCCTTCAACTCTTTCAACTCAGGCGGGGCCATACGATACGGCGGGATAGAAATGGGTTGAGTGCCCGGAGCCAAATCAATGCAGAAATCAGTATCCCTGTCAGGTGGCATACCCGGAAGGTCTGAAGGGAATACCTCAGGAAACTCACGAACAACGGGCATAGAATCAATAGAAGGAACCTTAGCACTAGAATCACGAACATATGCTAAATAGGCCAAACACCCCTTCTCAACCATACGCCGAGCCTTCACATAAGAGATAACACTACAGGTAGAATGACCAGAAGTCCTTCTTCACTCTAAACGGGGTAAACCCGGCAAGGCTAAGGTCACAGTCTTGGCATGACAGTCCAAGATAGCGTGGTAAGGTGTTAACCAGTCCATCCCCAATATGACATCAAAATCAACCATGCCAAAAACAACAAATCTACATGGGTCTCAAGACCCCCAATCGCGACTATACAAGAGATATGGACTCAATATACCATAATATAATCATCCACCGGTATAGAAATATAAATAAGATCACTCAAATAATTACTAGGCATAACCAGATACGATGCAAAATAGGATGACACATACGAGTACGTAGACCCTGGATCAAATAACACTAAAGCATCTCTATCACAAACCAAAACCGTACCTATAATAACTGCATCTGAAGCCTCAGCCTTGGGCCTGGCTGGGAGAGCATAACATCGGGGCTGGGCCCCATCGCCCTGAACTACATCTCTGGGACAGCCTGCTTCTGACTGGCCTCCACCTCTAGCCATCTAAGCTCCACCTCTAGCACCTCTACCCCCACCTCTAGCTGGCTGGGCAGCCTATGGAACACCTGGTGCCTGAACCATAGCACGGGAACCCTACTCCTGCGACTGAGTACCCACCAACCTCGGACAAGCCCTCCTGATATGACCATACTTACCACTCAAAACATCCACCTGAGTGCTGCAGTTGAGGAAACTGAGACTGACCCTGGCGACCTGAATGACCACCCCGAAAACTCTGGAGCGGCGGTGCACTGATTGGAGCTGGTGGTGCACTATAGGGATGCTGATTTGGATAATGCATGTGAGAACCACGGCCACCTGAAGCACCGTGAGAAACCTGAAGCGCTTACTGAAAGGGCCTAGGAAGATGGCTTCTACCATACGAATCCCTGCCTCTAGATGAGGCACCACTGAATCTGCCTGAATGATGGGGCCTATTGTCCGACCCATGACCATCTCCACTCTCTTAGCCACATTGGCCACCTCCTGGAAAGTAATCTCACTCCCAGTCTCCCTATCCATCTGAAGATGAATCGACTGAATAAGTCCATCAATAAACCTCCTCACCCTCTCTCTCTTGGTGGGGAGTATGACAAGAGAATGATGAGCCAAGTCGATGAATCTGGTCTCATACTGGGTAACAGTCATGGAACCCTACTGGAGACGCTCAAACTGCCTCCGATAGGCCTCCCTCTGAGTGATGGGGAGAAACTTCTCCAGAAATAGCTGAGTAAACTGCTCCCAAGTCAAAGCTGGCGATCCGGCTGGTCTAGCCAAATAGAAATCCCTCCACCAAATCTTGGCGGATCTCGACAAGCGAAAAGTAGCAAAATTGACCCCATTGGTCTCAACTATCCCCATGTTCCTGAGAACCTCATAACAGCTGTCTAGATAATCTTGGTGATTCTTAGTAGATGCACTGCTGAAAGTAGTAGTGAAGAGCTTGGTGAACCTATCCAGCCTCCACAAAGTATCGGCAGACATAACTGCTCCATCACCGGTCTGAGCTACCACACCCGGCTGAACTGCTCTAACTGGCTGAATCGCTGGAGTCTGGAACTGGGGAGCTACCTGCTCTGGAGTGCGAGTAGCAGGAGTCTGGGCTCCTCCTCCAGCCTAAGAGACGGCTGGTGTTATAGGAAGCAAACTTGCCCGGGTGACACTCTCCATAAAGCCCACTAGTCGGACCACAGCATCCTGAAGAACTAGGGTAGCAATAAATCCCTCTGGGACCTGAGCTGGGCCCACCGGAACTGCTGGGGCCGAAACCTCATCATCAAAATCAACTTGAGGCTCTGCCACTGGTGCTGCTGCTCGGGACTGAGCTCTGCCCCTACCTCGGCCTCTAGCACGGCCTCAGCCTCGCCCTCTGTCCCTCATGGGAGCTGCTGCTGGGGGCTCGGGCTACTGGTCAGTGGATGAGGAAGCGTGTGTTCTCACCATCTGCAAAAGAACAGAGTAGAATTTCAATTAGTATTGAGAAACCAATCCGCACGACAGGAAAGAATAAATGTGAAGTTTTTCCTAACTCTGTAGCCTCTAGGGGATAAACACAAACGTCTTCGTACCGATCCCTCAGACTCTACTAAGCTTGTCCGTGAATTGTGAGACCTATGCAACCTAGAGCTCTGATACCAACTTGTCACGACCCAGATTTCCCACCCTCGGGAGTCATGATGGCGCCTACTCGTAGAAGCTAGGCAAGCCACTAAACATAGAAATTGCTAACTCTTTCATTTTTAACTCTTTTTAAAAATCAGAATTTAACATGTAACCAACATTTAGATATTAACGATAAATGAAATCAAGCGGAAGACTTAATCTAATATAATAACCAAAACTAGTACGATAATGACAACTCACATATCTACCCGAAATTCGGTATCACAAATCACGGACGAACTAAGATTACTACAACAAATGTCTGAAAGAAATACAATATGTCTCGAAATCTAATGAAAACAGAGTACATAATAAAGTAGAAGAGAACACCGGGCCTGCGGACGCCTGCAGAACTACCTCAAAATACTTGGCTGGACTGAAGGTAGGCTCTCCAAGTGCTACTGTCCAAAGCTACTCCGGAATCTGCACATAGGGCAGAGTGTAGCATCAACACAATCGACCCCATGTGCTGGTAAGTGCCTAGCCTAACCCCGACGAGGTAGTGATGAGGCTAGGACCAGACTCCAGATAAACCTGTACAGTTATATAATATACAGCATAAACAGGAATAAACAATTAACATGGTAGGGGGTACATGCTACGGGGGAAATATCAAATCCAGCAGAAACTCAAGAGACATATGCGAAAACACTTCAAAATCTACAACAACAAAACAATAATAACACTATTGCGGTGCGCAACCCGATCGCTATCATTTAACACTGTTGCGGCATGCAACCCGATCCCTATCATTTAACACTATTGTGGCATACAACCTGATCCATTTATATCACTGTTGCGGTGTGCAACCCGATCTATTTATATCATTGTTGCGGCGTCCAACTCGATCCAATATGACATTGTTGAGGAATGCAACCTGATCCACATATAACATTGTTGCGGTGTGCAACCCGATCCACATATAACATTTAACAACAACCACAACAAGAGTCCCGGCAAGGGATCAACAAAGATCTACACTATCCCGGCAAAGGAATCGACAGTAAAGTAAATACTCCCGGCAAGGGAGAAACAACTATAACCAATCTTAACCCAACATCTAACAATCTCAGCTAACACCAATGCTCAATCATAAGTAATATCTACGAAAATAATCTTAATCCTTGCTCAATACCGAGACTCATCAATTAAAGTATCCATAGTATCATTTAAGAGCACAACAAGTTGCAATTTAAGACTCACGATCATGCTCGACACTAACGTATAGATGCTCTTCACCATGCCTATACGTCGTACTCAACAAGAAGCAAATAGCAAATAGGACACAACTCCTAATCCCTCAAGCTAAGGTTAGACCAAACACTTTCCTCGGTGCCACGAACACAACTCAAGTTTCGATTATTGCTTTACCCCTTGATTCCACCGCCAATTTGCTCGTATCTAGTCACAAGTTACTTAATTACATCAATAAACGCTAAATGAATCAATTTGAATGCATGAAAATGAATTTCCCAAAGTTTCGCCCAAAAAGTCAAAAATTGCCCCCAGGCCCACACGGTCAAAACCCGAGGTTCGAACCAAAACCCGATTACCCGTTCCCGCACGAACCCAAATATATAATTTGTTTTGAAATCGGACCTCAAATTGAGGTCCAAATCCCCATTTTTTGAAAAACCTAGGTTCTACCCAAAACACTCAATTTCTCCCATGAAAATCATTGATTTTAAGTTGAAATCATGTTAAAGGATGTTAATGATTGAAGAAAACTAGTTAAAACGACTTACAATTGATTTGGAGAAGAAGAAGCCTTTGAAAAATCGCTCTAGTGTGTTTATGTTTTGAGAGGATATGAAAAATGAGTTTAAAATCGTCTTAAGTATAAAAGTTGCAGGTCTCAGGTATGGGAATTGCGAACAGGGGTTCGCAACTGCGAACCCCGACCTCTGCTATATTGGGAAATGCGAAGGGAGGCTTGCATTTGTGAGCTGGGAATTGCAAAGACAGGGTCGCATTTGCGACCCAAGGCTGAACAGGGGGGGGGGTTTGCATTTGCGATAAAAATGTCGCATTTGCGACTAGCCTTTCGCATTTGCGAGCCAAGTGGTCGGCGATCAGGCTTGCCTAGGTCCCATTTTCGCATTTGCAATGGAGGTCTCGCATATGCGAGCCAGGCTTTGCATTTGCGAAGTCTGCAGACCTGTGTACATTAGCTGAAAACCTGCAATTTTTCTAAGTCCAAAATGCATCCCGTGGCCTATCCAAAACTTACCCGAGCCCTCGGGGCTCCAAACCAAATATACACACAACCTTAAAAACATCCCACATACTTCTTCATGTAATCAAATCACCAAAATAACATCTTGAACATCGAATTAAACCTCCAAATCAATGAAATTTCTCAAAACTTCTTCAAACACCAAATATTTTTGCAATTAAGGTCTGAATCACGTCAAACAGATTCCGTTTCTTACCAAACTTCACAGAATCATCTTAAATCACATATAAGACCTGTACTTGGCACTAAAACTAAAATACAGGCCCGATACCAACATGTTCTAATCAAAATTCATTTCCAAATCCTTTAAACAATTTCAGAAAATAATTTTCTTGAAAAATTCATTTCTCGGGCTTGGGACCTTGGAATTCGATTCCGAGCATACGCCCAAGTCCCATATTTTCCTACGGACCCTCCGGGACCATCAAATCACGGGTCCGGGTCCGTTTACCCAAAATATTGATCGAAGTCAAATTAATTTATTTTATAGTCAAAATTTATCATTTTTCACAGATTTTCACATATAAGCTTTCCGGCTACGCGCCCAGACTCTGCAGGCAAATTGAGGTGATTCTAAAAGAGGTTTTAAAGCCTCAGAACGCAAAATTTTATTTTAAAACAAGTGATGACCTCTTGGGTCATCACAGACATCCCTATCGATCTCCCTATCTCCCTGGATAATAGACCCTAGGTGTTGGCCCAAGTGAATGTTAGTTTTGAAGATTGACAAAGGAAACTCAGGCATGAACCAGGTCCATCCCTCAGGTGCATAGAAATGGGCAGATTTGAGCATGTGGGATGCACGTGAAGGAGATAAGCTTAATTGGGTATATTTGATATCTTCTGATCGAAAAGGTTGCATAATTGATAAGGAGAAAGACTCCTTACTCAAAGAGAATACTGTCCAAGATAGGGAAGGAGTTAGAAGTTGAGATCAACTAGAACTCTTCCACCAAGGAAGAGTAGCATTAGAACTCTAGTTATTCTCTTCATATACTAACTCTATAAATTGCAGGATGTTCTCACTTTATAGGCATGCACAAAAATGCAGAAGTTAAACGTGAATTAAGAGAAAAATAGTAAGGCTTTTTGCAAGCAGTTCGTGTGTGATTCAAGTGTGAAAACCTGAAGGTACGTGAACTAGATAGAAGAACCAGTTCCAAGTGTTTGTCTTTTATTCTAGTTCAATTGTAGTAGGTGTTTTCATATTGTACCTTTCAGCTTTATCTAGAGGCAATTATATTAGGTACTCAGAGTATTCAAGTTAGAGTTAACTTGAAGTTGTCGCAACAGTCAGAGGCTGTTTGCTACAACGGGATTAGAGTTAGTCCTAAGTTTACAAAAGTATTTTTGTAAATGCAGTTTTTGGCTCAGTGATTTAGTAGAGAGTTTGAAAAAATCCTACTGGGAAGTAGGTCGTGGTTTTTTCACCTTTTGAGTCAGGTGTTTTTCACGTAAAATACTTGTGTTCTTTAATTTTCACATTTACTATTTCTGGAATAGTAGGTTGAGGAACACTTAGAAGAACCAGGTCCTTCTGTAATCAGTTTAAGCGAAAATTAGACACCACACAAATTATCCCCCCTTGTGTGGTATTTAAGTATAAAACATCACTAGGTACTTGAAACTCTTGTCACACCTCCTTTTTGCGCGCCCCGCCCCGAGGGGTAAGATGCGCGGGTGGAGTTTTTCCAATTTAAGTGACAATATTCGAAATGGGATTATTTATTTAATTCAGAGTCGCCACTTGGGAAAGGTTTGGCTTTTGGTGTCCCAAGTCACCGGTTTATCTTGAATCCCAAATCGAGGAAATTTTCGACTTTTCCAAATGAAGTCTGCGAACCAGAAATTCTAAGTAAGGAATTTTGTTGACCCGAGGGAAGGTGTTAGGCACCCTCGAATCCCGTGGTTCTAGCACGGTCGCTTAAATTGTTATAATGGCTAAATATCTGATTTAAATACAGGTTGTGACTTATGTGCTTTTATTAAGTTTAAACCGCTTTTATTATTATCATTTATTTTATAGAATTACAACGTCGTGAAAATGCATCTCGAACCACGTCACAATCAATGCACCCGTAGTTGTTAACACATTTTGACTCCGTTGAGACTTGGATTTGGGTCACATCAATGTGCACCCGATTTTTAAGAATATAATTTACTAAAGTCGCGCCTAAAGAATCTAAACGCATTATTATCTTTGGGGAAGGCAGTGGAATTCACTAAACAGTCCGTCCCAAATTCTAAGTATTTATCATGATCAATTATTGAGGGCCCCGCAATTTGCATTTTTTATTCGGCGAGGCTCGTCTCATTATTTTAGAAGGGTACCCTACAATGGCTACATTTCTACTACGTTTATCTTTAAAGAGAAGGACGATGCCGAACTTTGCTTGTTTGAACAAATACAGACTGAATCCTCATTATGTTCGCCGAACCTAAACTTGTTTGATTACCTGATTGATTGTTCATGAGGTGAGGGTTACCTCATGCTTTGTCTTCATCGAGTGAATACGCTTATTAATTTGCTAAATGAGATTGCAACAAACTAACAACATATATTGAGTTATGTTTAACGACCTCCAAGTTCCATTTTAACACTCTAACCTATTTGAAATTGATAAACGAAATCGGCTGTTTATTAGGAAAATTACTACTAAATGAACTCAAAATGACTATTAGTTTCTCTCAACAATCATCACATTATTTCGAAACAAAGAATCTATACCGAAACCCGATATGGAACTTATATTGGAGCACATAATCTAACAGGAAAGTTAGCCTTCATAGCCAAACTCTTAATGTGACTGCGTGAGGGTTTGTTTGGGATACATTTATCCCGGACCTAGTACCATAGATTTGTCAATCCAGTGGTCTAGGCAAAATACATACAAGTACTTACCATGACTCTATGTTATACAATTATAACTAAACCAAACAAGTGTTATACTGAACTGAATGTATACCAAATCAAACATGCTGTCATACTGTCATTACTGTTGAGCCATGCTATCTAACAGTTCATCTTAAACAGAATGTATGCTAGTTTATACAGAATATTTGCAGTTTGCAGTAAAATACAGGTCCAACTAACATTCAAACTATCTTTTTACACCAATGCTATAACATAAACTGGTGTTCATTTCTTTATTTCTGCTTCAACTTCAAACTTTCAACAATACATGGTTCAAAGGTTGTGTACCTGGGAATATTTGCAATTGAAGAAGAGGGCAATCAGTAGAGTAACAATGAACAAATGCAGCAGCAGTAACAGCACTAACAGTAGCAGCAGGGCAGTATAGCAACAGCACCAAGAAACACAACTCACAAAACAAATGGAGTGAGATCAACCCCAACTAAACCAAACTTTCGAGTAGAAAAAACAACAAACAAGCAGACTCAGTTGTGAGAAATCAGTGTTTGCACATAACATGTCCAGATTTAGTGAAGTCAGAAACAAAAGGAAAGGAAGCAACTTCTGGTTTTGTCTGTCTGAGTTATCAGACAAAAATTCTTTTCCAGTTTTCTGTTTCCAAAAAATTGAACTCTCAGGTGTTCCCTCTTAGTATCTCTTTGTATGTCTTTCCAGCTCTCTCTTTCAAAACCCCTCACTGTGTGTGTATATTTTCTTTTTACAGCCCTCAAGGTCCAGTTTTTTCAATCTTTTTCCTCTCTTTTTCAATCAGATGTCCTCCTCCTTTTATATGCCTTCCTTAACCCTTTTAACAGCCTGTTTTTTAGAGTATCCCAGTACCCTCCCATGTGCCTTTAACCTTTTTCAGTTCCACTTTAGTTAATTAGGTATAAAAACCCCATCATTCCCTGGCAGATTTAACTTTTCCATTTTATTTAACTAAAAGCAAGTATGGGCAGTAGGATATGTTGACAGCATATGCTGTCAAACCATTTTAAAATTAAACAAAGACCTTTATGCAGGCCACAGGCTGTGCACAAAGCACATGAGATGCACCAATGCACATGCTGTGCACGAGTGCACATGCCTTCCAATTCAGAATCTAAACACAAACAATCCAACAGCTATAAGTAAACTAAACTGGCTCTTAATTGATTCAGGCAAATGTTCAATAGAAGCAAATCGATTTAACTTTGTTCAGACAGTTGAAACTAATTGACGACACATGTCGACTCGACTATATTAGCATTAACATACACAATCGTAGCCAAAAATCAAACATTTAAACAATATCGATACATGGTTTGAATTATACTGACTAAGCAGAAATGCACTCGAGGAGTTAACTAGTCAGTCCAAACTCGAAACACAACCAATACACATGCCTTATCAGAACAGGAAGGGGGGATTTACACAAACACAGAAGTTTAAGTAAAGTGGACAAACAAAGTTGATAAAATCAAAACAAATATGAACAGACTTTTAAACAATCACACGGACTAAAACAAATAAAGGAAAGAAAGCAGACTTACCTTAAAACTTGAAAAGTTAACAGTTTGAACTCGGATTTGGACAAACTTTTCTTAAGGCTGAATGGACTTTAATCGAAGTGTTTCTCAGATGAGAAACACTTTGATTAAAGTCCATTAGACCTTAATCTCTTCGGTTGAACCGGTATGAACCAGTGACGAAGAACTACACAATTCTTCAAAACTCAGATCCGGGATTCATGCTTCCCTGATCAGATTCGGACCAAACCAAGTATGGTTTGGTCACGAGGGGGGTCTGGGGAGTGTCTGGTGTGAAGCTGGGGTTGGTTGGTGTAGATCGAGTTTTGACTCGAATCTTCAAACGAAGATTCGAGGACCTGGAGGGTGATTCGAACCAAACGGTTAACAGGTCTATGTTCAGGGTGGTGAGGGGGTTCCATGGTGTTCAGGGCGAGGTCACCGGCGTTCATGCCGCCGGTTTTCATGGTGAAGAATACAGGGGCGGCTCTAGGGTTTGTGGGTTTGGGTGAAGACGACGAGGCTGGGGTATTGGATACGGGGGCAGGGTAAGGATCTAGGCTTATATAGTTAGTGGGTGGGTTGATCTCAACCGTTAGATCAATCTAAATCTACGGTTTGGATCTGATGGTCTTAAGTGAAACGGTGTCGTTTCAAGTGTTGAGGGTTGGGGTCGGTCCGGGTGAGACGGGTCGGGTTTATTGGTGGGTTATGGGGAATTGATCTTGGCCGTTGATCAATTCGAGATCAACGGCCCAGATCAACCTGTACCAAAACGACGTCGTTCGGATTCTCTAGGCATCAGGTGGTCTGGACCGGGCAGGCCTGGGTTTTGGGCTGTTCGTTTGGGCCAATTTTGTTAAAATTGGCCCAAATCCGGAAGAATAAAGGGACCCTTTCTTTTTCTTTTTTTTTTATTATTTTTTTTTATTTCTTTTCCTTATTTATTTAAAAACAAAACTAAACAACAAAAAAAATCAAAAATTAAATACACACTCAATACAATTATTCGCACACACACTAAAATATTTCAAAACAAGTAAAATCAAACAAAACAAAATCACGGACAAAGATGTCTGTTTATGCCTTTCTATTTAAACCATGTTACGGTTCAAATTATGCATGACACGTACGCATTTTTCAATTTTGTTTTAATAAAGTAAATAAATAAAATGGGCCAAAGTCACAAATAAATCAACAAAGTGCCGCACAGAAATCCAAAAATTGTACAGCAGGACCAACTTTATTCTTTTGGAGTGACTGTCGCGCAAAAACAAAAATCACGTGCTCACAGCTGCCCCTCTTTGTTCGGAAACACGAAGAGTTTTTGTGCAAAGATAAAGTGAGCGTGTATGAGCGATTTTTGCCTATGGACCACTCCACATGAAACATGTTTTTTTTTTTTGAAAGATCTGACCGAATCTTGCTTCAAAGATTTCCTACATATCCTGGGCTAAACAGGAATCAGGTCAATGTAGTTCGACAAGTTTTGGTAGCTGGGACTACCATGGGACTGCAATGCTTGCTGCTACTGCTGTTGTCACTGCTACGTCGCTGACCGCCTTATTACAACCAAACGAAAATTGGAAAATGAACTAACTACTTATATGCATGTCAACTGCTAGTTACAAGATTCCTATCTATGATTCTTTTACGACTTGATCTTGGGTCTTAGCTGATTCTGCTTGTAGACTCCGATCTGAATCTTGATGCTTGCGAGTTGCGGTGACTTGTTTAATCTCCGGGATACCGAATAAAATGTGATTGGCAGAGTTCAGGACCTTAGTCAAATGTTGGAGTCGATCTGCTTTCCCTTCATTCTGATATCTCGGGATATCTTCTTTTGTCTTTTTCTTCTTTGATTCCGAACTGGGATTTATCTCGTGGGTCATTTCGATCCATGTGGCTCGAGGTCAGACCTGCGGGAGAAAACAAACAAACGAACGAAATTTTCTGCCCCAGTTTCACTAGGAAAATTTCGTTAATTATTCACCAGGAAGTTCATAAAATTGATGAAAGAGGATATGCATGCTCAGTTCAGGGCTGGAGCCCTAACACCGGCTAGCTGGGGAGAGGTTCGGTTTGGGGTTTAAAACCCTAACGCCGAACAAAGGAAGAATTCAGTTTAGGGTTTAAAACCCTAATGCTGATTGCATGGAAAAGCTCAGTTTAGGGTTTAAAACCCTAATGCTGGCTGGAAGGAAAAGTTCAGTTTAGGGTTTAAAACCCTAATGCTGACTAAAAGGAAAATTCAGTTTAGGGTTTAAAACCCTAATGCTGATTGCATGGAAAAGCTCAGTTTAGAGTTTAAAACTCTAATGCTGGCTGAAAGGAAAAAGTTCAGTTTAGGGTTTAAAACCCTAATGCTGACTAAAAGGAAAATTCAGTTTAGGGTTTAAAACCCTAATGCTGATTGCATGGAAAAGCTCAGTTTAGAGTTTAAAACTCTAATGCTGGCTGAAAGGAAAAAGTTCAGTTTAGGGTTTAAAACCCTAATGCTGACTAGAAGGAAAATTCAGTTTAGGGTTTAAAACCCTAATGCTGATTGCATGGAAAAGCTCAGTTTAGAGTTTAAAACTCTAATGCTGGCTGAAAGGAAAAAGTTCAGTTTAGGGTTTAAAACCCTAATGCTGACTAGAAGGAAAATTCAGTTTAGGGTTTAAAACCCTAATGCTGATTGCATGGAAAAGCTCAGTTTAGAGTTTAAAACTCTAATGCTGGCTGGAAGGAAAATTCAGTTTAGGGTTTAAAACCCTAATGCTGATTGCATGGAAAAGCTCAGTTTAGAGTTTAAAACTCTAATGCTGGCTGGAAGGAAAATTCAGTTTAGGGTTTAAAACCCTAATGCTGATTGCATGGAAAAGCTCAGTTTAGAGTTTAAAACTCTAATGCTGGCTGGAAGGAAAATTCAGTTTAGGGTTTAAAACCCTAATGCTGATTGCATGGAAAAGCTCAGTTTAGAGTTTAAAACTCTAATGCTGGCTGGAAGGAAAATTCAGTTTAGGGTTTAAAACCCTAATGCTGATTGCATGGAAAAGCTCAGTTTAGAGTTTAAAACTCTAATGCTGGCTGGAAGGAAAATTCAGTTTAGGGTTTAAAACCCTAATGCTGATTGCATGGAAAAGCTCAGTTTAGAGTTTAAAACTCTAATGCTGGCTGGAAGGAAAATTCAGTTTAGGGTTTAAAACCCTAATGCTGATTGCATGGAAAAGCTCAGTTTAGAGTTTAAAACTCTAATGCTGGCTGGAAGGAAAATTCAGTTTAGGGTTTAAAACCCTAATGCTGATTGCATGGAAAAGCTCAGTTTAGAGTTTAAAACTCTAATGCTGGCTGGAAGGAAAATTCAGTTTAGGGTTTAAAACCCTAATGCTGATTAAAAGGAAAATTCAGTTTAGGGTTTAAAACCCTAATGCTGATTGGCTGGAGATAAAGCTCGAGAATACTACACGATTTATTTTTGAGTTTTCTTGTTTCAATAGAAGATAAAAGGGAGTTTTGCGGGAACTTACCCTTTGAGTGAATTCCTTATTGCCAAAATGTTTCTTGTACCCGTGTACCTTCTTCTTTTGGCGACACCCGCTTCTTGCATGGTTGTCTTGGATCATTCCTGTTTCAACTTTTCAGACAAAGAAAAATTGTTAGTTCGGAAACGACGGTTGGTTCGGTGACCTTGATCGTTCCCAATTGCTTTGTTGCGTCTCTATTTATGTTGCGAAGTCCCGCCATTGATTTGGTTCGAATGGCGAAACCTTTAGACTGCTCAGGCTTGTATTTTCGGATTTTTTTTGTGTCCCGTTTTGCTTGGGGGTTCTCAACGGGGATTTTATTGGAGGTATTTTGTGGGAATTTGTACAAAAGGGAAGCTCTGTGGGGAATATTTACACAGTGGATTCTTTGTGTGGATTTTTGTACAATGGGGCAAGCTGGGGATTTATTTCAAAGCGGGATTTCTAGGATTTGTTGGGGTAAGCTTGTTGGGGAATATTTACAAAAGGACTCGCTGGGGATGTGCTGATGAAATTCCAACGGGGATTTTTTTTTTTATACTAGGGAGACTTTGTGGGAGATTGTACAAAAGAGAAACTCTGTGGGGTTCTGTACAGGGGGAGACTCTGTGGGGATTTGTCCGAAGGTGGACTTGCTGGGGAAGATTTCAAGATTTCTCTCTTTTTCCTTTACTCCGGAACACCATCAAATGTCATGATTCATCATGCTTGGGTAATCATATCAACGAGATGAGGTGCTTTCCTTCATGAGACGGGATTCCGTGCAAACAAACCTGCCACCTGTCCTTTCCGGTGTGTCCTGAACTCGGGGTTAAAATGCGAAAGGGATTCGAAAAGAAACAAAGAAAGGGGAAAACAAATCAGAAAAGGAATACCCTTTTCGGGATGAGAAAGACTTATCTGAGGAAGATAACGCTGGCTTTCAATGACATGACATGCTTTTTGGACTGGACATCTGACCTTCTAAGAGCTTGCGTTTTCCTGAACCAGAACGGATCTGTGATTCCAAACTGATGGCACTCTGCCGAAACTTTCTTGGGATGGCGTCATTCTTTTCGGACAACAGCGACCTTTGCGGGTTTTCGTTGGCTGACCTCTCTCATTTCTCTTCCTATCGTCGCTTGATAGCACTCTTTGCGAGTTTTTACTAAACAAGCTCTCTCATTTTGGTTTCTCTACCCCCGTCGCCTCGTGGTGCCCGAAGGTTTTCACCGCCGAGACTCTCTCATTTTATCTTTCTCAATTCAGAGTGTGCTGGTCTCCATTTGTGACGCTTATTGGTCCCCCACCATATTTGGTAATTGATTTGAAGGCATGTGCTTGGTAAAGAAAAGGTAGATGATACTAACTTCTAAATTGCTCGACGTGCCCCGGTTTCAATTTCAGGGTGAATGGGATTTTATTGTTGGTGTGACTGAACCTCAAGGAGAGGTTGCCTACGTATCCTTTCGGAATCAAGTCAAACGTAGTTCAGGCCTCAATCAAATTTTGTTTTTGTTTTCTTTCTTTGTTTTTTTTTTGTTTTTTTTTTCTTCTTTTTTTTTCTTTTTGTAGAGAGGATTGGGTAGTGTTTGGGGAGTAGTGGGAAATAAAACCTTCGCCATTTTCGAATGTGTCAGGACCACTCGGAGTATGATCTAGACGTAGTATCTCTTGACTGCATCTGCATTCACTGCTATGTCGGGGTCATTTCCTTCGATATCACCTAAATACAGTGCTCCTCTCGGCAATATCTTCCTTACGATGTATGGACCTTTCCAATTTGGAGCAAACTTTCCTTTCGCTTCTTCATGATGCGGCAGAATACGCCTTAGTACCAGCTGACCTACTTCGAAATTCCGGGGTCGTACTTTCTTGTTGTAAGAACGGGCCATTCTTCGTTGGTATAACTGTCCGTGACAAACCACGTCCATTCATTTTTCATCAATCAACGTCAATTGCTCTAATCGAGTCTTAACCCACTCGCTGTCCTCGATTTCTGCTTCGACAATGATTCAAAGTGAAGGAATCTCTACCTCTGCCGGTATTACGGCCTCGGTCCCATAAACCAAAAGATAAGGAGTTGCCCCTACTGACGTGCGTACCATAGTGCGGTACCCCAATAATGCAAAAGGTAACTGCTCATGCCACTGTCGGGAACTTTGGATCGTTTTCCTCAGAAACTTCTTGATGTTTTTGTTTGCCGCTTCCACGGCACCATTGGCTTTTGGCCGATAAGGAGTGGAATTCCTGTGTGTTATCTTGAATTGCTCATACACGTCTCCCATCAAGTGACTGTTCAAGTTTGTTGCGTTATCTGTAATGATAGTCGCAGGAATACCGAAGCGACAGATAAGATTTGAGTGTACAAAATCCACCACGGCTTTCTTGGTGACCGACTTGAGAGTGACAGCTTCTACCCATTTTGTGAAGTAATCGATGGCTACCAGTATAAACTTGTGTCCATTCGAAGCCTTTGGTTCAATCGGTCCAATGACGTCCATGCCCCAAGCGACAAATGGCCAAGGGGCGGACATGGGATGCAGTTCTGTGGGAGGTGCATGAATCAAATCACCGTGCACCTGACATTGATGACACTTCCGGACAAAGCTAAAGCAATCCTTTTCCATGGTCATCCAATAATAACCCGCTCGGAGGATTTTCTTCGCTAAGACATACCCGTTCATGTGAGGTCCGCACACACCTGCGTGTACTTCGTGCATGATCTTTCTCGATTCCTCGATATCGACACATCTTAGGAGATTGAGGTCCGGGGTCCTCTTATACAACAATTCGCTGCTCAGAAAGAAACCACTTGCATGTCGCCTAATGGTCCTTTTTTGATCTCCTGTAGCGTGCTCGGGGTATTCTTGTGTCTTCAGGAATTTCTTGATGTCATGGTACCAAGGCTGCGTATTTGATCCCGCCTCGATTACACTGCAGTAACCGTGTCTTTCCTTGATTTGGATTTCCAAAGGATCGACGTGGGCGTTGCCCGGGTAGGGTAACATTGAAGCCAAAGTAGCAAGTGCATCTGCCAGTTCATTGTGACACCTCGGAATATACCTGAACTCTATTGAGGTAAAGCGCTTGCTGAGGTCCTCCACATGTTGTCGGTATGGGATAAGTTTGACATCCCGAGTTTCCCACTCGCCTTGAGCTTGCCGGATGATCAGGTCAGAATCTCCCATAATCAGTAAGTTTTCGACATCCTGATCGATTGCCATATGCATGCCCATAATGCAGGCTTCATACTCAGCTGTATTGTTTGTGCAAAAGAAACGCAGTCTAGCTGTGGCGGGATAATGCTGACCGGAAGGCGAGATCAAAATTGCCCCAATCCCTACACCCTTGGCGTTTATGGCTCCATCAAAGAACATCTTCCAAACATGTGCTTCCTCCGAGAACACTTCTACGGTGTTTACCTCTTCGTCTGGAAAGTAGGTATCCAATGGCTGGTATTCCTCATCAACCGGATTTTCGGCCAAATGATCTGCTAACGCCTGGGCTTTCATCGTCGTGCGGGTGACATAAACTATGTCGAATTCCGTAAGCAAAATTTGCCATTTAGCCAGTCTCCCAGTAGGCATTGGTTTCTGAAATATATACTTCAAAGGGTCCAACCTGCTTATGAGGAATGTAGTGTGGGCTTGGAGATAATGCCTCAGCTTTTGTGCAACCCATGTGAGAGCGCAGCATGTCCTTTCCAGCAGAGTGTATTTGGCATCGTAGCCGGTGAATTTCTTGCTCAAGTAGTATATTGCTTGCTCCTTCTTTCCGGTTACGTCGTGTTGCCCGAGGACGCAGCCGAAAGAGTCCTCCAAGACTGTTAGATACAAGAAAAGTGGCCTTCCCGGTTCTGGAGGGACCAAGACCGGGGGATTCGAAAGGTACTCTTTGACTTTATCAAAGGCTTCTTGACATTCAGTTGTCCACTTAATCGCCGCATCTTTCCTTAACAGCTTAAATATGGGCTCACACGTGCTTGTCAGCTGGGCAATAAACCGACTGATGTAGTTCAACCTGCCCAAAAGACTCATCACGTCTTTCTTTGTTCTTGGAGGAGGCAAATCTCTGATGGATTTTATCTTAGTTGGATCTAGCTCGATACCTCTCCTGCTTACGATGAAACCCAAAAGTTTGCCCGACGGAACTCCGAAAGCGCATTTGGCTGGATTTAGCTTCAAGTCATACTTCCTTAGCCTCTCGAAGAATTTCCTCAAGTCTTGGATGTGATTATCCTGCGTCCTGGACTTGACTATCACATCGTCCACGTACACCTCTATTTCCTGATGCATCATGTCATGGAAAATGGCAGTCATGGCCCTCATGTAAGTAGCCCCAGCATTCTTCAGACCAAATGGCATGACCCGATAACAGTAGGTGCCCCAAGGCATGGTGAAAGCAGTTTTCTCGGCGTCCTCTTCATCCATCAGCACCTGATGATATCCAGCGTAACAATCTACGAAAGACTGTATCTCGTGTTTGGCGCAATTATCGACGAGGATGTGGATGTTAGGCAGCGGGAAATTATCTTTAGGACTTGCTCTGTTCAGATCTCGTTAATATACACATACCCGAGTTTTCCCGTCCTTTTTTGGTACTGGAACCACATTTGCCAACCATGTTGTATATTGGACTACCCGGATCACTCCTGTTTTCAGTTGCTTGGTGATCTCCTCCTTAATCTTGTCACTGACCTCAGTTTTGAACTTTCGTTGCTTTTGTTGGACTGGAGGACAATCAGGATGAATCGGCAATTTATGAACCACCAGATCAACACCTAGTCCCGGCATGTCATCATATGACCAAGCAAACACATCTTTGAATTCAAAAAGAAGTTGAATTATCGCCTCTCGCGTTTTCTTGTCCGTGTGAATGCTTATCTTGGTCTCCCGGATTTCTTCCGGGGTTCCTAAGTTTACCGGTTCAGTGTCATTCAGATTTGGCTTAGGTTTATTCTCGAAATATTCCAACTCTCGGTTTATCTCCCTAAAAGCCTCTTCCGCATCGTATTCTGGTTCTGGGTTCATTAATTCGCAGTTAAATAACTCATTGTGATCTGGGCGTGAAGTCCGCAAGCATGTCATATTTAAAGCCGCATTATTAGGACTGAAAAGGAAGATAAAAGGAAAAGTAATAAAAATCAGAACAAAAGAAAGAATAGGAAAGCAATGATGATTTTTTTTGTATATTTTCTTTGGAAAGTTGGAAGACAACAATGTTTACAACTAGGAATTCAAAACAACAATTGAAAAGAAGCAAACGTTCAAGTTATGTCCCGGAGATAACTTGTGATACAGGAAAGGTGGCAGGACAGGTCTACCCGGACTTCCGTCTAGTCGGGAATGGCGTGGCCTCCCAGTTTTGAAGTTGGGCGTTTGGTCCCATGTACAGCATCTCAGCAGTGCTTGTGCCTTCACCTAGTTGAACCATGTGGATCTCGTAGAGCATTTCTCTCATCGCCCCACATATTTCCTCGATTTCCTCAGTTGTGAAGACCTCATCATCTTCTTCTTCAGCGTACCTTGGCCTGACGAAAGTCGCATATAAATCCGGCAGTGGTTGAGGCAACTTCCAGCCCTCATTTCTCCTTTTCTTTGCCCATTTTTCGTCTGCTGGAGTAGGTTTGAAACCTAGTCCAAAAGGTTTCTTGATGACTGGCAAAGTAACGGGTTCTGTTATTCCCTGAAGGGTTCGTCCAAGTCCCTTCCCTGGTCTAAATCCGTGTCGGATCATCTCTTTGGCCACCATAACCGAAGCGTTAGACAAGAAAGGCTGGGGGCAAGGTACTCCCTCTTCGTGCTGCTCTGCTAGTACCACCTCGAAAGCTTGATAGACCGTATGTTTGCTCCCTTCTCTTGGTTCAAGATACGGGATGGATGGGTCCCGATAAATGGCATGTTCGTCTTCCCCATGGACCACGATCTCTTGGTCTTCGTACTCGAACTTCACCATCTGGTGAAGAGTGGAAGGCACGGCTCCTGCCGCATGGATCCAAGGTCTGCCGAGGAGAAAATTGTAGGATGTGTCCATGTCGATCACCTGGAAGGTTACTCGAAATTCGACTGGTCCTATGACCAACAACAGGTCTATTTCTCCCATGGTATCTCTCTTGATGCCGTCGAAAGCTCTCACACAGACATTGTTGGGTCGTATTCTTCCTGCCCCAATTTCCATTCTTTGTAGCGTGGAGAGCGGGCAAATGTCAACACCTGATCCCCCATCCAGCATTACCCGCTTGACGTAGTAGTCCTCGCATTTAACTGTTAAGTGCAAGGCCTTGTTGTGTGCTGCTCCTTCCGGGGGTAAATCATTCTTGCTGAAAGAGATTTGGTTGACGGCGAAGAATCTTTCTGTCATCCGCTCTAGTTGCTCCGCCGAGGTTTCGACCGGTACATATGCTTCATTCAGGGTTTTCAGCAGGATCTTTTGATGCTCGGTTGACCTCATCAATAATGACAGCATGGATACTTGCTCAGGGTGCTTGCGCAGCTGATCTATCACTTCGTAATCCGGCATCTTCATTTGTTGGAAGAACACTTCCGCTTCTTCAACACTCACGGGCTTCTTTGGAGGGAAGCGCCTTTGTGTGGCGTTGTTCAGTTCTTGGGTATTTGAGTACCCTCCAATGAAAGTATTTTCTGGAAGTTCTCCCATGACTTCTTTACCTTTGTACATTACCAAAGTCTTTTGATAATTTCACGGCACTGTGGACGGGTTGGTCATTGGCTTTTGTGGCACGCGTCCGATAACCACTGGCTCATTCAGCCGAGGTGGTTGAATCGTCCCCCGGACCACATAGGCCCCTTTTGGCACGTACATAGGTTTTGTCTTTTTGATCCCGAAGTTCTGCGTCTTCTTGACTTGACCTCGCGGTATGTAAAGAACTCCACCCTTTGCTGGTACCACTTTCTTCTCCACCTTCTTTTCAGGCTTGCTCTCTACAACCTTGGCCTCCTCCCCCTTTTCTTATTTCTGGTCTATTTCAGACCTCTTCCCTTTGTTGACAATGGCAATTATGGCTTTCAAAGCAGGGTCGAACTCTTTGTCTTCACAAATCATGCCGATCAACAACCCATTATTGTGAGCGGGCAATGGATTGTTAGTCACATTCGGGATCTCTTCGTCCCTTAGCACTATTTTCCCCTGCTCTATCAAATTTTCGACCACTCTTTTCAATGACCAGCAGTCGTTTGTATCATGTCCCTCGGCCCCTGAATGATAGGCGCATCTGACTCCGGCTTTGTAAGAAGGAGATGTCGGGTTTTGCCTCGTTTGGGGAATTGGTTGCAAGAAACCCAACTGGACTAGCTTAGGGAACAATGTAGAGTATTGTTCACCGATGGGCGTGAAAGTCCGCCGTCGAGGTGGCTCCTGGGGGCGGTAGTTATTCTGCGGGGGTTGTGGGTTATAGTGGTTGCGGTAAGGAGGCTGATTTCTGGGAGGTGGAGCTGGGCCTCGGTTGGTTTGTTGTGGTGGATGGTTATAAGGTTGGGCATTCATGACCATGTAAGGTTGATGAGCATATGCCAAATTTGAGTGGGGGTAGTAGTGGCGTGGGGCTCTTTCCGGAAAATGGGGCCTGGGATGACGATACTCCCTTGCTTCAGAGGCTGCCATAGTCGTTTCTTCTTTCTTCTTCCCCCTTGTCATTCCTCCAGACCCGCTTTGGACGGCCTGAGAGGTTGCCCTTATGGCTTCTTGACTCAAAATCCTTCCCGTCTTCAAACCATTTTCCACCATCTCTCCAATCTTGATCGCTTCCGCGAATGGCTTACCCATGGCCGACATCATGTTTTGGAAATAGTCAGACTCTTGAGCCTGGAGAAAGGTAGTGACCATTTCCACTTCATCCATGGGAGGTTTTACTCTCGACGCCTGTTCACGCCACTTAATAGCATACTCTCTAAAGCTTTCTGAAGGCTTCTTCTTCAAATTTGACAGAGAGTTTCGGTCTGGCGCAATGTCGATGTTATACTGGAATTGTTTTACAAAATCTCTGGCGAGATCATCCCATATATGCCATCGGGACATTTCCTGATCCATATACCATTCCGAAGCTATCCCTACTAGACTTTCCCCAAAGTATGCCATTAGCAGTTCTTCTTTTCCGCCGGCTCCCCGCAATTGGTTGCAGTATTTCTTAAGATGTGCAATGGGGTCACCGTGCCCATCGTATTTCTCAAACTTGGGGGTCTTGAAACCCGTTGGCAGGTGCACGTGAGGAAACATGCACAGGTCGGCGTAAGAGACGCTCTTTTGCCCGCTCAATCCTTGCATATTCTTCAGACTTTGTTCAAGGCTTCTCATCCTTTTGGCAATCTCATTTTGTTCTGCAAATCTGGGGTTCTGATCCTGCCCGGGTGCAAGCTCGCACTGAGGCGGTAGAGGATTAGTATTGGTAGCGAACCTAGTTGGTTCCATTGAGAACGATAGGGCTTGGAATGTAAAAGATGATGGGTCAAAGCTTGGCTTGTATGTGGTAGGTTGTGCCGTAACCGGGCAAGGCGATGCAGTAAAGATGTTCATGCTTGCATCGGTGGCCGACATTCGGGGATGAGGTTCAGAAGGCGATCCAGCGGAGAAGGCTGAGGTGGTTGGGTACCCGAATGGGGTAGTAGGATAATTTATGGGGACATTGGAAGTCCCACTTGTCCTGGAGAATAATTCAGGGAATCCGGGGACGACACTTGGCGGCTCTTTCCCATTGTTCCAGTCGTCCAGCATTTCCAACATGCGGAGTCGTAGGATTCTATTTTCCTCCGCAGTTGTGGATTCAGGTGTGAGGACGGCTGAGATTGAGCTCTCCTCAGAAACAGGGATCGTTTGCAAGGGAATTTCTGAAGACATTTCCACACTTCCTTTCGACCTGGTGAAGTAAGCGTGAGTACTGCTTCTGGCCCTAACAACAGGTGGTTGAACACTTCTTCTTGACCTCGTGAAATATGAGTGCGAGGCCAGACTTTCACCAAACCAACCGTCTTTTCAAAAAACCCTGGGGAAATGCTCAATGACAAACGCACGGTTAATTTGTAGCAAATAACAGATAGTTAATCTCACGTTGGGCATGATGCACCTATACAGTTAAGTGGATTACTATATGTTTGCTACGAGAGCATGCGTCATTCCGGCGTTTTTTTTTTCTCTTTTTTTTACCTTTTTTTCTTTTTGTTTTTCTTTTATTTATTTTATTTATTTTGTAGTAAAAGAAATGCGACCGGATCCGATGAGGATTGCCTACGTATCACGATGCCTACGTGAATCAGATCATTACGTAGTTCGAAAAACACAAATGGGCGTAAAAGAAATAACCTCTTTATTGTTGAAACGTTCTATTACAAGCTACATTTTGCAAAAGAAAGAGCAAACTTTGAAAGTAAACCTAGACTCAAAATAGACTGAAAATCACCTTGATGAAAAAAAAACAGGCAGAAGATGCTAAAATACAGATTTGACCTATGAAAGCATTATGGTTTTAAAAATTGGTTTCCGCGGGGCATCGTTCGGCCTCGCCGCGGTCCTAGGCGTGAGATCCCTCTCAAGTTGCTCCAGCTCGTGCATAGTCTGCTTGACATAACCCATTACTGCCGAGAGGACGGTAGCGCTGGACATGTTCTCACATCGTAGACATCGTCTGGTGATGGCATGGGCAATGGCCTTGATCCTATCTATGGTTTGCTTCTTCTCTATGAGTAGGTGCCTTATCTGATCACTGCACGTCTTGAATACCTGTGAGTCCTGTATGTGCTGATCCCTCAGCTGCCGTACTTCTTCCTTCATTTGGGCCAACAAGTCGTAACAGTATCTACTCTCTATTTGGAAATCCCTGGCCTGCTTAACTGCTTTAAACTCAAGTGTAGCCATCTCCCTCTTTATCTTGGAAACAGCCTTCTCGTGGTCACGTTTCAATTGGTTCAAACATCGGCGATGCTTATCTACTCTTGTTTCCCACCGTGCCTTGAACTCTGTCATGACCTTTTCGGATTCTTCTAACCTGTCTCGCCATTCCGTGATCTCTCTTTTCAAACCCTTTATCAACCGCTGGTCTGATTGACTTCTGGGTTGCTCATCAAGAGACAATCTCAATTTTTGGACTTGGGCCTTAAGTTCTTCATTCTCTTGGATCAACCTATTCTTTTCGCTTCGATCCGCCGCGATTTGTACGCTGTTATCGAATTTCAAACTATCTATTTGTAGCTTCAAATCGCCAATCTCTGCTCGATAACCCTTCTCTTTTGATAACCAGTTCCATTGCCCTTGGGATGATTCTACGAAATCTTTGAGATGCGGCCTCTTAGCCAGTCTTTCGTAAGACAGGATACCTCTAAACCAAACGTGATATCCTGGGGCGACTTCCCCTTTTGCCGTATCGATCACACAAGTGTTTGCTGTCAGATGTTGGCATTCACTCCAGATTTGGCGAACTTCTTCTTCAGGGAAATGACCGTTCGGACTGATTTCAATTGCCTGGGTACTCAAATCTTCATCTTTCGGTACCACTTGGTACCTCCCAAGTTGCCTCAAAACCCGATACGGTGCATAGGGTTGGATACTTTTCAGTCCCATCAACAGAAAGTGAGGCCGGGTTGCCGGCATGTATATGATTTCCTCGATAGGTGACCATCCAAGTGTCCATTGGATTTGGCTGACGGTGAGAGTTCGGAGAAATGAGGTCCATGATGTGACTCCCTCAGGTAAATTGAGCCCTTTGATTCTCGTGTAGAATTCTCCAATACAAGTTTTCTCTGGCGAACCATAACCCAAAAGTGAGGAGCGATGACATAAATGATCGGTCATCCACACTTGCAACAGTAGGTTACATCCTTCGAAAAAGTCACCCCTGGCTCGACAAACAGTGAGAGCCCGGAAAATGTCAGCCATAATCATAGGCGCCAGAGTACTTTTATCTTGGGTAAGCAAAGTACTGACAACCCCAGTCATTCTTAGATCGATGTGGCCGTCCTTCCTTGGGAACACTATAAGACCTAAGAAGGCCGTCATGAAAGCCAACTGCCTGTGTTCGTCCCATTTTTGTCGGCTGCCTTTACTACATAGTTTGAAATCCGGCTTATTGAAGCCGCCCTCATGACCGTATCTAGCATACATGAGATGGAGACTGCAGAAACCTTTGGCAAGATCTGGATGGTGAAATGTTCGGGGTATTTTCAGAAAATCCAAAAATCGGTGTACCGTGACAGCCCTAGGTGCAATCAAGTACTTGAACCTTAACGGAGCTTCATCACCCCCAATGTATCCCGCTATTTCCTCCAACGTCGGGGTGAGTTCGAAGTCTGAAAAATGGAATACATTGTGCGCCGAATCCCAGTAAGTGACCAATGATCTGATAATATCACCCCGAGGCTGAATGTCTAGTAAATCCGGGAGATTTTTCAAATATTTCCTCACTTTGCCTTGCCCCTCTTTGCCTAAGTCGTTCCACCATAATCGCAACTCAAAAGGGATCTTGGTCATTATTGAAAACGATTCATTTTGTATCGTGCTCATCCTGCACATTTATTTAGGGCGATAAACTTTATTAGACTCAAAAAATTAAAATTATCTAGATTTTTTTTTTTTTTGCAAAAACGGGAGGTTGGACCCGCCGAGGGTTGCCTACGTATCTCACCCCGTGCGAGAATCAAACCGGCGTAGTTCGGTCATATCGTGAATAGAGAAAATCAAATAAACCTAGCAATCAAGAATAAGTATTATTTTTGGAGAAAGATAAATACTAAAAAAAATATTTTTTTTTTGTTTTTTGCAATATTTGGACTATTAGTCCGAATTTATAAAAGGGTACTACAAAAGAGACAACACATTTTTTGAATTATGAGTTTTCCATTTTTTTTATTTTTTTATTTTTAAAATAAATACCCCCTCTTTTTTCTTAAAAAGAAAAGAACAATTTTTATATGTTTTTTTTTTAATGAATCAAACTAAAAGACAACTTTTGGTTTTATATTTTTTTTTTAGAAAAATTCCGACGAGGTTTCGACACTACTTGGACATTGGTTTTATTTTTCCAAAAAGTAATTATCTCCCTACGCTGCTATTTTTTTATTTTTTTTTTAGAAACCGGTCAGCATGCGGAACCGAAGCAAATAAATGCGCAAAACAAATAGGATGCAGCAGGGTGGTCTTTTCATTTCAGGTTGCTTGTCCTAGACGGACCCAACCCCTGTGTTGAGCCCCCTAAGTCAAATGCAACATGATGCAAATAAGCGTTCCTACGAGGGATCCGGCATGAAGTCGAGTTATACTAGGTTTAAACCTTGGTACTTGTTCTAGACTGTGTACCCGAGCGGACAACTCGAGTCGAGGAGGGGCAACTTACCGGGAACCAAAAGGTCGTCCGGCTTCGTAACTTATCCGTCCTCTTTCTTATTTCGGGCATTGACACTAACAGAATAGGGAGTCTCGACCAGCGAGCTTCTCCCCGGAGGTGAAGAGAGAAGGGTTTCGGCACAGTTTATATACAGTTCAGATAATATCAAAGCGGTAAAAGACAACATTTAGCACGTTATGCAAAAAACATGTAATAAAGATCAGATAATAAAGCCAAATATAACAATTATTCTAAGCTCGAATTCTTGAACCCTGAACCAGAGATTCTGGGTTCGAATCCCCAGCAGAGTCGCCAGAGCTGTCACACCTCCTTTTTGCGCGCCCCGCCCCGAGGGGTAAGATGCGCGGGTGGAGTTTTTCCAATTTAAGTGACAATATTCGAAATGGGATTATTTATTTAATTCAGAGTCGCCACTTGGGAAAGGTTTGGCTTTTGGTGTCCCAAGTCATCGGTTTATCTTGAATCCCAAATCGAGGAAATTTTCGACTTTTCCAAATGAAGTCTGCGAACCAGAAATTCTAAGTAAGGAATTCTGTTGACCCGAGGGAAGGTGTTAGGCACCCTCGAATCCCGTGGTTCTAGCACGGTCGCTTAAATTGTTATAATGGCTAAATATCTGATTTAAATACAGGTTGTGACTTATGTGCTTTTATTAAGTTTAAACCGCTTTTATTATTATCATTTATTTTATAGAATTACAACGTCGTGAAAATGCATCTCGAACCACGTCACAATCAATGCACCCCTAGTTGTTAACACATTTTGACTCCGTTGAGACTTGGATTTGGGTCACATCAATGTGCACCCGATTTTTAAGAATATAATTTACTAAAGTCGCGCCTAAAGAATCTAAACGCATTATTATCTTTGGGGAAGGCAGTGGAATTCACTAAACAGTCCGTCCCAAATTCTAAGTATTTATCATGATCAATTATTGAGGGCCCCGCAATTTGCATTTTTATTCGGCGAGGCTCGTCTCATTATTTTAGAAGGGTACCCTACAATGGCTACATTTCTACTACGTTTATCTTTAAAGAGAAGGACGATGCCGAACTTTGCTTGTTTGAACAAATACAGACTGAATCCTCATTATGTTCGCCGAACCTAAACTTGTTTGATTACCTGATTGATTGTTCATGAGGTGAGGGTTACCTCATGCTTTGTCTTCATCGAGTGAATACGCTTATTAATTTGCTAAATGAGATTGCAACAAACTAACAACATATATTGAGTTATGTTTAACGACCTCCAAGTTCCATTTTAACACTCTAACCTATTTGAAATTGATAAACGAAATCGGCTGTTTATTAGGAAAATTACTACTAAATGAACTCAAAATGACTATTAGTTTCTCTCAACAATCATCACATTATTTCGAAACAAAGAATCTATACCGAAACCCGATATGGAACTTATATTGGAGCACATAATCTGACAGGAAAGTTAGCCTTCATAGCCAAACTCTTAATGTGACTGCGTGAGGGTTTGTTTGGGATACATTTATCCCGGACCTAGTACCATAGATTTGTCAATCCAGTGGTCTAGGCAAAATACATACAAGTACTTACCATGACTCTATGTTATACAATCATAACTAAATCAAGCAAGTGTTATACTGAACTGAATGTATACCAAATTAAACATGCTGTCATACTGTCATTACTGTTGAGCCATGCTATCTAACAGTTCATCTTAAACAGAATGTATGCTAGTTTATACAGAATATTTGCAGTTTGCAGTAAAATACAGGCCCAACTAACATTCGAACTATCTTTTTACACCAATGCTATAACATAAACTGGTGTTCATTTCTTTATTTATGCTTCAACTTCAAACTTTCAACAATACATGGTTCAAAGGTTGTGTACCTGGGAATATTTGCAATTGAAGAAGAGGGCAATCAGTAGAGTAACAATGAACAAATGCAGCAGCAGTAACAGTAGCAGCAGGGCAGTATAGCAACAGCACCAAGAAACACAACTCACAAAACAAATGGAGTGAGATCAACCCCAACTAAACCAAACTTTCGAGTAGAACAAACAACAAACAAGCAGACTCAGTTGTGAGAAATCAGTGTTTGCACAGAACAGGTCCAGATTTAGTGAAGTCAGAAACAAAAGGAAAGGAAGCAACTTCTGGTTTTGTCTGTCTGAGTTATCAGACAAAAATTCTTTTCCAGTTTTCTGTTTCCAAAAAATTGAACTCTCAGGTGTTCCCTCTTAGTATCTCTTTGTATGTCTTTCCAGCTCTCTCTTTCAAAACCCCTCACTGTGTGTGTATATTTTCTTTTTACAGCCCTCAAGGTCCAGTTTTTTCAATCTTTTTCCTCTCTTTTTCAATCAGATGTCCTCCTCCTTTTATATGCCTTCCTTAACCCTTTTAACAGCCTGTTTTTAGAGTATCCCAGTACCCTCCCATGTGCCTTTAACCTTTTTCAGTTCCACTTTAGTTAATTAGGTATAAAAACCCCATCATTCCCTGGCAGATTTAACTTTTTCATTTTATTTAACTAAAAGCAAGTATGGGCAGTAGGATATGTTGACAGCATATGCTGTCAAACCATTTTAAAATTAAACAAAGACCTTTATGCAGGCCACAGCACAAAGCACATGAGATGCACCAATGCACATGCTGTGCACGAGTGCACATGCCTTCCAATTCAGAATCTAAACACAAACAATCCAACAGCTATAAGTAAACTAAACTGGCTCTTAATTGATTCAGGCAAATGTTCAATAGAAGCAAATCGATTTTACTTTGTTCAGACAGTTGAAACTAATTGACGACACATGTCGACTCGACTATATTAGCATTAACATACACAATCGTAGCCAAAAATCAAACATTTAAACAATATCGATACATGGTTTGAATTATACTGACTAAGCAGAAATGCACTCGAGGAGTTAACTAGTCAGTCCAAACTCGAAACACAACCAATACACATGCCTTATCAGAACAGGAGGGGGGAATTTAGACAAACACAGAGGTTTAAGTAAAGTGGACAAACAAAGTTGATAAAATCAAAACAAATATGAACAGATTTTTAAACAATCACACGGACTAAAACAAATAAAGGAAAGCAAGCACACTTACCTTAAAACTTGAAAAGTTAACAGTTTGAACTCGGATTTGGACAAACTTTTCTTAAGGCTGAATGGACTTTAATCGAAGTGTTTCTCAGATGAGAAACACTTTGATTAAAGTCCATTAGACCTTAATCTCTTCGGTTGAACCGGTATGAACCAGTGACGAAGAACTACACAATTCTTCAAAACTCAGATCCGGGATTCATGCTTCCCTGATCAGATTCGGACCAAACCAAGTATGGTTTGGTCACGAGGGGGGTCTGGGGAGTATCTGGTGTGAAGCTGGGGTTGGTTGGTGTAGATCGAGTTTTGACTCGAATCTTCAAACAAAGATTCGAGGACCTGGAGGGTGATTCGAACCAAATGGTTTACATGTCTATGTTCAGGGTGGTGAGGGGGTTCCATGGTGTTCAGGGCGAGGTCACCAGCGTTCATGCCGCCGGTTTTCATGGTGAAGAATACAGGGGCGGCTCTAGGGTTTGTGGGTTTGGGTGAAGACGACGAGGCTAGGGTATTGGATACGGGGGCAGGGTAAGGATCTAGGCTTATATAGTTAGTGGGTGGGTTGATCTCAACCGTTAGATCAATCTAAATCTACGGTTTGGATCTGATGGTCTTAAGTGAAACGGTGTCGTTTCAAGTGTTGAGGGTTGGGGTCGGTCCGGGTGAGACGGGTCGGGTTTATTGGTGGGTTATGGGGAATTGATCTTGGCCGTTGATCAATTCGAGATCAACGGCCCAGATCAACCTGTACCAAAACGACGTCGTTCGGATTCTCTAGGCATCAGGTGGTCTGGACCGGGCAGGCCTGGGTTTTGGGCTGTTCGTTTGGGCCAATTTTGTTAAAATTGGCCCAAATCCGGAAGAATAAAGGGGCCCTTTCTTTTTTTTTTATTATTTTTTTTTATTTCTTTTCCTTATTTATTTAAAAACAAAACTAAACAACAAAAAAAATCAAAAATTAAATACACACTCAATACAATTATTCGCACACACACTAAAATATTTCAAAACAAGTAAAATCAAACAAAACAAAATCACGGACAAAGATGTCTGTTTATGCCTTTCTATTTAAACCATGTTACGGTTCAAATTATGCATGACACGTACGCATTTTTCAATTTTGTTTTAATAAAGTAAATAAATAAAATGGGCCAAAGTCACAAATAAATCAACAAAGTACCGCACAGAAATCCAAAAATTGTACAGCAGGACCAACTTTATTCTTTTGGAGCGACTGTCGCGCAAAAACAAAAATCACGTGCTCACAACTCTCTCTCTTAGGAATGACTTGTGAGTCAAGCCTCACTTCCACATTTGCTTCCCCTGAAACGTCGCTAAACTTACACTTCAAATATTCTGTTTTGGTCCTACTCAACTTGAAACCTTTAGACTCCAGGGTCTGCCTCCATTCCTCCAGTCTCTCGTTAACACCGCCTCGCGTCTCATCAATTAGAACTATGTCATCAGCGAACAACATATACCAAGGCACCTCCCATTGAATATGGTGTGTCAGTGCGTCCATCGCCAGAACAAATACGAACGGGCTGAGCGCAGATCCTTGGTATAACCCCATAACCACCAGAAAAGGCTTTGAGTCACCTTCCACTATCCTAACCCGAGTCTTAGCTCCATCATACACATCTTTTATCGCCTAATATAATATACCGGTACATCTATCACCTCCAAACATCTCTAAAGAACATCCCTAGGGACCTTGTCATACGCCTTCTCTAGGTCAATAACACCATGTGCAAATTCCTCTTTCTATCTCTGTACTGTTCCACCAACCTCTTAATAAGATGGATAGCTTCCGTAGTAGAACGACCCAGCATAACCCCGAACTGGTTCTCTGATATAAACACCGTCCTCCTTACCCTCCCTTCCACCATCCTCTCCCAAACTTTCATGATATGACTCAGTAACTTGATATCCCTATAGTTGTTACAATTCTGGATATCACCTTTGTTCTTATACAACAAAATCATCGTACTCCACCTCCACTCATCTAACATCCTCTTCGTCCTAAAAATAACATTAAACAGCCCAGTCAGCCACTCCAAGCCTGCTCTACCCACATACCTCCAAAATTCTATTGGGATCTCGTCTGGTCCGATCGCTTTGCCCCGACTCATCTTACGCATCGCTCCACTACCTCATCACCCCTAATACGCCTACAGTACCTCCTCAACTTTAATTATTTAGATAATTACGTAAATATCTAAAAATAATACATGAGGATGTTTTTTGAATTCAAATCATAAATGGAAATGGAAATAATTTCCTCTTAATTGATTGTGAATTCTTTATATGAGTTATTATGTTTAAAGTAATTAAATACATATATATAATCTAAACAAGATTGTTATAAATAACAAATACAAATTTGATCGGCGGTCGGTCCAACTTTGGACCAGAAGATATATCGGTTCACTACCTGCTGCTCTTTCCCCTGGAATAGGATCTGATTTCCTGCAACATCTCCTCCTCCACCTCACCCTCTCCCTACAAACAACAGATCATTCCTCTTGAAACAACACAGATTATTTGATTTTAGCTAGTAAGAAGCCATTTGTGCTAAGTTTTCTTCATTTTGAGCTTTCAAATTCGTTGTTTTTAAAAAAAAAAAAAAATTTAACTCTTTGTTAGTCTCATTTATTTCTAATATTGCCTCGTTTAAACTTGATCGATTAAGCTTCTGTTTAACTTTGGGTGTTTAAGTGTAATGATGGGTTTAACGCTAAGGCACTATATCCGCTAACAATTGAATCTTTTCTTATTGCAATGCTACTTTTTTTTTTTTTTTTTTGAAGAAATAAATTTCGTGTTGAGCATGTTGATGTTGCCTTTATTTTCTGTATCCATTAAATTTATCAGGCTGTATATTATTGTGGTTAATTTGTTGATGTTATTTAGAATATAAAAAATTGGTTGATGTTCCCTTGAATTTTGGAATTTTCACTTGAATTCATGGTAAAACTTTTCTAATAATGGAGGCAAGATTGAACCAAGAGTTGGGCTTAATGTCAGGATAGAGCTTGAATTCAACTCCTGGGAAAATGAACTCAATATGGAGGAGAAATGAATTTTGCTGTTACTCTAATTGAATAAAATGTAAGGCATTCTCAAGAAGAAGAAGAGTATGTAGATTAGAAGTTCCTTAGATTTCCATAGCCACCTTCTTCCGCTACTTCTTTATTTATTTGCGGACTAGTTTATTTGCTGATCATGTGCACCCACTTCTTCACTAAATTCACTAATCATCTTGATTATGTAACTAACTTGCATTATCTAACTAATCTCCACTCACAGCATGAAAGATCTTCTTAGCATACTTTCAGCAATACTCATGAGAGGGACAAATCATATATATATACATGCCTTTATCCTGCTACAATGGATTTTTTTGAGTTGCATCTCATACCTCAATCTATGTTAGTAACAGGGAAGTTATGTACAAATGTCATGTGAAGGAGGTCATCTAACTTTCTGATTAGTTATGCAAGAATGTAGGATAATAATTTGGTTTAACATTCCACTACCTATATATGTTTGTCAGAAGTGTAAATGCATTACACATATTATGTGTCTACGCGTCTAATGAGTCAATGCCTAATTGCCACTCAACCTGTTCAGATCTGCGATGGAACTTCATGATCTTCTGGGACGATGTTTGGTGATGATCATTGCAGTGGTACAAATTGCTAGGATCAGCTCATGTCTCGGTACTGAAGTATTAAATGAAGTAAGTGACCTAGCTGCTGAACAAGCTCAAGATGTGCAGTTATTTCTCAATGCATGTATTTTGGGTGATAGTAATATACTAATTTACAGAAAACTGTGTGTTGCCAACAAAACTTTTAGACTCAATTGAATCTTGCAACCATTAATTCTTAGAAGTTCTTAGTAACTTTTCCCCGATCTTCTTCAGGTCCATGCACCTTATCTTGATAAATATGTTGCAAAATCCTACTTAGGCAAACCTGACAATTTGGTTGACTCAAAGTTTGAAGATTTCATTGCACATGACATTCTGTCCAGCACCTGTGTATGAAGGATTGCGTATAGGTGTTCGTAACACGCAGCGGAAGACAATAACAATCCTAGGCAGATCTTTTTATGTTTAAAATTTATTGACATGTCAATAGATCACATCTAAGACGTACCTGGTGAAGAGAGTCTCGTTTCAAAATTTCTTCGATAGTGCGAAGACTCTATGCGTATCCACACCGAGACTGATCCTTGCTATCAATTCTTTGATCAATGAAACCCGCGAACAAATTGAACGAAATATTGTGTTGAAATTTTTCACAAAAATCTCAACTCAATGTTAGAAGAACAAGAAACACTTTTCTTGCAATTGTATTTTCTCTTTTGGCTTTGTATTGCACTCTCACTTTCACAAAGTGGGTTTTCTTCTCAAGAATAATAATATGCCGGTAAATTTTCTCCATCACCCTTTATATAGCATCACCTATAAACCCTTTTCCTATTTGGGTGAGGTAATGATTTACTTAGGGTAAATTTATTCCAAAATAAACTTCATAAATTTTATATGGAAAAATCGAAAACAACCCATTCTTAATAGGTTTGAGTTTGCCGCAACTATTACACGGACTTTCCATAAAGTCCAACGTCAAAATTGATTGAAATATCAAATCCAATTCAAAATTGGATTTTCCTTTTAGTTCATTAACTAATAATTTTCTAAAAGGAAAGTTTGAATCCCATAGAAAAGGATTTCACGTTGCTTTACAATCCAATTTCAAGTTGGATACTTTATTTTTGCATATATCAATTATGACTATTAAATCTATATCATATATATATTTCAATCAAGAGATAATTTAATTTTCTATTCTAAATAGAAAATTTTAATTTGTTCATAATATTAATCATACCCTCTGTGTGCTAGCAGGGAACATAATAATATTTCATATGAACTAATAACTAAATTATTTGACTAATTAAATTCTTTAATTTAATTAACAAATAATAAATTAATTAATCCTTTAGCAAAGATCAGAACACTCGTTAGTGTGCGACCCCATAGGTTCAATACTAAACCAGTAGTAAATTGATCACATCAATATACTAATCAAGGGTGGTGTCTAGCAACACTCCTTAGCGACCGGATAGCATGAAGTATACAATTTACTCTCAAGAACCAGTAGAAGAATAATGTAGTAATTCCTTCTGTCCTTATAGCTCTGGATCACCCTAGGATATGGTTCAACTGTCAAATCCTAATAGGCGACCAACTATGTGTCCATGTCAAATATATTCGACCATTGAATGACCTAAGAAACTCTTTTCTTCTTTCATTTAATTGCCCGCCCTGGCCAAGGTCTTAGTTTGGTCGTTTATAATTCATGACAACATGGAGCTTAAACTCATTACCAAGAGTTGACAAATTCCATCTTGATCAATCACTAATTCTACAAGCATTTAATCATACTCAATATCCTTTCAACTATCGCCCTAGGGCCATAGGTGTCTAGTATCAAAGCACAATAAATAACTTATCAATTACTATGACGATCTCAGGTCAAAGGAAACGGTTACATCACATTCTTCAAGAGAATATCCTATTGACAGTTTATGGTAATTCTAACCATTAGGAATTATCCAATGAGTCGGTTCAATGATCATATCTCTATATGCATCATCTATCTATGTAATTTAGTTAATGAGATCAACTAATCTTTATCCCATAAAGACGATCACATAAATATTGATCTAATCGGATTACTAATGTCCAAATTAATAATCCTACGATCAAGAACAAATTTAGATTAAATTATAAGAAACTTCACTCTCATTATCATGATCTCCATCACAATGTCAAGTCTCAAAATTTAATCAAGGGCTTTATCAAATTAATCAAGCAATTAATAACAATGATAAAAGAATATCAAATGCCATATATATTTTATAAAAATATGTTCAAAACATCAAATGTGATATTGGATCTAGCGCATATCTACTATATCCCTACCTAACAGTGTATCGCTGCAAGACAATGTCAAATTTGCACCAAAGCTGTCTGCTTTACATCGAAAGCTGATTGGTGAAGGCTCCCACCGGCGTCCTTCATCATCTCTCAGATTGAAGATGCCATCGGAGTCCACATGGAAGCTGTATCTGCTTTTACTTTCATCTCAGCTGTTGTGTCAGCTCTTCTCATCATTGTTGCCTCAATTAGGTACTCTCACGACAAAGCGTGTAATGCCTTGAAACAGCCGTGAATAATTAATGACTTTAGCAAGCTATTCTTTCCCCTTTCTGGACTAACCATCGGCAAGAGAAACTCACTTGATGTTAGGTAAACTGATAACCTCCATCAGTTATAGCTGCTGCTTATCTATGTTTTAAACTTTTGTCATTACTAATTTCTTAGATCAACTACATTTGTGTTAACTTTTATAGTTACAAGTTACAACATAGAACATTGGCGGACGGAGGAGAAGGTGCAGGGCTTTGGATGTTAGTCCACTAACACTTATGCGTTTACGCAGAGAGAAAGAAATAGGAGAGCTTTTGAAGGGGTAGAGCGAATCTCATACAGTTGAAGAGTAGCCTCTTATTCCTTATTTTCTTCCGGTGCACCCATGATATCCCTGTAGCATATATAGGTATGGAAGATCGGGTGCTGTTTGTCGAAAACCATATCTTTGTGTAGATTTTCTCTCTTTTAAGTATACTTCTTGTATACGTGCGATCATTTTGCCCAAATGTTAATAAAATCGTAATTACTTTATCAAAAAGAAGTTACAACATTGAAAATGTAATCAAATAATGCATGCTGATGGTATAAGCAAATTCAGTTTTTCCTCTACTACAGTAACGAACACTTCAGCTAGACAAGTGATTTGTTGAATCAACTCGCGTTAGATGCTCGGTCTCTGTGTATTTTGTATATCATTCCTGGCCACCTCAAATACTTGTGTACGATGATTCATCGACTTTTCCCTACTCAACCGTAGCTCCACCTCAAAGTTTTTTCTACCTAAGTTGTGGTTTTTCATATCCATGGATAAACCAATATTTCTGTGATCGCAAAACTATATTCTCAAAATTCAGGAAGGAATTAAGTGAAAAAAATTAGAAGTTGTACTCTGAGGGGAAAGAAAATAAACAGCAGCAGAAATAGATGATGTCATTCCTGGCAAAAGCTGTTAACAGCCCGGGATTCTTGGCCCTTTTTTGCAGCAGCAAAATGATAATAATAGGCGCGCAATAGAAGGTAACATGAAACACAGGATTAAACAATATTTTCCTTCAGATGATCTTTCTGTTAGCCCTGCTGATTGACATATTGTGAAGTACCAGCCTGTAATGAATGAGGCGGCAAAAGCCAGGTTAGAGAACTTCAGCAACAGTACTCCTGGAAGTGTACTCCTTTGCAAGTGCGACATCAGCTGTTGGAGCTCAAGACTTTCCTCCTGTTTCACAATATGACTATAAATACTTGCAACTTCAGCTGTTGGAGCTCAACATTTGCAAGTGTAAGTGCAACTTCTATTAATCTAATCTCTTAGGAGTCGTTTGGTTGGAATACGATTTGTACCGGTATAAGTTATATTGGGATAAGTTATGTTGAGATTGTTGTTTATTCATTGTTTGGTATGTTGTATTAAGAATGACAATTGCATAATTTCTAAGGAGAAGGTATAAGTTATATCCGTGCTAATTACCCTACCTTCTATAAGGTATAAGTTATCCCAGTGTTAAAATTAACACTGGGATAACTTATACCTGGTTTGCTAACCAAACAGGGTATTAAGGTGGTATTAAATTTTTATACCACCCTTATACCTTCTTATACCTCATACCAAACGACCCCTTAGTGTTTTGGGTCATGGGCAAATAAGATATTATCTCTAATACCTGCTTTCACCTTTGTCCTGGATTTCTTCGCATATATGGTAACTCCTTAGCTTCGTGATTCATCTGGATTAGTTCATCTCAATTTTTTTTGTTTCTTCCTTGCATAAAGCTGAATGGAGCTACCATACTAAAATTTTTATGGTGGTTTCCTTTTTCCCTCTTTAATTTCTCACAGTATAAGCTAGATCTGGTCATATAAGTTTGTAACTTACCGGCCTTTTAACCCTTGTATATACTAGTCTGTTAGTAATATCCCTGCAAGGAGTTGACATAAAAGGAATATTTTAACGTTTATTTGTCTTTATGTGATTATGTTTCATTCATCTTTCTTTGCAGGATTATTGGCTTTGAAGAGAACTTAATTTATTGGTTGTGACTTGGTGGCAAATTATGTGTTTTCAAGTAGTAATTTGCCTTGTGCCTCTATGTTTTCAACTAGTAATTTGCCTTCGCGAGTTGATTACATGAGAAATCAGATTCTCAGTCTTTGTGTAGTAATTATTTGGGCTGGTGCCATCAGCCAAGTGTCATGGTTCTAGTGGTTATATGAAATGCATATCTTTATTTCTCAGAATATTGGGTCTTCATTGAAATATTAAAGTACCGCCCCCGAAGAAATCTCGAATATTGAGTCACTAATTGCTACAATAACGTTACAGTTTCGTTTCTCAAAATCAAAAAAAAAAAAAAAAAAAAGATAAAAAAGCATAATATGAAGCATATAAATATGTAATATAAAACCGCAGTTTGGAAACTCCAAAGAACAGAAAATACGTACAATGTATATTATGAAGCTGAATATGTATTGATAATCTATTTACTCATTTTTCTAAGAACATCTCTTTAAATACACTCTTCTACCCAGCATAACTAAATCTAGCTATTCGAAATAAAGAAAATAATTGAATCTAGTAAACGTTCAAAAGGAACTATTACACCGTGTTATACTTGAACATAACTGCTGATTTCCATATTAATAGAAACAAATACAACATATCCCAGGAGTATCTGGCTATCTCCTAATGTACGTAATGGAGATTACTCATTTTGGCAAGTAATACACCCCCAGAAAAAAAATGGTTTCTGCAAATAATACTCCATAATACACACTATTGTCAGCCATCTAAGTGATTTTGCAGTCTTATTTGCTTCATTGTATCCTTAAATTACTTTCAAAGAGCAAATTGATGAAGTCCTTCTCATGTACTGCATTTGGAATTTTGCAACAAAAAGGATTAACCCTTGCTATCATCCCTTGAGTTTTAGGCATCAAATTAGAAATACACATAGCTTGCTGAATAAAAGGATGCTGAAGTAGCTGTTCACTTGTCCATCTTCTTAGAGGGTCATTTATAAAACACTTGTACAAAAAATCTCTTGCAATCACAGAAACATTACTCGGAATCACAGGATCTTCATTCATAATCTGCCATTGCAAATCTTTAGTATCGCGACAAATCCAAACGCGATTCCCTGTCATCATCTCTGCCACAGTACACCCTAGTGACCATATATCATAAGCTTTTGCATGAAAACCGTGCGTCAAAGATTCTGGTGGTGCATAAAGTAGAGTCCCCCGATTGGTCAACGGAGTTCCAGTCATATATGCCATTCCTTCACCAATTCTCAACGATAATCCAAAGTCAGCCAACTTCAACTTGTACATGCCACGTTCATTAGCATCGAAAACCAGAACGTTAGCAGGTTTAATATCACAATGAACCCACCCTTTTTTATGAACATCTTGTGTTAGGGATATAGTAGATATGCCCTAGATCCAATATCATATTTGATGATTTGAACATATTTTTGTGAACGTCATTTGATATAAAATATATGGCATTTGATATTCTTTTATCATTATAATTAATTGTTTGATTAATTTGATAAGGTCCTTGATTAACTTTTGAGATTTGTCATCGTGATAGAGATCATGATAATGAGAGCAAAGTCTCTTACAATTTAATCTAAATTTGTTCTTGATCGTAGGATTATTAATTTGGACATTGGTAATCCGATTAGATCAATATTTATGTGATTGTCTTTATGGAGATAAATATTAGTTGATCTCATTGACTGAATCACATAGATAGATGATGCATATAGAGATATGATCATTGAACCGACTCACTGGATAATTCCTAATGGTTAGAATTACCATAAACTGTCAATAGGATATTCTCTTGAAGAATATGATGTAAAAGTTTCTTTTGACCTGAGATCGTCATACAGTGGCGAAGCTAGATATTTCCCCAAGGGTGTTCAAATTTAAAAGAAGTGAAAAAAAATTCCGATAAAGGGTGTTCAATATGTGTTACATATCTCTAAAATATAATATTTTACCTATGTACACAGTGTAATTTTTTGATGAAGGGTGGTCAGTTGACCACCCTTATCACCATGTGGCTTCGCCACTGTCGTCATAGTAATTGACAAGTTATTTATTGTGCTTTGATACCAGACACCTATGGCCCTAGGGCGATAGTTGAAAGGATATTGGGTACGATTAAATGCTTGTAGAATTAGTGATTGATCAAGATAGAATCTGTCAACTCTTGGTAATGAGTTTAAGCTCCATGTTGTCATGAATTATAAATGACCAAACTAAGACCTTGGCCAGGGCAATTGAATGAAAGAAGAAATGAGTTTCTTGGGTCATTCAATGGTTGATTATATTTTGACATGAACACATAGTTGGTTGCCTATTAGGATTTGACAGTTGAACCATATCCTAGGGTGATCTAGAGCTATAAGGACAGAAGAAATTACTACATTATTCTTCTACAGGTTATTGAGAGTAAAATGTATACTTCATGCTATCCGGTTGTTAAGGAGTGTTGCTAGACGTCACCCTTGATTGGTATATTGATGTGATCAATTTACTACCGGCTTAGTACTGAACCTATGGGGTCGCACACTAACGAGTGTTCTGATCTTTGATAAAGGATTAATTGCTTTATTATTTGATAATTAAATTAAAGAATTTAATTAGTCAAATAAATTTAGTTATTAGTCCAAATGAAATATTATTATATTCTTTGCTAGCACAGAGGATATAATTAATATTATGAATAAATTGAAAAATTCTATTTGGAATAGAAAAACGAAATTATATCTCTTGGTTAAAATATATATGTGATATATATATATAATTAGCACTTATTTTATATATGAGATGTTATATAAAATATTAATGAAGTCTTGTTAGTAAATTCAATTTTGAATTGGATTAATTAACATAAAAAGTCCTTATGGTATTGTCTACAATTTTCAACCCATTTGATATGGGAGTTAATTTTTTAATAGAAAATATTAATAAGTAGAATTTAATTTAGAATTGAATTCTATAAATGTGTTGCATGTTTTTATTTTCAAATATTGACTAAGTTATAGAATTCAATTCTAAATTGAATTCCATAAATGAAAGTCATGTTTTTTTTAAAAAAAAATGGTGACTAAGTTGTAGAATTCAATTTAGAATTGAATTCCACAAATGAGTTACATGTTCTTATTTTAAAATGGTGACTAAGTTGTAGAATTCAATTTAGAATTGAATTCCACAAATGAGTTACATGTTTTTATTTTAAAAATGTTGACTAAATTGTAGAATTCAATTTAGAATTGAATTCCATAAATAAGTTATTATTTATGGAATATTTACCATAAGACATGTGATTTGTATTTTCCAATGAAAATTATGTATATATATATATATATGTGTGTGTGTGAGTCCTAATTAAGAATTAGAGAGATAGAGATCTTACACATATTATAAAGAAAGGAAGAGAGTCATTCTTGAGAAGAAAAAATTACTTTGAGAAAGTAATAGTGCAAGATAGAAAATATTAGTACAAGAAAATTGTTTCTTGTTCTTCTACCTTTGAGTTGAGATTTTTGAGAAATATTTCAACACAATATTTTCATTCAATTTGTTCACGGGGTTTCATTGATCAAGGAGTTGATAGCAAGGACCAGTCTCGGTGTGGATATGCATAGAGTCTTCGTACTATCGAAGAAATTTAAAAACGAGACTCTCTTCACAAGGTACGTCTTAGATCCCTCTTTGATATGTAAATAAATTTTAAACACGAAAATTTCTACCTAGGATTGCTTTTATCTTCTGCTGCGTGTTATGAACACCTCTATGCAATCCTACAGTAGTATCAGAGCCATGGTTTCTCATGTTTAAAAATTATTTACGAAATATTTTATGATTATATTTGAAAAGTTCAAACTGTAATACATGTGTCTTGTGCACTAGACAAATTATTTGAATGCATGGATTGATATTATTTTATTGTGAATAAAATATGTGTTCATAAAAGTTAAACTACTGAGATAGTACTACTGAGATAGTTCGTAACTTGAATTTTAAAATTTCGTATAAGATACGACGGTGATCTATAATAGGTTATTAGATTATATAGTTATTTAAATTGTTATTAGTTTATAAGGTATTAACTAATAATAGTTTTCTTACATGAATTATTTTATGTGATATATAAGATAAACATGTTAGAAGTTTGTTGAATTTCATTTTTATGTCACATGCTTGTTCGGCATATGATTTTGAATTATTTATTACATGTGATGTAAATTAATTTCGGACAAAGCATGTAGACAACTTAAACCAAATTCATGTGCTATGAAAGATTTGATCATCATGTTATTAAAAGTTGTTCTAGTAACAATTCCCTCTTATTAAAATTTGAGTTCTTGAATAATAAAATATAAGATGTATTTTATTATAGAGCTATCCATCAAAGTAAATAATTTTACTTATCTCTTGTTTATAAGGAGCGGCCTGACTACCAGGAGACTTATAGTTCGAGAATATGTTAAAATTGTTTATTTGCATTAGATGTATGGATTGAAAGAATTATTCAATTTTACACTAGACGTCTGGACTACCCGGGGGAGTATAAAATTTAATAAGTTCTTTGCTATCATGATGGTTGAACTCAACTATGCCAATAGGATCGACCTGACTACCAGGGGACTATTTGACATAGAGCTATTTAAGAAAGTTGTATAGGGATATAATTGGTAAGAGTACCTACCTTTAAAATATATGTGAGAAACGACTTGACTTCCAAGGGGCTCATACATATTGTTAAAGGATTTCTTTACTCCACTAACAGAAATAAAGATTTCGTAAACTATAATGAGGGTAAATAGTTTAAAATAATTAGTGAAAATATCATATAGATAAAAGTACATGTCTTTATGATATATGCAAATATGTTCTTATATTATTGCCTTTTTCTTTTCTATATTTTAGATTTCTCAATATGTCTACTATATCACTACGTGGAATACTTGAGGCCAACAAGTTGGTAGGACCAAACTTTGATGATTGGTACAGAAATTTGAGAATTGTTCTCATGCATGAAAAGCTTATTCATGTGATCGATAAGCCTGCCAAGGATGTCCCAGATGAGAATGATGATGATGCCACCAAGATTTATCAGAAATACTTGGAAGAATGTCTTACTACCAAATGCATCATTCTCGCTTCTATGAATTCTGAACTACAGAGGAAACATCAGGATATGGATCCAACTGCAATCATTGAACATCTTAAGAAGATGTTTGGTACACAAAGCAGGACAGCTAGATACCAGCTATCTAAGGCTTTATTTGGATCCAAATTAACTGGAAACTTTCCAGTTGGACCCTATGTCAATTGTATGATTGATCTTATTGAAGAACTTGAGAAATTGGGGTGCAAACTGGGTAAAGAGCTTTCTCAAGATTTGATCTTGCAGTCACTATCAGAATCCTTTTCACAATTTGTTATTAATTTCAATATGAATAAAATGGATTGTGATCTTCATGAGATGCTCAACATGCTGATTGATTATGAGAATCAACTTGCATCTGGGAAGAAGAAAGGAACCGTCATGTTGGTTGGAAACTCTTCTAAGAAGAAGGGTAAGAGTAAAATTAAACCCAAGAAGAAACCTATTGCGCCTAAGGGTAGTGTGACCAAACCCAAAGGCAAAAGAGGCAAAGCCAACCAATCTGACGCTGAGTGTTTCCACTGTAAGAAGATAGGACATTGGAAGAGAAACTGCCGGAGTATCTTGCAACTCTAAATGATAAGAAACAAGGTAAGACTCAACTGAAAAATGATTTCAAAGTTTCTTTAACTACTACTGATGTTTCATTGTGGGTATTAGATATTGGCAGTAGTTATAACATCTGCAATATGTTGCAGGGGTTCCGAATAAGTAGAAGGTTGAAGAAAGGAGAAATTAATCTACAAGTTGGAAATGGTGCAAAAGTTGCGGCCATAGCTGTAGGATCAATTTCTTTAATAATGCCTACGGGCAAAGTACTTATGTTGGATGATTGTTATTACGTTCCTAAATTTGTTTCGAACATAATTTCAGCTTCTATGTTAGATAAACGTGGTTTTCACATAAATATAGGCAATGGTGTTTGCTCTATTTATTATGGTGATAATTTTTATGTGAATGGCTATCTCCAATATGATGTTTATGTCTTACCTAATATGAATGCTAATTCAATTATGCATGTTTCAAGTCTTAAGAGAAAAAGAGATGATAAAGTAAATCATACATACCTTTGGCATTGTAGGCTTGGTCATATTGGAGAGAAAATAATTAACAAGTTGTACAAGGAAAGGTACCTTGACAAATATGATTTTGAATCATATCCAACTTGTGAATCTTGTCTCAAAGGAAAAATGACCAAATCTCCATTTACTGGAAGTGGAGAAAGAGCTTCTGAATTATTGGGACTAATTCATACAGATGTTTGTGGGCCCATGAAAATTCAAGCTAGAGGTGGATATTCTTACTTCATCACCTTCACTGATGATATGTCAAGATATGGATTTGTGTATCTTATGAAACACAAGTCTGAATCTTTTGAAATGTTCAAAAGGTTCCGTAGTGAAGTTGAGAAGCAGACTGGTAAAAGTATCAAAGTACTAAGGTCTGATAGAGGTGGAGAATATCTTAGTGAAGATTTTACCAGATATCTCAAAGAGAATGGGATTCTCTCACAGTGGACACCTCCAGGAACACCACAACACAATGGTGTGTCTGAAAGGAGAAATCGAACCTTATTAGATATGGTGAGATCTATGATGGGGTTCACTGATCTTCCAATAAATTTATGGGGATATGCTTTGGAAGCAGCAACATACTTACTTAATAAAGTTCCCTCTAAGTCAGTCTCTACAACACCATATGAGATATGGAAAGGATGTAAGTCTAACCTTAAACATATTAAAGTTTGGGGTTGTCCAGCTTATGTTAAGAGACTACAGTCTGATAAACTTGACTCAAGATCTGATAAGTGTAGGTTTATTGGGTATCCTAAGGAAACAATGGGATACTATTTCTATCACCCTTCTGACCATAAAGTGTTTGTGGCCAGAGGAGCAACTTTTTTGGAAAGGGAATTTTTTTTAGAAGGAAATTATAATGGAGAAATAGAACTTGATGAAGTCCAAGAAACTAATGAATCAACACAATGTAAAGATCATGAGACCCAAGATGAAGAACCTTTATTCGATGTTTTGAAGTTTCCAAGAAAGTTGCCATCTTCAACGGTTGAAGTTCAAGAACTAAATGAAGTTCAAGAACAGGTTAATAAACCAGTTCCAAACCAAATTGAACAACAACCAAATCCAGCACAAGGTGAACAGGTTGTACAAGTGCCTCTTCGAAGGTTTACACGAGAACGTCATGTACCAACTAGATTAAATTTATTGGTACAAGATGATGTATCAAATGAGGTTGATCATAATGATGATGACCCTAAGACCTATGAAGAGGCTATACAAAGTTCCGATTATGAGAAATGGCAAAAGGCCATGGAATCCGAAATGGAATCCATGAAGGAAAATAAAGTATGGACTTTAGTTGAACCTTCAAAGGATATAAAACCTATAGGTTGTAAATGGGCTTTTAAGAAAAATATTGGAGCAGACGAAAAGGTGGAGACCTACAAAGCTCGTCTTGTTGCCAAGGGATATCGTCAAAAGGAAGGCATCGACTATGACGAGACTTTCTCTCCCGTGGCAATGCTCAAATCAATTCGGATTCTACTTGCTATAGTGGCATACTATGATTATGAAATATGGCAAATGGATGTGAAAACAGCTTTCCTTAATGGTGAGCTAGAAGAGGATGTGTATATGACATAACCTGAAGGTTTCACATCTTCGTCTGATCATAATAAAATTTGCAAGCTACAAAGATCCATTTATGGACTAAAGCAAGCTTCTCGAAGTTGGAATATTCGCTTTAACAAGACAATTGAAAAGTTTAATTTTGTTAGATGCGAAGAAGAACCTTGTGTGTACAAAAAGGTTAGTGGGAGCACAATTATATTCTTAGTATTATATGTTGATGATATATTGCTCATAGGGAATGATATACCGACATTGCAAAGTACCAAGATTTGGCTATCTGAACAGTTCTCCATGAAAGATTTGGGAGAAGCAGCTTATATATTGGGAATAAAGATCTATAGAGATAGATCAAGGAAGCTGCTTGGACTTTCCCAGTCTTTGTACATTGATACCATTTTGAAAAGGTATAACATGGATAATTCCAAAAGAGGGTATCTACCGATAGGTACTGGAATTACTCTCAGTAGGGAGGATTTTCCTAAAACACCTGAAGAGAGAGAACACATGAGTAGGATCCCATACGCTAGTGCAGTGGGAGCTATCATGTATACCATGACATGTACACATTCTGATGTGGCTTATGCACTTGGAGTGACTAGCCGATATCAGGCAAATCCCGGTGAGGAACATTGGAAGGTGGTGAAAACCATTCTTAAGTACTTAAGAAGGACTAAAGACCAATTCCTCATCTATGGAGATTCTGAGTTGAAACTTGAAGGTTATACTGATGCAAGTTTCTCTTCAGATAGAGATGATAGCCAATCTATTTCTGGTTATGTATTCACCTTACATGGTGGTGCATTGAGTTGGAAAAGTTCTAAACAAGTTACAGTAGCTGATTCAGTGACTGAAGCAGAATATATAGCAGCTAGTGAAGCTGCTAAGGAAGCTGTATGGACGAAAAAGTTCTTAACTGAACTTGGTGTGGTTCCTTCAATAGAAGGTGCGGTTCCACTGTTGTGTGACAATACTGGAGCCATTGCTCAAGCAAAAGAACCAAGATCACACCAAAAGTCCAAACACGTTCTGCGAAGGTATCACTTGATAAGAGAGATCATTGAACGTGGAGACGTCGAGATTCAAAAGGTTGATGGAAAGGAAAATGCTGCAGACCCATTCACTAAAGCTCTTGGCGCAAAGGAGTTTAACAAGCACAAGTGGAAATTGGGGATGAACTACAAGAGCTATTGGCTCTAGTGCAAGTGGGAGATTGTTAGGGATATAGTAGATATGCCCTAGATCCAATATCATATTTGATGATTTGAACATATTTTTGTGAACGTCATTTGATATAAAATATATGGCATTTGATATTCTTTTATCATTATAATTAATTGTTTGATTAATTTGATAAGGTCCTTGATTAAATTTTGAGATTTATTATCGTGGTAGAGATCATGATAATGAGAGCAAAGTCTCTTACAATTTAATCTAAATTTGTTCTTGATCGTAGGATTATTAATTTGGACATTGGTAATCCGATTAGATCAATATTTATGTGATTGTCTTTATGAGATAAATATTAGTTGATCTCATTGACTGAATCACATAGATAGATGATGCATATAGAGATATGATCATTGAACCGACTCACTGGATAATTCCTAATGGTTAGAATTACCATAAACTGTAAATAGGATATTCTCTTGAAGAATATGATGTAAAAGTTTCCTTTGACCTGAGATCGTCATAGTAATTGACAAGTTATTTATTGTGCTTTGATACCAGACACCTATGGTCCTAGGGCGATAGTTGAAAGGATATTGGGTACGACTAAATGCTTGTAGAATTAGTGGTTGATCAAGATGGAATCTGTCAACTCTTGGTAATGAGTTTAAGCTCCATGTTGTCATAAATATATATAAACGACCAAACTAAGACCTTGGCCAGGGCAATTGAATAAAAGAAGAAATGAGTTTCTTGGGTCATTCAATGGTCGATTATATTTTGACATGAACACATAGTTGGTTGCCTATTAGGATTTGACAGTTGAGCCATATCCTAGGGTGATCCAGAGCTATAAGGACAGAAGGATTACAACATTATTCTTCTACAGGTTCTTGAGAGTAAAATGTATACTTCATGCTATCTGGTCGTTAAGGGGTGTTGCTAGACGCCACCCTTGATTGGTATATTGATGTGATCAATTTACTACCGGCTTAGTACTGAACCTATGGGGTCGCACACTAACGAGTGTTCTGATCTTTGCTAAAGGATTAATTGCTTTATTATTTGATAATTAAATTAAAGAATTTAATTAGTCAAATAAATATAGTTATTAGTCCAAATGAAATATTATTATATTCTTTGCTAGCACAAATGATATAATTAATATTGTGAACAAATTGAAAAATTATATTTGGAATAGAAAAATGAAATTATATCTCTTGGTTAAAATATATATATGTGATATATATATAATTAGTACTTATTTTATATATGAGATGTTATATAAAATATTAATGAAGTCTTGTTAGTAAATTCAATTTTGAATTGGATTAATTAACATGAAAAGTCCTTATGGTATTGTCTACAATTTTCAACCCATTTGATATGGGAGTTAATTTTTTAATAGAAAATATTAATAAGTAGAATTCAATTTAGAATTCTATAAATGTGTTGCATGTTTTTTTTTTTCAAATATTGACTAAGTTATAGAATTCAATTCTAAATTGAATTCCATAAATGAAAGACATGTTTTTTTTTTTAATTTTAAAATGGTAACTAAGTTGTAGAATTCAATTTAGAATTGAATTCCACAAATGAGTTACATGTTTTTATTTTAAAATGGTGACTAAGTTGTAGAATTCAATTTAGAATTGAATTCCATAAATGAGTTACATGTTTTTATTTTAAAATGGTGACTAAGTTGTAGAATTCAATTTAGAATTAAATTCCACAAATGAGTTACAAGTTTTTATTTTAAAAATGTTGACTAAGTTGTAGAATTCAATTTAGAATTGAATTCCATAAATAAGTTATATTATATTTTATTTATGGAATATTTACCATAAGACATGTGATTTGTATTTTCAAATATATATATATATATATATATATATATATATATATATATATATATATATATATATATATATATATATGTGTGTGTGTGTGTGTGTGTGTGTGTGTGTGTGTGTGTGTGTGTGTGTGAGTCCTAATTAAGAATTAGAGAGATAGAGATCTTACACATATTATAAAGAAAGGAAGAGAGTCATTCTTGAGAAGAAAAAATTACTTTGAGAAAGTAATAGTGCAAGATAGAAAATATTAGTACAAGAAAATTGTTTCTTGTTCTTCTACCTTTGAGTTGAGATTTTTGAGAAACATTTCAACACAATATTTTCATTCAATTTGTTCACGACGTTTCATTGATCAAAGAGTTGATAGCAAGGATCAGTTTCAGTGTGGATACGCATAGAGTCTTCGTACTATCGAAGAAATTTAAAAACGAGACTCTCTTCACAAGGTACGTCTTAGATCCCTCTTTAATATGTAAATAAATTTTAAACACAAAAATTTCTGTCTAGAATTGTTTTTATCTTCCGCTGCATGAACCCACCCTCTTTTATGAACATCTTGAATACCTTTTAAGAGTTGATATGCATAGAAACCTATTTCCACTTCTGACATCTTTCCTCTCTTCGAATTGATCAAATCGTGTAGTGATCCACCACATGCATATTCAAGAAACAGATTATAAGTTGGAATATTGTTCTCGATACTCACGTCTGCCCCAAAGAATTGAACCACGTTAGGACTACCTCTTAGAGTTTCCAAGATATGTGCTTCTCTCTGGAGTGAAATTGAACGCCAAAGATCTGCACATTTTACAACAGCAACTGAAGCACGAAACAAAAACGAATCAATTTTCACTGCATAATACACTTTTCCATAAGAGCCCGCACCAAGAACGGAAATCTTTTTCCACTCCATAATTCCTCTTCTCACTTTCTTCTTTCTCTGTTAAGCTAAATGAACTATTGTGAAAAAAAGAAAAGAAATGGTAGCTAATTTATAGAAAACCCTTAATCCTTATTTGATGTGGAAAGGGTTTCCAATAAGTAGACGTTAAGGTGTTATTAGTGTAATGTTTTTGGTAACTTTGTATTTCCAAATTTTAAAATCCTACTTTGATGAGGAGAGGGTAATTCCTCCGTTAGCGTAGTGCTGTATTCCTCTCTACATGGATTTCCTAAATGCACCAATGTGATTTCTTGTGCATTACACAACCTTTTCCTAGTTAAATCTTGATAAAACTTTTATTTAGGGTTAATTTAACAATGGCAACTACAAGTAAATAATGTATAATTGAAAAGGATTAATTAATTAAGGGTATTATTACGTTCATTATTATTATTTACTTAAATATAGTATACAATATTTTAGTTTCTTCAGCTACATATTCTACTCCCAAAAGAGAAAGAAACATTTGTCGTGAACTAAGATATTCTACTTAATTAAACCAAGTGAAAGTCAAATTCAAAAGCACTTATATGCAATTGTACTATTCTCTAGAAGAAAATGTAACTGACTGTTACTATATAATTTAAAAATTAAAAATCAACAGAATAAGGACTGAACCAAGAGCAGTATTAGTGGAAGCCTACCGTATAATAAGCGTCATTTTTTTCCTTTTTTAAAAGAACTTTAAAACATATAAAGGGTCTGACTTCTTTTCAAAAGTAATTATATTATTTGTTGTAATTATAGATAATGTATTCTCTTTAATTAAAGATATTGAAATCAATCTGTTCAAATATTATGACTGTTTTAATTTAAATTTCCCAAAATAACACTAAAATTTGGAATATGATCTAGAAGTAAATGGATAAGCCAAAGCGCTACATATACACACGAATCTACTAACGTAGTGTACGAATGTATGCACCTTTGAATAGAGGCGAGCATCGTTCGGTTTGGTTCGGTTATGAATATTATCGGTTATCGGTTTACAAATTTGATAAATCGATAACCGAACCGATAAGATATTGGTTATCGGTTATCGGTTATCGGTCATTATCGGTTCGGTTATTGGTTTACCCGATAAAATAACTCAATCTAGAGTTAAGCAACAAAGAGAAGACAATTCACTGGAGTTAAGCAAAAAAGAGAAGAATTCACATATAGTATACTACCCATTTCTACGTTCTGTCCAGTGGCTACAACTAGAATAATACTAATTCTTCAACAACAGTTGTCCAAATACATTAATAATAATACAAAGTAGTAGCAATTTCACTTTAAAATTAACAAGTCCAAACATATAGTACTAATAGTCCAAGATAAACTGGATGTTGTTTGTCAAATGTCTAACCTGAAAAAAGAAACCATAGAGCAAAACCTTGATCTGTGCATGGTAATACTAATACAGAAATGAAAAATACCTAGAAGGCAAGAAAATGTTGTCCTTGATTTCAAAGCTCAGCATACTATACAGAAGAATAGTGTTCAAAAATATACCCGAAACTAACGAAGATAGTCGATTGAGAATTGATAAATGCGAAGAGAAATTGGTAGTAGGTATAGGCTGTACAACGTGAGCTCACAAAATTAAGAAACAAAAATAAAAAATAAAGAATCATTAACAGTCAAAAATACCAATATGAAAATGAATTTTGTTATAGAAATTAAAAGCCTAATGTATAAGACTAAAGATTTATGCTATGAGTAACTAGTAAGGTCTATGAAGAATGAAGATGAAGCAATTGAAGAGTGGAGCTGAGAAAGAATAGGAGAGAATGAACTCAAGCCCTAGCATATGTATATACTTAAGGGTAAAGTCATAATTTTATTAATTCTTATTGGGTTATCGGTTAACCCATTAACAAAAGAGAAATTTTCATAAAGCACTATCTTTTAGTGGTAATTAGCTATCTATAGATACCATTTGCTATATTACGGATTGTAGATAGGTTTTCTGTTGTTATAAGATGTATTAGATGTATTTAAGCTACTGTATTCATGAATACAATAGCAAAAATAGGTGTGAATTAGGGAAGTCCAGCTAATCAGTTGTTGTATTCGAGTGTATTCATGGCATGAAACATGGGATTACATCTAGACATATTATTGTATTCGACTGTATTCACGGAGTGAAATAAGGGATTACACTACTTTAAACGGAAAGTGTATCAATTAACATAATAGACTCCTAATATAACTCAACAAACTCAATTATAACACACAAATTTGTATTTCCGATTGTAAAAAAGATTCTCAACCGAAAAATACCCCAAAAATATAGCAATCTTCAGAGAAATTATATAATACATCTGAATACATAAATTATATTAATTAAAAAAATATATGAATACATTCATGGCATATAGCGAGACAGTGAGATACACTGAAATACAATGAAAAAAAGACAATGAATACAATAAAATACATGGAATACAGCGAGATACATTGAATTACAATGAAAAAAAGACAATGAATATAATGAAATACATGAAAATATAGCGTGATACGTTGAAAATATATTGAAATATATTAACAGAAAATCAAGTTGCTTAGCCCCAAACTCCGTCGTTTTTGTTCAAGAACAAATCTTAATTTCCGACAAATCCGCCGTTGAGCAACGGTTGCAGAATAAGGAGCTGTTAATCACCATTAACGAACAGATGATTAACAACTTTTGAAGCAGCAACAACATAATCTTCATATAAATCAAACCGGATGAGGATGTGCCTTCTCGCTAGCCACTCAATCAAGCTACGACCTTGAGTTCCAAGCAGTTTTGGCAAGAACTTTCGAAGTCCATTCATATCCAATCTCTCAAACGAAAATTTTAATACTAGAACTTGTTGTAGGCCTTCTTCAACGGTGAACTTTCCAAGTTCCTCCATAGTAAACACAACAGTAGGTTCTCCATGAACTATTTCAATAGGTTTAAGAATTGTTTTTGATGGATTTTGAGCAGGTTTGTTTGTGAGCACTCTCGTAGCGTATGTAGTGGCTGGGTTAGGGTTTAAATTCGTCTCTCCCACAGCGGCATGTATCAAAGTAGAGAGAGAAAGAAAATAGTGTAACTGATAGCGTATTTAGTGGCTTAGGGGTAGGAGGTAACCAAAATTAGATATTTTGCTATAAACATTAAAAAGTATCTATAGAATATAATTTTTTAAATGGTATTTATTTAAAATAAATAAGGTGTTAACCTTTGCTATAGGAGGTAAAAATTCCTTAGCAAAATTGGCAAACCGAGGTCCGAACCGATAACCCAATAATAAAAAAATTCTAAACCATTACCGAACCGTTAACCCAATAACCCGATACCGATAACCCAATAAAAAATTAACGGTTCGAGTTATCCGTTTTACCCGATATATGCCCAGTCCTACCTTTGAATGTATATTATGTTGGACTCACTTTCATTTAATTTGTTTTATGAAAATCCAAATAAATTTTGAAGTATTTATCTTATTTGAATAGGTAGCAGCTTAAAGATCAATGAGATTTGATTTTTCATAAGCAAAAAAGTTCAAAATTATAGATAGATAAAGTGTGTATCCACTCCAATATCCTATTTCCAACACATATTTCAAAGTAAGGTCAAGACATCTGAAGTCATCTAATCCTAATGAAATGAATCATAATGGTTAACGAAGAATGGAAAACTAGAATAGTTTATTCATCAGTGGACAAGGGCGGAGCTAGAACACATATTACGGGTTCGATCGAATCTAGTAACTTTGTTTCAAACCCTATATTTGTCTTAAGAAATCTGTTAAATATGTACAAATTATAAATTTAGAACTCAATAACTCAAATGGACTAGAATTTCAAATCTATAAATTTCAAATTCTTGCTCCGTCTTTGTCGGTGGATGGAGAATCACAATGTTGAAAAGTGATCAAAAGGCTCACAAAATACACAACAAGCAGCAAGAAAGAGCTTCTAATAGCATACTAGTATCAGTACCCGCGCGATGCGCGGATACAAATCATGTCAAATTATGATGTAGATTGTTTGAATCATGTGCAAATAACCTTAAAGTGTAAACCTCTCGGATAAAAATTATATAACATTAGATATTAATTATGAAGCAGGATATGAAATTATTGTTCAAATCTCGTAGTGGACAACCTATTTTTTTCATATATGCAGCAACCTAGCCCATTGATTTAGTACTTGCATTTCGTTTCACTGTTAATATTAAAGAATATTAAACATGTGATGTTGTGATCTGTCTTGTTTGAGCATATTAGATCATAACAAAATTCTTAGTATCACTTTGTTTTTATTAGAAAGTCAAAAATATCTTATTCATCATATCATTTTACGCAAATTCTTTTTTCTTTTTGTTCATTATAGTTATTGAATTATTTATTATTTAATATTATTATACTATCATATAATTGTTTATTAGCTTAATAATTAAATTAATGTCTTGCTTATTATCCTTTTAATAGTATTTAATAAATATAAATGTGTGACGACCCAAAATCCACTAAGGGTCGTGATGGCGCCGGACACCGCTGTCAGGCAAGCCAACCAAAATACTTAATTAAATTCTCGTTTTAATAATTTTAAAAACTATGATTTTTCTTCAATTTGGTTAGTAAAAGATAATCTTTACAAAATAAATAAAAGAATGTATAGAAGTTAATATAGAATACCCCATAATCATCCTAGAACCCGGTGTCACAAGTGCATGAGCATTTACTAGGGAATGGCGTAAAATATAGTAACTGTCCGAAATACAAGTGGACAGAAATGAAAATACAGTACAATACTCTGAAGGAGACTCTACTGGTTGCGGGTCGTCTAGATAATTGCAGCTCACCCAAGTCTCCATATCAATCATGCCGCTATGCCACTAAGCCACTAGCCACATATGAACCTGTGCAACAAAAATGCGCAACAAGTGTAGCATGAGTACGAAAACAACGTGTACCCAATGAGTATCCCGTCTAATCTCGAAGAAGTAGAGACGAGAGGTCGACTTCGACACTTGCTAGTAGTCCAATAGTAATATTATTAATGCGATGAATCACGGATTTATTAAGAACAACAGTAAATTCAAATAAGACATGAAACAGGTAAGAGTTCCTTTTTATTAAAAGTCTCCGGATTCATAATCCATTAATTAACAATTAGCTCAAGTCGGGGAAAGCAAATATCAATATCAATAACTCTCAAGGAAAGCAATACAAACATGCGCAAATCATGTTGAGGTCGTACGGCCCGATCCAACATAAATGTAAAATGTGCACTGCCGAGGGTCGAACAGCGCGAACCATAGATGCATCTATTACCCCGCTCGCGAATCATACATGCGACGCGGTCAAATTTAAATAAGCAATCACCCTGCTCGCGAATCATACATGCGACGCAAGTACACATAGAAATACATGCTCAAACAGCCAATTAAGAATTTATCGGGGAACATTTATCCAAATAAAAGCCAATTCTTTTTTAACGATTTAAGAAAATGAAGTTTAATTCTTTTAGAAATTCATTTACCAATTCCATAGGATTTAAGCAATTCAACTGCCAACAAGATTTCAGATATTCTAAGTGTAGAATGCTTTTGGGTCCTAGACTATCCGGACTTACACATATTAGTAGCTACGCACGGACTCTCATCACCTCGTGCGTACGTAGCCCCCACAAATAGGAGCACATAACCAATTATTTCACCTATGGGGACAATTCCCTCTTACAAGGTTAGATAGGAGACTCACCTCACTCCGAAGTCCAATAACCGGCTTCCAACCCCTTCCGACAACTCAAACTGATGCCCCAATGCTCCAAAACTAGCCAAATAACGGAGGCAAACCAATGAAAATATACCCCAATACTTATAACAATTCAATTTATATAAAATTCCAACTCCGCTCGAAAAGTTGACAAAATGGCCCTCGGGCCCACATGCCCGGATTCCGAAATTTTTTGAAGATAAAGTTTACCCACAACCTTACGAACTCAAATATATAAATGGCTCTCAATTTCATGTCCAAAATCGTGGTCAAAATTCAAGAATACAAATTTCCTAAGTTTTCTTCAAAATCCCAAAATTTCTACTAATTTACATGATTTTCCATGTTAAGATCTAGAGATGATCCATGTAATTAACTTGCAATAGGTGGGAATCGCTTATCTTGACATGGATGATGAAAATGGAGCTTCAAAATCGCTCCTAGGTCGGCTCACATGGAGGAAGTGCGATGAAATGAGCCAAACCCATTTCTTTACACTTATACACTGCCTAGACGACTTTTCTTCGCGTTCGCGAGACCCCATCCCGTTCGCGAAGAAGAAAATTCCCAAAAACCATTTTCCAAACTCTTCTCAGACAACCTCTAGTATAATGGCCATAACATTTTATACAAAACTCCAAATGATAAATGGTTTAATATTTTGAAAACTAGACACCAAAATTTGCAACGTTTATGTTTTGGTAATCTCTCAATTCCTTATAGATTTTGTGATATAAGCTGCCAAAATCAGCCTTGTGCAACACAAATTTCTTCTTCATCTTACCGAATAGCCTGTAGTGTACTAGACATAACTTTTGGTACACAAATTCAAATGCTAAATGGTTTATTTTTCTAAAAACTAGACATAAAGAGCTACAACTTTTATTTTTGGATCATCTCCAAATTCCTTATAAATTGCGAGATATGAGTCTCCAAATTCAGACATGTGCAACAGAGATTTCCTTCTTCGCGAACGCGAGGATATCTTCGCGAACGCGAAGAACAGAGTCCCTGAAGCCAAATCCTTCTTCGCGAACGTGAAGAACAACACCAGACACCAGGAACAGCTATTGCAAAACAACCCGAAATGATCCGAAACCACCCCGAAACACACCCGAGGCCCCCGGGCCCCTGTCCAATCACACAAACCAGTCCCATAACATAACATGGAGCTGCTCAAGGCCTCAAATCACATCAAACAACATCTAAATCATGAATCGCACCCCAATTCAAGTTTAATGAACTTTAGAACTTCAAACTTCTACATTCGGTGTCGAAACCTATCAAATCACATCTGATTGATCTCAAATTTTGCACGCAAGTCACATTCAACATTACGGACCTACTCCAACTTCCGGAATTGGATTCCGACCCCGATATCAAAAAGTCCACTTCCCGTCAAACTCCTCAAAAACTTTCAAATTTCTATCTTTAGCCAAATGACTCCAAAATGACCCACGGACCTCCAAATTCACTTCCGATCGCGCTCCCAACACCAGAATCACCATACAGAGTTATTCCCAGACTCGGAACAGACATTGATAACACTGAAATGTACTTCAACCCAAACTTATGAAATTCTTCCAAAAATGCTAACTTCCACAATAGGTGCCGAAACATTCCCGGATCTTCCAAAATCCGATCCGAACATACGCTCAAGTCCGAAATCATCATACGAACCTGCTGGAACCTTCTAATCCCGATTCCAAGGTCGTTTACTCAAAAATCCAATCTTAGTCAATTCTTTCAACTTAAAGCTTTCGAAATGAGAATTCTTTTTCTAGATCATCTCCGAACTTCCCGAAATTCAATTCTGACCATGCATACAAGTCGTAATACCTGAAGTGAAGCTACTCATGGCCTAAAACCACTGAACGATGTGCTAGAGCTCAAAACGACTGGTCAGGTCGTTACATTCTCTCCCACTTAAACATATGTTCGTCCTCGAATGTGCTAAGAACTGCATTGGAGTTGTCCGAAATCACTGTTTAACACCTCGAGCACCTACCTGTGCTACCACAACTCGGTTGGGCACCTTAGCTTGATCAATATGAAGATATCTTTTTTCACTTAAGCAAATAAGCCTTAGAGCCCAATTCCAACATCCGAAATTCTCTGCCAGGCTTGTTTCCAACATACGCTCACCGTATCAATCACCACACGATGTACCAGAATATGACTGCATACCTTTACTGGATTCACACCTTGCACCGCTTTACTCACAGGATCGCAACACATTCTCTGATCATATTAGTTGAAATTCCACGAATCTGATGCTCCCATTGCACCTCATGACATACATAGTCTTGCTCTAACTCTTACAATACCACTATGACAGAAGAGATATGTAGAAATTCATAACCAACTGCCGAATCAACAAATCATTAGATCTATACTCCTGACATGAACCATCACCTCATTCTGAACCAAATAATGGACTTAGCTCCTTAATATACTTCATATAATCAGATTGCACTGATCCTAAATCTAATGATCTCGTCTCACCCAGTACAAACTGATCAGGCAATAAGCCACCCAGACATGACCAAAAGTCTTGTATGATGTCACAATGTGCCAATAGGCTACCCAACTCGAACGGGATACAAAAGGAAAACAAACCCTGGAAGGAGCTACTCAACTCACGCGCTATTATGAACTTTCCTCAAAAATGAAAAACAAGACACACAAAATAGAATATAGAAAGTTGTATTCAACATCACACTGTTGCGGCGCACAACCCGATCTAAACAACATACCCATGGTTGTGTGCCACCCAACATATAAAATTCACATAAGGAGATACACACCGAGCTAGATTGCTCATTATAACAAAATACCAAATGTCGGTCACACGCACGCTAGGTGCATAATACCATCCCTGGGGAGACATATATCGCTATAAGCTACAACTCAAGCACAACTGAAGTGTGATATACGATCTGAATCTCAAGAGCCATTCTGCTCATATAACATCATCCCTACGCAGAATCTCAACACATAAGAAATTAACTAAGCCGTCTCACATCTCACACGGTGCAATGTATCATTACATGAAATAGCTGATGACGAAATAACACCCCGACTACTCTTCCATAAGGAGCGCATTGCTGAAATGAACGCATCTGGCCTGATATAGAACCCATATTCACATTTAAATCCATCCACAGACCTCAAGCTGATTCTGATCACACTGAACTAGGCTAATAATCTTTCATGGCTCCATAATAACCCCCTTTTTCCCTTAACACACAAGAACAACCATCATAACCGAAGTAATCCTCCATAGTCCATAACCCAATAAATCGAGTGCCCTCCAGGCATCGATTCTCAATTTAACGACATCACAACAATCTTCATACTTGGTTTAACTCTTCAATCGATCAAGTGGCTACATGCTACACTTATACAACCTTCCCGTGGGGCACGCTCCCACAACCTTCCGTAACAGATAACAAGTTTGTACATCCAAACCACCGGCTGCACTAACACTGAAAAGCGATCAAGAATCCTTAACCAGGATGCAAAGCCTTTTTCACAAAACACCGATCTCAGGTGATGCTGAAGACAATACCAACTTACTTTAAACATCGATACTCCATTTCTGCTCATCCGAGCTCATGACATCCTTGTCAACATTGAACTGCAACCTTGATCATCACTTCAAATTCCATACCACTCCTTGCACCCAACATGCCAATATACGATAGAACACGATGTAGATGTGTGATTTTTGACTCTCCCCAAGATTTTTCATATTTTAGAACGTAAATATTTAATTTAGGCCTAATATAGCTATTTCAACTCATTTTTACTCTTATACTTTATTTTATTACAAGAAAATAAAAATTATAAAATAGGTTCATTAATGTTTTGTTAGTCATTTTTAACCTTGAAAAATACAAAAAAATAGTTCGTTTTAATGGTCAGTCTTATTTTAATAGTTATTTTATTTTAAGTAGGACTAATTAATAAATAAGGTCGTATTTTAGTCCCGTTCGCGGAGAAAAAATAAAATTTGGGCTCGAGCAACCCATTTTTAGACCTAATTTTGGACCTAACCCATAATTTTCAAGCCCATACCCCTAACCTAAAAAAAACCCTATAAAATAATTAGACTCTAAGACCTAAAGGGGGACGCCTAAAAAAACCTATACAAAACTTGGATCTGCCGTTTTCTAGACACACAGCAATCAGCGTTTCCATGGAGGGGACAAAACAAAAATCCCAAAAAATCAGCTAGGACCTAAAAGCTGGAGACAGCAGCCTTTCATCTTCATCCTTGAGCTTCAGCAGAAACAGCCATATTCTGAAAAATCTAAGACCCCTATCGACCTTCTTCTTCAGCAAAACGAAGCAGCCTTCGATGGCTTCTTTCTGAACAAACACCAACACCCTTGAGCTTCTTCTTCCTCTTTCTTCATAAAATCAGTCCTGGTTCTGTCCATTTTCGAGTTCGTCGCCGATCGAGATTGTTCGACGTCGATTCCGATTCGAACCCTGTCGCTGCTCGAGGTTGATTCTGTTTTGAGTTCAAGGTTGTCTGTCGAGGTCTTCGTACGTGGTCTGTGATATCCAAGCGACTTGTTGCTACACATTTGAGGCTCATTTGTCAATATATTGGAAAGCTTATTCAAAAGTTCATCATTAATCCTCTTGTCTAATCTTATTTGAATATAGCTATCCCTTTTGTGTTTGAATGATGTTATATGGTTATGACTGCCATAGGATTGTTTGGTTGTTTGTGTGTTCTGGAGCTTGATAATAAGAATTTTGCTCTCATTAGATGCTCTGCTTCGGCGTTTTAGTTTAGGGGTTGTGATTTTCGTTTTGTTTAAACCTATTATGGATGAAGCTAATTACTTTGCTAATTTTTTTTTAAGTACTTTTTGTGTCAAACAGTTGTGCCTCTGTGAATTTTGTGTCAAACAGTTGTTATGGTCTTTCATATAGGTTCTTTGCTTTAGTATGAAGCGGAATTTTACTAATAATTGTGTGCCTGTACAAGCTTACTTTCTGCGGAATTTCCCTATGTTTCAACAAAAATAGGGAAATAAACGAGAGAGGAAAGAGGGGTTAAAAGATCGTTGAGGAAATAAAATCATATATGCAGTTTTTCGGTTCACCCTATTTTCTAAATCTTGTAGTTCTAAGGAATATCTTTGGTGCTTCTGTGTGTGCCGCAAGTGAAGCTGCAAATAACCGACAAGTGAGGCAATGCAAAAAAGAATCATTTTTTTTCATAAGAGAGCCAAAACTTGGAATTTTGCATGAAAATGATAATAGTAGTAACGTATAAGATTAGTTGAATTCTGGCATGTTAAGTGTTAGGGAAATGACCAATCTTAACCCAACATCTAACAATCTCAGCTAACACCAATACTCAATCATAAGTAATATCTACGAAAATAATCTTAATCCTTGCTCAATACCGAGACTCATCAATTAAAGCATCCATAGTATCATTTAAGAACACAATAAATTGCAATTTAAGACTCACGATCATGCAAATTGAGGTGATTCTAAAAGAGGTTTTAAAGCCTCAGAACGCAGAATTTTATTTTAAAACAAGTGATGACCTCTTGGGTCATCACAGACATCCCTATCGATCTCCCCATCTCCCTGGATAATAGACCCTAGGTGTTGGCCCAAGTGAATGTTAGTTTTGAAGATTGACAAAGGAAGCTCAGGCATAAACCAGGTCCATCCCTCAGGTGCATAGAAACGGGCAGATTTGAGCATGTGGGATGCACGTGAAGGAGATAAGCTTAATTGGGTATATTTGATATCTCCTGATCGAAAAGGTTGCATAATTAATAAGGAGAAAGACTCCTTACTCAAAGAGAATACTGTCCAAGATAGGGAAGGAGTTAGAAGTTGAGATCAACTAGAACTCTTCCACCAAGGAAGAGTAGCATTAGAACTCTAGTTATTCTCTTCATATACTAACTCTATAAATTGCAGGATATTCTCACTTTATAGGCATGCACAAAACGAAGAAGTTAAACGTGAATTGAGAGCAAAATAGTAAGGCTTTTTGCAAGCAGTTCGTGTGTGATTCAAGTGTGAAAACCTGAAGCTACGTGAACTAGATAGAAGAACCAGTTCCAAGTGTTTGTCTTTTATTCTAGTTCAATTGTAGTAGGTGTTTTCATATTGTACCTTTCAGCTTTATCTAGAGGCAATTATATTAGGTACTCAGAGTATTCAAGTTAGAGTTAACTTGAAGTTGTCGCAACAGTCAGAGGCTGTTTGCTACAACGGGATTAGAGTTAGTCCTAAGTTTACAAAAGTATTTTTGTAAATGTAGTTTTTGGCTCAGTGATTTAGTGGAGAGTTTGGAAAAATCCTACTGGGAAGTAGGTCGTGGGTTTTTCACCTTTTGAGCCAGGTGTTTTTCATGTAAAATACTTGTGTTCTTTAATTTTCGCATTTACTATTTCTGCAATAGTAGGTTAAGGAACACTTAGAAGAACCAGGTCCTTCTGTAATCAGTTTAAGCGAAAAATTGGACACCACACAAATTATCCCCCCTTGTGTGGTATTGAAGTATAAAACATCACTAGGTACTTGAAACTCTCTCTCTTAGGAATGACTTGTGAGTTAAGCCTCACTTCCACATCCGCTTCTCCCGAAACGTCGCTAAACTTACACTCCAAATATTCCGTTTTGGTCCTACTCAACTTGAAATCTTTAGACTCCAGGGTCTGCCTCCATTCCTCCAGTCTCTCGTTAACGCCGCCTCGCATCTCATCAATTAGAACTATGTCATCAGCAAACAACATACACCAAGGCACCTCCCCTTGAATATGGTGTGTCAGTGCGTCCATCGCCAGGGAAAATACGAACGGGCTGAGCGCAGATCCTTGGTATAACCCCATAACCACCAGAAAAGGCTCTGAGTCACCTTCCACTGTCCTAACCCGAGTCTTAGCTCCATTATACACATCTTTTATCGCCTAATATAAGCTACTGGTACATCTATCACCTCCAAACATCTCCAAAGAACGTCCCTAGGGACCTTGTCATACGCCTTCTCTAGGTCAATAACACCATGTGCAAATTCCTCTTCCTATCTCTGTACTGTTCCACCAACCTCTTAATAAGATGGATAGCTTCCGTAGTAGAACGACCCAGCATGACCCCGAACTGGTTCTCTGATATAAACACCGTCCTCCTTACCCTCCCTTCCACCATCCTCTCCCAAACTTTCATGATATGACTCAGTAACTTGATATCCCTATAGTTGTTACAATTCTGGATATCACCTTTGTTCTTATACAACAAAATCATCGTACTCCACCTCCACTCATCTGACATCCTCTTCGTCAGCCACTCCAAGCCTGCTCTACCCACATACCTCCAAAATTCTACTGGGATCTCGTCTGGTCCGATCACTTTGCCCCGACTCATCTTACGCATCGCTCCACTACCTCCTCACCCCTAATACGCCTACAGTACCTCCTCAACTTTAATTATTTAGATAATTACGTAAATATCTAAAAATAATACATGAGGATGTTTTTTGAATTCAAATCATAAATGGAAATGGAAATGGAAATAATTTCCTCTTAATTGATTGTGAATTCTTTATATGAGTTATTATGTTTAAAGTAATTAAATACATATATATAATCTAAACAAGATTGTTATAAATAACAAATACAAACTTGATCGGCGGTCGGTCCAACTTTGGACCGGAAGATATATCGGTTCACTACCTGCTGCTCTTTCCCCTGGAATAGGATCTGATTTCCTGCAACATCTCCTCCTCCATCTCGCCCTCTCCCTACAAACAACATATCATTCCTCTTGAAACAACACGGATTATTTGATTTTAGCTAGTAAGAAGCCATTTGTGCTAAGTTTTCTTCATTTTGAGCTTTCAAATTCGTTGTTTTTTTTTTAAAAAAAAATTTAACTCTTTGTTAGTCTCATTTATTTCTAATATTGCCTCGTTTAAACTTGATCGATTAAGCTTCTGTTTAACTTTAGGTGTTTAAGTGTAATGATAACGCTAAGGCACTATATCCGCTAACAATTGAATCTTTTCTTATTGCAATGCTACTTTTTTTTTTTTAGGCAAGTGTGGTCGACCAAGGATAAAATTGTCTTTATACTCTCCATCTAGAATTGCCTTTTCGATTTTCTCATCTTTTCAATCTGTCATAGTCCTTTTAGCTTCATCTGCCATAAAACACGTACTTGTACTCGCCGGCGACAGCAACCAAGCCCAAAAGTAAATATGATTGAGATTTTCGTGTATGTTTCTCTTAGCTCTTTCCTTCTATTTTTCGATCTCTTCTTTCCTAAGTTTCAAGACCATACTGATGGAATTTGGGTCTACTTCTGAATTTGGTCCTAATTAATTAGTTGCCTTTCGAATATATGTGCATTCCACTTTCTCATCCCAGATTTGCATTCCGTATACTCTGTTTCTTTTGTTACACTTTCTAGCCTTATTTGTTGAGTTTCCTTTCAAATTTCTCTAATTTCCTTCAGTGTGTGCTATATTTCGTTCGGAGTTTTGCAGAATTTTTCTTCAGTCTTTCTTTGTTTATTGCAACCATGTATTGGTAATGGGTATTTGGTGGGTATCTCTTATCCACTACTCTCTGCGATAATTTCTTCCATTTTGTACGTTTGAATTGCACATCTTTGTTGGAAAATTTTCTGCATAGGTTTAAACACGATTTGGCATAATTAATTTCCATCTAGGACAAAAATGTTGAAGAAACAAACAAGATCTCTCCTGCAACCAAGATGTTTGATAATATGTCTTAAATACAAGAACTGTGATGTTTACTTAAGAGCTGAATTTGGCATTTTAGGTATGTATTTGTACTGGGTGCTCCTTTTTTAGGTTTCGTTTAAAAGACTATATTTGACTTTTGTATAGGTTATGGGTATTTGTTCCCTTTAATCACATATTAACAAGATTGTCTACTCTTTCTTGACATACAATGATTTACGTATATTATTAACTTGAGAAACTGCACTTGAAAAATCAACAAGAAAAAATCTCAGTAAGGAACTTTACCATAAGGTGTTAAATTTGAAATTTTCATATGCAACATGGCATTAAAGGCTAAAAGTTTGAAATGGAGGTTTCAATAATTGTGCTGGAGATTTTGTTAATTAATGGTTCTAATGCTAATTGGCGCTTTTCTTATGTTTATACGGCCAATTAGTATCCCTCAAATTATGATTTGTTTTCTTTAGACTATGTAGCTTTCGATGCATGACCCCGAACTAATAACTGCATCAGTACATAGCAAGAAAAGGGAGGCCCTCATGGAGCTTTCCTTCTGGAAGATGAACAAGGCTGATACAAATAGATAGCTTTTTATGTATGACTAACCTGGATGAAAATAATTTTTATCCTGACATTAGTTATCGGGCCTTGGCTTCTTTTTAAGGAAATGTTAATGAGGCTTCAGCAATGAAGTATCTTTTGAAAGTTGTCCTTAATATGAGTTGGAACTGGTACTTGGCAGGCATTGCCTGATTATCTGTTATAAATTCTTTCTTATTTTTGCAATACTTTAATTCTATTTGTTGTTATTTAGTGCAAGATAAGCAACTTACCCACAAAAAAATATAGAAATTAAAAAAAATAAAGTCTCTAGATCAAGCATTTGACTTACCAGAGATGCCAGATTGATGTTGCAATTATTTTGTTTCTTTTCTTGAAAGCTTGTAAAGTTAAGTGCCAGAAAAATGAATCTTTGAATTTGTGTATTTATACATAATGAAAAACTTTGGTTCTAATACTAAAGCATGTCATTTATAAATCTTAATATGTTTTCTTTATGCTTGTGTCCATGGATAAATATTTTCTCTATATATAGTTAGTCACATTGGAGGATCTAGAATTACAGAACAGACTTTGGTTAGCTTTTCAATAGTGCAGACTATTTTATTCTGCTATTATTATTCATATGTATTGTATTGTGTTAAATGATATATATTGCTAGCATATTGCAGTTAAAAGGAAAACTAAAATATTGGGATTCTGCTTGGTCGAATGAAGGAAAAAGCTGTTATTGCCAAGGTAATGTACTTTTCAAGGATGTTCTGCCTTAGACAAGGCTTTTCTGTCTTATAGACCTGCTTATAGTGATGGAAGAGTTTAACATCCAATACTGTATGCCTTTTGGGCTAAAGTCATATATGATAACACTAACATATATTGAGATTCAAACTCCTCTACTTATATAACATAGAATCAATAAGTTCCTCTATTAGTTGTTTCGTGTATTAGCACTACTTTTTTGTGTCTTCTTTGGCTGAATTTGTAGTTTGATGCATTTCAACCTAAAAGCCTTCTATATTTGTCTCTCATTCACTAACAAATACCTTTCCATTTTTAACAAGATACTGAAAACAACCTATTTCCATTTTTATATAGCATCAATAACAAATGTTAGCAGATACTGATGAATTATGGGTTTAGTTATGCATGCCACATCATTAGTTTGTCAAGACTTCATTAATGACAACGCTGCCGCATACAATACCTTTTTTTTTTTTCCTCTTTTTCTAATTCTAGACCCATTACATTGGTCGATATTCTCTGTTGATTATAAGATAAATTATTTGTAATACAAAGATTTTGTGTCTTGATTCAATTGTACTTTTTCAGCAATTATAATACCGTCAAACTTTTATCATATACAAAACACCAAAAAGCTAATTGCTTAAAAATGGGGGCATTTGCATCTATACCCGCTTTTTGGGTCACGTTTTAACTTGTGCCCGCTTTGCAAAAGAAATTGCAAGCTAATTTACGCGAAAAAGTGGGTACGCTTGCAATTTTTTTGGCAAAGTGGGCACAAGTTAAAACGTGACCAAAAAAACGGGTATAGATGCAAATGCCCCAATGTGAATGTTGGGCCCGTGCATGCACGGGCTATATACATCTAGTACATATATATAATCTAAACAAGATTGTTATAAATAACAAATACAAACTTGATCGGCGGTCAGTCCAACTTTGGACCGGAAGATATATCGGTTCACTACCTGCTGCTCTTTCCCCTCGAATAGGATCTGATTTCCTGCAACATCTCCTCCTCCACCTCGCCCTCTCCCTACAAACAACAGATCATTCCTCTTGAAACAACACGGATTATTTGATTTTAGCTAGTAAGAAGCCATTTGTGCTAAGTTTTCTTCATTTTGAGCTTTCAAATTCGTTGTTTTTTTTTTTAATTTTTTTTTTAACTCTTTGTTAGTCTCATTTATTTCTAATATTGCCTCGTTTAAACTTGATCGATTAAGCTTCTGTTTAACTTTGGGTGTTTAAGTGTAATGATGGGTTTAACGCTAAGGCACTATATCCGCTAACAATTGAATCTTTTCTTATTGCAATGCTACTTTTTTTTTTTGAAGAAATAAATTTCGTGTTGAGCATGTTGATGTTGCCTTTATTTTCTGTATCCATTAAATTTATCAGGCTGTATATTATTGTGGTTAATTTGTTGATGTTATTTAGAATATAAAAAATTGGTTGATGTTCCCTTGAATTTTGGAATTTTCACTTGAAATCATGGTAAAACTTTTCTAATAATGGAGGCAAGATTGAACCAAGAGTTGGGCTTAATGTCAGGATAGAGCTTGAATTCAACTCCTGGGAAAATAAACTCAATATGGAGGAGAAATGAATTTTGCTGTTACTCTAATTGAATAAAATGTAAGGCATTCTCAAGAAGAAGAAGAGTATGTAGATTAGAAGTTCCTTAGATTTCCATGGCCACCTTCTTCCGCTACTTCTTTATTTATTTGCGGACTAGTTTATTTGCTGATCATGTGCACCCACTTCTTCACTAAATTCACTAATCATCTTGATTATGTAACTAACTTGCATTATCTAACTAATCTCCACTCACAGCATGAAAGATCTTCTTAGCATACTTTCAGCAATACTCATGAGAGGGACAAATCATATATATATACATGCCTTTATCCTGCTACAATGGATTTTTTTGAGTTGCATCTCATACCTCAATCTATGTTAGTAACAGGGAAGTTATGTACAAATGTCATGTGAAGGAGGCCATCTAACTTTCTGATTAGTTATGCAAGAATGTAGGATAATAATTTGGTTTAACATTCCACTACCTATATATGTTTGTCAGAAGTGTAAATGCATTACACATATTATGTGTCTACGCGTCTAATGAGTCAATGCCTAATTGCCACTCAACCTGTTCAGATCTGCGATGGAACTTCATGATCTTCTGGCACGATGTTTGGTGATGATCATTGCAGTGGTACAAATTGCTAGGATCAGCTCATGTCTCGGTACTGAAGTATTAAATGAAGTAAGTGACCTAGCTGCCGAACAAGCTCAAGATGTGCAGTTATTTCTCAATGCATGTATTTTGGGTGATAGTAATATACTAATTTACAGAAAACTGTAAATGGTGTTGCCAACAAAACTTTTAGACTCAATTGAATCTTGCAACCATTAATTCTTAGAAGTTCTTAGTAACTTTTCCCCGATCTTCTTCAGGTCCATGCACCTTATCTTGATAAATATGTTGCAAAATCCTACTTTAGCAAACATGACAATTTGGTTGACTCAAAGTTTGAAGATTTCATTGCACATGACATTCTGTCCAGCACCTGTGTATCGCTGCAAGACAATGTCAAATTTGCACCAAAGCTGTCTGCTTTACATCGAAAGCTGATTGGTGAAGGCTCCCACCGGTGTCTGTCATCATCTCTCAGATTGAAGATGCCATCGGAGTCCATTTCCAGGCCTCCAAAATCTTGTGAGGTGATAATTGTTGAAAGACTGCCTTCTGGAGTCTTTGCAGATCCTTTTGAGCTACAACACCTTGTGCAGCGTGGTGGTAAATTACTATCAGATTATGTAGGTTTCTACCACTGCAACTCTTGATTTTGAGGCTTGTCCGTGTCCATATTTTGTTGCAGTTCTTAGGGAAGCTGCTGTATTTGGAGATACAAATTTAGAGTTACCCTCATTTCGGTCAAACAGGTCACTTGTTGAGGTTCATCTGAAAATGGGTTCCAATTTGATATCAGAACAAAAGGATGAACAGGAAATACACATGGAACTCCCTCTACATGCACGTTATCAGGTACATCACATAAAAAATTCTCAAAATTATGTAGGAATCTCTAAAGTACGTCTCAGGCATCAAAGGTAGTCATTTTACTCCCCTGAAGTTATTTGATACTTTTACCATAATTTTGGCCACTTTTTGTTTTGGGAGGTACATGTACTTTTGTTTAGAACCTTCTCAACTATTGACTGTAACATCCCAGCTTTTTCTTGGCAGCCACTAGGACATGGATTCTCAAGAGTCGAATTTGCTTCACCTGACTTGTTTCTGCGCTGCAGCGGTAAAGGAAATCAACATGCCACGAGCTGTTTGTTTTCACTAGACAAACAGAGTGCTGAATCAAATAATAGTCATCCTGTGTGGGAAGTACCATGTGGAAGTAGAGAACACATGGAAGTTGTATCTGCTTTTACTTTCATCTCAGCTGTTGTGTCAGCTCTTCTCATCATTGTTGCCTCAATTAGGTACTCTCACGACAAAGCGTGTAATGCCTTGAAACAGCCGTGAATAATTAATGACTTTAGCAAGCTATTCTTTCCCCTTTCTGGACTAACCATCGGCAAGAGAAACTCACTTGATGTTAGGTAAACTGATAACCTCCATCAGTTATAGCTGCTGCTTATCTATGTTTTAAACTTTTGTCATTACTAATTTCTTAGATCAACTACATTTGTGTTAACTTTTATAGTTACAAGTTACAACATAGAACATTGGCAGACGGAGGAGAAGGTGCAGGGCTTTGGATGTTAGTCCACTAACACTTATGCGTTTAGAGAAAGAAATAGGAGAGCTTTTGAAGGGGTAGAGCGAATCTCATACAGTTGAAGAGTAGCCTCTTATTCCTTATTTTCTTCCGGTGCACCCATGATATCCCTGTAGCATATATAGGTATGGAAGATCGGGTGCTGTTTGTCGAAAACCATATCTTTGTGTAGATTTTCTCTCTTTTAAGTATACTTCTTGTATACGTGCGATCATTTTGCCCAAATGTTAATAAAATCGTAATTACTTTATCAAAAAGAAGTTACAACATTGAAAATGTAATCAAATAATGCATGCTGATGGTACAAGCAAATTCAGTTTTTCCTCTACTACAGTAACGAAGACTTCAGCTAGACAAGTGATTTGTTCGCGTTAGATGCTCGGTCTCTGTGTATTTTGTATATCATTCCTGGCCACCTCAAATACTTGTGTACAATGATTCATCGACTTTTCCCTACTCAACCGTAGCTCCACCTCAAAGTTTTTTCTACCTAAGTTGTGCTTTTTCATATCCACGGATAAACCAACATTTCTGTGATCGCAAAACTATATTCTCAAAATTCAGGAAGGAATTAAGTGAAAAAAATTAGAAGTTGTACTCTGAGGGGAAAGAAAATAAACAGCAGCAGAAATAGATGATGTCATTCCTGGCAAAAGCTGTTAACAGCCCGGGATTCTTGGCCCTTTTTTGCAGCAGCAAAATGATAACAATAGGCGCGCAATAGAAGGTAACATGAAACACAGGATTAAACAATATTTTCCTTCAGATGATCTTTCTGTTAGCCCTGCTGATTGACATATTGTGAAGTACCAGCCTGTAATGAATGAGGCGGCAAAAGCCAGGTTAGAGAACTTCAGCAACAGTACTCCTGGAAGTGTACTCCTTTGCAAGTGCGACATCAGCTGTTGGAGCTCAAGACTTTCCTCCTGTTTCACAATATGACTATAAATACTTGCAACTTCAGCTGTTGGAGCTCAACATTTGCAAGTGTAAGTGCAACTTCTATTAATCTAATCTCTTAGGAGTCGTTTGGTTGGAATACGATTTGTACCGGTATAAGTTATATTGGGATAAGTTATGTTGAGATTGTTGTTTATTCATTGTTTGGTATGTTGTATTAAGAATGACAATTGCATAATTTCTAAGGAGAAGGTATAAGTTATATCCGTGCTAATTACCCTACCTTCTATAAGGTATAAGTTATCCCAGTGTTAAAATTAACACTGGGATAACTTATACCTGGTTTGCTAACCAAACAGGGTATTAAGGTGGTATTAAATTTTTATACCACCCTTATACCTTCTTATACCTCATACCAAACGACCCCTTAGTGTTTTGGGTCATGGGCAAATAAGATATTATCTCTAATACCTGCTTTCACCTTTGTCCTGGATTTCTTCGCATATATGGTAACTCCTTAGCTTCGTGATTCATCTGGATTAGTTCATCTCAATTTTTTTTGTTTCTTCCTTGCATAAAGCTGAATGGAGCTACCATACTAAAATTTTTATGGTGGTTTCCTTTTTCCCTCTTTAATTTCTCACAGTATAAGCTAGATCTGGTCATATAAGTTTGTAACTTACCGGCCTTTTAACCCTTGTATATACTAGTCTGTTAGTAATATCCCTGCAAGGAGTTGACATAAAAGGAATATTTTAACGTTTATTTGTCTTTATGTGATTATGTTTCATTCATCTTTCTTTGCAGGATTATTGGCTTTGAAGAGAACTTAATTTATTGGTTGTGACTTGGTGGCAAATTATGTGTTTTCAAGTAGTAATTTGCCTTGTGCCTCTATGTTTTCAACTAGTAATTTGCCTTCGCGAGTTGATTACATGAGAAATCAGATTCTCAGTCTTTGTGTAGTAATTATTTGGGCTGGTGCCATCAGCCAAGTGTCATGGTTCTAGTGGTTATATGAAATGCATATCTTTATTTCTCAGAATATTGGGTCTTCATTGAAATATTAAAGTACCGCCCCCGAAGAAATCTCGAATATTGAGTCACTAATTGCTACAATAACGTTACAGTTTCGTTTCTCAAAATCAAAAAAAAAAAAAAAAAAAAAAAGATAAAAAAGCATAATATGAAGCATATAAATATGTAATATAAAACCGCAGTTTGGAAACTCCAAAGAATAGAAAATACGTACAATGTATATTATGAAGCTGAATATGTATTGATAATCTATTTACTCATTTTTCTAAGAACATCTCTTTAAATACACTCTTCTACCCAGCATAACTAAATCTAGCTATTCGAAATAAAGAAAATAATTGAATCTAGTAAACGTTCAAAAGGAACTATTACACCGTGTTATACTTGAACATAACTGCTGATTTCCATATTAATAGAAACAAATACAACATATCCCAGGAGTATCTGGCTATCTCCTAATGTACGTAATGGAGATTACTCATTTTGGCAAGTAATACACCCCCAGAAAAAAAATGGTTTCTGCAAATAATACTCCATAATACACACTATTGTCAGCCATCTAAGTGATTTTGCAGTCTTATTTGCTTCATTGTATCCTTAAATTACTTTCAAAGAGCAAATTGATGAAGTCCTTCTCATGTACTGCATTTGGAATTTTGCAACAAAAAGGATTAACCCTTGCTATCATCCCTTGAGTTTTAGGCATCAAATTAGAAATACACATAGCTTGCTGAATAAAAGGATGCTGAAGTAGCTGTTCACTTGTCCATCTTCTTAGAGGGTCATTTATAAAACACTTGTACAAAAAATCTCTTGCAATCACAGAAACATTACTCGGAATCACAGGATCTTCATTCATAATCTGCCATTGCAAATCTTTAGTATCGCGACAAATCCAAACGCGATTCCCTGTCATCATCTCTGCCACAGTACACCCTAGTGACCATATATCATAAGCTTTTGCATGAAAACCGTGCGTCAAAGATTCTGGTGGTGCATAAAGTAGAGTCCCCCGATTGGTCAACGGAGTTCCAGTCATATATGCCATTCCTTCACCAATTCTCAACGATAATCCAAAGTCAGCCAACTTCAACTTGTACATGCCACGTTCATTAGCATCGAAAACCAGAACGTTAGCAGGTTTAATATCACAATGAACCCACCCTCTTTTATGAACATCTTGAATACCTTTTAAGAGTTGATATGCATAGAAACCTATTTCCACTTCTGACATCTTTCCTCTCTTCGAATTGATCAAATCGTGTAGTGATCCACCACATGCATATTCAAGAAACAGATTATAAGTTGGAATATTGTTCTCGATACTCACGTCTGCTCCAAAGAATTGAACCACGTTAGGACTACCTCTTAGAGTTTCCAAGATATGTGCTTCTCTCTGGAGTGAAATTGAACGCCAAAGATCTGCACATTTTACAGCAGCAACTGAAGCACGTAACAAAAACGAATCAATTTTCACTGCATAATACACTTTTCCGTAAGAGCCCGCACCAAGAACGGAAATCTTTTTCCACTCCATAATTCCTCTTCTCACTTTCTTCTTTCTCTGTTAAGCTAAATGAATTATTGTGAAAAAAAACGAATGGTAGCTAATTTATAGAAAACCCTTAATCCTTATTTCATGTGGAAAGGGTTTCCAGTAAGTAGACGTTAAGGTGTTATTAGTGTAATGGTTTTGGTAACTCTGTATTTCCAAATTTTAAAATCCTACTTTGATGAGGAGATGGTAATTCCTCCGTTAGCGTAGTGCTGTATTCCTCTCTGCATGGATTTCCTAAACGCACCAATGTGATTTCTTGTGCATTACTCAACCTTTTCCTAGTTAAATCTTGATAAAACTTTTATTTAGGGTTAATTTAACAACGGCAACTACAAGTAAATAATGTATAATTGAAAAGGATTAATTAATTAAGGGTATTATTACGTTCATTATTATTATTTTATTAAATATAGTATACAATATTTTAGTTTCTTCAGCTACTTATTCTACTCCCAAAAGAGAAAGAAACATTTGTCGTGAACTAAGATATTCTACTTAATTAAACCGAACTGGTAAGATATTGATTATCGGTTATCAGTTAATCAGTTATCGGTCATTATCGGTTCGGTTATCGGTTTACCGATAAGATAACTCAATCTAGAGTTAAGCAAAAAAAAAAAAAAGAAAATTCACTGGAGTTAAACAAAAAAGAGAAGAATTCACATATAATATACTGGCCATTTTTGCGTTCTGTCCCGTGGCTACAACTGGAATAATATTAATTCTTCAACAACAGTTGTCCAAATACATTAATAATAATACAAAGTAGTAGCAATTTCACCTTAAAATTAACAAGTCCAAACATATAGTACTAATAGTCCAAGATAAACTCGATGTTGTTTGTCAAATGCCTAACCTGAAAAAAGAAACCATAGAGCAAAACCTTGATCTGTGCATGGCAATACTAATACAGAAATGAAAAATACCTAGAAGGCAAGAAAATGTTGTCCTGTTTTCAAAGCTCAGCATAATGTACAAAAGAATAATGTTGAAAAATATACCTAAAACTGACGAAGATAGTCGATTGAGAATTAATAAGTGCGAAGAGAAATTGGTAGTAGGTCTAGGCTGCACAACGTGAACTCACAAAATTAAGAAACGAAAATAAAAAACAAAGAATCATTAACAGTCAAAAATACCAATATGAAGATGAATTTTGTTATAGAAATTAAAAGCCTAATGTATAAGACTAAAGACTTACGGTATGAGTAAATAGTAAGGTCTATGAAGAATGAAGATGAAACAATTGAAGAGTGGAGCTGAGAAAGAATAGGAGAGAATGAACTCAAGCCCTAGCATATGTATATACTTAAGGGTAAAGTCATAATTTTATTAATTTTTATTGGGTTATCGGTTAACCCATTAACAAAATTGGCAAACCGAGGCACAAACCGATAATCCAATAATGAAAAAATTCTAAACCGTTACCAAACCATCAACCCAATAACCTGATACCGATAACTCAATAAATAATTAACGGTTCGAGTTATCGGTTTTACCCGATATATGCCCAGCCCTACCTTTGAATGTATATTATGTTGGACTCACTTTCATTTAATTTGTCTTATGAAAATCCAAATGATTTTTGAAGTATTTTTCTTATTTGAATAGGTAGCTACATCTTAAAGATCAATGAGATTTGATTTTTCATAAGCAAAAAAGTTTAAAATTATAGATATATAAAGTGTGTATCCACCCCAATATCCTATTTCCATGTCACGACCCGAATTTCCCGCCCTCGGGAGTCGTGATGGCGCCTACTAATGTGAGTTAGGCCAGCCGATTGTTTGAACAAATTACCTTTTTACCCATTTTATATTCTTTAACAATTATGAAGCAATAACATGTAGACAGCGAAATTTATAATAAGCGGAAGAAAAGCAATAAACTATCTAAATATGTATCCAATACAACTGCTTGAGCATCGACTACCCAGAACTGGTGTCACAGTTTTATAGACGGTCTAAGAATACTACATACAAAGTCTGAAAGATAAAAGATACACTGTTTCTGAAATAAGTAAAGGAAACAAGATAAAGGGATAGAAGGAGACGTCAGAGCCTGCGGTCGCCTGTAGGACTACCTTAGATCTCCGTGTGGACTGAAGGTAGCCACCCAAGCTACGGTCCAAAAGCTACCGCTCCGAGATCTGCACACAGTACAGAGTGTAGTATCAGCACAACCGACCCCATGTGCTGGTAAGTGCCTAGCCTAACCTCGGCGAAGAAGTGACGAGACTAGGACCAGATTACCAAATAAACCTGTACAATTTAACTATATACAGCGGAAAAGAAGAACAGTGATATACAGTCAAGTATAGGAGGGGGAACATGCTGCAGGGAGCTACCAATTTAGAATAGAAAGACAACGGGTATTAAAAGGAACAACATATCTCAGATATCAACAAAGAATCAGGAATCAATAAGTGCACGACATCACCCTTCGTGCTTTTACTCTCGTCCTCACCATATAATCAATATAATCGGCACGGAATTGTACATCATGCGGCACAATATCACCCTTCGTGCTTTACACTCTTCCTCACAAATCATACACGACATCACCCTTCGTGCTTTAACACTCTCTCACCAAAACAATGCACGACATCACCCTTCGTGCTTTAACACTCTTCCTCACCCAAACAACAATCACAAACAATAGGGTAAGGGAATAAATGAAATTACAATAAGAATCTCGGTAAGGGAACAATATCAAAAAGAACATCAACATCCCGGCAAGGGAGATAACATTAAAAACAACAAAGTCTCGACAAGGGAAGCCACATAATAATTCTTTTCGTTTTCTCACTTTTACTTCACAACTCACTTCACAACTTGAGCCAATGCTCTAAAAGGTTCAAGTACCACTTATACTTTTAGATTTCATTATACAACTTGAGCCAACGCTCCTCAATGTTCAAATGTCACAATTACTTCCATAAACTTTCCCAACAATAGAAATCATCACCAAAGCATGAATAATACAACGAAGTCACAATATAAGACTCACGGGCATGCTTGACACCAACCTATATATACTCGTCACCATGCCTATACGTCGTACTCAACAAATACCACATATCAAATAGGACTCGACTCCTAATCCCTCAAGCTAAGGTTAGACCAAACACTTACCTCGATGCCACGAACCCAATTCAAGTCTCTACTATCGCTTTACCTCTTGATTCCACCACCAATTCGCTCGTATCTAGCCACAAGTTACTTAATTACATCAATAAATCTAAATGAATCAATTCTAATGCATGAAAATAAGTTTTCCAAAGTTTTACCCAAAAAGTCAAAAATCGCCCCCGGGCCCACATGGTCAAAACCCGAGGTTCGAACCAAAATCCGATTACTCATTCCCCCACGAACCTAAATATATAATTTGTTTTGAAATCGGACCTCAAATCGAAGTCCAAATTCCCAATCTTTAAAAAACCTAGGTTCTACCAAAAACACCCAATTTTCCTCATGAAAATCATTGATTTTGAGTTGAAATCATGTAAAAAGATGTTAAAGATTGAAGAAAACTAGTTAGAAACAACTTACAATCGATTTGGAAGAGAAGTTATCTTTGAAAAATCGCCCAAGAGTGTTTTGGTTTTGAAAGAGTGTGAAAAATAAAAGATTTTCGGCTAAGTTATAAAATTGCAGGTTGCAGATGTCACAATTGCGAACCCAGACTTCTGCTAAGCTCGCATTTGCGAAGTGACCTTCGCATTTGCAAACAATATGTCTCATTTGCGATGACTGACCAAAAGGGGAAACATCGCATTTGCGATAAATTCCTCGCATTTGCGAGGTAGGCTGGCCTGGGCTATTTTCGCATTTGCGACATAGCCTACGCATTTGCGAGTGAGGCTTCGCATGCAGGACTACAATAGAGCAGCTGAAACCTGAAATTTCCCAAGTTTAAAATCCAAACCGTGGCCTAACCAAAACTCACCCGAGCCCTCGGGGCTCCAAACCAAACATGCACACCAACCTAAAAACATCATACGGACTTGCTCGTACATTCAAATCACCAAAAGAACATCAAAAACTATGAATTTAGCATCAAAATCATGAAATTTCTTAAGAACATCAAATTTTCCAATTTTCTCAAATACGATCCGATTCACGACGTATCAACTCCGTTTCTTACCAAATTTCACAAACTCATCTTAAATCATATATAAGACCTGTTCCGTGCTCCGAAACCAAAATACGGGCTCGATACCACCAAACTTTAAATACATTTCACTTTCAAAAACTCATAAATATTCCAGAAAATAATTTTCTTTAAAAATTCATTTCTCGGGCTTGGGACCTTGGAATTCGATTATGGGTATACTCCCAAGTCCCATATTTTTCTACGGATCTTCCGAGACCGTCAAATCACGGGTCCGGGTCCGTTTACCCAAAATGTTAACCGAAATCAGCTTAATTCATTTTAAAGTCAAAATTCATCATTTTCCACAGATTGTCACACATTGTCTTTCCGGCTACACGCTGGACTGCACATGCAAATCGAGGTAAGACAGAAAGAGGTTTTCTAAGGCCTCAGAACGCAGAATTTACTTTTAAAATAAGTGATGAACTTTTGGGTCATCATATTCCAACACATATTTCAAAGTAAGGTCAAGACATCTAAAGTCATCTAATCCTAATGAAATGAATCATAATGGTTAACGAAAAATGGAAAACTAGAATATTTTATTAATTAGTGGACAAGGGCGGAGCTAGAACACATATTACGGGTTCGATCGAACCTAGTAGCTTTATTCCAAACCCTATATTTGTCTTAAGAAATATGTTAAATATGTACAAATTATAATTTAGAACCCAGTAACTCAAATGGACTAGAATTTCAAAACTATAAATTTCAAATTCTTGCTCCGTCTCAGTCGATCGATGAAGAATCACAATGTTGAAAAGTGATCGAAAGGCTCACAAAATAGACAACAAGCAGCAAGCAAGAGCTTCTAATAGCATATTTGGCTAAGTTTCAAAAATCAACTTATTTTTGAAAAATATTTTTCTCAAAATTACTTTTGATGAGATACAGTTTAATTTGAAAAGCACTTCTGAGCAGCAATTAGTATTTGGCCAAGCTTTTAAAAAGTACTTCCAAGTGTATTTTTCTCAATAGTTCTTTTCAAGAAAGCGCTTTTGTGGAGAAGCTGCTTTCTGCTTCTCCAAAACTACTTCTGCTTCTACTCAAAAATATTTTTTTTCTTCTAAAAACTTGGCCAAACACTTCAACTTAAAAAGAAAAACATTTTTTAGATTTGAAGAAGTTTGGCCAAACAGGGTATAAGCCCCCTAACCACTCTATTTTTCAATAGTACTTAATTTAATTAGGTAAACTTAGATAAAGAGAGTTAATTACATCAACCTAAACTATCTGTAATTATCTTTACTGATAAGGCAGTAGAAAATAACGCAAAGAGAAAGATATTAACCAAGTTAGGACTCAAGAATAAATTCACTACTAAAAATCCGGTAATTAGCGACCGAAAAAAGCGACCAACTTTGGTCGGTTTAGGCAAATTACCGACCAAAACTCGTCCAAACACGCTTGGTCGCTATTTTGGTGGTCGTTTTAGTATACCGATTAAGGTTGGTCGCTAATTACCGACCAACGTTGGTCGCAAAGGTAAAAAGACCAACTGTGCAATTTAACGCACATATCGACCATCTTTGGTCAGTAACAATATTTTAATAATTTAATTTTACCGATCAAAGTTGGTCGGTATATTTAAATTACGTTATGTTATTAATTATTAAAATTTAAAAAAATAGCGACAAAAGTTGGTTGGTAAAGTAAAATATATATATTTTTTAAAAAATTAAAATTTAACCATACCGACCAAAGTTGGTCGGTAAAGTTGAAATCTGGGTAATCCTTGTTCAATAACCGACCAACTTTGATTGGTAATTTTTTTCTTTTTTAAAATTAAGCGACCAAGGTTGGTCGCTAATCGGCCGACCAACTTTGGTCGGTTTTCTGGGTATTAATTTTGGCATAAAATGCCTGTTTTGGCAGCTACACCACCTTCCAGCATACCAAAATTCCTAAACAACAACAACAACAATAACAACAACAACAACAACACAATTCAATAAATACATTAAAACTAACAAATTAAAGTTCAATAGAACTAAAAAATCCAAAACCAAGTTCAAACTTATTACAACTAGTTCAAAACCGGTTCTATTTGTCTAGTTCAAAGTATATAAAAGTCAAGGAGTGTTTTGTACAACATCATCATCACCGTCTGATGAACTTTCATATAAAAGATGGTGTCGAGAAGGGTCTTGTGGAGGACGGGAGGAACAATCACGGGGAGGATGGGAGGAACGATTACAGGGAGGGCAGAAGGAACACTCACGTTCAAGTCAAGCCTCTGGCGATGACTCTTGACACCGGGGCAACGGAAAAGCTCCAGTATATAGGAGAGTTCTGATCTAAGCTGGCATGCCAAGGAACTGAGCATCTCTAACCCTTTCTCTTTCCTTGGCTGCTTCTAGTTCGGATGTGAGCTTTGTCACAGTCTCCCGCATAGCGAAGAGACTCTCCCTATCAAGTTGCTTGCCTTTCGAGGAAGTCCCTATTCCTTGCATTCCACACTTATAGAGATGGAATTTCTTAGTATGAAACCCATATACCTTCCCCCATTTTGGACCGTCAGCAGACTCCATCCATATTCTTTCAGCATCCTCGTCCAAAGGTTGGGTTGGCTCGCCCGATTCACCAACTGGCTGAGTGCAGATGAATTCCTCCACGTTAGTTTGGTAGCGACCCTATACAAAAATTTAAATTGAATTAGTATTTCAAAATTTATATAAAAGTAAATTAAAATACTTAAAGAAAAGTGAAAGCTTACATATACGGTTGAGGCCTAGTCCTCGACCCACCTTTCTTGATCCGTCTCTTTCTTCTTATTTACAATATGCATCTCCTTGAATAGCTCATTATGGTTCATTGGACACCCCAACTTCTTTTCCTAAAAGCAAATTAATTTAGTTAATAAACAGAATAGATATAGTTTGAACTTAAAATAATTTAAGCAATTACGTACCAATCTTATTTTTATTGTCCCTAGGCTGATCGTACCTCCACTGTGCAAGGAGCCTCCCTTCTCAGATGCACGAGCTTTCTTTCCTTTTTCGCTCTTCTCTAAGAACTTTGTGGTAAGCCATTGCCTTTGAAAATCATACCATAAATTTTAAAGTAACTAGTCAGGCTTCTTGTTCTTCTTTCTAGCTTCGGAGAAAGTATGCGACAATCACTTGTGAGCTTTGTGATGGAAATTTGCAACCACTTCTGCGCTATAGTGGTGTTCCCATACACACTTGATCTGTATTTAAAAAGTTAAATATTATATGAAAATATAATAAATATAAATTATTAAAATACTTAAAAAATATCTATACCTTTAATTGATTGAAAATTTGCTCCTTCAGTGATAGTGGGAAATCAGTCCAAGTCGAATAAGGGCCATCATAAAGCTTTCTGATGGCTTTGATGATTATCCTGGTAGTCTTATTACTTGGGATGAACCTACTATTTAATAATAAAAACACATTAATATCTTAGTAAAAACTTTACAAAACAATAAACGCAAAAATAATAAATAACTCTTACATATCACCCTCAGGGACTATGATGATCCTGCCATAATGCACCTCCTCGTCATCATCAGCATCATCGTCCGAATCATGTATATCAGAGGCATGTGTGGATGGTATAGGGGGTCAGAGCTACTACCTCGCAGGCAAAGGCCTGAAATAGATGGAGTCGATGATGAAGATGGTTGCGATCCCTGTGACTGCGACATAGCTGGATGGACCCCAAGTGGCAGTGATACTGATGGCTCTGACCCAAGTGGCTATGACATGGATGGATGCTATCCATGCGATGTAGATGGCTGCGATCCACATGGTTGTGAGGCAGCTGGACTGTATGTCGGACGTATACTCCTATGGCCCTGTGATGAATGACCCGGTGTCTGCATGAAGGTGTAGGGCTCGTGATGCTGTGGCAGCTCAGTATAGCCATCGGGTAGAGGATAAGACATTGGCATAGGAATCTCTGAAGAGGGTGGAGCAGATGGAGTATTATTTTCTACCCTCCTATTTCCCTTCCTAGCCTTTTCTCGACCCCGAGAACCAGTAGGGTCATTGTTACCTTGACTCTTGCCTGCCATCTACATAGTATAATACATATTTAGATTGAAACATATAAGAAACTAGCTATAAAATGAGAGTTATTTAAAAAACCAACTTTTTAAAGCTCATCACCGTATTGCTCTTCGTCCGAGAATTCTTCGTCCTCAATTTTTTGAGCTTCATCAGTTGACTCTTCGTCCTCATTTTCTATAATTCTTACTTCATTTATATTAACTTCTTCCAATATCTGTTCAGGATGTTCCAAATCATTTTCTAGCTGATCGTCCACTATTTGGTGAACACCGGAGATATCGTTTTGATATGCAACATCTAACACATTCTCGACTTCCACCCTACCTACAAGCTTAGTTTTTATTACAACCCACCATTCGGACTTATTCCGCCGCAATGGATAAGGAGCATAATATATTTGCCTAACATTATGTGCAATTATGAAAGGATCATAGCGATCATACTCCCTCGTATGATTAACCTCAATTATGTTGTATTGGTTATGTACTCTTGTTGGATTTGGGTCAAACCACTTGCATCTAAAGAGTATCAATTTCTCATATGGCCAACCTATATATTCTAGTTCTATTGTTTCTTTGAGCACACCATAATAATCAATATCTCCAACTTGGTTGCCATCACCACCTTGAACCCACACCCCGCTGTTATTGCTATTTTTATATTTACAGCAATCCTCTGTATGGAACTTATAACCATTCACTACGTACTTAGACATTGTTGTGACCTGAAGCCCAGGTCCCTAAGATATATCTATCAAAAATTGATTTACACTATTATTTGAATTATTTACCTACATAGTGTTAAAAAAATTCATAAGTTAGCATAACTTACAAACATTATTTACCTACATAGTGTTAGAATATTATAAGGATAAACTTACAAATTGTTTGAACCACGTATCAAATCTCGTATATACAACATCATGGCCAAATTGACCCACGAAGTGACTGTGACACATCAAATATTTTTAGTAGTTGCATCGAGATGTAATCACAGTAAATTTTATATTTTGATAACTAATAAATCAATACTTACTTGAGAAATGGTACAACTTCGGGACAATTTAGCAACACATGAAGTGTAGCTGACTTGTACTCCATATCACTCAAACTTCTCTTACTAACATCCTTAGAACATCGGCTTGGTTGATTGAATATAGACATTGGCGGATATAATGGATTATTCACACATTTGACCGTGTGCCTATTGGGCCTATTCCTAGAACATGGCACGTTACTCTCAAAATAATAAGAACAAAGATAAGCAGTTTTATTTGCAAGATAAGCTTCGCATATAGATCCTTCAATCCTATTCCCCTACTTAACAAATTGTTTGCATTTGCTAATTTTCCTACACAATGTCATGTTAGCCAAGAACCTTTAAATAAAACAGAAAATTACATCAAACTTATAATATTACCTCTCAAAGGGATACATCCATCTGCATTGAACAGGCCCTCCAAGTCGTGCCTCGTGTACAAGGTGGATTGGAAGGTGTTCCATCACATAAAAAAACCCACATGGAAATATCTTTTCCATCTTGCTAGAAGTTACACAAATGTTCTGATCCATCCGGAGTAGGTTTTCTTCCCTTAATGTGGTAGAACACAAGTCTTTGAAAAACAAACTAATCTCTATGTAACGACCCGACTGGCCATTTTGAGCTTTTGCTCTTCGCTCGCCAGTTCTCTGGAATGCCTAGTGTCGTGTGATGTATTATGACTTATGTAAATTGTCGGTTTTTGTTTTCAGGGTAATCTGAATGAATTTGAAAGAACAGTTCTCAGTTTGAAGTTTAAAATTTGAAAGGTTTGACCAAGTTTTGATTTGTTAGAATATGATCTCGGATTGAAATTTTTATGATTTTGTTAGCTCCGTTAGGTAATTTGGTACTTAGGAGCGTGATCAGAATGTGTTTTGGAGGTTCGGAGCAGATTTAGGATTGAATTAGCGAAATTGGAATTTTGACGTTTTTCGCTTGATAGGTGAAATTTTGATATAGAGGTCAGAATGAAATTCCAAAAATTGGAGTAGGTCCATTGTGTCATTTTTGATGTGTGTGAAAAATTACGGGTCATTCGGACGAGGTTTGATAGACTTTTTGATCAAAAGCGGAATTTAGAAGTTTTTGGAATTCTTAGGCTTGAATCCGATGTAATTTTGGTGTTTTGATGTTGTCTTGAGCATTCAGAAGGTTGGAACAAGTTTGAATGATGTTATGGGATATTTTGGCATGTTTGGTTAAGGTCCCGAGGGCCTCGGGTGAGTTTCGGGTGGTTGAACGAATCATTTCATGTTGGAAAGAGTTGTAGAAAAACTGTTGTTGGTGTTGCAGGTTTTTAACCTTTGCGTTCGTGATGGATGTCCCGCTTCGTGAAGGTTTATAATGTGAGGAAGTGGAGTTGGCCTTTGCGTTTGTGAAGGTAGTCCTGCGATTACAAAGGGCTGAGGTCGGTGGTCATCGCGCTCGCGAGGGTTTTGCCGTGTTCACGTAAAGGAAGTGGAATAGCTGGGACACTAAGGCATTTGTTCTACGCGTTCACGTAGTAGGGGTCACATTCGCGAAGAGGTGAGTTAGTTGTGCATCACGTTCGCGAGAGGGTCCTCGCATTCATGTAGAAGGAATTTTGGTCAGTGAAGCTTTGTACTTCGCGAACGCGAGGGTGCTGCCGCGTTCGCGATGAAGAAAATATCTGGGAAGATATATTATATTTGGAAATCGAGGGTTTAAGTCCAATATCATAAAAACCATTGGAGAGCTCGGGAGAAGGTGAAATTGGAGGAGAATTTCAGTGGAGCAATGTGGGTAAGTATTCTTCACTCATATTTGGTTTAATTCCATGATTTAGTCTTGAATTTCATCATTTAATTTGAAAAATTAGAGTGGAAATTGGAGGAAATGGAAGAAAAGTTTAAGAATTCTTTTGGGGATTTGAATAGGCATTTGATGTCGGATTTTGATGGTTTTGGTATGTATAGACTCGTGAGAGGATGGGGATTCTATTGATATAATTTTTATCGGATTCCTAGATGTGGGCCCGGGGGCCAGGTTTGAGCAATTTCAGGATTTTTGATGTAAATTGGATATTTTCGAGTGGGCTTTGTTCCCTTAGCATATTTTGATGGTGTGAATCTGCTTTTGGCTAGATTTGGAGCATTTGGAGGCCAAGTCAAGAGGCAAAGGCATCTCGGGCTAGAGTTTGGACCAGATTGAGGTAAGTAATGATTGTAAATTCTTATCCTGAGGGTATGAAGCCCCGGATTTCACATCGTTGTGCTACTTTGAGGTGACACACACGCTAGATGACGAGCTTGGGGTCGTGCACCATTGAGGATATTGACTTAGTCCATCCCGTATGACTGTTTAACTGCGTATTTAATTGAAAATTATTTGCTATCATCATGTTTTGGGCCGAATGCCATATTTGGGCCTTGTGGCAACTGTTTTGGACACTTAGGGGATTTTTACTACTATTCCTCATTGTTTTTGACTTCATATTTGTACTCAGTCATGCTATATTCTACTATTTTCATAACTCAACCATATTTACTCCATTTTGACATCTTAAATGATATTTTGGGCGGAACATCATATTTTACTGTGCCCGAGTGGCTTTGAGAGATTTCTGACTGGGTGAGGCCGATGGCTTGTGTTGTGAGGTTATTATGGGACGGGCTACGCGCCGCAGTGGTATTGTACTGATTTATGATTATGAGGTTGAGGGCCTGATTTGTTATGCCACAAGGTTTTTGATATAAGGCCGAGAGCCTGTTTGATTATGCCACGAGATGACTTGTTATTGCACTTAGGCCATAAGGAGCCCCTCCCAGAGTCTGTACACCCCAGTGAGCATGGGTACACAGTGTGAGTGATATGATGTAGCCCGAGGGTTGTTGTTGTTTTATATTGTTGCTCGAGGGGCTGTTCTTGATCCATATTTTGCCCGAGGGGCGGTTCTTGATTCATTTTATGCCCGATGGGCTTATTACAAGTGATTGTGAGGTAGCCCGAGGGGCTGGTTCTATTGATATTATGCCCGAGGGGCAGTTTATGGTACATGTTTTGCCCGAGGGGTTGTCTACGTTTTAATCACTATTTTATCACTCGTTTGAAACTATTGAAAGTGTTTTCAAAGTTTTTTTAACTAAAACTGAGCTTGATTTACGAAGTACATGATTTCTGTATTGTGTTGGAAATGTCATGCATTTCTGTACGTGTTTACTTTTATTACTTACTGAGTTGACGTACTCACATTACTTCCTGCTTCTTATGTGCAGATTCAAGTAGTTCTGAACCCGGTAGCGAGTGTTGATTGCCCGACGTTCGCAACACTGCTTTTCTCCCTCTTGTATTCCTTAGACTGTATTTAGTACATTTTTAGACTCTTTGTTGTATTCAAACCTTAATAGATGCTCGTGACTTATGATACCCCGATGTCGGGCTTGTGTATTTATTCCATACTATTAATTTAGACTTACATTATGAAGTATCTGATAAATTAAAGTCTTAAAAATGATTGTTATTGATTAAATAGTTAATTTGGGAGTTGTGTCGGCTGACCTAGTTTCACGATAGGCGCCATCACGACCAGGTCGGTTTTAGGGTCGTGATACTCTGTGATGGGTTTCTAGATTCTTTCAGGCAAACCACAAAATGCAATAGGCACTAAGGTCTCCATGAAAACATGACAATCATGACTTTTCAAATGGCTCAACTTGCTACCTCCATATCTACATTTTTTCCAAGATTCGACGCATAACCCTCAGGCATCTTCAATGTCGTAACCCAATCATAGATTTGGCGTCTTTCCTCGAAAGTGAATGTGTAACTTGCTTTGGGCTTGAACACCTTACCATTATTTACTGTCTGCAAGTATAATTCAGGCCGCTTGTAATATTCTTGTAAGTCCATTCTAGCCTTCGGGTTATCCTTTGTCTTTCCTTTAACATCCATCACTGTGTTGAACAAATTATCAAAATAATTCTTCTCAATATGCATGAAATCAAGGTTGTGATGGAGACGATTTTCCTTCCAATAAGGCGACTCCCAAAATATACTCTATTTCATCCAATTATGAGTAATACCGTATCCAGGGAATCTATAAGGTGGAGCTTCAGTAACTTTACTGAAGTTCTGGACCCTCTCCCAAATTTCCTCACCTGAAAGTATCGGAGGTGGAGAATCATATACCATTTTATTCTTTTTAAATGCATTTTTCATCCTTCTAAACTCATGATCATGAGGCAAGAATTGACGATGACAATTAAACCATGATTGCTTTCGGCCATGTTTCAAAGTGAATGCTTTACTATTTTCCATGTAGTAAGGACAAGCTAGCTTCCCAATAGTCATCCACCCAGACAATATTCCATACACAGGAAAATCGTTAATAGTCCACATTAAATTAGCACACAAATTGAAATTCTGCTTGGTTGATATGTTATATGTTTCAACACCATCACACTAGAATTGTTTTAGCTCATCAATCAAATGGTGCAAATATACATCAATCAATTTTTTTGGATTACGTGAACCGGGGATAATACAATTTAAGAATATATATGGACTAGTCATGCACAACTCGGGTGGTATATTATAAGGTGTAAGAAAGACATGCCAACATGAATATGGTGTCGCAGATACAGAAAAAGGCGTGAAGCCATCCGCACACATACCTAACGGAATGTTCCTTGGTTCACTAGCAAAATCTGGATATGTCCTATCAAAGTGCTTCCAAGCTTCTCCATATGAAGGATGACATATAACACCAGGTGGTCTTCTATTTTCAAAGTGCCATCTCATATGAGAAGCAACACTCATTGACGCATATAACCTCTTTAACCTAGGTATATGAGGTAAATAATGAATCGCCTTGATAACGACCATATTCCCGCTGGAAAGCCTCTTGAAATGAGGCTTTTCGCAAAATTTACAACTATCTAAAGTTGCATCATCTTTATAATATAATATGCAACCATCTTTACAACAATCAATTCTCATTGACGAAAGTCCTAACTTAGAAACCAATCTTTTTGCCTTATAGAAATCACCAGGTAACTTGATATTAGGGTCACGTAATTCACTCATAAGGTCAATGAAAGAGTCCATGGCTGCTTGAGAAATATTTCAATCATATTTTATACTTAGTAATGTAACTGCAATAGACAGCTCAGAATGCAAACTTACTTTACGTAGTGGACGACTAGCTTCCTCCAACTGTTCATAAAAATATTTTGCGTCATCATTAGGAGTTTGTTCAACATTTTCATCGGGCTCACCCCCGAAGTGCATCCCAAAAGCATCCGTAACCATATCATGAATTCTAGAATCACGATTTGTATTCTCCACCGACCTACTATTTTCAGCAACAACCATGTTATGAAATATCTCACGACTACCATCGATCTCTCCATGATTAGTCCACACAAAGTAATTCTCTATAAACCCCTTCCTATAAAGATAAAGCTTAACTACCTCTGATTTTTCCAACTTCATACAGTCACACTTGACACAAGGGCACCTAATTACTCCTTCACTTTGGTATGGTAGAAGTGACATTGCATGTCTAATAAAGTCATCAACCCCTTCTACAAAATCCTCCTGCAATCCCTGCCGATTAGGACAATTCCTATTGTACATCCAAGTACAATGTTCCGTCTATACAAATAAAACAAGAACTAATTAATTTAGTTAATTCATATCATAATCGTTTTTTAGTTAATTCATATCCTAAAAGTTCCAATTCATAAAAGTTCAATTCATATCCAAAAGGTCTAATTCATATCCTAAAGTTTCAATTTATAAACTAAAAGTTCAATTCATAAACTAAAAGTTCAATTCATATCCAAAAATTTCAATTCATAAACTAAAAATTCAATTCATATCCAAAAGGTCCAATTCATAAACTAAAAGTTCAATTACAAATCCTAAAAGTTCACTTCATATCCTAAAATTTTAATTTATAAACTAAAAGTTCAATTCATAAACTAAAAATTCAATTCATATCCAAAAAGTTCAATTCATAAACTAAAAATTCAATTTATATCTAAAAGGTCCAATTCACAAACTAAAAGTTCAACTACAAATCCTAAAAGTTCACTTCATATCCTAAAATTTCAATTTATAAACTAAAAGTTCAATTCATATCCAAAAAGTTCAATTCATAAGAAAGACAGGCCAACATGAATATGGTGTCGCAGATACAGAAAAAGGTCATCACTTGTTTTAAAACTAAATTCTACATTTCGAGGCCTCAAAAACCTCTTTCGGCATCACCTCGATTTGCATGCGCAGTCCGGGCGTGTAGCCGGAAAGCCATTATGTGAAAATCTGTGAAAAATGATGAATTTTGACTTTAAAATGGATTTAAGTTGACTTTGGTTAATATTTCGGGTAAACGGACCCGGACCCATAATTTGATGATTCCGAAGGATCTGCAGGAAAATATGGGACTTGGGCGTATGCCCGGAATCAAATTCTGAGGTCCCAAGCCCGAGAAATGAATTTTTAAAGAAAATTATTTTCTGGAATTATTTATGAGTTTTGAAATGAAATGTGTTTAAAACTTGATGGTATCGGGCCTGCATTTTGGTTCCGGCACCCGGTACAGGTCTTATATGTGATTTAAGATAGGTCTGTGAAATTTGGTAATAAATGGACTTGAGATGACGTGAATCGGATCGTATTTGAGAAAATTGGAAAATTTGATGTTTTTAAGAAATTTTATGATTTTAATGCTAAATTCATAGTTGTTGATGTTATTTTAGTGATTTGAATGCACGAGCGAGTCCGTATGATGTTTTTAGGTTGGTGTGCAAATTTGGTTTGGAGCCCCAAGGGTTCGACTGAGTTTTGGATAGGCCACGAGGTGGATTTTGGACTTGGAGAATTGCAGGTTTTCAACTGTTTCAATGCAGGCCTGCAAACTTCGCATTTGCGATGCCTGGCTTGCAAATGCGATGGCCATGTCGCAAATGCGAAATGTAGCCCAGGCCAGCCTACCTCGCAATTGCGAGGATTCTATCGCAAATGCGATCCCCCCTATTTTAGCCAGTCATCGCAAATGTCACAAATTGTTCGCAATTACCAACTCGCAAATGCGAACTTAGCAGAAGTCTGTGTTTGTAATTGCGAACCCTGGTCGCAAATGCGACATCTGCAACCTGCAATTTTATAACTTAGCCGAAAATCTTTCATTTTTCACACTCTTTCAAAATAAAAACACTCTTGGGCGATTTTTCAATGACAACTCTTCCTCCAAATCAATTGTAAGTCAATTAACTCATTTCCTTCAATCATTAACATCTTTTCACATGATTTCAACTCAAAATCAATGACTTTCATGGGGGAAATTGGGTGTTTTGGGTAGAACCTAGGTTTTTCAAAAATTAGGGATTTGGACCTCGATTTGAGGTACGATTTCAAAACAAATTATATATTTGGGTTCATGGGGGAATGGGTAATCGAGTTTTGGTTTGAACCTCAGGTTTTGACCATGTGGGTCCGGGGGCGATTTTTGACTTTTTGGGTAAAACTTTGGAAAACTTATTTTCATGCATTGGCATTGATTCACATAGCGTTTATTGATGTAATTAAGTAACTTGTGGCTAGATACAAGCGAATTAGTGGTGGAATCGAGAGGAAAAGCGATAGTTGAGGCTTGAATTGTGTTTGTGGCATCAAGGTAAGTGTTTGGTCTAACCTTAGCTTGAGGGATTAGGAGTTGTGTCTTATTTGCTACGTGTTAATTGTGGAGTACGACGTATAGGCATGGTGACGAGTATCTATACGTCGGTGTCAAGCATGCCCGTGAGTCTTGTAATTTAATTGTTATGACTCCGTTGTGGTTTATTGCGCTTCACATGTTATTATCATTAATTGTTCCCTTGTGGGGATGTTGTTGAAATATAATTGCTCCCTTGCCGGGATTCTTTTGTGATTGTTGTTGATTTGTAAATGGGATCAGATTGCACGCTGCCACAGAAATATATGAAATAGGAGTGGGTTGCACGCCTACAACAAGATATATGAAATGGGAGCGGGTTGCACGCCGACAACGATATATATGAAATGGGAGCGGGTTGCACGCCTTACACGACTACAACAAGATATATGAAATGGGAGTGGGTTGCACGCCTGCAACGAGATATATGAAATGGGAGCGGAATGCACGCTTGCAACGAGATATGTGAAATGGGATCGGGTTGTACGCCTACAACGAGATACAGGAAATGAGATCGGGTTGCACGCTTGCAACGAGATGTGAAATGAAAGTGAACTCTGTATTTGTTTTCCCTATCCTTGTTAGTAATTGGATTTTGGTTTCTCTATATTCCTCTTGATACTCTGTTGTTATCTGTTACTCCCTGCAGCATGTTTCCCCCGCCCAATTTTATTTGTGATTATCTACTTCTATTTTCGCTGTATGTGATTTAACTGTACAGGTTTATTTGGTAGTCTGGTCCTAGCCTCGTCACTACTTCGCCGAGGTTAGGCTGGGCACTTACCAGCACATGGGGTCGGTTGTGCTGATACTACAATCTGCACTCTTTTGTGCAGATCCTAGGGCTGTAGACTTCGGACCGCAGTAAGATTGCCGTTTCTTGTTCATTAGGTGACCCGAGGTAGTCCTGTAGGCATCTGTAGTCCTTGGCATCACCTCCTATCTTTCCTTTATCCTGTTTCTTTTACTTATTTTAGAAATAATGTATCTTTTATTTCTTTCAGACCTTTATTTGTAGTACTTTTAGACTGTCTGTGAAGCTATGACTCAAGTTCTGGGTAGTCTTGTTTAAACAGTTGTATTGGTTATACTCAATAATTTTGTTAGTTTCTTCTGCTTGATATAAATTCCACTGTCTTTAAGTTATTGTTCATAATTTTTTGTAAAGGATTGAAATGGGAAAAAGGTAATTTGTTCAAACAGTCAGCTTGCCTAGGTCACACTAGTAGGCACCATCACGACTCCTGAGGGTGGGAAATCCAGGTCGTGACAAGTTTGTATCAGAGCTCTAGGTTACATGAGTCTCACAGTTCACAGACAAGCTTAGTTGAGTCTAAGGGATCGGTACGAAGACGTCTGTATTTATCTAGAGGCTACAGAGTTAGGAAAAACTTCACATTTATTCTTTCTTGTCGTGCGGTTTGGTCTCTTAATGCTAATTGAATTTCTACTCAGTTCTTTTGCAGACGACGAGAACACGCACTTCCTCATCCACCGATCAGCAGCCTGAGCCCCTAGCAGTAGCTCCCACAAGGTGCAGAGGGCGAGGCCGAGGCCGTGCTAAAGGCCAAGGTATGGGCAGAGCTCAGCCTAGAGTAGCAGCACCAGCGACGGAGCCTCAGGTTGACTTTGATGATGAGGTTCCGGCCCCGACAATTCTGGTGGGCCCAGCTCAGGTCCCAGAGGGGTTTATTGCTACCCTAGTACTCCAGGATGCTCTGGTCCGTCTAGTGGGCCTTATGGAGAGTGTCACCCACGCAAGCTTGCTTCCTGTAGCACTAGTCGTCTCTCAGGCTAGAGGAGGAGATCAGACTTCTACTACTCGCACTCTAGAGTAGGTAGCTCCCCAGTTCCAATCTCCAGTAGTTCAGCCAGTTGGAGCAGTCCAGCCAGGTGTGGTAGCTCAAACCGGTGATGGAGCAGCTATGTCTGCCAATGCTTTGTGGAGGTTGGACAAGTTCACCAAGCTCTTCACTACTACTTTCAGTGGTGCATCTTCTAAGGATCCCCAGGATTATCTAGACAGTTGTCATGAGGTTTTCAGGAACATGGGGATAGTGGAGACCAATGGGGCCGATTTTGCTACTTTTTGCTTGTCGGGATCTACCAAGACTTGGTAGAGAGATTATTGCTTGGCTAGACCAGCCGGATCGCCAGCTTTGACTTGGGAGCAGTTTACTCAGCTATTTCTGGAGAAGTTTATCCCCATCACTCAGAGAGAGATCTATCGGATGTAGTTTGAGCATCTACAACAAGGTTCTATGGCGTTACTCAGTATGAGACCAGATTCATCGACTTGGCCCATCCTGCTCTTATCATACTTCCCACCGAGAGAGAGAGGGTGAGGAGGTTCATTGAGGGACTTATTCAGCCGATTTACTTCATATGGTCAAGGAGACAAGGAGTGAGATTTCTTTCCAGGAGGTGGCCAATGTGGCCAGGAGAGTTGAGATGGTTCTATCGCGGGGAGGTGGTTAGCGGTCTGACAAGAGGCCTCATCATTTAGGCCGATTCAGTGGTACCTCGTCTGGAGGTAGGGATTCGTATGATAGAGGCCATCCACCTAGGTCTTTTCAGTCAGCACTTTAGGTTTTCACGGTGCTTCAAGTGGCCGTAGTTCTCATATGTAGTAATAGGATCAACAGACCTACTGCACCACTAGCACCTATCAGTGCACCACTGCTTCAGAGTTTTCAGGGTCGTCAGCCCCAGCAGCCGAGAGCTTGTTTTACTTGTGGCGACACGAGGCACATTGCTAGGTATTGCCCTCGAGCTTTGAGCAACTCTCAGCTTCAGGGTTCCCGTGCCATGGTTCAGGCACCGAGTGTTCCACAGCCCGCCCAACCAGCTAGAGGTGGGGGTAGAGGTGCTAGAGGTGGAGGTATAGGTATTACAGGTAGAGATCAGGCCGCTAGAGGTAGAAGCCAGCCAGCAGCAGGCCTTCCTAGAGATGTAGTTTAGGGTGGTGAGGCCCATCCCCGATGTTATGCTCTTCCAACTAGGCCCCGAGGTTGAGGCTTCTGATGTAGTTATCACAGGTACTGTTCTAGTTTGTAGTAGAGATGCTTCAGTTTTATTTGATCCAGGATCTACATACTCCTATGTGTCATCTTGTTTTGCACTGTATCTAGTCATGCCTAGTAATTCTTTGAGTGCTCTTGTTTGTGTGTCTACACCGGTGGGTGATTCTATTGTGGTAGATCGAGTCTATCGTTCGTGTGTAGTTGTGATTGGAGGTCTTGAGACTCGTGTAGATTTGCTTCTTCTGGACATGGTATATTTCGATGTCATATTGGGGATGGACTGGTTATCACCTTATCACGCTATTTTGGACTGTCATGCCAAGATTGTGACCTTAGCCTTCCCGAGTTTACCTCGTTTAGAGTGGAGAGGGACTTCTGGTCATTCTACCCGTAGTGTTATCTCATATGTGAAGGCCCGAAGTATGGTCGAGAAGGGGTGTTTGGCCTATTTGGCCTATGTTCGTGATTATAGTGCTGAGGTTACTTCTATTGATTCTGTGCCCATTGTTCATCAGTTTCTTGAGGTATTCCCTTTAGACCTTCCGGGTATGCCACCCGATAGGGATATTGGCTTTTGCATTGATTTGGCACCGGGGTACTCAGCCAATTTCTATCCCTCCGTATCGTATGGCCCCACCTGAGTTGAAAGAGTTGAAGGAGCAGTTGCAAGACTTGCTTGAAAAAGGTTTTATTAGACCTAGTGTTTTGCCTTGGGGTGAGCCGATGTTGTTTGTTAAGAAGAAGGACGGGTCGATGAGAATGTGTATTGATTACCGGCAGTTGAACAAGGTTACAATCAAGAATAAGTATCCATTGTCTAGGATTGATGATTTGTTTGATCAGATTCATGGTGCCAAGGTATTTTCGAAGATTGACTTGAGATCTAGCTATCGTCAGTTAAGGATTAGGGCTTCCGATGTCCCTAAGACAACTTTCCGCACTCATTACGGACATTATGAGTTCTTGGTAATGTCATTTGGGTTGACAAATACCCCAGCAACTTTTATGGATTAGATGAACCGAGTGTTAAGGCCTTACTTGGATTCATTCGTGATAGTCTTCATTGATGATATTTTGATCTACTTTCGCAGCCGGGAGGAGCATGAGCAGCATCTTAGAGTGGTTCTTTAGACTTTGAGGGATAGTCAGTTGTATGCCAAGTTTTCGAAGTGCAAGTTCTGGTTGAGTTCAATTGCATTCCTGGGTCATGTTGTATCAACAGAGGGTATTCAGGTTTTTCCAAAGAAGATTGAGGCAGTCAAGAACTAGCCTAGACCAGCATCAGCTACAGAGATCCGGAGTTTCTTGGGATTGGCAGGCTACTATCGTCGGTTTGTAGAGGGGTTTTCATCTATCGCAGCCCCGATGACTAGGTTAACCCAGAAGGGTTCCCAATTCAGATGGTCAGATGAGTGTGAGGCGAGCTTTCAGAAGCTCAAGACAGCTCTGACTACAACATCGGTGTTGATTTTGCCCACAGGTTCAGGGCCTTATACAGTTTATTGTGATGCATCTCGTATTGGACTTGGTGCGGTGTTGATGCAGGATGGCAAGGTCATTGCCCATACTTCACGGCAGTTGAAGATTCATGAGAAGAACTATCCGGTTCATGATTTTGGAGTTAGCAATCATTGTTCACACGTTGAAGATTTGGAGGCATTATCTGTATGGCGTGACATGTGAGGTGTTCACGAATTACAAGAGTCTGCAATATTTGTTCAAGTAGAATGAACTAAATTTGAGGCAGAGAAGGTGGTTGGAGCTATTAAAGGACTATGATGTCACCATCTTATACCAACCGGAAAAGGCCAATGTAGTGGCTGATGCTTTGAGTAGGAAGTCATCCAGTATGGGTAGTCTTGCTTATATTCCAGTCGGTGAGAGACCGCTTGCTTTGGATATTCAGGCTTTCGCCAATCAGTTCGTGAGGTTGGATATTTCTGAGCCCAGCCGTGTGTTAGCTTGCATTGTCGCTCGTTCTTCTTTATTGGAGCGTATCCAAGATCGGCAATATGATGATGCACATTTGTGTGTCCTTATAGACACGGTTTAGCACGGAGGTGCCAAGCAGTTTACCTTGGAGATGATGAAGTTTTGAGATTGCAGGGTCGCATTTGTGTGCCTAATATGGATGGGCTTCGAGAGTTGATTTTAGAGGAGGCCCATAGTTCCCGGTACTCTATTCATCCAGGTGCCGCGAAGATATATCAAGATTTGCGACAACATTATTGGTGGAGAAGAATAAAGAAGGACATCATTGCATTTGTGGATCGGTGTTTGAATTGATAACCAGGTTAAATACGAGAATCAGAGACCTGGTGGTTTGTTCCAGAAGATTGAGATTCCTGAGTGGAAGTGGGACCGTATCACTATGGACTTCATTGTTGGACTCCCACGGACTCAGAGGAAGTTTGACGCAGTGTGGGTTATTGTTGATAGGCTGACCAAGTGAGCACATTTCCTTCCTGTGGCAGTCTCCTATACTTCTGAGAGGTTAGCTGAGATCTATATCCAGGAGATAGTTCATCTTCATGGTGTGCCCGAGTCTATCATTTCGAATCGAGGTACGCAGTTTACCTCACATTTCTGGAGAGCGGTTCAGCGAGAGTTGTGTACACGGGTTGAGTTGAGCACAACATTTCATTCTCAGACGAACGGGCAGTCCGAGCGGACTATTCAAATTTTGGGGGATATGCTCTGAGCTTGTGTCATTGACTTTGGAGGCTCGTGGGATCAGTTTTTGCCTTTACCAGAGTTTTCCTACAACAACAGCTGCCAGTTGAGTATCTAGATGGATCTTTATGAGTCTTTGTATGAGAGGTGGTGCCGATCGCCAGTTGGATGGTTTGAGCCGGGAAAGGCTCAGTTGTTGGGTACGGATCTGGTTCAGGATGCCTTGGACAAGGTCAGGATTATTCAAAATAGGCTTCGTACAACTCAGTCTAGGCAAAAGAGTTATGCCGACCATAAGGTCCTTGATTTGACATTCATGGTCGGTGAACGAGTATTGCTTCGAGTGTCGCCTATGAAGGGCGTGATGAGATTTGGGAAGAAGGGCAAGCTTAGCCCTAGGTTCATTGGCCCGTTTGAGATTCTTGATCGAGTGGGAGAGGTGGATTACAAACTTGCGTTGCCGCTAAGCTTATCAGCCGTGCATCTAGTGTTTCAAGTGTCTATACTTCAGAAATATCACGGCGATCCATCCTGATAACTAGGGATTTTGACGTGTTTCATGCTCCTTCTTGCTTACGCTTTGATTATAAATTCTTACAAAATAGTCCCAAAAGGCTCATAAGTTGTGCTTGATTGTAGGTTTGATCAACAAAGTGACGATACGTCAAAGATCGGCTCAAAAGGAGTGAAACCTGCACAAGTACCAAAGACAAGACAACTCAGGACAAACAGGCCTAGTGCAGCCGCACTACACTTTGTGTGGTCCGCACTAGGAAGATTCAGAGAGCTGTATTTAAAGGCATCAAAGTAGTGCGGCAGCAGTACATATTGTGCGGTCCACACTGAAGACACCGCGACCGCACTACCATTTTATGCGGTCCGCGGAAGCAAACTTCAGAGAGATGTCAAGTGCCAAGGTTCAAGCCTGTGCGGTCCGCAGTCTATTCTGCGCTGACCGCATTGGAAGCCTCCGTGGCCGTGGTCCATTCTGCACGGTCCGTGAAGCCTGGGTTTAGAGAGTTGAAATTTTAGAGTCAAGAGCCTAGTGCAGTTGCACACCATTTTGTGCGGTTCGCACTGACCCCGTAGGGGAATTTTTGTCCAATTTTTCCAGCTTAGTATAAATAGAACCTTTTTCTATTTTTAGGGTATCAACTATTTTCTGAACTGAGCTGCGATCGTGAGAAGACCATCTGTAGCCATTTTGGGCTATTTTACTTAGTTTTTATCATTGAATCTTTGTATTTACCTTAGCAATTAATTAATATGTTTTTATCTTCATCTATTTCTCTGTTTTTATCTTCAAGCATGAGTAGCTAAACCCATTAGCTAGGGTTGTGGCTCAACCCTAGTGTGGGTAATTGATGGGTATTGTGATTTAGGGCTAGATTGACTATAGGTGTTTGTTATATGGGTCAATTTTATGGTTTAATTTATGAATTGGTGGTTGCAAATACTGGTTTGTGCTAAGTTGACTTGGCTCTTCTTGAGAAAGAGAGCCTAAGTTTCCAAAACTGACCCAACAAGGAATTGGGATGTACTCAAAAGAATTGATAGTCCCGATTAAAAGGTTAAACCTCAAGAGAGTAATTACCCGACTTGAACCCTAGTTGCTTGAGCAAATTTGCCTACCCATTTGGTCTTGAGAAAGTCAATTGGGCAAAATCACTCTCTCTACCGAGAGGTGTGAGAGTGGGTAAAATCGTCCAGTTGTTATAGCATATTTCCCCAATCATGTCAATCGTGCCTTAGAAGCAATTACCCGTCAATTGGCCACCTAGGAGGATGCCACTACCCTAGTTCCTTTTTATCCATTAGATACAACTTTTAGCAATTCTAGTTTAGCATAATCTAGCTGCATTTATAATTAGTAGTTGATAATCGTAGTTTTTTAAAGTAAAACCAAAAATGATTGGAAGTGATATTTGGAAAAAATACACAATTCCACTCCAAATAGATACTCGACTCCATTCTTAGCTCCCTGTGGAATTCGATCCCGACCCACAAATAAGGTAAAAGCTATTGCGACCCTCTCTTCCTACTTTTTAGTAGTGTGGAGTTGGCAGCGATCACTTTTTGGCGCCATTGCCGGGGAGCTAACGGTTTTGGCTATCTATTTAGTTAGTTTTGTGTATTGTTCTTCTTTCCTTCTTTGTTACTTACTTGTTTGTGTCATTACTCAGGTACCAACACGGCTTTAAAAAACGCTAATGATCCTCTTGGAAACATGATAACGGGGGAGGAGGTAGATGATCTTGAGCAAGATGAGGTGCCTCTTGCACCTCAAGGTCAACGGAGAGGCCGAAATGACAATGCTAATCCAAATGACAATATTCCAGACCCTCCCCGGTTCCTCCAAGAGTGGCTACCAGAGTATTATCGAACTAGGGCTACACAAGTGCTATTGTCCCACCCCGAATCTTGGCGGGCAACTTTCAGATAACCAATGTGATGTTGACCTTACTTGAGTAGCATGGATACTTCACGGGCGCTGCGAATCAAAATGCCTACAAACATCTCAAGGGGTTCGTAGATACATGTTGGGGGAGCAAGCAGACGAATGTATCCGAGGATGTGCTGAGATTGAGACTTTTCCCATTCTCACTTCGGGGGAAGGCATTAGAATGGCTCGAGAGACTCCCCAACCATTCCATCACAACTTGGGATGAGTTGCCCGATAAGTTTATTGCCAAATTATTCTCTCCTAGTCATATGGCAGCACTTCGAGATGAAATATTAGCCTTCAAGCAAGAGCCAACAGAACCTTTGCATGAGATTTGGGAGCGGTATAGAACGATGGTGAAGGAGTGCCCAAATAATGATATGACCGAGGCCATGATCCAACAAACCTTCTACCGGGGCATAAATACTACAAATCAATGCATTGTGAACCAATTGGCCGGGGGCAATTTTATGAAGCTTTCTTATGATGAGGCATGTGAAGTACTTGATGAAATGGTGGACACTTCTTCAGCATGGCAGAGTAGAGCAAATGTGCCTCAAGGTGACCCTACGGTTATCCATTTGCACAAGGAATTACATGATCAAGGGCAAGCGATAACTGAGCTTACTACTACTATGAACCAATTGGCTAAGGCACAGTTGCAACAAGTTCAGAATCCTCGCCAAGTGAATGCCATGGAGGGTGTTAGTATAATTATCAATAAGAGAAGGCAAAGGAGGCAACAAAATCAAGGGAATTCTGAGCAATATGATGATACATGTGATGGGTTTCAAAATGATGGTTATGATGATCAAAGTGAAGAGGTACAATATGTCAACAACTATCAAGGTAATAGAGGCAACTCTTCAAACCAACAATGGCAACCCCAAGGAAATTGGAGCAATCAACAACAAGGTGGTGGTAATTGGAACAATAACAACCAAAACAACAATTGGGGTAATCAAATCAACAACCAAGGCAATTGGAATGGAAATAACAACAATTAGGGTAACAATAACAATCAATGCGGGTGGAACAACAATGGAAACCAAGGAAACCGGGGGCAAGGATTTCAAATGCCCCCAATGTACCAACAACCGAACAATACACCCCCTTTCCCTTCTCAAGGTCCTAGTTCTTCTGGTAATGATATGGGTAGAATTGAAATGATGTTCGAGCAGATGATGAAGAGGAATGAGGATTCTGATGCACAGTTAGCTTCTCACAACACCTCTATCCGAAACTTGGAGGTGCAATTAGGCCAAATCTCTTAGTCATTGAATGCTCGCCCAAAGGGTGCTCTACCAAGTAATATAGTAGTGAACCCAAAGGGTGGGAACAATCATGTTATGGCGGTCACAACAAAAAGTGGGATAGGCGGTGATGTGAATGCCTCTAAGCAAAATCAAGTCGTGGATGATGATGTTGAGTTGCAAGATGACGAAGTTCCTTTGTTAGTTGAATATATGGTTGATGAAAGTGTGAACAATGAAGTGAGGATTGATATTCAAGAAGTCTAGGTGGAAACCCAAAATGATGTGAACCCATCTAGGGAACACATAATTGACATGTCAGAGCCGGTTGTGCCAAAAGCCACGGCTCCTTTGCCAAGGCCACCTTCACCTTATCCTCAAAGGCTCGCGAAGCAGAATAATGATAATCAGTTTAAAAAGTTCATTGACATGATGAAGAGCTTATCTATTAATGTTCCTTTTATAGAGGCACTTGAACAAATGCCGGGTTTATGCAAAATTCATGAAAGACTTGGTTACAAAGAAGCGTTCTATGTATTGTGAAACTATAAAGATGACTCACCAAGTTAGTGCTATAGTGTATTCAATGGTCCCGAAGCTTGAAGATCCCGATGCTTTCACCATTCCTTTCACCATTGGGAGTGAGGATTTTTCCAATGCTCTATGTGACTTGGGAACTAGTATCAATTTAATGCCCTACTCGGTTTTCAAAACTTTGGGTATCAGGAAACCTAGGCCAACCTCAATGAGACTTGAAATGGTGGATCGATCGATGAAGCGGCCTTGGGGCATTATTGATGATGTGCTTGTCTGGGTGGACAAATTCATTTTGCCGGCCGACTTTGACATTTTGGATTGTGAAGTGGACTATGAGGTTCCTATTATCTTAGGCAGACCTTTCCTTGCAACGGGGAAGGCATTGGTTGATGTTGAAGCGGCTGAGCTCACTTTCCGAGTGGGAGATAAAAAGGTCGTTTTCCATGTTTGCAAATCTATGAAACAACCCAATAGTACCGAGGTGTGCTCATTTGTAGACCTTGTCACAGCTGTGATTGTGGATGATACCAGTGCTATGATCAACGTGGAGGATCCTCTTGAGGCCGTGCTATTCTTGATGTCAATGAGAATGCAAGTAGAGTGGAGTGCGTGAATGCCTTACATGGGATGGACTCTTATTCTTATGAGCCTAGAAAATTGTCTTTGGATCTTGAAAACCGGAAAACTCCACCAACAAAACCATCAATTGAGGTGCCACTGGTGTTGGAGTTGAAACCACTTCCCCCACACCTCAGGTATGAATTCTTAGGCTCAAACTCTACTTTACCAGTTATTCTTTCTTCTTGCCTTACTAACATGCAGGTTGATTCCACTTGGCGGTGCTTCAAAAGCAGAAAAGGGCAATTGGATGAACTCTAGCTGACATTCGGAAGCCCCGCATTTTGTATGCACAAAATTATCTTGAAGGATGATGCAAAGTCTTCCTTGGAGCATCAAAGAATATTGAACAAGGCTATGCAAGAAGTGGTGAAGAAAGAAGTGATCAAATGGTTGGATGCCGGGGTTGTGTACCCCATTTCTGATAGCTCATGGACTTCTCCGGTGCAATGTGTACCGAAGAAGGGTGGTATGACTGTGGTGACCAATGAAAAAAATGAACTTATTCCTACTCGGACAGTCACAGGTTGGAGGGTTTGCATGGACTACCGGAAGCTAAACAAGGTGACCCGAAAGGACCATTCCCATTGCCATTCCTTGACCAAATGCTTGATCACCTCGCGGGGCGTGCTTTTTATTTCTTTTTGGATGGGTACTCGGGGTATAATCAAATCTTAATTACCCCAGAGGACCAAGAGAAGACCATCTTTACTTATCCGTATGGAACCTTCGCTTTCTCTCGGATGCCGTTCGGATTGTGTAATGCTCTGGCGACATTCCAAAGATGCGTGATGGCTATTTTCACCGATATGGTGGAAGATATATTGGAGGTCTTCATGGATAATTTCAGTGTGGTTGGTGATTCCTTTGAAGAATGTTTGAGAAATTTGGATGGAGTATTGGCCCGATGTGAAGACACAAACCTCGTACTCAATTGGGAAAAATGCCATTTCAAGGTTGAAGAGGGTATAGTGTTGGGTCACAAAATCTCAAAGCATGGAATTGAAGTTGACAAAGCCAACTAGAGGTGATTTCAAGGCTTCCTCCCCCCATTTCTATCAAATGGGTGAGGAGTTTTATTGGGCATGCGAGTTTTTACCGGAGGTTTATAAAAGATTTTTCAAAAGTGGTACACCCCTTGTGCAAGTTTCTAGAAAAGGATGTAAAGTTTGTGTTCGCTGAGGGATGTATGCAAGCATTCGAGCTTCTCAAGCTTAAGTTGACCACTACCCCGATCATTACCACACCAAATTGGAGCTTGCCTTTCGAGCTCATGTGTGACGCAAGTAACGTTGCGGTTGGGGATGTTTTGGGTCAAAGGGTTAACAAGATGTTTCATCCAGTGTACTACGCAAGCAAGACCATGAATGAGGCTCAAAGGAACTATACAGTCATCGAGAAAGAGTTGTTGGCTATAGTGTTTGCAATGGAAAAGTTTCGACCATATCTTATAGGGGCCAAAGTTATAGTGCACACCGATCATGCCACCCTTAGGTATTTGATGACAAAGTAAGACTCCAAGGCAAGATTAATGAGATGGGTGTTACTACTTCAAGAGTTTGATCTAGAATTGTGGACCAGAAAGGTAGTGAGAATCAAGTGGCGGACCACTAGTCCCGTTTGGAGGAGAAGGGGAGGCCTCGTGATGGCCTTGAGATCAATGATTCATTTCCCGACAAGCAACTCCTTGTGGTGTCAATGAATGATATGCCATGGTTTGCCGATGTTTCCAATTACGTTGTGACTGGATTAATCCCGTATGAGCTCTCTTCTAACCAAAGGAAGAAGCTCAAGCGGGATTGATTGGATTTCTATTGGGATGAGCCATACTTGTTCAAGATTTGCACGGATGGTGTGATTCGTAGATGTGTCCCGGAGGAAAAACAATTGAGTATCCTAGAGGCTTGCCATTCTTCACCCTATGGTGGCCATCATGGTGGGGTGAGGACCGCCTCGAAAGTTCTTAGTTGTGGATTCTATTGGCCCACCTTGTTCAAAGATGCATGTGATTTTGTGAAGAGGTGTGAAGATTGCCAAAGAGCGGGTGGAATTTCAAAAAGGGGTGAGATGCCTCTCAATACCATTCTTGAAGTGGATATCTTTGATATTTGGGGCATCGATTTCATGGGTCCATTTGTTAACTCTTGTGGAAATACTTACATTCTCATGGCGGTTGACTATGTCTCAAAATGGGTTGAAGTTGTGGCTTTGCCTACAAATGAAGCCTGGAGTATTGTTGCATTTCTTAAAAAGAGCATTTTCACAAGGTTTGGCACTCCTCGTGCGATTATTAGTGATGGGGGGTCTCACTTTTGCAATAAAGCTTTCGACATATTGCTTTCCAAGTACAGTGTCAATCATAAGGGTTCGACCCCTTATCATCCTCAAGCTAGTGGTCAAGTGGAAGTTTCCAATAGATAAATTAAAAGTATCTTGTCAAAGATGGTCAATGCAAATAGGACCGATTGGTCGAAGAAGTTGGATGACGCTCTATGGGCTTATCGGACGGCTTACAAAACTCCGATTGGGATGTCTCTGTATTGGTTGGTGTTTGGGAAAGCATGACATCTTCCGGTTGAGTTAGAGCACAGGGCCATGTGGGCTTTGAGGAAGTTGAATCTTGAATGGGATGTTGCAGCTAATCTTCATGTTGAACAACTCAATGAACTCAATGAATTTAGATTCCATGCCTACTCCAGTTCGTCCTTGTATAAGGACAAGATGAAGTAACTTCATGACAAATATGCTCGAGGAAAGGAGTTCAACGTAGGTGATTTGGTTCTCTTGTTCAACTCCCGGTTACGTCTATTTCCGGGAAAGCTCAAATCCAAATGGAGTGGACCGTTTGAAGTTGTGTTTGTGACCCCTTTTGGTGCTCTTGATTTGAAAAAACAAAAATGGTGAAGTCTTTAGAGTTAATGGGCACCGAGTAAAGCATTATCTTGGAAAGTTTGATAACAGCCACGTGGTGGCGCTCCTTCATCTCAAGTGATGTGGTGGTAACATGCGTCGTGCCGCAACGTTAAATCAGGCGCTTCTTGGGAGGCAACCCATGTGTTTTTCTTCTTATCTTCTTTGATTTTCTTTGTAGTATAGGATTGATTTTTGGGCTAACTGGTTGTGAGATGTTGTAGGGATTGTGTTGATGCAGTGCAAGACATAGTGAAGAAAATGTTCAGTCTCTGAAGTTGCCAGTGCGGCCGCATTGCACTTTGTGCGGTCCGCACTAGTGACGGCCAAAATGATACCTCCCTGAAGTTTGCCACTGCGGCCGCACTACACTTTGTGCGGTCCGTGGTGGACCACTGTGGCCGCGGTCTATTTTGTACGGACCACAGTGGGATACTGGGCCAAGTTTGATCATAACAGCCTAGTGCGGTCCGCACTGGTAGGTGAGACTGGGCCCCAGGGGCTTTTCTATAAATAGACCCTGGGGACCCCCTTTTATCCTTTTTGCAATTTTAACTCTTAGAAGCATAGAGCACTTTTCATCTTCCTATCTTCTTGTAATTAACTACTTACATCAATCAGTCCTCACTTCATCTAACAACTGGTAACATAATTTTCCATTTTCTTGTTTCAATTCTGTCAATTTCATTTTATTTTCAATTTTTCTTAGCTTATAATTCTTGTTCCTCCCATAATTTCCCTAGCTGGGTTAGATTGGTTATAATGCTAATTCATGAGGACTTAATGAGTTTTATGGACTGGGTAAATATGTAGGGACATAAATTAGCATAAGTTGAACTTAAAGCAAAATCTAAGAACCCTAACTCAGTGCCACTGCTAGGCACCCTGTGCGGACCGCGGTCACTTTTGTGCGGTCCGCGGTGACCTAGTGCGGTCCGCAATACCACTTTGTACGGACCATGTTGACAAACTTCAGAAAGATTACTCTTGGTCAGTGCAACCACACTACATATTGTGCGGTCCACACTGGCCTAGTGCGATCGCGGTACCATTTTGTGCGGGTCGCATTGGTCAGATTCAGAGGAAGGGTAGTCTGAACCCCATCCTTATGCGAACTGTGGTCATTATTGTGCGTGCGTGATGGTCCCTGTGCGAACGCACTCCATTTTGTGCAGTCCGCACTGGGCTATTTTTGCAACCTGGCTGCACTTTTCAATTCTGTCTACAATTCTTTCTGCATAAATATTGCTCACTGATTCTATTGATACTAACAATGTAAGATGATTGTGTTTGCAGATAATTGTTAAACAAAGAGAAAAAGGCTCCAAACAACCCGGCAGAGGTGATTCCTCCCAGGGAGGGAAGCAGAGATTGGTTAAACTCACTCCCCAAGCTCGTCAAAACATAAAGAAGATTAGAAAGGCAGTTAAGGCAGCTGATAGAGCCAGTGATCATTCAGGGAATGAGTATCTGCCCTCCCAAGATATCTCTTCAGACTCAGTACCAACACATTTCTACTCAAGTTTCAGATTGACATATGACACTCCTCCACCATCACCCACTGCCCAAGCACCAAAGCATGTTCCCACTGAGTCGTCTGAGGACTCAACAGCCGACATTGATGAGTACTACATATCCCCAATAGCTTCATTATCCGGGGAGAGTGTAGACGGAGGTGAGGAGGAGGTGCAAGGGGATGAGAAGGTATTTGAGGGAGGTGAGCCTCAGGTTGGGGGCATTGCCCGAACTAGAAAACCCGAAGTTTAGAAGGATAGGTTAGTGAGCCAGGTGGCATACCAAAAATTTAGGGAGTGGTGGCCGGTGAGAAAATTGATACTGGAGCGGAGTTTCATTGACAGAGATCTTTTACCCCACAACCCTAACGTGCATAGACAGTTCAGAACGAGAGTGGGTTGGGAGCACTTCTTAGATGACTGCGTGGATGCCAATGAACACTTGGTCAAAGAGTTTTATTGTAATGTAGCCCATATCTTAAAGGGCTCCAAAGTGACCAAGGTTCGGAACCTCAAGGTGTTGTTTGACGGGAAGTCGCTCAACGAATACCTGGGTTTCAATGAGGAAGATGAGTCTCTTTATATGGCAAAGCTGGAGATGGGCGAGGAGGTCCGTCCATGGTTAGCTCAGTACCTGGCAATCCTAGGTACCATTCTGGAGTGGTTGACTGCTGGGGTCAAAATACGTTGGAGGACCCTAAACTTTGAGGCGAGGGGCTGGGAGACATTTGTGTGCAGCCGGTTAGACCCTACTACCCCTGACTAGACACTTCCTCTCCACCGGGCCGTTTTTGTTGCTTCCATTATGGCGGGGTACCCCATCAATGTGGGGAATGTGATATCCCGGATCATTTCTATAGTGGGTGCCGAGAGCGACCGAAACTATCCCTTCCCCAACACCCTTACTATGTATTTCCGGGACTTGCATGTGGACAAGAGGCCATACGACATCAAGGTCAAGGCGACAACCCCGTTATCCTGGTACAACTTGAAGGGGAATGACAACCCCAAGGACAAGAACTACAAAGCCCCTGCTTCTGCCCCAACTGGCCAGTCTGAAGAGCCACTTATGGTAGAGACCCCCGGTGAGCCTGCCTCCACTCATGCTGAGATGCCTCCCTGACCTTCCACATCAGCAGGCCTAGAGATCCTATCTACCCGGGCCCATCCCATCACTGCCCACCGACTGAGCCAGGCCCTTCTGAGTATAAACAACTGGATGCAGACTGCCTCATCCAAGTTATCCACATTAACTACCATAGTAGAGGCTCAGTCGGCTCCTCCAGCCCCATAGGTGCCCTAGTCGATAAAGGATGCTTTGAAAGAGATACTTGAGAACCAGAAGAAAATCCTCACTACTCAGAAGACATTGACCAAGGCAGTCGATTCACACAACAAGGCTCTCAAGGAGATTGCTCGGGAGCATAAGAAGATTAGGAAGACACGGGCCTCCAAGGAGTCCGTGAAGGAGCTGCGGGAAGATATAGATAGACTGAAGGAAGACTAGCTGCCTTTGGACCTGTTGCTTGATGACCCAGTCTCAGCAGCTCATCCACAGCCGGAGCAGACCCAGAGGCCTCCGAAGAGGAGGAAGATCCCTAGAGCAGATGATGCCATCATCCAGTTGGCGGACCAACCGGAGGCTTCCTCCAGTCAGCCACAGGATGTACCAGTTCCACAACCTGTCAAGGTCCAGGCCCAGTCCCAGTAGTAGTAGAGCAGACCACCGGGAACCAGTTTGAGGTTCCCGCGCACACAGAGGATCCATGGACCACCCATGAGCATATGCAGATAGACACGACTTAAGGAGTCTTCATATCCCTTTTCTATTATTTTTGATGCTTATTTGGATTAGTTGGCATTGGGCACAGTGCCAACTTTTATTTGAGGGGGTGCGCCCTACGTTTTTGGATGACTGTATATATTGATTCATTTTATGCTTTCTTCATTTTCACATTTGGTCTGTATATAATTTGATATTTAGTTACTTTTATCGCATTTTTCATCTTTCTTTGGGTTTGTATATAAAGTTATATTATTGTATATATTCATCCCCATTGTATATGCAAATCCCCTATTGTATATATTTGTTTTATTTTCGCAAAATTTTTTCGTTTTTAGCTTCTTATTTATGTTCGTAGCTTTTTGTTTTGTTTTGGATGTTTTTAATAAGCCTTTGGTTTTCTTAATGCCACGGTTCTTTCCAAATGTGGAGTGTTGTGTGAACCGGATGACTCTTACCAGTAATGGATGGCGTGACAACCTTCTTAAGGGTTTGAGTCTGTTTTTGTTTTTGTTTTTAGTAGTTTATAGTTAAGGATACCTCAAGCAAAGCTTCACTTGGGCCTAGCACATTTGCCTTTGACCCCATGGTCAAAGACAAAATGTTGTGTTTAGGATGGTGAAAGTCGTGACCTTGAGACTCTTGTGTTGACCGATAATCCTCAAGTGGTTTTTCGGGACCATTGTGTGCTCAAATCGTATCTAAGGTCATTGTGGGCCCTCGACTCTATGTCTTTAGCGATCCTTTAGCTTGTGTGGTGAGAAATCGAATTGCGAGTCCAAGTCCCGAGCCACTGGTCTAGAACTTACCCCGAATGTTTGTTGAGGTGAAATCTTAAGTGAAATTTGACTTGAGACGTGATTATAGGCCCTCCTTGATCTAAATAATAGCTTGAAAAATTCCATAGCCTACCAATGATATGATCCCTAGTTAACCCCTTCGAGCCTTAGACTTTTTTCTTTCAAGAACTATGAGACTAGCCTATACCCGTTCTAAAAGATACCCTCTCTTGGCACCCAATCTTTCCTTGAGCACATGGAAAAAGTATAAGTTTGGGGGGAGAGACAAGGGTGGCAACAAAGTGGTAAAAGGCACAAAAATGAAGAAAAAGAAAGGCAATGAAAAAGAAAGAAAAGCAAAAGACAAAAAGAATGCTCAATGTGAAAAAGAATAAAAAGGGATTCAAGAAAAGCAAAAGAATGAAAGGTGTGGAAAGTTGAAAAAGGAGAAACAGTTTGAATTGCATAAGAGAGAGTGACAGCGTGTCCCTATAACCCCTTAGAAAGAAGTGAGATGACTCAAAGAGTTAAGAGAATGTGTGCCAAATGAATCAAAAGAAGTGCTTAAGGGAAGATGGAACCCACTTAGATGAAAATATTTCCTAACCTGAACCAAAAGCCTTCACAATGACTCCACAAAAGCCCTATATGATCTTGAGTTGAATGAAGCTTACATTAGTGGATACTTACATAAGGGGCAAGCATATGGTACTTAGAGCCGAACTTGTGACATTTTCTTGAGAGAGATGAGTGAATTCCCATTAACCTCGGTTTGTGTGCCAATATTCTAAAGGTGAGGTTTGCTTAGGGAGAGTTAAGGATGTGTGAGTTTGGGTTCCACAATGACCAAAGTAATTGATAGAGTTCTTTGATGTAATGAGTCAACTCTTGATGCTCTTGTGTCACACTTGATCCATGGTGTTTCAAAGGTTAAATGTTGTTAATGATTCATTTGTATTGAGGGCAATTGTTAGTCCCAATTGATGCTAGTTAAGGTTACTTTAGGATATCTCAAATTTTTTGGATTTTCCCTTAAGGGGTGGGTCTTATTTTGTTTGCTTGAGGACAAGTAAAAGCTTAAGTTTGGGGGAGTTGATAACTAGGGATTTTGACTTGTTTCATGCTCCTTCTTGCTTACGCGTTGATTATAAATTCTTACAAAATAGTCCCAAAAGGCTCATAAGTTGTGCTTGATTGCAGGTTTAATCAAAAAAGTGATGAGACGTCAAAGATCGGCTCAAAAGGAGTGAAACCTGCACATGTACCAAAGACAAGATAACTCAGGACAAATAGGCCTAGTACGACCGCACTACACTTTGTGCGGTCCGCACTCGGAAGATTCAGAGAGCTGGATTTGAAGGCATCAAAGCAGTGCGGCCGTAGTACATATTGTGCGGTCTGCACTGAAGTCACCGCGGCCGCACTACCATTTTATGCGGTCCGCGGAAGCAAACTTCAGAGAGATGTCAAGTGCCAAGGTTCAAGCCTGTGCGGTCCGCAGTCCATTCTGCGCCGACCGCATTGGAAGTCTCCGTGGTCACGGTCCATTCTGCGTGGTCCGCGGAGCCTGGGTTCAAAGAGTTGAAGTTTCAGAGTCAAGAGCCTAGTGCGTCCGCACACCATTTTGTGAGGTCCGCACTGACCTCGCAGGGGCATTTTTGTCCAGTTTTTCCAGCTTAGTATAAATAGAACCTTTTTCCATTTTTAGGGTATCAGCTATTTTCTAAACTGAGTTGCGATCGTGAGAAGACCATCTGTAGCCATTTTGGGCTATTTTACTTAGTTTTTATCATTGAATCTTTGTATTTACCTTAGCAATTAATTAATATGTTTTTATCTTCATCTATTTCTCTGTTTTTATCTTCAAGCATGAGTAGCTAAACCCATTAGATAGGGTTGTGGCTCAACCCTAGTGTGGGTAATTGATGAGTATTGTGATTTAGGGCTAGATTGACTATGGGTGTTTGTTATATGGGTCAATTTTATGGTTTAATTTATGAATTGGTTGTTGCAAATACTGGTTTGTGCTAAGTTGACTTGGCTCTTCTTGAGAAAGAGAGCCTAAGTTTCCAAAACTGACCCAACAAGGAATTGGGATGGACTCAAGAGAATTGATAGTCCGAATTAAAGGGTTAAACCTCGAGAGAGTAATTACCCGACTTGAACCCTAGTTGCTTGAGCAAATTTGCCTACCCATTTGGTCTTGAGAAAGTCAATTGGACAAAATCACTCTCTCTACCGAGAGGTGTGAGAGTGGGTAAAATCGTCCAGCGGTTATTGCATATTTCCCCAATCATGTCAATCGTGCCTTAGAAGCAATTACCCGTCAATTGGCTACCTAGGAGGATGCCACTACCCTAGTGCCTTTTTATCCATTAGATACAACTTTTAGCAATTCTTGTTTACCATAATCTAGTTGCATTTATAATTAGTAGTATAAACCCAAAATGATTGGAAGTGATATTTGGAACAAATACACAATTCCACTCTAAATAGATACTCGACTCCATTTCTAGCTCCCTGTTGAATTCGATCCCAACCCACAAATCGGGTAAAATCTATTGCGACCCTTTCTCCTACTTTTTTTTAGTAGTGCAGAGTAGGTTGCAATCACATCCCACGTGTTAGATTTCAGCACTGTCCAGTTGGACAAGGAATTGTCTTATGAGGAAGAGCCGGTAGCTATTCTTGACGGACAGGTTCGTCAGTTGAGATCGAAGAGTTTTCCTTCTGTTCATGTTCAGTGGAGAGGTCAGCCTACTGAGGCATCGACCTGGGAGTCATATTCCGATATGCGAAGCCGTTATCCCCATCGTTTTCCCGACTCAGGTACTTCCTTCTTTTGTCCGTTCGAGGAAGAATGATTGTTTTAGAGGTGGAGGATGTGATGACTGTTTTAAAGTAAATTCTGCATTTCGAGGCCTCAAAAACCTCTTTCGGTATAACCTCGATTTGCATGCACAGTCTGGGCACGTAGCCGGAAAGCCATTATGTGAAAATCTGTGAAAAATGATGAATTTTGACTTTAAAATGAATTAAAGTTGACTTCGGTCAACATTTTGGGTAAACAAACTCGGACCCATGATTTGATGATCCCGGAGGGTTCGTAGGAAAATATGGGACTTGGGCGTATACTCGGAATCGAATTCCGAGGTCCCAAGCCAAAGAAATAAATTTTAAAGAAAATTATTTTCTGAAATTATTTATTAGTTTTGGAAATGAAATGTGTTTAAAACTTGATGGTATCAGGCCCGTATTTTATTTCCGGAGCCTGATATAGGTCTTATATGTGATTTAAGAAAAGTCTGTGAAATTTGGTAATAAACGGACTTGAGATGACGTGAATCTGATTGTATTTTAGAAAATTGGAAAATTTGAAGTTCTTAAGAAATTTCATGATTTTGATGCTAAATTCATAGTTGTTGATGTTATTTTAGTGATTTGAATGCACGAGCGAGTCCGTATGATATTTTTAGGTTGTTGTGCATATTTGTTTTGGAGCCCCGAGGGCTCGGGTGAGTTTTGGATAGGCCACGGGGTGGATTTTGGACTTGGAGAATTGCAGGTTTTCAGTTGTTTCAGTGCAGGCCTGCAGGCTCGCAAAAGCGAGGGCCATGTCGCAAATGCAAAATGTAGCCCAGGCCAGCCTACCTCGCAATTGCGAGGATTCTATTGCAAATGCGATCCCCCTGTTTTAGCCAGTCATCGCAAATGCGACAAGTTGTTTGCAATTCCCATCTCGCAAATGCGAGAACTTCTTCGTAAATGCGAACTTAGCAGAAGTCTGTGTTCGTAATTGCGAACCCTAGTCGCAAATGCGACATCTACAACCTGCAATTTTATAACTTAGCCGAAAATCTTTCATTTTTCACACTCTTTCAAAACCAAACACTCTTGGGTGATTTTTCAAAGACAACACTTCTTCCAAATCGATTGTAAGTCAATTTTAACTCGTTTCCTTCAATCATTAACATCTTTTCACATGATTTCAACTCAAAATCAATGATTTTCATGGGGGAAATTGGGTGTTTTGGGTAGAACCTAGGTTTTTCAAAAATTGGGAATTTGGACCTCGATTTGAGGTCTGATTTCAAAACAAATTATATATTTGGGTTTGTGGGGGAATGGGTAATCGAGTTTTGGTTCGAACCTAGAGTTTTAACCATGTGGGCCCGGGGGCTATTTTTGACTTTTTGGGTAAAACTTTGGGAAACTTATTTTCATGCATTGGCATTGATTCACTTAGTGTTTATTGATGCAATTTAGTAACTTGTGGCTAGATATGATCGAATTGGTGGTGGAATCGAGAGGTAAAGCGATAGTTGAGGCTTGAATTGTGTTTGTGGCATCGAGGTAAGTGTTTGGTCTAACCTTAGCTTGAGGGATTAGGAGTCATGTCTTATTTGCTAGGTGTTAATTGTGGAGTACGACGTATAGGCATGGTGACGAGTATCTATACGTCGGTGTCAAGCATGCCCGTGAGTCTTGTATTGTAATTGTTATGACTCCATTGTGGTTTATTGCGCTTCACATGTTATTATCATTAATTGTTCCCTTGCCGAGATGTTGTTGAAATATAATTGCTCCCTTGCCGGGATCTCTTGTAATTGTTGTTGATTTGTAAATGGGATCGGGTGGCATGCCGTGACGGAAATATATGAAATGAGAGCGGGTTGCACGCCTGCAATGAGATATATGAAATGGGAGTGGGTTGCACGCCTGCAACGAGATATATGAAATGGGAGCGGGTTGCACGCTTGCAACAAGATATGTGAAATGGGAGTGGATTGCACGCCTGCAACAAGATATATGAAATGGGAGCGGGTTGCATGCCTGCAACGAGATATATGAAATGGGAGCGGGTTGCACGCCTGCAATGAGATATATGAAATGGGATCGGGTTGCACGCCTGCAACGAGAGACATGAAACGGGATCGGGTTGCACGCCTGCAACGAGATGTGAAATGAAAGTGAACTCTGCATATATTTTCCCTATCCTTGTTAGTAATTGGATTTTGGTTTCTCTATATTCCTCTTGATACTCTGTTGTTATCTGTTACTCCCCGCAGCATGTTTCCCCTGCCCAATTTTAATTGTGATTATCTGCTTCTATTTCCGCTGTATGTGATTTAACTGCACAGGTTTATTTGGTAGTCTGGTCCTAGCCTCATCACTACTTTGCCGGGTTAGGCTGGGCACTTACCAGTACATGGGGTTGGTTGTGCTGATACTACACTCTGCACTCTTTTGTGTAGATCCCAGTGCTGTAGACTTCGGACCGCAGTGATATTGTTGTTTCTTGTTCATCAGGCGACCCGAGGTACTCCTGCAGGCGTTTGCAGGCCTTGGCATCACCTTCTATCTTTCCTTTATCCCATTTCTTTTACTTATTTTAGAAAAAATGTATCTTTTATTTCTTTCAGACCTTTATTTGTAGTACTCTTAGACTGTTTGTGAAGCTGTGACTCCAGTTCTGGGTAGTCTTGTTTAAACAGTTGTATTGGTTATACTCAGTAATTTTGTTATTTTCTTCCGCTTGATATAAATTCCACTGTCCTTAAGTTATTGCTCATAATTTCTTGTAAAGGATTAAAATGGGAAAAAGGTAATTTGTTCAAACAGTCGGCTTGCCTAGCTCACACTAGTAGGCGCCATCACGACTCCCGAGGTTGGGAAATTCGGGTCGTGACAAAGCCATCCGCACACAGACCTAACCAAATGTTCCTTGGTTCACTAGCAAAATCTGGATATGTCCTATCAAAGTGCTTCCAAGCTTCTCCATCTGAAGGATGACACATAACACCATGTGGTCTTCTATTTTCAAAATGCCATCTCATATGAGGAGAAGAACTCATCGACGCATATAACCTCTTTAACCTAGGTATAAGAGGTAAATAATGCATCGCCTTGATAGCGACCATATTCCCGCTGGAAAGCCTCTTGAAATGAGGCTTTTTGGAAAATTTACAACTGTCTAAAGTTGCATCATCTTTATAATATAATATGCAACCATCTTCACAACAATCAATTCTCATTGACGAAAGTCCTAACTTAGAAACCAATCTCATTGCCTTATAGAAATCACCAGGTAACTTGATATTAGATATTAGGGTCAACTAGTTCACTCATAAGGTCAATGAAAGAGTCCATGGCTGCTTGAGAAATATTTCAATCAGATTTTATACTTAGTAATCTAACTGCAACAGACAGCTCGGAGTGCGGACTTCCTTTACATAGTGGATGACTAGCTTCCTCTAACTGTTCATAAAAATTTTGAGTCTCATTAGGAGTTTGTTAAACATTTTCATCGGGCTCACCCCCGAAGTGCATCCCAAAAGCATCCGTAACCATATCATGAATTCTAGAATCATGATTTGTATTCTCCACCGACCTACTACTTTCTCCAACAACCATGTTATGAAATATCCCACGGCTACCATCAATCTCTCCATGATTAGTCCACACAAAGTAATTCTCTATAAACCCCTTCCTATAAAGATGAAGCTTAACTACCTCCGGTTTTTCCAACTTCATACAGTCACACCTGACATAAGGGCACCTAATTACTCCTTCACTTCGGTATGGTGAAAGTGACATTGCATGTCTAATAAAGTCATCAACCCTTCTACAAAATCCTCCCGCAACCCCCGCCGATTTGGATAATTCCTATTGTACATCCAAGTACGATGTTCCATCTATACACATAAAACAAGAACAAATTACTTTAGTTAATTCATATCATAATCTTTTTTTAGTTAATTCATATCCTAAATGTTCCAATTCATAAAAGTTCAATTCATATCCAAAAGGTCCAATTCATATCCTAAAATTTCAATTTATAAACTAAAAGTTAAATTCATAAACTGAAAGTTCAATTCATATCCAAAAATTTCAATTCATAAACTAAAAATTCAATTCATATCCAAAAGGTCAAATTCATAAACTAAGAGTTCAACTACAAATCCTAAAAGTTCACTTCATATCCTAAAATTTCAATTTATAAACTAAAAGTTCAATTCATATCCAAAAAGTTCAATTCTTAAACTAAAAATTCAATTTATATCCAAAAGGTCCAATTCATAAACTTAAAGTTCAACTACAAATCCTAAAAGTTCATTTCATATCCTAAAATTTCAATTTATAAACTAAAAGTTCAATTCATATCCAAAAAGTTCAATTCATAAACTAAAAATTCAATTTATATCCAAAAGGTCCAATTCATAAACTAAAAGTTCAATTCATATCCAAAAAGTTCAATTTATAAACTAAAAATTAAATTCAATTCATATCCAAAAGGTTCAATTCATATCCAAAAGCTCCAATTCATAAACTAAAAGTTCAACTACAAATTCTAAACCCTACATTCTAACTAAACTATTCAAGACTATACAAAGTATAATTCCAATCTTACTAAACTATTCAAGACTAATTAAACTAATTAGTTAATAAAATTAATAAACAAAACTAATTAAAACAAGACCTAAACCCTAGTCCTCAATAAAATACATTGTTCAAAGAATTGAAACACTAATTGAAATAATAAAATACAATGTTCAAATATTTGATACAACAACTAGAAATAATAAAGAAATGGATTGTAATTCAAACCTAGAATTTTTAGGTGGAGAAGGAGAGGGGCAGCAGTCCTAATACCAAGGCAGCGACAGCTCCAACGACGACGATGGACGTTGGCTACACGGGGTGGGGAATGGGATTTGTCTGAGGGAAATAGAGAGGGAAGGGGATGGTATTGAGGGAGGAGTTAAGGAAATTTTGGGGAAGAAAATAAGAGAAATGGGGGGAAAACTCGTATTTCATTCTGTAATTCAGAATTACCGACCAACGTTGGTTGGTAATTTGGTCGGTACATTAAGTGTAATGACCCGACCGGTCGCGTTACTTTTTAGAACCACGTCCCCTAAATAAAACTTCCCGTGCTTGCTTTAACTGATTTACGACTTGCGGGTATGATTAATTCGGGTTTTGGAAGAGTTTGGGTTGAAATAGATTCATTTGATTTTTTAAGATTTTCTTAAAAGGCTAAGTTTGACTTTGGTCAACATTTTTAGCAAACGAACCTGGATTTGTGTTTTGATGGTCCTGGAGGGTCCTTAGGAAAATATGAGACCTGAGCGTATGCCCGGAGTCGAATTCCGAGGTCCCTAGCCCGAGTAATGATTTTTTATTGGAAACTGTTAAACAGAAATTCTAAGGATTTAAAGAAAATAAATAATAATTGATCACATTGGTATCGAGCTCGTATGTTGGTTTCGTAGCCCGGTACAGGTCCAAAAATAATATTTAAGACTTGCACGCAAAGATTGGTGTCAATCCGAGTAGTTTAAGTGCGTTTCAGCTCGTTAGAGGTGAATTAAGAACTTGAAGTTCATAAGTTTGATTCAATTGGTTTTAGGGGGTGATTCTTAGATTTGGCATTGTTTCGGGCGTTCCGAAGGTTCGAGCAGGTCCGTTTTATGTTTTCAGACTTGTCGGTATGTTCAGGCGGGGCCTGGGAGCCCCGAGCGTCAATCGGGCGAGGCTCGAGTGAAGTTGGAAAATTGGAGAAGGGCTGAAGCTTCAATTGCTGTCATAACTGCACCTGCAGTTGGCCAGCCGCAGGTGCGAGACCGCAGAAGCAATCAATCTCACGCAGATGCGGCAAAGCCAGGCCAGGCCCAAAGCCGCAGAAGCGAAGCCACAAAAGCGGCCCCCTTCCGCAGATGCAGTGGCTGCAGGTGCATACCAGGACCGCAGATGTGGAAATCGCTGAAGTAGTGAGCTTCATTTAATACGGGTTCTAAGTTATTTTGGCCATTTTTCACTCAACCATTGGGCGATTTTGGAGATTTTGAGAGAAGACTTTCACCTAGCATCTTGAGGTAAGTTTATCCTACCTATTCCTAGTTTAATACTTGTGTCTTAGGTAGATTAACACACTAAGATTAAGGTAAAATCATGGGGTTAGAGAAAAACCTAGGGTTTTGATAAAACTTAGAATTTACCACGAAATTAGTTATAAAATGAAGTAGAAATCATATATTATTGATCCTTAGGTTACAAAGAACAACTTTCTTCGAAATATTTCGGAATCCGTGCATGTGGGCCTAGGGTTGGATTTTAGGAAACTTGTGTTTAAGGTTGGGAAATTGCTTAAAAAGTTGGAATGCGATCTTGTGGCTTGTATTGACTAGTTCTTACCCAGTTTAACTAGTTTTGGATCGTTCGATTCCAAATTGAGAGTTCAGGCTCGTTCTTGGTATTGGAAGTGCACTTTGGAGTGAGGTGAGTCTCCTTTCTAACCTTGTAAGAGGGAATTGTCCCCTTAGGAGTAATAATTGTATAATTTGCCACTAAATGCGGGGGTTACGTACGCACTAGGTGACAAGAGTCCGGGCGTAGCTACTATCATGTTAATTGTCTGGGTAGTTTAGGACCAGTATCATGTTATATTTGCACATGTTATATGTCTTCTTGCTAATGTGATCATTCAGGATATGCTAGAGAAATGGAAATGAACATATGTTTTGTTGAGCACTTGTATGAGTTTATTTGAATATAAATGCGCCTTCTTGTATTTTCCTGTTGATAATTGATATTTGTGGATCGGGCTGATCGCCTCGATAGAAATAGATACATCTATGGTTCACACCATTCGACCCTCTGGCAATGCACAGTTTCTTTTCTATTGGATCGGGCCGTCGACCTCGGCATGATGTGCGTGTGATATCTATGTGAATCAGTGTTGATGACTTGCTTGTTAAATGGTTTGAAATGTAAATGGTTAACTGTGATATTATATGGACATGACTTAGTAATTCTGATTACAACTATTATATAACTGTAATCTTCATGCCTAGCATAAAACCATATTATATTATTTTGACCCTAGTAGGTATCAAGTCGACCTGTCGTCTCTACTTCTTCGAGATTAGACGGGATACTTATTGGGTACATATTGTTTATGTACAGGCTCTGAGGCAGGTACATCTGGCTATCAGACCTGTGCGTGTCCCTGATCATAGTCCGAGACTTCCACAGTGAGATGCTTCCCTTCTTATGCCGATTCGCAGCTTGATGGAGTCTCTCTTACTTTTGACTGTCTATTCTGTTTCAGATAGTAGGATAGATATATTATTTTGTATATTCTACTAGTTGCCAATAGCTTGTGATACCAGGTTTTGGCACGTACATTAGTAGACTATTCTTTTTGGTTGTGTAACCATTACTGAATATTTGCTTAATATCGCATGTTTTAATAACTAAGAAAAATGATGTAACTGTTTTTAGTAAGTAAAATAAGAATTCACTAATATTTTCGCATTGGCTTTCCTGACAACGGTGTTAGGCGCCATCACGACCTGAGGTGAAATTGGGTCGTGACAACATGGTATTAGAGCACTAGGTTCACGTAGGTCTCACAAGTCATGGACAAACCTAATAGAGTCTTGCGGATCGGTACGAAGACGTCTGTATTTATCTTCAAGAGGCTATAGGGTGTTAGGAAACTACTCTTTATTCATTTCCTATCGTGCAGTGGATGGTACACTAAATTTCTCTCTTCTATTCTCTCACAGATGGTGAGGACACGCACGACAGATGTTCCTGACCTAGAAGGGGCTGCTCCCTCCGTTACTAGAGGCCGAGGCAGAGGCCGAGGGAGGGCACCGGCCCGAAGTAGGGGACGAGGGCATCCTAGAGCTGTTCCAGTAGCACCACCAACAGATCCTATGGGAGATCCTATTATTGAGGAGCATGGTGAGGTGCCTTCAGCTGAGCCTACCCCGACGGACTTTATGACAGCACCGGGATTTTAGGAGGTCATGGGCCGTATGCTACGATTCATGGACACCATGACTCAGGCTGGTTTATTTCTAGTAGATCCAGCTACATCACATGTAGGAGGGGGAGCACAAATCCCTACTGCTCAGGCTTATAGTCATGCAGCTGCAGTGTATCAGACTCCAGGTGCGCTACCCGCAGATGGGGCTTAGCCAGTTGCTGCAGTGATACCCAAGCCTAGACCAGCTGCAGATGGTGACCTGCAAAAGCTGTTGAATATGCTTCACCCTCCTATCTTCGGGGGTGAGCGTCAAAAGGATGCTTAGGACTTCATTGATAGGTGTAGGGACAGACTCAACATGAGGATATTGGAGTCACCTGAGGTTGACTTTATTACTTTTTAGCTAGAGGGAAGGGCCCGCAGATGGTGGCAGTCTTATGTTCTTGGCAGATCCACAGGTTCTCCTCCTATCACTTGGAGTCAGTTCACACAGTTATTTATGGACATGTATATTACCCCCTCTGAGAGGGAAGAGCTGCGATATCAGTTTGAGCAGCTTGAGTAGGGTCAGATGTCCATGACCTATTATGAGGCAAGGTTTTCTGAGTTATCCCGCCATGCATTGATGATACTTCCTACTGACACAGAGAGGGAGCATAGGTTTGTTGCAGGGTTGCATTCTGGCATCAGGGCCAACATGGCTCAAGAGGTGCAGATGGGGACTCCTTATCAGTTAGTAGTGGAGATTGCTCGGAGGATTGAGGGCTACCATCTGAGGGGTAGGGAGAAGATGCAGCAGGATAAGAGTGCTAGATTCTCCGGAGAGTTCAGAGGTGCCCCGGCTAGGGGCAAAGGTCAGTTTGGGAGGGGACAACCCAGCATGCCCACATATTCAACACCACCACCTGCTCGGGGTTTTCCGGCGCGCCCCTATTTCAATGCCATACCAGAGAGTTCTTACCGCCCACCAGCTGTTCAGGGTTTCTCCGGTGGGTGTAAAGGTCCTTAGGGTTCTTCTGATTCTTATTTTAGTGCTATGCCGGAGAGTTCATACCGTCAACTGACTATTCAGGCTTCTTCCAGTAGGTCTACAAGCCATCAGGTTTAGCTATCAGGTAGCAGGTCGTCGCACTGCGGAGTTGTTTTGAGTGCGGATACCTTGGTCATATGAGGAGATATTGCCCAAGGCTTCGGGGCAAGGCCGTACAGTAGGGTCAGCAGCCTATAAATTTAGCACCGGCTGCCCCGCCACCTAGAGGTGGAGGGCAGACTAGTAGGGGTCATCCTAGAGGTAGAGGCCAGGCAGGGAGAGGTCAGCCAGCTACTGCTCAGGTGGAGGCCAGCAAGTCGATGCTCCATCTAGATTCTATGTCCTTCCAGCTAGGCCAGATGCCTTGGCCTCAGATGCCATCATCACAGGTATTATTTTCGTCTGCAGTAGAGATGCTTTGGTATTATTTGATCCAGGGTCTACCTATTCGTATGTATCATCTATATTGGAACAGATAGAATATTGTTCCTTTTTTTATCTTTTTCGTTAACTTGCAAATAAAAAGGCGGAGCCACCTTTGTTTATGGGGATGGATTAGGGGTGGGCATCGGTCGGTTCGGTTCGGTTTTGAACATTATCGGTTTTGTCTATCGGTTATCGGTTTACAAATATCATAACCCGATAACCAAACCGATAAGATATTGGTTATCGGTTATCGGTTAATCGGTTATATATCGTTATCGGTTCAGTTATCGGTTTACCCGATAAGATAAAACAACTAAAAAAATTTGTAATATATAAAACAAATAAATCAAACTGCCAGAACGTGTAAACTGCAAACTTTTGTTGTTTCTTAACAAAAGCACGGCGGAGAACTGGTGGTGAGTCTTGCGTCTTGACTCTTGGGGGCTGCGACGGAAACAAGAATGAGAACTGAGAGACAAACGACTGAAGACTGAAGAGTGAAGAGGGAATTAGGAAAATAAATAACCCTAATATATACTTAAGGGTAAATTAGTAAATTACATCATTCTTATTGGGTTATCGGTTTTTACCCAATAACAAAAATGCAAATCTAGCCCGATTCGATAACCCAATAAAAAAAAAATTTAACCCGTTACCGAACCGTTAACCCAATAACCCAATAAAGAATTAACGGTTCGGGTTATCGGTTTTACCCGATATATGCCCACCCCTATGTGTGGTCACATTCTATGGTTTCGAGACTAGAGTAGATCTCCTGTTGCTTGATATGATCGACTTTGAGATCATCATGGGCATGGATTGGTTATCTCCATATCACGCCGTCCTAGATTGCCATGCCCAAACTATTACTTTAGCGATGCTAGGGTTGGAGTGGAAGGGTTCCATAGTTGATACATCTAGCTGGGTTATCTCTTTCCGGAAGGCTCAACAAATGGTCGAAAGGGGGTGTTTGGCTTATTTGGCTTATGTTCGGGACACCACCGCAAAGTCTCCGATGATTGATTCAGTTCCAGTAGTTCGGGAGTTCGCCGATGTGTTTCCTTCTGATCTTCCTGGCATGCCACCGGATCGTGATATTGATTTCTGTCTTGATTTGGCTCCAGGCACCCAGCCTATATCTATCCCACCGTACCACATGGCTCCGAAGGAGTTGAAGGAGCAGTTTGAGGAGTTGTTAGCAAAGGGGTTTGTTAGACCTAGTGTATCACCTTGGGGTGCACCAATGTTATTTGTGAAGAAGAAGGATTGGACTATACGGATATGCATTAACTACTGCCAGTTGAACAAGGCTACCATTAATAATAAGTACCCGTTGCCGTGCATCGATGATTTGTTCGACCAGTTGCAGGGTGCTAGGGTGTTCTCAAAAATTGATTTGAGGTCAAGGTATCATCAGTTGAAGATTTGGGACTCGGATGTTCCGAAGACCGCATTTCGGACGAGATATGGCCATTATGAGTTTCTAGTAATGTCCTTTGGCTTGAATAATGCCCCAAAAACATTTATGGACTTGATGAACAGAGTATTCAGGCCTTATATTTATTCCTTTGTGATCGTTTTCATTGACTGCATCATGATATACTCCCGCAGCCTGGGGGAGCACGAGCAGCATTTGAGGATAATGCTTCAGACCTTGCGAGAGTAGAAGCTATATTCTAAGTTCTCCAAGTGTGAGTTCTGGCTAGATTCGGTGGCATTCTTGAGACATATTGTGTCAAAAGAGGGTATTAAGGTGAATCCCAAGAAGATTGAGGCAGTTCAGAGTTGGCCACATCCTACTTCAGTGACCGAGATTAGGAGCTTCCTGGGGTTAGCAGGCTATTACAGGCGATTCGTGCAGGGCTTTTCATCTATTGCATCACCTCTGACTAGATTTACCCAGAAGGGTGCTCCTTTGCATTGATCCGATGATTGTGAGGCGAGCTTTCAGAAGCTCAAGACAGCTTTGACTACAACACCAGTTCTTGTGTTGCCTTTAGGTTCAGGGATGTATACGGTATATTGTGACGCTTCATGCATTGGATTGGGGTGTGTATTGATGCAGGAAGGGCGAGTTATTGCCTATGCTTCGAGCCAGTTGAAGATTCATGAGAAGAATTATCCTGTGCACGATTTAGAGTTGGCCACGATTGTTTATGCTCTCAAGATATTGAGGCATTATCTGTATGGGGCGTCATATGAGGTTTATACTGATCACCGTAGCTTGCAGCATTTGTTCAAGCAGATGGATCTCAATTTGAGGGAGCATAGGTGGATTGAGTTACTGAAGGATTATAACATCACCATTATTTATCATCCAGGCAAGGCAAATATGGTCGCGGATGCCTTAAGCAGGAAAAGTATGGGTAGCTTGGTATTCATGCCAGCAGGGGAGAGGCCACTAACTTTGGACATTCAGTCCTTAGCTAACAGACTTGTGAGGCTGGATATTTCGGAGCCCAGCCAAGTCCTTGCGTGTGTTGTTGCTTAGTCTTCGTTATTGGGACTGATCAAGGCTCGACAGTTTGATGATATCCACTTGGCAGTTCTTAGAGAGACAATGTTGCGGTGTAGTGCCAAGGAGGTCTCTATTGGTGAGGATGGTGTCCTACGACTCCAGGGTCGCCTATGTGTTCCTAATGTTGATCGTCTGAGGGAGAGGATCATGGAGGAGGCTCACAGTTCACAATATTCCATTCATCCGGGTGCTATGGAGATGTATCGTGACTTGAGGTCGCATTATTTGTGGCAGAGATGAAGAAAGACATAGTGGAGTATGTGGCTAGGTGTTTGAATTTCCAGCAGGTCAAGTATGAGCACCAGAGGCTGGGTGGCCTACTTCAGCAGATGCCTATACCAGAGTGGAAGTGGGAGCGCATTACTATGGATTTTGTAGTTGGCTTGCCCCAGACCTTGCAGAAATTCGATGCTGTATGGGTCATCGTGGATATGTTGACCAAGTCGGCACACTTTATACCTGTTGTGACTACTTACACTTCAGAGAGGTTGGCTCAAATTTACATTTGGAAGATAGTCCGGTTGCACGGTGTGCCTATTTCCATCATATCAGATAGAGGCCCTCAGTTCACTTCTCATTTCTAGAGAGCTATCCAAGGTGAGTTGGGGACCCGTGTGGAGCTTAGCACATCATTTCATCCACAGACCGACGACAGTCGAAGAGGACAAGTTAGATCTTGGAGGACATGCTTAGAGCATATGTGATTGACTTTGGAGGACAATGGGATCAGTTCTTGCCTTTGGAAGAGTTTGCTTACAACAACAACTACCAGTCCAACATCGATATGGCTCCATTTGAGGCTTTATAAGGGTGGCGATGTCGTTCTCCTATCGGGTGGTTTGAACCTGGTGAGGCTAAGTTATACGTCACAGAATTGGTGTAAGATGCCTTGGATAAGGTGAAGTTGATTCAGGAAAGGCTTTGCACAACTCAGTCCAGACAAAGAGTTATGCGGATCAAAAGGTGCGTGATGTATCATTCGTGGTTGGCGAGAAGGTCCTTTTGAAAGTCTCGCCAATGAAGGGTATTATAAGGTACGGGAAGAAGGGAAAGTTGAGCCCAAGATTCATTGGCCCATTTGAGGTGTTGAGGCGAGTTGGGGAAGTTGCCTACGAGCTTGCTCTACCCCCCAGCTTATCGGGAGTTCATCCAATTTTCCATGTGTCCATTCTCCGGAGGTATCATGCCGACTTGTCCTACATGTTGGACTTTAGTACTATTCAGCGGTATGAGAGTTTGGGTTATGAGGAGGAGCCAGTTTCCATTGTTGATAGACAGGATCGCCAGTCAATATCCAAGAGGATTTCAGCGATGAAGGTCCAGTGGAGGGGCCAACCAGTCGAGGAGGCGACCTGGGAGTCCGAGAAGGACATGTGGAGCAGATATCCACACTTATTCGGCACCTCAAGTACTTTTTTATGTCCGTTCGAGGATGAACGTTCGTTTAAGAGGTACATAATGTAACGACCCGACCGGTCGGTTTGTTTTTTAGAATCCCGTCCCCCTAAATAAAACTTCCTGCGCCTTTAACTGATTTACGACCTGTGGGGATGGTTAGTTCGGGTTTTGGAAGAGTTTGGGTTGAAATAGGCTCATTAGATTTCCTAAGATTTTCTTAAAAGGCTAAGTTTGACTTTGGTCAACATTTTTAGCAAACGAACTAGGATTTGTATTTTGACGGTCCTAGAAGTTTAGTAGAAAAATATGGGACCTGAGCGTATGCCCGGAATCGAATTCTGAGGTCCCTAGCCCGAGTAATGAGTTTTTATTGGAAATTGTTAAACTGAAATTCTAAGGATTTAAAGAAACTAAATAATTATTGATCACATTGGTATCGGGCTTGTATGTTTGTTCCGGAGCCCGGTACAGGTCGAATATAACATTTAAGATTTTCCCGCAAAGTTTGGTGTCAATCCGAGTAGTTTAAGTGCGTTTCGGCTCGTTAGAGGTGAATTAAGAACTTGAAGTTCATAAGTTTGATTCAATTGATTTTCGGGGGTGATTCTTAGATTTAGCGTTGTTTCGAGCGTTCCGAAAGTTTGAGCAGATCCGTTTCATGTTTTTAGACTTATCGGTATGTTCGAGCGGGGCCTGGAGCCCCGAGTGTCCATCGGACGAGGCTCGAGTAAAGTTGGAAAATTGGAGAAGGGTTGTAGCTTCAGTTGCTGTCATAACCCTACCTGCAGTTGGCCAGCCGCAGGTGCGAGACCACAGAAGCAGTCAATCTCACGCAGATACGGCCAAGCTAGGCCAGGCCCATAGCCGCAGAAGTGGCTATTCCTCTGCAGAAGTAAAGCCGCAAAAGCGGCTGGCAACTCGCACATGCAGCCAAGCGGCCCAGGTGAAATTCCGCAGAAATGAGCCCCTATCTGCAGTTGTGGTGGCCGCAGGTGCATACCAGGACCGCAGATGTGGAAATCGCTGAAGTAGTGAGCTTCATTTAATACGGGTTCTAAGTTATTTTGGCCATTTTTCACTCAACCATTGGGCGATTTTGGAGATTTTGAGAGAAGACTTTCACCTAGCATCTTGAGGTAAGTTTATCCTACCTATTCCTAGTTTAATACTTGTGTCTTAGGTAGATTAACACACTAAGATTAAGGTAAAATCATGGGGTTAGAGAAAAACCTAGGGTTTTGATAAAACTTAGAATTTACCACGAAATTAGTTATAAAATGAAGTAGAAATCATATATTATTGATCCTTAGGTTACAAAGAACAACTTTCTTCGAAATATTTCGGAATCCGTGCACGTGGGCCTAGGGTTAGGAAACTTGTGTTTAAGGTTGGGAAATTGCTTAAATAGTTGGAATGCGATCTTGTGGCTTGTATTGACTAGTTCTTACCCAGTTTAACTAGTTTTGGATCGTTCGATTCCAAATTGAGAGTTCAGGCTCGTTCTTGGTATTGGAAGTGCACTTTGGAGTGAGGTGAGTCTCCTTTCTAACCTTGTAAGAGGGAATCGTCCCCTTAGGAGTAATAATTGTATAATTTGCCACTAAATGCGGGGGCTACGTACGCACTAGGTGACAAGAGTCCGGGCGTAGCTACTATCATGTTATTTGTCCGGGTAGTTTAGGACCAGTATCATGTTATATTTGCAAATGTTATATGTCTTCTTGCTAATGTGATCATTTAGGATATGCTAGAGAAATAGAAATGAACATATGTTTTGTTGAGTACTTGTATGAGTTTATTTGAATATAAATGCGCCTTCTTGTATTTTCCTGTTGATAATTGATATTTGTGGATCGGACTGATCGCCTTGGTAGAAATAAATGCATCTATGGTTCGCGCCATTCGACCCTCTGGTAGTGCACGGTTTCTTTTCTGTTGGATCGGGCCGTCGACCTCGGCATGATGTGCGCATGATATCTGTGTGAATCAGTGTTGATGACTTGCTAGTTAAATGGTTTGAATTGTAAATGGCTAACTGCGATATTATATGAACATGACTTAGTAATTCTAATTACAACTATTATATAACTGTGATCTTCATGCCTAGCATAAAACCATATTATATTATTTTGACCCTACTAGGTATCAAGTCGACCTCTTGTCTCTACTTCTTCTAGATTAGGCGGGATATTTACTGGGTACATATTGTTTATGTACTCATACTATGCTTCTGTACTTAATTGTAAAGGCTCTAAGGCAGGTATATCTGCTATCAGACCGGTGCGCGTCCCTGATCATAGTCCGAGACTTCCACGGTGAGCTGCTTCCCTTCCTGTGCCGATTCGCAGCTTGATGGAGTCTCTCTTACTTTTGACTGGCCATATCTATTATTTTATATATTCTACTAGTTGCCCACAGCTTGTGACACCAGGTCTTGACACGCACATTAGTAGACTATTCTTTTGGGTTGTGTAACCATTATTGAATATTTGCTTATTATAGCGTGTTTTAATGGCAAACTAAGAAAAATATTGTAACTGTTTTTAGTAAGTAAAATAAGAATTCACTAATATTTCCGCATTGGCTTTCCTGACAATGGTGTTGGGCGCCATATCGACCTGAGGTGAAATTGGGTCGTGACATTAAGTGTTGACCGTTTGACCAAATGCCGACCAACTTTGGTCGTTTTATTTAAAAAAAAAAAAACTAAATTCTCTTTTTTCGTTTTTATTTTTTAACATATTATAAGCTATAAAAAATTATTATTAACTATAAATATTTATTTTATTTAACTACAATTATTATAAATAATTATAAACTATAAGCATAATCTTTACAAAAAATTATATTAACTAGATAATTATTTTTAATAGATTATAATAGCATCTATGTAAGTAAATTTTTAAGTTATATTTAATTATATGAGTAATTTCACACACAAAAATAAACTATATTGTAATTGATGATCAATCTAATACATTACTACGTACGTACGGATAATTAATCAATTGATAAACCAATATAATATTATTCTATTTTAGGTCGAGACGTTTTATTTTTTATATTAATCGATATAGGTCAAAACGTTTTGTTTTTAATATTCATCGATGCATCTAAATAAGATATAAGTCGATGAATCAATTTACAAGTCTATCAATCCCTAAAAGAACCCGACCCTGTATTCCTAGCACTTCATGTTCTTATATATATACGGCTATCAAAGTATGTATATGTATATATATATATATATATATATATATATATATATATATATATATATATATATATATATATATACATACATACATACATACATACTTCATTGTAATACTTTAACTACATATATAGCATGTTATAGTATATGTTACTGTATTCATTAGTTGTATTATAACAGAATTAAGGGATTACATTCATTCATCACTAATAATGCATGACATAGAATAATCGATATATGGTGAGACGTTTTGTTTTTACTATTAATAGATATAGGTCAGAACTTTTATTTTTAATATTCAACGATGCATCTGAGTAAGTTATAAGTCGATAAATCAATTTCCAAATAGATATATTTGATAATAAATTATATATACTTATTAGGATCTGTACAAGTCTATCAATCCCTAAAAGAACCCGAAAGGTCGGGTGCTTTTAGGGATTGATAGACTTGTGAAGATCCTAATTAGTATATATAATTTATCATCAAATGTATTGTCACGACCTTAAACCGGACCCGGTCGTGATGACGCCTCTCGTGAAGACAAGGCCAGCTGACACAACCCATTTCAGTATTTAACAGTTAAACATTAAGAAACAGTCTAAGCATGATCAAATAAGCCAAGGTTTGAGCAGTTAATAGCATAAATCGCGGAAAATAACCCAACACAGCCCGATACCGGGGTGTCACTAGTCATGAGCATCTAACAAAACGAAATACTCCAAATCAAACTACAGAGTTTAATACAGAAAACCAAGAACATGAAGAAGTAAGATAGGGAAGAGCTTCGGACTGCGAACGTCAACAACTACCTAGAGACTCCTCGGATCCGCCTGAGCTGGAAATGATCAGCACTCGGGAGCGGGACCAGATACGGCTAAATCTGCACATAGGGTCCAGGGAGTAAAGTGAGTACTCCAACTCAGTGAGTAATAATCATAAATAAAGACTGAAAGCAGGAAATCACGTAAGGCACAAAACCATGCTATAATGAAGCACTAAAACCATTAAAACAATGAACTAGTGAAAGATAGATAAAATTATTTAACTCAAATTTAACTTCATGAAAAGTCTTTTTCAACAATTAAGCATGGTAATTGACAGGCAATTAAGAAAAGATAAACACAGGGTTCCCCCTTCGGGCACAGTATCAACAATTCCGCCCCTCGGGCAACATCTCAGAAAAATACAAGCCCTTCGGGCTCAATCTTAGAACAATACCAGCCCCTCGGGCAATAACATAGAACAATACCATCCCCTCGGGCTCAATCTCACATCACAATGGGTACCCGCGCTCACTAGGGGTGTACAGACTCCTTGAGGGGCCCCTTACGGCCCAAGCGTAATATTAAGCCACCTCGTGGAATCATCATTAGGCCCTTGGCCTTATATTAATCAAGCCACTTCGTGGCGAACATATCTCAGGACCTCGGCCTCATAATCAGTATCAAATGTTTCCTCACAACATAGGCCCTCGGCCTTACTCAGTCAAAATCCTTACAATCACTCAGGCAATAGTAAAACATGATTCTTAGCCCAAAAATATAATTTAAAAGATCATGTAAGTGTTAAAATAGAGTAAAGATGGGTGAGTACGAAAATAGTGAAATATAACATGACTGAGTTCAAGTATAAAGTCAAAACAGTGAGGAAATACCAGTAAAAAAATTCCCCAAACGGTTCAAATAGTTGGCACAAGGCCCAAATATGGCATTCAACCCAAATCATGATGATAACAAATAGATTTCAGTCAAATACGTGGTAAAATAGTCATCTGGGACGGACTAAGTCACAATCCCCAAAAGTGCACGACCCCACACTCGTCATCAAGTGTGTGCCTCACCTCCATATGGACAACGATGTGCAAGTCCGGGGCTTCATACCCTCAGAACATCATTTACAATCATTACTCACCTCGAACCGGTCAAATCTCTAGCTCGCAATGCCTTTTCCCCTCGAATCGGCCTCCACTTGCGCCGAATCTATCCAAAATCAGAAAGAGGACACAAAATATGCTAAGGGAACGAAGCCCAAGCGAAAATAATCAATTTACAACATAAATCCTGAAATTACCAAAACTCGATCCCCGGGCCCACATCTCGGAATTCGATAATTTTTACATCAATAGGTTCCTTATATCCCCACGAGTTCATACATATCAAAAGTTCTGAAATCCGACCTCAAATGGTCCTTCAAATTCTCAAGCAAAGGTCTAAGTTTCCAGCCCTAGTTCTTCAATTTTTGGCTTAATTTCCATGATTATTTAGATGGAATTCATATTAGAATCGAGTTTTAAGTCCAAGAATCTTACCTCGAAGTGATTCCCCTTGAATCCCTCTTCAATCCCCTACAAAAAGCTCCAAAAACGACCAACAATGGAGGAAATAAACCCCAAAATCGTGGACAAGATGAGTATTTAAACATTCTGCCCTGGCCTTAATTCCTTCTTCGCGAACGCGGTCAACGCCTCGCATTCGCGAAGCACAAAATTGACTTTGACCAAAAATCCTCTTACACGAACGCGACATTCCCATTGCGAACGTGATGGTTCCTCAGACTTACTCTTTGCGAACGCACTCCCTCTCTCGCGAACGCGATGAACAACTCGACCTTAAACCCATTTGACCAATTTCCTCTATGCGAATGCACTGTACTTCTCACGAATGCGATGCACAAACATCCAGCCCTTCGCAAACGGGAGCCTTCCTCGCGAATGAGAAGGCTAAAATCATCTGCCTTCTCAACTAACCCTTCGCGAACACGAAGGTCAAATTCTCTGCAACACTTCAGCAGTTTTTCTGCAATTCCAAACAACAAGAAATGATCTGATTGACAACCCGAAACTCCCCCGAGAGACAAGTGAGGCTTGCTCAGTTGGTAAAAGCACCTCCACCTATGACCGTTAGGTCTTGGGTTCGTGTCACCATGGAGGGGAAGTGTGGAAACACTATAGATCCTCCTAATTTGGGAGGGGTTTAAAAAAAAAAAAAAAACTCCCCCGAGACCCTCGGACCTCAACCAAAGGCACCAACATTTCCCAAAACCTTATTCAAACTTGTACAAATCTTCAAAACACCTCAAACAAAATCAAATCAACCAAAACACATCGGATTCAAGCCTAAGTTTCCAAAATCTTTCGAATTCCGCTTTTGATCAAAAACCCAATGAAACCACCTCCAAATGACCTGAAAATTTTCACACACATCCCAAATGACACAACGGAGCTACTAAAAGTCTGGGAATTCCATTCCGACCCCTATATCAAAATCTCGCCTACCAACCGGAAATCGCCAAATATCAACTTTGCCAATTCAAGCCTAAATCTACTCCGAACCTCCAAAACTCATTCTGATTGTGCTCCTAAGTCCCAAATCACCTCCCAAAGCTATCTAAACCATCGAAACTCACATCCGAGCCATCTAAAACATAAGTCAACATCCGGTTGACTTTTCCAACTTAAGCTTTCTTAAAAGAGACTAAGTGTCTCAAACTTTACCAAAATCATTCCGGATTCGTTCCGCCCAACCCGATACCACATAACACGGATAAACAAAGCATAAAGTAGCAAAAAAGAGGGAAATGGGGCGGTAACTCATGAGATGACTGGCCATGTCGTCACATCCTCCTTAACTTAAACAAACGTTCGTCCTTGAACGAGTCAGGATGAACGAGTCAATAAACATACCTGAAGCCTCAAACAAGTGAGGATATCTGCTCCGCATCTCCCGCTCGGTCTCCCAGGTAGCCTACTCCATGGGCCAACCTCTCCACTGCACTTTCACTGAAGCTATATCCTTTGACCTCAACTTTCGAACCTGACGACCCAAAATAGCTATTGGCTCCACATCATAAGTCAAATCATCATCCAACTGAACCATGCTAAAATCCAAAACATGAGACGGATCCCCAATATACTTCCGGAGCATAGAAGCATGAAATACCAGATGCACACTCGACAAGCTGGGTGGCAAAGCAAGCTCATAAGCCACCTCCCCAATCCTCCGAAGCACCACAAAAGGCCCAATGAACCGCGGACTCAATTTTCCTTTCTTCCCAAATCTGATAACACCCTTCATGGGTAAAACCTTCAATAGAACCTTCTCGCCAACCATGTAGGACACATCCCAAACCTTCCTATCAGCATAGCTCTTTTGCCTCGGCTGCACTATACAAAGCCTCTCCTGAATCACCTTCACCTTTTCTAAGGCATCCTGCACCAAGTCTGTCCCCAATAGCCTAGCCTCACCGGGCTCAAACCAACCAACTGGGGATCTGCACCACCTCCCATACAAAGCCTCATATGGAGCCATCTGAATACTCAACTAGTAGATGTTGTTATAAGCAAACTCTGCAAGCGGTAGAAACTGATCCTATGACCTTCTGAAATAAATGACACAAGCACGCAACATGTCCTCCAATATCTGAATAATGCGCTCGGACTACCCGTCCGTCTGAGGGTGAAAAGCTGTGCTCAACTCAACCTAAGTACCCAACTCTCGCTGCATAGACCTCCAAAACTACGATGTAAACTTAGTGCCCCTATCTGAAATGATGGAAACTAGGACACCATGCAAACGAACAATCTCCCAGATATAGATCTCTGCTAATCGCTCTGAAAAATAGGTAGTAAACACAAGAATGAAGTGCACGGACTTGGTCAGCCAATCCACAATCACCCAAATAGCATCAAACTTTCTCAAAGTCCATGGAAGTCCAACTACAAAGTCCATAGTGATCCACTCCCACTTCCACTCTGGAATATCCATCCGTTGAAGCAAGCCACCCGGTCTCTGATGCTCATATTTCACCTGCTGACAATTGAGACACCAATCTACAAATCCCACATTGTCTTTCTTCATTCTCCACCACAAATAGTGTTGCCTCAAATCGTGATACATCTTCACGGCACCCGGATGAATGGAATACCGCGAGCTATGGGCCTCCTCTAGAATCAACTCCCAAAGCCCATCCACATTGGGCACACAAATCCGGCCCTTCATCCTTAGCACCCCATCATCACCAATGGTCACATTTATGGCATCATCATGCCGAACTCTACACTTAAGGACAAGCAAATTCGGATCATCATACTTGCACTCTCTGATGCGATCATATAAGGAAGACCGAGAAACCACACAAGTCAATACCCGACTGGGCTTCGAAATATCTAATCTCACGAATCGATTGACCAAGGCCTGAACATCAACTGCAAGAGGTCTCTCCCCAACTAGAATATATGACAAACTCCCCATACTCACCTCCTTTCGGCTCAAGGCATCGACCACCACATTGGCCTTTCTCGGATGGTCTAATATAGTGATATCATAATCCTTAAGCAACTCCAACCATCTTCGCTGCCTCAAATTGAGATTCTTCTATTTGAACAAGTGGTGGAGGCTACGATGATCAGTAAACACCTTACAAGACACACCATACAAGTAATGTCTCCAAATCTTCAACGTGTGAACTATGGCAACCAACTCCAAATCATGAACGGGGTAGTTCTTCTCATGGGGCTTTAACTAACGCGAAGCATAAGCAATAACTCTACACTCTTACATCAATACACAACCAATAGCAACTTTCGAAGCATCACAATACACGATATATGAACCGCCTCTATCTTCTTTGGATCAACCTGAATACCCTCGCTGGACACCCGTGTCCCAAGAAAGCCACTGAACTGAGCCAAAACTCACACTTGGAGAATTTTGCATAAAGCTTCTCCTCTCTCAATCTCTTCAACACAACTCTCAAATGCTCTACGTACTCTTCCCGACTACGCAAATATACCAGAATATCATCAGTGAAGACTATGACAAATGAGTCAAGATAAGGCCGGAACACACTGTTCATCAAATGCATGAACGCTGCTATGGTTTTGGTCAGCCCAAAAAGATATCACCAAGAACTCATAATGACCATATTAGGTCTTGAAAGTTGTCTTAAGAATATCTGAGTCCCTAATATTCTACTGATGATAACCTGAATGGAGATCAATCTTGGAGAACACCCTCTCTCCCTGAAGCTGGTCGAATAAATCATCAATGCAAGGCAAATGATACTTGTTCATAATTGTTACCTTTTACAATTGCCTATAATCAATGCACATCCTCATAGGGCCATCCTTCTTCTTCACAAATAAAACCGGTACAGCCCAAGGTGACACACTAGGCCGAATGAACCCTTTAACAAGGAGTTCCTGAAGCTGCTCCTTTGATTCCTTCAACTCCGCTGGTGCCATACGATACAGCAGAATAGAACCAGGTCAATACCAAAATCAATATCCCTGTTATGCCCGGCAGGTTTGCACGAAACACATCGGGAAAATCCCTCACAACTGGAACAAAATCGATACTGGGAGTCTCAGCACCGACATCCTTCCCAACCATATGCTGGGCTTTCAGGAATGAGATCACTCTACTGGGAACATAATCAGTCACACCTCGCCACTCAATCTGTGGCACACCCGGTATAGCCAATGTAACTATCTTAGCATGACAGTACAGAATAGCACGACACGGAGATAGCCAATCCATGCCTAAAATGACATCGAAATCCACCATACATAATAGTAAAAGATCCACACGGGTCTCCAGACCCCCAATAGTCACCACACACGACCGATACACACAGTATCCAATAACAATATCGCCCACCGGGATAGATACAAGGACATGTGAAGCAAGAAACTCATAGGACGTACCCAAATAATGAGCAAAGCATGATGACACATAAGAGAAGGTGGAACCGAGATCAAATAATATAGAGTCATCTCTGTGGCAGATTGAAAATACCTGTAATAACAACATTTGAAGTAATAACATCGGGTCTGCCTAGAAGTGCATATAAATGGGTCTGACCGCCACCTGATCGACCTCTCCTCTCTGGGGTGACCCCTAGCTGACTGGGCAGGTGGTGGTGAAGTAACTAGCGCTGAAGCCGATGACTGATTCACCCGCATGCCTTAAACTAGAACCAACATAGCATATAACCGTGCAATCGACTAATTAATAGTGGACTCCCCCACTTGGCTTGAAGCCATAGACCAAAACATACACAATAACTCATAGCACATATACTTTATTGCTTCCATAATACCATAGTGAGATTAAAGTCAAACCTTCATAAGCTCGCGGAACATAGACCATCTAGTACTTTATATCTTCTGTAAATCTCGCATTCACTCTCGTAGTAGTCAAGCCTACTCTCTTGATAAACCCAAATTCAAATTGTAAAACATATATTTCCCTGGTAATAGAGATCTTCCAATAAATGACACAAGGGATTACGCAAACTTCAGAACAATCCGCAGGAGATAACCCCACCTACTTTACCTCAAACTACCATTTCTGTATACCTTCCACCGTCATAAATATTACGCAGTCACATAAACTTCCTAAGTCTGAACTCAGACTGCGACATGAAATCTACTCCACTCCCAGCTAGGAAACATGGAAAGATTCTTCACACTCCCATAACTCAGGGCTATACCTCAAATCAAGATGAAATCGAGCACCTAATAGTCCTTCTATCCTCCAACAGACCCTTCTTGTTGCTTTCAATTCACATGAATACATCTCGCAGTCACATCACACTCATCACGTAACTATCTAGTCATCACCTCCCTTAATAGGGACATAACAGAACATATGGATACAGAAACACATGCTCACGAAGTCATCAACTCAGGGCTCAAGCTATAGGCAAAAATTCGACCTCGAGTCCTCCAAACTATCCCAACATCAATGCACAAAGATCACATATCGCCCTTCGATCAGGGAATCACAAGCCATCGATGCATATTCGATATCAAGCGCTCATGCGCGCATACCAACACGTGGAAGGAATTCAAAGAGTTACTTTTCAAGCTGAATTAAGGACGCACGATAAGAATTCAAGAATGTGAAATTTTTCCTAAAGGTTCTGCAGCCTCTTGAGGATAAATACAGACGTCTCCGTACCGATCCGCGAGACTCTACTAAACCTGCTCATGACTTGTGAGACCTATGTAACCTAGGCTCTAATACCAACTTGTCACGACCCTAAACCCGGACCCGATCGTGATGGAGCCTCTCGTGAAGACAAGGCCAACCGACACTACCCATTTCAGTATTTGATAGTTAAATATTAAGAAACAGTCTAAGCATGATCAAATAAACCAAGGTTTAAGCAGTTAATAGCATTAATTGCGGGAAATAACCCAACACAGCTCGATACCGGGGTGTCACTAGTCATGAGCATCTAACAAAATGAAATACTCCAAATCAAACTACAGAGTTTAATACAGAAAACCAAGAACATGAAGAAGTAATATAGGGAAAAGCTTCAAGCTGCGAATGCCAACATCTACCTAGAGACTCCTCAGATCCGCCTGAGCCGGAAATGATCAGCACTCGGGTGCGGGACCAGATACGCCTGAATCTGCACACATGGTGCAGGGAGTAAAGTGAGTATTCCAACTCAGTGAGTAATAATCATAAATAAAGACTGAAAGTAGGAAATCACGTAAGGGATAAAGTATGCTATAATGAAGCAGTAAAACCATTAAAATAGTAAACTAGTGAAAGATAGGGTAAAAATCCTTTAACTCAAATTTAACTTCATGAAAAGCCTTTTTCAACAATTAAGCATGGTAATTGACAAGCAATTAAGAAAAGATAAACACATAAGGGTTCGCCCCTAGGGCACAGTATCAACAAATCCGCCCCTCGGGCAACATCTCAGAACAAATACAAGCCCTTCGGGCTCAATCTCAGAATAATACCAGCCCCTCGGGCAATCACATAGAACAATACCAGTCCCTCGGGCTTAATCTAACATCACAATGGGTACCCGCACTCACTGGGAGTGTACAGACTCCTGGAGGGGCCCTTAAGGCCCAAGAGCAATATCAAGATTTGTGGCATCATCACTAGGCCCTCAGCCTCATATCAATCAAGCCACCTTATGGCGTACATATCTCAAGACCTCGGCCTCATAATCAATATCAAATGTTTCCTCACAATATAGGCTCTCGGCCTTACTCAGTCAAAATCCTCACAAGTCACTTGGGCAATACTAAAACATGATTCTCAGCCCAAAAATATCATTTAAAAGATCATGTAAGTGTTAAAACAGAGTAAACATGGCCGAGTACGAAAACAGTGAAATATAACATGACTGAGTTCAAGTATAAAGTCAAAACAGTGAGGAAATACCAGTAAAAAAAATCCCCGAAGGGTTCAAATAGTTGACACAATGCCCAAATATGACATTCAGCCCAAATATTGATGATAGCAAATAGATTTCAGTCAAATATGCAGTAAAATAGTCATCCGGGATGGACTAAGTCACAATCCCCAATAGTGCACGACCCCACGCTCATCATCAAGTGTGTGCCTCACCTCAATATCGCTCAAGAATGTGCAAATTCGGGGTTTCATACCCTCAGAATATCATTTACAATTATTACTGACCTCGAACTGGTCAAATATCTAGCTCACAATGCCTTTGCCCCTCAAATCGGCCTCCACTCGCGTCAAATCTATCCAAAATCAGAACGAGGATGTCCAAATATTCTAAGGGAATGAAGCCCAAGCAAAAATAATGAATTTACAACATAAATCCTAAAATTACCAAAACCCGACCCCCGGGTCCACATCTCGGAATTCAATAATTTTTGCATCAACAGGTTCCTTATCTCACCACGAGTTCATACATATTGAAATTTTTGAAATCCAACCTCAAATGGTCCTTCAAATCCTCAAGCAAATGTCTAAGTTTCCAAGCCCTATTTCTTCAATTTTTGGCTTAATTTCCATGAGTATTTAGGTGAAATTCACATTAGAACCGAGTTTTAAATCTAAGAATCTTACCTCCAAGTGATTCCCCTTGAATCCCTCTTCAATCCCCTTCAAAAATCTCCAAAAACGACCAACAATGGAGGAAATAAACCCCAAAATCGCGGACAAGACGAGTATTTAAACATTCTTCCCAGGCCTTAATTCCTTCTTCGCGAACACGGTCAATTCCTCACATTCGTGAAGCACAAAAATGACTTTGACCAAAAATCCTCTTACGCGAACGCGACATGCCCATTGCGAATGCGATGGTTGTGACGACCCGGCCAGTCGTCTCATGAGTTACCGCTCCGTTTTCCCCTATTTTAGCTTCTTTACGCTTCGTTATCCGTGTTTTTTTGTGATCGGGTTGATTAGTTCGAGTTCGGAGAGGATTTGGTAAGAAATGAGACACTTAGTCTATTTTAAGAAGGCTTAAGTTGGAAAAGTCAACTGGATATTGACTTATATGATATAAGGCTCGGAAGTGAGTTTCGATGGTTCGGTTAGCTTCGGGAGGTGATTTGTGACTTAGGAGCGCGATCGAAATGGGTTTTGGAGTTGTAGAGAAGATTTGGTCTTAAATTGGCGAAGTTGATATTTTGGCAGTTCCGGTTGATAGGCGAGATTTTTATATAGGGGTCGGAATGGAATTCCGAGAGTGTCAGTAGTTTCGCTGTGTCATTTTGGATGTGTGTACAAAATTTTAGGTCATTCAGACGAGATTTGGTAGACTTTTCGATCGAAATCATAAGTTAAGAGTTCTTGGAGTTCTTAGGCTTGAATCCCCTGTTAAATTGGTGATTTGATGTTGTTGTGAGTGTCCCGAGGTTTTGAACAAGTTTGAACGATGTCATGGGATGTGTTGGTATAATTGGTTTGAAGTTTCGGGAGTTCCGGGATGTTTTAGGCCAAAATCATAGCTGTAGCAGGTCCAGAAGGGTTGCAGGCCTCGAAACCCACCCGCGCGGACCGCACAAAAGGAAGTGCGGCCATGGTATGTGCTGTGCGGACCGCACAAAATGAAGTGCGGTCGCGATGGTTTTGTGCGGACCGCGGTGCTTTAGCGCGGACCGCGGTGGTTCTGTGCGGACCGCGGAGGCTGAGATCTGAGGAGGTACTCTATAAATACGAAGTTTTGGTTTTATTTAATATTTTGACCTAGAGAGCTCCGATTTTGGCAACTTTTCAAAGGTTTTTCAAGAAATTCATCGGGGTAAGTGATTCTAACTCAGGTTTGGCTAGAGTACATGAATTTATCATTGGATTCATCATTTAATTCATGATTTGGGATGGAATTTGGGAAGAAAATTGTGAAGCCTTTCAAAAATATAAAATGATGATTTGAAGGACCAAATGGTATCGGAATTGGATAATTTTGATATGGTTAGACTCGTGAGGTTATGAGGATTCTGAAAATATATATTTTACCCAATTCCGAGACGTGGGCCCGGGGCTCGGGTTTTGCTAATTTCAGAATTTTTGATATTTTTCGAATGTTTTCGCTTGGGCTTTATTCCCTTAGCATATTGTGACGTATTCGTTCTGATTTTGGATAGATTCGACGTGCGTGGAGGCCAATTCGAAGGGGAAAGGTGTCGCGAGCTAGAGAATTAGCCGGTTCGAGGTGAGTAATGATTGTAAATGATGTCCTGAGGGTTTGAGACCCCGGATTGCGCATCGTAGTGCTATATTTAGGTGAGACACGCGTTGGATGATGAGCGGGGTCTTTTACTACTAGGGATTGTAACTTGGTCTGTCCCGATTGATGATTTTTACCGCGTATTTGACTGAAATTTATTTGTTATCATCATGATTTGGGCTGATTGCCATATTTCGGCTTGTGCCAACTATTTGGACCCTTCGGGGATTTTCCTCACTGCTTGACTTATTATTTGAACTCAATCCTATTGATATCTACTGTTTTACAAACTCAACCACTTTTTTTCAGATTTGAAACTTAAATGTTATTTTTACATCATGTTTTGGGTTGAGAACTACTGTTTTACTAATGCCCAAGGGTCTTGTGATGATTTTTGGACTGAGTGAGGTCGAGGGCCATATGTGAGGATATGCTGAGTGATATGAGGCCGAGGGCCTGAAATACTTTATATGCCACGAGGTGGCTCGAGTGATGTGAGGCCGAGTGACGAGTGATGTGAGGCCGAGTGCCGAGTGATGATGCCACGAAGTGGCTTGATATAGCTCTTGGGCCGTAAGGGGCCCCTCCGGAGTCTGCACACCCACAATGATCGCGGGTATCCATTATGATCTGAGTAAGCCCGAGAGGCTGATACTGTTCTGAGTGATTGATACTGAGCCCGAGGTACTGATACTGTACTGAGAGTGAGCGCGAGGGGCTGACACTGTTCTGAGCGATTGATACAGTGCCTGAGAGGCGGATTTCTACTCGATATTTACCTGTTAAAATTTCCTATTTTACTTGTTTTAAAAGGTATTTCATTTGACTTCTTCACTGATTTACTACCTTAAGTGATTTTTCTGCTTGATATGGAATTGCTTTATGCCTTTACGTGTTTTCATACTTTTAGCCATTATTTATAATTATTACTCACTGAGTTGAAGTACTCACATTACTCCCTGCACCATGTGTGTAGATTTAGGCATCGTAGAGTCCGTTCCTAAGTGTTGTTTCTCCCAGTCCAGGCAGTGATTCGGAGACTACGAGTTAGCTGTTGGCGTTTGCAGCCTCGTGCCTCCTTATCTTATCATTTTCATGTTTTTAGATCTATTGTATCGGATTTAGTGTTCGGTAGACTTGTATCCGGATTTCTTAGTTTCTCATGACTTGTGACACCCCGATTTGGGCTGTGTTGGAATCGTTCTTACTGAGTTTATCATTAATTCCGCAAATTATGGATATTATATCATGCTTTAGAACTATTTATGATAATTAATTGTTTAAAAGAGGTGTTCCGTTTTGGTCTGGCTGGCTTTGTCTTCACGAGAGGCGCCATCACAACCGGGTTCGGGAATTGGGTCGTGACTAGTTGGTATCAGAGCTTAGGTTACATAGGTCACACGAGTCATGAGCGGGTTTAGTAGAGTCTCGCGTATCGGTACGGAGACGTCTGTACTTATCCTTGAGAGGTTGCAGAACCTTTTTAGGAAACACTTCATATTCTTGAAACTCTTGTCGTGCGAACTTGTTGGTCCGAGTACTAAACTTCTGTTATTCCATTGTCTCACAGATGGTGAGGACACGAGCTACCAGACGAGGTGGATGACTACTAGTGCCACCCACTAAGGCCACCGGAGGCCGTGGACGCGGTCGTGGTCGTGGCAGAGGCAGAGCAGCAAGGGAAACACCTGTTTATCCACCAGTTGCCCTAGCTCTGGATTAGGCTCCAACTATGGATGCTCCAGCAGCACCAGTTCAGACACCAGCTGTGCCCATCGTGATTCCGGGTCTTCATTAGGCCTTGGCACAGATCTTATCAGTTTGCACTGGCCTGGCTCAGGCAGTTTCAGCCACTACAGTAGCAGCTACTTTACAGGCTGGGGGAGGCAATCAGACCCCTGCTTCTTGCACGCTTGAGCAGGTAGTGCAGGGACTACAGACACCGGGGGCACCTCCATCTCAACCGGCTGCACCGGCTCAGGAGTTTGTTGTGCCAGTTATGCCGGATGATGAGCAACGTCGTCTTGAGAGGTTTGGTAGACTCCAGCCTCTGTCATTCAATGGTGTTGAGGGAGATGATGCCTAGGGTTTTCTTGATAAGTGTCAGCGGATGCACCGTACAACAGGGATTCTTGAGACTAGTGGTGTGACATTTACCACCTTTCAGTTTACTGGGGCTGCCTTCAAATGGTGGGAGGTGTATGGGAGGCGTAGGCAGGTTGGAGCAGTGCCCCTTACTTGGCAGCAGTTCTCCACTCTCTTCTTGGAGAAGTATGTACCACAGTCTCGCAGGGAGGAACTACGTAGATAGTTTGAGTGGTTGAGACAGGGGGATATGACTGTGTCACAGTATGAGTCGAGTTTTTTTGAGTTGGCTCGTCATGCCGTCTGAATGGTTCTGACAGATCGTGAGAGGATAAGGAGATTTGTTGATGGCCTTAACTATCATCTCCGTATTCTTATGACCCAAGAAAGGGTGTTAGGTGCTATGTTCGAGGAGGTGGTTGATATCGCTCGCGAGATTGAGATGGTTCACCGTCAGGATCGAGAGGAGAGGGAGGCCAAGAGGCCTCGAGGATCGGGCAGTTATAGTGGTGCTCCTTTGAGGGGCCAGTTCCAGCATGGTAAAGGTTGTTCTTTCAGGCCTGCTTAGTCAGCACGCCCAAGTTGTCGTGGGGCATCTTTGGGTCATAGTTATCACGGTACTCAGCAGGGCCAGTCATTACTTAGTGCCCTTCAAGCCTAGAGTTCATCTCGTGCCCCGTCAGTTCAGGGTTCTTCCATGCCGAGTGCATCAGCTAGCCACTCCGGTGCGAGGGGTTCCCTTCAGTCCCTTTCTCCAGCACCTGGGAGTTGTTTTGAGTGTAGAGAGTTTGAACATATGTGGAGGCAGTGTCCTCGTCGTATTGCTAGTTCATCTCAGTAGAGGGGTCAGCCCTCGACTTTTGCTCCAGTTACCTCACCACCCGCCCAGCTATCTAGGGGTGGAGGTCAGGCAACCAGGGGCTGCCCTAGAGGGGGAGGTCAATTAGGGGGCGGTCATGCCCTTTTCTATGCACTTCTAGGCAGGCCAGATGCTATTGCTTCAGATGCTGTCATTACAAGTACTGTTTCAGTCTGCCACAGAGATGCCTCTATATTATTTGATCCCGGTTCCACCTTTTCTTATGTGTCATCATACTTTGTTTGTTATTTGGGTACGCCCCGTGAGTTTCTTACTTTACCTGTTCATGTATCTACCCCGGTGGGCGATACTGTTATTGTACACCATGTGTACCGATCATGTGTGGTGACTATTGGGGGTCTGAAGACCCGAGTAGATCTATTGCTATTGAGCATGGTGGATTTTAATGTCATTTTGGGCATGGATTGGCTATCTCCGTGTCGTGCTATTCTAGACTGTCATGCTAAGATAGTCACTTTGGCTATGCTGGGTGTACCGTGGATCGAGTGGCGTGGTGTGACTGATTATGTTCCTAGTAGAGTGATATCTTTGTTGAAGGCCCAACGTATGGTTGGGAAGGGTTGTCTTTCATATCTAGAGTTTGTGAGGGATGTTGGAGCTGAGACTCCTAGTATTGATTCAGTCCCAGTTGTGAGGGATTTTCCCGATGTGTTTCCTGTAGACCTGCCGGGCATGCCATCAGACAGGGATATTTATTTTGGTATTGACCTGGTGCCGGGCACTCAGCCGATTTCTATTCCGCCATATCGTATGGCACCAGTAGAGTTGAAGGAACTGAAAGAACAACTTCAGGAACTCCTAGATAAGGGGTTTATTCGTCCTAGTGTGTCGCCTTGGGGTGCACCAATTTTGTTTGTGAAGAAGAAGGATGACATGATGAGAATGTGCATTGATTATAGGCAATTGAACAAAGTAACACTTAAGAACAAGTATCCTTTGCCTCACATTGATGATTTATTTGACCAGCTTCATGGAGTGAGAGTGTTCTCCAATATTGATCTCTGTTCTGGTTATCACCAGTTGAAGATCAGGGATTCAGATATTCTTAAGACTGCCTTCAGGACCAGATATGGTCACTATGAGTTCCTTGTGATGTCTTTCGGGCTAACCAATGCCCCAGCAACATTCATGCATTTGATGAACAGCATGTTCCGGCCTTATCTGGATTCGTTCGTTATTTTATTCATTGATGATATTTTTGTGTACTCGCGTAGTCAGAAGGAGCACGCGAAGCATTTGGGAGTTGTGTTGCAGAGATTGAGGGAGGAGAAGCTTTATGCAAAATTCTCCAAGTGTGAGTTTTGGCTCAGTTCAGTGGCTCTCTTGGGACACGAGTGTCCAGCGAGGGTATTCAGGTTGATCCAAAAAAGATAGAGGCATTTCAAAGTTGGTCTAGACCGTCCTCAGCCACAGAGATTCATAGCTTTCTTGGATTGGCATGCTATTATCGCCGATTTGTTCAGGGATTCTCATTGATCGCATCGCCCTTACCCAAGTTAACTCATAAGGGTGCTCCATTTGTATGGTCGGACGAGTATGAGGAGAGCTTTCAAAGGCTCAAGACAGCTTTGACCACATCTCCAGTATTGATTTTGCCATCAGCTTCAGGTTCATATACCTTATATTGTGATGCTTTGAGAGTTGGGATTGGTTGTGTATTGATGCAGGAGGGTAGAGTTATTGCTTATGCTTCTCGTCAATTGAATCCCCATGAGAATAACTACCCCGTTCATGATTTGGAGTTGGTTGCTATAGTTCATGCATTGAAGATTTGGAGGCACTACTTGTATGGCGTATCTTGTGAGATATTCACTGATCATCATAGTCTTCAACATTTGTTCAAGCAAAAGGATCTAAATTTGAGGCAGCAAAGATGGTTAGAGTTGCTTAAGGATTATGATATCACCATATTGTACCATCCGAGAAAGGACAATGTAGTGGCTGATGCTTTGAGCTGAAAGGCAGTGAGTATGGGGAGTTTGGCATATATTCCAGTTTGGGAGAGACCCCTTGCAGTTGATGTTCAGGACTTGGCCAATCGGTTTGTGAGGTTAGATATTTCGGAGCCTAGTCGGGTGTTGGCTTGCGTGGTTTCTCGGTCTTCCTTATTTGATCACATCAAAGAGCGCCAATATGATGACCCAAATTTGCTTGTCCTTAAGGACAGAGTTCAGCATGATGATGCCAGTGATGTGACCATCCGTGATGATGGGGTATTGAGGATGTATGGCCGGATTTGTGTGCCCAATGTGGATGGGCTAAGAGAGTTGATTCTAGAGGAGGCCCATAGCTCGCGGTATTCTATTCATCCGGGTGCCACGAAGATGTACCAGGATTTGAGGCAGCATTATTAGTAGAGAAGAATAAAGAAAGATATTGTGGTATTTGTAGCTCGGTGTATCAATTGTCAGCAGGTGAAATTTGAGCATCAGAGACCAGGTGGATTATTTCAGCAGATGGTTATTCTTGAGTGGAAGTGGGAGAGGATCACTATGGACTTTGTTGTTGGACTTCCACGGACTTTGAAGAAGTTCGATGCTATTTGGGTGATTGTGGATCGGCTGACCAAGTCCGCGCACTTCATTCCTATCTGTACTACCTATTCTTCAGAGCGTTTAGTAGAGTTATATATCCGAGAGATTGTTCGATTGCATGGTGTTCCGGTTTCTATCATTTCAGATCGGGGTACTCAGTTTACTTACCAGTTTTGGAAGTCTGTTCAGCAAGAGTTGGGTACTCAGGTGGATTTGAGCACAGCTTTTCACCCTCAGACGGACGGGCAGTCCGAGCGTACTATTCAGATATTAGAGGACATGTTGCATGCTTGTGTTATTGATTTCGGAGGTTTATAGGATAAGTTTCTACCGCTTGCAGAGTTTGCTTACAACAACAGCTACCAGTCGAGTATTCAGATGGCTCCATATGAGGCTTTGTATGGGAGGCGATATAGATCTCCAGTTGGTTGGTTCGAGCCCGGCGAGGCTAGGCTATTGGGGACAGATTTGGTTCAGGATGCCTTAGAGAAAGTGAAGGTGATTCAGGAGAGGCTTCGTACAGCGCAGTCACGTCAGAAGAGTTATGCGGACCGGAAAGTTCGAGATGTGTCCTACATGGTTGGTGAGAAGGTCTTGCTGAAGGTTTCACCCATGAAGGGTGTTATGAGATTTGGAAAGAAAGGAAAGTTGAGTCCACGATTCATTGGACCTTTTGAGGTACTTAAGAGGATTGGGGAAGTGGCCTATACGCTTGCTTTGCAACCCAGCTTGTCGAGTGTGCATCCGATATTTCATGTTTCTATGCTCGGAAGTATATTGGGGATCCGTCTCATGTTTTGGACTTCAGCACGGTTCAGTTGCATGATGATTTGACCTATGATGTGCAGCTAGTAGCAATTTTGGGTCGTCAGGTTCGAAAGTTGAGGTCAAAGGATATAGCTTCAGTAAAAGTGCAGTGGAGAGGTCAGCCCATGGAGTAGGCTACCTGGGAGACCGAGCGGGAGATGCGAAGCAGATATCCTCACCTATTTGAGGCTTCAGGTATGTTTCTTGACTCGTTCAAGGACGAACGCTTGTTTAAGATGGGGAGGATGTGATGACCCGACCAGTCATCTCATGAGTTACCTCTCCATTGCCCCCTATTTTAGCTATTTTACGCTTCGTTATCCGTGTTTTGTTTTTGTGATCGGGTTGATTAGTTCGAATTCGGAGAGGATTTGGTATGAAATGAGACACTTAGTCTCTTTTAAGAAGGCTTAAGTTGGAAAAGTCAACTGGATGTTGACTTATATGTTAGAAGGCTCGAAAGTGAGTTCTGATGGTTCGGTTAGCTTCGGGAGGTGATTTGTGATTTAGGAGCGCGATCGGAATGGGTTTTAGAGTTGTAGAGAAGATTTAGGCTTAAATTGGCGAAGTTGATATTTTGGCGGTTCCGGTTGATAGGCGAGATTTTTATATAGGGGTCGGAATGGAATTCCGAGAGTGTCAGTAGCTTCGTTATTTCATTTGGGATGTGTGTGCAAAATTTTAGGTCATTCGGACGAGATTTGATAGATTTTTCGATCGAAAGCAAAATTTAAGAGTTCTTGGAGTTCTTAGGCTTGAATCCCCTGTTAAATTGGTGATTTGATGTTGTTGTGAGCATCCCAAGGTTTTGAACAATTTTAAACGATGTCATCAGATGTGTTGGTACAATTGGTTTGAAGTTCCGGGAGTTCCGGGTAGGTTCCAGGATGTTTTAGGCCAAAATCATAGCTGTAGCAGGTCTAGAAGGGTTGCAGGCCTCAGAACCCACCCGCGCGGACCACACAAAAGTAAGTGCGGTCGCGGTATGTGCTGTCCGGACCGTACAAAATGAAGTGCGGCCACGGTGGTTTTGTGCGGGCCGTAGTGGTTTTGTGCGGACCGCAGTGCTTTTGCAGGGACCACGGTGGTTCTGTGCGGACCGTGGAGGCTGAGATCTGAGGGGGTACTCTAGAGAGCTCGGATTTTGGTGATGTTTCGAAGATTTTTCAAGAAATTCATCGTGGTAAGTGATTCTAACTCAGATTTGGCTAGAATACATGAATCTATCATTGGATTCATCATTTAATTCATGATTTGAGATGGAATTTGGGAAGAAAATTGTGAAACATTTCAAAAATATAAAATGATGATTTGAAGGACCAAATGGTATCAGAATTGGATAATTTTGGTACGGTTAGACTCGTAAGGCTATGAGGATTCTGAAAATGTAAATTTTACCCGATTCCGAGACGTGGGCCCGGGGCTCGGGTTTTGCTAATTTCGGAATTTTTGATATTTTCGAATGTTTTCTCTTGGGCTTTGTTCACTTAGCATATTGTGACGTATTCTTTCTGATTTTGGATAGATTCGATGCGCGTGGAGGCCAATTCGAGGGGCAAAGGCATCGCAAGCTAGAGAATTAGCCGGTTCGAGGTGAGTAATGATTGTAAATGATGTCCTGAGGGTTTGAGACCCCCGTTTGCACATCGTAGTGCTATATTGAGGTGAGACACACGCTGGATGATGAGCGTGAGGTCTTTTACTACTGGGGATTGTGACTTGGTCCGTCCCGATTGATGATTTTTACCGCATATTTGACTGAAATTTATCTGTTATCATCATGATTTGGGCTGATTGCCATATTTGGGCTTCATGCCAACTATTTGGACCCTTCGGGGATTTTTATCACTGTTTTCCTTACTGTTTGACTTATTATTTGAACTCAGTCCTGTTGATATCTATTATTTTACAAACTCAACCACTTTTAATCAGATTTGAAACTTAAAAGATATGTCTACATCATGTTTTGGGCTGAGAACTATTGTTTTACTAATGCCCAAGGTACTTGTGATGATTTTTGGACTGAGTGAGGCCGAGGGCCATATGTGAGGATATGCTGAGTGATATGAGGCCGAGGGCCTGAGATACTTTATATGCCACGAGGTGGCTTGAGTGATGTGAGGCCGAGTGCCGAGTGATGATGCCACGAGGTGGCTTGATATAGCGCTTGGGCCGTAAGGGGCCCCTCCGGAGTCTGCACACCCACAGTGAGCGCGGGTACCCATTATGATCTGAGAGTGAGCCCGAGGGGCTGATACTGTTCTAAGTGATTGATACGGAGCCCGAGGGGCTGATACAGTACTGAGAGTGAGCTCGAGGGGCTGATACTATTCTGAGCGATTGATACAGTGCCCGAGGGGCGGATTTCTACTCGATATTTACCTGTTAAAATTTCCCGTTTTACTTGTTTTAAAAGGGATTTCATTTGACTTCTTCACTGATTTACTGCTTTAAGTAATTTTACCGCTTGATATGGAATTGCTTTGTGCCTTTACATGTTTTCATACTTTCAGTCATTATTTATAATTATTACTCACTGAGTCGGAGTAATCACATTACTCCCTGCACCATGTGTGCAAATTCAGGCATCGCAGAGTCCGCTCCTGAGTGTTGTTTCTCCCAGTCTAGGCAGTGATTCGGAAACTACGAGGTAGCTGTTGGCATTTGCAGCCCCGTGCCTCCTTATCTTATCATTTTCATGTTTTTAGATCTATTGTATCGAATTTAGTGTTCGGTAGACTTGTATCCGGATTTCTTAGTTGCTCATGACTTGTGACAACCCAGTTTGGGCTGTGTCGGAATGGTTCTTACTGAGGTTATCGTTAATTCCGCAAATTATGGATATTATATCATGCTTTAGAAATATTTATGATATTTAATTGTTTAAAAGAGGTGTTCCGTTTTGGTCTGGCTGGCCTTGTCTTCATGAGAGGCTCCATCACGATCGGGTTCGGGAATTGGGTCGTGACAATGGTTCCTCAGACTTACTCTTCGCGAACGCACTCCCTCTATCGCGAACGCGATGAACAACTCGACCTCAAACCCAGCTGACCAATTTCCTCTACGCGAACGCGCTGCCCTTCTCGTGAATGCGATGCACGAACATCCAGCCCTTCGCGAATGCGGAGCCTTCCTTGCGAACGCGAAGGCTAAAATCATCTGCCTTCTCAACTAACCCTTCGCGAACGCAAAGGTCAAATTCTCTGCAACACTTCAGTAATTTTTTTGCAATTTTAAAAAACAAGAAATGATCCGATTGACTACCTGAAACTCCCCCGAGGTCCTCGGGACCTCAACCAAAGGACCAACATATCCCAAAACCTTATTCAAACTTGTACAAATCTTCAAAACACCTCAAACAACATCAAATCAACCAAAATACATCGGATTCAAGCCTATGTTTCCAAAATCTCCCGAATTCTGTTTTTGATCAAAAACCCAACCACACCACCTCCGAATGACATGAAATTTTGCACACACATCCCAAATCACACAATGGAGCTACTGCAACTCTCAAAATTCCATTCTGACCCCTATATCAAAATCTCGCCTACCTATCGGAAATCGCAGAATATCAACTTCGCCAATTATAGCCTAAATCTACTCTGAATCTCCAAAACTCCTTCCTATCATGCTCCTAAGTCTCAAATCACATCCCGAAGCTATTCGAACCATCAGAACTCACATCCGAGCCCTCTAACATATAATTCAACATCCGATTGACCTTTCCAACTTAAGCTTCCTCAAAAGAGACTAAGTGTCTTAAACTTTACCAAATTCATTCCAGATTCGATCCGCCCAACCCGATACCACATAACACGGATAAACAAAGCATAAAGAAGAAAAAATGGGGGAAACAGAGCGGGGGTCGTCACATATATCTGTTTGGAAATTGATTCATCAGCTTATAACTTACTTAGATGCATCGTTGAATATTAAAAACAAAAATTCAGGCCTATATATATATATATATATATATATATATATATATATATATATATATATAAGGGTTGGGTTCTTTTGGGGATTGATAGACTTGTTAAGATCCTTATCAGTATATATAATTTATCATCAAATATATCTGTTTGGAAATTGATTTATCGACTTATAACTTACTTAGATGCATCGTTGAATATTAAAAATAAAACGTCTGACATATATATATAAATATATATAATGGTCGGGTTCTTTTAGGGATTGATAGACTTGTGAAGATCCTAATTAGTATATATAATTTATCATCAAATATATCTGTTTGGAAATTGATTCATCGACTTATAACTTACTTAGATGCATCGTTGAATATTAAAAACAAAACGTCTCACCTATATCTATATATATATAGATAAGGGTCAGGTTCTTTTAGGGATTGATAGATTTGTGAAGATCCTAATTAGTATATATAATTTATCATCAAATATATCTGTTTGAAAATTGATTCATCGACTTATAACTTACTTAGATGCATCGTTGAATATTAAAAACAAAACGTCTGACCTATGTATGTATGTATGTATATATATATATATATATATATATATATATATATATATATATATATATATATATATATATATATATATATATATAGATAAGGGTCGGGTTCTTTTAGGGATTGATAGACTTGTGAAGATCCTAATTAGTATATATAATTTATCATCAAATATATCTGTTTGGAAATTGATTCATCGACTTATAACTTACTTAGATGCATCGTTGAATATTAAAAACAAAATGTCTGACCTATATCTATATATATATAGATAAGGGTCAGGTTCTTTTAGGGATTGATAGATTTGTGAAGATCCTAATTAGTATATATAATTTATCATCAAATATATCTGTTTGAAAATTGATTCATCGACTTATAACTTACTTAGACGCATCGTAGAATATTAAAAACAAAACTTATAACTTATTTAGATGCATCGCTAAATATTAAAAACAAAACGTCTAACCTATATCTATATCTATATAGATAAGGGTCGGGTTCTTTTAGGGATTGATAGACTTGTGAAGATCCTAATTAGTATATATAATTTATCATCAAATATATTTGTTTGGAAATTCATTCATCGACTTATAACATACTTAGATGCATCGTTGAATATTAAAAACAAAACGTCTGACCTATATCTATATCTATATAGATAAGGATCTCTCTCTCTCTCTATCTCTCTCTCTCTCTCTCTCTCTCTCTCTCTCTCTCTATATATATATATATATATATATATATATATATAATATAACACGCTTCGTTGTACTATTTTAACTACATATATAGTATGTCATAGTATATGTTAGTGTATTCATCCCTTTTACTACAAAAGTGTTAACGGTAACATTTATATTATTTAGATAGTAAATATAAAAGTGATTTTAAATTTTGAACAATGTTGACCTAATAACCGACCAACTTTGGTCGGTTAGTTTCCAGAAATTAAAGTATAGCGACCAAAGTTGGTCGGTAAATGTTTCCCCCAGTATTAACCGACCAACTTTGGTCGGTAATTTTAAATAAGATTTTTTTACATTTTATAAAATAATTTTGTCACTATCAACCCGGATTTTCCACCCTCGGAATTCGAACCATCAAAACTCACATCCGAGCCCTCTAACATATAATTCAACATCCGATTGACCTTTCCAACTTAAGCTTCCTCAAAAGAGACTAAGTATCTTAAACTTTACCAAATTCATTCCAGATTCGATCCGCCCAACCCGATACCACATAACACGGATAAACAAAGCATAAAGAAGAAAAAATGGGGGAAACAGAGCGGTAACTCATGTGAAGATCCTAATTTATCATCAAATATATCTGTTTGGAAATTGATTCATCGACTTATAACTTACTTAGATGCATCGTTGAATATTAAAAACAAAACGTCTGACCTATATATATATATATATATTATATATCAATCCCTAAAAGAACCCGACTTCAGGTTCTTTTAGGGATTGATAGACTTGTGAAGATCCTAATCAGTATATATAATTTATCATCAAATATATCTGTTTGGAAATTGATTTATCGACTTATAACTTACTTAGATGCATCGTTGAATATTAAAAATAAAACGTCTGACATATATATATAAATATATATAATGGTCGGGTTCTTTTAGGGATTGATAGACTTGTGAAGATCCTAATTAGTATATATAATTTATCATCAAATATATCTGTTTGGAAATTGATTCATCGACTTATAGCTTACTTAGATGCATCGTTGAATATTAAAAACAAAACGTCTCACCTATATCTATATATATATAGATAAGGGTCAGGTTCTTTTAGGGATTGATAGATTTGTGAAGATCCTAATTAGTATATATAATTTATCATCAAATATATCTGTTTGAAAATTGATTCATCGACTTATAACTTACTTAGATGCATCGTTGAATATTAAAAACAAAACGTCTGACCTATATCTATATCTATATAGATAAGAGTTATTACCTATATCTATATCTATATAGATAAAGGTCGGGTTCTTTTAGGGATTGATAGACTTGTGAAGATCCTAATTAGTATATATAATTTATCATTAAATATATTTGTTTGGAAATTCATTCATCGACTTATAACATACTTAGATGCATCGTTGAATATTAAAAACAAAACGTCTGACCTATATCTATATCTATATAGATAACTCTCTCTCTCTCTCTCTCTCTCTCTCTCTCTCTCTCTCATATATATATATATATATATATATATATATATATATATATATATATATATATATATATATATAATATAACACGCTTCGTTGTACTATTTTAACTACATATATAGTATGTCATAGTATATGTTAGTGTATTCATCCCTTTTACTACAAAAGTGTTAACGGTTACATTTATATTATTTAGATAATAAATATAAAAGTGATTTTAAATTTTGAACAATGTTGACCTAATAACCGACCAACTTTGGTCGGTTAGTTTCCAGAAATTAAAGTATAGCGACCAAAGTTGGTCGGTAAATGTTTCCCCCAGTATTAACCGACCAACTTTGGTCGGTAATTTTAAATAAGATTTTTTTACATTTTATAAAATAATTTTGTCACTATCACGACCCGGATTTTCCACCCTCGGAATTCGTGATGGCGCCTACTAGTGAAAGCTAGGCAAGCCAATCATTCCAAATATTTTACCTTTTCTATTTTTAATCCTTTAACAGTTATGAATTAACATTATATAAACAGCGGAAATAATAAAGCAGAAGAATGAAATATAACAATTTAGTAATAATACTGATACCAATCCATAACATAAGCCACCCAGAACTGGTGTCACAATCTCACAGACTAACTAAGAATTCTATAAATAGTGGTTTGAAAGATAAACACAAAGTTGTCTCTGAAATACATGAAAGAAACAGATTGGAACGATAGAAGGAGATGCCAAGGCCTACGGACGCCTGCAGGACTACCTCGGGTCGCCTGATGTACTGAAGGCAGCAACCTTACTGAGGTCTGAAAGCTGCAGCACCGGGATCTACACACAGTGTAGACTGTAGTATCAGCACAACCGACCCCATATATTGGTAAATGCCTAGCCTAACCTCGGCCAAGTAGTGACGAGGCTAAGACATGACTACCAAATAAAACTGTGCAGTTAAATCATATATAGCAGAAAAATAAAGGCAGAAATTTACAGTTAAAGATGGGAGGGGGGAAACATGATATGGGGAATATCAGGTAACAACAGAAAAACCAATAGAGGAATGTAAAGAAAACCATAATTCAATTATCAACAAGAATCAAGAGCTCAATAACACGTGCACAGCATCACCCTCCGTGCTTTTACTCTTATCCTCACCATAAAAATCAATAGAATTGGCACAACATCACCCTTCGTGCTTTTACCTCACATAATCATGGCACAGAATTATCCTTCGTGCATTATCACTCATATTATGGCACGACATTGTACATCGTGCGGCACGACATTGTACATCGTGCGGCACGACATCACCCTTCATGCTTTACACTCTTCCTCACCCAAGCAACAATCACAAAGCAATTTGGGCAATGGAATCAATAATATCATAAAAAATCCCGGCAAGGGAACAATAGCATAACAACAATATCCCGGCAAGGGAAACAATATCATGAGTAATAACATCCTGGCAAGGGAGATAATATCAAAAGCAATAACATCCTGGCAAGGGAGACAATATCATAAACCTCTTCTCTTTTCCACAATTACTTCACAACTCAATTCTCAACTTGAGCCAACGCTCTACAATGTTCAATTACCAATAATACTTCCACAAGCCTTGTTCAACAATTGAAATAATCATATAAATCATGAACAATACGAAACTGAGTCACATTAGTCATAGTATAAGACTTACGGGCATGCTTGACATCAACGTATAGATACTCGTCACCACACCTATACGTCATACACAACAATTAAGACATAGCAAATAGGACACAACTCCTAATCCCTCAAGCTAAGGTTAGACCAAAAACTTGCCTCAATGCTACGGACACAATTCAAGCCTCAACTATCGCTTTACCTCTTGTTTCCACCACCAATTCGCTTGTATCTAGCCACAATTTACTTAACAATATCAATAAATGCTAAATGAATCAATTCTAATGCATGAAAATAGGTTTTCTAAAGATTTCCCCAAAAGTCAAAAATTGACCCCGGGCCCACATTGTCAAAACCCGAGGTTCAAACCTAAAACCCGATTACCCATTCACCCACGAACTCAAATATATAATTTATTTTGAAATCGAACCTTAAATCGAGGTCCAAATCCCCAAAATTTAAAAATACCAAAGTTCTACCCAAAACACCCAATTTCCCCCATGAAAACCCTTGATTTTGAATTGAAATCATGTGAAAAGATGTTATAGATTAAAGAAAATGAGTTAGAAATGACTTACAATCGATTTGGAGAAGAACTTCTCTTTGGAAAATCGCCCAAGAGAGCTTAGGGTTTGATGGAGTTTAAAATGAAGAATTTTCAGCTAAGTTCTAATTTGCACAGGCGCAAATATCGCATTTGCGATGTATGTTCACAAATGCGAACTCGCAATTGCGGCCAAAGCTTCGCAATTGCGAAGGAAGGCCTGCCTCTACTTTCTTCGCAAATGTGAACAACTGTTCGCAATTGCGGTGCCTGCTAAGGTCGCATTTGCGACATAAGCCTCGTGAATGCGAAGGTTCCCTGCCCCAGCCCACCATCGCAATTGTGATATTTCTTCGCAAATGCGAGCTCGCATTTGCGAGCCAAGAGTCGCAATTGCGAAGCCTGCAGACCTGCAACACAACATCAGTTTTCCTAAGTCCAAATTTACTCTGTGGCCTATCCAAAACTCACCCGAGCCCTCGGGGCTCCAAAACAAACATGCACACAAATCTAAAAACAACATACGGACTTGCTCGTGCAATTAAATCATCAAAATAACATAAATAACTATGAATTAAACCCCAAATTCATGAACCACTCAAGAACATCTAAATTTTAAATTTCTCAAATAAATGTCCGATTTATACCAAATGAACTCTGATTCTTACCAAACTTTACAAATTCAACTTAATTATTATTTCAAACTTGTACCGGGTTTCAAAACCAATATATGATCCCGATACCATTAATTTTTGTGACGACCCGGCCGGTCATCTTAAGAATTAACGCCTCAATCCCCTATTAACTGCTTTCCCCAAGTTTATTTCTGCTAATTTGATTTGCCGGGATGTTTGGTTTTGAGTTTCGGAGAGTTTTGGGACACTTGGTCCCTAAATGAGAGCTTAAATGTTGGAAAGTTGACTGTAATCAGAACAGTGTGAAGACGGTCTCAGAATGGAAATCCGATGGTTCTGTTAGCTTTGTTGGGTAATTTTGGGGTTAGGAGCGTGTTCAGATTGTGCTTTGGAGGTCCGTAGCTAATTTAGGTTTGGAATGCCGAAAGTTAAATTTTTTGAAGTTTCCGGTTCGATAGTGAGATTTTTATCCGATTGTCGGAATGGAATTCCAGAAGTTGGAGTCCGTAGTGTTTAATGTGACGTGTGTGCAAAATTTCAGGTCATTCAGACGAGGTTTGTTACACTTTTTGATCGAAAGCGTATTTTGAGGAAATTTGGAGTTCTTAAGCTTAAATCATTGGTTAATTCGAGGTGTCGATGTTGTTTTAAGTATTTTAAGGATTAGTAAAAGTTTGAATAAGGTATTAGGTGATGTTTGTGCTTTTGGTTGAGATCCCGGGGGGCCTCGGGGTGATTTCGGATGATTAACGAGAAATTGAGGAACATGTTGCAGCTGCTGTATTTTTGTTGTTTCTAGTATTTTCGCATTTGCGGTTTGGGGACCGTAGATACGGAGCAGCAGAAGCAGCGTAGAGGCTGCAGAAGTGGAATTTGGTAATTCCTCAGGAACCGCAGATGCGGTGAAATGTTCGTAGAAGCGGAATTTGGGAATTTCTTAGGAACCGCAGATGCAATGAAATGTTCGCAGAAGCGCAACTACTCCTGCGATTATAGTTCCGCAGATGCGAAAGATGGCATTTAAATGAAATTCGTAGATGCAATGTTGTTTCCGCAGAAGCGGGACTGCAGATGCGATCCTAGGGCCGCAAATGCGGGAATCGCTGGGCAGAACATTTAAATAGTTGCCTTTGCGATTTTGAGCCATTCTTTCACCATTTTTCATCCGGGTTTGAAGCTTTTGAGAGAGATTTTTGATGAAAACAAGGGAGAATCTCTTGAAGGTAACATCCTTGACTTCATAACTCATTTTTATGTGATTAAAGACCTAATTAGTGGTGAGAAATTTGGAAAAAATGGGTAATTAGGGCTTGAGTTTAAGAGGCCTTTAAACGAGGATTTGAGGGGTCATTTGGACTCCGATTTCATTGTTCTAGTTATGTATAGACTCACAAGAGTACGAGGTTTCTGAAAATGTAAATTTAACCTGATTCCGAGATGTGGGCCCGAGGGATGTTTTGGTCATTTTACATAATTTCGCGTATTAGCTTAGAATTTAATTGTAGATTCTGTTGTTTGAAGTGTTATTTACAATATGAAATTGAATTGAATAGATTTGGGCCATTTGGAGTCGAGTACTCCTGGCAAGAGCGTGGTTTCAGATTGATTTTGAGCCAGTTCAAGGTAAGTGACTTGTCTAACCTTGTGTTGGGGACCTTCCCCGTAGGATATGATATATTTGATAATTGAAATGCCTTGTATGTGAGACGACGAGCGCATACTTGAGCTAATTGTTGAAAATCCGGTTTTTCCGTAAGTATTTCAATTGAGTTCTTTTTCCTGTTTTATTCTACTTGCGAATTTAGCCTGTTGCTAGCTTAGAAAAGCATGTTTAGTTGATTTAATTGCCTATTTTCCTAAACTGCCTTAAATTGCATTACGTGAAGCATGTTAGGCTAGAATTAATTATTTACTTGATACGGAATTTAGTTTAATTGGGTATTCTTGTGTTGCTACTGTGTGTTTTTACTTTGGGACTACGGGATGGCATCCAGGGGATCCCCTGTACGTATTTACGATCTGAACTGAGGTGCGGGATACCAAGAGATCCCTGGCACGTATATTGAGGATACCAAGAGATCCTCGGGATACTAAGAAATCCCTAGCATATAATTGAGGATACCAAGAGATCCGCGGGATACTAAGAGATGGATACGATGAGATCCCTAACATATATTAAGGATACCAAGAGATCCTTGGGATACCAAGAGATACCCGGATATCATCCTAGTTATGAGTGGTATTTCCTGGTGTTTGCCTTTATTTCTATTTCCATTATTGTACTCTTATTATCCTGTATAGATTCTTATTATAGATTCTCAATTGTGCTGCTTACCTTATCCTGTCATATTTATATTTATTTAATCTCAGTAGGGCCCTAACCTTCCTCATCACTACCCAACCAAGGTTAGGCTTGACACTTACTGAGTACCGCTGTGGTGTACTCATGCCCCTTCTACGCATGTTTTTCATGTGCAGATCCAGGTATCGCTACTCAGGCCTATCATCCTTGAGGAGGTGACTACTCTAGAGACTTTGAGGTACATCTGCCGCATTCGCAGACCGACAAGTCCCTTTCTATTCCTGCTTTTAGTAGTTAGCCCTTCTGTATTTTTCTGTTCTTATTAGTCATTCCGGAGTTAGAGCTATGTAGTATGGATCTTAGCTTGTGATTCATGGATTTCCGGGTCTTGGAATTATGTATTGGCATTGAGAGTTAAATATGGTGTAAGTCGAGCGGCACATTTAAACACTATTACTACTTTATTTATGTTTTAAATTGTTTTTCTTCCGCAAATTTTGGTTTTCTTTCGCAAATTAGGCTTACCTAGTCGTAGAGACTAGGTACCATCGACGGAGGGCGAACAGGGGTCATGACAAGTTGGTATCAGCGCTCTAGATTCATAGGAGTCATGGATCACAAGCCAGTTTATTAGAGTATCGCTGATCGGTACGGAGATGTATGTACTTATCTATGAGAGGCTATGTAACCGTTAGAAAAATTCCACTTCATTTGATTTCTTCTCATGCAAGATTTTTATATCCCAATTCTAAACTTCTATCTTCTATTCTCTCACCGATGGTGAGGACACGGGCTACCAGAGATGATCAGGCACCCGTTCCCCTATGAGTGTCACCAGAAGTCGGGGCCGAGGACGTGCACTTGGTGTAGCTAGAGCACTTGCACGAGCTGTCGTCGGGGTACCACCAGCGGTTCCAGCCGGAACCCATGCACCTGACACGCCTACTGCCACTACAACTCTAGCTCTTCAGGAGACTTTGGCACAGTTCATGAGCATGTACACCACTCTGGCTTAGGCAGAGTTGCTTTCCCTTGCTGCAGCTACATCTCAAGCCGGGGGAGGAGCATAGACTCCCACCGCCCACACTCCTGATAAACGAGTGCATGCTGAGAATGTCCCTGAGATTATTCCTGTATTGCCTGCAGTACCAGATCATTCCGAGGACAGGGCAGCGACTTTCGAGGAGGAGCAGCTGAGGCTTGAGAGGTTCAAGAAGTACAAGCCTCCTGTATTTAGCGGTCTAGAATCGGAGGATGCTCTGGGATTTCTGGATAAGAGTTACCACATTCTCTACACCATGAGTATAGCAGGATCTAGTGAGGTTTCCTTCACTACTTTCCAGCTTCAAGGAGCCGCCTATGAGTGGTGGTGCACCTATGAGTTAGACAGTCCGGATGAGGCTGCTTCACTGACTTGGACTCAGTTTTTAGATCTGTTTCTAAGAGAGTATTTTCTTCAGAGCCTCAGGGACGCATGGCGCGCAGAGTTTGAGCATTTGCGCCAGGTTGCTATGATTATCTTAGAGTATGCTATCCGTTACACGAGTTTGGCTAGGCATGCGCCAGCCTTGGTTTCTACTATTCACGAGAGAGTTTACCAGTTTATTGAGGGCCTTATTCCCAGCATCAGCTCTAGCATGGCTCGTAAGTAGGAGATGGATATTTCTTATCAGCAGGTAGTGATCATTGCTAGGAGGATTGAGGGTATGCATGCTAGGGAGAGAGAGAGGCCGAGAGGTCTCGAGAGTCAAACCATTATTCTAGTGCCTGTACCCCAGCTGCAGGTCATCATGGTAGGGGTTGTCTTGTTCATTCAGATCTTGCAACAACCAGTAGTGCTCTAGCTCCTTCTAGGCCTTAGGAGCCTTATTATGCACCTCCAGCTTCTAGCGCGCCTCCTATGCGAGGTGCTTTCAAAGGTCATTCTAGCAGACCTAGTCCGAGCTAGTCACAGCCACCACGTCCTCCCAAAGCTTGTTTTTAGTGTGGTGACACACATCATATGGTGAGGGATTGCCCCAGACTTGGTCGGGGTGCACCTTCACAGACTTCTCAGCCACAGCGTATCCCGTAGAGTTCTCAGGCTATGGTTACAGCTCCAGTTGCTACCCCACCTGCTCAGCCAGCTAGAGGTGGAGGTCGGGGAGGTAGAGGTCTCCCTAGAGGGGGAGGCTACGCCATATACTATGCCCTTCCTGCCCATACCGAGGTTGTTGCCTCCGATTCTGTCATCACAGGTATTATATTGGTTTGCCACAGAGATGCATCGGTTCTATTCGATCCAGGCTCTACTTACTCTTATGTGTCTTTTTATTTTGCTCCGCATTTGGGTGTATCTAGTGATCTTTGACTTCCCATGTTTATGTTTCTACTCCTATAGGAGATTCTCTTATTGTGGACTGCATTTATCGGTCATGTTTGGTTGCTCCTAAGGGTTTTGAGACCAGAGCTGATCTATTATTGCTCAACATGGTAGATTTTGACATTATCTTGGACATGGAGTGGTTGTCGCCCCATTATGCTATTCTTAATTGTCACGCCAAAACTGTGACGCTGGCTGTGCCAGGTGTACCGCATGTTGAGTGGAGGGATACTTTAGATCACGCTCCTAGTAGAGTTATTTCTTTTCTTAAATCTCAGCGTATGGTTGAGAAGGGGTGCGATGCATATTTAGCTTATGTGAGAGAGGTCAGTATTGATCAGTTGATTCAGTTCCAGTAGTACGGGATTTTCTCGATGTGTTTCCAGCTAATCTTCCAGGTATGTCGCCTGATAGAGATATTTATTTTGGCATTGATCTGTTGCCGGTCACTCAGCCTATTTCTATTCCTCCGTATCATATGGCTCCTCCTGAGTTAAAGGATCAGTTACAGGAATTTCTTGACAAGGGTTTTATTCGGCCCAGTGTATCACCTTGGGGTTCTCCTGTCTTGTTTGTGAAGAAAAAGGATGGTTCTATGCGTGTGTGTATTGATTATCGCCAGTTGAACAAAGTGACAGTTAAGAACCGTTATCCTTTGCCTCGTATTGATGATATTTTTGACCAGCTTCAGGGTGCACGGGTGTTTTCTAAGATTGATTTGCACTCAGGTTACCATCAGTTGAAGATTCGGGAGCTAGATATCCCGATGACTGCTTTCAGGAATCGGTATGGTCATTAAAAGTTCCTTGTTATGTCATTTAGGCTTACCAATGCCCCAACAGCCTTTATGCATTTGATGCACAGCGTATTCCGATCGTATCTTGACTCGTTCATCATTATCTTTATTGATGATATTCTGGTGTATTCCCGGTGTCGGGAAGATCATGAGAAGCACGTGAGGATAGTGCTTCAGACTTTGAGGGAAATGAAGTTATATGCAAAGTTCTCGAAATGTGAGTTTTGGTTGGATTCTGTGGCATTCTTAGGCCACGTGGTATCGAGTGAGGGTATTCAGGTAGATTTGAAGAAAGTGGAGGTAGTGCATAGTTGGCCCAGACCATCCTCAGCTATCGAGATCTACAGTTTCCTTAGCTTGGCGGGTTACTACCGTCGTTTTATGGAAGGGTTTTCATCGATTGCAGCCCCTATGACCAGGTTGACCCAGAAGGGTGCTCCGTTTCAGTGGACGAAAGAGTGTGAGGTGAGCTTTCAGAAGCTCAAGACAGCTTAGACTACAGCCCCAATTTTGATATTACCTACAAGTTCGGGGTCTTATACGATTTATTGTGATGCCTCGATGATTGGCCCCGGAGCGGTGTTGATGTAGGACGGTAGGGTGATTGGCTACGCGTCCAGATAGTTGAAGATACATTATAAGAACTACCCTGTTCACGACCTTGAGTTAGCTGCCATTATTCCCGCCCTGAAGATTTGGCACCATTACTTATACGGTGTTCCCTGTGAGATTTATTCTGACCATTGGAGCTTGTAGCACTTATTCAAGCAAAATGATCTAAATTCGCGCCAGAGGAGATGTTTAGAGTTGCTAAAGTACTATGATATCACTATTTTGTATCACCCGGGCAAGGCGAATGTGGTGGCCGATGCTTTGAGTTGCCGGGCAGAGAGTTTGGGGAGTTTGGCTTATCTACTAGCATCGGAGAGTCCTATAGTAATGGATGTTCAGGCCTTAGCCAGCCAGTTTGTGAGATTGGATCTTTCGGAGCCTAGTCGAGTTCTAGCTTGCGTGGTTTCTCGGTCATCTTTATTTGACCGTATCAGGGACCGGCAGTATGATGACCCTCATTTGCTTGTCCTCAAGGACAAGGTTCAACACGGTGATGCCAGATATTTGACTATTAGTGATGATGGGGTATTGAGGATGCATGGTCAGATTTGTGTACCCAATATTGATGGACTTTGAGAGTTGATTCTGGAGGAGGCCCATAGTTTGCGGTATTCCATTCATTCGGGTGCCGCAAAGATGTACAGGATTTGAGGCAGCACTATTGATGGAGGTAGATGAAGAGAGATATAGTCGAATTCGTAGCTTGGTGCCTCAACTGTAAGTAGGTGAAGTATGAGAACGGGAGACCGGGTGGGTTGCTTCAGCAGATAGATATTTCAGAGTGGAAGCATGAGAAGATCACCATGGACTTTGTAGTTGGGCTCCCATGGACTTTAAGAAAGCTCGATGCTATTTGGGTGATTGTGGATCGGCTGACCAAGTCCGCTCATTTCATTCCTATGTGTACTACTTATTCCTCGGAGTGGTTGGTAGAGATCTATATCCGGGAGATTGTTCGACTGCATGGTATTCCGATTTCTATCATTTCATATAGAAGTACTCAGTTCACATCACGGTTCTGGAGGGCCGTTCAGCAAAAGTTGGGTATTTAGGTGGAATTGAGTACAACATTTCATCCTCACACAGATAGACAGTCCAAGCGCACTATTCAGATTCTTAATGATATGCTTTGTGCGTGTGTGATTGAATTTGAAGGGTCTTGGGATCAGTTCTTTCCATTGGTAGAGTTTTCTTATAACAACAACTATCAGTCCATCGTTCAGATGGCACCATTTCAGGCTTTATATGTGAGACAGTGTAGATCCCCGGTGGGTTGGTTTGAGCCGGGTTAGGCTAGATTGTTGGGCACAGACCTGGTTCAGGATGAGTTGGAGAAGGTTAAGGTGATTCAGGATAGACTCCGTACAGCCCAGTCCAGACAGAAGAGTTACACGGACCAGAAGGTTCATGATGTTTGCTATATGGTTGGAGAGATGATTGTGCTTCGGGTTTCGCCTATGAAGGGCGTTATGAGATTCAGGAAGAAAGGGAAATTGAGTCTGAGGCTTATTGGCCCTTTTGAAATATTGAGGCGTGTTGGTGAGGTTGCTTATGAGCTTGCCTTACCTCCCATCTTGGTAGGAGTTCATCCGGTATTTCATGTTTCGATGCTCCGGAGGTATCACGGTGATCCATTGCACGTGTTGGATTTCAGTTCAGTCCAGTTGGACAAAGATCTATATTATGTTGAGGAGCCAGTGGCAATATTGGACACGCAGGTTAGAAAGCTGAGGTCAAAGAACATTGCATCGGTAAAGGTTCAATGGCGGGGTCAGCCGGTCGAGGAGACGACCTGGGAGACCGAGCAGGATATGCGCAGCCGTTACCCTCATCTTTTCACTACTTCAGGTATGTGTTTATGCTTGTTCGAGTACAAACGAATGTTTAAGTGTATAAGGATGTGACGACTCAACCAGGCATCTTAAGAATTAATGCCCCAATCCCCTATTAACTGCTTTTCGCAAGTTTATTTCTGCTAATTTGATTTGCAGGAATATTCGGTTTTGAGTTTCAAAGAGTTTTGGGATACTTAGTCCCTAAATGAGAGCTTAAGTGTTGGAAAGTTGACTGTAGTCGGAACAGTGTGAAGACGACCTCAGAATGGAAATTTGATGGTTTCTTTAGCTCCGTTGGGTGATTCCAGGGTTAGGAGCGTGTTCAGATTATGTTTTGGAGGTCCGTAGCTAATTTAGGTCTGGAATGCAGAAAGTTGAATTTTTTGAAGTTTTCGATTTGATAGTGAGATTTTGATTCGAGGGTCGGAATGGAATTCTGGAAGTTAGAGTAGCTCCGTAGTGTTTAATGTGACGTGTGTGCAAAATTACAGGTCATTCGGACGAGGTTTGATAGACTTTTTGAGCGAAAGCGTATTTTGAGGAAATTTGGAGTTCTTAGGCTTAAATCCTTGGTTAATTCGAGGTTTCGATGTTGTTTTAAGTGTTTTAAGGATTGGTACATGTTTGAATAAGGTATTAGGTGATCTTTGTGCTTTTGGTTGAGATCCCGGGGGCCTCGGGGTGATTTCGGATGGTTAACGAGAAATTAATGAACATGTTGTAGCTGCTGTATTCTTGCTGCTTCTGGTATTTTCGCATCTGCGATTTGGGTACTGCAGATGTGGAGCCACAGAAGCGGCGTAGAGGCCACAGAAGCGGAATTTGGAAATTCCTCAGGAACCGCAGATGCAGTGAAATGTTCGCAGAAATGCAACTGCTCCTGCGGTTAGAGTTCCGCAGATGTGGAAGCTGGCATTTAAATGAAAGTCGCAGATACGATGTAGTTTCCATAGAAGCAGGACCGCAGATGCGGTCCCAGGGCCGCAAATGCGGGAACCGCTGGGCAGAACATATAAATAGTTGCCTTTGCGATTTTGAGCCATTCTTTCACCATTTTTCATCCGGGTTTGAAGCTTTTGAGAGAGATTTTTGAGAAAAACAAGGGGGAATCGCTTGGAGGTAACATCCTTGACTTCATAACCCGTTTTTATGTGATCAAAGACCTAATTAGTTGTGAGAAATTTGGGAAAATGGGTATTTAGGGCTTGAGTTTAACATGCCTTTAAATGAGGATTTGAGGGGTCATTTGGACTCCTATTTCAATGTTCTAGTTATGTATAGACTCGTGAAAGTACATGCTTTATGAAAATGTAAATTTCACTCGATTCCGAGATGTGGGCCCTAGGGGCATTTTGGTCATTTTACATAATTTCGTGTATTAGCTTAGAATTTAATTGTAGAATCAGTTACTTGAAGTGTTATTTACATTATGAAATTGAATTGAATAGATTTGGGCCATTTGGAGCCGAGTACTCATGGCAAGAGCGTGGTTTCAGATTGATTTTGAGCCAGTTCAAGGTACGTGGCTTGTCTAACCTTGTGTGGGGGTCCTTCCCCTTAGGATATGATATATTTGATAATTGAAATGTCTTGTACATGAGGTGACAAGCGCGTACTTGTGCTAATTGTTGAAAATTCAGTTTTTCCTTAAGTATTTCAATTGAGTTCTTTTTCCTATTGTATTCTACTTGCAAATTTAGCATGTTGCTAGTTTAGAAAAGATTGTTTAGTTGACTTAATTGCCTATTTGTCTAAACTGCCTTAAATTGCATTACGTGAAACATGTTAGGCTAGAATTAACTGTTTACTTGATACGAAATTTAGCTTAATTGGGTATTCTTGTGTTGCTACTATGTGTTTTTACTTTGGGACTACGAGACGGCATCCCGGGAGATCCCCTGTACGTATTTATGATATGAACTGAGGTGCAGGATACCAAGAGATCCCTGGCACGTATATTGAAGATACCAAGAGATCCTCGGTATACTAAGACATCCCTATAATATAATTGAGGATACCAAGAGATCCTCGGGATACTAAGAGATCCCTGACACGTATATTGAGGATACCCAGAGATCTTCGGGATACCAAGAGATCCTTAGCATATATTGAGGATACCAAGAGATCCTCGGGATACTAAGAGATCCCTAGCATATAATTGAGGATAAGAGATCCTCGGGATACCAAGAGATCCCTAACATATATTGAGGATACCAAGAGATCCCCGGCTATCATCCTGGTTATGAGTGGTATTTCCTGGTGTTTGCCTTTATTTCTGTTTCCATTATTGTACTCTTATTATCCTGTATAGACTCTTACTGTAAATTCTCAATTGTACAACTTACCTTATCCTGTCATATTTATATTTATTTAATCTCAGTAGGGCCCTAACCTTCCTCGTCACTACCCAACCGAGGTTAGGTTTGGCACTTACTGAGTACCGCTGTGGTGTACTCATGCCTCTTCTACGTATATTTTTCATGTGCAGATCCAGGTACTACTACTCAGACCTATCATCCATGAGGAGGCGACTGCTCTAAAGACTTCGAGGTACATCTGCCGCGTCCGTAGACCGAGAAGTCCCTTTCTATTTATGTTTTTAGTAGTTAGACCTTCTGTGTTTTTCTGTTCTTATTAGATAGTACGGAGCTAGAGCTATGTATTATGGATCTTACCTTGTAATTCGTGGGTTTTCGGGTCTTGAAATTATGTATTGGCATTGAGAGTTAAACATGGTGTAAGCCGAATGACACATTTATACACTGTTACTACTTATTTCTATTTTAAATTATTTTTCTTCCGCAAATTAGGCTTACCTTGTCGTAGATACTAGGTGTCGTCACGATGGTTCACGGAGGGCGAACCGGGGTCGTGACAATTTCAAACATCTTTTCATTTTCAAAAAATTGTTATATTTTCCAAAAAAATAATTTTCTTTAAATCAACCCGGATTTCTCACCCTCGGGGGTCGTGATGGCACCTATTAATAAATGCTAGGCAAGCCAACTATTCCGATTTAGTTATCCTTTTCAAGTCTTTAAGTCCTTATAATTTCAAAACAACATATCAAAACAACGGAAATATAGTATCAATAACATAGCGGAAGACAAATTCTAATAATTTAACTTAATACAAACTGCAGAAGTCTAAATACAACTCTACCCAGAATTTGGTGTCACAATTTCACAGACTATCTAAGAATACTACAAATAAAGTCTGAATAGAAATACACGAATATGTCTCTGAATAAGTAAAAATAGAAAAGAAATGATAGAAAGAGACGCCAAGGCTAGCGGACGCCTGCAGGACTACCTCGGGTCGCCTGTTGTACTGAAGGCAGCAACCTCACTGCGGTCCAAACGCTCTGGTACCAGTATCTGCACACAGTGAGGATTGTAGTATCAGCACAACCGACCTCATGTGCTGGTAAGTGTCTAGCCTAACCTCGCCGAAGTAGTGACGAGGCAAGAACCAGACTAGCAAATAATCCTGTGCAGATAAATCATATATAGCGGAAGATAAAAGCAGATATTCACAGTTAAAGATGGGAAGGGGAAAACATGCTACGGGTAGTATCAGATAACAACAAAATACCAAAGTGGAATGTAAAGAAACCAGAATTTGATTGCCAACAATAATGAGGAAAACAAACATAGTATTCACTTTCATTTCTTCCTTGTTGCAGGCGTGCAACCTCATCCCACTTCATATATCTTGTTGCAGGCGTGCAACCCACTCCCATTTCATATATCTCGTTGTAGGCGTGCAACCCGATCCCATTTCATATATCTCATTGCAGGCGTACAACCCGCTCCCATTTCAAATATCTTGTTGCACGCGTGCAACCCGATCCCATTTCAAATATTTCTGTGGCGGTGTGCTACCTGCTCCAATTTCATATATCTTGTTGCAGGCGTGCAACCCGATCCCATTTATAAATAAACATCAATAAGAAAGAATCCCGGCAAGGGAGACAATATCATAAACAATAACATCCCGTCAAGGGAACCAACAATGATAATCAACATATTAAGCATGAATAAATCTCAACGGAGTCACAACAATTACAACAATAGACCCACGGGCATGCTTGACACCGACGTACAGATACTCATCACTATGCCTATACATCGTACTCCACAATAAACACATAGCAAATAAGACACAACTCCTAATCCCTCAAGCTAAGGTTAGACCAAACACTTACCTCAAACTTCCATGGCCAACTCAAGCCTCAAATTCCGCTTTTCCTTTAGAATTCGCCTCCAAATTACTTGTATCTAGCCCAAATTAATTTAACAACATCAATAAATGCTAAAGAAGTCATACTCAATGCTTAATTATAGGTTTTCTATCATTTTTCACAAAACGTCAAAAATTGCTTGGTCGAGACTCGACGTTCGGACCAAAAGCCGATCACCCATTTATCCACGAGCCCAAATATGCAATTAGTTTCGAAATCCGACCCCAAAACGAGGTCTAAATTCCAATTATTCAAAAAGCCCGAATGCTACCCAAATTCCTAATTTCTACAATAAAAACCAAAGATATTTGGATGAAAATTGATGAAATGCAATAGGAAATCGAAAGAAAAAGGTTTAGAATCACATACCAATGGTTTAGGGAAGAAATTGTCTCTTGAAAATCGCCTCAATGCTCTCAAATTTTGAAAATATGAAGTAAATGGGTTTTGCCCATTTTTGCTACTGTTTTAAAATGACTGGGTAGGCCTTCATCACGTTCGCGATGGGTCAGGCCCAGGTGACCATCGTGTTTTCATTCAAAGGCTCTCGTTCGCGGAGCTTCAGCTCCTAGAGCCTTCGCGTTCGCGGTCAGGTGGCCGCGTTCGCGTAGAACAAATTTGATATTCCTCCCCCAGGCCAATAACCCTACGCATTCGCGAGGGCTTGAACGCGTTCGTGAAGGGTAACTCCCCTCATAGCTTCGCATTTGGGTCCTAAGCTCCGCGTTCGCGAAGAACAAACTGGCACCTGATGAAGTTTGCCTTACGCGTTCACGAGTGGAGTCACGCGAACGCGAAGAACAAAATCTCTGTGCACCTGAGACAACAAAACTTGCAACTTTTCCAAATATAAAAACCTTCTGAAACCTATCAGAAACTCACCCAAGCCCTTGGTTCTCCAAACCAAACATGCATACTAACTCAAATATATCATATAGACTTACTCGTGCGATCAAATTGCCAAATTAACAGCTTTAACAACGAATTTAGCATCAAAATCAAAGAAAAATCTCAAGAACACTTAAGTTTCAAATTTCACAACCTAGGGTGTGATTTACATCATTTCAAGTCTGTTTCTTACCAAATTTTACAGGCTCAACCTAAACACCATATAAGACCTGTACCGGGCTTTAGAACAAAGATACGGGCCCGATACCATCAATTTCAAATACATTCAAATTTCCAAAAGCTCTTAAAATTTTAGTTAAACAATTTTCTTCATTAATTCATTTATCGGGCTTGGGATATCGGAATCTAATTTCGGGCATATGCCCAAGTCCCATATTTTCCTACGGACCCTTCGGGACCATCAAATCACTCGTCTGGGCCCGTTTACCCAAAATATTAATTGAAGTCAACTTAAATTAAATTTTAAAGGCCAAATTAACATTTTCATCTAATTTCCACATAAAAGCATTTTGGATATATGCCCTGACCACGCACGCAAATTGAGGTGAGGAAAAAGGAGGCTTCTAAGTCCTTGAAACACAAGAATTTACTTGAAAATCAAGTGATGATCTATTGGGTTATCACAGTCTGTTTACCAAGAATGTTGACCAAAGTCAACTTTATTCAATTTTAAAATCTAATTTCCATATTTTACTTAGTTTTCACATAAAAGCTTTCTGAAAATGCGCCCTGACTGTGCACACAAATTAAGGTGAGACAAATAGAGGTTTTTAAGGCCTCAGAACACAGAATTTACTTGCTACAGAAGTGATTACTATCACTCCTCCTTTTTACTACACCCGAAAGGAGTATAAGGGAGTTTTCTCCAATTTAAATGACCATCGAAATGGTATTATTTATATTAAATTCAGAGTCACCACTTGGGATAATTTATGGTGTTCCAAGTCACCGGTTTAAAATCCCGAATCGAGGAAGTTTGACTCTATTTACGGTCAGCGAACATAGAAATCCAGGTAAGAAATTCTATTAACCCGGGAGAAGGTGTTAGGCATTCCCGAATTCCGTGATTTTAGCACGGTCGCTTTGATTATACTTGGCTTAATCAAATTGTCTAATTACTCATTTTTAGAACCTATGTGCATTTGCCTCTTTTAATTAAGAAATTGTCTTAAAAAAGGTCACGTGTATGTGTACCCATTTGTTTGGCATGTCAAAAATCATGTCACGCGAATGTGTCCACAATTAGTAATGCTTTATTATTATTAAGAAAGTTTAGTCGAAGTTGCGCGAACGCGTACTCCAATTTGTTTTTAGGATAGTAATTATTTCACATGAACGTGTACACAATCACGATGATTTATTAATCTTACATTAATAATCATAAAGTAGACAACGACTAATTATCTTAATCCTCTACAACAATGCAGTACTATATTAATGATTCCTCATTTCTGGCATAAGAGACAAAAGATAATCTTTTCTATTCCCTAATTCTATATCTTAGTTAGATCTTGGCTGAAGTTTAGAATTAATAATGAACAAGAGATTCCACTATGGCAAGCAAAAACATTGACATGAAGAGTTAAAGATACAAAGCATTCTGAACTATACACAACTGGTTCGATATTGCAAGAAGCAAATACTTTAGCAATGAAATCAACGAATTTGCAAAGGAACACATTTGAGACTGATCAATGCTGTAGCATTTAGATATCATAAAACTGATAATTAAAGTATGACAAAAAATAGATTAATGAATGCAGAAATTCTTACAAGCATGCATACGCAGAACCAGATCCGGAACACTGAAACAAAACGCCTCGCCGAAAAAGGATGCTAAACGAAATTTTGGACTCTTTACTGTTTTTAGCTTCTTTTTTGTTTTCTTTACTATTTTCAAACTCTATCTCTCTCGTTTTGGATTGAAAATCATCGCCGACATTAGAGCGGAGGAGTCGTCAGCTGGTCTAGGTGATGAAGAGGGTGTTCGTTGTTAGAGGGTTCGTTGGTTTAGTGAGAGGAGCGACGTCGGCTGTGTGCTCTAGGGCTCGGAGTTTGTTGGTTAGAGATGAAGAAGAAGCCATTGGTTTGTTTAGGGGTGTTCAAAGGTTGAAGAAGAAGAACGCTTGGGGCGGGGGTCTAGGCCTAGGGGCAACGGCTAGTTTCTATGTGGAGAAGATAGGTCCTGAGGGTTTATGTGATGAAGAAGACGAGGTTCAAAGGGGGTCGTGTATTATAAAAATTGGCTCATCAAACGTCTAGGCTCTAGGTTGTTTTGTAGGTTAGGGGGTATGGGCCTAGGAATTATGGGCTAGGTCCGAAAATTACACTTAAAAGTGGGCTGTTTGAGCCCAAATTTTATTCTTACTCCGTGAACAAGACTAAAAATATGACCTCATTTACCAATTAATCCTACTTAAGTAAAAATAACTATTAATATAAGACTAATCGTTAAAACAAACCTATTTTTTTGGTATTTTCAAATATCATATTAAAAGATAAAAATGGAATTAGATTAAAATTATTGCAAAAAAATAAAATAATATTCCTAAAAATAAAGTGGAACTATTTTTATATTTTTGAATTTTATGTAAAGTAAATAAATTAAAAGTAACTATATAAAATGTTAATTAGCTAAATAAAAGAAAATATTTTTGTAATTTTTATTTTTGTGATCATTAAAGTAAAAGAGTCAAAACTATTTTAAATAGCAATATTTAACCTAAACTAAATATTTACGCTAAAAATATATATAAAATCTTGGGAGGGTCAAAAATCACATGTCTACAGCTGCCCCTCTTTAACTGGAAACACGAAATATTTTCAGACAAAGAACGACTAGACAGGTTTTTGACCCGACCCTTTTTTAGGGAGACCAAAAACTAAAATAAAGGAGAATGTGACCGAGCCCTAGTATCTGAGCTGCCTACATATCCTTGGCTATAAAGGAATCAGGCCACGTGTAGTTCAGAAGTCAGAACAGTGATGGAGTATACTGAGGTAGAGAGCCGGTCAAGCTGTCGTTCCGTCAAGGTTCTGGTCCGCGGTCCTGTTATTACATCAAAATCAAAAAAATGAAAAAGTCTAACTAAGCCTGTCAACTATGAGTTACAAGATTCCTATCTATAAGTCTTCTGAAGCTTGACCTTGAGTCTTGAATGGTTATTCATGCAAACTCTGATCTGAATCTTAATGTTTGTTAGCTGTAGGTGTTAGTTCATTCTTCCACGGCTTCTTCGGATCAAGACCGGACACGCCGTGCTCTTGACTTCAGTCATGTCTTGAGCAGTTGACATCTTTCATCTGCTTCTGCATTTGGATTCATTTCTTTTTTTTTCTTTTCTTTTATCATGGATTGAGACTACTTTTGTTGGTCATCTCGGACTATTGACTCGCATTCTTGCCGCGAGCTTCTACTACTTCTAACTTGAATTGAATTCTGAAATGACTTCCCTTGTTCTCCAGGTGGGCGTCTGCTACTGACTTGAAACTTGAAATAATTCCGAAGCGAATTCCCTTGTTCTTCAGGTGGGTGCCTGTAATCAAAACAACAAAACAAACAAAATTTTCTGCCCCAGTTTGCACTAGGAAGATTTGTAAATTGTTAGCAAAGCTATAAACCACTTGTGCTATTGATGAAATGATGAGAGTAAACTAAAGACTCGACTAGGATGTGCGTCTCCTGTGAGTAAAACCAAGAACATTTAACTAGCAAATACGTCTGCTAAAAATAAAACCTGAATGACACAGATTAGAAAGTGCGTCTACTACGGGTGAAACTTGAATGAACCAAACTAGGAAATGCGTCTCCTGCGGGTGAAACCTCAATTTAGGAAGTGCGACTCCTACGGCTGAACTTAAATGACCCAACTAGGAAGTGCATCTCCTAGGGGTGAAATCTTGATTTAGGAAGTGCGTCTCCTGAAAGTATATCCCGAAAAACCCAGACTAGGAAGTGTGTTTCCTACAACAAAATATAACTTGAAAACCCAAACTAGGAAGTGCGTCTCCTAGGGATGAAACATCAATGACTCAAACTAGGAAGTGCCTCTCCTAGGAATGAACTTAAATGAACCAAATAGGAAGTGCGTCTCCTAGTGGTAAAATCTCAATTTAGGAAGTGCATCTCCTAAAGGTATATCCTAAAGAACCTAGACTAGGAAGTGCGTCTCCTAAGGGTGAAATCTCAATTTAGGAAGTGCGTCTCCTAAAAGACCCAGACTAGGAAGTACGTCTCCTAGGGGTGAAACTTAATGACTCCAACTAGGACGTGTGTCTCCTAGGGATGAATTTAAATGACCAAAACTAGGAAGTGCGTCTCCTAGGGGTGGCATCTCGATTTAGGAAGTGCATCTCCTAGAGCAAAATATAACCTGACAGACCCAGACTAGGAAGTGCGTCTCCTGGGGGTGGAACTTCAATAACTCAAACTAGGAAGTACGTCTCCTATGAATGAATTTAAATGGCCAAAAACTAGGAAGTGCGTCTCCTAACAAGTATAACCTGAAAGACCCTACTAGGAAGTGCATCTTTTAATGGGTAAAACTTCAATGACTCCAAACTCATATGATCCAAAACTAGGAAGTGTGTTTCCTATAGGTAAAATTTCAATTTAGGAAGTGCGTCTCCTACAACAAAATATAACTTGAGAACCCAGACTAGGAAGTGTTTCTCCTAGTGGTGATGTGTGATCTTCTCAATAGCCTTTGCGTAAGCAGAATTGGGGCATTACACCTGAAATATTCAAGCTTCTAAGCTTTGATATGAACATAGCTTTCGTCCCTGTATCAGACAAAGAAAACTTGTGAGTTTAAACATGGTGGTTGGTTTGTTGCCTTGACTTTGAGAGGGATTGCTCCTTCACTTGCCATGAGAACTTTGATTTTACCTTGAAAGACATTACTTGCTTATTGACTAACCAATTTCTGTCACCTTTATCACATAAAATACCTCTGCTCCGTTTAGACCCAATACCCTCTATCTATTGCATTGCTCATGAACTGAGATTTACCGAACCTTTGCATTTCACATGAATCCCAAATCACGTTGATTGTTACCAACTCAGTGCGCATACTATTCTTTCTTGACTTATGTTGCTTTGATGTGCTATCCAAACTCCGCTTTGTGCAATTGGAAAGCTGGTGGCAAATTTTGAAGTCATTTCTCACTTGTTCTAACCAAACTGACTCAAGAAGAGGAAGTAAACAAAACAAAAGGAACAAAGTAAGGGACAATGGAAAGAGATGATACCTAATGAGAAAATTACGAAGTAGAAACTTATGAGAGGTGGATACCAACTCTAATGACCATGACATGTACCTTTGGATTAAGTGGCCTAATCTGTCAAGTAAATCTAATGCTCAACTCTTGTTGTACCTCTTTGTCATGAAACTAGGCTTCAATGCTCCGATTATCCTATCTGATTCATGATCCTTATTCGACTTGTAGTGCCCGAAGGTTTTCACCATCAAGCCTCTCTCATTTTGTTCTTTCTCTCAACCTACCGTCTCCTTATGGTGCCTGTGAAGGTTTTCACCGATAAGACTCTCTCATTTTGTTCTTTTTCTTTTATTTTCTCTGATTCTGTAGATGAAAAGGTATTTACCATAGTAAAAACATCATATGCTCCTGGCACGGCTAACTCAGCACTCTCAAAGGTTATCTAAGAGGTCTTTTTTGGACTGTAATGTGGCTTTTGGATAGGATTAGAAAGAAAGATATCATAAAGGCTCAAAACAACTAAGATAACAGGGTTAGTTTATTTACAACTTTAGGAATCCATTTCAAAACTTTTCCCCAATTTCTAAAACAAAATAATTTGATTCTAAGAACAACCGCCCGACTCTTGACTTCGTGGGATTAAGAAATATTTTATTTTGTATGACCAAACCGTAAGGCTGCCTACATATCTTGTGGTGACAAGAATCAGGTCAAACGTAGTTCACAAAGATAGTTTTGTTAATATTTTCCTTTTTTTTCCTTTTTTTTCTTTATCTATATTTTTCTCTCTTTTTTTGGAATTTTCCTTTTGGAATGAACTATATAAAATAAACCTATGGGTACATGAACTTTTCTTTTCCGTATGACTCTATCTTGATTCCAAAAAGGGGAAGTCAAAGAAATCAAATTAGGCTCAAAAGGGTATCGAATGGTATAAGTGCTTGGATCGCTAAAAGAGGGCCTCCCAATCCCTGAAAATGCCAAGTACAACACATGCAACTTGAAATGAAAAAGGAAGAGCACATACAACATTTCTTTTACAGCTTCGACATTGATATCACTGATATGCTTTCCACTTTTTTAGTGCCTTGTCAAGTATAGAACTCTCATTGGGTGATTTCTTCTTCACGATGGATACCCTCTGACTGTTTGGAGCAAACTCCCTTGACTTTATCTTGTAAATTGAGGTGTACTTGAACTCAAAACTACTTACTTCAAGTTGTTTGGACGCACTCTGTTGTAACAAATTCTTGTCGCCCTATTAACTTCCCAAACTATCTGCCCCAGTTTCACAAAATTTGGGCTTTAAGCGATCTCAAAATCCCTTTTCTTACTTCCCTCAAATGTCCCTATCATCTTCAAAATTGTTTCATTACTTCATGATTAGGCTAACTTTTAAGACCAGGCCTAGAATTATGCGTGAATGTCATATCACTAGAGTCAGCATGAAAATAACTATAAAAGGAAAAGAGAACTAAACAAACACTGACTAAAAATAACAGAAAACAGGAAATTGCATTAGACAGATGTTGAAAGGGTTTGAACAACAAAACAAGTAAAATAAGTTGGGGTTACAACCCTGGAAAAAACCTAGACAACACTAAACGAGCTACTACGACTAAATAAACTACGCAAAATAAAAGGATATAAGAGTTTGAGTCACAAGACAACATCCGAATTACAACCCTGAAAATAACCCGGACAAGAGAAATGACTACAAAATAAACCACCAAGACTCCTTCCCGGCTAGCCAAGAGATGAAGCGTCTTTCCAATTACCAAGCACGACATCTTAGCCACTGAGTTCCCCATCAACATTACTAGGACCTTCACAAGTCTCCATCATATTGACCTTAGCAAATTGCTTTTGGGTCCCTTTTTCCAACTCGTTCTTAAGATCAACTTCTGGAACCGAGACTGATAGCACTGAAAACTTTACAGCAAGTGGCCTTCCAAGGAACTCAAAAGAATTTTCATATTCATTTTCAGCACAAACCATGCCCACCTTATGCGTCTCATTATGAACAGGAAATGGACTTTGGCTAGTATCTGTTGCATATGGATTTTGCACGGTAATGTTACCAGCATCAACAAGCTTTTGGACTGCTCTTTTCAGATTCCAACACTTTTCTATGTTGTGCCTCGGGGCATTAGAGCAATATGCACACCTTTGAGAATAATCAAAATTCTTTGGAAGAGGGTTCGACAATTTTATCTGAATCGGCTTCAACATGTCCAATTGCCTCAGCCTTTGGAATAGACTGACATATGATTCACCAATAGGAGTGAAAGTCTTTTCTTTTTCCTATGGCCTTTTCATTTTGTACTATGGCCTCGGTTGGAACCTTTTGCGAGTAGGTGGTTGATATGTTTGAGGAGGCAGGTAAGATATTTGCGGAAATGGTGTAGGCCATCGCGAGTCTCGTCGGTGTGAATCATATGGAGGTGCATTATAGATAGAGTACTGGGAAGGTGAGGTATGACCTTGGGGATTTTGTGGAGGAAAGTAGCATTGGTGAGGATTATCTGGAGTACGAGGATATTCATGGGATCGGTATTGAGGCTGAAAGCATTTAGCAGGAATGGCCACTAGATCCTGTCATTAGCGGGGCTCAACAAGATTTTTTCTATCAATCAGAGGACTGTCCCGAGCAACTTTTTCATTCCATCTGAGCCAAAACTCCCCAAAACTTCCCTCGAGTTTCTTTTCCATCTGAGATAGGGAAGAGCGGTCTGGGATAATGTCTAGATTATACTGAAAGTGTCGAACAAAATCTTGAGCCATGTCATCTCATGCATGCCACTTATTGACATCTTGACGAGTATACCATTCCAAAAATTCCCCAATCAAGATCTCACTGAAATACGCCATCAAAAAATCATCTTTCCCGCCAGCACTTCTCATTTCACTGCAGTAACCTCTCAGATAGGTTATTGGATCTCCATGTCATATAAATTAAGCTTTGGCATTTTAGACACTTTCAGCTTTCTGGATAGCTCATCTTTCTCCACTGTCTTAGCAGGATTTGCAGACTTACCAAGAGGCTCAAAATGAGGAGCGTAAGAGTACAGACCCGAGGCCTTGAAAATTGGTTTTGGAGCATACTGGTGGACATCGAAGACTTTCAACACAGTCTCGCTAGAGGATCGAGGAAGAGTAGCTAGAGGAGGAGCTACAAGAGCATGAGTTGCCAAAGGAGTGGGATATGAGGTGTTTTTGGCAGGTAGAGTGTAAAAAGGTTGTGGGGAGATATCAACAGCAGTGTGAAACTAAATTTGTGATAGTGGTGGGATATTGCAGAGTTTTCAGTTTAGTTAGTGAGGAATGAAGGTGGAGGATGCCCCCTGATCCGGGCTTGGTATATTTTGGCCATTTGTCCTTTCAACCTTAAGACATCTTCTTTCAACTCAGATTCTGATTCAACAATTCCCTTAGACGGATCAATAACCCTTGTGTCCAAGTCTTTGCTAGCCATGCCTACCTTGCTCTTTGACCTTGTATTGTATGGAAGAGTTACCAGTTCATGAACCACAAACCAACCACCCTTTTGCTCAATGATGACAACAAGACGAACAAAATGGGGTCATCCTTTTAGCATTACGGCATTTAACAGCTAAAAATATCACATTGTGTGCAATGTACCTAGTAACAATTAATAGTTCTAGAATGACTTCGAGGGTCACAAGGTCACTTGGCATCATCCCTGTCACAACCCCGGTTCGGACTCCGTGAATCATCGGGACGACACCTAGTCTCTACGACTAGGTAAGCCTAAATTGCAGAAGATAAACCAAATTTCGGAAATTAAACGATTTAAAATAGAATTAGATTAATAAAACAGTATTTAAAAGTGTCGCTCGACATACACAATATTTAACTCTCAAACCAATACATACTTCCAAGACCCAGAAACCCATGAATCACAAGCTAAGGATATTATATAGTGGTCTAACTCTAGAATAGTCTAAAACAAGTAAATACAAAAGGGTTGTAGCTACAAGAGAGAATAGAGAGAGACTCCTCGGTTTGTGGACATGGCAGATATACCTCAAAGTCTCCGAAGGGTCGCCTCGCCTCAAGGATAGTAAGTCTGAGTCAAGGTACCTGGATCTGCACATGAAAAACATGTGCAGAAAGGGCATGAGTACACCACAATGTTACTCAGTAAGTGTTAAGCCTAACCTCGGTCGGGTAGTGACGAGAATGGTCAGGGCCCTACTGAGGTTAAGTAAAATATAAGGTCCAATAGTGCAGAACAGAACAATATAAATAAGTGCAGTAATAAAAGTATCACAAGATATAAAGGGCAACAAAAACTATTACAGAAACAAGGTAAACACAGAAAGATTGGTTCAGTATAAAAATAACAATCGGGGATCTCCCAAGATACCGTCCTGTAGTCCCAAATATACATAGCCAATGGATCTCCCGGGATCCCGTCCCGTAGTCCAACTCATGGTGCGTGGGGATCTACTGGAATCTTGTTCCGTAGTCCCAAATGTAAATACCCAGTATTGGGGAAATCTACCGGGTGCATTCCCGTAGTTCCATATAACTATGCAGGGGGGTCTACCGGAGTCCCACATCCGTAGTCCCAAAATAAACAGACAAGGGGGAGCTATCGGAATCCCACATCCATAGTCACAATGTAAATACACAGCAGCAACAGGAAAATATTCAGAAATGGCAAATTTCATATTAAGGCAAACAAGTAATTCTAGCCTAGTCTGCACAGAATTCAGGTAAGGCAGCTTGAGCAAGTAAAGCAATTAAGTCACTTAGACATTCTTTCCTAAGCTAACAACAGGCTTAATGGTGCAAGTAATAAAAACAGGAAAGGAAATATACTAGTAATTACTTAATGAAAACCGGATTTCCAACAATTATCACACGTACGCACTCGTCACCTCATGTACAAGGCATTTCAATTACCAAATATACCAAATCCTTAGACAAGCCACTTACCTCAAACTGACTCAATAATCAATCCGAAACCACGCTCTTGCCATGAGTACACGACTCCAAATGGCCCAAATATATTCAGTTCAATTGCATAATATAAATAACACTTCAAGTAACTGATTCTACAAAGAAATTCTAAGCTAATACGCAAAATTAGGTACAATGACCAAAATGCCCCTCGGGCCCATGTCTCGGAATCAGGTAAAATTTATATTTTCAGAATCCTCACACTCTCACAATTTCATGCGTACCAAAATTATCCGAATCTAAGGTCAAATTCCAATCAAAAGTCGAATTCTAGGTCTAAGAACTTTCTTCCAACTTTTCCCCAATTTTCATCTCCAATCCGAAATTAAATGATGAATTCATGTTTAAATTAATGGGTTACAAGAAAAAGGGAGTAAGGAATCGTTACCCAATTGATATCTCTGCAAAATACCTCAAAAGCTCGCTCAAATCCGAGCTCCCAAACTCTAGTTTTTATAAAAATGGCTAAACCCTCGACTTTGAAATTTTATAATCTACCCAGGTAAATCCTTCTTCATGAACGCGGAAGGACCCTCGCGTTCGCGAAGCTCAACTTCGCTTGGCCCAGATTTCTTTCATCGTGAACACGATGCCCCTGTCGCGAACGCAGTAGCAGCCTTCACCCTACTACGCGAATGCAGGACCCTCTTCACGAACGCGTGGGCATACAACCTCACAGCTTCACGAACACGGGTCCATCATCGAGAAGCGTTAAGCTTCCACCAGCCCCAGCTCCTCTTTGCGAATGCGAGACCCCACTCGCGAACGCGAAGAAGAAAACCAGAACTGGAGACCTGCTGCATTTTCTGCAAATCTCTAAGTCCAAAAATGACCCGTTGAGCATCCGAAACACACCCGAGGCCCCCGGGACCGCAACCAAACATGGCAACCAATCCTAAAATATCATTCAAACTTGTTACAACCTTCGGAACGCTGAAAACAACATCAAAACACCTATTTTTCATCTGATTCAAGCCTAAGAATTCCAAAAACTCTAAAAATACGCTTTCGATCAATAGTTCTATCAAACCTCGTCCGAATGACCTGAAATTTTGCACACACGTCACATTCAACACTACGGAGCTACTCCAACTTTTGGAATTCCATTCCGACCCTCGGATCAAAATCTCACTATCAAACCAGGAACTTCAAAATCTGACCTTTCGGTAGTTCAAGCCTAAATTAGCCCGAAATCACCCAACGGAGCTAACAGAACCATCAGATTTCCATTTCGAGGTCGTCTTCACACTGTGCCGACTATGGTCAACTTTCCAACACTTAAGCTCTCATTAGGGACTAAGTGTCCCAAAACTCTCTGAAACCCAAAACCGAACATCCCGGCAAATCAAAATAGCAGAAATAAATACGGGGAAAGAAGTTAATAGGGTATCGGGGCGTTAATTCTTAAGACGACCGGTCGGGTCGTCACAATCCCGATTTTGTTCATTTCAATCTTCTCTTTTCTATCACTTCTTGGCTTGCTCATTTTCCTTCCTTTTTTTTCTTTTCTGATTATCGCTCTTTTCTTTACTCTCATTTCTCACAACCCATAATTTCACCTCTCTTTTTTCTTTTTTTTCATATATTTTTGTTTTTTCCCTTTTTTTCTTTTCTTTTAATAAAAGAATGTTTCGATCGAACCCTATGTAGGCTGTCTACGTATCATGACGCTGCATGAATCAGATCTTTGCGTAGTTAGGGAAAAGTAATGGATAAATTAAACTAAAAATAAAAATCTTTTTTGGATATTTCATTTACAACTCTTTTCGGTTTTCAAATATAAAACAAGAAATACGGTAACGGAATACCCGACAAACTCAACTATACTAAGACAAACTCTAACACCGACTAAAAGAAACATTATTGTTGAACATGACTATAAAGTACAAGACAACATAGAAAAACAAACTCAAAACAAAAAAAAATCTCCTTTAGCCAACTCCTGAATGCAGCGATCCTGACTGGATGGTCCTGGGGTGTTCGTTATGCTCAAACTCCGGTAACTAGATCCACACCTATATGAGAAAACTAAAACAAAATAGAGTTAAAGATTTAGAACACTATGTGAGACAATAAAATTTCCTATCGAACACATGCAGGGCATGATTGAAGTTATTTTTGCAAAATGGCCTATGTGGCCAAAACGTTGCTAGAAGTGCAAACTCAACAAAGGTGACCTCTAAGACATGGAGAAATTACTTTGCCGAAATGATCGATTTTGTAGAAATGACCCTTGTGGACAAAAAGATGGCTAAACATACAAATCCAACACAATGGACCTTAAACAGAGTGAACATCTTGTTGTGGACTTAGAACTCTAAGACATGGGTCACTGAACCACTTTTACGAAAATAACCCCATTTTGCAACAATGGCCGATGTGGCCAAAAGCGGCTAGACATGCAAATTCGACAAGGATGGACCTTAAAGTAAAGAGACACCTAATTGTGGATTCAAGACTCTCCAAACAATTAAGCAAACCACTTTTGCGAATATAGCCATATTTTGCAAAATGGCCGATATGGCAAAAAATGGCTAGAAATGCAAGAATTGGCTACGACCCTCGAAGCCAAGAACCTAAGACTCACTAGGAAGATCGTACCCTATGTGGGTCGCCTACATATCCCGCCCCGAGAGACGAGAATCAGGTTCGCGTAGTTCGGGCAAATTGGATACAGGCGAGAATTAAAAAAATAATTAATTTAGAGAAAATATATTTTTGTCTTTTTTAAAAAATGATAAAACATGTAAAATATTTTTGGATTTTCTTTTCCCTTTTTGATTTTTTTGAAAAAATGATGGGGAAAATGCAAAATCTTTTTGGATTATTTCATTTTCATTTTTTTGGTCTTTTCTTGAAAAAGTGTGAAAGAAAATTATAATTGGATCCTACGTTCTTTATTTTCACACTTCACCCTCTTTTATTTCTTATTTAACTTTAACCATCATTGGTCCGGTAAATGACCCTTTTACCCTTGAAGATTGCAACATGTAGCACATAGGATGCATCAGCATGGTCTTTTATTTTTGGATACACTTGTCGTAGACGGACTCAACCCCTGTGTTGAGTCTCCTAAGTCAAATGCATGTGATGCAAATAAACGTTCCTACTAGTATCCAACATGAGGTTATGTTATTCTAAGTTTAAACCTGGGGTTTTGTTCTTGACCTGGCTTACCCGAGCAGACAACTCGAGCCGAAGAGGGGGCAACGTACTAGGAGCACGAAAGTCTACCCGACCTTGTTGCTGGACCAGCCTCGTTCTATTTGGTATAACTTCTAACAGAAAAAATGGGCCACGCGAACGTGTGCACCATATTTTTAGCAGACTCAGAAGGGAGGCGTAATAAGGCATTTTAATACAATTCAAACAATATCGAAATGGTAAATAAACAGCAACTAACAAATTAGGTCCACAAAATACAACAATATCAACAATAAATACAGCCAAGTAAAAATCATATTAACAAGCTCGAATTCTTGAACCCTGAACCAGAAGTTCTGGGTTCTTGTCCCCAGCAAAATTACCAAAGTTGTCATACCTCCTTTTTACTACACATTAAAGGGGTATAAGGGAATTTTTTCCAATTTAAATGACAATCGAAACGTGATTATTTATATTAAATTCAGAGTCGCCACTTGGGATAATTTATGGTATCCCAAGTCACCAGTTTAAAATCCCGAATCGAGGAAGTTTGACTCTATTTACGGTCTGCGAACACAAAAATCCGGGTAAGGAATTATGTTAACCCGGGAGAAGGTGTTAGGCATTCCCGGGTTCCGTGGTTTTAGCACGGTCGCTTTGATCATACTTGGCTTAATCGAATTGTCTAATTACTCATTTTTAGAACCTATTTGCATTTGCCTCTTTTAATAACTAAATTGTCTTAAAACAGGTCACGCGTCGTGTACCCATTTGTTTGGCATGTCAAAAATCATGTCACGCGAACGTGTCCACAATTAGTAACGCTTTATTATTATTATTAAGAAAGTTTAGTCGAAGTCGCGAACACATACTCCAATTTGTTTTTAGGATCATAATTATGTCACGCAAATGTGTATACAATCACTATGATTTATTAATCTCACATTAATAATCATAAAGTAGACAACGACTAATTCTCTTAATCGTCTACAACAATGCAGTACTATATTAATGATTCCTCATTTCTGGCATAAGAGACAAAAGATAATCTTTTCTATACCCTAATTCTATATCTTAGTTAGATCTTGGTTGAAGTTTAGAATTAATAATGAACAAGAGATTCCACTACGGCAAGCAGAAACATTGCCGTGAAGAGTTAAAGATACAAAGCATTCTGAAATATACACAACTGGTTTGATATTGCAAGAAGCAAATACTTTAGCAACGAAATCAACGAATTTGCAAAGGAACACATTTGAGACTGATAAATGTTGTAGCAATTAGATATCATAAAACTGATAATTAAAGTGTGAAAAAAAAACAAATAGATCAATTAAGCAGAAATTCTTACGAGCATGTATACGCAGAACCGGATCCTGAACACTGAAACAAAACTCCTCACCGGAAAAGGATGCTAAAAGAAATTTTGGACTCTTTACTGTTTTCAATTTCTTTTTTTGTTTTTTACTGTTTTCAAAACTCTATCTCTTTCGTTTTGGACTGAAGATCATCGCCGACATTAGAGTAGAGGAGTCGTCAGATGGTCTAGGTGATGAAGAGGGTATTCGTTGTTAGGGGGTCTGTTGGTTTAGTGAGGGGAGCGACGTCGAGTGTGTGCTCTAGGGCTCGGGGTCTGTTGGTTAGAGATGAAGAAGCAGCCACTGGTTTGTTTACGGGTGTTCAAAGGTTGAAGAAGAAGAACGCTGGGGGGTCTAGTCCTAGGGGTAACGACTGGTTTCTAGGTACTTAGGGTTTTTGTGATGAAGAAGATGAGGTTTGGGGGGGGGGGGTGTCGTGTATTATAAAAAACGGCTCATCTAAAGTCTAGGCTCTAGGTTGATTAGTAGGGCTTTTTAGGATAGAGGTATGGGCCTAGGAATTGTGGGCTAGGTCCGAAAATTAGGCTTAAAATAGGTTGTTTGAGCCCAAATTTTATTCTTTCTCCGTGAACATGACTAAAAATACGACCTCATTTACCAATTAATCCTACTTAAGTAGAAATAATTATAAAGATAAGACTAATCGTTAAAACAAACCTATTTTTTTTTGTATTTTCATATATCATATTAAAAAATAAAAATGGAATTAGATTAAAATTATTGCAAAAAATTAAAATAATATTCCTAAAAACAAAGTGGAACTATTTTTGTATTTTTGAATTTTATGTAAAGTAAATAAATTAAAAGTAACTAGATAAAATGTTAATTAGCTAAATAAAAGAAAATATTTTTGTAATTTTTATTTTGTGATAAAATAAAGTAAAAGAGTCAAAACTATTTAACATAGCGATATTAAACCTAAACTAAATATTAACGCTAAAAATGTATAAAATCTTGGGGAGAGTCAAAAATCACATATCTACAATGACCTTTTGGGTCATCACATTCTCCATCTCTAAAACAAACGTTCGTCCTCGAACGGACATAGAAAAGAAGTACCTGAGTCGAAGAAAAGATGGGGATATTGACTCTGCATATCGGACTCGGACTCCTAGGTCGCTACCTCAATAGGCTGACCTCTCCACTGAACACGAACATAAGGGAAACTCTTCGATCTCAACTGACAAACCTGTCGGTCTAGAATAGCTACCGGCTCATCATAGGACAAGTCCTTGTCCAACTAGACAGTGATGAAATATAGCACGTGGGATGGGTCGCCGTGATACTTCCGAAACATGGACACATGAAACACTGGATGTACGGCTAATAAACTCGGTGGCAACGCAAGTCTGTAAGCCACCTCTCGCACTCGATCAAGAATCTCAAACAGGCCAATGAATTGAGGGCTTAGCTTGGCCTTCTTTCCAAATCTCATCACGCCCTTCATAGGCGACACCCGAAGCAACACCCGCTCGCCGACCATGAATGGAACATCACGAACCTTACTGTCGGCAGAACTCTTTTGCCTGGACTGAGCTGTACGAAGCCTATCCTGAACGATCCTGACCTTGTCCAAGGCATCCTTTACTAGATCCATACCAAACAACCGAGCCTCTCTCGGCTCAAACCATCCAACCAGTGACCGACACCGCCTACCATATAAAGTCTCATAAGGAGCTATCCGGATGCTCGACTAGTAGCTGTTGTTGTAGGCAAACTCTGCTAAAGGCAAGAACTGATCCCACGATCCTCCAAAGTCAATGACACAAGCTCGGAGCATATCCTCCAAAATCTGAATAGTACGCTCGGACTGCCCGTCCGTGTGAGGATGAAATGTTATGCTCAACTCGACACGTGTGCCCAACTCACACTGAACTGCCCTCCAGAAATGTGAGGTGAACTGCATACCTCGGTCCAAAATAATAGACATAGGTACACCATGAAGACGAACAATCTCCCGGACATAGATCTCAGCTAATCTCTCAGAAGAATAGGAAACTACCACGGGAATGAAATGTGCTGACTTGGTCAGCCTATCAACAATAACCTACATTGTATCGAACTTCCTCTGAGTCCGTGGGAGTCCAAAAACGAAGTCCATAGTGATACGCTCCCACTTCCACTCAATCTCAATCTTCTGGAACAAACCACTAGGTCTTTGATGCTCGTACTTTACTTGCTGACAATTCAAACACCGAGCCACATATGCAACAATATCCTTTTTCATCCTCCTCCACCAATAATGCTGCCACAAATCCTGATACATCTTAGCGGCGCCTGGATGAATAGAGTACCGGGAACTATGGGCTTCCTCTAAAATCAGCTCTCGAAGTCCATCCACATTAGGCACACAAATACAACCCTGCATCCTTAAAACTCCATCAACTCTAACCGTAACATGCTTGGCACCTCCGTGTCGCATCGTGTCTCTAAGGACAAGCAAATAAGGATCATCATATTGCCGATCTCAGATACGCTCAAATAATGAAGAACGAGCGACTGTGTAAGCTAACACACGGCTAGGTTCAGAAACATCCAATCTCACGAACTGATTGGCCAAATCCTGAACATCCAAAGCAAGCGGTCTCTCACCGACCGGAATATATGTAAGAGTGCCCATACTGGCTGACTTTCTACTCAAGGCATCGGCCACCACATTGGCCTTTCCCGGATGATATAAGATGGTGATATCATAGTCTTTCAACAGATCCAACCACCTTCTATGCCTCAAATTTAGCTCCTTCTGCTTGAACAAATACTGTAGACTCTTGTGATCTGTGAACACCTCACATGACATGCCATACAAATAATGCCTCCAAATATTTAATGCGTGAACAATGGCTGCTAACTCCAAGTCATGAACTGGATAATTCTCTCATGAATCTTCAATTGTCACGAAACATAAGCAATGACCTTGCCATCCTGTATCAACACCACACCAAGTCTAATACGAGATGCGTCACAATAAACTGTATATGGCCCTGAACCTGTGGGCAAAACCAACACCGGTGTTGTAGTCAAAGCTATCTTGAGCTTCTGAAATCTCGCCTTACATTTGTCCGACAACCTAAACTGGGCCCCCTTCTAGGTTAACCTGGTCATCGGGGTTGCAATAGATGAAAGCCCCTCGAATGTGAAGGTCGCATTTGCGATATAAGCCTCGCGAATGAGAAGGTTCCCTGCCCTAGCCCATCATCGCAATTGCGATGTTTCTTCGCAAATGCGAGCTCGCATTTGCGAGCCAGGCTTCGCAATTGCGAAGCTTGCTGACCTGCAATACAACAGCAGTTTTCCTAAGTCTAATTTCTCTCTGTGGCCTATCCAAAACTCACCCGAGCCCTCGAGGCTCCAAACCAAATATGCACACAAGTCTAATAATATCATACGGACTTGCTCGTACGATCAAATCATCAAAATAACATCAATAACTATGAATTAAACCCCAAAATCATGAAATCACTCAAGAACATCAAAATTTTCAATTTCTCAAATAAAGGTCCGATTTATATCAAACGAACTTCGATTATTATTAAACTTCACATATTCAACTTAATTATTATTTCAAACTTGTACCGGGCTACGGAACCAAAATACGGGCCCGATATAATCAATTTCAAACATCTTTTCATTTCCAAAAACTCTTATATTTTCCAAAAAATAATTTTCTTTAAAAATTCATTTCTCGAGCTTGGGACCTCGGAATTCGATTCCGGGCATATGCCCAAGTCCCAAATTTTATTACGGACCCTATGACATCGTCGGATCATGGGTCCGGGTCCGTTTACCAAGAATGTTGACCAAAGTCACCTTTATTCAATTTTAAAAGCCAATTTCTATATTTTACTTAGTTTTCACATAAAAGCTTTCCGAAAACGTGCCCGGACTATGCACGCAAATCAAGGTGAGACAAAGAGAGGTTTTAAGGCCTCAGAACACATAATTTACTTGCAACACAAGTGATGATCTTTTGGGTCATCACAGTCACAACCCAAAATCCCTTCGAAGGAGTCGTGATGGCACCTAGTCTCTAAACTAGGTAAGTCTAACATTAACTAAAGTAACATTGACATTTACTAACTTCAAATTAAATAACTCTAAATAAAGCACAATTTCCAAAACAAGTGGTACAAGTCATAAGCCTTTCTAAGAGTAGTTATACAAAATAATTATAACACTGTTCCAAAACGAGAAGGAATCAATGGAACGTAAATACAAACGAAGGTGACTCCGACGCCTACGAACGTAGCAGCAGGTTACTGTAAGTCTCCACCGCGACGACCCATACAGCTACTATCGATCAATACCTGGATCTGTACATAAAAATGTACAGAAGTGTAGTATGAGCACACCACGGCGGTCCTAGTAAGTATCAAGACTAACCTCAGTGGGGTAGTGACGAGGAACAATCAAGACACCTACAGGTCAAATGAAATGAACAGAATATGATAATAAAATATCAAGATAAAGATAACAAGGTAATATCAACAGCAGAGAGAAATCAAAATACAAACAGTATGGACAATAAAGGGAGAACACGGGTAGTAACGAACGATAACAAAGTAATCAACACTGACATAATAGGGATAGAGACAAGTAAGAATGTATTCAAATAAACAAGGCAATGCCAACTCAATCAATCACATCATATCTAATACACAATCCCGACCATCTCAATCCTCAATTTCTCATATCATAAACTTAACTTCCGAACCTTTCGCACACACGGCACCTTGTGGCCACATATTTTCCATCTCACTTTTAACAACAAAATTCACATGCTATACAATACATAATGTCCGTACAAATGCACTCAAGGTATTCAAGAAGTCTCAGTTACATAATATAAAGTAAATTACAATTTCTAAACTAATTAGGAAAATTAGCGAGAAAAGATGATATAAATACAAAAAAAGATGAAGTTGTTTATTTTGAAATTATTTGAGTAAAGAAAGTACCCATTTCAATTAAAATACAACATCGAATGAATTATTACCTTTAACATAGGAATTAATAACTTAAAACTTAGTAGAAATTCCTTTTTAAGTAAAATACAACCTCAGACGATTTAAGGGAATATAATTGAGAAACTAATATAAACTCTGTGTAGTTAAACAATATACTAACTGAATAACAAATATTAAAAACTGAGCAGAAATGAACGGGAAGGGGAATCATGCTATGGGGGTTCCAACACAAAGAATCACAGCAGTAAAGGAACCTAAACAACTAGAACACTAGAACCGATAACAACAAATAAACATAGCAAACAGAAAGTGTACGGTATCACCCTTCGTGAATTTACTCTCAATCCTCACCATGCAATCAATAATAGAAATGTGCACGGCATCACCCTACGTGCTTTATCACTCTTCCTCACCATATGAATAATAGAAATATGCACGGCATCACCCTTCGTGCTTTATCACTCTTCCTCATCATATGAATAATGTAAATGTGCGTGCTTTATCACTCTTCCTCACCATATGAATAATGTAAATGTGCACGACATCACCCTTCGTGCTTTATCACTCTTCCTCACCATATGAATAATGTAAATGTGCACGACATCAACCTTCGTGCTTTATCACTCTTCCTCGCCATATAAATAATGAAAATATGCATGGCATCACCCTTCGAGCTTTATCACTCTTCCTCACCATATGAATAATGTAAAGTGCACGGCATCACCCTTCGTGCTTTATCACTCTTTCCTCACCCAAACAGTAGAAACAACAACATCCCGGCAAGGGAATCAAGAATAGAAATAATAAGATCCCGGCAAGGGAATCAACCATAGTAACAATAATATTCCGACAAGGAAAACAATATCATAAACAACAACATCCCGGCAAGGGAATCAACAAGTATATCATAAGGGTCATGGAAAAACCAAGAAGCAAGATAACCTCAACAAAACAACAAGACATAATGAGCACGTGATAAATACACCGGTAACCACAACAATTGGACAAGTAACATATTTGCACGAAGTCATAGAAGAACTCACAATCAAGAAGTATCCAAAATAATAAGGAAGTCAATCACTTCAATTAAGGTAATTAAGGGTCAATATAACACGTAAGAATTAGAGAAACGTTACAACATCATATGAAGCATATAGAGGTAATTTAAGCAATTATTAAACTCAGTCATAACAGGATACTTTCCACATAATGAACATAAGGACCTAAGAAACCTCAAGCAAATTTATCACAAATAAGTCCGAGCACACACTCGTCACCTCGCATGCACGTGCAACAATTAGCATAGAAGACTCAAATCCTAATGGGGAGTCCCCCACACAAGGTTAGGAAAGATACTTACCTCAAAGACGACAAACCGATACTCTAAAATTGTCGTGTTACAGTAAACCGTGTTATAGCGAACGCAAAGAGGAAATAGCAAACCGCTCCCAGCTCCTAATTTCTACTTCGCGAACGCGAGGGAACAGATGTGAACGCGAAGAAAAAGAAATCAGACCTTCACGATCGCGAGAGGCACTATGCGAATGCAATGAAGGAAAAAGGGGCAGACCAACAGAACCCTACGCGATCGCGACTAGAGCTACGCGATCGCGAAAGAGGGCAATAGACACCAGAAACCAGCAGTCTGAAGTTAAGAAAAAAAATCAGTCCGAACCAATCCGAAATTCACCCGATTCCTCAGGGCTCCAAATCAAATATGCACACAAGTCGAAAAATACAACACGAACTAGCTCGGGTGCTCAAATCATCAAAATAACTTCTAAAACTAAGAATTGGACACCAAAACGCATGAAAATCAAACTTAAACTTCAAAAACTTCTAGAATCACAACCGAGCATCCCAACCCTATCAAACCAACACCGAATGACGCCAAACTTTGCAGACAAGTCCAAAATGACATAACGGAACTATTCTAGCTCTCAAAATCGCATTCTGACCCCGATATCACAAAAGTCAACTATGGGTCAAACTTCTACATTTTCCAAACTTCAACTTTTCCAACATTCGCCGAAACGCCTCAAATTACCCTACGGGCCTCCAACTCTAAATCCGAACGCGCGCCTAAGTCCAAAATCACCATACAAAGCTATTGAGACCACCCACAACCCATTCCGGGGCCGCTTACTCAAAAGTCCAATTCCGGTCAAATTCTCACCATTTAAACTTCCAAAACTAGCTTTCTTCTTCCAATTTCCCTCTGATTCATCCGAAAACGGAATCCAACCATGCACGCAAGTCGATATACATAATATGAAGGTGTTCGAGACCTCAAACTGCCGAACCGGGCACTATTGCTCAAAACGACCAGTCGGGTCGTTATAATTTTAAATAATAACATAACTATTAAAAAAAATTAACTGGGTCCCATATTACTGACCAAAGTTGATCGGTAATGTGAAATTTTCTTTGACTAAACAAGTCTGACCATCTCAGTCAACTTGTTGACCACTTTGCCGACCAACTTTGGTCGGTAATTTATTTAAAATAAATATAAAATATTTTTCTATCCTTTACCAACCAACTTTGGTCGCTTTTGCGGACCTTCCAATTTTGGTCGCTAATTTCCGGATTTCTAGTAGTGGAACCATCAAAAAGCCATATTCACCGGACAAATGTATTTTTAACTAATTGAAAGCAATATTTTTTGTTCAAAGAGAAGTAAAAACTCCATATATTCATGGTTCTGTCATTTGTATTTGCCTAATTATCAATGATCATCATCAAGTTCTATAGAGCTAAGAACTTTAACCTAGGCGTGTGTGATTATTTTTTTAGCAAGTGTTGTTTAAATACATTAATCTTTTTGTTTTTTCATTTCACAAGTCACAATCATTTAAGCTATATATCCTATTTTCATATATATTGAATTTTATGCATCGGAGAACTATAAAATACGAAAATCATACAAATGATACGAAGTAAATATGAGATTGAAGTTGCATTTATTTATAAAGCATTTGATAGTTATGTTTGTATTTTACAACAGTGAGTTATATGTCGCATTTTATAATAGCGACTTATATGTCTGCATTTACAATTGCGAGTTATATGTCGCTGTAATGTCCGGCCGGCCGTTATGAGTATTTTAACCCCGATCCCGTAAACTATGCTTCCTCTATGCTATATCGTGGTATTGTAACTTTCGGGGGTGTTTGATTTTGATTTCGGAGTGAAATGGGACACATAGTCCCTAAATTTTTTTATCGGATGTCCCTGAAAGGACATAGTCCCTAAGTTGAAATTTATGGATTCAATAGCTCCGTATGATTATTTTTGACTTAGGAGCGCAATCGGATATTGATTTGGAGGTTCGTAGGTCGTTTCGGTGTAAATTGGCGAAAGTTGGAAAATGGATGATTTTTGGAAAGTTTGACCAGGAGTTGACTTTATTGATATTGGGGTCGAATTCGATTCCGAAAATTGGAACAACTCCAATATATCATTTATGACTTGTGTGCCAAATTTGAAGTCATTCTGGATTCATTTAATATGTTCCGGCACGAGTTTTGTAAATTGAAAAGTTTGAAAACTCATAAGTGCGATTCGAGTTATAATTCATAATTTTGATGTTGTTTAATATCATTTGAAACACCGAGTAGGTCCGAGTTATGCTACGGGACTTGTTGGTATATTCAGATGGGGTCCCAAGTACCCCTAGTGTGATTCAGATAGAAATTGGATCAATTTTTGGATAGGCAAATTCTAAAGTTTCCAGCTTCTGGTGTCATCACACCTGCGGAGGGACTGACAGCAGATGCGGACTCACACAAGCGAGTTGTGGCTCGCAGAAGCGGAATGGGGCAGGACTAGGCAATGATCGCAGGTGCGAAGAATTTCCCGCACCTGCATATGATCGCAGAAGTGAAGAATTTTGGCGAAGAAGCGGGCACCCTCGCAGGTGCGCTGCCTTGCTCGCAGAAGTGACACCGCATATACAGGTATTCTGCTCGCAGGTGCGAAACTTAGGCTGTTGAGTGGGCACTGCATGTGCGAGATTTTTCTCATAGAAGAGAGCTCGGAGGCGTGCAAAATTGTCCGCATGTGCGAAAGCCCTTGGCAGAAAATGGCCAAGTCGGGGAGTTCGAAGCTCATTCCTCTATTATCGATTTTGGGAGCTCGGGTGAAGTGATTTTTGGGAGATTTTCAAGAAAAATATTGAGGGTAAGAATTCCTGACTCAATTTTGGTTAAATTACCCGAATCCATTATTATTTTTAACATTTAATTGGTTGGTGTTTTAAGTTGAAAAAATTGTGAAAACCCTTAAGGTTAAGATTGAGGATTTGAGGGCCGAGTTGTAATCGGAATTTAGTTTAGTGTGGTTGGACTCATCGTTGATGTCACGACCCAAACTGGAGAGCCATGACTAGCACCCGACCACACTTGCCGAGCACCAACGTACATTTCATCTAACCTTCATTATTATCTTTTAGGGTTGACGAGATCAATATAAATGGTAGACCTGGATCATGGACAACCAGCAATAAAATATGACGGCATGAACATACATAGCAGGGGATGACCAGACAATCAAGAAACTACATATAAGGTATGAGCTACCACGCTACTATGAAAGACTATACAACACAAACTAGCCGACGAGAATTACTCCCTAAAAATTCAAAATAAAATGATTTTTATTTTTGTGTGCAATTTCTTTTTGAATTTTTGTGGTATTTTTGTGTAATTATTTGTATATTTGTCTGTGCATATTTATTTGTTAAATTATTAAAAATACAAAAATATATCGCATTTTGCATGTAGGATTTAATTATACAATTGTTAGTAATTAAGTTTGTTTTACAAAAATTAAAAATTACAAAAATAGGCATCTTTTTCATTTTTAGCATTTAATGTCCAAATATACAATTTTATGCTTAATTATTACTTAATTGTGCGTTAATTATTATTGGAAGTTAATTTGCGCTTTTATAACTTAATTTAGTTCATAATAATAATTTAAGTATTTTTATAATTTAGTTTTAGAAAAATAAAAGAAGAAAAGAGAGCAAAAATACAAAGAAAAATCGGATTGGGCCACTTCTTCAATTATAAGCCACAGGCCCAAAAAATAGTCCAACCTTCCCCACGACCCGGTCCATTTCAAACTAGGTCGACCCAATCCATAACCCAAATACCCAACACCCTCCCTATCTTACACAAAACAAAACAAAAACCAAAAAAAAAAGAAACCCTAAAAAACAAAACCTAAACTACCCGCCCCCTCCCCTCTCTTCATCCTCTCCAAGCTCCCCATCTATGGTTGCCCCTTCCCCTCCATCCTCACCACCCAAACACGGTTGTTGCCCGCTTCTTCGTCTTCCATCTTCAACAAAAACGACCACCCTTCCCAGCCGTGAACCAACCTAGCACCACGACCAAACCACCATTGTTGTGACTTCTTACTTTTCTTTCCATGGCAGCTGCTACCATATCGACTACCCTTGCTGCTTCTTCTTCCTCATTCCAACAACGAACCCTGCTAGCGTCTCCCAACCAACAGCTCCGCTTCGACGAGCTCCAGCCATGGACGACGTGAAGCAGCTCCCATGGCTACTTCTTCTTCTTCTCCTTCCAGCTTCACCATGACCATGGATGCTGCGTTGCTGCGTTTTCTGCTTCACGACCAGCTGACCTCCAGCTGCATCGCGCAAGCAGCCAGGTTACAGCTTCTTCATCGGCCCCGACCAAACGACCCTACTGTGTCATCGCTAATGTTGTACTGTTGCTTCATCTGCATCTTCTTCACCATGGCCTAAGCCTCATCGACCTCCAACAAAGAACACCCAAGAACTCACCCTGCTGCTTCCATGACCACACGCACATACACGGAGGAAAATCGAGACAGTCCGGTTAAAGTCCGGCGAAGTTCTGTCAAGGTTTCGTTTGGTTTTCGTTTGAGTCCGTTGTGTGTTGTTTTGAGTTCGTCAAATTTAAAAGGAAGGGGAGTTTATCGTTGAAGGCAAGATCCGTTAGGGAGTTGGTAGTCTTGGTACAATAATCATTTTCTGACAGATTTGTTTTCATTCAAGTTCTTCGTCGTTGGTCATTTACGGTTAGTTGGTTTAAGTTTTATTTCGTCCGTAATTTGTTTGATATTTTCAGATTTGAAATTAGTATAAGTTTGTTTTATTTTTCTTATTTATTTTTAGATAAAAATGGTTAGTTTGATTATGTTGTTGTTAGATTCAAATTGAAGTTTAATTAATTTTTTTCATATTGTTTCATGTGTTTTATGTATTTTCAGAAATTGTTAATGATGTTAGATTCAAGTTTAAATTCATAATTGTTTCTTCTTAGATTTTGTTTTGTTATTTGCCTAAAAGAATTTAGTTGTAATAGGGAAATATGTTGGTTTAATCATTTGAATCCGTCATGTTTTGTTGTTTAAAATAGATTTAATTCATGTTCATCTTTGTTTGAAATTCATTTTTAATCCAGTGATTTTTATGTGAGTTTGTTTTGGTTTTTTGATTTGTTGATTTAGTTTGAATCATGTTGTTAATATTGTTGTCTCTTTTGCTCATTCATTTTTGGTTTAAGTGATTGGTTCCCAATATGGTTAATTCATTCACATTAATTTGATGTTGTTCATCTGTGTTCATATGAGTTATTGTTTGAATTTGTGTAGAAATTGGTCATATTGGCTATATTTTGGTTGAGTTTGATTAATTGATTGGTTATAGCTGATGGGGGTAGTTTGGTAAATTGCAGTACGTTTAGGGGTAAAATGGTAATTGCAATAAGGTCAGAGGGGTAGTTTAGGAATTGTACATTTTGTAATTCTTTATGTTAAGCATGAGGGACAAAATGTAATGGGATGTGGGTGATATAATTGTTTAATATAAATGGGGGACAAGACATAATGTAGTGGAGGGGAATATGGTAATTGTTTATGTTAGGCATGGGGGACAAGATGTAATGGGGTGGGGTTGATATATTTGTTTAATGTAGTGGGGGATGAGTGGGAAGATAATGGGTTTGGTAGGAGAAAGTGTGGTTTTATTAATTGATTAAAGGGTTAGGGATGGGAAATAAATAGAGGAAGGGGATCAGATACAAAAAAAAGCAGGACAGATAGAGAGAGAGAAAAAAAAAGAGCTGAATAAAAAAGAGAGAACAGAGAATACACAAGAAAAGAGGACAGAATACAGAAGAAAATTTTAAGAGAGTGGAAATTCCGAAAAATACTAAGATTCAGAAAATAAAAAGAAAAACATTCTGAAAATTCAAAAGAAGAATAGTATACACCTGATTACAATCCAAATATTCTGATATACGGATTCAGAAATTAAGGGTTAAACACAAACTGGTCTTTCAAAATCTGAAAAGATTCCCTTTGCTTCTGTCCGCTGATTGTTGTTGGTGTTTCTGGATTTTTGTCTTGATTTTCAAATCTGTCACTAAGTTTCTCGTTGCTGGTTGTTACTGGTTGCTGGGGTTGTTGTTGTTTTATGCTACTGAATTTCTGCTGATCTCCCTTTTCTTTTGCTTCCAATATCGGGTACACAACTGACACGCTGGTTATTGTAAACTGAAATATGAAGCATGAATACGAAAATGAAGAGTTGAAATTCTAAATTTAATTTAATTATATTCTGAATTTTATTTGTATGTATAAATTATTTAGCTTGCAAAAATCAGAATCATGTAGCTATTTAATATATATAGTGGAACATCCGACGATAGCTTAACGAATGAACTATCTATATATTGCCTAAAAAATAAATAAATGATGTAGTAACTCCGCCTAGTCAAAAAATCAAACGAATAGGCCATTTAGGAACTTGGTAGGAATATTGTTTAGTTAAATAATATTGGTTAATTTCAGCATGTAAATGGTCTAGGATTAAAATTAGATTGCTAAGTTTTTTTTAATTTGACAAACTGAGAACATGCCTAGTATAATGTAACTAGGTAGTAACATGTGAATAAGACGACCCAGGTCTAGTTTTATATCATACACGTTGGGCCTGGGCCCGCAGTGGCAACAGACTGTCCTGTTTGCATCATTTTCAGATTTTCTGAATCATATTCGAAACCCATCTATAACAACTCAAGCATGTAAATAAATTATGACATTTTCTCTTTTATTTTGTAGAGACAAATTTAATAAGAGAAAAAATGTAGGCATTTTAGGATTGTCCTTTAAAAATAAAATGAGATGAGCTTCGCCCAATAAAATGCACCAATTGCGGGGCCCTTAATAAATGTTTAATTGAATATTTAGAATTCGGGATGGACTGTTTAGTGAATTCCACGGTCTTACCCAGAAATAATAATACGCTAATCGCTTTAGGCACGATTTTAATAATAATACATTCCTAAACACGGGTGCGCATTTATGCGACCCAAATCCAAATCCCAAAACATTGAATAAAAATACGTTCCGGATCGCGGGTGCATTTTATGTGACGCAATCCAAAGACATGTTTTTAAACGATGTTCACATTCTTTAAAAAATATAATAATAAAAGCGGTAAAGAGTTAAAAATTTGCACATGAGCTCAATATGTATTAAATCAGATAATCAAGCCGAATATGACAGTTGAGCGACCGTGCTAGAACCACGAAACTCGGGAATGCCTAACACCTTCTCCCGGGTTAACAGAATTCCTTATCCAGATTTCTGGTACGCAGACTGTAATATGGAGTCATTCTTTTCCTTGATTCGGGATTAAAATTGGTGACTTGGGACACCCTAAATCTCCCAAGTGGCGACTCTGAAATAAACAAACAAATCCCGTTTCGATTGTCCTTTAATTGGAAAAAACTCTTGTACCCTTGCGGGGGCGGAAAAAGGAGGTGTGACTGCTCTGGCGACTCTGCTAGGGATAAATAACCCAGAACCACTGGTTCAGGGTTAGAAATTCGAGCTTAGATAAATTGTTATATCTGGCTTTATCTGATTTTTTACATGTTTGAGCGTAATGTGCTAAATGCTTCTTTTACCGCTTTGATATTATCTGAACTGTATATAAATTGTGCCGACACCCTTCTCTCTTTACCTCCGGGGAGAAGCTCGCTGGTCGAGACTCCCTATTCTGTTAGTGTCAATACCTAAAATAAGAAAGAGGCCGGATAAGTTACAAAGCCGGACGATCCCGCGGGTCGCCGGTACGTAGCCCCCTCCTCGACTCGAGTTGTCCGCTCGGGTACACAGTCTAGAACAAATACCCAGGTTATGAACCTAGAATAACTCAGCTTCATGTCGGATCCCTAGTAGGAACGTTTGTTTGCATCACGTGCATTTGACTTTGGAGGCTCAACACAGGGGTTGGGTCTGTCTAGGACAGGTGTACCAAAAATGAAAATGACCATCCTGATGCATCTTACTTGCTGCTACTTGCGCATTTATTTGATTCAGACTTGTGTGTTGACCGATTTTTTGAATATCAGGAATATTGTGAAATTGAAAAAAAAAATAGCGGTTAGGGAATTGATTGTTTATTTTTGAAAAGGAAAAACCAATGCCCGAATATCGTCAAAACTCTGCCGAAATTTTGAGAAAATGAAAAAAAAATGTCTTATTAGTTTGTTTTATTAAAAGCAAAGAAAAAATAGAAAAAAAAAGAGTCGTTTATCTGTCTTATTTTTCAAAAAAAAATAGAAAAGGAAAATAGTTTGTCTTCCCCTGAAAAATGACAATGAAAAGAGTCTTACTTTTAAAATAGTTTTTTATTTGTTTCTGAAAATGCCAAAATGAAAACGAAAAGAGTCGTGCTTTGAAAGTGGTTTTGTTATTTGCTGCTGAAAATGAAAAAAAATCCTGTTTTAAAATAGTTCAGTTAATTGCCCGAACTACGCGAGTTTGATTCTCACCGGATGTGAGATACGTAGGCAACCCTCATCGGGTCCAACCTCACCTTTTTCTAAATTAGCCAAAACAAACAAATAAATAATAATGATAAAAAAAAAACATGTCAAAATTTTAATTTTGTCATAAATAAGTCGGGTGATGCTGTTTTGTCAAAAATAGCCGAATGTTCCCGAAAGGGACGCCGGAGGGCTGACTTTGCATAAACAGCCACTTTTGGGGTCATTTTTTAAGATTTGGTCCACTTGACACACACATCCTTAAAAATCTTCGTCCCCGAGACGTTGAAAGACCGTGTTTGCAATATTGAGTTTTCTAATTTGAAAAACGATAAAAAGAGTCATAAATAAGTCAGGTGATGCTGTTTTGTCATAAATAGCCGAATGTTCCCAAAAGGGACGCCGAAAGGCTGACTTTGCATAAACAGCCACCTTTTGGGTCATTGTCTTAGATTTGGTCCAGTTGACCCACACAGCCTTAAAAATCTTCGCCCCCGAGGCGCTAAAGGGTCGTGTTTGTAACACCAGGTTTTTACTGTAATTTGAAAAAAAAACCAAAAACAAAAACAAAGAGTCAGCGGCCAGGTGAATACCGTTGGGATTTTTGGTCAAAATAAGCCGAGCCAGCTTCGGCTGCGTCTTAAACCGTTCTTGCCGAAATAGCCTTAGAGTATCGTTCAGTTGTCGAAAGGCTATTTTCGTAAAAGAACGGACAAGTTTGTAAAGTGTCATAAAATAATCCTCCCCGGCGTCATAATTCATATGAAATTGGGAAGGGGCCACATTTGAAAAATAACCGCTTGGTTGCCTTTGTCAAACGGGGAAAGAAGTTGGCCGTTTGTAAATCTTTTGATTAGAATATGTGGGTTGTTTGATTTTTGAGTTTGTTGGTCATCTTCAAACACTTTGAAACCCAGTTTGTTTTAATATGAAAATTGAAAAAATGTTTATTATTTTTATCTATTATTGGTCCGAACTACGTAAGGTCTGATTCATGCGGGGTCATGATACGTAGGCAATCTCCATAAGATTAAGATTCGACCACAACAAAAAAAATTGAAAAAAAAATCGAAAAAAAAGGAAAAAGATGTTGCTAGTAATAAGAACCGACTGAGTCCATTCTAACATGTTTTGTTTTGAATTGTGAAGAAAGTTGAGTTGGTCGGTTTGTGGTAAGATGGAAACACAAGATCCAAAGAAAATGATAACTAACATCAAAGTTGTTACAAATGCTCAAGAGACTCAGAGTCAGAGGGTTCAACAAGAGTCTACTGTGCCGGAGAAAAATAGAATACTGAAACAGCAAATGACCGGAGTGTGTCAAGCATGGGCCAGTGGGCAAGGACAACCTCGTCATGAGTCACAATTTGCGACACAACAAGAGCAGTACCACTCTCCTAAGTACCACCTGTACTCGTTTGATCTTCCTGCAAAGATTGAAGAGCCTGCCCGAAAGATGGTACAAGAAGAAATGACCCAAAGAGTGAAAAGCTTAGAACAATAGTTGAAAAACAGGCAAGGGTTGTCTGGTCAAAAGAGTGTTGCCTTCAAAGATCTATGTATGTTCCCCGATGTCCACTTGCCGCCTGGTTTCAAGACTCCCAAATTTGAAAAGTACGATGGACATGGACATCCCATTGCCCACCTGAAAAGGTATTGCAATCAACTGAGAGGTGCGGGAAGAAATGAAGAATTGTTGATGGCTTATTTTGTGGAAAGACTTACGGGAGTAGCTTCCGAATGGTTTATGGATCAAGACAAGTCTCGCTGGTATGTCTGGGACGACATGGCACAAGCCTTTGTCAAATAGTTCCAATACAGCATCGACATTGCCCCAGACCGCATTTCCCTTTCAAACCTGAAGAAGAAACCAAGTGAAAGTTTCAGGGAATATGCCATTAAATGGAGAGAGCAAGCATCTCGAGTTAAGCCACCCATGGATGACCACGAGCTAATAACTGTCTTCCTTCAAGTGCAAAAGCCAGATTACTTTCAGAACATGATGTCCGCAGTTGGCAAATCCTTTTCAGAAGCAATCAAAATGGGAGAAATAATAGAGAATGGTCTTAAGACAGGAAAAATTATAAGTCAAGCAGTTTTTAAAGCTGCAACTCATGTTGTCCGGGTTGAGTCTGATAATTTTTGCGACACAAATGAGAAGATTGAAGAAATCATGATGACATCAGGGTCAAGAAGAGGTCCTAGGAGAACATCTCGAAGGAATGAGCAGCCTCCTCAAGTTTTCTATGAATCCCCTGAGCAATATTATCCCCCTCAGAACCCACAACACTCTATTGTTCCACCTCAGTATGTTTCCCGGCCACCAAAACACCCCAGAAGGCGAGCACGAGCGTCACAAAATCTCCAGAAGCCTCCACATAACTTTCAGGTGCCCTATAACCCACATCCAAGCCAGAGGTATAAAGGGGAACGAAGGTTGAAAAATAATTTTACACCAATAGGAGAGTCCTATGAAAGCTTATTTGAGAGGTTAAAGCATCACGACATGATTGCATCTATTCCTCCAAATCATGTAGACCCACGTGCAAGAAGCTTTGACCCTTCTAAAAGGTGTGAATACCATTCCCATGCCCAGGGGCACAATGTTGAAAGTTGTCGGGATTTGAAAAGAGAAATAGAAAGGATGATCCAGGAAAATCTGATTGTGATCCAAGATAGTGACACCCAAAATATCGCGCAGAATCCCTTACCTGCACATCATGATGCACACTTTATGGGGAGGATGCCTGGTGACATGGAGTTTGAGAGTCATCCCGGGAAGTTGCTAACTGATGATAATGATATTGAAGTTGGTAATGGTCTTGGCAATGATGATGCAGAACTCAATGGCTCCTCTCACAGTCATCAAACCTGCAACACCAAAGGCTAAAACACCGTGTTTGGCAATTGGAAAGGCGCTCCATCTCCTGGTCAGCCAGAGAGGAGTTTTGGTGGATTATTTTGTTGTCATTTTTGATGTCCGGATTTTTTCAGGGTTGTAATCCAGATATTGTCTTGTGGTCAAACCCCCTTATCCTTTTATTTGTCTAGTACCTAATGTGGTGTTATCTGGTTTGGTTTTAGGGTTGTAACTGTTTATTTTGTTGTTTAAACAGTTCTACCGTCTGTCTAAATGCAAATTCCGGTCTTTTATTATCTCCAGTCATCTTCTTTGTTTAGTTTTCTTTACCCTTTTGTTTTTTTTGTTCAGCGCCGATTCTAGTGACTTGACATGCACGCACAGTTTGGGCCTAATCTTAAAAGTTAATCATAAAACCCTGGAGAGGTGATCAGAACATTTAAAGAAAATAAGGACGGTTTGAGATTATTCAGAGCTCGAGTCATATGGAACTGGGGCAAGTAAAACATAAAGAAAACTGTCAAAAGCAAGATTCGCCAAATTGACATAAGGGTCTTCATGATAATGAGAAGTGAGAGAATTGCCCAGCGGTGCTTTAAAAATGACAAAAGAAAAAGGCAAATGTTTGCATATGGTTATCAAGTCTGGCACAATCAGAAGATATGGCGAATATTTAATGGTGTTGTTTATGCTTGGCGTGTTTTGAAGACTGGAATGACGAAGGCATTTCGTTCTGCTACCTAAACACTTTATCCTTCGTTACCCCTTTTGAGCCTTGTTTATTTTTTTTCTTTCATACCCCTCTTTCGGAATCAGTAGCGAAGTAGAAACACAAACATAAAAGATAAGAAAAGAAAAAGAAAAAGAGAAAATAAAAGAAAAATGATAACAAAAAAAAAACAAAAGAAAGTCAGAAGAAAACAGAGGAATTGGGAACTACGTTTGACCTGATTCCTCAAAGAGGATACGTAGGCGCTTCACGGCTCGGTCATAGGGTGCATAGTGTGCATGGTGTGCATGGTGTAATAAAAAGTAAAAAAATAATAATAATAAATAAATAATCCCCAAGCAAGAAAATGGGGCAAGAGTGGCGTTTGTTGAAAACAAATATGATTCTGAAGGTTGTAATTTTAACCCCAAATTTATTTTGTTTTTGAGCCTTTAATACCCTTTCTTTCTAGCTTATCCAAAACCCACATTACGGTCCAAAGAAAGACCTTCTGATCAGTCTTCAAAAGATGCCAAGTCAGATAAATGAGAGTCTTGCCGGTGAACATAACACTCTGTTCCACAGCAGAAAGGACTCTAATCCCCAGCAGAAAGAGTCATACCGGCAACACTCCAAATCCCCAGCTGGAAAGTGATACAAATAAGAGAGTCTTAACGGTGAAAGTCTTTACGGACACCATAAGGCGATGAAAGCTGAGAGAAAAAAAAACAAAATGAGAGAGGCTTGATAGTGAAAACCCTTCGGGCACTACAAGTCAAATAAGATTAAGAATCAGATGGGGAATCTCCAAGTGAAGATTGAAAGACGATTGACGGCAGAGGATAGGCCACATGTGCATGTCATGATTATTAGAGTCGGTATCGGTGTTTGATATGCTTTTATTTATAGTTTCTTTTGTTAAAGAGTCATCTTTTTTCCTTTATCTTTTATTCAGATATCAAATCTTAGTCCGATGAATTTTTCTCCTAAGATAGAAATCTTAGTCCGATGAAATTTTCTCCTAAGATATCAAATCTTAGTCCGATGAATCTTTCTCCTAAGATCACAACAAAATGGACCTAGTTTGACGATTTATCTCCTAGAGTCACAATCTTGGTCCGATGGAATTTTTTCTCCCAAGATAAGATATCAAATCTTAGTCCGATGAAATTTTCTCCTAAGATACCAAATCTTAGTCCGATGAATTTTTCTCCTAAGATAGAAATTTTAGTCCGATGAAATTTTCTCCTAAGACATCGAATTTTAGTCCGATGAAATTTTCTCCTAAGACATAGAATCTTAGTCCGATGAATCTTTCTCCTAAGATAGAAATCTTAGTCCGATGAAATTTTTTCCTAAGATATCAAATCTTAGTCCGATGAATCTTTCTCCTAAGATCACAACAAAATGGACCTAGTTTGACAATTTATCTCCTAGAGTCAAAATCTTGGTCCGATGGAATTTTTCTCCCAAGATAATATAATAAAATCTTAGTCGGATAATTTGAAAAAAAGAAGAAGTTTGAATTTGAAAAAAAAGGGGAGTCATTTTTTTTAGTTTTCTTAAGATTATCAATGTTCAGTTGTTGTTGAAGTCAGGAGCCCGCCTGAAGAGAGGAAATGACGTTTATTTTAAAAGTTGTTTGTTTGAAGTCAGGAGCCCGCCTGAAGAGAGGAATGGCGTTTATTTTCAAAGTTGTTATTGAAATCAGGAGCCCGTCTGAAGAGAGGAAAGGCGTTTTATTTTTAAAAAAAAAGTTGTTGAAATATCGCCAACCTAAAGAAAGGAATGACATTTTATTTTTAAAAGTTGTTGAAATCAGGAGCCCGCCTGAAGAGAGGAAAGGCATTTTATTTTTAAAAAAGTTGTTGAAATCTCGCCAACCTAAGGAAAGGAATGACATTTTATTTTCAAAGTTGTTGTTGAAATCAGGAGCCCGCCTGAAGAGAGGAAAGGCATTTTATTTTTTAAAAAAAAAAAGTTGTTGAAATCTCGCCAAACTAAAGAAAGGAATGGCATTTTATTTTTAAAGTTGAAGTCAGGAGCCAACCTAAAGAAAGGAATGGCATTTTATTTTTAAAGTTGTTGTTGAAGTCAGGAGCACTTCTGAAGAGAGGAATGGCATTTTATTTTTAAAAGTTGTTGAAATCAGGAGCCCGCCTGAAGAGAGGAAAGGCGTTTTACTTTTAAAAGTTGTTGAAATCTCGCCAACCTAAAGAAAGGAATGGCATTTTATTTTTTAAAGTTGTTGTTGAAGTCAGGAGCCCGCCTGAAGAGAGGAATGACGTTTATTTTAAAAGTTGTTTGTTTGAAGTCAGGAGCCCGCCTGAAGAGAGGAAAGGCGTTTTATTTTTAAAAGTTGTTGAAATCTCGCCAACCTAAAGAAAGGAATGACATTTTATTTTTTAAAGTTGTTGTTGAAGTCAGGAGCCCGCCTGAAGAGAGGAATGACGTTTATTTTAAAAGTTGTCTGTTTGAAGTCAGGAGCCCGCCTGAAGAGAGGAAAGGCGTTTTATTTTTAAAAGTTGTTGAAATCTCGCCAACCTAAAGAAAGGAATGAAATTTTATTTTTAAAGTTATTGTTGAAGTTAGGAGCCCCCCTGAAGAGAGGAATGACGTTTATTTTAAAAGTTGTTTGTTTGAAGTCAGGAGAACGCCCGAAGAGAGGAATGACGTTTATTTTTAAAAAAGTTGTTTTTGAAATCAGGAGCCTGCCTGAAGAGAAGAATGGGGTTTTATTTTTCAAAGTTGTTTGTTGAAGTCAGGCGCCCACCTGTATAATGAGAGGAATACTTTTTAGTCTTGTACTTCAGATTTTGAAATCAATTACCCCTCCGGAAGGCAAAAGGTTACAACAGGAATCCACAGCAGGAAACAATAAAAATCCCCAGCACCGGGAAGCAGAAGGTTGCAACAAGAGGTCCCTGCACAAATTCAAGCGCGTGAGTCAAAAGGAAGAAAAGATGCGTCTTGAAAAAAAAAACGGCTTGTGAACATTAAATCATGCCCAGCATAACAGATCTGATGAAGAAAGCCGTATCCCCAGAGGAACCACCGAAAAACTTAATGAAGGAAGCCATGTCCCCAGCGGACCGAACAAAATGATGAAAAATTGGCATTCAGAAAAGCAAAGGGCCAGTGTCATCCCCAAATTCACGGAAGAAAAGCACCGGAGGAAACACAAGCCGACAAGAAAGCAAGGCAATAAGAACAAGATGCAGTCTAGCCTAGCTTCTTGTTTTCTTTTAAACACGGTGTAACAAGGAGATCTGTAAGCAGTGGTAATAGCATGCAACAACAGTAACATTGCAGTCATACGGTAGTCCCAGCTACCAAAACTTCCCGAACTACATTGACATGATTCCAATTTAGCCCAGGATATGTAGGAAACCTCTGAAACAAAGGTTCGGTCAAATCTTTTTCAAAATAAATGTTTCACACGGAGTACTCGGATGGGCAAAAATCGCTCACTTTATCTTTGCACGAAAACCCTTCGTGTCTTCGGCCACAGAGGGGCAGCTGTAAGCACGTGATTTTTGCCCTATATGAGAATTACTCCCAAAATATTCAAAATAAAATGATTTTTTATTTTTTGTGTGCAATATTTTTTGAATTTTTGTGGTATTTTTGTGTAATTATTTGTATATTTGTCTATGCATGTTTATTTGTTAAATAATTAAAAATACAAAAATATATCGCATTTTGCATGTAGGATTTAATTATACAATTGTTAGTAATTAAGTTTGTTTTACAAAAATTAAAAATTACAAAAATAGGCATCTTTTGCATTTTTAGCATTTAATGTCCAAATATACAATTTTATGCTTAATTATTACTTAATTGTGCGTTAATTATTATTGAGAGTTAATTTGCGCTTTTATAACTTAATTTAGTTCTTAATAATAATTTAAGTATTTTTATAATTTAGTTTTAGAAAAATAAAAGAAGAAAAGAGAGCAAAAATACAAAAAAAAATCGGATTGGGCCACTTCTTCAATTGTAAGCCACAGGCCCAAAAAATAGTCCAACCTTCCCCACGACCCGGTCCATTTAAAACCGGGTCGACCCAATCCGTAACCCAAATACCCAACACCCCCCTATCTTACACAAAACAAAACAAAAACCAAAAAAAAAAGAAACCCTAAAAAACAAAACCTAAACTACCCGCCCCCCTCCCCTCTCTTCATCCTCTCCAAGCTCCCCATCTATGGCTGCCCCTTCCCCTCCATCCTCACCACCCAAACACGGCTGTTGCCCGCTTCTTCGTCTTCCATCTTCAACAAAAACGACCACCCTTCCCAGCCGTGAACCAACCTAGCACCACGACCAAACCACCATTGTTGTGACTTCTTACTTTTCTTTCCATGGCAGCTGCTACCATATCGACTACCCTTGCTGCTTCTTCTTCCTCATTCCAACAACGAACCCTGCCAGCGTCTCCCAACCAACAGCCCCGCTTCGACGAGCTCCAGCCATGGACGACGTGAAGCAGCTCCCATGGCTACTTCTTCTTCTTCTCCTTCCAGCTTCACCATGACCATGGATGCTGCGTTGCTGCGTTTTCTGCTTCACGACCAGCTGACCTCCAGCTGCATCGCGCAAGCAGCCAGGTTACAGCTTCTTCATCGGCCCCGACCAAACGACCCTACTGTGTCATCGCTAATGTTGTCCTGTTGCTTCGTCTGCATCTTCTTCACCATGGCCTAAGCCTCGTCGACCTCCAACAAAAAACACCCAAGAACTCACCCTGCTGCTTCCATGACCACACGCACATACACGGAGGAAAAGCGAGACAGTCCTCTTAAAATGAGATGAGCTTCGCCAATAAAATGCACCAATTGCAGGGCCCTCAATAAATGTTTAATTGAATATTTATAATTCGGGATGGACTGTTTAGTGAATTCCACGGTCTTACCCAGAAATAATAATACGCTAATCGCTTTAGGCATGATTTTAATAATAATACATTCCTAAACACGGGTGCGCATTTATGCGACCCAAATCCAAATCCCAAAACATTGAATAAAAATACGTTCCGGATCGCGGGTGCATTTTATGTGACGCAATCCAAAGACATGTTTTTAAACGATGTTCACATTCTTTAAAAAATATAATAATAAAAGCGGTAAAGAGTTAAAAATTTGCACATTAGCTCATAATTGTATAAAAATCAGATATTTAAGCCGAATATGACAGTTGAGCGACCGTGCTTGAACCACAGAACTCGGGAATGCCTAACACCTTCTCTCGGGTTAACAAAATTCCTTATCCGGATTTCTGGTACGCAGACTGTAATATGGAGTCATTCTTTTCCTCGATTCGGGATTAAAATTGGTGACTTGGGACACCCTAAATCTCCCAAGTGGCGACTCTGAAATAAATAAACAAATCCCGTTTCGATTGTCCTTTAATTGGAAAAAACTCCTATACCCTCGCGGGGGCGGAAAAAGGAGGTGTGACATATACAACAAAAACTAGCCGACAAGGCATACCAAACTATACATGAGTCGACACCTGTCTATGAGCCTCTAAAGGAACATAAGTGCTGCAACATATCCGGAACAGGGCCCCGACATACCCATAATGTCTATAACAAAAATGCATACCAAGACCAAGGCAAGTCCGGAGAAGGGATCTCGCCAATCACCGCTGAACTGGACAGCCTACTGTGGTGGGGGAGCTGCACCTGCCTGTCTATCAGGACCTGCAACACGACATGCAGCGTCCACAAATAAAAGGACGTCAGTACGAATAAAGTACTGAGTATGTAAGGCAGGGAACCATAAATACAATCAGTAATGTAAGCAAGGATAGAGAATATACAACCTGTGACATCTTAGTACCTCTGAGGGCTACTTTCATGAAATGCATGATACATATGTATAAATACATAAACCCTTAAAACATTCGCCTCTGTGGTCATCATCATCATCATATCGTACCCGGCCATAATAGGCTCGGTAAAAAAATGTACCCGGCCATCATAAGGCTCGGTAGAATCGTACCCGGCCACATGGAGCTCGGTAAAACCCAACTGATCAGTGGTTGCACAATAGGTGTCCGTACCCGACCAACTATAGCGTGGCTCGGTAAAGTAAAATAGATACATATATATAATGCATGCTCAACTCATGGAATCACATTCTAAACCTTTCGGAGTGACGTAAGGTCGGTATCCTCTGTGCACGTTATTAGGACTAACTCTTCACTATGAACCTTATAAGAATCAGGAAGTACCAAAAACATTGATAACATAAGAATAAGAGAAGCAACATTAACATCAATCGTTCCATAAGAGGGAAAACAATGTAAGTACTGCTAGCTTCTAAGAGTAGAGTATCTTGGAAGCTCGTTCATTACATTATGTACAATCGGAGTCGTGCAAAAGAAGGAACGGTATAGCCTCACATACCTTGTATATACTGCCCCAATCTCAAGCTATGCAATTGTCAAAACTCCTTAGTCTACAATAAGAGAAACGATACTATCGTTATCATTTAAGCGTCATAACTATTATGTATCGACCACAACCTATTTTACGATGAAACGGACAGCACATCCCCTATATATATGACCTCACACCATTCAAAACAGTCACCAAACAGCCCAAACAACATCAATAATAAACATATTGAGCCTCCCAAAATAGTCCACACACAGCCTAATCACTCCATACATACGACGACCACCGTAGTCGTGTCAAACAACCTGGAAATGTTACGAATAACTATCAGCCCATAACCCTACATATATATGGTGTTTATCCACACCCTTCCTCCTCCAAAACTCCACAAGATAGTAGTAAAATATGCAGCCCAACAACAACACAAAACAGTCCACAAAACAATAACATTACTACCAAGCCTTTCGATATATATTTCACAAGTTCTAGCTTCAATGGCTTAGCCGCAACTTGGATAATCTTAAATACATATAGATTAAGAGGTTCCTTACCTTTATACAGAAATAATAACTCCAATTTGACCTTAAATTTCCATGAAATATCCCTCCAATGCTGCCACAACAACAAAAAAGCGAAACTAGCGATCAATTAGTGTTTTTCGGCACTAGAATCACTTTAGAAGGCTTGAAATCACCTAGGATTGATATTAAGAACATGAGGGAGTATTTACAGAACATATACCCTTTAAAACAACCTCCCACACGAGCTGGAACGACACAAAAATGAGCAACAACAAGAAGAACAAGAGACTTACTAGCGCCACGGAATTCCCGACACTTGATTTGTGTTGTTTGCCCTTTTTTGGGTCTTGAATCTTGAGAGAACCTTGAGAGGATGTTCCTAGGGTTCTAAGGTCTGAAAATAGTGAGAAGAAATGACTTAAAATGGGTTGGAGGCATCCTATATAGGTCCAAATATCTTAAACCGCCTTAGTGGGCCCCATAGAGAGGTGTTTGGCGCAGTCTCGCAAAAACGCGAATATCTCTCTACTCCGAGATCGTATCGATGAACGGTTTAATGCGTTGGAAATTAGACTCATAGATATTTAATTTGATTGGTAGATAACCCCGTAATTCCTTGTAAATTAGGAGAAAAGATTAGAAATATTTGACCTAATGTTTAAGTAAAATTATGAACCTAAGTTGCGACAACTTTTGTCGACTTTTGTTTCATAACTCGTTTGACTTCAAGAATTATGATACGGATATTATATGATTAAAATACCTTAATAAATGAACTCTTGAGTGTATTAAGCACCGCTAGATTACTTGAAAATACGAGTTACAACATCCTTGATTCATTTAACTTCTAATACTTGTTAATCACTCTTATACACTTTTGTATCACTTAAGACCAATAGGATTGACTTATTATCATCTCAAAGATAATTCTTTCTTAGATTTATGTTAACTAATATATGGCATGAACAACACATGTGGATATGGGTTGTAACAGTTGAATGGGGGTTTAGATTTTGTAACTTTTGTAAACTCGTGACGTGGGCCCCGCGTTGACTTTCCGAGTTGATTTAATTAATTTAGAAATATCGTAAATTTTATCGTTCGAATTAGTTTCCTATAGATATATTTATCGTATAAAATTATTTTGGCTAGATTTGAGTCACTCGGAGTTAGATAATCGAGGAAAAAGCCTACTATTAGATTGAGATAGCGTGAATTGAAGTAAGTGACTTGTCTAACCTTGTGTAGGGAAAATCCCCCTTAGGATTGGTATTGTTATGATAATTGTGATGCATTAAAAGCCGTATACGCGAGGTGACGAGTGTGTACACGGGCTAAATGTGAAAAAATCTGGCTTTAAATTGTGTAGATCCCTGTCACATATTAATTGAATTTATTTTATCATGTTTTATTCATCATCATTATTCTATTTTTACATGTCCTGCTTGCTTTACCTGTTTCCTGCTAATTGTTTTACCTGTTTAGTTGAAGTTTTGCTCCCTTTTTATTCTATGCTCATTATTTGACAGTTGAATTTCTTAATTGAGTTGTTAAATTATGAAATATTGATTGTTGAAATTGGTATTAATATATAAAGGTCGTAAATCATTATGAAATAAAAGTGTTAAATTGTTAAATATTATCCTGTTGAGTTGTTCACTCCTGAATATTTTATTGAGAATTTTGTATACTTTGTGATTGAGTTGTGCACTTCTTATTGTGAAAAATAATGTTATTGTTGATTTATTTGGAAACTTGAAATATTTGGGCACTTGAGGCGCGAATTGTGATATATTGTGATACTGATACATATGCGGTAGTATAAGGTCTGGGTATTGAATCGCATACAATGAGATAAGGTGGGCTTAATACATGTGGCTAGTAGGGAAATTACTAGAATCCATGCGGTGTGATAAGGTGGCAAAAATGCGGGATGTTATTTCCGAAAAAATAATTTTTAAAACTAAATGTGAAGGATCTCGCGGTGATATAAGGAAAAATTGTGAATTTATTTATGATTTGGGACTACGAGGCGGTACCTCGGGAGTACCCTTGTTGATATATTTCCATTGGTAGTTTATTTACGATTTGGGACTACGAGGCGATACCTCGGAAGTGCCCTTGTTGGTGTTTTTCTATTGGTGCATTTGTCTTGATTGTTTTGTTTTTTACCCTAAATATGTAAATTCTTATTTTCTTCTGTGCTGTATTATTTGTCCTTATTCTGTGTAGTGAAATTGTGACGTACTCCTTACGTGATTCACTTTCATTATCATTTTTATTATTTTATTGTTAAACTTGTCGCCCTGCCTTCTTATTGTTTCCAAAGGGCCCGGACCTGACCTCGTCACTACTCTACTGAGGTTAGGCTTGACACTTATTGGGTACCGTTGTGGTGTACTCATGCACATCTAGATTCAGGTGCTTTCTACCAGACCAGGTATCAATGAGCTAGTACGTACGTGGAGACTTCAAGGTATATCTGCCAGTGTCCGCAGACCTTAGAGTTCCCCTCTATCTTTATTATGTTGTTTCTTTATCTTCATTGGACTCTGATGTGTATAGATATTCAAAATTTCTTCTTAGAGCTTGTGACTTGTATGTCGCCGGGTTTTGAAAAATTCTATATGTATTGAGTTGTTGAGTTTTAAGAGTAATTATTGTTGTTATAATATTTCGCATGTTGATATGCTTATCTAGTCTTAGAGATTAGGTGTCGTTATGATATCCTACGGAAGGAAATTTGGGTCGTGACAGTCACATTTTATAATTGTGGCTTATATGTAGCATTTGCAAACTACGATTTAGAAGTCGCAGTAAGGAATTACGATTGATTGGTTGCATCGCTCCACAGTCCAAACCAGCTTCTGCTTCGAATTTCATAATGACGAATTTGCATTTCTGAATCACTGTTTCTCCAGCCAATTTTGGTTTCGAGTAATTGACTTCCGTGTTTGTGTTGGAGTTGTTCTTCCATCCCTCCTTCAAAAGATTTGCAAAGTTCGAAAATGATTAGGCGTCCTGTATTCCAATTATAACTTTGTTTACTTGATTAAATTATCGTTTTGAAAATTTTCTTATGTTTTCTACTTTCTCATTAAAAGCTATACATAAAGGTTTTGTGTAGACCTATAGTAATGGAAACATTAGTGTAAGAATATATAAAACTATACTACAACACTTTCTCCCTCTAAAAATAACACTCTCCCCAACGGCTACCCCAACTACTATATTGTCCAATGTGTCTCTTCACGCTCCACCAGATGGAGCCGTCGGGAAGCCTACTTCCGGCGTGTAAGGAGAAGCAAGACATCCCTCTTAAAGGAGAGACCCTACCCACTGGAGGAATTGAAAAGAAAATCTCTTATGCAACATCGGTCACGACTCCGTCATCTTCTAATTTGAACCTAAAACATTATAAAAGGGAGAAAGTTATTGCAAAGCATACAACTCATAATGGAATGTCGGCTGTGATTTTTAAGGCTAAAGAATAATATAGCATAATGGCAGAAGAATGTAAGTACTCTATCGTTGGTCGATTTCTGAAACTTCGCCTCCAAATTGATAGAATTAGGTCAAGGTTTAAGGAGCTGATAACTCTGAAAGGATCTGCCAGAATTGGTGTTTATGACAATTACAATGTTTTCATCGATTTATTTAATGAGGAAGATTGGCAAAAGGTTTGGTTTAAAAGGGTAATTGAAATTGATGGTCGACAAATGTGGTTACAAAAATGGTCCCCTAATTTTAAGCCTGAGGAAGACCTTCTCGTTGCCCCAACGTGGGTTCTGCTGCCGGGATTGCCATTTCACATGCACACATGGCATTATGTAAGCAAATTTTTAGCTCTCTTGGAACCCTTTTGGTTCTAGATGCGGCTACTTACGGAAGAACTAGACCAAGTATGGCCAAGATTAGGGTGGAGTTTAATCTTCTTAAACCTCTACCTGAAAGTGTATTCATTGACCAAGAATATGAGAACTCACCACTAGATGGTTACACATAGAAATTGGAATATGAGGGCATACCTAAATATTGTAAGCATTGTAGGAAACTGGAATACAATGTGATTGAATGTAAGGCATTAGATTGTTACTAATGTCGAGGAGGTGCAAGACAAAAGCAAGGAGCAGACAACTAAGAACAAAATATCTGGTAAAGAAGAAGATCACAATAGTAATATAGAGAAAGATGAGATAGAAACTATGAAGAATCAGAAGTTAGTAGAGAGAGAACAACCACTGAAGACAAAAAATCAAAATCTCGATGTTAAAAAGATAAAACAGAGAACTGACAGCCCTTTGTTACAGCAAAATATTGATGCAGAACCAAGAAGGAAAAGGAAAAAGAATATGAAAGCAAAGAAATGCCAAAAAAGAATAGCAGTGTCAAATTCAAACATGTTCTCCGAGATAAGATCACCAAGAAGCACTATCAAGTAAAGATTTCATCAGTTCCACAACAATTAGCAGCCTCGATGATTGAAGCTAGTCAGCAATAGAATGCTTTTAATCAAGATCGAGTAACAGAAGGTGAGATTACAGTTACTAGTAATCAATATCATGATACTGGAAAAATCAGAGTAGATAGTACAGGAAAGGAGGTATAGAGAAATGATAAAAAGAAAGCAGTGACCAATAAAAATCCAAGGGATACAATCATGAGAATGTTGCAATCACAGAGGCTACAACTGAGGATGTCCAGTCAACTAGCTTACCCTCAGAGATCAAAAATAAAAAAGCCATAAATATTTGTGTTGATCCTAACTAGGAATACATGACAAACCAAAGCCAGATGCCAGAATGTTGCAACCAAGGACAAATCAACCATGTGGAAGAAGAAACAACTATGGAATCCAAAACTATGTTTGATGGAGATGAGGTTACTTCTCAGAAACAGAATGAAGATGGATCTTCTTACACTAGAGGAAGAAGGGGAAACAGAAAGAATGACATGAAGAATAGTAAACAAAAAGATCTTACAAAGATTGCAGAAAATTCCATAGGAAAGGGTGACTCTCGTGAATCTCCATTGGCCAGAGGAAGAAGCAGAAACAAAAAAGTTGAAAGACAAACCAAAGACAACACATCTTCTTCTTGTAAAGAAAGAGGAAACAAAAAACACACCGCCCTCAACCCAATGATTAGTACAATCTTTTGGACTATAAGAGGGTGAGATCCAGGAAGGCTATTCACAGACTTAAACTTCTTATCAACATCAACAAAGTGGTTTTGTGGCTATCTTTGAACCCTTTATGGATATGAGTAAGATATATAGGTACAAAAGGTTCTTGGGATTTCAACATTGCCAGGCTAATGTCACTAGTAAAATCTAGTGCTTCTGGAACTACCTGGATTGGCAAAAAGTGAACAACAAATTACTTTCAAAATGAAAGATAATGCTGCAGATATATGAACCTTTGGTACATCAGTATATGCCAAATGTACTACTAGGGAAAGAAGGGATTTGTGGGATAGCATTCATAACATGAACAACACATTTTGTTAGTTTGTATGAGTCCACCAAATAGTAGAGTACTTGGTCCTCTATGAGGTAATGTTGAGAATGCTAATAAAACTGTAAGTAAAGAAGACAAGGGATTTTAACGTGGAAAAATCCCACACAAAGGGATCAAAAAATTACGACCTACACTTGTAGGCTTTTAACTTTACTAACTTGTAATCTCACTATTACAAGTCACTTTGTTATAACCCTATTACAAAGACTTCAACTAACTTGTGATGCTCTCACCACAAGCCACTTTGTAACACTTCTAGTTACAAAAACTTTAAACTTATGACTAAACTGAGTCACAACATAAACTCAGAAGTTTACGGATTTTGGTTTTCCTAAGACAAAGCTTCTAAGAAAGCAAAATAGGAGATACAATGAAGAACAAATAACAAGATTACAACTCAACTACGGATATACATAAACTCATTATGAAACTGATCCTTAGTGGAGTTGTCTTCTTGTTCTTGACATACCAGTGACTTCAATGCCGGATGAACATTGTTATGCTTGAGAGAATATCACTAAATGCACAAGTGAAGTGTTGTTCCTTGCACCAGGTTGTGTTATCACAAAAGACATCACAATGGATAATGATGCCAATTCTTGGTACACGCTTCTTCCCAATGAGAAGTGACTGATGTACTGTTACTTTTGTGCAGTTGCTTTCCAGCTGTATAGTTGACTTGTACTTCTGTCAGAGAACACTAAGGGACCAGGTCCCAGTTGTGTTCCTCTTTTGTAACCATTGCGAGATGGTCACTGTCTGTCTATTACATTCCAACTATACAGTTGACTTGTACTTCTTATCAGAGAACCCTAAGGGACCAAGACCCTATTGTGATCCTCTTTATAATGATTGCGGACAGTCACTGACTTGTACTTCTGTCGGAGAACCCTAAGGGACTAGGTCACCAGGTCCCTATTGTGTTCCTCCCAGTGGTTGTTCATTCATTTGCTGGAGATCAGACAGGACATTGTTCATTTGAAATGTATACCATGTGGGTCAGGTTCTCTATCTGGTTCTTCACAATAAGTTTGTTAGATCATTAAAACATAAAAAGCATAAGGCAAAGACATTGAAAACCCATCAATTTCTTCCTTTTTGATGATGACAAACTGAGGCATTGATAGTATTTTTTTAGAGCAGAAATAACCAGACAAGATACCAGAAACTACACAAGTTCCCCCTGACCGTTTGCTTTTGTTTCCCCTTATTCTCTTTTTCCTTTTGATTTGATTCCCCCTTAATCTCATAACCCTTTCCCTTATGACTTTTTCCCCCATTTGGCATCATTAAAAAGAATACAAGAAGGTAATTAGCATAAAGAAGTCTAACACATCTAACTCATGCTATATATGTGCACACAACATGATAGAAAAGAGAAGCCAGAGGAACACAACATTGTACAGGCAAAAAGAGAAGTTGTTTCATTACTATTAACAATGGACTGAGCAAGACAAGAGCAGTAATGGTTAATTCCAGCATGCCATCAGAAAAAAAAATGCAAACAAAAAGAAAACAACAACCACAAAATATTAGAGCAAAAATAGCTAGCCACTGAGAGGATCCTAGGGGACACTAGAAGAAGGAGGCTTGGAAGGAGAGGCAGCAATGGTGTTGAGAACCAGGTCTAGTCGAGCATTTGCAGATAGTTGTTCTTCAAGAAATTGTGCCCGAAGTTTATCATTTTCCTTTGTCTGTCGGGCAACTTCTTCATTAACAGAATCAGGTCCTTTAACTGCTTGACTGAGCTGAGCTTCCAGTATGGCATTTTGAGCCCTCAACCTTCTGATCTCTTCAGAAGCTACATTTTGAGCGTTGATCAGCTGAGAAATGGTCGAGATACTTCCACCAACTCTTTCTAAACATTCACATTCTTCTAAAGTAGTTTTAGAGAAGGTTTGATTGTGTGTGCCCACTCTGGGATTCCCCAAGGGTACCTTGTAGAATCTGAACACCTGATTGAGGAGAAAGCCATATGGTAGCCCATGATTCCCACCTTTAAAGTTTGCCACCTTTTGCATATGAACTATCATGATTGCTGGCAGATTGATTGGGACAAACTCATCAAGCGCTTCCATTAAGACCATATCCGATTTTATAGCAATAGACCGCATCTCAGAACGAGGTAAGAGCACCTTATTGACCAGTTCAAAGAGAAGCTGATACTCAGGAAGTAATACCTTCTTATGCACCTATTCCCCCTGCTGAATAGCTTGCTCTTTCATGATGACTCTCCTAAAGTTGACACCACAGACACCTTTGACTGAGGACATTCCTTCACATGGAATTCTAAGAATCTTTCCCAATGCTGAAGCGTCGAGTATAATGTCTACTCCATTTACTAGCTCACAAATATGATCCCCATTAATGGTGAAAAGAGATGCGTAGAAAGTTTGCACAGCATCTTCATACACCAGAGACATGCTACCTTCAAATAAGTGCTCATATTGCTGAAATTCTACTATCTCCAGAATTTGTCTCATACCGGCCATTTCTGAAATTGCTGGGTCAAATATACGACCCCACAAGACTTTCTGAGTTCTTAATCTCTGCTGCCAAAGACCACTATCACTGGTCATGGTCCTCGGAGCACCAGGTTCTCTTACAGTTTCCCATTTTTGTTTGCTAGATCCTTCAACAGACTTTCCTTTCTAGGTTACTAGCCCCACAACATCATATCCAGACATGGCTTTCTCAACTAGACTCTTCTTAGACTTGTTGCTACCTTTCACGGATGCACCATTTTGTTTCTCAATAGTTTCATCAGAAGCTTTATCCACAGACTTTTGAGCTTTCAAAGATTGTTGCACTACGGAACCAGGTTCCTTTGGAGCATTTTTGTCAATCCTACTTACTAGAACACTCTTGTCAGTGACAAATTTCCCTTGATTCAGCAACCTTTTTTTCCTTGTCTTGACACTCCTCCTACTTTTCTGCAATGTAGACTCAAAACCCTCTTTCTGCTGTGACTTGATAGTGGGTGACTTGGAGGAGGATTCCAAGAGCTTAGGATGATCATGAGGTGCAAAAATGGGTTTGCCTGGAAGAGGATCAGGTTCTTCAGTAGGTTTTTCTAGGAACGTCTCATGAGCCAAAGACTTGAGGAGTACTATGGTTCTTACATCACCTAGTAATGGAGTTTCTTCCCCCTGATACTCAGACGAGAGATATGCTCCTTTATTCATTAGACTCTCAGTAGTGATTGCCATGATGTTATGCACTGCTTCCTTTTCTGGTGACTCCGTGAGAGTCACCAAGTCCAAAATGGAGGAGTTCAGATACTGATCAGGATCATCCTCAGGGACCTCTGACACTTGAGAGGTGAAACCCTCTGAGTGTTCTTTGATGATATCAAAGGAGTGACGAGACATAGAGTTCTTAATATATGGGAGAAAAACAAGGTTTGTTAGAAAAAGAAAGACTATGGGTAAAGAGGAGGAACCAGATGTGGGTATAGTAATATTGGAATGAGTGAAATATTGAATCTCTGGGGATGATAGGGAAGTGGGAGTGGTGTTAATGGTGGAGAAGGAGGTGATCTTTCGATTGCCATTATAGGAGTATTTGAAAGATAAGTAGAGTGAGAGGTAGATATGAAAAGAAGATCACAGCTATACAGAAGAGATGAAGGTTCATGAATTGTTGTGAGGGAGAAAGACAGTTTTATTGGAAGAAGGAATAATGATGAGAAGAGAGAGAAATGGATTCTAAAAACAGCGGTAGGTTTGTGGGAAAACGTTATCATGCAGAGAGGATGAAGGGATTTGAAAGACAAGAGATGACATGTATAATTTGAAAAGTCGGATGATGTGGCAGTTGATTTGATTTTGTTAAACAATTTTGAGAAGGCATGCTGAATAAACACATTACTACTAACCTGTGGTGCAAGAACCTGATGCCCGAACAATTTTTTTTTTTGAAAAGGGTTTTAGCATCTCTTCTTTCGCAGTTCATAACTGTACCTTTAGCTTCTATGATCATCAAGCATGTTTACCTGCAATGGTATTGATGTGAGTTAGGCTTGCCCAGAAAATACTTTAGCTAATTTTACCTGAATGTGTTTTTCATAGCCAACTGATGGGGGATCAAGTTCTCCATTAGATCTTAGTACCCCAGCTTCACCTTGTTTCTTCCAAAATGTTCCCTACTCAAAACTTTGGTGAAGGTATCTGGAATTTGGTCTTCTGTGCTGCAGGATTTTCCACAGATCAACCCTTTCTCCATATTGACCCTCTGAAGATAATGTTACCCCTCAATGTGTTTGGTCCTCTTGTCTTGACCTGGATAGAGAAGATATACCATCAGAAGATACCCCAAGATCTTCCAGTTGCTGCTCAATTCATAGGGTTTGAGCATAGCAGGATACTCTCGCTACACATTCTTCCTCAGTTGTTTACGTGGACATTGAGTTTTGCTTTCTTGTGCCCCAAAGAATGAGACATTAACATGGCAAGTGAACCATTTCAGAAGTGCGTTTCCTGTCCACAAGAAAACCTGCACAATTAACATCATCATACCCAACAGGATTAAAAACTGTCACCTGAGTGGTAATACAGGACTAGGTCCTGAGTTCTTTTAAGATATCTCAAACTTTATTTGGCGACCCTCAAGTAGGATTGCTAAGGACTTGAATTTGCATTCTATTCTGGAGTGGAGATACATAAGGGACTAAAAAACTTTTTTTTTGAATTTTTAATATTTTTCTAACTCTAGAGAAAGGGAGTGATTAGGTGATCAGATAGATGGGAGCTTTTGTGTTTCCAGTTTGGGACTGAGGCTTGATTGGTAGGGTAACTTGGGAGGTTAATTTGATTTCCCTACATTCTTTGTTCTGTTACTTGTGGAGCGCCATGAACTGCATCTCCACTCTTTATTCAGCTTCAGTGGTAGTAAGTGAAGTACCAGGTTCCTTGTAAGAAGTGGAGGATGATGTTGCATTGTCTTTCACCTGTCTCTTTCATCTTACTCATCATATCAGCCTCCCTATTTGAAACCTCAGATATTTCCCAGGGACCAAAGATGGTTCATTATATTGATTATCACTATTTTTTCCTTGGTTAGAGAAAGGTGTCCTGTTGAATAACCCATGAGCACTTCCTTCCACTTAATGTGCCCTTTGTTGTAGACTTTGTGGCTTTTGCTTTGTGGAGAGTATCCCAGAAGGATTCCTTCATCGTCTTTGAATTAAACTTCCCAAGCTGGTCCTTCCCATTGTCGAGAACATGGCATTTTCAGTCAAGAAGGTTCTCAGATGAGTTGTCTTCGGTTTTCTTCCATTTGGCAGCTCATAGTGGGTTTTGATTCAGGAGGAACCTAATCATACACCTATTGACCAAGTAGAAAGCAGTATTTACTACTTTTGCTCAGAAACTCTTGGCGATTCTATTGTCGATGAGCATTGTCCATGCCATGTCTTCCAGTTCTGTTCTTTCTTTTAGTAATACCATTTTGCTGCGAAGTCCTTGGTGTTGAGAAGTTGTGTGTGATTTCATTTTTGTTACAAGCTCATCAAATTTGGCGTTGTCACATTCTGTCCCGTGGTCAGATCTGATGCATACTACCTTTAATTTATCTTCACTTGGATCTTCTTGACAAAGGCCCTAAGCATTTCGAAAGTCTCATCCTTTGTTCTAAGAACCAGTGTCCAGGTGAATCTTGTATTTGACAGACCACGAACCAGGTCCTTCTCAAGCATCTCATATCACCAGCTTATAAAGATTCAAAGTCAGCAACGTAGATGTTTTGTTTCTTTTGGCCACTAAGACCACTTTGCCAGTCACCAGATTGGTAACTGTGCACTCTTTTGACAAGAACTCTACTTTGTTCCCTTTAATGCAGCTTTGAGAGAGGCCATCCACATAGTACACGTTCTCAATTGACTGACAGAGAGATTTTCCAACTTTTCCAGCTCTGAGAATGTAACCTTTCCTTTTTCAATGGATACATTCCTTTCCTGCAGGGCTTTCAGTGAGAAGAAATCTATGGTGCTTCCAGTCACGTGCTTTGAGCATCCACTATCCTTGGTTTATTGCAGTCGCTTCCTCTTACCATTCCCTGCACGTACAAATTATGGGTTAGATTTAGGAACCCAAACTAGTTTGGGTCCCTTGTTATTATAAAAGGTATAGATAAGGGATTTTCTAGTCCATGCAGGCAATATTCGTTTCTTGCGACCGATACCTGGTCCCTTGTTAGTAGTCACTTCATCAGTAAACACTTTATGTTTCTGAATAGATTGAACCCTGGCCTGACAACTTTCTTTGAAGTGCACATTGTTCCTACAGTGGGTACACAGCCAGTTATCAGGAAAAGTGACATACTTGCTGTGAGGGTTGTAAAGAGTTTTCTCCTGTTGGAACCCGATTCCCTGCCAGTTTCCACTAATATTCAAATACATGGTAGTGACAGCATTTGAGGACCAGGTCCACTTCAGAGATTTCTCAAGATCAATTTTTACTTTCTCCAATTCAGCTTGAAGTTGCCAATTTTTCTCAAGTTCACCACATAGACAAGTTTTTACATCATTTAATTTATGTTCGAGCTTGATCTGTGTTGCACTAGCTACTTCCTTCCCTTTCCCAAGACTCACAGTCATATGTTCTTTATTAAGTACCTCAATGGTTTCCTCTAGGTCAGTGATTATCACTAAAAAATCATCCCTCTCTTGCTTAGTAGCTGAAATATTTCCTTCTAGAGTGTGTTTCTCATTGCTGAGACCTTCTATTGTTTCCTTCAAGTAAACCACCACAACCATCAGGTCATCTCTCTCATTTTCTACACTAGTTATCTTTTCATTTAGAGCTTCCTTTTCTTTTTCAAGATTAGCTATGGTCTAATTTAGGTCCACTACACAGACCACCAGATCATCTCTAGATTGTTCGGCTTCTCCTAGTTCTATGGTCAGGGTCTCTTTATCATTGTCAAGGCTATAATAAGCATTAATTAGAACATTTGCTAATGACATTAACTTATTAGAAGAGTAGGATTTTAGATTTCTCTGAACATCCCTGAAATATACCTCATCGTCCTCATCATCATCTGACTAAGCCATCAGCACGAACAGTGAATCATACTTCGTTGCTTCAGTTTCCACTGCCATCATGGAACTTTTTTCTACATCTGGTTCTCTTTCTGATTCACTGGAGGAGTCTCCCCAAGCAGCAAGAGCCTGTTTCACAATTTTGTCAGCTGCACTTTTTCGATTGAATTGCTTGTCTGGAACCAGGTTCCTTCTTGCTACTTTGTCAGGATTTTGTTTGTATTTTTCCTGTTTTGCGAGTGAGCAGTCTTTGATGAAATGCCCTGGCTTTCCGCACCTATAATAGAGATCATTATTCATTGCTTTACTTGAACTGCCCCTCTTTGGTATACCACCATTTCTTTGAACCATCTTTTGAAATTTTTAGTAAGATAGGCCATGTCACTATCTTCATAACTTGAGTCACTACTTTCAGCTTTGAGTACCAGGTTCTTTTCCTTCTTTGGCTCTCTCCTTTCACTGTCTTTCTTTCTTTTCATCTCGTATGTCTTAAGATTACCAATCAACTCATCCATGGTTAGAGTTTGTAGATCTTTAGCTTCAGTGATGTCATTTACCTTACTTTCCCAAGAACCTAGTAGAACACTGAGGATTTTCCATACAAGCTTATTTTGGGGAATAACATCTCCAAATAAATGAAGCTCATTTATGATGGAGGTGAATCTGGTGTACATATCTTGTATAGACTCATCATCCTTCATCCTAAAGAGCTCATACTCTGTGGTGAGCATGTCAATCTTGGACTGTTTAACCTGAGTAGTTCCTTCATGTACGGTTTGCAACGCTTCCCATATTTCTTTGGCAGTATCACAAGCTGAGACTCTATTGTACTCATCGGGTCCTATGCCACACACCAAGATTTTATTGGCACGATAGTTCTTTTTTATGGATTTTCTATCAATGTCGCTGTACTCTTTTCTGTCTTTCGGCACCATTGGTCAAGTTTCTTCAAGCTTCTTCATAGGAACATGTGGACCATCACAGATGATGTCTCATAGTTCTAAGTCTTCGGCCATTATAAAATTATGCATGTGAGACTTCCACCAGCCGTAGTATTGACCATTGAATCTAGGAGGTCTGTAGGTTGATTGTACTTCCTCAAAGTTGGGTGGAGAAGCCATTAAGATCATTTCTAGGTGCTAGCCTTTTAGAAAGAACCCGCTCTAGTGCCAATTGTTAGTTTGTATAAGTCCACCAAATAGTACAGTATCTGGTCCTCTATGAGGTCAAGCTGAGAATGCTAATAAAATTGTAAGTAAAGAAGACAGGGGATTTTTACGTGGAAAATTCCCACACAAGGGGATCAAAAACCCACGACATACACTTGTAGGCTTTTAACTTCACTAACTTGCAATCTTACTATTACAAGCCACTTTTAATAACCCTATTACAAAGACTTCAACTAACTTGTGATGCTCTCACCACAAGCCACTTTGTGACTCTTCTAGTTACTAAGACTTTAAACTTATGACTAATCCTAGTCACAACGTAAACTCGGAAGTTTAAGGATTTTGGTTTTCCTAAGACAAAGCTTCTAAGAAAGCAAAATAGGAGATACAATGAAGAACAAATAAGAAGATTACAACTCAACTACGGATATGCATAAACTCATTATGAAACTGATCCTTAGTGGAGTTGTCTTCTTGTTCTTGACACACCAGTGACTTCAATGCCGGATGAACACTGTTAAGCTTGAGAGAATATCACTAAACGCACAAGTGAAGTGTTGTTCCTTGCACCAGATTGTTATATCACAAAAGACATCACAATGGATAGTGATGTCAATTCTTGGTACACGCTTCTTCCCAATGAGAAGTGACTGCTGCACTGTCTGTTGCACAGTCACTTTTGTGCAGTTGCGTTCCAGCTGTATAGTTGACTTGTATTTTTGTTAGAGAACACTAAAGGACTAGGTCCCAGTTGTGTTCCTCTTTTGTAACAGTTGTGAGATGGTCATTTTCTGCTGTTACGTTCCTGATGAACAGTTGACTTATACTTCTTGTTAGAGAACCCTAAGGGACCAGCTCTATATTGTGTTCCTCTTTATAATATTTGCAAACAGTCACCGACTTGTACTTCTATCGGAGAACCCTAAGGGACCAGGTCACCAGGTCCCCTGTTGTGTTCCTCCTTGTGGTTGTTCATTCATTTGCTAGAGATCAGACTGGACATTATTCATTTGAAATGTATACCATGTGGGTCAGGTTCTCTATCTGGTTCTTCACAATAAGTTTGTTAGATCATCAAAACATAAGAAGCATAAGGCAAAGACATTGAAAATCCATCACTATTGATGGAACATGGTTTATTGGTGGTGACTTCAACATTATCATGTATCCGGCTGAAAAACTAGGGGTAATCCCCATAGAGCATATAGAAACTTGGATTTTATTAGCACTATAGAATCTTCTGGCTTAATGGATATTGGTTTCACTGGCCCAAGATATACTTGGTGTAACAACGGAAGGCCTAGTAAAGAATTTGGAAAAGACTCGACAGAATAATGATCAATGATCAATGGGATCAACTCTTCCAAAACAACACTGTGAAACATTTGGTAAGGAATGGTTTAGATCATAGACCCCTTCTATCAAAATCTCATAATGATCAACAACATCACATCAAATACTTTAGATTCCTCAACTTATGAACCACTCAACCAGGTTTTCTGGGTATGATTCAGGAGATATGGAACACAAATATTGAAGATAATGCCATATGGAGGCTTCAAAGTAAGCTGAAACTTCTTAGTAAGCATCTTAGTCAATGGTTGAAAGAAAACATTGGGGACATTCATGAACAAATATGCTCTTGGGGAAGCTAAAGTGCAAATCTTGGAAGAGATTGATATGCAAAACAACAATGAGCAAGGAAGGGAAGATCTAAACAGAGGTTATGTTGAATATAATAGGTGGCTGGGTATGCAAGAATCCTTGATGAAACAAAAAGCTAGAATTAATTGGTTCAAGGAGGGTGACTGCAACACTAGCTATTTTCACACTATCCTGAGAGACAGGAGACAAAGACTTCAACTCCATACAAGTAAGAATCACAGAGATAGAATGATCCAAGGTGATGAAAAAATTGCTAAGGTTGTTATCAAGCACTTTAAAAGATTCTTCATCTAGACCAACATTCTACTGTGAGCAATGATATCCTTAATTGCATCCCTAAGCTTATTTTAGAGAAAGATAATGAGATGTTGATTATGATGCCATTGGAAAAGGAAATCAAAGAAACCGACTTCAGTATGAGCATTGATAGCTCTAATGGATCAGATGGCTTTAATATGAATTTTTTTCAAGCTACGTGGGATATCATCAAGCATGACATCATTGAATTTGTCATGGATTTCTTCAAAGGGAAGAACCTCACTAAATTTTATTCCCACACCTGTATTGATCTTATTCCCAAGGTGGATTCTCCTTACATATTTGAAGAGCTTATACCTATTAGTCTAAGCAATTACACTAGTAAGATCATCTCAAAACTCTTATCCAGAAGGTTGAACTCTATTCTTTCTAAGCTAATCTCTGAAAATCAAATTGGTTTTTTCTCTAGGAGACTAATCACAAAAAATGTGATGCTAGCTCAGGAGATCATTCATGATATCTCCAAACCTAACAAGGGACGGAATATTGTTATGAAACTTGATATGGCTAAAGCCTATGACAGGCTTTCCTGGAGCTTCCTTATTGATGTCCTAAATAAATTTGGCTTCTGCACAGAATGGTCTGGTATAATTTGGAGAATGGTCTTGAATGTCTAGTACTCGATTATTATTAATGCAACTAGACATGGTTTCTTTACTTCTTCACAGAACCTCAAGCAAGGGGATCCTTTATCTCACTCTCTCTTTATTCTTGCTACAGATGTATTGCCTATATCTTTGAACAATCTCATTTATAAAGAGAACTTCACTAGCTTCTAAATGAACAAGAGATGTCCTCAAATTAATCACTAGCTTATCCTGACGACATTGTTATATTTTGTGGTGGTAATTCAAAAACAGTCAAGATGGTGATGAAAGAAATTAGAACGTATGAAAAGCATCGGGTCAGCTTGTCCATAAGGATAAAATCTTCTTTCTCACTGGCCCTAAAGCTAGTACTTATAGAATCAACAGATTGAGAGATTGCATACGATTTATGGGTAAGATCTTCCCTTTCACTTATCTTGGTTGTCCAATATATATAGGAAGAAAAACGATATGCTTCTTTGATAACATGGTTACCAAAGTTGTTAAGAGATTGAATAAATAGCAACGTAAAATGTTAACCTATGGTGGTAGAGTGGCTCTCATCAAGAGTGCTTTATAGTCTCTACCTACTTACACGCTTACTGCTCTAAACCCTCCCAAAGGAACTTTTGAACTTTTTTTAGAAACACATGGCTAGGTTCCTTTGGGGAACCATTGGGGAAAAAAAGAATAATCGTTGGAGCTCTTGGAAAAACTTGTGCTTTCCTAAAGATGAAGGTGGCATCGGTATTAAAAGTCTTGAAGATATCTCTAACACATTAACTATCAAGAGATGGTGGAGGTTTAGAACAAAACCTTCATTATGGGCTGATTTCCTCAAAGCTAAATACCATCCAAAAAGTTATCCCGTTAAAAAGAAGGGGATCTCAGGTAACTCACTATAACGACCCGGCCGGTCGTTTCATGAGTTACAGCTCCATTTTCCCCATTACTGCTTCCTTGTGTGTTGTTAAGCTGTATTTCCTCATATTGTGTTGGTTGTGTTGTGTTCGGAGTGATCTTAGAGTGGAATGAGACACTTAGTCTCTTATTTGGAAGCTTTAGTTGGAAAAGTCAACTGGAAGTTGACTTGTAGTAAATGATCTCGGAATTTAGTTTTATGGTTCGAATAGCTTCTTTAGTTGATTTGAGACTTGGGAGCATGCTCGGAATGAATTTTGGAGGTCCGTGGTAGATTTAGGCTTGAATTGGCGAAATTGGAATTTTTGCATTTTTCGATCGGTAGTGGAAATCTTGATATCGGGGTCGAATTGGAATTCCAGAAATTGGAGTAGGTCTGTTGTATCATTTGTGATGTGTGTAAAATATTTCAGGTAATTCGGATGAGGTTTGATAGGTTTTTGCATCGTCTGCAGAATTTGGAAGTTTAGGAATCTTTATGCTTGAATCTAAGGGTGATTTGATGTTGTTTTGAGTGTTCCAAAGGTTGGAATAAGTTTGAATGACGATATTTAACTTGTAAGCATGTTTGGTTGAGATCTCGAGGCCCTCAGAATGGATTTGGGTGGTTGACGAAAGGTTTGTAGTTGATTTGGAGTTGCAGAATTTTTGCTGCTTCTGTTGTTTCTGCACCTGTGGAGTGGGGACCGTAGGTGCGATGATTGCAGGCACGGAGGATGACCACATGAGCGAAAGGATTAACCGCACCTGTGAGTTCACAGGTGCAGAAGCAGATGCCTTAAGTGAAATCCGCAGACGTAGAAGCACAAGTGCGCTTATGGGACCGTAGGTGCAGAATCCCTAGGGCAGAAACTATAAAAGCCCCACTTCGCGATTTTCAGCCATTCTTTTACCATTTTTGTGCGATTTTGGAGTTCCAAGCCGGGAATTCAAGGAGTAATTGAAGGATTTCAGTGAGGTAAGTTGCTTGGGCTTTGTATTTGGTGTTTGTGATGAATTATCCACTACTTAATCGTGAAATTAGTTGAGAATTTGGAGTGAAGCTGAAGGTTAGTGCTTGAGTTTTTGGAGAGCTTTGAGTGGAGATTTGAGGGGCCATTTGAGGTCCGATTTTGATGTTTTTGGTATGTATAGACTCGTGGGAGGATAAGGATTCTAGTAATATGATTTTTATCAAATTTCAAGACGTGGGTCGGGGGTCGGGTTTGGCCAATTTCGGGATTTTTGTGTTAATTTGATTATCTTCACTTGGGCTTTATTCCTTTAGCGTATATTGGTGATAATAAACTAATTTTGGTTAGATTCGAAGCATTTGGAGGCCAATTCGAGAGGCAAGGGCATCACAGGCTAGAGTTTTGTCTGGTTTGTGGTAAGTAATGATTGTAAATGTTGTCCTGAGGGTATGAAATCCCGGATTTCACATTGTTTCACTACTTTAAGGTGACGCAAATGCTAGATTACGAGCGTGGGGAGGTGCACCATTAAGGATTGTGACTTGGTCTGTCCCGTACGATTAATAAGTTGTATATTTGACTGAAAACTATTTGATATCATTGTGTTTGGAACGTATTACTATATTTTGGGCTGAATGTCATATTTGGGATGAATGCCAAGCTGTTTGAACTCTTAGAGGCTTTTTACTACTATTTCTCACTGTTTGATTTAATATTTGTACTCAGTATACCGTGGTTTATTGATTTCACAACTTAACTGTATTTTCTCCATTTTGATACTTTAAATGATATTTTGGGCTGAGCATCCTATTTTACTGTTGCCCGAGTGGCTTGAGAGGTTTCTGACTAAGTGAGGCCGAGGGCCTGTGTTGTGAGGATATCATGGGATCGTGCAGCATGTTGTACTAATTTGTGATATATGAGATATATGAGAGGTTGAGGGCCTGATTTATTATGCCACGAGATGGCTTGTTATAGTGCTTGGGTTTTAGGAGTCCCTTCGAAGTCTGAACACCCCAGTGAGCGCGGGTACCCAGTCTGAGTGATGTGATATTGCCCGAGGGGCTATTTTTATTTATGTTGTTTCCCGAGAAGCTGATTACGAGTTATTGTGAGGTAACCCGAGAGGCTGGTTCTGTTGATATTTTAGCCGAGGGGCGGTTTATGGTACATGTCTTGCCCGAGGGTCTGTTTACGTTTCTATCATTTTACTCACTATTTCATCACTTGTTCGAAACTTTGAAAGATGTTTTTTTTAAAAGAAAAGTTTTTATTGAATCTGAGTTTGTTTTATGAGATAATTGAGTTCTGTACTATTTTGGAAATGTACTGTATTTGTTGTAGTGCTATGACGTAGAATTATCTGTTTTCTTACTGCTCAGCTTTCATTTACTTTTATTATTTACTGAGTTGGTGTACTCACATTACCCTCTGCACCTTGTGTGCAGATCCAGGAGTTGTGTGTAACGATAGTGAGTGCTGATCATTCTTTCAGTAGGTCTTTGGAGTCGGTAAGGTAGCTGCTTGGTATTCGCAGCCCTGCATTTCTCCTTCTTACCTTACTTAGACTGTTCTTATTATCTTTATTTCTGAACTATGATAGCCTTGTTGTACTTAGACAGACCTTGTAGTTGCTCGTGACTTGTGACACCCCGATATCGGGCTTGTGTTATTTTCTTCCGCACTGGTTATTTAGACCCTTATTATGAGATATTGACAACTAATAGCTTAAAACTATCTTTTTCTGAATTAATAGTTTGATTTGGGACCCGCAATTTGTATTCCATAACTTGCATGATTTACACATGAATTTTCATATGAATATGTTATCGGCCGTTTTGAATTTGCGTGTGGGATAAGTCCTTTACTCGATATGATACAAGACATTTATATGGGATGATTATCGTTATTTTAAATGTTCTCCTTGTTACTAGACATGCTTTACCGTTATTTGAGATATGATTACTGTTACCGAAATAAAATAATATGATTTGATAAGAATTGAAATGCCCTATACTAAAAATGTTTTCATATGAGTATTTCCTGGTTACAAAGACAAGTATACATGGGAGGAGACTTTGAAGGATCCCTTAGCTAACGGTGGGTTCGTTAGACCTGGTGCACCTTATATTTACAGATTAGCGATTATAGTTACATCCCTCGCTAGTGGGAAGGTATAACTAGCATACAGTTACGGTTTTCCCTCGAGTAAGGACCTACAGTTATGTTTGACTCATTTTACGAAGGGGTCCACACAAAGATACATATTACATTATCCTTTTAGAAAACCTCCCAAACATAAGATTTGATATGACAATGTTTACAGAGTGTATTACTGAATTGTTAATTGATTCCTATTTACATAAAAACAGACAAGATTGTTTATTGTTACCGAGTCTGAAAAAGGGCATTTATTTTTATGATATTTTCTGATTATTATACAAGTATGTTTTCTGACTTGTCCCCGTTAGAAACAGTTGTGGTTAAGTGTTATTACGCACTGAGCTAGCGATTCACTCCCCGCTATTTTTTTCTTACTGAGAAAGCAGTTAACGCGAGTGAGCATTTCATTAAGTAGAGTATATGAGTTAATAGTTCCTGGTGAGCCTCGCACTTGTTCCTGTGGGCGAAGAGTTTATTTACTTCTTATTGTCTTTGCTTTTGAACTCTTAGATCGCTCCATAGTCATTTTTATTAGTGTTATGGGTATTCATTCTTTATATTGGATTAGTTATTAATATTTTACTTTTTTCATTTTTTTAGATGGATTTAGTATTATTATGTTGATAAGTTTGTAATGTTGGTGAAAACTCGTTTTTGGTTAGTTGATGAAGATTATGACTGATTTAGGTGAATATTGGTTGGTTGTTATTTATTTATGAGACAAAAACTTTTGGATTGTCCTAAAATATGGAAAACTCTATCCGATTTTCCGTAAAATACCGATGAGGCTTACTTGGGGGCACTTACTCCTAAGCGCCGGTCATGATCCTAAATTGGGTCATGACAAAGTTGGTATTAGAGTCTAAATCATTTGTGATGACCCAAAATATCATCTTTAATTTAAATAATTATTTCGGTATTATAAGACTTTGAAAAACGCTATCAATAAATTCTCTACTTGCGTGCGCATTCCGTATAATTTTCCAGAAGGTTCTTATGTGAAAAATGGATTAAATTGTGAACTAGAGCTTTAAAACTCAAATGAGTTGACTTCGGTCAATATTTTAGGCTAACAAACCCGGATAAAAGTTTTGGCCATTCCGGTAGTTCCGTATCGTGATTTGGGACTTGGTCATATGCCCGAAATCGAATTTGGAGGTCCCTAGATCAAATTATCGCCATTTAATGGAATCTAGAAATCTAAGGTTAAAGATTTCTCAAGTTTGTCTTGAGATTTAACTTTTTTATATCAGAGTCGGAATCCAGTTTTGAAAATTTTCATAGCTTTGTTATGTCATTTATGACTTGTGTGCAAAATTTGAAGTCAATCGGACTTGATTTGATAGGTTTTTGCATCGAATATAGAAGTTGGACGTTCTTAGTTTCATTAGGCTTGAATTGGGGTGTGATTCATGGTTTTAACATTATTTGATGCGATTTGAGGTTTCGACTAAGTCTGTATCATGTTTTAGGACTTGTTGGTGTATTTTGTTGAAGTCCTGAGGGCCTCGGGTGGATTTCGGAAGGTTAACGGATATAAAAAGGCTGCTGAATTTTCTCTTTGGACAGCTGCTAATTTTTTTTCACAGCATGTGAACAGTACCCATGGATAGTACCCATGAACATTGCTGGACAGAATGTTTCCCATTTTCCATTTTACCAAATTGGAGCTCGGGGAGAGGCAATTTTCGGGAGATTTTCAGAGAAAACAACGAGGTAAGTGTTCTTAACTTAATTTTGGTTAGATTACCCGAATCTTTTACTAGTTTTGGCATTTAATTGGTGATTTTAGTTGGAAAAATTTTAAAACCCTCTTGGTTTAATTTGAAGATTTGAGGGTCGAGTTGCTGTCGAATTTTGGTAAAATTGGTATGGTTGGATTCGTGGTTGGATGAGGTTTCATATTCCATGATTTTTGTCGGGTTCCGATATGTGGGCCCAACGGGCGAATTTTTAGTGCAATTTCGGATTTTTAATGGAAAATGTAGAATTTCATATGGAATTAATTCCTATAATTTTTATTGATTGAATCGAATTGTTTATGACTAGATTTGAGAATTTTGGCACGAATTCGCGAGGCAAAGGCTTGTTGGAATTTTGAATTGGTTGCAAAGTGAGGTAAGTGTTTGGTCTAACCTTAGCTTGAGGTATTAGGAGTTGTGTCTTATTTGTTACATGTTAATTGTGGAGTACGACGTATAGGCATGGTGACGAGTATCTATACGTTGGTGTCAAGTATGCCCGTGAGCCTTGTATTATAATTGTTATACTCTGTTGTGGTTTATTGCGCTGCATATGTTATTATCACCATTGTTCCCTTGACGGGATGTTTGTTTAATATTATTGTTCCCTTGTCGGGATGTTTGTTTTGATATTATTGTTCCCTTGCTGGGATGTTTGTTTGATATTATTGTTCCCTTGCTGGGATGTTTGTTTTGATAGTGTTGTTCTATTGCCGGGATATTGTTGAAATATCATTGTTCCCTTGCCAGAAAGTTGTTATATTGCTCTTGTTCCCTTGCTGGGATTCCTTGTGATTATTGTTGGCTTCTAACTGGGAGCGGGTGGTACGCCTACCACATGATATAATGAAAAAATAGGAGCAGGTGGTACGCCTACCACAAGATATTATGAAATGGGAGCGGGTGGTACGCCTACCACAAGATATAATGAAATGGGAGTGGGCGGTACGCCTACCACAAGATATAATGAAATGGGAGCGGGTGGTACGCCTACCACAAGATATAATAAAATGGGAGCGGGTGGTACGCCTACCACAAGATATAATGAAATGGGAGCGGGTGGTACGCCTACCACAAGATATAATGAAATGGGAGCGGGTGGTATGCCTACCACGAGATATAATGAAATGGGAGCGGGTGGTACGCCTACCACGAGATATAATGAAATGGGAGCGGGTGGCACACCTACCACGAGATACAGGAAATGGGATCGGGTTGCACGCCTGCAACAAGATGTGAAAAGAAAGTGAAATGTGCTTTTGTTTTCCTTATTCTTGTTAGTGGTTGGATTTTGATTCCCTTATAATTCTCTTGATATTCTGTTTTTACCCTTTTTATATATATGTTCAATACTCCAAATTTCAACAATTGTTACATTTTTAACTCAATTGATTTCTCAACTAAATTTTCCTTAAACCGTTTGAGGTTGTTTTAAAAAGGAATTTCTACTATATTTTGATTTATTGATTTCTCGTATTAAAGGTAATGATTCATTCGATATTGTACTTTAATTGAAAAGGGTATCTTCTTTATCAAATAATTTCTAAAAATAACTTCATCTTTTCTTGTTGATTTCCTAATTGGGTTGGAAGCTGTACTCTACTTTATGTTAAGTGAATGAGGCGTCACAAGGTGACCTTTACTCAAAAGAATTATATTCGAAAGATGCTTATTTGAAAGCTATTTATCTAAAGGAAATATATTCGAAATATATTCATTGAAAAGCATATTAGCTTAGAGATTATTACTTGAAGGATTTATAGGCGAAAGATTTATATTTGAAGGACTTGATAAATTGATTGCACTTGTATCTATTATTTGTTGAGAAACATTTATGGTGTTCTTGTTGCCTGCTATTTATATCACTAGTTGATCATTATTGCCATCATTGTTATCTGCTTCCTATTATTTTTGTACGCTATATTGCACAGGTTTATTTGGTAGTCTGGTCCTAGCCTTGTCACTACTTCGCCGAGGTTAGACTAGGCGCTTACTAGCACATGGGGTCGGTTGTACTGATACTACACTTTGAACTATGTGCAGATACTGATACCGAAATGCTTGGGCCGCAGTGAGGGTGCTGTCTTCAGCCCACACAAGCGACACGAGGTAGTCCTGCAGACGTCCGCGGGCCTTGGCGTCACCTCCTATCTTTTCCTTTATCCTGTTTCCTTTACTCATTTCAGAAACAGTGTATATTTTATCTTTCACACTTTGTATGTTGTATTCTTAGACCGACTATGAAGCTGTAGCACCAAATTCTGGGTAGAGTTGTATTTAGACTTCCGCAGTTTTGTATTAAGATAAATTGTCAGATTTTGTCTTTCGCTTAATTATTTTCGCTATTTGCATGATATCTACCCATCGCTAATAATGGTTTAAAACTGGAAAAGGTTAAGTAATTAGAATAATTTGGTTTGCCTAGATTTCACCAGTAGGTGCCATCACGGCTCTCGAGGGTGAAAAATCCGGGTCGTAACATTATTCTTGCGACTAATGGAGCACACGTCGGTAGTAGAATTTCAATTATGGTTATGTAGCCGGCCATTCCCATAATCGTGATTCTGTAAGGGCGTGATAGGATGTGCCTCGTCTTTCTTTCTTGTTCCTCCGTACATGTATGATGATTATGGTTAACCGAATATATCACCTTTCATTTTATTCCTATTTGGCTAGGTCCAATCACCCAATAATAGAATTTGATTAAAGGTTCAAAGATACAAGTGTTGTCACTAGTCACGCAACTGTCTCCTATAAAAGGAAAGCAGTAATAGTAGAAATATGAACAAAAAGTGTTGTTGTACCATAATGAGGGACTTCCATACTACTAAGATGTGTAACAAAGTCAATTCCTGAAATTTCCATAGTCATTCACTATAACAATAGGAAAGTGTTTTCACAAAGGGTTTTTACCTCGATGAAAAGGAAGTTGAGATCTTGATGGATATAATGAATAGATAAGAGAAGAATGGGAAATAAAAATAGTGATTTGAAGGCCTAAGGCACCTGAACTATTCTTAATATAAGGTTAAAACTATCGAATTTACGATTTCTAATCGTTCGAGAATCCTCATATGTCTTGATGGAAAACTTAAAGTATTATGGACTCTAGGATGTAGCGAGGGGTGGGCGGTGCTAACAACTTATAGACTGAAGAACATGGTCAATTTATATGTTATGTATTTTTAGTTACATTGGTAGGAGCACACAACTAACTTGGGAACGAGTTCACTAAAATATTTATGAATCACCTTCTTTTTGAAAGTCGATAGTGTGAATCTACTAGGTAAGAAATTAGTTCATACAACATATGTACTGATATATGGCATTAAACTTTCTCAGCTAGCTATATACATATCATCTCAACCTTAGAGGCTTTGCTTAGTCTTTTAAACAAGGCATTAACTTTATATACGAATATTATGACCTATTTATGGTAGTTGATCTTGCTAAAAAGACTGAAAACATGACGTGATAGGCATGCATAAAAGTTTTAAAGGCAAAGCACAAGACTAGGAAATTCCTTCGACGAGCATTTTATTGCGGGTCGAACAATTGGAAACAAGGACAGTGAGATGCTGAATAAATTGTTTGGATTGTTGCTCATGTGTTTAGAATTTGAGGTAACCAAATATGTTTAAAAAGCTTGTAAAATTTAATTTGAGCATAAATTTATCATAGGTTGCTTGATATTACTTTATATGGTCTATTTTGACATGCCAATTAACTTCTTGTTATGCCACTCTTGATTTTCATACAAAGGTAGTTGAGTTTCAATTATTAAAATTTATCCAGTTTTGTCATGAGAGGAAACCAAGTTGCAAAGATAGATAAGTTTATATTATATATAAAGGCTCAATGTTACTAAAAAAAATTGTTGGGGGTTCTCTATCTATGATTACAGCCATAAGGGACAAGACACCTAGCTGGGAAAAGGTACCAATAGCAATAGAATTGTTTAACATATTTTCTAAAGATTTAATAGGACTACTTCCAATGTGAATAACAAAGTTTATTTGACACCTAACATTATATAAAAAACAAAAAATCCCCTTACTTTATGACACGAACGTAGTTAGAAAGAGCTAAAGGAAGAAAAGAAAAATTACAAGACTACTAGATAAAAGTTTATTTGATCGAGTATATTTTCATGGGATGCACCAGAGATATTGTGAAAAAGAAATACGGGTCTTTAAGGATGTGCATCGACTAAAAACAGTTTGAATAAGGTAATAATGCACAATATGTATACATTGCCTCCTATAACTGACTTGCTTAATCAGTTGCTTAGAATCCAAGAGGAAGATATTGCTTAGACAATAGTCCGAACTCGGCACGGTATCATAAGTTCCTTGCGATTTCTTTCGGACTTACCAATGCTCCAGCTGCATTTTTGGACTTAATGAATACGTTGTTCATGTTATTTTGGAAAGATTTATCATAGCGTTTATGATGATATTCTACTATATTCTTGTATCCAAAAAGAATATGAAGATCATTTGAGAATTGCATTGTAAACATTTCAAGAATATCGATTCTACTCTAAGTTCTCTAAATGCGAATTTTGGCTAGACTCAGTAGTATTTTTTGGGCATGTTGTATCGGAAGATGGAATTATGGTGGTCAAAACAACATAAGCAGTTCAAAAATAGTCAAGACCTCCTACTACTACAAAGATTTACAACTTCTTGGACTTGGCAGGTTGTTGCAGGCACTTCGTACATGATTTTCTTTTTCTAGAATAGCAATGCCACTAACCAAGTTAACTCATCAAAATTAAAGATTCTAGCGAATGGAGGAACGTGAGAGGGCTTTCAGAAGCTTAAGAAAAAAACCATATTTGACAACCACTCCAGAATTAGCCTTACCGTCAAGTTCTAAAGGACTCATGATATTCGGTAATGCTTTGAGCACGAGATTAGGATGTGTTCTTGTGCAAAATGGTTATATTATAGCTTATGCTCCGAGACTATAAAAAGCACGAGAAAAACTATCATACTCATGATTAGGTGTTAGCTGCAGTGGTTATTGTTATGAAGGTTGGATGCTTTGCTTATACGGCAAAACTTAGGAGATTCATACTGACGACAAGAACTTAGAGTATATTTTCCAGCTAAACCTTTGGTAATGTTGGTGGATGAAAATTCTTGAGGACCATGTTAATTCCTTTGGGTATAATTATGGAAAGTCCAATATTGTGACTGATGCATTAAATAGAAAATATATGGGCAGCTTGGCACATATAATACCAAAAGGACCTTTGGCTAAAAATATGCAGAGACTAAAGGATACATATCAAATTTAGTGTGGAGAATGTAGAGATATTGCTGGCTTGTGTTAAAGTAAAGTCTTCACTAGTAGAGCACATAAAGGCCACTCAATATGAAGATGACGATTATGTAAATATAATGATGAGGTCTTAGCTAGTAAAAACAAGAATGTAACTATTGATAGTGGCATTTTTCGACTAAGTAACTACTTAAGTGTAACATATATAGATGGGTTAGGATGAGTTGCTCTTGAGGAACTCAATACTCTAGATACACTGTACATTTGGAGTACAATAAAATGTACCATGACTAGAAGAAAATTATATTTGTGAGAAAAGAAAGAAGAAATATTTCTTTAACTTGTTTATGACTATTTGACTTGTAGCATGTTAAGGTTAGCATTTTCGATTTGCAGGACCACTACAACAACTCGAAATTTCAAAGTGGAAATGAAATAAAATTGTAGTAAATTTTATAATATAATTACCTCAACGATTAAAGATTATGATTATATTTGAAAAATTATAAATTGGTTGCATAGTAGGCACATTTCTTGCTAGTCAAAACTTCAAGCAATGAATAAAATATGCACATATATGCATGAATGAAAAAAATTCCAACTCCATGGGGGCTTTATTATCTCACGTTTCTGATAGAGAATCACAATTTACCGCACACTTTTGAAATATCTTTCCAGTAAGTATTGAGTACACGAGTAGATATTTGTAATGCCTCCCATCCGCTGTTAGATGGGTAATCTGAACGTAATGTACATATCTAGTTGAGATGCTTATCGACCTTTTACTTGAGTTTGTTTATAACGGTAGCTTGTAGTTAAACATCTAGATGGGTCCATATAAAGCCTTGTCGGATGGTTTTAAGTCGGTGATACTAAGGTATTAAGACTATACTTACATACTTAAAAATAATTAGGACTAGACTTGTTATAAGAAGCGACTGATAAGTTCATTTAACTCAGGTAGGATTGCTCACATCACAAAGCAGAGAAAAGCCTTGGGTAGATAACAAAAAAAAATAGATTTAGAATTTATAGCAAGAGACCGAGTGATCCTACAAGTCTCCTCTATAAAAAGCGTGATGCAATTTGAAAAAAAAAGAAGAAGAAAGATGCATTCAAAGTTTATAATATTATAAGAGGTACTTGAAGGGATGAGAGTCGTGCTTATCATTTGACACTTCTTCTTGAATTATTTTTTTCATCTAGTGTTCGATGTTTTTATTCTAAGAAAATGTATATTAGACTTCTCTTATGTGCTTGAAGCACTGATTATCCAACTTTGATGAGAAATTAACTTGTAACGAAGCGTCAAACGCTAGTGTTGACAGACAAATAAGAAAGTTACGATCAAAAGAATTTATGTTCGCGAAGGTCTTATGGAACCTATTTCGCTGAAGAAGTTACTTTGGAAGTAGAAGATACTATGTGAGTTAGATATTCTTACTTATTTCAGTCCACATGCATGCACTTTGTTTGAAATTCGGGGATAGAATTTCATAAGAGGGGAAGAATATAATAATCCATAATTTTAACCAAGGACAAATTGGTCATTTAGCTATTAAAAAAAGGGATGAAGCAATTTAAGAGGCCAAAGCCCATCAGAGGTATGGCGTGGGGTTAATAAGGGTTTGGAGAGGAGATTTCCATCCGTCAAATAGAGTACAACTTGGAAAATTGGGAAAATATCTACAACTCTAATTCGTAAGCAAAGTGAGAAGGAGAAATTTAACACCACTTGGAGTCAAAAACCTAGACTGCTGCCAGGATACGATGCTTGAAGAGGAGCGAAACGCATCAGTTCTTTTTCTTGAGTAAAAGCACTTTGTTTGGCATCAAAGAATTATAACAAGAAAGTTCAAGAACTAACAACGTAAGTTTTCTGGAAGAATTTTGGTTTCATAATGTTTAACTCTTCAATTATAATACTAGAATTGAGTTTGGTATTTAAGTATGATGGGTAACAGTAACATGAATGCTCATGGTGAAATAAACTAGTTCATGAATAACCATGAATCTGGAAATAAAAAAGAAAACTATTAAGAGTTAGTTTTGATAGCATTATAGGTAGTCTAACAGATGATATTTTGAGTAACACTGAGACATGGGTAATCGGGATTGTGACTCCTATCACTTAAACTTACTGAATTTCGCGGTTAGCAGAGGGTAACATAAACTTATATTTATTTATAGATTTCACACGAATTGAGCACTTGGATCGATAAGAAGTCATACAGATTTCTTGAGGTGTTTGGTATTGCGACACGAGTACTATGAGTAGTAACATTCCCGCAACTTGTATTTCATAACTTGCATGATTTACACATGAATTTTCATATGAATATGTTATCGGCTGTTTTGAATTTGCATGTGGGACAAGTCCTTTACTTGATATGATACCAAGACATTTATATGGGATGATTATCGTTATTTTTAAATGTACTCCTTTGTTACTAGACATGTTTTACCGTTATTTGAGATATGATTACTGTAACCGAAATAAAATAATATGATTTGATAAGAATTGAAATGCCATGTACTAAAAATATTTTCATACGAGTATTTCCTGGTTACAAAGACAAGTATAAATGGGAGGAGACTTTGAAGGATCCCGTAGCTAACGATGGGTTCGCTAGACCTAGAATGATCTATAAAAGGAAGAAGGATCATCATTTGTAAGGACACGGAATACTATTGAGAATTCATTGAAATACTTATCTATTTACTTTCTACCATTGTTCTCAAAAGTATTTTATTTTTGTCTCCTGATTATCAGTAACCCGAATTTCTCTTTTAGCTCTTCAAATTTTCATTCAAAACGACTCTTCATTAGGGTTTTCCTTTAAGTTTTTCAAAAGATCTCTGCCCCGATTTTAATGTTGTTTGTGATTTTGCTATGTTTTGTTCATGTTTTTCTTCTATCTGAGTTAGCATGTTGAAAACCCTAATTCCTTTTTTGTCTCATCCGATTTATGAGACTGTTTGTGAGATGTGTACTTGTTTGTCATTCTTATTTGACTTATTTGTTTTACTATTTTTTGAACTCGATTATTGTTGAAAACCCAAGGTCTTTGGGTCTGAAATTGTTTGTTTGAATACTTGACTCAATTTAAAGTTTCTTGTTTCAGACTCTCTTTTTTCTTTATGTGATTCATCTGATTATGAGTTTTACCATATTTTAAACTCGACCATTGTTGAAACCTTGATTTCTCAAAAGCTTTCCTCACTTGTTACTGTGAGACCTGTACTTGTTTTGACTCTCTTCTTCACTTTTGCTATATGTGTGAGCCCTGACTATCTAACTTTGTTCACTATTGAATCCTAGGCTTATTTCTGTTACTATTGTGCGTTGTTTCTTTTGCCAATGTGTTTGGCCTCGCATGTCTGATGTTTCTGTTCAGTCTATTTATATACTAAAGTACATAAGCATGTTTTTTCCTTGATTGACCTTGATCTTGTGACTGATTTCAAAAGTTTTTCTTATATGAGCCCTGATTTCACTCGCCTGTTTAAAATTAATTGATTCCTTTCCCTTTACTGTGATGTTTTACCTTGCTGAATCCTTTCCAAAAATAAGCATATTTTTGTACTCAGACTTGATTGTTCACTGCATGATTTTACTACCCCTTATATGGCAATAATCAAACTGATTTCTTTCCTTATTTGAACCTATTACTGCTCGTTAAACAGTGATTCCTTAATTAAAGGGAATCACTTGTGTAATTGATTCTGACTTGTGATTGTTTCTATATTTGTGTCAAGACTTTACTTATTACCTCTTCTGAACTCATTTTCAAAAGCTATAAATACCCACCCCCTCTTCTTTCAAAGGATAACCATCTGAGTTTAGAACACACACTCCAATCAAAACTTTCTCTTTTCTATTACTACTTGTGTTACTGCTTTGTCTAGCTGGCTGAAAGCCAAAGCTAGACTGTGGAATCTTGCTTATTTCTTTCTTTCTACACTTTGCTTCTTACTGGTATGTCTTAGTTAATCTTCAAGCATCAACAACAACATGTTTCTTTAGTTGTTTTAGTTTCCTTCACTCTTGCCTGCTTCTGCTTATGCAATCAGGTTATATTATTAAGCATGATGTAATATGCTCCCTCCCCTTCTAAATTGATGTTTTCCCTTATGCATGTACTCTGTCAGTCACTTGTTATATGATTTGCTGATTTATGAATCCCAAACCCCCATATTCCCCTATGTGTTTTTGTTCTCTAGCTAGTTTATGGGCATCCCAGCATCATCTATTGCTGTGTATGTCCAAACCTGACCCCTCTTAGGGTCATATGCTTCATGCGATGTATTCCAAAACTGACCCCTTTTGTGCAATTACTGATTCTGTGTAGTTTGAATTTTACTACTACTGTTTTTCAAATCACTCTTACCCCTTACTATTCTCAACCCAGTTTTAAATAAATCTCTGTTTCTGCACTTCTACTATACTCTTAGAACCTAGGTTCTGCCCCTCTTGTGTTGGCCTTGCCTTAGGACCTATAAGCTCCCTCTGAACTTGGACACATAAGGGCTGGCCCTTCTACACTGCACCCATCTCTATCTGGTTATGCAAACTTGGGTGTAAGCACTGACCGGGGTCCCTTGAGACCCTTAGGGAACTTTGACACACATAGGTCTGAGAAAGGCTTTGAAACAAGTGGTACTTGAGGTGGTTTATTCCATAACTCAGAAAGGAAGTCAAGAATCAGGCTTTCTATGGTTGTAACTTCCATTTTTGCACTTTTCTAATGTAATTCAGTATTTGGTATGTAATAATTTGTAACAAATATTGGGGTTGGCTAGTGAAGAAGGGATGTGTAATTATGCATATTTAGCTATTAGAAGGGTAGAGAACATGCCTATAAGATCTGTTTCTTTAAATTCTACATGTTTTAATTCTACATTTAGATAACATGCCTATAGGAGTTGTTTTAAATTCTGCATGTTTTATTACCATACTTAGACACCATGCATATAAGAGCTAAATGGCTATAATCAGACATTATGTTCATAAGGTTAAAATCAGTATCTTTCATAGAAATCATGCCTATAGGAATTTCAAGTAAATCCTGCCTGCTTCGTTTCAAGTTCAACTAGATATCATGTCTATAGGATTAAAAAAATCAGCAATAATAGAGATCATGCCTATAGGATCTGAAACCAGTCTAGTTTAAAATCAGTTGACTCGTACTGTTCTGAATCAATCTTAACAACCTACTCCTTTTATTAATACGATTTAGAAAGCATGCCTATAGGATTCCAAATCGCTCATTTAAAATTGTCACTGCTTTGCTACACTCCTAATCAGTAATAGACATCGTGTTTATAGGATCTCACCAAACACACTTAGGCAAGCCTTAAGTGATAACAACAAAACTGAATCCGCCTTTGTTAATTAGTAACTGCTACAACCAGCAGGCAGGCCTGATTCGGACTTCTTATCTGAGTTATGTAATAAACTAGTCTGCTTCAACAACTAAAACTCCCATGTCTTAGTATTTTAAACTCTGATCCTAAATGTGTTTGAGTCGTGCTTTATGTGCTTTACTTGAGGAGGTATATATGAGCCTCTTAGTTGCTTACATATTTCCCCTAATATGCAGTCCTAGGTGTTTTGAATGTCGCCTTAGTCTTTTTACCTTTAAAACCTAAGAGTCAGTCTAAAATCCTCCCTCTTATAGGAATAGTAGTCCTAAATTCCTTCGGGACCGATAAGAATGGGACGGGTGATAGCATACAATAGAGGTCGAGAACAATCCACTAGTGTGGTCCCAACCAGATAGTTTTTGTGAATTTGTGCAATTAGCAAGTAAACAAATAAAGACTCAAGTAATAGGGGATTTAAGTTTAAATACACAAGTGCAAACAATTATTGAAAGGTAGGGCTTTGGAAAAGAGTTATAAGCTAGACATACTTGTAAAAAATAAAAGGGGGGTCCTAGGTTTGTTTGTAATATGGATCGCCTCAATGCAATACCCGGTATGACACTCCTCAAAAGAGGGGATACACGTGTTATTAGCACACCGGTTATCATATCCATATCTACCCTTTCCACCCCGTGAAGGTATTAAAGAGCGGATTGGTCTCGACCTCTATTGCATGCTACTACCCATCACGTTCCTGTCAGTCCCGAAGGAATTTAGGACTACTATTCCTATAAGAGGGAGGGTTTAGGCTAACCCTTAGGTTTAAAGGTAAAAAGGCTAAGGCGACGTACAAAAACACGTAGGACTGCATCTTGAGGGGGGAACATATAAACAATTAGAAGGCTCATGTATACCTCCAAAAATAATGCATATAAATAGCATGACTTAAACACAGTTAAGGTCTGAATTTTTAAAAAAAAAATTAAAGCATAGTTTGAATCAGAACCATATTCATTATAAAACTCAGAAAAGAAGTCTAAATCAGGCATGCCTGCTGGTTGTAGCAGTTGGTAATTAAACAAAGGCAGATTCCAATTTTATTCGAGTAATTACCTAAGGCTTGCCTAGGCATAGTAGTGATGTCCTATGGGCATGATATCTATATTGATTAGGAATGTAGTAGAGCAATGATTAATTTTAGACGGACAACTTGAGATTCTATAGACATGCTTTCTAATGGTATTTATTTAAGGCAGTGTTTGAAGACTTATTAAAGAAGCAGCAGATTAATTAACTAATCCAATTTAGAATAAACATCATGAACTAAACGGCTTCTCCAACTACACTGGTTTTAAGTTATATAGGCATGATTTCTATTATAGCTATTTAGATCCTATAGGCATGGTATCTAAGTATTAAAAGCTGACTTTGGACTTATAGGCATGATTTCTAGGGAGACGAATGTGAATACATGCTGTAATGAAAACTGAACTTCAATTACTTTACACCCTATAAGCATGATATCTAATTATAAAGCTTATTTTAACCCTATAGGCATGATCTATATTATTAAAGCCATTTAGATCCTATAGATATGGTTCTAATTGTGTGAAAGTAAAACATGCAAAATTTATTTTAAACCAGAGTAGATCCTATAGGCATGTTATGTAACAGGCCATATTTGAATCAAAATAGACTCTATAGGCGTGTTATCTACCCAATTTACCCACAATATACGGCTACCCACCCTTTTTCACTAATCACCCCGACATTGTTTACAAATTATTACATACCAAATTATTGAATTACAAAACAAATGCAGAAATAAGAAATTACAACCAAAGGAAGACCGATCTTGACCTCCTCTCTGAGTTATTTAATGAACCACTTCAATGCCAATATTTCAAAGTCTTTCTCATACCTGGATGTGTCAAAGTTCCCTAAGGACCTCAAGGGATCCCGGGTAGTGATCACACCCAGATTTGCATAACCAGACAGAATGAGTGCAGTGTGGAAAGGCTAGCCCTTATGTGTCCAAGTTCAAAGGGAGCTCAAGGGTCCCAAGGCAAGGTTCACACAAGATGGGCAGAACCTAGATTCTAAGAATATAGTGGAAGTGCAGAACACATGTTGAAAGAGATTTATTTAAAAAGCTGGACTGATAGTCCATTTTGAAAGCAATTAGTAACAGAGGTGATTCAAATCAATTGCAGTAGTAAAACTCACAACTACACAGAATCAGTAGTCATACAAATGGGGTCAAGGGATTTTGGGGATACATTGTCTGAATGAACATGACCCCAAGAAGGGTCTGGTTTGGTCATGCACAGCAATAGCTGATGCTGGTATGGTCACAAATCAGCCAAAAGAACACAAATACATGGAGGGGATATAGGGGTTTGGGATTCATAAAACAGCAAGTACACAACAAGTGACTGATAGAGCACACACATATGGGAGCATTAATCTAAGGGGGAAGGGAGCATATTACATCATGCTAATAATGTAACTTGACTGCAGAAATATAAGCAGAAGTAGGAAAGAGTGAAAGAAACTGAAGCAACTAAAGAAACATGTTGTTTTTAAGGCTTTAAAAATTAACTAGGACATACCAGTAGAGAAGCAAAGTGCAGAAAGGAAAAGTAAGAAGGATTCCATAGTCTAGCCTTGGCTTTTAGCCAGCTAGACAAAGCAGTAGCACAAGTAGTAGTAGAGAAAGAGAGAGTTTTGAGTGTAGCTGTATGTTCTGAACTCAAATTGTTCGTGTGTTTAAAGAAGAGAGGATATGATATTTATAGTTTTTAAAACGAGTAAAGAATAAGGTAAAAAGTAAGGTTTTAATACAGACATGGAAACAATCACAATCAGAATCAATCAATACAAGTACTTCCCTTTAATCAGGGAATTACTGCTCAAACAAATACTAACAGGGTCAAATAAAGGAAAGAAATCAGTTTGGGACAAATTGATCCTTGCCATATAAAGGGCAGTAAAAGTATGAAGTAAATAATTGAGTCTAAGTACAAAATATGCTTAATTTTGGGAAAGGATTCATCAAGGTAAAACATCACATTAATTAAGGAAGGGAATCAATCAATTTTAAAAAAATAAGTAAAAATTAGGGTTTATAAGAGAACCCTTTGCAATCAGTCGTAATATTGAGGAAATCAAGAATAATCAAGAAAGAATCATAACTCTGTACTTCAGCATATAAATAGAACAAACAAAAATATCAGACATGCAAGGCCAAACGTATTGGAAAAAGAAACAATTGGATACATACAAATATGCAGTGGTAACAAAAGTAAGCTAGGGCTCAGTAGTCAACCAAGTCAAATAGTCAGGGCTCACACTTAGAGCCAAAGTGAAGAAATCAGTCCAACAGGTAAAGAGAATCAGAAAGAAGTAAAGATCTCACAGTAACAAGTGAGGAAAACCTTTTAAGAAATTAGGGTTTCCACAATAGTAAGAACTCAGAATCAGATAAGCCAAACAGAAAAGAGGATTCAAACACGAAGAGCATAATCGAAACGAGTATACACACAGATAAACAAATGCATCTTCAGGACTCGGATAAAACCAAAACATTTAGGATTTTTAACACGAGGAACTAGATGGAAGAAAAATATAAGCAAAAGCCCTAGCTAGTGGGAAGGTATAACTAGCATACTGTTACAGTTTTACCTCGAGTAGGGACCTACAGTTATGTTTGACTCCTTTTACGAAGGGGTCCACACAAAGATACAGATTACACGATCTTTTCAGAAAACCTCCCAAACATAAGATTTGTTATGACAATGTTTACAGAGTGTATTACTGAATTGTTAATTGATTCTTATTTACATGAAAACTGACAAGATTGATTATTATTACCGAGTCTAAAAAAGGGCATTTATTTTTATGATATTTTCTAATTATTATACAAGCATGTTTTCCGACTTGTCCCCATTAAAAACAGTTGTGGTTAAGTGTTATTACGTATTCACTGAGCTAGCGGCTCACTTCCCGCTATTTTTTCCTTACAGAGACAACAGTTAACGTGAGTGAGCATTTCATTAAGTAGAGTATATGAGTTAATAGTTCCTGGTGAGCCTCGCACTTGTTCCTGTGAGCGAAGAGTTTATTTACTTCTTATTGTCTTTGCTTTTGTACTCTTATATCTCTCCATAGTCATTTTTATTAGTGTTATGGGTATTCATTCTTTTATATTGGATTAGTTATTAGTATTTCACTTTTTTTTATTTTGTTTGAGATGGTTTTAGTATTATTATGTTGATAAAGTTTGTAATGTTGGTGAAAACTCATTTTTAGTTAGTTGATGAAGATTCTGACTGATTTATGTGAATATTGGTTGATTGTTATTTATTTATGAGTTAGGAAAACTTTTGGATAGTCCTAAAATAGGGTATACTCTGTCCGATTTTCCGTAAAATACCGATGAGGCTTACTTGGGGCACTTGCTTCTAAGCGCTGGTCATGATCCTAAATTGGATCGTGACATTAGGTAAACTCCCTTTTGATGAAGTACTTGCTAGATTTGGCAACCAAATAACCTCCAGATGTAGTTGCTGTCAAATGTCTAACAATGACTCTATTCAACATACCTTTGTGGAGGGAGAAGCGGTTAGCCATATTTGGAAATACATTGGTGCTCCTTTAGGAATCACTCACCACCAGTGACCGATCAACAGAATTATTAAAGAATGGTGGGACATTAATCCAAAAAATGCTACACACAAGCTTCTACTATAGATTGCTCCAGTGGTCATTTGCTGGGAACTTTGGAAAAGCTGGACAACTTATAAATATGGGGAGCAAAAAGAATTCTACAAAAGTATGATGAAATTCCAAATCATCTGACACATTCAAAGAGCCCTTCAAATTATCTATCCCATCTATAATGTAACAAGTACATGGCCCAGCATTTATAATATGATTAAAAAACTTCAACATACAGTGAATATCAAGCAAGTCATTTGGAATAAGCCTGTGGTAGAGATGATCAAACTCAATACATATGGAAGCTTTATCAAAAAAAAAAAAAATGGGACTGCTGGCATCGGAGGTGTTGTCAGGGACAGTGATGGAGAACTCCCGATGGCATTTTCTTTCCCTGTGCACTGTAGCAGTAACAATCAAGCTGAAGCAATGACGGCCAACTTTGGCACTAAATGGTGCACTCAACATGGGTTAAGCATGATTCATATTTTTGGGTTCCATGGTTAGTGCCAATATTCTTCTCAACAGGGGAACCAACAACCTTAAATTAAAGAACAATATCATAGTCATGCTCTCAGAGACGCTACTGTACAGATTTCTCATTGCTTTGGAGAAGCAAATTAAGTGACGGATTTCCTCGCTAAATTAGCATCTTCTATCACTCTCTCCAATAGATGCCAAGAGAAACTAAGGGACTACTATTTCAACTAGATAGATGGAAACTCCTTCAATGAGAAGAAGATATGATAAATGTAATTTTTTTTGTAAGCTGATTGTATAGCACGGATTAATGAAAGGAGCCTAGGCTTTCCTTTCTTTCATCAGTTGTAGAGAACGTCCATGCCCCCTTCAATTTTGTACTTTTTGTTTATATATAGACATGGTAGGGTCTTGCCTAACCCCACACCAAAGGCTCTAGCCTGAAGGTGATGCCTTCAAATAAAAAAAAAAGTGTAAGAATATTTGAAAAATTTATTCATAGAGCGTCTTTTTGTCTTGTGCTCTAAATAAATGGATTTTCTATTAAACATTGTTTGCATGCACTTCTGCAGGAAGCAAAAACACATAATCCAGACGTGTCCAATGTAGATAAAAATGATTTTTCTGTCATGGCATTGACAATGTAGGTGTGTCTGATCGGTTGTGGGCTTACGTATATAAGAGGGCTAAGCGTATTATATGGTAATCTTTCTATAGTAATGAAAGTCATTATAGGTACTATTGAATTAGTTCACTCTAATGTAGGAGGCGTCTACCTTACTCTTTCATTATGGTGTTGTAATGATTGTATGCTAGATTCCATTTTTTCGGCTAAAAATTCACTTGTCTTATGTCGGTTATATTGCAGCTAACCATCTTCATGATATCTTTTCTTCTCTTGAATGTCTCACTTAAACTCATGCTCTATCTATTTACGAGCCTTCGCTATATAAATTTACACACTTATGTCATGTTCACATTAATTATCACAAAGTGTAACAAATACAATAATTTTTGTTCACACTACTTAGGTATGTGCCTCCGTCCCCATAGCTTTTCCTTTTCACACCGTCTCTCATTAATAGGTTGTATGTTAATAATTACACCCCTCACTTGTCAATTTAGAACATCAACTCCCGTTATAAAAGCAAGGCGAAAAAATTTAATTTCTGATCTCTTGTCTTGAGCTTTCTACATTTTAAAAAAAATACTAAAATAATGGTAGCATTAACTTTGAACAACTGGGAAAAGAGAAATTCAAAGATATGTTGATAAACATTATAACTTTATAAATATTTTAATGTAATAGTGACATCATCTTGCTTGGATCGAGTGGCTTATATGGCATAGATTCATCAAATTCACTAATCCCATATATTCTCTTATCTGCCAACTTAATTCCTCTGGACATGAAAAGATCGATCTACGTTATCCTTTCCGACATATAATATCAACAAAAGTTGTGTATTTGATTTTTCAAGGGACTGTTATTTTTACTCTGTTTTTTTTCCTTTTAGAGAGATGACTCAAGAGCTAAGAATCATTGATAATTACATCTAAACTATATTTCAATGATTAAGACCCACTCCATAATAGATTAAATTCTTCGTCTTGATTTCACATACACTGCAAGTCTGCAATATTATGCACATATAGCTACGAATTTGTAATTTCAGATATAAAATTCGTGGCTAGTACCAAATAATAGCTACATAAATTAAAATTTCGTTGCTATTTACAATTTTGTAAAACTTCTTAGCTACAAAACTTTTATTGGCAAAGTTATTTATCTTTTTCTGCTGTTATGGGGAAGTGCACGTTTAGCCACTAAAATCACATGTATTTACTTTTAAGCTACTGTTTAAAATGTCTTTAGTTTTTAGCCACTGTTTTAATAAATTTTAACTGCCCGGATGAAAATACCCTTCTGCTCATGTCCTTAACTTTTGAACTTGGAACTCTAAGTTCAGGACTTTAGGACTACATGTCCTTAACTTTTGAACATGTCCTTAACTTTTGAACTTTGAACTCTAATTTTAGGACTTCAGAACTACATGTCCTTAACTTTTGAACATGTCCTTAACTTTTGAACTTGGAACTCTAAGTTGAGGACTTCACGACTACATGTCCTTAACTTTTGAACATGTTCTTAACTTTTGAACTTGGAACTCTAAGTTCAGGACTTCTGGACTACATGTCCTTAACTTTTGAACTTCGAACTCTAAGTTCAGGACTTCTGGACTACATGTCCTTAACTTTTGAACTTGGAACTCTAAGTTCAGGACTTCACGACTACATGTCCTTAACTTTTGAACTTGGAATTCTAAGTTTAGGACTTCAAGACTACATGTCATTAACTTTTGAACTTAACTTCAGGACTTCAGGATTACATGTCCTAAACTTTTTAACTTGTAATTGTAAGTTCATGACCAAGTGTCCTTAACTTTTGAGCTTGTTTGTCTAAGTTCAGGACCTATTGTCCTTAACTTTTGGGCTTCTTAGCCTAAGTTGAGGACCTATTGTCCTTAACTTTTGAGCTTGTTAGTCTAACTTTAGGACTTCAAAACCTATTGTCCTTAACTTTTGAACTTGTAACTGTAAGTTCGGGACCTACTGTCCTTAACTTTTGAGCTTGTTAGTCTAAGTTTAGGACCAAGTGTCCTTAACTTTTGAAATTCCGATAACCTCCCTACTTCGACAACCCTCCTCCATTTTTTCAGACAACTTGTAGCTCCCACTCTCTCTTCTTCACACTCACCCTTTTAAGCTACATACCTATTTTTCCTCAATCTTTATCCTAACAAGAAAAGTCCTAAAGATCAAACATAACAGTAGCAACGTTTTCTTCTTGAGAAAGTAAGACAACAGTAGCAACGTTTTCTTCGGAGGAATCTCATTTGGAGGCCAAATTTGTCTTACGCAAATCACATCCATGACAATGAAGATGATAGCAAACCCAAAAGTAAGGAAAATCCCACCGATCATAAAAACTTAGAAAGGGTAATACTGTCTTTTTATATTAATTTTAATAAACTAGTGGCTACTATTGCTAAGCATTAAAAATATTGGATAAAAAGTAAATACCACTTTAAAAAGTTGCTACCCCACATAATTTTTACTTGCTTTGTATCGTGGCAATAAATACCTGAATAGCTAGAAAGTATTTAGTAGCTACATATGCAGAATGTTATAGTGATATTTTAAATCACTGATAAAACCTTAATTCTAGTGACAAATATTAAGCCGCGTGTTCAAAGATCATTGATTGGATCATTATACCCTGATCTTTGATATAAAAAAACAACTACTCTATCAATCATATTATATTGTACGTAGCTGGTTGAATGAGCAAAATCTGAATGAGTATAGGATAAAAAGAAATAAATTATTATTATTTTGGTTAACAACTTTATGTTTATATCTTAACCTTTTCGATTATTAAATTATTACGCCGAATAAAATGGAAATAAAACTTCAATATATAACATCTCTCCTGCCATAATTAGAACCCAAATGTAGGACAAAACAAAAAACATAATGTATATATATAGGACAAGACAAAAAATATATAGGAAAAACTCATCTAGCCATACGTGCATGTACATCCAAGTAAGTGTTCTGTTGAGGAGAATCACGATGAATAAGGGGTTCACTTGTATACCTATTTCGATTTTAAACACACACTCTCTCTCACACACACACAAAACTCTCTCTCACTCTCTTTCTCAATAAGCACATAATGTGAACTTACTTAAGAAAGTATTTGAACTTGAAGAAAATAAGTACTTGAAATGAAGATCAAGTTATGTCGACAAGTATGAACCCTTTAAGTCTTTAACTAGGTCTACTATGTATAGTACGCATTAACATTTAACATAAACTTGGATCTCGGCATATTGGCAAAAGCTCACACCTAGGAGATAACTATTGGTTGCAATTCAAGATTAAGTTGTCGTTTTACGTAATATTTACAAAAAGGAAGTGGAGCTTGGAGCAACGTTAAATCATTTTCGTGCGACCTATAGATCACGGGTTCGAACCGTGAAATCATTCGTTGATACTTGCATGAGAATCGGCTGCCTAAATCATATCCCTTGGGATGCGGCCCTTTTCGGGGCCCTACGTGTAAACGCGGGATGCTTGGTGTACTGTCTTTCGATTTACAAAAAGGTGTAGCTGTTATATTTACTAAACGTTTAGCTGCTACAGGAATATAAATAAATCCATCATTGCCCCACCAAGATTGAAGTAGATGGAAACAAATGCTAGAGTTGATCATTTTCCCTTGGATTGACACACCCATAACGTTCGGCCATTACTCTAATTTATAGTATAAGATGGATGCATTGATCATGTGAGAGTATAGGAAAAGAGTTGACTAATATCACTTTCACTTTCCATGTACATAACAGGTACTGTTGCTGCATTCATTGCAGCAGCTTTACCCTTTCGTATGCCCAAAGAGACAAATAGAATCACAAAATCAGTATATATATGCAGATTCACAATTGACAATCGGAAATTAGAACTGTTAGAAGAGAAGCAGCAGTTGAGTAGTCACCATTTACAACAAGAATTAGACAATTCAGATATTTCACTGCAGACTGTTAACAGAATCCATCAATAATACTAACGGTCCATCCCACTCTTTACCAGAGTGAGTACGTACACACTCAAATAGTAAACTGCAGGTACTATTTTATGCAACATTTTATTGGAGTGTTGGATATTATGTCTAACATACTTCCTTACGTACGTGTGGGCTTGATTAGGAGCATACACAAACTCTTTTCATGAACTCGGTATTTTGATACGGACACACACACACACACACACACACATATATATATATAAATATAAGAACAGTAAAATTTCAATAAATATTAAATTCTAAACCTATAATTTCAAAAATACAATGTGTTCAGTCTAAGAATCGCAAAGGTTAAACTCATCAAGATTAAATCGTGGATCTACCTCTAGGTCTAATTCTTTTTCAGGTAAAAAACACAAGAAACTATTTTTCTTTTTGGGAGGCGGTGAGATATGAACCTAGGATCGATGTTATGCTAGCTCGAGTACCATATTGAATTATCTGATCATCTCATATAAAAACTTAAAACGTGATCTAGTACTTCATAGATCTTCTTTGGCAAGTACTAGTATGCATGGAGCTCATTCAAAATGACTTGACAGAGAATTAATAAGCAATTCAGATATTTCATTACTATTATACAGAATGTTAACAGAAACCATCAAGTAAATAACACTCCATTCATCAACTTTTTACAAGGTACACACTGATAACAGTTAAACTACAGGCACTATTCTATGCCGTACTTTTTTTTTTCAAAGAATTCTAATGGTACAAAAAGGGTAGCCCGGTGCATTAAACTCCCATTATGCGCAGGATCAGGGAAAGGGTCGGATCACAGTGGTCTATTGTACATAACCTTACCCTGTATTTCTCCAAGAGACTGTTTCCACAACTTGAACCGGTGACCTCTTAGTCACATAGCAACAACTTTACCAGTTACACCAGCCCTTCTAATGGTACAAAGAAAGAAAAAGAACAAAAAAAACACAGTACTATTGCTCGTGGTCTTCTAATAAATATCTTAAATACTAGTATGCATGGAGCTCATGCAAATTAAAGTGTTGAGGCCAAAGAATTAACTTGAAAATGAATGACTTAAAGTGGAAGATGTTGTATTGGTCTGTTCCTTGAGGCCATTGGTTTCAGTTATAGGAAAAAGTGGTAGGGTTTTGAGGGGTTTATTGATACAACAAGGTAAAGTATTAGGACTAATGTTCATCATCAAAACCCAATCTTTTCCGTATGGTCTTATCATGCAATTTTCCATATTCTCAACTGGTCTTGAAATATCCATTGGATATAGGTAAGTCATTAATCGAGATGATGCATCTTTGATTCCACCCTATAATACAAAAAAAAAAAAAAAAAAAAAAAAAATGTTAAGAAAAGAAAGAAGAATCAGAGAAAAATAAGATCTAAAAACATAGCGTGAAAGCATCATATATAAAAATACCAACGTTCACATGCATATAATTTTATGTTTCATTGATGTAATACAACATTTGTTTCTTTCTCTTTCTTTTCACTTCTTTGTTTTCTTCCCTTTTTTGGGATAGAATGCTAGAGTCTTCTAAGTCAAAGAAATCTGAATTTGAGCATCTCATCCAAAACTTTAAGACTATCGCCTCAACGAAAATATTTAAATAATCAACGAGACACAAGTATATTCTCTAACATCATCCTGCATGTGTATACATAATTGATCAATTCTAAGGTTCACACGTTAATCGAAGATAATTTCTTTCTTCTTTTTCTTCCATTTTTGTTGAACCATTGAAGAGTGAACTTGAAGTCAGCGGCGGAGGGAGAGTAGAACCTACGAGTTTGGCTAAACCTAGTAGCTTTGGTCCAAATAATGTATTTTCTTAAGAAATTCATTGAAAATATATACACTATTAATTTTAGAACCCATTAACTTACAAGATTTGGAATTCAGAACCCATAAGTTTCAAATTTTGGCTCACCTTTGCTTGAAGGTATGAAAGCTTGGATCTAATACCATATTAGAAAATTTATCCAACCAAAAATCTCAAGGCTATAAATAGAGTTACCTAGGATATATATATATATATATATATATCATAAAACTTTTTCTAAAATTCTTAAATAATCAAACTGATTTACACAGTTTAACTTTTTCTACTTCTTTTTCTTTTTTTGGGGAGTGAGCAAGGCAAGCTTTCTAATTATGTTTCTTTGCTCCTCCATTTTCGGTCACTTTCAAAAGATGAAAAAGTACAATACCCAAACAAAAGATATAAGTTGACTAGCTTATGACATAGTTTCCTCATGCAGAATAAAACCAAAATATAACGGTAATAATAATAAAACTGAATATAGAGAAGATCATATAGTATTATTTTGTGTATGTCTCTACCTCTTGAGGAAGTCCAGGAGAGCTAATAGGACATATTTGGTTCACAACAGATGAAGAATTATGAGAGTAGTGATCAGTAGGGCAGTGAAAAAGATTGTTTGTGTTGGTGTTTGTGGTGGTTGTATTGTGCGCATCAACAGGATATTGAGAAAAAATTTGTTGTTGGTTCATTTGGGCAAGGAGTTTTTTCTTAAGCTTCTGTCTATCTCTAGCTTTGTGGTTTTGAAACCAATAAAACACATTTTTCCCTTCAATTTTTCCATAAGAAGACAAATGGGCAGTAATATTTTGTATTTGAGTAGCATTTGGATTTCTTAAACCTTTCCTATACATTTCTTCTAAGAACATAAGTTGTTCTGGGGTTGGACTCCACCTTGTTGGTCTTGTCAATTTTTCTCTTTTCAAAAAAGACATGTTTTTCTGTTTTTTCTTGGGCTTGAGACTGAAAAGGTTAAGGCTTAGATCAACTGATTAGACTGTTTAGAGAATGAGGGTTTCTCATAGGTATATATAGAGGAAAATGTGATAGAAGAATTGAATGAGGTAGTTTGGAATCATAATTACATTATTGAGACTGAATAAAATGTGCACCAATTACACAATAACAAGTTATTGTCATAAATTTCACCGTTGGTCCAGCACAGTTTTTCATAGGTACGTACTACCTAAAGATTAAAGGAAATACAGAGAGAATCACAACAAAAATGAAGTACCAAATAAAAAGTTAGGGTTTGACACATTTGACGCAAGAATATTAAAGGGATGATAAAGAATATGTTTCTGTCTTCGATGAGTAAAAAGGATATGGACTAAGTGGTCGTTTGGACATAAGAATCGTAAAATTTCGGAAAAGAAATTGGAAAAACAATTCAAGTGAAAATAGTATTTGAAATTAGAGTTGTCTTTGGACATGAATATAATTTTGGGCTGTTTTGGAGTTTTTGTGAGTGATAAAAACTGAAAATTTTGAAAATTAGCTTTTTGGAGTTTTTTCAAATTTTCGAAAAATTCCGAAATTCATCTTCAAGTGAAAAAAATTTCAAGAGAAAATGGTATTTGAAAATTAGAGTTGTGTTTGGACATGAATATAATTTTGAGCTGTTTTTGAATTTTTATAGTGATTTGAAGTGAAAATTTTGAAAATTGTTTTTTTGGAGTTTTTCAAATTTTTGAAAAATTCCAAAACATCTTCAAGTGAAAATCGAAAATTTCATGGCCAGACGTTGATTTCGAGAAAAAAAAGTAAAAAAAAAATTTCAAAAAAAGGAATCTCTTTTAATGGCCCAACGGGCTCTAGGTATAAATGTTCAGAAAAGAATACTTTAAAATTAGACGAGATTCGCGTCAAAAAGATACTTTAAAGAGTTAAAGTGAATTTCACAGCACCTTGTAAAACTTTTATCTCAGAGGAAAATGAAATCATTCTCAAAATTAACAAAGTATGGAGTAACATGGTATGAATTAATTGTACAGATAATTGTTGAAGTTTGGCAAAATGCCAAAGTCCCACATTGGTTGGGAGTTAAGTTTGGAGGGGATTTTTCCCCTATAAAAGAAGGCCTAATGTTTAGGATTGAAACACACCTCTCATTTGCCTTCTCATCTGTTTAAGGCATTTGTATCTTCTCTCTTTAGTATTATTTCACTTGTATTTTGGAGTGGAATAAAATATTTGGTTGTGTCCGAGGAGTAGGCAGAATTAGCCGAACCTCGTAAATTCTGGTGTTCCCTTTATTATTGCTTTATTGTCTTATTTATTATTTGGTGGCTGTCATAATTTTTGGTATAGTAGTTGTGACTTATTCACACTCTATACATTTGGCTTCCGCAACAATTGGTATCAGAGCCAAGGTACTGTCTAAGTATGCTCTGTGGTTGCAGCATAGTCTGATCTTCCACATTAGAAAAGATTTATCTTGGTAACTGAGTCAAGGTTCTGTCTGAGTATGCTCTGTGGTTGCAGCTTAGTCTGATCTTCCACACCAGAAAGGAAATAATCTTGATTTGTGTCGTCAGCTATTAAATAATATTTGTGTCAAAGATGGGAGACAATAAACAAGAAGAATCTACATCAAGTGTCAACAATACGTCATCATTGGCATCTTCGCTTATGACAAGAATTGTGTCAAATGCGAAATTTGCGGTCGAAATATTTGACGGGTCCGGACATTTTGGGATGTGGCAAGGCGAGGTTCTAGATGTCCTTTTTTCAACAAGGGCTAGATCTGGCCATTGAAGAAAAGAAACCAGATGTTATTGGAGAAGAAGATTGGAGAATTATCAACCGTGTTGCTTGCGGTACCATTCGATCCTACCTTGCTAGAGAGCAGAAATATCCATACACAAAGGAAACTTCTGCAAGTAAATTATGGAAAGCACTGGAGGATAAATTTTTGAAGAAAAACAGTCAAAATAAATTGTACATGAAGAAGAGACTGTTTCACTTCACCTATGTTCCTGGTACCACGATGAATGAACATATCACCAGTTTCAATAAGTTGGTTACAGATTTGCAAAATATGGATACAACTTATGATGATGGTGACTTGGCCTTGATGTTGTTGGCATCACTTCCTGATGAGTACGAGCACCTTGAAACTACTCTACTCCATGGAAATGACGAAGTTTCTCTCAGAGAAGTTTGTTCGGCTTTGTACAGCTATGAACAAAGAAAGCGAGAAAAACAGAAGGGCGAAGAAGGAGAAGCACTATTTGTGAGGGGTCGTCCTCAAAATCAAACGAGGACAAAGAAGGGAAGATCCAAGTCAAGATCCAGACCCAGCAAAGATGAATGTGCCTTTTGTCGAGAAAAAGGGCACTGGAAGAAAGACTGTCCGAAGTTGAAGAATAAGGCCAAACATAACAATGGAAAGGCCATTATGGATTCAAATGTAGCTGATTGTGATGATTCAGACTTCTCATTAGTTACAACAGAGTCATCAACATCTTCAGACATATGGTTGATGGACTCGGCTTGTAGCTATCATATGTGTCCCAACAGGGACTAGTTCGTGGAATTTCAAGAAGGAGAATATGGAGTCGTCCACACAGCGGATAACAGCCCTCTTACCTCATATGGCATTGGTTCAATACGATTAAGGAACCATGATGGAATGATCAGAACATTGATAGATGTTCGATATGTACCGGATTTGAAGAAGAATCTCATCTCTGTGGGAGCCCTAGAATCAAAAGGGTTCAAAATCATTGCAGAAAATGGAGTGATGAGAGTATGCTCCGGTGCACTAGTGGTAATGAAGGCTAATCGGAAGAATAATAATATGTACCGCTATCGTGGCAGTACAGTTATTGGGACAGCGACAGTGACATCCAGTGACGACAAAGAGGCAGAAGCAACCAAGCTATGGCACATGCGCTTGGGACATGCTGGAGGAAAATCCTTGAAAACTCTATCAGATCAAGGATTGTTAAAAGGAGTAAAGGCTTGCAACTTGGAGTTTTGTGAGCATTGTGTCAAAGGGAAACAGACAAGGGTTAAATTTGGTACAGCGATCCATAATACTAAAGGCATTTTGGATTATGTACACTCTGATGTTTGGGGTCCTTCCAAAACACCTTCATTGGGTGGGAAGCACTATTTTGTAACCTTTGTTGATGATTTTTCTCGAAGAGTGTGGGTGTATACAATGAAAAACAAAGATGAAGTGCTGGGAATTTTTCTCAAATGGAAGACGATGGTGGAGAATCAAACAGGCAGGAGGATCAAGTGTATTCGCACAGACAATGGAGGTGAATACAAAAATGATCATTTCAATAAGGTCTGTGAAAATGATGGCATCGTCCGACACTTCACTGTTAGACATACACCACAACAAAATGGAGTGGCAGAACGTATGAACCGGACCTTGCTGGAGAAGGTACGGTGTATGTTGTCCAATGCTGGCTTGGGCAAAGAATTTTGGGCTGAGGCAATTACATATGCATGCCACCTCATTAATCGTCTACCATCTGCTGCTATTGATGGCAAAACACCATTTGAAAAATGGTACGGAAAACCTGCTGTAGATTATAACTCTTTGCACGTATTTGGCTCAACTGCATATTATCATGTGACGGAGTCAAAATTGGATCCAAGGGCAAAGAAGGCTATTTTTATGGGAATTACTTCTGGAGTCAAAGGATATCGCTTATGGTGCCCTATGACAAAGAAAGTAATATTCAGCAGAGATGTTACCTTTGATGAATTTGCTATGGTAAATAAGGTAACAGAAGATACCAAACAAAATGAAGGTGCTTCTAAGCAGGTGGAGTTTGAGGGAAAATTTATTTTTCCTACACAAGAAGCAGAGGAGGAAACAAATGAAGATTACCCTCTGGAAGGAGAGCCAGTAGAGGAGATTCCAACTCAGGAATCTCAACAACAACTTGAATCAATAGCAACCAGCAGGCCAAAAAGAACAATAACGAAACCTGTTCGTCTCATAGAGACGGTTGCTTGTGCAACCTCAATTGTAGCTGATGATGTTCCTACTACTTATAAAGACGCTGTTCAAAGTTCAGAAGAAGATAAGTGGAGGATTGCCATGAATGATGAGATACAGTCCCTTCATCAGAATCATACATGGAGATTGGCCAATCTCCCGAAGGGAAAGAAAGCAATTGGGTGCAAATGGGTATTTGCAAAGAAGGAAGGATTTCCTAACCAAGTAGATGTTCGCTACAAAGCAAGATTGGTGGCCAAAGGATATGCTCAAAAGGAGGGAATTGATTACAATGAAGTGTTTTCTCCAGTTGTAAAACATTCCTCCATTAGAATTATGTTGGCTTTGGTAGCACAATTGGATTTGGAACTAGTTCAGATGGATGTAAAAACTGCGTTTTTACATGGAAACTTGGAGGAGGAAATCTACATGACTCAGCCAGAAGGATTCAAAGTTGCTGGAAAAGAAAATATGGTGTGCAAACTTGAAAAATCGTTGTACGGATTGAAACAATCTTCTAGACAATGGTACAAGCGATTTGACGAGTTTATGTTGCGGCAAGGGTACAAGAGAAGCAAATACGATCATTGTGTGTATTTGCACAAGCTTAAAGATGGTTCCTTTGTATATCTTCTCCTATATGTTGATGATATGTTGATAGCTTCCAAGAATTCGGAAGAAATTGATAAGTTGAAGATTCAACTGAAGAAGGAGTTCGAGATGAAGGATTTGGGTGAGGCAAAGAAAATTCTTGGCATGGAGATAATTAGAGATAGACGTTCAAAGAAACTCTGTTTATCTCAAAAGGAATATTTGAAGAGAGTACTTCAACGTTTTGGCATAGATGACAAGACTAAGCCAGTTAGTACTCCACTTGCTTCCCATTTTAAGCTAAGTACTACTATGTCGCCAATGGATGAAGCTAAACGAGAGTATATGTCAAAGGTACCATACGCAAATGCTGTTGGTAGCTTGATGTATGCAATGGTTTGCACAAGGCCTGACATTTCACAAGCTGTTGGAGTTATTAGCAGATATATGCACAATCCAGGGAAGGAGCATTGGCAAGCTGTGAAGTGGATTCTACGGTATATTCATAATACTGTAGATGTCGGGTTAGTTTTTGAGCAGGAAGACAATCAGTTTGTAGTTGGATATTGTGACTCAGATTTTGCGGGTGATATGGACAAACGAAGATCAACTACTGGTTATGTGTTTACTTTTGCAAAGGCACCAGTTAGTTGGAAGTCTACTTTGCAGTTAACAGTTGCTTTGTCTACAACAGAGGCAGAGTACATGGCTATTACAGATGCTGTGAAAGAGGCAATTTGGCTTCAAGGATTGCTAAAGGAGCTTGGTGTTGAACAAAAAGGTATCACAATTTTTTGTGATAGTCAAAGTGCTATTCAATTAGCGAAGAACCAAGTTTATCATGCAAGGACGAAGCACATTGATGTTCGATATCATTTCGTACGAGAAATCATAGAAGAAGGTGGAGTCACGGTGAAGAAAATTCATACTACAGAGAATCCTGCTGATATGCTGACAAAGGTGGTGACTGCGGTCAAGTTTCAACATTGTTTGGATTTGATCAACATTGTTGAACACTGAAGATTGAAGATGAAGACACAACCAAAATTTGTTATTGAGAGAGAATTGAAAATGTGGAATTTTGCCAAGGTGGAGATTTGTTGATGTTTGGCAAAATGCCAAAGTCCCACATTGGTTGGGAGTTAAGTTTGGGGGGATTTTTCCCCTATAAAAGAAGGCCTAATGTTTAGGATTGAAACACACCTCTCATTTGCCTTCTCATCTGTTTAAGGCATTTGTATCTTCTCTCTTTAGTATTATTTCACTTGTATTTTGGAGTGGAATAAAATATTTGGTTGTGTCCGAGGAGTAGGCAGAATTAGCCGAACCTCGTAAATTCTGGTGTTCCCTTTATTATTGCTTTATTGTCTTATTTATTATTTGGTGGCTGTCATAATTTTTGGTATAGTAGTTGTGACTTATTCACACTCTATACATTTGGCTTCCGCAACACACTATTCTATCTTACAAATCACAGAAAAAATAATTCACTCCGAAATGCCCACTAACTTTTATTCATCTTACAAATCAAAGAAAAATTAATTCACTCTGAAATGCACATTAACTCAATGTGTGCGTGTGTCTAGGCTCATTCATACATTTTAAATAGGGTTAATTAAGTGGATACAAATGACATTGTTTTTTTCCTCTACCTTATTTTAATGTTTGGTCGTTATAATTAAAACTAGTAGACTGATTCATCACCTAAAATTCACTATTGTTTTGACCTTCTAACAACCAATAATAAAAAGATAAAAAGAGGACAACAACACACGTGAATTAATATCATAGGGAAAGAAGTGAAAATGTGATTGTATGATTTCGTCATCAAGATTTTTCATTATCATTACTTCGACAAGACAGGAAGTTGGATGCATTGGATACAACATTAATAAAGCCAACGTCTCTTTTCCTTTTTGCCTTTTTTAGCCAAGCTGGAAATTTATAACTTCAACTTATTTATACACTGAAGACAATCCTAACAGTTTCCCAGGAAGAAGGTGAACTAGAAAAGTTTATGACAATGTTTCACTATCACTAGTAATCCAAGAAATAAAAATCTTTCTTGCCAAAGTTTGTTTTATGTATGGAGACAGGAATTTCATCAACTAGATTTTATATTAAGAAAAAAATCTTCTGTATCTTGAGGATTTAACAATTGAAATATAGATAAAAAAACATTCTTGCCTATATAAACGTGGTAGTAGTATTTTTTAATAAACTCATAATCCTTATAGGTTTGAGAACATGGGCCGCTCAATAATATTTATAACCTAAAGCAAACTTTATTAAAAGGCCTTATGAAGCCTAAAGCAACATTCATATTCATTCATTCATTTATTTATTTATTTGTAATTTAATTTTTTTAAAACGTTTTGACATGCCGAATTCTTCTTTTTCTTTGATTTCATTGCCATCTAACTCAAAAAGATTGGAGACTTGTTCATTTAACAACATTACCCTATACCTTTTATTTAACTTTATCTATTGTTTGGTAGAAATTTATTAAAAGAGTAGCTTTTTGAGATTGTATCAAAGATATTCATAATTTGTTGTTGGCATATTTTTTTTATTTAAAAACAGATAAAAAGAAAGTTAGAACTATTAAATCTAATTCTGAAAGTTTATAAATTGATAAATGATATCAAAATAAACCAATCCATGAAAGAGTTTCACTATTTAATTTTGCTTACTTAAATGCCTGAAAACATGAGAAGGAATATGAAAATAAAGGTGCAATTCGAATTATTCAATATATTATTTTGTTTGGCAGAAAAATAATACATTTCTTTACGCGTGAAGACTCATTGCCCATGCCTCCTTCTTTAAGTTATTCTTTTTTATAACTACTTCTTTCTTTTTACAAAGAATTATTAGAGATTTTTCTAACAAGATTCAATTTTTTTTACAAAAATGTTAAAGACATAAAAATGTAAAAATAGCATGGACTAGCCAGTTTTTGGACTGGTCAGTTAAAAATAACCAGCATTTGCAAAGTCATTAAAAAATAGTCACTATTTTGCTGCAACACGGAAAGTTCCAGCATAATATACTGGAGATCGGTGCATTTGTATATGAACTTCTAGCATATTATGCTGGAACTCCAACACGCGGAAAATTCCAGCATAATATACTGGAGATTGGAGCACCGGTGCTCCAATCTCCAGTATATTATGCTGGACCGGTATATTATACTGGGACTCCAGTATATTATACTGGAGTTCCAGTATACTTATGCTGGAACTCCAGTATAATATACTGGAACTCCAATATATTTTCGGATTTTGAACAGAATTTTCGTTCAGATTTATCTTTACATGAAAAGTGGTTAAATTTCGATTACTTTCGAAACTGTGGCTATTTTTGAATAACCACTTGTAAATCTGACTATTTTTGAATTTCTCCCCATAAAAATAATTAATAACCGTATTTGGGGCCCCAATTTTTGAGAGGCTTAGGCAAGGGCCTCACTTTTTTTTTTTTTTTGGGTTTTCTGTACGGTGTCCGGTACCTGCATTGGAGCCCAATTATATTCGGATTGACGCCGCGTAGAGCCCCATTCGGGGGGAAGCGCTCCGTACCAAGAATTTTTCTATATTCAGGGCTCGAACTTGAGACCTCTAGTTAAGGGGAGAGCAGTTCCATCCACTGCACGACCCTTGAGTCACCCTTATTTTAGAAACATATGTTTAAATGGACTTGAGAAAGAAAAATTTATTGACACAAACAGACGCGTAACCTATAATAAAAATCAATTGATGCATTTTCTTGAATTAAAAAGAACGTATTAGTTCAAGTAATTTTTGTACTTCTTCGACTTGGGTTCTTTTCTTCTTCAAGGTTCTCTTTTCTTTTCTTTTCTTTTTTTTTTTTTTTTTTTTTGGATAGACTCTATTATTGAGATAAAATAATGTCTTGTTATCTCATTAATTACCGTAAATGTAGTGGACGCCCAGCTGTCTAAATTCTCTTATTGGGTGTTTCCTTTTAGTTTCAGTTTGTAGTGAGATAATTATTACGTGTCGCAAGTCCAACCTTTGCAAAAACCGTCTTTTTTTTAGTCCTACATGTAAGTTAGAGCTACAAAAACGGGTAAAGAGAAAAAATTTCTTGAGCCAATGACCAATTAAAAATAATTTTTTTATTTCACATAAGGTAGGGATAGAACATCCGTACACTCTCCTCTCTATACTCATTTGTGGGATCACAAGGAATATGTTATTATTTAAGGTGAAAGTTAAATAGACACAATGTAAATTATTACGCTAGTAACATAAAATATTTTAACGCTATCAGTATTCTTTATTGTTCTAATAGGTTGTCTATTTCTTTTTAGATTACTAAATAAAAACATGCAAATGCTCCTCATATTCAAAAAGAAAGATGAGCATACTCATTCATTTACGAAAAAGTTTTTTTTGTTAAAAAAAAAAGAAAAACAAAGAGAAGAGAAAATCTGTCAAATGCTGCTAAGGTAGGGTCGTCACATGAATATGCTTGGGTTTTGAAATACCTGATACTGAATGAGAGGTACTGTGTCTTATCAAGTCTAAGAGAACCTCTCTTACTGATATATATATTAAATATTTGAGAATATTGAATATTCTTTGCATGGTTCGACAAAGAATTCACAACCTTTATTTTGCTTATTCTATGTGAGATCAGGTGTTGTATCTTTTAATTGATTTATTGAATATGCTATTGCCAACGATATAATTCCTATGTTACTACAAAGTAGTTTTTATTATTTATCAAACAACAACAAAAAAAATACGGTGTAATCCTACAAGGATTTGTTTTTTGTTGTTGTTGTTGTTATTTATACCTACACTGCTAACGCATAAACTATTTATGTTTGCTCTTTATAAATTAATTCCATGCCTTCTTCAAACTTTAGGAAAGGAAAAAGTCGCTATTAGAGATTAGTTTTCCTCCCTACCAGACCCTACATGGCATGAATCTAGATGGGTCAGTTATGAGTTTCGAATAATAATCTTTAATTAATAAAAAAGAGAAAAAATTGCATACTTTTAAAATCTTTCCTTCTAATAAGATTATATTGACTACAAAAAGAGGGGAAAATGGGAGAAAATTTGTCCCACTATTTTTCCTAGGACATTATATTGGCATTCCTATTTAAATATGTTTTACTACTCTAAATATTAGCTTTTGTTTAGCCATATGGTACGCACCGGCCTCTCTATTTTCTCCCACAAAAACTCAAAAGGATAGAGAAAAGATGTAGGGTTTGGATATTTAAATTAAAGGTGCAGCACGTATTAATTTCATAAATGCAGAGCAGATATCAAATTTCATATTCAAATTCTTGTAGTTATAAGGTTTGATAAAAAAGTTATTGTATCAGCCGTCTGAAGTAAAGTCCTAATTAAATAATTGTATAAGCAGACTCAATTGCCAACGGTAATGACTGCACAGAATATTAATAAGCTAACATGATTTCACCACAAGATTTGAAATGTTAGCTATAAGTAGTTGAGTTTCTACGCGCAAACTTAAAACACCAATTTTCTCCTCTACATTTTTATGGTAGGATTATGAAAAAAAATATAAAATAAAAATTTGAGTAAGTTCTAACTTTAATTTGGATGTCGAATTTGACATAGAAAGATACAATTCCCTCAATTTTATTTTTTGTAAACTACGACGAAATAACCAGCATATCAAATGGGGTTATTGTTAGTATCTCTATTCGAAAATATAATTTCTCCAAAATAAAACGAAACCAGAAACAAAACAGAAATAGAATGAAATGAATAACGTTCCGAGCCCAACAGAAAACTGTATTTTCTTAAGGAATTTAATCCCTCACTATTGTCCAAGCAGGTTGTTGGATTAATTCCTCCCAGGATAGAACAGAACAACTATTCTATAATACCGGCAATGAAAATTACAGAACTTTGTCAAACTCAACAAACGGTAGTAAATCACGTTTTTGCTTTTGGAAACAAATGCAGAAATGTAGAAGAGAGATGGGAGAGTATGCAAATTTTCGCTGGTCAGAAAGTGAGACCAAACCTTTGAATTTATAACCAAACAGTCTGGGTTGAATAGGTTCGAAAGTAGTCTGTAGGAAATTATCCGGGAAATAGAATCTAAAATCCGTGCGAAAATATCAAGGAAAAAGAAAATTGAATAACGGAAAACGAAAAATAAATTTGGTCCAAAAAATTATCAATCAATCATATCAATTAAACGAATCCGAATTCGAATTCGAATAGCCGAAGCCGAATCCGAATAGCTGAAGCTGAGGCCGAAGTCGAAGTCGAGCCGAGCCGAGCGAGCGATGATGACGACGGTGCGAGGCATCACTTCTTCTTAACTCTTTAATAGCTAGAAGATGTGCTTCTCTATATAAGCACAAAGATTTTCTTTCCTTCTTTCGATAAGGAACAAAGTGCATTAGTAAAGGAAACTATTTCAACCTTTTTGTCTCCCTCCTAATCTTTTCCCTCCATTTTACATTCACCCCTCTTATCTAATTAGATAAAATCCAACAATCCCCCACATGAATGGGGAATGATTATCTGAAAATATGCATGCATGAAAAACTGTGAGATTTACAAGCAAGGATTAATTGCATCTGGATAAGCAAGTTTCCCTTTGAACTTTTCATAGTGAACTTATGTCGGATATACTCGGTCAATCGGTAGATTTGATATCTTTGAACCGTTGAACTTTGGTGTATACCTAGACGGCCATAAGTCATACAATCAACTCTTTCACCACCTTTGATTCTCATTGTTGTGGTCGATTGAGCCATGAACACCGCCTGGTTCATAAGTGCATAGAAAATAGGTCTTACAGAATTCTCTTTGAAGCGGCTTACACTTCACACTTATATAGATGATTCCTAAACGTGTTATCTCATAGATACACTATTTGATACTCTGTATCAAACTTAGAAACTATTAAAAAGCCTTAATGATTTATCTTTGGTACCGAACATTGTCTCATCACGAGAATAGACCAAACTTTTATTTGACAATGTTGAACCATCACTAATGACTTTGTTTTATCTCCTTGAACCTAGATCTTGGGATCTCCAGTCTTCTAGGTAGAGATACTGCCACATTGACTTATCATCAGCCATAGTCCCATTCCTTTCGATGATTTATCAACCACCTCTCTATTTAGGCCTTTTGTAAGTGGATCCGACACATTATCTTTTGACTTTACGTAATCAATTGTGATAATTCCACTAGAGAGTAATTTTCTAACAGTATTATGTCTACGTCGTATGTGACGAGATTTTTCATTATACATAATGCTTCCAGCTCTTCCTATTGCCGCTTGACTATCGCAATATATGCATATAAGAGCCATTGGTTTGGGCCAAAACAGAATATCTTCCAAGAAATTTTGGAGCCATTCAGCTTCTTCTCCAGCCTTATCTAAAGCTATAAACTCAGACTCCATTGTAGAGCGAGCAATACATGTTTGTTTGGATGATTTCCAAGAAACTGCTCCTCTACCAATTGTAAAACATATCCACTTGTGGACTTTGTTTCTAATGACCCAATGATCCAATTTGCATCACTGTATCATTCAATTACCGTAGGATACTTACTGTAATGCAAAGCATAATCTTGGGTATGCCTTAGATACCCCAAAACTCGTTTCATTGTCATCCAATGAGTTTGGTCGGGATTACTTGATTAACGACTCGGTTTACTTACTGCACAAGCTATATCACAACATGTATAATTCATGATGTATATTGAACTTTCCAACACACGAGCATAATCCAATTGAGATTTGCTTTGACCTAGATTTTTGTAAGAGCCACATTTACATTAATCGGGATGTTTGCGACTTTGAAATCTAGATACTTAAATTTTGCAAGTATCATTTTAACATAATGAGATTGAGACAATGCCAGTCCCTGAGGATTCTTACAAATTTTAATTCCTAGAATTAAATCAGCAACTCCTAAGTCTTTCATATCAAACTTGTTAGCAAGCATACGCTTAGTAGAATTTATATCCTCAATGTCTTTGCTCATTATTTACTTGTCATCAACATATAAACATATAATGACTATATGATTTAGATTGTTTTTAATATAAATACATTTATCACGCTCATTAATTTTAAATCCATTTGTCAACATAGTTTGGTCAAATTCTGCATGTCTTTTTCGGGTGCTTGTTTCAATCCGTAAAGTGACTTAACAAGTTGGCACACCTTCATTTCTTTTTCGGGAACCATGAACCCTTTAGGTTGTTCCATATGATTTTCTTCCTCCAAGTCTCTATTTAAGAAGGTTGTCTTCACATCCATCTAATGGATTTTCACGGAGGCTAACTCTATTAACACCCGAACAGATGTAATCCTCGTTACCGATGAGTATGTATCAAAATAATCAAGACCTTATCATTGTCTAAACCATTTGACAACTAATCTTTCCTTATATTTGTCAATAGTACCATCAGCTTTCATTTTCCTTTTGAAATCCACTTAAAACCCAAAGGTTTATTTCCTGAAGGAAGATCAACCAATTCCCAAGTGTGATTACTTAATATGGATTCTATCTCACTATTGACTATCTCTTTCCAATATTGTGCTTCCGAGGAAGTCATTGCTTCTTTAAACGTTTGGGGCTCATTTTCTAACAAAAATGTTAGAAAGCCTGGTCCAAAGGAAGTAGTTGTCCTTTGACGTTTACTACACCTTGTATTTCCTCATCAAATATACTTTCCTTTTCTTCTTCTCGAGGCCGCTTAGATTTGTCAGTAGATGACTCACATTCATTTTTATACGGATAAATATTCTCAAAGAATTCAGCATTATCAGATTCGATTACCGTATTAATATGAATGTCGGAATTTTCGATTTAGGGTTTAGGAATTTGCACTTTAGCCAAACACCCCCACACTTTAAAATATTTTAAGTTAGGTTTCCTACCTTTTCATTTTTCATATGGAATGGATTGCGTTTTTTTTATGGGGAACTCGATTGAGTATTTGATTGGCTGTAACAATAGCATCCCCCACAAGTTCTGGGGTAAACTCGAACTTATCAAGAAGGCTTTTATCATCTCCTTTAATGTTCTATTCTTTCTTTCCGTAATTCCATTAGATTGTGGTGAGTAAGGGGCGATTGTTTGGTGAATAATGTCATATTTCAAACATATTTCGTCGAAAGGAGATTCATATTCACCACCTCTATCACTTCTTGTCATTTTAATCTTTTTGTTCAGTTGTGTTTCAACTTCATTTTTATATGCATGAATGCATCAATTGCTTCATCTTTACTATTAAGTAAGTAAATATAGCAGTATCTAGTATTATCGGCAATAAAAGTTATGAAATTCTTTTTATCGCGAGATGGTATTAACTTGATGTCGCAAATATTTGTGTGAATTAAGTCTAAAGGATTTGAATTCCTTTCAACCGATTTATAAGGATTTTTACCATACTTAGATTCCATACATATTTGACATTTCAAATTATCGCATTCAGATTTAGGCAATACTTCCAAGTTAATCATTTTTCGTATAGTTTTGAAGTCGACGTGACTTAAACGTACATGCCATAAATTATTTGACTCAAGTAAGTAAGAAGAAACTTGAACTTTATTGATAACAATAGCTATTACATTCAACTTGAAAAGGCCCTCAGTTAGGTAGCCTTTTCCTACATACACATCAATATTACTTATTACAACATTTTTAGAAACAAATACACACTTAAATCCATTCTTTATAAGAAGTCCAGCAGGGACCAAATTCTTGCAAATTTCAGGAACATGAAGAATATTGTTTAGAGTCACAACTTCGCCAGATGTCATCTTCAAAGTTATCTTCCCAACTCCTTCAATTTTTGTTGTTGCAGAGTTTCCCATAATGATAGTCTCATCGGGCCCTGCGGGAACATAAGAGGCAAATAACTCTTTGTTAGCACAAACATGGAGGGTGGCTCCAGAATTAATCCACCGCTCCTTGGAATTTCCTACCAAACTGCATTCAGATAGTATGGCACATAAGTCCTCCATGTCACGACCCAATTCTATTTTAGGTTGTGATGGCGCCCAACACCATTGCTAGGCAAGCCAACAATAAACAATCTAGTGATTTCCCATTTTAATAAGTTTTTCAAATAAATAAATTTCATTAATTTAAAAGATTTAATAAATAACATATTTAAAGTAATTAAAACGAAAGCAGTTAAATGCAATCATAATCGTAGAAATAAAATCAAAACCACAAGTCTACTAGTGTATGCCAAGACCTGGTGTCACAAGTGTATAGGCTACTAGTAAAATATACAAAAGATTACTAATCTACTGTCTGAAATGCAATAAACAGAACAATAAACAAAAGAAAGACTCTGGCTGCTGCAGAACGGCTAGGAAGGGCAGCTCACCGTGTAGTCTCGTAATAGGGATCAAGTATGTAGGCCGGACTGGTATCCAGATGCACCCGCCTCAGACCCTATATATTTAAGTGCAGAAGTATAACGTGAGTACATAAACAACATGTACCCAGTAAATATCCAATCTAACCTCGAAGAAGTAGTGACGAGGGGTCGACTTTGACACTTACTATGGGCTAACAATAAGATATCAAAATAATAACTAAGCATGGGTTACATAAATATAACAGAGAACTCAGAAACAGGAATAATAAGCACTTTTTCCGCTAATATTATATCTCAAGTTTACTTTACATCATGTAACAATCTATGTCTCAAGTAAGTGAACAATATCAATTATAAATGTATTCCAAATATTTATCATGCGCAAATCATACCGAGTTCGTACGACCCGATCCAACATAATAATATTTAAACTGTGTGTAGTCGAGGGTCGAACGACACGAACCATAGATATGGTAGCATGATATAACATGATATCAAATAGGGTGAAAACATTTCAAATATAACATGGTAAAGTCCTAAGTCAACCCGGACATAAACATACTTTAGCAACGTACGGACTCTCGTCACCTCGTACGTACGTAGTCCCCATAAATAGGAGCATATATTAATTAATTTACCCATGAGGTAAATTCCCTCTTATAAGGTTAGAAAAGAGACTTACCTCGCCTCAAAGCCCACTTTCCGGTCTACGATCATGCCCAAACCTTCAACTCGGTGCCAAATGACTCAAAATTATTCAAATATTATATAAAATAATTAATACATGTTTAGAAGTTCATATCCTAACTATCAAAGTGATTTTTCAAGCCTATGTGAAGAATCCCTAAAATTCACCCTAGGCCCACGTGCCCGAATTCCAGATATTTTCAAAGAAAGTTGTTACATAGAACCTCATGAAGTCAAATATCTTATTTTTACTAGATTCCATAATAAATTTCGTGGTTAAATTTCATTTTTATCAAAAACCTTAGTTTTTACCTAAACCCATAAGTTTCACTAATTTACATGTTATAATCTATCCATGAACTATTAATTTAACTCACATTTGGTAGAATACCTCAATTAGTTGATGAAAATTTCTCTCTAATCAGCTCCAAAATTACCCCCAAGAAGTGTAAGAAATGAGAAAAAATTCCTAAGTCCCATTTTAAAAGACCATACTGCCTCCAGCGATTCTGTACCTAGGAAGCAGGGTCCCACCTGCGTCATCGCTTCTACGGACAGAAGTCCGCTTCTTCAGAAGTGCCTAGGCAGGCTGGCTCCACTTTTGTGGATGGGGTCCTGCTTCTGCGGAACGTGGGGCGCACCTGCAGATCCTGGGATGTCCTTCCTTAGCAACTTATGCGAGGCCTTTCTCGCTTCTACGAGCTTGCACCTGTGGTCCTAGCCTTGTAGGTGCAATTACACCAGAAGACTGTTGCTTCAGCTGATGCTTCCCTAGTCCAAACTTGGTTCGAGCCTTATCTGATTAACACCCGGGGCCTCCGAGGCCCCGCCCAAACATACCAATAAGTTTTAAATCATAAAACAGACTCGCTCAAACTCTCGAAATGCACCAAACAACGTTAAAACTAAGAATCACACCCCAAGCCAATTGACTCAAAAGTATGAACTTCAAGTTCTTCAGTTTACTCCCAATGCGTCGAAACGTACTTAAACTACTCAGAATGACACTAAATTTTGCGTACAAGTCTTAAATGACACTACGGAACTATTCCCGATCTCAAAATTCCATTTGGACCTCAATATCACCAAAACCAACTTCCAACCAAATTTAAAGGACTTCAAAAACCTTCAAGGAACCGACTTTCACTATTAGGTTCCAAAACGCTTTTGGGTTATCCAAAACCCGATACGAAAATACGCCTATTTGCGAAATCATCATACAAACCTATTGGAACGGTCAAATCCTGATTTTGAGGTAGTTTTCTCAAAATGTCGACCGAAGTCAAACTTAGCCCTTTTAGCCAACCTTAAAGAACCAAATGTTCCGATTTCAACCCCAACCCTTTCAAATCCCGAACTAACCATCCCCGCAAATCATAAAATAGTAAAAGCACATACAAGAAGTCTTATTTAGGGTAACAAGGTTCTAGAAAGTAAAACAAACGGCCGGATCGTTACACTCCATTTTATCATTCTTTTCAACCATTTTTGCTTGATTCTTCTTCTTGTCCTTCTTCAGTGCATGACGATCCACATCCTTATGTCCAACCTCCCCACAGTTGTGGCAATTACCTTTGAGCTTCTTCTTTCTCGGGTAATTCTTTAGACCAGACGACTTCTTTCACTTTCTATTTCTTGTGGATGCTTCCTCAACAATATTTGCTCCCATTATCGTTGAGTTACCACGAGACTTCTTCTTAGTAGCCTTGTTGTCCTCTTCAATCCGTAGACGAACAATTAGGTCTTTAAGTGTCATCTCCTTGCGCTTATGTTTCAAGTAATTCTTAAAGTCCTTCCACAGTGGAGGCAGTTTTTCAATAAATGTCGCAACTTTGAAACGCTTCATTTATAACCATACCTTCAATCATAAATTTATAATTAGTAAAATAATCAATATCTTGAATAAAAAAATTGACTCGGTTTTTACCTTCAGCAAGGAGGTCATGAACAATAACTTACAATTCTTGGACTTACGTTATGGCAGATTTGCTGTCAACCATTTTGAAATCTAGAAATTTGGCGGCCACAAACTTCTTAAGTTCAGCATCTTCAGCCTTGTACTTCTTTTCAAGAGCATTCTACAATTCTCTTGATGTTTTCATGACGCTATAAATATTGTACAAGTCGTCTTTCAAGAAACCTAAAATATTATTTTTGCATAAGAAGCCTGAACGCTTTCATGCCTCCGTCGCCACAAATAGCTCATTTTCAGGAGTTTCTTCTCCCAGAATTGGAACGTTCTCACTGATAAATCGCTATAAACTGAGTGTTGTCAAATATAAGAATATTTTCTGCTGCCAACGCTTAAAGTCCACGCCGGAAAACTTTTCGGGATTTTTCTGTTGGTGCCATCGAGTGTGCAGGAGTTGTGCGACTTGAAGACGCTGTAGCCATTGTAGCAGTAGTCCCAACAAAAACTTTCTGTTGTTCCGTACTTGTTGCCATTTTTCTGCAAAAGAAATTGACACAACTAGAATTCGTAAGTCGGTGAAGTTTTTATATCTTTAAATAAATAAAAACAACCAAGTAGAAAATCACAAAATTTTAATTTCGGATTGAGTAGAAAGTCAGAAAGACTTTAATCTCAAACTGGAATAGAAAATTTGAAGATTTTAATCTTTAAACGGGAGTAGAAAATCGCTAGAATTTTAGTCCCCAAAGCAGAAAATAAGATGAACACAGAATATAAAAATTTAAATTCCTTAAGCTTGTTAGTATCTGTATTCGAAAATATAATTTCTGCAAAATAAAACGAAACCAGACACCAAAGACATAAATAAAATGAAATGAATAACGTTCTGAGCCCAACAGAAAACTATGTATCCATAAGGAATTTAATCCCCTCACTGTTGCCCAAGGTTGTTGGATTAATTCCTCCCGGGATAGAACGGAACAACTATTCTCTAATACGGGAAATGAAAATTACAGAACTTTGTCGAACTCAACAAACGGCAGTAAACCACGGTGATGCTTATGTTTTTGCTTTTGGAAAATAAATGCAGAAATGCAGAAGAGAGAGGAGATAGTATGCAAATTTTTGGTGGTCAGAAAGTGAGACCAAACCTTTGAATTTATAGCCAAATAGTCTGGGTTGAATATGTGCGAAAGTTCCTGTTCGCATGAGGTACTGTTTCGGTAGAAAAACTTTTCTGTTTGATCGTAAATTTTAAATTCAAAAATGACCGTTGATCGTTAGAAAATTGTCCGTGAAATAACATATGCGCGAAAATATCAAGAAAAAGAAAATTAAATAACAATAAATGGGAAATAAATTTGGACCAAAAAATTATCAATCAATCACATCAATTGACCGAAGCCGAAATCGAAGCCAAAGTCGAGCGAACGACAACGATGACGGCGCGAGGCACTACTTCTTCTTAACTCTTTAAGAGCTAGAAGATGTGCTTCTCTATATAAGCACAAAGACTTTCTTTCTTTCTTCCGATGAGGGACAAAGTGCATTAGTAAAGGAAACTATTTCAAACTTTTCGTTTCCCTCCTAATCTTTTCGTTCCATTTCCCATTCACACCTCTTAGCTAATTAGATAAAAAAATCCAATACTTATTAGATTGCACAAGATGTAATATAGCTCTTAAAGGTAGTCCTATGTAAGGTTTCATGAATGGTAAATGGAAGAGACACATTTTGAATTGCATCTCTTCATCTCACCCTTTCATTATATATAAATTTAGAGGCTTAGCCTTATTTTTAAAACATAAAAAATCAGAAAACTTCTCCCTTCTTTTCTACATTGTTACATTGTTTTCCAAATAAATATAAGGGTCAAGTGTGATTTGCTTCGTTCGTTGAGTTCGCTAAAGTTCTGTAATTTTGATTGCCAATATTATAGAATAGTTGTTCCGTTCTATCCTTGGAGGAATTAATCCAAAAACCTCGGGCAACACTGAGAGGATTAAATTCTTTAAGGACATACAAGCAACTTGTGGGCTCGAAATTATTTTTTGTTTTATTTATTGAACTAACGTTTCTTTGCTTTTCTGGTTTTGAACACAGTTTACCAAAAATTCTCAAGAATACTTCAAGTATTTCTATAATGTGACGACATGGTCACATTAATATCGCTATTTTCTGCCCATTAATGTCAAATTTGATCAAAGTATGTGAAAGTCCGTAGCGGGAGTAAAACTCCGATGCACAAAGTATTCCATATTAATGCAGGGTTCGAGGAAGTCATCATTAAAAATAGGATAAAACCAATTATCAAAACCGACCGATGTTGGTCGGTAATTGGCAAAGACCGATCGAAAACTGACTGATTCATGGAGGACGATAATCGTGCGGTTGGTAGAGCCAATAGACTGACTTTGGTCGGTTGTGACCGACCGATTTTGTTTGTTAAATTAAATTTCATGAGCGGCCAAAAAAATTGATCAAAAAACCAATCGGGGTATGTACTGTGGCAGAATACTATTCTACCGCTAGAACATTTGTGCTTTTTAGTTTAATACTTTCTTTTATTTATACTCTTTAATTACTTTTTCGCGCAAAAATAACTGACTTATTTCAGTTGATTTATTGAAAAACGACCATTTTTTATAATGACCAACCAAAATAACCGAACAATTTCGATTAATTTTAATTTATTTTAAATAAAAAACCAACCGAAATTGATTGCTTTCTTGAAAAACAAAATTTTTAGGACGCAAAGATAATTTTTCACATTTGGGTGACAAAAATAACCAACCGAATGTGGTTGGTTTCAAAAAAATGTATATTTTGGAAGACCGACAAACTTCAGTAGGTTTTAATCGAATTTTTAGTAGTAAAGTGCCGCACCACTTTGATATAAACAATCTATCATAACGCAAGTAATAATGGCTGGTTTCATGGTTCGGATATATGACCTGGTTTCATGGTTCGGATACATGACCTGTAGGTCACACAGTCAAAAAGTGTAATATGTCTCTTAATTGGATTAAAACAGTAAAAACACATGCAAAATGCGAAAGGAAGAATATCTTAAAGTGTCTGTAGCGTAATGGGTATGCCCCGAGAAGTCGAGAACAGAACGTAGTGCACTGGCAGTTCCACCCTTATTTGTTGGAACTATTTCGACTAGTACTTGAAATATTTACCCGCTTGAGAATTATCCAAAATAGTAGTAATATTTGATCTTAATTACCTTAATCCTTATAAATTCTTGGAATAAGTTGTGAATTATGCTTAAGCTCCTCAATTTCTTTTACTATCCAAACTTCATTTTTGATACCTTATTAGCTAGAGTGAATAAGGCCTTGGCTTATGTCCAAAGTGTAAAACATCACAAAATTTACCCAAATTCCTTTAATGATTTAAACTCCGTGTCTAGTCAACCACATCACACGAGCTTAAGGTTTATGTCCAAAGTGTAAAACGTCAAGAAAATTTCCAAAATCCCTTAATAGTTTAATTTACGAATACATACGCAACAATCATAACGCAATATGACTTCTTTTTATGAAGTTATTCAACACCTCGCACAAAATATTACTTTTTTGTTTCTATTTTATTAAATTTTTTTTTCTTATTAGTCTGTTCTCCCTTGAAGTTGGATAACAATTACACTTATAATATGGTTTTAAGGACACGTGATTTCACCTAATACTTATTGATAAATGTAAAGATTATTAATAGAAATTAACAATAAGACAAAGCAAACTAGTGTTTGAACGAAATTCAGCCCTCGAGCTTCAATACCCTCAAACTGATTGGTGCAAGAACAATTAAAGTATAACAAACTGATGAACAAGAATATGAACTAAAGAAAAGGCGTTATATTACTTTGATATCTCATAATGTAAGGTGGATACAAGATGATTAGAACCCCTTTATATAGTAGAGGAATTCTATCTATGATATAATTCAAATTGCGGAAGTAAATCCCATGATTAGCTAAATAACCGCCCTTGAATTGATCTGTTCCGAGATTTCCACCATGACCTTCGACCAGTCACGAATATCTCGCCTTTTTGTTATTGTAATTTGCTCGATGTCTGGCTCATTTGGTCTCAATCGCTACTAGCCTCGATCTCAACCAGTACCTCGATCCTCTAACTCGATACCTTATCCTCGTACTTTGGTCTGACCCACTGCGGGGCTGACCTTTGATGCAACTCCTTGGTCTTGATCAAATAATAGAATCGGGTAGGCCTGGTTTTAATAGTCTACAAATAGTCCCCTCATTTCTTGGAATGTAATGAGAAGGAACAAATTGAGCCTTCAATTTTGTACCTCAAACTGTCATGACATCATCCTCGTGACGTAAGCGATGGAAGCGACCAAAACGTCCCATCGATACAATTCCCAAAGTTATTAATGAGCTTCAATTGGTGGTCGGCCACTAGTGCCTTTGAATCGTCACCGTGAATCCCTTAAATAGGCCCCTTCTCTCAATGATTCAATCTTTACTTTCACTTTCTTCTAACCTCTTAAGCTTTTGACATCTCTTAAGCTCTTCCTTTCTTCAAAACCTCCAGAGTTTGTTGATAATCCCCTTTCAAACACCAAGTCCTGTCATCTCTCTCCCTTTTTAAACTCACACAAAAATGGCAAAAACGTCAAAAATTGTTCCTCAAAAGGGAAATGCTTCTTCATCGCGGCCGGCCGGTGATAAAATACCGGTGGAGCCGCGCCCTGAGGAGTGTGTTCCTGGGGGGTATGTCCTTATTTCTGACTTCAAGGTCGAGAAAACTTTGTCGGTCCATGGACAATGCGAGCCAATGTCGAGATATATATGCTCGATAACTGAGGGCTTCCTTGAGCAGGTGAAGAAAGACTGTCATTGGGAAGAAAGACTGTCATTGTCAAGAAAGAGGTGGTGATTCCGGCCCCCGAAGAAGATATTACTACCCATGTGGAAGGGTTTCTAAGTGTTTACACTTACCCTTTCACGCTGTCGTTGATTTTTTCCATCAATATCAAATAACCCTAAGTCAAGTCCATCCCTATTTTTGGCGGATTGTTATTCTGCTCTGATTCTTTGTGAGCAAATTCGAAAAGATGCTTTTCACCGTCGACCACCTCATTAGGTTGTACAACCCCCGTCTCTATCGAGGCGGTTTAATAAGACTTCAGCATCGGGCTACCAAGGTGTTGTTCTTGAGCATAAATGAGGACAAGGATCGAGGATGGATGCGCCGGTTCATTTGAGTGAAGACTTACGACCTAATCCCAGGCAAGAATATGCCATTTCTCACGAAATAGAATATGAATCGTAAGTACAATCCTACCTATATCTTCCATTTATTGTTTTGTTTCTTTTGCTTCTTCTCATCGGCATCCCTTTCTACGATGTAGCGGTCTCTTAGATGCCCACTGCAATTCCTAACCTCGAGAGTTGGGTTCGGCACCAGTCTTCGACCTCTTCGTACGCTGAGCGCTCATGGCGTGATTTGGCAAGGGGCCGATGGGAGGTCAAAATTATGGTAACTCCCTTTTTACGTATTTGATGATTTTCGCTAAAATGTTTCTTTTCATACTCACTTGATTTTCTTTCATACAAGCCTTAGACAAGATACTATCATGAGGCACCCGTTCGGGGAGGAGGAGGTTTCTCCCTCGGCCCTAAAACCGGCGAAGGAAAAAAAGAGAAAAAGAGTCTCAACCTCTGAGGATCCAAATCCCAAGAAAACTAAGGCTCGTAAGCCAAAGAAGGACACCATCCCTTTGCTTGCTGAGGTAGCTCAACAACTAAGAGAGGAAGAAGATGAAGACAAAGACGATGACTCCGAATTGGTTGCCCGAGTGAAGAAAAACACTGAGGCCCCAAGGTCAGTTGAGTCGGTAAGGGTTGAAAAGATTCAGCCTGGAACCGAGGAGGTCTTGGAAGAGGGCCCGGGAAAAGTCCCCGGGTCGTCGGAGATTGAAGATGCATCCTGTCGAAATAAGCAATCGGTGGGTATGCTTGAAGGGGCCGACTGTGAGGCCCTTCGAAATGAAGAGAACGCCCCAAGTGATTCACTCGGGGCAATAATAATTGGAGAATCGCCAAATCTCCTTGCATTTTCTGAGGAGGCGATTCAGGATGCCCAAGCTATGAGGACTCCCGATGTGGAAGGAGCCTATGGGGAAGACCTTTTCCGTGGTTACTTTATAGGAGTTGAAGATACTATCGACTCGAGTGATGCATCGAGCCTTTTTGATAAGGCTCAACGAATCCTGAGTTGGGTAAATCTCAACTCCCCTCATAAATATCACACTTCTATTTATTTCTTCTTGTCTAAAGTCCTTTCTTCTTTCTACATAGGCCTTAGCACTCAATCAAGAGGCATTTTCTAAATCCTGAGCAGAGTTGATCCGATGCGAGGCCGATCTTCGAAGGCTCACGGAGGAGAGAAATGCCCTCAAACTTCTCGGCGGGCAAAAATAAGAGGAAATCAAGGACCTCGGGGCCAAATTGGCCATGACTTACAAAGATTAGACCGACCTGATTGAGCAGGTAATGAAAATCTTAGAAGCTCATGATATTAGTTTGGGGTCGATGGCTAACATTTCAATCTCACAGGTTCAGTAGAAGGATGAAAAGATTGAACAACTCCATGAGGAGGTTAACATGATGAGGGCGGAGACCTGGGCTGGAGACAAAATATGGACCGCCTTGCATTAGAGAAAGATGATGCTCGAGCCCAACTATCATCGGCCGAAAGTTAGCTTCAAGGCAAGAAGGAGGAAAGCTTATCTCAAGCCAAGAAATAGAAGAGGTGGAGGCTCGATTGGTCTCTGAACTTGCAAAGGTTAAATTTGAGGCAAAAAAGCAAAAGATGATGCGGAGGCGATCGTGGCCGTATACCGATCTGATGCTGAAGTTGCTCAAGCCCAAGCAAGAGAATCTGTCGAGGCGGCTCAAATCGAGCTTTTTGGATTGCCGAGCTCGCCAAGTGCCAATCTCGGAGGGAAACTCTCGAGGAGACTTATGCTCAATGTTTCAATCTTACTGATGATATAAGGAAAGCCAAAGAGCTTGAAGATGATGCCAAGGTATTGGCATCCTCCGACAATGATGCCAGAAGAAAGAGCGATTCCGAGAGTGGGGAGGATCCCGATGGAGAGGGAGATACCCCCGAAAATGATTAGGAACCTTAGGATTTTTATTTTTTGATTTTTTGTGTAGGACCCTGATCGATCCTTGTAAATATTTTTATATATAAAAGGTCACTTTGCTTTCTAACTTGCCTTTACTTCAATTTTTGCCTTGTGAAAATTCTGTTTCGTCCATGCCTTGTGAAAATTTTGTTCATGAGTACAAGGCTTAGGCAATTTGATCGAAGTCGGACTAATGTAGTCTTTGTAATCGAGTGAGTACTTGCTCGAACTCGAATTAGGGTGACCCATAGGTTTTACTTGAGTGAGGATGACTTCTCGAACTCAAAAAATAAAATGGCCCTTAGGCTCTTAGACCGATATGGCCTTAAAAAGAATGAATTTTCTCCCTTTTCGGCTTAAAAAGTTAATCATATAAAAATTTATTATGCCTTAGAACGAGATAAATTTTTACCCATTAGGGTTTTCGAGGGTTAGTGTTACCGAAACCCTTTGCTTCGTTACGCCTTAGTGTGAAATAAGCTTGCTCGGTAGTTCGAACAATTCGGTACCCCTTAGGGTTTTCGAGGGTTGATGTAATCGAAACCTTTTGTAAATTTACCGAGGGTAGCCTTTTAAACCGGTTTTATGAAAATATTTGAAGGCTTATTTTATTACGGAATTCGGACGTCTCTGAACCGTATCAGTTTGGATGTAGCCTTTAGCTTGGGATTTTCCTCTTGGGATCGTTTTCCTGTTCCACTTAGAACTTGTTCGAAGTATCAGTCCCTGAGTCGGACGGTCGTGGCCTATGAAATCGAGGGTTGCCCTTTTAGGGCCTTACGATCTCGAGATATTAGTAATTCGATCATGTCGATTTGGCAATCCCTGAGTCAGGGTTAGTTGTTCGAATTTTAGTTGTGATCGTCCCTTAAGCCCATTTCCGCAACAAATCATAAGTACGAAATTATAAAGTAAAATTTTCTAAGACATGAAATATTCGGTAAAGAAAAATACTTCTCTTAACAAATAATCATACATACATACATGTTCGATATTAGGGATCAAATAATCTATATGGGCACGGTTCGTTGGACCATTTAGACCTTACAAATTTTGCCTATCGAAACCCTGTTGGCATAAAGTATTTTCCTTAAAACATTCGAGAGGGTGATGCCACCCAGTATTCGAGGTCGATTGTAAAGAAGCCTCGTATACTGTTGAAATTCCCCAAGGTAGCACAAACAATAGTTGCCTCGTTAAAAACCTCGTCGGAAAAACCCATTTGGGACAAAAATCGGTCTAAGGGAAAAAGAGTGCAACACGTGAGCTTTCAAACCTAAGGACTTTGTGTTTAAGAATTCCTCGATGTCTTCGGTTGAACACCTGCAATTGGTTTGTGTAAAATATAATGAAAATGGAGTGATACGTTCCAATTGTTTGGTAATTGCTCGTCGTCCATTGTGCCAAGTTTATGGGATCCTTTTCCGACGTTATTGAGGACCCGATACAGTCCCTCCTAGTTCGGACAAAGTTTTCCTTCGTTTGGGTCTCGAGTATTGAGGGTGAACTTTCTTAAAACTAAGTCCCTAATTTTAAAGTGTCGAAGATTGGCTCTTTGGTTGTAATACCTTTCGATCCGCTGTTTCTGTGCTGTCATTCGAACGAGGGAGGCTTCTCATCTTTTATCTAGCAATTCGAGGCTCATATTCACAGCCTCGTCATTTGACTCTTTCGTTGCTTATCGAAACCTGAAGCTAGGTTCGTCGACTTCGACCGGGATTAGAGCTTCGGCACCGTAGACTAAAGAGAATGGTGTTGCCCCCATATTGGATTTTGACGTTGTTCGATACGCCTAAAGGACTTTGGGCAATATTTCTATCCATTTTCCTTTAGCCTCGTTCAATCTTTTCTTCAGACTTTGGATGACGTTCTTATTTGTTGATTCGACCTATTCGTTCCCACTAGGATGATAAGGCGTTGATAGGATCCTTTTTATTTTGTGGTCTTCGAAAACTTTGTTACTTTGCTACTGACGAATTGTTTCCCATTGTCGCATACTATCTCGGCAGGCATTCTGAATTGGCATATAATGTGGTCCCAGATGAAGTCTATGACTTATGTTTCTCCGACTTTCTCGAAGGCTGCGCTTCAATCCACTTAGAGAAATAGTCAGACATAAATAAAATGAATTTAGCTTTACTTGAGGCTGATGGTAGAGGGCCGTCGATATCCATCCTCTATTTCATCAAATGCCATGGGGATATGATTGAGTGGAGTTGCTCCCCGGCTAGTGGATCATCGGTGCATACCTTTGACATTTGTCACACTTTCGAACAAATTCTTTAGTGTCCTTTTCCATATCGGCCCAATAGTATCTTGCTCTGATGACTTTGTGAACCAATGACTCGGCACCAGAATGATTTTCGCAAGTGCACTAGTGAATTTCCCGTAGAACGTAATCAGTGTCTCCTGGTCCCAAATATTTTGCTAATGGTCCATCAAACATTCTCCTATATATTGTTACATCCTAGGCCAATGTGAACTGTGCGGCCTTCGTGCGTAGAGTCCTTGATTCTTTAGGATCCGATGGCAGTTTCCCGTTCTTTAGTTATTTGATGTACTTATTCCTCCAATCCCAGGTTAGAATTGTGGAGTTTATTTCAGCATGTCCTTCTTCGATTACTGAACTCGAAAGTTGTACGATAATCCCCAGATCATCTTCGATCTACGACCCCAAATTTGTAAGGGCATCGGCCTCGCTATTTTGTTCTCGAGGTAATACTGCAGGGTCCATTCTTTAAATCAATGTAGAGACACTTGTAGTTTGTCTAAGCACCTCTGCATTCGATCTTTTCGAACTTTGAAAGTTCTATTGACTTGATTTACCACAAGATGGGAGTCGCACTTGGCCTCGATGACCTCCGCCCCTAAGCTCTTAGCTAGTTCGAGACCTGCAATCATGACCTCATACTTGGCCTCATTGTTAGTTAATTTTGAAGTTTTGATAGACTGTCTAATTGTATTACCTGTTGGTGGCTTCAAAACGATGCCTATCCCAGAACCCTTCCCGTTTGAAGTGCCATTTGTGAAGAGGTCCCACACTTTCGATGATGTACCCGATTTTAATAATAGTTCCTTTTCGACCTTGGGTACGTGAGCTGGCATAAAGTTGGCCACGAAGTCTGCTAAGATTTGAGACTTGATGGCCGTTTGGGGTTGATACTCGATATCGTACCCGCTGCTCTCGATGACCCACTTGACCAATCGACCTGAGAGTTCAGGCTTGTGCAAAATGTTATGAAAGGGGTAGGTGGTTACAACACAAATTGGGTGACATTGAAAGTACGATTTTAATTTCCTAGAGGCGCTTATTAGAGCAATCGCTAATTTTTCTAAGTATGGGTATCGGGGCTCGGCTTCACCTAGGGTCCGACTAACATAGTAAATAGGAAATTGCGTACCTTGATCTTCTCGAATTATGACCCCACTTACTGCTATCACTGAGACCGCTAAGTATAAGTTAAGTTGCTCTTCTGCATTCGGGTGTGAAGCAATGGCGGGCTCAACAGGTATCGTTTGAGTTTCTCCCAGGCCTATTGACATTCCGGGGTCCATGCAAAATTGCTCTTCTTCTTAAGCAATGAGAAAAACCCGTGGCTCCTATTTGAGGACCTCGAAATAAATAGATCAGGGCGGCTATGTGCCTCGTTAACCTCTGTACAAACTTTACATTTTCAACAACTATAATGTCTTCGATTGCCTTGATTTTATCGGGGTTGATTTCGATCCCCTGATTTGATACCATAAAGCTGAGGAACTTGCCCAAACCGATCCCGAATGCACATTTCTCCGGGTTGTGCTTTATGTTGTATTTCCTCAGTATGTCGAAGGTCTCGTGCAAATGTTTCAAATGGTCCTCTGCTCGTAGGGACTTAACTAGCATATCATCAATATAAACCTCCATTGATTTACCTATTTGTTCTTCAAACATTCGATTTACTAGGCGTTGAGAAGTAGCACCAGTATTTTTTAGTCCAAACGACATTACATTATAGCAATAGGTGCTGTATTTAGTGATAAGCGAAGTCTTTTCCTGATCTTCCGTGTTCATTATTAACTGATTGTACCCGGAGTAGGCATCGAGAAAACTAAGGATCTCGTGGCCGACTGTGGCATCGATCATGCGATCGATATTCGGCAAAGGAAAATAATCTTTAGGGCATGCCTTATTTAAATCCTTATAGTCTATGCACATTCTAAGTTTGTTTCCCTTTTAGGAACTGCAACTACGTTTGCTAACCATTCGAGATATTTTACCTCCCGAATGGATCCTATATTGAGAAGTTTTGTTACCTCGTCCTTAATGAATGCATGTTTTACCTCGGACTGAGGTCCTCTCTTTTGTTTTACCAGGCGGTAATTTGTGTCCAAGCTTAGTCGATGTGTAGTGATCTCTGGTGGGATCCTTGTCATATCTAGATGGGGCCAAGAAAAACGTTCCATATTATTTAAAAGGAATTGAACGAGTTTTTTCCTGAGCTCAGGAGTTAACCTCTATGCCCTAGTATACATTTCGATCGGGAAGATGCTTGATCAGTATGATATGTTCCATCTCTTCGACCGCTGACTTCATTGCATCGGAATTATCAGGGATTATGAAGGTTCGAGGTATCATATAATTATCATCCTCGAAAGTTTCTTGCTTCTCCGATCGGGTCGAGGCCGGCGACTGTGGTTGCTATTTGACTTCTTGCTTTCCGTTTGATTCCGATTCCTTTATTGATGATAGCGCCGATACTGGTATTACCTCATCGATTGCAAACATTTCTTTGACGGTGGGTTGTTTACCGTACACTATTTTGATTCCTTCTGATGTTGGGAATTTCAAGACTTGGTGAAGCGCCGAGGGCACTGCTCTCATATTATGAATCCCAGGCCTTTTGAGTAGCGCGTTGTACCTCATGTCACCTTCGATCACATGGAACTTTATTTTCTTGATAGTCCCGCCCATATTTACTAGTAGAATGATTTCCCCTTTAGTGGTTTTACTTGACATGTTGAAGCCGTTAAATACCCGAGATGTGGGCACGACTTGATCTTGGAGGCCGAGTTACTCTACCATCCTTGACCGAATAATATTTACCGAGCTAATTGGATCAATCAACACACATTTAACTTGAATTTTATTCATAAGGATAAATATTACCAGTGCATAGTTGCGAGGTTGTTCGATACCTTTCTGCATCCTCGTTGTTGAAAGACAAGGTTTCTTTTGGTATTAAGTTTCGAGTTCGTTTCTCCCTTATGATTGTCACCTTGGTGCGTTTAAATACCGGTCCTTGAGGAATATTGACCCCAACAACAATCATATGAATTACGTGTTGTGGTTTTTCATGTTTTTTCCTATTTGCATCTCTGTTTCTAGAGGAATTTTTAGCTCGGTCGCTCAAGAATTCTCGAAGATGACCCTCGTTAAACAAGCGAGCTACCTCCTCCCTCAGCTGTCTACAGTTTTCGGATTTCTGACCATGGGTACCATGGTATTTGCATATTTGATTAGGGTTCATTTGAGTTGGATCAGTCTGTAGGGGTCTGGGCCATTTAGTATCCTTGATATGTCCGATGACTGATACAATACCCGATGCATCGATGCTGAAGTTTTATTGTGACAGTCATGATGCTTCTGTGGGCTCGACATGTTTATCGAAGCCACTTTTACTCATGATCCCTCGAGAGCTCTATCCTCAATCATTGCTTCAATCATTTCGAACGGGATTATATCCTGGGCCGCTGTTTCTACAATCTGTATTGTATGGTTGATACCGATCTCTGTTTGATCAGGGTTCTCTGTCGATGTCCCTTTGAATTCTATCAACGGGCCTATTTGGGTAAACAGAACCAGAAAGAGTTCCCAATTGATCATCCCCGGCCCTGATTTTCGACTGGTATCGATTATATACATTGGTCCATGTTACAGCTGGATATTCAATTAAATTCTACTTTAGTTGTCGTGATGCTATAGAACTTCGTTCTTTCAGACCTTGAGTTAAATCTTGAACAACCCAATCATCTATGACCAGGGGTAGGTCCATGCGTTCCATCTGGAATCGAGATATGAATTCCCTTAACATTTCCTTCTCCTTTTGTCTTACTTTGAAGAGGTCCGACTTCCTAGTCGCAACCTTTATTGTTCTGGCGTGTGCTTTTACGAGCAAATCTGCAAGCATGGCGAATGAATCGATAGAATTACGGCAAATTGTGGTACTATATCATCACACCCTTTTATAAAGTCTCTCCAAACTTTTTCAATAAAACAGATTCAATCTCATTCTAAGTCGTTCCCCTTTATTGCGCACGTATAAGAGGTAACGTGCTCATTAGTGTCGGTGGTCCCATTGTATTTAGGAATTTCTGGTATACAGAATTTCTTCAGGATGGGCTTCGGAGCTGCACTTAGAGGGAAAGGCTTCTGCACGAACTTCTTCGAGTCCAAACCTTTTAGAATCGGGGGTGCCCCCGGTATTTGGTCAACCCGTGAGTTGTATGTTTCTACCTTTCTTGTCATTAGCCTCGATTTTCTTTTCACCCGATCTGATCCATTTAGTGAGCTCCTCGAGCATTTTTATAATGGCGGGTTCATTCCCCGATTCATTAGCGTTTGATTTCTCCGGTACAGGTTCGATTATATGAACAACTTCTTGTGATGTTTCGAGCTCAATTCTGCTGGGTGCTCGATTCTAATTTTAGAGTTGCGCTATCGCAACTTGTTGAGACTGCAACATTTCGAATATCATTCAAAGGCTAATTTCGCCTTCTTCACCGCTCTGTGCGTTCTGATCGGCTGCTCAGGCATCTCTGCGGACGCTAGGGGTGTGCATTCGAATCGGTTTATCGATAAATCGAATCGATTATTTGTTATCATTTTATCGAGCGATTTCGATTTCAAAATTTTCCTTATCGATTTATCGATTTTGATTTTGTCCTCTTCGATTATCGGTTTATCGATAAACCGATAAGCTATAGTAAATTTTTTTTTTTAATTTTTTTTTAATTTTTTAAATTTTTTTACCCTTATTCTATAATACCTTTTCCTTTATCCTATGTCTCTAACCCTATTATTTCCTCTACCACATTTAAGGAATGAACATATTTAAAGCTCAAGGGAATGAAGTTCAAATTAATGGAAAACAGAATTAGCCGTGATGATGTATTTTGATTTTTTGTTTGTTTATACCGTTGGAGTGTTGGTGGCATACATTTGATCTCTTACTTTAGTTTCGTTGCATGTGCTTGTTGACACAATTTTTATGTTATAAACGGTGCTCTTCTTATTTTAGCTTCCTTTTGTCCATATTAGTTAGGTATGTTTGTAGCGATATACTTTCCGTGGAATCCCGTAAATTTTCTTATTGGTGTAATCGATAACCGAATCGATAAGCCCTAAAAATTGATAAATCGAAATCGAAAAAATCGAAACCTTATGGAAACGATAACGATAAGCATATGTACAAATCGATAATCGATAAGTAATTATCGATAAGGGTCAAAATCGAATCGATAAATCGAATGCACACCCCTAGCGGACGCTATTTTCGTGGTCGATGCCCAAAACTTGACAGCGACTGGGTCTATGGTTGGTGGTCCATCGGAGTTGAATGGAGGTACTCCGTTTCTAGGGGTGACTATGTTTTCGTTCTCGCTATGAAGATCAAGGCCGTTGTCTGTGTGAGTGGGTGCTGCTTAAGAGTTTGATATTTTGATTCCTGAAATCAAAGACACTTACAAAAATAAGCATAAAGTAGTGTGTGTTAAGCCCGGTTTTAAATATATACATAGTTATTTTAAAAAAAATAGTATCTCAATATTTAAAAATAATTATAATTGGAATTTTCTATTTTATTCTTAATGGCATATTTTGTAACGAAGTCTCATCCCTATATTTCATGCATTAATGAGTAAATCCTAATTTCATTATGTCTCAAATGTGAGAGAGAATATGTGTGATGTCATATAGTGTGAATTATCAAACTCAGTATGTTAGATGTAACATAAATACTCCCTTATATTAAAACTTTCTTTTTGTAGCACTTGCTCAAACAGTACGTAATAAAACTCCTATCTCGGCACGTGTCCTTTGAATTAATTACAACAATTCTTTTTCGCGCATTAAATTTTGGTGAGCTGGTTTGAGTTATAAGAATTATGAAGTTTATAAATAGTCATAACTATAGTGAGGTCATCATATCTAAACTTTTGGTTTGTGTGACACAGGCAACGTACATAACTCTGATTTTTTTGGTAAATAACTTAATGCAAAGTGAAATTTTCGACAGGCTACTTTATTATATGTTCCCCAAAGGGAAAAAGATAGTTGTCACGTCATTAATACCAATTAAGTATTATATTTGATTTGTCCAATCAATATTTCCAAATATTAAATTTTATCACCTACTACTTTGGTTAAAAATTAAATCAGCACATTCTCTCTAGCCGTGCATGTAATTCCTATACTTTCTTGTTAATTTCTTCTTCATATTCTCTTCGAAGAAGAATATATATACAGTATATCGTGCGTGTGGAGTTAAGCAACATTATATACATAAATAAATAACCCTGATATGCGTTGAGAATTTCACTATCACTTTGATACGAGTTCAGCAGAATAATATAGCTTTAGTCCGAATTGACATTGATATGTGTTGCGAATTTCATTAAATATGTACATCTAATAAATTAAAAATCTTGTAGTAAAAATGGGTTGTACAAGTAGGAGCGGAGCTCCGCTAGAGTTTACTGTTTAGGCTACGGGACAGTAACTCGAAAGGATTAATCCCAAACTCGAAAGCTTTAAAGCGTAACATTGCCTAACCATAAACTTCACATTTTGTATTCACGTCATCTATTTTCTAGAGAGGGCCGAGATTTCTACATCAGTAATTTTTTGGTGTCTTAGAGGTTTCATGCATTGGTGGTGATAGGACCCTTATTTCTTTATTATTATTATTATTATTATTATTATTATTATTATTATTATTATTTATTTATTTATTTTCTTGAGAGAGAGTAGGAACACTAATAAAGTATCCAATGATTCCTATCTCATACTTACACTAGTATTTAATTCAGTTCGTTGCATGTGACGCAATTGATTCATTTGTGACGTTGCTATACTAAATATTTCAATAAGTTGAGATCATCACTGAAAGCAACGTAACCTTTTCAACGGCTCAAAAAACACACACACACATTCTCTCCCTCTATATATATGGGGTCAAACAGAATTGATAGGTAATTCCCCCTCTCCTATTGTTCATATAATAGTAGACTAGTAGTATATATTTCTTGTCGACCAAATACCGTCTAATAAGAATAGGGGCGGATGTAGTTAAGGTTATATGAGTTTATGTTAACTCTGTAGCTTTGGCTCAAATCATGTATATATATTAAAATGCACTAGATAAGTACTAATAATATCGATCGAACTGAATATCTCAAATGATTGTGGTAGACTTTCGAACTCAGAACCTATAATATTTATATTCTGAATCCGCTTCTAAATAGGAGTAGTTAGAACATCTTAAATCAGAAAACTAAAAAGCTAATATATCTTTATTAAATTTAACTTAAATATGCATTAATTTAATTCCATCATCTCAAAGTAATCTGGAATGAGCTATATGGAAATCTTAAGGCGATATGTTTACTATTTAATAGAAGAGCAACCCATATTGTGTCATTAAGAGACTAGCTAGTTATAATATTAACATCTACTCTACACTATACTTATTTGCTAAACTTTATTAGCAGTCATTTTCCAGTTTTTCAAAATTAATTATGACCTACCATCTTAACAATAAATATTTGTGTCTGCTCGGAATTTGGCATTGTCCTATATAATGTTAAATAGCAAATCACATAGCGACCCAAGTAAATTTTTGGATAATATTCCCTCTGTTTCACGATAAGCGACCAATTTGCCTTTTTAATTTTGTCCAAAATAAGTGTCCATATATATAATCAAGAAAAAATTCAATTTGTTTTTTCAAAATTACCCTTATGTATGTATCTCTAAAAAGTCTTTTACTCCTCACATTAAATTATACGCTGCAACATTTAATTAGGGGTATTTTAGTTATACTAACTAATTTTGTCTAGAATTTATTATTTTCTTGATGGGTGTGTCCAAGGCAAATTGATCACTTATTATGGTCCGGAGGGAGTAATATAGAAGTGCTAGTAAGAGTTCTAAATTAAAATGATTGTGAAAGAAAATTACATCAGCCTAAAAGTGAAGATAATAATATTTTTTTTCTTTGAAGCAACCAAACACCAATAAATAAATAATGTTTCAAAAAATATTTTGCTTTATATCAAACAGACCCTAAAAGCTAAAGCGGCTGAAGCTCCTTTATTGATCCCCAATTCTTGCTTGGAGTGTATGAATAGCTCTAAATAAACCATACAAAGGGCCCATTTGGTATAACGGAAAATATTTTCCAAGAAAATATTTTTTTGGAAAATAAGTAGTAATTTTATTCATTTTCAAGTGTTTGATATACAAAATAAGGAAAGTGACTTTTCAAGAGTATTCATAAATAATTTTGATATAATAAACATGAAGTCATAAACTTTCAAACCATCAACCTTCCGAACCCATAAATTTCATAAACTTTCAAACCGCTAAACTTTCAAAATCGCGGAATTTCGAACCCGTAAACTTTATAACTTCCAAACACATAAACCTCCGAACTCCTAATTTTGGAACTTGTAAAATTTTGAACCCTTCAACCGATAAATAAAAAAATTAAAACTGAAAAATATATTTAAAAAAAATATTGTTTTTCCCGGGGAGGGGGGGGGGAGGGGGAAGGGGAGGTGAGGGGGGTTGGGGTGGGTGGTGCAGAAAAACAAAAAAACCGAAATTTGAAATTGCAAAAAAAAAAAATAAGTGAATTTTTTTTTTTGTGGTGAGGTGGGGGGTGGGGGTTGGCGGGGTAGTAAGGTAGGTGGTAACGGAAAAACTGAAATTTGAAAAAAAAAAGAAGCTTTTTTTGGAGAGGGGGTGAGGTGGGTTGGTGAGGGTGGGGAAGATTGAGAAGGAGTTTTGGAAAATGTTTTCCCTTCTCTTGATAAAGAAAATATTTTCCTCCAATTGGAGGAAAATGAGTTCATCAGGAAAATATTTTTCAAAACATTTAAGCCAACCAAACATGAAAAAATTGGAAAATATTTTCCGAAAAATATTTTCCTTCGTACCAAACACACCCAAAACTTAATGTAATTTTATTCGTGAAGTATCCTATATGTTCCTTATATCATAAAATTAATATTTAGAACTTTTGATAATTAATGTGTAATATCACTAACTTTTCACGTAAAATAACAATCGCAATTTTTAATATGTCTCGTACGTACGTGCCGATCATATTTTAACTTACTAATAGCTATGCTATGCGAAAAATAAAATTGTTGGTCGACCTTATTGAAGATTCCACTTTATTTTTAATATGTAAAATTCAGCTTTTGAAATACAAAACTAATTATACTGCAGATATGATCAGGACCATAGGAATATTGTATGTCCACGAGGACCATATTATCTTATACACAGTCACGGACCAACACTTTTAATCGTATGAATACACAACTATAAGACTGACATACTCTATTATGGCAATTAATTTGTGTAATACTAGCTAAAAAATTCACATACTTGCATAAAAAAAAATAGGGCGACCTGGTGCATTAAATGAAAATTCATAAAGTACCTGGTAAGAAAAAGAGAAACTCACAACTACCTACTAACTTTCTACCCTAATTCTCGACCTCCATATCTTCCTATCAAGGGTCATGTCCTCAGTAAGCTGAAGTCGTGCCATATCATGCCTAATCACCTCTCCTCGATACTTCCTTCGCCTACCTCGACCCTTCTTAATTCCGCCATGGCTAGCCTCTCACATCTCCTGGTAGGAGCATCTATGATTCTCCTTTTTACGTGTCTAAACCATCTCCACCTCGACTCCCACATCTTTTCCTCCACGGAGGTCACTCCCACATTGTCCCGAATAGCTTCATTCCTAATCTTACCGCTCCTGATATACCCACTCATCGATCTCAACATCGTCATTTCTGCTACTTTCATCTTCTGCACATGTGATGTCTTAATTGGCCAACACTTCGCCCCATATAGCATAGTTGGTCAGACCACTACTTTGTAAAATTTACATTTAAGTATTGGTGGCACATTCCTATCATATATGACGCTGAACGCAAGCTTCTAGTTTATCCATCCCACTCCAATACGATATGCGAGATCCTCGTTAATCTCTCCATTACCCTGGATGATCCAAGATATTTGAAACTACCTTTCTTGGGGATAACTTGAGTATCAAGCTTCATATCCACGTATGTCTCATGAGCCCCGTCACTGAATTTTCACTTTAAGTATTTTGTTTTAGTCCTGCTCAACTTGAAACCTTTAGACTCCAAGTTCTACCTCCAAACCTCCAACCTTGCGTTGACCCCACTTCGCGTCTCGTCGATCAACACTATATCATCGGTAAATTGCATGCATCATGATACTTCCCCCCATATGTGCTGTTTCAGCACGCCCATCGTCAAGGCAAATAAAAATAGGCTAAAAGCCGATCCCTGGTGCAGCCTTATCACAACTGGAAAGTGCTCCGAGTCCCCTCCCACAATCCTCACCCGAGTCTTAGCACAATCGTACATATCCTTAATCACCCTAGTGTATGTTACCGAAATAGTGCTAACCTTTAGACACCTTCACAAAACTTTCCTTGACGCTTTATTGTATGCAAGTCTTTTTTCCTTTCCTTATACTTCTTCACTAATCTCCTTACCAGATGAATAGCTTCCGTAGTCAAGCGCCCCGGCACGAATCCTAACTGGTTCTCAGAAATAGACACGCTCCTCTTAATCCTAACTTTCACCATCCTCTCCCAAATCTTCATAGTGTGGCTTAATAGCTTTATACCCCTATAATTATTGCAATTTTGGATATCACCCTTGTCCTTTTATAACAGAACCATCGTACTCCACCTTCATTGTTCGACATCCTTTTCGTCTTAAAAATTACATTAAACAACCTAGTGAGCCACTCCAAGCCTTCTCGACCCGCGTTCTTCCAAACATCCACTAGGATTTTGTCTGGCCTCATCACTCTGTCCCTACTCATCTTGCGCATATCCCCTTCCACCTCCTCCACCTTAATACTCCTACAATACCCAAAATCTCGCCGACTCTCGGGGTGCTCCAACTCACCCAACATAATACTTATGTCTCCCTTATCATTCAACAGTCTATAGAAGTATGTCTACCATCTGCATCTAATATGTGCCTCTTCCATCAATATTTTGCCGTCCTCATCTTTAATACACTTCACCTTGTCCAAGTCACGAGCTTTTTCTTCTTCACCTTGGCCAACTGGTACAACTTCTTATCTCCGCCTTTTCCTCCAAGTTTCTCGTATAAATTCCCAAATGCCACGGTCTTAGCTACCGTGACCGCTAATTTTGCCTCCTTTATTGCCTTCTTATAACATTCTCAATACATCCTTTTGTTCCTTCTCATATGTACTCTTTACTATCTTCAGATAAACTGCTTTCTTTGCTTTAGCTTTACCTTGGACCTCTCTATTCCACTACCAGTCCCCTTTGTGGCCCCCAGGATATCCCTTCGTAACCCCTAAGACCTCTCTCACAGCTTCTCTAATGCAATTTGCGGTCATGAACCACATACTAGTTGCATCTCCCCTACTCTCCCAAGCCCTCACAGCCAACACCCTTTCCCTCCAACCCTGAGCTTTGTCCTTGGTCAAATTACCCCCACTTGATATTAGTTTGTGATATAATATATGGATCCACCAAACTCTATAAAGAATCAGGTTCTCTATCAAGTCCAACACTACACACACAGAGCAGTAATTAAATGGCAAGAGAAATTTTACGTGGAAAATTCCCAGCTCAACGGGATTAAAAACCATGACCTACCCTTGTAAGATTTCAACTTCACTACTAAGAAACCTTTATATTACAAACTATGCAACCTAGGAATTAACCTCTTAATCCCTCACGAACTTGTAATACTCTATTACAAGCTACTTGCAATAACTCAATTACAAAGTCTTTACAACTTGACTAACTCTAGACAAGACACAAACACACTGGTTTAATTAAGGTTTACAAATGAGTTCCTATAGAATGATTCTAAACAAGCTAGATAGGAATTACAAATTAAAGAACTATTATAAAATTACAACTCAACTAAGGACATACAATAACTCTATGTGGGAATTGGTCCGTAGTTGTTTTGTTCTTTGTTCTTGAAGCACTTGAAACTTGCTTGCTGGATGGTCACGTTAATGAGCTTGTCAAATGTTCAAGTGACTTTGTTTTACCTCTCTTGAATGCATATATACATATGTGACATCACTTACAATGATCCAATCAAGGTAGGTAAAAACTCTTCCCTGGAAAGTTGATTGCAGCTCTGTTATGCACTGTAGCGTGTGCAGGCAATAATTTTCTAACTAGAAAGTTGACTTCGTGCAGTCTCCTCGGGAATTGGTAGGGACCTGGTCCCTCAGTTGTTTCTTCTACTCTAAGAAGTTTGAATCATATTTCCATGTTGTCCCAACCTGGAATCTTGTAAACTTGAGGTCTTGTAAATGTGTAACAGGTTCCTTATCTAGTTTTGGATAGTAAGTTTGTTAGATTATCAAAACATAAAGTAAAGTACTTATAACCAAAGTACTTGTAACCTATCAGTTTCCCCCTTTTTGATGATGACAAACTTATAATTAAAAATCCTAGAAGGAGCCACAAAGGAACCATATTGTGAACTAGAAAGACCTTAAGTTCCCTCTGAAGCTCTGCATTCCCCCTTAATCAGTGCAATTTTTTCCCCCTTTTGGCATCATAAAAAGATCAGAAACAGTTAACCAAGAAGGAAGTCTAGTTTTAAGTTAACTCATGCCACATATGTGCACACACTTATGGTTAAGAAAAGAGCATAAAAGCATAGTACAAACAACAAAAAGGGAAAAGCTTGCATTAACAAAGTTTTGGATTTAACAACAGGAGCAGAATCAACGTTACTACCACGTCCACACATTAGAACAAACAACAAAACTACCACAAGTCATCACCATAAGAACTGATATGGAGAGACTGAACATTGAGGGGACAGAGTCTAAGAAGCACTGGGAGAAGAAGGTTTGGAAGCAGGGGAAATTATTTGGAGGACTTGATCCACACGAGCATTTGCTAATTGAGCAGTCTTTCTTTTAGGTCCTCCACTTGTTTCTTGAGCTCAGTGTTATCCTTTGTCAGACTAGCAACCTCTTTGTTCTGAGAATGACTTTTAGTCAAGTGCTTCTTGCAGCTGACTTATCTGAGTCTCAAGGATAGCATTCCTTGCTTTAAATTAACTTATCTCAGTAGTAGCATTGTTTTGACTATTGATTAACTGAGAAATAATTGAAGTGCTTGCAACCCCTTCAAATTTTTCTATTCACTCACATTCTTCAAGAGTGCTTTTTGAAAAAGTTTGCTTCTTGACACCCAATTTAGCTGGTCCGAGAGGGACCTTAAAGTGCTCGAAGACCTTGGTAAGAAGGAACCCATATGAAATCCCATGATTACCATCTTTAAAATAAGCCACTTTGTTCATGTGCTCTATCATGATCCCAGGCATATTGATGGTAGTAAAGTCATCCAGTACTTCCATGAGGAATAGGTCTGCACGAGTGGTGATGGATCATCGCTCAGCTCGAGGCAGCAACACTTTGTTTACCATTTCAAATAGCAATTGGTAAATGGGAAGAGGGCCTTCTTCTGAACCCGTTCCCCCTGCTGAACCACTCTATCCTTCAAGATTGCATTTCTGAAGTTCTGAGTACAAACTCCTTGAACACTAGATATCTCTTCAATGGGCACACAAAAAATAGACCCTAGCAAATTATCGTCTAATACCATATCAACTCCATTCACCAAGGCGCAAATGTGACCATCCTCAACCTTGTACAAATCGACATAAAATCTTTGAACTTCCTCCTTATATACCATGGCAGCATCACTTGTGAACAAGTGTGTCCATTGTTAGAAATCACAGATCTTAACCAACTGCCTCATACCAGTCTTCTCCAAGATATCAAAGGTGAATGTGCACCCCATAGTACCTTTTGAATTCTCAATCTTTCTTTCCAAGCACTCCCCGGATCAGCAGCCTTGGCCTTCTTTGAGGAACCAGGTGCATCAGCAATATCAACCTTTCTCTTAGCAGTCTTGCAGACCCATTTTTTATCAGACTCCATAGATTTTTCACTTGAGTCTTTCTCCACATTCTCAGTAGTAGCCGCATCAACAAGACTAGTCTGATGTTTCGAAGACACAGAAGATCCCCTTTTTGGTTTGAGAAGACCATGCTTTTGTGACAAATTCCTAGTCAACGTACTAGGTTCCTCCGCATCTTCTTCATCCACACTTACAACCGGAACTACTTTCTCATTGACAACTTTGCTATCTTTCACTAATTGTCTCTTCTTTGATTTAGTCTGACACTCAAGGCCTCTTTCTTTTGCAGCCTTGTTGTGGGTCACTTAGGAGTGGCCTCTTCACCAACACCTACTCTACTCCTTGGCAGACTGGTGATTGGTATGTCATCAAAATCTTCTTCACTATCCTCCTTTTGATTTTCAGACGCAAGATCTGTCTCAAGCATGATTACACTACGAGGCTCAATATCTAAAAGAGGAGAGAGAGCAGGGTCAGTACTGGCCTGAGGTTTCTGAGTAAGACCCGGAGTTGGATTCTCCGAAGACGGATCAGGTCCTCCAACAGGTTCCCCAGTAGTACCTTTCTATGTTGAAGGATCAACAGGCAAACACTCACTATCCTCCTCAACAGGCTCAGATGCTTCCCACTGAGTTTTAAGACCATCCTCACTTCCTCTGACAAAAACACCTTCATTGGCGATGGACAACATATTTTTGATTGCTTCCTTTTCTTGTAGATTCATGAGAAGCTCAGGAAAAATAGAAGAGGTACCTATGGAACTGGGTTCAGGAGCAGTCTCTGTTGAGTCGATGACTTTATTTACCTCAACCTAGTCTCCTTTTGACTTTTCCTCTATAGGAGAATTTGAGATTTTTTGATTTTATTCATTCTCAACAATATTCGTGACATCCCTCTTTTCTAGCGAGGTAAGAGATGAGCTCTGGGCAACACCTTCTACGAGAGTTGATGCTTGGTGACTCTTGTGAGAGTAGGAACTTGAATGGGTAGGAGAGGATATGAAGGGTGGGGGTGACTCTGTTCTAGGGTTTTAGTTACCAGTAGTGTGAGAATGAGAGACTAGTGCTGGTGTTTTGAGTGGTGAGGACTTGATTGTACTAAAGATCGTTTGATCTTCAGCCATGGTGAGAAGAGGAGAAGATTTGGTAACCTGGAGAGAGAGTGAACATGGAACATGTTTGGAAGTGTTGATGTGTGAAGTGTGGTGATAGAGATAGATGTATTTATGATGACAGAGGGATTCGTTTGAAAAAGGGCGGCAAGTTTTAGGGGGATGGGTCGCTTTTATATCTGGTGAGGCGTTTGGGTTTAAAAGATGCAAAACTTAAAATTGACATGCTGATGATGTGGAACTTGTTTTGATTGTTCAGAATTGTGCATGCGAGAACATTGTCACGACCCCGATTTGCCCTCTGTGAACGCTCGTGATGGGACCTAGTCTCTATAACTAGGTAAGCCTAAAATGCGGAAGGTAAACCAAATTTGCGGAAGAAAAATATTTAAAACAGAAATATAATAATAAAACAGCGTTTAAAAGTGCCGCTCGACATATACAATATTAACTCTTAAAACCAATATATTTTTTCCCAAAACCCGGAAACCCATGAAACTACAAGCCTTGGAATATCTACCAGTGTCTAACTCCAGAATATCTAACAAAGAAAAAATACAGAAGAGCTAATACAATAGGGAGAGTAGAAAGGGACTCCTCGGTCTGCGGACGCGATAGATATACCTCGAAGTCTCTGGAACAGTCACCTCGCCTTAGGGGGTGATAGGAATGGGTTGAAGTACCTAGATCTGTACATGAAAAACATGTGCAGAAAGGGAATGAGTACACCATAGCAGTACTCAATAAGTGTCAAGCCTAACCTCGGTCGGGTAGTGACGAGGAAGGTTAGGGCCGTACTGAGGTTAAATGAAATATAAAGTTCGACAGTGTAGAACAAAACATTATAAATAAGTACAACAATAAAAGTAACACAAGATATAAAGGGCAGCAACAACTATGACAGAGGCAAGGTAAACACAGAAAGAAATACGGCTCAACACCAAAATAACAATTGGGGATCTCCCAGGATACCGTCTTGTAGTCCCAAATATACATATCCAATTGATCTCCCGGGATACCGTCCCATAGTCCAACTCATAGTGCGCGGGGATCTACCGGAATCCCGTTCCGTAGTCCCGAATGTAAATAGCCAGTACTAGGGGAATCTACCAGGTACAGTTCCGTAGTTTCATATAACTGTGCAGGGAGATCTACCGGAATCCCACATCCGTAGTCCCAAATGTGACAGACAAGAAGGGAGCTACCGGAATCCCACATATGTAGTCCCAATGTAAATACATAGTAGCAACAGGAAAATATTCAAAAATGTCAAATTTCATATTAAGGCAAATAAGTAATTCTAGCCTAGCATGCTGCACAAGATTCGGGTAAAGCAGTTTGAGCAAATAAAATAATTAAATCACTTAGACATGCTTTTCTAAGCTAACAGCACACTTAATAGTGCAAGTAATAAAAACATGAAAGGAAACATACTAGTAATTACTTAATGAAAACCAGTTTTCCAACAATTAGCACAAGTACGTACTCGTCACCTCACGTACAAGGCATTTCAATTATCAATAATACCAAATCCTAAGGGGAAAGTCCCCCACACAAGGTTAGGCAAGTCATTTATCTCGAACCAGCTCAAATCAATACAAAACCACACTCTTGCCACGTGTACTCGACTTTAAATGGCCCAAATTTATTAAATTCAATTTCATAATGTAAATAACACTTCAAGTACTGATTCTAAAAAGAAATTCTAAGCTAATACGTGAAATTAGGTAAAATGACCAAAACGGCTTCGGGCCCACGTCTCGGAATCGGGTAAAATTTATATTTCCAGAATCCTCACACTCTCATGAGTCCGGTCATACAAAAGGTACCAAAATCGGACCTCAAATGGTCCCTCAAATCATCACTCAAAGATCTCTAATTAGTCAAGCCCTAACCCCCAATTTACCACTTATTTTCCTTAATTTTTCATGCTTAAAATGATAAAAATTATTCCAATAATGAGTTTAGGGACCAAAGACCTTACCCCAATGAACTCCTTTGAAATTCCCTCTTGAAAATGCTTCCCAAGGCTTCTTCCCGTTTGAAAAGAGGTGAAAATGGCTAAAATTTGCGAAGGCAAGATTTATATGTTTCTGCCTAGCTAATCCGCTTTTACAGTCATGGGACCACACCTGCGGTTCCGCTTTTGCCGACAAATTGTATCATCTGCGACAATCACTAACTCAGCCTTCTCCGCCCCTGCGATTCCCCATTCACAGATGCGGTACCGCTTCTGCGGTAAACCTCCCGCATATGCGGATCCTGCTGCTCCTGCCCAATTCCGCTTCTGCGATGAAAATGCCACTTCTGCGGCTACGCACCTGCGGGTATGACAGAAGATCAGCAACTGAAGCTGCTCAAACAAATTCCAAATTTTTCCGACAACCTTCCGAAATAATCCCGAGGCCTCCGGGACCTCAACCAAAGGCACCAACAAGTCTAATACTACTGTCCAAACTTATACCAATCCTTAAAACACCTAAAACAACATCAAAACGACGAATCAGCCGCAGATTCAAGCCTAAGAACTCCAAAACTCTAAAAATACTCTTTCAACCAAAAAGTCTATCAAACCTCATCCGAATGACCTGAAAGTTTGCACAAATGTAACATTCAACACTACGAAGCTACCCCAACTTCCAAAATTCCATTCTGACCCTCGGATCAAAATCTCACTATCGAATCAGAAACTTCAAAATTCGACCTTTCGGCATTTCAAGCCTAAATTAGCTACGAACCCTCAAAATACAATCCAAACACGCTCTTGAAATCACCCAACGGAGTTAACGGGACCATTGGAATTCCATTTTGAGTCCGTCTTCACACTATTTCGACTTCGGTCAAATTTCCAACACTTAAGCTCTCGTTTAGGGACTAAATGTTCCAAAACTCTCCGAAACTCGAAACTGAACATCCTGGCAATTCAAAATAGCAGAAATAAACATGGGAAAAGTAGTTAATAGGGGATCGATGTGTAAATTCTTAAGACGATCGGCCAGGTCGTCACAAACATAGAAACTACTAACTAGTGTCAGGAGAACCAGGTTCCCTTACTAATCTCTTGTCTAAAAGCTTTGTCCTTTTTTTACTAGTGTGTACAACTTCAAATACTTATTTGCTCTATAATCATCAAGCATGTCTACCTGTAACGGTATAGATATGAGTTAGACTTTGCCATAAAACACCTTTTAGCAAATTTAACTGAACCTTTCTTTCATAGCCAATCATTGAGGGGCCGGGTTCTCAATTGGGTTTTATCAACCCCAATGCTAGACGATTTTGCTCGAAGTGTTCTAAGCTCAGGGCCTTGGTAAATATATCCACAATTTGGTCTTCAGTGCCGCAGAATTTCATGCATATAAGCCCTTTTCTCAACATTGTCTATGAGGAAATGGTGACGTACATTAATGTGCTTTGTCCTCTTATGTTGAACTGGATTTTTTGCCATGTTGAATGCACTAGTATTATCAAATAAGAGAGGCACACAATCTGAGAATACTCCAAAATATTCCAATTGTTTCTTGATCCATAAAAGTTGAGCGCAACAAGAGGTAGTTGCTACATATTCAGCTTCTGTAGTTGAAAGTGCCACAAAATTCTGCTTCCTTGTACCCCATGAGATTAAGCAGGAATCCAAGAAGTGTGCCATCCCAGAAGTATTTTTCCTATCTACCAGATATCCAATATAATCAGCGTCAACATACCCAATAAGATCAAAATTGTCTTTTGAAGGATAATAAAGGACCAGGCCCTGTGTTCCCTTGAGATATCTCAGTATTCTTTTGGCAACCTTCAGATGAGATTCCTTTAGATCGGATTGGAACCTTGCACAGATACCCACACTAAAAACAATGTTTGGTCTACATGCAGTTAGATACAATAATGACCTTATGTTCCCTCTTTACATGGTCTGGTTTATAGGGGAACTAGGTTCATCCATGTCTAGACGAGTAGTTGTTGCAATGGCGTGTCGATGACTTTTGAGGCTTCTATATAAAACCTTTTCAGCAACTCTTTGATGTACTTTTGCTGACTTATCAATGGTCCCTTCATAGATTGCTTCACTTGATGTCCTAGGAAGAAATTCAGTTCTCCCATCATACTCATCTCAAATTTACTCCACATGAGTTCACCAAATTCTTCGTAGAGAGAATCAGTTTGGCTCCAAAGATGATATCATTGACATACACCTGAATAATGAGTAGGTTCCTCCCTCGTTTCTTTAGGAAAAGAGTATTGTCAATCTTCCCTCTTGCAAAGCCATTTTCTAGAAGGAATTTTGATAGCCTTTTATGCCAAGCCCCGAGAGTCTGTTTAAACCCGTACAATGCCTTATCTAGTTTTAACACATGATCACGGCATTCTTGACACTCAAAACTAGGAGGCTGCTTGACATAAACTTCTTCTTTTAGATAGCCATTTAGAAATGCAATTTTGACATCCATTTGGAATAGAGTGAACTCCATATGAGATGCAAAGACAATCAGAATTCTAATGGTTTGTAATAGCCCATAAATTTCAAACAAGGACATATGAGTCATTTAACAAAAAAGAAGGAAAAGGATATACAAAAAAAGAAAAGGGACGTAGCCCACCAGATTTCAATCAGGTAAAAAGGTAAAAGCAAAGAAAGAGATTTAGGGAAGGGGAAGGACTCACAGCAAATACAAAAGAAAAGAAAAAGAGGGCTTTGGGTAGTAGAAGGATTCTAACACAGGGAAAGCTCACGGGCAACAATAAGTTAAGGGAAAATCTGGTGAAAAGCTTGGCAGCCACTTTTGAGAACAAAAGAAAACGTGAGATTTGCATTTTTCTTCCATTGAAGAGCACCAGGATAATTCAACGAAGAGAAACTAACTAAACAGAGAAGAAGAAGGTAAATTTTTGAACTTAATTTATAGATTTGATTAATAATATCCATGGCTATAGAGTTGGAGTTAAGAATTGGTTGAAGAATTAATATTAATGAAATAATGGAGTTCATGGAATTTTCATGAATTGGTACCATAGGTTTATGGTTATAAACTTATATAGTCTGTCTATGCCAAAAAAAAAGAAGAAGGGATATTCCTGTCAAAACCTTTCCGTTCTGTTAGTGATTGGTAATCAAATATGATTGCTACTAATATTGGTGATATTGGAAAAAATTTACAATGTAATTTTGATAGCATTGAGTTGGGATACTAAAATGGGTCTTTATATTCTAAGTAGAATAAGAGGGATTTGTTGGGTTATTATAATTCGGCGAATTAATAGCCAAGTATGAAACTCTGAGGGTTGGGAATTCTAAATTAGCTACGAATTAGCCTAAACATGGAAATTAACATGAGATCGATATCATGTAATTATAGATTGATTGGAGGAAGTTGTATGAATTGCTCGAGGTGAAGCATTTGGTATTTCGGCATGAGTACTGTGAGTAGTAATCTTACCGCAATTTGTGTTTTCATAAATTGCATGATTTACACATGATTTTTAATATGAATATGTTATCGATTATTTTGAGTTTCATGTGGGACAAGTCTTTTACTCAATATGATACCGAAACAGTTATTTAAGAAGATTACCGTTGTTTTAAATTTTTTTTGCTGTCACTAGATATGTTTTACCATTACTTGAAATTACTATTATCTAAATGAAATTACATGGTTTGATAAGAACCGAAATGCCCTATATTGTTTTAAAATATTTTCCTATGAGTATATACTAATATAGAGACAAGTATAAATGGGAGTAGACTTTGAAAGATCTCATAGCTAATGGCGGGTTTGTTAGACCTGGTGCACCTTGTATTTACCGATTACATAGTACAGTTATAGCCCTCGCTAGTGGGAGGGAAGAACTATCATACCGTTACCGATTCCTTCAAGCAGGGACTACCGTTATATTTGACTTCTTGCGAAGAAGTCCACAATTATACCGATTACATGATCCGTTCATTGAAACCTTCCAAATTTGAATATTGATATTATATAGTGGTTATCGAGCTTATTACTAAATTGTTAATTGTATTATACAATAAGAAAAGCATGATGAAACTGAAAATTATTTAATATTTCTGAAAAGGCATTTTTATGTTATTTTCTATTTGAGATACTAGGATGTTTTCTAACTTGTCCCCAATAAAAACGGTTGCGATTAAGTGTTATTACTCACTGAGCTAGCGACTCATTCCCCGCTAATTGTTTTTTTATAGAGATAGCAGTTGACGCGGGTGAGGATTTAGTTAATTAGAGCGCACATGTTGATAGTTCTTGGTGAGCTCTCACTTGTTCGTGTGGGCAGAGATTTTTATCAATTGTTATGGTCTTTTCTTTGAACTCTTAGAGTTGTTCCATGGGCGTTCTTTTAGTGTCTTGAGTATTTATTCGTTATTATAGACTTATGTTGAGTATCGCTCATTCTTATCTAATTTGGAGATAAAGTAGTATTTCTAGTTGTTAGTGGGTAGACTATTAAAGGTAGATATTTATTTTGATTAATTGATAAAGTCATTGTTATTTGAATTGTTATTAGGATGTTGGTTGCTGATTTGAGATAGGGAAACTTTTGGGATAGTCCAAAAAATAGGGAAAACTCTATCCGATTTCTGTAAAATACCGATGAGGCTTACATAGGAGCACTTGCTCCTAAGCGCCGGTCACGATCCTAAATTGGGTCGTGACAAAGTTGGTATCAGAACCAAGGCTTTAAGTCCCGAGTCATGGAGCAATGTTTAGTAGAGTCTTGTTAATGGGTATGTAGGCACCCATACTTATGACCTTGAGGCTACTGAACATCTAAGAGTGTTTTTCCTCCTTTCATTCTTTGATCGTGCGTTGAGATAACTTGATATTGACTTTGGAATATTTCTTTCGTAGATGGCTAGGACATGCACACCCTCATCTGCTGGACGTGGTGCTACTCGGGGTGGAGGTCAAGTTGGGGTTTATTAAACTAGAAGACAGACTGCTCCTCAACCTAAAGTTGGAAACACAGAGCAACCCCAAGCTGCTATGCCAGATCAGGTGCAAGGGCAGGGAGTTCAGGACGTTCCACCACCAGTGCCAACTGTTGTACTTACTGTTGCCTTACCTGCAAACATAGTGGCAAGGTTATTGAATGTATTGGAGGCATTGGTGCCTACTCAGGGAGGAAGTTCAACTCCTCAGTCTACTTTACAGACACAAGCACCTGCACAGACTCAGACTTTCGGAAATAAGGAAGTATCCCTACAAGAGTTTCTGAAATTGTAATCACCAAAATTCACAGGTTTCGATAATTCAGCAGATCCTTAAAGTTTCTTGGATGGGACTCTCAAGGCATTACATTCTCTTGGATGTTCTAGTAAGAGAGTCGTAGAGTTCACATCATACAAACTAGAGGATATGGTCAATACATGGTATGAAACAGTATTTCTAGGAAGGCTAGCAGGAGAACCACCACTGAATGGGATGAGTTCACTAAGTTGTTCAAGAATCATTTTCTTCCAGACAACCTGATGCAAAAATGTGTTACAGACTTTGAGAGATTGGTTCATACTCCAGGTATGGATGTGTCAACATATAATACTAAGTTTTGTAAGCTGGCTATATATGCTCCTTACTTGGTGCCTACCGAAGAAGCTCGATTTTAGAGGTTTGTTGATGCATTGGTTGGTCGTCTATACACTGCAGTAGCCCCATAGATTAAGACTTTATCCTACTCTGATATAGTCAGCCTTGCTAGAAAGATTGAAAACAAGGGACGTGATGAGCGTGTAACTAGTGATTTACGTAAGAAGGCCAAGACAGGAGAGGCTTTCAGTGGCGGTTTTACTAAAAATAGAAGAGTAGGAAATCAGGGACAACAACAACAACAAGATTCTCAAATAGGGACACACATGTCTTCACAGTTCACATACAGACCACATTACAGACAAGGTAATAGGGGACCATCATCTTCTGGACATCGTAATTCTAGGCATCTACTACTCCAGTCTGCCAGACATGTGGTAGATCACATTTGGGCCAATGTCGTGTTCTAACTGGAGAGTGATTTCGGTGTGGCCAGTTGGGACATCACTTGAGGGATTGCCCTCAACCTCCAAAAAATTTCAACCAGGCTTCTATTCAGTCAGCTGTACCGACTCAGACTACTCGTAATACTTCAGGTGCTACAGGTACAAGAAATAGAGGTCGGGGTGCTGTAGACCGTGCTACTGTGAATCAAGGACAAGGGAATGTTGGTAGAGGTCAGGCGAGAGTTTTTGCATTTACTAGATAGGATGCTCAGGCCTCGAATGCTGTGGTTACAAGTATTCTTTGTGTCTGTTCATTTGATGCACTTACGTTGATTGATCCGAGATCTACTCACTCCTATGTATCCTCGTACTTTGCTTTGAGGTTAAGTAGACAGCCTGGACTATTGAATGATCCTTTTCTAGTTGCTACTCCTGTTGGAGAGTTTCTGTTAACTGAATACGTACATCGTGCTTGTCAGATTCGGGTTGAGGGTAGAGATACTCTAGCTGACCTTATTGTACTTGATATGATTGACTTTGACATGCTGATGGAAATAGATTGGTTATCTTCTTGCTATGTTATAGTCGATTGTCATGCAATGATAGTTAAGTTTGAGATACCAGATGAACCTAGTTTTATTCTAAGAGGGAGTCAGGTTCTAGAGATTTACAAAGTTGCATATTTTATGAAAGCTCAACTTCTTCTGAAGAAAGGTTGCTTGGGTCTCTTAGCTATTGTAAATGATACAAGAAAGGAAACAGTTAGTATAGTAGTGAGAGAATTTTCTGATGTATTTCCTGAAGATTTACCAGGATTGCCTCCAGTACGAGAAATAAACTTTGGTATTGAATTGCTACCTGAAACACAGCATATATCAATACCCCCATATCGAATGGCACCATGAGGTATCTAAAGCAACAATTATAAGATTTGTTAGATAAAGGTTTTATTAGACCTAGTGTATCACCATGGGGTGCACTGGTACTGTTCCCAAAGAATAAAAACGGATCCCTGAGAATGTGCATTGACTACCAGCATTTGAACAAGATAACAATACATAATAAATATCCTTTGCCTTGTATAGATGATATGTTTGATCAGTTACAAGGAGCTGCCCACTTTTCAAAGATTGAACTCCGTTCTGGTTATCATCAACTTAGAATCAAAGATGAAGATATTTCTAAGACTGCTTTTAGAACTCGATACGGGCACTATGAGTTTCTTGTGATGCCTTTCGGACTGACTAATGCTCCATCAACATTCATGGATTTAATGAATAAGGTGTTCAAGCCGTTTCTAGATAGATTTGTAATAATGTTTATTGATGATATCCTGATATATTCTCGTAGACAAGGAGAACATGTGGACCATCTCAAGACTGTGTTGCAGACATTGCGAGAACATCGACTTTATGCTAAGTTCTCAAAGTGCAATTTTTTGCTAGACTCAGTATCATTTCTGGGGCATGCTGTTTCCAAAGATAAAATTATGGTAGATCCTAAGAAGACAGAAGTTGTGCAGAAATGGCCCAGCCCTACTTCTCCTATAGAGATTCACAGTTTTTTAGGCTTAGCAGGCTATTATAGGCGTTTTGTGCAGCATTTCTCTAGAATAGCAGTGCCACTGACCAAGCTAACACAAAAAAATGCAAAGTTTCAATGGACGGAGGAATGTGAGCAAAGCTTTCAGAAACTCAAAACGTGTTTGACAACTGCACCAATATTATCCTTAATATCAAATTCTAGAGGATTTTCAGTATTCTGTGACGCCTCGAGGGTGGGATTGGGATGTGTTCTCATGCAAAATGGTTGTGTTATTGCTTATGATTCGAGAAAATTGAAAAATCATGAGCAAAACTATCCTACACATGATTTGGATATGACTGCAGTGGTATTTGCTCTAAACATTTGGAGACATTATCCATACGGCGAAAGTTGTGAGATTTATGCTGTCTACAAAAGTCTGAAGCATATATTTCAGTAGAGATATCTAAATCTTCGGCAGCATCGTTGGATAGAACTACTCAAAGATTATGATTGTTCTATTTTGTATCTTCTTGGAAAAGCCAATGTGGTGGCTGATGAATTGAGTAGAAAATCTATGGGGAGTTTGGCACATATAGCCCTTGCAAAGAGTCTTTTGGCCAAAGATATTCAGAGACTAGAAGATACATGTATCAGATTTAGTGTCAGAAATTCAGAGGCATTGTTGGCTTGTGCTCAGGCTAAGTCTTCATTAGTTGAGCGCATTAAGGCCACCCAATATGAGGATGGCCGATTATGCAAATACAGAGATGAGGCCTTAGCTGGTAAAAGCAAGGATATGATTGTTGAGAGTGATGGTGTTCTTCGAATGGGTGATAGTCTATGTGTAGCAGACGTAGATGGGTTGAGACATGCTATTCTTAAAGAAGCTCACAACACTAAATACATTATACATCCTGGATCCAAAAAAATGTACCATGACCTGAAGCAATTTTATTGGTGGGAAGGTATGAAGAAAGATGTTGCTAACTTTGTTTCTAGTTGTTTGACTTGTTAGCAAGTCAAGGCTAAGCATCATCGACCCGCAGGACTACTACAACAAATTGAGATTCCAAAGTGGAAATAGGAAAGAATTACTATAGATTTTGTCACCGGTATACCACAAACTCTTAGAGGTTATGATTCGGTGTGGATAATTGTAGATCGACTAACAAAATCAGCATACTTTTTGCCAGTAAAGACTACATATGGAGGAGTGAGGTTTGCATAGATATTTATGAATGAAATTGTCTGACTTCACGGAGTTCCAGTATCCATCATCTCTGATAGAGGATCACGGTTCACTTCATGCTTTTGTAAATCTTTTCAAGAAGCATTGGTTACACGAGTAGATCTTAGTACTGCATTTCATCCACAGACAGACGGACAGTCAGAACGTACTATACAGATCTTGGAGGATATGTTGAGAGCTTGCTTTCTTGAGTTTGGAGGTAGTTGGGACACTTTTCTACCATTAGCTGAATTTGCTTACAATAATAGTGATCACTGCCAACTCAACGCTACACTAAGGTAGGAAGAGCGGGTCGCAATAGCTTTTACCCGATATGAGGGTCGGGATCGAATTCCTCAGGGAGCTAGTAGTGGAGTTGGATTGTCTGTCTATCCTAGAGATGTGTTTGTACTCCTAATGTCACTTCAAACATTTTTGGGTTTTCAAATTATAACTATTTTTGTAAAACTATTGATTAACACTAAATTATGCTACGAGAATATTGCTAAGTTGTATCTAATGGGAAGAATGACACTAGGGTCGTGACACTACCTAGGTGGCTAATTGACTGGTAGATGTTACTAAGGTTCTATTGACATAATTGGAGCTTATGCTATAACCGTTGCACAATTTTACCCACTCTCACACCTCTTGGTAGAGAAAGTGACTTTGCCCAATTGACTCTCTCTCGACCAAATGGGTAGGCAAATTAGACCAAGCAACTAGGGTTCAAGTAGGGTAATTACTCTCTCGAGGTTTAACCCGTTAATTGGGACTATCATTTCTCATGAGTCCATCCCAATTCCTTGTTGGGTCAATTTTGGGGTTATAGACTCTCTTTCTCAAGAAGAGTTAAACCCACAAAGCTTGAATCAGTGTTTGCAACCACCAATCCTAGATTAAGACATAAAATCAACCCAAATAGCAAACACCCATAGTCAATCTAACATTAGATGGCAACACCCATCAATTACCCACACTAGGGTTGAGCCACAACCCTAGCTAATGGGTTTAGCTACTCATTCTAGATAAAGAAATTGAAGAAATAGACGAAGAACTAAGCATATTAATTAATTGCTAAAATTAAATTGCAAGAATTTATCGTAAATGTAAAGCAAAAGTGCCAAAAATGGCTACAAAATACATTCTCACGAGCGCAACTCTCTACTGATGTATCTGATTCCCTAAAAAATGGTAAAATGTTCTATTTATACTACGCTGATAAAACTAAATAAAAATACCCCTGCGAGGTCAGTGCAGGCCGCATTAAATGGACCGCGGCTGCACTGGGCTCACTCCTGCTTCTCTGAACTTGGACTCCGCAGATCGCGTAGAACGGACCTCGGCCGCGGAGGGAGCTGGCATGGTCGGCGCAACCACGACTGCGGACCGCATGGCACTAGCTTTGCAAACTCAATCTCTCTAAACCTCATGACCGTGGACCGCATAAAAGAGTAGTGCGGCCGCGGAGCCTTCACCGCGGACCACGAGATGTGTATCGCGGCCGCGCTTCTTCTAATACTGATTCACCAACTCTCTGAACCACCTAGTGCGGCCGCATTCCACTTTGCGCGGTCCACACTAGGCCTTCTTTTCTTAATATTTCTTGGTCTTTGATACTTGAGCAGGTTTCACTCATTTTTGAGCCGATCTTTGACATTTCGTCATTTTGTCGATCAAACCTGCGATCAAGCACAACTTGTGAGCCTTTTAGGACTATTTTGTAACAATATATGATCAAAGCATAGGCAAGTAGGGGCATAAAACATGTTAAAATCCTAACTTATCAAATAGCTTCCAGTCTAGTATTCAAATGGCATCGTACGAAGCATTGTATAGTAGAAGATGTTGCTCTCCTATCGGATGGTTTGAAGCTGGTAAGACTAACTTATTGGGACCCGACTTAGTACAAGAAGCTATGGACAAAGTCCAGTTGATCCGACAGAGATTGCTTACTGCTCAAAGCAGACAAAAATCTTCTGCAGATAAGAGAAGAAGAGATATAGTGTTCACAATTGGGGACAAAGTATTCCTACGAGTCTCTCCTATGAAAGGTGTAATGCGGTTTGGGAAAAGAGGCAAGTTGAGCCCCAGGTTTATAGGACCGTATGAGATACTAGACCGAGTGGGAGCGGTGGATTATCGTTTGGCACTTTCTCCTGAGTTGTCCTTTATTCATCCAGTGTTTCACGTCTCAATGCAAAGAAAATGTATATCAGACTCATCTTAGGTGATTGAAGCACCTGCTATACCGCTTGATGAGAAGTTCTCTTACGAGGAGGAACTGATAGCTATTGTTGATAGGCAAGTAAGAAAGCTAGGGTCAAAAGAAATACTGTTCGTGAAAGTCTTATGGAGAAATCATACAGTTGAAGAAGCTACTTGGGAAATGGAAGATGATATGCACGTCATATATCCACATTTATTTCAGTCTACAGGTACGTGCTTGAGTTAAATTTGAGGACCGAATTTTATAAGGTGGGAAGGATGTAATAGCCCATAAATTTTAAACAGGGACATATGAGTCATTTAACAAAAAAAGGAAAAGGATATAAAAAAAGAAAAGGGTCGTAGCCCACCAGATTTCAATATGGAAAAAAGCTAAAAGCAAAGAAGGGGATTTAGGGAAGCGAAAGGACTCACAACAAACACAAAAGAAAAGAAAAAGAGGGCTTTGGGTAGTAGAAGGACTCTAACACAGGGAAAACTCACGATCAACAATAAGTTAAGGGAAAATCTGATGAAAAGCTTGGCAACCACTTTTGAGAACAAAAGAAAACATGAGATTTGCACTTTTCTTCCATTGAAGAGCACCAGAATAATTCAAAGAAGAGAAACTAACTAAACAGAGAAGAAGAAGGTAAATTTTTGAACTTAATTTATAGAATTAATTCATAAATTCCATGGCTATAGAGTTGGGGTTAAGAATTAGTTGAATAATTAATATTAATGAAATAATGGAGTTCATGGAATTTTCATGGATTGGTACCATAAGTTTAGGGTTATAAAATTGTATAGTCTGTCTATGCCAATAAAAAGAAGAAGCAATATTCCTTCAAAAACCTTTCCGTTTCGTTAGTGATTGGTAATCAAATGTGATTGCTACTAATATTGGTGATATTGGAAAAAACTTTACAATGTAATTTTGATAGCATTGAGTTGTGATACTGAAATGGGTCTTGATATTCCAAGTAGAATAAGAGGAATATGTTGGGTTATTATAATTCAGCGAATTAAGAGCCAAATATGAAACTCTGAGGGTTGGGCATTCTACATTAGCTACGAATTAGCCTAAACATAGAAATTAACATGAGATCGATATCATGTAATTATAGATTGATTGGAGGAAGTTGTACTAATTGCTCGAGGTGAAGCATTTGGTATTTCAGCACGAGTACTGTGAGTAGTAATCTTACCGCAAGTTGTGTTTTCATAACTTGCAAGATTTACACATGATTTTTAATATGAATAAGTTACCGATTATTTTGAGTTGCATGTGGGACAAGTTTTTTACTCGATATGATACCAAAATAGTTATTTGAGATGATTATCGTTGTTTTAAATCTTTTTGCTGTCACTAGAAATGTTTTACCATTACTTGAAATTACTGTTATCTAAATGAAATTACATGATTTTACAAGAACTGAAATGCCCTATATTGTTATAAAATATTTTCCTATGACTATATACGGATACAGAGACAAGTATAAATGGGAGTAGACATTGAAGGACCCCGTAGCTAACTGCGGATTAGACCTGGTGTACCTTGTATTTATTGATTATAGAGTACAGTTATAGCCCTTGCTAGTGAGAAGGTAGAACTAGCATACCGTTACCGATTCCATCGAGTAGGACTACCGTTATATTTGACTTCTTGCGAAGAAGTCCACAGTTATACCGATTACATGATCCATTAATTGAAACCTCCCAAATTTAAATATTGATATGATATATTGGTTACCGAGCTTATTACTGAATTGTTAATTGTATTATACTACAAGAAAAACATGATGAGACTGAAAATTATTTATTATTACTGAAAGGGCATTTTTATGTTATTTTCTGTTTGAGATACTAGCATGTTTTCTGACTTGTCCCCAATAAAAACAGTTGTGGTTAAGTGTTATTACTCATTGAGCTAGCGACTCATTCCCCGCTAATTTTTTTTTACAGAAACAACAGTTGACACGGGCGAGGATTTCGTTACTTAGAGCGCACATGTTGATAGTTATTGGTGAGCCTTGCATTTGTTCGCGTGGGCGGAGATTTTTATGAATTGTTATGGTCATTTCTTTGAACTCTTACAGTCGTTCCGTGGTTATTCTTTTAGTGTCTTGAGTATTTCTTCATTATTATAGACCTATTTTGAGTATCGCTCATTCTTATCAAATTTAGAGATAAAGTTGTATTTCTAGTTATTAGTGGGTGGACTATTAAAGGTTAATATTTATTTTGGTTAATTGATAAAGTCATTGTCACACCTTCTTTTTCACCTATACCCCGGAAAGGGTATAATAAAGGGAATTTTTTCCAATTTATGTGACAATCGAAACTGGATTATTTTAATTAAAATTCAGAGTCGCCACTTGGGATTATTAATGGTGTCCCAAGTCACCAGTTCAAATCCCGAATCGAGGAAAAGATTGACTCTATATTACAGTCTGCAAACACAGAAATCCGGGTAAGGAATTCTGTTAACCCGGGAGAAGGTGTTAGGCATTCCCGAGTTCCGTGATTCTAGCACGGTCGCTCATCTGTTATAATTGCCCTATTATATGATTTTAGTACATGTTTAAACCTGTGTGCAAATTTTAACTTAAACCGCTTTTCTTTATTTAAATTTTTAAGAAAAATTCAATGTTATCTAAAACATGTCTTGAACTCCGTCACATAAATGCACCCGCGGTCCGTGACGTATTTTATCCAACATTGTTGAGATTTAGATTTGGGTCACATAAATGCGCACCTGAGTTTAGGAAGATAAATTATTAAAATAACGCGTCTAAAGCAACTACGCACTTTCAAATTTGCGAGGGCCATGGAAAATTCAACTAATGGCACGCCTCGATTTCTAAAGGACTAAAATTAGTTATATGCGGGCTATGGATTATGAACAAAATATATTGTGGAAAACCATCTTCAATAGGAGAACTATTGTGGATACATCTGCGGTACATTACTGCTAAAGTAAACATTTGCTCCAATATGTGCAGAAAACAATCATATCAAAATTGTTTGACATAGGTTCAGGTGAAACCAAAACAGAAGAGATCAAAAGATATTAAATTCTTTATTGACAAAATATCGTGAGAATATTCATAGGATTTAATAATATGCAACATGGTCATTTCACAAGTAGATATACGATACATCACATCATTCAGGCATCTTAAAAGTTAACCGCTAATATAATAAATAAAGACACTAATTTGACAACTACATACAACACATCGTTAAAACATATCTAAAGGACACAATAATATAAATAGCAATACTTTTCAACTTTAGCTAACAATTTCCATAGCTTTTGTTATTTACTTTCTAAATAATGAGTTTTAAATTCAAAGGGAAATCATGTACTTCTTCAGCAACCTTCAAATAAATCAAAAGGCCTTCAACTTAAACTCACGTTTCCAACTAACCAAAGATAATAAAATATTTTACGTCAAACAAATACAGGGATGCAAAATCGACAATAACCAAACTAGCTGAGAAGATCAACACTGATACAGTAGTATTATCAAGTGCTAGAAAATAGGAGCTGACCTTATCTTCCAAATTCAAACAAAACAACAACGGCAAAGTCAAACAGGAACTGCAAGCAAAATCGAGACCTCAAACCGGAAACCTTAGAACTACATTCTTCGACGACCTCAAAACTCGCCGGAACAGTTTTGGAAGTGGATTATTTGGGGCGTTTTATGGGGTGTTTTTCAGGTGAAGAAGATGAGCTCTCATGGCTCTTTCATGGTGGTTGTTAAGCTCTAGATGTATAATTTTTAGGAGGAAGAAGACCCTCTTTTCGTTGGTTGTCCGTGTATATCCAGTGTATATCGATATTATCTCTAATATATATATAGCATGTATACTGACTGTATATCGTGTGTATACCCCCTGTCTCCGTTAAGAAGAAGCCATCTTTTTTCGTCTCTATCTTTTTTTTTCCTCCTATTTATAGCAAAATTTTCGAGATTTTTCAGATTTTTTTTAAAAATATTTTATTATTTTATTATTTTTTAATTAAAAGAAATCCCACTTACAAATTGCTTTTATTTTTTATAAAAAGAAATCCCACCTTTCTTTACTTTTATTTTTTTAAATTCCAACTTTAATTACTTTTTTCTTATTTAAAATCTCACTTTTTTTACTTTTTAAAAGAGAATTCCACTTTATTATCTTTTCTTAAAAAACAATCCACTTTCTTTTGCTTTTCTTTTAAAAATGTTACTTTCTTTTACTTTAATTTTTTTTAAATTTTCAGATACCTTTATATTTGTTTTTTAATTCCAGCTTTCTTTTACTTTTTATTTTTTTAAAATTTCCACAAAACTTTACTTTTATTTTTTAAATTTTCTACTTTATTTTACTTTTTAAAAGAGAATTCCACCTACTTTTATTTTTATTTTTTTATTCAATACTTCCCTTTTTATCATTTTTTAAATCACTTCCGAAAATTAAAAAAAATAATATTTTTCGGATTTTTTTATTATTTTAAAATTAAAAATAAAAATAAAATAATATTAATAGTAATAATTCACCTTTTAAATTTTGTATTTTTACCCTATAATAAAAAGTGTAACAAAGCTAAAATTTGTAGGTTAAAACCCCTAAAATATTTACATAGAAGAAGTGATAAAAAAATTAAATATTATCAAAAATTAGGTGCTCACAGCTGCCCTCTTTGTTTGGAAACATGAAGAGTTTTCAAGCAAAGATAAGGTGAGTCAGGTGACTAATTTTTGAACATATTTTTATTCAAAAGGGAAGAAATAAGGATAAGAGAAAAGAGAAAGGGTGCAACCGAGTCTTGGTTTTGGACAGCCTACATATCCCGGGTTATAGGGGAATCAGGTTGCGTGTAGTTCAAGAAGTTTGGTAGCTGGGACTACCATGAAGCTGCGGTTTTACTGTTACTGCTGTTGCTGTTGTTGATACTGCCTACTAACCTCCTTATAACACCATGACAAAAATGAAGAAGCTAGACTAAGCTATAATCTATGCTTTACAAAGATTTATTTCCAAACTTGATCTTGTGACTGATGTTGCCTTGTTGATTTGTGCTTCCTCCGCTGTTTCTTTACTTCTGGCTCGACTTGTGGTCTTCCTTCTGATTTCTGTTGGGGATTTTTATTGTAACCCTCCACTTTACTGACTTCAAACTTCAATGTATTCCTCTATTATATGGGCGGGCTCCCAACTTCAAAACTTGAAAAATGTAAAGACTGAAATGTATTCCCTGCTCTCCAGGCGGGCTCCTGACTGCTAAACTTGAACTGCTTCTCCCTGTTCTCCAAGAGGGTACCTGATTGCTAGAGTTTAAATGTATTCCTTGCTCTCCAGGCGGGCTCCTGACTGCTAACTTGAAATGTATTCTCTGTTCTTCAGGCGGGCTCCTGAATTCAACCAAAATAGACGAAAACAAAGGAATTTTTCTGCCCCAGTTTGGGTATCTGGGAACATATGTAAGTGTTAAACGAATCACATTACCAAATATCAATAAGAACTTGAAAACTAAAACTTGAATTGTACTCCCTTGTTCTCCAGGCGGGCTCCTGACTGCTGAACTTGAATGTATTCCCTGCTCTCCAGGCGGGCTCCTGACTTCTAACTTGAACTGTTACTCCTTGTTCTCCAGGTTGACGCCTGATTGCCAAAACTTGAATTGTATTCCCTTGCTCTCCAGGTGGGCGCCTGATTGCCAAAACTTGAATTGTATTCCCTTGCTCTCCAGGTGGGCGCCTGATTGCTGAAAATTGACTTGTTTCTCCCTGTTCTCCAAGCGGGTCCCTGATTTCAACACAAATAGACCAAACAAAGAAAATTTTCTGCCCTAGTTTGGTAGCTGGGCGCATATGTGAGTGTTAAACTGAATCATATTACCAAATATTACTAAGAATTTTAAAGCTATGTCTCATTATCCAGGGGGGTCCGGACAACTCTTAACTAAACGACAATTTTAAATCTAAGCTATATCTTTTAAAGATATGACTTCCGCTAAATCTTGTTTTCTAAGAGGGTCTTAAACTACTCCCCATTATCCAGGAGGCCTGACAACTCTTAACTAAACGACAATTTTAAATCTATGTTGGATCTTCTAAAGGTGTTACTTCCGCTAAATCTTGTTATCTAAAAGGGTCGGTCTTAAACTATTCCCCATTATCCAGGAGGGTCCTGACAACTCTTAATTAAATGACAATTTTAAAGCTAAATTATATCTACTGAAGGTATGTCTTATGCTAAATCTTGTTATCCAAGCCAGTTTTAAACTACGTCCCATTATCCAGGAGGGTCCTGACAATCAAAAATCAAGTCTTATCTTAAGAGTGACAATTTTACGGCTAAACTATATTACCCTACAACAGAACTTATGCTAAATCTTGTTATCTAATGGAAATCTTAAAGCTAGGTCCCATTATTCAGGAGGGTCCTGAAAACTCCTAATTGAATCCTATCTTAAACATGCAATCTTTGAAACCAACTTATATTCTGCTACATCTTGTTATCTAACATCAATCTTAAAACTAGGTCCCATTATTCAGGAGGGTCCTGAAAACTCCTAATTGAATCCTATCTCCCATATGCGAACTTTAAAATTATCTTATATTTCTTGGGGTACATTTATACTAGATTTCACTACTCATGACTGTTTTAAATTTTAAACTAGGTCCCATTTTCCAGGAGGGTCTTGACAACTCCTAACTGAATTCTATCTCCAGAATGAAAATTTTGAAACCAACTTATATTCTTTTGTAATACATTTATGCCAGATCTTGCTACTGATGATTGTTTTGAATTTTAAACCAAGTCCCATTTTCCAGGAGGGTCCTGAGCACTTAAAACTAAATCCTATCTCCAGAACAAAAATTTTGAAACCAGCTTATATTCTTTTGGGGTACATTTATGCTAAATGTTACTACTCATGATTGTTTTGAATTTTAAACTAAGTCCCATTTTCCAGGAGGGTCCTGAAAATTTCAAATTAAATCTCACCTTAAGAGTGACAACTTCAAAGCTAAATCATATTTCCTAAAGGTAAAACTTACGCTAAATCTTATTTTCTATGAAGGTCTTAGAACTAAATCTCATTGTCCAGGAGGGTCCTGAACACTTAAAACTAAATCCCATTATCCAGGAGGGTCCTGAAGAGCCGAGAATGAACTTACCTGAGCCATGCTTTCTTTCTGGAGGATCTGTGCATGACGAACAAAATTCCTTGCCTCTGAACCATGCTTTTCCTTATGGAGGGTTCCTACAGATCGAACAAATTTTCCTTTTCCCTTCTCAAACCGCCTTTGTGCTGACAAAATTTGGGCATGACATTTGAAAAAAATTCAATCTTCCCAGCTTTGATTTGGACACAATATTTGTCCCTGTTTCAAACAAAGAAAACTTGTGAGTTTATAAATATGGTGGTTGCTTTGTGGCATTGACTTTGAAGGCGATTGCTCCTTCACTTCCCATGATAACTTTGGTTTCAACTTGAAAGACCTTGACTGTTTATTGACTGACCACTTTCTCTGTCACCCTTATCACAGATAAATACCTCTGATCCGTCAGACCCAATACCTTCTATTTGTTGCATTGCTCATGAACCGGCATCTACCAAACCTTTGTGTTTCACATGATCCCCACAGTATATTGATTATTACCAACTTCAATGTACACATTGTTCTTTCCCGATTTAAATCACTGGCTTTGGTATTGAGGTCTATTGCTCCATTGCTTGCCATGATAGCTTTGATTTCTGCATGGAAGATCTTGCTCTTCACTGGTTTACCACCTTTTTTCCCCTTGTATTTCACATGGATACCAACGCACATTGATTGTTACCAACTCAGTGTATATGCTGTTCTTCCTTGACTTAAACCACTGGCCCTGGCCTTGAGGTCTACTGCTCCCTCGCTTGCCATGATAACTTTGATTTCTGCTTGGAAGACCTCGCTTGCCACTAGTTAACCACTTTTGTCAATCTTAACACAGAAGATACATTTGATCTGTTCACCTAACACCCTATATTTGTTGCATTGTCTATGGATTGATATGTACCAAAGCTTTGTATTTCACAAGGATCCCAAAGCAAGTTGATTGTTACTAGTTCAGTGCGCTTGTTGTTCTTTACTGACTTATGATGCTTTGATGTGCTAGCCAGATCTCATTTTGTGCACTTGGAAAGCTGGTGGCAAATTTTGAAGTCATTTCTCACTTGTTTGGACCAAACAGACTCAGAAAAAGGAAGTAAACACGACAAAAGAAACAAAGTAAAGGACAAGGGAAAAAGATGATTCCTAACAAGAAAACTACCAATGAGAAACCTATCAGATTGGATACCAACTCTAACGACCATGACATGCACATGTGGCCTATTCTGTCAAGCAAGTCTGATGTTCAACTATTGTTGTACCCTCTAAGCCGTGAAACTGGGCTTCAATGCTCTGATTATCCAATCTTATTTACAATCCTTATTCGACTTGTATTGCCTAAAGGGTTTTCACCATCAAGCCTCTCTCATTTGATTCTTTCTATCAACTTTCGTCGCCTCAAGGTGCCTGTGAAGGTTTTCACCAATAAGACTCTCTCATTTTTATTTCTCTCAACTCCCATAGTTTTACGGTTCCTGTGAGGGTTTTTACCGATAAGACTCTCTCATTTTCATTACTTTTCCTGCTTGGACCAGAGTGTTACCCTGATATGAATCACCTCTATTTGCTCGACTTGGCATCTCTCGAAGACTGATCGGAAGGTCTTTATTTGGACTGTAATGTGGGATTTTGGATGGGGTTAGAAAGAAAGGGTATCAAAGGCTCAAAACAGTTCGACATGAGTTTAAAATTACAACTTTTGGAATCAGATTTCTTACAGCAAACACAATTTCTGCCACAGTTTCTTTGCTTGGGGACTTTTGGATTTTTATTTTGATGGGACCGAACCGTGAGGCTGCCTACGTATCCTTAAAAGGAATCAGGTCGAACGTAGTTCATGTCATAAGAATTACTTTTTTGTTTTCTTTTTCTCTTTTTTGCTTTCTTTTTCTCTTTTTGTTGTTTTTTTTCTTATCATTCTTTTCGTTCTCTTTTTTTCCTTTTCTTTTTATTTTCATTTTTCTTCTCTCCCTTTTTGTTCTTTTCTTTTCTCCTTTTCCTTTACTTATCTTTCACGCTTGTGTTTCTGATCTTTGCTACTGATTCCGAAAGAGGGGTATGAAAAAAAATAAACAAGTCTCAACGGGGTAACGAAGGGTAAGGTGTTTAGATAGCAGAACAAAATGCCTTCGTCATTCCAATCTTCAAAACATGCCAAGTACAAATAACACAATTAAACAAACCAAGGAAAATATTCGTACCATCTTTTGATTGCGCCAACCTTGATGACCATATCCACACATTCGCCTTCTACATCTGTTAAGTATGAAGCACCATTGGACAACACTCTCATTACGATGAACGGCCCCTACTAATTTGGGGCAAACTTGCTTTTAGCTTCAACCTGATGCGGCAGGATGCGTTTCAACAATATTTCTTTTTGTTCTACCTGCCCCAGTTTCACAATTCGGGCTTGAAGTGATCTCAAAATGCCTTTACTTTTTTTTCAAATGTCCCTATCATCTTCAAATTGTTTCATTGCTTCATGACTAAACTAACTTTTTAAGATCAGGCTGAGAATTACGTGTGCATGTCATGTCACTAGAGTCAATAGGAAAAGAACTATAAAAAGAAAAGAGAACGAAACAAAAATGACTAAAAATAACAGAGAACAGAAAGTTGCATTAGACAGATGGTGAAAGGGTTTGAACAACAAAACAAGCAAACTAAACTGAGGTTACAACCCTAGAAAAAACCTAGACAACACTAGACGGGCTACTATGACTAAACAAACTAGGCAAAATAAAAGGATAGAAGGGTTTGAGTCACCAGACAATATCCGGATTACAACCCTGAAATAATCCGGACAACAGAAATGACAACAAAATAAACCACCAATCTCCTCCCCGGCTAACCAAGAAAGGAGCATCTTTCCAATTGCCAAGCTCGACATCTTAGCCACTGAATTCCGCATCAACATTACTAGGACCTTCACAAACTTCCATCACATTGTTCTTAAAAAATTGCTTTTGGGTTCCCTTTGCTGGCTCATTCTTAAGATCAACCTCTGATAGCACTGAAAACTTTGCAGCGCGTGGACCTTCGAGGATCTCAGAAGAATTTTTATATTCCTTTTCAAAACAAATCATACTCACCATATGCGTCTCATTACGAGCAGGCGATGGACTTTGGTTAGTGTCTGCTGCATCTGGATTTTGCACGACAATGTCACCTGCATCAATAAGCTTCTGAATTGCTTTCTTCATATTCCAACACTTCTCTATGTCATGCCCCGGGGCATTTGAGCAATATGCACACCTTTGAGAAAAATCAAACTTCTTTGACAGAGGGTTTGGCATTTTTATATAAATCGGCTTCAACATGTCCAATTGCTTCAACTTTTGGAACAAGATGACATATGATTCTCCAATAGGTGTGAAAGCCTTTTCTTTTTTCAGCAACCTCTCATTCTTAAATGCTTGATTGGGCCGGAAACCTGATCCAGGGGGTTTTCGATAGTCTCGTGGGGGTGGAAAGGCATTTTGTGGAGCTGGGTACTGAGAGAGTGATGTACAATTTTGGGAGTTCCGTGGAGATAAGTGGCATTGGGGAGGATCATCTGGTGCATTAGGATATCCTCGGGGATGATATCGAGGCTGGAAGTGTTGATTGGGAAAGCCCATCGGATCATCTTTTCGGTTTCTCTTTCTTCCACCCGAGCTTACTGGGATGTTTTGAATGTCTTTCGAATAGCTCATGATTTTACCTGATTTGATTCCCTCTTCTACCATCTCCCCCATTTTTAACACATCATTGAAAGGCTTTCCCAAGGACGGGATCAAATGACTGAAGTAGGTGGTCCCCTGGGCTTTTAGGAAGAGCTCAACCATTTCTTCTTCACTGATCGGGGTATTAACTCGAGCATCCTACTCCCTCCATCTGAGTCCAAATTCTCTAAAGCTTTCCTCCGGCTTCTTTTCCATTCTGGATAGGGAGGAGCGGTCTGGGGTAACGCCCGATCTGTATTGAAAGTATCGAACAAAATCTTGAGCCATGTCACCCAATGTAGGCCAATTACCAACATCTTGACGATTATGCCAGTCCAAAGCTTCCCCAGTCAGACTCTCACTGAAGTACGCCATCAACAAATCATCTTTCTCGCCAACACTTCTCATTTTACTGCAATATCCCTCAAATGGGCTACTGGATCTTCACACCCATCATACAAGTTAAACTTTGGCACTTTAAACCCCGCGGGCAGGCGAACGTCAGGGGACACAGACAGTTCTTTGTAGGACATGCTGCACTGATCTTCCCTTCCTTGTTTGTTCTTCGAGGATTGTTCTATGCCTTTCAGCCTCCTGGGTATCCCCTCTTTCCTTTCTCTTCATGTGAACCTTTCATTTTCAACATGCAACTTATCCCGAGGGCTCTGTTTGTATGAGTTGGGAACTTTGTGGGCAACCTCTGAGGGGTAATATCGGGCATCGTGAGCTTTGAGTGGGTGCTCATTGTTGGGGATGGTGGAAAAGACAGGAGGGCAATTTTTAGGAAAGGTAATTGGAAGATGAGTGACGGAGCTACTAGGGTGGTTGGGAAAGCCATGGTAAGCGGGTGAATCTGGAGAGTATGGGGGATCATTTGGCACTGTGACCGGTGTTTGGGTAAGGGTAGCATTTAGGAAGCTAGTTGGTGGCGGGGGTGGTGCCCTCCCAGTCATTCAAGCCTGATACATGTCCATCATGTGTTGTCTTAACATCCTCACCTCTTCAACCAACCCCTTATCCTGTTCAACAAACTGCTTTCGGGCACCGGTATCAACCAACTCGGTTCTATTGTTGTCTGCCATTGCCTTTTGACTTTGTGTTGTGGAGAAGAGTTACCACTTTAAAAACCACAAACCAACCACCCTTCTGCTCTTGAATATAACAAAAGGAAACCATCACGTTAGCGTTAGGGTATTTAACATAAGATAATCTCACTTCATGTGCAATGCACCTAGCCACAGTTATCGGTTCTAAAATGACTTCGAGGGTACAAAGGTCAGTTGGCATCATCCTATTTTGTTCATTTCAACCTCTCTTTTCTTTGTTTTTCTGGTACTTCTTAGCTCGCTCATTTTCCTTCCCCTTTTTCTTTCTGATTATCGCTATTTTTCTTCCTTCTCATTCTCACATCCCATGACTTCACCTTTTTTTTTCTCTCTTTTTCCATTTCCCCTTTTCCTTTCTTTTAACAGTAAAAAAAGTGATTCGATCGAACCCTATGTAGGTTGCCTACGTATCATGACCCTGCATGAATCAGATCTTTGTGTAGTTCTAGAAGATCGGGAATAAAGTAAACAAACTGACATTTTTTTTATTATTTACCTTAATGACTACTCTGATGAGAAAAAGAACTAAAAGAATTTGAATTTTCTAAACTGAATGTTCTATAACCTATTCCAAACTCGAACACATATTTTTTCTCTCTTTTGGAAACAAATACTCTATGGGAATTATTAAGGGAAAATCGTAGAAGAGAATTTTTTTTTGATTCTTTTTTTTAGGAAGAAAATCTAAAGAATAAACCACAGAAAATATTTTGAATTTTCATTTGATATCCTGACGCAAAATTTCGAAACAAGCTGTGACGACCCGAAGGGTCATCACCGTAGTTCTTCTTTGTTCTGCTCTTTCGAGGCCTTGAAAACCTCGCTTTTAGTTACCTCGATTGGCGTGCACAGTTTGGGCGCGTAGCTGGAAAGTTTTTATGTTAGAATATGTGAATTATGTGAAACATTTGATGAATTTTGGTATTAATATGCATAATGTTGACTTCGGTCAACATTTTGGGTAAACGGACCTGGACCTGTGATTCGATGGTCCCGGAGGGTCCGTAGAAAAATATGGGACTTGGGCGTGTGCCCGGAATCAAATTCTGAGGTCCCAAGCCCGAGAAATGAATTTTTGAAAGAAATTGTTTTTCTGAAATTTGATATGAAAAAAGGGTTAGAAAATATAGGTATCGGGCTCGTATTTTGGTTCCAATGCCCGGTACAAGTCTTAAATATGTGTTAAGCACTATCTGTAAAGTTTGGCTAAAAATGGACATCATATGACGTGTTTCGGACTTAAAATGGGGAATTTGAGTTTTTATGAAAGTTGAAAGAAAATCATGTATCATGAGGCTTAATCCTATGTATATGATGTTATTTTGGCGATTTGATCGCACGAGTAAGTCCGTAAGGTGTTTTCGAGATCATATGAATGTTTGGTTTGGAGCCCCGAGGGCTCGGGTGAGTTTTGAATGGGGCCCGGGAGGTCTTGGACTTAAGAAAATGCAGGTTCAGGTGTTGCAGACACCAGTGCGGCCGCGGTCATTTCCGCGCGGTCCGCGCTGGAGCCGCACGGCCGCGATGCCTTTCTGTGCGGTCCGCGTGGCTGAGTCTGAGGGCTAGGGTTTCAGGTTAACCAGCGCGGCCGCGTACCAAAACAGTGCGGTCCGCGCTGGAAGGGTTCAGAAAAGCCCCAATTTTTCTCCCACTCGGCGTGGCCGCAACACATTTTTGTGCGGTCCGCGCCAGGTCCTCAGAAAGGTATACAAGTTCGGAAATCTCAGTCATTTTTCACTTTTCAAAAACCCAAAACCTAAGAGGCGATTTTCCAAACAACTTTTCTTCTCCAAAACGATTGGTAAGTGATTTCTAACTTAATTTCTTTATCCCTTAACATCTTTTAACATAATTTCAACTTCAAATCAAAGATTTTCAGGAGTGAAATTGGGTGTTTTGGGTAGAACCTAGGTTTTCTACAAATTGAGAAGTTGGACCTCAATTTGGGGTCCAATTTCAAAACAAATCATATATTGGGATTCATGGGGGAATGGGTAACAAGCGTGAGTTGATTTTGGAGAATTCGAGGTAAGTGTTTGTTCTAACTTTGGCTGAGGGAATATGATTAGGATGATATTTGCTACTTGCTAATGTGGAGTACGGTGTATAGGCATGGTGATGGTTATCTATGCACCGGAGTCTAGCATGACCGTGAGTCTTGATTGCTTTTAATTCGAATAATGTGACACAAGCTCCTTGTTTATTTGATAAGTTTCATATAATGTGAATGGTTGAGGAAGAATGATTTAAAAGGAGAATGTGTTGTGAATACTCCCTTGCCGGGATGCGTAGACTAATATATATATTCTCCCTTGTCGGGCTATTTTGGGCTGTTAGCTGTACCCTTGTCGGGTTAAAGGTATTGAGTTGTTATTCTCCCTTGAAGGGGTCTACTATATGAAGTCAGATATTATATACTATATTATGGGATCGTGTGGCACGCCGTCCACTTATATATGATATTATTGGATCGTGTGGCACGCCGTCCACTTATATATGATATTATGGGATCGTGCGGCACGCCGTCCACTTAGTTATTGGCCTCTGTTGCCGGTGACATATTGTGCACTGTGATAAAGATGAATTGGGATCGTGTGGCACGCCGTCCACTTATATACTATATTATGGGATCGTGTGGCACGCCCTCCACTTATATATGATATTATGGGATCGCGTGGCACGCCGTCCACTTATATATGATATTATGGGATCGTGTGGCATGCCGTCCACTTGGTTATTGGCCTCTGTTGCCGGTGACATATTGTGCACTGGGATAAAGATGAATTGGGATCGTGTGGCACACCGTCCACTTATATACTATATTATGGGATCGTGTGGCACGCCATCCACTTATATATGATATTATGGGATCGTGTAGCACGCCGTCCACTTATATATGATATTATGGGATCGTGTGGCACGCCGTCCACTTGGTTATTGGCCTCTGTTGCCGGTGACATATTATGCACTGTGATAAAGATGAATTGGGATCGTGTGGCACGCCGTCCACTTATATATGATATTATGGGATCGTGTGGCACGCCGTCCACTTATATATATATATATATATATATATATATATATATATATATATATATATATATATATCATGGAAACCGGAGTTTCTTCTATTTATTTTCGATATTTTATTTTTATCTGTTACTCCCCGATAGCATGTCCCCTCCCAGTTTTACTTTGTATTATCTTGTTATTGTTTTCTTGCACTTGTTGTATATATATCTATAGGTTAATTGTGGTAGATACTGTCTAGCCTCGTCACTACTTCGCCGGGGTTAGGCCAGACACTTACCAGCACATGGGGTCGGTTGTGCTGATGGTATATTCTGTGCATTTTTTATGCACAGATCAGGGAGCAGCTTACGGACAGCAGTAGGACTTCTGGGAGCTATCTTCAGTCCAGGGACTCTCGAGGTAGCCTAGCTGGCGTTCGCAGGCCGAAGTCCCTTTCCATGTTTTTCGTTTGTTCGTCTTGTATCAGACAAACATGATGTATTTCCTTTCAGACATTGTTTGTAGTATTCTGTAGTAGTCCGTGAGCTAGTGACACTAGACCTTGGGTAGTGATGTGTATTAAACTTCCGCACTTTTGGTTCTCAGTTGCTTTAGATTTAAAGTCTTCCGCTTAAATTTTGTCTCATTTATTATATTGTTTGGAAGAAAGCAGGAAAAATATTTTATATATTTGGCTTGACTTGCTCCGATAGTAGGCGCCATCACGACACTCGATGGTGGGAAATCCGGGTCGTAACACAAGCAAAAAAAAATTAATTAATTTCAATTTTGATTGTCTAAAAGAGAAACTCCGAAAATAAATCAAAGGTAAAGTATGTTGTCTTTTTTTCTCTTCTATGTACAATATCCTAAAGAAAATAAAAAGATTTTTTTTTTTATTTTTCACTAATTTTCCAAAGAAACTTCTCAAAAGAAAATCTTTTTAGATTTTGAATTAACACCTTAAATAAAGCTTTTAAAGAAGTACTAAAAGAAAATTCTCTTTTTGTTTTGGAATTTTGGTCCTAATATACTTAAAGAAAACATAAAAACAATTCATTTTAAGTCCTAGATATTGATTGCCTTAAGGAAAAACAACCTCAAATTTTTTTCTTTTTTCCATTTCTAGAATTAGTAATCTAAAGAAAACTTATAACGGAAATATAAAATGCAATATCTCTTTTTTCTGGATTTTTGAGTTACAACACATGTTTTTCAAATATAAAGAAGAAAATACAATAACAAAAGACTTGACATTATTGTACAAAACTAGAAAGTAAAAGACAGACATAAAATGAAGAACGGACTCAAAACATAAAAATAAAACAAATCTCCTTAAGCAACTCCTGATTGAACGATCGTGACTGGATGGTCACGGGGTGTCTGTCATGCTCAAACTCCGGTAAATAAATCCACACCTGTATGAGAAAACTCAAAACCAACACTATGTGAGACAATAACACTCCCTACTGGACACATGCAAGACATGATTGAAACTATGTTTGCAAAATGGCTTATTTGGCCAAAAGGTGGCTAGAAGTGTAAAATTTGGCTAAGACCCTGCAAAGCTAAGAACCTAAGATTTACTAGGAAGACCGTACCCTATGTGGGTTGCCTACGTATCCCGCCCCGAGAGACGAGAATCAGGTTCGCGTAGTTCGGGCAGATTGGATACGGGCGAGAATAATAAAAAAAATAACTGACATATAGAAAACACATTTTTTTTTCGAAAAATGATGAAACATATGAAATCTTTTTGGATTTTCTTTTCTTTTTTTTGATTTTTTTTTGATTTTTGAAAAATGATAAAAAGTGCAAAATCTTTTTGAATTTTCAAGCTCTTTTTTTCTTTTTCTTAATAAAATGTAACAAAAACATAACTAGGCCCTACTTGCTTTATTTTCACACTTCACCCTCTTTTTTTCCTTTTTTTTCTTTTCCTTTTTCATTCGCCCTCAATTATCATTGCTCCGCCAGATGACCCTTTTACCCTTGAAAAAATGCAACATGTAGCACATAGGATGCATCAAGATGGTCTGTTACTTCGGGCACACCTGTCCTAGACGGACCCAATCCCTGTGTTGAGTCCCCTAAGTCAAATGCACATGATGCAAGCAAACGTTCCTACTAGGGATCCGGAATGAGGTATTGTTATACAAGGTTTAAAACCTGGGTTTATTTGTTCTAGACCTGGCTTACCCGAGCGGACAGCTCGAGCCGTGGGGGGCAGCGTACCGGGAATACAGAAGCTTCACCGGCTTTGCAACTTGTCCGAACTTCGTTCTAAATTTGGAATATGACTCTAACAGAAAAGAAGTCACACGAAGTGCACACTTCTTCATGATTTAGAAGACTCAGAGAGAAGAGGGATTTCACAACAGTTTATATACAGCTCACGGAATATCAAAACGGTAAAAGCAATCAATTAGCACATTAGGCCCAAATCATGTAACAAAATCAAATAATGGATAAAGCCAACTATAACAATTATTCTAAGCTCGAATTCTGAATCCTGAACCAAAGATTCTGGGTTCGGTCCCCAGCAGAGTCCCCAGAGCTGTCACACCTCCTTTTTCACCTACACCCCGGAAAGGGTATAATAAAGGGAGTTTTTTCCAATTTAAGTGACAATAACAGGATTATTTTAATTAAAATTCAGAGTCGCCACTTGGGATAATTATTGGTGTCCCAAGTCACCGGTTCAAATCCCGAATCGAGGAAAAGATTGACTCTGTATTACAGTCTGCGAACACAGAAATCCGGGTAAGGAATTCTGTTAACCCGGGAGAAGGTGTTAGGCATTCCCGAGTTCCGTGATTCTAGCACGGTCGCTCAACTGTTATAATTGGCCTATTATCTGATTTTAGTACATGTTTAAACCTATGTGCAAATTTTAACTTAAACCGCTTTTCTTTATTTAATTTTTTAAGAAAAATTCAACGTCATCTAAAACACGTCTTGAACCCCGTCACATAAATGCACCCGCGGTCCGTGACGTATTTTATCCAACATTGTTGAGATTTAGATTTGGGTCACATAAATGCGCACCCGAGTTTAGGAAGATAAATTATTAAAATAACGCGCCTAAAGCAACTACGCACTTTCAAATTTGCGAGGGCCATGGAAAATTCAACTAATGGCATGCCTCGATTTCTAAAGGATTAAAATTAGTTATATGCGGGCTATGGATTATGAACAAACTGTATTGTGGAAAACCATCTTCAATAGGAGAACTATTGTGGATACATCTGCGGTACATTACTGCTAAAGTAAACATTTGCTCCAATATGTGCAGAAAACAAGCATATCAAAATTGTTTGACATAGGTTCAGGTGAAACCAAAATAGAAGAGATCAAAAGATATTAAATTCTTTATTGACAAAATATCGCGAGAATATTCATAGAATTTAATAATATGAAACGTGGCCATTTCACAAGTAGATATACGATACAACACATCATTCAGGCATCTTAAATGTTAACCACTAATATAATAAATAAAGGCATTAATTTGACAACTACATACAATACATCGTTAAAACACATCTAAAGGACACAATGATATAAATAACAATACTTTTCAACTTTAGCTAACAATTTCAATAGCTTTTGTTATTTACTTTCTAAATAATGAGTTTTAAATTCAAAGGGAAATCATGTACTTCTTCAGCAACCTTCAAATAAATCAAAAGGCCTTCAAATTAAACTCACGTTTCCAACTAAAAAGATAATAAAATATTTTACGTCAAACAAATACAGGGATGCAAAATCGACAATAACCAAACTAGCTGAGAAGATCAACATTGATACAGTAGTATTATCAAAGTGCTAGAAAATAAGAGCTGACCTTATCTTTCAAATTCAAACAAAACAACAGCGGCAAAGTCAAACAGGAACCGCAAGCAAAATCGAGAGCTCGAACCGGAAACCTCAGAACTACGTTCTTCGACGACCTCGAAACTCGCCGGAATAGTTTTGGAAGTAGACTATTTGGGGCGTTTTATGGGGTGTTTTTCAGGTGGAGAAGATGAGCTCTCATGGATCTTTCATGGTGGATGTTAAGATCTAGATGTATAATTTTTAGGAGGAAGAAGACCCTCTTTTCGTTGGCTGTCCATGTATATCCAGTGTATATCGAGAGTATCTCTAGTGTATATAAAATGTATACTGACTGTATATCGAGTGTATACCCACTGTCTCCGTTAAGAAGAAGCCATCTTTTTTTCGTCTCTATCCTTTTCCCCTCCTATTTATAGCAAAATTTTTGAGATTTTTCAGATTTTTTTTAAAAATATTTTATTATTTTATTATTTTTTAATTAAAAGAAATCCCACTTACAAATTTCTTTTATTTTTTTATAAAAAGAAATCCCACCTTTCTTTACTTTTATTTTTTAAAATTCCAACTCTAATTACTTTTATCTTATTTAAATTCTCACTTTTTTTACTTTTTAAAAGAGAATTCCACTTTATTTAACTTTTCTTAAAAAACAATCCACTTTCTTTTGCTTTTCTTTTAAAAATGCTACTTTCTTTTACTCTATTTTTTTTTAATTTTCAGATACTTTTATATTTGTTTTTTAATTCCAACTTTCTTTTACTTTTTATTTTTTTAAAATTCCACAAAACTTTACTTTTATTTTTTTAATTTTCTACTTTCTTTTACTTTTTAAAAGAGAATTCCACATACTTTTACTTTTATTTTTTTTATTCAATACTTCCCTTTTTCTTATTTTTTAAATCACTCCCGAAAATTAAATTTTTTTTATATTTTTCGGAATTTGTTTTTATTTTTTAAAAAATAAAAATAAAAATAAAATAATTTTAATAGTAATAATTCACCTTTTAAATTTTGTATTTTTACCCTATAATAAAAAGTGTAACAAAGCTAAAAATTGTAGGTTAAAACCCCGAAAATATTTACTTAGAAGAAGTGATAAAAAAAATTAAATATTATCAAAAATTAAGTGATCACAGTCATTGTCAATTGAATTGCTATTCGGATGTTTGGTTGCTGATTTGAGATGGGGAAATTTTTGGGATAGTCCAAAAACAGGAAAAACTCTGTCCAATTTTCTATAAAATACCGATGAGGATTATTTGGGAGCACTTGCTCCTAAGCACCGGTCACGATCCTAAATTGGGTCGTGACATGGCTTCCATTCGAGCTACATGGGCGAATGTTTCATCATAATCAATCCTTTTTTCCTGATTGTAGCGTTGAACCACAAGCCTTGCCTTATTTCTTGTTATATTTCCAAACTCATTAAGTTTTTTCGAGAAACCAGGTGCCATACCTTGTTCCTTTCAAATTGATGCTGCTCCTCTTGCATGGTTGTGATCCAGTCTGCATCTTTTAGCGCTTGTTTTATATCTTTGGGCTCTATTTGGGAAAGAAAACCTGAGAAGGCAAGTGATTTTCTTGATTTTTATCTGGTTTGAACTTCTCAGTCAAGAGGAGTGATTATATTATCAAGAAGATGTGAAATTTTGAACCTCCAATGTAGTGCCTGAGTCTTATTGGTAGAGGAATCAGGCACATCTGACTGGGATTCTTGAGCGCTTCTTACTTCACAGAGTGGGGTTCCTTGTACTGCATCAACAACTATGTTTTCAGCTTTAGTTATTGTAATCGGGGGACTAGGTTCCTCTCCAATTGATGAAAATATATTTGCATCTTCTTCATTGGATTCTTTGACACGACTCATTATGTTTGCCTTTCCATTTGCTATGTCAATTACTTCACCTGTCATAGATAAGGGCTCTCCCTCTTGATCAACATGTCTGTTCTTTTCACAGGAGAGGTAAGCTTCATCAAAGATCACATGAATGCTTTCTTCTACACATTGAGTCCTTTTGTTGTAAACCTTGTAGGCTTTGCTTTGAGATGAGTATCCCAGGAAGATTCCTTTATCACTTTTGGCATCGAACTTCCCAAGAGCTTCTTTTCCGTTGTTATGAACAAAGCATTTACACCCAAAAGTTCTTAGATCTTTCAGCTTGGGCTTCCTTCCATTCAGCAGTTCATATGGAGTTTTGTTCAGAAGGGACCAGATCATGCACTTGTTTACCAAGTAGTACGCAGTACTGACAGCTTCTGCGCAGAAATATTTTGCAACCCCACTGTCAATTAGCATTGTTCTTTCCATGGCTTCAAGAGTTCTATTCTTCCTCTCCACATCACCATTTTGTTTCTTGGAGCAGAAAAATTGTGAGTGATTCCATTTTTAGTGCAAAAATCATCGAACTTGACATTGTCAAATTCCTTCACATGATTATACCTAATGCAGGCTACTTTATTACCCATATTCACTTGGATCTCTTTGACGAAGGCAACAAACACTTCAAAGGTTTCATCCTTATTCCTGAGGAACAAGGTCCAGGTGAATCTAGAATAGTCATCAACTATTACAAAGATGTACTTCTTTCCTCCTCAGCTTGGCACCTTCATAGGTCCACATAGATCCTTGTGAAGGAGATTGAGTGGCCTTGCGGTGCTGACTTCCTTTTTGGGCTTGAACGAAGATCTGACTTGCTTCCCTTTTATACATGCATCACACACCTTGTGATTCTTGAAGCTTTATTTGGGTAGACCACAAATCAGGTCCTTCCTTACTAGTTTGTTTAAGAACGTGAAGCTTGCATGACCTAGCCTCTTGTGCCATAGCTCAGTATCATCATCAACAATGCTTAGGCAGCTTAAATCTCCATTCTTCAATGACTCAAAATCAGATACATAGATATTCTTATATCTTTTTGCCACTAGCACCCACCTGTATCCAGGTTTGTCACTGTATAGATTTTTGACACAAATTCAATCTTGTTTCCCTAGTAACAGATTTGGGAAATGCTTAGTAATTTGTAATTAAATCTGTTCACATAGTACATATTTCGATTGAGTGTGAGAGTGTTACACCCTATATTTTCGTACGTGAAAGTATGCCATAAGTAAATTGATGAAAGCTCGAAAATGAGATGTTACATCCTGCATTTTCGTATGTTAAAGTTTCATCGTAAGTTAATCGACATAAGCTTGGAATGAGATTATTTTGCGATAATCAGTATTATGTTATTTCAAACAAGTGATAAGTAAATTCGTGAAGACGCGAGGGTAAGCAAATCAAAGAAAATGAGTTTCGTCAAAGTTTGACATTTTGAGATAAAATACGGTCCAAGCTATAATACCCCGTATTTATAGACTAGTTCCATACAAGGTACCACATGACTATGATAGTAAGTTGTATAAAGTGTGTTAAAAGTGAGTAATATTTTAAGTAATTTGAGATAATTCTTAATTATATAGATAATTGGATAATTATGGATTTTTAGTGGGAGATTAATTAAGTAATTAAACGAATTAAGTAATTATGAGATTTTGGATAAATTCTTGAACCCCAAAATATGGCAGCCAATGATTCTTGGTTAAAGTGACTCTTAATAAACATTTGAAGGTGGCAAAGTTAGGGTATTTAGTGGCTTAGTCATACCAAAGAAGTGGGGCCCACCTAAAGGATAAAAGATAACATTTCTAAAATGAAATTGTTCAAATCTTAAGGAGATGCTTATGTCTCTACAAAGGGAGGAATGAAATCTTCAGTAAAGTATCATACAAATTTTGGAATGGCAACAGATTGTTTCGACAATTCATACGAGATTGAATCTTAGCAATGTGAGATTTTAAAATTTTAATGGAGTATGGTGCAATCTTTCTCAAGAATATCATACGAATTTTACCCTACTTCGATATGCCATCACGTGTTTTTGTAATTGACGTGTGTTAGAGGGATTGTCAAGAGAATCGGCTCAAGTATGTTAAGGCTACCCCTTCTTTCTTTTTGGCATGATCCATACGAACAAAACGAGCAAATGCACAATTTCCAAAAAATGACTCTATTCATAGAAATACTAAAGATGCTTATGCTCTTGATTCCCCATGTGTCATATTATTCTATTATCTGTTCATGGGTCTCAGAAAATATGTAAGTTGATAATGTTTATTTCATGATATTAATCAAAGGCATAATGGTCTTATGACATTCCGAGAGATTTTATTGACGTACTTCGCATGCATTGCATTCATTTACATTGACCCATGATCAGATGTCGTTATATACGCATATATTATATGTATATGGGATATGAGAAAAGGTTATGGCATTATATACGCACCACCACCTGATCAACTGGTATACGTTGATGATTTTGCCCACAGTGGCCGAGATGATATGATGGGATGCCCTCAGAGGCTTGATGATGTTATGAACATATGTACCTATGCACGACATGATATTCATATGCATATGCATGACATTATAAGTATTTCATGACTTATAGAGTTATCCAGACTTACAAGTTGAGTCATTTACTCTATATTTCTTTCATGTCTTTTGTGTACTTATTTATGTGCCTTACATACTCGGTACTTTATTCGTACTGACGTCCCTTTTGCCTGCAGATTCTATATTTCATGCCCGCAGGTCCCGATAGACAGGTCGAGAGTCCTCCTAGTAGGCTATCGGCTCAGCGGAAGATGCTGGTGCGCTCCATTTGCTCCGGAGTTGCTTATTTGGTTAGTATGATTTGGACGTGTATTGTTTAGTATGGTGGGGCCCTGTCCCAAACTTTATGATATTTTATCTACTCTTAGAGGCTTGTAGACATATGTCATGTACGTAAAGGATTGTATGGTCTTGTTGGCCTATATTTAGTGTACCAGTGGTCATTTTGGTCTTATAGGCCCGTATGTCTTATGTATAAGCTGGTAGTACATGTTTTATTCTAGTTATCCTACGGCAGCCTTTCTGTCTCGTTTACCTATGTTAGCATGATATGAAAAGATATGATATGTTGGTACTCGGTTGGGTAAGGTACCGGGTGCCCGTCGCGGCCTATCGGTTTGGGTCGTGACAATAGTGGTATCAGAGCAGTTTTGTCCTAGGGAGTATACAAGCCGTGTCTAGTAGAGTCTTGTTTATCGGTGTGTCGTGCACCACACTTATAAGCAGGAGGCTACTGGGCATTTAGGACTGTCACTCTTTCTTCTTACTCTAAATCGTGTGGTAGAGCTCAGTTGTGAGAACTCAATTTCCTAAACTCTATCTTTTTCATAATACATCGATGCTTATATCTAGAAAGATAGGTGGTAAGAGATTGAATCTGACTATGGAAGGGTTGAGTTAGAAGAACTCGATTTTTCATGATGCTTATGATAAGTAAATGTAAGGTCTTCAGTTGATCATGTGTGTACTAAGACATATAAGCCTCTTGATAAGGAACCTTAAGGAAAGAATATCTATCCACCCCTAGGGTGAAAGGCAATGAGAGATTCAGAAGATAGATACAAATTTCAACAAGTAAAAGAAGCAAGATGAAGAAGGGTACGAGGAGCCCAGTTAATGAAGATTACCAGTATTTACAATCCAGACAGAGGAATATAAGCCTTTTGAGTTACTTTCAACAATAATAGAGGTATGTACAATTGGCCACCTATCTCATTTATGCCTATGAGGCTAACAGAAGTAGTATAAGAGAAGGACGGATAGCAGGATCCGGCTACAGTTAGAGTGACCCAAAATGGTGGACGGATTATTTGCGTTAGTTGACATTTCCAAACGACATTGCAAATGTGCTAGTAGATCTCCTTGCGAGACACCTAGATGGTGTACTCTAGAATAGTACAACTAGATATGAGTACTACAAAGATAGGCACTGGAAGCCTGGAAGGGATAAACATTACCTTCGTGTGGCTCCTGTCCCTAGTAGCGGGAGAATGTTAGGCAACTCAAAGAGCCGGTAGATGGAGCAAGGGGAGCTAAAAGCAAAAAAATGTCCTGTTGAAGTTTTCAGAAAAAAGTGATAGACAGAAATGTTAGCAGGAAAATAAGAAGAGAGTTAATGAAACATTATGAATAAGATGTAATACATGGATGAAAATGGTATAAAAAAATGACAATATTACAGAGTCTATAGTCAAGTGAAGGAAAAACGAGAGGTGACATGCCTTGAGATAACAAAAGAATACGGGCCATAAAGTCATATCCTCATTTCAAGAAACAAGTTTGTGACTCTAACATGATTACCAAAAGGAAAAGTCAGACCCCAAAGTAAAATAAATCAGTATGGGCTGATGAACAAGATAAACTAAACATGAATTAGGGACAAGTGATTTGATAATAGTCAGCATCATAAGAATTTCAGATTACGTTCCAGCGATAATTGAATGGACAACAAAAGAAGATTCATGAGGAATTCTGAGAATGGTCATTCAGGAAGACGCTTCCCTAAAGCAAGCAATGTGAGCAAAGTTAAGCTTAAGGGACTGTATGTGCTAGTTATACTAAGTGTCACCATCGCGAGTAAGGAATTTTGTTATCTTTGGTACATAAGGATTACCGCAAGGCGAGTAAGGGTCATCGATGATGTGAAAGGATGCCAAAGATGAAGATGAAAAAATTCTATAGGCAGGTCGTCGTAGCTCCAACTCTTATTACTCCCCTAAAGGGGAGAATATGGAGTGATGTAGCATTAAGTCAAAATTAAGTGGTTTTAGTAATTATGGAATGATAAAGTAAGAATGCGAAAAAATGAGGAAGGAATGAGATTGCAATCATCCAAATCCTACTGATATGCTGCGATTCTAGAACATTATGCAAGCATGACATCAAGGAAAGGAAGTAAGGGTTCATGCCCGAGATGTTATAAATAAATAAGGAGCCATTGGAAGACATAAGTTACGGTAAAGGAAATAACCCAAGAAAGATATGCGGAATATTGATACGAGAATGGTCCAACGAGTAGTTAGTAATTGATTCTGGAAGATCCTAATTATGGCTAGATAAGAGGATACAGACAAATCAACAAATCATGCAAGATAAAGATATTGAACCCCAACATGGGGAATTTAGTTTCGCAGATATGACATCGTGATCCTTGAGAAATATTCAGATAGGATTTGGGGTAGTTAAAGGGTATTGACACTTGGAAGATAGTCAAAACTACACTTCAGAAGCAACAATACGAGCATAAGGGCATGGAGGTAAGTAACTACAGATAATTATAGGCGATAAAGGACATCAAAAATTCTGTCGAGTATACGATGTAATAAGCTTATAGCTTTACAAGAGTCAGAGAATCCTCCCTAAGTACTACAATGAAAGGTTAGCTAAGGAAATAAAGAAGAAGGTTTCAACCTAATCAAAGTGACTTGAATAAGAAGTGGTCATGTAAAACAATCTCACAACAACATTGTATGCATTCCATAAGAAAGTGGCACCTACCGTGGCTAATGAACGGGAAGTAAAAGCAAAAGTAGGATTCAAGATCATGTGAGCTGCACGAAAATTCTGGCATGCGTGGGAACTAAGATAAGCTAAGTATGCACGCAACAAGGGGATAGAAAGATTAGGAAAGGTAATAGCTTACGTTTAAAAAAAGTTGAGAAGGAATAAAATGAATTATTCGATGAATGATCCAGACTAACACACTTATGATTTCAGAGTATTATCCATGCAGCTTATATGTTGACAATCATACATCCATAGAAGAATCCGGTATAAGCTAAAAGAAAAAATTGAGTCCAGGTCATAGACTAAGGATTACATTGTTAAAAAATTGTATCATGTATATTCCATAGCGCCAATGAAAGGCTGAAGTAATAACTAATACCATGAGTTGTAGATTGGAAGATAACTTAAGCCTACTTAAAGGCTGATCTGAAGGAAGAGGAAACTAAAGAATTGTATCAACCAGATAAATCAGGAATTTGATTATTGGACCCAAAAAATTATAGACCTCGTGATTGCGAACATTACAGGATTACTCTTAGATATCAGAGGTACAAAAGAGATAAAACAATAGCCATATTCAATAACGGCTCTATGATAAAGCCAATTAGAAGAGTACCAGCCTCATAAGAAGTCAGTACGAAGCTCCCACCAAATTGTGTATGCACCAGAGGTGCAAGTATTATAGAAGAGCTTCAAGTTGTGGATGTGAATTATACCTATGTGGAAGGGAGGTCATGAAAAAAATAGAAGATGCGATGCGAGATTTTAAGGTAAGTAAGGTAAAGGTGAATAACATACGAGATACTCAGGTGCAAAAAATGGTGAATAATCTATACTTCAGATAGAGGGCTAGAAGCACTAGGATTCAGTATCCAGGAATGATAGAGGCGTTGTAAGTGGCATATCTTCTAGCCTATTGTTTCTAGGTATCGAGAAGTCTAATTAAGAGAATAAAAAAGAGTTAGAAATGATGTTATGTCTCGCTTGATGTTCCAAGATGACATAAGGAAATCTGTGATGCAAGCAAGTTCAAGGAAGGTTGTGAGTAGTATAAATAGATATGTGTAGGTCGCACGCTAGAGTATGGTAAAGCGATAGGGTTTTAGGAAAACAAGAGAGCTGATGGTTTCTCTAAGTTATAGAAAGTTTAGTATAGCCTGAATGAAATCAAAAGAGTCTAAGACTAATAGCACTTAGAAGAGATAGAATGATGCCCTAGTAGTAGAATAAGGGTGTAATTGTGATAAATAAAGGATGACGTTTGCGCCTTCGATTGAGTAATGATTTCACGAATTGTACAGGATTAAAATAACCATGTAAAGCGAATCACATTGGTATGACTATGATATGAAATAGGGTTATGGAACTATAATATCTCCGCTAGGTGGATCAGGAAAGTCACTTCAAATGTTCGACGATACAACATAAGACCTAGTGGTAATGCAATACGTAAGAAGTTTCAAGTTATCAATGGAAGATTGTAGATCAACATTAAGGTGAATCAACAATAGATGGATAAAAGTTATAAAGTATGAGATGAGATTAGGCCATCATTCCTAAGATGAACAGTAATAAGGAAACATTAAATGACTTGACTTATACATCTATGATAAGCAGCGAAAGAGTAACCTGGAGTTTGGTAGAAGACCTCATTAACGGTGATCAAAGTGAGAGTTATGGTATAGTATGACCTACCTAAATGTATTAAAGTCATACGAATGGATAAACGGGTCTATGAAATAAGATATAGCAATATCAGTAAGTCCAACAAAGTACCAAGCGAAGAACTTCAATATACCTATAGATGTCCATAGGGACATTTTATCAAGCTGTGTATATGTTTACAAAGTGAGGACTAAAGATTGGCTAAAAACTGGAGGAAGAAGGAGATCGGATAGGCGCACTTACAAGTTCAGAGTCGTATATGCTGCGTGATAGAATGTAGCAATAATTACGAGATTGGAAGGATTCCGACTACAAGTCATGGTGTGACAAAAATGCCTAAAAGGGGGAATGCCCTGACCTTTGGATTTATTCACAGAGCAGTTGCCTAGATGGCAAGGAGAGTACTAAAGTATTCGAAAAACATACGTTATGAAAATGATAAGTGCATTAGTAAACATTCGAGGACGAATGTTCCAAAGAGGGGAATGGTGTTACACCCCATATTTTTCGTACGTGAAAGTACGCTATAAGTAAATTGATGAAATCTCGGAAATGAGATGTTACATCCCGCATTTTCGTACGCTAAAGTTTTGTCGTAAGTTAATCGACGTAAGCTCGAGAATGAGATTATTTTGAGATTATCAGTATTATGCTATTTCAAACAAGTGATAAGTAAATTCGTGAAGGTGCGAAGGTAAGAAAATAAAAGAAAATGAGTTTTGTCAAAGTGTGAAATTTTGAGGCAAAATACGGTCCAAGCTATAATACCCCGTATTTATAGACTAGTGCCATACAAGGTACCACATGACTATGATAGTAAATTATATAAAGTGTGTTAAAAGTGAGTAGTATTTTAAGTAATTTGAGATAATTTTTAATTATGTGGATAATTGGGTAATTATAGATTTTTAGTGGGAGATTAATTATGTAATTAAGCTAATTAAGTAATTAAGACATTTTGGTTGAATTCTTGAACCCCAAAATGTGGCAGCCAATGAGTCTTGGTTAAAGTGACTCTTAATACACATTTGAAGGGGGCAAAGTTAGGATGTTTAGTGGCTTAGTCATCCCAAAGAAGTGGGGCCCACCTAAAGGTTAAAAGATAACATTTCTAAAATGGAATTGTTCAAATCTTAACGAGATGATTATGTCTCTACAAAGTGAGTAATGGAATCTTCAGTAAAGTATCATACATATTTTAGAATGGCAACGTGATTGTTTCAACAATTCATACGAGACTGAATCCTAGCAATGTGAGATTTTACAATTTTAATGGAGTACAGTGCAATCTTTCTCAAGAATATCATATGGATTTTTCCCTTCTTCGATCTGCCTTTACGTGTTGTCGCAATTGACATGTGTTAGAGGGATTGTCAAGAGAATCGACTCAAGTATGTTAAGGCTATCCCTTCTTTCTTTTTGGCATAATCCATACTATACGAACAAAACGAGCAAATGCACAATTTCCACAAATGACTCTATTCATAGAAATACTAGAGATGCTTATGTTCTTGATTCCTCATGTGTCATATTATTCTATTATCTGTTCATGGGTCTCAGAAAATATGTATGTTGATAAAGTTTATTTCAGGATGTTAATCAATGACATAATGGTCTTATGACATTCTGAGAGATTTTATTGACGTACTTCTCATGCATTGTATTCATTTATACATATACATTGATCCATAACCAGATGACATTATATACGCGCATATATGTATATTATATGTATATAGGATATGGAAAAAAGTTATGGCATTATAAACACACCACCACCTGATCAGTTGGTATACGTTGATAATGTTATGAACATATGTACCTATGCACGATATGATATTCATATGCAGATGCATGACACTATAAGTATTTCATGACTTACAGAGTTATCCAGACTTACAAGTTGAGTCATTTACTCTATATTTCTTCCATGTCTTTTGTGTACTTATTTATGTGCCTTACATACTCGGTACATTATTCGTACTGACGTCCCTTTTGCCTGGGGATGCTGCATTTCATGCCCGCAGGTCCCGATATACAGGTCGAGAGTCCTCCAAGTTGGCTATCGGCTCAACGGAAGATGTTGGTGCGCTTCATTTGCTCCAGAGTTGCTTATCTGGTTAGTATAATTTGGACGTAAAATGTTTAGTATGTCGGGACCCTGTCGCAAACTTTATGGTAATTTATCTACTCATAGAGGCTTGTAGACATATGTCATATACGTAAATATTATATGGTCATGTTAGCCTATGTTTAGTATACGAGTGATCATTTTGATCTTATAAGCCCGTATGTCTTATGTATAAGTTGCTAATACATGTTTTATTCTAGTTATCCTATGACAGCCTTTCCGTCTCATTTACCTATGTTAGTATGGTATTAAAAGATATGATATGTTGGTGCTCGGTTGGGTAAGGTACCAGGTGCCCGTCGTGGCCTATCAGTTTGGGTCATGACAGAGAGAGACTTCCCAATAATTCCAACTCCCAGAATGTATCCCTCCTACCATTCCAAAAGGATACACTCCTTCCTTGCAGGGCCTTTAGTGGAAGGAAATCATTCACACTTCCAGTCATATGCTTTGAGCAGCCACAATCCATGTACCATTGTAGGCTGCTTCATTTCACTATTCCCTACACAAGAAGATTCAGAGTTAGCTTTAGGAGCCCAAGCCAATTTGGGTCCCTTGTAATGAGGAAAGGGATGAATAAGGGATCTTTTGGTCCATGCAAGCATTTTGTATTTTTTAAATGATGGACCAGGTTCTCTACTAGTAGTTACTTTTTCAGCATAGGCTTTGTTTTTCTGTTTTGACTGATATCTGACCTTACAGTTTTCTTAGCAGTGAGTACAAAGCCAATTGTCAGGTATAGTAACGTACTTACTATGAGGGTTGTACGAGATCTTTTCCCTTTGAAACCCAATCCCTTGCCTGTTTCCCCCATTTTTGGAGTACATGGCAGTAATAGCATAAGAGGACCGGGTCTACTTGAGTGATTTTTCAAGATCAGTCTTTACTCTACCTAGTTCTTCCTGAAGTTGTTTGTTTTTCTCAAGCTCAACACGTAGACAAACTGCACTGACTTTAACTCATTTTCAAGCTTAATGTGTGCCTCGCTTGCAACTTCCTTTCCTTTTTGATAATTTTCAGCACTACTTTCCATTGTAGGTTTCCCAATGGTTTCCTTCAAGTCCATTACTACCACTAGAAGGTCATGTCTTTCTTGTTCAACATTTTCAATCTTTTTCTTTATGACATTTCTTTCTTTCTTTCTTCAAGTTCTCGATTGACTCTCTTAGATCAACTGTAACTATTACTAGGTCATCTATATACTATTCTACTTCTTTTAGTTAAACTGTTTAGACATCTCTATCATTTATAAGACTATGATAAGCGTCGATTAGCACATTTACCAAAGACATGAGTTTCTTCAGAGAATAAGATTTCAGATTTCTTTGAACATCCAGAAAATTTACCTCATCATCATCGTCAACTTCATTATCATACTGGGCCATCAAAGTAAAAATTGAATCATACTCGGTTGATTCACTTTCTACTGCTATCATAGAGTTGTTACCTGTTTCATCATCTTCTCCAGATTCGCTTGATGAATCTCCCCATGCAACAAGAGCTTTTCTTACAACATTGCCAACATCGTTTTTTCTATTGAAGTGTCTGGTAGGAACCAGGTTCCTTTTGGCTGCTTTGTCAGAGTTATTCTTGTACTGATCCTCTTTAGGAGAGGTCAATCCTTGATGAAATGTTCTGGCTTGCCACATTTATGATAGATATCATAAATCTTTGTCTTGCTTGAACTTCCCATTTTTGGAATGCCTCTATTCCTGAACCATCTTCTGGAATCTTCTTCTTAGGCATTCACTTTACTTTCCCAAGAATTGGGTAGCGCGGTTAGGATCTTTCTAACCAGCTTGTTTCTTGGAATAGTTTCACCAAGGGAGTGAAGCTCATTAGTGATGGAGGTGAACCGAGTATTCATTTTTTGGACAAATTCATTGTCTTGCATCCTGAAGATCTCGTATTCAGTTGTGAGCATGTCGATTTTGGATTGCTTAACCTGTGTTGTTCCTTCATGAGTTGTCTGCAAGGCTTCCTAGATTTCTTTGGTTGAGTGACATGCTGATATCTTGTTGTATTCACTTGGTCCAATACCACATACCAAAATATTCTTAGCACGAAAGTTCTTCTCTATGGCCTTTCAATCTACATCGTTGAATTCTTTCCTCGTCTTAGGAATAGCTACTGGTGGGTCGCCAAGGTTTTTGATAGGAATAAATGGTTTATCACATATAACATCCCATAGCTCAGAATCTTCAGCCATGATAAAGTCATGGATTCTAGTTTTCCACCACCATAATACTATCCATTGAACCTAGGTGGTCTAAAGTAGACTGGCTTTTTTCAAAGTTTGGAGAAGCAATCGTAATGATCCTTTCTAGGTGTTAACTTGATAGAAAGAACCTGCTCTGATACCAATTGATATAATATATGATTCCACCAAACTCTATAGAGAACCAGGTTCTCTATCAGGTCCAATAGTACATACACACACATTAGTAATTAAATGGCAAGAGGAATTTTATGTGGAAAATTTCCAGCTTAACAGGATTAAAAATCACGACCTACCCTTGTAGGATTTCAACTTCACTACTGAGCAACTTTTAGATTACAATTTATGAAACCTAGAAATTAACCTCTTAATCCTCACTAACTTGTAATACTCTATTACAAGCTACTTGGCAATAACTCTATTATAAAGACTTTACAACTTGACTAACTCTAGCCACGACTCAAACACACTAGTTTAAGATTTACAAATGAGTTCCTATAGAATTCTTCTAAACAAGCTAGATAGGAATTACAATTAAAGAACTATTACAAAGTTACAACTCAACTAAGTGTCATACCACTTTTTTTACCCCAAAAGATATATGTATGTTATGGATTGTGGGTTAAAGAGTTTTCCCAATTAAAGTGACAAATTTGAGTAGGGATATTTTATTTACAGAGTCGCCACTTGGAATTGATTTTGGGTGTTTCAAGTCACCTTTTATTTGAATCCCTAGTCAAAGAAAGATTTGTCTCTATCATTATTGGTCTGCAAAAACAAAGTCAGGGTAAAAAATTCTGTTAATCGGGGAGAAGGTGTAAGGCATTCCTCGAGTCCCGTAGTTCTAGCATGGTCGCTTTATTACCTAAATTTTGCTTTAAATTAATTTTTAGATAAACCGTGCTTTATTTGATTTTCATGTTTGCCTATGTACACTTTTATTGTTGATGACTTTATTAATCTCAAACTTGGATGATTATCCCCGACCCTAGCTTACACTAACCAAGATGAGTATCCCCGACCTTAGTTCGTGCGTCGTACCTAAAATTGGAGTCTACTCGAAGTTTATTAAATAACAAACTTTTATTTACTTGAAAGAATTGGAACAAGACGTCCTCACGACCTTGCCTTTTTATTTATATCTTTATTCCGAAGCGAGTCTTCCCGATATCGGTTAAGACGAAATTATTTACGAAAGTTAAGACGAATTACTATAGGGGTTAGATTTTGGAAAAATAATTGTTCATCTTTATTATTAAACAAAATGCCTCTTTCTAGGTTAATGATGGTAGGATGACATAGGAATATTATTGATATTAGACCTTAGAACTTTATTCTTATTATCATTATTATTAATTAAAAGAATAAAATTAGTATAAACAAAACAAATAAATAAATAAATTATGTGCACATGTTCTTGCCAATATACTTAGCTCTCAAATTATTTAAGAGTATCTAAACTATTAAAATAGTTCAAAAAAAAAATCTGATTTTTAGATTTATTATTGTAGGAGAACATGACAATTTAATATTGGACCGGTTCTATCCATTTTAAAGAAACTGGCTAACTTCTTGATAAAAGGAATGGATCAACTTATTATTAAGTAAGCTGTTGGGGCCAATTTTAGTTAAACACAAATATAACTCATTAGCTGATATGAGCCAATAGCTTAACAACTGCGCAAACTACCCGCTCTATTTCCATGTGACTTGGAAGAAAGAAAAATTTCAGCTTTCGCCAATTAAAGTAGTACTAAAGGGGACTAGTAAAAGAAACATGAAATCTAAAACAAACAATTGGGTAACGAGAAATTAACTAAAGCCGAAAACAACATTGCTGCAATAGGGGAATAATAAAACTAGATCATTAATTCCAACTTCTAGCAAGCAAAATGGCAGAGATCTTAAGCCAAACAAGACACTTTTTCACAAACTCCATAGCTTTTGTCCACTCCAAAGTCTTTATTGAATCTTTAACAAACTATTTTCTTGTCTAAAATATTGCCAAGATTATATTGAAATACCACTTAAAAGATGAAAAAAATACTATAGAGGAAAAATAAAGCAGCAAAGTCATGGATTTAACACTATGATCCCCAAGCCGGATTCAAAACTGGAACTTCTGGCAAACTCATTTAAAGATGCTCAAATAATATAAACATGCTAAAACTTTCACTGATTGCTATTACAAATCTGCATTACAAAGGATGAAGAATTACGTGAAATGTAAAAAATACCAAAATACAGCAGAATGAAATGAAATTCCAGCAGCCAAAACAGCAACAACCAGCAGCAAATCAGCAACTTTTTACCTGAGAAACAGCCTAGAAAACATCCTTAAACTTAGTAACTTTAATAGAAGAAGGATCCCAACAATCAATTTCAACACTTTTATGCTTTTGAAAGGTCTTGCTGAAATAAAATTCACTCACAAAAGCTCACCATTTACCTTTTACCCTTCACAAACTAATATCAAACTAACAAACCAAGTCAAACGGTAAAAGCAGAAAATTCAGCATTGAACTTAGCCAATTAAACTAATACTGATATGATCAATACAAGGGAAAAAATAAAAACCTATGATTAGGCAAACCACGTATTATAGTGAAGCAATTATTCACAACATAACCAACTAAGCGTCGAAATCAGAAATAATACTATACGAAGTAGTGGATTGATCATTATCAGAACTTAAACCTAAACAAACTAACAAATCAAATAAGAAAAATAGAAAATTTAAGACAAAGAGAAAGGGATTAGGAGTTTTACCAAACTCGGTTCCGCAATGAGGCAGCCGACTCGAGTACATTTTTCTTTGAGATAAAATGCCACTATAATTTTCTTGTCACACGGCCGTCGAAACTAGCATTTTTATCTCAAAGAAAAACGTGCCTAGGTCGAGAAAATGGCTTCGGACAGGGGGTGGTCGTAGAAATTTGGCCAGATTTTTTGCTAGATTTTCAGCTTGAGACCAATGTAAACAGTAGTCCTCGCCGAGCTCTGTCCATGTATATAGGTGTTGGGTGGAAAATATGGCTCAAATTTCACGAATTTTAAGAAAAAATTGACGACTAGGCTTTCTTAGATCTACTATTCGTGTATTTTAAGGTTTTTTTTTAAGGATTTGGTTTGAAGATATGGAAATAAGAGGTTGTGAAGATTATATGGTGAAATTTTAGGGTTGATTGTCCACCATCGGACTGTGACAGGTAGCAGCTGGTGGAGGGTTTGAGGAATTGAGGAGAGAAGAGAAAAAGAAGGGGGAAGGGAAAAATAGGGCAAAATTTCTGATTTTCTAGGTTTTAAATACCTAGATTGAGGAGGAATAAGGACCACCAGATCAAAAGGCAATGGAAGACTCACATTTAATCTTGTCACTTAATGAAATGATGTAGTTTCTTCCTAAACTACATCGTTTTGAGCTCTTTTTTGGCCAGCCACCTAATGGATCAGGTATGCCCCAATTGGGCTCAAATTTTGAGCCACTTTTAGCTCAATTTTAATTAAAATAGACTAGCCTAATTCCTTTTTCCTCTAATAAAATTATAGACTTATTTAGTCATAAAGAAACTGTACAAGTAGAAAAAAATCTTTTTGATATATATAATTAAAATATGCAAACTAAAATACAAATAGAAGGTGAAAAAAATTATTTTTGATACTTTTTAATTAAGGAATTCACATAAAAATATACAAATAAATTTAAAGAAAAATAACTCAAATAGCTAAAACTATCCAAAAGTTAGTTTTTTTTTGTCGGAGAATTAAAAGCATGTAAAATTAGGTATTCACAGCTGCCCTTCTTTCCTCGAGAACATGAAGAGTTTTCGTGCAAAGAAAAGTAAATGCCATGGCTAAATTTGCTCGCGTAATACTCCAATGAAAGCATTTTTTGGAAAAAGGTGACGGAACCTTACTTTTGAGGTTGCCGACATATCCTTGACTTTAAAGGAATCAGGTCAGTGTAGTTCATAGAAAATTTGGTAGCTGGGACTACCAAACACTAGAGTTAAGACTGTTGTTGTTGTTGTTGTTGTTGTTGTTACTGCTACTTGCTACTATTATTGTTACTTGATGCTTACATCAAAAGAAAAAGAGAAAGAACAACATATGTCTGCAAACTAAAAAGCTACAATATTCCTATCTATGTGTCTTTTAGAGTCAAATCTTGATTCTTGATCTTCTCGTTTGTGTTGACCTTAGATTGGATCTTGATGCTCTTTGAAGAAAAGATTATGACTCAATCTCAGTTTCTTGCTTTCCTGATCCGAAATTGAGAAGATGAATCTTGAGAAGGTGGATCACTCACGCATTGTCAAAGTTAACTCCAACTATCCTGTGATCGAAAGACTTCTTTCTTCTGATGATAACTGAAACTTCAAGCTTTGATCGTCACAACCTGTGCTCTACGGCGGGGCCTGCAAAGCCATCAAAGACGAACAAAATTTTCTGCCCTAGTTTGGCACTGAGAAAATTTTGTGAGTTATTAGGTAAAGTTGTAGATCAACTTATTTTATTTGAAAGATGCAAAAAAGATACTGAATACTCCGAATCGAATATGCTTCTCTTAGGAGTAGAACTGATAAACCATAGACTAAGAGGTGCATCTCCCATGGGTATTATTAGGATGACTGGGCAATTGAAGTACTCGAACTAGGAGTTGTGTCTCTTAGGAGTAATGATACATATTAGGAAGTGTGCCTCCTATTAGAATGAATAGGGTTGACTCAAGCTAGGAAGTGCGTCTCCTACGAGTGAGGTTGAATGACTCAAACTAGGAAGTGTGTCTCCTACGAGTGAGGTTGAAGGACTTTTACTAGGAAGTGCATCTCGTACGATTAATGGTTCAGATAAGGAAGTGTGTATCCTATTGAAATGACTCAAACTAGGAAGTGCATCTCCTACGAGTAAGATTGAAGGACTTATAGTAGGAAGTGCGTCTCCTAGGATTAATGGTTCAGATTAGGAAGTGCATCTCCTATTAGAATGTGTCACGACCCGGATTTCCCACCCTCGGGAGTCGTGATGGCATCTACTAGTGAAAGCTATGCAAGCCGTCCATTTGAACAAATTACTTTTTTCCTATTTTTAATTCTTTAACAAATGTGAATAAACAGTTTATAAATAGCGGAAATTTAAAACAAGTGAAAAAAACAATTAAACCATTTAAATAATTCCAACATGAGTTCTTAAACAAAAACTACCCAAGACTAGTGTCACAACTCCATATAGGGTCTAAGAATTCTACAAACAAGGTACGGAAAATAAATGCAACACTGTTTCTAAATTACTTGAGTGAAACATGAAGAAAATATAGATGGAGATGCCAGGGCCTGTGGACGCCTGCAGGACTACCTTGGATCTCCGTATGGACTGAAGGCAGCCACCCAAGCTAAGGTCCAAAACTGCTACTACGGGATCTGCACACAGTGTAGAGTGTAGTATCAGCAAAACCGACCCCATGTGCTGGTAAGTGCCTAGCCTAACCTCGGCGAAGTAGTAACGAGGCTAGGACAAGACTACCAACTAAACCTGTGCAGTTAAAGCACACACATATATATAGAGTTAAAGCATATATATATATATATAGCAAGTAATAATAAAGGAAACTATCAGTTAAAGATGGGAAGGGGACATGTTGTGGGGGAATATCATTTGCCAACAGTAACTCAGGAGGAAAACATAAAGAACAATTTAAAATTTGCAGGAAAAGGAATAAGGAAAACAGAACAAATCAATTTCCACTTTTATCCTTTAATGTTGCGGCGCCCAACCCGATCCAAATCATATATCACTGTTGCGGCGTGTAACCCAATCAAAATATAATATTGTTTCGGCTTGCAATCCGATCCAAATATAATATTGTTGCATCGTGCAACCTGATCCAAATATAATATTATTGCAGCGTACAACTCGATCCAAATATAATATCGTTGCGGCGTGCAACCCGCTCCCAATATACAATTCAACACAAATCACAAAGCAAGGGAGCAATAATGGAAATAACAATATCCCGGCAAGGGAATCGACAGTAAGAAGTAAATACGTCGCGACAAGGGAATCACCTATAACCAAACTTGTTCCAACATTTAACCTTACAAAGAAACCTCATCTAGAACCATTACTCAACCATAAGCAATTTCCACGAGAATGATCATAATTTTTTCCCAACACAGAGAATCAACCACTTAGGCATTTGTAGTACTTATTAAGAACACAACGATTTTAATTTAAGACTCACGGGCATTCTGGACAACGACGTATATATACTCGTCACCATACCTATACATCATACTCAACAAATAACACATAGCAAATAGGACTCGACACCTAATCCCTCAAGCTAAGATTATATCAAACACTTACCTCAAACTTCCACGGCCAACTCAAGCCTCAAACACCGCTTTTCCTTTAGAATTCGCCTCCAAATAACTCGTATCTAGTCCAAATTGATTTAACAACATCAATAAATGCTAAAGAATTTACACCCAATGCTTAATTATATGTTTTTTTTAATCATTTTTCCTAAAAAGTTAAAAATCGACCCCGGGCCCGCTTGGTCAATACACAAGGTTCGGACCAAAATCCGATCATCCATTCACCCACAATCCCGAATATTTAATTAGTTTCGAGATCCGACTCCAAAATGATGTCTAAATCCCAATTAATCAAAAAGCCCTAACTCTACCCAAATTCCTAATTTCTACCATAAAACCCTTAGATTTTAGGATGAAAATTGATGAAATGCAATGATTAATCGAAAGAAAAAGGTTAAGATTCATATATCAATGCTTTGGGGAAGAACTTTCTCTTTAAAAATCGCCTCAATGCTCCCAAATTTTGAAAATATGAAAATAAATGGGTTCTGCCCGTTTTTGCTTCTATTTTAAAATCACCGGGCAGGCCTTCATCGCGTTCGCGATGGGTTAGGCCTAGCTGACCATCACGTTCACGATCACAGGCTCGTGTTCGCAGAGCTTTAGCCCCCAAAGCCTTCGAGTTCGCGGTTGGGTGGCCACATTTGCATAGAGCAAATGTAAAACCCGTCCCCCAGGCCATTAACCTTACGTGTTCGCGAGTGCCTGGACGCGTTCGCGAAGGCTACTCCCCCCACAACCTCTCATTCGCGTCCCAAGCTTCGCGTTTGCGAAGAACAATTTTCACCTGAGGGATATTGCCTTCTGCGTTCGCGAGTGAAGCCATGCGAACTCGAAGCACAAAATCCTTGTGCACCAGAAACTGAAAACCTACAACATTTTTGAGTTTAAAAACATTTTGATACCTATCCGAAACTCACTGAGCCCTCGGGGCTCCAAACCAAACATGCATACCAACTCAAAAACATTATATGAACTTATCCGTGCGATCAATTCGCCAAAATAACATCTTAAACAATGAATTTAGCATAGAATTCTAAGAAAAATCTCAAAACTCTCAAAGTATCAATTTTCACAACTACGGGTCTGAATCACATCAAACGACTTCCGTTTCTTACCAAGTTTTACAGGCTCAACTTGAATCACATATAAGACCTGTACCGGGCTAAGGAACCAAAATACGGCCCCGATACCAACAACTTCCAAACATTGTTTTTCATTTTTAAAAACTCATATCTATTCTAGAAAATAATTTTCTTTTAAAATTCGTTTCTCGGGCTTGGGACCTCGGAATTTGATTCCGGGCATACCCCAAGTCCCATATTTTCCTACAGATCCTCCGGGACCATCAAATCACGGGTGCGGGTGAGTTTACCCAAAATATTGACCAAAGTCAACTTAAATTTATTTTAAAGGCAAATTTTATCATTTTTCACAGATTTTCACATAATGGCTTTCTGGCTACATGCCCGGACTACACATGCAAATCGAGGTGATGCAGAGAGAGGTTTCTAATGCCTCTGAACATATAATTTATTTCTAAAACAAGTGATGACCTTTTGGGTCATCATATTCTCCACCTCTAAAACCACCGTTCGTCCTCGAACGGACATAAGAAGGAAGTACATGAGTCGGGGAAAAGATGGGGATAACGGCTCCGCATATCGGACTCCCAGGTCGATGCCTTAGCAGGATAACCTCTCCACTGAACACGAACAGAAGGAAAACTCTTCGATCTCAACTGTCAAACCTGCCGGTCTAGAATAACTATCGGCTCCTCCTCATAGGACAAGTCCTTGTCCAACTGGACAGTGCTGAAGTCTAACACGTGGGATGGATCATCGTGATACTTCCGAAGCATGGACACATGAAATATTGGATACACGGCTGATAAACTCGGCAACAACGCAAGTCTATAAGCCACTTCTCCCACTAGATCAAGAATTTTAAACGGGCCAATGAACCTAGGGCTAAGCTTGCCCTTATTTCCAAATCTCATTACGCCCTTCATAGGCGACAGGCGAAGCAACACCCGCTTACCGACCATGAATTCCAAATCACGAACCTCGATCGGTATAACTCTTTTGTCGGGCCTGAGCTGTACGGAGCCTATCCTGAATAATCCTGACCTTGTCCAAGGTATCATGCACTAGATCCGTACCCAAAAACCGAGCCTCTTCTAGATCAAACCATCCAACCGGTGACCGACACCGCCTACCATACAAAGCCTTATAAGGAGCCATCTGGATACTCGACTGGTAGCTGTTGTTGTAGGCAAACTCTGCTAAAGGAAAAACGGATCCCATGAGCCTCCAAAGTCAATGACACAAGCTCGAAGTATATCCTCCAAAATTTGAATGGTCCGCTCGGACTGCTCGTCCGTCTGAGGATGAAACCCTGTGCTCAACTCAACCCGTGTGCCCAACTCTCATTGAACTGCTCCCCAGAAATGTGAGGTAAATTGCGTACCTCGATCTAAAATGATAGACACGGACACACCATGAAAACGAACAATCTCCCGAATATAGATCTCAGCTAACCTCTCGGAAGAATAGGAGACTGCCACAGGATTGAAATGTGCTGACTTGGTCAGCCTATCAACAATAACCCACACTGCATCGAACTTCTTCTGAGTCCGTGGGAGTTCAACAATGAAGTCCATAGTGATACGCTCCCACTTCCACTCAGGGATCTCAATCTTCTGGAACACACCAGTGAGTCTCTGATGCTCGTACTTAACCTGCTGACAGTTCAAACACCCAGCCACATATGCAACAATGTCCTTCTTCATTATCCTCCACCAATAATGCTGTCACAAATCCTGATACATCTTAGCGACACTCGGATGAATAGAGTACCGGTAACTATGGGCTTCCTCTAAAATCAACTCTCGGAGTCCATCCATATTAGGCACACAAACTCGACCCTGCAATCTCAAAATTCCATCATCTCCTAAGGTAACCTGCTTGGCACCTCTGTGCTGCACCGTGTCTCTAAGGACACATAAATGAGGATCATCATACTGCCGACCTCGAATATGCTCCAATAAAGAAGAATGAGTGATTGTGCAAGCTAACACACGGCTGGGCTCAGAAACATCCAACCTCATAAACTGATTGGCCAAATCCCGAACATCCAAAGCAAGCGGTCTCTCACCGACTGGAATATAAGAAAGAATGCCCATACTGACTGACTTCCTACTCAAAGTATCGCCACCACATTGGCCTTTCCCAGATGATATAAGATGGTGATATCATAGTCTTTCAACAGCTCCAACCACCTTCTCTGCCTCAAATTTAGCTACTTCTGCTTGAACAAGTACTATAGACTCTTGTGATCCGTGAACACCTCACATGCCAGGCCATACAGATAATGCCTCCAAATCTTCAACGCATGAACAATGGATGCTAATTCCAAACCATGGACTAGATAGTTCTTCTCATGAATCTTCAACTGCCGCGAAGCATAGGCAATGACCTTGCCATCCTGCATCAACACCGCACCAAGCCCAATACGAGATGCATCACAATAAACTGTATGTGTCCCTAAACCTGTGGGCAAAACCAACACTAGTGCCGTAGTCAAAGCTGTCTTGAGATTCTGAAAGCTCACCTCACACTCGTTCGACCACCTGAACTGGGCACCCTTCTGGGTCAACATGGTCATCGGGGCTGCAATAGACGAAAATCCCTCCACAAACCGATGATAGTAGCCTGTCAAACCCAAGAAACTCCATATCTCTATAGCTGATGCGGGTCTAGGCAAGTTCTTAACTGCCTTTATCTTCTTCGGATCTACCTGAATACCCTCTGCTGATACAACATGACCCAGGAATACAACTAAACTCAACCAGAACTCGCATTTCGAAAACTTGGAATACAACTGACTATCCCTCAAAGTCTAAAGAACCACTCTCAGATGCTGCTCATGCTCCTCCTGGATACAGGAATAGATCAAAATATTATCAATGAAGACTATCACGAACGAATCCAAGTAAGGCCTGAACACTCGGTTCATCAAATCCATAAAAGCTGTTGGGGCATTTGTCAACCCGAATGACATCACCAAAAACTCATAATGCCCATACCGAGTGTGGAAAGCAGTCTTAGGGACATCGTATGCCCTAATCCTCAACTGATGGTAGCTAGATCTCAAGTCAATCTTCAAAAATATCTTGGCACCCTGAAGTTGATCATACAAATCATCAATCCTCGGCAGTGTATACTTATTCTTAATTGTAACCTTGTTCAACTACAGGTAACCTATACACATTCTCATCGATCTGTCCTTCTTCTTAACAAACAACACCGGCGCACCCCAAGGCGAAACACTAGGTCTAATGAAACCTTTTTCAAGCAAGTCTTGCAATTTCTCCTTTAACTCTTTCAACTCAGGCGAGGCCATATGATACGGCGGAATAGAAATGGGCTGAGTGCCCGGAGCCAAATCAATGCAGAAGTCAATATCCCTGTCGGGTGGCATACTTAGCAGGTTTGAAGGAAATACCTTAGGAAACACACAAACAACAGGCACAAAATCAATAGAAGGAACCTCGACACTAGAATCACGAACATATGCCAAATAGGCTAAACACCCTTTCTCGACCATGCACCGAGCCTTCATATATGAGATAATACTACGGGTAGAGTGACCGGGAGTCCCTCTCCACTCTAGACGAGGTAAACCCAACAAGGCTAAGGTTACAGTCTTGGCATGACAGTCCAAGATAGCATGGTAAGGTGATAACCATTCCATCCCCAATATAACATCGAAATCAACCATGTCTAAAAGCAATAAATCTACACGAGTCTCAAGACCCCCAATCACAACTACACAAGAACGATGGACTCGATCTACCACAATAGAGTCACCCACCGGTGTGGACACATATATAGGAGCACTCAAAGAATCACCAGGCATGACCAAATAATGTACAAAATAAGATGACACATAGGAGTATGTATACCCTAGATCAAATAAAAATGAAACATCTCTACTACAAACCAGAACAATACCTATGATAACTACATCGGAAGCCTCAACCTCAGGCATGGCTGGAAGAGCATAACATCAGGGCTGAGCCCCTCCACCCTGAACTATGTCTCTGGAATGACCTGCTGCTCACTGGCCTCCACCTCTAGCTGCCTGACCTCCACCTCTGATACCTCTTCCTCCACCTCTAGCACCACTATCCCCACCCCTAGCTGGAGGAGCGGGCGGTGGAACACTTGGCACCTGAACCATAGAATAGGAACCCTGCTGCGATTGAATCCCACTAATCTCGGACAAGCCCTCCGGATATGACCATACTTACCGCACTCAAAGCATCCACCTAAATGTTGCGGTTGAGGAAACTGAGACTGACCCTGGCGACCTGAATGACCACCCTAAAAACTTTGGAGCAGCGGTGTACTAATAGGATCTGGTGGTGCACTGTAGGGCTGCTGATCAGAATATTGCATATGAGAACCACGGACACCTGAAGCGCTGTGAGAAACCTGAAGTACTGACTGAAAAGGCCTAGGAGGATGGCCTATACTATACGAATCCCTAACTCTAGACGAGGCACCACTGAATCTCCCTGAATGACGAGGCCTCTTATCAAACCCCTGACCACCCTCTGCGATAGAACCATCTCAACTCTCCTGGCCACATTGGCCGCCTAATGAAAAGAAATCTCACTCCCTGTCTCCTTAGCCATCTGAAGTCGAATAGGCTAAATGAGTCCCTCAATGAACCTCCTCACCCTCTTTCTCTCTCGGTGGGAAGTATGATAAGAGCATGACGAGCCAAGTCGATGAATCTGGTCTCGTACTGAATAACGGCTATAGAACCCTGCTAGAAATGCCCAAACTACCTCCGATAGACCTCTCTCTGAGTGATAGGGAGAAGCTTCTCCAGAAATAGCTGAGTAAACTGCTCCCAAGTCAAAGCTGGTGATCTTGCTGGTCTAGCCAAACAATAATCTCTCCACCAAGTCTTGGCGGATCTAGACAATTGGAAAGTAGCAAAGTTGAGCCCATTGGTCTCCACTATCCTCATGTTCCTAAGAACCTTATGACAACTGTCTAGATAATCCTGTGAATCCTCCGAAGATGCACCACTGAAAGTAGTTGTGAAGAACTTGGTAAACCTGTCCAATTTCCACAAAAGATCGCTAGACATAGCTACTCCATCACAGGTCTAAGCTACCACTTCCGGTTGAGCTGCTCCAACCAGCTGAGCTGCTGGAGTCTAAAACTGGGGAGTCATCTGCTCTGGAGTGTGAGTAGCAGGAGTCTAGGCTCCTCCTCTATCCTGAGAGATGGTTGGTGCTACAGGAAGCAAGCCTGCCCGAGTAACGCTCTCCATAAGGCCCACTAGACGGTATAGAGCATCCTGGAGTACTAGGGTAGCATTGAACTCCTCTGGGACCTGAGTTGGGCCCACCGAAACTGCCTAGGCCGGAACCTCATCATCAAAGTCAACCTGAGGCTCCGCCGATAGTGCTGCTGCTCTAGGCTGAGCTCTGTCCCTACCTCACCCTCTAGCACGGCCTCAACCTCACCCTCTGCCCCTCGTGGGAGCTGCTACTAGGGGTTCGAGCTGCTGATCGATGGATGAGGAAGCGCGTATTCTCGCCATCTGCGAAAGAACAAAGTAGAAATTCAATTAGCATAGAGAAACCAAACCGCACGACAGGAAAGAATAAATGTGAAGTTTTTCCTAACTCTGTAGCCTCTAGGGGATAAATGTGAGTAGAAATTAAATTAGCATAGAGAAACGAAACTGCATTTTCTCGCCTCTGTGAATTGTGAGACCCATGTAACCTAGAGCTTTGATACCAACTTGTCACGATCCTGATTTTCCACTCTCGGGAGTCGTGATGGCACCTACTAGTGAAAGCTAGGCAAGCCGACCATTTGAACAAATTACATTTTTTCCATTTTTAATTCTTTAACAAATGTGAATCAACAACTTATAAACAACGGAAATTTAAAGCAAGCGGAAGAAACAATTAAACCATTTAAATAATTCCAATATGAGTTCTTAACAAAAACTACCCAAGACTGGTGTCACAACTCCATAGACGGTCTAAGAATTCTACAAACAAGGTCCGAAAAATAAATGCAACACTGTTTCTGAATTACATGAGTGAAATAGGAAGAAAAGATAGAGGGAGATGTCAGGGCCTGCGGACGCCTGCAGGACTACATTGGAATCTCCGACTGGACTGAAGGCAGCCACCCAAAACTACGGTCCAAAAGTTGCTGCTCCGGGATCTGCACATAGTGTAGAGTGTAGTATCAGCACAACTGACCCCATGTGCTGGTAAGTGCTAGCCTAACCCAGGCGAAGTAGTGACGAGGCTAGGACAAGACTACCAACTAAACCTGTGCAGTTAAAACATATATATATATATAGCAAGTAATGATAAAGGAAACTAGCAGTTAAAGATGGGAAGGGGATATGTTGTGGGGAAATACTGTGGGGGAATATCATTTGCCAACAGTAACTTAGGAGGAAAACATAAAGAACAATTTAAAATTCGCAGTAGAAGGAATAAGGAAAACAGAACAAATCAATATCCACTTTTATCCTTTATTGTTGCGGTGCGCAACCCGATCCAAATCATATATCACTGTTGTGGAGTGCAACCCGATCCAAGTATAATATTGTTGCAGCGTGCAACCTGATCCAAATATAATATTATTGGGGCGTGCAACCCAATCCAAATATAATATCGTTGCGGCATGCAACCCGTATCCTAATATACAATTCAACACCAATCACAAAAGAGTCCCAGCAAGGGAGCAATAAGTTAACAACAATATCCCTGCAAGGGAATCGACAGTAAGAAGTAAATACGTCGCTACAAGAGAATCAACTATAACCAAACTTGTTCAAACATTTAACCTTACAAAGAAACCTCATCTCGAACCAATACTCAACCATAAGCAATTTCCACGAGAATAATCATAATTCTTTCCCAACACAGAGAATCAACCACTTAGGCATTTGTAGTACTTATTAAGAACAAAACGATTTTAATTTAAGACTCACGGGCATGCTTGACAACGACGTATAGACACTTTTCACCATGCCTATACGTCGTACTCAACAAATAACACATATCAAATAGGACTCGACTCCTAATCCCTCAAGCTAAGGCTAGACCAAACACTTACCTCAAACTTCCACGGCCAACTCAAGCCTCAAACACCGCTTTTACTTTAGAATTTGCCTCCAAATAACTCGTATCTAGTCCAAACTGATTTAACAACATCAATAAATGCTAAATAATTCACACCCAATGCTTAATTATAGGTTTTCTATCATTTTCCCCAAAAAGTCAAAAATCGACCCCGGGCCTGCATGGTCAATACATAAGGTTCGGACCAAAACGCGATCACCCATTCACCCACGATCCCAAATATATAATTAGTTGCAAGATCTGACCCCAAAATGAGGTCTAAATCCCAATTAATCAAAAAGCTCTAACTCTACCCAAATTCCTAATTTGTACCATAAAAACCTTAGATTTTAGGATGAAAATTGATGAAATGCAATGGGAAATCGAAAGAAAAAGGTTTAGATTCATATACCAATGCGTTGGGGAAGTACTTGCTCTTTAAAAATCGCCTCAATGCTCCCAAATTTTGAAAATATGAAAATAATTGGGTTCTGCACGTTTTTGCTTCTGTTTTAAAATCACTGGGCAGGCCTTTATCGCGTTCGCGATGGGCCTGTCGCGTTCGCGATGGGTCAGGCCTAGCTGACCATCGCGTTCGCGATCACAGGCTCACATTCGCAGAGCTTCATCCCCAGAGCCTTCGCGTTCGTGGTCGGGTGTCCGCGTTCGCATATAGCAAATGTGAAACCCGTCCCCCAGGCCATTAACCTTTCACATTCGCGAGTGCCTGGACGCGTTCGCGAAGGGTACTCCCCCCACAGCGTCGCATTCGCGTCCCAAGCTCCGCGTTTGCGGAGAATAATTTTTACCTGAGAGATATTGCCTTCTGCGTTCCCGAGTGAAGTCACGCGAACTCGAAGCACAAAATTCCTGTGCACCAGAAACTGAAAACCTTCAACATTTTTGAGTTTAAAAACCATTCGGTACCTATCCGAAACTCACCCGAGCCCTCGGGGCTCCAAACCAAACATGCATACCAACTCAAAAACATCATATGAACTTATCCGTGCGATCAAATCGTGAAAATAACATCGTAAGCAACGAATTTAGCGTAGAATTGTAAGAAAAATCTCTAAACTTTCAAAGTATCAATTTTCACAACTACGGGTCCGAATCACATCAAACGACTTCCGTTTCTTATCAAATTTTACAGGCTCAACTTGAATCACATATAAGACTTGTACCAGGCTCCGGAACCAAAATACGGGCCTGATACCAATAACTTCCAAACATTTTTTTCATTTCTAAAAACTCTTATATATTTCAGAAAATAATTTTCTTTAAAAATTCATTTCTCGGGCTTGGGACCTCGGAATTCGATTCCGGGCATATGCCCAAGTTCCATATTTTCCTACGGACCCTCCGAAACCGTAAAATCATGATTCCGGGTCCGTTTACCCAAAATATTGATCAAAGTCAACTTAAATTCATTTTAAAGGCAAATTTTATCATTTTTCACAGATTTTCACATAATGGCTTTCCGGCTATGTGCTCAGACTGCGTACGCAAATCAAGGTAATTTACAGAGAGGTTATTAAGGCTTCAAAATACAAAATTTATTTCTTAAATAAGTGGTGACCTTTTGGGTCATCACAGAATGACTTAAACTAGGAAGTGTGTCTCCTACGAGTGAGGTTGAAGGGCTTGGACTAAGAAGTGCACCTCCTAGGATTGATGGTTCATATTGGGAAGTGCGTCTCCCATTGGAATAATGTAAACTAGGAAGTTCGTCTCCTATGAGTGAGGTTGAAAGACTTGGACTAAGAAGTGCTCCTAGGATTGGTGGTTAGATTAGAAAGTGCATCTCCTACTAGAATGACTCAAACTAGGAAGTGCGTCTCCTACGAGTGAGGTTGAAAAAATTGGACTAGGAAGTGCGCCTCCTAGGATTGGTAGTTTAGATTAGGAAGTGCGTCTCCTATTGGAATGACTCAAATTAGGAAGTGCGTCCCCTACGAATGAGGTTGAAAGACTTAGACTATGATGTGTATATCCTACAAGTGAGGTTGATTGGCTTGGACTAAGAAGTGTGTCTCCTAGGATTGATGGTTTAGATTAGGAAGTGAATCTCCTACTAGAATTGCTCAAAACTAACAAGTGTGACTTCTACAAATGAGGTTGAAAGGTTTAGACTAGGAAGTGCATCTCCTGCGAGTAAGGTTGAAAGACTTGGAGGGAATGTAACCAGGGGTTGGCGCCCTGTATCACTGAGAAAGAAGGTAACTAGGGGTTGGCGCCCTGTATCACTGAGAAAGAATATAACCAGGGGTTGGCGCCCTGTATTACTAAGAGGAAATGTAACCAGGGGTTGGCGCCATGTATCACTAAGAAGGAATGTAACAAAGGGTTGGTGCCCTGTATCATTGAGAAAGAATGTAACCAGAGGTTGGTGCCCTGTATCACTAAGAAAGAATGTAACCAGGAGTTGGCACTCTGTACCACTATGGGGGAATATAATCAAGGGTTGGCGTCCTATATCAGTAAGAAGGAATGTAACCAGGGGTTGGCACCCTGTATTACTAAGAGAGAATATGGCCAGAGATTGGCACCCTGTATTGCTGAGAGAATATAACCAAGGGATGGCGCCTCGTATCATTTAGATAGAAAGTAACCAGGGGATATGATACCTTGTATTAAAGTGGAACCTTACTAAGGATTAGTGTACCATAGGTTGGAAAATACAGCTAGGGGTTGGTGTACCCTATACTAAACATGCGACTAGGGAGTGGTGTGCCCTATGTCAAAATGGAACCTCAACTAAGGACTGATATACCTTATGCTGGAAAATGCAGTGGTTGATTATGTGATTATAGGCATATCTAGAAAGACAAAGCAAAGACTCTGAAGAATTTACCTTTGGTGACTTTTGTCCTTTGAGAACTTCATTTCTACACTACTTTGTTTCCTGCTTCAAACAAAGAAAGATTTATGAGTTTTCAAAGTGGTGGTGGTTTGTGGGCTTGATGCCCTGGATAGTATGAATTCGCGGCCACCTTCTGAAGAAGAATTGATTCTTTCAGCGTGGTATTGAGTTGCTTGGATACTTTGTATTGCTTTCTGGAGACCTTGGCTTTCTATCGTTGCCCCCAACTATTTCGTACCTATATGTCACACACCCTTTGGCAATTTGTTCTTTAAAAATCAAACTTGATTATCTTTCACCCGATATCAGTTTGTGTCTGTGGTGATATCAGCTTTGCCCATGAAGCAAGTATTTCTTAGCGACCTTTTCAATTTCTTCGAAACACTTTGTTTGACTTATCAGAGGAAATCATAGTTGGACTTGTGCCTTTGTCAATACCGTGTATGCCCAACATCCTTTATTTTGCACTTCCGGGAAATGGTGACCAATTTTGTGGCTCTTTCTCTGTTGGATTTCTAAGCAAATAGACCAGCAAAGTTTTCTCTTTGGAACTCCCGTTCGCATGAACCCTCGGATCTTGTTTAACTTCAACAACTTATTGTGCATGTTGCTCCCTGGGAATGTCCTCTTTGAAGTGCTAGGATAAATAGTTAGAAAGCTAGTAATAGATTTTGAAATCATTTCTTATTTGTTTTAACCAAGACTGACTCAAAATAATAATGTGAATGGACACAATGACGTAATGTAAAAGTGAGAAGGAATAGTATTTAACTGAAAATGCTACCTAGGAAAAAATAAAGAAAGAAGGGGATCTTTTGAATGTGGCACTCAACTTTAATGATCATGACATGTATTTTGGATTGAGCAACCGAATCTGTCCAACCAATCTACTCTTTCTTTTTGTTGTTCTTTTTTCGTGTTTGAATTTGGCCTCTTTTTGCCAATCATTTGCATCAAATCATAACTCACCTTCGGCCAGTAGTGCCCCAAAAGGTTTTCACCAACTAGCCTCTCTCATTTATTTATCTCTACTTACCATTTCTTTACAGTGCCCATGAGGGTTTTCACCTATAAGACTCTCTCATTTTCATTCATTATCTTCTTTTTCTCTTTTTTGGCCTTTTTGTACGAGCAACTTGACATTGTTCTATGTCGTGTGACAAGTATTACTTATTGCATGCTTCCCTTGGCATTCTTAAGACTATTTGGGAGGTCTTTATTTATAAAGCTTTTGGATAGGGTTAGAAAGAAAGGTCGCATGAAAGATCAAAATAAATTCAAGATGACAAGGTTGTATACTTATAACTTTTGGAATTGACTCTTTATAAAAATATAAAAAACTTCTGCCCCAGTTTCAGTTACTGGGGAAGTTTTATTCTTTATTTGGTTAGACTGAACCCCAGTATAGAGCTGCTTACGTATCCTTTAAAGGAATCAAGTCAAACATAGTTCAAACTAACACGAAAGATTTATTTGTTGTTTTTCTTTTCATTTTTCATTTTTCTTATCTCTTTTCCTTTTTTTCTATAATCAAATTGTCCTAACTCCTATTTTTTGGTGGCATGGATCTTTAATTCTTTTTTTGACTCTATGCTTGATTCTAAAAGAGGGAGGTCGAAGAAAAATAAAATAGGCTCCAAAGAGGTAACGAAGGGTATAAAGTGTTTGGGTAGCGAAAAGAAGGCCTCCCAGCCTCAAGAATGCCAAACATTCTATCTCTTCCCAGATTCGACATTTATGGACAAGACTGTCTTCTTGGTTTTGTTAGTTGGATAGTTCCATAGTCAATATCTTATTCACAGCAAATGATTTTTGAAAATTTGGAGCCACATTTTCTTAGCCTTTGTCTTGATGTGGAATGATGCATTTTAGTACCAGCTAATCAATTTTAATTTCCCTAGGATGCACCTGCTTTGGGGATTTGGGTCATCTTCCCTGATATGATTAGATTATGCAGGCCATGGCAAAAAGCCTTTCACTGATTAGTCCAACCAGGCTTTAAAACATTCAATTATCCTTAAGCCAGTATTCATGATAGGTTTGAGATAAACATCTTTAACCTCTACAGATATAACGGTTTTGTTTCCATGTGACATAGGCTTATCATCAAAGTTCTTAAACCTCTTATTTATCCTCCGAGTATTTTTCTCGATTAAAGATTAGACAGGCTTTCTAAAATCTAGCCGAGAACTTCTCATGCATGTCATGTCACTAAAATTGGTATGAAAAGAACTAAATATGCAAAAGAACCATACACAATTTATTAAAATGACATAAAGAGAAAAGTTACATTTTTTTGATAAAAGGATAGACAGGTTTGATGACAGGACAAACAAACAACATCTGGATCACAACCTTGAAATAATCCGAATGATAGAAATTATGACAAAATAAGTTACCAAGACTCCTTCTCGGCAAGGAGGGGAGTAACTTTCCAATTATCATGCTCAACATCTTAGCTACAAATTTGTGCATCAGCATCAAACAGGACCTTAAACAATTTTGATTGCCTTGCATTCAGTGGACAGGTTCTTGATCTTTTCAGTAAACCGTCCCTATTTATTTATCATTGTAAATCATCCGAACACTTTGTGCTTGGTCATGACGTTTAGGGTGCCATTATCTTGGACCATAATTATCCCTTTTTGAATCAATATTTTTATTTCTTTTTTCAAAGCCCGATAATCCCCAGTTTTATGCCCCTGGACATTAGAGTGGTACACGCACCATACAGCAGGGTCAAAATCTTTTGCATATGGATCAGGAACATACCCTTGAAGTGTCTCAATCATGCCACAATGTTTCAACTTTTCAAATAAACTTGTGTAGGATCCTGTGAGTGGCATGAAATCCTCCCTCTGCTTCGATTCCCTTTCATACTCCTATTTTAGATGAGGGTTGTATGGCATTTGAAAGTTCTACTGTTGCGAGTGAATGTCTCTTGGAGCTGCGACCCACATTTGTTGCTGATTGGATGGTTTGGCATAAGATTGAGCATTGAATGTTGCATGGTGTGGAGCAACTAAGTATTGAGGATACATGGGTGGATAGTAGTGTTGTGGGGAACCGTAGGAAACTTGATAAGAGTTCCTATATTGTTGAGATGCTCCTTTTTGACCTCTTTTCGACCCTAATGACAACATGGTCTCTTCATCTTTCTTCTTTTGGTTAACAAGGTTGTTCGAATTATTCTTAATTTCTTGGGTGGTTTCTTTGAGAACTGCTTGACTTATAATTTGGCCCATTTTGAGCCCATTCTCGACCATTTCTCCTATCTTGATTGCATCAACAAAAGGTCTGCCTGTTGCGGACATCATATTTTGAAAATAATCAGGATCCTGAACCTGAATGAAGACAATGATTAACTCATGGTCATCTATGGAAGGCTTAACTCTGGATGCTTTCTTTCTCCACCTAACGACATACTTCCTGAATCCTTCAGTCGATTTTTTCTTCATATTGGACAGAGAATTGTGATCTGGCACAATATCAATGTTGTACTGAAATTGTTTGATGATGGTCTGGGTCGTGTCGTCCTAAACATGCCAGTGAGAGATATCTCGATCGATGAACCATTCAGAGGCTACCCCTACTAGACTCTCCCCAAAATAAGCTATTAGCAACTCTTCATTTCTTCATGCATCCCTCAGCTGGTTGCAGTACCTTTTCAAATGGGCGATAGGTTTGCCGTGTCCATCATATTTCTCAAATTTTGGTGTCTTGAACCATAGTGGCAAAAGGAAGTGAGGGAACATGCATACATCAATGAATGAAACACTTTTGTGAGAATCTAATCCTTGTATGTTCTTTATGTTCTGTTCAAGACTTTTCATTTTCCTGGCCATCTCATCTAGCTCACCCGTCTTGGCGAGTTTTTCATTTTCTACTGGTGACTTGTACTGAGGAGTCTTATTGTATGAAGCCGAGACCCTGAAAGCCATATTTGGAGAGTAGTATTGGCTATCATAAGCATGAGATGGTGGCTCGTTTGTATACACAGGCGCACCAGACATGATGAAAGGTGTATTTCTAACCGGTGCGGTAGGAAGCTGCACATTAGAGGTACCAGGGCTGACATGGAAGCTGTACTTTTGCACATACCCTGGTGGTAGAATTTGATCTCTCGTTGCAGGGAGCGGTGGTTGAGTAGCCAGGGGTATGGTTGAAGTTCCCTCTGAAGACCCTGCGGCAGAGGTTGACCGGAGACCTAAGCCTGATACGCATGAGACAGTTGTTGTTTCAATATTCTTACTTCATCTGACTCTTGCTCAACTGAGTGACCCTGGGGGTCGTCACTGACCAACTCGATTTCATCATTGTTAGTCATCTGTACCTTTCCCTTAGTCTGGTGAGCTAATGATTTGTCGCTAGTTTCACCACAAACCAATCACCTTAAGCTTACTTGATAAGAGACAACAAACGTGTTAGGATTAAGCATTTTACAGATATGAATCACACGTAATATGTCATGCTAATAACATCGTTACCATCTCGAACATGCTTTTGGAAGGCTTCAATGATTCATTCCGGGTTATTAGGTTGCTGCTTATTGACACTTTTATTTTCTTCTCTTTTTTTTTGATTTCTTTACACCTCGCCTTATTTTAGAGCCGTTGAAAAATATTTTGATCGAAACTTTTGGGGGTTGTCTGCGTATCATGTCGCCGCATGAATCAGACCATTACGTAGTTCAAGAAAATTAAGAATAAATAAATAAACTAACTTTTTTTTTCTTTTTTACTCATATATAAACAAACCACGAAATCTCCTAACAATGAAAATATTTTTGGATTTTTTTAAGGAAATGGTTGAAATAAAGAAAGATTTTTTTATTGATTTTTCGAAAAAAAAAGACTTCCAAAGAAGAAAAAAAATATTTTTGGGGTTTTGAGTTTTTGCCGTTGAATGGAAAAAAAACTTTGGATTTTGAGTTTTCTTTTTAATTTATGAAAGAAAAACTTCTGAAGAAGAATGAAAATATTTTGCAACTCAATTTATTTATTTTTTTGAGATTTCTGGATTTTGATGTCTCAAAAATAGATTTTATGGAAAATATTTTTTAAATTTTTTGGGAATTGTTGAAAGAAAGAATTTTTTTTCGGATTTCAATTTTTTTGTTTTTTTTATTGGAATCCTCGAAAGAAAGACTTCTAATAAGAAAGAAAATATTTTTGAATTTTAATTTATGCCTTTGAATTTCAGAAAATATCTTTGGATTATGAGTTTCTTTTTAATTTCCGAAAGAAAAACTTCTGAAGAAGGAAGAAAATATTTTGGAATTCAAATTCCTTTTTTTTCTTTAAATTTCTTGATTTGATGTATCAAAGATTAAAGAAAAATATTTTTTGAATTTTTTGAAAATTAGGGGGCCGGACCTGATAAAGGTTGCCTACTTATATCACATTCGGTGAGAATTAAACACGCGTATTTCGGTCCAAGACTAGACCATTTTTATTTTATTTTTATCTAGTAAAAATGATTTATCTGTACAAAACTGGGGGAATGATTTTTTTTAATATTTCGCTCAATTAATTTTTTAAAGCTGGTCAATAAATGCAAGCAAGCCTTCCAAATGCTGCAACAAGTAGCAGAAGTGAAAGTGATGGTCTCAAAATAGATACCTGTCTTATACGGACCGGGCCCCTGTGTCGAGCTTCTCTAAGTCAAATGCACCTGATGCAACAAAATGATTCTACTAGGGCTAACCAGGCATGTGGCTTGTTCTTCTTGATTTTAAAAATCCTAGGTTATGAGGTGTATCTAGACTGGCCATAAAACGAGCGGACAACTCGAGTTGGGAAGGGGTAGCGTACCAGGAGCAATACTTCTCCGACTTAACTACTGGACCTTCCCCATTCTTAATTATGGGTGATTAATAATCCTTCACGGGAGCCCAGGCCCACTGGCTTTATCTCAAAAAACAATGGGACGCGTATCTACGATTCCGAGGTTGTATTCAGAAGACTCAGAGGGGGTGCACAAGAAGATAATTTATAATACAGTTCAACAATATCAAAGCGGTAAAGAGCAGGCAAATAGCACATTAGGCCTAAATGGATCACAATTATATACAAAAATTAATAAGGCCAAATAAAGTCAATGTACAAGCTCGAATTCTTGAATTTCCCCAGCAGAGTCGCCAGAGTTGTCACACCACTTTTTTTACCCCAAAAGATATATGTGTGTTATGGATTGTGGGTTAAAGAGTTTTTTCAATTAAAGTAACAAATTTGAGCAGAGATTATTTTATTTACAGAGTCGCCATTTGGAATTGATTTTGGTGTTCCAAGTCACCTTTTATTTGAATCCATAGTCAAAAGAAGATTTGACTTTATCATTATTGGTCTGTGAAAACAAAGTCAGGGTAAAGAATTTTGTTGACAGGGGAGAAGATGTAAGGCATTCCTTGAGTCTCGTGGTTCTAGCACGGTCGCTTTATTGACTACCTTTGGCTTTAAATTAATTTTTAGATAAACTTTGCTTTATTTGATTTTCATGTTTGCCTATGTCCATTTTTATTGTTGATGAATTTGTTAATCTCAAACTAGGACGAGTATCCTCGACCTTAGCTTACACTTACCAAGACGAGTATCCCCGACCTTAGTTCGTGCGTCGTACCCAAAATTGGAGTCTACTCGAAGTTAATCAAATAACAAACTTTTATTTACTTGAAAGAATTGGAACAAGACGTCCTAACGACCTTGCTATTTTATTTATGTCTTTATTCCGAAACGAGTCTTTCCAATATCGGTTAAGGCAAAATTATTTACCTTAGTTAAGATGAATTACTATAGGGGTTAGATTATGGAAAAATAATTGTTCATCTTTATTATGAAAAGAAAATGCCTCTTTATAGGTTAATGGTGGTAGGACAACATAGGAATATTATTGATATTGGACTTCATAACTTTATTCTTATTATCATTATTATTAATTAAAAGAATGAAATTAGTATAAATAAAAAAATAAAAAATAAATTATGTGCACATATTCTTGCAAATATACTTAGCGCTCAAATTATTTAAGAGTATCTAAACTATTAAAATAGTTCAAAAAATCTGATTTTTAGATTTTTATTGCGGGAGAACATGACAATTTAATATTGGACCAGCTCTATCCATTTTAAAGAAATGGGGTAACTTCTTGATAGAAGAAATGGATCAACTTATTATGAAATAAGTCGTTGGGACCAATTCTAATTAAATACAAATGTAACTCATTAGTTGATATGAGCCAATAGCTTAACTACTGCACAAACAGTCCACACTATTTCCATGTAATTTGGAAGAAAGAAAAATTTAACTTTCACTAACTAAAGTAGTACTAAAGGGGACTAGTAAAAGAAACATGAAATCTAGAATGAACAATTGGGTAACGAGAAATCAACTAAAGCCGAAAACAACATTGCTACAATAGGGGAATAATTAAACTAGATCATTATGTGATCCTTTGATGATATTAACTCCAACTTCTAGCCAGTAAAATGACAGAGATCTTAAGCTTGTTTTCAACTTCTAGCAAACAAGACTCTTTTCCACTAACTCCATAGCTTTTGTGCACTCCAAAGTCTTCATTAAATCTTTAACATACTATTTCGTTTTCTAAAATATTGCCAAGATTATATTAAAATACTACTTAAAAGGTGAAAAAATACTACAGAGGAAAAACAGAGCAACAAACTCATGGATTTAACACTATGATCCCCAAGCCGGATTCAAAACTCTGAAACTTCAGGCAAACTCCTTTAAAGATGCTCAAATAATATAAACATGCTCAAACCTTCACTAATTGCTATTACAAATCTACATTATAAAGGATGAAGAATTACCTGAAATGTAGAAAACACCAAAATACAGCAGAATGAAGTGAAATTTCAGCACAAATGACAGCCAAAAACAACAACAACCAGCATCAAATTAGCAACCTTTAACCCGAGAAACAGCCTAGAAAAGATCCTTAAATTTAGTAACCTTAAAAGAAGAAGGATCCCAACAATCAACTTCAACACTCTTATGCTTTTGAAAGGTCTTGCTCATAGAGAATTCACTCACAAAAGCTCACTACTTTCAACTTACTACTAAGTGATTAGATCCTATTTTTACTCTCAAAGTTGTGTCTTTTTAGTGTATAAAAGATGCATTTTTCAAGTGTGCTCAAGCAACTCTAAAGATGTTATCAAAGCGTGTGTGTCCTCCTTCAAAGTGAAAGAAAGACACTTTCTTTATAGGAGAGGGAAGACGTTGAATTATTATTACCCCTATGTCTAAAGGAAGAATTTTTCACCAAAAATATGTCCAAACTACTCAAAGGACAGATTTTTTGGTCAAAGATCTGTCCAAAGGAAAAACTTTTACCAACTATGAATAATGTTTGGAGTATTGTACTCCAAATAGTCCACAATAAACTAAACATGTACCCTACTTCATCATTTACCTTTTACCCTTCACAAACTAATATCAAACTAACAAACCAATGTAACAACAGAAAATTCAGCATTCAACTTAGCCAATTAAACTAATATTAATATGATCAATCCAAGGGAAAAAATAAAAATTTATGATTAGGCAAAACACATATTATAGTGAATTAATTGATCACAACATAACTAACTAAGCGTCAAAATTAGAAATAATACTATACAAAGTAGTGTATCGATCATTATCAGAACTTAAACCTAAACAAACTAACAAATCATATAAGAAAAATAGAAAATTTAAGACAAAGAGAAAGGGATTAGGAGTTTTACCAAACTCGGGTCCGCAATGAGGCGGCTGACTCGAGTAAATTTTTCTTTGAGATAAAATGTCGCTGTAATTTCCTTGGCACATGGCCATCGAAACTAGCATTTTTATCTCAAAGAAAAACGTGGCTAGGTCAAGAAAATGACTTTGGGCAGTAGGGTGGTCGCCGGAATTCGGCCGGATTTTCGGCTAGATTTTCGGCTTGAGAGCAATGTTAAACAATAGTACTCATCGAGCTTTGTCCATGGATATAGGTGTTGGGTTGAAAATATGGCTTAAATCTCATGAATTTTAAGAAAAAAATAACGGGTAGGCTTTCTTAGATCTACTATTCGTGGATTTTGAGTGGTTTTTTAAGTATTTGATTTGGAGATATGAAAAGAGGAGGTTGTGGAGATTATATAATGAAATTTTGGGGTTGATTGGCCACCATTAGACGGTAGCAGGCGGCATCACCGCCGTGGTCAAGGGCAACGACTGGTGGACGGCTTGAGGGAGTGAGGAGAGAAGATAAAAAGAAGGGGGAAGGGGAAAATAGGGAAAAATTTCTGATTTTCTAGGCATTAAATACCTAGATTGAGAGGAATAAGGACCACCTGTCACGACCCTAAACCCGGACTCGGTCATGATGCCGCCTCTCGTGAAGACAAGGCCAGCCGACACTTCCCATGACTAATTATTAACAGTTAAACCATAAGAATAAATCTAAAGCATGATAAGATAATCCAAAGTTAACAGATAATAGCATAATTCGCGGAAAATAACCCAACACAGTCCGATACCGGAGTATCACTAGTCATGAGCATCTAAACAATCCGGAATACTCCAAATCAAACTACCGAGTTTAATACAAAAACTAAGAACATGAAGAAGTAAGATAGGGAAGAGCTTCGGGCTGCAAACGCCAACAGCTACCTAGAGACTCCTCGGATATGCCTGAGCCGAAAAATGATCAGCACTCGGGAGCAGGACCAGATACGTCTGAATCTGTATACAGGGTGCATGGAGTAAAGTGAGTACTCCAACACAATGAGTAATAATCATAATTAAAGACTGAAAGCAGGAAATCACGTAAGGCACAAAGCATGCTATAATGAAGCAGTAAAACCATTAAAATAGTAAACCAGTGAAAGATAGGTAAAAATCCTTTAACTCAAATTTAACTTTATGAAAAGCCTTTTTCAACAATTAAGCAGGTAATTTGATAGGAAATTAAGAAAAGATAAACACATAAAGGTTCTCCCCTCGAGCACAGTATCAACAAATCCACCCCTCGGGCAACATCTCAGAACAATACTAGCCTTCAGGCTCAATCGCAGAATAATACCAGCCCATCGGGCTCAATCTCAGAACAATACCAGCCCCTCAAGCTCAATCTCACATCACAATGGGTACCCGCGCTCACTGGGGGTGTGCAGACTCCTGGAGGGTCCCCTTACGGCCCAAGCACAATATAAGGCCACCTCGTGGCATTATCAGTAGACCCTAGGCCTCATATCAATCAAGCCACCTCGTGGTATACATATCTCAGGCCTTCGACCTCTTAATCATAATCAGTGTATCACCGCTGTGGCGTGCAGCTCGACCCAAAAATATCCTCACAGCACAGACCCTTAGCCTTACTCAGTCAAAATCACATAAGCCACTCAGGCAACAGGAAAACATGCTTCTCAACCCAAAATATCATTTAAAAGATCATTTAAGTTTTAAAACAGAGTAAACATGGTTGAGTACGAACAAAGTAAAATATATTAGATCTGAGTTCAAGTATAAAGTCAAACAGTGAGGAAATATCAATAAAAGCCCCCGAAGTGTTCAAATAGTTAGCACAAAGCCCAAATATGGCATTCAATCCAAATAATGATGATAGCAAATGGATTTCTGTCAAATACTCGGTAAAACAGTCATTCAGGACTTACTAAGTCACAATCCAGAATAGTGCACGACCCCACGCTCTTCATCAAGCGTGTGCGTCACCTCAATATAGCATAAAGATGTGCAAGTCCGGGGTTTCATATCCTCAGAACATCATTTACAATCATTACTCACCTCGAACCAGTCAAATCTCTAGTTCGCGACTCCTTTGCCCATCGAATTGGCCTCCACTCACGTCGAATCTATCCAAAATTAAAACGAGGACGTCAAAATATGCTAAAGGAACAAAGCCCAAGCGAAAATAATCAATTTACAACATAAATCCCGAAATTATCAAAACCCGACCCCGGGCCCACATCTCGGAATTCGATAATTTTTACATCAATAGATTCCTTATCTCCCCACGAGTTCATACATATCAAAAGTTCTGAAATCTGACCTCAAATGGTCCTTCAAATCCTCAATCAAAGGTCTAGGTTCCCAAGCCCTAGTTCTTTAATTTTTTGGCTTAATTTCCATAATTATTTAGGTGAAATTCACATTAGAATCGAGTTTTAAGTCCAATAATCTTACCTCCAAGTGATTCCCATTGAATCCCTCTTCAATCCACTTCAAAAAGCTCCAAAAACGACTAATAATGGAAGCAATAAACCCCAAAATCACGGACAAAACGACCTTTTAAACCTTCTGCCCTGCCCGAAAATCCTTCTTCGCGAACGTGGTCAAAGCCTCGCATTCGCGAAGCACAAAATAACTTTGACCAAGTTTTCCTCTTCGTGATCGCGACCTCCCCATCGCGAACGCGATGCTTTGCTCAGACCAACCTTGGCGATCGCGTTCCGCCTTTCGCGGACGTGTTGAATAAAAATCCGCTGAAGCCCAACTGCCTATTTTCTTCTATGCGAACGCGACACCACCCCGCGAACGCGATGCACAATCACTTAGCCCTTCGCAAATGTGTAGCCTTCCTCGCGAACGCGAAGGCTTAAAATCCACCTCCCTCAAGTGACTCTAAGCGAACGCGAGGGTCTACTTGCGAACGCGAAGAGTAAAATACTTTCAACAGCTGAAACCAAGATCTGCAATTTTCTTCAATTTAAAATGATCTGTTCAACCCTCCGAAACTCACCCAAGGACCCCGGGACCTCAACCAAAGGAACCAACATATCCTTAAACCTTATTCAAACTTGTACAAATCTTCAAAACACCTTAAACAACATCAAATCAACCAAAACACATCGGATTCAAGCCTAAGTTTTCAAAATCTTCCAAATTCCTCTTTTGATAAAACACCCAACCAAACCACGTCCGAATGACTTGAAATTTTACACACACATCCCAAATGACACAACAGAACTACTGAAACTCTTGGAATTCCATCATGACTCCTATACCAAAATCTCGCCTACCAACAGGAAATCGCTAAAATATCAACTTTGCCAATTCAAGACTAAATCTACTCTGAACCTCCAAAGCTCATTCTGATCGTGTTCCTAAGTCCCAAATCACATCCCGAGAACCATCGACTCACATCAGAGCCCTCTAACACATAAATCAACATCCGATTGACTTTTCCAACTTAAGCTTTCTCAAAAGAGACTAAGTGTCTCAAACTTTACCAAAATCATTTTGGATTCGATCCGACCAACCCGGTACCACATAACACGGATAAACAAAGCACAAAGAAGCAGAAATGGGGAAAACAGAGCAATACTCATGAGACGACTGACCGAGTCATCACATTCTCACCAAGTTAAACAAATGTTCATCCTCGAACGAGTCAAGAAACATACCTGAAGCCTCAAACAGTTGAGGATATCTACTCTGCATCTCTCGCTTGGTCTGCTAGGTAACCTACTTCACGGGCCTACCTCTCTACTGCACTTTAACTGAAGCTATACCTTTTGACCTCAACTTTCGAACCTGACGACCCAAAATAGCTACTGGCTCCACATCATAGGTCAAACCATCATCTAACTGAACCGTGCTGAGATCCAGAACAAGAGATGGATCCCCAATATACTTTCGGAGCATAGAAACATGAAATACCAAATGCACACTCGACACGTTGGGTGGCAAAGCAAGCTCATAAGCCACCTCCCCAATCCTCTGAAGCACCTCAAAACGCCTAATGAACCGCAGACTCAATTTCCCTTTCTTTCCAAATCTCATAACACCCTTCATGGGCGAAACCTTCAATAACACGTTCTCATTAACCATGTAGGACACCTCTCGAACCTTCCTATCAGTATAACTCTTTTTCCTCGACTGCACAATACGAAGCCTCTCCTGAATCACCTTCACCATTTCTAAGGCATCCTGCACCAAATCTGTCCCCAATAGTCTAGCCTCACCGGGCTCGAATCAACCAACTGGAGATCTACACCGCCTCCCATACAAAGCTTCATACGGAGCCATATGAATACTCGACTGGTAGCTGTTGTTACAAGCAAACTCTGTAAGTGGTAGAAACTGATCCCATGACCCTCTGAAATCAATGACACACGTACGCAACATGTCCTCCAATATCTGAATAGTGCGCTCGGGCTGCCTGTCCGTTTGAGGGTGAAAAACTATGCTCAACTCAACCTGAGTACCCAACTCTCGCTGCACAGACCTCCAAAACTGCAATGTAAACTGAGTGCCCCTATCTAAAATGATAGAAACTGGGACACCATGTAAGCGAGCAATCTCCCAGATATAGATCTCTGCCAACCGCTCTAACGAATAGGTAGTACACATAGGAATGAAGTGCGCGGACTTGGTGAGCCGATCCACAATTACCTAAATAGCATCGAACTTCTTCAAAGTCCGTGGAAGTCTAACAACAAAGTCCATAGTGATTCACTCCCACTTCCACTCTAGAATATCCATCCGCCAAAGCAAGCCACCCGGTCTCTGATGCTCATATTTCACCTGCTGAACATTGAGACACCGAGCACCAAATCCTACAATGTCTTTCTTCATTCTGCTCTACCAATAGTGAAGCCTCAAATCCTGATACATCTTCGCGGCACCTGGATGAATGGAATACCGCGAGCTATGGGCCTCCTCCAGAATCAACTCTCGAAGCCCATCCATATTGGGCACACAAATTCGACCCTACATCCTCAATACCCCATTATCACCAAAGGTCACATCTATGGCATTATCGTACTGAACTCTATCCTTAAGGACTAGCAAATGCGGATCATCATACTGACGCTCTCTGATGTGATCATATAAGGAAGACCGAGAAACCACACAAGCCAATAACCGACTGAGCTCCGAAATATCTAACCTCACAAACCGATTGGCCAAGGCCTGAACATAAAGTATAAGAGGTCTTTCCCCAACTAGAATATATGCCAAACTCCCCATACTCACCGCCTTTCGGCTCAAGGCATCGGCCACCACATTGGCCTTTCCCGGATGGTACAATATAGTGATATCATAATACTTAAGCAACTCCAATCACCTCCGCTGCCTAAAATTGAGATCCTTCTGTTTGAACAAGTGCTGGAGGGTACGATGATCGGTAAACACCTCACAAGACACACCATACAAGTAATGCCTCGAAATCTTCAACGCGTGAACAATGGAAGCCAACTCCAAATCATGAACAGGGTAGTTCTTCTCATGGGGCTTCAACTGACGAGAAGCATAAGCAATAACTCTAGCCTCCTGCGTCAAAACACAACCAATACCAACTCTCGAAGAATCATAATACACGGTATATGAACCTAAAGCTAATGGCAAAACTAACACTGGAGTTGTGGTGAAAGCTGTCTTGAGCTTTCGAAAGCTCTCCTCACACTCGTACGACCATACAAATGAAGCACCCTTCTGAGTCAACTTGGTCAAGGGCGATGCGATAGATGAGAATCCCTGAATAAAACGACGATAATAACCCGCCAAACCAAGAAAGCTGCGAATCTCTGTGGCTGATGACGGTCTGGGACAACTCTGAACCGTCTCTATCTTCTTCAAATCAACCTGAATACCCTCGCTGGACACCACATGCCCTAAAAAAGTCACTGAATTGAGCCAAAACTCACACTTGGAGAATTTTGCATAAAGCTTTTCCTCCTTCAATCTCTACAACATAACTCTCAAATGCTCTGCGTGCTCCTCTTGACTACGCAAATACACCAGAATATCATCAATGAAGACTATGACAAACAAGTCAAGATAAGGATGAAACACATTGTTCATCAAATGCATGAACGCTACTAGGGCATTGGTCAGCCCAAAAGACATCACCAAGAACTCATAATGACCATATCAGGTCCTGAAAGCTGTCTTAAGAATATCCGAGTCCCTAATCTTCAACTAGTGATAACCTGAATGGAGATCAATCTTGGAGAACACTCTCGCTCCCTGAAGCTGGTCGAATAAATCATCAATGCGAGGCAAAGGATACTTGTTCTTAATTGTTACCTTGTTTAATTGTCTATAATCAATGCACATCCTCACAGTGCCATCCTTCTTCTTCACAAATAGAACCGGCACACCCCAAGGTGACACACTAGGCCGAATGAACCCTTTATCAAAGAATTCCTGAAGCTGCTCCTTTAATTCCTTCAACTCCGCTGGTGCCATACGATATGACATAATAGAAATGGGCTGAGTGCCCGACACCAGGTCAATACCAAAATCAATATCCCTATACGGTGGCATGCCCGACAGGTCTGCAAGAAACACGTCGAGAAAATCACTCACAACTAGAACATAATCAATACTGGGAGCCTTAGCACCAACCTCCCTCACAAAGTCTAGATACGAAAGACAACCCTTCCCAACCATACACTGGGCTTTCAAGAATGAGATCACACTACTGGAAACATAATCAATCACACCTCTCCACTCAATCCGTGGCACACTTGGTATAGCCAATGTGACTGTCTTAGCGTGATCGTCCAGAATAGCACGATACGAAGATAGCCAATCTATGCCCAAATGACATTGAAATCCACTATACACAATAATAAAAGATCCACACGGGTCTCCAAACTCCCAATAGTCACCACACACGACCGGTACACACAGTCTACAATAACAGTATCACCCACCGGGGTAGATACATGAACAGGTGAAGCAAGAAACTCACGGGGCGTACCCAAAGAACGAGCAAAGTGTGATGACATATAAGAAAAGGTGGAAACAGATCAAATAATATAGAGGAATCTCTATGGAAGACTGAAACAATACATGTAATAATAGCATCTGAAGCAATAGCATCGGTTCTGCCCAGAAGTGTATAGAAACGGGCCTGACCGCCACCTGATCGACCTCCCCCTCTGGGCGACCCCTAGCTAACTCGATGGGTGGTGGTGAAGTAACTGGCGCTGAAGCCGATGACTGATTCACCCATACGCCTCAAACTGGAACCAACATAGCACATAACAGTGCAATCGACTAATTAATAATGGACTCCGCCACTTGGATAGAAGCCATAGACCAAAACATACATAATAACTCATAACGCATATACATTATCGCTGCAATAATACCATAGTGAGATTAAACTCAATCCTTCATAAGCTTGTGGAACACAGACCATCTGGTACTTTATATCTTCTGCAAATCTCGCATTCACTCTTGTAGTAGTCAAGCCTTCTCTCTTGAGCAACGCAAATTCAAATTGTAAAACATATATTTCCCTAGTAATAGAGATCTTCCAATAAATAACACAAGGGATTACGCAAACTTTAGAACAATCCACAGGAGATAACCCCACTTGCTTTGCCTTAAACTAACATTTCTGTATACCTTCCACTGTCATAAATATTACTCAGTCACTTAAACTTCCTGAGTCTGAACTCAGACCGCAACATGAAATTTACTCCACTCCCAACTAGAAAACATGGAAATATTCTTCACACACCCATAACTTGGGGCTATACCTCAAATCAAGATAAAAATCGAGCACCTAATAATCCTTCAATCCTCCAGCAGAACCTTCTCATCGCTTCCAAATCACATGAATACATCTCACAGTCACATCACATTCATCACGTAACTATCCAGTCATCACCTCCCTTAATAGGGACACAATAGAATATATGGATCCAGAAACACGCGCTCACGAAGCCAACAACTCAGGGCTCAAGCTATAGGAAAAAATCCGGCCTCAAGTCTTCCCAACTGGCCCAACATCAACACAAAGAGATCATATCTCGCCCCTTGATCGGGGAATCACAAGCCATCGATGCACATCGGATACTGAGCAGTCATGCACGTATACAAACGCGTGGAAGGAATTCAAAGAGTTACATTTCAAGCTGAATCAAGGACGCACGATAAGAATTTCAAGAATATGAAGTTTTTCCTAAAGGTTCTGCAGCCTCCCGAGGATAAGTACAGATGTTTCCGTACCGATCCGCGAGATTCTACTAAACCTGCTCATGACTCGTGAGACCTATGTAACCTAGGCTCTGATACCAACTTGTCACGACCCTAAACCGGGACCCAGTCATGATGACGTCTCTCGTGAAGACAAGGCCAGCCGACACTTCCCATATACAATTATTAATAGTTAAACCATAAGAAATAAATCTAAAACATGATAAGATAATCCAAAGTTAACAGATAATAGCATAATTCGTGGAAAATAACCCAACACAGCCCAATACAGGGGAGTCTTAGTCATGAGCATCTAAAGAATCCGGAATACTCCAAATCAAACTACAGAGTTTAATACAAAAACAAAGAACATGAACAAGTAAGATAGAGAAGAGCTCTGAGCTGTGACGCCAACAACTACCTAGAGACTCCTCTGATCCTCCTGAGCTAAAAATTATCAGCACTCGGGAGCGGGACCAGATACGCCTGAATGTGCACATAGGGTGAAAGGAGTAAAGTGAGTACTCCAACTCAGAGAGTAATAATCATAAATAATAACTGAAAGCAGGAAATCACGTAAGGTACAAAACATGCTATAATGAAGAAGTAAAACCATTAAAACATTAAACTAGCGAAAGATAGGTAAAAATCCTTTAACTCAAATTTAACTTCATGAAAAGCCTTTTTCAACAATTAATCAGGTAATTTGACAGGCAATTAAGAAAAGATAAACACATGAAGGTTCGCCCCTCGGGCATAATATCAACAAATCCGCCCCTCGGGCAACATCTCAGAACAATACCAGCCCCTCGGGCTCAATTTCAGAACAATACCAATCCCTTGGGTTGAATCTCAGAACAATATCAGCCGCTCAGGCTCAATCTCACATCACAATGGGTACCCGCGCTCACTGGGGTATGCAGACTCCTAGAGGGGCCCCTTACGGCCCAAGCGCAATATCAAGCCACCTCGTGGCATCATCACTAGGCCCTCAGCCTCATATTAATCAAGCCACATCATGGCGTATATATCTCAGGCACTCAGCCTCATAATCATAATCAATGTATCACTGCTGCGGCTTGCAGCCCGACCCAAAAGTATCCTCACAGCACAGGCCCTCGGCCTTACTTAGTCAAAATCACATAAGCCACTTAGGCAACAGTAAAACATGCTTCTCAGCCCAAAATATCATTTAAAATATCATTTAAGTGTTAAAACAGAGTAAACATAGCTGAGTACGAAAATAGTGAAATATATCAGGACTGAGTTCAAGTATAAAGTTAAAAAAGTGAGGAAGTATCAATAAAAGCCCCTGAAGGGTCCAAATAGTTGGCATTCAACCCAAATATGGCATTCAGCCCAAAAATAATGACAGCAAATGGATTTCAATCAAATACACGGTAAAACAGTCATTCGGGATGGACTAAGTCATAATTCCCAACAATCCATGACCCCACGCTCGTCATCAAGCGTGTGTGTCACCTCAATATAGCACAACGATGTGAAAGTCCGGGGTTTCATACCCTCAAAACAACATTTACAATCATTTCTCACCTTGAACCGATCAAATCTCTAGCTCGCGATGCCTTTGCCCCTCGTATCGGCCTCCACTCGCGTCGAATCTATCCAAAATCAGAATGAGGACGACAAAATATGCTAAGGGAATGAAGCTCAAGAGAAAATAATCAATTTACAACATAAATCCCGAAATTACCAAAACCCGACCCCCAGGCCCACGTCTCGGAATTCGATATTTTTTACATTAATAGATTCCTTATCTCCCCACAAGTTCATACATATCAAAAGTTTTGAAATCCGACCTCAAATGGTCTTTCAAATTCTCAATCAAAGGTCTAAGTTTCCAAGCCCTAGTTTTTTAATTTTTGGCTAATATCCATGATTATTTAGGGAAATTCACATTAGAATCGAGTTTTAAGTCCAAGAATCTTACCTCCAAGTGATTACCGTTGAATCCCTCTTCAATCCCCTTCAAAAGCACTAAAAACGACCAACAATAGAAGAAATAAACCCCAAAATCGCGGCCAAGACGACCTTTTAAAGCTTCTGCCCAAGCCTGAAATCCTTCTTCGCAAACGCGGTCAAAGCCTCGCGTTCGCGAAGCACAAAATAACTTTGACCAATTTTTTCTCTTTCGTGATCGCGACCTCCCCATCGCGAATGCGATGCTTTACTCAGACCAACCTTCGCGATCGCCTTCTGCCTCTCGCAAACGTGTTGAACAAAAATCTACTGAAGCTCAGCTGCCCATTTTCTTCTATGCGAATGCGACACCACCCCGCGAACGCGATACACAACCACTTAGCCCTTTGCGAACGCGTAGACTTCCTCGCAAACGCGAAGGCTTAAATTTCACCTTCCTCAACTGACTCTTCGTGAGCGCGAGGGTCCACAAACGAACACGAAGTGTAAAATACCTGCAACAGCAGAAACCAAAATCTGCAATTTTCTTCAACTTAAAATGATCCGTTCAACCCTCTGAAACTCACCCGAGGCCCCCGGGACCTCAACCAAAGGCACCAACATATCGCAAAACCTTATTCAAACTTGTACAAATCTTCAAAACACCTCAAACAACATCAAATCAACCAAAACACATCAGATTCAAGCCTAAGTTTCCAAAATCTTCCGAATTCCGCTTTTGATAAAAAATCCAACCAAACCACGTCCGAATAACTTGAAATTTTTGCACACACATACCAAATGACACAACGGAACTACTGCAACTCTCGGAATTCCATTCCAACCCCTATATCAAAATCTCGCCTACCAACCGGAAATCGTGAAAATATCAATTTCGCCAATTCAAGCCTAAATCTACTCTGAACCTCCAAACCTCATTCCAATTGCGCTCCTAAGTCCCAAATCACTTACCGAAGCTATACGAACCATCGGAACTCATATCCGAGCCCTCTATCACATAGGTCAATATCCGGTTGACTTTTCCAACTTAAACTTCCTCAAAAGAGACTAAGTATCTCAAACCTTATCAAAATCATTCCGGATTCTATCCGACCAACCCGATACCACATAATACGGATAAACAAAGCATAAAGAAGCAGAAATTAGGAAAACGGAGCAGTACTTATGAGACGACTGGCTGGGTCATCACACCACTAGATCAAAAGGCAATGTAAGGCTCAGATTTAATCTTGTCACTTAATAAAATGACGTAGTTTCTTTCTGAACTATGTCGTTTTGAGATCTTTTTTGGCCAGCCACCTAATGGATCGGGTATGCCCGAATTGGGCTCAAATTTATGGTCAATTTTAGCTCAATTTTAATTAAAATAGACTAGCCCAATCCCTTTTCCCTCTAATAAAATAATAGTCTTATTTAGTCTTAAAGAAAATGTACAAGTAGAAAGAAAATCTTTTTGATATATATAATTTAAATATGCAAACTAAAATACAAATAGAAGGTGAAAAAAAATGCTTTTGATACTTTTTAATTAAGGAATTCGCGTAAAAAATATACAAATAAATTCAAAGAAAAATAACTCAAATAGCTAAAACCATCCAAAAGTTATTTTTTTTGTCGGAGAATTAAAAGCATGCAAAAATTAGGTATTCACACTAAGGATATACAATAACTCTTTGTGGAAACTGATCCGTAGTTATTTTTTCTTTGTTCTTGAAGCACTTGAAACTTGCTTGTTGGATAGTCACGTTAATGAGTTTGTCAAATGTTCAAGTAACTTTGTTTTACCTTCTTTGAATGCATATATACATGTGTGAAATCACTTATAATGATGAAAGCAAGGTAGATGAAAAGTATTCCCTGGAAAGTTGGTTCAGCACTGTTCTGCACAGTAGCATGTGCAGGCAGCAACTTTCCATTTGGAAAGTGACTTCGTGCAGTCCCCTCGGGAACTGGTAGGGACCTAGTCCCTTGGTTGTTCCTTCCACTCTAAGGAGTTTGAATCATATTTCCACGCTGAGTCCCAATCTGAAATCTTGTGAACTTGAGGTCTTGTAAATGTGTAATAGGTTCCTTATCTGGTTCTGGATTGTAAGTTTGTTAGATCATCAAAACATAAAGTAAAATACTTGTAACCTATCAATTTGACTTTGCACACCCTCCTTTTCCTGCTCCTTTTGATTTTTAGGTCCATTACTAGCAGTCTATGTTGGGTCGTGAAGTTCTCACTCGGGATGATTTTGCAATTAGAGCATAAACATTTATCACATTTTCTGTAGAGGAGGTAATCAATCTGGGTCTTGGCTACTGAACTCCGAAAGGTGACCATGTTCTCCTCCCTCTTTGGAAAACTCGAGTTAGTTATTACCAAATCAAAAGTTCTAGTGAAATCCAATAGTGCGGAGCCTCCTCATTTCGATCCCCAAAACTGAACATGCCATGCACATCACCATAACCCCTAACATCAAACCCAATATGACCATTAAATTCCCCACCAATGAATAGTTTCACGGTGTGTGGGACACTGCGCACCACTTCATCTAAATCCTCCCAGAATTGTCTCCTGACCTCTTGGTCCAAGCCTACATGAGGAGCGTACGCGTTAATGACTTACAGTAAACCCTTCAACTACTAGCTTAATACTCAAATCTATCATTTACCCTCCTAACCTCAACCACAAGCTCCCTAAAGTTCCTGTCAAGTAAGATACCCAACCCATTCTTTTCCCTAGCGCCTCCTAAGTACCAAAGTTAAAACTCGTCCATATCTCAAGCCCCCGTACCTACCCATCTTGTCTCCTGGATGCATGCTATGGTGATCTTCCTTTTCTTAAGAATTTTACCTAACTGTACAGACTTTCCTGTCAACTTCACTATGTTCCAGGACTCCACTCTTAGCCTAGAGGGTCTCTTGTCCCCTTTCCAACCCTTACTCCTTGCCCTTCCCTACCACCCCCAAGGACATGACCTTACTCTCCCAGGATTCACCACAACCACTATAGTCTAAAGGGTCTTAAATGATCACTAACACTCAAATACCAAATAAAGAAAACAAACAAATATAAGCTACGAATTCAAAAATTTAACAACCAAAACGAAACTACAAGCGAGTAAATAAGAATTCTACTAAAAGTAAGGCACCAAACAATATTAAAGACAAGAAAATAGGCACTGTACTAAAACTAACTAATGTAATTATGTAACTTGCAAGAATGAAAAATAAAAGGAAGAGAAGATATCCGAAGGTACTAACTCCGGGTGGGTAGAACCTAGATTACTGATTTGGATGTCAAAGCATTGTTACAATACATTCTTGTGTTAATTTTTGTCCTTCCACACACTTCCACATGCCTCCGCTGCCACTAGTTGTCGTCATTGAGGTGGTACCTGCACACAGCTGTCGAGCCCTTTAAAAGATGGAAAAAGAGGTGATCTAGAGAGCGGTGATGATGCTCCTCGGCCCTGATCTGGGTCACTACAACCTTCTTGAAAGAATGGGAAAGAAGAAAATGGATAAAGAGAGCCGGAGTGAACTGGTATGGACAGAAAAATGAAAGAAAGGGAAGAGCGCGGGAGGGGAAGAAAACATGGGCAAAATTTATGGGGGGGGGGGAGGGGGAACAGAAGGGGCAATGGGGGTGTGAAGAATAATGGGGGAAGGAGGGGAGAAGGAAAGAGAGAGAGGACATAAGAGAGAAAAAGATATATAGTGGAAGGCACTTACTTGTGATTCTGGTGACTGATGGTGGTAGTGCAAGGAAGATGAGAAGGGAGATGACCATTAATAGGGGAGTGAAGAGAAAGAGAGAGAGAGAGATGAGAGAGAGAGATAAATGGCAAGGAGAAATCTTTTGTTCTAAGTAAATGAATTGTTCCTTCCTAGTGTTCGGACAACAAAGTAATGAAAGTCAATGTTCAATAGGTGATTATAAAGACATATAAGAAAATCAAATCAATTAACTATTCTATTATAATTCAGGTTATGCTTTCAGCTACTTAGAATTATAGTTCTTCAACTATTTATAGTTTACATGATATTCTACTATTTTTTAAAATTCTTAGCGATTAGGATTTTGAATCTAAGTCAAGTGCTATGAAACTGAAAAGTTCAATGATATATGTAACGACCCGATCGATTGTTTTGAGTTCTAGCGCATCGTTCGGTAGTTTGAATCCTTGAGTAGCTTCACTTTATGTTTTAGGACTTGTACGCGTAGTCGGAATCGAATTTCGGGAAGTTTAGAGTTGATTATGATGGAAAATTCTAATTTCGGAAGCTTTAATTTGGAAGAATTGACTAAGGTTTGACTTTTGAGTAAACAATCTTGGAATTGGGATTTGAAAGTTCCAATAGGTTTGTATAATTATTTCGGACTTGGCATATATTCGGGTTGAGTATCGGGTGATCGGGGGCATTTTAGCGCTTAATATGGAAAGTTAGCATTTCGAATGTCCGTTAGCATTCTGGGTGGAGTTTGGTGTTATCAATGTCCGTTGAGGTTCTGAGCCTTGGAATAGGTTTGTATCGTAATTTATGACTTGTAAGTAAAGTTTAGCGTCATTCCGAAATGTTTAAGTATGAATCTGATCCGTTCGTAAAAGTTTTAAAGTTTGAAGAAATGTTTCAATCGTTGATTCATAGTTTTGATGTTTTTGGTGTGATTTGACACCCCGATCAGGTTTGTGTCATGTATTGGGACTTGTTGGTGTGATTGGACGGGGTCCCGGGAGCCTCGGGTGTAATTTGGAGGGTCTACGGTCATTTCGCCATGTTGAGTTGTTGTTTTCTGAGGTCTGATGCACCCTTCTTCGCTTTTGCAATAAAAGGTTCATGTTCGCAAAGAGAAAAATGGATAAAGGGCTCTATGAATCGCACTCGCGGAGGAAGATTTGGGTTCGCGAATAAGAAATTTTTGCAGCATAGGGCTGACTTTGGAAGCTTATATCTTGCAATCTATAAGGAATTTGGAGATAATCCAAAAAATGAAAGTTATAGTTCTTGGTGTCTAGTTTTTATAAAGTCAAACATTTATTATTTGGAGTTCTGTACAAAACGTTATAACAATTATACTAGAGGCTAATTGAGGAGTTGGGCAGCTTGCTCTTCGCGATCGAGATTGGTTTTCCACTATCGCGAAGGGCTATTTTGAGCTGAGAGAAGTTGAGCTATGCGATTGCGAAGCATTTTCCACAATCACGAAGGGTTAATACCTGGGCAGAAGTTATATTTCGGGGGGTTTGGCTTATTTTACCTCATTCCTTCCATGGGAGCCGACTTTGGGCGATTTTTGAGTGCCATTTTCATCAAATTTAGGTAAGTGATTTATACACATTGTGAGTTAATTACATGGTTTATATCTGAATTAAAACATGAATATTGATGGAAATTGTGGGATTTTAAGAGAAAAATCTAAAATTTGATATTTTTTAATTTTTACCACGAAATTGGACATGAAATTAGGAATAAATTATATATTTGTGTTTGTAGCATTATGAGTAAAGTTTATCTTCAAGAATTTTGGGAATTCGGGCATGTGGGCCCGAGGGTTGACTTTTCAAGCGAAGTTGAGAATTATTATAAATTATTAGATTATTCGCATTGGAGTATATTTTGATTGATTTGGACATTGTTTGACTAGTTTCGGAATGTTTGTCTTTGAGTTGAGGTGTTAGAGAGGCGTTGGAGCCGGTTATGGAAATTTGGAGTGAGGTAAGTCTCCTGTCTAATCGCGAGAGGGGGAAAGTACCCCCTAGGTGATGAAATTATTATGTGCTACTAGTTGTGGGTGCTACGTATGCTCGAGGTGATAGAGTCCGTACGTAGCTGAAGCATGTTTATGTTCGGATAGACTTATGATTTTATCATGTAATATTTGAATTATTTGAACTGGCTTAATTAATTAAAATTATAATTGGAATTAATTTTGAAATATATGTATATATTAGGCCGAGCCATATCACCTTGAGTTGTTGGCAAGTTATTTGAGAAACAGTAAAGGTTATATTTACTTTGTGCTCATGTACTGTACTGTAAGCATATGTCTCGTAATTCGGTAATTTTCTTCCTTTCTTATGGAGCAGGCTGAATACCTCGGCAGTATAATAGATGCATCTATGGTTCGTACCGCTTGACCCTCGACAATGTACACATTATTCTGGATCGAGCCGAATGACTCGGCATAAACATGCGTTATATCGTTAGCAATTCGAATATTCACGAGATTATTTTTTCATTGATGTTTGGTATTTTATATGGTATTCCTTATCCGTTTGTTACTGGCATTTGATACATCTAAGATATTGAGGTAGAATACGAGACTGAGAAATTCATATTTTAAAAGAAAGAATTGGAAGATTATGTAACTTACAGATATACCCAATTATTATTGTGTGCTTTATATCTGCTTATGATTTATTCTATTGCTTTATTAGACCTCTAGTAAGTGTCTATGTCGACCCCTCGTCACTACTTCTCCAGAGTTAAGCTAGATACTAACTAGGTACGCGTTGATTTACGTATTCATGTTACACTTCTGCACTAAATGTGCAGGATCTGACAGGTTCAATTGCTGGTTATTTTGGCGCGTAGGCACAGCCGCTGAGGAGACTTTATGTTGAGCTGCATTCCAGGCTATGTATCACATCCCACAGAGTCTCCATCATACTACTTATTTTATCATGTCTTATTTACATTCCAGACGTAGATTGTATTATGATTGTACTCCTTAGTAAATGCTCATGCACTTGTGACACCAGGTTTTAGGTTGTTCTAGAAGGCGTTTGTGATTTTGCTTAGCATTTACACACTTTTATTACCTATTTTATTTAAAGTATAAGTTTTTATGATTTTAATATGTTTATTTCTTTACCTAATGAAATTCACGATTTTGAAAATAATAATATTAATAACTAAGTTGTTAGTTCGTCGTTGGCTTGCCAAACGGCGATCTTGGGTGTCATCATGACCTATAGTGGGTTTTGGAATGTGACAATATAAATCATTATCATAAATTATAGGTAAAAATCCATTGATGCAGATCAATACTTTTTAAAATTTGTTTAACTTTAATACCACTTCTTGTAAAATCCAAGAGTCCTAAAAAATATTCTCAAAGATTTTTCAAAGCATTGATCTAACATAATTTTTTAGATGGAAACTGAAAATTCTATTGGTATAAATCATTGTCCAAAAGTACAAATATCTTCATTAACTACAATTTATATATATAGAGCAGAGAATATGTTAAAGTTGCCCCATATATGTGGGACAAGTAAGGTATTGGATAAACGGGAGGATTAAATTTTAAAATAATTCAGGTATTAAATTAGTGTTTTAATATTTTTTCTTAAAGTTGATTTTTCTATGTCACTAAATCTCATTGAAAAATATAAAATCCGGCAAGAATGATAATTGAAGTGAATTGGATAAAGTTTAATGATTTTTAAAAACAAAAAAGAGTGATATGACTTTGATGGCTGTTAACCAATACATCCACCTGTTTTGGACTTTTTTGTTACATAAATATTATTTTAATTTTACTTTGTTAAAGTTATAGATAAAATTTAGATAAGTGAATATATGTTTAGTAAAAATTGGAAAAACTGACATACATATGGTCTATTAAAATATTCTTATGGGAGAATTATATTTAGTAACAAAGGGTAGTTATTTTCTTAGTCATCTAATATGTCACGACCCATTTCCATGATAGGTCATGATGGCGCCCGACACCATTGTCAGGCAAGCCAATGCGGAAAATTATAATTAAGTTCTCGTTTTACTTTTACCAAAAATAGGTGTAGCAGATTCTCAAATTAAAATTTAGACCAGTAGCAATAAATAATGTATCAAATGATTATACAACCCAAAAACAAATGTCTACCACTATGTGTGCCAAGACCTGGTGTCAAAAGTAATAGGCAACTAGTAGAATGTACAAAAGAGAAACTCTATCCTACTATCTGAGATAGAATAGACAACAAAAGTAAGAAAACGACTCCATCCGGCTACTGAGCCGCATAGGAAGGGAGCAGCTCACCGTGGAAGCCTCGATCTATGAATCAGGGGCGCGCACCAGACTGGTAGCCAGATGTACCTGTCTCAGATCCTGTACAATTAAGTACAGAAGTGTAGTATGAGTACATAAACAATATGTACCCAGTAAGTATCCCGTCTAATCTCGAAGAAGTAGAGACGAGAGGTCGACTTGATACTTACTAGGGTCAAATAATATGAGAAAGAATTTATACTAAGCATGGAAAGCACAATTAATTAACATTTTGTGGCAATAAATAACAGTTCTTTTTCCAGATAATATCATGGGTATCCATTTACGTTTCAAGGCATATACGAAGTTCAGTCCATAGAAAATTACTAAGTAAAGCATGTATATATATATATATATATATATATATATCAAGCCTTATAGAAGTCCAGTCCATAGAGAAAACACTAAGCAAGAACATGCGCAAGTAATACCGAGGGACGTACGGCCCGATCTAAAATAAAATAAATTGTGTACTGTGAGGGTCGAACGTCTCGAACCATAGATGCGTCTATTACCTCGCTCGCGAATCAACCATGCGACGCGGTCAAATATAATTAAACACAACAATAGGAAGACAACATTATATAACTCTTAGATCAGTCATTCACGGGTATGTTCAATTTCTCTTTAAAAGGCCAAGGAAAATAAGGTTCCTACCACTAGTCTCATTTAACTTAATCAACATGGTTTATACGAATGCGAATTTAAGCACCAAGTTACAAGTATATCACATAGAACATGTTTATGGGTCCTAGACTACCCGGACTTAGCATAATAGGAGCTACGCAGGAACTCTCGTCACCTAGTGCGCACGTAGCTCCCGCATATAATGGCAATTTATTCAATTATTACACCTATGGGGACAATTCCCTCTTAGAATGTTAGAAAGGAGACTCACCTCGCTCCAAAATGCACTTCCAAAACCAAGAACGAGTCCAAGCCCTCAATTCGGCTCCGAATGATCCCAAACTAACTAAATGAAGTAAGAACTAGTCAATATAGACTCCCAAGATCGAATCCTAGCTATTTAAGCAATCTCCCAACCATTAACACAAGTTTCCTAAAATCCGACCCCAGGCCCACGTGCCCGGATTTCGAGATTTTTCGAAGAAAGTTGTTCTCTACAACCTAAGGATCAATAATATATTATTTCTAATTAATTCCATAATAATTTTCGTAGTTAAATCTAAGTTTTATTAAAACCCTAGGTTTTTGCTCTAACCCCATGATTTCACCTTAATACTAGTGTTTAATCTACCTAAGATAATGATATTAAGCTATAAATAGGTAGCACACACTTACCACAAGATGCTAGGTAAAGTCCTTCTCTCAAAAGCTCCCAAATTGCCCAATGGAGGAGTGAAAATGTGATAAAAATGACTTAGAACCCGTATTAAATGAACCTCACTGCCCAGCGATGTCCGCATCTGCGGTCAGGGGCCCGCATCTGGGAGAGATGGTCGCACTTGCGAAAATGGACCAAAGAGCTAGGACCGCATCTGCGGTCTCCAGGCCACATCTGCGGAGCCGCTTCTGCGGTTCCTGACTTGGACTGTCCTGGGCCGCTTCTGCAATAGCATGACTGCATCTGCGGTCTTGGACCTGCGGTCCACCAACCGCAGGTGTGGTTATGACAGAAGTAGCAAGCTTCAGCTCTTTCTAAAAAATTTCACTTCACTCGAGCCTCGTCTGATTGACGCTCGGGGTTAACGAAACCCGCCCGAACATACCGACAAGTTTGAAATCATGAGACGGACCTACTCGAACCTTTAGAACACCCGAAACTACTCTAAATCTAGGAATCACCCACTAAAACCAAATGAATCAAACTTATGAACTTCAAGTTCTTAATTTTCCTTTAACAGGCCAAAACGCCCTTAAACTACTCAATTGACACCGAATTTTACGGACAAGTCTTAAATGATATTTCAGACCCATGAAATCAATCATTACTTAGTTTTTTTAAATCCTTAAAACTTCAAATTAAAAATTTCTAAGAAAAATTCATTACTCGGGCTAGGAACTTCGGAATTCGATTCCGGACATATGCCCAGGTCCCATATTTTCTTTCAAAGCCTCCGGCACCATCAAATCATGAATCCGGGTCCGTTTGCTCAAAATGTTGACCAAACTCAAACTTAGTCTTTAAAGATAATCCTAAGGAATCAAATGGGCATATTTCACTCAAAACTCTTCCAATTCCCGAACCAACAGTCCCCGCAAGTCGTAAATTAACTAAAGCAAGCACGAGAAGTTTTATTTAGGGGAACGGGGTTCTAAAGGGCAAAATGACCAGGCGGGTCGTTACATTCTCCACCTCTTAAAAAAACGTTCATCCTCGAACGGACATAGAAAAGTACTTGAGCAGCTGAATAAATGAGGATATCTGCTCCACATGTCCTCCTCGGACTCCCAGGTCGCCTCCTTGACTGGTTGGCCCCTCCACTGGACCTTTACCGCAGAAATCCTCTTGGATCTCAACTGGCGATTGGCTCCTCCTCATAACCCAAGCTCTCATCCAACTGAATAGTACTGAAGTCTAGCACATGGGATAAGTCGGAGTGATACCTCCGAAGCATCGATACATGGAAAATTGGATGGACTACCGATAAGCTAAGGGGGTAAGGCAAGCTCATAGGCAACCTCCCCAACTCTCCTCAACACCTCAAAGGGACCAATAAACCTTGGGATCAACTTTCCCTTCTTCCTGAACCTCATAATGCCTTTCATTGGCGAGACTTTCAAGAGAACCTTCTCGCCAGCCATAAATGATACATCACGGGCCTTCTGATCCACGTAACTCTTCTGTCTGGACTGAGATGTGCGAAGCCTCTCCTGAATCAACTTCACCTTATCCAAAGCATCATGTACCAAGTCTGTACGATACAACTTAGCCTTACCAGGCTCAAACCACCCGATAGGAGTACGACAATGGCGACCATATAAAGCTTTGTATGGAACCATCTCAATGTTGGGCTGATAGTTGTTGTTATATGCAAACTCCGCCAAGGGCAAGAACTGATCCCACTGCCCTCCAAAGTCAATCACACATGTTCTAAGCATATCCTATAAAATTTGAATTGTCCGCTCTGACTGCCCATTGTTCTGAGGATGGAATGCTGTGCTGAGCTCTACACGAGTCCCCAACTCACTCTGAACAGCTTTCCAGAAATGGGAAGTGAACAGAGGGCCTCTGTCTGATATGATGGAAACAGGCACACCGTGCAACCAGACTATCTCCTGAATATAAATCTAATCATACCTCTCCGCTATATAAGTAGTCGCCACTGGAATGAAGTGAGCCGACTTGGTCAACCTATCGATAATGACCCATACTGAATCAAACTTCCACAAAGTTCGGGGAAACCCAACTACGAAATCCATGGTAATGCGCTCCCACTTCCACTCCAGTATAGGCATCTGCTGAAGTAGGCCACCCGGCCTCTGATGTTCGTACTTGACCTGCTGGCAATTCAAACACTTAGCCACATACTCTACTATGTCTTTCTTCATCCTTCACCACTAATAATGCTACCTCAAGTCACGATACATCTTCGTAGCACCCGGATGAATGGAATATCGCGAACAGTGGGCCTCCTCTAGAATCCTCTCTCTTAGACCATCAACATTAGGAACACATAGAAGACCCTGAAGTCGCAAAACACCATCCTCGTCAATAGTAATCTCCTTGGAACCTCACTGAAGTACAATCTCCCTAACAGCCGCCAAATAGGGATCATCGAACTGTCGGGCCTTGATCTACCCCAATAACGAAGACTGCGCAACCACACATGCAAGGACTCGGGTGGGCTCTGAAATGTCCAACCTCACAAGTCTGTAAGCCAAGACTGAATGTCCAAAGCTAGTGGCCTCTCCGCATCTGAAATGAATGCCAAACTACCCATACTCTTTGCCTTTTTGCTTAAGGCATCTGCGATCACATTTGCCTTGCCCGGATTATAAAGAATGGTGATGTAATAATTCTTCAGTAGCTCAAGCCACTTGCGCTACCTCAAATTAAGATACCTCTGCTTGAACAAATGTTGTAAGCTGCGATGATTGGTATAAACCTCACATGACACCCCATATAGATAATGCCACCATATCTTAAAAGCATGAACAATCGCGGCCAACTCTAGGTCGTGCACAGGATAATTCTTCTCATGAACCTTCAGTTGACATAGAGCATATGCAATAACTCGCGCCTCCTAGATCAATACACATCCCAAGGCAACATGTGAAGCATCGCAATATACAGTATACACCCCCGAGCCAGAAGGCAATACAAAAACTGGTGGTATAGTCAAAGGTGTCTTGAGCTTTTGGAGCTCTCCTCACAATCATCAGACTAACGAAATGGAGCACTCTTATGGGTCAATCTAGTCAAAGGTGATGCAATAGATGAAACGCCCTGCACGAATCGCCGGTAATAACCAGCCAGCCCCAGGAAACTCCTGATCTCGGTCACTAAGCTAGGACGTGGCTAACTCTAAACTGCCTCAATCTTCTTGGGATCCACCTTAATGCCCTCTCCTGACATAACATGCCCCAAGAAGGCCACTGACTCTAGCAAAAACTCACACTTGGAGAACTTAGCATATAGTTTCTACTCTCGCAAGGTCTGAAGCACTACTCTCAAATGCTGATTGTGCTCCCCCAGGCTACGTGAGTATATCAATATGTCATCAATGAAGACGATGACAAATGAATCAATATAAGGCCTGAATACCCGGTATATCAAGTCCATAAATGCTACTGGGGAATTCGTCAAGCCAAAGGACATCACTAAAAACTCGTAATGGCCATATCTAGTCCGGAATGCAGTCTTCGGAACATCTGAGTCCCGAATCTTCAGCTGATGATACCTTGACCTCAAGTCTATCTTAGAGAACACCCTTGCACCCTGCAACTAGTCGAACAAATCATCGATACGAGGCAACAGATACTTGTTCTTGATGGTGATTTTGTTCAACTGGGGGTAATCAATGCACATCTGCATAGTCCCATCCTTCTTCTTCACAAATAACACTGGTGCACCCCAAGGCAATACACTTGGCCTAACAAACCCCTTCGTCAACAACTCCTCAAGCTACTCCTTCAACTCCTTAGGAGCCATACGGTGCGGTGGAATAGATATAGGCTGGGTGACTGGAGCCAAATCAATATCGCGATCTGGTAGCATGCCGAGAAGATTAGAAGGAAACACATCAATGAACTCTCGAACTACGAGAACTAAATCAATCGTCGGAGACTCTGCGGTGGTATCCTGGACATAAGCTAGATAAGCCAAACACCCCTTCTCGACCATATGCTGAGCCTTCAAAAAAGAAATAACCCGACTAGGTGTATCAACTGTGGAACCCCTCTACTCCAACCTCGGCAACCCTGGTATCACTAGTGAAATAGTCTTGGCATGGCAATCTAGGATAGTGTGATATCGAGATAACCAATCCATGCTCAGGATGACCTCAAAATCGATCATATCAAGCAACATGTGATCTCCTCTAGTCTCGATACTACAGAATGTGACCACACATGACCGGTAGATCTGAACCACAACCACATAATCACCCACAGGGGTGGACACATGATTAGGAGTGCCCAAAGGCTCACTAGGCATGACCAGGTACGGTGCAAAATAAGATGACACATACGAATACGTAGACCCTAGATCAAATAGCACTGAAGCATCTCTATCACAAACCAGAATGGTACCTATGATGACGGTATCTGAGGCAAATGCATCTGGCCTGGCCAGAAGGGCGTAGAATTTGGCTGGAGCACCGGCTGGCTGGCGTCCAGCTAGTTGAGCAGTAGCTGGCTGACCTCTCCCTGCCTGTCCTCCCCCTCTGGGATGGCCCCTACTAGCCTGCCCTCCACCTCTGGTGGTTAGGCCACTGGTGCTGAAATCATGAGTTGCTGACCCTACTGCACTGCCTTGCCCCAAAGTCTGGGGCAAGTCCTCTTCATGTGACCCGGATCTCCACACTCGTAGCACACTCTCGGTACCATAGCTTGCTGCCCTAAAGTCTGAGCCTGCTGACCCGAATACCCACTGGAAGAGCCCTGGTTGGGTGGTGGGCGATACAGACATTTTGGCACGGAATTGAAATAGGCACTGGAAGAACCCTAATAACCAGAATACCCACCGGAGGAACCCCGAATAGCTGGTGGGTGGTAAGAACTCTACGTCATCGCACTGAAATAAGTTCTCACTGGAGCACCTCGGGGATGGGGTGGTGGTGTTGAATGCGGGGGTCTACTGGGCTGACCCCTCCCAAAGTGACCTCTACCCCTAGCTGGGACACCTCTAAACTCTCCCGAAAATCTAGCCCTCTTATCCTGCTACATCTGCTCCCTAACCCTCTAGCGATAACCCACAATCCTGCGAGCAATCTCTACTACTAGCTGATACTCAGTACCCATCTCCACCTCTCGGGCCATGCCATCCCGAATAGTGGGGTGTAACCCCGCAATGAACCTCCACACTCTTTCTGTATCCGTGGGAAGTATCATGAGTGTATGGCGAGACAACTTAGAAAACGTCGCCTCATAATCGGTCATAGACATCTGACCCTGCTCAAGATGCTCAAACTGTACCTATCCAGGAATAACTGTGCAAACTGACCCTAAGTGAGGGGAGGAGAACCTGCTGGCCTGCCAAGAAGATAGGACTGCCCCTATCTACGGGCCCTGCCCTCAAGCTGAAAAGTAATGAAGTCAACTCCTAGCGACTCCAATATGCTCATGTTGTGCAGTCTGTCCCTACACTTGTCAATGAAGTCTTGGGCATCCTCATGACGCTCGCCTCCGAAGACCGGAGGGTGAAACTTAGTTCATCTATCCAATAACTTATGCGGATCGCCCTCCGCAGCTGGCCTGGACTGGGGTGCCACTGCAGCAACTGGCTAGGCCCCATCCTCGGGTAGTGCGCCCAGAGTCTGATACACTGTAGCTGCATGGCCAGGAGCTTGAGCAGTAGGGGTCTGTGCTCCCCCTCCCTCCTGTGATGTGGCTGGATCTGATAGAAATAAACCAGCCTGAGTCATAGAATCCATGAACCGTAGTATATGGCTCATGACCTCCTGGAATCCCGGTGCCGTCATATAGTCTATCGGGGTAGGCTCAGTTGCCGGTACCTCGCCCTGCTCCTCGATAATAGGATCTCCCACGTGATCTGCTGGTGGTACTACTGGAATAGCTCTGGGATTCCCTCGTCCCCTACTACGGGCCGGTGCCCTCCCCCGGCCTCTGCCTCGGCCTCTAGCAAGGGGGGGAGAGGGTCTAGAACATCGGTCGTACGTGTCCTCACCATCTATGAGGGAATAAAAGAGGGGAAATTTAGTATACCGACCATTGCATGATAGGAAATGAATAAAGAGTAGGTTTTCCTAATACCATATAGCCTCTCGAAGATAAATATAGACGTCTTCGTACCGATCTACAAGACTCTATTTGATTTGCCCATGACTTGTGAGACCTGCGTGAACCTAGTACTCTGATACCATGTTGTCATGACCCATTTCCATAATAGGTCATGATGGCGCCAGACACCATTGTCAGGCAAGTTAACGCGATAAAATATAATTAAGTTCTCCTTTTACTTATACCAAAAATAGCTGTAGCAGATTCTTAAATTAAAATTTAGACGAGTAGCAATAAATAAAGTATCAAATTATTATACAACCCAAAAACAAATGTCTACCACTATGTGTGCCAAGACCTGGTGTCACAAGTAATAGACAATTAGTAGAATGTATAAAAGATAAACTCTATCCTACTGTCTGAGATAGAATAGACAGCAAAAGTAAGAAAACGACTCCATCCGGCTGCTGAGCAGCATAGGAAGGGAGCAGCTCACCGTGGAAGTTTCGGTCTATGAATCAGGGGAGCGCACCAGACTGGTAGCCAGATGTACCTGCCTGAGATCCTTTACAATTAAGTACAAAAGTGTAGTATGAGTAAATAAACAATATGTACCTAGTAAGAATCCCGTCTAATCTCGAAGAAGTAGAGACGAGAGGTCGACTTGATACTTACTAGGGTCAAATAATGTGAGAAAAATTTTATAATAAGCATGAGTAGCACAAGTTATAAGCATTAATGAGCGTAGAATAACGTTCCTTTCCAAATATTATCGTGGGTATCCATATATATAGAGGTATATATCAAGCAGATATGAAGTCCACTCCATAGAGAAAATACTAAGCAAGAACATGCGCAAGTAATACTGAGGGACGTACGACCCGATCCAACATAAAATAAATTGTGCACTGTCGAGGATCGAACGACTCGAACCATAGATGCATCTATTACCCCACTCGCAAATCAACCATGCGACGCGGTCAAACATAATTAAACACACAGGCAGACAACAACATATAACTCTTAGAGCAGTCATTCACAGGTATGTTCAATTTCTCTTTAAAAGGCTAAGGAAAATAAGGTTCCTACCACTAGTCTCATTTAACTTAATCAACATGGTTTATACGAATCCGAATTTAAGCACCAAGTTACAAGTATATCACATAGAGCATGCTTATGGGTTCTAGACTACCCGGACATAGCATAATAATAGCTACGCATGGATTCTCGTCACCTAGTGCGTACATAGCTCCCGCATATAGTGGCAATTTATTCAATTATTATACCTATGAGGACAATTCCCTCTTAGAATGTTAGAAAGGAGACTCACCTCACTCCAAAGTGCACTTCCAATACCAAGAACGAGTCCAAGCCCTCAATTCGGCACTGAATGATCCCATACTAATTAAATGAAGTAAGAACTAGTGAATATAGACTCCCAATATCGAATCCTAGCTATTTAAGCAATCTCCCAACCATTAACACAAGTTTCCTAAAATCCGACCCCGGGCCCACGTTCCCAGATTCCAAGATTTTTCGAAGGAAGTTGTTCTCTACAACCTAAGGATCAATAATATATGATTTCTAATTACTTCCATAACAATTTTTGTGGTTAAATCTAAGTTTTATTAAAACCTTAGGTTTTTGCTCTAACCCCATGATTTTACCTTAATACTAGTGTTTAATCTACCTAAGACAATGATATTAAACTAGAAATAGGTAGCACACACTTACCTCAAGATGCTAGGTGAAGTCAGTCTCTCAAATGCTCCCAAATCGCCCAATGGATGAGTGAAAATGTGATAAAAATGACTTAGAACCTGTATTAAATGAACCTCACTGCCCAGCGATTTCCGCATCTGCGGTCCCGCATCTACGAGAGATGGGCCGCACCTGCAAAAATGGGCAAAAGAGCTAGGACAGCATCTGCAGTCTCCAAGCCGCATCTGCAAAGCCGTTTCTACGGTTCCTGGCCTAGCCTGTCCTGGGCCGCTTCTACGATGACACGACTGCATATGCGGTCTCACAGTTGCAGTCCACCAAGCCCAGGTGCGGTTATGATAGAAGCAGCAAGCTTCAGCTCTTTCTAAAAATTTTCACTTCACTCGAGCCTCATCTGGTTGACGCTTGGGGTTCCCGGACCCGGCCCGAACATACCGACAAGTATGAAATCATGAGACAGACCTACTCGAACCTTCAGAATACCCGAAACAACACTAAATCTAGGAATCACCCCCTAAAACCAAATGAATCAAACTTATGAACTTCAAGTTCTTAATTTTTCTCTAACGGGCCAAAACGCCCTTAAACTACTTGGATTGACACCGAATTTTACGAACAAGTATTAAATGATATTTCGTACATGTACCGGGCTTCGGAACTAACATACGAGCCCGATACCCATAAAATTAATCATTATTTACTTTCTTTAAATCCTTAAAACTTCAAATTAACAATTTCTAAGAAAAATTCATTACTCGGGCTAGGGACCTCAGAATTCGATTCCGGACATATGCCCAGGTACCATATTTTCCCACGGACCCTCCGGGACTGTCAAATCATGAATCTGGGTCCGTTTGCTCAAAATGTTGACCAGAGTCAAACTTGGTCTTTTAAGAGAATCCTAAGGAATCAAATGGGCATATTTCACTCAAAACTCTTTCAATTTCCGAACCAACCGTCCCCGCAAGCCTTAAATTAGATAAAGCAAGCACGGAAAGTTTTATTTAGGGGAACAGGGTTCTAAAAGCAAAACGACAAGGCAGGTCGTTACATAATAATAATTTTTCATTGATATATGCTTTAACCGAATTTAATAATTAAACATAAAACTTAATATGATACCTAAATAGTGATATGTTCTATTTAATTTTAAATTATCGAAATACTATTTCAAATTCAAAAAAGATATAAGAAATCATGACATATGAATATGAAAGAACAAAGAGATGATTGACGTATTTCAATAACAATTGATAAGAAAGTGATACAACCCATTATTTAAAGTAAATAACAATAAATGCACTTCATATATACTTCTATTAAATATACTTTCCATGAGAGAACAAATATTTCTAGATATTTTTTTTTAAAGAAAACTCTATATAAAGTCTTAAAAGTATATATAAAAATTATATATTTATATGTAGGTTTGGTTCAGATTTTTTTACTCAATTTCAAACCAAATCAAACCAAACCTAATCGGATTTTTTAATCAGCTTGGTTTAACTTTACGGTTTGGTGAAGTTTTCGGTTCGATTTGAACAACCCTAACCATATGAGCTACCCATCCACTCAATTTAATGCGTGAAGTATCATATACATTCCTTTTCTCATAAAATTAACATTTAGAACTTTTGTTAATTAATGTGTTATGTCACTAACTTTACATATAAAATAACAATTTCAATTTCTAATATGTCTCTTACGTACCGATCATATTCTAACTTACTAATAGCTATCTTATACGGAAAATAAAATTGCTGGTGTATCTTATTGAAGATTCCACTTTATTTTTAATATGTAAAATTCAGTTCTTAAAGTACAAAACTGATTGCTGCAAGTATGATCATGAACATAGGATGATCAGGATCAAAGGAATGTTGTATGTACCACGAGGACCATATTATCTATACATGCATGGACCAATACTTGTATTCCATATAGTATTGATACACAATTATAAGTGTGATGACCCAAAAGACTACATTTGTTTTAGAAATAAATTCTGTATTCCGAGGTCTTAAAAACCTCTTTCAGCATCACCTCGATTTGCATGCGCAATCCGGGCGTGTAGCCGGAAAGCCATTATGTGAAAATTAGTGAAAATGATGAATTTTAACTTTAAATGAATTAAAGTTGACTTCGGTCAATATTTTGGGTAAACGGATTCAGACCCGTAATTTGACAGTTCCAGAGGGTCCGTAGGAAAATATGCGACTTGGGCGTATGCCTGGAATCGAATTCCGATGTTGCAAGCACGAGAAATGAATTTTTAAAGAAAATTATTTTCTGGAATATTTATGAGTTTTTGGAAATGAAATGTGTTTAAAATTTGATGGTATCGGGCGGGTATTCTGGTTCCGAATCCCGTTATAGGTCTTATATGTGATTTAAGTTGAGTCTGTGAAATTTGATAAGAAACGGAATTGAAATGACGCGAATCAGACCGTATTTGAGAAAATTGAAAATTTGAAGTTCTTAAGTGATTTCATGATTTTGATGCTAAATTCATAGTTGTTGATGTTATTTTGGCAATTTGATCGCACGAGTAAGTCCGTAGGGTGTTTTTGAGGTAGTGTACATCTTTGGTTTGGATCCCCGAGGGCTCGGTGAGTTTCGGATAGGTCTCGAAAGGTTTTTGAACTTAGGAAAATTGCAGAAATTGTTGTTCTGATGCACAAGCCTTCTGTGCTTCGTGAACGCAAAGCCTATCACGCGATTGCGAAAGGTAAAATTGGGCAGGAGTAGTTTTGTTCTTCGCAAATGCGAAGCCACAGTCATGAACGCGGAGCACCGGGGGGTTGATCATCGCGAACGCGACCGGCGTCATGCGAACGCGTAGTGTAAAATGGAGGTGGGCTGGGGACTTGTCATTCCTTCTACGCGAACGCGAAGGGCATGGGGCCTATCCTTCGCGAACGCGTAGAGGATCTCGCGACCGCATAAGCCTGAGGAAGGCTGCTCTTCGTGAACGCGGTAGACCCATCGCGAACGCGATGAAGGTCTGCCCAGTGATTTTAAAACAATAACAGGAACGGGAATTAACCCAAAACTCATAACTTCTTCTTCCAAACTCAAAATTGGGCGATTTTTGAAAGAGAACTTCACCACAAATTCATAGGTATGTAATCTTAGACTCATTTTCTTCAATTTTCATTAACACCAATTAGATTTCTAGGCCTAAATCATGTTCTTAAAGGTAGAAAATTAGGGATTTGGTAGAGTTAGGGCTTTTTGTATAATTGGAGTTTAGACCTTGTTTTGGAGTCGGATTTCGAAACTAATTTCATATTTGGGCTTGTGGGTGAATTGGTGATCAGGTTTTGGTCTGAACCTCGTATTTTAACCAAGCGGGCCCAGGGTCAATTTTTAACTTTTTGGGGAAAATGATAGAAAACCTATAATTGAGCATTGGGTATGAATTCTTTAGCATTTATTGATGTTGTTAAATCAATTTGGACTAGATACGAGTTGTTTGGAGGCTAATTATAAAGGAAAAGCGGTGTTTGAGGCTTGAGTTTGCAGTGAAAGTTCGAGGTAAGTGTTTGGTCTAACCTTAGCTTGAGGGATTAGGAGTTGTGTCCTATTTGCTACGTGTGACTTATTGAGTATGACGTATGGGCATGGTGACGAGTATCTATACGTTAGTGTCAAGCATGACCGTGAGTCTTAAATTGAAATTGTTGTGTTCTTAATAAATACTACGAATGCCTAAGTTGTTGATTCTCTGTGTTGAGCAAGGATTATGATTATTCTCGTGAAAATTACCTATGATTGAGTGTTGGTGCTAGTTGAGTAAGTTTGATGTTGGAACAAGTTTGGTTATAGCTGATTTTTCCCTTGTCGGGACGTATTTACTCATACTGTCAATTCCCTTGCAGGGATAAGGTTGTTCTTTATTGATCCCTTGTCGGGACTCTCTTTGTAATTGGTGTTGAACAACATATGTTGATCGGGTTGCACGCCGCAACAATATTATATTTGGATTGGGTTGCACGCCGCAACAATATTATGTTTAGATCGGGTTGCACGCTGCAACAACAATATAATTGGATCGGGTTGCATGCTGCAACAACAATATAATTGGATCGGGTTGCACACTGCAATAGTGATAAATGATATGGATCGGGCTACACACTGCAATAGTGTTTTATGATTTGGATCGGGTTACGCTCCGTAATAGTAGATAATAAAAGTGTTTATTGGTTGGTTACGATTTCCTTATTCTTTTGCTGTGAATTCTAAATTGCCTTTATGTTCTTCTCTTGAATTACTATTGACAAATGATATTTCCCTGCAGCATATCCCCTCTCCTATCTTTACTTGTGTATTCCTGTTTTGTTTTTTGCTGTATATTAAATAACTGCACAGGTTTATTTGGTAGTCAGGTCCTAGTCTCGTCACTACTTTGCCGGGGTTAGGCCAGGCACTTACCAGCACATGAGGTCGGTTGTGATGATACTATACTCTGCACTGTGTGCAGATCCCGTAGTAGCAACTTTTGGACCATAGCTTTGGGTGGCTGCCTTCAGTCCAGTCAGAGATCCCGAGGTAGTCCTGCATGCGTCCGCAGGCCCCGACGTTCTCTTCTATCTTTATATTCTTTTTTAATTTACATTCAGAGACAAATTATGTCTTTCTGTCCAGACAATTGTTTGTAGTATTCATAGACGATCTGTGATATTGTGACACCGGTTCCGGGTAGAGATGTACTTGGTATTGTCGTACTTGTTTTTGGCTTAGTTATCAGATTACGTATTCCACATGTGTTTAATTATTGTTAATATTTCACTGTTGATCACATATTGATTTAAACTGTTTAAAAAGGGCTAAATAAAAGAGTTAATGAATATATAATACTCGACTTGCCTAGCTTCCACGAGTAGGCGCCATCACAACTCCCCAGGATGGGAAATCCGGGTCGTGACAATAAGACTGACATACTTTATTATGGCAATTAATTGTGTAATACTAGCTAAAAAAATCACATAATTTTTTGTCTTGCATAAAAAAATTAAATAAAAAAAAATAAGCCAGTACACTAAATAAAAATTCGCACTAACTTTCTTGTCTTGTATAAAAAAAAGGACAACCCAATATACTAAATAACTTTTTCGTCTTGCTTTTGGGGTATTGTCACGACCTTAGTTCGTCCTCCGTGAACTGTCGTGATGACATTTAGTCTCTACTGTAAGCACGTGATTTTTGTCCTATGTGAGAATTACTCCCAAAAATTCAAAATAAAATAATTTTCCTTTATGTGCAATTTTGAGAATTTTCGTGGCATTTTTGGATTATTTGTATTTGTCCGTGCATGTTTATTTGTTAAATTAATAAAAAATACAAAAATATGTCGCATTTGCATTTAGGATTTAATTCTACAATTAGGAGAAATTAAGTTTGTTTTACAAGAACAAAAAATCATAAAAATAATGTACGTTGCATTTTTAGCATTTAATATCCAAATTGTGTGATTTTATCGTAATTGCTATTTAATTGTGTGTTAATTGTTATTATGAGTTAATTTGCATTTTTATAAATTAATTTAGTTTTATAGGATAATTTAGGATTGTTAGAATTTAGTTTTAGTTTAAGAAAAAATAAAAGAAGAAAAAAAAGAAGCATTGGAAATAAGAAGAAAATCGGATTGGGACACCTTTTAATTTAAATCAACCAGGCCCAAACCAAATAACCCCCACCGGGTCGACCCGACCCAGTCCGCCCCATAACCCAAACAAATCCCAACCCCCATTTTCATACTTTCATTTTCCCAACCCCAAAACCCTAAAACCACCCGCTCCCCCTCTCCTCTTCATCTTCCCCAAACCACCCCCCCTTCCCCCTCACGTCCCATGGCTGCCCTCCTCACCACCATCTACTCCAAACGACCACCAGCCTCACGACGGACCAGCGACGCAGCCACACCTGCCCACCCCCCTCTCATCTCCTTCTCCAAACGAACCACCTTACCCAAGCGACCCCTCTAGCTCAAAACCACCCTCCCATGGATGCCTTTTTCTTCTGGTTCGTCTTCAACTCCAGCCATGGACGAACCACCATGAACGACCACGTCAACCTCCAGTCCAAAACCAAACGACCAGTCGTCCCTACTCCACCCCATTCCTCGACGTGAGCTATTGCTTCATGCAGCTTCACCAGTCCGTCGACCTCCAGCAATGAATGACCACGTCGTTTCAAACAACCCCACTGCCATCTCTAGCAACCACGGCTGCTGTGTCTTCTTCTTCGTCAGTCTGGCGACCAACACCTGAAGCCATCGATCCTCCAATCGCCGGAAAAACCATCGCCAAACCACCAGCTCCCTCACATCAAGCAGTGATGCTGCTGTTGTTGCTTCTTCTTCTTTGTCAGCAACTCCATCTCCAGGCAGTACGTCGAGGCAGTACGTCGAGGTTCCGTTCGAACCCGGACATCAAACTAGTAGGTTTTCGTTCTCTTTTCTTTTAGTTTTCGTTCAATGAATTCATCTTCCGCTCCTTTTCTTCTTTCTATGATTATGTTCGTGTTCCAATAGGTTGGTTTAAATTCGAACCCAGGTCTTTGTTTGTATTAGAGATAATTCGTGTTCATTTTGTTTGAAGTTCGTTAGTTTTTCATCAAGTGATTTAATGTCGAGTGTTTATGTGCTGGTCTTTAGTTTTTGATTTAGTTTGAATCATTCATCTTTGTTATGATGTTGTTTGATTTAGTTTGAGTTCAACTGATGTTGAGTTTAGTGATTTAAATCTACTTGTTTGTTCTGATGAGTTTGTTCGGATATGAATCAGACTTTGTTGTTAATTCTCGAACGTTGTCGATTAGGAGTTTGTTTGGCGAGTTTATTATGCAGAGTTTGATTATTAGTTGTCAATTGTCAGGCTTGAATTGGTTATAGCTGATATGGGTTTGGTACAGATTAAAAGGGATGTGGGTAGAATGGTAAATTGCAGTAGTTTTAGGGGCATTTTCGGGATTTTAAGTTTTTAAAAAAATGATTAATTTGAGTACTTTGTCCACTAAGTACTAATAATATTAAATTAATACATTGCATAATACATAGTGGGGGACAAGACATATTGTAGTGGGAATTAATACATTGTTTAATATAGTGGGGGACAAAACATGCAGTAGTGAGGAATAAGGTAATTAAATAAGAAAAGATATGTGGTAGTGGGAATTAATGTATTTGTTTAATATAGTGAGAGACAAATCATGTAGTAGTGGGGAACAAGGCATGCACGTGTGGGGAGAATATTTCGGATTAGTTTAATTCTTTCAAGGCTAGCGTTTCGTTATAAATAGGATCATTTCAAGACCAAAAGGGGGGTCGGAATTTAAGGGTAAAACATTAACTGGTCTTTCAATCTAAAAAAAGTGAGTAATTTAAGAACTAAAAACTGAAAGAGTGAGGTCTTGCTTTGACTACTGAAAATCAGAATTAGTGTTGTTTTTTTTGTTGAATTGAAGTTCTGAGTTTCTTTCCTTAAGAGTCTGAAAGACAGAGAGTCAGATATCGATTGTCCTATTGCATTCCTAGTTCACTTTGTTTCTGCCCGTTGATTGTTGTTGGTGTTTCTAGGATTTCATTTGGTTTGTTCCTTAAGTTTGGTTGGTTATTTGTTATTGTTTCATTGGGGTGTTGCTGGAATTCTACTGGTTTTATTATACACTGTTACTGGGCTGTTCTGTTTCCGTTACTGTTGTTGTTGCTGTGTTGTTGCTACTGCTCCTGCTAATCCTTTTCTTCCTTTTCCTTGTGGTTCCTTTCCAGGTACACATTTCTGAGATTAGTTCTGAAGTGACTTCAAACTGCAAAAAATGCTGAATTAAAAGGCTTAACAGATTGCCTATTAAAGTGTGTTCAATTAATGTATTAGAATGTACATTAGGAAATATTGTATATATTTATGCTCATCTTAAACATGTATTTACATTGTACAACTATACTGAATATTGGACTGTACTTAGAACTATTCTAAGTGGTTTGAACTATTTTTCTATATGCCTATGGGTACATGAATTGATAGATAGTCTTTACTGGAGATTATTTTGATTTAGTTTAATTAGTGAGGTTTAACTCTGAATTCATGCAAACAGGAATAGAAATGAGTCAAAGCTTGTGAATTTTTAATCATGTTAGTAATGGAGATCTGTAAATATTAGGCAGAATCAAAAATGGCCAGTAATTTCGTAGAATCAGTAGGCCCACTATATTTTAAGTTAGGATCATAGTAGTAATTGCTAAGATCATTAATCCAATAGGCAAGAGTTGAGTTCAAACAAGACGATGTAACGATTAAGTTTAACAAACTTTCGAATAAGCATTAGTGATTAAGGTTAATTCCAGTTTCACATAGTTGTAAACAATTAATTCCAACGGTTCAATTCATCTAACAATGTGGGTCTAAATTAGTTAGAGGATAATCAGTTTATTTTGGTAATACTATTTGTAAATTCCGTATTCTATTTATAATTTCAATTTTAGTAATATTCAATTATAGAATAAGGCATGAAACAATCTCCCTTTGTCTCGATTGCAATTTTCAGTTTACATTTGTCTTAATCCGATAAATAAGTAGCGGCCTTTTCAAGCATGTAATTAATTAGAATTTTTCTCTTTTTTAGAGGCGAACTTAAATAGAAAAAATGTAGTCACTTTAGGATTATCCTTTTAAAATAAACGAGATGAGCCTCGCCTAGCAAAACGCACAGATTGCGGGGCCCTCACAAATGTACATATTAATTACTTAGAACTCGGGATCGGCTGCTAAGCGAACTTCGCGACCTTTTCCCAAAAAAACAACCGCGCGTTAGTCTCTTTAGGTGCGTACTTTAATAATATACCTCCTTAAACCCCGGTGCACATTTATGTGACCCAAATCCAAATCTCAACAAAGTTGAAATATGTCTCTAACCACGGGTGCGTTGATGTGACGTGGTTCGAGATGTGTTTTCACGACGTTGCAATTCTCGTTGAAAAATAACAACAATAAAAGCGGTAAAAAATTTAAATTTGCACATAGGTTCAATATGAATAAAAAATCAGATAAATAAGCCAAATATGATAGTTGAGCGACCGTGCTAGAACCACGGAACTCGGGAATGCCTAACACCTTCTCCCGGGTTAACAAAATTCCTTATCCGGATTTCTGGTTTGCGGACTGTAATACAGAGTCATTATTTTCCTCGATTCGGGATTAAAATCGGTGACTTGAGACACTATAAATCTCCCAAGTGGCGACTCTGATCCTTAAATAATAAATCCCGTTTCGATTGTCCCTTGATTGGAAAAAACTCCCCTCCGCGCCCCCTTGAGGTGGCGCAGTTGAAAAAGGAGGTGTGATAGCTCTGGCGACTCTGCTGGGGACCGAACCCAGAATCTCTGGTTCAGGGTTCAGAATTTGAGCTAAGATGAATTGTTATATTTGGCTTTATTTATTATTTGATCTTATTACATATTTTGGCCTAAATGTGCAAAATGATGCTTTTTTACCGCTTTGATATTATTTGAACTGTACATGCAAATTGTGTCGAAACCTTCTCTTCTCACCTCCGGGGATGTGCTTACTGGTTGAGACTCCCTATTCTGTTAGTGTCATACCCTGAAATAAAAGAGGCTTGGAAAGTTTCTAAGCCGTTTGGACTTTTGGTTCCCGGAAATGAGCTCCTTCCTCAACTCGAGTTGTCCACTCGGGTACACTATCTAGAACATATACCCAGGTTGAACCTAGAATAATTTGACTTCATGCCGGATCCCTAGTAGGAACGTTTATTTGCATCATGTTGCATTTGACTTAGAGGACTCAGCACAGGGGTTGGGTCCGTCTAGGACAAGCAACCTGAAATGAAAAAAGACCATTATGCTGCATCCTATTTGTTTTGCACATTTATTTGCTTCAGATCTGCATGCTGACCGATTTCTAAAATCGTGAATTTTTGAAAAATTGTGAAAAAAAAAGAAAAAGAAAAATAGCAGTGTAAGGAGATAACTATTTGTTTTTTGAAAAATAAAACCAATATCCAAATAGTGTCAAAACCCGGCCGAAATTTTGAAAAATGAAAAAAAAAATTGTCTATTTAGTTTGATTTATTTGAAAAACAAAAGAAAGGAGTCTTGTTTACAAGTTTAGTTTATGTTGGGCGAACTGCGCGCGTCTGATTCTCACCGGATGTGAGATACGTAGGCAAACTTCTTCGGTTCCGGCCCACCATATTAAAAAAACCAAAAATATTTTTCATTACCCGCTTCTTTAGAAAGTCTTTCTTTTATACCTCAATTTTTTTTAAAAAAAATAATTCAAAAATATTTCCTTTTAATCTCTCTCAAAATCCAAAAATATTTGTTTAAGAATTCAAAAGAAAATTCAAGATTCAAAAATATTTTTTCTTTTCTTTTGTAGTATTTCTTTCATAAATTCAGAGTAATAGTCCAAAAATATATTTTTTTTGAATCTGCTAGGCAAATGCCTAGGGCTAGTTTTATTTATAACCATATAAAATACGAAATACAATGTCATGATATCCTACGAACTGAAAGAAAGAAATAAAGTTTGAACTTAACAAGTATCCTATTATCAAAATTGAGTGTTGCACTCAACATTGACGTCACATTAAGGCTATTAAACTTTGTAATACAATTCTGCATCCACGAACGTGCATGTGAAAGGCACAATGCCACGTTCCTTCTTTAAAGCATGTTGTACTTTGTTTCCATATCGATTTCCCTCCATTCTCCATAGTAGACTCACTTGCTCTCCTCGAGGTACCTTTATCAACTAGTCTTGGCGTGCAAATCCATTTGCAACTGTCGTTCCTCCATCACGTTTCAGCTGCCATCATCCGTTCGTCCATGCTGGTTGCACCAGTGCACTTAATTTTTTGCACGCCATCTGCTCGTAGCCTACATCTTCTTCTACCTTGTTGCACGACACGCCGAGTAGTCAATACAGGTTCGAAGTATGTGAGCTACACCTAGTGCCTTTTCCATGTGGTCCCTTTGCTCAACAACATGTGTTGTCTGCCATGCCTTCCACATTAAACCATGTGTGCACATTAAAATATTATTATAAATCAGAAAAAGCCTTAAAGCATGGTTTGATGTAGCCAAATCCTTCCTCCTTTGCGTGCTCATTATTCCTAAGCATTTCCAGCTGCCGTGTACACAATCAGCACACTATTTGATTATCGTGCATGGCATCTGGATTTTTGTTTTCCCCTTGCTGCGTTGATCTTGCTTCATCGATTGAAGCTTTGTGGAAGCACGTGAGCTCCAGCTACAACAGTAAAATGAGTTGTCTACCATGCCTTCCACCTTAAACCTTGTGTGCACATAAAGATTATTTAATCCTAAAGTGTATTGAAGCATGTGTTAATAACACATTGGCCTTTGTTGCCTGCTTTTCTCGAAAAACATATTTGCTGCACATGCTAGTTGTGTTTCCAATGCCATTTGCTTCTTGTTGTGCTCGAAATGAGGAGTAACCAATTTTATATTCCCAGATTCTGTTTGTAACTGAATCATGCGTGTGATATTAAACACTTTTGCACCATGCTGGTTGTATATCCAATGAACTGAAAGCACGCTTTCACCCCATGCTGGTTGGGTTGCCATGCCATTAGTCTTTTTTGTTGTGCTCGATTATTGATGTTTTTTTGTTCTTTTGCATCAGTTATGTCGAAAGTCGCATCATGGAGTGGCATAAGCAACGTAGTGGCACCTGCATTAGATAAAAGAAAGTTAGAAATACCAACCATTATATCCTCCTCCCTTAGGATTTGAATATATTGGTCGATTAAGTTATGCCTCCTGCTCTTCCTTTTCTCTTTGCTTCCTAACTCCTATTCACCTTCACCCTTAGATTTGGACATTGCAGCTTATGTTCATTAACCAACCTCTTTCCCTGTGCATCTAGATGCCAGAATTGTTGGCATTCTATTTCTCCATTATCTAAAGCATAATTAGCCAAGTGATCTGCCAGCTTGTTGCCCTCCCTATGAATATTAGTAACTGTGTAATTGCCCCCATTCATTAGTTACATCAATTCCTCTACCTGCTCAGATGTGATTCATGGTGGTTTTCAGATCCCATCCATTATTTTTTTTATAACATTGAGTCAGTTTGAAGCCATACATGAGAGTATTGTTGAAATCTGCAGAACCTTAGTGCTTCTACCATGGCCTTCTCTTCAGCTACTGTGTTTGTTGTCTCCTCAATCTCTTTCCCTACTGACTTGACTATGTCACCATTTTCATTTATTATACAAAAACCTATTGAGCTCCTGCCTGGATTTCCCCTCGATGCACCATCCGTATTAACTTTTAGCCATCCTGCACTTGGAAATTCCCACATGACTTTTGTAACCTTAAGTTTAGGAGTGAAATTTTCCATCACTTCTAATAGATCTTGCCATTTGTGAGGTACCCTGTCCATCCTCGACTTTCTCACTTTCACCAGTGCCTGGAGATTTGATGAAACTTGATAAATCACCCTGCTAGTTGTCACCGCCTCCCCATACTTCATACTATTTCTTCTTTTCCAAAGTTCCCAGACTACGCATGAGGGGAGTGCTTGCATTACTGGTTTTAACCTTAAGCACACATTTGCAGTCCAACATTTTGTGATTGCTTGGTGCAATGTAAGTCCCTCCACATCTATTCCTGCCCTCGATAGAAAATACTTCCAAGTTGTCTTTGCAGTTTCTGATCTAAAAAACAAGTGTTGAAGAGATTCTTCGTCAGGCTGTACACAACACCAACATTTTGACGGCATGCAGTAACCTACCCTTTTCAAGAAATCATCTAAAGGTAGCTTTGATTTCCACACTTTCCACATGAAAAATGCTATTTTAAAAGGCAGTCCCATTACCCAAATCTTTCTATAAGCTATTCTTGGTTCGTCTCTTCTTCTCGTATACTCCCATGCTGACTTAACACTGAAATATCCTCTTGTTTCCAGCATCCAAAAAGGCCTGTCAAGAAGCTGCATGGTTGAAGGTGGTTTTATTTTCTCCAGAATGTGTACTGCTAAGTCTTCAGGAAGTATTTGAAATAGCCTGTCCACATCCCACTCACCATCTAAGGTAACATCATGTACAATATGTATATTTTCATCAATGCCAAAGTCTTGAGGAACTAAAAAATATAGTGCCCCAAGACCTGTCCAGTTTTCATACCAGAATAGAGTCCAAAAATATTTCCTTTATTCTTTAGAAGTTTTTTTTCGAAATTTCCAAAAAAAAAGAAGTTAAAATTCAAAAAATATATATTTCTTTAGAAGTCTTTCTTTTCAAAAAAAAAAACAATCAAATCGAAATCCAAAAATATTTTCTTTCTTCTTTGTAAGTATTTTATTCGGGAAAAAAGTGTTAGTTTATTTCCTTTATTCCTGATCGGCCCGAACTACGCCGGTTTGATTCTCACAGGATGTGAGATACGTAGGCAGCCCTAATCGGGTCCAACCTCCCCTTTTGCAAAAATAGCCAGAAAATGTCAAAAATTTTAATTTTTTGTCATAGTGTTGGGTGATGCTATTTCTGTCAGAAATAGCCGAATGTTCCCAAAAAGGACGCCGGAAGGCTGACTTTCAATAAACGGCCACCTTTGGTCATGTTTTTAGGATTTTGGTCGGTTAGCTAACGCAGCCTTAAAATCTTCGTCCCCGAGGTGCTGAAAGGACGCGTTGGCAAAACCCGGTCTTTTATTTTATTTTAGTTTGAAAAATAATAAGAAAAAGAGTCAATGGTCAAGAATACCGTTTAGTTTTTTTAAGACGAGCCAGCTTCGGTGGTGTCTTAAACCGTTCTTGCCGAGATAGCCTTAGAGTATCTTTCAGTTGTCAAAAGGCTATTTTCGTAAAAGAACGGACAAGTTTGTGAAGTGTCATAAAATAATCTTCCCGACCTCAAAATTCATGTAAAATTGGGAAGGGGTCACGTTTGCAAAAACAACCATTTGGTTAAAATCGGCATATATGGGAAGGAATCTGTCATTTTATTTTTCTTGAGTTTGTATTTCTTTTGATTAGAGTATGTGGGCCGTTTGACTTTCAAGTCTGTTGTTCGTCTTTAAGTGATTCCAAAAAATATTTTATTGTTGTTTACTTTTTATGTGGCAGAACTACGCCTGGTCTGATTCATGTGGGGACATGATACGTAGGCAATCCACATAAGATTCGACCACCATTAAAAAAGAATGAAAAAAGAGAAAAAAGAAAAAAAGGAAAAAAAAGAAAAAAGGAGCACAATTACAAGAAGCCGGAATGACGCACATAACCGAAGCAAATGCATTGCCTAGTTGCATTGCGTCCTTAAATGTGTGTTTTCTTATCTGTTGAAAACCCTAACGCTAACAGGTTGCTTCCATTTTGTTCCTTTTCAATCTTTAGAAAGGTGGTTAGTTGTGGTCCTGAAAGTAACGCTTCCCTGCAACACAAAGGCAAAAGACAATGGCAGAGAACAACAAACTGAGTGGGTTGGTACCGATGCCCGAAAGCGGTTGGTTGAACAGGACTACGGGTTGGTACAAGAGGTAAAAATGTTGAGACAGCATGTGGCAGACATGTATCGGGCATGGATGACTGGGAAAGCACCACCCCCACCACCGCCTAGCTTCTTGAACTCTCTCCTTACCCAAGCACCCAACACCATAACGGATGATCCACCATACTCTCCATATCAACCCACTTATGATAGCTTTCTCATCCACCCGAGTAGCTCCATCACTCGTCAACTCTACTCCCCTCCCCAACGCTACTTCTCTCCACGAGACTCACAAAGACATGCTTCACTTTCCAAATACCCAGCTCCACAAAATGCCTATCCACCCTCACAAGCCTACCGAAAGCCCTCTGGATCAGGTTTCCGTCCCAATCAAGCATTTAGGAACGAAAGGTTGCTGAAACGAGAAAAGGCTCTCACCCCGAACGGAGAATCTTATGCAAGTCTGTTTGAAAGGCTGAAGCATGCTGGCCTGATTGAGCCGCTCCCCGGATATACTCTAGATCCACGTGCAAGAAGCTTTGATCCTACTGCACGATGCGCATACCACTCCAATGTCCTAGGGCATAGCATTGAGAGCTGTCGTTCGTTGAAAAGGGAAATAGAAAGAACGATTCACGAAGGAGTGATTACGATCGATGACAGTAATAAAGAGCATGTGAACCCTCTTGGGATATTAACTAAAGCTGAAGATGTTGAAGCGGATAGTGGTCTTGGCAATATTGATGCGAAGCTCAGTGGCTAAGATGTCGTGCTTGGTAATTGGGAAGACGCTCCATTCCTTGGTCAGCCGGAGTAGAGCTTTTGGTGGTTTATTTTGTTATCATTTCTGTTGTCCGGGTTATTTGCAGGGTTGTAATCCGGACATTGTCTTGTGTCAAACCCTCTTATCCTTCCATTTTGTCATAGTGGTTTGTTTAGTGTTGTCTAGGATTTGTTTTAGGTTTGGTCCAAGGTTGTACCCCAGTTGTTTTGCTTGTTTCGTTATACGAACCGTTTCACCGCTTGTCTAATGAAAATTCCGGTCTTTTGTTACCTCCAGTCATCTTCTTTGTTTAGTTTTTTTTGTCTTGTCTTTATTCAACGCCGATTCTAGTGACATGACATGCGCGCACAGTTTGGGCCTAATCTTAAGAGTTAATTATAAAGTCATTGGGTGATGATCGGGACATTTAAGGGAAATAGGAACAGCTTGAGATCATTTGAAGCCCGAGCCACGTGAAACTGGGGAAAGTAAAACATAAAGAAAAAACCATAAAAGCAAGTGAGAGTATCGCCCAACGGTGCTTTAAAAATGCCAAATGAAAAGGCGAATGTGTGGATATGGTTATTGAGTCCGGCACAATTAGAAGATGTGGCGAATGTTTAATTGTTTTGTTTGTGCTTGACATGTTTTGAAGATTGGAATGACGAAGGCATTTTATTCTTCTATCTAAACACTTTATCCTTCGTTAACCCTTTGAGCCTTATTGGTTTTCTTTCATACCCCTCATTCGGAATCAGTAGCAAAAATTAGAAAACACAAGCATGAAAGATAAAGAAAAAGAAAAAGAGAAAGAAAAGAAAACAACATAAACAACAAAACAACAAAGGAGAAATGAGAAATGAGAAAGATAAAGAAAAGAAAAGAAAGTGAAAAAGAAAAAAAAAGAAGAGGAATTGGGAACTACGTTTGACCTGATTCCTCAAAGAGGATACGTAGGCACCTCACGGCTCGGTCATAGTGTAACATAGTGTGCGTAGTGTAACATAGTGTAACAAAAATAAAAATCCCCAAGCAAGAAACTGGGGCAGAAGTCGTGTTTGATGTAAAGAAATCTGGTTCCGAAGGATGTAAATTTTGAACCCAAATTGATTCGTTTGAGCCGCTAATACCCTTTCTTTCTAGCCCTATCCAAAACCCCACGTTACGGTCCAAAGAAAAACCTTTTGACCAGTGTTCGAAAGATGCCAAGTCATGCAAATGGAAGTCGGGAATAACACTCTGATCCCCGACAGAAAAGTAATAAAATGAGAGAGCCTTATCGGTTAAAACCTTCACGGGCACCTTGAGGCAGCTATATGTTAAGAGAAAAACCAAAATAAGAGAGGCTTGATAGTGAAAACCCTTCGGGCACTACAAGTCGAATAAAGATTGAGAATCATACAGGAAAGCACCAGACGAAGATTGTGAAAGGCGATTAACGACGGAAGATAGGCCACCTGTGCATGTCATGGCCAATAGAGTTGGTATCCATATCTGATAGGTTTTACTTTGTAGTTTTCTTGTTAGGAGTCATCTCTTCCTTTTGTCTTTTACTCCGTTCCTTTTACCTTTGTCATTTCCTCTTCTTGAGTTTCTTTGGTCAGAACAAGCGAGAAATGATTTCAAAATTTGCCATCAGCTTTCCAATTATGCAAGACGAGATCTGACTAGTACATCAAAGTGGTATAAGTCAGGAAAGAACAAGCGTAATGAGCTGGTAATAGTCAATGTGCTTTGAGGTTCGCGCAAAATACCCAAGATTGGTCCATATCAATTGAGGTACAGTGCAACAAAAAGAGGGCCAGAGGGATTGAACCGAGGGTATATTCGATGATGAGGTTGACAAAAGGATGGACCAGTGTCAAGAAGGATATCCCCAGCAGAAATCGAGGGTTATAAGGCCAAGGCCAGCGGAAAATCAAGAAAAAACAATGTGGAAAGCAGTGGACATAATTGGGAGATTCATAGAAGACTCAAAGGTTAGGGAAATGACAGTTCACGGACAGTACCGCAAAAGAAGATATTGGGTCTGCACCGAGAAAAGGTATTTCAGTAACACAGACGATGGAAGGAGTGGTTAATCAATGAATGAACATGCAAGATCTTCAAGTGAAATCGACTGTCATGAAAATACATGAGGTCAGATAAGGAGACCGGGAAAATGGTTAAGAGGTTTGTGAATAAGGAATCGTCAAGAAGGTCGGAAGGTATCAGCCAAGCTTCAAGATGGTCAGATAATGCATAGATGGAGAATGGTTGATGGCATCCCCAGCAGGAGTATCACAACCAACCACCACGTTTTAAACTGACCAAATTTTTTTGATTTGAAGCAGGGACAGGGAATGCTACCGATGACGGAAAGATGCGCCAGAAGAAAGATTGTCAAACTGGGGCAGAAAATTTTCGTTCATTTCGAAAATTTTCGGGAAGTCTAACACAAGTTTGGTGAAAAGCGGTATCCCCAGCAGTTTTTCAGGAAAAGGCAAAACAAGTTTTAAAGAAAGCAATGTCAGGAGGAAGATAACAAGAGTTTTAAGGGATGTAGTCTTCAAAAAAAAAAAAAAAAAAAAGAGGAAGACCAGTTTTGCAAAAGGAAACAGTTTGCAGAGGAATGAAACATCAGTCTTAAGGGATGTAGTCTTTGAAGGAGTAAGATAACATATTTTTGAAAAATGTTATCCCCAGCAGTTCGCATAGAAGACAATACAAGTTTTAAGGGAAGTAGTTTTGAAGAAAGATAATTCAAGTTAGAAGGAAAATGGTTGTTGAGGTCAGGAGCCCCGCCTGAAGAACGAAATGTCGATTTATTTTTCAAAGTTGTTGTCGAGGCCAGGAGCCCGCCCAAAGAGCGGAATGACGATTTATTTTTCGGAGTTGTTGTTGAAGTTAGGAGCCCCGCCTGAAGAACGGAATGACGATTTATTTTTCGAAGTTGTTGTTGAGGTCAGGAGCCCCCCCTAAAAAACAGAATGGCGATTTATTTTTCGAAGATGTTGTTGAAGTCTCGTCTGCCTGAAGAAAGGAATGGCGATTTATTTTCGAAGTTGTTGTTGAGGTCAGGAGCCCCCCTTGAAGAATAGAATGGCGATTTATTTTTCGAAGTTGTTGTTGAGGTCAGGAGCCCCCCCTGAAGAAAAAAATGACGATTTATTTTTCGAAGTTGTTGTTGAGGTCAGGAGACCCCCTGAAGAACGAAATGGTGCTTTATTTTCGAAGTTGTTGTTGAGGTCAGGAGCCCCGCCTGAAGAACGGAATGACGATTTATTTTCGAAGTTGTTGGTTGAGGTCAGGAGCCCTACCTGAAGAACGGAATGACGCTTTATTTTCAAAGTTGTTGGTTGAGGTTGGGAGCCCGCCCATATATCAGAGGAATACATTTCAGTCTTTACATTTTAAGTTGAAGAAGTTGGGAGCCCACCCATATAACAGAGGAATACATTTCAGTTGTTAAATTTCAAGTTTTGAAGTTGGGAGACCGCCCATATAACAGAGTAATACATGGAAGTTTGAAGTCAGTAAAGCAGAGGAATACAACCTTAATCCCCAGCAGTAAACAACAAGAATCCCCAACAGAGGAAGGAAGTCCAAGACTCGATGGAAAAATAATGCGAAGCTCCCGAGAAGGACATAAGAAGTTCGAGATCGGTAGTCAAGGGAGAATACAAGACAAATCAGAAGTAAAGAAATGCCAGAGGAGTCACCGAGACATCAAAGCAACAAGAGACACAAGAGCAGGACTGAAGATCTAGATAAAATTTTGTAATTCATAGACTATAGTTTAGTCTAGCTTCTTGATTCCTTTCAGCATGGTGTAATAAGAAGGTCGGCAAGCAGTAATAACAGCATGCAACAACAGTAACATTGCAGTCCCATGGTAGTCCCAGCTACCAAAACTTCCCGAACTACATTAACCTGATTCCCTTCTAACCAGGGATATGTAGGAAACCTTTGAAGCAAAGGTTGGGTTAAATCTTTCAAAAAATTGCTTCACATGGAGTACTCAGATGGGAAAAACTCGCTCGTATCTGCTCACTTTATCTTTGCACGAAAACTCTTCGTGTTTACGGACAAAGAGGGGCAGCTGTAAGCACGTGATTTTTGCCCTATGTGAGAATTACTTCCAAAAATTCAAAATAAAATAATTTTCCTTTGTGTGCAATTTTGAGAATTTTCGTGGCATTTTTGGATAATTATTTGTATTTGTCCGTGCATGCTTATTTGTTAAATTAATAAAAAATACAAAAATATGTCGCATTTGCATTTAGGATTTAATTCTACAATTAGGAGAAAATAAGTTTGTTTTACAAGAACAAAAAATCATAAAAATAATGTACGTTGCATTTCTAGCATTTAATGTCCAAATTATGTGATTTTATCGTAATTGCTATTTAATTGTGTGTTAATTGTTATTAAGAGTTAATTTGCATTTTTATAAATTAATTTAGTTCTAGAAGATAATTTAGGATTGTTAGAATTTAGTTTTAGTTTAAGAAAAAATAAAAGAAGAAAAAAAAGAAGCATTGGAAATAAGAAGAAAATCGGATTGGGCTACCTTTTAATTTAAATCAACCAGGTCCAAACCAAATAACCTCCACCGGGTCGACCCGACCCAGTCCGCCCCATAACCCAAACGAATCCCATCCCCCATTTTCATATTTTCATTTTCCCAACTCCAAAACCCTAAAACCACCCGCCCCCCCCTCTTCTCTTCATCTTCCCCAAACCACCCCCCTTCCCCCTCACCACCATCTACTCCAAACGACCACCAGCCTTACGACGGACCAGCGATGCAGCCACACACAGCCACACCTGCCCGCCCCCCTCTCCTTTCCTTCTCCAAACGAACCACCTTACCCAAGCAACCCCTCCAGCTCAAAACCACCCTCCCATGGCTTCCTTTTTCTTCTGCTTCGTCTTCAACTCTATCCATGGACGAACCACCATGAACGACCACGTCAACCTCCAGTCCAAAACCAAGCGACTAGTCGTTCCTGTTCCTCCCCATTCCTCGACGTGAGTTGTTGCTTCGTGCAGCTTCACCAGTCCGTCGACCTCCAGCCATGAATGACCACGTCGCTTCAAACAACCCCGCTGCCATCTCCAGCAACCACGATTGCTGTGTCTTCTTCTTCGTTAGTCCGACGACCAACACTTGAAGCCATCGATCCTCCAATCGCCGGAAAAACCATCGCCAAACCACCAGCTCCCTCACGTCAAGCAGCGCTACTGCTGTTGCTGCTTCTTCTTCTTCATCAGCAACTCCATCTCTAGGCAGTACGTCGAGGTCATGCTCAGTCATATGTCGAGGCAGAACGTCGAGGTTCCGTTCGAACCCGGACTTCAAACTAGTAGGTTTTCGTTCTCTTTTCTTTTAGTTTTCGTTCAGTGAATTCATCTTCCTCTCCTTTTCTTCTTTATATGATTATATTCGTGTTCAGATAGGTTGGTTTAAATTCAAACCCAGGTCTTTGTTTGTATTAGAGATAATTCGTGTTCATTTTGTTTGAAGTTCGTTAGTTTTTCATCAAGTGATTTAATGTCGAGTGTTTATGTGCTGGTCTTTAGTTTTTGATTTAGTTTGAATCATTCATCTTTGTTATGATGTTGTTTGATTTAGTTTGAGTTCAACTTATGTTGAGTTTAGTGATTTAAATCTACTTGTTTGTTTTGATGAGTTTGTTCGGATATGAATCTGACTTTGTTGTTAATTCATGAACGTTTCGATTAGGAGTTTGTTTGTCGAGTTTATTATGCAGAGTTTGATTATTAGTTGTCAGTTGTCAGGCTTGAATTGGTTATAGCTGATATGGTTTTGGTACAGATTGAAAGGGATAGGGGTAGAATGGTAAATTGCAATAGTTTCAGGGGCATTTTCAGGATTTTAAGTTTTAAAAAAATGATTAATTTGAGTGCATAGTGGTTGTGGGAATTAACACGAATTAATACATTGTTTAATACATAGTGGGGGACAAGACATATGGTTGTGGGAATTAATACATTGTTTAATATAGTAGGGGACAAGGCATGCAGTAGTGGGGAATAAGGGAATTAAATAAAGAAAAGACATGTGGTAGTGGGAATTAATGTATTTGTTTAATATAGTGGGAGACAAAGCATGCAGTAGTGGGGAACAAGGCATGCAAGTGTGGGGAGAATATTTCGGATTAGCTTAAGTCTTTCAAGGCTAGAGTTTTGTTATAAATAGGATCATTTCAAGACCAAAAGGGGGAGGTTGGAATTTAAGGGTAAAACATTAACTGGTCTTTCAATCTAAAAAAAGTGAGTAATTTAAGAACTAAAAACTGAAAGATTGAGGTCTTGCTTTGACTACTGAAAATCAGAATTAGTGTTGTTTTTTTTGTTGAATTGAAGTTCTGAGTTTCTTTCTTTAAGAGTCTGAAAGACAAAGAGTCAAAGATCGATTGCCCTATTGCATTCCTGGTTCACTTTGTTTCTACCCGTTGATTGATGTTGGTGTTTCTGGGCTTTCATTTGGTTTGTTCATTGAGTTTGGTTGGTTATTTGTTATTGTTTCATTGGGGTGTTGCTGGAATTCTGCTGGTTTTATTAAACACTGTTACTGGGCTGTTCTGTTTCCGTTATTGTTGCTGTTGCTGTGTTGTTGCTACTGCTCCTGCTGATCCTTTTCTTCCTTTTCCTTGTGGTCCCTTTCCAGGTACACATTTCTGAGATTAGTTCCGAGGTGACTTCAAACTACAAAAAATGCTGAATTAAAAGGCTTAACAGATTGCCTATTAAAGTGTGTTCAATTAATGTATTAGAATGTACAATAGGAAATATCGTATATGTTTATGCTCATCCTAGACATGTATTTACATTGTACAACTATACTGAAAATTGGACTGGACTTAGAACTATTCTAAGTAGTTTGAACTGTTTTTTATATGCCTATGGGTACATGAATTGATAGATAGTCATTACTGGAGATTATTTTGATTTAGTTTAATTAGTGAAGTATAACTCTGAATTCATGCAAACCGGAATAGAAATGAGTCAAAGCTTGTGAATTTTTAATCATGTTAGTAATGGAGATATGTAAATATTAGGAAGAATAAAAAATGGCCAGTAATTTTGTAGAATCAGTAGGCCCACTATATCTTAAGTTAGGATCGTAGTAGTAATTGCTAAGATCATTAATCCAATAGGCATGAGTTGAGTTCAAACAAGACGATGTAACGATTAAGTTTAACAAACTTTCGAATAAGTATTAGTGATTAAGGTTAATTCCAGTTTTAAATAGTTGTAAACAATTAATTCAAACGGTTCAATTCATCTAACAATGTGGGTCTAAATTAGTTAGAGGATAATCAGTTTATTTTGGTAATATTATTTGTAAATTCCATATTCTATTTATAATTTCAATTTTAGTAATATTCAATTATAGAATAAGGCATGAAACACTCTCCCTTTGTCTCGATTGCAATTTTCAGTTTACATTTGTCTTAATCCGATAAATAAGTAGCGGCCTTTTCAAGCATGTAATTAATTAGAATTTTTCTATTTTTTAGAGACGAACTTAAATAGAAAAAATGTAGTCACTTTAGGATTATCCTTTGAAAATAAACGAGATGAGCCTCGCCTAGCAAAACGCACAGATTGCGGGGCCCTAACAAATGTACGTATTAATTACTTAGAACTCGGGATCGGCCGCTAAGCGAACTTCGCGGCCTTTTCCCAAAAAACAACCGCACGTTAGTCTCTTTAGGCACGTACTTTAATAATTTACCTCCTTAAACCCGGGTGCACATTTATGTGACCCAAATCCAAATCTCAATAAAGTCGAAATGTGTCTCCAACAACGGGTGCATTGATGTGACGTGGTTCGAGATGTGTTTTCACGACGTTGCAATTCTCGTTGAAAAATAACAATAATAAAAGCGGTAAAAAATTTAAATTTGCACATAGGTTCAATATGAATAAAAAATCAGATAAATAAGCCAAATATGACAGTTGAGCGACCGTGCTAGAACCACGGAACTCGGGAATGCCTAACACCTTCTCCCGGATTAACAAAATTCCTTATCCGGATTTCTGGTTTGCGGACTGTAATACAGAGTCATTATTTTCCTCGATTCGGGATTAAAACCGGTGACTTGGGACACTATAAATCTCCCAAGTGGCGACTCTAATCCTTAAATAATAAATCCCGTTTCGATTGTCCCTTGATTAGAAAAAACTCCCCTCCGCGCCCCCTTGAGGTGGCGCGGGTGAAAAAGGAGGTGTGACATCTACGACTAGGTAAGCCTAAAAAATGCGGAACATAAACAAAACTTGCGAAAGAAAATAACTAGAAACCAAAAGTAACTAAATGAAACAATAGTTATAATGCCACTCGGTATGTACAACACAACATTCTCCAAACCAAGTATACTATCCAAAAACCCCGAAACTCACGGAAATACAAGCCTTTGGAATATCTAACAGTTTAACTCCAGAATATCTAACAAGAAAGAAAAATACGAAAGGGCAATGTTTAACCGCTAGAATAGAAAGGGACTTCTTGGTCTGCGGACGCAGAAGATGTACCTCGAAGTCTCTAGAGCAGTCGCCTCCCTCAAGGATGGTAGGCCTGAGTAGCGGTACCTGGATCTGCGTATGAAAAACATGCGCAGAAGGAGCATGAGTACACCACAACGGTACTCACTAAGTGCCAAGCCTAACCTCGGTTGGGTAGTGACGAGGAAGGTCAGGGCCCTACTGAGGTTAAACAGAATAGAAAGATTCAACAGTATAGAACAGAACAATATAAATAAGACAGTAAAATAACACACGGTGTACAGACAACAACAACTATATAGAAACAAGGTAAACACAGAAAGGAAATACAGCTCAGCACCAATGATAAAAATCGGGGATCTCCCAGGATACCGTCCTATAATCCCATATGTGCATATCCAATGGATCTCCCGGGATCCCGTCCCGTAGTACAACTCATAGTGCGCGGGGATCTACTGGAATCCCGTTCTGTAGTCCCAAATGTAAATATCCAGTACTGGGGGAATCTACCGGATGCATTTCCGAAGTTCCATATAACTGTGCAGGGATCTACCGGGAATCTAACCCATATCCCCAAAGTAAACAGACAAGGGAGAGCTACCGGAATCCCACATCTGTAGTCCCAAAAGTGAAGACACAGCAGTAGCAGGAAGATATACAGAAATGACAAAATTTCATATTAAGGCAATAAGTGATTCTAGCCTAGCATGCTGCACAGAATTCAAGTAAGGCAGGTTGAATCAAATAAAGCAATTAAGTCACTTAGACATGCTTTCCTAAGCTAACAACATGCTTAATAGTGCAAGTAATAGAAACAGGAAAGGAAACATACTAGTAATTACTTAAAGAAAAACTAATCCTCACCTCATGTACAAGGCATTTCAATTACAAAATATACCAATCCTAGGGGGAAGGTCCCCCACACAAGGTTAGACAAGCTACTTACCTCGAACCGGCTCAAAAATCAATCTGAAACCACGCTCTTGCCACGAGTACTCGGCTCCAAATTGCCCAAATCTATTCAATTCAATTTTCATAATGTAAATAACACTTCAAGTAACTGATTCTACAATTAAAGTCTAAGCTAATGCGCGAAATTATGAAAAATTACTAAAATGCCCCTCGGGCCCACGTCTCGAAATCGGATAAATATTACAGTTTCAGAATCCTCAAACTCTCACGAGTCAAACCATACAAAAATTATCCAAATCCGATGTCAAATCCCCAATCAAAACTCAATTTCCTGGTCTAAGAACTTTTCCCCAATTTTCATACAAATTTCGAAATTAAAGGATGAATTCATGTTTAGATTAATAGGTTACAAGCAAAAAGAAGTTAAGAATCGTTACCTAATCGATATCTCTAAAAATCCGTCAAAATCTCGTTCAAATCCGAGCTCCCAAGCTTAAGTTTTGATAAAAATGGCTAAAACCCTCGATTTGAAATCTTATATCTGCCCAGGCATGCCAAATTCATCTTCGCGAACGCGAGGCCACTATCGCGAACACGATGCACAAAAGTCCGGCATGCCAAATTCATCTTCGCGAACGCGAGATCGATCCACTCGCGAACGCATAGCTTACATGGGCAAACCCTATGCGAACGCGGGACAACATCACGAACGCGAAACACATTTCAGCTGCTTCACCCAGATGCTCTACGCGAACGCGAGACCCACTCGCAAATGCAATGAATGTTTTCTCTGCAACATAACAACAGAAAATTTATTCTCTTTCCAAGTCCAAAAGTGGTCCATTGAGCATCTGAAACACCCCCGAGGCTCCCGAGACCTCAACCAAACCTGCCAACTAATCCTAAAACCTTATTTAAACTATTAAAATCTTCAAAATGCCTCAAACAACATCAATTCAACCAAAACACATCGGATTCAAGCATAAGCTTTCCAAAATCTTCCAAATTACGTTTTTGATCAAAAACCCAACCAAACCACCTCCGATTGACCTGAAATTTTGCACACACATCCCAAATAACATAGCGGAACTACTACAACTCTCGGAATTATATTCCAACCCTCGGATCAAAATCTCACTATTGAACCGGAAACTTCCAAAATTCAATTTTCGGCATTTCAAGCCTAAATTAGCTACGGACCTCCAAAACACAATATGAACACGCTCCTAACTCCGAAATAACCCAACGGAGCTAACGGAACCATCGAATTTCCATTCCGAGGCCGTCTTCACACTATTTCGACTACGACCAACTTTCCAACACTTAAGTTATTAATTAGGGACTAAGTGTCCCAAAACTCTCCGAAACTCAAAACCGAACATCCCCGCAAATAAAAATAGCAGAAATAAACTCGGGGGAAGCAGTTAATAGGGGATTATGGCGTTAATTCTTAAGATGGCTGGCCTGGTCGTCACATCCTCCTACACTTAAACATTTGTTTGTCCTCGAACGAGCATAGAGATATACCTGAAGTAGTGAAAAAATGGGGGTAACGGTTGCGCATATCCTGCTCGGTCTCCTAGGTCGCCTCCTCGATCGGTTGACCCCTATATTGAACCTTCACTGATGCAATGTTCTTTGAACTCAACTTTCTGACCTGTCTGTCCAATATTGTCACTAGCTCCTCAAAATAGGATAGATCCTTGTCCAACTGGACTAAATTGAAATCCAACACGTGCGACGGATCACCGTGATACCTCCGGAGAATCGAAACATGAAATACGGGGTGAACTCCGGTCAAGCTAGGAGGTAAGGGAAGCTCATAAGCAATCTCTTCAACACGCCTCAATATCTCAAAAGGGCCAATAAATCTCGAACTCAACTTTACTTTCTTCCCGAATCTCATAACGCCCTTCGTAGGCGAAATCCAAAATAGAACCCGCTCTCCAACCATATAGGAAACATCACGAACCTTCTGATCCGCGTAACTCTTCTGTCTGGATGGGGCTGTGCGGAGTCTATCCTGAATCACCTTAACCTTCTCCAAAACATCCTGAACCAGGTATGTGCCCAACAATATGGCCTCACCCGGCTCAAACCAACCCACTAGGGATCTACATCGTCTCCCAATTAAAGCCTTATACGATGCCATCTGATTGCTAGACTGATAGCTGTTGTTGTAAGCAAACTCTACCAATGGCAAAAACTAATCCCAAGACCCTCCAAACTCTATCACACACGCACGAAGCATATCCTCAAGAATCTGAATAATGCACTTGGACTGTCCGTCCATCTAAAGGTGAAATGTCGTACACAACTCTACCCGAGTTCCCAACTCATGCTGAACGACCCTCCAGAACCGTGATGTGAACTGAGTACCTCTGTCTAAAATGATGGACATTGGAATACCATGCAAACGAACAATCTCCCGGATATAAATCTCCGCCAACCGCTCTAAAACATATATAGTACACACAAGAATGAAATGAGCGGACTTGGTCAACCGATCCAAAATCACCCAAATAGCATCAAACTTCCTCAAAGTCCAATGGAGCCCACTAGAAAGTCCATGGTGATCCGCTCCCACTTCCACTCCGGAATCTCTATCTGTTGAAGCAACCTACCCCGGTCTGTGGTGCTCATACTTCACCTGCTGACAGCTGAGGCACCAAGCTATGAATCCAACTATATCTTTCGTCATCCGCCTCCACGAATAGTACCGTCTCAAATCCTGATACATCTTCACGGCACCTGGATAGATGGGATACCGCAAACTATGGGCCTCCTCTAGAATCAACTCTCACAGACCATCATCATTGGGTACACAAATCTGACCCTACATCCTTAATACCCCATCATCACCAATAATCACATCTCTGGCATCACTGTGACGAACATTGTCCTTGAGGATAATCAAATGGGGGTCATCTTACTGTCGCTCCCTAATACGATCAAATAAGGAAGATCGAGAAACCATGCAAGCTAGAACCCGACTGGGCACCGAAAGATCCAATCTCATAAATTGGCTGGCCAAGGCCTGAATATCTATCGCCATAGGCCTCTCTGATGCTGGTAAATAAGCCAAAATCCCCAAACTCTCTGCCCGGCAACTCAAAGCATCGGCCACCACATTGGCCTTGCTCGGGTGATACAAAATAGTGATATCATAGTCCTTCAGCAACTCTAACAACATCATCTGGCGCAAATTTAGATCCTTTTGATTGAACAAGTGCTGCAAGCTCTGATGGTCAGTATAAATCTCACAGGGAACCCCGTATAAATAATAGGGCCAAATCTTCAGGGCGTGAACAATGGTAGCTAACTCAAGGTCGTGAACACGGTAGTTCTTCTCATGTATCTTCAACTCTCTGGACGCGTAGGCAATCATACTATCGTCCTGTATCAACATCGCTCCGAGGTCAACCCTCGAAGCATCACAATAGACCGTATAAGACCCCGAACCTGTTGGCAGTATCAAAATTGGGGTTGTAGTCAAAGTTGTCTTGAGCTTCTGAAAGCTCGCCTCATACTCCTCCGTCCACTGAAACAGAGCACCCTTCTGGGTTAACCTAGTCATAGGGGCTGCAATAGATAAAAAAACCCTCCACAAAACGATGGTAATAGCCCGCCAGACCAACGAAACTACAGATCTTAGTAGCTTAGGATGGTCTGGGCCAAGTCTGTGCGGCCTCTATCTTCTTTAGATCCACTTGAATACCCTCACTCGATACCACGTGGCCTAAGAATGCCACTGAATCCAAACAAAACTCACATTTCAAGAATTTAGCATATAACTTCTTTTCTCTCAAAGTCTAAAGCATAGTCCTCAATTGCTGCTCATGATCTTCCCAACTCCGGGAATACACCAGAATGTCATCAATAAACACAATGACGAACGAGTTAAGATATGGACAGAACACAGTATGCATCAAATGCATAAAGGCTACTGGGGCATTGGTCAGCCTAAATGACATGACAAGGAACTCGTAGTGACCATACCGAGTCCTGAAAGCAGTCTTCGGGATATCTGGCTCTCGAATCTTTAATTGATGGTAACCTGAGCGCAAATCAATCTTAGAAAACACCTGTGCACCCTAAAGCTGGTCAAAGATATCATCAATACGAGGCAAAGGATATGGTTCTTCACTATCACTTTGTTCAACTGTCAATAATCAATACAGATACGCATAGAACCATCATTTTTCTTCACAAACAAGATAGGATCACCCCAAGGTGATACACTAGGCCGAATAAAACCCTTATTAAGCAATTTATGTAACTGATCCTTCAACTCTGCAGGAGACATATGATACGGAGGAATAGAAATGGGCTGAGTGCCCGGCAATAGATTAATGCCAAAATCAATATCTCTATCAGGCGGCATGCCTGGGAGATCAGTTGGAAACACATCGAGAAAATCCCGTACTACTGGAATTGAATCAACTGAAAGGGTATTAATACTGATATCTCTCACATAAGCTAATTACGTGTCACACCTCTTCTCAATCATACACTAAGCTTTAAGAAAAGAAATAACTCTATTGGGAGTGTGATCTAAAATACCCCTCCACTCAACACGCGGTATACCTGGCATAGCATGCATCACGGTTTTGGCGTGACAATCAAGAATAGCATAATGGGGCGACAATCAGTCCATGCCCAAGATAATATCGAAATCTACCATGCTGAGTAACAATAAATCAGCTCTGGTCTCAAAACCACTAAGAGCAACCAAACACGACCAATAAATGCGGTCCACAATAAGAGAATCTCCCACAGGAGTAGAAACATAAATAGGGGAACTCAAAGAATCCCGAGATACACCCAAAGGCGGATCGAAATAAGAAGACACATACGAGTAAGCAGAGCCTGGATCGAATAGAACCGATGCATCACTGTCGCAAACCAATATAATACCTGTGATGATTGAATCGAAGGCAATAGCCTCGGTACGGGCAGGAATGGCAAAGTATCTAGCTTGGCCTCCCCCTTTAGGGCGACCTCTACCTCTAGCTAGCTGAGCAGGTGGGGTAGCAACTGGAGCTGTAACCATAGCCTGAGAACTCTACGGGGCACACTATGACTGAGAAGTCTGTCACCCCTCCCAAGTATGGGGCAAACCCTCACCATATGACGTGTGTCACCACACTCAAAAAAAGCTCTGGGAGGATGTGGTGGTTGTGGCTGGCTCGGGCTAGGTCTGCTGGACTGACCTCTGAAAGCATCCCGCGTAGGAGGCGCGCTAGATACCGGTGGTGCATAATAATGCTCCTGAGGCCTAGGAGGAGCTGGAGCACTACTGGCTGCTGGGAGAGCTAAATGAACAAGACAACACATATAACCCCTACCATGACGTCCTGCAGTTGGGGCACGGGCACCAGAGAAGTGGCCTGACTCTCGAGACTTCTTGCACGTGCATACCCTCAATCCTCCTAGCAATGCTCACCACGTGCTGATAAGAAATATCCATCTCCAATTCATGAGCCATGCTAGATCTGATGCTGGGAATAAGCCCCTCAATAAACCGGCGAACTCTCTCGCGAACAGTAGAAACCAAGGCTGGTGCATGCCTAGCCAAATTGGTGTAACGGACAACATACTCTGAAACAGTCATAGCACCCTGGCGCAAAATGCTCAAACTCTATGCGCCATGCGTCCTTGAGGCTCTGAGGAACATACTCTCTCAGGAACAGATCTGAAAACTGAGTCCAAGTCAGTGAAGCAGCCTCATCCGAACTGTCTAACTCATAGGTGTGCCACCACTCATATGCGACTCCTCGGTGGTACTTCGGCGGCAGCTCACGTAGGTGCTCTGGCTGCACCAAGTGTGCGTCCTCAGCCTCTACCCCGACCCCGACTTCTGGCGACTCTCGCAGGGGGTGCGAGTGTCTGATCATCTCTGGTAGCGTGTGTTCTCATCATCGATGAAAGAATAGAAGATAGAAATTCATAATTCGTGATGTCAAAAATCTCGCACGACAGGGAATTCAAATGAAGTGGAATTTTCATAACGGTTACATAGCCTCTCATAGATAAGTACAGACGTCTCCGTACCGATCAGCGAGACTCTAATAAACCGGTTTGTGATCCATGACTCCTATGAACCTAGAGCTCTGATACAAACTTGTCATGACCCTAGTTCGCCCTCCGTGAACTATCGTGATAGCACCTAGTCTCTACGACTAGGTAAGCCTAACAAATGCGGAACATAAACAAAACTTGCGGAAGAAAACAACCAGAAACCAAAAGTAACTGAATAAAACAATAGTTATAATGCCACTCGGCATATACAACACAACATTCTCCAAACAAAGTACACTATCCCAAAACCCCGAAACTCACAAAAACACAAGCGTTTAGAATATCTAACAGTCTAACTCCAGAATATCTAACAAGAAAGAAAAATATGGAAGGCAATGTTTAACCGCTAGAATAAAAGAGACTTCTCGGTCTGCGGACGTAGCAGATGTACCTCGTAGTCTCTAGAGCAGTTGCCTCCCTCAAGGATGGTAGGCCTGAGTAGCGGTACCTGGATCTGCACATGAAAAATATGCGCAGAAGGGACATGAGTACACCATAGCGGTACTCAATAAGTGCCAAGCCTATCCTCGGTTGGGTAGTGACGAGGAAGGACAGGGCCCTCCTAAGGTTAAATAAAATATAAAGATCAACAGTAAAGAATAGAACAATATAAATAAGTACGGTAGTAAAATAACACAGGATGTACAAGACAGCAACAACTATACAGAAACAAGGTAAACACGGAAAGGAAATACAGCTCAGCACCAATGATAACAAATCGGGGATTTCCCAGGATACTGTCATGTAGTCCCATATGTACATATCCAATGGATCTATCCCGTAGTCCAACTTATAGTGCGCGGGGATCTACCGAAATCCATTTTCGTAGTCCCAAACGTAAATATCCAGTACTGGGGAATCTACCAGGTACATTCCCGTAGTTTCATATAACTGTGCAGGGGGATCTACCGGGAATCTAACCCGTAGTACCAAAGTAAATGTGCAGGGGATCTACCGAGAATCTAACCCATAGTCCCAAAGTAAATAGACAAGGGGGAGCTACCGGAATCCCACATCCGTAGTCCCAAAAGTAAAGACATAGCAACAGCAGGAAGATATATAGAAATGGCAAAATTTCATATTAAGGCAATAAGTGATTCTAGCCTAGCATGCTGCACATAATTCAAGTAAGGCAGGTTGAATCAAATAAAGCAATTAAGTCACTTAGACATGCTTTCCTAAGCTAACAACATGCTTAATAATGCAAGTAATAGAATCAGGAAAGGAAACATACTAGTAATTACTTAAAGAAAAACTGGATTCCAACAACTAGCACAATTACGCACTCGTCATATCACGTACAAGGCATTTTAATTACCAAATATACCAATCTTAAGGAGAAGATCGCCCACACAAGGTTAGACAAGCCATTTACCTCGAACCGGCTCAAAAATCAATCTGAAACCACGCTCTTGCCATGAGTACTCGGGCTCCAAATGGCCCAAATCTATTCAATTCAATTTCTATAATTTAAATAACACTTCAAGTAACTGATTCTACAATTAAAGTCTAAGCTAATACGCGAAATTATGAAAATTGACCAAAATGCCCCTCAAGCCCACGTCTCGGAATCGGGTAAAATTTATAGTTTCAGAATCCGCAAACTCTCATGAGTCTAACCATACCAAAATTATCCAAATCCGATGTCGAATCCCCAATCAAAACTCAATTTCTTGGTCTAAGAACTTTTCCCCAATTTTCATACAAATTTCGAAATTAAAGGATGAATTATGTTTAGATTAATGGGTTACAAGCAAAAAGGAGTTAAGAATCATTACCCAATCGATATCTCTAAAAATCCCTCAAAATCCCATTCAAATCCAAGCTCCCAAGGTTAAGTTTTGATAAAAAATGGCTAAAACCCTCGATTTGAAATCTTATATCTGCTCAGGAACGTTCTTCTTCGCGAATGCGAGGCTACTCTCGCGAATGCGATACACAAAAGTCCGGCTGGACAAATTCCTCTTCGCGAACAGGAGGTCCACTCACGAACGCGTAGCTTACACGGGTAGACCCTATGCGAACACGAGGACCATGTCGCAAACGCGAAGACCAACAGGTCCTTACGTTCGCGAATGCGGGACAACATCGCGAACGCAAAGTACATTTCAGTTGCTTCACCCAGATGCTCTACGCGAGCGCGATGAATATTTTTTCTGCAACATAACAACAGAAAATTTGTTGTCTGTCCAAGTCCAAAAGTGGTCCGTTGAGCATCCGAAACACCCCCGAAGCCCCCGGGACCTCAACCAAACCTGCCAACCAATCCTAAAATCTTATTTAAACTTGTACAAATCTTCAAAATGCCTCAAACAACATCAATTCAACCAAAACATATCATATTCAAGCCTAATTACATTTTTGATCAAAACCCAACCAAACCACCTCCTAATGACCTGAAATTTTGCGCACACATCGCAAATGACATAACGGAACTACTGTAACTCTCGGAATTCCATTCTGACTCTTGAATCAAAATCTCACTATCGAACCGGAAACTTCCAAAATTTGATTTTCGGCATTTCAAGCCTAAATTAGCTACAGACCTCCAAAATACAATCCGAACACGCTCCTAACCCCGAAATCACCAAGCGGAGCTAACGGAACCATCTGATTTCCATTCCGAGGCCGTTTTCACACTATTTTGACTACGGACAACTTTCCAACACTTAAGCTCTCATTTAGGGACTAAGTGTCTCAAAACTCTCCGAAACTCAAAACCGAACATCCCGGAAAATCAAAATAACAAAAATAAACTCGGGGGAAGCAGTTAATAGAGGATCAGGGTGTTAATTCTTATGATGACCGGCCGAATCATCACAGGTATGCTTTGAGTGTATGGATAACTCTAAATAAACCATATATACGTAGCATAATTTGATTCCGAGTTGATGTGGTCACTCAAGTTTTGGCAATTAGCCATCAAAATCATATAACTTTCTTTTGTCTTTCAAAATTCAATCAACTTTACCTAGTTTATTTAAATGATCATTTTTATCGAATTCTCTACTTTCCGGTGATATTTAGTGATAGGACAAAAAATAATTTTATAAAAATTATTAAAGCACTAATTTAAAACCTGGATTATTAAAATTCAACCCACCAATTTGCCCAACAAACTAATGAAAGTCAATATTCAATAGGTAATTATGAAGACACATGGGAAAATTTAAATCAATTAACTATTATCACTCAGGTTATATTCTCAACTACTTAGAACTATAGTTCTTCAACTATTTATGGTTTACATAAGATTCTAATATAATTTTAAAATTCTTAGCCATTAGGCATTTGGGATCTAAGTCAAGTGCAAGGAAACTTCCCACGACCCCAATCCCCGGTCGTGATGGCGCCCAACACGATCCTAGGCAAGCCCAACCAATTCGTCACTCACAATCCCTTATGTAGAATTCATTACCAATTAATAGGATTTAATGCCAAATTAACATGATTAGAACTCTATAGTAATAGATAAACAGTACGGAAAACCCATAAAATATCAATATAAATCCCATCGATCTGGTGTCACGAGCCAAGAGCCTCTAATACAAGTCTGTGTAGCAACCTATACATAGAGTTGTCTCGAATGCGTAAAATAAAGAGGATAAGGGGAGAAATCGGGTCCTGCGGATGCCATGCAGCTACCTCGATGGCTCTGGAAAAAGCTGAACAGCAGCAGAAAGCTCAAACTATGCCTCCTGGATACCTGTATCTGCACACATGGTGCAGGGAGTAAAGTGAGTACTCCAACTCAGTGAGTAATAGCAATAAATAATGACTGACGGAAAGAAAACTCGTAAAACACTACGCAGTTCTATATTAAAACAGTGAGAACATAAAAAATAGCAACTGAATGAAGAAGTCAGTTAAAAGTCCTTTAATCGAGTATTCATTTCATTTACTCCTCACGATAACCGAATTCATATTATACTGTTGCGGCGTGCAGCCCGATCCATATAATATACGGCTGCAGCGCGCAGCCCGGTCCATATATATATATATATATACTGCTGCGGCGTGCAGCCCGATCCAAGAATAGTCGACTGCGCTCACTGGGGGTGTGCAGACTCCGGAGGGGCTCCTTTAGCCCAAGCGTTATACTACTGGGGCGTGCAGTCTGACCCATATAATATACTACTGCGGCGTGCAGTCCGATCCATATAATATACTACTGCGGCGTGCAGTCCTATCCATATAATATACTATTGCAGCGTGCAGTCCGATCCATATAATATACTACTGTGGCATGCAGTCCGATCCATATAAATATATATACTGTCGCGGCGTGCAGCCCGATCCATAGCATATCAAATACCCTCACAATGGGGTTCTCAACCCCTCTCAGTCAATATAGACTTGGCCTCTCAGGCACACTAAGATAAGACGGGGTTCTCAACCCACACGTTACTCTTATTAGGATTTAACAATTTCTAAAGCGGGTTCATATTATGTTTATCAGTTAAGAACATGACTGAGGGTATGATTTCGACAAGAAAAGTGAGGTCAACCAATACAACTGCCCCCTAAGGGTTCTACAGATCGGCACAAGGCCTCAAACATGGCAACTAGCCCATAATATAATGATATTAATTAAGTCTCAGTCAAAAGTATAGTAGAGTCATCAAACAGGATGGACCGAGTCCAAATCCCCAGTAGTAACAGACCCCACGCTCATCATAAAGCGTGTGTCTCATTTCAACATAGCACGCGTTGTGCAAATCCGGGGTTTCAAACCTTCAGAACATCATTTATAACCATTACTCACCTCAAGCAGGCCGAAATCCTAGCTCGCTACTCCCTTTCCTCGCAAATCAACCTCCCCGAGCGTCGAATCTAAACCACAAGTAATACGTTACAATAGGCTAAAGGAATACAACCCAATTGAAAAGACTCGAAAAATATCGAAAATCACGAAGTTGGCAAAACCCGAGCCCCGGTCCCACTTCTCAAAAAATCAAAAAATTGACATCACCGGATTTCTTATCTCGCCACGAGTCTATACATATCAAATTTACCGAACTCCGAGCTCAAATGCTCCCTCAAACCCCCAAATTTCTATTTCAAAAGTCAAGCCATAATCCTTCCCTTTTTAATCAAATTTCCATGAATTTAGATGTTGAATCTACAATTAAATGACGTTTCTAGGCCATAGGACTCACCTCCAATCGATTCCCAGTCAACCCTCTTTAATACTCGTCAAAAGCTCCCAAGGTTACTCAACAATGGAGGAAATGGGACTTGGTTCGCGGGTGAAATGTTTATTAAAACCCTTCTGTCAGCCCAGATTTTACTCTATGCGATCGCATCCAAGCCTCTGCGATCGCATAGCTCAACTTTCCCAGGCCTCCAAAATGTCCTATGCGAACGCGACCCCTTAACTGCGATCGCACTACTTCACCAATCAAACCTACGCGATCGCATAACCTATTCCGCGATCGCATTGAGAAATCAGAACGGCCTTCCCCAAACATTCTATGCGATCGCAATTGCACTCCTGCGATCTTAGAGAACATAAATGTTCTGCAACACTCAACTGAAATCTGCAACTTCAAAAACCAAGATTGGTCCGATTGACCATCCGAAATCACCCCGAGGCCCCCGGGACCTCAACCAAAAGTGCCAACCCATACTAAAACATCATTCAAACTTGTTCCATAAAAACACCACAAACAACACCAAAACCATCAAATTACATCGGATTCAAGCCTAAATTTCTTAAAAATTTCCAAAATACGCATTTGATCAAAAACCCGACCAAAACACCTTCGAATGATCTGAAATTTTGCACACACATCCAAAATCACCTAATAAAGCTAATGCAACTCTCGGAATTCCATTCCAACCCCCGTATCAAAATCTCACCTACCAATCGTAATTCGCCAAAATACTAACTTCGCCAATTCAAGCCTAATTCTACTCCGGACCCCCAAAATCAATTCCGATCACACTCCTAAGCCACATATAAACCCCCGAATCTAACCGAATCACCGAAAATCATATCCGAGCCTTCTAACTCAATAGTCAACATCCGGTTGACTTTTCCAAAACAAGCCTTCCTTAAAGAGACTAAGTGTCTCATTTCCTATCAAAACCAATCCGATTTAACTCTAACACACCGAATACCGATAACGAAACATGAAGAAGCATAAACTGGGGGAAACGGGGAAGTAGTGCACGTGACGACGGGCCGGGTCGTCACATCCTCCCTAACTAAAACAAACGCTCGTCCTCGAGCGGGTCAAGAAACATACATGGAGCCTCAAACAGGTGACGATATCTGCTCCGCATCTCCCGCTCGGTCTCCCAAGTAGCCTCCTCCACGGGTCGACCTCTCCACTACACCTTCACCGAAGCGATATCCTTTGATCTCAATCTCCGAACCTGACGACCCAAAATAGCCACTGGCTCCACTTCGTAGGTCAAATCATCATCCAACTGGACCATGCTGAAGTCTAAAACATGAGACGGGTCCCCAACATACTTCCGGAGCATAGAAACATGGAATATCGGATGAATGCTCGACAAGTTGGGTGGCAAAGCAAGCTCATAAGCCACCTCCCCAATCCTCCTAAGTACCTCAAAAGGCCCAATAAACCGCGGACTCAGCTTCCCTTTCTCGCCAAACCGCATAGCACCATTCATGGGCGAGACCTTCAGCAAGACCTTCTCACCCACCATGTATGACATATCCCGAATCTTCCGGTCCGCATAACGCTTCTGACGCGACTGTGTTGTACGAAGCCTCTCCTGGATCAACTTCACCTTCTCTAAGGCATCCTAAACCATCTCTGACCCCAATAACCTAGCCTCACCGGGCTCGAACCATTCAACAGGAGATCTACACCGCCTCTCATACAACGCCTCATACGGGGCCATCTGAATGCTGGATTGATAGCTATTGTTGTAGGCAAACTCTGTAAGTGGCAAGAACTCATCCCAAGAACCCCCAAATTCAATAACACAGGCACGCAACATGTCCTCCAATATCTGAATGGTACACTCGGACTGTCCGTCCGTCTGAGGATGAAATGCCGTACTCAACTCCACCTGCGTACCCAACTCTCGCTGAAATGTCCTCCAAAACTGAGAAGTGAACTGAGTACCCCTATCTGAGATAATAGACACTGGAACCCCATGCAATCGGACAATCGCCCGGATAAAGATCCCTGCCAGCCACCCCAAAGAATAGGTAGTACATAATGGAATGAAGTGCGCGGACTTGGTCAGCCTGTCCACAATCACCCAAATCGAATCAAACTTCTTCAAAGTCCGAGGAAGACCACTCACAAATCCATAGTAACTCTCTCCCACTTCCACTCAGGAATAATCATCCGCTGAAGTACGCCACCCGGTCTTTGATTACTTTACCTGCTGACAGTTGAGACACCGAGTCACATACCCTACTCTATCATTTTTCATCCTTCTCCACCAGTAGTGCTGCCTCAAATCCTGATACATCTTCGTGGCACCTAGATGGATGGAATACCGCAAGCTGTGGGCCTCCTCCTATATAAACTCCCGAAGCCCATCCACATTGGGCACACAAATCTGACCCTGCATCCTCAACACGCCATCGCCATCAATGGTCACATCCCTGGCATCATCATGCTGAACCCTGTCCTTACGGACAAGCAAATGTGGATCATCATACTGGCGCTCCCTGATGCGGTCATACAAGGAAGACCGAGAAACCACACAAGCCAACACCCAACTAGGCTCTGAAATGTCTAATCTCACCATCCGATTGGCCAAAGCCTGAACATCAACTGCAAAGGGCCTCTCCCCAACTGGAATGTACGCCAAACTCCCCATGCTAACCGCCTTCCGGCTCAACGCATCGGCCACCACATTGGCCTTCCCGGGGTGATACAAAATGGTAATATCATAATCCTTGAGCAACTCAAGCCACCTCCGCTACCTCAAATTAAGATCCTTTTGCTTGAACAAATGTTGAAGACTGCGATGATCGGTGAATACCTCACAAGATACACTATATAAATAGTGCCTCCAAATCTTCAAAGCATGAACTATGGCAGCCAACTCTAAGTCATGAACATGGTAGTTCATCTCGTGAGGCTTCAACTGACGAGAAGCATATGCAATCAGTCTACCCTCCTGCATCAACACACAGCCAATCCTAACTCTCGAAGCGTTACAATAGACGGTATAAGAACCTGAAGCTGATGGTAACACTAATACCGGAGCTGTGGTCAAAGCTGCCTTGAGCTTCTGAAAGCACTTCTCGCACTCGTCCGACCATACAAACGGAGCACCCTTCTACGTCAACTTGGTCAAGGGCAAGGCAATAAATGAAAAACCCTGAACGAACCGGCGATAATAACCCGCCAAACCGAGGAAACTACGAATCCATGTGGCTGAGGTCAGTCTATGCCAACTCTGTACTACCTCTATCTTCTTTGGGTCAACCCTAATACCCTCGCTAGACACCACGTGACCTAAGAAATCCACTGACCCAAGCCAAAACTCACACTTGGAGAACTTTGCATAAAATTTCTCCTCCCTCAATCTCTGTAATACCACTCGCAAATGTTGTGCGTGCTCCTCCTGGCTACGCGAGTACACCAATATATCATCAATAAAAACAATCGCGAACGAATCCAGATATGGCCGAAATACATTGTTCATCAAATGCATGAACGCAGCTGGGGCATTAGTCAGCCCAAAGGACATAACAAGAAACTCATAGTGCCCATATCTAGTCCTGAAAGCAGTCTTCATAATATCTGAATCCCTGATCTTTAACTGGTGATAGCCTGAAAAAAGATCAATCTTGGAGATTACCCTTGCCCCTTGAAGCTGGTCAAATAAATCATCGATACGGGGCATAGGATACTTGTTCTTCACTGTTACTATGTTCATTTGCCTGTAGTCAATGCAAATTCTCATTGTGCCATCCTTCCTTTTCACAAATAGAACCGGTGCACCCCACGGTGAGACACTAGGCTGAATGAACCCCTTATCCAGGAGTTCCTGAAGCTGATCCTTTAGTTCTTTCAACTCCGTCGGTGCCATACGATATGGAGGAATGGAAATGGGCTGAGTGCCCGGCACCAGGTTAATACCAAAATCAATGTCCCTGTTTGGTGGCATGCCCGGCAGGTCTGCAGGAAACACATCGGGAATCTCCATCACAACTAGAACCGAATCAATGCTAGGAGTCGCAGCTCCAACATCCCTCACAAGAGCCAAATATGATAAACAACCTTTCCCAACCATACGCTGGGCCTTTAGCAAAGAAATCACCCTGCTAGGCACATAGTCAATCACGCCATACCACTTGATCCTCGGAACACCCGGTATAGCCAAAGTGATTGTCTTAGCATGACAGTCAAGAATAGCATGACACGGAGATAGCCAATCCATGCCCAGAATAACATCAAAGTCCACCATGCTCAACAGCAATAAATCAACTCGGGTCTCCAGACCCCCAATAGTCACCAAACACGACCGATATACATGGTCTACAACAATGGTATCACCCAACGGGGTAGATACATGAACGGGTAAGGCAAGACATCCTCGGGTCGTACCCAAATGATGAGCAAAATATGAAGACACATAGAAATAGGTGGAACCGGGATCAAATAAAATTGAGACATCCCTGTGGCAGACTGAAATAATACCTATGATAACAGCATCCGAGGAAATAGCATTTGTCATGCCCTGAAGAGCATAAAAACGATCCTGACAACCGTTTGATCGGCCTCCCCCTCTGGAGAAACCCCCGGCTGCCTGACCCTCACCCCTAGCTGGCGGGGCGGGTGCTGAAGAAACTGGGCCAGAAGATGAGGGCTGACCCCTCTGCTGAGATGAGCTAGCAGCACGGCGAGGACACTCTTTCCGCATATGCCCGAATTCTCCACACTCATAGCAACTCCTGGGTGCTGGGAACTGGGACTGAAGGGAACCCCTCGTGGCAGAGTGGCTAGCTGATGCACTCGGCCTGGAAGAACCCTGAGAAGATAGAGCACGAGACGAACTCTGTGCTGGAAGAGCGCTAAGAGATGGCTGACTCTACTGAGAACCCTGATAACCACGACCAGAAGATCCACCTCGGTACTTAGGTCGAGCTGACTGAGCGGGCCTAAAAGAATGACCCCGACCCTGCTGGAACAGGCCCCTCGAAGGAGCGCCACTGAACTGCCAGAACCTCGAGGCCTCTTGGCCACCCTCTTCTCTCTCTCCTGATGGCGAGCCATCTCAATATCATGAGCAATATCAACTGCATCCTCGAAGGAAATACCGAGAACTATCTCTCGAGTCATCATAATATGAAGGTGATAATTAAGACCATCCAAGAACCTCTTAATCCTCTCCTGATCAGTCGGAACTATCCATGAGGCATAACGAGCCAACTCAAAAAATTTCACCTCATACTGAGACACAGTCATATCTCCCTAGCGAAGCCACTCAAACTGTCTACGCAGCTCCTCCCTCTGAGATTGCGGTATCCACTTCTCTAAGAAGAGAGTGGAGAACTCCTGCCAAGTCAAAGGTGTTGCACCTGCCGGCCTACGCTGCTCATACGCCTCTCACCAAGTGAAGGCCGCTTCAATAAACTGAAATGTAGTAAAAGACACACTACTGGACTCAAGAATCCCTGTTGTCTGAAGCATACGCTGACACTTGTTGAGAAAACCCTGGGTATCCTCGCCATGAGCACCACTAAAAGAAGGAGGCTGAAGTCTACTGAACCTCTCGAGACGACGCTTCTCATTGTCTGGCATAACTGGAACCCTGTACTCCTGAACGAGTACCACTGGTTGAGCTGGAGGTGCCTCTGGAGTCTGTAATCCCTGCACTACCTGCTCAAGTGTGCGAGTAGCGGGGGTCTGATTGCCTCCCCCGGCCTGCGAAGTAGCTGCTGCCACTGTGGTGGCTGAAACCACCTGAGCCAGGCCTGTACAAACTGTCAATATCTGGGCCAATGTCTCTTGGAGACCCGGTATCACAATGGGCACAGCTGGTGCCTGTACTGGTGCTGCTGGAGCCTGGTCCTGAGCTGGGGCAACAAAAGGATCCACAGGTGCTGGGGCAACCACGACCGCGTCCACGGCCTCTAGTAGCCTCAGTAGGGGGTACTGGTGGTCGTCTGGCATGTCCAGTAGCTCGAGTCCTCACCATCTGTGAGAGAATGGAATAAAGAGAAATTTAGTATTCGGATCAACAACTTCGCACAACAAGAATTTCAAGAATGTGGAATTTTCCTAACAGGTTCTGCAGCCTCCCAAGGATATGTACAAACGTCTCCGTACCGATCCGCGAGACTCTACTAAACCAGCTCAAGACTCGCGAGACCTAGTAATCTAGGCTCTGATACCAACTTGTCACGACCCCACTCCCCGGTCGTGATGGCACCCAACACGATGCTAGGCAAGCCCGACCAATTCGTCACTCATAATCCCTTATATAGAATTCATTACCAATTAATAGGATTAAATGCCAAATTAACATGATTATAACTTTGTAGCAATAGATAAACAGTACGGAAAAAAATCCATAAAATATCACTATAAATCCCACCGATCTGGTGTCACGAGCCGAGAGCCTCTATTACTAGTCTGTGTAGCAACCTATACATAGAGTTGTCTAGAATGCGGAAAATAAAGAGGATAAGGGGAGAAATCGGGTCCTGCGGATGCCATGCAGCTACCTCGATGACTCCAGAATAAGCTGAACAGCACCAGAAAGCTCAAACTATGCCTCTGGGATACCTGTATCTGCACACATGGTGCAGGGAGTAAAGTGAGTACTCCAACTCAGTGAGTAATAGCAATAAATAATGACTGACGGAAAGAAAACTTGTAAAACACTACGCAGTTCTATATTAAAATAGTGAGAATATCAAAAACAACAACTGAATGAAGAAGTGAGTTAAAAGTCCTTTAAGCCGGTATTCATTTCATTTACTCTTCACGATAACCAAATTCATATTTGTACTGCTGCGGCGTGCAGCCCGATCCATATAGTATATTGCTGCGGCGTGCAGCCCGATCCATAGCATATCAAATACCCTCACAATGGGGTTCTCGACCCCTCTCAGTCAATATAGACTTGGCCTCTCGGGCACACTAAGATAAGATGGGGTTCTCAACCCACACGTTACTCTCATTAGGATTTAACAGTATCTAAAGATGGTTCATATTATGTTTATCAGTTAAGAACATGACTGAGGGTATGATTTCGACAAGAAAAGTGAGGTCAACCAATACAAATGCCCCTTAAGGGTTCTACAGATCGGCACAAGGCCCCAAACATGGCAACCAGCCCATAATATAATGATATTAATTAAGTCTCAGTCAAAAGTACAGTAGAGTCATCAAACGGGATGGACCGAGTCCAAATCCCCAGTAGTAACAGACCCCACGCACATCATACAGTGTGTGTCTCATCTCAATATAGCACCACGTTGTGCAACTCCGGGGTTTCAAACCTTCAGAACATCATTTATAACCATTACTCATCTCAAGCAGGCCAAAATCCTAGCTCGCTACTCCCTTGCCTCGCAAATCAACCTCCTTGATCGTCGAATCTTATCAAAACCACAAGTAATATATTACAATAGGCTAAGGGAATACAACCCAATCGAAAAGACTCGAAAAATATCGAAAATCACGAAGTTGGCAAAACCCGAGCCCCGGGACCACTTCTCAAAAAATTAAAAAATTGACATCACCGGATTCTTTATCTCGCCACGAGTCTATACATATTAAATTTACCGAAATCCGAGCTCAAATGCTCCCTCAAACCCCCAAATTTCTATTTCAAAAGTCAAGCCTAATCCTTCCCTTTTTAATCAAATTTCCATGAATTAGATGTTGAATCTACAATTAAATGATGTTTCTTGGCTATAGGACTCACGTACAATCGATTCCCAGTCAACCCTCTTTAATACTCGTCAAAAGCTCCCAAGGTTACTCAACAATGGAGAAAATGGGACTTGGTTCGCGAGTGAAATGTTTATTAAAACCCTTATGTCAGCCCAGATTTTACTTTATGCGATCGCATCCAAGCCTCTGCGATCGCATAACTCAACTTTCCCAGGCCTCCAAAATGTCCTATGCGAACGCGACCCCTTAACTGCGATTGCACTGGTTCACCGATCAAACCTATGCGATCGCATACCCTATTCCGCAATCGCATTGAGCAATCAGAACGGCCTTCCCCAAACCTTCTATGCGATCGCAATTGCACTCCTGCGATCGCAGAGAACAAAAATGTTCTGCAACACTCAGCTGAAATCTGCATTTTCAAAAACCAAGATTGGTCCGATTGACCATCCGAAATCACCCCGAGGCCCCAGGGACCTCAACCAAAAGTGTCAACCCATCCTAAAATATCATTCAAACTTGTTCCAATCATCAAAACACCACAAACAACACCAAAACCATCAAATTACATCGGATTCAAGCCTAAATTTCTTAAATGTTTCTGAAATACGCATTTGATCAAAAACCCGACCAAAACACCTCCGAATGATCTAAAATTTTGCACACACATCCAAAATCACCTAACGCAGCTACTGCAACTCTCGGAATTCCATTTCGACCCCCGTATCAAAATCTCACCTACCAACCGGAATTCGCCAAAATACTAACTTCGTCAATTCAAGCCTAATTCTACTCCGGACATCCAAAATCAATTCCGATCACACTCCTAAGCCACATATCAACCCCCGAAGCTAACCGAATCACCAGAAATCATATCCGAGCCCTCTAACTCAATAGTCAACATCCGGTTGACTTTTCCAAAACAAGTCTTCCTTAAAGAGACTAAGTGTCTCATTTCCTATCAAAACAAATCCGATTTAACTCTAACACACTGAATACCGATAACGAAACATGAAGAAGCATAAAATGGGGGAAACGGGGCAGTAACTCACGTGACGATGGGCCGGGTCGTCACAAAACTGAAAAATCCAATGATATAATTTATTGTCATAAAAATTATTGTAAAAATCCGATGAAACAAATCAATACTTCTTTAAAGTTTGTTTAACCTTAATATCACTTCTTGTAAAATCCTAGGCTCGTAAAAAATATTCTTAAATATTTTCTAGGATGAATGTAACATAATTTTTGATGTGAAAACTGAAAAACCCATTGATATAAATTAGGGAAAATTGTTAGGTTGGATAAAACTTAAAAATATGGGCCATTTTTTATTATAATGTGAAATCACATGTATTTTCTTGTAATTCCTGTCGAGAAGTACGAAAACCTTCGTTAACTACAATTACATATAGAACAGAGAAAATATTAAAGACAACCCATATATGTGGGATGGGTAAGGTATTGGATAAACATGTGGGTTAAATTTTTTCATGTCACTAAGTCTCACTGGAAAATACAAAATCCGACAAGAATTACAATTCAAGTAAAATAAGTAAATTTGAATGAATTTTAAAATACAAAAAAGAGTTATATGCCTTTGATGTCAAATTACCTAAAGTTGAATGACCATTTGAGTTAGCAATAAAATTAATTTTTAGAATTTTGCTAATTAATGTTTTATGTCACTAACTTTTCATATAAAATAACAATTTCAATTTCTAGTATGTCTCGTACCTGCCGATCATATTTTAACTTACTAATAGCTATGTTATGCGGAAAATAAAATTGCTGGTCTATCTTGTTGAAGAGTCCACTTTATTTTTAATACGTAAAATCCAGCTTTTAAAATACAAAACTGATTAAATATGATCAGGACCATAGGAATGTTGTATGTCCTTATTATCTATATAGCCATGGACCAACACTTTTATTCCATATATGAATACACAACCATAAGACTGACATGTTATAAAATAAAGATTATAAAGTAAAGACAAGTATAGAGAGAAACTGATATATTATTCGAATTCAAACTGATGTACATAAAGAACTGAAATTTCTTCTATTTATAGAAGAAAGGAAGCTGCTGTGTAAGCTGCTACTATACCAGATATGGATAATCTTCTACTGAGAGCAATGTTTATCCATAACGGAATACTGAAAAGATAAGCTTATTATACCCAGTATGGATAATCTTTTACCGGGGATAATATTTATCCATAACTGGGTACTAAAAGGATAAGCTTATTATATCCGGTATGGATAATCTTCTACCGGGGGTAATGTTTATCCATAACTGGGTACTGAAAGGATAAGCTTAATAAATTCGGTATGGACAATCTTCTACCGGGGGTAATGTTTATCCATAACTGGGTACTGAAAGGATAAGCTTATTATACCCGGTATGGATAATCTTCTACTGGGGGTAATGTTTATCCATAACCGGGTACCGAAGTGATAAGCTTCTTCAGGAAGCTTATTTCCAATATAGTACTAAATAGATAAACATATTTACGGTGGAGTCCCATATGGATAAGCTTCTTCAGGAAGCTTTTTTACAACGGAGTACTAAATGAACATCCATAATATAATATATTTATAACACTCCCCCTTGGATGTTCATTAAAAGATAATGTGCCTCATTAAAACCTTACTAGGAAAAACCACGTGGGAAAAAATCCTAGTGAAGGAAAAAGAGTACACATATTTAGTAATACGCATTGCTGTTTGCCTCATTAAAAACCTTATAAGGAAAACCCTGTGGAAAAAACCTTAGTAAGGGAAAAAGAGTACAACGCGCATTTTACTCCCCCTGAAGAAAACCTTATTTCAAATAATTGAGTCTCCGCATTCCAATCTTATATACCATATTCTTAAAAATTAATGTTGGTAAAGACAATCTGCTGGATTGTCACTTGAACTAATTTGATGCACATCAATGTTACAATTTTCCTGAAGATCATGTATGTAGAATAATTCTGGTGAAATGTTCTTCGTTCTATCTCCTTTTATAAATCCTCCCATTAATAGTGCTATGCATGAAACATTGTCTCTGTATAATATTGTGGGTCTTTTATCACATTCTAACCCACATGTTTCTCGAATGAATCACTGATCTCAATCATATGCACTCCCTGCTTGTGAAATCGAGTTTTATGGGTATCGGATAAATAACTTGCATCTGCATTATCAATACGATATGCACCACTTTTGTTAGCATTAACAAGATAATAAGTGCACCATCTACACCGAGATAGTGTATTTCAGGACCAAGGAGCTCCTCATCCTCTTCTAGAGGTTGGAACAGATTCTTATTCACTTCAAGTGATTGAATATTCATTGTTGTACTTAAAGGGTACACTTTGTCCATGTAAAAGTATTTTTAAGACCCTCTTGGAGCTCTTCCGGAGTTCCAATAAGATTTATGTCACCAACATAAACAGCAAGTGTAACAAATTTTGATGACATTTTCTTTATAAAAATACATGGACAAATAACATAATTTATGTAACCTTCTTTCAGCAAATATTTACTGAGGCGATTATATCACACGCGCACAGATTACTTTAAACCGTACAAAGATATTTATAATTTGATCGAGTACATTTCTCAAGACTTTGAATTATATGATTCGAGCAGTTTCAATCCTTCAAGGATCTTCATATAGATTTAGCCAAATAAGTCATATAAGTTAAGACTTGTATCTAAATGGTATGACATCTTCAAGTGTCTGGACTGCTAGTCCGATCCTCACAATCTTTTACAAGATTGTGCACTATATTATATTAAATATATCGTCGACGATCATTTTGTGTCAGTTCCGAAGCGACATAACTTGTGGAGATCTCATCACTTTCTTTATTTTCAGGTACCTGAACTTTTTCGGGAGTTTCATGAAATGTTATGTCGCGGGCTCTTCTAGAGCTTATTTCCTCCTCATTATGATCATTTTTATCATTAGCTCCTACTATTTTTCAAGGATTGTTACCTTTGGAACCGATTGGTCTATCACGCTTCATGCGTACAGTAAACTCTATCCTTCAGGAACTTTAATTTTAATAGGAGCATTTGCAGCTGAAATATGATATTTAATTTTGGATCAGCAAATGCTTCTGGCATTCGACTTGAATTATCTTTTAAGTAAGGATCATGATAATTCGATTCATATAGCATATTTTTCAACTGTTTATTCCATTCCACAAATGTTAGAAAAACTAACATATATCCCCAATCATCTTTGGGAAACATATCTTTGTGTATTATGGTAGAAAAATTAACCATATACCACGCAACAAAAGATAGTAAAAATATTTGGTTTCTGATCCTAAACCAATTGTGAAGGGAGGACTTATCATATATTGTTGATATGATGCATACAAGTGTTGCTATATGCAATTTAGAAAATCTTAGACCAACACATGAAGCTTTGTTGTCATAAGTAATGGTTCAGCCATTAATAAGAGGTATTCAATGCTAAACTAACTTGGATATAAACCAGCATTATCAAGATGAACTGTCTTGATTTCATAATCTGAAAATTATGCTCTTAATCGAGAAAAGCAATTCCAAATGCCAAACTGCAGGTTGACAATAATTACACATGTAACCATCTCATATATGCACCTATAAGTGGTTCACATGATAGGTGAACATGCCCATATTCACCTTTTATATATTTCAAAATCAGGGGTCTTAGTCCCAACTTTAGCTGGTATAATCAATTCATTATGAGAACAAGCAACACATGAGAATTCCTGAAGAATCTTCTAGTTCTTTAGTATATGCTTATGTGAATTCTCAAATAGCTCGTTTAAAAATGGCAAATGAAAACTTCAAGTTTATCATGTCATGTGCTATCTCTTAGTAAACTTCTGGTTTACTATGGCATAAACTTTTGCTTTAGTAAACTTCTGGTTTACTGTAATACATGATATAGTACAAATTAAAGAATAAGGCGGGTACCTTCTCACATACATATTATTTTACCCCCTATGATTGTGGAAACGTAAAGATTATCAATCTTCCAATCATTTGTAGTCTCAATATGATAGCCATTTGTATTAGTAAACTTCAGGTTTACTACAACATATGTTTTGACCATAATCATATAATATGAATGACATATTTGCATATAAGCTCTTCGAGAGCCTTCATTTATTATCCACAATCTAATATTCATCTGGCGCTACTGGTGTCATGTATTCTTTAGGCAAACATTTAGTTCTTCGGGAGTTGTTGATACATTTTGTACTATCAAATATTGCTCAGACATTGTTGGTGTCATGAGATAAAATCACAATCAAATAAACAATGTAAAACAATTGTTTAAGCACACGAAAACTCCTTTTCATAATGTTTTTCCACTTCATGAGGAAATTTCAATTGTGTTACTTCTTCAGGAGCAAATTTAAAATACGAAATATTGAGTATATATTCTCTCAATTATATTAACTCTTCTGGAGGTGAATTGTAATGTATTCACATCAAGAGCGCGTTCATATTTACCCGACTTATTAGTATTGTCACATTCACTTCAGGGAATGAATTAATATTATCAAAAGTTCTCATCCTTCAGGAAATCGAACATAATTATCTGAATGCGCATTAATCACATCAAATTGTGATGCCTCAACCTCTTTTAAAATATTTACTACTTCAGGAGCAAATCGAGGCGTGCATTTAGTATAGAGAATATTTATGTAGCTTATCTTCAATTGTAATCATAGAAAGCCTAAATTATCACTTCTGGTGATCATAGGCATATACCACTTCTGGTAGTTAACAAAATATAATTACAATGAGATATACGAAATATAACCACTTCTTGTGGTTGTATATTTCTTGCAAACTCTGCTAGAGTTTAAGTTGATCTAATAATGTTATCCATATTCTTCAAAATGACATAAACAAGATATATTATAGTAAACATCATTATCAAATCATAATTTTTCTTTATGACAACAATTACATAACTATACTATCTACTACAAATAACAAAAATTAAAATATTTACATTTCTACAGATTCACCACCGATTACATGACTTGTTTCTCCTTCTGGGAGTGCAAGGTAATCAGTTACATCCAAATGCATGAAGTCTAAATTATCTTCAGAAATAAAATTTGTTTCAGCATTTTTATCTATCTTCTTTAGGGAGGCTTGATATAGCTCAACCAGGTGCTTTGGCGTACGACAGGTACGTGACCAATGCCGTTTTTCTCCATATCTATAGCATGCATTTTCTGCATTTGGTGCTTGCACCGCTTCATGCTTTTGTTCCTTCCTTTTCCACTGCTGGTGGTGAGGAGTGTTCTTTGGTTCATTATTATTACCATGATTAGAGTTTCTTTCCCGACCACGACCATGACCACGAATGGGGCCACGACCTTTTCCACGTTTAGCCTGGTGGAAGTTCGTCTCATTCACTTCAGGGAATGGACAAGAACCAGTAGGTCAGCATTCATGATTTTTCATTAATAGCCCATTATGTTGCTCGGCTATAAGAAGATGTGAGATAAGTTCAGAATACTTTTTAAATCCCATCTCTCGATATTGTTGCTGCAGGAGAATATTCGAGGCATGAAAAGTGGTGAAAGTTTTCTCCAACATATCATGATCAGTAATATTATCACCACATAACTTCAATTGGGAAATAATTCTGAACATAGCAAAATTATATTCACTGATAGATTTAAAATCTTGTAGCCTTAGATGAGTCCAATCATATCGTGCATGTGGAAGAATGACCATCTTCAGGTGGTCATATCTATTTTTCAATTTATTCCACAGTATGACTGGATCTTTAACAGTAAGATATTCCATTTTCAAGCCCTCATCAAGGTGATGGCGTAGGAATATCATTGCTTTGGCATGGTCTTGGTTTGATGCCTGATTTTTGTCTTTGATGGTGTCTGCCAGACCCATCACATCAAGATGAATTTCAGCATCAAGCACCCAAGACATGTAGCTTTTGCCCGAATTATCCAGGGCTACAAATTCAAGTTTAGAAAGATTTGACATTATTTAGGAAAAGAAAGTTCTTACCTCAGATACTTTCAAAATATTTGCTCGAGATGGCAGAGTCTCGTGCTGATAACATGTTATAAAATAAAGATTATAAAGTAAAGACAAGTATAGAGAGAAACTGATATATTATTCGAATTCAAACTGATGTACATAAAGAACTGAAATTTCTTCTATTTATAGAAGAAAGGAAGCTGCTGTGTAAGCTGCTACTATACCAGATATGGATAATCTTCTACTGAGAGCAATGTTTATCCATAACGGAATACTGAAAAGATAAGCTTATTATACCCGGTATGGATAATCTTCTACCGGGATAATATTTATCCATAACTGGGTACTAAAAGGATAAGCTTATTATATCCGGTATGGATAATCTTCTACCGGGGGTAATGTTTATCCATAACTGGGTACTGAAAGGATAAGCTTATTATACCCGGTATGGATAATCTTCTACCGGGGATAATGTTTATCCATAACTGGGTACTGAAATGGTAAGCTTATTATACCCGGTATGAATAATCTTCTACCGGGGGTAATGTTTATCCATAACTGGGTACTGAAAGGATAAGCTTATTATACCCGGTATGGATAATCTTCTAATGTGGGTAATGTTTATCCATAACCGGGTACCGAAGTGATAAGCTTCTTCAGGAAGCTTATTTCCAATATAGTACTAAATAGATAAACATATTTACGGTGGAGTCCCATATGGATAAGCTTCTTCAGGAAGCTTATTTCCAATATAGTACTAAATAGATAAACATATTTACGGTGGAGTCCCATATGGATAAGCTTCTTCAGGAAGCTTATTTACAACGAAGTACTAAATGAACATCCATAATATAATATATTTATAACATGACATACTTTATTATGGCAATTTACTATTTGTGTAATAGTAGTCAAGATGGCGAGCCTTGGAGCAACGATAAAGTTATTTCCGTGTGACCTATAAGTTACAGGTTTGAGCCGTGGACAGAGGCGGATCCAGTGTAAGAGTTTCGGATTCAATTGAACCCATAACTTTCGATGCAGAGTAGAAATTTATGTGTAAAAATTCATTAAAATTGTAAAAATAATAGATTTGAACCCATAATTTAAATATATAATGGGTTCAATGTTAAAAATCTTAAAAATTGAACCCATAGAATTTAAATTCTAGATCCGCCTCTGTCCGTGGAAGTAGCCACTAATGCTTGCGTTAGGTTATGTTGTCTACATCACATTCCTTGGGATCCTCCTTCACCCGGACCTTGCATGAATATAAATGCCTTGTGCACCGGGCTGCCTTTTTTTAAATACTAGCTAAAAAATTCACATGGCTTTTTCGTCTTGAATGAAGGGTAACCTGGTGCAATAAGCTCCTATAACATTGGATCTTATGTATGAAATCTTATTTTTAAATTTTTGCAAAAGGCTATTTCTGCAACTTAAACCTATGACCTCCTAATCACGTATAAGGCGACAATATTTGATTTTGCGCGAAGGGTACCCTTTACTTTTTCATCTTGCATAATAAATAATTTTATTTTTCTGATGAACTAAATAAAGTATGAACCAGAAATTTCCAAAATCAGTACTATCTTTAATATTGTTATGTGGTTCGTGTACCAGTCCAAGCATCTTATTTCCTATTTCTGGCAATACAAAAGGATTGAGGGGTTTGCATCTATACCCGTTTTTTGGGTCACATTTTAATTAATATATTTTTTGCAAAAAAAATTGCAAGTGAACTCACTTTTCGCGTAAACTTCAGGCATACGGGCCTGATATAGCAAACGTAATGACGCAAACTTTAGCATTCTAGTAGATGGGCCTGGAGTTGTTTGTAATTGCTGAACTTAAGCATTCTACTAGCTGAAGTTTCTTTCTCTATTTGGTGAACTTCAGCATGTTTTAGCTGAAGTTTTGTTCTGGATTCAATAGTTTTGTCGTAAATCTTTTTCAAAAACTTCAGCAAAAGATGCTGAAGTTATTTAATTCATTTGTAAAAACTTCAGCACTAAATAAGCTGAAGTTTTGTCCTAGATTCATTAATTTTGTCATAAAGCTTTTTCAAAAACATCAGCAGAAGATACTGAAGTTATTTAGTTCATTTGTAAAAACTTCAGCACTAAATAAGCTGAAGTTTTATCCTGGATTCATTAGTTTTGTCATTAGGTTTTTTCAAAAACTTCAGTAGAAGATGCTGAAGTTATTTAGTTCTTTTGTAAAAACTTCAGCACTAAATAAGCTGAAGTTTTGTCCAGGATTCATTAGTTTTGTCATAAAGCTTTTTCAAAAATATCAACAGAAGATGCTGAAGTTATTTTGTTCATTTGTAAAAACTTCAGCACGAAATATGCTAAAGTTTTTGTCCTACAGTCGTACTAGATGATGTTTCAAAGCTTCAACATAATAGTTCAACTTTCAAAGCTTAGTGTAAGAATTGCATCAATAAAGCCGCAATCAACTTGTTGTTTTGTAACAACCCGACCAGTCGTTTTGAGTATTTGCACGTCGTTCGCCAATTCTCGGGCATGTCTAGCCCTGTATGATGTATTATGACTTATGTACTTTGTTGGATTTGGTTTTCAGGTTAATCATAATAGATATGGAAGGATAATTCTCAACTTGAAGCTTTAAATTTGAAAGGTTTGACTCAGTCTTGACTTTATAATGTTCGATCTCGGATTCAGATTGTTATAATTTGGTTAGCACTGTTGGGTGATTTTGGACTTAGGAGAGTGCCTGGAATGGAATTTGGAGGTCCGTGGTAGATTTAGGCTTGAATTTGTGAAATTGAAAATTTGGCATTTTTTGGTCGGTAGTGGAAATCTTGATATCGGGGTCGGAATGGGATTCTAGAAATTGGAGTAGGTCCGTTGTGTCATTTGTGACGTGTGTACAAAATTTCAGGTTATTCGGATGAGGTTTGATAGGTTTTGGCATCATTTGCGGAATTCAGAAGTTTGGGAAATCCTTTGGCTTGAATCCGAGTGTGATTTGATGTTTCGATGTTGTTTTACGTGTTTCGAAGATTGGAATAAGTTTGAATGGTGATATGTGACTTGTTCGTATGTTTTGTTGAGGTTCCAATGGTCTCGGGATGATTTTGGATATTTTTCGAAATGTTTGAACTTGAGAAATTGCAGCTGGTGTTGCTACTTCAGTCATATCCGCACCTGCGGATTGGGGACCGCAGGTGCAAGCTCCACAAGAGAGGAAAAGAGGCACAGGTGTGAGCAGGACCGCAAGTGTAGATTGGTAAACCGCATCTGCGATGCCGCAGGAGCGGTATGGCGACCCCAGATGCGAGGGTTGTGATGTTAAGTTAAATCCATAGAAGCGGATATTTTCCTCAGAAGCGAAGGTGCGCTTATGGGATTGAAGGTGTGGAATCCCTGGGGCAGAAAGTATATAAGCTCCCCTTCGTGAATTTTGGTCATTCTTCCACCATTTTTGGTTGATTTTGGAGATCCAAGTAGTGATTTCAAGGGGGAATCAAGTGTTTTCAGTGAGGTAAGCTACTTGGACCTTGTATCTTGTGTTTATGGAAATTATTCCCTTGATTAATGAGGATATTATTGGGAAAATTTGAGAAGACATTTGGAGATTAAGGCTTGAAATTGAAGAGTTTAAATTGGGAATTTGATGGGCCATTTGAGGTCCGATTTTGATGAATTTGGTATGTATAGACTCGGGAGTGAAAGGAGTTTTTAGTTTTGTGATTTTTGTGGGATTCCAAGACGTGGTTCTGGGGGCCGGGTTTGAGCAAATTTGGGATTTTGGGACTAATTTGATAATTTTCGTATGGGTTTTGTTGCTTTGGCATGTATTGATGATATGATTATGATTTTGGATAGATTTGAGGTGATTCGAGGCCGAGTCAAGAGGCAAGAGCATTTCGGAGTAGATCTTCGTCCGATTCGAGGTAAGTAATGATTGTAAATCTAGTTTTGAGGGTATGAAACCACGAATTTCACATTGTTTCACTACTTTGAGGTGACACACATGCTAGATGACGAGCATGGGGGCATGCACCGTTGGGGATCGTGACTTCGTCCATCCCGTACGACTATTAAGTTGCATATTTTGACTGAAAATTATTTGATACTATTGTGCTTTGGAAAGTATTAGTATGTTTTGGGCTGAATTCCATATTTGGGCCTCGTGCTTGGACCCTTAGGGGCTTTTTACTACTACTCCTCACTGTTTTGATTTAACATCTGTACTCAGTCATGCTATATTTTACTGATTTCATAACTCAGTCTTATTTACTCTATTTGTTATACAAAATGATATTTTGGGTTGAGCACCCTTTTCACCGTTAGCCCTAGTGGCTTGAGTGGTTTCTGACTGAGTAAGGACGAGGGTCTGTGTTGTGACGATATTATGGGATCGGGCTACACGCCGCAACAGGTTGTTACTGATTCATGATATTGTGAGGCCGAGGGCTTGATTGATTTATGACACAAGGTGGCTTGATGTTATGAGGCCGAGAGCCTGACTAATATATGCCACGAGATGGCTTGTTATAGCACTTGGGCTGTAGGAGCCCCTCTGGAGTCTGAACACCCCCAGTGAGCGCGGGTATCCAGAGTGAGTGATATGATGTTGCCTGAGGTGCTGGTCTTGATCATGTTGTGCCCGAGGGGCTGATTACGAGTGACTGTAATGTAGTCCGAGGGGCTGATTCTGATTGATGTTATGCCCGAGGGGCGGTTTATGATACATGTTTTGCCCGAGAGGCTGTATACGAGTGTGTTTTGCCCGAGGGGCTGATTACATTTTCACTATTTTATCACTTCATTTGAAAAATTGTTGAAAGACAATTTCAAAGGATTTTTACTGAAATTGGATTTTTAACAAGACGATTTTATTTATATACTATTTTGGAAACATATTGTACTTACTGTGGTGTTATAATGTGGATTATGTATTTTCTTATTGCTCAGTCTCTATTTACTTTCATTACTTACTGAGTTGGCGCACTCACATTACTCCTTACACCTTATGTGTAGATTCTGAACCCGTTAGCGGGTGTTGATTACTTAGTGGCAGGTCCATCGGAGTTAGTAAGGTAGCTTCCTTGTGTTCGCAACCTTCCTCTTCTCCCTTTCATCTTCATTAGGCTATTTTAGTATTTTCCAGGCTGGGGTAGTCTTCGTTGTATTTAGACCTTAGTAGATCCTCGTGACTTATGACACCCCGATGTCGGGTTTGTATTTTCTTTCCGCATTTGTTATTAGACTCATGTTATGGAATTTTTATCAATTAATAGCTTAAAAATGTCTTTTATGAAATACTGGTTTAATTTGGGATTTTTGTCAGCTAACCTAGTTTCATGATAGGCACCATTATGACTGGGTCGGTTTTAAGGTCCTGACATGTTTGATATTCCATTCCTGGATCAATATGAATGTCACAACCCAAAATCTCTCCGAAGGAGTCGTGATGACACCTAGTCTCTAATCCAGGTAAGCCTAGAATTAAGAGAAATAACATTCATATTCCCTAACTTCAAATTAGATAACTCAGAACACTTACAATTTCAAAAATCGGTAGTAAAAGTCATAAGCCTTTCTAGGAGTATTTATACATAATAAATACATCGCAGTTCCGGAACAAAGGAAACAATGGAAATAAGTACAAATGAATGTGACTCCGAGGTTTGCGAACGCAGCAACCGGTTTACCTTGAGTTTCCACCATGACGATCCACGCAGCTATTATCGATCAAATACCTGGATCTGTACAAAAATGTACAGAAGTATAGTATGAGCATACCACAATGGTGCCTAGTAAGTATCAAGACTAACCTCGGTGGAGTAGTGACGAGGAACAGTCAAGACACCTACCAGTCGAATAAATTGAACAGGATATGATAATAAACTATCAAGATAAAGATAACAAAGTAATAACAACAACAGGGAGAAATGAAACTACAAATATTAGAGATAATAAAGGGAAATACGGATGGAAACAAAAGATAACCAAGTAAATTAACATTAACTTAGCTGGGACACATACAAGTAAAAATGTGCTCCAATAAAGAAGGCGATATTAACTCAATCAATCACATCATTTCTGATACAGAATTCCGAATCCTCGATGTCTCATATTATAACCTCAATTTCCAAACCTTTAGCACACATGGCACCTTGTGCCCACATATTTCTATCTCACTTTGCACAACAACATCCTCGTGCTACCCAATACATAATGTCCATAAGAAATGCAATTAAGATATTCATGGAGTCTCATTTATACAACATAAGGTAAATTACAGTTTCTAAACCAATTAGGAAATTAGCAAGAAAGATGAAGTTATTTTTAGAAATCGTTGAGTGAAGAAAATACTCTTTTCAAATAAAAATACAACATCGAATAAATTGTCGCATTTAATATAGGTTTTTATTAAATTAACACTTAATAGAAATTCCTTTTTAAATAAAATAAAACCTCAGACAGTTTAACAAAATTTAATTGAGAAACTAATTGAAATAAAAATATAACAATTATTGAAATTTGAAATATTGAAATGTATATATAATTACGTCGAGTTCAAATTTAAAAGTCATACAAAGTAGCTTAATATTAATTCCTTTATTTTAAATCACTATATTACTAACAACTTAGCAAGACAGTAGAAAATGATTCAACGTATTAAATTTACTTTAAAAATTAATTCGCTAGAGTAATAGTTTCAGGATAAAAATTCAAGGAACAACGTCAAGAAAATAACTCAATGTCAATTACCCGATCCTCAAAACTCAGTGGAACCCGAAATATAAATTATCAAAGTCTTGAACAAATAAACTAGGTCTTATCAGTATCCAGCTATAACCAATCCCCAAGTGAAATGTAAAACTACCGAATAACTTGCACAGTTAGAGAGGAATACATAAACACATATATTGATGCGGCGCACATCCCGATCCTACTAATCCTCTCTTATTCCTCCGTAATAGTTACAATAAGAGTAAATAGTATATATATGTTGTGGCGTGCAAGCCGATCCCACAAATTCTCCCTTATTCGTCCGGAACAATTAAAATAAGAGTAAAGTAAATAATATATATATATATATATATAATTTGCGATGCGCAATCCGATCCCATCAGTCCACCCTTATTGATCCTCAATATATCACCCTTATTTCTCTTATTGCGGCGTGGAACCCAATCCCACCTATCCACCCTTATTACTCCTATTGCGGCGTGCAACCCGATCCCACCAAACAATATCAATTCTCCCTTGTTCGTCCTCAATATATCACCCTTATTGTAATGACACGACTGGTCATTTTACTTTTTAGAACCCCGTTCCCCTAAATAAAACTTTCCGCGCTTGCTTTAACAAATTTACGACCTGCGGGGTTGAAATATGCTAATTTGATTCCTTAAGATTTTCTTAAAATGCTAAGATTGACTTTGGTCAACATTTTTAGCAAACGGACTCAGATTCATATTTTGACAGTCCCGGAGGGTCCATAGAAAAAATATGAGACCTGGGCGCATGCCCGGAATCGAATTCCGAGGTCCCTAGCCCAAGTAATGAATTTTTATTAGAAATTGTTAAATTGAAATTCTAAGAATTTAATGAAAAGGAATAATGCTTGATTATGTTGGTATCGGGCCCGTATGTTTTTTCCAGAGCTTGGTACATGTTCAATATAATATTTTAGTCTTGTCTATGAAATTTGGTGAGAAACGGGACTAATTTGACGTGATTCAGACGTCCGGTAGTAAAGATAGGAATTTGAATGTTTTTAAGGATTTCATGCTTTTTGGTGTTCAATCTGTGGTTTTAGGTGTTATTTCAGCGATTTGATCGCTCGAGAAAGATTTTACAATATTGTTGGACTTGTGTGGGTGTTCGGAGTGGAGCACCAAGGTCTCGGGTGAGTTTCGGGCATTGGTTGGGGGTGGAAAACACCCCAGTTTTCTGGTGTTTATATGAGAAATTACAGGTCTCGCAAATGTGAGGAATTTGTTTGCAAAAGCGACCTCGCATTTGCGAGGAAACCATCACAATTGCAATGAAGGCAGTATGTGGGCAGCGTCGCATTTGTGACAATTGCACCGCAATTGCGAACCCTGCAGGGTCCGCATTTGCGACCCCAAGATCGCATTTGCGATTAAAGCAGGAAGGGAGGTAGTTCACAATTGCAAAGATTTTGTGGCAATTGTGAGTTCGCATTTGTGAACCTGATGTCGCAAATGTAACATCAGAGACATGGGCACAACTTTTAAAAATGGGAATTAGACCATTTATTTCATTTTATCTCTACACTTGGGCGATTTGGGAGCTTTCAAAGAGGGGATTTCAACATAGCATTGTGAGGTAAGTTAATTCTACTTAATGTGAGTTTAATACTTGGGTTTTGGGTAGATTAACACACAAAAATTTGTGAAAACTATGGAATTAGAGAAAGACCTAGGGTTTTGATAAAAGTTAGATTTAACCACGAAATTTGTTATGAAATGAATTAGAAATCATATATTATTGATCCTTAGGTTATAGAGAACAACTTCCTTTTTAAAATTTCAAAATTCGGGCACGTGGGCCCGGGGTCGGATTTTAGGAAACTTGTGTTTAAGGTTGAGAAATTGCTTAAATAGCTAGAATACGATCTTGTGAACTTATATTGACTAGTTCCTACCTCATTTAACTAGTTTTGTATTGTTCGGATCCAAATTGAGGGTTTGGGCTCGTTCTTGGTATTAGAAGTATACTTTGGAGCGAGGTAAGTCTCCTTTCTAACCTTGTAAGAGGGAATTATCCCCATAGGTGTAATAATTGAATAATTTTCTACTAAATGCGGGGGTAACGTACGCACTAAGTGACGAGAGTCCATGCGTAGCTACTATTATGTTAATTGTCTGGGTAGTCTTGGGCTCGTATCATGCTATATTTGTGAATGTCTCTATATTTCTTGCTAATGTGATCACTTAGGATATGCTAGAGACTTGGAAAGGAATGTAAGCGAATATATACACTTGTTGGACACTTGTATGAATTTGTTTGAAAATAAATGTGCTTTCATGTGTTTTCTTGTCATTAATTGATATTTGTGGATCGGGGCCGATCTCCTCGGTAGAAATAGATACATCTATGGTTCGCGCCATTCGACCCTATGGCAGTGCACGGTTTATTTTCTGTTGGATCGGGCCATCGACCTCGGAATAATGTGTGCATGATATCTACGTGAAATCTTATCCATGACTTGTTCTGCTAAATATTTGAAATGTAAATGGCTAACTGTAAAATTGTTATGAACATGACTTATTAGCTCTTGCTACAAACTGTTGATTATTTCTGACTCCCATGTTTAGCATAACACATTATCATATTATTTGACCTTAGTAAGTATCAAGTCGACCTATCGTCTATACTTCTTCGAGATTAGATGGGATACTTATGGGGTACATATTGTTTATGTACCCATACTACACTTCTGTACTTAATTGTATTTTACAGGATTTGAGGCAGGTACATCTGGCTATTAGTCTGGTGCGCGCCCCTGATTCATAGTCCGAGACTTCCACGGTGAGCTGCCCCTTCCTGTGCCGTCCGGCAGCTTGATGGAGTCTTTCTTTGCTTTTGATGTCTATTCTGTTTCGGACAGTAGGATAGTTTTATTCTTTTGTACATTCTACTAGTTGCCCACTACTTGTGACACCAGGTCTTGGCACACATATTAGCATACTTTTATTTTGGGGTTGTATGATTACTTTTGGCACATTACTGTTCATTTCTGGTTTTAACTTTAACTTAAGGAATTGCTGCACTTATTTTTGGTGAAAGTAAAATGAGAACTTAATTATATTTTCGTGTTGGCTTGCCTGACAATGGTGTTGGGTGCCATCACGATGTAAAATGAGAACTTAATTATATTTCCGCATTGGCTTGCCTGACAATGGTGTTGGGAGCCATCACGATCTATTAGGGAAATGGGTCGTGACAATATAGTATCAGAGCACTAGGTTCACGTAGGTCTCACAAGTCATGGGAAAACCTAATAGAGTCTTGTGGATCGGTATGGAGACGTCTGTACTTATCTTTGAGAGGCTATATAGTGTTAGTAAAACTACTCTTTATTCATTTCCAATGGTGCGGTGGTTGGTATACTAAATTTCCCTCTTTTATTCTCTCACAGATGGTGAGCACACGTACGGCTGATGTTCCAGACTCGAGAGGAGCTGCTCCCTTTGTCGCTAGAGGCCGAGGTAAAGGCTGAGGGAGGGCACCGACCCAAGGTAGGGGACGAGGGCATCCCAGAGTTATCCCAGTAGTACCACCAGTATATCCTGCAGGAGATCCTATCATCGAGGAGCAGGGTGAGGTGCCCGCAACAAAGCCTACCCCAACAGACTTTATGATAGCACCGGGCTTCTAGAAGGTCATGGGCCGTATGCTGCGGTTCATGGATTCCATGACTCAGGCTGGTTTATTTCCAGCAGATCTAGCTATATCACAGGCAGGAGGGAGAGCACAGACCCCTACTAGTTAGGCTCATGGATAAGCAGCTGCAGTGTATCAGACTCTGGGTGCACTACCTGCAGATGGGGCCCAGCCAGTTGTTGCAGTGGTGCCCCAGCCCAGACCAGTTGCGGACGGTAACCCGTAGAAGTTATTGGACAGATGGACTAGACTTCACCCTCCTGTCTTCGGGGGTGAGCGTCATGAGGATGCCAAGGACTTCATAGATAGGTGTAGGGACAGACTGCACAATATGAGGATATTGGAGTCGCATGGAGTTGACTTCACTACTTTTCAGCTTGAGGGCAGGGCCCGTAGATGGTGGTAGTCCTATGTTCTAGGCAGGCCAGCAGGTTCTCCTCCCATCACTTGGAGTCAGTTCACATAGTTGTTCCTGGATAGTTATATTCCACCTCTGAGAGGGAAGAGCTATGATATTAGTTCGAGTAGCTGGAGTAGGGTCAAATGTCGGTGACCGACTATGAGATGAGGTTTTCTGAGTTATCCCACCATGCATTGATGATACTTTCTACGACGCAGAGATGGTGCGGAGGTTCGTTGCAGGGTTGCATTCTGGCATTAGGGCCAACATGGCCCGAAAGGTAAATATGAGGACTCCTTATCAGCTAGTGGTGGATATTGCTCGGAGGATTGATGGCTATCGTCCGAGGGGTAGAGAGCAGATGCAGAAGGACAAGAGCGCTAGATTTTTGGAGAGTTCAGAGGTGCCCCGGCTGGGGGTAGAGGTCAATTTGGGAGGGGTCAGCCCAGCAGGCTCCCATATTCAGCACCACCACCTACTCGGGGTACTACGGTGCGCCCCTATTTCAGTGCCATGCCAGAGAGTTCTTATCGCCCGCCAGCTATTCAAGGTTCCTCTGGTGGGTATTCAGGTCCTCAGGGTTCTTCTGATTCTTCTTTCAGTGTTATGCCAGAGAGTTTATACCGTCTATCGGCTATTCAGTCTTCTTCCAGTGGGTCTACAGGCCATCAGGGTCAGCCACTAGAACAGCAAGCCACCGCACCGCGGGGTTATTTCTAGTGCGGAGACCTTGGTCATATGAGGAGATACTGCCCCAGGGTTCGGGGCAAGGCAGTACAATAGGGTCAGCAGCCTATGATTTCAGCACCGGTTACCCCGCCACCTAGAGGTGGAGGGTAGACTGGTAGGGGCTGTCCTAGAGGTGGAGGCCAGATAGGGAAAGGTCAGCTAACTACTGCTTAATCAGGTGGAGGCTAGCCAGCTGGCGCTCTAGCCAGATTCTATGCCCTTTCGGCCAGGCCAGATGCATCAACTTTAGATGCCGTCATCACAGGTATTATTTCTGTCGGCGGTAGAGATGCTTCAATATTATTTGATCCAGGGTCTACTTATTCATATGTATCATCTCCATTTGCTCGTTTCCTGGTTATTTCTCCTGAGCCTTTGGGCACTCATGTTCATGTGTCCACTCATGTGGGCAATTCTGTGGTTGTGATCGGATTTACCGTTCCTGTGTGGTCACCTTCTGTGGTTTTGAGACCATAGCAGATCTCCTAATGCTTGAAATGATCTACTTTGAGGTTATCCTGGGCATATATTGGTTATCTCCATATCATACCGTCCTAGATTACCATGCCAAGACTGCTACTTTAGCGATGCCAGGGTCGCCAGGGTTGGAGTGGAAGGGTTCCATGGTTGATACGTCTAGCCGGGTTATCTCTTTCTTGAAGGCTTGGCAAATGGTCGAGAAGGGGTGTTTGGCTTATTTGGCTTATGTTCTGGACACCACCGCAGAGTCTTCGACGATTGATTTAGTTCTAGTAGTTCGAGAGTTCGCCGATATGTTTCCTTCTAATCTTCCTAGCATGCTACCGGATCGTGATATTGATTTCTATATTGATTTGGCTCTAGGCACCCAGCCTATATCTATTCCACCGTACCGTATGGCTCCTAAAGAGTTGAAGGTGTTGAAGGAGCAGCTTGAGGAATTGTTAGCAAAGGGGTTTGTTAGGCCTATTGTATCACCTTGGGGTGCACCAGTGTTATTTGTAAAGAAGAAGGATGGGACTATGCGGATGTGCATTGATTACCGCCAGTTGAACAAAGTCACCATCAAGAACAAGTATTTGTTGCCTCATATCGATGATTTGTTTGACTAGTTGCAGGGTGCTAGGGTGTTCTCTAAGATCGACTTGAGATCGGTTTACCATCAGTTGAAGACTCGGGACTCGGATGTTCTGAAGACTGCATTTTGGACAAGATATGGCCATTATGAGTTTCTGGTGATGTCCTTTGGCTTCACTAATGCCCCAGCAGCATTTATGGACTTGATGAATAGGGTGTTTAGACCTTATATTGATTCCTTTGTCATCATCTTCATTGACGACATCTTGATATACTCACGTAGCCTGGAGTAGCACGAGCAGCATTTGAGAGTAGTGCTTCAGACATTGCGAGAGTAGAAGCTATATGCTAAGTTCTCAAAGTGTGAGTTTTGGCTAGAGTTAGTGGCATTCTTGGGGCATGTTGTGTCAGGAGACAGTACTAAGGTAGATCCCAAGAAGATTGAGGCAGTTCGGAGTTGGCCACGTCCTACTTCCGTGATCGATATTAGGAGTTTCCTGGGGTTAGCAGGTTATTACAGACGATTTGTGCAGGGCTTTTCATCTATTGCATCACCTCTGACTAGATTGACCCATAAGGGTGCTCCTTTTCATTGGTCTGATGATTGTGAGATGAGCTTTCAGAAGCTCAAGACAGCCTTGACTACATCACCAGTTCTTGTATTGCCTTCCGGTTCAGGGATGTATATGGTATATTGCGATGTTTCGCGTGTTGGATTAGGATGTGTATTGATGCAGGAGGGGCAAGTTATTGCATATGCTTCATGTCAGCTAAAGATCCATGAGAAGAATGATCCTGTGCACATTTGGAGTTGGCTACGATTTTTCATGCACTTAAGATATGGAGGCATTTATGTACGGTGTATCATGTGAGGTTTATACTGATCACCGCAGCTTACATCACTTCTTCAAGCAGAGGGATCTCAATTTGAGGCAGCATAGATTGCTTGAGTTGTTGAAGGATTATGACATCACTATTCTTTATCACCCGGGCAAGGAATATGTGGTCGCAAATGCCTTAAGCAAGAAAGCAGAGAGTATGGGTAGCTTGACATTCATTCCAGCAGAGGAGAGGCTACTAGCTTTGGACATCCAGTCCTTGACTAATAGACTTGTGAGGTTGGATATTTCAGAGCCCAGCCGAGTTCTTGCGTGCGTTGTTGCTCAGTCTTCAATATTGAGGCAGATCAAGGCCCAGCAGTTCGATGATCCACATTTGGCAGTTCTCAGAGAGACAGTGCTTCAGGGTAGTGCCAAGGAGGTTTCTATTGGCGAGGATGGTGTTTTACGAATCCAGGGTCACCTATGTGTTCCTAATGTTGATGGTCCAAGGGAGATGATACTAGAGGAGGAACACATTTCGCGGTATTCCATTCATCCGGGTGCTATGAAGATGTATTGTGACTTAAGACAACATTATTGGTGGCGGAGGATGAAGAAAGACATAGTGGAGTATGTGGCTAGGTGTTTGAATAGCCAGTATGTCAAATACGAGCACCAGAGGTTGGGTGGCCTACTTCAGCAGATGCCTATACCAGAGTGGAAGTGGGAGCGCATTATTATAGATTCTGTAGTTGTCTTGCCCCGAACCTTGCGGAAGTTTGATGTAGTGTGGGTCATCATGGATAGGTTGACCAAGTCGGCACACTTTATAGTGGTTGTGACTACTTATACTTCGGAGAGACTGGCTCAGATTTACATTCGGGAGATAGTCCAGTTCCATGGTGTGCTTGTTTCTATCATATCGGATAGAGGCCCTCAGTTCACTTCTCATTTATGGAGAGCTGTTCAGGGTGAGTTGGGGACCCGCGTGGAACTTAGTACAACATTTCATCCACACACCGACGGGCAGTCGGAGCGGACAGTTCAAATGTTGGAGGACATGCTTAGATCATGTGTGATTGACTTTGGAGGACAGTTAGATCAGTTCTTGCCTTTGGCAGAGTTTACTTACAACAACAGCTGTCAGTCCACCATTGAGATGGCTCTATTTGATGCTTTATACGATCGGCGGTGTCATTCTCCTATCGGGTGGTTTGAGCCTGGTGAGGCTAAGTTATACGGTATAGATTTAGTGCAAGATGCCTTGGACAAGGTAAGTTGATCCAGGAGAGACTTCGAACAGCTTAGTCCAGACAGAAGAGTTACACAGATCAGAAGGCACGTGATGTATTATTCATGGTTGGCGAGAAGGTTCTCTTGAAAGTCTCGCCAATGAAGGGCATCATGAGATTCTGGAAGAAGTGCATCATGAGATACACAAAGTCATAGAGGAACTCACAATTAAGAAGTAACAAAATAACAAGAAAGGCAATAACTTCAACTAAGGCAATTAAGGCCAAACAACGAGCAAGAGATAAATAAATGCTAACAACATCATATAGAGCATGTAAGTGTAGCCTAACAACAAGATACCACATATTATGTTAATTTGATCAAACGCATGGAAAAAAAGACTAGACAATCTAACCGGTCAACACCACATATAAGCTTTTTACCCACACGTCACCTTGCATACACAGCTTTCACATATCAAGATAGCTCAATTGACTCAATTCCTAACGGGCGGTTTCCCCCACACAAGGTTAAGCAAGATACTTACCTCAATCCGGCCAACTCAATATTTAATTTAGCTTTTTCTTTACCAATTTACCATCACTCGACCCAATCTCTCCAAAGAAGACTTAAATACATCAAATAATGCAAGAGAAAATAATTTCAATTAACAAACCTATAATTCTTATACAATTTGCAAAAATTCAATAAAAGTCAACTCCCCGGCCCGCACCTTGGAACCCGAAAACCCGAACACCCAGTCAATTACGAGTCTAACTATACTAGTTTCACTCAAATCCGACTCTGAATCGATATTCAAAACTCAAAAATTCACTTTATGAAATTTTAGGCAAAACCCCCAAATTTCACTTTGAAATCATCAATCAAATGTCTAAAACGAAGATGGATTTAGAAAATATAACCAAAATCGAGTATAAAACACTTACCCCAAACCATATAATGAAAATCACCTCCAAAAATGGTCCACATCCGAGCTCCATAACTCAAAATATGACGAAATGAACAAACTTTTGATATTAAGTATTTTTGCCCAGCTGTTCTGCCTCGATTTGTATGCCAAATGATCTCTAAACTCACTCTCGATGCCTCCAATGTATTTCTTGTGAAATTTCAGTTAAGTTAGACTTTTGAATCACTCTATTCGACCTTATAATGAAGTAGATATGTTGGTTTCAATATTTGAAAATAATGCAGATTTTTAAATACGAGTCAGTGGCAATTTCGTAATTAATCTGAAAAATTTGGGAGCCCAATTCTTAGCAAAATGACTTTAAAATCCCCATACGATATCCAAATTTTACGATTCTTTTCTCTATGACTCCTTAATTATGATACAGATCTAATGCTTCAATCAAAACAGAAATTGGAGCTCATTTGTTTAATGTGGTACCATTTATAGTTGAAGAAACAACGTCGAAACATAAGAAAAACGAGCGCAACAGAACCCAAACCTATCCGAAACTCACCGAGCCCCTCGAGACCCTGTACGAACATACCAACAAGTTCTATAACAAAATACAGACCTACTCGAGGCCTTAAATCACGCATACCAACATCCAAACGCACCTCAAATCAAACTTAATGAACTTTCAAACTTTCGACCTCCAAAAACTCGCGCCAAAACATATCAAATTAACTCGGAATGAACTCAAATTTTGCACACAAGTCCTAACACATCATACAGAGCTACTTGTGCCCCCAAACTATCGAGGAAAGTGCAAATTCTCAAAACGACCGTTCGGGTCGTTACAATGAATTCATTGTAAATGTAATAAGTACAGACAATGAATTATAAATAGATGAAGAAAAGTTCTAAAACGCTGTTTCAACAAAAATGGCAGTCACAAAGAGCAAATTAATAGTAAAATATACTGCAAATTATAAAAAATGAAGAGTATAATAAAGAGTAGAAAAGAAAGGAGCGCACATGTAGCAGGAAGAAGGTGGCGCCTGAAGTTGTAAAATTAGGATATAGGTTAAATAATTTTAAAAATATTGGTATAGGCTAAATGAGGGCGTCCTGTGTAATTTTTACAAAAAGATTTCCTCTTCTCATCCATCAGAAATAGATTTTGGGCCACATTTATGTGAAGTCCAGGAAGAAATTGATTAATTACTTGAAATAAGAGAAATGTATATTTTTAATCGCTCCTAAAAATAATAGCCAACAATATATATATATATACATACTTTATATACTTTTTGATTGCCAAATACAATTAATTTCGACTACTTTATATAATTTTTGATTGCCAAATACAGTTAATTTCGACTAATCGATAAATTTTATTTTGCCCTTGAAACAATTTATATCGGCCCAAATAGTAGCTTTATTTGTCCAATCTTTTACACATTTGCCGACACTGGAAGATAAATATAGACCTCCCAAAAGAAAAAAAGGATACAAGTGAGATTCACTTTACATGACAAGTAGTGTGAAGAAAAGTATTTTCTCCAATTTTATGTGATGCTTTCTTTTTTAGCCTAATTCACATCTTTTTATTTCTGAGAATTCTTCAGTCTTAACATTTTTCATATTTTCATTGATGATATATTCTTAAAGGATTGACATGGCACGTTACCTTTTATTTCAGAAATCTTTATTTTTTAATTAAATTATGTATTCGATCAAATAATGTCATATAAAATGAAAGGAATGAGTATTACTTACTATCTATTTCTTATATTTTATATGATGTTGTTTGATAAGGCTACAAAAGCGTACCTTCCATTTATGTTCATAGAAATCCTTGGCCCTGCACAAGGATGACATGTACAAATTAATTAAAAAACAGAAAGTTTGTGTGATTAATTTTGTATAAGAGAATTTGTTTTTTTCTTATTTTGTGATACTGTTTTAAGAAAATTAAAATAAAAAGAAACTGAACCATGGTGGTGATAAGCATATTTGAATCTTTAAATTTTATATTGAAAAAATATAGCACTTAATCAATTGTTTATCCGTAAAATGGTACAGTTGAATTTATTCATTTACTCATAAAACAGAACATTTGAATTTATACGTAGTTTATGGACAAATGAATCGATTTGATCCTAAAATGACAAATAAATTAAACAAGAATGTAAAACTTAGCGTTGAAATCGAGATAGAACAACAAAAATCCTGGTATCGGGAGCAGAGCTTCCGGAAGCAGTAGTGACAATATTAATAAGCAAAAAGATAAAATAGTATCGAGCTTTGAACAGAGTATAGTATATGCTAGTCAATAAATTCATGTCCACAATGGTTTTAGAGCTCACTCTTTATAGTTGCACCTAGGGAATAAACATCCTAGGATCAAGCCCATCTTTAATGATAATTATGAGGGACATTGAAAAATGTGTAACGGTAGACATTAAATGCCATATTTTCTGTAACGAACCGTGTACTTAATGCTAAAGAATATTTTTCATTAAACGCTACCGGGTGACAGACATTTACTTCGCCTTTATGAATATCATTCTCTTCGGTAACAAACGAGATCATTGCCTTCGGACCCGATTGTCTTCTGCATTCAACTCCACGTGTTGCTTTATCATGCGAGCATTTAATATGAACATATTTTACCCCATACAGATAGTACCCCTGCTTTCAGTGGCATAATCTTGTGTCACCGGGAAGTTGGTGAAGATCCCTTTCTTGGCGAAAAATACTTTAACTCCCTCTGAAATGTTTTTGATGGTTGATTAGACGTACGTTTCTCCGTATTTAATGCCCCGAACATATATTATCCCACGATTTAGCAATACTTTTGCCCGTTATTGAGGTAATTATGGACACGATTTTAGCCATCTATTCCTTTACTTATACGCACCAACCTTTTTCTTTTACACTTCATGACTTTCCAATCTCTCTCAAACTCTCTTTACTAAACTTATACTTGTTTTCCACTTCCTCTGGTCTTCTTCTTCAGAGAAAATACCCTTATCCTCTTCTGAAAACAATGGCCTCTTCTTCTAAAAATTTCAGTTCTTTGAAAAACAAATAAAGTGCTGATGATGTTGTTCCTCCCACGGTGAGCACTATCATTCCCAGAAATCTTATAACAACTATGGACTTCGAAGTGAAGTTCCCATCTGCTAACTCTCGCACTTGATCTATTGGCGTATATCCTTATTCCACCAGCACTTCTAGTATTCCTGTTGTGAAGGAAGACTATGGTTGCGAGGATTTGAACATCATTGCTATTGACCTAGTGGAGCGGGTAACCTTCTCGAAAAACAGTTTTATGTACGTTTACACATAGCCCTTTACTTTGGGTTCGTTTTCATTGAGCCGAGGGATTGACTCCGTTATCTTGGAGTTTTGCTTCCGCTACCAAGTATGCTAGCACAGGTAAGTCCTTCTGTGTGGCAGATGGTAGCATGTCTTCGGCAGCTATGCCAGGAGACGAAGGAAGAGATTTCCTTAGCTTAACTGATGAACCTTTATTCCTCCAAAACTTTCATGGTGGAATGATAAACTTCAGCAAACACGGTGACCATACTTTACTCACCAGTATGTATGATGAAAATGACTGTAGGTGGATGGAGCAGTTCATTGTAGTTGCCACCATGGACATCATCCCGACCATGATTCCATCCTTTCCTGAATCTTAGAATCCTACACGTAATTTCCAAATATACCTTTTTCTATGATTAAAAATTGTCCATGCCGTTCCTGACTCTTCTTTTTTGTTATCCCAACATCTTGGTGGACACCTCTAAGGGTTGAGGGCTTAAACCAGGGGGTCCGAAAGATTCTGGATATTACCACGCTCGAGAGCCACTGATGGAAAAAACGGGCCCCCAAATTATTGTGGAAGGCCAAAAATCATGGTAAGCTGATTTCCTAACTAACTTGTTTTTTCTTTCGTGAAAGGATTTTTGGCTAACTTCTTTTTCTACTAAATTTAGGTCTATCGCAAGGCTCTGCTTCTGTCCGTGAGAAGGACGTTTTGGTCGATCCCTCTGATGCATCGAGGTTGTAGTAGGAGGACTTTGCTCGAACGGGTGTTTTTGGACCTGTTTCCGGTGCATGTGCTTTCTCTCTGAGTCCTCGGCCAGAGAACAAGAAATCAAAAAGGCAACACTCCACTTCAGCCGAGGGCAAAATAAGAAGGCGAAGAGTTCCTAAACCAAGACAGCCGCAAATACTATGGTGATCGATGATGATGGAGAAGCTAGTGATGATGGGGATTCTCTACATAGAAGATGACGACCTTCATCAGCTCAACAAAATGCTCAATCTTTTGAGTTAATTTTTCCAACCAAAGATGATGCCCCAACACTCTGGAGGGAATATGAAATAGTGAAGATGCTAACTCTCGCTTTCGAGTCCCAGTCTCCGCGTCCGGTACCGTGAGGCTGGGTACCAGGTCTCGTTCATCTTCAGTTGATGAGCAACCTCAACTAGCACTGCATTTTCTGTAGCTTCTTCTCAACCTACAATGCCATTAACTTCATCTCTTTCTTCTTCAACCTTGCCTTCACCACTAGCAACTACTTCACCGGTCACAGCTATCTGAGATAAGGATGTCACTCTTCCCTAGTCCTTAGTTCATGGGAATTTAGGGCATAGTTATTTTGTCCCCTTCGAAGATCCACAGAGGAGGAGGAGTGTCAACCTCTCGGTTTCTACTAGATGCCATTTGCTGTCCCGGCTAGTGGAACTTGCTAATTATCTGAAGCCAGGTCTGGCTTTAAAAAAGGATAGGAATGAGATACAAACTCTATCGGGAGAGTGTTTGTTGAACAATGCCGTGCACAAAGCAGCAGCGGTATAATCTTTGTTTTATTTATTGATTCTTCTCTCTTATGGCAGGGCCTTTAGCTTGTATTTCTATTTTCCAAGCTAACCTTCTTGGTTCTGAGGGCCTTCAAAGCTTGATTCTTGAAAAGGAGGAACTCACCTATGAGCGGGATCAATTGTTGGCCAGGAGAAATCAAATTGCTACCCCTCTCCTGGAATTGGAAGTACGAGCCGCTGAGGCTGTTGAGTTGGAGGCTTAGTTGTAGCAAAGCGAGCAAGAGGTAGTGACCCTTGACTAATAGGTTGCCCTACTGAGTTTACAATTTCAATAAAATAGGGCAAAGTGGGTTGAGGTCCACAATTCCATTCTTACTACATCCGATCGCGAGGATGCCTCTACTGAAAGATGGAATAACTTAGAGGAAACATTGAACTCCAAAACAGAAGAAGTTGTTGTTAGTGAGGAGACGTATGTTCGGCTGGAAGAGAGGCATAAGAGATTCATGGAGAAGTAATTATGGTTGGAAGGGGTCTCCCGGTCCAGCTTGATGCTACCAACTCTTCTGGTTCCGATTCCGAGTTCTTGGAAACTGAAAAAGAACCGGAAGGTGATGATGCTGAAGGCTAATATGGTGAAGGCCAAGATGGTGAAGGCCAATATATTGAGCCGGCGGTGGATCTGCCTACTTCTCCTAGGGGCGCAAATGTTTCTCTTCCTCCGTATTCTGGGGGTGCAGTAGTTTAGCCTTTTGCTTTCTTTTCTGTACTTTTATACTCGTGCTTCTTGGCACATTTGCTATAAAAAGAATTGCTTTTTTGTTTAAGTATTATACAAGTTTTTTCTCTTTGAGTACTTTTTCGTTTAAGTATTTACGCAAGTTTTTCTCTTTGCATCCTTTTTCATTTATGTATTTGCACAAATTTTTCTCTTTGCGTCAAATTATGCAAGGTTTCAGGTGTATTTTTCCTTGAGAGCATTTGGATTACGGGCATAAACTCTTCCGAAATCAACCATTTAATGTGAGGTTTTCATAAGAGGGGGCCCTCTTATGTTTACGGTGCTCTTGAAGAGGATGTCTTCTGTTCATTACGTCACTAGCATTTGAAGTACTTGTTTTTTAAAATGATAAAATTAATTCATCAATAGGACAAGAAAAAAGATAAATATAAAAAGGATTTTACTTTATTCCATCCATTTTAATTGTTCATAGACATTTGTTGTGCTAAAAAAAACTACCATTACTTGTGGCTAACTTGTACAACTTGTTTCTACGGGGCTGACCGTGCAGTCCCTATTCTTCGATGATATAACTTTGTTTTCAGGTTTTGTGTTCCCGATCGATGTGGCAGTCATGTTATCGTATTCTTATATCACCCCCAGTGTTCGAATGTGAATAATGCGAATTGGAACATTGGAAGTTTTTCTCCTTTTGAAGGTTCCACTATTGAATGGTTAGATAATCTTTAGTTCGCAAGAAAATCTCACTTCCCCTTAGGAACTTTTGCTATCGAGCCAAAGAATATCTAACAATCCCCTAGTGGCTTACACCTGTGAACAACCGCGTAATTTTTGCCTGACAGCAAAATTTATTTTTTGGTAGGAACTTTACTACCAAGAAATAATTATCTAACTGCTCAGAATGGCTTGTTGCTCGCATGCCTTGTCATTTAAAGCTCTTATCTCTGTTGATGAAACTTTCTTCATAGTATATATTCTGTTGCTGCCTCGTTAAAAGCTTTGCCAAAAAACTCAATTAGGACAAAAACTAGACGAAAGAAAAAAAAGTGCAGCACATACTTTTAGTGTAGGAAAGGTTCATCAGCAATCGTATCTTTTGAGTTGTGCCACATTCCATATTCTCAGCTACATTACTCATTCTTGTTTTTCCAATTTGTATGACCCTTTCCTAGTGACATCTAAAACCCGGTAGGGTCCTTACCCTGTTGGACCTAGCTTTCATGCATTGAGCTCCCGGTGTTATTAGTTACCTTCCTTAAAATCAAGTCCCCTACTTTGAAATAACGGAGGTTGGCTCTTTGATTTTAATATCTTTCCATACTCTACTTCTGTGCTGCCATTCTTATGTGCGCCAAGTCCTTGCGTTCGTCGAGCAACTCCAATTTGACCAACATTGCTTCGTTGTTTGATTCTTCACCCGCCCGAAAATATCTCAGGGTAGGTTTTCCTACTTCCACTGAGATCAGGGATTCTGCTTCGAACACAAGAGAGAAAGGAGTCTCCCCCGTGCATGATTCGATTGTTGTTTGATACACCCATAGTACTCATGGTAGCTCTTTGGGCCATTTGCATGTGGCCACTTCCAATCTCTTTTTGAGATTTTATATAACCATGTTGTTTGTTGATTCTGCTTGACCGTTTGCATCGGGTGACGATGTGATCCTTTTGATTTTTAAGTCATGAAGGAATTTTGTGACCTTTGCGCCTATAAATTATGCCCTGTTATCGCAAGCTATCTCTTTTGTTATCCTGAGTTTGTAAATTATATTCTCCCACAACAAATCTACCACTTCGCATTCGCCGATCTTCTGATATGGACCTGCTTAAACCCACTTAGAAAAATAGTCAATGAAAATCAAAAAAAAATCTTACCATACCGGTGGCCATTGGAAACGGAGTCCATCCCCCACTTCATGAACGGCCATGGCGACAAACTAAGTGTCATGGTTTTGTCACTTGATGTACCAACGGTGCATAGCATTAACATTTATCACATTTTTGAACATAAGACTTAGCGTCTTGTTCCATTCGAGGCCAATAGTATCTTGCCCTGATTAGTTTTAACACTAAGGATCCCTTCGTGGACTTCTCGCATAACATAGTTAGCTTTGGAAGCTCCAAGAACCAGACCAACAAGCCTTGGAAAGATCTTCTATACAATTGGCCTCCCTTGAAGCTGTATTGAATTGCTTTAGTGCACAGAAACCGAGATTCCTTGGGATCTTACATGCTCAAGATAATCTATGATCTCATTTCTCCAATCCCAGACCAAGTTGGTAGCATTTACTTCGCTATAGCTATCTGCATCCAATACCGAATGCATAAGTTGTACGACCGTACTGGAGTCCGATCCCTTCATTTTTGTGGACGATCCCAGATTGGCTAGTGCATCTACTTACCCATTCTCTTCCCTTAGGATGTGCATAATTGACCATTCCCGGAACCGAGCGAGCAGTGCCTGGACTTTTACTACGTATTGTTGCATGCGTTCCTCTTTAGCTCCAAAGATCCCGTAGACTTAGTTTACTACCTATTGCGAGTCGCATTTAATTTCTATGACCTCAGAATTGAGTCCTCGGGCCAGCTCGAGTCCTGCAATCATAGCTTCGTACTCTATTTCACTGTTAGTCAAGGGAACAGTTCTTATGGCCTGCCTTAGGATTTCTCCGGAGGGCGTGGTTAACACTATGCCGAGCCCGAGCCCCTTCACATTGGAAGCTCTGTCCGTGAACAAGTTACAAACTCCCGATTTCAATTCTAATACCATCACTGCTTCTTTGGTAGACAAAGGTAACAGTCCCGGACTGAAATCGGCCACAAAGTTAGCCAAATCTTGTGACTTAATCGAAGTCCTAAGTTTATACTCTAAGTCAAATTCATTCATTTAGACTGCCCACTTGGCCATCCTACATGATAGTTCAGGTTTATGAAGGATATTCCGCAAGTGAAAAGTTGTCACCACTGCTATCGGATTACATTGGAAATAAAGCCTAAGCTTTGGAGCAGCGACTACGAGAGCTAAGGCTAATTTTTTAGATATGAGTAGCGCGTTTTTACTCCTGTTAAAATTTTACTAACATAATAAATAGTAGATTGCGTACCTTCATCTTCATGGGCTAAACAGGCACTTACCGCTACCTCAAAGACCACTAAGTAGAACAACAGTTGTCCGCCTTCCTCAGGTTTTGACAGTAATGGAGGACTTGACAAATACCTTTTCAAATCCTTTAAATCCTGCTGACATTCTGGAGTCCATTCGATGTTATTCTTCTTTTTAGGTATTGAAAAGAAATGATGGCATTTCTTCGAAGATCTGGAAATGAATCCGCTCAAAGTAGCCAATCTCCCTATCAACCTTTGAACCTCTCTCACTCTTGATAGTTGTTCCAAAATGTGTTCGATGGCTTTAATTTTATGGGGTTAATATCTATCCCCCTTTGCAACATCAGGAACCATAGGAACTTAACAGAGCTGACCCCGAATACACACTTCTCAGGGTTAAGCCTCATATTATGCTTCCTTAAGATGTCAAAGGTTTCTTGTAATTGTTTAAGATGATCACATGAGCTCAAAGATATAATTAACATATCATCTATGTAACATCCATAGTTTTCCCAATTTATTTTTCAAACATTTTGTTTACGTGCCATTGATAGGTGTCTCTGGCGTTTTTAGCCCAAAAGGCATTAAATTATAACAATATGTGCCGAAGTTTATTATGAATGAAGTTGTTTCCTGATCTTTCGAGTTCATCTTGATTTTGTTTTACCCAGAGTAAGCATCAAGGAAACTCATCAATTCGTGCCTGACCATCGCATCAATTATTTGATCACTGTTTGGCAATGGAAGAGATTCCTTAGGGCATGCCTTATTTAAATCCTTATAGTCTACGCACTTGCAAAATTTATTCTTCTTCTTTAGAACTACTACTACGTTAACTAGCCAGTCAGGATACTTCGCCTCTCAGATTCAATCGATATCATACAGATAAGTTACCTCTTCTTTGAAGAATTTATTTCTGACTTCTGTGATAAGACATATGCCTTACCGGAGGGATGTTAAGATCCAACCTTAGTTTTTTCACGACCACGTTTGGAGGGATACCCGTCATATCCGCATAAGACCACACAAAACAATCAATGTTAAACTTAAGAAATTTTGTGGTTCAGTCCTGTCCCTAAGTGGAACTTTCTCCCTAAGAATTTCTCGAACAACATGACTTGCTCAAGTTCTTCCGCCATGGATTTTGTTTCGTCCGATTCTTCTGGTACCTAGAAGTATTGTGGTACCTGGTAGGATTCCGATGACTCCTTCCCCTGGTTGACTTCACTCGGCTCGGGAGCAAGCATCGGTTCCTATAATTGCTGTGTTGAATGCTCCTTCCTTTTACTATTGTAAACTGAGATTTCTTTCATCTCCTTTTCATTCGGTTGGTCTCCTCTTATTTGCTTAATCCCCTTGGGAGTCAGGAACATCAGCAATTGATGATATATCGACGACATGGCCTTCATCTAGTGTAACCGTGGTCTCCCCAGGATAATATTATAGCATATATCACCATCCACTACCTTGAAGAGGGTCATTTTCATCACCCCCTCCGCATTTGTGGGCAACAGGATCTATCCTCAGGTTGTCACGATTGCCATATAAAACCCAGTGAGGAGCTTTGTGGATGAGATGATACTTCCGGTCAGCTTGACTGGGTTCCAGCACTCTTTACTGGATAATATTGGCCGAACATCCCGGGTCCACCAAAACACATTTAATTTTAAAATCTAAGATATTTAAAGAGATTACATGTCACACCTCTTTTTCTCGTTAAAGCAGGCTTCAATATGCGACAACTCTTTTAAAGGAGGTATTAAAAGAGAAGAGTCGCGAACTAATGATTTTAAGCCGTGTTAGGGCACCTATTTACAAATAACTTTATTTTAACTAGTTCGTGTCACCAAAGATATGGTAAACGCTCAAATTACCTCAAAGAGACGGTGTTAGGCACTATTCGAGTTAACTGTGGGTCCCGGTCAAATTTTAAACTATGTTAATTAGATATTTAAGCTAGGTGCTCATGTATTATCATATAATATATAATGCTTAGATGAGAAATTAGTAAAGACATGTACTATCATATCCTATAGGCATGTGGTCTAATAATTAAACAAGACCCTTGATTCCTATAGGCATGCTGTCTAAGAGCGCATAGTAGTAGGCATCAAATCAAGTATAGAGATTACTAACATGTTTGAGATAGTGTACGAGTATTAATCAAGTTAGGTGAGGTGTGTGGGATTCCTATAGACATGATTTCGATTAGTGTACAGAAGTAGAGAAAGTTAAACAAAATAGCAAATAAAGCATGTAGACCCTATAGGCATGTTCTCTACCCTTTATGCAAGAATAAAGCACACTCATTCCTAAATTTCACTAACGCCCCAATTATTTGTTTACAAATCATTACAGGCTCAAAATAAAGAATACATGCTCAAATGTTATAAACTAAAATGAGTACAGACCCAATAAACAGATAAGTCCTAAAGAGGAATAACCCGACAACTTCAAGGTCTTCAATGATCTCATTCTTCACAGGAAATATTAAACCTATGTCTAGGTACACCCCAAGACATTAGAGTGTATTAGCTGCATGACTTGAACACATACCCATACCAAGTTTGAAGGGGGGACTAACATACCCACAAATGCCAAACATAACCATATGGGTAATAAATTATACATAAATTAATCAGACCACTTGAAGTCCACACACTTAGTTCTTAGGACTGCAACTAATCGTAGTTTAAACTAGAGCAGATAAACGAGATCACACGAAGCTATATACATAAGATGCAAGAAGTTCAAAAGATAGGGTGCAACATCACAAACTAACATACAATACCTAAGCAGAGTTTAAGGATATAATATTTTCTAAGATCAACTTAAATATAATCTTGACAGGGGAATCTTGCGGAATCACAGATAGAAGCAAGTAAAATTTCTAGCATGAGGGTCTAGTGCAAGTATGATCATATCATGAGGAATTTTAACATTAACAATCATACATGAAGGTTTAAATAGCACCAAGACTCATAATAGGCAAGAATATGTCAAATATAGGTTAACAGGACTAGCCTGCACTAGGTTTAATCGCATATGGGAGAAGAGGATAGATATGCGGTTTAAGGTCTCAAACAGTACTGAAGAGAACATAATTGCATAAGTCAAAACATACATTAGAACTTAAATGGCACGAAAACATGCCTTAGCTAATCAGTACAACCTCAAGAACTTAGCAGGTTGGACATGAATGACTCAACAATGTCTAAAACACATGCATGTTTTATTACAAATATACAGGACATGTCAGGGAACACATATTAGTTTACAAGTAGCATGAAAGCATGTTTGGGATAATGACATGATCAGGAGTTAACTCTAGAAAAGTATTAAGTTGCACATGAGTGACTCAACATGAATTAGAACATGTTCTGGGCATGACTCGACTCATCATAAGAGCACAGAACAAGGTAAGAAACTAAACTCAAAATAAGCAACAACAATAAGTATTCGAATACACACATTAGAGCAATCAAGCTTAAGAAAATAGAATCAAGGCAACAAATAGGCAAGTTCGATTACCAGAAGGCATAGAGCCTCAAGAATAGCTTCGGAGCAGACAATAACATGTTGGTTCATACAAATCTCAGAGACATAGACATGAAGAGCAGGAACTCTAACGAAAAGAGAATGAAATGCAAGAGTCATAGGTACTTACTAGTTATATATTAATGAACAAGTAAACAAGAGGAATAATTTCAATAACACTTCAATGTCAATAGCAAAAATGAATAGTAGAACCCAGGAATCTCAGTACGTTAGAATTCCCAAGGTTTTTGAATGAACCTCAGGTAGTGCTCCCACTAAAATACGTCCGATAATCGAATTTCGGTGGCCTTGGATTTTAGCTGGCCAAGTGATTGAGCCTCAGAGTTGTATAAGACGAGTAAGAATGAGAGACTAGTAGTAATTTCAGTGATTCAGGTGTCCTCTAAAGGGGAAATTGTGGAGGAGTTATATAGTGGTAGAAATCAAACAAGAAAACATTGAAAACAATAAATCAAACACAAATAAGGAATGAAAATATCACATGCAATCAATAATAGAACTAGTAAAGGGAAAATTGACATTTCAAACCTTAATTCGACAGAAATCAAAGAATCGACGAAAGATCTTGGTGAATCGTCCTCATGTCACCTTGCCATGAATGTATACAGACGAAATACCATATAGATCTTGATAATTGAAGATGATTGCACATGACTCAAGGCCTGGTATTTGCCAAAAATAGGCAAGTACTAGGTGATACTATAATCGTGCAAGTAACAAGGTGACAGAACGTATAAGGTAAGAGAATCATGGATTGATTTCATTTTGGGGCCGGATTTAAAGAGGATTTAGAGATATGGCGGCTAGGGTTTTTAGAGAAGAAGAGAGTATAAAGGATTCATGGGTGGTCGTCTGAGATGAATGGGGCTAGGGTTTCAGCGAGCATAATAAAAAGGACGGGGTCATCGTGGAGCGTTGATCTTGAGAGATTACCGGTCTAGATTAATTAATAGGTGGGTTGTTTGAAGTGGTTCGCGACCGGGTTCATTAGAGAGGGTCATTTGGTTTGGGCTTTGGAGTTATTGGGCTAGCTTAGTGTGGGGGATGATGGGTTGAGTCCGAAATTGGCTCCAAATTGGGCTACAAATTAAATACACGAAATTCATTAAAACTAAATTATATAAAAATAAATGAAAATATTATTCATGCAGTAAAATGCTTGAAAATAATAGGCTAACATTAGAATTATAAAATATAAGAAATGCTATTTTAGTATAAATGATAAAATAGATAGAATTATGTATAGAATATAGGCTGTTATTGAAGAATTGTGTATATTAGCTTCTAAAAATACAAATACAATTATATAAAATATAGTAAAATATTATTAAACATATATGTGGATGCAAATAACAAAATTGGATGATTAAGTCATCACCAAATTAATTTAAAAGGGTAATTAATACATATTCAAATAATTTAAATGCAAATCTATTTTAAGGCTTTAAAATTATGGAAAATTATAGAAAATACTTGTATGACTCTTGTAAATTAGTGATGATATAGGAATGACATTTTAAAAGCATATATGATATTTATAAAAATATAAGGTCAAAACTAGGTATCAACTGCTGCCCCTCTTTACTAGGAATGATGAAAGAGTTATCGGGTAAAAAAAACTGATGGTCAATTTTGTCCGAAGTGAGTGAGGAATGATGTGTTTTAAAAAACTGCGGGTCGAACCCTGGTTCTTGAGTTGCCTACATATCCCTGGTGTTACGGGAATCAGGCCGTGTGTAGTTCTAGATCCAACGGTGAACGAAATCGATGAAGTTATTGTAAGAGTGTTCGTGTGTTTTGAAAAGGATATTTTGGATGTGATAGTGTTGTGAGTAACGGATAAGTTCAGGTGGAGCTATGAATGTGAATTTGATCGTTATAGATGTATAAGGCAAATATTTGAACGGTTATAGAACGAAGGGTAATCAATTGCTGATCATCGGTTACGTTTGAGGCCATCGAAGGATGTGAACGTTGTGAATAGAAACCGGAGTGAGAAGTGCTCCTTTTTGTGGAACGGTTACCTCCCGACTTACCTATAAAACTTAAAACCTGATGCACGTGGATATACGGGGTTATTGCGAAAATTTAAACATGATGCAAATTTCCTTCGGACCATGAGAGTTGTCTTTGGATGATTATGATGGTGTCCTTAGGCTATGACGTCCTGGGCCATAAAGCATATGATAAGGGATTCACAGGCCATAGAATGGTGTCCTCGGGCCATGAGGATAGTGCCTCTGGACTATGACGCCTTTGAATAATGATATTCAATCTCGAGAGATCCTCAGGCCATGACATGGTGTCTTTAAGCTATGAGGATGGTGCCTTTGGACTATGACGCCTTTGGATAATGTGGTGGTATTTCAGCCCATGAAATGCTAGTATGTAGTAATATCGATCGTTTGATAGAGGAAATAGGTGATGCTTAGTCATATGCGAGAACGAGACAAGACAGAGCTTAGCCTTGTATGAAATGAGGACAGTGTTTTAACCCGATGCAAAGAGTGGAGACAATTCTTAGTCTCATGCAAGGAAAGGAAGTACTTAGCCTTATGCAATAGTGAGGCAGTGGTCAGCCCTATGTAGTATGGAAGCAGTACTTAGTCTCATGCAAAAACTATATACGGTGCGTACTATTATGCAAATAAAGGCAATATTAAGCCTTATGCAATAATGGAGGAAGTGCTTAGCCTCATGCAAGAAATGGAGACAATGCTAGTATCATACAAGGTAAGGGTAGTGCTTAGCCCTATGGAAGGAGTAGAGACAGTTCTTAGACTCATGCAGGAAAGGCAGTGCTTAGCCTTGTGTGATAATGGAGGCAATGCTTAGTCTCATTCAAGGTGAGGGTAGTGTTTTACCCTATGCAAGGAGTAGAGACAATGCTTAGTCTCATAAAGGAAAGGCAGTGCTTAGCTTGTGTGATAATGGAAGCAGTGCATAGCCTCATGCAAGGTGAGGGCAACTTTCAGCCCTATGCAGGAAGAGCAACGACTAAATGTGAGAAGGAAAAGTGATTCTTAGACTGCGGCGTTTGTGTTTGGCGACCTCTGTCGATGTGAAGATAGTGTTCTTGTTGTATGTGTATATTTGCGGACGTTCTTGTTATGTCCATGGTGCATGCATCCAAAGAAAAACTGTGAGTTTGGAGGGGGGAAGGTTGGTTCGTGCTCTCGATTTCTTGCTTTGCGTTTGCTCCTGTCTTGAGGTCCTGTTTGAGTCACCCCGGGTAACGTCTAGCTACTATAGAAAGGATGAAATTTTCAAAAACATGTATTTGTGATAAATCATTTATTTAAAAGTTAGTTGTCTGAAATATGTGATAATGCATGAGACAAATAATATTGTCGAATTGGTGACTGTGACACGCTTTTGAGACATTGCAACCTCCTTAACTTCCTCAAAATTTTGCCCCAGTTTAAATGCATACTTCTGGCGATACATTACATGGAGATTCTAAATATGATGAGATTGGGCAAACTCGAGATCTTGCACTAGTTTCTAACCATAAGGGGGAATGAATATTTTATTATGATGTGACCGAACCTATTGGGCTGCCTACGTATCCCCTCTTAAACGGGAATCAGGTCAAGCATAGTTCAGGTTACATCAAATAGAAAGTGCAATCATAATCTTAAATAGAGTATCTCTTGACTGCATCCGAATTGATATGTTTTGGCCAAATCTCTCTATCCATCTCTACAAGTATAAGTGCTCCTCCTGTCAGTACTCAGTGAACCATGTAATGGCCTTTCCAGTTGGGTGAGAATTTCCCCTTTGCTCTATCCTGATGTGGGAAGATTTGTTTCAACACCAATTGCCCCGGTGCGAATTAGCTTGACCTAACCTTTTTATTAAAAGCTCTTACCATTCTATTCTGTTAGAGTTGACTGTGACACACTGCGTTCATTCTTTTACCATCGATGAGAGATAGTTGTTCATACAGGTTATGTACCCATTCCGCGTCACTAAGCTCAACCTCTTGTATGATCCTTAAGGAAGGAATCTCCACTTCGGCAGCGATACCAACTTCAGAACCATAGACCAGTAGATAGGGGGTTGCCCTAGTTAATATGCGAACGGTGGTGCGATAACCGAGAAAACCAAACGGTAGCTTTTCATGCCATTGCTTATAGTTTTCTACCATTGTCCTTAATATTTCTTGATATTATTGTTAGCGTCTTCTTTGGATCCATTCATTTGCGACCTGTATGATGTAGAATTCCGATGCTTGATCTTGAATGTTTTGCACATAGCTTGCATCAGTTCACTGTTAAGATTGGTGGCATTGTCAGTAATAATTGACTCAGGTACTCCAAATCGACAAACAATGCGGTCCTGGACAAAATCTGCTACGACCTTCTAAGTTACAAACTTATAAGATGTGGCTTCAACCCATTTTGTGAAGTAATCTATAGTCACTGAAATCAACATGTGTCCGTTTGAAGCAGTGGGTTCAATTAGTCCGATGACATCCATGCCCCACGCAAAGAAAGGCCAGGGCAAACTTGTTGCATTGAGTTTGTTGGGCGATACTCGTATCATATCACCATGTATCTAGCATTGGTGACACTTTTGAACATATTTAAACATGTTTCACAAAAGTCATGCAATAATTTGCATCCTAATTTAGGGACCTCACTATGCGTGAGGTAGGCCTATATGACACATAGACTTGGAGAAAGTTGATGCCAACATTTGCTTTATTTCATTAATGCAAAAAATAAGCCAAAACAATATTACACTAAATCGATCATAATAATAAAATCACTAATGGCATTAAGCTTTATTAAATCAAAATATAATCTAAACTAGAAATCAGTAAAGAACATAATTTCCTATTCTACTTGGTCCTTGAAGGACCTTCTTCATGCTTGGCTCTATTCACCCCGTCAATCATGTTCCCCAGATCGAGCATGTCCAGCAATAAGTAAGCAATTGCCAGCTTTCCTCTTTCATCGTCGTCCATGCCTTGAAAATCCCAAAGTCTCTTTCTCATATTTCCTTCTAGCTCTATCAATCCTTGATCCAAGTATTATAATCTCTCCGCCAACTAAGTGGTAATCTCTTTTCATTCCCTTACCGCCTTCATGATTAATTTATGTTGCTCCAGATGCTTAGCTTAGGACTCAAACACCCTTTTGCGTAGCCTCTTGTACTTCACATGTGCCTCAGCCACTTCATCTATGATCCTATCCTTTAGATTGACTCCTGGTTTGACGTCCCCAGCTACATCGTCTTCCAGCCATGAAAAATAGTAGTATATATGATCGGCGTGATACCTGTCTGGCTCAATAGTTTCTCCTTCCACAATGATCTTTTGGTTCCACATGTGTTGCGCTTTGACCTTGAATGTGATGGCATCTCCTTTAAAATCTGCCTTGTACTGGAATGTTTGAAAGCCAAGGTATGACTTGTTTTCTTCGAGCTTGCCTCACTACCTCTTATGGGAGTGTAAAGATAGATGCCTCGCAACCCGATCAGTACCAAATGAGTAGTCCTTTTTGTTCCAATGGTGAACTCACTACTAGGAAACCATTCTAACATCCAATGCTCCTGCTCGTCTGTCATATTGCCGAAGAAAAGCACCTAACCTATAGCATTTCCAAGATTTGCAAACCTACCTGGAATAAATGTCATTTTCGTTGGATGATGGTTGGCTATGTAGTCATTCAGTGGCCTTTGCAAAAGCTGTTGACAATACTTACCCCTTTGAAACTGTTCCTGCAGCCAGACTTGTAACAATAAGTTACAACCCTCAAAGTGTCTGAACCCATGCTTGCACTGATCTAGAGCACGACATATCTCAGCTAAGATTATTGGGATGATGGTATAAGTTTGTCCTGCAATGCCATCCATTAAGGTCCCGGCGACCATGGCTAAGCGAGTATGAATCCTTCCTCCTTGCATTAGAAAGATCAACGACCCCAAGAAGCAGACAATGAACACATAAACTCGGCGATGCACCCATAACACTCATAAAAAAACTCAAAAGGGATGTATGATTTATTTAGACAGATTAGTTCATCGTTTTTCTTAAAACCCAAAATCTTTAGAAAACCGCGTGGAGTGCGATTTTCTGACACTTTCAGTCCAGGACTATTCCATGATAATTTCGCGAAACCCCCTATTTCTTCTAGTAGAGGAGTCGTTTCTATATTTCCAAATCTTTTCGCGAAAATATAGAAATAGGGGGTTTCGCGATCTGGGAGTCGTTTCTGACCCCCAGATCTTTTCTCATCCCAAAATATGGTGGCGACCTCGATTAGTTACCTATTTGGTCAGATGTTCAGCAAAGAGGGAAAGTCACCGAGTACTCTCCTCACATGATTTCTATCACAAGGTGCAAGGTCTTTCCACTAATCAATGAGCAAAGGCGAGATGTTTTGGACCATACAGAACCTAGGGACTTCGTGCTTCATTTTCTGCAAACAAATAAAGGTCAGCCCTTTCCCCCTCCAGATTTGACTGCTTATGGAATAATGATAAACACATTGGCACATTTTCTCCAAGTAATGCACATAACATGATGGTGTCCATTGGGATTGTGGAAATCCCGTCGGACTTTGGACAGGGTTTATCTAAGAGGGTTGTTACATCGATGACGTCTCAATCTGTACTAGGTTTATCATGATGCATGTACATTTCAAATCGGAGTGTAGTTTCTATAAAGGTCTAGACTGGTATTCTCAAGTGGACAGCTTGAGAAGGAAAAGAACGGGATCGTCGACCGCATGACTGATCGACTAGTCTACCATAAATAAGCCTTTCCGATTTAAAAAGGTGGATTCAGGAAGGTGCGGACACACATCAAGCGCCTCTATATTGATAATAGGCACGAGTAGAGGCACTCTTGTTCAATTCTAAACTGTATCCTATGCGTGCACTATCCGTCCTATACCTATGGTCTGGGAGGCTTTGGACCTGCTATGAGGTGGTTGTAGACTCAACTTAGGTTGCTCAAAAGCATAAAACTAAGTGACATTCAAAACAGATAGGACTTCACATAAAGACAATTAAAGGCATAAGTTAGCCTCTACACATAAACAACAAATGCACGCGGGCAGTTTAGGTAGTACATAGTTTCGGAATTAAGATTTAGAGTCATATAGACATAGTTTCTAGATGATTCTGAATTCGAGTATCATATATGCAAATTAGTGTTCTCCCTAAAATGGTTTAGGCGAGGAGGCAGTAAACTATTTACAAACTCAAAATTATTAGCGTTGATTTTATAAATATGCTTCAAAAATATTAGGCATGATTTCTAATAGTTGCATAATTAGGCAATTAAACAACTTTGGGAGTCCGGCATTAACAATGTTGAAAGCATAAATAATTCTTAAGCGAGTGACAACATCTTATAGGCAGGATATTTAACAATTGACAATGAGACTTGATTTTATAACACTTTATTCCTATAGGCATGTTATCTAGGCGGGGCAGTGTAATGAAAACAACATAAGTAATCGATTAAATTCCTATAGCCATGATGCTTAGATGAGAAATTAGTAAAGACATGTATTATCCTATCCTACAGTCATGCTGTGTAATAATTAAACAAGACGCTTGATTCCTACAGGCATGCTGTCTAAGAACGCATAATAGTAGACATGAAATCAAGTATAGTGGTTACTAACATGTTTGAGATAGTGTATGAGTATTAGACAACTTAGGTGAGGTGTGTGCGATTTATATAAACATGATTTCTATTAGTGTGCATAAGTAGAGCAAGTTAAACAAAGTAGCAAATAAAGCACGTAGACTCTATAGGCATGTTCTCTACCCTTTATGAAAGAATAAAGTATACCCATTTCCCAATTTCACTAACACCCCAATTATTTGTTTACAAATCATTACATGCCCAAATAAAGAATACATGCTCAAATATTACAAACTAAAATGAGTACATGCCCAATAAGTAGAGCAAGCCCAAAGAGGAATAACCCATAAACTTCAAGGTCTTCAGTGATCTTATTCTTCATATATAATATTAAACTCAAGTCTAGGTACATTCCAGGACATTAGAGTGTATCAGTTGCATGACTCGACACAGACCCATACCAAGTCTGAAAGGGGGACTATTTAAACCAACAATGTCAAGCTTAACCATATGGGTAACAAATTGTACATAAATTAATCAGACAACTTGAAATCCACACACTTAGTTCCTAGGACTGCAACTAACAGTAGTTTAAACTATAGAAGATAGACGAGATCACACGTAGATATATACATATGATGCTATATGTTTAAAAGACAGGACGCAACATCACAAACTAACATATAATCCCTTAGTAGAGTTTGAGGATATAATGTGATCTAAGATCAACTTAAATACAATCTTGATAGGGGAATCGTGCAGAATCATAGACATAAGAAAGTAAAATTTCTAGCATGAGGTTCTAGTGCAAGTATGATCATATCATGAGGAATTTTAACATTATCAATCATACATAAAGGTTTAAATAGCACCAGGACTCATAATGGGCAAGAATATGTCAAATATAGGTTAACAGGACTAGCTTGCACTAGGTTTAATCGCATATGGGAGAAGAGGCCAGATATGAGGTTTAAGGTCTCAAATAGTACTGAAGAGCACATAATTGCATAAGTCAAAACATACATTAGAACTTAAATGGCACAGAAACAGGCCTTAGCTAATCAGTAAAACCTCAGGAACTTAGAAGGTTGGATAGGAATGACTCAACAAGGTCTGAAACACATGCATGATTTATCACAAAGATATATGACAAGGCAGGGAACACATGTTAGTTTACAAGTAGCATGAAAGCATGTTTGGGCTAATGACATGATCAGGAGTTAACTCTAGAAAAGTATTAAGTTGCACATGAATGATTGCACAAGAATACAAATTCTGGGCATGACTCGACTCATTACAAAAGTACAGAACAAGGAAAGAAACTAAACTCAGAATAAGCAACAATAATAAGCAATCGAATACACACATTAGAGCAACCATGCTTAAGAAAATAGAATCAACCTGAATCACTGAAATTTACTAATATTCTCTTATTCTTACTCGTCCTATACTACGTTGAGGCTAAATATCTGGGCCGGCTGAAAGACAATTCCACCAGAATTCGATTATCAGACCTTTCTCAGTGTGAGCACTGCCCGGGGTTCATTCAAAACCCTTGGTAACTTTGATGCATTGAGATTCTTGGGTTCTACTATTCATTTTTGCTATTGACATTGGAGTGTTGCAGAAATTATTCCTCTTGTTTACTTGTTCATTAATCTGTAACTCATAAGTACCTATGACTCTTGGAATTTCATTCTCTTTTCGTTTGAGTTCCTGCTCTGCATGTGTATGTCTCTGAGATTTGTATGAACCAACATGTTATTGTCTGCTCTGAAGCTACTATTGAGGCTCTATAGCTTCTAGTAATCTAACTTGCCTATTTGTTGCATGTCTTCTAAAGGGGAAATTGTGGAAGGGTTATATAGTGGCAAAAACTGAACAAGCAAACATGGAAAATAATTAATCAAACACAAATAAAGAAAGAAAATATCACATGCAATCAATAATAAAACTGGTAAAGGAAAAATTGAAATATCAAACTCTAGTTCGACAGAAATCAAAGAATCGACCAAAGATCTTGGTGAATTGGCCTCATATAACCTTGGCATGAATTCATATATACGAAATATTGTCTAGATCTTGAAGATTGAATACGGTTGCACATGACTCAGGGCCTGGTATTTTCCAATAATAGGCAAGTACTAGATGATACCATAGATCGTGGAAGTAACAAGGCGATAGAACATATAAGGTAAGGGAATCATGGATTGATTCTATTCTGGGGCCGAATTTGAAAAGGATTTAGAGATACGACGGCTAAGGTTTTTCAGAGAAGAAGAGAGTATAGAGAATTCAAGGGAGGCCATCTTAGAAGAATTTGGCTAGGGTTTGGGTGAGTATAATTAAAAAGGGTGGGGTTATCGTGGAGCGTTGATCTTGAGAGATCAACGGTATAGATTAAAGAATAGGCGGGGCGGGTCGTTTAAAGTGGGTCACGATCGGGTTCTTTAGAGAGGGTCGTTTGGTTTGGACTTTGGGGTTATTGGGCTAGCTTGGTGTGGGGGGCTGATGGGTTGAGTCCGAAATTTGCTCCAAATTAAATACACAAAATTTATTAAAACTAATTTATATAAGAAAACAAATATTAGTCATGTAGTAAAATGCTTGAAAATAATAGCCCAACATTATAAAATATAATAAATTCTATTTTAGTATAAACAATAAAATAAATACAATTATGTATAGAATATAATCTATTATTGCAAAATTATGTAAAGTACCTTCTAAAAATACAAATATAATTATATAAAATAAAGTAAAATATTATGAAACGTATATGTGGATGCAAATAATAAATTTGGATGATCAAGTTATCACAAAATAATTTAAAGGGGTAATTAATACATATTCAAATAATTTAAATGCAAGAAAATTAATTTTAAAGCTTTAAAATATTTGGAAATTATAGAAAATACTTGTATGGCTCTTGTAAATTGGTGATGATGCATGAATGATATTTTAAAAGCATATATGACATTTATAAAAATATGAGGGTAAAATTCGATATCAATATTACCAAGACATCGTTGTGTGGTAGCAGTAGTCCATCTGTATTTTCCTCTATGAAAGTTATGTCGTCCTTAGCGATTTCCTAGAGTCTTTTATTGTGAGTTACTGATACCTTCGTCTTTTCTACTGCCGAAAATGTAACACCATTATCTCGTTCCCACCAAAAATCATTTTGATCGTCAAGTGTGGAGGGTTTTCTCTTGTTTTCAAAGATTCCGCCTTATCACGATTGTGGCCACAGCTGTTTTTAGCCTCATCACTTAATAATTATCTAAGATGGTTGTTTTCAGCAAGGTTGCCACCTCCTCAATGCTGGTAGTCCCCAGTCTATTGAACATTGGTCCCGTGGTATTTACACTACAAATTAGGATCCCTCTTACTGGGATCAGATCTCATTGGTTTCGGAAACCCTGCTTCTTTAATGCTCCTCAAAGACGACATCAGCTCCACCATGCTAACGTTGAAGTTGTATTTGGAAAGCCTGGGGTAGGAGGAATCTTCAGAACCTGATATCTCTTTGTCCTGTAATGACCTGCTATTCCGATCACGATCAGCTCTCTTATTGGTAGAGAGTCTGTACGCTGATCGAAAACAACTGTTGCGTTCTTTAGCCCTTTCAAAGGGCAAAAATCGACTTGAAGATGGTCGATCTAAGTCGAAGTCATCATTTAATTTCTCATTATTCTTTTCCCAGTTCAAGCCCTTGGTTGATGTCGAAAAACTAAGCTGATCATATTCAATTTTTATCTTTGAGTCATAACGGTTGTGTACATCCGCCCATGTTATCGCCTGGAACTCGAACAGAATTTATTTCAGTTTTTGGGAAGCATCGGAACTTCTCGGATTAAGCCCATAGTAAATGCTTCAGCTACCCACTCGTCTGGTACGATCGAGAGCATCATTCTTTCCTTTTAGAATCTGGTCACAAACTCCCGCAACAATTGGGACTCTCCCAATGTGATCCTGAATATGTCGGTCTTTCGGGCATGTACCATCATGGCCTCGACATGGGCCTTGATGAAGGAATGTATGAGTATCTCGAAAAAATCCATGGAATGCTCGGGCAGAAGTGAATACCATGTTAGGTCCCCCTTCTTGAGGGTCTCCCCGAATTTCTTTAGTAAGACTGATTCAATCTCGTGTAGAGCCAAGTCGTTTCCCTTCACCGCATTGTATAGGTGGTGGTATGATCCTAAGGATCTTAATTGTAACCCTGTTCAACTGCCTATAATCAATGCACATCCTAATAGTGTCATCCTTATTCTTCACAAATAGACCAGGCACACCCCAATGCGACACACTAGGCCGAATGAACCCCTTATCAAGGGGTTCCTGAAGTTGCTCCTTTAACTCCTTCATGTCCGCTGGTGCTATGTGATATGGTGGAAAGAAATCCGGGGTTTCATACCATTAGGACAACATTTAGAATCATTACCCACCTCTATCCGGTCCAAACTCTAGCATGCGATGCCTTTGCCTCTCGAATCAGTCTCCGGATACTCCAAATCTAACCAAAATTAGTGCAAAACCATCAAAATATTCTAAGGGAACAAAGTTCACTCGAAAGAAATCAAATTACAACACAAATCGCAAAATTGCCAAACCCGACCCCCGAGCCCACGTCTCGGAATCCGATAAAAATTACACCAATAGACTCTTTTCACTCTCCAAGTTCATTCACATCAAGAGTACCAAAATCCCACCGCAAATGACCCCTCAAATTCCTAATTTTAGGTCTCCAATTAAAAGCCCTAGTTCTTCAATATTTAGGCTTAAATTCTATAAATTCCATGATTAATTAGGTAGAATCACATTAGGATTGAGTATTAAGTCCATAAATCTTACCTCCAAGTGTTCCCCCTTGATTCCCTCTTCAATCTTCTTCAAAAAGCTTCAAAATTGCCAAAAAATGGAAGAACTTAGACCCAAAATCGCGGAATTGGTCTTCTAAAACATTCTGCCCAACACATAAAATCCTTCATCACGAACGCGGTCAATGCCTCGCATTCGCGAAGTACAACCTGGCGTTGACCACTTATTCCTCCTTCATGAATGCGACGCCCTATACGCAAACGCGAAGACTCAGCCTCACAACCCATCACTAATGCGGCTTCCCTCTTGCGAACGCGTAGCTCACTGACTCCATCCCTTTGCCAACATAGGACCTCCATCGTAAACGTGAAGGACAAACATCCTAACCTTTCACGAACGTGAAGGCCAAAGGTCTGCAACACTCACAGCAGATTTTCTGCAATTCTTTCAACTTGAAAAGATCTATTTAACCACCCAAAACTCTCCCAAGGCCCTCGGGACCTCAACCAAGCATGCCAACCTATCCCATAACATCATTCAAACTTGTTCCAACCTTTAGAACGCCCCAAAAAAACATCAAAACACCAAATTTGTATCGGGTTCAAGCCTAAGAATTCCAAAAACTTCAAAATTCTGCTTTCGATCAAAAGTTTATCAAACCACGTCCGAATGACATGAAATTTTGCACACACAACCCAAATGACATGACGGACCTACTATAGAAGCGGAACCCTTGCCGTAGAAGCGACCCCCTAGCCGCAGAAGCAAAACCGCAAGAGCGGTTGGCCTTCTGCAGAAGCGGCCCAGTCCTGGACTGCAGAAGCGGCCCATTTTCCATAGATGCAGTTAGTGCAGGTGCGGCCTAGGTCCGTAGATGCGGAAACTGCTGAAGGTTGTGGCCTTCATCAAATAGCGGGAGTTTGTCATTTTTGACACATTTTACTCCATTCTTGGGCAATTTGGGAGCTTCAAAAGGGGAGATTTTAACTTAGCTTTGTGAGCTATGTTATTTCTACTTAATGTGAGTTTAATACATTATTTATGGGTGTAACATGTACATTATTGGAAAAAATGGGTTTAGACTAAAACCTAGGGTTTTGACAAAAATGAGATTAAACTACGAAATTAGTTATGCAATGTAGTAGAAATCATATGTTCTTGATCCTTGGGTTATGGGTAACAACTTTCTTCAAAAAATTTCGGAATCCAGGCACGTGGTCCCGAGGATAAACTTTAGGAACCTTGCATTTAGGGTTGGGAAATTAGTTTATTAATTAGAATATGAACTCTTGGGCATATATTGACTAGTTCTAACCCCATTTGAATAGTTTTGGATCGTTCGGCTCCGATTTGAGGGTTTGAGCACATTCTTGAGATTGGAAGTAAGCTTTGGGACGAGAGAAGTGTACTTTATAATATTGTAAGAGGGATCAACCCTATAGGTGAATAAAATAAATGTATGTGACTATCTATGGGGAATATGTACGTACGTTGTGGCAAGAATCCATTTGTAGCTACTATTATGCTAATTGTTCGGGTAGTTTAGGACCCGTATCAATCTATACTTGCAAACTATTGCGTCCTTGCTTGCTACTAAGATCACTTAGGTCATTCTAGAAATTTGTAAATAAATATAGATGGCTATACTCACTTACGTGAGAACTTGTATGAATTATTTGATTATAAATAGGAAATGTGTGCTTACTTGATAATAAATTGCTATTTGTGGATCGGGTCGATCACCTCGATAGTAAATAGATGCATCTATGGTTCGCTCCATTCGACCCTCTGGCAGTGCAAAGTTTATTATTATATCGGACTAGGTTGTACGACCTCGGCACAATGTGCACATGTTATTCATGTCGAACTTTTCGTGATTTACACTGCTTAAATGCTTTGAAATGTAACTTATTACATGACATGACTAAAACTGATATGTTGTTAAGAAAGAATATCTTATTTCTCATTGTTCTTGGATTGTCAATATACTTATGCTATTCATGAGCGTAACACTTAAACTATATTATTATTGACCATAGTAGGTGTCAAGTCAACCCCCCGTCACTACTTCTTCGAGATTATAATGGATACTTGCTAGCAGGTGCATCTAGCTACCCAACCAGCACGCATCCCTGATACTTGGTCGAGATCTCACGGTGAGTTGCCCCTTCTAAGCCGTTCAGCAGCATGCCGGAGTCTCTCCTTTTGTTGTGTACTGTCTATTCTATTTCCGTTAGTAGGATAGTTGTATTTTTGTACATTCTACTAGTTGCCCTAGTACTTATGACACTAGATCATGGCACATACATTGGTAGACTATTACTTTTGGATTGAATTTCTATTATTTTCAATTTGTTAATTATCGACTGTTTTAAATTTAAGATTGAGTCAATGTTGGGATTGTTTGGTAAAATAAATGAGAACTCAGTAGTTGATTAGGGTTGTATTGCCTAACAATGGTGTTGCGCGCCATCACATTAGAATCACATTAGAATTGAATATCAGATAGGTGACTTGATGGCTTAAATGAACCCTTTAAAACCCAGTGTTGAAAGGACCATACTCATAAATCATGGAATTTATAGAATTTAAGCCTAAATATTGAAGAACTAGGGATTTTAATTAGAAACCTAAAATTAAGAATTTGATACGTAATTTGTAGTGGGATTTTGGTACTCTTGATGTGAATGAACTTGGAGAGTGATAAGGAGTCTATTTGTGTAATTTTTATCGGATTCCGAGACGTGGGCTCAGGGGTCGAGTTTGGCCAATTTCGTGATTTGTGTTGTAATTTGATTTCTTTCGAGTGGGCTTTGTTCCCTTAGCATATTTTGATGGTTTTGCACTAATTTTGGTTAGATTTGAAGTATCCGGAGGCCGATTCGAGAGGCAAAGGCATCGCATGCTAGAGTTTGGACCGGATAGAGGTGGGTAATGATTCTAAATGTTGTCCTAATGGTATGAAACCCCGGATTTCTTTCCACCGTATCACATAGCACCAGCGGACATGAAGGAGTTAAAGGAGCAACTTCAGGAACCCCTTGATAAGGGGTTCATTCGGCCTAGTGTGTCGCCTTGGGGTGCGCCTGGTCTATTTGTGAAGAATAAGGATGGCACTATTAGGATGTGCATTGATTATAGGCAGTTGAACAAGGTTACAATTAAGACACTAGGATGTGGACACTCATTGTATAGGTGAGTGTGGTCCTTTCAACACCGGGTTTTAAACGGATCATTTTCATTGTTGTTACCGGAACCGCTATTTTTCCCTCGGCCATGTTAAAGATGACTTCGTCCCTCGGGGTGCTTTTATCGAACCTCTGTGTTGTTATATTTGCAGAAGCACGAGGAGGAACTAGACCTCGTCCATTCCCATTGTTGGAAGCACCCGATAATGCCCGCCTTAATTCTATCATAACCTGATCCTGTCATGAGAGATAGCCCAAAATGGCCTTTTGCTGCTCCCTCGGGATCCTTACTGTTTCAACTACGTGATCGTCTTTAGCATCATCATGAGTTACCTCTCGAACATGACGTGGATAATGCCCTACATGGACTGGCATGGTCTCATCCCCCTCGTTGTGGGTATCACTGATGGAATCTTCATGTTGAGGCTGATTTCCTTGGGCTTCAATGTTGTGTGTTATGTTGACATCATTATTTGTCATTTTCTATGATTTTTGTTAAGAACCAAGGATCAAACATATTAGTAACAGATGCACTGACCAACTCAATTACACAGCTGTCTATGCCCCACGGTGGGTGCCAAATTGTTTATCCATGAAACAGTACAGTTGAATTTATCTGTTTACCTATAAAATGATACAATTGAATTTATATGTGGTTTATAGACAAGTGAGTCGATTTGATCTTAAAATGATAAATAAATTAAACATGAATGTAAGACTTAGTGTTGAAATCGAGATAGAACAACAGAAATCCTAGCATCTGGAGCAAAGCTTCCGGAGGCAGTAGTGATAATATTAATAAGCAAGAAGATAAAATAATATTGAGCTTTAAACAAAGTATAGTATATGCTAGTCAGTGAATTTGTGTCTACAATGCTTCTAAAGCTCACTATTTATTATTGTACCTAAGGAACAAAAGTCTTAGGATCAAGCCCCTCTTTAATGATAATTATGAGGGACATTGAAGAATGTGTTACAATAGGCAATTAATGCTATATTTTCTATAATGGACCATGTACTTAATGCTAAAGAATTTTCTCCATTAAACGTGTCACGACCCATATTCCATTATAGTTGTGATGGCACGCAACACCATTGTTAGGCAAGACAACCCTAATCAATTAGTGAGTTCTCATTTATTTTACCAAACAATCCCAACATTGACTCAATCTTAAATTTAAAACAGTTTGATAATTAACAAATTGAATATAATAGAAATTCAACCCAAAAGTAATAGTCTACCAATGTATGTGCCATGAACTAGTGTTATAAGTACTAGGGTAACTAGTAGAATGTACAGAAATACGACTATCCTACTACCGGAAATAGAATAGATAGTACACAACAAAAGGAGAGACTCCGGCATGCTGCTGAACGGCTCAGAAGGGGCAGCTCACCGTGAGATCTCGACCAAGTATTAGGGATGCGTGTTGGTTGGGTAGCTAGATGCACCTGCCATCAAGTATCCATTCTAATCTCGAAGAAGTAATGACGAGGGGTCGACTTGACACCTACTATGATCAATAATAATATAGTTTAAGTGTTACGCTCATGAATAACATAAGTATATTGACAGTCCAAGAACAAGGAGAAATAAGATATTCTTTCTTAACAACATATCAGTTTTAGTCATGTCATGTAATAAGTTACATTTCAATGCATTTAAGCAGCGTAAATCATGAAAAATTCCACATGAATAACATGTGAACATTGTGCCGAGGTCGTACGGCCTAGTCCGATATAATAATAAACTTTGCACTGCCAGAGGGTCGAATGGAGCGAACCATAGATGCATCTATTTACTATCGAGGTGATCGACCCGATCCACAAATAGCAATTTATTATCAAGTAAGCACACATTTCCCATTTATAATAAAATAATTCATACAAGTTCTCAGGTAAGTGAGTATAGTTGTCTATATTTATTTACCAATTTCTAGAATGACGAAAGTGATCTTAGTAGCAAGCAAGGACGCAATCATTTGCAAGTATAGAATGATACGGGTCTTAAACTGTTACAACCCATATCCACACGCGTTAGTTCATGCCATATATTAGTTAACATAATTCAAGAAGGAATTACTTTTGAGATGATAAGAAGTTAATCCTATTGGTCTTAAGTGATACAAGGGTGTATAAGGGTGATTAACAAGTATTAGAAGTTAAACGAATCAAGGATGTTGTAACTCGTATTTTCAGGTAAACCTAAAGGTTCTTAATACACTCAAGGTCATGTATTAAAGTGTTTGAATCATATAATATCTGTATCATAAGTCTTGAAGTCAAATGAGTTATGAAACAAAAGTCGACAAATGTTGTCGCAACTTAGGTTCATAATTTTACTTAAACATTAGATTAAATGTTTCTAAGCTTTTATCCTAATTTACAAAGAATTACGGGGTGATCTACCCACCAAATTAAAGATCTACGACTCTAGTTTCCAACGCATTAAACCATTTGTAAATACAATCTTGGAGTATAGAGATATTCATATTTTCGCAAGCCTGCGCAGATTGGTAGATGACAAGTAGGTGCATCACCTACTTGCCAAAATGATAGGACAAAATTAAAAGACCTAAGTCGTCCAAGAGAGTAATTTTAAGGGGTTATGAACTCAGTTATTTCATCCATATTTCAGACCTTCAAAACCAAAGTTAACCCCTACAACTCCTCCCCAAAAATTCCACACAAACCCTAATCGATTTTCCCTCTCTTTCAAGTTCCATTTGAAGGTAAAACCTAGAGTTTGAAGAACCAAGGGAAGGGCTGAGTTATCCAACAAGTAAGGTAAGTTACTTCCATCTTTCATACATTTTTCTCTGCTGTTAATTCATGGTAATTCGTTCTATACATGTAAGAACTCACGGGACTGTGATCAGAAGCCGTGAGTTCGAGTTATTCACTTGTAGCGGATTGTTTTGTAGACTGTTTTGTGTTGCTATTGGGATGCGTGTTTTACTACTATTTTGTGGTATTTTGGAGGTGGAAGGGTGTGGAGTAACACCATATATATGTAGGGTTGTGGGCTGATAGTCATTCGTAACATTTCCGGGTTGTTTGACACGACTACGATGGTCGTCGTATGTATGATGTAATTAGGTTGTGCGTGGACTATTTTGGGAGGCTCAATATGTTTATTATTGATGTTGTTTGGGCTGTTTGGTGATTGTTTGGAATGGTGTGAAGTCATATATATAGGGGAGGTGTTGTCCGTTTCAACGTAAAATAGGTTGTGGTCGATACATAATAGTTATGACGCTTAAATGATAACGATAGTATCGTTTCTCTTATTGTAGACTAAGGAGTTGTGACAATTGCATAGCTTGTGATTGGGGCAGTATATACAAGGTATGTGAGGCTATCCCTTTCCTTCTTTTGCACAACTCCGATTGTACATAATATAATGAACGAGCTTTTAAAGATACTCTACTCTTAGAAGCTAGCAGTACTTACATTGTTTTCCCTCTTATGGAACGATTGATGTTAATGTTGCTTCTCTTATTCTTATGTTATCAATGTTGTTGGTACTTCCTGACTCTTATATGGTTCGTAATGAATAGTTGGTCCTAATAACGTGTACAGAGAATACCGACCTTACGTCACTCCGAAAGGTTTAGAATGTGATTCCATGAGTCGAGCATGCATTATATATATGTATCTATTTTACTATACCGAGCCGCGCTATAGTCGGCTGGGTACGACACATATTGTGCAACCACTGATCAATTGGGTTATATCGAGCTCCACGTGGCCGGGTATGATTCTACCGAGCCTTATGACGGCCGGGTACGTTTTTACCAAGCGTATTTTGGCTGGGTACGATATGATGATGATGATGCCCACAGAGGCGTATGTTTAAAAGTTTATGTATACATATGTTTCATGCTTTTCATGTCATTATCCCTCAGAGGTACTCAGATGTTCCAGGTTGTATATTCTCTATCCCTGCTTACATTACTGTTCATATTTATGGTTTCCTGCCTTACATACTCAGTACTTTATTCGTACTGACATCCTTTTGTTTGTGGACGCTGCATGTCGTGATGCAGGCCCTAATAGACAGGCAGGTACAGCTCCCCCACCACAGTAGGTTGTCTAGTTCAACAGTGATTGGCGAGATCCCTTCTACGTACTTGACATGGTCTTGGTATGCATTTTTGTTATAGACATCATGGGTATGTCGGGGCCCTGTTCCGGCTATGTTGCAGCACTTATGTTCATTTAGAGGCTCATAGACAAGTGTCGACTCATGTATAGTTTGGTATGCCTTGTCGGCTGGTTTTTGTTGTATAGTCTTTCATGGTAACATGGTAGCTCGTACCTTATATGTAGTTTCTTGATTGTCTGGTCATCCCCTGCTATGTATGTTCATGCCATCATATTTTATTGTTGGTTGTCCATGATCCAAGTCTACTATTTATATTGATCTCGTCAACCCTAAAAGATAATAAAATAAAAGGGTTAGATAAAATGTACGTTGGTGCTCGGCAAGTATGGTCGGGTGCTAGTCATGGCCCTCCAGTTTGGGTCGTGACAAACATGGTATCAGAGCAAGTCTGTCCTAGGGATTGTCTATGAGTCGTGTCTAGTAGAGTCTTGATTATGGATGTGTAGCGCGCCACATTTATAATCAGGAGGCTACATGACATCTAGGGTTGTTACCTTCTTCCTGAATCTAGATCGTGCGTAGAGTTGAGTCATAAGTGTTTGTCTCTAATATTCACCTTGTTTTCTTTCAGCGATGCCTTCGACTAGGAAGCAAACAATTAGTAGACGGCTTGATACAGCTATGAGAGAGGGTACCAGTCAGGTGCCCCAAGCCAGAGCAGGCCAAAGTGAGGCTCAGAGTGAGATGTTGTCTCATACCTCAGCTACCCCGTCTCCTCCAGAGGATATTAGGAGGCACCCAGCACCTCCAGTTCCTCCGTCTGGCACTACAGACCAGGATATGCGAAGTGCTTTGCAGTTATTGACTTGCTTGGTAGCTGCTCAAGATCAGAAGTAGAATACAGGTGCTGCTAAGAAACCAGTTAGTACGAGAGTTCGTGATTTTATTAATTTAGACCCTCCACTGTTTACCGGATCAGACCCCAAGGAGGACCCGCAGACTTTTATTGACCAGGTTCATCGTACACTTCGGGTTATGCATGTTAGTGATACAGAGGCAGTAGAGTTGGCTTCGTATCGACTACGGGATTTAGCGGTTCTCTGGTATGATAGTTGGGAGAGATCCAGGGGTTCGAACGCTCTTCCAGCTGTGTGGAAGGAATTTTCTGTGGCCTTTCTTCGTCACGACTTGCCAGTTGAGATATGACGAGCTAGAGCTGATAAGTTCTTGAACCTTAGACAAGGTAATATGAGTGTGCGAGAGTACAATATGCAGATCGATTCTTTAGCAAGGTATGCTCCCCATATGGTGGCCGAGATGAGTGATAGGGTGCATCTGTTCGTGAACGGATTGGGACCACATCTGATAAATGAGTGCACGACAGCCTCATTGGTGGAGGGCATGGATATTTCCCATATTCAGGCTTATGCCCAGACCTTAGAGGATCGTAAGCACCAGCAGAGGGTAGATAGGGAGCAAGATAGGGGCCAACATAAGAAGGCGAGATTTGCAAGGTATTCTAATGACTTCAGAGGCAGCGTCAGGCCCCAGTGTTTGAGGAATTCGGCGCCACCTGTAGCTAGTGCTCCCCCACAGTTTCAGAGGCCTCAATATGATCGATTTACCCATTCTGGTCTAGGTCAGAGTTCGCAGGCATCAGGCTCGCAACATCACAGGGATACTAGTCAGACGAGACCCACAACACCACGTTGTGATCAGTGCGGCAAGGCCCACTTTGGACTATGCCGTCGAGGTTATGATGCATGTTATTCTTGCAGACAGCCTGGCCATATGATGCGGGATTGTCCTAACAGGGGAGGTAATGGTATGGCTCAGCCGACTGGATCTATGTCTACTTCTTCCTCATCAGTTCGACCTCCAGCACGGGGTTTTCAGTGGTCGACAGGTTGTGGTAGAGGTTGAGGTGCAGTGCCGAGTTTGAGGGGTGGTCAAAATCGAACCTATGCTCTAGTAGGTCGACAGGATCTCGAGTCGTCTCCAGATGTTGTTACAGGTATATTATCTGTGTTTTCTTATGATGTATATGCGCTGATTGATACGGGATCTACATTATCATATGTTACACCCTTTGTGGCTAATAAGTTTGGCATTGAACCTGAATTGATAAGTAAACCCCTTGCGGTATTTACTCCGATAGGAGATTCTATGATTGCTAGAAGGGTATATAGAGGTTGCACTGTGATGATTTGTAGTCGTCAAACCTCGGAAAATTTATTTGAGTTAGAAATGGTTGATTTTGATGTGATAATGGGAATCGACTGGTTGGCCTCATGCTATGCAAATGTTGACAGTCGTACGAAGATGATTAGGTTTCAATTTCCTGGTGAACCCATCATTGAATAGAAAGGGAATATTGCTACACCAAAAGGTAGGTTTATTTCCTATCTTACGGCAAGGAAAATGATCTCAAAAGGTTACATTTATCATTTCATTCGCGTTAGGGATGCGGAGGCGAAACCGCCTACTTTACAATCAATCCCCGTGGTCAATGAATTCTCAGATGTTTTCCTAGATGAACTCCCAGGCCTTCCTCTTGAAAGGGAGATTGAGTTTAGCATTGATGTGTTGCCTGACACTCAACCGATCTCTATCCCTCCATACAAAATGGCCCCGGCAGAGTTGCGAGAGTTGAAGGTGCAGTTGAAGGACTTGCTAGATAAGGGCTTCATTAGACCTAGCACTTCACCTTGGGTGCACCAGTCCTATTCGTGCGGAAGAAAGACGGGTCGTTACGGATGTGTATCGACTATCGACAGTTGAATAAGTTACTATAAATAACAAGTATCCACTTCCAAGAATTGATGACCTATTTGACCAACTCCAGGGTGCTAAGTATTTCTCCAAGATTGATTTACGTTCAGGGTATCATCAGGTGAGGGTTAAGGAGAAGCATATCCCAAAGACGGCCTTCCGGACAAAATACGGGCACTTTGAATTCTTAGTGATGTCGTTCGGGCTAACAAATGCCCCAGCAGCTTTTATGGATCTCATGAATACTATATTTAGGCCCTATCTTGATGTGTTCGTGGTTGTATTCATTGATGACATTCTAGTATATTCTCGTTCAGAGGCGGAACATGCGGGCCACTTGCGTATAGTATTACATATGCTTCAGGATCGTAAGTTATATGCTAAGCTCTCCAAATGTGAATTTTGGCTGAACTCAGTACCGTTCCTTGGCCATGTGATATCTGACGAGGGTATGAGTGTCGACACTCAGAAGATCGATGCAGTAAAGAATTGGCCAAGACCTACAACACCATCAGAAGTCCGTAGCTTCCTAAGGCTAGCAGGATATTATAGGCGGTTTGTGGAAGGGTTTTCCTCTATATCATCACCATTGACTAAGTTAACGCAGAAAGATAACAAGTTCCAGTGGTCTGACACTTGTGAACGTAGTTTTCAGGAGCTGAAGAATCGATTGACATCCGCACCAGTGCTCACTCTTCCTGAAGGAACAGAAGGTTATGTGGTATATTGTGATGCCTCAGGTATAGGTTTGGGGTACGTATTGATGCAGCGTGGGAAGGTGATTGCTTATGCATCAAGACAATTGAAGAAGCATGAAAAGAATTATCCAACCCATGATTTGGAATTGGCTGTAGTAATATATGCTTTGAAGATATGGCGGCACTACTTATACGGCGTCCATGTTGACATCTACACAGATCACAAGAGTTTACAATACATCTTCAAGCAGAAAGAGTTGAATTTGAGGCAGCGTAGGTGGCTTGAATTATTGAAAGACTACGACGTCGAGATATTGTATCATCCCGGTAAAGCCAATGTTGTGGCAGACGCTCTCAGCCGTAAATCAATGGGAAGCTTAGTACATATTGAGGCGGGTAGATGGGGGTTGACTAAAGAGCTTCATCATCTAGCCAATATGAGAATCAGATTGTTAGACTCTGATGACAGAGGTGTTACTCTATAGAATACATCAGAATCATCTTTGGTAGCCGAGGTAAAAGCACAGCAATATGAAGATCCTATCTTAGTACGATTAAGAGAGAGCATTCAACAGTGTAAAAGTATGGCTTTTGAGATCGGAAGAGATGGGGCACTGAGATACCAGGGCCGATTATGTGTGCCTAATGTGGCAGGGTTGCGAGAGAAAATTATGAATGAGATTCATCAATCCCGAGGTTAGGCTTGGCACTTATCGACTACCGCTGTGGTGTACTCATGCCTCTTCTGCACATGTTTTTCATGTGCAGATCCAGGTACCGCTGATCAGGTCTACTATCATTGAGGGAGGCGACCGCTCTAGAGACTTCGAGGTACATCTGCTGCGTCCGCAGACCGAGAAGTCCTTTTCCGTTCCTGCTTTTAGTATTTAGCCCTTTTGTACCTTCCTGTTCTTACTAGACATTCCAAAGTTAGAGCTATGCAGTATTGATCTTAGCTTGTGATTCATGGGTTTCCGGGTCTTGGATTTATGTTTGGTATTGAGAGTTAAAACATGGTGTATGCCGAGCGGCACATTTAAACACTGTTACTACTTTATTTTTGTTTTAAATTGTTTACTTCTTCAAATTTTGGTTTCTCTTCCGCAAATTTTGCTTACCTTGTCATAGAGACTAGGTGCCATCACGATGGTTCATGGAGGACGAACCGACATCGTTGCACTGGCATTATTAATTTGGCTTCATATGTCCCTTAACCTCTAAGGGAGTAATCCCTATCAACAACCAAGAATTTTTCCATTGGATCCCATATTTGACAACTTTTGGTTATATATATATATATATATTATGATATTATATTAAATAAAAATTAAAATCAAAGAAAGAACAATTGCTCTGCGCCTAAAAATAAGAAGTCAAATTGTATCTGAGATATTAAAGAAATTTTCATATTTGAAGTCGCTTAACCACGGTAAAATAGTATTTGATAAAGCATAAGCCAAGTGTTGTAATACCCTGGAAATCAAAGCCTTAGTCAATTGTTAGTAGGTATAGAAGTATATTAAGATCAAAATAATTTCCCTCAAGTATCAACGTTTAGATTTATAAGATTTTTGTTAGAATTACAAGATTATTTATTAGAAGGATTTTTGTGTTTTGAAAACAACGCTATAACCTAAAAGATTTACCCTACGAAACATCGTTTATGATATGATATATAATCACAACTAAAGCAATTATAAGGCATAATCTGTTTGCCAAATCCCTTAAGCTAATATCTGCAAGAACCACATGTTTAAGCCTCATCTTTAATCTTATAGTATTTTATAAACTTAAAAACTAAGATATAAATAAAACAACATGTTTAAAACAATTGTGAAATATATATATGTGTATTATATATATTTACTTTCAGTTTATGTATATAAGTATAAACATATTGATATATTAGTTAATTATGCTCTTACAACATTAGAATATAGTTCTATACTCTTCCAATATTAGAATAGAGTTAATTTATAGCAGTCAAGAAATTATAAAAGAAAATAAAGGACTTAACTCTGGGAAAATTATTTAAAAAAATGAAAGGTAGAGCCATTTAAAGAATTGAAAAAAGCAAAATAATAAAAAATAGTATGATGAAATAGAAAGATGAAGAATAAAAATTTAACGAAAACATACATGAGTTAGCAGCACAAAGGACTAACTCTGAAAAATTATTTTAAAAAAATAAAAGGTAGAGCCATTTGAGAAGTTCAAAAAGGCAAAACAATAAAAACATACCATGATGAAATAGAAAGATGAAGAATATAAATTTAACAAAAACATACGTGACTTAGTACCATCTTGTGATATAGGGCAGTGAAATAGAGTATTGTTGCTTTTCCAGTTAGCCCCTCTTGAGGAGCAAATAGAAAAATCTTTCCCTCACTTAATATAGAAGGGATGCCCCAACTTTTGCTACTCGCCGCAAGAATTCTTCTCAGTTGGGTATGTCCTTACTTCTTTGTGGTATCTTTATAAAGAAGGAAATGGGATATTGGAAAAATGGGATGAGCAGAAGGATTAAACGTTGCAACTTTTAAATGCTATTATTAAATTATAATTGCAACGTTTCTTCTATAGCAACCGTTGCATTTTTTTTAATAGTTGTACTGTTACTTCTTCACTCAAATAACTATCAATAAAGAGGTGTAGGTTATGGGTTGGGAACTTCTTTAAAATTTGATTAAAAGGAAAAAATGAAAGAAAAGGTCAAAAAAGTGAGAATAAAGATAAATAGAATCCCTACACAATGAAAGATGTCAGATCATCTTTCTCATTCCCGATTTTTTATACATATATATTGATGAGATATGGGAAAGGTTATGGCATTATATACGCACCACCACCTGATCAGCTGGTATACGATGATGATTTTGCTCATAGTGGCCGATATGATATGATGGGATGCCCTCAGAGGCTGATGATGTTATGAAACATGTACCTATGCACGACATGACATTCATACGCATATGCATGACGCTAAAAGTAATTTATGATTTACAAAGTTATTCAGACTTACAGGTTGAGTCATGTACTCTATATTTCTTCCATGTCTCTTATGTACTTATTTATGTGTCTTACATACTCGGTACATTGTTCGTACTGACGTTTCTTTTAACTGGGGATACTGTGTTTCATGCCCGTAGGTCCCGATAGATAGGTCGAGAGCCCTCCATGTAGGCTATCATCTCAGCCGAAGATGTTGGTGCACTCCATTTGCTTCGGAGTTACTCGTTTGGTTAATATGATTTAGACGTGTATTGTTTGGTATGGCGGGACTCTGTCCCGGCCCTTATGACATGTATGTACTCTTAGAGGCTTGTAGACATATGTCGTATACATAAAAGATTGTACGGCCTTGTCCGCCTATTTTTTGAATTTATAAAAGATCATGTTGGCCTATTAGGCCCGTATGTCATGTGTATATGATGATGTAATAAGCAAAATACGTTACGTTGGTACTCGGTTGAGTAAGGTACTGAGTGCCCGTCGCGGCCCATCGATTTGGGTCGTGACAAAAGTGGTATCAGAGCAGTTCTATCCTAGGGAATCTACAACCCGTGTCTAGTAGAGTCTTGTTTATGGGTGTGTCGCACTTATATGCAGGAGGCAATAAGGCATTTAAAATTGTCACTTTTTTTTCTTACTCTAAATCGTGTGGTAGAGCACACATATAAGAATTCAAGTTCCGAAATTCTATTTTATTCATAATATGGCAATACCTACGTTAAGAAAGATGATAGATAAGCGATATAGTCGTAGAAGTGTTGAATTAGAGGAACTCGGCTTTTTATCATGCTTATGATAAGTAAATGTGAGGTTTTCAGCAGATCATGTAAGTACTGAAAGATGTAATCCTCTTGATAAGGAGCCTTAAGGCAAGAATGTCTATCTACCTTTATGGTGAAAGACAATGAGAGATTATGAAGATAAATACAATTTTCAACAAGCAAAAGAAGCAAGATGAAGAAGGGTACGAGGCACCCAGTTAATGAAGGTTAACAACGTTTATAATTAAGGCAGAGGAACATAAGCTTTTTGAGTTATATTCAATAGTAACATAGGTATATACAATTGGTTGCACCCATTCTAGATATGACGTATGGGGGTTAATAGAAGTAGTATAAGAAAATATGATGGATGAATTGTTTGTGTCAGTTGACATTTCCGAAGGATATTGCAAATGTGCTAATAGATCTCTTTATGAGACACCTAGATGGTGCACTCTAAAATAGTGTAGCCAGATATGAGTATTACAAAGACATGCACTATAAGCCTTGAAGGGATAAATATTACCTTAGTGTGGCTCGTATCCCTAGTAAATTGAGAACGTTAAGCAACTTAAAGAGCCACTGGATGGAGCAAATGAAAGCTAAAAGCGAAAGAATGTCGTATTGAAGTTTTCACAAGAAAATGGATATGTACAAATATTAGCAGAGTAATGAGAAGAGAGATAATGAAGCATTATGAATAAGGTGTGATACATAGATGAAAACAGTAGAGTATTACAAAATTTATAGTCAAGTGAATGAAAAAAAAGAGAAGTGACAGGCCTTAGGACAACAAAAGAGTATAGACCATACAATCATGTCCTCATTTCGAGAAATAAGTTTGCAACTCTAGCGTGATTACCAGAAAGAACAATTGAACCCAGATTAATAGAAATTAATATGGGCAGGTGAATAAGATAAATTAAACATGAATTAGGGACTGAGCGATTTGATAATGGTCGTCATTATGAGAATTTTAGATCGCATTTCGGCGATAATAGAATGGACAATAAAAGAAGATTTATGGGAAATTCAGAGGATGGTCATTCAGGAAGACGTTTCCCTAAAGCATGCAAGGGGAGCAAAGTTAAGATTAAGGGAATGTATGTGGCAGTTACAGTAAGTGTCACCACTGTGAGTAAGGAATTTTGTTATCCTTAGTACAGAAGGATTGCCGCAAGGCGAGTAAGAATCATTCATGTTGAGAAACGATGCCAAAGATGAAGAGGTGAAACATCTATAGGTAGGTCGTCGTAGCTCCAACTCTTAGTACTTCCCTAAAGGGGGGAATATGGAATGATAAATGGAATAATGCGATAAAAATGAGAAAGGGATGAGATTGCACTTATTCAAATGCTACAGATATGCAATGATTCTATAACATTATGCGAACGCGATGTCAAGGAGAAGAAGTAAGGGTTCCTGCCCGAGATGTTATTGATAATTAAGGAGCCAGTACGAGACGTAAGTTAAGACCAAGGAAATAACACAAGAAATATTTCACGGAATATTGACATGAGGATGGGCCAACGAGTAGTTAGTAGTTGATTCAGAAAGAGCCTAGCTATGGCTAGTCAAGAGTATACAATACAAGACAGTAGGTCGTGCAAGATAAAGATAGTAAAACCCAATATAGTGAATTTATCCCCACAATTATGACATTGTAATACTTGAGAAATATTCAAATAGGAGTTGGGGTAGTTAAAGGTACCGTATGAGTGTTACAGAAATAAAAGATAGTTCTACTAGGAAGACAGTCAAAACTTCAGTTCAGAAGTAGCCGTACGAGCAGATGAGTATGGAGGTAAGTAACTGAGGATAATTACAAGTGAGCACGAACATCAAAAATTCTATCGGGAATACGGTATAATAAGCTCGCATCTTTGCAAGAGTCAGAGGGTCTTCCCTAAGTACTATGACGAAAGATTAGCTGAGGAAATAAGGAAGAAGGCTTCAACCTCAGTACAACGACCTAAAGAGGGAATGTTCGTGTGACAATAGTCTCAAAACAACATTGTATGCACTCCCTAAGAAAGTGGCACCTACAGTGGCTAATGAACAGGGAGTAAAATCAGAAGTGATATTCAGGATCATATGAGTTGTATGGAATTTCAATATATATGGGCACTAAGATAAGATAAGTATGGACGCAACAAGGGGCAGAAAGATCAGTAAAAGTAATAGCTTACATTTAAAGAAAGCTAAGATGGAAAAAAAGAGGAATTACTTGATCAATGATCCAGAGTTGGTTGCATTAAGAACTCACTTAAGGGTTTGGAGTTTTATATATGCAGCATATACAGCCGTAGAATATTTTGGTATACGTTAAAAGAAAAAATTGAGCTCAGGTCATAAACGAAGGATTAAATTGATAAAGGATGGTATCATGCATATGAAAGGCTAAACATAATAAATAATACCATGAACCACAGATCGGAAGGTAGCTTAAGCCGACGTAAAGGCCTATCAGAAGAAGGAGGAAACTAAAGAGTTACATCACCCAAGTAAATCAAGAGTTTGATTATTGGACCCAGAAAAATAGAAACGTCGTGATCGAGAATATTGCAGGATCTCCCTTAAAATTAGAGGTACGAAAGAAGTAGAAAATGTGATGTGAGGCTTTAAGGAAAGTAAGGTAAAGGTGAACAATGTACGAGATACTAAAAAGCAGAAGATTGAGGATATTCCATACTTGGGATAGAAGGCTAGAAGCGCGAGGATTCAATATCCAAGAATGATAGCGGCATCGTCAGTGGCATATCTTCTAGTCAGTGATTTCTGGGTATCGAGAGGTCTAGTTAAGAAAGCAAAGAAGAGTTAGAGACGATGTGATGTCTCGCTTGATGTTCTAAAATAACAAAAGGAAATTCAAGCAATTTGAAGGAAGATTATGAGTAGTATAAATAGATATGTATAGGTCGCAAGCTAAAGTATAGTAAAATGACAAAGTTTTATGAAAGGATGTAAGAACGAGTAAAAGGCGAGTGAGAAGGTGACGAGAATGGATTAGTCCTCAGGATTAAGCCCATCAAAACAAGGGAGCTAATGGATTATCTATGTTATACAAAGTTCACTATAGTCTTAATGAACTCAAAGGAGTCAAAGATTAATAGCATTTAGAAGGAATGAGATGCTGACCTGGTAATAAAATGAGGATATAATTGTGACAGATAAAGAATGACGTTTGGGCCTTCGATTGAGTAATGATTTGAAGAGGATTTCATGGACTGTACGAGATTAAAATACCCACATAAGTGAATCACATTGGGATGCGATAAAATACAGTCATTGAAGTATAGTATCAACCCTAAGTGGATCAGGAAAATCACTTCAAATATTCCTCGATGGAACGTAAGCTCTAGTGGCAAGGTATGACGTAAGAAGTTTCAAGTTATAAGTAGTATATTGTAGATCAATATTGAGGAGAATCTACAATGGATGGACAAAAGTCACAAAGCATGAGATAAGATTAGGCAGTCATTCTAAAGATGAGCTGTAATGAGGAAGTATTGAAGGACTGAGATTTATACCTAAAGGATAGGCAACAAAAGTAACTGGGAGCATGGTAAGCATACTTCAGTAGAGGTAGATTGAAGTAAATATTATGGTATAGTATAACCCATGTAAATGCAGTAAAGTCATATGAATGGATAATTAGATCTATGAAATATGATATGGCCATATTCGCAAGTTCTACAAAGTATCGAGCAAAGGACTTCAGTATACCTATAGAGGCCCAGAGAGGCATCCTATTAAGCCTTGTATATACAAAGTAAGGCCTAGATATTCACTAAAAGATAAAAGGAAAAAGGAAAAATGAATCGCATAAGTGCACTTACAAAGTCAGGATCATACATACTGCATGACAGGAGGTAACAACAGTTGCAAGATTAGGAAGATTTCGACCATAGGTTATGATACGAGAAAAAAGACTAAAGGGGGGAATACCCTAGACTTTGGATTTATTCACAGAGCAACTGCTTAAATAGAAAGAAGAGTATTAAGGTATTCACAAGAGCTATAAGTTACAAAAATGATAAGAGCATCAGTCAACATTTAAGGCCGAATGTTTTAAAGGAGGGAATGATGTTACATCCTGCAATATTACGTCCTGTAGTATTATATTATGACGATGTTTTGCTCTGCAGTAATATGTTACGATGGTGTTACCCTCTGCAGTAATATATTACGATTGATGTTACGTCCTGCAGTATTAAGTTAAAAGAGTGTTGTGCCCGACAGTATTACATTACGGTGATATTACACATCACAGTAATAAGTTACGACAATGTTGCACCATGTAGTATTACATTACGGTGATGTTACGCTTCGCAGTAATAAGTTACGACGATGCTGCATCTTGCAGTATTTTACGTAGAATTTGTTGTAAGGTAATTGTCATCAGTCCAAGGAAAAGATTATTTGTGAATTATAAGGATTATGTTATTTCACAAGTGATTAGTAAATTCGTAATGGTCAAATGGGGAGCAAGTCTAAGAAAGCGAATTTTATCAAAGTTTGGCATTTTGGGATAAAATACGGCCCGAGCTAAAATACCCAGTATTTATGGACTAGTGCTATAGAAGGTACTGTATGGCCATGATAGTAAGGTGTATAAGGTATGTTAAAAGAGAGTAGTATTTAATTAAGTTGAGACAATTTTTTTAAAATTATGCGGGTAATATATTAATTACCGGGTAACGAAACATTACCCGGTTAACTAATAAGTGGATAAATTAATAAAAGCACCTTCCCAAGTATATACGTGGCAGCCCCCCTTTATTATGGTGATTCATCAATCACCTTTAATATGTGTAAAGACTTTAGAATATAAAATCTTATCAAGACTTTTTAGCCTTATCAATTAAAAAACAATTCATTTCATTTTCAAGACCAAAAAGAACAACTTCTACATTCTGTTAAAATGATCAAAAACATGAAGGAGCATGATCATGTCACTAAAATTCATTCATTAACCAAGTGAAAAGCAGAAGAATTGTTTAAGCTCATTCAAATCGTTACTTTGGAGTTTAAGCCAAATTTCGTTCCTCAAAGTTCAAAACACAGAATCTTAAATTCAATTTTTGGGTCTAAGTTCAATCCACGAAGGTTTTCAACGGGATAAATATATGGAGTTGTTCCTACTCCAAGTATGTTAAGGCTATCCCTTCTTTCTTTTGGCATGATCCATACGGTACGAACGAAACGTACAAATGCACAAATTCCATGAATGACTCTATTCCTATAAGTATTGGAGATATCTATGTTCTTGAATTTCTGTGTGTCATAATATTTTATCATCTATTCATGGGTCTTAGAAAATTATGAAAGTTGAAAAGAGTTTACCTTATGATATTACTAAAAGTCAAAATGGTCTTATGAAGCTCCGAAAGATTTTATTAAAGTACTTTTTATTCATTGCATTCATGTGCATTAACCCATGACCAGATGGCGTTATATATGCATATATATGTATGTATATATATGTATATGGAATATGGAAAAGGTTATGGCGTTACATACGCACCACCACCTGATCAGCTGGTATACGATGATGATTTTGCCCACAGTGGACGATATGATATGATGGGATGCCCTCAGAGGCTGATGATGTTATGAAACATGTACCTATGCACGACATGACATTCATACACATATGCATAACGCTAAAAGTAATTTATGATTTACAAAGTTACTCAGACTTACAGTTCGAGTCTTGTACTCTATATTTCTTCCATGTCTCTTATGTACTTATTTATGTGCCTTACATACTCGGTACATTATTCGTACTGACGTTCCTTTTAACTGGGGATACTGCATTTCATGCCCGTAAGTCCCGATAGACAGGACGAGAGCCCTCCAAGTAGGCTATCAGCTCATTGTAAGATGTTGGTGCACTCCATTTATTTCGGGGTTGCTCGTTTGGTTAGTATGATTTAGACGTGTATTGTTTGGTATGGCGGGACTCTGTCCTGACCCTTATGACATGTATGTACTCTTAGAGGCTTGTAGACATATGTCGTATACATAAAAGATTGTACGGCCTTGTCAGCCTATGTTTTGAATTTATAAAGGATCATGTTGGCCTATTAGGACCGTATGTGATGGGTATATGATGATATAATAAGAAAGATACGTTAACGTTGGTACTCGGTTGAGTAAGGTATCGGGTACCTATTGCGGCCCATCGGTTTGGGTCGTGACATTGATATACCTACATATCCCTAGTTTTACAATAATAAGGCCATGTGTAGTTCTAGATCCATCGGCGGAATATACCGATGAAGTCATTACAAGAATGGACACGAGATTTCGGGATATGTGAAAGAATGGTTATGGTGAATTGTCAAGTTTGACATAGTTGAAGGAACTTGAGTGAGGTCTCTCCTGCTGGGATAGTGGTTGCTTACTGGTCACCTACAGATAAAGAGATGCTACAAACATGTACTTGTGCGAAATTTAAACATGATGCAGATTCCCTTTGGACCATGAAAGTTATCTTCGGACGGTTAATGATGACGTCCTCAAACCATGATATCTTGGGCCATGAATTGTTCAGTGAGGGATTCACAGGCCATGAAATGATGCTCTCGGGCCATGAAGACGGTGCCTCCGAACTATGACGCCTTTGAATAATGATATGCATATTTGAGAGATACTCAGGCCATAGCATGGTATCTACAGGCTATGAGGATGATGCCTTTAGACTATGACGCCTTTGGACAAGTTGGCGATATTTCAGCCCATGAAAATGCAATAACGATGTTTAAGAAGACAAGACTTAGTATTGTGAGGTTGAGAGTAGAGTTTAGCCCGAAGAGGAGCAAATAGATAGTATCGGAGAGACAGCGCTTCGTCTCGATAAAGAATATAATTGAAGGTAGAAATTAGCCCTATGCTGGTATAGAGACAGATTTTAGTCTCTTGCAAATGAAGGCAATGCTTAGCCTTATGTAAATATGGAGGAGGGACTTAGATTCATGCAAGATGCGGGACAGGGCTTAGTCCCATGTAGATGGAAGGCAGTGCTTAACCTTATGCAAATATGGAGGCTGGGCTTAGCCTCATGAAAGATGCGGGACAGGGCTTAGTCCCATGCAAATATGGATGCAGGGCTTAGCCTCATGCAAATATAGAGACAGGGCTTACACTCATGCGAGATTCGGGACAGGGCTTAGTCCCATGCAGATGGAAGGCAGTGCTTAGCCTTATGCAAATATGGAGGCAGGGATTAGCCTCATGCAAGATGCGGGACAGGGATTAGTCGCATGCAAATGGAAGTCCGTGCTTAGCCTTATAAAAATATGGAGGCATGGCTTATCCTCATGCAAGATGCGGGACAGGGCTTAGTCCCATGCAAATATGGAGGCAAGGCTTAGCCTAATGCAAATATGGAGGCAGGGCTTAGCCTCTAGCGAGATTTGGGACAGGGCTTAGTCTATGCAGATGGAAGCAGTGCTTAGCCTTATGCAAATATGGAGGCAGGGCTTAGCCTCATGCAAGATGCGGGATAGGGCTTAGTCTCATGCAAATGGAAGGCAGTGCTTAGTCTTACGCAAATATGGAGGCATGGCTTAGCCTTATGCAAGATGCTGGGCAGGGCTTAATCCCATGCAAATATGGATACAGGGCTTAGCCTCATGCAAATATGGAGGTAGGGCTTATCCTCATCCAAGATGCGGGACAGGGCTTAGTCCCATACAAATATGGAGGCAGGGCTTAGCCTCATGCAAATATGGAGGCAGGTCTTAGCCTTTTGCGAGATTCGGGATAGGGCTTAGTCCATGCAGATGGAAGGCAGTGCTTAGCCTTATGCAAATATGGAGGTAGAGCTTAGCCTCATACAAGATGCGGGATAGTGTTTAGTCCCATGAAAATGGAAGGCAGTGCTTAGCCTTACGCAAATATGGAGGCAGGGCTTAGCCTCATGTAAGATGTGGGACAAGTCTTAGTCCCATGCAAATAGAATAGCAAACAAGGGTAGAATATTTCTTAGCTGAGGATATATTAGGCGTTCGGTGGCCCGTTTGATAGCGATTTTGCTTCGTGTATATATTTACGGTTGTTATTCCTGCGTCATATGTGCTTGCGGTCAAAGAAAAATTATAAGTTTTGTAAGGGGAGGTTGGTTCGTGCCTTTTTCCGCTGGCCTTACTATGTTTGAGTTTCCTTGGGTAACACCTGACTTTTATGGAAATAGAGTTTTCGAAAATATGCAATTATTGATAAAAATAGAGTTTTTATTTTCTTTATTTTTTTAGAAACATAGCAAAATATCAAGTAGTTTTAGATGAACTAGTGATTGTAACACATTTCAGAGACATTGCTACTTTCTCGTGTTAGAAATTTGAGGGTCCTCCTCAAAATTCTGCCCCAGTTTGGTAAATAATCCTTCGACTGTTTGCGAGCAATGAACTTGTTGATCCTTCTTAAGAATTTTGAGAATCCTTCTCAAAATTCTTCCCTAGTTTCTTAACCAATTTCTGATTTTCTGGCATGCAATTGCATTGACTGGACTTGCTCCAAAATTTGGAGGGTCCTCCTCAAAATTCTGCCCTAGTTTATGGTTCTGGGGAAGATGAAAATTTTATTATGATATGACCAAACCCACAGGGCTACCTATGTATCCCCTTTTAAATGGGAATCAGGTCAAACAAAGTTCAATTACATAAGATGAAGAAATGTAAATAGTCTAAGCATAGTATCTCTTGACTGTGTCTGAATTGATTGGTTTTGGCCAGACTTCTCCGTCCATTTTTGCAAGTATGAGCGCTCCTCCTATTAGCACCCTGTGAACCATATAAGGACCTTGCCAGTTAGGAGAGAATTTCCCTTTGGCTTCATCTTGATGTGGGAAGATCTTCTTCAGTACCAGCTATCCTGGTGCGAACCGTCTTGGTTTGATCCTTTTTTTTAAAGCTCTAGACATTCCATTCTGGTAAAGCTAACCGTCACATATTGCGTTCATTCTCTTTTAATCTGTAAGGTCTAATTGCTCATAACGGCTCCTTATCCATTCTGCATCGCTGAGTTTGGCTTCCTGTATGATCCTTAAAGAAGGAATCTCTACCTCGGCTGGGATGACAGCTTCGGTACCATAAACCAGCATGTAGGGAGTTGCCCCGATTGATGTATTAACTGTATTGCAATATCCAAACAAAACAAAGGGTAGCTTCTCGTGCCATTGGTTGTGGTTTTCTACCATCTTCCTTAGTATCTTTTTGATGTTTTTATTGGCGGCTTCTACCGCTTCATTCATATGAGGTCTATATGTTTGATTTTTAAAGTCTCACACATGACTTTCATCAGATCACTATAGAGATTGGCGGCATTATCAGTGTTAATAGACTCGAGAACTCCGAATCGGCAAACAATATGATCTTTGACAAAGTCGCGATGACTTTCCTGGTTATAGCTTTGTAAGATGCAACCTCTACTCATTTTGTGAAGTAATCAATGTCTACTAGAATAAAACTGTGCCCATTTGAAGCAGTGGGCTCGATAGGACCGATGACATTCATTCCTTAAGCGGCAAAAGGCCAAGGTCAGCTTGTGGCATTGAGCTCATTTGGCCGAACTTTTATCATATCGGCATTCACTTGACATTGGTAGCATTTGTGGACATTCGGGATGCAGTCTGTCTCTATAGTAATCCAAAAGTAACCGGCCCTAAGTATCTTATTGGCCAGGACAAAACCATTCATTTACGGGTTGCAGGTCCCAACATATATCTCCTCAAGTAGCTTAGAAGCCTCTTTTGTATCAACACATCTTAGCAATCCCAAATCAGGAGTTCTACTATACAAGTTTCCTCCATTGTGGAAAAGTGATTGGACAATCTTCGAAGTGTGCATTTCTAACTGTGGTTCGCACGCTCCGAATATTTTCCTATTTCCAAATACATTTTGATGTCATGGAACCAAGGTTTTCCATCTATCTCTTCATCGACGTGGGCATAGTAAGCCGGTTGATTGGTCCATGAAATCAGATGCCATACTCACCCAGTTTGACCATTTCTTAGGATCCTGACTGATGTACGAGGACAAAGCATCTCACGTAAGACTCCTCATGAAACGCTTCATCCAGATCATTTCATCCTTTCCGACCCCGACAAGTTTGTCACAATAGGTCCTTAGTTGAACCCTGGGATCACCTGTACCGTCAAACTTCTTGAACTTGGGAGGTTTGTACCCCTTTGGAAGTTCTATATCTAGTTGTATGCATAGGTGTTCATAGTTCAAACATTCTATCCCTTTTCCTCCTTCGACACCTTGAACTTGACTTGTCAACTTCTTGAGTTCCTCAGCCATGTTTTTGATGAGTAGGTCCTTATCAGCAGATTCTGGTGTATAGGAAGTTGGTTGGATAGAGTGAGGTACGGTTTCCACGTATATAAGGTTGTTTTGGTGAGTGCCAGAAGCCTGGGTGTACTGGTGGTCATTAGTTGAGTTTTGAGGATCAGGAATGGGTTGTGGTATGTTCTGGGAAGTGTAATAAGTGGCAGTTGAAATGTATTGGATTGGTTGATAGTGGTGTTGTGGTAGAGTTGGTATCGGTAAGGGATTGAGATTTTGAGGTGGGTTGCATATGATGTGGTGCAAGAGAGTTTTGTGGATGTTAGTTTAGTGTATTTTGGGGAGGTGCTGGGTTCTTGGTGTTTTATTAGTTGACATCGGGGACATTCAGGGTGAGGGATAGGTTTGCCAAGTTGCGGACCTGCTCAAGCTCTCCCTATGAATCTAGTATCTTTTTTTCCAACCTCAAAACTAAATCATTTCGTGCCTGAGTACTCCGACCATCTGAAGTTTCTGCATTTTCCACATTCTCCTTTCGAATACCACTTAAGTCGTCCATTTTAGCTTTCCTTTTGCTTTTTGTATTACTTGGAGGAGGAGGAGGTGGAGGGCCTCTAGATCTGGTGTGATACGATGATGATGTCTGTATGTGTAAACCAACCTTAGGCGATGGAAATAAAGAACAAAGAAAAACAAAAGGTAAACAAGTCAGTAAGGGTTTTGAAAGGTTTGCAGTATTTAAACACATATTGCGGGAATATAAATTCGCATCCTAATTTGGGAACCTCATTGTGTCCGAGATAGGCCTAGCGACAAATAAATTTGGAGAAATTTAGTGCCAATAATTGCCTCATTTCATTAATGTAAAAGTAAACAACCCAAAATAAAACTAAATAAGATAATGTTGCTAATGGCACTTGGCCTTATTACATTTAAAAGGAAAGCAAGTAAATCTAATCTATTTGGTCCCAGAAGGTCCCTCTCCAGACTGGATGTTGTTGTCGATCAACTCTCCCAGCACGCGCAGGTTCAGCAGTAAGAATGCCCTTGCCAGATGCCCTCCTTCATTTCCTTCAATGTTCTGGTAGTTGGTGACCCTCTTCCTTATATTCCCTTCCAATTCCATTAAACTGTATTCCAGATATTCCAGCCTCTCGCTGGATTTAACAACTCTTTCTTTCCACTCGTTAATCATTTCCATGTCGGCCTTATGTTTCGCCATATGCTCAGCTTTAGACTTTCGATCTCTTTTGCACAGCTTGTTGTACTTCACCTCTGCTTCGGAAAACTCATCTATGACCCTATTTTGTGGACCAACCATTGGCTCAAAACTCCTGATAGATTATCATCTAACCATGACGGGTAAAAGTATGAATGACCCGCATGATAACGGTCTGGCTCAATGGTATCCTTTTCCAAAATAATCTTTAAAGTCCATATATGTTGTGCTTCATTCTTAGCAACCCGTGGTATGACTTGTCTCCTGCATGTCTATCTCATAACTCTAAGGGAGAATAAGGGTATATCCCTCTTAACCCGATCAGCACCAAATGTGGGACATCTCTGGATCTTATGATGACCTCGTTGGAGGGGAACCATTCGAACATCCACTAAACCTAGTCCTCAGTTATCTTGTTAAAAAACTACACCCATCCTACAACATCGTTAGGTTGATCGAACATGTCTGAAATGTAAGTCATCATTTTAGGGTGATGGAAGGCTATGTGGTCATTCTACCACCTTCGTGGAAACTCTTGGCTGTATTGGCCCTTTGGAGATGTTCTAACAGCCAGACATGTAACAACAAATTGTAACACTCGAAGAATCTAGACCCTTTCTAACAGCGTTCCAAGGCTCGATACATATCCGCAATGATCATAGGGACAATAATATATGTCTTCTCCTTAATCACGTCCATCAGAGTTTTGGCCACCATGGCAAGCCCAGTATGGATTCTATCCTCTTGGATTGGGAATATCAGCATGCCCAACAAGCACACAATGAACACGAAGAACCTGGGATGAACCCAACCAAAAGAGGTGATTGAGAACTCATCATCAAAAATATGGTAAGAGTTGTTGTGACCGTATCTTTCATAACGGAAATCAAAAGGTATGTAGGAATTTTTCAGGAACTCAAAATCATCATTTTTCTTCAGCCCCATCATCTTAAGAAATCCTCTAGTTGTGCAATTTTCAGGTGCTAGCTGACCAGGACTAGCCCAAAGAGGTGATTGGGTCCCTGATGAATTCTTGTTTGACTGATTGTTGTGTTTATTCATATTTGACCGCGTCGCATGTATGATTCGTGAGCGGGGTAATAGATGCATCTATGGCTCGCGCCATTCGACCCTTTAGAAGTACACAGTTTAAATATTGTTGGATCAGGTCGTACATCCTCGGCATGATTTGTGCAAGCTTGTATTGCTTGCCTTGAGCTTTATAGATGTTGATATTTACTCTCCTTAACCTGAGATAAATGTACAAATGATTAAAAATGAATTTGGACATCTCCTATTAATGAAAGAATTGTTCACATTCTTCATGCTATTGAGATGAAAATCCATGATTTACTATATTATTGGTATGAGACGGGATACATACTGGGTACACGTTGTTTTCGTACTCATACTACACTTGTTGTGCATTTTTATTGCACACATTCATGTGTGGCTAGTGGCTTAGTAGCATAGCGGCATGGTTGATATGGAGACTTAGGTGAGCTGCATTTATCGAGACGGACACACATCCAGCAGCGTCTCCTTCAGAGTATTGTACTGTATTTTCGTTTCTGTCTACTTTGTATTATATACAGTTACTGTATTTTATTTCACTCCCTAGTATATGCTCATGCACTTGTGATACTTGGTTTTGGGATGATTATGGAGTATCTTGTATTAACTTCTTAACATTTATATTTAATTTGAAATGATTACCTTTTAATAGTAAAATTGAAGGAAAATCATAGTTTTCAAAATTATTAAAACGAGAATTTAATTAAGTATTTTGGTTGGCTTACCTGACAGTGGTGTCTGGCTCCATCACGACCCTTAGTGGATTTTGGGCCGTGACAGCATGGTATCAGAGCACTAGGTTCCCTTGGGTCTCACGAGTCATGAGCGAGTCTAGTAGTGTCTTGCGAATAGGTACGGAGACGTATGTACTTATCTTCGAGAGGCTACGGGGCTGTTAGGAGCACTTCCCTTCTTGATTCCTCATCGTGTGGTTTGATTCCATTGAGACTTATGCCCTTGTTTCCTTCCTATTCAATCTTATGCGACGTGAAGCGCTTATTATAAATCGAGAATTGAAGAACTGCAATGGTACTACAAATGTGGTGCGGGATGTTCCTCCCTGTGTAGTTGTTTGGTCTATTATCATCGCCTCGTGGAAGGATATTCTGTTATTTCAGCTCAGTAGCTGTACTTTGGAGAGGTTTGAGGCTATGCATAGGTTACTATGATGATCATGAATGTTTATCACACGGTATTGATGTGATGGTGGGATGATTGTCCATGTGTGGAAGTAGTGTATGACTTGGAAGAGAGTTCTTTCAGTGCATGATTCAGAGATTCTGTATTTTATTTCTGCTGGAGGAAAGGCAATCGGACTATATACGTGCAGGTTTGGGTTGATAGAGTAACCATACTTGGTGTTTTCAAGTGTGGTGGAATTTTCATCTGCAACGTGGTATCATCGTCCTCGATTGAATATGTTAAGTTCGTCGGTGTATTGTTCTCTTCAATTTTCCTTTGGGGCAGGGTATTGTGAAATGGTATTGAAGGAGCGACTGTCAGAGATCCCAGGGTGTGGTGGTGCAGGATCAAATCGGTATTTCTAATGATGACATCTCGAGAAAGATGACCTTCAAAAAGTTAAGGTTAGCAACAATCTATTGGTTCAAATGTTTCGGAATTAGAGATTGGATTAGAGCAATAACTGAGCAGCAAAGGATGGTGAAGGACATGTGGGGAGTATCAGGAGGTGGTTAAAATTCTAGAAGGCCAGGTATAAAAAGCGAGGGTCGCATAGCTAAATTAAAGAGTCAGTTTCGCCAAAGTGGGAGAGTGGCGGAATTGCATATGGGTTTTGTGGTATGATGACTACGCACCTTTGAGGAAAGTTCGGAATGATTTGGGAATGTTAGTGGACAATGATTTGAGAATCCTGTCCATCAGAGTTTTGGCCACAATGGCCAGCCTAGTATGGATTCTTTCCCCTTGGATTGGGAATACCAGCATGCCCAAGAAGCACCCAATGAACACGAAGACCCTGCGATGAACCCAACCCAAAAAGGTGATTGAGAAATCATCATCAAAAATACGGTAAGAGCTGTTGTAACCGTATCTTTCATAAAGGAAACCAAAAGGTATGTAGGAGTTTTTCAGGCACTCAAAATCATCATTTTTCTTCAACCCCATCATCTTAGGGAATCCTCTACTGGTGCGATTTTCAGGTGCTAGAAGACCAGGGCTATCCCAAGGTAACCCGGCAAATCTCCCTATTTCTTCTAGAAGGGGAGTTATTTCTATGTCTCCAAAACGGAACACAACCATTTCCTTATCCTAAAACAGAGTGGCAGCCTCGATTAGCATCTTATGTGGTTGAAGATCCAACAGTGATGGCAAATTACCCAATACTCTTTTCACATGATATTGGTCACTTGAGGGAAGATCCCTCCACCAATCTATCAAAAGTGGAGGAATACTACCGACCATACCAAATCTGGGGACTTCGTGCCTCATTTTCTGAAAAATAAGAGATAGTTAGACCCTTTCCCCATCCAGGTTCGTCTATTTATTCAGTAATGATTAGCATATTGGCACTTATTTCTCAAAATTAATCAACATAATTGTGGTAACGTCCGTCGGGATTGTGGAATACTTGACAGACTTTTGGACGAGACTTGTCTTAAAGGATTATTATGCTGACAACATATTTACCCAGCTAGGTTTGACCATGATGCATGTACAATTAATCAGAGTAAGACTGCTATAAAGGTCTAGACTAGGGCCCTCAAGTGGACAACTTGAGGGGGAAAACACGAAACCGTCGAACTCACCGCTGATCGACTAGTTTTACCGCAAATATGCCTTTCTAAATTTAAAGGGTGATATATAGGAAGAGCACAAACACTCATCAAGTGTTGCTATAGGTTTGATTACGCACGAGTGGAATATGATGTTGAGCATGATTTATGCAACAATAAATAGCATGTTGTTAAGTATTTGCACGTAAAAAATGATAAATGCAATATTTAAATAATTGAAAGATAGTTCGAAAAAAGAAAACAATGAGACAAGTCAGTTTCAGGAAAATAAAGAAATCATAAATGCTTGAAAATAAGTAGTTAAATTCAAATAAGTGAAAATGGTACATGGGATAGAGCGTGCTTGGACTAATTCACAAGAAAAATAAGTTCGTTATGGTAAGAGCCTAGAATATCCCCAGCGGAGTCGCCATGCAGTCGTTCCCCCTTTTTCCCTCGTGGGGGTCCGGGTTTCGACATTCATGGGTGAACAACTTGTTTCCTTTTGGGGATTGGGTATTTGAAGAGTTGCCACCTAACGGATTATGGTGTGTTAGGGAACCTAGGGTAATTAACTCGTGTAACTAGTTTTGCATTACAAGAGATTGGGGTAAGGGCTCGAAATAACCTTGAGGGGAAGGTGTTAGGCACCTCTCGTGGTCCACAACGGTGGGTCCCAGTCGAACTTAGACTATGCGAATTAGTCATTTAACAAGTGAATAGTCTTATCACATATTTGAAAATAAAGGTAGTTCTCACAGTACATGTATGATCATGGAAATTCAGAAAATGAAAGTAAGAGAGGTTTGGACAACTTACACATGTATATGTAAAGAAAAAGGAAGTTTAGAAAATTTAAACACATAGGGGAATTGGGAAAGGGAAGTCCGTAGTTAATTAGCCTACAGGATCATACCCATGCAATGCCCGATAATCACTCCTCAATGAGGGCCTACACGTGACATTAGCACGTAGGTCATCATATCCTTTTACTACCCATTACCTTCCCCTTAGTGGTTATATAAGCGAGTTTAATTAACGACCCCTAAACGTACTGTAACCCGTCCCTTCCTTGTGGTCCTAGAGGAGTTTGGGACCTCTAAATATGGGCTGTTCTAGACAACCTAAGGTGTTTGAAAGGGAATATCTAGGCGACAAGCAAAGAACACATAGGACAATTAAATAGGGGAAAAGAAGTTAATGCTCATGTTTACCTCCACATGTACATAAGAAAATAAACAACACGTCTCAAGACAACTAATTTTGAATAAGTTTAGAAAGCCTAGGAACATGAGCTAGATGAATATTACAAAACAAAACATGCAGCGTTTGTTTTAAGGGAAGTGGTAGAATCCTAACCAGTTTGCCTACTGGTTTTATAGCTCTGTAAATCTTAAGCAATTCATACACAATTAAAATGCGATTTCTAGTTTTATATATAGAGACTGATTACCTAAGGCTTGCCTAGGCATAGGACTGTACATAATCACAATTACAAGAACTGTCTGAATAGTTCGAACCGTTTAACCTATGAGCATGCTGATCTAGGTGATACATGTTATAACAGATATTTTATATCAATTTATTTTAAGAGACATGATGACATGTGTGAGGCTGTTCAGACCCTTTTCATAGCCAGTTATTTACTTCAATTGAAATAGACATGTTCAACGAAATACAAATAGAGTTCCTAAAAGACATGATATCTAATGCATACAGGAGTGCCAGTTTTATTAAGACAAGATTATTAGACTAGTATCAGGATCTCTAAATGACAATACTCGTGCAAGATTAAAGAATGGAATAGTGATATGTGGCATGTAGTATGCTAAAGCCGTGAAGGTCCTAAAATCAGGTTATCTAATGCACAAGATCATCATGGTTTAAATGTAAATGAACACACTGTCCTAGAACATGGATTCTAATACAGATTTGCAGAACATAAAGCCTATAGCATGTTTTCTACCCAGTTTTACCCACAGTACCATACAACTACCCTCCCTTTACGCTAGTCACCCTAATATCTGTTTACAAATAATTATTACAGTCCAATGATCGAATAAATGACATAAATAGAATATAGAATAAACTATATATAGGGAGCCTGATGCAGGCCCAAAGCAAACCTAGGGTACCAGGCCTTCACTAGTCTCAAATGCCCAAGATTTCAGTACCATATTTATATCCAGGTGTGTCAGAGTTCCCTAAGGACCTCAAGGATCTTTAGAAGTACTCACGGCCAGACCTTTATCAAATAAAGACTGATTAGGTGTAGTGTGAAAGAGCAAACCCTAATATGCCAGAGTTTAGAGAGATATCAAGGGATCTCTAAGCAGTACACATACCAGAGGGGCAAGACTTAATAACCTAAGAGTAAATGAGAGTGCTTGAAATAATTTGAAAAGGTTTTTGTAAACAGTATAGAGAGGACTCTTAAGAGTGAAACGATTTTCTGAAAACCAGTACTAGTTTGGTGTTAAAACAACATGAGAAAAGTATGAAGATTCATGGGTGTTCATGTGCTAGAAGATTCATGGAATAGATTATATTCAGGACCAAGTCAGAGCGGGTGGCTCTCAACATTGGTCCTAGTGAACTCAAAGGATCTAAAAATGTTGTGCCTAAGGATTGAAGCCCGCAGTATGGCTAAGAATCGAGCTTTTATAGCAGATTATAATAAGTGGATTAGAGTGATCTATGTTGTTTTTGACTTACAATGTAGCATCGGGAGGAAAAATGGAAAAAGACTTCGGATTCATAGAGGGATTAACAGGATGGGTGCATCAGTTAAAGATGCGAATATGCATGCAAGGAGGGTATAAAGTGGTCCATGGGTTTGGAGACAATGTGGTCTCATGGAATGGGGTCACTCAATATGAGTGCAGATATAGGTTGGTGATGTAAGGAATGGGGCTAATATTATATCTAAGGCAAGTTAAAGATGAATTAGAAGAAGTTAGGTTAGTCAGCCATGGTTGAATTGGCATAGTGGTGGCGGTGTGCGCGAGGCTCGACGGCCGCTGAAATTAATTATATTTGGAAGTATTCAAGTATTATGGCCTGTATGTGTAGGCGGATCTCGGAAGGGTTGTGGTGGTTTAGACCACTACATGAGGATTTGAATGTTCTACGATTATGAGAAGTTACTCGCGCGTTGCTATGGTCCTCTTGGAATGAGTTAAGTAAAAAGTTTCCAAGCGAGGAAGTATTTACGTTAATTGTGGTTCAGGAGTTATGATGAAGATCTTGTGCTATCACATATTGGCATGTTGGGTGCAGTGAGTAATGCTGCTCGGTGGGCCGGGCCTGAACCGGACCGGACCGGGCCCGCGGTCCTAACGGGCCTGGTGGGCCGGTCCTGGGTGGGCCGGTCTTGGGCCTCCTGAGCCCGTCACGGGCTGGTCTCCATGGTTGAGCCCACGAGCCCGGGACCGGCAGGCGGGCCTGGGCCGGTCCTGGCGGGCCTGGCGGGCCCAACGGCTATTTTTCAAAAAAAAAAAAAAAAAAATTCTCCAACGGCCATATTTAAAATCTAGCCGTTTGGGCTGAAAATATGACCGTTTTTTAAGTTAAAAAAATGGCCATTTGGCCCCCAAACTTTATTTTAACCCCAAACTTTATATAATTACACTTTTCCCCATTTCTCAACTATAAATACCCCCTCATTCTTTCATTTTTATTCACCAATTCATCAATATCTCTCAATATCTCTCAATCTCTCTCAATCTCTCTACTACAATTACTTAATTTATTGTTGAAATTTCGTGAAAAATTGTGAAGTTGTTGAATTGATGTTTTCAAGTGTTCAACGATTTTCAATTTTCAAGAAGTTGTTCGGCAATCCGGTAAACTCGTTTCAACTCTTATGTTTTTAGAATAAATTTTTGTGTGATTTAGTTTGCATAATTATAATTAATATGGCATTTACTTTGAAAAAAATGTTTGGTAAAGGAAAAGATAAAACCGGTGAAAGTAGTGGCCAACCAACTACCCTTCCCCCGGCTCCCCGACCTAGAAAAGATAAGCAAGTTGAAAGTAGTCACCAACCTAGACGTCCTCCTCCTTCCGTAATTCTTGATAGTGATCACCCTTGTTTTCAATTTACCGATAGTGAATTTTATCATAATGTTGCACCAGGTGATGGATTAGATGATGAAATTATGAATGCTCTTTATCCTAATGAAACCATCTTAGAAAATAATGAGGAAAATGAGAATGATGATGAAACTCAAGCACCGGATTTAGATGATACACCTACTAGTCCTCTTAATAACCCAAGTGATGCACCGGTCGACCCACCTGTAGAAACTCCAACTTTTAATAGAGAACCTGCTAAACGCTTAGAAACATCATTAGTTTGGAATTTTTTTACTCAAGTAAGAGAAAAAAATAAGGCTAAGTGTAAAACTTGTGGGAAATTAATGTCGCATAAATATGTAGGAGACCGTAGCGGCACAGGTAGTTTGACTAGGCACATAAAAACACACCCTAGAGATAAGGCTAGATTTTTTTAAATGAAAGCGCATCTAGAGGGGACAAGTGTAGATTCTGCGGTTAACCCTAGTACAGGTTCAAATCTAGTTCAACCAGGAATTAACACTGTCACTGGAGGTATTTTATATTACGATCCAAATAGAGATCGTGAAGAATTAGCAAAGATGATTACTGTTATGTGCTTACCTTATACTTTTGCTTCTAATCCTAATTGGGTTCATTATATTAGAAGAGTGTTTAATCCAACTTATAAAGGTTGGCCTCGCGCAACAGTTAAGAGTGATATTTATAAATTCAAACATGAATATGAACAATATTTGCGTTATTTATTTACTCATATACCTAATCGGATTTCTATTACTACTGATATTGGTAGAAGTGGTAATGATTGTGATTACCTAACTGTTACAAGTCATTGGATAGATGAGGAATGGATAATGCAAAAACGCATAATTGCATATAGAATAATTAATTCGCGTCACACAGGTAAGTTTATAGCTAACACTGTTGCAGATATTTGTAGATATTTTTGCTTTAGCGATAAAATAATGGCAATTTCAATGGATAATGCTTCTAGTAACACCAGTGCTATAGGCATGCTTACAACAAAACTAAATCCTGCATTTACTAATATTTTCCATGTTAGATGTATTTGTCATATTTATCATTTAATTGTCGGTGATGGTATGCGAATATTAAACATAGAAATTGAAAAGGTTAGAATGGCTCTTAATTGACTTTTTTATTCAAACCGTAGAAGTAGACTTAGAGAGTATTTTAAAAAATGTGATGAATATGGCCTTAGAGAAAGAAAGGTTCCTAAACCTTGCCCGACTAGATGGAATTGTATGTACGAAAGTTTAGTAATAGCATATGAAACCCAATTAATGCAACGTTTAATTCTCGGGTAGGTGGTAAAGATGATGATGAAATGCTTACCACTCAAGATTGGACTAATGTTAAAATTCTTTTAGATTTTTTAGAACATTTTCAAATTGCAACAAATGCATTTTCTGGGCAATATTATCCTACTATTTCAAACTGTTTAGTTTATATTGCAGCATTATCTGATTTGTTTGTTGAATTTAGTGAGGGTGGGGATATTTATGAACTTGCTATAAATGAAATGAAACAAAAGTTTAAAAAATATTTTTTCCTATCCCTCCTATTTATGGTCTTGCTGCAATGCTAAATCCTACAATGAAATTGGGAGGTCCTCATTTTTGGTATTCAAATATTTATAAGGCTTTAGATCTTTCAAATGAGGAAATTGCGACACTTGCAGATGCAAAAGCTTCAATTAAGATTAACGCTCAAACAGTTTATAATACTTATCAACTTGCCTTAGAGCATGCTAGGCCAACTATTTCAACCCCTACTTCGTCTAGCTCACAATCCTCTAAAAGAGTTGCGGGCTTAAAAGCTCTTAAATCTTGGACGGAGTTCAAGGGGTCTCAAGGTGAAAATTATGATGAAACTTCACATCTAAATGAGCTTCAAGTTTATTTGTCTCAGGGACTTGAAAAGGAGAATCCAGACGGCTCTTTTGATCTTTTGGAATGGTGGAAGGCAAGGGAAAAACATTTTCCTGTTCTTGCAAGGATGGCTCGGGATATTTTATCAATTCAAGCTTCAACTGTTGCATCAGAGAGCGCTTTCAGTCAAGCAAGACTGCAAATAGGTGATCATAGAGCGTCTATGAGGGATAGCTTGGAAAAATCAGTATTGTTTAGAGATTGGATCCGCTCGGAAAGAAGAAACTTTGGAATTGCAGAAGCACAACCGGCGATAGATGAAGCTTATGAAGAAATGATAGCGGAACTTACGGAGGATTCGGCTTCGCCCGGAAGTGGTGATGAACAAGCTTCTTTTCCACCACCACCAACGCAACCTCCTCCGAACCTTGAAGGATTTATGAGATTTGTTAGAGATAATACATAGAATAATATGTAACTTGTATTTTGGCACATCTTCCTTAGTTTTTTTTTCCTTCTAATGGTGGTATTAGTACCTTGTTGTGCTCATTCCATTGGGGGAAGGATGACTAAGAAAGATATGTCATTTTTTGGTAATAAAATTTATTGCTTCTACCCATGAGCTTCTTTTCGCAATATTTCTTTGTCTATACTTAGAATTATTTATAAGCTACAATATATACATAATATACAATATATATACTACAAGAAAATATATAAGAGAATATATATACATAAGATACAATATAATATACTACAAGAAAATATATTATGCGAAAATATATACATAATATACAATATATATACTACAAGACAATATATTATGCGAATATATATACATAATATACAATATATATACTACAAGAAAATATATTTATAAGCTACAATATATACATAAGATACAATATATATACTACAAGAAAATATATAAGAGAATATATATACATAAGATACAATATAATATACTACAAGAAAATATATTATGCTACAATATATACATAATATACAATATATATACTACAAGAAAATATATTATGCGAATATATATACATAAAATACAATATATATACTATAAGAAAATATATAAGAGAATATATATACATAAGATACAATATAATATACTACAAGAAAATATATTATGCTACAATATATACATAATATACAATATATATACTACAAGAAAATATATTATGCGAATATATATACATAAGATACAATATATATACTATAAGAAAATATATAAGAGAATATATATACATAAGATACAATATAATATACTAAAAGAAAATATATTATGCTACAATATATACATAATATACAATATATATACTACAAGAAAATATATTATGCGAACATATATACATAAGATACAATATATATACTACAAGAAAATATATTATTATGCGAATATATATACATAAGATACAATACATATACTAAAAGAAAATATATAAGAGAATATATATACATAAGATACAATATAATATACTTCAAGAAGTGATATTTATGCATGACAATTTAGTGTTTTACTATTGTTTTGTTATTTTCTTTTTCGTCAAGCACTTTAATAATTAGATATACATATATACTACATATATATTTTTAATATAGCCATGATACTACAAGAAATTGTCTTAAAAAAAAAAAACCGCTAGGCCCGCGAAGCCCACGAGCCCGGCCAGTTAAGCACAGGACCATGTGGGCTTAGGCTCGTCACGGGCCGGTTCCACTCATTAGGCCCATGAAGACCGGGACCGCCAGGCCCGGGACCTCCAGAGCTCGGGACCACGAAGCCTGGGACCGCGAGGCCCGGCCCGTTAGGCCCACTAAGGCCCGGGCCCGGGACAAAATATAGCATTAGCAGTGAGTGGTATGGAATTTGAAAGTGAGGATCAGGGTTGCGGTTTGGTATCGACAAGGATGTCGCGAGCTCGAATGAGCAGGAATGAGTTTGGAGGTTTAAAGTAAGTTGGTATTGTCTTCAGCGCCACCTGAGATCAGTGCCTTGCACAAGAGGCTTCGTTTATTGATTTGCAAATTCTTGATTTGCTTTATAGCATGGTATGGCCGGTGGTGAGGATGTGCAGACTTGTTATCTAGTGCGGAAGGTCGTGGGAGTGTGTCCCACCGGAAGATTGTATAAGTGTGTCATATAGTCACTTGATTGATTGAAGAATTAAACCAAATAAGAAGATGGTGGTGATATCACTAATTTGAGAATTTATGCTTGGAAGGCACTCGGTTTATTGGGTTATGGACTATGGAGGTTTGCTCCGGCTATGGTGATTGTTCTTGTGTGTTGTGAGGAAAATGGGGTCATTATGGACCCATGAAAGGTTGTAGGCTAGTGCGGTGTAATCAGAATCGGCTTGAGGTATGTGAATGGATTTAACTATAAATATGGGCTCTATATCAGGCCGGATGTGTTCATTTTGGCATAGCGCTCCCTATGGAGGAGTATTCGGATGTTGGATGTTATTTCATTGTCGGCTATTTCATATAATGCTATATGGTGCCATGTGAGTTGTAAATGGCTCGATAAATTTCTTATGTGTTGAGATTCCATGTAGTGATGGCGTTATGTGAGTAGGATGGCTCTTTAGTTTCAGAACATATATCGCACCTCAGCTGTGCTTGAGTTTGTGGCTTATGTCGCTATGTCTCCCTAGGGATGGTATTATGCAATTAGCGTGCTTGGGATCGATATTCGGTATATTTTTTGTAATGAGCAATTTAGCTCGGTGTGTATCTCCTTATGTGTGGATCGGGTGGCACGCAACCATGGGTATGTTATTTTGATTGGGTTGTGTGCCGCAACAACGTGATGTTGAGTACAGCTCCCTATATTTGTTTTTCGTGTTTTGTTTCCCATTTTTTGAGAAAAGCTCATATTAGTTGCGTGAGTTGAGTAGTCCCTTGCAGAATTCGTTTTCCTTATGTGTCACATTTAAGTCTGTAGCCTATTGGCACATTGTGGCATCATGTGAGACTTTTTGGTCGTGTCTAGGGTGGCTTATTGCCTGAGCAGTTCGTACTAGGTGAGATGAGATTATTGGATCTAGGATCAGTGCAGTCAGATTATATGAAGTATATTAAAGAGCAAAGATCATTAATCAGTTCAGAATGAGGTAATCGTTCTTGTGAGGAGGATAGATCATTATTGTGAGCATCAGATTCAGGGAATGTCGGTTATTATGATCAGAGAATGTTAATATGTCCATGTGGAGGATGTGGTGCATGGTGTGAATTCGACAAAGGTATGCAGTCATGTTCTGGCACACCGTGTAGTGATTGATACGATGTTCAAACATTTGAAGCAGGCCTCGCAGAGAATTTCGGATGTTGAAACTGGGTTCTAAGCTTATTTGTTGAATAAAGGAGAATATCTTCAAATTTGATCAAGTTAATATGCTCAGATGAGTTGTGGTAGCACGGGTAGGTGCTCAAGGTGTTAAATAGTGATTTCGAATAGCTCCAGTACAATACTCAGCATGTTCGAGGATGGACGTATGTTTAAGTGGGAGAGAATGTAACGATCTGACCAGTCGTTTTGGGGTCTAGCACATCGTTCGGCAGTTTGAGGACGTGAGCAACTTCACATTAAGTATTATGACTTGTGTGCATGGTCAGAATTGAATTTCGGGAAGTTCGTAGTTGATTTGGAAAGAGAATTTTTATTTCGGAAGCTTTAAGTTGAAAGAATTGACTAAGATTGGATTTTTTAGTAAACAACATTGGAATCGGGATTAGAAGGTTCCAGCAGGTTTGTATGATGATTTCGGACTTGGGCGTATGTCCAGATCGGGTTTTGGAAGATCCAGAAATGTTTCGGCACCTATTGTGGAAGTTAGCATTTGTTGGAAGAATTTCATAAGTTTGGGTTGAAGTTCATTTCAGTGTATCAATGTTCGTTTGGGATTCCGAGTCTTAGAATAGCTTTGTATGGCGATTTTTGTGTTGGGAGCGTGATCGAAAGTGAATTCGGAGGTCTGTGGGTCATTTTGAAGTCATTTGGCTAAAAATAGAAATTTGAAGGTTTTTGAGTAGTTTGACCGGAAGTGGACTTTTTGATATCGGGGTCAGATTTCGATTCCAGAGGTTGGAATAGTTCTGTGATGTCAAATATAACTTGTGTGCAAGATTTGAGGTCAATCGGATGTGATATGATAGGTTTCGGCATCAAATGATGACGTTTGAATTTCTCAAGTTTATCAAGTTTGATTTGGGGTGTGATTCGTGATTTTAGTGTTGTTTGACGTGATTTGAGGCCCTGAGCAGATCCGCATAATGTTATGGGACTGGTTGGTGTGATTGGGCGGGGTCACGAGGGCCTCAGGTGGATTCCGTGTGGTTAATGGATCCAAAAATAGGAGATGAAGAAGAGCTGAGGCAACTGATATCTGGTGTAACCGCACCTGCGAGGTTGTGCCCGTAGGTGGTGAGTCGCTGAAGCGGCCTGGGAGTTGCAGGAGTGAAATTGGCCAGCCAAAGGAAGGACCACAAATTCGGGGTATTGGTCGCATTTGCGTAAGCGCAGAAGTAAGGGAGCTGACCACAGAAGCGGAAAGAGACCGCAGAAGCGGTAGTGGGGGCCGCACCTGTGGGATCACAGAAGCGGTCAAATGACCGCAGGTGTGGAAATGCTGGAGGTAGTGAGTTCTTTAAAAGTTGGGATTTTGCCCATTATCCTTCATTTTTCTTCTTGGTTGGGCGATTTGGAGCCTTTGAAGAGGGAGATTTCATCATCAAGCATGAGGTAAGTTACTTCCACCCTTTGGGAGTTAAATACCTAATATTATTACGGATTAAAGTATGGAAATTCATAGAAACTTAGGGTTTTTGTAGAAATACCTAGAATATGTATTTTCGGAATCCGGGCATGTGGGCCCGAGGGCAATTTTGTCAACTTTTCGAACGGAGTTGAATTTTATATAAATTGGATTGTTATGAATATTATGGTGTATTTTCATTGGTTTGCCTATTATTTGGCTAGTTTTTGAGCGTTGGGGCATCAGTTTGAGTCGTTGGAAGGGCTTGTAAGCCGGTCATTGGACTTTGGAGTGAGGTGAGTCTCCTTTCTAACCTTGCAAGAGGGAATTGTCCCCATAGGTGAATTAATTGGATTTGTGCTTCTATTTGTGGGGGGGGGGTTACGTACGCACGATGTGACGAGAGTCCGTGCGTAGCTACTATTATATTTAAGTCCGGGTAGTCTAGGACCCAAAAGCATGCTATACTTGGAATATTTGTAATTTTGTTGGCAGTTTGAATTGCTTAAATCACATCGAATTAGTAAATGAATTTCTAAAATGATTAAAATTCATTTTCTTGAATTGTTAAAAGAGAATTGGCTTTTCTTTGGATAATTATTCCCTGATGAATTCTTGTTTGACTGATTGTTGTGTTTATTTATATTTGACCGCGTCACATGTATGATTCGCGAGCGGGGTAATAGATGCATCTATGGTTCGCGCCATTCAACCCACTGGCAGTGCACAGTTTAATTATTGTTGGATCAGGTCGTACGTCCTCGGCATGATTTGCACATGCTTGTATTGCTTGCCTTGAGCTTTATAGATGTTGATATTTGCTCTCCCTGACCTAAGATAAAGGTATAAATGATGAAAAATGAATTTGAAAATCTCCTATTAATGAAAGAATTGCTTAATTGCTTCATCTTATTGAGTTACAACCATCTTTATGAAAATCCACGATTTACTATATTATTGGTATATTATTATTGCACCGCTAGTATGTGTCAAAGTCGACCTCTTGTCTCTACTTCTTCAAGATTAAACGGGATATTTACAAGGTACACGGTTTTGTACTCATACTATACTTGCTGTGCATTTTTGTTGCACGGGTTCATGTGTGGCTAGTGTCTTAGTGGTGTAGCGGCATGGTTGATATGGAGACTTAGGTGAGCTACATTTATTGAGACGACCTGTAGCCAGCAGAGTCCCCTTCAGAGTATTGTACTGTATTTTCATTTCTGTCCACTTTGTATTCCGGTAAGTTACTGTATTTTATTTCATTCCCTAGTATATGCTCATGCACTTGTGACACCGGGTTCTGGGATGATTATGGGGTATCTTGTATTAACTTCTTAACATTTATATTTAATTTTGAAATGATTATCTTTTACTAGTAAAATTGAAGGAAAACCATAGTTTTTAAAATTATTAAAACGAGAATTTAATTAAGTATTTTGGTTGGCTTGCTTGACAGTGGTGTCCGGCGCCATCACGACCCTTATTGAATTTTGGGTCGTGACAGTGTTAGCCTTAAATAAATTCAGAAACTATAGATAAAGGATCTCATAAGGTTTAAGGATCGGACTTGATTTCAAATTAAGTATAGGGAAATGACTAGGGTGGTTCTGGATAAAGCATGAAATCAGGAATCAAATAGGAACATACAATATTCAGTTAGTTACATGAACACTTCAAGTGAAGTAATAACTTCATAGAGACAGGGAAGCTTTTGCATATTTATAGAATCGGGTTAAGTATGACTTGAGGAGAAAAGTTACAAATAAGGAAATCATTATATTAAAACAAGTTTGATCCAAACATAAGTCTAATTTAGCATCTAAGTATGAGATGGTCATGCTTCTGTTTTCACAAATTATCACGTGATTATAATAGAGTAACTAAGTCCTATTTTTTTAGGGAAGATAGTCTTAAAGACAAAATGCATGTCAGCTTTTCAAAGACTAATAATAACTAAAAGGATTAGAGAGAGGGGGGAACTATGCTAAGTAGGTTTTGAATTGAATGTGCAACCAAAGATGCTAATCTGACAAGAAACAACCAAGTTCAGTTATGCGACAATTAACTATTGACTATAACAAAACATGATCATGACTTGTTTTCTAGAGAGGAAGATAGCTTAATCTCAACAGAATATACAATAAAAATTCATGAAAAGAAGACAGTTCAATTCAAACAAAACTAGGTCAACATATGCAACCATAATTAGATGAGATCATGAAAATGTCATAGTGTCAAACCAGAAATGGTCTCCACAATTTAACATGCATAAGTATAGAGAAGAGAAATATATAAACACTTAGAGCTTCATGTTTAAGTTAAAGGGTAGATGATGTAAGCTTAAGCACCTTTAGATTCATCTCAATCATGGTTATCAAATAATGAGCTCAATCCCAAGACTCACAGACTACATAGAAGCAAAGGTATAAAGGTAAAGGTCACTGTAGAATCATCAACGGAGGGCTGTAAACTTCATGTGAACATGAACAATCACTCAAACATATAGACTGTTGGAAATTCATAAACAAAAAATGACCAGGAACCACTTAATGGTTTGATCAATCATCAATTAAAGACTCAAAAGCCTGGACAAATAATCACAAAGCAGACGTTAGACTAATAGAACATAAGCACTAACATACTAATCACAAACACCATAAAACAACTGTAATCCTCAGAATATAACTAACACATTTGTTGTATTCAAAGGAGATGAACAAAAGAGAGGGATGAGGCTTGTGCTGACCTTTTTGAGAGCAACAAACCAAATGAAGGTTTTCTTAATTGATTATTAAGACCCTAGGAACCTCAAGTTCAAAACAACGACAACCCTCGAAAAACGAAAAGAAAAGAATAGTAAGAAAACCTAGGCTTTTTGAACTCTAAATTCTTTTAGATGATATAAGTGTTAGGTTGCAGTGTTCGTGTGTTTGGTAAGAACATTAAAGGTCCTTTTTATAGTACCATTTAAAGCTCTAGGGTTTCATAAGATTAAATCGGTAATGTAGAGTGACTAATGGTAATGATGATAGCAAATCGAGTGAAAATCAGAAGAAAGGGGGGAATTAGTGTTGAGTTTACCTGAGAAAAAGGGAATCAATCGTTTGAAGGTTTTGAACCAATGGACAAACCCTAAAACCTAGAGGTCATTGTGTTTGACCTTTGGGTATAGAATTTCATGATGAATCTCTGAAGAAAGTTCCATTCATGCTTCGATTTACCGGAGTATTAAAGGATTTGAAGTTTCATGTTTAAGCTTAAGGTTCCAGATTTTTGGAGTTTGAATTTGATCGAGTAAATGGGGAAGAAATCGACGGGATTTGTGGATTCAACAGGCAAAAGAGATGAATCTCTGATCAATTTGTGACCTTGCACGAATTAGTGCAAGGTTTTTTTATTGAATTGGTTTGTGAGGTTGTGAGAAAAGAGAGAGGAAGGGGAAAGAGAGGCGGTGAGGTGAGAGAAGAAATTATTTAGGGTTTGGGTAACTGGGGGTTGGTCTCTAGGGTTAAGAATGCTTGATGGACTATGAGCCGTTTGACCGAGGCTTTTTGTTTTTAATGAAATTATTTTGGTAAAATACGAGAACCGTTGGATTTACGTGATCCAATGGTGGAGATAATATCTGGTAACAAGTTAGAATTTAAAACAGAAAAATGAGAATAATCGTGGACTGTCGATGGTTTGGATCTCAGATTATTTGTGTTTGTTATGTGAGGGTGGGAGACGGGTGATATGGTAAGCGTTGATTGGTGAAAATAAAGTCACTTGGATTGCCATGGTGGAAAGTGATGGGTGTTTGGGTTGGGTGTATTTTCGGACTGGGCTTGTCAATAGGGCAAGATTAATTTAAAAAATGGTCATTTTACCTTTGGTTCAAGCATTGCAATTGTGGCCTTTTGGTCTTTTAATCCCTTTTAAATTTAGTTTAAATAAAATTAATAGTTTTCAATAAATATGGTAAAAATAATAATTATTATATACTACTAATTATTTAAAATTAAATATATATAAAAGATACTTTATTATCCTAAATTGTAGCACTAATTTGAATTTCACATAATAATCTAATTAACTAGAAATTAAAGAGTAATTTATTAAATAAATTATAAAACCTACATAATGTATATATAAAAATTATTTTTAATAATCTTAAAATAGTTAATATATTTGTACTTACACAATGTTAATACTATGTGATTAATTTTAAAACTGATGCTTGGTTAATTTGTGAAAAATAGATATTCATAACTAGAAAATACTTTGAAAATATTCATTGTAAATTATTAAGTCTAAATAAATTAATTGAAAAAAGGGGAGGGTCAAAATTAGTGGTCAACAGCTGTCCCTCTTTGACCGGTAACCGATAAAAGAGTTTTTGGGCAAACAAATTGAACCAAAACCGATTTTGTCTCCACTTTTAGGCAAGCATTGCATGAAATGGGGATGGTGAATTGCAGAATTGAGTTGAGGAAGAATCTAGAAAGATTGGGAATATTGAGGCTGAATTCTGCCTGTAAATTGCTTACATACCTCGGGCTTAACGAGGATCAGGCCTTATGTAGTTTTGGACTAGAGACTTTGGGGAAGCGGAAGATTTGTCACTAATGGTAGCTTGAATTTTGCGGCCCGATTTGAATGATTCGAAATTTTGAGTTTCGCTAATTGTCTTGAGCTGAGATCTTAGGCCTGCTAATGGGTTGGTTGTCCCCATAACATTGTGGTTTGGTACGATGCTAAGAAAAGTTCCACTTTATGGTGTTTGTTCCTGGAAAATAAATGAAATACACGCATACCAACATAATTTAATGCAAAATATATTAAAATGCAATGTAAATGATGCAAGAGTGATAATGCCCGGCTGCCAGCGAACCGTTATTAGGATTGGGATGATGGGATACTTTATCTTTACTCAATTTGTTAGCCGAGCTGTGTACCGTTTCACAGTTGTTGGAGCATTTGAAAACTATCTCTGCTTTTTGGGAGAGCTTGATTGGAAGAGTGCGTCTCCACTTGTTAGGAGAGCTTTGCACTGAGGAATGTCTCCGCTTTTCGGGAGAGCTCTATATTGAAAAACGTCTCCGCTTGTTGGGTGAGCTTGACTTGTAAAGTGCGTCTCCGCTTGTTGGGAGAGCTTTGCACCAAAATGTAAATTAATCTCTGATTGGGAGTGATTGACTAAGTCGTGATCATGCTTGAAGCTGCATGAGCAAAACGTTAAAACATTCAAAGCAATGGTAAATAAAATGAAAGCATGCCCAAGAGATACTCTTGACTGTGATACTAAGTTGCAGCCATCGATTGGGCAAAATGTTAGTGATGAGGTTTGCGATTGTCTATTCTGGTAATCATTGCGACAGAGCGACGATGCGAATTGCTTTGTTGGCGAAGCTTGCAGTTTTCTATATACAAGGCTCCGGTTGATGAAACTGATAGTCAATTTGTACAGGGTGCTCTGATTGATTGAGCTGACAATTTTCTATATACTGGACTTCGATTGGCGAAGCCAACATTCGATTTGTATAGGATTATCTGATTGCTTAAGCTTATAGTTTGCTATATACAGAAATCCAATCGGTGAAGTCGACAACTCATTTTGTACAAAATGGTCTGATTATTTGAGCAAGCGGTTTACTCAGCGGTCTGACTCCGAGGTACCTGCAAAGACTTCAATGATTAGCTTTAGCTGTACGTGGAAAGTTTAAGTAAAAGAGGAGTAAAGATAATATTAGGCAAGTGGTTGATTCGTTATCTACCCCGGTGTGGTCTTAGAAATTCCTTACTCCTTGTTGACCCTGCACCCAAAGAAAACTTCTTAGTGGGAGGAAAGTTGGTTCATGTCGACAACAATGTTGGTTTGCCTCGGCCTGGGACATGATTGTGCCGTGAAGTTTGGTAGATGGAAAGAATTACTTTAGAGGTACATTTTGTTTCCGAAATTATTTTGAAAATAGCTTTTTTATGGCAAATACCATCGTTTCCGATTATGACATATTACGAAAGATTATTCACACACGAGCGTATCTACTTGAGAACTTTGTCCAGTTAATGTCGATCTTCTGTGACGCTTCTAACAACGCGGTTGCTTACTATCGCGACTGTATCCTAATTTTAACTAACGCATTACAAGTCTTTCCTAAGGTTATGACCAAACTCTTTCAGGTTGCCTACGTATACAAAATAGAATCAGATCTTAATGTAGTTCGTGGATTATGATGAAAATGATAAAGGTGATCGAGCCTGACTCAGGAAGCTAACGTATCCAAATTGATCAGGTCAAGATGTAGTTCAATTACAACAGATGCAAAATAATGATATTAAGAATGAACAATGGCCGAGTCTGACTCAGACAGCCTATGCATCCAAGTGGAATCATGCCAGAACATAGTTCAATTACAAAAGATGATTGAATCTGATAAGTATTGCGCATGTATTCCTTTATGAGTAAATCAAGTCAGTGTAGTTCCTGAGCAACACACAAAAATAATATTTGGTTTTTCTATTACAAGAGAAAGGGAGTAGAGAAACTGAACCTTACGTGGGTTGCCTACGTATCCTTTCGTGGGAAATCAGGTTGAACATAGTTCTGTTACATAAAAAACCTAACTTTATTTATTTTTAGACATAGTACCTCTTGATTGCATCTGAGTTGATAGGCTTTGTGTTGACTTTTCCATTCATTTCTTCCAAGATTAGATCTCCACCTGATAGTGCTTGGTGAACCATGTAAGGACCTTGCCAGTTTGGTGCGAACTTTACTTTATCTTCTTCTTGATGGGGAAAGATTTCTTCAGAATCAATAGCCCCGATGCGAATTAGCGAGGCTTCACTATCTTGTTAAATGCACTGGCTATCCTATTATGATATAATAGACCATGACATACTACCTTCATTCTTTTCTCATCAATGAGCATGAATTATTTGTGCCTGACCCGTATCCATTCCGCGTCGTCCAATTTTGCCTCTTGAATGACTCTTAAAGATGGTATCTCGACCTCTGTCGGTATTATTGCTTCAGTGCCGTATACCAACATGTACTGCGTTTCCCCAGTGAATGTCCTCATGGTAGTCCGATAACCTAGTAAAGTGAAAGGCAGTTTCTGGTGCCATTGTCTGTGATTATCCACTATCTTTCGTAGAATCCTCTTAATATTCTTGTTGGGTGCCTCGCCTACCCCATTAATTTGTTGTCTGTAGGCTATGGAATTGCGGTGGATGATTCTAAACTTCTCGCAGATTTCTCTCTTGAGGTCGATTTTGAGGTTAGCGGCATTGTTACTGATGATAGACTCTGGTATCCCAAATATGCAAATGATGTTATTTCGAACAAAATCTACCATTACCTTCTTTGTGACGACCCTGTAAGTAGATGCCTCAACCCATTTGGTGAAATAGTCAATAGCTACTAAAATAAAACAATGTTTGTTTGATGATGCGGGCTCTATAGGTCCGATTACGTCCATGCACCAGGCGGCGAACGAACAAGGCAAACCCATTATGTTTAACTCATTTGGTGGTACCAGGATAAAATCCCCATGAATCTGACAATGGTGACACTTCTGCATGTAGTGGATATTGTCGCTTTTTATAGTCATCCAAAAATATCCAGTTCACAAAATCGTCTTGGCTAATGTGAACCCATTCATGTGAGGTTTGCACATTCCTGCATGTATTTCTTCCAATAACTTAGTTGCCTCGATAGCGTCTACACATCTCAACAAACCTAAATCTGGGGTCCTCATGTACAGGACTTCTCCGTTGAGGAAAAAGTGGTTTTGTAACCTCTTGAGGGTTCGCTTTTGACCATTAGTAGCATTCTTTGGGTATTCTCTGGTTGCAAGGAATTTCTTGATATCGTGATACCATGGTTTACCATCTGGTTCTTCATCTACATAGAAGCAATAGACATGTTAATCCCAGATCTCTACCTCGACAGGGTCGATGTAGTGCTTTTGTGGATACTGAATCATAGATGATAGGGTTGCAAGGGTGTCCGCGAACTCGTTCTAAATCATGGGGACGTACATGAACTCAATCTTTGTGAACTTCTTGCACAGCTCCTTCACGTAGTGCAAGTACGACAATATCTTGACATTTTTGGTGGACCATTCCTCGTGGACATGGTGTATCAGGAAATCACAATCTCCTATGACCAAAAGTTCTTTGATGTTCATGTCGACTTACATTCTGATCCCAAGAATGCATGCTTCGTATTCATCCAAACAATTGGTACAAGGAAATCTTATCTTTGCCGATGCTGGATAGTGTTGTCTAGATGGCGAAATCAGGAATGCCCTAATTCCGACTCCTTTTAAATTTGTTGTTCTATCGAAAAATATTCTCCTTCCAGTGTACGATTCTGCAATATCTTCTCCAGCAAATAATACTTCTTCATCAAGGAAATATGTGGTGAGTGGTTTGTAATCCCCATCTAACGGATTCTCAGCGAGGTGGTCTGCTAAAGCTTCTCATTTGATAGCCTTCTGAGTTATGTACACAATGTTAAATTCGTTGAGGAGAATTTGGCATTTAGTTATCTTTTTGGTAGGCATTGGCTTCTGAAAAATGTATTTGAGTGGGTCAAGCTGAGATATTAGATGCGTAGTGTATGCTGACATGTAATGACTTAGCTTCTAAGCAATCCAAGTCAGAGTGCAACCAGTGCATTCTATCAGAGTATAATTGGCCTCGCAAGGCATATATGGCCTCCTCCTTTCTCCAAGTTTCATCATGCTTACCCAACATACAACCGAAGGCATTATCCAAGACTGACAAATAGAGCAACAATGGCTTATCTAGTTTGGGGGGAACCAACACTAATGGGTTTGAGAGATACTTTTTGATTCTGTCAAAGGCTTTCCATCACTCCTTTGTCCATTTTGTGGAAGCATCTTTCTTCAACAGCTTGAAATTGGGTTCACAGATTACCGTGGACTAGGCTATGAAACGACTGATATAATTTAATCGGCCTAGGAAACTCATGACATCTTTCTTATTATTTCGTGGCGGTAATTCATAGATGGCTTTGATTTTTGATGGATAAAGCTCTATTCCCTTCATTGTTACAATGAAGTCCAATAATTTTCTAGCAGAGAGTCTGAACACGCACTTTGCTGGGTTTAGCATCAAATTGTACCTTCGCAGGCGTTCGAAAAACTTCCTCAGGTTGTCCAAGTGCTCCAAGCTCTTTCGAGACTTTATGATGATGTCATCTATATACACTTCAATCTCCTTATGAATCATGTCATGAAAGGGGGTCGTCATGACCCTCATGTAGGTGGCGTCGGCGTTCTTGAGACCGAACGACATAACTCTATAATAGTAGACTCCCCAAGGTGTGGTGAAAGTTGTCTTCTCTGCATCTTCCTTGTGCATTAACATTTGATGGTACCCAGCGAAACAATCCACAACGAGTGCAGTTCATGCTTTGCACAGTTGTCGATGAGGATGTGGATATTTAGTAGAGGAAAATTGTCATTTGGACTAGCTTTTTTGAGATCTTGGTAGTCCGCACATTTTCTGATCTTTCCGTCCTTCTTGGGTACTGGGATAATGTTTGCCAACTAGCTTGGATAGTTGGTGACCCTTACCACATTTTCTTCTATCCGTTTGGTCACCTCTTCCTTTATCCTTAGAGTTAAATCTGGTTTAAATTTTTCTAGGTTTCTGCTTGATCGGCAGTCTGGTAAGATCGGTGGGCATTCAATGCGAGACAATGTCGGTGCTTAATCCTGTCATGTCATCATAGAACCATGTGAACACATAGACTTACTGTTGGAGGAGCTCAATCGGTTTTTCCTTTTACTCGGCTTCTATGTGAATGCTGATTTTGGTTTCTTTTACATCTTCTTCACTTCCAAGATTAACCACTTATGTTTCTTCAAGGTTGAGATTTTTTTGAATCTCCAACTACTCGATCTCTTGTGGGAGATTGTAAAGCATCATTCCCTCTTCATACTCCTCGTAATTTAGGTCGCGCTCAATAGATTCGTTACATGTTATATTCGTGGAACACGATTTTTTAGCGGTTTGATTATAGAAAAAAGCAAATTATAAATAAAACGGTAAATAAAGTTGCAATATTTAGGAAAATTATTCTTTTTATTTCGTCAAAAGGAGAACGTCTTAAGCGTTTAAGAGGCAAATGACAAAAGAGTACAGATACAGTACATGCCTCAATTGAAAGTGCACTTTTCAAAAAATTTTACAGTTCCACACTACCAAGACTCCTAGCAAACCAAAGATGGACTGGCTGTCCAATTCCGTAGCTCTTCTCCGGGTTCAGCATCTCTGATCGTCGGTGTCTTGATGTTAGTTCCTTCACAACATTGTTCAATAATTCTCATGAGCAGCTTTCTTATCCCATCGATGATATCATCTTCGGGTACTGAACTTTGTCCTAGACTTGTGACATTCTTCGACACAAAATCCTTTTTCCCAAAGCTAATGGTGCGAGCTTTCCCTTTCGGAGGCTGATATCCTATGCCAGCCTTCCTTTCTATCCATTATGTTCAATTGGCTCTGTGATTCCGTCTTACTTGGCTCCCAACCCTATTCCTAGCATGTATCCATATTTAATGATTTCCCTCAAAGACATCTTGGATCTGTACGGTGACTGCATTCTCAAGCTTTGTTCAGTCTTGTCCATCTCGGTAGTCTGCATAAATTCTACAACATGGAAGGAAACTCCATCTAGCCCTTCAATGAATGGAACATCATACTCCAAATAGGCAGAGTGACCCCACTCACCATGAACCACGATCTCCTAGCATTCCCTCTTAAATTTTATGTATTGGTGCAAAGTTGATAGCACGACCCCTGCCATATATATCTAGGTCCTGCCTAGAAGCAACTTGTAGGAAGAGGAGATGGATGTACATTACTTGAAACAACACCTGGAAATCGACCAGCTGGATTTGCAAGGCTAGATAAATTTCTCTTATGACATCTTTTTGCGAACCATCAAAGGCTCTCACCCTTGTGTGGATTTCTTTGACTTCCCTCAAATGAATTCCTAACTCCCTTAGGGTGGAGAGCAGTCAAATGTTGATCCCTGATCCACTATGGACCAACACTCGGTACACTACTTTGTCCCCGCATTTGACTGTGTAAAGAGCCTTGTTGTGACTTGCGCCTTCGACAAGGAGTTTGTTTCTTCTAAAAGTGATCATATTTTCTTACCATTTTCACAATTGTCGCATCCAACACCTCACTAGTGGTGTTACTTGGTACACTTACCCCTCTTGGTACTTTCAATAGGGCGTCCTTATGACTATCAATACTCATTAACAGATCCATGAATGATATATGTGCTGGAGTTTTCTTCAACTCTTCCTCTATAGAATACTCTTTCTTGACATTCTCTTCCAAAATTCGGTAGTTTCTAGGTCAGTTATGTTCTTTCATGGGATTTTTTCACTCCTTGGGTTTCCTCGATTGACGTCTTCCAAAGTGTAGTATCTCCCACGCCTAGTCATACCATGTGCTGTAGCAGAGTCTATAATTTTGGCCTTTCCCTTTTGCTGGTAGGTCCATGGGAAAATTTTGTATTCCCAACTTTCTTTGTCTGCTGTAATAGCGGCAGATTGCTGCAGATAAGTCTGAGCTATCACTACAGGCCTCAGGTGTACTGTAATAATAGGATCTTTTTGAGGAGGGATCCTGGCAGTTTCTGCATTTCCTATAGCGACAATTGTACCCTTCAAGTCATAATCTTCGTCTAATGTGATCATGTTAGCTCCCTAGTTTCGATGATTTAATAGTGGGTTGTGATTCATATTGGGTGGTGCCGGAGTGCACTGAATGGCTCCGCTTTTGATCAAGGTTTCAATTTTATTTTTCAACTTAAAAAAAACTTCGGTATCACGCCCAAGTACATTGGAATATTATACGCATCTTTTAGTGGCATCGAAATACTTGGAGGGATGTTCAGGAACCCTTCATTCAATTGGGTGTATCAATCCTACTCTTCTCAACGTATCGACTAATTGGGCCAGAGGCTCAGTAATCGAGGTATAAGTTCTAGGGCCTCTCTCTTCAAAGTTAGGACAAGGGCGTGGTGCATAAGAAAGTCGATTTTGATATGTAGTGATTTGGACACGATTATATGTAGGTTTTAGTTATTGCTGGCTCGAGGAGGGTTGTATTGTTGTTGAGAATGGTAATATGGCTGGGTATTATAGACTCAAGAGTTAGTGGTTGGCGGTGAGTGGTTGTTTGGGGAATAAGAGGTGCTTCCATGATGTGAGTTGGGTTTGTAGTAAGGGATGACTGCTGAGACCTCCTCTTTCTTCTTCTTTTCTTTACTGATTGAACCTAATTGGATGTCCTTGCTGACCGCTTATAGTGCTGCCATGGATTGTACTTTACCAGATTTTATGCCCTCTTCTAAGAAATCTCCCATCTTGACCAGCTCGGGGAATTTCTGTCCCATCATTCCCATCATCTTTTAAAAGTATATTCCCTCTTGGGCTATGATGAAATACTTAGTTAGTTCACTATCGTCCAGTGGAAGTTGCACCTTGGCAGCCTCTGACCTCCACCAACGTGCATATTCTTGGAGTGACTCAGATGGTTTTTTTCTACAGGCTCACTAATGCGAACCGATTAGGAGTGATCTTTGTGTTGAATCAAAAACGATCCATTAAGCCCTCCGCCATATCTTTCCAAGTTTTTCAATTTCGTGGATCCTGTCGAGTATACCAAGTGAGTGCTTCTCCCATCAAACTTCTTATAAACGACTTCATCCTTAGCCTCTTGTTCCTCTCCACTCCAACTACCTTGTCACAATATGCCCGCAAATGTTTGTTAGGGTCCAACGTCCTATCAAAGATATCGAACTTTGGGGGGGTTTTTATCCTCCTGGCACATCCACATATGGGTGGTTACAAAAATCCTTGTAGTCCAAACTTTCACTTCCCCGAGCAACTTGGAAACTCTTCATTTGCCTTTTCAACATTTGTAACTGCTCAGATACTAATTATTCTTCCTTATGCATGGCTTATCTCTCTATTTTGGCGTATTGGTCAATTTCACAAGTTACCCTGATCATGAAAGGTGTTATAAAGGTAGGTTCAGAAATGGCATATATAGGGGAAGTTATTCCTCATGGGTGACAACATGTGCCACAGATATGTGGAGGTTGGTAGTAAAACTGACCCCGCCATGAGGAGGTATAGTTGTATTGGTAGTGGTAGGAGGGTTTTGTAGTGTCTGAGTGTATTTTTGTGCATAAGGGGTGTGAATAGGGGGATTTTGTGGGTTAGCCAGGGTCATCGGAGGTATGACTTGAGTGATGTGAGGTGTTGCTGTTTTGGCATGATGTGGAAGGAAAATGGTCAGGAAGTGAATCCAAAGAAGGCAATCGAGGAGGTTTGAGGAAGTGTTGACATATCCAGGTGCGCCAGTTCTCTGATATGGTGTATCTCCTCCCTTAGGGACTCTATTTCCTAGGCCTTCCTAGCCACGTGTTCATCATTCCTAGTGTTGTCTTTTTCCCCAATCGCCCGAGCTGTCTGCTATGACCAGAGAAGGTTCAGTTGGGTTTTCTGCGACTGACATCTTTCCTTTTGACCTTAGATTGTGTGGTGGTTCTGCCAATTTAAGTTGTGGCTGTCAGCTTTTTCCTTTTGGTCCTTCTGGACCTGCTACAACAATGATTTTCGGCCTAAAACATCTCGAAACCTACCCGGAACTCCCGGAACTTCAAACCAATTGTACCAACATATCCCATGACATCGTTCAAACTTTTTCAAAACTTCAGAATGCTCACAACAGTATCAGTCACCAATTTAACATAGGATTCAAGCCTAAGAACTCCAAGAACTCTTAAATTATGCTTTCGATCGAAAAGTCTATCAAATCTCGTCTGAATGACCTAAAATTTTGCTCACACATCCAAAATGACACAACGAAGCTACTGTTACTCTTAGAATTTCCATTCCGACCCCTATATCAAAATCTCGCCTATCAATCAGAACCGCCAAAATATCAACTTCGCCAATTTAAGCCTAAATTTTCTCTATAACTCCAAAACCCATTCCGATCGCGCTCCTAAGTCACAAATCACCTCCGGAAGCTAACCGAACCATCAGAACTCACTTTCGAGCCTTCTAACACATAAGTCAACATCCAGTTGACTTTTCCAACTTAAGCCTTCTTAAAAGAGGCTAAGTGTATCATTTCTTACCAAATCCTCTCCGAACTCAAACTAATCAAACCGATCACATAAAACACGGATAACGAAGCGTAAAGAAGCTAAAATAGGAGAAAACTAAGTGGTAACTTATGAGACGACTGGTCAGGTCGTCATATCCTCCCCAACTTAAACAAATGTTCGTCCTCGAACGAGCCAAGAAACATACCTGAAGCCTCAAACAGGTGAGGATATCTGCTCCGCATCTCCCGCTTGGTCTCCCAGGTAGCCTCCTCCACGGGTCGACCTCTCCACTACACTTTCACTGAAGCTATATCCTTTGACCTCAACTTTCAAACCTGACGACCCAAAATTGCTACTGGCTCCACATCATAGGTCAAATCATCATCCATCTGAACCGTGCTGAAGTCCAAAACATGAAACAGATCCCCAATATACTTCCGAAGCATAAAAACATGAAATACCAGACGCACACTCGACATGCTTGGTGGCAAAGCAAGCTCATAAGCCACCTCTCCAATCCTCCGAAGCACCTCAAAAGGCCCAATGAACCGCGGACTCAACTTTTCTTTCTTCCCAAATCTCATAACACCCTTCATGGGCGAAACCTTCAGCAAAACCTTCTCACCAACCATGTAGGACACATTTCAAACCTTCCGGTCTGCATAACTCTTTTGTCTCGACTGCGCTGTACGAAGCTTCTCCTGAATCACCTTCACCTTCTCTTAGGCATCCTGAACTAAATCTGTCCCCAATAGCCTAGCCTCGCCGGGCTCGAACCAACCAACTAGAGATCTACACTGCCTCCCATACAAAGCCTCATACGAAGCCATCTGAATATTCTACTAGTAGCTGTTGTTGTAAGTAAACTCTGCAAGCGGTAGAAACTTATCCCATGAACCTCCAAAATCAATAACACAAGCACATAACATGTCCTCCAATATCTGAATAGTACACTCGGACTGCCCGTCCGTCTGAGGGTGAAAAGTTGTGCTCAACTCCACCTGAGTACCCAACTCTCGCTGAACAGACTTCCAAAACTGGGAAGTAAATTGAGTGCCCCAATCTGAAATGATGGAAACTGGGACACCATGCAATCGAACAATCTCCCTAATATATATCTCTGCCAACCGTTCTGAAGAATAAGTAGTACAGATAGGAATGAAGTGCGCGTACTTGGTCAGCCGATCCACAATCACCCAAATAGCATCGAACTTCTTCAAAGTCCGTGGAAGTCCAACAACAAAGTCCATAATGATCCTCTCCCACTTCCACTCAGGAATAACCATATGCTGAAGTAAGCCACCTGGTCTTTGATGCTCATATTTCACCTGTTGACAATTGAGACACCGAGTTACAAATCCCACAATATCTTTCTACATTCTTCTCCACCAATATTGCTGCCTCAAATCCTTGTACATCTTCGCGGCACCCGAATGAATGGAATACCGCGAGCTATGGGCCTCCTCCAAAATCAACTCTCTCAGCCCATCCACATTGGGCACACAAATCCAACCCTGCATCCTCAACACCCCATCATCACCGATGGTCACATCTCTGGCATCATCATACTGAACTCTGTCCTTAAGGACAAGCAAATGCGTGTCATCATATTGGCGCTCTTTGATGCCATTAAATAAGGAAGACCGAGAAACCATGCAAGTTAACACCCGACTGGGCTCCAAAATATCTAACCTCACAAACCGATTGGCCAAGGCCTGAACATCAACTGCAAGGGGTCTCTCCGCAATTAGAATATATGCCAAACTCCCCATACTCACTGCTTTTCGGCTCAAAGCATCGGTCACTACATTGGCCTTTCCCGGATGGTATAATATGGTGATATCATAATCCTTAAGCAACTCTAACCATCTTCGCTGCCTCGAATTAAGATCCTTTTGCTTAAACAAATGCTGAAGACTACAATGATCAGTAAATATCTCACAATATACACCATACAAGTAGTGCCTCCAAATCTTCAATGCATGAACTTTAGCAGCCAACTCCAAATCATGAACGAGGTAGTTCTTCTCGTGGGGCTTCAACTAACGAGATGCATAAGCAATAACTCTACCCTCTTACATCAATACACAACCAATCCCAACTCTCGAAGCATCACAATATATGGTATATGAACCTGAAGCTGATGGCAAAACAAATACTGGAGCTGTGGCCATAGCTATTTTGAGCCTTTGAAATCTCTCCTCACACTCGTCTAACCATACAAATGGAGCACCCTTCTGAGTCAACTTGGTCAATGGCAATCCGATCGATGAGAATCCCTGAACAAACCGGTGATAATAGCCTGCCAACCCAAGAAAGCTACGAATCTCTGTGGCTGAGGATGGTCTAGGCCAACTCTAAACTGCCTCTATCTTCTTTGGATCAAACTTAATACCCTCGCTGGACACCACGTGTCCCAAGAAAGCCACTGAACTAAGCCAAAATTCATACTTGGAGAATTTTGCATAAAGCTTCTCCTCCCTCAATCTCTACAATACAACTCGCAAATGCTCCACGTGCTCCTCCTAACTACGCGAGTACACCAAGATATCATCAATGAATACTATAACGAACGAATCAAGATAAGGCTGGACCACGCCGTTCATCAAATGCATGAACTCCGCTGGGGCATTGGTTAGCCGGAAAGACATCACAATGAACTTATAATGATCATATCTAGTCCTGAAAGCAGTCTTAAGAATATCTGACCCTGATCTTCAACTGGTGATAGCCCGAACGGAGATCAATCTTGGAGAACACTCTCGCTCCCTGAAGCTGGTCAAATAAATCATCAATGCGCGGTAAGGGATACTTGTTCTTAACTGTTACCTTGTTCAATTGTCTATAATCGATGCACATTCTCATTGTGCCATCCTTCTTCTTCACAGACAAAACTGGCACACCCAAGGTGACACACTAGGCCGAATGAACCCCTTATCTAGGAGTTCCTAAAGTTGTTCCTTTAATTCTTTCAACCCCCCTGGTGCCATATGATACGACGGAATAGAAATGGGCTGAGTGCCCGACACCAGGTCAATACCAAAATCAATATCCCTGTTATGTGGCATGCCCGACAGGTCTGCAGGAAAGAAATTGGGAAAATCCCTCACAATTGGGACATAATCAATACTAGGAATCTCAACTCCAACATCCTTCACAAACATTAGATATGAAAGGCAACCTTTCTCAACCATACGCTGGGCCTTCAAGAAAGAGATCACTCTACTAGGAACATAATCAGTCACACCACGCCACTCGATATGCAGTACACCCAGCATAGCCAAGGTGACTGTCTTAGCATGATAGTCTAGAATAGCACAACACGGAGATAGCCAATCCATGCCCAAAATGACATCAAAATTCACCATGCTCAATAGCAATAGATCTACTCGGGTCTCCAGACCCCCAATAGTCACCACACATGACCGGTACACACGGTCTACAACAACAGTATCGCCCACCAGAGTGGATACATGAATAGGTAAAGCAAGAAACTCATGGGGTGTACCCAAATAACGAGCAAAGTATGATGACACATAGTAAAAGGTGGAACGGGGATCAAATAATACAGAGTCATCTCTGTGGCAGACTGAAACATTACCTGTAATGATAGCATCTGTCCTGCCTGGAATAGCATAAAGATAAGCTTGACCACTACCTAATCGACCTCCCTCTCTGGGGCGACCCCTGGCTACCTGACCCCCACCCCTAGTAGGCTGGGCGGGTGGTGAAGTAACTGGAGAAGAAGTCGAGGGTTGATCCCTCTATTGAAGCTGACCATCACGAAGTCGAGGGCACTGCCTCCTCATATGTCCAAACTCTCCACACTCATAACAACTACCCGGTGTTGGAGATGGGGACTAAAGGGAACCCCTGGCACCGGAATGACCAGTAGAAGGACCTGGCATGGAAGAACCATAAGCTGACGAGGCACGAGATGAACTCTGAGCTGGGAGGGCACTAAGTGATGACTGGACCTGTTGAGTACCATGATAACCATGACCCGAAGATACCCCACGATAACCTGGGTAGGCTGACTAAGCAGGCCTGAAAGAACGACCTCCACCAGGCTGGAACTAGCCCCTCGAAGGAGCAACACTATAACTGCCAGATCCTCGATGCCTCTTGGCCTCCCTTTCCTCTCGATCCTGATGGCAAACCGTCTCAATCTCACGAGTGATATCAACCACCTCCTCGAACGTAGAACCCAACACCCTCTCTCGGGTCATAAGAATACGGAGATGATAGTTAAGGCCATCAACAAATCTCCTGATCCTCTCCCGATCTGTCGGAACCATCCAAATGGCATGACGAGCCAACTCAGAAAACCTCGACTCATATTGTGACACAGTCATATCCCCCTATCGCAACCACTCAAACTGTTTATGTAGCTCTTCTCAGCGGGACTGCGGTACATACTTCTCCAAGAAGAGAGTGGAGAACTGCTGCCAAGTAAGGGGTGCTGCTCCGGCCGGCCTACGCCTCTCATACGCCTCCCATCAAGTGAAGGCAGCCCCAAAAAACTAAAAGGTAGTAAATACCACATTACTAGACTCAAGAATTCCTGTTGTACGGTGCATACGCTGGCACTTATCCAAAAAACCTTGGGCATCCTCTCCCTCTACTCCATTAAATGTCAGAGGCTGGAGTCTACCAAACCTCTCAAGACGACGCTGCTCATCATCTGGCATAACTGGCACAACAAACTCCTGAGCTGGTGCAACCAGCTGGGCTGGAGGTGCCCCCCGCGTCTAAAGTCCCTGCACTACCTGCTCAGGTATGCGAGTAGCGGGGGTCTGATTGCCTCCCCCAGCCTGTGAAAGAGTTGTTGCTGTAGTGGCTAAAACTGCCTGAGCTAGGCCAGTGCAAACTGAAAAGATCTATGCCAAGACCTTCTGAAGACCCGGAATCACGATGGGCACAACTGGTGCCTGAACTAGTGTTGATGGAGCCTGATCCGGAGCTGGGGAAACTAGTGGATCAACAGGCGCTTCCCTCGCTGCTCTGCCACGACCACGACCGCGTCCACGACCTTTGGTGGCCTCAGTAGGTGGCACTGGTGGTCGTCCACCTCATCTGGTAGCTCTTATCCTCACCATCTGTGAGAGAATAGAATAATAGAAGTTTAGTCCACGGATCAACAAGTTCGCACGACAAGAATTTCAAGAATATGAAGTTTTTCCTAAAGGTTCTGCAGCCTCTCGAGGATAAATACAGACGTCTCCGTACCGATCCGCGAGACTCTACTAAACCTGCTCATGACTCATGAGACCAAAGTAACCTAGGCTCTGATACTAACTTGTCACGACCCTAACCCCGAACCCAGTCGTGATGACGCCTCTCGTGAAGACAAGGCCAGCCATACAAAAGAAGAACACCTCATTTAAACAGTTAAATACCATAAATACTTCTAAAACATTATATAATAATCATAATATGCGGAAGTAATGATAACAACAGTAGAAACCATCCTGACATAGCCCAAATCGGGGTGTCACAAGTCATGAGCAACTAATAAATCCGGATACCGGTCTACTAGATACGAAATCCGATATAGAAGTTCAAAGACATGAAAATAGTAAAATAAGGGAGGCACGAGGCTGCGGATGCCAACAACTACCTCGTAGTCTCCGAAAACACTGCCTAGACTAGGAGGATCAACACTTAGGAGCGGACTCTGCGATGCCTAAATCTGCTCACACGGTGCATAGAGTAATGTGAGTACTCTGACTCAGTGAGTAATAATCATAAATAATGGCTGAAAGCAAGAAAACACGTAAAGGCACAAATCAGTTCTATATCAAGCAGTAAAAATCACTTAAAGCAGTAAATCAGTAAAGACGACAAGTGAAATCTCTTTAAATCAGGTAAAACGGTAATGTAGCAGGTAAATAACAAGCAGAAATCCACCCCTCGAGCACAATGTCAATCATTCAGAACAGTATCAGCTCCTCGGGCTCACTCTCATTACTTGGTGCTCATTTTCAGCTCTCGATCCATATATCACTCATAACAACAGAAATCAGAATAACAGCTGTGGCGTGCAGCCCGATTCGTACATCGATGCGGCGTGCAGCCAGACCTATAAATATAGTCGACCATGCTCACTAGGGGTGTGCAGACTCCAGAGGGGCTCCTACAGCCCAAGCGCTATATTTCTGCGGCATGCAACCTGATCCATAACATATATAATATTCTCACCATTGGGTTCTCAACCCTTCTCGGGCACAATAATAGGAGATAGGGATCTTAGCCCACAAATTCCTCTCATTTAGGAATAGTATGATAAAACAAGCTCGAATCGTTTAAAACAGATAGAAACATGACTGAGGATATGATTTTTAACTAGTATAGCAAGGAAAATCAGTCAAAATCCCCGAAGGGTTCAGATAGTTGACACGAAGCCCAAATATGGCAATCAACACAAATCATGATGATAACAAATAAAATTTTAGTCAAATACACGGTAAAAATCATCAATCGGGACGGACCAAGTCAGAATCCCCAGTAGTAAAAGACCCCATGCTCATCATCCAGCGCGTGTCTCACCTCAATATAGCACTACGATGTCTAATCCGGGGTCTCAAACCCTCAAGACATCATTTACAATTATTACTCACCTCGAATCGGCTAAATCTCTATCTCGCAACGCCTTTGCCCCTCGAATCGGCCACCACGCACATCGAATCTATCCAAAATCAGAACGTATACATCACAATAGGCTAAGGGAATAAAGCCCAAGCGAAAACAATCGAATTACCACAAATTTGTAGAATTTGGTCAAACCCGACCCCCGGGCCCACATCTCAGAATTTAACAAAATTCACAAAACTCGAATCCTTATACTCTCACAAGTCTAACCATATAAAAATTATCCAATTCCGATACCATTTGGTCCTTCAAATCATCATTTTACATTTTTGAAAGATTTCACAATTTTCTTCCCAAATTCCATCCCAAATCACGAATTAAATGATGAATTGAATGATAGATTCATGTACTCTAGCCAAATTTAAGTTAGAATCACTTACCCCGATGAATTTCTTGAAAAACCTTCGAAACATTGCAAAAATTCGAGCTCTGTAGGTCAAAATATCAAATAAAACCCAAAACGTCGTATTTATGGAGTACCCCACAGATTTCCACCTCCGCGGGCCGCACAAAATCGACCTCGGTCGGCACAAAAATGACCGCGGCCGCACAGGCTTCCTCTGCAGTGACAAGCTTTAGTATTTTGGCCATAACTTTCCCTACAGATGTTTAAATTGCAATATCTTTACCTTATTGGAAACTAGACACGAAGGGATACAACTTTTCTTTTTGAATCATCTCAAAATTCCTTGTAGATCAAAAGATATGAGCTTCCAAAGTAGGACCAGCGGAATGTTCTTCACCGCGGCCGCACACCATTTTGTACGGTTCGCACAACACCTACCGCGGCCGCACATCATTTTGTGCGGTCTGCACAGCACATACCATGGCCGCACTCCTTTTTGTGTGGACCGCGCAAGTGATTTTCGAGGCTTGCAACCCTTCTGGACCTGCTACAACTATGATTTTCGGCCTAAAACATCTCGGAACCTACCCGGAACTCCCGAAACTTCAAACCAATTGTACCAACACATCCCATGACATCGTTCAAACTTGTTCAAAACATCGCAATGCTCATAACAGTATCAATCACCAATTTAACATAGGATTCAAGCCTAAGAACTCCAAGAACTCTTAAATTATGCTTTCGATTGAAAAGTCTATCAAATCTCGTCCGAGTGACCTAAAATTTTGCACACACATCCCAAATGACACAACGAAGCTACTGTCACTCTTGGATTCCATTCCGATCCCTATATCAAAATCTCGCCTATCAACCGGAACCGCCAAAATACCAACTTCACCATTTTAAGCCTAAATCTTCTCTACAACTCCAAAACTCATTCCGATCGCGCTCTTAAGTCACAAATCACCTCCCGAAGCTAACCGAACTATCAGAACTCACTTACGAGCCTTCTACCACATAAGTCAACATCCGGTTGACTTTTCCAACTTAAGCCTTCTTAAAAGAGACTAAGTGTCTCATTTCTTACCAAATCCTCTCCGAACTCGAACTAATCAACCCGATCACATAAAACACGGATAACGAAGCATAAAGAAGATAAAATAGGGGAAAACGGAGCGGTAACTCATGAGACGACTGGCCGGGTCGTCACACTTATTTTTATCTTAGTCACTGTATATTCGGCACGGGTTTGATCCCATCCTGATCGAATAGGCCCAAACTACGAGGTGCCACTCACTTCATGGTTTTAAGCGCTCATGTATCATACCTTAGACTGGCTAGGCAAATTCTCAACAACAAGACCCTTGGCTCGTGTGGTCCCTGCTTTGGCAAGATTACTTTCAGGAAGTCAACGCCTTGGTCAGGACTCTTGGCCTAGACAATGACCCCTTCTAAGAATAGAGGATACTCCCAAAAAAACTTTAATAATAAACTTTTTTGTGTGACCTCGCTAGGGTCTAAAAAACTTCGCAACTTTCTTGACCATTCAAGTCTAAATCTTTTCTGGAACTACCTATGAATACTCATAATAGTATCTATAAATGTAAAGCATGGAATAAGCATGAAATACACATTCAAAAATATTTCAAAGTTTCTTGAATTTTCATGAACTTTCAAGATGAAAACGACATATAAGAATAACACAAAATTCTGGAAATTTATGCACATATATCAGAATAAATTATCTAAATATTTGCTAGAACAATTCTAAGTTAATAAGTGCTCACTCGCTCCAATTAAGTACATATTAACTCTTTCAAGCAATTCATCAAACACCTTGTATGCATGCTTCTGTAAGTTAAATCACTTTAGTAAACGGTTATATCAACTCACCTTAAAATTCCTCCAGCAAATATGTAGGCTCCAGTCCAATTAATACCTGTCAATGATCGATTCTACTACAACCAATGCATTTCAATTACATTCAAAGTTTCACGCCTAAACATTGAACTTACTGTTGATACAAATAAAGAAGGGAATTAACTATCCAATTCTTACCCACTACTATTGTAGGATAATTGACAATAGAAAATTTTATATACTTGAGTTCAAGAACTAGTAATTTGCAAAGAAACCTAGAACTTCCTGTTGCTCGCGTGAATATTTCGCTGGGAGCCTCTATTTCTCGCTACTTAAAATTCTACTTCGTTGTTGTTCTGTTTGATATAAGGAGGCTTTAAGCCTTTTACTTACAGCAACCCACTTTATGGGCTCTAGGTCTAATCCCTTTTTTTACTTAACTTTTTGTAACGACCCAACCAGTTATTTTGAGCTCTAGTGCGTCGTTCAGCAGTTTGAGGCCTTGAGTAGCTTCACTTAATGTATTATAACTTGTACATGTGGTCAGAATTGAATTTTGAGAAGTTTAGAGTTTATTCAGATAAACAATTCTCAATTCAGAAGCTTTAAGTTGGAAGCTTGAATAAGGTTTGACTTTTGAGTAAAAGAACTAGGAATCGAGATTTGAAGGTTCCAATGGATTCGTATGATTTTAGACTTGGGCATATATTCGGGTTGAGTATCGGGTGGTTCGGAAGCATTTCGATGGTTATTGTAGAAAGTTAGCACTTTTAAGTTCAAACAATTTCTCAAGTTTGGGTTGAAGTGAATTTTGAGGTTATCAATATCCATTTGAGGTTTTGAACCTTGGAATAGGTTCGTATCATGATTTGTGATTTGCACGCAAAATTTGAAATCATTCAGGATTGATTTGATACGTTTTGGCACAAGATATAGAATTTGGAAATTTAAAATTCATAAATTCGATTTGAGGTGCAATTCGTAATTTCGACGTTGTTTAATGTGGTTTGAGTCCTCGACTAAGTTTGTAATGTGTTTTGGGACATGTTGGTATATTTGGTTAAGGTCTCGGCGCCTCGAGTGGATTCTGGATGATTAACGGATCGGATTTTAGAATAAGGAAATGCTGGAAAAAATTTGGTTGCTGCTGCAATCGCTTATACGTAAGCTTGATCGTAGAAGCGACCTCACACAAACAAGGCACTGTCTTGTAGAAGTGACCGGAAGGGGATTGGGCAGAGGTAGCAGGTGAGAAGCTATTGTCACAACCCTAAAACCGACCCAGTCGTGATGATGCCTATCGTAAAACTAGGTCAGCCGACACAATCCCCGAATTCAACCAGTATTCAATAAAAGTCATTTTAAGCCATTAATTACTCAATAATCTCACAATTTAAGTCTAGATGAACAGTGCAGAATAAATACACAAGCCCGACATCGGGATGTCACAAGTCACGAGCATCTACTAAGGTCTAAAAACAACAAAGTATCTGAGTATAAACTATAACAAGCTAAGGAAGATAAGAGAGAGAAAGAAGGGCTACGAACGCGGGGAAGCTACTTTGCTAACTCCGATGACTCTGCCATTGAGCAACCAACACCTGCTACCGGGTTCAGAAATACTGGATCTACACACAAGGTGCCGAGTGTAATGTGAATACGCCAACTCAATAAGCAATAAAAGTAAATAAAGACTGAGCAGTAGGAAATTATGTAAACCACGTCATAGCATCACAGTGCATACAGTATGTTTCCAAAAATCAGAATACAAATTAAAATTATCTCGTTAAACTACAATTTCAATAAAATCCTTTGAAACATATCTTTCTAACAGTTTTCGTAGAGGTTCAATGTAATTTATAGTGAAAGTGATGAAAATCATAACCGACCCCTTGGGCAATACATAGTTCGTATACAACCCTCCGAGCAAACATAAATCATATACACCTCATAATATAAAAATCTCGGTAGAAATAACAAAGCCAAATAAGTGATTAAATTCCGAACATCTCATAAAAACTCCAGTTTAAATGAAAGTTGTTTAAAACACTTGTTTAACATTTTCAATAGAGACTCAGTATAAAGATGAGTGAAATGAGTAATTTAATCAACATATTCAACAGAGACTCACCTTAAGGAGGAGTGAAAATAGTAATTTCATTAGCAAACCCCTCAGGCAAAGCATCACTCGTATATCTGTATATATAGCCCCTCGGGCAAGTCTCTCATGTCGCTCATGACTCAACTCTCATCAATCAGCACTCACACTTAGCACTCACGCTCAATAGGTACCTTATAAGAACCGTTGCGGCGTGCAACCCGGTCCATATATCGCTGCGGCGTGCATCCCTATCCATATATATAGTTGACTGCGCTCACTGGGGTTGTGCAGACTCCGGAGGGTCTCCTACAACCCAAATGCTATATCGCAGCGGCGTGCATCCCGATCCAACATATCGCTGCGGCGTGCAGCCCGATCCATAAATATATAATCCTCATAACCAGGCTCTCGGCCTCTCTCAGTCATTACCTCACAATCAGGCCCTCGACCTTTCTCTCAGCCATCAACCTCACTAACCACTCGAACTAACAGTAACACATGGCGTTCAGCCAAAAATATCATTTATAACGTCAAAATTGGGTAAATAAGGCTGAGTTATAAAAATCGTTAAAAACACAGTGTGACTGAGTATAAATATTAAGTCAAAACAGTGAGGAATAGTACTAAAAAAATATGGCATTCAACCCAAAACATAGTAATATTTTCCAAAACACAATGATATCAAGCAGATTTCAATCAAATAAGCGACTTAACAGTCATACGGGACAGACCAAGTCATAATTCCCAACGGTGCACGACCCCACGCTCGTCATCTAGCGTGTGAGTCACCTCAAAGTAGCACTATGAAGTGAAATTCGGGGTTTCATACCCTCGGGACAACATTTACAATTATTACTTACCTCAATTCGAATGAGCATCAACACTGCAGTGCCCTTGCCGCTCGACTCAGTCTCAAATCTATCCAAAATCAGAATCATATAATCAATAAATGCCAAAGGGACAAAGCCCATGCGAAAATTATCAAATTAAACTCAAAATCCCGAAATCGGCCAAATTATACCCTCAGACCCATGTCTCGGATTCCGACAAAAAATATAAAACTAGAATCCTTACACTCTCATGAGTTCATAGATATCAAATACATCAAAATCTGACCACAAATGACCCCTCAAATCCTCAAATCAAAGTCTCCAGTTTCAAGTCCTAATTTCCCAATTTGAGGTTTTAAATCCCATAAATTTCATGTCTAATTAGGTAGAAATCAGCATAGAATCGAGTATTGAGTTCAAAAATCTTACCTCCATGGGTTTCCCTTTGATTCCCTCTTCAATCCCTCTCAAAAAGATCCAAATCCAGCCAACAATGGTGAGGAATGGCCTAAAATTAGCGAATATGGCTATTTAAAAATTTTACCCAAGTAATTTTCCTTAATCGCAATCGCGGAAAGACCCTCGCGATCGCGAAGTACATAAAATGACTGCCCTCATTTTAACCATACGCGATCGCATAAAACTCATAGAGATCGTGAAGCACTGCCTTAGCTACCTTATGCGATTGCGGCCTCACCCACGCGATCGCATAAAACAAATCTATTCACCTCTCGCCAGCTCATTCCCTTCTACGCGAACGCGACCCTGGCCACGCGTTCGCAAACAACAACTTCACAGCCTATTGCGATCGTGTCCTGACCTCTGTAATCGCGAACACTTATACATAATCGTGAAGAACAAAAATGCTTGCAACTGAAACCAGAAAATCTGCAACTTTCAAAACATGAAATTGATCTATTTAACAACCTGAAACTCACCCGAGGCCCTTAAGACCTCCACCAAACATGTCAATATATCCCATAACATCATTCAAACTTGTTCCAACCTTCAGAACACTCAAAACAACATCAAATCATCATAGTATTCAAGCCTAAGAAATTCCAAAACTTCTAAATTCCGCTTTCGATCAAAAAGTCTATCAAACCTTGTCTGAAGGACCTGAAATTTTGTACAAACGTCACAAATGACACAACGGACCTACTCCAACTTCCAGAATTCCATTCCGACCCCTACATCAAAATCTCCCTATCAACCGGAACACACCAAAATTCCAATTTCGCCATGTAAAACCTAAGTCCACTCCGGACCTCCAAAATACATTCCGATCACGCTCCTAAGTCCCAAATCACCTCACGAAGCGATCTGAACCATAAAAACTATGTTCTGAGATCATTTACTCATAAGTCAACAGAAGTTGACTTTTCCAATATTATAATCAATTTAAGAGGCTAAATGTCTTATTTCTCTCTGCAATCATTCCGAACCCTAGCCAATCAACTCAACACAACATAAAAGAGCTGAACCACATAAAATGAAGCAAAAATGGTAAACGAGGCTAAAACTATCGGAACGACTGATCGGGTCATTACAGCTATTCCCGCACCTGTGTGATCGCAGATGCGATCATTGGAATGCAAAATCGGACATTGACAACTGGGCATGACTTCGCAGAAGTGACCCCGTTGTCGTAGAAGCAACATCGCAGATGCGAAATGTCTTCCCTAGGTGAAAGGTTTCTGCTGGGCAGTTGGCTTCTGCAAATGCGAGTTTTGGCTTACAAAATAGAGGCAACAAATGCGTCATTTTTGTTCGCAAAAGCGAAACTCGGCAGGTATCAAAATTGGTCATTTTGTCTATTTCGTTTTGGATTTTAGAGCTCGATTTTAAGGCGATTTTGTAGGAGTCCTTTATGATTTGGAACTGGGTTAGTGTCCTATATCCGAAAATGATTATATTTCATGATTCTATGGTTATTTTCATCAATTATTAGTGAATCAATTAGTAGAAATTTAGGATTTTGGTAGAAAATCTAGGATTTGGTATATTTGGATTTTGACCACAAAATTGAACATGGAATTGGGAATAAATTATATATTCAAGTTTGTAATGTTATGGGTAATGTTTATCTTTGCAATTTTTTAGAATCCGAGTATGTAGGCCCGATGATTGACTTTTCAAGCGGAGTTGGAAAGTGTTATAAATTAATTAGTTATGATGTTGGAGTATATTTTTATTAATTTTGATGATTGTTTGACTAGTTTCGGATTGATGGGCCTTTGGTTGAGGTGCTAGAGAGGTGTTGGAGCCGGTTATGGAACTTCCTAGCGAGGTAATCTTTTGTCTAAACTTGTGAGGGGGAAACTACCCCTAGGTGATATATTTGATATATGCTACTTGTTGCGGGGGCTATATACGCACGAGGTGACGATAGTCCATACATAGCTAGATTCATGTTATGTCCTAGTAGACTTAGGTTCACGTCATTCTATAATTGTAATATTGGTGTTATCTTTGCTAGTTTAATTCCTTTATTTCGCGTTACGCCTTGAGACTAGGCTTGTACTGAGTGATAGACTCACTATTGTAGAGATTTGACGAGCTACATGATTAGCCGTGAAATAATTGTGCTTCTCTTATGAATTTCTCCCGTGCTATGCATTTTCATCTTCATAACTCACACGTTTATTCGTGGGTGGGGTCAATGATGCATTAAAGCTTCTTATTCTAATGGAATCGGGCTTTTCACCTCGGCAGTATCATATTCTTATGGGATCGGGCTGTTCGCCTCGGCGGTATCACACTCTTGTGGGATCAGACCATTCGCCTCGGCAGTACCACACTCTTTTGGGATCCGACCGTTCTCCTCAGCAGTACCACACTCTTATGGGATCAGGCCGTTCGCCTCGACACTTCTATAAAATACTCTTATGGGATCGGGCCATTTGCCTCGTCAGCTTCATAAAATACTCTTATGGTATCAGGCCGTTCGCTTCAGCAGCGATATGCGTAATACTTGACAAGAAACCAGCGTATCCGTGTATTTTCCATATTTGAGTTGTGACGACATATCTGGTGGGGACCATTTTACATATATATTTCGGTTGAGGAGGTGACCGATGATTGAGAGATTGAATTTACTGTTCATAGGAGGATTGTACCACGTATACATATATGTTTATACCATTTATTTACGTTGTCTCATATTTGTTTAATTCTTATTGTACATGATTTATTGGACCACTAGTAAGTGTCGATGTCGACCCCTCGTCACTACTTCTCAAGGGTTAGGCTAGATACTTACTGGGACACGTTGATTTACATACTCATGCTACACTTCTGCACTTATTGTGCAGGTTTATATTCTGGTGGTCTTTTGGGCACACAGGCGCAACTATTGTGGGGACTTTACAGTGAGATGCTTTCTATGTTATGATCCACAACATATAGAGTCTCCATCAGAGTTATCTACATTCTCATGTCTAACTTGTATTTCAGACAGATGTTGTATTTTATTATATTTCTTCGTTGATGCTCATGCACTTGTGACACTGGGTTTTGGGATATGCTAGGTGATACTTACAGATACGCATATTATTATCATCTTTCACTTCTCTTATAAACTACTAATTGTGTATGTATCAGTGAATTTAAAAGTGTGAATTTCCTTCATTAATAAAATTTATTATTTTGAAAATATAAAAAATGAGTAATTAAGTTGATAATTCAGCGTTGGTTTGCCTGTGACGATGTTAGGCACCATCACGGCGTATAGGGGATTTTGGATTGTGACACTTTTATTTAATGATGCTTACTTCTAATCACTAATATTATTAACTTTATTAATATTTCTTATTTGTATATTCAATTATTTATAAATAGGGAAGTAACTCAAAAGTCAATCATAAGGGTTTAAATCCATAATAAAAGTATAATTTTTTATGCACTCAAGACAAGATAAAAGAAATAAAAATTAAATTCTATATTGAACGTGTCTTGAAGCTTTTATAGATTTGAGGAATGTTACAGTAATGATCCGACTTGTCGTTTTGAGCAATTATGCCCGGTTCGGTAGTTTGAGGTCTCGAGTAGCTTCATAATATGTGTATCAACTTGCGTGCATGGTTAAATTCAGTTAACAGATGATTCATAGTCAAATTGGAATAAGAAAACTAGTTTTGGAAGCTTAAATGGTGAAAATTTGACCGGAATTGGACTTTTGAATAAAGGGCCCCGAAATGGGTCGTAGGTGATCTCAACAGCTTTGTATGGCAATTTTGGAGTTAGGCGCGTGTCCGAATTCAAATTTGGAGGTCTATAGGGTAATTTGAGGCATTTCGGCGAAAGATAGAAAAGTTGAAGTTTGGAAAATGGAGAAGTTTGACCCATAGCTGACTTTTGTGATATCGGGGTCGAAATACAATTCCAAGAGTTGGAGCAGCTCCGTTATGTCATTTTGGACTTGTCTGCAAAATTTGGCGTCATTCCGGGTTGATTGGATCGGTTTCGGCACAAGTTTTCGAATTTGGAAGATTTGGAAGTTCATAGTTCTATTCATGGCGTGATTCGTCATTTCAGCATTCTTTTATGTGATTTGAGACCTCGAGCGAGTCCGTGTTAGGTTATGTGACTTTTTTATGTGTTTGGACGATGTCCTGGGGGCCTCAGATGTGTTCCGAGTAGGCCACAAGTCATTTTTCCCTACGTTTGAACTACTGTTATGCTATCCGGTATTTCCTTCTATGCAATCGCACTGATTTGTCCGCGATCGCGTAGCACAAAATTTGGAAAGTAGTATTTTCCTTCTATGCGATCGCATTGATTTGTCCACGATCACGTAGCACAAAATTTGGACATTAGCATTTTCCTTCTAAGCGATCGCACTGATTTGTCAGCAATTGCGTAGCACAAAATTTGGATAGTAGAATTTTCTTTCTATGCGATTGCATTGATTTGTCTGGATCGTGTAGCACAAATTAGGCCAGCAACTATTTCTTCTATGTGATCACATCTCTTCTCTCGCGATCGTGATGTACAAATACTTGGGCAGTATTTAAATAGCCCATCCGCGACCCTTCTTTATTTTCCACCACTTTTTGAACGGAATTGAAGCTTTTGAGGGAAATTTTTGAGGAAATTAAAGGGGAATCACTTTTTTCTGAGGGGCATTTTGGTCTTTTTACCTTATTTCGCGTATTAGCTTAGAATTTGTTTGTACAATCAGTTACTTGAAGTGTTATTTACAATATGCAATTGAATTGAATAGATTTGGACCATTTGGAGTTGAGTACTCGTGGCAAAAACGTGGTTTCAGGTTGATTTTGAGCCGGTTCGAGGTAAGTATCTTGCCTAACCTTGTGTGGGGGACTTCCCTTAGGAATTGAGTCATATATGATAATTGTAGTCCATGCATGCGAAGTAACGAGTGTGTGCTCGGACTTATTTGTGGGAAATTTGCCTCTAGAGTTCTTAGGTCCTTATGTAGAAAGTATCCCATTATGATTAGGTTTCCTAGTTGCATAAATTGCCTCTATATGCTCCATATGACGTTGTTAGCTTTCCTCAAATCTATATTTGGATCGGGTTGCACGCCGCAACAATATTATATGATTTGGATCGGGTTGCACGCCGCAATAATATTATATGATTTGGATCGGGTTGCACGCTGCAACAATATTATATAATTTGGATCGGGTTGCGCGCCGCAACGATATTATATGATTTGGATTGGGTTGCATGCCGCAACATCACTATATGATTTGGATCGGGTTGCACGCCGCAGCAGTACAATATGATTGGGACCGGGTTGCACGCCGCAACAAGAAAGAATAAAAGTAAATATTGATTCTTATGGTGAGAACGAGAGTAAAATCACGAAGGGTGATGCCATGCACTTTCTGCTGCTATATTTATTTGTTATTATCAATTCAAATGTTTAAATTGTTTAATTCCTTTATTGTTGTGATCTTTTCTGTTAGAACCCACAATGTTTTCAATACCTCACCGTATATATATATATACATGTTCCAATACTTCAAACTTCAATAATCGTTACATCCTTAATTCAATTAGTTTCTCAATTATATCCCCTTAAACCGTTTGATGTTGTATTTTTCTTACAAAGGAATTTCTACTAAGTTTTAAGTTATTAATTCTCATGTTAAAGGTAATAATCTATTCAATGTTGTATTTTAAATTAAAAGGGGTACTTTCTTTACTCAAAGGATTTTCAAAGAAACAACTTCATCTTTTCTCGCTGGCTTTCCTAATTAGCTTAGAAATTGTAATTTTACTTATATTAGGTAAATGTAACATCTTGGACATATTGGGTGCATTGTACGGATGTTATGTATTGTATATCATGTGGATTTTGTTGATAAAAGCGAAATGGAAAAATAATGGGGGCACAAGGTGCTATGTGTGTTGAAGGTTCGGAAGTTGAGATTATGATATGAGAAATCGAGGGTTGAGATGGCCGAGATTGTGTTCTTGACATGATGTGATTGATTTAGTTGACATTGCCTTCTTTATTTGGATACATTCTTAGTTGTCTCTATTCTTGTTATGTCAGTGTTGATTTACTTGGTTATCATTCGTTAGTATCCATGTTCTCCTTTTTATTTTTGTTCCTACTGTTTGTATTTTGATTTCTCTCCGCTGTTGGTATTACCTCATTATCTTTATCTCGACATTTTATTACCATATCCTGTTCATTCCATTTGACCAGTAGGTGTCTTGACTGTTCCTCGTCACTACCCCACCGAGGTTAGTCTTGATACTTACTTGGCACCGCCGTGGTGTGCTCATACTACACTTCTGTATATTTTTGTGTACAGATCCAGGTACTGATCTGTAGTAGCTGTGCGGGTCGTTACGGTGGAGACTCAAGGTAAACCTGCTACAGTGTTTGCAGGCCTCGTAGTCACCTTCATTTGCACTTATTTTCATTTGTTCTTTTTGTTTCGGAGCAATGATGTATTTATTTGTATAACTACTCTTAGAGAGGCTTGTGACTTGTACCACCAATTTTGGGACTTGTAATTTGTTCAGACTAATTTAATTTAAAGTTAGTAAATATCTATGTTATTTCAGTTTATGTTAGGCTTACCTAGTTTAGAGACTTGGTGCCATTACAACTCCTTCGGAGGGATTTTTGTGTCGTGACAAATTTGTATCAGAGCTCTAGTTTCATGGGTGCTACGAGTCACAAACAGGTTTAGTAGAGTCTTGCAGATCGGTACGGAGACCGTCTGTACTTATCTTCGAGAGGCTACAGAACTGTTAGAAAATTCCCCTTCTTTCATTCCTTATCGTGCGATATTGATTCAGCTCGAAGTATATAACTTATGTTCCCTTACATCCACTCTTGTATAATATTATTCTCCCAGCATTCGCCACACGTCAGCGGTTTGCGATACTACAGACGAGCTACGAAAGAGTCAGGGACGCTAAGGCATTGCCTCAACGTGTTGTCCAGACTGAAGATACATAGGTATTGAGAGATTAATCAGTTGTTTACATGGAGACGCAGCAAAAACGTGGTGGATGTTGATTGAGAATAGTTGGCGGTATGGGAGTACCTTGTGATTTGTGTTGTACGAGTGGTGAAGGTTAGCTCTGTGGATCATCAGACGTCATTTTCTATGGCTTTGCGCTAAGTGGAGGAGTCCAATAGCGACATTCAGATTGTAGAGTCAGATTTATATCACTCTTAGCATGAGGTATGTGTAAATGTGGTATTGGTAGGTTCCCGAATTCGGGGTATGATTAGGGACTGAGATCTCGAACGTGGTGATGTTGGGGCTTGCAGTATTTCTGCGTCAATAATGGATCTACATTTAGGCATCAAGGAGGGTCGGAGTAACAACTTCAGATTCCTAGAAGGTCTATTCAGCGTAGGTGCCATGGTTGTGGCAGGACAGGGTGCTTAAGAGGAAATGCAGTGGTTTATAAGCTTCTGGGCTACGTGGTTCATGTTAGGATCACCTGTATTTGGAACTTTGATTAGGATTATTGCATATCGACTATCCGAAGAAATGAGTCAGTTTAGTAGTATTGGGTTTTGAGGCTTTCGAGGTCCATGTTTTACTACATGGCCAGTAGTTCTATGTGAGTCCTTTAGCAGAATGATATGGTGTGAGTGATATATTCGCCATTTGATTTGCGTAGTTGAGTCGAGTATGTAAATTTTGGTATTCCTAAGTTTTGGAGCTAGATGCCCTCATATAAGGACTAATTCCTGTTTGCAGATTTTGAAGAAATGTTGAGGATGGGATGATTAATAGCATGTATTATTGACGAGTTGTTGTGGATCTTTTTGAAGCATATTTATCTAATTGGGAAGGATCAAGATTGGTTGAGGCAAGGTGAAAGCTCAATAAGAATATGTATCTTGTATCAGGTTAAGTTTGTGTGCTCCTGTGAGGTTGCCATTTTGGTTATGTTATCAGGCAGAATGGATATTATTTGTGCCTCTGCCTATGTTATGTGATACTCTTTTATGCTGTGTTAGGTGGTGAGGTTGTATGATTATTTCCCCCGCATATTGTAATTATGTTCAGGCTTTATGGCGATACGAGTGAGATAGCCCTCGTGATATTGATTTGCTCATTGCACCTTATATGTGCTTGCTTCTCTCCTATTTTATTACTTATATTCATTGTTCCCATAGTTATACTTGAGCACAATGTTGTGCTTGATATCAGTATTCATATGATCAGTGGACCCGAGCATCTTGGCTTGATGAGTATTTGGCAGCGGGTTGCGCGCTGCAGCGGATGTTATATGAGACACCCTTTCCTTGTATTTATTTGGGGTTTTGTTTTTCCTCTGTGGAACAATTTGATGAAAACTATATTTTTGTTGTTGCACATGTTACACTTGTTAGAAAATTCTTCTACTTTGCTTTCCTTTATTTGTGTTACGTAATTGAGTTATTGTTGGTTCGGCATGCGAGCTGTGTAGTGTGAGAGTTTTTGTGTTTCCATGATGAGTCATCAGTTGGGCTGCTTGTATTGGTCGAGATGTGGTTCTTAGACCTGAGAGTGGTACTATGGTATTGGGGGTGAGGAGTGTTTGGAAGTATGTGGTTGTTTCTTCTAATATTTGGATAATGGCCCTGGCGGGCGAGAGGGTTTCTTGACTTGTTGACTTCATAAGAGGCTATGAGTTCCCATATGTTTCTTTGTCATGAACAGTGATATGGAGGTCCGAAATAAGGTTATATTCAATGTGAGGTGTGTTGCCGGCATCCAGGATGTTATTTGAGCAACCATGGTGGTCAGAGGTTATTGCTTCGGGGATTGAGTTGTGTGGAGCAGCATGTGATTGTATTCGGGATTTGAATTTTTGGCTCGATTCAGCTTGTTTGGGTATGTTCAGTGTGATGATGTGGAATTCGGGTCCTATGATGAATTTCAGATGTTGAGGTTTGGGTTCTTTTCTAAGGTTATGGATTAAGGATGAGAAGATACCTTTAGTTAAGTGGCATTGTCAGTTCTTCATAGAATGGGTGATGGGGAAACACCCCCGGTGTATGTACGGTGAGATCATGCAGTGATTCAATGGTTTTGGAATGACTCTGGGCACGTTCGAGGACGCTCGAGTTGTGTTCCGGGTGTGCCACAGGTCATTTTACCTATGTTTGAACTACTGTTCTGCTATCTGGTATTTCCTTCTATGCGATCATATTGATTTTTCCGCGATCACCTAGAACAAAATTTGGACAGTAGCATTTTCATTCTATGCGATCACATTGATTTGTTCGCGACCGCGTAGTACAAAATTTGGACAGTAGCATTTTCCTTCTATACGATTGCATTGATTTGTCCGCGATCGCATAACACAAAATTTGGACAGTAGCATTTTCCTTCTATGCGATTGCATTGATTTGTCCGCGATTGCGTAGCACAAATTAGGCCAGCAACTATTTCTTCTATGCGATCTCATCTCTTCTCCCGAGATCGCGATGTACAAATACCTGGGCAGTATTTAAATAGCCCATCCGCGACCCTTCTTCATTTATCCACCACTTTTGAACATAATTGAAGCTTTTGAGGGAGATTTTTGAGGAAACCAAAGGGGAATCACTTGGAGGTAATATTCTTGACTTCATAACTCATTTATATATGATTAAAGGTCTAATTAGTGGTGAATAATTAGGAAAATCAGTGCAAAATGGGTAATTAGGTCTTGAGATTAAGAGACCTTAAAATGGGTATTTGAGGGGTCAATTGAACTCCGATTTTAGTGTTCTTGATATGTATAGACTCATGAGAGTACGATGGTTCTGAAAATATAAATTTTACCCTATTTCAAAGCGTGGACCTAAGGGGCATTTTGGTCATTTTACCTATTTTCACGTATTAGCTTAGAATTTGTTTGTAAAATCAGTTACTTGAAGTGTTATTTAAATTATGCAATTGAATTGGATATATTTGGGCCATTTAGAGTTGAGTACTCGTGGCAAGAACGTGATTTCGGGTTGATTTTGAGCCGGTTCGAGGTAAGTATCTTGCCTAACCTTGTGTGGGGGACTTCCCTTTAGGAATTGAGTCTTCTATGCTAATTGTAGTCCATGCATGCGAGGTGACGAGTGTGTGCTTGGAGTTATTTGCGGGAAATTTGCCTCTAGAGTTCTTAGGTCCTTATGTGGAAAGTATCCTGTTATGATTGGGTTTCTTAGTTGCTTAAATTTCCTCTATATGCTCCATATGACGTTGTTAGCTTTCCTTTAATTCTTACGTGTTACATTGACCATTATTTGCCTTAATTGAAGTGATTGTCTTCCTTATTATTTTGATACTTCTTGATTGTGAGATCCTCTATGACTTCGTGCAAATAGGTTACATGTCCAATTGTTGTGGTTACCCCTGTAGTTATCACGTGCTTATTATTTCTTGTTGTTTAGTTGAGGTTTCATTGTGAAGTTAATTGTTGGTACAAGTTTGGTTATAGATGATTCCCTTGCTGGGACATATTTAATTCTTACTGTTGGTTCGCTTGCCGGGACGTGTTTATTCTTGTTGTTGACTCCCTTGCTAGGAAATAGTTGTTTCCTTAATATTCCCTTGTAGGGATTCTTTTGTGATTGGTGTTGATTTGTATATTGGGATCGGGTTGCATGCCGCAACAATATTATATGGATCGGGTTGCACGCCGCAACAATATTATATTGATCAGCTTGCACGCTGCAACAATATTATATGATTTGGATCGGGTTGCACAATGCAACATCATTATATGATTGTCGTGCCCCCTTTTTCCCTCTGCGGAAATCGGGTTTATGACATTTTGAAACAATATTATATGATTTGGACCGGGTTACATGCCGCAACAATATTATATGATTTGGATCAGGTTGCATGCCGCAACATCACTACATGATTTGGATTGGGTTGCACGCCACATCAGTACTATATGATTGGGATCGGGTTGCACGCCGCAACAAGAAAGAATAAAAGTAAATATTGATTCTTATGGTGAAAACGAGAGTAAAAGCACGAAGGGTGATGCCATGCACTTTCTGTTATTGAGTTTATTTGTTGTTATCAATTCAAATGTTTAAACTGTTTAATTCCTTTATTGTTGTGATCCTTTGTGTTAGAACCCACAATGTTTTCAATACCTCACCGTATTTATATATATACGTTCCAATACTTCAAACATCAATAATTGTTACATCCTTAATTCAATTAGCTCCTCAATTATATACTCTTAAACCGTCTGAGGTTGTATTTTCCTTAAAAGGGAATTTCTACTAGTTTTAAGTTATTAACTCTCATGTTAAAGGTAATAATCCATTCGATGTGGTATTTTGAATTAAAATGGGTACTTTCTTTACTCAAAGCATTTCCAAAGAAACAACTTCATCTTTTCTCGCTAGCTTTCCTAATTAGCTTAGAAATTGTAATTTTACTTATATTAGGTAAATGTGACATCTTGGACATATCAAGTGCATTGTCTAGACGTTATGTATTGTATAGCATGTGAATTTTGTTGTTAAAAGTGAAATGAAAAAAATATGGGGGCACAAGGTGCCATGTGTGTTGAAGGTTTGGAAGTTGAGATTATGATATGAGAAATCGAGGATTGAGATGGTCGGGATTGTGTTCTAGACATGATGTGATTGATTTTGTTGACATTGCCTTCTTTATTTAAATACATTCTTACTTATCTCTGTTCTTGTTATGTCAGTATTGATTTACTTGGTTATCCGATTTACTTGGTTATCTGATTTACTTGGTTATCATTCGTTACTATCTGTGTTCTCCATTTTACTTTTTTTCCTACTGTTTGTATTTTGATTTCTCTCCGCTGTTGGTATTACCTCGTTATCTTTATCTCGACTTTTAATTATCATATCCTGTTCATTCTATTTGACCAGTAAGTGTCTTGATTGTTCCTCGTCACTACCCCATCAAGGTTACTCTTGCTACTTACTGGGCACTGCCGTGGTTTGCTCATACTACACTTTGGTATATTTTTGTGTACAGATTCAGGTGTTCGATCGGTAGTAGTTGTGCGGGTCGTTGCGGTAGAGACTCAAGGTAAACCTGCTACAGCGTTCGCAGGCCTTGTAGTCACCTTCATTTGTACTTATTTCCATTTGTTCCTTTTGTTTCGGAGCAGTGATGTATTTATTTATATAACTACTCTTAGAAAGACACGTGACTTGTACCACCGGTTTGGAAATTGTAATTTGTTCAGAGTAATTTAATTTAATGTTAGTAACTATCTATGTTATTTCAGTTTATGTTAGGCTTACCTAGTTTAGAGACTAGGTGACATCACGACTCCTTTGGAGGGATTTTTGAGTCGTGATAGTTACAATCTTCCCTTCTTAAAAACATTCGTCCTCGAATGTTGTTTGGGCCTTATTCTTAAGCCAGTAGTCATTCCTTAAGTCTTTGAATTTCTTAAGTTTTCTTAGCACTATTCATCACTCAAAGTCTCAAAATCTTGGCTAACTCCCTAAATTTTGGTAGAGTCTCCCCTGTAAATTGGACTATCCAAAAAAAAAAAAAATCCTTGTAACAAATAACACAACTAAATATTTAACAAAGAAAATATACTCTTCCATAAATAAATTTACTTTAACTAAGTATACTATAGCAGGGGCATAAAAACATGCTAGCTTGTATTTAATCTTATCTTATCTTATCTTATATTACTATATTATAAGCTGGAAGTCCCAAAGTAAAAAGTTGAATTACCATATTACCCATTAAAAGCTAAGTGATCAATTTCATCCTTAAATTACACATTTACTCCTATAGCTTTTGGTACTTAATAAATTTACCTTACAAAAATAAGAATAATAATGTTGTACTAAAATGAAATAAGATAAATAGACCAATACTTGTTCAGGTGCAACTCTCACTTGCTACAGCCTATTCAATGCCTTGCAATTGCTTTCTTATTTCAATACGTATTGCAACCTTTAGAATACCTATTTAATATTTTAATTCTTTCAACTTTCAGTAATTACTACAAATGGGAAGGTGAACCTTTTCCAGTACCTTTTATATCTTACTCAAACACACAAAAAACGGACAACTAACTTATTAAGCAATTTCTTTTTGGCAAGCCATTATCCATTATAAACATCATTCTTGAAAATCATGCATATTGCTCAACATCAGTTAGCAACACAGAAAATACAAAACTACAAGTGCCAAATCAAGTTAATTGATTTTTTTTTTTTTGGTCACTTTTCATAGTGATATACTAATTCTATAGCTAATTTATGGTACTAGTAAATAAAATATAAATACCAAGCCAAACTTAAGTTCACATATCTTGCTCTTCAAAAAAATAAGGATACATCTTTCTCATATTTTCCTCGACCTCCCACGTAATCTCTTTTGAATCATGATTACACCACAAAACCTTTACCGATGCTATATCTTTTATTCTCAACTTTCTTACTAGCCTATTGAGAATTTCTGTAGGTATCTCCTCATAAGTCAAGCCTTCTTTAACTTCTATGGTGTCGGTAAGTATTATATGCGACTCATCATGAATGTATTTTCTAAGCATAGACACATGAAAGACAGGATGAATAGAGGACAACTCAATGAGCAACGCTAGTTCATAAGCCACTTTTTCCTTCTTTTCTATAACCTCATAAGGTCCGATAAATCTAGGACTAAGTTTTCCTTTCATACAAAACCTCATAACTCCTTTCGTTGGTGAAACTTCCAAAAACACCTTGTCACCAACCATGAACTCTAAGTCATGGTGCCTCTTATCAGAATAGGACTTCTGATGACTCTAAGCTGCTTTTAGTCATTTTCTGATTAGCTGAACATTTTCTAAGGCCTCACAAACAAACTCTGGACCAATCAATGGCACATATCATGGTTTAAACCAACTCACTGGAGACCTACCAATACTGGACTGATATCTATTATTATAAGCAAATTACATAAGTGGCAAGTGATCATCCCAATTACCTCCAAAATCTATGACACATGCTCACAACATATCTACGAGAGTCTAAATGGTCCTTTCTATCTGACCATCGGTCTGTGGATGAAAAGCGGCGCTCAAGTTGACCTTGGTACCTAATCGTTTTTTGAAATGCTTGCCAAAAATGCGTCGTGAACTGAGGGCCTCTATCAGATATGATTGAAATTGGGGCACTATGCAATTGGACTATTTCTTCAACTACACATATTGCTCTACGAAATCTGTCGTCCTTACTAGTAGAAAATGGGTGGACTTTGTGAGTCGGTCTATGATAACCGAAATTGAATCATGCTTACGGTATGTGCTAGGCAGACCTACTACGAAATCCATATTAATTATCTCCCATTTCCACAGTGGTATCTCTATATCCTAAGGTAGGCCACCAAGCCTCTAATGTGCGACTTTGACTTCCTGGCAATTCAAACGTTTGGCCACATGAACTGGTACCTGCTTCTTCATGCCTTTCCACCATCTACAATTTTGGTAGCACCTGGGTGGATAGAGTACTTCGAGCTATGAGCTTCTTACATTATGGCCTTTCTAAGACCATCTACAATCAGGAACACATAGCCGATCATTCAACTCCAAAACTCCACCATTTCCTAGAGTGAAAACACTAATTTCTTTGTTTTTGAGTCCTTCTTTTAACTTCACTAAGTACGGATCTTCATCTTGCTTAGCCTTAACATGCGCAACAAGAGAGGATTGCTCGAAGGCATAAGCAATTATACCTCCTTCTTCGGTCTCATCCAATATAATTCCATCATTCGCCAGTTTTTGAATTTCTCGACCAAAAGTTCGCCTTTGTACTGCAAGATGGGACAAGACACCCATTGACTTCCTACTAAGTGCATCTGCTACCACATTAGCTTTGCACGTGTGATAAAGGATATTGATTTTATAATCCTTCAATAGCTCGAGTCACCTTCTATGTCTCAAATTTAACTCTTTGTACTTGAAAATGTATTGGAGGCTTTTATTATCTGTAAACACTTCAGAATGCTCACTATAAAGGTAGTGTCGCCATATCCTTAATGCAAACTCCACAATTGTAAGCTCCATGTCGTGTGTGGGGTAATTCTTCTCATCATTCCTTAACTGTCTGGAAGCATAAGCAATAGCTTTTCCATCTTTCATAAGAACACAACTAAGACCAACTCTTGAGGCATCACAATACATTGTGAACCCACCCGAAACTGTCGATAAGGTTAACATAGGTGCAGTGGTCAACCTCTTCATTAACTCTTGAAAACTCTACTCACAAGCATCTGACCACTTAAACTTAACTGCTTTCCAAGTCAACTTAGTGAATGGAGCTACAAGTGAGGAAAATCCCTCTATAAACCTTCTATAGTAGCCAGCTAACCCCAAGAAACTCCTGATTTCGGTTGGCGTTGTCGTCCTTGGTCAATTCTTGATAACTTTTGTCTTATATGGGTCTACTTTTATGCCTTCACTAGATACCACGTGGCCTAAGAATTTCACTGACTGCAACTAGAACTCACATTTTGAAAATTTGGCATAAAGCTCATTCTTCGTCAAGGTTTGCAAGGCTATCTTGAGGTGCTCTTCCTTGCCTTTAGAGTATACCAAAATATCGTCTATAGACAAGATAATAAAGGTATCAAGGAATGACTTGAAAATTCTGTTCACAAGGTCTATGAATGCACCTGCAGCATTTGTCAACCCGAAAGACATTACTAAAAATTCATAGTGCCCGTAGAGAGTTCTAAAGTTTGTTTTAGATATGTCCTCTTCTCTAATTTTCAAGTGATGATGCCACGATATTTGAAAAGTTCTTTGCACCCTTAAGTTGATAAAATAAATCATCCATTCATGGTAGTGGGTAGTTGTTCTTAATGGTGACTTTATTCAAGTGTCGATAGTTGACGCACATTTTGAGAGACCCATCTTTCTTCTTGATAAACAGGACCGGAGCACTAGATGGTGAAATACTCGGCATGATGGAGCCCTTGTCAATAAAGTCATTCAACTGTTCCCTCAACTCATTAAATTCTGCAGGATCCATCCTGTAAGGAGGATTATATATGGGCTGAGTGCCTGGCATGAGATAGATGCCAAAGTCTATGATTCTTTAAGGGCGAAGTCCGGGAAGGTCATCTGGAATTTTTTTTGAAAATTCTCTAACAACTGGAACAAATTAAAGAGCTGGTGGTTGTGATTCTAGATTAATGATGTGAGCCAAATAGGCGAGACAACCCTTACAGATCATTTGTTGTACCTTAAGTTAATAAATAAACTTACCTACAAGCGACGCTGAACTACCCTTCCACTCTAAGACTAATTTATTTGGAAATTGGAACCTTACTATCTTGGCACGACAATCTAACATAGCATAGTAGGAAGACAACCTGTCCATACCCATGATCACATCGAAATCCACCATTTCTAACTCTATGAGATCGGCCTTGATGCTGCGACCTTGGACTGAAACTATACAACCTTTATAGACTCTTGTGACTTTCACTGACTCGCCAACTAAAGTAGATACTAGGAATGGCTCACTAAGCTGTTCAGGTTCTAGCCCGAGGTTAAACAATTAAATTTAATTTTGTAGTTCTAAAAATATGTGATCTATTTTTATGATAGTTGTTAGGCAGTTGATGTTATGTGAAAGACCTAGAAAGCTTAAAAACAAGGTGTTAACCAAACCGAGTGGCTGTCGATCGAGGCCTCGAGCTTGCTTATTCGGGGTCTTGGGGTCAAGTCTAATATCCGCTGAGGATGATCGGGGGCGACTAACAGTTACAATAAATCAATGCCGACTCTTTGTGGCCAATAATAAGCAGTAAATGAAGAACAATAAATAGCACACAATAAATATAGCAATAAATGAAGCAATGAGATCAAGAGAATATATTAGAGAGCAGAGAGAATGTTCTTGTATATTTAGTATTGAGCATCAGATGTTTACAAAATGATAAGGATCTCCTTTATATATGAGGGGAACTAACAACATAGTACAAATACATTTATTACAAATATATGGAGATGGGAAAGCTAGTTAATGGCATGATGCAAGCTCAGACTAGCATGGCAGACTTTGTCAGCTCTAGCTACATGCCTTAGGAACTCCCCACTTTCTCCCCATAACCGTCGGTTTGTACTACTCCGAGGTTGAGCATCGATAGCCCTCGAGGGATGAAATTTGATCATGGTTTGAGCCTTTGATACGTCGTAATGATGGAAAATTGAACCCTTCGATTTTACCGTATACAGATAGTCCCCGTGTTTCTTAGAGTAGAACGATACTGCTCCAAGGTCGAGCGTCGATGGCCCTCGAAGGATGAAACTCGACCGTAATTTTGAGTCTTTGAGACATCATAACGATGGAAAATTGGACCCTCCAATTTTACAGTATACACTTTTCAGGTTCTAGCCCGAGGTTAATTGCAAAGTATGGAGTCACGTATGAAAACATTAAACCTGAATCAATTATGGGATAAGCATTATGTGTGCAGACTAGAAGTATACCAGTTGTAACTTCTGCATATTCCTCTGCGCTCTGAAAATAAAGTGTAGGAAATAAACGGGGTTGCCCTCTTCCTGAGTAACTCGATCTGCACCTTTATCTGGTTCATGCCTTGCCTGATTATGAGAACCGCAAGTCTAATATGGAACAACTATAGTAGATGAGGAACTAGAAGGATGAGTTAATCCCCCACTGAAATTATGTCACAACTTTGGGTAGTTTGCCCTTATATGACCACTAGCTCCTGATAGCAATCGTGGAACCTGAGCTTGCACTGACCTGAATGTTGCCGCTTACATGTACTACAAAAACCTTTTTTTGTGAATGTTGATCAACATGGCTCTCACTACATGATGATGGTATCGTTAAATTCCCATTTTGGCGAGACTGGTTTCCATAACTCTGAGTACATCTGAAGAAATATCCACCACTTGGCTGATGACTGGACTGAGCTGGTGCAAATGACCCTTTGCTGAAGGAACCCCTTCCTCCAACACTAGATGTACCCCTAAATACGCCTACTTTCCATGCTTTCTAGTTGTGCCCTTTATCTTCTCTTCGTTGTTGGTGTGTGGCGAAACCCACAACAGAGGAGAAAGCTGTCATTCCTACCACTGCAAATGATGTCGTATCCTTAATGTGGTAAGACTAACTGCCAACAAACCCGCATATCTTTACTTTTTTTTATCTTAACCATGTGAGGAGCATGCTTAACCAAACTTATGAATTCCATGTAGTACACTTGCACACTTTTATTCCCTTGCTTCAGCTGGTCGAACTCTATAGCCTTAGCTTCCCTATCCTCTTACGGTATAAAATTAGCCATGAAGGCCTCTTCAAATTATTTCCAAGTAGGCGAACCATCATCTTCATCTCTTTCATTTCCCCACATCTCAAACCAAGCGCCAGCCACATAGTGGATCTCACCGTAAAGTCCCTGCAACAGTCACCAGGTATACATCTCTTTCATTTGCCAAAGTGCACCTCACCGTAAAGTCCCCGCAATAGCTGCGCCTCTGCACCTAGTGGATTGACAGAAACATATATGTATACCTGCACAATAAGTGTAGCAAGTGAATCACGAGTACGTAAATCAACGCGTACCCAGTAAGTATCTAGCCTAACTCCAGAGAAGTAGTGACAAGCATTCTACATCGATACTTGCTAGTGGTCTAATAGTAAGAAGTAAACAGATATGGGGCAAAGTAAATAAATGAGATAAACAAGTATGAATACGTGGTACAATATTCCTCTCAACAATCTCAAACTCTCGATTAGCAGTTACCTCCTCCGCCGGAGTATGTAAATAAATAATGGACCTCACCAGATAGGTCGTCATAATTCCAATCAGGAAAACTCCTAGATACACTGGATTTTTGGACAAATAATACGTGTGATTCCATAAGAGTGTTTTATAAAAATGCTGAGGCATACCTCGCAATTGCAGTAGTCGCATTTGCGACCAAAACCTTGCAAATGCGAGAAAACCAGAACCAGCACACAAAAAAAGTTAACAAACAATCCGAAGCTAATCCGAAACTCACCCGATCCACCGAGCCTCCATACCAAACACCCATGCAAGTTTGAACACATAACACGAACTCCTTCGCGCGATTAGAACACCAAAATAACCTCTAGAACCACGAATCGGATGCTGAAACACAAGAAAATTACCTTGAACTTCAAAATCTTCTAGAATTGCAACCAAGCATCCAAACCATATCAAATCAACTCCAAGTGACACCAAATTCTGCAGGCAAGTCCCAAATGATAAGACGGAGCTGTTCCAACTCCCGGAATCGCATTCCGACCCCGATATCACAAAAGTCAACTACGGGTCAAACTTCTTTATTTTCCAAACTTAAACTTTTTCAACTTTTGCCTAATTTTAGAGTCGTTTACAGAAAAGTCAAATTTACTCAAATTCTCACCACTTAAGTTTCTATAACTAGATTCCTTCTTACAATTTAACTCCGAATGATCTGGTAACAAAATTCAACCATACACGCAAGTCGATACACATATTATGAAGCTGTTCAAGACCTTACGCTGCCAAACCGAGCTTAAATTATCAAAACGACAGGCCGGGTCGTTACAACTGCATAACCCAAACACCTCTGAAACACACCCGAGGCTCCTATGACCCATTCCAATTACCCAAACCAGTCCCAAAACACAATACGAACTTATTCGAAGCCTCAAACCACATCAAAAAATATAAAAATCATAAATCCCGCCTCGAATCAAACTTACAACTTTCCAAGTTCTATATCTTGTGTCGAAACATATCAAGTCAATCTAGAACAACTACAAATTTTGCACAGAAATCACAAATGGCATCACGGACCTATTCCAACTTCCGAAATCGAGATCGAAACTGAATATCAATAAGTCCACTCATGGTAAAACTTTCCAAAAACCTTCAAATTTCCAACTTTCGCCAAATGACATACGAACCTCCAAATCCACATCCGGATGTGCTCCTACGACCAAAATCACCATACAGAGCTATTCCAACACTTAGAATCCAAAACGGACATCGAAGACATTAAAAATACACTTCAACCCAAATTAATGAAATTCTTTCAAAATGCCAACCTTCCACAATAAGACCCAAAACGCTCCCGGGTCATCCAATACCCAATCCGGACATACGTCCAAGTACAAAATCATCATACGAACCTATTGGAAGTTTTAAATCCTGATTCCAAGGTCGTTTACTCAGAAGAAAACCTTACTAAATTCTTCCAACTTAAAGCTTTCGAAATGAGAATTTTCCATCCGAATCGATCAAACGTGCAAGTCATAATACCTGAAGTGGAGCTACTAAAGGCCTCAAACCACTGAATGAAGCACTAGAGCTCAAAACGACAGGTTGGGTCGTTACATTCTCTCCCACTTAAACATACGTTCGTTCTTGAATGTGCTAAGAACTGGTTTGGAGTTTTCTAAAATCACTATTTAACACCTCGTGCACCTACCCGTGCCACCACAATCCAGTTGAGCACATTAGCTCGAGCTAGACTGAACATTCTTCCTACTACCTTATTTAACAAGCTTTAGAACCAAATTCCAACATCCGAAATTGTCCACGATACTGTATTCTTACACAAGAACACAATATCAGTCGCCAAACACTAAACCTAATATGACCATGCTCCTCCACTGAAATCACACCATGTACCCTATAACTCATTTGTCCAGGGCAATCTCTCTGAAGCACAACAATTGAGATTTTTACTGACCCGAAGCCTGTAGTATACCTCATAACATATATAAGCCCTGTTCCAACTCTCGCAATACTGCCACGGTGGAAGAGATGTGTAGAAACTCATAACCACCTGCCGAATTATAAATTATGGAGTCTCTCCTCCTGACAAGAACCATTACCTCATTCTAAACTGAATAATGATATTCGCTCTTTAATATGCCTTATATAAATCCAATCGCATTGATCTCAGGTCCAATAATATTGTCTCACCTGTACAAGCTGCTCTAGCAATAAGCCACTGCAAACACTATATAAGATTTCATATGACACCATCAATGCGCTAATAAGCTACAACTTGAATATGAAACATAAGGAATAACGAACTCTGGAAAAGAATTATCCATCCCGCGTAATGAATAAAATGGCCATCAAATACTATGAGCCCTTCTCAGAGGTAAGACACATGACACACAAAAATAAATATAAGGAACAGTGCTTAGTTATCTCACAGTTACAGCTTGCAACCCGATCCAACTATGATACCATTCTAGCATGCAACCCGATCCAACTATGATACCATTGTGGCATGCAACCCGATCAAAATAGCTTACCCGTGGTGGCGTTCCACCTGATCCACACATAACAATAAATAGGGAAATACCCATCAAGGCATAATGCACAGACCAATGAAATTCCTAAATATCGGCCACAAGCACGTCGAGTGCACAATACAAATTCTGGGGAGATGGATAGCATTGTACAATACGAAACCCAAGCACAACTAAGGTGTAATAAATAACCTGCATCTTGAGAGCCATCCTGCTCTTAACACACCACAAACTTCATGGGATCTCAATATATGTGCGAATAATCAAACTGCCTCACAAGCCACATGGCACAATAGAGATTACCTGGAATGGATGACAACGAAATAACATACAAGGCTCTAAAACTCCTCAGTAAGCAACGCTATGCTGAAATGAACACATCCGGCAGTATATAGAGCACACATTCACATTTAGATCCATCCACGGACCTCAAGCCGATTCTGAACATACCGTACTAGGCTAATAACCTTTCAATTATCCACAATAACCTTTTCCCATGACATACAAAAACAACCATGAATTCCAGAACAAACTTCCACAGTGCACGACCAAATGAACAGAGCGCCCTTCAAGTATATATTCTCACATTAGTGTCAGTTCCCAAATTTCCATAGTTAGTCTCCATCCTTAACAATAAAGTGACTAACATGTCACACATATACAAATTTCCCTGTGGGATATGCTCCCACGACCTTTCGTACCAGGCATCAAAGTCTGCACCTCCACACCACCAATCATACTAATTTGGTAAGGCCAACCAAGAGTAAAATCAAAACACAGAGCCTCTTACATAGAACACCGTTCCCAGGTGACACTAAAGAAGATGCAAGCTAACTTTGAACATCTGAATTCTTCCCTGCTTTACCAAGATCGTGACACTCTTATCAACACCGAGCCGCAACCTTGATTCATAACTTCCAATTCCTATGTCGTTTACTGCACCGATCATGTCGCAACGTGAGAGTACAAGAATTTATCAAAACCCCTGAACGACTAGTAGAATAAACACTTCATTGGCTAGAAACCTTTCACTTAACTTATTTTAGAAGAACCATTGCAACACACAACTGAACTCCCAATCACCGAAAATACAAGCCTCAAGCCGCGATATAAACCGCTATAACTCTTCTTGAATCCATTTATACCACAAGGCCATTAAAATCAAATAACTCCCAAATCAATCAAGTTATGGTGGTTGTCAAGCCTCGCATGTACCGCCACTAATCACATGTATAACTTAACATGCTAAAGGAACTGATCATTTCTAACATCATGCTGATTCAACCATTGATAACCAAACCAACTTCTTCTAATTTTCTCTGTACTTGCCTTAGAAATAATAATAGCTCCATTTAAAATATAACAAACTCAGTCTGCACTCCTCCTGAGTGATCCAATTCACGATGCCCCATTTTCTCAAGACCCACGAACCACCTCATTCCTTACTCATGCGCACAATCGCATCTCCAACTGGTACACCCATTCTGTTAGACATTCCGTGAATCCAAAGTTATTTCTTCCTTTCCTCCAATATTGCACAGTATACCCGATGATAACATAGAATAGTCCAAGTTCTTAGGCACTGCACTTAAGTTCTTAAACCCACTAGGACCACTGTTGAGAGCCACCCACTTAGACTTGGCCCCGAATATAAACCAAACTCTAGTGCGCTGCTAGCACGTGAACACCCTATCAAAGAAGTACTTAACCAAATTCTTTTCCTTGTACATAACCCCCACAAGAAGCATAACTTTGAGTCTTCCCAAAACCTGAACATGAATCGATATGGCCAAATATAGCACACATTGCTCAATTCCTTTTCTTGAATTACCACTGATGTTTTCTTCCCTTAGTGGTAATAGCCCACCAATATTCCGATAGCCAGAAACCTCACAAGTAGACAACCACACCATCCAATCGTAGATGGTGGGGCTCCCCTACTTAGCTTGAAGCTACAATTACATAACCTTGGAACCCACTGAAATTCCTTTTTTCCCATTGACATCATCTGAAAGTCCAACAATATATTCCAAACTCGAAGTCATGTTGTATCCAAATAAAATCCATGGTCCTAGTCACCGTCCATCACGATTCCCAAATTGCTCTAAACTTCCCTCAAGGCGTGTGGCTATCCTCCCACAGGACTTATATGCTACTCTAACTCTCCCACTTTGGTTAAACCCTCTCCTTTAAGCAACTTCTCGACTTCTGCATTTTATACTTGACCTACCAGTAATTCAACCATCGTGAGACTCCTTTCACCATGTCCTTCCTCATCCTTCGCTGCCCAAATACTGCCTCAAAGAAAAATCCATCTCTGTGGCAGTTGATCTGACCAATTGCTACCAACTCGAAGATCATCTTTCTCGAACCATCAACATTAGAAACACCAATTTTTTCTTGAAATCGATACACACTGCTATCTCTGACAATCGCTTCTCAGGAACCACTTCGCAACACCCTTCCCTGTAGGAAAATCAAAGAGGCCATAACACCGACGAACCATAATACATTCAAACAAGGACAATGATACCATATCACAGATGAGAATTCCACCATGCTCAAAAATACCAAGTCTTTTCATTTCATCAACTAAGGCCTGAACATCCTAGTCTGATTGCCTTTCATCCGCTAGAACTAAATGCTGAACCTCTAAGCCATGAAATGAGAAATCCTCCTTTCAAGCCAGTCACTACCGCGATCCATAAATAAGAACCCTACCATTACACCAACACTATGTGATAGCAACGCATGAATCATCATAACAATTAGTACCCAACTTCAAAACTTATAGGCAATACTGATATTGAGCTGACACGACAGAACATCCTTCTACAAGGCGATGATAATAGCCCAATCAAATACGTAAGGAGAAACATCCAGCACTATATCTGAAGTACCATTGCAATTCCTCGATTCCCAATTGATAAACAGTGCTTCACGTCGCATAAGATTGAGTATGAAGGAAGTAAAGACATAAGCCTCAAAGAAATCAAATCGCACGATGAGGAATCAAGAAGGGTAGTGTTCTTAACAGCCCTGTAGCCTCTCGAAGATAAGTAAAGACGTCTAACTACCGATCCGCAAGACTCTACTAGACTTGCTTATGTCTCGTGAGACCTAAGTGAACCTAACGCTCTAATACCAAACTGTAACAACCCAAAATCCACTAAAAGTCATGATGGCGGGTAACACGATCGACAAGCAAGCTGACGGTGAATGATTAGTTTATTTACTCATTTTAGTATTTGAAATCATAATTTTCATTAATTAAGAAGTATGAAATAGAATTTATAGGGTAAGTGATAATATTTACATGAACTACAATAATGAACAATTCTGTAAGACCCCCAAAACCCGGTGTCACAAGTGCATGAGCATCTATTAATGAGTACAACAATAATACAACATCCGTATGAAATACAAGTTATACGGAGAATTTACATAAATATAACGAAGACTCTACATACTGCGGATCGTATCAAGAAAGTGCAACTCACGTAAAGTCCCCACAATAACTGCACCTCCGCATCCAGAGGACCGACAAAAACATATATGTATACCTGCACAATAAGTGCAGCAAGTACAGCATGAGTACGTAAATCAACATGTACCCAGTAAGTATCTAGCCTAGCCCCTAAGAAGTAGTGACGAGGGGTCGACATGGTCACTTACTAGTTGTCTAATAAGACAGTTGCAGTAAGAAGTAAACAGATATATGGCAGAGTAAATAACCAAGATAAACAAGTATGAATATGTGGTACAATCTTCCTCTCAACAATAAGCTCAAAATCTTGATTAGCAGTTACCTCCTCCACCGGAGTATGTAAATAAATAATGGACCTCAACAGATAGGTCGTCATAATTCAAATCAGGAAAACTCCTAGATACACTGTATTTTTAGACAAATAATACATGTGATTCCACAAGAGTGTTTTATAGAAATGCTAAAGCATACGGCCTGATCCCATCATAATATGGTATATAACCATAGATGAATATATTTTATTGTCGAGGCCAATAGCCCACTCCCATGAGAGTGTGGTGCATAATTTTGCTGGGGCAAATGACCCGATCTTATAAGATTTGCGTTATAAGAAGCTTTGGGTAATCCTTTCGATGAGAAAGCATAACACAAGAGAAATTCGTAAGAGGAATACAATTATTCGCAGCTAATCACGAAGACCGTTAAATCTCTATAATAGCGGGTCTGTCACTCTACACAAGTCTATTCTCAAGTCGTAATGTAAAATAAAGGAATTTAATAGCCAAGGGACATCTCAAATAGTATAGCTATAGCATGGTGTAAACCTAAGTCTACCCGGATAATAACATGGATTTAGCTACGCACGAACTCTTGTCACCTTGTGTGTATGTAGCTCCCGCAACAAGTAACACATATCAAATGCACCACCTAGGGGTAGTTTCCCCCTTACAGAGTTAGACAAGAGACTTACCTCACTCCAAAGTTCCATAACTGCCTCTAACACCACTCTAAAACCTCAAATCGATGCATATCACTCTAAAACTACTCAAACAATGTGCAAACTAATAAAAATACACTCTAATACTCATAATAAATTAATTTATAATAATCCCCAACTCTGCGTGAAAAATCAATAAAGTTGACCCTCGATCCCACGTGCTTGGATTCCGAAAATTTTCTAAAAAAATGATACCCATAACTCATATGGTCTATATCCATAAAATCATCCAATTTCATTCATGAATTGACCCTCAAATCAAGAATTTACCATTTCTTAACTTTGGGGCTCAAAATCCCAATTTCTACAATCCAAACATGTATAAAAATAATAACCAACGAAAATAATCATGGAGAAACATTAAAATAAAGGTCATATAGTAACCCCCTATTGAGAAGAGAACAACGCCGCAAAAATCACGTCAAATGGAGCTCTAGAACTCAAGATATGCCCAAAATACTAAAATTCTCGGTTTAAAACACTGTCAAGATGATTTTTCTTCATCGCCTTCGCCGTAGACTTTCTCATTCGCAAAGAGAATTTTTTTGCATTGGCTGTTCAACCCATAAATCCTTCTTCGTATTTGCGGAGCCCATCTCCCGTTAGCGATGAACAAAGCTTCGCACCAGAAACCAACAATTGTGTCCGACACGGAAATGGGCATAACTCTCTCATACGACATCGAAATTCGACGATTCTTGTTGCTATGGTTCCATAATTAAGATACAGATCTAATGGTTCTATACAATAAAAATAAAAGATTTTTTATCAACATAGTTCCCTTTATTCCGAAAGAAACAACACTGAAACATCAAATAAGAGCGTGACACAATCCAAACATCTCTAAAACACACCTGATGCTCCAGGGACCCCGTTCAATTATATAAACCAGTCCCAAAATATGATACAAACTTATTTGAAGCCTCAAACCATGTCAAATAACATTAAAATCATGAATCGCGCCTCGAATCAAACTTACAAATTTCCAAATTCTATATCTTGTGTCGAAATATATCAAATCAATCCGGAACGACTTCAAATTTCGCACACAAGTCCCAAATGACATTAGGGACCTATTCCAACTGTCAGAATCAAGATCCGACCCCAATATCAAAAAGTACACTCATGCTAAAACTTTCCAAAAACCTTCAAATCTCCAACTTTTGCCAAATGACCTCGAAATGACCTACGGACCTCCAAATCCACATCTGGATGCTCTCCTAAGACTAGAATCCCCATACGGAGCTATTCCTAGGATCGGAATCCCAAACATCGATAACATTAAAAATACACTTCAACCCAAATTAATGAAATTCTTTCAAAATGCCAACTTTCCACAATAAGCGCCGAAATGCTCCCAGATCATCCAAAACCCGATCCGGGCATATGCTGTCATGACCCAAAATCCACTAAAGTTCGTGATGGTGCCCAACACCGTTGTCAGGAGATCCAACGCGGAAGTGTTAGTAAATTCTTATTTTACTTACCCAAATCGGTTACAACAATTCTTAATTTGCAATTAAAACAGGTGATGATAAGCAATATTTATAAATAATTATACAACCCAAAAGAATTGTCTACTAAGGTGTGTGCCAAGACCCGGTGTCACAAGTAGTGGGAAACTAGTAGAATGTACAAAGGAATAATACTATCCTATTGTCCGGGATAAAATAGACAGAAAAAGTAAAGAAAGACCTCATCAAGCTACTGAACGGCACTGGAAGGGAGCTGCTCACCATTGAAGTCTCAGTCTATGAATCAGGAGCACGCACCAGTCTCATAGCCAGATATACCTGCATCAGATCCTGTACAATTAAGTACAGAAATGTAGTGTGAGTACATAAACAATATGTACCCCGTAAGTATCCCGTCGAATCTCGAAAAAGTATAGAAAAGAGGTCGACTTGATACTTACTAAGGTCAAATAATACAATGAAGTGTTACACTAAGCATGGAAATCATAAATAATCAACAGTTTGTAGCAAGAGGTAATTTGTCATGTTCTTAGCAATTTTACAATTAGCCATTTACATTTCAAATAATTAGTCGGTCAAGTCATGGATAAGATTTCACATAGATATCATGCGCACAATATGCTGAGGTTGACGGCCCGATCCAACAGAAAATAAATTGTGCACTGCCAGAGAGTCGAAAGGCGCGAACCATAGATGCATCTATTTATACCGAGTCGATCAGCCCGATCCACAAATATCAAATAATATCAAGGAAACACACGAAGGTGCATTTATATTCAAATAAATTCATACAAGGGTTCAATAAGTATATATGCTCACATATATCCCTTCTCAAACCTCTAGCATATCCTAAGTGATCACATTAGCAAGAAAATATAGAAACATCACAAATATAGCATGATGGGGGTCCTAGGCTACCCGGACAATTAACATAATAGTAGCTACGCACGGACTCTCGTCACCTCGTGCGTACTTAGCCCCGCATTTAGTAGAAAAATTACTCAAATATTACACCTATGGGGACAATTCCCTCTTACAAGGTTAGAAAGGAGTCTTTCCTCGCTTCAAAGTATACTTCCAATGCCAAGAATGAGCCCAAACCTCAATTTGGAGCCGAACGATCCAAAGCTAGTTGAGGTAGGAACTAATCAATATAATCTCACAAGATCGTATCCTAGCTATTTAAGCAATTTACCGACCCTTAGCACAAGTTTCCTAAAATTCGACCCAGGGCCCACTTTCCTAGATTCCGAAATTTTTCGAAGGAAGTTGTTCTCTATAACCTAAGGATCAATAATATATGATTTCTAATTTATTTCATAACCAATTTTGTGGTAAAATCTAAGTTTTATTAAAACCCTAGGTCTAGCTCTAACCCCATGATTTTACCTTAATCCTAGTGTTTAATCTACCTAAAACACAAGTGTTAAACTAAGAATAGGTGGGGTAAGCTTACCTCAAGATGCCAAGTAGAAGCTCTCTTCGAAAAGCTTCCAAAATCGCCAATGGAGGAGTGAAAAGTGTCAAAAATGACATAGAACCCATATTAAATGAAGCTCACTGCTTCTGCGATTTCCGCTTCTGTGGTCCCGCGTCTGCGAGAAAGGACTGCATGTGCGAAATGGGCTAAAAGGGCTGGGACCGCTTCTACGGTCTTGAGGCCACATCTGCAGAGCTGATTCTACGGTTTGAGAGTCGCTTCTGCGGTTTGGCCTAGCCATCCCTGGGCCGCATCTGCGATAGATGGACCACATCTGCGGTCTCGCACCTGCGATCCACCAACCGCTGGTGCAGTTATGACAGAAGCAGCAGCTTCAGCACTTCTCAAAAATTTGAACTTCACTCGAGCCTCGTCCTATTGACGCTCGGGGCTCTCAGGCCCCGCCAGAACATATCGACAAGTCTAAAATCACGAGACGGACCTACTCGAACCTTCGGAATGCTTGAAACAACGCTAAATCTAAGAATCGCCCTAAAACCAAATGAATCCAACTTATGAACTTCCAATTCTTAATTTTCCTCTAACAAGAGAAAATGCCCTAAAACTACTCGGATTTACACCAAATTTTGCAAGTAAGTCTTAAATGATATTTCGGACCTGTACCGGGCTTCGGAACCAACATACGAGCCCAATACCCATGCAATCAATTATTAATTAGTTTATTTAAATCCTTAGAATTTCAGTTTAATAATTTCTAATAAAAATTCATTACTAAGGCTAGGGACCTCAGAATTCGATTCCGGGCATACGCCCAGGTCCTATACTTTCCTACGGACCCTCCGGGACAATAAAATTACAAATCTGGGTCAGTTTGCTAAAAATGTTGACCAAAGTCAAACTTAGCCCTTTTTCAGAAAATCCGAAGGAATCAAATGGGCATAATTCACTCCAAATTCTTCGAAATCCCGAACCAACCATCCCCGCAAGTCGTAAATTAGCTATAGCAAGCGCGGGAAGTTTTATTTAAGGGAACGGGGTTCTAAAAGGCAAAACAACCAGTCGGGTCATTACATTCTCCACATCTTAAACAAACGTTCGTCCTCGAACAGACATAGAAAAGTACCTGAGCTGCTGAATAAATGTGGATATCTGCTCCACATGTCCTCCTCGGACTCCCAGGTCACCTCCTTTACTAGTTGGACCCTCCACTGGACCCTCACCGCAGAAATCCTCTTGGACCTCAACTGGCGATCCTGTCTATCAATAATGGCAACTGGATCCTCCTCAAAACCCAAACTCTTATCCAGCTGAATAGTACTGAAGTCTAACACATGGGATAGGTTGGCATGATACTTCCGAAGCATCAATACAAGAAAAACCGGATGAACTCCCGATAAGTTGGGGGTAAAGCATGCTCGTAAGCAACCTCCCCAACTCACCTCAATACCTCAAATGGGCCAATTATCCTTGGGCTCAACTTGCTTTTCTTTCCGAATCTCATAACGCCCTTCATTGGCGAGACTTTCAAGAGGACCTTCTCGCCAACCATGAATGATACATCACGCGACTTCTGATCCGCATAGCTCTTCTGTCTGGACTGTGCTGTGCAAAGCCTTTCCTGAATCAACTTTACCTTGTCCAAGGCATCCTGTACCAAATCTATACTGTATAACTTAGCCTTACCAGGCTCAAACCACCCAATAGGAGAACGATAATGTCAACCATATAAAGCCTCGTATAAAGCCATCTCTATGCTGGACTGATAGCTGTTCTTGTAGACAAATTCTGCCAAGGGCAAGAACAGATCCCACTACCCTCCAAAGTCAATCACACATACTATGAGCATGTCCTCCAAAATCTGAACTATCCACTCCGACTGCCCGTCGGTCTGTGGATGAAATGTCGTACTAAGCTCCACACGGGTCCCCAACGCACCTTGAATAGCTCTCCAGAAATGCGAAGTGAACTAAGGGCCTCTATCTGATATGATGGAAACAGACAGATCGTGCAATCGGACTATCTCCCGAATGTAGATCTCAGCATACCTCTCTAATGTATAAGTAGTCGCCACCGGAATAAAGTGGGCCGACATGGTCAACCTGTCAACAATGACCCACACTAAATCAAACTTCTGTAAAGTCCGGGGCAACCCAGCTACAAAATCCATGGTAATGCGCTCCCATTTCCACTCTGGTATAGGCATCTACTGAAGTAGGCCACCTGGCCACTGGTGTTCATACTTGACCTGCTGACAATTCAAACACCCAGCTACATACTCCATTATGTCTATCTTCATCCTCCGCCACCAATAATGCTGCCTCAAGTCACAATACATCTTCGTAGCTCCTGGATGAATAGAATACCGCAAATTGTGTGCCTTCTCTAGAATATTCTCCCTCAGACCATCAACATTAGGAACATATAGACGACCCTGGAGTCGCAAAACACCATCCTCTCCTATAGAAACCTCCTTGGCACCTCCCTAAAGCATAGTCTCTCTGAGAACCGCCAAATGTAGATCATCGAACTATCGGGCCTTGATCTGCCCAATAATGAAGACTGAGCAGCCACACACGCAAGAACTCGGGTGGGCACTGAAATATCCAACCTCACAAGTCTGTTAGCCAAAGACTGAATGTCCAAAGGTAGTTGCCTCTCCTCCGCTAGAATGAATGCCAAGCTACCCATACTCTCTGCTTCCTGCTTAAGGCATCCGCGACCACATTAGCCTTGCCCGGATGATAAAGAATGGTGATGTCATAATCCTTTAGTAACTCAAGCCACATGCGCTACCTCAAATTAAGATCCCTCTATTTGAACAAATGTTGTAAGCTGCGATGATCCGTATAAACCTCACATGACACCCCATACATATAATGCCTCCATATCTTAAGATCATAAACAATGGCGGCCAACTCTAGATCCTGCACATGATAATTCTTCTCATAAACCTTCAGCTAGCGCGAAGCATAGGCAATAACTCGCCCATCATGCATCAATACACATCCCAATCCAACATGCGAAGCATCGCAATATACCGTATACATCCCTGAACCGGAAGGCAACACAAGAAATGGTGTTGTAGTCAAGGTTCTCTTAAGCTTCTGAAAGCTCGCCTCACAATCATCGAACCAATGGAAAGGAGCACCCTTCTGGGTCAATCAAGTTAGAGGTGATGCAATAGATGAAAAGCTCTGCACGAATCGTCTGTAATAACCTACTAACCCTAGGAAACTCCTAATCTTGGTCACCGAAGTAGGACGTGGCCAACTCTAAACTGCCTCAATCTTCTTGGGGGCCATTTTAATACCCTCTTCTGACACAATATCCCCCATAAATGCCACTGACTCTAGCCAGAACTCACACTTGGAGAACTTAGCATATAACTTCTGCTCTCGCAAGGTCTGAAGAACTACCCTCAAATATTGCTTGTGCTCCCCCAAGCTACGGGAGCATATCAAGATGTTGTCAATGAAGACAACGACAAATGAATCAATGTAAGGCCTGAATACCCTATTCATCAAGTCCATGAATGTTGTTGGGGCATTAGTCAAGCCAAAGGACATCACCAGGATCTCATAGTGGCCATATCTAGTCCGGAATGCATACTTTGGAGCATCCGAGTCCAGAATCTTCAGCTGATGATACCCTGACCTCAAATCAATCCTGGAGAACACCCTAGCACCCTGCAACTGGTCGAACAAATCATCGATACGAGGCAACAGATACTTGTTTTTTATGGTTACTTTGTTCAACTGGCGGTAATCAATTCACATATACATAGTTCCATCCTTTTTCTTCACAAATAACACTGGTGTACCCCAAGGCGATACATTGGGCCTAACAAACCCCTTTGCTAACAACTCCTCAAGCTGCTCCTTCAACTCTTTCAACACCTTCAGAGCCATACGGTACGGTGGGATAGAACAGGCTGGGTGCTTGGAGCCAAATCAATATCATGATCCGATGGCAAGCCAGGAAGATCAGAAGTAAACACATCGGCAAACTCTCGAACTACTGGAACTGAATCAATCATCGAAGACTCTACGGTGGTGTCTCGATAATAAGCCAAATAAGCCAAACACCCCTTCTTGACCATAATTCGAGCCTTCATGAAAGAGATAACCCAACAAGATGTATCAACTGTGGAACCCTTCCACTATAATGTCGGCAACCCTGGCATTGCTAAAGTAACAGTCTTGGGATGGCAATCTAGGACGGTGTGATATGGGAATAAACAATCAATTCCTAGGATGATCTCAAAGTCGATCATATCAAGCAATAGGAGATCCACACTAGTCTTAAAACCACAGAATGTGACCATACAGGACCGGTAGATCTGATCCACAACCACAGAATAGCCCACAGGGGTGGACATATGAACAAGAATGCCCAACGGCTCAGGAGAAACAACCAGGAAATGACCAAATAGGGATGATACATATGAATAAGTAGACCCTGGATCAAATAATACCGAAGCATCCCTACCACCGACGAAAATAATACCTATGATGATGGGATCTAAGGCCAATGCATCTGGCCTAGTCTGAAGGGCATAGAATCTGGCTGGAGCGCCGGCTGGCTAGCCTCCACCAGACTGAGCAGTAGCTGGCTGACCTCTCCCTCCCTGGCCTCCACCTCTAGGATAGCCCCTACCCGTCTGCCCTCCACCTATAGGTGGTAGGGCAGTCGGTGCTGAAATCATAGACTGCTGACCCTGCTGTAGTATCTTGCCCTAAAGCTTGGGGTAGTACCTCCTCATATGGTCAAGATCTCTTCACTCAAAACAACCCCATGGTGCGATGGCATGCTATCCTGATGGCTGACCCTGATGGCCTATAGACCCACTGGAAGAAGCCTGAATAGCCGGTGGACGGTATGAACTCTTCGGTATATCACTAAAATAAGGATTAGAAGATCCTTGAGGACCTGAATACCCCACGGAGGAACCCTAAATAGCTGGCGGGCGATACGACCTCTCTAGCATGGCGCTGAAATAAGGACGCGTTAGAGAACCCCGAGTAGGTAGTGGTGCTGAATATGGGGGCCTACTGGGATGACCTCTCCCAAACTGACCTCTTCCCCTAGCCGGGGTACCTCTGAACTCTCCGGAGAATCTAGCCCTCTTTTCCTGCTGCATCTACTCTCTACCACTCTAGTGATATCCCTTAATCCTGCAAGCAATCTCTACCACTTGCTGATACTCTGTACCCATCTCCACCTCTTGGGCCATCCCAGATCCAATACATGGGTGTAACCCAGCAACAATTCTCCGCACTCTCTCTCAATTTGTGGGAAGTATCATGAGTGCATGGCAAGACAACTCAGAAAACCTTGCCTCATAATCGGTCACAGACATCTGACCCGGCTCAAGATGCTCAAACTGATACCGTAGTTCTTCCCTCTCAGAGGGTGGAATGTACCTATCCAAGAACAACTGTGCGAAATGACCCCATGTGATAGGAGGGGAACCTGCTAGCCTGTCTAGAACATAGGACTGCCACCATCTATGGGCCCTGCCCTCAAGTAGAACAGTAGTGAAGTCAACTCCATGCGACTCCAATATCCTCATGTTATGTAGTCTGTCCCTGCACCTATCTATGAAGTCCTGGGCATCCTCATGACGCTCGCCCCCAAAGACCAGAGGGTGAATCCAAGTCCATCTATCCAATAACTTCTGCGGATCGCCATCCGTAGCTGGTATGCGCTGGGCTGCCACTGCAGCAACTGGCGGAGCCCCATCTGTAGGTACTGCACTCGGAGTCTGATACATTACAACTTCATGTCCAGGAGCCTGAGCAGTAGGGGTCTGTGCTCCCCCTCCTGCTTTTGATGTAGCTAGATCTGCTGGAAATAAACCAGCCTGAGTCATAGAATCCATGAACCGCAGTATACGTCCCATGACCTCCTGGAATCCCGATTTTGTCATAAAGTTCACCGGGGTGGGCTCATCTACGGGCACCTCGCCCTGTTCCTTGATGATGGGATCTCTCGCAGGATCTACTGGTGGTACTACTGGGATAACTCTAGGACGCCCTCGTCCCCTACCTCAGGCTGGTGCCCTCCCCTAGCCTCTACCTCGGCCTCTAGCAATTGGGGGAGCAGTTCCGCCCGGGTCTAGAACATCATCCATGCGTGTCTTCACCATCTGTGAGAGAATACGAGAGAGAAATTTATCATAACAACTATTGCACGATAGGAAATGAATAAAGAGTAGTTTTCCTAACACCCTATAGCCTCTCGATGGTAAATAACAGACATCTCCATACCGATCCGCAAGACTCTATTAGGTTTTCCCATGGCTTGTGAGACCTACGTGAACCTAGTGGTCTGATACCATGTTGTCACAACCCAACATCCACTAACGGTCATGATGGTGCCCAACACCGTTGTCATGCAAGCCAACACGGAAGTGTTAATAAATTCATATTTTACTTACCCAAATCGGTTACAACATTTCTTAATTTGCAATTAAAAAGGTGATGATAAGAAATATTTAATAATAATTATACAACCCAAAAGAACTGTCTACTAATGTGTGTGCCAAGACCTAGTGTCACAAGTAGTGGGCAACTAGTAGAATGTACAAAAAAATAATACTAACCTACTGGCCGGGATAGAATAGACAGCAAAAGTAAGGAAAGACCCCATCAAGTTGCTGAACGGCACCAGAAGGGAACAACTCACCGTGGAAGTCTCAGTCTATGAATCAGGGGCGCGCACCAGTCTTATAGCCAAATATACCTCCCTCAGATCCTGTACATTAAGTACAGAAGTGTAGTATGAGTACATAAACAATATGTACCCCGTAAATATCCTGTCTAATCTCAAAGAAGTAGAGATGAGAGGTCAACTTGATACTTACTAAGGTCAAATAATACCATGAAGTGTTACACTAAGCACGGAAATCACAAATAATCAACAGTTTGTAGCAAGAGGTAATATGTAATGTTCTTAGAAATTTTACAATTAGCCGTTTACATTTCAAATATTTAGCCGGTCAAGTCATGGATAAGATTTCACATAGATATCATGCGCACACTATGCCGAGGTCGACGACCCGATCCAATAGAAAATAAATTGTGCACTGCCAGAGGGTCGAATGGCGCGAACCATAGATGCATCTATTTATTCCGAGGCGATCGGCCCGATCCACAAATATCAAATAATATCAAGGAAACATATGAAACCGCATTTATATTCAAATAAATTCATACAAGGGTTCAACAAGTATATATGCTCACTTATATCCCTTCCCAAGCCTCTAACATATCCTAAGTGATCACATTAGCAAGAAAATATAGAAACATCACAAATATAGCATGATGTGGGTCCAAGGCTACCCGGACAATTAACATAATAGTAGCTACGCACAGACTCTCGTCACCTCGTGCGTACGTAGCCCCTGCATTTAGTAGCATATTACTCAATTATTACACCTATGGGGACAATTCCCTCTTACAAGGTTAGAAATGAGACTTACCTCGCTCCAAAGTATACTTCCAAAGCCAAGAACGAGCTCAAACCCTGAATTTGGAGCCGAATGATCCAAAACTAGTTAAATGATGTAGGAACTAATCAATATAAGTTCACAAGATCGTATACTAGCTACTTAAGCAATTTCCTAACACTTAGCATGAGTTTCCCAAAATCTGACCCCGGGCCCACATGTCCGGATTCTGAAATTGTTCGAAGGAAGTTGTTCTCTATAACCTAAGGATCAATAATATATGATTTCTAATTCATTTCATAACCAATTTCGTGGTAAAATCTATGTTTTATTAAAACCGTAGGTGTAGCTCTTACCCCATGATTTTACCTTAATCCTAGGGTTTAATCTACCTAAAACACAAGTGTTAAACTAAGAATAGGTGGGATAAGCTTACCTCAAGATGCCAAGTAGAAGCCCTCTTCCAAAAGCTCCCAAAATCGCCAATGGAGGAGTGAAAAGTGTCAAAAATGACTTAGAACCCATATTAAATAAAGCTCACTGCTTTTGCGGTCAAGGGACCGCATCTGCGAGAAAGCACCACATCTATGAAATGGGCTAAAAGGGCTGGGACCGCTTTTGCGGTCTTGAGGCCGCGTCTGCGGAGCCGCTTCTGCGATTTGGCCTGGCCTTTCTTGGGCCGCATCTGCGATAGATGGACCGCATTTGCGGTCACGCACCTGCGGTCCACCAACCGCAGGTGCGGTTATGACAGAAGCAGCAGCTTCAGCACTTCTCAAAAATTTTAACTTCACTCGAGCCTCGTCCGATTGACACTCGGGGCTCCCGGGCCTCGCTCGATCATACCGACAAGTCTGAAATCACGGGACGAACTTACTCGAACCTTCGGAACGCCCGAAACAACGCTAAATCTAAGAATCACCTCCTAAAACTAAATGAATCCATCTTATGAACTTCAAGTTCTTAATTTTCCTCTAACGAGCGAAAATGCCCTAAAACTACTCGGATTGACACCAATTTTGTGGGTAAGTCTTAAATGATATTTCGGACCTGTACCGGGCTTCAGAACCAGCATACGAGACTGATACCCATGAAATCAATCATTAATTAGTTTCTTTAAATCCTTAGAGTTTCAGTTTAACAATTTCTAATAAAAATTCATTACTCAGGCTAGGGACCTCGAAATTCAATTCCGGGCATACGCCTAGGTCCCAAATTTTTCTTCGGACCCTCTAGGACAGTCAAATCATGAATCCAAGTCTGTTTGCTCAAAATGTTGACCGAAGTCAAACTTAGACTTTTTTAAGAAAACCCTAAGGAGTCAAATGGGCACATTTCACTCCAAACTCTTCCAAATCCCGAACCAACCATCCTCGCAAGTCGTAAATTAGCTAAAGTAAGTGCGGAAAGTTTTATTTAAGGGAACGGGGTTCTAAAAGGCTAAACGACCAGTCGAGTCGTTACATACGCCTAAGTCCAAAATCATCATACATACCAATTGGAACTTTGAAATTCTAATTCCGATGTCGTTTTCTCAAAAGTCAAACCTTAGTCAATTTTTCCAACTTAAAGCTTCCAAAATGAGAATTTTCCATCTGAATCAACTCGAACTTCTTGAAATTCAATTTCGATCACACGTGCAAGTCATAATACCTGAAGTGATGCTACACAAGGCCTCAAATCGCTGAATGACGCGCTAGAGCTGAAAATCACCGGTCGGGTCATTACACTCCACCCTTTCTTCTTGTTCAACCTGGGGTACTTGAACCCTATTTGTGGATTTACCCTTCCTTTTAAGAGTTGAAGCCTTCTTAGTTCTACCTTGAGAAACAATAGTAGCAATAGTTTCTTGAGTAGTATCTTGAGTGTCAGTTTCAGAGTTGCGAGTGCGAGCCATTTCTGCTAGTTTTGGAAAAACGAATACATTAGATAATATCTTAGAGGTAGGCTCTACTGCACGATCTAAAGTATTAAAAAATGAGACTCATCCTCAATCTATTTATATGTATGGCGCACTTCATACCCACAAATAAGACTTTACTGATACGGCTTCATAGGCCCCCTAGGACTCTATAAACCTGAGGCTCTGATACCAAGTTTGTTACGATCCATTTTTTTAATAAGCCGTGATCGGTACCCGATCACTAAACTTGACCGAGCGAACCATCTACTCTTATCAAATCTATTATAACTTCAAACTTTATGTGCTACAAGGCAATACTTTGATCAAATACTTTTGATTAATTTGAATATCTAAAACAAACCAACTTCAAAACTTTATTTGTAGTAACTAATACTGCAAAGTTATTATAAAAAACATCTAAATTTTTAACCACTGACTGTGTCTATGAAGCCTCTACTGATAAACTGAAGCACTGCTCAGGACATGATATTTCTTGGCCATTTCTCCTAGTAAACAAAGAAATATCTAAGTAATGTCGACTCAAAGGAATACTCCACGAATAAAAGCGGAGCTCACCAATAGCATTGGAAGTGAGGGAAGTCCTAAACTGTAGCTTGCTCGCGTGCAAAATCGATTCCTATGTTGTACCACATACCAACGCAGGTTCCCAAAACAAAACGTATACCATCCATTGTACTCAATGAGTCTCAACGACCCCCCACCAAAGCAGAGAACGAGACTTAGTGAAATAGACATTACAAACAAAGATTCTAAATGCATGGAAACATAAAGCTTCTAGAATAATTCTTAAATAATTGCATAACAATAGTTTATGAATATTCTAAAATAAATTCTTTTCTTTTCCTTTCATATAAAAAAATACTTCACTTTTTCCTTTGGGAGTTTCAACTATTGTCACTTATTTATGCCTTAGTCACCGTGTGATCGGCACGAGTTCGATCCCAACCTGCTTGAAAAGGCCCAGTCCACGAGGGGCCACTCGCTTTAATGATTCTCAACTCTCATGTATCATACCTTAGCCTGACTAGGAAAATTCTCCGCAACGAGACCCTCGGCTCGTGTACTTCCTACTTTCGCACAAGTAGTTTCAGGAAGTCAACGTCGTGGTCAGAACCCCTGGCCTAGATGATAAAACTTTTCTGAATAGAGGATACTCCCAAAAATACTTTAATAATAAATTTTTCTATGTGACCTCGCTAGCGTCTAAATCAACTTCACAACTTTCTTAACCATTCAAGTCTAAATCTTTTCTGGAACAACCTATAAAACCTCATAATCGTATCTTTAAATGTAAAGCATATCATAAGAATATTAACATTCAAAAGTATTTTTAAATGTTCTTCTTTTTTCATGAATTTTTAACATGAAAGCGGCATATAAGAATAAAACAAAATTCTGAAAATTTATGCACATATATCAGAATAAATTATCTAAACTTTAGCTAGAGAAATTCTAAGTTAATAGGTACTCACTCGCTCCAATTAAGTACATTAACTCTTTCAAGCAATTCATCAAATATCTTATATGCGTACTTTTGTGAGATAAACCACTTTAGTAAAGGGTTATATCAACTCACCTTCAAACTCCTTGAGCTAATACGTAGGCTCCAGTCCAATTTATAACCGTCAATAATCGATTCTACAATAACCAATGCACTTTAATTAATTTTAAAATTTCACACCTAAACATTGAACTTAATGTTGATACAAAGAGAGAAGGGAATTAACTATCCAATTCTTACTAGCTATAATTGTAGGATAATTGATAATAGAAATTTTTATATACCTGAATTCAAGAACTAGTGATTTGTAAAGAAACCTAGAACTTCTCATTGCTTGCGTTAGTATTTCGCTAGGAGCCTTTGTTTCTAGCTACTTAAAATTCTGCTTCGTTGTTTTTATATTATATATAAGGAGGTTTTAAGCATTTTTACTTATAGCAGCCAACTTTATAGGCTCTAGGTCTACTCGCCCCCTTTTTTTAACTTAACTTTTATTTAATGATACTCACTTCTAATAAATAATAATATTAACTATATTAATATTCCCTATTTGTATACCAATTATTTATAAATAAGGAGGTAACTCAAAAGTCAATCATAAGGGTTTAAATCCGTAATAAAGGTATAAGTTATTTTTTATGCACACAAGACAAGATAAAAAAAATAAAATTTTAATTCTCTATTGAGCATGTCTTGAAACTTTTATAGATTTGAGGAATGTTATAATCAGCTCCAGTGTTGATCGCGGGCACCGCCATTATGCAATGTGATTAGGATCAGTATTTTCCTAGTCTTCGAGAGTCATCGACGGTTCCTGATGACAAATAACCCTATATTGCGTAGATGACTCATGAATCCAGATCTCACGATAGTGTTTTTATAATGATCCTGCCGGTCGTTTCATGAATTACCGCTCTATTTTTTCCATTTACGCTTCTTATTGACTTGTTCAGCTGTATTATGTGATATCGGGTTCGTTGGTTCGGGTTCAGAGAGGTTTTGGTAAGGTTTGAGACACTTACTCTCTTTTGAGTAAGCTTAAGTTGGAAAAGTCAACCGGATATTGACTTATAAGAAAAAGGGCTTGAATGTAAATCTGATGGTTCAGATAGCTTTGGGAGGTGATTTGGGACTTAGGAGCGTGAGCGGAATGTGTTTTGGAGGTCTGGAGTAGATATAGGCTTGAATTGGCGAAATTGGAATTTTGACGTTTTTCGGTTGATAGGTGAGATTTTGATATAGGGGTCGAAATGGAATTTCGGAAGTTGTATTAGGTCCGTTGTGTCATTTGTGATGTATGTGCAAAATTTAAAGTCATTCTGACGAGATTTGATTGACTTTTTGATCAAAAGCGGAATTTGAAAATTTTTGGAATTCTTAGGCTTGAATCCGATGTTGATTTGGTATTCTGGCATTTTTTAGGTGTTCTGAGGGTTGGAACAAGTTCGAATAGTGCTATGTGACTTTTTGGCGTGTTTGGTTGAGGTCCCGAGGGCCTCGGATGGATTCGGATGGTTGACAGAGAGTTTTGATTTTTTAGAGAAGTTGTAGAATTTTTCTGCTCTTGTTGTTTCCGCACCTGCGGATTTGGGGACTGCAGGTGCGATGCTGCAGATGCATTGTAGGGCCGCAGATGCAACCAAGAGTGAGGATGGTAAGAGCCGCAGAAGTGTAGAGCTGAGCGCACCTGCGATGGTACATGTGCAGGTATTTGACCACAGGTGCAGTTTTGGGCGGATAAGTGATTTCCGCATGTGCGACCCATGGGCTGCAGGTGTGTGTTTGAGGCCGTAGGTGCGGAATCCCTGGCCCAGAAAGTATATAAACCCTCCTTCGCAATTTTTGAGTTATTCTTCACCATTTTCACGCGGGTTTGAGCTTGAGGGAGCTATTTGAAGAGGCATTTCAAGGGGATTTCGTAGAGGTAAGGTTTTTGGATCTTAAACTCATTTCAATGGTATTATTTCACTGATTAGGCTTTAAATTTATTGAAATTTATGGTTAAAAATTGTAGAACTAGGGCTTGAAATTGGAGACTTTCGATTAGGGATAAGAGGGGTCATTTGTTGTTGGATTTTCGTATATTTGATATGTATGAAGTCATGAGAGTGTACGAATTATAGTTTTGTAATTTTTATCGGAATTCGAGATGTGGGCCCGGGGTCGGGTTTTGCCAATTTTAGGATTTTGATGTAAATTGGTACTTTTTGAGTGGGCTTTGTTTCCTTAGCATATTTTGTTGGTATAAATCTATTTTTGATAGATTTGGAGCGTCTAGAGGCCGATTCGAGGGGCAAAGATATCGCGAGCTAGAGTTTGGAATGGATAGAGGTAAGTAATGATGGTAAATGATGTCCTAAGGGTATGAAACCTCGGATTTCACATCATTGTTCTACTTTGAGGTGACACACACGCAAAATGACGAGCGTGGGGTTGTGCACCATTGGGGATTGTGACTTAGTCCGTCCTGTACGACTGTTAAACTGTGTATTTGAGAGAAAATTATTTGCTATCATTATGTTTTGGGCTGAATGCCATACTTGGGCCTCGTGCTAACTATTTTGGACCCTTGGGGGATTTTTACCACTAATCCTCACTGTTTTGACTTTATATTGGTACTCAGTCATGTTGTATTCTGCTATTTTCATAACTCAGCCATATTTACTCCATTTTAACATTTTAAAAGATAGTTTGGGCTGAGTATCATGTTTTTCTTTGCCCGAGTGGCTTGTGAGATTTCTGACTGAGTGAGGCCGAGGGATTGTGTTGGGAGGATACTATGGGATCGTACTGCGTGCCACAAGCAGTGTTATACTGATTCATGATTATGAGGCTGAGGGCCTAATTTGTTATGCCACGAGGTGACTTGTTATAAGGCCGAGGGCGTGTTTGACTATGCCACGAGATGGCTTGATATTACGCTTGGGCTATAAGGAACCCTTCCCCGAGTCTGTACACCCCCAGTGAGTGCGGGTACACAGTGTGAGATGTAACATAGCCCGAGGGGCTGATGTTATTCCATGTTATTGCCCGAGGAGATGACACGAGTGATTGTGAGGTTGCCCGAGAAGCTGGTTTTGTTGGTATTTTTGCCCGAGGGGCGGTTATGGTACTTGTTTTTGCCTGAGGGGATGATTTATATTTCTATCCTTTTTTTTTCTTTCCTCATTGTTTTCAATGCTCGTTTGAACTACTAAAAGATGTTTTAAAGAGGTTTTTAATAAACTAGGGTGTTTTATGAGCTTTTATTGTTTTATTGCATTGTTCTGATTTTATAATGCTTTGTTGTAGCATTAGGCTGTGTTTTACGTGTTTTCTTATCGCTCAACTACCTTTACTTTTATTACTTACTGAGTCGGCATAATCGCATTACTCCCTGCACCCTGTGTGCAGATCCAGGAGTCTCGGGTCACGCTAGTGAGGGCTGATTTGCTTCCACCGCAGGTTTGTTCGGAGTTGACTAGGTAGCTGCTTGGTGTTCGTAGCCCAGTGCTTCTCCTTCCTATCCTTTTTTCCTTTGTACTAGCTTTGTATTAGACTATGTAGTCTCTTAATACTCTTAGACGGATGTTTAGATGCTCATGACTGGTGACATCCCGATGTCGAGCTATGTTAGTTTCCGCATTGTTCTATTCTACTGTATATTAAAGATTTATAGCTTCTTAATGACTTAAAACGAATTATTATAAGTGTTTAATTGGATTAGGGGTTTGTGTCGGCTGACCTTGTTTCACGATAAGCGCCATCACGACCGGGTCCGATTTAAGGTCGTGACAGTTTTATGCTGGAAAATCGCCCAAACCTGCTAAGGCGCGCTTTATCATCTAAAAGAATATTCTTTAACAGCTCCAGTGGTCTAGATTCATCCCACATTACTGTCTAAATGTCATCAAGATCCCTTGTGAGGGCGTCCATATCCAGCATATTGGGCAACTAATCAAGGCAGGGAATCTCCCTTGAATGAAATATCATATGGGACTCGTACACTCGGGGTCTAACGGGAGGTGGAGTTTGCATATATGGTGCGTACTCATTTGTGGCATCATGCTCCCTCATCAAATCCATTTTCTCATTCTCATTCTCATCGGCAAAGCACGTTTGCTCATCATTGTCGCCCTCATCATGGAAGGGTGTATCATCTTCAAACTCATCAGCATTGTTGGCATAATCACTATTATATTTCTGATTCTGTGCATCTGCTAGATCCTGATTGAATATATCATCTTCGGGCAACTGAGTAAGGACATGACCTTCATGTTGCTTCTTTTCACTGCACAACCAATAAAATAATGAGTTTCTCAAAGTTATCCAATATTATATATTTACTTTGCATCTTAACTTACAATTCATAATCTGTTGATAGCCTGTGATGCACATTATCGAGTTGCTGATGACTCATGGATAGACTAAATTGGGCATATTCCAACTATTGGTTGGTTCATAACTTGAAAAATTCATATTGGCCAGTACCCCCTTTGGAAGATATGAGTGTTAGTATGAATACGATACATAAACAAAAATCATACTAAGAAAAGAAAAGCTTAAATTTACCACTTGGTGGGTGAATTATGTAAACTTGGGGAGAAATTATGTCATCGCTCCTCATTCGCCCGTGGAGATAAGTTTAGATCTATCCAGACTCTTTCAAACGGAACGTGTTCTTATAAAACTGCTCCAAAAATACCACCAGATGATTCAATATTATTCCTATTTTGTGGGACCTCATTATTGTGGACTTCTTCAGACTTGACGTACATTTCTGATATTTTTATCACAAGAAGTTCCCGAATCTGGAGTCCTCAAAAAATCTTTTAGAGTTTCATCGTCTTTGATGTTAAACTCAGCATAACAAGCAACCCTTTGTAGAGTAAGCAAATATGGATATCTTCCGGTTACATTATTAACCGAATGTTTGCTTACAATCATTCTTTTTCATATCAAAGTTACCAATCTATCGTACTCCAATATAAGTGACAACATAAAAATACGTTGTGGAGAACAACTATAATGCACTGAGTTATTCTCCACGATAACCTCACCCCACCCCTCCTAAATATAATGCAAACATAATTTTTCTCTCCTTAGATATTATGGCAAAATGCAAAAAAATTTAAGTAAACAAATATTTCGATATGACTAAGAAAAATAAAAAGGATGATAAAGATTGAATATTTTGGAATGAATTTTTGAAGAAAGAATGAAGCTCCTTTAATAAGAAAAAAAAATCTGTGCGAGGGGTACAATAATTGGTGGGTATAGCGCCCATTTGTTGAATGCGCTATATATATATATATCACATTTAATTTAAGCACTATACCTATCAATTATTGTTGGTCAGTCAGTTAACAGGTATATTGCATGTATTACATGCGCTATATCTTAACGGACAAATGTGTCATTAAGGTATAGAGCATGTAATTCACACTCTATATATAAAATGTTCACCAATTATTGCTTTCCCATATTTTGGTGTTTGGAGTCCACAAAACGAACACTTTAGTTCCACACTCATATTTTGAAACCAATTAAGTTTATTTCTCTCAGTTATTTTATAAAATCTCAAATCATGCCTGTATATTATTTATGTTTACACATATCTTTGTTCAATTACATGCAATTGTAAAAGGAAATAAATGAGATATTTTTTATGATAGTTTAATAAAGTTGAGTTACTTTTATTTAGAAAAAATAGTTTATTGACTTTTGTAATACATAAATAAAATTGAGTGACTTTCTTGTTACAAAAATAATTTAATAATTTTGGTGCAGTAAAATAAAAATTAAGTGACCATCACTGAAATTATCCAAAGACAAAAATCAAAAAAGCTGAAGGAACTATAAAAGCGAAAAGCAAATTTGATTAAATTAAGAGCACCTTTCCACAATTTAAGATAAATTCTTTCTATTGTTATTAGTTTGACATATCTTCCCCAAATAAAAATGTATTGTTTTCTCATCCATTCGCTTTTCCCTCACCGTTTTATATATGAATTGGCTGTATACGTGTATAAAGTAAAATATGTTCATATTAAATGCTCACATGATAAAGCAACATGTGGAACCGAAGACAGAAGACAATCGGGTCCGAAGGCAACGATCTCCTTTGTTCCCGAAGAGAATGATATTCATAAAAGGCGAAGTAAATGCCTACCACCCAGTAGCGTTTTGTAACGACCCGACTGGCCGTTTTGCTTTCTAGAACCATGTTCCCCTAAATAAGACTTCCCATACATGGTTTTACCGATTTATGACTTGCGGGGATGGTTGATTCAAAATTTGAAAGAGTTTGGGTTGAAATCAGAACACTTGGTTCCTTAAGGTTGGCTTAAAAGGTCAAGTTTGACTTCGATCAATACTTTGAGTAAACGACTCCGGAATCAGGATTTGAAGGTTCCAACAGGTTCGTATAATGATTTCGGACTTGAGCGTATGCCCGGAGCGAGTTTTGGATGACCCGGGAGCGTTTTGGCGCCTATTAGTGAAAGTTAATTCCTTAAGGATTTTGAAGTTCTTTAAATTTGGTTGTGAGCGGGTTTTGTGATATCGAGGTCCGAACGGAATATCGAGATCGGGATAGTTTCAAAATGTCATTTAAGACTTAGCACACAAAATTTGATATCAATCCGAGTAGTATAAGTATGTTTCATCACATTGGAAGTAAATTGAAGAACTTGAAGTTCATAAGTTTGAATCAATTGGTTTTAGGGTGTGATTCCTAGTTTTACTATTGTTTATGGTGTTCCGATGGTTCGAGCGAGTCTTCTTTATCATTCCAAACTTGAAGGTATGTTCGGGCGGGGCCCCGGGGTCCCCGAGCATCAATCGAACAAGACTCGAGCTTAGTTGAAAATGTGAGAAGGATCTGAAGCTCCAGGCTTCAGTCATAACCGCACTTGCAGTTGGCCAGCCGCAGGTGCGAAAACGCAAAAGTGGCTAAGCCATCGCAGATCTGGCCATGGGTGGCAAGCCCAGAAACTGTAGAAGTGGCCCCCCCTAGCCACAGAAACAGAACCGCAAGAGCGATTTACCTTCCGCAGAAGCGGCCCCGCAAGCCCAGCCCAGGACCCTAGAAGCGGACCATTTTTCGCAAATGTGGTTGGTGCAGGTGCGTCCTAGGACCGCAGATGCGGAAACTGCAAAATGCAGTGGCCTTCATTGAATAGCGGGAGTTTGTCATTTTTGACACATTTTACTCCATTCTTGGGCGATTTGGGAGCTTCAAGAGGGGAGATTTCAACCTAACTTTGGGAGGTAAGTTATTTCTACTTAATGTGAGTTTAATACATAGTTTATGGGTAGATTATAACATATAAATTAGTAAAAATTATAGGTTTAGAGTAAAACCTAGGATTTTGATAAAAATGAGTTTAAACCACAAAATTTATTATGGAATGCAGTAGAAATCATATATTATTGATCCTTAGGTTATGGGTAATAACTTTCTTCAAAAATTTCTAGAATCCGGGCACGTGGGCCTAGGGATGAATTTTAGGAACCTTGCATTTATGGTTGGAAAATTAGTTTGATAGTTAGAATATGAACTTTTGAGCATATATTGACTAGTTCTTACCCCATTTGAATAGTTTTGGATCATTCAGCTCCGATTTGAGGGTTTGAGCGCATTCTTGAGATTGTAAGTAAGCTTTGGGATGAGGTAAGCCTCCTTTCTAACCTTGGAAGAGGGAATTAACCCCATAAGTAAATTAAATAAATGTATGTGACTATCTGTGGGGGGGCTACATACGTACGTGGTGACGAGAGTCCATATGTAGCTACTATTATGCAAATTATCCAGGTATTTTAGGACCTGTATCATGTTATACTTGCAAATGCTTGCGTCCTTGCTTGCTACTAAGATCACTTAGGTCATGTTAGAAATTGGTAAATAAATATAGACGGCTATACTCACTTACTTGAGAACTTGTATAAATTATTTGATTATAAATGGGCAATGTGTTCTTACTTGATAATAAATTACTATTTGTGGATCGGGCCGATCGCATCGGTAGTAAATAGATGCATCTATGATTCGCATCATTCGACCCTCTGGCAGTGTACAGTTTATTATTATATCGGACCAGGCCGTACGACGTCGGCACAATATGCACATGTTATTTATGTGGAACTTTCCCTGATTTACACTGCTTAAATGCTTTTAAATGTAACTTATTACATGACATGACTAAAACTTGATGTGTTGTTAAGAAAAAATATCTTATTTCTCCTTGTTCTTGGACTGTCAATATACTTATGCAATTCATGATTAGCATAACACTTAAACTATATTATTATTGACCCTAGTAGGTGTTCAGGTCAACCCCTCATCACTACTTCTTCGAGGTTAGACTAGATACTTGATGGGTACATGTTGTTTATATACTCATACTATGCTTCTGTACTTAATTGTACAGGATTTGAGGTAGGTGCATCTATAGCTACCCAGCTTGCGCGCATCCTTGTTACTTGGTCAAGATTTCACGATGAGTTGCCCCTTCTGAGTCATTCAGCATCATGTCGGAGTCTCTCCTTTTGTTGTTTAATGTCTATTCTATTTCCGGCAGTATGATAGATGTATTTTTTCACATTCTACTAGTTGCCCTCGTACTTGTGGCACTAATTCCTGGCACACACATTGGTAGACTATTCCTTTTGGGTTGTATTTCTATTATTTTGAATTTGTTAATTATCGACTATTTTAAATTTAAGATTGAGCCAATGTTGGGAATGTTTGGTAAAATAAATGAGAACTCACTATATTATTAGGTTTGGGTTTCCTAACAACGGTGATGGACACCATCATGACTATAATGGAATTTGGGTTGTGACAACATGGCACCAGATCACTAGGTTCACGTAGGTCTCACAAATCATGGGTAAACCTAATAGAGTCTTGCGGATCAGTACAGGTACGTGTGTATTTATCTTTGAGAGGCTATAGGATGTTAGGAAACTACTCTTTATTCATCTATTGTCGTGTAGTTGATGGTATACTAAATTTTCTTCTTCTATTCTTTCACAGATAGTGAGGACGCGCATAGCAGATGTTCCAGAGCTGGGAGGAGCTACTCCCCCTGTTGCTAGAGGCCGAGACAGAGGCCGGGGGATGGCACCGACCGAGGTAGGGGACGAGGGAATCCCAGAGCTACCCTAGTTGCACCACTGGCGGATCCTGCGGGGGATCCTATTATTGAGGATCAAGGTGAGATGCCCGTGGGAGCCTACCCCAGTGGACTTTATGACAGCACCTAGCTTCCAGGAGGTCATGGGTCGTATGTTGCAGTTCATGGATTCTATGACCCAGGCTGGTTTATTTCCAGCAGACCTAGCCACGTCACAGCCGTGAGGGGGAGCACAGACCCCTATTACCCAGGCTCCTGGTCATGTAGCTGAAGTGTATTAGACTCTTGCTGCACTACTCATAGTTGGGGCCCAGCCAGTTGCCATAGTGTTACCCGAGCCCAGACCAGCTGCGGACGGCGATCCACATAAGTTATTATACAGATGGACTAGGCTACGCCCTCCTATCTTTGGAGGTTAGCTTCATGAGGATGCCCAGTATTTCATTGATAGGTGCAGGGACAAAGTGCACAACATGAGGATATTGGAGTCTCATGTGTTTGACTTCACTACCTTCAAGCTGGAGGGTAGAGCCCGTAGATGGTTGCAGTCTTGTGTTCCTTGCAGGCCAGAAGGTTCACCTCCCATCACTTGGGGCCAATTCACATAGCTTTTCTTGGATAGGTATATCCCACCCTCTGAGAGGGGAAGAGTTGCGGTTTCAGTTTGAGCAGCTTGAGCAAGGTCAGATGTTAGTGACCGACTATGAGGCGAGGTTTTCTGAGTTATCTCGCCATGCACTCATGATACTTCCTACTGACGCAGAGAGAGTGCAAAGATTTGTTGCAGGGTTGCACTCCGTTATTAGGGCTAACATGGACAGAGAGGTTGAGATGGGGACTCCTTATCAGCTTGTAGTGGAGATTTCTCGAAGGATTGAGGGCTACCATCTGAGGGGTAGAGAGGAAATGCAGTAGGACAAGAGGGCCCGTTTCTCCGGAGAGTTTAAAGGTGCCCCTGCTAGGGGCAGAAATCATTTTGATAGGGGACAGCCCAGCAGGCCCCCATATTCAGCACCACTACCTCCTCGAGGTGCTCTAGCGTGCCCCTATTTTAGCGCCATACCAGAGAGTTCTTACCGTCCACCAGCCATCCTGGGTTCTTCTAGTGGGTATTCAGGTCCCAGAGTTCTTCCAACTCCTACTTCAGTGCCATACCGAAGAGGTCATACCACCCACCGACTATTCAAGTTTCTTCTAGTAGGTCTACAGGCCATCAGGGTCATACATTTGGGCGGTAGGTCACCGCACCGAGGGGTTATTTGAGTGCAGAGATCTCGATCATATAAGGAAATACTTGTTGATACCCAATTTTACCTTCATATATTTTAATGCATATATACTTTTAAAATAGGGCATGAACATCAACCAGTAGTTTTTCATAATTTTTTGTAATTTTTAAAGGGATTTTAATTAATTTATTCCAATATTTTATTATCTAAATTATTACTAATTACATCACAAATAATTTTATAATGATTTATTACATGATTTTTTATCATTTATCTTTATATTAAGCTCTAATCATTTTATGCATAAATATATTTATATCATTAGGCTATAATTGCAATAACTTTTCAATAATAGCCCTTATATGCAGAATTATATTATTTACACAAAACATAACTTTTTATATTTTATAATATTAAGTAATTATTTTAAATTATTTTTATGCATAAATATCATTTTTATCATTTATTAGCTATTTTATAAATCATTTTATCAAATTAATTGGGTATTTAACAAATAGCCTCTTTTAATTTGATTTCTTTCGGACCTGGCCCAAATTACCACCCAACCCAATTAAATTAACCCATTAACCCACAACCCAATACCCATAACCCAATTTTTATTAATCGATCCTAGCCGTTGATCTCAAGAGATCAATGGTCCAGGATATTCTTACCATATTTAATTAACCAACAACCCCCAAAACCTAGTCATTTTACCAAATCCGCTGCCCCTGAAACCCTCTTCTCCTCTCTTCTCTCTCAACTTCCTCCTAACCCTAGCCCGCAGACATCAGAAGCCTTTCGATTATTGCGGGTTTTCTTTGATTCTAGGCTTTATCCGGCCTCCTATCTCTACTGGTTGTTCGACTTCCATGTTACTTGATGGAATCTAAATGAGATTCAATATAGACTTGGTTCAAATCCCTCATTTTCTCGATGAATCCATCTTTGTTCATTGTTATGTTTGTGAGTACTGATATCTTCGTGTTTATGGCTTCTAATCTCTGGTTCAAACCAGATTTTTCTCACCTCTATTTATTTTTTAGATAACCTAACTATTTCTGGCCAAATCGTTCAGATCTCAAGCGGTTTGAGTTTGTTTGTTACTTTTCCTTTAAGATTCTCCTATTTTTCTTATTATTGTTGACCGATTTTCGTTTTTCCCTAAAAGTTAGGGTTTCATCTTTTTAAGTTTCGGCAAAATGTTTTAAAATGTTTAAGCGTTTAACTCTGATTTTTCTTCCTTTACTTTTTGACTGATTTTCATCCCTATGTCTTTATGCCCTTAGGTTTCTAATTATTCTACGACTTGCTATAACGTTTGCCTGTTTATTTTGGCTATGTCAAATAAACTGATTAATTGGTTTACTTGCTTAATTAGAGTTTGAAATTGTACTCCTTTTCAAAATGGATATCTCTTAGAAAGATTCTTACTTATTCTTTCCTTATATGTGATTCATAATTGGTACTACTTTCCATAATTATATTACTACCCTGATTTTTGGGCTTTGATAATTGTGATCGACCTATAATGGTCTCTAGACTTATTGTTTACCTTATTAAACCTCAATTTTGTCCGCTAATTGATTTCATATGAGATTCTCCTTAATTTAAGTGTCATTTTCAGGATTTTGTCCACTTAATTGATTGATGTTTGGCCCTAATTAACTGGTTAATTGATTTTGCATACCTTATTTGTATGCCCTTGATTTTTCTACCTTACTTTTTTACTCTACTGTATGCTATATAATCCTTTCACCATTCTTATTTTAAAAGACACATACGCTTACGAGCACACGCTAAGATACACAAACTCACACCTATACTTACACACTTACACTCACACAACTTGAGTTCTTTCTATCACTCTGCTTTGCTGCATTGTCTATCTTGCTGAAAGCCAAGGCTAGACTCTTGGATTCCACATACCTTCACCTTCCTGTTTACTTTCTTCCCTGACTGGTATGCCTTAATTCCAGATTATCTTGTTCTATTCTATATGTTTATGTTGTCAGTCCATTAGAGATCTCAACATGCTTCTGTTTCTTGTTTATTTCTCTCTTAACTAAGCATGCCTTAATTCTTGTTAACATATCTTGTTCTATGTGCTGGTATTGTTAGTTTACCTTAGTATGTTTCTGTCCGATCAGTGATTTCTGTGTACTTAATTCTAAACTAGTATGCTTACATTCCTACCATCTTGTTCTATGTGTTTGTTTGATTAGTTATTTTAACTTCAACATGTTTTTCTGTTCAATACAAGTCTATACGATTCCACCAAGTGATAATTAATAAACTAAGTCAACTTCAGTCATGTAAAACCTTGTTTGATTCAGTTGTATGCCTTTATTCATAACAAGTTTAGGTAATGCCAATATGTGTGGTTAGTTTTGTTTGTAATTCAAGTATTTCTGCCCTTGTTGTGATTGCCTTAATTCTGGTATGTCATCCATGTCTGAACTAATACCAATCTGCTAAGTATGGACTCTGTTCTTTTTGTAGTCTTGTAATTTGAACCTATTTGTTCCTAAAAAAACAAAACTGTTTTCTAAAACTGTCCCCTCCCCCTTACATATACTATTTTCAAACTTTTACTCTTAGCTATTTAGGTTCCTACCACCTCCAGTGTGAGTACTGCTTAGGGTCCTTGAGATTCTTTTGAACTCTGACACATTGGAGATGGTTTCCAATCTCTTATGAATTCTGTGTTGAATGTATGGATCCAGTGTGAGCATTGCCCGGGGTCCTTGAGGCTCTTTGGGAACTTTGATATACTGGAAGCCTGGCTTAAGGTGTTTTAGATCTTGCTACTATTTCAAGACTGTTGTGCTGAAGGCCTGGATCTTAGGTTTATGTTGGGCTTGCTAAGGCTCCCTATAGTGTAATGAATAGCTTATTGTAATTCATTCATATTAGTCTGTAATAACGTAATAATCCTTGTAAAAACATATATGTGGTTATTAGTAAAAGCTGGGGAGGGATTTTTATATATCCTTGTCAGGTTCGGGTAGAAACCATGTCAGTAGGTTGCTGTGATTCTTTATGTGCATACCATTAGAAATCTTGCCTATAGGATCTTGTCCCACTGTTTGAAATTTGGAGTTTCATACTTGGCATCCTAGAAACCCTGTTTATAGGTTGATTTATCAATTCTGCATCAAGAACCCATCTTTTCACATATTTTCAAATCTCAATATCCATTAGAGATCACGTATATAAGATCTTCCTTGTGCAAATTACTAAATTTGTATGACATTCTGTTAATGTCTACCCACTTAGACATCATGCCTATAGGAATTAAATATTAAATCAGTTCTGCACTTAGATATCATGCCTATAGGGAATAAATATAAAATCAGTTTTGCATTTAGATATCATGTCCATAGGATAACACTAACAATCAGTTTCAGCACTTAGAAATCCTGCCTATAGGGGTAATTAATTCTGTAAATTAGAAAGCATACATGTAGGATCTAAAAGATAGAATGTGCCTATTAAAATCAGTGACTCGTTTATAAACTCCAGTCTCCTATTAATAGTTTATATACCATATTTATAGGATTCTGCCCGGTTATCACTTAGACAAACTGATAGGTTAATTAAAGAATTCTAGGTCTAAAATTGTGATTTCTCGCCGTTTGAAAAGTGCCCAGATATGGAGTATTAACAAGTCAATAGGCAAACTGATAGGAATCGTTGCTCGCTTAAATAAAGCTGTTATATATTCTGTTCATGCTCATCTAGATATCTTGTTTGTAGGAACCTAAACTATAAAACTTTGTTTGTTTGAATTGCGTGGATTGGTTGGATATTTGTGGAGGTTAACATGAGCCCCCTTATTTGCTCTTTACATGATAGTCCTATCTAAATTTTGTTTGTCACTTAGTTTTCTCGTTTTTAAGCAATGTAGGTGAGTCTAGATCCATCCAAAATAGAAGTCCTAAACACATCCACAACTATAGGTAAGGGACGGGTAGTGCATGCATAATGTACGCATTAGAAGTTGCTAGAATGCTTAGGTAACAACTGAAAGATAGTAATGGGATAGTAAAGGAGATGATGACATGTGCGTTAATGCTATGCATAACACCCCAATTTGGGGAAAGTTACCAAGTATTGCATGGAGATGATCCTATAGGCTAAAAAACCTTGGACCCCTTTAACGTAATTTGTTTAAATTGTTTTCTATAAAACTAATTTGCTTAATTAAGCTTGGCCAGGACCCACCATTGTGGACCTCCAGGGGTGCCTAACACCTTCCCCTTAAGGTAATTTCGAGCCCTTACCCGATCTCTGGTGAGGTAAACTAGTTTCATGAATTATTTATTTTAGGTTACCTAATGCACCTTAATCCGTTAGGTGGAGAATTTTCAAATCCCTTACCCAATCCCTAAAGGAAAGGAGTTGTCCAAAAAATGTCGAAATCCGGACTCCGCAAGGATAAAGGGGGCATGATAACATGGCGACTCTGCTGGGGATAATTAGGCTCTTACCATAACAAACTTGCTTTTTGTGAATTAGTCTTAAGCATGCTTTATTCTATTTATAATTGTCTATTTTTAAGCATTTATGATTTCCTTTACTACAGAAATTGAATTATCTCCTTGTTTTCTTTCTTAAACGTCTTTCAATTATTAAATACCACATTTATCATTTTAACGTGCAAATACGTGGCAACATGCTATTTATTTTCTCATAAATCATGCCCAACATCATATTCCACTCATGCGCAATCAATCCTATAGCAATGCTTGATGAGTATTTGTGCCTTCCTATATATCACCCTTTAAATTCGGAAAGACTTATTTACGATAAAACTAGTCGATCAGCGGTGTAGTCGACGGTTCTGTACCTTTGCCCCTCAAGTTGTCCACTTGTGGGTACCAGTATAGACCTCTATAGAAATATTACTCTGAATAATTGTATATGCATCATGGCTAAACCTAGTCAGGTTAATATGTTGTCCACATAATAACCCTTTAAGACAAGCCTCGTCCAAAAGTCCACCGGGGTTTCCATAATTCCAATGGACGCAACCACAATTTTGTGCATTAATTTTGGAAAAATAAGTGCCAATATGCTAATTGTTGTTGTATAAACAGTCGAATCTAGAGGAGGAAAGGGTCTAACCATATTTGTTTTGAAGAAAATGAGGCACGAAGTCCCCAGGTTCGGCATGGTCCGTAACATACCACCACTATTGCTAGATTGGTGGGAGGATCTTTCATCAAGTCATAAAAATCATGTGAAAAGGGTCTTGGGAAGTTTGCCTTCTCTATTGAACCTCCAACCGAACAACATGTTGATCGAAGCTGCCTAGAATGTTCTGGGACAAAGAAAGAGTCATGTTTTGCTTTGGAGGCATAGAAATGACCCCTCTCTTAGAAGAAATATGGGGATTTGCTGGGCTACTTTGGGATAGTCCTGGTTTACTAGTACAAAAAAACTGCAATACTAGGGGGTTTCTGAAGATGATAGGTCTGAGAAAGAATGAGGAATTGGAGCGCCTGAAGAAGTCGTACATACCTTTTGACTTCCTCTATGAACGATATAGTCATAGAATATGTTATCGTATTTTTCATGACGATTTTTCCATCTGTTCCTTGGGTTGGATTCATCGCAGGGTTTTTGTTTTCATCGTCTGCTTCTTAGGTATGATAGTATTCCCGATCCAAGGGGATAGAATCCATACCAGACTAGCCATGGTAACCAAAACCTTTATACATGGGATCGAGGGGAAGACATATACCATTGTCCCTGGGATCATAGAAGACATATATCGGGCCTTAGAGCGCTGTCAGAAGGGGTACAAATACTTCAAAGGTTGTAATCTGTTGCTACAAGTTTGGTTATTAGAGCAATTCCAAAGAGGTCAATATCGTCAAGAGCATCCGCGAAGGTCGTGGAATGATCACATAGCTTTCCATCATCCTTGGAGAATGACCTATATCCCAGACAGGTTTGCTCAACCCAAAAATGCTATAGGATGGGTGCGATTTTTCATCAATTTGACCGAGGATCGGGTTCAATGGATGTTCTAATTGTTCCCTACCGGCGAATTCATCATTAGATCTAGAGATGTTCCGCAGTTGGTACTGATCGGGTTAAGGGGCATATACCCTTATGTTCCCATCAGGGTTATGAGACAACCAGGAAGGAAGCAGGTTATAGTATGAGTTTCTAAAATGAGTCACTACAGGGCAGATTTTCAGGATGACGACGTGCTATACAAATGTGAAGCTCAGCATATATGGCATTTGAAAATTATCGTGGAAAGGGATACCATCGAACCAGACCGGTATCATGCAGGGCATGTGCACTTCTATCCATCATGGTGAGAAGATAGCTTAGCAGGGATAGTTGAGCCAGAAATTGATCGAGGGAACAGAGTAATAGATAAAGTTGTCGAAGCGCAAGTGAAATATGCACGAGTCTGAGTCCGAGGATGAGCATCTGGAGCGATACAACACTGATATGGAATTAATTAATGAATGGAGGGAGATGGATGTTAGATTAAGCGAAATATTGGAATATCTGGATTACAGTCTGATGGAATTGGAAGGAAAAATGAGGAAGAGAGTCACCAATTTCTAGAACACCGAAGGAAGCGAATGAGTACATTTAGAAAGGACATACCTATTGCTGAACCTGCGCGAACTCGGGAATTTGATCGACAAAGCCAAAAACATCAAGCTTGGAGAAGGTCCTTCTGGGACCAAGTAGATTAGGTTTATTTACTTTTTAAAATGTAATAAGGCCAAGTGTCATCAGCGACTTATCTTATTTATTGTCGTTTTAGATTCATCCATTTTTACATTAATTAAATGAGGCAATTATTGGCACTAAAATTCTCCAAATCAACATGTCACTAGGCCTACCTCGGGCACAACAAGGCTCCCAAATTAGGACGTGGATTAACATTCCCGCAATATGTGTTTAAATACTGCAAACATTTTCAGAATCCTTATTGACTTGTTTACCTTTTATTTTTATTATTCTCATCCCCTAAGATTGGATCACACATATTGGCATCATAAACATATCACACCATATCTAGAGGCCCTCCACCTCTTCCTTCTCCGAGTAATCCGAAAAGCAGAGGAAAAGCTAAGATGGATGCTTTGAGTGGTATCCATAAAGAAAACGCTGAAAATATCAAAACTTCAGATGGTCGGAGTACCCCCAGCCTAGAATGATTTGGTCCTATGATTGAAACATAAAATATTAGAGTTATAAAGAGAACTTGAGCAAATATGCAATTTGGAAAACCTCTCCCTCACCCTAAACGTCCCGAACGTTAACCAACAAAATGCCCAAAACCTAGCACCTCCTCAAAATATGCCAAACATACGTCCACAAAATCCTCTCGTACCCCATCAATATGAAACTCCTCCCCAAAATGCTAATCCTCCACCAGTACCCACTCCTCCTCAGTACCAACATCTTCCTACCCAGTACCCGCAAACCACTTAACATACTCCCCAGAATATCCCGCAACCTATCTCTGATCCACAAAAATCAACCAACGATCACCACTACACTCCAACCCCTAGCACCAACCAAAACAAAAACCTTACCTCACTCTACTCAACCAACATCATACTCTCTAGAATTTGCCGAGAAGGAACTGCTCATCAAGAACATGGACGAGGAGATCAAGAAGTTGACAAGTCGAGTTCAGGGTGTTGAAGGAGGAAAAGGGATAGAAGGTCTGAACTATAAGGATTTATGCATACAACCAGATATGGAACTACCGGAGGGTTACAAACTTCCCAAGTTCGAAATGTTTGGCGAAAAAGGTGATCCCAAGTTTCATCGGAGAACTTATTGTGACAAGCTCACGGGGGTCGGTAAAGATGGAAGTATTCAAATGAAGCTCTTCATGAGAAGTTTTACCGGAGTTGATATGTCCTGGAACATAAGCCATAATCCTATAAAGTGGGCCAGTTGGGTGAGCATGGCATTGGATTTTATGGACCGGTTCAAGTTTCATACAGAGAATGCACCGGATATCTTTTATATCCAGAAACTAAAAAAGAAGCCAATTAAGACTTTCCGCGAGTATGCTACTCGGTGGAGGTAGGAAGTAGTCAAGGTCAGACCAACATTAGACGAGGAACAGATGAACAAGTTCTTTGTCAGGGCACAAGACCCACAGTATTATGAAAGCCTAATGGTTATTGAGAATCATAAGTTCTCCGATAAGATCAAACTCAAAGAAATAATTGAAGAGGGTATTAAAAGCGAGATGGTGACAAATTTTGAGGCACTACAGGTCATAAGCAAAGCATTACAATCAGGTGGAATATCGAAGAAGAAAGAAGTATGGGTAGTAATGGTGGCCCAAGACCCAAAATCTCCACTCAAATACCAAATACCTCCACCTACATGCCAACCCTCACCTCCCAAATATTATCAACCTGCCACAACCTATCACACTTATAACACCCAACCAACCTATTACCATTAGCCTCCAACCCATCAAAACTATCAAAAACCCATACCTAAATCACAAACCACCCAGACAGTACACCGCCATTACTGAACCCATCGACCAACTGTACGAAAGGTTGAAGGTTGCTGGTTATGTCACCCCTATTCCCGCAGTGGAAATGGAGAATTCACCTCAATGGGTTAACCCGAATAAAACATGTGCATATCATTCTGGTATGAAAAGGCACACTATTGACGAGTGTCGGACATTAAAAGATAAGATCCAGACATTGATTGATAATAAGATCATACAAGCGGAAGATGCACCCAACATCCGCAACAGTGCTTTTCCAGATTATAGGGGCAGAGGGATCAATGTGATAGAAACTGATGAGGAGTGGGATCCCGAGGGATCAATTGGACTTATCAAAGAGGGTGACAATTCTAAGAAGCCTGCAGTCACACTCAATCCTATTGTGGTGCAGGTACAGCCACCAGTTGAGGTTGAGGTAACTGAATCAGTTCCATTTGAGGTAGAAATAGCACCACCTACAGCCACACCTATTCCATTTGAGGTAGAAGTGGCCATACCTTTCACAGTGATAGTAGCAACCACACCTTCTTTCAAGTCTAACGCCATACCTTTGGATTACGTTGCCGAAGCTAGGAGAAAGGGAAAAGCAAAGATTGAAGAATCTGGTGCCGCACAGGGGATGACTAGAACTAGAAGGATCTATACACCCAAATATTTGGGAGGAACAAGCAAGGAAGCTGCTACCAAGTAACCCGTCATTGAAATTGGTCCAGATGATCTTTGGAATAAAGTACAGGCAAGACAATACTCTATCGTCGATCATTTAAACAAGACTCCCGCCCAGATATCCATCCTGTCGCTACTATAAATTCTGAGGCGCATAAGAGTGCTCTAATGAAGGTGTTAAATGAAGCTTACGTACCCAACAATATCACCAGTGGAGAGATGGCCAACATGGTAGGGCAAGTACTGGAGAGTTTGCACGAGGAAGAAGTACCACCTGAAGGATTAAGTCACAACAGGGCATTGCATATCACAGTACAGTTCGAGGACAAATTTATCGCGAGGGTTTTAATAAATGGGGGTTCAAGCGCCAATATTTCTCCATTGATTACTCTAAAAAGGTTGGGAAAAGATTTCCATGAGATACAAGCAGGAAGTATGAACGTGAAAGCATTTGATGGGTCTCAAAGGGAAACGATTGGGGAGATTAGCTTTTGTCTGCAGATGGGACCAACTTATTTCAATGTTGAGCTCCAAGTACTAGACATATAAGCTACATACAATCTTCTATTGGGATGACCTTGGATACATGTCGCTGGTGATGTGGCTTCCATACAACACCAAGTCGTGAAATTCAAATCGAACCATCAGGAGGTAATCATTCACGGGGATGGAAGCAATCCCATTTACACCAATCAAAATGTTCCGGTTGTCGAGAATAAAAGAAGGCTGGTGGAGAGACTTATTACCATATTGAACATGTCAACAAAATTAAGAAGGACAAGTGATGGAGTAACAAAATAGAAAGCATACTGGCATGGTCTGGGTACGAACCCGGCAAAGGGCTTGGGAAGAAACTCCAGGGCATTACCAAACCGATACAGTTGAAACTTTGCGGCACAACTTTTGGGCTGGGATATCCATACACCTGGCAAGAATATAATGATTGCTCTCCACCTTAGCGTGGTCCTTATTACCCTCTCGAGTAGCTAGTGCCACATCTGAGTCAGACTTTTCACCAGGCCGATACAATATGGGGATCTGTATAGGAAGAAGCTTTGGCTGGGTTGAGAAATTTGTTCCTAGAAGACGAGAATATGGATTGCAATGTTATAATTGAAGAGGAGGAGGAAAAAGGCCTCACCATTCAGACCATAGAGAAGGGAGTTGTTCTCAAGAATTGGACTGCCACACCATCCCGAGCCCGCCGAGTTCCTGGGTAGCTTAGCAATTAGCCTGACTCGGTTTAATAGCTATGTTATAGGCATTTAAGATATTTACACTAATTTTGTTTTAAAGACGCATTTTGTTTCGAAGTAATTGCTCGAATCATCGAGCAGTACCTGTTTTAGATATTTTCAAATTTAATTAATGCATTTCTATTAAGTATTCATTATTATCTTTAACATTTTTCTTCTACAGCGTTATTATTACTTTTCCTGATGAACCGATGACTGTGACATGTAATGAGATAACGCAATATAAGGATAGCGACTCAGAAGAATATGATGAAATACCTGAGGAAGTTGTCAGAGAAATTGAGAACTCTGAGAACAAACCTAAGACCAATCCAGACGAAACCGAAACAATCAATTTGGGTGATTCCGAAACTGTCAAAGAGACTCGCATAAGCATTCACTTATCACCATTAGAGAAGGAAGAGTACACTCGTTTCTTGAAAGAATATGAGGATATTTTTGCATGGTCATATGATGACATGACCAGTCTTAGCACATCCATATTGGCTCATAAGTTACCTACCAGTCCAATGTGTCCACCGGTGCAGCAGAAACTCAGAAAGTTCAAACCAGACATGAGTCTGAAAATCATGGAGGAAGTCACTAAGCAAATCAAAGCCAAAGTCCTTAGGGTAGTTAAGTACCAAACCTGGTTAGCCAACATTGTACCGGTTCAGAAGAAAGATGGGAAAGTTAGAGTGTGTGTTGACTATCGGGATTTAAATAGAGCAAGTCCCAAGGATGATTACCCACTGCCAAATATACACATCCATATCAACAATTGCACCAAACATGAACTCCAATCCTTTGTAGATTGCTTTGCCGGTTATCATCAGATCTGTATGGACAAAGAAGACGTAGAGAAAATAGCCTTCATTACATCATGGGGAGTGTACTGCTACAAAATGATTCCATTCGGTCTAAAGAATGCTGGGGCTACCTACATGAGGGCCATGACGATGATCTTCCATGACATGATACACAAGGAAATAGAGGTTTATGTTGACGATGTCATCATCAAATTCAAGAGGGCCGTAGATCACATAGCAGACTTGAGAAAGTTTTTTGACAGGCTAGGGAGGTACAATCTAAAATTGAACCCTGCAAAATGTGCATTCGGGGTTCCTACAGGAAAGCTGTTGGGATTCATTATCAACTGTCGAGGAATCGAGTTGGACCCATCCAAAGTTAAGGCTATCCAAGAGTTACCACTACCAAAGAGCAAAAAGGACGTGATGAGCTTCCTAGGATGCCTTAACTACATCAGTCTCTTCATAGCACAGTCCACAATAATATGTGAACCCCTCTTTAAAATGTTGAGGAAAGATGCTAAAACCAGTTGGACCGGGGATTTTCAGAACACTTTTGACAAAATTAAGGAATACCTGTCCACGCCACCAGTCCTAGTCCCGCCAGAACATGGGAGACCTTTGCTACTCTATCTATCCTTATTAGATGAGTCTTTTGGATGTGTTTTGGGACAACATGACGAGACAGGAATAAAGGATCAAGCCATATATTACTTGAGTAAGAAGTTCACACCTTACGAAGCATGATATTCTCTGCTAAAACGCACTTGTTGTGCTTTGACATGGACAACTCAGAAATTGAGGCATTACTTTTGTGCCTATACCACATACCTCATATCTATGATGGACACTTTGAAGTACATCATTCAGAAGCCCATGCAATCGGAAAGTTAGCTAAGTGGCAGATATTGTAAATTGAGTTCGATATCATCTATGTAACTCAAAAGGAAGTCAAAGGACAAGCACTGGCAGACCATCTTGCTGAAAATACAATGGGAGGAGAATATAAACCATTAAAAATGTATTTTCCTAATGAAGAAGTATCATTCATAGGGGAGCACATTGCTGAAGCGTACGACGGTTGGAGAATGTTCTTCGATGGGGATACAAACTTCAAAAGAGTGGGCATTGGAGTAGTTTTTGTATCATAAATAGTTCAACATTACTCGGTATCCGCAAAACATAGGTTTCCGTGCACCAACAATATGGCAGAATATGAGGCTTGCATCATGGGGCTCAATTTGGCCATCGATATGAATATAAAAGAGTTGTTGGTAATTGGTGATTCGGATCTTCTGGTACATCAGGTTCAAGGAGAATGGGCTACGAAAAACACCAAGATACTACCATACTTGTATCATGTGCAAGAATTAATGAAGAGGTTCATAAAGATAGAATTCAAACATGTTCCAAGAATCCAAAATGAGTTCGCAGATGCACTGTCTACCTTGTCATCAATGATACAAGATCCGGACAAGAATTCTATCGATCCCATCCCGGTGAAAATCCATAACAAGTCGGCTTACTATGCTCATGTTGAATAAGAAACGGATGGAAAACATTGGTTCCACGATATCAAAGAATATTTGGCGAAAGGAGAATATCCAGAACAGGCAAACCATACTCAGAAATGCATTCTACAGAGGCTGTCCAATCACTTCTTCCAAAACGGAGGGACCCTATATAGAAGAACTCATGATCTGGGGTTGTTAAGGTGTGTTGATGCAAAGGAGGCTTCCAGATTGCTTGAGGAGGTACATGCCTGAACTTGCGGACCGCATATAAAAGGTTTTGTTTTAGCCAAAAAGATACTCAGAGCTGGATATTTTTGGATGATCATGGAAACGGATTACATCAGGTACGTCTAGAAATTCCATCAATGCCAGGTACATGCACACATTATAAAGGTTCCACCAAACGAGCTCAATGCAACAAGTACACCTTGGCATTTTACTTCATGGGGTATGCATGTCATTGGTTCGATCGAGCCCACCGCTTCTAACGGGCACCGATTCATTTTAGTGGCTATCGACTATTTCACAAAATGGGTAGAAGTTGCATCTTACAAAGCTGTAACCAAGAAAGTCATAGCAGATTTTGTCAAGGATCGTATTGTTTGTCGATTCGGGGTTCCCTGGTTCATTATCACTGATAATTCCGCCAATCTCAATAGTGATCTGATGAAAGTCATATGTGAAACCTTCAAAATCAAGCACAAAACCTCTACAGCATACAGGCCTCACATGAATGGAGTTTTGGAGGATCACTCATACTTGAAAAATGGATGGAGAAGTTTGGCCAAAACCTATCAATTCTGACACAATCAAGAGATACTATATTTAAATTATTTACATTCCTTCATCTGATGTAACTGAACTATGCTTGACCTGATTCTCGTTTAAGAGAAGATACGTAGGCAGCCCTATGTGTTCGGTCATATCTTAATAAAATCTTCATTTTTCCAGAACGAGAAACTAAGGCAGAATTTTGAGGACGACCCTCAATATTCCGGAACAAGACCAGCCGACGCCATTATATACCACTATGTTTCTAAATATCTCTATTTCATCAATAAGTGCATATTTTCGAAAACTTTGTTTCTGTGGCCGCCAAGTGTTAGTCAAGGCAATTCCTAACCTTTCCCTCAAAACTCATGATTTTTCTATGCATGCAGGCACAGTGAACATAACAGGAGTACTCGCAAGTATACACATCAAAATCGCTATCCTCACAATCGGACCGACGATCGCAAATAAATCTCCAGCTAAGAAAAATTCTGTTCTGATTTGCTATTTGTCTATTAAATACGGCTAAGCATCGCATTCTATTTGCATGAGACTAAGCCCTGCCTCAAATCTTGCATGAGGCTAATTCCTGCCTCTATATTTGCATAAGGCTAAGCATTGCCTTCTCTTTGCATGAGACTAAGCCCTACCTCAAATCTTGCATCAGGCGAAGCCCTGCCTCCATATTTGCATAAGGCTAAGCATTGCCTTTTCTTTGCATGAGACTAAGCCATATCTCAAATCTTGCATGAGTCTAAGCCTTGCCTCCATATTTGCATAAGGCTAAGCATTTCCTTCTCTGTGCATGGGACTAAGCCATGTCTCAAATCTTTCATGAGGCTAAGCCGTGCCTCCATATTTGCATAAGGCTAAACGTTGCCTTCTCTTTGCATGAGACTGAGCCCTGTCTCAAATCTCGCATGAGGCTAAGCCCTGCCTCCATATTTGCATAAGGCTAAGCATTGCCTTCTCTTTGCATGAGACTAAGCCCTGTCTCAAATATTGAATGAGGCTAAGACCTGCCTCCATATTTGCATAAGGCTAAGCATTGCATTCTCTTTGCATGAGACTAAGTATCATCTCCATTTCTTGCATGAGGCTAAACCCTGCCTCCCTAATTTCACAAGGGTAAGCTCCACCTTTCCCTGTCTAATGTTGAATGTTACACTAGCTTAAACCTAGCACTACTTTGCCTTTTCTGGGACTAAGCTCTATCTTGATTCTATACAAAACTAAGCTCTGTCTTGTCTCTATTCGAAGGCGTCATAGTCTGAAGACATCATCCTCACATACTTAAGACAGCATGTCATGGCCAGAGGATTTCTTGATACTGCACATCATTATTCAAAGGCGTCATGGTTCAGAGGCACCATTCTCATAGCCCGAGAACATCATTTCATAGCCTGCTAATCTCTCAAGATTCATGGCCCAGAACGTCATCCTCTTTGTCCAAAGACAACCTTCATGGTCCAAAGGGAAATTGCATCATGTTTAAATTATCGCAGTAATCTATATACTTGCATGCATTGTGTTTTATGCTTTGCAGGAAATCCAGGAGGTAACCGTTCTTCAAACAAGAGCAACATTCGCTCCGGTTTCCGCTCGTACCATTCATGCCTCGCCATTATTTCAAACGTAATCGACTCCCATCAAATACCCACCTTTACTCTATGACCATTCAGTTACCTTCCCTATGATACGTCTGTTACTATTCAGATTCGCCTTCATAACTCTGCGCAATTCCATCCGATACTACCCTTCACAAAAGAACCTTTTCCGAAACATACTACCATTCCTATAACAATTCCGTCAGTTTCATTCACCGGTGGGTACAGAACTACACATGGCCTGATTCCTATAAAATCAGGGATATGTAGGCAGCTCAAGGACCAGGGTGCGGCCTATATATTTTTAAAAGCACCCCATTCGGTTAAAATCGGTCATTATTTCTTTACCTGATAACTCTTTCATCCTTCTCGAGTAAAAAGGGGCAGCTGTTCATATCCAATTTTCCCTCATATATTTTTAAAGCATATATACTTTCAAAATAGGGCACAAACATCAACCATTTTTTTTCATAATTTTCTGTAATTTTTAAAGGGATTTTAATTAATTTATTCCAGTATTTTATTGTCTAAATTATTACAAGTTGCACCACAAATAATTTTATAATGATTTATTACTTGATTTTTATTGTTTATCTTTATATTAAGCTCTAATCATTTTATTCATAAGTATATTTATATCTTTAGGCTATAATTGCAATAATTTTGAAATAATAGCCCTTATATGCATAATTACATTACTTACACATAAAATTACTGTTTGCTGCCTCAACAACACCATTAACTTTGGGCCAGTAAGGGGTAGAATTCTAATGCGTGATCTTAAATTGTTTGCATACCCCCCTCATCAAATGACTGTTCAAATTTGCAGCATTGTCTGTAATGATAGTTTTAAGAATACCAAAACGACATATAATGTTGGAATGCACGAAGTCCACCACTGCTTTTTGGTGACGGCTTTAAGAGTGACTGCTTCAACCCACTTTGTGAAGTAGTCAATGGTAACTAAGATGAATCTGTGCTCATTTGAAGATTTTGGCTCGATTGGCCCAATGACATCCATACCCCAAGCAACGAACGGCCACAGTGCTCACATAGGATGCAATTCTGACGGCAGTGCATGAATCAAGTCGCCGGGTACCTGACACTGATGACACTTTCGAACAAAACTGAAGAAATCCTTTTCCATGGTCATCCAGTAATAGCTTGCCCGAAGAATTTTCTTTGCAAGGACGTATCCATTCATATTGGGTCCACACACTCCTGCGTGCACTTCATTCATGATTTTTCCAGACTCTTGGGTATCCACGCATCTTAAAAGGTCAGATCTGGAGTCTTTTTATACAAGACTTCTCCACTCAAGAAGAAACCACTGGCGAGCCTTCTATGGTTCACTTTTGGTCTCTACTGGCTTGCTCAAGGTATTCCTTTGTATTCAAAAATCGTTTGATATCATGATACCATGGCTGAACATCCAGTTCTATCTCAATTGTATTGTAATAACAATGTCTTTCTCAAATTTGGATTTCCAATGGGTCAATGTGGACATTTCCTGGATATGGTAAAATAGAGGCCAAAGTAGCTAGTGCATCGGCTAGCTCATTGTGAAACCAAGGAATGTACCTGAACTCGACGGATTTGAACAACTTGCTAAGATCTTCCACGTGTTGCCTGTATGGGATAAGCTTGATATCCCAAGTTTCCCATTCACCTTGAGTTTGTCGAATAATCAAGTCAGAATCTCCCATGATTAACAATTCTTCCACATCCATGTCAACTGCCATATTCATACCCATAATGCAGGCTTCATACTCAGTAGTGTTAATTGTACAAAAGAACCAAAGCCGGGATGTGGTCAGATAGTGATGACCAGTGGGTGAGATTAAAATTGCCCCAATCCCTACACCTTTGGCATTCACAGCTCCATCAAAGAATATTTTCAAAGCATTGGTGTCTTCTGGAATTACCTCAACTGAATTTACTTCCTCGTTTGGAAAGTAAGTACTCAAAGGTTGATATTCATCATCAACAGGATTCTCAACTAGGTGATCCACCAAGGCTTGAGCTTTCATCGCCATGCGGGTGACATAGACTATGTCAAACTCAGTGAGCAAGATTTACCATTTTGCTAACCTCCGTGTGGGCATCGATTTTTTCGAATATATACTTCAAAGGATCCAATCTGGTTATGAGATAGGTGATATAGTCCAACAAGTAATGCCTAAGCTTCTGAGCAACCCAAGTCAAGGCGCAACAAGTTCTTTCCAACAAAGTGTACTTGGCTTCATAACTAGTGAACTTCTTGCTCAAATAATATATGGCTTGTTCTTTTTTCCCGATCACGTCATGTTGCCCGAGAACACATCCAAAAGAATTCTCCAACACTGTCAAGTACAAGAATAAAGGCCTTCTAGGCTCGAGTGGAACCAACACTAGCAGATTCGACAGATATTCTTTGATTTTATCGAAAGCTTCCTAACACTCATCTGTCCATCTAATCACCACATCTTTCTTCAACAACTTAAATATGGGCTCACACTTGGAAGTCAACTGAGTAATGAATCTGCTGATGTAATTCAACCTCCCCAATAGACTCATAACCTTTTTCTTAGTTCTCGAAGGTGGCAAATCCCGAATAGACTTTATCTTTGTTGGATCTAACTCGATGCCTCTCCAACTGACTATAAACCCTTAAAGTTTCCCAAATGGTACTCCAAATGCATATTTAGCTGGATCCAACTTCAAATCATACTTATGCAGGCGTTCAAAGAACTTTTTCAAATCTCGCACATGGTCATCCACATACACCTCAATTTCCTGGTGCATCATGTCATGAAAAATGGCGGTCATAGCTCTCATGTAAGTTGCCCTGGCTTTCTTTAAACTGAACGACATAACTGTATAGCAGTAAGTACCCCAGGGTGTGGTGAAAGCCGTCTTTCCTACGTCTTCTTCATCTATCAAAACCTGATGATACCCAGCATAACAATCCACGAAAGACTGTATCTCATGTTTGGCACAGTTGTCAACAAGGAATGTGGATGTTTGGTAATGGAAAGTTGTCCTTGGGGCTTGCTTTGTTCAAACCCCTATAATCAACCCACACTTCAGTTTTTCCATCTTTCTTTGGCACTGGGACCACATTAGGACCACTCGGATCACACCCGCTTTCAAATGTTTGGTGATTTCTTCTTTAATCTCATCACTGATATTTGTTTTAAACTTTCTCTGGTTTTGTTGAACAGGGGGATAACTGGGGTAAGTTGGCAATTAGTGCACCACTAGATCAAAAACTCAGTCCTAGCATATCATCATAGTACAAGGCAAACACGTCTTTAAATTCGAACAAAAGTTGGACCAGTGCATCCCTAGTTCTTTCATCCACATGAATGCTTATCATGGTTTCCTAGACCTCTTCCGAACTACCCAAATTAACCGGCTCAGTTTCATTTAAGTTTGGCTTAGGCTTATTCTCAAATTATTCCAATTCTCGATTTATTTCCCTAAAAGCCTCATCTTCATCATATTCTAGTTCTTGATTTATTATTTTACAGTTAGACAGCGTGTTATGATCTAGGCATAAAGTCCTCAAGCATGTCATGTTATTTATGTCCGCGTTATTGGAACTCAAAAGAGAGATAAGAAAAATAACAAAAATCAAAAAGAATAAAGAGAGAGTTTCATAGAAGATGAAATATTAATTTCATTTCATTAAATTTGAAGATAGAATGGTTTACATCGGAATTTAAAAGACAATAAACTAAAAAAATTCGAGTTATACCCTGAAATAACTCGGAATGAAAGAAATATGGCAAGACTGGACTAGCGGGATTCTCGCCTGACTGGGAATAGAGTAGCCTTCCAATTTTGAAGTTTGGCATTTTGCCCCATATATTGTACCTCATTAGTGCTTGAGCCTTCACCCGGCTGGACCATATGAGCCTCATGTAACATTTGCCTCATTGCCCCACAGATGTCCTCAATTTCTTTTTCCTTAAAGGCCTTATCTTCTTCCTCTATGTATCTTGGCTTAACAAACATTCTGGAAAGATACGGGACCGGCTGAGTCAGAACCCACCCATTGTTCTTATGTTTATTAGCTCATTTTACGTCGAATTCTGTAGCTCAAACCGATGCCAAAGAAGTTTTCACTGGTATTCAAAGTTATGGGCTTTGTAATGCCTTGCAAAGATGCCCCGAGCCTTTTCCCGGGTTTGTAGCCATGTTCGATCATTTCACTGGTGACCATAATTGATGCGCTTGACAAGAAGGGTTGAGGACACGGGGTTCCTTCCTCACACTGGTCCGCGACTACGATGTCAAAAGCTTGGTAGACTATGTGCTCACTACCTTCCCTAGCCTACAAACATGGGACGGATAGGTCCCTGTAGATTGATTGCTCATCTTTTTCGTGGACCACGATTTCCTATTTTTCATGTTCAAACTTAACCATTTTGTGGAGAGTAGAAGGTACGGTCCCTGCCGCATGGATCCAAGACCTTCTTAGAAAAAATTGTAGGAAATGTCCATGTCCAAAACCTGAAATGTTACTTCAAATTCCACAGGGCCGATGGTTAGGATCAAATCAATCTCCCCGATCGTATCTCTCTTGATACCATTAAAAGAACGTACGCAAAAATTGTTGGGTCTAATCCTTTCAGTCACAATTTCCATTCTCGTTAAGGTCGAGAGAGGGCAGATGTCAACCCTAGATCCGCCATCTAACATAACTCTTTTCACGTAGTATCCTTCAAATTTAATGGTCAAATGAAGAGCTTTGTTGTGGCAGCACCTTCTGGAGGCAAGTCGTTTCAGCTGAACGAAATTTGGTTGACTTCGAAAAATCATTCTGCCATTCTTTTCAATTGCTCCATAGTGGACTCAACCGGAACATATGCTTCATTGAGCGTCTTCAACAACACTTTCTGATGCTAATTCAAGCTTATAAATAGGGACAAAAGTGAGACATGAGAGGGGGACTTCCTGAGTTGATCAATCATAGCGTACTCCGAGGTTTTCATTTTTCGGAGGAATTCCTCTGCCTCTTCATCACTTTTAAGCGGAAAATGCTTCTATTTGGTCTTGTCCAATTCTTCCAAATTGAGGTACTTTCCAGATGGGTTTGTTTCATTCACCTCCGCCATGATTTCCTTTCCTTTGTATGTTACCACTGCTTTATTGTAGTTCCAGGGGACGACAGTGGGGTCCTTCATGGGGTTCTGTGGTGCGCGGCTGATAACCACGGGCTCAGTCAGCCTGGGTGAAATTATCGGCCCCACGCCACATAAGTCTCTTTTGGTATGTACATCTTTGGTACATGCAGTGTAACCTTGTTTTTTCTCAAACCTTTTGGGGGGACTCAACACAAACTATTCTTTTCTGAGGGCCCAAGGAACCTAGAGAATGACATCTTTAGGGGGTGCTGCCTCTATCTTGGTTTCCACAACCTTTTATATGCTTTGAGGAGGGGAGTTGCTCTTTTTTCATCCTTAGTTTTCTTTGCTACCTCTTTGGGTTTCTTTTCAACATCAGCAATAGCAATGATAGCCTTCAAAGATGGTTCGAACTCTCTGTCTTCACAAGTCATCCCAATAACTGGCCCATTGTTGTGAGTTGGCAATGGGTTGTTGGTTACATTAGGGACCTCCCCATCCCTCAACACTACGACCTTTTGTTCTATCAGGTTTTCGACCACTCTCTTAAGGGTCCAATAATCTTCAGTGTCATGCCCTTCTTCCCCTGAATGATAACCACATCGGGTACCGGGTCAGTAGGTGGGTGACTCTGGGCTTTGCCTGTTTGGAGATACGGTTTGCAACAAACCCATTTGGACCAACTTTGGGAAAAAGCTGGAATATAATTCACCAATGGGCGTGAAGTTGGCTTTTCTGGGTGGTTCACGGGCACGGGCGTTATATGGAAAATTATTTTGTGGTGGATGGGAATTATATGGATCTTGGTGAGGAGGGTTATCTCTGGGAGTTGGAGCTCGATTTTCGTTATAATGTTGTTGTGGCCGAGCGTATGGGTGGGCATTCATTACTGCATAGGGCTGAGGAGTCATGGCATATGCCGCATCTCGGTGAGGGTTGTAATGTTGTGGGGTGCTTGAAGAGGAACCAAAGTAACCTCAGGGTTGACAATGGTTTCTCAGACTTGAGGCCATCATTGCCACTTCTTCTTTCTTTTTTCGATTTGCTGCAGCCCCCGACCCGCTCTGGATTGCTTGAGAGGTGAATCTTATAGACAATTGGCTCAGGATGTGACCTGTTTTCAAACCATTTTCTACCATTTCCCCAATCTTTATGGCTTCTGCAAACGGCTTACCCATATAGGACATCTTGTTATTGAAGTAATCATCCCCTTGGGCTTGCAGGATGACACTGACCATCTCAGTCTCATCCATTGGGGGAAACACCCTGGCAGCTTGTTCATGCCACTTGATAGCGTACTTTCAGAAGCTCTTTGAAGACATTTTTTTAAATTGGACAAAGAGTTTTGATCTAGAGCTATGTCCACGTTGTACTGGAAATGTCTAACAAAGTCTCCGCCCAAGTCATCCTATATGTGCTAGTGGGAGATGTCTTAGTCCATATACCATTCGGATGCAATTCTGGCTAAACTCTCCCCTAAGTAAGCCATTAAGAGTTCTTCTTTTCCGCCCGCTCCTCTTAACTGATTGCAATACCTTTTCAGCTGGGCTATGGGTTCTCCATGTCAGTCATACTTTTCAAACTTGCGAGTCTTGAAACTGATAAGTAGATCAACATGCAGGAACATGCACAAGTCAGCATAGAAAACACTCTTCTGGCCACTCAGGCCTTGTATGTTCTTGAGACTTTATTCTATGCTTTTCATTTTTCGAGTGATCTCTTCTTGCTCGAGATTTTTTACAGTTCTCTCTTATCCCATGGTAAACTCATACCGAGGTTGTTGAGGGTAGGAGTTTGTGGTGACATGAGACATGTCCGATGAAAATGGTGGTATTTTTAAAGTAAAGGATAAAGGCTCATAGCTTGGCCTAGGCAATGTTGGTTGTGTCGTAGAGGAGGTTGGTGGTGCGGTGAATATGTTAGAAGGCACTCCCGAAATCAATGCATGGGGGCGAACCTCAGAAGGCATTCTGGGAAAATGGACTGACATAGTGGGGTATCCGAATGGGGTGGTCAAGTAATTTGTAGGGATGTTGGAAGTTCCACTTGTTTTGGGAACCATCTCGAGAAAACCAGGTATTGCACTAGGTGGCTCTCTACCATTATACCAAGCGTCCCATATTTTTAACATGCTGAGGCGCAGTGCCCTGTTCTCTTCAGCAGTTGCCGACTCTGATATCAGGATAACCAACAACGGGCTGTCCTTTGAGGGGGGGTGGGGGTTGTTAGTAGATGACTGTCTAACGTCATTTCAACACTTCCTTTGGATCTTGTAAAGTAAGGATGCGAAGCTAGGTTACCACAAAACCAACCACCTTATCAATAGTGCCTTGTCTCAACAGCACACACAACAAACTAGTTAGTTTGAGAAAATTAACACATAGGGAATCGCACGTTGGGGAATGCAATGCACCTAGACAGTTAAATGTTTTTCTACATATTTTGTAACGGTTGCGTGTATCATCCCAGCTTTTGTGGCCTCCAAGATCTTTGAATCTTTTCTTTTCTTTTCCCTTTTTCATTATTTGCTCTCTTTCCTTTGTACTCTCTCTTTTGCATTGTTTTCTCTCTTTTTATTGTGTCGTCTTTTCATTATTTTCTCTCTTATTAGAATTATCTATAGCTATGACCGGATCCAATGAGTATTGCTTACGTATCACGATGCCGCATGAATCAGATCATTACATAGTTCATGGATAAACGCAAAATAAAAGAAAGAAACAATTTTTGGGTTTTTCAAATTTTCATTAAAATAAAAACTTCTAATTTTCTCTATTACAACGAATCCATCATACAGACTTAAGGACTGAAACATAAAAACAAACTAAAAGCAGACTAACAGACTATAATAACTGAAATACAAACTCAGAAAGAAAAATCAGGAATACATAAGTGCCTCCAATACTACTCCAGGGACTCGCGGGACATCAGCCGGTCTCGATGCAGGCCTATGTGCAAGATCTCCTTGGAGGCGATCCAGGTCGTCCATTATCTAGCGAACAAAAGTCATTGATGCGGCGAAGAGTGTGCATCTAGTCATATCCTCACACTCATGGAATTTCATGACGATATAGTCAGCAATTCCTCTAATCTTTTCTCTAATGATGTCTTTCTCTTGGAGTAGGCACCCAATTTGTTGAGATCTAGCTTCCAGAACTTAGATGTCATTATGGTTTTTCTCCTGCAACTATTGCATATTCTCTTCCAGTCGAGACATCAATGCATTACAATGTTCCCTCTCTACCTTGAAGTTCTTTGTCTGTCAAGCCATTTCATTCTCAAGGGTAGTTAGCATTTTCTTTAGATTTGCAACCTCTCTATAATATTTTCCTTATAATTGCTAAAGAAACTTTGCCTGTCCTTCAGCGTTCTTTGCCAACTTTGCCCAGGCTCTTTCCAAACTACCTTCGGACTTTTCCAAATCAGTCGCATACTCACATACTTTCCTTTTGAGGCCGTTGATAAGTCTTTCATCTATTTGACTCCTTCCCGCGATTTTAGCAGCTATCTTCATTCATTGAATCTAGGCTTGAAGGACTTCATTTTCTTGGTCTAACTTCTTCTTTTCACCTTCATCCGCAGTGGTTTGCAAACCACTATCAAATTTAAGTTCCCTAATTTGGCCTTCTAACTTGCTTATGGTGGCCCTGTATTCATTTTCTTTGGTCAGCCAATCCCATTGTTCTTTTGATGCTTCAACAAATTCTTGGAGGGGGGTCTCTTAGCTAGTATTCCAAACTCAATACTCCTTTTATACCAAGCAAGGTATCTGCACGACACTTCACCCTTGGATAAATCACGTACTCGGATATTCGCCGCCAAATATTGGCACTCACTCCAGATCTGGCGAACCACTGCTTCATGAAATTGGCAATCAGAGCGGATCTCGATTGCATAAATGCTAAGATCTTCGTCCTTAGGGACTATTTGGCATCTTCCCAGCTGTCTCAAAACCCGGTACCGGGCATAAAGTTGGATACTTCTGAGACCCATTAGGAGGAAGTGAGGACCGGTGGCAGGCATGTGTACAATCTCATTAATAGAAAGCCAACCCAATGTCCATTCTATCTGATCTACAGTTATTGAGCGAAGGTGTTACGCCCCGCAGTATTACATAGATGTTATGCTCTGCAGTATTATATTACGATGATGTTATCCTCTACAGTAATATGTTACGATTGTGTTACGTCTTGCAGTATTAAGTTACGACAATGTTGCACCCAGCAGTATTACATTACGGTGATCTTACACTTCGCAGTAATAAGTTACGACAATATTGCACCCTGCAGTGTTATACGTTTAATTTGTCATAAGGTAATTGACATCAGTCCAAGGAAAAGATTATTTGGGTATTATAAGGATTATGCAATTTCGCAAGTGATTAGTAAATTCATGAAGGTGAAAGGGGGGGCAAGTCAAAGAAAATGAATTTTTACGAAGTTTGGCATTTTGGGATAAAATATGGCCCGAGCTAAAATACTCGGTATTTATAGACTAGTACCATGCAATGTACCATATGACCACGATAGTATAAGGTATAAACTATATTAAAAATAAGTTCAATTTTAAGTAATTTGGGGAAATTGTTTTTAATTATACGGTTAATTAATTAATTATCGGGTAAAAGAACATTACCCATTTAACTAATAAGTGGATAAAGATTAATTATCCCATCCCCAACCCCACGTGGAAGCCTTCCATGATACAAGGAAGTGTCATGAAGATACAATTTCCAAGACTTGACTAATTTAGTCTTTCACTTAAGACCAAACAAAACTATACCAATTTAATTTGAAATCTTTTACGAACGTGAGTTAATGCTCCAAAATCCTTAAAGTTATTTTTTTAATTCTTTCAAAACAGAACTTTACAAAATCATCATCAATCATTCAAAACCAAGAACATGAGTTAATGCTTCAATATCTTTAAAGTCATTTTTTCAAAGTTTTTCAAAACAGAACTTTGCAAAATCATCTTCAATCTTTCAAAATTCAAGAACGTGAGCATTATGAGTAGAAAAATGCAACGTGATACATCATGTTACTGTAGTTTCAACAAATCCACGAGAGTTTTTTGAATTTTAGCAACGGGGGAATTTTACAATTCTAACGAAGTACGGTATAACTTTTTCCAAAAATATAATACGAATTTTCCCTACTCTAGGTATGTTAAGGCTAAGGTCTTCCTTCATTTTGTCATGATCTTGTCATAATACAAGTTTGATACCGAAGCATAAAGAAAATTTTATATCCCGAAATTTATGTATATTTTGCTAGTCTCGCAAATTATGTATATTTTCCTAGTTTTGTTAGTTACAATATTCTACTTATCGGGACTTCATATTCACTTGAGTATTTCATTCTTCTAGTCAAGAGAGAAGAGAGTTTATATATATAGTATTAAAGTATTTTCATTACCATCGAGCTATAATCAATGGGCAGGCTCTTATTGGGCAACCTCTGATTAGATGGTAAGTTATATACCGAGCCTACTATGGCCGAGCGCTTATGAACGAGCCCAGTTGGTCGAGATACAGAGCCTACTATCGCCGAGAGCCTATGAGTAAGCTTACTACGGCAGAGCAGTTATATATATATCGAGCCTACTATGGCCGAGCGCTTATGAGTGAGCCTAGTTGGTCGAGATACAAAACCTAGTATGGCCAAGCGCCTATGAGCGAGCCTACTACGGCAGAGTAGTTATATATATGCCGAGCCTTATAGGGCCGGACAGCTATTTTACTTACTATATTAAGAGAGTTGAGTCAGTATCAGCAGGTAAGCCTATCTTCATATTATCTTTGACTTCCAGCTACTTGCAGTTATTATATTATTAATGCAGTTTCAGCTTTCAGTAATTTGCCTTACATACTCAGTACATTATTTTGTACTGACATCCCTTATCTGGGGGCACTGTATTTCATGCGTGCATGTCAGACAGACAGGCAGGTAGGCCTCCTCAATTAAGTGTTGCCCGAGTTCAGCTTGATCGGTAAGCTCCATGCCATTCGGAGTTTTCGGGTCTAGAGCCTTATGTACATCTTGTATTTATATGTATATATGTTATGAGTAGGTCGGGGAGCTATTCCGATCATAGTATATCCATCAGTAGAGGCTTGTATACATATCCTGTCAGTCAGTGCAATATGTTGGGCTTGCAGGCCTTGTATGTGTATTTGGTTGGTTAGTCAGCATTCACAGTTATCTTGCAATGTGGCCCATGGACAAAAGTATGCCATCATATGTTCAGAGTCCCTTAGTTGCAAGTTAGTACACAAGGATAGGTGAGGCACTGGGTGCCAGTCTCGCCCCCCCTCCTCCAGGATTAGGGGATGACAAAAGTAGTATCAGAACAGTTTTGTCCTAGGGAATCTACAAGCCGTGTCTAGTAGAGTCTTGTTTATGGGTGTGTCGTGTATCACACTTATAAGCAGGAGGCTACAAGATATTTAGGATTGTCACTCTTTCTTCTTACTCTAGATCGCGTGGTAGAGCTCACTTATAAGAATTCAAACTCTGAATTTTTTTTATTTTATTCGTAATAAAATGATACCTACATCCAAAATGAAGGTTGGAAAGAGAGATAGTCGTGGACGAGCTGAGTCAGAGGAATTGAACTTTTGTATGATGCCTACAATAAGTAAATGTGAGGCCTTTAGCAGATCATAAGTGTACTGAAAGGTGTAAGCTTCCTGATAAGAATCCTTAAGGCAAGAATGTCTATCCATCTTTATGGTGAAAGATAATGAGAGATTAAGAAGATAAATATAAGTTTCAAAAAGCAAAAGAAGCAAGATGAAGAAGGGTATGAGGTTCCCAGTTATTGAAGGTTAACATCATTTATAATTTAGGCAGAGGAACATAAGCTTTTTGAGTTATACTCAATAGTAACAGGGGTATATACAATTGATCGCACTCATTCCAGATATACCCTTTGAGGGTTAATAGAAGTAGTATAAGAATATATGATGGATGAATTGTTTGTGTCAGTTGACATTTCCGAAGGATATTGCAAATGCATTAATAGATCTCCTTGTGAGACACACAGATGGTACACTTTAAAATAGTGCAGCCAGATATGAGTACTACAAAGACATGCACTATAAGCCATGAAGGGATACATATTACCTTAGTGAGGCTCGCGTCCCTAGTAAAGTAAGAACGTTAAGCAACTTGAATAGCCATTGGATGGAGCAAAGGGAAGCTAAAGGCAAAAGAATGTCTTCTTCGAGTTTTCAGAATAAAGTGATTGACAGAAATGTTAGCAAGAAAATAAGAAGAGAGTTAATGAAGCATTATGAGTAAGATGTGATACATGGATGACAACGGTAGATCAAAAAATGACAATATTACAGAGTTTATAGTCAAGTGAAGGGAAATACAAGAGGTGACAAGCCTTGTGACAACAAAAGAATATAGGCCATAACGTCATATCATCACTTTGAGAAATACGTTTGTGACTCTAACACGACTACCAGAAGGAAAAGTTAGACCCCATAATAATTGAAATTAGTGTGGATTGGTGAACAAGATAAACTAAACATGAATTAGGAACTGAATGATTTGATAATGATTGGCATCACAAAAATTTTAGATTGCATTCCGGCAATAATACAATGGACGACAGAAGAATAACCTTTAAAGGTCATTCAGGAAGACGCTTCCCTAAAGCAAGCAATGTGAGCAAATTTAAGATTAAGTGACTGTATGTGCTAGTTACACTAAATGTCACCATCGCGAGTGAGGAAATTTTGTTATCCTTGGTACGGAAGGACTATCGCAAGGCGAGTAAGGATCATCGATGATGTGAAAGGATGCCAAAGATGAAAAGGTAAAACATCTATAGACAGGCCATCGTAGCTCCAACTCTTAGTACAACCCTAAAGGGTGGAATATGGAATGGTGTGGTATTAAGTCAGAATTATGTGGATCTAGTAACTATGGAATGATAAAGGAAGAATACTATAAGAATGAGAAAGGGATGAGATTGCACCTATTTAAATGTTACAGATATGCTATGACTCCAGAACATTATGTAAGCACGGCACCAAAAAAAGGAAGTAAGGGTTCCTGCTCGGGATGTTTTTGATAAATAAGGAGCTAGTAAGATAAAGGAAATAACCCAAGAAAGATTACGCGGAATATGGATACGAGAAAGGGCCAATGATTAGTTAATAGTTGATTAAGGAAGAGCCTAGTTATGGCTAAATAAGAGGTTACAGACGAGTCAGCAGATCGTGCAATAAAAACTGAGTGGACCCCAACATGGAGAATTCAGCCTCACAGCATGACATTATAAATACTTGAGATATATTCATATGGGGAAGTTAAAAAGGTACCGTACAAGTGCTACAGAAATAAAAGAGAGTGTCATTGGGAAGATAGTCAAAATATCAGCTCAGAAGCAACCCCAAACTCCAGGGCGTAAAGGTAAGTAACTACGAATATGAGTTGCACAAAAATTCTGGCATGTGTGGGAACTAGGATGAGTTAAGCATGCACGCAACAAGGGGCAGAAAGACCAGGAAAAGTAATTACACACGTTTAAAGAAAGTTGAGATGGAACGAAAGGAATTATTCGATCAATGATCCAGAGTTGGTTATGTTATGAACGCACTTAAGGGTTTGGAGTTATATACATACAGCATATACAGCCGTAGAAAATTTTGGTATACGTTAAGAGAAAATATTGAGCCAGTGCATAGACAAAGGATTGAATTATTAGAAGATTGTATCATGGATATTCCATAACGCCCATGAAAGGATAAGGTAATAACTAATACCATGAGCCACAGATCGGAAGATAGCTCAAGCCTACATAATGATTGATCAGAAGGAAGAGGAAACTAAAAGAGTTACATCAACGAAGTGAATCAGGAAATCCGATTATTGGACCTAGAAGTTATAGGAATCATGGTTGAGAACATAACAGAATCACTCTTAATATTAGAGGTGGAAGAGAGATAGCACAATAACTATATTCTATAATAGCTCTACGAGAAAGCCAGTTAGAAGAAGTACCAGCCTCATAAGAAGTCAGTATGGAGCTCCCACCAGATTATATAGGCACCAAAGGTGCAAGTATTATAATAGAGCTTCAAATGGTGGATGTGATTTATACATATGTGGGAGGAAGGTTATGAAGAAAAGATAGAATAATGTAAGGTGATATTTTAAAGTAAGTAAGGTAAAGGTGAACAACGTACAAAATACTCAAGTATAGAAGGACGAGAGTGGTCCATAATTTAGGTAAAAGACTAGAACTGTTGGGATTCAGTATCCAGGAATGATAGTAGCGTCATTAGTGGCATACCTTCCAGCCTATGGTTTCTAAGTATCAAAAGGATTAATTAGAGAGTAAAAGGAGAGTTAGAGACGATGTGATATCTTGCTTGATGTTCCAGAAAAGCATAAGGGAATCGATCGCAAGTTAAAGTATAATAGAACAACAAGGTTTTAGAAAGACAAGAGTAAGGATAAGAAGAAGGCATGTGAGAAGGTGACGACCATGGATAAGTTGTTGGGATAAAAACCCGTATAAACAAAGGAGGTGATGGTCCCTCTAAGTTATAGAAAGCTCAATATAGCCTGAATAAACTCAAAGGAGTCTAAGACTAGTAGCATTTAGAAAAGATGGAATGTTACCTGAGGGTGTAATTGTGATAGATAAAGGACGATGTTTGGGCCTTTGGTTGAGTAATGATTTCATGAAGTGTACAGAATTAAAATACCCACATAAGGTAAACCACATTGGGATTCTATGAAAACTGGTTATGGAAGAATGGTATAGTATTACCCCTAGGTGGATCAATTTAAATATTCCAGATGTCCCCGATGAGATGCGAGCCCTAGCGTCGGTGTTACATAAAAGATCAAGTTATCAGTGGTAGATGATGAATAAACATTAAGGTAAATCAACAATAGATGGATAAAAGTTTAACAGTATGATCTGAAATTAGACCATCAGTCTTAAGGATAAACAACGAGAGTAACCTGGAGTTGGTTGCAGACCTCAGTAACGATAAATCAAAGTAAGAGTTATGATATAGTATGACTTACCGAAGTGCAGTAAAGTCATATGGATGGATAACCAGGTAAATAAAATAAGATATATCCATATTCGCAAGTTCTACAAAGTACCGAACGAGGAACTTCAGTACACCTATAGATGCCCAAAGAGATATCATATTAAGCATTGTAAATATTTACAAAGTAAGGCCTAGAGATTGGCTAAAAGCTTAAAGGAAAAAGGAATAATGAATCACATAATGAGTACTACAAAGCCAGGTTCATACAGGCTGCATGACAGGAGGTTACATCAATTGCAAGATTAGGAAGATTTCAACCACAGGTCATGATATGAGCAAAAAGACTAAAGGGGGGAATACCCTAGACTTTAGACTTATTAACAGAATAGTCGCCTAGATGGCAAGGAAAGTTCTAAGGTATTCGGAATATATAAGTTATGAAAATGATAAGTGTAGTAGTCAACATTCGAGGACAAATGTTCCAAAGAGGGGAATACTGTTACGCCCCGCAAAATTACGTCGATGTTATGCTCTGCAGTATTATATTACAATAATGTTACCCTCTGCAGTAATATATTACGGTGATGTTACGCTGCGCAGTATTAAGTTACGACTGTGTTGCACCCAGCAGTATTACATTACAGTGATCTTACACGTCACAATAATAAGTTGCGACAATATTGCACCCTGCAGTATTTTACATTGAATTTGTTGTAATGTAATTGACATCAGTCCAAGGAAAAGATTATTTGGGGATTATACGGATTATGCTATTTCACAAGTCATTAGTAAATTCATGAAGGTGAAAGGGGAACAAGTCAAAGAAAATGAATTTTGTCAAAGTTTGGCATTTTGGGATAAAATACGACTCCAGCTAAAATACTCGGTATTTATGGACTAGTACCATGCCAGGTACCATATGACCACGGTAGTATAAGGTATAAAGTAAATTAAAAATATACCATATGACCACGGTAGTATAAGGTATAAAGTAATTTAAAAATAAGTAGAATTTTAAGTAATTTGGGGTAAATATTTTTAATTATACAGGTAATTAATTAATTACCGGGTTACAGAATATTACCCAGTTAAATAATAAATAGATAAAGATTAATTATCCGACCCCCAACCCCACGTGGCAGCCTACCACGATACAAGGAATGACATAGTCATTCCTTGCTAGGTGTCATGAAGATACCACTTCCAAGACTTGACTAATCAAGTCTTTCACTTAAATTTCAACAAATCCACGAGAGTTTTTAGAATTTTAGCAACGGGGGAATTTTACGGTTTTAATGAAGTACGGTGTAATTTTTTCCAAGGATATCATACGGATTTTCCCTATTCTAGGTATGTTAAGGCTAAGCTCTTCCTTTATTTGGCATGATGTTGTCATTACACAAGTTTGAAAACAAGCATAAAGAAAAATTCATATCCCGAAATTTACGTATATTTTGCTAGTCTCGCAAATTACGTATATTTTTTTAGTTTTGTTAGTTACAATATTCTACTTATCGGGACTTCATATTCATTTGAGTATTTCATTATTCCAGTCAAGAGAGCAGAGAGTTTATATATACAATATTAAAGTATTTTAATTACCATCGAGCTATAATCGATGGGCAGGCCCCTATTGGGCAACCTCTGATCAGATGGTAAGTTATATACTGAGCGTACTGTGGCCGAGCGCTTATGAGCGAGCCCAGTTGGTCGAGATATAGAGACTAGTATGGTCGAGCGCCTATGAGCGAGCCTACTATGTCAAAGTAGTTATATATATACCGAGCCTACTATGGTCGAGCGCTTTTGAGCGAGACCATTTGGTCAATATATAGAGCCTAGTATGGTGGAGTGCCTATGAGAGAGCCTACTACAGCAGAGCAGTTATATATACTGAGCCTTATAGGGCTGGACAACTATTATACTTACTAGATTAAGGGAGTTGAGTCAGTATCAGCAGGTAAGCATATCTTCAGATTATCTTTGACTTTCAGCTACTTACAGTTATTATATTATCAGTTCAGTTTCAGCTTTCAGTATATTTTCTTACATACTCAGTGTATTATTTTGTGGGGGCGCTGCATTTCATGTGTGCAGGTCAGACACATAGATGGGTAGGCCTCCTCAATAAGTGTTGCCCGAGTTCAGCTTGATTGGCAAGCTCCATGCCTTTTGGAGCTTCCGGGTCTAAAGCCTTATGTATATATGTTATGAGTAGGTCGGGGAGCTGTTCCGATCATAGTATATCCATCAGTAGAGGCTTGTAGACATATCCTGTTAGTTAGTACAATATGTTGGGCTTGCATGACTTGTATGTATATTTGGTTGGTTTGTTAGCAGTAATAGTTATGATGGCCTTGTCGGCCAAGTTGTATATTGGCATTTAGTCAGCATTCACAGTATCTTGCAATGTGGCCCATGTCTAAAAGTATGACATCATATGTTTAGAGTCCCTTAGTTGCAAGTTAGTACGCAAGTATAGGTGAGGCACTAGGTGCCGGTCTCCGCCCCGGGCTCGGCAGGATCGGGTGGTGACACAAGGCATGATATCCAATCTGTGACCCCTTCTGCCATCTCGAACCTATTGACCCCTTTTACCAAACTCTTATATACAGCTTTTCCCTGTATATCCATAGTTCATGTACCGAGGACGATGTCACAGATGCTCAATCATCCACATATATAGTAACAAATTTCACCCTTCAAAAATATCTACCCCGGCTTTGCAAGTTGTGAGATCTCAAAATATTTTTTATACTATCATAGGTGCGAGGGTGCTCTTGGCATTGGTAATCAAAGTATTGACGACTCCGGCTACCCGTAAGTCAATATGCCATCCTTCTTGGGAAACACTAGAATACTTAAGAATGTCACCATGAAAGCGGAGCATCTATGCTCTTCCCACTTTGGTCGGTTCCCTTTTGCTACGGATTCTGCTTTCCGGGTTTTCAAATCCCCCTATATGTTCATACCGCTGGTATATAAAGTTCAAAATGGAAAACCCACCCGCCAAATCTGCATAGTGGACCTGCCTGCTTATTTTTAGTAAGTCCATAAACTTGTGAGGAGTGATGGCCCTTGGAGCGACCAGGTATTTATGTCTTAGATAGTCTGTACTCCCAGCATATCCCGTTATCTCCTCCAAAGTAGGTGTAAGTTCGAAGTCTAAGAAATGCAGAACGTTGTGAGCTGGGTCCCAAAATGTCACCAGTGCTTTTATTATGTTCCCCCTAGGCCTGATATTTAATAATCCGGTGAGTGCCCCCAAGTAATGGTCGACCATGTCCCGTCCTTCCTTTCCCAAATCTTCCCACCACATGTGTAGTTCCAACGGGATCTTGGTCATAACCTTTATTGGTAAGTTTTGACTCGTGCTCATTCTGCCCATTTAGATTAAGGTGATTGGTTTAAAACAAAGTGAAGTTTATTAAGAGGTCATTTTACAAAATTCAAAATTCAAGATTCAAATAAACACGGCCACTTTGCAAGTACAACCCTTCAACACTTCAAAAGGGAAGATTTTAGGGTTGTGTTTGCTAGGTGGCCAAAAATTGGCAAAGAAACCGTCGGTGGCTATTCTTGCAAAAATGCCTTCCGGCGCCCCGTCGAAATGTTCGACTATTTAGACAAAACAGCATCACCTACTTTATTTATGACAACAATGACGAGGTTGGCATATTTTTTAGGTTACTTTTTGCAAAAATGGGGTTGGACCCGATGAGGGTTGCCTACGTATCTCACATCCGGTGAGAATCAAACCCGCGTAGTTTGGTCAGTTTTGACGCAACAGAAAACATGAAGTATTTTGAAACAATTTTCCCTTCTTTTCTTTCTTTTTCTTTTATCCTTTTTTTTTCAAAATTTCGATAGAGTTTCGGTATATTTTGGACACTAGATTTTTCAAAGGCGAGTAATTATCTCTCTCATACCTCAATTTGATTTCTTTAAATTTTCTCCATATTCTAGAAATCGGTCAACATGCAAACCGAGGCAAATTATTGTACAAGTAGCACATAAGAATGCATTAGGATGGTCTTTTAATTTTCGGGTACACTTGTCCTAGACGGACCCAACCCTTGTGTTGAGTCCCCAAAGTCCAATGTACATGATGCAAACAAGCGTTCCTACTAGGGATCCGACATAAGGCTGCGTTATTCTAGGTTTAAACCCTGGGTGTATTGTTCTAGACCTGGTTTACCAGAGCGAACACCTCGAGCCCTCGAGCCGAGGAGAGGGCTACGTACCGGGAACCAAAAGGTCATCCGGCTTTGTAACTGATCCAATCCTCGTTCTAAATTTGGGTATGACATAACAGAAAAAAAGCCAAGCCAGCGTGCACTTCCTAGAAGATTAGAAGAGAGGGGTTTCGCATCAGTTTATAAACAGTTCAAATAATATCAAAGAGGTAAAAAGTGGCATTTAGCACATTAGGCCCAAACATGTAATAAAAAATCATATAATAAAAGCCAATTATAAAAGTTATTCTAAGCTCGAATTCTTGAACCCTGAACCGGAAGTTCTAGGTTTTAATCCCCAGCAGAGTCGCCAGAGCTGTCACACCTCCTTTTACCACCCGAAATGGGGTATAAGGGAGTTTTTTAAATTAAAGTGACATTAATCGAAATGAGATTATTTATTTAATTTTAGAGTCACTGTCACACCTCCTTTTTCAGTTTCTTAGCTCTCAAACACTGAACCATTTAGGATTAAAAACCAGTGTGTTTTTTACTCTCAAATTACTGAACTTTTAAATGTTAAAAATCTAGCCTAGATTCTCTGAAAAAATTGAAAGAGAACTGATTTTTCTTCTCCAAAAACCAGCCCCCTAAACTGTGTAAAACCCCTCCCATTTATAGCCAAACTTTTTATATTTATCTGCGAAACAGACCCTCCCCCAACTCTCAAAAGCACACCAACTATTATTAATTTATGCCCATCATCTCTACAACCCCACTAGAGTATGTTTTCCCTCCTTTTAATTCATCTATTCCCCAGTACCAAATGTCTTGTCCCCCACTATGTATTAAACAAAGCCTTATTTTAATATTATTAGTGCTTAGTGGACAGAGCACTCAAATTAATAATTTTTTAAAACTTTAAATCCCAAAATACCCCTGAAACTACTAAAATTACCATTCTACCCCATCAGCTATATCCAATCTTCCTAATCAACTAACCAAACTATAACAACTATAACCAAACTCAGTGATTAAACTAACACACTTCTAGATTAAACCTAAACAAGAACAAATGAACACTTCAACATACTGAATGAAAACAAACTGACTTCATATGCAAGAAATGATGAACAACGACAAGAAAAGAAACAACATAACATAATTAAGAAAATATAGAAACTAGAACGAGGCAAGATAATTAAAACAAGCAAGAAGAACTACAGACACATGAACTTGTACTGCTGCTCACTACGTTCGATCATGGAAATACGCAGCTCATTGATATCAGTTTAACCAAAAGACAAGATGAAAATAAAAAGGAAATGGACCTTCATTGTTGCCAAAATGGATTTCCCAAGTGATTGAATACAGAAAACTCTTTGAGCAGAGCTGTACAGCAAAGGCAAATACCGAACAAAAGCTTCAAGCTAATGTTCCAAGAAATTCGAGCAAATCTGGAACCAAGACCCCGTCAGAAACTCGAACTCGCAGACTGAAAATGAGTCATTGTCCTTTTTAATGGAGGGTTTTGAAGGTTTTGAGCCAGAGTTTCATGGCTGCTCAAGCATGATGACTGACAGAGTTTTTGGTTGTTTCTGTGAAGGCTGCTAGTCGACGACTGTGGAGCTGGAGTGGCAGACTGTTGGTGACTGGTTGACGAGTGACGACATTGGGTCTGTTGGTGGCGTTGGACGTCGATGGAGAAGGCTGGCCAGTGGTCTGCAGTGCAGCGATGGGCAGACTGGCTGGAGCTCGCGATGGAGGGTCGTTGGGCTGTAAGTTGTCGACGGGAGCTTGGAGATGGCAGTGGGGGTGGTGGCTATGGGGTCAGCTGGTCGTGGTCGGTGAAGGCGGATGAACGGGTGGTCATTGGTTTGAAGAAGAAGAAGGAGGGCAGCCATGAATGTCGAGGGAGCTGGAGGAGTCGTTTGGAGAAGATGAAGAGAAGAGGGGGCGGGTGTTTTTTTTAGGGTTTTTGCTAGTGGTTGGAAATGAAAATGAAGTGAAGAAAGGGGGGGGTCGTTTGGGCTATGGGGTAGACCGTGTCCGGGATGGGGTATGGGCTGGGTATTTGGGCTGTCTTGGACGGGTTTCAATTTCAAAGGGGAAGAAAAATTGTTTGGGATGATGGACTTTAAATTGATTTGGCCCAAATATGACTTAACACTCTTTTATTTTGCCTTTCTTTTTCTTAAATTAATAAAACTAAAAATTCCAAAAATCCTAAATTAACTTATAAGACTAGATTAATTTATAAAAGTACTAATTAACTTTTAATAATAATTAACACACACAATTAAATAAAATCACAAAACTTGGACATGAAATGCTAAAAATGCAAAAATACATTATTTTGTGATTTTCTTTCTCTTAAAAACAAAACATGGTTCAATTAATTCCTAAGTGCACAATTATATCTTAAATGTGCATGCAACATATATTTTTGTATTTTTAATTAATTAAAACAAGATAAACATTCACAGACAAAATACAAACAATTATCCACAGATGCCACGCAAATTCTTAAAATTGTACCTAAAGGACATTTGTTTTATTTTTTCTTTCGGAATAATTTCCGTGAAGAAAAACCACGTGCTCACAGCGGCCCCTCTTTGGCCGAAAACACTAAGGGTTTTCGTGCAAAGATAAAGTGAGTGGATACGAGCGATTTTTGCCCATTGGAATACTCCGTGTGAAGCATTTTTGAAAAGATTTAACCGAACCTTTGCTTCACAGGTTTCCTACATATCCCTGGCTAAAAGGGAATCAGGTTAATGTAGTTCGGGAAGTTTTGGTAGTTGGGACTACCATGGGACTGTCTTTTTGCTGTTACTGCTGCTGCTACTGCTTTTCGATCTCCTTATTACATCGTGCTAAAAGAAAAACAAGAAGCTAGACTAAACTAGGGATTACAACATCTTATCTATCTTCAAACTTGCTCTTGTAGTCTTCCTTCTGATTTCTGCAGCGGAATTTATGCTGGGGATATTTTGTTGTAACCCTCCGCTTTACTGACTCTTGACTTGAAATTGAGTGTAGTCCTCTGTTCTACAGGCAGGATCGTGACTTCAAACTCGAAATTTATTCCTCTGTTCTACAGGTGGGCTCCTGACTTCATTTTGAAATGTACTCCTCTGTTCTACAGGCGGGCTCCTGACTCTATCTTGACTTTAAAAGATAATACGACCTCGATTCTCCAGGCGGGCTCCTGACTTCAACGGCAATTTAAAGATAATGCAGCCTCCATTCTCCAGGCGGGCTCCTGACTTCAACTGCAATTTAAAGATAATGCAGCCTCCATTCTCCAGGTGTTGGTCCTGACCTCAACAATTTCTTAAAAACATAACATCTCCATTCTCCAGGCGGGCTCCTGACTTCAACTACAACTTGAAAATACAACACCTCCATTCTTCAGGCGGTCTCCTGACTTCAACTATTTCGTAAAATATAATACCTCGATTCTCCAGGCGGGCTCCTGACTTCAACTACTTCTTAAAAGATAATACGGCCTCCATTCTCCAGGCGGGCTCCTAACTTCAACTATTTCGTAAAATATAATACCTACATTCTCCAGGCTGGCTCCTGACTTCAACTACTTCTTAAAATATAACACCTCCATTCTCCAGGCGAGCTCCTGGCTTCAATTATGACTTAAAATATAATACGGCCTCTATTCTGCAGGCTGGCTCCTGACTTCAACAACAATTTTAAAATATAACACCTCCATTTTTCTGGCGGGCTTCTGACTTCGACTTCAACTCAAATATATAACACCTCCATTGTCCAGGCGGGCTCCTGACTTCAATGAACCTTAAAATTATAACACCTCCGTTCTTCAGGCGGGCTCCTGACTCCTTTAACTTAAAATATAACAACCTCTGTTCTAACATGCGGGCTCCTGACTCCTTCAACTTAAAATATGATAACCTTCGTTAAACAAGCGGGCTCCTGACTTCTTCAACTTAAAACATAACAACCTCCGTTCTACAGGCGGGCTCCCGACTCCTTTAACTTGAATGATCTTCTTTCAGAACTGCTTCCCTCGAAACTAGTGTTTCATTCTTCTGAAAACTGCTGGGGGTAACACCGGTGTTTTATTCAAAAATATGGTATTTTCATCCTTCAAAGATTACTTCCCTTAAAGCTGGTGCTTTTCCTTCCACTGGAACTACTTCCCTTAAGACTTGTGTTATCTCTCTTCCTAAATTGCTTCCTTTAAACTTGTTTGGACTTCTTCCGAAAACTGTTGGGGATACCATTTTTCTCCAAACTTGTGTTATCTTGCTTCTTCCCCAAGTGGGTACCGGACTTCCAGAAAAATTTTCAAAATGAAAGAAAATTTTCTGCCCCAGTTTGACTATCTTTCTTGTATCATGATGTTTTTTCATCATCTATAACATTTCCTGTCCCTACTTTAAATCAAAGAAAAATTTGTTAGTTTAAAACGTGGCGAATGGTCGTGTCACTCCTACCAGGGATGGTTCTCTTTCTTCGTTCCCAGCTTTGTGTTCCATTACATCACCAAACCTTGCTGGGGATGAGATTATTTGTTGGGGATGATATTCCTGCTGGCGATCATATTCCTGCTGGGGATGGTTTTCCCCCTCTTCTTTCCCTGCTCCATATTGTCCGACCCTCTTGGAACTTGGTCGATAATCTGCAAAGGATGCTCTTGTTTCTTGACGATTCTTTATTCACCAATTGTTGCTTCCCACCTTTCTCCATACTCTCCCCGAAATCCTAGACCAATCCATCATTTGGTCTTGCAATGAACATCTTTCTCGTTCCATTGCATTATCTCTAGCCTGCCCTATCCACATTGTGTTTTTGCACCATCCTTGCAACTGGTAATAAGCTCTGAAAATCCTTTTCAAAAACAAACTGCTGGGAAGATAAAGTCTTTAAAAATAAAAATGATGAATTCCAAATAAAAGAAGAGTAGTTTTCTGAAAAATGGGGAGAAGAAAAAAGAAAAGAGCTTATCTGAATGGTACAACCGATCCCAATGATCACGTCGTGCATTTTGGATTAGCCAACCCAGTCTATTTATATCAATCAATCTTTCTGATGACCTTACTTGTTTGGGGATATGTAAGCGCCCAATTCTTTTGTCGACTCAACATCTTTGCACTGCTTGATGCCTTGACGGTTTCTTTCCGTCAATCTTATCTTGTTTGCCTCTTTTGACCCCTTGTCGCCTCATAGTGCCCTTCGAGGGGTTTTCACTAATAAGATTCTCTCATTTCCCTCAACTCCCGTCGCCTTATGGTGCCTGTGAAGGTTTTTACCGATAAGACTCTCTCGTTTTATTTCTATCAACTTCCGTCGCCTTATGGTGCCTGTGGAGGTTTTCACCGATAAGATTCTCTCATTTTATTTTACTTTTTTAGCTGGGGAGTGGAGTGTTACCGATATGACTCTCTCTACTGGGGATTCTTTCGGCTATCAATTCATTTCCGGCTTATGATCCTCTTCTCTGCTGGGGATCAGAGTGTTATTCCCGACTTCCATTTGCATGACTTGTCACTTCTCGGATACTGATCAGGAGGTCTTTTTTGGACATCAATATGGGTTTTTGTGTATGGCTAAAAGAAAAGAGGTATCAAAAGGTTCAAAATAATTTTGATGGGCAAATTATTACAACTCTTGGAATCAAACTTCCTTCTCAAAATTACAAACACAACTTCTTCCCCAGTTTCTTGCTTGGGGATTTTTATTTTTGTTACACTATGACCGAGTCGTGAGGCGCCTATGTATCCTTTTTAAGGAATTAGGTCAAACGTAGTTCCCAATTTCTTTGTTTTTCTTGTGACTTTTCTTTTGTCTTTATTATCCTTATTTTCTCTTCTCCTTTTCTTTCATTTTCATTACTGATTCTAAAAAAGGGGTATGAAAGAATAAATAAGGCTCAAAAGGGGAAGCAAAGGTGGAAGTGTTTGGATGGAAGAACAAATTGCCTCCGTTATTTCATTCTCCGATACCATGCCAAATGCAAACAAACAACAATTACAATTAAAAGAAATCATATATAATATCTCTTAACTGCGTCAGAATTGATAGCTATGTCGACGCATTTCCCTTCGATATCTGTTAAACATAAAGCGCCATTGGACAACACTCTGGTTACAATGAATGGCCCTTGCCAATTCAGGGCGAACTTGCCCTTTGCCTCAGCCTGATGTGGGAGGATGCGTTTCAGCACTTGCTGACCCACTTCAAACTTCCGAGGACGCACCTTTTCGTTGTATGCTCTTGCCATTCTCTTTTGATATAACTGGCCATGACACACAGCTGCCAATCTCTTTTCATCAATCAAGTTCAACAGCTCCAAACGGGTTTTGACCCACTCGTCATCATCAATCTCAGCCTCACTGACAATCCGAAGGGATGGAATTTCAACTTCTGCTGGTATCACTGCTTTGGTTCCGTATACCAACAAATAAGGAGTTGCACCTACTGAAGTACGAACAGTGGTGTGATAACCCAACAACGCAAATGGTAATTTTTCATGCCATCGCCTCGAACCTTCTACCATTTTCTGAACTATCTTCTTTATGTTTTTGTTGGCTTCCTCAACTGCTCCATTCGCCTTGGGACGATATGGGGTGGAATTTCAGTGTGTAATCTTGAACTGCTGACATACTTCTTTCATCAAACCGTTGTTAAGATTAGCACCATTTTCCGTGATGATCACTTTTGGGATCCCAAATCTACAGATGATGTGGGAATGAACAAAATCTACCACTGCCTTCTTGGTTACCGACTTGAAAGTTTTAGCTTCAACACACTTAGTGAAATAATCGATGGTCACCAGAATGAACCTATGACCGTTGGTAGCCGCCGACTCAATAGGTCCAATGATATCCATGCCCCAGGCAACAAATGGCCATGGTGCTGACATTGTATGCAATTCTGTCGGCAGAGAATGAATCGGATCTTCGTGTATCTGACACTAATGGCATTTCCGCACGAAACTGATACAATCACTCTCCATAGTGAGCCAATAGTACCCTGCTCGAAGAATCTTCTTCGCCAATACATATCCGGTCATATGTGGCCCACAAACTCCAGCATGTACCTCTGTCATAACTGTCGCGGATTGACTAGCATATATACATCTCAACAATCCCAAATCTGGTGTTCTTTTGTACAACACTCCTCCACTGAGGAAAAATCCATTTGCCAATCGCCGAATGGCTCTCTTTTGAGGTTCGGTGGCTTGCTCAGGGTATATCCCCATCCTGAGGTATTCCTTGACATCATAGAACCATGGTTCGCCATCCAGTTCTTCCTCTAACATGTTGCAATAAGCATGTTGATCACGAACCTGAATATGCAACGGGTCAACATGAATTTTGACTGGGTGGTGCAACATTGATGCTAAGGTGGACAAAGCATAGGCAATCTCATTATGAACTCTTAGGATGTGTCTGAACTCTACTGATCGAAATCGCTTGCTCATATCGTGCAAACATTGTCGATATGGTATAAGCTTCAAATCCCTTATTTCTCATTCACCCTGAATCTGATGCACCAGGAGGTCCAAGTCTCCCAAGACTAAGACGTCCTGGATATCCATGTCTGCAGCTAGCCATAGACCCAAAATGCATGCCTCATACTCAGCCATGTTGTTGGTACAATAGAAACGCAGCTGAGCCGTAACAGGATAATGATGTCCTGTTTCAGAAATAAGTACCGCTCCTATTCCAACTCCCTTCGCATTTGCGGCTCCATAAAAAAAAGCTTCCATCCTAGTTCCTTGGTCATTTACAACTCATCTATATGCATCACTTCTTCATCAGGAAAATACATCCTCAAGGGCTCGTATTCTTTATCAACAGGAATCTCAGCCAAGTGATCAGCCAATGCTTGGGCCTTCATGGCCGTCCTCGTCACATAGACGATGTCGAATTCTATGAGTAATATCTGCCATTTCGCCAATCTCCCTGTGGGCATAGGCTTCTGGAAAATATACTTCAGTGGATCCAAGCGTGAAATGAGATAAGTAGTATATGATGCCAGATAATGCTTCAATTTCTGGGCCACCCAAGTTAGGGCGCAACATGTCTTCTCGAGTTGAGTGTACTTAACCTCATAGCCTGTAAACTTCTTGCCGAGATAATAGATGGCTTGCTCCTTCCTTCTTGTAATGTCGTGTTACCCCAGTACGCAGCCAAACGAATTCTCCAGGACTATTAGATAAAGAATTAACGGTCTTTCCGGCTCAGGTGGAACCAACACAGATGGATTTGATAAATATCCTTTGATTTGGTCAAATGCTTCCTGACATTCTGCCGTCCATTCTACCGCAACATCTTTCTTCAGTAGCCGAAAAATGGGTTCACAAGTTGCTGTGATTTGTGCAATAAACCTGCTGATATAATTCAACCTTCCCAACAGACTCATTACTTCTGTCTTGTTCTTCGGCGGTGGCAAATCTTGGATGGATTTGATCTTTGACGGGTCCAACTAAATGCCTCGCCGACTGACGATGAATCCTAACTACTTTCCAGATGGAACACCAAATGCACATTTGGTCGGGTTGAGCTTAATATCGTACCTTCGAAGTATTTGGAAAAACTTCCTTAGGTCTGCTATGTGGTCTTCCTGATGATTGGATTTTATGATCACATCGTCCACGTATACCTCAATCTCTTTGTGTATCATGTCATGAAACACAGTAGTCATTGTTCTCATGTACGTTTCCCCAACATTCTTCCAACCAAATGGCGTTACCCGGTAGCAATAAGAACCCCACGACATAATGAAAGTCGTCTTTTCTGCATCTTCTTCATCCATCAGAATCTGATGATACCAGCATAGCAATCCACAAAAGACCTGATCTCACGTCCGTCACAATTATCAATCAAGATATGGATGTTGGGTAGTAGAAAGTTATCCTTTGGACTTGCCCTGTTCAGATTGCGGTAATCGACACACACCCTGATCTTCCCATCTTTTTTCGGCACTGGCACCACATTAGCCAACCAATCATGATATCGAGTGACCCGAATAACCTTTGCTTGCAGCTGCTTGGTTACTTCCTCTTTAATCTTCACACTCATGTCTATTTTGAACTTCCTCAATTTCTGCTTGACGGTAGGGCATACCGGGTTAATGGGCAATTTGTGAACCACTAAATCCGTGCTTAACCCCGACATGTCATCATACGACCATGCAAAAACGTCTTTGAACTCAATAAGTGCTTTGATTAGTTCTTCCCTGATATTTGGTGCAATGTGGATGCTAATTTTAGTTTCCCTGATATCATCTGCATCCCCTAAATTGATGGCTTCTGTGTCATTTAAGTTGGGCTTGGATTTCTCTTCAAACTGGCTTAACTCTCTGTTTATCTCTTCAAAGGCTTCGTCCTCATCGTATTCCGATTCATCATCATAATCAACCTATTGTACAATTAGTCCGGAATCAGATTGATTTTTTAGACTGGGTTGAAGATCCATTGTGCATGTCATGTCATTAGAACCAATATAAAGAGAACTGTTTAGAAAGAGAAAAGAAGAAAACAAAATAAGAAGAAAAAAACTTTCACTTTATTAAAATACGGGATAACAGAGTTTCACACTTTGCCGAATACAAAACAAAACTGGATTACAACCCTGGAATAATCCAAAAAAACAAGAAATAAAAATCAGAGCCCACTACCAAGACTCCCTCCGGGTAGGAAGGGGAGTAGACATCCAATTGTTGATATTTGCCCTAGGCCCCACAAACTGTACATCTAACCTACTGGACCCTTCTCCAGCCTCTATCATGTTGACATCGGCGAACAGCCTTTCAAAGCCCTCATTCAAATCTCCATCTGGCCCAATCAGTGGTCCGAGAACTTTCGGGACCGACAACTTTCTGATACCTGCTCTGACAAATGATCTGGATAGGCGCGGGACTGGCTTGGGAAGGATCCAGACTCTCTTCTTCAACTTGCAGACCTGTCTCACATCCGCCGTTGTAGGCTTGAACCCCAACCCAAAGGTCTCCAGATTTTTGGGCAAAGAAACCGGCTGAACAATACCCTGAAGATCAGCCCCTAAACCTTTGCCTGGCACAAACCCGCTCTTCAACATCTCCGAGGCTACCGTGACAGTTGCAGCTGCTATTTTGGGAAGTGGGATGCTTTCACCTTCGGGAACTTTGTCCACTAAAACCGTATCGAAAACCGGGTAAACCCACAGTCCCTTATCATCATCAGTTTCTATGAAGGGTATGATGGCATCCCTTATGGCGCTTGCTTTGTCTTCCCCATGTACTACGATCTCTTGCCTATCCCATTCGAATTTGACCATCTGATGTAATGTAGAAGGCACTGCTTTGGCGGCGTGGATCCAGGGTCGCCCCAACAAAAGATTATATGACACTGCCATGTCTAACACTTGAAACTCCATGGTGAACTCGACTGGACCAATTGTTAATTCAAGTATGATGTCACCCACTGTGTCTGTACCACCACCATCAAACCCTCGAACATAGATGTTGTTCTTATGAATCTTGTCACCATCGACCTTCAGTTTGTTCAATGTGGCCAAAGGACAGATATTGGCACTAGACCCATTATCAATCAGTACTCGAGTGACTACCGAGTCTTCACACTTCACGGTCAAATAAAGGGCTCTATTATGTTTTGTACCCTCCACGGGCAACTCGTCGTCTGAAAAAGTGACCCTGTTGACCTCGAAAATCTTGTTTGCTATTTTCTCCAGATGGTTCACAGACATCTTATCCGGAACATGGGCCTCGTTCAGAATTTTCATCAATACCTGACGGTGCTCGTCTGAATGGATCAACAACGATAACAATGAGATCTATGCCGGGGTCTTCCTCAACTGCTCCACAATGGAGTAATCTTGTGCCTTCATTTTCTCTAAAAATTCTTCCGCCTCTTCCTCGGTAACTGGATTCTTTGTTGCTACTGGATTGGCCCTTCTTAACTCTGCGGGAGAAAAACACCTTCCCGAACGAGTTAACCCCTGTACCTCACATATTTCCTCCACAATTTCCTTCCTCTTATGCATTACCATTACTTGACTGTAACTCCATAGCACAGCTTTCTCGCTGATTATCGGCAACTGCATTACTGGCCTGATAACAACTGGTCCTATGCATGCCCCCTTCACGGCTACTGGCTTGCTTGATATCCCTTGCACCGTTACTTTGACCGGCTTTGTATTCTTGGCAACATCAGATGAACTCTTCCTCATCACCACCACTATCTTGCCTTCTACCCTTCCCGACTGTACTACCGCTTTTCTACTAACCGACTTTTCCTTCAGACTGGCACGGATCATCATTACCGTCTGTGAGGGCTTCTTGAGCTTCCCTCCTTCGTGCACTAGTTCGATCATATGGGCTTCATGGTGTGCCGGCAACGAGTTCTTATTGATGTTAGGTGCCTCTGGCTCCTGGACCTCGATCATATTTGTGTCAATAAGATCTTGTACGACAATCTTCAACTTCCAACACTTCTCAGTATCATGCCCGGGAGCCCCCGAATAATATTCACAGCTTACCGAGTGGTCCAAATTTTTGGGAAGGGGATTTGGCAATTTGGGCTCCACAGGACTCAATAGGCCTAACTGCCTTAATTTGTCGAACAGAGTAGTATATGTTTCTCCCAGCAGAGTGAATGTTCTATGCCTCTGCACCCTTTCATTCCTGAAAATCTGATTCCTACGGAAACCTGGTCCCGAAGGATTCCTGTAGGCCCTTGGAGGTGGATATGTATTTTGGGGAGCCAGTGCACGCCATTGCGGGCGATCCGGGGGCTGGGTGTAAGTTTGGGCGTGATGGACAGAGAAATGTAGCTCTTGTGGTAGGTAGTAGGGTTGTGGAGGGCCGTATGGAATGTGTGGGTAATTTGAGTGATGAGGTCTAGGTTGGTAGTGAAGGGGGGACCTCTGGATCTGGACCAAGTACCTCCCTCGACTGTTGCGACATTTTCCCTTTTCTTCTTTCCGAGCGCACCTCCCGTGCCGCTCTGGATGGCGTGATTGGTTGCTTTAATTGCCGAATAGCTTAGGATTTTGTTGGACTTGAGTCGCTCTTCAATCATACTGCCCATTTTTACTACTTTGTTGAATGACTTGCCAACTGACGTCACCAGGTGACCGAAGTAAGATGGCTCTAGAGTCTGTAGAAAGTAGTCCACCATTTCCCTCTCTCTCATCGGAGGATTGACTCTTGCCGCATGATCTCTCCAGCGGAATCCAAATTCTCGGAAGATTTCCCCGAGCTTCTTCTCAAGTTTCAGCAATGTGAGACGGCCGGGGACGATCTCAAGGTTGTACTGGAAGTGGCCTGCAAAGGCTTGTGCCAGATCGTCCCAGGTGTACCACCTGCTAGGATCCTGTCTTGTGTACCATTCCAGTGCAGACCCGCTTAGACTTTGACAAAAATGAGCAATCAACAACTCATCTTTTCCCCCGGCCCCTCTCATCTTACTGCAAAAACCTCGCATATGTGCCATTGGATCACCGTGCCCCTCGTATAGATCAAACTTTGGCATCTTGAACCCTGCCGGCAATTGAATGTCGGGGAATGGGAACAGATCTTTGTAAGCTACACTGACTTGGTTGCCTAACCCATGGATATTCCTGAAGGACTGCTCCAGGCTTTTAAACTTTCGAAGCACTTTGTCTTGCTCTGTGCTCTTAGCCGGCTTTCAGTCTCTACCGGGATCTCGAAGTGAGTATTATAAGTATGAGGCTCGGGTGCTTTGAAGTTTGGTTCAGGGGGGTAATATTGGTTATCGTGAGCCTGAAACAACGGCTCGCTGGATGATCTTTGCAGTGTGGCTGGTAGGGGTGCCACGAAAACAGGAACATTTGGTGGAAGAGGGTTCTGATTGGGTTGTGAAGCTTGGGGATCATAGGCATTCCTTCCCTGATAGTATTGGTGACTGGGGAAGCTTGTCGAAGGGCCGGGGGGAAGGTATTCGGGCGTGTGTCCTGGTGGGAGAGTGGGAGTAACGGGAGGGTTGGGCACTTTTTGTACCCTAGCTAAGGCCAACTGCATTTCTTTCATCTCCTGTCTCATCTTATCCATTTCCTCCTTCAGCATTTGATTCTCTGTCCTTTCATCCTCGATACTTTGGTCTGAACTAGTCATGCTTTTTAGTATGGGCCCTTTGGATCTTGTTTGGTAATGGTAATCTGCCAAAACATTCTAACAAACTAACTGGTTCAAAATCTCTAGAAAAACAACAAACTTGTTAGCGTTAGAGTTTAATACATATTGCAATATCACGTTGGGGGATGCAATGTTCCTAGGCAGTTTAACCATTTCTAACATGTCTTTGCTTCGACCGCATGCGTCATTCCGGCTTACTTTGTTTGTGCTTCGTTTAAGTGTTTATGAAACTTTATTTATCTCTCTTTTTATTTCTTTCTTTTTATTTCTTTTATTCACTTTGCCTTTTATCTTTTATTTTTAGTGGTGGTCGAATATTATGTGGATTGCCTACGTATCATGTCCCCGCATGAATCAGACCGTGCGTAGTTCTGCCACAAGTGCGGAAAATAAAGACACCATTTTTGGAGTTTTCAACCTTTACTAGCAAAACGTTTTATTACAAGGAAAAACATTTTTGAAAGGAAATTGACAGACTTGATACAGACTACAGACTTTATGCCAAAAAGGGAAATACAAACTCCGACGGACAACAAACTCTGAAGACAAGGAAAATACAGACTCAAACTATGAATGTTTCAGAGTTTTGAATTTTGGCGCCTGCGGGGCATCATTCGGCCTCGCCGCGGGCTTTGGTGCAAGGCCCCTTTGCAGTTCTTTCAAATCTTTCATGATCTGGTGGACATAAATCATTACTGAAGCAAAGAAGGTGGTACGGGACATATCCTCACAAGCTAGTCACTTTATGGTGATATATTGTCCGATATCATCGATTCTTCCCTTGATTCTGTCCTTTTCCATAAGCAATCGCTCTATTTATTGATTCCGCATCCCCAGCATTTGAGCGTTGTAAAGGAGTTGATCATGAAACTCATTCATCTGTTTCTCCATTCGGGCCATTAGATCATAGTAGCGCTTCCTATCTGCTCTGGCATCTCGGGCTTGTCTGAAGATCCGCTCTTTGAGAGTGGATATTGTTTCTCTCAAAATAGCGATGTTCCTTTCGTAGTCACTCTTCATTTGTTGCATAGACCGTGCTCCCTCTTCTTCCTTCTTTATCCATTTCACCCGGATTCTCGCTAGACCAGCTTTAGATTTTTCTAGGTCTTCTTGATACTTGAAGACTTTCTTCTTTAGACCGTTTATGAGCCTTTCATCAGTTTGGCTTCTCTTCGGGTTTCTGGTAGCTATTTTCATTTCCTAGATTTGATCTTTGAGGACCTCGTTTTCCTAAGCTAGTTTTCCCTTATCTCCCTCATCTGCAGCGATATGCAAATCTTTCGCAAATTTCAAATCTATAACTTGCTTCTCCAACTTGACTATTGTAACCCTGTACTCATGCTCTTTAGCCAACCAATCCCACTGTTCTTGCGACGCCTTGACGAATTCCTGGAGATGGGATATTTTAGCCGGCCTTTTGCGCTCAAGTTCTCTTATGTACCAAGCAAGGTATCCTGGCGCCACTTCTCCTTTGGCCTGATCCTGCACGCAAGTATCTGCTTTTAAATATTGGCATTCACTCCAGATCTGACGGACTCTTGCTTCAGGGAACTGTCCGTCAGGGCTAATCTCAATTACTTGAGCACTAAGATCTTCCTCCTATGGCACTGTTTGGCATCTCCCGAGTTGTCTCAAAACCCGATATGGCGCGTAAGGCTGAATGCTCTTGAGCCCCATCAATATAAAGTGGGTCCTAGCTGCCGGCATATGGATGACCTCGTCAACGGGCAACCATCCTAGTGTCCACTGTATTTGGCTGGCGGTGAGGGTCTGAAAGAATGATGTCCACGCCGTAACTCCCTCGGGTAGATTGACCCCCTTGATTCTTATGTAGAACTCTTTTATGGAAGTTTTCTTCGAGGAACCATAACTCAAGAGCTGGGAGCGGTGGCAGAGATGCTCAGTCATCCATATTTGTAGCAACAAGTTACACCCATCGAAAAAGTTCCCTCTGGCTTTCCAGGCTGTGAGAGCTCGGAAGATATCACATACTATCATAGGTGCAAGAGTGCTTTTGTCTTGAATGAGCAAGGTACTGACGACCCCGGCTATTTTCGGATCAATGTTTCCGTCTTTCCTTGAAAATACCTAAAGGCCCAAAAAGGTTATCATAAAAGCCACTCGTCTATGCTCGTCCCATTTCTGACGGTTACTTTTTCTGTATAACTTGTTACCCGGGTTGTTGAATCCTCCGACATGACCGTATCTGTCGTATATGAAGCGCGGATTACAAAAACCTGCGGCCAAATCTGGGTTATGGACCGTCCTGGGTATCTTTAACGAATCTAAAAACCGATGCACAGTGACAGCTCTTGGAGCAACCAGGTATTTTTGCCACAACGGAACTTCAGCATTTCCGATGTACCCGGCTATTTCCTCCAAAGTTGGGGTGAGTTCAAAATCGGAGAAGTGGAAGACATTGTGTGTCGGGTCCCAGCAGGTGACCAAAGCTCTTATGATATCCCCCCGAGGCTGGATTTCCAATAAACCCGTAAGACCTTTTAGATATTTCTTGACATCAACTTGCCCTTCACCACCTAAATCATCCCACCATAGCCGCAACTTGAAAGAGATTTTAGTCATTATTGAAAAAGGTTCATTTTGCATCGTGCTCATCCTGCACATTTATTAATTTATTTGACTCAACCAATTGGCTATTTTTAATATTTCACAGATTAAAAGAAAGATCTGGTTCCGAACACGGCCTTTCAGCACTTCGGGAACGAAGATTTTGAGGCTGGGTGAGTCAACCGGTCAAAAATCCAAAAATGACTACAAGTGACCGTTTATGAAAAGTCAGCCTTCCGGCGTCCCTTTTGGGAACATTCGGCTATTTTGACAAAAACGGCGTCACCCGACTTATTTATGATGAAAATTAAAATATTTTTACATTTTGGTAAAGGGGAGGTTTGACCCGATGAGGGTTGCCTACGTATCCTGCACCCTGTGAGAATCAAACCGGCGTAGTTCGGGTAGAGAAAATAAACTTCTTTTGAAATCAAGACTCTTTTCAATGGAAAATAAAACAATTTTTTATAAACAAAACCCTTTTTTTTCTCAAAAATTCAACAGAGTTTCGACACTATTTGGACATTGATTTTTTTCAAAACAGGCGATTAACTACCTCTATCTCTCTTTCGTCAAAGTATTCAAAAGCTGGTCAGCATGCAAGTCCGAAGCAAACAAATGCACAGGTAGCAAGTTGGGTGCATCAGGATGGTCTTTTGTCGTTTTGGTACACCTGTCCTAGACCGATTCCAACCCCTGTGTTGAGCCTCCAAAGTCAAATGCACATGATGCAAACAAACGTTCCTACTAAGGATCCGGTATGAAGCTGAGTTATTCTAGGTTCGCAACCTGGGTGTTTGTTCTAGACTGTGTACCCAAGCGGACAACTCGAGTCGAGGAGGGGGCTACGTACTGGGGACCCGCGAGATCGTCCGGCTTTGTAACTTGTCCGACCTCTTTCTTATTTCAGGGTATGACACTAACAGAATAGGGAGTCTCAACCAGTAAGTACATCCCCGGAGGTGAGAAGAGAAGGGTTTCGTAGCAGTTTATATACAGTTCAGATAATATCAAAGCGATAAAAGCAACATTTTGCACATTTAAGCCAAAACATGTAATAAGATCAAATAATAAATGAAGCCAAATAATAACAATTATTCCAGGCTCGAATTCTTGAACCTTGAACCGGAGATTCTGGGTTCTGTCCCCAGCAGAGTTGCCAGAGCTGTCACACCTCCTTTTTCAATTTCTTAGCTCTCAAACACTGAACCTTTTAGGATTAAAAACCAGCCTGTTTTTTACTCTCAAATTACTGGACTTTTAAATGTTAAAAATCCAGCCTAGATTCTCTGAAAAAATTGAAAGAGAACTGATTTTTCTTCTCCAAAAACTAGCTCCCTAAACTGTGTAAAAACCCCTCCCATTTATAGCCAAACTTTTTCTATTTATCTGCAAAACAGACCCTCCCCCAACTCTCAAAAGCACCCTAACTATTATTAATTTATGCCCATCATCTCTATAACCCCACTAGAGTATGTTTTCCCTCCTTTTAATTCATTTGTTCCCCAGTACCAAATGTCTTGTCCCCCACTATGTATTAAACAAAGCCTTGTTTTAATATTATTAGTGCTTAGTGGACAGAGCACTAAAATTAATCATTTTTTAAAACTTTAAATCCCAAAATACCCCCTGAAACTACTGAAATTACCATTCTAGCCCATCAGCTATATCCAATCCTCCTAATCAATTAACCAAACTATAGCAGCTATAACCAATCTTAAGTGAGAAATCCTAACAATTGACTAATCAAATCATATGAGACTAACTCCCAATTGACAACACTTAGGAATCAGTTCATCATGGTCAGATTAATATCAACATTCAAGATCAGATTTATATCAGAACAACATTAAGATTCATCAAACTCAAATCACAATTTAAGCTTGAAACTCAATTCAGACCAAATATCATCGAAATAAAGATTCAGTGATTAAACTAACACGCTTCTAGATTAAACCTAAACAAGAACAAATGAACACTGTCAACATATTGAATGAAAACGAATTGCCTTCATATGCAAGAAATGATGAACAATGACAAGAATAGAAACAACATAACATAACTAAGAAAAGATAGAAACTAGAACGAGGCAAGATAATTAAAACAAGAAATAAGAACTACGGACTCATGAACTTGTACTGTTGCTCACTACGTTCGATCATGGAAATACGCAGCTCATTGATATCAATTTAACCAAAAGACAAGATGAAAATAAAAAGGAAATGGACCTTCATTGTTTCCAAAATGGATTTCCCAAGTGATTGAATACAGAAAACTCTTTGAGCAGAACTGTACAGCAAAGGCAAATACCGAACAAAAGCTTCAAGCTAATGTTCCAAGAAATTTAAGCAAATCTGGAACCAAGACCCCGTCGGAAACTCGAACTCGTAGACTGAAAATGAGTCATTGTCCTTTTTAATGGAGGGTTTTGAAGGTTTTGAGCCAGAGTTTCATGGTTGCTCGAGCATGATGACTGACGGAGTGTTTGGTCGTTTCTGTGAAGGCTGCTGGTCGACGACTGTGGAGCTGGAATGGAGGACTGTTGGTGACTGGTTGACGAGTGATGACGTTGGGTCTGTTGGTGGCGTTGGACGTCAATGGAGAAGGCTGGCCAGTGGTCAGCAGTGCAGCGACAGGCGGACTGGCTGGAGCTCGTGACTAGAGGGTCGTTGGGCTGTAGGTTGTCGACGGGAGCTTGGAGATGGCAGTGGGGGTGGTGGCTACGGGGTCAGCTGGTCGTGGTCAGTGAAGGTGGATGAACGGGTGGTCGTTGGTTCGAAGAAGAAGGAGGAGGGCAGCCATGGATGTCGAGGGAGTTGGAGGGGTCATTTGGAGAAGATGAAGAGAAGAGGGGGTGGGTGTTTTTTTAGGGTTTTTGCTAGGGGTTGGAAATGAAAATGAAGTGAAGAAAGGGGGGTGGTCGTTTGGGCTATGGGGCAGACCGGGTCGGGGATGGGGTATGGGCTGGGTATCTGGGCTGTCTTGGACATGTTTCAATTTCAAAGGGGAAGAAAAATTTTTTAGGATGATGGACTTTAAATTGATTTAGCCCAAATATGACTTAACACTCTTTTATTTTGCCTTTCTTTTTCTTAAACTAATAAAACTAAAAATTCCAAAAATCCTAAATTAACTTATAGGACTAGATTAATTTATAAAAGTACTAATTAACTTTTAATAACAATTAACACACACAATTAAATAAAATCACATAACTTGGACATGAAATGTTAAAAATGCAAAAATACATTATTTTGTGATTTTCTTTCTCTTAAAAACAAAACATGGTTCAATTAATTCATAAGTGCACAATTAAATCTTAAATGTGCATGCAACATATATTTTTGTATTTTTAATTAATTAAAACAAGATAAACATTCACAGACAAAATACAAACAATTATCCACATATGCCACGCAAATTCGTAAAATTTTACCTAAAGGACATTTGTTTTATTTTTTCTTTCGGGGTAATTTCCGTGAAGAAAAAATTACGTGCTCACAGCTGCCCCTCTTTGCCCGAAAACACGAAGGATTTTCGTGCAAAGATAAAGTGAGTGGATACGAGCGATTTTTGCTCGTTGGAATACTCCGTGTGAAGCATTTTTGAAAAGATTTAACCGAAACTTTGCTTCACAGGTTTCCTACATATCCCTGGCTAAAAGGGAATCAGGTTAATGTAGTTCGGGAAGTTTTGGTAGCTGGGACTACCATGGGACTGCATTTTTGCTGTTACTGCTGCTACATGTTGTTGCTACTGCTTTTCGATCTCCTTATTACACTGTGCTAAAGGAAAAACAAGAAGTTAGACTAAACTAGGGATTACAACATCTTATCTATCTTCAAACTTGCTATTGCAGTCTTCCTTCTGATTTCGGCAGCAGCATTTATGCTGGGGATATTTTGTTGTAACCCTCCGCTTTACTAACTCTTGACTTGAAATTGAGTGTAGTCCTCTATTCTACAGGCGGACTCCTGACTTCAAACTCGAAATTTATTCCTCTGTTCTACAGGCGGGCTCTTGACTTCATTTTGAAATGTACTCCTCTGTTCTACAGGCGGGCACCTGACTCCATCTTGACTTTAAAAGATAATACGGCCTCCATTCTCAAGGCAGGCTCCTGACTTCAACGGCAATTTAAAGATAATGCAACCTCCATTCTCCAAGCGGGCTCCTAACTTCAACGGCAATTTAAAGATAATGCAGCCTCCATTCTCCAGGCGGGCTCCTGGCCTCAACAATTTCTTAAAAACATCACACCTCCATTCTCCAGGCGGGCTCCTGACTTCAACTATAATTTGAAAATACAACACCTCCATTCTCCAGGCGTGCTTCTGACTTCAACTATTTCGTAAAATATAATACTTCCATTCTCCAGGCAGGCTCCTAACTTCAACTACTTCTTAAAAGATAATATGGCCTCCATTCTCCAGGTGGGCTCCTGACTTCAACTATTTCGTAAAATATAATACCTTCGTTCTCCAGGAAAGCCCCTGACTTCAACTACTTCTTAAAAGATAATACGACCTCCATTCTCCAGGCGGGCTCCTGACTTCAACTATTTCGTAAAATATAATACCTCCATTCTCCAGGCAGGCTCCTGACTTCAACTACTTCTTAAAATATAACACCTCCATTCTCCAGGCGGGCTCCTGACTTCACCAACTTCTTAAAAATATAACACCTTCATTCTCCAGGCGGGCTCCTAACTTCAATTATGACTTAAAATATAATACGACCTCCATTCTCCAGGCGGGCTCCTGACTTCAACAGCAATTTTAAAATATAACACCTCCATTTTTCACGCGGGCTCCTAACTTCGACTACAACTCAAAAATATAACACCTCCATTCTCCAGGCGGGCTCCTGACTTCAATGAACCTTAAAATTATAACACCTCCGTTCTTCAGGCGGGCTCCTGACTCCTTTAACTTAAAATATAACAACCTCCATTCTAACAGGCGGGCTCCTGACTCCTTCAACTTAAAATATGACAACCTCTGTTCTACAGGCGGGCTCCTGACTTCATCAACTTAAAACATAACAACCTCCGTTCTACAGGCGGGCTCCTGACTCCTTTAACTTGAATCATTTTCTTTCAAAACTGCTTCCCTCAAAACTGGTGTTTCATTCCTCTGAAAACTGTTGGGGGTAACACCGGTGTTTTATTCAAAAACATGTTATTTTCCTCCTTCAAAGACTACTTCCCTTAAAGTTGGTGCTTTTCCTTCCACTGGAACTACTTCCCTTAAGACTTGTGTTATCTCTCTTCCGAAATTGCTTCCTTTAAACTTGTTTGGTCTTCTTCCGAAAACTGCTGGGGATACCATTTTTCTCCAAACTTGTGTTATTTTGCTTCTTCCCCAAGTGGGTTTCGGGCTTCCAGAAAATGTTTCAAAATGAAAGAAAATTTTCTGCCCCAGTTTGACAATCTTTCTTGTATCATGATGTCTTTTCATCATCTATAACATTTCCTATCCCTGCTTTAAATCAAAGAAAAATTTTGTTAGTTTAAAACGTGGCGAATGGTCATGCCACTCCTGCCAGGGATGGTTTTCTCTTTCTCCTTTCCCAGCTTTGTGTTCCATTACATCACCAAAGCTTGCTGGGGATGAGATTATTTGTTGGGGATGATATTCCTGCTGGCGATCATATTCCTGCTGGGGATGGTTTTCCCCCTCTTCTTTCCCTGCTTCGTGTTGTCCGACCCTCTTGGAACTTGGTCGATAATCTACCAAGGATGCACTTGTTTCTTGACGATTCTTTATTCACCAATTGTTGCTTCCCACTTTTCTCCATACTCTCCCCGAAATCCTAGACCAATCCATCATTTGGTCTTGCAACGAATGTCTTTCTCGTTCCATTGCATTATCTTTGGCCCGTCTTATCCACATTGTGTTTTTGCACTAACTTGGCAACTGGTAATAAGCTCTGAAAATCCTTTTCAAAAACAAACTGCTAGGGAGATAAAGTCTTTAAAAATAAAAATGATGAATTCCAAATAAAAGAAGAGTAGTTTTCTGAAAAATGTTGGGGAGAAGAAAAAAGAAAAGAGCTTATCTGAATGGTACAACCGATCCCAATGATCACGTCGTGCATTTTGGATTAGCCAACCTAGTCTATTTATATCAATCAATCTTTCTGATGGCCTTACTTGGTTGGGGATATGTAAGCGCCCAATTCTTTTGTCGACTCAACATCTTTGCACTGCTTGATGCCTCGGCGGATTCTTTTCGTCAATCTTATCTTGTTTGCCTCTTTTGACCCTTTGTCGCCTCATAGTGCCCTTCGAGAGGTTTTCACTAATAAGACTCTCTCATTTCCCTCAACTCCCGTCGCCTTATGGTACCTGTGAAGGTTTTCACCGATAAGACTCTGTCGTTTTATTTCTCTCTACTTCCGTCGCTTTATGGTGCCTGTGGAGGTTTTCACCGATAAGACTCTCTCATATTATTTTACTTTTTCCAGTTGGGGATTGGAGTGTTACCGATATGACTCTCTCTGCTGGGGATTCTTTCGTCTATCAATTTATTTCCGGCTTATGATCCTCTTCTCTACTGGGGATCAGAGTGTTATACCCGACTTCCATTTGCATGACTTGACACTTCTCGGATACTGATCGGGAGGTCTTTTTTGGATATCAATATGGGCTTTTGTGTATGGCTAAAAGAAAAGAGGTATCAAAAGGTTCAAAATAATTTTGATAGGCAAATTATTACAACTCTTGGAATCAAACTTCCTTTCCAAAATTACAAACACAACTTCTGCCCCAGTTTCTTGCTTGGGGATTTTTATTTTTGTTACACTATGACTGAGCCGTGAGGCGCCTACGTATCCTTTTTGAGGAATCAGGTCAAACGTAGTTCCCAATTCCTTCGTTTTTCTTGTGACTTTACTTTTGTATTTATTATCCTTATTTTCTCTTCTCATTTTCTTTCATTTTCATTACTGATTCCAAAAGAGGGGTATGAAAGAATAAATAAGGCTCAAAAGGGGAAGCAAAGGTTGAAGTGTTTGAATGGAAGAACAAATTGCCTCCGTCATTTCATTCTCCGATATCATGCCAAATGCAAACAAACAACAATTACAATTAAAAGAAATCATACATAATATCTCTTAATTGCGTCAGAATTGATAGCCATGTCGGCGCATTTCCCTTCGATATCTGTTAAACATAAAGTGCCATTGGACAACACTCTGGTTACAATGAATGGCCCTTGCCAATTCGGGGCGAACTTGCCCCTTGCCTCAACCTGATGTGGGAGGATGCGTTTCAGCACTTGCTGGCCCACTTCAAACTTCCAGAGACGTACTTTTTTGTTGTATGCTCTTGCCATTCTCTTTTGATATAACTGGCCATGACACACAACTGTCAATCTCTTTTCATCAATCAAGTTCAACTTCTCCAAACGGGTTTTGACCCACTCGTCATCATCAATCTCAGCCTCAGCGACAATCCGAAGGGATGGAATTTCAACTTCTGCCGGTATCACTGCTTCGGTTCCTTATACCAACAAATAAGGAGTTGCACCGACTGAAGTACGAACAGTGGTGCGATAACCAAACAACGCAAATGGTAATTTTTCATGTCATCGCCTCGAACCTTCTACCATTTTCCGAAGTATCTTCTTTATGTTTTTGTTGGCTGCCTCAACTGCTCCATTCGCCTTGGGACGATATGGGGTGGAATTGCGGTGTGTAATCTTGAACTGCTGACATACTTCTTTCATCAAATCGCTGTTAAGATTAGCACCATTGTCTGTGATGATTACTTTTGGGATCCCAAATATACAGATGATATGGGAATGATCAAAATCTACCACTGCCTTCTTGGTTACTGACTTGAAAGGTTTAGCTTCAACCCACTTAGTGAAATAATCGATGGTCACCAGAATGAACCTATGACCATTGGTAGCCGCCGGCTCAATAAGTCCAATGACATCCATGCCCCAGGCAACAAATGGCCATGGTGCTGACATTGTATGCAATTCTGTCGGCGGAGAATGAATCAGATCTCCGTGTATCTGACACAGATGGCATTTTCGCACGAAACTGATACAATCCCGCTCCATAGTGAGCCAGTAGTACCCTGCTCGAAGAATCTTCTTCGCCAATACATATCCGCTCATATGTGGCCCACAAACTCCAGCATGTACCTCTGTCATAACTGTCGCGGCTTGACTAGCATCTATACATCTTAGAAATCCCAAATTTGGTGTTCTTTTGTACTACACTCCTCCACTGAGGAAAAATCCATTTGTCAGTCGCCGAATGGCTCTCTTTTGATCTCCAGTGGCCTACTCCGGGTATATCCCCATCCTAAGGTATTCCCTGACATCATAGAACCATGGTTCACCATCCAGTTCTTCCTCTAACATGTTGCAATAAGCATGCTGATCACGAACCTGAATATGCAACGGGTCAACATGAATTTTGTCTGGGTGGTGCAGCATTGATGCTAAGGTGGCCAAAGCATTGACAATCTCATTATGAACTCTTGGGATGTGTCTAAACTCCACTGATCGAAATTGCTTGCTCAGATCGTGCAAACATTGTCGATATGGTATGAGCTTCAAATTCCTTGTTTCCCATTCACCCTGAATCTGATGCATCAGGAGATTCAAGTCTCCCAAGACCAAGACATCCTGGACATCCATGTCTGCAGCTAGCCGTAGACCCAAAATGTATGCCTCATACTCAGCCATGTTGTTGGTTGTTGATACCCAATTTTTCTCTATGAATTTTTATTCTCAAAATACTTTCCAAATAGAATGTATATACATATACAAGCATCCCCAAAGGCTTTGGTATTTTTCCCAAATTTTTAATGATTTTTAAAACCAATTTATGGCCTATTTTGCACTATAAAATCCAATAATTATTCTCAAAACTTGTCATTTTGGTGAATAATTTATTTTATTCTCACATTTACACAAAAAAATAATTTACATAATTTTACAAGTCCATTTGGTATTTTAAGATAAAATTGCATAAAATTGCAACTTTAGCCTATTTCTCGATTTAATAGCAATTTTTATTACAAAATCAATATTAATATTTTTAAATTAATACCTACATATTATTTATCAACCCAATATTTTTAATTTGGTTTTAAAACATCCTTTACTATTTTTATAAAAATCAAAAGGGAAAACTGGCTATTGCAATCATAGCCTCAATTTCTTTCAATTATAGCCTATCTTGACCCCCCCCAGTTGAACCTCAATTTTGATCCCAACTCAGCCCAATTAGACGACCAAATTTTTACCCGACCCAAACCCAATTAATCTAACCCGCCCGCTTCCCATCTTTAAATCCTGGTCATTGATTGTTTTAATCAACGACCCTCGTTCTTTCTTTCCTTTTTTAATTCCGTTCAGCCCCTAACCCTAATTATTTCTCCAAAGTAGCCGCCCTCGAATTCTCTCATCCTCTCAAATGCTCTCTAACAATCAAAACCCTAGCCGCCTCTGTCATCGTCTCCGACTAGTTCTTACCGGAGTCCATGGCTTCTCAGGCTATGGACGGCCTGTGCTCTCTTCCCTTTACTATTTTTGGTACTGAAAGTGTTTACTCTTACTGAATTTATTTGGGTTATTGAACTTGCTTATTTTACTACTTCCTAAACTTCTATGGCATCTCTTCTCTCTTCTGAACTGGTTGAGTTTTAGTTTGCACTCTACTGCTTTCGATTGCTATGTATGTCTGTGTATTTCCTCAGGGAATTCTAAAAGAGTTCCCCAGGATTGTTGAGTTTGCCTTCTCTTTTTGTGTGTCCTACTCGGACTGAAACCCTATTCGGGGATTTTGCGAGCTTTTGGTTCTAGGGTTCTACTCTAGAAACCCTAGGCTCTCAAATTTGTGCTGAGTTCATAGACTGAACTGAAACTTGGTTTCCTTTTTTGCTTATGATTCTAAAACTATTTATGCCAATCTTTCTTTCTTGCTTGATACTAGCATGCTTATATACGAGGGTTTTGTTCTTTTTGAATTGATACTATTAGCTTGTGATTGATTTCAAACTCCTTTTACTGAGGTTCGATTGATTTGCTACTGATTTTTTACAACTTAGCCTCTTCCCTATTTTCCTGACTATGTTCATTCAAAGCTTTTAAAATTTCTGGCTGTTTGATTACTGTATTTTCCTTATTCTCTCAAAACCGTGTACTGTGGGTTCCTTGCCTTAAATAGACTATATGAACCTACCCTTTATTATGCTACGCTGAAAGGTTTTCATTATATTCCTTTCCTTAATTACCCACTCTCGTTTGAAATCAAATCCCTTTGACTAAGGGAGATTTTATTTGGTTGACTGAGATTTTATTTCCTTGCTTTCTTGTCAACTTGTTTTTGCACTATAAAAGCTCACAGCTCTCACAAGTTCTGACAGAGTTTTTTTACACAAACACTCGAGACGACACAAGTTCAATGCTTTCTCTACTACTGTTTTCTCTGCTTCTAATACTGAACACTTTGCTCTTCTTCTCTTTTACTGCCTGAAACATTCTTGAGTTCCTTTTGAACCCTCAAGTGTTTTTGTTGAAGACTTAAGTGTGCTCCTGCTGATTTCTGGCTGTTTGCTTACTCTGTTATTCTGCTGTTTATTTACTTTGCAACTGGTATGTCACTCTTAATTTAAATAATGCTCCTCCACTATGTGTTTACTTCTTAGTCTGTTATGTTCTTCTTTACTATGTTTCTGCAACTTTGTGGCTACTTTTCTTATGTGAATTCCCTCTCCTTTTTCCTCTTTGTATGAGAGTATGGTTCTAGCCATGACAGCACTCTGTTATTGCTGCCCATGACTTTGAACTGGGTTCTTTGAACTCCTTAACTCAAACCAATTCCCACTTCCCCTTTCCCCTTATGTGTGCTTTGAGCCTAAGACCTTGGTCTGGCAGTGTCCTAATCACTGTCCAGACCTTGGTCTGAGCTTCAATAGGTCTTGCTCTCATTTGTTTGGCTAAACAGGTTAGTCAGGGGGTGTGCCAGCCAGCCTTATGGTTAGGTATGACCACCAATCTGTTATGACTTCCCCAACCCCTTTTCACACTAACACTCATTCTTAGCAATTAAGTTCTGCCCCCCCTCTTGCAAGCCATGCTTTGGGACCCTTGAGTTCCCACTGAACTTGGATGCCTGAGGGCTGGCTCTTCCACACTACACTATTCTTTTAATGGTATCCTGGGTGTAAGCAATGCCGAGAATCCTTGAGATTCCTTGGAACTCTGAAACACTTTGGATAAGAGAAGGCTTTGGAAATCTGGATTCGGAATTGGTTAATCACATATTATTAGACATTAAGATTGAATTAGGTCCTCGGATGCAGCTGTTGGTCTTTGATGTATTTTTATCTTTTCTTTTGGTCTGTAATAACTTGTACAAACTCGGGGAATCTAGTAAAAGGGTGTGGGAGGGATTTTACTTTCCTGCATCAAAGGGTAGAAACCATGCTTTAGGGTTTTAATTCTTTTTAATGTTTCTGATCCAATCACATAGAAATCATGCCTATAGGAGACAATATTTAACTTTATGCAATCTTGCATATAGATATCATGCCTATAGGAATGTGCATGTTCACGATATTAGGCAAATTTGTAGGGTTAATCAAATCAGCATCTATTTACAAGTTTGTTAACATGGTTTAAAACAAATGACTCGTAGAGATCATGTCTATAGAATGTATTTAAAATCAATCTTGCCTCACTCGTCTAAAAGCATTAACGATTTCATTGACTAACGGACAAAAACCAGTGGTTCTCCGAACTATTGAGCCTCTTCTCAGATTAGTGCAACTCTTTCTAAAACCTAATCTTCTGGTAAACTTGCATGCTTTCTGAAACTTACTGCCTTTTCTGGTAGTTCGATGAATGATTTCCAACTCAGTTACATATCACTTTTCTGTATTTTATCATTTTTTAATAAGTTCTGCAGCTCGAACTCGTTTTCTTCTTAAACAATCTGCCTCTTTTGAAACTTGTTTAAAATTTCTCTTTCTCTACTAATCTGCAATTCAATGGTCTGTCTTCTGGGAACTATTCTACGTCGTTTTGTTAAGTCTGCGGCTTGCCTTTTCTTCAAAACTTTTCTATCTATTTTTCAAAAGAATCAGTAATCCCACTCGTGTTAATTAAGTGCCTTAATCTCTGACAATTGTATCCAAGTTGCCTAATGCAGACTTTCTGTCTAAATATATGTGTTGAACTAGTCCGCTCGCCGCTTAATTTGTAACTTAAGACCAAATCAGTATATGCTAAGACATGCTAAACTAAGTGTTTGTCTGATTTAAGGGGTTTATTTGAGCCTTGTTTGCTTGTTTACTCATCCCTTTATTTGATATTTGTTTTGAATGTCGAAACTAGAATTTTATCCTTTAAACTCCATAAAGGCCCCATCCCTTTCTTCCCTCTTAGGATTAGAAGTCCTAATACCCCGGGACTGATAGGTCGGGACGGGTATTAGCATGCAATAAGTAAACGAGACTAAACGCGCTTTAACACCTTAACGGGGTGGGAAGGGTAGATATGGATATGATGACTGGTGCGCTAATATCACGTGCGACCCCTCTTATGAGGAGTGATTGCTGGATATTGCATTGAAGTGATCCATATTAATCAATAAACCTAGGACCCATTTTCCCTTTACTTGTTAATTTTTTTTTTCCTTTTATGACTAATTTTCTAAACACTCTATTTCTTCAACTCTTAAGCTTGTTTGCTAAGCTATGTGAATCCCTTTGCTTGTTCTCTTACTTGTCTTCTTAAAGTCACAATTGTAGCATGGCCGGGAAACACACTAGTGGATCTTGAGGGGTGCCTAACACCTTCCCCTCGGGATAATTTCTAGCCGTTACCCTAATCTCTAGTCTCTTCATCTCAAACCCTTCTTAAAGTGTCCTAATGCACTATAATCATTAGGTGGCGACTCTTCAACTTACAAACCCAATTCTCGAAAGGGAATAAAGTTGTCCTCCCAATGTCATATACCCGATCTCTAACCCCACGGTTAGAGGAAAAGGGGGCGTCGACAGCATGGCGACTCTGTTGGGGATTTTCTTTAGGCTTTTACCATTGTATGTTGCTTGTGACTTTACTATCTCATTAATTACTTTAGTTACTATCTTTTATTCTTTCACTACGAAACTGACTTGGCTCTTCATGTCTTTTCTATCCTTTAACTGCTTTCCTTTACTGCTTTATTTCAATACTGTTGTAATTACTGCAATTATTGTAATCATTTATGAACGTGGAAATACATGGCAATGTGTTTCATTCTTGTAAACTACATCTTCAACATCATATTCCACTCGTGCCAAACAAACACCATAGCAACGCTTATAATGAGTGGTTGCGCCCTTCCGATATTATAAACCCCCCTAAATGTGGTAGAGGCATATTTGCGGTAAAACCAGTCAATCAACGGTGTAGTCGACGGTTCCGCGCCTTTCCCTCTTGAGTTGTCCGCTCACGGGTACCTTGTCTAGCACTTCAAAAACTAGAAACCATATTCCCTTGAAACTGCTCATGCATCATGGTCAACCCTATCCAAGTCAGTTATGTTGTCCACATAATGACTCCTTGAGATAGCCTAAACCAAAGTCCATCGGGTTTCCTGAAACCCAAACGGACACCTCCACGTTATGTGCATTTATTTGGAGAACTAAATGCCTTTTGCTAATTATTGATTCAAATAGTCGAGTCTGGTGGGGTTAAGGGCCTAACACTTTGTTTTGCAGAAAATGAGGCACGAGGTCCCCAGATTCGGTATGGTATCCAACATTCATCCAAGGCTGCTGAATTGGTGGGAAGATCTTCACTCCAGTGATCAAACCCTCGTCCGCAAGTACTTTGGGAATTTGCCCTCACTTTTGGAAAATCCAGCCCAACAACAAGATCATTGAGGCTGCCACTTTGTTTTGGGATAGTGATCGATCAGTGTTCCGCTTCGGAGACTTGGAAATGACCTTTTTGCTAGAAGAGATAGGGGGCCTAGCTGGTATCCCCTGGGAGACTCCGGGTTTGCTTATGCCGGAAAACCGCAAAAGTAGAGGATTTCTTAAGATGATGGGACTCGAGAAAAATCCCGACCTCTCTTGCTTGAAGGACTCCTACATACCATTTGACTTCTTGTACGAGAGATATGGCCACAACAAGTCCTATCGCACCTACATGGACGAGTATGCCCTCACTTCTTTGGGACACATACATAGAAGGGTATTTGTGTTCATGTTTTGCTTCTTGGGCATGATAATTTTCCCTATGAAGAAGGCTAGGATCCACACCAGACTAGCCATGGTGACCAAGAACTTAATGGAAGGAATCGACTGGCAGTCTTTCAGCATAGTGCCTATGATCATCGCTGAAATCTATCGAGCCTTGGGAAAGTGTCAACAAGGAGCCCCGCACTTTGAAGGGTGCAACTTGTTACTTCAACTTTGGCTCATAGAACACCTTCAGAAATGCGACTACTGACAGGAAATCATACGCAGGGATTGGGATGACCATATAGCTTTTCTTCACCCAAAGCGAATGAACTTTATGCCCAATATGTTTGCTCAGCCAAAAGATGCCAGTAGATGGGTAGAGTTGTTTGAGAATCTAAAAGAAGAGCATGTACAATGGATGTATGAGTGGTTCCCAACCGGGGAATTTATTGTTCGATCTCGGTATGCACCGTTCTTTATACTCATTGGCTTGAGAGGAACTTACCCTTATGTCCCTCTCCGAGCTATGAGACAAGCAGGGAGGAAACAAATCATACCAAAGGTCGACAAGATGAGTCACTTCAAAGCAGACTTCCAGGATGATAATGATAGCCCACACAGGTGTCAAGATCAGCACATGTGGCACTGCAAGCTTGTTTTGCGAAGGGAATCCCTCGAACCAGACAAGTATCATGTAGGATGTGTGCCGCACTATTTGGGTTGGTTGGAGGATAATCACATTGGTTTGGGCCACCCAGGGTTTGTCCATGGTCATAGGCTTATTGATGAAAAGACTGCATCAAAGGTTAAATACAATCAACTGCACAAAAGGATGCGAGAATGCGAGAACGAGCACCGGGAAATACAGGAAACCCACGAAAAGCTGATCAACGAGTGGAAGGATATGCCTGTCAACGCCAACAACTGGCTGGGGTATCTGGAACGAGGCTTAGTGGAATTGGAAGGTAAATTTCTAAAGAGGATCGACGATTGTCAGAATGCTGAGGGTAATGAAGGTGGGCACCTGGCCCGAGCTTACTTGCTGTTGGGACTGCGCGAGTTGGTGCAGCTGTACGACGAAGGCAAGAATACCGGATCTGGGGAAGGTCCGTCTGGGACCAAGTAGTTAGGAGTATTTTATTTTGCTTCTAATGATGTAATATGGCCGATGGTCACTAGTGACATTTTATTTTCCGTTATTTAGCGTCGCTTTGGAGTCATCTTATTTTTTATCAATAAAATGAGACATTCAGCATTATAAGTTCTCCGAGTTAATTTGTCGCTAGGCCTACCTCAGGCACAACGAGGCACCCAAATTAGGACGCGATTTATATTCTTGCACAATGTGTTTAAATATTGCAACATTTTCTTCTCACAACCCACACTAACTTGTTACTTTTTTTTCTTTTTTTTTATTCCCCTCCCCAAAGGTTAGTTCGTGCATTCTGGCACCATCAGCACACTCAACAAGATCCAAGGGCCCTCCACCTCCTCCTCCTCCGCATCCTACCAGAAACAGGAACAAAGGCAAAATGGGAGATACCAGTGCTAGAAAGGAAATCGAGGAAACCTCTCAGAACGCTTCAATCACTAAGGAAACTGCTGCTCATCTTGAGCAAACTTTGCTGAGATTTCGAGAAGAATTGGAACAAGTTCGAAACCTAGAAAGTCTGTCAATCACTTTTGCCGCTGCTGATGCCAACAACCTGAACCATACTACACCACCACCAGCACAAACCGCTCATACCCAAGCCTGCAACACCTGCAACAACACTCCACTACTCATTCCCGAACCACAAAACACCACAAAAGACCATAACACTCCTATCTTTGTGGACACTATGCCGCACTACAGTTAGCCAATCACAAGTGCAACCGAGTCAGATGACAAGAGTTCCCTCCTTCAGAATTTGGTCGCTGAGATCAAGAAGTTGACTAGCCGGGTTCAAGGTTTCGAAGGTAACAAAGGTGTCGAAGGGTTGAATTACGAAGATCGATGTGTTCAGTCAGATGTTGAGCTCCCGGAGGGGTACAAACCCCCAAGTTTGAGATGTTCGATGGTACAGGTGATCCAAGGGTCCACTTGAGAATGTATTGTGACAAGTTGGTAGGAGTCGGAAGGGATGAGAAAATCCGCATGAAGCTGTTCATGAGGAGTTTGAAGGGTGATGCTTTATCATGGTATATTAGCCAGGATGTAAAGAAATGGGCTAGTTGGGTGAACATGGCGTCTGACTTTATGGACTGGTTTATGTTCAACACTGAGAACGCACCAGATGTGTTCTATATCCAAAATCTCAAGAAGAAGCCCACAGAGACCTTTTGCGAATATGCTACTCGTTGGAGGTCAGAAGCTGTTAAGGTCAGACCGGCCTTGGAGGAAGAATAAATGAACAGGTTTTTCGTCCGTGCTCAGGATCCGCAATACTACGAGAGGCTGATGCTAATAGAGGGCCAAAAGTTCTCCAACATCATCAAGTTGGGAGAAAGGATTGAAGAAGGCATCAAAAATGGTATGGTCACTAACCTCAAGGCATTGCAAGCTACCAACAAGGCTTTACAATCTGGTGGCTCGTCGAAGAAAAAGGATGTAAATTCTGTAATGGTTGCACAAAGGAACAATTCCCCTATGAAGTACCAAACCTATCCCTCAGCCTCACTCACATATCAACCTTCCCTAAACTACCAAGCACCATCACCCACCTACCAAATTCCACCACCCGTTTACCAATCATCTCCACCTCCCGCATATCAATCCACTTTACCCAGATACTCTCAACCTGCACCTGTTTACCAAACCTATAATGCCCAACCCCCTCACTACCCATCACCTCCTACCCGCCAAAACTTTCCCCGACATAGACTAAACTTCGACCGTAAACCTCCCAGACAATATACCGCCATAGCCGAGCCAATTGACCAATTATATGAAAAACTCAAAGAAGTCGGTTACGTTACCCCTATTCCAGCTGTAACTCCAACAAATCCTTCCCAATGGATCAACCCGTGCGTACTATTCCGGCATGAAAGGTCATACCATTGACGAATGCCTCTCGTTGAAGGACAAGATTCAAACTCTAATCGACAATAAGGTTATCATAGAAAAGGAGCCTGCTCCTAATGTCCGCAACAACCCTCTGCCTGATCACAAAGGTGGGGACATTCACATGATCGAGATCGAAGATGATTGGGGCCACAAGGGATCAATAGGATTGATTGGTGAGGATGATGATGGATTGTTGTGTTATCTTCGAGGAGGAAGGGAAGAAAGGCCCTTCCATTCAAGCCGTGAACCGAGGGGAACACCTCACCAATTGGTCGGTCAGGACCACCAGTGCCCGGACATCTTCGGGGTAGCAAGGCTGAACGAGCATCATGCATCGCATCTTTATGTTCTTAGTTGCTTTTCCTTTCTGCATTGTCTTTACTTTCCAAAAGAGCTATGATGTCTCGAACGATTATGAATTTCAATCAAAGCATTTCAAATTCATTATATATTGCATTCTTATTACTTTTCTCTATCATTTACTTTGTTTTACACAGCGTTACTCTTACATATCTTGATGATGAACCAACAACTGTGACTTGCAACGAGGCAATGCAACAAATGGATGTAGATTCAGAAGAGGATGATATACTAGAAGAGGTTGTCAGAGAGGTCGAAAACTTTGAGAATAGGCCTAAGTCTAATCTAGATGAGACCGAAGTCGTTAATTTGGGTGATACTGAAAATGTCAAGGAAACACGTATCAACGCACATTTGTCGCCATCAGAAAAGAAAGAGTACACAGAGTTCCTAAAAGAGTATGAGGATATCTTTGCATGGTCTTATGACGATATGACGGGCCTCAGCACATCCATTGTAGCTCACAAGTTGCCAACAGATCCTACATGTCCGCCGGTAAAGCAGAAGCTCAGGAAGTTCAAGCCAGACATGAGTTTGAAGATTAAAGAAGAGGTTACTAAGAAAGTCAAAGCCAGGGTTCTCAGGGTGGTAGAATATCCGACATGGTTAGCCAACATCGTGTCGGTACCAAAAAAGGATGGAAAGGTTAGAGTCTGTGTCGACTACCGGGATCTCAACCGGGCCAGTCCTAAAGACAACTTTCCTTTGCCGAATATACACATCTTGATCGACAACTATGCCAAGCATGAGCTGCAGCCATTCGTTGATTGTTTCGCAGGGTACCATCAGATATGGATGGATGAAGAAGATGCAGAGAAAACGGCGTTTATCATGCCATGAGGGATGTAGTGTTATAGAATGATGCCGTTTGGATTGAAAAATGTTGGTGCTACCTACATGAGAGCCATGACTACCATATTTCATGACATGATACACAAAGAGATCAAGGTGTATATGTATGATGTCATCATCAAATCCAGGAAAGCTGCAGATCATATGGAAGACTTGCGAAAGTTCTTCAACAAGTTGAGAAGGTACAATTTGAAACTGAATCCCGCCAAGTGTGCATTCGGGGTTCCTGCTGGAAAATTATTGGGTTTCATTGTGAGTCGTCGAGGAATAGAATTGGATCCATCAAAGGTCAAAGCTATCCAAGAATTGCCGCCGCCAAAGAACAAGAAGGACGTGATGAGTTTCCCGGGAAGACTCAACTATATCAGCCGATTTATAGCTCAGTCTACTGTCATTTGCGAACCCATCTTCAAAATGCTGAAGAAGGATGGCGCCACTAAATGGACCGATGAATGTCAAAAGGCTTTTGACAGAATCAAGGAATACTTGTCTACACCGCCAGTCTTGGTTCTGCCTGAACCAGGGAGACCCCTCTTGCTCTATCTCGTAGTGTTGGATGGAGTATTTGGTTGTGTTTTGGGGCAACATGATGAAACAGGGAGAAAGGAGCAAGCCATCTACTATCTCAGTAAGAAGTTCACACTGTACGAGGCCCGGTATTCTCTTTTAGAATGCGCTTGTTGTGCTCTGATTTGGGACGCGCAGAAGTTGAGGCATTACTTATGTGCTTACACTACTTATCACATATCCAGAATGGACCCTCTAAAGTATATCTTCCAGAAGCCCATGCCCACTGGCAAGCTCGCCAAGTGGTAGATCCTACTAAGTATATCTTCCAGAAGCCCATGCCCACTAGCAAGCTCGCCAAGTGGTAGATCCTGCTAAGTGAATTCGACATTGTTTACATAACCCAGAAAGCAATCAAAGGGCAAGCCTTGGCGGACCATCTCGCCGAGAATCCTATAGACGGAGAATACGAGCCCCTAAAAACGTATTTTCCCAATGAAGATGTATCTTTCATAGGAGAAGATATTAAAGAATCCTATGATGGTTGGAGGTTGTTTTCGACAGAGCTGCAAATTTCAAAGGAGTTGGCATAGGATCAGTCCTAGTATTAGAAACCGGTCAGCATTACCCGGTATACGCCAAGCTCAGGTTCCCATGCACCAACAACATGGCCGAATATGAAGCCTGCATTCTAGGGATTCAACTGGCCATTGATATGAACATTCAGGAGTTACTAGTAATCGGAGACTCGGACCTACTCATACATCATGTTCGAGAAGAATGGGCAACAAAGAATCCCAAGATACTCCCTTATCTGCATCACATACAGGAATTGAGAAAGAGGTTCAGAAAGACGGAATTCCAGCATGTTCCCAAGGTACAGAATGAGTTCGTCGATGCACTTGCCACTTTGTCATCTATGATTCAGCATCCAGATACAAATTTCATTGACCCCATCCAGGTCAATATTCATGACCAACCAGCTTATTGTGCTCATTTTGAGGAAGAAGTCGACGGGAAACCATGGTTCCACGATATCAAAGAGTATTTGACCACAGGAGAATATCCAGAGCTTGCCAATGCTACCCAGAAATGCATGCTTCGGAGACTATCCAATAATTTCTTTCACAGCGGATCAATCCTGTACAGGAGGACTCCTGATTTGGGTTTACTAAGGTGTGTCGATGCAAGGGAAGCAACCAAGTTATTGAAGGAAGTACATTCAGGGACCTACGGATCGCACATGAATGGTTTTGTTTTAGCAAAGAAGATACTTTGAGCAGGATATTTCTGGATGACTATGGAAACAGACTGCATCCAATATGTCCGAAAGTGCCATCACTGTTAGATACATGCAGATATGATAAAAGTGCCTCCAAACGAGCTTAATGCAACAAGCTCACCATGGCCGTTCGCCGCTTAGGGAATGGATGTTATCAGTCCAATCGAGCCTACCACGTCAAACGGGCATAGGTTCATCTTGGTAGCAATTGATTATTTTACTAAATGGGTTGAAGTAGCATCATACAAAGTAGTTACCAAGAAGGTGGTAGCAGATTTCGTCCGCGACCGTATTGTTTGTCGGTACGGAACTCCAGAGTCAATCATCACCGACAACGGTTCCAATCTTAACAATGACCTGATGAAAATAATGTGTGAGACTTTCAAGATCAGACACAAGAACTCTACGGCTTATAGACCGCAGATGAATGGAGCCGTAGAAGTGGCCAACAAAAACATCAAGAAGATACTAAGGAAGATGATCGAGAGGCACAAACAATGGCATGAGAAGTTGCCATTCGCCTTATTGGGTTATCGTACCACAGTACGCACATCAACCGGGGAAACTCCCTACATGCTGGTTTATGGTACAGAGGCGGTCATTCCCGCTGAGGTAGAAATTCCATCATTAAGGATCATACAAGAAGCCGAGCTAGATGACTCAGAATGGGTAAAAGGTCGCTACGAGCAGTTAGCGCTCATAGATGGAAAGAGGATGAATGCAGTCTGTCATGGTCAGTTATACCAGAACAGAATGTCCAGAGCCTTCAACAAGAGAGTTAAACAAAGGAAGTTTACACCAGGACAGCTGGTGTTGAAAAAGATATTTCCACATCAAGACGAAGCCAAAGGGAAATTCTCTCCCAATTGGCAGGGTCCATACATGGTTCACTGAGTCCTAACCGGAGGAGCCCTTATTCTTGCAGAAATGGACGGAGAAGTCTGGCCGAAGCCGATCAACTCAGACGCAGTAAAGAGATACTACATTTGATCGTATGCTTTTCTTTATGATGTAATTTGAACTACGCCTGACCTGATTCCCGTTTAAGAGGGGATACGTAGGCAGCCCTATGGGTTCGGTCACATTTTAATAAAAATTCCATTTTCCCCGCTAGTGGAACTGGGGCAGAATTTTGAGGAGGATCCTCAAAATTCCGAAGTCAGTTTGTCGGCTTTCGCATCAACATCAACCCAGTAAACTGGGGCAGAATTTTGAGGAGGACCCTCAAAATTCTGGAATCGATCCGCTTTCAGTTATTCAGCACAACCGTCAGCAGCGCCAGCCCAGTGAACTGGGGTAGAATTTTGAGGAGGACCCACAAAATTTCGAAGCAAGCAAGGTTGTCGTATCTTGAACCACGTTGCAGTTGTTGGTTCATCCAAAATAAAATCATTTTTTTCAAAATATATATACTTACATTACATTTACTGAATCATGCATAAACATCATTTGCATCACCATCGTTTAGCAATGCTACCCCAATGATACGTAACGTCAGGAGCCAAGGGATACGAACTAACCTTCCCCCTCTACAGAACTCGCGATTTTTCTTTGGATGTAGGAACTCAAATCGCAAGGCAAAACGCATTCACTATTCAAAGTCGAAACCCTTGAAACAATCACTCAACCCACAAAGGTCTACTATCTACACCCAACATTCCCCAGCAGTCATGATATCGCAACCGCCTATCAGCTAAGAAATTGCTCCTTTACATTCCTGCACTGCATAAGGCTACTTATCTACCTTTCGAGACTAAGCTCTGTCTCCATCTGCATTCTTGTATAAGGCTACTTTTCTGCCTTCCGAGGTTAAGCTCTACCTCCATCATCACCTGCATAAGGCTACCTTATCTGCCTTTCGAGACTAAGCATTGTCTCCATCCGCATTTCCTGCATTGCATAAGGCTACCTTTCAGCCTTTCGAGGTTAAGCTCTACCTCCATCTGCATTTTGCATAAGGCTACTTATCTTCCTTTCGAGGTTAAGCTCTACCTCCATCCTACATAAGGCTACTTATCTGCCTTTCGAGACTAAGCTCTGTTTCCATCTGCATTCTTGCATAAGGCTACTTTCCTGCCTTCCGAGGTTAAGCTCTACCTCCATCATCACCTGCATAAAGCTACCTTATCTGCCTTTCGAGATTAAGCATTGTCTTCCTTTACATTCCTGCATTGCATAAGGCTACTTTCTGCCTTTCGAGACTAAGCTCTGTCTCCATCTGCATTCTTGCATAAGGCTACTTATCTGCCTTTCGAGGTTAAGCTCTACCTCCATCCTGCATAAGGCTACTTATCTGCCTTTCGAGACTAAGCTCTGTCTCCATCTGCATTCTTGCATAAGGCTACTTTTCTGCCTTCCGAGGTTAAGCTCTACCTCCATCATCACCTGCATAAGGCTACCTTATCTGCCTTTCGAGACTAAGCATTGTCTCCATCCGCATTTCCTGCATTGCATAAGGCTACCTTTCTGCCTTTCGAGGTTAAGCTCTACCTCCATCATCACCTGCATAAGGCTACTCTCTGCCTTTCGAGGTTAAGCTCTACCTCCATCCTGCATAAGGCTACTTATCTGCCTTCCGAGACTAAGCTCTGTCTCCATTCATATTGCATAAGGCTACTATCTACCTTCCGAGGTTAAGCTCTACCTCCATAAGGCTATTTATCTGCCTTCCGATACTATGCTCTGTCTCCATTTATATTTTGCAAAAGGCTATTCTCTGCCTTTCGAGGTTAAGCTCTACCTCCATATTGCATAAGGCTATCTATCTACCTTTCGAGACTAAGCTCTGTCTCCATCCTGCATGACTAAAATATCGCCACTTTATTTAAATTCTCGCTTCGGCTGAAATATCGCCACCTGCATTTAAATTCACGCCTTGGCTAAAAAATTGCCACTCTTTGCATTCATTCGGCTGAAAGACTGCCACCTTCTCATGGGCTGAAAAATCGCCAACTTATTCGAAGGCGTCATAGTTCGGAGGCACCATCTGCATAGCCCGAGAACACCATTTCATGGCCTGCGAATCTTTATTTTATGCTCTTCATGGCCCAGGACATCATAGTCTGAGGACGTCATCCTAACCGTCCAAAGACAGCATTCATGGTCCAACGGGAATTTGCATCATGTTTAAATTACGCACAATATGTGCATCTTCTCATCTACAGGTACACCAGCTTGCGAACGGTCATCTCAGCAGAAGCGATCCCTCTCCGGTTCTCCGCAATCTATTCGATTCCAGACACCCTCTCAGATCTAACCATCGCGTCCGTTTTTCGAATTTCCATCGGCATATTCTGTCAATGGTACCTGAACTACATATGGCCTAATTCCTGTAAAACTAGGGATATGTAGGCAGCTCGGAAGCCAAAGCGTGGTCCAAATCCGTTTACAATTGCCGTCTCCGGTCAAAATTGGCCATCTTATCTTTACCCGACAACTCTTTCATCCTCCCCAGGTAAATAGGGGCAGCTGTTGATACCCAATTTTTCCCTATGAATTTTTATGCTCAAAATACTTTCCAAATAGCATGTATATACATATACAAGCATCCCCAAAGGCTTTGGTATTTTTCCCAAATTTTTAAAGATTTTTAAAACCAATTTATGGCCTATTTTGCACTATAAAATCCAATAATTATTCCCAAAACTTGTCATTTTGTTGAATAATTTATTTTATTCTCACATTTACACAAAAAAATAATTTACATGATTTTTACATAATTTTACAAGTCCATTTGGTATTTTAAGCTAAAATTGCATAAAATTGCAACTTTAGCCTATTTCTCGATTTAATAGCAATTTTTATTACAAAATCAATCCTAATATTTTTAAATTAATACCTACATATTGTTTATCAACCCAGTATTTTTAATTTGGTTTTAAAACATCCTTTACTATTTTTATAAAAATCAAAAGGGAAAACTGGCTATTGCAATCACGGCCTCAATTTCTTTCAATTATAGCCTATCTTGACCCCCCAATTGAAACTCAATTTTGACCCCAACTCAGCCCAATTAGACGACCCAATTTTTACCCAACCCAAACACAATTAATCTAACCCGCCCGCTTCCCATCTTTAAATCCTGGTCGTTGATTATTTTAATCAACGGCCCTCGTTCTTGCTTTCCTTTTTTAATTCTGCCCCAGCCCCTAACCCTAATCATTTCTCCAAAGTATCCTATGCTCTCTAACACTCGAAACCCTAGCCGCCTCTGTCGTCGTCTCCGACTAGTTCTTACCGGAGTCCATGGCTTCTCAGGCCATGGACGGCCTGTGATCTCTTCCCTTCACTCCTAAACCATGATTATTCAAGGTTCTTCGAGGATACGATCTTCAACAGGCTTGTTCAGGTCCTCCGCCGACCTGAGTTCCTTTGGTTTCTCCGGCCCCGTTCCGGCATGTTCGAGCTATGACAAGGCTTAGCATGGCCCAGACTCGTTCAGAGACCAAACCATTCTAGGCCTTCTCCTCTCTAGGGTTTTCGAGAAACCCTAAAAATCTTGATTCAAGGTTTTTCTTTCCTTATTTTCTTAGATATGTGCAGATCTATGCTCTATTCGATGTTTTAACGATTTCCCCTAATTTTCCCTTTTTAAAATTAGTCTGTTCAAATTAGGGTTTTCAAAAATTCCCAAAACGATTCTTCTTCTTCTTCTTTCTTTATGTGAATTTGTGTGTTCATTCCATGCTTTAGGGGGTTTTCGTTTGTTTCTTATGATTTGTTGTTAATATGCATGTCTCTCTGCCTTTGTTCTATTACTGCTTCTACTGATTTTTCTATAAGCATGTTTATACGCCTATCTTGCCTGTCCCTTTACTATTTCTGGTACTGAAAGTGTTTACACTTAACTGGATTTATTTAGGCTATTGAACTTGCTTTTTTTACTACTTCCAAAATTTCTATGGCATTTGTTCTCTCTTCTGAACTGGTTGAGTTTTAGTTTGCACTCTACTGCTTTCGATTGCTACGTATGTCTGTGTATTTCCTCAGGGAATTCTGAAAGAGTTCCCCAGGCTTGTTGTGTTTGCTTTCTCTTTTTGTGTGTCCTACTCAGACTGAAACCCTATTCAGGGATTTTGCGAGCTTTTGGTTCTAGGGTTCTACTCTAGAAACCCTAGGCTCTCAAATTTGTGCTGAGTTCATAGACTGAACTGAAACTTGCTTTCCTTTTTTGCTTATGATTCTAAAACTGTTTATGCCAATCTTTCTTTCTTGCTTGATACTAGCATGCTTATATACGAGGGTTTTGTTCTTTTTGAATTGATACTATTAGCGTGTGATTGATTTCAATCTCCTTTTACTGAGGCTCGATTGATTTGCTACTGATTTTTAACAACTTAGCCTCTTCCTATTTTCCTGACTAAGTTCATTCAAATCTTTTAAAATTTCTGGCTGTTTGATTACTGTATTTTCCTTATTCTCTCAAAATCGTGTATTGCGGGTTCCTTTCCTTAAATAGACTATATGAACTTACCCTTTATTATGCTACACTGAAAGGTTTCATTATTTTCCTTTCCTTAATTACCCACTCTTGTTTGAAATCAAATCCCTTTAACTAAGGGAGATTTTATTTGATTGACTAAGATTTTATTTCCTTGCCTTCTTGTCTACTCGTTTTTGCACTATAAAAGCTCACAGCTCTCACAAGTTCTGACAGAGTTTTTTTTACACAAACACTCAAGACGACACAAGTTCAATACTTTCTCTATTACTGTTTTCTCTGCTTCTAATACTGAACACTTTGCTCTTCTTCTCTTTTACTGCCTGAAACATTCTTGAGTTCCCTTTGAACCCTCAAGTGTTTTTGCTGAAGACTTAAGTCTGCTCCTGCTGATTTCTGGTTGTCTGCTTACTCTGTTATTCTGCTGTTTATTTACTTTGTAACTGGTATGTCACTCTTAATTTAAATAATGCTCCTCCACTATGTGTTTACTTCTTAGTCTGTTATGTTCTTCTTTACTATGTTTCAGCAACTTTGTGGCTACTTTTCTTATGTGAATTCCCTCTCCTTTTTCCTCTTTGTATGAGAGTATGGTTCTAGCCATGACAGCACTCTGTTATTGCTGCCCGTGACTTTGAACTGGGTTCTTTGAACCTTTTAACTCAAACCAATTCCCACTTCCCCTTTCCCCTTATGTGTGCTTTGAGCCTAAGACCTTGGTCTGGCAGTGTCCTAACCACTGTCCAGACCTTGGTCTGACCTTCAATAGGTCTTGCTCTCATTTGTTTGGCTAAACAGGTTGGTCAGGGGGTGTGCCAGCCAGCCTTATGGTTGGGTATGACCACCAATCTGTTATGACTTCCCCAACCCCTTTTCACACTTACACTCATTCTTAGCAATTAAGTTCTGCCCCCCCTCTTGCAAGCCATGCTTTGGGACCCTTGAGTTCCCACTGAACTTGGATACCTGAGGGCTGGCTCTTCCACACTACACTATTCTTTTAATGGTATCCTAGGTGTAAGCAATGCCGAGAACCCTTGAGATTCCTTGGAACTCTGAAACACTTTGGATAAGAGAAGTCTTTGGAAATCTGGATTCGGAATTGGTTAATCACATATTATTAGACACTAAGATTGAATTAGGTTCCTCGGATGCAGCTGTTGGTCTTTGATGTATTTTTATCTTTTCTTTTGGTCTGTAATAACTTGTACAAACTCGGGGAATCTAGTAAAAGGGTGTGGGAGGGATTTTACTTTCCTGCATCAAAGGGTAGAAACCATGCTTTAGGGTTTTAATTCTTTTTAATGTTTCTGATTCAATCACATAAAAATCATGCCTATAGGAGACAATATTTAACTTTATGCAATCTTGCATATAGATATCATGCCTATAGGAATGTGCATGTTCACGATATTTGGCAATTTTTTAGGGTTAATCAAATCAGCATCTATTTACATGTTTGTTAACATGGTTTAAAACAAATGACTAGTAGAGATCATGTCTATAGGAAGTTTTTAAAATCAAACTTGCCTCACTCGTCTAAAAGCAGTAACGATTTCATTAACTAACGGACAAAAACCAGTGGTTCTCCGAACCATTGAGCCTCTTCTTAGATTAGTGCAACTCTTTCTAAAACCTAATCTTTTGGTAAACTTGCATGCTTTTTGAAACTTACTGCCTTTTATGGTAGTTCGATGAATGATTTCCAACTCAGTTACATATTACTTTTCTGTATTTTATCATTTTTTTAATAAGTTCTGCAGCTCGAACTCGTTTTCTCCTTAAACAATCTGCCTCTTTTGAAACTTGTTTAAAATTGCTCTTTCTCTACTAATCTGCAATTCAATGGTCTGTCTTCTGGGAACTATTCTACGTCGTTTTGTTAAGTCTGTGGCTTGCCTTTACTTCAAAACTTTTCTGTCTATTTTTTAAAAGAATCAGTAATCTCACTAGTGTTAATTAAGTGCCTTAATCTCTGACAATTGTATCCGAGTTGCCTAATGCAGACTTTTTGTCTAAATATATGTGTTGAACCAGTCCGCTCACCGCTTAATTTTTAACTTAAGACCAAATCAATATATGCTAAGACATGCTAAACTAAGTGTTGTCTAATTTAAGGGGTTTATTTGAGCCTTGTTTGCTTGTTTACTAATCCCTTTATTTGATATTTGTTTTGAATGTCGAAACTAGAATTTTATCCTTTAAACTCCATAAAGGCCCCATCCCTTTCTTCCCTCTTAGGATTAGAAGTCCTAATACCCCGGGACTGATAGGTTGGGACGGGTATTAGCATGCAATAAGTAAACGAGACTAAACGCGCTTTAATACCTTAACGAGGTGGGAAGGGTAGATATGGATATGATGACCGGTGTGCTAATATCACGTGAGACCCCTCTTCTGAGGAGTGATTGCTGTATATTGCATTAAAGTGATCAATATTAATCAATAAACCTAGGACCCCATTTCCCTTTACTTGTTAAATTTTTTTTTTGTTTCCTTTTAAGACTAATTTTCTAAACACTCTATTTCTTCAACTCTTAAGCTTGTTTGCTAAGCTATATGAATCCCTTTGCTTGTTCTCTTACTTGTCTTCTTAAAGTCACAATTGTAGTATGGCCGGGAACCACACTAGTGGATCTTGAGGGGTGCCTAAAACCTTCCCCTCGGGATAATTTCTAGCCCTTACCCTAATCTCTGGTATCTTCATCTAAAACCCTTCTTAAAGTGTCCTAATGCACTATAATCATTAGGTGGCGACTCTTCAACTTCCAAACCCAATTTTCGAAAGGGAATAGAGTTGTTCTCCCAATGTCGAATACCCGATCTCTGACCCCACGGTTAGAGGAAAAGGGGGCGTCGACATTGGTACAATAGAAACGCAGCTGAGCCGTAACAGGATAATGATGTCCTGTTTCAGAGATTAGTACCGCTCATATTCCAACTCCCTTCGCATTTGCGGCTCCATCGAAAAAAAGCTTCTATCCTGGTTCTTTGGTCATTTCCAACTCATCTATATGAATCACTTCTTCATCAGGAAAATATGTCCTCCAGGGCTCGTATTCTTCATCAACAGGATTCTCAGCCAAGTGATCAGCCAATGCTTGGGCCTTCATGACCGTCCTCGTCACATAGACGATGTCGAATTCTGTGAGTAATATCTGCCATTTCGCCAATCTCCCTGTGGGCATAGGCTTCTGGAAAATATACTTCAGTGGATCCAAGCGTGAAATGAGATAAGTAGTATATGATGACAGATAATGCTTCAATTTCTGGGCCACCCAAGTTAGGGCGCAACATGTCTTCTCGAGTTGAGTGTACTTAACCTCATAGCCTGTAAACTTCTTGCTGAGATAATAGATGGCTTGCTCCTTCCTTCCTGTAATGTCATGTTGCCCCAGTATGCAGCCAAACGAATTCTCTAGGATTGTTAGATAAAGAATTAACGGTCTTCCCGGTTCAGGTGGAACCAACACAGGTGGATTTGATAAATATCCTTTGATTTGGACAAATGCTTCCTGACATTCTGCCGTCCATTCTACTGCAGCATCTTTCTTCAGTAGCCGAAAAATGGGTTCACAAGTTGCTGTGAGTTGCGCAATAAACCTGCTGATATAATTCAACCTTCCCAACAGACTCATTACTTCTGTCTTGTTCTTCGGCGGTGGCAAATCATGGATGGATTTAATCTTTGATGGGTCCAACTCAATGCCTCGCCGACTGACGATGAATTCCAACATCTTTCCAGATGGAACACCAAATGCACATTTGGTCGGGTTGAGCTTAATATCGTACCTTCGAAGTCTTTGGAAAAACTTCCTTAGGTCTGATATGTGGTCTTCCTGATGCTTGGATTTTATGATCACATCGTCCACGTATACCTCAATCTCTTTGTGTATCATGTCATGAAGTATAGTAGTCATTGGTCTCATGTACGTTGCCCCAGCATTCTTCAAACCAAATGGCATTACCCGGTAGCAATAAGTCCCCCACGGCATAATCAAAGACGTTTTTTCCGCATCTTCTTCATCCATCAGAATCTGATGATACCCAGCATAGCAATCCACAAAAGACTCGATCTCACATCTGGCACAATTATCGATCAAGATATGGATGTTGGGTAATGGAAAGTTATCCTTTGGGCTTGCCCTGTTCAGATTGCGGTAATCGACACACACCCTGATCTTCCCATCTTTCTTCGGCACTGGCACCACATTAGCCAACCAATCAGGATATCGAGTGACCCGAATAACCTTTGCTTGCAGCTGCTTGGTTACTTCCTCTTTAATCTTCACACTCATGTCTGTTTTGAACTTCCTCAATTTCTGCTTGACGGGAGGGCATACCGGGTTAATGGGCAATTTGTGAACCACTAAATCCGTGCTTAACCCCGGCATGTCATCATACGACCATGCAAAAACGTCTTTGAACTCAATAAGTGCTTTGATTAGTTCTTCCCTGATATTCGGTGCAATGTGGATGCTTATTTTAGTTTCCTTGATATCATCTGCATCCCCTAAATTGATGGCTTCTGTGTCATTTATGTTGGGATTGGATTTCTCTTCAAACTTGCTTAACTCTCTGTTTATCTCTTCGAAGGTTTCGTCCTCATCGTATTCCAATTCATCATCATAATCGACCTCTTGTACAATTAGTTCGGAATCAGATTGATTTTTTAGACTGGGTTGAAGATCCGTTGTGCATGCCATGTCATTAGAACCAATATAAAGAGAACTGTTCAGAAAGAGAAAAGAAGAAAACAAAATAAGAAGAAAAAAGCTTTCACTTAATTAAAATACGGGATAACAGAGTTTCACACTTTGCAGAATACAAAACAAAACTGGATTACAACCTTGGAATAATCCAAAAAAAACAAGAAAGAAAAATCAGAGCCCACTACCAAGACTCCCTCCGAGTAGGAAGGGGAGTAGCCATCCAATTGTTGATATTTGCCCTAGGCCCCACAAACTATACATCTAACCTACTGGACCCTTCTCCAGCCTCTATCATGTTGACATCTGCGAACAGCCTTTCAAAGCCTTCATTCAAATCTCCATCTGGCCCAATCAGTGGTCCGAGAACTTTCGGGACCGACAACTTTCTGATACCTGCTCTGACAAATGATCTGGATAGGCGCGGGATTGGCTTGGAAAGGATCTAGACTCTCTTCTTCAACTTGCAGGCTTGTCTCACATCCGCCGCTGTAGGCATGAACCCCAACCCAAAGGTCTCCAGATTTTTGGGCAAAGAAACGGGCTGAACAATACCCTGAAGATCAACCCCTAAACCTTTGCCTGGCACAAACCCGTTCTTCAACATCTCTGAGGCTACCATGACAGTTGCAGTTGCTATTTTGGGAAGTGGGATGCTTTCACCTTCGGGAAATTTGTCCACTAAAACCTATCGAAAACCTGGTAAACCCACGGTCCCTTATCATCATCAGTTTCTATGAAGGGTACGATGGCATCCCTTACGGCGCTTGCATTGTCTTCCCCATGTACTACGATCTCTTGACTATCCCATTCGAATTTGACCATTTGATGTAATGTAGAAGGCACTGCTTTGGCGGCGTGGATCCAGGGTCGCCCCAACAAAAGATTATATGACACTGCCATGTCTAACACTTGAAACTCCATGGTGAACTCGACTGTACCAATTGTTAATTCAAGTATGATGTCACCCACTGTGTCTGTACCACCACAATCAAACCCTCGAACATAGATGTTGTTCTTATGAATCTTGTCACCATCGACCTTCAGTTTGTTCAATGTGGCCAAAGGACAGATATTGGCACTAGACCCATTATCAATCAGTACTCAAGTGACTACCGAGTCTTCGCACTTCACGGTCAAATAAAGGGCTCTATTATGTTCTGTACCCTTCACGGGCAACTCGTCATCTGAAAAAGTGACCTTGTTGACCTAGAAAATCTTGTTTGCTATTTTCTCCAGATGGTTCACAGACATCTTATCCGGAACATGGGCTTCGTTCAGAATTTTCATCAATACCCGGCGGTGCTCGTCTGAATGGATCAACAACGATAACAATGAGATCTGTGTCGGGGTCTTCCTCAACTGCTCCACAATGGAGTAATCTTGTGCCCTCATTTTCTTTAAAAATTCTTCTGCCTCTTCCTCGGTAACTGGATTCTTTGTCGCTACTGGATTGGCCCTTATTAACTCTGCGGGAGCAAAACACCTTCTCGAACGAGTTAACCCCTATGCCTCACATATTTCCTCCACAACTTCCTTCCCCTTATTCATTACTATTACTTGACTGTAACTCCATGGCACAACTTTCTCGCTGATTATCGGCAACTACATTACTGTCCTGATAACAACTGGTCCTATACATGCCCCCTTCACGACTACTGTCTTGCTTGATATCCCTTGCACCATTACTTTGACTGGCTCTGGATTCTTAGCAACATCAGACGAATTCTTCCTCATCACCACCATTGGCTTGCCTTCTACCCTTCCCGACTGTACTACCGCTTTTCTACTGACCGACTTTTCCTTCGGATTGGCACGGATCATCATTACCATCTGTGAGGGCTTCTTGAGCTTCCCTCCTTCGTGCACTAGTTCGATCATGTGGGCTTCATGGTGTGCCGGCAACGGGTTCTAATTGATGTTAGGTGCCTCTGGCTCCTGGACCTCGATTCTATTTGTGTCAATAAGATCTTGTACGGCAGTCTTCGACTCCCAACACTTCTCAGTATCATGCCCGGGAGCCCCCGAACAATATTCACAGCTTGCCGAGTGGTCCAGATTTTTGGGAAAGGGATTTGGCAATTTGGGCTCCACAGGACTCAATAGGCCTAACTGCCTCAATTTGTGGAACAGAGTAGTATAGGTTTCTCCCAGCGGAGTGAATGTTCTCTGCCTCTGCACTTTCATTTCTGAAAGTTTGATTCCCACGGAAACTTGGTCCCGAAGGATTCCTGTAGGCCCTTGGTGGTGGATATGTATTTTGTGGAGGTGGATATGTTTTTTGTGGAGGTGGATATGTATTTTGGGGAGCCAGCGCACGCCATTGCGGGCGAGCCGTGGGCTGGGTGTAAGTTTGGGCGTGATGGACAGAGAAATGTGGCTTTTGTAGTGGGTAGTAGGGTTGTGGAGGGCCGTATGGAATGTGTGGGTAATTTGAGTGATGAGGTCTAGGTTGGTAGTGAGAGGGGGACCTCTGGATCTGGACCAAGTACCTGCCTCGACTGTTGCGACATCTTCCTTTTTCTTCTTTCCGAGCGCACCTCCCGTGCCATTCTGGATGGCCTGAGTGGTTGCTTTAATCGCCGAATAGCTCAGGATTTTGTTGGACTTAAGTCCCTCTTCAATCATAGCGCCCATTTTTACTACTTCGTAGAAAGACTTGCCAACCGACGTCACCAGGTGACCGAAGTAAGTTGGCTCCAGAGTCTGCAGAAAGTAGTCCACCATTTCCCCCTCTCTCATCGTAGGATCGACTCTTGCCGCCTGCTCTCTCCAGCGGAATCCAAATTCTCGGAAGCTTTCCCCGAGCTTCTTCTCAAGTTTTAGCAATGTGAGACGGTCGGGGACGATCTCAAGGTTGTACTGGAAGTGGTCTGCAAAGGCTTGTGCCAGATCGTCCCAGGTGTACCACCTGCTAGGATCTTGTCTTGTGTACCATTCCAGTGCAGAGCCGCTTAGACTTTGACCAAAATGAGCTATCAACAGCTCGTCTTTTCCCCCGGCCCCTTTTATCTTACTGCAAAAACCTCGCAGATGTGCCATTGGATCACCGTGCCCCTCGTATAGATCAAACTTTGGCATCTTGAACCCTGCCGGCAATTGAATGTCGAGGAATGGGCACAGATCTTTGTAGGCCACACTGACTTGGTTGCCTAACCCATGGATATTCCTGAAGGACTGCTCCAGGGTTTTAAACTTTCGAAGCACTTCGTCTTGCTCTGGGCTCTTAGCCGGCTTTTCAGTCTCTACCGGGATCTCGAAGTGAGTATTATATTTATGAGGCTCGGGTGCTTTGAAGGTTGGTTCGGGGGGGGGGGGTAATATTGGTTATCATGAGCCTGAAACAACGGCTCGCTGGATGATCTTTGGAGCGTGGCTGGTGGGGGTGCCACGAAAACAGGAACATTTGGTGGAGGAGGGTTCTGATTGGGTTGTGAAGCTTGGGGATCATAGGCATTCCTTCCCTGATGGTATTGGTGACTGGGGAAGCTTGTCGAAGGGCCGGGGGGAAGGTATTTGGGCGTGTGTCCTGGTGGGTGAGTGGGAGTAATGGGAGGGTTGGGCACTTTTTGTACCCTAGCTAAGGCCAACTGCATTTCTTTCATCTCCTGTCTCATCTTATCCATTTCCTCCTTCAGCATTTGATTCTCCATCCTTTCATCCTCGACACTTTGGTCTGAACTAGTCATGCTTTTTAGTATGGGCCCTTTGGATCTTGTTTGGTAATGGTAATCTGCCAGAACGTTCTAACAAACTAACTGGTTCAAAATCTCTAGAAAAACAACAAACTTGTTAGCGTTAGAGTTTAATACATATTGCAATTTCACGTTGGGGGATGCAATGTTCCTAGGCAGTTTAACCATTTCTAACATGTCTTTGCTTCGACCGCATGCGTCATTCCGGCTTACTTTGTTTGTGCTTCGTTTAAGTGTTTCTGAAACTTTCTTTATCTTTCTTTTTATTTCTTTCTTTTCATTTCTTTTATTCACTTTGCCTTTTCTCTTTTCTTTTTAGTGGTGGTCGAATCTTATGTGGATTGCCTACGTATCATGTCCCCGCATGAATCAAACCCGCGAGTAGTTCTACCATAAGTGCGGAAAATAAAGATACCATTTTTGGATTTTTCAACCTTTACTAGCAAAATGTTTTATTACAAGGCAAAACATTTTTGAAACAAAATTGACAGACTTGATACAGACTACAGACTTTATGCCAAAAAGGGAAATACAAACTCCGACGGACAACAGACTCTGAAGACAAGGAAAATACAGACTCAAACTATGAATGTTTCAGAGTTTTGAATTTTGGCGCCCGCGGGGCGTCGTTCGGCCTCGCCACGGGCTTTGGTGCAAGGCCCCTTTGCAGTTCTTTCAAATCTTTCATGATCTGGTGGACATAAATCATTATTTAAGCAAAGAAGGTGGTACGGGACATATCCGCACAAGCTAGGCATTTTATGGTGATGTAGTGCCCGATATCGTCGATTCTTCCCTAGATTTTGTCCCTTTCCATAAGCAATCGCTCTATTTGATGATTCCGCGTCGCCAGCATTTGAGCGTTGCAAAGGAGTTGATCCTGAAACTCATTCATCTGTTTCTCCATTCGGGCCATTAGATCATAGTAGCGCTTCCTATCTGCTCTGGCATCTCGGGCTTGTCTGAAGATCTGCTCTTTGAGAGTGGATATTTTTTCTCTCAATATAGTGATGTTCCTTTCGTAGTCCCTCTTCATTTTTTGCATAGACCGTGCTCGCTCTTCTGCCTTCTTTATCTATTTCACCCGAATTCTCGCTAGACCGGCTTTAGATTTTTTCAGGTCTTCTTGATACTTGAGGACTTTCTTCTTTAGACCGTTTATGAGCCTTTCATCAGCCCGGCTTCTCTTCGGGTTTCTGTTAGCTATTATCATTACCTAGATTTGAGCTTTGAGGACCTCATTTTCCTGAGCTAGTTTTCTCTTTTCTCCCTCATCTGCAGTGATATGCAAATCATTCTCAAATTTCAAATCTATAACTTGCTTCTCCAACTTGCCTATTGTAACCCTGTACTCGTGCTCTTTAGCCAACCAATCCCACTGTTCTTGCGACGCCTTGATAAATTCCTGGAGATGGGGTCTTTTAGCTGGCCTTTCGTGCTCAAGTTCTCTCATGTACCAAGCAAGGTATCCTGGCGCCACTTCGCCTTTGGCCTGATCCTGCACGCAAGTATCTGCTTTTAAATATTGGCATTCATTCCAGATCTGATGGGCTCTTGCTTCAAGGAACTGTACGTCAGGGCTAATCTCAATTACTTGAGCACTAAGATCTTCCACCTGTGGCACTGTTTGGCATCTCCCAAGTTGTCTCAAAACCTGATATGGCGCGTAAGGCTGAATGCTCTTGAGCCCCATCAATAGAAAGTGGGTCCTATCTGCTGGAATATGGATGACCTCGTCAACGGGCAACCATCCTAGTGTCCACTGTATTTGGCTGGCAGTGAGGGTCCGAAAGAATGATGTCCATGCCGTAACTCCCTCGGGTAGATTGACCCCCTTGATTCTTATGTAGAACTCTTCTATGCAAGTTTTCTTCGAGGAACCATAACTCCAGAGCTGGGAACGGTGGCAGAGATGCTCAGTCATCCATATTTGTAGCAACAAGTTACACCCCTCGAAAACGTTCCCTCTGGCTTTGCAGGCTGTGAGAGCTCGGAAGATATCAGATACTATCATAGGCGCAAGAGTGCTTTCGTCTTGAATGAGAAATGTACTGACGACCCCGACTATTTTCAGATCAATGTTTCCGTCTTTCCTTGGAAATACCAAAAGGCCCAAAAAGGTTATCATAAAAGCCACTCGTTTATGCTCGTCCCATTTTTGACGGTTACTTTTGCTACATAACTTGTTACCGGGTTGTTGAATCCTCCGACATGACCGTATCTGTCGTATATGAAGCGCGGATTACAAAAACATGCGGCCAAATCTGGGATATGGACCGTCGTGGGTTTCTTTAACGAATCTAAAAATCGATGCACAGTGACAGCTCTTGGAGCAACCAGGTATTTTTGCCACAACGGAACTTCAGCATTTCCGATGTACCTGGCTATTTCCTCCAAAGTCGGGGTGAGTTTAAAATCGGAGAAGTGGAAGACATTGTGTGTCGGGTCCCAGCAGGTGACCAAAGCTCTTATGATATCCCCCCGAGGCTGGATTTCCAATAAACCCGTAAGACCTTTTAGATATTTCTTGACCTCATCTTTCTCTTCACTACCTAAATTATCCCTTCCTGCACATTTATTAAGGTGATTAAGCAAAAAATATAATTTATTTGACTAAACCAATTGTCTATTTTTAATTTTTCACAGATTAAAAGAAAGATCTAGTTCCGAACATGGCCATTCAGCACTTCAGGAACGAAGATTTTGAGGTTGGGTGAGTCAACCGGTTAAAATCCAAAAATGACTACAAGTGGCCGTTTATGCAAAGTCAGTCTTCCGGCGTCCCTTTTGGGAGCATTCGACTATTTTGACAAAAACGGCGTCACCCGACTTATTTATAATGAAAATTAAAAAAAATTGACATTTTTGTAAAGGGGAGGTTGGACCCGATGAGGGTTCCCTACGTATCCCGCACCCTGTGAGAATCAAACCGGCGTAGTTCGGGTAGATAAAACAAACTTCTTTTGAAATCAAGACTTTTTTCAATGGCAAATAAAACCATTTTTCATAAACAAAACCCTTTTTTTCTCAAAAATTCGACAGAGTTTCGACGCTATTTGGACATTGATTTTTTTTCAAAACAGGCGATTAACTACCTCTATCTCTCTTTCCTCAAAGTATTCAAAAGCCGGTCAGCATGCAAGTCCGAAGTAAACAAATGCACAGGTAGCAAGTTGGGTGCATCAGGATGGTCTTTTGTCGTTTTGGTATACCTGTCCTAGACAGACCCAACCCCTGTGTTGAGCCTCCAAAGTCAAATGCACATGATGCAAACAAACGTTCCTACTACGGATCCGGCATGAAGCTGAGTTATTCTAGGTTCGCAACCTGGGTGTTTGTTCTAGACTATGTACCCGAGCAAATAACTCGAGTCGAAGAGGGTGCTACGTACCGGGGACCCGCGAGATCGTCCGGCTTTGTAACTTGTCCGGCCTCTTTTTTGTTTCAGGGTATGACACTAACATAATAGGGAGTCTCAACCAGTAAGCACATCCCCGGAGGTGAGAAGAGAAGGGTTTCGTAGCAGTTTATATACAGTTCAGATAATATCAAAGCGATAAAAGCAACATTTTGCACATTTAGGCTAAAACATGTAATAAGATCAAATAATAAATGAAGCCAAATAATAACAATTATTCCAGGCTCGAATTCTTGAACCCTGAACCGGAGATTCTGGGTTCTGTCCCCAGCAGAGTCGACAGAGCTATCACGCCTCCTTTTTCAGTTTCTTAGCTCTGAAACACTGAACCTTTTAGGATTAAAAACCAACCTGTTTTTTACTCTCAAATTACTGTACTTTTAAATGTTAAAAATCCAGCCTAGATTCTCTGAAAAAATTGAAAGAGAACTATTTTTCTTCTCCAAAAACTAGTCCCCTAAACTGTGCAAAAAACCCTCCCATTTATAGCCAAACTTTTTCTATTTATCTGCAAAACAGACCCTCCCCCAACTCTCAAAAGCACCCCAACTATTATTAATTTATGCCCATCATCTCTAAAACCCCACTAGAGTATGTTTTCCCTCCTTTTAATTCATTTGTTCCCCAGTACCAAATGTCTTGTCCCCCGCTATGTATTAAACAAACCCTTATTTTAATATTATTAGTGCTTAGTGAACAGAGCACTCAAATTAATTATTTTTTAAAACTTCAAATCCCAAAATACCTCTGAAACTACTGAAATTACCATTCTACCCCATCAACTATATCCAATCCTCCTAATCAATTAACCAAACTATAGCAGCTATAACCAATCTTAAGTGAGAAATCTCAACAATTAACTAATCAAATCATATGAGACTAACTCCCAATGGACAACACTTAGGAATCAGTTCATCATGGTCAGATTCATATCAACATTCAAGATCAGATTCATATCAGAACAACATTAAGATTCATCAAACTCAAATCACAATTTAAGCTTGAAACTCAATTCAGACCAAATATCATTGAAATAAAGATTCAGTGATTAAACTAACACACTTCTAGATTAAACCTAAACAAGAACAAATGAACACTGTCAACATACTGAATGAAAACAAACTGACTTTATATGCAAGAACTGATGAACAACAACAAGAAAAGAAACAACATAACACACCTAAGAAAAGATAGAAACTAGAACGAGGCAAGATAATTAAAACAAGCAAGAAGAACTACAGACTCATGAACTTGTACTGCTGCTCACTACGTTCTATCATGGAAATACGCAGCTCATTGATATCAGTTTAACCAAAAGACAAGATGAAAATAAAAAGGAAATGGACCCTCATTGTTGCCAAAATGGATTTCCCAAGTGATTGAATACAGAAAACTCTTTGAGCAGAGTTATACAGCAAAGGCAAATACCGAACAAAAGCTTTAAGCTAATGTTCCAAGAAATTCGAGCAAATCTGGAACCAAGACCCTGTCGGAAACTCGAACTCGCAGACTGAAAATGAGTCATTGTCCTTTTTAATGGAGGGTTTTGAAGGTTTTGAGCTAGAGTTTCATGGCTGCTCGAGCATGATGACTGATGGAGTGTTTGGTCGTTTCTGTGAAGGCTGCTGGTCGATGACTGTAGAGCTAGAGTGGCGGACTGTTGGTAACTAGTTGACGAGTGACGACGTTGAGTCTGTTGGTGGCGTTGGACGTCGATGGAGAAGGCTGGCAAGTGGTCAGTAGTGCAGTGACGGGCGGACTGGCCGGAGCTCGCGACTGGAGGGTCGTTGGGCTGTAGGTTGTCGACGGTAGCTTGGAGATGGCAGTGGGGGTGGTGGCTACGGGGTCAGCTAGTCGTGGTCGGTGAAGGCGGATGAACGGGTGGTCGTTGGTTTGAAGAAGAAGAAGGAGGGCAGCCATGGATGTCGAGGGAGCTGGAGGGGTTTTTTGTTAAAGATGGGAGATGAAAGGGGGCGGGTGGTTTTAGAGTTTTTTGTTAGGGATTGGAAATGAAAATGAAATGAAGAAAGGGGGGTGGTCGTTTGGGCTATGGGGCAGACCGGGTCGGGGATGGGGTATGGGCTGGGTATCTGGGCTGTCTTAGACGGGTTTCAATTTCAAAGACGAAGAAAAATTGTTTGGGATGATGGACTTTAAATTGATTTGGCCCAAATATAACTTAACACTCTTTTATTTTGCCTTTCTTTTTCTTAAACTAATAAAACTAAAAATTCAAAAATCCTAAATTAACTTATAGGACTAGATTAATTTATAAAATTACTAATTAACTTTTAATAACAATTAACACACACAATTAAATAAAATCACATAACTTGGACATGAAATGCTAAAAATGCAAAAATACATTATTTTGTGATTTTATTTCTCTTAAAAACAAAACATGGTTCAATTAATTCCTTAGTGCACAATTAAATCTTAAATGTGCATGCAACATATATTTTTGTATTTTTAATTAATTAAAACAAGATAAACATTCACAGACAAAATACAAACAATTATCCACAGATGCCACGCATATTATTAAAATTGTACCTAAAGGACATTTGTTTTATTTTTTTTCGGAGTAAATTCCATGAAGCAAAAATTACGTGCTCACAGCTGCCCCTCTTTGCCCGAAAACACGAAGGGTTTTCGTGCAAAGATAAAGTGAGCGGATATGAGCGATTTTTGCCCATTGGAATACTCCGTGTGAAGCATTTTTGAAAAGATTTAACCGAACCTTTGCTTCGCAGGTTTCCTACATATCCCTGGCTAAAAAGGAATCAGGTTAATGTAGTTCGGGAAGTTTTGGTAGCTGGGACTACCATGGGACTGTCTTTTTGCTGTTACTGCTGCTGCTACTTCTTTTCGATCTCCTTATTACATCGTGCTAAAAGAAAAAGAAGAAGCTAGACTAAACTAGGGATTACAACATCTTATCTATCTTCAAACTTGCTCTTGCAGTCTTCCTTCTGATTTCTGTAGCAAAATTTATGCTAGGGATATTTTGTTGTAACCCTCCGCTTTACTGACTCTTGACTTGAAATTGGGTGTAGTCCTCTGTTCTACAGGCGGGCTCCTGACTTCAAACTCGAAATTTATTCCTCTATTCTACAGGCGGGCTCCTGACTTTATTTTGAAATGTACTCCTCTGTTCTACAGGCGGGCTCCTGACTCCATCTTGACTTTAAAAGATAATACGACCTCCATTCTCCAGGCGGGCTCCTGACTTCAACGGCAATTTAAAGATAATGCAACCTCCATTCTCCAGGCGGGCTCCTGACTTCAATGACAATTTAAAGATAATGCAGCCTCCATTCTCCAGGCGGGCTCCTGACCTCAACAATTTCTTAAAAACATCACACCTCCATTCTCCAGGCGGGCTCCTGACTTCAACTATTTCGTAAAATATAATACCTCCATTCTCCAGGCGGGCTCCTGACTTCAACTACTTCTTAAAACATAATACGGCCTCCATTCTCTAGGTGGGCTCCTGACTTCAACTATTTCGTAAAATATAATACCTCCATTCTCTAGGCAGGCCCCTGACTTCAACTACTTCTTAAAAGATAATACGGCCTCCATTCTCCTGGCGGGCTCCTGACTTCAACTATTTCGTAAAATATAATACCTCCATTCTCCAGGCGGGCTCCTGACTTCAACTACTTCTTAAAATATAACACCTCCATTCTCCAGGTGGGCTCCTGACTTCAATTATGACTTAAAATATAATACGGCCTCCATTCTCCAGGCGGGCTCCTGACTTCAACAGCAATTTTAAAATATAACACCTCCATTTTTCAGGCGGGCTCCTGACTTCGACTACAACTCAAAAATATAACACCTCCATTCTCCAGGCGGGCTCCTGACTTCAATGAACCTTAAAATTATAACACCTCTGTTCTTCAGGCGGGCTCCTGACTCCTTTAACTTAAAATATAACAACATCTGTTCTAACGGGCGGGCTCCTGACTCCTTCAACTTAAAATATGACAATCTCCGTTCTACAGGCGGGCTCCTGACTTCTTCAAATTAAAACATAACAACCTCCGTTCTACAGGCAGGCTCCTGACTTCTTTAACTTGAATCATCTTCTTTCAGAACTGCTTCCCTCAAAACTGGTGTTTCATTCCTCTGAAAACTGTTGGGGGTAACACCGGTGTTTTATTCAAAAATATGTTATTTTCCTCCTTCAAAGACTACTTCCCTTAAAGCTGGTGTTTTTCCTTCCACTGGAACTACTTCCCTTAAGACTTGTGTTATCTCTCTTCCGAAATTGCTTCCTTTAAACTTGTTTGGCCTTCTTCCAAAATCTATTGGGGATACCATTTTTTCCAAACTTGTGTTATCTTGCTTCTTCCCCAAGTGGGTATCGGACTTCCAGAAAATGTTTCAAAATGAAAGAAAATTTTCTGCCTCAGTTTGACAATCTTTCTTGTATCATGATGTCTTTTCATCATCTATAACATTTCCTGTCCCTACTTTAAATCAAAGAAAAATTTTGTTAGTTTAAAACGTGGCGAATGGTCGTGCCACTCCTGCCAGGGATGGTTTTCTCTTTCTCCTTTCCCAGCTTTGTGTTTCATTACATCACCAAAGCTTGCTGGGGATGAGATTGTTTGTTGGGGATGATATTCCTGCTGGCGATCATATTCCTGCTGGGGATGGTTTTCCCCCTCTTCTTTTCCCTGCTATGTGTTGTCCGACCCTCTTGGAACTTGGTCGATAATCTGCCAAGGATGCACTTGTTTCTTGACGATTCTTTATTTACCAATTGTTGTTTCCCACTTTTCTCCATACTCTCCCCAAAATCCTAGACCAATCCATCATTTGGTCTTGAAACGAACGTCTTTCTTGTTCCATTGCATTATCTTTGGCCCGTCCTATCCACATTTTGGTTTTGCACCATCTTGGCAACTGGTAATAAGCTCTGAAAATCCTTTTCAAAAACAAACTGCTAGGGAGATAAAGTCTTTAAAAATAAAAATGATGAATTCCAAATAAAAGAAGAGTAGTTTTCTGAAAAATGTTGGGGAGAAGAAAAAAGAAAAGAGCTTATCTGAATGGTACAACCGATCCCAATGATTACATCGTGCATTTTGGATTAGCCAGCCCAGTCTATTTATATCAATCAACCTTTCTGATGGCCTTACTTGATTGGGGATATGTAAGCGCCCAATTCTCTTGTCGACTCAACATCTTTGCACTACTTGATGCCTCGACGGATTCTTTCCGTAAATCTTATCTTGTTTGCCTCTTTTGACCCCTTGTCGCCTCATAGTGCCCTTCGAGGGGTTTTTAATAATAAAACTCTCTCATTTCCCTCAACTCCCGTCGCCTTATGGTGCCTGTGATGGTTTTCACCGATAAGACTCTCTCGTTTTATTTCTCTCAACTTCCGTCGCCTTATGGTGCCTGTGGAGGTTTTCACCGATAAGACTCTCTCATTTTATTTTACTTTTTCCAGCTGGGGATTGGAGTGTTACCGATATGACTCTCTCTGCTGGGGATTCTTTCGGATATCAATTCATTTCCGGTTTATGATCCTCTTCTCTGCTGGGGATCAGAGTGTTATTCCCAACTTCCATTTGCATGACTTGGCACTTCTCGGATACTGATCGGGAGGTCTTTTTTGGACATCAATATGGGTTTTTGTGTATGGCTAAAAGAAAAGGGGTATCAAAAGGTTCAAAATAATTTTAATGGGAAAATATTACAACTCTTGGAATCAAACTTCCTTTCCAAAATTACAAATACAACTTCTGCCCCAGTTTCTTGCTTGGGGATTTTTATTTTTGTTACACTATGACCGAGCCATGAGGCGCCTACGTATCCTTTTTGAGGAATCAGGTCAAACGTAGTTCCCAATTCCTTTGTTTTTCTTGTGACTTTTCTTTTGTCTTTATTATCCTTATTTTCTCTTCTCCTTTTCTTTCATTTTCATTACCGATTCCAAAAGAGGGGTATGAAAGAATAAATAAAGCTCAAAAGGAGAAGCAAAGGTTGAAGTGTTTGGATGGAAGAACAAATTGCCTCCGTCATTTCATTCTCCGATACCATGCCAAATGTAAACAAACAACAATTACAATTAAAAGAAATCATACATAATATCTCTTAACTGCGTCAGAATTGATAGCCATGTCGGCGCATTCCCCTTCGATATCTATTAAACATAAAGCGCCATTGGACAACACTCTGGTTACAATGAATGGCCCTTGCCAATTCGGGGCGAACTTGCCCTTTGCCTCAGCCTGATGTGGGAGGATACGTTTCAGCACTTGATGGCCCACTTCAAACTTTCGGGGACACACCTTTTTTTTGTATGCTCTTGTTATTCTCTTTTGATATAACTGGCCATGACACACAGCTGCCAATATCTTTTCATCAATCAAGTTCAACTACTCCAAACGAGTTTTGACCCACTTGTCATCATCAATCTCAGCCTCAGCGGCAATCCGAAGGGATGGAATTTCAACTTCTGTCGGTATCACTACTTCGGTTCCGTATACAAACAAATAAGGAGTTGCACCTACTGAAGTACAAACAGTGGTGCGATAACCCAACAACGCAAATGGTAATTTTTCATGCCATCGCCTCGAACCTTCTACCATTTTCCAAATATCTTCTTTATGTTTTTGTTGGTTGCCTCAACTACTCCATTCGCCTTGGGACGATATGGTGTGGAATTACGGTGTGTAATCTTGAACTGTTGACATACTTCTTTCATCAAACCGCTGTTAAGATTAGCACCATTGTCCGTGATGATCACTTTTGGGATCCCAAATCTACAGATGATATGGGAATGAACAAAATCTACCACTGCCTTCTTGGTTACCGACTTGAAAGTTTTAGCTTCAACCCACTTAGTGAAATAATCGATGGTCACCAGAATGAACCTATGACCGTTGGTAGCTGCCGGCTCAATAGGTCCAATGACATCCATGCCCCAGGCAACAAATGGCCATGGTGCTGACATTGTATGCAATTCTGTCGGCGGAGAATGAATCAAATCTCCGTGTATCTGACACTGATGGCATTTCCGCACGAAACTGATACAATCACGCTCCATAGTAAGCCAATAGTACCCTGCTCGAAGAATCTTCTTCGCCAATACATATCCTCTCATATGTGGCCCACAAACTCCAGTATGTACCTCTGTCATAACTGTCGCGGCTTGACTAGCATCTATACATATCAGCAATCCCAAATCTGGTGTTCTTTTGTACAACACTCCTCCACTGAGGAAAAATCCATTTGTCAGTCTCCGAATGGCTCTTTTTTAATCTCCGGTGGCCTGCTCCGGGTATATCCCCATCCTGAGGTATTCCTTGACATCATAGAACCATGGTTCGCCATCCAATTCTTCCTCTAACATGTTGCAATAAGCATGCTGATCATGAACCTGAATATGCAACGGGTCAACATGAATTTTGTCTGGGTGGTGCAACATTGATGCTAAGGTGGACAAAGCATTGGCAATCTCATTATGAACTCTTGGGATGTGTCTGAACTCCACTGATCGAAATCGCTTGCTCAGATCGTGCAAACATTGTCGATATGGTATGAGCTTCAAATCCCTTGTTTCCCATTCACCCTGAATCTGATGCACCAGGAGATCTGAGTCTCCCAAGACCAAGACGTCCTGGACATCCATGTCTGCAGCTAGCCGTAGAACCAAAATGCATGCCTCATACTCAGCCATGTTGTTAGTACAATAGAAATGCAGTTGAGTCGTAATAGGATAATGATGTCCTGTTTCAGAAATAAGTACCCTCCTATTCCAACTCCCTTCGCATTTGCGGCTCCATCGAAAAAAAAGCTTCCATCCTGGTTCCTTAGTCATTTCCAACTCATCTATATGCATCACTTATTCATCAGGAAAATACGTACTCAAGGGCTCGTATTCTTCATCAACAGGATTCTCAGCCAAGTGATCAGCCAATGCTTGGGCCTTTATGGCCGTCCTTGTCACATAGACGATGACAAATTCTGTGAGTAATATCTGCCATTTCGCCAATCTCCTTGTGGGCATAGGCTTCTGAAAATATACTTCAGTGGATCCAAGCGTGAAATGAGATAAGTAGTATATGATGACAGATAATGCTTCAATTTCTGGGCCACCCAAGTTAGGGCGCAACATGTCTTCTCGAGTTGAGTGTACTTAAACTCATAGCTTGTAAACTTCTTGCTGAGATAATAGATGGCTTGCTCCTTCCTTCCTGTAATGTTGTATTGCCCCAGTACGCAGCCAAACGAATTCTCCAGGACTGTTAGATAAAGAATTAATGGTCTTCCCGGATCAGGTGGAATCAACACAGGTGGATTTGATAAATATCCTTTGATTTGGTCAAATGCTTCCTAACATTCTGCCGTCCATTCTACCACAACATCTTTCTTCAATAGCCGAAAAATGGGTTCACAAGTTGTTGTGAGTTGTGCAATAAACCCGCTGATATAATTCAACCTTCCCAACAGACTCATTACTTCTGTCTTGTTCTTCGGCGGTGGCAAATCTTGGATGGATTTGATCTTTGATGGGTCCAACTCAATGCCTCGCCGACTGACGATGAATCCCAATAGCTTTCCAGATGGAACACCAAATGCACATTTGGTCGGGTTGAGCTTAATATCGTACCTTCGAAGTCTTTGGAAAAACTTCCTTAGGTCTGCTACGTGGTCTTCCTGATGCTTGGATTTTATGATCACATCGTCCACGTATACCTCAATCTCTTTGTGTATCATGTCATGAAACACAGTAGTCATTGGTCTCATGTACGTTGCCCCAGCATTCTTCAAACCAAATGGCATTACCCGGTAGCAATAAGTCCCCCAAGGCGCAATGAAAGTCGTTCTTTCCGCATCTTCTTCATCCATCAGAATCTGATGATACCCAGCATAGCAATCCACAAAAGACCCGATCTCATGTCTAGCACAATTATCGATCAAGATATGGATGTTGGGTAATGGAAAGTTATCCTTTGGTCTTTGCCCTGTTCAGATTGCGGTAATCGACACACACACTGATCTTCCCATCTTTCTTCGGCACTGGCACCACATTAGTCAACCAATCAGGATATCGAGTGACCCGAATAACCTTTGCTTGCAGCTGCTTGGTTACTTCCTCTTTAATCTTCACACTCATGTCTGTTTTGAACTTCCTCAATTTCTGCTTGACGGGAGGGCATACCAGGTTAATGGGCAATTTGTGAACCACTAAATCCGTGCTTAACCCCGGCATGTCATCATACGACCATACAAAAATGTCTTTGAACTCAATAAGTGCTTTGATTAGTTCTTCCCTGATATTTTGTGCAATGTGGATGCTTATTTTAGTTTCCCTGATATCATCTGCATCCCCTAAATTGATGGCTTCTGTGTCATTTAAGTTGGGCTTGGATTTCTCTTCAAACTGGCTTAACTCTCTGTTTAACTCTTCGAAGGCTTCGTCCTCATCGAATTCCGATTCATCATCATAATCGACCTCTTGTACAATTAGTTCGGAATCAGATTGATTTTTTAGACTGGGTTGAAGATCTGTTGTGCATGCCATGTCATTAGAACCAATATAAAGATAACTGTTCAGAAAGTGAAAAGAAGAAAACAAAATTAGAACAAAATAAGAAGAGAAAATCTTTCACTTTATGAAAATACGGGATAACAGAGTTTCACACTTTGCCAAATACAAAACAAAACTTGATTACAACCCTAGAATAATCCAGAAAAACAAGAAAGAAAAATCAAAGCCCACTACCAAGACTCCCTCCGGGTAGTAAGGGGAGTAGCCATCCAATTGTTTATATTTGCCCTAGGCCCCACAAACTGTACATCTAACCTACTGGACCCTTTTCCAGCCTTTATCATGTTGACATCGGCGAACATCCTTTCAAAGCCCTCATTCAAATCTCCATTTGGCCCAATCAGTGGTCTGAGAACTTTCGGGACCGACAACTTTCTGATACCTGCTCTGACAAATGATATGGATAGGCGCGGGATTGGCTTGGGAAGGATCCAGACTCTCTTCTTCAACTTGCGTGCCTGTCTCACATCCGCCGCTGTAGGCTTGAACCCCAACCCAAAGGTCTCCAGATTTTTGGGCAAAGAAACCGGCTGAACAATACCCTCAAGATCAACCCCTAAACCTTTGTCTGGCACAAACCCGTTCTTCAACATCTCCGAGGCTACCATGACAGTTGCAACTGCTATTTTGGGAAGTAGGATGCCTTCACCTTCGGGAACTTTGTCCACTAAAACTGTATCGAAAACCGGGTAAACCCACGGTCCTTATCATCATCAGTTTCTATGAAGGGTACGATGGCATCCCTTACGGAGCTTGCATTGTCTTCCCCATGTACTACGATCTCTTGACTGTCCCATTCGAATTTGACCATATAATGTAATGTAGAAGGCACTACTTTGGCGGCGTGGAGCTGGGGTCGCCCCAATAAAAGATTATATGACACTGCCACGTCTAACACTTGAAACTCCTTGGTGAACTCGACTGGACCAATTGTTAATTCAAGTATGATGTCACCCACTATGTCTGTACCACCACCATCAAACCCTCGAACATAGATGTTGTTCTTGTTAATCCTGTCACCATCGACCTTCAGTTTGTTCAATGTGGCCAAAGGACAGATATTGGCACTGGACCCATTATCAATCAGTACTCGAGTGACTACCGAGTTTTCGCAGTTCACGGTCAAATAAAGGGCTCTATTATGTTCTGTACCCTCCACAGGAAAATCGTTGTCTGAAAAAGTGACCCTGCTGACCTCGAAAATCTTGTTTGCTATTTTCTCCAGATGGTTCACAAACATCTTATCCGGAACATGGGCTTCGTTCAGAATTTTCATCAATACTCGGCGGTGCTCGTCTGAATGGATCAACAACGATAACAATGAGATCTGTGTCGGGGTCTTCCTCAACTTCTCCACAATGGAGTAATATTGTGCCCTCATTTTCTTTAAAAATTCTTCCGCCTCTTCCTCGGTAACTGGATTCTTTGTTGCTACTGGATTGGCCCTTCTTAACTCTGCGAGAGCAAAACACCTTCCCGAACGAGTTAACCCCTGTGCCTCAAATTTTTCCTCCACAACTTCCTTCCCCTTATGCATTACCATTACTTGACTGTAACTTCATGGCACAACATTCTCACTGATTATTGGCAACTGCATTACTATCCTGATAAAACTGGTCCTATGCATGCCCCCTTTACGGCTACTGGCTTGCTTGATATCCCTTGCACCGTTACTTTGACCGGCTCTGGATTCTTAGCAACATCAGACGAACTCTTCCTCATCACCACCACTTGCTTGCCTTCTACCCTTCCCGACTGTACTACCGCTTTTCTACTGACCGACTTTTTCTTCGGACTGGAATGGATCATTATTACCGTCTGTGATGGCTTCTTGAGCTTCCCTCCTTTGTGCACTAGTTCGATTATGTGGGCTTCATGGTGTGCCGGCAACGGGTTATGATTGATGTTAGGTGCCTCTGGCTCCTGGACCTTGATTCTATTTGTGTCAATAAGATCTTGTACGGTAGTCTTCAACTTCCAACACTTCTCATTATCATGCCCGGGAGCCCCCGAACAATATTCACAGCTTACCGAGTGGTCCAGATTTTTGGGAAGGGGATTTGGCAATTTGGGCTCCACAGGGCTCAATAGGCCTAACGGCCTCAATTTGTGGAACAGAGTAGTATAGGTTTCTCCCAGCGGAGTGAATGTTCTCTGCCTCTGCACCCTTTCATTCCTGAAAGTCTGATTCCCACGGAAACCTGGTCCCAAAGGATTCCTGTAGGCCCTTGGTGGTGGATATGTGTTTTGTGGAGGTGGATATGTGTTTGTGGAGGTATATATGTATTTTGGGGAGCCAGTGCACGCCATTGCGCGCGAGCCGGGGGCTGGGTGTAAGTTTGGGCATGATGGACAGAGAAATGTGGCTCTTGTGGTGGGTAGTAGGGCTGTAGAGGGCCGTATGGAATGTGTGGGTAATTTGAGTGATGAGGTCTAGGTTGGTAGTGAAGGGGGGACCTCTAGATCTAGACCAAGTACCTGCCTCAACTGTTGCGGCATCTTCCCTTTTCTTCTTTCAAAGCGCACCTCCCGTGCCGCTCTGGATGGCCTGAGTGGTTGCTTTAATCGCCGAATAGCTCAGGATTTTGTTGGACTTAAGTCCATCTTCAATCATACAGCCCATTTTTACTACTTCGTTGAAAGACTTGCCAACTGACATCACCAGGTGACCGAAGTAAGTTGGCTCCAGAGTCTGCAGAAAGTAGTCCACCATTTCCCCCTCCCTCATCAGAGGATCGACTCTTGCCGCCTGCTCTCTCCAGCGAAATCCAAATTCTCGGAAGCTTTCCCCGGGATTCTTCTCAAGTTTCAGCAATGTGAGACGGTCGGGGACGATCTCAAGGTTGTACTGGAAGTGGCCTGCAAAGGCTTGTGCCAGATCGTCCCAGGTGTACCACCTGCTAGGATCATGTCTTGTGTACCATTCCAGTGCAGACCTGATTAGACTTTGACAAAAATGAGCTATCAACAGCTCATCTTTTCCCCCAGCCCCTCTCATCTTACTGCAAAAACCTCGCAGATGTGCCATTGGATCACCGTGCCCCTCGTATAGATCAAACTTTGGCATATTGAACCCTGCCGGCAATTGAATGTCGGGGAATGGGCATAGATCTTTATAGGCCACACTGAATTGGTTGCCTAACCCATGGATATTCCTGAAGGACTGCTCCAGGCTTTTAAACTTTCGAAGCACTTCGTCTTGCTCTAGGCTCTTTGCCGGCTTTTCAGTCTCTACCGGGATCTCGAAGTGAGTATTATAAGTATGAGGCTCGGGTGCTTTGAAGGTTGGTTCAGGGGGGAATATTGGTTATCGTGAGCCTGAAACAATGGCTCGTTGGATGATCTTTGCAGCGTGGCTGGTGGGGGTGCCACAAAAACAGGAACATTTGGTGGAGGAGGGTTCTGATTGGGTTGTGAAGCTTGGGGATCATAGGCATTCCTTCCCTAATAGTATTGGTGACTGGGGAAGCTTGTCAAAGGGCCGGGGGGGGAGGTATTCGGGCGTGTGTCCTGGTGGGAGAGTGGGAGTAATGGGAGGGTTGGGCACTTTTTGTACCCTAGCTAAGGCCAACTGCATTTCTTTCATCTCCTGTCTCATCTTATCCATTTCCTCCTTCAGCATTTGATTCTCCGTCCTTTCATCCTCGACTCTTTGGTCTGAACTAGTCATGCTTTTTAGTATGGGCCCTTTGGATCTTGATTGGTAATGGTAATCTGCCAGAACGTTCTAACAAACTAACTGGTTCGAAATCTCTAGAAAAACAACAAACTTGTTAGTGTTAGAGTTTAATACATATTGCAATTTCACGTTGGGGGATGCAATGTTCCTAGGCAGTTTAACCATTTCTAACATGTCTTTACTTCGACCGCATGCGTCATTCCGGCTTACTTTGTTTGTGCTTCGTTTAAGTGTTTCTGAAACTTTCTTTATCTCTCTTTTTATTTCTTTCTTTTCATTTCTTTTATTCACTTTGCCTTTTCTCTTTTCTTTTTAGTGGTGGTCGAATCTTATGTGGATTTCCTACGTATCATGTCCCCGCATGAATCAGACCGCGCGTAGTTCTGCCACAAGTGCGAAAAATAAAGACACCATTTTTGGATTTTTCAACCTTTACTAGCAAAACGTTTTATTACAAGGCAAAACATTTTAGAAAGGAAATTGACAGACTTGATACAGACTACAGACTTTATGCCAAAAAAGGGAAATACAAACTCCGACGGACAACAGACTCTGAAGACAAGGAAAATACAGACTCAAACTATGAGTTTTTCAGAGTTCTGAATTTTCGCGCCCGCGGGGCGTTGTTCGGCCTCGCCGCAGGGTTTGGTGCAAGGCCCCTTTGCAGTTCTTTCAAATCTTTCATGATCTGGTGGACATAAATCATTATTGAAGCAAAGAAGGTGGTACGGGACATATCCTCACAAGCTAGGCACTTTATGGTGATTTTGTGCCCGATATCGTCGATTCTTCCCTTGATTCTACCCCTTTCCATAAGCAATCTCTCTATTTGTTGATTCCGCATCCCCAGCATTTGAGCGTTGTAAAGGAGTTGATCCTGAAACTCATTCATATGTTTATCCATTCGGGCCATTAGATCATAGTAGCGCTTCCTATCTGTTCTGGCATCTTGGGCTTGTCTGAAGATCCGCTCTTTGAGAGTGGATATTGTTTCTCTTAATATAGCGATGTTCCTTTCGTAGTCCCTCTTCATTTGTTGCATAGACCGTGCTCGCTATTCTGCCTTCTTTATCCATTTCACCCGGATTCTCGCTAGACCAGCTTTAGATTTTTCCAGGTCTTCTTGATACTTGAGGACATTCTTTTTTAGACCGTTTATGAGCCTTTCATCAGCCCTGCTTCTCTTCGGGTTTCTGGTAGCTATTTTCATTTCCTGGATTTGAGCTTTGAGGACCTCGTTTTCCTGAGCTAGTTTTCTCTTTTCTCCCTCATCTGCAGCGATATGCAAATCTTTCTCAAATTTCAAATCTATAACTTGCTTCTCCAACTTGCCTATTGTAACCCTGTACTCGTGCTCTTTAGCCAACCAATCCCACTGTTCTTGCGACGCCTTGATGAATTCCTGGAGATGGGGTCTTTTAGCCGGCCTTTTGTGCTTAAGTTCTCTCATGTACCAAGCAAGGTATCCTGGCGCCACTTCGCCTTTGGACTGATCCTGCACGCAAGTATCTGCTTTTAAATATTGGCATTCACTCCAGATCTGACGGACTCTTGCTTTAGGGAACTGTCCGTCAGGGCTAATCTCAATTACTTGAGCACTAAGATCTTCCTCCTGTGGCACTGTTTGGCATCTCCCGAGTTGTCTCAAAACCTGATATGGCGCGTAAGGCTGAATGCTCTTGAGCCCCATCAATAGAAAGTGGGTCCTAGCTGCCAGCATATGGATGACCTCGTCAACGGGCAACCATCCTACTGTATTTGGCTGGTGGTGAGGGTCCGAAAGAATGATGTCCACGCCGTAACTCCCTCGGGTAGACTGACCCCCTTGATTCTTATGTAGAACTCTTCTATGCAAGTTTTCTTCGAGGAACCATAACTCAAGAGCTGGGAACGGTGGCAGAGATTCTCAGTCATCCATATTTGTAGCAACAAGTTACACCCCTCGAAAAAGTTCCCTCTGGCTTTGCAGGCTGTGAGAGCTCGAAAGATATCAGATACTATCATAGGCGCAAGAGTGCTTTCATCTTGAATGAGCAAGGTACTGACGACCTTACCTATTTTCAGATCAATGTTTCCGTCTTTCCTTGGAAATACCAAAAGGCCCAAAAAGGTTATCATAAAAGCCACTCGTCTATGCTCGTCCCATTTCTGACGGTTACTTTTGCTGCATAACTTGTTACCCGGGTTGTTGAATCCTCCGACATGACCATATCTGTCGTATATGAAGCGCGGATTACAAAACCCTGCGGCCAAATCTGGGTTATGGACCATCCTGGGTATCTTTAATGAATCTAAAAACCGATGCACAGTGACAGCTCTTGGAGCAACCAGGTATTTTTGCCTCAACGGAACTTCAGCATTTTCGATGTACCCGGCTATTTCCTCCAAAGTCGGGGTGAGTTCAAAATCGGAGAAGAGGAAGACATTGTGTGTCGGGTCCCAGCAGGTGACCAAAGCTCTTATGATATCCCCCGTGGTTGTATTTCCAATAAACCCGTAAGACCTTTTAGATATTTCTTGACCTCATCTTGCCCTTCACCACCTAAATCATCCCACCATAGCCGCAACTTGAAAGGGATTTTAGTCACTATTGAAAAAGGTTCATTTTGCATCGTGCTCATCCTGAACATTTATTAAGGTGATTAAGCAAAAAATAAAATTTATTTGACTCAACCAATTGGCTATTTTTAATTTTTCACAAATTAAAAGAAAGATCCGGTTCCGAACACATCCTTTCAGCACTTCGGGAACGAAGATTTTGAGGCTGGGTGAGTCAACCGGTCAAAAATCCAAAAATGACTACAAGTGGCCGTTTATGCAAAGTCAGCCTTTCGGCGTCCCTTTTGGGAACATTCGGCTATTTTGACAAAAACGACATCACCCGACTTATTTATGACGAAAATTAAAATTTTTTGTCATTTTTGTAAAGGGGAGGTTGGACCCGATGAGGGTTGCCTACGTATCCAGCACCCTGTGAGAATCAAACCGGCATAGTTCAGGTAGATAAAACAAACTTCTTTTGAAATCAAGACTCTTTTCAATGGCAAATAAAACCATTTTTCATAAACAAAACCCTTTTTTTCTCAAAAATTCGACAGAGTTTCGACGCTATTTGGACATTGATTTTTTTCAAAACAGGCGATTAACTACCTCTATCTCTCTTTCCTCAAAGTATTCAAAAATCGGTCAGGATGCAAGTCCGAAGCAAACAAATGCACAGGTAGCAAGTTGGGTGCATCAGGATGGTCTTTTGTTGTTTTGGTACACCTGTCCTAGACAGACCCAACCCCTATGTTGAGCCTCCAAAGTCAAATGCACATGATGCAAACAAATGTTCCTACTAGGGATCCGGCATGAAGCTGAGTTATTCTAGGTTCGCAACCTGGGTGTTTGTTCTGGACTGTGCACCCGAGCGGACAACTCGAGTCGAGGAGGGGGCTACGTACCGGGGACCCGCGAGATCGTCCGGCTTTGTAACTTGTCTGTCCTCTTTCTTATTTCAGGGTATGACACTAACAGAATGGGGAGTCTCAACCAGTAAGCACATCCCCAGAGGTGAGAAGAGAAGGGTTTCGTAGCAGTTTATATACAGTTCAGATAATATCAAAGCGATAAAAGCAACATTTTTCAAATTTAGGCCAAAAAATGTAATAAGATCAAATAATAAATGAAGCCAAATAATTACAATTATTCCAGGCTCGAATTCTTGAACCCTGAACCGGAGATTCTGGGTTCTGTCCCCAGCAGAGTCGCCAGAGCTGTCACACCTCCTTTTTCAGTTTCTTAGCTCTCAAACACTGAACCTTTTAGGATTAAAAACCAGCCTGTTTTTTACTCTCAATTTACTGTACTTTTAAATGTTAAAAATCCAGCCTAGATTCTCTGAAAAACTGAAAGAGAACTATTTTTCTTCTCCAAAAACTAGTCCCCTAAACTGTGCAAAAAACCCTCCCATTTATAGCCAAACTTTTTCTATTTATCTGCAAAACAGACCCTCCCCCAACTCTCAAAAGCACCCCAACTATTATTAATTTATGCCCATCATCTCTAAAACCCCACTAGAGTATGTTTTCCCTCCTTTTAATTCATTTGTTTCCCAGTACCAAATGTCTTGTCCCCCACTATGTATTAAACACTCCCTTATTTTAATATTATTAGTGCTTAGTGGACAGAGCACTCAAATTAATTATTTTTTAAAACTTTAAATCCCAAAATACCCCTGAAACTACTGAAATTACCATTCTACCCCATCAGCTATATCCAATCCTCCTAATCAATTAACCAAACTATAGCACCTATAATCAATCTTAAGTGAGAAATCCTAACAATTGACTAATCAAATCATATGAGACTAACTCCCAATTGACAACACTTAGGAATCAGTTCATCATGGTCAGATTCATATCAACATTAAAGATCAGATTCATATCAGAACAACATTAAGATTCATCAAACTCAAATCACAATTTAAGCTTGAAACTCAATTCAGACCAAATATCTTCGAAATAAAGATTCAGTGATTAAACTAACACACTTCTAGATTAAACCTAAACAAGAACAAATGAACACTGTCAACATACTGAATGAAAACAAACTGACTTCATATGCAAGAAATGATGAACAACGACAAGAAAAGAATCAACATAACATAACTAGGAAAAGATAGAAACTAGAACGAGGCAAGATAATTAAAACAAGCAAGAAGAACTACAGACTCATGAACTTGTACTGCTGCTCACTACATTCGATCATGGAAATATGCAGCTCATTGATATCAGTTTAACCAAAAGACAAGATGAAAATAAAAAGGAAATGGACCTTCATTGTTGCCAAAATGGATTTCCCAAGTGATTGAATATAGAAAACTCTTTGAGCAGAGCTGTACAGCAAAGGCAAATACTGAACAAAAGCTTCAAGCTAATGTTCCAAGAAATTCGAGCAAATCTGGAACCAAGACCCCGTCGGAAACTCGAACCCGCAGATTGAAAATGAGTCATTGTCCTTTTTAATGGAGGGTTTTGAAGGTTTTGAGCCAGAGTTTCATGGCTGCTCGAGCATGATGACTGACGGAGTGTTTGGTCATTTCTGTGAAGGCTGCTGGTCGACGACTGTGGAGCTGGAGTGGCGGACTGTTGGTGACTGGTTGACGAGTGACAACGTTGGGTCTGTTAGTGGCGTTAGACGTCGATGGAGAAGGCTGGCCAGTGGTCAGCAATGCAGCAATGGGCGGACTGGCTGGAGCTCGCGACTGGATGGTTGTTGGGCTGTAGATTGTCGACGGGAGCTTGGAGATGGCAGTGGGGTGGTGGCTATGGGGTTAGCTGGTCGTGGTCAGTGAAGGCGGATGAACGGGTGGTCGTTGGTTCGAAGAAGAAGAAATAGGGCAGCCATTGATGTCGAGGGAGCTGGAGGGGTTGTTTGGAGAAGATGAAGAGAAGAGGGGGCGGGTGTTTTTTTTAGGGTTTTTGCTAGGGGTTGGAAATGAAAATGAAGTGAAGAAAGGGGGGTGGTCATTTTGGCTATGGGGAAGACCGGGTTGGGGATGGGGTATGGGCTGGGTATCTGGGCTGTCTTGGACGGGTTTCAATTTTAAAGAGGAAGAAAAATTGTTTGGGATGATGGACTTTAAATTGATTTGGCCCAAATATGACTTAACACTCTTTTATTTTGCCTTTCTTTTTCTTAAACTAATAAACCTAAAAATTCCAAAAATCTTAAATTAACTTATAGGACTAGATTAATTTATAAAAGTACTAATTAACTTTTAATAACAATTAACACACACAATTAAATAAAATCACATAACTTGGACATGAAATGCTAAAAATGCAAAAATACATTATTTTGTGATTTTCTTTCTCTTAAAAACAAAACATAGTTCAATTAATTCCTAAGTGCACTATTAAATCTTAAATGTTCATGCAACATATATTTTTGTATTTTTAATTAATTAAAACAAGATAAACATTCACAAACAAAATACAAACAATTATCCACAGATGCCACGCAAATTCTTAAAATTGTACCTAAAGGACATTTGTTTTATTTTTTCTTTCGGAGTAAATTCTGTGAAGCAAAAATCACGTGCTCACAGTCACCACTTGGAATATTTATTATGGTGTTCCAATTCACCGATTTATTTTAAATCCCAAATCGAGGAAAATCGACTTTATTTAAAAGTCTGCAAAACCACAAAAACTAGGTAAGGAATTCTATTAATCCGAGAGAAGGTGTTAGGCATTCCCGGGTTCCGTGGTTCGAGCACGGTCGCTTAACTATTAATAATTTGCCTAATTATCTGATTTACTACAGGTTTTAAACCTATTGTGCATTTTAACTTTATAACTGCTTTTAACTATTTATGGAATTATTCTGGAACAAGTTACAATTGTCGTACACTTGTTTGGTCGATACACATTGTGAATCGTGTCACGGAAACCGTACCCACAATCTACAACATGTTTAGTTTATTAACATTATTAGAAGTTGCGGTCGAGTCACATAAATATACCCCCAGGTTTGGAAATTATGTATCACAACTACGTCACGGGAACCCTACCCGTATCTATAATAATTTTATTATAAATGTGTCTAAATCAATCTACGAATGTTAAAAGTGTTTTCTACACTAGTTATAAATGTTCCAAGTATTTTTCACACTAGTTTTGGTATTAATGTGAGGGCTATAGATTATATGTGACGATTCGCCCAGTCGTCTCATGAGTTACCGCTTTGTTTTTCCCATTTCTTCTTCTTATTACTTTGTCTATTGGTTCTATGAGTGATCGGGCTGATTGGCTCGGATTCGGAAAGGTTTTGAGAAGGTTTGAGATACTAAGTCTCTTTTGAGGAAGCTTAAGTTGGAAAGTCAACTAAGTGTTGACTTATGTGTTAGAGGGCTCGGATATGAGTTCCGATGGTTTAGATAGCTTCGGGAGATGATTTGGGACTTAGGAGCGTGATCGGAATGAGCTTTGGAGGTTCGGAGTAGATTTAGGCTTGACTTGGCAGAGTTGAGATTTTGGCAATTTCTGGTTGGTAGCGAGATTTTGATATAGGGGTCGAAATAGAATTTTGAGAGTTGCAGTTGTTCCGTTGTATCATTTGGAATGTGTGCAAAATTCCAGGTCATTTGGACGTGGTTTGGTTGAGGTTTTTATCAAAAGCGTAATTTAAAAGATGTTAGAATTCTTAGGCTTGAATCCGATGCGAATTTTGTGTTTTGGTGTTGTTTTGAGCATTCCGAAGGTTGGAACAAGTTTGAATGAGGTTATAGGATATGTTGGCATGTTTGGTTGAGGTCCCGGGGGACTCGGGTGAGTTTCGGGTGGTCAATTGGACCATTTCATGATGTTTGGAATTGCAGATCAGTGTTGTAGAGAAATGACCTTCGCATTCGCGAGAGGGTCCTCGCGTTTCTGAAGGGTCAGTTGATGAAGGCTAGGATTTAAGCCTTCGCGTTCGCGAAGGGCTGGGCGTTTGGTCATCGCATTTGCGTGAAGTGGACCGCGTTCGCGTAGAGGAATTTGGTCAGTTGGACTTGAGGTATTTTTATTCATTGTGTTTGCGAGAGGGGTAACACGATCGCGAAGAGTGGACTGAGGAAAGCATCGTGTTTGCGATGGGAAGGTCGCGATCGCGAAGAGTAATTTTTGGTCAGAGTTGATTTATGCTTCGCAAACGCAAGGCGTTGACCGCGTTCGCGAAGGAGGATTTCAGGCCTAGGTAAAATATTTAAATAGTCGTCTTATCTGCAATTTTGGGGTTTATTTTCACCATTGTTGAGCATTTTTGAAGCTTTTTGAAGAGGGATTCAAAGGGAAACACTTGGAGGTAAGATTCATGGACTTAAAACTCGAGTCTAATGTGAAATCTACCTAATTAATCATGGAAATTAAGTCTAAAATGGAAGAACTAGGGCTTGAACTTGGAGACCTAGAAATGGGTATTTGAGGGGTCATTTGTGGTTGGATTTTGATGCTTTTGGTATGTATGAACTCGGTGAGTGATAAGGAATTAATTGATATGATTTTTACCAGAATCTGAGATGTGGGCCAAGGGGTCGGGTTTAGGTAATTTCGAGATTTGTGTTGTAAATTTATTATTTTCGCTTGGGCTTCGTTCCCCTAGCATATTTTGATGTCGTGATTCTGATTTTGGATAGATTCGATGCGAGTGGAGGCCAATTCGAGGGGCAAAGGCGTCGCGGGCTAGAGATTTGATCGGATTGAGGTGAGTAATGATTGTAAATGATGTTCTGAGGGTATGAAACCTTGGATTGCACATCGTCGTGCTATATTAAGGTGACACACACGCTTGATGATGAGCGTGGGGTCGTGCACTGTTGGGGATTAAGACTTAGTCCATCCCAAATGACTATTTTACTGCGTATTTGACTGAAATCTAATCGTGAACATCATGTTTTGGGCTGAACGCCATATTTGGGTCTTGTGCCAACTATTTGAACCCTTAGGGAATTTTATTGATATTTCCTCACTATTTTGACTTTGTACTTGAGCTCAGTCATGCTATATTCCACTATTTTCATAAATCAACCATGTTTACTCTGTTTTAACACTTAAATGATCTTTTAAATGATATTTTAGGCTGAGAATCATGTTTTACTATTGCCCGAGTGGCTTGTGAGGATTTTAACTGAGTAAGGACGAGGGCCTATTTGTGAGGAAATACTGATTAGAATTATGAGGCCAAGGTCCTGAGATGTGTACGCCACGAGGTGGATTCTTGATATGAGGTCGAGGTCCTAGTGATGATGCCATGAGATGGATTGATATTGCGCTTGGGCCGAAAAGGGCCCCACCAGGAGTCTGCACACCCCCCAGTGAGCACGGGTACCCATTGTGATGTGAGATATAGCCCGAGGGGCTGGTATGGTTGACATTGTGCCCGAGGGGCAATCCTTTATATGCTTATCTATCTTATTTGTCCGTCATTTACCTGTGTAATTGTTGAATAGGCATCTCTTGAAGTTTAAACTGAACTTATATGATTTTACATATCTTTACTGAATCACTGTTCTTACCTGTTTTACTGCTTCATTATAGCCTATAATGTGCCTTACGTGATTTCATGCTTTCAGTCTTTATTTATGATTATTACTCACTGAGTTGGAGTACTTACTTTACTCCCTACACCCTGTGTGCAGATTCAGGCGCATCTGGTCCCACTATCGAGTGTTAATCTTTCCAGCTCAGGCGGATCCGAAGATTCTCTAAGTAGTTGCCGATGTTCGCAACCCAAAGCTTCTTCCCTTACTTTACTTCTCCTTGTTTTAGATTTGTATTGAACTCTATAGACTTTTTTGTCTTATTCCGGATTTTTTAGATTCTCATGACTAGTGACACCCTGGTATCATGCTGTGTTGGGTTTATCATCCGCAACTATAGTGTTAACTATTCAATTTTAGATTAATTATCATGTTTTAGACTTAAATTCTTATTGTTTATTGCTTAAAATCTGGAATGGGAAGTGTCGGCTGGCCTTGTCTTCACGAGAGGCACCATCATGACTGGGTTCGGGTTTCGGGTCGTGACAAGTTGGTATCAGAGCCTAGGTTACATAGGTCTCACGAGTCATGAGCAGGTTTAGTAGAGTCTCGCGGATCGGTACAGAGACGTCTGTATTTATCCTCGAGAGGCTGCAGAACCTTTAGGAAAAACTTCATATTTTTGAAATTCTTGTCGTGCGAATTTGTTGGTTCGTGTACAAAACTTCTGTCATTTTATTCCCTCACAGATGGTGAGGACACGCGTTACCGGTTAGGATGGACGACCACCAGTACCACCAGCTGTGGCCACTAGAGGCCAAGGACGAGGTTGTGGTTGCGGTAGGGGCAGAGGTGTGGCATGCACAGCAGCTAGGATAGCACCTACAGATCTACCAGCCGCCCCAGTTCAGGATCAGGTCCTAGTTGTGGACGCACCAGCTATGCCTAGTGTGATTCCGGGTCTTCAGGAGGCCCTGGCTCAGATCTTATCAGTTTGCACTAGCCTAGCTCAGGCGGTTTCAGCCACTACAGCTGCAGCTACTTCACTAGCCGAGGGAGGCAATCAGACTCCCACCGCTCGCACACCTGAGCAAGTCGTGCAGGGACTTCAGACACCGGGGGCACATCCATCCCAGCCGGTTGCAGCCACTCTGGACTATGTAGTTCCTGCCATGCCAGAGGATGAGCAGCGTAGGTTGGAGAGGTTTGGTAGACTTCAACATCCAACCTTCAGTGGTGCAGAGGGCGAGGATACACATGGTTTCTAGGATAAGTGTTAGAAGATGCTTCGTACAGCGGGTATTCTGGAGACCAGCGGGGTCACTTTCACTACTTATCAGTTTTCGGGAGATGCCTTCACTTGGTGGGAGACTATTGAGAGGTGTAGGCCTATTGGTGCAGCACCCCTTACCTAGCACCAGTTCTCCATTCTCTTTCTGGAGAAGTATGTGTTGCAGTCTCGTAGAGAGGAGCTGCGTAGGGAGTTTGAGTGGTTGCGTTAGGGAGAGATGACTATGACGCAGTATGAGATGAGGTTCTCTGAGTTAGCTCGTCATGCAATTTGGTTGGTTCTGACAGATAGAGAGAGGATTAGGAGGTTTGTTGATAGCCTCATTATCAGCTTCATATTCTCATGACCAGGGAGAGGGTGACTGGTGCTACTTTTGAGGAGGTTGTGGATATTTCCCGTGATATTGAGTCTTTTAGTCGCCAGGAGCGAAAGGAGAGAGAGTCTAAGAGGCCTCAAGGATCTGGTAGCTATAGTGGTCCTCCTTCGAGCGGTCAGTTTCAGCACGTCAGAGGTCGTCCATTTAGGCATGCTCAGCCAGCTCGCCCAGGTTATCGTGGGGCGTCATCGGGTCATCGTCCTCACAGGTCTCATCAGAGCCAGTCATCACTTAGTTCCCTTCCAACATAGAGTTCATCTCGTGCTCCATCGGTTCTGGGCTCTTATATGCCAGGTGAATCTACTAGTCATTTCGGTGCGAGGGGTTCCCTTCAGTCCCTTTCTCTAGCACCTGGGAGTTGTTATGAGTGCGGAGAGATGGGCCATATATGGAGGTAGTGTCCTAGTCGTCTTGCGAGTCCATCTCAGAAGAGGGTTCAGTCATCGGCTTTAGCGCCAGTTACTTCATCATTACCCACCCAGTGAGCTAGGGATAGAGGTTAGTCAGCTAGGGGTCGCTCCAGAGGGGGAGGTCGATCAAGTGGCGGTCAGGCCCGTTTCTACGCACTTCCAGCTAGACCAGATACTATTGCTTCAGATGCTATTGTTACAAGTATTGTTTCAATCTGCCACAGAGATGCCTCTGTATTATTTGATCCCGGTTCCACCTTTTCGTATGTGTCATCATACTTTGTCATTATTTGGGTATGCCCCGTGAGTTTCTTGCTTCACATGTTCATGTATCTACCCCGGTGGGTGATATTGTTGTTGTAGACCATGTGTATTGGTCGTGTGTGGTGACCATTGGGTGTCTGAAGACCGATGTGGATCTTTTATTATTGTGTTTGATGGATTTTGATGTCATTTTGGGCATGGATTGGCTATCTCTATGTTGTGCTATTCTGGACTGGCATGCTAAGAGAGTCACATTGGCTGTACCGGGTGTGCCATAGATTGAGTGGCAAGGTGTGACTGATTATGTTCCCAGTAGAGTGATCTCATTCTTGAAAGCCCAGTGTATGGTTGGGAAAGGTTGCCTTTTGTATCGAGCCTTTGTGAGGGATGTCGATATTGAGACTCCTAGTATTGATTCTATTCCAGTTGTGAGGAATTTTCCCGATGTGTTTCCTGCAAACCTGTTGGACATGCCACCAAATAGGGATATTGATTTTTGTATTGACCTGGTGTTGGGCACTCATCCCATTTCTATTTCGCAATATCGTATGGCATCAACGAAGTTGAAGGAATTAAAGGAGCAGCTTCACGAACTCCTTGATAAGGGGTTCATTTGGCCTAGTGTGTCACCTTCGAGTGCGCCGGTTCTATTTGTGAAGAAGAATGATAGCACTATGAGGATGTGCATTGATTATAGGCGATTGAACAAGGTAAGAATTATGAACAAGTATCCTTTGCCTCGCACTGATGATTTATTCGACTAGCTTCAGGGAGCGAGAGTGTTCTCCAAGATTGATCTCCGTTCAGGTTATCACCAGTTGAAGATCAGGGTCTCGGATATTCTTAAGACAGCTTTCAGGACCCGATATGGTCATTATGAGTTCTTGGTGATGTCTTTTGGGCTGACCAATGCCCTAGTAGTATTCATGCATTTAATCAACAATGTATTCCGGCCTTATCTCGACTCATTTGTCATAGTATTCATTGATGATATTCCGGTGTATTCATGTAGTCAGGAGGAGCACGCGGAGCATTTGAGAGTTGTGTTGCAGAGATTTAGGGAGGAGAAGCTTTATGCAAAATTCTCCAAGTGTGAGTTCTGGCTCAGTTCAGTGGCTTTCTTGGGGCATGTGGTGTCCAGCAAGGGTATTCAGGTTGATCCAAAGAAGATAGAGGCAGTTCAGAGGTGGACCAGACTGTCCTCAGCCATAGAAATTCGTAGCTTTCTTGGTTTGGCAGGCTATTATCGATGGTATATTCAAGGATTCTCGTCTATCACATCTCCCTTGACCAAGTTGACTCAGAAGGGTGCTTCATTTTTATGGTCAGACGAGTGTGAAGAGAGCTTTCAAAAGCTCAAGATAGCTTTGACCACGGCTCCAGTATTGGTTTTTCCATCAGCTTCAAGTTCATATATCGTGTATTGTGATACTTTGAGATTTGGTATTGGTTGTGTATCGATGTAGGAGTGTAGAGTTATTGCTTATTCTTCTCGTCAATTGAATCCCCATGAGAAGAACTGCCCCGTTCATGATTTGGAGTTGGCTACCATAGTTCACGCATTGAAGATTTGGAGGCATTACTTGTATGGTGTGGCTTGTGAGGTGTTTACCGATCATCGTAGCCTCCAGCACTTGTTCAAGCAAAAGGATCTTAATTTGAGGCAGCGGATGTGGTTGGAGTTGCTAAAGGATTATGATATCACTATATTGTACCATCTGGGAAAGGCCAATGTGGTGGCCGATGCTTTGAGCTGAAAGGCGGTGAGTATGGGGAGTTTAACATATATTCCAGTTGGGGAGAGACCTCTTGTAGTTGATGTTTAGGCCTTGGTCAATCGGTTCGTGAGGTTAGATATTTCGGAGTTCTGTCGGGTATTAGCTTGTATGGTTTCTTGGTCTTCCTTATATGATCGCATCACAGGTATGATGATCCACATTTACTTGTCCTTAAGGACAGAGTTCATCATGATGATTCCAGAGATGTGACCATCGGTGATGATGGGGTGTTGAGAATGTAGGGCCGGATATGTGTGCCCAATGTGGATAGGCTTCGGGAGTTGATTCTGGAGGAGGCCCATAGCTCGCGGTATTCCATTCATCTGGGTGCCGCGAAGATGTATCAGGATTTGAGGTAGCACTATTGGTGGAGAAGAATGAATAAGGATATTGTGGGATTTGTAGCTCGGTGTATCAATTGTCAGCAGGTGAACTATGAGCATCAGAGACCAGGTGGCTTACTTCAGCGAATGGATATTCTAGAGTGGAAGTGGGAGCGGATCACTATGGACTTTGTAGTTAAACTTCCACAGACTTTGAAGAAGTTTGATGCTATTTGGGTGATTGTGGATCGGCTGACCAAGTCCGCACACTTTATTCCTATGTGTACTACTTATTCTTCAGAGCAGCTAGTAGAGATCTATATCTAGGAGATTGTTCGTTTGCATGGTGTCCCAGTTTCCATCATTTCAGATAGGGGTACTCAGTTTACTTTGCAGTTTTGGAGGTCTGTACAGTGAGAGTTGGGTACTCGGGTTGAGTTGAGCACAGGTTTTCACCCTCAAACAGACGGGCAGTCCAAGCGCACTATTCAGATATTGGAGGACATGTTGCGTGCTTGTTTCATTGATTTCGGAGGGTCATGGGATCAGTTTCTACCGCTTGCATAGTTTGCTTATAACAACAGCTATCAGTCAAGTATTCATATGGCTCCATATAAGGCATTTTATGCGAGGCGGTGTAGACCTCCAGTTGGTTGGTCCGAGCCGGGTGAGGCTAGGCTATTAGGGACAAACTTGGTGCAAGATGCTTTAGAAAAGGTGATTCAGGAGAGGTTTCGTACCGCACAATCGAGGCAAAAGAGTTATGCTAATAGGAAGGTTCGGGATGTGACCTACATGGTTGGTGAGAAGGTTCTGTTGAAGGTTTCACCCTTGAAGGGTGTTATGAGATATGGTAAGAAAGGTAAGTTGAGTCCTCGGTTCATTGGGCCTTTTGAGGTTCTTCGGAGGATTGGGGAGGTGGCTTATAAGCTTGCTTTGCGACCCATCTTGGCGAGTGTGCATCCGGTATTTCATGTTTCTATGCTTTGGAAGTATATTGGGGATCTGTCTCATGTTATGGAATTCAACATGGTTCAGTTAGATGGTGATTTGACTTATGATGTGGAGCCAGCAGCTATTTTGGAGCGTTAAAGGATATAGCTTCAGTGAAAGTACAATTTAGAGGTCGGCTCGTGGAGGAGGCTACCTGGGAGACCAAGCAGGAGATGCGGAGAAGATATCCTTACTTGTTTGAGGCTTCAGGTATGTTTCTTGACTCGTTCGAGGACGAATGTTTGTTTAAGTTGGGGATGATGTGACGACCTGGCCAGTAGTCTCATGAGTTACCGCTCCTTTTTCCTCATTTCTATTTCTTATTGCTTTGTCTATCGGTTCTATGAATGATCGGGTTGATTGGCTCGGGTTCGGAAAGGTTTTGAGAAGGTTTGAGACACTTAGTCTCTTTTGAGGAAGCTTAAGTTAGAAAGTCAATAGGATGTTGACTTATGTATTAGAGGGCTCGAATGTGAGTTCCAATGGTTCGAATAGCCTCAAGAGGAAATTTGGGACTTAGGAGCATGATGGAAATGAGTTTTAGAGGTTCGGAGTAGATTTAGGCTTGAATTGGCGGAGTTGAGATTTTGGCGATTTCCGGTTGGTAGGCGAGATTTTGATATAGGGGCCAGAATGGAATTCCGAGAGTTGCAATAGTTCCGTTGTGTCATTTTGGATGTGTGTGCAAAATTTCAGGTCATTTGGATGTGGTTTAGTTGGGTTTTTTATCAAAAGCGTAATTTAGAAGATGTTGGAATTCTTAGGCTTGAATCTGATCCGAATTTGGTGTTTTGGTGTTTTTTTGAGCGTTTCGAAGTTGGAACAAGTTTGAATGAGGTTATGGGATATGTTGGCAAGTTTGGTTGAGGTCCCGGGGGCCTCGGGTGAGTTTCGGGTGGTCAATCGGACCATTTCATGATGTTTGGAATTGCAGAAAATTGCAGATCAGTGTTGCAGAGAAATGACCTTCGCGTTCGTGAGTGGGTCCTGGCGTTCGCAAAGGGTCAGTTGATGAAGGCTTGGATTTAAGCCTTCGCATTCGCGAGAAAGGCTCCTTGATCGCGAAGGGCTGGGTGTCTGGTCATCGTGTTCGCATGAAGTGGACCGCGTTCGCGTAGAGGAATTTGGTTAGCTGGACTTGAGGTACTTTTATTCATTGCATTCGCGAGAGGGGTAACGCGATCGCAAAGAGTGGTCTGAGGATAGCATTGCGTTCGCGATGGGAAGGTCGTGATCGCGAAGAGTAAGTTTTTGTCAAAGTTGATTTGTGCTCCGCGAACGCGAGGCGTTGACCGCGTTCGCGAAGGAGGATTTCAGGCCTGGGCAGAATGTTTAAATAGTCGTCTTGTCCGCAATTTTGGGGTTTATTTTCACCATTGTTGAGCGTTTTTGAAGCTTTTTGAAGAGGATTGAAGATGGATTCAAGGGGAAACACTTGGACGTAAGATTCATGGACTTAAAACTCGATTCTAATGTGAAATCTACCTAATTAATCATGGAAATTAAGCCTAAAATGGAAGAACTAGGGCTTGAAATTGGAGACCTATAAATGGGTATTTGAGGGGTCATTTGTGGTTGGATTTTGATGTTTTTGGTATGTATGAACTCGGGGAGAGATAAGGAATCCATTGATGTGATTTTTACCGGAATTCGAGACATGGGCCCGGGGGTCGAATTTTGGTAATTTTGGGATTTGTGTTGTAAATTGATTATTTTCGCTTGGGCTTCATTCCCTTAGAATATTTTGACGCTGTGATTCTGATATTGGATAGATTCGACGCGAGTGGAGGCTGATTCGAGAGGTAAAGGCGTCAGGGGCTAGAGATTTGATCGGATTGAGGTGAGTAATGATTGTAAATGATGTTATGAGAGTATGAAACCCCGGATTTGCACATCGTTGTGCTATATTGAGGTGACGCACATGCTTGATGATGAGCGTGGGGTCATGCACTGTTAGGGATTATGACTTAGTCCGTCCTAAATGACTATTTTACCGTGTAATTGACTGAAATCTAATCGTGAACATCATGTTTTGGGCTGAACGCCATATTTGGGCCTTGTGCCAACTATTTGAACCCTTAGGGAATTTTATTAATATTTTCTCACTGTTTTGACTTTATACTTGAGCTCAGTCATGCTATATTCCACTGTTTTCATAACTCAGCCATGTTTATTCAATTTTAACACTTAAATGATCTTTTAAATGACATTTTGGGCTGAGAATTATTTTTTACTATTCCCCGAGTGGCTTGTGAGGACTTTGACTGAGTAAGGCCGAGGGCCTATTTGTGAGGAAACACTTATTAGAATTATGAGGTCGATGGCTTGAGATGTGTACGCCACGAGGTGGCTTGTTGATATGAAGTCGAGGGCCTAGTGATGATGCCACGAGATGGCTTGATATTGCGCTTGGGCTAAAAATGGCCCCTCCAGGAGTCTGCACACCCCCAGTGAGCCCGGGTAACCATTGTGATATGAGATATAGCCCGAGGGGCTGGTATGGTTGACATTGTGCCCGAGGGGCAATCCTTTATGTGCTTATCTGTCTTATTTGTCTATCATTTACCTGTGTAATTGTTGAATAGGCATCTCTTGAAGTTTAAATTGAACTTATATAATTTTACATATCTTTACTGAACCATTGTTCCTACCTGTTTTACTGCTTCATTATAGCCTATTATGTGCCTTATGTGATTTCATGCTTTCAGTCTTTATTTATGATTATTACTCACTGAGTTGGAATACTCACTTTACTCCCTACACCCTATGTGCAGATTCAGGCACATCTGGTCCCGCTACCAAGTGTTGATCTTTCCAGCTCAGGCAGATCCGAAGATTCTCTAGGTAGCTGTTGGCATTCGCAACGCAGAGCTTCTTCCCTTATCTTACTTCTTCTTCTTTTAGATTTGAATTGAAGTTTGTAGACTTTCTTGTCTTATTCCGAATTTTTTAGATGCTCATGACTAGTGACACCTCAGTATCGGGATGTGTTGGGTTTATATCTGTAGTGTTAATTGTTCACTTTTGGATTAATTATCATGTTTTAGACTTAAATTCTTATTGTTTATTGCTTAAAACTTGAATGGGAAGTGTCGGTTGGCCTTGTCTTCAGGAGAGGCGCCATCACGACTGAGTTTAGGTTTAGGGTCGTGACATTATAGGATTCAATTATGGATGGCACACCTCAATTTATTCAAGATTGCTAATTGTATACATGCTTGGGGTAGATATGTTTAGCCTTTGATCATTTTTTTATAAGGGAATTGGGCCAGCAGTAACCCATTGGTTATTTGGTCAGGGACAAATTAGTGTTGAAGCTGCATTAGGTTCAAAATTTAGCCCAGAAGTAAAGAAACTCAAAGGCCCCTTGCCAAATTCGATTTTAACCATGGCTGGCCCACATTGGGCTAACATTATGCGGGCCTAGTCACGAATATTTACTAGTTGGGCATGTCCACCTTTGCGTTTTAAGCTAGCAAAAATTACATAGTATACACATTTATCAAAAATTGTAAATCAATTCACTTTTATATAAGAAAAGTCATTATTTAAAGAAAATCAGAATACCATTCCAGTTTTGAAATTATACTACACATGATTTGCAAGACATAAAAAAAAAGAAATGTGTTTATACTATTATTCACAAGGGAAATTTATAACTGGGGGGGGGTCAAACTGTTAGGTTTAATGCCTAGGCCCATCCGCCTGAGCCCAGACTTGCTCAGGTGATTCCCAGATTTGGCCTTGTTACAAGTCTGGCCTAACTCGTATTACATTCAGGCAATTATGCGATAATGGGTTATGCTATAATAAAGAAATCATATTGTTATGAACCTAAAATATTAATCAAACATAATCAAATTTGAATTTTAAAATATTCCAACCGTCCATTTACTGCTTACAGTCCATAAATTTACAACATGCTCCTAAATACAACTATGTATCTAAAGAAAAAGAAAGGAAAATTTTAAAGTAAAAAATAACATTCTTCCTAACTTCGAGCCTTTCAGTTGCTACCAAGTCCTTCAAACCAGCTCAAACTTGGAAGAAATCAGCTATAGAGTTGTTTCTTACAAGCCAGCATTCAATTCCAGTCCTGAGGTTTCTTTGCCTTATATCCACTCGCATACAAACAGCAGAAATAAAATGCAAGTTTCAGTATTTGTGGGGAATCCATTCAATAGTGTATTATCAACTAAATAGCAAAGCAGGCTGAAAGAAGGTAAAAAGACAACTTCAGCAATCAAAGTTCAGATTTAGTATAAGGTCATGATTAAAAATTTCAACTTAAACATCTTTAAAAGAGGGAGTTGCAAGCATCAGTAAACCAAACAACGGGGGGCCATGCTAGTTCATTTCCACATTTAAGTTCACACATTAAAACCTACTATATCTATAACAAATCAATCAACTATCATATGAAATAATACTCAATCAACTATTACACATAACTTGCAATCTTGTCGATATTATATCATTCCAAATAGGCACTACATCTAGGGATGTAAAATCAGTACCTTAAACAACAGTAAAACCAGCTAAAAACAGAGGAAATGCTGATTGAAACTTTTGAAGAAGGAGCAGCAAACAGAACCAAATAGTAGCAGTAAGGAAAACAGCCCAGAAAAACCAAGAACCAATACTCAAGATTCCATAAAATCAGAGTACTCGAAGAACTAACACAGAAATCTAGCTAGAAAACTGTAGTTTTAATGCTAGAAAAGTTTCAAAGGTTTTCTTGTATCCTGAAATTCTTAGGTCAAAATGTGCTGATTAATGTGTGTGTGAGAATGAGTGAATGCTTTTTTTATATATAGAGTGTATAAAGATGGCATCAAAATGGAATATTCTAACCTAAATTCTGAAATGTTAGAATAGTACAGCATCTTTGACAGTTGTATGTCCTTTTTTCCAACCCAAATTCAGCATTTTTTACTAAGAAGGGGGCATCTGTACAAAATGCTAGAACCTGATTTTTTACCTTATGTAAAACCCAATTTTACCCCTTCATTTACTAGATACATCAGTCCTAACTAGTCTTGACCTAAATTCTGATTTCAATGCCATTTGTGGAACCTCCTAGAACAATATAGAAGATTCCAGCATTAGGGTTCCTAGGCTTGTTTCAATGTCTTTTTAATTTTGAAATTAATCTTAAACTTAAGGGCATCTAGGTTTAATTCAAACAAATTACTCCTAATTAACAGGTCCACCTAATTAACCTTAAACAAGACTGAGTTTAACAACTAACACTTCCAAACAGTAAATAACAAAAACTAGAATGAAGATGCAATGGAATCCTAGAAATTAACCTAATTAGTTTACAATTAAACAGATTACCTAAGGCTAAGGTTTCCTAATGACTAGTCAGAGATTGGCCAAATAAATTGCTAAAACTATTCTAATCAACTTAAACTAAACATTGAAGATCAAACAAATGAATATAGGAGAAAAACAACACACAAAAGGAAAACAGAACAGTTAATTTATCGGAACCTAAAAATTAACCTAACTAAACTAAACTTACACAAATTGAAATAAAACTTCAAATAATGAAATTTAGCATGCTTTAATTGACTTAATAAATAGATGCAAACGAACAAACTAAACAGTCATGAGAAAAACAAACCTAGAGTTGCGATTACCTAAAACATGCGGCTAAAAGAAAGAAAGAAGATGAAGGAGATAAACAAAAGAAGGAAGAAAAAGAAGGGAAACGGGATTACCAAAAACCTTCTTCGAATTTGAATCAGTCAAGAACTCGGACAGGCTTCAACGGGATAAAATGAACTTGGACTACCATTAATCGACTGTTCTCAATAAGAACAGTCGACTAATGAAAGTCTTGGGTTCAAATGACCCAAAAATTGACCAAGAACAAAAGGGAAAAAATAGGGTTTCTGGGGTCTTAGATCTAATATTCGAAGGGTTGGGGACTGATTCGAAGGGAGATATTGTGATATTTGGAAATAGGGGCTGAAGACGGTTAAAGGGTGTTAATTTGGGGTTGTTTGGTGGTGCTTCGCCTCCGTAGGGCGATTTTCGGGCGGCTGAGCCGGTGTGGGATATAAGGGCTGCTAGGGTTTCTCTGTGATAGAGTGTAGAGACAAAATGAGATAGGGGACTATGGGTGGTGCCTGTCTTCGGAAAGTTAATATCTAAAATGGGAGGGGGGGTTCCCAACCGTTGGATCATCAGAGATCAACGGTTGGGGTGGATCATGGCTGAAACGGGATCGTTTGATTAATGGGGAATTTGGACCGGGTATTGGATTAGGCTGGGGTGGAATTGGGGATGAAATTATTAGGCTAATTAAAATTTGGCCCAATATATCAAGACCAAATCTTTTCCAATTTCTTTTCTCTTTGTTTTCTTTTTCGTTTTTCTTTAATTAATTAAAATTCTAAATTAATCTAATTTATAAAATTAAACTAATTATCTAATTAGAATATTTACAAAAATTAGTTAATCCTACATTAATGAAGAGGAAATTATTGATCTAAAATTAAAAGCTAAAAATGTAAAAATGAGCAAAATTTGTGATTTTTTATTTTAATTAAGCAATTAATTAACTAATTAATCTTAAAATATTACATAAAATCTAATATACAATGCATGCTGTTTTTGACATTTTTTGGACATTTTCATGATTTTAACAAAAAATAAATGTGCACAAAAATGCAAACAATTAATAAAATCCTATAAAATTGCAAATAATTGGGGAAAAATCTATTTCTTTAATTTTGTAGGAGTATTTTAAATAGGCCAAAAATCACATGCTTATAGCTTGCAGGTGACCCGATAAGCAACTGCTACCCCAACAGGAGCAATCCCACTCCAGTTCTTTCAAATTATCTCAAATTTGACCGCTCACCATAACCATCTTTCCACCCATTCCAAAGTCTTGTGTCCGTTATTGTGATGACTTCATCTGTATATTCCGCCGATGAATCTAGAACTACACACGGTCTGATTTTTGTAAAACCAGGGATATGTAGGCAGCTCAAGAATCAGAGTGCGGCCTAAATCTCTCAAACCATCTCACTCGGTCAAAATTGGCCATCATATCTTTATCCGACAATTCTTTCAACTTTTCGGGTAAAGAGGGGCAGTTGTTGATACTCAATTGTTCCCTATAATACTTTTCAAATGCATATATACCTTCAAAACTATGCATTAGCATCAATTGATATTTTTCCATAATTTCTACATATTTTAAAATTAATTTATTCCAGTACTTTATTTATCTAAATAAGGAAACCTTTTCTTTCTCTCAAAACCTACCCCAAACTCTTTTCATTCTCTCAACACTCGTCGTCATCGTCTTCTCTCATCTCCCAACTCTCTCTCAACCTAACCCTAACCCTAATCGCTGTCACCAGCGTAAACCTCCCTCCTATGGTGCTTCTATGTCTTCTCCGACCACCCCTGGCCTCCTACGCTTCATGGCTCTTCGACTTCATGAGTCTTTGAGAAGATCCCAATGAACTCCAACTAGTTCTGGTTTGAAACTTTGTTTACCGGCCTGTCTCAGGCCATTTTTCGTTCGTAAGTAAGGATCTCTCCTTGTTTTATTACAAATCTATGGGTTCTTGATCTATTCTCTTCACCTCTGCTATTTTTCTGAAAACCCTAGTTTGATATTGTCGGTTCTTCTCAGATCTTTATAGATCTGAGGTGATTCGAATGTTATTAAGTGTTTTCCTTCAAAATAATCTCTTGTTTTAATTGATTATTTCGATTTTTAATCACTCATTCTAAACTAGGGTTCATCTCAAACTTTTCTTCAATGATTTTTCTAAGTTATCAGTGTTTAGTTAATTGTTTCTTCATCATCTTAACTGATTTTTGCATGAATGTTCAAACCCTAGTTGATTCTGTGCGATATACCGGTTTCTTCGATTTTGTTTCGATACTTTATTATTTCTGTGATACCAGTAGTATTAGTTTACTCCGTTTTTGGGCTTAGATGTTTTCCTTGTTAAAATCCAGTGTTTCGTTGGGATTTTACCCTAATTAATCTCTATTTATGGTTCGAACCTGTTTTTCTTGTTGAATTCTGTATTTCTGTGAAGTTTTACTTATTTAATTTCTATTTATGGAATCTGAGTAATTCTTTCCCAAAAATCAGTATTCTTTTGAAGGTTTTACTGATTATTTCCTATTATTTTGCCCTGTTAAATTTGTGTGCACATATCTTATGCTCTTCTGTCTAGTTAACCCCATTTTGCTGTGACTGTTAAGTGATTACCCCTAATTATGGTTTTGGGATTTTTACGGATTCCCTATTTGGTATGATTTGGATTTCTTACCCTAGTTAACCCCATTTTGCTGTGACTGTTAAGTGATTACCCCTAATTAAGGGGTCTATTCCGGACTCCCTTACATGAATTGATTTCGTGATTATTTGATTGCCCCTAATTGATTGACTTCTGATTTTCTTTACCTTATTTTCTCTACTCCCTAAGTGCTATATATACACTCTTGTTCTACCTCTCAAGAACACGAACAGTAGTTCAAAAATACACACACACTGAAACTTTCTCTCATCTCTCTTTCTGCTACTTGTGCTCATTGCTCGTCTAGTTGGCTGAAAGCCAAGGCTAGATTGTGGAACTCTACCTGCTTTACTTTCTGCACTTTTCTTCCTTAACTAGTATGTTCTTATTTCAATATCATTCTGAAATTTAAATCTATGCGCTCCATAGTTGTTAAATTCATACCTATTTCTGCACTAGTTTAACTGATTATTTACTTAGTTGTTCTTCATGTTTACTACTTTGATTAGTATGCTTAAGTTTTACCCCCTCTTGTTCAGCGTTTTAATCAGCAAGTCTAGGTTTCAATCTTCTTGTTTGCTATTTTAGCCAGCATTTTTACTTAAGCTCTTGTCTATTTCCTTCAACTAGCGTGCTTATTTTAAGTAGTTCAGGCTCCTAATTTATCTGATTAACCACAATTGGTATGACTAATTCTGTGTGGTAGACCCTTGTCCTCAATATGGATATTCCTGCATTCTGTCTCAATGCTCTTGTAAGCACGTGATTTTTGCCCTATATGACAATTACTCCCAAAAAAATTCAAAAAGTAAAATAATTTTCTTTGGTGTGCAATTTTGTAATATTTTATGATATTTTTGAATAATTATTTGTATTTGTCTGTGCATGTTTATTTGTTAAATTAATAAAAATACAAAAATATGTCACATTTTTGCATGTAGGATTTAATTCTAAAATTGTTAGTAATTAAATTTGTTTTACAAAAAATAAAAATTACAAAAATAGGCATCGTTTGCATTTTTAGCATTTAATGTCCAAATATACAATTTTATGCTTAATTATTACTTAATTGTGCGTTAATTGTTATTGGGAGTTAATTTGCGCTTTTATAACTTAATTTAGTTCTTAATAATAAGTTAAGTATTTTTATAATTTAGTTTTAGAAAAATAAAAGAAGAAAAGAAAGCAAAAATATAAAGAAAGTCGGAATTGGGCCTCTTCTTCGATTTCAAGCCACAGGCCCAAAAAATGACCCAACCTTCCCTATAATCCGGTCCATTTCAAACCGGGTCGACCCAGTCCATAACCCAACACCCCTATTATCTTACATTTCATAAAACAACACAAAAAAAACAAAAAAAAAAAAGAAAACCCTAAAAATATACTAAGCTATCCGCCCCGCCCCCCACCTTTGTTTCTTCTTCCGCAAAGCTCCAAACCTTCCAACCATGGCTTCCCTCTCTCATTCCCCTCCATTCTCACGTCCAAGCGACTCCTCGCGTCCTCTTCGTCGAGCTCAAGCTTGAGCTCAGGCTGCCATGGCTTCCACCCTCCCCCATCTCGCCATCGCGTCCAGCCCGTCAACCAAACAACAACTATCGACCAGATGCCTCCCCCTCCAGTCAAACAGCTCCATCATCATCGTCGTCGAACCCCAGCCAGCGCGACCATAATCGCGAGCTCTGACCACAGTCGACGAGAACCAGTGGCGACCAAACAACCTGCCTGCGCCACCGTTGTTGTTGCCGTTCCAGCTCGTCCAGCTGCTGCCTCATCGACGCAGGCAGCTATGGCTGTCATTACGTCGCCTCAACGTCGAGCTGCGTCTGCTTCACCTTTCCTCTGCTGCTTCACTTCATCTTCTTCGAGTTTGAGCTCGACACACCACTGCTGCTGCTGTTCGGTGTCGACCAGCTGTTGTTGCTTCACGTTTCCGCTGTTGCTTCATCTTCCTCGTCTCGTCAAAGTTCGAAGGTCTTTCGTCGAGTCGAGGCCTGGACAGATTTGTTTACAATCGAGTTCGTCGTTGATTCATCTCCGGTTAGTTGGTTTTGAGTTTTATTTTTGTCCATATTTCGTTTTTATATTTCTCGAATCCAAAATCGTTAAATGACTCAATTCTTGTTTTGTTTGTTCATCGTTGAAATAGTTTTCTAGTTTGTTCATATATTTTGTTGGTTTAGTTTTCATATTCAGATGAAAAATTAATTAGTTGTTTTTCATGTTTATTTCATGTTAATTTTATTCATTTTTGTAAAAAAAGGAATTGTTAGTTTAATGTTTGTTAGATTCAAATTGAAGTTTAAATTAATTATTTCTTCAATTTGTTTCATGTGTATTATGTATTTTCAGAAATTGTTAACATTGTTTAAATCATGTGAATCCGTCATGTTTTGTTGTTTAAAAATAGATTTAATTCATGTTTATCTTTGATTGAAGTTCGCTTTTAATTTAGTAATTTAATGTGAAGTTATGTTTTGGTTTTAATTTTTGGATCATGTATCTTTGTTATAATTTTGTTGGATTTGATTTTATTGATTATTTGAAAATTAGTGATTTGAATATGTTTATTTGTTTTGTTTAAGTTTAATTCGAAGTTTGAATAAAGCTAGTTGTTGTTGTTGTTGAATCTGAAAATAGGTTTGTTTGTTGCTAAAAATATTGTTCAATCAAAATTTTAGTTGTTCTTTGTTGTTCATGTGATATTGTTGTGTTGTTCATCCGTGTTCATATGATTTGTTGTTTGAATTTGTGTAGAAATTGGTCATATTGGCTATATTTTGGTTGAAGTTTGATTAATTGATTTGTTATAGCTGATGGAGGTAGTTTGGTAATTTGCAGTACGTTTAAGGGGTAGTTTGGTAATTTCAGTAAGGGCAGAGGGGCATTTTTGGAATTTAATTTCTGAATAATTATTTATTTGAATGTTCTTTTCATTAAAATTAAGATAATATTAAAGTAATTAAGCATGGGGGACAAAATGTAATGGGGTGGGTTGTGATATAGTTGTTTAATATAAATGGGGGACAAGACAAAATATAGTGGAGGGGAATATGGTAATTGTTTATGGTAGGCATGGGGGACAAAATATAATGGGTGGGGTTGATATATTTATTTAATGTAATGGGGATGAGTGGGAAGAATAATGGGTTTGGTAGGAAAAAGTATTGATTTATTAGTTAATTAAAGGGTTTGGGAATGTGTTATATATAGAGGTCTTGAATCAGATTTTAGGAGGAGACAGAACACAGAGATAGAAAGAGGAGAACACAGAGATAGAGAGAATAAGAAAAAAAACGGACAGAGAAAAAGGGCTGAATATTTAAGAGAGAAAGAAAAATTCTGAAAAATATTTAACTTTCAAATAAAAAAACTAAAAAAATCTTCTGCTTTCATTCATTGTTTTGAAATTAGCATTAATTGTTGGTTGTTTCATAAGAGCTTGAAGCTTTTGTTTTGGGAGTACTACTCCGCTGGTCTGTTCCTGGGATGTTACTGTTGCTGGACTGTTGTTGCTGTGCTGTATTGTTATTACTGCTGCTGATTCTCATCTTTATTTTCTTTTGCTTCCAATATCAGGTACACAACTGACACGCTGGTTATTGTAAACCGAAATATGAAGCATGAATACGAAAAATGAAGAGTTGAAATTCTAAATTTACTTTAATTATATTCTGAATTTTATTTGTATGTATAATTTATTTAGTTTGCAAAAAATCAGAATCGTGTAGCTATTTAATACATATAGTGGAACATCCGACGATATCTTAACGATTGAACTATCTATATATTGCCTAAAAATAAATAAATGGTGTAGTAACTCTGTCAAGTAAAAAATCAAACGAATAGGCCATCTAGTAGGAACTTGGTAGAAATATTGTTTAGTTAAATAATATTGGTTAATTTCAGCATGTAAATGGTCTATGATTAAAATTAGATTGCTAAGTTTTTTTTAATTTGACAAACTGAGAGCATGCCTAGTATAATGTAACTAGGTAATAACATGTGAATAAGACGGCCCAGGTCTAGTTTTATGTCATACACGTTGGGCCTGGGCCTGCAGTGGCAACGGACTATCCTGTTTGCATCATTTTCAGATTTGGTAGAGACAAATTTCAATAGAATAATGTAGGCATTTTAGGATTATGTTTTAAAAATAAATGAGACGAGCCTCGCCAAATAAAAATACAAAATTGTGGGGCCCTCGATAAATGTTTAATTAAAATTAATTAGACTTTGGGATGAGCCGTTTAGCAAAATTCCCCGGCCTTACCCAGAAATAATAATACGCTAATTGTTTCTTCTTAAACTCGGGTGTACATTTCATGCGACCCAAATTCAAATCCTAAAACATTGAATAAAAATGTGTTCCGGATTGCGGGTGCATTTCATGTGACGTAATCCAAAGACATGTTTTAAACAATGTTCACATTCTTGTAAAAATAATAATAACAATTATGAAAGCGGTAAAAAGATAAAATTGCACATAAATTCATATTTGTATAAAATCAGATAATCAAGCCGAATATAACAGTTGAGCGACCGTGCTAGACCACGGAACTCGGGAATGCCTAACACCTTCTCCCGGGTTAACAGAATTCCTTATCCGAATTTCTGGTACGCAGACTGTAATATGGAGTCATTCTTTTCCTTGATTCGGGATTAAAATTGGTGACTTGGGACACCCTAAATCTCCCAAGTGGCGACTCTGAAATAAACAAACAAATCCCGTTTCGATTGTCCTTTAATTGGAAAAACTCCCTGTACCCCCGCGGGGGCGAAAAATGGAGGTGTGACAGCTCTGGCAACTCTGCTGGGGATGATACTAACCCAGAACCACTGGTTCAGGGTTCAAGAATTCGAGCTTAAAATAACTGTTATGGTTGGCTTTGTTTGTTATTGGATTTTTTTACGTATTCATGCTTAATGTGCTAAATGTTGCTTTTTACCGCTTTAATATTATCTGAATTGTGTATATAAAACTGCTACGAAACCCTCCTTCTTTCTGAGTCCTCTGAATTTATGGTGCACATGTGCGTGTGGCCCACCTTTCTATTAGAACTCATACCAAATAAGACGAAGTTGGGACAAGTAACTAGGCCGGGTAGACTTTCATGCTCCCGGTACGTTGCCCCCACTTCGGCTCAAGCTGTCCACTTGAGTAAGCCAGGTCTAGAACAATATGCCTCAGGTTTTTCACTTAGAATAACTCAGCTTCATGCCGGATCCCCAGTAGGAACGTTTGTTTGCATCACGTGCACTTGACTTTGGAGGCTCAACACAGGGGTTGGGTCTATCTAGGACAGGTGTACCAAAAAATGAAAATGACCATCCTGACGCATCTTATTTGCTGCTACTTGCGCATTTATTTGATTCGGACTTGTGTGTTGACTAACTTTTGAATATCAGGAATAATATGTTGAAATTGAAAAAAAAAATAGCGGTTAGGAAATTGATTGTTTATTTTTGAAAAAAAAACAACGCCCGAATACCGTCAAAACTCTGCCGAAATTTTGAGAAAATGAAAAAAAAATTATCTTATTAGTTTGTTTTATTAAAAGCAAAAGAAAAATGAAAAAAAAAAGAGTCGTTGTTCTGTCTTATTTTTCAAAAAATAAAAATAAAAAAGGAAAATAGTTTGTCTTCCCCTGAAAAATGACAATGAAAAAGAGTCTTACTTTTAAAATAGTTTATATTTTTTCTGAAAATGCCAAAATGAAAATAAAAAGAGTCGTGCTTTGAAAGTGTTTTTATTATTTGCTACTGAAAGGAAAAAAAATTCCGGCAGAGTTTTGACGGGGCCACGTTTGCAAAAATAATCGTTCGGTTGCATTTGTCAAACGGAGAAAGGAAGCTGGCCGTTTGTTTTTGGGTTTTGTAAATCTTTTGATTAAAATATGTGGGTTGTTTGATTTTCGAGTTTGTTGGTCATCTTCAAACCATTGAAACCCAGTTTGTTTTAATATGAAAATTGATAAAAAAAATGTTTATTGTTTATCTTTTATTGGTCCGAACTACACAAGGTCTGATTCATGCGGGGTCATGATACGTAGGCAATCTCCATAAGATTCGACCACAACAAAAAAAATGAAAAAAATGAAGAAACAAAATGAAAAAAAATCGAAAAAAAAAGAGAAAAAGAAAAAAGATGTTGTTAATAATGAGGACCGACTGAGTCCATTCTAACCTGTTTTGCTTTGAATCACAAAGAAAGTTAGGTGGTTGGTTTGTGGTAAGCCGGAAATACAAGACCCAGAAAGCACACTTTGCGGGGATCAAGCCTAATAACAGAAGCACTCGAATCCTATTGGGGAATTGTTGACTAAGGATGATGATATCGAAGTTGGAAATGGTCTGGACAATACTGATGCAAAGCTCAGTGGCTAAAGATGCCAATTTTGATAAAGTGGGAGGACGCTCCGTTCCTTGGTCAGCAAGAGAAAAGCTTGTTGTGGCTTATTTTGTTGTCATTTCTGTTTCCCGGATTATTCTTAAGGTTAATTCGGATATTGTCGTGTGTCAAACCTTCTTATTTTTCCATTTTTGTCATAGCAGTTTGTTTAAGTTTTGTCCAGTTTGTTTTAGGATTTTATTATGGTTTGTTTTGTTTGTTTTGTTATTCAAACCATTTCACCGGTAATCTAATGCAAAATCCGGTCTTTTATTATTTCCAGTTTTCTTTTTGTTTAATTCTTTTATCATTTTTGTTCAATGCCGATTCTAAGGACATGACATGCGCACACAGTTTGGGCCTAATCTTAAAGGTTAATCATAAAACCTTGGGAAGGTGATCAAAGCATTTAAAGGAAATAAGAACGGTTTGAGATTATTTGAAGCCCGAGTCATGTGGAACTGGGGCAAGTAAAACATAAAGAAAACCGTGAAATGCAAGATTCACCAAATGGCATGAGGGTCGTTCATGAGAGTGAGAGTGTCGCCCAGCAGTGCTTTAGAAATGAAAAATGAAAAAGCAAGTGTTTAACATAATTGTCAAGTCCAGCACCATCGGAAGAGACTATAAATATATGTTCAATTGTGTTGTTTGCACTTGGCATGTTTTGAAGACTGGAATGACGAAGGCATTTTGTTCTGCTACCTAAACACTTTATCTTTCGTTACCCCTTTTGAGCCTTATTTATTTTCTTTCATACCCCTAGTTCGGAATCAATAGCAACGACTAGGAAATAAGAGCCTGGAAGGTAAAAAAAATGATAACAAAAAAACAAAAGAAAGTCAGAAGAAAAAGAAGAATTGGGAACTACGTTTGACCTGATTCCTCAAAGAGGATACGTAGGCGCTTCACGGCTCGGTCATAGGGTGCATAGTATGCATAGTGTGCATGGTGTGCATGGTGTAATAAAAAGTAAAAAAAATAATAATAATAATAAATAAATAATCCCCAAGCAAGAAACTGGGGCAAGGGTTGCGCTTGTTGTAAACAAATATGGTTCCGAAGGTTGTAATTTTGAACCCCAAATTGATTTGTTTTTTGAGCCTTTAATACCCTTTCTTTCTAGCCTATCCAAAACCCACATTACCGTCCAAAGAAAGACCTTCTGATTAGTATTCAAAAGATGTCAAATCAGATAAATGAGAGTCTTACCGGTGGACATAACACTTTGTTCCACAGCAGAAAGGACTCTATTTCCCAGCAGAAAGAGTCATACCGGCAACACTCCAAGTCCTCAGCTGGAAAGTGATACAAATGAGAGAGTCTTATCGGTGAAAATCTTTACGGACACCATAAGGCAATGAAAGTTGAGAGAAAAATCAAAATGAGAGAGGCTTGATGGTGAAAACCCTTCGGGCACTACAAGTCGAATAAGATTGGGAATCAGATGGGGAATAGTCAAGGGAAGATCTTGAAAGACGATTGACGACGGAGGATAGGCCACATATGCATGTCATGACCATTAGAGTCGGTGTCTGCATTTGATAGATTTTTATTTATAGTTTCTTTTGTTAAAGAGTCATCTTTTTCCTTTGTATTTTATTCTGTTCCTTTCTATCTTTCTCCTTTCATAAAAACAATTCCCCAGTAGAGTCTGTTTGGTCAGAACCAGTGGGAAATGACTTCAAAATAGGCCATCAGCTTTCCAATTATGCAAGACGAGATCTGACTAGTACATCCAAGTGGTATAGTCAGCAAGGAACAAGCGCGAGGCCAGTGTCAAGAAATATATCCCCAGCAAGAGGGAATTGACAAAAGGATTGATGAGTGTCAAGAGGGATATCCTTGCCGAAATCAAAGGTTATTAAACCTCAAGGCCGAGGCCCATGGACAAAGCAAGGAGAGAAATGGGCATGATTTGGGAAATTCATACGAGACTAAAAGGTCGGGAAAATGACAGTTTCCGAACTATGCCACAAAAGAAGAGGTTTATCCCCAGCAGAAAGGGATTATCCCCAGCAAATAATATCATCCCCAACAAGTTGTGGAATGCAGAGCAAGGAAGGAGAAAGGGAAAGCCATCCCCAGTAGGAGTATCACAACCAACCACCGCGTTTTAAACTAACAAATTTTGTTTGATTTGAAACAGGTAAAGGGAATGGCATTGATGACAGAAATGCATGCCATAAGGGAGACTGTAAAACTGGGGCAGAAAATTTTCCTTTCATTTGGAAAATTTTCTGGAAGTCAGGTACCCACTCGAGGAAGAATAAAGATAACACCAGTCTCAAGGGAAGTGGTCATTGAACCAGTGTTGCCCCCGACATAATAAGTTTCCAATGAAGGAAGTTGTTCCCCAGCAGACAGAACAAAGGGATGACATTTGTGCTCAGAAAAGCAAAAACCATTATCATCCCCAGCAGCTTCCAGAAGAATGAAGCATCGATTTGAAGGGATAAAATTCCCCAGCAACATTATCCTCAACAACGTTATCCCAAGAAGATAACACTTTTATCCCCAGCAGTGTTGAGAGAAAAAAAAATAAAAAAAATTAAAAAAATGAATTTGAAGGAGGGGAAGAAAGGAGACTCCCACAGTGGTATTATCCCCAGCAAGCAAGAACAAAGCAGAGGAAGAACAGTTGAAGTATCAGCAGTCAGGAGCCCCCTGAAGAACAGAATGACGATTTATTGGTTGAAGTCAGGAGCCCCCCTGAAGAACAGAATGGCGATTTATTGGTTGAAGTCAGGAGCCCCCTGAAGAACAGAATGGCGATTTATTGGTTGAAGTCAGGAGCCCGCCTGAAGAAAGGAAAGGCATTTTATTTTAGAAGTTGTTGTTGAAGTCAGGAGCCCGCCTGAAGAGAGGAAAGGCATTTTATTTTAGAAGTTGTTGAAGTCAGGAGCCCCCTGAAGAACAGAATGGCGATTTATTGGTTGAAGTCAGGAGCCCCCCTGGAGAACAGAATGACGATTTATTAGTTGAAGTCAGGAGCCCCCCTGAAGAACAGAATGGTGATTTATTGGTTGAAGTCAGGAGCCCGCCTGAAGAAAGGAAAGGCGTTTTATTTTTAAAAAAAGTTGTTAAAATCTCGCCAGCCAAAGAAAGGAATGGCATTTTTGAAAAGTTGTTGAAGTCAGGAGCCCCCCTGAAGAACAGAATGGCGATTTATTGGTTGAAGTCAGGAGCCCCCCTGAAGAACAGAATGGCGATTTATTGGTTGAAGTCAGGAGCCCGCCTGAAGAAAGGAAAGGCGTTTTATTTTCAAAATTGTCGTTGAAGTCAGGAGCCCGCCTGAACAGAATGGCAATTTATTTTTGACAAGTGTTGAAGTCAGGAGCCCCCCTGAAGAATAGAATGGCAATTTATTGGTTGAAATCAGGAGCCCCCTGAAGAACAGAATGGCGATTTATTGGTTGAAGTCAGGAGCCCCCCTGAAGAACAGAATGGCGATTTATTGGTGGAAATCAGGAGCCCCCCTGAAGAACAGAATGATGATTTATTTTTGACATTATTGGTTGAAGTTAGGAGCCCCCCTGAAGAACAGAATGGCGATTTATTGGTTGAAGTCAGGAGCCCCCCTGAAGAATAGAATGGCGAATTATTGGTTGAAGTCAGGAGCCCGCCTGAAGAAAGGAATGGTATTTTGTCTTTAAAGTTGTTGTTGAAGTTGGGAGCCCGCCCATAGAACAGAGGAATACATTTCAGTCTTTACATTTCAAGTGTTGAAGTTGGGAGCCCGCCCATATAACAGAGGAATACATTTCAGTATTAATTTTCAAGTATTGAAGTTGGGAGCCCGCCCATACAACAGAGGCATACATTTCAAAATCAAGTCAGAGGACAATAAAACAGAGGGTTACAACAGGAATCCCCAGCAGGAAACAATAAAAATCCCCAGCACCGGGAAGCAGAAGGTTGCAACAAGAGGTCCCAGCACAAACTCAAGTGCATGTGTCAAAAGGAAGAAAAGCACCGGAAGAAATGCAAGCAGACAAGAAAGCAAGGCAACAAGAACAAATTGCAGTCTAGCCTAGCTTCTTGTTTTCTTTTAAAGCACGGTGTAACAAGAAGATCGGTACGCAGTGGTAATAGCAGGCAACAACAGTAACATTGCAGTCCCACGGTAGTCCCAGCTACCAAAACTTCCCGAACTACATTGACCTGATTCCTGTTTAGCCCAGGATATGTAGGAAACCTTTGAAGCAAAGGTTCGGTTAAATCTTTTTCCAAAAATGCTTCACACGGAGTACTCGAATGAGCAAAAATCGCTCGCTTTATCTTTGCACGAAAACCCTTCGTGTCTTCGGGCAAAGAGGGGCAGCTGTAAGCACGTGATTTTTGCCCTATATGAGAATTACTCCCAAAAAATTCAAAAAATAAAATAATTTTCTTTGGTGTGCAATTTTGTAATATTTTGTGATATTTTTGAGTAATTATTTGTATTTGTCTGTGTTTGTTTATTTGCTAAATTAATAAAAAAATACAAAAATATGTCGCATTTTGCATGTAGGATTCAATTCTACAATTGTTAGTAATTAAATTTGTTTTACAAAAAATAAAAATTACAAAAATAGGCATCGTTTGTATTTTTAGCATTTAATGTCCAAATATACAATTTTATGCTTAATTATTACTTAATTGTGCGTTAATTGTTATTGGGAGTTAATTTGCGCTTTTATAACTTAATTTAGTTCTTAATAATAAGTTAAGTATTTTTATAATTTAGTTTTAGAAACATAAAAGAAGAAAAGAGAGCAAAAATATAAAGAAAGTCGGAATTGGGCCTCTTCTTCGATTTCAAGCCACATGCCCAAAAAATGGCCCAACCTTCCCTATGACCCGGTCCATTTCAAACCGGGTCGACCCAGTCCATAACCCAACACCCCTATTATCTTACATTTCATAAAACAACACAAAAAAAAACAAAAAAGAAAAAAACCCTAAAAATATACTAAGCTATCCGCCCCCCCCCCCTACCTTTGTTTCTTCTTCCCCAAAGCTCCAAACCTTCCAACCATGGCTTCCCTCTCCCATTTCCCCTCCATTCTCACGTCCAAACGACTCCTCGCGTCCTCTTCGTCGAGCTCAAGCTTGAGCTCAGGCTGCCATGGCTTCCACCCTCCCCCACCTCGCCATTACGTCCAGCCCGTCAACCAAACAACAACTATCGACCAGCTGCCTCCCCCTCCAGTCAAACAGCTCCATCATCGTCGTCGTCGAACCCCAGCCAGCGCGACCATAATCGCGAGCTCTGACCACAGTCGACGAGAACCAGCGGCGACCAAACAACCTGCCTGCGCCACCGTTGCTGCTGCCGTTCCAGCTCGTCCAGTTGTTGCCTCATCGACGCAGGCAGCTATGGCTGCCATTACGTCGCCTCAACGTCGAGCTGCGTTTGCTTCACGTTTCCGCTGCTGCTTCACTTCATCTTCTTCGAGTTTGAGCTCGACACACCACTGATGCTGATGTTCGGCGTCGACCAGCTGTTGTTGCTTCACGTTTCCGCTGTTGTTTCATCTTCCTCATCTCGTCAAAGTTCGAAGGTCTTTCGTCGAGTCAAGGCCCGGACAGATTTGTTTACAATCGAGTTCGTCGTTGATTCATCTCCGGTTAGTTGGTTTTGAGTTTTATTTTTGTCCATATTTCGTTTTTATATTTCTCGAATCCAAAATCGTTAAATGACTCAATTCTTGTTTTGTTTGTTCATCGTTGAAATAGTTTTCTAGTTTGTTCATATATTTTGTTGGTTTAGTTTTCAGATTAAAATGAAAAATTAATTAGTTGTTTTTCATGTTTATTTCATGTTAATTTTATTCATTTTTGTAAAAAAATGAATTGTTAGCTAAATGTTTGTTAGATTCAAATTGAAGCTTAAATTAATTATTTCTTCAATTTGTTTCATGTGTTTTATGTATTTTCAGAAATTGTTAACATTGTTTAAATCATGTGAATCCGTCATGTTTTGTTGTTTAAAAATAGATTTAATTCATGTTCATCTTTGATTGAAGTTCGCTTTTAATTTAGTAATTTAATGTGAAGTTATGTTTTGGTTTTAATTTTTGGATCATGTATCTTTGTTATACTTTTGTTGGATTTGATTTTATTGATTATTTGAAAATTAGTGATTTGAATATGTTTATTTGTTTTGTTTAAGTTTAATTCGAAGTTTGAATAAAGCTTGTTGTTGTTGTTGTTGAATCTGAAAATAGGTTTGTTTGTTGCTAAAAATATTGTTCAATCAAAATTTTAGTTATTCTTTGTTGTTCAATTTGTGTTCATGTGATATTGTTGTTGTGTTGTTCATCCGTGTTCATATGATTTGTTGTTTGAATTTGTGTAGAAATTGGTCATATTGGCTATATTTTGGTTGAAGTTTGATTAATTGATTTGTTATAGCTGATGGGGGTAGTTTGGTAATTTGCAGTACGTTTAGGGGTAGTTTGGTAATTTCAGTAAGGGCAGAGGGGCATTTTTGGAATTTAATTTCTGAATAATTATTTATTTTGAATGTTCTTTCCATTAAAATTAAGATAATATTAAAGTAATTAAGCATGGGGAACAAAATGTAATGGGGTGGGTTGTGATATAGTTGTTTAATATAAATGGGGGACAAGACAAAATATAGTGGAGGGGAATATGGTAATTGTTTATGGTAGGCATGGGGGACAAAATATAATGGGTGGGGTTGATATATTTATTTAATGTAATGGGGATGAGTGGGAAGAATAATGGGGTTGGTAGAAAAAAGTATTGATTTATTAGTTAATTAAAGGGTTTGGGAATGTGTTATATATAGAGGTCTTGAATCAGATTTTAGGAGGAGACAGAACACAGAGATAGAAAGAGGAGAACACAGAGATAGAGAGAATAAGAAAAAAAACGGACAGAGAAAAAGGGCTGAATATTTAAGAGAGAAAGAAAAATTCCGAAAAATATTTAAACTTTCAAATAAAAAAAAACTAAAAAAATCTTCTGCTTTCATTCATTGTTTTGAAATCAGCATTAATTGTTGGTTGTTTCATAAGAGCTTGAAGCTTTTGTTTTGGGATTACTACTCCACCGGTCTGTTCCTGGGTTGTTACTGTTGCTGGACTGTTGTTGTTGTGCTGTATTGTTATTACTGCTGCTGATTCTCATCTTCATTTTCTTTTGCTTCCAATATCAGGTACACAACTGACACGCTGGTTATTGTAAACCGAAATATGAAGCATGAATACGAAAAATGAAGAGTTGAAATTCTAAATTTACTTTAATTATATTCTGAATTTTATTTGTATGTATAATTTATTTAGTTTGCAAAAAATCAGAATCGTGTAGCTATTTAATACATATAGTGGAACATCCGACGATATCTTAACGATTGAACTATCTATATATTGCCTAAAAATAAATAAATGGTGTAGTATCTTCGTCAAGTAAAAAATCAAACGAATAGGCCATCTAGTAGGAACTTGGTAGAAATATTGTTTAGTTAAATAATATTGGTTAATTTCAGCATGTAAATGGTCTAGGATTAAAATTAGATTGCTAAGTTTTTTTTTAATTTGACAAACTGAGAGCATGCCTAGTATAATGTAACTAGGTAATAACATGTGAATAAGACGGCCCAGGTCTAGTTTTATGTCATACACGTTGGGCCTGGGCCTGCAGTGGCAACGGACTATCCTGTTTGCATCATTTTCAGATTTGGTAGAGACAAATTTCAATAGAATAATGTAGGCATTTTAGGATTGTCTTTTAAAAATAAATGAGACGAGCCTCGCCGAATAAAAATACAAAATTGTGGGGCCCTCGATAAATATTTAATTAAAATTAATTAGACTTTGGGATGAGCCGTTTAGCAAAATTCCGCGGCCTTACCCAGAAATAATAATACGCTAATTGTTTTAGGCGCACATTTTAATAAGCTTACCTTCTTAAACTCGGGTGTACATTTCATGTGACCCAAATTCAAATCCTAAAACATTGAATAAAAATGTGTTCCGGATTGCGGGTGCATTTCATGTGACGTAATCCAAAGACATGTTTTAAACAATGTTCACATTCTTGTAAAAATAATAATAACAATTATGAAAGCGGTAAAAAGATAAAATTGCACATAAGTTCATATTTGTATAAAATCAGATAATCAAGCCGAATATAACTGTTGAGCGACCGTGCTAGAACCACGGAACTCGGGAATGCCTAACACCTTCTCCCGGGTTAACAAAATTCCTTATCCGGATTTCTGGTACGCAGACTGTAATATGGAGTCATTCTTTTCCTCGATTCGGGATTAAAATTGGTGACTTGGGACACCCTAAATTTCCCAAGTGGCGACTCTGAAATAAACAAACAAATCCCGTTTCGATTGTCCTTTAATTGGAAAAACTCCTTGCACCCCCGCGGGGGCGGAAAAAGGAGGTGTGACAATCTAATGTCTATTATCACTTTAGGATTTAGTATAATTTTCTTGTTAATACTCTGAATCAGTAGTTTGTATTCTAATTCTATGAATTTAGTCACTGGTTGTCCATCAATCCCTGCTTGTTCTGTGTACTTGTTGATCAATATACTTCCCCTCTTATCAATGTTCATGTGTTTCTGATTTAAGCTCCTTATGTTCCCAACCCCCCTGATCCCTGTTTGTAAACTTGTTTGTCTTCACTTAGAATAAAGTAATAAATGGCTTTGAATCTGGGCACTCTAAGTTTTGTGATTGTGTGGTTGTTTGTTGAATCTTTGTTCTTCTTAGAAGTGCTTCCAAAACTGTTTTCACTCTTAGCATTTTCTTAAAACTGTTTCCATTCCTGAAATATCTTTTCACTCCTAAAATTTTTACCTCTATATTATTTTTACTAAGTTCTTCCAACTATGTCAAGCATTCTCACTTCTACTCTTAGATTATTTAGGTTCTGCCCCTCCAGTGTGTGTACTGCCTAGGAATCCTTGAGATTCCTCCGAACTCTGGCACACTGGGGCTGGCCCTTACACACCGCACATAACTACTTCTCTATTTATAAGTATCTTGGTGTGAGCATTGTCTGGGGTCCTTGAGGCCCTTGGGAACTTTGACGCACCAGGATACCTCATTGGATACTATGGACTATGACATCTTGGACTGTTTTGAAGGCCTGGTACTTCCAGGTTCCCTTTGGGCCTATTTTAGGCTCTCTATAGTATAGCTTATATTTATTATGTAATTTATTCACTTATGGTCTGTAATGATAATCTTTGTAAACAGATATTGGGAAAATTAGTAAAAGGGGAGATTCTTATATGATTTTTGCGGGGAACCGGATATAAATCATGCCTTTAGGTCTATGTTATGTTTACTTGCATTAGAAATCATGCTTTAGGTTTATACTATGTTTACCTGCATTAGAAACCATGCTTTTAGGATCACTTGGCATACTGAACAACATGTTATAGGCACACTACCTCATTTGTTATGAAATTCTGTTTCTGCATAATCATGATCATCTAGAAATCCTGTTATTAAATTACTGCTATAATTCTGCCTAATAAAAACGTCCATTCTTTCTGTGCATTAGAGATCCTGCTTTAGGACTGTATTTGCTTTTAAATCATGTCTACATCGCCTAAATCAATAACTATCTTGTCTATAAAAAATGCTTAAAAACAATCCCAACACTTAGATGTCATAGAGATAAGTATGTATAAACCAGTTCTATAATGTAATATTCAACACCTAGACCAGCATGCCTATAGGACTTAATAAGTTCAAACTATTTTAAACTGATTCCTAGAATTCTGATTGCATTTAGACAACATGTTTATAGGGTATTACAGATCCACGCCTAGGCAAGCCTATAGGGAATCAAGGTCTAATAAAAACTGTGAAACTATGCTTTGCTTAGTTGTGACTACCCAGATTCAACAGGTTCTAAAATCAGTAGGAAAACTTATTAGGCCTCTATCGCTTCGCCTTAACACAATGCTGCATATTCTCTGCCTATCATGCTCACCTAGATATCCTGTTCTAGGACCTTTCTGAAATATCTCAATTCTGATGTTTGAGACGTGCTAATTGTATGTTTATTTGTAGTGGTAAACATGAGCCCCCTTAATTGTTTCTTACTTGACAGTCATGTTTGTTCTTTGTTGTCGCTTAGATTTTACCTTTTAAACACCTTATGAGAGTTTAGAACTGCCTTAATTAGAGGTCCTAAACACCTACAAGGCCATAAGGAAGGGACGGGTAATGCACGCATAGAATACGTTTAATTAGAATCGCTTATGTAACCACTAAGGGGAGGGTAATTGGGTAGTAAAGGATATGATGATCTGTGCGCTAATTCTATGTATAGCACCCTAACTAGTTGAGGAAGGTTTACCGGGTATTGTATGGATGTGATCTTGTAGGCTAAAAAACCTAGGACCCCTTTGTTTTAAATGTAATACCAATTTGTCTAAATTGCTTTATCTGTTTATAAGACTAATTCACATAATTTGAGTTCGGTCGGGACCCACCATTGTGGATCGCGATGGGTGCCTAACACCTTCCCCTTAAGGTTATTTCGAGCCCTTACCCAATCTCTGGTCATGCAAACCAGTTTATGAGTTACTTGCTTTAGGTACCCCAACGCACCTTATTCCATTAGGTGACGACTCTTCAAATTCAAATACCCAATTTCTGAAAGGAAATGAGTTGTTCCCATTGAATGTCAAAACCCGAACTCTGCGAGGAAGAAGGGGGCGCGACACATGCTCCTAACGATTTGAACAACAACATAAAATCAATTAAAGATATCTAAATCCAAATTATCTTTCAAATTTTATGTCCCGCCCCTCGACCTAAGGAACCAAGATAAAATCACAAAATTAATCAAGACGTTCACAAAATTTACGATGATTTCCCAATGAACCATTAATTATCTCAACCAATATATTAACACCCGCCTAATTGACTTTAATTATAGAAAAGGGCAGATGATGTGTATTAGTAGTTAAAATGACAATTATTTACTAATTGGGTGAAATATCTCCTTCTAGTGATTGAATCTCAACAAGAAATTATCAAACATTCAAGTTAATCACAACATTTGTTAATTAGTTCATATAGCCCCAACAATCACATATTTGATTAAAAGAAATATAATAATAGAGAAGGGATTATAATGGACCTTTAGTCGAGATTTCTTCTCCAACTAAATGACAGATCCTTCAAAATTATACAAATATGATCTGTTTGAAAAGTGTGAAACAAGAAAATCCAGCGATGAGCTAGCCTAAAAATGAACTGAAATTCCCAAAATTTAACCACACCGGAACCTTTGACCGCACCACCTCGACAATCCTTATTTTAGAACCACGGACAGTATCGCCAATCTTGAGACAAAACTCAATTGTTTCCTCTAGTTTTTCAATTTTTGTCTGTTCCTCCCTATGTGCCTGTGTGTCTATTTTTCTTTTTGTGTAGAAGTATTTGATTTGGTAAATTGGGGGTGGCATAGGCGTGTCTCTTTGGTGGGGTATGCCTGCTACTTTTTTTTATCTCTTGGGGTTGTAGGAATTAGGTTAGTTTTTTATAATTAGGTATTTTATATGGATGTGAGAAGGGATGATGGCCATTGGATTAGACGGAAATTGATGGCTAAGATTAAATCTTCCATTTTAAGTGGAGAGTGGGCTAATTGGTTGGGAAGAATGGGTCTTTATCTTGCTGGGCCACTAAAATCTGAAAATGAGCTCCCAATTGACCCAAATTCAATTCTTTCTTATAAAAATAAAAATAAAATCAAAATATACTAATTAATCTTAGTTAATAAGAATAAACTATTAAGGTCAACTATATTTAAAATGAAAATATTTTTGATATAAGAATAAACTATTAAAGTGAACTATATATATCAAAATAAATGTTTTTTTTGGTATTTTTTAAATGTTATAAATATTATAAAATACTAATAAGCTAAAAAGAAATATTACAAAACTATTTTTTAGTTTTTAAACTTATGTTTAAAATTAAAACTAAAAGTTGACTGAAATCCCATTAAAATGAAAATAAGTAAATATTTTTAAAATACTACTTTTAAAAGTTGCGCGGGTCAAAAATTACGTGCTTACAGCTGCCCCTCTTTGCTTAGTCGTCGCTACTAAGAATGTGTTGAAAGAATTAAGTGAAAAATCTGTAAAGTCTGATCAAAAGGAGAAGAGTATTCGCCAGACTACTAAGAGAAAGGTTGCTACTGATGAGGAACCCGGTTCCTCAAAGAAAGGTTGTTGTGGTCCGGGGAGTGATTGAGAAGTCAAGAGGTGTTGTGGGGATGCACATTTGCCCCTGATATCTTGGAGGAGGCTGATATGAGACAGTTGATTGAGATTTGTGAGTTCCAATAATGGACACACTTGTTCACAAGTAATGCTGCTAGGGTATATGAGGAGGAAGTTCAAAGTTTTGTGCCGACTTGTTCAAGGTTGAGGATGATCACATTTGTGGCTTGGTGAATGGAGTTGATATGGTAATGGACTCTGCCTTGTTGGGGTCTATTCTTGGTGTGCCTGCTGAAGGGTTGTCTAGTGTTCAGGGAGCTTGTCCTCAAAACTTCATAAACGCAATCTTGTAAGAGAGAGCAGTTCAACAAGGGGAACAGATTCAGAAGAAGGCCATCCTTCCTGTATACCAACTGCTATTTGAGATGGTAAACAAAGTCTTGCTGCCTCGAGCTGAGAGAAGATCTATCACTTCTCATGCAGACATGTTCCTCATGAAAGTTCTGGACAACTTCACTACCATCAATCTACCTAGGATCATGATAGAGCACATGAATAAAGTGGCAGACTTTAAAGATGGTAATCATGGGATGTCGTATGGGTTCTTTCTTACCAAGGTCTTTGAGCACTGCAAGGTTCCTCTTAGATCAGTTAAAGTGGGTACCAAGAAGCAAACATTTTCAAAAGTCACGCTTGAAGAATGTGAGTGTATAGAGAAATTTGGAGCGGTTGTAAGCACTTCTATCATATCTCAGTTAATAAATGCTCAAAACAGTGCTACTGTTAAGATAAGGCAATTGAAATAAAGGAATGCTATCCTTGGGACTTAGTTAAGTTGGCTGCAATAGGCACCTGGTTCCAGCAGCTCTCAAAGCGAACAGGTTACTCGCTTGACAAAGGAGAATGCTGAGCTCAGGAAACAAGTGGATGACCTGAAGGAGAGACTGCTCAATGAGCAAATGTCAGCAAATGCTCGAATCGATTTAGTCCTCCAAACCATTTCCTCTGCCTCCAAACCTTCTCTTCCCAGTGCTCCTTAAATATTGTCCCCTCAGTGTCCAGTCTATAATCTAGTTTTTGGTCCAGTCCCTCAGTCTCAATTCTTATGATGATAACTTGTGGTATTTTTGTTGATTGTTCTAAATTGTGACTGTGGAGTAACATTGACTCTGCTCCTGCTGTAAAATCCAAATTATGTTAATGCAAGTTTTTCCTTTTTTGTTGTTCATACCTTGATTTTATCCTCTGTTTTTAATTATGATCGCGTGCACATAAGTGGTACGAGTTAACTTAAAGCTAGACTTCTTTCTTGCTTAATTGCTTGTTACTGATCTTTTTATGATGCTAAAGGGGGGAAGAATAATTGCATTGTGATTTGCACTAATTAAGGGGGAATGCAGAGATTCAGGGAAAACTTAAGGTCTTTCTGATTCGTTTTCTGGTTCTATGTGGCTCTATATGTGATTTTCAATTATGAGTTTGTCATCATCAAAAATGGAGAAATAATACTTGGTCATAAGTACTTTATTTTATGTTTTGATGATCTAACAAACTTACTATCAAGAACCGGATAAGGAACCTGTCACACATTCTCAAGACCTTAAGATCATAAGGTCTAGCTTGGGATATGATTCAACCCTTCAGAGTAAAAGGAACAGCTGAGGGAACAGGTCCCTACAAATTTCTGAGGTGACTGTACGAAGTCAACTCTCTAGTTGGAAAGTTTCTGCATGCACACGCTATAGTATAGGAACAGTGTTGTAGTCAACTTTCTGTGGAAGACTTTTTACCTACCTTGCTTACATCATTGTAAGTGATGTCACATATGTATTATTAACATCAAGGAAGGTAAAACATTTTACTTGAACACTTAGAGATTTCACTCAAGCTCTCACACGTGATCATTTAGCAAGCAACTCTCAAGTGCTTCAAGAACAAAGAACAAAACAACTACAACCCAGTTCCCATATCAAGTTATTGTATGTCCTTAGTTGAGTTGTAACTTTGTTAATGTTCTTACTTGTAACTCCTACTTAGCTTACTAAGAACCAGTGAGCAGGAAACCCTTTGTAAATCTTAAACCTTTGTGTTTGAGTCTTGGCTAGAGTTAGTAGAGTTGTGAAGTCTTTGTAATAGAGACATTACAAAGTGGCTTGTAATAGGTGTGTTACAAGTTAGTAAGGGATTAAGAGGTTAATTCCTAGGTTGCATAGGTTGTAATCTAAAAGTTGCTCAGTAGTGAAGTTAAAATCTTACAAGGGTAGGTCGTGGTTTTTAATCCCATTGAGCTGAGAATTTTCTACATAAAATTCCTCTTGTCATTTACTTACTGCTGTGTACGTGTGTTCTATTGAACCTAATAGAGAACCTGGTTATCTATAGAGTTTGGTGGACCTTTATATTCTATCACGAGGTTAGTTAATGAGGGCACGTGGTTTTTATTCTACACAAAAAATCCTAAAGAGCACTAAAGTCACACTACTCTAATGGCCATAAACAACATGAACTAACATAAATTAAAATTTATCATCAATTCTACTAGGTTAAAAGGCACTATATAACAATAAAAGACACTACATAAGACTAAAGGGCACTAAACAACACTGAAGTCACATATTATTATTATTATTATTATTATTATTATTATTACACACATATACACACACCCACACACAAAACCTGAAGTCACATATAACACCAATTATTCAACAAATGAACAATATACAAATTTTATAACGTTTTGCACATAAATAAGCTAATCCAGATAAAAATCAAAAAATATATATTTCAAAAAACAATCACAAAAAGCATACTACACAGTAAAAACAACTACATAGTCAATTATATACATGAGTTATTCTACAAAAGCGATTCGGAATACATCTTTTCGAGTTTTTCAAATTGAGAAAGAAAGAAGATTTGACCACTAAACCGGATAATAAAAGAGTTTCACTACACGACAACGCCTTGAATCGGGTGTTAGATCGCTAAAATAATAATAGGACATGATTTTGGGGGACGGGTGGGCTCCAATGGAGCTTAAAGCTCTTTAGGGGGGGGCGTTTTTTGCTTCTGTCCCGAAGAAAGGAGACGAGCCCGATATTTTATATAGGTATAGCGCATATATTAGATGCGCTATACCTATATGTCTTTTCAACTTTTGGTGAAGCGCATCCTACATATGCGCTATATATATATTCTTTTTAAAATCAGGTATAGCGCATGTAATACATGCTATATCTTAACGGACAAATGTGTTGTTAAGGTATAGCATATGTAATTTATGCGTTGTACATAAAAAGGTCACCAATTATTTTTATTACCTATTTTGGTATTTTAAGTCCAAAAGGACATTATTTTGATTCCTGACTCTTCAAAATAATCGTAGTAGCCTAGCAGGGCATAAAATTCGTGCTACAAAAACCCCCCCCTTAATCCTGAGTCCGGAACCAAAATGTGGTTCTTTTGGACTCAAACTACACAAATAGGTGGTAAAAAAATGACCTTTTTATATATAGTGCCATAATACCTGGCGCTATATACTAACAGTAACGGCACCGTTAAGATATAGCGCCAGGTATTGTGGCGCTATTCTGTAAAAGCTGACATGGCGAGGTATAGCGCCACAATACCTGGCCCTATATATACATCATTAATGTATAGAGCCAGGTATAGTGGCGCTATACATAGATTTTCCTGGCCCCACCAATAATTCGCGACTTCAATAATTCAAAAGCGTATAGTGCCAACTTTTTGGGCACTATACCTATATAAAAAAAAATCTCGGCTAGCCATTTCCTATATAAAGAGGTTAGGATTGTATAGAAATTCATTCAAAAAATTTGTTACCTCTTGTTGAAACGTTTATTGTTCTTAAATTCTCCATCATTTTTTCATTATGTCTGAAGAGCGTAGAATAAAAGTTTCATTATATTGGGGGGTGCGGTTGTGATGGAGAATAACTCTGTGGGCTACAGTTTACCTGCTCAGTGTCATGTTAAATTGTCACTTACAATAGAGTACGATAAATTGATATCGTTGTTATGCAAAAAACTGAGTGTGAGGAAACGTTCAGTGATACTTAAAGTAACCGGAAGATATCCGTATTCCGTCACTCCGCAAGGGGTTGATTTTTACTCGGAGTTTAACATAGACGATGATGAAACTTTGAGTGATTTTCTGAGGACTCCGGACAAATGCCAGGAATTTCTTGTAATCACTATGTTGGAGATGTACGTGAAGGTCGAAGACGTTCCAAAAAATCGAGGTTGTGCGTAGCAGAGATAACCCCCAGTCATCGGGTGGTTATTATGGAGCAATTTTTGTCGGATAGGTTTCGGATGAAAGAGTTTTCCTTGATTTAAACTTATCACCGCCGGCGAATGAGAAGCGAGAAAATAATTTATACCCTGCTTTCCATAATTCACAAGACGAATGGTAAACTTCAATTTTCATTTGTGTTAATTATGTATATTTTTGGCGTATTGAATTTGTATTAACGCTCATATATTTAATAGGGGTACCGGCCGGATATGAATTTTACAAGTGGCCCATCCGGTAGTCATCACTTAATTGAAAACGCCCATCATGAAATTTTATCACATTACGACTTGTAAGTGAAGTGATATAGCCATATGGAAATCATTTATTAATTCAGTAGCTTATATTTTTATTGGTTGTGCAGTGAAAACGAGCAAGTTGAACCACCCGTACTCACTCAATTGACCGAAAACGATGTATTACATCGGGATCTGGTAGATGCACAGAGTGAGGAACAGAACAGTGATTACGATAACAATGCCGATGAATCCGGAGACGAGACACCCTTTTTTAGTGAGGATGGTGATGACCAGGATGAGGAGGAAGGACCTGATTTGAAAAGAGACCCCCCTAAACGAAGAGTGTATGAGTCCGAAGTGCCGTTTCATTCAAGGGAGATTCCTTACATTGATAACTTGCCAACCGTGCCGGATGTGGAAGCTCTAACAAGGGATTTTGATGAAATCTGGACAGCAATGTGGGATGAGTCTAGACCAACGGTGCTTGCAAAGGGGATGCTTTTTCCTGATAAAACGCGCTTAAGCAGGGCTTGTAAAATGCACAACATAAAAGAGTGTCGTGAGATGCAGGTATGGGAGTCAAGTCTGATAGTATACAAGGTTGTTTGCCTTTTTGTCCATGTAATTGGATGTTGCGTGCGACCAAGAAGAAGACAAGTATGTGGAAAGTGGGTAAATACATTCCCACCCACACATGCGAAATGGACACATTCAACGGGAATCACTTCAACTTGGATATTGACTTGATTTCTCTTGTACTTATTCCGCATATCAAAGTGTCCATAAGGTATAAAATCAAAGAGTTCATTACATCGGTCCACCAGGAATATGGCCATACCACTACGAAAAGAAAGGCATTTCTCAGGCGCAAACGAGCGTTTGAAATTGTCTACGGTAATTGGGATAAGTCATTTGCATCTCTGCCAAAGTACTGGCCGCACTGCAGCACTTTAACCCCGGGACAGTTGTTGAATGGAAGCTTGAGCAGAGTCCGGGAACACCAGAATACATATTCAATTACGTGTTCTGGGCGTTTAAGCTAGCAATTGATGGTTTTTCACATTGCCGGCCAGTAATATCCATAGACAAAACTCATATCTATGGAAAGTATGATATCAAGCTATTGATAGTTGTGGCAGTGGATGCTAATGGACAGATATTTCCTCTAGCTTTTGCTGTTTGTGCCAATGAAAGCACAGAGACGTGGACGTTGTTTTTGAACCACATAAAAGAGCACGTTGTCAAACAGCGTTCAGGTATTTGTCTAATATCTGATCGGCACGGTGGTATATTAAGTTCTGTGGAGAACTTTCCTGCATGGCAAGAACCTTATGCATACCACTGTTACTGTGTGAGGCACTTTAAGGCCAATTTCCAGAAGGCACATCCCAAAAAGGATCTACATGATTTGATGTGGATGGCAGCAACAGACCACTAACAGCAGAAATTCTGGAGGCATATGGATTCTATCAGGCAAGAAGATGAGGCAGCCTATCGTTGGTTAATGCGACATGACCCTGAAAAGTGGACGTTGCATGCGGATGGTGGCAGACGATTGGGAATTCTTACTACAAACGTGTCAGAGTCCTTCAATGGGTTATTGAAGTCGGCAAGAGGATTGCCTGTCACAGCCATGGTGTGGATGTCGTTCAAGCAGATGGCGGAGAGGGGTGTTGAATTTATGCCAGTGCCTATGAAGAGATTTGAGAAATACAGACGGCGAGCACATTGGCATTCATTTTTGCAGTATGATAACGAAAGAGGTGTTTTTGAAGTTTGCACCGCTATCCATAATAATTGAGGTAATAATGTACATAATGTAAATGAATCTGTAAGGTTATGCTCCTGTGGGAAATGGTCCATCTACCACATGCCTTGCTCACATGCCATCAAGTGTTTTCAACGTGTTGGTTATGCGGAGACCAACTATGTTGATCAACAATATAGTGTTTCCAAGTACCTAAACACATATAGTGGTCAGTTGCAGCCAGTGGGTGCTGAGCATTATTGGCCTCCGGAACCATTTAAAATGGTGTGTAACAAGTCCTATTTGCATAAAAGACAGGTGCAGAAGAGAACACGTATACGGAACCAAATGGATGTTAGTGACACCGTTTATGCGCGCAAATGTGGTATATACTCGCAAACAGGACACGACCGTCGTAAATGTCCTTCAGCTGGTTTGGGTGGCAAAACTAATCAAACTCGTGGTGGGTGTTCTTCTAGTGTACCTAACTACCCATGAGTTGATGTTGTAATAATTAGTTGTTATATCTATGTTGCAAGATTTATGAAATAAAATTATGTTTGTTAACTATTAATTGTACTTTCCTATTTTACCTATTTAAATAATAATTTAATAAAATTATCTGTATATTTATTATGTGTGCGTTGTCTTGTCGAACTGAAAAAGCTGACCAGCTGACATAAAGTTGTCTTGTCAACATCATGATATTTAACACGCAAAGTATAGCGCCATTAGATAGTCCGTTATGTGTGTGTTGTCTTGTCGAACTGAAAAAGCTGACCAGCTGACATAAAGTTGTCTTGTCAACATCATGATATTTAACACGCAAAGTATAGTGCCATTAGATAGTCCGTTATGTGTGTGTTGTCTTGTCGAACTGAAAAAGCTGACCAGCTGACATAAAGTTGTCTTGTCAATATCATGATATTTAACACTCAAAGTATAACGTCATTAGATAGTACGTTATGTGAGTGTTATCTCGCCTATAAATAACGGGCTCATTGTAGTTATGTTGTATGCTCAAAATTTACTAAAAGCAAATATTTTATTAAAGGTAAGGTTTTTTTTTTACTAAAAGCAAATATTACACAAATGGATCAACCTCTTCGTCCACCAAAGTGCAACTGTGGAAAAGCATGCTTGATGCAAAATTGTTGGGAAGGTGGTGAAGTTGGACGCCGCTACTGGCACTGTATGAACCAGTTTTACAAGGTTCCCGGCGAACCTATTTTTGATTTTCAAGAATGGGTTGATGAACCATGTTATCTGGAATATTACAGAGAACAACTCCAGTTTCTTCATAATATGTGTTTAAGACAACAGGAACATGAAAAAGAAAGCAATAGAATTATTGTAGACTTGAGGGCGAACCTGAAGGAGGTGGGAGAAGAAAAATGGAAAACACAATGGAATTGTGAATCACAAAAGGATCGAAAAAAAATATAAACTGGAACTTGCGGAGGTGAAGACGAAACTGAAAAAGGTAGAAGAAGAAAAAGAACAACTGGAAGAACGATTTAAGTGGTTGGAGCGGAGAATAAATAGCAATCGGGGCTAAACATCGGCATGTATGTGTTTAGTGTATTTTTCATATTTCATGTATTTTTATTATGTTGGCCTACTATGTTTGTGTTTGTGATTGTGTTTGTGCTGTAATAATGTTTTCCTTGTGTGTTGTACTAAATTTTATTTTAATGGAAGTAGAAGTTAAGTTTAAGTGCTTGTGTTGTACTACATTTTATTTTAATTGAAATGGAAGGTAAGTTTAAGTGCTTGTGTTGTACTAAATTTTATTTTAATTGAAATGGAAGTTAAGTTTAAGTGCTTGTGTTGTACTAAATTTTATTTTATGAAACTATCAAACAAATGGAGAACTAAAAAAAGTAATGCGCATATTCGATTAAATAATATTGTTAATGTATACAAAAATATTATTTACACCATGTCAATGTGTCCCGCATCCGATGTGTCTCAATGCAGCCGCTGGCCTGAGGCGCATCCCCTTCCGCCCGGGTACGCTATCAGGATCATCATCATCAAGTCGTCTCCTTATAGCCGGATGCGGCGCAGGATGACATGTATCGGTGGTGCTGTCAGCTCCAGTAGAAGGCTACATAATAATATGAAACTTAGTATAGAAAACTACATAACAATTCACAACAATTTATATTGTCTTACCATCATCGTCTCTAGATCCTGAATGTAGTCATCTGTCGATGCATCACATGAAGCCTTAAAAAGAAAATTAATAAAGTTAAAGAAAATAAATAAGTTACAGTTAACACAAATTCAAATTCAATACCAATAAACTCATACCTGCGCATGTGATGTGGAGCCATAACTCAGTCGGCGCCCACTATAAAAATCCCGGGTCGGTCGATCCTCAACAGTGGTAGACAGGCCTGGGAATTATCTACCCCAATCCACTCCTTGAATATCTGAGCCCGTGATCAATAACTGACCCGATGGGGTCACCTGCGATGGCACTGGAGTGCGATAAATTCCAAGGCTGTAAGACGGCATGTCCATCTCATGCATGACACCTACCATATCAGCAGCAACATCATCAACAGGAGCCTCAACGCCCCCTTGCTGGGGACCACCTCCTCTCCGCCCACGACCACGTCGTCCGGCACCACCAGCTCATCGGGCACCACCAGCTCGTGGGATACCACAGCCTCGCCGGTACATGGTTGGGTCCATATAATCATCCTCGTGTGCCAAACGCTGATCCGATCGGGCTCGCTACAGTATCTAGGCAGCCACATCCATGAATCGACGACTATACTCCTGCATGGCCACAGGATCGTGGACATAACTCTGCATCTGCTGCCCCATATGATAGACGGTATGCAATCCAATCGCCTGCACAAAGTAAAAAATATAAACTACATATTTGGCACTAAATTATAGCTATATAACTAATAATAACAGAAAACATACCAGGGCCTCGTGTCTCCCGGCGTATGGGACGTACCGACCGTGTGCCTGATGAACTGGGTTCCCGATAAAAAGTCGGGAAACAGTGCGGTACCATGCCATATAACGTGGAATAGGAAAGTGCTGCGGAGGTGGGGTCAAGTCCCCTCGCCTGTCCCAGGTACCCAACTGCTCGTTAAGCCATGCCATAAATGTGTCGTCTGCCCTGGACTGATCATCCCTCTCATAATGTAAAGCATGCCATGCAGGCAGAGTCGGTATAGGCTGCGGTAGGCCAAACTGATGAAATACCCACTCGGAGGCATGATGCTCGACAATATCGAGGCATATGAGCGAGACAGAAGCCCTCCAAATATGTCGGTCGAACGTGCAATACACTGGCAGGGTACCTATCACCTCATCGGTGTACGGCGTCCAGATGAACTATCAAATAAGAACACAAATCGTTAGTATGTGCATCACTAAGTTAATCTATAACAGGTAAGTTTAGTTAGATATTCACTTGTGCGTCTTCCAGCAGATCCAACACATCCCTGCACAGGGGGAGATTATGATGGGCATCATACTCTCATGCAAGAGTACGACGCATAACCCACCTACAGGCTAGAGGGAGTTGCGGAATTTCTACATTAGCCGGTAGCTGTGGTAGAGGTGGTTGAAACTGCAGAAACCGCTCCCAGACCCAAACCTAACATACAAAGTTGACGTAAAGTATAAGATTAACTATAACTAGGTAGAATTGTAACTAATGGACATATTATTTGAATATGTTGTCACCTGTAGAAGCGGCAGAAAGCCACCAATGTCTCTCTGTGTGCCGATGCAAGCCCGGCACATCTGCCTGTACAGATATGAGATAACAACACCACCCCAGCTGTACAAAGATGTATCCTCGAACCGAGCAATATGATGCAGAAAACATAGGCTCACTAGGTTCCCCGAAGTGTTCGGGAACAAGACCTCCCCCCCCCCCCAAATAGAAGGAGCAACAACAGCCTCGTATATCGCTGTACATCCACCTCCGCAGACTCATCGGTGATAGTATGGTGGATCTGCACCAGGTGGTCTCTAATGAGGACCAACTGTATACGATTGGACCCAGACGCTACCGCCTCGTCCTCCGGCATGAAACCCGTGAGCATGTGCAGCATATCCTAATATGCCTGCCGCGAATAATATCTCATGGTCGCAGGCAGTAAAACTGGCAAGCCATCAGCGGACAGGCCATATAAAATCTCAACGTCCTGGAGTGTGATGGTGGCATCGCCGATGGGCAAATGGAAAGTGTGCGTCTCCGGTTGCCACCGCTCAATCAAGGTCGTGATCAAAGCATAGTCGAGTTGTATCCTGCCAATCCTAATAATCCTATATAATCCCATCTCCTCCAAGTAATGGACCACGCGGGGATGTAGAATGCGGGGAGGACTCAAAAACTCCCACAATAGATCCACTCTCCTAGCCTGGAAAGTTTGCGTAAGCAACTGTCCGTCCAATATATACTTGGATCTATGATGGGGCTGTAGGGCTAATAGATCCAACGTCCGGGGGCCGGGATGTATAGTCGCGTCCATGTCGTCAACTGTAAACTATCATTAATAATTATGTGTTTTTATTATAATTTAAATTCATATTTTTTAATAACTTAATTGTACAAATTATATATATATATATATATAATTATGTGTTTTTATTCAACTGTAAATTCAAATTTTTTAATAACTTAATTGTACAAATTATATATATGGGTTCAGGGCTCGATATTTTGAGGACCAGTGACACCAAACTATCATTAATAATTATGTGTTTTTATTATAATTTAAATTCATATTTTTTAATAACTTAATTGTACAAATTATATATATATATATATATATATATATATATATATATGTATAGTCGCGTCCATGTCGTCAACTGTAAATTCATATTTTTTAATAACTTAATTTTACAAATAATATATATATATATGGGTTCAGGGCTTCAGGGCTCGATATATTAAGGATCAGTGACACCAAACTATCATTAATAATTATGTATTTTTATTATAATTTAAATTCATATTTTTTAATAACTTAATTGTACAAATTATATATATATATATATATATATATATATATATATATATATATATATATATATATATATATAATATTATGTGTTTTTATTATAATTTAAACTTATATAATAACTTAATTATACAAATTACTAACTACGTGTGTTGATACAATTATCAACTTAATTGTACAAAGTTTGCATTTTCAACTATCAGTATAAGATACTTAAACAAAAGGAATTCTAAGCTAAAATACTACACATTACTATGCTACAAGGCTTTAAATTTTACTACGCTATAAGGGTCTACGTTTTACTACGCTAAAAAAGTCTGGATTTTACTACGCTAAAAAATAATCTAAACTAACATAAACAACAAATAAATTTAATTACAAATAAAATACAAAACGGCATGAAAAAACATATATATAAATCAGAATATTAACAGACAAATTTATTTTACTAATTTATATTTTTTTAGAAAACACTAATATTAAATCCGGATAAATTTAACATGCTAGTTTCGGGAAAAAAAACACAAACCGAAATAGAACACATACAAATCAAATAATATACATTATTATAAATGTTTCAACTTAAAATAAATCGAAATACCTCGATTTAGAATTTTGGCAAAGCAAAAAGATTGAAATTTTGACTCCGAAATTGTGAATCAACAATAGCACGAAACTCTACTCGAATGTGGGACTCTTTTTCTTCGAGTTTTATGTGTCGGGGGGACCCAAATTTTTTTTTTAAAAAAAAATGGCAGAAACGAGGTATTTGGTGGGGGACCAAGAAAGAAAGATGGGGGGTTTAAAAATGGAGGATGCATCGAGTGGAAGACAGAGGGGTATAAAATATCTATGTATAGCGTCACTATACCTGGCGCTATACATTAATGATGTATATATAGCGTCAGGTATTGTTGCACTATACCTGGTCATGTCAGCTTTTACAGTATAGCGCCATAATATCTGAGCTATATCTTAACGGTACCGTTACTGTTAGTATATAGCGCCAGATATTATGGCGCTATATATAAAAAGGTCACTTTTTGTTACCATATATTTATGTAGTTTGAGTCCAAAAAAATAACATTTTGATTTCGGACTCGAACTGCCAATAAGGACAACAAAAAGACAGAAATTGTTTCCATAACTTTATTTGCCACTAGTCTTCATACTTGCAAGTCACCCGTTGAAGTCATCTTTTCAATTATGATTAACCACGATATGATGTCCTTGTCGGCTACTCTGCTTCTCCTGTGCAGAACTCCATTCGATTTACCTTAATTAATTTTTTAACTGTTTTTGCATATACTAAAAAATTTATTTTTTAATATTAAGTAATAATAAAAATGATCAAATTAATCTTAATTTATTCATTAAAAATATAACAAATATTTCTAAGTTCTTTACCTGAAAGGTAACTTTGAAAAGAAAAAATTAATTAAATATTATGTACCATAAAAAAAATTAAAAAATTAATTAAAGTGGATCATAGGAGTAATTGGAACGGCTAAAGGCATCAATTAGTTAAACTCTAAAACTAATACTAGTATCGTAGTAACAAAAGAGAGCTCTGTCACTTGCTATAGTTGCCAACAATTTTTTCGTTCCACTTTTTTGTTTTTTGTTTTTACATCTCACGCACACATCGGAGTGCAATCTTTCCTTATACTATGTGTGACGCTGGATACTTCGTGCGTGGGAGTACCTTTTTTACTAATTTCTTTTCCAAGTAAAGGCAATAATCATTTTTCTCGAGAGGCAAATTAGATATAGAATATATAATCTGATTAAAAAATTTATAATTCAATCCAAAACTTCAACTTCGGCTTTATTACTGTCTGTTAGTAATTTATATTTGTTAAATAATTCTGCAGAATATAAAATAACATATAAACAAAAATGAAAAAAAGAAATAAAATTTTAATCCGAGCCCACTGAATTTAATCTCATCCTAGTACCCAAGGTTATGGATTATTTCCTCCAAGGATAGAACGAATTACACACTGATGTAGTGGTACTTCAAACCCCAGTATTTCAGCGAACACAAAATTCGGTAGCAAATTACACTTGTTGTTGCTTTGTTTGATGTTAAAAGTATGTAGAAGAAGGAGGAGAAACTCAGAAAATCGTATGAAAATTCTGAGTAGAATAGACTTGTATTTATAGCCAAAGTTGGGCTGAAATCTGAAGAGGTGCAACTCTTCAGAATGGCTGTTTCTGCAAAACGGCCACATCATAAATGTCATAACATAAATGGCTATTTACTCAACAATACAGAGGAAAAATTGAAGAGGGTAGTTTAATTTTCAGTTACACAACTGAAAAACGGATTGTATTTAATATTATTATTTATTTTAATATTAATACTCTCTTATTCAAACGAATATTTAATAGCTTTTCTGTTAATATTTTACTATTAATAAATAAATTTAGTCCAAAAAATTAATCAATCAATCATTTGACCAAGGCCGAAGTCGAGCGAGCAACGACGACGACGGCGCGATGCTTGCCTTCTTCGAAACTTTTTAAGAACTAGAAGAAGAGTAATTGCTTATATATACATAAAAAAAACCTCTGTCTCTTTCAATGGGACAATGTCCCTTTGCCAAGTGGGAAACTTAAAATTTCACTTAAAAATTTCATTTCGCTCAATTTTCATTCACCCTATATTAAGCATATCATAAACTTAAAATCCCAACACTTTCCACGTATCCTAGTTAAATTAACTATTTCATATTTAGTGACTTTACTTAATTTTAAAGGATTTTAATCATAGGTACATGTAATTGAGAGAGAGATTTCTGTTCGACTCGTGCGAGCACACGTGCAAAGCTTTGACTTGCAATGTCCTTCCATTTTGGCGGCTTCGCATTACACACATCGATTTCAGCACATCTAAAACAAGTGATCAGTTTTCAGATCACTTATTTATCAGTAATTAATAAATAAGCAACCTACCTTAATTGTGCAGATATTTTTAGCGTAATACATACTCCCGGTCCACCATAAGTGATCAATTTATCTTTTTATTTTGATCCAAAATAATTGTCCACTAATATAATCAAAATAAGATTCAACTTGTTTTTCCAAGACTTTCTTTATGTACGTATCCCTAAAAGGACTTTTACTCCTCACATTAACTTATGCTACAACATTTAATTAAGGGTAGTTTAATCACACTAACTATTTTTGTCTAGAATTTAGTATTTTCTTAGTGGATGTGCTAAGGCAAACTGATCACTTATTGTGGATTGGAGGGAGTAAAACTCTTAACTTATGTACAATATAAAGAATTTTGATACTATTAGTGTATCTTAACCTATTATCATAGCTAACCTGATTTTCTAAGTAAATAATGTATCACTTTTTATGTACAGTTATCTGTAATTGTTTTTAGGTGAATTGATAATTATGGAAAATTCTCTTGCATTGTTAGCATAGAGAAGTTTAACTACAATATATTGGAAGCTTGATTATTAGAATGGTCAGATATTTTACAAATCTATGGACATTATACAAATAAGTACAGTAGCCAATGATCGACACAAAACTCAGAAGTCAATTAGAGTACACTCTTCAGATGAAATAGTTGCTATTCTAATGCTAGAAACTTATTACGTACTATTACACAGATTAGCTAGAAACAATACTGTGAAGTAATGCTCAAGGGCCGGTAAAAACTTACCCACATCCGATATTTGCACAGATGTTCATGCTATCATTAGGTTGGTGTAAACACCGGATGTGAGTAAGTTTTTACATTACCTCAACGGCCCTACTCCTTAACTCCAGTTGCTTTGACGGGGAAGAGTTGCAGGGTTTCGAGGGGTCTGTTGCTGCAACAGGGAATAGAATTTTGACCCATATTCTCTGTCATCATCAAAACCCAACCTTGAACGTTCGTTCTCAACATGTCATTCTCTGTTAAAGGAAGATCCACTCTCCCCACGTTGTTCAGCATTTGAGCTGACGATGTCTCTTTTCCTTCAGCCTATAATGAAAAGAATAGAGAAATGAGAAAGGTTATGGAAACTATAAAATATTTGAGTTTAAGTTCTATGCACCGATAGTATAATATAAATTTACACTATCACGTTACTTAAAAGATAATTAGAATTTAATTGTGTGACAACCATCTCGTTTAGAAGCTTAAGTATTAGTCATGATAACACATTTTTGTTTAATTAATTATGTTTCAACTTCAATAAACTCCGTCATGTGTGGGCTCAGGGGCGGATTTAGGGGGCGCAAAGGTGTTCACCCGAACCCCCTTCGCCGAAAAATGACACTCTGTATATAAAGCAAAATTTGGTTTTTACCTCTATATATTATGTTTTGAATCTCCTTCACATTGCCCAAAAGCATGACTTAGTGGTCAAGGGGATTCAAAATCATTTCAAGGGGGGTTCAAAATCATTTCAAGGGGGGTTCAAAATCATTATGAGGTCATTAGTTCAATTCCCACTAGCTACAATATATTTAAATTTTTTAGCTTATTCTTTAGCAGAAGTCCTGCCTCCGCCATTGTGCAAGTACATGAAAATTGAACCCTTTCCTGTTTTGATACCATATTGATAATTGTGTGGCCAGCATATATACTTTATCTACTTATTTGTGTTTTGAAATACCATAAAAAGTGGGTAATAACCTAGAAATAGGGCACTTAACCTTATAACAGGTTAAATATACTGATAGTGTAAAAATCATTTGCACTGTCAGTGTACGTAAGTCAAATTGATGTCCCAATTATGACCGTACGTAAAAGTAATGCGTACATTATACTATACACATGAATATATACCTGATGAAGAAGTATAGTAGGAGAATGAGGGTAAAGTGTATGGACATTATGAAGAAAAGAAGGATAATTCTCAACGAAGTGAACGACGTCGTTGCTGTTAGTGTTGTTGATGAGCAGAGGTGATTGAGTATCATTATCTTCAGTAGGGTTTTTCTCCATTTGGTGAAGCAGCTGTTTTCTAAGCTTTTGCCTGTCTCTAGCTTTGTGATTTTGAAACCAGTAAAAAACATTCTTGCATTGAATCTTTCCAAAAAGAGAAAGGTGTGCTGTGATCTTTTGTACTTGAGAAGAAGTTGGATTTCTCAACCCTTTTCTATACAAATTTTGTAAAATCATCAGCTGTTGTGGTGTTGGACTCCATCTTGGTCGAGGCATTTTGGTAAAAAAAAAACTATCAAAACAATTTTTGTTTTTGTTTTCTCAAGAAAAGAAAACTTTCTGTTTTTGGTGTTTGGAGTGTATGTGTATATGTTTCTATAAAGGGTATAAATAGACAAAGATTTAAAGGTGGTCTTAAAATGGGTGGTCATGCTGATGTAGCCACGTACTTTAAATGAATTAAATGAGGAGTTGAGTCTTATGTTAAATAAGGGTCATTTAGTAGGTTAGTTGTTGATAACGTCATCATCGTCCCTATTATTTAATTTACTCAACTGGCAGTGAATTATTGAAAATATTACTGCGTGGAATTTAGTGAAGAAAAGTAGTTCTACTAAAAGATTAGATAGTACATTCATTTGTTAAATTGGACTAAAACTAGGCCTACTCTACTTTCCACTCTTGGATCAAAGCAAATTAATTCTTTCTTTCCTTATTACTCCATCCATTTTAATTCCATTTTAATTTAGATGATATAATTTGACTTGCCATAAAGTTTAAGAAAAGAAAAAATATTTTTGAAATATGTGATTGTAAAACATAAAAGTAAAAGTTTTGTGGAACCTTAATATTTATGTGGTTATAAAAAATTTTTATTAAGGGTAAAGTAGATAAATGAAAAGTCTAAGGTTGGTTTATTTCTAAATATAAAAATGTGTTATTCTTTTTTGAAGGACAATGTGTCATTTAAATTAAAAGGGATGGAATATTTCAGTGACAGGTTAAGAGAAAAATGTATCTTGTTGAAAAAGTCAGACGAGACCTTCTTCTCTTGTAAATTGTTGTAATTATTCTATAGTTTGAAATGTTGTTACACTGGAATTTAAAGTCAAAGTTCAAGTGATAGGATAGTTTATAGAAGCTGTAATAATTTGCAAAGTGATAGGAAATAATTTCGTGTATCATTAATGGAAGACTCTTCTTCAATAATATAAAAAGTTGAGCAGTTATGTTCAAAATCTCAATGTGATAGAGTTTAAACTATCTCATCCTATCACTTGATATTTGAATTCAAATTCTAGGGTAACAACACATCAAACTCTAGGATAACTACAATAATTATACTAGACAGGTTCCATAGCCTTATAGTTTCTCCACAAATTTTAATTACGATTAACTAGTTGTCTTACTTAAAGATGAATTTGGAATGAATATATACGAAAAAAAGGTGAGAGTGACCTCCGTGGTGGATAAAACGGGGGAGGCAAAATTGAGATGATTTGGCGTGTGAAGAGGAGAAGCATACGTATCCCAGTTAGGAGGTGTGAGCGGTTGAACATGGTGGGTATGAGGAGAGACAGAGATAGGCCAAAGAAGTATTGTGGAAAAAATGATTAGGCAGGACATAGCGTAGCCTAAGCTTACCGAGTATATGACCCTTGATAGAATGATGTAGATGTTGAGAATTAGGATAGAAGGTTAGTAGGTAATCTGTCATTTTTTTTACTATAAGTATTAGTATTAGTATGGTATTTTTTTATACTTAGATTGCTATTATTACCTACTATTTGATGGTTATCTTTCGCTTTGGTTTTCTTAATATTTTATTGTTGTTATTGCTTGTTGCTATTGCTTCTTTTCATCTTTTATTTAGTCGAGAGTCTATCGAAAACAAACTCTCTGTCCTCTCAAGGTAAGGGTAAGATTTGTTGACACGCTACGGTCCCTTGATCCCACTTATAAAAATTTACTGAGTTTATTGCTGTTATTATTGTTACTCAAAGATATTTCAATTCTTTTTAATTATATAACCGGGGAGTGTAGGGGAAAGGGGTACAGTCAGAATTAAACCTACAAGCTGATTAGGTGGTCACTTCAAGTGCTAGCACTCAAACTCAGTCAAAACAAGTTGGTATTTATAATAACCAAATTGACAAGGTACCTAAAAATAGAGACAGATTCAGTACTCGAACTTGATAGATTCAACTTTTAAAGTTTATAGCGCTGATTCAACTTTTTTCTTCATCAAAAGAATCAACTACTTCACTAGAGATATCATGTACACTCCATAATCACAGTAGACTTGTCCTGCAAGTGCAGAGCTAATGTTAATATTACGGGTTCGGTGGAATCCGAAAATTAATTTGGTCTAAATTTTATATTTGTCTTAAGAAATTCATCGTCTATACAAAATATTAATTTAAAATACAATAACTTAAAAAGACTAGAATTCCAAAACTCATAGCTTCAAATTCTGACTTCGCCCCGTGACTGAAAACTTTTTTTCACAAGTATGAATGTCTAAATGAGCTCCATGTTATACAAGGCAACAATCCCTCATATAATTACTCCAAAAAAAGCCTCACTCAGACTTAGGCAATATACCGCTTAAAATAAAAGTATAAAGAACCCATTAATCCATTACAAGAAACAAAATCTTACAGTCTTACTTTCAAATTACTACAAATTGAGTTATGATAATAGATCCATATTATAAGAATAAAATCATACGCACGCTACTGATGTGTGCAAGGATAATTTTTTTTTTTTTTTTTTTTTTTTTGCACTTAGCATATCAATTTGTTTCTCTTTAATTTGTGGACCACAAGTCCTTATTCGAGCTGATCGTCACATATCGGCCGAGCTCATTTTCTTTACGCGTTTGTTTTCGTAATCAATATGTACTCACTTTTTTGTTCATGTGTACGTACTGTTCAATCCCCCATAATTGGCAATCAAAAGTAATAACACTTACACCTACCAAGAGTAACTACGAGTAATCATATTTAATCAATAATTTATTATCCTCTGTATATAGAATAACGCGTATATACTCCATTTCTAGCCAGACATGAATCTTACAAAGCAATAACTAGACAAGTATTATACATTAGAAATGTATATATGTATACTCCATTAATAGTTCTAGCCAAATTAACCATGTTAGACCTTTTTTAATTCATAATAAACACATTATTTATTTCAAATCCTACTAATTTGCTATTATCGGCCAAGTTATAGTTCCTCAATAAGTGGGAGTTTAATTAACTGCTTTGAATGAGATCTCTATTTTCCTTATCTACATAAGTTATTGCTTTGTTCATATTTTGCACTACAAACCAAGCACACACAGCGCCTCTTTTTGCAGCCAATTTATTTAAGGCGGCTAAATAATGTGCGTCGCTAATCTCGTCGCACAAATCTTTTCTCACTCCGACAAAAATCTGGTTTTCATTAATTTCCACACTCGCTTGCATTCATTCACTGCCCAACGTATTAAAGTAAACTTTTAAATTCATACCCAATATGCGTAAAAGGGTTTATGTTTTATACAGTATATTTTTATTTTTTATATATAGTTATGGTATTCGAGTCAACGAACGCATACATCAGTTAAATTTATATTATATCTACTATCTCCTACCAACATCAGTAGCGAAGCTAAGAATTTCCTCAAGGGTGTTCAGTTTTAAAAAAAAAAGTGAAAAAAATTTCCCGACAAATGGTGTTCAATATGTGTTATATAGTTCTAAAACGTAATATTATACCTATATATGTAGTGTAATTTTTCGACTAAGGGTGGTCAAATGACCACCCTTATGACCATGTGGCTTCGCCCTTGACCAACACATGTGTCACCTCCCACTAGCACATCGTATAACTCTGTCTAATAAGACTTGGACAGATAAGAAGAAATCATGTAGTAATATTTTTGTCTCTACTGGAATATAAACCTCAGATCGCATTGTTCTCAACTTACTTTATTATTCGTTAGGCAACATCCTCGGGTACCACGTTTAAGTTATATATACATTGACAAGATTAAAAACAAAATTCAACTTATCACTGCCATTAATATATAATCTCACTTTTATTAGGTTATCATTTAATATCTATTTCAATAATTTACTTATAAATAAATATGTACCATCAAATAAATCTTATAAGTAATTTAATTGTAAAAATAATTTTTCATTCATCAGTACATAAAACTTAAACTCAGGCGCGGATTTAGGGGGCGGAAGGGAGTTCACTCGAACCCCCTTTGACAAAAATTGCGCTGTATATATAAAGTAAAATCCATTTTTTATATCTATATTTTATATTTTGAATCCTTTTTATATAGTCCAAAAGCATAGATTAATGATCAAATCTTTTCTAACTTTTTTCTTTTTTTTAATCCTTCAGTGAAAATCCTACCTTCTTCACGGCTTGAACTAATATATATATATATATATATATATTCAAATAAATTATTCGAGATACAACAACTCTTTTAGACCGTCCACTAATCGATGATTGTCAACAAATTGTGGAACCCCTCTTACTTTCTTAAATGTGATTACAAATATAGCCCTGCTTGAGTCATATGAATGGCACTTTTCCTTCACTAATTAAGCCAAAATGCATAAAGATAATTTGACACTGTGGTTTTACTACTTTTGATAACTTCTAGACTACAGTTTTGGAAAAGTCGGACCTATAGAAAAGTAAAGAAGAGTTATAAATATCCGAACTAGAAAGTGTACTTTTGCAGAATATATGAAAAGTCAAAGAGCTTTTGGATCCCTAAGTCTAGACACCATTAATATTAATTTCAATCACGGATTAATCATGTACTAGTATCATAACATTATTTGGATATTAATTTTTTTCAAGTTAGTACAAAAGAAAGGAAGTACTGAATTATAAAGGCTGAAAAGAGCCGAAGCAATTAGTTATTTTGATCTTGCTTGTTGATGTGTTTAATCAATGTGATATTTTGAATTCTCATTTTAATGGAATTTAATAATATTTGGATTAATGAGAAGATCCTTCCAGTTAATTGTAATTACTCCCTCTGTTTCACAATAAGTGACCAATTTGCTTTGGGCACGCCCATTAAAGAAATACTAAATTCTAAATAAAATTAGTTAGTGTGACTAAACTACTCTTAATTAAATGTTGTAGTATAGTTATAGTAGCACTTACTTCTCTTCTCAAATGTGAGAAGTAAATGACTTTTTAGAGATACGTACAATTTTAGAAAAACAAATTGAATTTTTTCTTGATTATATAAATGGACATTTATTTTGGACCAAAAATAAAAAAAAGTAAATTGGTCATTTATTGTAGACCGGAGGGAGTAGTTATTGTAATTGTTATCTAAACAAAGATGAAACACTTGATTGAACTATCAATCAATGTAGTAAGAGAAGCGGAAGAACAGTTAGAAGAAGCGGAGGAACAGATATGAAGAAGAAGAAGGAGAAGTAGAGAGTCAGACGATAGAGAGAGAAGTAGTGGAGAGTATTATTATTTTCTTTCAAAGTGTATTCTTTACGGTGTGATGTTATGTATATATAAAATAATTCCTTTAGCCTCTCATCTAACTAACTCTTAATCCTAACTTAACTAATTCTTCTAACAACCATTAACAGCTTTAACTAATTTGTAAGAGCCTTTTCATACAAAGACTATTCTGCTCTCGCTTTATTTAACATTCCCCCTCAAGCTAGGTGATGAAAAGATATTAAACATCCCTAGCTTGGACTTCAAATATTCATGTTGAACTGTAGTTAAACCTTTTGTAAGTACATCCGTTGGTTGCTATGTTGTAGAGATATACTTTGTAGCAATAAGACCCTATTGGATTCTTTCTCTCACAAAATGACAGTCTATTTGAATGTGCTTAGTCCTTTCATGATAGACAGGATTAGTAGATATTTTAATGGCTGCTTTGCTATCGCTGTGAATATCAATAGGCAATTTAATCTGAACTTCAATCTCTTTTAGCATTCCATGAAGACAAATTAGCTCAGCAACAGTTGTTGCTAAACTTCTATACTCCGCTTCTGCAGAGCTTCGAGATATAGTAGTTTGTTTTTTTATTTCCAGGAGACCAAAGAATCACCAACTTTAATAAAAACCTATGTGACTTATTTTCTTGTTAATGGACATGTAACCCAGTCAACATCACAAATGAATAATTGTATAGATCTGATTGCTGGACAATAGGATTCCTTGACCAGGTTAATTCTTTATATACTTGACAATTCTCAAGGTAGCTTCCATATGAGATTTTTTTTGGTTCCTGTAGAAACTGACTTAGAGTCTGAACTCTAAAAGCAATATATGGTCTTGTTACTATTAAATAGAGAAGTTTTCTTATCAACCTTTGAAATGATACTTGATTAACCAGTGGATCATTGTCTGCTGATTTTGTTGTTTGATTAGTATATTCATCATACTGTTTAGAAGTAAGTTTCATATTGCTATCAATTGGAGTTACTGTTGGTTTTGTTGTAGCAAGTCCAGCTTCTGAAATTAACTCTAAAGCATATTTTATTTGATGCATTACAATACCTTCCTGTGACCTAGCAAAATCAATTCCCAAGAAAAACTTTAGCTCTCCCAGATCTTTCATCTTGAAGGTATTCTGTAATGATAATTTTGTTTCCTCAATAAGAGCTAGGCTATCTCCTGTGATTAGTAGATCATCTACATAGAATAATACAATAACAATCCCTCTGGTGGTCCTTTTGATAAATAATGAATGATCAAACTGACTTTGTTTGAAATGGAACTTCTAAAAAGTCTCACACAACTTTGTATTCCATTGTCTAGGAGCTTGTTTAAGTCCATATAGGGATTTAATAAGCCTGCATACTTTATTCTCCCTCTGGCTTCTAAATCCCTGAGTTAACTCCATATATATTTCATCAAGTAAATCTCCTTGAAGAAAGGCATTGTATATAATAGAATTACTGATAAGGATAGAGTTTTGGAAGCTCCAAGAAGGCCATTTACAAGATCTCAAGTTAAAGAATTGCAGACTAAGGTTGTTGGACTTCACTGGCAAATAAAGAAGCTTCTAACTATAAAGGAAGAGCTCAAGCCCAAAGGAGAAGAATTGCCTAAGTTTTACAATTATTTCGTAGCTCAAATTGAAGTACAAGAGAAGGAAGATTGGGTCACACAAATCAGCCCTTGAAGTCCACCAAATGGGCTCAAAATAAGCTTAAAAGAGGTCCAAAAGGAGCCCAATTGGAGTCCAAACCAATGGCCCAAACTAGTTATTTTAAGGCCCAAATCTGCCCCAAAGGGTCTTGGCCGCCCCCACCTAATTTTAATGACTTTTCTTACTCTTTAGCAACCACCCTACCTAATTGTAATGACTTTGTATGCCTTAGCAACCACCCTACCTAATTTTAAGGACTTTTATGCCTTAGTACTCCTATAAATAGGGAGTTCTTCTCATTCATAAGACACTACATTATTGATTAAGTATATCATACTTTGAGAGTTCTTTTGAACCTTTGTTACTTGTGCTTTGAGATTTATCTTTCAACCTTTACTAGTTCATAGTTCAAGGTAGTAAGATTACTTCTCTTTTATGATATCTTTGATTCCTTTGTGGTATTCTTAGAAGGCGATTAATACTAGTTATTAATTGTTGTCTCAAGTTACTTCGTAAAGCGGTCAAGATCTGAATCTATTGTTTTGATTTGCTTTTTAAGTGAAGGCGTTTGATTTCATCCAGAAATCAAGACGTTGTTACTTTGATCTTGTCAAGGCTATGGACTTGCGTTCTTGGAATTCTTTCCTTGAATTTTTCCCATATCCTTTATTTTCATCTCTTTAATTCTAGTTGTTCAATTCCTTGTTGTTATTGCTTCCGCATTTACTTCTCAAATTCTTACTCTAATTTGGATTCCCGACCTAGTTGTTATCAAGTGGTATCAGAGCCGTTTCTATCAAGATTTTGTTCTTGATAAGTCTTGGGATTTCTTAAATACTAAGAGCAAAGAAAAAAAAGAATTAACAAAAAAATAAAAATAAAACGAAAATCAGTTAAAAAAAAAGAAAAGAAAAGAATTGCTTGCTCTCCAAGAAATTTCGTTGTATTTTAATTTGTTTCCAAAAATTAACAAAGGAAACAAGAAGAGGGGGTCCTAGATTTCAAAGATAAGAAAAAAATTCAATTTTTCTTACTCTTTCTGATTTAAAGATATAGTCCTTTCCTTATTTTTGTTCGTGTCTTGTTTCAACCGAGCCTACTAGTTCTAGGATTTGGTTCTTCTTTCATTTGTTTCCCCAAAATCTATATTTTACTACTAAGAACTTCATACGAGTTGGGTTTAATTATAGATCTACAAAGTATTTTGTTCAAAGGTCATTTCGAGAGGAAAAAAAGCAAGTGTGTGTGTAAGAACAATTGAGGGAAAAGCCAATTTGTGGGATATAATTTAATTATTTTTTTAAGACATCGTGTACAGGTAGTGATGAACAAAGGATTCTCCAAGAAATCGAAATCAAAGAAAAAAATGATTTTACCTTGCAAGCTATGCATCAACAATTCGAAAGGTGGAATTTGCAATTTCAAGAAATGAGGGACATCATTGCTGAGCAAAATAATACAATAGCGGAACTTAGGAGGGGAAATAATGTTAGGCCCCAAGCTAGGAGAAATGTACCCCTTGCTCCCATTGTAAATCAAGAAAACTCTATAGATGACTTTAATGATATTGATTTTGATAGGGTGGGAAGATATAGGAGGGGACAAAGAGGTAGAGTAGAAGATGACAATATAAGTAGTATAAAGATGAAGATGTCATCATTCAAGGGAACAAGAGACCCAGACTTGTACCTTGATTGGGAGAGAAAGGTTGAAGCCATCTTTGATTGTCACAACTACTTTGAGGGTAAGAAAGTTAAACTTGCCGTTGTTGAATTTTCTGACTATGCTGCTATTTGGTGAAAAAAGCTTACTAGGGACAGATTGCAAGAAGGACAAACACCAGTTGCTACTTGGACTGAGATGAAGAGGGTGATGAGGAAGAGATTCGTACCATCACACTTTCAAAGAGAACTACAACAACGTCTTCAAACATTGAAACAAGGGTCCATGTCTATGGCTGAGTACTTTAAGGCTATGGATATGGCTATGATCCAAGCCAATTGTACGGAGGAAGAAGAGGCTACAATGGCTAGGTTTTTAAATGGTTTAAATTAGGAAATAGTCGACGTAGTAGAATTACAACAATATATAACAATAGATGAATTAGTTGATTTGTTTGTAAAAGTAGAAAATCAAAATAAAAAAAGCAAGCTAGCTCGTGGAAAGGTCGAACAAGCACCATGTCCAAGAAGCCATGGCCAAATCATGAGATGAAGAGTTCTTATAGACCTCAAGAAGACAAGGGAAAAGGTAAATTTGAGAACAAAGAGGGAGGTAAAACCTTTAACCCTAAACCTTTTACACCTTCTAGTTCTATTCAATGTCATAAATGTAAAGGAATGGGACATATGATGCATGAATGTCCAATTAGAAGAAACATCATTCTAAAAGAAGATGGAGGATATGAGAGTGAAAAAAGTGAGGGAGAAGAAAAGGGATATGTGAGTGATGAAGATGATGTAGAACTACCTAATGATGGCATGGTTGGGGTAGTTAGGAGGATTATGACTATCAATTTGGGAAGCAATAGTGAAGAACAAAGAGAGAATATATTCCATACTAGGTGTGGGATAAAGGAAAAAACTTGTTCTATGATCATTGATAGTGGTGGTTGTGCTAATATGGTGAGTTCATACTTTGTGGAAAAACTAGGACTTGCATGCATGAAACACTCTACTCCCTATAGACTCCAATGGTTAAATGATAGTGGTGAACTAAAGGTAAACATACAGTGCATGATTTCATTTAATGTTGGTAGATATGAGGATGATATTCTTTGTGACATAGTACCTATGTAAGCTTGTCATATATTATTGGGTCGTCCTTGGCAGTATGACAGGAATGTTTTTCATGATGGAAGAAAGAATAGATATTCTATTAAACTAAATGGCAGGAAATTTGCTCTTGCACCTTTATTTCCTTCTCAAGTGTTTGAAGATCAAAAGCGATTAAGAGAAATAATGAGAAAACCAAGGGGAGGGATAAAAAGTGAGCTTGAGGGAAAAGAAAAGAAAGGAGGCCAAGAATTAGAAAAAAAGAGAGATGGCCGAGAGAAAGAGAGAGAGGGCAGCAATTTTAGAGAAGAGATAAAAAGGGGTTCGAATGAAAAAATAGACAGTCTTGGTGAGAGGAAAGAGGCTTAGGAAAGAAAAAAAGACAGTTTCTAGATAAAAGCCAAAGAGTGTTTAAATGCAAGAAAAGAGGGGTTGCCATAATACTACTTACTTACAAAGAAGCTTTGATTAATTCCTAGTTGCTAACTTCTTCTTTGCCAAGTAGTATTTCTTCTCTTTTGCAGGATTTTGAAGATGTCTTTCCAGAAGATATTCCTTATGGATTTCCACCTTTACGTGACATTGAGCATCAAATTGATTTTGTGCCTGGATCACAAATCCCAAATAGGCCAGCCTATAGGAGTAATCCAGAAGAGACAAAAGAACTTCAAAGGCAAGTTGAGGAGTTGCATGAGAAAGGCTTTGTGAGAGAGAGCATGAGCCTTTACTCTGTTCCCGTCCTATTGGTACTAAAAAGGATGGAACTTGGAGGATGTGTGTGGATCGTAGAGCAATCAACATGATTACGGTAAGTATCGCCACCCTATTCCTCGTCTTGATGACATGTTGGATCAATTACATGGATCCAAAATCTTTTCTAAAATTGATTTAAAAATTGGTTACCATCGATTCAAATGAATCTTGGAGATGAATGGAAAACTGCTTTTATGACCAAATATGGGCTTTATAAGTGGTTAGTTATGTATTTTTGCTTGACTAATGCACCTAGCACTTTCATGAGATTAATGAATCATGTTTTTAAGTATTTTCATGGAAAATTTGTTGTGGTGTACTTCGATGATATCTTGGTCTTTTTTAACACTTTAGAAGAGCATGTAGAACACCTAAAATAAGTTTTTGAAGTTCTTAGAAAGCAATTTTTATTTGCTAATCTTGAAAAGTGTACTTTTTATGTGGATAGTGTGATTTTCTTAGATTTTGTAGTTAGTTCTAAAGGAGTTGAGGTTGATGACGAGAAAATCAAATCAATAAAAGAAATGCCTAAACCTAAGAGTGTAACTGAAGTTAGGAGTTTTCATGGACTTGCTAGTTTTTATAGGAGGTTTGTGAGAGACTTTAGCACTATTGCTTCTCCTTTAACTGAAGTTATTAAAAAGGATAAGATTTTTAAATGGGTAAAAGAACAAGATGATGCTTTTAACTTGTTAAAAGAAAATTTATGTTCTGCTCTGTTGTTACAATTGCATGATTTTTCTAAATTTTTTGAAATTGAATGTGATGCTTCTGGCAAAGGAATAGGTGTTGTTTTGATGCAAGATTCTAAATCTATTGCCTACTTTACTGAGAAGTTGAGTGGAGCCACATTGAACTTATGACAAAGAGCTATATGTTTTGGTAAGGGCTTTAGCCACATGGCAACATTACTTATGGCCAAGAGAGTTTGTCATTAAAACTGACCATGAATCCTTGAAATACTTGAAGAGTCAAGGTAAGCTTAGTAGAAGACATGCTAAGTGGGATGAATTCATTGAAACTTTTCCTTATGTAATTTCTTACAAACAAGGGAAAGAGAATGTTGTTGCTGATGCACTTTCAAGAAGGTATGTCTTAGTTTCTACCTTGACTTCTAAATTGATGGGTTTTGATCAAATCAAGGAACTTTATGCTAATGATGTTGATTTTGGCAAAATTTTTGCAGATTGTAAGTTAGGTCCTTTTGAGAGGTTTAACCTCCAATATGGGTTTCTCTTTAAGGAAAATAAGTTGTGTGTCCCTAATTGCTCTTTACGTGAGACATTAGACATACTTGCTGAAAATTTCTTTTGGCCTGGAATGAGAAAAGACGCTGAAAGAATGTGCACACAATGTTTGGAATGTAAACAAGCTAAATCTAAAGTGTTACCACATGGTCTTTACACGCCATTACCTGTTCCTACTTCACCTTGGATTGATATTTCTATGGATTTTGTGTTAGGTCTGCCTAGAACAGGGTATGGTAAGGATAGTATATTTGTTGTGGTAGATAGGTTCTCCAAGATGGCTTGTTTTATTCCTTGTTTAAAGACTAATGATGCTTCACATGTTGCTGATCTTTTTGTAAAAGAGGTTGTCAAATTGCATGGTATACCTAGAACTATTATTAGTGATAGAGATGCTAAGTTTTTGAGCCACTTTTGGCGTGTATTTTGGGGGAAGTTAGGCACTAAATTGTTGTTTTCTACTTCTTGTCACCCACAAACTGATGGACAAACTGAAGTAGTTAATAGAACCTTAGGAAACATGTTGAGGGCTGTTTTGAAAGGTAAATTAACTTCTTGGGAGGCTCACTTACCTATGATTGAATTTGCTTACAATAGAACAATCCATTCTTCTACATGTATGTCTCCTTTTGAGGTTGTTTATGGTTTTAATCCCTTCACTCCACTTGATTTATTATCATTACCTACTAATGATATTGCTAATCTTGATGGTAGGACAAAGGCTGAGACGATGAAAAAATTCATGAGCAAACAAGGCTTGCAATTAAGAAGAAAAATAAGCAAACTTTCTTGAGAAAGAATAAGGGTCGAAAACAAGTTGTTTTTAAACCTGGAGATTTAGTTTGGGTTCAGTTTAAAAAGGAGAGATTTCCTTCCAAAATGAAGTCAAAGTTGCATCCTAGAGGAGATGGTCCATTTCAAGTCCTTAAAAGGATTGGAGACAACGCTTACAAGCTGGAACCTTCCTGATGAGTTTCAAGTAAGTTCTACATTGAATGTTGCTGACTTGTCTTTGTTTGACGTAAGATCGAATTCGGGGACGAATTCTTTTCAAGAAGAGGGGAATGATAGCATCACTGATAAGGATAGAGTTTTGGAAGCTCCAAGAAGGCCATTTATAAGATCTCAAGCTAAAGAATTGCAGACTAAGGTTGCTGGACTTCAATGGCAAATAAAGAAGCTTCTAACTATAAAGGAAGAGCTCAAGCCTAAAGGAGAAGAATTGTCTAAGTTTTACAATTATTTGGTAGCTCAAATTGAAGTCCAAGAGAAGGAAGATTGGGTCACCCAAATTAGCCCTTGAAGTCCACCAAATGGGCTCAAAATGAGCTTAAACGAGGTCCAAAAGGAGGTGTTACAAAAGGAGCCTAATTGGAGTCCAAACCAATGGCCCAAACTAGCTGTTTTAAGGCCCAAATCTGCCCCAAAGGGTCTTGGCCGACCCCACCTAATTTTAATGACTTTTCTTACTCTTTAACAACCACTCTACCTAATTGTAATGACTTTGTATGCCTTAGCAACCACCCTACCTAATTTTAAGGACTTTTATGCCTTAGTACTCCTATAAATAGGGAGTTCTTCTTATTCATAAGACACTACATTATTGATTAAGTATATCATACTTTGAGAGTTCTTTTGAACCTTTGTTACTTGTGCTTTGAGATTTATCTTTCAACCTTTACTAGTTCATAGTTCAAGGTAGTAAGATTACTTCTCTTTTATGATATCTTTGATTCCTTTGTGGTATTCTTAGAAGGCGATTAATACTAGTTATTAATTGTTGTCTCAAGTTACTCGTAAAGCTGTCAAGATCCGAATCTATTGTTTTGATTTGCTTTTTAAGTGAAGACGTTTGATTTCTTCCATAAATCAAGACATTGTTACTTTGATCTTGTCAAGACTATAGAACTTACGTTCTTGGAAGTTCTTGAATTCTTTCCTTGAATTTTTCCCATATCCTTTATTTTCATCTCTTTAATTCTAGTTGTTCAATTCCTATTCCCGACCTAGTTGTTATCAGTATACATCCATTTGATGTGTACACCATTTCTTTGAAGCTACAATGCTTGACACAATTCTTACTGTAACCATTCTCACTACTGGTGAAAATATTTCTTGATAATCAATTCCTTTATTTTGACTATATCCTTTAGCTACTAGCCTAGCTTTAAACCTCTCAATATCACCTGAAGCTTTATATTTGATTTTGTAAATCAACTTACATCCAATAGGCCTCTTACCTTCTGGTAGTGTTATAATATCTGATGTGTGGTTGTTCTCCAGTGCTTTTATTTCTTCATTCATAGCATCTACCCACTTAAGATCTTGAACAACTTGAGAGTAACTAGTAGGTTCAGTGATTGAGGAGGTTGCTGCAACATATGCTTGATACTTAGGAGATATTCTGTCATAACTGATGTACTTATCTAAGGCATAAGGAACATCTTGATGGATATTTAGAGATACAAAGTCTTTCATCCATACTATAGGTTGTTTTCCTCTGCATGATTTTCTAAGCTGAGGTTGCACTTGTCTTTGAATTTCTGTAGATGCTTGAGATGTCTCAAAATGTTACTGATGTTCTGCAGATATTTATTATATTCTCCTTGATTACCAAAGCTATGAGCCTCTGAATAGTTATGGTTTGTTGGCATATATGAACTATTTTCAACTTCCATATTATGATGAGTGTGAAATTGTACCCTTTCAACTTCATTTGAAGAGCCATTGTTTGTAGTACCTATTGTTCTCATTTCAAATAGAGATTCACAATTATCGTATAAAATTTCTAGTTGTGTGGTATTATCCAAAAACACAGGTTTTAAAATACTAGCTTTACTTGCAAATGGGAATGCGTCTTCTCTAAATATGACATATCTACCAACAAAGAAAGTTTGGTTAGCTAAATCAAATAGTATTAACCTTTTTGATTTTCTGAATAACCCATGTGAACTGATGGTCCTGACCTAGGCATTAACTTGTATTGTTCTTGAATAGTTTTAGCAAAACATACACACCCTAGTACCCTAAGATGATGAATGGCAGGTTTCATTTTATACAGTTTTTCAAAAGGAGACATATTCCTAATGACTGAACTTGGCATTCTGTTTATTAGATATACTGCTACTAACACACAACATCCCCAGAATTTAATAGGGATTTGAGCTTGAAATCTCATAGCTCTTGTGACCTCTAATATATGTCTATGTTTCCTCTCAACAACTCCATTTTGGTGAGGGGTATAGACACAAGTTCTTTGGTAAAAAACCTCTAGGTCTTTGAACAAAGATTCACACACAGAGTTTACAAACTCTGTTCCATTATCAGTTCTGATTGTTTTTACTATTTTTTCAAATTGAGTTTTGGCATATTTAAGAAAATTCTGAATTAATACACAAACATCAGATTTTTGTTTCAGTAGAAATATCCATGTCATTCTTGAATAGTCATCTACAATAGTCAGAAAGTATCTATTTCCATCCCATGTAGGTACTTTATATGGTCCCCACAAATCTATATGTATTAGATCAAAACAATTTACTCTAAATACTACTTGTAGGAAATGGTAGCCTAGTTTGTTTGGCACAAGGACACACTGTGCATTTTTTTATTCTATATTTGATGGTTTCTAAATCTGCTTGAACCAATTTTTTTAATACTTGAGTAGATACATGCCCCAATCTTCTATGCCACAAGTCTATATCTATATTTCCAGCTTCAATTGTATCATGACTTCTTGTAGTTAATGCCTTCAATTTCTCTTTTTCTATTGAGTCAATGTATAGAAGATAAAGTCCACCATCCTCTTTGCCAATCCCCTTCACCTTCCAAGTGAAGAGTTCCTAAAACACACAGAAATTAGGAAAGAAAGTAGTTGAGCACTGTAACTTCTTAGTTAGTTTTGAAACTAATAAGAGATTATATTTGTCACGACCCAAAATCCGGACTCGGTCGTAATGGTGCATATCGTGAAACAAGGTCAGCTGACACAACTCCCTATTCATTTTTAAAAGTTATAATAGTTCAATTTAAATTATTAACATGCGATAAATCCCAAAATAAGAGTAATAGAACAAATGCAAAAATATACACAGCCCGACATCGAGGTGTCACCAGTCATGAGCATCTAACATAAGTCTAAGAGTATGGAAAAGACTAAATAGTCTACTACAATTTAGTACAAAAAAAGATAAAGATAGCAAGGAAAAGCACTGGGCTGCGAATGCCGAGCAGCTACCTAGTGATCTCTGCACGGTCTGCTGGAAGCAATCAACCCTCGCTAGCAGGGCCCGAAGCTCCTGAATCTGCACACAGGGTGTAGGGAGTAATGTGAGTACGCCAACTCAGTGAGTAATAAAAATAAATGAAGGCTAAGCGATAAGTAAACACGTAAAATATAGCAAAATGCTACAAAGAGGCAGTGTAAAACCTTTACAAAGCAATAAAATAGTGAAATCTTATAAAAATACCTTAGTTCAGTATAAGCTTCTTTAAAGCATCTTTTACAGTTAAACGAGTAAATGAAAAGCAGTGGGAAAAGGATAAATACATAAAATCAGCCATTCGGGCAAAGTACCAACAGAATCAGCCCCTCGGGCTATCTCACAATCACGCATATCAGCCCCTCGGGCAATAACATGGAACAACATCAGCCGCTCGGGCTATATCATATCTCAAATTGGGTGCCCGCGCTCACTAGGGGTGTACACACTCCGGGAGGGCCCCCTTACAGCCCAAGCGCAATATCAAGCCATCTCGTGGCATAATCAATAGGCTCTCGGCCTTATATTAAGCCACATTGTGGCATACAACTCAGGCTCTCAGCCTCATAATCATGAATCAGCTCAATACCACTGCGGCGCACAGCCTGATCCCAAAATAACCTCACAATACAGGCCCTCGGCCCTACTCAGTCAGAAATCTCTAAAAGCCACTTGGGCACAGTAAAATATGATGCTCAGCTCAAAATATCATTTAAGATGTCAAAACAGTATAAACATGGTTGAGTTATAAAAAATAGTAGAATATAGCATGACTGAGTATAAGTATAAAGTCAAAACAGTGAGGAATAGTAGTAACAATCCCTTAAGGGTCCAAAAGAGTTGGCACGAGGCCCAAATATGTCATTTAGCCCAAAACATGATAATAACAAACAGTTTCAATCAAATACGCAGTAAAACAGTCATTTGGGATGGACTAAGTCACAGTCCCCAACGGCGCATGACCCATGCTCGTCATCTAGCGTGTTCGTCACCTCAACATAGCACAACAATGTGAAATCCGGGTTTCATACCCTCAGGACAACATTTACAATCATTACTCACCTCTATCCGGTCCAAACTCTAGCCCGTGCAGTCTTTGCCTCTCGAATCGGCCTTCGGATGCTCCAAATCTAACCAAAATCAGTGCAAAACCATCAAAATATGCTAAGGAAACAAAGCTCACTCGAAAGAAATCAATTTACAACACAAATCCCGAAATTGGCCAAACCCGACCCCAGTCCCACGTCTCGAAATTCGATAAAAATTATATCAATAGACTCCTTATCACTCCCCGAGTTTATTCATATCAAAAGCACCAAAATCCAACCACAAATGACCCCTCAAATCCCTAATTGTAGGTCTCCAATTACAAGCCCTAGTTCTTTAATATTTAGGTTTAAATTCTATAAATTCCATGATTAATTAGGTAGAAATCACATTAGGATTAAGTATTAAGTCCATAAATCATACCTCCAAGTGTTTCCCCTTGATTCCCCCTTCAATCCTCTTCAAAAAGCTTCAAAATCTCTCAAAAATGGAGAAACTTAGGCTAAAAATCGCGGATATGGCCTTTTAAATCATTCTACCCAGCTATTTCAAATCCTTCTTCGCGAACGCGGTCAAAGCCTCGCATTCACGAAGCACAAACTTAAGTTGACCATTTCCCTTCATCGCGAATGCGACAAATTGCACGTAAATGCGAACCTTTCACTTCACAACTCACCGCGAACGCGGCCACCCACTTGGAAATGCGAAGACTAAGCTGACCTGGACCCAGCTGCTTGCCTTTTCTCTACGCGAACGCGACTAACCCCTCGCAAACGCGATGACCATTGAGCTTAACCCTTCGCGATCGTGTGACCTCTTTCGCGAATGTGAAGGCCAACTTCACTGCCTCCCATCCTAACCCTTCGCGAACGCGAGGGTCCACTCGCGAACGCGAAGGCCAAAAGTTTGCAACACTCACAATAGATTTTCTGCAATTTTCTCAACTTGAAATGATCCGTTTAACCACCTGAAACTCACCTGAGGCCCTCGAGACCTTAACCAAACATGACAACCTATCCCATTACATCGTTCAAACTTGTTCCAACCTTCGGAACTCTCAAAACAACATCAAAACACCAAATTTGCATCGGATTCAAGCCTAAAAATTTCAAAATCTTCCAAATTCTTCCAACTTTCACTTTCGATCAAAAATTCTATCAAATCACATCTGAATGACCTGAAATTTTGCACACACATCCTAAATGATACAACGGACCTAATGCAACTCTCAGAATTCCATTCCGACCTCTATATCAAAATTTCACCTACAAACCGGAAAACGCCAAAATTCTAATTTCGCCAATTCAACCCTAAATCTACTCCGTACCTCCAAAACATATTCCGATCATGCTCCTAAGTCCAAAATCACCTCCCCGATGCTATCCGAACCATCAGAACTCACATCCGAGCCCTTTATCACATAAGTCAATATCTAGTTGATTTTTCCAACTTAAGCTTACTCAAAAGAGACTAAGTATTTTAAACCTTACCAAAATCTCACCAAACCCGAACCAACCAACCCGATAACATAAAATACAGTTGAACAAGGAAATAAGAAGCAAAAATGGGGGAAACAAAGCGGTAACTCATGAAACAACCGGCCGGGTTATTACAATATTTAAATTGTGGAACATAAAATACATTTGTTATTAAGCTATCTTCTAAAATTGAGCTGGACCCTATATGTGAAACTACTGTAACATCTCCACTGGGTAGCAGGATTTTCTTTGAGTTTTTCTGTTTCTGTAATTGTATTTTTCTTTAGAAAATTTATGTCTGAAAGCATATGGTTTGTAGCACCTGTATTTATAATCCATTGTTTAATGCAATTAGTGACAAGTAAGGCTGCTTCCATACTTGCTGCATTTGCTGAAAATGCAGAATCATTAGATGTAGTCTTGTTCAATAGTTGAAGAATTTGTTCATACTGATTTTTAGTAAATGCATAATTTGCCATCTGACTCACAGGATTGTCATCATTCATGTTGTTTGTACTAACTTCAGTACTTTCATTTTTTCCATAGTTGGATGTGGATTCTTTTTGACTCTCTCGATTACCTAAATTATGCCCAGTATTGCACCTTTCTGTTAGGATATTGGCATTATAGACTACACTTGTATTTGAGTCACCATTCCCTTTCCTTTTGTTTTTGAAATCGTTTGGATAACCAACTACCTTATAGCAATTTTCTTTGCTATGTCCCTTCATCTTGCAAACCTTATAGAAGTGATAAGCATTCCTTCTAAACCTTTGATTAAAATTCTGAGATCCTCCAGCTTTAGAATACATTGTTGCTTCATAACTTCCCATCTGAACTGTAGGATTAGCACCTAGAATTCCTGAAGTTGTAGCTACAGATTTTTGTCCTTCATCACTAACAATTAAGGCATATATCTGATTAACAATGGGAGTAGGGCATCTCATCAGAATCTGACTTGTTGCTTGTGAATAAGAGTCGTTTAGTCCCATCAAGAATTGATATAGTTTCAATTTCTGCAAATAAGCTACAAATTCTCTTGATTTTGGACAATCACAACCTGGAGCTGCCATTAGTGCTTCAAACTCTTCCCATAGATCTTTTAATTTGAGAAGTATACTGATACAGATGTTGTTCCTTGTGATAGTGTAGCAATTTCTTTGTGAAGATTAAAGGTTCTTGAGCCATCAACCTTGTTGAATCTTTCAGCCAGATCTTCCTATACCACTTGTGCACTAGACGCACACGTGATTCCACCAAGTAGGCCTTTTTCAACTGAATTCATAATCCAAGAAAGAACAATTGCATTCACTTTTTCCCAATGATTCCACATCATTTCTAGGAATTTTTCCTTGCTGCATGTGCCATCTACTAGCCCCAACTTGTTTCGACCTAGCAATGCAACTCTCATTGATCAGAACCAAATAAAATAGTTCTCTATTCTAGTTAATTGGAATGAAATGATCTGAATCCCACTCACATTTGCAGGAGACAAGAATAAGGGATTATTGTAGTCAATTCCAATGACTTGATTCCCTTGATTCAACCCAGGTTGTGTTGCATATTCATTTTGAAGATGATTTCCTATTTGAACCATAGTTTCGCCATTTACTGCCATTTTTCTTTATCTTGCTCAAGATTTGGACAGATCAAACGCAGATTTTTTTGGAACAAACAAGAAATGTTTCTGACTTGAATTTTGGATTGTGATGGAGCTACGATTATGTATCGTATAGCTCTGATACCATATAATTGTTAGCTAAACAGAGATGAAACACTTGCTTCAATTATCAATCAATGTAGTAAGAGAAGCGGAAGAACAATTAGAAGAAGCAGAGGAATAGATATGAAGAAGAAGAAGTAGTAGAGAGTCAGATGATAGAGAGAGAAGTAGTAGAGAGTATTATTATTTTCTTTAAAAATATATTCTTTACAATGTGATGTTATGTATATATATAACAATTCCTTAAGTCTCATCTAACTAACTCTTAATCCTAACTTAATTAATTCTTCTAATAACCATTAACAGTTTTAACTAATTTATAACAGCCTTTCCATACAAAGACTATTCTACCCTCACTTTATTTAACAGTTATTAGAATGAAATTAAACAAGATATTGTTTACTAAACATTCTAGAAAAAATAGTATTGAAAGATGACTCGTTATTATCGATCCAATATTTTTTATCCTAAACCAATACTCCACCCGTATATCTCCTAAATGTTTATTTGCGGATGAAATAGATTTTGATTAATATTTTAAATTAACTAGAAAAGAAAATAGTTGTAAACCGAACGAAAATGACACAAAGATCATTGGAAAAACATATTTACTCTTCCCAAAGATCATTGGAAAATATTTGCTGTTTTACCCAAGTCTGGTGACTTATTAATGGATCAAGAACTCCCTTATTGGTGATGTATAGTAACACAATTAAATAAATTTGTACTTGCTATATATCCCAAATAAATAGGAAGAAGCAATAATAAATGACGAGGAATGAGTTGCAAAAAGAAAAAAATGGAAGTGACGTTGTCATAGCTAAATTGAGTGGTTTACAGTAGTTGGACTCGAAAAATTCAGCTATTGTCATCATTTCAGACCTGATCTTGTCCTTGAATTTATTGGGTATCTATTTGAGTGGGTCAAAAAATTAGGAAGCGAAGCCATCTACAATTAATGGGTCGGGTACAAAATTCCTATCTACGTCAGCGAAAAGGCATTAGAACCAAGATTTTTTATGAGAGAAATTTTTATTTTTTATTTTTGGAAAATTTTCAGGGAAATCTTCAACCGCTACCTTTTGGGTATGCACTGGGAAACTTATTATACAGTAGTTCTCAAACCACAAAGGAAATATAAACCGTACTAGACAAGCTCGATGCAACGAACTCTAACTAAGAAGGTTACTGGTGAAGAGAAGCGATCAAAAGTCTCCTATGTGGGATCGATTATCGTGGAATTACAATCAAGATTGACCTAATAAAAAAATTCTCTAAATTATCCTGGAATTATAATCAAAATTACCTTCTACATGGAGTAGATAATTCTATAATTGTAGTATAAATTCTTTTTTTCCAGTTTTAACTAATATCCTCATCTAAATAAAAGATAGATTTAATCCTAGATTTTTTATCGGAATAATCCACTTAATCTCTCCAACCAAATTATGTAACTTTGTGGGTGCTCTCTTACCCCCTAAATTGTGATACCCCAGGCGAATCTCACATCGACAAAATACGGGAGAGATGTTGGATATATGAGGTTAAAATAGTACGGGCTAGCCAGGTTTCGGATTGGTCATTCAAAAATAGCCTGCGTTTGTCAAGTCATTGAAAATAGCCATTATTTTGCTGCAATAGAGACCGATCCAGCACAATATACTGGAGTTTGGTGCACCTGTGTATGAACTTCCATCATATTATGCTGGACCGGTATACTTTGTTGTCTCCGGTATATTATGCTGGACCGGTATATTATATTGGACTCCAGTATATTAGACTGGAGTTCCAGTATAATATATTGGAACTCCAGTATATTATGCTGGAGTATTTTTTCGGATTTTGAATAGTGTTTTCATTCAGATTTATCTTTACATGAAAAGTGGCTAAATTTCGATTACTTTTGAAACTGTGGCTATTTTTGAATGACCACTTGTAAATCTGATTATTTTTGAATTTCTTCAGCATATAAGTAGACATGCCTTAAACTCTAATAAAGTGTTTGAAATCAGTGCGAATAAACCTAAAGCGTAATAAATATAAAGCGGACAATATCACTAGTGAGCTGTCTTGTTACATTAATACTGTATAATGCTTCAAGTTTCAAACTAGGAACAAGTAAGGCGACAAATAAGCATAATGTGTTCCTCCCCCTGTTTTTCAATAGAACTATGATGACACAATTCAAACTGCCTTTATTTGTAATAGTAGTACAACAAAAGAAAAGAGCTTGTCACTATTGCCAACTACTTTTTGTCTTTGGTTTCATTGTTAGGCAATGTTGGTCGAAGTAAAGGAAGAAAAAGAAAAACGAAATGAACAAAAAATGTAATCCTCATGATGGTCGTAGAGTCCCCCTATTTACACGTCTTAGTGTTTGTAATATAATTCAAAATTTGGAAATATTGTGATGGACGAACTTTAAATATATTATAGTGTTTGTAATATAATTGAAATCAACATTGTAAAGAACTTAGACGATGAAAGCAAATAATGATACGTGTTAAATGAAATTAATACAATATGTGGCACTATTGTATAGGTTCAAATTTGGACGACCACAACCATTGACGAGTACGGTAAGAGACGAGGTTCATACGACGCAGCGTCCTTTGGTTGCTGTAGAGGGTGACGACTGACAGCGGTTAGTAAACGCACAACATTTGCAGTAGTGTAGGCGCAACAGGAGACAATAGAAATATGTTTTTTGAATATTCTTTATGTTATACTTTTTAGGGTTCAGGAGGGAATTGTCCCTTATAAATAGAGGGAGAAGACTTTGTAAAAGGGGGATCGAAAAGTGAATACAAAAATGACAACTTTTGCTTATCACAGTTCTGGAATCCACACATCATTTTTTATCTTGGTCAATAGCATCCATTGCAATATTTTTCTACATTCGAAGTTAATATATTTACGCTTAATCGTTTGGTTTCAACATATTAAGAAGCATTATTCACCTTGTTCATCTCTTGCATCTTTTAATCTAGATTTTATTATGCTTGGCTGAGATTTACCTCTTCATCTTCATTAATTGATTTAATAAAAAAAGTTCCGATATCTTTTGGTCAAGCAATTTGGCGCCGTCTGTAGGGATTTCTTTAGCTAAGATTTTAGTCTCATCTAGACTCTTGAAATGGATAATCACCTCTTCCTAGCTTTGTACAAACTAACAATGGCATGGAAATGAGATGCAAGGCAAAAAGCAATAGTAGGCGTCACAACTAAACTCCTGAATACCATCAACGAAGACAGCAGGGAAGATAACGAAAACGAGACACCGAACACCACACCCAGGGGAGACGCTTCACCTCCCCCGTATGAAAGCGTAACTGCTTCGCACGAGAAGGAAGCCTTTGCCATCTGCAACAGGAGAGGCACCACCGACAGTAAGAAGATTGTTGGAAGAATGGCTAACAAGTACTCTGAACACCATACTTGAAAAGCCCGCCCAAAGGGATAACAGGAATATTGCACATGCAGATGTCACGATAAATGCTTATGAGCAAGATGCCCCCCGTACAGGTAACACTCATGTCGCTAATGATGCAGGTAATGATACGCTTGTAGCTGTTTTAAAGAAAATGGAGGAGATGAAAAATGAGAATAAGGTCCGTGACCAAATGAAGGAACACCAAGAGAGGGTTGACTGTTGATGCCCAATTTTTCTCTGTATATTTCTATATGCGAAATACTTTTAAAATAACATATGTATGTATATATAAGTATTTACAAATATTTTTATTATTTTTTCTTAATTTTAAAGGCTTTTAAAATCAATTTTATTGCCTTATTTTATCAAGAAAAATCCAATAAGTGCCCAAAATTATTATTTTTGGTGATCACTTATTAAATTCTCATATTTATGCTAAACTACAGCCCAAATAATTTTTGCATATTTTTACAAATTTATTTAGCATTTTTTTAAAGCTGAACTGCATGTAATTGCAATTTTAGCCTCATTTACGATTTGATTGCATTTATATTTATAAAAATTAAGTCGAGTATTTTTAAATTGATAACTATATGTTATAAATCATTTTAGTACTTGCAATTTATTTTCAGACTTTTATTTGCTATATTTTATAAAATAAATGGGAAAAGTGTTGATTTAAAATCTAGCCAGATTTTATTTTAATTTCAGCCTAATTTACACCCCTAATCCAACCCAATTTCAATTTCAAATCATCCAGCCCAATTCCTAAAATTACCCAACCCAGAGCCCATTTAAATGACCCGCCTGACCCCCTTTTAATCCAGGCCGTTGATCGAAATGATCAACGGCCACATTTCTTCCTTACCATTTTTAATTACCCAAACCCCCTAAACCTAAATCATTTTCCACCTACCAAACCGCCTCTGAACCCTCCCCATTCTCTCAAACTCTCACGAAACCTCTCAAACCCTAGCCGCCTCCCACCACTTCCACCCTAAAGCCACCGGAATCCATGGCTTCCAAGGCCATCATAGTCCTACACCGGCCTCCCATGACTCCCACACACTTGATTTCTGAAGATTTAAGGCCTGACCATGAAGAAGCTTGGTCCAAGTTTCGTTTGATTCATGATCTATGGCCATCCCCGGCCTGCTCCGGCGAGCCATGCCTGCTTCGAGCCTAGTTTTGACTTCTCTGGCTTAGATCAGTAACTTTTTCAAGTCTTCTCAGTACTGGGGTTCTTCTAAAACCCTAACCCTTCGAGGTTTTTCTCATCTCCTTAGATCTGTTCCAGATCCATGCTTTCCTTAAGTTTTTAAAACGATTTTCCTGACTTTTCTATCAAAATTACTTTCAAAATCATCTCTTTTCCGGCCTAGGATTTTTTCTGAAAGTATTTAAATGTTTCTCTAACTTTCTTTTTCTTTTTGTGTGTATTTGCCTCTACTGTGTTCTTGTATTTTCTTCTACCGTGTTCTTGTATGCTTCTTCTACGGTGTTCTTGTATACTTCTTCTACTGCATTTTCCTATATTGTGCTCTCGTGTGCTTCTCCTACTGTATTTTCCATTATTATGTTCTTATGTGTTATTATTAAGTTCCACCTACTGAGTTCTGGTTAAGCTTCTTCTAAAAAGCTTCTTAATATGCTTCTCCTACTGTTTGTATCAATTTTCCCATTATGTTTCGAATTAGTTTCTTCTACTCTGTTTTCTTTGAGCTCTTTTACTGTGTTGTGCATGTTACTTTTATATCATGTTTCTCATGAGTTTCTGTTGCTGAAAAAAATATGTTAGAAGTTTTAGTTCTTTTTGAGACCTCTGAACCTGTTTCAATTTAGTTACTTGCACTCTCATCTTTGCACTCGATTAATGGTGGAAGCCCTAGAATTTGGGGGTTCCTCCAAGTCTAGCTATGTGATTTTCTTGAACTAGGGTTTTATTTCAAAAATCCTCAACTCTTTCAGACCAATTCCGAGTCTCTGAACTGAGTTTGAACATTCTTGTTTTCATATGATTCTGGCCTTTTTGCTAAACTCTTCTAAGATCTTTTGCATTGGATCTTTTGCATTGGATCTTTTGTATGCTACTAGATGCTATTTCTCTTCTGCATTACTGACTTATATGACAACCATTACCTACTACTTTTTGTAAAGGCATGACATCTTTTTTCAACTCAACATATTTTTATGCTTTTTATATATGAAGAACTTCCCTCTAAAGCGGTTTTCAAAGGGGTGACCAGTTCAGACTTCCTTTTGAGCAGGTCTGATTGATTTTTTTCCATTGTTTGCTGATTTCCTTGTGATTCACTTAAGTTAAAAAAACCTTTTCTCATATTTTCCGACTCATTTCATTCATGGACCAATAATTGCAAAATCTCAGACTCTTTGATTTACTGGCTACTAATTGATTTTCTTACCTTATTTGTACAACCGTGTATTTCAAATTCTATCCTTAAATAACTCTCTTATGTATTTACTCATAATTGCCTACTTTGCACAGACTGCTTAGCTAATTTCCTTCCTTAAATAGTTCTTAACCGTTTGAATCTGAATTCTTTGATTAAAGGAAGTCTTGTGTGATTGATTCTTAATTGATATTCAGTTCCTTAACTATTTCCTTACCTTATTTCCGTCTAATTTTCATACTATAAATGCACAACACTTTCGCAAACTCGGACAATTTCACAATCCCTCTGAACTCATACTCACACACAATAATATTCTCTCTTCTTGTCTGCACTGGGACCTGTTTACAAGACCTACTGTTTTCTTTACTTGTTTCTTTGAAATTGGTATGTCCTGATTTAAGTTTTAGCATCACAACAATGTGTTTATTTATAGTTTGTGTATCTATGTCTACTTACTGTTTCTGTAGAGCTTAATATTTCAATTAGCATGCTGATTTCCTTCTGTTTGTTTCTGCTATGAATCCATATTCCCTACCCCCTTATGTGTTTGAGCATATGGTTTAAGTCATGGAAATATGTAAGTTATTGTCCATGAATTATACTTGATCCTTTGGGATCCTAATCTCTAAACAGTGTGTTCTAACAGGCTTATGGGTATGCCAGCATTTCCCATTGCTGGGTATGCCCACCAGCCTGTCTTTGCCTCTTTACCACCTCCCCTATACCCCTATGTGTATTTATTTGTAACTGTTTCCCTTTCCATTTCTCCCTTTCAGCACTCTATTTCTGTACTTGCACTCTCTCTTAGTCCCGAAGTTCTGCCCCCCTCTTGTGAGCCTTGCCTTGGGACCTTGCGTTTCCTCTGAACTTGGACACTTGAGGGCTAGCCCTTCCACACTGCACTTGTCCTAATCTGACATTCATTTTGGTGTGAGCATTGCTCGGAGTCCTTTTTGAGGCTCTTAGAGAACTGTGACACATCCAAATGGGAGAAAGGCTTTGGATCATGATCTCTTGGAGTTGGTTTACTTCATATTTCAGACATGAAGTCTGAATCAGGCTCTCCTTGGTTGTACCTTTTAATTTTTGATGTATTTTCTTCTTTTATTTTCATTCTGGGCTGTAATAATTTTGTAATAAACTCTTGTGGATGGCTAGTGAAAATGGAGGGATAACTATGTATGCGAAGGGTAGATATCCTGCCTATAAGTGTATTTTTGAATTTCTACACTCTTATATAGATAACTTGCCTATAGGCATATTTCTGAATTCCTACACTCTCATATAGATAACTTGCCTATAGGTTATTTCTGAATTTCTGCACTCTCATATATATATCCTGCCTGTAGGTAACTTCTTGAATTATGTATTTCTCATATAGATACTATGTCTGTTAGGAATTCTGCATTCTCTCATATAGATACCATGTCTATAATTACCTGGAAATCTGAATCCTGCGTATGCATATAGAAAATACACATATAGGTCATTCTGAATCTTGCATATACATTCTTCATTTGGCAATCATGTTTATAGGTCTTAATCAATCAATCACAATTAGATATCATGTTCATAGGGCTTAAATGAAATTCAACACCTAGATATCATGTTTATAGGATTTCTGCATTTTACCATGTCTGTTAAAAGGGGTTTAAAAACAACAACGCATAGAAAGCATGTTTGAATCGTTTCACTCGCTTCCAAGTCTAAAACCAGTAATAATGACGTACCATCAGTTGCAGAACTTATGATCTCTTGCTTAAATTTTCTTTTCTTTAATAACTGACGACTTTTCTTAAATCAGTATGTATTCATTTTATTTCATTGTTTCTGAAATCAGTAGATATCATGCCTATAGGTTTTCGTCTAACACTTAGGCAAGCCATAGGGTAAACTTATAAACTGAATCAGATTTTATTGGCTACAACCAGCAGGCAGGCCTGATTAGGGCTGCTTATCTGAACTATGTAATAAATCAGTCTGCCTCAACCTTTAAGTTTTAATCAAACCTTAAACAGTATATGTAAGTCATGCTAGATTATGTGCTTTCTTTTAAAGGAGGTCTGTTTGAGCCTTTTCATTTGTTTATATGCTTCCCTATGCTTGCCATATATGTTTTGTTTGTCACCTTAGTATTTTTACCTTTTGAAACCACAAGTAAGCCCAATATCCCTTCCCTTTAGGATTAATAGTCCTAAATGCCTCCAGGACTGATAAGGATTGGGGTGGGAAATAGCATGCAATAAGTAAACGAGACTATTCCGCGCTTTAATACCTTAACGGGTTGGGAAAGGGTAGATATGGATATGATGACCACACGATAACATCAAGTGTAGCCCCTCACTGAGGAGTGATTACTGGATGTTGTGTGGGGTGATCCAATATTATTTATAAACCTAGGACCCCCTTCCCTTTGTTTCTTTGATTCTTTTCCAAATTTTAAACTATTTCTCTAAGGAAAAATCAGTTTCCCTTTTGTTCTTTCTAACTTTGCTCATTTGTAACCATTATGTGAAAATCCCCTCTTACTTGGAGTTTTATTTGCCTATGTGTTATTTGCACTTAAGTCACAATAATTGTCTGGCCGGGAACCACACTAGTGGATCCTGAGGGGTGCCTAACACCTTTCCCTTGGGATAATTTCAATCCCTTACCCAATCTCTGGTTGTTCAAATCAAACCTTTCTTAGTGTCCTAATTCACTTAAATCATTAGGTAGCGACTCTTCAATTCAAACCCAATTCCTGAAAGGAAACGAGTTGTCCTCCCAAATGTCATAAACCCGATTTCGCGAGAAAAAGGAGGCGCAACAGCATGGCGACTCTGCTGGGGACATTTAGGCTTTTACCATTTCAGACTATTATTGTGAATTTATGCTTCTTTATGCGCAATTGTTTGTTTATTTCTTTTAAGCATTCAATTTCTTTTTCGATTGCAAAACTGACTTGTCCTTTTGTTTCTTTCCTTTATTACTTTCCTTTACTGCTTTCCTTTACAACTGCTTTAAGTTATAAAAACTGTTGTATTTACTGATTTCCTAACGTGAAAATACGTGACAATCTGCTTTAATTATTGCATAATCATGCTCAACATCATATTCCACTCGTGCCAAATAAATACCATAGCAACACTTATAATGAGTGGTTGTGCTCTTCCGATATTATTACCCCCTAAATTCAGAAAAGGCGTATTTGCGGTAAAACCAGTCGATCAACGGTGTAGTCGAAGATTCTGTGCCTTTCCCCCTTGAGTTGTCCCCTCAAGGGTACCAGTCCAAAATCCCATAGAAACCTTACTCTGTTTAATTGTGCATGCATCATGGTCAAACCTAGCCGAGTCAGTTATGTTGTCCGCATAATGACTCTTTAAGATAGCCTTGTCCAAAGTCCATTGGGTTTTCCTAAAACCCAAACGGACACCACCACGTTCTGTGCATTTATTTGGAGAACTAAATGCTTTATGCTAATTGTTGATGTTAAATAGTCAAGTGTGGTTGGGGTAAGGGCCTAACACTTTTTCTTGCAAAAATATGAGGCACAAAGTCCCCATATTCGGCATGGTCACCAACATCCACCCAAAATTGTTAAGTTGGTGGGAGGATCTTCATTCTAGTGATCAGACTCTTGTCCGGAAATACCTAGGAAATCTACCTTCTCTCATGGAAATCCAACCTAACAACAAGATCATAAAAGCTACTACTCTGTTTTGGGATTGTGATCGGTCTGTATTCCGCTTCGGGGACATTGAGATGACACCCATACTGGAGGAAATAGGAGGATTAACTGGTATACCATGGGAAACTCCGGGTTTGTTAATGCCGTAAAACCGCAAGGGTAGGGGTTTCCTCAAAATGATGGGTCTAAAGAAGAATCCAGGCTTGACATGCTTGAAAGAGTCGTATATCCCCTTTGATTATTTGTATGAGAGGTACGGTCACAACAACTCTTACTGTACTTATCCGGACAAGTTCGCCCTCACATCATTGGGGCATATTCACCGAAGGGTCTTTGTCTTCGTGTTTTGCTTCTTGAGGATGATAGTGTTTCCAATGAAGAAAGCCAGGATCCACACCAGGCTAGCTATGTTAACCAAAACTCTAATGGAGTGAATTGGTGGGCAACCATTCAGCATTGTGCCCATGATTATTGCGGAGATATACCGAGCCTTGGAGAAGTGTCAACGAGGATCCAAACACTTTTTAATTTTGCAATTTGCTACTTTAGCTTTAGCTCATGGAGCATCTACAAAGGGGTGAATACCGACAGGAAATTCAGCGAAGAGACTGGGACGATCATATCGTCGTCCATTATCCGAAACGAATGAATTACATGCCCAACATGTTCGCCCAGCCAGAAGACGCCAAGGGATGATTAGAGCTGTTTGAAAATCTAACTGAGGATCAAGTATAATGGATGTTCGAGTGGTTCCCTACTGAGGAGTTCATCGTCCGATCCAGGGATGCGTCATTTCTGATACTAATCGGTCTGAGAGGAACCTACCCTTATGTCCATCTCCGAGTTATGAGACAGGTTGGTAGGAAGCAGGTTATACCGAGGGTAGACAAGATGAGTCACTTCCGGGCTGACTTTCAAGCTTATGACAGTCCTTATAAGTGCCAAGCTCAGCATATGTGGCATTCCAAGATCATCATGGGAAGAGACACTATCAAACCAGATAGATACCATGCTGGTTGTACTCCATACTATTCAGGCTGGTTGGAATCTAATAACGATGGTCTGGGTCAGCCAGGACTTACTATGGGCCACAGGATAATAGATCAAAGGGCCGAGGTACAGGTTAAATACAATCAACTATGCAAGAGGATCAAAGAATGTGAAAGCGAGCATTGTGAGATACAAGAAGCCAACCAAAAGCTGATTGAGGAGTGGAAAGATATGGCTGTCAGTGCCAACAAGCGACTGGGATACTTGGAGCGAGGCATAGTGGAGCTAGAAAGGAAGTTCCTCAAAAGGATCGAGGATTGCCAAAATGCTGAGGGAAATGAGGGCGGACATCTAGCCAGAGCCTACCTATTACTGGGACTTCGCAAGCTGGGAAAGCTGTTCGATGGAGCCAAAGATGCCGAGTCTGGGGAAGGTCCTTCCGGGACCAAATAGATAGGAGTTTTTTCTTTTGCTTTAAGAAATGTAATAAGGCGAGCGACCACTAGTGATATTTTTATTTCCTGCTATTCAAGGTCAATTTGGGATTCGTCTACTTTTTATCAATAAAATAAGGCATGTAGCATTCTAAGTTCTCCAAATCAACTCATCGCTAGGCCTACCTCGGACACAAAGAGGTTCCCAAATAGGACACGATTTACATTCTTCCACTATATGTTTAAATATCGCAACATTTTCTTATAATCCTCACTGACTTGTTACCTTTTTGTTTTTACTTTTTGTTTATTTATTCCCCTCCCCAAAGGTTAGTTCGTGCACTCTGGCATCGTCATCTTATTCCACAAGATTAAAGGGCCCTCCACCCACTCCTCCCCCTAGTCCTATCAGAAGCAAGAACAAAGGAAAGATGGAAGATTTGAACAACACTAGAAAGGAAAACTCAACTGAACGGGTAGAGGTCACTCATGGTGCTTAGTTCTCCAAAGAAAGTGTGTCCCAACGCGAGCAGAAACTGTTGAAATTTCAAGAGGAACTTGATCAGGTCCGGAATCTAGCAAACTTGTTATTCTCCCTCACCACTCCCGACATTAATTTCCTGAATGCTCAGAACCCCACACCTCCACAAAATATCCCAAAGTCACGAAACCATCCCGCTCCTCACCACCACTGCAATACTTGCCACACCTCCAACAATACTTCACTGCTCATCCCAGAACCTTTGAACTCCAAAAATGACCATTTCCATGACCACCATAACACCCCCATCTACGTGGAGACTGTTCCACACTCCACTCAACCCATCCCAAGCGCACCGAAGTCTGATGATAAAGACTTGCTCATCAGGAATCTGGCTGAAGAACTTAAGAAATTGACCAGCAGGATCCAGGGCGTCGAAGGAAGTAAGGGGATTGAAGGGTTGAACTATGAAGATCTCTGCATACAGCCTGATGTTGAACTGTCCGAGGGGTACAAACCTCCGAAGTTCAAAATGTTTGATGGTACAAGAGATCCAAGGGTCCATCTGAGAACGTACTGTGACAAGCTGGTTAGAGTAGGGAAAGATGAGAGAATCTGCATAAAGCTTTTCATGAGAAGCTTGAAAGGAGATGCTTTGTCTTGGTACATCGGCCAGGATCCAAATAAATGGTCAAACTAGGTAAGCATGGCGTCTGACTTTATGGACAGATTCAGGTTCAACATAGAAAATGCACTAGATGTGTTCTACATCCAGACTCTAAAGAAGAAGACCACGGAAACATTCCGCGAGTATGCCACTCGTTGGAGATCAGAAAATGCTAAGGTTAGGCCTGCTTTAGAGGGGGAACAAATGAACAAGTTTTTCGTCCGAGCTCAGGACCCGCAATATTATGAAAGGCTGATGATGATTGAGAGCCACAAATTTTCCAACATTATCAAGCTGGGAGAAAGGATCGAAGAAGGCATCAAAAGTGGCATGGTTACGAACTTTAAAGCCTTGCAAGCTACCAATAAGGCTTTACAGTCCGGTGGTACGTCAAAGAAAAGAGACGTAGGTGCCGTAATGGTTGCACAGAGAACCGAATCCTATATCAAATACCAAACCTATCCGATGCCTCCTCTCACATATCAGCCTACTCCGAATTACCAAGCACCCTCACCCTCTTACCAAACTCCACCACCCACTTATCAATCACCTCCACCTCCCACATATCCACCTACTTCACCTTGATATTCCCAACCCGCACATGTTTACCAAGCCTACAATGCTCAACCATCCCACCATCAATCACCTCATACACACCAAAACTTCCATAGATCTCGACCAATTTTGACCGTAGACCTCCTAAACAGTATACCGTCATTGCTGAACCCATTGACCAGCTGTATGAAAGGCTCAAAGCTACTAGTTATGTCACCCCTATCCCTCTATAACCCTTAAAAACTCTTCTCAATGGGTCAATCCAAATAAATCTTGTGCATATCATTCCGGCATGAAAGGGCATACTATTGATGAATGCCGCTCTCTGAAAGACAAGATCCAGACTTTGATTGATAACACGATCATTATGGCAAATGAGCCTACTCCGAATGTCCGCAAAAACCCTCTGTCGGACCTTAAGGGTGGAGGTATTCACATGATTGAAATAGAGGATGATTGGGATCCCAAGGGATCAATAGGTTTAATCATAGAAGGTGACGAACCAAAAAAAGCCAATAGTCACCCTTAATCCGATTGTAGTCCAGACTCAGCCTTTTGGGGATGTCGAGGATGTCTGTACCACTTGAGTTTGAAGCACCACCCCTGCAAAGACGCCAACACCAATTGAGGTCGAGTTTGGGTCTCTAGCAAAGGCACCCGCACCATTTGAAGTTGCAGTTTTACCTCCCAAGACACATGCCCCGTTCGGAGTAAAGGTGCCCATTCTAGTAGCAATGTCGGCCATAACAGCGGCCCATACAAATGCCATACCTTGGGATTACACAGCCGAGACGAGAAGGAAAGGAAAAGCCATGTTCGGGGAAACAGTTGCGGCACAGGGTATGACAAGAACCGGCAGGGTTTATACTCTAGAGCATTTAGCTGAGTCGAGTAAGCAGGCCTCTAGTCGGCTGAATATCACTGAAACCGAGCTCGATGATCTCTGGAGAAAGATACAAGCCAAGGAATACTCAGTCATTGATCATCTTAACAAAATACCGGCACAGATTTCTATCCTAGCTTTGATTCAAAGTTTCGATGCACATAAGAACGCCTTGTTGAAGGTACTGAGTGAGGCATATGTACCAAGCAACATCACCAGAGGGGAAACAGCAAACATCGTAGCGCAGGTCTTGGAAAGTCACAAAATCACTTTTCATGAAGATGAGCTGCCACCAGAAGGGTTGAGTCACAACAAAGCATTGCACATCACCGTGCAATGCGAAGATTGTTTTATCACCAGGATCCTGATTGATGGAGGGTCCAGCCTCAATATTTGTCCGTTGGTAACACTCAAAACATTGGGGAAGGGTTGCATAAAATCAAGGACGGGGTCATCAACGTCAAAGCTTTCGACGGTTCCCAAAGGTCCACTATTGGGGAAATTAGTTTGTGCTTGAAAATGGGGCCTACTTGGTTCGATATTGATTTCCAAGTTATAGATGTGCCGGCATCTTACAACTTGCTGTTGGGACGGCCGTGGATTCATGCCGATGGGGCTATAGCGTCAACACTACATCAGGTAGTAAAGTTTGAATGGAATCACCAAGAGGTGATCATTCACGGCGAAGGTAGCAATCCCATATACAGTCGCCAAACCATCCCAGCAATCGGAGGAAGAAGAAAGATAGGTAGGGAAACCTATCACCACATCGAGTGAGTCAACGCCGTTGACAAAGATAAATGGTGGGACAACAAAATTGAAAGCATATTGAACTAAAGAGGATATGAACCTGGCAAGGGACTTGGAAAGAACCTCCAAGGAATCGCCAAGCCTATCAAACTGAAGAAACATAGCACCACCTTCGGTCTGGGATATGAGTACACTTGGGAGGAATTTAACAACTAGTCGCTACTATGGCGCAGTCCATACTACCCACTGGAGCAGCCAATACCTCATTTGGAGCAAACTTTCCATCCAGCCGATGTCATCTATGGGTCGGAAGAAGAGGAAGCACTGGTAGCAGTAAGGAACTTGTTCCTAGAAGATGATGACATGGATTGTTGTGTTATTTTCGAGGAGAAAAGGGGGAGGCCCTTCCATACATGCTGTAAACCGGGGAACATGCCTCCACAATTGGACCATTAGAACCACCAGAGCCCGGAAAGCCTCGGGGTAACTATTACCTATTTTGATGAACCAATGACAGTGACATGCAATGAGACAACGCAACAAACGGACATAGATTTAGAGGAAGATGATATACCGGAAGATATTGTTAAAGAGGTTGAGAATTTTGAGAACAGGCCGAAGTCCAACTTGGACGAGACTAAGATCGTTAACCTAGGAGATGCAGAAAATGTCAAGGAAACACGAATCAGTGTTCATTTATCACCGTTAGAAAAAGAAGGGTACACAGAATTTCTAAGAGAATACAAGGACATATTCGCCTGGTCATATGATGACATGACTAGTTTGAGCACATCTATTGTGGCCCACAAACTGCCAACTGATTCGACATGTCCACCGGTAAAGCAAAAGCTCAGAAAGTTCCAGCCTGATCTGAGTCTGAAGATCAAAGAAGAAGTCACTAAGCAGGTCAAAGCTAAGGTTCTCAGGGTAGTAGAATATCTGACATGGTTAGCCAATATTGTGCCGGTGCCGAAGAAGGATGGGAAGGTCAGATTTGTGTCGACTACCGGGATCTCAATCGAGCCAGTCTAAAGGACGACTTCCCCTTGTCGAACATACACATCCTGATCGACAATTGCGCCAAGCTTGAGTTGTAATCATTTATAGATTGTTTCGCTGGATATCATTAGATCTGGATGGACGAAGAAGATGTTGAGAAAACGGCTTTCATTACGCTGTAGGGGATGTACTGCTACAAAATGATGCCATTCGGGTTGAAGAATGATGGGGCCACCTACATGAGGGCCATGACTACTATTTTCCATGATATGATACACAAGGAGATTGAGGTGTATGTAGATGATGTCATCATAAAGTCCAAGAAAGCCACTGATCACATGGAAGATTTGAGGAAGTTCTTCAACAGACTGAGAAGGTACAACCTAAAACTGAATCCCGCGAAATGTGCATTTGGGGTTCCTGCCGGAAAACTACTTGGGTTCATTGTGAGTCGCTGAGGGATAGAACTGGATCCATCAAAGGTCAAAGCTATTCAAGAACTGCCACCATCAAAGAACAAGAAGGATGCAATGAGCTTTTTGGGGAGACTCAACTACATCAGCCAGTTTATAGCACAATCTACTGTCATCTGTGAGCCAATCTTTAAGATGTTGAAAAGGGACGCCACTACGGAATAGACTGATGGCTGCCAAAAGGCCTTCAACAGAATCAAGGAGTATCTATCAACACCACCAGTTTTGGTCCCACCCGAGCCAGGTAGACCTCTATTACTCTACTTTGCAGTATTGGATGGAGTGTTCGGTTGTGTTCTGGGGCAACATGATAAAATGGGGAGGAAGGAGCAGGCCATCTATTACCTTAGTAAGAATTTCACCCCATATGAGGCCCGGTATTCTCTATTAGAGCGCACTTGTTGTGCTTTGACTTGGGTAGCTCAGAGGCTGAGGCACTATTTCTGTGCCTACACTACATATCTCATATCAAGGATGGATCCTTTGAAGTACATCTTTCAGAAGCCTATGCCCACTGGAAAGCTGGAGAAGTGGCAAATCCTGTTGAGCGAATTTTACATAACTCAGAAGGCAATCAAAGGACATGCACTAGCAGATCACCTTGCTGAAAATCTCGTGGACGGAGAATACGAACCCCTAAAAACATATTTTCCTGATGAAGATGTATCATTCATAAGGGAAGATATTGTAGAGTCCTATGACGGTTGAAGAATGTTTTTCGATGGAGCAGCAAATTTCAATGGAGTTGGCATAGGAGCGGTCTTAGTATCAGAAACCGGTTAGCATTATCCAGTGTCTACCAACCTCAGGTTCCCCTGCACCAACAATATGGCCGAGTATGAATCCTGCATCTTAGGGCTCAAAATGGCCATTGACATGAATATTCAAGAGTTGCTAGTAATTGGAGATTTGGACTTGCTTATATATCAGGTCTGAGAAGAATGTGCGACTAAGAACTCCAAGATACTCCCTTATCTGCATCATGTACAAGAGTTGAGAAAGAGGTTCACAAAGACAGAATTCCAGCATGTTCCCAGGGTCCAGAATGAATTCGCCGATGCATTGGCTACCCCATCATCCATGATACAACATCCAGACAAGAATTTCATTGATTCCATTCCGGTAAAGATCCATGATCAGCCAGCTTACTGTGCTCATGTCGAAGAAGAAGCAGACGGAAAGCCTTGGTTTCATGATATCAAGGAATACTTGGTAAAAGGAGAATACCCAGAGCTCGCAAATCCTACTTAGAAACGCATACTTCGGAGGTTGTCCAACAATTTATTTCACAACGGAGGAATCCTGTATAGGAGGACTCCTGATTTGGGATTACTAAGGTGTGTTGACGCAAAGGAAGCATGTAAACTGCTAGAGGAAATTTATGCAGGGACCTACGGTCCACAAATGAATATTTTTGTCTTAGCAAAGAAACTACTACGAGCTAGTTACTTTTGGATGACTATGGAAACAGACTGCATCCAGTATGTCTGAAAGTGCCACCGCTGCCAGATACACGCAGACATAATAAATGTGCCTCTAAACGAGCTTAATGCAACAAGCTCACCGTGGCCAATCGCCGCCTGGGGAATGGATGTTATTGGACCAATCGAACCTGCCGCATCAAATGGGCACATGTTTATCCTAGTAGCAATCGATTATTTCACCAAATGGGTTGAAGCAACATCTTACAGAGCAGTGACTAAGAAAGTCATGGCAGATTTCGTCCGCGACCATATCATTTGCCGGTTCGGGATTCCGGAGTCAATTGTCACTGATAATGGTTCCAACCTCAGTAGTGACCTGATGAAAGCCATGTGTAAAACCTTCAAGATCAAACACAAGAATTCTAAAGCCTACAGACCTCGATGAACGGAGCCGTAGAAGCCGCCAACAAGAATATCAAGAAGATACCAAGGAAAATGATAGAGAAGCATAAGCAGTGGCACGAGAAGCTAGAATTTGCTTTATTGGGATACCGCACCACAGTCTGCACATCAACTGGGGCAACCCCTTACATGCTGGTATATGGTACAGAAGTGGTCATTCTCGCCGAAGTAGAAATCCCTTCCTTAAGGATCATACAGGAAGCAGAACTCGACGATGTAAAGTGGGTGACGAGTCGTTATGAGCAGCTAGCTCTTATAGATGGAAAAAGAATGAACGCAGTTTTTCATGGTCAACTTTATCAGAACGGAATGTCCAGAGCCTTCAACAGAAGAGTCAAGCCGAGACAGTTCACACCGGGGCAGTTGGTGTTAAAGAAAATTTTCCCGCATCAAGATAAAGCCAAGGGTAAGTTCTCTCCCAACTGGGAGGGTCCATACATTGTCCACCGGGTTCTAACAGGAGGAGCCCTCATACTTGCAGAAATGGACGGAGAAGTTTGGCTAAAGCCGATCAATTTGGACGCAGTCAAGCGATACTATGTGTAACCTTTATGCTTTCCTTATATGATGTAGTTTGAACTACGCCTGACCTGATTCCCATTTAAGAGGGGATATGTAGGCAGCCCTATGGGTTCGATCACAAGTCAATAAAATTTCATTTCCCCCGCAATTGGAAACTGGGGCAGAATTTTGAAGAGGCCCCTCAAAATTCCAAAGTGATTTCAGCCATTCGCCGCAAGCAGCCATCAGAAGTAGCAACCCAATAAACTAGGGCAGAATTTTGAGGAGGACCCTCAAAATTTCAGAGCGAGAAAAGCTGCAATGTCTTGAACCACGTCGCAGTCGTCAGTTCATCTAAAGAAAACTATTCTTAATTTTGTATTTATGTTACATTTTCTTTACTAAAATCATGCATGTTTATTTATGAAATCGCTCTGTTTAGCAACGCTACCCCAATGATACGAGTAGTATCACCAGATCAAAATCGAGTAGGTCAAGCAAAGCCAGTGGGGGACACGAACTAACCTTTCCCCCTTTACAAACTCATGACTTTTTCTTTGGATGCAGGCACTCGAGTTGCAAAATCATCAAATATACCATACGCTCACATGACAAACATTGGTCAGGAATACAACTCTCAGAACCGTGGCACTTACTCACAGGTGCTATCCACACACAACAGTGTCCCCAGCAGCACACTATCCCCAACAATCACGATACCACGATCCTCTATCAGCTAAGAAAACTCTATTGCCATTTGCTATTTTTACTTCCTGCATAAGGCTACCATTTTGCCTTCCGAGGTTAAGCTCTGTCTCCATCTGCATTCTCTGCATTGCAGAAGGCTACCATTCTGCCTTCTGAGACTAAGCTCTGTCTCCATCTGCATTCTTTGCATTGCATAAGGCTACCATTCTGAATTTCGAGACTAAGCTTTGTCTCCTTCTGCATCCTTTGCATTGCATAAGGCTACCATTCTGCCTTCCGAGACTAAGCTCTGTCTCCATATGCATTCTCTGCATTGCATAAGGCTACCATTCTGCCTTCCGAGACTAAGCTCTATCTCTATTTGCATTCTCTGCATTGCATAAAGCTATCATGGTGCCTTCTGAGGTTAAGCTCTACCTCCATCCGCATGGCTGAAAGATCACCACTTTATTTACATCTTGCATGGCTAAAATATCACCACCTTATTTACATCTTGCATGGCTAAAATATCGCCACCTTATTTATGCCTCGCCACTTCATTTACACTTACATGGCTAAAATATCGCCGCTTTATTTTACATTAGCATGGGCTGAAAGATCGCCACCTACTGCATTTCATGGGCTGAAAGATCGCCAAAATTGTCCAAAGGTGTCATTATTCGGAGGCACCATTTTCATATCCCGAGAACGCCATGCCATTGAGGACCCCTTCTAATCTCTTGCATATCATTATTCAAAAGTATCATAGTTTGGAGGCATCATTCTCATAGTCCGAGAGCATCATTTTATGGCTTGCGAATCCTTTATTATACGCTTCATGGCCCAGGACGTCATAGTCTGAAGACGTCATCCTAACCCTCCAAAGACGATATTCATGGTCCGACGGGAACTTGCATCACGTTTAAATTTTCAAACAGTATACACTTGTATTGCTTATTTGCAGGTAAACCGGCCAGCAACTAATGCCTCAACAGGAGCAATCCCGCTCAAGTTCCCACAGCCCTGTTAGACTTTAACCATCCATCCCAACCCAAATATCGCACTCGTCTTGAAAAAATCTCCATCGGCATATTCCGCCGATGGATCCTGAACTACATATGGCCTGATTCCTGTAAGACCAGGGATATGTAAGCAGCTCAGGAACTAGAGCACGGTCAACCTCTTCAAACCATTTCATTCGGTCAAAATTGGTCATCATATCTTTACCCGACAACTCTTTCATCCTTCCCGGGTAAAGAGGGACAGATGTTGATACCCAATTTTTTACTGTATATTTTTATATGCAAAATACTTTCAGAATAGCATATGTATGCATATATATAATTATTTACAAATATTTTTATTATTTTTCCTTAATTTTAAAGGCTTTTAAAATCAATTTTATTGCCTTATTTTATAAAAAAAATCCAATAAGTGTCCAAAATTATCATTTTAGGTGATTCACTTATTAAATTCTCATATTTATGCTAAACTATAGCCCAAATAATTTTTACATGTTTTTACAAATTTATTTAGCATTTTTAAAGCTCAACTGCATGTAATTGCAATATTAGCCTCATGTACAATTTGATTGCATTTATATTTATAAAAATTAAGTCCAATATTTTTAAATTGATAATTATATTTTATAAATCATTTTAGTACTTGCAATTTATTTCCAAATTTTTATGTGCAATTTTTTATAAAATAAATGGGGAAAAGTGGCTATTTAAAATCTAGCCAGATTTCATTTCAATTTCAGCCTAATTTGCACCCCTAATCCAATCCAATTTCAATTACAAATTACCCAGCCCAATTCCTAAAATTACCCGACCTACAACCCGTTTAAATGACCCGCCCGGCCCCCTTTTAATCCAGGCCGTTGATCGAAATGATCAACGACCACATTTCTTCCTTACCATTTTTAATTACCCAACCCCACTAAACCCATATCATTTTCCACCTACCAAGCGCCTATGAACCATCCCCATTCTCTCAAACTCTCTCAAAGCCTCTCAAACCCTAGCCGCCTCCCACCACTTCCACCCTAAAGCCACCAGAATCCATGGCTTCCAAGGCTATCAGAGTCCAACACCAGCCTCCCATGACTCCCACACGCTTGATTTATGAAGATTTAAGGCTTGACCACGAAGAATCTTGGTCCAGGATTCGCTTGATTCAAGATCTATGGCCATCCCCGGCCTTCTCCGGCGATCCATGCCTGCTTCGAGCCTAGTTTTGACTTCTCCGGCTTAGATCAGTAACTTTTCCAAGCCTTCTCACTACTAAGGTTCTTCTGAAACCCTAACCCTTCGAGGTTTTTCTGATCTCCTTAGATCTGTTCCATATCCATGCTTTCCTTAAGTTTTTAAAATGATTTTCCTAACATTTCTTTCAAAATTACTTTCAAATCATCTCTTTTCCGGCCTAGGATTTTTTCTGAAAGTAATTAAATGTTTCTCTGACTTTCTTTTTCTTTTTGTATGTATTTGCCTCTGAGGTGTTCTTGTATTTTCTTCTACCGTGTTCTTGCATTCTTCTTCTACGGTGTTCTTGTATACTTCTTCTACTATATTTTCCTATATTGTGTTCTCGTGTGCTTTTTCTACTGTATTTTCCTCTACTTTGTTCTTGTGTGTTTCTCCTACTTTATTTTCCATTATTATGTTCTTAAGTGTTCTTATTAAGTTCCACCTACTGATTTCTGGTTAAGCTTCTTCTAAAAAGTTTCTTAATATGCTTTTCCTACTGTTCGTATCAATTTTCCCATTATGTTTCGAATTAGTTTCTTCTACTTTATTTTCTTTGAGCTCTTTTACTGTGTTCTGCATGTTACATTTCTATCATGTTTCTCATGAGTTTCTGTTGCTGAAAGAAACATGTTAGAAGTTTTAGTTCTTTTTGAGACCTCTAACCTGTTTCGATTTAGTTACTTGCCCTCTCATCTTTACACTTGATTAATGGTGGAAACCCTAGAATTTGGGGGTTCCTCCAAGTCTGGCTATGTGATTTGCTTGAACTAGGGTTTTATTTCAAAAACCCTCAACTCTTTCAGACCAATTTCGAGTCTCTGAACTAAGTTTGTACATCCTTGTTTTCATATGATTCTGACCTTTTTGCTAAACTCTTCTAAGATCTTTTGCATTGGATCTTTTGTGTGCTACTAGATGCTATTTCTCTTTTGCATTACTGACTTATGTCACAACTATTACCTACTGATTTTTTCAAAGGCATGACATCTTCTTTCAACTCAACATATTTGTATGTTTTTTATATATGAAGAACTTTCCTCTAAAGTGGCTTTCAAAGTGGTGACCAGTTTAGACTTCCTTCTGAGCAGGTCTGATTGATTTATTTTCATTTTTTACTGATTTCTTTGTGATTCGACTTAAGTTAAAAATCCTTTTCTCATCTTTTTTGACTCGGTTCATTCATGGACCAATAATTGCAAAATCTCAGACTCTTTGATTTACTGGCTACTAATTAATTTTCTTACCTTATTTGTACAACCGTGTATTTCAAATTCTGTCCTTAAATAACTCTCTTATGTATTTACCCCTAATTGCCTACTTTGCACAAAGTGCTTAGCTAATTTTCATCCTTACATAGTTCTTACCTATTTGAATCTGAATTCCTTGATTAAAGGAAGTCTTGTGTGATTGATTCTTAATTGATATTCAGTTCCTTAACTGTTTTCTTACCTTATTTCTGCCTGATTTTCACACTATAAATGCACGACTCTTCCATTAACACAGGACTCATTCAGAGTATTTCTAAAAACATACTCACACACAATAATATTCTCTCTTCTTGTCTGCACTGTGGGCCTGTTTACAAGACCTACTGTTTTCTCTTCTTGTTTCTTTGAAACTGGTATGTCCTGATTTAAGTTTCAGCATCACAACAATGTGTTTATTTATAGTTTATGTATCTATGTCTACTTACTATTTCTGTAGAGCTCAATATTTCAATTAGCATGCTGATTTCCTTCTGTTTGTTTCTGCTATGAATCCCTATTCCCTACCCCTTTATGTGTTTGAGCATATGGTTTAAGTCATGGCAATATGTAAGTTATTGTCCATGAATTAAACTTGATCCTTTGGGATCCTAATCTCTAAATAGTGTGTTCTAATAGGCTTATGGGTGTGCCAGCATTTCCCATTGCTGGGTATACCTACCAGCCTGTCTTTGTCTCTTTACCACCTCCCCTATACACATATGTGTATTTGTTTGTAATTGTTTCCCTTTACCTTTCCCCCTTTCAGCACTCTATTTCTACACTTGTTCTCTCTCTTAGTCCCTAAGTTCTGCCCCCTCTTGTGAGCCTTGTCTTGGGACCTTGAGTTCCCTCTGAACTTGGACACTTGAGGGCTGACCCTTCCACACTACACTTGTCCTAATCTCATATTGTATTTTGGTGTGAGCATTGCCCGGAGTCCTTTTCAAGGCTCTTAGGGAACTTTGACACATCCAAATGGGAGAACTTTGGATCATGATCTCTTGGAGTTGGTTTACTTCATATTTCAGACAGAAAGTCTAAATCAGGCTCTCCTTGGTTGTACCTTTTAATTTCTGATGTATTTTCTTCTTTTATCTTCATTCTGGGATGTAATAATTTTGTAATAAACTCTTAGGGATGGCTAGTGAAAAGGGAGGGATAACTATGTATGCGAAGGGTAGATATCCTTCCTATAGGTGTATTTCTTAATTTCTGCACTCTCATATAGATAACTTGCCTATAGGCATATTTCTGAATTCCTACACTCTCATATAGATAACTTGCCTATAGGTGTATTTCTGAATTTCTGCACTCTCATATAGATATCCTGCCTATAGGTTACTTCTTGAATTCTGCATTTCTCATATAGATACCATGTCTGTAGGAATTTTGCATTATCTCATATAGATACCATGTTTATAATTACTTGGAAATCTGAATCATGTATATGCATATAGAAAATACGCCTATATGTCTTTATGAATCTTGTATATACATTCTTCATTTGGCAGTCATGTTTATAGGTCTTAATCAATCAATCGCAATTAGATATCATGTTTATAGGATTTTTGCATTTTACCATGTCTGTTAAAAGGGGTTTAAAATCAACAATGCATAGAAAGCATGTCTGAATCATTTCACTCGCTTACAAGTCTAAAACCAGTAATAATGACGTAGCATCAGTTGCAGAACTTATGATCTCTTGCTTAAATTTGCTTTTCTTTAATAACTGACGACTTTTCTTAAATCAGTATGTATTCAGTTTATTTCATTGTTTCTGAAATCAGTAGATATCATGCCTATAGGTTTTCGTCTAACACTTAGGCAAGCCATAGGGTAAACTTATAAACTGAATCAGATTTTATTGGCTACAACTGGTGGGCAGGCCTGATTCGGGGTTCTTATCTGAACTATGTAATAAATCAGTCCGCTTCAACCTTTAAGTTTTAATGAGACCTTAAACAGTATGTGTAAGTCATGCTAGATTATGTGCTTTCTTTTAAAGGAGGTCTGTTTGAGCCTTTTCATTTGTTTATATGCTTCCCCATACTTGCCATATATGTTTTGTTTGTCGCCTTAGTATTTTTACCTTCTGAAACCACAAGTAAGACCAATATCCCTTGCCTTTAGGATTAGTAGTCCTAAATGCCTCCGGAACTGATAAGGATTGGGGTGTGAAATAGCATGCAATAAGTAAACGAGACCATTCCGCGCTTTAATACCTTAACGGGGTGGGAAAGGATAGATATGGATATGATGACCACGCGATAACATCACGTGTAGCCCCTCACTGAGGAGTGGTTACCGGATGTTGTGTGGGGTGATCCATATTATTTATAAACCTAGGACCCCCTTCCCTTTGTTTCTTTGATTCTTTTCCAAATTTTAAACTATTTCTCAAAGGAAAAATCAGTTTCCTTTTTGTTCTTTCTAACTTTGCTCGTTTGTAACCATTATGTGAAAATCCCCTCTTACTTGGAGTTTTATTTGCCTATGTGTTATTTGCACTTAAGTCACAATAATTGTCTGGATGGAAACCATACTAGTGGATCCTAAGGGGTGCCTCACACCTTCCCCTAGGGATAATTTCAAGCCCTTACCCAATCTCTGGTTGTTCAAATCAAACCTTTCTCAGTGTCCTAATGCACTTAAATCATTAGGTGGCAACTCTTCAATTCAAACCCAATTCTCGAAAGGAAACGAGTTGTCCTCCCAAATATCATAAACCCGATTTCGTGAGAAAAAGGGGGCGTGACATTGACAAAATACCAGACGCCTCAAAATTGTTGCCAAAACGCGACGTTGGTCGATTCGTCGAGCAACCATACAGTGAAGAAGCGCCCCCCTATGCCATTCCAAAGACCTTCAAAATGCTACCCTACCTAAAGACATATGATGGTACTACCGATCCAGAAGATCATATAATTGACTACGTCACAGCCGTAAAAGGTAACGATCTTTCAAAAGAGCAGGCACCATCGGTGATATTGAAAAAGTTCGGCGAAACCCTAATAGAGGGAGCCTTGACATGGTACTCTCAACTACTGGCACGGTCTATAGCAGCGTTCGAGGAAATGGCAGACAAATTTGTTACCGCCCATGTAGGAGCCAAAAAGGCAGAAACTAGGGTAAACAATATATTTGGCATAAGACAGATGTACAACAAGGGACTCAGGGACTTCCTAGCTCGGTTCAACAGAGTGAGAATAAGCTTACCGAATATGTCAGAGGGAATGGCAGTAGCAGCCTTCTAGAACGGACTAAACAAGAGCGGGTCGAGAGAGACCAAAAAATTTCTAAGCAGGATCATAAAATACCCTCCAACTACTTGGGAAGAAATCCATAACGCCTGTTGCGCCGAGGTACGAGCCGACGAGGATGACTTCAATGGTCCGACCCAATGGTTGACAACATTTCAAACTAAATCAAGGAAAAATCATTGCAACGATGGTCGAAGGGATCTGTCGGGGCCCCGTCTCAGCCGAGAAAGGAATTAGCCTTACGTCAGGATGTCTGCCCGCCTCTGCAGCGACATATGGCTACTCCTTCTCGACACACTGCACCATATCGACATGAGAAAGGTATTCCTCCACTCCTATCTGCTCACAATTTTTGTGTTTCTCCTGCAGAAATAGTGTACACATTAGAGAAACTTGGTACAAAGGTGCAATGGCCTCAAAAGATGACGTTAGACCCCAATACTCGGAAGTCGAATGCTTTCTTCAAATTTCACTAAGAAAGGGTTCACAAAACTAAATATTGCATAGGATTGCGATAGGAGGTAGTGTGAATGCTAATCCAGGGACACCTGAAAGAGTTGCTGAGCGATTGAGGACGGGCTAACTTTTCCCGCAGACGCAAACAGCCCCAGGGACCTCCAAAACTGCCTTCTCCCGCTCGTACTATACATATGATCATCGGTGGGGGCGATGTCACAACAATCAATCATGTCAAGTTCACCACTACACATAAACTCAAACGATCAATCACCCATGAACGGTATGATGACCTCGAAGACAGTATCATATTCGACAAGTCAGATGCCGACGATTTGACTTTCCCTCACTATGATACTCTTGTTATCACTTTACGTATTGCAGATACTGATGTAAAATGAATAATGGTAGATGACGGGAGCGATGCGTGTATTATCCATCTTCGAGTTCTCGTACAAATGAGACTCGAAAACAAGATAATACCGCGCTGCATAACGCTAACAGGTTTTAATAATGCAGTCAAACAGACTTCTGGAGAGATAGTGCTACACGTCCTAGCTGGAGGAGTCACCCTGGAAATAGAGTTTCACGTCATGAACCAGAAAACAACCTACAACGCCATCATAGTGTGCCCGTGGATACATGCCATGCTAGCAGTCCCGTCTAGTCTCTATCAACTGATCAAGTTTCCTAACCCTATTGGGAGTATTCAACATTCGAAGCGAGCAACGCACAACACAAGAATGCTATCGCATCACCTAAGATTGCGCCCACACCCAACAATTCAAAGGGGTAAGTGCGGAAGCATAGCAATTAAAGATGTCGGGAGCCAAACTTGACATACGGACAGATGTATCAAGGACTCCGAGATTGTGAAAGTTTCCAGGTCAACGATTGAAAATCTTGATCATGTCCTACACGATAGCAACAACAACACAAAAAAGGTCTACATCGGGCATAACCTCTCAGAACCTGGTAAATTTCATGAATTCTTGACTAACCATGCCAATCTATTTGCCTTCTCCCATTTAGATATGCCAGGTATCCCAATGGATATCACCACACACAAGATAAATATCGACCCCTTATACCCGCCAGTATGACAAATAAGAAGGAAGTTCAATGTCGCGATCAACAAAGCCATCAACGAAGAAGTCGATAAGCTGTTTGCAAATGGCTCCGTCTGAGAGTTAAAATACCCTTAGTGGGTCGCCAATGTGGTCATGGTGAAAAAGAAAAATGAAAAGTGGTAGATGTGTGTAGATTTCATAGACCTAAACAAGGCATGCCCAAAAGATTCCTTTCCACTGCCACACATCGACCAACTCATCAACACAACAGTAGGAAATGAGTTGCTAAGCTTCTTAGATGCCTACTCGAGTTACAACTAGATCCTCGTGGAAGAAAAAGACCAGGAGAAAACCACTTTCATCACTCACCAAGGAACATACTACTATAAGGTCATGCCGTTCGGACTAAAAAATGCAGGGCGACGTATCAGAGATTAGTCACTAAGATGTTCAAAAACCAACTCGGTAAAACAATGGAAGTCTACATTTGACGACATGCTGGTTAAATCGAAAAGGAGAGAAGATCATATCAATCATCTAAAGGAAGCCTTCGACATACTAAGATGGTACGATATGAAACTAAATCCCAAAAAATGCTCTTTCGGCGTAACCTCAGGTAAGTTCCTCGGCTTCTTGGTATCACAAAGAGGTATCGAGGTCAACCCAGAACAGATTAAGGACATTGAAGGAATACCTAAAACATTTACCAACAAAAAGTAGGTACAAAAATTGACAGGACGGGCTTTGTCGAGGTTCATCTCACGATCCTCGGATAGATGCCATAAATTCTTTAATGTATTAAAGAAAAACAATGGACTTCAGTGGAATTCAGAATGTGTCGATGCCCTAAGGAAACTGAAAGCATACTTATCTTCACCACCCTTACTCGCCAAGGCAGACCTAGGCGAGTGCCACCTAGTCTACCTAGCCGTATCCGAAGTCACGGTAAGTGCAGTTCTAGTCCGAGAAAACAAAGGTACGCAATCTCCAATCTACTATATCAGCAAAACCTTAATTGACGTCGAAACAAGGTACCTCCACCTTGAAAAACTGGCTCTAGCATTAGTCGTAGCTTCACAAAAACTTAGACCATATTTTCAGTGTCACCCCATAAAGGTGGTGACAACCTTTCCTCTCAGGAGCATCCTGCACAAACCCAGATTATCGGGTAGGTTGGCCAAATGGGCCATAGAATTGAGCGAACACGATATAACATATCAACCGTGAACTGCAATAAAGTCGCAAGTGCTCACCGATTTCATCGCCGACTTCAGTGTAGAGACATTTCCCGAAGTCGAGCAAGAACCGCTTTACCCTTCACTTGAATGACCCAACCTTTGGGTCCTCTACACTGATGGCGCATCCAATGCATCGAGATCGGGACTGTTACTCGTACTTGAAGTCTCAACGGGAGAAGTAATTCGCCAATCTATACGATGCCCTGAAATGACTAACAATGAGGCCGAGTATGAGGCCGTAATTGAAGCACTGAAATTGGCCCTCAAGTATGGTGCTCGGTGAGTCATCCTCCGCTGCGACTCTCAACTTGTTGTAAACCAAGTTACTGGGACTTTCCAGGTTAAGGAGCAGAGGTTGCAGAAATACCAGACCAAAATCCACAAGCTGCTGCCAGAATTCGACGAATGCTGACTCGACCAAATACCCTAAGCACAAAACATCAAAGCAGACGGTCTCGCCAAGCTGGCAGCAACAACTAAAAACATCACCAAGGAGAACGTGGTCACCCTTCTCTACTCGTCAATAGACAAAGTTGAGGTACATTCTATAAATTTAACTTGTGACTGGCGTAATCACATCATATCATATCTGCAGTAGGGAACACTCCCACAAGATAAAAAGAAGCCAAAAAGCTCTGAATACAAGCGGCCAAATATAACCTCATAAACCACAACCTTTACAAAAGGATGTTCGGCAGCCCTTTAGCCAAATTCCTTAGACCAAATTAGACAAGGTGTGTGCTCGAAGAGTTACACAAAGGCCACTACGGTGCCCATATAGGTAACCGGGCCCTCATTAGGTGTCTTATTTGTGCAGGATACTACTAGCCCACTATGAAAAAAGAGGCCGCGGAGTACGTCAAGAAATGTGAGCAATGCCAGAAATATGCCCCTATGATACACCAGGCGGGGGAACTCCTAAATTTCGTCACTTCTCTATGGCCGTTTATAAAATGAGGGATGGATATCATCGGGCCCCTCCAGCAAGGCGAGGTAATATATGCTTCCTTTTGGTTTTAACTGACTACTTTTCCAAATCGGTGGAAGAAGGTCCGTTCGCTCAAATACGCGAACAAGAAGTCATCACGTTCATTTGGAAAAACATCATCTGTCGCTTCAACATCCCCAAAGAAATCAGTTGCGATAACGGAGCCCAGTTTACTGGGAAAAAGATGATTGAGTTCTTCGAAAAATGGCACATCAAACGGATACTCTCCACGCCATATCATCCTACTAGCAATGGTAAGGCGGAATCCTCCAATAAAAAAATATTGAACACATTAAAGAAAAATCTTGAGGACGCCAAAGGGCTATGGCTGGAACTGCTACCAGAGGTGTTATGGGCCTACCACACAACGCCGAAAACCAGCACTGGTGAGATGCCGTATTCACTGGTCTATGACACTGACACAGTCATACCCATTGAAGTCGGGGAACCTAGCCTGAGATACTCCAATGAGAGTGGACTAAGAAACGGCGAAAGCAGATTACAAGACCTGGATGAGGTCGATGAACGAAGGGATATGTCACACATAAGGATGGTGGCCCAAAAACAACAAGCAAAAATGTACTATAACAAGAAGGCCAAAGTACGACCGCTCAGAGTCGGGGATTACGTGCTAAAAGCCAAAACACAAGCAACAAAATACCCGAATGAAGGGAAATTGGGAACAAACTGGGACGGGCCATATAAAATCACAGTAGAAGCAAGCAAATGAGTGTTCCAATTAGAAACAATGGAAGGAAAACTACTACAAACTAACTGGAATGTCGCCCACCTAAAGTACTTTGACTTCTAAAAAAAGATGCCACCCAAATCGTACTCTTTTTTCCTCGCCCGGGTTTTGTCCCAATCGGTTTTTTTCATGGAGGTTTTTAATGAGGCGTCGAGGGGGACGTCTCTAGGTTCTAAGTATTGTTCATTGCCCCACCTACTGATTTCATCTCCAGGTCGAGCAATGAAGGGACTAGATATAATGAATCTCCATTATATGTACAAAATTGACATATACCACCATTGTACGAGCGAAGTCGACATGTATCTCCGACATATGAATAAAATAACTCCATTATGTACACGAAATCAACACGTGTCTCTAATGTATGAATAACACCGACATCTTAAACACTTCAACAAATAAAATAAAATGCCACCCTCACGATGGGATACTACTTCGGCACCAACTCAAAAGTAACATCCCAATGTCCAAGGCCATCGTCAAAGAAAAGAGTTCAACTTCATTCGAACCACAATGGGATAATACTTCGGCACCACCACGAAAGTACCATCCCAATGGCCAAGGCCATAGTCAAAGAAAAGAGTTCAACTTTATTCGAACCACGACGGGATACTACTTCGGCACCAGCTCGAAAGTAACATCCCAATGGCCAAAGCCATCGTCAAATAAAAGAGTTTGACTTCATTCGAACCACGATGGGATACTACTTCGGCACTAGCTCGAAAGTAACATCCCAATGGCCAAGGCCATTGTCAAAGAAAACAGTTCGACTTCATTCGAACCATGACGGGATACTACTTTGGCACCAGCTCGAAGATAACATCCCAATGGCCAAGGCCATCGTCAAAGAAAAGAGTTCGACTTCATTCGAACCACGACGGGATACTACTTCGGCACAAGCTTGAAAGTAAAATCCTAATGGCCAAGGCCATCGTCAAATAAAAGAGTTCGACTTCATTCGAACCACGACGGGATACTACTTCAGCACCATCTCGAAAGTAACATCCCAATGGCTAAGGCCATCGTCAAAGAAAACAATTCGACTTCATTCAAATCACGATGGGATACTACTTCGGCACCAGCTCGAAAGTAACATCCCAATGGCTAAGGCCATCGTCAAAGAAAATAGTTTGATTTCTTTTGAACCACGATGGGATACTACTTTGGAACCAGCTCGAAAGTAACATCCCAATGGCTAAGGCCATCGTCAAAGAAAACAATTTGACTTCACTCGAACCATGACGGGATACTACTTCGGTACCATCTCGAAAGTAATATCCCTACGGCCAAGGCCGTTGCAAATGAAAAGAGTTCAACTAAACTCACAACCCAACGGGTTTAACATTTCAACAAAGATTCGAAGTAACATGACTGCGACAAAAGGCATCGTCAAACAAACTAGAGAGAGGGAACAACAACTCAGAGGTACGTGACCAAAACAATTTTCACTACAGTAAATATATTATAACTATTTATTTTTACAAAGGGCTCAGAGATGCCCTCATAAAAATGGCGAAGAAAAAGTAACAACCGAAAATTACGCCACATCATTTCCTGTGGCATACACCTCCTCGTACCAAGAATCGTAGGCAAGCTTGTCCGCATCACCAGAACTAATATCATCCCCGCCAGGCGTGATGGGGTCATATCCACATGCCTCATGAGCTGCACGGGCCTTGGCATGCATATCCTAAATCTCCATCTCGGATGCCCTCCCATCAACATAAAGAGCCTTGTACACATCGATCCGGGCTTCAGCGTGAACCCACAGCTCATACAAATGGAGAGGAACGGCAGGATCAGCTGAAGCATAGGATGTAGAGGGCTGCAATTGACTATGCGCGTCCTCTGTTTTCAAAGAAGCCACCTGCTCATTTAACGCGCACAATTCCGGCCCCAAACCTTGAATACGCCCCTCAAGTCCCACTACATTAAGCGCAGATGCCTTTGACTCCTTAGCCTGCTCCAACCTACAAACACGGAAGGCATCTTTTAAAGCAACTGCCTCAGATACGGCGGTTGCCCTGTCCCTTTCGGCATGGGCCAGTCTATCAGGAGTTGCGCTTAATTCACTCTTAAGGTCAACGACCTCTGCTGCCTTCGTGTTCAGTTTGGCGGTTAAATTGGCCACTTTTGCTTGGAGGTCGGCATTTTCAACCACCACTCCCTTATTTAGCTCAAGCTCATCTTCCCTAACCTTAAGGGCTGCTTCAAGCTCGTTACAACGGGCAACGACCTTCATAAGGTCCTCATCTTGCTCTTTCGATTCCTCGACCTTACTCGCCAACTGATCCTCCCTCTGCTTAAGCCCATCGTGGAACAGCTGAAATTCGCGACCCTGAGTGAAAATGTCGGCCATCGCATGATGCTTGGTGCGGTATTCTTAATACTTAGAGGACATCTTCCCATAGATGGTAGTCCTCCTCCTTTCCTAATGCTCACACTCTATCTCCATAATGAGGGTGTAATATTAAAAACCAAGTTAAAACAAAGAGATGTTCCAAGAATAGTAAAACAGATCCAATGACGAAAAGAAAAGAAAGGCACTCACCCGAAGAGCCATGCTAGAAACGCTCCGTGATAAGTCTGCATCACTCATCGCTCTAAGTGCCTCACTCTCTGTAGCAGCACATAAAGGTGCAAAAACGGACGCCACCTAATCACAGTTCGATTGTAAGTCATAGTCCCCAGGGACGATTATATGTTGTTTAGAACCCTCCATTCTGACCTCTACATGAGTGTGACGCTCCAAAAACTCGCGAACATCCCCTGGGTTGATATCTGAGTCCGAGCCGTCGCCTGCGGCGCATAAGCCCCCTCCGATAGTAGGTGATATGCCACCCTCAACGGAGCGCACAACCCCCCTCCTTGGTAAACCCCTTCTGTTTGGGGAGACCTCCCCTCCAAGATGGCATCAACCATAAATGAGCGCACCGGTGCCGTCTTCGACACACCCGTCCCACTCTTACCAGTATCAACGACAACGTCTTTTCCGAGATCTATTCTCCTCTTTTTTCTCAACGAACATTCGTCCCCATTAGAGGACTCATCCACGAGGTGATGAACCGGTAAAGAAGATATTTCTTCCCTCACAACCATATCCCGAGAGGAGTCTCTCACCTGTACCGACTGAGCACGACCCTCTTGGACGGACTCATCCATAGTGAATTGCATTCATGCGGAGGCGATGACCTGGTAAAATGCAGGGACTGGGGCGCTCCGCCTAGAAGCTCCATGACCTATCATCACAAAAAGTCGTATCAGTAGACAATGGCAAACAATCAAAGAGCAGTATAGAGGAAGACACTTATCGGATGAGACCTTTGGCCCAAAGCGTTTCACAAAAGCCGGCCAATCTCGAGCCTCCACTACATGAAGCAACAAACGGGCTACCCAATCCCTTATACTGGCGATGGGACGGGGGTGGACGCCTCATAGCTGCAAAAGAGAGTCGCAAATAAACACTAAGTTGGACATAAAAAAAGAGTAAACAAGTTATGACACCTACGATTCTCATTCCACCGCTCCGGGAACCTAGAAGGGTCCGACACAATGTGTTTAGTTCTGACAAAGAAATACTTATGCCAAAATTTGCGACTTCCCCGGTCGTCAGTTCCGACAACCAGCCCTTTGGTCACACGGTGCCTTAGATGCACCATAGTACCCCTGTAAAAGCTAGGAGAAAACAAATGCAGGAGGTGGTGAACGGTAAAATTCACACCCCACTAACTCCGCGTATTTTATCAACACCAGAAGTATCTTGTACGTGTACGGAGAAAGCTGCGTTAGGCAAACCTGATAGAAGCGACATAATTCTTCTACTAACGGGAAAAGGGGGAAGGAATGACCAATCACAAAGGGGTATTCATAAAAAGCACAATACCTCGGTCTATGGACCTCCACAAAGTCTTTTCCCGCTGGAACCATCTCGATACGTGGGGGAATGTTGTATTTAGTCCAGAGGGCATCTATGTGGGCCTGCTCAGTTTTAGATACTACCAAAGCAGGAGTAGGAGCAAGTTCTTTAAGAAAGTCATTTCGAGACATGGGGTGTCTCAGCAGTAACTCATCCATAGTGGGAAAACTATGCCCTTCCTCGACCGTCATGTCCTCACCACCAGAAGGGAGCGTCATGGATAGCAGGGTGGCGTCGAGATCGATGTGTTCTAGGCATATCTATGGCAGAAGATGTGTTGATAAAATAGAAAAATCTATGAACGACGAATGGAAGAGAGAGAAAGCAAAGAAATCGCTAGAGCAAAAGCTGAAGGTATGAGAAAGAATAACTAAAGAAGAAATGGCCAAGAGTTTTTTAAAAAACAAACCCTCCACCTATTTATAGGGTTATGTAGCACCAGAATCGAAGCGGAAGGCTGCAAAATGGCACCAAAATCGAAGCTACACACCAACAACCTCTGTCTCGGAAATGCGCGTAATGATGACGCACGTGGAAGTGACGTCATTTCCCAATAAGACACACCACCCAGGATACCGTGAAGCACACTAACCTTCCGTTATTGGCCAAACCATTACGATTCGTAAGCCAAATTTCTCTGTAGATGTGGGCGATGTCCGCTTATCGAGGACGCACTAAGCTACAACCTCGTCAAGCGGAGGGACTAACTGTATTGGTCCAAATTTGGACGACCACGACCACTGAGGAGTACGGCGAGGGACGAGGCTTTTACGATGCAGCGTCCTTTGGTCGTTGTAGAGGGTGACGACTGACAACAGTTAGTAAACGCACAATATTTGCAGTAGTGTAGGCGCAACAGGAGACAATAGGAATATGTTTTTCGAATATTCTTTATGTTATACTTTTTAGGGTTCAAGAGGGAATTGTCCCTTATAAATAGAGGGAGAAGATTTTGTAAAAGGGGGATCGAAAAGTGAATTCAAAAAAGACAACTTTTGCTTAGCACAGTTCTGGAATCGATTGTAATATTTCTCTACATTCGAAGTTATTATATTTACGCTTAATTGTTTGGTTTCAACATATTAAGAAGCATTATTCACCTTGTTCATCCCTTGCATCTTTTAATCTAGATTTATTATGCTTGGCTGAGATTTACCTCTTCATCTTCATTAATTGATTTAATCAAAAAGGTTTCGATAGCTTTTAGTCAAACAATTATATAAAATAATAAAATCAAAACCTTATTAAAATTCAAAATTGAATCAAATTGGAAACTCAACATGCATTTCAATTCAAACCCACAATTCCACGTATAAAGCGAAGATTCTTGAAAAATATAACACCAGTCAAATTGTATAAAGAATATAAAAATCTTAACATGGAACCAACTTACATTGTGAATAATAAAAATCGTTCAATGAATGTTATTCTCTCTCTAAAATAAAATCAGAGACCATCATAAGATAATGTGTATCTCACAAAGCAATAACTAGTAAATAAAATATACATCAAAATGTATACATGCATCAAATGTCCATTCTTACTACTAGAAATCCGGACAAAATCAACTAAAAAACTAATCAAAGTTGGTCGGTAATGGCCAATAACCGTCCAAAACGCGACCACTTACGTGTGAATGGTATTTTGAAGGTCGGAAGGACATACCGACCAAGGTTGATCGGAAATTACCGGCCAACTTTGGTTGGTTGGGAATCAAATCGGGGTCTGTACTGTGGCAAGATATTATTCTACCACTAGACCATTGGTGCATTTTTTTCATTATGTATTATGTAATTAAAAAATGTACTATCTGGGAATCAAATCGGGGTCTGTACTGTGGCAAGATACTATTGTACCACTAGACCATTGGTGCATTTTGTTTTAAAACTGTCTTCTATTTCATTTATACTCTTTAATTGTATTTTCGCACGAAAATAACCGCCCAAAGTTGATCGATTTTTTAAAATGACCGGCCGAATTTTTTATTATTTTTAATTTATTTTAAATGAAAAATCGACCAAAGTTGGATGGTTTCTTGAAAAATAAATTTAAATATTTTCTCGCATTTTTGCGCTAAAGAAAACCGACCAAAGTTGATTGGTATCGTAAGAAAAATTTTAAAAATAAAATATTTTGGAAAACCGACCAACTTTGGTCGGCTTTTTGCCGGCCAAAATTGGTCGGTCGACCGTGATCGGTTTTGCCGAATTTCTAGTAGTGTCTTCTTAAATCTCTAATAAACAAACTCATTTCTAGTAGTATTTCGTATATCTATTTAATTCCCTATTGTCAGCCTAGCCGGTTCCTCCATTTATTGAATAACAAGTTATACTGCATATTCTCCTATTTGCCTCATCTAATTTACTACTTTGTACATATTTTGCACTGCAAATCTTACATACCAAGCCCATCTTCGCAGTTAATTGAGGCGGCTAAATTTTGTATTCAGTTCCCCAAAAATCATATGGGAATCTTTTTACTGCTTCTGGCCAAGCCTCGTGAATTATTAAAGGATCAAGAATTTCCATAGTGCCAAGTAGTGAGAAAGAAGACCAAGTAGTACTTGAGAGGGCAAACAGATAAAATATAAAGAACCAATAGGCAACAGTAAAGGGGTAATGAAAAGTTCCTCAAAACATGGTTATGTTAAGCTTCATTTGAACATCTCTTCTAATAATATATTGGTGAATTTTATATCTTAATTAATTGCTATTGGTCTTGAAATGTTATTTCTTATCCCCTCAAAATTTTATTTGATGTATTCGATTCCATATGGAGACAATGTGAGGAACCATTACTGCAAGGCACAAAGGGGATGTCATAAGGTAACATCGATGATGACAAAATAATATATATATATATAAATACTTCTTATAAATATTCTCTAGCTACTCTCTCTCTATATATATATATTAGAATCAACACTTAGACATGCTATGGTAACTTTAAATGTTGTGGTAATTTGTAGGATGATGTCGTGTGTGTATATATATCCTCATTTTATATATCGAAAACACTACTACAACTAGTTAATTTCGAAACACAAATATAACTATAAAGATGTGAACTACCTAAGGACAGAAAGACCGTAAAAAGTTTCACCGTTCCATGAGAATATTGTGGAAGGCCCAAAAGGCCTCCTTCAAGGGGCCAAGCCATCAACTATACTATTCTGGAAGGACTAGAATTCCAACCAAATCCATTGACGTGTTTTTTCCATCTGCTTAAGCAATTATCCTGAATAGACTTATAGGTATAATTGGATTTCGTTTCATCAGTCAGTCAACTACAAAGTACTTTTTATGTTTATTGACGAAGGGATCTAATTTTTTAACGGTTAAACCTTAATAAGTAACAATCTTTAAATAATTATCTTTAATCTGTACTCATTTTAATTACGTATTAGTTATAGTAATAAGAGATGTCTAGAATTATTTACTTATATGAAAGCGCTTAATGGTTCCAACACTTTTTTGGTAATTAAATTTTATTTATTACTATGAGAAAATTACATCTCAAAAGGAAAAACAGAACAATTTTCATCCAAAAATGGCATAAAGCCCCCGTTTAGGTACACTCGTTCATTACATCAACCTCTCAAACCTCATATACATATAGCCTAACATTGGTGAAGATACACAACTAACTTAAGCTTTAAGTTGGCTCTATAGACAACACTTTAAGGGGTCGTTTAGTTGGAGATATAAGAATAATGTTGAATACGATATATTAGTAATGCTGGTATTAGTAATACTGGGATTAGTAATGCTGACATTAGTTATGCTGAAATTATTTCTTATTCACTGTTTGATTTGGTATATTAAAACATTGCATAATTTTTAAAAGAATTGGCTGTTTAAAGAAATACAGTCCAAAATATGGCGGAAAATATTTGGAATAGGTTTTGAGAGATTTGAGGGGCAAGTATTAATTAGCTATACATAAGTTAAAAAAATATACCAAACAAGAGATTAATAATGCACAAAGCTAATGCTTGCATTATTTTTTTAATACCTCCTATTAAACGACCCCTAAAGCTCGAAGCTTCAACTGATTGTTGCACATTAGGGACTTGCGTCGTTGTCCTACGAATGTCAGGATCTGATTCTTTCATTTTCCTCTGGTTTGGGAATGGACAAGTAGTAAACTAGTGGGTCAAAACTCGTGTCCGTTAAAAAGCAAAAGCGTAATGGCTTCTGCCACTTAGACTTGTAGGGTATTTGAAAGCCGATATATAAACTTTATATTTTTTCATTTGAATATTCGAACTCATGATTCCCTTAACTAATAAACACATTTGACCGTTGATTATGCCCATGTGGTGTCAATTGGTCCTAATCAGCCTACTGCACGAGGAACACGATGCTTAGGAGCGTGAGAGCCCTCCTCCCAATGCCCAACGGTCCAAAATGGTGTGTGTTTAAGTGGGTTCTTATTTATTCATTGTAAAATACATTATCCCTCCATTATATAGAATTTGAAGCTTCATTCCTTCATTTTTCTAAAATCTGAAGCTTTATTTAATTTTTTTCTTTTTCGAAACTGTGAAAATGATGCAAAGTCCTGTATTTTGTCATTGTTGAGTTGAAGCTAAGTTTTGCATCACTTGGAAGTCAACAAATCCATGAAGAATGTTTTATGGGTGCTCAAAATATGGTCTAGACAATTCTTGTAACTTTTTAGGTGGTTTGACCCACCTCTTTCAGATCACTATAAGCAAGTGATTTCAGGGCTGTTATCAAGAATTAGAGAGAGAGAGACTACAACGTAAGAGAGGGTGAAGATCATTGTAACTTTAGTTGTTGTATTAGCACTAATCATTGTAATTTCCTTCTTAATCTAGTTAGCACTAATCAGTGTCTTCATAACCCTATGTACAATGGTAATGACAAAATATATGATGTATTTTTGTGGAATGAAAAGCAATGTTTTGACATAAACAAGAAGACATATATAAACAACCAAGTTCGATTAGCCTTCTTGGTTGACAAAATTAGCTACTGAAAGTTGTCTAGTAGCAGAAACAATTCAAACATTGTGCCAAAATAAAAGCCATAGTTAAACATCCAAAGTTAACCTATAAATTAAGTTCGGCAACTAACAGAGTTAAGTTATCACAAAAACAAGCATTCAGCAGATCATTATGGTCGAGATTGGTTGATGTTTTGCTGAGATTGGCTCAAGTTTGGACATGGAGACTAACTTGGCTGAGATGAGAAATGGACTAGAGGTTGGCAAAAGATTGCTTGAGTTTGTCTTCTCCTAAACTGTTGTTGAAGACTTGAAGTTATCTTTGTGTTATAGCATTTCTTCCTTGTCACCTTAGTTCAGGTGCACTGTATCCAAGATTAATATTGGTCTGCCCGACATCCACTATTTTTGTAGGAGCAGAAAGTGCCCTATCTCTTGACCCACACTGCATAGAAAGTCAAATTAGCACCCAAACTACTAATATCTAAATTAAAATCCAAATCCAAATCACATACCCTTTATATCATTGTTCCTGAATCACTAAACAAAATACAAAATCCAGTTTTGGTCTTCCTTGAAGTCCAGTAGCTCTTGGCCTTCCTCTAACACTAGATGGAATATCCTCAGAAGTCCTTGATCTCATACTTCCAGTATCCTGATATTAGATAAAGTATTATCTAATAATTTAAGAATCATGGTCCTAATACAACTTAACTAAAGTAAAAAATGAATACTTACAGGTGGACTTGCAACAACTGATGATTAAGTATTTTTGATAGCAGCAATTCCAGATCCACTTGCAGCCCGAGATGGTTGAGTATTTCTGGTACCAGCAGTTCCAGAATCACTTGCAGCAGCTGATGGTTGAGTTGTTCTTTGATCAGCCTGAGATGGTTGATTTTTTCTGATACCAGCAGTTCTGGAACCACTTGTAGTAGTTGTTCCTTGAGTAGCATTAGCATTTTTGGTATCTGCAGTTTCAAATTCTTGTCCTTTCTAAAATTTTCAAAAAAATAAAATAAGTTATAGAAACAACCAAAATACAAGTCACAATCAGGAAAAAAATGAATGCATTATCTGATCATTTACAGGATAGGACATTCCTTCTTGTTATGGCCTACTGTCTTACAATGAGAGCATGTCATTGGTGTTCCTTTCTTTGATCTCTTACCAAACTTCTTTATAGGTTCATCTTGAGCTTCTTTCTATTTTTCTTAGGTCTACCATGCATATTACTAATTACAGGAGGCTCAACAGTGAGATTTAAGTAGATGGCCATATCTTCATGTTGGTTATTGGATATATGTAACAACTGAAAGCCTTCAGGTATGTTTCTTTCCTGTACCATTGAATAACATAGTCAGCATGCTCAAATCTCTTAAAAAATATTGCACATATTGCATCGGAGCATGGTATTCCTTTGAGCTACTACGATCTACATATGCATGTATTGTTAAAAAGTCAACACTATGTTTGTAAACTTCATGTTGTATCTCATACCTAGTATCCCCATACCATTTAAATTCATACTTAACTGCATATTGAGATTGTTCCTCTATGTATCCCATTGCCATAGGAGATACATCAGAAATCCACTTTGTTGCAAATTCGCTCATGGTAGCCATCCTCTCCATCACCTTCACTTAATCCCTTCTAACATGGTTATGATAGACTTGTGCCTAGCAAACAGGATCCAACTGTTAAAAGTCTCACATATGTTGTTCTCCACAAAATCACATTTACTCCAATCTTTAAAAAATGCTCTACACCAATATTGTTTAGAGCATTTCAGTAAATCCTCAATGATCTTATTGTCACCCAATTCTACCAACTCATCTATCTTAGCCTTCATATATGCATCAAATGAAGCCCTTGCATAGGCCCAGAACTTCTTCCTTCTTTCCTCACCTTTCTACTTTTGTTTCCAGTTGCTTCATATGTGTCTTGCACACATACTGTGCTCAACATTTGGCATCAACTCAGCCACAGATTGAACAAGTCCCTTAAGCAATAATGAAAAGAGTTAGAATATCATAAACATATATAAAGTAATTACACGAAGAATAGGGGTGAAATGTATACGTTCTGCATATCAGAAATGATGGTCAACCATTCACCTTGGGATTCTGTGAGATGCAAATCGTGCATCAGGCACATAAAAAACCATGACCATGTGTTCTCTTTCTCCTTTTCAATCAATGTCCAAGCAACAGGGTACATTTGGTTGTTACAATATTTACCAATACATGATAGTAACTCACCTTTACGCACACCCTTCAAAAATGCTCCATCAAAGCCAATAAAATTTCTACATCCTTCCAACCAACCTATTTTGCAAACATGTAGATAAATGTCAATTCCCACAAACACCTCTTTATTAGGTATTGTCTCCTTTGAAGTCTTCAGAACAACAATGCTGCCAGGGTATGTAGACCTTAGCATGTCAACATAATCATATATTCTAGCAAACTCCTGATTGTAATCATCCAGATACTTACCCATGACATGATGTTGCCCTAGCACATATAAATTTTCCTACATACACACCATACTTTATCCTAATCAAATCCTGTAATACTACAACATTATGCATATATAGCTACAACGTATATCGTAGCTAAATATGAAAATTTCCGTAGCAAAAAACTTTAGCCACAATAATTTTTTTCGTAGCATTCGTAGCAAAATGTAGTGTCACTAAAAGTTAGCTACAAACTTTACATGTTCTATGGCTAAGGAATAATACTTATTGTTATGAATATTTTTTGTGTTGTAGCTATATTGATAAAACTTTTTTGCCACAAAATATATACTTATAGCAAATAATCTTACTCTTTTGTCACGACAAATAAAATATGTAGTAGCAGTCTCTATTGTTGCTACAATGTATTTTATTATGGCAAAATATTTAATTCTGTTGCTATGGAAATTCATTTTTTTGGCTATTTTTATAGTTTAGTCTCGTGGTAATAGTACTTGCATTTAGCTACGAATTTAGAAATTAATAGCTATGAATTGAAGTATTTGCCACAAATATATTTATTAGTAGCTAAGAATTCATTCTTTTCTGCTATGAAATATATAGAACTATAGCTAAAGAATTCTTTTATAAGCTACGGAAAGTGAGAATATATAACCATATTCTTGTTATGTGGCAACTGTTTATACCCGCTTAACTAGGAAATAAATATTACATTGCTACGCATTGAAAAATTTGCCACAAGCATTGGTAGTTACAAGAACTTTTATAATGTAGCTAAGAACTATAGATTCCAAAATAGGTTTCAAGTTACACATAATTGCATATTTAAATCTCAAAATATTTTACAGTACATAATTCTTCTATATCACCAATTATGGTACTAGAATCTTGCTTGAAACCCAAAAGCTACATGTCTCACCCGGATTTTTCACCGTCGGAATCGTGATGATGCCTACTCTTGAAAGTTAGGCAAGCCGACAAATATAGTTTTATCACATTAATTATTAACCAGAACAGAAATAAATAATAGCTAAAGCCAAACAAAGATAAAGTGTGGAAGTGTTATAATAGTTCAACAATTCTAGTACATGCTACCCCGGTGATCTGGTGTCACAATCCACGAATGTCTAAGAAATTCTACAAATATAGGTTTAAAAGAAATACATTTGTTCTCAGAATAGAAAGAGACAGGAAATCAAAAATGGGGGAGAAGGGGACTTCAGGGTCTGCGAAAGCCAGCAGATCTACCTTGGGTCTCCCGTGGACTGAAGGCAGCAACCCAAACTCTACTCACGAGATTCGGCACCAAAATCTGCATAGAAAGTGCATAGTACAGTATCAGTACAACCGACCCCATATACTGATAAGTGTCGATCTTAACCTCGGCAAAGTAGTGACGAGGCTAGGACACGACAACAATATAAAATTGTGTAATTAAATCATATACGAGAAAATAATAATAACAGGAATTTAAAAAAATAACGGGAAGGGGAAATATGCTGATGGGAATATCAAATTCTGACAGTGAACAGTAAAGAAGCAAAATGATGTCATACTCTAAGCCAGCAGAAATAATAACATAGTAACATGTGCATGGCATCACTCTTCATGCTTTAACTCTCTCAAAATCATGGCATGGCATCACCCTTCGTGCATTAACACTCACAAAATATGGCACGACATCACCCTTCGTGCATTAACACTCACTCATAATATCGTGCACGGCATAACCCTTCGTACTTTACACTCTTCCTCACCCAAACAATAGAAACAATAACATCCCGGCAAGAGAATCAACTATAACCAATCTCGTTTCAACAGTTAAATTCACAATGTAAGTCTCAACTTGAGTCAACACTCAACAATTACCCAATAACAAGAAAATATAACCAAACTTGTTCAACGTGGAGAGTAACTAGCTTAAGCATGAACAATACGTGATAAGAGACACAATGGTCACGAGTATAAGACTCATTTGTATGCTATGACCCAACAACAACGTATAGGTACTCGTCACCACACCTATACGCCATACTCAATAACTAAACACATAGCAAATGAGACAACAACACCTATTCCCTCAAACTAAGGTTAGACCAAACACTTACCTCGATTCCATGGCCAAAAATCAAGCCTCAATTATCGCTTTACCTCTCGGTTCCACCTCCAATCCACTTGTATCTAGTCATAATTTAACATCAATAAATGATAAATAACTTAATTCCAATACTTAATTATAGATTTTCCAACATTTTCCCCAAAAAGTCAAAAATTAACTCCGGGCTCGCTTGGTCAAAACTTGAAGTTCGGACCAAAACCCGATTATCCATTCACCCCCGAGCCCAAATATGCAATTAGTTTTGAAATCCGACCTCAATTTGAGGTCTAAATCCCTAAATTTCAAAATTTCTAAATTCTACCCAAAAACACCCAATTTCCCATGAAAAAATCCTAGATTTTGTGATGAAATCTTGTAAAAAGATGAAATAGATTGGAAGAAATAAATTAAGAATCATTTAACTATGATTTGGGAAAGAACTTGCTCTAGGAAAATCGTCTCTTGGAGTTTAGGTTTTGAAAATTTGAAGAATGAAAAAGCCCGTCCAAGACCCTTTTACTCAGCTGCAGATGACGTATTCACAATTGCGAAAGGGCTATCGCAATTGCGAAGCTTTAACAATTCCTGGTGCCTTCGCAAATGCGAGGAAAGTGTCGCATTTACAATTACAGACCTCGCAGTTGGGATCAAATGATCGCAGTTGCGATCAGTTCCCCACCCAAAATCCCTTCGCATTTGCGAACTATGCTGGCCCAGCTGTTTGATCGCATTTGCGATGAAAGGCTCGCAAATGCCAACCCTACAGGGCTCGTAATTGCAATTTCTGACCTCCCAATTGCGAGATCTGAGGCTTGCAACAGCTGAAGCATACCATCAATATTTTCCTAAGTCCAAAACACTCCGTAACCTATCCAAAGCTCACCCGAGCCCTCGGGGATCCAAACCAAACATGCACACAAGTCTAAAAACATCATACAGACTTACTCTTGTGATAAAATTGTCAAAATAACATCTTAAACAACGAATTTAACACCAAAACTCATGAAATTCTTAAGAATATTGAAAATTCTATTTTTACAACCGGACATCCGAATCACGTCAAATCAGCCCCGTTTCTCACCAAATTTCACATACATGACTTAAGTACTATATCAAACCTGTATCGGGCTCCGGAACCAAAATACGGGCCCGATACTAACGAAATCACACACTATTCCATTTCTAAAAATCCTTATATTTTATAGCAAATAATTTTCTTCAAAAATTCATTTGTCGGGCTAGGGACCTCGAAATTCGATTCTGGGCATACACCCAAGTCCCATATTTTACTGTGGACCCTACAGGATTGTTAAATTACAGGTTCGGGTCCGTTTACCAAAAATGTTGACTGAACTCAACTTTTAATTAATTTTAAAGGTAAACTTCAATATTTTTCTTCAATTTCACATAAAGGCTTTCTGAAAACATGTCCGGACTGTGCAAGCAAATCAAGAAGAATGAAATGAGGTTTTCAAGGCCTCAAAATCCGGATTCGGATTCTAAAACAAAAGATGACCCTTTGGGTCATCACATTCTACATCTCTAAAACAACCGTTCGTCCTCGAACGGACATAGAAAAATACCGGAGTCGGTGAAAAGATGGGGATATCGGCTCCACATATCAGACTCGGACTCTCAGGTAGCTGCCTCAACATGCTGACCTCTCCACTGCACGAACCGACGGATAACTCTTCGATCTTAACTGACGAACCTGCCGATCTAGAATAACTACCAGATTCTTCTCGTAGGTCAAATATCTGTCCAACTGGACAGTGCCGAAGTCTAACAGGTGGGATGTATCGCCTTGATACTTCCGAAGCATGGACACAGGAAACAATGGATGCAGAACTAATAAACCAATGCAAGTCTGTAAGCCACCTCTCCCACTCGATCAAGGATCTCAAAAGGCCTGATGAACCTAGGTGCAACATCATGAACTGTACGGTAGACATAACTCTTTTGCCTGGACTGAGTTGTACAAAGTCTATCCTGAATAAACTTAACCAAATCCAAGGCATCCTATACTAAATCTGCATCTAATAACCGAGCCTCTCCCGGCTCAAACCATCCAACCAGCGACCGAAATAGTCTACCATATAATGCCTCATAGAGAGCCATCTGGATGCTCGACTAATAACTGTTGTTGTAGGCAAATTCCGCTAATGGCAAGAACTGATCCCAAGAACATCCAAAGTCAATAACACATGCTCGGAGCATATCCTTCAAAATCTGAATAGTACGGTCAGACTATCTGTCCATCTGAGGATGAAATAATATAATCAACTCGTCCCACATACCTAACTTACGCTAAACTGCCGTCCAGAAATGCGAGGTAAACTGCGTAGCCCGATCAGAAATGATAGACACAGGCACACCATGAAGACGAACGGTCTCGCGGATATAAATCTATGTCTATCGCCCCGAAGAATAGGAAACCACCATAGGAATAAAATGCACTGACTTAGTCAGCCTATCCATAATAACCCATACTACGTCGAACTTCCTCTGAGTCTGTGGGAGTCCAACAACGAAGTCCATAGTAATACGCTCCCACTTCCACTCAGGAATCTCAATCTACTGAAGCAAACCACCAGGTCTCTGATGCTCGTACTTTACCTGCTGACAATTCAAACACCGAGCTACATATACAATAATAACCTTCTTCATCCCCCTCCACTGATAATGCTGCCGCAAGTCATGATACATCTTGGCGGCGCCCGGATGAATAGAATACCGGGAACTATGGGCCTCTTCTAGAATCAACTCACAAAGTCCATCCACATTGGGTACACAAACTCGACCCTGTATCCTCAAAACTCCGTCATCTCCAACTGTAACCTGCTTGGCACCACCGTACCGCACTGTGTCCCTAAGCACAAGTAAATGAGGGTCATCATACTACTGATCTCAGATACGCTCAAATAATGAAGAACGAGCGACTATGCAAGCTAGAAAATGGCTGGGCTCAGAAACATCCAACCTCACCAACTGATTAAAGCTTGAACATCCAAAGCAAGCAGTTTCTCACCGACTGGAATATACGCAAGGCTACCCATACTAGCCGACTTCCTACTAAAAGCATTATCCACTATGTTGGCCTTTCCAGGATGATACAAGATGGTGATATCATAGTCTTTCAATAGCTCCAACCACCTTCCCTACCTCAAATTTAGCTCCTTCTACTTGAACAAGTATTTCAAACTCTTGTGATCCGTGAACACCTCACATGACATGCCATATACAAATCTTGAACGTGTGAACAACGGCTGCTAGCTCCTAATCATGAACTGGTAATTCTTCTCGTGAATCTTTAACTTCCGCGAAGCATATGCAATACCCTTTCCATTCTGCATCAACACCGCACCAAGTCCAATACGAGATTTGTCATAATACACTGTATATGGCCCAGAACCTATGGGCAACACCAACACCAACACCGACGCCGTAGTCAAATTTGTCTTGAGCTTATAAAAGCTCGCCTCATACTCGTCCGACCACCTGAACGGGGCACCCTTCTAGGTCAATCTATTCATTGGGGTTGCTATGGATTAAAACTCCTCCACAAACCGACGGTAGTAGCCTGCCAAATCCAAGAAACTCTGGATCTCTATACCTAATGTAGGTCTAGGCCGGTCCTTGACTACCTCAATCTTCTTAGGATCCACCTGAATACCCTCTGCTGACAAAACATGACCCAAGAATGCAACTGAACTCAACCAAAATTCACACTTCGAAAACTTAACATATAAGTGGTTGTCTCTCAGAGTCTGGAGAACGACTCGAAGATGCAGCTTATGCTCCTCTCGGCTATGGGAGTAGATCAAAATATCATCAATGAAAACATCACAAAAGAATACAAATAGGGCTTGAACACTCTGTTCATCAAATCCGTGAATGTTGCTGGGGCATTTGTCAACTCAAATGACATGACTAGAAATTCATAATGCCCGTACCGAGAGCAAAAACCTGTCTTAGGGACATCGGATGCCCTAATCCTCAACTGATGGTAGCCAGACCTCAAATCAATCTTCAAAAACACCTTGGCACCCTAAAGTTGATAAAATAAATCATCAATCCTCGGCAATGAATACATGTTCTTGATAGTGACTTTGTTCAACTGCCGATAGTCTATGCACATCCTCATCGACCCATCCTTCTTCTTAACAAACAACACCAGCGCACCCCAGGGTGAGACACTAGGTCTAATAAAGCCTTTATCAATAAAATCTTGCAATTGTTCCTTCAATTCTTTCAACTCTGTCGGGTTCATGTGGTATGACGGAATAGAAATGGGTTGAGTGCCCGGAGCCACATCAATACAAAAGTAAATATCCCTGCGGGTGGCATCCCCAGCAGGTCTGCAGGCAATACCTCTGGAAACTCACGAATAACTGGTACGAAATCCACGGAAGGAACCTCTATACTAGAATCGCGAATATAAGCCAAATACCCCTTCTCGACCATACACCGAGTCTTCATATAAGAGATGACCCTACTAGTAGAATGACTAGGAGTCCCTCTACACTCCAATCGAGGCAACCCCGGCAAAACTAAGGTCACGGTCTTGGCATGACAGTCCAATATGGCATGATAAAGTGACAGCCAATCCATCACCAAAATGATATCAAAATCAATCATATCAAGAAGTAGGAGATCTACACGGGTCTCAAGACCCCTAATAATAACCACACACGAGTAATAGACACGATATACGATAATAGAATCACCCATTGGTATGGACACATATACAGGAGCACTCAAAGAATTACGAGGCACAACCAAATACGTAGCAAAATAAGATGACACGTAGGAGTATGTAGACCCTAGATAAAATAGAACTGAAGCATCTCCATTGCAAACTGAAACCGTACCTGTGATAACGGCATCAGATGCCTCAGCCTCAGGCCTGGATGGGAAAGCATAACATCGGGGCTGGGCCCCACCACTCTGAACTACATCCTTGGGACGGCCTCCTACTGGCTGGCCTCCACCTTTAGCGGCCTGACCTCCACCTTTAATACCTCGACCTCCACCTCTAGCCGCCTGACCCCTGGCTGAGTGGGCGGTGGAACATCCGGTGCCGGAACCACGACACGAGAACCCTGATGCTGAGAACTGCTTGATGCTCGATGGCAAAATCTAGTAATGTGCCTTGGATCGCCACAAGTATAAACAGTCCTCGGCTGCTGGGACTGCTAAAACTGAAACTGACCCTGACGACCTGAATAACCATACTGAAAACTCTGGAGCGGAGGTGCATTGATAGGAGTTGGTGATGCACTGTAGGACTGCTGATCAGAATACTGAATATGAGAACCACGGCCACCTAGGCACCGTTAGAAGTCTGAAGTGCTGACTGAAAAATCCTAGGAGGATGGCCCCTACCAAAAGAATCCTTGCCTCCAGACGAGGCACCACTGAATCCTACCAGAATGACGAGGCCTCTTGTCGGACCCCTGACCATTCCCTTGAGCTAAAACCATCTCCACTCGCCTGTCCATAGTGGTCGCATCCTGGAAGGAAATCTCGCTACCTATCTCCTTAGCCATTTGCAGTCTGATAGGCTGAGCGAGTCCTTTAATGAACCTTCTCATCCTCTCTCTCTCGGTGAGGAGTATAAGAAGAGCATGACGAGCCAAATTAAGAAACTTAGTCTCGTACTAAGTGACAGTCATAGAATCCTGCAGAAGATGCTCGAACCGCCTATGGAAGTCCTATCTCTAAGTGACCGCAATAAGCTTCTCGAGAAATAGCTGGGAGAATTGGTCTCATGTCAATGCAAGTGACCCAGCTGGTCTAGTCAACACAAAATCATTCCACTATCTCTTGGCGGGCCCTATCATCTGGAATACAGCAAAGTTGACCCCATCGGTCTCTACTATCCCCATGTTTTGCAACACCTCATGGTAGCGGTCAAGATAATCCTGGGGGTTCTCAGAAGCTACCCCACTATAATGAACCGAGAAAAGCTTGGTGAACTTATCCAACCTCAACAAATCCTCAGAAGACATAGATGATCCACCAGTGGCCTAGGCCGCAACAAATGGCTGAGCTACTCCCACTTGCTAAGCTGCTGGAGTTTGAAACTGGAGAGTCATCTGCTCCGTAGTGCGAGTAGCAGGAGTCTATGCTCCTCCCCTAGTCTGAGAGACCACTGGTGCTATAGGAAGTATGCCTGCCTAAGTGACACTCTCCATAAGGCCCACTAGACGAACCAGAGTATCCTGGAGTACTAGGGTGGCGATGAACCCCTCTAGAACCTGAGTTGGCCCTCCTGGAACGGTCTGGACCAGAACCTGATCCTCAAACTCTACTTGAGGCTCCGTTGCTAGTGTTGCTGCTCGAGCTCTGGTTTCACAATCTACGAACGTCTAAGAAATTCTACAAATATAGGTTTAAAAGAAATACACCTGTTCTCATAATAGAAAGAGACAGGAAATCAAAAATATGGGAGAAGGGGACTCCAGGGTCAGGAATGCCAGCAGATCTACCTTAGGTCTCCCGTGGACTGAAGGCTTAACCCAAACTCTATTCATGAGGTCCAGCACCGAAATCTGTACAGAAAGTGCACAGTGCAGTATCAGTACAACCGACCCCATGTACTGGTAAGTGTATGGCCTAACGTCGGCGAAGTAGTGACGAGGCTAGGACACGACAACAATATAAACCTGTGCAATTTAATCATATACGAGAAAAACAATAATAACATGAATTTAACAAACATAACGGGAAGGGGAAACATGCTGAGGGGAATATCAAATTCTGACAGTAAACAGTAAAGAAGCAAAATGACGTCATACTCTGATCAAACAGAAATAATAACATAGCAACATGTGCACGGTATCACCCTTCGTGCTTTACACTCTTACTCACCTAAACAATAGAAACAATAACATCATGGCAAGGGAATCATCTATAACCAATCTCGTTTCAACAGTTAAATTCATAATGTAAGTCTCAACTTGAGTCAATACTCAACAATTACCCAATAACAAGAAAATATAACCAAATTGTTCAACATGAAGAGTAACTAGCTTAAGCATGAACAATACATGATAAGAGATACAATGGCCACGAGTATAAGACTCATTTGCATACTATGACCCAACAGCAACGTATAGGTACTCATCACCACACCTATACATTGTACTCAACAACTAAACACGTGGAAAATGAGACAACAACACCTATTCCCTCAAGCTAAGGTTAGACCAAACACTTATCTCGATTCCACGGCCAAAAATCAAGCCTCAATTACCATTTTACCTCTTGGTTCCACCTTCAATCCGCTTGTATCTAGTCATAATTTACTTAATAACATCAATAAATGCTAAATAACTCAATTCTAATGCTTAATTATATATCTCCCAATATATTTTCCAAAAAGTCAAAAATCGACCCCGGGCCCGCTTGGTGGAAACTCGAAGTTTGGGCCAAAACCCGACTACCTATTCACCCCGAGCCCAAATATGCAATTGGTTTTGAAATCCGACCTCAATTTGATGTCTAAATTCCTAAATTCTACCCAAAACATCCAATTCCCATGAAAAACCCTAGATTTTGTGATGAAATCTTGTAAAAAGATGAAATAGATTGGAAGAAATAAGTTAAAAATCATTTATCTATGATTTGAGGAAGAACTTGCTCTACGAAAATCGCCTCTTGGAGTTTAGGTTTTGAAAATTTGAAGAATGAAAAGACCCTTTTAGTCACGTGCAGATGTTGCAATTATTTGCGAAGCTCGCAATTGCGAAAGGACTATCGTAATTGCAAAGCCTTCACAATTCATGTTGCCTTTGCAAATGCGAGGCAAGTGTCGCATTTGCGATCACAGACCTTGCAATTGCGATCAAATGTTCGCATTTGCGATCAGTTCTCCTCCCAGACTCCCTTCGCATTTGCGAACTATGCTAGCCCAGCCTTTTGATCGAATGTGCGATGAAAGGCTCGCAAATGCGGACCCTGCAGAGCTCGCAATTGCGATGCCTGATCTCGCAATTGCGAGATCAGAGGCTTGCAACACCTAAAGCATACCGGCAATATTTTCCTAAGTCCAAAACACTTTGTGGTCTATCGAAAACTCACCCGAGCCCTCGGGGCTCCAAACCAAACATGCATACAAGTCTAAATGTAGTATCAGACTTATTCGTGCGATCAAATCGCCAAAATAACATCTTAAACAATGAATTTAACACCAAAACTCATGAAATTCTTAAGAACATTGAAATTTCTATTTTTACAATCGGACGTCCGAATCACGTCAAGTCAGCCTCGTTTCTCACCAAATTTCACAGACACGACTTAAGTACTATATCAAATATGTACCGGGCTCCGAAACCAAAATACGGGTTTGATACCAACAAGATCACACACTATTCTATTTCTAAAAATTCTTATATTTTTCAATAAATAATTTTCTTCAAAAATTTATTTCTCGGGCTAGGAACCTCGGAATTCAATTCCGGGCATATGCCCAGTCCTTATTTTACTACGGACCGTACGGGACTGTCAAATTACAGGTCCGAGTCTATTTACCAAAAACATTGACCAAAGTCAATTGTTACTCAATTTTAAAGGTAAACTTTAATATATGTTTCTTAAATTTCACATAAAGGCTTTCCGGAAATGCGTCCGGACTGTGCACGCAAATTGATGAGAAAGAAAATGAAAATTTTCAAGCCTCGAAACCCGAATTTGGATTCTAAAATAAAAGATAACCCTTTAGGTCATCACACTGCACAATCTTTTCCTTTCTCTCCTGACATTTGTCTCCAACTGCACCTTAATCGGTCTAGCTTGTCACTGTTACTTTTTAATGATTCCACATATTTTCCTGTCAGTTTTGATAAACTAAATTTACACCAGTAGATATAAATAACATGTAACCGTACTATTATCATTTCAAGAAAGAATTATAGATCCATAGCAAAGAAACCCACCAATATTAACATGAATAACAACATGCCTAAGAAATAGCAAGAGTTCATTCAAGTTAAAAAAATACGAATATTTAGTAAATATATATATATATATATATATATATATATATATATATATATATATATATATATATATATATATATACAACATGCCTAAGAAATAGCAAGAGTTCATTCAAGTTAAAAAAATACGAATATTTAGTAAATATATATATATATATATATATATATATATATATATATATATATATAAAAGTATGAACCCTATTATCATTTCAAGAAAGAATTATAGATCCATAGCAAAGAAACCCACAAATATTAACATGAATAACAACATGCCTATTATCATTTCAAGAAAGAATTATAGATCCATAGCAAAGAAACCCACCAATATTAACATGAATAACAACATGCCTAAGAAATAGCAAGAGTTCATTCAAGTTAAAAAAATACGAATATTTAGTAAAAAAATCCATAATTGGCTGAAACTCAATTTCATCGGGAGTGATTAAAAGTATCTCCTGAATCGCATTACGAAGCTTCAACCAAAAATAGATAATTTTTTACAGATATACTAATCTGACAATGAACATAAATATCCAAATTTTCTCTTCCCAATTAACTAAGAAGAAACATAAAGATACTTCTACCAAATTCAGCATAAGTTACAAATGACGAAGGCTAAATTTACACATTGAAAATAATATAAAGGAACAAAGAAATGCAAATTAAAACGATGTCAAATGGTGAGATTCAAGAGGAAAAAAATATACTCCTATGTTCTAAAGTCTAAACTCCTTGACCTTTTATCTCCCATTCAACCTTTCTACTTTCTCATTGTATTCCAAGAGTGCCTCGAGATATAGGCTTTAGGTTGACAAAGGAAGTGGGGAAGGTGGGAAGGGGTGTGGCGGCTGAAGAGGAAAATGACGTAAGGGTTTAGGCTTTAGAGTGCAAAACCTAAATGTTATTGATTTTGACTCAAAATACGTTTTTAATGCTAAAAGAAATGTTACATTTCTACATATAATGTGATTTTACACTACGCTATATTTTAACGGTATTTTGGCCGTTAAAGTATAGCACGGTGTAAAACCGCGTTCTATTTGTATAGCACATGAATAAATTGCGCTATGCTGACGTGATGTGATGGATAGACATAGCGCATTATATAACCGTGTTGTACATATATAAGCATTTATGTACCGCGCTATACCTGTTTATGGGCCCACCAATAAGTCTCATGCGATTAACTGACATAACAATAATTTAAATGATTATAGCTCTCTTTAAAAGAGCGCTATACATCAAAAAATTCAGCCCCCCGAGCTAGGCATTGCCTTATTTAAAGGCGTTAGGATTTTATGAAAATCCATTCAAAAAATATTCTAACTTCCGTTCAAACTTTTCTTCTTGGTTATCAAGCATTTTTTATAATGTCTGAAGAGCAAAAAATAAAGGTTTCATTATATTGGAGGGGTGAGGTTTTAGTGGAGAATAACTTTGTAAGGTATAGTTTATCTCCACAGTGTTATATTAAATTGTTGCTTACAATGGAGTATGATCCATTGATATCATTGTTACATAAAAAATGAGTGTGAGGAAATGTTCGGTGAACCTTAAAGTAACAAGTAGATATCTGTATTCTGTTACTCTGCAAGGGTTTGCTTGTTATTCTGAATTTAACATCGAAGATGATGAAACTCTGAGTGTTTTTTGCGGATTCCGGATGAATACAGAGAATTTATTGTGATAAAATTGTTGGAAATGTACGTCAAGGTTGAAGACGTTCGCAATAATAAGATTACACAAAGCAGGGATAACCCTAGTCATCGAGTGGTTATTCTGGAGCAATTTTATCCCAACAGGTTCCAGCTGAAAGGGTTTGGCCGGATCTTAACTTATCTTCGCGGGCGAACGAGGAGCGAGAAAATAATTTCTCTCCTACTTTACATAATCCACAAGACGACTGTTAAAACTTCAATTTTCTTTTCTGTTACGATGTTTTTTTTTCTTGAATTGAATTTGTATTAACACTCATATATTCCCTCGGGGGTATCGTCCGGATATGAATTTTATAAGTTATGACCCAACGCCCAGTTGGAATATGCGTAGTTTTGGCGTTTTGGATCACGGTGGTCCATCCGGGAGTCATCACCAATAGGGAAATGTCCATCATGGAATGTCAACACAGTACGACTTGTAAGTGAAGTGATATAGCTATATGTAAAGTATTTATCAATTTGAGTAGCTTATCATTTGTTGTTTGTATAGTGAAAACGAGCAACTTGATGGTCCTGACATCACTCAGTTTCCCGTAGACGATGTATTTACTTGGGATTTGGTAGATGCGAAAAGTCAGGAATATAATAGTAATTATGGCAACAATGCCGGTGAGTCTGGAGATGAGACACCCTTACCTGATGAGATTGATGATGAGGAGGAAGTGAATGTCGAACCAGAGCTAATGAGGGAGCATGCTCCTCCACCTTCCGTTAGACCAAGAGTGTACGAGTCCCACATGTCGTTTCATGAGCGGAATATTCCCTACCTTGATAATTTGCCAAGTATGCCGGATGTGGATGTCCTCATAAGGGATCTTGACAAAATTCGATCAGCAATGTGGGATGAGTCTAGACCAACGATGCTGGCAAAGGGCATGTATTTTCCCGATAAATCTCGCCTAACCAGGGCTGTAAAAATGTACAGCATAAGAGAGTGTCGTGAGATGATAGTATGGGAGTCAACTCCGGAGGTATACAAGGTCAAATACCGTAGACACTTTATGGGTTTTAACTGGATGTTGTGTGCGATCAAGAAGGAAACAGGGTTGTGGAAAGTGGGTAAATATATTAGCACCCGCGTTTGTGAAATGGACACATCACTTCAACTTGGATGTAGACTTGATTTCTTTTGTCTTGATTCCACACTTGGAAGTGTCCATTAGGTACACGATTAAAGAGTGTATTACATCCGTCCACCAGGAATATGGGTGTACTATAACCAAAAGAAAGGCATATCTCGGGCGCAAACGTGCATTTAAAATTATTTATGATGATTGGGATAAGTCATTTTCATCTCTACGCAGGTATATGGCCGCACTGAAACACTTTAACCCCAGGACTGTTGTTGAATAGAGGCATAAGCAGAGTCCGAGAATACCAGAATATATATTCAGATACGTGTTCTGGGCATTTAAACCAGCAATTAATGGTTTTGTGCATTGTCGTTCGGTAATTTCCATAGACATTACTCATGTCTATGGAAAGTATGATATTAAGTTGTTGATCGCCGTTGCAGTAGATGCCAATGGACAAATATTTCCACTAGGTTTTGCCATTTGCGCCAATGAAAGTGAAGAGACGTGGACTCTATTTTTGAACCACTTGAAGCAGCACGTTGTTAAACAGCGTTCAGGTATTTATCTAATATCTGATCGGCATGGTGGTATTTTAAGTTCTGTACGACATTTGCCGGAATGGAAGAAACCCTATGCATACCACCGTTACTGTGTGAGGCACATGTGTCGCACCTCCTTTTTACCGCGCCCGCGGGGCGCGTGGGGAGTTTTTTCCAATTGAAGGACAGTCGAAACGGGATTTTTTTAATTATTTCAGAGTCGCCACCTGGGAATTTTAAGGCGTCCCAAGTCACCGGTTCTAATCCCTGAATCGAGGAGAATATGACTCTGTTTATTATTTTGCGAACCAGAAATCCTGAGTAAGGAATTCTGTTAATCCGGAAGAAGGTGTTAGGCATTTCCGAATTCCGTGGTTCTAGCACGGTCGCTTAACTGCCTTTATTCTTGGCTCAATTATCTTGATTTTACTAAATACGTTTTTATTGCATGATTTTATTACCGCTTTTACTTATTGTTTACAATTATATAAACGAATTACGCGTACGTATATTCGTATTATATACCTTTTATAATTACCGGGGATCGTGCCACGCGTACGTGTACACAATAAAATTTGACCATATTATTTCCTTTATTACAAATTCATATGTGCGTGATTTAAAATAAAATTATGAACGTCATCACCCTTATATTTAGACAATGAACTGCATGTCTCGTGTTATATGAAATTATTTTAATATCCTTGGAAAAATCCTTTTCTTAAATATTCGCTCGAAATTGCGCGTACGCATAATCCGAATTTGCTTTTTTTTAAAAAATATAATCAGGGTACGCGAACGCATCCCTAATCGCGCAAAATTTTTGTAATGGTATTATGAATTTTATACAAATTGTTTATTATATTCATACATTTTTATGTGAAAATCATGAGAACTCCCATTTTAGAGGCCTTTAAATTCTTTGAAAAGAATTTACAATCTATTAAATATTTCCAGCCGATTATATTTCTACATATGAATTATATTCTTCCGAGCCATTCAAAGAATTAGGAGTAAAATAATCAAAGTATGATTAAGAATACCATTTTTTTCGTAAATACAATATATATGTACACCCAAAAATGTATTGCATATAAAACTAAAAATGATTTATAAAGGGAATATTTTTGAAGAATTTTTATTATTTTGATTTAATACAAATTCTATTTCTGCTTACCATTGATATAAAATATTGCAGTTCGTGTTTATACATCTCATCTCATTCTCATATATTTATTTTTAATCTAATAGGCGAAATTATTTTAATTAATTTGTTTACGGTGGTAGATAAGCATCAAGTTGATAAGAAAGGGAATTATTATGCAAATTGATTCAATAATATTACCTTACATGCAACCTAACTGTATGTTGTAAACATCGTAACAAACTATATTATATCACCTTTCGCCAATGGTTATACACACATCTATAAAAATACCACCAATACCATCTTAACCTTATCTAACAACAGAAGTTAGTAATGTAGCTTCTTGATATTTCTACATTATTCTTTACTTAGCTAACAATACTATAGAATTTAAATAATGACCAACTTTACGCCATGTTTCCTACCTTGACAGTTCAAATATGACTAAATTAATGAGATTTCGGAATGGCTAACATTATTACAAAAGCTTTATACGAATTTTAAAATAAGACAATTAACTCATAGCTATCAAATTGAATTAACATGAAACAAAAAATGAAATTTAAACTAATGAACTTGGACAAATGGAAAACAGAATTGCAATTCAAACTTCATTGATTTGTCATGCTGAATCTCTTTCCAACATAGAATTTAAAAGATAAGTACCTGGAAATGAAGGTAGAAGAAGTAAATTTCAGCAGTTGCAGCAGTAACAAAATACTGGTAGAATATCAATACTTCCACAGATTTGAGCAATAATAAGACCCGAGGAACCCAGATGCACAGTAACAGTATTTTTAAAGAGGATTCAGATTTTAACTGAACAATGGAATCAAATAAATTTGAACAGATTCAACGAAAGAACAATATTTCAGATTTCAGTTTCTTTTCTGTTTCAAATTCCCATTTCTGATTTTTCTGCTTGATTTTCTGCTTGATTTTCTGCTTGATTTTCCACACTCAAATTTATCCTTTCCCTCTCTAAAAAAAAACTCTCACTGAAGACTGGTAGTTCTAAAATCTTTGTCTGAAAACTGATTTCTCTTTCTCTCCAATTCCTTCTTGAAATGTGATCTTTTCTACTAAATCAGATTTTTCTTTCTCTCTTTCCTTTATGTCTGAAAGCTCCCCTTTTTTTTCTCTCCTTTTAAAATTTGATCCCTCCTCAAATTTCCAGTCCCTGTACTTATACAGGTCTGGTCCTATATCCTTTAGTGCTTCTTGGACCCTCTTCTTCTTTTAAAATCAAAAAGTTCCATTAAAAACTGCTTTTGAATAATTTAAATGATCCTATCCTGATTTTAAGCAGCCCCATTATCCCTTGTTTCCCATTATCACTTTAAATAATAGCCAATAACTGTCCAGTTTCAGCCCATTGTGCTATCATATTGCCCTCAATATTCTGTCCCAGAAATACCCTCAGAAATCCTACTGTGATTGCTATTATTACTGCTGTCAAACTTAAAATCTAACAATACAGATTTTTAAAATCTGTTCAAACCTGATTGTTAATCTGATTTAAGACAGCTATAACCAATCCTAAAGTTTTGGACTGAATCCTAACTAAGAATGTAACCTTCTAACACAATTACATCTAATCAACATTTGTAAACTTGAATTCAAAAATAACATTACAACACTATTATACTGAATTCAGCCTAATAATTCAACTGCATTTCAACATTGGACTAAAATCAAACACACACAGGAGCATTGTCAATATACTGACAATGCCCTGTTCAGAAAACAACATATACACAACATTCATTTGAATTTACTGATTTGCAAACAAACATGATTTAATTGACGAGTATTAATCAGTTGACTATTTACAACATTTGTCCATAATTAGTCTAAAACAAAAGAAACAGACTGTTTCAATCAGCATTTTCAGAAATGAGAATTCATAATATAACTAATCGACGAACTTAATCAAGTCGATTACTCACATTGTAAATAATCACAACCAACAGAAACAGTTTCATATTTTGATCATATAGACGGGTATGAGACAAAAATGATAGAATTAAATCAAACAAAAATATGAAAAATTAACAGGCTATTAAAACAAACAAAATACATGCAGAATACAAAAGAAATAGAAAAGTACCTCTGAATCTTTCAATTTTAACCGGACTCGAACTCAACTTGGATTTGGACTTTGTTTGAAATCAAACAGACCTTAGTCGAAGTACTTTCTACTGAAAATACTTTGACTAAGGTCGATTAAACCTCAATCTTTATTTAATTTGGGCAGAATCCAAAAGTCTGGTATTTCTAGGGTTCCTGAAGGTTCGATTTGGGACTTAACTATTTCTGGTCAGATTCGAGGGGAACCAAATACGACACAAGGGTGAGGGAAGCCTAGGGGTCATTTGGTGTCAGTTTAGAACAAATCTGGGTAAGTCCTTGTTTGGTTCGAACCTTCAAAAGAAGATTCAAAGAGTTCTGAGAGGATTCGAACCAAACAAACAACAGATCCATACCTAGGGTGGTTAGGGGAAGCTATGGTATCGATTTGGGGATGTTAGGTTTAGATCTGAGTTTGGCTCGAATCTTTAAATGAAGATTCGAGAACCTTTAGGAAGATTCGAGCCAAGAGGCTAACATATTCGGATATAGGGTGTTCAGGAGGTTCTGGGGTGTTAAGGTGGTGACCGGCGGCGTTGATGCCGCCGGGTTTCAGGCGATGGGATCCTAGGGCGGCTAGGGTTAGGGGTGGGTTTCGGAAGATGATGATGAACAGTGGAGAGGGGGGTGTTAAGTTAGGGGGCCGGGGTAGGGGTTTGGGCTTATATAGGGACGGGGTGGGTTGATGCTGACCGTTAGATCTAGTAGGATGAAAGGTCAGGATTTATCCACTTAACCAAACGATGTCGTTTGGTTTAAGCTGGGGGGACGGGTTGAACCGGGTATCGGATCGGGTAATGATTACGGGTTAGGTTCGTGGGATCTCAGCCGTTGGTTGGCTTTGATCCAACGGTCACTGATAAGCTACGACCAAACGCTGTCGTTTTGACTCGTTTGAATAAGACCGGATCTGGGCTGCCTGGATTGGGCTGAGGGGGGGTAACTTGGTTTTGGGCCTGGATTTTAATCCAGGTCCGATATTTTTTCTTATTTTTCAATTTATTTCATTTTTCTAATTTAAATTTCTAATTTTAATTATAAAACAATTTTAACTTCTAAACAATATTAATCACTTCATAACAACTATTCAACATACAGATAAAACATTAATCACACAGTGGAATATTAAAAATAGAACAAAAATGCATATTTTTTGTGATTTTATTTTGAATCAATGCATAATTAAATCCTAGATATGCATGCAACATATATTTTTATTTTTATTTTCATTTTGTTATGACAAAGTAAACATTTACGGACATAAAACAAATATTTAACAAACATCACGCAAATTCAAAATTACACAGTAAAAGAAATTTATTTTATTTTTGATTTATTTGGGAGTAATTCTCATATTAGGCAAAAATCACGTGCTTACAGCTGCCCCTCTTTGCCCGAAGACACGAAGGGTTTTCGTGCAAAGATAAAGCGAGCGATTTTTTGCCCATCCGAGTACTCCGTGTGAAGCATTTTTTGAAAGATTTGACCGAACCCCTGCTTCAAAGGTTTCCTACATATCCTTGGCTATAAAGGAATCAGGTTAATGTAGTTCGGGAAGTTTTGGGTAGCTGGGACTACCGTGGGACTGTGATGTTACTGCTGCTTCGTGCTGCTTTTACTACTTGCTGACCTCCTTATTACACCTTACTTCCAAGGTAATACAAAAAAGCTAAACTAGACTATGGTACATGAATTAGAAAATCTTATCTAGATCATGCCCTTGCGTTTCTTGTTGTCTTGATATCTTGGTGACTCTTGGGCATTTGGCTTATTCCGTTTTCCTTTTCATTGTGTCCCGTATTTTCTTCATCTGTTTGGGACTCTTGTTGTTTCTTGCTGGGGAATTTGTTGGACTCCTCTGCTTTATTGACTCTAAATGTGCTCATTTCTCATATGAGCGGGCTTTTGATTTCAACACTTCAATTGCGTTCCCTTGTTCTCCAGGTGGGTGCCTGACTGCGGATTCATCCTCATTCTCCAGGTGGACGCCTGACTTCTTCAATTCTTTGTCCTCGTTCTCCAGGTGGACGCCTGACTTCTTCAACTCTTATTCCTCATTCTCCAGGTGGACGCCTGACTTCTTTAGTTCTTCATCCTCATTCTCCAGGTGGACGCCTGATTTCTTCTTTTCTCATCCTCATTCTCCAGGTGGACGCCTGATTCCTTTAATTCTCATCCTCATTCTCCAGGTGGACGCCTGACTTCTTCAATTCTCATCCTCATTCTCCAGGTGGACGCCTGATTTCTTCTTCAATTCTCATCCTCATTTTCCAGGTGGACGCCTGATTTCTTTAATTCTTATCCTCATTCTCCAGGTGGACGCCTGACTTCTTTAATTCTTCATACTCATTCTCGAGGTGGACGCCTGACTTCTTTAATTCTCATCCTCATTCTCCAGGTGGACGCCTTATTTCTTTAACTTTCATCCTCATTCTCCAGGTGGACGCCTGACTTCTTTAATTCTTCATCCTCATTCTCCAGGTGGACGCCTGATTTCTTCTTCAATTCTCATCCTCATTTTCCAGGTGGACGCCTGATTTCTTTAATTCATATCCTCATTCTCTAGGTGGACGCCTGACTTCTTTAATTCTTCATCCTCATTCTCCAGGTGGACGCCTGACTTCTTTAATTCTCATCCTCATTCTCCAGGTGGATGCCTGATTTCTTTAACTTTCATCCTCATTCTACAGGTGGACGCCTGATTTCTTTTCTTTTCGTCCTCATTCTCCAGGTGGACGCCTGACTTCTTTAACTCTTATCCTCATTCTACAGGTGGACGCCTGACTTCTTCTTCAATTCTCATCCTCATTTTCCAGGTGGACGCCTGATTTCTTTAATTCTTATCCTCATTCTCCAGGTGGACGCCTGACTTCTTTAACTTTCATCCTCATTCTCCAGTTGGACGCCTGACTTTTTTAATTCTTCATCCTCATTCTCCAGGTGGACGCCTGATTTCTTCTTCAATTCTCATCCTCATTTTCCAGGTGGACGCCTGATTTCTTTAATTCTTATCCTCATTCTCCAGGTGGACGCCTGACTTCTTTAATTCTTCATCCTCATTCTCCAGGTGGACACCTGACTTCTTTAATTCTCATCCTCATTCTCCAGGTGGACGCCTGATTTCTTTAACTTTCATCCTCATTCTACAGGTGGACGCCTGATTTCTTTTCTTTTCGTCCTCATTCTCCAGGTGGACGCCTGACTTCTTTAACTCTTATCCTCATTCTCCAGGTGGACGCCTGACTTCTTCAATTTTCTTTGTCCTCATTCTCCAGGTGGACACCTGACACAAATGTTGTTTTTGCCCCTGTTTTAAATCAAAGAAAACTTCGTTAGTTTAAAGCAGGGTGGTTAACTGGGGTATTCTTGCCGATGGTGGGGCTTCTTCTTCGTCTTGTTTTATTGCCTTGGAATGGTTGAAAAAGACTGTTTTGTCTTTGTAGTTGATCCTTGACTATAGGATTCCCCTCTGTATGTTTTCCTTCAAACCCTTTTAAATGTAATCATATGTCCCTCCTGACATTGCTGATCCACTTTTGATTTCACTTTTCTTCCTCCCATATCTTATTATTTTTATCTCCCGCCTTTCATGGCCGTATTTTGCATCATGTAATCCTGAATCTTGGTAGTACACCTTGACATTTCTTCTTATTTGTTTGGAATAAAACTTATCTCAAAGCTTTAGAAAAGTAAGATTATTAGTGACGAAACGCGCTGATTTCGACAATTATAGAATGAAAAGAAAAATCCAAATTTGGATTACTGTTGGAGAAGGAATAAAAGACTTATCTGATTGGAGTCACTGGCGCCAATGATCAAGGTATGCATTTTGGATTAATCAACCCAGTCTTTAATCAATTTCCTTTTAATTGTCTCATTTTTGTTTTCCCCAAAATTTCCGTAATCCATCTTCATTTTTCATTTTACAGACCTATTGGACTTGTAATATCTCAAAGAGTTCTCACCGACAAACCTTCCTTATTTGTTCATTTCTCACTTCCTTTTCGCCCTATGGTGCCTTCGAAGGTTTTCACCAATAAGACTCTCTCATTTTACTTTTCTCTCAACTTCCGTCGCCTTATGGTGCCCGTGTGGGTTTTCACCTATAAGACTCTCTCATTTTACTTTTCTCTCAACTTCCGTCGCCTTATGGTGCCCGTGTGGGTTTTCACCTATAAGACTCTCTCATTTTTACTTTCTTTTCTTGTTTGTACCAGAGTGTTATGAGCCATCTTCATTTGCTTGTCTCAGCATTTTTCTAAGATTGATCGAAAGGTCTTTTTGGTATGGGGTTAGAAATGGAAAAGGTATTAAAAGCTAAATAGCTTTGGTATGGGTTTAAATTTACAACTCTTGGAATCTTTTTCTTATTTCCAATACAATTCTTTGCCCCAGTTTCTTGATTGGGGTCTCTTGATGTTTTCTTTTTGTGCACATTATGTATATTGTGCACCCTATGACCGAGCCGTGAGGCGCCTACGTATCCTTCTTTGAGGAATCAGGTCAAACGTAGTTCGCTAAATAATAGTGATTTTTTTTCATATTTGATTTTCATTGATTCCAAGAGAGGGTAAGAAAGAAGCAAATATGGCTCGAAGGGGAAGCAAATGGTATAGTGTTTGGATAGCAGAATAAATTGCCTTTTTCATTCAAATCTTCGAAATAATGCTAAATACAAACATTCAAAAAGTTATGCATAATATCTCTTTACCGCGTCAGAATTGATCGCCATGTCTATGCATTTGCCTTCAATATCTATTAAGCATAGTGCACCATTCGATAATACTCTGGTCACAATGAATGGTCCTTGCCAATTCGGGGCAAATTTGCCTTTTGCCTCAACCTGATGTGGAAGAATACGTTTCAGCACATGTTGACCCATTTCGAACTTCCGTGGACGCACCTTTTTATTGTATGCTCTTGCTATTCTTCTTTGATATAATTGACCATGACATACTGCGGCCAATCGTTTTTCATCAATCAAGTTTAACTGTTCTAGACGGGTTTTGACCCATTCATTATCATCAATCTTTGCTTCGGCGATGATCCGAAGGGAAGGAATCTCAACTTCTGCAGGAATTACTGCTTCAGTGCCATATACCAACAAATAAGGAGTTGCTCCTACTGAAGTGCGCACAGTAGTGCGGTATCCCAATAATGCAAATGGTAATTTTTCATGCCATTGTCTTGAACCTTCTACCATTTTCCGAAGTATCTTCTTTATGTTTTTGTTGGCTGCCTCGACTGCTCCATTCGCCTTGGGCCGATATGGGTTAGAGTTGCGATGTGTAATCTTAAACTGTTGATATACTTCCTTCATTAATTTGCTGTTAAGATTAGCACCGTTATCTGTAATGATCACCTTTGGGATTCCGAATCGACATATGATATTTGAGTGGACAAAATTGACCACAGCTTTCTTGGTCACTGATTTGAATGTCTTGGCCTCAACCCATTTGGTAAAATAATCAATGGCTACCAGAATGAATCTGTGCCCATTGGATGCTGTCGGCTCAATTGGTCCAATCACATCCATGCCCCAGGCAACGAAGGGCCATAGTGCCGACATTGTGTGCAACTCGGATGGTGGAGAATGAATCAAATCTCCGTGTATCTGGCATTGATGACACTTGCGCACAAAACTGATACAATCTCGCTCCATGGTAAGCCAATAGTAACCAGCTCAGAGGATTTTCTTTGCCAACACATATCCGCTCATGTGGGGTCCGCAAACTCCCGAATGTACTTCAGACATGACAGCTGTAGCTTGTCTGGCATCTATGCATCTTAATAATCCAAGATCTGGTGTTCTTTTATACAAAACTCCTCCGCTTAAGAAGAATCCATTTGCCAATCGCCTAATGGTCCTCTTTTGATCTCCTGTGGCTTGTGCGGGATATATCCCCATCCTGATATACTCCTTGATGTCGTGGAACCATGGTTCACCATCAAATTCTTCTTCAACCATATTGCAATAAGCGTGCTGATCGTGGACTCGAATATGTAGGGGATCCACATAAGCTTTGTCTGGATGGTGCAACATTGATGCCAAAGTAGCCAATGCATCGACAACCTCATTATGAATCCTTGGAATATGCCGGAATTCCACTGATTGAAACCGCTGACAGAGATCATGTAGACATTGTCGGTATGGTATGAGCTTCAAGTCTCGGGTTTCTGATTCTCCTTGAATTTGATGTACCAAAAGATCTGAATCTCCCATGACTAAGATTTCTCGGATACCCATGTCTGCGGCTAGCCTTAATCCGAAAATACAAGCTTCATATTCAGCCATATTATTGGTACAATAAAATCACAGTTGAGCCGTAACAGGATAGTGATGCCCTATTTCAGAGATGATTACAGCTCCTATCCCGACTCCTTTCATGTTAGCGGCTCCATCAAAGAAAAGTTTCCAACCAGATTTTTCAATCTGTTCCATCTCATCGATGTGCATTATTTCTTCAGCAGGAAAATAGGTTTTCAATGGTTCGTATTCCTCATCGACCGGGTTTTCGGCTAAATGATCGGCTAGTGCTTGGGCCTTCATTGCAGTTCGAGTCACATAGATGATGTCAAATTCTGTTAGCAATATCTGCCACTTTGCAAGTCTTCCCGTTGGCATAGGCTTTTGAAAAATATATTTCAATGGATCCAGACGAGAAATAAGGTAAGTAGTGTAGGATGACAGGTAGTGTTTCAATTTCTGAGCTACCCATGTTAGGGCGCAACATGTCTTTTCCAGATGAGTATACTTAACCTCATAAGTTGTGAATTTCTTTCTAAGGTAGTAGATGGCCTGTTCTTTTCTGCCAGTGAGGTCATGTTGCCCCAATACACAACCAAATGAATTTTCCAAGACCGTCAAGTAAAGAATCAAAGGTCTTCCTGGCTATGGCGGGACCAACATGGGTGGGTTCGAGAAGTACCCTTTTATTTTGTCGAACGCTTCTTGACACTCATCGGTCCATTTGACCGCAACATCCTTTTTCAACAATTTGAAAATTGGCTCACAAGTTGTTGTGAGCTGAGCAATAAACCTGCTGATGTAATTTAACCTTCCCAACAAACTCATTACTTCAGTTTTGTTTCTTGGAGGTGGCAATTCTTGGATGGCTTTGATTTTTGATGGGTCTAGCTCGATGCCTCGCCGACTGACTATGAATCCCAGTAACTTTCCAGATGGAACTCCAAATGCGCATTTGGCAGGGTTAAGCTTGAGGTTGTACCTGCGAAGTCTTAAGAAGAATTTCCTTAAGTCCCCAACGTGGTCAGATTGATGCTTTGATTTTATGATCACATCGTCCACGTATACCTCAATCTCTTTGTGTATCATATCATGAAACACTGTGGTCATCGCTCTCATGTAGGTTGCTCCGGCGTTCTTCAAACCGAATGGCATTACCCGATAGCAATAAGTTCCCCATGGTGTGATGAATGCCGTCTTTTCTGCATCTTCTTCATCCATTAGAATTTGATGATACCCGGCATAACAATCCACGAAAGATCCTATATCATGCTTGGCACAATTGTCGATCAAAATATGGATATTGGGTAATGGAAAATTATCCTTTAGACTTGCTTTGTTGAGATTGCGGTAGTCGACGCATACTCTAATTTTGCCGTCTTTCTTTGGTACAGGAACAATATTAGTTAACCAAACAGGATATCGAGTGACTCGAATGACCTTTGCTTCCAATTGTTTGGTGATTTCTTCCTTAATTCTCACACTCATATCAGGCTTGAATTTTCTCAGCCTTTGCTTGACAGGAGGCACCGTTGGATCGGTGGGCAATTTATGAACCACTAAATCAGTGCTCAGGCCCGGCATGTCATCATATGACCATGCAAAAACATCTTTGAATTCTATGAGTGCTTTAATTAACTCTTCTCGGATCTTTGGTTCGAGATGGACACTTATTTTAGTTTTCCGGACATTACTCGTATCTCCTATATTGATGTCCTCGGTATCACTCAAGTTAGGTTTGGTTTTTTCCTCAAAGTGAATTAACTCTTTACTAATCTCTTCAAAATCCTCGTCTTCATCATATTCTGATTCATAATCACAATATATTTCTTGAATTAATATTTTGGAACCAGATTGATTTTTAAGACTGGGCTGAGGATTCATTATGCATGCCATATCACTAGAGCCAGCCTAAAAAGAACTGTACAGAAAAAAAAAAGAAAACTATCAGGAATGATAAGAAAAAGGAAACTGCTTTTTATTGGATGATGAAAGATAACAAGGTTTGCACACTTCAAACAAACTGTAAAATAAGCTTTGGGATTACAACCCTGAAGTAACCCAAACAAACTTGAAAGAAAATCAAAATAAACTACCAAGACTCCTTTCGAATGGGGAAAGGAGTAGCTTTCCAATTATTAAGCTTTGTTTCTGGCCCAACGAATTGAACTTCTGCGTTGCTACACCCTTCTCCACTTTCCAACATATTCACATCATTAAACAATTTCTCGAATCTTTCAATCAATTCCTCCTCAGGATCGACCCGGGATTTAGGAATTATTGTTATCGGGCGATTTTTAGCACCGGTCTTGACAAAAGACTTTGACAGATGTGGGACTGGTTTTGGGAGAACCCATGCCTTGTGTTTCAACTTTCTGGCCTTTTTCACATCATTTACAGTGGGTATGAACCCCAAACCGAATGTTCCCCAGTTCTCGGGGAGAGATACTGGTTGTATAATTCCTTGCAAAGATAAGCCCAGACCTTTGCCGGGTATAAAACCATTTTTTAACATTTCATAGGTTATCATGACTGATGCAGAGGATATCTTTGGATTTGGAAGGTATTTCCCCTCTGGAATTTTCTCTACCGACACTGTGTCGGACACTTGGTATACCCATGGTCCCTGGTCATTTTCTGTTCCTTCGACCGGTACAATGGTATTGCTGTGAGCATTTAAACTTTCTTCCCCATGCACAACTATTTCTTGATGATCCCATTCAAACTTGACAGCCTGATGTAGTGTTGATGGGACTGCTTTAGCAGCATGGATCCATGGTCGACCCAACAACAAGTTGTAAGAAATAGTTATGTCCAACACTTGAAATTCCATTGTGAATTCAACTGGCCCTATTGTTAGTTCCAACACTATGTCGCCAAATGAATCTCTGCTTCCACCGTCAAACCCCCGTACGCAGATACTATTTTTCTGGATCCTCTCCTCTTTAATTTTTAATTTGCTTAAAGTGGAGAGAGGGCAGATGTTTGCACTTGACCCATTGTCAACCAATACCCGGGTTACTACAGAGTTTTCACATTTCACGGTGAGGTAAAGAGCTCTGTTATGCTCGGTACCTTCCACAGGTAATTCATCATCAGCAAATGTAATTCTGTTTGTCTCAAAGATTCTGTTGGCTATTCTTCCCAAATGATTTACAGAGATTTTTTCAGGAACATGAGCCTTATTCAGGATTTTCATCAAAGCCAGACGGTGCTCCTCTGAATGGATTAGTAATGACAACAATGAAATTTGAGCAGGCGTCTTCTTCAATTGATCCACAACAGAATAGTCATGGAGTTTCATTTTTCTTAAAAACTCTTCCGCCTCTTCTTCCGTCACAGCTCTCTTTATTGGTGTTGGATTATTTTTAGTTTTTCTTAACTCTTCGGGCGTAAAACATCTTCCCGAACGAGTCAAGTCTTGCACCTCACACACTTCTTCATTGACTTCCTTTCCATTGTACATTACAGTCACCCGGTCATAGTTCCATAGGATGGCTTTGTTGTTGATGACTGGCAGCTGGGTTATAGGTGTGATAATAACCCGATCTGTACGGACTCCTTTCACGAATACAATGGGTTTGTTAGTAACCCCCGGTACTATTACTTTCGGCCTTTCTTGTTTTGTGGCAACTTTGCTTGATGATCCCTCCTCGACTATCATAGATGGTTCCTCACCATTTCTATTCTGCTTAGGTACCGGCTTCTCCTCTGTTAACTGCTTATCTAGCTTGGCTTCATGAGACTTGATCATCATGACAGTTTGTGATGGCTTCTTTGTCTCCCCATCAGCTTGTATGATTTCTATCATATTGGCCTCTTGATGGGATGGCATTGGTTTTCTATTGATATTGGGAGCTTCGAGGGTTTGAACCTCGATTTTATTAGTATCAATCAACTCTTGCATTGCATTTTTCAAATGCCAGCATTTCTCCGTATCATGGCCTGGTGTACCGGAGCAATATTCACAGCTAATGGTGTAATCCAGATTCTCTGGCGGAGGATTGGGTAGCTTGGATTGTATTGGTCTTAGCATGTCTAGCTGTCTCAGCCTGTGGAATAGACTAGTGTAAGACTCTCCCAATGGAGTGTAAGTTTTCTTTTTCTGTTCCCTTTCTCCCCTGAATGCTGGCCTAGGCCTGAAACCTGGTCCAGGATAGGCTCGTGGGTAAGTACTTGGTATGGCAGGAGCACGCCAATTAGTGTGAACAGGTGGCTGATTGTATGCTTGCGCATGGTTAATGGAAAAATGATGCTCCGAAGGGTGATAGTAGTGTTGGGATGAATCGTGGTGGTAAGTTGATTGGCGAGGTCGTTGTTGATTATAGTACGGCGATGAACCTCTTGGTCCTGACCAAATTCCTGAATCAACTACTGCTGCCTCCTCCCTCTTCTTTCTTCCGATTCCTCCTACCCCGCCTTGAATAGCTTGAATAGTCGCCTTAATTGCTGAATAGCTCATGATTTTATTGTCTTGAGGCCTTCTTCCACCATACCTCCCATCTTTACTACTTCGTTGAATGATTTACCTACCGCTGAAACCAAGTGGGCATAGTAAGTTGGTTCCAAGGCTTGGAGGAAGTAGTCTACCATTTCACTCTCCTTCATAGGAGGATCCACTCTTGCTGCATGTTCTCTCCACCGGAAACCGTACTCTCTGAAACTTTCATTGTGTTTCTTCTCAAATTTTGTCAAAGATAGTCGATCTGGGATGATTTCCAGATTGTATTGGAAATGGTATGCGAATGCCTGTGCTAGGTCATCCCAGGTGTACCATCTCCCATGGTCCTGGCGTGTATACCACTCCAAAGCTGATCCGCTTAGACTTTGACTGAAGTAAGCCATCAATAATTCATCCTTCCCCCCAGCTCCTCGCATCTTGCTACAGAAACCCCTTAAGTGGGCTACTGGGTCGCCGTGCCCGCTGTATAGGTCAAATTTGGGCATCTTGAAGCCAACTGGTAATTGTACATTGGGGAATAGGCACAAATCTTTGTATGCTACACTGACTTGCCCACCTAATCCTCGCATGTCTCTGAACGATTGTTCTAGACTCTTGACCTTCCTGATCATCTCTTCTTGTTCGGCATTTTTGGCTGGCTTGTCAATTTCGGTTGGGAGATCAAAACAAGGAGCAGTTGAATGGATCTCGGAGGCTTTGAGGGTGGGCTCCGGGGGGTAATATTGGTTGTCCTGGGCCTGGAATGTAGGCTCACTAGGAGATTTGTGGAATGTAGCCGGGGGAGGTGCTATGAAAACAGGAGTCATAGGTGGAGGAAAATATGGAACTGGTTTCGGAGGTGGAGACTGCGGTGTCTGAGAGGTGGTGCCTCGGTAATGCTGGTAAATGGGGAAATTTAGGGATAATTCAGTAGTAATATTATCCTGAGTTTGGGTCATTGATGGAGCAGGGTTAGTTGGGTAAGACGGGGGTAACTGTCCTGTAGACCAGGCTTGGTACATCTCAGCCATTTGCTGCTTGAGTTTGAACATCTCTTCTTTCATTTTTCCGACATCCATCTCCTCTAGCTCCATACCCGTGTCAACATCTGGGATAGACATACTTTCGGATATTGGTCCTTTTGATCTTGTGTGATAATGATAATATGCCAGTATACTCTTTAGAGAAACTAACTGCTTGAATTCTGGAAATGAACAAACTTGTTAGTTTTGAGAGTTTAACACATATATAATTACACGTTGAGATGTAATGCTCCTAGACAAATAATCCCTTTCTATTATGCATTTGCTCGGCTGCTTGTGTCGTCCCAGCTTTCTTGAAATTTTTATTGTTATTTGCTTTTAATTTTATTTATTATATATATCTATTATTGTGGTGGTCGAATCCTATAGATATTGCCTACGTATCATGCCCCCGCATGAATCAGACCTTGCGTAGTTCGGACATGAGGCAAACACTTTTATTCATTATACAAAGATGAACAGACATTACATTTGAAAACTTTGTAAGAAAATGGCTTGAAACACACACACTTAAATCAAAATAAAAGATACAATTCTTAACATCTCACAACGTGCCCCACTTTCCATTTGTGTTATAGATTATTAGATTTTTTGCTCAATGTGGGGCTTGACCTGGATGACCTCCCAGCGTACGATACATCCTTTCCAACTCCATTGCTAGATGACGGGCAAAAGTGGGTGCATGCTCTGTAAACCTTTCATAATCCATTCCTTGGCAATTTACGTAACTTTGAGAAGTGTAGACCGCCAGGTCGTGGATTTGTGCCCTGAAATCTTGGAGACGTTGGTCTTGGTTCTGCAATTGCTGCTGACGAGTGGTGGCTATATCTCTGACACGGTTTTCACGAACTAGAGCTGATTCTAATAGAGCTCGGAGTCTGGCCTGCTCTAATCTTGCATGCGCTCTTTCCCTATCGATGTCTGCTTGTTGATGTTCTCTGTTGCATCTTCTTGCCTCTTCTAGTTGTGCACGAAGCTGATCTTCTGATCATATCCAATGGTCTTTTTCCTTCTTGAATTGTGCCCTGTCTTCTTCGGATTGCCTTACTTGGCGTTCCTTATTAGATCTGGCCTCTTCGTTTAATTGTTGGATCCTTTCTTTTGCTTTGCTCAACGCCCTTTCGTTTTCCGCAAGAATGGAATCATAATCTTGCATTCTTTCAAAAAGATTGGCGATGGTTTTTTGATCCTTCCAGCTCCTCTTTGGTGTTTCAGAAACTCTTTTCATTTTTTGGAATCGAGCATGAAGATTTTCATTCTCACAAGCTAGACTCTTCTTCTCGCCTTCGGCTTCCTGTGCTTGCAAATCTTTCTCCAGACTGAGGCTTCTCAGATTTTCTTTTAGGGCATGGATAGTTGCTTTGTACCCTTTTTCCTTTTCTCCCCAGATCAACCGCTCTTGGATTTTATCGTTGAAGTTTTGAACATGGGGTCTTTTCGTTGGCCTTCTTAGCTCAGGTTCTGGTACATCATCCATGCGAGACCGTTTTTCAAACCACCTTGCATATCCAGGATTTATCTCACCCTTTGTAGTGTCTGGGACTTGAGTATCAATTTTCAAGTATCGACATCCATTCCACATCTGCTGAAGTAGAGCCTCGTGGATAGTGGCTTCTGGGTGTAATTCGATTACTTGCATACTCAAATCTTCATCATCAGGAACTACTTGATATCTCCCTAGTTGTCTTAGGACTCTTAGTGGCGCATACGGCTGAATGCTTCTCAATCCCAATAGTAGTAGATAACTATTTGAGGTTTACATGTGTATTACTTCCCTCATCGGGAGCCATCCCAAAGTTCATTCAATTTGATTTGTCGTTAAAGCCCTTAGATGAGATACCCATGCTTCTATCCCTTCTGGAGCCTGATAATTTTTTACTCTTTCCTCATAACTCTCAATGCAATTATCATTATTTGGCCCATACTGTATGATCTTGGGCTGTTGTTGGAGATGTTCAATCACCCACATTTGCAACAAAATTTTGCATCTTTAGAAGACTTTTGCTCCTGATTTACATAAAGTCAAAGCCCGATAAATGTCTGATAGAATGATGGGGACAAGGGTGTGATTTTCTTTAGTGGTGAGGATTTGCACAACTTTCGCGGTGCGAATATCAATTGTTCGCTCTTTGTTTGGGAAGACCATGACTCCTAGAAAAGCCACCATGAAGGCAAAGCGACGGTGAATCTGCCAAGTGTCTTTGTTTTGCTTGTTAGTAAGGCCTTTCTCATGAATTTCGAACCCATCTGACTTTCCGAACCTTGAATACAAAAAGTTGAAGGAACAACATCCATTGATGACATTGCTTTTCCTGATTTGACTGCTGATGTTCAGAAGACCGAAGAATCGATGTACCGAGGGAGCCTTTGTGAATATCAAGCTTTGATTTATTAGACTTCCATCAAAACCAGCATATCCAGCTATCTCCTCTAATGTAGGAGTAAGCTCGAAGTTAGAGAAACGAAAGACATTGTGAACAGGGTCCCAAAAAGTTACTAACGCCGCAATCAGATCATCACGGGGTTTAACTTTCATAATGTCCGTGAGATTTCCCAAATGCTTGACGACCCATTTTTGACCATTTTCGCCTAAATCATACCACCACATTTGAAGCTGAAATAGAAACTCTTCTGTATTCGTGGATGAGGGGTTTTGTGTGGTGCTCATTTTGTATCTGAAATTTAATTTAAAAAAGTCAAGACTCATTTTGAAAATATGCTTTAAAAAAAATCATTTTCAATTTTTTTTTTTCATTTATTAAATACCTTTATTTCAAGATTTAAGACTATATTTTTTTTTTGAAATTTTTAAAACAACCCACTTTATTCCTTGGTTCTCACCATGACTTCATTTAAGCTGGTCAACAAGCATGTTCGAGGCAAATGAATGCACAAGTAGCAAGTAGGATGCATCAGGATGGTCTTTTTGTTTCGGGTTCACCTGTCCTAGACAGACCCAACCCCTGTGTTGAGTCTCCAAGGCCAAATGTACATGATGCAAATAGACGTTCCTACTAGGGATCCGGTACATGGCTGAGTTATTCTAGGTAAAAAAACCTGAGGTTGATTGTTCTAAACCTGCCTGACCCAAACGGACAGTTTGAGCCGAAGCGGGGGCAACGTACCGGAAGCACGAAAGTCTATCCGGCCTAGTTACTTGTCCCAACTCTGTCTTATTTGGTATGACTTTAACAGAAAGGTGGGCCACGCGCACGTGTACACCATAAATTTAGAAGACTCAGAAAGAAGGGGGTTTCGTAGCAGTTGTATATATTCACAATTCAAATAATATTAAAGCGATAAAAAAACATTTAGCATGTTAAGCATATAAACAGTTGAAAATCATATAGTAAATAAAGTCAATTATCGCAGTTACTTTAAGCTCGAATTCTTTAAACCCTGAACCAGAGATTCTGGGTTCGTTCCCCAGCAGAGTCGCTAGAGCTGTCGCGCCTCCTTTTTACCGCGCCCGCGGGGCGCGTGGGGAGTTTTCTCCAATTGAAGGACAGTCGAAACGGGATTTTTTAATTATTTCAGAGTCGCCACCTGGAAATTTTAAGGCGTCCCAAGTCACCGGTTCTAATCCCTGAATCGAGGAGAATATGACTCTGTTTGTTATTCTGCGAACCAGAAATCCTGAGTAAGGAATTCTGTTAATCCGGAAGAAGGTATTAGGCATTTCCGAATTCCGTGGTTCTAGCACGGTCGCTTAACTGCCTTTATTCTTGGCTCAATTATCTTGATTTTACTAAATACGTTTTTATTGCATGATTTTATTACCGCTTTTACTTATTGTTTACAATTATATAAACGAATTACGCGTACGTATATTCGTATTATATACCTTTTATAATTACCGGGGATCGTGCCACGCGTACGTGTACACAATAAAATTTGACCATATTATTTCCTTTATTACAAATTCATATGTGCGTGATTTAAAATAAAATTATGAACGTCATCACCCTTATATTTAGACAATGAACTGCATGTCTCGTGTTATATGAAATTATTTTAATATCCTTGGAAAAATCCTTTTCTTAAATATTCGCTCGAAATTGCGCGTACGCATAATCCGAATTTGCTTTTTTTTAAAAAATATAATCAGGGTACGCGAACGCATCCCTAATCGCGCAAAATTTTTGTAATGGTATTATGAATTTTATACAAATTGTTTATTATATTCATACATTTTTATGTGAAAATCATGAGAACTCCCATTTTAGAGGCCTTTAAATTCTTTGAAAAGAATTTACAATCTATTAAATATTTCCAGCCGATTATATTTCTACATATGAATTATATTCTTCCGAGCCATTCAAAGAATTAGGAGTAAAATAATCAAAGTATGATTAAGAATACCATTTTTTTCGTAAATACAATATATATGTACACCCAAAAATGTATTGCATATAAAACTAAAAATGATTTATAAAGGGAATATTTTTGAAGAATTTTTATTATTTTGATTTAATACAAATTCTATTTCTGCTTACCATTGATATAAAATATTGCAGTTCGTGTTTATACATCTCATCTCATTCTCATATATTTATTTTTAATCTAATAGGCGAAATTATTTTAATTAATTTGTTTACGGTGGTAGATAAGCATCAAGTTGATAAGAAAGGGAATTATTATGCAAATTGATTCAATAATATTACCTTACATGCAACCTAACTGTATGTTGTAAACATCGTAACAAACTATATTATATCACCTTTCGCCAATGGTTATACACACATCTATAAAAATACCACCAATACCATCTTAACCTTATCTAACAACAGAAGTTAGTAATGTAGCTTCTTGATATTTCTACATTATTCTTTACTTAGCTAACAACACTATAAAATTTAAATAATGGCCAACTTTACGCCATGTTTCCTACCTTGATAGTTCAAATATGACTAAATTAATGAGATTTCGGAATGGCTAACGTTATTACAAAAGCTTTATACGAATTTCAAAATAATACAATTAACTCATAGCTATCAAATTGAATTAACATGAAACAAAAAATGAAATTTAAACTAATGAACTTGGACAAATGGAAAACAGAATTGCAATTCAAACTTCATTGATTTGTCATGCTGAATCTCTTTCCAACATAGAATTTAAAAGATAAGTACCTGAAAATGAAGGTAGAAGAAGTAAATTTCAGCAGTAGCAGCAGTAACAAAATATTGGTAGAATATCAATACTTCCACAGATTTGAGCAATAATAAGACCCAAGGAACCCAGATGCACAGTAACAGTATTTTTAAAGAGGATTCAGATTTTAACTGAACAGTGGAATCAAATAAATTTGAACAGATTCAACGAAAGAACAATATTTCAGATTTCAGTTTCTTTTCTGTTTCAAATTCCCATTTATGATTTTTCTACTTGATTTTCTGCTTGATTTTCCACACTCAAATTTATCCTTTCCCTCTCTAAAAAAAACTCTCACTGAAGACTGGTAGTCCTAAAATCTTTGTCTGAAAACTAATTTCTCTTTCTCTCCAATTCCTTCTTAAAATCTGATCTTTTCTTCTAAATCAGATTTTTCTTTCTCTCATTCCTTTCTGTCTGAAAGCTCCCCTTTTTTTTATCTCCTTTTAAAATCTGATCCCTCCTCAAATTTCAAGTCCCTGTACTTATACAGGTCTGGTCCTATATCCTTTAGTGCTTCTTGGACCCTCTTCTTCTTTTAAAATCAAAAAGTTCCATTAAAAACTGCTTTTGAATAATTCAAATGATCCTATCCTGATTTTAAGCAGCCCCATTATCCCTTGTTTCCCATTATCACTTTAAATAATAGCCAATAACTGTCCAGTTTCAGCCCATTGTGCTATCATATTTCCCTCACTATTCTGTCCCAGAAATACCCTCAGAAATCCTACTGTGATTGCTATTATTACTGCTGTCAAACTTAAAATCTAACAATACAGATTTTTAAAATCTGTTCTAACCTGATTGTTAATCTGATTTAAGACAGCTACAACCAATCCTAAAGTTTTGGACTGAATCCTAACTAAGAATGTAACCTTCTAACACAATTACATCTAATCAACATTTGTAAACTTGAATTCAAAAATAACATTACAACACTATTATACTGAATTCAGCCTAATAATTCAACTGCATTTCAACATTGGACTAAAATCAAACACACACAGGAGCATTGTCAATATACTGACAATGCCCTGTTCAGAAAACAACATATACACAGCATTCATTTGAATTTACTGATTTGCAAACAAACATGATTTAATTGACGAGTATTAATCAGTTGACTATTTACAACATTTGTCCATAATTAGTCTAAAACAAAAGAAACAGACTGTTTCAATCAGCATTTTCAGAAATGAGAATTCATAATATAACTAATCGACGAACTTAATCGAGTCGATTACTCACATTGTAAATAATCACAACCAACAGAAACAGTTTCATATTTTGATCATATAGACGGGTATGAGACAAAAATGACAGAATTAAATCAAACAAAAATATGAAAAATTAACAGGCTATTAAAACAAACAAAATACATGCAGAATACAAAAGAAATAGAAAAGTACCTCTGAATCTTTCAATTTTAACCGGACTCGAACTCAACTTGGATTTGGACTTTGTTTGAAATCAAACAGACCTTAGTCGAAGTATTTTCCACTGAAAATACTTTGACTAAGGTCGATTAAACCTCAATCTTTATTTAATTTGGGCAGAATCCAAAAGTCTGGTATTTCTAGGGTTCCTGAAGGTTCGATTTGGGACTTAACCATTTCTGGTCACATTCGAGGGGAACCAAATACGACACAAGGGTGAGGGAAGCCTAGGGGTCATTTGGTGTCAGTTTAGAACAAATCTAGGTAAGTCCTTGTTTGGTTCGAACCTTCAAAAGAAGATTCGAAGAGTTCTGAGAGGATTCGAACCAAACAAACAACAGATCCATACCTACGGTGGTTAGGGGAAGCTATGGTGTCGATTTTGGGATGTTAGGTTTAGATCTGAGTTTGGCTCGAATCTTCAAATGAAGATTCGAGAACCTTTAGGAAGATTCGAGCCAAGAGGCTAACATATTCGGATAGAGGGTGTTCAGGGGGTTCTGGGGTGTTAAGGTGGTGACCGGCGGCGTTGATGCCATCGGGTTTCAGGCGATGAGATCCTAGGGCGTCTAGGGTTAGGGGTGGGTTTCGGAAGATGATGATGAACAGTGGAGAGGGGGGTGTTAAGTTAGGGGGCCGGGGTAGGGGTTTGGGCTTATATAGGGACGGGGTGGGTTGATGCTGACCGTTAGATCTAGTAGGATGAAAGGTCAGGATTTATCCACTTAACCAAACGATGTCGTTTGGTTTAAGCTGGGGGGACGGGTTGAACCGGGTATCGGATCGGGTAATGATTACGGGTTAGGTTCGTGGGATCTCAGCCGTTGGTTGGCTTTGATCCAACAGTCACTGATAAGCTACGACCAAACACTGTCGTTTTGACTCGTTTGAATAAGACCGGATCTGGGCTGCTTGGATTGGGCTGAGGGGGGTAACTTGGTTTTGGGCCTGGATTTTAATCCAGGTCCGATATTTTTTCTTATTTTTCAATTTATTTCATTTTTCTAATTTAAATTTCTAATTTTAATTATAAAACAATTTTAACTTCTAAACAATATTAATCACTTCATAACAACTATTCAACATACAGATAAAACATTAATCACACAGTGGAATATTAAAAATAGAACAAAAATGCATATTTTTTTGTGATTTTATTTTGAATCAATGCATAATTAAATCCTAGATATGCATGCAACATATATTTTTATTTTTATTTTCATTTTGTTATGACAAAGTAAACATTTACGGACATAAAACAAATATTTAACAAACATCACGCAAATTCAAAATTACACAGTAAAAGAAATTTATTTTATTTTTGATTTATTTGGGAGTAATCCTCATATTGGGCAAAAATCACGTGCTTACAACATGAAGGCTAATTTTTAGAAGAAATATCGCACTAAGGAATTGCATGATTTAATGTGGATGGTTGCAACTGCGCACCAGCAGTGCAAATTCAGGAGGCGCATGAAAGTGATCCGGCAGTTAGACGAAAGAGCCTATAATTCGCTTATGGGACATGAGCTTCGCAAGTGGACATTGCATGCTGATGTTGAAAGACGATGGGGAACCCTGACTACAAATGTGTCAGATCCATTCACTGGCTTATTGAAGTCTACACGTGGATTGCCTATCACTGCCATGGTCCGGATGACATTCAAACAGATGGCGGAGAGGTTTGTTGAAAGGCATAGAGCTGCATCGGAATTGATGAACAAAGGTGTTCAATTTATGCCAATACCGATAAGAAGATTTGAGAAATACAGGAGGTGAGCACATTAGCGTTCATATTTATAGTATGATCACGACCGGGGTGTTTTGGAAGTCCACACCGCTATCCATGGACACTGAAGGAATAATCTATACACCGTGAATGAAGCCATCAGGTTGTGTTCATGTTGGAAATGGACCATCTACCACATGCCATGTGCACATGCCATGAAGTGCTTTCAACAAGCTAGTTTAGGGGCAACCAACTATGTTGATAGACAATGCAGTGTTGCTGCATATGTAAACACATATAGTGGGCAGTTGCAGCCATTGGGTGTTAAGCATTATTGGCCGCCTGAACAATTTAAAATGTTGTGTAATAAGGACTATTTGCGCAAGCCGCAAGTGCAAAAGAGAATGCATATACAGAACCGAATGGATGTTGGTGATATCGTTTATGCGTGTAAATATGGCATATGCTCACAAACAGGACACGATCATCGTAAATGTCCTTCAGCTGATTTGGGTGGCGGTGGTAATTCAGCTTCGGGTGCAAGTTCATCTAATGTACCTAACTATAAAGGATACACCTAGTGTTGTTTTCATAATTTTTTTTGTAATTAGTGTCGGTACTTGTTTATGTTGTAAGATGTATCAAATAAAATTATATTCCACAGCCTTGTTACATCTTATTATCTAACATGACCTTTTGAATTGGGATGCTGATATGATAGTTCCAACATTTAACTTATTGGTGTTAGTAAAGAAGACCAATATGAAGATTGAAATTTCATAACATAATACTTCAAGAGAAAAAAGCACAACAACCATAACTAAAGCAACATACATGAAAATAAAAGATAATAAAAGGATAAATCAAGACAAACACATCCTAGTACCAAGTAAAAAATGAATTAGTACAAATAGGATATCTGTCTCCCTTCACATCCACATTGAAGATAGCACGCAGTGGTGAAACATCAATCAACATAAATTTGACGATGAAACCTTGACTGATAAAATTCTCCAACAAAACAAGTCTCCAGCCTACCTTGAACCTTCTTTGATTACCAACACTCATATTTACATACCACTTTTTGCCACGATGGTGAAGATACGCGTGTTCTAATATTGGAGGAAGATGCTTGCAGATTTTTCTTGGAATATACTTTTTTTTTTAAAAACATTACTATTAAGTTACGGAAAATATGAAACTGAATAAAGATATACAATACTGATGTATATATATTTTCTGGAGTTAAGGTATAACAAATAAAAGTATTTTATGTTAAAGAAATAAAGTTTAATGAACATAATAATTTACCAGATCATTGTCGTCAACACATGAATTAGTCATAACCACTTCAAATGTTGGAGTATTCTCTTCTTCATTATCACTACTAGTAGAAGAGTAAGCATCACTGCTAGTAGAAGAGTATGATAAGGCTCGTTTGGTAGAGGAAGAGTTATCCGTAGTTTAGGGTTGAATTTGTGAGTGTGTTTTATGTTTTGAGTATGTGACTATATATATAAGGACACACAGAACATATTGCGGTTAAATATTACATTTTGTGTGAATATATATAGCACAGTTAAATACTATGTTTTGTGTGTTGTCTTGTCGGTTTGAAAAGTTGACCGACTGCGAAAAAGCTATTTCGCTTCAGAAAAAGTCAATATGTATAGCGCGGTTAAATACTACATTTTCTGTGTTTTCTTGTCGGTCTAAAAAGCCGACCGACTGCGAAAAAGGTGTTTCATTTCAGAAAAAGTCAATATGTATAGCGCGGTTAAATACTACGTTTTGTGTGTTTTCTTGTCGTTCTAAAAAGCTGACCGACTGTGAAAAGGTTGTTTAGTATCAGAAAGAATCTTTAACACGCCAAGCATATCACGGTTAAATACAACGTTTTCTGTGTTGCCTTGCCTATAAATAACGGCCGCATTCTAGTTATTTTCTGCATTTAACAATAGTCAATAGCAAGTATTTCCATAAAAGTAAGGTTTTTTACGCTTTAACAAATGTCTGAACCCCTTTATGTACCAAGGTGCGAGTGCGGCAAAAAATGCATGATGAACCACTGTTGGGATGATGGTGAAACTGGACGCTGGTACTGGATGTGTATGAACAAGTTTTATAGGGTTCCCAATGAACCTATTTGTAATTTTGAGGTATGGATTGATGAACCCTGTCAGCAGGAATACTACAAAGAAAAGTTGCAATATCTTCATTATTTGACCAGAAAACAGTGGGATTATGAACGACAATACAAACGAGAAGTTGCGTAGTTGAAGGAGAAACTCAAAGAGGTGGAAGAAGAAAAATATAAGCTGGAAGAAAAAATAAGCTGGAAGAAAAATTTAAGTGGTTGGAGCAGAGAATACTAGGCGGTGGTGACTAAACAATGACATGTACGTGTTGAGCATAGTAGTGTATCTTCATGTTTCCTGTGTCATGTGTTTTCATTAGTTGTATTGAATTTAAGTTATGTTACATTTCTATATTTGTGTTTGTATTGTAGTATTAAAATAAAGAAGAAGCGTGGTAATAAAAACATAATGCGCATATTATGTAAGCATAAAATATTGTTGTTATTATTTACATAATTTATTATTTACATAAAATACAAAAAAAGAAAATCAATGAGTCTCACATCCCTTGTACTTCGATGCAGCCGCTGGCTTGAGGCGCATCCCCTTCCGTCCGGATACACCATCAGGATCATCCTCATCACGTCGCCTCTTTATATGAAGATGCGTTGTAGCATGATAGTCAGTTGGGCTGGTATGGTCGGTAAAAGGGATCGTCGGTCCAACAACAACCTATAAAACAATAAATAAGCTCAGTATATGAAAATGTATATTAGTAATGTATGTGTTAAGTCAAAAACATTTCCTTACCATGGTCTTGTTGAGCTCCTGAATATAAGCATCAATGGTGTCCTCAGCATCGCACAAAGTGGCATCCGTGACGGGTTGGGATGAAGCCCTAATAAGAAAACTAAAAATTAATTTATGGCGAATCAATGAGAAGAAAAACAAATTAAAATATAATAGTAATACAAACATACCTGCGCCTGTGATAGATCCACAGCACCCGACGACGATGAGCCAAACCTCAACCTGCGCCCACCATCCACGTCTCGGGTCCGCCGATCCTCAGCTGCGGTCGATGAGCCTGAAAAGAATTGATCCCAATCTCCGGTGAAGCTCGTGCCTGTAATCAACAATGACTCTGACGGGGTCACATGCGATGCTGCCAGCAACAGGTGAAGGCTGTACGACGACATGCTGCTGGGATGCTCGTCTGGCTGAGGAATGTCACCCGGTAGATCAGCTCCAACCTCCTCATCAGGTGCCTCAATGCCCCCTTGCTGGGGACCAGCTTCTCGCCGGCTCCCACGACCCCGTGGGGCACCCCTATCTCGTGGGACAGCTCTGCCTCGTGGGACAACCCTGCCTCGTCCCCGTCCCCTCAGGTGTGCGACAGGCCTACCCCGATGGTAGTGCTATGGCACCACATAATCAGGGTCGTGACCTAAGCGCTCACCTTCTTTGGCTCGTTGTAGTGTCCGGACAGCCAGCTCTATCACCTGCCGGCCATACTCCTGCAAAGCGACTGCAGGATCGCCGACATGCTGCTACATTTGCAGTACCAACTGGTAGAATAAATGTATATCAATAGCCTGCACAACATGTAAAATATTAATTATAAAACGCTATATCACAGTTATAAATAAGAATACCAAATAACATACCAGTGCCTCGTGCCTCCCGGTTGTGATGACCCAAAAGGTCATCAATTATTTTTAAAATAAATTCTGCATTCTAAGGCCTTAAAAACCTCTTTTAGCATCACCTCAATTTGCGTGCATAATCCGGGCGCGTATCCAGAAAGCTTATATGTGAAAATCTGTGAAAAATAATAAATTTTGACTATAAAATGAATTAATTTGTCTTCGGTCAACGTTTTGGGCAAATAGACACGGAACCGTGATTTGATAGTCCCGGAGGGTCTGTAGGAAAATATGGGACTTGGGCGTATGCCCGAAATCGAATTCCGAGGTCCCAAGCCCGAGAAATGAATTTTTTAAAGAAAATTATTTTCTCAAATTGTTTAAAGGATTTGGAAATGAATTTTGATTAGAACATATTGGTATTGGGCCCGTATTTTGGTTCTGGTTCCTGGTACAGGTCTTATATGTGATTTAAGATATTTCTGTGAAGTTTGGTAAGAAACGGAATCCGTTTGACGGGATTCAGACCTTAAATGCAAAATTTGATGTTTTAAGAAGTTGTGGAATATTTCATTGATTTTGAGGTTTAATTCATTATTTAAGGGGTTAATTGGGTGATTTGATCGCACGGATAAGTTCATATGATGTTTTTGAATTGTACATATATTTTGGTTTGGAGCCCCCAGGTCTCGAGTGTGTTTTGGATGTGTTTCGGAAGGTTTTTTGAACTCAAAAAGTTGCAGGTTTTTGTTGTTCAGTGCCCAGGGATTTTTCTCTTCGCGTTCGCGTGGGCACACTTGCGAACGCGTAGGGAAAATCTCCTAGGTGCCAAATTTCATCTTCGCGAACTTGAAGCTGGTGACGCGAATGCGAGGCTAAAAGGGGGGATAACCTTCGCGAACGTGACCCAGCACACGCGAACGCGATGGCTTATGAGCCTGGGCAGGCGGAGGGGTATTATTCCTACGCGAACGCGACCACTTGGACGCAAACACGAAGGCTCGAGGATTTACTTCTCCACAAACGCGAGCCGATTATCGCGAACGCGAAGGTCTGTCAGGCCTAACTGATCGCGAACGCGTTGAGCTTATCGCGAACGCGAAGACCAATTTCGCCCAGTTAATTTAAGTTTCAAAAATAGAATGCATTACGGGAATTCCTCCATTTTTCATAAACTTCATCTTCTCCACACCTCTTGGCGCGATTTTTGAAGGGGAACTTCACCATAGCTTCATAGGTATGTAATCCTAAGCTCGTTTTCTTCCATTTTTATCAACACCCACTAGATTTCTAGGCCTAAAACATGAGATTAAGGGTAGAAAATTAGGGATTTGGGTAGAGTTAGGGCTTTTTGATTATTTGGGAATTTGACCTCATTTTGGAGTAGAATTTCAAAACAAATTATATATTCAGCCTCGTGGGTGAATGGGTGATCGAGTTTTAGTCCGAACCTCGTGTTTTAACCATGCGGGCCCGGGGTCAATTTTTGACTTTTGGGAAGAATGATAGGAAAGCTATAATTAAGCATTAGAATTGGATTGTTTTGCGTTTATTGATGTTACTAAGTCGATTATGTCTAGATACAATTGATTTGGAGCTAAATTCAAAAGGAAAGGCGGTGTTTGAGGCTTGAGTTGACCGTGGAAGTTCGAGGTAAGTGTTTGGTCTAACCTTAGCTTGAGGGATTAGGAGTTGTGTCCCATTTTCTATTTGCTTCTTATTGAGTACGACGTATAGGCATGGTGACGAGTATCTATACGTTGGTGTCGAGCATGACCGTGAGTCTTAACTTGCAATTGTTCGTGTTCTTAAATGATCCTACGGATGCTTTAATTGATGATTCTCGATATTGAGCAAGGATTAAGTTTGTTTTCGTGGAAACTAATTGTGATTGAGTATTGATGTTAGCTGAGATGAGTAGAAGTTGGGTTAAGATTGGTTATAGCTGTTTCTCCCTTGCCGGGACGTATTTATTTTTACTGTCGAATCCCTTGCCAGGATAGTGTAGTTTATTGTTGATCCATTATCGGGACTCTTGGTATGGTTGTTGTTAAAGGTATATAAATATATATGGATCGGGTTGCACGCCACAACAATATTATATGTGGATCGAGTTGCACGCCGCAACAATGCTATATGTGGATCGAGTTGCACGTCGCAACAATATTATATATGGATCGGGTTGTATGCCACAACAATGTTATATGTGGATCGGGTTGCACGCCGCAACAGTGTTGAATGATAGGGATCGGGTTGCGCGCCGCAACAGTGTTATTATTGTTTTGTTGTTGTAGATCTTGGATGGTTCTCTCATATTTTTCTTAAGTTTTTGCTAGAGTTGGTATTTTCCCCGTAGCATGTACCCCCTCCCATGTTAATTGTTTATTTATGTTTATTTTCCGGTGTATATAATATAACTACACATGTTTATCTGGAGTGTGGTCCTATCCTTGTCAGTACCTCACCGGGGTTAGGCTAGGTACTTACCAGCACATGGGATCGGTTGTGCTGATGCTACACTCTACACTATGTACAGATCCCGGAGCAGCTTTAGGACAGTAGCACTTGGGGAGCCTGCCTTTCAGTCCAGCCAGAGATCCTGAGGTAGTCCTGCAGGCATCTGCAGGCCCGGTGTTCTCTTCTACTTTACTATGTACTCTATTTTCATTAGACTTCGAGAATTGTATTTCTTTCAGACATTTATATGTAGTACTCATAGACAGTCCGTGAATATTGTGACACCAGATTCTAAGTAGAGGAGTATATTGACATCGTAGTATTGGCTTGGTAATGTTTTTAGCTGTTTAAGTCTTCCGCTTGTTCTATTTATCGTTGATATTTAAGTATTGATTATCTGTTAACTTAAATTGTTAAAAAGAATTAAAATAAAAGATTTAGTAATTCCTACATTCTGCGGCTTGCCTAGCTTCTACAAGTAGGGGCCATCACGACTCCCGAAGGTGGGAAATCTGGGTCATGACAAGTTGGTATCAGAGCTCTAGGTTAAATAAGTCTCACAATTTATGGACAAGCTTAGTAGAGTATGAGGGATTGGTACGGAGACGTCTGTATTTATTCCCTAGAGGATACAGTGTTAGGAAACATTCCACATTTATTCTTTCATGTCATGCAGATTGGTTTCTCAATGCTAATTGAAATTCAACTTTATTATTTCGCAGATGGCGAGAACACACGCTTCCTCATCCAGTGACCAGCAGCCCGAGCCCCCAGCAGTAGCTCCCATAAGTGGCAGAGGGCGAGGGCGAGGTAGGAGTAGAGCTCATCCCAGGGTAGCATCACCCGCAGAGGAGCCTCAGGTTGACTTTGATTATGAGGTTTCGGCCCCAGCAGTTCCGGTGGTCCCAGCTTAGGTCCCAGAGGGGTTTATTGCTACCCCAATACTTCAGGATGCTCTGGTCTGTCTAGTGGGCCTTATGGAGAGTGTCACCCGAGCAGACTTGCTTCTTGTAGCACCAGTCGTCTCTCAAGCTGGAGGAGGAGCCCAGACTCCTACTACTCACACTCCGGAGTAGATGGCTCCCTAGTTTTAGACTCCAACGGATCATCTAGTTGGAGCAATTTAGCCGGGTGTGGTAGCTCAGACTGGCAACGGAGCAACCATGTCTGCCGATGCTTTGTGGAGATTGGACAGGTTCACCAAGCTCTTCACTACTACTTTCAGCGGTTCATCTTCTGAGGATCCCCAGGATTATCTAGACAGTTGTCACGAGGTTCTCAGGAACATGGGGATAGTTGAGACCAATGGGGTCGATTTTGCTACTTTTCGCTTGTCGGGACCCGCTAAGATTTGGTGGAGGGATTTCTATTTGGCTAGACTAGCCGGATTTCCAGCTTTGACTTGGGAGCAGTTTACTCAGCTATTTCTGGAGAAGTTTCTCTCCATCACTTAGAGAAAGGCCTATCAGAGGCAGTTTGAGCACCTCCAGCAGGGTTCCATGACTGTTACCTAGTATGAGACCAGATTCATCAACATGGCTCGTCATGGTCTTGTCATACTTCCCACCGAGAGAGAGAGGGTGAGGAGGTTTATTGATGGACTTATTCAGCCGATTCGTTTTCAGATGGCTAGGGAGATAGGGGTGAGATTACTTTCTAGGAGGCGGCCAATGTGGCCAGGAGAGTGGAGATGGTTCTGTCGCAGGGAGGTGGTCATGGGTCAGACAAGAGGCCCCATCATTCAGGCAGATTCAGTGGTGCCTCGTCAGGAGGCAGGGATTTGTATAGTAGAGGCCATCATCCTAGGCCCTTTTAGTCAGCACTTCAAGTTTCTCATGGTGCTTTAGGTGGTCGTGGTTCTCACATACAGTACTCTGATTAGCAGTCCTACAGTGCACCACCAGCTCCTATCAGTGCACTACCACTCCAGAGTTTTCGGGGTGGTCATTCAGGTCGCCAGGGTCAGTCTCAGTTTCCTCAACCACAACACTCAGGTGGATGTTGTGAGTGTGGTGAGTATGGTCATATCAGAAGGAGTTATCCGAGATTGGTGAGTACTCAGTCGCAACAGTAGGGTTCCCGTACTATGGTTCAGGAACCATGTGTTCTATAGCCCACCCAGCCAGCTAGAGGTGGGGGTAGAGGTGCTAGAGGTGGAGCTCCAACTGCTAGAAGTGGAGGCCAACCAGCTACAGGCCATCCCAGAGAGGTAGTCCAGGGTGGTGGGGCCTAGCCCCGATGTTATGCTCTTCCATCCAGGCCTGAGGCTGAGGCTTTCAATGCAGTTATCATAGGTACGGTTCTGGTTTGTGGCAGAGATACTTCTGTTTTATTTGTTCTAGGGTCTACATACTCCTATGTGTCATCTTATTCTACGTCGTATCTGGTCATGCGTAGTGATTCCTTGAGTGCCCATGTATATATGTGTCTACATCGGTGGGTAATTCTATTGTGGTAGATCGAGTCCATCACTCTTGTATAGTCGTGATTGGGGGTCTTGAGACTCGTGTAGATTTGTTGCTTTTGGACATGGTTGATTTCGATGTTATATTGGGGATGGACTAGTTATCACCTTACCACGCTATCTTGGACTATCATGCCAAGACTGTGACCTTGGCCTTGCCGGGTTTACCTCGTTTAGAGTGGAGTGGCACTCCTGGCCATTCTATCCATAGTGTTATATCTTATGTGAAGGCTCGGCATATGGTCGAGAAGGGGTGTTTGGCCTATCTGGCATATGTTCGTGATTCTAGTGCTGAGATTCCTTTTATTGATTATGTGCCCATTGTTTGTGAGTTCCGGAGGTATTCTCTTCAGACCTACCTGGTATGCCACCCAACAGGGATATTGATTTTTGCATTGATTTGGCTCCAGGCACTCAACCCATTTCTATCCCGCCGTATCATATGGCCCCGCCTAAGTTGAAAGAGTTGAAAGAGCAGTTGCAAGACTTGCTTGACAAGGGTTTCATTAGACCCAGTGTATCGCCTTGGGGTGCGCCGAGGTGCGCAAGTATTGTTTGTTAAGAAGAAGGATGGGTCGATGAGAATGTGTATTGATTATCGGCAGTTAAACAAGGTTACAATTAAGAATAAGTATCCATTGCCGAGGATTGATGATTTATTTGATCAGCTCCAGGGTGCCAAGGTATTTTTGAAGATTGACTTGTGATCTGGCTACCATCAGTTGAGGATTAGGGCATCCGATGTCCCTAAGACATCTTTCCGCACTTGGTACGAGCATTATGAGTTCTTGGTAATGTCATTCGGGTTGATAAATTCCCTAGTAGCTTTTATGGATTTGATGAACCGAGTGTTCAGACCTTATTTGGACTCGTGTAGTCTTCATTGATGATATTTTGATTTATTCTCATAGCCGGGAGGAGCACGAGCATCATCTTAGAGTGGTTCTTCAAACCTTGAGGGACAGTCAGTTATATGCTAAGTTCTTAAAGTGTGAGTTCTGGTTGAGTTTAGTTGCATTCCTGGGTCATGTTGTATCAGCAGAGGGTATTCAGGTTGATTCGAAGAAGATTGAGGTAGTCAAGAACTGGCCTAGACCAGCATCAACTACAGAGATTCGGAGTTTCTTGGGATTGGCAGGCTACTATCGTCGGTTCGTGGAGGGGTTCTCATCTATCGCTGCCCCGATGACCAGGTTGACCCAAAAGGGTGCCCAGTTCATATGGTCGGACGAATGTGAGGCGAGCTTTCAGAAGCTCAAGACAGCTCTGACTACGGGACCAGTGTTGGTTTTGCCCACAGGTTCAGGGCCCTATACAGTTTATTGTGATGCATCTCGTATTGGACTTGGTGCAGTGTTGATGTAGGATGGAAAGGTCATTGCCTGTGCTTTGCGGCAGTTGAAGATTCATGAGGAGAACTATTTGGTTCATGATTTGGAGTTGGCAGCCATTGTTCATGCCTTGAATATTTGGAGGCATTATCTGTATGGTGTGACATGTGAGGTGTTCACGGATCACATGAGTCTTCAGTATTTGTTCAAGCAAAAGGAGTTGAATTTGAGGCAGAGGAGGTGGTTGGAGTTGTTGAAAGACTATGATATCACCATCTTATATCATTCGGGAAAGGCCAATGTGGTAGCCGATGCTTTGAGTAGGAAATCAGCTAGTATGGGCAGTCTTGCTTATATTCCGGTCGGTGAGAGACCGCTTACTTTGGTTGTTTAGGGTTTGGCCAATCAGTTCTTGAGGTTGGATGTTTTTGAGCCCAGCTGTGTGTTAGCTTACATAGTCGCTCATTTTTTGTTATTGGAGCGTATCTGTGAGAGGCAGTATGATGATCCCCATTTGTGTGTCCTTAGAGACATGGTGCAATACGGAGGTGCCAAGTAGGTTACCTTAGGTGATGATGGAGTTTTGAGATTGCAGGGTCGAGTTTGTGTGCCTAATGTGGATGGTCTTCGAGAGTTGATTTTAGAAGAGGCCCATAGCTCCCAGTACTCTATTCATCCGGGCGCCGTGAAGATGTATCAGGATTTTCGGTAGCATTATTGGTGGCGGAGAATGAAGAAAGATATCGTTGCATATGTGGCTCGGTGTTTGAATTGTCAGCAGGTTAAGTATGAGCATTAGAGGCCTGGTGGTTTGTTCCAGAAGATTGAGATTCCTGAGTGGAAGTGGGAGCGGATCACTATGGACTTCATTGTTGGACTCCCACGGACTCAGAGGAAGTTCGATGTAGTGTGGGTTATTCTCAATAGGCTGACTAAGTCAGCGCATTTCATTCTTGTGGCAGTCTCCTATTCTTCCGAGAGGTTAGCTGAGATCTATATCCGGGAGATTGTTTGTGTTCATGGTGTGCCCGAGTCTATCATTTCGGACCGAGGTACGCAGTTTACCTCGCATTTCTGGAGAGCAGTTCAGCAAGAGTTGGGCATACGGGTTGAGTTGAGCACAATATTTCATCCTTAGACGGACGGGCAGTCCGAGCGGACTATTCATATTTTGGAGGATATGCTCCGAGCTTGTGTCATTGACTTTGGAGGCTCGTAGGATCAGTTTTTGCCTTTAGCAGAGTTTGCCTACAACAATAGCTACCAGTCTAGTATTCAGATGGCTCCTTATGAGGCTTTATATATTAGGCAATGTCGGTCTCTGGTTGGATGGTTTGAGTCGGGAGAGGCTTGATTGTTGGGTACGGATCTGGTTCAGGATGCCTTGGATAAGGTCAGGATCATTCAGGATAGGCTTCGTACAGCGCAATCCAGGAAAAAGATTTATGCCGACCGCAAGGTTCGTGATTTAGCATTTATGGTTGGTGAGCGAGTTTTGCTTCGAGTGTCGCCTATGAAGGGCATGATGAAATTTGGGAAGAATGGAAAGCTTAGCTCTAGGTTCATTGGCCCGTCTGAAATTCTTGATCGAGTGGGAGAGGTGGCTTATAGACTTGCATTGCCGCTGCATTTATCAGCCGTGCATCCAGTGTTTCATGTGTCCATGCTTCGGAAGTATCACGGCGATCCATCCCACGTGTTAGATTTCAGTACTGTCCAGTTGGACAAGGACTTGTCTTATGAGGAGGAGCCAGTAGCTATTCTAGACCGGCAGGTTCGTCAGTTGAGATCGAATAGTTTTCCTTTTGTTCATATTCAGTGGAGAGGTCAGCCTGCTGAGGCATTAACCTGGGAATTCGAGTACGATATGAGGAGCCGTTATCCCCATCTTTTCCCTGACTGAAGTACTTCCTTCTTATGTCCGTTAGAGGACAAACAGTTGTTTTAGAGGTGGAGAATGTGATGACCCAAAAGGTCATCACTTGTTTTTAAAATGAATTCTGCAATGTGAAAATCTGTGAAAAATGATAAATTTTGACTATAAAATGAATTAATTTGTCTTCGGTCAACGTTTTGGATAAACGGACCCATACCCGTGATTTGACGGTCCCGAAGGGTCCGTAAGAAAATATGGGACTTGGGCGTATGCCCGGAATCGAATTCCGAGGTACCAAGCCCAAGAAATGAATTTTTTAAAGAAAATTATTTTCTGAAATTGTTTAAAGGATTTGGAAATGAATTTTGAATAGAACATGTTGGTATCGGGCTCGTATTTTGGTTTCAGTGACTGGTAGAAGTCTTATATGTGATTTAAGATAATTCTGTGAAGTTTGGTAAGAAACAAAATCCGTTTGACGGGACGGACCTTAAATGCAAAATTTGATGTTTTAAGAAGTTGTGGAATATTTCATTGATTTTGATGTTTAATTCGTTGTTTAAGGGGTTAATTTGGCGATTTGATCGCACGGATAAGTTCATATGATGTTTTTGAGTTAGTACGTATGTTTGGTTTGGAGCCTCGAGGGCTCGGGTGTGTTTCGGATGTGTTTTGGAAGGTTTTTGGAACTCAAAAAGTTGCGGGTTTTTGTTGCTCAGTGCCCAGGGATTTTTCTCTTCGCATTCGCGTGGGCACACTCGCGAACGCGTAAGGCAAATCTCCCAGGTGCCAAATTTCTTCTTCGCGAACGTGAAGCTGGTGATGCGAACACGAGGCTAAGGGGGATACCCTTCGCAAACGCGATCCAGTACACACGAACGCGATGGCTTATGAGCCTGGGCAGGGGGAGGGGTATTATACCTATGCGAACGCAACCACTTGGACACGTACGAGAAGGCTCGAGGAGTTAGTTCTCCGCGAACGCGAGCCAATTATCACGAACGCAAAGGTCTGTCAGGCCTAACTCATCGCGAATGCGTTGAGTTTATCACAAACGCGAAGACCAATTTCGCTGAGTTAATTTAAGTTTCAAAAACAGAAAGCATTACGGGAATTCCTCCATTTTTCATAAACTTCATCTTCTCCACACCTCTTGGGTGATTTTTAAAGAGGAAATTCACCATAGCTTCATAGGTATGTAATCCTAAGCTCGTTTTCTTCCATTTTTATCAACACCCACTAGATTTCTAGGCCTATAACATGAGATTAAGGGTAGAAAATTAGGGATTTGGGTAGAGTTAGGGCTTTTTGATTATTTGGGATTTTGACCTCGTTTTGGGATCGGATTTCAAAACAAATTATATATTCAGGCTCGTGGGTGAATGGGTGATCGGGTTTTGGTCCGAACCTCATGTTTTGACCAAGCGGGCCAGGGTCAATTTTTGACTTTTTGGGAAGAATGATGGGAAAGTTATAATTAAGCATTGGAATTGGATTGTTTAGCATTTATTGATGTTACTAAGTCGATTATGTCTATATACAATTGATTTGGAGCCAAATTCAAAAGAAAAGGTGGTGTTTGAGGCTTGAGTTGGCCGTGGAAGTTCGAGCTAAGTGTTTGGTATAACCTTAGTTTGAGGGATTAGGAGTTGTGTCCCATTTGCTATTTGCTTCTTGTTGAGTACGACATATAGGCATGGTGACGAGTATCTATACGTTGGTGTCGAGCATGACCGTGAGTCTTAACTTGCAATTTGTCGTGTTCTTAAATGATCTTACGGATGCTTTAATTGATGATTCTTGATATTGAGCAAGGATTAAGTTTGTTTTCGTGGAAACTAATTGTGATTGAGTATTGATGTTAGCTGAGATGAGTAGAAGTTGGGTTAAGATTGGTTATAGTTGTTTCTCCCTTGCCGGGATAGTGTAGTTTATTGTTGATCCCTTGTCGGGACTCTTGGTATGGTTGTTGTTAAAGGTATATAAATATATGTGGATGGGGTTGCACGCCACAACAATGTTATATGTGGATCAGTTGCACACCGCAACAATGTTATATGTAGATCGGGTAGCACGCCGCAATACTATTATATGTGGATCGGGTTGCACGCCGCAATAATGTTATATGTGGATCGGGTTACACGCCGCAACAATGTTATATGTGGATCGGGTTGCACGCCGCAACAGTGTTGAATGATAGGGATCGGGTTGCGCGCCGCAACAGTGTTATTATTGTTTTGTTGTTGTAGATCTTGGATTGTTCTCCCATATTTCTCCTATGTTTTTACTGGAGTTGGTATTTTCCCCGTAGCTTGTACCCCCTCCCATGTTAATTGTTTATTCCTGTTTATTTTCCGCTGTATATAATTTAACTGCACAGGTTTATCTGGAGTCTGGACCTAGCCTCATCACTACTTCGCCGGGGTTAGGACATGCACTTACCAGTACATGGGGTCGGTTGTGCTGATGCTACACTCTGCACTATGTGCAGATCCCGGAGCAGCTTTTGGACAGTAGCAATTGGGAACCCTCCCTTAGTCCAGCCAGAGATCTCGAGGTAGTCCTGCAGGCGTCCGCAGGTCCGACGTTCTCTTCTACTTTATTATGTACTCTGTTTTTATTAGACTTCGAGACAGATTGTATTTCTTTCAGATATTTGTATGTAGTACTCATAGACAGTCTGTGAATACTGTGACACCAGATTCCGGGTAGAAGAGTATATTGACATCGTAGTACTGGCTTGGTTTTTGTTTTTAGCTGTTTAAGTCTTCTGCTTGTTCTGTTTATCGTTGATACTTAAGTATTGATTACCTGTTAATTTAAATTGCTAAAAAGGATTAAAATAAAAGAGTTAGTAATTCCTACATTTCACGGCGTGCCTAGCTTCTACGAGTAGGTGTCATCACGACTCCCGAAGGTGGAAAATCCAGGTCATGACACCGGCGTATAGTCTGTACCGACCGCTAGCTTGATGAATGGGATTCCCAACCAAAAGTCGGGTAACGCGGTGGTACCAGAACGTATAGAGATAAATAGTCGTCGTCTAGATCTGTGAAGGTGGGGGTGAAATCAGGTCTTCTCGCCGATCCCAAGTATGGACCTGTGCCTCTAGCCATGCTACGAATTCGGCGTCCGCCCTAGAACGATCATCCCGCTGATAATGTGTAGCCAACCATGTAAGCCCCCTTGGTATATACTACGGATGGCCAAACTGGCAAAGTACCCGCTCCGTGGCATGATGCTCCATAATATCGAGGCACATCAGTGGGACGGAAGTGCTCCAAATTAGTCGGTCGGCCGAGCAATAATTGGGCAGGCCACCTATCAAGTCGTCGTTGTATGGCTTCCAGATGAACTATCAAATAAGAACATAAAAGTGAGTATGCGCAACACAAGTGAATCTATACCAAGTATGTTTAGGTACATATTTACCTGTGCGCCCTCCAGCATATCCAACACATCCCTGCAAAAGGGGAGATTATGATGAGCATCATAATCTCGTACATATCCACGCCGGAGAACCCACCTCCAAACTAGAGGGAGAAACGGAGGTGGTACACCCGGAGGTAATGGTGATAGAGGTGGTTGCAACTGCAGGAACCGCTCCCAGGCCCAAGCCTAACATACAAAGTTGACGTAAAGTTTAAGATAAATTTTGACTAGATAGAATTGGAAGTAATGAACAGAGTATTCGAATATGTTCTCACCTGTAGAAGCGGCAGAAAACCACATACGTCGGTCTGGGTGCCCATGCTCGCCCGGCACAAATGCTTGTACATGTAAGCGAGAACAGCAACACCTCAGCTGTACTGGGGTAAAGCATCTAGCACTGAAGATTATGTAGAAATCGCAAACTCACAAGATTTCCCAAAGTGTTCGGTAACAAGACCCCCAAAAAAGAAGGAGCAACACCAACCTCGTATACCAGTGAATATGTAGATCATCTATCTCGCCGGTGATGTCGGGGTGCAATATCTCCAAATGTTGTCTAATAGCTGTCAACCTCGTGCGACTAACCCCTGAATGTACAGTCTCATCTTGTGGCCTGAAACCAGTGAGCTGCTGCAGCAAGTCCAAATACTACACACATATCATATATCTTGTGCCCTGAGGCAGTGCAATGGGCAGTCTATCAACAGGCATCCCATATAAAACCTCTCCGTCCTATAGCGTGATGGTGGTCATGCCAATGGGCAGATGGAAAGTGTGCGTCTCCAGTCGCCACAGCTCTATCAAGGCCATGATCAGAGACCAGTCGAGCTGTAGCCGCAAAATCCCAAAAATCCTGTAGAAGGTCGTATCTCGTAGGTGCTGGACTACACGGGGATGGAAATATCTACTCCTCATAAAGTCCCACAAGTCATCCACTCTCTTGGCGCAGAGATGCTGGACCAGTAGCTCTCCCTCCCATACATAGGCAGACTTATGATCGCCCTGTAACACTAATAGCTCATCGAAGATAGGTCCAGGATGCACATGCGGCACGTCCATGTCATCTACTGTAAATTAAACAATATTAATTTTGTGTTTGTTTTATAAATTAAATAATTAATTTTTGTAAATTGTAATTGGACAGAGTATATATCTATGGGTTCCAGGCTCGATATTTGTGTCCCACTAGCACCAAGGTATCCTGAATTCTTATGTGTGTTAATATTTTTATAATTTTGTGTGTTTGTTTTGTAAATTAAATAATTAATTTGAATAGAGTTATCTATAGGTTTCAGACTCGATATTTGAGGCACAGTAGCACCAAGCTATCCTGAATTCTTATGTGTGTCAATATTTTTATAATTTTGTGTGTTTATTTTGTAAATTCAATAATTAATTTTTAATTATTTAATTGGACAGAGTATATATCTATGGTTTCCATGCTCGATATTTGAGGCCCAGTAGCACCAAGCTATCCTGAATTCTTATGTGTGTCAATTTTAATATTTTTCATAATTTTGTGTGTTTGCTTTATAAATTAAATAATTAATTTTTGTAAATTATAATTGGACATAGTATATGCCTTTGGGTTTCAGGCTCGGTTTGAGGTCCAATAGTACCAAGCCATCCTGAATTCTTATGTGTGTCAAAATCAATATTTTTCATAATTTTGTGTGTTTGTTTTATAAAATAAATAATTAATTTTTGTAAATTATAATTGGACAGATATAGACCTATGAGTTCCAGACTCGATATTTGAGATTCAGTAGCACCAAGCTATCATGAATTCTTATGTGTGTCAATTTCAATATTTTTCATAATTTTGTGTATTTGTTTTATAAATTAAATAATTAATTTTTGTAAATTGTAATTGGACAGAGTATATACCTATGGGTTCCAGGTTCGATATTTGATACCCAGTAGCACCAAGCTATCCTGAATTCTTATGTGTGTCAATTTCAATTTTTTCCATAATTTTGTGTGTTTGTTTTATAAATTAAATAATTAAGTTTTGTAAATTGTAATCGGACAAAGTATATACCTATGGATTCCAGGCTCGATATTTGAGGCCCAGCAGCACCGAGCTATATTGAATTCTTATGTGTGTCAATTTTAATATTTTCATAATTTTGTGTTTTTTTGTTTTATAAATTAAATAATTAATTTTTGTAAATTGTAATTGGAAAGAGTTTATGTTTGATCTATCAATATAATAGATAAAAGGCTCTATATTTCTACAACGCTAAAAGGCTCTACATTTTTACTCCGCTAAAAGGGCACTGGTCTTTAAGTAAATAAATAATCTAAACTAAATAAAAATAACAAATATATTTTAATAACATAACATTCACGAAATTACATATAAAACAGTAAAGAAATTTATGAACATTTTTATTAACAAAAAATGATTTCTGATTTTTTTTTTTAAAACACTAATATATTAATCAGGATAAAAATAACGTACTAGTTTAATCGCAAACAAAAACACAAAACAACACGGAAACACATTCAAGACAACTAAAATGCATTATTATACGAGTTTAGACATAAACTAAATTGGAATACCTTGATTTATGTTTTTCGAAAAGTCGATAAATTTAAATTTTGAGCCCGAAACGAGGAAACCAAAACAATAGAAGGCTTAGGTAGGATGTGGGACCTACAATCTTATCTTTTTGTGTGATGGGTGGGGTCCACTTGGATTTTTTTGGAGAAAAATAAGGGGGACCGCAGTTTTGTTTTTTTTAAAATGGTCGTTTGGTTTCTGTCGTTGGGGAAGAAGGAGGGTTTATTAATGAGAAGGTATAGCGCGATATATAAATATGCTAAACACAGTATAGCGCGGTTATATAATGCGCTATACCTATCCGTCACATCAGGTCAGCATAGAGCGGTTTATTCATGCGTTATATATATATAACGCGGTTTTACACCGCGCTATATTTTAACGGCCAAAACACCGTTAAAATATAGCGCGGTGTAAAACCACATTATATATAAAAATGTACCTTTTTTTAAGCATTAAAAATGTATTTTGAGTCAAAATCAACAACATTTAGGTTCCGGGCTCTTAGGTTTTAGGGATTTTAGCTTGGCCAATTGAGATCCTTTTTGTTATATATATATATATAATACTTTCTTTACTTTTTATACATAAACACTATAAATGAATAAATGTAGTAATAACTGTGGCTAAAAAATACTTATAAAAACAAACAAAAAACATAAATATATAATTTCCATAGCTAAATGTTAGCATAAAAATTAGCGATGAATTTTATTTTTCTTAAAAAATCCATAATTATTTTAGTGTTTTTTTCCTTTTTAGTGATAAAATCTTAAATATACCATTTTTCCATGGACAAATAGTTACATGATGTCATCAACTACTAAAAGTATTTTATTTTATTGTATTTTTTGCAATGTTTGTATATTTCGTATATGTATTTGGAGCCTTTGGTCATTGTGCACTAAAACTGTCATGAATTGTTTTAATATATGAGTACTTATACAAAAATAAGTGCTTAGATATATTGAAGTTATTCTAAATACTAATTTAAAATAATTCAGGACACACATATATAAATATCTATACAAACTTTCAAAGTCTTCACCATGTGAGTACTATTTAAAAATAAGAGTTTAGATATCAGAAATTACTCTAAATATTTATTTAAAAATAATAAAGGAACAAAATATATAAATATCTCTACAATTATTAATAAATTTTTTGAGTTTTACATACAAAATTATAAGTATAAGCTTGATAAGTCAAGAAGTCATCAGTTGATTAGCTTTGGGGCCATACGTGTACAAATGATCAATTGTTCAAGATTGTTTTTTGGCATCTTAATGTTTGCTATTTGAGAATTAATAAATTCTTTAATTATATGTAATTACTAGTTTTTTTTATATTTTAGAAAATCTAGCTTTTATATTTAAAATTCATTGTTCATAAAATTTCTCTAATATTTTTGGAGAAGCTCTTGTAATGTTTTTGTAATCAAAGAAAAATATTTATTAACTATGATGTTTTGTTACAACGAATTTATTGTGGTTAAATAATATTCAATAATATGGAAAAATTATAACTAGTAACTAGCTAGGAAAGACTTTTGTCATCTTTGTTTATAACATGAATAAAAGCTATTTTTTTAGATTCAACTTTTCTTGCAAATTATTTATGGAATTTTTACATTCCTATGCCACATAGGAAACCTTATTACCCTCAATGTTTAAGGTTTGACTTAATTACACTTAGTATATCAAATTATCAATTCTATACCATAGTGTATTTTAAGGGTACAATTAATGCAGCGTATATCCCTCCTTAATTCAAGGTACCGTATATCCCTCCCCTCCCACGTTTCTCTCTCCCAAACCCTCACCCTCACCCACGTTTTCTTTCTCTGATAGAACAGGTGGTTATTGCTTACGTCGTCAAATCTCAGCAAAGCTGCCTGGGGAAGTCTACAGAAAAATAATTCTCATTTGATGATTCGTTCCTATGAGGCATTTTTGTTTCTCTCTGAGAGACTAGAAGCATTCAAGCGACGAACTGACATAGATACCAATGATATGTAATTAGTAAAAAGTTCCAAATTTGCACCTGAACTATCGGCTATTGCTTACTTTACCTTGTGTTACACTTTGCCAACAAGAATGCACTTGCTCTTAAGAACCACTTTGTCCCTTTTTTTATCAGCTGCCCTCCTTATGTGCATTTTAATCAGTCCTGTCACTATAAATGTGGTAGTGTATATGTGAAAACAGAAAACAAAGCATCTACAATCAGAATACAAATAATCTACAAAATATCTACAAACTGGGTACATTGAATTTTAATATCCCAATTCTCATTCAATTGTAGCTTAATTGGTATTTTCGACATAATTGCGTTTTTTGCAGAAGATTTTGTAGAAGTTTTAGTCGTTTTGGATTTGTGAAAACAGAAAACAATGCATCTACAATTAGAATACAAATAATCTATAATTTATCTACAAAATGGGTACATTGAATTTTAATATCCCAATTCCCATTCAATTGTAGCATAATTAAGATTTTTGACATGATTACGTTTTTCAGAAGATTGTAGAAGTTTTAGCCATTTTTTATTTGTGAAAATAGAAAATAAAGCATCTACAATCAGAATACAAATAATCTACAATTTATCTACAATTTCTGTAATATGTCTTCTTCTTCTTCTTCTTGTTCTTCTTGTTCTTTTTCTTCTTCGAGTTTCAATCTGAAATTCAGTCAAAACCAAGTCTAATCTTCACCAAAACCCCTCAAAATTGAGATATAAACTCCAAACCATATTCCCGATTATTTTCAACAACACCCAATCCAAACAAATAATGATTTTTGAAAATTCAAATTTGAATTCAAAGCTTTCAAGCTTTTTAATGGTTGTGAATAGTGGAATTACTGCTCTATTTTCATTTGCTTTGTATTACTGAAATTTGCGATTGAGAAATAGAGAGATGTAGAGAGAATGTCGACGAATTGAGCTTTTGCAGAACTGATTTCTAAAATTTGATTCGAATTTGTTGACGATTTTGTCTTTTTTTTTATTTGTGGCTTAGTAAAAATATTGAAGAACAGAGTTTTTGCAGAAAAGAGTCTATGTAATTTGATTTTAAATTGAAGATATAGGATTTGCATTTCAAATTTGATCTGAAGGTCGCTAAATCAATTAGAATATTCTGTTTCTGATTTGTAGCGCGCCTAATTAGGAAGGAATCAGCTCCTAATAATTAGTATTTAATGAATAGTATAATAATTGCAGAAAAACTGTGAACATGGCGGGTAAATATGAAACAATGCACATTTTTGGTAATAAGGTTTCATATATGGTATAGAAAGGAAAAAGTCTCATTATTTATTGTGATTAAAATATCACTATAGCTATAATAACTTCAAAGGTGTGACAAAACTTATATTTAGCTACAAAACTTTACTTTAGCAACAAAAATCTAGCTACTAACCAAGTTATTGCCACGAACTTCCAAAATATGAAGCAAAAGTATCTATTCAGCGATAACATTTTGTTTCGAGTAAATATTTGTGGCTAAAATGTTTCAATTGCTACAACATCTTTAAAGCACGTGGCAAAAACTTACGGTTAGCTGCGAAATTTTATTGTAGCTAAGTTTGTAGCTATTAAAATAGTTATTGCCGTGAATTGTTATAACTTGAAGCAAATATATCTATTTAGCTATAATATTTTATTTCAAGTAATTTTTTGTGGCTATAAGATTACTATTGCTAACATAATTTTAATTGCGTGGCAAAAATTTATGTTTAGCTACAAAAATTTATTGTAGCAATAAATTCTTAGCTATTTGGGTAATTATTGCCATGATATTTAGCAACTATATCAAAAATAAGGAATCAGCTTCGCCAATTTAATTTTTGTAGCTAAGAAATTTTATGCAATTGTAAATAGCCATGAGAGTTTAATTTTTGTGGTTATTGTTAGGTATTAGCCACGATTTTCATATTTGTAGTTGAGAATTCATAGTTATAAATGTATTATGTTGTAGTGCAACTTCCTAAGCTTTATGTCAGGTTGGTTGATAATCTTGTTCTTTGAAATGTTTATCTACCCATGATGTATTAGCCATCTTGTTTATGGTTGCTCTAAAATACTTATGAACAGGATAGTAGCTGCTGACAATGAAATGCCATTGTGTCCCTCCAAACTTCCCAAAATATGTCATCTGCATCTTGTTGAGTTCACATATTTTGCTCTAACTCTATGTTGCTTATTAGGCCTCAACTTAATTTTTGAAATCTTCTTTGTACAATATAATCTTCCAAAGCGGTTCTGAACTATTTAACACTTTCAAAAATCATTTCCAACTGGAAATAAATTTTCTTGCAAGCAGGATCAAAGTATACCCTGATGTTGTATCTTCTTGGTTGAGGGTTATGCACCCCATCTTCTTCAACTACTTCATCATTTGTATCCTCACTATCTGAATCTGTACTATCCAGATACTGCTCATCTCATCCCAGCTTCTCAGCATATTTGGAACCCCTATCCTTATACAGGTCTTCAAAACCAGGGTAATGCAAATCATAATTGCCCTATTCGCAAGGTAAAAATGCAACTTTTCTCATATTTAATTCATATTGCTTTACGATTTTCGTGGTTTATAGTTATCTTATGCACTACATTCAATATGAAAATAGGATATATAGCTTAAAAGATCGTGACTTGTAAATTGAAAAAACAAAGAGATTAAAGTATTTGAACAACACTTGCTGAAAACGTAATCAATGTTACGTAACGCCTTCCTGCGATTCCTTGGAAGGGAGATATAAGGCTAAGCAACTGATATTAGTGCAATTACTATCCGTCAATTAAGGTCCCCTCAGTATGCTAGACGAGATTGTCAGTGCCGTACGAGAAAACCAATGTCAAGAGCCATTTAGAGAACAAAAATGAGAATTGAGAATTAAAGAAAGTTTGATTGCATTAATGAAAGCTATTACAGAAAAGCAACACGGTGTCAAGGGGGAGAAACACCAGTACAGAGAATTGTTTGCTTGCTAGAAAGTTTGATTGCTTGATCCCACCTAATAGTTCTTAAAACAATAAACCAAAGTTACAAAACTAGACATAACTAAGCTAGAGAAATATAATGGAAGTACATGATATAAAACTACTCTATATTTACAATGAAAATGACTTAATTTTATACAAGGTAGAAACAGGTCCGTTGTTAGCAACCTTATCTTTGGCATCACGATCTACGCGCACGGTGTTGTCTGCATGCACCGTGCTATTGGCATCTGCCTGCGGTTGGGCGCTGGCGATGGATATCATGGGGGAAGCAGAGCCACATGTGTGCTTGTCACTTGGCGTAGTCAAGACCACATGGCCGTCTGCGCTAGGCGTTGGGAGGCTTGTTAGGACGCCACAGTGCACGTCCAAGGGGTCATGAGGCATGGCTGGAAAGCCGCCCATGATATTCTCCCCCACTTGAGTTGGCAACGTCCTCGGTGCCTTTACTTGTAAGATAATCATCAATTAGGCGCTTGTAGGTTTTGAGGTTTGTTCCCCCTGCCAAGTATTCTCCTCTGCATCATAACCCTGCTATTTTCCAAGAGCTCCTGGTGATCTTTCCTTGAGGCGCGAATCATTCAATCATCAAGAATAGGTTCAGCACGCCTTTTCCCGGTTGAATTGGGGCCTTGATTACTTGGTATTGTGAGTTGGCTCCATAAAGGATCCTCCATGTCATGCTGAAAAGGTTTTAGAAGATTGACATGGAAGACGTATGTATTTTTGTAATAGGCGAGTGTAACAACAAGACCGATAGTTTTGAGCTTTTGCACTTCGCTCGTCAGTTCTCGGGCATGTTTAGCCCCGTGTGATCTATTATGGCTTATGCAAATCGTCGGTTTTGGTTTTCAGGATAACTGGAATGAATTTTGAGGAACAGTTCTCAGTTTGAAACTTAAAATTTAAAAGGTTTAACCAATATTTGACTTCTTAGTAGATGATCTTGAATTGGAATATTTATGATTTGGTTAGCTCCGTTAGGTGATTTGGGACTTAGGAGCATGGTCGGAATGTGTTTTGAAGGTCTTGAATAGAGTTAGGCTTGAATTGGCGAAATTAGAATTTTGGTGTTTTCCGGTTGATAGGTGAGATTTTGATATAAGGGTCGGAATAGAATTTCGTAAGTTGGAATAGGTCCGTTATGTTATTTGTGATATGTGTGCAAAATTTCAGGTCATTCGGACGAGGTTTGGTAGACTTTTTGATCGAAAGCGGAATTTGGAAGTTCTTAGAATTCTTAGGCTTGAATCCGATGTGATTTTGGTGTTTTGAGCGTATGAAAGGTTGGAACAAGTTTGAATGAGATTATGAGATATGTTGGCATGTTTAGTTGAGGTCCCGAAGGCCACTGGTGAGTTTCAGGTGGTTAAACGGATCAAATTCTTGTTTTGAAAGTTGCAGATTTCTTCAGATCAGTGTTGCAGAGTTTTGCTCTTCGCGTTCAAGAAAGGGCTCACACATTCACGAAGAGATGTTGAGTGAGACAGGCCAGTTGCCCTTCACATTCGCGATGTTGGACCGCATTCGCGAAGGTTGAGTCTGATTGAGCATTGTGTTCGCGACTGAGGTAACGCGTTTGCATAAGCTAAGCTGAGTAAGGCATCGCGTTCGCGTTCACGTAAGAGGAAATTTGAGCTATGAATTATTTGTGCTTCGCGAACGCGAGGCTTTGACCGCGTTCACGAAGAAGGAATTTTTGGTCGGGCAGAATATTTAAATAGTCATTGTCCGCGATTTTGAGTCTAACTTTCACCATTTTTGAGCGATTTTAGAGCTTTTGAGAAGAATTGAAGAGGGAATCAAAGGGAAACACTTGGAGGTAAGCTTTTTGAACTCAATACTCTATCCTATGTTGATTCTTTCTTGTTTGAACATGAAATATGTGGAAATTAAAGCCTAAAATTGGGGAATTAGGGCTTGCATTTGGAGAGTGTAAATTGAGAATTTGAGGGGCCATTGGAGGTCCGATTTTGATGTTCTTGGTATGTATAGACTCGTGGGAGGATGAGGATTCTATTAATGTAATTTTTATCAGATTCTGAGACGTGGGCCGGGTTTGGCCAATATCAGGATTTTTGAGTTAATTTGATTATTTTTGCTTGGGCTTTGTTCCTTTAGCGTGTATTAATGATGTAGAACTGATTTTGGTTAGATTCGGAGCAATTGGAGACTGATTCAAGAGGCAAAGGCATCGCGGGCTAGAGTTTGAACCGGATAGAGGTAAGTAATGATTGTAAATGTTTGTCCTGAGGGTATAAAACCCCAAATTTCACATCATTGTGCTATATTGAGGAGACACACACACTAGATGACGAGTGTGGGGTCGTGCACTATTGGGGATTGAGACTTAGTACATCCCGAATGACTGTTTTACTGCGTATTTGATTGAAAAATTGTTTGTTATCATCATGTTTTGGGCTGAATGTCATATTTGGGCCTCGTGCCAACTGTTTTGGACCTTTAGGGGATTTTACTGTTATTCCTCACTATTTTGACTTTATACTTATACTCAGTTATGCTATAATCTACTATTTTCATAACTCAGCCAGTTTTACTCCGTTTTCGATATTTTAAATGATATTTTGGGCTGAGAATCATGTGTTACTGTTGCCCGAGTGGCTTGAGAGATTTTTGACTGAGTGAGGCGGAGGGCCTGTGTTATGAGGAATATTATGGGATCGGGCTGCGCGCCGCTGCAGTGTGGTACCGATTTATGATTATTAGGCCGGGTGCCTGATTTGTTATGCCACGAGGTGGCTTGATATGAGGCCGAGAACTTGTTTGATTATGCCATGAGATGGCTTGATATTGCGCTTGGGCCGTAAGGTGCCCTTCCCGGAGTCTGTACACCCCCAGTGAGCGCAGGTACCTAGTGTGATATGTGATATAGCCCGAGGGGTTGATGTTGTTCCATGTTATTGCCCGGGGGGCATTCTTGATTTATGTTATGCCCGAAGGGCTGATTACGAGTTATTGTGAGGTAGCCCGAGGGGTTGGTTCTATTGATATTATGCCCGAGGGGCGATTTTATGATACATGTTTTGCCCAAGAGCCTGCTTACGTTTCTATCATGTTTACTCATTATTTTATCACTCGTTTGAAACTATTAAACATTGGTTTTAAAAGGTTTTTACCAGAACTGAGCATGATTTACGAAGTAAATGATTTATGTACTGTGTTGGAACTATCTTGCCTTTGTTGTAGCACTTTGACGTGGTTTACGTGTTTTCTTACTGCTCAGCTTTCATTTACCTTTATTACTTAATGAGTTGGAGTACTCACATTACTCCTTACACCTTATGTGCAGATTTAGGTGTTTTTGAACCCAGTAGTGGGTGTTGATTGCTTAGAGGCAGAGTCATCGGAGTTTAGCAATGCAGCTGCCCAGCGTTAGCAGCATTTGCTTTTCTCCCTCTTGTTTTCATTAGACTGTATTTAGTACATTTTTAGACTTTTCATTGTATTCATACCTTAGTAGAAGCTCGTGACTTGTGACACCTGATAACTAGGGATTCTAGTTCATTTTACACTCTTTTTTACTTGAGTTTTGACTAAAATGTATACAAACAGTCCCAAAGGATTACATGTTGTACTTGTTTGCAGGGTTTGGTAAAAAAAGTGACAAGTAGTCAAAACCAGCTCAAAAAGGAGTGAAACATACACAAGTACCAAGAACTAGCCAAGGAATTGCTGCAACATAAAATCCACTGCAGCCACAACAGACCCACCACGGCCGTAGACCATTTAATGTGGTCCGTGGTGGATGAGTTCAGAGAGGAGCAAGTTTAAAGGCATAATGTAGTGTAGTCCACGAATGAGTTTTGCAGCTGCAGTAGCCTCTTCACAGCCACAATCCATTTTATCCAGTCCGCGGAGAGGGGAATTAGAGAGTTAGGTGTTTGGACGATTGAAACCAGCGCGGTCCGTGGTGTGATTTTATGTGGACCATAGTGAAGCCACCGCGGCCGTGGTGCATTTTATGCAGCCCGCGGTGGCCAAGTTCAGAGACTAAGCAATTGAAGCTAAAAGCTCCACTATGGCTATAGTCCATTTCTTGCGGACCGCAGTACCTTCGTAGGGGTATTTTTGTCCAAAAAAATTCAGCCTAGTATAAATACTTTCTTTTCACATTTTTAGGGCATCTTTTGAAATTTGTTAAAGACCAGAGCACGCGAACGGCATTTTAGTTCCATTTTGAGTAATTTGTAGCTAGATTAACACTGAATCTTCATTATCTTAGTTTGTAATGAAATCATATGGGTTATTCTTCATCTATTTCTCTGTTTTCTTCCATTATTATGAGTAGCTAGACCCATTAGCTAGGTTTGTGGCTCTACCCTAGTGTGGGTATTTGATGGGTCTTTTGTTTTAAGGCTAAGATGTTTATGGGTAGTTGATGTTTGGACTGATTGGTGTTTTCCATGTTGAATTAGTGGTTGGAAACACTAATTTGTGCCTATTTGTCTTAGGTTCTTCTTGATAAAGAAAGCTTGAGTCTAGGAAAATCAGTCCAACAAGGAATTGGGGCGTAATCAAGAGATTGATAGCCTCAATTAAAGGGTTAAACCTAGAGATAGTAATACCCAACTTGAGCCTATATTGCTTGCACAATTTTGACACCCAATTGGTCTTGAGAAAGTCAATTAGGGCAAAGTCACTCAAGCTACCAAGAGGTATAGAGTGAGTAATTTCGTGCATTGGATATATCGCAATCCCCAACATAACATCTTTGCCTTAGGCTTGACATCCCGTCAAGTATTCACCTAGGAGAAAGTTACTTCCCTAGTGCCTCTTTAATCATTTAGAAAACCTTACAAGAATTCATACTTAGTTTAATTTAGCATGTCATTAGCATTAATATTAGAAGTAACAAACAACCAAAAGATGATTGGAAGTGTAATTAAGAGCATTACGCATCTCTAGTTTAGATAGGAGTCTAATTCCCAATTCTAGCTCCCTGTGGATGCGATCCTGACCATCTCGGGAAAAAGCTGCATCGACCGCTCTTGCCACTTTGTAGTGGTGTAGGGTTGGCTCCGATCACTTTTTGGCACCGTTGCCGGGGAGCTAATGGGTTTGGATATCTATCTAAATAGTTTTGTGTGTTATTTTTCTTTCCTTCTGTGTTACTAATTTCTGTGTGTCGCCAACCCAGGTACAAAATGACGGCAAACATCAACAACTCACCTTTTGGATACCTTCCACCGGGGGAGGAGGTAGATGACAATATTGATGATGAGGTTCCTATAGTACCTCAAGGACAAAGAAGAGGCTGCCAGACCAATGATAATGTTCTAGAACCTACCCCGCCACCTCCAAGAGTGGCTCTCGAGTGCTTCCTAACCAAGGATATGTGAGTGCAATTGTCCCACCCCGTATCCGGGCGGGCAATTTTTAAATTACAAATGTGATGCTGACATTGTTGGAGCAACGAGGGTATTTCACGGCTGCTCCCCATTAGTATGCTTACAAATATCTCAAGGGTTTCATGGATACCTGTTGGGGGAGCAAGCAAACAAATGTGTCAGAAGATGCACTTCAATTGAGATTATTCCCTTTTTCACTTAGAGGAAAGGCATTGGATTGGCTTGATAGGCTTCCCAACCATTCCATCACTACTTGGGATGAGTTGACAGATAAATTCATTGCAAAGTTTTTCTCGTCGGGGCATATGGCAGCATTGAGGGATGAGATCTTAGCTTTCAAGCAGGAGCCCAACGAACCATTACATGAGATATGGGAGAGATATCGAACTATGGTAAAGGAATGTCCCAACAATGATATGACTGAGGCAATGATACAACAGACATTCTACCGGGGCATTAACACAACAAATCAGTGCATAGTGAACCAACTTGCCGGGGGTAATTTCATGAAACTGCCTTATGATGAAACTTGTGACATTCTTGGTGAGATGGCTGACACGTCCTCCGCTTGGCAAAGTAGATCCAATGTGCCATAGGGTGACCCCACAGTCACTCACTTGCACAAAGAGCTCCATGATCATGGGTAGGCAATAGCAGAATTGCCAACAACAATGAACCAGCTAGCAAAGACACAGTTACAGCAGGTTCAAAATCCAATACAGGTAAATGCTATGGAGGGTGTCAACATGCTAGTGAACAAAAGAAGACAAAGAGGTCAACAAAACCAAGGGAGTTCGGATCAATATGACAATGATAGTGGTGGATTCCATGATAATGGTTATAATGAGCAGAATGAAGAAGTGCAATATGTGAACAATTATCAGGGCCAAAGAGGCAATTCTTCCAACCAACAACAATGGAGACTCCAAGGCAATTGGGGAAATCAACAACAACAAGGCAATAGTAATTGGGGGAACAACAACAAAAATGCAAATTGGGGAAACCATAATCAGAACAATCAGGGTAATTAGAGTGGCAACAACAACATCTGGGGTGGAACAACAATCAGGGTGGTTGGAACAATATCAACCAAGGCAATCGGGGGCAAGGCTTTCAAAGGCCCCCAATGTATCAACAACCGAACAATTCGCCCCCATTTCCATCCCAAGGTCCTAGTTCTTTCAACAATGAAATGGGGAGAATTGAAATGATGTTTGAACAGATGATGAAAAAGAATGTAGACTCTGATGCCCTGTTGGCTTCCCACAATACTTTAATCAGAAACTTGGAGGTTCAATTAGGCCAAATCTTACAATCCTTGAATACTCACCCTAAGGGGGCTCTACCTAGTGATACGGTAGTCAACCCGAAGGGTGGGAAGAATTCCGGGCATGTAATGGCGGTAACTATAAGAAGTGGACGAGGCGGTGAGGTGAATGCCTCCAAACAAAAAGAAATTTTGAGTGATGAAGTTGAGTTGCAAGAAGATGAGATCCCTTTGGTTGTTGAAAATGTGATTGATGAGAACGTGAATGAGAAAGTGCGGATTGATGTCCATGATGTCGAGGTGAAAACTCAGAATGATGTGAACCCATCTAGGGAACACGTAATAGACATTTCAGAAATGGTTGTGCCTAAAGCCAAGGCTCCTTTGCCAATACCACCTCCACCTTATCCTCAAAGGCTCGCGAAGCAGGAAAATAAGAACCAGTTCAAGAAATTTATTCACATAATGAAGAGCTTATCCATTAATGTGCCTTTAGTGGAGGCTCTAGAGAAAATGTCGAGTTATGCTAAATTCATGAAAGATTTTGTGACAAAGAAAAGGTTCATGGATTATGAAACTATCAAGATGACCCACCAAGTTAGTGCAATAGTTCACTCAATGGCTCCAAAGCTAGAAGATCCTGGTGCTTTCACTATTCCTTGCACCATTGGGAGTGAAGACTTTGCAAAAGCTTTATGTTATTTGGGGGAAAGTATCAACTTGATGCCCTACTCAGTTTTCAAGACTTTAGGTATTGGGAAATCGAGGCCGACTTACATGAGATTGCAAATGGCGAATAGAACGATGAAGAGACCATTGGGTATAATTGATGATGCACTTGTCCGGGTGGACAAATTTATCTTGTCAGCTGACTTTATGATCGTGGATTGTGAGGTAGATTCTGAGGTTCCGATCATATTGGGTAGACATTTCCTTGCTACTAGGAAGGCCTTAGTCGATGTGGAAGCAGGGGAACTCACCTTCCGGGTGGGTGATGAGAAAGTGATTTTTCATGTGTGCAAGTCAATGAAGCAGCCCAGCAGTTCTGAAATGTGCTCTTTCATGGATCTTGTCACGGTAGTAATAGTTGATGATGCTAGTGCAATGATCAATGTGGAGGATCCTCTAGAGGTGGTATTGTTGAATCTTGATGTCAATAAGAATGAAAGCCGAGTGGAGTGTGTCAATGCTTTACATGGAATGGGCTCTTACTCTTATGAGCCTCAGAAACTCTCGTTGGATCTTGATAATCAGAAAACTCCACCAAAAAAACCTTCAATCGAGGAACCTCTGTTGTTGGAGTTGAAGTTGTTTCCTCCACACCACAGGTATGGATTCTTAGGACCTAGTTCAACCTTGCCCGTTATTCTTTCCTCTTGGCTTACTAACATGCAGGTAGATACCACATTGGCGGTGCTCCAAAAGAGGAAGAAGGCAATTGGATGGACTTTAGCTAATATTCGGGGGATTAGCCCCCCTTTTGTATGCACAAGATTATTCTTGAAGATGATGTAACGCCTTCCTTGGAACATCAAAGGAGGTTGAATGAAGCAATGTAAGAAGTTGTGAAAAAGGAGGTGATCAAGTGGTTGGATGACGGGGTTGTGTACCCCATATATGATAGCTCTTAGACTTCGTCGGTGTAATGTGTGCCAAAGAAAGGTGGTATGACCGTGGTTACCAATGCAGAAAATGAGTTGATTCCTACCAGGACTGTCGTCGGATGGAGGGTGTGTATGGACTACTGCAAGTTGAATAAAGTGACCCGCAAGGATTACTTTCCATTACCTTTTCTTGATCAGATGCTAGACAGACTTGCTGGGCATGCCTTCTACTATTTCTTGGATGAGTATTGTGGGTACAACCAAATTTTGATTGCTCTAGAAGATCAGGAAAAGACCACATTCACTTATCCATATGGTACTTTTGCCTTTTCAAGGATGTCGTTTGGGTTGTGTAATGCAACGACTACATTTCAGCGATATATGATGGCTATTTTCACCGACATGATGGAAGATATTTTGGAGGTGTCCATGGGTGATTCGTTTGATGAATGTTTAAAAAATCTTGATAGAGTTTTGGCCCGTTGTAAAGAAACCAACCTTGTGCTTAATTGGGAGAAATGCCACTTCATGGTTGAGGAGGGCATAGTCCTTGGCCATAAAATTTCAAAGCATTGTATAGAGGTGGACAAAGAAAAAATTGAAATGATTTCAAGGCTCCCTCCCCCTACTTCTGTCAAGGGAGTTAGAAGTTTTCTTGGGAATACGGGATTCTACCAGAGATTTAACAAAGACTTTTCGAAGGTAGTGAATCCCTTGTGCAAGTTATTAGAAAAAGATGACAAGTTCGTGTTCGATGAGAGATGTATGCAAGCCTTTGAACTTCTCAAGTACAAGTTGACCACCACTCCTATTATTATCGAACCCAATTGGAGCGTGCCTTTTGACCTCATGTGTGACGCGAGTGATGTTGTGGTTAGGGCGGTCTTGGGTCAAAGAGTGAATAAAATGTTTCATCCGGTGTATTATGCGAGCAAGACAATGAATGATGTTCAAGTGAACTACACAGTGACCGAGAAAGAGCTGTTGGCTATTGTGTTCCCAATGGAAAAATTTTGGCTGTATCTCATGGGCGCCAAGGTTATAGTCCATACTGATCATTCTGCACTATGGTACTTGATGACGAAGAAGGATTCCAAAGCTAGACTGATGCGATGGGTCTTGTTACTTCAAGAGTTTGATTTGGAGATTGTGGAACGGAAAGGTAGTAAAAACCAAGTGGCGGACCACTTGTACCACTTGGAGGAGGATGGGAGGCCTTGTGATGTCCTGGAGATCAATGATTCATTTCCCAATGAGCAACTCCTTTCTGTGTCAGTTAATGGTATGCCATGGTTTGCGGACGTTGCTAATTTTCTTATGACTGGTATAATCCCGTGTGAGCTCTCTTCTAACCAAAGGAAGAAGCTCAAACGGGATAGTTTGGACTTCTATTGGGATGAGCCATACTTGTTCAAGATTTGCACGGATGGTGTGATCCGAAGGTGTGTCCCGGAGGAGGAGCAATTGAGTATCTTAGAGGCTTGTCATTCCTCCCCCTATGGTGGTCATCATGGTGGGGTGAGGACCGCTTCAAAGGTTCTTAGTTTTGGGTTTTACTGGCCAACTTTGTACAAGGATGTAGGCGATCTTGTGAAGAGATGCGATGAATGTCAAAGAGCCGGTGGAATTTCGAAGAAAGACGAGATGCCTCTTAATACTATTCTTAAAGTTAATATTTTTGATGTGTGGGCCATTGATTTCATGGGTCCGTTTGTTAGTTCATGTGGGAACACATACATTCTCGTGGCGGTTAACTATGTTTCAAATTGGGTTGAAGTCGTGGCATTGAGGCCCAGAGTGTTGTTGCATTTCTCAAGAAGAGCATTTTTACTAGGTTTGGCACTCCTCGAGCAATCATAAGCGATGGGGGTCTCATTTTTGTAATAGAGCTTTTGATACCTTGCTTTCAAGATATGGTGTCAATCACAAAGTTTCTACTCCTTATTATCCTCAGGCGAGTGGCCAAGTTGAAGTCTCAAACATGGAAATCAAGAATATATTGTCAAAGTCAGTCAATGCAAATAGGAACGATTGGTCAAAGAAATTGGATGATGCTATATGGGCTTATAGGACTGCTTACAAGACTCCAACTTGTATGTCTCCGTACCGGTTGGTGTTTGGGAAAGCTTGTCATATGCCGGTTGAGTTAGAGCACAAGGCCATGTGGGCTTTGAGGAAGCTAAATCTTGAATGGGATGTGGCAGCAAATCTTCGTGTGGAACAGCTTAATGAACTTGATGAATTCTGATTCCATGCCTACTCCAGTTCGTCCTTGTACAAGGACAAGATGAATTACCTTCATGACAAATATGCTCGTGGCAAAGAGTTCAAAGTGGGTGAGTTGGTTCTCTTGTTTAATTCCCGGTTATGTCTGTTTTTGGGAAAGCTTAAGTTGAAATGGAGTGGACCCTTTGAAGTGGTGCTTGTGACTCCTTTTGGTGCACTTGATTTGGAAAACAAAAATGGAGAGGTCTTCAGAGTTGATGGGCACCGGGTCAAGCACTATCTTGGCAAGATTGATGACAGCCACATGGTGGCACTGATCCATCTAAAGTGATTTGATGGTAACCTACGTTGTGCCGTGATGTTAAATCAGGCGCTTCTTGGGAGGCAACCCATGTGTCTTTCTTTTTGTTTTTCTTTGATTTTCCTTTTAGTGTAGGATTTTCTTTTGGACTAACTAGTTGTGAGATGTGTGTAGGGATGTTTTGATGCAGTGCATGACCAAAGTGAAAAAATGTGCACTCTCTGAAGTTTGGACTACTGCCGCAGTGTATTTTTCGCGGCCGCAATGGCCTTGTTGCGGGGGCAAATTATCATTGCGGTTCGCAGTCTTGGATGATAAAAACTGAAGGTTCTTTGAAGATTGTCACCGAGGCCGCAATGCATTTTATGCGGTCCGCGGTGCCCTACCGCGGCCGCAGATCATTTCTTGCAGTCCGCAGTGCCATCCTTGCCAATGCATCATGTGTTCGAGGATCGCGGACCACAGTGCATTTCTTGTGGTCCACGGTGGGTAGGTATAGTGGGTCCCAGGTTCTTTTTTTATAAATAGGACCTCATGCCCTCATTTAAAACTTTTCGCTCCTTTGCTCTCTACATAGAAAAAAAATACTATTTATCATCCCTAATCCTAACTGCACGAATTCATCTCTGATTCTCATTCATCTCTACTACATCTCATTACTAGTAATTTTAATCTTTTCCTAGTCTTTAATTTTGTTTTATTTCCTTTTAATTTGTTAGTTTGTATTTCATCTTCTTCCCTTTTTTTCTTTTAATTGCTAACTTAGGTTTACATAATACCAGTTAGATTAGGATCAATTAGTGAAAAATGACAATTAACTACCTAAGGAATCAATAATATGTAAAGATTAGGTTAAAATGTGACGAAAATTGAAACCCTAGGTTGGTATTGCTACTTATAGTTTACCGCGGTCCGCAGTGGATTTATTGCGGTCCGCGGTGCCTCTCTACGGTCCGCTATGCCATTTTGTGCGGACCGTGGTGGTGAAACTTCAAAAAGTTGAATGTTGAGGACCGCGGCCGTGGTCGATTTTTCGCAGTCCGCGGTGACTGGAATCAGAGAGTGGGTATTTTGACCCCCACCTCAATGCGGACCATGGTGCCATTTTGTGCGGTCTGTGGTGGTCGTTTTGCGACCGAACTGCATTTTATGCGGTCCGCAGTCTGCTGTCTGCAACTATTTTCTTCTTTGTATGCAACTATAATCTTCATTGATTCTTCTGAGACTGTGATACTAACAAGCTTTAACTGATTTTCACTTGCAGATAATAGTTCAATCACGAGGCAGTGGTAGAAAACAACAGGGAAAAGGAGAGTCCTCTTGGGGTAGAGGAAAAGGTATTATCAAATTGACTCTCCAAGTCTGGCAGGCAATCAAGGACACCAGAAAATCAATCAAGGATGCGAACAGAGCTGCTTCCCATTCCGAGGGAAGTGAGTATGTACCCTCCCGGGAGGTATCTGATTCTGGTTCAGTGCCAGAGTATGTTCCTGACTGGCCGGAGAGGCACAGATTTAAAGATACACCTCCGGGCACTCCTACTACTCAAGCTTCAATACACATTTCTTCTGAGTCGTCTGAGGGCTCAGGTAAGGGCAGTGACAGTGAAGCATCTACCTCACCTACTGGTTCATCACCTGGAGAGGATCCTATCAACGATGAGGTTCCGGATGAAGAGGGAGGGGGTATGGAGAGAACTAGAAACCCCGAGGTTTGAAAAGGAAGATTTGTCAGTGAGATTGCTTACCACAAATTTCGAGAGTGGTGGCCTAAGAGGAAGTTGATACTTGAACGCCGATTCATTGACAAGGATCTTATATCTTATAACCCTAATGTGAGGAGGCCATTCAGAGAGAGACCAAGATGGGAGTATTTTACAGGCAATGTTGAGGATGCGAATGAGAACCTAGTCAAGGAGTTCTATGCTAATGTTGCCCACATCAAAAAGGGCACGAAAGTGACTAAGGTGCGGAACTTGACAGTGAAGTTTGATGACCAAACCATCAATGACTACTTGGGCTTTCCGGAGGAGGATGAAAAACTATACTTAGAAAAGGTAGCATTGGGTGAGGATGCTCGTCTGTGGTTAGCAGAGTACTTGGCAATCCCAGGTACCACCCTAGCATGGTTGACAGCAGGAGTCCACATTTTGAGGAGGACCCTGAACTTCGAGGAAAAAGGGTGGGAGACCTTTGTTTGCAACAGGATAGACCCCACCACTCATAAGAACTCTCTCCCTATATCCCAGGATATTTTAGTGGCATCTATTGTGGCGGGGTACCCAATCAACATTAGGAACATCATGTCCAGGGTGATTACAAGGGAGGTGAACGAAGGCAACAGATCCTACCATTTCCCATATTTCCTGACTATATACTTTGAGGATCAGGATGTGGAGAAAAGGAAGTTCGATATGAAGGTGAAACCAAAAGCCCCTTTTACTGGTACAGCACCAAGGGTGCTGACAACCCCAAGGACCCTAAAGTCAAAGCCACTACTTCCACAGTTCCAGGACCCTCAAATACACCAGACATAGCCCCCGGACCCTCTACTTCCACAGTTCTAGATATTCCCTCCTCCATAGCCTACCCATTGACTACCTACCATTTGAGCTAGACCCTTGCCAGTATCAACAACTGGATGCAGGCAGCTACTTCTAAGTTGTCTGTGCTTTCTAGCTTGGTGGAGGCCCATTTCGTACCCCCACAGCCACATGTCCCAGCCTCAGTGGAGGAGACTCTTAAGGAGCTTCTGGACAACCAGAAGAAGCTCTTGGAGAACCAGAAATTGATATTGGATGTTGTAAGTTCTCATGGAAAAGCATTGAAGGAGCTTACAAAGGAGACAAAGAAGATGAGAAAGACTCGAGCATCAAAGAAGTCTATGAAAGAGTTGAGTTGCAAAGTGGAGAAATTGAAGGCCATTGATCACTTGTCATTAGAGATGTTATTGCATGACCCAGTTTCAGTAGTCCAGCCTGAGCCGGAGCAAGATATGGAGAGGCCAGCAAAGAGGAAGAGAGTGATCCTATAGACAGTTGATGCAGTGATAGAGCTAGAGGACCCACAGGAAGGTTCCTCTAGCCAGCCTTAGGCCTTAGAGCAGCCTCAGGTCCCAGTGCAGACACAGGATACCGGGATCCAGTCATAGATTCCTGAGCAGTCACAGGACCCAGGGACTCAGGCTCAGGACCCCATGCAGACGGAGGGTCAATAGGGAGTTTCTCTTTAACCTCTATATTTTATTGATCTTATTTTTGTTAGTTAGCATTGAAGACAATGCTAGCTTTCATTTGAGGGGGTAGCCCTATTTGGATGATATGGTGTTGTAAATATGATACTATTTTCTTTTTATTATGCTTTGATTTTCACTTTTAGTATGTACATAATTTTACCATTTTATTTCACTTTTCGTACTTTGCAACTTTGGTCTGTATATAAAGTTACTTTCTGATGTATATATTCATTCCCCCTTATGTATATTCGTCTAAATCCCCTCTTGTACATATTCATTCTACTTTACGCATTTTTCTTTCATAGCTTCTTATTTCATTTTGGAAGCTTCTTATTTTGGGTTTTGTGTTCAATAAGCCTTTGGTTTTCTTAATGTCACGGTTCTTTCCAAGAGTGGAATTTGTGTAAACCGGGTGGCTCTTCCCGATGATGGATGGCACGACAACCTTCTTAAGGGTTTGAGTCTCTTTTCCTTTTTTGTTTTTTGGGTAATTAGTAGCTATATGAGTAATAGTGCTTCAAGCAAAGCTTCACTTAGGCCTAATACATTTGCCTTTGGTCTTATGGTCAAAAACAAATTGTTGTGTATAGGATGGTGAAAGTTGTGGCCTTGAGACTCTTATGTTGGCCGATAATCATCAAGTGGTTTTTCGGGACCATTCGTGTTGCTCAAATATTAGCTAAGGTTTTTGTGGGATCCCGACTCTGCCTCTTTAGTAATCCTATAGCTTGTGTGGTGAGAATTTGAATTGCAAGTCTAAGTCCCGTGCCATTAGCCTAGAACTTGCCCTGAAAGTTTGTCTAGGAAAAATCCTAAGTGTAGTTTGACTTGAGAAGTGATTATTGGCTCTCCTTGATCCGAATGGTATCGTGAAAACTTCCATATCCTACCAATAATAATATCCCTAGTTAATCCTTTTGAGCCATAGCCTTTTTCTTTCAAAGACCATGATACAAAACTTTACCCGTTCTAAAACGACCCTCTCTTGACACCCGATCTTTCCTTAGCACAAGGCAAAAACATAAGTTTGGGGGGAGAGACGAGGAATTCAACAAAGTGGTAAAAGGTACAAAATGAAGAAAAGGAAAGGCAATGAAAAAGAAAGAAAATCAAAAAGTCAAAAAGAATGAGAAATGTTGAAGAAATGAAGGGATTCAATAAAAGTAAAGAGATGAAAGGTATGGAAAGTTTATAAAGGAGAAAAAGGTTTGAAATAAACAAAAAAGAGTGACAGTGTGTCTCTCTAACCCCATAAGAAAGAAGTAAATGACTAAAAAAGTCAAGAGAATGTGTGCCAAAATAAAACAAATGAAGTGCTTAAGGGAAGATGGAACCTACTTAGACCAAATATTTCCTACCCTAAACCAAAAGCCTTCACTATATCTCCTCAAAAGCCCTATATGATCTTGATTTGAATGAAGCTTAAATTAGTGGTGACTCATATAAGGGGCAAGCTTATGGTACTTAGAGCCAAACTTGTGACCTTTCTTTGAGAGAGATGATTGTGTTCTCCACAATCCTCATTCTGAGTCCTACAACCTAAAAGTGAGGTTTGCTTATGGAGAATTGAGGAGTATGAGTTTGGGTTCCATATGACCAAAGTAGTAGAAAGAGTTTCCTTAATGTGTTGAGTCAATTCTTGATGCTCTAGTGTCGCGCTAAAACGATGGTGCTTAAAAGATTGAATGTTGTTAATGATTCATTTGATTTGAGGGCAATTGTTAGTCCAAATTGATGCTATATGAGGTCACTTTAGATCAGCTGAATTTTCTTGGTTTTACTCTTAAGGAGGTGGGACTTATTTTGTTTGCTTGAGGATAAACAAAAGCTTAAGTTTGGGGGAGTTGATAACTAGGGATTCTAGTTCATTTTACACTCCTTTTTACTTGAATTTTGATTAAAAATGTATACAAATAGTCCAAAAGGCTTACATGTTGTACTTCTTTGCAGAGTTGGTCAAACAAAGTGACAAGTAGTCAAAACCAGCTCAAAAAGGAGTAAAACATGCACAAGTACCAAGAACTAGTCAAGGCATTGATGCAGCATAAAACCCACTGCAGTCCCAATAGACCCACCGTGGCCGTAGACAATTTAGTGTGGTTCGCAGTGAATGAGTTCAGAGAGGTGCAAGTTTGGAGGCTTAATGCAGTACGGTCCGTGGAGGATTTCTTGCGACTGCAGTAGCCTTTTCGCGGCCACAATCTATTTTATGCGGTCTATGGAGAGGGGATTTAGAGAGTTGGGTGTTTGGACGATTGAAACCAGCGCGGTCCATGATGTGATTTTATGTGGACCGTAGTGAAGCCACCACGGCCGCGGTGCATTTTATGCAGCCTATGGTGGCCATGTTCAGAGACTAAGAAATTAAAGCTAAAAGCTCCACTACGGCTGCAATCCATTTCTTGCGGACCGTGGTACCTTCGCAAGGGTATTTTTGTCCAGAAAATTCAACCTAGTATAAATACTTTCTTTTCATATTTTTAGGGCATTTTTTTTAATCTATTAGAGACCAGAGCATGTGAACGGCGTTTTAGTTCCATTTTGAGTAATTTGTAGCTAGATTAACACTGAATCTTCATTATCTTAGATTGTAATCAAATCATATGGGTTATTCTTCATCTATTTCTCTGTTTTGTTCTATTATTATGAGTAGTTAGACCCATTAGCTAGGGTTGTGGCTCAACCCTAGTGTGGGTATTTGATGGGTCTTTTGTTTTAAGGCTTAGATGTTTATGGGTAGTTGATATTTGGACTGATTGGTGTTTTCCATGTTGAATTAGTGGTTGCAAACACTAATTTGTGCCTATTTGTCTTAGGTTCTTCTTGAGAAAGAGAGCTTGAGTCTAGGAAAATCAGTCCAACAAGGAATTGGTTCGTAATAAAGATATTGATAGCCTCAATTAAAGGGTTAAACCTAGAGATAGTAATACCCAACTTGAGCCTATATTGCTTGCACAATTTTGACACCCAATTGGTCTTGAGAAAGTCAATTAGGGCAAAGTCACTCAAGCTACCGAGAGGTATAGAGTGAGTAATTCCGTGCATTGGCTATATCGCAATCCCAGTATAACATCTTTGCCTTAGGCTTGAGAACCCGTCAAGTATTCACCTAGGAGAAAGTCATTTCCCTAGTGCCTCTTTAATCATTTAGAAAACCTTACAAGCATTCATACTTAGTTTAATTTAGCATATCATTAGCATAAATATTAGAAGTAACAAACAACAAAAAGATGATTGGAAGTGTAATTAAGAGTACTACCCATCTCTAGTTTAGATAGGAATCCAATTTCCAATTCTAGCTCCCTGTGGATTCGATCCTGACCATCTCGGGTAAAAGCTGCTTCGACCGCTCTTGCCACTTTGTAGTGGTGTAGGGTGTGCTCCGATCAACACTCCGATTCTGGGCTTGTATATTATTTTCGCACTGTTTATTTAGACTAACATTATGAAACATTTGTTTAATTAAAGGCTTAAAATGATTCTTATTGATTAATGGTTAATTCGGGAGTTGTGTCGGCTGGCCTAGTTTCACGATAGGTGCCATCACGACCGGGTCAATTTTAAGGTCGTGACAAGTTGGTATCAGAGCCTTGGTTACATAGGTCTCACGAGGCATGAGCAGGTTTAGTAGAGTCTCGCGGTTCGGTGCGGAGACGTCTGTACTTATCCTCGGGAGGCTGCAGAACCTTTAGGAAAAACTTCACATTCTTGAATTCTTATCGTGCGTCCTTAATTCAGCTTGAAATGTAACTCTTTGAATCTCTTCCACGCGTTCGTATGCATGTATGAGCACTCAGTATCAGATGTGCATCGATGGCTTGTAATTCCCTGATCGCGGGGCGAGATGTGATCTCTGTGTGTTGATATTGGGCTAGTATGGAGGACTTGAGGTCGGGTTTTGCCTATAGCTTGAGCATTGGGGCATTGGTTATGTAAGCACGTGCTTTTGGATTTGTATGTCCAATAGTGTCCCTATTGGTGGGAGTGATGGTTTGATATCTACGTGACGAGTATGATGTGAGTGTGAGATGTGTGCATATGATTTGAACAAGACAAGAAGGGTCTGGTTGGGGGTAGTAAGAACTATTCGGTGCTTGGTTTCCATCGTGATTTGATGTTTAGCCCGAGTTGTGGGCGTGTTGAAGGACCTTTTCATGTTGCCTGGTTGGGAAGTGAAGTGGATTTCACGTTGTGATATTAGTTCAGACTCAGGAAGATTAAGTAACTGTGTAATGCTTATGACAGCGAAAGGGTATAAGGAGATGTTAGTTTGAGGCGAGACAAGTGGGCTATCTCCTGCGGATTGTTCTGAAGTTTGTGTGATCCTTTATGTCGTTTATTGGAAGATCTCTGTTACTAGGGAAATATATGTGTTGCAATTTGAATTTTGGTCACCTAAGAGAGTAGGCTTGACTATTATGAGGGTGAAGGCGAGGATTGCAGAAGATTTAAAGTACTAGATGGTCTTTGTTTCACAAGCTTATAAAGGATTGAGTTTAATTTCACTATGGTATTATGGAAGTAATAGAGTGTATGCATTATGAGTTATGGTGTTTTTGATCTATGGCTTTGAGCCAAGTGGGGGAGTTTTCTATTGATCAGTTGATTGCACGGTTATGTGCTATAATGGTTCCAGTTTGGGACATGCCGGTGAATCAGTGATGGCTTATAGAGGTTGAGACCGAGGATGGCTCGAGTAAAGAAATTTCAATAAAGGTTATGCTATGCTTATGGGTGTATGATAATCACGGAATGACTTAAGGTGTTATTCGTAAAGGATGTACGGTGCATGAGACGGGAAGTTGCTTGGTTGCATTAAGGCGAGGTTACGTTTTGCGGTGTTGGAGTGCTAATGGAGCACAAGTCGTCCAGTCCGTTTGATAAGTCTAATTACGGTTTGAGTAGAGTGGAGGGCTCTCGGAAATGGTTTTAATGGGTTCAAGATTTTACATGTAATAATTGAAGATTTTCAGGTAGTGTAGTTGGTTAGAAATTGAGGTTTGCATTGGAGGGTGTCAAGGCTTGTGGTATTTCTATATCAATTAGGGAATTCTATATATCAGTATCAGGAAGGCGAAGATAATGACTTTGGATTCACGAGAAGTTTCGTTAGGGTAGGTATTTTGAATGTAGTTCTTTTGGGAACATTTAAGAGAGTATTTGTGGCTTATGAGCCTTAGACGGTGTGGTTTTATGCTTAGGTCTCGTGTGGTGAGTCTGGGTTGAGGGATAATGGTGTTATAGCAAGAAGGAGTATCAAGTTAAAGGTAAATCAGAAGGAAACTCGGATATATGGGATAGCTTTGTAGTAGGCCGGATCGGCATGGTAAGGATATGATTAGTTCTTTCGATGCTTATGAGGTAATGAGTTTATACAAGAGTTTCACGACAATGATCTTGGGTTTTATTGGCCTGTGTAGCTTGGTCGAGTTAGAAGGATTCAGTCCTGACGGTTTAGTTTTGTGCAAATGGAATTCGGAGAGTTCTTGATGGTTTCTACCACGGTTAGAGATGTATATTTTCTACGAGCGAAAGGAGCATGTGATGTATAGTGATTTTCTTCTAGATGGGGTCAAATGGAAAGTTCTTGACTAGTTGAGTACGTAGCTGCTTGTGGCTCGGAAGGGGTTATGAAGTCCTTATATTTATCATAGGATGGCATGGTATATGCGGTATGTTGTGTAGGGTTGAGATTTGCATGTGTAAGGTCACAATTCAGTTCTGAAAAGAAAAGTCATAAATTCTTAAACAGCACGGGCAGTTTCAGATGATTGGGGAAATGATATTACTAAGTGGTGTAGCTTAATGAGGGTATACGCTTCAGAAAAAGGGCAATGTGATTGAGTTGATGATACTTCATTAGTATTGCGACACTCTCTTATTGGATCAACTGTTGATATTTGAGTTCGCTTGGTGGCACATAAGAATTTAAGGAGTACCTCTCGTGGAATGATCTAGTATTAGATGTGTGTTGTATATTCGGATGGTGGAGTTGGGATTGGATATGGTGATTCGCGTGCTGTATGGATTTGGAGACTGGAAGTTCTCATAAATAGGTTAGGTCGTGGTTGTGGACCGCGTATATCGATCTTGTGTGGTAACTATTGGAGGTTTGGACACTTGAGTGGATCCTTGTTACTTGGTATGTTAGATTTTGATGTGATATTAGGTATAGACTAGTTGTCTCCGTATCGTGTTATTCTGGACTATTGCACTAAGACGGCGATGTTGGCTATGCCAGGGATGCCACAGATGGAGTGGCAAGGTTTGACGGGTTATGTTCTCAGTAGGGTGATTTCATTGTTGAAGACCCAACTGATGGTTGGGAAGAGTTGTCTTTCTTATCTGGCCTTCGTGGTGGATGTCAGTGCAGAGACTCCTACCATTGATTCAGTTCCGGTGATGAGGGATTTTCCGGATGTGTATCCTACTGCCGGGCATGTCACCGAACGGGGTTGTTGATATTGGTATTGATTTGGTGCCGGGTACCATAGCGTATGGCACCGGCGGAGTTAAATGAGTTGAAGGAACGGATTAAGGGACTCCTTTATAAGGAGTTCATTGGTAGACCTATATGGATGTGTGTTCGGCATCGAGTCGGCTTGGTTGACTCCGAGTTGTATTGTTGAGGGATGTGTTAATTCAATTGTTATTGAGCTTATTAGTGACCTGGGGAGATCTATGAGTTACCTTTCCGGGTTGCGAGGCATTGGGAATTGTTGGTTATAGGCACATGTGGTGCGGTTTTATTTGGGGTCTCTCAGTGGAATTCGAGCGGGAGGAGTATTGGGTACTGCTCGGCAGATGGCATATCGATTGTGTCCTTTCAGGTTTGTGTAATGTTATGTCAATTGCTTCGCAGTGGTTATGAAGATTTGCTTTGGTTCTAGATATTTAATTATGCATAGTTGTCGGTTTGAGCATATCGACAGGACGTGTTTCATGTGGACCAGTGTTTGGATAGGGTCGCATATTGCAGCGAAGTTATGTGGAGGTATGACCCTTTGGGTTAGATTCGTGTGTTCTGGTTCTACGATATGTGACGGGTTCTCAGCATTGTGTGTGGTGGTACTGGTGAGCTTGCAATACAGCTTCTCATTTGAGTTTTTTTCGATGATTTGAGTACATTTGGACTGTCGCTTATTTGGTGCATGGATTGCACAAGTTGTGGCTTTAGATTGTATTAATGTGTCATGTCACCAGAGTAGTTGTGATGGTATTAGATGAGATTGTTGGGATCTAGAATGAATACAAAAGGATTCTGTTTCGGCGTGTTGGAGGGATAATATCAATGTTCAGCTCAGAAATTTGCTATGGTCCTTGCTAAAGTGGAAGTGGCTTCCCAAATGGTTGATCTGAGGAGTGGTTATGACTTCCTATGTGTTTCATTTATCATTTGAAATATGCGGAAGTGTTGGAATAAGGCTTTATGTAATAAAAGTCTTATTATTGAAATTCAAATGTTTTAAGCAACTGCTGTGATTAGAAGTTATTGCTACAAGAGTTTGAGCTTTGTGGTATATCATGTAATTGCATCTGAGGTTGGCTGGTATGGCTTGCCACAAATTGTTTGGGCTTATTCAAAGTATAGATGTGAGATTCTGATCTTGTAGATGATTTCAGAAGTGGAAATGTGGTTCTATGATTTATGGGCTAGGTTGGATTGTGAAATTTCAGTTACATTATGTTATCGGACCTATATGAGATAGGGTGACGTGGGATCACCCCTGAGTATCTGCATGGTAAGGTTATACAGCGACTTGTTGGCTTTTGGAACAACTATGGGCACATTCGAGGACGAACGTATGTTTAAGTAGAGGAGGATGTAACAACCCGACCAGTCGTTTTGAGCTTTTGCACTTCGCTTGCCAGTTCTCGGGAATGTCTAGACTTGTGTGATGTATTATGACTTATGTAAATCGTTGGTTTTAGTTTTCAAGGTAACCAGAATAAATTTTGAAGAACAGTTCTCAGTTTGAAGCTTAAAATTAGAAAGGTTTGACCAAGATTTGACTTGTTAGTAGATGACCTCGGATTGGAATTTTTATGATTTGTTTAGCTCCGTTAGGTGATTTGGGACTTAGTAGCATAGTCGGAATGTGTTTTGAAGTTCCGGAATAGAGTTAGGCTTGAACTGGCGAAATTGGAATTTTGGCATTTTTCGGTTGATAGGTGAGATTTTGATATAGGGGTCGGAATGGAATTCCGGAAGTTGGAGTAGGTCCATTGTGTGATTTTTGACGTATGTGCAAAATTTCAGGTCATTCGGACGAGGTTTGGTAGACTTTTTGATCGAAAGCGGAATTTGGAAGTTCTTGGAATTCTTACGCTAGAATCTGATGTGATTTTGGTGTTTTGATGTTGTTTTGAGCATTCCAAAGGTTGGAACAAGTTTGAATGAGGTTATGGGATATGTTGTCATGTTTGGTTGAGGTCCCGAGGGCCTCGGGTGAGTTTTGAGTGGTTAAACGGATCAAATTCACGAAGGTTGAGTCTGATTGAGCATCGCGTTCGCGACTGAGGTAACGCCTAGGCTAAGCTGAGTAAGGCAACGCGTTCACGAGTGTGTGTTCATGTTCGCGTAAGAGGAAATTTGAGCTGTGAATTATTTCTGTTTCGCGAACGTGAGGTTTTGACCGCGTTCGCGAAGAAGGAATTTTTGGCCTGAGCAGAATGTTTAAATAGCCATTGTCCGCGATTTTAGGTCTAACTTTCACCATTTTTGAGCAATTTTGGAGCTTTTTGAGAGGAATTGAAGAGGGAATCAAATGGAAACACTTGGAGGTAAGATTTTGAACTCAATACTCGATCCTGTGTTGATTCTTACTTGTTTAAACATGAAATATGTGGAAATTAAAGCCTAAAATTGGGGAATTAGGGCTTGAATGTGGAGAGTGTAAATTGGGAATTTGAGGGACCATTGGAGGTTCGATTTTGATGTTCTTGGTATGTATAGACTTGTGGGAGGATGAAGATTCTATTGATGTGATTTTTATCAGATTCTGAGACGTGGGCCGGGTTTGGCCAATATCAGGATTTTTGAGTTAATTTGATTATTTTTGCTTGGGCTTTGTTCCTTTAGCGTGTATTAATGATGTAGAACTGATTTTGGTTAGATTCAGAGCAATTGGAGACTGATTCAAGAGGCAAAGGCACCGTGGGCTAGAGTTTGGACCGGATAGAGGTAAGTAATGATTGTAAATGTTTGTCCTGAGGGTATAAAACCCCAAATTTCACATCATTGTGCTATATTGAGGTGACGCACACACTAGATGACGAGTGTGGGGTCGTGCACTGTTGGGGATTGAGACTTAGTCCATCCCGAATGATTGTTTTACTGCGTATTTGATTGAAAAATTGTTTGTTATCATCATGTTTTGGGCTGAATGTCATATCTGGGCCTCGTACCAATTGTCTTGGACCCTTAGCGAATTTTACTACTATTCCTCACTATTTTGACTTTATACTTGTACTCAATCATGCTATAATCTACTGCTTTATTAACTCAGCCATTTTTACTCCGTTTTTTACATTTTAAATGATATTTTGGGCTGAGCATCATGTGTTACTGTTGCCCGAGTGGCTTGAGAGATTTCTGACTGAGTGAGACCGAGGGCCTGTGTTGTGAGGATATTATGGGATCGGGTTGTGCACCCCAGCAGTATGGTACCAATTTATGATTATGAGGTTGTGGGCCTAATTTGTTACGCCACGAGGTGGCTTGATATGAGGCCGAGATCCTGTTTGATTATGCCACGAGATGGCTTGATATTGCGCTTGGGCCGTAAGGGGCCCCTCCCGGAGTCTGTACGCCCCTAGTAAGCGCGGGTACCCAATATGATATGTGATATAGCCCGAAGGGATAATTTTGTTCCATGGTATTGCCCGAGGGCCGACTCTTTATTTATGTTATGCCCGAGGGGCATATTATGAGTGATTGTGCGGTAGCCCGAGGGGTTGGTTCTGTTAATATTATGCCCGAGGGGCAATTTATGATACATGTTTTGCCCAAGGGGCTGCTTACATTTCTATCATGTTTACTCACTGTTTTATCACTCGTTTGAAACTATTGAAAATTTGTTTTAAAAGGTTTCTACCGAAACTGAGCATGATTTACGAAGTAAATGATTTATGTACTATGTTGGAACTATCTTGCCTTTGTTGTAGCATTTTAACGTGGTTTACGTGTTTTCTTACTGCTCAGCTTTCATTTACCTTTATTACTTAGTGAGTTGGAGTACTCACATTACTCCCTGCACCTTGTGTGCAGATTTAGGTGTTTTTGAACCCGATAGCGGGTATTGATTGCTCATAGGCAGAGTCATCGGCGTTTAGCAAGGTAGCTGCCCAGCGTTTGCAGCATTTTCTTTTCTCCCTTTTGTTTTCATTAGACTGTATTTAGTATATTTTCAGACTCTTCGTTGTATTCAGACCTTAGTAGATGCTCGTGACTTGTGACACCCCGATATCCGGCTTGTATATTATTTTTGCACGGTTCATTTAGACTTACAATATGAAACATTTGTTTAATTAAAGGCTTAAAAATGATTCTTATTGATTCATGGTTATTTCGGGAGTTGTGTCAGTTGGCATAGTTTCACAATAGGCGCCGTCACGACCGGGTCGGTTTTAGGGTCGTGACAATGAGGGTCATGGACCCTTGCAAACAAGTATCGCTTTGGAATTTTGACCATAACTTTGTCTCCTATTTGGTATTCAACAATGCGAAGATTTTGATCAGCTTGCCTCTTCATCCGGTTTTGAGCTTCGACAATATATCTCCTTATCTAAGTTTTGCTTCCATTCTTTTAAGAAGCTAGCAGCTCGAGGATATTTTGACATGTTTGGTGCATTCACGGTGTGTGGGAGTAGAGATTGTTGTCCGGTAACAATTTCAAAAGCACTTTTGTTTGTACTAGAGCTTCCTGGTGAATTGAAACATAGTTGAGCAGCATCCAGAAGCTTCAACCAGTTCTTCTGTGATCCGGTTACAAAGTGGCGGAGATATTCCTCCAGCATGCCATTGAACCGCTCCGTCTGTCCATCAAATTGCGGATGAAAACATGAGTTGTGTCTCAAGTTTGACCCGAGGCACTTAAAGAGTTGGGTCCAAACGTTGCTAGTGAAGTGCTAGTCGCGATCAATAACGATGTCTTTAGGGATGGTGATCATGCCCAACTATGCCTTATCGAAAGGAGTAAGCGGTAATTGCTAATATAATCCGGTTTACATGTCCGGGGTCGAATCCCATAGAGAACTAAGGCTTAGCTACAGTTGTTCAATATCGCTAAGAAGACAAGCTCAAACAATTACTATGTTCTAAATATTAAGATTCTTGTATCTAATTAACTAACAAATTAAGTTAGTAGATTAACACCTAGGGATACTAAGGGTTGGAGACAAGATTAAGGAGGTCTAGAGTTATGACTTCCGTAATTGTCGGAATCCTTCCCGCTACGTCTTCTATAATTTTGTCTAAGTATTCTCTACCGATTATGAGCGCTCTGAGTGTCATACATCTCTCCCGAGTAATTACCATAATTTACTAGACATATTCTCCCAAATTACGCTAGCTGGCATTAAGTACAGCTCACTCGGATCGCACCAAAGTTTCATTATCCCTAATCCCACATTTAAACCTTTCGTATTGATCCCTCATATACGTTGGGAGTGATGTTGTTCAACAACTACCTAAATATGCATTCTCTACTGAGTAATACACACTAAATAGGCATAGTTAATTGAGAGCTCTTCAACCAACCACAATAATAACGTAGTTGAAAAAATAGAGAAAATACTACAGCAAATCAAAATTAACGTAACAGGAAAATCATCCTCAAGTAGGTTCCATCAAACCCTAGATAACAAATTGGCTATTCATAATAGTATGCATAACTACAATACTAGAATTCATAACTAATAATAGAAATAGGAATAAGGAAGTGAAAAACTCGTAGAAGAATTCTCCGCTGCTCCTAGTGTGTTTTTGCCTCCTTCGGTCGAATCCCCAATCTCCATGGTGGCTACTTGCTCCCCTTAGGTCTAAAGTGTGTCAAAAGTGATATTTTTAGGTCTATTTATATGTGTATGAAAATACCTAAACGTGTAGGCCAAGTCCTAGTCAAACCAGGAGACGAAATAAGTCTTCAAAATTCAGAATGTGCACCCACCAGGCCTGGCGTCGCCAGGCTAATTCTTGGTTAAGATGGCCTTTGGCTGGCCTCACCAGGCTAAAGCTTGGTTAAGTTGGCCTTTGCCTGGCCACGCCAGGTCTCTCCTTTTCACTGTTCTTGAGCACACTTTCAACGTTTAAGTATCTCTTTTTCTCTACTTTCATCTCCAATTCAACTACACATAAAATAGACTCCATTACGCGCAAATAAAGTGTAATTTATCAATAAAGCATGTAAAATGCAAGGCACATAATGTAAGAAACTATGAAATTATAGCCACACATCAATACCCCACACTTAAACATTGCTCGTTCTCGAGCAATTAAACTACACTTATAGGCATGACCTTTTTAAGCAGTTCTCCTAACTCATCACACCAAGAATCTTTAAAATAGACTAAGCACAAGGGTATAACATCTTCACCTCAAGATGTGACTCGCAAGTACCATGCATTATTCACAACTCACTCACTTACTCTAATATGGAGGCCAATCACATTACCTTTCTTTCATGAATCAAGTGCCCTCATAATATAAAAGTGAGTAGTTCCACACACAAAATAAAATTTAAGAACAATTAGGAACTCAAGATAGAAAGGATTTACTCCCTCTCAGAAATAACATTTATATGCCACAAAATATGCACCATAGGCTTGCCCGTATTATACTACTCTACTAATCGAGCTCATTTAGTCTAGGATCAAGTAGGACTTTAATTGGTTGTAATGTAGGCTACGGGTCGAGTAGGATACATTTGGATATAAGAGTGACTACACCTCCCTAATCACTTTAATACATATACTTTAACATTCAAACCCCACACTTATGTCAAACCATGACTCCAACTTCACATCAATATACATCAACTCCCAAATTATTTAAGCACAATTATATCAAGAGTTACCACTTATCAATGAATATCTGCACACATTACAACTATTTCTTTTTCTTTTTCAATTCAAGTGGCTCTTTCTCTTTAAATAAGTGCACATTTCTTCTTATTTCATTAGTTCCACTCAAAAGCCAACCCACCATCCCACACTTTAGCTTTTTCATAATCCATCACAATTCAAGTGCTCGTGAGATATGACAAGGTTCAAATATATGGTCGATTTAAACAAAGGGATACGACTTGTAATGTGGTTACCGAAGAAACATGATTATAGGCTCAAATGGGTTAACTACGATACATAACAATTAGGCGGATAAATTATATATATCTGGCTCAACAAAGAAACGCCTATATCACTTCCAAGACTAAACAAAACTACTATTTCTCTTTGGAAACACACGGGGCAAGTTCTAGACATAAAATACAATGCACAGAATAACACAAAACCTTACACACACATGGAACATAACTCACTCAGGATTGGACTCATCAAGACACTCTAGTCAAAGCAGTTAAGCAAAGTTAAGGACATACAATTTAAGGTACTTCTACAAGAGTCAAAAATTGAGCCTAAGCGTCACAATCAAAGTACTCACTATTCTCAATGCATAACAAAGTCAAGAGATATTGCTTTAATTCAAAACACAGTACAATGGCTCATATTGCCAAAAAATAAAACTAGCTACACCCTGTTCAAACAAAACCCTTGGAAAAGAATTGTAGTACGAAGAAAAACCAAAGGAAAATTACTACACTACGTACAACGAAAATCTTTTTGTACTTTTTCTTTAGACTTAAATCCCTCAAAAAAAATTGTCTCATAGATCCATCGTCGGGAAAAATCCAATCTTTTTTTAAGAAAAAATTATTCAATTAAACTAACACAGCTAAAGTATCATAGAAAGTCACCCAGACAATCTCCTCACCCCACACTTAAAATTATGTATTGTCCCCAATGCACAACATACTAATAAGAGGGTAAAAGAAACTCACTAGTAGGCCAAAGGCCGAAGTACTAGCAGCTCAGTGGGTATTTAGACTTCTCCCAGTCTTGGACCTTCATGCGGGTACCTTAGACTTAGTTCCAACCATCTGGTTTATTATTGCATCCTTCAATTAGCTTTGCTTTTCATGCTCCTAGAAATCAACAATCAACAATACAAAAATAATACAATTAAAAAAATAATAAAAATAAATAAATAAAAAAAGTAGTAAACCTGGGTTGCCTCCCAACAAGCGCTTGATTTAAAGTCGCGATATGACGCGAATCAGTTTCTGCCTCCACTTTGAACTTATGAATTGGACCCCAACTTTTACTTCTGCTCTATGATTATGCTCATAGGGTGGTGGAATGAATCTGTCTGGCCTAATAAAAAAAGTAGTATTCTACATTTTTGGCCTTTAGATGAGATGTGTGTTCCTGATTTTATGACAAGAAGAATTTCAGAATGTAGGCATCTTGTTCCTGATCCCTTGACTCCTTAATTGGCTCGGACGACTCTATTTCCCTATCATCATCCAAACACAATGTGGAAAAATTCTTGGAGTGTGGACCAACGCGCTCAACTACATGAATATTTGGACTGTCTACATCCTCAACACTAATGACACTAGAGTCAACTAAATATATATTACCAATGTCCTTGGTTGACTCTAGTATCTTTTCTAAACCATCGGCATCCTCAAATTCTAGTTCGATTGATTGTTGGTGTTCTACTCTGGCTTCTCCACTAGCACCTCCTCGTATTTTTTTAAACCCTCCAATATAATGGCAATTTCTGCAGCCAATTCATGCTATTCTTGGCTACTATCCACAATGTAAGCTTGTTGCGCTTTTACGAAGTTCAATTAGTTTACTCAATTCAGCCTCTAAGTGGTGAATAGTTACCTCTTGCCTTTGTATCTGTCGTGGTTTCTCATCATATTGTTCCACATGACACTTTATCATATCTTTGATCTCCTTCAGGTCAGCTTGTCTAAGTTCTTTGTTCCTATTAACTTAACCAGAAAAAGTAGAACCATCATAGTAAGGGGTTGGGGGAAGATAAGAAATATAAGTACAACCGTAAAAGTGACCATCTTGACCACCACACATATCAAATGCATTCCACATATAAGATTGAGTTGGTGCACATAACTCGCTCTCGAAAATATTTTGATAATTTTGTCGTGGGTGGTTTCCTCCACTATATGCATAAGGAGGATCAAAAGTAGAATTACCAATATCAAAACTCTCATAATTCCAAGATGTCATGTTCTCAAATCAACAAGTAAAACAAAAAAATTAAAAAAGAAAAATCAAATACAAAACAAAATAAAAGTTCAAACTTGAAACCCAGCAATATGTACATCTACAGCTACACCGTTAGTTCCCCAGCAATGGAGCCAAAATTTTATCACGCCCAACTATGCCTTATAAAAAGGACTTAGCGGTCGTTGCAATTATAATCCGTCTTACAAGTCTGGAGTCGAATCCCATAGAGAACTAATGCTTAGCTACAGTTGTTCAATATCGCTAAGAAGACAAGCTCGAACAATTCCTATGTTATAAATATTAAGATTCTTGTAATTAACTAACAAATTAAATTAGTAGATTAACAACTAGGGATACTAAGGATTGGAGACAAGATTAAGGAGGTCTAGAGTTATGATTTCCCCAATTGTCGGGATCCTTCCGGCTACGTCTTCTATAATTTTGCCTAAGTATTTTCTACCAATCATGATTGCTCTGAGTGTTATAATTCTCTCCCGAGCAACTACCATAATTTACTAGACATATTTTCCCGAATTACGCTAGCTGGCATTAAGTACGCCTCACTCGGATTGTACCAAGGTTTCGTTATCTCTAATCCCACCTTTAAACCCTCCGTATTGATCCCTCATATACGTTAGGAGTAATGTTGTTCAACAACTACCTAAATATGCACTCTCTCCCGAGTAATACACACTAAATAGGCATAGTCGATTGAGAGCTCTTCAACCAACCACAATAATAACGTAGTTGAACAAATAGAGAAAATACTACAGCAAATCTATATACGTAACAGGAAAATAATCCTCTAATAGGTTTCATCAAACCCTAGATAACAAATTAGTTATTCATAATAGTATGCATAACTACAATACTAGAATTCATAACCAATAATGGAAATAGGAAGAAGGAAGTGAAAAACACGTAGAAGAATTATCCACCTTGCTCCTAGTGTGTTCTTGCCTCCTTAGGTCAAATCTTCGGTCTCCACGGTGGCTCCGTGCTCCCCTAGGTCTAAATATGTCAAAAGTGACGTTTTTAGGTCTATTTATATGTGTAGGAAAAGACCTAAACGTGTAGGCCATGTCCTAGTCAAACCAGGAGACGAAATAGGTTTCAAAATTCGGAATGTGCACGCCCCAGTCCTGGCATCTCCAGGCTAACGCCTGGTTAAGTTGGCCTTTGCCTAGCCTCGCCAAGTCTCTCCTTTTCACTGTTGTCGAGCACACTTTCAATGTTTAAGTATCCATTTCGCTCTACTTTCATGTCCAATCCACTTACACATAAAATAGACTCCATTACGTGCAAATAAAGTGTAATTTATTATTAAAGCATGTAAAATGCAAGGCACATAATATACAAAACTATGAAATTATAGCTACATATTAGAAAACCCTAATATTTGATGACATGAGAGAAAAAGAGTCGAGTTGTATCCTTTGCTAAGATGTATTGTAGGGCTACTATAAAGGTAGCATACTTGGAATACCGATCCACCACAACTAAGATAGTTGTGAGATCTTCGACCTTGGGCAATCCGGTGATGAAATCCAGGAAAACACTTTCCCAAGATCTCTTTGGGACAGCTAGTGGTTCCAAGAGTCCCGCTTGTGTCAAGCGGTACGACTTGTCCTTCTGGCATACTAGACAAGTCTTCACATACTAAGCGACGCCATCGGCCATTTGAGGCTAATAATATGCACGGCAAAGTAATATCATGGGGCAGTCTTCACCAGGATGGCAGACCCACATAGTATCATGACATTCTTCCAAAAGAGTCCTTCGTAGATCTCTTCCTATTGGAACATAGAGATGGTTCCCTTTAACTTTCAAGAAACCATCTTCCATATAGAACCGGCCGGTCTTGCCCTCTCCTACCAAATCAACCAAAAATTGTGCAGTAGGATCCTTGATGAGTAGATCCTGTATCTGGTCTTTGATGGTGGTGGACACTTCGCTCCCCCTTAAGGTGACGAGTAGGCACACCGATGCTAGGTCATCTCTCCGACTGAGTACATCAGCAACATGATTGGTCTTCCCACTTCAGTACTCCAGGTTGAAGTGGAATTCCACTAGGAGTTCCTTCCACCTGGCCTATCGAACATTCAGTTTTGGCTGGGTCATGAAATGGATAACAATTATATTGTCTGTCTTGACCATGAACAGGGTTCCTATCAGATAGCTCCTCCAAAGGCGTAAGCAACGGACGACATTCAATAATTCTTTCTCATGGGCGGCATAGTGCCACTCTGCATCCTTCAGCTTCCGGCTCTCGTACGCTACATGATGCTCTTCTTGTAGCAAGACTCCACCAAGGGCATAGTCAAAGGCATCCGTTTTTACCTCGAATGGCTTGGCCAATCAGGGAGAGCCAAGACGAAGCTACTAGGTATAGTCTTTTTCAATGCATCAAAGGCCTCTGATCTCCTGGGTACCCAATCCCAAGGCATATCCTTCTTAAGGAGTTCTGTCAATGGCACTGCAATGAGAGAGTAATTTTTCACAAATCATCGATATAAGTTGCATAGGCCAAGGACCGCGCTCAAGGCATGGATATCCTTATGCAGCGGCCAATCTATGATAGCCTGAATCTTCTGTTGGTCCACCTTGATCCGCCCTTCCTCGATGACATGTCCAAGGAAGTCAATCTATTTTTGAGAAAGAGAGCACTTGGATATCCTCCTATATAGTTCGTGCTCCCGCAATCGGGCTAGTACCTTCGCAAGTGCTCCAAGTGTTCTTCCAGTGTTTGGCTATATACCACAATGTCATCCAAGTATACCACCACGAATTTGTCAATGTACTCTTGGAAGACTTGGTTCATCAGGGTGCAAAATGTGGCTCGAGCATTAGTCAAGCCGAACTGCATAACCAGGAAGTCGTACTACCCATATCTTGTCACACATGTCATCTTGTATTCATCACCCATTGCAATTCGAACTTGCCAATAACCTATTTGTAGGTGTATCTTGGTGAACATCATCGCACCACCCAGTCTATCGAACAAGTCTGCCAATAGCAGAATAGGGTACTTGTTCTTCATAGTGATTTTGTTTAGAGTTCGATAATCCACACAGAGTCGTAGGCTGCTATCATGTTTCTTTTAGAATAGAACAGGGGACCCATATGATGACTTGGAAGGCACGATGATCCATGTGTCTATCATTTCCGTGAATTATCTCTGAAGCTTGGTGAGTTCAGGTTGTGACATTCTGTAAGGCGCTCGGGCGGGTAGCTTCACACCTGACACCAACTCAATCTCATGGTCCACAATACGCCTAGGTAGGAGTCACTTTGGCATGTCTTGTGGTATGACGTCTTCAAACTCTAATAGCAGCTCATTCACGGGTACAGGAATGGGACCCAAGGAGCGTTTTATATCTTCAATGCAGAGGGTGGCTAGGAATGTAGGTTCATGTCTTTTGACCCGCTTCTTCAGCTGCAAAACTGAGATGTTTTCAGCGGCCATCTTCATGGGCATGCATGGGATAATGAAGGGCTTGGCCCCATTTGTTCCCATCATCAGTAGCATGTCTGCATATGGTACGGGCATGGTGTTGGTTTGCCTCAGGAATTCCAACCCAACCATGAACTCGAAGTCATTTATCATTACCGCGAGAAGGTTGAATTTTTCTTCGTAAAGGCCAGCTCCACTAGTACCTCTTTGGCTATTCCACCCACTGGTTGAGGAGGTGATTTGATAGCCTTGACACGACCTCTGCCCTTTCCTACAACTAGACCAAGGTGCTCTACTTGAGTCGAGGCTAAGTAGTTGTGGGTAGCATCTATGTCTATCATCACCAGAATGGGCTTGCCATTTACCTTCATCTCGATGAACATTAAGGTCCTCTTTTTGTTTAAGAGGAGTTCTCTTATCCGCCTTCTTTTTTCCTTTCTTGGTGATTGGACAAGAATCTTTCTTCTTACGGATACCAGTACTGGTTCCCGCTAAGGCCTAAAAAATAGAGACAATAATTGCATTGAAAGCACCTACTGGTTCGGTCTGGTCCGCATTATCTATGTCCTCATCGGTCCCATCATCAAAATCTTGATAGGAGTTCATCTGTGCATGTGGGCATTTATTATTCCAATGTGGACCGCCATAATAACGTCATCTTGAATGGGGATTTCTCCCCCGATCATTGTTGTTCGACGCCGCACTATTGCTTCCTGAGGAGGGACCCTTAGATTTTGTTGCACACCGATCTCCTCCACTTCTACTAGGGCCACCATTGCCAGCCTGGCCCCCTTTGTATCCTGCTCGGGAAGGCGTTGGAGACCTATCCTTCTGAGCTTCCACCTGATAGTCCCCAAGGCATTCCACTACTTGGATCGCCTTAAGTAGGGTATCTACCCTTTGTCTTTGCAGCTCCATACGGGCATAAGGTTTCAACCCTTCCAAAAATGTGAAGATCTTGTCTTTATCCCCTATGTCATGTATGTTCAGCATGAGCGCAGAAAATTCCCGCACATAATCCCGCACTGATTTGGTCTGGCGGAGCTCCTGTAGCTTTCTCCTTGCATTGTACTCAAACATTTTTGGGGAAGAATTCTAGGCGTATGGCTACCTTTAGTTCTGCCCATGTCTCGAGAGCATCTTACACCAGCCCTGATGGCTTCGTACTTCACCTGCCACCAGAGTTTAACATCACCCTGATGATACATGGCAACATTTGCTACCTTCTCAACTTCTTCTAGGCCCCCCACGACATCCAATTACTGTTGAATGTAATATGAAGTTTCCACTTCTTTGGCATTCCAACCTCCACTATGTGGCTTTGGCTCAGGAATTTTCAATTTTGTGCTGCAGGGGCGAGGTTCACAACACCCCCGATTTGGTTTTCGCCTCCTCGAGGCGGCCTTGTAAAGCAACATTGAGCTGGCATGTCAAGTTGTCTATAGTTTTTTTATGGCAGTCACCCTATCTTCCTCTTGTGCCCTATAGGCTAAATCCTCGGCACACTCCTATTGGAGGCCCTTGAAAATAATTTGGCTGCTTCACTGGCTGTTCTTTACCGGACTCCTTCAGAGTCACGATTGATGTTTACTATGTCAGCTTCGGCCTGCAGCATTCTGCGGTCCAGGTCGTCCAACCTTTGAACTAGGTTGGTTCTTAGTTCAGGCACCATATACATAATGGGTCGTAATACGTCAACCGTCTCTTCAAGGGCCGCAATGCGGTCTCCATGATTCACCATGGTCAGAAATGGTGGTAATGGCAATGTGTTTCCTCGTCCGATGTCGAGCCTTAGCTCTGATACCAACTGTTACGCGGAGCAATCCTGAGATTCCTTGGAAGGGCGACGTAAGGCTAAGCAACTGATGTCAGTGAAGTTACTATTTGCCAACTGAGGTCCCCTCCGTACACTAGATGAGATTGTCAGTGTCGTACGGGAAAACTAATGTCAAGAGCAATTGAGAGAACAGAAATGAGAATTGAGAATGAAAGAAAGCTTGATTGCATTAATGAAAGCTATTACAGAAAAGCAACACGGTGTCGAGGGGGAGAGACATCAGTACAGAAAATTATTTGCTTGCTAGAAAGTTTGTTTGCTTGATCCCCCTAATAGTGCTTTAAAAAAATAAACCAAAGTTACAAGACTAGATCTTACTAAGCTAGAGAAATATAATGGAATTACATGAAATAAAATTACTCTATATTTACAATGAAAAGGACTTAGTTTTCTACAAGGTAGAAATTGGTCCGTTGTCAGCAACTTTGTCTTTGGTATCACAGTCTGCGCGCGCGGTTCTTTGGCATCACAGTCTGCGCGCGCGGCACTGTTGGCATCTGCCTGCGGCTGGGTGCTGACAAGGGATATCGGCGGGGCGACAGAGGCACATGCTTGCTTGTTACTTGACGCCAAAACCACGAGGCCGTCCGTGGCGCTAGCCGTTGGGAGGCTTGCTAGGACGACACGGGGCGCGTCCAAGGGGTCATGGGACATGGCTGGAAAGCCCCCATGACATCATACACGTCTACATCAAGTATTTACATAAATAAAAATAAATTCTCTAAGTCATATTAAATATTATGTCAAAGCAAGGATCAGAAATACGTCTGGCTAGACTATTTAAAGTAAAAGTTCTATAAATTTTAAATTAATAGAATTTAAAATTTATTTATTTATTTATTTGGTTCGAGTTTTCATTTTTAATATCAAACCAAATGCATATATATATTTTAAGTCAGTTGGTTAAATTTTTTGGTTTTTCTTCATCACCCCTAAGTGAAAGAAAAGAAGGTAAAAGAGGAGATGTCGTATGAAATTGGAAGTCTGCAAGATGTAAAGTAGAATTGGAATTAGGTTATAGTTTTAATCCCTGATGCCTATTTTGACACTGGAATTCGTGGCATCATTTTTATTTTTTGTCTATTTATTTATTGTTTATTTCATTCTTTCAATAGTTTGGATACAAAATCTATGTTCTAATTAAAAAAATTGTTTTGCATATTCGCTTTCACTCGGTATATACATATAAGACATGGTTAATTAAAAACTTAATCCTTGCAAATCAAAGACGCCCAAAAAAAAGGACATCTATTTCTTTTGAACGCGTTTGTGTGTATATCCAAGTCCTAAAAAAATTCACTATTATAGCAATTCGTCATTGAGAATCCTTAATAGACAAGAATTAGTACGCGTTAAGACACATGTATTACGTTTATTGATTTGATGTCAACATCGTGTACACACAAACGTTTTTAGCTATTTTAATACCCAAGTAGTACAAATTTCTTTCAAATCGAGGATACCCTAGTATAGTCGAATATTGAGAATTCTATACTTAGAGGTTGTTTGCCTTAGCTGATTTAGAATAGTTGATAAGCATTATATGCTGAAAAATATTTTTAAGTGTTAAAACTGATTTTAAAAATAAGCAGTTATGTGTTTGGATAAAAGTGCTGAAATTAATAATATGCAGCTGAAGAACTGGGTATACGAAGAATTTTGTTTTAAAAAAAAGTTTTTTAGGGATAGAATAGTAAATATTTTCGTCAAACTTAAGTGCTTATAAGCAACTTATGGCTTTTGGCTTATATTTGGCTTATAGGCACTTTTAATTTTATCAAACGCGTAAATAAGCCAAAAAATGCTTATAAGCCAGTTTGACCAGCTTATAAGCTTAGCCAAACAGCAAGCGCTAGGGTTTTTGCCTCTCCTTTTATTGGTATTTTATTTATTTTATTACAATCTCAAAATTCTGAGTAACTTCAATATTGTCCTGATCTCCTTGGTAGAGATGGCCCGACGTCGCGATGCTGTACGCAATTCAAACAAGAAACAAGTCGGATCTTGGAAGATGACGAGTATTATCATATGTGGAAATTTTTATTGCCTGCCTCATTGGAGTTTTTATGAACATTAAGGTACCTAAACCTGAAGAAAAAATTGTTCCACAAAAAACAAAGCCAATTCCAACTAAAAGTTGTCACTTTGCCTCAAACAAATGGAGAAGATCATACCAAGAAGATCGAATAACATGCGATCTTGATCTTAAAATTCCCTTTTCTGGGCACAAAGAGATAAATATTGGTGTTGTAGCAGTATTTGATGGTCATATTGGAGAATATGCTAGTGAAATGGCCTCAAAAATCTTTTTGGAAAAGTTTAAGTTTCACCTTAAGAATTATAATGGTCATGAATTTATGGAATTTTTAAAAACATCATTAGTAAAAACCATTGAGGAAATTGATACAGAATTTTCCAAGATTGCTATCGAACATGAACTCTATTCAGGATCTACTGCGGTTGTTGCTCTTATATATAACAATCATGTTTTAGTTGCTAATGTTGTCGATTCAAAGGCATTTATTTGCTCTAAGAATGATCAACGCGGGGAATTGGCTGGTGATCTCGTTAATGAATTGACAAGAGATCATAACGCGCTGAGGTTGGATGAGAGGGCTAGAATTGAAGCGTCTGGAGGTAAATTTAGTCGGACGTTTAATGATGTTCCTCTGCTCAATGGCCATTTTCCTATGACTCGAGCTATTGGTAATGTTCCTTTGAAAAAATATGGAATAATAGCTACTCCAGAGGTGACTGATTGGGTTAATTTGACTTCAAAAGATGAGTTTTTGGTAGTGTCATCTGATGGGATATTTGAAAGTTTAAGTCCACAAAAAGTTTGTGATTTTCTTAATAAAGTAGAGCATTATTCAGATCCATCAATATTGGCCAAAGACCTTATTCTGAAAGCATTTTTAGAAGGCAGCACGGATAATTTATCAGTTGTTTTGGTTCCCTTGCGATCCCGTAGATGATAAATCAGTTGTTTTTGGTTTAAAAAAGCAGCCTAGTGCATAAAACATCCCGTATTCACGTAAAGTCCGGAGAAAGGCTACACCCCAAAAGATGTGAGGTAGACAACCTACCCTAATGCAAGTATTTATGGCTCTACTTTCCCGGTTTGAACTTGTGACCCATAGATTAGGCTCCGTTCAAATCAGCTGTTTTTGGTTGGTTTTAGAAAAATATTAGCAGCTCTTTTTATTTTTTAAATTTTGTTTAATTGATTTTTTCAATAGTTTAATTGATTCTTTCCCCTTACCATTAGTATTAGTAGTTAGCCTATTATTGATTATTCCGCTTGTTATCTTATTATTTTGTTGTTGTACTGTTTGTTGCTCATTTTCATTTTTTCTTGAGTGAGGGATCTATCGGAAACAATCTCTTTGGTTTAAAGGTAAGAGTAAAATCTGCATACACACTACCTTCTCCAAACTCCGCTTGTGGATTGTTGTTGTTGATTCTTTCAATAGTTTGGATGCAAAATCTTTTTCTTAAAAACTGTTTGCATAGTCTTTGATTTTCACAAATTATAGCCGCAATATTTGTATGACAAAAAGAGGGCAACATGAGTTGTACCAAAGTACCAGTTGCACTGCTTAAAAATACGGGTGTCCTATGACCCTTGGTTTTATTTGAACAGTAATAAATACCCCTTTTTAGCTGACCACTAGTTTCAAGAAAATCAGTGAAATACACGCACCAACCAGATTGTGCCACATCATTTCTTTTTCACTATTTTTATTTTTATCATTATTTTAATTTTATCTTTTATGCTTTTGGGACCTTCTTCTCCGACTAGCTCAACCTCGCCGGAAATTTCCACAGGCACTCCGTTTAACTCAAGATTTCTTGAAATAAAAATAGAAATCAATCAAAACCCATCAAAAGTATTCCAAATCATCAGAAAAACTCAAGAATTGAAATCAAACTTGACACCAAGTTAGAATCATATTTTTCTGGTAGAACATGAGAGGTTTTTTGACCGGCGAACCTCCATTGTTAATCTTTTCTCATTCTCTCTATTGTTCTTGCCAGTATTTTTGAGTATTCGAAGAATAAGCCCTATTTTTTCCAAAATTCGAGGATTAGTCAAGGATATTCTATGCATCCAATTACAAATTCCCGTCAATCCCACCTCCATTTCACATCTTCTGAAAGGGAAAGAAAAGTTTTTAACCCGTAAAAGCAAACTTGAGTCATGGCATATCCATTTTATATATTGAATCTTAAACCTGTCGACAAAAGAAAAAGAAAGAAAGGAAAAAAAGAGAAAAGTAAAAAAAAAAAAAGAAGGAAAAGCAGCTATTGTTTGCAGATGAATATGGTTAAAGTGCGGGAAATGGCGGATGGAAGAAGAAGAAAACAGTAAGAAAAAAAAGAAAAGAAAAAGAAGAAAGGGAGAAAGAGAAAAAGAAAAAGAAAAGAAAAAAATTAATGAAAAATGATACTTTTGGGGGTTTTATGTGCTGTCGTCAAGTGTAAAACACATCAAGCGCCACATCAGCTAAAAAAGGGATATTTATTACCGTTCAAATAAAACCAGGGGTCATAGGACACCATTTTCAAGGGGTGCAACTGGCACTTGGTACAACCCAATGAGGTAATTATGTATTATCTCAACGACGAAAAAGAAGAGAAAGTAGTAGCCAGGATATCAAACTAAACTAAATAACATGAAATATTTGTTGAATGCGACACCAAATTAATGTCAGTTTCAAAAGGCAAACCTATGTCTGAATTCAATTAATCATAATAAGTTATTAATTGTTTAAAATTTTTGTGTATCACTTGCATATTAATGTCCCTAGGACCAATGGCAGAGACACCCTTTTACTTTACAAGGGGCGTCATCTCACACTTTTTTGCTCGCGCAAAGACATACATAAATTATTTTCGCTTGCAAAATAACAAAATATAAACATCAATTTTGGGGGTGGGCATAATACCGATCGAACCGAAAAAATTGGCTGAATCGTGAATTTCGGTTTTTCGGTCGGTGCACGATTTTAAAATTATTAATTTTCGATTTTTCGGTGCGGTTTGCGATTTTTGTATTTCGGTTTTCTGTTAAACCGAAAAACGAAATTTTGTAATCGACCCATTGAATCCCCTGGTGTTTGCAATGTAAAGACCTGGTGTTTGTAATCAACGAGAAGCCCCACGACGTTTACAAAAGAGAGGGGAATGGCCTTATTAGGACTACAAAGTAACTTTAGCAGAGGCATTGGGAGGAACCAAAATATTGAAAGTCACTGACCTAAAATGAAACCAATCCCAGAAACAAATTAAAACAAAGTAAATGCTCTATGCAATTTTAAAAAGAAAAGAAGAGAAAATTAAAGCAGCCATTCGAAATCAAGATTTTAATGATTTTTCCATGGAAAAAGTCTACTCATTTTTTAACTTCATAATCAAACAAAACGAATCACTTTTATAGCAAATATCTTAAACCCCAAGTTTATTTACCTAAACTTCACAATCAAACAAACTACATATAAAATATACCATTTAGACATTTTTTTATATATAATCTTATCTCATGGTTTGCCAATAATAGATCAAATAATAATAATAATAATAAGAAGAAGAAGAAGAAAGAAAAAGTAGTAAGTTAAATCATCTGATGGAAAAGAGAAGAAGGAAAAGAAGCGGCAAATTTTGCTTTATTTAGAAAAAAATATCACTTACATTTGACTAATCAGTAGATACTATGCTTTTGCTTAAAGTGCTTCCACTTTTACTCGGTATAGAAGTTTCTAGTGAATGAAATTGTGAAACCTGGTTATGGTACCATTCTATATCAATACTGTTTTATTGAGGTCCATGTGTGGATTTTCCAGTACAAGATCCATCTTTTTTCTGGAAGTAGATTGTGAGCAGTTTATTATCTGTTTCTTTGAATGTAGTCAATGTCAAGATGGCCAGTTCATATATTTTAGTATTTGATGCATCTTTAGTCTGTGAAGTATTGCAATGAAGGTGGTATTGTATGTTAATTTGAAAGGCGTTGCTTATTATTTGCATATATGTGGTAGATTTAATTGTATTGTACATAATTATATAAGGACAGACTTCGCTGTTCCTACAAGTCTACAGCCGTTTGAAACCGAAAATATAAACCGGGAATAACCGAATAGAACTTTGGAAAAACCGCACCGAACCGTAAATACTTTGGTTTGATTTGGTTATTAATATTACAAAACCGAAAACCGATAAACCGAAAATTATTTTTATAATAACCGACCGAACCGACCGATGCTCACTCCTACATCAATTTGGAAGTAAAATATTAGAACATGTACCGCCCTAAACCGGAACATACAAGTTTAGTTTAATAAACTACCGCTTATACAAGATCTTGCATGCGCTAATTAAGCCGCTGCTGCACATGACAGAAAGGCTTATGGAACTCTTTTTCCAAATACTTTTCTCTTAAGCTTTACTCCAAAAGGTGTGACCTCTGTTTCACACAAGTTCAATCCGTGCCATACTCGACGAGGCAAATATCGTCGAAAATAGAATGTATTTGAGCTAAAATGAGGCCCTTCTACTACTTGAACTTGAGCAAAACCAGGACGCCAGTCATCAGTTCCAGCCAATTTAAGATAGAGATAGCAAATTGGCGATTCGACGCATTGAGCAGTGACTTGAAACTGATCTGTAATACAAGCTTGAAATGGTTTTCTGGGAATATCATCAAGAACTTGTGGTTCCAATGGATCAATCTTTCTCAAATGCTTGGAATTCAAATGGTGCACTAAAATGTCATTGGATTTTTCATCACCAAACCTTAGGCTTACATGGTTTGAGGTTTCTGCACCCTTTGTACATGTTGTCTCTATTGTCACAAAATAGGTACATTTCTCCTGCAATTATCAGGACAACAATATATTTTCAGTCAAAACCAACTTAGTAATTTGCAACATTACTATGTTACGGATTCAGAAGGATCCTTGGCGTAACAGTAAAGTTATTGTCATGTCACTAGGAGATCACGAGTTCGAGCCGTGGCAACAGCCTTTTGCAGAATTGCAGAGTAAAGCTGCGTACAATAGACCCTTCTGGTCCGGCCCTTTACTATGTTACGGATTCAGTAAAGTGAAAAGTCGCGATGTACATGATCTTTTATTTTTTGTGGGGTTTAAGTTATATACACTGAAAATACGAAGAATTACGATTGCATTTTCAATGTAATTTAACATGTTATAATATATTATTTCATCTATATATCTTTCATGTTACCAAATCATGCTTGCTACAAATTTGTTACTCCTATGTTCGAAGCAAGTTATTGTCTAATTATTAGACCACGAATTACATGTGTCTGAAAAAGTCCAATTGTTATTTCACGTGGCAATCCACACAGAGGCATATACAGGAATTTTTATAAGCAGTGTCAATATTTGAAGAAGTGAACAAACTAATAAATTACTGTAATGACAAACAATGTCATTTTTATATTTATACCCAATATTTTAATTTTATTTATTATTTATTCATGCAGATTATAAAAAAAAAAAATCGGTGAAGCACTGTCACATGACACTGTTTCAAGCAACGTCCTACGCTCCTGAATCCACATCGATGTAATGAAAGTGAAGGATATAGAACAATGGTAACTTAATTACCAACAGTGTAAAACAATATTACAAATTGTCAATGCGCAAAAGTTAAACTCTAATACTGTAGGTTGTCTACATCACATCCTTAAGGTGCGACCCTTTTCCGGACCCTATGTGAATAAGAGACGTTTTGTGCGCCGGGTTGCCAGTATATAAAAGTTAATCGACAAACAAATTTATATCAATCTTCAAATTGTGAAAGTACTAATAAATTCTCCTACCTTCTTCTTTGTTGAAAGGCTCTCACTCTTCGCCTTGATTGAAACCTCTTTCCCCAAAGCAAGAAAGAAAAAACTGAGGACGAAAATTGATGTTCCAAACTTCCTTAACATCATCTTTAATCTCTGAGTTTTGATAGAAAATAAAATGAAGCACTTAAACATACACAACCCATACACAATTGTTATATAAGTAGTATTATCTGTTTGATACTCATTCTTTGCTTCATATGAAAAAAAGGAAATATTCTTGGATGTTTTTGATTACTTGAAGATAATAACCATCTTTTAATAATCTTCTTGTTTCATTTGCTTTCTAAGATAAAGCATAGATTCTGGCGACTAATTAAATATTGAGCCAACCTTTAGAGATCCTTTAACTCAATACTTTCACTTTCATCACAAAGATATGCCTTTTGATTAAATCAGATAAAGATTGTTATAAAGGGATAAAAAAAATTAAACAAAGAAAAAAAGACTATTTGGACAGAGAGTCTTATGCATATCTCTTAGACTATTTGATCGCTTAACCAGTGTCAATTAATATAGTTTGGTGCAATTGACATCGTCAGTTAGTCAACAATCAGTACAATATATTTAGTGAGACTTGGACTTGAAATCTCTTCTAATCTCAAAAACTCTGCTTTAATCACCAAGTCAAACTTTGTTAAAAATATAAACTACGATGCTGGATCTAAAATCGGATAGTTTCCAATCATTGACACATTTATAGCTACTAAAGACAAAGAGCATGACACTTTTCTCTTATGTCTTTATCTAGACAAAGAGAAAGACAACCAATAAATTATCTCTTCAAAAATCTTGCAAAGAAAGATGAATGAAACATAATCACATAAAGATAAATGAACGTGAAAATATTCATTTCATGTCAACTCCTTGCAAGGATGTTGCTAACAGACTACTAGTATACCTAAGCACAATCGGAGCCAGAATTTAAAGGTTATGGGTTCGGGGTTCTAATTGTTTTAAGTTACTGGACTCTAAATTAATAATTACTACATATTCATAAATTTCATAAGACAAATACAGAAATTGGACCAAAGCTACTTGATTCGGCCGAACCCGTAGTTGAGAGGCTAGCTCTGACGTTGTAAATAAGGGTTAAAAGGATCTGCCAGTTAGCAGCATTAAAAGGCTTGTAGTTTCTACATACTTGTATGACCAGAGAGCTTATACAGTGGGAAATTACGAAGCTACTGAGTAATTACCATATCTGCAAAGAAATCCAGGACAAAGGTGAAAGCAGGTATTAGAGCTACTATCTTAATTATGGGAAGTTGCCCATGACCCAAAACATTAAGAGATAAGATTTCTGGATTACCTCAAGTTACATTTTTGTTTGATGTTTGTAGCCCCATTTGTTCAGTAAGATGTTCCATGTGCTGAGCTCTGTCCCATGCATTTTCTTGTGGCTTAGTTTCAGTAATCTTAATATCTTAAGTCCATCTCCTCTGTCTCGGTAAGAAGTGGGCTTTGGAGAAACTTTGACCAGCAACAGCTGAAGTTGCAATTGCAAATGGCTGGGCAGAAGTGGGTGGAACTTCCTGAAGAGTGACTCGGTTGGAACTTCCACTGTCAAGGGCATTGGATTGGGGTGAACCATCACAAATGACTACACTTTCAGGAAGAATCTTGTTTCATTATCTGCCTGAGCATTGCTTTTGCCGCCTCATTCATTACAGGCTGGTACTTCACAATCTGTCCATCAGCAGGGCTAACAGAAAGATCATCTCAAGGAAAATCTTGTTTAATCCTGCATTTCTTGTTTCCTTCCACCTATTGCTATCATTTTGCTGTTGTACAATCTGTGCCAAGAATTCAGGGGTGATAACAGCTTTTGCCAGGAATTACATCCCTTGCTGTAATGACTCTCACTATAGGAATATTACTTTATAATACGCTTAGATCTCTCACATACATAAGGCTACAACAATTCAGACACACCTACAATGTCAACGCCATGGCAGAAACATCATTTTTATCCACATTTGACACGTCCGGTTATGTGTTTTTGCTTCCTGCAGAAGTGCATGCAAACAAGCACAAAACAAAAAACGCTCTGATGAATAAATTTTTCACATATCTTACACTAATGTTTCAATTATTATAGTTTTCAATTGCAATAGGTCTACAGAAAACCTTTATATATAGTAGCTTTTAATGAGAAAGCAGTAAGCATAAGAAAAAGTTCAAAACAATAATTTCATCAAAGAAACAAAGTAATTATAATTGGAATACAAGACGCCTAATATTTTTCGAACTTTGCAAACCTTTTGAAGGTGGGATTGGAAAAGCAACAAAAGCTTCCATCACATCTCAAGCTCCAACACAAACATGGAAGTCGATTACTCGAAACCATAATTGGCTGGAGAAACAGAGATCCAAAAGTGCAGATTCGACATTATGGAATTCGGAGCAGAGACTGGTTTGGACTCTGGAGTATTGCAACCGATAAATCGCAATTCCCTAATGCGACATGTGAAATGCGATGATATAATCGCAATTGTAGAATGCGACATATAACTCGCAATTGTCACATCCGATATATAAATTGCAATCATCAAACAAACGTAACTTCCAAATGCTTTATAAATACATGCAACTTTAATCTCATATTCACTTCATATCATTACTATGATATTTTCCTGTTTTCTAGCTCTCTGATGCATAAAATTCAATATGAAAATAGGATATATAGCTTAATAGATCGTGACTTGTGAAATGAAAGAACAAAGAGGTTAAAGTATTTAAATAACACTTGCTAAAAGAATGGACTCTAGCACAAAGTCATTACAACACGATAATGAAAGAGTAAAGTAGCCACCTCGTTTAGACTGAACTAATTCAATAGTACCGATAATGACTCTCACTATATGAATATTACCTGATAATATGCTTAGCCCTCTTACATACATAAGGCTACAACAATTCAGACACACCTATTGTTTGATCCAAAAATTTAGATCCGGGTTCAACCAATTAAATTTAAATAAAATAAGATTAATCTTAGATAATATTAATATCCAAAAGACAAGATTATCGATTTTATGATTGATAGTATATATATTTGAGTGGGTGGCAATAAATGTGAGCAATAATAACGATATTTAATGATCCAAAAAGATGGGAGATAGCATTAAATAATAATAAGTAGCAATGAATGGTATTTAAATAAATAAAAATGTATGAGTCACCCGAAAAGGAGTGAGATCTGTGGATATTCTTTGTGATAATGATGAATGATTGATGAGCCTTTGAACACTTAGGTTGTTCTTGGATCAGGTGGAAAAGTTAGACAAGAATCTTAGTAAAAAGGTTGTTACGAGTGGTTTAGACTTCATAGTCACAAGCACTCACAGTATTTTCCCCAAAATGATCCTTACTTGTGACAACCTCCCACTTTTGCATAGGTACCTTGAAATATGTAAGTACAACTGTGAGAATAAAGCCATAGGGTATGGCACGAGTCTTGGTGCCATTTAGAACCCTGTCAAGAAGCTGGATTATAAACCCAGGCCAATTAATCTGCCTCCCACTGTCCAAGCAGTCCATGAGGACCAAATCCATGAATGTGGCAATATGCCTCCTTTCCTGCCTTGGCAACGCACATTTGTTGACAAATTCGAACAACACTTTGTGGGGTGGCTTCATCTCACTTTTGTAAACAGCCTTGGGCTCAAGTTCCTCTTCATTAGCACTGAATTTTCTAGTAATGGCAAGGGGAGTAGGAAGATTTTCTAGGCTTGGCCACTTGAGCTTCTTATAGTCACTGTACCCTTCAGGAGTACACCCAAAATATCTCCCAGCTCCTTTGCATCCTTTCACTACACTGGTGACCCTTACATTTTTTACCTCACAATTCGCCATAAACTCTACAAATTCATTTCTGGCCAACTTGCCATCCATCTGAAGGACCATGTCCTTTCAGCTTGTAATTGTAACTTTTCCAAAAGTAGCACCATTCCTTCCTCCTCCAAGTCCCTGAGGAGTCTGCCTTTCAAGATATTTCTCTTGCCAAACTTGGCTAACTTGTCTTTCTCAACATCAGAATCATCTTCTTCTTCCTCCCAGTTGATACCCAATTTTTTCCTGTATTTTTTAAATATGCAAAATACCTTCAAAATAGCCTATATATGCATATATATAACTATATCTCAAGGTTACATTATTTTTCCTTAATTTTTCAAAGATTTTTAAATCAATTCACTGCCCTATTTTATCAAGAAAAACCCACTAATTATCCCCAAAATTATCATTTTTGTGATTCATTTATTGGAGTCTCATGTTTACACTAAAATATAGCTAAGATATATTTTTTTACAAATTTATTTAGTATTCTTAAGGTTAAAATTGCATAATTGCAATATTATCCATTTTTAGGTTTAAATTCGTCTCATGTTTATAAAATGGGATCTTATATTTTTTAAATTGATAATTATATATTATTTTAGTGCTTTCAATTTGTTTTCAGAAATTTATTTACTATTTTCTATAAATTAAAAGGGGAAAAGGGGTTATTTAACTTGTAGCCAAATTTGGCTTTCAAATTTAGCCTAAAATCAAACAGACCCCAACCCAAATTAAACCAGCCCAATCGCCTAATTAAACCAGCCCAAAGACACAAGCCCAATCCCTAAATCTTCTCGACCCAACCGGATTAAATCTTGGTCGTTGATCAATTTTGATCAACGGCCCAGATTCGTTCTTTCCAAATCAAACCAAACAACCAAACGACCCCCCCAAACCCCACTCATTCCTCACTCAATTGACTCTTATCTCTCTATCTCTATCTCTGGTTCTCTCTAGAACCTTCCCCCTCCCCCTCCGCTCTGATGAGCTTCACTCACCTTCTCCGGCCATTTTCTTGCCTGAATCCATGGTGGTTTCACCACCCACCAGCCTTCTATGGCTCCTCCACGCTTGGTTACCGAAGTCTCATGACCTGACCACGAAGAAGCTGGTGGCCATCTCCGACCTTGCTCCGGCAAGCCATGTCTGTTCGAGCCTGGCCTCGACTCCTCCTACTTAGATCAACGACTATCCAAGCCTTTCTCACCATTTGGGTTCCTCTGAAACCCTAGCTTTTGAGGTTCTTCTGATTTCTTTAGATCTGTTCTAGATCCATGTTTCCCCTAAAACTTTTAAATGACTTCTTGACATTTCTTTCAAAACTATGCTTTCAAAACCCTTATTTTTTTCCGATCTAGGCTTTTGAGTTATTTAGATGTTTCTCTGATTTTCCTTTTTCTCTTGTGTGTTTCTTCTACTATGTTTCTTCTGTTGTGTTCTTTGTGTGTCTCTTCAACTATGTTTCTTCTACTATGTTCTTGTTAAGCTTCTTCTACCATGTTCTTATTAGTTTCCTCTACTATGTTTTTATATGTTTCTCCTACTGTGTTCTTATTAAGTTTCTTCTACTATGCTTCTTTATATGTTTCTCCTACAGTGTTCCTATTAGTTTCTTCTACTAGGTTTCTTATTAGTTTCTTCTACTATGTTTCTTTACTGTGTGTCGCATGTTATTCTTTTACTATGCTTCTCATGAGTTCCTGCTACTGAAAGAGCATGTCAAAGGTCTCAGTTCCTTTCTGAGACCTCTAAACCTGTCTCGATTAGTATCTTTTTTCTTGATTACTTGTCCTCTCATCTCTGCACTCGTTTGACAGTAAAAACCCTAGAATTTGGGGGTTCATCCGAGTTTTGAGACCATTGGCTATATGATTTGCTTGAAATTGTTTGATTCCAGAAACCCTAACTCCTTTAGACCTATTTCGAGTCTCTAAACTGAGTCTTGAAATCTCTGTTTCTTTAAGCGATTCTGATATTTCTACTAAACTCTTCTAAGGTCTTTATGCTGGACCCTTTGTATGCTATTTGATGTTATCATTCTTCTACATGCTGACCTATGTTACTACCATGATCCTACAGGCTATTACCTACTGATTTTGCAATGGCATGACATTTTTTTTGCCCTAAATTCAGCCTGGCATATTTGTGCGCTCTTCATATATGTTGAAATCCCCTCTAAAAATGGCTTTCAATTTTGATTTATTTCAGACTTCCTTTGTATTAGTTTGATTGATTTCTTTCCTTGTCTGTTGACTTCCCTGTTACTCGATTTGAATCAAAAACTTTCCTTAGCTTTTCTGACTTGGTTCATTCATGGGCCAATGATTACAAAAATCTCTGACCCCTTGATTTATTGTATACTGATTGATCCTTACCTTATTTGTTTTAACCGTGTATTTCAAAATTCTTCCCTTAATTAAACCCCTATGTATTACATCTAATTGCCTCATTTGCACAAGATGCTTATTTGATTTCTTTCCTTAAATAACGTTTACCGTTTAAGTCTGAATTACTTAATTAAAGGAAGTCTTGTATTGATTGATTTTTAGTTGATATCCAGTTCCTTAATTTTTTTTCTTACCTTATTTCTGCCTATTTTTTTTATACTATAAATACACGACTCTTTCATTAGCAAAAACAACCATCATTCATAGTCTTTCTGAATTTACACTTACACTCAAAAGTACTCTCTCTTGTTGCTTGTGTTGTAACCTATTTATAAGACCTACTACCTACCTTTCTTTATTTGCTTCTTTGAAAACTGGTATGTCCTGATTTAAGCTTTTTAGCTTCACAACAATGTGTTTGTTTACAGCTTTTGTATCCCTGTCTACTTACTGCTTCTGTGTGGTTCAACGTTACTGATTTCTTTCTGCCTGTTCTATTATGAATCCCAAACCCTTGCCCCCTATGTGTTTAAGCTATGGTTTGAGGCATGGCAATACTACAAGTTATTGTCCATGAATCAAACTCGATCCCTTTGGATCCTAGCCTCTAAATAGTGTGTTCTGGCAGGTTTGAGAGTATGCTAGCATCCTCCATTGCTGAGCATGCTTGAAGCCTGTCCTGGCCTAAGCAATAGGCTCTTCACAATTTCGCTACCCCCTGAACTCCCTATGTGTGTGTTTATTGGTAGTTGTTTCCCTCTCTTTTTCCCCTTTAGTATTTTATTCTGCACTTGCACACTTTCCTAGTCTTTAAGTTTTGCCCCCTTCTTGTAAGCCTTGCCTTGGGACCCTTTGAGTTTCCTCTAAACTTGGACACTTGAGGGCTGGCCCTTCCACACTACACTTGTCCTAATATGATAATACATTTGGGTATGAGCATTGCCCTCTTAGGGAACTTTGACACACTCAAATGGGAGAAAGGCCTTGGATCATGATCTCATTGAGTTGGTTTACCTCATATTTCAGGCATGAAGTCTTAATCAAGCTCTCCTTTGGTTGTACTTTTATTTATATTTTTTGATGTTTTTTTACTTTATTTCGGGCTATAATAATTTGTAATAAACTCTTGGGGATGGCCAGTGAAAAGAGCGGATAATTATGTATGCAAAAAAGGGTAGATACCATGTCTATAGGAATTTTGAATATTCATATAGAAATTATGCCTATAGTTCCTTCTGAATTCTGTATATCCTATATTCATATAGAAATCATGATCATAGGAGTACTATATTCATATAGAAATTATGCCTACAGAATTGTCTAAATCTGCACGTTCAATTGCACCTAGATATCATGTCCATAGGTCTTAAGTAAAATTCAGCGTCTAGATATCATGTTCATATGTTTAAAACAAGTCTTCTGCATTTTTATACCATGCCTACAAGGTTCAAAATCAACTACGCGTAGAAAACATTGTTCACCTCCTTTTTACCTACATCCCGAAAGGGTAGTATATAAGGGAGTTTTTCCAATTAAAGGATAATCGAAACGGGATTATTTTATTTAAAGATTCAGAGTCGCCACTTGGGATAATTTTATGGTATCCCAAGTCACCGGTTCAAATCCTGAATCAAGGAAAAGATTGACTCTGTTTTATAGTCCGCGAACACAGAAATCCGGGTAAGGAATTTTGTTAACCCGGGAGAAGGTATTAGGCATTCCCAAGTTTCGTGGTTCTAGCACGGTCATTCAACTGTTACTTTTGGCTCAATTATTTGATTTTAAAAAAACACTTTAAGACCTATGTGCATTTTAGCTTTAAACCGCTTTTAATTACTTTAAGGAAGATTTCAACGTCATCTAAAACACGTATTTGGACCATGCCACAGGAAATGCACCCGCAGCCCGAGACACATTTTATTTAACATTGCTAAGTTTTGGATTTGGGTCACATGAAATGCACACCCGAGTTTAGGAAAGTAAATTATTAAACTAACGCGCCTAAAGTAATTATGCATTTGCAAATTTGCGAGGGCCATGGAAGTTCGCTAAATGGTGCGCCTCGAATTCTAAAGAGTCGAAGTTAATTATACAAGGGCCATGGATTATGGATTTGGTTTGGCATGGCACGCCTCAAATTATTCCAATAGGGCTTTACTCAACTAAAACAACTACGGATGTTTATGAATATTAACGGCCTAAGTATGCTACTATTGATCCAAACAAATAAAGTAGAAATACATTCTTGGTTTTTTTACCATAAGAATACCATAACATATTCAAAATATGGCAATGACACTTTAATTCGATTTTCTGTGTAATTACTCCATAACATCATACAAATTAATAACAAACAGACGTTCACATGACATTTGGGTACTCAAGGTCACTAATCACAACAAAATCATAAAATAAGTAAACAAATCAATTTACATGTAAAACAAAAGGGAAGGGGAGTAATGGAAAATGGGTAATGAATCAGTCACGAGTAAATTTATCAAAGCAGAAGAAAATCCAAAATAAGAAACTGAACTTTTAAGAGAATCTTTAGCCGCAGTTCTTTCCAATACTTGATTCAATACAAAACCTCCAAAATAAATTTTGAAACAACAGAGAAAGGCTGATGTTGAACCATGAACCCGACCTCAACAAACATATCCCGGACCGGTGACCACAAACAGAAGCGGAGACGAACAATGACCTCAACGCTTACCGGAAAACTCAGATTCGAACCCAACCGTACTCCATATTTATGACCGGAGATCGGAACCTAAGAAATAGGTAGATATGTATTTCAGGTGTTGTTAACGGGAAGAAGCAGAAGCACGATGGTTATGGCTGCTACGCTCAGGCATCGGAGAAGATGAAGAATGGGGACGAGGGTCGTTTCTTTTGTTTGAAGCACTGTTGAAGAAGAAGAAGAAGAAGAAGAAGAGAGCCTCGTTTCTTCTCAAGGGATCTGGGATCTCATTCTTGTGTTCAGCCGATGGTTCAGCGTTGAAAATGAAGGGGAAGCTGATGGGGTGTGGTGGTGTGGGGAAGATGATCCGAAAGGGGGGTGGGTCTATATTGTGCGCAGCTTTTTCAGCTTCCCCCTTCAGCGTTATTTCTTGTCCCTTTTAGATTTTTTTTAAGCATTACTTTATAGGTAGAGTCTAGGTTTAGGTGTATTTTTGTGTATTTTCCCCATTAGTCCCTAGGTCTTTTGTGTATTAGGTCCTTAGGGTCTTTTTATTTTTTTTTATTCCAAAGAACGGCTAGAAGGATCTTTAAGCTTAATGGACTAATCCGAATTGGGCCAAGGACTAGGTTCTAAAACTCTTAAAATTATGATCCAACACCTTAATTGACTCCTTTTAAAATAAGATAAAAATACTACACAATGCAAAGGCTAACATGAAACTATTATATATTTTTTGTATTTTCAAGATTATGTAAAGATAAAAATAAGGTACTATTTTTGTATATATTTTTTATTTAAATTTATGAAAGATACGTAAGCTAATTTGTTTTTTAATTTCCATTTTTATGACGAAAATAAAGTAAAGAAGTCAAAAATAGTCGAAATAGCTATATTAGGCCTAAATTAAATATTTACATGCTAAAATATAAAAAATCTTGGGAAGGGTCAAAAATTACATGTCTACAGCTGCCCCTCTTTGACTGGAAACGCGAAGAGTTTTCGGACAAAGAACGACTAGACAGGTTTTTTGACTGGACCTTTATTTGGGAGAGACTAAAATTGAGAACGGGGGAATGTGACCGAGTCCTGGTATCTGAGCTGCCTACATATCCTTGCCTATAAAAGAATCAGGCCACGTGTAGTTTAGAGGTGAGTGAGATGATGGAGTATGCCGAGATGGAGAGCTGGTCGAGGTGTCGTTCTGCCGAGGTTCCGGTCCGTTGTCCTGTTATTACATCAAAAATCAAAAGATGAAAAGACTAGCTAATCCTGTCAACTACGAGTTACAAGATTCCTATCTATAAGTCTTCTAAAGCTTGATCTTGAGTCTTGAATGGTTCTTCATGCAGACTTCAGATTTGAACCTTGAAGCTTGCTAGTTGTAGGTGCTAGTTCATCCTTCTTCAGCTTTTCGGATCAAGACCAGTTATGCAATACTTGTGACCTCGGCCATGTCTTGAGCAACCCACATCTTTCATCAACTTCTGCATTTGGATTCACTTCTTGCCTTTCTTTTTTTTCTTTTTCTTTATTGTGACTAACTTCCGTTGATCACCTCGGACTATTGACTCGCATTCTTTCCGCGAGCCTCTTTTATTACTGACTTGAGTTGTATTCTAAAGTGAATTCTCTTATTCCAGGTGGATGCCTGACTGCATGAACTTGAACTGTATTCCCGTGCTCTCCAGGTGGGCTCCTGATTGCTGAAACTTGAATGTATTCCCTTGTTCTCCAGGTGGGCTTCTGATTGCTGAAACTTGAATGTATTCCCTTGTTCTCCAGGTGGGCGCCTGATTACTGAACTTGAAATGTATTCCCTTTTTCTCCAGGTAGGTTCCTGATTTCAACAAAATAGACAAAAACAAAGAAAACTTTCTACCCCAATTTGGTAGCTGGGCACATACGTGAGTGTTAACTGAATCATGTTACCAAATATCAGTAAGAACTTGAAATCTGAAACTTGAACAATACTCCCTTGTTCTCCAGGTGGGCGCCTGATTGCTGAACTTGAAATGTATTCCCTTGTTCTCCAGGTGGACGCCTGATTGCTGAACTTGAAATGTATTCCCTTGTTCTCCAGGTAGGCTCCTGATTGCTGAACTTGAAATGTATTCCCTTATTCTCCAGGTGTGCGCCTGATTGTTGAACCTGAAATGTATTCCCTTGTTCTTCAGGTGGGCGCCTGATTGCTTAACTTGAAATGTATTCCCTTGTTCTTCAAGTGGGCGCCTGATTGTTGAACTTGAAATATATTCCCTTGTTCTCCAGGTGGGCGCCTGATTACCAAAACTTGAAATGTATTCCCTTGTTCTTCAGGTGGGCGCCTGATTGCTGAACTTGAAATGTATTCCCTTGTTCTCCATGTGGGCGCCTGATTACCAAAACTTGAAATGTATTCCCTTGTTCTCCAGGTGGGCACCTGATTACCAAAACTTGAAATGTATTCCCTTGTTCATCAGGTGGGCGCCTGATTACTGAACTTGAAATGTATCCCCTTGTTCTCCAGGTGGGCGCCTAATTGCCGAAACTTGAAATGTATCCCTTGTTCTCCAGGTGGGCACCTGATTACCAAAACTTGAAATGCATTCCCTTGTTATTCAAGTAGGCGCCTGATTACTTAACTTGAAATGTATTCTCTTGTTCTTCAGGTGGGCGCCTGATTTCAACAAAAATAGACAAAAACAAAGAAAATTTTCTGCCCCAGTTTGGTGGCTGGGCACATATGTAATTGTAAACTAAATCATGTTTCCACATATCAGTAAGAATTTGAAAGCTAAGACTTGAATTGTAATCCCTTGTTCTCCAGGTGGGCGACTGATTACTAAACTTGAAAATGTATTCTCTTGTTCTCTAGGTGGGCGCCTGATTGCTGAACTTGAAATGTATTCCCTTGTTCTCCCGGTGGGTTCCTAATTTCAACAAAATAGACAAAAACAAAGAAAACTTCTGCCCCAGTTTGCACTAGGAAGATTTGTGAGTTGTTAGCAATATTATAAACCACGTATACTATTGATGAAATGATGAGAGTAAACTAATGACTAGACCAGGATGTGCGTCTCCTATGAGTAAAACTAAAAACTTTGGCTAGCCAATGCGTCTGCTAAAAATAAAACCTAAATGAACCAAACTAGAAAGTGCGTCTCCTAGGGGTGAAACTTGAATGAACCAAACTAGGAAGTATGTCTCCTATGAATGAACTCTCAATTTAGGAAGTGCGTCTCCTAAAAGAATAACTTGAAAGGTATTGATTAGGAAGTGCGTCTCCTATAGGTAACTTCAATGAACTAGACTAGGAAGTGCGTCTCCTGGGGCGAACTTAAATGACTCAAACTAGGAAGTGCGTCTCCTAAGGAAAATCTCAATTTAGGAAGTGCGTCTCCTAAAGAAAAATATAACCCGAAAGACCCAGACTAGGAATTGCGTCTCCTAGGGATGAAACATCAATGACTCAAACTAGGAAGTGCGTTACCTAGGAATGAACTTAAATGAACCAAATAGGAAGTGCGTCTCCTAGTGGTAAAATCTCAATTTAGGAAGTGTGTCTCCTAAATCAAAAAATACAACCCGAAAAACCCAGACTAGGAAGTGCGTCTCCTAGGGGTGAAACATCAATGACTCAAACTAGGAAGTGCGTCTCCTAGGAATGAACTTAAATGAACCAAATAGGAAGTGCGTCTCCTAGTGGTAAAATCTCAATTTAGGAAGTGCATCTCCTACAATAAGATATAACTTGAAAACCCAGACTAGGAGATGTTTTTCCTAGTGGTGATGTGTGATTTTCTCAATAGCCTTTGCGTAAGCAGAATTGGGGCATTACACCTAAATATTTCAACCTTCCAAGATTTGATATGAACATAGCTTTTGTCCTTGTTTCAGACAAAGAAAACTTGTGAGTTTAAACATGGTGGTTGGTTTGTGGCCTTGACTTTGCGGCGATTGCTCCTTCACTTGCCATGATAACTTTGATTTCACCTTGAAAGACATTGCTTGCTTATTGACTAACCAATTTCTCTGTCACAGAAAATACCTCTTCTCTGTTCAGACCCAATACCCTCTATATGTTGAATTGCTCATGAACTTACATTTACCAAACCTTTGTGTTTCACATGAATCCCAAAGCACGTCAATTGCCACCCACTCAGTGCATATGTTGTTCTTTCTTGACTTAAACCGCTGGCCTTGGCCTTGAGGTCTATTACTCCTTCACTTGCCATGATAACTTTGATTTCCGCTTGGAAGACCTTGCTTGTCATTGGTTAACCACTTTCTCTGTCAACCTAATCACAGAGAATACCTTTGATCCGTTCACCCAACATCCTTTATCTGTTGCATTGTTCATGAATTGATATATACCAAATCTTTGTATTTCATATGAATCCCAAAGCATATTGATTGTTAACAACTCGGTGCGCACGTTATTCTTTCTTGACTTATGCCACTTTGATGTGCTAGCCAAATTCTGTTTTGTACAATTGGAATGTTGCTAGCAAATCTTGAAGTCATTTCTCACTTGTTTTGACCAAACAGACTCAGGAAGAGAAAGTAAACAAGACAAAAGGAACAAAGTAAAGGACAAAGGAAAGAGGTGATTCCTAACAAGAAAACTACAAAGTAGAAACCTATCAGATGTGGATACCAACTCTAATGACCATGACATGCACCTGTGGCCTATTCTGTTGAGCAAGTCTGATGTTCAACTCATGTTATATCCCTAAACCGTGAAACTGGGCTTCAATGCTCCGATTACCCAATCTGATTCACAATCCTTATTCAACTTGTAGTGCCCGAAGGGTTTTCACCATCAAACCTCTCTCATTTTTTTCTCAACTTACCGTCGCCTTACGATGCCCGCGAGGGTTTTTACCAATAAGACTCTTTCGTTTTTGATTTCTCTCAGCTTCCGTCGCCTTACGGTGCATGTGAGGGTTTTCACCAATAAGACTCTCTCATTTTCATTATTTTTCTGCTTGGACCAGAGTGTTGCCCCTGATATGAATTAACTCTCCTTGATGGACTTGGCATCTCTCGGAGACTGACCGGAAGGTCTTTCTTTGGATCGTAACGTGGTCTTTTGTATAGGGTTAAAAAGAAAGGATATCAAAGGCTCAAAACAATTCACATGGGTTCAAAATTACAACTTTCGGAATCAGATTTCTTACAAGAAACACGACTTCTGCCCTATTTTCTTTGCTTGGGGACTTTTGAATTTTTATTTTGATGGGACTGAACCGTGAGGCTGCCTACGTATCCTTAAAAGGAATCAGGTCGAACATAGTTCATGTCATAGAAATTGCTTTGTTGTGATCTTTCTTTTCTTTTCTTTTTCCTCTCTTTTTTCATTTTCTTTTCTTTTCTTTACTATTTTTCCATTTTTCCTTCTCTTTTTCTCCCTTTTTCTGTATCACATTTCTAAACTCTGCTTCTGATTCCAAAAGAGGAATATGAAAGAAAATAAATAAAGCTCAAAGGGGTGACAAAGGATAAAGTGTTTAGATAGCAGAATAAAATGTCTTCGTCATTCCAATCTTCAAAGCATGCCAAACACAAACAACACAATTAAACAAACCAAAGAAATCATACGTAATATCTTTTGACTTCATCAGAATTGATAGCCATATCTACACATTTGCCTTCTATATCTGTTAAATACGAAGCACCATTGGACAACACTCTCATTACGATGAACGACCCCTACCAATTTGGGGCAAACTTGCCTTTAGCTTCAACCTGATGTGGCAAGATGCATTTCAATAGTATTTCTTTTTGTTCTATCTACCCCAATTTCACAATTCGAGCTTGAAGTGATCTCAAAATGCCTTTACCTTTTCCCTCAAATGTCCCTATCATCTTCAAAATTGTTTCATTGCTTCATGACTAAACTAACTTTTTAAGACCAGGCTGAGAATTACGAGTGCATGTCATGTCACTAAAGTCAACAGGAAAAGGATTATAAAAGGAAAAGAGAACTAAACAAAAATGACTAAAAATAACAGAAAACAGAAAATTGCATTAGACAGATGGTGAAAGGGTTTGAACAACAAAACAAGCAAACTAAACTAGGCTACAACCCTGGAACAAACCTAGACAACACTAAACGAGTTACTACGAAAAATAAACAAGGCAAAATAAAAGGATAGAAGGGTTTGAATCACAAGACAATATCCGGATTACAACCCTGAAAATAGCCCGGACAACAGAAATGACAACAAAATAAACCACCAAGACACCTCTCCAGCTAGCCAAGAGATGGAGCGTCTTTCCAATTACCAAGCACGAAATCTTAGCCACTGTTTTCCATATCAATATTGCCAAAACCATTAACAACTTCAATATCATTAACTTCAGTCAGTTAGTTCCCAAGAGGGTTCGCATTCTCCCTGTCACTGTCATTGATCACAATTACCCCTTCTTGAATCATTCTTTCTATTTCCCTTTCAAAGAACGACAATATTCAATGTTATGCTCTTGTACATTAGAGTGGTACATGCATCGTACAATAGGATCAAAGCCTTTTGCATATGGGTCTGGAGTATAGCCGAGGAGCGGCTCAATTAGGCCAGAATGCTTTATCTTTTCAAACAAGCTTGTGTAGGACTCCCCAATTGGCGTGAAACTATTTATTTGCCTTTGTTCCCTTCCCTGCCCCTATTTTCTAGGGTTGTTGGGTGCTCTAAAATGTTGTGAAGGCAATAATGCATTATGCGGTACTGGCGCTTGCCATAGGGGGTGACCTGGTGGTTGGACATATGACCAAACATTGTTCGGAGGATAATACTGAGGTGGATTATGTGGAGCTGGGGGACAACTTTGGGGTTGGTGTTGAGGCTGAGTATATTGGTGAGGCGGACCCTTTGGTCCACGTCGTGACTCTGAAACAACTATGGCAAAATCATCATGTTCCTTCTGACCCGGCAAGTTTCCTATGTCGTTCTGAATTGCTTGTGTTGTGGCTTTTAAAGCAGAATAACTCATGATGTTGCTAGACTTCAACCCATCTCCCACCATTTATCCCATTTTTACCACATCACTAAAAGACCTACCCACAACTGTGATCAAATGCCCAAAGTAAGTTGGTTCTTGAGCTTGAAGAAAGTACTCGACCATCTCTTTTTCTTCCATGGGAGGATGGACTCTGGTAGCTTGCTCTCTCCATCTGAGCCCGTATTCCCTAAAGCTTTCATTAGGCTTCTTTTCCATCTTGGCGAGGGACATGCGATCTGGGACAATTTCTATATTGTACTGAAAGTGCCTGGCAAAGGCCTGAGCCATATCATCCCACGTGTACCACCTGCTAGCATCTTGGCGGGTGTACCACTCCAGAGCTGCCCCACTCAGACTTTGACTGAAATACTCCATCAAATAATTTATCTGTCCTACCGACGCCTCTCGTCTTACTGCAGTAGCCTCTCAAATGGGCCACGGGATCTCCATGTCCGTCATATAAATCGAACTTTGGCATCTTAAACCCATCAGGCAGTTAGACGTCAGGAAACAAGCACAAGTCTTTGTAAGCCACACTCATCTGGCTCCCTATCCCTTGCATGTTTCTTAAAGACTGCTCTAAGATTTTCACCTTCCTGGATATCTCATCTTGCTCCACTATCTTAGCAGGCTTTTCAGTTTCACCAGGAGGTTCAAAATGAGGAGAGAGAGAGTATGAATCTGAGACTTTTAAAGTTGGTTCTGGAGCATAGTGTTGGGCATTAGGGACTTTGAACACAACCTCGTTAGAGGATCGAGGAAAAGTAGCTAGGGGAGGAGCTATAAGAGCATGAGTGACCAAAGGAGCGGGATACGGGGTGGTTTTGGAGGGTAGAGTGTGAAAAGGTTGTGGGGTGATATCAGCAATAGTGGGAATCTGGATTTGTAATAGTGGTGGGATAGTTGCAGGGTTTTCAGTGTAGTTAGTGGGGAATGAAAGTGGAGGATGCCCCCTGATCCAAGACTAATACATTTCTTCCATCTGTTGTTTCACCCTTTGGACCTCCTCTTTTAATTCAGACTCCGACTCCACAAACTCCCTTGATGGGTTAACAACTCTTGTGTCCAAGTTTTTGCTAGCCATGGCTACCTTGCCCTTTGACCTTGTGTTGTATGGACGAGTTACCTTAAGAACCACAAACCAACCACCCTTCTGCTATAATGAGGAGAACAAAGAGGAACAAAATGAAGTCATCATGTTAGCGTTAGGGCATTTAACAGCTAAAAATATCACATTTCGTGCAATGCACCTAGCAACAATTAACGGTTCAAGAATGACTTCGAGGGTCACAAGGTCACGGGGCATCATCCCAATTTGTCCATTTGAATCTTCTCTTCTCTTTTCTTTGCTCGCACTTCTTAGCTCGCTCATTTTCCTTCCTTTTGTTTCTTTCTGATTATCGCTCTTTTCTTCCCTCTCATTTCTCACATCCCATGATTTCATCTCCTTTTTTTGGTTGTTTTTTTCCTTTTAATAAATAAAAAAATGACTCGATCGAACTCTATGTAGGTTGCCTACGTATCATGGCGCCGCATGAATCAGACCTTTGCGTAGTTCTGGAAAATCAAGAATAAAGGAAATAAACTAACATTCTCTTTTTTTTTTCTTAATGACTACTCTGATGAGAAAAGAGAAATAAAAGAAGCAAATCTTTTTTTTTTCTTTTCATAAACTTAATGTTCTATAACATATTCTGAACTCAAGCTTAACGAGCATATATATTTTCCTTTTTAAAACAAATACTCTATGGGAAATTATTAAGGAAAAACCCTACAAGAGAAAAATATTTTTTTTCTTTTTTAAGAAGGAAATCTAAAGGCTAAACCAAAGAAAAATATTTTGAATTTTCACTTGATATCCTGAAGAAAAAGATTTCGAAACAAGAAATATAAAAAACTTTTTTTGGATTTGAATTTTTGATTACCTAAGGAAGAAATTCTGAAAATAAACCCAAGAAAAAGTATTGTTGTTTTCTTTTTCTTATATGTACAATGTCATAAAGTTCTAGTAAAAATAAAAATAAAAAACTTTTTTTTCAAGTCATTTTTCATCAATTTTCCAAAGAAAAACCTCAAAAGAATTTTTTTTTGGATTTTTAGAATTAATATCTTAAAAGAAAACTTTTAAAGCGGTACTAAAGAAAATTTTCTTTTTTTTTTTGAATTTTTGGTCTTAATGTACTAAAAGAAAATATAAAAATAAATTTTATTTTGATATTAATTGCCTAAAAGAAAAACAACCTCAAATGATTTTTTTTTTCATTTCTAGAATTAGTATTCTAAAGAAAACTTATAACGAAAATATAAAAAATGCAAAATTTCTTTTCTTTTTTTGTTTTTTTTTGGATTTTTGATTTATTACACATTTTTTCAAATACAAAATAAGAAATACCATAACAAAAGACTCGACATTACTATACTAGCCTATGAGACTCTAATATCACCTAAAAGACTTGGCATTATTATACAAAACTAGAAAATAAAAAAGACTCTAACATAAAAAAATCTCCTTAAGCAACTTCTTGTAAGTACACTCACACCCAATAGATGGAAACACTTTCTCATCACAACAATTGTTGCCTCACACAGCAGAAGCCTGCTTGTTTCTTCCACTGAACCAACCACCTGACAATTGGTGCAAAATTTTGTGCAGTCTTCAGACAATTCGTGAAGATACACAAAAGGTTTGGCAAAAGATTGATACAAGCTTCTTCAACAATTTCAGGAAATTGGGAGCAAAAGGAGTCCTAACACGCGTTCGTCTTGATGAGCCAAATCCATCGCCCCACTCTTTTTAACTCATCTATATCTCTGCCCGACTTCTTGATGATCGAACAAATGTGAGCATGCACATACAGCAGATACACAGCGGCATTTCCCTTATCACTAAGCATCTGATCAAAATTGAAGGTGTAATTAGTCAACCTGTTGCTCTTCAAGTCGGCATATTTAACAGCACTGTATCCTACTGCTTCAGCAGTTTGATCCAGTTCCTCAGCTGTCCATTCTTTAGCCTTACCTCTCTCTTCAAGTGCTAATTTACACCAGTTTTGGCCTCATCAAGCAAATTAACCAGCTTCACCACCCCAGTACTTCGCGTACGGAACCGTTTCCCGTCTTCTCCTAAGACTAGACCAAATCCCACATGACTAACTTTGGGATAATCAATCTCGTTAAGGGAAACCAGCCTGCAAATTTTGCAGTAGCAATGATCATCCAGTCTGTTTTCTCTTTATTAAGTTGATACCTTAAGAATTGCATTTAGAAGGTATCATGAAATCATTTGTTCAAACTTCAATATACATTGAACTCCGAATCCCAGCATCAGTTACACCAGTTGATACCCAAATTGAAAACCTTGCAAACTCAAAACCTCTTTACCCAACTAGTTACCTATACTACATCACATAGGTTAGAGTAATCTAATCATAATGGCCTGAATTATATGGATCAAGTTAAGATGGTAATCTGTACTCAAAATCACATCTTCAACATATATTATCATTTGCTTGTATTACACTGATTACAAGAACTCACAGCTACCTGTAAGACCTATTTTGCCACTGGAACATAATATTTTCCTTCCCGCATACATACTTAATATACAAGCAGCTTTAACACAAAAGTATAAAGGCAGAGGAAGTGTCCGTTCTGATAGATATACAATTTTTCAAGAAAAAGCTTATACAGTCTCGAACTAAACTATAGCTAATATCTCTGCTGATCTTCCTCGCAACTGCAATCTCTCGAACATATTGCATTCTCGAACCTCTCAATTTCAGAATAAAAATTTGAGGCCTGTAACCAAACTGAAGGATCCCCTGGCTCAAGATCCATTAATTTATAGTTGCTCTTCTTCCAACATGCTCATTTTGATGAATCCTGCAACTCCGCAAAAGTGAGCTCCAAACCACAGAATCTCCTGTCGATGATGCGTGGTTTAGCAACTCTTCTGCCTCAATGACTAAACCTGCACGGCCCAAAAGACCCACCATACAGGAATAGTGTCTCCTGTCTGGAAAGACCCCATGAAGTCTCATTGACTCAAAAATCCTTTTTCCCTCTTCAACTAAACCTGAATGGTTGCAGCCCAACAGCATACACAAGAATGTTACTTCATCTGGTTTTACTCCCTTTTGGATAATTTCTTCAAACAATCCAAGGCATTCACTTCCCATTCCTTTCCGAGCATATGCATTATTTATTGAAGTGAAACCGATGATATTAGGTGAAGGAAATGCTTCAAAATCTTCTAAGAGTACCTAATCTGTCCAGATCTTGAATATGCATCAATCAGAGAACATAATACCATAATATCAAAATCAAAACCTAATTTGATTGCACAGCGATGTAACAAATCACAGCTATACAATGATAATGCTTTTATTGTTAAGGACAGACTCACTTCATCAGATGCAATATTTTCACAAACCATCCAACGGAACAACACAAACATATCTTGGGGACACCAAGATACAGCAAAGATGACATCATTGAATTACAACGTTTGAGGCTTATTCCGAGAGAGCTCTGAAATACAAAAACTGAATTTTTCAATGTCATCATTTTCCCATACATATCAATCAAAGCCGACTGAATGAGGACATTTCCATAATCAAAGCCCAATTTCATAACAAAACTGTGCACTTGTTTTCCAAAGAGAGTTCTTTTTTGCGACTTGATAAATTCAGCAATTCCACGAAAGACATAGCAGATTAAGACCAAATAAAGTTAAAGACCCAGAACACTATGTGAGACAACAACCCTTTCTGTTGGACACATGCAAGACAAGATTGTGACTATTTTTCTAAAACTAACATATGTGGCTAAAAATGCAAAACTTGGCTAAGACCCCGCAAAGCCAAGAACCTAAGATTTACTAGGAAGACCGGACCCTATGTGGGTTGCCTACGTATCACGCCCTGAAAGACGAGAATCAGGTATGCGTAGTTCGGGCAGATCGGATACGGGCGAGAATTAAAAAAAACAACTAATTTAGAGAAAATATATTGTTTTGTCCTTTCCTTGAAAATGATGAAACATGCAACATTGTTTTTTTTGGATTTTCCTTTTCCCTCTTTTTTCTTTTTTTTTTGATATTCGAAAAACGATGAAAAAGCGCAAAATCTTTTTTTTTGAATTTTCAAGCTCTTTTCCCTTAACAAAAAATGTGACAAAAAACATAATTGGGCCCCACTCTAATCACACTTCACCCTCTCTTTTTCTTTTTCGTTTTTTTTCATTTTTTTTAATTTTCCCTCAACTATCATTAGTCCGCCAAATGACCTTTTTACCATCGAAGAAATGCAACATGTAGCACATAGGATGCATCAGGATGATCTTTTTCATTTTTGGTATACCTGTCCTAGACAGACTCAACCCCTGTGTTGAGTCTCCAAAGTTAAATGCACATGATGCAAGCAAACGTTCCTACTAGGGATCCGGCATGAGGTCTTGTTGTACTAGGTTCAAAACCTGGGTTTATTGTTCTAGACCTGGCTTACCCGAGCGGATAGCTCGAACTGGGGGGGCAGCGTACCGGGAATACAAAAGCTTTACTGGCTTTGCAACTTGTCCGAACCTCGTTCTAAATTTGGGATATGACTCTAACAGAAAAGAAGTCACACGAAGTGCACACTTCTTCATGATTTATAAGACTCAGAGAGAAGAGGGATTTTGCAACAGTTTATATACAGTTAACGGAATATCAAAGCGGTAAAAACAATCAATTAGCACATTAGGCCCAAATCATGTAATCAGGTAACAAAACCAGATAAAGCCAAACACAATAATTATTCTAAGCTCACATTCTGAACCCTGAACCAGAGATTCTGGGTTCGATCCCCAGCAGATTCGCCAGAGCTGTCATACCTCCTTTTTCTACCTACACCCCTACAAGGGGTGTAATATAAGGGAGTTTTTCCAATTAAAGTACAATCGAAATGAGATTATTTCATTTAAAGATTCAGAGTCGCCACTTGGGATAATTTTATGGTGTCCCAAGTCACCGGTTCAAATCCCGAATCGAGGAACGGATTGACTCTGTTTTACAGTCTGCGAACACAGAAATCCGGGTAAGGAATTCTGTTAACCTGGGAGAAGGTGTTAGGCATTCCCGAGTTCCGTGGTTCTAGCACGTCACTCAACTGTTATTTTTGGCTCAATTATTTGATTTTAAAAAAATCACTTTAAGACCTATGTGCATTTTAGCTTTAAACAGCTTTTAATTATTTTAAGGAAGATTTCAACGTCATCTAAAATACGTCTTTGGACCACGCCACATGAAATGCACCCGCATCCCGAGACACATTTATTTAACGTTGCTAAGATTTAGATTTGGGTCACATGAAATGCATACCCGAGTTTAGGAAAGTAAATTATTAAACTAACGCGCCTAAAGCAATTACGTATTTGCAAATTTGCGAGGGCCATGGAAGTTCGCTATATGGCGCGCCTCGAATTCTAAAGAGTCGAAATTAATTATACGAGGGCCATGGATTATGGATTTGGTTTGGCATGGCACGCCTCAAAATATTCCAAAAGGGCTTTACTTAACTAAAACAAACTACAGATGTTTATGAATATTAACGGCCTAAGTATGCTACTATTGATCCAAACAAATAAAGTAGAAATACATTCTTGTTTTTTTTACCATAAAAATACCATAACATATTCAAAATATAGCAATAACACTTTAATTCGATTCTCTGTGCAATTACTCCATAACATCATACAAATTAATAACAAACAGACGTTGACATGACATTTGGGTACTCAAGGTCACTAAACACAACAAAATCATAAAATAAGTAAACAAATCAATTCACATATAAAACAAAAGGGAAGGGGAGTATTGGAAAATGGGTAATGAATCAGTCACGAGCAAATTTATCAAAGTAGAAGGAAATCGAAAATAAGAAACTGAACCTTTAAAAGAATCTTTAGCCGCAGTTCTTTCCAATACTTGATTCAATACGAAACCTCCAAAATGAATTGTGAAACAACAGAGAAAGGCTGATGTTGAACCAAGAACTCGACCTCAACAAACATATCCCGGACCGGCGACTACGGACAGAAGCGGAGACGAACAACGACCTCAACGCTTACCGGAAAACTCAGATTCGAACCCAACCGTACTCCATATTTAGGACCGGAGATCGGAACCTAAGAAATAGGTAGATGTGTATTTAAGGTGTAGTTAACGGGAAGAAGCACAAGCACGATGGCTATGGCTGCTATGCTCAGGCGTCGGAGAAGATGAAGAATGGGGACAAGGGTCGTTTCTTTTGTTTGAAGCTCCGTTGAAGAAGAAGAACAGAGCCTCGTTTCTTCTCAAGGATCTAGGATCTCATTCTTGTGTTCAGCCGATAGTTCAGCATTGAAAATGAAGGGGAAGTTGATGCGGTATGGTGGTGTGGGGAAGATGATCCGACAGGGGGGTGGTCTGTATTGTGCGCAGCTTTTTCAGCTTCCCCCTTCAGCGTTATTTCTTGTCCCTTTTAGATTTTGTTTAAGCATTACTTTATAGGTAGTGTCTAGGTTTAGGTGTATTTTTATGTATTTTGCCCATTAGTCCCTAGGCCTTTTGTGTATTAGGTCCTTAGGGTCTTTTTATTTGTTTTTATTCTAAAGAAAGGTCTAGAAGGGTCTCTAAGCTTAATGGACTAATTCGAATTGGGCCAAGGACTAGGTTTTAAAACTCTTAAAATTATGATCTAACACCTTAATTGACTCCTTTTAAAATAAGATAAAAATACTACACAATGCAAAGGCTAGTATGAAACTATTATATATTTTTTGTATTTTCAAGATTATGTAAAGATAAAAATAAGGTACTATTTTTGTATATATTTTTTATTTAAATTTATGAAAGATACGTAAGCTTAAATATTTTTTTTGTAATTTTCCATTTTTAAGACGAAAATAAAGTAAAGAAGTCAAAAATAGTCGAAATAGCTATATTAGGCCTAAATTAAATATTTACATGCTAAAATATAAAAAATCTTAGGAAGGGTCAAAAATCACATGTCTACAAACATGTATATAGGAATTCCTAATCGAATCTGAATCGCTTCATTCACGTATAGAGCTAAGATCAGTAATAATGGGTACCATCAGTTGCAGAACTTATAACCTTCATTAAAACTTGCCTTTCTTTTAACAATCTGACTGCCCATTTTTAACCAGTACGTATTCAGTTATTTTAGACCTTTTTATTTCATTGCTTTCTGAATTCATTAGATACCATGCCTATAGGATCCTTGTCCAATGCTTAGGCAAGCCTTACAGTAAAGTTATAAACTGGATCTGTTCTATTAACTACAACCAGCAGGCAAGCCTGATTCGGGTTTCTTATCTGAATTGTGTAATAAATCAATCTGCCTCAACCTTTAAGTTCTTTCATGTTTAGTATCTAATCAGACCTTAAGTAGTATGTGTAAGTCATGCTAATTACGTGCTTCCTTGTTTAAAGGGGGTATATTTGAGCCTTTTGCTTGTTATGTGCTTTCCCACAACTTGCTATACATGTTTTGTGTGTTGCCTTAGAATTTTGCCTTTGAAACCACAAATAAGCCTAACATCCCTCCCCTTTAAGATTAGTAGTCCTAAATGCCTCCGGAACTGATAGGATTGGGTCGGGTAATAGCATGCAATAAGTAATCGATACCATTCCGCGCTATAATACCCTAACAGGGTGGGAAGGGTAGATATGGATATGATGACCACACGATAATGTCACGTGTAAACCCTCATTGAGGAGTGATTACAGGGCATTGTGTGGGGTGATCCATATTATTAATAAACCTAGGACGCCCTTTCCCCTTTGTTTCTTTGTTCTTTCTAAAGATTTCAAACTATTTCTTTTAAGAAAAACCAGCTTTCTTTTAGTTCTTTCCAACTCTGTTTATTTGTAAACCATTATGTGAAAATCCCCTCTTATTTGAAGTTTCATTTACTTATATGTTATTTGCACCTAAATTCGCAACAATAGTCTAACCGGGAACCACACTAGTGGATCCTGAGGGGTGCCTAACACCTTCCCCTAGGAATAATTTCAAGCCCTTACCCAATCTCTGGTTATTCAAATCAAACCCTCTTGGTGTCCTAATGCACCTAATCATTAGGTGGCGACTCTTCAAGTCAAACCCAGTTCCCAAAAGGAATGAGTTGCCCTCCCAAATGTCATAAACCCAATTTTGCAAGGAAAAGGTGGCGCGACAGTATGTCGACTCTGCTGGGGATTTTTAGGCTTTTACCATTTCAGACTATTATTGTGAATTTATGCTTCTTTATGCGAAATTATCTGTTATTTCTTTCAAGCAGTCAATTCCCTTTTTCAACTACAAACTAACTTGTCTTTTTGTTTCTTTCCTTTATTTCTTTCCTTTATTGCTTTCCTTTATTAGTGTTTTAAATTATGAAGAGCTGTTGTATTTACTGCTTTCTTAACGTGCAAATACATGACAACCTGCTTTAATTATTGCATAAGCATGTTTTCAACATCATATTCCACTCGTGCCAAACAAAATAACATAGCAACGCTTATAATGAGTGGTTGTGCTCTTCCGATATTATCACCCCTAAATCCGAAAAGGCGTATATACGGCGCTCAAGGGTACTAGTCTAAAACCCCATAGAAACCTTACTCTATTTAAATTGTGCATGCATCATGGTCAAACTTAGCCGAGTCAGTTATGTTGTCCGCATAATGACTCTTTAAGATAGCCTTGTCCAAATTCCACTGGGTTTCCCCTTAAATCCAAATGGACACTACCACATTCTATGCATTTATTTGGAGAACTAAATGCTTTTATGTCAATTATTGATATTTAAATAGTCTAGTCTGGCGGGGGTAAGGGCCTAACCTTGTTTGTCTTGCAGAAAATGAAGAACGAGGTCCCCAGTTTCAGTATGGTTAGCACACCCCCACTCTTGCTAGACTGGTGGAGTAGTCTTCCATCAGATGACCAAATCAATGAGTGTAAAGAGAGGGCCGCCAGAGCTAGCAAAAAGTTGGAATATCTGGAATACAGTATGCTGGAATTAGAAGGAAAAGTGAGGAAGAGAGTCACCAACTGCCAGAATGCTGAGGGAAACGAAGGAGAACACCTAGCAAAGGCATTTTTACTGACGAACCTACGCGAACTGGAGGATTTGATCAACGAGAGCATTCAACCTGAGGAAGGTCCTTCTGGGACCAAGTAGATTGGAGTTTTTACTTTTTCACTTTACAAAATGTAATAAGGCCAATGGCCATTAGTGACTTTATTTCCTGTTATTCAGTGTCGATTTGGGACTTGTCTACTTTTTATCGATAAAATGAGGCCTTTAGCATTCTAAGTTCTCCAAATCAACTTGTCGCTAGGCCTACCTCAGGCACAAAGAGGTTCCTAAATAGGACACGATTTACATTCTTGCACTATGTGTTTAATATCGCAATATTTCTTATAATCCTTACTAACTTCTTACCTTTTTGTTTTTACTTTTTTTTTTTATTTATTTCCCCCTCCCCAAAGGTTAGTTCATGCACTCTAGCAACATCATCTTATTCAACGAGATCTAGGGGCCCTCCACCCATTCCTCCTCTTAGTCCTGTCAGAAACAAGAACAAAAGGAAGATGGAAGATCTAAACAACACCAGAAAAGAGAACTCAACTGAACGGGTAGAGGTCACTCATGCCCATGATACTCAGGTTTCCAAAGAGATTGCATCCCAACTAGAACAAAAGCTGCTGAAGTTCCAAGAAGAACTTGATCAGGTTCGAAATCTGGCAAATCTGTTATTTTCCCTCACCACTCCAAATGTCAACTTCCCAAATGCTCAGAACCCCACACCTCCACAAAATATCCCAAAGCCACAAAACCATCCCGATCCTCACCACCACTGCAACACCTACCATACTTCCAACAATACTCCAATGTTCATCCCGAAACCCCAAAACACCACAAATGACCACTTTCACACCCATCATAATACCCCCATCTACATGGAGACCATGGCACACTCTACCCAACCCATCTCAAGCGCACCCGAGTCTGATAATAAAGACTTGCTCATCAGGAATTTGGTTGAAGAACTCAAGAAATTGACTAGCCGGATGCGTCAAAGGAAGTAAAGGAATTAGGGGCTAAACTATGAAGATCTTTGCATACAGCCCGATGTCGAACTCCCCGAGGGGTAGAAACCTCCTAAGTTCAAGATGTTTGATGGTACAGGGGATCCGAGAGTACATTTGAGAACATATTGTGAAAAGCTGGTTGGAGTAGGGAAAGACAAGGGGATCCGCATGAAGATATTCATGAGGAGTCTGAAAGGAGATGATCTATCTTGTACATCAGCCAAGACCTGAAGAAATGGTCAAACTGGGTAAGTATGGCATCCGACTTTATGGACAGGTTCAGGTTACAACACAAAAAATGCACCAGATGTGTTCTATATCCATAACCTAAAGAAGAAGCCCATAGAAACATTCTGCGAGTATACTACTCGTTGGAGATCCAAAGCTGCTAAGGTCAGACCTGCCTTAGAGGAAGAACAAATGAATAAATTTTTAATCTGAGCTCAGGACCCGCAATACTATGAAAGACTGATATTGATTGAGAACCATAAATTTTCTGACATCATCAAGTTGGGTGAAAGGATCGAAGAAGGCATCAAAAGTGGTATGGTTACAAACTTTGAAGCTTTGCAAGCTACCAATAAGGCCTTACAGTCTGGTGGTACGTCCAAGAAAAGGGACATAGGTGCCATAATGGTTGCACAAAGAACCAAATCCCCTGTCAAATACCAAACCTATCCAATGCCTCCACTCACATATCAGCCTACTCCGAACTACCCAGCACCCTCACCCTCCTACCAAAGTCCATCACCCACTTATCAATCACCTCCACCTCCCACATATCAACCTACTTCACCCAGATACTCCCAACCTGCACATGTTTACCAAGCCTACAATGCTCAACCATCCCACTATCAATCACCTCCTACATACCAAAACTTCCCAAGACATCGACCAAATTTTGACCGTCGACCTCCTAAACAGTATACAACCATCGCTGAACCTATTGACCCGTTGTACGAAAGACTTAAAGCCGCTGGTAATGTCACCTCTATCCCTGCCATAACCCCTGAGAACCCTTATCAATGGGTCAATCCAAAAAAATCCTGTGCATACCATTCTGGCATGAAGGGACACACCATCGACGAATGTCGTTCTCTGAAAGACAAGATCCAGGTTTTGATTGACAACAAGATTATTGTGGCAAAGGAGTCAGCTCTGAATGTCTGCAATAACCTTCTACCAGACCATAAGGGTGGAGACATTCACATGATTGAAATAGAGGATGATTGGGATCCCGAGGGATCAATCTGGTTGATTGCAGAAGGCGATAACCCAAAGAAGCCAATAATTACTCTTAATCCAATCATAGTCCAGATTCAACAATCTAAGGACGCTGAGGTAAATATGCTTATGCCACTTGAGTTTGAAACAATGTCAGCTGCAAAGACACCAGCACCAATTGAGGTCGAATTCGTGTCTCCAACAAATGCACCTACACCATTCGAAGTTGCAGTTTTACCACCCAAGGGACATGCTCCGTTTGGGGTGAAGATAGCCACGCCGATCCCAGTGGCGATGTCGGCCGTGACACCATTCCACACAAAAGCTATACCATGGGACTATAACCGAGGCAAGGAGGAACGACAAGGTTAGGTTCGAGGAAACTGTTTCCGCACAAGGTATGACGAGAACAGGTAGGGTCTATACCCCATAACATCTAGACAAGTCAAGAAAACAGGCCTCCAATTGGTCACCCATTACTGAGATCGGTCCAAACGACCTTTGGAGAAAGATATAGGCCAAGGAATACACGGTCATCGGCCAGTTGAACATAATACCGGCGCAGATCTCCATACTTGCTTTGCTACAAAATTCTGAGGCACACAAAAATGCTCTATTGAGGGTGTTGAGTGAAGCGTATGTGCCAAGCAACATCACTGGTGGGGAAATGGCCAACATGGTCAGACAGGTATTAGAAAGTCACAAAATTACTTTTCATAAGGATGAGCTACCGCCTGAAGGGTTGGGTCACAACAAAGCACTGCATATCACTGTGCAATGTGAGGACTACTTTATCACCAGGATCTTGATTGTTGGGGGTTCTAGTCTCAACATTTGTCCAAATTAGGCAAAGGATTGCACGAGATAAAGGATGGAGCTATCAACGTGAAATCCTTTGACGGCTCCCAAAGATCCATTATTGGGGAGATTATTCTGTGTTTGCAAATAGGGCCAACTTGGTTTGATGTTGACTTCCAAGTGATAGACGTACCGACATCTTACAATCTGCTGCTGGGACGACCATGGATTCATGCTGCTGGGACTGTGGCATCGACACTGCATCAGGCAGTGAAATTCGAATGGAATCATCAAGAGGTGATCATTCACGGCGACGGTAGAAACCCTATTTACAATCACCAGACCATTCCATCGATTGAAGGAAGAAAGAATCTAGGAGGAGAGACTTATCATCACATCGAACGGGTGAATGCCGCTGACAAAGACAAATAGTGGGACAACAAGATTGAAAGTATACTGAATTGTTATGGGTATGAACCTGACAAAGGGCTCGGTAAGAACCTCCAAGGAATCGCTAAGCCCATAAAGCTCAAGAAGCATGGCACTACTTTCGGTCTAGGATATGAGTACACCTGGGAGGAATTCAACCATTGGTCGCCACCAGCGCAGTCCTCACTACCCATTGGAGCAGCTAATACCACACTTGGAGCGAACTTTCCACCCGGCCTGTGTTATCTATGTGTCAGAAGAAGAAGAAGCACTTGCAACGGTGAGGAAACTGTTCCTAGAAGACAATGACATGGACTATTGTGTTGTTCTCGGGGAGGAGGGGGAGGAATGCCCTTCTATACAGGCCGTAAGCAGAGGGGCGTACCTCAATAACTGGAACAATCAGGACAACCAGAGCCCGCGAGCCTCGGGGTAGCAAGGCTAAAACAAGCATTGTTTTTTATTTACTGAAAATTTTATTTTTCTCGCATGTCCTTTAATTCCAGAAATAAGATCTCCAATGTTCAAAACGATCATACAATTTATCAAAGCATTTTGACTATTATTATGAATTAACATTTATTACTATTGTTTTCTCTCATTACTTTACTTGTACAACATTACTATTACTTGTCTTGATGAACCAATGACCGTGACATGCAACGAGACAACGCAACAAACGGACATAGATTCAGAGGAAGATGATATACCAGAAGAGATTGTTAAAGAAGTCGAGAACTTTGAGAACAAGACGAAGTCCAACCTGGACGATACTAAGATTGTTAACCTGGGAGATGCAAAAAATGTCAAAGAAACATGAATCAGCATTCGCTTATCACCGTCAGAAAAGGAAGAGGACACAGAATTTCTAAGAGAATATGAGAACATATTCGCCTGGTAATATGATGACATGACTAGTCTGAGCATATCTATTATGGCACACAAATTGCCAACTGATCCAACATGTCCACCGGTAAAGCAAAAGCTCAGAAAATTCAAACCTGATACGAGTTTGAAGATCAAGTAAGAAGTCACCAAGCAGGTCAAAGCCAAAGTTCTCAGGGTGGTGCAATACCTAACATGGTTAGCTAACATTGTGCCAGTGCTAAAGAAGGACGGGAAGGTCAGAGTCTGTGTCGACTACCGGGATCTCAATCGGGCCAGTCTGAAAGATGACTTTCCTTTGCCAAATATACACATCCTAATCGACAATTGCGCCAAGCATGAATTGCAATCATTTGTAGATTGTTTCGCTTGTTATCATCAGATCTGGATGGATGAAGAAGATGTTGAGAAAACGACTTTCATTACGCCATGTGGAATGTACTGCTACAAGATGATGCCGTTTGGGTTAAAGAATGCAGGGGCCACCTACATGAGGGCCATGACTACCATATTCCACTACATGATACACAAGGAGATAGAAGTGTACGTAGATGATGTTATTGTCAACTCCAAGAAAGTAATTGATCACATGGAAGATTTGAGGAAGTTTTTCAATAGATTGTGAAGGTACAACCTGAAACTGAATCCTGCGAAGTGTGCATTTGGGGTTCCTATCGGAAAACTACTTGGGTTTATCGTGAGTCGTCGGGGGATAGAGCTGGATCCATCAAAGGTCAAAGCTATTCAAGAGTTGGCACCACCAAAGAACAAGAAGGACGTAATGAGTTTCTTGGGGAGACTTAACTGTATCAGCCGGTTCATAGCACAATCTACAGTTATCTATGAGCCAATCTTTAAGATACTAAAGAAGGATGCCGCTACCAAATGGACTGATGATTGTCAAAGAGCTTTTGACAGAATCAAGGAATACCTGTCAATACCACCAGTCTTAGTCCCACCAGAGCCAGGTAGACCCTTATTACTCTACCTTGCAGTATTGGATGGAGCTTTCGGTTGCGTTCTGGGGTAGCATGATGAAACAGGGAGGAAGGAGCAGGCTATCTATTACCTTAATAAGAAGTTCACCACGTACGAGACTCGGTATTCTCTGTTAGATCGCACTTGTTGTGCTTTGACTTGGGTAGCTCAAAAGCTAAGGCACTACTTTGGTGCTTATACCACATATATCATTTTCAAGGATGAATCCTTTGAAGTACATCTTCCAGAAGCCCATGCCCACTGGCAAGCTAGCCAAGTGGCAAATCCTGTTGAGTGAATTTGACATTGTCTACGTGACTTAGAAAGCGATCAAGGGACATGCATTGGCAGATCACCTTGCCGAGAATCCCGTAGATGGAGAGTACGAACCCCTGAAGACGTATTTTCCTAATGAAGAGGTATCATTCATAGGAGAAGACATTGCGGAATCCTATAATGGCTGGAGAATGTTTCATGATAGAGCTGCAAATTTCAAAGGAGTCGGCATAGGAGCAATCCTAGTATCAGGAACCAGTCAGCATTATCCGGTGGCCGCCAAACTCAGGTTCCCGTGCACCAACAATATGGCGGAGTACGAAGCCTGCATCTTAGGGCTCAAGATGGCAATTGACATGAACATTCAAGAATTGCTAGTGATCGGGGATTCAGACCTACTCATACAGCAGGTCCGAGAAGATTGGGCAACCAAGAACTCTAAGATACTCCCGTATCTGCATCACGTGCAGTAGCTGAGAAGGAGGTTCACAAAGACAGAATTCCGACATGTCCCCAAAATCCAGAATGAATTCGCCGATGCATTGGCTACCCTGTCATCCATGATACAATATCCGGAAAAAACTACATTGATCTCATTCCAGTGAAGATCCACGACCAGCCAGCTTATTATGCCCATGTTGAAGAAGAAACAGACGTAAAACCTTAGTTTCATGATATCAAGGAATATTTGGCCAAAGGAGAATACCCAGAGCTTGTAGGTCCTACTCAGAAACGCACACTTCGGAGGTTATCCATTAATTTCTTTCACATCGGAGGAATCCTGTATAGGAGGACTCCTGATTTGGGACTACTAAGGTGTGTCAACACAAAAAAAGCATCTAGGCTACTAGAGGAAATCTATGCAGGGACCTGCGAACTACATATAAACGGTTTTTCTTAGCAAAGAAGATACTCCGAGTTGGTTACTTTTGGATGACTATGGAAACGGACTGCATCCAGTATGTCCGAAAATGCCACCTCTATCAGATACATGCAGACATGATAAAGGTACCTCCAAATAAGCTTACTGCAACAAGCTCAACGTGGCCATTCGTCGCTTGGGGAATGGATGTTATTGGACCAATCGAGCCTGCCGCTGCCAACGGGCACAGGTTTATCCTAATAGAAATCGACTATTTTACCAAATGGGCCGAGGCAACATCTTACAGAGCAATAACCAAGAAAGTCGTGGAAGACATTGTACGCGACCGCATTGTTTGTCGATTCGGGATTCTAGAGTCAATCATTACTGATAATGGCTCCAACCTTAACAAAGACCTGATGAAAGCCATATGTGAAACCTTCAAGATCGAACACAAAAATTCTACAGCCTACAGAATTCAGATGAACGGAGCCGTAGAAGCCGCCAATAAGAATATCAAGAAGATACTAAGGAAAATGATAGAAAAGCATAAACAGTGTCACGAGAAGCTATCATTTGCTTTATTGGGGTATCGCACACAGTCGGCACATCAATTGAGGCAACCCCCTATATGCTGGTCTATGGTACAAAAGCAATCATTCCCGCCGAGGTAGAAATTCCCTCCCTAAGGATCATACAGGAAGCTGAGCTCAACGATGTAGAGTGGGTGAAAAGTCATTATGAACAGTTAGTCCTCATAGATGGAAAGAGGATGAATGCAGTTTGCCATGGTCAACTGTATCAGAACAGAATGTCCAGAGCCTTCAACAAAAGAGTCAAGCTAAGATAGTTCACACCGGGGCAGCTGGTGTTAAAGAAAATCTTTCCACATCAAGATGAAGCCAAAGGGAAATTCTCTCCCAACTGGCAGGGTCCGTACATGGTTCACCGGGTTTTGACAGGGGAAGCCCTCATACTTGCAGAAATAGATGGAGAAGTTTGGCCAAAACCGATCAATTCAGATGCAGTCAAGCGTTACTATGTGTAATCTTTATGCTTTCCTATATGATATAATTTGAACTACGTTTGACCTGATTCCCATTTAAGAGGGGATACGTAGGTAGCCCTATGGGTTCGGTCATAATTCAATAAAATTTTCATTTCCCCCCTCAAAATTCTGAAGTAATTTCAGCTAGTCATCGCAAGCAGCCGTCAGAAACATCAACCCATTAAACTGGGATAGAATTTTGAGGAGAACCCTCAAAATTCCGAAGCAGGAAAGGTTGCAATGTCTTGAACCACGTCACAGTCATCGCTTCATCTAAAAAACTATTTTTAAAATATGTACTTATGTCATATTTTTACAAACTCATGCATGTTTATTATCGAAATCGCTTTGTCCAGCAACACTACCCCAATGATACATACCGTATCACTAGATCAAATCTGAACAGGTCAGACTAGGCCAGCAGGGATGCGAACTAACCTCCCTTCTACGAAACTCATGATTTTTCTTTGGATGCAGACATTTGGATTGCGAAAGCATCTGACATGCTATACATTCATGAGATAAACGTTGCTCAGGAATACAACACTTAGAACTATTCGCGTTTACCAGCATTTTCTATCCACGCACACCAGCGATATTCCCTATATCGCAACGTCCCCAACAGTCACAATTCGCAACCTGCTATCAGCTAAGAAACTCTATTACCATTTGCCATTTTATTTTTATTTCTGCATTGCATAAGGCTACCATTCTGCCTTCCGAGACTAAATACTGTCTCCATCTGCATTTTCTACATTGCATAAGGCTACCATTCTGCCTTTCGAAACTAAACACTGTCTCCATCTGCATTTTCTGCATTGTATAAGGCTACCATTCTGCCGTCCGAGACTAAACACTATCTCCATCTGCATTTTTGGATTGCATAAGGCTACCATTCTGCCTTCCGAGACTAAACACTGTCTCCATCTACATTCTGCATGGCTGAAAGATCGCCACTTTATTTACATTCTGCATGACTGAAAGATCGCCACCTTATTTACATTCTGTATGGCTGAAAGATCGCCACCTTATCTACATTCTGCATGGCTGAAAGATCGCCACCTTATTTACGTCCTGCATGGCTGAAAGATGGGCATCTTATTTACATTTTGCATGGCTGAAAGATCGCCACCTTATTTACGTCTTGCATGGCTGAAAGATCGCCACCTTATTTACATTCTGCATGGCTGAAAGATCGCCAAATACTGCATCTCATGGGCTGAAAGATCGCCACCTTATTCACATTTGCATTGGCTGAAAGATCGCCAAATACTGCATCTCATGGGCTGAAAGATCGCCAAATACTACATCTCGTGGGTTGAAAGATCGCCAAATTGTTCAAAGGCATTATAGTTTGGAGGCATCATTCTCATAACCCGAGAGCATTATTTCATGGTCTGTGAATCCTTTATCATATGCTTCATGGCCCAGGACGTCATGGTCTGAGGACGTCATCCTAACCATCCAAAGACAACATTCATGGTCCGACGAAAACTTGCATCACGTTTAAATTTATGCACAATATATGCTTGTATTGCTCATTTGCAGGTAAACCGGCGAGCAATGGCCATCTCAGCAGGAGCGATCCCGCTCCAGTTCCCGTAGCCCTATTAGACCTTAACCATTCATCCTGACCTGAAATTGCGTCGTTCTTGAAAAGGCCTCCATCGGCATATTCCGCCGACGGATCCTGAACTACATATGGCCTGATGCCTATAAGACCAGGGATATGTGGGCAGCTCAGGAGCCAGATCATGGCCAACCTCTTCAAACCACTTCATTCGGTCAAAATTGGCCATCATATCTTTGCCCGACAACACTTTCATCCTTCCCGGGTAAAGAAGGGCAGCTGTTGATATTCAATTTTTCCCTATATTTTTTAACTTTGCAAAATACCTTCAAAATAGCCTATATATGCATATATAACTATATCCCAAGGTTACATTATTTTTCCTTAATTTTTCAAAGATTTTTAAATCAATTCACGGCCCTATTTTATCAAGAAAACCCCAATAATTATCCCCAAAATTATCATTTTGGTGATTCATTTATTGGAGTCTCATGTTTACACTAAAATATAGCTAATTTATTTTTTTACATATTTTTACAAATTTATTTAGTATTCTTAAGGTTAAAATTGCATAATTGCAATATTAGCCATTTTTAGGTTTAAATTCGTCTCATGTTTATAAAATGCGATCTTATATTTTTAAATTGATAATTATATATTATTTTAGTGCTTTCAATTTGTTTTCAGAAATTTATTTAATATTTTCTATAAATTAAAGGAGGAAAAGGGCTATTTAACTTGTAGCCAAATTTGGCTTATTTAGCCTAAAATCAAACAGACCCCAACCCAAATTAAACCAGCCCAATCGCCTAATTAAACCATCCCAAAGACCCAAGCCCAATCCCTAAATTTACCCGACCCAACCGGATTAAATATTAGTCATTGATCAATTTTGATCAATGGCCCAGATTCGTTCTTACCAAATTAAACCAAACGACCCCCCCCCCAAACCCCTCTCACTCCTCACTTAATCGACTCTCATCTCTCTATCTCTATCTCTGGTTCTCTCTAGAACCTTCCCCCTCCTCCTCCTCTCTAATGAGCTTCACTCACCTTCTTCGGCCATTTTCTTGCCTGAATCCATAGTGGTTTCACCACCCACCAACCTTCTATGGCTCCTTCACGCTTGGTTACCAAAGTCTCATGACCTGACCACGAAGAAGCTGGGTCCAAACATTGCTTGATTCAAGTTCCATGGCCATCTCTGGCCTTGCTCTGGCAAGCCATGTCTGTTCGAGCCTGGCCTCGACTCCTCCTACTTAGATCAATGACTATCCAAACCTTTCTCACCGTTTGGGTTCCTCTGAAACCCTAGCTTTTGAGGTTCTTCTGATTTCTTTAGATTTGTTCTAGATCCATGTTTCCCCTAAAACTTTTAAATGACTTCTTGATATTTCTTTCAAAATTATGCTTTCAAAACCTTTATTTTTTTCCGATCTAGGGTTTCTGAGTTATTTAGATGTTTCTCCGATTTTCCTTTTTCTCTTGTGTGTTTCTTTTACTATGTTTCTTCTACTGTGTTCTTTGTGTGTCTCTTCTACTATGTTTCTTCTGTTGTGTTCTTGTTAAGCTTCTTCTACCATGTTCTTATCAGATTCCTCTATTGTGTTTTTATATGTTTCTCCTACTGTGTTCTTATTAAGTTTATTCTACTATGCTTCTTTATATGTTTCGCCTACTGTGTTCCTATTAGTTCCTTCTACTAGGTTTCTTATTAGTTTCTTCCACTATGTTCCTTTACTGTGTGTCGCATGTTGTTCTTTTACTACGCTTCTCATGAGTTCATGCTACTGAAAGAGCATGTCAAAGGTCTCAGTTCCTTTCTGAGACCTCTGAACCTGTCTCGATTAGTATCTTTTTCCTTGATTACTTGTTCTCTCATCTCTGCACTCGATTGACGGTAAAAACTCTAGAATTTGGGGGTTCATCCAAGTTTTGAGATCATTGGCTATATGATTTCTTGAACTTGTTTGATTCTAGAAACCCTAACTCCTTTAGACCTATTTCGAGTCTCTGAACTGAGTCTCGAAATCTCTGTTTCTTTAAGCGATTCTGATTTTTCTACTTAACTCTTCTAAGGTCTTTATGTTGGACCCTTTGTATGCTATTTGATGTTATCACCCTTCTACATTGCTGACCAATGTGACTACCATGATCCTACAGGCTATTACCTACTGATTTTGCAATAGTATGACGTTTTTTTTTTGCCCTAAATTCAGCCTAGAATATTTGTGTGCTCTTTATATATGCTGAAATCCCCTCTAAAAATGTCTTTAGATTTTGATTGATTTCAGACTTCCTTTGTATAAGTTTGATTGATTTCTTTCCTTGTCTGCTGACTTCCCTGTTACTCGATTTGAGTCAAAAACTTTCCTTAGATTTTCTGACTTGGTTCATTCATGGACCAATGATTACAAAAATCTCTGACCCCTTGATTTATTGTATACTGATTGATCCTTACCTTATTTGTTTTAACCGTGTATTTCAAAATTCTTCCCTTAATTAAATCCCTATGTATTTACCCCTAATTGCCTACTTTGCACAAGATGCTTATTTGATTTATTTCCTTAAATAACTTTTACCGTTTAAGTTTGAATTCCTTAATTAAAGGAAGTCTTGTATTGATTGATTTTTAGTTGATATCCAGTTCTTTAATTGTTTTCTTACCTTATTTCTGCCTGTTTTTTCACACTGTAAATACACGACTCTTTCATTAGAAAAAACAACCATCATTCGTAGTCTTTCTGAATTTACACTTACACTCAAAAGTACTCTCTCTTGTTGCTTGTGTTGTGTCCTATTTACAAGACCTACTGCCTGACTTTCTTTATTTGCTTCTTTGAAAACTGGTATGTCTTGATTTAAGCTTTTTAGCACAACAACAATGTGTTTATTTACAGCTTTTTTATCCCTGTCTGCTTATTGCTTCTGTGTGGTTCAACATTACTGATTTCTTTCTGCCTGTTCTATTATGAATCCCAAACCCCTGCCCTCTATGTGTTTAAGCTATGGTTTGAGGCATGAAAATACTACAAGTTATTGTCCATGAATCAAACTCGATCCCTTTGGATCCTAGCCTCTAAATAGTGTGTTCTGCCAGGTCTAAGAGTATGCTAGCATCCTCCATTGCTGAGCACGCTTGAAGTCTGTCTTGGCCTAAGTAATAGGCTCTTCACAATCTCCCCTACCCCCCTGAACTCCCTATGTGTGTTTATTAGTAGCTGTTTCCCTCTCCTTTTCCCCTTTAGTATTCTATTCTGCACTTGCACATTTTCCTAGTCTTTAAGTTCTGCCCCCTTCTTGTGAGCCTTGCCTTGGGACCCTTTGAGTTCCCTCTGAACTTGGACACTTGAGGGCTGGCCCTTCCACACTGCACTTGTCCTAATATGATAATACATTTGGGTGTGAGCATTTCCCGGGGTCCCTTTGATGCTCTTAGAGAACTTTGACACACTCAAATGGGAGAAAGGCCTTGGATCATGATCTCATGGAGTTGGTTTACCTCATATTTCAAGCATGAAGTCTGAATCAGGCTCTCCTTTGGTTGTACTTTTATTTATATTTTTTGATGTTTTTTTACTTTATTTCGGGTTGTAATAATCTATAATAAACTATTGGGGACGGCCAGTAAAAAGGGCGGATAATTATGTATGCAAAAAAGGGTAGATACCATGTCTATAGGAATTTTGAATATGCATATAGAAATCATGCCTATAGTTCTTTATGAATTCTGTATATCCTACATTCATATATAAATCATGATCATACGACTACTACATTTACTATATTTATGTAGAAATCATGCCTACATGATTATCTAAATCTGCACGTTCAATTGCACCTAGATATCATGTCCATAGGTCTTAAGCAAAATTCAGCATCTAGATATCATGTTCATAGGTTTAAAACGAGTCTTCTGCATTTTTATACCATGTCTACAAGGTTCAAAATCAACTACGCGTAGAAAGCATGTCTATAGGAATTCCTAATCGAATCTGAATTGCTTCATTCATGTATAGAGCTAAGATCAGTAATAACGGGTACCATCAGTTGCAGAACTTATAACCTTCGTTAAAACTTGGCTTTCTTTTAATAATCTGACTGCCCATTTTTAACCAGTACATATTCAGTTATTTTAAACCTTGTTATTTCATTACTTTCTGAATTCAGTAGATATCATGCCTATAGGATCCTTGTCCAACGCTTAGGCAAGACTTAGGGTAAAGTTATAAACTGAATCTGTTCTATTAACTACAACCTGTAGGCAGGCCTGATTTGGGTTTCTTATCTGAATTGTGTAATAAATTAGTCTACCTTAACCTTTAAGTTCTTTCATGTTTAGTATATAATCAGACCCTAAGCAGTATGTGTAAGTCATGCTAATTACGTGCTTCTTTGTTTAAAGGGGGTATATTTGAGCCTTTTGCTTGTTATGTGCTTTCCCCCCAACTTGCTATACATATTTTGTGTGTCACCTTAGAATTTTACCTTTGAAACTACAAATAAACCTAACATCCCTCTATTTTAGGATTAGTAGTCCTAAATGCCTCCGGGACTGATAGGATTGGGTCGGGTAATAGCATGCAATAAGTAATCGAGACCATTCCGCGCTTTAATACCCTAACGGGGTGGGAAGGGTAGATATGGATATGATTACCACACGATAATGTCACGTGTAGCCCCTCATTGAGGAGTGATTATCGGACATTGTGTGGGGTGATCCATATTATTAATAAACCTTGGACCCCCCTTTCCCTTTGTTTCTTTGTTTCTTCTAAAGATTTCAAACTATTTCTTTTAAGAAAAATCAGCTTTCTTTTAATTCTTTCCAACTTTGTTTATTTGTAAACCATTACGTGAAAATCTCCTCTTATTTGAAGTTTCATTTGCCTACATGTTATTTGCACCTAAATTCACAACAATAGTCTGGCCGGGAACCACACTAGTGGATCTTGAGGGGTGCCTAACACCTTCCCCTTGGGATAATTTCAAGCCCTTACCCAATCTCTGCTTATTCAAATCAAACCATCTTGGTGTCATAATGCACCCTAATCTTTAGGTGGCGACTCTTCAAGTCAAACCCAGTTCCCAAAAGGAATGAGTTGCCCTCCCAAATGTCATACACCCGATTTTGCGATGAAAAGGGGGCACAACACTCCCCACTCCATTCTTCTTCTTCTACAATTTTCACTTTTCTTGATTTTACAGCAGACCTAGTTGTTTTTGCTAAAGTGGATGGTTTAGCAGACTTTGACTCTGAAATAGACTTCTTAGAGGAAGTCTTTGCTTTCTTGGATTTAGGAGTCAGAACCTCCACTTCTTCTGTCTCATCTTCATCTCGAAGGACCAAGTCCATCTCATCAATATCAACAGCCTCAACAGGTTTTACCATCTTCTTCTTTCCCTTAGCAACTACTTTTCTTCTATTTTCTTCTAAGGCTTTCTCCAATTCTGCCTCATTCTGCTTTTTCTGGCTTCTTGTGGCTCTGTCTCTTATGGGAAGACATTCAATAGTAACAGAAGGGGTATCCTTATTTTTCTTATTTTCCCTAGCAGTGCCAGGGTTTTAGACTTTGAACGTCCTCTCTTCTTTGGATTATAACTCTCAATCACTCTTTTCAGTTGGTCTGCGAGGGATTCTTTTTCAAATGAAACAGTTCATATACATTTTTACCAAGTTGAACCAGCCCTTCAGCAACTTTTCCATACCCACTTCCCCATGTTTTGTTCACACTCTCCTCTATTCTAGTAGATTTCTCTCCCCAAACAACCATTGCTCATGTATCTTTGGTTAGAGTAACATAAGTGGGTGAAGGACCAACCACTCCTTCTCCCTTACCCCTCACAGTACTCCAAGCACCCTCACTCTCTTTTTCTTTTTCCATTTTTACCAACAACCCTTCCAGACTCGGTAGTTTCAACACCTACTATAGATCTTACCAGCACAAACCTATTCTCCAAATTCGTAGTAACCTCAGAAATAGTTGCAGGAGTGACTTTAGGGCCAGATGTTACCTGTTCAGTCTCAGAAGAAACGTTTTCTTCCCCCTCAGTAGCAGATTTGAAAGATTCATCAGATTTCTGGGGTTCTTCTTCCCTACCCACTTTCAATTGTTTGTTTATTTTCTTGATCTGCTCTCCACCAGCGACAACCTTACGAGCCATCATCTTTACCCTACTTTTATTAGAGGTTGGTGTGGTTGAAGGGGTGGTAGAAAGTAGAAGTGGTTTTCTATGGTGGTGATGAAGTATTCTCAGAGGTGTTTGCCATATTTGTGCTTGGGTATGGAAGAAAAAGAGTTGGATTATGTTTGGAAGATGAGAGAAGGTGGAGAGTGTTTTGACGGTCTTGAAAAGATGAAGTGAAGAAGATACTTAGCCTGATCAATTTAAAGAGAAGTGTTTAATGGGATAACGACAGCTTTTCAGAAGTCTAATCAAACTGAATTTCAGTTTTGAAAAGACATTAGAGTGTATCCCTAGAATCTAGGCACTTCAATGCGGTTAGGACTCTTTTGAACGAAACTAGTTCATTTGTAAAAGATAAGTCCAAAAAGGATTTGGGATTAGATGGGACTTTACTTTTAATTATGATCCAAATATAGTTATTTCAACTTATGCAAAATGTAGAAAAACATACTGAGTGATCTTGATGAACCAGGTTTTTCACTGAATCTAAATTTTCCAAGAAAATAGAGAAAATATCATTAAAATATTAATGAGTCATTTTAGTACATGGCACAAGAGTATACTATTGAAAGTATGAGACTGAGAAAACTCTAATCGAATTATATACAAAATTTAAAGATTTTCTAACCAAAAAAATTATTTTTTTATTCATTTTTTTAGTTTTTTTATTGTGAATTTTGAACTGGTCCTTTTAGTGATCTTAATTATCCCTAATTCTAACATGTTTTTTCAAAGTGATCTCTACTTAGAGTTTTTGTGAAGATGTCAGCTATTTGCTTGTCAGTAGCACAAAATTCCATAGTGATCAAACCTTTCTCATAATTTTCCCTCAAAAAATGATGCCTAACATCTATGTGCGTAGTTCTCTTATGATGAACCGGGTTCTTTGTCATACTAATGGCACTAGTGTTATCACATAATATAGAGATACAACCTACATCAATTCCAAAATACATTAGTTGTTGTTTGATCCACAACAAATAAGCACAATATGAGGTAACAACAATACACTCAGCTTCAGCAGTAGATAAGGCCACAAAATTTTGCTTTTTGGTAGCCCAAGACACAAGACATAAACCAAGAAAGTGTACCATACCTGAGGTGCTCTTTCTATCCACAAGAAAACATGCATAATCAGCATCAACATATCCTACTAGGTTAAAATTACTACCTTTTGGATACCAAAGACAAACGTCAGTTGTGCCTTTTAAGCATCTCAAGATTCTCTTAACAGCAGTCAAATGAGACTCCTTTGGATTTGCCTAAAATGAGCACAAGGGCCTACACTAAAAACAATGTCAGGTCTGCTAACATTGAGATATAAAAGAGAATCAATCATTCCCCTATACAGCTTCTGATCAACGGATGAACCAAGTTCATCTATATCTAATTTTGTGGTTGTTGCTATAGGAGTATCGATTTCTTTTGATTCTTCCATTTTAAACTTTTTAAGCAACTCTCTCACAAATTTCTGTTGATGGACCATAGTTCTATTTAATTTTTGTTTAATTTGTAAACCTAAAATGAAATTAAGCACATCCATCATACTTATTTCAAATTCACTCCCCATTAGTTTATCAAATTATTTACTTAGCTTATCAGTAGTTGCTCAAAAAATTATATCATCAACGTATATCTAAACTACCAAGAGATCTTTACCTTTTTTCTTCAAGAATAAAGTGTTATCAATTTTACCTGTCTTGTTGCCATGCTTAAGCAGGAATTATGATAATTTTTCATACCATTGGAGCATGATTGAGCCCGTAAAGTGCCTTGTCAAGCTTGTACACATGATCAGGACATTCCTTGCTTTCAAATCTCGGAGGTTGCTTAACAAACACTTCTTCCTTTAGATAGCCATTGAGGAAGGTACTCTTGACATCAATCTAATGGAGAGTGAATTCCATGTAAGCAGCAAAGTCTATAAGGAGTCTAATAGCTTTCAATCTTGTAACTGGAGCAAAAGTCTCATCATAGTCTACACCTTCCCTCTTGACTATACCCTTGAACCACCAATCTTGCCTAGTTCCTTGTAACTGTTCCATCTTCATCAAGTTTATTTCTGAACACCCATTTAGTACCAATTACTGATATGTCCCTGGGTCTTGGTACCAGATGTCAAACTTGACTTCTCTCAAATTGGTTGAGTGCATCCTGCATTGTATTCACTCAGTCTACATCCTGCAAAGTTTCAGCAATATTCCTAGGTTCAATAAGAGATAGAAAAGTATCAAAAGCACAAAGATTCTTCAAAGAAGATCTGGTTTTGATTCCAGAGGTTGGATTAGTAATTATGTTCTCAATGGGATGAGAACTTGGTACTTATAAGGTTTCAAAACTAGCTGGTTTCCTCTAGATGTTCCTCCAATGTTTTATTGCTAAGGAACATGTTCATGGACAGGTTCCATCGAGGTTTGAGATTCAGTTCCTCTTTGTTCAGTTCCCCCTATCAGGTTGCCCTGAGTAGAAGAACCTGTTCCATCACATGTTCCTTCTTCTGGTGCAGCTTCAGTCTAGGTTGTGATTTCATTTGAATTTCTTACCAGCCCAATTACTTCATCTTCATGTTCCTGTCTCTCATAAAGAATGTTAGTTTCATCAAAACCACATGTACACTTTCTTCTATACACATAGTTCTTGTGTTATAGATCTTATAAGCTTTACTGTGTGAAGAATATCCCAAAAATACTCCATCGTCACTTCTGGGATCAAACTTACCTAGGGAGTCTTTACCATTATTATGCACAAAGCACTTGTATCCAAATGCCCTACGATGGGATATATTTGGCTTTTCCCCTTTAAGTAACTAATAGGGAGTCTTCTCAATAAGAGGTCTAGTCATGCACCTATTTATGATGTAACATGCAACGTTCACAGCTTCTGCCCAGAAACTATGAGGCAGTTTACTAGAAAGAAGCATAGTCCTTGCCATTTCTTCCAACGTCATATTCTTTCTTTCAACTACACCATTTTGTTGTGGAGTCCTAGGTGCAAAAAAGTTATGATCTATGCCATGCACATTACAAAATTTAGCAAATTTAGCATTTTCAAATTCAATACCATGATCAGACCTAATTGATGCAAGTTGATTACCTAGTTGTTTTTGAGTTTTTCCAAAAAAAGAAATGAACATGTCAAATGATTCATATTTAGATGTTTGAAACAGTTTCCAAGTAAACCTAGAGTAATCATCAACAAGCACCATAACATATCTCTTACCACCTATGCTCAGAGTTCTCATTGGACCATATGGACCAGTTCCACCATTCTGGTGGTACTTACCATTTTCTTTCTTTTGAAAGAGGATCTTACCTGTTTCCCTCTTGCACAAGCGTCACAAACTTTGTCTTCCTTGAATTTAATGTTAGGCAGTCATATCACCAAGTACTTGGAGACTAGTTTGTTGAGTTGACTTAGAATATCATGTCCAAGTCTTTTGTACCAAAGGAGGGGATCATTATCCAACACACTTAAGCATGCGAGTTCATTATCAGAGAGTGTGGACAGATCCAAAATATATATATTGTTCACTCTTTTCCACTGCAAAACAATCTTGTAAGTGATAAGATTAGTCATAATGAATTTTCTAGAGGTGAATGCAACCATGTTACCTCTATCACACAATTGTGATACACTAATTAGACTGTATTTCAGTCCATCAATCATGTAGACGTTCCCAATACAATGAGTATCATTATTACCTGTTTTGCCAACCCTAATAATCTCACCTTTCTTCTCATTTCCAAAGGAGACATTAGCTCCTTTAAGGTCCTCAAGTAAAAGGAACTGGTTCTTGCTTCCTGTCATATGCTTTGAGCAGCCGCTATCCATGTACCATATTTGGCTGCTCTCCTCCACTTGTACATGCAAAAAGAAATCAGGGGTTAGTCTTAGGAACCCAAACTAGTTTGAGTCCCTTCCTATAGGCAAAAGGGTGAATCAGATTTTTTTTGCCCAACCTGGCAGCCTATTTTTCCCTTGAACAAATTCTTTTGGATAGCCTTTTCTTTTGCAGTGCATTCACTTTTATAATGACCAATTTTACCACAGTGTGTGCAAATTTTCTTCTTAGAAAGTGTGAGGTACTTGCTTTTGGGATCCCACTTAGGTGCAGGGGTCATGTAGCCAAGTCCTCTCTTGTTGCTACTATGGTGTTCGTGTAGCCATGAAAATGCATCGGAGGACCTGTTTCATTTACAAGTTCTATCTAGCTCATGCTTGACCTTGCTTAGATCCTCCTTTAGGACTCCCATATGTGCATCTCTTTTGTACAACTCATCTTTTATTTTTCCTACATTTTCTTCTAAAGTGATTTGTGTGTGATCAACTGTCTTTTTACCTGTTCCTAGTTTCAATTTTAAATTTTCATATCTAAGCTCTAAGACAATAGTGTCAAGTTCATGAACCTGGTGCTTCAACAAAGTATTTTTACTTTCACTTTCACTTTCACTAGCCCTAAGTTCCATATTTTTGCACTTAACGTTTAAAACTATGCACTCTTTTGACAGTTGTTCCTTTTTATTTTTTACATCCTCAGATTCATCAATTAGATCTAGAAGTAACTCAAGTAGTCTTTCTTTGGGAAAAAATTTAATCTTGTTATGAATTACACTTACCTCAGTTTCCTCATCAGATTCTCCAATTGCCATAAGTACTTGTTCATCCCATCTTCATCATCTGAGCTTTCATCTGAACTTTCTTCCCAAGCAACAACCATAATCTTGGTTGATCCTTTGTTTTTATTGGGTTGAACTTGTTCCTTCTTCCTGTTCCTTCGTTCAGCTCTTTCTTTCTTCCATTCAATTTCCCATCGAGGACAGTTCTTTCTATGGTGATCAGTCTTCTCACACTTGTAGCATCCTTCATTGATTTGCTTTTCAGGAACCTTGGGCTTGTTGTAGTTTACACTTTTTGAATGACCCTTTCCTCTCCTTAGGTACTTCTTGAAGTCCTTTATAATCATAGCCATTTCATCATCTTCTAGATCAGAAATTTCAGTGATTCTGAGCGCCAGGCTCCTTTCCTTCTTAGGTACATCCATTTTCATGATTTGCCTCCTAAGTTCATAAGTAGTAAGATTTCCAATCAACTCATCCAATGGGAGGGTGGAAATGTTCTTTGATTCTTGAATGGCAGTGATTTTGCTTTCCCAAGTAACAGGTAGAACCCTTGTCAAAATCTTCTCAACTCTGTCTTTTTCAGGAGTAATCCTTCCAAGAGACTTTAGTTCATTTGTCAATGTAGTGAACCTTGTGTACATCTCTTAAATAGTTTCCCCTTCCTTCATGGTAAAGTTCTCATATTGGGAATACGGTAGAGTTCCTCTGGACCTCTTCACTTGCGGTGTTCCTTCATAGGCCACTTGCGGAATGTCCCAAATTTCCTTAGCGGTGGTACAACTTTGGATTCAACTGTACTCATCTGGACCAAGTCCACAAACAAGTCATTTCTTGGATTTGGCATTCTTCCCCCATTTCCCAGGTCTTCAGTAATGCAGTCAGCTCTTGTCCTTGGCACATCTACTCCTTCAGCATTTTTCTTCAAGGTAGCCAATGGACAATCGATAACAATGTCCCATAGCTCATAGTCATCTCCGATGATGTGATCTCTCATCTTGTTTTTCCGCCAAGAGTAGTACTGGCCATTAAAGAGTGGTGGCCTAGCAGTGGATTGCCCTTTCTATTTTTCAGGTGGTGCACTCATCTTGATATATTCCTAAGGTGTTAGCCTCTTCAAGGATAACCCGCACTGATACCAATAGATGTTTTATACTTCAATGCCACACAAGAGGAGGGGTGATTTGTGTGGTGTCCAATTTTTGCGTGCACATATTATACAAGGACCTAGTTCTTCTATGTGTTCCTTAACCTACTGTTGCGGAAATAATAAATGCGGAATCTAAAGAACACACGTATTTTTACGTGGAAAACACCCGACTCAAAAGGTGAAAAAATCATGACCTACCGCTTAGTAGGATTTTTCCCAATACTTCACTAAATCAATAAGCCAAGACAGCATTTACAAAAACTCTTTGTAAAATTAAAGATTACTTCTAATCCCGTTGTAGCAACCAGCCTCTAACTGTTGCGACAACTTCAAGTTAACTGTAACTTGAAAACTCAAAGTACCTATTACAATTGCTTCTGGATAAAGCTGAAAAGTACAATATGAAAACACCTACTACAATTGAACTAGAATAAAAGACAGACACTTGGAATTGGTTCTTCTATCTGGTTCATGTAGCTTCAGGTTTGCACGCTTGAATCACACAAGAACTGCTTGCAAAATGCCTTGCTATTTTGCTCTCAATTCACATTTAACTTCTGCTTTTGTGCGTAACCTATAAAGTGAGAACATCCTGCATTTTATAGAGTTAGTAGAGTAGAAAATAACAAGAGTTCTAATGCTACTCTTCCTTGGTGGAACAGTTTTAGTTGTTCTCAACTTCTAACTCCTCCCTTATCTTGGATAGTGTTCTCTTTGAGTAAGGAGTCCTTCTCCTTATCAATTATGCAACTTTTTCGACAACCTTTTTGATCAGGAGATATCAAGTATACCAAGTTAAGCTTATCTCCTTCACGTGCAACCCATATGCTCGAATCTTGCCCGTGTCTATGTACACAAGGGATGGACCTGGTTCATGCCTGAGTTTCCTTTGTCAATCTTTAAAACAAATATTTACTTGGGCCAACAACTACTTATACGATAAGAAATTTTGCTATCTTAGGACAATTAGAGTTGCTGTCGCCGTTTACCGGGACTTGCTAGGTAGAAGACTGTATTTAAAGAGGACTGGTTACAAAAACGAGTAAATAGATTATCAATACATATTATGCTTCATAATATACATTGTACGTATTTGGTATTTTTTGTTCTTTGATGTTTCCAAAACTGCGATTCTATATAAAGAAATGGCTTGACATAATGAATTTTCGTAATCCGAACCAATGAAGTCTGTTTTTCTTAGGTGGAATTCTCCTCGCCGCCTTCTCTAAAATTACTTATTGTTCAGTTTCTTCAGGAAAATTGCTTTTCCATTATATTCATTGCAATATATTTAGTGGGATTCAGACTTGAAACCTCTTATAATCTCAAAAACTCTACTTTAACCACAAAGTCAAACTGTGCTGGAAATAGATAGTATAACAAATGTTGGACTAAATTCGGATAGTTTCCAATCATTGACACATCTATCTATATATTATTAAAAACTCTCTCCTTAATCCAAGTGATAGTCTAGAAAAAAATCATATGACATAAGTAGTTAATAATTAGTTATTTATTATTGTTTTTAATTTAATGCGTAATGGCTTCCTGACTACTTAAACTTGTAGGGCTTTTGAAAGCCGATACATGAACTTTGAATTTTCCCATTTGAACACTCAAACTTGAAAAAATGAGTACTAATAAATATTTTTGACCGTTGACCATGCCTATGTGGAAGCACTTCAGCTGACATGGCTAAACTGTGTGCAAATCACGCTGCCAACGCGCGTGAATAGTGTTGTTTTTACTTAAAAAATTAAAATTAGAATAAAATATAAATAAAAATAAAAAATGAAAAAGAAAAAAGAAGACTTTTCCACTTCGTTCGTCTTCCTAGCAAAACTCACACCCAAATTTTTCATTTCTCATCCTAATTTCTCTTCCCCTCCCCTTTCTCTGTTTTTTTCCCTTCATCTTCCCCTCCAAAGACCAATTTGCTAACACAGAAGGCTCTTCAATTTGTGACAAGAAGAAAATTTCATCACATTAGAGCTTGGAAACAGTCAAATTTCAAAAACAATCTCCATTATATAACAAATTATTTTACAGGATCATACTAATTTCTTTAAAAAAACAGTATTTGAGAATATGAACAGGTTACAATGATAAGAAAAAGGAAGTGGTGAGCAAATCCAGCTAAGTAGACTTTAAAAATTAGCTAAGAATTAAGATGCATAAAAAAGGCAAGACTGAAACAGAAAATCAGAAGCTGCTCAAACTCAATTTCCCAGATCAGAAACCCTAAAAACAGTCAAAATCCACTAAATCCACTATCGATTTTTCTCTTAGGCGTATTAAATTGATATCTTCTTCATCATCAAAATAGGTGTTTTCTTGTTTGAGTTTTTGGTAGGGAATTTGCGTGACAATGGTGGATATCATGTTTTGTAAAATAATGCAGAGAGACGTAGGTGAAGGAAGAAGAATGGGGCGGTTGGGTATTTCAGGCTTTTTTTCTTTTTTTTCTCCTTTTTGTATTTGTAACTTTTTTTCTGATTTTGTATTTAAAAATGGGATCCACAAATAACACATGACAAGTAATAAATAGCTTAGCATGAAGTATTGTACATGTCAGCGCAACTGGTATACACGCTCAGATGGATGTGTTTATTAGTACTCATTTTTTCAAGTTTGAGTGTTCAAATGGGAAAATTCAAAGTTTATGTATGGGCTTTCAAAAGCCCTACAAGTTTAAGTGGTCAGGAAGCCATTACGCCTTAATTTAAATATCTATAAAATAATAAAATAAAATTTTTTATAATAAAAAATAAAATTTTAAAAAAACTGTCCATTCATTTTCGTTTTTCTTTTTTGAAATAAAAAGTGTATTTATTCTTTAAAATTCAGAGAATATTATTGAGAATAATATAATAAAATTTAAAATAAAATTATTCTTTCAAGAGTAATAAAATATGTATATCTTCTATTATGTTACAAAAAAAAAAAGTAGCAGACAAAAATATTAAATAAGTAATATGCTAATAATTTCTATTAACAATGTAAGGGTTAGTTTATGTTAGTTAATTTTTTGTTTCATTTCTTTGAATCATTTTCGTTTTTGTGTTTTGAAATAAGAAGTATATTTATTCATTAAAATTCAGATAATATTATTGAGAATAATATAATAAAATTAAAAAATAAAATATAATATTTCAAGAGTGTCACACCTCCTTTTTCCCGAGGATATAGAGTTTTTCCAATTAAAGTGACATTATTCGAATTGGGATTATTTATTTGATTTAGAATCGTCACTTGGAATAATTATTTTGGTGTCCCAAGTCACTGATTTATTTTAAATCCCAAATCGAGGAAATTTTGACTCTGTTCTAAAGTCCGCGAATACAGAAGATCGGGTAAGAATTCTGTTAACCCGGAAGAAGGTGTGAGGTACTCCCGAGTTCTGTGGTTTTAACACAATCGCTCAACTATTAATAATTAGCCTAATTATCTGGTTTATTACATATTTGAAACCTATGGTGCATTTTTACCTTTAGACCGCTTTTAATTATTTATTTAATCACTTTTAGTATTTACGGAAGTTATTGAACAAGTCGCAATGGCGCGCACTCGTCTATTTTTGTACATATTGCGAATCGCGTCACATAAAATGCACCAGCGGTTTACAATATGTTTATTTTTATTATTATTCGAAGTTATGGTCGGGTCACATGAAATGCACATCCGAATTGAAATTTTCGTATCGTGACTATGCCAAGGAAATCGTACCTAAGATCACGATGATTTATTAATCGTGCCTTAAGTAATTTACGGTGTTCATAAGTAATTATTTCCTAAGATTCGGGATAAAATGTTGAGATCCAGGGATTATGAATTTATTTGGGAAAACATGTTCATTGATACGTTAGAAAACTAATTTTTGAAGTATGATGTTTCCTTGATTTCAAATGCAGTACGCTCGAAACAACGCTTTTAATAAAAATGGTAGTACATAACAAATGTGATAGTAAGCCAATTTTAATGAGTTTTGTACTTAGAGTTCGTGGTCTAATGAATTGGCCGAATAGAAATCAATTTGGCTTGAGACATGATACAAAACAATAGCAAATAAAGAAACGGGCAAAGGCTTGTTGTGAGCACCTAATTTTTGACAATATTTAATTTTTTTGTCACTTCTTCTATGTAAATATTTTAGGGGGTTTTAACATACAAATTTTTAGCTTTGTTATACTTTTTATTATAGGTTAAAAATACAAAATTTTAGAAGGTGAATTATTACTATTAATATTATTTTATTTTAATTCTTATTTTTAAATAATAATAAAAAATCCAAAAAATATTAATTTTTTGTTAAATTTTCGGGAGAGATTTAAAAAAATAAGAAAAAGGGAAGTATGGAATTAAAAAAAAAGTAAAAGTATGTGGAATTCTCTTTTAAAAAAGTAAAAGAAAGTGAAAAATTAAAAAAATAAAAGTAACGTTTTGTGGAAATTTTTAAAAATAAAAAGTAAAAGAAAGATGAAATTAAAAAATAATATAAAGGTAGCTGAAAATTTAAAAAAATTTAAATTAAAATAAAGTAGAATTTTTTAAAGAAAAGTAAAAGAAAGTGGATTGTTTTTTTAAGAAAAGTAAAATAAGTGAAATTCTCTTTTAAAAGGGTAAAAAAAAATGGGATTTTAAATAAGATAAAGGTAATTAAAGTTGGACTTTAAAAAATAAAAGTAAAGAAAGGTGGTAATTCTTTTTATAAAAAAGGAAAAGCAAAATGTAAGTGAGATTTCTTTTAAATAAAAAAATAAAGAAATTAAAAAAAAATCTGAATTTTTTTGAAAATTCTCCTATAAATAGAAGAGAAATATTTGATGAAAAGAAGAGAAGAGGGAAGAATATTGAGAGAAAACAAATTTTCTTCTTCTATGCTAAAGAGAATTTCTACTAGTTTTATTCTTTCTACCTATTTCTTTCAACAACAAAAAAAAAATATACAGTCATTCATTACCTTGTTTAAAAAAAATACCTCAAAAACAGGAGCTAAATCATACCAAAAATCAAATCCAAAAGCTTCAAACTCAATTTAAAAGATAGCCCAAAATACTAGCCCGAAAAGGTCGAAGTCGAGTTCGGTTCGAAAGGTTTCCGCTCGTTGCCTCTGATTGTGGTTCATTTGCACATTAAATTTATGGTTGTTTGCTCCATATGTATTGAATAAGATCTTCATCTATAAAAGGTTCATTCTTTTCTTAACCAATGTTTCCATTATTTTTCTTTCACCGTATTTCCTTTTGATTTGTATATTATATTTTGGTTATCTACCAACTTGAAAGATATGAACAAAAAAAATGAAGGAAGAGCATCAAGAAATAGAATTCGTGAAAGACAGAATGAGTTTCTTCAATGAGATTGTAGTTCATAGGGAAAGATAGGAAAATGTATTCAAAATGGAGAGAGAACGATGTAATAGCTTGGATCCAAATTAAAGGATGTTAAGTCAATAGCAAATTTGATACCGACATGGGTGATTAGGTCCATAATAACTCAAATCATATATTTCTTCAATAATAATTCCATATTCATAAATCATGACCTTGCAATAATCTCAAAGTAGTTTTAGGAAGAAACATAATCATGAATATTTGTAGTTTGCTTTAAATTGAATACAATCCTTTTAGAATAAGCGAGGCGCGCCATGCCAAATAAAATCTCAAATCTCATGGCCCTCATTTAATTAATTTTAATCCTTAGAAATCGAGGCGTGTCATTTAGTTGAATTTTCCACGGCCCTCGCAAACTTGAAAGTGCGTAGTTGTTTTAGGCGCGCTATTTTTTTTTTAAATAAAAATTAATTTCCTAAACTCTGGTGTGCATTTTATGTGACCCTAATTCAAATCTCAACAACGCTAGATAAAATGTGTCGTGGACAGCGGGTGCATTTCATGTGACGTGGTTCAATACATATTTTATATGACGTTGAATTTTTCCAAACAAAAAATTAATTAAAAGCGGCTAATAAGTTAAAAATATACCATAGGTTGAAACATGTTTTAAAAATCAGATAATAGGCTAGTTGTAATAGCTTAAGCGACCGTGCTAGAACCACGGAATCCGGGAATGCCTAACACCTTCTCCCGAGTTAACAGAATTCCCTACTCAGAATTTCTAGTTCGCAGACTTCAAAAGGAAAGTCGAAATTTCCTCGATTTGGGATTTAAAATAAATCGGTGACTTGGGACACCAAATAAACTATCCCAAGTGGCGACTCTGAATTGAATAATTAATCTCATTTCGAATTGTAAGCACGTGATTTTTGCCCAATATGAGAATTACTCCCCAAAAATTCAAAAATAAAATAATTTTCCTTGGTGTGCAATTTTGTGATATTTTGTGATATTTTGAATAATTATTTGTATTTGTCTGTGCATGTTTATTTGCTAAATTAATAAAAAAATATCAAAAATATATCGCATTTTGTATGTAGGATTTAATTCTATAATTTGTTAGTAATTAAGTTTGTTTACAAAAAAATAAAAATTTACAAAAATAGGCATCGTTTGCATTTTTAGCATTTAATGTCCAAATATACAATTTTATGCTTAATTATTACTTAATTGTGCGTTAATTGTTATTGGAAGTTAATTTGCACTTTTATAACTTAATTTAGTTCTTAATAATAATTTAAGTATTTTTATAATTTAGTTTTAGAGAAATAAAAAGAAGAAAAGAGAGCGAAAATATAAAGAAAGTCGGAATTGGGCCTCTTCTTCGATTTCAAGCCACAGGCCCAAAAAATGGCCCAATCTTCCCAAACGACCCAGTCCATTTCAAACCGGGTCAACCCGGTCCATAACCCAACACCCCCTATCTTGCATTTCAAAAAAAAAAAACAAAGCAAAACAAAACAAAACAAAAAAAAAGAAAAGGAAGAAAACCCTAAAAAATCCCTCTCTCTCATCCCCCCCCCTTCTCTTTCTCTCTTTTCTTCTTCTTCTTCAAGCATCCAAACACCCCATCCATGGCTGCCCTTCCCCCACCTCTTCTCCTTCACATACACACACACAACCACGGCAACACAACACACACACACCCGCCGCCCGTGTTTCTTCTTCTTCTTCAAGATCGCGAGTGTTTCTTCTTCTTCAAGTTCACGTTGATCGTTGCTTCTTCTTCTTCCTCACTTCATGATGCTGCGTGACTGCTTCGTCCAGCATCTACTGCTGCTCACGTTTTGCATTGCTGCTGCCCCGTCCGGCATCGCTTTCACGGTTGTCTGCTACCTCTCCTTCAAGCTCTTCGTTTGTCCGTTCGTGATCGTCTTCGGCGTCAAATGATTTTGGTGCAATATTTGTTTCCGGACAGATTTGTTTCCGTTCAAGTTCGTCATTGTTTCGATCCGGTTAGTGGGTTTTTGAGTTTCATTTTTTGCCCGTAATTTGTTTGATATTTTTCGGATCCAAAATCGATAAATGATTCAATTCTTGTTTTGTTTGTTCATCATTGAAATAATTTTTTTTTAGTTTGTTTATATGTTTGGTTGGTTTAATTTTCAGATTCAAATGAAATTTTAATTAATTGATTTTCAGTTTATTTCATGTTAATTTAATTTTTGCAAAAAAAAAGGAATTGTTAGTTTAGGTTTAATATTGTTAGATTTAGTTTAAATCGCTTGAATCCGTTGTTTGTTTAATATAGATTTCATTCATGATCATGTATCTTTGTTATATTTTTTTTGTTGGATTTAATTAAGAAAGATTAATTGATTATTTGAAGATTAGTGATTTGAATATGTTTATTTGTTTTGTTTAAGTTCAATTCGAAATTTGAATAAAGTTTGTTATTGTGGTTGAATCTTTTCATTCATGTTCATACTTTATTTGATTGATCTTGAATCCGAAATTTGTATAGTTTGATTTTCTTATTTCTTGTTTATCATTTGTGATTATTTCTTGAATTGGTCTCATAATCTTGTTTAAAGTTTAATATAAGAATTGTTTGTTGTAATGTTGTTAGAGTTGATTTTAAGTTCAATATTATTGAATTTAAGAATCTAAATATACTTGTTTGATTGTTGTTGTTTAAATCCGAAAAATAGGTTTGTTGTTGCTAAAAATATTGTTCAATCAAATTTTAGTTGTTCTTGGTTGTTCAATTTGTGTTCATGTGATTTGTTGTTGAAATGTTGTTAAAATCATGTTCATGTGATATTGTTGTTATGATGTTCATCCGTGTTCATATTGTTGTTTGAACATTGTTAGAAATTGATCATATTGTCTATATTTTGGTTAAGTTTGATTAATTGATGTGTTATAGCTGATGGGTAGTTTGGTAAATTTGTAATACGTTCAGGGGTAGTTTGGTAATTTCAGTAAGGTCGGAAGGGGTAGTTTAGGAATTGTACATTTTGTAATTGTTTATTTGAAGCATGGGGGACAAAATGAAATGGGGTGGGTTGTGATATGATTATTTAATATAAAGGGGGGACAAGATTTAATTTAAAGGGGAATCTTGCATTATTTTAAATGAAGCATGGGGGACAAAATGAAATGGGGTGGTGTGATATGTTTATTTAATGTAATGGGGATGAGTGGAAAGATAATGGGTTGGGTAGAGAAAAGTATGGATTTTAATTAATTGAAAGGTTTATGGGATGGGTTATATATGTGAGGTCTTGAAATCAAAAAATATAGACAGAGAGATAGAGAAAAAATACACAGATACGAGAGAGAGAAACAAATCTGAAAATAAGAGAGAGAAAAGGGCTGAACATTTAAGAGATAGAAAATTCCGAAAAATATTTAAGCTTTCAAAAAATAAAAATAAAAACTAAAAAAAATATTCTGCTTTCTTTTGTTGTTTGAAATCAGAATTAATTGTTGTTTCATCAAAGCTGGAAGATTTTGTTTTTTTTGGATTACTACTCCACTGGTTTGTTACTGTTGCTGGGCTATTGTTGCTGTGTTGTACTGATTTTACTGCTGCTGCTGATACTCATATTCATTTTCTTTTGCTTCCAATATCAGGTACACAACTGAAAAGCTGGTTATTGTAATCCGAAATATGAAGCATGAATACATATGAAGAATGAAAATTTGAAGTTTTAATTTCGTTTTTTTTCTTTGTTTCTTTTGTTGATTGTATTTAAGCTATTTCATGAATTACTAAATAATAGCTGGAATAAGAAAATAATATCATAAGTTAGTCTGTAATAAATCAGTTCGGCAAAACAGGTTAATTCACTAGCTATGAAGGCTTCAAGATTGTAGGTTGATCATGAACAAGTAGCTAAATTTAGTTAAAACATGAATTTAAATTAAACATCGTAAATTAGACATTAAGGCATGACTTGAGCTTAAGCAAGATTAGAAGAACGTTTAAGTCTAATAAACTTTCTAATAAGCTTTAGTAATTATGGTTAAATCTAGTTTCAAATGATTGTGAATAATTAATCTCAATAATATTTTTTTTAAAAAATAATAATAACAATGCTGAGTTTTAATCTAGCTATATTTGTTTATTTTGAATATTAGTTGTTGAATTTTTATTTTATTTTAAATTTCGAAATTAAGAGTAATTTTTTTTTCATCAATATTTGTATTAACCAAGCAATTAGCATGTCATGTTTTCTTAAAATTATAAAAGCTAGTAATTAATTAGGATTTTTCTTTCTTTATTTTAGAGACTAATTTTTATAGAAAAAATGTAGTCGCTTTAAGATTTGTCCATTTAAAATAAATGAGATGAGCCTCGCTTAATGAAATGTATAGATTTCGGGGCCCTCAATAAATGTACAGTTAATTGCTTAGAATTAGGGAGGAGCCGTTTTAGCAAATTTCACGGCCCTACCCAAAATAATGACACGCTAGTCGCTCTAGACGCGTATTTAATAATGTTATTTCCTTAAATACGGATGTGCATTTATGTAACCCAAATCTAAATCTCAACGGAGTCGAAATGTGTCAATAACCACGGGTGCAATTGATTGCGACGTGATTTGAAATACGTTTTCACAATGTTGCAATTTTTCGTAAAATACTAACAATAAATAAAAAGAATAATAAAAGCGGCTAAAGGATAAAATTTGCACATAAGTTTATAATACGTATTATATTAGATAATCAAGCCGAATATAACAGTTAAGCGACCGTGCTAGACCCACGGAACTCGGGAATGCCTAACACCTTCTCCCGGGTTAACAGAATTCCTTATCCGGATTTTTGGTGCGCAGACTGTAATACAGAGTCATTCTTTTCCTCGATTCGGGATTAAAATAGGTGACTTGGGACACCCTAAATCTCCCAAGTGGCGACTCTGAAATAAAGAAATAAATCCCGTTTCGACTGTCCTTTAATTGGAAAAAACTCTTGTACCCTCGCGAGGGCGGAAAAAGGAGGTGTGACAACATGTCGACTCTGCTGGGGACAACGACCCAGAACCACTAGTTCAGGGTTCAAGAATTCGAGCTTAGAATAATTGTTATATTTGGCTTTATTATCTGATATATATTGCATGTTCTGACATAACATACTAAATGTTGTCTTTTACCGCTTTGATATTATCTGAACTGTATATAAACTGTGCCGAAACCCTTCTCTTCTTACCTCCGGGGAGAAGCTCGCTGGTCGAGGCTCCCTATTATGTTAGTGTCAATACCTGAAATAAGAAAGAGGACGGATAAGTTACGAAGCCGGATGGCCTTTTGGTTCCCGGTAAGTTGCCCCCTCCTCGACTCGAGTTGTCCGCTCGGGTACACAGTCTAGAACATATACCCAGGTTATAAACCTAGTATAACGAAACCTCATGCCGGATCCCTAATAGGAACGATTATTTGCATCACGTTACATATGACTTAGGGGACTCAACACAGGGGTTGGGTCCGTCTAGGACTAGCAACCTGAAATGAAAAGACCATTCTGATGCATCCTACTTGCTCTGTACATATATTTGTTCCGAACTTGCATGTTGACCGGTTTCTGAATCTCGGGAATGTTGGAAAATTGAAAAAAAAAAGAAAAAAAGGGAAAAAGAATATATCAGTTAGGGAGTTAATTGATTATTTTAGAAAAAATCAATGACCAATTACTGGCGAAACTCTGCCGAAATTTTGAAAAAAAAAGGGAAAATATTTTATTTTGTTTTACTAAAAAATATATATATAAAAAAAAGTCTTTTATTATTTTTTTTCCGGAAAAATAGATTGTTTTATTGTTTGTTGAAAATGAAAAAAAAATCGTTATTTTGTCTTTTTCAAAAATAGAAAAGGAAAATAGATTGTCTTGCCAGGAAAAAAATAAAAATGAAAAAGAGTCATGTTTTAAAATAGTTCGGTTAATTTGACCGAACTACGCGGGTTTGATTCTCACCGGATGTGAGATACGTAGGCAACCCTCATCGGGTCCAACCCCCTTTTTGCTAAAAAAAAAGCCAAAAAACAAATAAATAAAAAAAAAACATGTCAAGAATTTTAATTTTGCCATAAATAAGTCGGGTGGTGTCCAACCTCCCCTTTTGCTAATAATAGCAAAATATATATGTCAAATTTCTAAGAAGTTGGGTGACGCTGTTTTATGAAGACATAGCTGAATGTTCCCGAAGGGGACGCCGGAAGGCTGACTTTGCATAAACAGCCACATTTGGGTCATATTTAAGATTTGGTCCAGTTGACCCACACAGCCTTAAAAATCTTCGTCCCCGAGACGTTGAAAGGCTGTGTTTGCAATAGTGAGTTTCCTAATTTGAAAAACGATAAAAAAAGAGTCATAAATAAGTCAGGTGATGTTGTTATGTCATAAATAGCCAAATATTCCCAAACGGGGCACCGAAGGGCTGACTTTGCATAAACAACCACCTTTGGTCGTATTTTGATTTTTGACCTTCACAGCCTTAAAATTTTTGCCCCTGAGGCGCAGGAAGGCCGTGTCGCAATATCGGGTCTTTTATCTAAAAATATTAGAATTAAGAATTGAGTTCTTCATTTAAAATATAGGGTTAATTTTGAGTCGATAATATAGATAGTAGTTTTTGGAGTTAAATAAAAGTTTTCTTTTGCTTAAACGCTTTAATAAATGTGCAGGATGAGCACAACAATAAATGAGCCTTTTTCAATAATGACCAAAATCCCTTTTGAGCTGCAATTGTGGTGGAATGATTTGGGCAAAGAAGGGCAAGACGAAGTGAGAAAATATTTGAAAGACCTTCCGGATTTATTAGACATTCAGCCTCGGGGGATATCATCAGGGCATTGGTCGCCCATTGGGATTCGGCACATAATGTGTTTCATTTTTCGGACTTTGAACTCACCCCAACAATAGAAGAAATAGCGGGGTACATTGGAAGTGACCAAGCTCCATTGAGATTCAAATACTTGATTGCTCCTAGAGCCATTACCATACATCGATTCCTGGATTCCTTGAAAGTACCCCGGACAGTTCATCACCCAGATTTTGCAAAGGGTTTCTGCAGTTTCCGCTTCGTGTATGATATATATGGACATGTGGGCGGGTTCAATAATCCAGACTTTAAGCTTTGCAGTAGAAATAGCCGACAAAAATGGGAGAAACACAGGCGAGTGGCATTTATGGTAGCTTTTTTGGGTCTCGTAATATTCCCAAGGAAAGATGGTAATATTGATTTGAAAATAGCAGGCGTCGTCAGTACTTTGCAAACCATGGGGAAAAGCACTTTAGCACCTATGATTGTGGCTGATATCTTCAGAGCTCTCACTGCGTGCAAAGCTGGGGGCAAATTTTTTGAGGGATGTAACTTATTGTTGCAAATATGGATGATTGAGCATTTGTGCCCGCGCTCTCAGTTATTGAGTTATGGCTCGGCTGAGAAAACTTGTATAGGGGAATTTTGTACGAGAATCAAAGGGGTTGGTCTACCTGAAGGAGTCACAGCTTGGGCATTATTATTTCGGAACCTCGAGGCTAGCCAGATACAGTGGGTGCTTGGATGGTTGTCTGTCGAGGAAGTCATATATATGCCAGCAGCCCGACCGCATTTTTTGTTAATGGGACTCAAAAGCATACAACCTTATGCACCATATCGGGTTCTGAGGCAACTCGGTAGATATCAAGTAATACCGAGAGATGAAGATTTAAGTACCCAAGTGATCGAAATTAGTCCTGACGGTCGATTCCCCGAGGAAGAGGTTCGTCAAATTTGGAGTGAGTGTCAATATCTGATGGCAAACACTTGTGTGTCTGATAGGGTCAGAGGGGAAATTTCTCCAGGGTATCACGAATGGTTCAGAGGTGACGTGGCATATGGAAGACCGGCTAAAAGACCTCATCTCGAAGATTTCGCCAAGTCGTCCCAAGAGCAGTGGGATTGGTTAGCAAAGGAAGAAAGCTATCGGGTTGAGATTGGTAAATTAAAGCAACAAGTCGAGAGTCTGAAATTCGAGAGCAGTGTACAGGTTGCCGAGGATCAAGGTGAAATGAATAGACTAGCCAGAGAAAATGACGCTCTTAAAGCCCAAGTCCGACAGTTGAAGATAACCATCGATAAGCAACCGAGGAGCCGATCCGATGAACAATTGGTAAAAAGATTGGAAAGCGAAGTCAGAGAATGGCGGGATGAGCTAGGAAAAGCTGAAAATGTCATGGCAGAACTCAAAGAACAATGGGCGACAAGAACCGAAGAGCGTCGCCAATACTTGAATCAGTTGAAGAGGGACCATGAGAAAATTGTTGCCAATTTAAAGAGAAAAGTAGTTGCCCTTGAAGGTAGAGCGGTTAGGCAGGCTAGAGACTTCGAAACTGAGAGCGGACATTGTTACAACTTGTTAGCCCAAATGGAGGCAGAAGTGCAACAGCTGCAAGACCAGCACTTGCAAGACTCCCGAGCTTTAAAGACGTGCAGCGATCAGATAAGATGCTTGCTCATAGAAAAGAAGCAAACAAAAGACAGGATTAGAGCCATTGCTCATGCTATTGTCAGGAGATGTCGGGTTTGTGAAGACATGACCCGTACTACTTTTATCTCAGCAGTGATGATCTATGTGAAGCGAACCATGAATGAGTTAGAGCAGCTTGAAAGGGATTTGGATCCTAGACCCGCGGCGAGGCCGAACGACGCCCCGCGGATACCTAAGTTTGAAGCACTAGAATATGCATAGTCCGTGTCTTTGAGTGTCTACCATGTCGAGTCAGTCTTTTGTACGTCCGGATTGAGTATGTTTGCAGCTTAGAGTTTTTGTTTGCTTTCAGATTACGTTTGTTAGTTTCTTTCCAAAACAAAAGATGTCGAGTTTGTAAGAGTCTGTTTATTAATGAAAGTTGAGCATTTTATTTCCACCCATATTTTTACATTTATCTGCACGAACTACGCTTGGTCTGATTCGTGCGGGGTCACGATACGTAGACAATCTCTATAAGATTCGACCGTAATTTAAAAAAAAAAAAAGAATATATGTTTGTCAGAGCAAAAATAAGCTGGGATGATGCATGAGGTCAGAGCAAAAGCATGTTAGAAATGATTAACGTGCAATTACAATATCTGTTAAGACTCTAACACTGACAAGTTTGTTGTTTTTCCAATATCAGTTAGTTGTTAGAGCGTACTGGCACCGTACCATTATCAAACAAGATCAAAAGGTCCTATACCAGAAAGCATGACTGGGTCAGACAACAGCGTTGAGTCAGAAAAAACGGCCAATCAGATGCTGAAGGAAGCCCTGGAGAAAATGGAAAAAATGAGGCTAGAAATGAATGAAATGCAGATAGCCTTAGCTAGAGCCCAGAAGGGGCAAGAACTACCCGTTACTCCTACCCTCCAACCAGTACACACGCCGGAATACCCCTCTCCCGGTCCTTCAACAAGTTTCTCAAGCCATCACTATTATCAGGGAAGAGAGGCTTATGATTCCCAAGCTCCACCTCCCACTCAAAACCCTCCTCCACCAAATGTTCCCGTCTTTGTGGCACCTCCCCCAGCTCCACTACATAGATCATCCAGTGAGCCGCTATTCCAAGCTCACGACACCCAATATTACCCTCTCGAACCCACTTTCAAAGCGCCTGAGCCATATACCTCCTCTCCCCATTTTGAAATCCTGGGAGAAGTTGAGAAACCAGTTAAGAATGCAGAACAAGAGGAGGTGATTCGTAAAGTCAAAAGCCTGGAGCAATCCTTCAGGAACATGCATGGTTTAGGAAACCAAGTTAGTGTCGCATACAAAGATTTGTGCCCTTTTTCCTGATGTACAGTTGCCTGCGGGGTTTAAAATGCCGAAGTTTGACTTATATGAGGGGCACGGTGACCCAGTAGCCCATCTGCGTGGTTTTTGTAGCAAAATGAGAGGGGCTGGGGGAAAAGATGAGTTGTTGATAGCATATTTCGGGCAAAGCCTGAGCGGGTCAGCGCTAGAATGGTACACGAGGCAAGACCCCGGCCGATGGTATACATGGGATGATTTGGCCCAGGCATTCATCGGCCATTTTCAATATAACCTCGAAATAGTCCCTGATCGTCTGTCATTGTTGAAACTAGAAAAGAAGCCTGGGGAAAGTTTTAGAGAGTTTGGTTTCCGCTGGAGGGAACAAGCTGCAAGGGTTGATCCTCCCATGCGGGAAAGTGAGATGGTAGATTACTTCTTGCAAACATTGGAACCTACCTATTTTGGTCATCTAGTGACATCTGTCGGGAAGTCGTTTAATGAAGTGGTAAAGATGGGAGCCATGATTGAAGAAGGATTGAAATCTAACAAGATCTTGAGCTACTCGGCTTTGAAAGAAACCATCCAGGCCATCCAAAGCGGTACTGGTGGTGTGCTGGGAAAGAAGAAGAAAGAAGAAGTTGCTGCAGTTGAAGCTAATGTTTGGTCCAGGCACAATAACCGTCCACTCTACTACAACCAACCCAGACCCCATCACCCAAACTATCAATATACCTCATATGGTCCACCGCAACACTATTATCCACCACCAGAACCACAATTTTCTATTCACCATGCCCAGACCTACACTCAACCCCCAGTGCACTCGCAATGGCGTACACCAAGTCCCCAAAATACACAGCCACACCCACAAAACACCTATCCACCTCCCAGGGCTAACAGACCAGGAACCAGCTTCCGCCCAAACCAAGCTTTTAGAAATGAGAAGGCCCCAAACAAAAAAACATTTACCCCGCTGGGAGAATCTTACACTTCTCTTTTCCACAGATTGAAACAGTTGGGGATGTTGACCCCAGTTGAATCCAAAGCACCAAATCCTCTTCCCAGAAACCTGGACCACTCTGTTAGCTGCGAGTATTGCTCAGGGATGCCGGGGCACGATACTGAAAAATGTTGGAAGTTGAAAAACGCAATCCAAGAGCTCATTGATAATCGTCGTATTGAGGTACAGGCTCCAGAGGCCCCGAACATCAATCAAAATCCGTTACCAGCGCATTATGAGGCCAACATGATCGAACTGATACATAAGGGGGAAGAGCCTAAGAAACCTTCGCAGGTGGTTATGGTGATTCGTTCTACGGAAACCAAAGAAAAGACAGTGAGTGCAAGGCCAGTGGTTCAGTTAAAAGCAGTAGAAGACAAGCCAGTGCTAGTAATGGGAAAGGGATCGTTTGTGGCCGAGAAAAAGCAGGAGCCAGTCAAGATAGTGGTACCAAGGTTAGTATCCATGCCCGTGGTGGTCGTGAAGGGAGTCTATATAGAGCCGGTTGTCATAAAACCGGTAGTCCAGTTACCCATGGTTGATAGCAAAGCCGTACCCTGGAAATATGACAAAGTAGTGGTGACATACAAAGGAAAGGAAATTGAGGAAGAAAGTTGTGAAGCACAGGGACTGACCCGGTCAGGACGTTGTTTCGCCCCTGAAGAGTTGAGAAAAGCTAAGGGCGCAAAAGACAATCCAGTGCCAGTTAAAAAAGCTGTAACGGAAGAGGAAGCAGAAGAGTTTCTGAAAAAGATGAAAGGACAAGATTATTCCATTGTTGATCAACTGAGAAAAACACCGGCCCAAATCTCGTTGTTGTCATTATTAATTCACTCTGATGAGCATTGCCGAGCTTTAATGAAGATATTGAATGAGGCTCATGTGCCTGACAAAATCTCAGTAAACCATTTAGAGACAATTGCCAACAAGATCTTTGAATTGAACAGGATAGCATTTTCTGATGATGAATTGCCTATGGAAGGCACAGAACACAACAAGGCTCTCTATTTGACGGTCAAATGTGAAGGTTCAATGGTTACTCGGGCACTAATCGATAACGGGTCGAGCTCTAATATTTGTACGTTATCCACATTGAACAAGTTAAAGATTGATGAGGATAGAATCCGCAAAAATAGCATTTGTGTTCGAGGGTTCGATGGAGGGGGAACAAACACAGTAGGGGATATTGTACTCGAATTGACTATTGGCCCAGTCGAGTTCACGATGGAATTTCAGGTGTTGGATGCTGCAGTATCCTATAATCTTTTGTTGGGTCGACCGTGGATTCATGCGGCAAAAGCCGTGCCCTCCACACTGCACCAAATGATCAAATTCGAGTGGGACAGACAAGAAATTGTGTTACATGGGGAAGATCCCACATGCGCCGTGAATGATGCCATTGTACCCTTTATAGAGACCGAAGATGATAAGGGGCCATGGGTGTATCAGATCCTCGACACGGTTCCGGTGAGCAGGTTGCTTGAGGGTAAAAGCATGCCATGTCCTAGGGTGTCAGCTACGACCGTCATGGTAGTGTCAGAAATGTTGAATAACGGGTTCGTGCCCGGGAAGGGTTTGGGGGTTGAACTGCAGGGCATTACTCAACCTGTGTCTTTGCCCAAAAATTTGGACACCTTCGGGTTAGGGTTCAAACCAACAGCGGCAGATATCAGAAAGGCCCGTAAATTGAAGAAGAAAGCTTGGGTGCTCCCTAAACCAATTCCTCGATTGTCCAGGTCCTTCGTCAGGCCGAATATCAAGAAACAATCATTGGCAAAGATATCGGGTTCGTTAGTTGAGGCAGATGGGAATTTGGATAAGGTGTTTGAGAAAGTATTTGTTGAAGTAAACATGGTTGAGGCCGGGGAAGGGTCAAGCAGAGCAGACATACAGTACATCGGACCACGTGCTAACATCAGCAATTGGGAAGCTACTCCTCTTCCAGTTCGGAGGGAGCCGTGGTAGTGGGTTTTGTTTTCCTTTTTGTCACCTGGATTATTCCAGGGTTTGTAATCCAGTTGTTATGTTCCGTCCGTTTGGATGAGTTAAAACCTTGTTGTCTTTACGTTTAATGAAATGCAATTTTCTTCGTCCCTAATTCTCTTTCCATTTTCGTTTCTTTTCTTTGTACAGTTCTCTTTATGCTGATATCAATGACATGACATGCATGAGGAATCTTCGGCCCAGCTTTAAAAGCCAATCTAATTCAGAAGTAATAATACAAGAGGTCGAGTGTGATGATGGGATGGATTGTAATAATGATGAAGCTTATGAGGAAATTAGTAAAGAATTAAGCCACTTTGAAGAAAAACCCAAACCTAACCTAAATGACACAGAAGCAGTTAATCTAGGGGACCAAGATAACGTACGGGAAACTAAAATAAGTGTTCATTTGGATCCACAACTCAAGGAGGAGATAATTAAAGTATTGCATGAGTACAAAGACGTTTTTGCATGGTCATATGATGATATGCCGGGTCTAAGCACCGATTTGGTGGTTCATAAATTGCCCACTGATCCAGCACTCCTCCCTGTCAAGCAAAAGTTGAGAAAGTTCAAAACAGACATAAGTGTGAAGATCAAAGAAGAGATCTCCAAGCAGTTTGAGGCAAGGGTCATTCAGGTTACACGGTACCCCACTTGGTTAGCCAATGTCGTGCCTGTGCCAAAGAAAGATGGCAAGACCAGGGTGTGCGTCGATTATCGAGACCTTAACAAAGCAAGCCCAAAAGATAATTTCCCACTGCCCAACATCCATATACTGATCGACAATTGTGCCAAACATGATATTGGCTCTTTTGTGGATTGTTATGCGGGTTATCATCAGATTCTAATGGATAAGGAAGATGCAGAAAAGACGGCATTCATCACGCCGTGGGGAACGTATTGTTATCGGGTCATGCCGTTTGGTTTGAAAAATGCTGGGGCAACTTATATGAGGGCCATGACAACTATCTTCCATGATATGATACATAAAGAAATTGAGGTATACGTGGATGATGTGATCGTTAAGTCTAGACAGCAATCTGACCATGCCAGAGATTTGAGAAAATTCTTTCAAAGGCTTCGCAGATACAATCTTAAGCTCAATCCTGCGAAATGTGCTTTCGGGGTGCCATCTGGGAAGTTGTTGGGATTTATAGTTAGCCGGAGGGGTATTGAATTAGACCCGTCAAAGATCAAAGCTATTCAGGAGTTGACACCTCCAAGAAACAAAACCGAGGTGATGAGTTTGTTGGGAAGACTGAACTATATCAGCAGGTTTATTGCTCAGCTCACGGCAACGTGTGAACCAATTTTCAAATTGTTAAAGAAAGATGCCGCGGTCAAATGGACTGATGAATGCCAGGAGGCTTTTGATAAGATAAAGAGGTATTTGTCAAACCCACCCGTGTTGGTCCCACCAGAACCAGGGAGACCTTTGATTCTATATCTGACAGTTGTGGACAGTTCATTCGGCTGTGTACTGGGGCAGCATGATGTTACGGGCAGAAAGGAGTAGGCTATCTACTATCTCAGTAAGAAGTTCACATCTTACGAGGTCAAGTATACTCATCTGGAAAGGACATGTTGTGCCCTAACTTGGGTGGCACAGAAATTGAAACATTACTTGTCATCTTACACCACTTACCTTATATCTCGCTTGGACCCGTTGAAGTATATTTTCCAGAAACCCATGCCCACAGGAAGGCTTGCAAAGTGGCAGATCTTACTTACAGAGTTCGACATTGTCTATGTGACACGGACTGCCATGAAAGCACAGGCATTAGCCGATCACTTGGCTGAGAACCCCGTTGATGAAGATTATGAGCCTTTGAAAACTTATTTCCCTGATGAAGAGATAATGCACATTGAAGAATTAGAACAAGCTGAGAAGTCGGGATGGAAACTTTTCTTTGATGGGGCTGCAAATATGAAGGGTGTGGGAATAGGAGCAGTACTTATTTCGGAAACAGGTCAGCATTACCCTGTTACAGCTCGGCTTCGTTTCTACTGTACAAACAACATGGCAGAATATGAGGCGTGTATATTGGGATTGAGATTAGCTGTGGATATGGGTGTACAGGAAGTCTTGGTCATGGGTGACTCGGACTTACTGGTATACCAGATTCAAGGGGAATAGGAAACACGGGACTTGAAGCTTATACCGTATCGACAATGTCTGCATGAGCTTTGCCAGCGTTTTCAGGCCATAGAATTCAGACACATTCCAAGGATTCATAATGAGGTTGCTGACGCTTTGGCTACTTTGGCATCAATGTTGCACCATCCAGATAAGGCCTATGTTGATCCATTGCAGATTCAAGTCCGTGATCAACATGCTTACTGTAATATGATAGAAGAGGAAATCGATGGAGAGCCATGGTTCCATGATATCAAAGAGTACATCAAAGCGGGAGTGTATCCAACGCAGGCCACCGGTGATCAGAAAAGAACAATTCGACGGTTGGCAAGTGGGTTTTTCCTTAGTGGAGGAGTACTGTACAAAAGAACGCCAGAGCTCGGTTTGTTGAGATGTATAGATGCACGGCAGGCCACAACTATCATGACTGAGGTGCATTCCGGAGTTTGCGGACCGCATATGAGTGGGTATGTTCTAGTAAAGAAAATTCTTCGAGCAGGTTATTATTGGCTCACGATGGAGCGAGATTGTATAAGTTTTGTGCGTAAGTGTCATCAATGCCAAATACATGGAGATTTGATTCATGCTCCACCATCAGAATTACATACGATGTCCGCACCATGGCCTTTTGTTGCATGGGGCATGGATGTTATTGGGCCAATTGATCCAGCAGCATCAAATGGGCACAGATTTATCTTGGTAGCTATAGATTATTTTACCAAATGGGTGGAAGCGAAGACATTCAAGTCTGTGACCAAGAAAGCTGTAGTTGAATTCGTGCATGCAAATATCATATGCCGGTTTGGGATCCCAAAGGTAATCATCACAGATAATGGGGCTAATCTTAATAGTCATTTGATGAAGGAGACATGTGAACAGTTTAAGATTGCTCACAGGCACTCTACTCCGTACCGTCCCAAGGCAAATGGTGCGGTTGAAGCGGCCAATAAGAACATAAAGAAAATACTCCGGAAGATGGTTGAAGGATCTAGACAATGGCACGAGAAATTGCCTTTTGCATTGTTAGGATATCGCACCACCATGCGTACCTCGGTAGGGGCGACTCCTTACTCATTGGTATATGGTACCGAGGCGGTAATACCCGCAGAAGTGGAAATCCCATCTCTGCGAATCATTGCAGAGGCTGAAATCAATGATGATGAATGGGTGAAAAGCCGTCTTGAGCAGTTGAGTTTGATCGATGAGAAAAGATTGGCATCAGTGTGTCATGGCCAACTGTACCAACGAAGAATAGCAAGAGCATACAACAAAAAAGTACGTCCAAGGAAATTTGAAGTAGGGCAATTAGTACTGAGGCGGATCTTGCCTCATTGGTCTGAGGCAAAAGGAAAATTTGCCCCAAACTGGCAAGGACCATTTGTAGTAACCAGAGTGTTGTCTAATGGAGCATTGTATTTGACAGATGCGGAAGGAAAATGTGTAGAAATGACCATCAATTCCGATGCGGTCAAGAGATATTATGTATGATTTCTTTATTTTTCTAAATGTATCTGTTCGTATTTGGCATATCTTAAAGATTGAAATGATGAAGGCATTTTGTTCTGCTATCCAAACACTCATATCCCTTGTTATCCCCTTCGAGCCTTACTTATTTTTCATGCACCTCTTTCGGAATCATCGGCATTATCAGAGAACACAAGTGTCGAACATAAAGGAAAAAAAAGGAAAGAAAAGAAAAAAAAAGAGAAAAGAAAAAAAAAGAAAAGAAGAAAAGAAAAGAAGGAAAAATGAAAAAAAAAGGGAAAGAAGAGAAAACATAACAACGTAGTCTCTATGAAGTGAACTACGTTTGACTTGATCCCGAAAGGGTACGTAGGCAGCCTTACTCCAAGGTTCAGTCATACCAAATAGAAATCCAAAAATCCCCAAGCAAGAAACTGTGGCAGAAGTGGTGATTGTTATGAAAGTTGGATTCCGAAAGTTGTAATTTGAACCCATTGGAATTGTTTTGAGCCTTTTATACCTTTCTTTCTAAATCAATCCAAAAGCCTACATTACGGACCGAAGAAAGACCTTATGATCAGTTTTGAGAAATGCCAAGATGAACAGGTAGGAATAACCCACGATAGGGGCAACACTCTGGTTCGAGCAAGAAGAACAAAAATAAATGAGAGAGTCTTATGGGTGAAAACCCTCACGGGCACCGTAAGGCGACGGGAGCTGAGAGAAAAATAAATGAGAGAGTCTTGTTGGTGAAAACCTTTACGGGCACCTCAAGGCGAAGGTGAGATAAGAAATGGAAAACTGAGAAAGGTATGTTGATAGAAACCATTTCGCGGTACCGCAGGGAAACAAGGTTAAGGTCTAGATAAATCAAACAAGTGATGGAAGTTCTGGGCAATGAGGTACGGCAATTGAGAGTTGTTTGTTTGGACAGATTGGACTGATTAATCCAAAATGCATGTCTTGACCATTGGTACTAGTTGTCTCGTTCAGATAAGTTTCTTTTCTTTCTCTTTTCAAACAGTCATCTGGTTTTGGATTCTTCTTATCCTTAACTCAAAAATCATTTCATTTTTCTTTTGAGGGTTTTTATCTAGCTGATATGTTTCAGTGCCAGTTTTGTTCGATGCAAGCAGAAAGGACTTCAAAGTTCACTACCAGCTTCTAGAATTGTAAAGCACAACGTGGTCAGAGCATGTCAAAAACAACTTAATGTCAAGTGGAATACAGGGAATTAACGGAAGTTTCATCGGTGAAATGATTGGGAAATGTCGTGGGAAAGGCGAAAGCTCAAATAAAAGGTCAGAAAAGTGAAATAACAGCAGGGGTATAAAGCATTTAGGTCGCCAGAGGTTGGGAAATTTAAAAGTTGGTCAGAAAGTCAAGCAGTTCAGGGTCAGTGTGTGGAAATTAGTCAACACAAAGCAAGGCAGTGGAAGGATTTTTCAGCAAGAATGCCATCAACTAACCACTGTTTTAAACTGACGAAATTTTCTTTGATTAAGCAGGGGGAGAAAAATTAGTTGTTGAAGAGGAATTCTCCAGGAGGGAAAAACAAGCACTAATTAGGATAAATGCAAGTTGTCAGGAGTCCGCCTGGAGAACAGAGACGTATTTTTCAAGTTTGACGTCAGGAGTCCGCCTGGAGAACAGAGACGTATTTTTCAAGTTTGACGTCAGGAGTCCGCCTGGAGAACAGAGACGTATTTTTCAAGTTTGACGTCAGGAGTCCGCCTGAAGAACGGAGACATACAGTTTAAATTTTAAAAGTCAGGAGTCCGCCTGAAGAACGGAGACATACAGTTTAAATTTTAAAAGTCAGGAGTCCGCCTGGAGAATAGAGACATTCATTTCAAATTTAGCAATCAGGAGTCCGCCTGGAGAACAGAGACGTACTTTTCAAGTTTGACGTCAGGAGTCCGCCTGAAGAACGGAGACATACAGCTTAAATTTTAAAAGTCAGGAGTCCGCCTGGAGAACAGAGACATACTTTTCAAGTTTGGTGTAAGGAGTCCGCCTGAAGAACAGAGACACATAGTTTAAATTTTAAAAGTCAGAAGTCTGCCTGGAGAATAGAGATATTACATTTCAGGAGTTGAAGTTGGGAGCCCGCCCATAGAACAGAGGCATACATTTCAGTCTTTTCATTTCAAGCATTGAAGTTGGGAGCCCGCCCAGATAACAGAGGCATATATTTCAGTCTTTACATTCCAAGCGTTGAAGTTGGGAGCCCGCCCAGATAGCAGAGGCATACATTCAGTCTTTTTATTTCAAGTGTTGAAGTTGGGAGCCCGCCCATAGAACAGAGGAATACATTTCAGTCTTTATATTTCAAGCGTTGAAGTTGGGAGCCCACCCAGATAACAGAGGCATACATTTCAGTCTTTTCATTTCAAGTGTTGAAGTTGGGAGCCCGCCCATATAACAGAGGAACACATTCAGCATTAATTTTCAAGTATTAAAGTTGGGAGCCCGCCCATCGAACAGAGGCATACATTTCAAGATCAAGTCACAGGACAATAAAACAGAGGGTTACAACAGGAATCCCCAGCAGAAAACAATAAAAATCCCCAGCATCAGGAAGCAGAAGGTTGCAATAAGAGGTCCCAGCAAAAACTCAAGTGCTTGTGTCGAAAGGAAGAAAAGCATCGGAAGAAAAGCACCGGAAAAAATGCAAGCAGACAAGAAAGCAAGGCAACAAGAAAAATTGCAGTATAGCCTAGCTTCTTGTTTTCTTTTAAGCAAGGTGTAACAAGGAGATCGGTAAGCAGTAGTAATAGCATGCAACAACAGTAACAATGCAGTCCCACGGTAGTCCCAGCTACCAAAAACTTCCCGAACTACATTGACCTGATTCCTGTTTAGCCCAGGATATGTAGGAAACCTTTGAAGCAAAGGTTCGGTCAAATTTTTTTCAAAAATGCTTCACACGGAGTACTTGGATGGGCAAAAATCGCTCGCTTTATCTTTGCACGAAAACCCTACGTGTCTTCGGGCAAAGAGGGGCAGCTGTAAGCACGTGATTTTTGCCCAATATGAGAATTACTTCCCAAAAATTCAAAAATAAAATAATTTTCCTTGGTGTGCAATTTTGTGATATTTTGTGATATTTTGAATAATTATTTGTATTTGTCTGTGCATGTTTATTTGCTAAATTAATAAAAAAATACAAAAATATATCACATTTTGTATGTAGGATTTAATTCTATAATTTGTTAGTAATTAAGTTTGTTTACAAAAAAATAAAAATTTACAAAAATAGGCATCGTTTGCATTTTTAGCATTTAATGTCCAAATATACAATTTTATGCTTAATTATTACTTAATTGTGCGTTAATTGTTATTGGAAGTTAATTTGCACTTTTATAACTTAATTTAGTTCTTAATAATAATTTAAGTATTTTTATAATTTAGTTTTAGAGAAATAAAAAGAAGAAAAGAGAGCGAAAATATAAAGAAAGTCGGAATTGGGCCTCTTCTTCGATTTCAAGCCACAGGCCCAAAAAATGGCCCAATCTTCCCAAACGACCTAGTCCATTTCAAAACGGGTCAACCCGGTCCATAACCCAGCACCCCCTATCTTGCATTTCAAAAAAAAAAACAAAGCAAAACAAAACAAAACAAAAAAAAAAGAAAAGGAAGAAAACCCTAAAAAATCCCTCTCTCTCATCCGCCCCCCCCCCCCCCTTCTCTTTCTCTCTTTTCTTCTTCTTCTTCAAGCATCCAAACACCCCATCCATGGCTGCCCTTCCCCCACCTCTTCTCCTTCACATACACACACACAACCACGGCAACACAACACACACACACCCGCCGCCCGTGTTTCTTCTTCTTCTTCAAGATCGCGAGTGTTTCTTCTTCTTCAAGTTCACGTTGATCGTTGCTTCTTCTTCTTCCTCACTTCATGATGCTGCGTGACTGCTTCGTCCAGCATCTACTGCTGCTCACGTTTTGCATTGCTGCTGCCCCGTCCGGCATCGCTTTCACGGTTGTCTGCTACCTCTCCTTCAAGCTCTTCGTTTGTCCGTTCGTGATCGTCTTCGGCGTCAAATGATTTTGGTGCGATATTTGTTTCCGGACAGATTTGTTTCCGTTCAAGTTCGTCATTGTTTCGATCCGGTTAGTGGGTTTTTGAGTTTCATTTTTTGCCCGTAATTTGTTTGATATTTTTCGGATCCAAAATCGATAAATGATTCAATTCTTGTTTTGTTTGTTCATCATTGAAATAATTTTTTTTTAGTTTGTTTATATGTTTGGTTGGTTTAATTTTCAGATTCAAATGAAATTTTAATTAATTGATTTTCAGTTTATTTCATGTTAATTTAATTTTTGCAAAAAAAGGAATTGTTAGTTTAGGTTTAATATTGTTAGATTTAGTTTAAATCGCTTGAATCCGTTGTTTGTTTAATATAGATTTCATTCATGATCATGTATCTTTGTTATATTTTTTTTGTTGGATTTAATTAAGAAAGATTAATTGATTATTTGAAGATTAGTGATTTGAATATGTTTATTTGTTTTGTTTAAGTTCAATTCGAAATTTGAATAAAGTTTGTTATTGTGGTTGAATCTTTTCATTCATGTTCATACTTTATTTGATTGATCTTGAATCCGAAATTTGTATAGTTTGATTTTCTTATTTCTTGTTTATCATTTGTGATTATTTCTTGAATTGGTCTCATAATCTTGTTTAAAGTTTAATATAAGAATTGTTTGTTGTAATGTTGTTAGAGTTGATTTTAAGTTCAATATTATTGAATTTAAGAATCTAAATATACTTGTTTGATTGTTGTTGTTTAAATCCGAAAAATAGGTTTGTTGTTGCTAAAAATATTGTTCAATCAAATTTTAGTTGTTCTTGGTTGTTCAATTTGTGTTCATGTGATTTGTTGTTGAAATGTTGTTAAAATCATGTTCATGTGATATTGTTGTTATGATGTTCATCCGTGTTCATATTGTTGTTTGAACATTGTTAGAAATTATCATATTGTCTATATTTTGGTTAAGTTTGATTAATTGATGTGTTATAGCTGATGGGTAGTTTGGTAAATTTGTAATACGTTCAGGGGTAGTTTGGTAATTTCAGTAAGGTCGGAAGGGGTAGTTTAGGAATTGTACATTTTGTAATTGTTTATTTGAAGCATGGGGGACAAAATGAAATGGGGTGGGTTGTGATATGATTATTTAATATAAAGGGGGGACAAGATTTAATTTAAAGGGGAATCTTGCATTATTTTAAATGAAGCATGGGGGACAAAATGAAATGGGGTGGTGTGATATGTTTATTTAATGTAATGGGGATGAGTGGAAAGATAATGGGTTGGGTAGAGAAAAGTATGGATTTTAATTAATTGAAAGGTTTATGGGATGGGTTATATATGTGAGGTCTTGAAATCAAAAAATATAGACAGAGAGATAGAGAAAAAATACACAGATACGAGAGAGAGAAACAAATCTGAAAATAAGAGAGAGAAAAGGGCTGAACATTTAAGAGATAGAAAATTCCGAAAAATATTTAAGCTTTCAAAAAATAAAAATAAAAACTAAAAAAATATTCTGCTTTCTTTTGTTGTTTGAAATCAGAATTAATTGTTGTTTCATCAAAGCTGGAAGATTTTGTTTTTTTTTGGATTACTACTCCACTGGTTTGTTACTGTTGCTGGGCTATTGTTGCTGTGTTGTACTGATTTTACTGCTGCTGCTGATACTCATATTCATTTTCTTTTGCTTCCAATATCAGGTACACAACTGAAAAGCTGGTTATTGTAATCCGAAATATGAAGCATGAATACATATGAAGAATGAAAATTTAAAGTTTTAATTTCGTTTTTTTTTTCTTTGTTTCTTTTGTTGATTGTATTTAAGCTATTTCATGAATTACTAAATAATAGCTGGAATAAGAAAATAATATCATAAGTTAGTCTGTAATAAATCAGTTCGGCAAAACAGGTTAATTCACTAGCTATGAAGGCTTCAAGATTGTAGGTTGATCATGAACAAGTAGCTAAATTTAGTTAAAACATGAATTTAAATTAAACATCGTAAATTAGACATTAAGGCATGACTTGAGCTTAAGCAAGATTAGAAGAACGTTTAAGTCTAATAAACTTTCTAATAAGCTTTAGTAATTATGGTTAAATCTAGTTTCAAATGATTGTGAATAATTAATCTCAATAATATTTTTTTAAAAAAATAATAATAACAATGCTGAGTTTTAATCTAGCTATATTTGTTTATTTTGAATATTAGTTGTTGAATTTTTATTTTATTTTAAATTTCGAAATTAAGAGTAATTTTTTTTTGTTCATCAATATTTGTATTAACCAAGCAATTAGCATGTCATGTTTTCTTAAAATTATAAAAGCTAGTAATTAATTAGGATTTTTCTTTCTTTATTTTAGAGACTAATTTTTATAGAAAAAATGTAGTCGCTTTAAGATTTGTCCATTTAAAATAAATGAGATGAGCCTTGCTTAATGAAATGTATAGATTTCGGGGCCCTCAATAAATGTACAGTTAATTGCTTAGAATTAGGGAGGAGCCGTTTTAGCAAATTTCACGGCCATACCCAAAATAATGACACGCTAGTCGCTCTAGACGCGTATTTAATAATGTTATTTCCTTAAATACGGGTGTGCATTTATGTAACCCAAATCTAAATCTCAACGGAGTCGAAATGTGTCGATAACCACGGGTGCAATTGATTGCGACGTGATTTGAAATACGTTTTCACAATGTTGCAATTTTTCGTAAAATACTAACAATAAATAAAAAGAATAATAAAAGCGGCTAAGGGATAAAATTTGCACATAAGTTTATAATACGTATTATATTAGATAATCAAGCCGAATATAACAGTTAAGCGACCGTGCTAGAACCACGGAACTCGGGAATGCCTAACACCTTCTCCCGGGTTAACAGAATTCTTTATCCGGATTTCTGGTGTGCAGACTGTAATACAGAGTCATTCTTTTCCTCGATTCGGGATTAAAATAGGTGACTTGGGACACCCTAAATCTCCCAAGTGGCGACTCTGAAATAAAGAAATAAATCCCGTTTCGACTGTCCTTTAATTGGAAAAAACTCCTGTACCCTCGCGAGGGCGGAAAAAGGAGGTGTGACACGAATAATGTCACTTAAATTGGAAAAACTCCCTTATATACCTTCGGGTGTGTAAAAAGGAGGTGTGACAGCTCTGGCGACTCTGCTAGGGATCCAAACCCAGAACTTCGGTTTAGGGTTCAAGAATTCGAGCTTAGAATAACTGTTATAGTTGGCTTGTTTTATCTGATTTTTACATGTTGAGCCTAATATGCTAAATGCCGATTTTACCGCTTTGATATTGTTTGGACTGTATATAAATTGCTACGAAACCCTCCTCTCTCTGAGTCTTCTAAATCATCTGGGAAGTGTACACTTCGTGTGACTTCTTTTCTATTAGAGTCTTATCCCAATTTTAGAATGAGGTTCGGACAAGTTGCAAAGCCGGTGAAGCTTCTGTATTCCCGGTACGCTGCCCCCCCCCCCCGGCTCGAGCTGTCCGCTCGGGTAAGCCAGATCTAGAACAATAAACCCAGGTTTTTAAACCTAGTATAACAAGCCTCATGCCGGATCCCTAGAAGTCGGTACCCGGTGTCACCGAGACCAGTATCTCCTCACAAGTTTCTGGATATGTTGAGTATTAGCCGGGATATTCAGGATGGGAATTTATCTGGAGGGTTTTGCACTTTCCAGTTCCTGTACCAACGCTATGGCAATCCCCAAGGTTTCGAAGCACCGAATACTGGTCTGACCCATGCCGAAAATAAAGATAAATGGGAGGGAAGACGGGGTTTGGTTTTTATAGTAGCATTCTTGGGTGTTATAATATGTCCGCGAAAAGACGACAACATAGAATTGGGCCTCGTGGGAATGGTTGATGTCGCAATCAAGAAAGCTAATGGCACATTAGTTCCCCTGATCTTATCTGAGATTTACCGAGCTTTGACCATCTGTCGAGAAGGGGGAAAATTCTTCCAAGGCTGCAACTTACTACTACAATTGTGGATACTGGAACATCTCTGCCACCGTGTCGGGTATATGAACTACGGCATGACCGGTTTGGATTGCATCGAAGAATTTGAAAGCCGAGTGGCGGGGGTTGAATTTCCATAGGATACCGAAGCTTGGTTTTCCCACTTGAGTTCTTTAACTTCGAATAAGATTGAGTGGACGTTCGGATGGCTCCCTGCCACCGAAGTCATATACATGTCAGCTAAAGTGTGCTACTTTCTCCTAATGGGCATCTGGAGCATCCAGCCATATACTCCTCACAGGGTTTTGCGCCAACTAGGAAGATTTCAAACCGTCCCTCATGACTAAGATTTGAGTGTACATGTCGTCGAATTGGGCCCAAAGGCTGTATTTCCAGAAGGAAGAGTTCGCTAAGTTTGGAATGAGTGCAAATTTCTCGAACCCAAGACTATGGTGCGGGATCTAGCTAGACGTGAGGTGGACCCCAATTATATGGTTTGGTTTGGCAAAAGATTTCAAATTCCTCGAGAGCCCGAGAGACCTGCTAAGAGACCTCATGTCCAACAATTCACTAACGACTCGCAGGAGCAGTAGGGCTGGTTGGCAAAAGAAGAAAGCTATAGGGCTAAGATAAGTAAATTAGAGGGACAAATCAGGGACCTCAAATTCGGCCACAGTATCCAAGCTGTCGCAGATGAAGGGGAAAAGAAAAAGCTAACTCAGGAAAACGAAGCTCTCAAAGCTCAAATCCATAAAATGAGAATAGCTGCTAGAAACCCAGAAAGAAGCCGGGCAGATGAAAGGCTTATAAGCGGTCTGAGAAAGAAAGTACTTGAGTGTCAAGATGACCTAGAAAAATCTGAGGCTAGTCTAGCAAAAGTCCGAGCACAATTGGCAGAGAATGCAGAAGGGCGGGCAGAGTTTGTGCAACAAATGAAAAGAAAATATGAGGGGACAATCGCCAATTTAAAGAGAAAGCTAATCACCCTTGAAAATGAGGCGGACAAACAGGCCATGAATTTTAAAGCCGATAGGGAACATTGTTATGCTTTGATGGCCTAAATGGACGAAGATATGCAACAATTGCGGAATCAAAATCATCATGACACTCAAGTGTTGGAAGACCGAAATCAGCAAATCGGGCGTTTACTTCAGGAAAAGGGTATTGTCTGAGAGAGGGCTAGAGCCATTGCCGACTACATCGTCATGAAATGCCACGCATGTGAGGATATGACTCGGACCACTTTCTTCGCTGCTGTAATGATATTTTTCCTCCAGATAATGAGTGATTTGGAGCGGCTTCAAGGGGATCTCACACGTAGGCCCGTGAGACCGAATGATGTCCCACGGGCCCCAGGAGTCGAAGCATTGATGTATTCATGACTTTTTACTTATTGAGTCTGTATTTTGGAAATTATTTTTTAGTCTGTTGGTAGTTTTAAAATTCCAAGAAAATGAGTAGTTTGAAGTCTTTTGTAATATAGAGTTTAGGAGTTTTATTAATGAAAATTTGAAAATTCCCAAAAAATTGTTTCTTTATTTTTCGCACTTGTTTTTCTTGAACTACGTAATGATCTGTTTCACGCGGTGTCGTGATACGTAGGCAATCCTCATCGGATCCGGTCACGATTTTTGTAAATAACTCAAATAAGAGAGGGATGTGAAAAAGAGAGCCAAAGAAAAACCAAAAGAAAAAAGAAAAAAAATGGCAAGGAAAGAGAGGAAAGAAAAGAGTGGAAAATGGGAATAAGAGGAGAAGTACAAAAGCCAAAAGTGGAAAGAAAAAGAAAATTGGGAAAATAAGTAGAGCCGGGATGAAACATGCAGCCGTTGCGAAACATGTAGAAACACATTTAACTGTATAGGTGCATCACACCCCAACGTGCGATTTCCTATGTGTTAATTGCTTCAAACTAACTGGTTTGTTGTCTACTATTGTAAAGGTTCTATAGTAAGGTGGTTGGTTTTGTGGTAGTCTGGCTTCACATTCATACTTCACAAGGTCAAAAGGAAGCGTTGAAATGTCTTCGGAAATTCCTCTGCCAACAGTTCCTATTCCAGAGGATAGTCCGATCTCGGCCATCCCAACTTCTGAGTCAGCAACGGCTGAGGAAAATAGAATTCTGCGTCTCCGCATGATGGAAATGTGGGATGCCTAGGCCAATGGAAAAGAACCTCCAAGTGCGATCCTTGGATTCCCTGAGCTTTTTCCCAGGGCAAGTGGGACCTCCAACATCCCCATAAGTTATCCAAATACCCCACTGGGATATCCTACCATTTCAGCCCACTTTACTGGAACACCTTCTGAGTCTCGCCCCCAGGTGTTAGCTTCAAGTGCGGCTTCAAACATATTCACCGCGCCACCTTGTTCAGCTACGGTACAACCTGCTTTACCCAGGCCTAACTTTGATTCATCTTCCTTCACATTTCAAGCAACATCTTTCTCAGTGGAACCTCCTCAGTTTCCTACTTATACTTACCCTCAACCACCCCAATTTGAGTTCACTGCGGGGCAAGAAAAGACCATCAAGACTCCTGAGTAAGAAGAGATTGTAAGGAAGATGAGGAGTATGGAACAGAGTCTCAAAAGCATACAAGGCTTGAGTAGATAGAAAAGTGTATCTTATGCCAACTTATGCATGTTCCCTCATGTGCACCTACCATTAGGATTCAAAACCCCAAAATTTGAGAAGTACGATGGGCATGGTGATCCTATTGCTCATCTCAAGAGATATTGCAATCAGCTGTGAGGAGCCGGTGGAAAGGAAGAACTACTCATGGCCTATTTCGGAGAAAGTCTAGTTGGCATCGCATCTGAGTGGTACATGGACCAGGATATATCCCATTGGTACATCTGGGATGATCTTGCTAGAGATTTCGTCAGGCAGTTCTAGTACAACATTGATATTGCTCCAGATAGGAACTCATTGACAAACTTGAAAAAGAAATCCTCAGAAAGCTTCCGAGAGTACGCAGTTAAATGGCGTGAGCAGGCTCCAGGGTAAAGCCTCCGATGGATGAGGTTGAAATGGTCACAATTTTCCTTCAAGCTCAGGAAGTTGACTACTTCCAAAATATGATGTCCGCAATGGGTAAACCGTTCGCTGAAGCTATCAAGATTGGCGAAATGGTTGAAAATGGGCTGAAAACGGGTCGAATTCTAAGCCAATCCGCTATCAGAGCTACCTCCCAAGCCATTCAAGGTGGGTCTGGAGGAATAGCAAAGGGAAAGAAAAAAGGAAGAAACATACATGACAGTGTCAGGTGCAAGGAGAAACTGTACTCCCAGATCCCTTTTCCCAGAAAGGACCCTGCAACACTATTACCCTCACCAAGACTTGGCCTATACTCCTCAGCCATACTCGGTCATGAATGCTCAACCTTATGTCCGGCCACAACAACAAGCCAACAGAAATCAAGCTCCATTTCCTAGAAACCAAACTCCTTACCAAACCCACTACAACCCCTTCCTCCACAAAATAATTTCCACCCTCATGAACCGCCCAAGAGGCCAAATTTCACACCAATTGGCGAAACCTACTCCAGCCTGTTACCAAAGCTTGTTCAAATGGGTCTGCTACAGCCTGTTCCTCAAACCAGGCAAAACCCAGCATCACCCGCTTATAGAGCCGGTACCCGAAGCGCCTATCACTCAGGGGCAGAAGGGCATGACACGGATGATTGCTGGACTCTGAAGAGAGCCGTGGAGAACTTGATAAAACAAAGGAAGATAGTGCTGAGGGATGAAGATTTTCCCAATGTGACCAACAACCCACTGTCAGCCCACAACAATGGGCTGGTAATTGGAATGATTTGTGAGGATAAGGAATTTGACCCAGCATTGAAGGCCATCATTGTCATTGCTGACGAAGAAAAGAAACCAAAAGCTGCCCCGAAGCAAGATAAAGGGGAGAAAAAGAAAGAAACCACCCCTCCAAAGTCAGAGAAGAAAATTGAAGTTGAGACTGGGGCAACACCTCCCAAAGATGTTGTTCTCTACGTCCCTCAACGTCGTAAAGAAAAGCAGATGACATTGAGTCCTCCCAGGAGATTCGAGCTGAACAAAACAACCCAGATATATGTGCCCAAGGGGGCTTATGTGATGCAGGGGCCAATTAAGCCATCGAGGCTGAATGAGCCCGTGGTTATTGGACGCGCGCCACAGAAGCCCATGAAAGATCCTACTGCTGTGCCCTGGAACTACAACAAAACGGTGGTGACCTATAAGGGCAAAGAAATCCCAGGAGAAGTTCAAGAAAATAACCCTGTAGAAAAGTATTCCAATTTGGAAGAGGTGAACAACGCTACTAGAAAGCGCTTCCCACTTAAGAAGCCCGTGAGTGCCGAAGAAGCGGAGGCTTTCTTTCAAAACATGAAAATGGCAGATTATGAGGTGTTGACCAGCTTCGAAAATTTCCCGAACAAGTTTCCTTGTTGGCTTTGTAGATGAACTCCGCCGAACATCAGAAGGTATTGATCAAGACCCTTAACGAAACATATGTGCCTGTTGACACTTCTATAGAGCAGTTGGAGAGAATGGCAGAAAGATTTTTCGCAATCAACCAGATCACTTTCAGCAAAAATGATTTGCCCTCAGAAGGGGCCGCACATAACAAAGCCCTGCACCTAACAGTCAAATGCAAAGGGCACTACGTGAAAAGGGTTATGTTGGACGGAGGCTCTGGAGTAGACATTTGCCCACTTTCAACTCTACAGCGCATGGAAATCGGGACCGAAATAATCCGACCCAACAATGTCTGCGTACGTGCCTTCGATGGCATCAAAAGGGACACAATTGGAGAGATCGATCTAATTCTGACCATCGGCCCAGTAGACTTTGAAGTAACCTTCCAGGTTCTAGACATGGACACATCCTACAACTTTCTTTTGGGGAGGCCATGGATTCATGCAGCGGGGGTTGTACCCTCTGCTCTTCATCAGATGGTGAAGTTCGAGCATGAGGATCAAGAGATCGTGGTCCACGGAAAAGATGAGCAATCAATTTATCGGGACCCATCAGTCCCATGTCTTGAAGCAAGAGAGGGGAGTGAGCACATAGTTTATCAGGCTTTTGAAATTGTGGTTGCAGACCAGTACAAAGAAGGAAACTCTTGCCCCCAACCCTTCCTTTCTAATGCATCAATCATGGTGGCCAAAGAAATGATCCGACATGGCTTCAAACTGGAGAAGGGACTTGGGAAATCGTTGCAAGGGATAGTTGAACTTATCACCCTGCCCACCAGTGAAAAGTTCTTCGGGGTAGGCTTCTGACCCACTCCAGCTGATATAAGATGGGAAGATGATAGAAAGAATGATGGTTGGGTCTTGCCTCAGCCGGTTCCGCATCTGTACAGAACATTTGTCAAGCCAAAATACCAAAAGAAAGAAGAAGATGAGGCATTTACTGCCGAAGAGATTGAAGAGATCTGTGGGGCAATGAGGAAGATACTATATGAAACCTACATGGTCCAGCCAGGGGAGGGCTCAAGCACCGCTGAGGTGCTGTATATGGGACCCAATGCCAAGCTGCAGAATTGGAAGGCTACGCCATTCCCAATCAGGAGGGAGCCCCGGTAGACCTGTCCTGCCACATTTTCTGCATCGTGAGTTATGTCAGGGTGTAACTCGGATGTATTTATTTAGTTTATTGTCTTTTAATTTCCAATGTAAACCCTGTTATCTTCAAATTCAAAGAAATGAAATCATATTTCATCGTCCATCCTTCTTTATTCTTTCTGATTTTGTTATTTTTTCCCTTTTTTCTTTCAGCTCTAATAATGTGGCTTTAAATAACATGACATGCTTGCGGACTTCATGCCCAGATCCAAACACGTTGTCTAACTGCGAAAAAATGAACCAAGAACCGAAATATGATGAAGAAGAGGCTTATAAGGAAATAAATCGAGAATTGGAACAATTTGAGAATAACCCTAAGCCAAACATAAATGAAACCGAGCCGGTTAATTTGGGTAGCTCTGAAGAAGTCAAAGAAACCAAGATAAGCATTCATATAGATGAAAGAACCAGGGACGCATTGATCCAACTTTTGTTTGAATTCAAAGATGTGTTTGCTTGGTCATACGATGACATGCCAGGATTAAGTGTCGATTTAGTGGTCCATAAGTTGCCAACCTACCCCGATTATTCCCCTATCCAGCAAAAACAGAGGAAGTTCAAAATTGATATCAGTGACAAGATTAAAGAAGAGGTCACAAAACAGTTAAAGGCGGGAGTGATCCGAGTGGTTTGATACACCACATGGCTAGCTAATGTAGTTCCTGTGCCAAAGAAAGATGGGAAAATCCGGTTGTGCGTTGACTACCGAGATCTGAACAAAGCAATCCCCAAGGACAATTTCCCTTTGCCAAACATCCACATCCTTGTTGATAACTGCGCCAAACATGAAATACAGTCTTTTGTGGATTGTTACACAGGATACCACCAGGTGTTGATGGATGAAGAAGATGCAGAAAAGACAGCTTTTACCACACCTTGGGGCACTTACTGTTATAGAGTCATGCCATTTGGTCTGAAAAATGCCGGGGCAACCTACATGAGGGCCATGACTGCCATTTTTCATGATATGATGCACCAAGAGATAGAGGTGTATGTGGACGATGTAATCATCAAATCCAAAACCCAGGATGACCATGTTCGGGACTTGAGAAAATTTTTTGAGCGGCTGCGCAAATATGATTTAAAGCTGAACCCAGCCAAATGTGCATTGTGGGTACCATCTGGCAAACTCTTGGGATTCATAGTCAGTCGGAGGGGCATCGAGTTAGATCCAACAAAGATAAAGTCTATTCGGGATTTGCCTCCTCCAAGAACCAAGAAAGATGTTATGAGTTTGTTGGGAAGATTGAATTACATCAGTAATTTCATTGCTCAGTTGACCTCCACGTGTGAACCCATATTTAAGTTGTTAAAGAAAGATGCGGCAATCAAATGGACAGTTGAATGTCAAGAAGCTTTTGATAAAATCAAGGAATATCTGTCAAATCCGCCAGTCTTGGTCCCACCTGAGCCAGGCAGGCCTCTATTCTTGTACCTGACCGTCTTGGAAAATTCTTTTGGTTGTGTCCTCGGGCAACATGACGTGACCGGAAAGAAGGAGCAAGCCATTTACTATCTGAGCAAGAAGTTTACTAGTTATGAAGCAAGTACACTTTATTGGAAAGAACTTGCTGTGCTTTGACATGGGTCGCTCAGAAGCTGTGGCATTATTTGCAAGCTTACACCACCTACCTCATAACCAGGTTGGATCCTTTAAAGTACATATTTCAGAAACCAATGCCCACTGGGAGATTAGCAAAGTGACAGATCTTGCTCACGGAGTTTGACATAGTCTATGTCACTCGCACGACAATGAAAGCCCAGGCATTAGTGAATCATTTGGATGAGAACCCGATTGATGATAAGTACCAACCTTTGAGAACTTACTTCCCAGATGAAAAAGTAAATTCAGTTGAGGCAATATCTGAAGACACTCATGCTTGGAAAATGTTCTTTGATGGGGCGGTAAACGCAAAAGGTGCTGGAATTGGGGCAATTTTGATCTCACCCACTGGTCAGCACTATCCAGCCACAGCTCGGCTTCGGTTCTTCTGTACAAACAACACCGCCGAGTATGAAGCTTGCATTATGGGTATAAACATGGCAATCGACCAAAATGTCGAAGAGTTGTTGATCATGGGAGACTCAGATCTGATTATCCGGCAAGCCCGAGGAGAATGGGATACCCGAGATGTTAAGCTTATCCCTTACAAGAAGCATGTGGAAGACCTCAGCAAGCGATTCAAGTTAATAGAGTTCAGGTACATTCCTCGTTGTCACAACGAATTAGCCATCGCACTTGCTACTTTGGCCTCGATGCTGCCGTATCCAGGCAATACTCACATAAATCCCTTGGAAATTCAAATCCGGGATAGGCATGGTTATTGTAATACAATTAAAGCAGCACCAAATACCCAACCATGGTACCATGACATCAAAAAGTTTCTGAAAACTCAAGAATACCCCGAGCAAGCCAGTGGAGACCAAAAGAGAACCATTAGACGGCACGCGAGTGGTTTATTTTTGAGTGGGGATGTCTTGTACAAGAGAACTCCGGACCTCAATTTGTTAAGATGTGTTGACGCAGAAGAGGCTGGAAGAATCATGCATGAGGTACACGCGGGAGTATGCGGGCCTCTTCTTTAGTCCGGACCTCAATTACATGGATGACCATGGAAAAGGACTGTTTTAGTTTCGTTCGGAAGTGTCATCAGTGTCAGGTGCACGGCGATTTGATTCATGCACCTCCCACAGAACTGCATCCCATGTCTGCACCTTGGCCATTTGTCACCTGGGGCATGGATGTCATTGGGACAATCGAGCCAAAAGCCTCAAATGGACATAGATTCATACTAGTTGCCATTGACTACTTTACAAAATGGGTTGAAGCAATCACTCTCAAGTCTGTCACCAAAAAAGCTGTGGTAGATTTCATCACTCCAATCTTATCTGCCGTTTTGGCATTCCTGCAACTATTATCACAGACAATGCTGCAAACTTGAATAGTCATTTGATGGGGGAGATATGTGAGCAATTCAAGATAATGCACCGGAACTCTACTCCTTATCGGCCTAAAGGCAATGGTGCCGTTGAAGCAGCAAACAAAAACATCAAAAAGATTTTGAGAAAGATGATTCAAAGTTCCAGGCAGTGGCATGAAAAGTTGTCGTTTGCATTGTTGGGATATCGCACTACTGTGCACACATCATTTGGAGCCACCCCGTATCTTTTGGTTTATGGCACGGAAGCCGTAATACCCGTCGAGGTTGAAATCCCCTCTCTCCGAATCATTGTTGAAGCCGAAATTTAAGACAGTGAGTGAGTTAAAACCCATCTGGAACAATTAACCTTGATCGATGAAAAGCGAATGGATGCGGTCTGCCACGGGCAGTTGTACCAACAAAGAATGGCTCGTGCCTATAAGAAGAAAGTGCGGCCTAGAAGTTTTGAAGTGGGGCAACTCGTTTTAAGGCGTATTCTTCCCCATCACCAGGAAGCAAAAGGAAAATTCGCTCCTAATTGGAAGGGCCCATACATCATCAGAAAGATATTGCCGAGAAGAGCATTGTATCTGGGCGATATCGAAGGAAATGATCCTGAAGCAACTGCAAATGTGGATGCAGTCAAAAGGTACTATGTTTAGTCTTTCTGTAACAACAACATTGTCCGATTGGGAGGACGAAGGCTTTTATTCTCGCTACCCAAACACTATCTACCCTTTGCAAACCCATTTCTGCCGGTTACTCTTCTTTGATTGCCCTCTTTGGAACTTGAAAGTGTTATTGAAAAAAAATGAAAAAAAGAAGAAGATGTTTTCCTGAACTACGTTCGACTTGATTCCGAAAGGATACGTAGGCAGCCTCTCTATGGGGTTCAGTCACACCAAAATAAAAATCCAAATTTCCTCAAAAGTGAAACTGGGGCAGATGTTGTAATGGTCCTGCGATAATCCAGCTTGAATGGTTCCAAAGTTGTAATTCGATCCAAATCATTTTTACCCAAATCCTTTCAAGTCCTTTCGATCAATCAGTGAGAATGTTCAAGGATCAGAGAATACAGCTACTTGGATCCAATGCAATAAAAATGAGAGAAATAAAATGAGAGAGTCTTATTGGTGAAAACCCACACGGGCACCATAAGGCAACGGTGAGCAGAAAAATTGAAAATGAGAGAGCCTAGTTAGTGAAAACTCGTAAAGAGTACTATCAGGCGACGGTGAGAAGAGAAATAAGAGAGGTCGATTGGTGAAAACCCGCAAAGGGCGCCGTCGATCGAAAAGAAGACACCCCCCACCACTGAAAGAGTCCTGGCCAGGTTTCTCGATTTGGAGATGTGGTTCACAATGAGTTGGATAGTTGTGCATATCGGGTATCCAGTCCAAGAAGCATGTCATGTCTATTGAAGTCTGCATGCACCCCAGATAAGTCCTTCTTTCCCCCAAAAGGGACGCTTCTCCTTAAATTCATTTTTTCTTGTCCTTTCTTTACTTTTCCTTGAATCTCTTTCGGTCTAACTCTGTTCCGAAACTAATACAAAGAAAAGGTGGCAAGATTAGTTTTACAGGGTTTTGTTTAATAAAATCCAAGTCCAAAGAAAAGTACCCAGCCTCAGTGGGTGCATCAAGTCGATCCCAACTGACCATGATAGCCGATGCTCTGAAATCAGAGTTATTGAAAATGAAAAGAAATCCAAAGTCAAAAGCCCCTAGAAGCAGATTAAAATGAAAGGGCCAAAGCCCTATACGGGTGAGCCATCGTGATAAATTTTGAAAAGTTGAGTTCCTCGGTTTTAGGAGAGAGACTAATCTTTAAGAAAAGCCAGCAAGCGGCAAAGGTTCTCGCCAAAAGAGTTGGGCCGAGATCAAGTGATCAAAAACAATGAAGGCCACAAAACCGACCACCGTTTCAAACTAACAATTGTTCTTTGTTTGAAAATTGAAACAGGTGCAATCCAAAGCAACAGTGCAAGAAGCAGGTGTAACCAAAATGGAAAAAGAAATGTGCAAGCGCTAGAAATAGCTTAGCAACAATAATCAACCCAAAAGGGAAGTCTCCTCCAAATTCTTTCCTGCATTTTTTTACTAAAAAATGAATTGAAAAAAAATAGATAAGAAGAAAATTAAAAAAAAAAGGTAGTTTAGAAGCCCCAAAATCAATCTTTTACTTTTTTGTCAATATTAGGGCTCCAATCCCTGAGTTGAGATTTTAGACATAGGGCTTCCATTCCCTAGTCGTCTTTTACCAACATTAGGGCTCCAATACCTGAGTTGAGATTTTTAGACATATGACCTCCATTCTCTAGTTGCATTGTTTGCCAACATTAGGGCTCCAATCCCTAAGTTGAAATTTTTAGAGATAGGGTCTCCATTCCCTAGTCGCCTTTTTGCCGACATTAGGGCTCCAATCCCTAAGTTGAGATTTTTAGACATAGGGCCTCCATTCCCTAGTCGCCTTTTGTCAACATTAGGGCTCCAATCCCTGAGTTGAGATTTTTAGACATAGGGCCTCCATTCCCTAGTCGCCTTTTTGCCGACATTAGGGCTCCAATCCCTAAGTTGAGATTTTTAGACATAGGGCATCCATTCCCTAGTCGCCTTTTGTCAATATTAGGACTCCAATCCCTGAGTTGAGATTTTTAGACATAGGGCCTCCATTCCCTAGTTGCCTTTTGCTAACTTTAGGGCTTCAATCCCTAGTTGAGATTTTAGACATAGGGCCTCCATTCCCTAGTCGCCTTTCTTTTCTAACATTAGGGCTCCAATCCCTGAGTTGATATTTTTAGACATAGGGCCTCCATTCCCTAGTCGCCTTTTTGCCAACATAGGGTATCCACTCCCTAGTCGAGGTTATTTTAGATATAGGGTTTCATTCCCTAATCTCTTCCTCCTAAAGACACGCAATCCTTATTTTATCGCTTTCAAAACAAAACAAAAAAAAAAGTTTAGATTTTAGTTACAAATAACTTACGAATTTTTCCTAGTGAAAACTGGGGCAGAAAAATTTCGTTCGTTTGTTTGTTTTGGTGTCTGAGCAGGTTTGGCCACGAGGCACAAGGTCTGAGACAACCAAAAGAATGAGTCTCAATCCAAAATAAAGAAAAGAAGAAAAGGAGCAAAAAGAAATGAACTCAAAGTGTTGATGTGGAGAAAGATGTGGACTGTTCAAGTATGATTGAAGTCACAAGCTTCGCATGTCCCGCCTTGATCCGAAAAGCTGAATAAGAATGAACCAGCAATTGCAGCTAACGAGCATCAAGATTCAGATCAGAGTCTGCAGGAAGAACCAGTCAAGATCAAGGACAAGTTTCACAAGACTCATATATAGGAATCTTGTAACTCATAGCTCATAGGCTTGTTTAGTTTCTCCTTGATTTTTGATATAATAACAGGATCGCGAACCGGAGCCTCGACGGAACCTCACTCGACTCCTCAACTCATCATTCCATCATTTTTCTTGAACTACACGCGACCTGATTCCCTTATAACCTGGGATATGTAGGCTGTCCAAAACCAAGACTCGGTTGCACCCTTTCTCTTTTCTCTTATCCTTATTTCTTCTCTTTTGAATAAAGATATGTTCAAAAATTAGTCACATGGCTCACCTTATCTTTGCTTGAAAACTCTTCATGTTTCCAAACAAAGAGGAGCAGCTATGAGCACATAATTTTTGACAATATTTAAATTTTTTTTGTCACTTCTTTTATGTAAATATTTTAGGGGGTTTTAACATACAAATTTTTAGCTTTGTTATATTTTTTATTATAGGTTAAAAATACAAAATTTTAGAAAGTGAATTATTACTATTAATATTATTTTATTTTTATTCTTATTTTTAAATAATAATAAAAAATCCGAAAAATATTAATTTTTTTTTTAAATTTTCGGGAGAGATTTAAAAAAATAAGAAAAAGGGAAGTATGGAATTAAAAAAAAAAGTAAAAGTAGGTGGAATTCTCTTTTAAAAAAGTAAAAAAAAAGTGAAAAATTAAAAAAATAAAAGTAAAGTTTTGTGGAAATTTTTAAAAATAAAAAGTAAATGAAAGTTGGAATTAAAAAATAATATAAAGGTAGTTGAAAATTTAAACAAAATTAAATTAAAATAAAGTAGAATTTTTTAAAGAAAAGTAAAAGAAAGTGGATTGTTTTTTTTTAAGAAAAAAGTAAAATAAGTGAAATTCTCTTTTAGAAAAGTAAAAAAAAAAGTGGGATTTTAAATAAGCTAAAAGTAATTAAAGTTGGAATTTAAAAAATAAAAGTAAAGAAAGGTGGTAATTCTTTTTATAAAAAAAGAAAAGAAAAATGTAAGTGAGATTTCTTTTAAATAAAAAAATAAAATAAAAATTAAAAAACAATTCTCCTATAAATAGAAGAGAAATATTTGATGAAAAAAAGAGAAGAGGGAAGAATATTGAGAGAAAACAGATTTTCTTCTTCTATGCTAAAGAGAATTTCTACTAGTTTTATTCTTTCTACCTATTTCTTTCAACAAAAAAAAAACATATAGTCATTCATTACCTTGTTTAAAAAAAAAATCTAAAAAACAGGAGCTAAATCACACCAAAATCAAATCCAAAAGCTTCAAACTCAATTTAAAAGATAGCCCAAAATACTAGCCCGAAGAGGTCGAAGTCGAGTTCGGTTCGAAAGGTTTCTGCTCGTTGCCTCTGATTGTGGTTCATTTGCACATTAAATTTGATGGTTGTTTGCTCCATATGTATTGAATAAGATCTTCATCTATAAAAGGTTCATTCTTTTCTTAACCAATATTTCCATTATTTTTCTTTCACCGTATTTCCTTTTGATTTGTATATTATATTTTGGTTATCTACCAACTTGAAAGATATGAACAAAAAAAATGAAGGAAGAGCATCAAGAAATAGAATTCGTGAAAGACAGAATGAGTTTCTTCAATGAGATTGTAGTTCATAGGGAAAGATAGGAAAATGTATTCAAAATGGAGAGAGAACGATGTAATAGCTTGGATCCAAATTAAAGGATGTTAAGTCAATAGCAAATTTGATACCGACATGGGTGATTAGGTCCATAATAACTCAAATCATATATTTCTTCAATAATAATTTCATATTCATAAATCATGACCTTGCAATAATCTCAAAGTAGTTTTAGGAAGAAACATAATCATGAATATTTGTAGTTTGCTTTAAATTGAATACAATCCTTTTAGAATAATCGAGGCGCGCCATGCCAAATAAAATCTCAAAATTCATGGCCCTCATTTAATTAATTTTAATCCTTAGAAATCGAGGCGTGCCATTTAGTTGAATTTTCCATGGCCCTCGCAAACTTGAAAGTGCGTAGTTGCTTTAGGCGCACTATTTTTTTTTAAAAAAAAAAATTTAATTTTCTAAACTCGGGTGTGCATTTTATGTGACCCAAATCCAAATCTCAACAACGTTAGATAAAATGTGTCGTGGACCGCGGGTGCATTTCATGTGACGTGGTTCAATACGTGTTTTATATGACGTTGAATTTTTCCAAAAATTTTTTTTAATTAAAAGCGGCTAATAAGTTAAAAATATACCATAGGTTGAAACATGCTTTAAAAATCAGATAATAGGCCAATTGTAATAGTTTAAGCGACCGTGCTAGAACCACGAAATCCGGGAATGCCTAACACCTTCTCCCGGGTTAACAGAATTTCCCTACTCAGAATTTCTGGTTCGCAGACTTCAAAAGGAAAGTCAAAATTTCCTCGATTTCGAATTTAAAATAAATCGGTGACTTGAGACACCAAATAAACTATCCCAAGTGGCGACTCTGAATTGAATAATTAATCTCATTTCGAATAATGTCACTTAAATTGGAAAAACTCCCTTATATACCTTCGAGTGTGTAAAAAGGAGGTGTGACACTTGTGAGTCAGATGGATTCCAATAGATGAAATCCAAAGTCCATATAGCTCTTAGAAAATTAGACTGGCACGCATGACTCCCTTGTTGGGTCCTTTTACAATATCTGACTCAATTAGAGCTTCAAAGGCATTAATACAAATCTGAAATTTTAACAACAAAAAAAAAAACAAGAACTTTGCAAATCACACTCCAAACTTTGATTACAATTAAACATAATTCTGAATTAAAGTTACTACCTACAGATTCAAATTACTTCTACATAAAAAATGTTATTGCTAGAGGTAATTACTGCGGCTATTCTGAGTTTTAACCCAAGTTCATATTGACCAGATTTGTAACTCAACACCATAGAGATTTAACTTTCAAATTTAAGAAAATTAGACTTAGTCTATCGAGATTCAAACTTATTAAAACAACATTAACAGATTAATGACTAAGAAAACTTGTCCAACACAATTATCCATTCACAACAAGAAAATGAGCTCTGTTGCCTATTCATGCAAAAGCTCAAAGAAACAATCACCAAGTTTTCAAAGAATCACAAGCAGAGACATTGGCAGTTCGCACTTAGCTAAACGATTGCGATTTCAACTGAGATCTTTAGCTATTCACCACAAAATCAGAAGGATTTAGTCAACAAACCAAATTTGAATATAGTCAAATATAGCAGTCATGTCACTCAGTTTATTCTCTAATCACACCCAAATAAGATTCCAAAATGCTATTCCAAATTAGTTGAACCATGGCTCTTATCACATTCGAATCAACACCAAAAAATAAAATAAGAAAAAGGATTAGAAAAAGGAACCTGAAATTGAGCTTTCGATCAAACTTCGGCCGTGAATATACAGTGAGAAATCCAGTAACAAACTGGAATCCGAACTGAAAAGGCAACAATGGCCGGAAATCAACACCTCGAACAGCAACGAAACTGAACGACTTCTCGATCGAACTCCATCTTCAAGAAAAATCCAGATCGAAAAGAAGAGACGAAACATATATATTTTTCGAATTTTTTAGACAGTAATCGAAAAAAGTAGAATTAAAGAACAATGAACTTATTTCTTTTTTTATATATATTTTCTTGTTCTGGAACTAAACTAAAAATCAAAAATGAAAATCGACAATTAAAAAGAAGAAGAATGTTTTCTAGAACCCTAGCTTTCCTCTCATAATTTTCTCTCCAAAAAATTCTCTCACTAAAACAAAATGACCCCCCGATATATAGAAGCTCTAGAAGCTTTATACCTCCTCTCCAAGTCATGAAAAATCTTACTCTTTCTAGAAAATTCGAAATTCTATCTCTTGAAATGAGTAAAAGACAAGTGGAGGGAGTAGATTGAGTGAGACTCAATCCTACATTTCGGATGAGATGAGCGTGTGAGGGAGAATGAGGAAAATTCGATTTGTACAAAATCCGTTATTTGTCAGGCCACATAGGGAATGAGAGGAGAGACCACGTGATGGTTAGGGAAATTTTCGGTGAATGTGGGCGGTGGTGGTGCGGTAGAAGGTGGAGGAGGAGTGGGGGCACCGTTTGGGAGATAGGGGGAATTAGGTTTAGGGTTTTGGGGTGTTTTAAACTAAATTTTAATAATGCAAGTAAAAATATTAGAATGAAAAAGTCAAAAAGAGAATTTGATCATTTTCGTAATTTGAAATGCTACTAAAACATTCTAAGAGTGAAAATGAATGCCAAAACTAAAAAATAAAAATTACTAGAATTCTACAAAAGTCACTAAAACTATTTTTTGAATATTTCGGGAATAATTTCCTATGTGGGGCAAAAATTAGGTGCTCACAGCTGCCCCTCTTTGCTCGTAAATATGAAGAGTTTTCGGGCAAAGATAAAGTAAGCAATTATGAGCAATTTTTGCCCATTTTGATATTTCATGGGGAAGCGTTTTAAAAAAGTTTGACCGAACCTTGCTTCGGAGGTTGCTTACATATTCTTGGCTATAAAGGAATCAGGTCAGTATAGTTCTGGAGTGAATAAAATGATGGAGTGTTTGGAGAGGAAGAGATAGACGAGTGAGGTTCCGTCGAGGCTCTGGTCTGTGGTCCTGTTATTACATCAAAATCAAAATCTAAAGGAACTAAACAAGCCTATCAGCTATGAGTTATAAGATTCATATCTATAAGTCTTCTGAAGATTGATCTTGAGTCTTGGCCGGTTCTTCACACAAACTCTGATCTGAACCTTAATGCTTGCTAGTTGCAGGTGTTAGTTTGTTCTTCTTCAGCTTTTTCGGAACAAGACGGGACATGCAAAGCCTGTAACTTCAATCATGTCTTGAGTAGTCCACATCTTTTCTCCGCTTCTACGCTTTGAATTCACTTATTTTCCTTTTCTTTTCTCTATTTTGGATTGAGACTTCTCTTTTGTCATCTCGAACCATGTGCCTTGAGGTATAACCTGCTCAGGCACCAAAACAAACGAGCGAACGAAATTTTTTGCCCTAGTTTTTACTAGAAAAATTTCGTGAGTTATTTGTAACAAAAACTCTATATTACTTCATTATTAAAAGCAATAAATGATCGGGATTTGTGTACGCTGAAAAAACAGAAACTAAGTAGTGAAGACCCTATATTTAAAAATCATCAATTAGGGAGTGGATACCCTATATTGGAAAAGCGACTAAGAAGTGGAGACCATATGTCTAAAAAAGCATCAACTAGGAAGTGAAGACCCTATATTGGAAAAGAAACTAGGGAGTGGAGACCATATATCTAAAAATTATCAATTAGGGAGTGACGACCATATGTTGGAAAAGAGACTAGGGAGTGAAGATCCTATGTCTAAAAATCATCAACTAAGGAGTGAAGACCCTATGTTGGAAAAGAAACTAGAGAGTGGAGACCCTATGTCTAAATAAATATCAACTAGGGAGTGGAGACCTTATGTTGGAAAAACGACTAGGGAGTGGAGACCCTAAAGCATCAGCTAGGGAATGGTGACCCTATGTTGGAAAAACGAATAGGGAGTAGAGACCCTATGTCTAAAAATCATCAACTAGGGAGTCAAGACCCTATATCTAAAAATTATCAACTAGGGAGTGGAGACCCTATGTCTAAAAATCATCAACTAGGGAGTGAAAATCCTATGTTTGAAAAACGACTAAGGAGTGGAGACCCTATGTCTAAAAATCATCAACTAGGGAGTGGAGACCCTATGTTGGAAAAGCGACTAGGGAGTAGAGACCTTATTTCTAAAAATTATCAACTAGGGAGTGGAGACACTATGTTGGAAAAACGACTAGGGAGTGGAGACCCTATGTCTAAAAATCATCAACCAGGGAGTGGAGACCCTATGTTGGAAAAGCGACTAGGAGTGGAGACCCTATGTCTAAAAATCATCAACTAGGGAGTGGAGACCCTATGTTGGAAAAGTGACTAGGGAGTGGAGACCCTATGTCTAAAAATCATCAACTAGGGAGTAAAGACCCTATGTCTAAAAATATCAACTAGGGAGTGGAGACCCTATGTCTAAAAATCATCAACTAGGGAGTGAAGACCCTATGTTGGAAAAACAACTAGGAAGTGGAGATTCTATGTCTAAAACCATCAACTAGGTAGTGGAGACCATATATTGGAAAAACGACTAGGGAGTGGAGACCCTATGTCTAAAAATTATCAACTAGGAAATGTAGACCCTATGTTGGAAAAATGACTAGGAAGTGAAGACCCTATGTCTAAAAAAACATCAACTAGGGAATGGAGTGTAACAGCCCAGCCCGCTAGTGATATTATCAGCTCTGGACCTAGGCCCTCACGGGTTTAAAATGCGTCACTAGGGTCTAAGGCTTGTTAATTTATATATCCCGTATCTCTCTTGTAATTTTATGAGCACCGAATTTTTGCCCCGCATGAAAATTACTCCTAAAAATAGACCAAAAATAATTTTAATAGATTTTAGGAGTTTTTTTTATTTAGTTGCATTTTATGCATTTTTAATATCTTAAAATCATTGAAAAAACCATAAAAATTATCACATTTTAATTTCATGTCATCTTAGGTTTAATTTAAATTTAAAAATTAATTACATTAAGTTAATTGCATTATCAAACAAAATCACAAAAATAATAATAATACTATATTGGTCATTTTCTTTGCATGTTCAAATTAATTAGTTTAAATTGGTCTCCTCCTTTTCATTTTTCTCAATAGAGAACGGAGACAAGCATGAGGGCCGCTTTCCCCTCTTCTCTCCACTCCCTCACTAGAGAAAACTACAACTTGCGGTCCAAAAGCCTCCTCTCTCCGAAAATCTTCAAATATACTCAAAGCCCAATTCCAAGAAAAGATAAAAAAGTCCGCTTTACTACACTTTCTTGTTTACTCGATGCTTCACACTGGTTTCCACAGTAACACAATTTCATAAGCAATTTGGGTTATTTGTCTAGTTGCACTTTTGGCCTTTTGCGTTTCTTGAAATTTATCCTCTTTTTTTTTTTTTTTTTTTTTTGGTTTCATTTTCTTGATTTTTTTTGGGAAGATGACTATCCTCATTGAGCAGCCTGAGTTTGGTTTGCAAGTAGAGGAGAAACAAATCCCATACGATACCAATGATCTTATTTTGGATGGTGGATTTTTGGTACCAAAGTAATTGTCTTGTGACGGTGGATTTGAAGTGCCAGAAATCAATTCCTTTGACCAATTATTTAGGCTTGTAGCTGGATTTTCATTTTATAGCTGGTGTTTCTTACCTTCATTTGGCTCGCTCTAGTGCCGTCTTCTGTTCGATCTAGGTAAGTTCCGAATCTTTCTTGTATTACATCTTTATTGAGTGATTGAATTGTTAAATCTCTTATGTGATTTTAAGGATTTGCTTGAGTTTCGCAATCAAATATCCACCAATGTGTGTGGTGTTTTAATTTGGGAAAGTACTAAAAATAGTGAAATAGATTAAAATGACACTTACATGGGTTAATTTCCAATTCTTAATTTTGGTTGGAATACTGTTATTGTTTGTTTGACTATTCTAAGTTCAACTGCATTTTTTAGTTTGAAACTGGCTACAGCAAATAAAATTCCCATGTGAAGCCATTTTTGAGTTATGCGAATTTTACTCATAATCTTAAACTTAGTATAAACTTGGTAGATCTTACGCAAGGCTATTAGGAGAATTAAACAATCCAATTGTTACTGAATATGTCTATGCATGAAGTTACAAAAAGTGTTAGGTATTACTATTATATTGGTCCCAGTAAGTAATCCCTGATTTATAATCCTTTATCTCAATGTTTTCTCTTCACATTTCAGCCATTCATTTTAGATAGCAATAATTATTGGATAAGTAATTCGTATAATAGCCAAGATTTGTAAGTTCAACAACCAATGATAAACTAAAATCCATGATGCAAAACAACAGTAAGAATTAAGGCCTTTCTCCTCCAGGTTGTCTGATCGATGGAAATTTTGATTTTTTTGTTAATAGTAACGCATTAGACCAAATACATTTCATGGCCTTGTCCAGCAACTGTTCCTGTAAGATTGCACAAAGGTTGGTTAGGCGGGATTAATTTTAAATAATAGTGGCTATGAGTACGGTTTCTGTGGCATGGTCACGATATGTAAATCCCAATTCGGGTGTGCATTTCATGTGACCCGATCATAATTTCGAATAATAATAAAATAAACATGTTGTAAATCGCGGGTGCATTTCATGTTACACGATTCACAATGTGTACAAAAACAGACGAGCGCGCGCCATCGCGACTCATTCAAATAAATAAATCCCGATAGTGGTTAAATAATTAATTAAAAGCGATAGAAGGTTAAAAATGCACAATAGGTTTTAAACATGTGAATAATTAGATAATTAAGCCAATTATTAATATTTAAGTGATCGTGCTAGAACCACGGAATCTGGGAATGCCTAACACATTTTCCTGTGTTAACAGAATTCCTTACCTAGTTTTTCTGGTTTCGCAGACTTTTAAATGAAGTCAATTTTTCTCAATTTGGGATTTAAAATAAACCGGTGACTTGGGACACCAAATAAATTATTCCAAATGACGACTCTGAAAATAAATAAATAATCCCATTTCAATTAATGTCATTTTAATTGGAAAATCTCCCTTATGCCCCCCTCAGGTAAAAAGGAGGTGTGACAGTTTTGCTGCTGTGAGACTCTGTCTAAAGTCTGAGGGTGTAACATACACCCCCTCTTATGGACTCAGTGTCCTCGCTGAGGTTTGCCCCACCGCATGTGATTTGCCTAGACTCAACACTAAGGTTTGCTCCACCTAACCGTGATTTGCCTAAACTCAGTTGAACTCTAACCCACCATTGGCATGACTGACACACCAGTGGCTCTGATACCATCTGTAACAGCCCAGCCCGCTAGTGATATTGTTCGTTCTAGACCTAGGCCCTCACGAGTTTAAAATGCGTCACTAGGTTCTAGGGCTTGTTAACTTATATATCCAGCATATCTCTTGTGTTGTGCCGATGTGAGACTATGTCTAAAGTCTGGGGTGTTACATGGAGACCCTATGTTGGAAAAGAGACTAGGGAGTGGAGACCTTATGTCTAAAAATCATCAACTAGGGAGTGGAGACATTATATTGGAAAAAAGACTAGAGAGTGGAGAACTTATGTCTAAAAATCATCAACTAGGGAGTGAAGACCCTATGTTAGAAAAACGACTAGGGAGTGGAGACCCTATGTCTAAAAATCATCAATTAGGGAGTGCAGACCCTATGTTGGAAAGACAACTAGGGAGTGGAGACTATATGTCTAAAAATCATCAACTAGGGAGTGGAGACCCTATGTTGGAAAAACGACTAGGGAGTGAAGACCCTATGTCTAAAAATCATCAACTAGGGAGTGGAGACCCTATGTTGAAAAAACGACTAGGGAGTAGAGACCCTATATTGGAAAATGCAGCCAGGGATTGGAGACCCTATACTACCTTGATTTTGATTTTTTTTTTCTTTTCATTCTTTTCATCATTTTTCCTTTTTTTATGAAGAGAATGAGTAAAATGCAGGAAAGAATTTGGAGAAGACTTCTCTTTTTGGAGTGATTATTGCTGCAGAGCTACTTTAGTCTCCGCGCGATTTCTTTTGGTTGCACCTGCTTCTTGCAAGGTTGCTTTGGATTGCACATGTTTCCTGTTTTTCATACAAAGAACAATTTATTAGTTCAAAACGGTAGTTGGTTTTGATGCCTTGATTGTTTTAGTCACTTGATCTCGGCCCATCTTCTTTGATGATATTTCAACTGTAGCCGGTTGTTCCGTGAAGACCAATTTCATTTCTAGCCTTAGAAAACCTTTGGCTTTTCCAAACCTTTCCATGACGGTTGGTCACGTGGGACCTAATCTTTTCAACTTCATTTTGCCTTTGTAGGCTTTCACTTCTTTCTTCTAAATTTAACTTCAGAGCATTACGGAACCTTTGGCTTTTTAAAATTTGCCAAGACGGTTAGTCACATGGGACTCAACCTTTTTGACTTCATTTTTCCTTTATAGGCACTTTAATTTGATTTTCTTCCTTCGAGAATTTCCGATTTCAAAGCATCGGCCGCCATGGCTAGTCGGAGTCGACTCAATGCACCTGCCGAGGCTGGGTTCCTTCTTGAATATTGGCTTGTATCAGACAAAAGCCCTTTAAATCAATCTTGCCATCCCTTCTTTGTCTTAGTCTCAGAGTTAGACCGTAACGGATTCAAAGAAAAACAATCAATGGAATGGACAAATGAATTTAGACGAGAGGTATCTCTTTTGGGGAAAAGAAAGAAGGACATTATCTAGAGTGCATGCGAACTTCAATGAACATGACATACCTCTTGGACTAGATGCCTGATCTGTTTAAACCGTCAAACTTTTAGAAATTCATCACAAGTTTCACCTCAAAATCGAGAAACTTTGCCAAGACTCTGTCGATGTCGATGGGTGTGAGGATCCTCTCTTCGATCTGTGGTGCCCTTTGCGGGTTTTCACTAGTTGAGCTCTCTCATTTCTCTTCTCGTCGTCGCCTTATAGTGCTCTTTGTGAGTTTTCACTAACAAGACTCTCATTTTTAATTTCTCTGCTTATCATCGCCTTATGGTGCCCGTGAGGATTTTCACCGATAAGACTCTCATTTTATTTCTCTTATTTTGATTGCATCGGATCCAAGTGGCTGTATTCTCCAATCCTTGAACATTCTCATTAATTGATCAGAAGGACTTGAAAAGGATTTGGGTAAAAAGGATTTGGATTGAGTTACAACTTTGGAACTTTTCAAGCGAAATCATCGCCGAGCCATTAGAGCGTCTGCTCCAGTTTCAACCTTTGGGGAAATGTAAATTTTTATTTTGGTGTGACTAAACCCCAGAGAGAGGATGACTACGTATCTTTCAGAATCAAGTCGAACGTAGTTCTAGCAACTTTGTTTTTTATTTTCTTTTGTTTTTCTCTTTCTTTCTTTTTTTTTCATTCATTTTCATCATTTTCTCTTCTTTTCTTTCTTTCTTTCTTTTTTAATAACTTCTAGGTTCCAAAAAGGTTAATCAAAGAAAAGGGAATCGACTCAAAGGTTTTTCAAGGGTTGGGTGTTTGGGTAGCGAGAATGAAAACCTTCGTCATCCCAACCGGAGAGTATTAAAGTTATGTAAAGGGGTCAAACATAATACCTTTTGAACGCATCTGCATTGACAGCTGTTTCGGGGTCATTTCCTTCGATATACCCCAAATACAGTGCTTCTCTCGGCAACACTTTTCTTATAATGTAAGGACCTTTCCAATTTGGAGCAAATTTTCCTTTTGCTTCTTCATGATGCAGGAGAATACGTCACAGAATGAGTTTCCCCACTTCAAATTTCCTGAGCCGCACTTTCTTGTTATAGGCACGGGCTATTCTTTGTTGGTACAACTGTCCGGGGAAAACTACGGCCATTCGCTTTTCATCAATCATGGTTAATTGTTCCAAAAGGGGTTTGACCCATTCCCCGTCCTCGATCTCGATTTCAAACAATAATCCGAAGAGAGGGTATCTCAACTTCTGCAGTTATTATGGCTTTAGTGCCATAAACCAACAAGTAAGGCGTAACCCCAACTGATGTGCGCACGGTTGTGTGATATCCTAGTAATGCAAAAGACAGCTTTTCATGCCATTGTCTAGAACTTTGAATCATTTTCCTGAGGATCTTCTTGATATTCTTGTTTGCAGCTTCAACAACGCCATTAGCCTTGGGCCGATAAGGGGTAGAGTTACGATGCGTAATATTGAATTGCTCGCACACCTCCCTCATCAAGTGGTTGTTCAGATTTGCAGCATTCTCTGTAATGATAGTTTTAGGAATACCAAAATGACAAATAATGTTGGAATGCACAAAGTCCATCACTTCCTTCTTAGTGACGACTTTGAAAGTGACTGCTTCAACCCACTTTGTGAAATAATCAATGTCAACTAGGATGAATCTGTGCCCATTTGAAGCTTTCGGCTCGATTGACCCAATGACATCCATGCCCCAGGCAACGAACAACCAAGGTGCTGATATAAGATGTAACTCTGAAGGTGGTGCATGAATCAGGTCACCGTGTATCTGACACTGATGGCACTTCCGGACAAAACTGAAGCAATCCTTTTCTATGGTTATCCAATAATAACCCGCCTGCATAATTTTCTTTGCAAGGACATATCCATTTATGTGGGGCCCACATACTCTCGAATGCACTTCGTTCATGATCTTTTCAGCTTCTTTGGCATCTACACACCTCAAAAGATTCAGATCTGGAGTTCTTTTGTACAAGACTTCTCCGCTCAAAAAGAAACTGTTGGCAAGCCTTCTGATAGTTCTCTTTTGATCTCCATGCAGGTGATGTAGACAATGTCAAACTCAGTGAGCAGGATTTGCCATTTTTCTAACCTTCCTGTCGGCATTGATTTTTGGAATATGTACTTTAAAGGATCTATTCTTGTTATGAGATCTGTGGTGTAGGCCAAAAGATAGTGTCTAAGCTTTTGGGCGACCCAAATTAGGGCGTAACAAGTTCTTTCCAATAAAGTGTACTTGGCTTCATAACTAGTGAACTTTTTGCTCAGATAGTATATGGCTTGATCTCTCTTCCCAATCACATCATGTTGCCCTAGGACACAACCGAAAGAATTTTCCAGGACTGTTAGGTACAAGAACAATAGTCTCCCAGGCTCAGGTGGAACCAACACTGGCATATTCGATAGATATTCTTGATTTTTTTGAAAGCTTCTTGAAACTCATCCCTCCATCTGATTGCCACATCTTTCTTCAACAGCTTAAATATGGGCTCACACGTGGTAGTCAGTTGAGCAATGAACCTGCTGATGTAATTCAATCTTCCTAACAGACTCATGACCTCTTTCTTGGTTCTCCAAATGCACATTTAGTTGGATTCAATTTCAAGTCATACATGCAAAAACGCTCAAAGAACTTTCTTAGATCTCGCAAATGGTCTTCCTGCATTCTAAATTTAATGATTACATCATCCACATACACTCAATTTTCTGGTGCATCATGTCTTGGAAGATGACAGTCATAGCTCTCATGTAGGTTGCCCCAGCATATTTCAAACCAAATGGCATGACCCAGTAACAGTAAGTGCCCCAAGGTGTGGTGAAACCCATTTTTTCTATGTCTTATTCATCCATCAGAACCTGGTGGTACCCAACATAACAATCCACGAAAGACTGATTCATGTTTGGCACAATTGTCGATAAGAATGTGGATGTTTGGAAATGCAAAGTTGTCCTTGGGGCTTGCCTTGTTAAAATCCCGATAATCAATGCGCACTTGGGTTTTCCCGTCTTTCTTTGGCACTAGAACCACATTAGCCAACCATGTGGTGTATCTAACACTCGGATCACACCAGCTTTCAATTGTTTAGTGACTTCTTCTTTGATCTTATTACTGATGTTTATTTTAAACTTTCTTTGCTTTTGTTGGACAGGTGGATAACCGTGATAAGTTGGAAATTTATGTACCGCCAGATCAACACTCAACCTTAGCATATCATCATAGGACCATGCAAACATATCCTTGAATTCAAACAAAAGTTGGATCAATGCATCTCTAGTTCTTTCATCAACGTGAATGCTTATCATGGTTTCTCGGACCTCTTCTGGACTACCCAAATTAACTGTCTCGGTTTTATTTAAGTTTGGCTTAGGCTTATTCTCAAATTGTTCTAGTTCTCGATTTATTTCCTTAAAAGTCTCATCTTCGTCATATTCAGGTTCTTGATTCATTATTTCACAGTTAGACAACATTTAAGGATCTGGGCATAAAGTCTGCAAGCATGTCATATTATTTAAGTTCGCATTATTAGAACTGAAAAGAAAAAGATAAGAAAAATAGCTAAATCAAAATAAAGAAAAAGGAGACATCCATTGACGATGAAATATTGATTTCATTTCATTGAAGATAAGAGGGTTTACATCGAAATCAAAAGACAATAAAATAATAACATTCGAGTTACACCCTTAAATAACTCGTAATGTAGAAAAGATGGCAAGACTGGACTACAGGGATTCCTGCCTGACAGAGAATGGGGTAGCCTTCCAATTTTGAAGCTTGGCATTTGGTCCCATGTACAACACCTCAGCAGTGCTCGTGCCTTCCCCTGGCTGGACCATGTGGGATTCATACAACATTTGTTTCATGGCTTAACAAATATCCTCAATCTCTTCGGTCGTGAAGGCCTCTTCTTCTTCTTCTTCTTCTTCTTCTTCTTCTTCATACTTGGGTTTAACAAATGACTTGGCGAGATGAGGAACTGGCTGAGGCAGGACCCAACCATTTTTTTTGCGCTCATCAGCCCATTTTATGTCGGCATTTGTAGCTTGAAAACCTATGCCGAAGAACTTCTCATTGGCGGTCGAAGTGATGGGCTCTGTGATGCCTTATAGAGATACCCCGAGCCCCTTTTCGGTCTTGTACCCATATTTAATCATTTCACTGGTGACCATGACCGATGCATTAGATAAGCAAGGTTGAGGGAACCTGTCCCCTTCTTCACATTGGTCGGCGACCACAATTTCGAAGGCTTGATAGACAATGTGCTCACTGCCTTCTCTAGCTTCGAGACACGGGACTGAAGGATCCCTGCAAATGGACTGTTCATCCTCCCCATGTACAATAATTTCTTGGTTTTCCTACTCAAATTTGACCATTTGATAGAGAGTGGAGGGCACAACCCCTGCAGCGTGAATCCATGGTCTTCCCAGGAGAAAATTATATGAAGTATCCATGTCCAGAACCTGGAAAGTCACTTCGAAATCCACAGGGCCAATGGTCAAAATCAAATCAATTTCCCCTATTGTGTCTCGGTTGACACCATCAAAAGCGCGTGCATATACATTGTTTGGTCAAATTCTTTCTGTTCCAATTTCCATCATCTGGAGCACTGAGAGAGGGCAAATGTTAACCCCGGAACTGCTATTTAGCATGACTCTCTTCACATAATAACCTTCACATTTGATAGTCAAGTGAACGACTTTGTTGTGGGCGGCTCCCTCTAGGGGCAAGTCATCGCAGCTGAAAGAAATCCTGTTGACTTCTGCTTCTTCAACTCTCAAAGCTTCTTGGGTGGAAAACCTTTCTCCTTGTTCAGCTTTGATTTCTTTAACTCTTTTGGGTTGTGGTACTTCCCAGATTGGTTCATTTCGTTCACCTCTCCTATAATCTCTTTCCCCTTGTAAGTAACTATTGTTTTGTTATAATTCTAGGGGACTGTTGTGAGGTCTCTCATAGGGCGCTGTGGTGCGCAGATGATAACCACGAGCTCAGTCAGCCTTGGTGGAATTACCGGTTCCCGCGCCACATAAGTCTTTTTTGGCACATACAACTTTGGCATATTTAGCATGGCTTTCCTTTGCTCAAATATTTTGGGAGTGTTTAACATGAGCTGCTCTTTCCTTGGGGCCCTAGTAATATAGAGAATTGCGTCCTTAGCAGGTGTTTTCCCTGTTTTTGTTTCCACAACTTTTTCTACAACTTGAGGAATTATAGTTATTTTCTTCTCATTTCTGGCTTGTTCTGTCGCGCTTTAGGTCTTGCCTCTGAATTGGCAATAATGATGATAGCTTTCAAGGCGAGATCCAACTCTTTAGCATCACAAACCATTCCAATGATCGAGTCGTTATTGTGAGGCCGATAATGGATTGTTAGTCACATTGGGGACTTGCTCGTCCCTCAGCACCACTCATTTTTGTTCTATCAAATTCTCAACTGCCCTCTTGAGAGTCCAACAATCCTCCATATAATTGACCCTCTGCCCCAGAATGATAGGCACACCTGGTACCGGGCCATTATGATGGAGATTTCACATTTTGCAGGTTTGGAAGCAGAGGTTGCAATAGACCCATCTAGATTAATTTCAGAAACAGGCTAGAGTAGGACTCACCAATAGGGGTGAAGTTATTTTTTTTGGAAGGCTCAAGCGGGCGTGTATTATGCTGGTAGTCGTTTTGTGGTGGACGAGAGTTATATGGAGCTTGGTGAGGATGGTTATTTCTGGGAGGTGGAGCTCAGTTTTAGTTGTAGTGCTGTTGCGGCCGCGTATAGGGTTGGACATTCATCACCGCATAGTGAGGCAGTGCCACGACATATGCTGCATCTTGATGAGGGGTAGTAGTGTTGTGGGGTTCTGGAAGGTAGGTAAGTGTGATCACGAGATCGACGAGGGCCTCGAACCTGAAGCCATCATGGCTCCTTCTTCCCTCTTCTTTCGATTTTCTAAACCTCCCGAGCCATTTTGGATGGCTTAGGAGGTGGCTCTCAAACTAGATTGACTTATGATTCGACCAAGTTTCAAGCTATTTTCTACAATTTCTTCGATTTTTATAGCCTCTGCAAAAAGGTTTGCCCATGACAGACATCATGTTCTGAAAGTAATCGACCTCTTGGGCCTGCAAGAAAACATTGACCATTTTTGTCTCATCCATAGGCGGTTTCACTCTAGCTGCTTGCTCATGCCACTTGATAGCGTATTCATGGAAACTTTCCGTAGTTTTCTTCTTGAAATTGGTCAGGGAATTCCTATCTGTAGATATATCAATATTGTATGGAAATTGCCTGACGAAAACTCGGGCCAAGTCGTCCCATATATGCCAATGGGAAATATCCTGGTCCATGTACCATTCTAACGCAATTCCCGTCAAGCTCTCCTAGAAATAGGCCATCAAAAGCTCTTCTTTTCTACCTGCCCCTCTCAGCTGATTGCAATATCGTTTCAAATGAGTGATCGAGTCTCTGTGCCCGTCGTATTTTTCAAATTTTGGCATTTCAAAGCCAACGGGCAAATGAACATGAGGAAACATGCACAGATTGGAGTACGAGACACTCTTTTGGCCACTCAGGCCTTGCATGTTCTTAAGACTTTGTTTGAGGCTTTTCATCTTCCGAGCCATTTCTTCTTGCTCGGGGTTTCTTGCAGTTCTTTCCTATTCCATTGGAGACTCATATTGCGGTTGCTGAGGGTAAGAGTTTGGGGTGACATGAGCCGTGTCTAGTTGAAATTGCGGGACATGAAAAGTGAAAGTTGGAGACTCGAAGTATGGCCTGGCATTGTTGGCTGTGCCGTAGTAGAGACTGGTGGTGCAGTTGTTAATACCCAATTGTTGATACCAAATTTTTCATTATATATTTTAATACATATATATATACTTTCAAAATAGCATATATGCAGTTATAAGCATACATAAGCATTTTATAATTTTTTATAATTCTTAAAAGCTCCAAATTGATTTATTTCTTCCCTTTTTATTTATAAAACTTCCAATAATTATCCTTCAAATTATTTTTGTGGTAATTTAGTCATCTAAATTCTTTATTTATGCCAAAATATTATTTAAATATTTTTAATGCATTTTTTTAATTGCATTTATATTTTTTAGGCTAAATTACATATCCTTGGAATAATAGCCATACTAATGCATAATTACGTTATTGATGCATAAAATAATCTCTTATATTTTTAAAATGTTAATAAATCATTTTAGTACACGAAAATATTTTTTAGAAATCATTTATTATTTTTATAAATTATATAGGATTAAAAGTGGCTATTTAAAACCTAGCCTATTTTTATTTCAATTTCAGCCTTAAGTCTAACCCAATACCCAGCCCAACTTTTAAATCTAACCTACCCAGGTCAAATACCTATTTGGCCAACCCAATACTCGGCCAAATCCTAGCCGTTGATCATTTTGATCAACGGTCCAGGTTTCCCTTTTCCATAATTAAACTTACCTATACCCCAAAACCCTAATCATTTTACCACCCTTCCCCCGTCGTCACCTAATCATCTCTACTCTCAAACGCTCTCAACCTAACCCTAATCCAATCCCACTGGCCTTCATCTACGGCTCTCTCCGGTGGTTTCTCACAACCTCCCAGGCCTCTAATGGCCTCTCTCACATTATTCTTGCCATCTCCAGGGCCCTCAAGGGACCAGGGCTAGTGACTTGCATCTATGGCTCCTCCCTCGCCTGTTTCAGGCCATTCCAGTGTGATTCCGAGTAGGATCGTCCTATATTGACTACGATCTATGCATTTCTCAGTATGTTTCTTCATCTTTGTGTCATTCTCTTCGAAACCCTAATTTCTTTTTCTAAACCTCTTAGATATGAGGTGATTTGGGTTTGTTTTATGTGAGTTTTACAACAACCTTAAGATTCTTTACAAGAATCGTATGATTTTCAAGTGATTTTCATCTTTTCCTAAAATTAGGGTTTCAGGAATTTTTTTTTAAAATTTTTTTGATGATTTTTTGTGTTTAATCTTCTGCTTCTCATGTATTTTGGCTGATTTTATGAGTCTGCTACAACCTTAACTCGCTTGTACCAAAAGCCCTAATTTTTGGTTCTTCATTTGGTTTCTGAGTACTAGTACATCTGATTGTGTTCTTGCTTTGGGTTCTTGTGATTTCTCGTGATTTTCTTGTCCTAATATGCTTCTACTGAATTTCTTAGTTTGAACTTTCATTGATTCTTTGTGCTTGTGTTCGTCTTGACTATTCATATCAAGACCTGTATCTTTCTCATTGAATTAGTGTTGTTTAACTTTTTGTCTTGTTAAAGTTATATGTCGATTCCTGACTATTCATGTTTAACCTTATTTTATATGCTAAACATGCTGACTCTTTCATGACTTTCTTTTTGATTGAATCCTTGAATATTCTAAACTCCTTATTTCTTGGTTTGATTTGAACGCTTTCCCTTAAACTTTCGATTCTTACCTTCCTACTCGATTTGATTGAATTGCTTGCCTTAATTATTGTTCCTTGCCTTATTTGTATTTAGCCGATTTTTACTGATTTGTTTCCTTAATTAAAACTTCTGTTCATTTACCCCTAATTACCTATTCTATACCTAAACCTTACTTGATTTTTTTCCTTAAATACTTAGCATGTTTTACCGTTGATTTAATTATCCCTTGATTAAGGGAAGAACTTGCTGATTTACATGTGACTTCCCTGATTTACTACTTAATTGATCTCTTACCTTATTTGTGGAGCTTTTGATTACTATATAAACCCCCTCTTATTTTAAGTTCTGGACAACGAATATTAGTTCAAAAATCACTACTCCTTACAATCTAAAGTTCTCTTTCTCTGCTGTTACTTGTGATGCTCACTGATCTAGCCGGCTGAAAGCCAAAGCTAGATATTGAAACTTTATTTGCTTTATATTCTGCACCCTTTCTTCAACTGGTATGTCTCTAATTAAGTTTTGAGATCCAAACCCTATGTGTTTCATTCCTGTACTAGTTCATCAGTTATAATTTCAACTTGTATTCCTATTTATTTTTTTGCTCAGCATGTCTAAACTTTGTCCTGTTCAATGCATGCTCTATACTCTGCACCTTTTCCTGCTTACTTCTTCACCTAGCATGGCCAAATTGTATGTTTAAACATGTTAAAGACATGCCAACTATTCTCTATGTCCTAACTACTCACTTATCCTAAGTGTTGTATGCAGTTTGTGACTATATGTTTCCCCTATCCCTATCCATGTACCCTACTGCGATTCTTTTGTGCCACAATCCCTTTATCCCCATGTGAAGATTTGTTTGTTAAGTGCTCTTTTCTGAATCTAGATGTTTCTTATGACCAATTGATTCTCTGTTGCTTGGTACTCTTCTTAAATTGTCTTTTACCTATTTCTGAAATTTTTTCCACTTCTGAAGTTATCTCTGTACTATTTTCAACACAAAACTATGTCAAGCACTCTCACTTTACTCTTAGAATATTAGGTTTTGCTCCTCTAATATGTGTACTGCCTTGAGACCCCTAGATCTCTCTGAACTCTAGCATGTCAGAGATGACCTTTCCACACTGCACCTAAATCAGTTATTGTTTGAGAAAAATCTAGGTGTGAGCACTGCCCGGGATCCTTGAGGTCCTTAGGGAACTCCGACACACCTAGACATGATATTGTCTATGGAACTTTGGCACTTAAGGCTATTGGAGGCTTGGAAGTCATTTGGTCATACCGCAGGCTCCATATAGATTAACATCTGTTCATTTATGTATTTTAATTCATTGGTCTGTAATAATTATTGTAAACAATATTGGGGTGATTAGTGAAAAAAGAGGTGGGTAGTTACATATCTGTCGGATGAATTGGGTAGATGCCATGCCTATAGGATTGTGTTAATGCATTTGCTATGTTTGCTTTACTTCCATAATATTAAAAACCATGCCTATAGGATCTAAATGGCTTTAATAATAGAAATCATGCCTATAGGGTTAAAATTAGCCTTATAATTAGATATCATGCCTATAGAGTATAAAATAATTGAAGTTCAGTTTTTATTACAACATGTATTCACATTCATCTTCTTAGATATCATGCCTATAAGTTCAAGAGTCAGCTTTAATAACTAGATACCACGCTTATAGGGATTAAAATCGGCTTTAATAGAGATCATGCCTATAGAACTTAAAATCAGTTTAGTTAAGCAAATCAGTTTAATTCATGTTAGTTCATTCTGAATTGGTTTAATCAATTGTCCGGTTCTCTAAATGAGTTTTCAAACATTGCCTTAAATTAATACCGCTAGAAAACATGTCTATAGGATCTCAAGTTGTTCGTTTTAAAACTGTTCACTGTTTTACTCCATTACTAATCAATGTAGATATCATGCTCTTAGGACACCATTGTTATGCGCTTGCCGCTTAGGCAAGCCTCTAGGGCGATTTAAATTCTGCAACTATGAAACTATGCTTTGTTATTTTAAATTGTTCAGATTTAATAGGTCTAAATCAGTAGGCAAGCTAAATAGAGTTTTTACACTTTGTCCTAATTCAATACTTATAATCCCTGCTCATCTAGATATCATGTTCTAGGATTTTCTCTGAAATACCTGACTGTTATTTGAAGACGTGCATTTATTTGTTGTATTTGTGGAGGTGACTGTGAGCCACTAATTTGTTCTCTTTAAATGCGGTCTTAATTGTTCTTGATTGATGCCTAGACTCTTATCCTTTAGAACCTTAGGATGGTCTAGAACTGTCCAAAAGTAGAGGTCCTAAAATACTCCCTGGGCCACAAGGAAGGGACGTGTAGTGCACTCATCGGACATCTGTCAAGGTTATTAGAACACTTTAGGCTATGACCAAGGGGAGAGAAATGGGTAGTAAGGATATGATGACTATGCGCTAATGTCACGTGTAGCCCCTCATTGAGAAGTGTTTACCGGGCATTGTGTGGGGTGATCCTGTAGGCTAACTAACCTAGGACCCCTCTTTCCCAATTCCCGATATTTAAACTTTACGTTTCTATATGTATGTAACTTGTTCAAGTCTTTTCCTTTTTTTATCTCATTACTTGAGTCATACAATGTCCAAAACATGCCTTTATTTTTTAATATGTGTTTAAACTATTTATTTGTTAAAAGGACTAATTCATAGGTATAAGTTCGACCGTGACCCACCGTTGTGGATCGCGAGGGGTGCCTAACACCTTCCCCTCAAGGTTATTTCGAGCAATTACCCTAAAATCTCTGGTAATGCAAACTAGTCTAAGAGTTAATCACTCTAGGTGCCTTAACGCACCATAATCCGTTAGATGACGACTCTTCAATAACCCAAATTCCCAAAAGGAAATGAGTTATTACCCCTATGAATGTCGAAACCCAGACTTCTTTCTCTCCGCGGAGTGGAAAAAAGGGAGCGCTACAGCATGGCGACTCTGCTGGTGATATTTTAGGCTCTTACCATAACGAACTTATCTTTTGTGAATTAGTCCAAGCATGCCTTATCCCGTACCCTTTCCCCTTATTTAAATTTAACTGCCTATTTTAAGCATTTATGATTCTTTTATTCCTGAAACTGACTTGTCTCTTTGTTTCCTTTTTCTGTAACTGTCTTTCAATTATTTAAATATTGCATTTATTTTTCTTACGTGCAAATACTTGACTACATGCTATTTATTGCTGTATAAATCATGCTCCGCATCATATTCTACTCGTGCGTATTAAATCCAATAGTCACGCCTGATAAGTGGTTGCGCTCTTCCTATTTATTACCCTTAAATTCGGAAAGGCTTATTTGCGGTAAAATTAATCGATCATCGGTACAGTCGATGGTTCCGTGCCTTTCCCCCTCAAGTTGTCCGCTTGAGGGTACCAATCTAAACCCCCAAAGTAACCTTACTCTGATCGAAATTGTGCATGCATCATGGTCAAACCTAGTCAGATCAATATGTTGTCTACATAATGATCCTTTAAGATGAGCCTTATCCAAAAGTCCACCGGGGTTTCCATAATCCCAACGGATACAACCACGTTCTGTGCATTAATTTGGAGAACTAAATGCCAATATGGTAATCATGAATGTATAAATAGTCGAGTCTGGTGGGGGAAGAAAGGCCTAACCCTTTTGTTTTGCAGAAAATGAAGCACGAGGTACCCAGATTCGATATGGTGAGCAACATTCCACCATTGCTTCAAGATTGGTGGGAGGACCTTTACTCAAGTGACAAGAAACATGTGAGACATTACCTGGGTAACTTGCCTTCTCTACTAGACATTGAGCCAAACAAAAAGTTGATCGAGGTTGCCACTTTATTCTGGGATAGTGTTCCGTTTCTGCATCATAGAAATGATACCACTTCTAGAAGAAATTGGAGGGCTTGCGGGATTGACTTGGAATAGCCCCGGGTTATTAGTGCCGGAGAACCATACTGGTACAGGGTTTTTAAAGATGATGGGGCTGAAGAAACATGCTGACTTGGTATGCTTGAAGGAATCTTACATACCCTTCGAATATCTATATGAGAGGTATGGCCATAGCAAGTCCTACCGTACCTACCATGATGAGCTCTCTCTCACTTCTTTGGGCCACATCAACGGCAGAGTGTTTGTGTTCATTGTATGCTTCTTGGGCTTGATAGTGTTCCCAATGAAAAAGAAAAGAATCCACACTTGGTTGGCCATGGTCGCCAAGACTCTGATAGAAGGGATCAATGGACATACATACACCATGGTCCCCATGATCATAGCCGAAATCTACAGGGCTCTTGAACGCTATCAAATAGGGGTCCAACATTTCGAGGGTTGTAACCTACTGCTGCAGTTGTAGTTATTAGAACATCTTCAAAGGGGCCGGTATCACCAAGAATTTCCGCGAAGGGCTTGGAATGACCATATTGCCTTCCATCACCCCAAGCGGATGACCTACATTCCGGATAGGTTTGCTTAGCCAGAAAGTGCCAAAGAGTAGGTGGAGTTCTTCGACAATCTGACTAAGGAGAAAGTACAATGGATGGTTTAATGGTTCCCAACAGATGAATTCATCATCAGATCCAGGGACGCCCCACACCTGGTGCTGATCGGTTTGAGAGGGATATACCCTTATGTCCCTATCCAAGCTATGAAGCAAGCAGGTAGGAAATAGGTTGTACCAAGGGTTGCCAAGATGAGTCATTTTAGAGCATACTTCCAAGATGATGGCGTCCCTTACAAGTGCCAAGCTCAGCACATGTGGCACTGCAAGATCATTGTTGAAAAGAACACCGTCGAGCCCGATAGGTATCATGCAGGGTGCGAACTTCTCTAACCGACGTGGTTAGAAGACAATCTGAAGGGAATGGTGATGCCAGGAGCCGGTCGAGGGAATAGAATCATAGATGAAGAAGCTAAAGCTCAGGTCAAATACAATAGGCTGCGTAAGAGGGTCGACAACTCTGAGAATGAGCACCGGGAAACACATGAGAGGAATGTGAGGTTGATCAAAGAATGGAAAGAAATGGCAGTCACTTCCAACAGGAAACTGGAATATCTAGAGCGAGGAATAGTGGAGCTGGAAGGTAAAGTCATAATGAGGATCGAGGATTGCTAGAATGCCGAAGGAGTTGAAGGAGGACATCTGGCCAGAGCCTACTTGCTACTGGGTCTGTGCGAGCTGGCGGGCCTGTATGATGGAGTTATGAAGATCGAATCTGGGGAAGGTCCTTCTAGGACCAAATTGGATAGATTTATTTGCTTTCTTAAAATGTAATAAGACCAAGTGCCAGTAGTGACTTATTTTTTTCTATTATCTTAGTGTCGTTTGGGATTCGTCTATTTTTACATTATGAAATGAAGCATTTATTGGCATCTAAAGTTCTCCAAATCTATTTGTTGCTAGGCCTACCTCGGGCACAATGAGACTCCCAAATTAAGAAACGAATTTACATTTCTGCAATACGTGTTTAAATAAAACAAATATTTCAGAACCCTCACTGACTTGTTACCTTTTTGTTTTCTTTATTTGATTATTTCCATTTCCTTAGGTTGGTTCACTCATATTGGCCTCATCAGCATACCATACTAGATCTAGAGGCCCTCTACCTTCTCCTCCTCCAAGCAATACAAAAGGCAGAGGAAAAGCAAAAAAAGACGACTTAAGTGGTATTCGAAAGGAAAATGTTGAGAATGTAGAAACTTCAGATGGATGGAGTAGTCCGGCACCAAATGACCTAGTCTTGAGATTGGAACAAAAGATATTGAAATTGCAAGGAGAACTTGAGCAGGTTTGCAACTTGGCAAACTTCTCACTCACCCTGAATGTCCCCGACATCAACCAACAGAACACAAAGAACACGACACCTCCCCAAAACACACAAAACCAACATCCATAAATCCTCCCGCACCAAATCAATATGCAACTCCACCCCAAAATCTCAATCCATTGCCAATACCAAATCCGCCACAACATCACCATCAACTAATTCAGTACCCACCAACCACCACTTACCATACTCCCCAAAACACACCACAACCTATCCCCGATCCTCAAAACTCCACCAATGACCATCATTACACCCAAGTCCCTCGCACCCATCAAAGCAACCCTATATATGTGGAAACTGTACCTCACTCTATCCAACCAATCTCTTATAGACCGAAATCCTCTGAGAAGGACCTGCTCATTAAAAACATGGTTGAAGAACTCAAAAAGTTGACGAATAGAGTTTAGGGCATCGAAGGCGACAAATGAATAGAAGGCTTGAACTATGAGGACTTATGCATACAACCAGATGTAGAACTACCAGAAGGATACAAACTCCCCAAGTTCAAGATGTTTGATGGCGTAGGTGATCCCAATGTTCATTTGAAGACTTATTGTGACAAGCTTGTTGGAGTCGGGAAAAATGAAAAGATCCGGATGAAACTCTTTATGAGGAGTCTTATTAGAGATGCTTTGTCTTGGTACATTAGCCAGGATCCCGACAAATGGTCCAGTTGGGTAAGTATGGCGTCCGATTTTATAGACCGGTTCAGGTTTAACACAGAAAATGCATCAGATATTTTCTACATCCAGAACCTCAAGAAGAAAACCACCAAGACATTCCGCGCGTACGCTACCCATTGGATATCGAAAGTGGCCAAAGTTAGGCCATCTTTGGATGAGGGATAGATGAATAAGTTCTTCGTCAGAGCGCAGGATCCATAGTACTATGAAAGGTTGATGATTATTGAGAATCATAAGTTCTACGATATCATCAAACTCGGGGAAAGAATTGAAGAAGGAATCAAAAGCGGGATGGTAACAAACTTTGAGGCACTACAGGCCAACAATAAGGTATTGCAATCAGGCGGCATATCAAAGAAGAAAGATGTTGGGATAGTAATGGTGGCTTAAGGCCCGAAATCTCCATACACATACCAAACACCTCCACTTGCATATCAAATACCTCTACCAACATATCAAACACCTCCACCCACATATCAAACACCCTCACCCGTATACTATGAAAGGTTGATGATTATTGAAAATCATAAGTTCTCCGATATCATCAAACTCGGGGAAAGAAACGAAGAAGGAATCAAAAGTGGGATGGTAATAAACTTTGAGGCACTACATGCCACGAATAAGGTATTGCAATCAGGCGACATATCAAAGAATAAAGATGTTAAGACAGTAATGGTGGCTCAAGGCTCGAAATCTCCATACACATACCAAACACCTTGACTTACATATCAAACACCTCCACCCATATAACACCCCCACCCGCATACCAAGCAATGCCACCCATATATCAACCCTCATCTCCCAAATACTCCCAACTAGCCATTGTCCATCACACCTATAACTCCCAACTATCCCACTTCTAATCACCACCAACTCGCCAAAATTATCCAAGACCAAGACCCAACTTCAACCGCAATCCACCAGATAATACACCACCATTGCTGAGCCCATCGACCAGTTGTATGAAAGGTTTAAAGCCGTGGGTTACATCACTCTTGTTCTCGCTGTGGCATTAGAAAATCCATCCCAATGGGTCAATCCAAATAAAACCTATGCGTACCATTCTGGTATGAAGGGGCACACCACTGATGAGTGTCGAATATTGAAGGATAAGATCCAGACACTAATTGACAACAAGGTCATACAGGTGAAGGAAGCCGCACCTAATTCCGCAACAACCCCCTTCCTAATCATAGAGGTGGTGGAGTACATGTGATAGAGACGAACGAAGAATGGGACCCTTAGGAGTCAGTTGGGCTTATTTGAGAAGGCGATGACTTTAAAGTTGCAGTCATACTTACTCCTATTGTGGTATAGGCTCAGTCACCAATCGGGGTTGGGGTAACTGTATTAGTTCCATTTGAGGTAGAGGTGGCCCCGCCTGTGGCAACCCCTTTCCATTTGAAGTATAAATGGTCACACCTTTCATAGTAACAATATCAACCACACCTCCTTTCAACTCAAAAGCAAAACCCTGGGATTACGTTGCCGAAGCTCGGCGAAAAGGGAAGGCAAAGGTAAAGGAATCTGATGCTGCACAAGGAATGACTAGGACTGGAAGAGTCTATACACAACATTTGGGAGGATCAAGTAAGGATGCCACTACCAGACAGCCTATCATTGAGATAGGGCCAGACCTATGGAGGAAAGTACAAGCAAATGAGTATTCCATCGTTGACCATTTGAACAAAACCCAGCTCAGATATCCATCCTACCACTGCTGCAAAATTTAGAGGCACATAAGAATGCTTTAATGAAGGTGTTGAGCGAGGCTTATGTATCCAATAACATCACTGGTGGAGAAATAGCCAATATGGTAGGGCAAGTATTGGAAAGTCATAAGATTATCTTCCATGAAGATGAGCTACCACCTGAGGGGTTGAATAACAATCCAGCATTGCATATTACAATACAATTTGAAGATAAATTCATTGCTAGGGTGTTGTTTGACGGAGGTTCAAGCCTCAATATTTGTCCGTTGGACGCTCTAAAAAGGTTGGACAAAGATTTTCATGAAATACAGGTAGGAAGCATGAACGTGAAAGCTTTCGATGGGTCCCAAAGGTCCACAATCGCAGAAATCAACCTTTGCTTATAGATGGGACCAACTTGGTTTGACGTCGAGTTTCAGGTGCTTGACATATCAGCCTCATATAATCTTCTGTTGGGCCGACCATGGATCTATGCCGCTGGAGCCGTGTCTTCCACACTTTATCAAGTCATGAAGTTCGAATGGAATCGTCAAGAGGTGATCATTCACGGAGATAGAAGTAACCCTATTTACACTAGTCAAATCATCCCGGCTATTGGACATAGAAGAAGGCTAGGAAGGGAAACCTATCATCACATTGAACGGGTTAATACCGCCGAGAAAGATAATGGTGGAACATTAAAATAGAAAGCATATTGTCATGGTCTAGATATGAACCCGGCAAAGGGCTTGGGAAGAATCTCCAGGGTATCACTAAACCAATACGGCTGAAAAGTCATGGTACCACCTTTGGGCTCGGATATTAGTACACTTGGAAAGAATATAATGATTGGTCGCCTCCATGGCGCAGACCGTATTACCCTCTCGAGCAACCAATGCCACACTTAGAACAAGCTTTTCACCAAGCTGATACGATATGGGGGACTGCAAAAGAGGAAGCACTAGCTGGGTTGAAGAATATATTCTTGGAGGATGAAGACATGGACTACAACACCATAATTAAGGAAGAGGAGGAAGAAGACCTCACTATCCAGACCGTAAAGAAGGGAGTTGTTCTCAGGAACTGGACCGCCATGCCATCCCGAGCCCGTCGAGTCCCTGGGTAGCTTGACAAATTTCACTTCCATATCCATTTTAGGCATTTAAGATTTCTAGTAATTTTGTTTTAAGATTTACCTGTTTCAAAATAAATGCTCGATTCGTCGAGCCGTACTTGTCTGGATGATTTTTTGATTTTAATCAAATGCATTTGCTCTTTATATTCATTACTATTTTTTACACTTTTTCTTTCTACAACGTTATTATTACTTTTCCTGATGAACCAGTGACTGTGAAATGTAATGAGGCAACGCAGTGTGAGGATAGTGATTCAGATGAAGAAGATGAGATACCCGAGGAAGTTGTTAGGGAGGTTGAAAACTTTGAGAATAAGCCTAAGTCCAACCTGGACAAAACTGAAGCAGTAAATTTGGGGGATGCCGAGACTATCAAGGAGACTCACATCAACATTCACTTGTCACCAACTGAGAAGGAAGAATACATCCATTTTCTAAAGGAATATGAGGACATTTTCGCATGGTCATATGATGACATGACCGACTTGAGCACGTCTACAGTGTCTCACACATTGCCTACTAATCCCATGTATCTGCCAGTCGAGCAGAAACTCCGAAAGTTCAAACCAGATATGAGCCTGAAAATCAAGGAGGAAGTTACCAAGCAGATCAAAGCCAAAATTCTCAGGGTGATTGAGTACCCAACTTGGTTAGCTAACATCGTGCCGGTTCCGAAGAAGGATGGGAAAGTTAAAGTATGTGTTGACTATTAGGATTTAAATTGAGCAAGTCCCAAGGACGACTTCCCACTGCCAAATATACACATCTTAATCGATAGTTGCACCAAACATGAACTCCAATCCTTTGTAGATTGCTTCGTGGGTTATCACCAAATCTGGATGGATGAAGACGATGCAGAGAAAACAACTTTAATTACACCTTGGGGGATATATTGCTACAAGATGATGCCATTCGGTCTAAAGAATGTTAGGGCTACTTACATGAGAGTAATGACAACTATCTTTCATGATATGATATATAAAGAAATAGAGGTGTATGTGGATGACGTAATTATCAAATCCAAGAGAGCTGCAGACCACATAGTGGACTTGAGAAAGTTCTTTGACAGATTAAGGAGGTACAACTTGAAACTGAACCCCTTAAAATGTGCATTCGGGGTTCCCGCAGGAAAGCTACTGGGATTCATTGTCAGACGCCGGGGAATCAAGCTGGATCCATCCAAAGTCAAGGCTATTTAAGAGTTACCACCACCTAGGAGCAAAAAGGACGTGATGAGCTTCCTAGGATGTCTCAACTATATCAGTCGCTTAATACCATAGTCCACAGTCATGTGTGAACCCATCTTCAAGATGCTGAGGAAAGACGCCAAACAAGCTGGACCGAGGATTGTCAGAAAGCTTTTGACAAGTTCAAGGAGTACCTGTCCACACCACCAATTCTGGTCCCGCCAGAACCGGGGCGACCTTTGCTACTCTATCTGTCTCTTTTACATGGAGCCTTTGGATATGCTTTGGGACAACATGGTGAGACAAGAAGAAAAGAAAAGGCCATATACTAACTGAGTAAGAAGTTCACACCTTACGAAGCACGATACTCTCTGCTGGAATGCACATGCTGTGCTTTGACCTGGACAACTTAGAAATTGAGGCACTACTTCTGTGCCTATACTACATAACTTATATCCAGGATGGACCCTTTGAATTATATATTCCAGAAACCCATGCCGACTGAAAAGTTGGCCAAATGACAGATACTGTTAAGGGAGTTCGATATCGTCTACGTAACTCAAAAGGCGATCAAAGGACAAGCATTTGTAGATCACCTTGCTGAAAATCCGGTGGGAGGAGAATATGAATCTTTGAAAACATATTTTCCTGATGAAGAAGTGTCGTTCGTAGGGGAAGACATTACCGAAACATACGATGGTTGGAGGATGTTCGAGCTTTAAATTTTAACGGAGTGGGCATTAGAGCAGTTTTGGTTTTAGAAACAGGTCCACATTATCCGGTATCTGCTAAACTCAGATTTCGTTGCACCAACAACATGGTAGAGTATGAAGCCTGCATATTAGGGCTCAACATATCAGTCGACATGAACATTCAGGAGATGTTGGTAATCGGTGATTCAGATTTGCTTTTGCACCAGGTACAGGGAGAGTGGGGTGATTCAGATTTGCTTGTGCACCAGGTACAGGGAGAGTGGGCCACCAAAAATTCCAAGATATTGCCATATTTGCACCATGTGCAGGAATTGAGAAAGAGGTTCACGAAGATAGAATTCCGACACGCGCCCAGAATTCAAAAATGAGTTCGCCAATGCATTGGCCACCTTGTCATCTATGATACAACATCCAGATAAGAATTATATTGATCCCATTCCGGTGAGGATCCATAATCAGCCAACATATTGGGCTCATGTTGAATAAGAAACAGATGGAAAACCTTGGTTACATGATATCAAGGAGTATTTGTCAAAGGGAGAATATCCAGAGCATGCAAACCACACTCAGAAATGCACACTCCGGAGATTGTCCAATCACTTCTTCCATAGAAGAACTCCCGATTCGACATTGTTAAGATGTGTCAACATAAGAGAAGCTTCTAAACTACTTGAGGATGTGCACGCCGGAACCTGTGGCCCGCACATAAATGGTTTCATCTTGGCTAAGAAAATACTTAGGGCCAAATACTTTTGGATGACCATGGAGACAGATTGAATCCAGTATGTATGCAAATGCTTTCAATGCCAAGTGCATGCCGACATGATAAAAGTGTCGCCAAACGAGCTCAATGCAACAAGCTCACCTTGGTCATTTGCCGCCTGAGGAATGGATGTTATTGGTCTGATTGAGCCCACTGCTTCAAACAGATACAGATTTATTCTGGTAGCCATTGATTACTTCACAAAATGGGTAGAGGCTGCATCTCACAAAGCTGTAACCAAGAAAGTCATCACAGATTTTGTCAAAGCTCGTATTGTTTGCTGATTCAGAGTTCCGGAGTCCATCATTACGGATAATGCCGCCAATCTCAATAGTGATTTAATGAAGGCCATGTGTGAATCTTTCAAAATCAAGCATAAGAATTCCAAAGCCTATAGACCTCAGATGAATGGAGCTGTAGAAGCCAACAACAAAAACATCAAGAAGATACTAAGGAAGATGGTTGAGAACCACAAACAATGGCACGAGAAGCTACTTTTTGCTTAATTGGGATACCGCACTACAATTCGCATATCAACTGGGGCAACTCCTTACATGCTGGTTTATGGTACCGAGGCTGTCATCCCAGCCGAGGTAGAGATTTCTTCTTTAAGAGTCATACAGGAAGCTGAACTCAGCGATACAGAGTAGATAAGGAGTTGCTATGAACAATTGGCCCTTATCGATGGAAAAAGGACGAACATAGTATGTCACGACCAACTTTATTAGAGCAGAATGTTCAGAGCTTTCAACAAAAGGGTCAAACCAAGGCAATTTGCACCAGGTCAGTTGGTGGTGAAGAAGATCTTCCACATCAAGATGAAGTAAAAGGGAAATTCTCTCCCAACTAGCAAGGTCCGTACATGGTTCACAGGGTGATGACAGGAGGAGAACTCATACTTGTAGAAATGGATGGAGAAATTTGGTCAAAACCAAACAATTCAGATGCAGTCAAGAGATACTATGCTTTGATTATTTGCATTTCCTCATCTGATGTAATTAAACTACGCTTGACTTGATTCCCGTTTAAGAAGGTATACGTAAGCAGCCTTATGAGTTTGGTCATATCACAATAAAATTTTCATTTCCCCCCAAGATCAGAAACTGGGGCAGAATTTTGAGGAGGAACCTCAAAATTTCGGAGCAAGTCCAGCGACACCATCGCATGCCAGAAAGTCAGAAATTGGTTAAGAAACTGGGGCAGAATTTTGAGAAAGATTCTCAAAATTCCGAAGAAGGTTCAACAATTCTCATTATCCGCAAATGGTCAAAAGATCATCTACCAAATTAGGGAAGCATTTTGAGGAAAATCCTCAAAACTCTCACATAAGAAAGCTGCAGTGTCTCTAAAATGTGTTACAGTCGCTAGTTCTTCTAAAATTACTTAATATATCAATATGTTTCTAAAAAGACTCTATTTTATCAATGATTGCATATTTTTTGAAAACTTTATTTATGTAAGAGTCAGGTGTTACCCAGGGGAACTCAAAAAGGCCTCTAGAACGGAGTAAAGTAAGGCCAGCAGACGAAGGTACAAACCAACCTCCCTTGACAAAACTTACAATTTTTTTTTGAACGCGCGCACATCTGACGTAACGATAACATCCGCAAATATATGTACATAGCAAGATTACTATCAATCAGGCCATCAGACAACAAATATATCTCCAGCTAAGACATATACTACTTTTATTTGCTACTTGCTCTTTGCATGAGGCTAATCCTTGCCTCTGTACTTGCATGAGGCTAACCTTTGCCTCCATACTTGCATGAGGCTAATCCTTGCATCCGTACTTGCATGAGGCTAGTCCTTGCCTCCCTACTTGAATGAGACTAATACCTGCCTCCCTATCTTGCATGAGGCTAATCCCTACCTTCCTATCTGCATGAGGCTAATCCCTGCCTCCCTATCTTGCATGAGGCTAATCCCTACCTCCATATCTGCATGAGGATAATCACTGCCTCCCTACTTGCATGAGGCTAATCCTTGCCTCCATATTTGCATGAGGCTAATCCTTGCCACTATATTTGCATGAGGCTAATCCCTGCCTCCCTATTTGCATTAGGCTAATCCCTGCCTCCATATCCGCATGAAGCTAATACCTGCCTCCCTATCTTACATGAGGCTAATCCCTGCCTTCATATCTGTATGAGGCTAATCCCTACCTCCCTATTTGCATGAGGCTAATCCCTGCCTCCCTATTTGCATTTTTGCATGAAGTTAATCTTTGCTTCCCCATATGCATGAGGCTAATCCCTGCCTCCATACCTGCATGAGGCTAATTCTTTCCTCCCTATTTGCATGAGGCTAATCCTTGCCTCCCCATCTTCATGGGACTACGCATTGTCCCTCTTTGCACAAATATTGCTCTATTTCCAATACTATCTATTTGCTTTTCAATCGTGCTAAGCTCTGCCCTCCATTTCACGAGACTAAGCCTTGTCTTGTTAACATCATATTATTGCATATCATAGGATGAAATATCGCCAATCTATCCAAAGGCGTCATAGTCTAAAAGGCATCATCCTCATAGCCGGAAGACACCATGCCATGGCTTGAGGATCCCTCAAATTTGCATATCATTATTCAAAGGCGTCATGGTTCGGAGGGACCATTTTTATGGCCCGAGAACATCATTTCATGGCCAACGAATCCCTCACTAAACAATTCATGGACCAGGACGTCATGGTCCAAGGACGTCATCTTTAACCGTCCAAAGACAACCTTCATGGTCCAAAGGGAATCTGCATCATGTTTAAATTTTCGCGCAAATACATGTCGGCAGCATCTTTTCATCTGCAGGTGACCAGCAAGCAACCGTTATCCTAGCAGGAGCGACCTCGTTCCAGTTCCTTCAACTGTCTCAAACTTAACCACTCACCATAACCGGTTTTGCATCCCGTGTCCGTTCTTGCAATGACTTTATCGGTATATTTCGCCAATGAATCCAGAACTACACATGGCCTGATTCCTGTAAGACTAGGGATATGTAGGCAAATCAAGGGCAGAGTCCGTCCTCTGTCTTTCAAAGTATTCTGTCCGGTCAAATGGGCCATCATTTCTTTACCCGAAAACTCTTTCATCCTTTTCGGGTAAAGAGGGGAAGTTGTTGATACCCAATTTTTTCTTATATATTTTTAATGCATTTATATACTTTCAAAATAGCAAATATGCAGTTATAAGCATGCATAAGTATTTTATAATATTTTATATAATTTATTTTATAATTTTTAAAAGCTCCAAATTGATTTATTTATTCCCTTTTTATTTATAAAACTTCCAATAATTATCTTTCAGATTATTTTTGTGGTGATTTAGTCATCTAAATTCTTTATTTATGCCAAAATATTGTTTAAATATTTTTAATATATTTTTTAATTGCATTTACATTTTTTAGGCTAAATTGCATATCTTTGCAATAATAGCCCTGTTAATGCATAATTACATTATTGATGCATAAAATGATATCTTATATTTTTAAAATGTTAAAAAGCTATTTTAAATCATTTTAGTACACGAAAATATTTTTTAGAAATGATTTATTATTTTTATAAATTATATAGGATTAAAAGTGGCTATTTAAAACTTAGCCTGTTTTTAGTTCAATTTCAGCCTTAATTCTAACCCAATACCCAGCCCAACTTTTAAACCTAAACCAACCTAGGCCCAAATATCCATCTGCCCAACCGAATACCCGGCCAAATCTTGGCCGTTGATCATTTTGATCAACGGTCCAAGGTCCTCATTTCCATAATTAAACTAACCTATACCCCAAAACACTAATCATTTTACCACCCTTCCCCCGTCGTCACCTAATCCAATCCCACTGACCTTCATCTATGGCTCTCTCCAGTGGTTTCTCACCACCTCCCAGGCCTCCAATGGCCTCTCTCACGTTATTCTTGCCATCTTCAAGGCCCTCAAGGGACCAGGGCTAGTGACTTGCATCTATGGCTCCTCCCTCGCCTGTTTCAGTCCATTCCAATGTAATTCCGAGTAAGATCGTCCTATATTGACTACAATCTATGGGTTTCTCAGTATGTTTCATCATCTCTGTGCCGTTCTCTTCGAAATCCTAATTTCTTTTTCTAAACCTCTTAGATCTGTACAGATCTGAGGTGATTTGGGTTTGTTTTATGTGAGTTTTACAACAATCTTAAGATTATTTACAAGAATCGTATGATTTTCAAGTGATTTTCATCTTTTCCTAAAACTAGGGTTTCCAGATTTTTTTTTAAAATTATTTGATGACTTTTTGTGTTTAATCTTCTGCTTCTCATATATTTTGACTGATTTTATGAGTCTGCTACAACCTTAACTCGCTTGTACCAAAAGCTCTAATTTTTGGTTCTTCATTTGGTTTTTGAGTATTAGTACATCTGATTGTGTTCTTGCTTTGGGTTCTTGTGATTTCTCGTGATTTTCTTGTCCTAATATGCTTCTACAGAATTTCTTAGTTTGACCTTTCACTGATTCTATGTGCTTGTGTTCGTCTTAACTATTTTCAAGCTATTTTCTACAATTTCTTCGATTTTTATAGCCTCTGCAAAAGGTTTGCCCATGACAGATATCATGTTCTGAAAGTAATCGACCTCTTGGGCCTGCAAGAAAACATTGACCATTTTTGTCTCATCCATAGGCGGTTTCACTCTGGCTGCTTGCTCATGCCACTTGATAGCGTATTCATGGAAACTTTCCGTAGTTTTCTTCTTGAAATTGGTCAGGGAATTCCTATCTGGAGATATATCAATATTGTATTGAAATTGCCTGACGAAAACTCGGGCCAAGTCGTCCCATATATGCCAATGGGAGATATCCTGGTCCATGTACCATTCTAACGCAATTCCCGTCAAGCTCTCCTCGAAATAGGCCATCAAAAGATCTTCTTTTCTACCTGCCCCTCTCAGCTGATTGCAATATCGCTTCAAATGAGTGATCGAGTCTCCGTGCCCGTCGTATTTTTCAAATTTTGGCATTTCAAAGCCAACGGGCAAATGAACATGAGGAAACATGCACATATTGTAGTACGAGATACTCTTTTGGCCACTCAGGCCTTGCATGTTCTTAAGACTTTGTTTGAGGCTTTTCATCTTCCGAGCCATTTCTTCTTGCTCGGGGTTTCTTGCAGTTCTTTCCTATTCCATTGGAGACTCATATTGCGGTTGCTGAGGGTAAGAGTTTGGGGTGACATAAGCCGTGTCTAGTTGAAATTGCGGGACTTGAAAAGTGAAAGTTGGAGGCTCGAAGTATGGCCTGGCATTGTTGGTTGTGTCGTAGTAGAGAATGGTGGGGCAGTTGTTGATACCCAATTTTTCCTTATATATTTTAAATATATATATATATATATATATATATATATATATATATATATATATACTTTCAAAATAGCATATATGCAGTTATAAGCATGCATAAGCATTTTATAATTTTTTATAATTCTTAAAAGCTCCAAATTGATTTATTTCTTCCCTTTTTATTTATAAAACTTCCAATAATTATCCTTCAAATTATTGTTGTGGTAATTTAGTCATCTAATTTCTTTTTTTATGCCAAAATATTATTTAAATATTTTTAATTGCATTTATAATTTTAGGCTAAATTACATATTCTTGCAATAATAGCCATACTAATGCATAATTACGTTATTGATGCATAAAATAATCTCTTATATTTTTTAAATGTTAATAAATCATTTTAGTACACGAAAATATTTTTTAGAAATCATTTATTATTTTTATAAATTATATAGGATTTAAAGTCGCTATTTAAAATCTAGCCTATTTTTCTTTCAATTTCAGCCTTAATTCTAACCCAATACCCAGCCCAACTTTTAAACCTAAACCTACCCCGGTCAAATACCTATCTGCCCAACCCAATACTCGGCCAAATCCTAGTCGTTGATCATTTTGATCAACGGTCCAGGTTTCCCCTTTCCATAATTAAACTAACATATACCCCAAAACCGTAATCATTTTACCACCCTTCCCCCGTCGTCACCTAATCCTCTCTACTCTCAAACGCTCACAACCTAACCCGAATCCAATCCCACTGGCCTTCATCTATGGCTCTCTCCGGTGGTTTCTTACAACCTCCCGGGCCTCTAATGGCCTCTCTCACGTTATTCTTGCCATCTCCAGGGCCCTCAAGGGACCATGGCTAGTGACTTGCATCTATGGATCCTCCCTCGCCTGTTTCAGGCCATTCCAGTGTGATTCCGAGTAGGATCGTCCTATATTGACCACGATTTATGCATTTCTCAGTATGTTTCTTCATCTCTGTGTCGTTCTCTTCGAAACCCTAATTTCTTTTTCTAAACCTCTTAGATCTGTACAGATCTGAGGTGATTTGGGTTTATTTTATGTGAGTTTTACAACAACCTTAAGATTCTTTACAAGAATCGTATGATTTTCAAGTGATTTTCATCTTTTCCTAAAATTAGGGTTTCAAGAATTTCTTTTTAAATTTTTTTTGATGATTTTTTGTGTTTAATCTTCTGCTTCTCATGTATTTTGGCTGATTTTATGAGTCTGCTACAACCTTAACTCGCTTGTACCAAAAGCCCTAATTTTTGGTTCTTCATTTGGTTTCTGAGTACTAGTATATCTGATTGTGTTCTTGCTTTGGGTTCTTGTGATTTCTTGTGATTTTCTTGTCCTAATGTGCTTCTACTGAATTTCTTAGTTTGAACTTTCATTGATTCTTTGTGCGTGTGTTCGTCTTGACTATTCATATCAAGACCTGTATCTTTCTCATTGAATCAGTGTTGTTTAACTTTTTGTCTTGTTAAAGTTATATGTCAATTACTGACTATTCATGTTTAACCTTATTTTATATGCTAAACATGTTGACTCTTTCATGACTTTCTTTTTGATTGAATCCTTGAATATTCTAAACTCCTTATTTCTTGGTTTGATTTGAACGCTTTCCCTTAAACTTTCGATTCTTACCTTCCTACTCGATTTGATTGAATTGCTTGCCTTAATTATTTTTCCTTGCCTTATTTGTATTTAGCCGATTTTTACTGATTTGTTTCCTTAATTAAAACTTCTGTTCATTTACCCCTAATTACCTATTCTATACCTAAAAATTACTTGATTTTTTTCCTTAAATACTTAGCATGTTTTACCGTTGATTTAATTATCCCTTGATTAAGGGAACAACTTGCTGATTTACATGTGACTTCCCTGATTTACTACATAATTTGTCAAGCTTTTGATGACTATATAAACCCCCTCTTATTTTAATTTCTGGACAACGAACATTAGTTCAAAATCACTACTCATTAAACTCTAAAGTTCTCTTTCTCTGCTGCTACTTGTGATACTCACCAATCTAGCTGGCTGAAAGCCAAGTCTAGATATTGGAACTTTATTTGCTTTATATTCTGCACCCTTTCTTCAGCTGGTATGTCTCTAATTAAGTTTTGAGATCCAAACCCTATGTGTTTCATTCCTGCACTAGTTCATCAGTTATGATTTTAACTTATATTCCTATTTATTTCTTTGCTCAGCATGTCTAAACTTTGTCATGTTCAATGCATGCTTTATACTCTGCACCTTTTCCTTCTTACTTCTTCACCTAGCATGGCCTAACTGTATGTTTAAACCTATTAAAGACATGTCAACTATTATCTATGTCCTAACTACTCACTGATCCTAAGTGTTGCATGCAATTTGTGACTATATGTTTCCCCTATCCCTATGCATGTACCCTAATGTGATTCTATGTGCCACAATCCCTTTATCCCCATGTGAAGATCTATTTGTTAAATGCTCTTTTCTGAATCTGGATGTCTCTTATGACCAATTGATTGTCTGCTGCTTGGTACTCTTCTTAAATTATCTTTTACCACTAAGTTATTTCCTGTTTCTGAAAAAAATTTCCACTTCTGAAGTCATCTCTGTACTATTTTCAACAAAAAACTATGTCAAGCACTCTCACTTTACTCTTAGAATATTAGGTTCTGCCCCATTGATATGTGTACTGCCTTGAGATCCTTAAGATCTCTTTGAACTCTGGCATGTTAGAGCTGGCCTTTCCACACTGCACCTAAGTCAATTATTATTTGAGAAAAGGTCTAGGTGTGAGCACTGCCTGAGATCCTTGAGGTCCTTAGGGAACTCTGACACACCTAGACATGATATTGTCTGTGGAACTTTGGCACTTAAGGCTATTGGAGGCTTGGAAGTCATTTGGTCCAACCGCAGGCTCCCTATAGATTAACTTCTGTTCATTTATATATTTTAATTCATTGGTCTGTAATAATTATTGTAAACAACATTGTGGTGATTAGTGAAAAGGGGTGGGTAGTTATATATCTGTCGGATGAATTGGGTAGATGCCATGCCTATAGGATTGTGTTAATGCATTTGCTATGTTTGCTTTACTTCCACAATATTAAAAACCATGCCTATAGGATCTAAATGGCTTTAATAATAGAATTCATGCCTATAGGGTTAAAATTAGCCTTATAATTTGATATCATGCATATAGAGTGTACAATAATTGAAGTTCAGTTTTTGTTACAGCATGTATTCACATTCATCTTCTTAGATATCATGCCTATAAGTTCAAGAGTCAGCTTTAATAACTAGATACCATGCCTATAGGGATTAAAATCAGCTTTAATAGAGATCATGCCTATAGAACTTAAAATCAGTTTAGTTAAGCAAATCAGTTTAATTCATGCTAGTTCATTCTGAATTGGTTTAATCAACTGTTCGCTTCTCTAAATGAGTTTTCAAACACTGCCTTAAATTAGTACCGCTAGAAAATATTTCTATAGGATATCAAGTTGTTCGTTTTAAAACTGTTCACTGTTTTACTGCATTCCTAATCAATGTAGATATCATGCTCTTAGGACACCATTGTTATGCGCTTGCCGCTTCGACAAGCCTCTAGGGCGATTTAAATTCTGCAACTATGAAACTGTGCCTTGTTATTTTAAACTATTCATATTTAACAGGTCTAAATCAGTAGGCAAGCTAAATAGGATTTTTACACTTTGTCCTAATTCAATACTGTATAATCCCTGCTCACCTAGATATCATGTTCTAGGATTTTCTCTTAAATACCTTACTGTTGTTTGAAGACGTGCATTTATTTGATATATTTGTGGAGGTGACTGTGAGCCACTAATTTGTTCTCTTTAAATGCAGTCCTAATTGTTCTTGATTGACGCCTAGACTCTTATCCTTTAGAACCTTAGGGTGGTCTAGAACTGTCCAAAAGTAGAGGTCCTAAAATACCTCCAGGGCCACAAGGAAGGGACGGGTAGTGCACGCATAGGACATCTGTTAAGGTTATTAGAACGCTTTGGGCTATGACCAAGGGAAGAGAATTGGGTAGTAAGGATATGGTGACTACACACTAATGTCACATGTAGCCTCTCATTGAGGAGTGTTTACCGGGCATTATGTGGGGTGATCCTGTAGGCTAAACAACCTAGGACCCCTCTTTTCCAATTCCCGACGTTTAAACTTTACTTTTCTATATGTATGCAACTTGTTCAAGTATTTTCCTTTTTTTATCTTGTTACTTGAGTCATACAATGTCCAAAACATGCCTTTATTTGCAAGTATGTGTTTAAACTAATTATTTGTTAAAAAGACTAATTCATAAGTATAAGTTCGGTTGAGACCCACTGTTGTGGACCGCGAGGGGTGCCTAACACCTTCCCCTCAAGGTCATTTCGAGCCCTTACCCTAAAATCTTTGGTAATGCAAACTAGTCTAAGAGTTAATCATTCTAGGTGCCCTAACACACCATAATCCGTTAGGTCGCGACTCTTCAAAAACCCAAATTCCCAAAAGGAAATGAGTTATTACCCCCCATGATGGTTGAAACCCAAACTTCTCTCTCTCCGTGGAGGGGAAAAAGAGGGCACGACAACTGTGAATATTGTAGAAGGTACCCCCAAATATAGTGCCTGGGGCCGAACCTTAGAAGGCATATGAGTGAAATTAGTTGATATAGTGGGGTACCCATATGGGATGAATGGGTTGGTTACGGGAATGGGGATGTTGGAGGTTCCTATTGTCCTGGGAAGCAGTTCCGGAAATTCGGGGATTATAATGGGCGGTTCTTTGCCATTAGACCAAGCGTCCCATATTTCTAACATACAGCAACGCAACCTTCTCTTTTCTTCAGCAACTGCTGATTCTGACTGTGGGATAACTGATATTGAGCTATCCTCAAGCTCAATAATTGGTAGATAGCTTTTGGAGGCCATAGGAACACTGCCTTTAGATCTTCTGAAGTAAGGATGGGAAGCTAGATTACCACAAAACCAACCACTTAAAACATGACCTATCTTAATTGCATAAACAACAAATCGGTTAGTTTGACAAATTTAGCAGATAGGGAATCACATATTGGGGATGCAATGCACCTGAACAGTTAAACATTTCTAAATGTTTTATCAGCGGCTATGTGTTTCATCCCGACTTTGCTATCTCTTTTCTCAGATTCCAAATCCTGATTCTTTTACTTTCTTTTTTGTTGTTTTTCGCTCTTTTATTTTTTCACTCTTTTCTTTCTTTTTCACTCAATTTTCCCTCTCTCTCTCTCTCTTATTCTTTTTCGGTTTATTTCTTTTTTCACTCGCATTATCTATGATTATGATCAAATCCGATTGGGATTGCCTACGTATTACGATGTCACATGAATTAGATCATTAGGTAGTTCAGGGGATAAATGCGGAAATAAAGAAAAGAAAATTTTGGGGCTTCAATAGTTCATTACATAAAAATATTTTTTGGTTTTTCTATTACAAAGACTCGAAAATACTGACGATTAAAAAGGAATATACAAACTCAAAATAGAAGAACAACAGAATTGGAAAAGACACATAGACTCGAAAAGGGTGAAATATAGACTCAAAGCCAAAAGAAAATTAGGAATACATAAGAGCCTCTAATGCTACTCCGGGGGCCCGTGGGACGTCAATCGGTCTTGACATGGGTCTGCGTTTAATCTCTTCTTGAAGGTACTCTAAATCAGCTATCACTTGACGGACAAAAGTCATCACAGAAGCAAAGAACATGGACCTGGTCATATCTTTGCATTCATGGCACTTCATTGCGACATAATCAATGATTTTTTAATCCTCATTCTAATGACACCCTTTTCTTGGAGCAGGCGTCCAATTTGCTCAGACCAGACCTCCAACACCTGCGTGGCTGTATGGTTTTGGTCTTGCAATTGTTGTATGTCTTCTTCCAATTGGGAAATCAATGTATAGCAATGCTCTCTTTCCGCTTTGAAATCCTTTGTTTTGTTGGACCATTTCATTTTCGAGATCAGTCAGTTTTTTCCTTAAGATTGTGACCCATCCATCATACTTTTGCTTTAACTGCTAACCAAACCTTATCCTTTCTTCTACATTTTTTGTCAATTTGGCCCGAGCTTTTGCCAATTCGTTCTCGGCCTTTGCCAGATCAAACCCATAATCATGTATTTTCGCCTCAGATTTCTTATGAGTTTTTCATCTTTTTCGCTTCTTACCGGGGTTTCAGCGACTATTTTCATCTTCTGAATCTGAGCTCGGAGAGCTTCATTTTCTCGGGCCAACCTTTTCTTTTCTCCTTCATCCTCGACATCTTGCAAACTACTATTAAATTTGAGGTTTTTGATCTGATCTTCTAGCTTGCTTATGGTACTCCAGTATCCCTTCTTTTTAGCTAACCAAACCTACTGTTCTTGCGCTTCGTCGATGAATTGTTGGACATGGGGCTTTTTGGCGGGCTGTTCCGGCTCTTGATCAACCTGAACTCTCTTACCACACCATGCAGTGTATTTAGATTCTACTTCACCCGAGGACAAATCCCGCACTTGAGTTTGTGGCTCCAAAAAGCTACATTGATGCCAAATCTGGCGAACCTTTTCATCTGGGAATGCAGCTTTTGGGCATAGTTCAATAACCTGTGGACTCAAATCTTCATCATGAGGGATTTTTTGGTATCTTCCCAATTGGCGTAAGACCCGATGCAGAGCATATGGCTAAATACTCCGAAAACCCATTAATAAAAGAAAGCACACTCCGACAGACATGTAAATAACCTCGATGACCGGGAGCCAACTGAAAGTCCACTCAATTCGATTTGCGGTCAAAGAACACATACACGAACCATGCCTCAGTACCTTCCGGTAACTCATGATCATTTACCTGATTTCCATATTCTTCAATGCAATTGAGTCCGGTCAAACCATAGTTCATGTACCTCAGGCGATGCAAAGATGTTATACCAGCCACATTTGCAAAATCAAGTTGCAACGCTCAAAAAGCTTTGTCCCAGCTCGACAAATGGTTAAAGTTTGATAAATGTATGCGAGAAACATCGGTATAATAGTGTCGTTGGCCTTTTGACCATAAAGTCGGCCATTCCTGCAAGTCCCAGTTCTATATGTTTGTCACTCCATGGGCATATCAGAGTGCCTAAAAATGCATCTACAAAGGCTAAACCTCTGAATGCTTCCCATTTATGTTTATTTCCTTGATGACTCAAACTAGTGTCTAGAGCCTCAAATCTGCGGGGGTCCCCATACCGGTTGTATAAGAAGTGGAATGTGCAGAACCTCCGGCCAAATTTTCATATTTAACCTGCCGGCTAATACTCAGAAGGTCCAAAAACTTATGAGGGGTTACAGTTCTTGGTACCACTAGATATCGGTTCCTGAGATTCCCATCAAGACCAGCATAACCTGCCATCTCCTCTAGCTTAGGGGTCAACTCAAAATTAGATAAGTGGAAAAATATTGTGTGCCGGGTCCCAAAACGATATCAAAGCTTCAATTATATCAACCATTGGTTTAATTTTCAGAAGACCGGTGAGCCCACCTAAAGCCTTTGTCACAGAACGCTTGGTGACCTCCCCCAGGTCGTTCCACCACATGTGGAGTCCCAGTGGAATCTCATCTACGACTCGGAAAGGTAGGTTCTCAATGGTGCTCATTCTGCACATTTTTAAATTAGGGTGACTGGTTAAAACATGTGAGTTTCGCTTAAGAACTGACCAAAAAAAGATTTTTTTTTTGCAAAATTCAATTTAAAATAAATCATGGCTACTTTTGCAAATATGGCCCTTCAGCACTTCGGAAGGAAAGATTTTAGGGCTGTGTTTGCAAATGGCCAAAAACTAGAGGGTATTCTTGCAAAAATAGCCTTCCGAAGATCGGTCGGGACATTTCTGGCTATTTGGACAAAAACGACATCACCTAACTTTATTATGACAAAATGACGATATTTCATATTTTGGTTATTTTTTCAAAAGCGAGGTTGGACCCGATGTTACATACGTATCCCACATTCGGTGGGAATCAAACCTGCGTAATTCAGTAAGTTTTGACGCAACAGGAAAATATGATTTATTTTGAAATGACTTTTCTTCCGAAATTTCGGCAAAGTTTCGGGATATTTTGAATACCGGGGGTTTTAGATTCGGGTGTTCTCTCTCTTATCTCACTCATGATTTTTCTTGATTTTATTTCCCTATTCTAGAAGTCGATCAACATGCAAGTCGAAATAAATAAATGCACAAGTACCATGTAAAATGCATCAGGATGACCTTTTTATTTCGGGTACACCTGTCTAAAATGGACCCAACCCTTGTGTTGAGTCACCAAAGTTAAATGCACGTGATGCAAACATGCGTTCATATTAGGGATCCATCATGAGGATATGTTATTCTAGGTTTAAAAACCTGGGTGTATTGTTCTAAACCTGGCTTACTCAAGCGGACAGCTCGAGCCATGGGAGGGGGTAGCATACCAGGAATATAGAAGCTTCACCGACTTTGCAAATTATCCAAACCTCATTCAAAAATTGGGATATAACTCTAACAGAAAAGAAGCCACGCGAACCCCACGCTTCCCAAAAGATTTAGAAGACTCAGAGAGAAGAGGGTTTCGTAAGAGTTTTTATATACAGTTCAATCAATATAAAGCGGTAAAAACGACATTTAGCACATTAGGCTCAAACACGTAAAAATCAGATAATAAATAAAAGCCAAGTATAACAGTTATTCTAAGCTCGAATTCTGAACCCTGAACCAGAAGTTCTGGGTTCTTAATCCCCAGCAGAGTCGCTAGAGCTGTCACACCTCCTTTTTCCCGAGCGACAGGGAGTTTTTCCAATTAAAGCGGCATTATTCGAAATGGAATTATTTATTTGATTTAAAGACTCCACTTGGAATAATTATTTTGGTGTCTCAAGTCACCGGTTTATTTTAAATCTGAAATCGAGAAAATTTTGAATCTGTTCTAAAGTCCGCGAACATAGAAGATCGGTTAAGGAATTCTGTTAACTCGGGAGAAGGTGTGAGGCACTCCCGAGTTCCATGGTTTTAGTACGGTCGCTCAATTATTAATAATTGGCCTAATTATCTGATTTATTACATATTTAAAACCTATTGTGCATTTTTACCTTTTGGCCACTTTTAATTATTTATTTAATCACTTTTAGTATTTATGGAAGTTATTGAATAAGTCGCGATGGCGTGCGCTCGTTTGTTTTTGTACATATTGCGAATCACATCACATAAAATGCACTCGCGGTTTACAACATGTTTATTTTTATTATTATTCGAAGTTATGGTCGGGTCACATGAAATACACACCTAAATTGGGATTTACATATCGTGACCATTCCATGAAAATCGTACCCGTAACCACGATGATTTATTAATCGCGCTTTAAGCAAACTATGGTGTTCATAAGTGATTATTTCCTAAGATTCGGGATAAAATGTTGAGATCCAGGGATTAAGGATTTATTTGGGAAAACATGTTCATTGATACTTTAGAAAACTAATTTTTAAAGCGTGATGTTTCCTAGATTTCAAATGCAGTACGCTCAAAACAACGTTTTTAATAAAAATCGTAGTACATAACAAATGTGATAGTAAGCCAATTTTAACTAGTTTTGTACTAGAGTTCGGGGTCTAATGAATTGGCCGAATAAAAATCAATTTGGCCTGAAACATGATACAAAATAATAGCAAATAAAGAAATTTGGCCAACGGCTTGTGAGTCAGATGGATTCCAATAAATGAAATCTAAAGTCCAAATAGCTCTTAGAAAATTAAACTGGCACGCATGACTCCCTTGTTGGGTCCTTTTACAATATCCGACTCAATTAGAGCTTCCAAGGCATTAATACAAATCTAGAATTTTAACAAAAAAACAAAACAAAAAAACAAGAACTTTGCAAATCACACTCCAAACTTTGATTACAATTAAACATAATGATGAATTAAAGCTGTTACCTATAGATTCAGATTACTTCTACATAAAAAATGTTATTGCTAGAGGTAATTACTGCGGGTGTTCTGAGTTATAACCCGAGTTCAAATCGGCCAGATTTGTAACTCAACAACATAGAGATTTAACTTTCAAATTTAAGAAAATTAGACTTAGTCTATCTAGATTCAAACTTACTTTTTTGGCGAGAAAGATAATATTGCATTAAACATAATTAAAGTGACTATAGAGAGGGTGATGCGTATGTATCTGTACTAGAGTTTTTTCATAGATGTCTACTAAATACTACTACTATCTATTCTATCAGAATTATCCATCACACTGTTGCCATTGGAAGCAGCCATGCTTAGATCATTGTGATGGATTTCAAAAGTGTTCTAATCCACGTCCTCCGCTTGTTCCTGCAGTGTGCATGTTGTCTTCCTAATACGAGTTTGTCCAATCTGGTCCTTTTGCAAAAAAGTGCTGACAAAATCCGGCGGTTCTTCAAAAATAAATGGTTTATCATGAGAGGCCATGTTACATTCTGCTTTAGCTAAACCATCAGCCACCTTATTCCCCTCTCTGTAGATGTGTGCAATGGTAGCACTATGCAGTTGGGCCAGGAGGTACCTGCAGTCATCTAGTATGTTAGTGTAAACAATGTTATCATTTTGTAACATTTTCAGTACCTCTAAAGCATCGATGTTTTTTTCCAGTGGAACCAAGTTGTATGTCTTTGCCAATTCCAGTCCATTGAAAAAAGCCTTTAATTCTGCTTGGATGGTGGTGGCATTGACCAACTTGCCTGCAAACCCTATAATCTAGTTTTCATTTTGAGTCACGTATGGCTCCTCCTATACCTGTTTTCTGAGTTAACGTTGAAGCTGCCCCATCATTATTTAATTTATAGTAATTTTGTTTAGAGGGTATCCATTTGATAGGTTACATTATAGGATTTTTTGTTATTGGCATGTTGGTAGCGAAATATGTAAATTCCAGTGCATTATTAGTAAGTATGTTAGTTGATAGTCGTTATTGTGTATTATTAAAAGATTTATTGTTACCATTAATCCAAATGTGCCATAAGGTACATGAAATAAAAGTTTTAGTATTTATACAGTGTGGCATGTTGTTGTACTTTGTATTAATGAATTTCATCAGCCAATCTGATAGATGAGGGTGTGTAAGTATATTGTTGGTAAAGTGTGCCATACCCAAGTCATTCCATATATGTATTATGTTGGGACATTGTAAAAAGATGTGATTAATAGTTTCTGTATGTGTGCGACATATTTGACATTGGTCGTCCAATGTTATTCCTATATGATGTAGGTATTTTTTTGTTGGTAAATCTATCATGTATTATAAGCCAAAGAAATATTTTTATTTTGGGTGTTATTTGAATCTTCCAAATCCAATTGTAAGGAGTTGTTTGTTCTTGTAAGTTTAACTCCTCTTGTAGTAATTGTGAATACATAGATTTGACAGTAAATTTTCCATTATTCGATAATACCCAATAGACAGTGTCCACTTTGTTTGTGTAGATAAGTACATTAATTCTATTGAATTTATTTTTAAGAGAATTTGTAAGATGAAATGGTATTTCTGCCCATTTCCAATTGGTTTGATCTCTATAAGTTCTAATATTTCGCGTATTATGCTCTAAAGGTATATGACCATGTACTAAGGATCTAAGTGTTGTGTTTGGAGTAATCCATGCCTCCGTCCAAAAGTTTAATTTTTAATTTGTACCTACTTTCCATTGAATGTCATGTTGCCATTTTTCCCAGCCTGAAATAATATTGTGCCAAATATGAGAAGAGTTTTCTATTACACGTTTGTTCTTATATTTCTGAATAAGAGTGTTTGCCCATAGTTGTTTTGACGAATGAATTATCCGCCATGCTAATCCTGCCAGTAATGCCTTGTATTTTAAATCCAGCCTCTGTATACCTAGACCTCCTAAATATTTAGGCATGGTAACTCTTTTTCAGTTCACTAAGTGAATCTTTCTTTTTTGTTGTGTAGTTTCCCATAAGAAATTGAGCATGTATTGCTCCATTTTATCAATAATATTTTTATGGATTGCAATGTATTGCATTATGTGGTTTGCTAAAGTAGAAAGTGTTGATTTAATGAGGAAAATTCTTCCTGGGAGTGATAGGAAGTTTGTTTTCCAACCTGCAAGTCTAGCCTTGAAGTTATCTAATAAAAAATGGAAATATGAGTTATTAGGTCTATGTTGAAACATGGGAAATCCTAAGTATTTTTCAAGCTGTTTTCTTCATGCATACTAAAGCAAGATAGTATATTTTATTTTGCTTCAATGTTGCAATTATTTGAGAAAAAGATTCTTGATTTTTGGAAATTAATAGTTTGCCCGGATAGTTTAATAAAAGTATTAAGAGTGTCAATTATTGTGTTGCAGCTATTATCATTTACTTTAGACAAAAGGATGATGTCGTCTGCAAAAAAAAAGATGTGATAGTTGAGGGCCATTTTGTGAGATTTGTATGGGTTTCCATAATAGATAATCCATAACAGATTAATGACTAAGAAAACTTGTTCAACACAATTATACATTCACAACAAGAAAATGAGTTCTGTTGCCTATTCATGTTAAAGCTCAAAGAAACAATCACCAAGTTTTCAAAGAATCACAAATAGAGACATCGGCAGTTTGCACTTAGCTAAACGATTGCGATTTCAACTAAGATCTTTAGCTATTCACCACAAAATCGAATGGATTTAGTCAACAAACCAAATTTGAATATAGTCAAATATAGCAGTCACGTCACTCAAAGTTTATTCTCTAATCACACCTAAACGAGATTCCAAAACGCTATTCCAACTTAATTGAACCGTGGCTCTTATCACATTCGAATCAACACCAAAGAATAAAATAAGAAAAATGATCAGAAAAAGGAACCTGAAATTGAGCTTTCGATTAAACTTCTGACGTGAATATACAATGAGAAATCCAGTAGCAAACTGGAATCCGAACTGAAAAGGTAACATCGGCCGGAAATCGACACCTCGAACAACAACGAAACTCAACGACTTCTCAATCAAACTCCATTCTTTAACAAAAATCCAGATCGAAAAGAAGAGCCGGAATATATATATATATATATATATATATATATATATATATATATATAGAGTCAAATATAGCAGTCACGTCACTCAAAGTTTATTCTCTAATCACACCGAAACGAGATTCCAAAACGCTATTCCAACTTAATTGAACCATGGCTCTTATCACATTCGAATCGACACCAAAGAATAAAATAAGAAAAATGATCAGAAAAAGGAACCTGAAATTGAGCTTTCGATTAAACTTCGGCCGTGAATATACAATGAGAAATCCAGTAACAAACTGGAATCTGAACTGAAAAGGTAACATCGGCCGGAAATCGACACCTCGAACAACAACGAAACTCAACGACTTCTCAATCAAACTCCATTCTTTAACAAAAATCCAGATCGAAAAGAAGAGCCGGAATATATATATATATATATATATATATATATATATATATATATATATATATATAGAGTCAAATATAGCAGTCACGTCACTCAAAGTTTATTCTCTAATCACACCGAAACGAGATTCCAAAACGCTATTCCAACTTAATTGAACCATGGCTCTTATCACATTCGAATCGACACCAAAGAATAAAATAAGAAAAATGATCAGAAAAAGGAACCTGAAATTGAGCTTTCGATTAAACTTCGGCCGTGAATATACAATGAGAAATCCAGTAACAAACTGGAATCTGAACTGAAAAGGCAACATCGGCCGGAAATTGACACCTCGAACAGCAACGAACGACTTCTCAATCGAACTCCATCCTTTAATAAAAATCCAGATTGAAAAGAAGAGATGGAATATATATATATTTCGAATTTTTTAGACAGTAAACAAAATAAAATAGAATGAAAGAACAATGAATATATTCTTTTTTTATATATTTTCTTATTCTGGAACTGAACTAAAAATAAAAAATGAAGATCAACAATTCAAAAGAAGAAGAATATTTTCTAGAACCCTAGCTTTCCTCTCAAAAATTTTCTCTCCAAAAAATTCACTCACTAAAACAAAACGACCCCCCAATATATAGAAGCTCCAGAAGCTTCTATACCTCCTCTCCAAGTCATGAAATTTTTTACTCTTTTTAGTAAATCCGAAATTCTATCTCTTGGAATGAGTAAAAGACAAGTAGAGGGAGTAGCTCGAGTGAGAATCAATCCTACGCCTCACATTCATCCTAATCTCGTCTTTAAATTGATTTTCGGATGAGATGAGCGTGTGAGGGAGAATGAGAAATATTTGATTTGTACAAAATCCGTTATTTGTCAGGCCACATGGAAGGGAATGAGAGGAGAGACCACGTGATGGTTAGAGGGGAATTTTTCGGTGAATGTGGGCGATTGTTGTCACGACCCAACCCGATGGGCCCGACGGGTGCCTGAGTCCTATATGTCAAACACCCCTAAGCATACGCCTAAGATACGAGCCTGAATAACATTTGGTAAGTTACGAAAATAACATACAAGAAGGAAACCTACCTTTAAGACATATGTACATATACAGGCAGAATACAGTGGGCGAGCGGCAAGGCTGCTATAGACATCTATACATCCAAAACTGAAAGCCACCAAGGCCACATACAACCCAACTAGATATACTGTCTACAGACCTCTAATAGAAATATAACTGTACAAAGACGGGACTGAAGCCTACATCATATATATATATATATATATATATATATATATATATATATATATATATATATATATATATATATATATATATATATATATATCGTACCAAACTCAAAAGTAGCTCCGGATCAAGTGGAGCACGCCAACTCTTGCTGATCAGGGATCCTAAGAAGGGGGACCGTCAGCTTGCCTACCTGCACCTGCGAGCATGAAACGCAGGCCCCATGAAATAGGGCGTCAGTACGAAAAATGTATTGAGTATGTAAGGCGTGAAAATTTATACGTAAAATACATAGATGAAACATGGAATACAGAAACACATCTTTAAATCTGAATAACTTTACAAATTTTAAAACGTTTATAATGTCATGCACGTGCTTATAAATATTGTGTCATGCATAGGTATGGGTGTACATAATATCATCAAGCCACTGAGGGCATCCCATCATATCGTCTCGACCACTGTGGGCAACATCATCAACATATACCAACTGATTAGGTGGTGGTGCATATATAACGACGTAACCTTTTCCCATATTCCATACACATATATTTACATATATACGCGTATATAATGCCATCTGGTCATGGGTCAATGCACATAAGTGAAATGCTTGAAAAATACGTAATAATCTCAATGTTTCTTCCGGATAAACTTTTCCAACTGCATATTATTCTGAGACCCATGAACAAAAAATAATAATAATTTTCATGGGGAATCAAGAATATAGATACCACGAATAATTCTATGAATAGAGTAATTTATGGAAACTGCGTGTTTGCTCATTTCTTCAGTATAATTTGGACCATGCCAAAAGAAAGAAGGGAGGGCCTTAACATACCTGGAGTAGGGAAAACTCTGTATAATATTTTGTTGGAAACCTTCATTGATTGAATGAAATTTGCTTTTGTTCCTTAGAAATTCATGGACGAAAATATTTTCTAGTTCCTAAAAATTTTGGAACGAATAACATTGAATTCATTTGATTTTGGAGGAAAACGTTTCTGGTTCTTCTTAAGTTTGAAAGAATAACATTTGAATTCCTTGAATTTTTTTGGAACAAATCACGTTTGGTTTGGAAGGAAATATGTTTCTGCTTCTAATGTTAAAGCCAAAGACAGAATGTGTCTTTCTATGGAATCGCTTACTAAGTTTCTAAAATTGATCCCAAGTCTTATTTGCTAAGACTTGGTCATGTCTTAGTCATGCTCATAATTAGCTATTTGGCAACAGTGACTACTTAGTCATTTTCAACCTTGTGGCTTCTTGCCATGTGGGGTGAGGTGTGGGATATTAATTTTTTTATCCACTTATTAATTAACTGAGTGATGTCCTGTTACCCGGTAATTAATCAATTATCCGCATAATTTTAAAATTATCACAAATTACTTAAAATTCTATTTATTTTTAAAAATACTTCATATATACTTTATGTATTATACTATCGTGGTCACATGGTAGCTTGCATGGTACTAGTTCATAATTATCGGGTATTGTCGTTCGACCCATATTTATTCCAAATTGTCCACTTTCAACGAAGCTTGTTTTTTTCTGCTGTATAAGTTTAATTCTCTCGATTTCCTGCTGTACAAATTCTGGTCCTACTAATATAGTTTCCCCAACATCGAACCACCCTATAGGCGACCTAAACTTCTGTTCATAAAGAGCTTTGTATGTAGCTATCTGAATACTGGAAAATAACTATTATTATATGCAAACTCAATAAGCAGCAAATGATCATCCCAGCTACCTTTGAAGTCTATTGCACAAGCTCGTAACATATCTTCCAGTGTTTGATTAGTACGCTCAGCCTATCCGTCTATCTAGGGATGAAATGATGTACTAAGACTTACTTGAGTCCCCAGTCCTATTTAGAAGGACCTCTAGAAGTTAGTTATAAATTGATCTCCTATATTCGAGATAATAGATACAGGGACACCATGCAGTCGTATTATTTCTTTAAAATAAAGTCTTGCATAATCCTCTGAGGAATATGTAGTCCTAACGGGCAAAAAATGGGATGACTTTGTAAGCCTATCAACAATCACCCATATCGAATCAAACTTATACTGCGTACAAGGTAAACCTACGATGAAGTCCAAATTGATTACTTTCCATTTCCAAGTCGGAATCTCCATAGCCTGCAATAATCAACTGGGTTTTTGATGCTCAATCTTAACCTGTTGACAGTTAGGACACTGAGCAACAAATTCTGCTATATCCTTATTCATTTCGTCCCACCAATATACTTCCCTAATGTCATGATACATCTTTGTCGCTCCTGGATAGATAGAATTACGAGAATAGTCAGTTTTTCCCATAACCTGCCGACGCAGCCCTGCAATATTAGGCACACATAATCGTCCTCGATATTTGCGGACCCCATCTTCTGTAATTTCAAACGGCGTCTTCTCCTTCTGAAGGGTGGTATCCCCATAATGAACTAACACATGATCCTCATACTGGCATTCCTTTACTTCAGTTACTAAAGAGGATGTTACCATATCTTGAAGAGTAATTCTAACGTCACGTGAGTCCAGTAACCGAACTCCAAGACTAGCTAGCTGATGAACCTCATGGGTTATTCCCCTCTTTTCTGGCTGTAAATACGACAGGTTACCCATAGATCTACGGCTGAGGCGTTGGTTACAACGTTCCCTTTCCCAGATGGTATAAAATATCAACGTCATAGTCTTTAAGTAGCTCCATTCATCTCCTTTGACATAGATTCAATTACTTTTGCTTGAAGAAGTTCTCGAGGCTCTTATGATCCGTATAGATATCAACATAAATATCCTACAAGTAGTGCCTCCACATCTTTAGTGCATGAATCACTGCGAACTCTAGATCTTGGGTCGGGTAATTCGTCTGATGTTTTTTTTAGTTTTCTATAAGCTACAACCTTACCATGCTGCATCAACACACAACCCAACCTTACCATAAATTCCCCTCTTTGGAGGCCCAAACTTCATCCTTTATCCATCACAATTACGTCCTTATCCCACTATTAGGGTAGTATTTCATCTATTATAAACGTTACTAGTCTTAGACTCCTTTACGTTCTTTCAGGCTATACTGAGCCTTCTATAACTTAGAGAAATCATCAACTTTCTTATGAACTTATTCCCAAGGACTTATCCATTCTTGTTACCTTTTTCACTCATCTTTTCTTATCCTTCCTCCTATCTTCCTAAAACCTTGTTGCTCTACCATACTTTAGCTTTGCGACCTACACACATCTTTATACTTATTCGCAATCTTTCTTCAACTTACTTGCATCATAAATTTCCTTATGTTATTCCGGAACATTAAGCGGGACACCACATACTATTTTGGTCGAATGTTCTTAGAAGAGAAGAAAATTCCGTTACAAGTTTCCTGTAATAACCTGCCAAACGGAGTAGCTGCGAACCTCTATCGGTGTTGTGGGTCTAGGATAAGTCTTCAATGCCTCACTCTATTGTGTATCCACCCGGATGCCTTCACCCGAAATAATATGCCCAAGGAAAGCTACAGAGTTCAACCAGAATTCACATTTAGAGAACTTTGCATACAACTTCCCCTTTTGTAGAACTTTGGGTACAATACGCAAGTAATCTGCATGTGTCACACCTCCTTTTTTCACGTACACCCCGGAAAAGGGTATAGGTAAAGGGAGTTTTTCTAATTAAAGGACAATCGAAACGAGATTTATTTTAAGAAATTCAGAATCGCCACTTGGGAGATTTATGGTGTCCCAAATCACCAGTTGAATCCCGAATCGAGGAAAATATGACTCTGTTTAACAGTCTGCGAACCAGAAATCCAAGTAAGGAATTCTGTTAACCCGGGAGAAGTTGTTAGGCATTCTCGGATTCCGTGGTTATAGCACGGTCGCTCAACTGTTATATTTAGCTAAATTATCTGATTTTAAACAATTATGAACCTATGTGCAACCGCTTTCAACCGCTTTTATTTAATTTTTAAGGAAAGATTGAACGTCGTTGTCACACCTCCTTTTTCCGCACCCGCGAGGGTGCGTGGGAGTTTTTCCAATTAAAGGACAATCGAGACGGGATTGGTTTATTTATTTCAGAGTCGTCACTTGGGAGATTTAGGGTGTCCCAAGTCACCAATTTTAATCTCGAATCGAGGAAAAGAATGACTCCATATTACAGTCTGCGTACCAGAAATCCGGATAAGGAATTCTGTTAACCCGGGAGAAGGTGTTAGGCATTCCCGAGTTCCGTGGTTCTAGCACGGTCGCTCAACTATTATATTCGGCTTGATTATCTGATTTTATACAAATATGAACTTATGTGCAAATTTTATATTTTAACCGCTTTATTATTATTGTTTTTAAAAGAAATATGAACATCGCTTAAAACACGTCTTTGGACTGCGTTACATGAAATGCACCCACAATCCGGAACACGTTTTATTTGATGTTTTGGGATTTGGATTCGGGTCGCATGAAATGCACACCCAGGCTTAAGAAAGTAAAATATTAAACACGCGCCTAAAGAGACTATCGCGTTATTATTTTGGGGAAGACCGTGAAATTCGCTAAACGGTCCTTCCGAATTCTAATTAAACCATACATTTTGTGAGGGCCCCGCAATCTATACGTTTTATTTGGCGAGGCTCGTCTCATTTTTATTTTTAAAGGATAAACCTACAATGACTATATTTTCTATTAAGTTCGTCTCTAAAATAAAAGAAAATCTCTTAATTATTTACATGCTGAAAAACGTAACTTATTAGTTATTAGTTTACGGCTAATGCGAATGGAAAATTGCGATCGAGTTTGTACAAAGAAAAACTGCTTTCATTTTATATTCTGTTATTCAATAATACTAGAACATGAGATTGACCATAATATCAAAACAGATTAATTATTCTCCGTAATTTAAACTAACATTATTAGATGAAGAAAGTATACATATGCAACCTCATTATTCATTAATCATTCAACTACATCTTTATACGAAGAAAGAAAAATTATATTCAACCACAAATCTAAACAGGAGGAATTCAACAGGAACAAAGCCTGATTAATATTTCATTTTTTGCTTCAAGCCGAGATTGTACAAATGTGTACCTGGAAACAGCAGTACAAGAACAAAAGAAGGAGAAGTCAGCAGCAGTAATAACACAGCAACAGCAGATTCAGCAACATCGCAAACCAGTACAGTAGGAATAGCAGAAAACCCAGGAGACTATAAACGACTCCAAGTATAGTGAAGAAGTAAAAGGTAGGAAGGTTCTGACTATTTCAGATCTTAAGCGAGGCAATGAAGCAGTAACTATTCTTTTTCAACTTCAAAACTCTCCAAAATGAATTCTGCCCCTGTATATTCAGTGTATCCAGAATGTATATTGGGTGTATACTTCTCACTCCGCCCCCTCTTTTTTTCTTCTCTCTATCTAGTTTTTCCTCTCTTTTTTTTTCCACCCTTCTTCCTAAATTTTCTCTTCTATTTATAGCAAAATTTTCGAAATTTTCAGATTTGTTTTTTATTATTTTATTATTTTTTTAATTAAAAGAAATCCCACTTACAAATTGCTTTTATTTTTTTAGAAAAAGAAATCCCACCTTTATTTACTTTTATTTTTAAAATTCCAACTTTAATTACTTTATCTTATTTAAAATCCCACTTTTTATTTTTTTAAAAGAGAATCTCACTTTATTTAACTTTTCTTTAAAAAATAAACCACTATCTTTTCTTTTTCTTTTAAAAATGCTACTTTCAATTACTTTAAATTTTTTAAATTTTCAGATATCTTTATATTTATTTTTTAATTCCAACCTTCTTTTACTTTTAAATTTTTTAAAACTTTTTACTTTTTTTTTAAAATTTTCTACATTCTTTTACATTTTTTTATTTTTTTATTTTTTATTTTTTTAAAATCATTTCCGAAATTACTATATATATATATATATATATATATATATATATATATATATATATATATATATATATATATTTAAAATAAAAATAATAAATAAAATAAAATATTTTCGGATTTTTTTATATATATATAAAAACAAAAAATAAAACTATTAATAGTGATAATTCACTTTTTATTTTATTTTTTATTTTTTTTGGTTTTGTTTTGTGTTGGACAAAAATGAAGAAGGGGTGTTGGGTTAATGGACTGGGTCGACCCAGTTCGAAATGGACTGGGTCGTAGGGAAGATTGGGCCATTTTTTGGGCCTATAGCTTGAAATTGAAGAAGAGGCCCAATTCCGACTTTCTTTATATTTTCGCTCTCTTTTCTTCTTTTATTTTTCTAAAACTAAATTATAAAAATACTTAAACTATTATTAAGAACTAAATTAAGTTATAAAGGCGCAAATTAACTCCCAATAACAATTAACGCACAATTAAGTATTAATTAAGCATAAAATTGTATATTTGGACATTAAATGCTAAAAATGCAAACGATGCCTATTTTTGTAATTTTTAATTTTTGTAAAACAATTTTAATTACTAACAATTGTAGAATTAAATCCTACATGCAAAATGCGACATATTTTTGTATTTTTTATTAATTTAGCGAATAAACACGCACAGACAAATACAAATAATTCTTCAAAATATCACAAAATTGTACACCAAAGAAAAATCATTTTATTTTTGAATTTTTTGGGAGTAATTCTCATATAGGGCAAAAATCACGTGCTTACAGCTGCCCCTCTTTGCCTGGAGACACGAAGGGTTTTCGTGCAAAGATAAAGCGAGCGATTTTTGCCCATCCGAGTACTCCGTTGAAGCATTTTTTGAAAAAGATTTGACCGAACCTTTGCTTCAAAGGTTTCCTACATATCCTGGGCTAAACAGGAATCAGGTCAATGTAGTTCGAGAAATTTTGGTAGCTGGGACTACCGTTGGACTGCAATGTTACTGTTGTTGCATGTTATTACTACTGCTTACCGATCTCCTTGTTACACCGTGCTTAAAAAAAACAAGAAGCTAGGCTAGAGTACAATTTGTTTTTGTTGCCTTGCTTCCTTGTCTGCTTGCATTTCTTTCGGTGCTTTACTTCTTTTGACACATGTACTTGAGTTTGTACTGTGACATCTTGTTGCAACCTTCTGTTTCCCGGTGCCGGGGAATTTTATTGTTTCCTGCTGGGGATTCCTATTGTAACCCTCTGTTTTATTGTCCTCTGACTTGATTTTGAAATGTATGCCTCTGTTATCTGGGCGGGCTCCCAATTTTAATACTTGAAAATTAAAGACTTGAAATGTATGCCTCTATTATCTGGGCGGGCTCCCAAGTTCAATGCATGAAAATTAAAGACTGAAATGTATGCCTCTGTTCTATGGGCGGGCTCCCAACTTCAACAACAACTTTAAAAATGAATGTCATTCCTCTCTTCAACCAATACATCGCCATTCTGTTCTTCAGAGGGGGCTCCTGATTTCAACAACTTTAAAAAATAAAATCCTATTCGAGGGCGGATGAACCCGAAATATCCTATTCGAGGGCGGATGAACCCAAAATATCCTATTCGAGGGCGGATGAACCCAAATATCCTATTCGAGGGCGGATGAACCCAAAATATCCTATTCAAGGGCGGATGAACCCAAAATATCCTATTCGAGGGCGGATGAACCCAAAATATCCTATTCGAGGGCGGATGAACCCAAAATATCCTATTCGAGTGCGGATGAACCCAAAATATCCTATTCGAGGGCGGATGAACCCAGAATATCCTATTCGAGGGCGGATGAACCCAGAATATCCTATTCGAGGGCGGATGAACCCAGAATATCCTATTCGAGGGCGGATGAACCCAGAATATCCTATTCGAGGGCGGATGAACCCAGAATATCCTATTCGAGGGCGGATGAACCCAGAATATCCTATTCGAGGGCGGATGAACCCAGAATATCCTATTCGAGGGCGGATGAACCCAAAATATCCTATTCGAGGGCGGATGAACCCAAAATATCCTATTCGAGGGCGGATGAACCCAAATATCCTATTCGAGGGCGGATGAACCCAAAATATCCTATTCGAGGGCGGATGAACCCAAAATATCCTATTCGAGGGCGGATGAACCCAAAATATCCTATTCGAGGGCGGATGAACCCAGAATATCCTATTCGAGGGCGGATGAACCCAGAATATCCTATTCGAGGGCGGATGATCCCAAAATATCCTATTCGAGGGCGGATGAACCCAAATATCCTATTCGAGGGCGGATGAACCCAAAATATCCTATTCGAGGGCGGATGAACCCAAAATATCCTATTCGAGGGCGGATGAACCCAAAATATCCTATTCGAGGGCGGATGAACCCAAAATATCCTATTCGAGGGCGGATGAACCCAAATATCCTATTCGAGGGCGGATGAACCCAAAATATCTTGTTCGAGGGTGGATGAACCCAAAATATCCTATTCGAGGGCGGATGAACCCAAAATATCCTATTCGAGGGCGGATGAACCCAAAATATCCTATTCGAGGGCGGATGATCCCATTTTCAAAATCTTGGAATTGTCTTACCTCCGACTGTTTTTCTTCGAATCGTGTTGTCTTGCTATCTCTTAAAACTTGAATTGATTTCCTCGTTCTTCCGAGAAAATTTTCGACAATGGCAGAAAATCTTCTGCCCCAGTTTTGGTGCTTTTCCTTGTTCTCCAGGTGGACGCCTGACTTCTGATATTTCAACTGTTCTTCCTTGTTCTCTAGGTGGATGCCTGATTGCTGATACTTCAACTGTTCTTCCTTGTTCTCCAGGTGGACGCCGACTGCTAATACTTCCATTTCTCTTCCTTGTTCTCCAGGTGGACGCCTGATTTCTTCTTCAATTTTTCATCCTCCGCTCTGCTTTGTTCTTGCTTGCTGGGGATAATACCACTGTGGGAGTCTCCTTTCTTCCCCTCCTTCAAATTCAATTTTTTTTTCAGAATTTATTTTCTCTCAACACTGCTGGGGATAAAAGTGTTATCTTCTTGGGATAACGTTGTTGAGGATAATGCTGCTGGGGAATTTTATCCCTTTAAATTGATGCATCATTCTTCTGGAAGCTGCTGGGGATGATAATGGTTTTTGCTCTTATGAGCACAAATGTCATCCCTTTGTTCTGTCTGCTGGGGAACAACTTCTTTTATTAAAACTTGTTATGCTGGGGGTAAAACTGGTTCAAAGACCACTTCCCTTGAGACTGGTGCTATATTCATTTTACCCTGAATGGGTATCTGACTTCCAGAAAAATTTCCAAATGAAAGGAAAATTTTCTGCCCCAGTTTGACAGTCTCCCTTATGGCCTGTATTTCTGTCATCAATGCCACTTCCTTTACCTGTTTCAATTTAAACAAAATTTGTTAGTTTAAAACGCGGTGGTTGGTTGTGATACTCCCACTGGGATGGTTTTCCCTTTTCCCTTCCTTGCTCTGCGTTCCACAACTTGTTGGGGATGATATTATTTGCTGGGGATAATCCTTTTCTGCTGGGGATATCCCTCTTCTTTCGTGGCATGGCTTGGAAACTTGCATTTTCCCGACCTTTTAGTCTCGCATGAATTTCCCAAATCATGCTTATTGTTTTTCTTGTTTTGTCCATGGGCTCTGGTCTTGAGGTTTAATAACCTTTGATTTCGGCAAGGATATCCCTCTTGACACTCGTCAATCCTTTTGCTGGGGATATCTTTCTTGACACTGGCCTCGCGCTTGTTCCTTCCTGACTATATCACTTGGATGTATTAGTCATATCCTATCTTGGAAAGCTGATGGCCTATTTTGAAATCATTTCCCACTGGTTCTGACCAAACAGACTCTACTGGGGAATTTTTCTATGAAAGGAAAAGATAAAAGGGAACAGAATAAAAGACAACGGAAAAAGATGACTCTTTAACAAAAGAAACTATAAATAAAACCCTATCAAACGCAGACACCGACTCTAATGGTCATGACATGCCTATGTGGCCTATCCTTCGTCAATCATCTTTCAAGATCTTCAATTGGCAATTCCCCATCTGATTCTTAATCTTATTCGACTTGTAGTGCCCGAAGGGTTTTCACTATCAAGCCTCTCTCATTTTGGGTTTTTCTCTCAACTTTCATCACCTTATGGTGCATGTGAAGGTTTTCACCGATAAGACTCTCTCATTTGTATCACTTTTCAGCTGGGGTTTTGGAGTGTTGCCGGTATGACTCTTTCTGTTGGAGATTAGAGTCCTTTCTGCTGTGGAACAAAATGTTATGCTCACCGGTGAGACTCTCATTTGTCTGACTTGAAATCTTTTGAAGACTGATCAGAAGGTCTTTCTTTGAACCGTAATGTGGGTTTTGGATAGGGCTAGAAAAAAAAAAGGTATTAAAGGCTCAAAAATGCATTAATTTTTGGGTTATTAGTTACAACCTTCGGAATTAGATTTATTTACAACAAATGCAACATTTGCCCCAGTTTCTTGCTTGGGGTTATTTTAATTGATTGTTTTTTTTTGTTTTTTTCAAAACTATGACCGAGCCGTGAAGCGCCTACGTATCCTCTTTGAGGAATCAGGTCAAACGTAGTTCCCAATTTCTCTGTTTTCTTCTGACTTTCTTTTGTTTTTGTGTTTTTTTTTTTTGATTTTTTCTTTACCTTCCAGGCTCGTATTTCCTAGTCGTTGCTATTGATTCCGAACGAGGGGTATGAAAGAAAATATATAAGGCTCAAAAGGGGTAACGAAGGATAAAGTGTTTAGGTAGCAGAATAAAATGCCTTCGTCATTCCAGTCTTCAAAACATGCCAAGTGCAAACAACACAATTGAACATAGATTTATAGTCTCTTCCGATGGTGCTGGACTTGACAATTATGTTAAACACTTGCTTTTTCATTTGTCATTTCTAAAGCACTGCTGGGCGACACTCTCACTCTCATGCACGACCCTCATGCCAATTTGGCGAATCTTGCATTTAACGATTTTCTTTATGTTTTACTTGCCCCAGTTCCATATGACTCGGGCTTCAAATAATCTCAAACCGTTCTTATTTCCTTTAAATGCTTTGATCACCTCCCCAGGGTTTTATGATTAACTTTATAGACCAGGCCCAAACTGTATGCGCATGTCATGTCCCTAGAATCGGCATTGAACGAAAATGACAAAAGGACTAAATAAAAAGATGACTGGAAATAATAAAAGACCGGCTTTTGTATTAGACTTCCGGCGAAATGGTTAGAAAAACAAACAAAACAACCAGAATAAAATCTTAACACAACATCAACGAGACTTAAACAAACTGATACGACAAAAATGGAAAGATAAGAAGGTTTGACACAAGATAATATTCGGATTACAACCCTAAGAATAATCCGGACAACAGAAATGACAACAAAATAAGACACCACCAGCTTCTCTCTTGCTAACCAAGGAACGGAGCGTCCTCCCATTTTATCAAAATTGGCATCTTTAGCCACTGAGCTTTGCATCAGTATTGTCCAGACCATTTCCAACTTCGATATCATCAACCTTAGTCAACAAGTCCCAATAGGATTCGAGTGCTTCTGTTATCATGCCTGATCCCCACAAAGTGTGCTTCTGGGTCTTGTATTTCCGGCTTACCACAAACCAACCACCTTAACTTTCTTTGTGATTCAAAGCGAAACAGGTTAGAATGGACTCCGTTGGTCCCCATTATTAACAACATTTTTTTTCTTTTCTTTTTTTTCGATTTTTCTTTTCATTTTTTTTCTTTTTCTTTTTCAATCTTTTTTTTCCATTTTTTCTTTTTCATTCTCTTTTTTTTTTGTTGCTTTTTTTTCATTTTTTTTTGTTGTGGTCGAATCTTATGGAGATTGCCTACGTATCATGACCCCGCATGAATCAGACCTTGCGTAGTTCGGACCAATAAAAGATAAACAATACTAATCATTTTTTTTTCAATTTTCATATTAAACAAAACTGGGTTTCAAAGGTTTGAAGATGACCTACAAACTCGAAAATCAAACAACCCACATATTCTAATTAAAAGATTTACAAACTCCAAAAATAAATGACCAGCTTCTTTTCCCGTTTGACAAAGACAACCAAACGGTTATTTTTCAAATGTGGCCCCTTCCAAATTTTGAGGCCGGAGAGTATTATTTTACGACACTTTACAAACTTGTTCATTCTTTTACGAAAATAGCCTTTCAATAATTGAAAGATACTCTAGGGTTATTTTGGCAAGAACGGTTTAAGACGTGGTCAAAGCTGGGTCGGCTTATTTTGACCAAAAATCCAAATGGTATTCACCTAACCGTTGACTCTTTGTTTTTTTTTTCAAATTACAATAAAAACCGGGTGTTGCAAACACGGCCCTTCAGCGCCTCGGGGACGAAGATTTTTTTTTTTAAGGCCGTGTGGGTCAACTGAACCAAAATCCTACACATGACCCAAAAAGTGGCTGTTTATGCAAAGTCAGCCTTCCGGCGTCCTTTTCGGGAACATTCGGCTATGTCTTGATAAAACAGCGTCACCCGATTTCTTTATGACAAAATTAAAATTAGACATATTTTTTTTGGCTATTTTTTTTAGCAAATGGGAGGCTGGACACTGCCCGACTTATTTATGACAAAATTAAAATTTTGACACGTTTTTTATTTATTTATTGGTTTTTGGCTATTTTAGCAAAAAAGGGGGTTGGACCCGATGAGGGTTGCCTACGTATCTCACATCCAGTGAGAATCAAACCCGCGTAGTTCGGGCCTCGTGAATAAGTAAATGAACTAATATTTTTTTTATTGGAACTGTGAAAGAACTGCTCAAAGGAAGTATAAATATTTTTTTTGATTGATTTCTTTTTAAAAGAAAAACTCGTAAAAATTCCTTTTCTTTTGATTTGAACTTTGAAAATTTCAAAAGTAAAAGGAAGTTTTTTTTTCGAATTCCATTTGTCTTTTTTTTTATTCTAAAGAAAAAAAATATTTTTGGAATTTTACTTTTGATAAAAGAAATGCTTCTAAAAAATATTTTTGAATTTTGAATTTTCTTTTCAATTTTGAAAGAGGAATCAAAATATTTTCGGATTCTTTTTTTCCTAAAAGAAAACATTTTTATTATTTTTGTTTTATCAACAATGGAAAATAAAGATATTTATATTATTTTTTGCAAGACATATTTTTTTGGAATTTTATTTTGAATTTTCTTGGCAAGACAAATACTCTTTGCAACAAATAAAGATATATATATCTTTTGGAAATAAAAAAAACTTTTCGGATTTATATATATATATATATATATATTTGAAAGACCTTTTTTTTATTTTTTTATTTTTTTTGCATTTTCATAAGCAAATAAAATAAAAAAAACCATTTTTAAAAATAAGACTCTTTTTTTTCATTTTCTATTTTTCTTTTGCTTTTAATAAAACAAACTAATAAAACATTTTTTTTTCATTTTCTCAAAATTTCGGCAGAGTTTTGACAGTTATTTGGGCATTGGTTTTTTTTCCAAAAATAAACAGTCAATTCCCTAACCGCTATTTTCTTTTTTTCAATTTTAAAATATTATTCATGATATTAAAAAGTCAGTCAACACACAAATCCGGATCAAATAAATGCGCAAGTAGCAGCAAGTAAGATGCATCAGGATGGTCATTTTTTTTGGTACACCTGTCCTAGACAGACCCAACCCCTGTGTTGAGTCTCCAAAGTCAAATGCACGTGATGCAAACAATCGCTCCTACTAGGGATCCGGCATGAAGCTGAGTTATTCTAAGTGAAAAAACCTGAGGCATATTGATCTAGCCCTGGCTTACCCAAACGGACAGTTTGAGCCGAAGCGGGGGCAACGTACCGGGAGCACGAAAGTCTACCCGGCCTAGTTACTTGTCCCAACTTCGTCTTATTTGGTATGACTTTAACAGAAAGGTGGGCCACGCGCACGTGTGCACCATAAATTTAGAAGACTCAGAAAGAAGGGGGTTTCGTAGCAGTTGTATATATTCATAATTCAAATAATATTAAAGCGGTAAAAGTGTCATTTAGCACATTGGGCATATATCATGTAAAAAAAATCAGATAATAAATAAAGCCAACTATAACAATTATTTTAAGCTCGAATTCTTGAACCCTGAACCAGTGGTTCTGGGTTTCTTCCCCAGCAGAGTCGCCTGAGCTGTCACACCTCCTTTTTCCGCACCCGCGAGGGTGCGTGGGAGTTTTTCCAATTAAAGGACAATCGAGACGGGATTGGTTTATTTATTTCAGAGTCGCCACTTGGGAGATTTAGGGTGTCCCAAGTCACCAATTTTAATCTCGAATCGAGGAAAAGAATGACTCCATATTACAGTCTGCGTACCAGAAATCCGGATAAGGAATTCTGTTAACCCGGGAGAAGGTGTTAGGCATTCCCGAGTTCCGTGGTTCTAGCACGGTCGCTCAACTATTATATTCGGCTTGATTATCTGATTTTATACAAATATGAACTTATGTGCAAATTTTATATTTTAACCGCTTTATTATTATTGTTTTTAAAAGAAATATGAACATCGCTTAAAACACGTCTTTGGACTGCGTTACATGAAATGCACCCACAATCCGGAACACGTTTTATTTGATGTTTTGGGATTTGGATTCGGGTCGCATGAAATGCACACCCAGGCTTAAGAAAGTAAAATATTAAACACGCGCCTAAAGAGACTATCGCGTTATTATTTTGGGGAAGACCGTGAAATTCGCTAAACGGTCCTTCCGAATTCTAATTAAACCATACATTTTGTGAGGGCCCCGCAATCTATACGTTTTATTTGGCGAGGCTCGTCTCATTTTTATTTTTAAAGGATAAACCTACAATGACTATATTTTCTATTAAGTTCGTCTCTAAAATAAAAGAAAATCTCTTAATTATTTACATGCTGAAAAACGTAACTTATTAGTTATTAGTTTACGGCTAATGCGAATGGAAAATTGCGATCGAGTTTGTACAAAGAAAAACTGCTTTCATTTTATATTCTGTTATTCAATAATACTAGAACATGAGATTGACCATAATATCAAAACAGATTAATTATTCTCCGTAATTTAAACTAACATTATTAGATGAAGAAAGTATACATATGCAACCTCATTATTCATTAATCATTCAACTACATCTTTATACGAAGAAAGAAAAATTATATTCAACCACAAATCTAAACAGGAGGAATTCAACAGGAACAAAGCCTGATTAATATTTCATTTTTTGCTTCAAGCCGAGATTGTACAAATGTGTACCTGGAAACAGCAGTACAAGAACAAAAGAAGGAGAAGTCAGCAGCAGTAATAACACAGCAACAGCAGATTCAGCAACATCGCAAACCAGTACAGTAGGAATAGCAGAAAACCCAGGAGACTATAAACGACTCCAAGTATAGTGAAGAAGTAAAAGGTAGGAAGGTTCTGACTATTTCAGATCTTAAGCGAGACAATGAAGCAGTAACTATTCTTTTTCAACTTCAAAACTCTCCAAAATGAATTCTGCCCCTGTATATTCAGTGTATCCAGAATGTATATCGGGTGTATACTTCTCACTCCGCCCCCTCTTTTTTTCTTCTCTCTATCTAGTTTTTCCTCTCTTTTTTTTTCCACCCTTCTTCCTAAATTTTCTCTTCTATTTATAGCAAAATTTTCGAAATTTTCAGATTTGTTTTTTATTATTTTATTATTTTTTTAATTAAAAGAAATCCCACTTACAAATTGCTTTTATTTTTTTAGAAAAAGAAATCCCACCTTTATTTACTTTTATTTTTAAAATTCCAACTTTAATTACTTTATCTTATTTAAAATCCCACTTTTTATTTTTTTAAAAGAGAATCTCACTTTATTTAACTTTTCTTTAAAAAATAAACCACTATCTTTTCTTTTTCTTTTAAAAATGCTACTTTCAATTACTTTAAATTTTTTAAATTTTCAGATATCTTTATATTTATTTTTTAATTCCAACCTTCTTTTACTTTTAAATTTTTTAAAACTTTTTACTTTTTTTTTAAAATTTTCTACATTCTTTTACATTTTTTTATTTTTTTATTTTTTATTTTTTTAAAATCATTTCCGAAATTACTATATATATATATATATATATATATATATATATATATATATATATATATATATATATATTTTAAAATAAAAATAATAAATAAAATAAAATATTTTCGGATTTTTTTTATATATATAAAAAAACAAAAAATAAAACTATTAATAGTGATAATTCACTTTTTATTTTATTTTTTATTTTTTTTTGGTTTTGTTTTGTGTTGGACAAAAATGAAGAAGGGGTGTTGGGTTAATGGACTGGGTCGACCCAGTTCGAAATGGACTGGGTCGTAGGGAAGATTGGGCCATTTTTTGGGCCTATAGCTTGAAATTGAAGAAGAGGCCCAATTCCGACTTTCTTTATATTTTCGCTCTCTTTTCTTCTTTTATTTTTCTAAAACTAAATTATAAAAATACTTAAACTATTATTAAGAACTAAATTAAGTTATAAAGGCGCAAATTAACTCCCAATAACAATTAACGCACAATTAAGTATTAATTAAGCATAAAATTGTATATTTGGACATTAAATGCTAAAAATGCAAACGATGCCTATTTTTGTAATTTTTAATTTTTGTAAAACAATTTTAATTACTAACAATTGTAGAATTAAATCCTACATGCAAAATGCGACATATTTTTGTATTTTTTATTAATTTAGCGAATAAACACGCACAGACAAATACAAATAATTCTTCAAAATATCACAAAATTGTACACCAAAGAAAAATCATTTTATTTTTGAATTTTTTGGGAGTAATTCTCATATAGGGCAAAAATCACGTGCTTACAGTCGTTTAAAACATGTCTTTAGATCGCGTCACATGAAATGCACCCGCAATCCTGAACACATTTTATTCAACGTTTTGGGATTTGATTTGGGTCACATGAAATGCACACCCGAGTTTAGGAAGGTAATGTTAATTAATATACGTGCCTAAAGAGACTAACACGTTATTATTTTTTGGGAAATGCCATGAAATTCGCTAAACGGCCCGTCTCGAAATCTAAGTATTTTAATACAACCATTTACCAAGGGCCCCACAATTTATGTATTTTGTTTGGGTGAGGCTCATCTCATTTTTTTTAAAAAGGCAAACCTGAAGCGACTGCGATTTTCTATTTTATTTGTCTCTACAAAAAATATCCTAATTAATTAACAGAGGCTTAGGAGTTACTACATTTCCAGATAAAGACCGAACTTAAAAATCCCTGACTTTAAAGAGGCTTCAGCATTTGGGCTTTATTAATGACCCCATGCCATTTACTTGTGATTGCATAAAAGAGGGACCATCCAGATATGGGCCGCATTCAGCGAGAAACAAGTCCGCATTTAATGAACCAACAGGTTGTCCCGTTCAGCTTATCAATGAATCCAAATTACTACTAGTCTCCTAACAAGATTTGCATGTACTTGTGAGTCCTGTAAATGTGTCCATGAATCAAGCAATTGCTTTGTTTGTTTATTTTATAATTATTCCACTTAACCAATCAGATCTACTCATACATTCTTAACAATGACAATTAACAGGGGAAATCTGGCAACAAAAACTATACCTACATAGGAATTTTAGCTAACACCTTGTGCAATTGAAATTTCATGCTCACTTTTGAACCTGAATTTAACTAAAACTGAAATGACGTATATTCACACAGCCCACCAGTTGAGATTAATAGTTCGAAACTCAACTAGCACACAAAGAGTGCGTATTGCAGATTTTGAATTAGTTCCGAAGTGCCGAAACTTTAAACAATAAACTACAATAAGCACAGGTCAGTCCCTCACAGATTAACAATCCAAATAGATCCTAAGTAGTCCCAATCATGCAGTCCAATACACATAACTAACGGAACTCAAATTACATAAACTTATCATGTATTATTCAAATCCATTTGACTATCCAGCACTTCACAGGCAGAAGCATTTTCACGTCGTGCCAATCTCAAAGCTACATCAATTAGGATTCAAGCGTGTACCTGGAATTTCGGAATTAAGAAGAAGCAGAATCAGTTAGCAGCAGACACCACGAGCAGAAATCAATCAGCTAGAACTTAGCTCAATAACCATGAAGAATTTTGAAATCAAGCCACACCCAAGCAAACCACCACAAGTTACTTGAACACACTCAAATGTAGTTGCAATTGTCACACCTCCTTTTTCCGCACCAGAGAGGGTGCAAGGGAGTTTTTCCAATTAACGGACAATCGAAACGGGATTGGTTTATTTATTTCAGAGTCGCCACTTGGGAGATTTAGGGTGTCCCAAGTCACCAATTTTAATCCCGAATCGAGGAAAAGAATGACTCTATATTACAGTCTGCGTACCAGAAATCTGAATAAGGAATTCTGTTAACCCGGGAGAAGGTGTTAGGCATTCCCGAGTTCCGTGGTTCAAGCACGGTCGCTCAACTGTTATATTCGGCTTGATTATCTGATTTTATACAAATGTAAACTTATGTGCAAAATTTAACTTTTAACCACTTTTATCATTATTATTATTTTTACAAGGAATTGCAACGTCGCGAAAACATACCTCAAATCACGTTACATCAATGTACACGTGATTATTGACATATCTCGACTCGGTTGAGATTTGGATTTGGGTCACATAAATGTGCACCCGAGTTAAGGAAAATAAATTATTAAAGGCGCGCTTAAAGCAACTAGCGTGTTGTTATTTCGGGGAAAGCCATGAAATTCGCTTAAACGGCATGTCCCGAATTCTAAGTATTTTATATATATACATTTAGAGGGCCCCGCACTTTGTACATTTTTGTTTGTCGAGGCTCGTCTCATTCCTTATGAAAAGAATTTGCAACATCGTGGAAATGCATCTCAGACCACGCCACAATCAATGTACCCGTGGTTAGAGACACATTTCGATTCCGTTGAGATTGGGATTTGGGTCACATAAATGTGCACCCGAGTTTAAGGAGATAACATTATTAAGTACGCGCTTAAAGAGACTATCGCGTTATTATTCTGGGAGGGCCGTGAGATTTGCTAAACGACCCATCCTGGAAACTGAATGCTTCGATAATATACATTTAACGAGGGCCCCGCAGCTCGTGCGTTTTTATTTATTTTTGTCGAGGCTCATCTCGTTCTTATTTTAAAAAAAGATATCCTATAGCAACTACGTTTCTTGTCGCGTTTGTCTCTACTAATTGAAAACAGTAGATAGTCCTAATTAATTACGTGCTTGCAAGTTATCTATAACAACATTCAGAAATGCTTAAAAATCAGAAACGAGGCTGCGTGCACAGTCAGCCGAACAAATAATCACGGGCCCAAATCCAGCCCATGCGTGATGGGCCAAACCTGGGCCACTGCTTGTTCGATGCTGGCCTGCTTGGTCTGTTTTGACCTGGGCTCGACCTTCATGAGGTTGAGATTGCAAGTTTTGTGTTCTTTGTCTTAACAGGTGGTTTACTAGTTATATGAGACCATTAATCAGAAAAGGAAGAACTTAGCCAATGATATACAGTTTTCATGCTTGGCATACATTACAACATATATCACAAAGTAAACTAAGTCTGAGATGCAACCTATTTCATTGAGAATATTTTCACCTATCAGCATACATATGTAAGCTACCATTTAGCTAATCTATATTGATATACACTGGGCATACATGCTGCTTCTATTGTCAACACAAGAATGAAAATTATCATACAGTACATGATATCTAATATAACAATCTATGTATGAAAATCAACTTCAAGTCTTTTCTTTTTGCATTCATGCTCAATGTTCCAATTACATTTGATAGTGCATTGGTTGTGTACCTGGTATAGAGGACAAAGAAGAAAGGACTGATTAGCTGGGCAGTATGCAGTAAACACAGCAACAGTAGATACACAGCAATAACACAGCAACAAACCAACAATCACAAGTGTTTTCCACAGTCCACAGACAACCAGCAATAATTCCCAGAACAAAGAAAACCAGCAGATGGTCGAGCACCAAACAAGTAATCCCAGAAAAGAGTAATGAAACAACAGAAGTAACAGAGTGTTCAATGCAGCAACACCAGCAGTTCAACAATCACAAGCAGCTCAATCAGTGCAAACAATAGAACTTGGCCAAGACAGCTTGACCAATATGAACTCTTAGGTAGCTTTCAAACAGTGTTTGGTTACAGTGTTTACTGGAAATTTCCTTATGTTTTCAGTTTTCTTTAAACTCACAAGACCTCTCTCAAGACTAAAAATTCCAGCCCTTTTTAAGTTCTGAAATGGCCTATTTATAAGCCAAACGACCAGTGCAGCTAAGCTGCCTGCATCCTCCCACTTGCAGACTGCCCATACCCTTTAAACCCATCCTTAAGCATCTTTTGATGCCAGCCCTTTTTGTTCCCCACGCCTGGTTTTTCTTTAATCAAGAGTTATGAGTTCATTTAAGTATTCATTTTTAAACCCCATACTCTTGTGTCTTGTTCCCCATTGGTATTAGTTTAACCCCAAATTTAGTACCGTACTTGTTAGCTTATTTAAACTAAGCCTTTTCTGTTCTTTTCAAACCCCAGACTACCCCTGTTAAACCCTGCTTATTACTGCCCTGCCCCTTGCAGCATCAGGGCATTCTGAACTCATGAAAGTTCAAATTCAGGACTGCCCTGGACTGAACCTTTTCAGTCATTTTTGCAATGCAAACAAACTCATTTCAGACAATGCTGGGGCATTCAGTCAGTGACAAGGTTCAATTAGTCACGTGAAATTATTAGCTCATTCGATCCATTAGTTATAGAAAACTAATCGACGATGTTTATCGAGTCGACTATACTAATTATAACACGTAATAATCAGTCGTTCAAATAAACAAACACATACAGGGACCTAAAGGCATCAAACAACTTTTGTTCAATTATTGGGAACCTATATGAATTATTTATGCGACGACTAATCTAATCGAACATGTATATCACAGAATACGTTCAAAACATACACAGAAGACAATCGACCAAATAAAAGGTCTTTACAAGGACGGAAGAAATTAAGAAAAGTATCAGAAAATACCAAACAAACACAACAGAACATGCTAACAGACTCATCCACACAAAAACAGAAAAGGAAAACTTAGTAGAAAATGTTCAAAACAGGCCGACCCCAGTCCGAATTAGATTTGACCATTTGAGGCCAAACAAACTCTAACCAGGGTGTTCTCAACCGAGAACACCTTGGTTAAGGTCTATTAGACCTCAAACCCTCTATGAAGCAGGTCGGATTCCTCAGGCTCTTGTGTTCTAAGGTTCAGATTCTCAGATTTGATTTTTTAGAAGTTGTGGGTAGATTTGGACCAAACCAAGCTTGGTTTGGTCACGAGGAGGGTCAGGGGAGTGTCTGGTATGAAGATGGGGTGGTGTGGCATAGATCGAGTTTTGTCTCGAATCTTCAAATCCAGATTCGAGACGATGGGAGGTGATTTGAGGCTAGGGAGTAACAGATCCATGTTCAGGAGAGCGAGGGGGTCTTAGGGTGTTCAGGAGGTAGTCACCGGCGTTCATGCCGCCGGGTTCTGGTGAAAGTGAACCTAGGGCGGCTGCTAGGGTTTGGGGTTTCAAGGCTTGGGGAAGGAGACGAGTGAAGGGTGGGGTTCGGATAGGGGGCGTGGGGTGTGAGGGAAAGCTTATATACAGAGTAGGGGATTGGATCTGAGCCGTTAGATCAGATGATCTCAACGGCTTGCATTTGATGGTGAGAAATGAGACGGGGTCGTTTGATATTTAAACGGGGTCGTTTGGTTTAAGTGAGGGGCTGGGCTGAACCGGTTATTGGGTCGGGTTATGTTAAATGGATCTGGTGGTGTAATCCTAGCCGTCGATCCACTCGAGATCAACGGCCCAGCTTAGACGGGACAGAACGACGCCGTTTGGACCGTGTCCGGGCAGCCTGTGTTTGGGCTATTTTTGAGCCTTAAAATTTTGAAACAAATAGACCCAATCCGATTTTTTTAAATAATTTTCACTCTTTTTCTTTGTTTTCTAATTTTAAAATTCAACTAAATTAAAATGAGTTTAAAACACACACTAATCAACACTTAACACAATCATCACACACGTATTACAAATTCTTTAAATGATTAAATCACAGCCTAAAATAAAAGACGCATATTTTGTCAATTTTCTTTTAATGACTGAATTATGGCTTAATTAACATGACATACATATTTTGTATTTTACTTGATAAGATAAAAATGAAAAAATGGACAGAACCACGAGCGACTACCAGCATATATCACGTAAAAAATCAAAAATTGTACAACGAGGAATCAATGATTGTATTTTGGAGTGATTGTCCGTGGAGCAAAAATCACGTGCTTACAGCTGCCCCTCTTTGCCCGAAGACACGAAGGGTTTTCGCGCAAAGATAAAGCGAGCGATTTTTGCCCGTCCGAATACTCTGTGTGAAGCATTTTTTGAAAAAGATTTGACCGAACCTTTGCTTCAAAGGTTTCCTACATATCCTGGGCTGAACAGGAATCAGGTCAATGTAGTTCGGGAAACTTTGGTAGCTGGGACTACCGTATGATTGTAGTGTTCGCTGCTATTGTGTGCTGTTGCATGCTGCTGTAGGATGCTACCGCTCACCGATCTCCTTGTTACATTGTTCTAAAAGGAAAAACAAGAAGCTAAGCTAGACTATGGATCATGAGATCTCATCCATCTTCAACTTGTTCTTGTTGCCTTGCTTTCTTGTCGGCTAACGCTTTCCTCTGATGCCCTTATTTTGTGAACTTGGGAGATGATGGTGGTCCTTCACCTTTTCTGAATGCCAGTTTTCATCACTTTGCTTGATTTGCTGGGAACATGGCTTTCTTCTTTAAATCTTTCAATGGTTTCTTCAGTGGTATGACTTTTTCATCAAAATTGTTATATTGGGCATGCTACAACGTTTCCAAACTGCTTCTTCTGAGACGCGTTCCTTCTCCATTTTGAATGCGCGCTTGCTTTTGCAGCCTTCTGCTTCTTGGCGCCGGGGGATTTTATTGTTTCCTGCTTGGGGATCTCCGTTGTAACCTTCCGTCTTCAGGTGGGGTTACTGATTCCAAAATCTAGAGCTAAAAAGTATTCCCGCATTATACTGGTGGGCGACCTAGAACTTAAAAGTATTCCCGCATTATACTGGTGGGCGACCTAGAACTTAAATGTATTCCCGCATTATACTGGTGGGCGACCTAGAACTTAAAAGTATTCCCGCATTATACTGGTGGGCGACCTAGAACTTAAATGTATTCCCGCATTATACTGGTGGGTGACCTAGAACTTAAATGTATTCCCGCATTATACTGGTGGGCGACCTAGAACTTAAATGTATTCCCGCATTATACTGGTGGGCGACCTAGAACTTAAATGTATTCCCGCATTATACTGGTGGGCGACCTAGAACTTAAATGTATTCCCGCATTATACTGGTGGGCGACCTAGAACTTAAATGTATTCCCACATTATACTGGTGGGCGACCTAGAACTTAAATGTATTCCCGCATTATACTGGTGGGCGACCTAGAACTTAAATGTATTCCCGCATTATACTGGTGGGCGACCTAGAACTTAAATGTATTCCCGCATTATACTGGTGGGCGACCTAGAACTTAAATGTATTCCCGCATTATACTGGTGGGCGACCTAGAACTTAAATGTATTCCCGCATTATACTGGTGGGCGACCTAGAACTTAAATGTATTCCCGCATTATACTGGTGGGCGACCTAGAACTTAAATGTATTCGAAATTGTTTCCCCGTTCTTTCGAGAAAATTTTGACAATCGGCAGAAAATTTTCTGCCCCAGTTTTTGGTGACTTCCCTGGCGTTGCATCTTGCTGCCATCATCAATCCTTTGTTTTCCTGCAGCAGAAAAAAGGATTTAATTAGTTTTCATCGTGGTGGTAGAGGGTGCCTTTCTGGCGGATGATTTTTCCTTTCTTCTTTTTTTCTTGCTCTATGTCCCCATAATTGATTAGTGGGCAGATTTGCCTGCTGGAGGTCTCTAGCCTGCTTGGGATTGGCTTTCAATTAATCCCCTTTTCTGCTTTCTCTTTAAGCACATGCTGTGGGAGTCTGATTTTAACTCCCGACACCACTCCCTTTAGGAGCTTACTTCCTCCAAAATTGCCGGGCACGATCACTGCATTGCCTGGGATCGGCTTTTAAGACTGTTTGTACTATCCTGCATTGGATGAATTCCCCTCCGGTTTCTGGTAGTAAGCTTTGAAAAATCCTTTCAAGACAAATTTTAGGAAAAGAAATAAAAGATAGAAAAATTAGAAAGTCTTTCTGAACCAATATTTGGTGGGGAGAAGAAACTCAGAAGAACTTATCTGGAGGACATGACTGGTCCCCGTGATCATGACGTGCACCATAGATTCCCGACCCAGTCTATTTGTATCAATCGATTTGCCCGATGGTCTGACTTGCTGGGGATGATAAATGACTATCCATTTCGTTGCAAATGTGGTCGCTTTTTGTTGATCTGTCTTGTCGCCTCATAGTGCCCTTCGAGGGGTTTTCACTAATGAGACTCTCTCTTTTCTCTCATCTCCCGGCGCCTTATGGTGCCTGTGAAGGTTTTCACCAATAAGACTCTCTCATTTCATATCCCTCATCTTACATCGCCTCTCGGTGCCTGTGAAGGTTTTCACCGATAAGACTCTCTCATTTTATTTCTTTCGAGGAATCGGGGCGTTGTAGATACGACCCTCTCTTCTGGAGATTCCTTTGACCATCAATTCATTCCCAGTCTTACGATCCTCTTCTTTGCTGGGGATCGGTGTATTATTCTCGGCCTTATTTGCCTGACTCGACATCTCTTGAACATTGATCGGGAGGTCTTTTGGACGTTGATGTTGGTTTTGGTGTGGAGTTAAAGAAAGGCTATAAAAATGAAAATAATTTGATGGGTGATGTGCTACAACTTTTGGAATCAAACCTTTGTTGGAACTTAAAACATAACCTCTGCCCCAGTTTTCTTGCTTGGGGAATTTTATTTTTTTACACTTATGTTGAGCTATGTGCGTTACGCACATTGTGCCTATTATGCACACTATGTACATTATGCATCCTATATTTACTATGATGCACACTATGACCGAGCCGTGAGGTGCCTACGTATCCTCTTTGAGGAATCAGGTCAAACGTAGTTCCCACGGTTTTGTATTTCTTATGATTTTATCTTCCTTTTTCTTTTCCTTCTTTTCATTTTCTTTTTCTTTTCTTTTTTTTCTCTTTTTTTTCTTCTTTTTTTTCATGTCTTTTCCATTAGTGATTCCAAAAGAGGGGTATGAAAGAATAACTTAAGGCTCAAAGGGGGAAGCAGGGGTTAAAAGTGTTTGGATAGAAGAAAGAATTGCCTCCGTCATCTCATTATCCAATAAATGCCAAATACAAACAAATAAACCAAAAATTGCCATAATTAAAGAAATTATGCATAATATCTCTTGACCGCATCTGAATTGATAGCCATGTCGACACATCTACCTTCGATATCTGTCAAACACAAAGCACCGTTGGACAATACTCTGGTTACGATATAAGGCCCTTGCCAATTTGGGGCGAATTTGCCTTTCGCCTCGACCTGATGTGGGAGGATCTTCTTCAATACCTGCTGCCCTACTTCAAACTTCCTGGGGCGCACCTTCTTATTATATGTTCTCGCCATTCTCTTCTGGTACAGCTGACCATGGCACACTGCTCCCAATCTTTTCTCATCTATCAGGCTCAACTGTTCCAATCGAGCTTTGACCCATTCATCATCATTAATCCCGGCTTCAGCGACAATTCGGAGGGACGGAATTTCGACCTCCGCCGGTATTACGGCTTCAGTTCCGTACACCAACAAATAAGGAGTTGTACCTATGGAAGTCCGGACAGTAGTGCGGTAACCCAACAAAGCAAAGGGTAATCTCTCGTGCCATTGTCTAGATCCTTCCACCATCTTTCGCAGTATCTTTTTGATATTCTTATTGGCTGCTTCGACCGCTCCATTCGCCTTGGGACGATATGGGGTGGAGTTGCGGTGTGTAATCTTGAATTGTTGGCATACCTCTCTCATCAGGCTGCTATTAAGATTCGCACCGTTATCCGTGATGATCACTTTTGGGATCCCAAATCTGCAGATGATATGGGAATGGACAAAGTCCACCACTGCCTTTTTGGTTACTGATTTGAAGGTTTTAGCCTCAACCCATTTGGTGAAGTAATCAATGGTCACTAGAATGAACCTATGACCATTGGATGCTGCCGGCTCGATGGGCCCAATGACATCCATGCCCCATGCCACAAACGGCCAGGGTGCTGACATCGTATGTAACTCCGTTGGCGGAGAATGAATCAAATCTCCATGTATCTGGCACTGATGGCATTTCCTTACGAAAGTGATACAGTCGTGTTCCATGGTGAGCCAATAACACCCTGTTCGAAGGATCTTTCTTGCCAATACATATCCGCTCATGTGTGGCCCACAAACTCCAGCATGTACCTCTGCCATAACCGTCATTGCTTGACTGGCATCTATGCATCTCAACAATCCCAAATCCGGGGTTCTTTTGTACAATACTCCTCCGCTGAGGAAGAAACCACTCGACAAACGCCGAAGGGCTCTTTTTTGGTCTCCAGAGGCATGTTCTGGATATATCCCCATTCTGAGGTATTCCTTGATATCATGAAACCAGGGTTCGCCATCTGCTTCTTCTTCTATGGCATTGCAGTAGGCGTGCTGATCACGGACCTGGATGTGTAGAGGATTAACATACATTTTGTCAGGGTGGTGCAGCATTGATGCTAAGGTGGCCAAGGCATCCGCAACCTCATTGTGAACTCTCGGGATGTGTTTGAACTTCACCGATCGAAATTGCTTGCTCAGATCATGCAAGCATTGTCGGTATGGTATGAGTTTTAGATCTCGCGTTTCCCATTCACCCTGAATCTGGTGTACCAAGAGGTCCGAGTCTCCCAAGACCAAGACGTCTTGGACATCCATGTCGGCAGCCAAGCGCAGACCCAGAATGCAAGCCTCATACTCGGCCATATTGTTGGTGCAATAGAAGCGTAGTTGAGCCGTAACAGGATAATGGCGTCCTGTTTCAGAAGTGATTACTGCTCCTATTCCAACCCCTTTTGCGTTTGCAGCTCCATCGAAGAAAAGCTTCCAACCTGGTTCCTCAGGTAGTTCCTATTCATTTGTATGCATCACCTCTTCATCAGGAAAATACGTTCTTAAGGGCTCGTATTTTTCATCAACGGGATTATCCGCCAAATGGTCTGCCAGCGCCTGGGCTTTCATGGCCGTCCTCGTCACATAGATGATATCAAACTCTGTGAGCAGAATTTGCCATTTTGCCAACCTTCCCGTGGGCATAGGTTTCTGAAAGATATACTTCAATGGGTCCAAACGGGATATGAGATAAGTAGTATACGAAGACAGGTAGTGCTTCAACTTCTGAGCTACCCAAGTTAAGGCACAACATGTTTTCTCGAGTTGAGTGTACTTGACCTCATGTACTGTGAATTTCTTGCTAAGATAGTAGATGGCCTGCTCCTTCCTTCCTGTGTCATCATGTTGCCCCAATACACAACCAAATGAATTTTCCAAGACCGTTAGGTAAAGAATTAAGGGCTTCCCAGGCTTCGGCGGGACCAATACGGGTGGATTAGACAGATACCCTTTGATTTGGTCGAAGGCCTCCTGACACTCTGCCGTCCAACCTACCGCAGCATCCTTTCTCAGCAGCCGAAATATGGGCTCACAAGTTGCTGTGAGTTGAGCGATGAACCTGCTGATGTAATTGAGTCTACCCAGCAAACTCATTACCTCTGTTTTGTTCCTCGGCGGTGGCAAATCTCGGATGGATTCAATTTTGGATGGGTCTAACTCAATTCCCCGTCGACTGACGATGAATCCTAGCAGCTTTCCTGATGGAACCCCGAATGCGCATTTGGCCGGGTTGAGCTTGATATCATACCTTCGGAGTCTTTGGAAGAATCTCCTTAGGTCTGCTACATGGTCTTCCTGACGCCAAGATTTGATGATCATATCATCGACGTACACCTCGATTTCTTTGGGTATCATGTCATGAAATACAGCAGTCATTGCTCGCATGTATGTTGCCCCAGCGTTCTTCAATCCGAACGGCATTACCCAATAGCAGTAAGTCCCCCATGGCGTAATAAATGCTGTTTTTTCCGCATCTTCCTCGTCCATTAGGATCTGATGATAACCCGCATAGCAATCTACAAAGGATCCGATCTCGCGCCCCGCGCAATTATCGATCAAGATATGGATGTTGGGCAATGGAAAATTGTCCTTGGGACTTGCTTTGTTGAGGTTGCGGTAGTCGACGCACACCCTGATTTTTCCATCCTTCTTTGGGACTGGTACCACATTGGCCAACCACTCGGGATATCGAGTGACCCGAATGACCTTCGCTTTCAACTGCTTAATCACTTCCTCTTTGATCTTTACACTCATCTCTGTTTTAAATTTCCTTAATTTTTGCTTGACGGGAGGGTATGCCGGGTCAGTGGGCAATTTCTGAACCACTAAATTGGTGCTTAATCCAGGCATATCGTCATATGACCATGCAAAAACATCTTTGAATTCCATGAGGGTTTTGATCAATTCTTCTCTGACATTCGGCTCAATGTGGATGCTAATTTTGGTCTCTTGGACGTTATCAGCGTCTCCTAGATTCACAGCCTCAGTGTCATTTAGGTTAGGCTTGGGTTTCTCTTCAAATTGGCACAGTTCTTCGGTTTATCTCTTCGAAGGCTTCACCTTCATCACATTCAGATTCATCATCACGAATGACCTCTTGCATCATTGAGTCAGATTCAGATTGATTTATTAGACTAGGTCGAAGATCCGCTGTGCATGCCATGTCATTAGAACCAGTAAAAAGAGAACTGTTCAGAAAGAAAAAGAACAAAACAAAATTAAAATGGGACAAAAGAAAAGAACTTTATTAAACTTGCGGGATAAAAGGGTTCACACTTTTACAGAAACGAAAGTAAAATTTTGATTACACCCTTGAATAATCCGGACAAAACAAAACACACAAAACATAAATCAAAGCCTACTACCAAGACTCCCCTCGGACATGAAGAGGAGTAACTGTCCAATTGTTGGTCTTGGCCTCAGGCCCCACAAACTGTATCTCTGCTCTGCTGGAACCTTCTCCAGCTTCCACCATACTGACATCCGCGAATAACCTCTCAAAACTCTGATTCAGGTCTTCATTTATACCGATCAAAGGTCCTAGAATCTTTGGGACCGGTGACCCCTTGGCACTTGCTTTGACAAAAGACCTTGAGAGACGTGGCACTAGTTTAGGCAGAAACCAAACCCTCTTCTTCATTTTTCGCGCTTGCTTCCTATCTGCTGCGGTTGGTTTGAACCCTAATCCGAAAGTTTCCAGATTTTTAGGAAGGGAGACAGGTTGGACAATCCCTTGAAGCTCGACTCCTAGGCCTTTTCCCGGCACAAATCCATTACCCAGCATTTCTGAGACCATCATGACTGTTGCGGCAGCTACCCTAGGGTGCGGGATGCTTTCTCCTTCAGAAATTTTGTTGGCTGACCCTGTATCGAAAATCTGGTAGACCCAAGGACCTTTGTCATCAGCGGTCTCTATTAAAGGTACAATGGTTCCGCCATGGTGCACGTTGTATCCTCGCCGTGTAACACGACCTCTTGTCTTTCCCACTCGAACTTCACCATCTGATGTAGGGTGGAAGGCACCGCTTTGGCTGCATGAATCCAGGGTCATCCCAACAGCAGGTTATAAGATACTGTGGCGTCCAACACCTGGAATTCCATGGTAAACAGGACCGGACCAATGGTCAGTTCAAGTACAACATCCCCCACAGTGGCCGTTCCGTTTCCGTCAAACCCTCGGACACAGATACTGTTCTTGTGGATCCTTCCGTGGTCGATCTTTAACTGGTTCAAGGTAGATAGTGGGCAAATATTGGTGCTTGAGCCGTTATCCACCAATACTCGAGTTACCACCGAGTCTTCACATTTGACCGCTAGGTATAGAGCTTTGTTATGCTCCGTACCTTACACCGGCAGGTCATCATCTGAGAATGTTACCCTGTTCACCTCGAAAATCTTGCTGGCAATGGTTTCCAGGTGGTTTACAGAAATCTCACTGGGTACATGAGCTTCGTTCAATATCTTCAACAGGGCCCGACGATGCTCCTCAGAATGGATCAGTAACGACAACAATGAGATCTGGGCCGGTGTTTTCCTCAGCTGTTCGACCATAGAATAGTCTTGTACTTTCATCTTCCTCAGGAACTCTTCAGCCTCTTCTTCGGACACAGGTTTCTTGGTTGCAACTGGGTTGGCTCTTCTTAGCTCCGCCGGAGCAAAACATCGACCTGATCGAGTCAACCCTTGCGCTTCACAACTGACTTCTTCCACCTGTTTTCCCTTGTACATCACCACCGCCTTTTCATATTTCCAAGGCACAGCCCTGCTGTCAATCATCGGCAGTTGGACCACAGGTTTTATGGTCACCAGTTCTCTACATATCCCTTTTAACACGACTGTCGGTGGGGGCGGGATCCCTGATACTACCAACTTGCTTGGCTCGGGTTTGCTTGTTATGGCGGACGGACGCTTTCCCAATATCACTACCGGCTTGACGCCTTCTCCCTGCGAGTGTACACTCGTTCCTCCACTGGTTGAGACTTCTTTCGGGGTGGCTTGGATCATCATCACTGTTTGTGAGGGTTTTCTCAATTCTCCTCCCTTACACACCAACTCAATCATGTGAGTTTCGTGGTGCGCTGGAAGTGGGTTTTGGTTGATGTTAGGAGCTTCTGGTGTCTGGACCTCGATCTTATTGGTGTCAATAACATCCTGTATGGCATGTTTTAATTTCCAGCACTTCTCGGTATCATGCCCGAGCATCCCGGAATAGTATTCACAACTGATTGATCGATCCAAATTCTGAGGTGGGGGATTTTGTTCTCGAGTATGGACAGGACTAACCAAACCCAATTGCCTCAGCTTGTGGAACAAAGCGGTGTAGGTTTCTCCCAGCTCCGTGAAGGTTCTCTGCTTCCGCAACCTGTCATTCCTAGCATCTGGATTTCCCCGAAAACCTGCCCCTGAGGGGTTTCTATACGCCCTTGGTGGAGGGTAGGTGTTTTGTGGTGGTGCATATATGTTCTGGGGAGCCGGCGCGCGCCATTGTGGGCGAACCGGAGGCTGAGTGTATGCCTGGGCTTGGTGTACGGAACAATGTGGTTCTCGAGGTGGATATAAATTTTGTGGTGGGTTGTATGGGTATTCTGACCTGTGAGGTCTGGGTTGGTTGTAGTGTGGCCTGCCAGCCCTGGACCAATTGCCTGCCTCGATCGTGGCAACCTCTTCTTTCTTTCTTCTCAACGCACCTCCCGTGCCGTTTTGAATAGCCTGGGTTGTGGCCTTGAGTGCCGAATAGTTCAAGATCTTGTCAGACCTCAAACCCTCTTCTATCATGACCCCTATCTTGACCACCTCGTTGAAAGATTTTCCAACCGTTGTCACCAAGTGACCAAAGTAGGTTGGATCCAATGTCTGCAAAAAATAGTCCACCATCTCTCCCTCTCTCATGGGAGGATCGACTCTAGCTGCTTGTTCTCTCCAGCGGAACCCGAACTCCCGAAAACTTTCCCCGGGTTTCTTCCCAGTTCTCAATAATGTGAGACGGTTAGGGACTATCTCGAGATTGTACTGGAAATGACCTGCAAAAGCCTGTTCCAGGTCATCCCATGTGTACCACCTGCTGGAATCCTGCCTGGTATACCATTCTAGTGCAGATCCGCTCAGATTTTGGCTGAAATAAGCTATCAACAACTCATCCTTGCCGCCTTCCCCTCTCATTTTGCTACAGAATCCCCGCAAATGTGCCATGGGATCACTATGCCCTTCATATAAATCAAACTTAGGCATCTTGAACCCAGCCGGGAGTTGGACGTTTGGGAAAGGGCACAGATCTTTGTATGCTACGCTGACTTGATTGCCCAATCCGTGCAAGTTCCTGAAGGACTGCTCCAGGCTTTTGAACTTTCTCAACACTTTATCCTGTTCACGGGCCTTAACCGGCTTCTCAACCTCTGCCGGTACTTCCAAATGTGGATTGTAAGCCTGTGGTTCGGGGGCATGAAACGTAGGCTCAGAGTGATAGTATTGTGTATCGTGAGCCTGAAACAATGGCTCACTGGTTGTCCTTTGCAAAGGGGCTGATGTTGGTCCCACAAAAATGGGAATATTGGGTGTTGGGAGAGGTTGATGGGGTGGTGGAGCTTGGGAATCATGAGGGCTTCTTTCTTGATGATAAATGGGATTTGGACGGCTTGTGGAAGGGCCATAGTGAGGGTATTCCGGCATGTGTCCCAGTGTTGCAGGGCTCTTTTGTGTTTTGGCTAGGGCTAGCTGCATTGCATTCATCTCTAGTCCCATCCTTTCAATCTTTTCCATCGCTTCTTTTAGCAACTGGCTCATTGGCCTTTCTTCCTCATTACTATTCTCTGAAGTAGTCATGTTTGTTGCTACCGGTCCTTTGGATCTGGTTTGGTAGGAGTGTGTTGCCAGAGTTCTTTAACAACTAACTTGTCTGGTATAGACAACAACAAACTTTGTTAGCGTTAGAGTTTAACAGATTTGATCATAACACATAGAGGATGCAATGCACTTAGGCAGTTAACCGTTTCTACATGCTTTGCTTCAAACAACATGCGTCATCCTGGTTTGCTCATTCGTCCCTTTAAAGTATTTTGGGAAACCCTGTGTTTTATTTTATTATGTATTTTCTTTTCTCTCTTTATTAAAAGCGGTCGAATCTTATGGGGATTGCCTACGTATCACGTCCCCGCATGAATCAGACTAGGCGTAGTTCTGCCTCAAAGTAAAGACACATAGAAATTCTTCCGGAGTCACTTAATTTCATTATCAAAATTTGCTATTACACATTGCTTCAAACAAAATAGCAACAGTACAGACTCCACGGTTTTAAACTTGGTTTGAAGAAAAGAAAACAACATATGGGGAAACAACAAACAAAACGAACAGGACTCAATCAACGACTAATTTTCCAACTTAGGGACCCACGAGGCATCTTTCGGCCCTTTCGCGGCCCTATGTGTAAGGTCTCTTTGCAAGCTCTTCAACTCATTCATAATCCGGTGGACACAGCCCATGATGGAGGCAATGAGGGTTTCCCGAGGTGTTCGCTCGCATGCCAAGCATTTCAGGTAGATGTAATGCCCGATTTCGTCAATTCTTGCTCGAATGTTGTTCCTTTCTGCAAACAACTGCCTTATCTGTCGGCTCTTTAATCCTAGCGTTTGTGCATTGGTGGCGAGCTGATCCTGGAACATCTCCATTTGCCTTTCCATCCTGGTCATTGCATTGTAATAGCGTCTCCTGTCGGCTTGGGCATCTTGTTTTTGCTTGAAGATCCACTCTTGCAGAGCGGAATTCGTTTCCTTTGCTGCTTTGACGCTCAGTTCACAATCCCTCATGACTTGCTGTAGGCGCTTCCTCCGGGCCATTGTACCTTTTGCCCATTTGACCTTCATCCTTGCTATGCAAGCCTCTGATTGGTCTAATTCTTCTTGGCTCTAGATGACCTGATTTCTCAAACTGGCTATCAATCTTTAGTCGGAGCAACGCTTCTGTCGGTCGATGTTATTCTTACTGGCTTGGCGAAGGCGGGCCTTCAGGGTTTGGTTCTCTTGGGCTAGCTTGTCTTTTTCAGCCTGCTCTTGGGCGACTTGCACGTTGTTTTCGAATACAATCCTTTCAACTTGTCGCTTCAGCTTCCTGATTTCAACCAGGTAACCTTCCTCTTTTGCGAGCCAGTCCCATTGTTCTTGTGATGACTCAACAAAATCTTGGAGGTGAGGCCGTTTGGTTGGCCGTTTCACAATGTTCTTCTTGTTATGCCAAGCGAGATAGACCGGCGAGACTTCACCCCTAGACACATCACCTACCCGAGTATTTTCCGTCAGGTACTGGCATTCACTCCATATGCAACGAACTGTCTTTTCAGGAAATTGGCCGTCACTGCTGACCTCGACTGCATAAGTGCTGAGATCTTCGTCCGGGTGTATTACTTGACATCTTCCTAACTGTCTCATCACCCTGTAAGGGGCATAAGGTTGAATACCTCTGAGTCCCATCAAGAGGAAGTGTGGACCAGTGGCGGGCATGTATATGATTTCTTCCACAGAAAGCCAACCCAAAGTCCAGTTTATTTGATCTGCGGTGATGACCCGGAGATAGGATATCCATTCTTCAAACCCTCCCGGTGATCGGAAACCTGAAACCCTTAGGTTATAACCCTCGATGCAGCCCCCATTTGTAGATATGTAGCGCATATACTGAGGATGGTGACACAAGTGTTCGATCATCCACATCTGTAATAACAAGTTGCACCCCTCGAAGAAGTCTGATCCGGTCTTACAAGCCGTGAGGGCTCGGTACATTTCTGACACTATCATAGGATCAAGGATGCTTTTATCGTTGGTAATCAGGACTTTGACGATTCCAGCCACTTTCAGGTCGATATTTCTATCTTTTCGGGGAAAAACCACAAGGCCCAAAAATGCCACCATAAAAGCGAACCGCCTATGCTCATTCCATTTTACCAGATTTCCCCTGCTGCAAACACCACTTTCTGGATCATTAAATCCTCCTATGCTCCCGTACCTCTGGTATATGAATTGTAGGGTAGAAAAACCTCTATCCACTTCAGCGTATGGGACTCCCTTGCTTATCTTCAACAGATCCATGAATTTGTGTGAATTCACAGCTCTTGGAGCGATCAGGTATTTGTGTCTCAAACCTTCAGTGACGTCCATGTAACCCGCCATTTCTTCTAAGGTTGGGGTGAGTTAAAAATCCGATAAACGGAACACGTTGTGGGCCGGATCCCAAAATGTAACCAAAGCCTTTATGATGTCGCACCGAGGCCTGACGTTCAACAAATTAACCAAACCTCCCATGTGCAGTTTGATCTTGTCTTGCTCTGACTTTTCCAAATCCTCCCACCATAATCGCACTTCCAGAGGGATTTTGCTTCTAACTGTTACCGGCAAACTTGGACTTATGCTCATTCTGCATGTTTATTGGGGTGATTAAGCAAAGATCCAGACTCATTGGACTCAAATACGAAATTGACACACCCCTTTTTTTCCCTAGAAAAACGAAATTTGGTTGTTTCCGAAAAGTATGATGTCACCTTAAAAACTTTCGTTCTTTGGATTGTACCTATATTTTGAAAAACAAGTTGAGCCCGATGGGGGTTGCCTACGTATCTCGCACCCTGCGAGAATCAAACTGACGTAGTTCAGGCATAAGCCGAATTTTGGAGACACACTATTTTTCTCTTAGAAATGAATCAAAGACTCTTACTTTCTAAAACAAATTAATAAGACACACATTTTTTTTTCAAAATTCTGGCAGAGCTTTAACCATTTTCTGGGTATTGATCTTTCAAGAATAATTATCTCCCTAACCGTTATTCTTTTTTTTTCTTTTTTTTTTCAAACATTCCCGATATTCAGAAACCGGTCAGCATGCAAGCCTTGAAACAAGTAAATGCATAAAGCAAGCAGGATGTAGCAGGATAGTCTTTATTCTCAGGTTGCTTGTCCTAGACGGACCCAGCCCCTGTGCTGAGTCCCCTAAGTCAAATGCATATGATGCAAATAAGTGTTCCTACTAGGGATCCGGCATGAAGTTAAGTTATACTAAGCTGTAAAACCTAGGTGTTTGTTATAGACCTGGCTTACCCGAGCGGACAACTCGAGCCAAGGATGGGAGCTGTGTACCGGTAACCAAAAGGCCATCTGATTTTGCAACTCCTCCGAATCCTCGTTCTATTTTGGCATATGACACTAACAGAAAGAAGCCACGACCAACGTGCGCTCCTCAAGAGAGAAGAGAAGGGTTTCGGCACAGTTTATACGTACAGTTCAAACAATATCAAAGCAATTAAAGCAACATTTGGCACATTAGGCGCGAACACGCAAAAATCAGATAATAAATAAAGCCAAATAATAACAATTATTTTAAGCTCGAATTCTTAACCCTGAACCAGTGGTTCTGGGTTCCGAGGTCCCCAGCAGAGTCGCCAGAGCTGTCACACCTCCTTTTTCCGCACCAGAGAGGGTGCAAGGGAGTTTTTCCAATTAAAGGACAATCGAAACGTGATTGGTTTATTTATTTCAGAGTCGCCACTTGGGAGATTTAGGGTGTCCCAAGTCACCAATTTTAATCCCGAATCGAGGAAAAGAATGACTCTATATTACAGTCTGCGTACCAGAAATCTGAATAAGGAATTCTGTTAACCCGGGAGAAGGTGTTAGGCATTCCCGAGTTCCGTGGTTCAAGCACGGTCGCTCAACTGTTATATTCGGCTTGATTATCTGATTTTATACAAATATAAACTTATGTGCAAAATTTAACTTTTAACCGCTTTTATCATTATTATTATTTTTACAAGGAATTGCAACGTCGCGAAAACATACCTCGAATCACGTTACATCAATGTACACGTGATTATTGACATATCTCGACTCGGTTGAGATTTGGATTTGGGTCACATAAATGTGCACCCGAGTTAAGGAAAATAAATTATTAAAGGCGCGCTTAAAGCAACTAGCGTGTTGTTATTTCGGGGAAAGCCATGAAATTCGCTTAAACGGCATGTCCCGAATTCTAAGTATTTTATATATATACATTTAGAGGGCCCCGCACTTTGTACATTTTTGTTTGTCGAGGCTCGTCTCATTCCTTATGAAAAGAATTTGCAACGTCGTGGAAATGCATCTCAGACCATGCCACAATCAATGTACCCGTGGTTAGAGACACATTTCGATTCCGTTGAGATTGGGATTTGGGTCACATAAATGTGCACCCGAGTTTAAGGAGATAACATTATTAAGTACGCGCTTAAAGAGACTATCGCGTTATTATTCTGGGAGGGCCGTGAGATTTGCTAAACGACCCATCCTGGAAACTGAATGCTTTGATAATATACATTTAACGAGGGCCCCGCAGCCCGTGCATTTTTATTTATTTTTGTCGAGGCTCATCTCGTTCTTATTTTAAAAAAAGATATCCTATAGCAACTACGTTTCTTGTCGCGTTTGTCTCTACTAATTGAAAACAGTAGATAGTCCTAATTAATTACGTGTTTGCAAGTTATCTATAACAACATTCAGAAATGCTTAAAAATCAGAAACGAGGCTGCGTGCACAGTCAGCCGAACAAATAATCACGGGCCCAAATCCAGCCCATGCGTGATGGGCCAAACCTGGGCCACTGCTTGTTCGATGCGGGCCTGCTTGGTCTGTTTTGACCTGGGCTCGACCTTCATGAGGTTGAGATTGCAAGTTTTGTGTTCTTTGTCTTAACAGGTGGTTTACTAGTTATATGAGACCATTAATCAGAAAAGGAAGAACTTAGCCAATGATGTACAGTTTTCATGCTTGGCATACATTACAGCATATATTACAAAGTAAACTAAGTCTGAGATGCAACCTATTTCATTGAGAATATTTTCACCTATCAGCATACATATGTAAGCTACCATTTAGCTAATCTATATTGATATACACTGGGCATACAGGCTGCTTCTATTGTCAACACAAGAATGAAAATTATCATACAGTACATGATATCTAATATAACAATCTATGTATGAAAATCAACTTCAGGTCTTTTCTTTTTGCATTCATGCTCAATGTTCCAATTACATTTGATAGTGCATTGGTTGTGTACCTGGTATAGAGGACAAAGAAGAAAGGACTGATTAGCTGGGCAGTATGCAGTAAACATAGCAACAGTAGATACACAGCAATAACACAGCAACAAACCAACAATCACAAGTGTTTTCCACAGTCCACAGACAACCAGCAACAATTCCCAGAACAAAGAAAACCAGCAGATGGTCGAGCACCAAACAAGTAATCCCAGAAAAGAGTAATGAAACAACAGAAGTAACAGAGTGTTCAATGCAGCAACACCAGCAGTTCAACAATCACAAGCAGCTCAATCAGTGCAAACAATAGAACTTGGCCAAGACAGCTTGACCAATATGAACTCTTAGGTAGCTTTCAAACAGTGTTTGGTTACAGTGTTTACTGGAAATTTCCTTATGTTTTCAGTTTTCTTTAAACTCACAAGACCTCTCTCAAGACTAAAAATTCCAGCCCTTTTTAAGTTCTGAAATGGCCTATTTATAAGCCAAACGACCAGTGCAGCTAAGCTGCCTGCATCCTCCCACTTGCAGACTGCCCATACCCTTTAAACCCATCCTTAAGCATCTTTTGATGCCAACCCTTTTTGTTCCTCATGCCTGGTTTTTCTTTAATCAAGAGTTATGGGTTCATTTAAGTATTCATTTTTAAATCCCATACTCTTGTGTCTTGTTGCCCATTGGTATTAGTTTAATCCCAAATTTAGTACCCTACTTGTCAGCTTATTTAAACTAAGCCTTTTCTGTTCTTTTCAAACCCCAGACTACCCCTGTTAAACCCTGCTTATTACTGCCCTGCCCCTTGCAGCATCAGGGCATTCTGAACTCATGAAAGTTCAAATTCAGGACTGCCCTGGACTGAACCTTTTCAGTCATTTTTGCAATGCAAACAAACTCATTTCAGACAATGCTGGGGCATTAAGTCAGTGACAAGGTTCAATTAGTCACGTGAAATTATTAGCTCATTCGATCCATTAGTTATAGAAAACTAATCGACGACGTTTATCGAGTCGACTATACTAATTATAACAGGTAATAATCAGTCGTTCAAATAAACAAACACATACAGGGACCTAAAGGCATCAAACAACTTTTGTTCAATTATTGGGAACCTATATGAATTATTTATGCGACGACTAATCTAATCGAACATGTATATCACAGAATACGTTCAAAACATACACAGAAGACAATCGACCAAATAAAAGGTCTTTACAAGGACGGAAGAAATTAAGAAAAGTATCAGAAAATACCAAACAAACACAACAGAACATGCTAACAGACTCATCCACACAAAAACAGAAAAGGAAAACTTAGTAGAAAATGTTCAAAACAGGCCGACCCCAGTCCGAATTAGATTTGACCATTTGAGGCCAAACAAACTCTAACCAGGGTGTTCTCAACCGAGAACACCTTGGTTAAGGTCTATTAGACCTCAAACCCTCTATGAAGCAGGTCAGATTCCTCAGGCTCTTGTGTTCTAAGGTTCAGATTCTCAGATTTGATTTTTTAGAAGTTGTGGGTAGATTTGGACCAAACCAAGCTTGGTTTGGTCACGAGAAGGGTCAGGGGAGTGTCTGGTATGAAGATGGGGTGGTTTGGCATAGATCGAGTTTTGTCTCGAATCTTCAAATCCAGATTCGAGACGATGGGAGGTGATTTGAGGCTAGGGAGTAACAGATCCATGTTCAGGAGAGCGAGAGGGTCTTAGGATGTTCAGGAGGTAGTCACCGGCATTCATGCCGCCGGGTTCTGGTGAAAGTGAACCTAGGGCGGCTGCTAGGGTTTGGGGTTTCAAGGCTTGGGGAAGGAGACGAGTGAAGGGTGGGGTTCGGATAGGGGGCGTGGGGTGTGATGGAAAGCTTATATACATAGTAGGGGATTGGATCTAAGCTGTTAGATCAGATGATCTCAACGGCTTGGATCTGATGGTGAGAAATGAGACGGGGTCGTTTGATATTTAAACGGGGTCGTTTGGTTTAAGTGAGGGGCTGGGCTGAACCGGTTATTGGGTCGGGTTATGTTAAATGGATCTGGGGGTGTAATCCTAGCCGTCGATCCACTCGAGGTCAACGGCCCAGCTTAGACGGGACAGAACGACGCCGTTTGGACCGTGTCCGGGCAGCCTGTGTTTGGGCTGTTTTTGGGCCTTAAAATTTTGAAACAAATAGACCCAATCCGATTTTTCTAAATAATTTTCACTCTTTTTCTTTGTTTTCTAATTTTAAAATTCAACTAAATTAAAATGAGTTTAAAACACACACTAATCAACACTTAACACAATCATCACACACGTATTACAAATTCTTTAAATGATTAAATCACAGCCTAAAATAAAAGACGCATATTTTGTCAATTTTCTTTTAATGACTGAATTATGGCTTAATTAACATGACATACATATTTTGTATTTTACTTGATAAGATAAAAATGAAAAATGGACAGAACCACGAGCGACTACCAGCATATATCACGTAAAAAATCAAAAATTGTACAACGAGGAATCAATGATTGTATTTTGGAGTGATTGTCCGTGGAGCAAAAATCACGTGCTTACAGCTGTCCCTCTTTGCCCGAAGACACGAAGGGTTTTCGCGCAAAGATAAAGCGAGCGATTTTTGCCCGTCCGAATACTCTGTGTGAAGCATTTTTTGAAAAGGATTTGATCGAACCTTTGCTTCAAAGGTTTCCTACATATCCTGGGCTGAACAGGAATCAGGTCAATGTAGTTCGGGAAACTTTGGTAGCTGGGACTACCGTATGATTGTAGTGCTCGCTGCTGTTGTGCTCTGTTGCATGCTGCTGTAGGATGCTACCGCTCACCGATCTCCTTGTTACATTGTTCTAAAAGGAAAACAAGAAGCTAAGCTAGACTATGGATCATGAGATCTCATCCATCTTCAACTTGTTCTTGTTGCCTTGCTTTCTTGTCGGCTAACGCTTTCCTCTGATGCCCTTATTTTGTGAACTTGGGAGATGATGCTGGCCCTTCACCTTTTCTGAATGCCAGTTTTCATCACTTTGCTTGATTTGCTGGGAACATGGCTTTCTTCTTTAAATCTTTCAATGGTTTCTTCAGTGGTATGACTTTTTCATCAAAATTGTTATATTGGGCATGCTACAACGTTTCCAAACTGCTTCTTCTGAGACGCGTTCCTTCTCCATTTTGAATGCGCGCTTGCTTTTGCAGCCTTCTACTTCTTGGCGCCGGGGGATTTTATTGTTTCCTGCTTGGGGATCTCCGTTGTAACCTTCCGTCTTCAGGTGGGGTTACTGATTCCAAAATCTAGAGCTAAAAAGTATTCCCGCATTATACTGGTGGGCGACCTAGAACTTAAAAGTATTCCCGCATTATACTGGTGGGCGACCTAGAACTTAAATGTATTCCCGCATTATACTGGTGGGCGACCTAGAACTTAAAAGTATTCCCGCATTATACTGGTGGGCGACCTAGAACTTAAATGTATTCCCGCATTATACTGGTGGGCGACCTAGAACTTAAATGTATTCCCGCATTATACTGGTGGGCGACCTAGAACTTAAATGTATTCCCGCATTATACTGGTGGGCGACCTAGAACTTAAATGTATTCCCGCATTATACTGGTGGGCGACCTAGAACTTAAATGTATTCCCGCATTATACTGGTGGGCGACCTAGAACTTAAATGTGTTCCCGCATTATACTGGTGGGCGACCTAGAACTTAAATGTATTCCCGCATTATACTGGTGGGCGACCTAGAACTTAAATGTATTCGAAATTGTTTCCCCGTTCTTTCGAGAAAATTTTGACAATCGGCAGAAAATTTTCTGCCCCAGTTTTTGGTGACTTCCCTGGCGTTGCATCTTGCTGCCATCATCAATCCTTTGTTTTCCTGCAGCAGACAAAAGGATTTAATTAGTTTTCATCGTGGTGGTAGAGGGTGCCTTTCTGGCGGATGATTTTTCCTTTCTTCTCTTTTTCTTGCTCTATGTCCCCATAATTGATTAGTGGGCAGAGTTTCCTGCTGGGGGTCTCTAGCCTGCTGGGGATTAGCTTTCAATTAATCCCCTTTTCTGCTTTCTCTTTAAGCACATGCTGTGGGAGTCTGCTTTTAACTCCCGACACCACTCCCTTTAGGAGCTTACTTCCTCCAAAATTGCCGGGCACGATCACTGCATTGCCTGGGATCGGCTTTTAAGACTGTTTGTACTATCCTGCATTGGATGAATTCCCCTCCGGTTTCTGGTAGTAAGCTTTGAAAAATCCTTTCAAGACAAATTTTAGGAAAAGAAATAAAAGATAGAAAAAGGAGAAAGTCTTTCTGAACCAATATTTGGTGGGGAGAAGAAACTCAGAAGAACTTATCTGGAGGACATGACTGGTCCCCGTGATCATGACGTGCACCATAGATTCCCGACCCAGTCTATTTGTATCAATCGATTTGCCCGATGGTCTGACTTGCTGGGGATGATAAATGACTATCCATTTCGTTGCAAATGTGGTCGCTTTTTGTTGATCTGTCTTGTCGCCTCATAGTGCCCTTCGAGGGGTTTTCACTAATGAGACTCTCTCTTTTCTCTCATCTCCCGGCGCCTTATGGTGCCTGTGAAGGTTTTCACCAATAAGACTCTCTCATTTCATATCCCTCATCTTACATCGCCTCTCGGTGCCTGTGAAGGTTTTCACCGATAAGACTCTCTCATTTTATTTCTTTCGAGGAATCGGGGCGTTGTACATACGACCCTCTCTTCTGGAGATTCCTTTGACCATCAATTCATTCCCAGTCTTACGATCCTCTTCTTTGCTGGGGATCGGTGTATTATTCTCGGCCTTATTTGCCTGACTCGACATCTCTTGAACATTGATCGGGAGGTCTTTTGGACGTTGATGTTGGTTTTGGTGTGGAGTTAAAGAAAGGCTATAAAAATGAAAATAATTTGATGGGTGATGTGCTACAACTTTTGGAATCAAACCTTTGTTGGAACTTAAAACATAACCTCTGCCCCAGTTTTCTTGCTTGGAGAATTTTATTTTTTTCACTTATGTTGAGCTATGTGCGTGACGCACATTGTGCCTATTATGCACACTATGTACATTATGCATCCTATATTTACTATGATGCACACTATGACCGAGCCGTGAGGTGCCTACGTATCCTCTTTGAGGAATCAGGTCAAACGTAGTTCCCACGGTTTTGTATTTCTTATGATTTTATCTTCCTTTTTCTTTTCCTTCTTTTCATTTTCTTTTTCTTTTCTTTTTTTTCTCTTTTTTTTCTTCTTTTTTTTCATGTCTTTTCCATTAGTGATTCCAAAAGAGGGGTCTGAAAGAATAACTTAAGGCTCAAAGGGGGAAGCAGGGGTTAAAAGTGTTTGGATAGAAGAAAGAATTGCCTCCGTCATCTCATTATCCAATAAATGCCAAATACAAACAAATAAACCAAAAATTGCCATAATTAAAGAAATTATGCATAATATCTCTTGACCGCATCTGAATTGATAGCAATGTCGACACATATACCTTCGACATCTGTCAAACACAAAGCACCGTTGGACAATACTCTGGTTACGATATAAGGCCCTTGCCAATTTGGGGCGAATTTGCCTTTTGCCTCGACCTGATGTGGGAGGATCTTCTTCAATACCTGCTACCCTACTTCAAACTTCCTGGGGCGCACCTTCTTATTATATGTTCTCGCCATTCTCTTCTGGTACAGCTGACCATGGCACACTGCTCCCAATCTTTTCTCATCTATCAGGCTCAACTGTTCCAATCGAGCTTTGACCCATTCATCATCATTAATCCCGGCTTCAGCGACAATTCGGAGGGACGGAATTTCGACCTCCGCCAGTATTACGGCTTCAGTTCCGTACACCAACAAATAAGGAGTTGTACCTATGGAAGTCCGGACAGTAGTGCGATAACCCAACAAAGCAAAGGGTAATCTCTCGTGCCATTGTCTAGATCCTTCCACCATCTTTCGCAGTATCTTTTTGATATTCTTAGTGGTTGCTTCGACCGCTCCATTCGCCTTGGGACGATATGGGGTGGAGTTGCGGTGTGTAATCTTGAATTGTTGGCATACCTCTCTCATCAGGCTGCTATTAAGATTCACACCGTTATCCGTGATGATCACTTTTGGGATCCCAAATCTGCAGATGATATGGGAATGGACAAAGTCCACCACTGCCTTTTTGGTTACTGATTTGAAGGTTTTAGCCTCAACCCATTTGGTGAAGTAATCAATGGTCACTAGAATGAACCTATGACCATTGGATGCTGCCGGCTCGATGGGCCCAATGACATCCATGCCCCATGCCACAAACGGCCAGGGTGCTGACATCGTATGTAACTCCGTTGGCGGAGAATGAATCAAATCTCCATGTATCTGGCACTGATGGCATTTCCTTACGAAAGTGATACAGTCGTGTTCCATGGTGAGCCAATAACACCCTGTTCGAAGGATCTTTCTTGCCAATACATATCCGCTCATGTGTGGCCCACAAACTCCAGCATGTACCTCTGCCATAACCGTCATTGCTTGACTGGCATCTATGCATCTCAACAATCCCAAATCCGGGGTTCTTTTGTACAATACTCCTCCGCTGAGGAAGAAACCACTCGACAAACGCCGAAGGGCTCTTTTTTGGTCTCCAGAGGCATGTTCTGGATATATCCCCATTCTGAGGTATTCCTTGATATCATGAAACCAGGGTTCGCCATCTGCTTCTTCTTCTATGGCATTGCAGTAGGCGTGCTGATCACGGACCTGGATGTGTAGAGGATCAACATACATTTTGTCAGGGTGGTGCAGCATTGATGCTAAGGTGGCCACAGCGTTCTTCAATCCGAACGGCATTACCCAATAGCAGTAAGTCCCCCATGGCGTAATAAATCGTTGTTTTTTCCGCATCTTCCTCGTCCATTAGGATCTGATGATAACCCGCATAGAAATCTACAAAGGATCCGATCTCGCGCCCCGCACAATTATCGATCAAGATATGGATGTTGGGCAATGGAAAATTGTCCTTGGGACTTGCTTTGTTGAGGTTGCGGTAGTCGACGCACACCCTGATTTTTCCATCCTTCTTTGGGACTGGTACCACATTGGCCAACCACTCGGGATATCGAGTGACCCGAATGACCTTCGCTTTCAACCGCTTAATCACTTCCTCTTTGATCTTTACACTCATCTCTGTTTTAAATTTCCTTAATTTTTGCTTGACGGGAGGGTATGCCGGGTCAGTGGGCAATTTGTGAACCACTAAATTGGTGCTTAATCCAGGCATATCGTCATATGACCATGCAAAAACATCTTTGAATTCCATGAGGGTTTTTATCAATTCTTCTCTGACATTCGGCTCAATGTGGATGCTAATTTTGGTCTCTTGGACGTTATCAGCGTCTCCTAGATTCACAGCCTCAGTGTCATTTAGGTTAGGCTTGGGTTTCTCTTCAAATTGGCACAGTTCTCGGTTTATCTTTTCGAAGGCTTCACCTTCGTCACATTCAGATTCATCATCATGAATGACCTCTTGCATCATTGAGTCGGATTCAAATTGATTTATTAGACTAGGTCGAAGATCCGCTGTGCATGCCATGTCATTAGAACCAGTAAAAAGAGAACTGTTCAGAAAGAAAAAGAACAAAACAAAAATTAAAATGGGACAAAAGAAAAGAACTTTATTAAACTTGCGGGATAAAAGGTTTCACACTTTTACAGAAACGAAAGTAAAATTTGGATTACACCCTTGAATAATCCGGAAAAAACAAAACACACAAAACATAAATCAAAGCCTACTACCAAGACTCCCCTCGGACAGGAAGAGGAGTAACTGTCCAATTGTTGGTCTTGGCCTCAGGCCCCACAAACTGTATCTCTGCTCTACTGGAACCTTCTCCAGCTTCCACCATACTGACATCCGCGAATAGCCTCTCAAAACTCTGATTCAGGTCTTCATTTATACCGATCAAAGGTCCTAGAATCTTTGGGACCGGTGACCCCTTGGCACTTGCTTTGACAAAAGACCTTGAGAGACGTGGCACTGGTTTAGGCAGAAACCAAACCCTCTTCTTCATTTTTCGCGCTTGCTTCCTATCTGCTGCGGTTGGTTTGAACCCTAATCCGAAAGTTTCCAGATTTTTAGGAAGGGAGACAGGTTGGACAATCCCTTGAAGCTTGACTCCTAGGCCTTTTCCCGGCACAAATCCATTACCCAGCATTTCTGAGACCATCATGACTGTTGCGGCAGCTACCCTAGGGTGCGGGATGCTTTCTCCTTCAGAAATTTTGTTGGCTGACCCTGTATCGAAAATCTGGTAGATCCAAGGACCTTTGTCATCAGCGGTCTCTATTAAAGGTACAATGGTTCCGCCATGGTGCACGTTGTATCCTCGCCGTGTAACACGACCTCTTGTCTTTCCCACTCGAACTTCACCATCTGATGTAGGGTGGAAGGCACCGTTTTGGCTGCATGAATCCAGGGTCGTCCCAACAGCAGGTTATAAGATACTGTGGTGTCCAACACCTGGAATTCCATGGTAAACAGGGCCGGACCAATGGTCAGTTCGAGTACAACATCCCCCACAGTGGCCGTTCCGTTTCCGTCAAACCCTCGGACACAGATACTGTTCTTGTGGATCCTTCCGTGGTCGATCTTTAACTGGTTCAAGGTAGATAGTGGGCAAATATTGGTGCTTGAGCCGTTATCCACCAATACTCGAGTTACCACCAAGTCTTCACATTTGACCGCTAGGTATAGAGCTTTGTTATGCTCTGTACCTTCCACCGGCAGGTCATCATCTGAGAATGTTACCCTGTTCACCTCGAAAATCTTGCTGGCAATGGTTTCCAGGTGGTTTACAGAAATCTCACTGGGTACATGAGCTTCGTTCAATATCTTCAACAGGGCCCGACGATGCTCCTCAGAATGGATCAGTAACGACAACAGTGAGATCTGGGCCGGTGTTTTCCTCAGCTGTTCGACCACAGAATAGTCTTGTACTTTCATTTTCCTCAGGAACTCTTCAGCCTCTTCTTCGGACACAGGTTTCTTGGTTGCAACTGGGTTGGCTCTTCTTAGCTCCGCCGGAGCAAAACATCGACCTGATCGAGTCAACCCTTGCGCTTCACAACTAACTTCTTCCACCTGTTTTCCCTTGTACATCACCACCGCCTTTTCATATTTCCAAGGCACATCCCTGCTGTCAATCATCGGCAGTTGGACCACAGGTTTTATGGTCACCAGTTCTCTACATACCCCTTTTAACACGACTGTCGGTGGGGGCGGGATCCCTGATACTACCAACTTGCTTGGCTCGGGTTTGCTTGTTATGGCGGACGGACGCTTTCCCAATATCACTACCGGCTTGACGCCTTCTCCCTGCGACTGTACACTCGTTCCTCCACTGGTTGAGACTTCTTTCGGGGCGGCTTGGATCATCATCACTGTTTGTGAGGGTTTTCTCAATTCTCCTCCCTTACACACCAACTCAATCATGTGAGTTTCGTGGTGCGCTGGAAGTGGGTTTTGGTTGATGTTAGGAGCTTCTGGTGTCTGGACCTCGATCTTATTGGTGTCAATAACATCCTGTATGGCATGTTTTAATTTCCAGCACTTCTCGGTATCATGCCCGAGCATCCCGGAACAGTATTCACAACTGATTGATCGATCCAAATTCTGAGGTGGGGGATTTTGTTCTCGAGTCTGGACAGGACTAACCAAACCCAATTGCCTCAGCTTGTGGAACAAAGTGGTGTAGGTTTCTCCCAGCTCCGTGAAGGTTCTCTGCTTCCGCAACCTGTCATTCCTAGCATCTGGATTTCCCCGAAAACCTGCTCCTGAGGGGTTTCTATACGCCCTTGGTGGAGGGTAGGTGTTTTGTGGTGGTGCATATATGCTCTGGGGAGCCGGCGGGCGCCATTATGGGCGAATCGGAGGCTGAGTGTATTCCTGGGCTTGGTGTACGGAACAATGTGGTTCTCGAGGTGGATAGAAATTTTGTGGTGGGTTGTATGGGTATTCTGACCTGTGAGGTCTGGGTTGGTTGTAGTGTGGCCTGCCAGCCCTGGACCAACTGCCTGCCTCGATCGTGACAAACTCTTCTTTCTTTCTTCTCAACGCACCTCCCGTGCCGTTTTGAATAGCCTGGATTGTGGCCTTGAGTGCCGAATAGTTCAAGATCTTGTCAGACCTCAAACCCTCTTCTATCATGACCTCTATCTTGACAACCTCGTTGAAAGATTTTCCAACCGTTGTCACCAAGTGACCAAAGTAGGTTGGATCCAATGTCTGCAAAAAATAGTCCACCATCTCTCCCTCTCTCATGGGAGGATCGACTCTAGCTGCTTGTTCTCTCCAGCGGAACCTGAACTCGCGAAAACTTTCCCCGGGTTTCTTTCCAGTTCTCAATAATGTGAGACGGTCAGGGACTATCTCGAGATTGTACTGGAAATGACCTGCAAAAGCCTGTGCCAGGTCATCCCACGTGTACCACCTGCTGGAATCCTGCCTGGTATACCATTCTAGTGCAAATCCGCTCAGACTTTGGCCGAAATAAGCTATCAACAGCTCATCCTTGCCGCCTGCCCCTCTCATTTTGCTACAGAATCCCCGCAAATGTGCCATGGGATCACCGTGCCCTTCATATAAATCAAACTTAGGCATCTTGAACCCAGCCGGGAGTTGGACGTCTGGGAAAGGGCACAGATCTTTGTATGCTACGCTGACTTGATTGCCCAATCCGTGCAAGTTCCTGAAGGACTGTTCCAGGCTTTTGAACTTTCTCAACACTTTATCCTGTTCAGGGGCCATAACCGGCTTCTCAACCTCTGCCGGTACTTCCAAATGTGGATTGTAAGCCTGTGGTTCGGGGGCATGAAACGTAGGCTCGGGGTGATAGTATTGTGTATCGTGAGCCTGAAACAATGGCTCACTGGTCGTCCTTTGCAAAGGGGCTGATGTTGGTCCCACAAAAATGGGAATATTGGGTGTTGGGAGAGGTTGATGGGGTGGTGGAGCTTGGGAATCATGAGGGCTTCTTTCTTGATGATAAAGGGGATTTGGACGGCTTGTGGAAGGGCCAGAGTGAGGGTATTCCGGCATGTGTCCCAGTGTTTCAAGGCTCTTTTGTGTTTTGGCTAGGGCTAGCTGCATTGCATTCATCTCTAGTCCCATCCTTTCAATCTTTTCCATCGCTTCTTTTAGCAACTGGCTCATTGGCCTTTCTTCCTCATTACTATTCTCTGAAGTAGTCATGCTTGTTGCTACCGGTCCTTTGGATCTGGTTTGGTAGGAGTGTGTTGCCAGAGTTCTTTAACAACTAACTTGTCTGATATAGACAACAACAAACTTTGTTAGCGTTAGAGTTTAATAGATTTGATCATAACACATAGAGGATGCAATGCACTTAGGCAGTTAACCGTTTCTACATGCTTTGCTTCAAACAACATGCGTCATCCTGGTTTGCTCATTCGTCCCTTTAAAGTATTTTGGGAAACCCTGTGTTTTATTTTATTATGTATTTTCTTTTCTCTCTTTATTAAAAGCGGTCGAATCTTATGGGGATTGCCTACGTATCACGTCCCCGCGTGAATCAGACCAGGCGTAGTTCTGCCTCAAAGTAAAGACACATAGAAATTCTTCCGGAGTCACTTAATTTCATTATCAAAATTTGCTATTACACATTGTTTCAAACAAAATAGCAACAGTACAGACTCCACGGTTCTTTGACCCTATTTGATTGAAGGAAAAATGGAAAACAACATATGGGAAAACATCAAAGCTCAACTAACAGGACTCGATCAACGACTAATTTTCCAACTTAGGGACCCACAAGGCATCTTTCGGCCCTTTCGAGGCCCTAGGTGTAAGGTCTCTTTGCAAGCTCTTCAACTCGTTCATAATCCGGTGGGCGCAGCCCATGATGGAGGCAATGAGGGTTTCCCGAGGTGTTCGCTCGCATGCCAAGCATTTCAGGTAGATGTAATGCCCGATTTCGTCAATTCTTGCTCGAATGTTGTTCCTTTCTGCAAACAACTGCCTTATCTGTCGACTCTTTAATCCTAGCGTTTGTGCATTGGTGGCGAGCTGATCCTGGAACATCTCCATTTGCCTTTCCATACTGGTCATTGTAGTGTAATAGCATCTCCTGTCGGCTTGGGCATCTTGTTTTTGCTTGAAGATCCGCTCTTGCAGAGCGGAATTCGTTTCCTTTGCTGTTTTGACGCTCAGTTCACAATCCCTCATGACTTGCTGTAGGCGCTTCCTCCGGGCCATTGTACCTTTTGCCCATTTGACCTTCATCCTTGCTATGCAAGCCTCTGATTGGTCTAATTCTTCTTGGCTCTGGATGACCTGATTTCTCAAACTGGCTATCAATCTTTAGTCGGAGCAACGCTTCTGTCGGTCGATGTTATTCTTACTGGCTTGGCGAAGGCGGGCCTTCAGGGTTTGGTTCTCTTGGGCTAGCTTGTCTTTTTTAGCCTGCTCTTGGGCGACTTGCACGTTGTTTTCGAATACAATCCTTTCAACTTGTCGCTTCAGCTTCCTGATTTCAACCAGGTAACCTTCCTCTTTTGCGATCCAGTCCCATTGTTCTTGTGATGACTCAACAAAATCTTGGAGGTGAGGCCGTTTGGTTGGCCGTTTCACAATGTTCTTCTTGTTATGCCAAGCGAGATAGGCCGGCGAGACTTCACCCCTAGACACATCACCTACCCGAGTATTTTCCGTCAGGTACTGGCATTCACTCCATATGCAACGAACTGTCTTTTCAGGAAATTGGCCGTCACTGCTGACCTCGACTGCATAAGTGCTGAGATCTTCGTCCGGGTGTAGTACTTGACATCTTCCTAACTGTCTCATCACCCTGTAAGGGGCATAAGGTTGAATACCTCTGAGTCCCATCAAGAGGAAGTGTGGACCAGTGGCGGGCATGTATATGATTTCTTCCACAGAAAGCCAACCCAAAGTCCAGTTTATTTGATCTGCGGTGATGACCCGGAGATAGGATATCCATTCTTCAAACCCTCCCGGTGATCGGAAACTTGAAACCCTTAGGTTATAACCCTCGATGCATCCCCCATTTGTAGACATGTGGCGCATATACTGAGGATGGTGACACAAGTGTTCGATCATCCATATCTGTAATAACAAGTTGCACCCCTCGAAGAAGTCTGCTCCGGTCTTACAAGCCGTGAGGGCTCGGTACATTTCTGACACTATCATAGGAGCAAGGATGCTTTTATCGTTGGTAATCAGGACTTTGACGATTCCAGCCACTTTCAGGTCGATATTTCTATCTTTTCGGGGAAAAACCACAAGGCCCAAAAATGCCACCATAAAAGCGAACCGCCTATGCTCATTCCATTTTACCAGATTTCCCCTGCTGCAAACACCACTTTCTGGATCATTAAATCCTCCTATGCTCCCGTACCTCTGGTATATGAATTGTAGGGTAGAAAAACCTCTATCCACTTCAGCGTATGGGACTCCCTTGCTTATCTTCAACAGATCCATGAATTTGTGTGAATTCACAGCTCTTGGAGCGATCAGGTATTTGTGTCTCAAACCTTCAGTGACGTCCATGTAACCCGCCATTTCTTCTAAGGTTGGGGTGAGTTCAAAATCCGATAAACGGAACACGTTGTGGGCCGGATCCCAAAATGTAACCAAAGCCTTTATGATGTCGCACTGAGGCCTGACGTTCAACAAATTAACCAAACCTCCCAGGTGCAGTTTGATCTTGTCTTGCTCTGACTTTTCCAAATCCTCCCACCATAATCGCACTTCCAGAGGGATTTTGCTTCTAACTGTTACCGGCAAACTTGGACTTATGCTCATTCTGCATGTTTATTGGGGTGATTAAGCAAAGATCCAGACTCATTGGACTCAAATACCAAATTGACACACCCCTTTTTTTCCCTAGAAAAACGAAATTTGGTTGTTTCCGAAAAGTATGATGTCACCTTAAAAACTTTCGTTCTTTGGATTGTACCTATATTTTGAAAAACAAGTTGAGCCCGATGGGGGTTGCCTACGTATCTCGCACCCTGCGAGAATCAAACTGACGTAGTTCAGGCATAAGCCGAATTTTGGAGACACACTATTTTTCTCTTAGAAATGAATCAAAGACTCTTACTTTCTAAAACAAATTAATAAGACACACATTTTTTTTTCAAAATTCTGGCAGAGCTTTAACCATTTTCTGGGTATTGATCTTTCAAGAATAATTATCTCCCTATCCGTTATTCTTTTTTTTTCATTTTTTTTTCAAACATTCCCGATATTCAGAAACCGGTCAGCATACAAGCCTTGAAACAAGTAAATGCATAAAGCAAGCAGGATGTAGCAGGATAGTCTTTATTCTCAGGTTGCTTGTCCTAGACGGACCCAGCCCCTGTGCTGAGTCCCCTAAGTCAAATGCATATGATGCAAATAAGCGTTCCTATTAGGGATCCGGCATGAAGTTAAGTTATACTAAGCTGTAAAACCTAGGTGTTTGTTCTAGACCTGGCTTACCCGAGCGGACAACTCGAGCCAAGGATGGGAGCTGTGTACCGGTAACCAAAAGGCCATCCGATTTTGCAACTCCTCCGAATCCTCGTTCTATTTTGGCATATGACACTAACAGAAAGAAGCCACGACCAGCGTGCGCTCCTCAAGAGAGAAGAGAAGGGTTTCAGCACAGTTTATATGTACAGTTCAAACAATATCAAAGCAATTAAAGCAACATTTGGCACATTAGGCGCGAACACGCAAAAATCAGATAATAAATAAAGCCAAATAATAACAATTATTTTAAGCTCGAATTCTTAACCCTGAACCAGTGGTTCTGGGTTCCGAGGTCCCCAGCAGAGTCGCCAGAGCTGTCACACCTCCTTTTTCCGCACCAGAGAGGGTGCAAGGGAGTTTTTCCAATTAAAGGACAATCGAAACGGGATTGGTTTATTTATTTCAGAGTCGCCACTTGGGAGATTTAGGGTGTCCCAAGTCACCAATTTTAATCCCGAATCGAGGAAAAGAATGACTCTATATTACAGTTTGCGTACCAGAAATCTGAATAAGGAATTCTGTTAACCCGGGAGAAGGTGTTAGGCATTCCCGAGTTCCGTGGTTCAAGCACGGTCGCTCAACTGTTATATTCGGCTTGATTATCTGATTTTATACAAATATAAACTTATGTGCAAAATTTAACTTTTAACCGCTTTTATCATTATTATTATTTTTACAAGGAATTGCAACGTCGCGAAAACATACCTCGAATCACGTTACATCAATGTACATGTGATTATTGACATATCTCGACTCGGTTGAGATTTGGATTTGGGTCACATAAATGTGCACCCGAGTTAAGGAAAATAAATTATTAAAGGCGCGCTTAAAGCAACTAGCGTGTTGTTATTTCGGGGAAAGCCATGAAATTCGCTTAAACGGCATGTCCCGAATTCTAAGTATTTTATATATATACATTTAGAGGGCCCCGCACTTTGTACATTTTTGTTTGTCGAGGCTCGTCTCATTCCTTATGAAAAGAATTTGCAACGTCGTGGAAATGCATCTCAGACCACGCCACAATCAATGTACCCGTGGTTAGAGACACATTTCGATTCCGTTGAGATTGGGATTTGGGTCACATAAATGTGCACCCGAGTTTAAGGAGATAACATTATTAAGTACGCGCTTAAAGAGACTATCGCATTATTATTCTGGGAGGGCCGTGAGATTTGCTAAACGACCCATCCTGGAAACTGAATGCTTCGATAATATACATTTAACGAGGGCCCCGCAGCTCGTGCGTTTTTATTTATTTTTGTCGAGGCTCATCTCGTTCTTATTTTAAAAAAAGATATCCTATAGCAACTACGTTTCTTGTCGCGTTTGTCTCTACTAATTGAAAACAGTAGATAGTCCTAATTAATTACGTGCTTGCAAGTTATCTATAACAACATTCAGAAATGCTTAAAAATCAGAAACGAGGCTGCGTGCACAGTCAGCCGAACAAATAATCACGGGCCCAAATCCAGCCCATGCGTGATGGGCCAAACCTGGGCCACTGCTTGTTCGATGCGGGCCTGCTTGGTCTGTTTTGACCTGGGCTCGACCTTCATGAGGTTGAGATTGCAAGTTTTGTGTTCTTTGTCTTAACAGGTGGTTTACTAGTTATATGAGACCATTAATCAGAAAAGGAAGAACTTAGCCAATGATGTACAGTTTTCATGCTTGGCATACATTACAGCATATATTACAAAGTAAACTAAGTCTGAGATGCAACCTATTTCATTGAGAATATTTTCACCTATCAGCATACATATGTAAGCTACCATTTAGCTAATCTATATTGATATACACTGGGCATACAGGCTGCTTCTATTGTCAACACAAGAATGAAAATTATCATACAGTACATGATATCTAATATAACAATCTATGTATGAAAATCAACTTCAGGTCTTTTCTTTTTGTATTCATGCTCAATGTTCCAATTACATTTGATAGTGCATTGGTTGTGTACCTGGTATAGAGGACAAAGAAGAAAGGACTGATCATCTGGGCAGTATGCAGTAAACACAGCAACAACACAGCAACAAACCAACAATCACAAGTGTTTTCCACAGTCCACAGACAACCATCAACAATTCCCAGAACAAAGAAAACCAGCAGATGGTCGAGCACCAAACAAGTAATCCCAGAAAAGAGTAATGAAACAACAGAAGTAACAGAGTGTTCAATGCAGCAACACCAGCAGTTCAACAATCACAAGCAGCTCAATCAGTGCAAACAACAGAACTTGGCCAAGACAGCTTGACCAATATGAACTCTTAGGTAGCTTTCAAACAGTGTTTGGTTACAGTGTTTACTGGAAATTTCCTTATGTTTTCAGTTTTCTTTAAACTCACAAGACCTCTCTCAAGACTAAAAATTCCAGCCCTTTTTAAGTTCTGAAATGGCCTATTTATAAGCCAAACGACCAGTGCAGCTAAGCTGCCTGCATCCTCCCACTTGCAGACTGCCCATACCCTTTAAACCCATCCTTAAGCATCTTTTGATGCCAGCCCTTTTTGTTCCCCACGCCTGGTTTTTCTTTAATCAAGAGTTATGGGTTCATTTAAGTATTCATTTTTAAACCCCATACTCTTGTGTCTTTGTTCCCCATTGGTATTAGTTTAATCCCAAATTTAGTACCCTACTTGTCAGCTTATTTAAACTAAGCCTTTTCTGTTCTTTTCAAACCCCAGACTACCCCTGTTAAACCCTGCTTATTACTGCCCTGCCCCTTGCAGCATCAGGGCATTCTGAACTCATGAAAGTTCAAATTTAGGACTGCCCTGGACTGAACCTTTTCAGTCATTTTTGCAATGCAAACAAACTCATTTCAGACAATGCTGGGGCATTCAGTCAGTGACAAGGTTCAATTAGTCACGTGAAATTATTAGCTCATTCGATCCATTAGTTATAGAAAACTAATCGACGACGTTTATCGAGTCGACTATACTAATTATAACAGGTAATAATCAGTCGTTCAAATAAACAAACACATACAGGGACCTAAAGGCATCAAACAACTTTTGTTCAATTATTGGGAACCTATATGAATTATTTATGCGACGACTAATCTAATCGAACATGTATATCACAGAATACGTTCAAAACATACACAGAAGACAATCGACCAAATAAAAGGTCTTTACAAGGACGGAAGAAATTAAGAAAAGTATCAGAAAATACCGAACAAACACAACAGAACATGCTAACAGACTCATCCACACAAAAACAGAAAAGGAAAACTTACTAGAAAATGTTCAAAACAGGCAGACCCCAGTCCGAATTAGATTTGACCATTTGAGGCCAAACAAACTCTAACCAGGGTGTTCTCAACCGAGAACACCTTGGTTAAGGTCTATTAGACCTCAAACCCTCTATGAAGCAGGTCGGATTCCTCAGGCTCTTGTGTTCTAAGGTTCAGATTCTCAGATTTGATTTTTTAGAAGTTGTGGGTAGATTTGGACCAAACCAAGCTTGGTTTGGTCACGAGGAGGGTCAGGGGAGTGTCTGGTATGAAGATGGGGTGGTTTGGCATAGATCGAGTTTTGTCTCGAATCTTCAAATCCAGATTCGAGACGATGGGAGGTGATTTGAGGCTAGGGAGTAACAGATCCATGTTCAGGAGAGCGAGGGGGTCTTAGGGTGTTCAGGAGGTGGTCACCGGCGTTCATGCCGTCGGGTTCTGGTGAAAGGGAACCTAGGGCGGCTGCTAGGGTTTGGGGTTTCAGGGCTTGGGGAAGGAGACGAGTGAAGGGTGGGGTTCGGATAGGGGGCGTGGGGTGTGAGGGAAAGCTTATATACGGAGTAGGGGATTGGATTTGAGCCGTTAGATCAGATGATCTCAACGGCTTGGATCTGATGGTGAGAAATGAGACGGGGTCGTTTGGTTTAAGTAAGAGGCTGGGCTGAACCGGTTATTGGGTCGGGTTATGTTAAATGGATCTGGGGGTGTAATCCTGGCCGTCGATCCACTCGAGATCAACGGCCCAGCTTAGACGGGGCAGAACGACGCCGTTTGGACCGTGTCCGGGCAGCCTGTGTTTGGGCTGTTTTTGGGCCTTAAAATTTTGAAACAAATAGGCCCAATCCGATTTTTCTAAATAATTTGCACTCTTTTTCTTTGTTTTCTAATTTTAAAATTCAACTAAATTAAAATGAGTTTAAAACACACACTAATCAACACTTAACACAATCATCACACACGTATTACAAATTCTTTAAATGATTAAATCACAGCCTAAAATAAAAGACGCATATTTTGTGAATTTTCTTTTAATGACTGAATTATGGCTTAATTAACATGACATACATATTTTGTATTTTACTTGATAAGATAAAAATGAAAAATGGACAGAACCACGAGCGACTACCAGCATATATCACGTAAAAAATCAAAAATTGTACAACGAGGAATCAATGATTGTATTTTGGAGTGATTGTCCGTGGAGCAAAAATCACGTGCTTACAGCAATTATACCAGAAGCTACAGAACCTTTCAGCAATCGAAAATAAATGACCAGCAATCACCAAGAATAACCTCAAACACCTTTGATGCTACAAACACTCAGGTACAGAACAGAAATGAAGAACACAAAAGCAGAATCTTAAAATTGACTGAAATAGGCTATGAAACAGTGAAAATGTGTTTTGATTTTCTATTTTTGATGTTTTTGTATTTTTTTATATTTGAATTCAAATGCTAATCTGAAATTTAAAGAAAGGGAGAGAGCTTTTGGTGGGAATTTTTTATTGCCAAACCGAAGAAGACCTTCTAAAGGCATGAGAATGCCAATTTATAGGCAACCCAAGAGTGAATAATCAGATTTTTTGATTTTCTTTATAGTCCCTCTTCATTTTCAGTTTGAACCTCTTATTTCTGACTTGTTACCCAAGTAAGGGCACTTATTTGACTGAAATCTACACTAAAGCACTATTCTAGAAGACCCTAGGGTGTTCTTCTACCCATACAATACCTATACTACCCTTGCCTTTGTTTTGAAATTACTATTCTTAATAAAACTACCCTTTTCCATGCCTAAACTACCCTTATTTTCTCCCTGAAATTACTACCCAACCAAATCCCCTTTTACCTAAGTTAAAATCTAACTAAGGTTAATTCAACTAAATACTCAGCTATACCCAAACCTCAAGCCTAATTAAACTGCCAATGAATACTGAAAATCAATTAAACTAAGCTTAAACTAACAAAAGTGTTAATTCAATTTAAACGAGAATCAAACTAAGATTAAATTAAAAAAACAATTCAAAGGGGGTACTGGATTTAAAACAGCCCTAAATGAAGAGTGCAATGAGTGAAAGAAATAGACGAACCAAAAGTGAAATCAGAGGACTTACCAAATTAGACCCGGACCCTGTTGCCTTCTCAATTTCGACCACGACGTGATATCAATCAGCCATTCCTATCATGAATGGTTAAATAAGATCAAGTCGTAGCGAAATCGTGCCCAAATCGGAGAAGAAGATGACCTTTACCGAATTTCAGATTTAAAATCTTACATTCGAGAGGTTTGGGGAACCTTTGGAGGAAAGAATGTGGAATAGTGATGTAGGGATAGAGGAGAGTCGACAGTGTTAATTTGGTGATGTTTGGGTGGCGGCGCCACTGTGTATGGTGGTGGCGGCCTCTAGGGTTTGGTAGACTTGAGGCGTTCCAGGGGTATTCGAGAGAAACTAACGGGAGATATGGAATGGGGAGGTGAAGGGGAGAAAGTGGTGTAACTTTGAGCGTCATTGGTCACCGGTCGCCGCTGTGAGGCAATTTCCGGCGGCGGAGCCGGCGAGGCTCTCTAGGGTTTGGGTAGGGGTGAGTTCTGAGAGGCGAGGTAGGGGGTAACGTTTGGACATTAATATACCAAACGAACCAAGCTTCTCGACCGTTGGATTGATTAAACCTCGACGGTCCGGATTGATTGACGCCGAAACGACGTCGTTTGGTCATTTAAAAAGGCAGGCCGGGTTTAGGGCACTGGGCTGGGTCGGTTTGGGTATAGATTTTAAAGGTTATTTTGTCTGAGCTTACCCATTTAGCCCAAATACAAGTCTCTTAAGACCAAACCTTTTGTATTTACTCCTTTTCAATTATTTCTTTTCCTTTGTTTTTGCATTTTGTATTTTTGTATTATTTTTATGATTTTGTAAAGATGAAAAAAAAAATTAAAACAAAGACCTAATATAATTCAAAGTTAAACTAATTAACTCCTAAAATTGTTTTAAAATCTATTCCATGACGAATTCACAATTTAAAATGCAAAAGTGAACTATTTTTGTTATTTTCTTCACGTTTTGTTCTAAAACAGATTAACCCCTAATTAATTCTAAAATATGAAATTAGATCCTAAATGCAGATGTATTTTTTTGTATTTTTCATATGAATAAAAATGCACAGACAAAATGAAACAATTACCAAAAAATAACACCAAAATTCACAAAAGTTGTAAAATAATAAAGAAATCATTTTGTTTGGAATTTTTGGGAATAATTCATATATAGGGCAAAAATCACGTGCTCACAGCTGCCCCTCTTTGCTCGGAAACATGAAAAGTTTTCGGGCAAAGATAAGTAAGAAAATATGAGCGATTTTTGCCCATTTGAATATTCTGTGTGAAGCATTTTTAAAAGAGTTGACCGCACCCTGCTTCGGAGGTGCCTACATATCCTGGGCAAAACAGGAATCAGGTCAGTGTAGTTCATGAGTGCCTGGTAGCTGAGACTACCAGGAGCTGTGATTTCACTGCGATTACTGCTGCTACTACTTGCTGACCTCCCTTATTACACCATGTCAAAATAAAAGAAGCTAAACTTAAGCTATGATCTATGAATTACAAGAAATCCTATCTAAGTTCTTCAAACTTGTTCTTGTACTTCCTTGTTGCCTTGTTGTCTTGTGTTCTCTTGGTAAAATCCCTTGTTACCATTGCAAACTACAAACTGAGGTGTTGTTCCTTTCTTCAAATTGCTGAACTTGAATGTATTCCCCTGTTGTACGGGTGGGCTCCCGACTTCAAAGCTCGAAATGGATTCTCCTATTCTCCGGGCGGACTTCTGACTCAGTTCTCCAGACGGGCTCCTGATTTCTGAACTTGAACTGTATTCCCATATTATCCAGGCGGGCTCCTGACTTCTGAACTTGAAATGTATTCCCTGCTCTCCAGGCGGGATCCTGACTTCTGAACTTGAAATGTATTCCCTGCTTTCCAGACGGGCTCCTGACTTCTGAACTTAAAATGTGTTCCCTGCTTTCCAGGCGGGCTCCTGACTGCTGCATTTGAAAGTATTCCCTGCTCTCCAGGAGGGCTCCTGACTTCAAAATAGACAAAACAAATAATTTGAAAGCTAAAACTTAAATTGTACTCCCTTGTTCTTCAGGCGGGCTCCTGACTGCTGCACTGGAATGTATTCCCTGCTCTTCAGGTGGTCTCTTGACTGCTGCATTTGAAAGTATTCCCTACTCTCCAGGCGGGCTCCTGACTTCACAAAAATAGACAAAACAAAGACAATTTTTCTTCCCCAGTTTGGTAACTGTTTGGTGACTGCCTTTCTCCACAGAGAGTTCCTCTGAAACAAACGAACTTTTTTGCCCCTGTTTTAATCAAAGAAAATTTGTCAGTTCAAAAATGGTGGTTAGGTGGTGGTATTCTTGCTGGAGATTTTTCTGCTGCATTGTTTTGTTCTGACTGGCTTCCCGAACTGGCCCTGAACCTCTTCGACTTTCCGACTGACCTTCGAATCCCCTGACTGAGTGTTCCATACTCATGCTGTTGTTTTGCCTCTGACCCCTTTATCTGAACCTTTGCGTCTCCCATGACATTACCAAACCATTCCACCGATGAAACTTCTGGTGATTCCTTGTAACCCCCCTCTCACATCACGTTATTCTCAGTACGCTCTGACCACGCTGTGCTTTGCAAATGTGGAAGCTGGTAGTGAGCTTTGACTTGCTTTGAACAAGACTGACATTAAAGCATCTTAGATAAATGAACCCAAAAGAAAATGAAATGCAATGACTTTGCAGGTTAAGGATAAGAAGAATCCAAAACCAGATGACTACTACGAAAGGAAAAGGGAAAGAAACTGATCTGATCGGAAGAGCTGGTACCAATGGTCATGACATGCATTTCAGACTAATCGGCCCAATCTTTCCAAATACCCAGCTCTTGGTCGCCACACTTTGTTGGCCCAGAATTTCCATCACTCGATTACTTTAACCTTGTTCATCCTGCGGCGCCTTGAAAGATTTTCACCAGCATACCTCTTTCATTCGTTTATCTCTCAAACTCACTTTCGCCTTACGGTGCTCGTGAGGGTTTTCACCAATAAGACTCTCTCATTTTAATTTCTCTCAACTCCCATCGCCTTACGGTGCCCGTGAGGGTTTTTACCAATAAGACTCTCTCATTTTAATTTCTCTCAACTCCCATCGCCTTACGGTGCCCGTGAGGGTTTTCACCAATAAGACTCTCTCATTTTAATTTCTCTCCTTGCTTGTACCAGAGTGTTGCCCCTAACGGGAATTACTTTTACCTGCTTGACGTGGCATTCCCCAAATACTGATCAGAAGGTCTTTCTTTAGACCGTAATGTGGGCTTTGGACGGGGTTAGAAAGAAAGGGTATGAAAGGCTCAAAACAATCTCAAAATGGGTTAGAATTACAACTTTAAGGATCCAATTTCTTTCACAACAACCACAACTCCTGCCCCACTTTCTTGCTTGGGGACTTTTGGATTTTTATCTTGGTATGACTGAACCTCAGCGAGGCTGGCTGCGTACTCTTGCGGGATCAAGTCAAACGTAGTTCACGTCATAGAGACTACGTTGTTGTGTTTTTTTCTTTTCTGCTCTTCTTTTCCTTTCTTTTCTTCATTTTCTTTTCTTTTCCCTTTCTTTTCTTTCTTCTTTTCACTTTCAATTTTCCTCTTCTTTTCTTATCCTTCTTTTCTTCCTTTTTTTTTCACTTTTCTTTCTTTTCTTTTTTCTTTTCATTTTCTTTTCTTCCGCACTCGCGTTTCTTAATGGTGCCATTGATTCAGAAAGAGGGATATGAAGGATAATAAGTAAGGCTCAAAGGGGATGACAAGGGGTAAAAGTATTTAGATAGCAGAACAAAACGCCTTCGTCATTTCAATCTTTAAAATATGGCAAACACAAACAAGTACAATCAAAATCAAGAAATCATACATAGTATCTCTTGACCGCATCGGAATTGATGGCCATTTCTACACATTTTCCTTCCACATCTGTCAGATATAATGCACCATTAGACAACACTCTGGTTACGACAAATGGTCCCTGCTAATTTGGAGCAAACTTTCCTTTTTCTTCGGCCCAATGAGGCAAAATACGTCTCAACACTAACTGTCCCACCTCAAACTTCCTCGGACGCACTTTCTTGTTATACGCTCTTGCCAGTCTTTACTGGTACAACTGACCATGACACACGGATGCCAATCTCTTCTCGTCAATCAAACTCAACTGATCAAGGCGGCTTTTCACCCATTCATCATCATCGATCTCAGCCTCCGCAATGATTCGAAGAGACGTGATTTCCACTTCTGCGGGTATCACTGCTTCCGTGCCATACACCAAAGAGTAAGGAGTTGCCCCCACCGAAGTACGAACAGTGGTACGGTATCCCAACAATGCAAAAGGCAACTTTTCATGCCACTGTCTAGATGCTTCCACCATTTTCCGGAGTATTTTCTTTATATTCTTATTGGCCGCTTCAATCGCACCATTTACCTTAAGGCGGTATGGAGTAGAATGACGATGAGTAATCTTGAACTGCTCACATGTCTCTTTCATCAAATGACTGTTGAGATTAGCTCCATTGTCTGTGATGATCACTTTGGGTATCCCAAATCGACAGATAATGTTCGAATGCACAAAGTCCACTACAACTTTCTTGGTCACGGACTTGAATGTTTTAGCCTCCACCCACTTGGTAAAATAATCTATAGCCACCAAAATGAACCTGTGCGCATTTGATGCTGCTGGCTCAATTGGCCCAATAACATCCATGCCCCATGGAACAAAAGACCATGGTGCGGACATCGTGTGTAATTCCGAGGGTGGAGAATGAATCAAATCTCCATGCACCTGACACTGATGACATTTGCGTACATAGCTGATGCAATCCCGCTCCATCGTGAGCCAATAATAACCTGCTCGGAGAATCTTCTTTGCTAAAACATACCCGCTCATATGAGGTCCACAAACTCCGGCATGTACCTCAGTCATGATAGATGTGGCCTGTCTCGCATCAATGCATCTCAACAACCCGAGGTCTGGAGTTCTTTTGTACAACACTCCTCCACTAAGGAAAAACCCGCTTGCCAGCCGTCGAATTGTTCATTTCTGATCACCTGTGCCTGTACCGGATACACACCCATCCTGATATATTCCTTGATGTCATGAAACCACGACTCCCCTTTAAGTTCCTCTTCCACCACATTACAATAAGTGTGCTGATCACGGACCTGATTCTGCAAGGGGTCCACGTAAGCCTTATCCGGATGGTGTAACATCGACGCCAAAGTAGCCAACGCATCGGCCACTTCATTATGAATCCTTGGAATGTGCTTGAACTCTATTGACTGAAACCACTGACAAAGCTCATGCAAACATTGTCGGTACGGTATAAGCTTTAAGTCCCGTGTTTCCCATTTTCCTTGAATTTGGTGTACCAGTAGGTCCGAGTCACCCATGACCAAGACTTCCTGGACACCCATATCTACAGCTAATCTCAACCCCAAGATACATGCCTCATATTCTGCCATGTTGTTCGTACAATAGAAACGAAGCTAAGCTGTAACAGGGTAATGTTGCCCTGTTACAGAAATAAGCACCGCTTCTATTCCCACTTCATGTTTGCAGCCCCATCAAAGAAAAGTTTCCATCCTGGCTTCTCAACTTGTTCCAACTCTTCAACATGCATCACCTCTTCATCAGGGAAATAAGTCTTCAAAGGTTCATAATCTTCATCAACCGGATTCTCGGCCAGATGGTCCGCCAAGGCCTGTGCTTTCATTGCAGTCCGAGTCACGTAGACAATTTCAAACTCTGTGAGCAGGATCTGCCACTTTGCAAGCCTCCCTGTGGGCATAGGCTTCTGAAAGATATACTTTAACGGATCCAAACGAGATATGAGGTAAGTAGTATAAGATGACAAATAGTGTTTCAGCTTCTGTGCCACCCAAGTTAGGGCGCAACATGTCCTTTCAAGATAAGTATACTTATCCTCGTAGGGTGTGAACTTCTTGCTGAGGTAATAGATGGCCTGCTCCTTTCTTCCAGTGATATCATGTTGACCCAATACACAACCGAACGAATTGTCCAATACCGTTAAATATAGAATCAAAGTCTCTCTGGTTCTGGCGGAACCAACACGGGTGGATTTGACAAATACCCCTTTATCTTATCAAACGCCTACTGACATTCATTTGTCCACTTGACTGCAGCGTCTTTCTTTAACAGCTTAAAGATAGGCTCACAAGTTGTCGTAAGCTGGGCGATGAACCTGCTGATATAATTCAATCTCCCCAGCAAACTCATCACCTCGGTCTTGTTCCTCGGAGGTAGCAATTCATGGATGGACTTGATTTTTGATGGATCCAGTTCAATACCCCGGAGGCTGACTACGAACCCCAACAACTTTCCAGACGGCACCCCGAATGTGCATTTTGCAAGATTAAGCTTGAGATTGTACCTGCGAAGCCTTTGGAAGAACTTTCTCAGATCCCTGACATGGTCAGATTGCTGTCTAGACTTCACAATCACATCGTCCACATATACCTCGATTTCCTTGTGTATCATATCATGGAATATTGTTGTCATTGCCCTCATATAAGTTGCCCCAGCATTTTTCAAACCAAACGGCATGACTCGATAACAGTATGTTCCCCATGGCGTGATGAATGTCGTCTTTTTTGCATCTTCCTCGTCCATTAAAATCTGATGATAACCCGCGTAACAATCCACAAAAGAACAAATCTCATGTTTGGCACAATTATCAATCAATATGTGGATGTTCTGCAGCGGAAAATTGTCTTTTGGACTTGCCTTGTTAAGATCCCGATAATCGACACACACCCTGGTCTTGCCATCTTTCTTCGGCACAGGCACAACATTGGCTAACCAGGTGGGATACCGTGTAACCCGAATGACCTTCTCATCGAACTCCTTGATAATCTCTTCTTTGATCTTTACACTTATGTCCGTTTTGAACTTTCTCAGCTTCTGCTTGACAGGAGGGAATGCTGGGTCAGTGGGCAATTTGTGAACCACTAAATCAGTACTTAGCCCCAGCATATCATCATACGACCATGCAAAATATCCTTGTACTCAAACAATGCTTTGACTATCTCTTCCTTGAGTTGTGGCTCCAAATGAATACTTATTTTAGTTTCACGGACATTGTCTTGGCCCTCTAGATTAACTGCTTCTGTGTCATTTAGGTTAGGTTTGGGTTTTTCTTCAAAGTGACTTAATTCTTTACTAACTTCCTTATAGGCCTCGTCATCATCATACTCCACATCATCATCACACTCGATTTCTTGTACTATTATTTCTGAGTTAGATTGGCTTTTAAAACTGGGCCAAAGATTCCTCATGCATGTCATGTCATTAATATCAGCATAAAAAGAACTGTACAGAAAATAAAATAAAAAATGGAAACAAAATTATAAATTAAGAAAGAAAAGGAATTGCATTTCATTGAATGTAAAGATAACATGGTTTTAACTCATCCAAACGGACGAAACATAGTAACTGAATTACAAACCCTGGAATAATCCAGGTGAACAAAAGGAAAACAAAACCCACTACCGCGACTCCCTCCGAGATGGAAGAGGAGTGGCTTCCCAGTTGTTGACATTAGCATGTGGCCCGATGTACTGTATATCTGCTTTGCTCGACCCTTCCCCGGCCTCAACCATGTTCACCTCAGCAAATACCCTCTCGAGCCCTTTCTCCAAGTTCCCATCCGCACCAATCAGTGGACCAGACACCTTTGCCAATAATTGCTTCCCGATACTTGGCCTGACGAAAGACCTGGACAGACGTGGAATTGGTTTGGGAAGAACCCAGACTCTTTTCTTCATCTTGCGGGCTCGTCTCACATCCCCTGCCGTAGGCTTGAACCCCAGCCTAAAGGTATCCAGATTCTTGGGCAAATAAACTAGCTGGACAATACCTTGCAAATCAGCACCCAACCCTTTGCCTAACACAAGCCCGTTTTTCAACATTTCAGAGGCTACCATGACAGTTGCAGCCGTTATTCTAGGGACTGGGATGCTTTACCCTTCAGGAACCTTCTCTACCGAGACTGTGTCGAAAACCTGGTAAACCCACGGCCCCTTATAATCATCAGTCTCTATGAAGGGTACGATGGCATCACTTACAGTGCTCATGTTGTCTTCCCTATGTACTACGATCTCTTGTCTATCCCACTCAAATTTGACCATCTGATGTAGTGTAGAAGGCACCGCTTTGGCAGCGTGGATCCATGGTCGCCCCAACAGAAGATTATAAGACACCGCCACGTCTAAACCTGAAACTCCATGGTGAACTCGACCGGACCAATTGTCAATTCAAGTATGATTTCACCCACTGTGTCTGTACCACCACCATCAAACCCTCGAATGCAGATGCTATTCTTATGAATTCTATCATTATCAACCTTCAACTTGTTCAATGTAGACAAAGGACAGATATTGGCGCTGGACCCATTATCAATCAATACTCGAGTGACTACCGAATCTTCACATTTCACGGTCAAATAAAGAGCTCTATTATGTTCTATACCCTCCACGGGCAATTCATCATCAGAAAATGTCACTCTGTTTACCTCAAAGATTTTGTTCGCGATTTTCTCCAAATGATTCACTGAAATTTTATCGGAGACATGAGCTTCGTTCAATATCTTCATCAGAGCCCGACGATGTTCATCTGAGTGGATAAGCAATGAAAGCAACGAGATTTGGGCTGGTGTTTTCCTTAGCTGCTCAACAATAGAATAATCTTGCACTTTCATCTTTTTCAAAAACTCTTCTGCCTCTTCCTCCGTAATAGCTTTCTTAACTGGCACAGGATTTTCCTTGGGAGCCCTGGCCTTTCTCAACTCTTCGGGGGCAAAACAACGTCCCGAGCGAGTTAAACCTTGGGTTTTACAGACTTCCTCTTTGATTTCCTTCCCCTTGTAGGTCACAACTACCTATTCATACTTCCACGGAACGGCTTTACTGTCAATTACTGGTAACTAGGTTACTGGCTTTATGACAACTAGTTCTATGTGAGCCCCCTTCACGACTACCGCAGGTGTGCTTGATACTCCCCGAACCACTACCTTGACTGGCTTTGGTTTCTTCGCAACAACGGACGATCCTTTCCCCAGCACCACAACTGGCTTGTTGTCTATACTTTTCAACTGAATTGCTGGTTTCACACTAGCTGACTTTTCATTTACTTTGGCTTCACTAGAATGGATCATCATGACCATCTGTGAGGGCTTCTTAAGCTCTACTCCCTTATGTATCAGTTCAATCATGTTGGCTTCATGATGCGCTGGAAACGGGTTATGGTTGATATTTGGTCCCTCCGGGGCCTGAACCTCGATCCTCTTTGTGTCAATAAGATCTTGCATAACAGTTTTCAATCTCCAACATTTCTCAGTATCATGTCCGGGATCCCCTGAACAATACTCACAGCTCATTGAATGGTCCAGATTTCTAGGAAGGGGATTTAGCATTTTGTCCTCAACCGAGTTCAACAGGCCTAACTGCCTCAGTTTGTGGAAAAGAGTGGTATAGGATTCTCCCAGCGGAGTGAATGTTTTCTGTTTCTGTATTCTCTCGTTTCTGAAAGCTTGGTTTGGGCGGAAGCCGGATCTTGTCCTATAAGCCCTCGGGTATGGATATGTGTTTTGTGGAGCTAGGTAAGTGTTTTGGGGAGCCGGCGCACGCCATTGCCCAAACCAATGGCAATGGTGGACGGAAAAGTGTGGCTCTGGTGGTGGATAATAGTGTTGAGGAGGGCCAATGGGGTATATGGATAATTTGGGTGGTGGGGTTTGGGTTGGTTGTAATAGGGTGAAGGACTTCTAGACCTGGACCATGCTTCGGATTCGACAGTTGCAACCTCTTCTTTCTTCTTCTTCCCAAGCACACCCCCAGTGCCGTTTTGAATGGCTTGGGTGGTTGCTTTGATTGCTGAATAACTTATGAACTTATTGGATTTGAGTCCCTTCTCAACCATGCCTCCCATTTTTACGACTTCCCTAAAGGACTTGCCCACTACTGACACCAAATGACCAAAATAGGTGGGCTCCAAAGCCTGCAAGAAATAATCAACCATTTCACTCTCTTTCATCGGGGGGCCAACCCTCGCCGCTTGCTCTCTCCAACAGAACCCATATTCTCGAAAGCTCTCACTGGGCTTCTTCTCGATCTTTGTCAATGATAGTCGATCTGGGATAATTTCAAGATTATATTGAAACTGACAGGCAAAGGCTTGGGCCAAGTCATCCCAAGTGTACCATCTACTATGGTCTTGTCTAGTGTATCATTCCAACGTCGATCCGCTCAAACTTTGGCTGAAATATGCCATCAACAATTCATATCTCCCTCCTGCTCCTCTCATCTTGCTACAGAATCCCCTTAAATGTGCTACTGGGTCACCATGCCCGTCGTATAAGTCAAACTTAGGCATCTTGAACCCGGCCGGTAACTGAACATTTGGGAACATACATAAATCTTTATATGCCACACTTACTTGGCCCCCTAACCCCCTCATGTCTCGGAATAATTGCTCTAGGCTTTTGACCTTTCTGATCATCTCCTCCTGCTCAAGGTTTTTGGGCGGCTTCTCGGTGCCAGCCATGAGATCAAGATGAGGGGTATAAGAGTAGTGTTCTGGAACTTTGAAGGTAGGCTCAGGGGGATAATACTGGTTGTCGTGCGTCTGGAACAGAGGTTCACTGGGGGATCGGTGTAGGGTAGCAGACGGAGGTGCCACAAAAACGGGAGTGATTGGTGGAGGAGGGTATGAGACTTGTTTGGATGGAGGAACTTGTGATGTATGAGAAGTGGTGCCTTGGCATTGTTGGTAGAGGGGAAATGCTGGAGATGAATTCACAGTGGGTGGCTCCTGAGGCTGAGCCAATGGTGGGATATAAGCAGGGTTAGCGGGATAAATTGGCGGTGGATACCCCTTCGCCCAGGCTTGGTACATTTCAGCCATCTATTGCTTCAGCTTATACATTTCCTCCCTCATTGCATGAACGTCCATTTCTTCTACTTCTTTCGATGGGTCAGCGATACTCGTATCAGATTTCGGGCCAGTCATGTTCACTTTATCTTTAGACCGGGTGTTGTATGGATGGGTTGCCAGAATGCCAAACAACTAACCACCTACCTGGACTCAACGTCAACAACAGCTTGGTCAATGGTTAGGGCATGAGCAGATTTGATAACCGCGTGTTGGGGAATGAATGCACCTAAGCAGTTAACCGTTTCTATCATGCATTTGTTCGGCCGCTTGCGTCATCCCGACTTGGTCATTTGCAACTTTCTTTCTTTTCTTTTTTTTTTTTTTACTTTCTCTTTTCTTTCTTTATCCTTTCATCGCCCTCGTTTTTTTCCTTTCATTTCTCTTATTTTCTTTTCGTTCCTTCTGAAAAATTAACGCCAAAAAAGGGAACAAAAATAACATAAGGAACGAAAAAGCAGCAGCTAAAAAAGACTGTGCACAAACGAGCAACCCCCACCCCCTTCACGTTTTCTTCTCCAACGACCCGTTCCCCGTTCTTCTTCTTCGACCAACAACCCCCAAAACCGGGAACAACCCAGCTCGCCGGAGAAAACACCAACGACCTCGTCTCTTCCTGAAACTCGCCGAAAAAACGAGCTCCACCTGCCCGTCAGAGTAACGAGTTCCAAACGCGACAAGTAGAACCAAGCGACCTCACACCAGCAGCTTTCGACGACCCCACCCTAGCGAAACGACCCAACAACCAGCTCCCCACTACCCATCTCTTCGACCTTGACCAGCCAGACCTTCTGCCAGTGACGCCATATTCGGCGAGCTTCAGCTTCGCACGCACACAGTCACACACATGAACAGAGTGAGGTAACGATCATAAGGCAGCTGAAGTTTGGAGTCGTTTGTGAGTTCGAGTCGTGTGGGAGTTGCCGTACGTTGGTTCCGGTCTTTGGTTATCGCTGTCCATTTTTTCCGTCGAGCTCGAGCTGCTGAAACTCGACGTTGCTGTAAACTCAGGCGTTCCGATCGTACGTCGAGGTGATGCTGGTTTCGTTCTGGTCGTAGTTCCGTCGAGGTCGTCGAAAAATGTTCCGGTCAGTTGGTTTCTTTCTCTGCTATTTGGCTTTCATTTTTTTCATGGATTCAGAAGCTGGATTTAGCTTCATTTTGATTGTTGTTGTTCATCAAGATAAATGTTTCTCTGTTGAAAATTTCGATCCTTATAACTTTGACTCATTGAAAATTACTTGGAGTACAATGGTCACTCTTATATTTTAATGGTTGTTAAGTTGTGTACGTATTTGTCCCTATGAAGTTTCATGTCATTCCAACAAATTGATAATAAAGGTATTAATGTGCTTTCTATAAAAATGATTCAGTTTAAATTAGTGGGTTCTTTTTCTGCTGGATTATCTTTTTGTTATTCAAATATCCTTAAGTTGCATGCTTTGATCAAATTATGGTTAATGGACAGGTCGATTTTATATTGTGATTTTAAACAACAGATTTCTAGGTTTTTCTTTTAGTCGATGGTGCAATGGTTGTTGATACATAGTTGACGTTGACCAATCATGCTCAATAACAATGTTATATGATGGCTACTCGTAAAACTAGTCCTTACAAAAAATTTTAGAGTAGATCGGAAAATAATTAAATGCGCTAGTTGCTTTAGGCGTTAATTAAATAATTATCATGGCTACGGGTACGGTTCCCGTGACGTAGTTGTGATTTGTAAATACTAAATTTGGGTGTGCATTTCATGTGACCCGATCCAAATCTCAACGATGTTAAAATATGTCAAGACCACGGGCGCATTTATGTGACGTGGTTCGAGATGTGTTTTAATAACGTTGCAATTTTCTCTAAAAAATGAAATAAAGCGGTTAAAAGTTAAAATGCACGTAGGTTCATAATTATTTAAAATTAGATAATTAAGCCAAATATAACAGTTGAGCGACCGTGCTAGAACCACGGAACTCGGGAATGGCTAACACCTTCTCCCGGGTTAACAGAATTCCTTACCCGGATTTCTAGTTCGCGGACTGTTAAACAGAGTCAACCCTTTCGTCGACTCGGGATTTGAACCGGTGACTTGGGTCACCATAAATCTCTGAAGTGGCGACTCTGAATCTTTTAAAATAAATCTCGTTTCGATTGTCCTTTAATTGGAAAAACTCCCTTTTATACATCCTTTTCCGGGGGTGTTAAACCGGTCTTGGTGACAACAAATATTGACCCCTCAGATTTCCATTCAGACCTGCATAACCCGCGACTTCCTCCAGCGTGGGGGTAAGCTCAAAACCCCCAAAGCGAAACACATTGCGGGTCGGGTCCCAAAATGGTATTAAGGCCTCGATGACATCCGACTTTGGCTTGACATTTAGTAGACCGACAAGACCTCCCAAGATTCTAGCCACTATTTCTTTGTTGCCTTCTCCCAGATCATTCCACCATATGTGGAGCTGGAGGGGGACCTCATTAAGTATGGTGAAAGATTTGTTTGCCTTTGTGCTCATCCTGCACATTTATTAAGGTGATTAAGAAAAAGGTAAATTTATTTGATTCAAAACAAAACTACTATTTTTTGTTTTTTTCAAACTAAAATGAAGGACCCGGTTTTTCAAACACGACCTTTCAGCACTTCGGAGATGAGGATTTTAAGGTTGTGTGGATTAACCGATCGAAATCTTAAAAATGACCAAAGGTGGCTATTTATGCAAAATCGGACTTCCGGCGTCCCTTTTGGGGACATTCGGCTATTTTTGACAAAAACGGCATCACCCGACTTATTTATGACGACAATTAAAATTTTGACATTTTTGGCTATTTTTGCAAAAGGGGAGGTTGGACCCGATGAGGGTTGCCTACGTATCTCACATCCGGTGAGAATCAAACCTGCGTAGTTCGGGCGGAGAAACTAGCTATTTTTGAAAACAAGATTCTTTTTCCTTTTTCCCTTTTATAACAAACAAACAAACTATTTTTTCCCTCCGTTTTTGAAAACAAGACAAACTAAAATAAAATATTCTTTTTCACGCATATTTTCTTTTTGAGTAAAACAAACAATTAAAAACATAAAATATTTTCCTTTTATTTTTCTCAAGATTTTGGCAGAGCTTCGACAGTACTTGGCATTGGTTTTATTCTAAAAATAAGTAATTAACTCTCTACACTGCTATTTCCTCTCTTTCTCTCTCTCTCTCTTTTCTTTTCTCAAATTTCTGATATTCCCAAGATTCAGAAGCCGGTCAGCATGCAAGCCCGAACAAATAAGTGAACAGAAAACAAGTAGGATGCATCAGGATGGTCTTTTTCATTTCAGGTTGCTTGTCCTAGACGGACCCAACCCCTGTGTTGAGTCCCCTAAGTCAAATACACATGATGCAAATAAGTGTTCCTACTAGGGATCCGGCATGAAGTTGAGTTATTCTAGGTTTAGAACCTGGGTGTTTGCTCTAGACCTGGCTTACCCGAGCGGACAGCTCGAGCCGAGGGGGGGGCAACGTACCGGGAATACAGAAGCTTCATCGGCTTTGCAACTTGTCCGAACCTCGTTCCAAATTTGGAGTAGACTCTATACAGAAAAGAAGTCACACAAAGTGCACCCTTCTTCATGATTTAGAGGACTCAGAGAGGAGATGGGTTTCGGCACAGTTTATATACAGTTCACGAAATATCAAAGCGGTAAAAGCAGTCAATTAGCACATTAGGCACAAATCATGTAACAAAATCAGATAAAGCCAAACACAACAATTATTCTAAGCTCGAATTCTTGAACCCTGAACAAAACGTTTTGGGTTCTTGTCCCCAGCAGAGTCGCCAGAGCTATCACACCTCCTTTTTTACCTACACCCCGGAAAAGGGTATAGGTAAAGGGAGTTTTTCCAATTAAAGGACAATCGAAATGGGATTTATTTTAAGAAATTCAGAGTCGCCACTTGGGAGATTTATGGTGTCCCAAGTCACCGGTTGAATCCCGAATCGAGGAAAATATGACTCTATTTAACAGTCCACGAACCAGAAATCCGAGTAAGGAATTCTGTTAACCCGGGAGAAGGTGTTAGGCATTCCCGGATTCCGTGGTTCTAGCACGGTCGCTCAACTGTTATATTTAGCTAAATTATCTGATTTTAAACAATTATGAACCGATGTGCAACCGCTTTCAACCGCTTTTATTTAATTTTTAAGGAAAGATTGAACGTCGTTTAAAACATGTCTTTGGATCGCGTCACATGAAATGCACCCACATTCCTAAACACATTTTATTCAACGTTTTGGGATTTGATTTGGGTCACATGAAATGCACACCCGAGTTTAGGAAGATAATGTTAATTAATATACGTGCCTAAAGAGACTAACGCGTTATTATTTTTTTAGAAAATGTCGTGAAATTCGCTAAACGGCCCATCCCGAAATCTAAGTATTTTAATACAACCATTTACCAAGGGCCCCGCAATTTATGTATTTTGTTTGGGCGATGCTCATCTCATTTTTTTTAAAAAGGCAAACCTAAAGCGACTGCGATTTTCTATTTTATTTGTCTCTACAAAAAATATCCTAATTAATTAACAGAGGCTTAGGAGTTACTACATTTCCAGATAAAGACCGAACTTAAAAATCCCTGACTTCAAAGAGGCTTCAACATTTGGGATTTATTAATGACCCCGCGCCATTTACTTGTGATTGCATAAAAGAGGGACCATCCAGATATGGGCCGCATTCAGCGAGAAACAAGTCCACATTTAATGAACCAACAGGTTGTCCCGTTCAGCTTATCAATGAATCCAAATTACTACTAGTCTCCTAACACGATTTGCATGTACTTGTGAGTCCTGTAAATGTGTCCATGAATCAAGTAATTGCTTTGTCTATTTATTTTATAATTATTCCACTTAACCAATCAGATCTACTCATACATTCTTAACAGTGACAATTAACAGGGGAAATCTAGCAACGAAAACTATACCTACATAGGAATTTTAGCTAACACCTTGTGCAATTGAAATTTCATGCTCACTTTTGAACCTGATTTAACTAAAACTGAAATGACGTATATTCACACAGCCCACCAGTTGAGATTAACAGTTCGAAACTCAACTAGAACACAAAGAGTGCGTATTGCATATTTTGAATTAGTTCCTAAGTGTCGAAACATTAAACAATAAACTACAATAAGCACAGTTCAGTCCCTCACAGATTAACAGTCCAAATTGATCCTAAGCAGTCCCAATCATGCAGTCCAATACACATAACTAACGGAACTCAAATTACATAAACCTATCATGTATTATTCAAATCCATTTGAATGTCCAGCACTTCACAAGCAGAAGCATTTTCACGTCGTGCCAATTTCAAAGCTACATCAATTAGGATTCAAGCGTGTACCTGGAATTTCGGAATTAAGAAGAAGCAGAATCAGTTAGCAGCAAACACCACGAGCAGAAATCAATCAGCCAGAACTTAGCTCAATAACCAAGAAGAATTTTGAAATCAAGCCACACCCAAGCAAACCACCACAAGTTACTTGAACACACTCGAAGTAGTTGCAACTATACCAGAAGCTACAGAACCTTTCACCAATCGAAAATAAATGACCAGCAATCACCCAGAATAACCTCAAACACCTTTGATGCCGCAAACACTCAGGTACAGAACAGAAATGAAGAACATAAAAGCAGAATCTGAAAATTGACTGAAATAGGCTATGAAACAGTGAAAATGTTTTTTGGTTTTCTATTTTTGATGTTTTTGTATTTTTGTATATTTGAATTCAAATACTGATCTGAAATTTAAAGAAAGGGAGAGAGCTTTTGGTGGGAATTTTTTATTGCCGAACCGAAGAAGACCTTCTAAAGGCATGAGAATGCCAATTTATAGGCAACCCAAGAGTGAATAATCAGATTTTTTGGTTTTCTTTATAGTCCCTCTTCATTTTCAGTTTGAACCTCTTATTTCTGACTTGTTACCCAAGTAAGGGCACTTATTTGGCTGAAATCTACACTAAAGCACTATTCTAGAAGGCCCTAGGGTGTTCTTCTACCCATACAATACCTATACTACCCTTGCCTTTGTTTTGAAATTACTATTCTTAATAAAACTACCCTTTTCCATGCCTAAACTACCCTTATTTTCTCCCTGAAATTACTACCCAACCAAATCCCCTTTTACCTAAGTTAAAATCTAACTAAGGTTAATTCAACTAACTACTCAGCTATACCCAAACCTCAAGCCTAATTAAACTTCCAATGAATACTGAAAATCAATTAAACTAAGCTTAAACTAACAAAAGCATTAATTCAATTTAAACAAGAATCAAACTAAGATTAAACTAAAAAAAACAATTCAAAGGGGGTACTGGATTTAAAACAGCCCTAAATGAAGAGTACAATGAGTGAAAGAAATAGACGAACCAAAAGTGAAATCAGAGGACTTACCAAATTAGACCCGGACCCTGCTGCCTTCTCAATTTCGACCACGACGTGATATCAATCAACCATTCCTGTCATGAATGGTTAAATAACATCAAGTCGTAGCGAAATCGTGCCCAAATTGGAGAAGAAGATGACCTTGACCGAATTTCAGATTTAAAATCTTACATTCGAGAGGTTTGGGGAACCTTTGGAGGAAATGGAATGTGGACTAGTGATGTAGGATAGAGGAGAGTCGAAAGTGTTAATTTGGTGATGTTTGGGTGGCGGCGCCGCTGTGTATGGTGGTGGCGGCCTCTAGGGTTTGGTAGACTTGAGGCGTTCCAGGGGTATTCGAGAGAAACTAACGGGAGATATGGAATGGGAGGTGAAGGGGAGGAAGTGGTGTAACTTTGGGTGGGAACGGCGTGGTTACCGTCATCGCCGCCGGCAAACTTGACAGAGCGTATAGGAGCGGCGTCTCTAGGGTTTGGGTAGGGGTGAGTTCTGAGAGGCGAGGTAGTGGGGTAACGTTTGGACATTAATATACCAAACGACCCAAGCTTCTCGACCGTTGGATTGATTAAACCTCGACGGTCCGGATTGATTGACGCCGAAACGGCGTCGTTTGGTCATTTAAAAAGGCAGGCCGGGTTTAGGGCACTGGGCTGGGTCGGTTTGGGTATAGATTTTAAAGGTTATTTTGTCTGGGCTTACCCATTTGGCCCAAATACAGGTCTCTTAAGACCAAACCTTTTCTATTTACTCCTTTTCAATTATTTCTTTTCCTTTGTTTTTGCATTTTGTATTTTTGTATTATTTTTCTGATTTTGTAAAGATGAAAAAAAAAATTAAAACAAAGACCTAATATAATTCAAAGTTAAACTAATTAACTCCTAAAATTGTTTTAAAATCTATTCCATGACGAATTCACAATTTAAAATGCAAAAGTGAACTATTTTTGTTATTTTCTTCACGTTTTGTTCTAAAACAAATTAACCCCTAATTAATTCTAAAATATGAAATTAGATCCTAAATGCAGATGTATTTTTTTGTATTTTTCATATGAATAAAAATGCACAGACAAAATGCAACAATTACCAAAAAATAACACCAAAATTCACAAAAGTTGTAAAATAATAAAGAAATCATTTTGTTTGGAATTTTTGGGAATAATTCATATATAGGGCAAAAATCACGTGCTCACAGCATGTTCAGCCTCTGAAGAAGAATATACCAATATATATATCGCTGATAAATACGATTACAAACAGATCTTAAAAAGGGCCTGAAAACACAGTTCATCAAATCCATGAATACTGTTGGGGCATTGGTCAAACCGAACGACATAACATGAAACTAAAAGTGCCCGTATTTGGTCCTGAATGTTTTCTTCGGAATACCTTTCTCCTTAACCCTTACCTGATGGCACCCGGTCCTCAAGTCTAACTTTGAAAAACACTTGGCACCTTGTAACTGAACAAATAAATCCTCAATCCTCGGTAGCGGATACTTATTCTTGATCGTCACCTTATTCAATAGCCTATAATTAATACACATTCGTAAGGGACCGTCCTACTTTCTCACAAACAACATAGGTGCTCCCCATCGTGACGTACTAGATATGATAAAACCTTTTTCAAGCAAGCCCCTTAGATGTTCCTTTAACTCGTTCAGCTCTGCGAGGGCCATTCTATAGGGGGAATATATATTGGATGAGTATCTGGTAGTAGGTCAATGGCAAACTCAATTTCTCGCTCTAGCGGAAGACCCGAAAGTTCATCGGGAAAAACATCGGGAAACTCACTAACCACTAGGATGGACTGAATGGTTGGTGAATCTACATCTGTATCCTGAACCCGAACTAAGTGATAAATACAACCCTTACTGATCATCTTCCTTGCCTTGAGATAAGAAATAAATCTGTGTTTCGGTGACGTCGTATTACATTCCCATCCAAATCAAGCTCCCCTGGAAATTGAAATCGGACTATCTTTAATCTACACTTGATGTTAGCATAACAAAAGGCCAACCAATCCATACCCATTATAATATCAAGTTCTACCCAACCGAACACCACGTACCTTATCCTTTTTTATTATCAAATCTATCACGGGCCATTTCGGGCCAGATCCATATATATAGGTAACAATATTAAAACTTAACTCGCATAACTAATTTAGAAAAAGGTTTATATACATAGGGGTCAACTAGGCCATAGACATATCATACCCAAAACTATATACATGATACTGTCTGCAAAACCTCTAAGTAGGCATAACCATAATATATACAAGTCAGGACGAGGATCCCTACATTCTCATAAAACAACCAAACACATTTAGAACCCTGACTTGGTAATATTCCAAGAAGAGGTGGAACTCACCAACCAAAAACTGACACTTGGAGGAAGTCTATAGTAGAGGGTCCTTGCCTCGTCCTATATAAGAACCTCGATCGGACACACTTCGAAGAGGAATCGTCATGTCCTTATCAGTTACCTTCCTCCTCTTAGCCTGACTACTATCTTCTTTCTCTGCGTATCCCATAACATACACCGACAAACCTTGATTGACGGACTCCCAAGACTGTGGACTATCTGGAATCTCAGAAGAGCTGGTGTCCGCAAATACCTTGACATAGTATTGAGCCTGAAGAAATCCCAGCTGTGTCAATCCATGCACTACTCCCCTCATACCCTGATCAATGGGCTGTGAAACTAAAGGCCTTGGTGAGGTCAGAACTCCTCTCACCCCATCTACTGCCGGAGTCATTGAAAAGACTCGAACGAATGACTCAAATGGATCCTCGAGAGGATCCTCCTCAATAGAACCCATGATCTCCGATGGTCTGAATCCATAGTATAACTTATCTCTCTTTCTAACACCTTCGTAGCCTTCTGACCCGTGCTAGCAGCTGTAGTTTTCGGAGGCATCACTTAAAACGTAACACATCATTAGGAATATGAATTCTTATATCGCACGATCTAAGATAAGAAGAGAGGATAACATCCTATATGTCCTGTAGCCTCCTACCTATAAGTGAGGTGCACAACACACCCATAAACAAGACTCTACTAGACACGGTGTGTAGACAACCCTAGGATAGAACTGCTCTAATATCACTTTTGTCACGACCCAACCCCGATGGGCTGCAACGGGTGCCTGAGTCCTACCTGTCAAACACCCCTAAGCATGCGTCTAAGATACGAGCCTGAATAACATCTGCTGAGTTACGAAAGTAACATACAAGAAGGAAACCTGTCTTCAAGGCATATGTATGTATACAGGCAAAATACAGTGGGCGAGCTGGCAAGGCTGCTATAGACAACTATACATCCAAAACTGAAAGCCATCAAGGCTTCATACAACCCAACTAGACATACTGTCTATAGACCTCTAATGGAAACATAACAGTACAAAGAAAGGACTAAGTCACGTCATACCCATATATATATACACAAACGTCTCGTACCAAACTCAAAAGCAGCTCTGGATCAAGTAGAAAATGCCAATTCTTGCTGATCAGGCATCCTAAGAAGGGGGACCGTCAGCTTGCCTACCTGCACCTACGAGCATGAAACGCAGACCCCGTGAAATAGGGAGTTAGTACGAAAAATGTACGGAGTATGTAAGGCAAGAAAATTTGTACGTAAAAGACATAGATGAAACATGGAATACAGAAACACATCTTTAAATCTGAAAAAATTTATAAATTCTAAAATGTTTATAATGTCATGCACATGCATATAAATTTCATGGCATGCATAGGTATGGGTGTACACAATATCATCAAGCCACTAAGGGCATCCCATCATATCGTCTCGGCCACTGTGGACAACATCATCAACATATACAAGCTGATCAGGTGGTGGTGTGTATATAATGCCGTAACCTTTTCTCATATCTCATATACATATATTTACATATATAAGAGTATATAACACCATCTGGTCATGGGTCAATGTACATGAGTGAAATGCATGAAAAATACGTAATAATCTCAATATTTCTTCCGGATAAACTTTTCCCACTGCGTATTATTCTGAGACCCATGAATAGAAAATAATAATAGTTTTCATTAGGAATCAAGAATATCGACACCCCGAATAATTCTATGAACAGAGTAATTTATGTAAACTATGTGTTTGCTCGTTTCTTCAGTATAATTTGGACCATGCCAAAAGAAAGAAGGAAGGACCTTAGCATACCTGGAGTAGGGAAAACTTCGTATAATATTTCGTTAGAAAACCTTCGTTGATTGAACAAAATTTGCCTTTGTTCCTTAGAAATTCATGGATGAAAATATTTTCTGGTTCCTAAAAATTTTGGAACGAATAACATTGAATTCATTTGATTTTGGAGGAAAACGTTTCTGGTTCTTCTTAAGTTTGAAAGAATAACATTTGAATTCCTTGAAATTTTTTGGAACAAATAACGTTTGGTTTGGAAGGAAATAGGTTTCTGCTTCTAGTGTTAAAGCCAAAGACAAAATGTGTCTTTCTATGGAATTGCTTACTAAGTTTCTAAAATTGATCCCAAGTCTTATTTGCTAAGACTTAGTTATGTTTTAGTCATGCTCATAATTAGCCATTTGGCAAGAGTGACTACTTAGTCATTTCCAACCTTGTGGCTTCTTGACATGTGGGGTGAGGAGTGAGATATTAATTTTTTTATCCACTTATTAGTTAACTGGTTAATATCTTGTTACCCGGTAGTTAATTAATTATCCACATAATTTAAAAATTACTACAAATTACTTAAAATTCTATTTATTTTTAAAAATACTTCATATATACTTTATATATTATGCTACCGTGGTCACATGGTACCTTGCATGGTACTAGTTCATAGTTATCCGGTATTGTCGCTCGACCCGTATTTTATTCTAAATTGTCCACTTTCAACGAAACTTGTTTTCTTTAATCTGTGTACCCATTTATCCTTCATAACACTTATTTATCGCTTGTTAAAAATAACGTAAATACGTTAACGTCAAGATGATCTCATCCCCGAGCCCACGTCGGTTAACCGAAGATGAAACTTTTAACGTATGAAAATGCGAGATGTAACAGTGGTGGTGCGGCAGAAGGTGGAGGAGAAGTTGGGCCGCCATTTGGGAGATGGGGAGAATTAGGTTTAGGGTTTTGGGGTGTTATAATTGGGTTTTATATGGTGGTGGGAATTAATAAGGGATGTTGGATTAGATGGGATAAAGAGTGCAGATTAAAAGGGAAATTGGGGTGGGTTGACCGGGTCGCCAGATTTAGGGAGTTGGGCTGGGCGAAATTTGTGAGCAATTTGGGCTATTGGATGCTTCTTTGGCCCAAACTCAATACAAAACCCAACAAACAATCTTTCTTTTATTTTGTTTTAATGCTTTCTAAATTAACTAATTTAATTCTAATAAAACCAACTTTGCAACATTAACCAATTTACCTATTTTCCTAATTGATCAATTATTTCACTAATTAACTTATTAATTAAAACTAAAATGCTAAACAAGGCAAAACAAACTAATGTATTTTTGTATTTTAATAATGCAAACTAAATGTTAATAACGCACGTAAAAATCTTAGAATGCAAAAGCAAAAAGAGAAATTATTTTTTTGATCGTTTTCGTGATTTGAAATGCTACTAAAACATGCTAAAAATAAAAATGAATGCCAAAAATAAAAAATAAAATTACTAGAATTCTACAAAAGTCACTAAATCTATTGTTTGAATATTTCGGGAATAATTTCCTATGTGGGGAAAAATTTAGGTACTCACAAAGAGTAATATCTATATATTATTAAAGGAGAGTGAAAACCCCCTTCTTAAAATAAAATTTGGAGATTTTAAATAAACTTAAAAAGAAAAAAATGATAAATATATTTATTCATAAAATTCAGACAATATTATTGAGAACAATATAATAAAATTTAAAATAAAAAAAGATTTCAAGAGTAATATCTATATATTATTAAAAGGGGAGGAAAATCATCTTCTTAAAATAAAATTGGAGATTTAGAAAAACATTGTAAAGAAAAAAATGATTAAAAAAAAGAAACAAAAATAACTACCTAAAATTAACTACTCAAACATGGGTGAGGGTTGGTTTAGGTTAGTTAATCGCTTTAATTTCTTAATCATTTTCGTTTTTCTTTTTAAAACTAAAAAGTATATTTATTCATAAAATACTATTTATAATAATAGAAAAAATCTAAAATAAAAAAATATTGTAAGAGTAATATAATATATATCTTATATTATATTACAAAACAATAGCACACAAATCTATTAAACAAAGTAATATGCTAATATATTTTATTAACAACACAATTATACTAAATATTATATAATATAATTAAAAAAATCAGAATAAAAAAGTTTATTCGATGACTATATAAGTCCCTTTAATTTAATAGAGATTTTATTGAGAACAATAGAATAAAATTTAAATAAAAAATAGTTTAATAGTAATAAAATATATATCTTCTATTATATTACAAAAAGAAAGTAGCAGACAACAATATTAAACAAAGTAATATGCTAATAATTTGTTTTATTAACAATACAATAATACTAAATATTGGATAATATAATAAAGAAAAATACAGAACAAAAAAGTTATTTTTTTATTATATATTTTTCTTTATTCTATTATCCAATATTTAGTATTTTTATATTGTTAATAGAAACTTTTATTAGCAAATTACTTTGTTTAATATTTTTATCTGCACGCTTTCTTTTTGTAATATAAGAGAAGATATATATTTTATTAATGTTAAAATATTTTTTATTTTAAATTTTATTCTATTGTTGTCAATAATATTATCTGAATTTTAATGAATAAAATCTCTATTAAATTAAAGAGAGTTGTATAGTCATTAAATTAATTTTTTGTTATATATTTTTCTTTAGAAAAATACAGAACAAAATTTTTATCCGATGACTATATAAGTCTGTTTAATTTAATAGAGATTTAATTTATTAAAATTTAGACAATATTAATGGGTATATCGTATTGACAAATAAGATGACAATTCAAATTTATTAAAGCAATATAATCTAATTTAATTAATATTTTGTAATATTGACCGCACATCGCGCGGGTATGTTACGACCCTGATTTTTCACCCTCAGGGATCGTTATGGCGCCTACTAATGAAAGCTAGTCAAGTCAATTGTGTCAATTACTTAACCTTTTTTCATATATTTTAATCCTTAACGATGGTGAACAAGCATCAAATAAAAAGCGGAATTAAATAAGTGGAAGAAACAAAATGTAACAGTTTAATATTAATACCAATATAATTCCATAAACTAAAAAGCTACCCAGATCTGGTATCACAATTTCACAGACTGTCTAAGAGTACTACAAATAAGGGTCCAAAAGATAAGTACAAGTTGTTTCAGAAATACATAGGAGAAACAATATAGAAGATAGAAGGAGACACCAGGGCCTGCGGACGCCTGCAAGACTACCTCGGGTCGTCTGAATCGACTGAAGACAGCACACTCACTGCGGTCCAAAAGCTACATCACCGAGATCTTGTGACGACCCGACCCGTCGTCTCATGAGTTACTATCTCGTTCGTCCCATTTTCTGCTTCCTCATGTTTCATTATCGGTATTGGGTGCATTAGAATTTATTTGGAGCGATTTTGATAAGAAATGAGACATTTAGTCTCTTTTAAGAAGGTTTAAGTTGGAAAAGTCAACCGGACGTTGACTTACGAGTTAGAGGGCTCGGATGTGAATTTCGACGGTTCGGTAAGTTCCGGGAGGTGATTTGTGACTTAGGAGCAGGACCGGAAGTAATTTTGGAGGTCCGGTGTTGAATTAGGCTTGAATTGGCGAAGTTAGTATTTTGGCGAATTCCGATTGATAGGTGAGATTTTGATCCGGGTGTCGGAATAAAATTCTGAGAGTTGATGTAGTGTCATTGTGTCATTTGGGATATGTGTGCAAAATTTCAGGTCGTTCGGACATCGTTTGGCCGGGTTTTTGATCGAATGTGTGTTTTAGAAGTTTTAAAAGAACTTAGGCTTGAATTCGATATAATTTGATGATTTTGGCGTTAGTTGAGGTGGTTTGACGATTAGAGCAAGTTTGGATAATGTTTTAAGACATGTTGGTGCTTTTAGTTGAGGTCTCGGGTGTATTTCGGAAGGTTAACGGATCGATTTAGGCACGAAAAAAATAAAGCTGCTGCATTTTTTTACAGCACTGTGAACAGTAGTTATGAACAGTGCCCATGAACAGTACCAATGAACAGTGCACGTAACAATATCCGTGAATAGTGCCGTGAACAGTACCCCATAACAGTATCCGTGAACAGTACCCGCAACAGTATCCGTGAACAGTACCCCGTGAACAGTAACACGGGTGAACAGTAATTCCGAAAAAATTATGGGAAGAATGTTTACATTTTATTCGCGATAAACACCCCATTTCTCCACCATTTTTAGTCATTTTGAGAGCTTTTGGACGGGGATTGAAGGGAGTTTCAACTATGATCGATTGGAGGTAAGTTTTATGAGTTAAATACATGATTTTATTGAAGAATCATCCTAGAAATCTATGAAAACATAGTCAAATTATAAGAAATTAGGGTTTGAGATTGACATTCTAAATTTGGGATTTGAGGGGTCAAATGGACTCCGATTCTTGTGAATTTGATATGTATAGACTCGTGGCAAGATAAGGAACATTTTGATGTAAAAATTTCTGAATTTCAAGACGTGGGCCTGGGGCTCGAGTTTTGCAAATTTTGTGATTTTTGATATTTTTCGAGTCTTTTCGATTGGGTTATATTCCCTTAGCCTATTGTGATGTATTCATTGTGGTTTTGGCCAGATTCGACGCGCGAGGAGGTCGATACGAAAGGAAAGGGCATCCCGGAGTAGTATTTGACCGGCTAGAGGTGAGTAATAGATGTAAATGATGTCCTGAGGGTTTGAAACCCCGGAATTTCACATCGTAACGCTATATTGAGGTGACTTGCACGCCAGATAACGGGCGTGAGGTAGAGCACCATTGGGGATTGTGACTTGGTCCGTCCCGAGAGATATTTTACTATATTTTTGGTTAAGATGTATACTTTATTATTGTGAATTGGGCTTGCTTCCATGCTTGGGGCCTTGTGCCGACCTGTAGAACCCTTAGGGGATTTTTGACTGGTTTTCCTCACTTATTTTGTTCAAGAATTTATATCCTCAGTCATGTTTCCAATTGTAGGCTTCTTGCCAATTATTTGAATCCTTCAGGGATTGATATCACTGCTTTCGCATATTTTGCATATCATTTGACCTCAGTCCAAGGTTTTAAATACTGTTTTGCAAACTCAGCCATCTTTCTAAGATTTGAAAACTTAAATGATATTTCGGGTTGAGAACTACTTTTTTACAAATGCCCAAGGGGCTTATGATGATTTCTGGACTGAGCATGGATCGGGCTGCGCGCCGCAACAGTATTATATTGATATTGAGGCCGAGAGCCTGATTGATTACATTGATATTGAGGGCGAGAGCCTGGTTGATTACATTGATATTGAGGCTGAGAGCCTGGGTGATTATACTGTGATTGATATGAGGCCGAGGGCCTAGATTTGATGCCACGAGATGGCTTGATATTGCGCTTGGGCTGTAGGAGCCCCTCCGGAGTCTGTACACACCCACAGTGAGCGCCGTCAATGATAAATAAATATGGATGGCTCGGACTGCATGCCGCAGTGGGTACCAGAGGGTACCGTCATATGCATTGCATTGCACTCATGCATTTATTCTTTATCTGTATTATCTGCCATAATAATTATGTGCTCTTATTTCATTGACTGGTTGCTTTATACTGTTCTGAGCCTGATGGGCTGATACTGTTCTGAGATACTAAGCCCGAGGGGCAGATTTCTACTTATTATTTTGATACTTAGCTCGAGGGGAAGATTTCTAGTTATTATTTTGATACTGAGCCCGAGGGGCAGATTTCTACTTATTGTTTTGATATTGAGCCCGAGGGGCAGATTTCTACTTGTCATTTTACTGCCAAATTACCTGTTTTACTGGTTTAAAAGAAATTTCACATGATATTTCGCTGAATTGTTATTTTAAATGATTTTACTGCTTCTGTATAGAATGTTGTGTGCCTTAACGTGTTTTCTTACCTTCAGACATTATTTATATTTATTACTCACTGGGTCGGAGTACTCACATTACTCTCTGCACCATGTGTGCAGGTACAGGTATTCCTGAGGCATAGAGCGAGTTTTCTGCTGTTCAGTTTTCATCGGAGTTATCGAGGTAGCTGCATGGCGTTCGCAGACCCGTTTTCTTCCTCATCTTCTGTTATTTATGATATCTTCAGACTTTGTTCCTAATTCCATACTTTGTAGAATTTTAGTAAACTCTGTAGTAGCTCATGACTTGTGACACCCCGGTTAGGGCTGAGTTGGGTTGGATTTCCGTATTTTATCTATACTTTCCACTATTGGATATTATTAAACCATGTTTATACTATAATTGTGTTAATTAATTGTCTTAAAAGGATGAATTGGGTTGAATGGTTGGCCTTGTCTTCATGAGAGGCGCCATCACGACCAGGTTCGGGAATTGGGTCGTGACAAGTTGGTATCAGAGCCTAGGTTATTAGGTCTCACAAATCATGAGCAGGTTTAGTAGAGTCTCGCGGATCGGTACGAAGACGTCTGTATTTATCCTCGAGAGGCTGTAGAACCTTTAAGAAAAACTTCATATTTTTGAAATTCTTATCGTGCGTTCTTGATTCAGCTTGAAAAGTAACTCTTACGATTCCTTCCACATGTTCGTATGCGCGAACGAGCACTCAATATTCGATTTACCTTGATGGCTTGTAATTCCCCGATAGAAGGGCGAGACGTGATCTCGGTGAGTTTGATGTTAGGCCAGTCTAGAGGACTTGAGGCCGGATCTTGCCTATGGCTTGAGCACTGAGGTGCTGATTGTGCGAGCAAGTGTTTTGAACCTTTATGTTCGGTATTGTCCCTATTAGTGGGAATCATGGCTGGATAGCTACGTGAGGAGTATGATAGTACTGCGAGATGTATCTATATGACTTGGAAGTGACGAGGAAGGTCTACTGGATGATAGATGAACTATTGAGTGTATGATTTCCATTGTGATAGGATGTGTAGTCCCAAGTTATGGGTGCGTGAAGGATCTTTTTATGTCTCCTATTTGAAGTGAAGTAAATTTCATGTTACGGTATGAGTTTAGACTCAGGAAGATTAAGTGATGGTGTAATGTGTATGGCAGTGGAAGGTATACAAAAATATTAACTAAAGGTAAAGCTAGTGGGTAATTGGCTTATGAGGGGAATCTATTTGTCATACTAGTTAGATAAGTCTGGGAGTTGAGATCGCTTCTGTAAATGTATTATGACAAAATCGTTGAGTCAAGGAGACCACCTTGAGGGTCGAAAACATTAAAGAAAGAATATGTTCTTACTCGGTTGAATAGCCCAATAATGGAGGATTGAAAGGTATTTTCTATGTGTTATGATTCAAATAGGTGCAACACATTTCCATGTATCAATTTTGATAATATAATACATGTAATATTGATATTAATGTCGTTGATATACATTGTGATGCTTTGTCAAGTTGTGGACGTGTTGTTAGGATGGCTTTGGTGATTCTCTGGCAGGTGGATAGGCCCAATTACAAAGGAAACTTTGCCGAAATTTTTGAAAATTGGGACTTAGTAAAAAAATATTTTGTCTCCTAAAGAGTGGGCTTAACTGTTGTGTGAGTGAATGCAAAAATTGTAGAAGAGTTAAAATTTCCAATGATTCGTGTTTCCAAAAGCTTAAGAAGGAGAGAGTTTAATCTCACCATGGTATTACGGCAGCAATAGAGTATATGTGTTGTGATCTATGGCTTCGAGCCAAGTTGGGGAGCTTGCTATTGGTTAGCGAATTGTACGGTTATGTACTATGTTAGTTCCGATTTGATGCATGCTGGTGAATCAGTTCTGGTTGTGGAAATTAGGTCGAGAATGGTACGAGTGAAGGAAATTTTTTGAAAAGATGTCATGAGCTCGGATGAGCAGGAGATAAGTTTCGATGTTTACGGTAAGTTGGAATTGTCTTCAGCGTCACCTAAGATCGGTGTTTAGTAAAAAGGGTTTTGCATCCCGGTTAATGACTCTTGATCGCTCTTCAACATTAGTGCGATCGATGGTTTGGAGGTACGCTCCAGATATTATTGTGGTAGGTTGTGGGAGTGTGTCCCACGGGAAGATTATATAAGTGTGGCATGTGATCACTTGATTGATTAAAGATGTAAACCAAGTATGAAGTTTGTGATGGTGTCGTTAAATTAAAGATTCATGCCTGGAGGGCACTTGTCATATTGGGTTGTGAACTGGGGAGGATTACCCCGATTGTGATGGTTGTTCTTGTGTGTTATGAGAAAAATGGGAGTTATTATGGACCTTTGAAAGGTTATCAGACTAGTTCAGTGTGATCAGAATCGACTTGAAGTCGATGGATAGATTTAATGTGAATAATGGCTCTATATCAGGATAGATGTATGCATTTTAGTAACGCGGTCCTCATGGAGGAGTAGTTAGGTTGATGTTTCATTGTCAGATATTTAGCGTAGTGATACATTGCGCCGTGTGAGTTGTGAGACGACTTGAGAAATTGCTATGTGTTGAGAATTTGTGTAGGAATGACGTTACATAATCATCTTGGCTCTTGAAATTCAGATTGTACATCGCACCTCAGTTGTGTTTGAGTTTTGTAGCTTATAATGCTATATGTCCCTCAGAGATATTATTATGCACTTAGCATGCTTACGACCGATACTCGGTATTTTGTTGTAATGAGCAAATTTGGCTCGATGTGCATCTCCTTATGTGAGATCTATGTGTGGATCGGGTGGCACGCCGCCATGGGTATGTTATCTGGATCGGGTTGCACGCCGCAACAGTGTGATGTTGAGTATAGTTTTCTATATGCTATTTTGTATGCCTTGCTTCCTGTTTTCTAAGGAAAGTCTGTATTAGTGTGTGAGATTGGTAATTCCTTCCAGAGTTTGTTTTCCTTTTGTACCGCGTTCGAATTGGTAGCTTATTGGCATATTGAGGCATCATATGCGACTTTTGATTATGTCTGGGGTGGCTTATTGCCTGAGCAGTTCGTACTGGGTGAGACGAGATCATTGAATTTGAGATTAGTGCAATCTGAGTATATGAAGTAAATTAAGGAGCTAAGACCATGATTTTGCTCAAAATGAGGTGATAGTTCTTGCCAGGAGTATAGAACCAACGAATCGTTGTCTCGACAGTGGTCATGAATTTATGCATACCTCATCCATCATGTCAATATTGTAAGAGTTAGAGCAATACCTATGTACATCATGCAGAACATGAGATGTGTAGCGATTTTCTTCTAGGTGATTAGAGAAAAAAGCTTCAGATGATTAGGGTGAATGATCTTCGGATGATTGGGGAAATAATATTGCTAATTGAAAGTGACTTGACGAGAGTATATGTCTCATAAAAAGGTAATGTTATTAAACTAATGATATTTCGGTAGTATTGCGGCATGTTCTTGTTGGGTCCGCTGATGGTACTGATGAACTTGAGGTATGACTCTTTCTTTTGAGTCATTTTTCATGACTTGAGTATGTTCAGGTCGTTTCTTATTGGTGCGCGTATTATGAAAGTTGTGGCTTAGGCCTGTATTGAGGTGTCATATCACCAGAGTGGTGTGTTGGATTCGAGGTGATCATTGGGGTCATTGATGAATACGAACGGATTTGATTTCAGCATGTTTGATGGGTAAATATCGAGGTTCGGTTTTAAAAAAAATAATTGTTACTATAATTGCTAGAGGAGAAATGGCCTCATGAATGATTGATCTGAGCAATGGTTATGGTTTATTGTGTGTTTCAATTATCATTGGCAGTATATGAGAGTGTTGGAATGAGACATTGGCTAATAAGAGATTTATATTGGTATTTGGTTGTTGTGGGCAGCTGCTGTGAATGGAAGTTATTGCTGCATTTGTTTGAGTTATTGGTATATCATACAATTGCACCTAAGGTTGCAGGCATGGTCTATTACAGCTGTTTAAACTTATTCTGAATGTAGGTGTGAGGTTCTGATCTTGTGCATGATTCCGAAAATGTGAAATGTGGCTCTATGATTTATGGGCTAGACTAGATTGTGTGATCATAGTTACAACGCGTTATCGGACCCATGTGAGATAGGGTGACGTGGGATCATCCCCGGGTTTATGCTTGATAAGGTTATTCAGCTTTTGGTTAGCTTCTAGGACAACTCTGGGTACGCTCGAGGACGAGCGTTTGTGTAAGTTGGGGAGAATGTGACGACCCGACCCGTCGTCTCATGAGTTACTGTCTCGTTCGTCCCATTTTCTGCTTCCTCATGTTTCATTACCGGTATTGGGTGAATTAGAATTTATTTGGAGCGATTTTGATAAGAAATGAGACATTTAGTCTTTTTAAGAAGGTTTAAGTTAGAAAAGTCAACCAGACGTTGACTTATGAGTTAGAGGGCTCGTATGTGAATTTCGACAGTTCCGTTAGTTCCGGGAGGTAATTTGTGACTTAGGAGCAAAACCGGAAGTAATTTTGGAGGTCCGGTGTTGAATTAGGCTTGAATTGGCGAAGTTAGTATTTGGCGAATTCCGGTTGATAGGTGAGATTTTGATCCGGGTGTCGGAATGAAATTCTGAGAGTTGATGTAGCGTCGTTGTGTCATTTGGGATATGTGTGCAAAATACCAGGTCATTCGGACATCGTTTGGTCGGGTTTTTGATCGAATGTGTGTTTTAGAAGTTTTAAAAGAACTTAGGCTTGAATTCGATATAATTTGATGATTTTGGCGTTAGTTGAGGTGTTTTGACGATTGGAGCAAGTTTGGATAATGTTTTAAGACATGTTGGTGCTTTTAGTTGAGGCCTCGGGTGTATTTCGGAAGGTTAACGGATCGATTTAGGCACGAAAAAAATAAAGATGTTGCCTTTTTTACAGCACTGTGAACAGTAGTTATGAACAGTGCCCATGAACAATGCCCCTAACAGTATTCGTGAATAGTGTCGTGAACAGTACCCCGTAACAGTATCCATAAACAGTACCGTAACAGTATCCGTAAATAGTACCCCGTGAACAGTAACACGAGTGAACAGTAACACCGGGTGCACAGTAATTCCGAAAAATTCTGGGCAGAATGTTTACATTTCATTCGCGAAAAACACCTCATTTCTCCACCATTTTTAGTCATTTTGAGAGCTTTTGGACAGGGATTGAAGGGAGTTTCAACTAAGATCGATTGGAGGTAAGTTTTATGAGTTAAATACATGATTTTATTGAAGAATCATCCTAGAAATCCATGAAAACATAGCCAAATTATAAGAAATTAGGGCTTGAGATTGAAATTCTAAATTTGGGATTTGAGGGGTCAAATGGACTCCGATTCTTGTGAATTTGGTATGTATAGACTCGTGGCGAGATAAGGAACATTTGATGTAAAACTTTTTGGATTTCAAGACGTGGGCCCGGAGCTCAGGCTTTGCAAATTTCGTGATTTTTGATATTTTTCGAGTCTTTTCGATTGGGTTATATTCCCTTAGCCTATTGTGATGTATTTGTTGTGGTTTGGCCAGATTCGACGCGCGAGGAGGTCGATATGAAAGGAAAGGGCATCACGGAGTAGTATTTGGCCGGCTAGAGGTGAGTAATAGATGTAAATGATGTCCTGAGGGTTTGAAACCCCGGAATTTCACATCGTAACGCTATATTGAGGTGACTTGCACGCCGGATAACGGACGTGAGGTAGAGCACCATTAAGGATTGTGACTTAGTCCGTCCCGAGAGATATTATACTACATTTTTGGCTGAGATGTATACTTTATTATTGTGAATTGGGCTTGTTGTCATGCTTGGGGCCTTGTGCTGACCTGTAGAACCCTTAGGGGATTTTTGACTGGTTTTCCTCACTTATTTTGTTAAAGAATTTATATCCTTAGTCATGTTTACAATTGTAGGCTTCTTGCCAATTATTTGAATCCTTCAGGGATTGATATCACTGCTTTCGCATATTTTGCATATCATTTGACCTCAGTCCAAGGTTTTAAATACTGTTTTCAAACTCAGCCATCTTTCTAAGATTTGAAAACTTAAATGATATTTCGGGCTGAGAACTATTGTTTTACAAATGCCCAAGGGGCTTATGATGATTTCTGGACTGAGCATGGATCGGGCTGCATGCCGCAACAGTGTTATATTGATATTGAGGCCGGGAGCCTGGTTGATTACATTGATATTGAGGGCGAGAGCCTGGTTGATTACATTGATATTGAGGCTGAGAGCCTGGGTGATTATACTGTGATTGATATGAGGCCGAGGGCCTAGATTTGATGCCACGAGATGGCTTGATATTGCGCTTGGGCTGTAGGAGCCCCTCCGGAGTCTGTACACACCCCCAGTGAGCGCCGTCGACGATAAATAAATATGGATGGCTCGGGCTGCACGCCGCAGTGGGTACCAGAGGTTACCGTCATATGCATTGCATTGCACTCATGCATTTATTCTTTATCTACATTATCTGCCATAATAATTATGTGCTCTTATTTCATTGACTGGTTGCTTTATACTGTTCTGAGATACTAAGCCCGAGGGGCAGATTTTTACTTATTATTTTGATACTGAGCTTGAGGGGCAGATTTCTAGTTATTATTTTGATACTGAGACCGAGGGGCAGATTTCTACTTATTGTTTTGATATTGAGCCCGAGGGGCAGATTTCTACTCGTCATTTTACTGCCAAATTATTTGTTTTACTGGTTTAAAAGAAATTTCACATGATGTTTCGCTGAATTATTATTTTAAATGATTTCACTGCTTCTGTATAGAATGTTTTGTGCCTTAACGTGTTTTCTTACCTTCAGTTATTATTTATATTTATTACTCACTGGGTCGGAGTACTCACATTACTCCCTGCACCATGTGTGCAGGTACAGGTATTCCTGAGGCATAGAGCGAGTTTTCTGCTGTTCAGTTTTCATCGGAGTTATCGAGGTAGCTGCATGGCGTTCGCAGACCCGTTTTCTCCCTTATTTTCTGTTATTTATGATATCTTCAGACTTTGTTCCTAATTCCATACTTTGTAGAATTTTAGTAAACTCAGTAGTAGCTCATGACTTGTGACACCCCGGTTAGGGCTGAGTTGGGTTGGATTTTCGTATTTTATCTATACTTTCCGCTCTTAGATATTATTAAACCATGTTTATACTATAATTGTGTTAATTAATTGTCTTAAAAGGATGAATTGGGTTGAATGGTTGGCCTTGTCTTCATGAGAGGCGCCATCACGACCAGGTTCGGGAATTGGGTCGTGATAGATCTGTACATAGTGTAGAGTGTAGTATCAGCATAACCGACCCCATGTGCTGGTAAGTGCCTAGCCTAACCTCAGCAAAGTAGTGATGAGGCTAGGACCAGACTACCAAATAAACATGTGCAGTAAAATCATATACAACAGAAAATAAAGACAAAAATGTATAGTTAAGGATATGAGGGGGAAGCATGCTGCGAGGAACATCAAGTAAAAACAGAAGAACAACAGATAAATATAAGGAACACCAAAGTTCAATTATCAACAAGAATCAGAAATAAAAGACAAGTGCATGGCATCACCCTTCGTGCTTTTACCCTCGTACTCACCATAAAATCAATAAAATCGGCACGGTATCACCCTTCGTGCTTTTACCTCACATAATTATGGCATGGAATGATCCTTCGTGCATTATCACACATATCATGGCACAATACATCATGCGGCACGGCATCACCCTTCGTGCTTTTACCTCACAATATCGGCACGACATCACCCTTCGTGCATTAACACTCTCAAAGAAAACATACACGGTATCACCCTTCGTGCTTTACACTTTTTCTTACCCAAGCAACAATCACAAAGAAATTTGGGCAAGGGAAATCAATAATATTTCAATAAAATCCCGGTAAGGGAACAATAGCATAACAACAATATCCCAGCAAGGGAAACAATATCATGAAAAAGTAACGTCCCGGCAAGGGAGATAATATCAAAAGCAATAACATCCCGGCAAGGGAGACAATAATATAAACCTTTCTCTTTACCACAATTTCTTCACAACTCATTTCTCAACTTGAGCCAACGCTCTACAATGATCAATTACCAATAACACTTCCACAAGCCTTGTTCAACAAAGAAATCATCATATAAAGCATGAACAATACGAAATGGAGTCACATTAGTCATAGTATAAGACTCACGGGCATGCTTGTCACCAAGGTATAAATACTCATCACCATGCCTATACGTCGTACTCAAAAACTAACGCGTAGCAAATAAGACACGACTCCTAATCCCTCAAGCTAAGGTTAGACCAAACACTTACCTTGATCTCACGAACACAATTCAAGCCTCAACTACTTCTTTCCCTCTATTTCCACCACCAATTCGCTTGTATCTAGCCACAAGTTACTTAGTTATATAAATAAATGCTAAATAAATCAATTCTAATGCAAGAAAATAAGTTTTCCAATGATTTCCCCCACAACGTCAAAAATTGACCCCCGTTCCACATGGTCAAAACCTGAAGTTTGAACCAAAAACCGATTACCCATTCAGCACGAACCCAAATATATAATTTGTTTTGAAATCGGACCTCAAATCGAGGTCCAAATCCCCAAAATTTGAAAAACCTAAGTTCTACCCAAAACACCCAATTTCCCCCCTGAAAACCCTTATTTTGAGTTGAAATCATGTAAAAAGATGTTAAAGATTAAGGAAAATGAGTTAGAAATGACTTACAATCGATTTAGAAGAGTAGTTGTCTTTGAAAAATCGCCCAAAGGTGTTTAGGTCTTGAAAAGGTTTGAAAAATGCAGAAAAATGCGTCTAAATTCCAATTAACTGGTCTCTGATGTGGCATTTGCGACCACGGTTCGCAATTGCGAACCCTTAAGAAACCTGCTATCTTCGCATTTGCAAAGAATAAGTCACATTTGTGACTCTGGCCCCTTTCGCATTTGTGATGAAATGGTCACATTTGCGATCAAGGCCTGCCCAGGCCATCTTTGCATTGCGAAGCCTGCAGACCTGCAACACACCAGCAATTTCCTAAGTCAAATTCCACTCCGTGGCCTATCCAAAACTCACCCGAGCCCTCGGGGATCCAAACCAAACATGCACGCAAGTCCAAAAATATCATACGGACTTGCTCGTGCGATCAAATCATCAAAATAACATCAATAACTATGGATTTAGCATCAAAATCAAAGAAAAATCTCATGAACTCTTAACAACCGATGGTCTGATTCACGTCATTTTAAGTCCGTTTCTTACCAAATTTTACAGGCTCAACTTGAATCCCATATAAGACCTGTACTGGGCTCCGAAACCAAAATACGGGCCTGATACCATCAAATTCAATCATATTTAAATTTTTGAAAACTCTATAATTTCAGTTATACAATGTTCTTCAAAAATTCATTTCTCGGGCTTGGGACCTCAGAATTCAATTCAAGGCATACGCCCAAGTCCCATAGTTTCCTACGGACCCTCCGAGACCGTCAAATTACGGGTTCGGGTCCGTTTACCCAAAATATTGACTGAAATCAACTTAAATTCATTTTGAAAGCAAAATTTATTACTTTTCATAGATTTTCACATAATGGCTTTTCGGATACATGCCCGAACTGCGCACGCTAATCGAGGTGAGACAAAAAGAGGTTTTTAAGGACTCGGAACAGAGAATCGACTTGTAAAACAAGTGATGACCCAGTAAAACAAGTGATGACCTTTTGGGTCATCACATTCTCCACCTCTAAAACAATCGTTCGTCCTCGAACGGACATAAGAAGGAAGTAACTAAGTCAGAGAAAAGATGGGGATATCGGCTCCGCATATTGGACTCGGACTCCTAGGTCGCTGCCTCAATAGTCTGACCTCTCCATTGAACATGAACAGAAGGAAAACTCTTCGATCTCAACTGACCAACCTGCCAGTCTAGAATAGCTACTGACTCATCCTCATAGGACAAGTCCTTGTCCAACTGGACAGTGCTGAAGTCTAACACATGGGATGGATCACCGTGATACTTCCGAAGCATGGACACATGAAACACTGGATGCACTGCTAATAAGCTCGGAGGCAACGCAAGTCTATAAGCCACCTCTCCCACTCAATCAAGAATCTCAGAAGGACCAATGAACCTAGGGCTAAGCTTGTCCCTCTTCCCAAATCTCATCACGCCCTTCATAGGCGACACCCGAAGCAACACCCGCTCGCCGACCATGAATGCCACATCACGAACCTTACGGTCGGCATAACTCTTTTTCCTGGACTGAGCTATACGAAGCCTATCCTGAATAATCTTAACCTTGTCCAAGTCATCCTGTACTAGATCAATACCAAACAATCGAGCCTCTCCCGGCTTAAACCATCCAACCGGTGACCGACACCGCCTACCATATAAGGCCTCATAAGGAGCCATTTGGATACTCAACTGGTAGTTGTTGTTGTAGGCAAACTCCGCTAAAGGCAAGAACTAATCACACGAGCCTCCAAACTCAATGACAAGGGCTCGGAGCATATCCTCCAAAATCTAAATAGTACTCTCGGACTGCCCGTCCGTCTGAGGATGAAATACTATGCTCAACTTGACCCGTGTGCCGAACTCACGCTGCACTGCTCTCCAAAAATCTGAGTTAAACTGCGTACCTCGGTCCGAAATGATAGACACGAGCACACCATGAAGACGAACAATCTCCCGGATATAGATCTTAGCTAACCTCTCAGAAGAATAGGAGACTGCCACAGAAATGAAATGTGCTGACTTGGTCAGCCTATCAACAATAACCCACACTGCATCGAACTTCCTCTGAGTCCGTGGGAGTCTAACAATGAAGTCCATAGTGATACGCTCCCACTTTCACTCAGGAATCTCAATCTTCTGGAACAAACCACCAGGTCTCTGATGCTCGTACTTTACCTACTGACAATTCAAACACCGAGCCACATATGCAACAATATCCTTCTTCATTCTCATCCACCAATAATGTTGCTGCAAATCCGAATACATCTTAGCGGCGCCCGTATGAATAGAGTACCGGGAACTATGGGCCTCCTCTAAAATCAACTCTCGAAGTCCATCCACATTAGGCATACACACTCGACCCTGCAACCTCAAAACTCCATCGTCTCCAAATGTAACATTCTTGGCACTATCGTGCTGCACTGTGTTCCTAAGGACACACAAATGAGGATCATCATACTTCCGATCTCGGATACACTCTAATAAAGAAGAACGAGCGACTGTGCAAGCTAACACCCGGCTGGGATCAGAAACATTCAACCTCATGAACTGATTGGCCAAAGCCTGAACATCCAAAGCAAGCGGTCTCTCACCGACCGGAATATACGCAAGACTGCCCATACTGGCTGACTTCCTACTCAAAGCATCGGCCACCACATTGGCCTTCCCCAGATGATACAAAATAGTGATATCATAGTCTTTTAATAGCTCCAACCACATTCTCTTCCTCAAATTTAGCTCCATCTTCTTGAACAAATACTGCAGACTCTTGTGATCCGTGAACACCTCACATGACACACCATATAGATAATGCCTCCAAATCTTCAACGCGTGAACAATGGCTGCTAACTCCAAATCATGAACTGGATAATTCTTCTCATGAATCTTCAACTGCCGCGAAGCATAAGCAATGACCTTGCCATCCTGCATCAACACCGCACCAAGTCCAATACGAGATGCATCACAATAAACTGTATATGGCCTTGAACCTGTGGGCAAAACCAACACCGACACCGTAGTCAAAGCTGCCTTGAGCTTCTAAAAGCTCAACTAACACTTGTCCGACCACCTGAACTGGGCACCCTTCTGGGTCAACATGGTCATTGGGGCTGCAATAAATGAAAACCCCTCCACAAACCGATGGTAATAGCTTGCCAAACCCAAGAAGCTCCGGATCTCTGTAGCTGATGCGGGTTTAGGCCAGTTCTTGACTGCCTCTTTTTCGGATCTACCTGAATACCCTTTGTTGATACAACATGACCCAAGAATGCAACCGAACTGAACCAGAACTCACACTTCGAAAACTTAGCATACAACTGACTATCTCTCAAAGTCTAAAGAACCACTCTCAAATGTTGTCCATGCTCTTCCCGACTGCGGGAATAGATCAAAATATCATCAATGAAGACTATCACAAATGGATCCAAGTAAGGCTTGAACACTCGGTTAATCAAATCCATAAAAGTTGTTGGGGCATTGGTCACCCCAAATGACATCACCAAGAACTCATAATGCCCGTACTGAGTGCGGAAAGTTGTCTTAGGGACATAGGATGCCTTAATACTCAACTGATGGTAGCCAGATCTTAAGTCAATCTTCGAAAATACCTTGACACCCTGAAGTTGATCAAACAAATCATCAATCCTCGGCAATGGATACTTGTTCTTGATTGTAACCTTGTTCAACTGCCGGTAATCAATACACATCCTCATCGATCCATCCTTCTTCTTAACAAACAACACTGGCGCACCCCAAGGTGAGACACTAGGTCTAATGAAGCCTTTATCAAGTGCAACTGCTCCTTCAATTCTTTCAACTCAGGCGGGGCCATACAATACGGCAGGATAGAAATGGGCTGGGTGCCCGGAGCCAAATCAATATAGAAGTCAATATCCCTATCAGGTGGCATACCCGGCAGGTCTGAAGGAAATACCTCAGGAAAGTCACAAACTACAAGCATAGAATCCATAGAAGGAACCTCATCACTAGAATCACGAACATATGCCAAATAGGCCAAACACCCTCGACCATACGCCAAACCTTCATATATGAGATAACACTACGAGTAGAATGACCAAGAGTCCCTCTCCACTCTAAATGAGGTAAACCCGTTAAGGCTAAGGTCACAGTCTTTACATGACAGTCCAAGATTGCGTGGTAAGGTGATAACCAGTCCATCCCCAATATGACATCAAAAGCAACCATGTCCAACAGTAACAAATCTACTCGAGTCTCAGGACCCCCAATCATAACTATACATGAACAATGGACACGATCAACCACAATAAAATCACCCACCGATGTAGACACATATACACGAGCACTCAAAGAATGATTAGGCATGACCAAATACGGTGCAAAATAAGATGACACATAGGAATATATAGACCCTGTATCAAATAGAACTGAAGCATCTCTACTACAGACCAGAACAGTGCCTGTGATAACTGCATCGGAAGCTAGCTGGAAGAGCATAACATCGTGGTTGGGCCCCACCACTCTAAACTACATCTTTGGGACGACCTCCTACTGGCTGGCCTCCACCTCTAGCGGCCTGACCTCCACCTCTAGCATCTCTACCTCTACCTCTAGCTGGCTGGGCGGGCGGTGGAACACTCGGTGCCTGAACCATGGCACGGGAGCCCTGATGCTGAGAGCCGCTTGGTGCTCGAGGGCAAAATCTAGCAATATGCCCCGTATTGCCACATGTATAACAAGCCCTTGGTGGCTGAGACTACTGACCCTGATGGCCTGAATAACCACTCTGAAAAGTCAGGAGCGGAGGTGCACTAATAGGAGCTGGCAGTGCGCTGTAGGGAAACTGATCGGAATACAGCATATGAGAACCACAACCACCTGGAACACTATGAGATTCCTGAAGTGCTAAATCAAAACTACCTGGGAGGATGGCCCCTACCAAAAGAATCCCTGCCTCCAGACGAGGCACCACTAAACCTACCAGAATGACGAGGTCTCTTGTCATACCCCTAACCACCCCTTATGATAGAACCATCTCAACTCTCCTGGCCACATCCTAAAAAAAATCTCGCTCCCCGTTAACTTAGCCATCTGCAATCGAATAGGCTGAACGAGTCCCTCAATGAACCTCCTCCTCTCTCTCTCTCTCTCTGTGTGGAAAGTATAAGAAGAGCATGATGGGCCAAGTCAATAAATCTGGTCTCGTACTGAGTAACAGTCATAAAACTCTGCTGGAGATGCTCAAACTGCCTCTGATAGTTCTCCTTCTGAGTGATAGTAAGAAACGTCTCTAGAAATAGCTAAAAGAACTGATCCCTAGTCAAAGCTGGTGACCCAACTGGTCTAGCAAAACAATAATCTGTCCACCAAGTCTTGGCGGATCTAGATAAGCAAAAAGCAGCAAAATCGACCCCATTGGTCTCCACTATCCCCATGTTCCTGAGAACCTCATGACAACTGCCTAAATAATCCTAGGGATCATTAGAAGATGCACCGCTGAAAATGGTAGTGAAGAGCTTGGTAAATCTGTCCAATCTCCACAAGGCATCAGTAGACATAGCTGCTCCATCACCGGTTTGAGGTACCACACCCGGATGAACTACTCCAACTGGCTGAGCTGCTGGAGTATGAAACTAGGGAGCCATCTACTCTAGAGTGTGGGTAGCAGGAGTCTGTGCTCCTCCCCAGCCTGAGAGACGGCTGGTTCTATAGGAAGTAAGCCTGCTTGGGTGACACTCTCCCTAAGGCCCACTAGACGGACCAGAGCATCCTGGAGTACTAGGGTAGCAATGAACCACTCTGGGACCTGAGTTGGGCCCACAGAACAGCCTTGGCGAACCTCATCATCAAACTCAACTTGAGGCTCCACCGCTGGTGCTGCTGCTCTAGGATGAGCTCTGCCCCTGCCTCAGCCTTTAGCACGGCCTCGGCCTCGCCCTATGCCCCTCGTGGGAGTTGCTGCTGGGGGTTCCGGTTGTTGATTAGTGGATGCGAAAGCGCGTGTTCTCACCATCTGTGAAAGAACAGAGTAGAAATTCAATTAGTATTGAGAAACCAAACCGCACGACAGGAAAGAATAGATTTGAAGTTTTTCCTAACTCTGTAGCCTCTGAGGGATAAATACAAACGTCTCCGTACCGATCCCTCAGACTCCACTAAGCTTGTCCGTAAATTGTGAGACCTAAGTAACCTAGAGCTCTGATACCAATTTGTCACAACCCGGATTTCTCACCTTCGGGGGTCGTGATGGCGCCTACTAATATTAGTTAGGCAAGTCAATTGTGCCAATTACTTAACCTTTTTTCATATATTTTAATCCTTTAAAAATGGTGAACAAACATCATATAAATAGTGGAATTAAATAAGCAGAAAAACGAAATGTAATAGCGTAATATTAATGCCGATACGATTCCATAAACTAAAAAGCTACCCAGATCTAATGTCACAATTTCACAGACTGTCTAAGAGTACTACAAATAAGGGTATGAAAGATAAATACAAGCTGTTTCAGAAATACATAGGAGAAACAGTATAGAAAGATAGAGGAGACACCATGGCATGCGGACGCCTGCAGGACTACCTCGGGTCCCCTGAATTGACTGAAGACAACACCCTCACTGTTGTCCAAATGCTGCAGCACCGGGATCTACACACAATCCCCATGTGCTGGTAAGTGCCTAGCCTAATCTTGACGAAGTAGTGATGAGGCTAGGACCAAACTACCAAATAAACCTATGCAGTAAAATCATATACAGCGAAAAATAAAGGCAGAAATGTACAGTTAAGAATAGGAGGGGGAAGCATGCTTTGGGGATCATCAAGTAAAAACAGAAGTACAACAGATAAATATAAGGAACACCAAAGTTCAATTATCAACAAGAATTAGAAATAAAAGACAAGTGTACGGCATCACCCTTCGAGCTTTTACTCTCGTACTTACCATAAAATCAATAAAATCGACACGGCATCACCATTTGTGCTTTTACCTCACATAATTATGGCACGAAATGATCCTTCGTGCATTATCTCTCATATCATGGCACGGAATTGTACATCGTGCGGTACGGCATCACCCTTCGTGCTTTTACCTCACAATATCAGCACGACATCACCCTTCGTGCTTTACACTCTTCCTCACCCAAGCAACAATTACAAAGAAATTTGGGCAAGGGAAATCATTAATATTTCAATATAATTCCGGCAAAAGAACAATAGCATAACAACTGTCACGACCCCAGTTCGCCCTCCGTGTACTATCGTGATGGCACTTAGTCTCTACGATTAGGTAAGCCTAACAAATGCGGAAAAGAAACAATTGCAGAAAGAAAATAATTAAAAACCGATATAACAAAATGAAACAGTGTTTAAGTTGCTGCCTGGCATATAACAGTACAAGAATCTCAACCTAACACTCCTAAAATCTGGAACCCCATGAATCACAAGCTAAGAGTTTACATAAAAAGCTCTAACTCCGGAAGTATCTATCAACAAGGAAAATACAGAAGGGCTATACTAGTACTGAGAATAGAAAGGGACTCTTCGGTTTGAGAACACAGCAAATATACCTCGAAGTCTCTACGAAAGCACCTCGCCTCAAGTGTGATAAGACTGAGTGGAAGTACCTGGATCTGCACATGAAAACACATGCACAAAAAGGGCATGAGTACACCACAACGGTACTCAGTAAGTGCCAAGCCTAACCTCGGTCGGGTAGTGACGAGGAAGGTCAGGGCCTTACTGAGATTAAATGAAATATAAGGTATAACAGTATAGAATGAGACAGTACAATGAAGTGCAACAGTAAGAAATAACACAGAAGAGAAAGAACAACAACAACTATAACAGAGACAAAATAATCACGGAAAGGAGTACAGCTCAACACCGAGATAACAACCGGGGATCTCCCAGGATACCGTCCTGTAGTCCCCAAATATAAATATCCAGTGGATCTCCCGGGTGCAGTCCCATAGTCCAACTCATAATGCGCGAAGATCTACCGAAAATCCGATCCGTAGTCCCAAATGTAAATATCCAGTACAGGGGGAATCTACCAGGTGCAGTCCCGTAGTTCCAATGTAAATGTGCAGGGGGATCTACCGGAATACCAAACCGTAGTCCCAAATTAAACATACACGAAGAGTAGACAATTCAATTCAAATTCCATGCCAAGGTAAAATAGGTATTTCTAGCCTAACATGTTGCATATAATCCAAATAAGGCAGTCTGAGCAAGTAAAACAATTAAGTCAATTAGACATGCTTCCCTAAGCTAACAACAGGCTTAAATTGCAAGTAGTATAAACAGGAAAAGAAATACAATTATAATTACTTAATGAAAATCGGATTTTCAACAATTAGCACAAGTACGTACTCGTCACCTCACATACAAGTCATTTCAAATATCAATAATACCAAATCATAAGGGGAGTTCCCCCACACAAGGTTAGGCAAGCCATTTACCTCGAACCAACTCAAAATCAACCCGAAACCACGTTCTTGCCACGAGTACTCGACTCCAAATGGCCCAAATCTATTTAATTCAATTGCATAATGTAAATAACACTTCAAGTAACGGATTCTACAAATATATTCCAAGCTAATACGCAAAATTAGATAAAATGACCAAAATGCCCCTCGGACCCACATCTCAGAATCAGGTAAAATTTATATTTTCAGAATCCTTATACTCTCACGAGTTTAACCATACCAAAATTATCCAAATCTAATGTCAAATGCCCAATCGAAACTCGAAATTTAGGTCTAAGAACTTTCTCCAAATTTCCCCCCAATTTTCATCCCAAATCCAAAATTGAATGACAAAACTAAGATTAGATTATAGGAATACAACTAGAAAGGAATTAGGAATTGTTACCCACTGACTTTCTCTTCAAAATCCTCCCAAAATAGTCCTCTTACGAGCTCCAAATCAATTTTCTAACTTTTGAAACTAAACCCTCGAAATTCTTATTTTCTTCCCAGCAAATCCGCTTCTGCGGTCAAGGGAACCACTTTTGCGGTTTCTACTTAAATCCCCTTCGCCGCACCTGCGACCCAAAATCCGTATCTGCGGTCCGCAGGTGCGGTACACCTTCCGCTTCTGCGGTTTCAGCTCCTCTTCCTCTTGGCCGCTTCTGTGGCTTGATTCCGCATCTGCGGGAGTCGCACCTGCGGCCTCTCAACCGCATATGCGGTTATGACAGCAGCCATAAACTTCAACTGCAACTCCAAATTCCTAACTTTCCGACAATCATCCGAAATCATTCCGAGGCCCCCAGGACCTCAACCAAAAGTACGAACAAGTCATATACCACTATCCAAACTTATACTAATTCTTAAAACACCTAAAACAACATCGAATTAACCATGGATTCATTCCTAAGAACTCCAAAAAATCTCAATTTACGCTTTCAATCAAAAAGTCTATCAAACCTCGTCCGAATGACCTAAAATTTTGCAAGCACGCCACATTCAACACTACGGAGCTACTCCAACTTCCGGAATTTCATTCCAACCCCGATATCAAAATCTCACTATCGAACCGGAAACATCAAAAATTTAACTTTCGGCATTTCAAGCCTAAATTAGCTACGGACCTCCAAAACACAATCTGAACACGCCCCTAAGCCCGAAATCACCCAATAGAGTTAACGGAACCGTTGGAATTCCACTCTGAGGTAGTCTTCACACTGCTCCAACTACTGCTCAAATTCTACAACTTAAACTCTCATTTAGGGGCTAAGTGTCCCAAAACTCTCCGAAACTTCAAATAAATCCTCCCGACAACTCACAATAGCAGAAACAAATACGAGGAATGCAGTTAATAGGGGATCGGGGCGTTAGATTCTTAAAACGACCGGCCGGGTCATTACAACAACAATATCCCGGCAAAGGAAACAATATCATTAAAAAGTAACATCCCGGCAATGGAGATAATATCAAAAGCAATAACATCCCGGCAAGGGAGACAATAATATAAACCTTTTCTCTTTACCACAATTTCTTCACAACTCATTTCTCAACTTGAGCCAATGCTCTACAATGATCAATTACCAATAATACTTTCGTAAGCCTTGTTCAACAATAGAAATCATCATATAAAGCATGAACAATATGAAACAGTGTCACATTAGTCATAGTATAAGACTCACGGGCATGCTTGACACCAACGTATATATACTCGTCACCATGCCTATACGTTGTACTCAACAACTAACACATAGCAAATAAGACACAACTCCTAATCCCTCAAGCTTAGGTTAGACCAAATACTTACCTCGATGCCACGAACACAATTCAAGCCTCAACTACCGCTTTACCTCTTGTTTTCACCACCAATTCGCTTGTATCTAGCCACAAGTTACTTAACTATATCAATAAATGCTAAATGAATCAATTCTAATGCATGAAAATAAGTTTTCCAATGATTTCCCCATAACGTCAAAAATCGACCCCGGGCCCACATGGTCAAAACCCGAGGTTCGAACCAAAACCCGATTACCCATTCACCCACGAACCCAAATATATAATTTATTTTGAAATCGGACCTCAAATCGAGGTCCAAATCCTCAAAATTGAAAAAACTTATGTTCTACCCAAAACACCCAATTTCTCTCATGAAAACCCTTGATTTTGAGTTGAAATCATGTGAAAAAATATTAAAGATTAAAGAAAACGAGTTAGAAATGACTTACAATCGATTTGGAAAAGTAGTTGTCTGTGAAAAATTGCCCAAAGGTGTTTAGGTCTTGAAAAGGTTTGAAAAATGCAGAAAAATGCATCTAAATCCCAATTAACTGGTCTCTGATGTCACATTTGCGACCAGGTTCGCAATTGCGAACTCTTAAGAAACCTCCTATCTTTGCATTTGTGAAGAATAAGTCGCATTTGCGACTCTGGCCCCTTTCGCATTTGCGATGAAATGGTCGCATTTGCGATCAAGGCCTGCCCAGGCCATCTTCGCATTTGCGATACAACCTCGCATTTGCGAGCTCGCAATTGCGAAGCCTGCAGACCTGCAACACACCAGCAATTTCCTAAGTCAAATTCCACTTCGTGGCCTATCCAAAACTCACCCGGGCCCTCGGGGCTCCAAACCAAACATGCACACAAGTCCAAAAATATCATACGGACTTGCTCGTTCGATCAAATCATTAAAATAACATCAACAACTATGGATTTAGCATCAAAATCAAAGAAAAATCTCATGAACTCTTAAGTTCCATTTTTAACAACCGATGGTCTGATTCACATCATTTTAAGTCCGTTTCTTACCAAATTTTACAGACTCAACTTAATTCCCATATAAGACCTGTACCGGGCTCCGGAACCAAAATACAGGCCCGCTACCATCATATTCAATCATATTTAAATTTCTGAAAACTCTATAATCTCAGTTAAACATGTTCTTCAAAAATTCATTTCTCGGGCTTGGGACCTCAGAATTCAAATCCAGACATACGCCCAAGTCCCATATTTTCCTACGAACCCTCCAAGACCGTCAAATCACGCGTCCAGGTCCGTTTACCCAAAATATTGATTGGAGTCAACTTAAATTCATTTTAAAAGCAAAATTTATCATTTTTCACAGATTTTCACATAATGTCTTTCCGGATACATGTCCGGACTGCGCACACAAATCGAGGTGAGACAAAAAGAGATTTTTAAGGCCTCAAAATACATAATCGACTTGTAAAACAAGTTATGACCTTTTGGGTCATCACGGGGTACGACTTCTGGTAGATACTAAAGACAGAGAATGACATTAGTCATAACTGCACTGATTACAATGCTCATACTTGTATGATGATTCAAATGTTCCAACTCTAAGAAAAAGTTAAGATCATATTTTTTCTGTGAGATGACGGAACAGATAAATGGACCACCTACTCTGATCAAGAGAACACTCTCCTTTCTATTTCTCTGGAGAAATAATCTACAAATTAAACTCATGTGATCCCAAGTAACTGTACAGGATGAGGAGTTGAAATAGTCTTGTGTGAAGACTGAGAATCTTACTTCTCATCTAATAAACTCGCGCAAGCAAATTACTACTTGAAAACACATAATTTGCCACCAAGTCGCAACCAATAAATTAAGTTATCTCTTCAAAGCCAACAATCTTGCAAAGAAAAGATGAATGAAATATAATCACATAAAGATAAATGAACGTGAAAATATTCCTTTTACGTCAACTCCTTGCAAGGATGATGCTAACAGACTAGTATACAAGGGTTAAAAGGATCTGCCGGTTAGCAGCATTCAAGGCTATAATTTCTACATACTTCTATAACCAGAGAGCTTATACAGCGAGAAATTAAAGAGGGAAAAAAGAAACCGCCTGAGAAATAACTATGCACTAATCCTTGCAAGGAGTTCATCAAAGAAATTAGTAATGACAAAAGCAACAAAACATTTTAAAACACAGGTAAGCCAGCTATAACTGAGGAAGAGTTATAAGTTTACCTAACATCAAGTGAATTTCTCTTGCAAATGATTAGTCCAGAAAGGGGAGAATTGCTTGCCAAATTTATTAATTATTCACGGCATTACACACTGTGTCGCCAGAATACAAATTGAGGCAACAATGATGAGAAGAAATGATACAACAGCTGAGATGAAAGTAAAAGCAGATACAACTTCCATATGTTCTCTACTTCCACATGGTACTTCCCACACAGGATGACTATCATTTGATTCAGCACTCTGTTTGTCTAGCGAAAACAAACAGCTTGTGGCATGTTGATTTCCTTTAGCGTTGCAGCGTAGAAACAAGCCAGGTGAAGCAAATTCGACTTTTGAGAAACCGCGTCCTAGTGGCTGCCAAGAAAAGGCTGGGATGTTACAGTTAATAGTTGAGAAGGTTCTAAATAAATGTACATGTACATGTACCTCTCCAAACAAAAAGTGGCCAAAATTATGGTAAGTTACTCCTTTTATTGTAAAAGTATCAAATAACTTCAGGGGAGTGAAATGACTAGCTTTGATGCCTGAGACGTACTTTGGAGATTCCTACATAATTTTGAGAATCTTTTATGTGATGTACCTGATAACGTGCATGTAGAGGGAGTTCCATGTGTATTTCCTGTTCATCCTTTTGTTCTGATATCAAATTGGAACCCATTTTCAGATGAACCTCAACAAGTGACCTGTTTGACCGAAATGAGGGTAACTCTAAATTTGTATCTCCAAATACAGCAGCTTCCCTAAGAACTGCAACAAAATATGGACACGGACAAGCCTCAAAATCAATAATTGCAGAGGTAGAAACCTACATAATCTGATAGTGATTTACCACCAGGCTGCACAATGTGTTGTAGCTCAAAAGGATCTGCAAAGACTCCAGAGGGCAGTCTTTCAACAATTATCACTTCACAAGATTTTGGAGGGCTAGAAAGGTACTCCGCTGACATCTTCAATCTGAGAGATGATGACAGACGCCGGTGGGAACCTTCACCAATCAGCTTTCGACGTAAAGCAGACAGCTTTGGTGCAAATTTGACATTGTCTTGCAGCGATACACATTCGCTGGACAGAATGTCATGTGCAATGAAATCTTCAAACTTTGAGTCAACCAAATTGTCATGTTTGCTAAAGTAGGATTTTGCAACATATTTATCAAGATAAGGTGCATGGACCTGAAGAAGATCGGGGAAAAGTTACTATCACCCAAATTCTAAGAATTAATGGTTGCAAGATTCAATTGAGTCTAAAAGTTTTGTTGGCAACACCATTTACAGTTTTCTGTATATTAGTATATTACTATCACCCAAATTACATGCATTGAGAAATAACTGCACATCTTGAGCTTGTTCAACAGCTAGGTCACTTACTTCATTTAATACTTCAGTACCGAGACATGAGCTGATCCTAGCAATCTGTACCACTGCAATGATCATCACCAAACATCGTGCCAGAAGATCATGAAGTTCCATCGCAGATCTGAACAGGTTGAGTGGCAATTAGGCATTGACTCATTAGACGCGTAGACACATAATATGTGTAATGCATTTACACTGCTGACAAACATATATAGGCGGTGGAATGTTAAACCACATTAGAGGATTTACTATTGAAAGACGGGCATCCTACATTCCTGCATAACTAATCAGAAAGTCAGATGACCTCCTTCACATTACATTTGTGCATAACTTCCCTGTTACTAACATAGATTGATGCTTATGAGATGCAACTCAAAAAATCCATTGTAGCAGGATAAAGGCATATATATGATTTTTCCCACTCATTAGTACTGCTGAAAGTATGCTACGCAGATCTTCTTGAGAATGCCTTACATTTTATTCAATTAGAGTAACAGCAAAATTCATTTCTCCTCCATATTGAGTTCATTTTGGGTTCGTTACAAGATCGAATCAGCTAGAATCTATTATATTTTCCTAAGAGTTGAATTCAAGGCTATCTTTATATGAAACGACCCAACTCTTGGTTCAATCTTGGCTCCATTTAGGAGTGGCAAACGAGCGGGTCGGATCTGATATGGTTCGGGTCGAAACCCGATAATAAAAAAATGGATAAATTATCCTACCCGACCTATATTTAATACGTATAAAAAACGGATTAACCGACAGATAATATGGATAACCATATTATTCATGACTTCTTGCATATAATCATTTTTGGGAGAATTCCTAGTCTCCCAAAATGGATAATATGGTTCTTATCCACAGTTGACCAATTTTTAAAAAGTTCATTATCCAACCCATTTTTTAGTAGATAATATGGGTGGTTAACTATTTTATTTTAACCATTTTGCCACCACCAGCTCCATTATTAGAAACGGTTTACCATGATTTCAAGTGAAAACTCTAAAATTCAAGCGAACACCAACTAATTTTATATTCTATATAACATCAACAAATTAACCACAATAACATACCACCTGATAAATTTAAAAGGAAAACGAAAATAAATGCAACATTGATCACGCCCAACTATGCCTTATAAAAAGGACACGCGGACGTTGCAAATATAATCTGAGTATTTCGCCTAGAGTCGAACCCACAAGGAATTAACCTATCAATTACTATCGTTAGACTTACGAAATTCTACGTAATCAACTTCCCAAACGCTTTGAATAACAATTGAGTGTGTTTCTACTAACTAAGGCTGACTGTGATTAAGCAAATAAAGACTAACTATGATTAAGTTGTAAACAATTAAGAGAAAGATCTAAGGTTATGATTTCCCCTATTGATGAAATCTCTTCCGGTTATGTTTCACATAAATTCGCCTATTCGTCTCTATCAATCATGATGCACTCTTATTACCGTAAATCTCTCCTGAGTAATCACGACAATTTACTAGATGCACTCTTCCGAGTTACGCTAGTTGGCTTTGTTTATTACAACTCACTTAGATTGCACCCAAAACTTCGTTATCCTTAATCCCGCCTTTAAACCCTCGGTTATTGATCCCTCATATACTTTGGGAGTGGTGTTGTTCAACAATTACCTAATAATGACTCTCTCCCGAGTTATGCACACTAAATATGCACAACTAATTGAGGATCCTATCAATTAACTACAACAAGAACGTAGTTGAACAAATAGAGAGTAAACTGGACAACCTATATTAACATAACAAGAAGTTCATCCTTCAATAGGTTCCATCAAAATCCTAGACTAAGGAATTAGCTACTTATAACAAAACAAGATAAAACTACTAAATTGTTCATAATGTGTAATTGCAATAATAAAGAGAAGATAGAAAAACTCTAATGTTTGGTTGCTCTTCTCACACCTGTTCTTGCCTCCCAAGTAGTCTAAAAACAAGCTTAAAACTTTCTTGGGCGAACTTCTTGAGTTTATAAGGGTTTGGAATAAGTTTTCCCCTATTTACTCTTTGGTCCCAAAAGTTCTGGCAGCTATACAGTTCACCGCAACCGCGGCTGAACGCGGCGCGACTGCTGTGGAAGACAAACATTCTGCCTCGCTCCCTTAGCCACCACGGTCCAGCCGCGGTCGACCGCGGTCGCGGTGGCTTCCAGCTCAGTCCTCTTTGCCTCTTTCTTGCTTATTTTTGCTCAGGTTCTTCACGATTGGCCTTTTATCCACCTTCTTGACTTCAAAACACTCCATTATCTCTTCCTAACTCGGATTAGTTCCTGCGAAGCAAAAGAACACCAATTAAAGCATTTTGTTATCATTTATCATTCAAAACAACAATAAAGCATGGTACATTTAGGATGTAAATATCGTCTATATAGCCTAATATCAACACCCCACACTTAAATCATTGCTAGTCCTCGAGCAATCCACCACACTCTATCAAAGTTACTTCCCTAAGCTTTTCCCTTAACGAATCACACCAAGAACAATTCACCAAAGTTGCACCTAGTAGTGAACAACCTTTGCCTCAAAAGTCGAATCTCACGTGCCGTGCAATATACGTACTTACTCAAACTACTCTATGCAGAGGTCAAGACTTACCTTTCCTTCGTGAATCATATTCCCTCACATCACTCAAGAGAGTAGTTCCACAAATAGTAATATTAAGACCAATTAGGAACTCAGATAGACAAAATTCACTCACTCTCGAAAAGAACATTCACATGCCACAGAGATGCACCATAGGCTTGCCCGTAGTGTACTACTCGAATAATCGATCCTATTCAGTCTAAGATCAATTAGGACTTTACTTGGTTGTAATGTAGGCTAAGGTATGGGTAGGATATATTTGGGTATAGTGACTAACCTCCCTAAGCACTTTTAATACAATCACATTAACTTTCAAGATCACACTTATGTCAACCAGAAGTTCCACCACATTTTTATTTATAACATCCCTTTCCTTTAGGTGCATTTGCATCAAGCCATCACTTTATCAACTACTACATTTATTCATTCTCTTTTTTTTTTCTTTTAAGTGGTGCTTCTTCTTTTACTTTTCCAGAAAAAACTACACATTTCCTCTATTTCATTGGTTCCACTGAAAAACCAAACCACCACCCCACACTTTAACTTTTGCATAATTCAATATCGTTCAAGTGCTCATGGGAGATACATGGGTTCAAACATATAGTCCATTCAAACAATTGGGTAAGGTTCGCAATGTGGTTGCCAAAGAAATAGGCTTATAGGCTCAACGGGGTTAACTACGATGTATTACATTTAGGTGGGTTTACTTTATATATCTGGCTTAACAAAGAAATGCCTATATCACTTGTAAGACTGAATGAAGCTACTATTTTGCTTTGCAAACACACGAGGCAAGTTCTAGGCATCAAATGTAAAGCATAGAATACAGTACAACTCACACACACATGGCACATGACTCACTCCAGATTGGCTTATCAAGACACTCTCGTTTGAGTATTCAAGTCAGTTAGACCCATACAAATTTAAGGCACTTTAGCAAGAGTCAACCCCTGAGACTAAGCGTTACACTCTAGTGTCGACTGTGTTCAGGTATCTTAAGACCTAAGGTTTCTCTTTCTATTTCAGCTTGTATCCCATCAATACTAACTAAAAACTAAAAACAAAATAAACAAAAACTACCTAAAATAAAATAAAAAAATCTCTTTGGTATTTTCTCTAGACTTACTTCCCTCAAGAAATTGTCTAAATGATCTGTCATCAGGAAGAGTCCTTATATTCCCCTTTTTTTGTTCGACTAATGTCCCTCAAGAGACCTGTCGAAAGGTGTCCGTCTTTGGGCCAAGTCGAAGTTAACTAACATGACCCTACAATACCAAACAATGAAAAAGAAAACAACAATACAAAGTTATACAATATTTTTACAACCACAGCCACCCCCACCCCACACTTAAAATTTTGGCATGTCCCCATGTCAACAAATATAAAGCATAGTAAGGTAAGGGGACTTCCCTGAAGCTCAATCCTGATCAGAGACGGTGCCAGGATCGAGGTGAAATGCTCTTCCTAATGCTCGAAGCCATCCCATAATCTTCTTCTCTGACTTGGCCTGTTGAGTGGTTAGAGTGTCTCTAGTGCCCAGGTCATCGACAGAAGTGTGGAGACCATCCATTTCTTGTTCCAAGGCTATCATGTGGGTACTTCGGCGGGCCTGTAATGGGCCCGCCTCATCAGCTCTCGGTGGTGGTAGGACAGCAGCATCCTCAGCATCCTCATCAACTTCATCATCCTCCTCAACTATTAATAAGTTAGGATTTTAAAGTGTTTATGTCCCTACTTGCCTATGCTTTGAGTATAAATTGATACAAAAACAGTCCCAAAATGCTCACAAGTTGTGCTTGATTGTAGGGTTGATTGACAAAGTGATAAATTGTCAAAGATCCGCTTAAAAGGATGTGAAACATGCTCAAGTATCAAAGACCAAGATAAGTGAAGAAAAATGGGCCTAGTGCAGACCGCGCAACAATGACCGCGGCCGCACTAGGAGGTTCAGAGACTGGACATTTTCAATCTTAAGGTCACGCGGCCGTGGTAGGATTCACGCAGCCTACGGAGAAGCTTAGCAGCCACACTCCTGCTTTGTGCGGTCCACGTTCATAGGGTTCAACAAAGGGCATTTGTCCTCACGCGGTCCGCGGTCACATTTGTGCGGACCGCGCCAATTTCCTTTGCGGCCGCGGTACACTCCCACGCGGTCCGCATCTCCCAGTTCAAGTCATCAAACAACTGAAGCCCAAGAGCTAGCGCAGCCGGGGTCCATTTTGTGCAACCCGCACTGACCCCACATGGGTATTTTTGTCTAGTTTTTCCAGCCTAGTATAAATAGAACATTTTACTATTTTTAAGGGGGCGGTCAGATCTGAGAACGGAAGAACAACTGCGCTTGGTGTTGTAGCCATTTTTGGCATATTTGCTTCCCATTAACAATATATTATTGTAGTTTTTCTTAGTAATTAATTAATATGTGTAGTTCTTCATCTATTTCTTCAGTTTCTTCTTTAATTATGTGTAGTTAAACCCATTAGCTAGGGTTGTGGCTCAACCCTAGTGTGGGTAATTGATGGGTGTTGCCATCTAGGGTTAGATTGACTATGGGTATTTTTTATTTGGGTTGATTTTATGATTTAATTTAGAATTGGTAGTTGCAAACACTGATTTAAGCTTTGTGGGTTTAAATCTTCTTGAGAAAGAGAGTCTATGACCTCAGAATTGACCTAACAAGAAATTGGGATGGATTCATAAGAAATGATAGTCCCAATTAATGGGTTAAATCTCGAGAGAGTAATCACCCTACTTGAACCCTAGTTGCTTGGTCTAATTTACCAACCCAATTGGTCTCGAGAGAGTCAACTGGGCAAAATCACTCTCTCTACCGAGAGGTGTGAGAGTGGGTAAAATTGTGCAACGGTTATAGCATAAGCCCCAAATAAGTCAATTGAACCTAAGTAACATCTACCCGTCAATTAGCCACCAAGGTAATGTCACGACCCTAGTGCTCTTCCTTCCTAATAATTACAACTTAGCAATATTCTCCTAGTATAATCTAGCTTTAATCCGTAGTTTTATAATAGTAGTTATAAATACAAAAACTCAAAAGATGCTTGAAGTGACATTAGAAGAACAACCGCAACTCTAGGATAGACTGAAAATACAACTCCACTACTAGCTCCATGCGGAAATTCGATCCTGGACTTTTATTTGGGTAAAAGCTATTGCGATCCGCTCTTCCTACTATAGTGTAGTGTCGAGTCGGCAGCGATCAACTTTGCCGGGGAGCTTACAGTGTTAACTATCTGTTTAGTTAGTTTTGTGTTTTGCTTCTCTTTCCTTCTTGTTTACTAATTTTGTTTATGTCGATCAATCAGGTACAATGGCTCTTAATGCAAATGACCCTCTCGGCAATGTGATAGCGGGGGAGGAGGTAGAGGATCTAGAACTAGATGAGGTCTTACATCAAGTTCCACGGAGAGGCTAACAGGTCAATGTAAATGCAAAGGAGAACAACAACATTCCAGACCGTCCTCTGGCACCACCGAGATTGGATCCTAGAGTTTTACCAAATCAAGGATATGCCAGTGCTATTGTTCCTCCTCGAATCCGGGCGGGGAACTTTCAAATCACAAATGTTATGCTGACCTTGCTCGAGCAAAGAGGGTATTCCATGGGTGCCTCCGATCAAAATGCCTACAAGCACTTGAAGGGGTTCATAGATACATGCTGGGGTAGCAAGCAGACAAACATGTCCGAGGATGCGTTGAGATTGAGGCTTTTTCCGTTCTCTCTTCGGGGTAAAGCATTGGATTGGTTAGAAAGGCTCCCCAATCATTCTATTACAACATGGGATGAATTGGCGGACACATTTATTGCCAAATTCTTCTCTCCAAGTCATATGGAAGCTCTTCGGGATGAAATTCTAGCTTTCAAGCAAGAGCCAACGGAACCTTTGCACAAGATATAGGAAAGATATAGAATAATGGTGAAAGAATGCCCTAATAACGACATGACCGAGGCTATGATTCAACAAACATTTTATCGGGGCATCAACACCACAAATCAATGCATTGTGAACCAATTGGCCGGAGGGAACTTTATGAAACTTTCTTACCAAGAGGCATGTGATGTACTAGATGAAATGACTGACACCTCTTCGGCATGGCAAAGCCGAGCAAATGTGCCCCAAGGTGACCCCACGGTCATCCATTTGCATAAGGAATTTCACGATCATGGCCAAGCCATCGCCGAGCTTACAACAACTATGAATCAATTGGCAAAGGCGCAATTGCAACAAGTCCAAAACCCGCGCCAAGTCAATGCAATGGAAGGTGTTTCTATGTTGAAAAGGAGGCAAAGAGGACAACAACCTCAAGGTAATTGTGAACAATATGACAACAACAATAATGGTGGTGGTTATTCAAATGAGTGCTATGATGATCAAAGCGAAGAGGTCCAATATGTCAACAACTACCAAGGGAATAGAGGTAACTCTTCAAATCAATAATGGTGTCCTAAATGAAATTGGGGCAATCAACAACAAGGCAGAGGTAATTGGAATAACAACAACCAAAACAACAATTGGAGTAATCAAAGAAACCAAGGAAATTGGAATGGTAGTAACAATAATTGGGGCAACAACAACAACCAAGGAGGGTGGAACAATAGCGGGAACCAAGGTAATCGGGGGCAAAGCTTTCAAAGGCCCCCCATGTACCAACAACTGAACAACCCACCCCCTTTCCTTCTCAAGGTCCGAGTTCATTCGGAAGTGATATGGGGAGAATTGAAAGCATGTTCGAGCAAATGATGAAAAAGAACCAAAATTCCGAGGCCCAACTAGCTTCGCATAACACATCTATTCGGAACTTGGAAGTGCAATTAGGCCAAATCTCTCAAGAATTGAATACTCGTCCCAAGGGTGCGCTACCAAGTGATACGGTAGTGAATCCTAAGGGTGGGAATAATAATCATATGATGGAGGTTACAACAAGAAGTGGGAGAGGCGGTGATGTGAATGCCTCAATGCAAAAACAAGTTATGGATGAAGATGTTGAGTTGCAGGATGATGATGTACCTTTGATTGTGATGATTTGGTTAATCAAAATGCGAACAATGATGTGCGGATTGATATTAATGATGAGGACGAGTTAGAGACTCAAGATGCCGTGAACCCGTCTAGGGAACACGTGATTGACATGCCCGAGCCGGTTGTACAAAAAGCCAAGACACCTTTGCCTAGGCCACCTCCACCTTATCCTCAACGGTTAGCAAAGCAAGAGTGACAATCAATTCAAAAAATTCATTGACATGATGAAGAGCCTCACAATCAATATCCCTTTGGTTGAGGCACTTGAGCAAATGTCGGGGTATGCAAAGTTCATGAAAGAATTGGTTACAAAGAAGAGGTCGATGGAGTGTGAAACAATTAAGATGACTCATTAAGTGAGTGCCATAGTGCATTCAATGGCACCCAAGCTTGAGGATCCCGAAGCTTTTACTATCCCATGTACTATCGGAAGTGTGGATTTTGCTAAAGCCCTTTGTGACTTGGGGGATAGTATTAATTTGATGCCATACTCGGTCTTCAATACTTTGGGAATTGGGAAACCTCGACCTACCTCAATGAGACTTCAAATGGCGGATCGATCGATGAAGCGACCCTTAGGCATAATCGATGATGTTCTTGTCCATGTTGATAAATTCATATTGTCGGCCGACTTTGTCATATTAGATTGTGAGGTGGATTTTGAAGTGCCGATTATTCTTGGAAGACCTTTCCTAGCTACGGGGAAGGCATTAGTTGATGTTGAAGCGGGTGAGTTGACATTCCGAGTGGGAGATGAGAAAGTGGTATTCCATGTTTGCAAATCAATGAGACAATCAAATAGCATAGAGGTGTGTTTTTTTATGGACATTGTCACAGCCGTGATAGTGGATGACACAAGTTCCATGATCAATGTTGAAGATCCTCTTGAGGCCGTGCTTCTTAACATGGATATCAATGATGATGCTAGTAGAGTGGAGTGCGTGAATGCATTGCATGGTATGGGTTCATATTCTTATGAGCCTAGAAGTCTATCTTTAGATCTTGAAAACTGCAAAACTCCACCAACGAAGCCATCGATTAAGGAGCCACCGGTGTTGGAGTTGAAGCCACTTTCTCCACACCTCAGGTATGAATTCTTGGGTTCAAATTCTACTTTACATGTCATTCTTTATTCTTGCCTTACTAACATACAGGTTAAGGCCACCTTGGCGGTTCTTCAAAAGCAAAAAAGGGCAATCGGATGGACTCTAGCTGATATTCGGGGTATAAGCCCTGCCTTTTGAATGTATAAAATCATATTGGAGGAGGATGCGAGGCATTAACTTGAGCATCAAAGAAGACTAAATGAGGCTATGTAAGAAGTGGAAAAGAAAGAGGTTATCAAGTGGCTTGACGCAGGTGTGGCTTATCCCATTTCTGACAGTTCATGGACTTCTCCGTGCAATGCGTACCGAAAAAAGGTGGAATGACTGTAGTGACCAATGACAACAATGAGCTTATTCCGACTAGGACAATGACGGGTTGGAAAGTTTGCATGGATTACCGGAAGCTGAACTAGGTGACTAGAAAAGATCATTTCCCATTGCCATTCCTTGACCAAATGCTTGATCGTCTTGCGAGCCAGGCTTTCTATTGTTTTTTGGATGGTTACTCGGGGTACAATCAAATTCTCATTGCCCCAAAGGACCACGAGAAGATGACTTTCACATGTCCTTATGGCACATTCGCTTTCTCCAAAATGCCATTTGGATTATATAATGCTCCGACGACCTTCCAACGTTGCATGATGGCTATTTTCACCGACATGGTGGAGGATATCGTGGAGGTCTTCATGGATGATTTTAGCGTGGTTGGGGATTCTTTTGAGGAGTTATTGGTAAACTTGGATAGAGTGTTGGCCCGGTGTGAAGATACCAACCTTGTTCTAAACTGGGAAAAGTGCCATTTTATGGTAGAAGAGGGTATAGTGTTGGTTCACAAGATCTCGAAGCGAGGAATTGAAGTTGATAAGGCCATGATCGAGGTTATTTCAAGGCTTCCTCCCCCTACTTGTGTCAAAGGGGTGAGGAGTTTTCCTGGGCACGCGAGTTTCTACGGAGGTTCATCAAAGATTTTTCTAAGGTAGTTAACCCGTTGTGCAAATTGCTAGAGAAAGATGCCAAGTTTGTTTTTGATGAGAAATGCATGGAGGCTTTTGAGCTCCTTAAACAAAAGTTGACAACTACCCCCATCATCACCGCACCAAATTGGAGCTTACCATTCGAGCTCATGTGCGATGCGAGTGACGTTGCGGTGGGGGCGGTTTTAGGCCAAAGGATCAACAAGATGTTCCACCCGGTGTACTACTCAAGAAAGACCATGAATGAGGCTCAAAGGAACTAGACAGTCACCGAAAAGGAGTTGTTGACTATTGTTTTTGCTATGGAAAAGTTCTGTCCTTACCTTAAGGGGTCTAAAGTTATTGTGCACGCCAACCATGTCGCCCTTAGGTATTTGATGACCAAGAAAGATTCAAAGTCAAGATTGATGAGATGGGTTCTTCTCCTTTAAGAGTTTAATTTAGAAATGGTTGACCGACAGGGTAGCGAGAATCAAGTGGTGGACCACTTGTACCGTTTGGAGGAGGAGGGAAGGCCTTGTGACGTCCTTGAGATCAATGATACATTTCCCGACGAGCAACTCCTTGCGGTGTCAATGAGTGGAATACCGTGGTTCACCAATATTGCAAACTATCATGTTACCGGAATCATCCCGTGTGAGCTCCCTTCTAACCAAAGGAAGAAGCTTAAACGAGATAGCTTGGATTATTATTGGGACGAGCCCTATTTGTTTATGATTTGCACTGATGGTGTGATTCGACGATGTGTCCCGGAAGAGGAGCAATTGGGTATTTTGGAAGCTTGCCATTCCTCACCCTATGGTGGCCATCATGGCAGGGCGAGAACGACTTCTAAAGTGCTTAGTTGCGTATTTTATTGGCCTACTTTGTTTAAAGATGACGGTGATGTGGTCAAAAGATGTGATGAATGCCAACGAGCCGGTGGAATTTCAAAAAGGGATGAAATGCCCCTCAATACAATTCTCGAGGTAGATATTTTTTATGTTTGGGGCATCGACTTCATGGGTCCTTTCGTGAGCTCTTGTGGAAACACTTACATTCTGGTGGCGGTAGATTATGTCTCCAAGTGGGTTGAAGCCATGGCTTTTCCCAACAATGAAGCCCGGAGTATTGTGGCATTTCTTAAAAAGAGTATCTTCACGAGGTTTGGCACTCCCCGTGCTATCATTAGTGACGGGGGATATCACTTTTGCAACAAAGCTTTTGATTCATTGCTAGCCAAATATGGAGTTAAGCACAAAGTAACCACCCCCAATCATCCTCAAGCTAGCGGTCAAGTAGAAGTCTCCAACTGAGAAATTAAGAGTATCTTGTCTAAAACTATAAATGCAAATAGGACCGATTGGTCGAAAAAATTGGATGATGCTCTTTGGGCCTATCGGACAGCTTGCAAAACTCCGATTGGTATGTCCCTGTACCAGTTGGTGTTTGGGAAAGCTTGCCATCTTCCGGTGGAATTGGAGCACAAGGCTATGTGGGCCTTGAGGTAGTTGAACTTAGAATGGGATGTTGCTGCAAATTTGAGGGTTGAACAACTTAATGAGCTCGATGAGTTTAGATTCCATGCATACTCCAACTCGTCCTTATATAAGGATAAAATGAAGTACCTTCACGACAAATATGCTCGGGGCAAGGAGTTCAAAGTTGGGTATATGGTTCTCTTGTTTAATTCCCGATTACGTCTGTTTCTAGGTAAGCTCAAGTCAAAGTGGAGTGGTCCATTTGAAGTTGTGTTCGTGGCCCCGTTTGGTGCTCTTGATCTAAAAAACAAAAATGTTGAAGTCGTCAGAGTCAATGGTCAGAGGGTCAAGCATTATCTCGGAAAGTTCGATGGCAGCCACATGTAGTGATGCTTCTTCATCTAAAGTGATGTGGTGGTATCATACGTCGTGCCGCGACATTAAATCAGGCGCTTCTTGGGAGGCAACCCATGTGTAGCTTAGGATTTTTGAGCTAACTGTTTATGAGATGTTGCAGGGATTGTGTTGAAGCAGTGCAAAACAAAGTTTGAAAATGGCATAGTCTCTGAAGATTGCCAGCGCAGGCGTGGTGCATTTTGTGCGGTCCGCGCTGGCATGAGTCAAAAGGGGGACTCTCTGAAGTTCTTCACCGCGCCCGTGATCAAGTTAGTGCGGTCCGTGGTGGGCCGACACGGCTGCGTTACACGTTTGTGCAGTCCGCGTAGGTTTCATCATTAGGGGCCACATAAATAAACCCCGCGCGGTCCACGGTCACTTTTGTGCGGCCGTGCTGGTAGGTAAGTACGGGTCCTACTGGGGCTCTATAAATAGAGACCAAGGGTCTCATTTTACCCTTTTTGCAAACTGGAAACCCAGAACCCTAGTTCTACTATTTATCCCCATCTAAGACTGAGATTCTTGCTTGTGTGGATAGATTGCATTCATTCTTCATAATCCTGGTAACATTTCATGCATTTTTTATTATTACTCTTTTATTTTTATTTTAATTGCTTGCCAATAGTTTGTAACTTCTTTGCCTTCACAATTGTCTTTGAATTGTTAGTCTAGGGTAGCTTCCATGTTAGTTTGAAATAACTAAGGATTGGGTACATGAGTAGGAACAAGTAGGGGTAAAAAGTTTAATAAAAATAGAACAAAAGCATGCAATCCCTAGCTTACTCACTGAACCTAACCCAGTACGGCCCGCGGTCGCCTTAGCGCGGTCCGCAGTGCCCTAACGCGGTCCACGTTACGCTTCCACGCATTCCGCGATGCTTGAATGAATGAGGAACAACTTGTGTCCAGCGGTGCCTCCAACGCGGCCGCATTCTTGATGGTGTGGTCCGCGGTGCCTGGTTCTGCAGCAGTGTCTGCAACTTTCATTTTGCTTCTGCAATTTTAATTCAGTCACATGTTTCACTGCCTGCGCTTCAACTAACAATGTTAGATGTGTTTGTTTGCAGACAATGCTAAAACAACGAGGAAGAGGTGCTAAATAACCCGACCGAGGTGACTCCTCCCGGGGAGGAAAAGGGAAACAAGTTAAACTCACTTCCTGACCTAAACTGAAAACAAGGAAACAAATTGTTATAGACAACCAATCGGGGAATGAGTACGTATTCTCTCAGGACCTCTCTTCTGTTTTAGGGCTAGCTACTGCAGACCCGGCTTCACATACTGCCCAAGCCCCACAACGTATACCTTCTGAGTCGTCTGATGGCTCAGCAACAGGCAGTGGTGAATACTCTATCTCCCCCACAGCTTCAGTATCTAGGGAGGGTGCAGAAGGCGGGACTAATTGTGATAATGAGGTACCGGATAGTGGGGTGCCCTAGGTTGGGGGTGTTGAGAGAACTAGAAAACCTGAAGTTTGGGAAGATCGATTTGTCAGCCAGGTGGCGTTCCACAAATTTAGAGAATGGTGGTCATCATGGAAGTTGATACTTGAGCGGAGCTTTATTGACAAAGACCTTCTACCCCTAAACTCCAATGTGCATAGACAGTTCCAGGCTTGAGTGAGTTGAGAGTTCTTTAAAGACAATTGTTTGAAGGAAAATGAGCATATGGTCAAGGAGTTTTACAACAATGTGGCTCATATCTTGAAAGGCACTAAAGTGACGACAGTGAGAAACAAAAATGTGGTTTTCACCGGGAAGGCGTTGAATGAGTATTTGGGGTTCATTGACGAAGATGAGTCTCTGTACAATGACAAGTTAGCAATGGGCGAGGAGGTTCGTCCATGGTTAGCTTCGTACCTGGCAATCCCGGGTGCGGTTCCAGAATGGTTACAAGCAGGGACCAAAATACTTCGGAAAACTTTCAACTTCGAGGCTAGAGGGTGGTTGATCTTTGTATGCAGTTGGCTCGACCCGACTACTCATGATCAAACTATTCCACTTGCCCGAGTGGTTCTTATTGCTTCTATTATGGCAGGTTATCCTATCAATGTGGGCAATGTGATGTCCCACACCATTTCTGCAGTAGGGGTCGAGCATGACCGGAACTACCCTTTTCCCAGCACCACTTACTATGTATTTCCGGGACTTGGAGGTGTAGAAGAGACCGTTTGACGTCAAGGTAAAATTTGTGGATCCATTCTCTTGGTACAGTTTGAAGGGGCCAGACAACCCCAAAGACAAAAGTTACAAGCCGCCTTCCTCTACTCCAGCTGGCCAGTCTGAGGAGCCAGTGGCGGTAGTGTCTTCAGTTGAGCCCCCCCACAGAGCCTTCCACCATGCCTACTATCACCACTGATGATGATATGCCTCCACGACCCTCCTCATCTGCTGGCCCCAGTACTTCAGTTGACACGGGGGTCCCTTCTTCCCGGACTCATCATTTTACGGCCCAGCAGTTGAGCCGGACACTAGCCAGTTTGAACAACTGGATGTCAGCTACGACATCCAAGTTGTCTACATTGTCTGCTACAGTTGAGGCCCATTCAGCACTTTCCACTACTCAGTTTCCTCAGTCCATTGAGGACACACTGAAGAAGCTCCTGGAAAATTAGGAGAAGATTATGAGGAATCAGGACGCCTTGACTATGGCGGTGGATTCACATGGCAAGGCTTTGAGGGAGCTTGCCAAGGAGCACAAAAAGATAAGGAAGTCAAGGGCGTCTAAGGAGTCGGTGAGAGTGCTACGGACTGATGTGGACACGCTATTGGTAGACCAGATGCCTTTAGACTTGTTATTCAGGGATCCAGCCCCAGCAGCAGCACCAGTGCCATAGCCACAGCAGGAGCAGAAGTAGGCACCCAGGCCCCCAAGAAAGAAGAGGAAGCTCCCCAGTTCAGTTGGTGCAGTTATTGAGCTACTAGACCCACAGGAGACCCCCTCCAGTGATGCACCTATTAGTCAGCCAGTTCAGGAGCAGGCCCCAGTCCCAACAGCTGAGCAGCAGGAGATCGGGAACCAGTCTGAGGTTCCCGTACATACAGAGGACATGAGGACCACTGATGATCCCATGCAAACGGACCAGGCCTAGGGAGATCCTATATCATTTCTTTTGTTTTGATATTTATTTGATAGTTGGCATTGAGGACAGTGCCAGTTTTTATTCGTGGGGGTGCGCCCTACTTTTTTCTGGATGACTGTATATATATAGATTCTTAGTTTATTTTTATTGATTTTGTGTTTTTTTTTTACTTTGGGTTGTATATAACTTTACATTTCTGTATATATTCATCCCCTATGGTATATTCTACTCTCCTATTGTACATATTCATTCCATTTTCTATTTTCGCAAAATTTTCATTTTTAGCTTTGTAGTTAGGCTCGTAGCCGCTTGTTTTGATTTTGGCGTTTCCAATAAGCCCTTGGTCTTCTTAATGTCACGGTTCTTTCCAAGGGTGGAGTATTGTGCGAACCGGGTGGCTCTTCCCAATGATAGATGGCGTGACAACCTTCTTATAGGATTGAGTCAGTTTCTTTGATTTTTCTTTTGTTTTTGATAGCATAGTTAAAGGCACCTCAAGCAAAGCTTCACTTGAGCCTAGCACATTTGCTTTTGATCCCATGGTCAAAGACATAATGTTGTGTTCAGGATGGTGAAAGTCGTGGCTTTGAGACTCTTGCGTTGACCAAAGGATCATCATGTGGTCTTTTTGGACCATTGTGTGTTTAAATCATAACTAAGGTCGTTGTGGGACCTCAACTCGATGTCTTTAGCAAATACCTAGCGTGTGTGGTGAAGAATTGAAATTTGAGTCCAAGTCCCAAGCCAATGGTCTAGAACTTGCCCTGAATGTTTGTTGAGGCGAAATCCTAGGTGAAATTTAACTTGAGAAATGATTATAGGCTCTCCTTGATCCAAATGCTAAGTTGAACAATTTCATAGCCTTCCAATTAAATATTCTCTAGTTAACTCTTTTGAGTCTTAAACCTTTTTCTTTCAAGAACCAATGCTACAAGCCTATACCCGTTCTAAACGATTACCCTCTCTCGGCACCCAAATCTTCCCTTGAGTAATGGAAAAAATCTAAGTTTGGGGGGGAGAAACAAGAAAGGAAGTAAAGCAGTAAGGTACAAAAGAAAGAAAAGAAAGCAATGAAAAAGCAAGAAAAGAAAAAGGACAAAAAGAAAGTCCCATGTGAACAAGAACAAAAAGGGATTCAAGGAAAACAAAAGTGAAAACGGTGTGGAGAAAGTAGAAAAAGGAGAAATGTTTTGAATTGTATAAGAAAGAGTGACAATGTGTCTCTCTAACCACTTGTGAAGAAGTGAAATCCTCAAAAAGAGCCAAGAAAGATGCGCCGAAATGAATCAAAAGAAGTGCTTAAGGGAAGATTGAACCCACATGAATAAAAATATGTCCTACCCTTGCCTAAAAGCCTTCACAATGACTCCACAAAAGCCCTATTTGATCTCAAGTTGAAGGGAGCTTACATTAGTGGATACTTACATAAGAGGAAAGCATATGGTACTTAGAGCCTGACTTGTGACCTTCCTGTTTGAGAGAGATGAGTGAAATTTCATTTGCTTCGATTTGTGTGTCAATATTTAAAAGGTGAGGTTCGCTTAGGGAGAGTTGAGGATGTGAGAGTTTAGGTTACACAATGACTAAAGTAAGTGAGAAAAGCTCTTTGATGAAATGTGTCAACTCTTGATGCTCTTGTGTCACACTTGATCCATAGTTTTCAAAGTTTTAAATGTGTTAATGATGCATTCGTATTGAGGGCAATTGTTAGTCCCAATTGATGCTTGTTGAGGTTATTTTAGGATAGCTGGAATTGCTTGGATGTTCCTTTAAGGGGTGCGTCTTATTTTGTTTGCTTGAGGACAAGCAAAGGTTTAAGTTTGGGGGAGTTGATAAGTTAGGATTCTAAAGTGTTTATGTCCCTACTTGCCTATGCTTTGAGTATAAATTGATACAAAAACAGTCCCAAAATGCTCACAAGTTGTGCTTGATTGCAGGGTTGATTGACAAAGTGACGAAATGTCAAAGATCGACTCAAAAAGGAGTGAAACCTGCTCAAGTATCAAAGACCAAGAGAAGTGAAGAAAAAGAGGCCTAGTGCGGACCGCGCAATAATCACCGCGACCGCACTAGGAGGTTCAGAGATTGGACATTTTCAAGCTTAAGGTCACGCGGTCGCGGTAGGATTCACGCGGCCCGCGGAGAAGCTTCGCGGCCGTACTCCTGCTCTATGCGGTTCGTATTCATAGGGTTCAACAAAGGGTATTTGCCCTCACGCGGTCTGCGGTCATGTCTGCGCGAACCGCGCCAGTTGCCTTCGCGGCCGCAGTACACTCCCACGCGGTCTGCATCCCCCAGTTCAAGTCATCAAACAACTGAAGCCCAAGAGCCAGTGCGGTCGTGGTCCATTTTGTGCGGCCCGCACTGACCCCACAGGGGTATTTTTGTCCAGTTTTTCCAGCCTAGTATAAATAGAACATTTTACTATTTTTTCAATTGGGCGGTCAGATCTGAGAACAGAAGAACAGCTGCGCTTGGTGTTGTAGCCATTTTTGGCATATTTGCTTCCCATTAACAATAAATTATTGTAGTTTCTTCTTAGTAATTAATTAATATGTATAGTTCTTCATCTATTTCTTCCGTTTCTTCTTTATTTATGTGTAGCTAAACCTATTAGCTAGGGTTGTGGTTCAACCCTAGTGTGGGTAATTGATGGGTGTTGAAATCTAGGGTTAGATTGACTATGGGTGTTTGTTATTTCGGTTGATTTTATGATTTAATTTAGAATTGGTGGTTGCAAACACTGATTCAAGCTTTGTGGGTTTAACTCTTCTTGATAAAGAGAGTCTATGACCTCAAAATTGACCCAACAAGGAATTGGGATGGATTCATGAGAAATAATAGTCCCAATTAACGGGTTAAATCTCGAGAGAGTAATCACCCTACTTGAACCCTAGTTGCTTGGTCTAATTTTCCAACCCAATTAATCTCGAGAGAGTCAATTGGGAAAAATCACTCTCTCTACCGAGAGGTGTTAGAGTGGGTAAAATTGTGCAACGGTTATAGCATAAGCCCCAAATAAGTCAATCGAACCTAAGTAACATCTACTCGTCAATTAGCCACCAAGGTAATGCCACGACCCTAGTGCTCTTCCTTCCCAATAATTACAACTTAGCAATATTCTCCTAGCATAATCTAGCTTTAATCCGTAGTTATATAATAGTAGTTATAAATACAAAAACTCAAAAGATGCTTGAAGTGACATTAGAAGCACAACCGCAACTCTAGGCTAGACAGAAAATACAACTCCACTACTAGCTCCCTGTGGAAATTCGATCTCGGACCTTTTTTCGGGTAAAAGCTATTGTGATCCGCTCTTCCTACCATAGTGTAGTGTCGAGTCGGAAGCGATCAACTATCACTACCGGCTCTCTCCCAATTGTTATTTTGCTAGACCGGAACGAGGCTTTCAATGGCAATTTCCCATCAAGTCTAGGATTTTCAGAGACTCTTGCAGCACGACACCGCCTGGTAACCAGAAAGGGGAAGTAAAATACTTTGAGTACCTCTGGGGAGCGAATGAACATCTCATCATGTAGGAGCTTGGTGACATGAAAGTACTTACGTGTGTATGGTGGGCTATACTGGCTTGCTGTTCCAAGATCAGCTAGAGAAGCATGAAAGAGGTGAGCAAATAGGAAGATGATATTGGTGAGCCAATACTTATCTTCCTAATTAAGAGACTGTGAGTTCAATGTGATCCGATGCTTTATCCAGATATGCTCCCTATCAGGCACACAAATTGCTTCAAGTATTGGTGCCCAATAGACCCTTGGGCGATGATAAGCAATGTAAGTATCTGTCTCCCCCGTGAATACTGGTAGCCGGTACACCTGGCGGATAGCCTCGAGGGACGCATTAACCCGGGTGTTGCGGACTGTGACAACCCTATTCTCATGTTCCGGGTAGTTAGCATAAACTTCCCTCACTATATGTACATTCGCCTCCTCCGGTTCCTCAAAGAAGATGTCCAGCTGACACCTCCTCAACTCAGCAAAGAAATTTGGGCATTCCAGTTGCAAAGTGGCCCGGTCAATATGCACCTCCGGTAACAACTTCTTTGACGCCTTGGCATTATACCTGTCCTCAGCCGGTTTGGAGACAAACCTAGTGCGGTCAAACTGTTCCACACTAGCTTGACTCCGAGCTCTCGAAGAATTGCCCGGTCCACTATCGGAGGACCCTGTGTTGCGTCTCTTCCTAGATGGATGCATTGTACCTGCCAAACATAGAATCTCCTATCAATGAGGGTGTGAGTTGTGTGAACCATGGGTGGTTACTCAGGCTTCACCACTACCATGGTCACATTAGCCCTTAGAACTCCATTGGGGAAATTCCACAAACACCTTGTGAGCAAGGCACTATCCTAACACATTAGCCCTCATGGATACAACAATTCCTCCCCCAAATCAACAATTTGTACTTCACCCATCCACCCTACAACAACTAGTCTTACACACACAAGTACACACATCTCTACGACATTGTGCACACACTTCTCTACAACATTAGGCATATAACCCATGAAAAAGAAAAAAGGAAAATCAAAAGAAAAAAAATCTACGAAAACACTACATACTTAAAACATTAAACTACCATAAAAACTAAAACAAAATACAAAAAAAAAAGAGAGAGAAGCATGCCTTGCCTAGGATGAGTAGAGAATGAGAGGAATGGAGGTTGAGTGAGAGTGGGGGATGGGAGTGAATAGGAGAAAATTGAATAAGAAGAAGAAGAAGAAGAAGAAGAAGAAGAAGAAGAAGAAGAAGAAGAAGAAGAAGAAGAAGAAAGAGGAGGAGGAGGAGGAGGAGAAATGGGATGAAATTGTTTAAAAAGTGGGTACAAATTAAAACTGGGGGGGTTAAAATAATTAGAAAATAAAGAAAAAAGAAAAAGAAAAAAATGAAATTACTTACTTGACGACGAAACAACGAACTGTCGTGATCGACCATGGTCCCACCGCGGTCGCGGTGGGTTAAATGCCTCGAGGCAGAACTTTCGCGTTTCATTGCGGTCGCGGTGGGTCGATCACCTAGGAGGCAGAATACTCGTCATTGACCGTGGTCGAACCGCGGTCTCAGTGTGAGGATTATTTTTTTATTTTTTTTTCCTTTATAGGCAGTTACAAAAGAAAACAAAAACAACAACATTCGTGGGTTGCCTCCTACACAGCGCCTGATTTAACGTCGCAGCATGACGCAGATAAGCGCATTTACGGTTTGCTTGACCTCTGAGGTTCTGTCAGGTGGATCTCTGTCACTTCTTTTTGTTCATTCATGCCTACATATAGCTTCAATATCTGCCCATTCACTCTAAACGTGTGAGAGTCTTTCTCTGAGGCAATCTCCAAGGCCCCTAAAAGGAATACTTCGACCACTCGAAATGGACCAGACCATCGTGACTTGAGCTTACCTGGAAATAGCCTTAATCTTGAGTTATAGAGCAATACCTTGTCCCCGGGGTTGAAATGTCGCTCAACAATGTTCTAGTCATGCAACCTCTTCATTCTTTCCTTGTACAACCTTGTGCTCTCAAAAGCCATATATTGGAACTTGTCAACTCATGCAATTCAGTGATTCTCGTTGTGCCCGCAACCTCAATGTCTAGGTTCAGCTGTTTCAGTGCACACCAAGCTTTATGTTCAATTTCCATGGGCAAGTGGCAGGCCTTCCCAAATACCAACGTATATGGTGACATACCAATTGGTGTTTTAAAAGTAGTTCTATAGGCCCAGAGTGCATCATCTAGATTTTTCGCCCAATCAGTTCTTGTAGCGTTTACAGTCTTAGTCAATACACTTTTTATCTCTCTATTAGACACTTCCACCTGTCCACTGGTTTGAGGGTGATAAGGTGTTGCCACCTTGTGGCGCATATCATACTTCGCTAGCAACTTCTCGAAGGCTCGATTACAGAAGTGGGTGCCTCCATCACTGATAATTGCTCTCGGGGTCCCAAAACGGGTGAATATGTTCTTCTTCAAAAACCCTACCACCACTCTTGCATCATTAGTGGGCAATGTTGCAGCTTCTACCCATTTGGACATGTAGTCAACAACAACAAGTAAGTACTTATTGCTAAAGGAGCTGACGAAGGGTCCCATGAAGTAGATCCCCTAGACATCAAATACTTCAACCTCTTGAATTGGGTTCATGGGCATCTCATGGCGATGGGAAATGTTCCGGGTTCACTAACATTTATTACAGCTCTTCACCCATTGATATGCATCCTTAAACACTGTTGGCCAAAAGAAACTGGCTTCTAGCACTTTCGCGGTTGTCCTGACTCCTCCAAAATGCCCTTCATACGTCGATGCGTGACATGCCTACAAAACAAAAGATTGTTCTATCTCGGGGAAACACCTCTGGATCATATTGTCAACATATATTCGAAAAAGATAAGATTCATCCCAATAATACATGCGGCAGTCACGATAAAACTTTTTCTTTTGTATAGATGAAAGGTCATAGGGAACTATACTGCTTGTTAGGTAGTTTGCAAAGTCTGCATACCATGGCACTTCCTCAAGACTTGTAGCGAGCATTTGCTCATCTGGAAAAGTTTCCAGAATATCCTCAACCTCAACTGAGTTTTCAGCTCCCTCAAGTCGTGATAGATGGTCAGCAACTTGGTTTTTTGTGCCCTTACGGTCACGAATTTCGAGGTCAAACTCTTGCAGTAATAGCACCCAACGAATCAGACGCGGTTTAGACTCCTTCTTCTCAATCAAGTACCTGAGAGCTGCATGATCAATGTATATAATTACCCTAGAGATAATCAGGTATGATCTGAACTTGTCGAAAGTGAACACCACAACCAACATCTCCTTCTCAGTCACAGTGTAGTTCAGTTGGGCTCCACTCAGCATTCTACTAGCATAGTAGATTGGATACATTAGCTTGTTTTTTCGCTGTCCCAGCACTGCCTCCACTGCGTAGTCAGTGGCATCACACATGAGTTCGAATGGTTGCTCCCAGTTAGGGGCAACAATGATGGGTACTATGACTAGCCTCTTTTTCAACTCCTCGAATGCTACCCTGCAATCATCAGAAAACAAGAAAGGGTGATCTTTTTCTAACAAATTACAGAGATGGTTGGCAATTTTTGAGAAGTCTCTTATGAATCTCCGGTAGAAACCGGCATGCCCAGGAAGCTCCTGATTGCCTTGACTGAAGTTGGAGGTGGCAGCTTTACTATCACGTCAACTTTAGTACGATCCACATCAATTCCTTTACTTGATACCCGATGTCCCAATACTATGCCCTCTTGTACCATAAAATGGCACTTCTCCCAATTAAGAATCAGGTTAGTCTCAATACATCGTTTCAGCACAGAGTCAAATTAATAAGGCACTCATCGAATGAGTTCCCCACCACTGAGAAATCATCCATGAATACCTCCATTATGTCATCTACCATGTTAGTGAATATGGCCATCATGCACCTTTGGAATGTGGCGGGTGCATTGCATAGGCCAAATGCCATCCTCCGAAATGGAAGTGAAGGAGGTCTTCTCTATGTCCTCTGGTGCAATGGAGATTTGATTGTAGCCTGAGTACCCATCTAGAAAATAGAAGTGAGACCTCCCTGCCAATCTGTCTAGCATCTTATCAATGAAGGGAAGTGGGAAGTGGTCTTTCTGGGTGGCCAGATTTAACTTTCTGTAGTCCATGCAAATTCTCCAGCCCATGACGGTTCTTGTAGAGATCATCTCATTGTTATTTTTTTTGACCACCGTCATGCCACCCTTCTTAGGCACACATTGCACAGTGCTAACCCAGCTGCTGTCGGAGATTGGGAAAATGATTCCCACATCCAACCACTTTATCACTTCTTTCTTCACCACTTCCTTTATGTTGGGGTTCAGCCTTCTTTGGTGTTCCCTGGAAGATTTGTGTCCATCATCCAGCAGAATTTTATGCATACAATAGGCTGTGTTGATCCCCTTAATGTCTGCCATGGTCTACCCAATGGCAGTCTTACACTCCTTGAGTACCTACAAAAGTTATTGTGCCTGCACATCTAACAAACTAGATGAGTTAATAATAGGTAATGTGGAGTTAGGTTCGAGGAACTCATGCCTGAGATTGGCGGGTAGTGGCTTCAATTCCAGCTTTGGTGGTTCTTCTATGGAAGGCTTGGTTGGAGGGGTTTCTCTATTTTCCAAGTGCAGGGGCTCAAATTCAAGAGTTCTATCCCAGAACCCTCTGCCCTCTAAAGCCAACACCCATTCAGCCAGTTCTTCCCCATTCACCTCATCTAAATTTACCAGACATGCAGCAAGAGGGTCCTCAATAGTTAGCATCTCATCATCAGCTTCTACGATTACATCCACGGCATCAATAAGAGAAAAATTGGCGAATTAACTTGGTCGCCTCATAGATTTCTGCACATTGAATGTTATCTCTTCATCGTTCAATCTCATCTTGAGCTCCCAGTCTCACAATCAATAAGAGCTCTCCCAGTGGCAAAGAACGGCCATCCCAAAATTATGGGAATCTCTCCATCCACCTTGCAGCCTAGAATCACAAAATCTGTAGGGAACATAAACTTTCCTACCTGAACCAACACGTCATCCAAGATACCAAAGGGTCTTTTCACGGTCCTATCAGCCAGCTACAACAATATCGAAGTGGGTCTAGCTCTTCCAATCCCCAACCTCTTGTAGATCGCCAGGGGCATAAGATTTATGCTAGCCCCCAAATCACAAAGTGCTTTGGCGAAAGCAAAGTTACCAATAGTGCAAGGAATTGTGAAACTCCCTAGGTCAGACAGCTTCTCAGTAATTAGTCTAGTCACCACCGCACTGCAAGTCTGAGTAAGAGTCACCGTGGCCAAGTCTTGGAAATCGAATTTTTGGGACATCAAGTCCTTCATTATTTTTGCATAACCAGGGATCTCCTTCAAAGCATCAATCAATGGAATATTTACCTGGATTTGTTTCAGCATCTCCAAGAATTTCTTGTATTGTTCCTATTTTTGGTACTAGGCCAGTCTCTATGGGAATGGTGCGGGGGGTCTCGTCTTCCCAATGATTTGTGTATTTTCTATGTCAGCTACCACCTCAACTACCGGTTCCTGGGCTGTCTCAGCTTCTCTCTCAGCCTCAATCTGTGTGTTATATTCTTCTTGGGTAGGTTGTATTGTCACCTCAGTCAGTTTCGTTGACTCATCTAGTTCAATGGGCACTGGTAAAGTGTCTCAGCCTGTCTTCTTTCTCGAGCCCTCTCTTCCTTAAAGTCTAAGTCTCTGCCATTACGTAGACCCACTGTCATCAGCTACTTCGGGCCTTGATCTTTTGGATTTATTTGAGTGTCTGCAGGTAATGTCCTATGAGGACGATTATTCAAAGACATCAAAATCCGGCCCATCTACACTTCAATATTCTTAATAGCTCAATCATGTGCATCTACTCTTTCACTGATTTTTTCGTTTGACCCAATAACCTACTACATCATTGCCCCGAGTCTATCAAACCCATCTTCCTGCCGTCCACCATGTTGCTGCTTAGGAGGATGATACCCCTACTGCTAATTTTGATTATTATATCCTTGTGTCCTTTGATAAGGCGCCATATTGTTGTGAGGTCTCATACCTCCCATGTTTCCATTATTGAGTTGTGGCTGGACTGGCCTGTATGACTGATTTTGTTGGCCCTAATTTTGACCACCCTGTCTCTGGCCTCCATAATTAGATACATAATTCATATCCTCAGGGTAGTGATGATGATCACTTTCTACATTCCACTGGTTACCAATTGGCTGACTAATGCAACATGTGCATAAGCCCCCATTGGTAGTATCTATAATGTGTACCTGCTGCTTCTGCCCTGACTCTTCCACCTTTTTGGTAAGTATACTCATCTGTGTCATTAACGTGGCCATGTTTTCAACAAGAGTGTTGGATGGATATAAGGGCACTAAGTGAACTACTGGAGTGATAAGTGTATTCTTGGTTATCCACCCCGAATTCTGTGCCATCTTGTCAAGTAGACTCTGGCCTTCTCTGAATGTTTTGCTCAAAAATGCTCCACCAGTTGAAGCATCAACATTACCCTTCACGCCATCTGAAAATCTCATGTAAAACCGCTGCCCCAATATCAGATTTGTAATACCGTGGTACGGACATATAACCAACATCCCTTTGAATTGTTCCCAGTGTCTCCATTGGTCTCTATTTGAAACTCAAAATTTCATCAATTTGTTGAGCAGTCTTGTTGGGTGGGTGAAACGTGTTCACAAATTGCTTGACTAACTCCTCCCAAGTTGCTATGGAATTAATGGGGAGTGAGTTTAGTCAGGTCTGGGCAGCTCCTGTCACTGAGAATGGAAACAATAACAGCTTGATTGCTTCCTGGGTTACATTGGGTTGCCTTTGAGTTTTGCAGATTGACAAGAAATTCTTCAAGTGCTGTTAAGGATCTTTAATTTGTGACCCCGAAAATAGTCCCTTATTCTACAACAAGTGCAGCATGTTGTTCGTGATTTGAAATGACTCAGCCCGTATCTGCGGGACTAAAATCGATGTGGCCAAGTTCTCTGCTGTGGGTTGTGCTCAGTCATATAGCACAGCCTCTAGCACAATAGGTGCCACTAGCGCTACTGGCGCTACCGGCGCAGCTGGGTCTATTATATGATCCCCCATGTCTGATTCGAATTGTTCAGTTGTTTGTTGTTTGTTTTTCTGGTTGGAGCGATTCAAGGCCTTGAAAACTTTCTCAAGATCTGATAATGCTTCAAATACTTCACCAGTTCTTGATGAGTTTCTAGGCATGCACATGTACAACCAAGTCAACAAACGTTAAAATTTCAATGTATAGATTGGGTATAGAGAAAACTGACTACACTAAGAATTTTTGTATTTCTTTCAATTGTAATTGATAACACTATTAATTCCCCTGGAACAACGCCAAAATTTGTTCACGTCCAACTATGCCTTATAAAAAGGACACGAGGACGTTGCAAATATAATCTGAGTATTTTGCCCAGAGTCGAACCCACAAGGAATTAACCTGTCAATTACTCTCGTTAGACTTATGACATTCTATGTAATCAACTTTCCAAACGTTTTGAATAACAATTGAGTGTGTTTGTACTAACTAAGGTTGACTGTGATTAAACAAATAAAGACTAACTATGATTAAGTTGTAAACAATTAAAAAAAGATCGAAGGCTATGATTTCCCCTATTGATGGAATCCCTTCCGGTTATGTTTCACATATATTCGCCTATTCATCTCTATCAATCATGATGCACTCTTATTACCGTAAATCTCTCTTGAGTAATAACGACAATTTACTAGACGCACTCTCCCGAGTTACGCTAGCTGGCTTTGTTTATTAAAGCTCACTTAGATTGCACCCAAGGCTTCGTTATCCCTAATCCCGACTTTAAACCCTTGAATATTGATCCCTCATATACTTTGGGAGTGGTATTGTTCAACAATACCTAAATATGACTCTCTCCCGAGTTATGCACACTAAATAAACACATCTAATTGAGAATCCTATCAATTAACTACAACAAAAACGTAGTTGAACAAATAGAGAGTAAACTGGGCAACCTATATTAACATAACAAGAAGTTCATTCTTCAATAGGTTACATCAAAACCCTAGACTAGGGAATTAGCTACTCATAACAAAACAAGATAAAACTACTAAATTGTTCATAATGTGTAATTGCAATAATAAAGAGAAGATAGAAAAACTCTAATGTTTGATTGCTCTTCTCACACATGTTCTTGCCTCTAAAGTAGTCTAAAAACAAGCTTAAAACTTTCTTGGGTGACCTTCTTGAGTTTATAAGGGTTTGGAATAAGTTTTCCCCGATTTACACTTTGGTCCCAAAAGTTCTGGAAGCTACATAGTTCACGCGGCCGCAGCAGAATGCGGCGCGGCCGCGGTAGAAGACAAACATTCTGCCTCGCTCCCTTAGCCTACCGCGGTCCAGCCGCAGTAGACCGCGGTCGCAGTGACTTCCAACTCAGTTCTTTTTTGCCTCTTTCTTGCTTATTTTTGCTCGGGTTCTTCACGATTGGCCTTCCACCTTCTTGACTTCAAAATACTCCATGATCTCTTCCTAACTTGGATTAGTTCCTGCGAAGCAAAAGAACACCAATTAGAGCATTTTGTTATCATTTAGCACTCAAAACAACAATAAAGCATGGTACATTGAGGATGTAAATATCGTCTATATAGCCTAATATCAAATATCATCATGCTCTACATGAAATATATTTCTTCAAAAAAAATATTAATAACAGAAGTAGCATTGCAATAAGAAAAGATTCAATTTTTAGTGTAACATAATGCCTTAGCATGAAACCCATCGTTGCATTTTGTTAATCCATCGATTCTCAGTATAATTTGAAGATTTGATTTGGGATTGAAACCCTAACAATGAGAAGAAAGAGAAAGATAAGAACAAAATATCTGAGAAGAGGAAAGTGAAATTCTTATTAACTATTCTGTCCAGAATGTTCGAGTATATACAAATGAATTACTAAAATGAAAATGGGCCGGATATACATAAAGGCCCAAAACTAAGTATGAAACTATGAGGCCCAATAGTAGTTACTCTTAGCTATTGTCAAAGGGCCCAGTATTGTCAACACCCCCTCAAGCTGGAGGGTGTAGACACTCCAAGCTTGCCTAGAAACTGATGATGCAGAGGACCATGGAGAGCCTTGGTCAGCATGTCAGCAAGTTAAGCAGAACTAGGAACAAACTGAAGAGATATCAACCCAGAGTGAAGGCTGTCTCAAACATAGTGACAATCAATTTCAATATGTTTGGTGCTTTCATGAAACGCCGGGTTCATAGCAATGTGCATAGCTGCCTGATTGTCACAAAATACAAAAATAGGGGAAGAAATATGAAGACCCAAATTACCAAGCAAACGAGTCAGCCAAGAAACCTCTGTCACAACTATTCTCAAAGCTCTATATTCAGCCTCAGCTGAATAAATAGAGATAGTGGGTTGCTTCTTACTCTTTCAAGAAATTGGACTGCCCCCAAGAGGGATATAGAACCCAGTCATAGATCTCCTTGAAATAGCACATGCAGCCCAGTTAGAGTCTGAATATGCTAGAAGGGAAAAATCAGAGCTGGATGTATGTAGAATACCCTGAGCAGGGGCATTCATTAGGTATCTAAGGACATGGAGGGCTACTAACATATGGGGAACATGTGGGGCTTGTAAAAACTGGCTGAGGTGCTGCACTGAAAAGGATATATCAGGCCTAGTGTGGTGCAAGAAGTTAAGTTTGCCAACTAACCTCCTGAAGGTGGTAGGATCAGGCATGGGATCATGCATGTCAGGAACCAGCTTCACACTAGGATCCAAAGGAGTGATTAGCTTCAAGTGCTTGAAATTCTTTTAGCATGGCCTCTTGCCAAGCAGGATTAGAAACATCCTGCTGGTAAAATTGAGGCTCATGCATGTGTGGTTTATCACTAGGGACCTAAGGAGACACAGAAGCAGAAATAAAGAGGGAATAACAAAAGAACAAACATAGTCTTTAAGATAAGTAGGAACTTGAACAGGCCTACCAGACCTCCTATGTTTAGGAGCTAGAACAAGAGAAGGAAGAGGGGTGGGAATAGGATCAGGGGAAGTAGAAGGTGTAACGGAAGGGGAAGCCTCAACAGGAATAGATGGGAAAACCTCAACATAATCAGAAGGAGGAGGGAAAGTAGGAGAAGGATAAGGGGAGTGATAAGGAAAATGTGTTCATAAAAAATAACATCTCTAGAGAAAAAAATAGAAAAGAATGACAAGTTAAGTAATTTGTACCCTTTTTTTTCCACAAGGGTACCCCAAGAAGACAGCAGATATAGAACTAGGTTGAAACTAATCCCTGCCAGGCTTAGGACTGGTTGCATGACAGAGACAGCCAAAGGACTTCAAATGATCATAAGAGGGAGCATGACCATGCATTTTCTCAAAAGGTGATATGTTGTGTAGGACTGTGGAGGGGATTCTATTAATGATATAAGTAGTAGTGAGAACACATTCACCCTAGTACTTGAAAGGGAGTTTGGATTAGAATAAAAGTGCCCTAAATACTTCTAAGAGATGTTTGTGTTTTCTTTCAACAATGCCATTTTGTTGGGGAGTGTGAGGAACAGTGGTCTGGTGAAGTATGCCATTATCAGCAAAAAATTGTTGGAGTTGAGAACTACCTCCTAATTCATAGGCATTATCAGACCTAAAGCATTTAACAAAGAATGGAACTAAACTTTCACCACTTAAATGAAAGCTTTAAGAATTGAAATAGCATTTCTCTTGCAAGAGAGGAGATGTGTCCATGTCACTCTAGTAAAGTCATCAACTGGAGTGAGAAAATACCTAAAACCATTATAAGTTTAAGTGTTGTAAGGCCCCAAATATCAATGTGAACAAGTTGGAAAGGAAGAGAAGAATGTATAATACTATCAGGAAATGGAAGTCTATGTTGTCTAGCCATTGGGCATACATTGCATAAAAATGATTGTTTAGATGACACCTTAGTTGACAGAAATGAAATAGATCTCATCTTGGCAAAAGAAATATGATCTAATCTTTGATGCCAAAACAAATCATCTTTATTACCAAGAACAAATGGATTACAAGATGAACTATGAAATACAGAATGAGCAATAGAATTTGAAACAACATTATTGTTAGGAACATAAATAGAAACATTGGACGGAGTAGAAGAAGAACCAGAACTAGGAACTAACAAAGGAAAATGAGAGTCAGGTGAATGCAGGAAGTATAGTCCATTTGCAGCCTTACCAATTTCCAGAGGCCTCCTCAGAGAAAGGCTTTGTAAAATACAGCTATAAATGGTGAAGATTGCAAGACACTTGAACTGAAGAAGTAACTTGTGTACAGATATCAAATTGAAATGGAATGAGGGAACTGATAAGACATTATACAAAATCATATCTGCCCTGAGATTCAAAGAACCAGTAGATATGACTTTTACTTTATATCCATTAGGTAGAGTAATTAGAAAGGGTGTTACTAAAGGTTTAAGGTTGTGAAGTAAGTGTTTATATGATGTCATGTGGTTGGTGGCACCAGAATCTATGATCCAAGGATTTAAACCTAAATGTGAGACTGCACATGCATGAAAAGAAGTTGAATGCACCTCAGGGTAATTATACACACCTGCAAAATTTGGTAAATCCTGCATTTTTAGTGTCAACATTTTCAGAATGAAGAGTAGGAGATGTATGGACTTGTTGAAGTAGAGTCGTGAGATGTTGATATTGTTCTTTGTTGAATCCATGACCATTGTCATCAGAGGAACTTGGTTTGGTAAAGGCAGAGTCCAGAAGATGACCATCAGACTGAACATAAGCTGTAAACTTCCTATTCTTGGTAAACTTAAAATCTGAAAGGAAGCCATGTATCTTGTAACACTTATCAATGGTGTGCCCACGCTTCTTACAATATTTGCATGAAAAGTTGGAAGATGAAATAGAACCTTTCTTTGCATGAAATTGGACCCTCTGATGAAAACCCTTAGAAGTGTTTTGTAACACCCCATACATTCGGACTAGGTGCGGATATGTTAAATGGATATTAATCTGATATTTTAGACATATAAAATCCTAGCGGGATGAGTATGGGTGAAAATAGTTGTTTTAGAATCAAGATGGAGAATGAGGTACATAAGATTCGATAAAATCTACGAAGTTTACAAAAGGTAATTTTTGCAGAAGGTTTAGTGAAAAACATGTAAAGTATTTGGGAAAACACAAAACAATAAATTTGTAGGACTTTGAAATATCTTTCCAAATATATATTGTGGATCCCAAACAGAGCTCCATGCAAAAAGTTACGCCCATTTTACAGAACATTGTGCAACCACTGCGCCCGGACCGCGCCCGGACTGTGACCGCGGTCGTGAGGTAGTATTCCTGCTATTTACCGTAGTCGAGCCATGGTCAGACCTACAGGGGCGTAGTGGTGGACTTGGGAAGTTATTTTTTAGCCCTATTTTGTCCCCCACAGCCTCAAAACATAAAAACTTGCTCTAAAAAGGAAAGCTCTCAAAAACCTAACTCCTTAAAGGTCCCTCCACCATCCAAGGTAAGTTCTAATGGTGATCCTAAGTTTATTACAATTTTCCAATATCTTATTAATATGGGTAAACCCTCCATATTATTAGATACTTGATTGGGACACCATTGTTGAGAGAAGGAACTCTAGAACTCGAATTCAAGGGTATTGAACTTCAAAAAGGTAATGTCTTCACCTTCTAATTGATTCTAGCATTGTTTTTGTGATTATAGACCCTAGTTCATAATATTTGAGTTGATGGGTTTGATATAAAAGCATGAACGGTTATAGGTTTGGGTTGTCGATTGGTTATTATTGGTTAAGGGTATTGTTTACCTTATGGGTGATAGAGATAATGTTGATTATAATCATTTGAGACTTTAGAATTTATCTAGGAGTAAGAGAATGGGTTATTGGGTGTAGAAACACCATTAATAGGGATTATGAAGCTTTATACTCACCAAGTGTTTGATAAAATGCCTAAGGGACCAAAACATGAGTATTTTTGCTAATATGGAATCCCTTTGACTTGTATTGATATAGATTAAAGTAGAAAGGGTTGGAGAATATTGTATTATGCTCAAGAGCAGGAAGTTAAGGTATGTGAGGCTAACTCTCTATGTTTGAGAATTTTAATGATTCACCCTACACTACGTTCCTTTTACGACGTTACCAATTGCCTCAGAAATATAGTTAAGCCTAGTTCCTTGAATAGTTGTAGAACTTCTATTCTCTAGCTTCGTAACTCATTCATGACTTTCATTCTGAACGTTGTGAAATCAGTGCGTAATCAATATAGACTTGGGTTTGATGCCTATGAGTCTCAGTCTAGATTACTCAGCATATCATAAATAGTTTAAGTTTCAATTTTCATAATCAGTTCATGAATACATGTCTCAGCCTAAGCATTCAAGTATTATGTAACTCAGTATGATTTAGTATTTCAGTATCATGTATTGTAGTATAATTCTCAGTTCCTGATTTTAAATTCCTGAGTGATGAACACCTATATTTGGACCTGAGGCTGTAGTTTATATGCTTTATGCATACTTGGGCCTGAGGCCGTAGTTTATGTTTTATGCATGTTTGGGCTTGAGGCTGTAGTTTATGCTTTATGCATTTTTGGGCCTAAGGCTGTAGTTATGTATACGTATACTTGGGCCTGAGGCCACAGATTGTGCACATTTATATTGGGCCCGAGGCCATAGCTTATTCAGATAAACAGGTTGTTCGTCATTCAAAAGATGGAGTATTCATATCCTTACTTCCTTTGTTCAGTTTCAGTTATCAGTTACACGTTATCAGTTCAATTATCAGTTATCAGTTATCATTTCAGTTTCAGTCTCAATAGTCATCATTTTAGCTAATCAATTATCAATTCGCAGTTATCAGCTTAGTTCCAGTTTCAGCATTTTTAATTCTTTCTTTCAGCTGCTTTACATACCAGTGCAATTCAAATATACTGACGTTCCTTTTGCCCGGGGCTTGCATCTCACAATGTAGGTAATGATTTACAGGCTGATGATTTAGAGTGCTAGGATTCTCGTACCAGCTATTTGGTGATATTCTTTCGGGGCATTATCATTACTTTATAGTCTTTCAGTATTTACCGACAGTTAGTATTTTTAGTACTTCATTAGAGGCTTCATAGACTAGAGTGCAGTTAGACAGAGTCTCAGGCTTTTCATGTTAAGCTATGTTGGCTACAAATATATTTCAGAATTATATTAGTATTTCCACACTTTGATTTATATCATCCAGACTTCGGTATATCAGCATGTGTTAGTTTATCTTACGCATTCAGTGTGTTATGATATCACATGTTGATTCAGCTAGCCAGTTGGTTCGCTCGATCACATGTAATCAGGCACTGAGTGCCATGTTACGTCCAGGCCTAGGTTCGGGGCGTGAGATGTTCTTATGACCAACTGAAGCATTGAAGGAGGTAGAATCATGGGAGAAACCATGGACATGAGCAGAGGTCTCTTTCTGTTTCTCATCATGTTGTAGCATGAAGTATGCCTTACTCAGGGAAGGGAGTGAAGGCATCATAAGAATGTTGCTTTTGCAGGTAGAATAAGACTCATTCAGACCACTGAGGAATTGATAGATTTTTTTCTCTTCAATGAATTTGGGGAGAGCACCGCAGGAACAAACAAGACCAACATAAGTTGTATAAGCTCATCCCAAAGACCTTGGAAAGTATGACTAATTTCCCTTTCAATTTGAATATACTTAAAACTATTGGAAGTACCAAATCTCACATTAATGTTAGTCCATATATACTTAGCAGTATCAAAACACATTACACTATTGGTTATATCCCTAGACAAAGAGTTTGTTATCCATGCAATGATCATGTCATTATACCTTTCCCAAAAATGATAGTAAGGAGAGTTAAATCGTGGTTTGGATATCCTACCAGTGATGAGACCTAACTTGTTTTTGGCAGAGAGGGTAGTAAGCATTTTTTTGCATCAAATAACAAAGTCATTGCCATCAAAGGGAGGGGACACCAAGTGAGCACCTGGACTGTCCGAGGGATGTATATAGAAAGGATGAGAAGGAGGTATAGTAAAATCATCAAAACCATCAGTTGTAGTTGACGAACTCACTTCAGGACTACCCATTTCTAAACCCTAGTTAGGTCAATTTTGTACAGAAAAAAAAAAGCATAAAATTAGTATCTACCAACACTTCAACCCAAATTGAGTAATGAAAGGATATTACCATCCTTTTGCAACCTAAAGAAGAAAGGCCTTTAATTTACCAGGAAAAAAAAGCACTGCAACCTTTGATACCACCAGTAGAATCAAAAATTGGGAATGAACATACTCCGCTGAATCCAATCACAATTTTTACCAAAGAAATAGCTCGCAATCTCTGAAATCATCTAACATTCGCCAGTTATACCCAAATCGACCAAAATCGAAGAAAAACCCTGAGATTTTCCAGCAACGAAAACTTCAAACGAAAAGGAACTAGAGAAATAGGCACCGTTAGTGGATATGTGGAGTCATAAACGGTCAATGATAGGATCTGATACCATGTTAATCTATCGATTCTCAGTATAAAGAGGGAGAGAAAGAGAAGAATAAAATATCTGAGAAGAGGAAAGTGAATTTCTTATTAACTGTTCTGTCCAGAATGTTTGAGTATATACAAATGAATTACTAAAATAAAAATGGGCCGAATATACATAAAGACCCAAAACTAAGTATAAAACTATGAGTCCCAATAGTTAATACTCTTAGCTATTGTCAAGAGGTCCAGTATTGTCAATACACTTTAACACCCAAAGTTAGCAGAAGCTTAATCGATCAAGTTTAAACGAGGAAATATTAGAAATAAATGAGACTAGCAAAGAGTTCATGATTTTTTTTTATTAAAAAAACAAAACTCAAAATGAAGAAAACTAAGCGCAAATCCAATTATCCGTGTTGTTTCAAGAGGAACGATCTGATGTAGCAGGAAATCAGATCCTATTCCAAAGGAAAGGGCAGCAGATAGTGAACTGATGCTTCGAAGAAAAAAGATATATTTTCCTGTCCTAAGTTGGACCGATCGCCGATCAAGTTTCTATTTTTTATAATTTTGTTTAAATTATATGTGTATTTTAATATACATTAAACATAATTACTCATATAAAGAATCTCAATCGATTAAAATGAAATTATTTTCATTCCCACTTACGATTTGAATAGAAAAAACACCCTCATGTATTATTTTTACAAATTTACTGAATTATTTTCTATTGATCTCCTGTGAAAAATGAAATAATATAGCTAAAATTATATCTGTAACAAATTACAAAATTAAATCTCCATCAATTCGCTACACGCCTTAATTTTAAATTAGTTCGAACTAACCATAGAATAATCTCTTACCACATTTCAATACTAAATATTTCCACTTCTAAGTCAAAATTGAGTATTCCAAAATTAGATGTCTTGTTCAGCAGTACAAGATCCAATAAAATAACTGTCTCTTGTGATGCAAACTGGGCTTCTTACCCAAATACAAGAAGATCAGTTTCAGGGTTCCTAATAAAGTATGGGTATTCATTATTACCATGGAAGTCCAAGAAATAAAGCACCGTTTTAAAAAAGCTTAGCAGAGGCAAAGTACAGAAGCATGGCAAGTCCTGATTTGAATGTGGGAGTGGAAAAGCAACAAAGGCTTCCATCACATCTCAGCTCCAATTACTCGAAACCAAAATTGGCTGGAGAAACGGAGATTCAAAAATGTAGATTCGTCATTATGGAATTCGGAGCAAAGACTGGTCTGGGCTCCGGAATATTGCAACCAATAAATCGCAATTCACTTATGCGGCTTCAATTGAGAAATGCATACTCAAATGCGATATGTACATCGCAATTATCTAATGCGGCTTATAACTCGAAATTCTCAACGATACATATAAATCGTAATTGTTAAATGCGACATATAACTCGCAATCGTCAAGTCCAAACGTAACAGTCAAATGCTTTATAAATAAATGCAACTTTAGTCTCATATCTACTTCGTATCATTTGTATGATTTTCGTATTTTATAGTTCTCTGATGCATAAAATTCAATATGAAAATAAGATATATAGCTTAATTGATCATGACTTTTGAAATAAAAGAACAAAGAGATTAAAGTATTTAAACAACACTTGCTAAAAAATTAATCATACACGTCTGGGTTGAAGTTCTTAGCTCTATAGAACTTGATGATGATCATTGATAATTAGGCAAATACAAATGAAAGTACCATGAATGGAGTCTTTACTTCTCCTCTTTGTGCAAAAAAAAAATTGCTTACAATTAGCTAAAAATACGTTTGGCCAGTGAATTGTTCAAAACAATTTTTTTTCCAAATTGAGAAGCCAATGTCATAGTCTTTGCCTTATTTTTAACTGCCTTATCAATAAAAATGAATTATACTAGTTTAGGTTGATGTAATTAACTTTCTTAATCTAAGTTTACCTGATTAAAATAAGTATTATTGAAAAATAGAGAGGTTAGGGGGATTAGAAGCTATTGTTTGCTGCTTATTGTCTATTTCGTGAGCCTTTCGATCACTTTTCAGCATTGTGATTCTTTGTCCACCGAAAGAGGCGGAATCAGAATTTGAAATTTATTTGTTTGAAATTTTAATTTGTTTAAGTTTTTGAGTTCTAAATTAATAATTTGTACATATTCAATAAGTTTCTTAAGACAAATATAAGATTTGATATAAAGCTACTAGGTTCGGCCGAACCTGTAACATGTGTTCTACCTACGCCTTCTCCACCAATGAATAAAAATATTCTGGTTTTCCATTCTTCGTTAAAATTAGATGACTTGATGAATTGACCTTATTTTGAAATATGTGTTGGAAATAGGATATTGGAGTGGATACATACTTTATCTATCTATAATTTTGAATTTGTTTGCTTATGAATAATCATATCTTATTGATCTTTAAGCTGTAGCTATCTGTATACGGTCAAAATCGGGTTCGACTATTTTATGATTAATCGAGATCAGTGTGTGACAAGCCAAGATTCGACCCTGTATCATACCGGACCGTGACATGAAGTTAGATTGCCAAGCTAGTGACTCAGGGACCGATCGAGATCGAGATCAGCCAAGATCAAGACTGAGCAAGATCGAGGGAAGCATGCCCATCCAAATAATGGAAGGCCGAGATATCCGCAATCGGGCGAGGAGCACGGCGGAAATCTCGGCACGTATCAAGGAAAGACCGATCAATCAGCTAATCATAAGATTTCTTACCGTATTTAGGATTGTATTAAGGGTAGGACTTCCCTACTATATAAAGGGGTCTGATCATTTGTAAAACACATCATATTCACGTCACACAAAGCAATATACCATCTTCTTAAGCTCTCTATACTCTGTTATCTGTTCATACTCTCCAGTAAGATACTTGTTTGATTCGAAGGCGACCTAGCTCGAGGATCAAAGCTATACATCTCTTTTGGTTTGCTTTATTTCTATTTGCAGTTAATTTCAATAACAATATTGCATTTTTCTCAGTTTGTGCCAAGTGAAATCACGTGTCCTTAAAATCACAGTATAAATTCAGTTGTTATCCGTTTTTAGGGTAAATAATTTGGCGTCCACCATGAGACTAAGGATAATAGTGATTGCCTGGTACAGATTTTCATAACATGCTCTATTTTACACTTGTTCCTTGAAGTTTCTTTGATTACAGGATTAAAAGATGTCAAACTTTCAATCAGCACATCAACACATTGACAATGATCTCAGCCACCACAACAAAAATTGAACATTGCACTAGGAAACATTATACCCCCCGCTGGCCTCGATGGAATTCTGGTTGTTGATCTAATCGACATCAGTTTGCATGTAGCCATCAATGGAAATTTGGCCGTCGATCCCAAAAGCAGCGTTCGCGGTGGTACCCCGATCAGCTACTCAAAGCGCACGTGGTGCTGAAGATGGTAGGAGCAGACTGCGGGTGATCTTCAAAATGTTGCAAGCCCAACGGGCAGCGATAGCCCAGCTCCAAAATCAGAACTACGGGCCGAACAGGGTCAAACTCGAGCCATCCCAGGAAGTTGTACATAGGGTCAAATTAGCTTCGAGAAAATCAAATGAGAAGGAATCAGAGACCAGTCCTGCTATCATAAAGATGCTCGAATAATTGAAAAAGCAAATCGAGATAGGGGAAAAGAAGATCGAGGAAAACGATAAGAAGATGGAAACCTATAACTCCAGGGTCGACCAAATCTCGGGGGCACCACTCATATTGAAAGGACTGGATTCCAAAAAGTTTGTACAAAAACCTTTCTCCCCAAGTGCGGCTCTGAAGCCAATCCCCAAGAAGTTCTGTATGCCCGAGATTCCTAAGTATAACTGGACGACTGATCCGAACGAACATGTCACCTCGTACACGTGTGCTATCAAAGGAAATGACTTGGAAGATGACGAGATCGAATCTGTCTTGCTGAAAAAATTCGGGGAGACTCTATCGAAGGGTGCTATGATCTGGTATCATAATCTACCGCCTCATTCTATTGAATCGTTTGTTGTTCTTTCAGATTCTTTTATAAAGGCTCACGTCGGGGCCATAAAGGTCGCAACGAGGAAATCGGACCTTTTCAAGGTAAGGCAGAAGGAAAATGAGATGCTCAGGGAATTCGTATCTAAAGTCCTAATAGAACGAATGGATTTACCACCGGTCATTGACGATTGGGCTATTCAAGTTTTCACTCAAGGTCTCAACATTCGAAGTTCTGTAGCTTCACAGCAGTTGAAGCAAAATTGATCGAATACCCCGTTTCCACTTGGGCCAATGTACACAATCGGTATCAGTCGAAGATCAGGGTCGAGGATGATCAATTAGGGGCTCCCTCTGGGCCCGTTTATCCTAACAGGCCCGTAGATAGAATCAAAAGGTATATTAACCAAGAACCAAGGTCTAATAGAGATCGATATCAATCGTATAATGGGGACCATAGAGGTAGAAAATCTAGGCAAATTCTGCACGGAATGAGAGGAGAAATGATTCAGGTCAAGGTTCACGGGGACTTATGAGCAAGAGTAGTTTCGACAGGGATGTCGGGCCCTAAGAAGTACCACGACTATCAGAGTATAACTTCAACGTTGATGCATTCAGCATCGTATCAGCCATCGGACGTATCAAAGGTACTAGATGGCCTTGACCTCTGCAGACCGATCCAGCCTAGAGAAATCCCAACCAAATATGAAAGTGTCATGGCACTCATGGACATAGAACAGAAGATTGCAGACAACTAAGGGAGGAAGTAGCTTGGTTGTTCAACGAGGGGCACCTTCGGGAATTCTTAAACGATCGGGCCAAGAATCACTTCAAAAATAGAGAATCAAATAGACAGAACTAGCAAGAAGAGTCACAACACGTGATTCGCATGATCGTTGTAGGGGTCGATATTCCTCAAGGACCGGTGTTAAAACGTACCAAGGTGCTGGTCACAAGGGAGAAGCGAACTCAGGATTACGTACCAGAAGGAACCTTGTCTTTCAATGACGAGGATGCAGAAGGGATCGTACAACCCCATAACGACGCACTGGTAATATTTGTACTTATGAATAAGACTAGAGCTAAAAGTGTTTTAATTGATCCAGGTAGCTCAGCCAACATCATTCAATCGAGGGTCGTAGAACAGCTTAGCCTACAGGATCAGGTTGTGTCCGCGGCCCGAGTGCTAAATGGCTTCAACATGGCATGTGAAATCACCAAGGAGAAATAATTTTACCATTAAATGTGGCTGGGACCGTCCAAGAAACGAAGTTCCATGTGATTGAGGGCGATATGAGATATAATGCCCTACTCGGAAGGTCGTGGATCCACAACATGAGGGCAGTGCTTTTGACCCTTCACCGGGTTCTAAAGTTCCCGACCCAAAGGGAGTCAAAATAGTCTATGGGGAGCAATCCATCGCAAAGGAAATGTTTTCCGTCGATGAAGTAATACCGATATCGGCACTCTCATTAACAAAAGGGTCAAATTCTAATGGAAAATAGGAAGTCAAATAGCAACCACAGACACCGGCCTCAACCCAAACAGAGAAGCAGGGGACTGACGAGGATGATGACTATGGGGTTCCTCGATCTTTCATAGTCCCCGGTGATTCTGATGCCACAAAATCAATGGTCGAAGAGCTAGAACAAATCATACTAATCGAACATCTGCCCGGTCGAAAGGTGTACCTGGGCACGGGTTTAACTCCCGAGCTCAGGAAAAAACTTATTCAATTTCTTATAACTAATATGGATTGTTTTGCTTGGTCCCATCTCGACATGACAAGGATCCCACCGGAGATCACTACTCATAGACTAAGCTTGCACCCGAAGTTTCGCCCGGTAAAACAAAAAAGGAGACCTCATTCTGAGGTCAAACACAATTTTCATCAAAGATGAGGTAACAAAACTTCTCAAAATAGGGTCTATTCGGGAAGTAAAATATCCTGAATGGTTAGTGAATGTAGTAGTAGTCCCTAAGAAGGGAAACAAGCTTAGGATATGTGTATACTACAAAGACCTAATTAAAGCATGCCCTAAGGAGTCTTTTCCTTTGCCTAACATCGATCACACGATCGATGCCACAGCTGCCAACGAGACCCTCAATTTTCTTAATGCTAATTACGGGTACAACCAAATACAAATAAACCCGGAAGACTAGCAAAAAACTTTGTTCGTCACTAAGTATGGTACCTACTACTATAATGTAATGCCATTCGGACTAAAAAATGCTGGTACAACCTATCAACGCCTAGTAAACCGAATGTTCGAAGAACAAATAGGGAAATCTATGGAAGTTTATATTGACGACATGCTAGTTAAGTCCCTGCGAGCAGAGGACCATTTGATGTATTTGTAGGAACTTTCAGTATATTAAAGAAATACAACATAAAGCTCAACCTAGAGAAATGTGCATTCGGGGTCGGGTCTAGCAAGTTTCTCGGATTCATAATGTTGAATCGGGGAATAGAGATCAACCTCGATAAAATCAAAGCAATAGAGGATATCGCGGTAGTGGATAATGTGAAGGTTGTAAAAAGGTTAACCAAGCGCATTGCAGCCCTGAGTCGATTCATCTCGAGATCGTCCGATAGAAGTCATCGATTCTTCTCGTTGCTGAAAAAGAAGAATAACTTCACATGGACCACAGAATGTCAACGAGCTTTAGAGAAACTTAAGAGATACTTGTCGAGCCCACCGCTGCTTCACACGCTGAGGGAAGATGAACAAATTTACTTATATCTAGCAGTATCGAAGGTAGTGGTAAGTGGAGTCCTAGTCCAAAAAGAACAAGGTACGTAATTCCCTATCTATTATGTTAGTCGTGCCCTTGGTGAGCCTGAAACTAGGTATCCCATCTAGAAATATTAGTGCTCGCTTTGATCAGTGCCTCTAAAAAACTAAAACCATACTTTTAATATCACCTCATGTGTGTTGTAACAACTTACCGTCTTTGAAATATTTTGCATAAGCCCGAGCTTTCAGTACGATTGGTCAAATGGGCCATAGAAATCAGCAGGTATGATATTGAATATAGACCTCGAACAACCATCAAGTCTTAAATCTTGACAGACTTCGTGGCTGACTTCACGCTGGACCTAGTACCCGAGGTTGAAAAAGAATTGTTAGTCAGCTCAGGTACATTTTCGGGAATTTGGACCCTCTTTACGGACGGTGCTTCAAACGTAAAGAGGTTCGTACTCGGCATCGTGCTAAAACCACCCACAATTAATGTGGTCAGACAATCTATTAGAACTGTAAAATTGACTAACAATGAGGCCGAATACGAGGACATGATTGCAGGTCTCGAACTAGCCAAAGGCTTGGGAGCAGAGGTGATAGAAGCCAAATGTGACTCCCTTATTGTTGTGAATTATGTTAACGGAACCTTTGAAGTTTCAAAGGAATGAATGCAAAGATACCTACAAGTAACTCTTTACTGATTTAAGGAATGAACTTTGCAACATGTGCCTCGGGATCAAAATAGTGAGGTCGATGCCCTCCCAAACCTAGGCTCATCGGTTGAAGACAACGAACTCAATTCGGTGGTTGTCGTACAACTCATAAGGTTAGTGGTCGAAGAAGGCCATGCCAAGATAAACTCCACGAGCTTGACCTATGATTGGAGAAACAAATACATAGAATATTTGAAGAACGGAAAACTTCCCTCAGATCCAAAGGAATCGCGGGCTGCCTTTAGCATGTCCGAAGATTGAACCTTACTCAGAAGGATGTTCGATAGTCCGTTAGCAATATGCCTGGGTCGGGGAGATACCAAGTATGTTTTAAGGTAAGTCCACGAAGGCACATGTGGGAACCACTCAGGCACCGAATCACTGATTCGAAAGGTAATCAGAGCCGGTTATTACTGGGTTGATATGGAAAAAGATGCGAAAGAGTTTATTCAAAAATATGATAAATGTGAAAGACATGCTCCGATGATTCATCAACCCGAGAACCAGCTACATTTGGTTTTATCCCCATGGTCGCTCATGAAGTAGGGGATGGACATTATCGACCCTCTTCCATTGGTACCAAGTAAGGCTCAATTTGTTTTATTTATAACTGACTATTTCTCTAAGTGAGTTGAAGCACAGGCCTACCAGAAGATCTGGGAGAAAGAAGTCATCAACTTCATTTGAGACCACATTGTATGTCGATTCGGAATACTATCTAAAATTGTAAGTGACAACGGAAGACAGTTTATTGGCAGCAAGGTGAACAAATTTCTCGAAGAACTTAAGATCAAAAACATCTTATCAACACCTTATCACCTTAGTAGGATTGGACAAGCCGAATCAACCAACAAAACCATAATACAAAACCTCAAGAAAAGGTTGACTGACACCAAAGGAAAATGGAGAGAAATCCTGCCCGAAGTCCTTTGGGCATATCGTACAGCTTCGAAGTCCAGTAGCGGGGCCACCTCGTTCTTTTTGGTTTATGGTGCTGAAGCTTTAATATCGGTCGAAGTCGGAGAGCCAGCAGCATATTTCAATATGCGACGAAGGAATCGAATGATGAGGCCATGAATACGAGCCTAGAATTATTAGATGAACGATGTGAATCTGCCTTTGTTAGATTGGCTGCCCAGAAACAATGGATCGAATTGAAGTGCCAACCTTCGATATTTTAATATCGGGAACTTGGTACTAAGGAAGGTCACGTTATAACAACAACAACAACAACCCAGTGTAATCCCATAAGTGGGGTCTGGGGAGGGTAATATGTACGCAGACCTTACCTCTATCCCGAGGGGCAGAGAGGCTGTTTCCAGGAGACCCTCAACTCAAAGAGGCAACAAGAGACACTATATTAGTACTATCAATAGACTCATAATAAAATACCATAAAATCCATGAACACCTGAAACCCAAATGAAGGGAAATTGGGTTCGAACTGGGAAGGGTCGTACCAAATTCTTGAGATCACAAGGAAAGGATCCTATAAGCTCGGAACGATAGACGAAGAACAGCTACCGAACAATTGGAACCTAACTCATCTCAAACGATATTACTGCTGAGCTACGACCCCATTTCAATTCTTTTTATTTTTTTACTATCACTTGCAGGTTATCGACAATGAGCGACATGAAGCCTTTAGGTCTGAAAGCACGCGCTGCACTCTTTTTTCCTTGAATCGTTTTTGTCCCAATTGGATTTTTCAGCAAGTTTTAAACGAGGCAACAATGGTTCATGCTAACTTAGAATTGAAGGTCGATCACAAATCCGTATCAAAGACTGTGTTTATAGTATCCAAGATTTCTCTACAATCAACCTTGAATACTAGGGGGATTACCCTCGGATATTGAATTGTTCTAGCAAGGAAATTATTTCGAAATGGAAGGGTCTCAATAGGTAGTATTTATTGTAAGGGCCAAATGGTCAAAAACCAACTGTGCCCACATAGATTGCTCAAACCCTGACATAAAACATGTACGCATGTGTGACTATTTTTAACAAGAATAAAGAGAAGTACTTTCCTTGCAGATATCTTATGCCTTGGAAAAATTTCCATTTTACAATCTCATAAGAAAATGGGCTCAAGGGTCTATTATAACCAGAGTTTGATTAATCACTCCCACACTCGGGGACTGCCGTCCGAAAAATGAAAATCAAACAGATCTAACTATTGAGCTTCTGGGACAAAAGACCTAACAAGCAACTCCCCGATTTCTAAAGGCCATGGCTACCGCACTCGGGGACTGTTATCTCGGGCAAGCCCAGATAAAATATAATGAGAAAATTAGCCTAATGGGCAGATCCCGAACTAAAAGGATACGGCCAAATTAACACAGTCTGGAGATGTCCAAAACCTGTAACAAAAATAGGCCTTCAAAAAAGAAAAAAAATTCTTTCACAACCGGTTCTAAAAGTCTACCTGATAAGTAGGGATTTTGACTACTTATTTGCACTCTTTTACTTTCGTTTTAGCTCAAAATTGCTTAAAGGTATTCCCGAAAACTAATAAAATATGCTTTCTTACAGGAGTGTTGGAATATGAGCCAAAAAATGAAAATCAACTCAAGAAGGAGTAATTTTGGACAAGGACCAAAATAAGGCTAAAAGGGAAAAATGCGGACCGCACAATACTGTGTGCAGCCGCAGAACATGAGGCAACCTCTGACAGAATTCCCATGAAAAGTGCGGACCGCCAGAAGATGAGGTTCCGAGAGATGGATTTTAGGGCCATGAAGAAGTGCGGACCGCACCATTATTGTGCGGTCGCAGAATCAAGAACGTGGCCGCACTCAGAAATGTGTGATTGGCAGAAGTCCCCCATGTCAAAGCCCAAGGTTAAGAAATGCGGACCGTACCATTATTATTCAGCTACAGAATCAAGAGTCCGGCTGCACTCAAAAATATGCGGTCCGCATAAGTTGAAGAAGTGCGGCCGTAACCAAAATTGTGCGGCCGCAGAAGTCCTACCTGTCGAGCCAAGTCTCAATGTGCGGACCGCACATATAATTGTGCGGCCGCACAACCTCCATATAGGAAATTTTGTTCGATAGTTTTAGCTGGGTATAAATAGATCTTTTTATCATTTTTAGGTTAAGTTTGGTGCACCTGAGAATAGAGAGCCGTTTTTCTTTACTGTGTTGGGTAACTTTGTCATAGTTTAACCTTTTAACATTAGATTTTCTTCCCTTAATCATCTATAATGAATTTTATCTTAGTTTCTCATTTAATTTCTTCATTTTCCATGAGTAGCTAAATTCTTATGTAGGGTTGTAACCAAATCCTAGTATGGGTACTTAAAGGGTGATTTATTTAGGGCTTATTTATGATTGGGTATATGATATTTAGCCTAGTTCTTGCTTGAATTTGAGAATTAGTTGCAAACATTGATTCATGCCTAATTGACTTAGTCTCTACTTGAGAAAGAGAGACTAAGTCTAGGAAAACTTGGCTAACAAGAAATTGAGATGAACTCAAGAAATTGATAGTCCCAATTAAAGGGTCGAGCCTAGAGATAGTAAGACCCGACTTGAGCATCTATCACTTATTTCGTGAAATACCCATTTGGACTTAAGAAAGCCAAATTGGGCAAAATCACTCAAACTACCAAGAGGTATAGAGTGAGTAATCACGTGTGATTGCTATATTATATCCCGATCAACCAAACATGACCTAAAGCTCTCAATCTGTTAGGTAACCATCTAGGACAACCCTAGATATTTTATAACCTGAAAAACAACAATACCAAAAGCATTGTCTCTTAGATTTTCAATTACAAGCATTAGCATACAAACTAGAAGTAGAAAAGAAACAATTGAATATGCGGAAGTGCACTCTTGGGTACGTCATACACTAGACTAGGTATATACCTTACCCCACATAAAGCTCTCTGTGAAATCTACTCCGACTCGCGTTGGGTATTTATAATTGCATCGAACACCTCACAATCCCAATTAGTGGTGTGAGTTTGGGCGACATCAATTTTTGGCATCGTTGCCAGGGAGCTTAAAACAGATTTAGCTATATATTTGGTTTTGGGTTTAATTAGTCTTCTTTTCCTTCTGGGTTACTAATCTTTTTGTGAAACAATTGTAGGTGATAAAATGGCTCTCAACAACAATGATCATCTTGGAAACATGCCATTGGGCGATGACGGGGATGATGATCAAGTTCATGAGGTTCCTCTTGAACCTCAAAAAAATAGACGAGGCCCCCCGCCTCAAGAAAACGTTCTCGCTCCTCCCCATCTTCTCTAAGAGCGGCAGCACACTAGGTGTTGTCGAATGAAGGATGCGCAAGTGCCATAGTCCCGCCTTGCATTAGGGAGGGAAAATTTCAAATCACAAATGTCATGCTTACACTATTGGAACAACAGGGATTCTTCATCGAGGCTCCAAGTCAAAATGCATACAAGCATTGGAAAGGGTTTGTTGACACTTGTGGGGGGAGTAAACAAACCAACATCTCTAAGATTGCTTTGCGGTTGAGGTTATTCCCTTTCTCTCTTCGAGGGAAGGCCTTGGATTGGTTAGAGATGTTTCCAAATCATTCTATTCATATAAGGGATGAATTGGCCGAGAAATTCATTTCCAAGTTCTTTTCGCCCGGGCAAAAGGCAACTCTTAGGGATTAGATTCTAGCTTTCAAACAAGAACCCAATGAGCCTTTTCATGAGATATAGGAAAGGTATCGTACTATGGTGAAAGAGTGCCCGGACAATGACATGATGGAGGCTATGATTCAACAAACTTTTTATAGGGGGATCAATACTACCAATCAATGCATGGTCAACCAACTTGCTGGTGGAAATTTCAGGACAACACCGTATGCGGAAGCTTGTGAGATTCTTCATGAGATGGCATATACTTCATCGGTATGGAAAAGTAGAGCAAATGTTCCTCAAGGCGATCCAAATGTGATTCACTTGCAAAAGGAATTACATGATTATGGGTAAGCAATTGCCGAGTTGACCACCACAATAAATCGACTAGCCAAATCTAGACTTCAACAAGTGCAAGGTACCAAGCAAGTAAATGCAATGGAAGGAGTTAGTATTATGGTAAACAAGAGAAGGCAAAGTGGTCCTCAAGTGCAAAACCAGGTTGAAAATTCTGAGCAAGATGATAGTGGATTTAATCAAGATGGACAATACAATAAGCAAGAGAAGGAAGTACAATATGTGAAAAACTTCCAAGCTAAAAGAAACAACAATCAAGGCTAAAGTCAACAACAATGGCGACCACAAGAAAATCAAGGAAATTGGAATTCAAACAATCAGGGTGGTTGGAACAATCAAAACAACCAAGGGAATTGGAACAATCAAAGCAATCAAGGAAATTGGAATGGTCAAAATAACCAAGGTAATTGGAGTGGCAATAATCAAGGCTATTGGGGAGGTAACAACCAAGGAGGGTAGAACAACAGCAAAAACAATCGGGGGTTGGGTTTTCAAAGGCCCCTGATGTTTCAACAACCGAACAATCCACCTCCTTATCCTTCCCAAGGTACGAGTTATTCCAACAATGAGATGGGATGAATAGAGAACATGATCAAACAAATGATCTAGAAGAATGCCGACTTTGATGCTCAACTAGCCTCTCATAACACTTCAATACGCAATTTGGAAGTTCAATTAAGCCAAATCTCGCAAGCTTTGAACACTCATCCTAATGGAGCACTACCAAGCGATACGGTGGTGAACCCAAAGGATGGGAACAACACGAGACATGCCATGGCCGTGACTACAAGGAGTGGAAAAGGTGGGGATGCAACCACCTCAAGTCAAAAGAAAATTGTGGATGAGGAAGAATTGTTACAAGAAGATGATACTCCAAGCAATGAAGTGCAAACAAATGATAAGGTGAGAATCGATATTGAAGACAATTTGGAGGAGACATAAGAAGAAGTGAACCCGTCTCGGGAGCACATAGTTGACATACTTGAACCGGTAGTTCCAAAGGCTAAGGCACCAATTCCAAGGCCTCATCCTCCCTATCCTCAAAGGATTGCCAAGAAAAATGGCGAGAACCAATTTAAAAAGTTCATTGACATGATGAAGAGTTTGTTTATTAATGTGCCGTTAGTTGAGGCCTTGGAACAAATGTTGGGATATGCAAAGTTTATGAAGGACTTGGTGACCAAGAAGAGGCCGATGAATTGTGAGATGATAAATATGACACATCAAGTGAGTGCAATTGTGCACTCAATGGCTCCTAAATTGGAATATCCGGGAGATTTCACAATCCCATGTATTGGAAGTGCCGAATTTTCCAAAGCTTTATGTGATCTTAGAGTGAGTAACAACTTGATTACCTATTCGGTGTTCAAAATTTTGGGGATTGGGCAACCAAGACCCATATCCATGAGGTTGTAAATGGCGGATCGTACAATGAAGAGACCTTTGGGTATTATTGATGATGTGTTGGTTCATGTTGACAAGTTAATCATCCCGGCGGACTTTGTGATTCTTGATTGTGAAGTGGACTATGAGGTGCCTATTATTTTGGGTAGACCTTTCCTTGATACGGGGAAAACTCTTGTTGATGTGGAAGCCGGTGAGCTCACTTTCTGGGTGGGTGATGACAAGGTGGTATTCCATGTGTGCAAATCTATGAGGCAACCGAATAGCAATGAAGTTTGTTCGTTCATGGATTTAGTGACCGGTGTGATTATTGATGATGCTAATGCCACAATGAATGTTAAGGATAATTTGGAAGCCGTTTTACTCAACCTTGATAACGATGAGGAGAAAGGAGGCTATGTGGAATGTGTGAATGCATTGCAAAAAATGGGGTCATACACTTATGAACCCCACAAGTTATCCTTGGATCTTGAAAACCGAAAGTTTCCTACAACAAATCCCTCAATTGAGGAGCCTCCCACTTTGGAGTTAAATCCATTGCCTCCACATCTCGGGTATGAATTCTTTGGCCCTTCGTTAACTTTACCGATTATATGAATTCCTTGGCCCTTCTTCTACTTTACTGGTTATTCTTTCCTTGAGTTTGACTAACATGCACGTAGAGTCCACATTGGAGGTGCTACAAAGGAGTAAAAGATCAATTGGATAGACATTGGCAGATATCTGAGGCGTAAGCCCCGCCTTTTGCATGCACAATATTATTTTGGAAGAGAGTGTCAAACCCTCCATTGAACATCAAAGAAGGCTAAATAAAGCAATGAAAGAGGTGGTCAAGAAGTATAGAATCAAGTGGTTGGATGCCGGGGTTGTTTACCCCATTTCCGATAGTTCGTGGACTTCTCCGGTGCAATGTGTCCCAAAGAAAGGGGGCATGACTGTGGTTACCAATGACAAGAACGGGTTGATTCCTACAAGAACGGTGACCATATGGAGAGTGTGTATGGACTATCACAAGCTCAACAAAGTCACAAAAAAAGATCATTTTCCACTTCCATTCCTTGATCAAATGCTTGATAGGTTGGCCGGTCGTGCTTTCTATTGTTTCCTCAATGGATATTCCAGCTACAATCAAATTCTTATTGCTCCAGAAGATCAATAGAAAACTACTTTCACATGTCCTTATGGTACTTTCTCATTCTCAAGGATGCCATTTGGGTTATGCAATGCATTAGCGATTTTTCAAAGGTGTATGAGGCAATCTTTACGGACATGGTGGAAGATATTATTTAAGTCTTCATGGATAATATTTGCGTGGTTGGGAATTCTTTTGATGATTGTTTGAATAATTTGGATAAGGTCTTCACAAGATGTGAGGAAACGAACTTGGTGTTGAATTGGGAGAAATGTCACTTCATGGTCGAGGAAGGCATAATCCTCAACCACAAAATTTCAAAGCATGGTATTGAGGTTGATAAGGAAAAAATTGAGGTGATCTCCAAACTCCCTCTCCCTACATCTGTGAAGGGATTGAGGAGCTTCTTCGGTCATGTGGGGTTCTATCGCCGATTCATCAAGGATTTTTCCAAAGTGGTGAACCCCTTGTGTAAGCTTTTGGAGAAGGATGCCAAATTCCATTTCAATGAGAATTGTATGAAGGCATTCGGATTGCTCAAGTTCAAGTTGACTACCACTCCTATTATCACCACACCGGATTGGAGGTTACCTTTTGAGCTCATGTGTGATGCAAGTGATGTGGCGGTTGGAGCGGTGGGGCAATGTATCAACAAAATCTTCCATCCGGTCTACTATGCTAGTAAGATCATGAATGATGCCTAAGTCAATTACACAGTGACTGAAAAAAAACTACTTGCTATTGTATTTGCTATGGAGAAGTTCCGCCCGTACATGATGGGTATAAAGGTGATTATCCACACCGATAATGAGTCTCTTTGATACTTAATGAGCAAGAAAGATTCAAAGGCGAGGTTAATGTGGTGGGTGCTTCTATTGCAAGAGTTTGATCTAGAGATCCAAGACCGTAGAGGTAGTGAAAATCAAGTGGCGGACCACTTGTTTCGATTGGAGGAGGAGGGGAGGCCACATGATGGCCTAGAGATCAATGATTCCTTCTCCGACGAGCAGCTTCTAGACATTTCAATGACAAGGATGCCATGATTTACCGACTTAGCAAATTATCTTATGAGTGACATTGTACCGAATGAGTTCTCTTCAAACCAAAGGAAGAAGATCAAACGGGATTGCCTTGACTATTATTGGGATGAACCGTATCTTTTCCAAATATGTACTGATGGTGTGATCTCACGATGTGTGATGAAGGAAGGAAAAGTGAAAATTCTTGAGGCTTGCCACTCTTCATCGTATTGTGGTCACCATGGTGGAGCTAGAACGGCAACAAAAGTGTTGAGTTGTGGATTCTATTGCCCTACTCTATACAAGGATGGTAGTGATCTAGTCAAGCATTGTCATGAATGTCAAAGGGCCGGTGGGATTTCTAAGAAGAATGAGATTCCCCTCACCACCATCTTGGAAATTGACATCTTTGATGAGTGGGTCATTGATTTCATGGGACCGTTCGTGAGCTCTTGTGGGAAGGATCGCATTTTTGCAACATGGATTTTGATACCTTACTCACAAAGTATGGTGTCACTCACAAAGTATCGACCCATTACCATCCTCAAGCAAGAAGACAAGTTTAAGTCTCCAACCGGAGATCAAGAGTATTTTGTCAAAGAATGTGAATGCCAACCGGACAGATTGGTCAAGAAAACTCGATGATGTTCTTTGGGCTTATAAGACGGCCTACAAAACACCGATTGGGATGTCTCCATATTGACTGGTGTTTGGGAAGGCGTGTCATCTTCTAGTGGAACTTGAGCATAAGGTCATGTGGGCATTGAATAAGCTTAATCTTGAGTGGGAAGTCGCCGCCAACTTAAGGGTGGCACAATTGAATGAGCTTGATGAATTCCAGTATCGGGCCTACACAAGCTCGTCCCTATACAAGGAGAAGAGAAGTACCTCCATGACAAGTACATCCATAACAAGGAGTTTAAACAAGGTGATCTTGTGTTATAGTTCAATTCTCGGTTATGGATGTTTCTGGGCAAGTTGAAGTTTAAATGGAGTGGCCCATTTGAAGTGGTGAATATAAACCCTTTTGGTGCTTTGGACTTGAAAAATAAGAATGATGAAGTGTTTATAGTCAATGGGCACCGGGTGAAACACTATCTTGGTAAAGTTGATGATGGCCACGTCATAGCAGTTCTTCATTTCAAATGATTGGTAATCTGCGTCGTGTCGTGATGTTAAATCAGACGCTTCATGGGAGGCAACCCATGTGTCTTTTTTCTTTTTTTGTTTTCTTCTTCATTGGATTGGCTTTGTTTTGTGCTAACTAGTTTTGAAGTGTATGCAGGGAATGGGTGTGCATTGCAGAGACTGTGAAATAAAAATTGGCTAAGTGTTGAGAAAGTGCAGATCGCACATTAATTGTACGGATCGTGCAATCCTGAAGGCAACTGTAGAAATCACTCTACGGCCGCACATATTTGTGTGTGGTCGCACCAGTGGAAGACCAAAATTGCAAGTTCTCTGAAGTTGGTCCCTCAAATTTCCAAGACAATCTGCAGCCGCACACAAAATTGTGCGATCCTCACAAATTCTTTGACCGCACTCACTTTCGTGCGGACAGCAGAGTTTCTTCCAATTCTAGGTAAAGAGTGCGGACCGCACTCAAAATTATGTGTCCGCACTCAACTTAAAATTGTGGTGACTTGGTCAACCTATAAATAGGATCTCAATGCACAATTCATAACTTTACACACTCTGAGTTTTTGAACTCTAAGCAAGCACAGTACAAATTCAATTAATTCACAATCCTCACGCATTTCATCTGTGTATCTTCTTACCTCCATCCTTCATCACTAGTATGTTCATTACATTTTTAGATTTTTCAATCTCTCTTCGTTTTTGTTCTTTTGTGTTAGGGTTATTTTTAGACCTTGCAAAATACAGAGGTACTACTGCATAATTTCAAATTGTGCGGCCACAAACACTTTTGTGTTGTTCACAGATCTTAAAGTTAGGGCAAAGTGTTGCATAAATTGTGCGGACGGCACTAAAATTATGTGGTCCACAGAAAATTGTGCGGTCCACGGAAAAGTGTATGCGACCGCACTATTGAAACATCAAAGAATTAGTAGTCTGAACCTGAGATTGTGCGGCCGCACTTAAAATTGTACAGTTCGCACAAGGCAGTCTGCAGTCGCACTCAAAATTGTGCGGTCCGCACTGCCTTTTCTGTAGTCTGTTTTCTTGCAATTGTCCTACAATTGTCATGCATGCATTTGTGTACACTGTGAACCTGAACTCTAACTGACTCCTATTGTTATGTATTTCAGACAATGGTTAGATCACGTGTAAGAGGTGATAAATCAAAAGGGAGGGATGAACCCTCCCGAGGCCGAGGAAGAGACCTCCCACTATCAGTCAAAAGAGCTATAAACAAGAAGGCAACTGTCAATAGAGTCCCTGAACCCTCAGACTCTAGTGAGTATCTCCCATCTAGGGAAGCTTTAGAGGGAAACACTGTGCAAGCACAACCCGATGCCCAATCTCAACCCAAGCAGTTTCCGGGTAGACTCCAATTGAGAGATGAATCCTCCTCCGCTGCTAGTTCTTCTGAGGGTTCATATGCCGGCAGCCAGGGTTTAGAGCCTTCCTCTACACACACTTTTCCTGCACCAATTGACTTAGATGATAACGATGATGTTCATGATAATGGTAGAGGAGGTGACACTGGGCGGCCTTGAGAGGTCAAAGAAGAAGGAATTATGGGAGGATCAGTTTGTCATCTTAACAGCCTTCAACAAATTCAAAGAGTGGTGGCCCAAAGATAACTCACACTTGAGCGACAAATTTTACTGAAGGACTTGGATAAATACAATCCAAATGTCCTTAGATAATTCTAGGAGCGCCAGAGGTGGACGTAGTTCACCCAGAGTGTTAAGGATGCCAAGGAGCACTTGGTACGAGAGTTCTATGCCAATGTGGTACACCTCAATAAGGGTACCAAAGTTACCAAAATGTGGAATTTGAAAGTTCAATTTGATCAGTGCACCCTGAACCAGTACTTGGGATTTGAGGAGTTAGAACCAGTCCAATACTTGGCAAAGCTCTCTATAGGTGATGTAGTTAGCCCTTGGCTAGCGAAGATATTAGCAGCTCTAGGACCACTACCACCGTGGATCACAGCGGGGTACCCATTGCTCGGGCCACCCTAAATTTTGAAGCAAAAGGGTGGAAAACCTTTGTGTGTAGCCGCTTAGACCCGAGCCTGAATGAAAACTATCTCCCATTCCCTGGTCAGTCTTGGTGGCATCAATCATGGCCGGGTACCCTATCAATGTGGGTGCCATCATATCGACCAATATGTCATTGGTGGTCCAAAGAGAGGAAAGTTCCTATCCATATCCCAACACACTCACAGCATACCTCACGGATCAAAAGGTGGAGTCAAGGAGTTTTGATCAAAAAGTGCAGGCTATATAGCCTTTCTCATGGTACTCCTTGCAAGGTCCGAGCAACCCAAAGTTTAAAGGTAAGGCAACTACCTTCGCTGGCCAGTCTGAGGAGCCAACGGTAGTGGTTACAGATTTAGCTGCTGAGCCTTCTACAGTTACATGTCTTCTATAGCAGCCGGTCCTTCCATCAAGACAGCTAATATGCCACCACCTTTATCTAGACCATCAGCTTTATTACCAGTGCTAGCCTCATCCACTTATCTAGTCACTGTGCTGCGAGTCTCCCAAACATTAGTGAGTCTCAAAAACTAGATGTAGACAGATACTTCAAAGATGTCTAACATATCCAATGTTGTTGCAGCACAGTCTTCTGCCCCAGAAGCATAACAGGTACATCCGTCAGTGGAGGAAACATTGTCAAAGATCTTGGAAAATCAGAAGACCATTATGGAAACTCTGGTGGTACATAGGGAAGTCATTGAGGAGTTAGGCAAACAGGTTAAGAAGATGCGGAAATCTCAGGCATCAAAGAAGTCAGTGGAAAGATCGAGCAAACAGGTGGCCAAGCTTGCATCAGCTGGAGATATTCCACTTGACCTTCTTATGGAGACAGCACCAGCAGTACCCGAGGCATCATAGACAGCAGCCGGCCAGTCTGAGGAGTCGGACCCTGCCGCCCACACCGCTGAGGAGATGCTCCACAAGTTCATCAACCCTATTGTCCCTCAGCCATGTGATGATGAGATGCAGTTCGAAGAGACCGAGGGTGTTGAGGACGCCATGCACACTGAGACCACATAGGGAGTTATCTTAACTCTCTACCCTTCCTTATTCTTATTTTTTTAAGCATTGATGACAATGCTTATTTTTATTCAGGGGGTGGTCTATTTTGGATGATTTATTATGACATTGACATTTGGCTTGTAATAATTCTAATACTCATTTTCTTCTATCTTTATTTTTTCTTTGGTTATGTATATATTCGTCCCTTTTCCTTGATGTCTATATTCATTTCCCCTCGGTTTGTATATTCATTTGTCTTACTTTCAGTAGTTTATTTTATAGCTTCTTTAGTTTGTTTTACTTAAATAGTATAACTTCTTATTTACTTTAATAGTTTCTTTTTGATTTGGTAGCTTCTTTTTATGTTTAAGTGAGCAATAAGCCTTTGATTTTCTTAATATCATAGTTCTTTCCAAATGTGGGTTTTGTGTGAACCGGGTGGCTCTTCCCAAGGATAGATGACGTGACAACCTTCTTAAGGGATTGAGTCCATTTTTTAATGATTAGGTAAAAATAGTAGTAATGAATAAAAGGGTCTCAAGCATGCTTCACTTGGTACCACCACATTTACCTATGTCCTTATGATTAAAAACAAGTTGTTGGCAAAAAAATAGCTCGAGTTGTGACCTTTTGCCTCTTGTGTTGACTTAAGCAGTCATCGAGTGGTTCAGTTGAGCCATTTGTGATTTTCAATCTTAACTAGGGTTGTTATGGGCCCTCGACTCCGTTCTCTTTAGCAATCCAGCAGCGTGAGAGGTGAGATATGTAGTTGCAAGTCCAAGTACTCGTGTTAATAGTCTAGAACTTGTCCCAAATGTTTTTCTAGGCGAAATTCTAAGTGTAGCTTGGCTTGAGAAATGATTGTAGGCTCTCCTTGATCCAATTTGAAATCTTCCATAGCCTACCAATGTGATATTCCTAGTCAACCCATTTGAGCCTAAGCCATTTTTCATTTAATAACCACGTTACAAGCCTTTATTCGCTTTGTAATAACTCTCTATTGGCATTCGATCTTTCCTTAGCATTCTTGAGAAACAATTGGCTAAAATATAAGTTTGAGGGAGAGACAAGGAGTTTGAAAGTGATATAAAGGTACAAAGAAGAGGAAAGAAATGAATAAAAGGTAAGGCAAAGAAAAGAAAGAAAGAAAGAACCAAAAGAAAAATGCCAAAAACAAAGTGAACAAAGTAAAGAGTTGAAAGGACTCAAAGAAAAACAAGAATGAAAGGCATGGAGTAAGTAGCGAAGGAGAAAATGAATATCATGACCAAGAAAGAGTGACATTATGTCTCTCTAGTTCCCCCGAGGAAAAAGAAAATGATTCAAAGAGTCGACAAAGTATGAGCCAAAAAAAGAGAGAATGGAGTACTTAAGAAAAGATGAACCCATTATATTCCAATAAAATCATACCTTAGTCTGAAAGCCTTCATTACATCCCAAAAATTCCCTACATGATTTCAAGTTGAGTGAGCTTATATTAGTGGTGATTTACATGAGGGGCAAGCATATGATACTTAGAGTCGTACTTGTGACATTTGTTTGAGAGAGATGAGTGAACTTTTCACAATACTTGAATTGAGTGTTACATTCTAAAGTGAGATATGATAACGGAGAGTAGAGGAGGAATAGTTTGGGATCCACAATAACCTACAGGAAAGAGCGAGCTTCCTTCATGAATAAAGTCAACTCTTGATGCTCTAGTGTCACATTAGAACTATGGTACTCAAAAAGTTAAATCATTGCATTGTTGATAATTCATACGTGTTGTGGGTAATTGCTGGTCCTAATATATGTATATTTGATTCACCTTAGGCCAGCTAAAATAGCTCTTTTATTGTGGAGGTGGGAATTACCTTAGTTTCTTGAGAACAAGCAAAAGCTTAAGTTTGGGGAAGTTGATAAGTAGAGATTTGACTACTTATTTGCACTCTTATACTTTCGTTTTAGCTCAAAATTGCTTAAAGGTAATCCCGAAAACTAATAAAATGTGCTTTCTTATAGGAGTGTTGGAATATGAGCCAAAGAGATGAAAATCAACTCAAGAAAAAGTAATTATGGACAAGGACTAAAACAAGGCTAAAAGGGCAAAATGCGGACCGCACAATACTGTATGCGGCTGCAGAACATGAGGCAGCCTCCGACTGAATTCCCATTCAAAGTGCGGATCGCACAATTATTATACGGCCGCAGAAGATAAGATTCAAAGAGATGGATTTTAGGTACTGAAGAAGTGCGGATCGCACCATTATTGTGCCCGCAAAATCAAGAGCACAACCGCACTCAGAAATGTGTGATCCGTAGAAGTCCCCCATGTCAAATCCCAAGGTCAAGAAGTGCGGACTGCACCATTATTGTGCGGCCGTAGAATCAAGAGTGCAACCGCACTCAAAAATGTGTGGTCCGCATAAGCTAAAGAAGTGCATCCACAACCCAGAATTGTGCGGCCGTAGAAGTCCTACCTGTCAAGCCAAGTCTCAATGTGTTGACCACACACATAATTGTGCGGCCGCACAACCTCCACAAGGGCAATTTTGTATGATAGTTTTAGCTGTGTATAAATAGATCTTTTTGTCATTTTTAGGTTACGTTGGGTGCGCCTGAGAATAGAGAGCCATTTTTCTTTACTGTATTTGGTAACTTTGTAATAGTTTAACATTTTAACATTAGATTTTCTTCCATTAATCATCTATTATGAATTTTATCTTAGTTTCTTCTTTAATTTCTTCATTTTCCATGAGTAGCTAAATACCTAGCTATGGTTGTGACCCAACCCTAGTATGGGTACTTAATGGGTGATTGATTTAAGGCTTATTTATGATTGGGTATATGATATTTAGCCTATTTCTTGTTTGAATTTGAGAATTGATGGTTGCAAACATTTATTCATGCCTAATTGACTTATTCTCTACTTGAAAAAGAGAGACTAAGTCTAGGAAAACTTGGCTAACAAGAAATTGTGGTGAACTCAAGAAATTAATAGCCCCAATTAAAGGGTCGATCCTAGAGATAGTGAGACCCGACTTGAGCATCTGTCACTTGTTTCGTGAAATACCAATTTGGACTTGAAAAAGCAAAATTAGGCAAAATCACTCAAACTACTGAGAGGTCTAGAGTGAGTAAACGCATGTGATTGCTATATTGTATCCCGATCAACCAAACATGCCCTAAAGCTCTCAATCCGTTAGGTAACCATCTAGGAGGAAGTTTCAACCCTAGATCTTTTATAACCTAAAAAACAACAATACCAAAAATATTGTCTCTTAGCTTTTCAATTACAAGCATCAGCATACAAACTAGAAGTAGAAAAGAAACAACTGAATATGTGGAAGTGCAATCTTGGGCATGTCATACACTAGACTAGGTATATAACTAATTCCATATAAAGTTCTCTGTGGAATCGACCCTGACTCGCTTTGGGTATTTATAATTGCATCGACTGCCTTACAATCCTAAGGTGCTTTGATCTTTACACAAATTACAAAAAAGACAACAGATTCGGAAGCCATGGAAGGGAAAAAGTTTTATATATTCATCAAACCCTATTTACAAGGGCAACACGGCCCGATGGAAGTTCTTTACAAAAGGCCAAAGCAGCCTCGATAGAAATACAAAAACTAACTAAAATCCTAAGTGGCCTGGTCATCTTCGGGAGTGACATCTCCGCCCTCGGGGTCTTCTACACTTTCGGATTTGCTCAAGCTCTCAGATTCGTCATCATCATTGGGATAAGCTAATTTCTTAGCCTCGGCTTCAAGCTTTAAGCACTCTCAATCTCGGTTGAAAGATCAAATCCTCGAGCATGGATTTCCTCAAGGATCTCCCTTCGAGATTAACATTTGGCATGCTCGGTGATCCTCTCTGCTCGAATTTGAGCGTCTTTGGCAACATCCTTTGCTCGGACTTGAGCAGCTTCGGCATTAGCTCGGTAGATAACCACCACTACATCAGCATTGGCCTTAGTCGCTTCGACCTCCGATTTGGCCGCTTCGAGCTCTGTGACTAACTTCTCTCGATCAAAAATTGCAGAACCCAACTGAGACTGGAGCTCCTCGATTATCTTGGCTTGTGCCAAGGTTTTTTCCTTTATATTTCTGAGCTAGACTTCAGTCAAGGCCAGCTGGGCCCGAGTGGTCTCCTTTTCTGAGGCCATGCAATCCATGTTCTTTTTCCATTCTTCGGCCTCAATATTTACAATTTCTTCCTCTTTATGGAGCTTCCTGATTATGTCAATCTTTAGTTAGACATGTGGGTTCAGATCGTTAGTCACTGTGCCTGATTTGTCTTCAGTAACTTCAAAGATTTTGTTTACCTGCTCGACCAGATCGGCATGCTCTTTTTGGGGCACCTCTAAATCAGCTCAAAGGTTCTTGACCTATAATTCTCTTTGCTCACTAAGAAGTTTCAAGGCATCCTTCTTCTCGGTGAGCCCCCGGATCTCAGCCTCATATCGGCTCAGCTCCTCTCGGGATCGGAGTAAGGCCTCATAGTGAAGCATCGAAGCCTGCAAAACACAGAAAAGGAAATTATATAAAAAAGCACAAGTGCAAAACATGAAATTGTCATAGATATCTAAGGGTACCCGGTTCAATACTTGTTGAGCTTCATTGAACAGGCAGGGCATCTCTACTTTGTCCTTTTTAGCCTAGTCCTCTTCGGTTACCAAACACTGAAGTTATCTAGCCATCCCTACGGTGGCGAAAAGGACCCGATCATCCTCTGGGACCGAGATAAAAATTGATCACTTGCGCCCGGGGTCAACACTTGGAGCCAGAAACCGATTTGTCAGTTTAAGGCTCAGGGCAGGCTCGCTTGAGCTCATCCTCGGTTCTTCCAAATCATCCAGTCCGGTGACATCCTCCACTCCGACGAAGTAACCACGAAAAGAGTCTTCTGATTCATGGACCCCTTCATTGTGGCTAGTCCCCACCGCCTGAGATTCCTTAATCATTGACTTAGTAAACGGAGGAAACAAAGGGTAATCTTCGATATTTATCACCCCAAGTGAATCCTTTGAGGAACCTTCATCTCGGTAAGCCTCGGGCTCGATCTCTACACCACCATCAACTGCCTCATCGATGACCCTCTCACCTCGAGGTGAAGCGTCTTTAGCTCTTTATGGCTCGGGGACTTTGGCTGAGGCTTCTCCCTCAATCTCATCAATTTGAGGCAGAGCAGTTTCAGCTCCTACCAGCTAAAAAGTTCCTCGAATCTCGATACCAGCTCGCAAATGGACCACCATCCCTGAGTTTTCTTCTTCCTCTTCTTCCTTGGCTTCATCCCTTAGACGTTAGACTGACTCCATAGATAAAGGGATGATTTCTCCATAAGTTTACGGGATGCTTTCTTTTTGGATTTTTGCCCCTCAGAGTCCGTGGAATTCGAAGCCCTTTTCCTCTTTTTCTCTGACTTTGTAACAGATGGTTAGACTTCTTCATCACCAGACGGGGGCCTCATCATCACATCCTTCCCGAGACCTACAAAAGAAAAGAAATGAGTAAGCCCGTGAAAATATTCGAACATTGGTCAAATCATTAAGTCAGGAAGAAATATTTACCATGACTACTAGACTCTCATCGACCCTTTGCCAAATCACGCCATACGCGCTCAGCATGTGTCTACTGTGATATTAGGCTCCTGACCCAGTCCTCGAGTTGGGGAACCGCACCCAGCATCCAGGCAATGGCTGCATCAAGTAAAACACTGATAAGAAAGGTGTTACACCCCATAGTTTCATACATGAAAGTGTGCCATAAATAAATTGGTGAAAGCTTGGAAATGAGGTGTTACATTGCGCATTTTCGTACGTTAAAATTTTGTCGTAAGTTAATCGACGTAAGTTTGGGAACAAGATTATCTTGGGATTATAAGTATTATTCTATTTCAAACAAGGGATAAGTAAATTCTTCAAAGTGAGAGGGTAAGCAAATCGATAAAAATGAGTTTCGTCAAAGTTTGGCATTTTGGGATAAAATACGGCCCGAGCTAAAATATCTGATATTTATGGACTAATATCATACAAGGTACCACATGGCCATGATAGTAAGGTGTATAAGGTGTGTTAAAAGTGAATAGTATTTTAAGTAATTTGAGATAATTCTTCATTATGTGGATAATCGAGTAATTATTAATTTTAGTGGGAGATTAACAATTACTTAAGGAATTAGTGATTAATTAAATCAAGATCTTGGATAAGGTTAATAAGCCAAAATGTGGCAGCCCAAGACTACTCTTAGACATTAAAATAGGGTGCATGTTGTGGCCTTAAGGCCAAGGATTAGTCATCTTAAAGTGGGCCCCACTCTATTTGATAAAGACACCAAGTCATTAAGAGAAATGATATGTTAAAATGCAATGGGTTACAAAAAAGCTATTATGAAGTATGATGCTCTTAAGAGCCAACATACGGATGTTCCCATGTCACTAATAAAGTGAGGTGCTTATGTTTGTAAAGCTATCGAATGAAAGCAACAAAATTCATACGAGACTACGTAATATTATAGCAACGTGATTTTGCGATTCTAAAGGAGTACGGTGCAACCTTTCACAAGAATATCATATGAATTTTTACCTACTCTGATCTCGTCGTTTCGTGATCTGTTGCAATTGACGTATATTAGAGGGATTGTCAAGAGAATCGGCACAGGTATGTTAAGGCTATCCCTTCTTTCTTTTGGCATGATCCATATGATACAAACGAAACGAGCAAGTGCACAACTTCCATAAATGACTTTATTCATAGAAATGCTAGAGATGCTTATGTTCTTGATTCCCCATGTGTCATATTATTCAATCATCTGTTCATGGGTCTCAAAAAATACATAAGTTGGTAAAGTTTATTTCATGATATTAAGAAAAGACATAATGGTCTTACGGTCCACCACCTGATAAGCTGGTATACGTTGATAATTTGCCTATAGTGGCCCAGATGATATGATGGGATGCCCTTAGAAGCTTGATGATGTTATGAGCGCATATACCCATGCATATTATTTCATTTATACGCATATGCATGACATTTTATATATTAAAGTATTCATAGAGATATTCAGACTTACATGTCGATTCTTTTACTCCATGTTTCTCTCACGTCTATTGTTTACTGATTTTCATTCCTTACATACTCGGTACATTATTTGTACTGACATCTTTTTGCCTGGGGACGATGTGTTTTATGCCCGTAGGCCCCGATAGACAGGTAGAGATTCCTCCAAGTAGGCTGTCATCTCAGCGGAAGATGTTGGTGCGCTCTATTTGCTCCGGAGTTATTTATTTGGTCAGTATGATTAGTACATGCATTGATTGGTATGGCGGGGCTCTATCCCGACCTTTGTAATATTATGTATTCTTTGAGGCTTTTAGACAGATGTCATGTATAGGGATTCTTGTATGGCCTTGTCGGCCTATATTTTGAGAATATAAAGGATCATGTCGTCCTTATAGGCCCGTACGTCATGTGTATAAGTTTGGATTATATGTTAGGCCGTCTAATGTCGAGTATTATCCCCATGTTTTATTCTACTTATCTCATGATAGCCTCTCTGGCTCATTTACCTATTATAGTATGATACAAAAGATAAGTTACATAGGTACTCGGTTGAGTAAGGTACCAGGTGCTCATTGCGGCCCATGTGTTTGGGCATGAAAAAAATGGTATCAGAGCAATTCTGTTCTAGGGAGTCTACAAGCTGTGTCTAGTAGAGTCTTATTTATGGGTGTGTCGTGCACCACACTTATAAGCAGGAGGCTACAGGGCATTTAGGATTGTCACTGTTTCTTCTTACTCTAGATCATGTGGTAGAGCTCAGTTGTAAGAACAATTTCCTAAACTCTATTTTATTCATTATACGATGATGCCTATATCTAGAAAAATGATTGTTAAGGGATTGAACGCGGTTGTGGAAGAGTTGAGTTAGAGGAACTCGAATTTGCATCATGCTTATGATGAGTAAATGTAAGGTCTCCAGCAGATCATGTGTGTACCAAGACATGTGAGCTTCTGGAAAAGGAGCCCTAAGGCATGAATATCTATCCACCCATATGGTAAAAGGCAACGAGAGATTCAGAAGGTAGATACAAGATTCAACAAGTAAAAAGAACAAGATGAGAATGGTATGAGGTACCAAGTTAATGAAGATTATCGGTATTTACAACTCACACAAGAAAATATAAGCACTGTGAGTTACCTTTAACAGTAACAGAGGTATGTACAATTGGCCACACCCATCTCATTTATGCCCTATGGGGGCTAACAAAAGCAGTATAAGAGAAGGATGGATATAAGGATCTAGCTGGGGTTAGAGTGACCCAAAATGGTGAATGTATTGTTTGCGTTAGTAGGCTTTTCTAAACGATATTGTAGATGTGATAATAGATCTCCCTATGAGACACCCAGATGGTGCGCTCTAAAATAGTACAGCTAGATATGAGTACTACAAATATAGGCACTGGAAGCCTTGAAGAGATAAATATTACCTTAGTGTGGCTCCCATCCCTAGTGGAGAAAGAATGTTAGAAAACCCGAAGAGCTAATGGATGGAGCAAGGGGCGCTAAAAGAAAAAGAATATCTTGTTCGTGTTTTCAGAATAGAGTGATAAAGATAAATGTTAGCGAAAAATAAGAAGAGAGTTAATGAAGCATTATGAGTAATATATGATACATGGATGACAACGGTAGATCAAAAAAAGAGACAGTATTACAGAGTCTATAGTCAAGGGAAGGAAAAGATGAGAGGTGACAGGCCTTCAGACAACAAAAGAGTATAGGCCATACAATCACTCATTTCGAGAAACAAGTTCACAACTCTAATGCGATTACCAAAAGGAAAAATTAGACCCCAGAATAATAGAAATTAGTATATACTGGTAAACAAGATAAACTAAACATGAATTATGGACTGAGTAATAGTCGAAATCATGAAAATTTCAGATTTCATTCCGTTGATAATAGAATGGACGATAGATGAATAACTTTTAAGGTCATTCAGGAAGAAGCTTCCCTAAAGCAAGCAATGTGAGCAAAATTAAGATTAAAGGACTCTATGTGTCAGTTACACTAAGTGTCACCATCACGAGTAAGAAATTTTGTTATCCTTGGTACAGAAGGATTACCGCAAGGCAAGTAAGGGTCATCGATGATATGAAGATGAAGAGGTAAAACATCTATAGATAGTGTTGATACCCAATTTTTCCCTATATATTTTGATAAACATATATACTTTCAAAATAAGCATATATATGCATATATAAGCATGCACAGGGTTTTTATAATTTTTTCTATAATATTAAAAGCTTTAAAATGATTTAATTCTTCCCCTTTTACTTATAAAATTTTCAATAATTATCCTTCAAATTATTGTTGTAGTAATTTAGCCAACTAAATCCTATATTTAGGCCAAAATAGTGCTTAAGTATTTTTTGTGCATTTTTTATAATTGCACTTGCATTTTTAAAAACTAATTTGCATATATTTGCAATACTAGCCCTATTAACGCATAATTATGTTTATATACATAAAATGATCTTCTATATTTTTAAAATGGTAAATATATATATTTTAAATCCTTTTAGTACACGAAATTATTTTTTAGAAATCATCTATTATTTATTATAAATTATATAGGGTTAAATTGGCTATTTAAAACTTAGCCAAATTGTATTTTAATTTTAGCCTAAATTCAACCCAATAACCCGCCCTTCTTAATTGAATTACCCGACCCAGGCCCCAAACACATCCTACCCGACCAAAACCAATCAGATCCTGGCTGTTGATCTCAAAGATCAGCGGCCCTCGTTTGTTCTTTCCTTTTTAATTCCAAACGACCCTCTAACCCTAATCATTTCTCCACATCCGCCGCCGTAAGATCCTCTCCTCTCTCAAAACACTCTCAACCTAACCCTAATCTTCAACCGTCGACCTCCCATCTCCGGTCATCTCCGGTGACCTCTCATCGTCTCTTAAGCCTCCAATGGCATCTCTCATGTCATGCTTGCCTTCTCTAAGATCTTCAAAGACCCAGGGCCATGCCGACTTGCATCTAGGGTTCATCTCCTGTCTGTTCCTAGCTATTCCAGTGTGATTCCAAGCAGAATTATTCTATATTTGCCACGATCTTTGAGTTTCCAGACAAGTTTCTTCGTCTCTATATGGGTTCTTCCGAAATCCTAATTTGTTTTCTATACCTACTAGATTTGTATCTAGGACGATCTGAGTTTGTTTCTTGAATGTTTTACACTGTCCTTGAGGTTTTTTACAAGAATCATGTGGTTTCAAGTGTTTTTCATCTTCTTTTAAAACTAGGGTTTTCGGAACTTTTTTTAAAAACCTTGTTTAATTGATTCTTTGTGTTTAAACTTCTATTTCTCACATATCTTGACGGATTCTATGAGTTTACTATATCTTTAACTCGTCTATGTTGAAAGACCTAATTTTTTTGGGTTCTTTGTTTGGTTCTGTGTATCAGTATGACTGACTGGTTCTCGTTTTTTAGTTTCTATGATTTCTCGTGACTATTTTCCCTTGGTATGTTTCTACTGAGTTTCTTAGCCTGAATTTACGTTGATTCTATATCCTTATGTTCATCTTGACTGTTCACATCAAGACTTGCTTCTTTCTCAATGAATCAGTATTGTTTGACTCTCATGTTTGCTAGAGTTGTATGTCGACTCTTGACAATCCATGTCTTACTTTATTTATATGCTAAATGCTAACTCTTTTCATGACTTTTTCTTTGATTGATTCTAAATTCCTTGTTTCTTGGTTTAATTTGAAAACATTCCTTTAAACCTTCGATTCTTATCTTCCTACTCAATTTGATTGATTTGCTTGCCTATATATATATATATAGAGAGAGAGAGAGAGAGAGAGAGAAACTTGAAAGAGTGTGTGACAACACATGTTTTTATATGTAATAGACTGACTAATTTAAGACCTTATCAGTCATTTGGTCATGGTTTAAATATAAACCAATAAATTTACCCGTGCCAACATTTTGAATTGATTCATTAAATGGTTAATCAACCAGTTACTTAGGCATACCGATCACCATAGAGTTACTCCTGCATAGGTGACTCTGTTTTTGTAGAGGCCTTCATGAGATGTTCTGGTTGTACAATAACCTGGATATTGACCAGATCAATTGATTAAGCATTTAATTACCCCAATCTATGGCGGGCTTATGAGGCTCCACTGCTTCTTCTTCAATGGCTACGGGTTTTGTATCTTAGTTCTGAGTTTAACGTCGTCAGCTCGACTTATTAATTGCAGAATTCATCAGTCTATCAAAGTAATCGATGGATGTTGTTCAAAATGTCTTCCATAGTACAATTTTAGCCTGTGACCATTTACCTTAAACTTGTTTCCTCCATTTTTCTAAATTTCAATTGCCCCATACGGAGTAACACCTATAACATTGTAAGGACCCGCCCACCTGGATTTTAATTTTCCTGGGAATAACCTGAATTGGCTATTGTAAAGAAGTACCTGATCTCCAATTTTGAAACTCTTAGGTCGTATCAACTTGTCATACCATATTTTTTGTTTTTTCTTTAAAAAATTTAGAATTTTCATAAGTTCCCAATCTCAGTTCTTCCAATTCATTAACCTCAATAAATCGCTTTTTACCAGCGGAGGTTAAATCAAAGTTCAGTGCTTTCAATGCCCAAAAAACTTTATGTTCTAATTCTACAGGCAAATGACAAGCTTTTCAGAAGACTAATCTATATAGAGATGTTCCAATTGGCGTTTTGAAAGTCGTTCGGTACGCCTATAATGCATCATCTAATTTTAAAGCCCAATCTTTTCTTGAGATTCCAACCGTTTTTTCAAGATTCTTTTTAACTCGCGGTTGGAAACCTCAACTTGCCCTTGAGTTTGAGCATGATATAGTATTCCTATTTTGTGAGTCACATTATATTTTGACAGTAAAGCAGAAAACTGCCTATTGATGAAATGAGTTCCTTGGTCACTAATAATGACTCGCGGTGTGCGAAATCTGGTAAAAATATTTTTTCTAAGAATATTACACACTGTACGAGCATCATTCTTTCTTGTAGGGATGGCTTCAACCCATCTTGACACGTAATCCACAACCACAAGGATATATTCAAAAGAGTGAGAAAAAGGAAAAGGACGCATAAAATCTATTCCCCAAACATCAAATATTTCACATACCTGTATTGATTGCAGTGGCATCTCATCTCTATTGGTGATATTACCTATTCTCTGACACCTATCACGTTGTGCTACATATGCTCGAGCATCTTTAAAGAGTGTGGGCCAGAAGAATCTGGCTTCTAAAACTTTAAAAGTTGTTCGATTTGCTGCATAATGTCCTCCAATTGCTCCATCATGACAGTGATATAGAATTTTATTCATCTCTTCTTCAGGTACACACCTTCTAATGATATTATCTACACAATTTTTGAATAAGAAAGGTTCATCCCACAGATAATACTTTGCATCAGATATAAGTTTTTTTCTTTGTTGGTAAGAGAAATCTTGCGGTATCCACTTTCCAACCAAGTAATTCGCAATATCTGCAAACCAGGGCGGTTGAGTCACAATTGTGTCAACTAAAAAAAATATGTTCATCAGAAAATTCTTCTTTTATCTCATTAAACTCAAGGGGAGGGTTTTCTAATCTAGACAAATGGTCAGCTACTTGGTTCTCTGTCCCTTTTTTGTCCTTTATCTCAAGGTCAAGTTCTTGCAGAAATAAAATCCATCTTGATAATCTAGGTCGATCATCTTTGTTAGCTAAGAGGTATTTTAAAGCTGCATGATCAGTAAAAACAGTGACTTTGGTTCCTATCAAATAGGAGCGAAACTTATCAAAAGCAAACACTACTGCTAGTAACTCTTTTTTTCTTGTGGCATAATTCACTTGTGTCTCACTCAATGTCCTACTAGCATAGTAAATGGGACGAAAAATATTATCCCTTCTTTGGCCTAAAACAGCTCCAAGTGTTGTATCACTAGCATCACACATGACCTCAAAAGGTTGGTTCCAATCAGGGGACACAACTACATGTGCAGTTGATAACTTTTCCTTAAGGGTTTCAAATGCTTTCACACAGTTACCTGAAAAATTAAACTTAGTGTCTTTCATCAAGAAGTTAGTCAGCAGTTTTGAAATCTTTGAGAAGCCTTTTATGAATCGTCTGTAAAAACTTACATGACCTAGAAAGCTTCTAATTCCTTTCACAGTTGTAGGAGGGGGTAATCCTGCTATAAGATTAATTTTTGCCTTATCAACTTCTATCCCTTTAGCAGTGATTTTATATCCTAAAATAATTCCTTCAATAACCATAAAATGACACTTTTCCCAATTAAGAACTAAGATTATTTCTTCACATCTTTTAAGAACTAAGGTCAAATGGTTAAGACAATCCTTATATGTTTTACCAAATAGAGTAAAATCATCCATAAAAATTTCAAGAAATTTGTCAGTCATGTGAGAAAATATTGCCGACATACAACACTGAAATGTAGCAGGGACGTTGCACAGACCAAATGGCATTCTCCTATAGGCATATGTTCCATGAGGGCATGTGAAGGTTGTCTTATCTTGATCTTCTGGTGCAATTGGTATCTGATTATATCCTAAATAGCCATCAAGAAAACAGTAAAAACCATATCCTACAATTCTTTCCAACATTTGATCAATAAATGGCAAAGGAAAATGATTTTTTCTAGTGACATCATTAAGACGTCTATAATCAATACAGACTCTCCGTCCTATAATAGTCTTGGTAGGTATGAGCTCATTATTTTCATTTTTTATAACTGTCATACCTCCTTTCTTTGGTACTACCTGAACGGGACTTACCCACGGGCTGTCAAAAATGGGGTATATAATACCTGCTGCCAATAGCTTTACGATCTCTTTTTTTTACTACTTCCTGCATTGCTGGATTCAATCTTCTTTGCAACTGGACTATTGGCTTGTAGTTATCCTCCATGAGGATTCTGTGTGTACAAATAGCCAGACTAATCCCTTTAAGATCATCTACAATCCACCCCAAGGCTCTTTTGTGTGCTTTCAATACTTTAATCAAACTATTTTCTTGTTCTGTAGTAAGAGAAGACGAAATAATTACTGGAAATAATTTTTGCTCAAGATAAACATATTTCAAATGAGAAAGGAGAGTTTTGAGTTCAATTTTTTATTGAACTTGTTCAGATTTCATCTCTTCTTCTTCTGAATCTTTGTCATATATTTCAGCTTCTCTTCTGATGGTGGGATCATCGCCCTGTGTGGTGCCTGATTTGATCAAGCATCTTTCCATTGAATCTGGAATTAATTGATCATCTTTGAATTCATATGTAAGATAACTAATCATGTCAATTGAACAATATGAAGATGTTGTTTCATCTCCTGAATATCTTAGTATCTTTTGCATATCAAATATGACTCTTTCTTCATCAACTCTTAAAATTAATTGTGCTTGATGAACATATATAATTGCTCTTCCTATAGTAAGAAATGGTCTACCTAAAATTATTGGTTCATTAAGACATTCTTTCATTTCAAGTACTATAAAATCTACAGGAAAAACATACTTATCTACTCTTACGAGTACATTTTCAATTATTCCCTTAGGTTTCTTAGTACTTTGATCTGCAAACTAAAGAGAAACACTTGTGTATTTTATTTCACCAAGATCTAACTTTTTAAAGATAGAAAGTGGCATTAAATTTATTGAAGCTCCAGAATCACAAAGTGCTTTTTCAAAATATACTCCTCCCAAAGTGCAGGAAATTGTAAAATTGCCTGGATCACCAAGTTTTTGTGGTAGCTTATTTTGAAGTATAGCACTGCTTTTTTTTCTGTAAGCATTACCACAGAAACTTCTTCTAATTTTCTTTTACTTGACAAAAATTCCTTTAAAAATTTGCCATATGAAGGCATTTGTAACAAAGTATCAGTAAAAGGAATATTGATGTGAATTTGTTTTAAAATCTCCAAAAATTTTGCAAATTGGTTGTCAAGATTTTCTGTTTTTATTTTTTGTGGAAAGGGAATATTCACAGGGAGAGGAGTCAATTCTTCAATATTTTTTCTTCTTTTTTCTTGACTTCATTCTTTTCAGATGGTTCAGAGGGTATTTCAATATTCTTACAATTGTTTACCTGTTGTTCTGACTGGTCTGCATATGGTTCATCAAGCTCCTTACCTGATCGTAAGGTGATGGCCTTAAGGTGCTCTTTTGGGTTTTTCTCTGTATTGTTTGGTAAAGGACGTTGAATCTTTTCTGAAACAAGAGCTGCCAATTGGTTCAACTGTATTTCTAGATTTTTGAGGGATGAATTTTGGCTCTCCATCTTTTCATCAATGACCTTAATATACTTATACAGAAGATCATCAAGACTTGAATGAGCTTGTTGAGGCTTTTGCTGATAGGGCCCTGCTTGTTGATAAGGTCTAAAGTTTGATTGGTCATGGTTTGGATTTTGTTATCTGGGTGGACCCTATATTTGTTGCTTCTGGAAGCTTTGAGAGTTCTCTGCACCATTTGGATTGCTCCATTGAAATCATGGGTGTTTCTGTGCCATTGGACTTCCAAAAGGATATTGCTTGTAACCGATGACATTGACATGTTCATCATTGTGATTGGTTGCTTGACATGCATGGTTCTGATGATTTCCTCCACACATGTCACAAGCCTCAGATTGGCTTGGTTGTTGTGTATTCACCTGAAAAGTTTCAAACTTTTGTGCCAAAGAAACAATTTGTTGTGTTAGTTATTTAAAACATCAACCTGATTTACTGTAGCGGCCTTCTTGATAATTATACGCTCAGATGGCCATTGTATGGCATTCTCAGAAATTTCATTCAACAATTGCAACGCTTCCTCTGTTGTTTTTCCCATTACTGAACCTCCTGCATGTCACGACCCCAACCCCGGCCGTGATGGCGCCCAACACAATGCTATGCAAGCCCGACCAATTAACGTCTCACAATCTCTTTCTTTATAATTCAATACCAATTTTCGGGATTTAATACCAATTTAATATAAATAGAAGTATGAATTTAACAGATGAAATGTGCGGAAACCATAATCACGAAAAATCTCTGTAAAACATACCACTGATCCAGTGTCACAAGTTTGAGCCTCTAATACAAGGTTTCAACAATCTAATACAGAAATATGTCTAAAATGTGGAATAATAAGTGGAGATAGAAGGAGAAATCGGGTCTGCGAACGCCATGCAGCTACCTCGATAACACCGATGAAAATAGAACGGCAGGAAAGCTCGCTCTATGCCGCAGGAATACCTGTACCTGCACACATGGTGTAGGGAGTAATGTGAGTACTCCGACCCAGTGAGTAATAACAATAAATAATGGGTGACAGTATGAAATCACGTAAAGGCACTAAGCAGTTCTATATCAAAACAGTAAAATCATTTAAGCAGCAGTGAATGAGGAAATCATGTGAAATTCTTTAAACCAGGTAAAACAGATATAATCAGTATAAATCAGCTCCTCAAGCATTTCAGTTCATTTATTCGTTCTTATCCTCAGTTCTCAATTCATATACTTCTCACGATAACCGAATCAATAAATATATATACCGTTGCGGCGTGCAGCCCGATCCATATCATATCGCTGTGGCGTACAGCCCGATCCATAATAATAATAGTTGACTGCACTCACTGGGAGTGTGCAAACTCCGGAGGGGCTCCTTCAGCCCAAGCGCTATATAATTGTTGCGGCGTGTAGCCCGATCCATAATATGTATAATATATATATCGCTGCGGCGTGCAGCCCGATCCATATCATATAAAATATCCTCACTATTGGGTCCTCGACCCCTCTCAGTCATTTAAAAATCACAGCCTCTCGGGCATAATGTACGGTCGGGATCTCAGCCCTCATATCATTATCACCTATCAATTTTTTAGAATCTATACGACCAACCCTTTCATTCATAGAACTTGTAAAAGACCAAAAGACTCAACTTCTTTTTTGTGTCCTTTTAAAAATATTTAAAGAATCATAATAAAAGTATATAAAAATTATTCGATCATTGCAAATTCAATATTAAGTCATAGAAATTAAATATAAAAAATTTCATAAGTATTTATAAGAAGTCAATATTTTTTTGGTCAGTAAGAAATCAATATTGAATCGTTTTGATATTTATAATTTTTTAAAATTTTATACTCCTTGATATGGGTACATGCGCAATGCGCGTACTCTAAAACTAGTACCATATAAAAACAACAATCAACGTGGAACACTTGGGCCCAAGATTAGTACCAAGAACTTGATATTAGTAATTTGTGTTCACAATCAGAAACTAAAAAAGTTAGATGAACAAAATAGAAACTGAATCGAAAAAAATAAAGTTTCAAGACTAACAGAAAGTTGTGTTTTTTTAAATAATTTAATCCCCTCACTGTTTCTCAAAATTTTCGGATTAATTTCTCCTAGGATAAAATGGAACAACTATTTTGTAATATCGGCAATATAAATTACAGTGAACTTAACAAACGGCTGGAAACCACATAGACACTTACTTTTTCATTTGAAAACTATGCATAAATGCATAGAAAAGAGGAGAAAATATATGTAGATTTTTCGATGTTTAGTGTATGAAAAATTAGGCTAGTCCTCTGCATTATAGCCAATGGTTTGGGTTTCAACATGTGCCAAGATACATGTTCGTTTGACAAGGTATTTTTTCAACAGAAATTAATCAAATTTATGTTAAGAGAATTGTTTGGTCGCAAATTTGACGTTTGGAAAAAGTTAAAATAAGTTTATACCACAAATTTTACTTTTAAAAATTTGCATGAGTAATTATAGGAAAAGGAAATTAATAAATTTGTTCCAAAAAATATATCAATCAATTAGATCATTTGACCAAATCCAAATCTAAAGTCAAGCGAGCGCAATGACGCGAGGCACCAATTCTTCTCAAATTTTTAAGAGGTAGAAGATATGCTTCTCTATATAAGCACAACAAAATGCCTTAACAAAAGGAACATTTCAAGTTTTTCATTTCCCTCCATTTTTCATTCAAACCTCTTTATCTTATTAAATAAAACTCAACGCTTGAGTGTATCTGTCTCTAACATTTGTTAATGAAATGAACCTTAAGCCTAACTTAACCTAAGATCATATAAGGAAACAATAACGCATTCCCTACGGTAAATATGAGACCATCGACACATACATTGTTGGATATTCTTATGCGAATTAAACAAGTTCTCAATGAGATAAGAGAAACGTTATCCACTAGATATTGTGTAGAAATATAGTGATGGTAATTGTAACTTGTAAGCCAATATAGTTGAAACAATTTCTCCAATAATTATGGTGAAGTGAAGTCAAACAAGTGAATCTAATATGTGACAATCAAGGTGCCTTCCCATTGCTTGAAATCTAACTTTTCATGAAATAACAAAACATGTATAGATGGATTGTTGTCCTTCAAGTAAAAGATGGATTGAGATGGATTACTATAGACATGGCTATTTGCAAAAAATAAACAACCTAGGACAAGAAAGGAGAAAACCCAAAAGCCAAGAGAGGAGAATCAGACCAAGCAATGGGTATGGAAGACCAAAAAATCATAGACTCAAGTGGTAGTGGAGAAACAGGGGATTGGAATGGGAATTGGACCAACCCAACAGCATGATCCCAAGGATGATGAAGGATGGCAAAAAGCAAGAAGGAGGTCTGCAAACAAAGGCAATAAAAATGTTAGTATAGCAACAAGTCGGGGTGCCTACTGTTGCGGAAGCCAAATGTATATAGTGTGAATAAGTCACAACTACTATACCAAAAATTATGACAGCCACCAAATAATAAATAAGACAATAAAACAACAATAAAGGAAACACCAGAATTTACGAGGTTCGGCTAATTTTGCCTACTCCTCGGACACAACCAATATTTTATTCCACTCCAAAAATACAAGTGAAATAATACTAAAGAGAGAAGATACAAATGCCTTAAACAGATGAGAAGGCAAATGAGAGGTGTGTATCAATCCTAAACATTAGGCCTTCTTTTATAGGGGAAAAATCCCCTCCAAACTTAACTCCCAACCAATGTGGGACTTTGGCATTTTGCCAAACTTCAACAAATCTCCACCTTGGCAAAATTCCATATTTTCAATTCTCTCTCAATAACAAATTTTGGTTGTGTCTTCATCTTCAATCTTCAGTGTTCAACAATGTTGATCAAATCCAAACAATGTTGAAACTTGACCGCAGTCACCACCTTTGTCAGCATATCAGCAGGATTCTCTGTAGTATGAATTTTCTTCACCGTGACTCCACCTTCTTCTATGATTTCTCGTACGAAATGATACCGAACATCAATGTGCTTCGTCCTTGCATGATAAACTTGGTTCTTCTCTAATTGAATAGCACTTTGACTATCACAAAAAATTGTGATACCTTTTTGTTCAACACCAAGCTCCTTTAGCAATCCTTGAAGCCAAATTGCCTCTTTCACAGCATCTGTAATAGCCATGTACTCTGCCTCTGTTGTAGACAAAGCAACTGTTGACTGCAAAGTAGACTTCCAACTAACTGGTGCCTTTGCAAAAGTAAACACATAACCAGTAGTTGATCTTCGTTTGTCCATATCACCCGCAAAATCTGAGTCACAATATCCAACTACAGACTGATTGTCTTCCTGCTCAAAAACTAACCCGACATCTACAGTATTATGAATATACCGTAGAATCCACTTCACAGCTTGCCAATGCTCCTTCCCTGGATTGTGCATATATCTGCTAATAACTCCAACAGCTTGTGAAATGTCAGGCCTTGTGCAAACCATTGCATACATCAAGCTACCAACAACATTTGCGTATGGTACCTTTGACATATACTCTCGTTCAGCTTCATCCATTGGCGACATAGTAGTACTTAGCTTAAAATGGGAAGCAAGTGGAGTACTAACTGGCTTAGTCTTGTCATCTATGCCAAAACGTTGAAGTACTCTCTTCAAATATTCCTTTTGAGATAAACAGAGTTTCTTTGAACGTCTATCTCTAATTATCTCCATGCCAAGAATTTTCTTTGCCTCACCCAAATCCTTCATCTCGAACTCCTTCTTCAGTTGAATCTTCAACTTATCAATTTCTTCCAAATTCTTGGAAGCTATCAACATATCATCAACATATAGGAGAAGATATACAAAGGAACCATCTTTAAGCTTGTGCAAATACACACAATGATCGTATTTGCTTCTCTTGTACCCTTGCCGCAACATAAACTCGTCAAATCGCTTGTACCATTGTCTAGAAGATTGTTTCAATCCGTACAACGATTTTTCAAGTTTGCACACCATATTTTCTTTTCCAGCAACTTTGAATCCTTCTGGCTGAGTCATGTAGATTTCCTCCTCCAAGTTTCCATGTAAAAACGCAGTTTTTACATCCATCTGAACTAGTTCCAAATCCAATTGTGCTACCAAAGCCAACATAATTCTAATGGAGGAATGTTTTACAACTGGAGAAAACACTTCATTGTAATCAATTCCCTCCTTTTGAGCATATCCTTTGGCCACCAATCTTGCTTTGTAGCGAACATCTAATTGGTTAGGAAATCCTTCTTTCTTTGCAAATACCCATTTGCACCCAATTGCTTTCTTTCCCTTCGGGAGATTGGCCAATCTCCATGTATGATTCTGATGAAGGGACTGTATTTCATCATTCATGGCAATCCTCCACTTATCTTCTTCTGAACTTTGGACAGCGTCTTTATAAGTAGTAGGAACATCATCAGCTACAATTGAGGTTGCACAAGCAACCGTCTCTATGAGACGAACAGGTTTCGTTATTGTTCTTTTTGGCCTGCTGGTTGCTATTGATTCAAGTTGTTGTTGAGGTTCCTGAGTTGGAATCTCCTCTACTGGCTCTCCTTCCAGAGGGTAATCTTCATTTGTTTCCTCCTCTGCTTCTTGTGTAGGAAAAATAAATTTTCCCTCAAACTCCACCTGCTTAGAAGCACCTTCATTTTGTTTGGTATCTTCTGTTACCTTATTTACCATAGCAAATTCATCAAAGGTAACATCTCTGCTGAATATTACTTTCTTTGTCATAGGACACCATAAGCGATATCCTTTGACTCCAGAAGTAATTCCCATAAAAATAGCCTTCTTTGCCCTTGGATCCAATTTTGACTCCGTCACATGATAATATGCAGTTGAGCCAAACACGTGCAAAGAGTTATAATCTACAGCAGGTTTTCCGTACCATTTTTCAAATGGTGTTTTGCCATCAATAGCAGCAGATGGTAGACGATTAATGAGGTGACATGCATATGTAATTGCCTCAGCCCAAAATTCTTTGCCCAAGCCAGCATTGGACAACATACACCGTACCTTCTCCAGCAAAGTCCGGTTCATACGTTCTGCCACTCCATTCTGTTGTGGTGTATGTCTAACAGTGAAGTGTCGGATGATGCCATCATTTTCACAGACCTTATTGAAATGATCATTTTTGTATTCACCTCCATTGTCTGTGCGAATACACTTGATTCTCCTGCCTGTCTGATTCTCCACCATCGTCTTCCATTTGAGAAAAATTCCCAACACTTCATCTTTGCTCTTCATTGTATACACCCATACTCTTCGGGAAAAATCATCAACAAAGGTTACAAAATAGTGCTTCCCACCCAATGAAGGTGTTTTGGAAGGACCCCAAACATCAGAGTGTACATAATCCAAAATGCCTTTAGTATTATGGATCGCTGTACCAAATTTAACCCTTGTCTGTTTCCCTTTAACACAATGCTCACAAAACTCCAAGTTGCAAGCCTTTACTCCTTTTAACAATCCTTGATCTGATAGAGTTTTCAAGGATTTTCCTCCAGCATGTCCCAAGCGCATGTGCCATAGCTTGGTTGCTTCTGCCTCTTTGTCGTCACTGGATGTTACTGTCGCTGTCCCAATAACTGTACTGACACGATAGCGATACATATTATTATTCTTCCGATTAGCCTTCATTACCACTAGTGCACCGGAGCATACTCTCATCACTCCATTTTCTGCAATGATTTTGAACCCTTTTGATTCTAGGGCTCCCACAGAGATGAGATTCTTCTTCAAATCCGGTACATATCGAACATCTATCAATGTTCTGATCATTCCATCATGGTTCCTTAATCGTATTGAACCAATGCCATATGAGGTAAGAGGGCTGTTATCCGCTGTGTGGATGACTCCATATTCTCCTTCTTGAAATTCCACGAACCAGTCCCTGTTGGGACACATATGATAGCTACAAGCCGAGTCCATCAACCATATGTCTGATGATGTTGATGACTCTGTTGTAACTAATGAGAAGTCTGAATCATCACAATCAGCTACATTTGAATCCATAATAGCCTTTCCATTGTTATGTTTGGCCTTATTCTTCAACTTCGGACAGTCTTTCTTCCAGTGCCCTTTTTCTCGACAAAAGGCACATTCATCTTTGCTGGGTCTGGATCTTGACTTGGATCTTCCCTTCTTTGTCCTCGTTTGATTTTGAGGACGACCCCTCACAAACAGTGCTTCTCCTTCTCCGCCCTTCTGTTTTTCTCGCTTTCTTTGTTCATAGCTGTACAAAGCTGAACAAACTTCTCTGAGAGAAATTTCGTCATTTCCATGGAGTAGAGTAGTTTCAAGGTGCTCGTACTCATCAGGAAGTGACGCCAACAACATTAAGGCCAAGTCACCATCATCATAAGTTGTATCCATATTTTGCAAATCTGTAACCAACTTATTGAAACTGGTGATATGTTCATTCATCGTGGTACCAGGAACATAGGTGAAGTGAAACAGTCTCTTCTTCATGTACAATTTATTTTGACTGTTTTTCTTCAAAAATTTATCCTCCAGTGCTTTCCATAATTTACTTGCAGAAGTTTCCTTTGTGTATGGATATTTCTGCTCTCTAGCAAGGTAGGATCGAATGGTACCGCAAGCAACACGGTTGATAATTCTCCAATCTTCTTCTCCAATAACATCTGGTTTCTTTTCTTCAATGGCCAGATCTAGCCCTTGTTGAAAAAGGACATCTAGAACCTCGCCTTGCCACATCCCAAAATGTCCGGACCCGTCAAAAATTTCTACCGCAAATTTCGCATTTGACACAATTCTTGTCATAAGCGAAGATGCCAATGATGACGTATTGTTGACACTTGATGTAGATTCTTCTTGTTTATTGTCCCCCATATTTGACACAAATATTATTTAATAGCTGACGACACAAATCAAGATTATTTCCTTTCTGATGTAGAAGATCAGACTAAGCTGCAACTACAGAGCATACTCAGACAGAACCTTGACTCAGTTACCAAGATAAATCTTTTCTGATGTGGAAGATCAGACTATGCTGCAACCACAGAGCATACTTAGACAATACCTTGGCTCTGATACCAATTGTTGCGGAAGCCAAATGTATATAGTGTGAATAAGTCACAACTACTATACCAAAAATTATGACAGCCACCAAATAATAAATAAGACAATAAAACAACAATAAAGGAAACACCAGAATTTACGAGGTTCGGCTAATTTTGCCTACTCCTCGGACACAACCAATATTTTATTCCACTCCAAAAATACAAGTGAAATAATACTAAAGAGAGAAGATACAAATGCCTTAAACAGATGAGAAGGCAAATGAGAGGTGTGTATCAATCCTAAACATTAGGCCTTCTTTTATAGGGGAAAAATCCCCTCCAAACTTAACTCCCAACCAATGTGGGACTTTGGCATTTTGCCAAACTTCAACACCTACTAACAATGATTTTGGTCCACCATCAGAAATCAATGCACAAGCACACAAAGGGAAATAGGTACTAAAGGGCAATGTAGTTGTGGTAGGTAATGAATGAAGACCTCAATCATCTCAACATTCCACATGAAGATCGTCACATAGAATGTTAGGGGAATAAATAAAATATACAAGCAAAAGGAGTTGAAGGAGTTTTTAAAGGAGAATAAAGTAAACTTAATAGCTATCTCAGAGCATAGAGTTAATAGCAATAAGGTTGCCAAGATAGTAAATAAAATAGCTTGGCTGGGAATGGTGTACCAACAGATCTAGTACAACTAGAGATTGTATATGGATAATATGGGACGCTACTGAAGTCAAATTTACAGTCGTGGAGATCCATGATCAGCTCATTCATGGGATAATACAGCCTAGACATACTAATATAATCATTCACTTTTTAGCAGTGTATGGGTTGTATAATGTTCCGGCTATGAGGGAACTATGGAGGAAACTAAAGGAAATAGAGGAGCTAATGATCCACCCTTGGTTGATAATGGGGGGCTTTAATTCAGTTATATATGTGAAGGACAGATCACAAGGAAATGAGGTACAATATATGAAACCAGGGATTTTAGAAGGTTCACAGAAGAGTGTGGGGTTGCAGAACTTCAAACTACTCGAAGAACATTTACATGGACTAATACCCATGTTTATAGTAAGATAGACAAAGCATTAGTAAATGCACAGTGGATGAATACCATGCCTCCTCTGCAAGTCCATATCAAGGATCCATGCCTCCTCTGTTTTAGATTTCTGAATTGTCTAGCAAACCATCCTAAGTTTGCGGACATAGTTAAAAACAGCTGGTCAAGTCAAAGGTTTACACAAGGCATAATGGGCATATGGTTAAAGCTGAAGATTGTTAAATGAGCCTTGAATAGATTAAACAGTGAGGAGTTTATAGGAGTGTGGAACAAAATTCAGAATATTAGGAACAAGCTGAACAAATTGCAAGAACAAATGAGGGATATTATCCACTCTACGGGAAAGTATGAGGGGGAGAAGGAACTAAAGAAGCAACTTGAAAAGTGCAGTATAATAGAAGAAAGCATTTATAGGCAAAAGTCAACGGTCCAATGGCTCAAGCTGGGTGATTCCAATACAGCATATTTCTATGCTAACACGAAGGGTTGAAGAGCACAAAATTATATGAAGCAGCTTAAATCCACAGTATGAAGGTTATTGCAAAAGCCAGAGGAGATCAAATAAGAGATAATTGGCTTATACAAAGGCCTACTGGGCTCAAGCTAGAATTGCTTACCTGGCATCAACCCAAACATCACGAAGGAAGGGCCAAAACTGAACAGAGCTCAACAACTTCAATTAATAAGTCCATTCACAAATGAAGAAGTATATCAAGCATCGGAAGGAATAAACACATTGAAAGCCCCAGAATGTGATGGTTTTAACTCAACATTCTTTAAGAAAACATGGCACATACTGGGAGAAGAGGTAACAATTGAAGTACTTAGATTCTTTGAAACATCTGATATGTATAGACCTATAAGATGCGCTTCAGTAACAATGATACCTAAGGTAAAGAACCTTGTCAATATCAGAGAATGTTGACCAATCTCTTGCTGCACAACATTGTACAAGATCATCTCCAAAATGATTACCAACAAACTACAACAGCTCATGGATTCCCTAGTGGATTGCACCCAAAATGCTTTTGTTCCTGGAAGGGTGATACATGATAATGTGGTTCTAAGCCATGAAATCATTAAAGGATACAAGAGAAAAGGAGTGTCACAAAGGATTGTGATCAAAGTGAATATGCAAAAATCTTATGACTCGTTGGAATGGGTTTTTCTGGAGCAGATCTTGTCAAGTATGAATTTTCCAGAAAGGTTCATCACATGGGTTAGCAGCTGCATCAGAAAAATTTCCTATTCAAATGTTATAAATGGAAATCCAACACAATCATTTGAGGCAAAAAGGGGCTCAGGCGGGGTGATCCATTATTCCCATACTTATTTGTACTTGCCATGGAATATCTTACTAGATTGCTTAGAACACTAAAGAGGAATCCAAACTTCAATCATCATCCTAGATGTGAAAAGCTAGGCATAATACAACTAGGTTTTGCTTATGACCTCCTCATGTTATGCAGGGGTGATGTGGTATTAGCCAAGCTATTATTTGATCAATTTCAATATTTTCCAAGGCATCAGGACTAATAGCTAACATAAACAAAAGTAGTATATACTTTAGAGGAGTGCCTAACCATGTGCAGCATGAGATAGTACAACAAGTTGGATTCTCTGTTGGTACCTTGAAAAATATTGTATTATATATTGAAAAATAGTTTGAATATATCATCATTTTCATATAAAAGAGACTAAAGTATACATTATAAAAAACTAGATGTTAATTACCTTTGGTCGACAAGAATTCAATTCTATTAGCTGAAAATATCACATAGTCGTTACATACAAATCACTAACTAATCTTGTAACAAGAATTTTCGCTACGTATTTGCTTGCTAATTAAAGCTCTTATTCAAAACTTTAAGGAGACAAGTCAGACTTTGGCGTGGGAATAGAGCCGTCAAAATGGGGCTTGGCCCGTGAGGCCAGCCCAATCCAGCCCACTATTTGAATAGGGTTGTGTTAGGATTTTTTGATCCCATTTAAAAGTGAGGCTTATAAGCCCGGCCCAAGTCAGCTCGCTGAACCTTGAGGCTTGACCAAATCCGGGCCTGGGCCGGCCCTTAGGCCAAAAATTAATTAAATTTAAATTAATTACTATTAATATTTAATATTTAAAAAAAAGTAAAAAGTAAAAAAACTATTAACTATAATCCTCATTCCCCAATCCGAAATTGCTCATTTACCTTTCTATATCAACTAGAATTTAAATTTTTGACATGCATGTACTATGACAAAATTAGTTTTTCTTTTGTTTAATTAATAACGAACTCTAAAAGTCTTAGGTAGCCAATAAAATCTTTTCTCAAAAGAAAATATTACTTTAAATGGCCAATGATCAGTTTGGGTTACTTTAATATATTATTAATATTTAAACTACTCTTCAGTATGAATAAAGATCAGTTTTAAATACACACAAGAAAATTTGACCACTAGCAAATTTCAAGAATTTTAAAAATTTTATGGGCTATGATGATGAAATCAACAAATGATGTTAATCCTACTTTAAAAAACCTCAGCATATAAACTTATTAAAATAATCCCTGAATCTGAGAAAAATGAAAGAAAGGTATTAAGAAAATATCCATGTAACTTTAAAAAAGAAGAGCAAGAGATATAGAGAATTTGCATTTCAATTACGAGATTCCTCGTCAAATATCAACATTTTTGTATGCTCTACGCAAGTAGAAGTTGCTTACATGATTAATCGACTATGTCACAAAAAATAATTAAAGATTTAAAGAGTTTTTTTTAAAACAAATTGAAAGGTCGGCCCGTCCTAGCCCGTGGCCCTCTTAGGGCTGGGTTGGGCTGGTTATTTTAAGGCTCATTCATATGGTGGGCCGGCCCATCCTAACCCGCCAAATTTAAAAGTTCACGAGGCTTGGGCTGGGCTGGCCCATTTTGATAGCTCTACATGGGAAAAATAAAATAATTTTTCTCGGCCACATAAGAATTGGTAATTTTTACCTACAAAGAAAAAGGTATTGGGTCGGGTAAAATCTGAAACTCAAATGTCAAAATCATAAAACCCTAACAAAAGCCCTAGCTCTCCGTAACCCTCAACCCCAGCAGACATCGCTACTGTAGCAACCAAAATGAACCAAAATCTCAAAGCCAATGAAGACAATATCAGGGAAATTAACATCCACAACCCCAATCTCTCTTTCTCAAGCAGCGAAATCGCTCTCCAAATTTGCTGCATCAGAAAACGGAGCTTCACATTCTGTCTCCATATATATCCAACGTGCCGCTGATTCATTCAATCAACTTGTTCAGCTTCATGAGAAACTCAGACCAAATAGTGCAAAAAATGAGCTTTCTATCAAAGTTGAGGAAACTTCCGAAAGAAGGAAGAAAATTAGGGAAGTTGGTTTAAAGGCTGAAGATGTAGTTAAGAATGATGATTTCCCAAATGAGTCACAAAAAAGCAGAAAAAGCAATAGTTTTGATAAGAAAAGCAAGAAGCTTGACAAGGATCAGAAATTGATCAAGACCGAGCACCGGCTCGATATAAGTGAAGGAGAGACAGCAAAATCCAAGAAAAATGAGCTGGAGTTTATTAAAATGGATAGCTATGTGAAGAGGGAATCGGAGTTCGAGGAAGTTAAGGAAGATGGTATGATAAGTAGGGACACAAAAGAAGAAAAAGAAAAATAAGGGTGTTGATGACAATGAGGGTGAGGTGGTGGGGAAAGTGGAAGAAGATTTGAGGGTTAAGGAGGAGGAGGAAAGGAAGAAGAGGAAGATAGTGGATCGCGGTGAGGGTGAAGATACTGGCTCAGCAGAGCAGAGTAATAAGAAAAAGAGTAAAAGAGGAGAATTGAATGTGAAAAGTGAATGAGTTAGCTGAATTGTATGAGATTTTTGTTGCAGCTGTTGTTGCTAGTATTGGTGAGGATCAGAGTAATGCTTTTTTATGTAGGAAAAATGTCCCTTGTGGATATCATTGCTAAAGCTGTATTGATATAAAATTTCAAATGACATTTTGAGTTATATTTAATGAGATATGATTCAATTTCAAATGATTATGGATCTAACAAAGTTTATTTGACATATCAGAATTTATGTGCTAATTTTCATATCCTTAAAAAAATTATTCACTTGGTACTTTATAGTTGTACATAAGCAAAGTCATTTTGAAAAAAAAAGACAGTGCTAGTTCAGAAGAGCAGAGTAATAAGAACAAGAGTAAAAAGAGGAGAATTAAAGGTGAAAAGTAATTGAATTAGTTTAACTGTATGAAGATTATTTCTTGTGTTGCTACTAATTGTGAGGATCAGACTAATTTTTTTTATATATGTAATACCTTCAGAAAATTATCCCTTGTGGATATTATTGCTAAAGCTGTATTGATATTACTGTTTGAGTAATTCTTTATGAGTTATGATTCAATTTGAAATATATGTATCTAACAATCTTTGATTGACTGGTTAGCTTTCTGATTTTTTTGGATAGTGAGAGTGTGTTTGTACGAAACAACTGTGTTTGTGTTACTTGATAAAAAACACCACAAGCACTTATCGAAAAATTTAGACAGCACAGTCATAACATTTGAAAGTGAGAAGCATGATAACTATGAATGCTGATCTGCTATTACTTTTTGCACCAAAAGAGTAATAAAGAAAAAATCTCCTTTCGTTTCTCCTGTCCTCCTCTACTACTCTCTGGAAGCTAATAGTGCGAGTGTAAGGACACCTGCATCCTTCCATTCTTCTTTCACCTTTGAAATTTGACCTAATTATGGTTTTCATTTACTTTGCTAAAAGGGAAGTGGGCTGTTATTTCCTTACATTTTACATCCCATTTTGATTCTCATATTTCTATGTACTTATCCTATAACTGCTCTTTCATGGAATGCACTAAACCAACTATATTCAATACTTTTATGTGAAGAGTAAAGCACATTTGGAAATTGTAAATCTGAAATAGTTTGCTTCAGGATTGTGATGTTAAGACCACAATAAAAGAACTACCTCAAACACGTTTTATTTTCTAGAGAAGCCTTCAAAATAAACAATAACTTTCTTTGCGTTACAATTTTTCTATTTTTGTCATGGCTTAAAAAAGATTATATGTAATAATTGCAAGATATTCAAATTGCACTTGCTAAGAGGTCCTGTGACAACTTTTCATATAGGAAACAATCCTTCATAGAGTCATCTGCCGACCAAATAAAGATACCATGAAGTTTTCCCTGACTCCTCAGTATGCTACATGCATCATAGAATCCATGTTTAGGAGACAAGCCACCACTGTTATCAGTTTCAAAGCTCACTAGAATCTTGCCTCCTTTATAGTTATACCTCTGGGTTTCAAAGTACTGCAGGAATTGAGCAATGGTTGTGCCCTTTTTATAGGCATAAAATTGGAAGTTGACATAGTCTATTTGATGACCATACTTTCTCCAAAGAGCTAAATAGTGCACCTACACTGAATCATCTGCATATGGTGCTATTGATGTGTAAGAGACGACATTGTTTTGTTTAAGATAGTACAACAGTCACCCGATGCACTCAGCGAATGTATCTGGATCTGCATTGAAGTGTTCATAATCTATATCTATTGCATCCAGGTTATATTGTTTCACTATCTTGGTGATTGAATATATTGCATTTCTCACCCAAGAAGTAATTGAAGTAGGAGCAAAGGTTGCATTTTTACCATTCACTGTATCACCACCGAGACTCAATCCTACCTTAACATTTTTGTACTGGGCCTTGATGGAAGAAACCTGAGAAGGGGATAGATTATCAGTGTCCCAATAGACCAGGAAGTCTCCATTAGTGGGTTCTGGTGATGTTGTGTTTGTGTAGTCTATAGCAAAGGAGAGGAGGAAGTGAAACTCAATATTTGGATTAATTGGGACATCAGAGAATGTGCCATTCTTGCCCTCAGCTCCAATGTATTCTCTGAAAACCCCAGGGCAGTCTGCTGGATCTGCGTTGGTTGTAGGGGAAATGTGAAGAGAGCTTGAAGGACAAGAATATAGATGCAGAATTTGAAGGGCTTCATGCTTTCTTTAAGTTTGAAGGATTCCTTGTACTTGTTGTTGCTATTTAACCAAAGCAAACGCCGATTAAAATATTTCTCCCTCTACAAGGCATTTGTTGTATGCCTCTCCAACTGTCATATAAGATTTAGTTTTTATTTGTATTTTTGTGAGTAATATCTCTTTTTCAGACCTGATTTTGTAAGCATCTATACACTTATAGATTATGTTTCAGCCGGAAGCCAAGCATTATCTTTCTTGGCATTTTTGCAGACTGCTTAATTAAATATTCTATGTAAGTGAAACTCTCTCTCATTAGCTCAAGGTTGACTAGGCATGAATCTCATGTTCAGTTTTCTATCAGCAAGGCCATTCTTCTATACTGATTGTGCTAGGTATGGAGAGATGTCTTAAAAATGTTAAAATTTAAAATAATCCTAATCAAGTTTTTTAGAATATAAGCTGAGCCTGCATCCATCATTTTGGTGTAGTGTGCATTTACAAATGATCTTTCTTCCAGGCAAAAGAGAATCTGTTAATTTTTGATGTATTTAATTTTGGTTTCATGTAGGACTTTGATGTTTCTAACAATCTAAAAACAACAACTACAACAACAACTACCCAGTAAAATCCCACAAAGTGGGGTCTGGGGAGGGTAATGTGTACGCAGACCTTACCCCTACCTTGATAGGGCAGAGAGACTGTTTCTAATAGACCATCGGCTCAGAAAGACGGAAATAAAAAAATAAGAAAAGACAATTCATTAGTAACTCCAGTAGAAACCGTAATAGTAACAGAAGCATAACAACCAAAAGATAAATGACATGCAATAACAGTAACCAGTATCTAAGGCCCGGGGCTAAGATAAACAGCAAAGATAGTGTGGACTCGACATAAACTGCAAGCCATCTTAGATCAACCCTAATCCAACCCTGCCTCACCCCGGGTATGAAGTAACGAAAGCTTTACTACCCCTTAACCTACAACCCTAATACTTGACCTCCAGACCTTTCTATCAAGGGCCATGTCCTCGGAAATGTGCTGTCGTACCATGTCCTGCCTGATCACCTCTCCCCAATACTTCTTAGGCCTCCCTTTACCTCTTCTCGTACCCACCACGACCAACCGCTCACACCTCCTCACCGGAGCATCAAGGCTTCTCTTGCGCACGTGCCTGAACCATCTGAGCCTCGCTTCCCGCATCTTGTCATCCACAGGGGCCACATCCACCTTCTTCCGAATATCTTCATTCCTAATCTTGTCTATCCTAGTGTGCCCGAACATTCACCTCAGCATCCTCATCTCTGCTACCTTCATTCTCTGGATATGGGAGTTCTTAACCGGTCGACACTTCCCCCATACAACATGGCCGGTCTAACCACAGCTCTATAAAACTTACCTTTGAGTATCGGTGACACTTTCTTATCATACAAAACTCCATATGCAAGCCTCCATTTCATCCAGCCTGCCCCTATACGGTGAGTGACGTCCTCGTTGATCTCTTCGTCCCCTGAATCATCGACCTAAGGTACTTGAAGCTATCTCTCTTGGGGATGACATGTGATCCAAGCCTCACGTCCCTGCCTACCTCCCTCGACTCAGCGCTAAACTTGCACTCCAGGAACTCTATCTTAGACCTACTCAATTTGAAACCCTTAGACTCGAGGGTCTTCTCCAAACCTCCAACCTCTCGTTAACATCAGCCCTCGTCTCATCAATTATAACTATATCATCAGTAAATAACAGAGATAAAGCCCAAAATCATACATTATCTTTGGCTTTAGTTTCAAAATCATGCATATTCTTTCACATGGAGCATTAATAATCCATTTACTTTTAAAAAAAATGGTGCACTTTTAGTCATAACCTAAACACCGTTAGTTTTTTAACAGTAACCTCCTCACGTGCCCTTTTATTCCCTACAAACGGTTAGCTATCAGTATATCTTCCATCGTTTTTTTTGCAAAGGGAGTAATACCAAGAGGAACATAAATTTTTGAAAACCAAAATGGCTTTTGGAAAATCCGAGATATCGCCAAGGTTTTCTTCACTAAATTTTCTTCACCTTTCAGTGGCAGTTCTCACCTGATTTTCGAGCTCTTTGACTCTATTGGCAACAATCAACCTTCTTTTAATTATATTTTTCTCTACGTGCAGCTTGGCTTGATCCAAGAGCTTATCAAGATTGATAGATATCCTCAACTTTGTATAATATATTAATATAGATTTTTTTTTACAAGCTTTTTTTAGTGCTTGATATTGCTTGGAGTTTTCCCAGCATCCTCTTAGTTAGGAAAGGATTGAGGTTTGTTTCACTTTTTTCACAAGATGTTCAAGCTCTCCCCTTTGCACCAGCATTTAGCTTCACATATTAATTTATCGTTTGCAATAGTTTCTGCAGTAAAAGATTGAGCATTGCACCTGTTATCTTTCTTTCTTTATTTTCAGAATTGTTCTTTTACAGTTCATTTAATTTCAAAATTGTTCTGATTGTTTCTTTACAGATGTGTACTCTCTTTGCAAAAATAATTAAAGACAGAGAGATATAGTAGTGATTCATATGGAGGGAACAAAAATTATGTGACAGGAACGTGAGGAGGCCTCTGTTAAAAAATTAACGGTGTTTAGGGTTATGATTAAAAATTCACATTTTGTAAAAGTAAATGGACTATAAGTGCTCTACGTGAAAGAATATGTATGATTTTGGGCCTAAAGCCAAAGATAATGTATGATTTTGAACTTTTTCTCGCAAATAACATACACCATGGCACATCCCCTTGAATATGGTATGTCAGTGCATCCATCACCAAGGCAAATAAGAACGGGCTAAGCGCAGAGCCTTGGTGTAATCCCATAACAACCGGGAAATGCTCCAAGTCTCCTCCTACAATTCTAACCTTAGTCTTAGCTCCATCATACATGTCCTTGATCGTTCTTATGTAGGCTACTAGCACGCCCTTTGTCTCAAGACATCTCTAGAGCACCTTCCTAGAGACCTTGTCATACGCTTTCTCCAAGTCCATAAACACAATGTGCGGATCCTTCTTCTTATCCCTATACTGTTCCACCAACCTCTTAATAAAGTGGATAGCTTCCGTAGTGGAGCGACCCGGTATGAACCCAAACTGATTGACGGATATAGATGTCGTCTTCCTCACCCTCACCTCCACTACCCTCTCACAGACTTTAACTTGATACCCCTATAATTGTTACAACACTGGATATCATCTTTGTTCTTGTACAACGGTACCACTGTACTCGCCCTCCACTCCTCCGGCATCCTCTTCGTCCTAAAAATTACATTGAACAACCCAGTCAGCTACTCCAATCCTGCTTTACCCACACACTTCCAAAACTCAACCGGAATTTCGTCTGGCCTGGTCGCTCTACCCCTACTCATCTTACGCAAATCCCCCATGACCTCCTCCACCTTAATGCGCCTGCAATACCCAAAATCTCGAAGCCGAATGCCCCAAATCCCCTAGCGCAATATCCTGGTCCCCCTCCTCGTTTAGAAGACCATAGAAGTACGTCTGCCATCTCTGCTTAATCCTGGGACTCTCCCATCAATACTCTACCATCCTCGTCTCTGATGCACCTTACTTGGTCCAGATCCCGGGCTTTCCTCTCCCTCACTTTAGCCAGCCAAAACAACTTCCTGTCCCTGCCTTTATCCCCCAATTCCTCGTATAGACGACCAAACACTGCATTCTTAGCCTCCGTGACCGCCAGCTTTGCCTCCTTCCTTTCCACCTTGTACCTCTCTCTATTCGATTTCCTCTCCTCCTTGCTTGTTCTCCCTTCCAACTTCGCGTACGCTACCTTCTTCGCCTCCACTTTACCTTGGACTATGTCATTCCACCACCAGTCGCCTTGGTGTCTGCTAGAAAAACCCTTCGATATCCCTAGCACCTCTCTCGCCGCCTCCCTCACGTAGTTTGCCGTCGTTGACCATATAGTGCTCGCGTCTCCACTACTCCTCCAAGCTCTCATAGCAGATAACCTCCCCTCTAACTCCTGGGCTTTATCCTTGGTTAAAGCTTCCCATCTAATCCTCGGTCGGCCACGAGCGTACCTCTTCTTCCTCTTCATCATAATGCCGATGTCCATCACTAAGAGCCTATGCTGAGTCGCGAGGGTCTCTCCCGGGATAACCTTGCAATCCTTGCACAACCCTCTATCACACCTTCTGAGGAGAAGGTAATCAATCTGAGTCTTCACCGCCGAACTTTGGAAAGTAACTAGATGCTCCTCCCTCTTCCAAAAAGTTGAGTTCGCAAGCACCAGCTCGAAATCCTTAGCGAAGTCTAACAGCGAAGTACCTCCTCCATTCCTATCCCCAAGGCCAAAGTCATGATGTGATTGAATGGAGTGGGTATCTTGGTGGATAGGGATCTTAGAGAGTCTGTGGTTGAGGTTAGGTGAGTGAATGATAGGCTAATATTTATTAAGTTGGTGATTGGTGAGTGCATCCTCAATGTAGTTAGCACTTACGTGCCGCAAGGGGGCTTGGATGAGGAGGTTAAGAGGCACTTTTGGGAGAGTTTGGACGAGATTGTGCGTAATATTCCACCTGCTGAGAGGTTATTTACCGGAGGGGATTTTAATGGCCATATTGGGTGGGCTGCAATTTACACTTCTAGCAGTCAAAACTACTCGTAACGATTTTGGCGTCTTCAAATTCTGTTGGACTTAATCAACATCATTTGCTTTCTAAAGCATAAGTGTAAACTTAAGTCATGTTGCGTCTGTCTCTTCAAATTGTGCTCCAAATTTTTCAGAAAAAGAACTTCATTTGTAGCTGTTTCATAGTCGTATATCTCTATGTTAATAGAAATGCAAAAATGATAGGATTACCATGGCTTTTGCCCTGGAACCTGGGTTTTCAGAAAGGTGAAATGCTATTATATGTAGCTTACTTACCTACTTTGCCAGGGGATACCTCAAAACCATCGTTGCTCTCTCATAAGAATCAGCCAAGATGATATTGAGTATTGGTTCGTTGACTCAAGTTAGTTGTACCATTCTCAATCTGATCGAATTTAGACAGTTGACATGAAAACTTATGGGGTATTGAGTTGTCTTTTTCCTCTTTCTTGTTTTTAAAGAGTAGGCTGGAAGAAGTTATTGTACAAGATGGTTCAAAGGCTCATGCATGGACTGTAAGCGGTGGTTTTCCACTTGTATAACACAGTAGCACAATTTCTTCCTATTTCTCACATGATATATCTTTTAAAGTTAAACCCAGTCGGTCCATTTGCCTAGGTTAGTAAAACAACATTCGTATTCAGTTTCTTCATAACTGGAAAATGTTTCCTCTAATCTGCTTTATTTGGTGAGAGCAACATTTTATCTAACATATGCATGGAGTTTTTGCTTGTCTGAGTTTCTGGGTTAACATAGTCTGACTGCCAAAGGAAGAGTTTACTTTGGATGAATATTGGCTCCAAATGCATTGACAGTGATGAGGTAGATGAAGAGAAGTGCAAAGGGCTTGGGCAACATATAGGACATATGCTGGTAGAACTGGAAGCTAGTCAATAAAGTTGTATGTTTTACTTACTTTACTCTAGATACTAAAGGGATTGCTTGCTTTTAAAAATGAAAATTTCTCAATTGCATATTTTCTAGGTGTCTAATTTAAGGCACAAATTAGAGCTCAATGATGGTCAGTCTAATTGACAGCTTAGGCAATTTGGTGAAATGTTTGATCTTAATCCTTTTACAAACTATATTTAAAAAAATGTTTTCCTGCAAACAATAAGTTTTATCACATCTGGGAACTGTAAGTTTGAACTTATTTGCATCAATATCTTGATTGTAAGGCCACAGTAAGAGTACATAACATTCTTTTGCTTTAATTTTATCTTTTGTCATGGCCTACAAAAGATTATCTTAAATGGTTACAAGATATTCAAATTGAACTTGCTAAGAGGTCCTGTGACTGCTTTTCATATATAAAATGATCCTTTTTAGAGTCATCTGCCGACCAAATAAAGATACCATGAAGTTTTCCTTGACTCCTTAGTATGCTGCATGCATCAAAGAATCCATGTCTAGGAGACAAGCCACCAATATTGTTAGTTCCAAAGCTTACTAGAATCTTGCTTCCTTTATAGTTACAGCTCTGGGTTTCAAAGTACTGCAGGAACTGAGTAATGGTTGTGCCCTTTTTATAGGCATAAAATTGGAAGTTGACACAGTCTATTAGATGACTGTACTTTCTCCAGAGTGCTAAATAGTGCTCTTGCACTGTATCATCTGCATATGGTGCTATTGATGTGTACGAGATGACATTGTTTTGTTTAAGATAGTACAACAATTGCCCGATGCACTCGCCGAATGTATCTGGATTTGCATTGAAATGCTCGTAATCTATATCTATTGCATCTAGGTTATACTCTTTCACTATCTTGCTGACTAAATATATAGCATTTTTCACCCCAAGAAGTAATTGAAGTAGGAGCAAATGTGGCATTTTTACCATACATTGTATCACCACCGAAACTCAATCCTACCTTAACGTTTTTATGTTGGGCTTTGATGGAAGAAACCCTAGAAGGGGTTAGGTTATCAGTGTCCCAATAAACCAGGAAGTTACCATTAGTGGGTTCTGGTGATTCTGTGTTTGTGTAGTCTATGGCAAAGGAGATGAGGAAGTGAAATTCAACATCTGGATTAATTGAAACATCAGAGAATGTAACGTTCTTATAAAGAGCTCCAATGTATTCTCTGAATACCCTAGGGCAGCTTGCTGGAACTGCTTCAGTTGTAGCAGAAATAGTCAAGAGAGATTGAAGGACAAGAATAGAGATGCAGAATTTGAAGGGCTTCATACTTTCTTGGAGTTTGAAGGATTCCTTGTACTTTTTATTGGTATTTAACCAAAGTAAATTAAATGCTGATTAAAATACTTCTCCTTTGACAAGGCATTTGTTAAATTCTTCTTCATACCATCATTTAAGGCTTAATTTCTGTTTGTTCTTTTGTGAGTAACATTTCTTTGCAGACCTGGTTTGGTAGTTGGTGAACATCAGTATATATAAAAGATTATATCTCAGTTGGAAGCTTGGCATTGTTCTTCTTGGCATCTTCTACAGACGGCTCAATATATATATTTTTAGGTAAATGAAACTCCCTTTCATAGCTTTAAGGTTAGGTATTGGTAGATTTCTTAAAAATGTTCAAAATATAATATTCTAACCAAGTTGTCTGGAGTATAAGTTGAGTAATATGTGCATCTGCCATTTTTGTGTAGAGTTCATTTTTTGGTGACATCCTTCTTTCATTCTAAGAAAACCTGATTGTTTGAAATAATTTTTGTATCAAGTACACTTTTAACTTTTGCAACACTCTAAGATGATATTAAGGCAGAGGGGATCTAGGATTTGAACTTAATGGATTTGAATTTCGCGTTCTACCATAGTCATTTTATTTGCTGGGTCCGAAATCTATTATTTGTACTTATTTTGTAAAATTTATTAACACATATAAGACCTTAGCCAAAGTTACTGGTTCAAACCTTATGAATCAAGTTTAATATTTTTGAAAAAGATTGAAATCTAGCTCTCGTACTAACGGCATTTATATACATATAGCTAATGTGGTAATTACGTGCGTAAGCTGGCTCGGACATCACTGTCATAAAGAAATAATAACTTGAAAATTACAAGAGAGATACAATGGCGATGTTGAGAATGTAAGAAGTTTGAAAAGCACTACTTGCTACAATTAGAGATGTACCTAGAATTTGGAGGTGACCGGGGCACTACTATTCATAGTCATGACTCATGCGAATTATTAGCTACTAAGTTTGATGTGCAACTCTCTTAAGATTTCGATGATTATGATAAATTCTAAGCTTCAATTTTTAGCCTAAAGAGAAGTTTGGGGGTTTTTTGAGGAGGGGTTTAATCAAAAGATAAAGGGGCCTGGGGAAACTATAGAAAAAATAAAAAAGGACCGGAAATTAAAGAAATAAGTCAAAAAAAAAAAGAAATTTGGGCTTATAAATCGTTAACGTAAAAAGCAAAACATATTTAGGAATCGAACTCAAGTCATAGTATTAGGGTGCCTAATAAAATATAGGGAAACTACCAGCTATGTCCATTTATAAGTACCTCATTATAAATATTGGCTAATTCATAAAATATTATTAATATTAGCCAATTAAAAAATATTGAACTTTTGCTTTCTTTTGAGTGAGTGTTATTAGAATAGATTGAGTACACATTAAAGAGCTTGAATCTTAGTTTTGGGATGATTTGGTAAAGTTTTGAGGTGGTTTGAATTGAAAATTCAAAGTAAAAACTGAACATAAAAAAATAATAATATGTGTATCACACTGTGTATCATTTATGTATGACATATGTATCATATTGTATCAATTGCGTATCATATGTATATCCATGTATACCTGTGCGTGAGATACATACGTGATACATGTTGTAGACAATAAATTGCGTCAAGAAAATAAAATCAAGACTGGAAATATCGCAACAATTGTAGTATTTTATTCCAAATATCTGAGTGTACAATCTCTATGAATCCTCTGATTCTTCTTTTCAATTGTAAATAAATTCAAGGGCCTTTGAGCTTGATCTTGAATCTATATTTATTTCCACGGACGATGATCTTGATCTTGAGCTTGAGCTTGATTGCTTGAACTTGACCTTGATTTGTTCTTTGTTCTTGAGCTTGAACTTGATTTCTTGAACTTGATTGCTTGAAGCTTGAAACTTGTAGAGAAATTTGCGGCGTTTGATCCACGATCTCTCTCTTGCTTCTTGTTATAACTTCTGGTGTATTTTCTGGATTATGAAGACCCCTATTTATAGTTGTGGAAGGGAGGAGTTGTGATAAGAACAAACTCTTTCCGACCAATCAAATTGAAGTGTGACATGACCGCATTTGATTGGCCAGAACATGTCACTTGCACACGTGGCGTGATTTCATTGGCCTTTTAATGTGACTTGGCATGCCTTGTCATTTTGATACGTGGCATGATCCTATTGGCTCTTCCGCTTGACTTGATGTGCCACATCATTTCACGCGTGGCACCAAACTGGGCCTCTAGGAAGATGATTTCTTGGGCCTAATGAAGTGAGCTCATTATTTGTAGCCCAATTAAGTGGGCTAGCCCAATGAATTAAGACGTATTTATTTAATCCATATATATTGGACTTATATAAGTAATTCAATTATATTAGCCCATAATATTTATTTGGACCAATATATCTTGAATCTTAAAATATAATCCAAATTCTTTCACGGATTTAAAATTTATATGCCTATAAATGCCCCCTACTTCAAAATTTATCGTGTTATTTACACGGATTAGACTTGAAGTACGGATTTATTAAATTGCATTCTTCCTCCAGTTAGTCGAATTAAGAGTCTCGCCAATGCATATGGCAATTCATTGAATTATTGCTCCAGAAACACACTTTAACTAATGAATAAACCAATCTTAGTCAATTGGCTTATTCGTCCATTAACGCCAAAGTCAATTTCTTTGCATTTAAATCCTTTCTCAAGTAGATAATGTATTGAGAATTACAATCGAAGTGTTTGGCCAGTTGCACAATTATTATATTTGTTCACTTTACCAAGAATTATGACACGCAGAATTATCCAAAAGAATTTCCTCTTGCCACTCCATTAAGCATTCGGAGAAGGAAAAGCTTCAGCAGCCGCACAGCCTTTATCCTCAAGCATCGTTAAATCCAACTAGGAGTCAAATTCCTTACCAATTTTAGTTTGGACACACAAGGATTAAGTCATACCGCCTTTATACAACAAATCCCACATCGGACCATGACTTATTAATGCCTCCTCTCCAAATCTATATAAACCCCCTTGTACTCGCATTTGTTGAGTATTAATTTGTAGTTTTCGCAAGCCACTTGAGTCTAGTTTTGTTGAGTATGCTCTTGTTCAACAAGATGATCCACGCATAAAGAAGACGGTCTTAGGGTGTGAGGGGATGGATACTCATCCCTGCCCAAATATCGGAGAGATCACTCTCAATGTGCCCTGACTATCGGAGAGATTACTCTCAATGTGCCCTGACTATCGGAGAGCTTACTCTCAATGTGGCCCGACTATCGGAGAGATTACTCTTAATGTACCCCGACTATTAGAGAGATTACTCTCAATGTGCCCCGACTATCGGAGAGATTATTCTCAAAATGAGCCGACTATCGGAGAAATTACTCTCAATGTGGCCCGACTATCGGAGAGATTACTCTCAAAATGACCCGACTATCGGCGAGGCCAACTTAAGGTGCAAAGGAACTCATATGTCCACCTTAAGATTGGAAAGTTATAGTTCCTTTTAAGGACAAACCCATGAAGAGGCCAACTTAAGGTAAAGGGAGTCATCTGTCCACCTTAAGATTGGAAAGTTATAGTTCCTTTTAAGGACAAACCCACGAAGAGGCCAACTTAAGGTGCAAAGGGACTTATATGTCCACCTTAAGATTGGAAAGTTATAAAGCTTCAACTTGAAGACGACATCGACTTGAACACTTGGAGAACTTTGAAGATTTGGAGGACTTTGCAGACTACAACTCGAAGGGACTTGAAGACTTCAACTTTGAAACTTGGATGGCCTAAATATTTCAACTTGAAGATCGGCGAATTTGAAGACTTCAACTTGAAGACCGACGGAGTTGAAGATTTCAACTTGGGGGAATCAACTTGAATACCGACGGACTTGAAGACTTCAACTTGGAGACTTCGAGGGCTTAAATATTTCAGCTTCTCTTTTGCTTTACATTGTCCGACTTTTATCTTAGTCGCATAATTTTTAGCTTTACGCGCTTGTAACAAAAGATTCATATCTTGTCGTGGGAGAGTCCAAATAATGAACCGTTTGATGACTTCAATATCTAAAATATATCCAATACTTAGAATCAAAAACCTTCAGAATCGCACCGGATAATATTTTGAAACCAACTTTAGATTTCACCATGTTGAAAATTTCAGATTTGCGCATCTCACCAAAAAATTCATATCTCGGGGTAGAAATATCGAAATTGAAAACCGTTTGATTTCAAGAAAACTAAACTTCAAGAACTAGAACATATCCAAAATTCTCAATCAAAAAACTTCATAATTGTACCAGATAATATTTTAAAATTAACTTTATATTGCACCACGCTATCAATTCCAGATTTGCGCAGTCTTACCAAAAATTCATATCTCGGTGTAGAAATATCGAAATTGTAAATCGTTTGATTTCAAGAAAACTAGACTTCAATATCTAGAACATATTCAAAATTCTCAATCAAATAACTTTAGAATCATCCCAGATAATATTTTGAAATCAACTTTATATTGCACCACGCTATCAATTCCAGATTTGCGTAGTCTCACCAAAAAATTCATATCGGTGTAGACACGTCGAAATATGAACCGTTTGATTTCAAGAAAATTAGACTTCAAGATCTAGAACATATCCAAAATTCTCAATCAAACAACTTCAGAATCGTCCCATATAATATTTTGAAATTTATATTGCACCACGCTATCAATTCCAGATTTGCGCAGTCTCACCAAAAAATTCATATCTCGGTGTAGAAACGTCAAAATTATGAACTGTTTGATTTTCGGAAACCAAACTTCGAAATTTAAATCATATCTAGAATACAAAATTTAATACCTTAAGGATAGTTTCAGATAATATTCTAAATTCAATATAAAATTCTAACACGCTGACGATTTCAGATTGTGCGACTTCACCAAAACTTTTGCATCTTGGTATGGAAGCCTCGAGATCGGAAGATGTCTTACTTGCCATCACTCAAAATTTAAGAGCCATAATCTCACAAATATCTTGGGTTGAAGTCTCACTGAATTTGAAACGTTGTGCCAAGCAATCTTTTCCTTATACTAGTGTTTCCTTTTGACGCCTCTCTTCTCTTCCCTTTTTTTAAGGTAGAGGGCGGACTTGGAGACCAAAAAAACTTGAAGGTTTGGCGAACCTGAAGACATAGAGAATCCCTGGCCTTCAATGCAAATACTTGACATCTTCCTAAAATCGGCCCATTGAAAATATCAATTTACCATGGAGGTTTGCCCCTTTTAAGTCAAATGAGATCAAAGTTCAACCAGAGGACGACGTTTTAGCTTGATTTTGCATTCCTCCATACTTCACTCAGACAACAATTGGGGCAATATGTATCTTTTGAACTTATGCGACTGAACTTAGAATGAAACTCTAAGCTGGCTACGTACCTCGGTGAAGAGGATCAAGTCATACCGTAGTTCAGAATGGGTAGATTTTTTCCCTTTTTTTACGTCCTAACTTTTTCCTAGGTCGCCTCTTTCGAGATTTTCAACCTAGCGGACTTTTTTTGTGTGGGTTGTACATAGTTTATACTCTTGCGGGCCAGGAGTGTAGCAACATGCAGTTTAGGCTCATACGTCAAGGAGCGTTGTAACTTCAAGGATAATACTTCTTCAAAAACTTGCCATTGATAGGGCCAATTCTCATGCCACCTACATCAACCAGCTTGTAAGCCCTACTTGAGTAAGCTTCTTGTATAACATATGGCCCATCCCATTTTGAACTGAACTTTCCTACAGGTTTATGGGAAGTAATTATGGGTCTTCGTATGGCAAGGACTTGATCTCCTACTTGACAGGATTACGGGCGAACTCTTTTATTGAAGGCGCGAGACAATCGAGCTTGATAACATTCAAGACTCTGTTGAGCTCCCAACCTATTCTCATCAAGAGCCTCCAACTCTTCTAATCGAAGTCGAGCATTTTTTTCATCAGTGATCCCTTCTTGAATAGCCGGTCGTAATGAAGGTATTTGACACTCAAGTGGCAAGACGGCTTCGACTCTATAAACCAGTGAATAAGGAGTCACTTGTGTTGGTGTGCGGTGAGTCGTCCTATATGCCCATAAAGCTTCTTCCATACGGTCATTCCAATCTCGTTTGGATTTGGAGACGACATTTTTTAGCAAGTTGCATAGAGTTTTGTTGAATGCCTCGGCTAGACCTTTGGCGACAGCATTGTACATCGAAGAGTTACGTTGCTTGAAGCCAAAGAGATCACAAATCTTGTTCATCAACCTATTATCAAATGGCTTTCCATTATCCATTATTATGTAGCGAGGAATGCCAAAGCGATAAATAATGTTTACTCGGATGAAATTTGCAACATTTTCCTTCTTTACTTCCTTGAGAGCAACAACTTCAGCCTATTTAGAGAAGTAGTCTGTTGCAGCCAGGATGTATAGGTGCCCACCAGAGGACTTTGGCAGTGGTTCAACAACATCCAATCCCCAAGCGTCAAACGGTCAGTATGCCACAGTCGGTGCAACACTTTAGGAGGTTGGTGAATAAAATTCGCATGGAATTGACAAGCCTTGCATCTTCGAGCATAGTCCAAGCAATCTTTTACCATCGTTGGTCAATAGTATCCCATCCTTTTTATATGGAAGTAGAGCTTTGGTCAAGACTGGTGTGACCCACATACCCCAAAATGCTCTTCTTTCAAAGCTTGGAGTGCTTCGTCTTCCCCTAAGCATTGCAAGAGTACTCCCATGAATGATCTTCTGTATAGGGTATCTTTGTAGTAAATGAAGCAAGGTGCACGATGATGGATTTTAGTTCTTCTCCGTGGATTTTCTAGAAGTATCCCATAGCACAAGTAGTCGATAATAGGTTGTCGCCATTCTTCTCTCTCGACTTCAGAAACAACAACAAGATGCTTGAGTTCATTTTCTTCACCTTCAGCATCACTTGGCGGCGGTACTACCCATTTTTGGCAGATAGTAACTTGCGCTTGATCAGGCAGGGTTAAAGTTGAAGCTAGGGCAGCTAAAGCATACGCCTTCTTATTTTCTTTCTTTGCCACATGCTGAATAGTCACATCACCGAGCCACCCTATTAACTTTTTTGCGTAATCATGATATGGGCGAAGTTCAGGCTTCTTGACCTCGTAACTACCTAAAAGCTGATTGACCACTAACTGAGAGTCACCAAAGACTTGCAATTGCAACCAATTCATTTTGACAGCCATTTCGAGCCCACGTATTAGTGCTTGATACTCAACAACGTTGTTAGAGTAGAGTTGCGTCAATGTAAAAGAGTAGGGCAGAACTTCACCTTGAGAAGTGACAAATACTACACCAGCACCAGCTCCTCCGCGATGTGCAGCACCATCAAAGTACATCTTCCATGGAGGCTGAACTTCAATGACCATGGCATCCTCATCAGGTAGTTCGTCAGTTAGCTCCCAATCATCAGGTATAGGGTGATCTGCCAAGAAGTCCACTAACATTTGTCCTTTTATATCCTTCTGAGGGATGTACATGATTTCAAATTGTTGAAACTGGAGGTACCACCTTGCTAGTCGATCACTAAGGACAGGTTTTGACATCACGAACTTGATGGTATTTGCCTTAGAAACAAGACGAACAACATGAGCTTGAAAGTAGTGCTTCAACTTTTGAATTGAGAAGACTAACTCCAAACACAACGTTTCAATTGGCGAATAATTCAACTCATTCGTTGTCATCATCCTGCTCAAGTAGTAAAGAGAGTTTTCTTTCCCTTCACTATTTTCTTGGGCCTACAATGCTCCAACAAACCTTTCTTGTGCCGCAATGTATAGTATCAATAGCTTTCCAAGTATAGGGGCTGCTAAAACTAGAGGCTTCATCAAGTAGGATTTAATGCTCTTAAAGGCATTACTGCACGCTTGGTCCCATTTGAAAGGGACACTTTCTTCATAAGGCGACTGAATGGTTGACACCTCCCAGCTAGGTTCGAGATGAATCTCCTAAGGTACGCTAACTTTCCTTGTAGACTTTTCAATTCATGGATATCCCGAGGGTCAGGTATTTTCAAAATGGCATCCACTTTGGCTTGATCAATTTCGATCCCTCGATATCGGACAATGAAACCAAGGAACTTTTCAGAAGTAACTCCAAAGGTTTTCAATGGATTCATCCTAAGTTGGTATCTCTGGAGCAATTCAAATACCATCCTCAAGTCCTTCAAGTTGTCGCCCTTCTCTATTAATTTTACTACCAAGTCATCAACATAGCATTCGACATTCTTATGGAGAAGTTTGTCGAAAATATTTTGCATAGCCCTTTGGTAAGTAGCACCAGTGTTCTTCAAGCCAAAAGGCATTATCTTGTAGCAATAAATACCATTTGGGATACGGAATGCAGTAAGCTCTTCATCTTTTGGTGCCATGCGTATTTGGTTATAGCCCGATGAACCATCCATAAATGACATTGCCTCGTACCCAGTAGCAGCATCGATTATCAGTTCTGGAATGGGAAGCGAGAACTTATCTTTCGGACACGCATTGTTAAGATCCATAAAGTCAACGCACACTCGAATCTGGCCATTTTTCTTCCTTACAGGGATAATACTTGAAACCCATGTTGGGTATTTGACTTTACAAATAAAGCCAGCTTCGATGAGTTTGTTAACTTCTATTTCAATCAAGGGAACCAAGTCCGGCCTAAAATTCCTTTGAGCTTGTTTAACAAGGCGAGCACCATTTTTGACTGCAAGGTGATGGACTGCTACTTTCGGGTCCAAGCCAGGCATCTCTTTGTAACTCTAAGCGAAGACGTCCCTGAACTCCTTGAGTAACTCAATATAAGTTCTCTCTTCATTAGCTTCTAGTAAAGCACTTAGGTAGGTGGGTTTGGCTCTTCATCGGTGCCAAGGTTGACTTCTTTTAAGGCATCAACTGTCGTCTTCACTCCTTCTTTAAGTTCAGGTAGAACATTTTTCGCATCTTCATCTCCTTGAGGGTCCCCATCGTTGAAGGATATGTGATAACACGGTGAAACATGCTTCAATTCTGCATTATCCTCCATCAAAGATGGAACACCATTCTCGCCTTGTACAGTGACATGATGCGAAGAACCTACACTTTCTTCATCTCCATCATGTTCCTTAGTGTAGACCACAATATATGGCTTTACCTTTAGTAGTTCTTCACATGAAACCACAAGTTTTGTTTGTCGCCTCATTCTTGAAGGAACCAAACTTTGGAAATCATTAGAGATCTTCTGGATCTTGGGTGGAGCGCGTGTTCTTATGCTTTGAAAATTTCTCTGGAACTTGTTCCCCTTCTTTAATGGACCCAATCTCTCAAATACGGAAGTTCTCATAGTTGATTTTCCAAGTCCGTCAAAGATAGAAGGCTTGTTAGAAGCGACAGATTCGTCTTTTACAGTGATGTAATTGCTACTCACCCTTCTTATTGAGATGCGTACTGGTGACAGTTGCTTGTATCCTAAACCTTCACGTGGTTGTCTCGTTGCAGCTTCTGATGGTAGCTTCCCTAACTTTGACGGCTCATTAGGATTGTATCCAGCTTTTGCAAATAGCCTGTAAGCATTAGGATCAAAACCTTCATCCATTTGCTTTGTAGAGAGTGCCACATTCTGCCAATGATTTTGGGTCACAAACCCTGCAAGCGGCATTGAGGACAACTTTATTGCCTCAATTCTTTTGACCAGAAGAGTTAACTCATTTAGTATGTTAGCTTGGAGATTAGATGATTCACCTTCATCTTTATTCCTTTTAGGGACATATTGGAGCGCACGACTTACTTTCTTGCCATAAGAGGCAATACCATATTTATGAGATTTATTCATGTTGGCATGTACCTCCTCAGTAACAGCTTTGGCTTTACCAATAGTTACCTCAGCTCTTTTAGTTATGGGATCGTCATTCTTGCTTTTCATGCCACCATCAACTTTTAGCTCTTTCACAATGCGGTTCTTTAAGTAGAACTTTGCATCGGCGAAGTGTGACTCAGCCTCGATGAATGACTCATCATCAGCAACTATCTTCTTCTCAACTTCACCCTCATATTATTTCAAACATTGGTGGTAGGTAGATGGAACCACTTTGTTCTCATGTATCCAAGGCCTTCCAAGCAAGACATTGTATGAAGTCTTTGCATCGATCACATGTAGCCATACACTTGATTGCATATCTTCAATGGTGATTTCTAGCCTAATCGCGCCTATGACTCTTTTCCCCCTTGGTTGAATCCTTGGATCATCACATGACTTTCTGAGAGTTCGTTCATGGGAATACCAAGTTCTTTCACAATGTGGTTTGGCAAAATGTTCACTGAGGATCCTCCATCAACCAAAATTCGATTTACCCTTTCATCGCGCATATAGCCAACCAGGTACAATGGGCGGTTATGAGGAGTTTCACCTAGCAAAAGATCATCATTTGTGAATGTGACCTTTTCCTCATAAGCATTAACTTCTTTAGGAGTGGATTTGATGGGCTTTTCCGAAGCTGGTGCCAATAGTAGGTGATCATTCTTTTTCTTCCCCTTTGTCAGCATGGCAACAAGAGGCATCAATTCCCTCATGGGAAATCTTCGTGTGGAACCAACTTGGTAAGAACTCCTCCAGGGTCACTAGATGTCGTGGCTTTTGAGGATGGTGCACTTCCACTTTGCTTTCTTCAAATATTTAACTGGACTCCATCTCCTTGATCTTTTCACCATCATTTTCCTTGTTGGTTGTTCTATTGATTCTTTTCGTGGGCTTCTTTTGTGGTGCCTACAACGAGTCACCAATGTCCAACCTTCATCATTATCAGGTTGATCGACTTCAGCTTTGTCGCTCTCCAGTAATTCTTTATCTTTACTTTCTTTAAAACCACATAATTCATCCGGACTGAATGAGCCAAAGGTGATAGAGACTTGGTTTGCGCTTGCTTTCTCATCTTCAAGCACGATCTTCTATTCGCAAGCCAAGTCCATGACTTTGTCCTTGAAGACAAAGCATTTATCCAGAGGGTGGCTTACAAGTCGGTGATATTTGTAGTAATTTGGGTCATTTATTTTCCTAACTTCATTTGGTCGCTTCATCTCCGGAAGCTCAATAAGATTTAATTCGATGAGTTCTTCAAAAATGGCTGGCACATTAGAATCCAGAAATGGGTACTCCTTCTCTTGAATTTCTTTTAGAGTCAGCTTCCCACTTGGCTTATCTTGAAAAGAAGTGGATTTCATACTCTGCTTCTTGCTCTCATCCATCGTGAACTTTATAGGTTACGTGTTGACATTCATAGCTTCTTTGCTTTCAGACTTGGGTACGAACTTGCCCCACTTCTGACTTCTTGCTTGTGATTCCCTTTGCGAGGTTCATATATGGGCAGCCTTTCATTTCCAGCGGAGGCCATACTCAATTTGATGTCAAGAGCACGAGTTGAAAGTTCTTCAAATGTGCCGGGCTTGATACCTTGCAAGATGTAGCGCAATCCCCAATGCATGCCTTGGATGCACATCTCTATGCCTGAAGCTTCACTAAGCCTGTCTTTGCAGTTGAGGCTTACATTCCTCCAACGATTGATAAAGTCAATAAATGGTTCCCCCTTTCTTTGACGAGTATTTATAAGTTCTATCATACTCATAGTACGTCTCGTACTATAAAAGTGGTTGAACTCTTGCTCTAGTTGATCCCAACTATCGATAGATCCAACCTCGAGGTCCGTGTACCAATCAAAAGTATTTCCTTTTAGCGAGAGGATAAACTGCTTGATGAGGTAATCTCCATAAGTCCCAGCATTGTTGCACGTCTCCACGAAGTGCGCAACATGTTGCTTTGGGTTACCTTTACCATCAAACTGTTGAAACTTTGGAGGTTGATAGCCAGCAGGCATCTTCAACATATCGACCCTTGCAGTGTAAGGCTTTGCATATGTAAGGGAGCATTTTGCATGAACTTCATATTTGTTCTTAATGGTTCCTTCGATGAACTCCTTCAGTTGATCGATTGCAATCATCCCTTCAGATAAAACAAGGATAGCCTCAGTGGATGCTGCTTGTCTTGGGGGAGTATCAATCTCTTGAACTTGTGGGAGTTTGTTGGGTACATGGATGGATTCCTCTTCCATCAAGATTCCCACCCTATCTGTTAGCTTATCAGTTTTAGCCTCTTGATTTTGCATGTATTTGGCCAAGCCAGCGATTGCTTCCGTCAAGTTTGCCAATTGCTCCTCCACAGATGAAGTGTTTGTCACCATGGCTTGCATGATTGTCGTAGACGATGGAGAGTAGCATGAATTTTCACACAAATTGATCCTTGATTGGCTCAGTCTATGTGGTGTAAGTGAGGAGGATCCATCATTTGAAGCATCATCATCTTCCTTCACAATAGAGTGCTTGGATCCGGAGAGGTCAAGCAGAGCAAGAGTTTTCTTGATCTTTTTAGCAACATCGCTTCCTCCTTCAGGTGCGTTTGTGGAAGATCTTATTCCTTTTGAGGATGAAGATCCAAAATAGGGGTTGATGCGGACGACACTTGAGGTCCTTGTTGTCCTAAAAAGCTTGTTTTGCTCCTCGTAACTGGTCCAAAGCTTCCAAAGGTAACATTGTGGATGCTTTCCACATCAGCATAGAACCTGGAGTTAGCAGCCTTGGTGGAAGTTGAACCGGAGTTAATTTTCTTGAATTCATTTCAATGTTCTTGAACTTTGGTGATTGAAAGGTTGAGATGAGAGGTAGAGATTGTCCCACTGGGCGTGCTAGAATTTGTAGACAATAAATTGCGTCAAGAAAATAAAATCAAGATCGTAAATATCGCAACAATCGTAGTATTTTATTTCGAATATCTGAGTGTACAATCTCTATGAATCCTCTGATTCTTCTTTTCAATAGTAAATAAATTCAAGGGCCTTTGAGCTTGATCTTGAATCTATATTTGTTTCCACGAACGATGATCTTGTTCTTGAGCTTGAGCTTGATTGCTTGAACTTGACCTTGATTTGTTCTTCGTTATTAAGCTTGAACTTGATTTCTTGAACTTGATTGCTTGAAGCTTGAAACTTGTAGAGAAATTTGCGGCGTTTGATCCACGAGCTCTCTCTTGCTTCTTGTTATAACTTCTGTTGTCTTTTCTAGGTTATGAAGACCCCTATTTATAGTTGTGGAAGGGAGGAGTTGTGATAAGAACAAACTCTTTCCGACCAATCAAATTGAAGTGTGACATGACCGCATTTGATTGGCCAGAACATGTCACTTGCACACGTGGCGTGATTTCATTGGCCTTTTAATGTGACTTGGCATGCCTTGTCATTTTGATACGTGGAATGATCCTATTGCCTCTTCCACTTGACTTGGTGTGCCACGTCATTTCACGCGTGACACCAAACTGGGCCTCTAGGAAGATGATTTCTTGGGCCTAATGAAGTGAGCTCATTATTTGTAGCCCAATAAGTGGGCTAGCCCAATGAATTAAGACGTATTTATTTAATCCATATATATTGGACTTATATAAGTAATTCAATTATATTAGCCCATAATATTTATTTGGACCAATATATCTTGAATCTTAAAATATAATCCAAATTCTTCTACGGATTTAAAATTTATATGCCTACACATGTGTTGCAGAAGAATTTTTTGAACTTGATTTAATTACAAATTTTGATACAAAACCAGTTCAAATCACCTCCAATCTTCCTCAAATTTGTATATTGGCTTATTTATATGTTTTCAATGAATTTCAACTATACTCATTGAAAAAGTTCCTTTTTTGCTAGATTTTTGGAATATTGTTTTGTTTTTCTTTTTTTGTTGTTGTATTTCATTACCTTATTTACTACATCATCCATGAAATTTCCTTTTCGTCTTGCATCTAATATTGCTAATCACGCTTAAAAATATGGAAGGTGATTTTTGCATGTGATTCTTTGAGAGAAATAACCTTATTTATTTGGTTTTTTAATTTTTATATGTACTTGGCTAGTTTTGGTAAGTCTATGACTAATAGCTAGAGGTTGGTAAGTTGAGACTTATTTGAGACATTTGTGTAAGTTTCCGTAAAATATATGTTCGTTTCTCACAGCAACTAGCCTATATATACATATAGTTATAGGATTTTTTGCCGAGCTTAACGGGCATCGGTGACCTGTCTACCTTCCACGTAGGTCAGCCCCGGCTACAATTAATTCATTATTTGGCTCGTCTTAATATATTTCTTTCCAATAGTTGGTGAAGAAAACTCCAAAGCATCTACATTCATTAATTTGGTTTCAAACTGATTTGAATTGCTATTTGGAATATGGAATACCTTGAGAACCTACGGAATGCAATCTAACCTATAATTGAGGTATTATCGCTTTTAGCCCGCGCCAGAAACTATTTACATAAGGTAGCAGAAAAGTATATAAAATTCTTTGTATATAACATACAAAATGTATATATATACAAAAAATATACATTTTATAATATAGTAATTCTTGATCAACAATTCCCTAGAGATTTCTGGTAACTAAGGATCATTCACCGGAAAAAAACACTTATTTGGACCCGTGTATGCATGATTTAATGGAAACTCCAAAGAATCACCAAAGTACGTAATATATTTTAATAATCCGACTTTTTTTTTTTACTTATTAATTGTGAGACTAGAAACTTAATTTCTATTATAGCTATTGAAACAAATATAAGTTAGTGGGAAATAATCTATTAAAATAAATATAATATAATGTAGTAATAACTTTGCTAGTTGGCCAGTTCACATTACATGTGGCAGTGGGATACTCATGGGCTTTAGTTAATAAAAGTAAGGTACATGGCCCGACCATCACAATTGTTACCCACCTTTTAGTAGAATATTAGGGTATTAGAATATTAAAAGTTAATACTAACAAGTAAAGAGGCTCTGGAATACTAAGGCGGCATACATAAGAGACCTACAGACTACGAATTGTCTTCAGTGACAATCACGGTTAGGAGCTCTAACTTTTGAGCAAAGGAATTGGAGTACTTGTGAAAGCTCCAGGTATTAGTATGTTTTTTATGCTTTTTAGTTGGTGTTTGTGATAATATTAGCGTGTAATATAAATGTTAATAATTAAGCAATAATGGAAGGCATCATGAATTAATTATGAAAATAATTTGCTACTGTTAATTAGGAGAATTAAAAGTACGTATTATGTGGAAAACCATTGTAGATGCACTTTCAGTTTTACTTCTTTCTAGTAGGAGATAATGATTTATTTTTAATTAGACAATGCGTGGATACATGTTTATGGAAACAATGATTGAATATAGTTTTTAATTACGTATATTCCAGTGGCGACTTTCCATGTGAGTTAGTAAACCAAGTTTTCAAGGTTTTGAAATTGTTGCGTCTATAAGCCACAATATCACTTTATTCTATTTCATACTCCATGATTATTTTTCGGGCCTACCTTTAAAACTATAATATTTAATAGGTAGAGTAGTAAGAGTTTAAAAGTTGGGGATATTGAGAGTTGATCCCGACTAGCATTATTGACATTGTTAAATAATATTTTGGATAGATTGAGGTCATTGGAGGCCGTTTGGTCAGTGTTCTAGACGTTGCAAGGTTGGGGAGCATTCAGCTAGCGAGGTAAGTGAGACTTTAAGCTTTGATGCTTGCTTTTCTAAAACCCGTTGTGAAAGTGTGTTTTCTCTACCTGGTCCATGTGTTGGGACAAGCACGCACTTCGCAGAGTTGGTGGTCTCAGACTAGTCACAAATATATTATTTCATGAAAAAAAATATATTATTTTATAAGTTGTTTGATAGTGTGATACGGCTGTGCGCTAGGATATTAAGTTTGATACGGCTGTGCACCATGATATTGAGTTTGATACGGCTGTGCACCATGATATTAAGTTTGATATGGCTGTGCGCCATGATGTTGAGTTTCATACGGTTGTGCGCCATGATGTTGAGTTTCATACGGCTGTGCGCCATGATGTTGGGGCATTGTGTATGCCTTTGTACATCACCCGAGCATTGTGTATGCTCTGTTACATATTTGAGGCATTGTGGTGCCATTGTGGACTCGTAAGTGTGTTGGTAAATTTCTTTCGCTGCAATTATGATAAGTCCTTAGTAGGTATCCTTGTTAGTTAATTCTTAATAACTTTATTGATACACATATATTGAGTTATTGTATAATTATTATATTTACTATATCATTCGTGTTGTAGTGTGTATGTATTTTCTAACACTTGTTCCAGAGGTATTTAAAGTGGCGGGTCGAGGATCTTACTGGGTTATATTTACGTATAACTCACTCCTTACCTGCACCTCTATGCAGATACCGTTGCGGGAGATAGAGCTAGTGGCTGACGAGTTTGTTCGAGTGGATTCTATTGCTGAGGTGAGCCATCGCATTGTTCGTGGAGGCTTCATTTTGGACTTGCTTAGTTCGTGTTAGTTATTTCTTTTTTTGAGGTTTGCATACCCGTCAATAAAACTCATATTACTTTGTTAGATGCTCCATGGTCTTAGCGTGGGATTTGGGCTAGAGTTTGATTGTTTGAGTGATTGTGGGTTTTTCTATCAATTGACTAAGGTATTGGGCAATAATCATTACCTCTTTAATTATTAATAATACTTTAGGCCTGTACTTTTTCTCTCAGTGTTTGTGTGTAAATGGTTAAATGTTAGAGAAAGGGGTTCGCCTGGCAAGTGGTGTTAGCTGGGTGCCAGTCACGTCTAGAAGGTAGTTTGGAACGTGACAAAGTTGGTATCAGAGCCTAGGTTTTAAGTTCAGGGTCATGGAGCAGTGTTTAGTAGAGCCTTGTTCATGGGTATGTAGGCGCCCATACTTATGATCTTGAGGCTGCTAAGCATTTAGGATGTTTCCCTTCTTTCATTCCTTGATCGTGCGTTGAGATAACATGAGTTTGACTTCGGATTATTTATTTCGCAGATGGCTAGGACACGCACACCTTCATCTGCTAGACGTGGTGCTGGACGGGGTACTACTCGAGGTGGTGGTCAAGTTGGGGCTCATCAAACTAGAGCTCAGACTAGTAGACAGGCCACTCCTCAACCAGAAGTTGTAAACACGGGTCAGTCCCAAGCTACTATGCCAAATCGAGTGCAAGAACAAATGGTTCAGGATGCTCCACCATCAGTCCCAGTTGATGTGCCTACGGTTACCTTACATGCAGATGCATTGGTGAGGTTGTTGAATGTGTTGGAGGCATTAGTGCCTACTCAGGGTGGACTTCCAGCTCCCCAGACTACTTCGCAGGCGCAAGCACAGGTTCAGCTGAATGTTGCAGCTCCTCAAATATCCCCTCAACAGGTCGTTCAGCCAGTTGCAAATACAGGGCAGTCTAAGGATCTTAAGAATTTTATAGATCTTAAGCCACCAGAGTTCGATGCTACACAGGCTTCTATTGAGCCCCAGAAGTTCATTCAGCGTTGTGAGAAGATACTATCTACTTTGGGGCTGAAGGAGACTCGAGGGGTGGAGTCATGGTGGAATTTAGTTCAGAGAGGTAGACGAGCAGGTTTGTCACCTATTACTTGGTCAGAATTTTCAGCTATGTTTATGGATAGGTTCATTCCACTGAGCAAGCGAGACGACATGAGACATCAGTTCGAGCAACTGCGCCAGGGCAGTATGACAGTTACAGAGTATGACGCTAAATTCACTGACTTAGCCAGTTATGCACCTTTTCTAGTTGCAGATGAGCATGAGAAGGTGAGGAGGTTCGTGGATGGGCTTGAGCATCGTTATCGGGGTCCTGTGGTTAGGGATGTTCGAGGTGGTTCATACGAAGAGTTAGTGGATACTGCTCTCCGTTATGAGTCTTATCAAGAGAGGGACAAGATCGAGCGAGAAAGCAAAAGGGCTCGTAGCGCCGACGGGTTTAGTGGAGCTCCATCTGGGAGCAAAAGTGACTTTAATCGTGGGCAGTCCAGACCTACTCAGTCAGAGTCAGTGGTGCAGTCTTCTAGGAGTACTTATCCTGCTAGATAGGGGCAACAGACACAAAGGAAGGATAATAACTCATATCAGTCAGGTCAACATCCAAGGTGTTCGAATTGTGGTAGAAATAATAGTGGTCATTGTTTTGGAACAGATGGGGCTTGTTTTACTTGTGGTCAAAAAGGACATATTGCTGAGTATTGTCCTAGAGGATATTCTGCTACTAGCCATGCTACTCCACAGCCGCAGAGAATGTTTACAGGTACACAAACTCAGACTCAGCCAACTAGAGCCGATCCGCAAGTTGCTCGTGCACAGGGTCGACAGGGTACACAAACTGCTGAGGGAGCGGGTGGACCTCCGAGATTCTTTGCTATGGCCAGACAAGATGTCGAGGCATCTAATGCAGTCGTCACAGGTATTATCACTATCGGTTCTTATGGAGCTTACGCTCTTATTGATCCTGGTTCTACGTATTCATATGTATCTCCATCTTTTTCCATATACTTAGAGCAATGAGTTGAGTTTCTTAATGTGACTTATATTGTGGTGACCCCAGTAGGGGAGACTATATCTATGGATATAGTCTATAGAGACTGTGTGATATTTATTCAGGGCAAGGACACCGTAGTCGATCTACTAGTATTGCCTATGTCTGACCTTGATGTAATTATGGGTATGGATTGGTTAGCTTCATGTTATGCTTCAGTTGATTGTCATTCCAAGCTTATACGTTTTGACTTTCCTGGAGAACCATGTTTAGTGTGGAAAGGCATAACTCCTCTGACTCGGGGAAAGATAATATCATATGTAAAAGCACGTCGAATGATTAATAATGGGTGCTTGGGTTTTATTGCTACCGTTCATGATACGCGTTTGGAGGATGTTACTATTGATAATGTTCCAGTGGTTCGAGAATTTGCTAATGTGTTTCCAGAAGATTTACCCGGGCTGCCTCCGACAAGAGAAATTGAGTTCAGTATTGATTTGGTGCCACGAACTCAACCTATCTCTATTCCTCCATACCGTATGGCTCCAGCGGAGTTGAGAGATATAAAGGTTCAACTTCAAGAGCTACTTGATAAGGGATTGATCAGGCCTAGTATGTCGCCTTGGGGTGCACCTGTGTTATTTGTTAAAAAGAAAGATGGCACGATGAGAATGTGTATTGATTACAGGCAGCTGAATAAGGTGACGATCAAGAATAAATATCCATTACCATGTATTGATGATTTATTCGACCAGCTACAGGGTGCAACTCACTTTTCAAATATTGACCTGAGATCGGGTTACCATCAGTTGAGAATTAAGACCGAGGATATATCCAAGACAGCGTTTCGGACCAGGTACGGGCATTTTGAATTTTTGGTGATGTCCTTCGGGCTTACTAATGCCCCCGAAGCATTTATGGACCTCATGAATCGGGTGTTCAAGCCATTCCTAGATCATTTTGTGATTGTATTTATTGTTGACATTTTGGTCTACTCTCGAAGTGAGGCAAAACATGAACAACACTTGAGAGTTGTGCTACAGACACTTAGGGAGCGAACGCTTTATGCCAAGTTCTCAAAGTGTGAATTTTGATTGGATACAGTTTCCTTTTTGGGACATGTGATGTCACGAGATGGGATTCAAGTTGATCCAAAGAAGATAAAGGCAGTTCGAGATTGGCCTCGACCCACTACTCCTACAGAGATACGTAGTTTCTTAGGCCTAGCAGGATATTATAGAAGGTTTGTTGAGGGTTTCTCAAAGATAGCCACTCCGTTGACTCGATTAACTCAGAAAGGTGTTGCATTTCAGTGGTCGAATGAGTGTGAAGAAAGTTTTCAGAAATTGAAGGTCGCGTTGACTACGGCTCCAATTTTGACACTCCCTACAGGTGCAGGGGGTTTTACTATTTATTGTGATGCGTCTCAAGTCGGTTTGGGTTGTGTGCTAATGCAGAATGGCAAAGTAGTAGCTTATGCTTCTCGACAGCTAAAGAACCATGAAAAGAATTATCCAACTCATGACTTGGAATTGGCTGCGATCGTATTTGCACTTAAAATCTGGCGTCACTATCTTTATGGTGAGCCATGTGAAATCTATACTGATCACAAGAGTCTGCAATATATATTCAAGCAAAGAGATCTGAATCTGAGGCAAAGACGGTGGTTAGAGTTACTTAAAGATTATGATCTTACTATTTTATATCATCCCGGAAAGGCGAATGTGGTGGCAGACGCCTTGAGTAGAAAGTCTATGGGTAGCTTGGCCCGATTTACTGCTGAAGAACGACCTACGGTTATGGATATTCAGGCGTTGGCCAATCGGGGAGTGCGTATTGATCATACATTGCCGGGCAGATTACTTGCGGGTTTGGTAGCACAATCATCCTTGGTTGGACAGGTCAAGGCTCTTCAATTTGAAGAATCCCATCTTGCTAAATTCCGAGATCGAGTGCAGAATAAGGATGTTAAGTCATTTGCTATTGACAGTGAAGGTGTGTTACGTCGACATGGTAGATTGTGTATCCCCATGGTAGGTGATGTGAAACAGTTGATTCTCGAAGAGGCTCATAGCTCCTGCTACTCTATTCATCCAGATGCTACTAAAATGTATCAAGACTTGCGTGAATTGTACTGGTGGAAAGGTATGAAGTATGATATTTTGAAACATGTGACTAGTTGCTTAAATTGTCAGCAGGTGAAATATGAACACCAAAAACCAGGCGGCGTGATGCAGAATTTAATTATCCCGGAGTGGAAGTGGGAAAGGATTACTATGGATTTTGTAGTTGGGTTGCCACGTACTTTTAGAAAACATGATTCAGTATGGGTGATCGTGGACAGACTCACAAAGTCCGCGCATTTTACACCAATTTGAGTTACTCACACTGCAGAACAGTTAGCAGATATTTACCTCCGCGAAATTGTTCGACTTCATGGTGTGCCTATTTCTATAATATCGTATCGGGGTGCACAGTTTACTGCTAAGTTTTGGAAGTCGTTTCAGAAGTCATTGGGTTCTCAGGTGGAATTGAGCACAGCTTTGCATCCACAGACGGACGGACAGTCCAAGCGGTTTATTCAGATTTTGGAGGACATGCTTAGAGCTTGTGTAATTGACTTTGGTGGTCATTGGGACGATCAGTTGCCGTTGGCAGAGTTTTCTTATAATAACAGCTATCAGTTGAGTATACAAATGGCGCCGTTTGAAGCTCTATATGGTCGAAAATGTCGTTCACTAGTTGGATGGTTTGAACCTGGTGAAGCATAGCTATTGGGTCCGGATTTGGTTCAGCAAGCTTTGGATAAAGTTGCATTGATACGTGAACGACTTCGGACAGCTCAAAGTAGACAAAAATCCTACACATATAAGAGAGTTCGTGATTTGGAGTTCATGAAAGGAGAAAAAGTCTTTTTGAAGGTGTCCTCTATGAAAGGAGTCATGAGATTTGGGCGCAAAGGTAAGCTAAGTCCGAGGTATATTGGTCCGTATGAGATTTTAGATCGAATCGGGTCGGTGGCGTATAAACTTGCCCTGCCTCTGAGGTTGTCTGCGGTTCATGGAAGGGTTCTTAAGTGTTTACACTTACCCCTTCACATTGGATCCCTTGGATCCGGTCATCATAGGTTTCTACAAGAAATACGAGGTAACCCTCAGTCAGAATCATCCCTCTTTCTGGAGGATAGTGGTACTACTCCGTTTCTTCACAAGCAAAGTCGATGGGCTTCCCTTCACCCTCGACCACCTCATATGCCTATATAGCCCCCGACCATATCGAGTTGGACTAATAAAGCTTCAATGTCAAGCCACCAGAGCACCTTTCTCGAGCATAGATGAGGATAAAGGTCGGGGCTGGGTGGGCCGATTTGTTCGAGTGAAGACCTCAGACTTGATCCTGACCGAGAGTATGCCGTTTACTGAGAAATAGAATATGAAACGTAAGTATAATTCCATCCTTAATTTCTGTTTATTGCCATCGTTTTTTCACCCTTTTGTCATGACCTGTCACGACCCGGATTTCCCGCCCTCGGGAGTCGTGATGACACCTACTAATGTAATCTAGGCAAGCTGACTGTTTGAACAAATTACCTTTTTACCCATTTTATATTCTTTAACAATTATGAAGCAATAATGTATAGACAGTGGAATTTACAATAAGCGGAAGAAAAGCAATGAACTATCTGAATATGTATCCAATACAACTGCTTGAGCATCAACTACCTATAACTGATGTCACAGTTTCACAGACGATCTAGGAATACTACATACAAAGTCTAAAAGATACACTATTTCTGAAATGAGTAAAGGAAACAGGATAAAGGGGTAGAGGGAGACGCCAGGGCCTGCGGACGCCTGCAAGACTACCTTGGATCTCCGTATTGACTGAAGTTAGCCACCCAAGCTATGGTCCAAAAGTTGTTGCTCCGGAATATGCACACAGTGCAGAGTATAGTATCAGCATAACCTAACCTCGGCGAAGTAGTGACGAGTCTAGGACCAGACTATCAAATAAACCTGTGCAATTAAATCATATACATTGGAAAAGAAGAACCGTAATATACAGTCAATAACGGGAAGGGGAAACATGCTGCTGGGAAACATCAATTAAGAATAGAAAGACAGAGAGTAAATACAAGAAACACCATATCTCAACTATCAGCAAAACAAATTAGGAATCAAACAAGTGCACGACATCACCCTTCGTGCTTACTCTCGTCCTCACCAAAAGAATCAATATAAATTGCACGGCATCACCCTTCGTGCTTTTACTCTCGTCCTCACTATAAAATCAGTATAATCGGCACGGAATGGTACATCGTGCAGCACGGCATCACCTTTCGTGCTTTACACTCTTCCTTACAAAATCATACACGGCATCACCCTTCGTGCTTTATCACTCCCTCACCATAACAACACACGTCATCACGCTTCGTGCTTTAACGCTCTTCCTCACCCAAACGACAATCACAAATAATAGGATAAGGAAATAAATGAAATTACAATAAGAATCCCGGCAAGGGAACAATGGTTCAACAATCGAGTCCCGACAAGGGAACAACATCAAAAGAAACATCAATATCCCCGCAAGGGAGATAACATTAAAAGCAACAATATCCCGGAAGGAGGCCACATAATTATTCTCTTCTTTTTCTCACTTTTACTTCACAACTCACTTCACAACTTGAGCCAATGCTCTAAAAGATTCAATTACCACTTATACTTTGACATTTCATTATATAACTTGAGCCAACGCTCCTCAATGTTCAAATGTCACAATTACTTCCACAAACTATGCCCAACGATAGAAATCATCATCAAAGCATGAATAATACAACGAAGTCATAATAATTACAATATAAGACTCACAGGCATGCTTGACATCAATGTATAGATACTCGTTACCATGCCTATACGTCGTACTCAACAAATAACATGTAGCAAATAGAACATAACTCCTAATCCCTCAAGCTAAGGTTAAACCAAACACTTACCTCGATGCCACGAACACAATTCAAGTCTCAACTATCGCTTTACCTCTTGATTCCACCACCAATTCGCTCGTATCTAGTCACAAGTTACTTAATTACATCAATAAACGCTAAATGAATCAATTCTAATGTATGAAAACAAGTTTCCTAAAGTTTTACCTAAAAAGTCAAAAATTGCCCCCGGGCCCACATGTTCAAAACCCGAGGTTCGAACCAAAACCCGATTACCCATTCCCCCACGAACCCAAATATATAATTTGTTTTGAAATGGGGCCTCAAATCAAGGTCCAAATCCCCAATTTTTGGAAAACCTAGGTTCTACCCAAAACACCCAATTTCCCCCATGAAAATCATTAATTTAGAGTTGAAATCATGTGAAAGATGTTAAAGATTGAAGAAAACTAGTTAGAAATCACTTACAATCGATTAGGAAGAGAAGTTGCCTTTGAAAAATCTCCCTAGAGAGTTTATGTTTTGAGAATATGTGAAAAATGGTTGAAAATGCGTCTAAGTTATGAACTTACAGGTTGCAGGTATCGCAATTGCGATCAGGGTTCGCAAGCTCACATTTGCAAGGCAACTTTCGCATTTGCTAAGTCAGAATTGCAAAAATACAATCGTATTTGTGATAAGAGGCCCAAATAGGGAGCATCGCATTTGCGAAGGGAAACCTCGCATTTGCGAGGAAGGGCTGGCCTGGGCTGTTTCGCATTTGTGACTCAGCCCTCGCATTTGCGAGCTAGGCTTCGCAAATGGGAAGCCTGCAGGCTTGCATTGAAACAGCTGAAGCCTGCAATTTCAAGTCTAAAATCACCCCGTGGCCTATCCAAAACTCACCCGAGCCCTCGGGGCTCCAAACCAAACATGCACACCAACCTAAAAACATCATACAGACTCGCTCGTGCATTCAAATCACTAGAATAACATCAACAACTATGAATTTAAGATCAAAATCATGCAATTCCTTAAGAACTTCAAATTTTCCAATTTTCTCAAATACGATCCGATTCACGTCATTTCAAGTCTGTTTCTTACCAAATTTCACAGACTCATCTTAAATCACATATAAGACCTATACCCGGCTCCGGAACCAAAATATGGGCCTGATACCATCAAGGTTTAAACACATTTTACTTTCAAAAACTCATAAATATTCCAAAAACCAATTTTCTTTAAAAATTCATTTCTGGGGCTTGGGACCTCTGAATTCGATTCTAGGAATACGCCCAAGTCCCATATTTTCCTACAGACCATTCGGAACCGTCAAATCACGGGTCCGAGTCCGTTTACCCAAAATGTTGATCGAAGTCAACTTAAATTCATTTTAAAGTCAAAATTCATCATTTTTCACAGATTTTCACATTATGGCTTTCCGGCTACGTGCCCAAACTTCTCACGAAAATCAAGGTGAGACAAAAAGAGGGTTTTCAGGCCTCGGAACACGAAATTTGTTCTTAAAACAAGTGATGACCTTTTGGGTCATCACATTCTCCACTTCTAAAACAATCGTTCGTCCTCGAACGGACATAAGAAGGAAGTACCTAAGTTGGGGAAAAGATGGGGATAATGGCTCTACATATCTGACTCGGACTCCTAGGTCGATGCCTCGGCAGGATGACCTCTCCACTGAACACGAACAGAAGGAAAACTCTTTGATCTCAGCTGACGAACCTGCCGGTCTAGAATAGCTACCGGCTCCTCCTCATAAGACAAGTCCGTGTCCAACTGGACAGTGCTAAAATCTAACACGTGGGATGGATCTTCGTGATACTTCCGAAGCATGGACACATAAAACACTGGATACACGGCTGATGAGCGCGGCGATAACGCAAGTCTATAAGCCACCTCTCCCACTCGATCAAGAATCTCAAACGGGCCAATGAACCTAGGGCTAAGCTTGCCCTTCTTCCCAAATCTCATCACACCCTTCATAGGCGACACTCGAAGCAATGCTCGCTCACCGACCATGAATGCCAAATCACGAACCTTGCGGTCAACATAACTCTTTTGCCTGGACTGAGCTGTACGAAGCCTATCCTGAATGATCCTGACCTTGTCCAAGGAATTATGCACTAGATCTGTACCCAACAACCGAGCTTCCCCCCGCTTGAACCATCCAACCGGCGACTGACACTGCCTACCATACAAAGCCTCATAAGGAGCCATCTGAATACTCGAGTGGTAGCTGATGTTGTAGGAAAACTCTGCTAAAGGCAAAAACTGATCCCACGAGCCTCCAAAGTCAATGACACAAGATTGGAGCATATCCTACAAAATCTGAATAGATCGCTCAGACTGCCCATCCATCTGAGGATGAAATGATGTGCTCAACTCAACCTATGTGCCCAACTCTCACTGAACTGCCCTCTAGAAACGTGAGGTAAACTATGTACCTCGGTCCGAAATGATAGAAACAGGCACACCACGAAGACGGACAATCTCCCAGATATAGATCTCAGCTAACCTCTCAGATGTATAGGAGACTGCCATAGGAATGAAATGCACTGACTTGGTCAGCCTATCAACAATGACCCACACTACATCAAACTTCCTCCGAGTCTATGGGAGTCCAACAACGAAATCCATAGTGATCCGCTCCCACTTCCACTCGGGAAGCTCAATCCTCTGAAAACAAATCACCGGGTCTCTAATGCTTGTACTTAACCTACTGACAATTCAAACACCGAGCCACATACACAACGATATCCTTCTTCATCCTCCTCTACCAATAATGCTACCGCAAATCCGGGTACATCTTCATGGCTCCCGGATGAATAGAGTATCGGGAACTATGGGCCTCCTCTAAAATCAACTCTCAGAGTCCATCCACATTAGGCACACAAACTCGACCCTGCAATCTCAAAACTTCATCATCTCCTAAGGTAACCTACGGGGCACCACCGTGCTGCATCATGTCTCTAAGGACACACAAATGAGGATCATCATACTGTCGATCTCGGATACGCTCCAGTAAAGGAGAACGAGCGACTGTGCAAGCTAACACACAGCTGGGCTCAGAAACATCCAACCTCACGGAATGATTGGCCAAATCCTGAACATCCAAAGCAAGCGGTCTCTTACCGACCGGAATATAAGCAAGACTGCCCATACTGACTTACTTCCTACTCAAAGCATCGGCCACCACATTGGCCTTTCCCGGATGATATAAGATGGTGATATCATAGTCCTTTAATAGCTCCAACCACCCTCTCTGCCTCAAATTTAGATCCTTATGCTTAAACAAATACTATAGACTCTTGTGATCCGTGAACACCTCATATGCCACGCCATACAGATAATGCCTCCAAATTTTTAACGCGTGAACAATGGCCAACTCCAAATCATGAACCAGATAGTTCTTCTCATGAATCTTCAACTGCCGTGAAGCATAGGCAATGACCTTGCCATCCTGAATCAACATCGCACCAAGTCCAATACAAGATGCATCACAATAAACTGTATAAGGCCCTGAACCTGTGGGCAAAACCAACACTAGTGTCGTAGTCAAAGCTATATTAAGCTTCTGAAAGCTCGCCTCACACTCATCCGACCACCTGAACTGGGCACCCTTCTGGGTCAACCTGGTTATCGGGGCTGCAATAGACGAAAACCCCTCCACAAACCGACGATAGTAGCCTGCCAAACCCAAGAAACTCCGGATCTCTGTAGCTGATGCTGGTCTAGGCCAGTTCTTGACTACCTCGATCTTCTTCGGATCAACCTGAATATCCTCTACTGATATAACATGACCCAGGAATGCAACTGAACTCAACCAGAACTCGCACTTCGAAAACTTGGCATAAACTGACTATCCCTCAAAGTCTGAAGAACCACTCTAAGATGTTGCTCATGCTCCTCCTAGCTACGGGAATAGATCAAAATATCATCAATGAAGACTATCACGAACGAATCCAAGTAAGGCCTGAACACTCGGTTCATCAAATCCATAAAAGCTACTGGGGCATTTGTCAACCCGAATGACATCACCAGAAACTCATAATGCCCGTACCGAGTGTAGAAAGCTGTCTTAAGGACATCGAATGCCCTAACCCTCAACTGATGGTAGCCAGATCTTAAGACAATCTTCGAAAATACCTTGGCACCCTGAAGTTGATCAAACAAATCATCAATCCTCAGCAATGGATACTTATTCTTGATTGTAACCTTGTTCAACTGTCGGTAATCAATACACATTCTTATCGATCCATCCTTCTTCTTAACAAACAACACCGGCTCACCCCAAGGTGAAACACTAGGTCTAATGAAACCTTTTTCAAGCAAGTCTTGCTACTGCTCTTTCAACTCTTTAAACTCAGGCGAGGCCATATGATACGACGGGATAGAAATGGGCTAAGTGCCCGGAGCCAAATCAATGCAAAAGTCAATATCCCTGTCGGGTGGCATACCTGGCAGGTCTGAAGGAAATAACTCAGGAAACTCACGAATAATAGGCATATAATCAATAGAAGGAACCTCAATACTAGAATCACAAACATAGGCTAAATAGGACAAACAACCCTTCTCGACCATACGCCGAGCCTTCATATTTGAGAGAACACTATGGGTAGAATGACCAGGAGTCCCCCTCCACTCTAAATGAGGTAAACCCGGCAAGGCTAAGGTCACAGTCTTGGCATGATAGTCTAAGATAGCGTGGTAAGGTGATAACCAGTCCATCCCCAATGTGACATCAAAATCAACCCTGTCCAGAAGGAGCAAATCTACACGAGTCTCAAGACCCCCAATCACAACTATACATGAACGATGGACTCGATCTACTATAATAGAATCACCCACTGGTGTGGACACATAAACATGAGCACTCAAAGAATCACTAGGTATGACCATATACGGTGCAAAATAAGATGACACATAGGAGTACGTAGATCCTGGATCAAATAAAATCGAAGCATCTCTAATACAAACCAGAACAATACCTATGATAACTACATTGGAAGCCTCAACCTTGGGCCTAGCTGGAAGAGCATAACATCGGTGCTGGGCCCCACCACCCTGAACTATATCTTTGGGATGGCCTGCTACTAGTTAGCCTCCACCCCTAGTAGCCTGAGCTCCACCTCTAATACCTCTACATCCACTTCTAGCACCTCTACCCCCACCTCTAGCTGGCTGGGCGGGTTGTGGAACACTCAGTACCTTAACCATGGCACGGGAACCCTGACGTTGAGAGTTGCTCGATGCTCAAGGGCAAAACCTAGCAATGTGACTCATACACAAGTATATCAAGCCATCAGCTGCAGATACTGCTGACCCTGACGACCTGAATGACCACCTCGAAAACACTGGAGCGGTGGTCCATTGATAAAAGCTGGTGGTGTGCTGTAGGACTGCTGATCAAAATACTGCATATGAGAACCACGATCACCTAAAGCACCGTGAGAAACCTGAAGTGGTGACTGAAAAGTCCTAGGAGGATGGCCTCTACCATACGAATCCCTGCCTCCAAACGAGGTACCACTGAATCGACTTGAATGACGAGGTCTCTTGTCAGACCCCTGACCACCTCCCTGCGACAGAATCATCTCAACTCTCTTGGCCATATTGACCGCCTCCTGAAAAGAAATCTCACTCCCTATCTCCTTAGCCATATGAAGTCGAATCGGCTGAATAAGTCCCTCAATGAACCTCCTCACCCTCCCTCTCTCGGTAGGGAGTATGATAAGAGCATGACGAGCCAAGTCGATGAATCTGGTCTCGTACTAAGTAACAGTCATATAACCCTACTGGAGATGCTCAAACTGCCTCCGATAGATCTCTCTTTGGATGATGGGGAGAAACTTCTCCAAAAATAGATGAGTAAACTGCTCCCAAGTCAAATCTGGTAATCCGGCTGGTCTAGCCAAATAATAATCTCTCCACCAAGTCTTGGCAGAATCAGACAAACGAAAAGTAGCAAAATCGACCCCATTGGTCTCCATTATCCCCATGTTCCTGAGAACCTCATGACAATTGTCTAGATAATCCTGGGGATCCTCAGAATATGTACCGCTGAAAGTAGTAGTGAAGAGCTTAGTGAACCTGTCCAGCCTGCACAAAGCATCGGCAGACATAGCTACTCCATCATCGGTCTGAGCTACCATACCCGGCTAAACTGCTCCAACTGGCTGAGCGGTTGGAGTCTGAAACTGGGGAGCCATTCGCTTCGGAGTGCGAGTAGCAGGAGTCTGGGCTCCTCCTCCAGCCTGAGAGACGGCCGGTGCTACAGGAAGCAACCCTGCCTAGGTGACACTCTTCATAAGGCCCACTAGACGGACCAGAGCATCCTGGAGTACTGGGGTAGCAATAAACCCCTCTAGGACCTGAGCTGGGCCCACCAAAACTGTCTTGGCCGGAACCTCATCATCAAAGTCAACCTGATGCTCCGCCGCTGGTGCTGCTGCACTGGGCTGAGCTCTGCCCCTGCCTTGGCCTCTAGCACAGCCTCGGCCTCGCCCTCTGCCCCTCGTGGGAGCTGCTGCTGGGGGCTCGGGCTGCTGATCGGTGGATGAGGAAGCGCGTGTTATCGCCATCTACGAAAGAACAGAGTAGAAATTCAATTAGCATTGAGAAACCAAACTGCACGACAGGAAAGAATAAATGTGAAGTTTTTCCTAACTCTGTAGCCTCTGGGGGATAAATACAGACGTCCCCGTACCGATCCCTCAGACTCTACTAAGTTTGTCTATGAACTGTGAGACCCATGTAACCTAGAGCTCTGATACCAACTTGTCACAACCCGAATTTTCCGCCCTCGGGAGTCGTGATGGCATCTACTAATGTGAGCTAGGCAAGCCGACTATTTGAACAAATTACCTTTTTACCCATTTTGTATTCTTTAACAATTATGAAGCAATAACGCGTAGACATCATAATTTACAATAAGCGGAAGAAAAGCAATGAACTATCTGAATATGTATCCAATACAATTGTTTGAGCATCGACTACCCAAAACTGGTGTTACAGTTTCACAGACGGACTAAGAATACTACATACAAAGTCTGAAAGATAAAAGATACATTGTTTCTAAAATAAGTAAAAGAAACTGGATAAAGGGGTAGAGGGAGACGCCAGGGCCTGCGGACGCCTGCAGGACTACCTTGGATCTTCGTGTGGACTGAAGGTAGCCACCCAAGCTACGATCTAAAAGCTGTTGCTCTGGGATCTGCACACAGTGCAGAGTATAGTATCAGCACAACTGACCCCATGTGCTGGTAAGTGCCTAGCCGAACCTCAGCGAAGTAGTGACGAGGCTAGGACCGGACTGCCAGATAATCCTGTGCAGTTAAATTATATACATCGGAAAAGAAGAACTGTAATATACAGGCAAGAATAGGAAGGGGAAACATGCTACGAGGAAACATCAATTAAGAATAGAAAGACAGAGAGTAAATACAAGAAACGCCATATGTCAACTATCAGCAAAAAAAATCAGGAATCATATGTAAAAAAAAATAAAGAAAATTAAGGCAAGGATAACTCACTTGTTAAATTACTGAGCAAAATAGTACGTTTCTTGAATTGTAAAAACTGAGAAATCTGAACACCAAGGTAAAAAGGACTGTAACCACCAGGTAGGATAGATGAACCAACTGTTGCAAAATTAGCACCATTTCTAAAATCTGCACCAATTGAATCTAAATACGCACTCAAGTACGGTAAATCCAACCTGTCCGCTGTAAAGGAAGAAAAAAAAACCAATCACAAATTTAAACTTAATATATATATATATATATACTGACATTTTTTACCTATGAGGTCAACGATAAGACGACCGTCGCATACCCTTCCAAAAGGTTTGCGAAAGAAAGTCTCACCATTGGGTGGCTGCACCTCATGAAAAGCTGCTGATTTTCCACCTGTGTCCGAATTCGAATCACCAAAGTTATATATGGCTGGAAATCCACACGCTTCTTCTTTATTAATTTCTCCAAAAACCAATCTCAAGTATAATATCCCACTTAACACTATTATTCTTACTAATTTCATGATTTTTGGCCTTAGGATTTTGGAAGAAACTCCATTCTCGTCAAGTTTATATAGTGAGTGTACACAAGTCAATTTTGATCAGTGTTACCAAGTCTAGAAACTTGCTGACTAATTTCTGATACACTACTTGGCTTCTTATAACGATAATGAATTAATTACATACAATGTCTAGACTCTTTAATTTGTATCATTAAATATGGATTCTTTCTATCTTTCACTATGTTAGTGAATGTTCATTCTTCTTTCTTTTGACAGACATGTATCACGTTTAATTTTTTAATGAAATTTCCAAAAGTACATGCCAATTAGCAGTCCTCTGCATAAAAGGAATATTGAACCTATATATATATACACACACAAATGTAACATTCTAAGTGTAGGTGCATTTGATACGTTTTATATTTATCGTTTTTTTTTTGGTGTGTGTGGAATATGGTGACTAATTACGATAATGAAGCTTACGCATAACTGTGTAACTATTTCTTCGGAACAATAGAAATAGAACACATAAATGGAGAAGGACGTTTGTCATATATAATTCCATGAATCCCATTAAACGTCCAATTAATGATCCTCAAAGATGATTAAATACAGTTTATGGAGGATGTTAGTGGACACCTTTTTGGCTTGTTACTCTATTTCGAGAAGATTTTTAAATTTGTGTGACTATAAATCATTGCGTAAAGGTAAATTGTTTTTAAATATAGAAAAAAACTTATTATTTTTGATACGGACTAAAAAATAAATAAATTCACATAAATTAAAAAGGATAGAGTACTAGTTAAACAATTTGAACCTGAAAAATCGACTATCCCAAAATTGGATTTTTTTTCACATTTTTCAAATTGGAAATCGATACAACTATGACCATTAATTGATATGACCATAAAAGAAGAAGAAAGCTTGACAAAGAAATGCACGACATCACCCTTCGTGCTTTTACTCTCGTCCTCACCAAAAGAATAAATATAAATTGCACGGCATCACCCTTCGTGCTTTTACTCGCGTCCTCACTATAAAATCAGTATAATCGGCACGGAATGGTACATCGTGCGACACGACATCACCCTTCGTGCTTTACACTCTTCCTCACAAAGTCATACACGTATCACCCTTCGTGCTTTATCACTCTCTCACCATAACAACACACGACATCACCCTTCGTGCTTTAACGCTCTTCCTCACCCAAACAACAATCACAAACAATAGGGTAAGGAAATAAATGAAATTACAATAATAATCCCTACAAGGGAATAATGATTCAACAATCAAGTCCCGGCATGGGAACAACATCAAAAGAAACATCAACATCCCGGCAAGAGAGATAACATTAAAAGCAACAATATCCCGGCAAGGGAGGCCACGTAATGATTCTCTTCTTTTTCTCACTTTTACTTCACAACTCACTTCACAACTTGAGCCAATGCTCTAAAAGATTCAATTACCATTTATACTTTCACATTTCATTATATAACTTGAGCCAACGCTCCTCAATGTTCAAATGTCACAATTACTTCCACAAACTATGCCCAACGATAGAAATCATCATCAAAGCATGAATAGTACAACGAAGTCATAATAATCACAATATAAGACTCACGGGCATGACACCAACGTATAGATACTCGTCACCATGCTTATACGTCATACTCAAAAAATACCACATAGCAAATAGGACTCGACTCTTAATCCCTAAAGTTAAGATTAGACCAAACACTTACCTCGATGCCACAAATACAATTCAAGTCTCAACTATCGCTTTACCTCTTGATTCCACCACTAATTCACTCGTATCTAGCCACAAGTTACTTAATTACATCAATAAATGCTAAATGAATCAATTCTAATGCATGAAAAAAACTTTTTCAAAGTTTTACCCAAAAAGTCAAAAATTGCCCCCGGGCCCATATGGTCAAAACCCGAGGTTCGAACCAAAACCTGATTACCCATTCCCCCACGAACCCAAATATATAATTTGTTTTGAAATTGGACCTCAGATCGAGGTCTAAATCCCCAATTATTGAAAAACCTAGGTTTTACCCAAAACACCCAATTTCCCCCATGAAAATCAATGATTTTTAGTTGAAATCATGTGAAAAGATGTTAAGGACTGAAGAAAACTAGTTAGAAATCACTTACAATCGATTAGAAAGTGAAGTTGCCTTTGCAAAATCGCCCTAGAGAGTTTATGTTTTGAGAAGATGTGAAAAATGGTTGAAAATGCGTCTAAGTTATGAACTTACAGGTTGCAGGTATCGCAATTGCGATCAGGGTTCACAATTACGAACCCAGGCTCTTGTAAGCTCGCATTTGCGAGGCAACTTTCGCATTTGTGAAGTCAGAATTGCGAAAATACAGTCGTATTTGCGATAACAGGCCCAAATGGGGAGCATCGCATTTGCGATGATGGGCTGGCCTGGGCTGTTTGGCATTTGTGACTCAGCCCTCGCATTTGCGAGCCAGGATTCGCAAATGCGAAGCCTGCAGACCTGCACTGAAACAGCTGAAGCATGCAATTTTTCAAGTCTAATATCTACCCTGTGGCCTATCCAAAACTCACCCGAGCCCTCGGAACTCCAAACTAAACATGCACACGAACCTAAAAATATCATACGGACTCGCTCGTACATTCAAATCACTAAAATAACATCAACAACTATGAATTTAGCATCAAAATCATGCAATTCCTTAAGAACTTCAAATTTTCCAATTTTCTCAAATACGATCCGATTCACGTCATTTCAAGTCCGTTTCTTACCAAATTTCACAGACTCATCTTAAATCACATATAAGACCTGTATCGGGCTCCAAAACCAAAATACAGGTCTGATACCATCAAGGTTTAAACACATTTCACTTTCAAAAACTCATAAATATTCCAAAAACAATTTTCTTTAAAAATTCATTTCTCGGGCTTGGGACCTCGGAATTCGATTCCGGGCATACGCCTAAGTCCCATATTTTTATTCAGACCCTCCGAGACCATCAAATCATGGGTCTGGGTCCGTTTACCCAAAATGTTGACCGAAGTCAACTAAAATTAATTTTAAAGTCAAAATTCATCATTTTCACAGATTTTCACATAATGGCTTTACGGCAATGCGCTCGGACTATGCATGCAAATCGAAGTGAGACTGAAAGAGGGTTTTAAGGCCTCGGAACATGGAATTTGTTCTTAAAACAAGTGATGAAAAAGGTCATCATACAACCCAAACTGATGGGCCGTAATGGGCACCCGGTACCTTACTCAATCGAGTACCTACGTAATGTATCTCTCATATCATATTATCATAGGTAAATGAGCCAAAGAGTCTATCATGAGATAAGTAGAATAAAACATGGGGAAATACTCGAGATTGGACGACCAAACATGTAAACCAAACTTATACATATGACGTACGGGCCAATAAGGCCGGCATGATCCTTTATATACTCAAAATATAGGCTGACAAGGCCATACAAGAATCAGTATACATTATATCTGTCTATAAGCATCTAAGAATATATAATATCATAGGGGTTAGGAAAGAGCCCCACCATACCAATTAATGCATGCACTAATCATACTGACCAAATAAGCAACTCCAGAGCAAATTGAGCGCACCAACATCTTTCGCTGAGCTGATAGCCTACTTGGAGGACTCTCGACCTGTCTATCGGGACCTTCAGGCATGAAACGCAGTGTCCCTAGGCAAAAGGGACGTCAGTATAAATAATGTACCAATATGAAAGGAATGAAAATCACTAAATAATAGACATGAGAGAAACATGGAGTAAAAGACTCGACATGTAAGTCTGAATAGTTCTATGAATCCTTTAATATTTAAAATATCATTCATATGCGTATAAACTCCATACCATGCATGGGTATATGCATTCATAACATCATCAAGCCTTTGAGGGCATCCCATTATATCATCTCGGCCACTGTGGGCAAATCATCAATGTATACCAGCTTATCATGTGGTGGTGCGTATATAATGCCATAACCTTTCCCATATCCCATATATATATATATATATAAAGCCATCTGATCATGAGTCAATGTGCATGTATAAATGCTTGAAATGCATAGAAATACGTTAATAAAATCTCTTAGTAAGTCGTAAGGATTATGCCTCAGATTAATATCATAAAATAAACTTTACCAACTTACGTATTTTATGAGACCCATGAACAGGTGATAGAATAATATGACACATGGGGAATCAAGAACATAAGCATCACTAGCATTTCTATGAATAGAGTCATTTATGGAAGTTGTGCACTTGCTCATTTTGTTTGTATCATATGGATCACGCCAAAAGAAAAAATGGATAGCCTTAACATACCTGAGCAGATTCTCTTGACAATCCCTCTAATATATGTCAATTGCAACAAATCACGAAACGGAGAGATCGGAGTAGGTAAAAATTCATATAATATTCTTGTGAAAGGTTGCACCGTACTCCTTTAGAATCGCAAAATCTCATTGCTATAATATTATGTAGTCTCGTATGAATTTTATGGCTTTCATCTGATAGCTTAGCAAACATAAGCACCTCACTTTCTTAGTGACATGGGAACATCCGTGTGATGACCCAAAGGGTCATCACCTGTTTTCTTATCCATTCCGAGCTTCCGAGCCCATGAAAACCTCATTTATAGTTGCCTCAATTTGTGTGCACAGTCCGGGCACGTAGCCGGAAGCTCAAATATGAAATTCTGTGAAACTTTGCTAAGTTTTGATATTAAAATGAATAAATTTGACTTCGGTCAACATTTTGGGTAAACGGACCCGGACCCATAATTTAACGGTCCCGGGAGGTCCGTAGGAAAATATGGGACTTGGGCGTATGCTCGAAATCAAATTCCGAGGTCCCAGGCCCGAGAAATGAATTTTTGAGTAAAATTGTTTTCTGAAAATATTCAAGGAAAATGGAAATGAAATTTGATTAGAAAGTGATGGTATCGGGACCGTATTTTGGTTCCGACGCCCGGTACAGGTCTTATATATGGTTTAAGCACTTTCTATAAAGTTTGGTTGAAAACGGACGTCATTTGACGTGTTTCGGACTCAAAATGGAAAATTTGATGTTTTATGAAAATTGAAAGAATTCTTAGATTTTAAAGCTTAATTCGTGGTATATGACGTTATTTTGGCGATTTGATCGCATGGTTAAGTTCGTAGGATGTTGTTGAGTTAGTGTATGTGTTTGGTTATGAGCCCCGAGGGCTCGGGAGTGTTTCAGAGGTGTCTCGGACGTAGGAAAATTGCAGAAAATTGTACAAACAGTACCCATGAATAGTATCCCGTGAACAGTACCCATGAATAGTACTCAGTGTATAGTACCGTGTACAGTATATATGAACAGTACCCCATATACAGTACCCATGAACAATACCGTGAACAGTTCCCATGAACAGTAAAAACTCGTGAATAGTAACCTCGGAAATTCTGGACAGAATGTTAAGTTTTGAAAATAGGACGAACTGATTTTCCATTTTTACCAATTTGGAGCTCGGGGAGAGGCGATTTTTGGGAGATTTTCAGAAAAAAATAATGGGGTAAGTGTTCTTAACTTAATTTTGGTTAGATTACCCGAATCTATTACTAGTTTTGGCATTTAATTGGTGATTTTAGTTGGAAAAATCTTGAAAACCCTCTTAGTTTAATTTGAAGATTTGAGGGTCGAGTTGATGTCGGATTTTGGTAAAATTGGTATGATTGGACTCGTGGTTGGATGAGGTTTCATATTCCGTAATTTTTGTCAGGTTCCGAGATGTGGGCCCCACGGGCTAATTTTTAGTGCAATTTCAAATTTTTAATGGAAAATGTAAAATTTCATATGAAATTAATTCCTATAATTTTTATTGGCTGAATTGAATTGTTTATGACTAGATTTAAAGCTTCGGACGAATTCGCGAGGCGAAGGCTTGTTGAAATTTTGAATTGGTAGCAAAGCGAGGTAAGTGTTTGGTCTAACCTTAGCTTGAGGGAATAGGAGTTGAGTCTTAATTGCTACTTGCTATTTGTCGAGTACGACGTATAGGCATGGTGACGAGTATCTATACGTTGGTGTCTAGCATGACCGTGAGTCCTTATATCACGAATATTTGAATTTTGTTATATCTTCCATGATTAAATGATGACTTCTATATGTTGTGAAGGGCATGTGAAAGAAATGGTGATATTTAATATTTGAGGAGCGTTGGCTCAAGTTATAAAATGAATTACTAAGTAAGAAATGAAAGAAAGAGAAAGAATTATTGAATTATTCCCTTGCCGAGATAATTGTGAAATTGTTGATATATTCCTTGCCAGGAATTTTATTGTTAATTGTTGTGCCCTTATTGGAATCCCGATTATTATCTAGTTTACTTCCTTGCCCCTTATCTGTGATTGTTGTTTGGGTGAGGAAGAGTGATAAAGCACGAAGGGCGATGCCGTGTATTATTTGATATGGTGAGGAAAGAGTGTAAAGCACGAAGGGTGTTGTTGTGCCATACGATGTGCCATTCCATACTGATATCTATTGATTATATTGTGAGGAAAGAGAGTAAAAGCACGAAGGGTGATGTCGTGTACAGTTTTATTTTATATATTGCTTGGGTGAGGAAGAGAGTAAAAGCACGAAGGGTGATGCCGTGCAGTTTATATTAATTCTTATGGTGAGGACGAGAGTAAAAGCATGAAGGGTGATGCCGTGCACTTGTACTTGATTTTTCCTAATTCTAATTGAGTTATGTTGTCATGTACATTTATTTACTGATTTTCTGTTATTACTTGATTTTATTTCGATGTTATAGATTCCCTTACCCTATTTGCCTTGTGTTTGTTGCTTGGGTGAGGAAGAGTGTAAAGCACGAAGGGTGATGCCGTGTATTATTTTGGTGAGAGAGTGTTAAAGCACGAAGGGTGATGCCGTGTATTGTTTTGGTGAGAGAGTGCTAAATCACGAAGGGTGATGCCGTGCACTTTCTGTTTGCTGTGTTTACTTGTTATTAACAGTTCAAGTGTATTAACTGTTTAGATCCCTTTACTGTTGTGATCCTTTGTGTTGGAATCCATAGTGTTTACAATACCTCGCCTTATTTTTTTAATATGTTCAATACTTCAAATTTCAAGAATTGTTACATTTTTAACTCAATTGATTTCTCAAATAAAGTTTCGTTAAACCGTTTGAGATTGTACTTTACTTAAAAAGGAATTTCTACTATGTTTTGATTTATTAATTTCTCGTATTAAAGGTAATGATTCCTTCGATATTGTACTTTAATTGAAAATGGTATTTTCTTTATCAAATGATTTCTAAAAATAACTTCATCTTTTCTTGTTGATTTCCTAATTGGGTTGGAAGTTGGTCTCTACTTTATGTTAAGTGAATGAGGCTCCTTGAACATTCTTAATTATATTGGGTTATGGAACCTATGAGCTAAGTAACATGAAAATATTGTTATGCAATGTGAGACAGAAATATGTGGGCACAAGATGCCGGGGAAAATATTATGGTTTTATATAATGGCACGTGAGTTGTCCATGCAATTGTGACATAAATATGGGCACGAGGTGCTAAGAAAATATGAAAGTGGGCCGAGACCTATATTATTTATGATTATGAAATGAGGTGTCACAAGGTGACCTTTACTCGAAAGAATTATATTCGAAAGATGCTTATCTGAAAGATATTTATTTGAAGGAAATATATTCGAAATATATTTATTGAAAAGCATATTATCTTAGAGATGATTACTTGAAGGAATTATAGGCGAAAGATTTATATTTGAAGGACTTGATTAATTGATGTAAGCACGTGATTTTTGCCCTACATGAGAATTACTCCCAAAAAAAATGCAAAATAAAATGATTTTCCTTGGTGTGCAATTTTGAGTATTTTTGTGACATTTTTGGATTATTATTTGTATTTGTCTGTGTTTGCTTATTTGTTAAATTAATAAAAAAATACAAAAATATGTCATATTTTACATGTAGGATTTAATTCTACAATTGTTAGTAATTAAATTAGTTTTACAAAAAATTAAAATTACAAAAATAGGCACCTTTTGCATTTTTAGCATTTAATGTCCAAATATACAATTTTATGCTTAATTATTACTTAATTGTGCTTTAATTGTTATTGGTAGTTAATTTGCACTTTTATAACTTAATTTAGTTTTTAATAATAATTTAAGTATTCTTATGATTTAGTTTTAGAAAACAAAAGAAGAAAAGATAACAAAAATACAAATAAAAATCGGATTGGGCCACTTCTTCAATTTTCAACCCCAGGCCCAAACAATTGTCCACGACCCAGTCCACTTCACACGGGTCGACCCGGTCCGCCCCATTAACCCATTGACCCAAGACCCACTCTTCATTTTGTCAAAACACAAAACAAAAAAAAACAAAACAAAACAAAACAAAAACCCTAAAAACCTAAACTAAACTCACCCGCCCCCTCCATCTTCTTCCTCTCCAAACCTTCAAGATACCAAACACACCAAGCATCCATGGCTACCTTCCCATACACAACAAAACACGCACACACGCAGCAGCCCATCCATGGCTGCTGCTTCTTCGTCTTCCTCGTCGCACAACCCGCCATGGCTAGTCGACGCTCGTCGAGGCTCGTCGCCGCTGTTTCTCCTCCTTCCTCCGAGCTGCTGCTTCATCGTCCAAACCCCGTCGTCAACACTGCCCTCCTCCACCTCGCTTCTTCTGCTTTCAGCTGCAGCTCGTGCAAGCTGCTACTGCCTTCATATTCCCCATCCAAACGACGCAGCAACTCGTCGTTGTTGAATCCATGGCCGAGCTGCATCTGTTCCAAGCTCGTCATCCATGGATGCGTCGTTGTTGTTTGTTCGTAGTTGTTGTTCATGGCTTGAGTCTCGACCTCCATCCATGGCTGCCGTAGTGGCGTTGTCTGCCTCGCCGAACTTCGTCGTCTACAAGCAAGCCAAGCGCACCTCCAGCTGCTTCTGTCTCACAACTACTGTTCCGGCGTCAACTAATTAGGTTCGATGTCGTCAAATCCCTGTTCGAGTTCGTCGTTGTTTGTTGTTGAGTCCGGACAGATTTATTTCCATTCGATGCTTGTCGAAACAGTCCGTACATATTTCATCGATCCGGTTAGTGATTTTTGAGTTTTACTTTTGCCCGTATTTTGTTTAGATATTTTCGAATCTAAAATCGGCAAATGTTTGTTTTGTTTATCGTTTGAATTAATTTTTTTAGTTCATGTGTTGTTTGTTAAATTAATTTTTCAGATTTCAAATGAAAGATTAATTAACTGTTTTTCATATTTATTTCACGTTTGTATTGTGGTTTAAGTGAATATTTGTTGATTTGATGTTTGTTAGATTCAAATTGAAATTTAATTAATTATTTCTTCAATTTGTTTCATGTGTTATGTATTTTCCAGAAAATATTAATGTTGTTTGAATCGTTAGAATCCGTCATGTTTGTTGCTTAAAGATAGATTAAATTCATGTTCGTCTTGGTTTGAAGTTCATGTTTAAATCCAGTGATTTAATATGAGTTTATGTTTGTCTTTGATTTGTTAGTTTAATTTGAATCATGCATATTGTTGTTTGTATTATTGTCTCTTTGTTCATCCATTAATGGTCTAAATTAACCAGGATTGGTTCCCGATATGGTTGATTTATTTCCATTAATTTGGAGTTTGTGTTGTTCATCATGTTCATGTAAATTGTTGTTGAAGATTGTTGAGAAATTGGTCATCTTGACTATATTTTGGTTGAGTTATGATTAATTGATTGTTTAGAGCAGAAGGGTAGTTTGGTAAATTGCATTGCATTCGGGGGTAGATTTGTAATTGCAACAAGGCAGGAGGGGTAGTTTGGTAATTAAACATTATTTTGATTCTTTATGTTAAGCATGGGGAACAAATATAATGGGGTGGGGTTTTTGAGGTACTTGTTTAATGTAATGGGGGACAAGACAAAACATAATGGGGAGGAATCTTGTACTTTTTTAATATAGGCATGGGGGACATATGGTAATGGGTTGGGAATGTGGTATTTATTTAATGTAGGCATGGGGGACAAAGTTTAAAATAAAGAAAACATTATGTAGTGGGACAAAACATGCCATTGGGGGAATAATTTTGGGGTTGGGAATTGAAGACTTGTCTTGCTATATATAGAGGACTATTCTTGACATTAAGGGGGGGTTTTTTGAAAAGAGTAGAACTTGAACCTTGAGAGGATTTTTTTAGAGGAAAAAAGAAGAGAGTTTTTAGAACTTGAATATTAAGAGATACTTGAGAGAGTTTGTGAGAGTAAAAGAGAAATCCAATTTGAACTTTCACTCGAATAATTTCTGTTCGCTTTTCTTCGAGTGTTATTCAAAAATCTGAAGCTACTGCATCTCGTGTCTTTCCTCTCTTCTGCTTTGACTGCGATTGTACTTTTTTCACTGCTGAGTTTTCAATCTGTCACTGGGTTATTCTACTGGTCGTTACTGGTTTTGCGGTGTTGCGGAACCTGCTGTTGCTGCGTTATTACTATTGCTGACTCCTACTTCTTTGTTCTTGTACTGCTGTTTCCAGGTACACATTTGTACACTCTTGGCTTGAAGCGAAAAATGAAATATTAATCAGGCTCCTGTTCCTGTTGAATTCTTTTGTTTGGATTTGTGTTTGAATATTAATTTTCCTCTCTTCGTATAAAAATGTAGTCGATTAATTAATGAGTAATGAGGTTGCATATGTATGATTTCTTCATCTAATAATGCTAGTTTAAATTATTTGAAGAATAGTTAATCGGCTTTGATATTATTGTGTATTTATCTCATGTTCTAGCAAATAATAAAATGTGAAATGAAAGCAGTTTTTCCTTGTACAAACGCGATCGCAATTTTCCGTTCACATAAGCCGTAACTTAATAACTAATAAGTTGCGTTTTTCAGCATGTAAATAATTAGGAGATTTTTCTTTTATTTTAGAGACGAACTTAATAGAAAATGTAGTCGCTATAGGTTTATCCTTTTAAAATAAAAATGAGACGAGCCTCGCCAAATAAATCACAAACCGCCGGGGCCCTCAATAAAATACATAACCATTGACTAGACTTTGGATTTGGCCGTTTAATGAACCTTCACGGCCTCTTCCCAAAATAACAATACGTTAGACTCTTTAGGACGCGCCTTAATAAATTTTACCTTCTTAAACTCGGGTGCACATTTATGTGACCCAAATCCAATTCTCAACGGAGTCGAAATGTGTTTCTAATCACGGGTACATTGATTGTGACGTGGTTCGAGATGCGTGTCCATGACGTTGCAAATTCATTTTAAAAAATAAGAATGAGATGAGCCTCGCCAAATAAAATACAAATTGTGGGGCCCTCAGTAAATATTTGCTTTAAAAATTATTTGGACTTCGGGATGGACCGTTTAGTAAAATTCCACGGTCTTACCCAAAAATAAATACGATAGTCGCTTTAGGCTCGCCTTTAATAATTTAATTTCCTTAAACTCGGGTGCACATTGATGTGACCCAAATCCAAATCTCAACAGAGTCAAAGTGTGTCGACGACCACGGGTACATTGATTGTAACGCGGTTCGAGATACATTTTCACAACGTTGCAATTCTTAAAAATAACAGTAAATGATAAAAGCGGTTGAAAGATAAAATTTGCACATAAGTTCATATTGTATTTAAAATCAGATAAATAAGCCAAATATAACAGTTGAGCGACCGTGCTAGAACCACGGAACTCGGGAATGCCTAACACCTTCTCCCGGGTTAACAGAATTCCTTATCCGGATTTCTGGTACGCAGACTGTAATATGGAGTCATTCATTTCCTCGATTCGGGATTAAAATTGGTGACTTGGGACACCCTAAACCTCCCAAGTGGCGACTCTGAAATAATTAAACCAATCCCGTTTCGATTGTCCTTTAATTGGAAAAAACTCCCCTGCGCCCCCTCGGGTGCGGAAAAAGGAGGTGTGACAATTGATTGCACTCCGCTGGGGATTATATAACCCAGAACCACTGATTCAGGGTTAAGAATTCGAGCTTAGAATAATTGTTATTATTTGGCTTTATTTATTATCTGATTATTACATGTTTTGAGCCTAATGTGCTAAATGCTGCTTTTACCGCTTTGATATTATTTGAACTGTATATAAACTGTGCCGAAACCTTTCTCTTCTTACCTCCGGGGATGTGCTTACTGGTTGAGACTCCCTATTCTGTTAGTGTCATACCCTAAATAAAAGAGGCTCGGAAAGTTTCTAAGCCGGCTGGCCTTTTGGTTCCCGGAAAGGAGCTCCTTCCTCAGCTCGAGTTGTCCGCTCGGGTACACTGTCTAGAACACCGACCCAAGTTTTGAACATAGAATAACGTGACTTCATGCCGGATCCCTAGTAGGAACGCTTATTTGCATCACGTTGCATTTGACTTAGGTGACTCAACACAGGGGTTGGGTCCGTCTAGGACTAGCAACCTGATATGAAAAGACCACCCTGAGGCATCCTATTTGTTTTCCATGCATTTATTTTGTCTCGCTGACCGGTGTTTGAATATTATGAATATTGTGAAATTAAAAAAAAAATATAGCAGTTAGGGAATTGATTGTTTATTTTTGAAAAAGAAACCTAATACAAAAATATTGTCAAAACTCTGCCGAAATTTTGAGAAAATGAAAAAATGTCTTATTAGTTTGTTATATTAAAAGCAAAGGAAAAGTAAAAAAAATAATAATCATTGTTCTGTCTGTTTTTTTTAAAAAAAAATATTAAAGAAAATAGTTTGTTTTGCCATTAAATGAAAATGAAAAAGAGTTTGTTTTTTTTTTAAAAAAAAAAATGTTTTATTTTATTTATTTTGTTTGTCTATGAAAATGCCAGAAATAAAACTAAAAAGAGTCCGGCGTTGAATGTGATTTTATTATTTGTTCCAAAAAAAAAGTATATATATAATCCAAAAAAAAATTCAAAAGAAAGTTCAAAATTCAAAAAAGATAAAATAGATAAATAAAAATCCGAAAATATTTTGATTCTTCTTTAGAAAATTCAGAAAAAAAAAACATTTTAGAAGCACTTCTTTTATTAAAGGTAAAATTCCAAAAAATATTTTCTTCTTCTTCTTTAGAATAAAAAAAAACAAATGGAATTCAAAAATATATCTTAGAAGTATTTCTTTTAAAAGAAAATCAATCAAAAAAAAATACTTCCTTGCTTCTTTTAAAGTAGATCCTTCGCAAATTCAAAAAAAAAAAAAAAGTTAGTTCATCTACTTATTCTTATTTGCCTACTTATTCTCATTCGCCCGAACTACGCGGGTTTGATTCTCACCGGATGTGAGATACGTAGGCAACCCTCATCGGGTCCAACCCCACCTTTTGCTAAAATAGCCAAAAATCAAAAAATTTAATCTTGTCATAAATAAGTCTGGTGATGTCCAACCCACCTTTTGCTAAAATAGCCAAAAAACAAATAAATAAAAAATATATGTCAAATTTTAATTTTGTCATAAAGAAGTCAGGTGACGCTGTTTTATCAAGACATAGTCGAATGTTCCCGAAAGGGACGCCGGAAGGCTGACTTTGCATAAACAGCCACCTTTGGGTCATTTTTTAAGACTTGGTCCAGTTGACCCACACAGCCTTAAAAATCTTCGTCCCCGAGACGTTGAAGGGCCGTGTTTGCAATATTGAGTTTCCTAATTTGAAAAATGATGAAAAGAGTCATAAATAAGCCAGGTGATTCTGCTTTGTCATAAATAGCCGAATGTTCCCGAAAGGGACGCCGGAAGGCTGACTTTGCATAAACAGCCACCTTTGGGTCATGATTAGGATTGTTGGTCCAGTTGACCCACACATCCTTAAAAAGCTTCGTCCCCGAGACGTCGAAAGGTCGTGTTTGCAACACAAGGTTTTTATCATAATTTGAAAAAAACAAAGAGTCAACGGTCGGGTGAATGCCGTTTGGATGTTTAGTCAAAAAAAAAATATGAAAAAATAAAATAAGCCGAGCCAGCTTCGACCGCGTCTTAAACCGTTCTTGCCGAAATAGCCTTAGAGTACCTTTCAGTTGTCGAAAGGTTATTTTCGTAAAAGAATGGACAAGTTTGTAAAGTGTCAAAATAATCCTCCCCGGCCTCAAAATTCATGTGAAATTCGGAAGGGGCCACATTCGCAAAAATAACCATTTGGTTAAAATTAGCAAATGGAAGAAGGAAGTTGGCCATTTGTTTTGAAGTTTGTAAACCTTTTGATTAAAATAGGTGGGTTGTTTGATTTTCAAGTTTGTAGGTCATCTTTAAACCTTTGAAACCCAGTTTGTTTTAATATGAAAGTGAAAAGAAAAAATGTTCATTATTGTTTATTTTTATTGGCCCGAACTACGCAAGGTCTGATTCATGCGGGGTCATGATACGTAGGCAATCTCCATAAGATTCGACCACAACAAAAAAAGAAAAATGAAAAAGAGCAAAATGAAAAAAAAGAAAAGCGAAAGAAAAAAAAAGGAAAAACAATGAAAAAAAAAAGAAAAGAGAAAGAAAAGAAAAAAAAACATCGAAAAAAAAAGAAAAAAAAGAAAAAGATGTTGTCAATAATGAGGACCGACTGAGTCCATTCTAACCTGTTTGTTTTGCAAATAAGTTAAGGTGGTTGGTTTGTGGTAAGCCGGACAATGACACCCAGAATCCTTTACTTGCACATCATGGTGCGCACTATGCTGGGATCAGGCCGATAACAGAAGCACTCAAGTCCTATTGGGAATTTGCTGACAGAGGACGATGATATTAAAGCTGGTAATAGTCCTGGCAGTATTGATGCGAAGCTCAAGTGGCTAAGATGCCAGTTTTGATAAAGTGGGAGGACGCTCCGTTCCTTGGTTAACAAGAAGGAGGCATTTGGTGGCTTATTTTGTTGTCATTTCCGTTGTTCGGATTATTAGGATTGTAATTCGGATTTGTTTTGCGTCAATATCTTTCCGCTTATCTTTCCGTTTTGTCATAGCGGTTTGTTTAAGTTTTGTCCAGGTTGTTTAAGATTTTATTTCGTTTGTTTATTATTCAAACCATTTCACCGGTAGTCTAGCACAAAATCCAATCTTTTATTATTTCTATTCACCTTTTTGTTTAGTCATTATGTCATTCTTATTCAGCACTGATTCTAGTGACATGACATGCGCACACAGTTTGGGCCTAGTCTTTAAAGTTAATCATAAAACCCTGGAAGGGCGATCAGACCATTTAAAGAAAATAAGGACGGTTTGAGATTATTCAGAGCTCGAGTCATGTGGAACTGGGGCAAGTTAAACACAAAGAAAACCGTTAAAGAAAGATTCGCCTAAATTGGCATGAGGGTCATTCATAATAATGAGAATGAGAGTGTCGCCCAACGGTGCTTTAGAAGTGACAAATGAACAAACAAATGTTGAATATAATTGTCAAGTCCGGCACCATCGGAAGAGCTATAAATCTATGGTTTAATTGTGTTGTTTGCACTTGGCATGTGTTGAAGACTGGAATGACGAAGGCATTTTGTTCTGCTACCCAAACACTTTATCCTTCGTTACCCCTTTTGAGCCTTATTTATTTTTCTTTCATACCCCTCGTTCGGAATTAGTAGCAACGAATAAAATACGCAAGCATGGCGGATAAGAGAAAAGAAAGAAAAGAAAACAACAAAATGGAAAAAGAAGAATAAAAGAAAAAGAGAGAAAGAAAAAAAAACGACAAAAGAAAATGAGAAAAGAAAAAGAGAAAAGAAAAATGATAACAAAAAGCAAAAAAAGGAAAGTCAAATGGAAAAGAGGAATTGGGAACTACGTTTGACCTGATTCCTCAAAGAGGATACGTAGGCGCTTCACGGCTCGGTCATAGTTTTGAAAAATGAAAAAAATCAATTAAAATATCCCCAAGCAAGAAACTGGGGCAAAAGTTGCGTTTGATGTAAATAAATCTAATTCCGAAGGTTGTAATTAATAACCCAAAATTAATGCATTTTTGAGCCTTTAATACCCTTTCTTTCTAACCATATCCAAAACCCACATTACGGTCCAAAGAAAGACCTTCCGATCAGTCTTCAAAAGATGCCAAGTCAGACGAATAAGATTCTTACCGGCGAACATAACATTCTGTTTCCACAACAGAAAGGACTCTAATCTCCAGCAGAAAGAGTCATACCGGCGACACTCCAAATCCCTAGCTGGAAAGTGATACAAATGAGAGAGTCTTATCGGTGAAAACCTTCACAGGCACCATAAGGCGATGAAAGCTGAGAGAAGAACCCAAAAATGAGAGAGACTTGACAGTGAAAACCCTTCGGGCACTACAAGTCGAATAAGATTGAGAGTCAGAGGGGGAATCGCCAATTGAAGATCTTAAAAGATGATTGACGGTAGAGGATAGGCCACATACGCATGTCATGGCCATTAGAGTCTGTGTCTGCATTTGATAGGGTTTTTATTTTTAGTTTCTTTTGTTAAAAAGTCATGTGTTATCTTTCTCCTTTCATAAAATTTTTTCCCCAATAGAGTCTGTCCGGTCAGAACAAGTATGAAATGACTTCAAAATAGGCCATCAGCTTTCCAAAATGAGATCTGACTAGTACATCCGAGTGGTATAGTCAGCAAGGAACAAGCGCGAGGCCAGTGTCAAAATATATATCCCCAGCTAAAGGCCCATGAACAAAGCAAGGAGAGCAGTGAGCATGATTTGGCGAAATCAATGCTAAACTAAAAGGTCGGGGAAATGCTAGTTTCCAAGCTGTGCCACAAAAGAAGAGGGATATCCCCCAGCAGGAAGGGATTATCCCCAGCAAATAATATCATCCCCAACAAGTTGTGGAACACAGAGCAAGGAACGGAGAAAGGGAAAGCCATCCCATTGGGAGTATCACAACCAACTACCATGTTTTAAACTAACAATTTTGTTTGATTTGAAACAGGTAAAAGAAATGGCATTGATGCAGAAACGCATGCCACAAGGGATATTATCAAACTGGGGCAGAAAATTTTCCTTCCATTTAGAAAATTTTCTGGAAGTCAGGTACCCCCAGCTGATAACCTTTTACCCCCCAACAGGTAAGTAAATCAAGGGAGGTAGTCTTTGAAGGAAGAAGCTATGCAAAAACAAAACAAAAAAGGAATAAAAAAAAAGAATAGCCCTCAAATAGGATATGTCGGGTTCATCCGCCCTCAAATAGGATATGTCGGGTTCATCCGCCCTCAAATAGGATATGTCGGGTTCATCCGCCCTCAAATAGGATATGTCGGGTTCATCCGCCCTCAAATAGGATCTGTCGGGTTCATCCGCCCTCAAATAGGATATGTCGGGTTCATCCGCCCTCAAATAGGATATGTCGGGTTCATCCGCCCTCAAATAGGATCTGTCGGGTTCATCCGCCCTCAAATAGGATCTGTCGGGTTCATCCGCCCTCAAATAGGATATGTTGGGTTCATCCGCCCTCAAATAGGATATGTCGGGTTCATCCGCCCTCAAATAGGATATGTTGGGTTCATCCGCCCTCAAATAGGATCTGTCGGGTTCATCCGCCCTCAAATAGGATATGTTGGTTTCAGTCTTTTTATTTCAGGTTTTACAGACAGGCGCCCACCTGAATAACGAGAGGAATACATTTCTGTCTTTTCATTTCTGTTCTAGGTCACCCACCAGTATAATGCGGGAATACGCTTGTGTCTGTTCATTTCATATTCTAGGTCACCCACCAGTATAATGCGGGCATATCATTTTTCATATCTTTACAGCCAGGCGCCCACCTGTATAATGAGAGGAATACATTCAGTCTTTACTTTTAAGTGTTGAAGCCAGGCGCCCACCTGTATAATGAGAGGAATACATTCAGTCTTTACTTTTAAGAGTTGAAGCCAGGCGCCCACCTGTATAATGAGAGGCATAAATTCAGTCTTTACTTTTCAAGTGTTGAAATTGGGAGCCCGCCCAGATAACAGAGGCATAAATTCAGTCTTTTTATTTTCAAGTGTTGAAATTGGGAGCCCGCCCAGATAATAGAGGCATACATTCAGTCTTTACTTCCAAGTGTTGAAATTGGGAGCCCACCCAGATAACAGAGGCATACATTCAGTTTTTTTACTTTTAAGTGTTGAAGTTGGGAGCCCGCCCATAATAACAGAGGAATACATTCAGTCTTTACTTTTAAGTATTGAAATTGGGAGCCCGCCCAGATAACAGAGGCATACATTCCGCGTCTTTACCCATAGGAGATGCATTTCCTCTTAAGTTTTAGTTTTACCCATAGGAGATGCATTTCCTCCTAAGTTCAGTTTTACCATAGGAGACGCACTTCCTAAATTCAGTTCTACCAATAGGAGACGCACTTCCTAAATCCATTCACCAATAGGAGACGCACTTCCTAAGTTTCAGTTTCACCAATAGGAGACGCACTTCCTAAGCAAGTTTCACCAATAGGAGACGCACTTCCTAAACAAGTTTCACCAATAGGAGACGCACTTCCTAAGTTTATTCCACCAATAGGAGACGCACTTCCTAAGTTTCAGTTTCACCAATAGGAGACGCACTTCCTAAGTTTCAGTTTCACCAATAGGAGACGCACTTCCTAAGCAAGTTTCACCAATAGGAGACGCACTTCCTAAGCAAGTTTCACCAATAGGAGACGCACTTCCTAAACAAGTTTCACCAATAGGAGACGCACTTCCTAAGTTTATTTCACCAATAGGAGACGCACTTCCTAGTTTCAGTTTCACCAATAGGAGACGCACTTCCTAAGTTTCAGTTTCACCAATAGGAGACGCACTTCCTAAGCAAGTTTCACCAATAGGAGACGCACTTCCTAAGCAAGTTTCACCAATAGGAGACGCACTTCCTAAACAAGTTTCACCAATAGGAGACGCACTTCCTAAGTTTATTCCACCAATAGGAGACGCACTTCCTAAGTTTCAGTTTCACCAATAGGAGACGCACTTCCTAAGTTTCAGTTTCACCAATAGGAGACGCACTTCCTAAGCAAGTTTCACCAATAGGAGACGCACTTCCTAAGCAAGTTTCACCAATAGGAGACGCACTTCCTAAACAAGTTTCACCAATAGGAGACGCACTTCCTAAGTTTATTTCACCAATAGGAGACGCACTTCCTAGTTTCAGTTTCACCAATAGGAGACGCACTTCCTAAGTTTCAGTTTCACCAATAGGAGACGCACTTCCTAAGCAAGTTTCACCAATAGGAGACGCACTTCCTAAGCAAGTTTCACCAATAGGAGACGCACTTCCTAAGTTAATTTCACCGATAGGAGACGCACTTCCTAAGTTTATTTCACCAATAGGAGACGCACTTCCTGAGCAAGTTTCACCAGTAGGAGACGCACTTCCTAATTTGATTCATCTTAAGTTCGACCATAGGAGACACCATTCCTAGTCCAGTTTTTTGAAGTTTACCCGTAGGAGACGCACCTCCTAATAGGGATTTTATTCATAGGAGACGCACTTCCTAGTTCTAGTCACTGAAATTTTCACCCTTAGGAGACGCATTTCCTAGTTTAGCTCATTCCGATTCAACCATAGAAGACACACTTTCTAGTTTGAGTCATTGAGGTTTTTATTTTAGCAGACACATTTGCTAGCAAGAGTTTTGGTTTTACTCATAGGAGATGCACATCCTAGCCTAGTCTTTAGTTTACTCTCATCATTGCATCAATAGTGTAAGTGAGTTACAAATTTTGCTAACAACTCATAAATCTTCCCAGTACAAACTGGTTAGGAAATTTTGTTTGTTTTGTTTGTTTTGATTGTCAGGGACCCGCCTGTAAAACGGAGGTTGTGGCGTGTTGAAGATAGAAGAAGTCATGAGTCCGCCTGTAGAACAGAAGAATATTTTTCAAGATCAAGTCAGAAGACAATAAAACAGAGGGTTACAGCAGGAATCCCCTACAGGAAACAATAAAAATCCCCAGCACCGGGAAGCAGAAGGTTGCAACAAGAGATCCTAGCACAAATTCAGGCGCGTGAGTCAAAAGGAAGGAAAAAGGCGTCTTGAAAAAAAGCAGCTGGTGAACATTAAATCATGCCCAGCATAACAAGTTTGATGAAGAAAGCCATGTCCCCAGCGGACCGAGCAAAATGATGAAAACTGGTATTCAGAAAAGCAAATAGCCAGTATCATTCCAAAATTCAAGGAAGAAAAGCACCGGATGAAATACAAGCCGATAAGAAAGCAAGGCAACAAGAACAAATTTCAATCTAGCCTAGCTTCTTGTTTTATTTTTAAGCACGGTGTAATAAGGAGATCGGTAAGCAGTGATAACAGCTTGCAACAGCAGTAACATTGCAGTCCCACGGTAGTCTCAGCTACCAAAACTTCCCGAACTACATTAACCTGATTCCCCTTTAGCCAGGGATATGTAGGAAACCTTTGAAGCAAAGGTTCGGTTAAATCTTTTTCAAAAAATGCTTCACACGGAGTACTCGGACGGGCAAAAATCGCTCGCTTTATCTTTGCGCGAAAACCCTTCGTGTCTTCGGGCAAAGAGGGGCAGCTGTAAGCACGTGATTTTTGCCCTACATGAGAATTACTCCCAAAAAAAATGCAAAATAAAATGATTTTCCTTGGTGTGCAATTTTGAGTATTTTTGTGACATTTTTGGATTATTATTTGTATTTGTCTGTGTTTGCTTATTTGTTAAATTAATAAAAAAATACAAAAATATGTCATATTTTACATGTAGGATTTAATTCTACAATTGTTAGTAATTAAATTAGTTTTACAAAAAATTAAAATTACAAAAATAGGCACCTTTTGCATTTTTAGCATTTAATGTCCAAATATACAATTTTATGCTTAATTATTACTTAATTGTGCTTTAATTGTTATTGGTAGTTAATTTGCACTTTTATAACTTAATTTAGTTTTTAATAATAATTTAAGTATTCTTATGATTTAGTTTTAGAAAACAAAAGAAGAAAAGATAACAAAAATACAAATAAAAATCGGATTGGGCCACTTCTTCAATTTTCAACCCCAGGCCCAAACAATTGTCCACGACCCAGTCCACTTCACACGGGTCGACCCGGTCCGCCCCATTAACCCATTGACCCAAGACCCACTCTTCATTTTGTCAAAACACAAAACAAAAAAAAACAAAACAAAACAAAACAAAAACCCTAAAAACCTAAACTAAACTCACCCGCCCCCTCCATCTTCTTCCTCTCCAAACCTTCAAGATACCAAACACACCAAGCATCCATGGCTACCTTCCCATACACAACAAAACACGCACACACGCAGCAGCCCATCCATGGCTGCTGCTTCTTCGTCTTCCTCGTCGCACAACCCGCCATGGCTAGTCGACGCTCGTCGAGGCTCGTCGCCGCTGTTTCTCCTCCTTCCTCCGAGCTGCTGCTTCATCGTCCAAACCCCGTCGTCAACACTGCCCTCCTCCACCTCGCTTCTTCTGCTTTCAGCTGCAGCTCGTGCAAGCTGCTACTGCCTTCATATTCCCCATCCAAACGACGCAGCAACTCGTCGTTGTTGAATCCATGGCCGAGCTGCATCTGTTCCAAGCTCGTCATCCATGGATGCGTCGTTGTTGTTTGTTCGTAGTTGTTGTTCATGGCTTGAGTCTCGACCTCCATCCATGGCTGCCGTAGTGGCGTTGTCTGCCTCGCCGAACTTCGTCGTCTACAAGCAAGCCAAGCGCACCTCCAGCTGCTTCTGTCTCACAACTACTGTTCCGGCGTCAACTAATTAGGTTCGATGTCGTCAAATCCCTGTTCGAGTTCGTCGTTGTTTGTTGTTGAGTCCGGACAGATTTATTTCCATTCGATACTTGTCGAAACAGTCCGTACATATTTCATCGATCCGGTTAGTAGATTTTTGAGTTTTATTTTTGTCCGTATTTTGTTTTGATATTTTCGAATCTAAAATCGGCAAATGTTTGTTTTGTTTATCGTTTGAATTAATTTTTTTAGTTCATGTGTTGTTTGTTAAATTAATTTTTCAGATTTCAAATGAAAGATTAATTAACTGTTTTTCATATTTATTTCACGTTTGTATTGTGGTTTAAGTGAATATTTGTTGATTTGATGTTTGTTAGATTCAAATTGAAATTTAATTAATTATTTCTTCAATTTGTTTCATGTGTTATGTATTTTCCAGAAAATATTAATGTTGTTTGAATCGTTAGAATCCGTCATGTTTGTTGCTTAAAGATAGATTAAATTCATGTTCGTCTTGGTTTGAAGTTCATGTTTAAATCCAGTGATTTAATATGAGTTTATGTTTGTCTTTGATTTGTTAGTTTAATTTGAATCATGCATATTGTTGTTTGTATTATTGTCTCTTTGTTCATCCATTAATGGTCTAAATTAACCAGGATTGGTTCCTGATATGGTTGATTTATTTCCATTAATTTGGAGTTTGTGTTGTTCATCATGTTCATGTAAATTGTTGTTGAAGATTGTTGAGAAATTGGTCATCTTGACTATATTTTGGTTGAGTTATGATTAATTGATTGTTTAGAGCAGAAGGGTAGTTTGGTAAATTGCATTGCATTCGGGGGTAGATTTGTAATTGCAACAAGGCAGGAGGGGTAGTTTGGTAATTAAACATTATTTTGATTCTTTATGTTAAGCATGGGGAACAAATATAATGGGGTGGGGTTTTTGAGGTACTTGTTTAATGTAATGGGGGACAAGACAAAACATAATGGGGAGGAATCTTGTACTTTTTTAATATAGGCATGGGGGACATATGGTAATGGGTTGGGAATGTGGTATTTATTTAATGTAGGCATGGGGGACAAAGTTTAAAATAAAGAAAACATTATGTAGTGGGACAAAACATGCCATTGGGGGAATAATTTTGGGGTTGGGAATTGAAGACTTGTCTTGCTATATATAGAGGACTATTCTTGACATTAAGGGGGGGTTTTTTGAAAAGAGTAGAACTTGAACCTTGAGAGGATTTTTTTAGAGGAAAAAAGAAGAGAGTTTTTAGAACTTGAATATTAAGAGATACTTGAGAGAGTTTGTGAGAGTAAAAGAGAAATCCAATTTGAACTTTCACTCGAATAATTTCTGTTCGCTTTTCTTCGAGTGTTATTCAAAAATCTGAAGCTACTGCATCTCGTGTCTTTCCTCTCTTCTGCTTTGACTGCGATTGTACTTTTTTCACTGCTGAGTTTTCAATCTGTCACTGGGTTATTCTACTGGTCGTTACTGGTTTTGCGGTGTTGCGGAACCTGCTGTTGCTGCGTTATTACTATTGCTGACTCCTACTTCTTTGTTCTTGTACTGCTGTTTCCAGGTACACATTTGTACACTCTTGGCTTGAAGCGAAAAATGAAATATTAATCAGGCTCCTGTTCCTGTTGAATTCTTTTGTTTGGATTTGTGTTTGAATATTAATTTTCCTCTCTTCGTATAAAAATGTAGTCGATTAATTAATGAGTAATGAGGTTGCATATGTATGATTTCTTCATCTAATAATGCTAGTTTAAATTATTTGAAGAATAGTTAATCGGCTTTGATATTATTGTGTATTTATCTCATGTTCTAGCAAATAATAAAATGTGAAATGAAAGCAGTTTTTCCTTGTACAAACGCGATCGCAATTTTCCGTTCACATAAGCCGTAACTTAATAACTAATAAGTTGCGTTTTTCAGCATGTAAATAATTAGGAGATTTTTCTTTTATTTTAGAGACGAACTTAATAGAAAATGTAGTCGCTATAGGTTTATCCTTTTAAAATAAAAATGAGACGAGCCTCGCCAAATAAATCACAAACCGCCGGGGCCCTCAATAAAATACATAACCATTGACTAGACTTTGGATTTGGCCGTTTAATGAACCTTCACGGCCTCTTCCCAAAATAACAATACGTTAGACTCTTTAGGACGCGCCTTAATAAATTTTACCTTCTTAAACTCGGGTGCACATTTATGTGACCCAAATCCAATTCTCAACGGAGTCGAAATGTGTTTCTAATCACGGGTACATTGATTGTGACGTGGTTCGAGATGCGTGTCCATGACGTTGCAAATTCATTTTAAAAAATAAGAATGAGATGAGCCTCGCCAAATAAAATACAAATTGTGGGGCCCTCAGTAAATATTTGCTTTAAAAATTATTTGGACTTCGGGATGGACCGTTTAGTAAAATTCCACGGTCTTACCCAAAAATAAATACGATAGTCGCTTTAGGCTCGCCTTTAATAATTTAATTTCCTTAAACTCGGGTGCACATTGATGTGACCCAAATCCAAATCTCAACAGAGTCAAAGTGTGTCGACGACCACGGGTACATTGATTGTAACGCGGTTCGAGATACATTTTCACAACGTTGCAATTCTTAAAAATAACAGTAAATGATAAAAGCGGTTGAAAGATAAAATTTGCACATAAGTTCATATTGTATTTAAAATCAGATAAATAAGCCAAATATAACAGTTGAGCGACCGTGCTAGAACCACGGAACTCGGGAATGCCTAACACCTTCTCCCGGGTTAACAGAATTCCTTATCCGGATTTCTGGTACGCAGACTGTAATATGGAGTCATTCATTTCCTCGATTCGGGATTAAAATTGGTGACTTGGGACACCCTAAACCTCCCAAGTGGCGACTCTGAAATAATTAAACCAATCCCGTTTCGATTGTCCTTTAATTGGAAAAAACTCCCCTGCGCCCCCTCGGGTGCGGAAAAAGGAGGTGTGACAATTGATTGCACTTGTAATTATTATTTGTTGAGAAACATTTATGGTGTTCTTGTTGCCTGCATTTTATATCACTAGTTGATTATTGTTTCCATCATTGTTATTTGCTTCCTAATATTTTTTGTATATTATATTGTACAGGATTATTTGGTAGTCTGGTCCTAGCCTTGTCACTACTTCGCCGAGGTTAGGCTAGGCACTTACCAGCACATAGGGTCGGTTGTGCTGATACTACACTCTGCACTCTTTTGTGCAGATCCCAGTGCGGTAGACTTCAGACCGCAGTGAGATTGTTGTTTCTTGTTCATCAGGCGATCCGAGGTAGTCCTGCAGGCGTCCGCAGGCCTTGGCATCTCCTTCTATCTACTATTACTGTTTCTTTCATGTATTTCCAGAGACAGTGTTGTATTTATTTCTTTCAGACCTTTATTTGTAGTACTCCTTGACAGTCTGTGAAGTTGTGACACCAGTCTTGGATAGAATTGTTATGGATTGGTATTAGCAGTATTATTAAATCTTTACAATGAAGTCTTCTGCTTATTCAATTCTGTTGATATCTAATTGTTGGCTCTTAACCGTTATCGGATTAAAAATGGAAATAAGGTAGATAGTTCAGTTGGTTGGCTTGCCTAGCTTTCACTAGTAGGCGCCATCACGACTCCCGAGGGTGAAAAATCCGGGTCGTGACAATCCGTATGTTGGCTCTTAAGAGCATCATACTTCATAAGAGCTTTTTTGTAACCCATTGAATTTTAACATATCATTTCTCTTAATGACTTGGTGTCTTTATCAAATAGAGTGGGACCTACTTTAAGGTGACTAATCCTTGGCCTTAAGGCCCCTACATGCCACCTATTTTAATGACTAAGAGTAGTCTTGGGCTTCCACGTTTTGGCTTATTAATCTTATCCAAGATCTTGATTTATTTAATCACTAATTCCTTAATTAATTATTAATCTCCCACTAAAATCAATAATTACCCGATTATCCACATAATGAAGAATTATCTCAAATTATTTAAACTACTACTCACTTTTAACACACCTTATACACCTTATTATCATGGCCATATGTACTAGTCCATAAATACCAGATATTTGTCACGACCCTAACCCCGAATACAGTCGTGATGACGCCTCTCGTGAAGACGAGGCAAACAAATTGAACCAAATTCTCTTTTTTTTTTCCTAAATAGCATAAATATCGTCTAAACATGGTTTAATAGCACTAAATAGCAGAAATATAGATACAATGCGGAAATCCAACCCGACACAGCCCTAACCGGGGTGTCACAAGTCATGAGCATCTACGAGTCATAATGAAAGTCTGCTAGATCCAATAACTAGTACAAATATTCGAAAGAAATAGAGAAGACAAGATAATAGAGACACGGGGTTGCAGACGTCAACAACTACCTTGTAATCCCTGAAAGCCGCCTAGAACTGGAGGAATCAGCACTCAGGAGCGGAACCAGCAACGCCTGAATCTACACACATGGTGCAGGGAGTAATGTGAGTACTCAGACCCAGTGAATAATAAATATAAATAATGACTGAAGATAAGAAATCACGTAAAAACACAAGGCATTCCATACTGAAGCAGTAAAATCACTTTAAATAGTAAAACAGTGAAAAGTCAAGTAAAAATCCCTTTTTCCAACAAGTAAAACAAGTAGTTTAAAAGTGAGTAACAAATGGAAATTTGCCCATCGGGCATAGGTATCAACAAAGCCGCCCCTCGGGCAATATCTCAGAACAGTACCAGCCCCCGGGCTCAATATCATAACAGTGCCAGCCCCTCAGGCTCAATATCAAAACAGTAATAGCCCCTCAGTCTCAATATCAGAACACAATGGGTACCCGCGCTCACTGGGGGTATACAGACTCCGGGATGGGCCCTTACGGCCCAAGCGTAATATCAAGCCATCTTGTGGTATCAAAACTAGGCCCTCGGCCTCATATCAATCAAGCCACCTCGTGGCGTATATAAGTATCTCAGGCCCTCGGCCTCATATCAGTACCAGTTTTGTTTGTGAATAAGAAAGATGGCACGATGAGAATGTGCATTGATTATAGGCAATTGAACAAAGTAACAATTAAGAACAAGTATCCTTTGCCTCGCATTGATGATTTATTTGATCAGCTTCAGGGAGCGAGGGTGTTCTCCAAGATTGATCTCAGTTCGGGTTATCACCAGTTGAAGATCAGAGATTTAGATATTCTTAAGACTGCTTTCAGGACCAGATATGGTCATTACGAGTTCCTGGTGATGTCTTTCGGACTGACCAATGCCCCTACAGCGTTCATGTACTTGATGAACATTGTATTTCGGCCTTATCTGGATTCGTTTGTTATCATATTCATTGATGATATTCTGGTGTACTTGCGTAGTCAGGAGGATCACGCGGAGCGTTTGAGGGTTGTGTTGCAGAGATTGAGGGAGGAGAAGCTTTATGCAAAATTCTCCAAGTGTGAGTTTTGGCTTAGTTCAGGGGCTTTCTTGGGGCATGTGGTGTCCAACGAGGGTATACAGGTTGATCCGAAGAAGATAGAGGCGGTTCAGAGTTGGCACAGACCGTCCTCAGCCACAGAGATTCGTAGCTTTCTTGGGTTGGCAGGCTATTATCGCCGGTTTGTTCAGGAATTGTCATTTATCGCATCGCCCTTGACCAAGTTGACTCAGAAGGGCGTTTCTTTTGTATGGTCAGACAAGTGTGAGGAGAGTTTTCAGAAGCTCAATATAGCTTTGACCACAGCTCCAGTATTGGTTTTGCCATCAGCTTCGGGTTCATATACCGTGTATTGTAATGCTTCGAGAGTTGGGATTGGTTGTGTATTGATGCATGAGGGTAGAGTTATTGCTTATGCTTCTCGTCAGTTGAAGCCCCATGAGAAGAACTACCATGTTCATGATTTGGAGTTGGCTGTTATAGTTCATGCATTGAAGATTTGGATGCACTACTTATATGGCGTATCTTGTGAGGTATTCACTGATCATCGTAGTCTTCAACATTTGTTTAAACAAAAGGACCTTAATTTGAGGCAACGGAGATGGCTAGAATTGCTTAAAGATTATGATATTACTATTCTGTATCATCCGAGAAAGGCCAATGTAGTGGCCGATGCTTTGAGCCGGAAGGCAGTGAGTATGGGGAGTTTGGCGTACATTCCAGTTGGGGAGAGGCCCCTTTCAGTTGATGTTCAAGCCTTGGCTAATCGGTTTGTGAGACTAGATATTTCTGAGCCCAGTTGGGTGTTCGCTTGTGTGGTTTCTCGATCTTCCTTATATGATCTCATCAGAGAGCACCAGTATGATGATCCTCATTTGCTTGTCCTTAAGGACAGGGTTCAGCATGACGATGCCAAAGATGTGACCATTGGTGATGATGGCGTGTTGATGATGCAGGGCCAGATCTGTGTGCCCTATGTAGATGGGCTTAGAGAGTTGATTCTGGAGGAGGCCCATAGCTTGCGGTATTCTATTCATCCGGGTGCCACGAAGATGTATCAGGATTTGGGGCAGCACTATTGGTGGAGAAGAATGAAGAAAGATATTGTGGGATTCGTAGCTCGGGGTCTCAATTGTCAGCAAGTGAAATATGAGCATCAGAGACCGGGTGGCTTGCTTCAACAGATGGTTATTCCCGAGTGGAAGTGGGAAAGAATCACTATGTACTTTGTGGTTGGACTTTCTCGGACTGTGAAGAAGTTTGATGCTATTTGGGTGATTGTGGATCGGCTGACCAAGTCCGCGCACTTCATCCCTGTATGTACTACCTATTCTTCAGAGCGGTTGGTAGGGATTTATATCTGGGAGATTGTTCGGTTGCATGGTGTTCCGGTCTCCATCATCTCAGATAGAGGTACTCAGTTTCTTCTCAGTTTTGGAAATCTGTTCAGCGAGAGTTAGGTACTCAGGTGGAGTTGAGCACAACTATTCATCCTTAGACGGACGGACTGTCCGAGCGTATGATTCAGATATTGGAGGACATGTTGCGTGCTTGTGTTATAGACTTTGGAGGTTCATGGGATGAGTGTCTACCGCTTGCAGAGTTTGCTTACAATAACAACTACCAGTCGAGATTCAGATGGCTTCGTATGAGGCTTTGTACGGGAGGCGGTGTAGATCTCCGGTTGGGTGGTTCAAGCCCGACGAGGCTAGACTATTGGGGGCAGATTTGGTTCAGGATGCCTTAGAGAAGGTGAAGGTGATTCAGGAGAGGCTTTCGTACAGTGCAGTCGCATCAGAAGAGTTATGCGGACCGGAAGGTTCGAGATGTGTCCTATATGGTTGGTGAGAAGGTCTTGCTGAAGGTTTCACCCATGAAGGGTGTTATGAGGTTTGGGAAGAAAGGCAAGTTCAGCCCGCGGTTCATTGGGCCTTTTGAGGTACTTCGGAGGATTGGGGAGGTGGCTTATGAGCTTGCTTTGCCACCCAACCTGTCGAGTGTGCATCCAGTATTTCATGTTTCTATGCTCCGGAAGTATATTGAGAATCCGTCTCATGTTTTGGACTTCAGCACGGTTCAGTTGGATGATGATTTGACCTTTGATGTGGAGCCAGTAGCTATTTTGGGTTGCCAGGTTCGAAAGTTGAGGTTAAAGGATGTAACTTCAGTGAAAGTGCGGTGGAGAGGTCGGCCCGTGGATGAGGCTACCTGGGAGATCGAGCGGGAGATACGGAGCATATATCCCCATTTGTTTGAGGCTTCAAGTATGTTTCTTGACTCGTTCAAGGACGAACGTTTGTTTAAGTTGGGGAGGATGTGACGACCCGGCCAGTTGTCTCATGAGTTACCGCTCCGTTTTCCCCTATTTAGCTTATTTACACTTCGTTATCTGTGTTTTATGTGATTGGGTTGATTAGTTCGAGTTCGGAGAGGATTTGGTAAGAAATGAGACACTTAGTCTCTTTTAAGAAGGCTTAAGTTGGAAAAGTCAACCGGATGTTGACTTATGTGTTAAAAAGTTTGGAAGTGAGTTCTGATGGTTCGGTTAGCTTCGAGAGGTGATTTGTGACTTAGGAGCACGATCAGAATGAGTTTTGGAGTTGTATAGAAGATTTAGGCTTGAATTCGCGAAATTGATATTTTGGCAAATTCCGGTTGATAGGCGAGATTTTGATATAGGGGTCGGAATGAAATTCCGAGAGTTGCAGTAGCTTCGTTGTGTCATTTGGGATGTGTATGCAAAATTTCAGGTCATTCGGACGAGATTTGATAGATTTTTTGATCGAAAATATAATTTAAGAGTTCTTGGAGTTCTTAGGCTTGAATCCTATGTTATATTGGTAATTTGATATTGTTGTAAGCGTTCCGAAGTGTTTAACAAGTTTGAGCGATGTCATGGGATGTGTTGGTACAATTAGTTTGAAGTTTCGGGCATCCCGGGTAGGTTCCGGGATGTTTTAGGCCGAAAATCATAGTTGTACCAGGTCGAGGAGGGTTGCAGGCCCCGGAACTCACCCACGCGGTCCGCACAAAAATGAGTGCGCCCGCGGTGAGTGCTGTGCGGACCGCACAAAAGTGGGCGCGGCTGCAGTGAAGAACCTTCCCGCTGGTCCAACTTCGGACGCTCATATCGTTTGATCTACAAGGAATTTTGAAGTGATTTAAAAACGAAAGTTGTAGCCCCTCGTGTCTAGTTTCCAGAAAGGTAAAAAAACCGAAATTTGGACATCCGTAGAAAAGGTTATGGCCAAAATACTAAAGCCTATCACTGTAGAGGGAGGCATGTGCGGCCGCAGTTGTTTTTGCGCGGACCGCGGTCGATTTGGTGCGGGCCGCGGTAGCTGAAATCTAAGGGGGTACCTATAAATACGAGGTTTTGGATTTTATTTAATATTTTGACCTAGAGAGCTCGGATTTTGGCGATTTTTTGAAGGTTTTCCAAGAAATTCATCGGGGTAGGTGATTTTAACTTAAATTTGGCTAGAATACATGAATCTATCATTGAATTCATCATTTAATTCATGATTTGGGATGGAATTTGGGAAGAAAATTGTGAAACCTTTCAAAAAAATATAAAATGATGATTTGAAGGACCAAATGGTATCGGAATTGGATAATTTTGGTATGGTTAGACTTATGAGGGTATGAGGATTCTGAAAATGTAAATTTTACCCAATTCCGAGACGTGGGCCCGGAGCTCGGGTTTCGCTAATTTCGGGTTTTTTGGATATTTTTCGAATGTTTTCGCTTGGGCTTTGTTCCCTTAGCATATTGTGACGTATTTGTTCTGATTTTGGATAGATTCGACGCGCGTGGAGGCCAATTCGAGGGGCAAAGGCGTCGCGAGCTAGAGAATTAGCCAGTTTGAGGTGAGTAATGATTTTAAATGATGTCCTGAGAGTTTGAAACCCCGGAATTGCACAACGTAGTGCTATACTAAGTTGAGATGCACGTTGTGTGACGAGCGTGAGGTTCAATGGTATGGGGATTGTGACTTGGTCCATCCCGAATGATATTTTACTACATTTTTGATTGAGACATATATTTTATTATTGTGAATTGGGCTTGTTGCCATGCTTGGGGCCTTGTGCCGACCTGTAGAACCCTTATGAGATTTTTGACTGATTTTCCTAACTTATTTTGTTAAAGAATTTATATCCTCAGTGTTTAAAAAAATGATATGAACTAGACTTTTGAAATGTTAATCATAAATAGAAAGAGAGTCTAAATATGACTAATATTGAGTTAATATTCTATATAAAGAACTTAATATTTAAAAAATAATAAAAATCATTCGTTGGAATGATGAAAAATGAAAGAAAAATAAACAATCACAACTCATTTAGGATATGTTTTGTTTTTTATTATTTTATGCACATTCCTTCGTGTTTTCTTTTTAACCAATTTGACTCTTAATGTCATATTTATGACCGATTTTGCTATATTCCTTAATTTCATTCGTTGTCAATGCTCTTCTTATGTAAAAAAGTTCATGAACTCAAAGAATTTTGTCAACCTGAAAATTCTTTTACTTGTATAATGAATTTGAAAATTTTCGAATATGTTTTTTTGCTAGATATTTAATTTAAAGACTTATTAATCATGTGTTCTCAACAGTAAAAAGGATAGTTTAATTTTTGTTAACTCGAATTCTTAATATGAGTTTATTCCAGATTTTAAATATTTAACTTTAGTATAATTTTATCTAATCAAAATTCTATTTTCAAATGATAAATATTTGATCAACATTTTATTTTTGGATCTTTCAATTTGCATATCCGTTATTATTATTGACTTTCGCACCTTATTGATATAAAAAGTAATATAATTATAAAATAACTCCCCGTAAAGAGAAACTTTACTATTAATAATAATTTAATACTTGTACCGAGAAAGGGATTAATAATCAACATTGTTGTAGCTTAAACCACTTAATAATATCACACCTTATGTGTCAAAATCCTACGTATATCATGAGGTTTATTTTAATCATTATAGACAAAAGGAATTCTGATTGGACTAAAATACATTTGTGATGAGGAATGTTTTAGTTAAGAATATAAAAGACGATAAAGTTATATTAAATGAAGTGTATTATGATTTATGAACGTACTTTAGTCTTCTTTTCCTTTTTTAAAATTTATTTTTTTCTATTTAAAATGGTAAAAGGTGTATATATTTCTTATTATTCAAATAAGGAAAATTTTTATAAGGCAAAATAATTAATTTTAAATTCTTAAATATTGATAAGACTTTTCAAATAAGGAAAGATTTAATAAATCAAATTTTAGTTCATTTTGAAGTCCTATATACTGGGTCGTTGTTGTTGTTGTTGTTTGAAGTCCTATATATTAGGAAAATAGTTAATTACACTTTTATCCCATGTGATATTTATTTTTAAAGGGTAAAAAGGGCGAATTATTATTTTATGTAACATTTTTTATATAAAACTAGTCTTATGGTACGCGTGTTGTGCGTGTAACCTATTTAAATGAGTATAAAACTTTTAAAAATTTATATAAATATTTTTTTGAATTAAAATAAATGTGTAAATTTATTTTAACAAAAGATATTGATTTTGTATAGCTATTTCAATAAGGAATATCAATTTATATATTTCAATGTCTATGTTTTTTTGACCAAAAAAAAGATGTCTATGTTTTATTTTTTCTGTTTTAACTACTACCTTAAATTACTTATGACTAAATGTTTCTAATTTATTTTCATTAATTTCAATATATAAATTTATCTTATCTATGTTTTACTTTTCGAGTATTGTAATTGGATTTGTAATTTAATATGTGTATAAATTTTCAATATGTATTCAACTTAGTCAAATAATAATTAACTCAAAGTACATTAAAGTACTTATTACTTTAAATTAAAATACTACTATTATTTTCAAAACGTAAGCATATCATATTAAACTTATTTATATATATTTTCATACTCGACCTAATACGTTGTAAGTTTGGTTTACATATTATTAATAATCTTTAATTTTTGAAGACTTAAAATTAGATCTAAAATTTTATTAGTAGATTTCTAACACGTTTATATACATTTTGTCTAATAATCATAAGAAAAAGTTATAATTACTTTACACAATTTATTTAAGGAAAGGATTTATAAGTAAATTTTTATTTGGTTTTAAATTCCTAAAATTTAGGAGTTTCTGACCAACATTTAGTTGATTTTAAAGTATTAAATATTAGTAGAATAATTAAATTATAATTATAATCAATATAACATCTATTTTTAAAGGGTAAAAAAGGCGAATGACATTTTGCTAAGAGGCTTCGTGCTAGGATACGCGCGATGCGTGTACCTTTTATTGATGCGTACAAAATTATAAAAAAAAAAACATATACCCCTAAAAATAAGATTTTTAAAAATATAAGCTCTTGAATATGATAAATATTGAGCCTACTTAGTCGAAAAAAGTAACGGATAGCCTATCTAAGCATGACAACAACCAAGATAATCTTGAAAGTTTGATGTTATTATGTATCTCGTTCTTTTACATTAATTTCGTATCAAAGTAGTCGTCTAGGTACCATGTATTCTAAGACAAGTTATCTACAAAGAGAAGAAAAATTAGCGATAGATAAATTATGTAGTTAAATAATAAAATTCATTGCTAATCTTACTTAGTGACATAATCAGTTATATATTATAAAAAATCCTATTAGCTATAAGATGAATTTAGTAGTAACTAATTCATGTTTTATAAAGTTAAATTATAACAAACTTTCTTAGTAATAATATTGGTTTCTTTTTTACCAAAAAATAAAAGTCCTTTTCCATTTATTTATTTTAACATATACAATGAGGTAATTTAGGTATTTCTGTAAATTAAATTATGATAATTAATTTTTTATCACAAATTAATGATTACTATATTTTCAACAATAATTATTATTTCAAAACCTAATGCCGTAGTAAATTTTAACGAATTTAACAACCAAGCTTCTAAGAAAATACTTATGATTTAATTTTTCAAAAAATAAATAAATCATATGAAAGAAAAATAAAGGTAAAATTGGTCTTAATGATTAAACAAGGACAAAGAACAAAAATATCACACAAAAACGTGAAGTTTTCTTGTTGGAAACAAACAAAAAAATTTCCTTCTACTTTTTTGTATTCTTTTACGTCTTAATATATTGTATCTTTATCTTTATTAGTAGAAGATATCAAACACTTAATTATATTAGATTTTTTTTTATTTAGAACTCCTAAATATAAGGAAAGTTTTTTTATTTTACAATTTTGTCCAATGTAAAATATATTTTTAAAGGGTAAAAAAGCCGAACGACATTTCGTTAAGGGCCTTCGTACTTTTAATATAGTATAGATAGATTAGACAACAATCATCTCACAAGTTAACTTGAATTGAATTATGTCTAAAATTTATTTTTTGAGCGTACACATGTTCTTTTTCTTCATATACCAGTACATCCTCCCAACTACTACAATACCTTGGAGCTATATGAGGCTTGAAGTTGAAAGAATGAATAATATTTGAAATTGAAATTGAATACGAGTATCAAGTTAGAAAATGAGTTTGACCTGAACTTTACTTCAAAAAAAAAAAAAAAGTTGAACTTCTATGATTGAAAATTATTATTTTACTTGAAATACTCCTCAAATAAGTTGAAAACTTTAATTTCATTATTTAATCTTGAAATAGAAATAATAGACCAAATTATAAAATAAAAATTTATTTTTAATAGCATATCAAATTGAAGTTGAAATAATGAAATAATTTGTATGGACAAAAGGATTGGTGGAATATACTATGTCCACATAGAACATCAATAATAGAGACCAAAAACACAGTACATCAAAATAATAAGTACAACTGTACAAACAAAAGTAAAGGTAAATCAACAGTTAAAACAAAAATAAAGGTCTTCATTATGTTCTGGATTCGAACACCAGACCCTTTGAAAGAGGGCTAAAACTCCAAGCGGCATTTACCAATTGATCTACAGGGCATACAGCTTTCGCCGACTTCACCATTTATACAAGTATGTGTAGGGTTTGTCTGTCTCCTTATTTAAGCGCCTCAGTCGTCGTTGTCAGTAGCGCATAAACCCCAACCCTCCCGCCCAATAAGCAGCTTCTCCTTAAACCCCCACACCTCACACTTCCATTCCTCTGTACTTTTTCAGTACAGAAGGAAAAAAAAAATCTTTTTGAGATGAAGAGAACACAAGAGATAATCCAATTCACTAAAGAGCCCTACATTGAAGATGTTGGTCCTAGAAAAATGTCAGTTAATTGAATTTTTATTGTTTTTTTGTTTCTGTTTTTTGTTAATGTTTTGATCAATTGTTTTTTTAATATTATTGTTGGAACAGAAAAAGCATTCAATTTTCTCTATTCTCAGAGGTGGAAATTTTGAAGTTAGGAGAAGTTGAAGTCTACCGTGGGGTTTACTATGATTCTACTAAAAAGCCTATTCCTAATGGCTTGTTAGATCCCCGCATGGTAATCCTCTTTCAACTCTAATTCACATAATAATCACATTTAAACTGATTTAGCAAAATAACCATTGAACACTGTTTATAGAAGGCCGGTCCCAACTCGTCTATATACTACTCCATCCGTTCCATTTTATGTGACGCTGTTTCCATACAACTTGTTTGTATTGTATCATATTGTTTCGATGAATACACCATTTGTTTTGGTTGTTACTTAAATTTTATTAACGACAGATTTGGTGTGGTCACGCTGTTATTTGTTTTTCCCCCTCATTTTGTCCTTAATTATTATTTGGTAATTACATTTTACCTTTTACCCTACTCCTTTTTAATAACTCTACCTAGTATCCTACTCTTTCTTTATGTTATTGTAAGCTTATTCCTCAAATTGCTGGCTATGTGACATTGTAAAACGATATAATCTATTCAGACATTGTATTCATCGATACAATACAGTACAATACATGATGAAACAATACATAGCAACCATCGAAACAAATTGTTATTAGTACATTTCAAAAAGAATGGAACATTTCAATATTTGGAAACTGTTTAACTTTAACTTCCCATTGCACTTACTGAGAAACTTCTATAGCCATACAAATACTCCAACATATTTAAGACCAAAGATCTCAAAAGTCTTCGTTTTTTTTAATATCCATACCAAGTCAAACTATGTCACATAGAAAGTATATAATTTGTAGTTTATTGTATAGAGGTGTAGCTGTTGCTCTGGGAATTATTTTTAGGCATGCTGGGTGTATAATGCAGTTTAATCATTATTTTTGGAGCGAGTTGTTTACAGGTTTTTAGTTGCTAACAGTTTATGATCTGTGCATGTCAGTTTAAATAGTGGAGGCTAAATAAAGCTGTTTTGATTTATCATTAGATGATGGAAAGGAACAACCTTGAGCTTCATGTTTCTCTTTGAGTTTGAATAACTTTTTTTTATTTCTTTGATGCTGATTTCCGTATCTTGATTATACGAAATTTTCGATTTTCAGGGGCCTCCAAACAAGAATGGGGGTTGTGAAACTTGTCATGGGAACTTTAGAGAGTGTCCAGGTCATTACGGATACTTGGTGCTTACTCTACCTGTTTATAATGTTGGATATTTAGGCACAGTTGTGGACCTCTTGAAGTGCATATGCAAGGTGATATCTTGTTTGAACTTAACCCCTTTGATTTCTGCGGCAATAAGCTATTTGTAGTTTTCACTTAGAGGGTGTTTGGATTGGCTTATTTTAAGTGTTTATTGGCTTTTAAGCACTTTTTTTTGTGGTGTTTGACAATGATAAAAAGTACTAAAAAGCACTTACTTTAGGCATGAAAAGTACAAAAATAAGCCACAAGTCAAAAGTTGGGTATTACCAACTTATGGCATTTGGCTTTTAGCTTATAAGCTACTTTTTTAAAAGCCAATCCAAACACCCTCTTAATCTTTTCTGGTATATATCAACTTTATACAACTTCAAGAATGCAATTTAACTGGGCAGAGAGGTTGAAAATTTAGTTTTTCTTCCACATCATATTGGTAGCAGTGAGGAAAAATTGTATACAAATTGTTTAAAATTTCTTTGATTGAAAAAAAAGAAGTCATTTATAACTTTAATTTTAAGCTGTTGAATGATGAAAATTTGTGATAGTTTTATGTTAAGTTATATTTTTAGAACTGTGAAATTATTTTAGAGACATTAAGTAGAATAATGAGTAAAAGACACCTAAGTTCCCATTATTGTCAAGACAAAAATAGCAGTATATTGATCAAAACTCCATGTAATTGATGTGCCTTTTCATAATACTTGTGCAAATCTCCAAATTACAAACATAATATTCAGTTTAGAGTAGGCGTTCATTTATTATAAATTATATTAACAATAAAATTTTCAGATAATTGCAGTTGTCGTAAATATCTCATTAATATAGAATAGGATAAGAAAACATGGGTACGAGCAGATGTCCTCCAAAAAATACGTAATCTGATTTTTCCAGTTAACGATTATGAACTCTGGAGGGAAAGCCTTAAGATCTTGTAACTCTTAGTGAGAGACCTTGATTCTTATAGTCTTGTTCTTGTTTTTATTACTTTGCTTGTTGTATACTTCAAAGTTCTCATATGTCGTGGTCCAAAATAATTAGTGAAGAATGAAGTTGAGAATAATAAACATTTTTGGCTGTCATTAATTTTTTTTTTTAAAAAAATTAAGGTTATTATGAGCATTATTATGAGGTCAAAAAACATGTCTGGTGCTTATGAACATTTTTGTTTCTAGTTGAGAAAAAAATAGAAACTCTCTTAGAGATCAAATATAAAGTCGTTTTGGTATCAAAATTTTAGTTATGGAAAATTTAAATGAAAAGTAGAAGCTGGTTTGGAGGCACAAAATATTTTTGAAACAAATTCAAAAAAGAAGTGGGGCGTACATATTATGACACTGACTTGGTCGTTTATTTATGAAATTGTTTCTCCCAAAAAAGAAAAGAAAGAGGAAAAAAGAACGAAATAGACGAGAATGACCGTGCTTGGTTTGGCAGATTTAGTGAGTCTGTTCTAGAATATGGGATGAAGAAAAGCAATTGCGATCATACGGTGTTTTATAAAAAGTCTGATGATGGTATTCTTTTATTGGTAGTATATGTTGATGACATCGTTATTACTGGAAGTGATATTACAGGAATTTCAACTCTAAAGTCTTTCCTTCACACTCAATTTCAGACGAAAGATTTAGGGCAACTAAAGTATTTTTTGGGAGTTGAAGTTACACGGAGCAAGAAAGGCATCTTCTTGTCCCAAAGGAAATATACTCTTGACTTGTTAGCTGAAACTGGAAAGTTGGGATCTAAACCATGCAGCATGCCAATGGTTCCTAACACACAACTCGTGAAAGAAGACGGTGAGTTATTCGAAGATCCAGAGAAATATAGGAGATTGGTTGGGAAACTGAACTATCTTACAGTAACTCGTCCCGATATCGCATACTCTGTCAGCATTGTGAGTCAGTTTATGTCTTCCCCAACAGTCAGGCATTGGGCGGCTCTGGAGCAGATTCTTTGTTATCTAAAGGGATCTCCAGGACGGGGTCTAGTATATAAGAATAATGAACACACTAACATTGAGTGTTTCACAGATGCAGATTGGGCAGGGTCAAAAGCCGATAGGAGATCCACGACAGGATTTTGCGTTTTTGTTGGTGGAAACTTGATTTCGTGGAAGAGTAAGAAACAAAATGTCGTATCTCGATCTAGTGCGGAAGCAGAATACAGAGCTATGGCACAATCTGTGTGTGAGGTTGTATGGGTACATCAACTATTAAGTGAAGTTGGCTTCCAAACTACATTGCCAGCAAAGTTGTGGTGTGATAATCAAGCTGCTCTTCATATCTCCTCTAATCCTGTATTTCACGAAAGGACTAAGCACATTGTAATAGATTGTCACTTTGTTCGTGAAAAGATTCAACAAAAGCTCATCTCTACAGGTCATGTTAGAACTGGAGATCAATTGGGAGACATTTTCACAAAAGCTTTGAATGGAGCTCGAGTTGAATATATCTGTAACAAGTTGGGCATGATCAATATATATGCTCCAACTTGAGGGGGAGTGTTAACATACAAGTTGTCTAGCACATGTATACACATGTACTACATCATAGCTAGCACATGTATATGAGTTGTATAGTAGGTGTAATACAAGTTGTGTAGCACATGTATACACATGTACTACATCATAGCTAGCACATGTATATGAGTTGTATAGTAGGTGTAATTAGGTGTATGACAACTAATAGATTAGGTGAATTAGTATTATAAATAGGCCTTGTAATCTTCTCTTCTAGATATGAAATATAGAACTTCTTTGGTTTCTAACAAAGTAAGAGGAAAAAAGGCAGTAATTTGAAGTTAATGTTGAAAAACTAGTAATTCTGAATTAGCATGGTAGAGGAAGTAGATGGGATGTTTGGGGAGTATGCTATTTATGCAGTAATTTTAAATTAACATGTAAAAACTAGTTTTGGAGGCAGCAGAATCTTTGAATCAAATTTAGAAGAAAGAAGAAGTGGACTCTGATGGGTTTGTTGTAGGGGAGAGATACAAATAGTTTTAAGGTGAGTTAGTTTGGGGGGAAGGTAAAAAGATGACAGATAGGGTAAGGGTAGACTTATCATGGCGTGAGGGTTTAAGGCGTGTTATATGTGCAAACACGAAATTGCCCGTTTTACGAATATAAAGAAAAAAAGCGTTGCGATGGATTTCATCTGCTGAAGGTAAAGTTAGGATGTCCTGGTGGAGAATGGTCACTGCAAAAGTTAGCTCAGATAGGGATATAGCACAGGTCACTAATTAAAATAAACATGACTGGGAATAGCAATAGAGTTGGTACAAATCGAACAATCCTGACCTCAAAAGCTAATTGGTAGTCATCCATGCCAGGACCATTTATTTGAGTCTGATACTTTCACCAAGATTCCCATGTGAAGTTGGTTAGGAGAGTAGTATTTACCAAACCAAACAAAATGAAAAAACCAAGAAAAGAAAAAGAAGAAAATGGTTTGGAGATAGTACGAGTGATATTAGTAATTTATGATGCCCTGTCAGAGTTTTGTTTTCTTTTTTCCTTCCTCTGACCGTGCTCAAGAGTTTGGTATCTACTTTGCTTGCAGTGCTTTACTATTTTTCCTTATGCAACCACTTTTTTTTTTTATCAGTGCTGCTCCTCAATACTTCTAGATGACAAGGAGCGTCGAGTCTTTTTGAAGAAGATGAGAAATCCAAGAACTGAGCCTTTGATGAAGAGTGAACTACAGAAAAAGGTTGTGAAAAAGTGTACTTCCATGACAAGTGGCCAGAAGAGTGTCACATGTTCCAAATGCGGATACATGAATGGTTTGATATTCTTCTTCGTCTTCATCTTTTTGGCTACAGCTAGTCCTTTGTTCTAACCTATATTACTTGGACTCTTCAAAAATGTTGTTGGGTAATTATCGGATCATCCAAATTTAGTGCATTTTTGGAGGATCCGACACGGTTGCGGCAACACTTTTGGAGAGTCCGAGCAACATAGGTTCTAACTAGATGCCATCTGCATTGCTGTTGACTATTTATTATGCATGTGCAACTATTTCTACGTGATTTTGAAGGGCATTCATTTGAATAAATCTAGGAAAATTGCTTTATCTATAATATCAAAATCAAAGTGAGCGGATATTATTTAACTTGTAAATTTGAAAAATATGTGAAAATTGGTGAAACTTTTTTCTTGAAAAATTGCTTCAGATTCTCCAAAGCTGAAAAAAAATTCCGATTTTTTCCCCAAGTAAATGTTTTTCGATTTTTCTAAAAGCTGAAATGCTATTCCAGTCTCCAGAGGTGTTTTTTTAGTTTCCTACAATAACTAAAAACTTTTATCTAGAAATGGCATTTGGTTGGAATTCTTTTTTCCACAAAAATTGATAAGGATTTTCGTAGAAGACTTTCGACACTTTATGATAACAAATGCTCCATTGTTTAGAAGGTTGGGCCTTGAATTTTTCTTGATATCTAGTGTTGAATGTTAAATTTTGTTTTAGCTTTTACGTTGAGGAATTCACATTTCTCTTTATAGAACCAATGCTGTAATACTTCTTTTGGCATGTGAATCGTATAATATGTAGATAATTCTTCAACAAAAAAATTCCTTAATACTAATTGTCAAATTCAAGCTCATTGTAACATGCATATTGCCGGTAAGACCAATAAAGAAACCAATTGTTATAATGCCTCTTGTAGATAAATAGTCACCATACCTACTAATTTACATTGGGATGGATCTTTGTTCCGAGTTGCATTTATTCTTTTTTATGCTGGATTATATTCCATAGTGGGTAAAGGTGTTAAAAAGGAAAGAGGTAGACCTAAAATCACTTGGAAGGAAGTTGTCTCAAAAGACCTACAATCTTTCGGAATCAATGCAGATTTAGCGAAAGAAAAAATTTGTATATGCAATATCAGTTACTCCGTCCCAATTTACGTGGCATCGTTTGACTAAGGACAAAGTTTAAGAAAGAAAGGAAGGCTTTTGAAACTTGTGGTCTAAAACAAGTCTTAGATATTTATGTGACTATAAATCTTCTTATTAAAGGTAACATGGAATTTTAATGTTAAATTGTTTTCAAATATAGAAAATTGATATCCTTTTTGGGACAGACTAAAAAGGAAAGAGTGCCACATAAATGGAATGGAGGGAGTAGCTAGGAATGTATTTTAGTCATGTTAAGACGTTTATTAACGTCCTATACTTTGTAGGAGTCTTCTAGCGCTATTAGATATTCTTATGCGACTAGGAAATATAGAGAATGTCTAGCACTTTTCATATTTATTTTTATGTTGTATAATGTTAGTGTGAGATGATTTAAATGGGGAATAAAGTTATGGATTGATTGGTTTTTGCTTCAGTGGTTTCTCTTTATGCATAGAGGAGATACTTGCCATGTAGTTCTCTTATAAGCGATGAATTTGTTCACTAGGATAAGTAAATAAAATATCTCTGTAAGGACTCATGGAGGTAGGGGTAGGAGTAGATGGGTTATTTTCAGTGAAGTCTTTATCATAAGCTCTAGGCAAAGGATGAGTCAGAGTTTTCCATACATATCGATTTGGATTCCCATAGGACAACAAAAAAAGTTTGCTTTTTTGCTTGGTTGGCAACAAGAATTTGAGAAAAAGGCGAATTGCATATGTAAGTTGGTGCTTCGTGTGCACATGTCTAGGTGAAGATGGGGACCACATCCAACTATATTGTTAAGCGGTAACTCGCTTGTCATGTGGGATTTTGAGATGATTTATGATGCAGTGGGCCATGCTGGGTACAGTGAAGAAGGCACTCTTCAACTTGAAATTTAGAAGAACAAAAGAGAATTTGAAGAGCATGAGATGTTGCACTACTAGGATTTATTTGGGTTATGTGGAACGAAAGTAATAGGAGAACATAGAGAACGACTATGTACACTTGAGGATTAGCCTGTCATTCCTAGTTTCTTTTTGGTGCACCCATGAGATTCCAATGTATATAGAAGATTCTGTATCATTCATAGAGACTCATATTATGTTGTAAATTCTCTAGTTTTTTGTATATTGTTTGTATACGAGAGATTTTTCCATTATTAATAAAAGTATTTACCTTAAAAAAAATGTCGAAGCTTATATAATTTTTGTTGAATTGTGTGACCATCCCATCCAAAAAATTAAGCCGTTAGGGATATCACACTTATTTACTTAATTATGTATTCAACATGCCCACTCACGTGCATATCTGAGTTTTTTTCATGAGCCAATCACATGGAAATCCTCTTTGATAATCTGTAGCGATGGGACTCGAATTCGGAACCTCTGCTTGCTAGTATGCAATGTTGAAGTGTGTGACCAACTTATATAAAAGCTTAAACCGTCAGCGAGCACTTTTGATAAGTATTAAGATATTATATAAATACTTGAACTAAGCTAGTGGAACAAGCGTAGTTGCAAATTGCGTCTCTTTTTAGCATTGTATCTACTTCATTTACATTAACCAGTTTTCACCAAAAAGCCACCAAAAAATACATCTATGTTTAAGGCTATGAATGCTTCTTCTTTTTCTTAATTATGCCTTCAACAATTTCGAATGGTTGGGCTGAAAATTTTATTAGATATAGGGGAGGCTGTGGGTGCTCTATGGTTTTTGCATGGTGATAGTATCTTCATGACCTCATTGTTTATCTTATTCTTTTATTTTATTATAATTGTTAGGTATGGTGAAAAAGGGTCAGTTAAAAATCATCCATGAACGAGGAAATCGTTTCTTGGACGAGTTTAATGCGGCTATCTCTCACAAGATAGATCTCAAGACATCTGTTAGTGTGCCTCCAGAAATTGATCCAAAAGCAGTTTACTCCCTTTTTAAGAATATGTCTGATGAGGTATTGTTTGATATTTGTTAATTTTTGTACTCCTTTCTCTCATTTTTTTATGTGCAATCCTTTATTCTTCTTTTTACCATTGTTCTCTCATTGTTTCACATGCAGGATTGTGAGCTACTCTACCTCAGCGATAGACCAGAAAAACTTCTTGTCACAAGTATCCCAGTGCCACCAATAGCTATTCGCCCTTCAGTATTTGTGGATGGTGGAACACAGAGGTCATATGCAATTATTTGTCTTATAAATTTTTAATTTGATCTAGATATTCGTAGACAATATAAGATATTTTAATGCACAGATTTTCCCCCCACTTGAAAGTTTTTAAGTTGTTTATAATTTTCTGTTCTGTCAATTTTGGTCATAAGTAGCTGTTTTACTTGTTTTGGGATGTAAACTTTTCGAGGTGTAGGTCGTCGACAATCTTATGTTTGCCCGAGATATAAAAATATGACAAACAAACGTCTAGTGTTGGAGGAGATTGGCAGTAATCAGGATATTTTGTGACTAATTGTTACATCGCTGACCTAACATAGGCTAAATAATTTCTAATTGGACATTGAGACCCCATTTGTTTCTGTTGAGATTAAGACGTATGAATCTGGATACACGTCTCAATAGTAAGATGTGTATTAGGATTAAGACATCTAAATATTAAGATGTTGTATTAAGATTTGAATACTAAATAATTAAGATTGCTTGTTTTCTTAACATTTGGGTGTAAAAAAGTTTTTTTTTATTTGAAATTAATAGATATGAAATTCAAATAAAATACTAATTAATCTAATAATATATCAACAAACAACAACAACAACAACCACCCAATATAATCCCAAGTGGGGTCTGGCGAAAGTAGGATGTACGCACCTTTACCCCTATCCTGGAAGGACAGAGAGGCTGTTTCCGATAGACCCTCGGATAAAGAAGGTGAGAGAAACCCGGATAGCAAGTAATGACAAGACAAATAATTAGAAAACTAAATCGAAGATAGCAATAGAGAATATGAAAGGAAATAATATATCAACAACATAATTTTTAAAAAATTATATGGTGTTTGGTGGTGATGATGACTAGTGGGTTGTGGGCAGGGGCGGAACCACGTTATATCAAGAGGGTTCAACTGAACCCGCTTCGTCAAAAAAAAATTTGGTGTTTATATGTATAAATTTTATATAAAAGTAGAAGGTATAACAAAAATGAATCCGCTTGGGAAGACATTAAGGCTGTGGTCCAGCGGTCTAGCAAGGTCATTTGTTTCCAAGAGAGTTGAGATCGATTCCCGCTGGCGTGTGTTATTGTACTTTTAGTTTTTCTAAAGCCACGAGAGTGCATGCATTAATGCATGACACTTCGTGCATTAAAACATTAGATAATTCCTAGGTCCTTGTAGTCGCAACAGACTTCTCTATTGTGAGTATAATATTTTAGTTTATTAACTTTATCATTTATTATTTTTGAGATCTACTATTGAAACATTAATAATAATTAAGGTTATATTATTTATTGTTAAATAATAATTTTTAAAAGTTACTTGTACGTGTAAATTCATGACTGCATGTTTTATATTATAGTTTAACAATTGTGCAATTCATAAAGTTGTATGCCCTCTTTTTGGATAGGTGAAATTTAGGTTTCTTTGCTTTTTATATAGTTATTTATTCGTTTAGTAAATTCTATGTTTATTTTGTTTCAAATTTCTATATTTTTATTGCTATTAACTATAAGAGTAAGCACAAAAATCTAACTGAAGACTAAAAAGGAAAATTTGAGGTCTTCTATGATTTTCACCCGGGGGATGTGAATGATTTTCACCCTTCTTTAAAAAAAAAGAAAGTAGAATACCACCTCAAAATGAAAATTTTCAGGAGTATTATGGGAATTAACAAAAAATGATAATTACTAATGTCGATTACTTATGGGGCTTCAATATTTTTTTTGACCCGACTTGAATAAAATTCTGGATCCGCCACTCGTTGTGGGTGCTGACTGGGAGTAGTGGTTGGTGGTAGTGTTAGCTGACGGTGGTAGTTGTAGGTAGTAATTAGTGGTGATGATGGCAGGGCGATAGTGGTTAACGATGGTGGTAGTTGGTGGTGGCGGCTTATAATTGTGGTGGATGATTGTGGTATCTAATGGTGGTGGTGACTGATATAGGTGGTTGATTAGTGGTGGCAGGTGGTGGATGATGGTGATTGTCGGTAGTGATTAGTGGTTGTTATGGTAATGGTAGTGATGATTGTAAATGGTGTCCAGTGATGGAAACGGCTGACTGTGGTGACCAGCAGCGACAGTTGTGGCTGAGTAAGGTGGTTGTGTCTTGTGAGTGGTGGATAGTGGGCAGTGGTAGTTAATAATGACGGGCGGTGCTACTGGCGATGACGACGATTAGCGATGAAAGTGGATGAAGTGGTGGTGAAATGCCATTTTTGCAGAAATCTCAGAATGGGTAGCATCTTAATGATATTAATACTTTGTTGTAAGTCTTGATAGTTCAGATTTATTCAGACCCATCAAATGGTTGTAAAATAAAAAAATAGTCACACTTAATGATTGAGAGATGAATGTTTAATAGCCTGTTTAGCCAAGCTCCAAAATCAGCTTATTTTGAGAAGTGTTACTTTTTCCAAAAGTACTTTTAGTTTGTGTTTGGCTTAATTAATTTAAAACGCACTTCTGAGCGGCAATTAGTGTTTGGCCAAGCTTTTAAAAAGTGTTTCTAAGTGTATTTTTCTCAAAAATGCTTTTGGGGAGAAGTTATTTTTTTCTACTTGTCCAAAACCGCTTCTACTCAAAAACACTTTTTTTTTCTTCTAAAAGCTTGGCCAAACACTTCAACTTTAAAAAAAAAGCACTTTTTTTTTGGTTGAAAAAAGTGCTTTTGACTTTAGAGAAGCTTGGCCAAACATGCCATAAGATTTAGACATAAAAAACAAACTTTAGTTAATGACTGAAATATGAATGATTAAAATTCAAACCTTCATTGAGTGCAAACAATGAGGCCTAAGCATAGTTTAATTACGTTGTGATTGTGAACAACAATTTTCAGCGTTAATTTATAGTCCACGGAAACTTGATTCCTAATATTATGGCCGATATTCCTCTCATTTTTGTAGCTTTACATGATTGACACGTTGATATATCTATCCATATTCTGATAGATGGTCAAATTACCACTTGAAGTCTGACTTTGTCCTTTGCAGTGTTATTATCTTTGAATTACCACTTAATGATTGAGATCTGATTATTAGGATTCAGACCTAAAAAATAAACACACTTAATGACTGAGATATGAATGATTAAGATTTAGACCTTCATTAATTGTAAACAAATGAGGACTAAGCATAGTTTTATTGCTTTGTGATATTGAACAACAATTTTCAGTGTTAACTTTTAGTCTATGAAACTCGAGTCCTGATTTTATGGCCAAATCATTCAGCTTTTCATGATTAATACGTTGATATAGACTCTCAAATTACCACATGAAGCTTTGTCCTTTGTAGTGTTATTATCAGTCACCGTATGATTCAAATACTTTTGTTAATGCCTTGAAGTTGTTCAATTGCATGTTGCAGCAATGAGAACGACATCACAGAGAGGCTTAAGCGTATTATTCAAGAAAATGCCAGACTTCTCGAAGACATTTCTGATACCAGTTTTCAAAACAAGAGTCTGGTATTTTTTAGTTCACTTCCTGATCTTTTGTGATCAAAGACTTCCTTCTCATTTTGAAAATCAATGATTCAGTGTTATCAATTATCAGCTTTTTGTAGCTTCTTTTTTTGGTTAATTAGATGGAAATCTTAATATACTTTTCATGGACTTTATATTCAATATGTGCTGTATTGCTGCTATGTTATAGTCGAACTCTGCATACTGGAATGAGAAGTACTAGGCATGTTTTGATATCTATTGCATCTCACCCATTGCCAAAATATTTTACATTGCATATCGACATTTTAGGAGTCCATTTTCTTATAAGTGATGTTCAGAAACCTAATATGATTATATCTCCCGTTCCATAATTGTGGGTGGCTATTTGTGGTTGGTTTTTCTTACAACAAGTATAGAGTAGAGTGTTAAGAGGAATCTCAATTGGTCTTACTCCTTATTGAAGTTGTTGAGTTATATAAAATCCTCATTAGATAAATAAGAACATCCAAATTATAAAGATTTTGGGCCGCTTCACCCTTTGCATGAATGTTTCAGTTGGATGCTTAGGTCTTTAGTGTGGTATCTCAGACACACTTTGTTAATTCTGAAGAACATTTACCTTGAGTCTGATTCAGCCTCAAAAACTAGCTCATTTGGTGAAAATTGTACTCGACCACATGAGAATTTCTGCTTCTGCCAGCTTTTTTTCACCATGCCAGTTTCTGTTAACTCTTATCAGGTTCTCAGCATGTTATTTCTAGCATCATCTTTTGCCGGCTGTGGAAAAGCACCAGTTGATAACTTTATTTCTAAGTTAGAGATGTACTTTAAGATATTTATGATGCAATAGCATGCAAATTACAACTGATGGGAATTCTTTCATATATTATGCACTTTAACACTGGTGGGTTAGTCCTTTGCACTTGCTGGCTTAGCAGTTTAAGTTGTCCTCAGGGGGTGAATACTAATACCAGGGTTACATTCTCTCCTATCCAAATTGACCTTTTACTTCCATAATATGAATTTGAGAATTTATCCATTTATACCTGTGGAGATAGCTGCAACAATAGATTTTAAACCTATGTTAGGTAAATTATTTATCAAATTGTTTTAGAACTGTTGAAACGGAAAAGCCTTGTGCTTTTGTTAAATCTTGGTATATCCGCACACTATTGCAAATTACTGTGTCTTCAAGATTAAATGTCTAGGATAGTGTCGGGTAGATTTCTGAATCTAACTACTGTATAAGCGATTCGACTAGGTTTGTCTGGTAGTTTTGTTAGTTCTGCCAAATCCTAGCACTACTTCACCAAATTATCTCCTTTTGGAAAGATATACCTGTTTCTTTTTATAGTCTTATTGAACACTATGGCAGTCACTCGAGAGTCTAGATATCAATCCTGCTAACTGTGTGCCAAGCTTTCTATTCCCTGGTGAACACTACAAAATGATCATGCATTTTTTGACATTGGTTTGACATAGTTACTGAATGTTTAATATGAGCTTTTCCTATGAGAGATATATGTCAGCAAAAGGTGTCTATTTAGGCTGCACTCGAGGCGCGTAACAGGCAGGGTTTTTCCAAACGTTAGAGCTATTTGGAAGTTTTGTACCGTGCATGGATAATTGTCAATTTTCTGATGCATTAGGACCAGATGTTTTCTGCCTATTCATGCTACCTTCCTGTTTTTTTGGCTTACTAGATGTTACAACTTTGATATAGAATGCTTGGGTTGGTCTGCAAATGGAAGTTGCACAGTATATAAACAGTGATGTTCGTGGAGTGCCACTACATTTGCAAGCTAGTAAACCAATGAGTGGTTTCACTCAACGCCTTAAAGGAAAGCAGGGACGATTCCGTGGAAATCTCTCGGGGAAGCGTGTGGAATATACTGGCCGAACTGTTATATCTCCTGATCCAAATTTGAAAATTACAGAGGTCTGCCATGAAACTATTGTTTGATCAATATTGGTCGTTTTATTTCACTGTGAAGGTAGAATCACAAATAAATATGCAGGTTGCCATTCCAATACTGATGGCTCGAATTTTGACATATCCTGAGCGAGTTTCACAGCACAACATAGAGAAGTTGAGGCAATGTGTTCGTAATGGACCAAATAAATATCCTGGTGCAAAGTTTATCAAGCATCCTGATGGAACTGAGATGTATGAAGTATTAATTTTTTTAACCCCTTCCTGTAAAACACATCCATAAATCTTCTAAAGCCTGTCTTAATTGTATAATGCAGATCGTTGATGTTCTCTTCTAGAAAGCGTCATGCTGATGAATTGAAATTTGGTTATATTGTTGATCGGCATCTGGAAGATGGAGATATAGTCCTGTTTAACAGACAGCCAAGTCTTCATAGGATGTCAATCATGTCTCATCGGGTGACTATTATTTGATCAAATGATGTGTGAATGGACGTTTTGTTCGTGCGGGCAGTGGATTAATTCTGCTTTTAAATTTTAAATTTTTAATTTTTCCGTCAGGCAAGGATAATGCCATGGCGCACATTGAGATTTAATGAATCTGTATGCAATCCTTATAATGCTGATTTTGATGGGGACGAGATGAATATGCATGTGCCACAAACAGAAGAGGCGAGAACAGAGGCTCTTATGTTAATGGGGGTAAGTTTATTCCTTCCGTCCATCTTTACCTGACATATGTGAAGAATTGAGTAAAATGGTAGTGGTTTGAGTTAGCTAGACAAGTATTTGAATTAATAGTAATGTGAAAAAGAGAAGTCCAGTTGAGAAAAGGCGGCATCTTAGTGTTTTGAGGGTAAACATTTGATGTGTTGAGAAAAGTGTCAACCTTTTGTGGTTGGACTAAGACAGAAATATGGCATATACTATCCAACCGATACAAAGTCTGTTTTGACTAACATTTTCAATTGTATTCAAATTTTAAGAGAAGTAATTTGCTTGGTATAGTCCTCACAATAAAAAATTTCTTGGTATGGTCCACAGTTTTATTTTATATACATAATGTAGTACAATTTCTGGGAAGAACCAAAAATTTAGATTCAATATGGGATGATGATATGCCGGGTTGGGTGTTTTCATTCCATTTATGCAGCTTACAGCTTGTTTGGATGGTTGTTACCTATTGTATTGTATCGTATTGTCACTTTAAATACAATGTTTGTTTTGATTGTTACTTAAATTTTATTGTATCGTATCGTCAAATCCGTCCGTACATAATGATGAAAAGTCACTTTATGGAACGACGGATTTGGTGTGGCGGCGGCGTTACCTTGCTTTTTTTCTCTCATCTTGCCCTTCCTTATTATTAAATAATCATATTTTATCCTTTACCCTACTCTTTTATATAATAATTTTACTCCATATTCCTATTTTTTCTTAGTAATATTGCAAGTTTATTCTTCATATTGTCGGTGCATGACATCATGAAACGACGATAAACGATACAATCTATCCAAATATTGTATTTATCAAACAATACAATACAATACAATATGATACGATACATTATAAAACGATATGTAACAACAATCCAAACAAGCTGTTAGAGTTTACTGCTTCAGGACATCTATTTGACTGACGACCGTGATGTCTCAAAATCTCCATTTTCTCGATGTAGTTTGCTTTTTCCCTTTCCCAAAGCAAGGTGACTTATCTTTTCCCCTGTCTACTCAATCTTTTTGTGATCGATACTTTCGTTTCCTGTTGGGGATAAAATATAGATTTGCTTGTTCCATTGTCAATGGTGTTGTCTGTCTGAAAGCTCCATTGGCGTATCAGGATGGTGTCATCTTATATCATGATGACATCCCTAGCTGCTGCTTCCTAGCTGAAGTTATTTAATTGGATGTATAGGCATATGTTACAAGATCTAGGGGGAGGGATTTGGTTCTTCTTCTAATTTTCCTTTATTCCAGATTTTTTCTCAAGGCTTTTTATGTGAGGTCAAGGTTTCATTATCTATGCTTTAGTAATCTTACTTTTCGGTTAGAAAGTTTACTGATAATTGGCTATAAAAAAAAATTCCTGAAAATTATAATTGGAAACTTAAAAGGCAGACCCTTCAAAACTCTATTTTTTCATGATATTTTGTGTATAATGGGGCAGAAATTGTTTCGATATCCTCTAACTATGACCAAAACAGGATATGAAGAAATATCGAACTTGTTCTTTGCTTGTCCCTACATTAGTTTTCTCCTTCAAGTGTTTGTGATGGTAATGCAGGTTCAAAACAATTTATGCACTCCGAAGAGTGGAGAAATTTTGGTTGCTTCTACCCAGGATTTTTTGACGTCTTCCTTTCTCATCACGAGGAAGGACACATTCTATGATCGCGCTTCCTTTTCACTTATATGCTCATATATGGGCGACGGAATGGATCCTATAGATTTACCAACTCCAGCACTGATTAAGGTTGGTAACTTCGAAAGAGTTTGTGAACTTTTACTTCTGCTTGCTGCCTAATTGATGAAGTTTTCATTTTCAAACATTCTTCTTTGATCCTCTTTCTATTCCTCCATGTGCTCCTTTCATGTTTCCAACTTGATTGATGATTGATCAGACATAAGGTTTCACAAGCCAATGAAGTGTTTTCACAGAACTTTGAAAATTCTAAGTAGCAATTGCACAGTTCAACATGTGAACTGCAATGATTATCAAGAATAAATCAATTATGAAATACTTTTCCTGGAAGTGCTTTCACAAATATTATGCATATGGATGTGCCATTTGCATTTTTTTAATTTTAGAAGTTTAGGTATTCTTTCAATTAATTCTTTTTTCCGTTCAATTGATATCTTTTTTATTGTTTTTATGTTAGAATGTTAGTGTTGAAGAGACGATTTAGTAAATAAAGTGTGCTCTCTCTAATAGTTTGAAATTTTAGATGAGATGGTCACACACTTCAACATGGTATCAGAGCAGGCATAGGTCCTGTGTTCGAGTCTCACTGCAATCATTACAGAGAATGAATTTCCACGTGCTTGGCCAATGAAAATATGAATGAAGCCTGTGGAGGGGGCGTGTGAAAAGACAATTAAGTAAATAAAGTATGCTATCTCTAATATCTTAAGCTTTTAGATGAGATGGTGATGTACTTTCAAAGTTTTGCACCTCTCAAGCACAAAGAAGAGAGAAAAACAAAAGCACCCTGCGAAAGTTTTTTCACAAAACGAGCGAAAGCGTTCTTCAAACTCACGTTAGAAGAATGTAAGATGAAAAGAAACCCCACCCACACGTTCCTCAATCCCACAAGATTGCAAGAAGCGTTGAATGAGCGAAGAAGAGGAAACGAAAGAGTCAATCACGTTTTGAAGCTAATGCTCAAAGAAACTAATCACCAATGTTTATTTTCAGCATATTGAGCCCTTTAAATAGGCCTTACAATGAGTATAATTGATGAGGTTAAGGAAAACTAATCCTAGTTGAACTAGAATAAGAAAAAGGTTAAGAAAAACTTATTCTAACTAAAATAAGAAAAGGTATAAGTGTTGTCAAAAGCGCGCTTAAACCCTGAAGCGAGGCTCAAAGCATGTTGAGCGCTTCGCCTCGCTTTGTGGGCGCTTTAGTGTGGCATCAAAGGTCTAAGGCATACTTTTCCTTGTCAATGAGTGTAATCCTGAAAATGTGTCATTAAACAATTGATATTTCACTTTATCATAAATATTTTGCAATTTTTTTGTCCATATATTTGTTATTTATGCGTATAATTATTAAGCTTGGACTACATATACATATTTTTACTTTTTCTCCGGTTGCGCCTTTTTCATTAAAGCCCACACTTTATTTGCGCTTTGCGATTAAAAACCCCAACGGACCTTAGAGCTTTTTTGCGCTTTTCGCCTTTGATAACATGGGGTATTCTAGTAAGGATGGGATATTAACTAACAATCCTAGTTTGACTAGACTATAAATATAATCCTACCGAAACAAGAATTAAATTACTACGAAACAAGAAATAAGAAATCTTAATCTTCAAGGAAAAGAAATCCTAATCTTGAATGGATTCTTGGCTTCTTGAATTTCTTGGATTCTTGACCTTCTTGATTTTGCATCTGGTCACACACTTCTACAGTTAGAATACTGTTTGCGTATATACTCTTACAGTGGAAGAATGTTTTAAGCATTGTTTAAAGTCTATAAAAGCATATATGCATAAAAAACTTGTCTTCCCTTATTTCTCATCTATTGTCCATGTTTTTAGTTTCTGCGACTACTTTATTCCCTGGAAGCGTGGACGGCTTTACTTTGGAATGCTGGCTTGGTGATCAACAGGTCTTTACATGGTTTTCTGAGGAAAATATATGTTTCCTAGGGGGTTGAAAAAAATTGACACTCCCAATCTGCTGTGAAGGGAAGGCAGTGTAGTGGTTGTGGAAAGGGTGTGCAAAGAATCGGATGGGCTGGCAATGAACTTTTGTTTCCTTTTTTTTGGTTGGTCTTGGGGCTGCCTTACCCAGCATAAGCAGACTAACACCTTTTAGCTTTTGCAAGCATGTGTAGTTACTAGCTACCTCTTTGTATTTTTCAGTAAAGATATAACAGTGAGGCTTTTGTAGACTCATTATGGCAAGAACTTTTTAGGAATTTGCTGGTTATGGGACTTCCTTACCCACACCATCAGCAGATCTCCACTTTTTTGCTTTGCAAGTATGCGTCGGTGCCTCTTTCCATCTGTCAGTAAAGAAGCATGCGAGGCCTTTGTAGTTCATCATAAAGTAGTACTCTGGAATTAGGTTTTTGACCTGTGTCTCATGAGGGCTTGTCGGATTTGTGGGTGGAATAGTCCGTAGATGGCCATACTTCCCCCCCTAATGTGCTCTCTCTCTCTCTCTCTCTCTCTCTCTCACACACACACACACACACAGAGAGAGATTGTGTTAACCCAAGTAGTAGATAAGTGTGTAATTGAGAGGAAGAAAAGGAAATCGGAGGGGGGGGGGGGGGGGGGATGTGGTCCTTGAGAGAGGTGCTTTGGAGAATGGCTGGGGGCAGTTGTTTCAACAATTTCTTTCCGTATTTTCTTAATATCGTTTAGTTTATTTTATTCTTTGGCAACATAGAGTTAGCGAAGAGAGTAGTTGCCCTAATTAAGGAAACTATTAGTGACATTTGACCTTTTATGTTAATACTGCTAAAATTCAAAAATATCATTTGATTGAAAATTTTGATCTTTGAAGCTTTTGGCGGAAGCAACAAATCATCATTCTTCCTAGATATTTGATTTGGATTGGAATATGCATATTAGCACTAACCAAAATCATAGTGCACACCCTTCTTTTTTTTTTTATTAGTAGGTATGGTTTGGTTGAGTTTTGTTTCCATCTTTTTTTACGTTCTGAAGCCAGTAGAATTTACTGTTTGTCTTGTCTTTGGATGTTCGAATGACTGAGATGGCTTTTTACAGCCGGTTGAGCTTTGGACTGGGAAACAACTCTTTGGCGTGCTGCTGCGTCCATATTCAAAGATGAGAGTCTATGTAAATCTAACAGTCACAGAAAAGAGTTACAGCGGGAAAGGGGAAACAATGTGCCCAAGTGATGGATTTGTTTATTTCCGAAATAGTGAACTGATCAGCGGGCAACTCGGGAAGGCTACATTAGGTCAGTTTACCTTTAGTGCCCATTCAATCGAAACTGACATAATTTTTATATTATTTGCCATATAATTTGATTTTGTTGATTCCCCTCATGAGGTACATGTGCAAAACGCCACCTGCTTATGCACTATTGTTGCTATAGCACAGCCTTAATCTTTTCTCGTACCCTTTGATTGATTACATTGGAAGGAGTTCTCACGTGTATTGTCCTTTTAACTTATGGTCTGTTCTTTTTTTGGATTTCAAGACCGTAATCAATAATGAAGTGACAGTAGTTGTTATTTGTGTGAGATGACAACAGGAAATGGAAATAAGGATGGTCTATACTCTGTTCTGTTGAGGGACTACAAGTCACATGCTGCTGCAACATGCATGAATCGGCTTGCAAAATTAAGGTGCGCTAGTTAGATTCAGATCAGCCATTTACTTCTGCATTTTGCTGTCAACTGGAGTTAATCTTTTATGCTGACATTAGAGAAGTGTACTTCATACTTCAGCTTTGTAGTTGGTATTTAGACTTTTAGATGAAAATAAATGATTGGAGGATCTCAATTTCACTGAGTAAGATCAAATGTAACACACTTTTTGTCCTTCTTGTAGTTGGATACGAATGTCTAACTAGAGGCGGATCCAGGATTTAAATCCAATGGGGTCAATTTTAAAGTTTTTAACATTGAACCCATTATATTTTTAAAATTATGGGTTCATATCTACTATTTTTGCAATTTTAATGAATTTTTACATGCAAATTTTTACTCCGCGTCGAAAATTATGGGTGCAGTTGAACCCGTAAATTATACACTACATCCGCGCCTGTGTCTAATAAGGGTTCTTGCTGTGATTGATTTTAGCAAGTTTACTGTGTATGTTAAGGATTTGGTGCGTCTAGGTTAGCACTAGGAGGTCAAAGGAACATCACAACAACACCACCAACAACAAACCCAGTGTAATCCCACAAGTGGGGTTTAGTGAGGGTAGTGTGTACGCAGACTTTACCCCTACCTTACGAAGATAGAGAGAGTGTTTCCAGAAGACCAACCTCGGCTCAAGGAACAGTGAAACTAAAGCAACAAACAATTGTAACAACAAGATAGCATGGTAATGGAAACGAATAACACAACATGTACGAATAGGAAACAGGAATAAGAAAATACAACAATAGAACCAGTAAAACAGGCAAGCTTAGGAGCGACTCACGACTAACTCTCAACTTTCCACCCTAATACTCGTCCTCCACACTTTCCTATCGAGGATCATGTCCTCGGTAAGCTGAAGCAGTGACATCAGTGGCGAATCTAGGCATTTTCCCAAGTGTGTTCAAATTTAAAGGAAGTGAAAAAAATTCACGACAAAGGGTGTTCAATATGTGTTATATACCTCTAAAATGTAATATTTTACCTATGTACATAGTGTAATTTTTCGACGAAGGGTGGTCAATTCACCACCCTTATGACCATGTGGCTTCGCCACTGAGTGACATGTCTTGCCTAATCACCTCACCCCAATACTTTTTAGGCCTACCCCTACCCTTCTTCAGACCCGCCATGGTCAACCTCTCACACCTCGTAACTGGGGAAGCTATGTCTTGCCTCTTCACATGCCCAAACCATCTCAGTCTCGATTCTCGCAACTTGTCCTCCACGGGGGGGCCACTCCCACCTTATCCATAATAACTTCTGTGAGAAAGCACGAGAGAAAAATATTATTACTTAATTAAAGTGTTGTACAACCCTATTTATATACAGTGATTACATAGTAATAGGTATCTACTTCCCGATGTGGGACACTATACATGACTAACTACTTAACACTCCCCCTCAAGCCGGTGCATATAAATCATATGTACCGAGCTTGTTACAGATTTAACTAATACGAGAACCAGTAAGAGACTTAGTGAAAATATCTGCTAGCTGATTATTCGACTTTACAAACTTTGTAATAATATCTCTTGAGAGTATCTTTTCTCTAACAAAGTGATAGTCGATCTCAATGTGTTTCGTTCTCTCATGGAACACCGGATTTGACGCAATATGAAGAGCAGCTTGATTATCACACACCAGTTCCATCTTGCTGATTTCTCCGAACTTCAACTCCTAGAACAACTGCTTGACCCAAACTAGCTCACATGTTGCCATAGCCATGACCCGATATTCGGCTTCGGCGTTAGATCGAGCAACTACATTCTGTTTCTTGCTCTTCCAAGAGACCAAATTACCTCCTACTAGAACACAATATCCAAGCATAGAACGTCTATCAGAAGGTGATCCTACCCATCAGCATCTGTGTACCCAACAATTTGCTCGTGGCCTCGATCCTCGTACAGTAACCCTTTGCCTGGAGCTGACTTTATATACCGAAGAATGTGAACAGCTGCATCCCAGTGACTATCACAGGGAGAATCCATAAATTGACTTACAACCCTCACCGGAAAAGAAATGTCAGGTCTAGTCACTGTGAGGTAATTCAGTTTTCCAACCAACCTCCTATCTCGTAGGATCTCTAAGAGGCTCCCCCTGTCCAGGCAGAAGCTTAGCATTCGGATCCATAGGAGTGTCAACAGGTCTGCAACCCATCATTCTAGTCTCCTCAAGAATGTCTAAGGCATGCTTCCGCTGTGAAATAACAATATCTGAGCTAGACTGAGCGACCTCAATACCTAGAAAATACTTCAATCTGCCCAGATCCTTAGTCTGGAAGTGCTGAAAGAAATGCTGCTTCATATTAGTAATACCATCTTGATCATTGCCAGTAATAACAATATTATCAACATAAACCACCCGATAAATACAAAGATTAGGAGCAGAATGCCGATAAAACACAGAGTGATCAGCTTCACTACGAGTCATGCCGAACTCCTGAATAACTGTGCTGAACTTACCAAACCAAGCTCGAGGGGACTGTTTCAAACCATATAGTGACCTGCGCAATCGGCATACAAGACCACTAGACTCCCCCTGATACTGGATGTGGACGACGATGATAAGTCAAGAGTGGTGGAGTTGCAGAAGGTTGAATTGGATTATGCGGAGGAACTGGAGCTATAGGTGGTGGAGCTGCAACTGGAGCTATAGGTGGTGGAGTTGTAACTGGAGCTGTAGGTGGTGGAGCTGCAACTGGAGCTGTAGGTGGTGGAGCTGCAACTGGAGCTGTAGGTGGTGGAGCTGCAACTGGAGCTGTAGGTGGTGGAGCTGGAGTTGTAGAGGAAGATGAATGGGAGATAGTGACTGAATCTCCAAAAGATGAAACTGGTAGCACCTCAGAAATATCTAAGTGATTACCTGGACCTGTGAAGTATGATTGGTTTCAAAGAAGGTAACATCAGGCATCAGCGGACATAAGGTACCGCTGGAGGTCAGGAGAATAGCATCGATACCTCTTTTGCGTTCTCGAGTAACCCAAAAATACACACTTTAGAGAACGAGGAGCTAACTTATTATTTCCTGGAGTAAGGTTATGAACAAAACACGTGCTTCCAAAGATACAGGGTGGAAAAGAGAATAAAGGTAAATGGGGAAATAGGACAGAGAATGGAACTTGATTCTGGATAGCTGAAGATGACATACGATTAATAAGATAGCAAGATGTAAGAACTGCATCCTCCCAAAAATGCAACGGAACATGAGATTGTATGAGTAGGGTACGAGTAGTTTCAATAAAATGTTTATTCTTTCTTTCAGCTACCCCATTTTGTTGAGATGTGTACAGAGACGATGTTTGATGAATAATCCCATGAGAGTTCATAGACTGCTGAAATGGGAAGACAAATACTCTAGGGCATTATCACTACGAAATGTGCAGATAGAAACCCCAAATTGATTTTGAATTTCAGCGTGGAAGATCTGGAAAATAGAGAACAACTTAGACCGGTTTATCATCAAAAATATCCAAGTGCATCTGGAATAATCATCAATGAAACTGACAAAGTAGCGGAATCCCAATGTAGAACTGACCCGACTAGGACCCCAAACATCTGAATGGACTAAAGCCAAAGGTGACTCTACTCGATTATCTAGAGGCCAAGGGAAATGGGAGCAGGTATGTTTACCGAGCTGACATGACTCACACTCTAAAGTGGACAAGTGAGATAAACCAGGTACCATTTTCTGAAGTTTTGACAAACTGGTATGTCCCAACCGTTTATGTAATAAATCTGGTGAATCGGTAACAAGACAAGTTATTGAAGGAAGACAAGATGTGAGTCCATATGATTTTGCAAGGATAAGGTAATAAAGTCAATCTGTTTCACTCTAGGTACCAATGATCTGCCCCGTACTGCGTTCCTGTATAAAAGTAAGGTCATCAAGAAATAAAACAATGCATTTAAGTGATTTGGCTAAGCGACTAACGATTATGAGATTAAAAGGACTATTGGGAACATAAAGAACTGAGTCTAAAGGTAAGGAAGGAAGTGGACTTGCTTACCTATTCCAGTTGCCATGGTTTGAGATCCGTTGGCCATTGTGACTGTTGGAAGAGATTGAGGGTATGAAATAGTAGTGAAAATAGATTTGTTGGCAGAAATATGATCAGATACATCTGAAACAATGACCCAAGACTCAGAGGTTGAAGGTTGGGAGACACAAGTCACGCTACTATCTGTTTGAACAACAAAAGCTATCCGTGAATATGTTTGTTTACATGTTTTGTAATGAAGGAACTCAATATAATCCGATAAAGAAACCATTTGGATTGGATTCAATGAATTGGATCCAACGGATTGTGAGTTAAAGGCTTCTGATACGAATGCCATTATAATGCTGCGCCGAAAAAGCAGAATTTTTTTGGAAATCACTGTTCACGCAAAAAATATATAAAAGTGGTCGGAATTTGATTTAAATTGGATGAGTATGCTCGGATTTGCAAAGAGAAGACACTGCCCTGAAGGAGTTTTCCCAAATTCGGGATGGAGACTGCCTCACGCGCCGGCGCGTGGATGTCGGAGCTTCGCCGGAGAAATTCTTCCGGCGGCGCGTGAGGGCGCGTGCGTCCTTTTCTGCTGGAGATTTTTTCACGGGTTGGTCGCCGAGCTCTGATCTACTTCCTGGTGGTGTTATTTTTTGCACAATACTGATGGATAGTGGCCTTTTACTTGCAACAGCCCTGTGTTTGCCGGAAAAAGCCTTCCGGTTGACTGATTACTCTTCCCGGAGTCGCTGGAATTTATGCACAGCGATAAACTCTCACAATTGCTCTGATACCATGTGAGAAAGTACGGGAGAAAAATATTATTACTTAATTAAAGTGTTGTACAACCCTATTTATATACAATGATTACATAATAATAGGTATCTACTTCCCGATGTGGGATACTATACATGACTAACTACTTAACAACTTCGTTCCTAATCTTGTCTTTTCTTGGGGTGCCCATGCATCCATCTCAACATTCTCATTTCAGCTACGTTCATCTTCTTGATTTGAGACTTCTTGGCGGGCCAACACTCAGCCCCATACAATATAGTCGGTCTAACCACCACTCTGTAGAACTTGCCTTTAAGTGTAGAAGGTCAAAGGAACATCAAAGAAAATAAAGGATTAGAGTAAGATAGCTCTTAAAGAGTGCAGCAGAGATGCATTATACACAAAAATTAGTGGCAATTATTTCAGTTTAGGGTTTTCCGTTCCTTGATATTAGTCATAAACTAGCTTCCTTGTGTTTGTTCGTATCATTTTGAATGCTTGAAATATTAATAGAGTGTAGTTCTTTAGTGCAACTGAATTAATATTGCTAACTTAATGAAGCTTAAGAAATTCTCCAAGGGAAAAATCCCCAACAGAAAAGCTGTAACAAGATTGTTTGCCTTGCAAATTGAACTTTAAACTTTTTATTATATCCAATGTTAAAAGAAATTTGATCTTTCTGAATTTTATGATTAATACTGTCAACACATAGAAGTTAATATATAGCATTTTACGTTCAAATATTCTTGAATTAAGTTAGTCAAGCACTTTTTTATCGCAAGTAAGCCTGTCCACGGATGCTAGGTTGTATCAAAGTTGTATATAACACCAAAATTGTTCTGTTCAAGAGGAATACCTTGTTGCAATTGAATCCTGAAATACCATCATGGTTCGACACAATTATTTCATATAGGTCTTACTCTAGTAGTTTTTACAAAATAATTGCAAAGCTGATGGCTGAAAACTGGTATCAGATAATCAGAATGCCTTTGTAAAAGGCAGGCAAATTGTTGATGCTGCTATGGTGGCAAATGAATGCTTGGAGTATCTATTCAAAAGAAAGATCAAAGGAGTGGCTTGCAAGCTAGATTTGGAAAAGGCATATGACCATGTTAATTGGCATGTTTACTATATCTCATGAAGCAAATGGACTTTGATGAAAGATGGATTGGGTGGATAAAATATTGTATATCCACAGTTAACTTTTCAGTCCTGATTAATGGATGTCCTCAGGGTTACTTCAAGTCTTACAGGGGGCCAAGGCAGCGGGATCCTTTGTCTCCTTATCTATTCTTGCTGATGATGGAGATTCTAAGCATCCTGCTTCAAAATGCAGAAAATTTGGGATGGATCAGAGGGTTGAAGTGTAGAAGAAGTGAGGGAGAAATCTCACACATACTTTATGCAGATGATACTTTGATTTTGTGTGAAACTGCGATAGATCAAATTTTACATCTTAGAGGAGTTCTATTAGCTTTTGAAGCTCTCTCAGTATTTAAAGTGAACTCGGCGAAGAGTAATGTTTCAGTATTAACGCAGAACATTGCATTGGTGATTTGGCAGACATTATTGGTTGTAAGGTGGAGCAGCTCCCTACGGCTTACTTAGGGCTGCCTTTAGGAGCTAAAAAGAATGACCAGAAGAATGTGGCAGGGAGTTCTGGACAGGTGTAGGAGTAAACTTGCTCCATGGAAGAAACGGCACTTGTCATTTGGGGGAAGACTTACACTGGTTAACAGTGTATTGGATGGTATGCCTACTTATTTGATGTCAATAATTAGAATGCCAACAACAGTGGAGAAAAAAATTGAGTGCTATGCGAAATAAATTCCTTTGGGAAGGTAATGCTGATAGAAGGAAGCTCCACTTGGTTAAGTGGCAGGAAGTGATGAAAGGAATAAAAGGAGAAGGTTTGGGTGTAAGGAATTTAAGGCTGCACAACAAAAGCCTATTATTTAGGTGGCTTTTGAGATATAATCATGAAAGCAATAGGTTATGAAACAACTCATAGATTTCCAGTTTTATATCGATGCTCCACTGACAAGACTGGGAAGGTAGCAGACTTTATCAGTAGTCTATGGATTGAATGTAGTCAGTTTGTAAAGTTGGAGCTGGGGAGTGGTAATAATATCCAATTCTGGACTGATGTATGGATGGGGAATGGAAGTCTCAAATCAAAATTTCCAGTTTTATATCGATGCTCCACTGACAAGACTGGGAAGGTAGCAGACTTTTACTCGAGTAATGACTGGGCAGTTGATTTTCAGGAGGGGTCTTAATGACTGGGAAGTAGATGAATTCGCTCAGTTAATGCAATTGCTGGACAGTGTCAGTTTGGACAGCAATAGGAGAGATTCTATTATTTGGGCAGCAAGCAATGATGGGAAATTCACAGTTAGCAGAGGTTATACTCTTTTACAGAAGCAACAGGGGAGGTATGAATCTGATTGGCCATGGAAAGCAATATGGAAATGAAAAGCTCCTGTTATAGCATGTTTTGGGTGGGTGGCAGCAAAGGAAGCTTGTTTAACTCAGGATAATATCCAGAAGAGAGGAACTATTTTAATTAATAGATGCTATATGTGTGAAGAAGAATTAGAAACAGTCAATCATCTCCTCATTCATTAAGTGGCAAGACAGGGTTGGGAGCTATTCCTTGATTTGTATGGTATTAAATGGGTATGCCACAAAATGTAAAAGTCTGCTGAAGACATGGCAACATCAAAAACTGGCAAGAATTCAGCAGGCAGTGTGGAGAACAATCCCCCTTTGTGTCTTATGGACAATATGGTTGGAGAGAAACAGGATTTGCTTTTAAGGGATAAGACGGCATGTATCCTGGATTAAAAATAGATGTCTTTTGAATTTGTTTTTTTGGGTGCAAAAGGAGTTTTATGAAAAATCTAGAACAATATATAGATTTCTTAGAGGAGATAGTTGATTTGTTGTTGAAAATTATTATGGAAGTTTTTGGTCTGGTGTAATTGTACCATCTTGGTACCTTCGTTAATAAAACATTACCTTATCAGAAAAAAGGTGATGGCTCTGGCAGACGTTGATCTTTATTCTTGATATATTAACTAACTAGAATTCTGTTTATATGTTTTGCACGTAAATGTTAAGGCTCATCAATTGATTTGTGACTGGAAATAAAGATTTTCACAAGGATCTTTTAGAGAACCTCTCAACATTGCTTGTCCCTCGGTTCCTTCCTTTTCAGAGTTTTCCTCTGATTGCCCTTCCTTTCCATTTTTCTTAATTATAGTTTGCTCTTTCAGTGCTTTTTCCATTTCCTTCCTTCGCTTCCAACTCTTGTCCCTGATTTCTTCTTATCCGCATTTTGTCATCTTTGGCTTTTGTTGCCTTGAGGCGTTTCTGGAGCGTAGCTATTCATTGATGACATGTAGATTCAGTATTTAGATCCCTTATCAACCTGATATCGTTTTTCTTTGTTATCAATGCGTCAACCATATTTTTTTTCTGATCAAGTCCACGTTCAACTATATTATCCCTCTCTACCAAGGAAACAGATGATACTAGATTTTGAATGCTGACATTTCCAAGTTTATTTTTTTTAACCTAAGCATAAGTTTTCATTGATAACCCAAAAGCCAAGCACTCTGATAATGCTGGTCATTGGTTATCAAAAAAGATAATGCTGGTCATTAAAAACAGATCTATCTTACAAAAGCTGCTTTCTTGTGTAAGGAGTCTATGAAATGTATCACTCTTTATTCATCATATACTGCACCAGAGGGCTCGCACGCTAGGACATATCAGTTATAAGGTAAGCAAGGCATAGCCTTCCTTTTAAAACATCTCTTATTCCTTTCATTCCTTAATGTCCAATCAATACAAGCTGTTCTTTTGGATCCCCCTTGTTTTCTTTTACCCTTAGTCCTATCCTGATCTTTCTTCCTTCCCAGCAAAATAACTCTTTACCTGATAAAGACATCATGTAGCACACACCAAAAATGCTACAGATAGTTCCCAGAGTTGGGGCCACCACTGGACTATGTGATGGTTTCCAGTTTTTACCCAATTTTGTTAAAATTTTTATCAGCACCTTTACAAGGGTGGTGCTGGTTCTACATAAAATTGAAACTTCTTTGCGGTTGCCATTTGGTTATAGCAGGTGAGTGGGAAATTTTCTTTTTGTGAATTCTTGGCTATTTAAGCTTGAAAAGTCTCTTTCACCGATATTGATGCTGAAATTAGTTACTCTGTTGCAAGTTGATTTTTTTTTTCATTCAATATATAGACTTCATTGAAATTAAAACACATCATGTTTCATCACAGCATAAGCTCCTATAAAATGAAACGACATAATCCGACAAGTTTTTTTTTCCATTAAAATCATAAATAAAGCACGGGTGTTCCACCTTAAAACCCTAGCTTGGTTCTACGCCAGTGCCTCGCTTAGCATGGTACCTGATAGTGTTGTCAGTCCTTATACGGATCCAGTAAGGAATGGGCCTGTTTTGCCTCTGCTTCTTCGCCAGTTTCTTCTTAATCATAAATGTCTATGTGACAGCATTTTCACCGGTTGGAGATTCTCAGCGATAAGCTCTGATGCTGCTTGAACATTGAAACCCTCGATTGCAAGTTTACTATTGTAGCACTAAGTTCATACTCTTTTGGTGTTTTTGAATTTTCAGCAAATTGTGCGCCCATTTCAAAGAAGCATGCATTTTTACATCAACCTTTTCGCTTCAGCACCATGGACCTTATCGTCTTGTTGCGCTTTTCTTTATTACAAACACTGACCTTATCTCTGTTTGTGTCTTGCTAGTGCTCGGTGGATTGGTAATCATGGATTTTCTATAGGGATTGATGATGTCACACCTGGGGAAAACTTAGTTAAGCAAAAACAAGAAGAGATTTATCAAAATTACAAGAAATGTGAAGATCGTATTCAACAATTTAATGAAGGAAAGCTTGCCGTGCAACCAGGCTGTGATGCTGCCCAGACTCTGGAGGCTGAAGTAACTATGGCGTTGAATAAAGTTCGTGACGACATAGGAAAAGTAAGAACAACTTATCTTTTCATGTGCTGCCTTTTTCCAACTAACAGTCGTCACTTGTAGGGGTTTTATCTGTCATAACAGGTTTACTGCTAGAACCTTCATGTCTTTAATCTCTTCCTAGCTTCCCTGACAGATAAAAGGAGGGAAAGCATGGACAAGGAGAGCTTAGCCACAGTATTTTAAAAAAAAGGGCATCCTGATGCACAAAACGTCTTTCGTTCACGCAGGGTCCAGGAAAGGGCCGCACCCCGAGGGGTGGTAATATAGGCAGCCTACCGAGATGCAAACATAAGTGGCTAATTTCACGACTCGAACCTGCGACCTATAGGTCACTCGGAGACAACTTTACCGTTGTTCCAAGGCTCCCCTTCCTTAGCCACAATATACAAACATTTAAAACTTCAAGACCGAGTGAAGTGCTAAACTTGTGAGAGTAAAATAGTAAGTATAGAAGGCAAAGAGTTACATTTGGCTGCTGACTGAAGTGCTCATCATGTAAACAGCAGCTCGAATGGAACACCATAAGTCAATCTGAATAACGGATGATGTTAAAGTTCAATTCGTCAATTAAAGAGTTTTGCCTACTCCCTACCCATGTAAAGTATAGGAAAACCTGTGTGCATCAAAGCCTTCACAATCCAGGAGCCTAATTTAGACATAATCCTCAAAAACCAGCCCCCCTGCAAAATCTACTGTCCTAAGACCTTATGTTTCCATAGTTCTTTTTGGCGCCTCTTCCCCGGTCTTCTATCAAAACTTTGTCCATTAGAAAAACCCTTGCCAAATTGCACAAACCATTTTATGATTTAATCAAATTGTGGCCAACTATATGTGGATTTATACATTATATTCATGTTCTTCACCTGGAAAACAATGTCTCCTTGCATCAAAGAAGAGAGCCCAGTCAGTGATAGTGCCAACTTGTAATGAGAATTTTCTTCCTTAAAGCAAATCGTCGCTTTAAGGTCCTACCAAATCCAATCTATGAAAAAAAGAAATTGAGTGATCATTTGCATCCAAGGCCTGCATAAAATAATATTTAGAGTTAGGAGGCATGCTTCTTTGCAGTCTCTTTGTTTCCTCTTGTAGCTTTCTCCCAGAGATATAGCTGTTGTGATGTTTAGTTGTTAACTCATAATGTCACATTTTGATACGGGATGATGGAGCAAATTTTCCTGAATATGAATTTTTTTACAGATTTGTATGAAAGCACTACATTGGAGGAATAGTCCTCTGATCATGTCACAGTGTGGTTCAAAAGGATCCCCAATTAACATAAGCCAGATGATTGCATGTGTTGGTCAGCAGTCCGTTGGCGGTCGTCGTGCTCCTGATGGATTCATAGATCGAAGTCTTCCTCATTTTCCTACCAAATCAAAGTTTCCAGCTGTGAGTACTTCATGTTACATTATCAGTTTATTTGTTATTCTCTGGATCTTTAGTCATCGCTCTTCCGACAAGAGCTCAAGGTCTTTTCTTGTACGCCTCTATGCTAGTAGTATGTGGGATCCCTGAGAACATCCTCCTACTGTGTTCACTTTTTTTTTTTTTTTTCCCGTTCAATCTTTTCAATTAAATTTATTAAGCTGCATCAGTTTGTTGCTGCCGAGGGTCTATCAAAAACAACCTCTCTACCTTACACAAGGTAGAAATAAGATCTGAGTACACCCACCCTCCCCAGACCCCACTTATGGGATCACGCTGGGTATGTTGTTGTTGTCTGTTGCTGCCATACAGTTATCATGATTCCGTATCTAATTCTTTATGTGACGTGTTTTCAGTAACACAGTGTCATATATAGTTATTTAAGCGGACTACACGTTACAATTGTTTCTCATTCACGTACGTGACTGTACTTGTACTATTAAATGATTGACCGGATGCCTTGGGTGAGATATGCATTTAGCAGATAGTGCTAGTGACTGTTGTGTCTGTCTATTCTACCAATGGAAGTTCACACCTGCCCACTCGTTAGCTATTGGTCTATCTCTTCTACCAATGGAAGTTCACCTCAGCTCAATTGCCTCTCGTATATTCTAGTTACTTTGAGTTGGCTGAAGAAATGGTAATGAACTGGAAACCTAATAAGAGCGGATAAATGTGGTGCTTTTGAGCATAAGGATGATTCTGAATTTGACAAAGGAACACATTTTTTGCTGGCTGCCATCTGTTGTGGGAAGAGAAACATTTCTTTGGTGGGGCCGTGGGAAGACGTATCCTAGGGACTAGGCACATTTACCATGTTCTGCAGCAGGAGTAAATGGGCTCTCCATGTCACGGGCCTCACGGCTGTTTCTACTGTGAGATCCCAGAATTATTCCTTTGATAAGCCATTATATGTAGGTCTAAGTGGTCATGTGGTGCACTATCTTTGGTTCCAGGAATGGGAAAGGGAGGGGACGGTTTACTTCGCTTAGGTTAAGTATTAATGATATAAAAATAAGAGAGAGAAGCAGATACTTCGATGGTTTTGACGATTTGATGATTATAGGACACACCTATTTATAGGTGTCAAATGGAAGACTATCCAATTTCTTTGTAGTTTCCTGGTAAGACATTCCTTTTCAGATTTTGATCTTTCTTTGTTTTATTCAATCACTTTTTAAGTGATTGGTTAAAAATTGAGATATAATGACGGAGAGATGGGAATAAATTATATGACATCATGGAGAACATTGATTGCTCAGAAGCTTGGTATGACTGGGTTGAGAGAAGGACAAATACTTTATGCTGCATGTCAGTGAGTAGGAAGGTGCTTTTATGGTTGTGTCAACTGCTTTTAAAATGGTTTATTCAGATTCATCAATTGCAGTTATGTTATTTTAAGGAAGAGATGCTTAAAGTAATTATTGTTGTTACTTATGCACTCAACTGTACAAATTGCTTGTATGTACGCCCGTGGATGCTGATTACAGTTATGTTTTTGGTTCAGGCTAAAGGGTTTGTAGCTCATTCCTTTTTTGACGGTTTGTCAGCAACTGAGTTCTTTTTTCACACAATGGGAGGAAGAGAAGGCCTTGTTGATACAGCAGTATGGATTTCCTCTTTCGACTTATTTGATGGCGTTACTATTTATTTCTCATTCGGACATTAGATTTGTTTACCTGAATTCTTCATTTGTCTGCCTTGACATACTTGTATGGAACGGATGTGATATAAGTGCGGATACTTGTAGATTTTTTGAAATGCACTAAAAATTAACAAAAAGATTGCAAAAACTCGTATCGGATGCTTAACACACCTGTATCAGATATGAGAGTGCATGTAACATAGGATGTGTCCGGATCCAACAGATTCTTGCTGGTGTCTTCCTTTAAGTGTCAAGGCTAAAGTTTTGCCAGTGTTGGATGTTCATCCATTTCGATCGTCACAGGTTAAAACTGCTGACACCGGATACATGTCTCGTCGACTTATGAAAGCTTTAGAGGACCTTGCTGTTTATTATGACAACACTGTACGAAATGCCAGCGCAAGTATAATTCAGTTCATGTATGGTGATGATGGCATGGATCCTTCACAGATGGAAGAGAAAAAAGGCCGTCCTCTGAACTTTAGCAGATTATTTATGAAAGTTAAGGTATGAGCTTCAATTTTTTAATAGAATTCTCAACAGTTTTATGGCGAAGGTTGGAAAATTTTGATAATAATTTCTATTTACAGGCAACGTGTCCTCCTAGAGGTGAGAAGGGTTTGTCTTACTCGGAAATCTGCGAGATAGTCAATGAAAGGCTCTCGTATCATGATATGAGTCCTGAAGGGGGGTGCTCAGAGGCATTCCGGGCTTCATTATCAGATTTTCTGATTAAAAATTTAGCTGAAACCTTGAAGAGATTACGGGAAGCCCTCTTATTGGGTGAAGAGCAGTATGCAGGGGGTGACCGTGAATATCTTGAAAACGTTGCATTAAACATATCTGGTATTACAAAGAAGCAACTACAGGTAAATAGAGTGTTATCCTATATTAACTGTTCTGCTAGCCAAAATCATTTAAATTGGAATCAAGGAATAATTCTATAATATCCCCTGTGGTAGGACTTAAAAATAAAGATATAGCATGTAAAAATTGACATGAATCTGTGTCCAGTATTCTAGGAACGGTTGGGTATCATATAGGTTACAAGACCTACGAGCTGTACTTCATTGAGTGAATACTTTCAATGGGGAATTTAGGAAAAGACAGAAAGGAGAAACAAAGAGATAAATCTTTTCTATTTTAAAAAGAGAGAGTATCTGTAATTTCCCCAAGCAATAAAGTTACTAATAGCACTGTGTGATGTGTGGGTTTTTATTTTTCCTTGCTTCTTTGTAGGTGTTCCTCAACATGTGCATCTCTCGCTATCACCTGAAAAGACTAGAATCGGGAACTGCTATTGGTGCAATTGGAGCTCAGAGTATTGGGGAACCTGGGACACAGATGACATTGAAAACCTTTCACTTTGCTGGAGTTGCAAGCATGAGTATCCTTGTTTATTTGGAGCTTAATTTTGCATCTTCAAGTTGGTTTTTTTGGATAGTCTAGATGGGTTTTTATCATATTATCCTGTTTCTTTAACTCTTTGGTAGACGTTACACTTGGAGTTCCTCGAATAAAAGAAATTATAAATGCAGCAAAAAAGATCAATACTCCTATTATTACTGCAAAACTTCTGTCTGCTGCTAATTTAACTGCAGCAAGGATGATTAAAGCCCGCATTGAGAAAACTCTTTTGGGACAGGTAAGTTAATTGTATTTGCTAAATCTTTTTAGACTTAATGCCTCAGTTGACACCTCAACTTATTCCGTTCTGCAAAGCTGGCCCCTAAGTTCCATTTTTTTCGTTTAAACACCTGTACTTGGTAAAAACACATTTCAAACGCTTCTGAAAATAGAAATAGCACGTATCTCTCAATCACTCTTATGTGTTATACACATCGTATAACTTTTTGACACATCACAGACAAAAGAATGACACGTCAAGGCATACTATAATTGGCAACACATTCATCTGGAAGCCATTCCTTTCCTTCCCCTTGACTGCCTCTTTATTCGCCAACTCCAACCACCACTCCCTTGACGACCTTATCTCCTTTGCACCTTCTCTGCGTCCTCTTCTCCTCCACCATTTATCACTGCCAGCGCCCTCAAGTGGGTATCCCAACAGCACCAGGCCTTCACCTCTTACTCACCTCCACCCTCATTGCCTTACCACCACTGCCACCACCGAGCATATTGCCTCCACCTAAGTTGCTTGGGCTCGGGTGCGGGTGTCCGATATGGGTGCGGATCTAGAGGTTGGATCTTTCATGATCTAAATTTTAAGATTCGGGGGTACGGATCTAGGTACGGTTGTGGGTGTAGGGATTCGGCTAAAAATAATTCAAATATCTAAAAATAGAGTTATATAAATATTTCTAAATTATGAGACATTATGTGAAAAACTTACAAGGTATTCCGAGAAGGAGAAAAATATTGATCAAGAGGAGAATCTGAGGAGATAAAAGGAAAAGGACCGATATAGAAATTTTTATGTACAAGGTATTCCATTTTCTTCAAATTCATCTTGGCATTTATTTTGATTTAAAAAATCATTGTATCTGTCCCGAATTTCTCCGTCGATTTTGGTCAAAGTACCCAAAATCAGTTGACCAAATCTGATACGGATCCTACACCCACACCCATGTCGTGTCAACACGGGTGCGGCACCGAAAGTGAAGAGTCCAAGCAACTTAGGCCTCCACCACTTCCTCTCTTGTATACTCTTCACCTCCACCCGTCTACAGTGCTCCTTGTGCACGCCCACCACTGCCCTCCTAGCCATTTTGCTTTCTTTGTTGACCGGCAGGATCCCTGTTTTTCAATCACGAATCTAACCTCCTACAACTCTTAAAGGTCCGGTCTGCTCTTGTTGGCTTCAAAATTCAAGTTGGGTAAGAGTGGTATGGATAGAACTCAAAGAATGGGATTTGGAGTTGGGGATATTGAAGATCATGAGGAATTTGGTAATTTGATTATTTTGACCTTTGGTTTTTAGGCCAATTCTACAGAAAAATATTAAATTTTGATGGCAGCAGAAAGCATAGTAGTGTTTGGAGAGTGGTGATCAAAGAAAAAGAAAGTAGAAAGAAAGATAACAGGGATGATTTTCTTCATATTTGCTTTCCACCCATGCTTTTAAGCCACATCATCGAAACCGATGCCTCATGAACATGGTCAATGGTCGAAGGTGTTTAAAATATGTGTTATTACCAAGTATAGGTCTTTAAATGGGAAAAGGGGAGTCGGGGGCCGTCTTTGCAGACCAGGACAAGTGAGATGTCAATTTAGGTATTAAGCAATTTTTTTCATGATATAATAGCTGCTTAGTTACTTGAACTGCTTACTGTGCAAGAATGCTGCTAGAGATGGTTGTTTTTTTTTTTTTAACTTCATAGTTTGCATCTTCAACTAAATCATCGATAATAACACTACCGAGCCCTAGTTGGATTGCTACACTGCTTCTTTCTCAGAAGCTTTTATCAAATGACTCCTATAATAGCCTTACATTCCAGTACACTGGGCTTCTCAATTGAAAATATACTGAAAGCAACGCCGGTAAGAACTCAAGTTTTAACTTTGGTATAACTCATGCAATATTTTCAACTTTCTACATAACTTATGTAGCATTTACTTGTTCTGGAAAATATGAAGTACATGAAAAGCTACTTAAAATCTGTAAAATATTATGCATAATGTTAAAAATATTCCTTGCCCTGTTTAGAGCAATATATTTTGATCCCTGCCATTTCTTCTTCCACTCAAACCTCCTTGATTAATTTGTGAAGCTCTCATAATGACATTGAACTAAGTACTTTGTGAGTTGAACATTTATTTCCTGTGCAGGTGGCTAAGAGTGTAAAGATTGTGATGGCGTCTCGATTAGCATCAATTGCTATTACGCTAGATATGGAGACAATTCAGGTGTCACAACTGTGTATTGATGCTTATACTGTCAAGCAATCGATTTTGCAGACCCCAAAAATAAAATTGAAAGAACAGGTGAGAAAGGTTGTGTTTCTGGTTCGGCTGCTTATCTATTAATTATATCTTATTGGGTAAAATTCCTATTTTCTGCAGCAAGTAAAAGTTTTGAACCCCAGGAAGCTGGAAGTTTTTCCTCAGGCTAATAAAGATAAACTGCATTTTGAACTTCACCGGTTGAAAAATAAGCTTCCTGCTGTTGTTGTGAAGGTATGACAATTATCAACACTTAAATCAAACTAAATCTGTGAGTTTTTGTCCGAACTACTCTGTTCACTTCAACTTGTAAATCTTGTCGGGATATCAGGGTATTACTACGGTTCAAAGGGCTGTGGTGAACAAAGAACAAGAAAGAGATCGTAAGAGTGATGCCAAAGGAGAAACATATGAGTTGCTTGTTGAAGGGTAAGTTTTATGTACGGCTTCCGCATTCTACATCATTTGGTTGTGCTCTGTTTGGTGTGGCAAGCCTGTTATTCACTACAATATTCTGATAACTAGATGTATTCAAGATCTCAGAACTTATTTCTCTTTTCGGAAGAGAGATTCCAAAAGTTATTTCGCTTTCACATACCTTATTCTTTTTTGTTAAATTAAAGAATAACCTAAGAGGAGGGCTAGTTAGGTTATCGAAAACGTTGCACCAATCTAGAGAATTTGAAACCTCCTTCTCAAACAATTGCTTAAAGTGAAGTAGATTAGAACTTGGGTCAATCTTAGTCTTTATAACCTCCTTTTGAACAGACCAGGGTAGTCTCGGACTAATAATGGCCCCCTTACCAAATTGATTATCTTCAATTATTTATAGCTCTAACATTAGATATTCATCTAATTGTATCTATCAAAATAAATTGGTAAATCTTAATTTTAAAAGTATATTCATTAGCAAAAATAGTGTATTTAACTAGTCAATGGCTACAAATATACATTAAAATCCAGTAAAGTTGTTGCAAATTTGTCTGTTATTTTTTTCTTTGGGACTTGCATACGCATGCTATGTTTGCAATTAATGATTTAGACATAATCTCAATATCATAACAGTACACCAAACTAATTTAAAAATTAAATGCAATTATGTTCTCAAATATATGAAAGAAGACAAAAAACTGTAACTGCGGGCTGCATTTTATGTCTATGCAGGCAGTGTAAGGCTGTCGGCTGTTACATGAAAATGAAAATTACTACCAAGATTCTGGAGGCTCTGATACCATATTGAAGCGTCTCACCTACCTCATCTAAAAGTTTAAGTTGTTAGAAAGAAGGAACACTGTAAAATATTTATTTATCTATGTAAGTTTAGGTCTGTTACATTTTTAAAAATCAAATAAGAAATTACTTTGAAATTTATCTTTTCAATTGGAAAAAAGTAATTAATGGAACAATTTTAATCACGAGATCATGATTTGGAGCTGTTCTGGGGCTGGTTTGTTGCAGTTAGATCATTTAAAAAGATTTGAAAGGATTATAAAGTATGTGCAGAAAATCTGTATTTGTTTGTTTGATTGAGAGGTTAACTGGAAGGCTAGCAACTCATCTAATCAAATTTTATTTCAAAATAATATTGTCTAATATAGTTTCGAGGATCTTGTGAAGAAGTGTACAAGAGAATAACAGTCCTACCTTACTGTTTTGGTTCAATTTTCAGCAGCTTGGGCTTTTGGTTTTCTTTTCTGTGACTCCATGATCCAGTTAGTTCTTGCAATAAAATAGAAGTCCTTCCACACGATACCTGATTTGCTCTTTCCTTTCTGCAGTACCGGTCTCCTAGCCGTAATGGGCATTGACGGAGTTGATGGGCGTAATACAAAGAGTAATCATATAATGGAGGTGCAACAAAGACTAGGCATTGAAGCAGCAATGATCTCTATAATTGATGAGATTAACTATACCATGTCAAGTCATGGAATGACAATAGACTTGCGGCACATGATGCTTCTAGCAGATCTGATGACATATAAGGTAGTTCTCCTGGAAATTTTTCCTCATCCAAAAACATGTTGGATTCCTTTAATGTCCGATTAACAAGTTTAATGGACACTTTTTTTTTTCTATCATAGGGTGAAGTTCTGGGAATAACCAGACATGGCGTTCAGAAAATGAAAGATAGCGTACTGATGTTAGCCTCATTTGAGAAGACAACTGACCACCTGTTTAGTGCATCTGTAAATGGAAGGGATGATAAGATAGAAGGAGTTAGCGAATGCATCATCATGGGCATACCAATGCAGATAGGCACTGGGATGTTTAAACTTCGGCAATGGTATGTGTTTGATATTTTAGCATGAAAATTTTAATCTTGAACCTTAACATATCTTTTATGTATGTCGTAATTATTTGAATAAGCTAATCATCAGAAGCTCCAAAGGGAGAAAATTGATTAGTTTACACAACCTTTAAGGTCTTATTGCTAGATCAGAGAAGTAATATTCTGAGGAATGGTTTCTTTTCATATAATAATCTAGTGTTGGCCTGTCTTTGCTTCCGACTGATGCAGGACGAGAAGGGAGATGGGATAAATGGGAGAAAATTAAAGAGAAGTGGGCGAACAAGAGAAGAATAAGATAAACCACAGAGATTTCTATCATAGGGTTAAATCATTTTTTTGTGCAAGTTTCTGAAACAAAATAAACAAAGCCTTATTTATAGGGTAGGGGGTCCTAAACAAGATTTTCTATCTTGTTCCAATTACCTGGAGTTATTGTAGTAGCTCCTAAATTCTAGCTGCATATTAAAGTGTCTTTTCTATCGTGAATCTCTAAAATCCAATGAAATCCAAACGTCTGCTTTGGTAGGATAATTCCAGAATAACTTGGTTATTTTGATCCCTCCACTTATCATAGTTTATCCTTTATTCCTGCCCTCTTCTCTTGTCATTCTTGTGAATGTTTTTATAGTTTGATGTTCTTCGTACAGTCCAAGTTAACTAATCCCTTGTTTCCCTGTGTTTTGTCTTTCCTTTGTCTATGCCAGTGTTCAGCAGGTTGAGCTGAATTATCAATCAGAACCTATGTTATCCTAGGACTTCTAAATGCATTTGTCTGGTTTTGCAAAGTTAATATTTTGTCAATGCCTCAATGGCATTTGGGAGGCGCTGCTGAATTCTCTTCGAAGGATAATGGCAGAGGTAAAGATGAATTTAATATGAGGAGAATATGCACTCTTTTTGTGGCTTGATATTTCGATGCAGCTGCTTGTTTTCTTCTTCCATTGCATATTGTGCATCAAAATTTGTTTTTATAGTTCCTAATCTGTGAACTATTCTTCAAAATGCTTTAATGGATAGTATTTTCAGATTTCTCCTCTTTTTCCTTCTGCTTACTGTTTTTCCTTCTATGTATCATGGGGCACCCACTCTCGGGTTTGGGGGAGGAAGGAATTGGAAAAGCTGGAGCATTGTCAGATGTTATTGGATATTAATTTGGTGCTACTTTTCTTGATTTAACCATCTTACCTTTTATCTTCTTTGGCACTGATTGTACAGGTAGACGACTTGCAATGTTTTCTTCGTGTGGCGTGATATGCAGATTCTAGCATTGACCATGCAACATCAGGTGAATTTTAAAAGAAATCGTCGAAGGAGGCAGTCTTACCAACACCTGGAAGATTGGTTTCACCAACCTTATAACGTAGAAAGTTACTTTGGCCCCTGTTGGTAATCATGTTTACGGGTGACATTGTTTTCATCTTTATTTAAGGCAAAACGTAATTTCGGGAGTCCCTCCTCCAGCCTGTGGTAGCACATCCTTATGTTACTCCATGGTTGCTGATGCAGATTTTGTTAGTATTTCTTATGATGCATTTGCACAAAGTCTTGGCATATTGGTAACTCATATTGGGAATCTTCCCTCAGGGAATTGCAGAATGTTTAGCTATCCAACCATTTGTTAGAGGAATAGGAGTAGTGTACAGTCTGTGAAGCAATAGAAGCAAATTAGGAAATTTGAATTATAATTTTCGGAAGAGGAATTTATGCTTTTGGCATAAATTTCCTAGTTTACGTTTATTTAGAGTCAAGATAGAAAAGTAACTTGTGAGAAAGGGAATTGCACTTTTTGTTTCTGGAGTTCACCATTTCTGGACTTTAAATCTGGGGCAAGACTTTTCACATGTGTGAAGAGGTCAATGATGTACCTGTCACTTTAATAGATGTTTTATGGTCCGCAAAAGGTTCCTTCTTTTTACAATGTTAAGGTGATGTAAATTGATTCTTTTGGCGTTCCATAACATTACATTTTTTTCTACAACATTGCTATTAGAGTGTGTGTGTGTTGTGTGTAAAATGGTAGTCGCTACCTTTTTGGCTGAACCAATTGTCGGGCGATGTTTTTTCCCTTTCTTGGACTGTAAAAAATAGTTGGCCACTGTTTAAAAAGATAAGGCAAATGACCAAGATATTTCACATCTTCAGTTTCTGGATACAAATATCTCGCCGGGAAGGTTTAATTCTTAAAGGAAATCAAGAAATATAGTGTATTACTTAATACAGAAAAGTCTTGATGTACCAATAAAAGAATATTATTTTAGGGCCATAAACAAGAATTCAGGATGATTTTTAATTTTTCGTATGCTAATGTCCACACCATCTTCATGAATTCGGACGACAGCTTTGAATCATCTCAAATTTTGTGGGCCCATAAGAAAAAACCTAATGAACAATAGTCATTGTTTTGCCATGACTGTTTTTCGCTTTTTGATGTTTTAGGGCCATAAAACAAAATCCATGACGATTTTCAATTTTTTGTGTGCTAATGTCCACACCATCTTCATGAATTTGTGAGACGGGCTGAATCGCTTAAAATGTTGTAGGCTTATCAGAAACGACCTAATAAACAATAGTCATTATTTCGGCATGATCGTTCCTCATTTTTTTTGGTATTTTAGGACCATAAAACAGGAATTGAAGACGATGTTTAATTTTTAAAATGACAATGTCTCTTCATGAATTCGGGCGAGTGGCTCTGGATCGCCAATTTTTTTGGCCTATTAGAAATGATCTATTGAACAATAATCATTTCTTTGTCATGACCATTCTTCTTTTTTGCTGTTTTAGGGCCATAAAGCATAAATTCATGACGATTTCTAATTTTTCGTGTGCTAATATTCACGCGATCTTTATAAATTTGGGCGACGCACTCCGAATCGCCTAAACATTTGTGGGCTTATCAGAAATGACCTAATGAACAATAGTTTTTGCTTCGTCATAATTGTTCCTCGTTTTTTGACATTTTAGGATCCTAAAAGAGAATTTCAGAATGATTTTTAATTTTACGTGTGTTAATGACCATTCCATCTTTTATCAATTTGGGCGATAGGCTCCGAATTGCCTAAATTTTTTTGGACCCATAAGAAACAACCTAATAAAAATTATTCATTATTTCGCTATGACCATTTCTCGTTTTTGGTGTTTTAGGGCCATAAAAACAGGAATTTAGGATAATTTTTAATTTTTCATGTACTAATGTCCACGCCATCTTCATAAATTCAGGCGACGGTCTCGGAATCACCTAATATTTTGTGGGCATATCAGAAATGACCAAATGACACAATAGTCATCCTTTGCCAAGATCATTCCTTTTTTTTGGTCATTTTAGGACCATAAAACAGGAGTTTAGGACGATTTCTAATTTTTCGTGTGCTAATGTCCATGGCATCTTCATGAATTCTATCGATAGACATCAAATCGCCTAAAATTTTGTGGGCCCATTAAAAACAACCTAATGAACACTAGTCATCGCTTCCCACACCCGTTCCTCGTTTTTGATCTTTTAGGGACATAAAATCAGAATCTCGAGCGGTTTCCAACTTTTCATGTGCTAATTAATATCCACGCTATTTTCATGAATTCGGGCGACGAGCTCCGATTCGCCTAAAATTTTGTGGGCCTACCAAAAATGACCTAATAAACTATAGTCATTGTTTCGTCCTGACCGTTACTCGTTTTTTGGCTTTTTAGGACCATAAACCAAGAATTCAGGATGTTTTCTGATTTTTCATGTGCTAATGTCCATGCCATCTTCATGAATTCAGGTAACCGGATCCGAGTCGCCTAAAATTTTGTGGGCCAATCAGAAAAGACTTAATGAACAATAGTCATTACCTCTCTATGACCGTTCCTCGTGGCATTTTAGGTCCTTAAATAGTAATTCAACACGGTTTCTAATTTTTTGTGTGCTTATGTCCACGCCATCTTCTTAAATTTAGACAACGGGCTCCGAATTGCCTAAGATTTTTTAGGCCCATTATAAATGACTTAATGAATAATAGTCATCGCTTCGTCATAACCATTCTTCATTTTTTGCCATTTTAGGGCCATAAATAGGAATTTAATACGATTTTTAATTTTTCGTATGCTGATGTCCACGCAATCTTCATGAATTCGGGTGACGGGCTCCAAATCACCTAAAATTTTATGGACGCATCAGAAATAACCTAATGAGAAATAAACATCGTTTTGCCTTTATTGTTCCTTGGCTTTTGGAGTTTTTAGGATCATAAAATAAGAATTCAGGACGATTTCTAGTTTTTCTTTTGCAAATATCCATGCCATCTTCATGAGTTCGGGCAACGGGCTACGAATCGCCTAAAACTTTGTGGGCACATCAGAAATGACCTAATGAATAATAGTCATAACTACGCCATGACTGTCTCCATTTTTAGAGTTTTAGGGCCATAAAATAGGATTTCAGGACGATATTCGATTTTTCGTGTGCTAATGTCCAAACCATTCTCTTGAATTCGGGCGACGGGCTCTGAATCGCCTAAAATTTTGTGATCGCATCAGAAACGAACTAATGATCAATAATCATTACTTTGCGATTACCGTTCCTCGTTTTGTGTTTTAGGATCATAAAACAGGAATTCAAGACGATTTCCAATTTTTCGTGTGCTAATGTCCATACCATTTCATAAATTCAGGCGATTGGCTTCGAATTGCCTAAAATTTTGTGGGCCCATAAGAAAGGACCTAATGAACAATAGTTATTGCTTCTCCATAACTATTATTTTTGGTGTTGTAGGGCTATAAAACAGGAATTCAGTACGATTTTCGATTTTCGGTGTGCTAATGTCCATGTCAAGTTCATGAATTTGGGAGACCGGCCCCGAATCCCCTAAATTTTGAAGGCTTATCAGAAACAACTTAATGAATAATAGTCACTGCTTCTCTATGACCGTTCATCGTTTTTCTTGGTGTTTTAGAGCCATAAAATAGGAATTCTACAGGATTTTTGATTTTTCGTGTGCTTAATCCACGCCATCTTCATGAATTCAGGCAATTAGTCTCGAATTGCCTATAATTTTGCGGACCTATCAGAAATGACCTAATGAATAATAGTTATTGCTTCTCCGTATCTGTCCTTAATTTTTAGTATTTTAAGGTCATAAAACAGGAATTCATCATGATTTTTGATTTTTCATGTGCTCCATCTTCATGAATTCGGTCGATGAGCTCCGAATCTCCTAAAATTTTGTGATCGCATCAAAATGAATTAATGAACAATAATCATTGTTTTGCCATGGTCATTCCTTGTTTTGATGTTTTAGGGCCACAAAACAGGAATTCAAGACGATTTCCGTTTTTTCATGTGCTAATGTCCATGTCGTTTCATAAATTCGGGCGATTGGCTTCGAATCGCCTAAAATTTTATAGGTCCATTGGAAATAAAAGAGTAAACAATAGTCATTGCTCACTATGATTGTTTCTTGCATTTTGGCATTTTAGGGCCATAAAACAGGAATTCAGGACAATTTTTGATTTTTTATGTGCTAACGTCCATGCGATCTTCATGAATTCAGGCGACGAGTTCTGAATCGCCTAAAATTTTGTGGGCCCATCAGAAATTACCTAATGAACAATAGTCATTTCTTCGCCGTGACCGTTCCTTATTTTTTATTTTTTGCGTTTTAGGGCCTTAAAATAGGAATTCGAGACGATTTTTAATTTTTTGTGTGCTAATATCCACGACATCTTCATGAATTTAGGTGTCACGACCCAATTCCATATCAGGTCGTGATGGCGTCCAACACCGTTACTAGACAAACTAACAATGAACAACCTAGTGATTTCCCATTTTCACGAGTTTCCCATGTAGCAAAATTTACCTTAATTTAAAAGACTTAATAAGAAACCGATTTAAGTAAATAAATGAAAGCAGTTAGAAATATTTATAACCATAGGAACAGAACCCAAAAATCACTAGTCTACTAATGTGTGCCAAAATCTAGTGTCACAAGTATGTGGGCAACTAGTAGAATATACAAAAGATGGTTATCCTACTGCCTGAAATAGAATAGATAGCAACAAAACAAAAGAGAGACTCCGGCATGCTGCTAAATAGCTCAGAAGGGGGACAACTCACTGTGAAATCTCGAACCAGGATCAAGAATGCACACCGGACGGATAACCAGATACACTTGCCTCATATCCTATACAATTAAGTACAGAAGTGTAGTATGAGTACATAAACAACATGTACCCAGTAAGTATCTAGACTAACCTCGAAGAAGTAGTAACGAGGGGTTAACTTTGACACTTACTATAGGCTAACAATAATATATTAAAAATATTATACTAAGCATGGACTTCATGGATAATACTGAAAGCTCAGTAACACGAAATAATAAATTTTTCTTTCACAAATATTAGTTCCAAATTTAGTTTATTTAACAGCTTACAGTTCAAGACATTTAAGCAATATCAATTATGTAGAGTTACAAAGAATTATCATGCGTAAATTATGTTGAGGTCGTACGACCCGATCCAACATGATATTTTGTTACATCCCAAGTTTTCGTACGTGAGAGTACGTCGTAAGCCAATTGATGTAATCTCGGAATTGAGATCGTTTTTGAAAGTACATAATGTAAGTTCATCATGTTATCTTGGAGGTTACAAATCTTTAAGATCATGAATAACAAGTACCAAAAGGGTTGGAAATCTTAGACGCTAAACAAATTGAAGAAAATAACTTTCGTCGAAACTCGACAAGTTTGGAATGTTATAACATATACTTTTGGGATGAGACTAGGGTGATTAACATGATGAGGAGGTTAAGTTATGAGTTATTTTAGTCGTACGATAGTTGTGTGCTATGTTTTTAAGTCAAGCGAATTGTGGAACAAAAGTTGGCAAAGGTCATCACAAATTGCATTCATAATGTGCTGAAATTTAGGTCAAATGTAGCTACACTTTTATCCCAATATACTTGGAATCAAGGGATTATATACATATCAAATAAAATATATACGAGTCTATTTTCTAACTCATTAAACCGTTTATCAATATGATATTAGAGTAGAGAGATATTCGCGTTTTCGTGAGACTGCGCCAAGCAGCTTCCTAGACCCACATAGGCGGTTTAGATATATGGATATATATAAGAAGCCTCAACCCTGTTTTAACTCATGTTTTACGGTATATTTAGACCCTAGACACCTAAAAACACTCTCTCAAGTTTCTCTCATGATCCAAGACGCAAACAAAGGACAAACAACATAATTCAAGTGTCGGGAAGCCCGTCGCGCTAGTAAGTTTCTTGTTCTTGTTGTTGTTGCTGATTTTTGGGTGGTTCCAGCTCGTGTGGGAGGTTGTTTTAAGTGATTTAAGTTCTGTAAAATACTCCCCCATGGTTTTTATATCAACCCTAGGTTATTTCTAGTTTTGCAAATGGATTACACCATATTTCAACATCAAAAGTTAGTTCTAGTGAAGAACAACACCTCTTTGAGGTTGTGTTGTCATTAAGGATAGTGGTGGGCTGTGTTTGGCTTGATTTTCACGTGGTTGCTGCTGTTTTAGGCATGTATAAGACTCTACTACATGCTCTTGAAGTTGTTTGTATGTTTGTAGCATTATTTGAGCAAGATACTACAAGATAATATTTGGATTAGCTTAATTCACTTCTATGGTATTGTATTGCCATTGAGGGCTGTTGTAAGCTAAATATAACTTGGATTTTAACTTGAAGCTACTGTGTGAGGTATGTATATTATGTTCTTGCATGTTCCAAAGGTTATCTTGATGTTGATTAAGTTAAATGGATGGATTAGACATGAACTAGTGAATAAAGTTGCTAATTGAGGATAGTTGAAGTTGTGGATTGTGTTCGTTGTTATAAATATATAGTATAAGGCTGGAATCATTGATTAATGACTTCATTATCATGTTAATGATACTTTTAAGATGAATTAAGAAGTTTATATGGGCGATATGGGGTATACGGATTCCAATCGGAACTTGCCGCTCGACGTGAAGTAGTTGTGACTTGTTGTTGCTTTATGGTGTCTTGTTATTGATATTTATATGTTGTTGGATTTCTCTGGTTGTTGTTTTTGTTGGTATATGGTATTGTATGAGGCCCTTGTTACAGGGGAGATGCTTCCCAAATTTACATAAACGAGCTACTAGTTTAAGTTGCGGACTTAGACTTTACTCAACACTGATTTTGAATATCCGTATGCTATGGTAGATTAAGTTGAGTTGTTTTAAGAATAGATTGGAATTTATTAAGGACTCAAAGGAGTTAAGGTATGTTAAGACACTTCCTTCTTTCTTTTGGCATGATCTAAAGTGAAATGAATACGCTATTTCATAACGGATCTACTCCTAGCAACTAAGGTTTCCCATGATGTTCTTTCCTTATAAAGTTATTCTATGCAAGTATGTATGATCGTTGAATCCTACTGAGGTTCATATTAAGGGTATGTATGTCCATAATGTTAATCGAAGGTGCAACGACCTTAAGTCACTCCAAAAGGTTTAAAACATGATTCTATGAGTCTAGCATACATTATATATACTATCTATTTTACACTATCGAGCTGCGCTATAGTCGGCCGAGTACGACACCTATTGTGCAACCACTGATCAGTTGGGTTTACCGAGCTCCACGTGGCCGGGTATGATTCTACCGAGCCTTATGATGGCCGGGTACGTTTTTACCGAGTCCTCTTTGAGGTCGGGTACGATATGATGATGATGCCCACAAAGGCATATGCTTTTTAACATTTATGTATATATATGTATTATGCATTTCATGTTAGTAGCCCCTAGAAGCACTCAGATGTGACATGTTGTATCTCCTCTATCTCTCTTTATATTACTGCTCTTGTTTATATTTTCATGCCTTACATACTCGGTACTTTATTCGTACTGACGTCCCTTTTGTTTGGGGATGTTGCATTTCATGCCCGTAGGTCCCGATTGATAGGTTGACAGACCTTCAAGTAGGCTATCAGCTCAGCGAAAGGTGTTGATGCACTCCATTTGCTCTGGAGTTGCCTATTTGGTCAGTATGCTTTGGATATGTATTGATTGGTATGGCAGGGATTTGTCCCAACCTTTATGATTTTATATACTCTTAGAGGCTTGTAGATAGATGTCAGGTGTATGGATACTTGTATGGCCTTTTCGGCCTATGTTTTGAGTTCAGAAATGGTCATGTCGGCCTTATAGGCCCGTATGTCACATGTATAAATTTGTATATCATGTTGGGTCGTCATATGTTGAGTATTCCCTTATGTTTTATTCTTGTTATCTCATGACGAGTTTTCTGGCTCATTTACTCATTATAGTATGATAAGAAAGATATGTTATGTTGGTACTCGGTTGAGTAAGGCACCGGGTGCCCATCAGGGCTCCTTTGGTTTGGGTCGTGACAAAAGTAGTATTAGAGCAGTTTCATCCTAGGGAGTACAAGCCGTGTCTCGTAGAGTCTTGTTTATGGGTATATTGTGCACCACACTTATAAGCAGGAGGCTACATGGCATTTAGGACTGTCACTCTTTCTTCTTATTCTAGATCGTGTGGTAGAGCTCAGTTGTAATAATTCAAACTCCTAAATTTGACTTTAGTTGTAATACAACGATACCTACATCCACAAAGACAGTTGCTAAGAGATTGAATGTGGCTCTGGAAGAGTTGAGTTAGAGAAACTCGATTCTGCATCACGCTTATGATGAGTAAATATAAGGTCATTAGTAGATTGTGTGTGTACTAAGACGTGTAAGCTTCTTGATAAGAAGCCCTAAAGCATGAATATCTATCCACCCATATGGTAAAAATTAATAAGAGAATCAGTAGGTAGATACAAGTTTCAACAAGCAAAAGAAGCAAGGTGAAGAAGGGTACAAGGTATCCAGTTAGTGAAGATTATCAGTTTTTACAATTCAGGCAGAGAAACATAAGTATTATGAGTTACTTTCAACAATAATAGAGATCTATACAATTGGCCACACCCATCTCAGTTATGCCATATGGGAGTTAACAAATATTATTTAAGAGAAATATGGGATATCAGGATCCGGTTGGAGTTAGAGAAACAAAAAATGGTGGATGGATTGTCAGCATTAGCTAACATTTTCGAAGGATATTGCAAATGTGGTAACAGTTCTCCTTGTGAGACAGCTCGATGGTGCACTCTAGAATAGTACATTTAGATGTGAAATACTAGAATGTCCAGAAAATTTAGATGATCGACACAATCCTAGAAGAGATAAATATTTACCTTTGTATGACTCCTGTCCCTAGTAAAGAGAGATTGTTAGGCGACCCGAAGAGCCAGTGGATGGATCAAGGGGAGCTAAAAGCGAAAGAATGTTTTGTTGAAGTTTCCAGAATAAGGTGATAAACAGAAATATTAGTAACAGAATAAGAAGAGAGTAAATAAAATATTATGAGTAAGATGTGATAAATGGGTGATAACAGTAAATTAAAATATGACACGATAATAGAGTCTATAGTCAAGTGAAAGAAAAGACAAGAGGTAACGGGCCTTGAGACAATAATAAAGTATAGGCCAAAGGTCATATCCTCATTTTGAGAAATGAGTTGGTAAGTCCAACGCGATTACCAGAAGGCTAAGTTAGACCCCTTGTAGTAACAGAAATTAGTATGGTCTAGTAAACAAGATAAAACCGAACATGAATTAGGGACCAGAGAATTTGATAATGGTCGACATCATGAGAATTTTAGAGATCGTGTTCCAACAATAATAGAATAGACAATAGACGAATAACCTTTAAAGGTCATTTAGGAAGTCGTTTACCTAAAGCAAACACTCTGAGCAGAGTTAATCTTAAGGGACTAAGTGTGTCAGTTACACTAAGTGTCACCTTCGTGCATAAGAAATTTAGTTATCCTTGGTACAAAAGGTTACCATAAGGCAATTAAGGTTCATTGATGATGTGAAAAGACTCTAAAGATAAAGAGGTAAAACATCTATAGGTAGATCGTCGTAGTACTAAATCTTAGTACTCCCCTAAAGGGGGGAATATGCTATTAAGTCAGAGTTAAGCGGTTCAGGTAACTATGGAATGGTAAAGGAAGAATGTGGTAAAAAAGGAGAAAGGGATGATGTTGCATTTATTCAGTTCCTATAGATATGTTGCGACTCCAGAACATTATACAAGCACGATACTGATAACTGTGATTTCTACATGTTTTATACCCATTCTTACATGAGCTTTGTACATTATTGCCATATATTAGTCCCAAAATGCTTACAAATTACACTTGATTGCAGGTTTGAGCGACAAGATGATAAATATCAAAGATCGGCTCAAAAAGGAGTGAAATCTGCCAAGTGTCAAAAGACAACTGAAGTGGGGAACAAGATGACCTGCACGGACCGTACTGATTTGGTGCGCGGCCGCGCAGGAGATTTCAGAGGCTGGAACAGAACAAGATGACCTGTGCGGATCAAACTGATTTGATGTGCGGCCGCACAGGAGAGTTCAGAGACCTTGCAAGTTTGAAGTCAAGCCATGCGGTCTGCAATCAATTCCACGCGGTCCGCACTGATGGAAGTTCAGAGACCCAGAAAATCAAGGCAAAAGACAACGCGGACGCACATCAAATCAGTGCGGTCCGCATGGGTAAAAGTTTAGAGAGTTGAGTTTTGGGCAAAATCTACTACGTGGCCGCATCCCATTTCAACGCGGTCAGCGCGTCTTAGCCTATGCGGCCGCGTGACATATCTGTGTGGTCCGCATCCCTCAGTTCCAGAAGCAAGACTTGAAGACTTATTGCCCTCTACGGCTAGCGTGACATTTGTACGCGGTCCGCGCTAGACCCTCAGGGGTATTTTTGTCCAGTTTTTCCTGTGTAGTATAAATAGAACATTTTACTTTTTAGCAGAAGTTTTTTAGTTCTGTTTTTGGGCGGATAGCAGCTGATCTCGTGAGACTTATATTTTGGCCTATCTTGGGCATTTTTAGCTTAGTTTCATCATAGATTATTGTAGTTTAACATTAGCAATTAATTAATATGGTTGTTTCATCTTCTATTTCTTCAATTTCTATTTCTATTATGACTAGCTAAACCCATTAGCTAGGGTTGTGGCTCAACCCTAGTGTGGGTAATTAATGGGTGTGATTTTTTAGTGCATGAATGATGTTGGGTATTTGTTATTTGGATTAATCTTATGTTTTCATTAAGATTTGGTGGTTGCAAACACTAACTCTAGCTTAGTGAGTCTTGAATCCTCTTGAGAAAGAGAGTCTATGACCCCAAGATTAATTCCAACAAGGAATTGGGATGGACCCATGAGAATGGTAGTCCTAATTAACTGGTTAAACCTCGAGAGAGCTGTCACACCTCCTTTTTGCGCGCCCGCCCCGAAGGGTTAAATGCGCGAGGGAGTTTTTCCAATTTAAGTGACAATATTCAAAATGAGATTATTTATTTATTTAGAGTCGCCACTTGGGAATGGTTTGGCTTTTGGTGTCCCAAGTCACCGGTTTATCTTGAATCCCGAATCGAGGAAAATATTCGACTTTTCCAAATGAAGTTTGCGAACCAGAAATTCTAAGTAAGGAATTCTGTTGACCCGAGGGAAGGTGTTAGGCACCCTCGAATCCCGTGGTTCTAGCATTGTCGCTTAAATTGTTATAATGGCTAAATATCTGATTTAAATACATGTTGTGACTTATGTGCTTTTATTAAGTTTAAACCGCTTTTATTATTATCATTTATTTTTATAGAATTGCAACGTCGTGAAAATGCATCTCGAACCACGTCACAATCAATGCACTCGTAGTTGTTACCTCATTTCGACTCCGTTGAGATTTGAATTTGGGTCACATAAATGCACACCCGAATTTAAGAATGTAATTAATTAAGTCGCGCCTAAAGAGTCTAACGCGTTATTATCTTTGGGGAAGGCAGTAAAATTCACTAAACAGTCCATCCCAAATTCTAAGTATTTATTATGATCAATTATTGAGGGCCCCGTAATTTGCATTTTTATTTGGCGAGGCTCGTCTCATTATTTTTTTAAAGGATAATCTTAGCACGACTACATTTTCTATTTTTTGTTTTCTAAAATGAATGAAGATAAGGTCCTACTTTATTTACATACTTTCGAGTTATTATGGTTAAATTCCAAAAGTGAGTTGTTTAAGGAGTTTGCATGGCAATGCATAGAATATTCTACATACAGACAGAAAAGAAAGAAAAGGCTACATTAAATTACAACTTCAAATCTTTCTCATTTTTGTATTCATGCTTCGAGTGGCTTACAAGTAAACCAGTGTATCAGTTTGTGTACCTGGTATTTGGAAAGCAAGGAAGGAAGATGAAGATCAGTAGAAGCAGCAGTAGTGTAAATACACAGCAACAACAACAACCCAACAACAGCAATTCGAATCAGATTCAAGGCCCAGAAAACTTTGAAGAAAAATCGAACAACTCAAATATAACAAACCCAAAGTTTGTAAACCAACTAAACAGCAACAAACCACACGTTTATTAAAACCCGAAACTAAACTCGTTTCTCACTTTGTTTTTGTTTTCTCTTTTTAAACTCTATCACACTCTCTTCAGATTTTCAGAATGTGTTCCTCTCTCAAAATAATCCTCAAAAATCTTTCAAGTTTTTAGTCTAAGTTTTTTTTCTCTCAAGTCTTACTTTTCTCTCTTTATGTTCAAGTTCTAACTCTCTCTCCAATGTCCTCTTTTAATGTCAAGAATGACTCTATATATAGCAAGACAAGTCTTGAATCCCCAACCCCAAATATTCCCTCATGGCATGCTTTGTCCCCCACTACATTAAATAAATACATCAACCTCAACCCATTATATCTTGTTCCCCATGCCTAACATTAAATAAATACATCATCCCCAACCCATTATAATTTTTCCCCCATGCTTAACATAAACAAATGCAATATTCCCCTCCACTACATTATGTTTTGTCCCCCATTATGTTAAACAAATATATCAAAACCCCACCCCATTATATATTTTCCCCCATGCCTACATAAAGAATTACAATAATGTTCAATTACCAAATTACCCCTCCTACCTTATTGCAATTACCATTTTACCTCTGAGCGTACTGCAATTTACCAAACTACCCCCATCAACTCTAAAAAATCAATTAATCATAACTTAACCAAAATATAGCCAAGATGACCAATTTCTCAACAATCTTCAGCAACAAATCATATGAACACGATGAACAACACAACTCAAAATTAATGGAAGTAAATTAACCATATCGGGAACCAATCCTGGTTAACTTAGACCAAAAATGGACGAGCAAGGAGACAACAATACAAACAATAAAATACATGATTCAAACTAAATCAAACAAATCAAAAACATAAACTCACATTAAATCACTGGATTAAAATGAACTTTAAACAAAGATGAACATGTATTAAATCTATTTTTAAACAACAAAACATGACGGATTAAATGACTCAAACAACATTAATAATTTCTGGAAAATACATAACAACATGAAACAAATTGAAGAAATAATCAATTAAATTTCAATTTGAATCTAACAAACATTAAACTAACAAATTTTTACCTAAACAATAAAACAAACATGAAATAAACATGAAAAACGACTAATTAAATTTCCATTTGAAATCTGAAAATTAATTCAACAAAACATATGAACATGAACAAAACAAAAAATCAAATATCTAACGATTTTAGATTCAAGAAATATCAAAACGAAATATAGACAAAAATAAACTCAAAATCTACTAACCGGATTGAAACGATGAACAACGACTAACCAACGACGAACTCGTATGGACTGTTTTGACGACGCCAAGCAAAACTCGAAAAAACGATGACGAACACGAACCTAAGAAGCAAACTGAAGTAACGCCAAAGCAGTAGCAGCAATTGACGCAGCAACAACGATGGGGAGGTCGACGGACAGCAACGAGCAAAATCAGCAGCTGGAGCCTGAAAGGGGTCGCGACGGACACAACTTGAAGCAAGCTGCGAAACAGAAGTAGCAGCACTGCTTGGAGCAGCCATGGCTGGACGCGGGCAGCAGCGCGACACAGTGGCGTCGACTTGCCGGAGAAGAAGGCACAACGATGGACGTTGAAGGGATGGACTTCCGGCGGGCTAGGCGGCTATCGCTACTGATTTTCAGTTAGTTTTGGTGGGGTGCGACGATGCAGCTGGGGAAGTGAAGGAGGCGTCCATGGATGTTGAGCTCGAGCTTGAAGGTGGTTGTGTGGTTTTAATGGAGGACGGGGGGGGGGGGGGGTCGTTTGGACGCGAGGGTGGTTGTGTCGTTTGGTCAAGCCGGGATTGTGAGGGTGACGTGCATGTGTGTATGCCGAGGGGATAGGCAGGGCGGCCATGAATGAGCTTGGAGAAGCTGCAAGGGGCAGCCATGGGAGGTGGGGTTTGGAAGGTTTGGAGAAGAAGAAGCAAAGGGAAGGGGGCAGATGTTTTTAGTTTTTAGGGTTTTTGTGTTTTTTTTTGTTTTGTTTTGTGTTGGACAAAATGAAGAAGGGGTGTTGGGTATTTGGGTTAATGGAGCGGACCGGGTCGACCCGGTTTGAAGTGGACCGGGTCATGGGGAAGATTGGGCAATTATTTGGGCCTGGGGTTAAAATTTGAAGAAGTGGCCCAATCCGATTTTCTTTGTATTTTTGTTTTCTTTTCTTCTTTTATTTTTCTAAAACTAAATTATAAAAATACTTAAATTATTATTAAGAACTAAATTAAGTTATAAAAGCGCAAATTAACTCCCAATAACAATTAACGCATAATTAAGTAATAATTAAGCATAAAATTGTATATTTGGACATTAAATGCTAAAAATGCAAACGATGCCTATTTTTTTGTAATTTTTCATTTTTTTGTAAAACAAACTTAATTACTAACAATTGTAGAATTAAATCCTACATGCAAAATGCGACATATTTTTGTTTTTTTTATTAATTTAACAAATAAACAAGCACAGACAAATACAAATAATTATCCAAAAATATCACAAAATCTCACAACATTGCACACCAAGGAAAATCATTTTATTTTGAATTTTTTGGGAGTAATTCTCATATAGGGCAAAAATCACGTGCTTACAGCTGCCCCTCTTTGCCCGAAGACACAAAGGGTTTTCGCGCAAAGATAAAGTGAGCGATTTTTGCCCATCCGAGTACTCCGTGTGAAGCATTTTTTTTGAAAAAGATTTAACCGAACTTTTGCTTCAAAGGTTTCCTACATATCCCTGGCTAAAGGGGAATCAGGTTAATGTAGTTCGGGAAGTTTTGGTAGCTGGGACTACCATGGGATTGCAATGCTTGCTGTTACCGTTGTTGTTGTTGCTACTACCGCTTTACTGACCTCCTTATTACAACCAAAGGAAATTGAAACTGATCTAACTACTTATGCCTGTCAACCGCTAGTTACAAGATTCCTATCTATAATTCTTTTGCAACTTGATCTTGGGTCTTAGCTGATTCTGCTTGTAGACTTCGATCCAAATCTTGACGCTTGCAAGTTGTAGGCGCTTGTTTATTTCTGCAGTATTGAATGAAACGGGATTGGCGGAGCTAGGGAATTTGATCCAATTTTTGAACGACCCGCCCTTTGTTTGTTCCAATATGTGGGAACATCTTTTTTTTCTTTTGTTCTTTTCTTCTTTTCTTTATTCTGGATTGAGACTCATCCCGTAGGTCGTCTCGATCTATGCACCTCAGGGTCAGACCTGCTGAAATAACAAAACAAACGAACGAAATTTTTTGCCCCAGTTTCACTAGGAAAATTTCGTGAGTTAATTGTCATGAAAATTTACAACACTGATGAGGGGATTGGAAAAAACTAGTCTGCAAAACGCAACTCAGAGGCTGGAGTCCTAATGTCGCCAAAGGTAAAAATGCTCAGTTCAGGGTTGAGGCCCTACTGCTGGCTAAAATGAAAATGCTCAATTCAGGGTTGGAGCCCTAATGCTGGCTAAATGGAAAAAGCTCAGTTCAGGGTTGGAGCCCTAATGCTGGCTAAATGGAAAATGCTCAGTTCAGGGTTGGAGCCCTAATGCTGGCTAACAGATAGATGCTTAGTTCAGGGTTGGAGCCCTAATGCTGGCTAAATGGAAAAAAGCTCAGTTCAGGGTTGGAGACCTAATGCTGGCTAACAGACAAATGCTCAGTTCAGGGTTGGAGCCCTAATGCTGGCTAAATGGAAAAAGCTCAGTTCAGGGTTGGAGCCCTAATGCTGGCTAACAGACAGATGCTCAGTTCAGGGTTGGAGCCCTAATGCTGGCTAAATGGAAAAAGCTCAGTTCAGGGTTAGAGCCCTAATGCTGGCTAACAGACAATACTCAGTTCAGGGTTGGAGCCCTAATGCTAGCTAAATGGAAAAAGCTAAGTTCAGGGTTGAAGCTCTAATGCTGGCTAACAGACAATGCTCAGTTCAGGGTTGAAGCCCTAATGCTGGCTAAATGGAAAAAGCTCAGTTCAGGGTTGGAGCCCTAATGCTGGCTAACAGACAGATGCTCAGTTCAGGGTTGGGGCCCTAATGCTGGCTAAATGGAAAAAGCTCAGTTCAGGGTTGGAGCCCTAATGCTGGCTAACAAACAGATGCTCAGTTCAGGGTTGGAGCCCTAATGCTGGCTAAATGGAAAAAGCTCAGTTCAGGGTTGGAGCCCTAATGCTGGCTAACAGACAGATGCTCAGTTCAGGGTTGGAGCCCTAATGCTGGCTAAATGGAAAAAGCTCAGTTCAGGGTTGGAGCCCTAATGCTGGCTAACAGACAAATGCTCAGTTCAAGGTTGGAGCCCTAATGCTGGCTAAATGGAAAAAGCTCAGTTCAGGGTTGGAGCCCTAATGCTGGCTAACAGACAATGCTCAGTTCAGGGTTGGAGCCCTAATGCTGGCTAAATGGAAAAAGCTCAGTTCAGGGTTGGAGCCCTAATGCTGGCTAACAGACAGATGCTCAGTTCAGGGTTGGAGCCCTAATGCTGGCTAAATGGAAAAAGCTCAGTTCAGGGTTGGAGCCCTAATGCTGGCTAACAGACAAATGCTCAGTTCAGGGTTGGAGCCCTAATGCTGGCTAAATGGAAAAAGCTCAGTTCAGGGTTGGAACCCTAATGCTGGCTAACAGACAATGCTCAGTTCAGGGTTGGAGCCCTAATGCTGGCTAAATGGAAAAAGCTCAGTTCAGGGTTGGAGCCCTAATGCTGGCTAACAGACAGATGCTCAGTTCAGGGTTGGAGCCCTAATGCTGGCTAAATGGAAAAAGCTCAGTTCAGGGTTGGAGCCCTAATGCTGGCTAACAGACAATGCTCAGTTCAGGGTTGGAGCCCTAATGCTGGCTAAATGGAAAAATGCTCAGTTCAGGGTTGGAGCCCTAATGCTGGCTAACAGACAATGCTCAGTTCAGGGTTGGAGCCCTAATGCTGGCTAAATGGAAAAAGCTCAGTTCAGGGTTGGAGCCCTAATGCTGGCTAACAGACAATTGCTCAGTTCAAGGTTGGAGCCCTAATGCTGGCTAACAGACAAATGCTCAGTTCAGGGTTGGAGCCCTAATGCTGGCTAAATGGAAAAAGCTTAGTTCAGGGTTGGAGCCCTAATGCTGGCTAACAGACAATGCTCAGTTCAAGGTTGGAGCCCTAATGCTGGCTAAATGGAAAATGCTCAGTTCAGGTTTGGAGCCCTAATGCTGGCTAACAGACAGATGCTCAGTTCAGGGTTGAAGCCCTAATGCTGACTAAATAGAAAAAGCTCAGTTCAGGGTTGGAGCCCTAATGTTGGCTAACAGACAATGCTCAGTTCAGGGTTGGAGCCCTAATGCTGGCTAAATGGAAAAAGCTCAGTTCAGGGTTGGAGCCCTAATGCTGACTAAATGGAAAAAAACTCAGTTCAGGGTTTGAGCCCTAATGCTGGCTAAATGGAAAAAGCTCAGGAAGATTCACGGGTTATGCCGGAAGATTCATCGGGTTATGCCGGAAGATTCATCGGGTTATGCCGGAGAAGGAAAAGAGTCCTCGGGTTATGCCGGGGAAGTTATCGGGTTATGCCGGAAAAGAGAAAGAGGTCCTCGAGTTATCCCAGGGAAGTCATCGGGTTATGCCGGAAAAGGGAAAGAGGTCCATGGGTTATGCGAGGGAGGTCCACGGGTTATGCCGGGAAAGGGAAAGAGTCCTCGGGTTATGCCGGGGAAATCATCGGGTTATGCCGGAGAAGGGAAAGAGTCCTCGGGTTATGCCGGGGATTTGGATAGAAAAAGCTCCTTGGGTTATGCCAGGGAGATCCATGGTTTATACCGGGATAGTTGAGGAATGAGGTCCTATGCTACCATGATTTGCTTTTCTTTTGGGATTTTCATTTTAATTTATTTTTTTTGGGTTTTCCTTTTATATTTCCTTTTTTTATCAAATTACTTGAAAGAATTCTGGGGAAACTTCCTTTTGGTCGTTTTCCTGCTGCAAAGTTGTTTCAACGCTCGCGCACTTCATTTGTTTTGGGCTACATCTGCTTCTTGCATGGTTGCTTTGGATCGCACCTGTCTCAATTTTCCTAAACAAAGAAAAATTGTCAGTTTGAAAACAGTGATTGGTTCGGTGGCCTTGATCGTTCCAATAGCTTGGTCTCAGCCTAATTCCTGTTGAGAAACTCTGCCATTGATTTGATTCACAGGCGAACCCTTTTTAAACTGATCAGACTCGCATTTCCGGATTTTGTGATGATTCGCACGTGTAAGGCTTTGGTTCTTTCATCCCATTCTGCTTGGGGATTTTTACGAGACCAACTCAGTGGGGATTTTTATTGGGGAGGCTCTGTGGGGATTTGTACAAAGCAGACTCGTTGGGGATTTGCTGGGGCAGACTCTTTGGGGGATTGTACAAGGGGAGACTCTGTGGGGATTTTTACAAAGGGAGACCCTGTGGGGATCTGTACAAAAGGAGACCCTGTGGGGATTTGTCGTTTTTTTTGTGTCAGGGATTTTTTGATCCTCAAACCTATACCGCAGTGGTTAATCGCGTGGGACTTAACCTTTCCAACTTTATTTTACCTTTGTAGGCCTTTCTTTTCTATATTCTTTTTTCCAACTTCAATTTTAGAGCATTTGGGGGTACCTTGGTTTTTTTTTCAACTTCGCTGAGGCGATTAACCATGTGAAACTCAACCCTTTCAACTTCAATTGCCTTTATAGGCTGCCAGGGCCAGTCGAGGTCGTCTTGATGCCCCTGCTGAGGCTGAGTGCCTTTTTCACATTAGCGTGTATCAAACGAAAGCCTTGTAAATCAGTCTTGCCATCCTTTCTTTGTCTTGGTTTTGGAACAGTGTTAGACCAAAAGGGATTCAAAGAGAAACAAATAATTGAATGGAGAATGAGTTTAAAACTAGAAGTGTCCCTTTCGGGGAAAGGAGAGAAGGACTTATCCGGAGTACTTGCGGACTTCGATGAACATGACATGCCTTTTGGACTGGATGCCTGATCTATGCAAACCGTCTGACTCTAAAAAATTCATCACAACTTGCCTTGAACACCGAGGAACCTTGCTAGGACTCTGTTGATGCCGATGGCTGTGAGGATCTTATTTTCGATCATGGGCGCCCTTTGTGGGTTTTCGCAAGCTGGCATTTTTATTTTATTTCTGGCCATCTCCTTATAGTGCTCGTGCGGGTTTGCACTAAAAAGGCTCTCATTTGATTTTATTTGCTTACTGTCGCCTTACGGTGCCCGTGTGAGTTTTCACCAATAAGGCTCTCTCATTTCATTCCTCTCATTTTGTTCTATCAGACCCAAATAACTCCATCCTCTCATTTTGAACCGCTTTGTCGATTGATCAGAAGGACTTGAACAAGGTTTGGGGTGAAAAGAATTTGGATTGAACTACAACTTTGGAACCTTTTGGGCGGGATCATTGCCGAACCATTATAACTTCTGCCCCAGTTTCACTTTTGGGGGACTTCTGATTTTTATTTTGGTGTGACTGAACCCCAAGGAGAGGTTGCCTACGTATCCTTTCGGAATCAAGTCAAACGTAGTTCAGGCAACTCTTTTTTTTTGGATTTTTTTTTGTTTTTTTGATTTGCTTTGTTTTTAACTTCCCTTCCCTTTTTTAATTTTCATTGTCCCTTTTTTTTTGTATATATATTTTCTTATTTTTCAATTCTTTCTTTTTTTTTTTCATTTCAACTTCTTTTCTTTTTTCATTTTATTTTCAATAATATTTTCAGGTTCCAAAGAGGGTAATCAAAGAAGAGTAACCAGCTCAAATGGGTTTGCAAAGGGTTGATAGTGTTTGGGTAGCGAGAATTAAAGCCTTCGTCATCTCAACCGGAAAAGATTTTATTATATAAAGGATTCAACATAGTACCTTTTGACTGCATTTGCATTGACTTATTTCAAGGACGTTTCCTTCGATGTGTCCCAAGCACAACGCACTCTTTTGGCAGTACTCTTGTTGCAGTGTATGTACCTTTCCAATCTGGACCCAATTTTCTTTCAGCTTTTCCAAATCTTTGTCTCGTTTCCTTAAGCTATTCTTAATTGCGACCCAATTCTTGATTCATTATTTCGAGGTTTGACAGAGTTTTAAGATCCGGGCATGAAGTCCGCAAGCATGTCATATTATTGAAATCTGCATTTAACAGAACTAAAAAAGAATGAGAAAATTGACAAGATTTAAGAAAAGAGACATTCTGGGAAAATGAAATATCAACTTCATTTGATTTTTTTTTTGATTTTTTTTTAATTTTTGAAGGTAGAAGGGTTTACATCGGTAAGTAAGACAATAAAGTAAAACATCTGGATCACACCCTGAGACAATCCAGATGCAGAAAAGATAGCAAGACTGGCTACCAGGACTCCCGTCTGATGGGGAACTTTCAGGCTTGGCAATCGTTTTTTTTTGCTTTTCTTCTGTCTCGGCAATGGCTGCAATAGCCTTCAGTGCCGGATCAAATTCCTCAGCTTCACAGATCATTCCGTCTATTGGCCCGTTTGTGAGAGTTGGCAGGGGAATGTTCGTCATATTAGGAACCTTTTCGTCCCGGAGAACGATTCTTTCAGCTTCAATCAAGTCTTCAACTGCCATTTTGAGGGTCCAAATGACCAACAGTCCTTTGTACCGTGTCCCACTTCTCCAGAGTGGTATTCACATCTAGTATCAGCTCGATGCGGGGAGGGGGGACTCGGTGTTTGCCGATTTGGGGCCACTGGCTGCAGCAGACTTCGCCTGACTAGCTTTTGGAACAAGCTTTAGTATGATTCACCAATAGAGGTGAACTGATTCCTTTTGAAAGACTCTCTTGGGTGAGAATTGTATTGAAGAACATTTGATTGGGGACTATATGGAGCTTGGTAAGGATGGGCGTTTCTGGGAGGTGGAGCTCAGTTTTATGTATAATGTTGTGGCCGCGTGCAAGGCTGCTCATCACCGCATACCAACAAAACCAATCACCTGAACAGAACCTGGCTAATTTACTCACACACACAACCTTGTTAGTTTTGAGGCATTTAACATATAGGAAATCGCACGATGGGATGCAATGCACCTAAACAATTAAACGCTTTTACCATGTGTTTGAACGGGTTGCATGTTTCATCCCAGCATTAAACTAGCCCTCTTCACTATGTATCTCTTTTCTTTTATTCCTACCTCTCTTTAACCACTTTTGCTTTTGTTTTTGCCGCTCTTTTATTTTTTGCACCCTCTTTTTTTGTTTTTTTTTAATATTATTTTGTCACTCTTTTTCCTTCTTTTTTTTCACCATTTTTCTTTTCTCTTTTTTCACTCAATTTTCTTTCTTCTCTTTTTTTTCAGTTTATTTTTTCACTCAATTTATTTTATAGCTATGATCGAATCCGATGGAGATTGCCTACGTATCATGATCCCGCATGAATAAGATCTTGCGTAGTTCGGGACTAACAAGTGCAAAAATAAAGAAACAAGTGTTTATTTTGCATTGTGCTCATCCTGCACATTTACTAAGGTGATTTAAGCAAAAAATGATTTGACTCAAAAATGATTTGACTATATTTTAGAAAGAAAGATCCGATTTTCGAACACGGCCTTTCAGCACTTCGGGGATGAAGATTTTAAGGCTGTGAGGGTCAACCGATCAAAACTTTTAAAAGATGATCGAAAGTGGTCGTTTATGCAAAGTCAGCCTTCCGTCGTCCCTTTCGAGAACATTTGGCTATTTTTGACAAAAACAACATCACTTGATTTATTTATGACTGTTTTTCAGAATGGTGACCCGACATTGGGAATATGGCCTCGCAGAGCCTCGGGGACGAGGATCCTAAGCCCATTGGGCAATTTGGTCAGAATTTTTTTTTTTTAAAAAAATGACCAAAAATGGCTGTTTATGCAAAGTCAGCCTTCCGGCGTCCCTTTCGGGAACATTCGGCTATTCTTGACAAAACGGCATCACCTGACTCATTAATTAAAATTCTGACATTTTGGCTATGTCTGAAAAAGGGGAGGTTGGACCCGATGAGGGTTGCCTACGTATCTCATACTCTGTGAGAATCAAACCGGCGTAGTTCGGTCCATCGTGAATAGAGTAAGTAAACTCTTTTTTTTTTTCTTTTTGGAATATTTTTTTTTTTAAAAAAAATGCTTAAAAAGACTAAAGGTTTTTTTTTTTTGGATATTTGCTTCTTTTGGATTTTTCTAAAAAAAAAATGCTTTAAAGGAAGAAAAGGATATATATTTTTTTTTTTGGATTTTTGAATTTGACTCCATTTTTATTTTTGAAAGAAAGACTTCTAAAAATTCATTTTCTTTTGATTGGAACTTTGATAATTTTAGAAGTAAAAAAAATATTTTTGTTTGAATTTTCATTTGTTCTCTCTTTTTTTTGGATTTTCGAGTTTTTTTTTTGTTTTTTGTTGTTTTTGAATTTACAAAAGTACTTCTGAAGAAAAAATGAAAATATTTTTAGACTTGTAATTTTTAATTCTATGACATTTATGAAAGAAAGACTTTTAAAGAAGGAATATATATATATATATATATACATATATATTTATATATTTATATTTTTTTTTGGGAAAAATACTTCAAAATAAAGGAACCCGTATTTTGGATTTTGATTTTTTCTTTTAGATTTTATTATTTTTTTTCTTTTATTTCTTTTTCCGTATGAAATACTTCAGAAAGAAGGAAACTACCTTTTTTTTTGAGTTTTGAAAACTTCTTTTTTTTTTTGAATTTTCTAAGGAAAGATTTCTAACGAAGGAACTAATAAAAAATATTTTTTTTTTTGATTTTTTGAAAATTGGGGTCGGAACCGATTAGGTTTGCCTACGTATCTCACATCCGGTAAGAATCAGACCCGCATAGTTCGGTACGATCAGGCGTAGAGGAAATAAACTAACCTTTTTTCTGAATAAAATACTTACACGGAAAAGGAGAAAATATTTTTGGATTTCGATTTTTTTTATTTGTTTTTTTTTTAATATTATCTTTTGAAAGAGACGATGACTAAAGAAACATTTTGTCTTTGAATTTTAACTTCTTTTCACTCTTTTTTTTTTTGAAATTTCGAAAAATCTTCTAAGGAAGTATTAGTCTGAATTTATAAAAGAGATACTACAAAAGAAACAACATTTTTTTTAATTTTGACTTTCCATTTTTTTTTTACTTTTAAATAAATATATATAGTTTTTGGATTTTGAAAGTGATTAAAAGGAAAAATTTTTTATATATGTTTTTTTTAATAAATCAAACTAAAAGACAAATTTTGTTTTCATTTTTTTTTTAAGAAAATTTCGGCGAGGTTTTGACACTACTTGGACATGAGTTTTATTTTTCCAAAAATAAGTAATTATCTCCCTACACTGTTATTTTCTTCTTTTTTTATGTTTTTTTAGAAACCGGTCAGCATGCAGATCTGAAGCAAATGAATGCGCAAAACAAACAGGATGCAGCAGGATGGTCTTTTCATTTCAGGTTGTCTGTCCTAGACGGACCCAACCCCTGTGTTGAGTCCCCTATGTCAAATGCAACATGATGCAAATAAGCGTTCCTACTAGGGATCCGACATGAGGTTTCGTTATACTAGGTTTATAACCTGGGTATATGTTCTAGACTGTGTACCCGAGCGGACAACTCGAGTCGAGGAGGGGGCTACGTACCGGGGACCCGCGAGATCGTCCGGCTTTGTAACTTGTCCGACCACTTTCTTATTTCAGGTATTGACACTAACAGAATAGGGAGTCTCGACCAGCGAGCTTCTCCCCGGAGGTAAGAAGAGAAGGGTTTTGGCACAGTTTATATACAGTTCAGATAATATCAAAGCGGTAAAAACAACATTTAGCACGTTATGCCAGAACATGTAATAAATATCAGATAATAAAGCCAAATATAACAATTATTCTAAGCTCGAATTCTGAACCTTGAACCGGAGGTTCTGGGTTCTTTTCCCCAGCAGAGTCGCCAGAGTTGTCACACCTCCTTTTTGCGCGCCCGCCCCGAAGGGTTAAATGCGCGAGGGAGTTTTTCCAATTTAAGTGACAATATTCGAAATGGGATTATTTATTTATTTAGAGTCGCCACTTGGGAATGGTTTGGCTTTTGGTGTCCCAAGTCACCGGTTTATCTTGAATCCCGAATCGAGGAAAATATTCGACTTTTCCAAATGAAGTCTGCGAACCAGAAATTCTAAGTAAGGAATTCTGTTGACCCGAGGGAAGGTGTTAGGCACCCTCGAATCCCGTGGTTCTAGCACGATCGCTTAAATTGTTATAATGGCTAAATATCTGATTTAAATATATGTTGTGACTTATGTGCTTTTATTAAGTTTAAACCGCTTTTATTATTATCATTTATTTTTATAGAATTGCAACGTCGTGAAAATGCATCTCGAACCACGTCACAATCAATGCACCCGTAGTTGTTAACTCATTTCGACTCCGTTGAGATTTGAATTTGGGTCACATAAATGCGCACCCGAATTTAAGAATGTAATTAATTAAGTCGCGCCTAAAGAGTCTAACGCGTTATTATCTTTGGGGAAGACAGTGAAATTCACTAAACAGCCCATCCCAAATTCTAAGTATTTATTATGATCAATTATTGAGGGCCCCGCAATTTGCATTTTTATTTGGCGAGGCTCATCTCATTATTTTTTTTTAAAGGATAATCTTAGCACAACTACATTTTCTATTTTTTGTTTTCTAAAATGAATGAAGATAAGGTCCTACTTTATTTACATACTTTCGAGTTATTATGGTTAAATTCCAAAAGTGAGTTGTTTAAGGAGTTTGCAAGACAATGCATAGAATATTCTACATACAGACAGAAAAGAAAGAAAAGGCAACATTAAATTACAACTTCAAATCTTTCTCATTTTCGCATTCATGCTTCGAGTGGCTTACAAGATGAACCAGTGTATCAGTTTGTGTACCTGGTATTTGGAAAGTAAGGAAGGAAGATGAAGATCAGTAGAAGCAGCAGTAGTGTAAATACACAGCAACAACAGCAGCAATTCGAATCAGATTCAAGGCTCAGAAAACTTTGAAGAAAAACCGAACAACTCAAATAGAACAAACCCAAAGTTTGTAAACCAACTAAACAGCAACAAACCACGCGTTTATTAAAACCCGAAACTAAACTCGTTTCTCACTTTGTTTTTGTTTTCTCTTTTTAAACTCTATCACACTCTCTTCAGATTTTCAGAATGTGTTCCTCTCTCAAAATAATCCTCAAAAATCTTTCAAGTTATTAGTATAAGTTTTTTTTCTCTCAAGTCTTACTTTTCTCTCTTTATGTTCAAGTTCTAACTCTCTCTCCAATGTCCTCTTTTAATGTCAAGAATGACTCTATATATAGCAAGACAAGTCTTGAATCCCCAACCCCAAATATTCCCTCATGGCATGCTTTGTCCCCCACTACATTAAATAAATACATCAACCTCAACCCATTATATCTTGTTCCCCATGCCTAACATTAAATAAATACATCATCCCCAACCCATTATAATTTTTCCCCCATGCTTAACATAAACAAATGCAATATTCCCCTCCACTACATTATGTTTTGTCCCCCATTATGTTAAACAAATATATCAAAACCCCACCCCATTATATATTTTCCCCCATGCCTACATAAAGAATTACAATAATGTTCAATTACCAAATTACCCCTCCGACCTTATTGCAATTACCATTTTACCCCTGAGCGTACTGCAATTTACCAAACTACCCCCATCATCTCTAAACAATCAATTAATCATAACTTAACCAAAATATAGCCAAGATGACCAATTTCTCAACAATCTTCAGCAACAAATCATATAAACACGATGAACAACACAACTCAAAATTAATGGAAGTAAATTAACCATATCGGGAACCAATCCTGGTTAACTTAGACCAAAAATGGATGAGCAAGAAGACAACAATACAAACAACAAAATACATGATTCAAACTAAATCAAACAAATCAAAAACATAAACTCACATTAAATTACTGGATTAAAATGAACTTTACACAAAAATGAACATGAATTAAATCTATTTTTAAACAACAAAACATGACGGATTAAATGACTCAAACAACATTAATAATTTCTGGAAAATACATAACAACATGAAACAAATTGAAGAAATAATCAATTAAATTTCAATTTGAATCTAACAAACATTAAACTAACAAATTTTTACCTAAACAATAAAACAAACATGAAATAAACATGAAAAATGACTAATTAAATTTCCATTTGAAATCTGAAAATTAATTCAACAAAACATATGAACATGAACCAATCAAAAAATCAAATATCTAACGATTTTAGATTCGAGAAATATCAAAACGAAATATGGACAAAAATAAACTCAAAATCTACTAACCGGATTGAAACGACGAACAACGACTAACCAACGACGAACTCGTATGGACTATTTTGACGACGCCAAACAAAACTCGAACAAACGACGACGAACAAGAACCTAAGAAGCAAACTGAAGCAACGCCAAAGCAGTAGCAGCAGTTGACGCAGCAACAACGATGGGGAGGTCGACGGACAGCAGCGAGCAAAATCAGCAGCTGGAGCCTGAAAGGGGTCGCGACGGACGCAGCTTGAAGCAAGCTGCGAAACAGAAGCAGCAGAACTGCTTGGAGTAGCCATGGCTGGACGCGGGCAGCATCGCGACACAGTGGCGTCGACTTGCCGGAGAAGAAGGCACAACGATGGATGTTGAAGGGATGGACTTCCGGCGGGCTAGGCGGCTATCGCTACTGATTTTCAGTTAGTTTTGGTGGGGTGCGACGATGCAGCTGGGGAAGTGAAGGAGGCGTCCATGGAAGTCGAGTTCGAGCTTGAAGGTGGTTGTGTGGTTTTAATGGAGGACGAGGGGGGGTCGTTTGGACGCGAGGGTGGTTGTGTCGTTTGGTCAAGCCGAGATCGTGAGGGTGACGTGCATGTGTGTGTGCCGAGGGGATAGGCAGGGCGGCCATGGATGAGCTTGGTGAAGCTGCAAGGGGTAGCCATGGGAGGTGGGGTTTGGAAGGTTTGGAGAAGAAGAAGCAAAGGGAAGGGGGCAGATGTTTTTAGTTTTTAGGGTTTTTGTGTTTTTTGTTTTGTTTTGTTTTGTGTTGGACAAAATGAAGAAGGGGTGTTGGGTATTTGGGTTAATGGAGCAGACCGAGTCGACCCGGTTTGAAGTGGACCGGGTCATGGGGAAGATTGGGCAATTATTTGGGCCTGGGGTTGAAATTTGAAGAAGTGGCCCAATCCGATTTTCTTTGTATTTTTTTTCTCTTTTCTTCTTTTATTTTTCCAAAGCTAAATTATAAAAATACTTAAATTATTATTAAGAACTAAATTAAGTTATAAAAGCGCAAATTAACTCCTAATAATAATTAACGCACAATTAAGTAATAATTAAGCATAAAATTGTATATTTGGACATTAAATGCTAAAAATGCAAACGATGCCTATTTTTTTGTAATTTTTATTTTTTTACTAACAATTGTAGAATTAAATCCTACATGCAAAATGCGACATATTTTTGTTTTTTTTATTAATTTAACAAATAAACAAGCACAGACAAATACAAATAATTATCCAAAAATATCACAAAATCTCACAACATTGCACACCAAGGAAAATCATTTTATTTTGAATTTTTTTGGGAGTAATTCTCATATAGGGTAAAAATCACGTGCTTACAAGAGTAATTACCCAATTTGAACCATAAGTTGCTTGGGAAAATTAGCCTACCCAATTGGTCTCGAGAGAGTCAATTGGGCAAAATCACTCTCTCTACCGAGAGGTGTGAGAGTGGGTGCAAAAGTGCAACGGTTATAGCATAAGTCCCATATTCATCATTCTTGCATTAGGAATCTCTACCCGTTAGTTGACCACCTAGGTACATGCCACGACCCTAGTGCCTTTCTCTATATTGCATACAACTTAGAATTAATATCTTAGCATAACTTAGCTTTAAATTTGTAGTTGATATATTGAGTTGATAATCAAAAGAAAACCAAAAATGATTAGATGATCAATTAGGAGCTAAAACATAGTCCTAGACCATACAAATACTCAACTCCAAATTGAAGCTCCCTGTGGAAAATTGACCCCGATACCGCTATTGGGTAAAAGTATTAGCGCCCACTCTTCCTTAGGTTGAGTCCGCTGCGATCACTTTTTGGCTCCGTTGTCGGGGAGTTTTACGATGTTGACTATTTATGTAGCTAGTATTGTGTTTTGCTTCTCTTTCCTTCTTATTTACTAACTTTGTGTGTGTCGATCAATCAGGTACAATGGCTCTTAATGCAAATGACCCTCTCGGCAATGTGATAGCGGTGGAGGAGGTAGAGGATCTAGAACAAGATGAGGTCTTACCTCAACTTCCACGGAGAGGCCGAAATGTCAATATAAATGCAAATGAGAACAACAACATTCCAGACCCTCCTCCACAACCGCCGAGAGTGGCCCCCAGAGTTCTACCAAATCAAGGATACGCCAGTGCTATTGTTCCTCCCCGAATCCGGGCGGGGAACCTTCAAATCACAAATGTTATGTTGACCTTGCTCGAGCAAAGAGGTTATTTCACGGGTGCCTCCGATCAAAATGCCTACAAGCACTTGAAGGGGTTCGTGGATACATGTTGGGGTAGCAAGCAGACAAACGTGTCCGAGGATGCGTTGAGATTGAGGCTTTTCCCGTTTTCTCTTCGGGGTAAAGCATTGGATTGGTTAGAAAGGCTCCCCAATCATTCTATTACAACATGTGATGAGTTGGCGGACAAATGTATTGCCAAGTTCTTCTCTCCAAGTCATATGGCAACTCTTCGGGATGAAATTCTAGCTTTCAAGCAAGAGCCAACGGAACCTTTGCATGAGATATGGGAAAAATATAGAACAATGGTGAAAGAGTGCCCTAATAACGACATGACCGAGGCTATGATTCAACAAACCTTTTATCGGGGCATCAACACCATAAATCAATGCATTGTGAACCAATTGGCCGGAGGGAATTTTATGAAACTTTCTTACCAAGAGGCATGTGATGTACTTGATGAAATGGCCGACACCTCTTCGGCATGGCAAAGCCGAGTGAACGTGCCCCAAGGTGACTCCATGGTTATCCATTTGCACAAGGAATTGCACGATCATGGCCAAGCTATAGCCGAGCTTACAACAACTATGAATCAATTGGCAAAGGCGCAATTGCAACAAGTCCAAAACCCGCGCCAAGTCAACATAATGGAAGGTGTTTCTATGTTGAAAAGGAGGCAAAGAGGACAACAACCTCAAGGTAATTGTGAACAATATGACAACAACGATGATGGTAGTGGATATTCGAATGAAGGTTTTGATGACCAAAGTGAGGAAGTCCAATATGTCAACAACTACCAAGGGAATAGAGGTAATCAAGGGAATCAACAATGGAGACCCCAAGGTAATTGGAGCAATCAACAAGGTGGCAATTGGAATTACAACAACAATCAAGGAGGCAATTGGGGAAACAATAATTCGGGGAATCAAGGTAATTGGAACGGGAACAACAATTGGAACAACAACAATGGTGGTCAAGGTGGTTGGAACAACAATGGTGGACAAGGTAATAGGGGGCAAGGCTTTCAAAGGCCCCTAATGTATCAACAACCCAATAACCCGCCACCGTTTCAATCTTAAGGGTCGAGTTCGTCGGGCAATGACATGGGTCGAATAGAGAGCATGTTCGAGCAAATGATGAAAAAGAGTCAAGATTCCGAGGCCCAATTAGCTTCGCATAACACATCTATCCGGAACTTGGAAGTGCAATTAGGCCAAATCTCTCAGTCTTTAAATACTCGCCCAAAGGGTACTCTACCAAGTGATACGGTAGTAAACCCCAAGGGTGGGCACAATAATCATGTGATGGCAGTGACAACGCGAAGTGGAAGAGGCGGTGATGTGCATGCCTCAAGAGGAAACCAAGTTCCGGTAGATGAAGATGAGTTGCAAAATGATGAGATCCCGTTGGTAGTTGAGGATGTTGTTGAACCAAGTGAAAATACTGATGTGAGAATTGAAATTAATGAGGGTGAGTAGGAGACTCAAGAGGCCGTGAACCCATCTAGGGAACACGTCATTGATATGCCTGAACCGGTGGTGCCAAAAGCCAAGGCACCCTTGCCTAGACCTCCTCCGCCCTATCCTCAACGGTTGGCCAAGCAAAAGGGTGACAACCAATTTAAGAAATTCATTGAAATGATGAAGAGTTTGACTATCAACGTGCCTTTGGTGGAGGCACTCGAGCAAATGCCGGGATACGCAAAGTTCATGAAAGATTTGGTTACAAAAAAGAGATCAATGGAGTGCGAGACAATCAAGATGACCCATCAAGTGAGCGCAATTGTGCATTCTATGGCTCCGAAACTTGAGGATCCCGGTGCATTCACTATCCCATGTACCATTGGAAGTGCCAACTTTGCAAAAGCCCTTTGTGACTTGGGGGCAAGTATCAATTTAATGCCATATTCGGTCTTCAAGACCTTGGGTATCAGACAACCTCGTCCAACTTCTATGAGACTTCAAATGGCAGACCGGTCAATGAAGCGGCCTTTGGGAATTATTGATGATGTCTTTGTTCGTGTTGATAAGTTCATATTGCCGGCCGATTTCGTGATCTTGGATTGCGAAGTGGATTTCGAGGTGCCTATCATTCTTGGGAGGCCCTTCCTAGCTACGGGGAAGGCCTTGGTTGATGTGGAAGCTGGAGAATTGACCTTCCGTGTTGGTGATGAAAAGGTGGTGTTCCACGTATGCAAATCAATGAGGCAACCAAATAGCACCGAAATGTGCTCGTTTGTTGACATTGTCACGGCAGTGATAGTGGATGACACAAGCGCAATGGCAAATGTTAAGGACCCACTTGAGGCCGTGCTATTGAACATGGATGTTGATGATGATGCTAGAAGGGTGGAGTGTGTGAACACATTACATGGCATGGGCTCGTATTCTTATGAACCAAAGAAGTTATCTCTTGATCTTGAAATCGCAAAACTCCACCCACCAAGCCATTTATTGAGGAGCCACCAGTGTTGGAGTTGAAACCACTTCCTCCTCACCTCAGGTATGAATTTCTTGGTCCTAATTTCACTTTGCCGGTTATTCTTTCTTCTTGCTTGACAAACATGCAGGTTGATGCCACTTTGGCAATTCTTCAAAAGCGCAAGCGGGCGATTGGATGGACCTTGGCGGATATTCTGGGTATTAGCCCCACGTTTTGCATGCACAAGATAATATTGGAGGAGGATGCTAGGCCGTATCTTGAACATCAAAGGAGACTCAATGAGGCCATACAAGAGGTGGTTAAAAAGGAAGTCATCAAGTGGCTTGACGCCGGGGTAGTGTATCCAATTTCTGACAGTTCGTGGACTTCTCCGGTACAATGTGTGCCAAAGAAAGGAGGAATGACGGTGGTGACCAATGACAGCAATGAACTTATTCCGACTCGTACTATGACGAGTTGGAGAGTATGCATGGACTACCGGAAGTTGAACAAGGTGACTAGAAAGGATCATTTCCCATTGCCGTTCTTGGATCAAATGCTTGATCGTCTTGCGGGCCGGGCTTTCTATTGTTTTCTGGATGGGTATTCAGGCTATAACCAAATTCTCATTGCCCCAGAAGACCAAGAAAAGACAACCTTCACATGTCCTTATGGCACATTCACCTTCTCTAGAATGCCATTTGGATTATGTAATGCACCGGCGACCTTCCAACGATGTATGATGGCAATCTTCACCGACATGGTGGAGGACATATTGGAGGTCTTCATGGATGATTTTAGTGTGGTTGGGGACTCATTTGGTGATTTCTTGCAAAACTTGGATCGTGTGTTGGCCCGATGCGAAGATACAAACTTGGTTCTCAATTAGGAGAAATGCCATTTTATGTTAGAAGAAGGAATTGTGTTGGGTCACAAAATTTCAAAAAGAGGGATTGAGGTTGATAAGGCAAAAATTGAGGTTATCTCAAGGCTCCCTCCCCCTACTTCTGTCAAAGGGGTGAGAAGCTTTCTAGGACACGCGGGTTTCTACCGAAGATTCATCAAAGACTTCTCTAAGGTAGTTAACCCGTTGTGTAAATTGCTAGAGAAAGAAGCCAAATATGTGTTCGATGAGAAATGTATGGAGGCTTTCGAGCTTCTAAAGCAAAAGTTGACGACTACCCCCATCATTACCGCACCAAATTAGAGCTTGACCTTTGAGCTCATGTGCGATGCTAGTGATGTTGCGGTGGGGGAGGTATTGGGCCAAAGAATCAACAAAATGTTCCATCCAGTGTACTACGCAAGTAAGATAATGAATGAAGCTCAAAGGAATTACACGGTCACCGAGAAGGAATTGCTTGCCATTGTTTTTTCCATGGAGAAGTTTCGCCCATACCTTATGGGGGCCAAAGTGATTATTCATACCGATTACGCCGCCCTTAGGTATTTGATGATGAAGAAAGATTCTAAAGCGAGGTTAATGAGATGGGTGCTTCTTCTTCAAGAATTTGATTTGGAGATTGTTGATAGAAAGGGTAGTGAAAATCAAGTGGCGGACCACTTGTCTCAATTGGAGGAGGAAGGGAGGCCTTTAGGCGGCCTTGAGATAAATGATGTTTTTCCGGATGAACAACTCCTCTCGGTTGCAATGCTAGATATGCCATGGTTTGCCGACATTGCCAATTATCTTGTTACCGGTGTGATTCCGTATGAGCTCTGTTCTAACCAAAGAAAGAAGCTCAAGTGGGATTGTTTGGACTACTATTGGGATGAGCTGTATCTTTTCAAAATTTGCACCGATGGTGTAATTCACCGGTGTGTTCCCGAAGAAGAGCAATTGAGTATTGTGGAAGCTTGTCACTCTTCGCCCTATGGTGGCCATCATGGCGGGGCGAGGACGACGTCTAAAGTGTTGAGTTGTGGTTTCTATTGGCCTTATTTGTTCAAGGATGCCGATGACTTTGTGAAAAGATGTGATGAATGCCAACGTTCCGGAGGGATTTGGAAGAAAGATGAGATGCCCCTTAATATGATTCTAGAGGTTGACATTTTTTATGTTTGGGGGATAGACTTTATGGGACCATTCATAAGTTCTTGTGGCAACACTTACATCTTGGTAGGAGTTGATTATGTGTCGAAATGGGTTGAGGCCATAGCTTTGCCAAATAACGAAGCTCGAAGTGTGGTGGCGTTCTTGAAAAAGAGTATCTACACGAGGTTTGGCACTCCACGTGCTATCATCAGTGACGGGGGTTCTCATTTTTGCAACAAGGCTTTTGACTCTTTGCTAGCCAAGTATGGGGTAAATCACAAGTGACCACTCCTTATCATCCTCAAGCGAGTGGCCAAGTTGAGATGTCCAACTATGAGATCAAGAGTATTTTGTCCAAGACTGTCAATGCAAATAGGACCGACTGGTCGAAGAAATTGGATGATGCTCTTTGGGCTTATCGTACAGCTTTCAAGACTCCGATTGGTATGTCGTTGTATCGAGTGGTGTTTGGGAAGGCTTGTCATCTTCCGGTAGAATTGGAACATAAGGCTATGTAGGCTCTGAAAAAGTTGAACTTAGAATGGGATGTAGCTGCAAATCTCCGGGTTGAGCAATTGAATGAACTTGATGAGTGGTTTCATGCTTACTCTAGCTCGTCCTTGTATAAGGACAAGATGAAGTACCTTCATGATAAGTATGCCCAAGGGAAGGAATTCAAAGTTGGTGACATGGTTCTTCTTTTCAATTCCCGGTTGAGGTTATTTCCGGGCAAGCTGAAGTCTAAGTGGAGGGGACCCATTTGAAGTGGTTGGGATAACTCCCTTTGGTGCCATTGATCTCAAAAATAAAAATGGTGAAGTCTTCCGAGTCAATGGGCATCGCGTCAAGCATTATTTGGGAAAGATTGATGACAGCCACGTGGTGGCGCGCATTCATTTGAAATGACTGTGATGGTAACATGCGTCGTGCCGCGACGTTAAATCAGGCGCTTCGTGGGAGGCAACCCATGTCTTTTTCCTTTTCTTTGTTTTTCTATTGTAGAGTAGGATTTTTGAGCTGATAATTTGTGAAGTGTTGCAGGGATTATGTTGAACCAATGCAGGGAAGAAGTACAAAAAAATTATCAGTCCATGGAAAAAACAGTGCGGTCCACGTGGGCTTGAGCAGCTGAGAGTTCATTCTCAGAAAATTCAATGCGGTCTGCGTCCCTTTCTGTACGGTCCGCGTGTGAAAACTTAAAATTGCATGCTCTCTGATAAAATTCCTACGCGACCGCGGTCCAAAACAGTATGGTCCACGTGGGAAAAGCTGAAATCACCAAGTCTCTGATAACTTCCATGCGGCCGCGGTCCAAAACAGTGCGGTCCGCGTGGGCTGAGCAGTCAAATGTGAAGGAAGGAAAACCAGCGCGGACCGCGACCATTTTCATGCGGCCGCGCTGGTAGGTAAGTTGTGAGTCCCCAGGGCTTTTCTATAAATAGAAGTCTTGGGCCTCATTTGAACCTTTTCGCAAATTTTCATGTGGAGTTGTAATTTTCACTGTATATCCGCATCTCCTGCTCATTTAGTTGAATTCTCATTAATCCCTGGTAACAACTCTTATTTATTTCATTCATAGCCTAATTTTTGTTTCTTTTAAACACTCTCTACTAGTATAACTTCTTACTTTCGTCCTTTTTTCTTTTAGTTAACTGTTAGTTTAGATTTTTGTTGTTTTGGTTAAATCATGGGGCATAAATTCGTGTTAATTAATTGAGTAGGGACACTTAGGACTCAAATTGTGAACAAAAATGGGACTTAATGGAAAAATATCCCAGCTCAGTTATATTTGCCCTACGCGTCCGCGCAACATTTTTGCGCGGTCCGCGTGGCCCCTTGGGTGCAATGGTGAGCCTTCTCAGTGCAGTCCGCGTGCCAATTGTGTGCGGTCCGCGTGAGCCCAGCACAGCCGCGGTCCAAAATAGTGCGGACCGCGTGTGAAGAGTTCAGAGAGGTCAACATTTTGGTATTTCACCTGCGCGGATCGCGTACCATTTTTGTGCGGTCCGCACTGAACCAACGCGACCGCGTACCATTTATGTGTGGACCGCATCGGTTTATCCAAAAAGGTATATGTTGGTTCCAGTATACTGCACGGACCGCGTGCCTTTTGGTGCGGTCCGTGCCCCTCTGCCTGTGTAACTATGTCTACACTCTTTTCATTTAACTAAACTGTCTACTTCACCTTATGTGCTTCTACTAACAATGTTAGACATGTATTCCTTGCAGACAATGGTTCAAAAACGAATGGCTAAAAAACAAGCGGCCAAAGAAATACAACCCGGGGGAGGTGGTTCCTCCCGAGGAGGGAAAAGCAAGCGGATTGTGAAACTCACTCCTCAAACCAGAGAATTGATCAAGAAAACCTGGAAGATAATCCGGAAAGCTGATAGAGCTGCATCTCATTCCACAGGGAGTGAGTATGCACCTTCATGGAGCATTACCTCGGAGTCTGCCCCCACCCACATGTCCACTTCATTTTAGCTCCGTGATTCTCCTTCCCCGGATCATGATAATGTAGCCTCCTCCAAGAAGCCTATTAATGTCATCTCGGACTCGTCTGATGAGTCCGTAGCAAGAGAAGAAGAGCAATACTCCACATCTCCCACAGCTTCATTATCAAGGGAGAGTGGAGGATATGCTGAGGGAGGTGAGCCACAGGTCGGGGGGATTAAGCGTACTGGAAAACCGGAGGCATGGGCAGACATGTTTGTTAGTGAGGTTGCTTTCCACAGATTCAGGGAATGGTGTCCCAAGAGAAAGTTGATACCGGAAAGGCGGTTCATAGATGCCGATCTTGTCCCACTCAATCCTCATGTGAAAGCACAATTCCCCACCAGAGAGGGTTGGGGATTCTTCAAAGAGCGAGTTGAATTTGCAAACGAGCACATGGTGAAGGAGTTTTATTGCAATGTCCACCACATAGTTCGGGACTCCAAAGCAACAAAAGTGAGGGACAAGATCATGCTATTTGATGGGAAGTCGCTAAATGACTTCTTGGGGTTCGAAGAAGAGGATGAGTCTCAGTATCTTGAGAAGCTGACAATGAAAGAGGAAGTTCGTCCGTGGTTGGCCGAGCATTTAGCAGCTCCAGGTATAGTCCCTGTGTGGTTGAAGGAACAGGAAAAGATCCTGAGGAACACCCTAAACTTTGAAGCCAAGGGGTGGTTGACCTTCGTGTTTACTCGACTTGTCCCGTCTACACACGATCACTCCGTTCCCCTTCCTTGGGCTGTCTTTGTAGCATCTATCATGGCGGGTTTCCTTCTGAATGTGGGTAACATAATGTCAAGAGTGATTTCTCAAGTCGGGAACGAAACAAAAACAAACTACCCCTTTCCGAACACACTCTCCCTTTACTTCAGAGAGTTGAAAGTGAAGAAGAAAAGATATGATGTTACGGTACCTACAGTGGCCCCCTACTCGTGGTATGATCAGTTGGGTCCGGACAACCCAAAGAGAAGCAAAAAGACTCAAGCTTCTACCTCCTCCGCACCTGGCCAGTCTGAAGAGCCAGTTGCTACTGAGCAGCCCCCTGAGCCTACTACTGATGAGGCACTGCCCCAGGTCCTTCCTCCATAGCTGGTCCATCTGTCGCAGTTGATCCGGTGATTCCTTCATCAAAGACTCACCGGTTCACTGCCAACCAGCTCACACACTCTCTTGCCAGTTTGAACAACTGGATGTCCGTTGCGACATCCAAGTTGTCTACTTTGACCACTGTTGTGCAGGCATAGGGAGCACCAGCTACTGTTGAGATTTCTTCCGCCATTGACGATGCATTGAAGAAGATCCTGGCCAACCAGGAAAAGATGATGGCGATGCAGGATGCCTTGACTAAGGCGGTTGGGGCCTATGGCAAAGCATTGGAGAAATTGGCTCGGGAGCACAAAAAGCTGAGGAAGCAGAAAGCTTCCAAGGAGTCAGTTACACAGTTGAGAGTGGATGTGGACAAGCTGCTAGCAGATCAGATGCCACTCGACCTACTATTTGGAGATCCAGCTGGAGAGCCAGCAGCAATGCAGCCACAGGCAAAGGAGGATAGGCCAAGGAAGAAGAGAAAACTCTCTAGTATAGAGGGAATAGTGATCGAGGTGGCTCCAGTTCAGGTGGGCCTTTCTAGTACTGTTGATATTGAGCCCTCTTCAGTTCCACCAGTTGATGAGCTAGATCAGGAGTAGACATCTGTCTCAGCAGCACAGCAGTAGCAGGCTGGGGACCAGTTTGAGGTCCCTGCCGGTACAGAGGGCTCGGGAGCTACTGAGCAACACAGGGTGACTGATGAGGCTTGAGGGGCCGCTCTATATCCTTTGCTGATTTTTGATGTTTTATTTTGATAGTTAACATTGGGGACAATGCTAGCTTTTATTCGTGGGGGTGTGGCCCTACTATTTGGATTGACTGTTGGATTACTGTATATATTCTTTTACTTTCTTTTACTTTCTGCACATTCGTAGTTATAGATGGCTTGTATATAACTGTTCATTCTAGATGCTCTATGTATATATTAATTCCCCCTAGTTGTATATTCTACTCCCCTTTTGTACATATTCATTCGGTTTTCATTTTGGTTTTCTATTTTTCGTAAAAAAAAATTCGTTTTAGTTGCAAAGTCAGGCTCGTAGCCTTTTTGTTTTGTTTTGGCATTTGCAATAAGCCCTTGGTTTTATTAATGCCACGGTTCTTTCCAAGGGTAGAGTGTTGTGCGAACCAGGTGGCTCTTCCCAATGATAGATGGCGTGACAACTTTCTTAAGGGTTTGAGTCCGTTTTTGATTTTTCTTTTTTGATTTTCAAGTTTTTGTAGTTAGCACATTTTCCTTTGATCCTATGGTAAAAGACATTATGTTGTGTTTAGGATGGTGAAAGTTGTGGCCTTGAGACTCTTGTGTTGACCAAACAATCATCATGTGGTCATTTTGGGCCATTGTGCGCTTGAATCATACCTAAGGTCGTTGTGGGTCCTCGACTCCATCTTAGGCAATCCTTGAGTGTGTGTTGTGAGAATTCGAATCGTGAGCCCAAGTGCCGAGCCGATGGTCTAGAACTTGCTCTGAATGTTTGTTGAGGCGAAATCATAGGTGGAACTTGACTTGAGACATGATTATAGGCTCTCCTTGATTCAAAATGCAAAATTTGAACAATTTCCATGGCCTACCAATGAAATAATCCCTAGTTCAACCCTTTTGAGCCTTAAACCTTTTTCGTTCATGAACCAAGCTACAAGCCTATACCCGTTCTTAACGAATCCCTCTTTTGGCACCCAAATCTTCCCTTGAGTAAATGGCAAATGTCTAAGTTGGGGGGAGAGACAAGAAAGGCATCAACGTGGTAAAAAGGCGCAAAAGCAAAAGAAAAGGAAGACAATGAAAAAGAGAAAAAAGACAAAAAAAAAAAGACAGAAATGAATAAGAACCAAAAAGGGAATCCAAGGACAACAAAAAAGTGAAAAAGGTGCGGAAAAGTGACAAAAAGGAGAAAGGGTTTGAATTGCAAAAGAAAGAGTGACAATGTCTCTCTAACCCCTTGAAAGAAGTGAATTACTCAATTGAGTCGAGAAAGTGTGCCAAAAATAAATCAAAAGAAGTGTTTGAGGGAAGATTGAACCCATTTGAACAAAAATACATCCTACCTTTACCCAAAGCCTTCACAATGACTCCTAAAAAGCCCTATATGATCTTGAGTTGAGGGAAGCCTACATTAGTGGATACTTACATAAGGGGCAAACATATGGTACTTAGAGCCGGACTTAGGGCCTTTTCTTTGTGAGAGATGAGAGAGAAGTCCATTCACTTCGATTTGTGTGCAAATACTCTAAATGGTGAGGTTAACTCAGGGAAAGTCGAGGATGTGTGAGTTTGGGTTCCACAATGACCAAAGAAATTGATAAAGGTTCCTTGATGAAATGTGTAAACTCTTGATGCACTTGTGTCACACTTGATCCACAAGTTTTCAAAGTTTAAATGTGTTAATGATGCATTCGCATTGAGGGCAATTGTTAGTCCCAATTGATGCTTGTTGAGGTTACTTTAGGATAAACAGGAATTACTTGGGTGTTTTCCATTGAGTGATAGGTCTCATTTTATTTGCTTGAGGACAAGCAAAGGTTTAAGTTTGGGGGAGTTGATAACTGTGATTTCTACATGTTTTATACCCATTCTTACCTGAGCTTTGTGCATTAATTGCCATATATTAGTCCCAAAATGCTTACAAATTACACTTGATTGCAGGTTTGAGCGACAAGATGATAAATATCAAAGATCGGCTCAAAAAGGAGTGAAATCTGCCAAGTGTCAAAAGACAACTGAAGTGGGGAACAAGATGACCTGCGCGGACCGCACTGATTTGGTGTGCGGCCACGCAGGAGAGTTCAGAGGCTGGAACATAACAAGATGACCTGCGCGGACCGCACTGATTTGGTGTGCGGCCGTGCAGGAGAGTTCAGAGACCTTGCAAGTTTGAAGTCAAGCCACGCGGTCCGCACTGATGGAAGTTCAGAGACCCAGAAAATCAAGGCAAAAGCCCACGCGGACGCACATCAAATCAGTGCGGTCCGCGTGGGTAAAAGTTTAGAGAGTTGAGTTTTGGGCAAAATCTACTACGTGGCCGCATCCCATTTCTACGTGGTCCGCGCGTCTTAGCCTATGCGGCCACGTGACATATCTGTGTGGTCCGCATACCTCAGTTCCAGAAGCAAGATTTGAAGACTTATTGCCCTCCGCGGCCGCGTGACATTTGTATGCGGTCCGCGCTAGACCCTCAGGGGTATTTTTATCCAGTTTTTTCCTGTGTAGTATAAATAGAATATTTTACTTTTTAGCAGAAGTTTTTTAGTTCTGTTTTTGGGCGGATAGTAGCTGATCTCGTGAGACTTATATTTTGGCCTATCTTGGGCATTTTTAGCTTAGTTTCATCATAGGTTATTGTAGTTTAACATTAGCAATTAATTAATATGGTTGTTTCATCTTCTATTTCTTCAATTTCTATTTCTATTATGGCTAGCTAAACCCATTAGCTAGGGTTGTGGCTCAACCCTATTGTGGGTAATTAATGGGTGTGATTGTTTAGTGCATGAATGATGTTGGGTATTTGTTATTTGGATTAATCTTATGTTTTCATTAAGATTTGGTAGTTGCAAGCACTAAGTCTAGCTTAGTGAGTCTTGACTCCTCTTGAGAAAGAGAGTCTAAAACCCCAAGATTAATTCCAACAAGGAATTGGGATGGACTCATGAGAATGGTAGTCCTAATTAACGGGTTAAACCTCGAGAGAGTAATTACCCAATTTGAACCATAAGTTGATTGGGCAAATTGGCCTACCCAATTGGTCTCGAGAGAGTCAATTAGGCAAAATCACTCTCTCTACCGAGAGGTGTGAGAGTGGGTGCAAAAATGCAACGGTTATAGCATAAGTCCCATATTCATCATTCTTGCATTAGGAATCTCTACCCGTTAGTTGACCACCTAGGTACATGCCACGACCCTAGTGCCTTTCTCTATATTGCATACAACTTAGAATTAATATCTTAGCATAACTTAGCTTTAAATTTGTAGTTGATATATTGAGTTGATAATCAAAAGAAAACCAAAAATGATTAGAAGATCAATTAGGAGCTAAAACATAGTCCTAGACCATACAAATACTCAACTCCAAATTGAAGCTCCCTGTAGAAAATTGACCCCGATACCGCTATTGGGTAAAAGTATTAACACCCACTTTTCCTTAGGTTGAGTCCGCTGTGATCAGATACCAGGGAGAGGCAGTGAAAATTTTCGGCCAGGATTTTATTGATAAATAAGGGTGAATGGACACTTGATACATCAGGAGCTAGTGGCGAGAGGTAAGTTAAGACAAAGGATATATCCCAAGAGAGATTATGCAGAATATATATATGAGAATGGACCAACGAGTAATTAGTAGTTGATCAGGAAGAGCCCAGTTATGGATAGACAAGAGGTCACAAATAAATCAACAGATCATGCAAGATAAATGTAGTGAACTGCAACATAGGGAATTTAGTCTCGCAGATACGAGATCGCAATCATCTAAAAATTTTCAGATAGGAGTTAAGGCAGCTAAAAGTACCATTTAAATTTTATGAAAATAAGAGAGAGTGCCACTAAGGAGACAATCAAAATTCGAGCTTAGAAGTAACCCTGCGAGCACAAAGGCACGAGGTTATGTAACTAAGGATAATTATAGGCGATTAAAAACAACAAAAATTTCCTTTGGGTGTACGATATAACAAGCTCGCAACTTTATAAGAGCCAAAAGGTCTCTCTAAGTACTACAACGAAAGACTAGGTAAGGAATAAGGAAGAAAGTTTCCACCTAATCATAATGAGCTAAAGAGTAAATGAGCTTGTAACAACACTCTCACTACAATATTGTATACACTCCATAAGAAAGTGGCACCTATCGTGGCTAATGAATGGGAAAAAAAATCAAAGGTGATGTTTGCGATCATATGAGGTACATGAAATTACAATATTCATGGGCAATAAGACAAGCTAAGTATTCATGCAACAAGTGATAGAACGACCAGGAAAAGTAATTGCTGACATTTAAGGACAATTGAGAAGGCACGAAAGGAAATTTATGGTGATAGAAAGTTAAAGGAAGGTTGCGAGTAGTATAAATAGATAGGTATAGGTTGTAAGGTAAAGTATCATAAAGCAATAAGGTTTTAGGTAGATAGGAGCAAAGATATGAAAAGGTGAGTGAGAAGGTGACGAGAATATGTAAGTCCTCAGGATTAAACCCATCAAAACAAGGGAGCTGATGATTTCCATATGTAATAAAAAGCTCGGTACAGCCTGAATGAACACAGAGGAGTCTAAGACTAGGTGCATTTAGAAGAGATGAAATTATGCCCCGATAGTAGAATAAGGGTGTAATTGTGATATATAAGAGGATGACATTTAGTCCTTTGATTGAGGAATAATTTAAAGAAAAGGGATTTTATGAATTGCATGGGATTGGAATACCCCCATAAGATGAATTATGTTAGGATGCTATGTTCTCTGGCAACAGGGGTCTAAACTAAGCTTGTAATTTCTGTATTGGGAAAAAACTGAATTTATATTGAAGGTGACGTGACATGACACGAGGACTGGTCAAAATAGTCAAAGCATGATGATCAGTTAAGAGGCACTAGTGACAACAGATACGGGAAAAGGAAAGCTGAATAGGCACGAGAGGCAATTCGAATAGTACAAGCTTCGTACCTATTTAGACCATTTAAAGCCCAGAGATCAGAAGACATTGAAGACATGGATATGATGACAAAAAGGAATCCAAATTCAATATTAAATACCCAATACGTTAGAGAATTGGTATTAAATAGGAATGATTGTGTAACGTCTTATTTAATGTCATTTATTGCTCATAATTGTCTTATTAAGGCTAAGGTATTACTCCTTTATTTAGTAAAAGGAGGAGGTCAGGTCATTTGTAAAGACAGAGGATACTATCAACATTACATTAAAATATAAACTTATCTACTGCTTATTTGTCATTCTCAAAAAAGTCTATTATCTCTTTTTCGTCTCCTGATTATCAGTAGCCCGAATTTCTATTTATTTTTAGCTTTGAACAAAGAATCATCTTTTATCGTCCCTAGGTGGATCAGGCAAATCACTTCAGATGTTCCCAAATGAGACGTGAGCCCTAGTGACAATGTATTACGTAAGAGGTTTCAAGTTATCAGTGGTAGATTATGGATCAACATTAAGGTGAATCACCAATGGATGGATAAAAGTTGCAAAGTATGAGATGAGATTAGACTGTCATTATTAAGATCAATAGTAATGAGGAAGCATTAAAGAACTTAGATTTATACATATAGGACAAGCATCGAAAGAGTAACCCGGAGCTAGGTGGCAGACCTCGGTAATAATAAACTAAATTAAGAGTTAGGATATAGTATGACCTACCTAGATGTAGCAAAACTATAAGTATAAATAACCGAGTCTATGAAGCAAGGTATAACAATAGTCGTAAGTTCGACAAAGTACCAAGCGAAGAACTTTAGTACACCTATTGATGCCTAGAGGGACATCTTGTCATAGTTTTGCATATGTTCACAAAGTGAGGCCTAGAGAATGGCTAAAAGCTGGAGGAAAAAAGAGAGAAGAGTCGTATAGGCACACATCTAAGTACACGGTTGTACATGATGCATGACAGAAGGTAACAATAGTTACGAGATTGGAAGAATTCCGACCACAGGTCGTGGTATAAGAAAGAGGCCTAAAGGGGGGAATACCATGGCTTTTGGATTTATTTACAGAACAGTTTCCTAGATGTCAAGGACAATACTAAAGTATTCGTAAGAGCTACAGGTTATGAGACTGAAAAATGCATCAGTCAACATTCGAGGACGAATGTTCCAAAGGGGGGAATGATGTTATATCCCATGTTTTCATACGTAAAAGTACGTCGTAAGCTAATTGATGTAAGCTCGGAAGTGAGATCGTTTTTGAAAGTACATAATGTAAGTTCATCATGTTATCTTGGAGGTTACAAATCTTTAAGATCATGAATAACAAGTACAAAAAGGGTTGGAAAGCTTAGACGCTAAACAAATTGAAGAAAATAAGTTTCGTCGAAAGTCGACAAGTTTGGAATGTTATAACATATACTTTTGGGGTGAGACTAGGGTGATTAACATGATGAGGAGGTTACGTTATGAGTTATTTTAGTCGTATGATAGTTGTGTGTTATGTTTTATGTCAAGGGAGTTGTGGAACAAAAGTTGGCAAAGGTTATCACAAGTTGCATTCATAATGTGATGAAAATTAGGTCAAATATAGTTGCACTTTTATCCCAATATACTTGGAATAAAGGTATGATCTACATATAAAATTGAATATCTAAGAGTCTAGTTTCTAACGCATTAAACCGTTTGTCAATACGATATCGGAGTAGAGAGATATTCGCATTTTCGTGAGACTGCGCCAAGCAGCTCCCTATGGGATCCACATAGGAGGTTTAGATATATGGATATATATAAGAAGACTCAACCCCATTTTAACTCATGCTTTTACAATGTATTCAGACCCTATACACCTAAAAATATGTTCTCAAGGTTCTCTCATGATCCAAGACCCAAACAAAGGTCAAACAACACAAATCAAGTGTGTCACACTACTAAGTTTCTTGTTCTTCTTGTTGTTGCTGATTTTTGGGGGCTTCCAGCTCGTGTGGAAGGTTGTTTTAAGTGGTTTAAGTTCTGTAAAATACTTCTCCATGGTTTTTATATCAAACCTAGGTTATTTCAAGTCTTGCAAATGGATTACACCATATTTCAACATCAAAAGTTAGTTCTAGTGAAGAACAACACCTCTTTGAGGTTGTGTTGTCATTAAGGATAGTGATGGGTTGTGTTTGGCTGGATTTTTACGTGGTTGCTGCTTTTTTAGGCATGTATAATACTCTACTGCATGCTCTTGAAGTTGTTTGTATGTTGGTTTCATTATTTGAGCAAGATACTACAAGATAATACTTAGATTAGCTTAAGTCACTTCTATGGTGTTGTATTAACGTTGAGGGATGTTATAAGCTAAATACAACTTGGATTTTAACTTGAAGCTACTGTAGGAGGTATGTATATTGTGTTCTTGTATGTGCCTAAGGTTATCTTGATGTTGATTAAGTTAAATGGATGGACTAGACATGAACTAGTGAATAAAGTTGCTAATCGAGGATAGTTGAAATTGTGGATTGTGTTCGTTGTTATAAATATATAGTATAAGGCTGGAATCATTGATTAATGACTTCATATCATGTTAATGATACTATTAAGGTGAATTAAGAAGTCTATAAGGTGTGACATGTGGTATACGGATTCCAATCGGAGCTTGCCGCTCGTCGTGAAGTAGTTATGACTTGTTGTTGCTATATGGTGTCTTGTTATTGATATTTATATATTGCTAAATTTATATGGTTGTTTTTTTTGTTGGTATATGGTATTGGAGGAGGCCCTTGTTACAGGGGAGATGCTTCCCAAATTTACATAAACAAGCTACTAGTTTAAGTTGCGGACTTAGCCTTTACTCAACACTGATTTTGAATCTACGTATGATATGGTAGATTGAGTTGAGTTGTTTGAAGAATAACTTGAAATGTATTAAGGACTCAAAGGAGTTAAGGTATGTTAAGGCACTTCCTTCTTTCTTTTGGCATGATCTAAAGTGAAATGAATACGCTATTTCATAATAGATCTACTCCTAGAAACTAAGGTTGCCTATGTTGTTATTTCCTTCTAATGTTATTCTAAGCAAGTATGTATGATCCTTGAATCCTATTGAGGTTCATATTAAGTGTATGGATGTCCATAATGTTGTTCGAAGGTGCAACGACCTTAAATCACTCCGAAAGGTTTGGAATGTGATTCCATAAGTCTAGCATGCATTATATATAGTATCTATTTTACTCTACCGAGCCGTGCTATAGTCGTCCAAGTACGACACCTATTGTGCAACCACTAATCAGTGGGTTTACCGAGCTCCACGTGGCCGGGTATGATTCTACCGAGCCTTATGATGGCCGGGTATGTTTTTACCAAGTCCTCTTTGAGGCCGGGTACGATATGATAATGACGATTCCCACAGAGGCGTATGTTTTTAAAAGTTTATGTATATATATGTATTATGCATTTCAAGTCAGTAGCCCCCAGAGGCACTCAAATATGACCGGTTGTATCTCCTTTATCTCTCTTTATATAACTGTTCTTGTTTATATTTTCCTGCCTTACATACTCGGTACTTTATTCGTATTGGCATCCCTTTTGCCTGGGGATATTGCGTTTCATGCCCGAAAGTCTCGATTGATAGGTTGACAATCCTCCAAGTAGGCTATTAGCTCAGCGGAAGGTGTTGGTGCACTCCAATTGCTCTGGAGTTGCCTATTTGGTCAGTATGCTTTGGATATGTATTTATTGGTATGGCGGGGCCCTGTCCCGACCTTTATGATTTTATGTACTCTTAGAGGCTTGTAGATAGATGTCAGGTGTATGGATACCTGTATGGCCTTGTCGTCCTATGTTTTGAGTTTACAAATGACCATGTCGGCCTTATAGGCCCGTATGTCACATGTATAAGTTTGTATATCATGTTGTGTCGTCATATGTTGAGTATTCCCTTATGTTTTATTCTTGTGATCTCATGATGGGGTTTGTGGCTCATTTACCCATGATAGTATGATAAGAAAGATATGTTAAGTTGGTACTTGATTGTGTAAGGCACCGGGTGCCCGTCGCGGTCCCTTCGGTTTGGGTCGTGACATATTTAAACTGTGCACTGCTGAGGGTCGAACGTCACGAATCATAGCTGCATCTATCTACTACTGAGGCATTCGACCCAATCCACAAATAGCAAATATTTTTAAAGAAAACACACTTCTTATTTACAGTCGAGAATTCTATTCAATCTTCACGTAAGTGAATTTAACCTTTTACTATTCTTTTATCAAATTCCAACATGACTTGTGCAATTAAACTAGCAAGTAAGGGCGTAAATATTTCAAATAAAGCATGATACATGTCCTAAACTACGTAGCCCCCACAAATAGAAGCACATAATAATTTAGTTCACCTATGGGGCTAATTCCCTCTTACAAGGTTAGAAAGGAGACTTACCTCGTCTCAAAGCCTACTTCCCGGTTTAAAAAGGTGCTCAAACCTCCAAATTTGATGCCAAACACCTCTAAACTAGTCAAACATTGCATAAATTAATCAATCTATGCTCAAAAATTCATATCCTCACTATTAAACTGATTATCCAACCCAAAATGCAAGATTCCTAAAATTCACTCTCAGACCCACATGCTCAGATTCTAGAAATATTCGAAGAAAGTCATAACCCATAACCGTAGGAACATAAATAAATAATTTTCACTAAGTTCCATAGTTATTTTCGGGGTAAAATCTCATTTTTATTGAACCCTAGGTTTTTCATCCAAACCCATGATTTTTACCAATTTTTATGTTAAAATCTACCCATAATCTATGTATTAAACTCACATTAAGTAGAAATTCACTTACCTCACAAAGCTAGGTCGAAATCATCTCCTTCAAAGCTCTTAAATCGCCCAAGAGTGGAAGAAAATGTGATAAAAATGGCCTAAGTCCGTATTAAATAAACCCCCACTGCCCAACGACTTTCGCACCTGCGGTGCCTTGGCCGTATCTGGGGTCTCGCACCTGCGGAAAAGACATCGCATGTGCGCATTCCCCTCACCTGGCCAGTCTACGCTTCTGTGGACAGAAGGGGCCGTTTTTGCGAGCCTAGCTGCACTTGCGACCACAGCTCTAGCACCTGCAGTCACGCAGGTGCGCCCAAATCTTCTGCATCTGCAGGTCTTGGGCTGCCCTTGATTTTTCACTTTTGCGGATGGTGGCTCGCACTTGCGAGCCCGCACCTGCGGCTGGCCAAGCGCAAATGCGATTATGATAGATCTGGGAGCTTTAGCTGTAGCTTCAAGCTCCCAACTTGGTCCGAGCCTCGTCGGATCGACACTCGAGGCCCCCAGGGCCTCGCCCGAACATACCCACAAGTCTGGAATCATAAAACGGAATCGCTCGAACTCTTGGAACGCCTGAAACAACATTAAAACTAAGAATCACACCCCAAACCAATTGAATCAAACTTATGAACTTCAAGTTCTTCGATTTGCTTCCAATAAGCCAAAACGTACTTAAACTACTCGGAATGACACCAAGTTTTGCGTGCAAGTCTTAAATGACATTACGGAACTATTCCTGGTTTCAAAATTCTATTTGGACCTCGATATCACTAAAATCCGCTCCAAATCAAATTTAAAGAACTTCTAAAACCTTCAAGAACCAACTTTCACTATTAAGCGCCAAAGCGCTCCCGGGTCATGGAAAATCCGATCCGAACATACACCCAGGTCCAAAATTCTCATAACAACATATTGGACTCGTCAAATCCCGATTTCGAGGTTGTTTACTCAAAATATTGACCAAAGTCAAACTTGCCCTTTTTAAGCCAACTTACGAAATCAAGTGTTCCGATTTCAACTCTAACTCTTCCAAATCCCTAACTAACCATCCCCGCAAATCATAAATCAGTAAAAGCATGTATGTGAAATCTTATCTAGGGAAACGGGGTTCTAAAAAGCAAAAAGACAGGTTGGGTTGTTACATCGGGTGACAATCTCTGAATCTCCTTAAATTATTGGGTCCATCACAAATGACCTAATGAATAATAGTCATTTCTTCGCTATGATTGTTCCTTATTTTTTGACAATTTAGGGCCATATAACAGAAATTGAGGAAGATTTTAAATTTTTCGTGTGTTAATGTCCATGTCATCTTCATGAATTCAGGTGAGGGGTTTAGCAGCTCCTAAGATTTTGTGGGCTTATTAGAAATGATCTAATGAACAATAGTCATAGCCTCGCCATGAGAGTTCATTACTTTTTGGCGTTTTAGAAAAATTGGAATTTAAGACGATTTCCAATTTTTCGTGTGCTAATGTCCATGAAATCTTCATGAATTCGGGCGACGGGCTCCGAATCGCCTAAATTTTTTTGGACCCATCAGAAAAAATCTAATGAATATAGTCTTCGCTTTTCCATGACTATTCTTCGTTTTTTGGTGTTTTATGGCTATTAGACAGAAATTTAGGACGATTTCTAATTTTTCGTGTGCTAATATGCACGACATTTTCATGAATCCGAATCGCCTAAACTTTTGTAGGCCCATTAGAAATGACCTAATGAATAATAATCATTGCTTCGCCATGACCGTTCCTTATTTTTTACGTTTTAGGGACATATAACGGGAATTTAGGACGATTTCTAATTTTTCGTGTGCTTATATCCATGCCATCTTCATGAATCTGGGCGACAGGCTCCGAATTTCCGAAAGTTTTGTGGGCATAGTAGAAACGATCTAATGAACAATGTTCATAGTTTCGCCATGACAGTTCCTCATTTTTTGGCGTTTTAGAAAAATAGGAATTCAAGATGATTTCCAATTTTTTGTGTGTGCTAATGTCCATGGAATCTTTGTGAATTCGGGCGACGAGCTGCGAATCACCTAAAATTTTGTGGACCCATTGAAACGACCTAACGAACAATATTCTTCTCTTAGCCATGTATGTTCTTCGTTTTTTTGGCGTTTTAGGGCCATTATAGAGGAATTCCATGATGATTTCTAATTTTTGTGTGCTAATATCCACGACATCTTCATGAATTCGGGCGACGAGCTCCGTATCGCCGAAACTTTTGTAGGCCCATCCGAAACGACCTAATGAACAGTAACCATTGCTTCGCCATGACCTTGCCATAAAATAGGAATTCAGGATGATTTTAAAATTTTCGTGTGCTAATGCCTAATGTCCACGCCATCTTCATGAATTCGGGCGACGGGCTACGGATCACCTAAAATTTTGTGGACCTATCAGAAATGATCTAATGAACAATATTCATAGTTTTGCCATGATTTTTCGTCGTGTTTTGGCATTTTAGGGCCATAAAATGGGAATTCAGGACGATTTCTAATTTTTCGTGTGCTAATGTCCACGACATCTTTATGAATTCGGGTGATGAGCTACGAATCGCCTAAAATTTTGTGGACTAATAAAAAACAACCTAATAAATAATAGTCTTCGCTTCGCCATAACTGTTCCTCATTTTTTTGGCGTTTTTGGGCCATTAAACAGAAATTCAGGACAATTTTCAATTTTTCGTGTTAGGCTTGTATGGAAAAGTGTTTTTCCTATTCGGCGGAGTGGGTATGCTACTATACGAGTTGTATATGTTGAGCGATATGGCACGACCGTCACAAGGATAGATGTGCATTAGATGGATGATTTGGATTGTGTTATGAATGGTGCCTCACGAACTGGTTAGAAGTTAAGTTGCGTATTGGTAAGTTGATATGGTGGATGGATGAGAATAAGCATTGTAAGCTCTCGTATAATGTAAATAAGTCTGAGAGCCAAAGTGGGGGAGCTTACGACCGACGTTTCGGATCATTCAGACAAGGGAAAGGAAGATGGTGGAAATTAAACCTACACGTATTCTATGTTAGACTTCCACTAATACCACTATGTTGTAGCCTTAATTAAGAAAAAATGATGTAGCCATTCTAACCCTCATATATGTTTATTCGATTCCATTTAAATAAAATTTTAAGAAAAAGGAAACTCTACTGCAGTCCACACACTGAGGTTTCCTAGAGCGAAAAAAATAACATTTATATGGTCGGGTCCTTCTCCAGACCTAACACATAACGAGAGCTTAGTACACCATGCTGCCCTTTTAAATGCTCTTGAATACATCCAACTAGTTTGGGATGAAGATGTTTGTCAGATTAATTGAATTGTTCTGGCTTAAGGTCCCCAAGAAGAGAAAACTAGTTAATATGAGAAACAAATTTTAGTTAATCATGGGCTGGTTTGGCTATACTGTATTCGAGTGACTGTTAACTTTATATAACTAGATGGTTTTTATTTCGAGTACATTAATTCTCTGCTACTCTTCCCCTCTTTAGATAAATCGTCAAACAAGCCAAAAATCCAAATTTACATCTGAAAGAACTACACAATTGTTGGAAAGAATGGCATTTCATATATACATTGGTGTATAGGAGCAAATGCAAACCAAGATTAATATTGTACAGTGTCTAGTCAATCTGTATAATCACAGAGAGCTAATTGTAACTGAGAGTCAACTGTATATTGCTTGACAAATGACCTTCTCCACCAAATTTCAAAAGCTCTTTGAATATTGGGACAGTCATCCCCTTTATTAAGAAATCGATCGAACCATTTAAGTAGTATGGTTTGTTGCTGAGCCAGTGGTAGTGTTAGAATAGTCTGGCCAAGTCCTTCCTCAACCAACTTCTTGTCAATTGATCTACCAGCCCTCTTCATCCACCCGAAATCTTCATATAAACTTTCCAGCCATGTCGATAACAGAGAATATCTAACCTCTTTAGGTACTAATAAATTTCCCCTACCAATTGCAACACAAAGTTGTGCAGTGATCTTGCTGATCTCGTGGCGATACATGGTGGGAATCTTGGAATGGAGAACAGAGAGTTCTTTTTGTTCTGCCCATAGGTTTACAAACTCATCTCCCATTTTCCTGTCAATTAGGATATCAACTAGCCACTGCAGATTGTCTGCTTCTCGAGCTATCTCACCCATTAGAACCCCTCGATCCTGTCTGTTATCATCCGCAGATGTAGCTTCAGACAAACAAAGTATTAGAGAAGTGAGGCATCTGTGACAAAGATGATACAGAGAATCCCTGGATATATCAAGGTTACTTTCACGACTGCTACTACTGCTAGCGTTTTCTCTTAGCAAACGAGATATCACTGTTTTCATCTCTTTGCGGGCTTTATCATCCTTGGCATGTAAAACGCCAGTGAGTAATCTCTGGAGAATGTCATCAGAACTTGGAGATGTTGATGGTTCAGCGACCACTCTTTGAAGCATATCAGCTGCTGAATCAGGAAGCTGAAGTTGACTGAGATGAGATACTACTTTTTCCTCTTCTTGTATGGTCCACGGAACAGCCTCCAGATACTCCAAACAAGCCAATACTCCATCATCAAACATAATTGCTGAAGATATCTGCGATAAAACATGATAAAGGAAAATATTAATATAGAAAACAAAAAAAGAAACTCAAAGTCCTAAGCTTGTTAGTGTACTTAAAACCTTGCCATACTAATCGCTAGAAAAAAATGAAGCTTGGTTTAGTATCTTCTAGGCATTCCGCTAGTTGCCAAGATATCTATTCGCACATTGCATTAATTTCTTTCACAATATTTAGCTCTACATTCTGATTCTCATTTACTGAAGGAGCAGCAAAAAGCAAAGAAGGGAAGGAGATGATTTCCGTAAGATTTACTCTACATCGGAATTAAATTTTCGCTTTTACCACAAGCTGGAAATGTAAAAGGATGGATTTCATAGGATTCAGTTCTGTTTCACAATTACAACCCCCTTCCCTCTTCAACCTTTCCTTCGGAGCCAAACAAGAGGCTGCTACTCTAACATTTGGTTCAGCTTCTAATGTTCTATATCAGCAGGCTGAATTACAACACCAGTCACTCGGTGTATTAGAAGAAGCATCTTTATCACCTCCCATACATGAAAGCTCTTTTTTCTTTCTCTCATTAAACAAAAAAATTGAATCTTGTTACAAGATTCAGAATTCCTTTATCTTCCTAAAAGATAGATAACTAACCAAACAAAGAGTCCAAGTTATAGAATTCAGGTGACCCAATCGATATCTATAGAAAAAATGTAATCTTAAAAACAACAAGATAGGTTACTTGCTACAACTGGTATAGTGTAAAAATTCCTTATCTAACAGTGTATATAACTTAAACTCCAACAGGAAAAAAGAATAATAGAACATACCTTAAGCAATCCGAGGACCTTGGAAACATCCTCGCCAATCAATTTCTTTTTCAAATCCTCGCAATACATAAGCACTAACGTCTCCACATAAACCTCCACGTCATCACAATCAAGAATCTCCACCGAATGTGACCCATTACTCTTAAGCTTCTCAGCAAAAAACCTACTCCGTCCTATAAGCACGCGCCGGTGAACATCCATTGAAACCTTAAACCCATCACGCGCCGCTACCGTCAGCCTGACGTCACCCACACGTGGGAACGGTGCATCAGCCAAAACCTTAGAAACTCTCTCGTGTGCTTTATGACGCGATTCGAAAAGCGAGTGTTTGGACTCCCGGGTCTGTTCCTCCGACATCATTTCGAAAAGGGTCGGGCTTGGGTTGCTGGGTCGGGTCGGAATTTGGGTAGGGGAAGTTGGACTGAAGACACGCGGCGGGGAAGGTGAAGGTGAGGGGGAGATATAGGGGTTGGAAATGAAGCCTTGTTTAATCATAGTAGAGACTAAGTGGTTCTTGGATTTGCTGGTGGTACAGTTATTAGGGGAAGCAGCCATTTGAAGGAGCTAAATTTTGAGCTTTTTTTAATGGGGTTTTACGATTTTGCGAATTGAGCTTAAAGGGAGAAGTAATGAAGAAGTCAAGATTGATATAGCCGACCCAACATATTTGAGATTGAGACGGAGTTGTTATTGTTGTTGGTTTTACAAGTTTTGTGAGTGTGAGAGTTATTTTGAGAGAATTAAAGAAGAGGAAGAAGTTGAAGATAGAGAGCTCCAATGGCGGATTTTGGGAAAGGGGGAAGAGAGGGGTGTTGGATCTGAAGTTGGTAGGGTGACAGAGTGTATAGGGAAGTGACAGAGTAAAAGTAGTTAATTATTTTTGGGATAGAATATAAAACTATAATAACTGCTTCTCAAAAAGTGGGGTTTTCTTTTAATCATATGTTAGAATAGGATCCGTTTCAATTTAGGCACCTAACTTATGATTGAGACACCTAACTTATGGAATTTTTTTTGAAACTTGTTATCTTAAAAGTTGAAAGAGAAATTTTTTTAAGCGTAAAATCAGTAAAAGAAAAAATTTAAAGTTAAATTATTTTTGATTATTAAAATATATCATTATTTTTTAAATGGAAGAAAAAAAATTATTAAGTGGAGAATCAAATCATAACCAACAAAGCGAAAGTTTAACGATTTTGGTTGTGAAAAATTATACTTTTTTAAAAAAATTACTTTAACATTTTTTTTTATTTTGATAAAGGAACGACCCATCTTAACCTCAAGCTTCAAGGGACTTAGCTTGAGGATACTAATCTCTTCTAGCAAAATCTGTATGCACGAAACCGACCTACGTACATATACATATAGAAGAAAGAAATTATAGGAGAGAAAATCAAAGAAGAAATAAAATTTACTTTCAAAGTGTAAGATATGCATCGATTCATTAAGGGGCATAACGATGCCCTCTCCTGGCACCATTTTCAGACCTAACAACAAACGAGCATGCCAAGAAGTAGAAAAAATTGATATTATTAGTATTTTAGATTTTAATTGAAATATTGATATGAAGTTAAGAATTGAAGTTATTATGACGGAGAATAGCTCCATGCATTATTACTAAAATAGGGAAGTCATACTCCGTTATTTGATGGAACGTTTTTTTCAATAAAATATTTTCTCGCAGTTATACATCAGCTTATATTTTAAAAATATCTTTTATCGTACAAAATATAAAGTCAATAAATACGTAATGTGTAATTTTTACATACTTTTTATCACTTAATAGACAATCTTATATTTATCACTTATTTACTATAAATTGTGAGGAATTAACATAGAATACAATATTTTTTAGACTTATTTAAATTTTCTACAACTACTTTCATAAAATTACATATACTACAAAGATCTTTCTATCGAGATTCTCTCTCACCAAAAAAAATCTCTCTCACCTAAAATATCTCTCTCATCTAGGGCATCTAAATATTTCATCCCATTTTATGTCATAGACATAAGAAACCTATGACAAATAAATCGCAAAAATGCTAAGCGAAGCGAAGTTTCTCAAAGAAAGACACAAATCAAACCTTGGACTTTTGTATAACTAAAGGATCCACATTACTAGTCTGCCAATCGACAGTGAAGAGTGCCAACATATCGTGTCCCTTATATCTGAAAATGTGAAGTGATTTTGGTTACTCACAAATTTATAAATTTGTTTGTTTTTCTCGATTCTCAAGGTAAAAAATATTCGGACAATATAATGAAAACAAATTTCCTCTTCTATGCTCAACTACTCCCTCTTATTCTAATGGAAAATTTTATTGTATGAGGTAACTTTTTTGTCTCATAATTTTATGGACTCAAGTTTCTGTGGATCCAGAAGTGTAAGATTGGAGTCCACAAATTTATTATATGGTACATACATATAATAAATTCAATATATATTATAGATATACTAATAATATATGTCACACCTCCTTTTTCCGTCCCCGCGAGGGGTGAAGAAGTTTTTCCAATTAAAGGACAATCGAAACGAGATTTATTTATTTTTTCAGAGTCGCCACTTGGGAGATTTAAGGTGTCCTAAGTCACCAATTTAATCCCGTATCGAGGAAAATATTCGACTTTCCAAATGAAGTCTGCGAACCAGAAATTCTAAGTAAGGCATTCTGTTGACCCGAGGGAAGGTGTTAGGCACCCTCGAATCTCGTGGTTCTAGCATGGTCGCTTAAACTGTTGTAATGGTTAAAATATCTGATTTTAATACATGTTCAAAAATTATAGTGCAATTTCAACTTTTAACCGCCTTATTGTTATTATTATTTTATAGAGAATTGCAACATCGTGAAAATGTATCTCGAACCACGTCACATCAATATACCCGTGGTTATCGACATATTCCGACTCTGTTGAGATTTTGATTTGGGTCACATAAATGTGCACCGAGTTTTAAGAAAATTAAATTATTAAAGGTGCGCCTAAAGCGACTAGCGTATCACTTACTTTGGGTAGGGCCGTGAAAGTTTGCTAAACGGTCCATTCCGAAGTCTAAACAATTTTTATAGTAAATATTTACTGAGGGCCCCGCAATTTGTGATTTACTATAGCGAGGCACACCTCCATTTTTTTTTATTCTAAAAGGATCGTCCTATAGTAACTATGTTTTTCTATTTCCGTCCGTCTCTAAAATAAAATAAGAAAAAGTACCTAATTTATTTACATGCTTGCGGGTTATTAGTTAAGATCCGTATACGATTTGTTAATTCTGAAAATGATGCAATAAGGGCGATCTGTTTGCCATTTATTGGGCCCAAGTCCAACGTATATGAGGTAAAACTGGACCCGGGTCATCCTTAATCCAATAGGGCTAGTTAATGGTTTCTACACATTCATAGCTTGTAAAAAATGGTATCATCTTATTAACAAGTTTCTTCAAATTTAAAGTGGCGTTCTACTGGAATGTAAGAACTTGGAAATCGTATTAATATTTTTTTTAAACCATTTACATGCATTAAATTAACTATTTGTATCTAATTAAACAATGTCCCTATCAATTTCCGAAACAGGCCATTAGTTCCATGAGATAACTATTGAATGTTTGATAATAATCTAAATGGCCTAACATGCTTTTGATATATGCTATCTAACAGATAATACTGAAGTAACAGAACAAGAGTTACTATATCATCAATCTTTTTAACTAAACATACATGGGCAGTTTTCTTACTAAACTATTGCAAAAAGGCATGTCCAGTTATGCATAAATAAACACTTACATGATTCTAATGAAAAAGGTATTCTAATATGTATACAAATAAATAAACAACTATAATGAATTTAAAACTTCAACTCTTCACTTCTTTGTATTCATGCTTCAAGTTTTAACCTACAAGAACCAGTGTATCAATTTGTGTACCTGGTATTTGAAAAACAAAGAGAAGAAGAGGAGGATCAGTGCAGAAAGCAGCAGTAGCATACACAACAACACAACAGTACAACAACAACCAGTAAGTCCAGGAAATACTAAAACTGAAAACCAGCAGTACCAAAATGAAACACAGACAGATGCAAGGACACAGTCTTCTGATTTGTTAAACACTCAAGAAAAGCAGCCTGAAACTCTTAATGTAAAAGTTCAGCCTTAACACTCTAACTCTTAGTGCAAAAGTTCTGATTTTTACTTTCTAAATTTTTCCTTTCTTTTCCAGTATTTTTTTTCCAGATTTTTTCTCTCTTTTCTAGTCTGCCCCCTTAAAATCAGTGAGCAACCCCTTTTTATATAAATCTGCCCCCCGCCCTTTCCAGATTAGTGCCCGACCCCTTTTTTCTTTTCAAAAACAGATTTCTCCACTCAAATGGCACTAAGTCTGCATTTTCAATTAATCAAACTCCCTATTTCTTGTTGTCCCCCACTAATGTATTAATTAATAACCCCATTAACAAAGCACTAATACTAAAATAAGAACTTAACTGTTTTAATCCCAAATTGCCCCTGAAAGCCCTTAATATTACTGCCCTTTTAACACAAACACTACTGCATTACAACCTTTTAAATCTGAAATATATTTTCATCTTTAACAAAGATTTGAAAATTAAAACTGACTTTCAACTGTAACCAAACTTATTTCTGATTACTGAAGGATTAAGATTAGAAATTAATTGGAACAAATGAACTTGGAATTAAATCAATCTAGACTTAATCACAACATAGAACTTAACAAAATCCTTAAAACTGAAACTGAAATAATTAATCAATATGCACATGAATGCAAACATCAGGAATGCAAGTTCATTGTCATTAGGATGACAATGTCCTGAAACCAAATGGCCACGGATCAAATATACACAACAACGTTTGACAAACTTTCTGTTTTAACAAACAAGAGTGCATTAATTGACGAGAACTAATTTAACTGACTACCTAAAACAAACGATAACAGTCAATACAAAATAAACAAACAGGCTGTTTCAATCAACAATAACAGAAACATGGACTTATAATAAAATAACTAATCGACGAACTTAATTAAATCGATTACACACATTGTAACTCATAGCAATTACAACAAACAGAAACAATGCTAGAATTTGATCGAATAAACGGGTCTAGTGGATATGATACAGAATTAAGTAAAAAAAATAGGAAGATTATACAGATTACTACAACAGGCAATAATACATACATAGAGTACAAAAGAAAAACAGGGAAAATACCTCTGAATCTTCAAACCCAAAATATGTCCTAATCTTGAATCGGTTTGAACCTTATTGAGGTCGAACGGACCTGAATCGAAGTATTCTAAATTGAGAATACTTTGATTAAGGTCCATTAGACCCCAAACCTTCATTTAATCGGACAAATTCCATGATTTGGAATTTTAGGGTTCCATTTTTTCTCGGATTTAGGGTTTGATCATTTCTGGGCAGATTTGAAGGGAATCAAGAGTGGTTTAGGGGTGAAGGAAGCTTGGGGGTCACCTAGTATGAATCTAAAACAAATCTGGCAAGTTCATGTTCGGCTTGAACCTTCAAAAGAAGATTCGAGGAGTTTTAGGAAGATTCGAAACAAACGATTGTTAGATCCATGGTGAGGGTGGTCAGGAGAAGCTATGGTGTTGATTTGGAAGCCATCGGAGAAAGTTGGGTTTTCAGACCAAACTTTGATCGAAGATTCGAGATGTTGGGGCCTGATTCGAAGGATATAGGCTACAGATTTGAAAAGGGGAGGTCGAGGGGAAGCTATGGTGTAAAGATGGGGTCGTTTGGACCACCGGAACCGCCGTGAGGCGATTTCCAGTGGGCGGTGCACGGTGGTTGACGGTGGGGTTATGCTTGGTATCTGAAGGAGACGATGAACAGGGAAAGGAGGGGGTGTTTGGTTTGAGGGGGCTGGGGTAGAAGATTAAGCTTATATAGGGGAGGGGTGGATGGATCCTGGCCGTTGGATCAGGTGAGATTGATGGCCAGGATCTCTTCACTTAAGGGAACAGTGCCGTTTTGGTTTAGTGGGGATTGGGTCGGTCTCAGATGGGGATGGGTCGGGTCAGGAGGGAAAGCCTGGGAGCCATTGGATCAACAACGATGAATGGTCCTGATCAAATACAGCCATATGGCGTCGTTTGGTTTAACAAGAGAATTGAACTGAACCGTTAGATTGTCTTGATCGACGGTCCAGATGGAAAGTGCCAATACGGCGTCGTTTGGATTGGCTGCATGTGGACTGGATTTGGCCGGGTATAGAGAAAGTTTTGGGCCTGATTTTTGGTTTAAAGTTTTTTTTGGCCCAGATCTGATTGGCCCTATGTGTTTAATTCTTTTCATTTTCTTCTTTTAATTAACACTTTAACAAAAATTCTAAAAATAAAAATAAAAAATGTAAAACCAAAATCAAACTACAAAATATTAACTCTTATCAACAATTATCACACAAGTAAAAATATTTAAAAAATAAAATCACACGATGGCACACTTTAAATGCATATTTTCTTCTTTTATCCTTTTATATAAACCAGTGATTAATTAATTATGAAAATGCACATGTACCTATATTACTATTTTTCTGTATTTTTCTTTAATTAGAATAAAATAAACATGTACAGATAAAATGCCACGAAAAATTCAAAATCGTATACAAAGAAAAATTATTTATGATTTCTTTTGGAGTAATTCTTGTGAGGCAAAAATCATGTGCTCACAGCTGCCCCTCTTTGTCCGAAAACATGAAGAATTTTCGTACAAAGATAAAGTGAGCGGATACGAGCGATTTTTGCCCGTTGGAATACTCCGTGTGAAGCATTTTTTTGAAAAAGTTTTAACCGAACATTTGCTTCAAAGGTTTCCTACATATCTCTGGCTAGACGGGAATCAGGTTAATGTAGTTCGGGAAGTTTTGGTAGCTGGGACTACCATGGAACTGCTTTTTGTTGTTATTGCTGTTGCTACTGCCTCCCGATCTCCTTATTACACCGTGCCAAAAGAAAATAAGAAGCTAGACTAAGCTAGGAATTACAAAATCTTATCTGTCTTCCTCTTGCTCTGGTTGCCTCGCTCTTGTCGGCTTGTGTTTCCTCCGGTGCCTTTCTTTCGAAAACTGCTGAGGACGACACTGGCCTTTTGCCTTTTTGAGCATAAGTTTTATTATTCCGTTCTGTCTGCTGGGGACACTGCTTCCTACATTAAAGCTTGTTATGCTGGGGATCTTTGTTGTACTCCTCCTGTTACTGACTTCTGTTTGATCTTGAAATGTACTCCTCTGTTCTGCAGGCGGGCTCCTGACTTCAACATCTTCCTCAAAATTTTAACACCTCCATTCTCCAGGCGGGCTCCTGACTTCTTCAACTTCCCAAAATAATCCATCCTCCATTCTCTAGGCGGGCTCCTGACTTCAATAACTTCTTAAATTCTAACACCTCCATTCTCCAGGCGGGCTCCTGACTTCTTCAATTTTCTCAAAATTTTATCACCTCCATTCTCCAGGCGGGCTCCTGACTTCTTCAACTTCCTCAAAATTTTAACACCTCCATTCTCCAGGCGGGCTCCTGACTTCTTCGACTTAAATATAACGACCTCCGTTCTACAGGCGGGCTCTTGACTTCAACAACTTCCTCAAAATTTTAACACCTCCATTCTCCAGGCGGGCTCCTGACTTCAACAACTTTATCAAAATAATTCAGCCTCCATTTTTCAGGCGGGCTCCTAACTTCAACAACAACTCCGAAAAATAACACCTCCATTCTCCAGGCGGGCTCCTGACTCCAACTTAAAATATAACAACCTTCGTTCTACAGGCGGGCTCCTGACTTCAACAACTGCTCAAAATAATTCAGCCTCCATTCTCTAGGCGGGCTCCTGACTTCAATAACTTCTTAAATTCTAACACCTCCATTCTCCAGGCGGGCTCCTGACTTCAACAACTTTCTCAAAATAATTCAGCCTCCATTCTCCAGACGGGCTCCTGACTTCTTCAACTGCTTCCTTCAAAATTGGTGTTTTATTCCTCTGAAAATTGCTGGGGATAACACCAATATTTTATTTCATCAATGTGTCATTTTCCTTCTTCAAAGACTATTTCCTTTAAAGCTGGTGCTTTCACTTCCCTGAAACCTGCCGGGAATAACACTGCTGGGGAATTATCTTTCTCCTTTTAACAATGGTGGGGATGATACTGATTATCTTGCTTCTTCCAAGATTGCTTTTCTCTTAAAATTTGTATCTCCCTTTTCGTATACTGCTGGGGATTTTTCTTCCTTCAACACTTGTGTTATCTTCTCTCTTTCCCAAATGACTATCTGATTTTAAGAAAATTTTTGTAATGAGAGAAAATTTTCTGCCCCAGTTTGATAATCTTCTTTGTGACCCTGTCTTCCTGCGGTCAATAATATTTCCTTTCCCTATTTCAAATCAAAGAAAAATTTGTTAGTTTAAAATGGGGCCAGTGGTCGTGCCACTTCTGTTGGGGATGATTTTTCCCTTTTCTTTTCTCTGCTTTGCTATAAAACTTGCTGGGGAGAATATTGATTGTTGGGGCTGGTATTCCTGCTGGGGATGGTTTTCGTTTCTCTTCCTTCCCCGCTCCGTGTTGTCCGACCATTGTGGAGCTTGGTAGAAAATCTGTCGGAGTTGTTCCTGTATCTCGCAAATCTGCTGGGGATTCTCTTGGAATTTGATCCATAACTTCCCTTGGAAATTTGGGCCTCTTAGGATCTAGACCCATTCATCATTTGGTCTTGCGACAAACTTCTTTTCGCTTTGTCGCCTTATCTTTGGCTTGTCCTTTTCGCATTTTGCCTTGCACCATTTTGGCAACTGGTAGTAAGCTCTGAAAATCCTTTTCAAAAATAAACTGTTGGAGAAATAAAATCTTTTAAACCAAGAAATGAAAGAGTGATAATTTTAAAGATAGAAAAAGAAGTCTTTCTGAACAAACGCTGGGGAAAAAGAAAAGAAAAGAACTTATCTGAATGATATAACCAATCCCAACGATCATGTCGTGCATTCCGGATTGATCAACCCAGTCTATTTGTATCAATCAATCTTTCGGATGGCCTTATCTCGCTGGGGATAAATAAATACTCAACTTTTGCCAAAGGTGGACCTTTTCCGCCAATCTCGCCTTGTCGCCTCATAGTGCCCTTCAAGGGGTTTTTACTAATAAGACTCTCTCATTTCTCTCAACTCTCATCGCCTCATGGTGCCTGTGAAGGTTTTCACCGATAATACTCTCTCATTTTATTTTATTTTTTAGCTGGAGATTGGAGCGTTGTCGATATGATGCTCTTGTTGGGGATTCTTTCGGCTATCAATTCATTTCCAGTTTATGATCCTCTTCTCTGCTGGGGATCAGAGTGTTGTTCCCGACTTCCACGTGTATGAACTTGGCACTTCTCGGATACTGATCGGGAGGTCTTTTTTGGACATCAATATGGTTTTTTGTGTATGGCTAAAAGGAAAAGAGGTATCAAAAGTTTAAAATAATTTGGAGGGGTGAAACAGTACAACTCTTGGAATCAAACTTTCTTTTCACAACTTCTGCCCCAGTTCTTCTTACTTGGGGATTTTTATTTTTTGGTTACACTATGACCGAGCCGTGAGGCGCCTACGTATCCTTCTTTGAGGAATCAGGTCAAACGTAGTTCCCACTTCCTTTGTTTTTCTTATGATTTTTCTTTTGTCTTTATTATTGTTTTTCTTTTTTTTTCTTTTTTTTAATTACTAACTCCAAAAGAGGGATATGAAAGAATAAATAAGGCTCAAAAGGGTAAGCAAAGGTTAAAGTGTTTGGATAGAAGAAAGAATTGCCTCCGTCATTTCATTCTCCGATAAATGCCAACCACAAACAAATGAAAATTACAACCAAAAGAGATCATACATAATATCTCTTAACTGCGTCGGAATTGATAGTCATGTCGACGCATTTCCCTTCGATATCTGTTAAACATAAAGCACCATCGGACAACACTCTGGTTACAATGAATGGTCCTTGCCAATTTGGGGCGAACTTGCCCTTTGCTTCTGCTTGGTGTGGCAGGATTCGTTTCAATACTTGTTGCCCCATTTCAAATTTTCTGGGGCGCACCCTCTTGTTATAGGCTCTTGCCATTCTCCTTTGATATAACTGGCCATGACACACAGCTGCCAATCTTTTTTCATCAATCAAGCTCAACTGTTCCAAACGGGTTTTAACCCGCTCGTCATCATCAATCTCAGCCTCGGCGACAATCCGAAGGGATGGAATTTCCACTTCCGCCGGTATTACTGCTTCAGTTCCATATACCAACAAATAAGGGGTTGCACCTACTGAAGTCCGGACGGTAGTGCGATAACCCAACAATGCAAATGGTAATTTTTCATGCCATTGCCTGGATCCTTCTACCATCTTCCTCAGTATCTTCTTGATGTTCTTGTTGGCTGCTTCAACAGCTCCATTCGCCTTGGGACGATATGGTGTGGTGTTACGGTGTGTAATCTTAAAATGTTCACATACTTCTCTCATCAATTTGCTGTTAAGATTAGCACCGTTGTCCGTGATTATCACTTTCGGGATCCCAAATCTACAGATGATATGGGAATGGACAAAATCCACCACTGTCTTCTTGGTTACTGACTTGAAAGTTTTGGCTTCAACCCACTTAGTAAAATAATCGATGGCCACCAGAATGAACCTGTGACCGTTCGAAGCTGCCGGCTCAATAGGCCCAATGACATCCATGCCCCATGCCACAAATGGCCATGGTGCTGACATTGTGTGCAATTCCGTTGGTGGAGAATGAATCAGATCGCCGTGTATCTGACACTGATGGCATTTCCGCACGAAATTGATACAATCATGCTCCATAGTGAGCCAATAATACCCTGCTCGAAGAATCTTCTTCGCCAATACATATCCGCTCATATGTGGCCCACAAACTCCAGCATGTACCTCTGTCATAACTGTCGTGGCTTGACTGGCGTCTATACATCTCAGCAATCCCAAATCTGGGGTTCTTTTGTACAACACTCCTCCACTGAGGAAGAAACCACTTGACAATCGCCGAATGGCTCTTTTTTGATCTCCGGTGGCCTGCTCCGGGTATATCCCCATCCTGAGGTACTCTTTTACGTCATAAAACCGAGGCTCGCCATCCACTTCTTCCTCTATCATGTTGCAATAGGCATGCTGATCACGAACTTGGATGTGCAACGGGTCAACATGAATTTTGTCTGGGTGGTGCAACATTGATGCTAAAGTGGCCAATGCGTCGGCAACCTCATTGTGAACTCTTGGGATGTATCTGAACTCCACTGATCGAAATCGCTTGCTCAGATTGTGCAAACATTATCGATATGGTATGAGCTTCAAATCCCGTGTTTCCCATTCACCCTGAATCTGATGCACCAGGAGGTCCGAGTCCCCCAAGACCAAGACGTCCTGGACATCCATGTCTGCAGCTAATCGCAAACCCAAAATGCATGCCTCATATTCAGCCATGTTGTTGGTACAATAGAAACGCAGTTGAACTGTAACAGGATAATGATGTACTGTTTCAGAAATAAGCACTGCTCCCATTCCAACTCCTTTCGCATTTGCGACTCCATCAAAGAAAAGCTTCCAACCTGGTTCCTCAGGTAAGTCCAACTCATCTATATTCATTACTTCCTCGTCAGGAAAATACGTCCTCAACGGCTCGTATTCTTCATCAACAGGATTCTCATCCAAGTGATCTGCCAACGCTTGGGCCTTCATGGTTGTCCTCGTCACATAGACGATGTCAAACTCCGTGAGTAATATTTTCCATTTTGCTAACCTTCCTGTGGGCATAGGCTTCTGGAAAATATACTTTAACGGATCAAAACGGGAAATGAGATAAGTAGTATATGAGGATAAATAATGCTTCAATTTCTGGGCCACCCAAGTTAGGGCGCAACATGTCTTATCGAGTTGAGTGTACTTAACCTCATATACTGTAAACTTCTTGCTGAGATAATAGATGGCTTGATCCTTTCTTTCTATAATGTCGTGTTGCCCCAACACGCAGCCAAATGAATTCTCCAAGACCGTTAGATAAAGAATTAACGGTCTCCCCGGCTTAGGTGGAACCAATACAGGTGGATTTGATAAATATTCTTTGATCTGGTTGAATGCTTCCTGGCATTCCGCTGTCCATCCTACCGCAGCATCCTTCTTCAACAGCCGAAAAATGGGTTCACAGGTTGCTGTGAGTTGAGCAATAAATCTGCTGATGTAATTCAACCTTCCCAACAGACTCATTACTTCTGTCTTGTTCTTCGGCGGTGGCAACTCTTGGATAGATTTGATCTTTGATGGATCCAGTTCAATACCTCGCCGACTAACGATGAATCCCAAAAGCTTCCCAAATGGAACACCAAATGCGCATTTGGCCGGGTTGAGCTTAAAATCATACCTTCGAAGTCTTTGAAAGAACTTCCTTAGGTCTGCTACGTGGTCTTCCTGATGCTTGGACTTTATGATTACATCGTCTACGTACACTTCAATTTCTTTGTGGATCATGTCATGAAACACAATGGTCATTACTCTCATGTACGTTGCCCCAGAATTCTTCAAACCAAATGGCATTACCCGATAGCAATAAGTTCCCCACGGCGTAATGAAGGTTGTCTTTTCCGCATCTTCCTCATCCATCAGAATCTGATGATACCCGGCATAGCAATCCACAAAAGATTCGATCTCTCGTCTGGCACAATTGTCGATCAAGATATGTATGTTGGGTAAAGGAAAGTTGTCTTTAGGGCTTGCCCTGTTCAAATTGCGGTAATCGACACACACCCTGATCTTTCCATCTTTCTTTGGTACCGGCACCACATTAGCCAACCAATCAGGATATCGAGTGACACGAATAACCTTTGCTTGCAGCTGCTTGGTTACTTCTTCTTTAATCTTCACACTCATATCCGTTTTGAACTTCCTCAATTTTTGCTTGACGGGAGGGCATGTCGGGTCAGTGGGCAATTTATGAACCACTAAATCTGTGCTTAACCCCGGCATGTCATCATATGACCATGCAAAAACATCTTTGAACTCAATAAGTGTTTTGATCAATTCCTCCCTGATATTTGGTGCAATGTGGATGCTTATTTTAGTTTCTCTGATATCGTCGGCATCCCCTAAATTGATGGCTTCTGTGTCATTTAAGTTGGGTTTGCATTTTTCTTCAAACTGGCTTAACTCCCTGTTTATCTCCTCAAATGCTTCATCCTCATTGTATTCCGATTTATTATCATTGTGAGCACGTGATTTTTGTCCTAAAATATGATTAATCCCAAAATCCCAAACAAAAAATTTTCCTTTATTTTTTACAACTTTTGTGCATTTTGGTGTCATTTTCTGATAAGTATTGCATTCTATTTGTGCATGTTAATTCTATAAAGTACAAAAATATGCATTTTTGCGTTTAGGTTTTAGTATCAATTAAGGGTTAATTGTGTTTTTTAAAAAAAAACAACAAAACATGAAAATCACAAAAATTAAGTTCACTTTTGCATTTTAATGAGTGTTGCTGTGAATTTATCATGAAATAGCTGTTGAACAAATTTTAGTAATTAATTAGTCGTTGTTTTGAAATAACTAGGATTTCATGTTAGTTTTACATTCCCATAAAAATTAGAAAAAAATTATAAAAAATTTAAAAGTGAGAAAAGAAAACAAAAGGAAATAAGCATAGAAATTGGGTCTTAATAAAAGACCCAAATTTGGGCCAAATCAAAAGAATTTGTCAGGCCCAAACGGCTTAAACCATTGCAAATCAGCCCTAGCCCAAGTCCCCAACCCGGTCCGTTCCCCCTTCTAATCGAAACGACGTCGTTTCGTGGTCTCCAAATCAGGACCGCTGGATCTCATCAATCCAACGGTCCGGAACTAACGAGGTTCCTAATTTAAAAGGGTCCGAAACTTCCCCCCTACCCACATTTCCCTCGTCCTCCTCACCCCACCCCTCCTCTCAAACCCTAATCTGCGCCGCCCTAAATCCCTCACCGGCGGTGAACACAACCTACGCCGTTCACCCCCAGATTAACACCACAGATCCCCCTCACTCTCCTCTTTCCATTGCACCCACTGGCTCCCCTCGAATAAGGCCGGAACTCGTCGAATATTAGTTTAAAGTTTTCCGGCCAAGTGACAAATTCATCCAAACCAGCCCAAAATCACACCACATAATCCCCGTTCTTCCCTCAACCCTAATCCATGGTTATTTTCTTTCAAATCTCTGTGAAACGGCCCGAATCTTAGATCTGGGAATTTCTGGCCAAACCTTAAAACCAAATCTTTGTGATTTCGAACCGTAGTATCCTTAACCATGTGTTCTCTTGTAAGAACACATGGTTAGGGATGTTACGCGTCAAAAATCTGAAAGGATTCAGACGTTTCTGACTGGCCGGAGTTCTTTGTGCCTCTATGAGTTTTTACTGTTTCCTTTTACTCGCATGTTTGAAGTTTTATTTACAGTTTTGTTTCGTTAATTTTTCTGTTAATTTTATGACTTAGTTGTATTAGTTTAGTTCTGTCAATTGTTGATTAGTTTTGAGTTGATATTTGTTTGAATGATTATGAGTTTATGGATTAAGAATTAGTTTCAGTTCATTTAATGTTGTTCATGTTAGCTTAAGCTTAGTTTGATATCATTTAGTTTGATTGAGTTAATATGATTGAACAATTTGGTTTTGGTCAGTCTGATTAGTTGGTTTCTGATTGATAATTAGTCAACTTCAGCTAGTTTTAAATTGGATTAGGGTATTGGTTACAGCTATTAAGAATGAGGGTAGGTTCAGTAACTTTGAGGGGCTTTCAGGGGTAATCTGGGTATGGAAAAGGGTAGTTCTGATAGGAATAGTAATATCAAGGTATATGGAAGGGCAGTATAGGTGTTGTATGGGTAGAGGAATACCCTAGGCCTTCTAGAATGGGGTACAAGTGTAGATTTTAATAATTGTAATGCATTTACTTGTTTAGCAAGTTAAGAATAGAGGGACCAAACTGAAAATAGGGAGGGGACTAATTAGAAAATCAGAATCTGATCTATTCTCTTTGGGGTTGCCTATAAAAGGGCATGAAATGCCTTGGGAAAGGGGGCTGCTTCTGCTTCTGCCTTTCAGCTTTAAGCTTAAAACCCCCCCACCAAAAACTCTCCTCCATGCTTTCAATTTCAGCTGGCATTTTAATTCCAATTCTATTCAGAGAACAAAACATCAAAAAAATGAAACAATCAAAAACAATCCTATAGTTCATTATTAGTTGGATTTCAGTTGGGTTTTGGGTTTAGCAGTATCGCAGAGGTGTTTGGGTGCAGCTGTGAGGGTTAGGACTATATTTGAAGTATGTGTTAAATTAATCTGTGGAGGCTGCCTGTATTTCTGATTTTCAAAAGTATTTTCTGGCCTGTCTTGTGGTATATTATTGCTGAGTTTGCTGTTGTTGATGTTGCAAGTAGCTGACTCCTCTCCTTCTCTCTATTTACATTTCAATTTCCAGGTACTTGTTCTGTAGCTCTCAAGTCTATAGAATTGAAGTAAACTTGCTGTCTGAAGTTGATCTCTGAATTCTTCATGTTTTTGTTTGACTTAATGTATAAAACAGTTAGCTTACTCATGTCATTCGGGTACTAGACTAATCCTGGTTTGTATAAATTGGACTGATGAATTGTCAAGCATGAGTTTGTTCATTTTGATTAGTTAGGGGGCACTTGGGTATTTAGATTCATGTATGTAATCAAGGCTGTGGACTATCTAGACTGTGCATTTCATGTTTATGCAATCGTAGTTTCCAGTTTGTTTAAGTTCCACAGTCTGCTGAAGTTAAATCTGCAAAGTTGTAATTGATTGTGAGTTCAATACACATGACTGCTTTTAGTTTTGGTCTAATATGAATTGTACATTCAACAGCTTCCTACTGGGCCAGTTTTGGGCCTGGCGTATTAACAGGTAGCCCAGATTTTGGTTAGGTGATAAATCGAATTAAGGCCTAGGTGCATTAAGGTTTAAGAATTAAATTAAATCAAAAGGTGCCCAAGGGCTCGATCCCTGGGCTGTACGAATGCAAGTTAAATTTTGGGCCTGCTTTATGCCCGACGCCTAGAGCTCCAAGGGTCTGTGCCTGCAGCATGTGCAATGGCATGATTTGGACCTTATGGGCTCAGAGCCCATTTGCTCAGCATTTCTTCCTGGATGTTCAAATTCAAATCCAACAAAATATTGGCCTTAACCAATTAGGATCCTTAAGTAATTAATAGCATAATTATCTCACTATTTAGATTTGGAAAGGTTGTTTAGCGAATTTCACCACCTTCCTCAAAATAACAATACGCTAGAATCTTTAGGCGCGATTTTAATTAAAGTACCTTCTTAAACTCGGGTGCGCATTGATGCGACCCAAATCCAAATCTCGATGAAGTCGAAATGTGTCGGCAATTACGGGCGCATTGATTGTGACGAGGTTCGAAACGCGTTTTCACAACATCGTAATTCTTTTAAAAAAATAATGATAGAAAAGAGGTTCACAAATTGAGACGAGCCTCACCGCACAAAAATAAATAAATGTGGGGCCCTCAATAAATAATTATCAAAATAATTAGAATTTGGGATGGCCGTTTAGCGAACTTCATGGTTTTTCCCCAAAATAATACTACGATAGCATCTTTAGGCACGATTTAATTAAATTACTTCCTTAAGCTCGGGTGCGTATTAATGCAAACCAAATCCAAATCTCGAAGAAGTCGAAATGTGTTGACAACCACGGGCGCATTGATTGCGACGAGGATCGAAACGCGTTTTCGCAACATCGCAATTCTTTTAAAATAAATAACCATAAAAGCTGTTCAAAATTAAATAAAAAGCATATAAGCTAGCATGTATTAAAATCAGATAAAATCAAATACAACAGTTAAGCGACCGTGCTAAAACCACGGAACCCGGGAATGCCTAACACCTTCTCCCGGGTTAACAGAATTCCTTACTCGGATTTCTGGTACGCGGACTGTTAACAGAGTCATAAATTTCCTCGGTTCGGGATTCAACCGGTGACTTGGGACACCATTAATCTCTCAAGTGGCGACTCTGAATAATTAACAATTAAATCCCGTTCCGATTGTCCTTTAAATGGAAAAACTCCTTCATGCCCTTTGCGGGGTGTAAGTGAAAAAGGAGGTGTGACAGCTCTGGCGACTCTGCTGGGGAACGAACCCAGAATCTCTGGTTCAGGGTTCAGAATTCGAGCTTAGATAAATTGTTGTATTTGATTGTATCTGATTTTCTTACATGTTTTGTGCTAAATGTTACCGCTTTGATATTATCTGAACTGTATATAAACTGTGCCGACACCCTTCTCTCTTCACCTCCGGGGATGTGCTTACTGGTTGAGACTCCCTATTCTGTTAGTGTCATACCTTGAAATAAGAAAGAGGCCGGACAAGTTACGAAGCCGGATGACCTTTTGGTTCCCGGTAAGTTGCCCCTTCTTCGACTCGAGTTGTCCGCTCGGGTACACAGTCTAGAACATCAACCCAGGTTTTGAACATAGAATAACGTGACTTCATGCCGGATACCTAGTAGGAACGCTTATTTGCATCACGTTGCATTTGACTTAGGGGACTCAACACAGGGGTTGGGTCCGTCTAGGACTAGCAACCTGAAATGAAAAGACCATCCTACTTGCTCTGTACATATATTTATTTCGAACCTGCATGTTGACCGGTTTCTGAATCTCGGGAATGTTGGAAAATTGGAAAAAAAGAGAGAAAAGAGGAAAAAAAGAGAGAAAAGAGGAAAAAAAAGAAATATCAGTTAGGGAGTTAATTGATTATTTTAGAAATAAAAATCAATGACCAATTACTGGCGAAACTCTGCCGAAATTCTGAAAAAATAATAAAAAAATGTTTTATTTTGTTTTACTAAAAAAAGAAGCAAAAAAAATAGGAAAAGAGTCTTTTATTTTTAGTTTGGAAAAATAGGTTGTTTTATTGTCTGTGGAAAATGAAAAAGAAAAAGAGTCTGTTATTTTTTTTTAGCTTGGAAAAATAGGCTGTTTTATTTGTTGAAAAGAAAAAGAAAAAAAGAGTCTCGTTTCTAAAAATAGTTTTTATTCGCTTATGAAATGCCAAAAAATGAATGGGAAAGAGTATTGTTTTAAAATAGTTCGGTTAATTTGCCCGAACTACGCATGGTTTGATTCTTACAGGGCGTGAGATACATAGGCAACCCTCATCGGGTCCAACTTTCTCTTTTGCAAAAATAATCGGAACATATCAAATTTTTAAATTTTGTCATAAATAAACCAGGTGATGCCGTTTTTGTCAAAATTAGCCAAATGTTCCCAAACGGAACGCCGGAAGGCTGACCTTGCATAGATAGCCACATTTGGTCATGTATTTTTATTTTTATCTTAAAATAAAAAGAAGCTAAGTAGAACCGTCTTGTCAAAAATAGCCTTAAAATTTTTTTTTCCCAAAAGCACTGAAAGGCCATGTTTGAAAGTCAAGTTCTTCGCTTGAAAATATATAGGTAATTTTGAGTCGATAATATAGATAGTTTTTTGGAGTTAAATAAAAGTTTTTCTTTTTTGCTTAAACGCTTTAATAAATGTGCAGGATGAGCACGATGGTAAATGAGCCCTTTTCAATAATGACCAAAATCCCTTTGGAGCTGCAATTATGGTGGAATGATTTAGGCAAATAGGGGCAAGACGAAGTGAGAAAATATTTGAAAGACCTTCCGGATTTATTAAACATTCAGCCTCGGGGGGATATATCAGGGCATTGGTCGCCCATTGGGATTCGGCACATAATGTATTTCATTTCTCAGACTTTGAGATCACCCCGACATTGGAAGAAATAGCGGCGTATATTGGAAGTGATCAAGCTCCATTGAGGTTCAAATACTTAATTGCTCCTAGGGCCATTACCATACACCGATTCTTGGATTCCTTGAAAATACTCCGAACAGTTCATCATCCAGATTTTGCAAAAGGTTTCTGCAGTTTCCGTTTCATGTATGATAGATATGACCACGTGGGCGGGTTCAATAATCCAGACTTTAAGCTATGCAGTAGAAGTAACCGACAAAAATGGGAGAAACACAGACGGGTGGCTTTTACGATAGCCTTTTTGGGCCTCATAATATTCCCAAGGAAAGATGGTAATATCGATTTGAAGATAGAAGGGGTCGTCAGTACCTTGCAAACCATGAGGAAAAGCACTTTAGCACCTATGATCGTGGTCGATATCTTCCGAGCTCTCACTGTGTGCAAAGCTGGGGGCAACTTTTTCGAGGGATGTAACCTGCTGTTACAAATGTGGATGACTGAGCATTTGTGCCCTCGCTCTCAGTTATTGAGTTATGGTTCGGCTGAGAAAACTTGTATAGGTGAATTTTACACAAGAATCAAAGAGGCTAGTCTACCTGAAGGAGTCACGACCTGGGCATTATTATTTCGGAACCTCCATGCCAGCCAGATACAATGGGTGCTTGGATGGTTGCCTGTCGAAGAAGTTATATATATGCCAGCAGCCCGACCGCATTTTTTGTTGATGGGACTCAAAAGCATCCAGCCCTACGCATCATATCGGGTTATGAGGCAACTTGGGAGGTATCAAGTAGTACCGAGAGATGAAGATTTGAGTACCCAGGTGGTCGAAATTAGTCCTGACGGTCGATTCCCCGAGGAAGAGGTTCGCCAAATCTGGAGTGAGTGTCAACATCTGATGGCAAACACTTGTATGTCAGATAGGGTCAAAGGGGAAGTTTCCCCAAGGTATCACGATTGGTTCAGAGGTGACGTGGCATGTGGGAGACAGGCTAAAAGACCTCATCTCGAAGATTTCACCAAGTCGTCCCAAGAGCAGTGGGACTGGTTAGCAAAGGAAGAAGGCTATCGAGTTGAGATTGGCAAACTAAAGCAGCAAGTTGAGAGTCTGAAATTCGAGAACAGTGTACAGGTTGCCGCGGATCAAGGTGAAAAGAATAGACTGGCTCGAGAAAATGAAGCACTTAGGATCCAAATCCGACAGTTGAAGATAACCATCGATAAGCAACCGAGGAGCCGATCCAATGAACAATTGGTAAAAAGATTGGAAAACGAAATCAGGGAATGGCGGGATGAATTAGAAAAATCTGAGAATGTCATGGCAGAACTTAAAGCACAGTGGGCTACAAGAACAGAGGAGCATCGCCAATACTTGAATCAGTTGAAAAGGGACCATGAGAAAATTATTGCCAATTTAAAGAGAAAAGTGGTTTCCCTTGAGGGTAAAACGATTAGGCAGGCTAGAGATTTTGAAATTGAAAGTGGACATTGTTACAACTTGTTGGCCCAAATGGAGGTAGAAGTGCAGCAGCTGCAAGACCAACACCTGCAAGACTCTCGAGCTTTAAAGATGCGCAGCGATCAGATAAGACGCTTGCTCATAGAAAAGAAGCAAACAAAAGACAGGATTAGAGCCATTGCTCATGCTATTTTCAGGAGATGCCGGGTTTGTGAAGACATGGCCCATACTACTTTTGCCTCAGCAGTGATGATCTATGTGAGGCGAACCATGAATGAGTTAGAGCAGCTTGAAAGGGATTTGGATCCTAGGCCCGCGGCGAGGCCGAACGACGCCCTGCGGACACCTAAGTTTGAAGCACTAGAATATGCATAGTCTGTGTCTGTAATTTTCTACCATTTTGAGTCAGTCTTTCGTATGTCTGTTATCTGTCCAGGTGAAGTATGTCTGCAGTCTTAGAGTCTGTATTTGCTTTTAAATTGCATCTGTTAGCTTCGTTCCGAAAAATGTTGGGTTTGCAATAGTTTGTTTTAGTGATGAAAATTGAAAATTTCGAAAATTCTTACTTCCACCCTTTATTTTTGCATTTATTTTCACGAACTACGCTTGGTCTGATTCGTGCGGGGTCACGATACATAGGCAATCTCCATAGGATTCGACCATAATCGTAAGAAAAATAGAAAGAAGAAAAAGAAGAAAATAGAAGGAAAACCGAGAAAGAGAGAAAGAAAGAAAAGAGCGGAAAAACAAAAAAGAGAAAGAAACAAAAGAAAGAGAAGAGCACAAGAGAGGGATGAGGTAATAGAAGGGTAAAAAGAAACGAGGAATGAAGTGCCGGGATGACGCATGCGATCGAGCAAATGCATAATAAGAAATGATTAATTGTATAAATGCATTCATGCCAACGTGCGGTTGTTAAATCTGTTAAAACCTAATCGCTAACAAAGTGGTTGTCTAAATGTGTGAGTCCAGGCAGGTGGTTAGTTGATTGGCAATTCTGGCAACTCACCCGTATAACACCCGATCGAAGGATCAAGTAAAAATGACAGGGCAGGATTCGGAAATCAGCATCGTAGACCCTTCAAATGAGGTTGAGGTAATAGATGTGGGTGCTATCAAAGAAGAGATGAAGAAATTAAAAGCACAAATGGCTGAAATGCATCGGGCATGGTCTCAGGGACATACGACACCACTATATCCTACTAATCCATCTTACATCCCACCCTTGGCCCAAGCTCAGGAGCCCACTACTCCCCACGCATCTTCAGCTTTCCCCTATCCTGCCCAGGGTTATGGTACCACTTCATACGCTCCTCCCAGCTCCACCCCCTAAACAGAACCCTCCACCACCCATGGGTCTCGTCTTTGTGGCACCTCCCCCAGCCCCACTACATAGATCGTCCAGTGAGCCGCTATTCCAAGCTCACGACACCCAATATTACCCTCCCAAACCTACTTTCAAAGCACCTGAGCCATATACCTATTCTCCCCACTTTGAAATCCTGGGAGAGGTTGAGAAACTGGGTAAGAATACAGAACAGGAGGAAGTGATTTGTAAAGTCAAAAGCCTGGAGCAATACTTCAGGAACATGCATGGTTTAGGTAACCAAGTCAGCGTCGCATACAAAGATTTGTGCCCTTTTCCTGATGTTCAGTTGCCTGCGGGGTTTAAAATGCCGAAGTTTGACTTGTATGAGGGGCACGGTGACCCAGTAGCCCATCTGCGTGGCTTTTGTAGCAAAATAAGAGGGGATGGGGCAAAGGATGAGTTGTTGATAGTGTATTTTGGTCAAAGCCTGAGCGGGTCAGCACTAGAATGGTACACGAGACAGGACCCCGGCCGATGGTATACATGGGACGACTTGGCATAGGCATTAATTGGCCATTTTCAATATAACCTTGAGATAGTCCCTGACCGTCTGTCATTGTTGAAGCTGGAAAAGAAGCCTGAGGAAAGTTTTAGAGAGTTTGGTTTCCGTTGGAGGGAACAAGCAGCGAGGGTTGATCCTCCAATGAGGGAGAGTGAGATGGTAGATTACTTCTTGCAAACATTGGAGCCTACCTATTTTGGTCATCTGGTGACCTCCGTCGGAAAATCGTTTAATGAAGTGGTAAAGATGGGAGACGTGATTGAAGAAGGATTGAAATCTAACAAGATCTTGAGCTACTCGGCCTTGAAAGCAACCACCCAGGCCATCCAGAGTGGTACTGGTGGTGTGCTTGGAAAGAAGAAGAAAGAGGAAGTTGCTACAGTTGAAGCTAGTGCTTGGTCCAGGCCCAATAACCTTCCACTCTATTACAACCAACCCAGATCCCACCACCCAAACTACCAATATACCCCATATGGCCCACCGCAACACTACTATCCACCACCAGAACCACATTTTTCTATCCACCACGCCCAGACCTACACTCAGCCCCCGGTGCACTCGCAATGGCGTGCACCGAATCCCCAAAACACACATCCACCCCCACAAAACACATATCCCCCTCCCAGGGCAAACAGACCAGGAACCAGCTTTCGCCCAAACCAAGCTTTTAAAAATGAGAAGGCCCCAAACAGAAAAACATTTACTCCGCTGGGAGAATCTTACACTGCCCTCTTCCATAGATTGAAACAGTTGGGAATGTTGACCCCGATTGAATCCAAAGCACCAAACCCCCTTCCGAGAAACCTGGACCATTCTGTTAGCTGCGAGTATTGCTCAGGGATGCCGGGGCATGATACTGAAAAATGTTGGAAGTTGAAAAACGCGATACAATAGCTCATTGATAATCACCGTATTGAAGTACAGGCTCCAGAAGCCCCGAACATCAATCAAAATCCGTTACCAGCACATTATGAGGCCAATATGATCGAACTGATATATAAGGGGGCAGAGCCTAAAAAAACCTTCGCAGGTGGTTATGGTGATTCGTTCTACGGAAGCCAAAGAAAAGAAAGTGAGTGCAAAGCTAGTGGTTCAGTTAAAAGCAACAAAAGACAAGCCAGTGTTGGTAATGGGAAAGAGACCATCTGTGGCTGCAAAAAAGCCGGAGCCAGTCAAGTTAATAGCACTAAGGTCATCATCTGCACCCGTGGTGGTTGTGAAAGGAGCTTATGTGAAATCGGTTCTCATAAAACTAGTAGTCCAGTTACCCGTGATTGATAGCAAAGCCGTACCGTGGAAATATGACAAGATAGTGGTGACATATAAAGGAAAGGAAGTTGAGGAAGAAAATTGTGAAGCACAAGGACTAACCCGGTCGGGACGTTGTTTCGCTCCCGAAGAGTTGAGAAAGTCTAAGGGCGCTAAAGACAATCCAGTGCCAGTCAAAAAGGCTGTGACGGAAGAAGAGGCAGAAGAGTTTCTGAAGAAGATGAAAGTACAAGATTATTCCATTGTTGAACAACTGAGAAAAACACCGGCCCAAATCTCGTTGTTGTCACTATTGATTCACTCTGACGAGCATTGCCGAGCTTTGATGAAGATATTGAATGAGGCTCATGTGCCTGACAAAATTTCAGTGAATCATTTAGAGACAATTGCCAACAAAATCTTTGAAGTGAACAGGGTAGCATTTTCTGATGATGAATTGCCTGTGGAAGGCACAGAACACAACAAAGCTCTCTATTTGACGGTCAAATGTGAAGGTTCAATGGTTACTCGGGCACTGGTCGATAACGGGTCGAGTGCTAACATTTGCACGTTGTCCACATTGAACAAGTTGAAAATCGATGAGGACAGAGTCCGCAAAAATAGTATTTGTGTTCGAGGGTTCGACGGAGGGGGAACAAACACAGTAGGGGATATTGTACTCGAATTGACTATTGGCCCAGTCGAGTTCACAATGGAATTTCAGGTGTTGGATGCTGCAGTGTCCTACAATCTTTTGTTGGGTCGACCATGGATTCACGCGGCCAAAGCCGTGCCTTCCACGCTGCACCAAATGGTCAAGTTCGAGTGGGACAGACAAGAAATTGTGTTACATGGAGAAGATCCCACATGTGCCATGAATGATGCCATTGTGCCCTTTATAGAAACTGAAGATGATAAGGGACCATGGGTTTATCAGGTATTCGACACGGTCCCGGTGAGTAGAGTGCCCGAAGGTAAAAGCATGCCATGTCCCAGGGTGGCAGCTGTGACCGTCATGGTTGTATCAGAAATGCTGAATAACGGGTTCGTGCCAGGGAAAGGGCTGGGAGCTGAACTTCAGGGCATTATTCAACCTGTGTCCCTTCCCAAAAATCTGGACACCTTTGGATTAGGTTTCAAACCAACAACGGCAGATGTTAGAAGGGCCCGTAAATTGAAAAAGAAAGCTTGGGTTCTTCCTAAACCTATTCCACGTTTGTCCAGGTCCTTCGTCAGGCCGGGTAGTAAGAAACAGTCATTTGCAAAGATGTCAGGTTCGTTGATTGGGGCAGAGGGGAATTTGGATAAGGTGTTCGAGAGAGTATTTGCTGAAGTAAACATGGTTGAGGCCGGGGAAGGGTCAAGCAGAGCAGACATACAGTACATCAGACCACATGCTAACATCAACCATTGGGAAGCTACTCCTCTTCCAATTCGGAGGGAGTCGTGGTAGTGGGTTTTGTGTTCCTTTTGTCACCTAGATTATTCCAGGGTTTTGTAATCTAGTTGCTATGTTCCGTCCGTTTGGATGAGTTAAAACCTTGTTATCTTTACCTTTAATGAAATGCAATTTTCTTCGTCCCTAATTCTCTTTCCATTTTCTTTTCTTTTTGTACAGTTCTTTTTATGCTGATATCAATGATATGACATGCGTGAGAAATCTTCGGCCCAGTTTTAAAAGCCAATTTAGCTCGGAAGTAATAATACAAGAAATCGAGTGTGATGATGGGGTGGATTGTAACAATGATGAAGCTTATGAGGAAATTAGTAAAGAATTAAGTCATTTTGAAGATAAACCCAAACCTAACCTAAATGACACAGAAGCAGTTAATCTACGGGACCAAGACAATGTGCGGGAAACTAAAATAAGTGTTCATCTGGAGCCACAACTCAAGGAGGAGATAATTAAAGTATTGCATGAGTACAAAGATGTTTTTGCATGGTCATATGATGATATGCCGGGTTTAAGCACTGATTTGGTGGTTCATAAATTACCCACTGATCCGACACTCCTCCCTGTCAAGCAGAAGTTGAGAAAGTTCAAAATGGACATAAGTGTGAAGATCAAAGAAGAGATTACCAAGCAGTTTGAGGCAAAGGTCATTCAGGTTACACGGTACCCCACTTGGTTAGCTAATGTCGTGCATGTGCCGAAGAAAGATGGCAAGACCAGGGTGTGCATCGATTATCGAGACCTTAACAAGGCAAGTCCAAAAGATAATTTCCCATTGCCCAACATCCATATATTGATCGACAATTGTGCCAAACATGATATTGGCTCTTTTGTGGATTGTTATGCAGGTTATCATCAGATTCTAATGGACAAGGAAGATGCAGAAAAGACGGCATTCATCATGCCGTGGGGAACGTATTGTTATCGGGTCATGCCGTTTGGTTTGAAAAATGTCGGGGCAACTTATATGAGGGCCATGACAACCATGATGTGATAGTGAAGTCTAGACAACAATCCGACCATGTCAGAGATTTGAGAAAGTTCTTTCAAAGGCTTCGTAGGTACAATCTTAAGCTCAATCCTGCAAAATATGCTTTCGGGGTGCCATCTGGGAAGTTGTTGGGGTTTATAGTCAGCCGGCGGGGTATTGAATTGGACCCATCGAAGATCAAAGCCATTCAAGAGTTTCCACCTCCAAGAAACAAAACCGAGGTGATGAGTTTGTTGGAAAGACTGAACTATATCAATAGGTTCATTGCTCAGCTCACGACAACGTGTGAACCAATTTTCAAGTTCTTAAAGAAAGATGTCGCGGTCAAATGGACTGATGAATGTCAGGAGGCTTTTGATAAGATAAAAGGGTATTTGTCAAACCCACCCGTATTGGTTCCGCCAGAACCAGGGAGACCTTTGATTCTATATCTGACAGTTGTGGACAGTTCATTCGGCTGTGTACTGGGGCAGCACGATATTACGGGCAGAAAGGAGCAGGCTATCTACTATCTCAGCAAGAAGTTCACATCTTACGAGGTTAAGTATACTCATCTGGAAAGGACATGTTGCGCCCTAACTTGGGTGGCACAAAAGTTGAAACATTATTTGTCATCTTACACTACTTACCTTATATCTCGCTTGGACCCATTGAAGTATATTTTTCAGAAACCCATGCCCACAGGGAGGCTTGAAAAGTGGCAGATCCTGCTTACAGAGTTCGACATTATCTATGTGACACGGACCGCCATGAAAGCACAGGCATTAGCCGATCATTTGGCTGAGAACCCCGTCGATGAAGATTATGAGCCTTTGAAAACCTATTTCCCTGATGAAGAGGTGATGCACATGGATGAATTGGAACAATCTGAGAAGTCGGTATGGAAACTTTTCTTTGATGGGGCCGCAAATATGAAAGGCGTGGGAATAGGAGCGGTACTTATTTCGGAAACAGGTCAACATTACCCTGTTACAGCTCGACTTCGTTTCTACTGTACAAACAACATGGCAGAATATGAGGCGTGTATATTGGGATTGAGATTAGTTGTGGATATGGGTGTACGGGAAGTCTTGATCATGGGTGACTCGGACTTATTGGTACACCAGATTCAAGGAGAATGGGAAACACGAGATCTGAAGCTTATACCGTATCGGCAGTGTCTGCATGAGCTTTGCCAGCGTTTTCAGGCCATAGAATTCAGGCACATTCCAAGGATTCATAATGAGGTTGCTGACGCTTTGGCTACTTTGGTGTCAATGTTTCACCATCCAGATAAAGCTTATGTTGATCCATTGCAGATTCTGGTCCGTGATCAGCATGCTTACTGTAATGTGATAGAAGAGGAAATTGATAAAGAGTCGTGGTTCCATGATATCAAAGAGTACATTAGAACGGGAGTATATCCGATACAGGCCACCGGTGATCAGAAAAGAATGATTCGGCAATTGGCAAGCGGGTTTTTCCTTAGTGGAGGAGTGCTGTACAAAAGAACTCCAGATCTGGGTTTGTTGAGATGTATAGATGCAAGGCATGCCACAACTATCATGACTGAGGTACATTCCGGAGTTTGTGGACCGCATATGAGTGGGTATGTTCTAGCAAAAAAGATTCTCCGAGCGGGTTATTATTGGCTCACGATGGAGCGGGATAGTATCAGTTTTGTGCGTAAGTGTCATCAATGCCAAGTACATGGAGATTTGATTCATTCTCCACCATTAGAATTACATACGATGTCCGCACCATGGCCTTTTGTTGCATGGGGCATGGATGTTATTGGGCCAATCGATCCAGCAGCATCAAATGGACACAGGTTTATTTTGGTAGCTATAGATTATTTTACCAAATGGGTGGAAGCTAAGACGTTCAAGTCTGTGACTAAGAAAGCTGTAGTCGACTTCGTGCATTCAAATATCATATGTCGGTTTGGGATTCCAAAGGTAATCATCACAGATAATGGGGGTAATCTTAATAGTCATTTGATGAAGGAGACGTGTGAGCAGTTTAAGATTACCCATCGGCATTCTACTCCATACCGTCCCAAAGCAAATGGTGCGGTTGAAGCAGCCAATAAGAATATAAAGAAAATACTCCAGAAGATGGTTGAAGGATCTAGACAGTGGCATGAGAAATTACCTTTTGCATTGTTAGGATATCGCACCACCGTTCGTACCTCGGTGGGGGCGACTCCTTACTCATTGGTATATGGTACCAAGGCAGTAATACCCGCAGAAGTGGAAATCCCATCTCTGCGAATCATTGCGGAGGCTGAGATCGATGATGATGAATGGGTGAAAAGCCGTCTTGAGCAGTTGAGTTTGATTGACGAGAAGAGACTGGCATCAGTGTGTCATGGCCAATTGTACCAACGAAGAATGGCAAGAGCATACAACAAGAAAGTACGTCCAAGGAAATTCGAAGTCGGGCAATTAGTATTGAGGCGGATTTTGCCTCATTGGGCTGAAGCAAAAGGAAAGTTTGCCCCAAACTGGCAGGGACCATTTGTAATAACCAGAGTGTTGTTTAACGGAGCATTGTATTTGACAGATGTGGAAGGAAAATGTATAGAAATGGCCATCAATTCCGATGCGGTCAAGAGATATTATGTATGATTTCTTTATTTTCTGAATGTATCTGTTTGTATTTGGCATATCTTAAATATTGAAATGATGAAGGTGTTTTGTCCTGCTATCCAAACACTCTTACCCCTTGTTATCTCCTTTGAGCCTTACTTATTTTTCATACCCCTCTTTCGGAATCAACGGCACTATTAGGGAACACAGGTGCCGAACATAAAAGAAAGAAGAGAAAAATAAAAGGAAAAGAAAGAAGAGAAAAACAAAGGAAGAAAAGAAAGAAAAGAAAGAAAAAAGGAGAGAAAAACAAAGGAAAAGAAAAGAAAGAAAAGCAAAAGAAAAAAAGGGGAGAAAAACAAAGGAAAAGGAAAAAGAAAGAGAAAGAAAAGGGAAAAAAAAAGAAAAACACAACAACAAAAGTTAAATACATTGAACTACGTTTGACTTGATCCCGAAAAGGGTACGTAGGCAGCCTTACTCCGAGGTTCAGTCATACCAAAATAGAAACCCAAAAATCCCCAAGCAAGAAACTGGGGCAGAAGTTGTGATTTCTGTGAAAATTGGATTCCGAAAGTTGTAATTTAAAATCCATTTGAATTTTTTTGAGCCTTTCATACCTTTCTTTCTAACCCAATCCAAAAGCCTACATTACGGTCCAAAGAAAGACCTTTTGATCAATTTCTAAGAAATGCCAGGTCGAGCAGGTAGCGGTAATTCGTATCAGTGGCGACACTCTGGTTCAAGCAAGAAAGAACTAAAGTAAAAATGAGAGAGTCTTATTGGTGAAAATCTTCACAGGCACTGTAAGGCAACGGGAGCTGAGAGAAAATAAACAAGAGAGTCTTATTGGTGAAAACCCTCGCGGGCACCTTGAGGCGAAAGTGAGCTGGAAAGTGTTTGAATGGAAAAAGGTCTGTGGGTGAAAAAATGTTTCGAGGTACCGCAGGAAAGTAAAGTTAAGGTTTGGGTAATTCAAACAAGTGATGGAAGTTCGGGGCAACAAAGTATGGCGATTGAAAGTCGGTTATTTGGACAGATTGGGCCGATCAATTCAAAATGCATGTTATAACCATTGGTACCAGCTGTCTCGCTCAGATAAGTTTCGTTTCCTTCTCTTTTTGAAATAACCATCTGGTTTTGGATTCTTCTTATCCTTGACTCAAAAATCATCGCATTTCATTTTCTTTTAAGGGTTTTATCTAGTTGAGATGTTTCAGTGTTAGTCCTGGTCAATGCAAGCAGAAAGGACTTCAAAGCTCACTACCGATTTCTAGAATTGCAAAGAACAACGTGGTCAGAGCATGTCAAAAATAACTTGATGTTAGGTGGAACACAGGGAATTAACGGAAGTTTCATCGGTGAAATGATTTAGGTCGCCGGATGTTGGGAAATTTAAAAGTTGGTCAGAAAGTCAAGCGATTCAGGGACAATGCGTGGAAGGCAGTCAACACAAAGCAAGGCAGTGGAAGGATTTTTCAGCAAAAAGGCCATCAACTAACCACCATTTTAAACTGACGAAATTTTCTTTGATTGTAACAGGGGCAGAAAGTTAGCCATTGAGAAGGAATCCTCCAAGAAGGAAAAAACAAGCAGTAATCAGGTTTGATCGCAAAGTGCGGTTTGATTAAATACAAGATAATCTTGAAATGCATAAGGGGAATGGAATTTGATTGCAAAGTTGGCATGATTAGAATAAATGCAAGTTGTCAGGACCTTCCTGGATAATAGGACGTAGTTCATATACCCGGGTAATATACCTTGGTACAGTGAGAAGTAACACCTTAGGTTCATAATTGGTTGGAGCAATCAGGAGCCCGCCTGGATAATGGAGGAATACATTTAATTTCAAATTCAGAAGTCAGTAGTCCGCCTGGAAAATAGAGACATACCATTCAGATTTTTTTTAAGCAGTCAGGGGTCCGCCTGAAAAACGGAGGTGATACAATTCAAGTTTTACCTTCCCCTCAATCTCTTAGTTTATCTTGAAGTCAGGAGTATGCCTGGAGAATAGAGACATACAATTTAATTTTAGTAATCAGGAGTCCGCCTGGAGAATAGAGACATACAATTTAATTTTAGTAATCAGGAGTCCGCCTGGAGAATAGAGACATACAATTTAATTTTAGCAATCAGGAGCCCGCCTGGAGAACAGAGGTGATATAATTTAATTTTAGTTTTCAATCAATCTCTTTGTCTATTTTGAAGTCAGGGGCCCGCCTGAAGAATAGAGGCATGCAATTTAAGTTTCGGAGGTCAGGAATCCGTCTGGAGAATAGAGAAAGTTTTCGCTGTTGTATTTGTGTTGTGAAGTCAGGAGCCCGCCGGGATAACAGAAGAATACATACAGTTCAAGTTTCAGAAGTTGGGAGTCCGCCTAAGGGAATAGCAATATGGATTTTATCAAGAAAGAACAAGACAACAAGGCAACAAGGAAGTACAAGAGCAAGTTTGAAGAATTTAGATAGGATTTTTATAATTCATAGAGCATAGTTAGTTTAGCTTCTTTTATCTTTGACATGGTGTAATAAGGGAGGTCAGCAAGCAGTAACAGCAGCAGTAACAACAACAAGCGTAGTACAATCACAGTTCCTGGTAGTCCCAGCTACCAGACATTCCCGAACTACACTGACCTGATTCCTGTTTAGCCCAGGATATGTAGGCAACCTCCGAAGCAGGATGCGGTCAAACTTTTCAAAAATGCTTCACACGGAATTCTCAAACGGGCAAAAATCGCTCGTATTTGCTCACTTATCTTTGCCCGAAAACCCTTCATGTTTCCGAGCAAAGAGGGGCAGCTGTGAGCACGTGATTTTTGCCCTAAAATATGATTAATCCCAAAATCCCAAACAAAAAATTTTCCTTTATTTTTTACAACTTTTGTGCATTTTGGTGTCATTTTCTGATAAGTGTTGCATTCTATTTGCGCATGTTAATTCTATAAAGTACAAAAATATGCATTTTGCGTTTAGGTTTTAGTATCAATTAAGGGTTAATTGTGTTTTTAAAAAAAAACATGAAAATCACAAAAATTAAGTTCACTTTTGTATTTTAATGATTGTTGCTGTGAATTTGTAATGAAATAGCTGTTGAACAAATTTTAGTAATTAATTAGTCGTTGTTTTGAAATAACTAGGATTTCATGTTAGTTATACATTCCCATAAAAATTAGAAAAAAATTATAAAAATTTTAAAAGTGAGAAAAGAAAACAAAAGGAAATAAGCATAGAAATTGGGTCTTAATAAAAGACCCAAATTTGGGCCAAATCAAAAGAATTTGTCAGGCCCATACGCCTTAAACCATTGCAAATCATCCCCAGCCCAAGTCCCCAACCCGGTCCGTTCCCCCTTCTAATCGAAACGACGTCGTTTCGTGGTCTCCAAATTAGGACCGCTGGATCTCATCAATCCAACGGTCCGGAACTAACGAGGTTCCTAATTTAAAAGGGTCCGAAACTTTCCCCCTACCCCCATTTCCCTCGTCCTCCTCACCCCACCCCTCCTCTCAAACCCTAATCCACGCCGCCCCTAAATCCCTCGCCGGCGGTGAACACAACCTACGCCGCTCACCCCTAGATTAACACCACAGATCCCCCTCACTCTCCTCTTTCCATTGCACCCACTGGCTCCCCTCGAATAAGGCCGGAACTCGTCGAATCTTAGTTTGAAGTTTTCCGGCCAAGTGACAAGTTCATCCAAACCAGCCCAAAATCACACCACATAATCTCCGTTCTTCCCTCAACCCTAATCCATGGTTATTTTCTTTCAAATCTCTGTGAAACGGCCTGAATCTTAGATATGGGAATTTCTGGCCAAACCCTAAAACCAAATCTTTGTGATTTCGAACCGTTGTATCCTTAACCATGTGTTCTCTTGTAAGAACACATGGTTAGGGATGTTACACGTCAAAAATCTGAAAGGATTCAGACGTTTCTAACTGGCCGGAGTTCTTTGTGCCTCTGTGAGTTTTTACTGTTTTCATTTTACTCGCATGTTTGAAGTTTTATTTACAGTTTTGTTTCGTTAATTTTTCTGTTAATTTTATGACTTAGTTGTATTAGTTTAGTTCTGTCAATTGTTGATTAGTTTTGAGTTGATATTTGTTTGAATGATTATGAGTTTATGGATTAAGAATTAGTTTCAGTTCATTTAATGTTGTTCATGTTAGCTTAAGCTTAGTTTGATATCATTTAGTTTGATTGAGTTAATATGATTGAACAATTTGGTTTTGGTCAGTCTGATTAGTTGGTTTCTGAATGATAATTAGTCAACTTCAGCTAGTTTTAAATTGGATTAGGGTATTGGTTACAGCTGTTAAGAATGAGGGTAGGTTCAGTAACTTTGAGGGGCTTTCAGGGGTAATCTGGGTATGGAAAAGGGTAGTTCTGATAGGAATAGTAATATCAAGGTATATGGAAGGGCAGTATAGGTATTGTATGGGTAGAGGAATACCCTAGGGCCTTCTAGAATAGGGTACAAGTGTAGATTTTAATAATTGTAATGCATTTACTTGTTTAGCAAGTTAAGAATAGAGGGACCAAACTGAAAATAGGGAGGAGACTAATTAGAAAATCAGAATCTGATCTATTCTCTTTGGGGTTGCCTATAAAAGGGCATGAAATGCCTTGGGAAAGGGGCTTGGCTGGGTTTTTCTGCCTTCAACACTGAGTTTCTAAAACCCCCCCACCAAAAACTCTCCTCCATGCTTTCAATTTCAGCTGGCATTTTAATTCCAATTCTATTCAGAGAACAAAACATCAAAAAAATGAAACAATCAAAAACAATCCTATAGTTCATTATTAGTTGGATTTCAGTTGGGTTTTGGGTTTAGCAGTATCGCAGAGGTGTTTGGGTGCAGCTGTGAGGGTTAGGACTATATTTGAAGTATGTGTTAAATTAATCTGTGGAGGCTGCCTGTATTTCTGATTTTCAAAAGTATTTTCTGGCCTGTCCTGTGGTATATATTGCTGAGTTTGCTGCTGTTGTTGTTGCAAGTAGCTGACTCCTCTCCTTCTCTCTATTTACATTTCAATTTCCAGGTACTTGTTCTGTAGCTCTCAAGTCTATGGAATTGAAGTAAACATGCTGTCTGAAGTTGATCTCTGAATTCTTCATGTTTTTGTTTGACTTAATGTATAAAACAGTTAGCTTACTCATGTCATTTGGGTACTAGACTAATCCTGGTTTGTATAAATTGGACTGATGAATTGTCAAGCATGAGTTTGTTCATTTTGATTAGTAAGGAGGCACTTGGGTATTTAGATTCATGTATGTAATCAAGGCTGTGGACTGTCTAGACTGTGCATTTCATGTTTATGCAATCGTAGTTTTCAGTTTGTTTAAGTTCCACAGTCTGCTGAAGTTAAATCTGCAAAGTTGTAATTGATTGTGAGTTCAATACACATGACTGCTTTTAGTTTTGGTCTAATATGAATTGTACATTCAACAGCTTCCTACTGGGCCAGTTTTGGTCCTGGCGTATTAACAGGTAGCCCAGATTTTGGTTAGGTGATAAATCGAATTAAGGCCTAGGTGCATTAAGGTTTAAGAATTAAATTAAATCAAAAGGTGTCCAAGGGCTCGATCCCTGGGCTGTACGAATGCAAGTTAAAATTTTGGGCCTGCTTTATGCCCGACGCCTAGAGCTCCAAGGGTCTGTGCCTGCAGCATGTGCAATGGCATGATTTGGACCTTATGGGCTGAGAGCCCATTTGCTCAGCATTTCTTCCTGGATGTTCAAATTCAAATCCAACAAAATATTGGCCTTAACCAATTAGGATCCTTAAGTAATTAATAGCATAATTATCTCACTGTTTAGATTTGGAAAGGTTGTTTAGCGAATTTCACCACCTTCCTCAAAATAACAATATGCTAGAATCTTTAGGCGCGATTTTAATTAAAGTACCTTCTTAAACTCGGGTGCGCATTGATGCGACCCAAATCCAAATCTCGATGAAGTCGAAACGTGTCGGCAATTACGGGCGCATTGATTGCGACGAGGTTCGAAACGCGTTTTCACAACATCGTAATTCTTTAAAAAAAATAATGATAGAAAAGAGGTTCACAAATTGAGACGAGCCTCACCGCACAAAAATAAATAAATGTGGGGCCCTCAATAAATAATTATCGAAATAATTAGAATTTGGGATGGCCGTTTAGCGAACTTCATGGTTTTTTCCCAAAATAATACTACGATAGCATCTTTAGGCACGATTTAATTAAATTACTTCCTTAAGCTCGGGTGCGTATTAATGCGACCCAAATCCAAATCTCGACAAAGTCGAAATGTGTTGACAACCACGGGCGCATTGATTGCGACGAGGATCGAAACGCGTTTTCGCAACGTCGCAATTCTTTTAAAATAAATAACCATAAAAGCTGTTCAAAATTAAATAAAAAGCATATAAGCTAGCATGTATTAAAATCAGATAAAATCAAATACAACAGTTAAGCGACCGTGCTAAAACCACGGAACCCGGGAATGCCTAACACCTTCTCCCGGGTTAACAGAATTCCTTACTCGGATTTCTGGTACGCGGACTGTTAACAGAGTCATAAATTTCCTCGGTTCGGGATTCAACCGTTGACTTGGGACACCATTAATCTCTCAAGTGGCGACTCTGAATAATTAACAATTAAATCTCGTTCCGATTGTCCTTTAAATGGAAAAACTCCTTCATGCCCTTTGCGGGGTGTAAGTGAAAAAGGAGGTGTGACAGCTCTGGCCGACCTCTTGTATGGTTAGCTTGGAATCATATTGATCATTTAGACTAGGTTGAAGATCCGTTGTGCATGCCATGTCATTAGAACCAGTATGAAAAGAACTGTTCAGAAAAAGAAATGAAAGAAGCAAAATTAAAATAATAAAAAAAATAAGATAAGAAATAAAGAAGAAACTTTTCGTTTTATTGAATTATGGGATAACAAGGTTTCACACTGTATTGAACACAATAAAAAGAAATCTGGATTACAACCCTGGAATAATCCAGAAAATAGAAAAGGAAAATCAGAGCCAACTACCAGGACTCCCTCCAAGTAGGAAGAGGAGTAGCCATCCAATTGTTGACCTTGACCTTAGGATCCACAAATTGTATGTCTGCCTTACTGGAACCCTCTCCAGCTTCTATCATGTTGACGTCGGCAAACACTCTTCCAAAGCTTTCATTCAAATCTCCGTTTGTCCCCATCAGAGGTCCAAGAACTTCCGGGACCGACAACTTTTTGCACCCTGCTTTGACAAATGATCTGGACAGGCGTGGGACTGGCTTAGGAAGGACCCAGACTCTTTTCTTTAATTTACGGGCTCGCTTCACATCCGCTGCGGTAGTATTGAATCCCAACCCAAAAGTTTCCAGGTTCTTGGGCAAAGAAACTGGCTAGATCATTCCCTGTAGATCAACCCCCAGACCTTTTCCTGGTACAAACCCATTATTCAACATTTATGATGCTATCATGAAGGTTGCAGCTGTGATTCTGGGAAGTGGAAGGCCCCCGCCCTCAGGAATTTTGTCTACTAAGACTGCGTCAAAAACCTAATAAACCCATGGGCCCTTATTATCGTCGGTTTCTATGAAGGGCACAATAGCATTGTTGACGGCATGTGTGTCGTCATCCCCGTGTACAACAATCTCTTGTCTATCCCATTCAAACTTGACCATTTTATGCAGTGTAGAAGGCACTGCTTTGGCTGCATGGATCCAGGGTCGTCCCAACAAAAGATTGTACGATACTGCCACATCTATTACTTGAAATTCCATGGTGAACTCGACCGGACCAATGGTTAATTCCAGTACGATATCACCCACTGTGTTAGTGCCGCCCCCATCAAAACCTCGGACGCAGACATTGTTTTTGTGGGTCCTATCATCCGCAACCTTTAGTTTGTTTAGAGTGGCCAAAGGGCAAATATTGGCACTTGACCCATTATCAATTAGTGCTCGAGTGACCACCGATTCTTCGCATTTTACCATCAGATAGAGTGCTCTGTTGTGTTCAGTACCCTCTACCGGTAACTCATCGTCAGAGAATGTCACTCGGTTTACTTCAAAGATCTTGTGCGCTACTTTCTCCAAATGGTTCACTGAGAGCTTGTCCGGGACATAGGCCTCGTTCAGAATCTTCATTAAGGCCTGACAATGATCATTTGAATGGATTAACAAGGATAGCAACGAAATCTGGGCTGGGGTCTTTCTCAATTGCTCGATAATTGAGTAATCATGTGCCTTCATCTTCTTCAAAAATTCCTCTGCTTCTTCCTCTGTTACTGGTTTCTTTATTGTTTCAGGATTGACCCTTCTCAATTCTGCGGGAGCAAAACACCTTCCCGATCGAGTTAACCCCTGTGCCTCGCATACGTCTTCCATAACCTCTTTCCCCTTATGCGTCACTGTCACTTGACTGTAACTCCACGGCACAGCTTTCTCACTTGTTATCGGCAACTGTATGACCGGCTTGATAACAACTGGTTCCACGTGGACCCCTTTTACTACCAACATTGGTTTGTTTGCTACTCCCTGCAACACTGCTCTGACTGACTCTGGCTTCTTCGCAGTAATAGACGATCCTTTCCCTACTACCACAAAGGGCTTGTCATATACCTTTCCCGACTGTACCACTGCCTTTCCACTGGTCGACTCTTCATTAGCACTGGCGCGAATCATCATTACCGTTTGTGAGGGTGTTTTTGGTTTCCCTCCTTCGTGCACTAGTTCGATCATATGGGCTTCATGGTGCACCGGTAACGGATTTTCATTGATGTTGGGTGTCTCTGGTGCTTGAACCTCGATCCTATTTGTGTCAATAAGATCTTGTATGACAGTCTTCAACTTCCAATATTTTTCAGTATCGTGCCCGGGAGCACCTGAACAATATTCGCAGCTTACTGAATGGTACAGATTTCTGGGAAGGGAATTTGGCAATTTGGTTTCAACAGGACTTAGCAGGCTTATCTGCTTCAACTTGTGAAATAGAGTAGTATAGGTTTCTCCCAACGGAGTGAATGTTCTTGGCTTCTGCATTCTTTCGTTCCTGAAAGCCTGATTTCCGCGAAAGTTTGGCCCTGAAGGATTCCTGTAGGCCCTCGGTGGTGGATATGTGTTTTGTGGAGGTAGATATGTATGTTGGGGAGCCGGTACACGCCATTGTGGACGATCCGGAGGCTGGGTGTAAGTTTGGGCGTGATGGACGGAAAAATGTTGTTATTGTGGTGGGTAGTAGGGTTGCGGAGGGTTGTATGGATTGTGTGGGTAGTTTAGATGATGGGGTATGGGTTGGTAATGAGGGGAAGGACCTTTAGATCTGGACCAATTGCCTGCCTCTATTGTCGTGACCTCCTCTCTCCTTTTCTTTCTAAGCGCACCCCTCGTGCCGCTCTGAATGGCCTGAGTTGTTGCCTTAATTGCCGAGTAACTCAGGATCTTATTGGACTTAAGTCCCTCTTCTATCATACCTCCCATCTTCACCACTTTATTGAAGGATTTGCCAACTGAAGTCACCAAGTGACCGAAGTAAGTTGGCTCTAGAGTTTGTAGAAAGTAATCTACCATTTCTCCCTCTCTCATTGGAGGATCAACTCTAGCTGCCTGTTCTCTCCATCGGAACCCAAATTCCCTGAAGCTCTCTCCGGGTTTCTTCTCAAACTTTAGCAATGTGAGACGGTCTGGGACTATCTCAAGGTTGTATTGGAAGTGTCCTGCGAAAGCCTGTGCCAAGTCATCCCAGGTGTACCACCTGCTCGGATCTTGTCTTGTATACCACTCCAGTGTCGACCCGCTCAAACTCTGGCCAAAGTAAGCTATCAGGAGCTCATCTTTTCCCCCTGCTCCCCTCATTTTGCTACAAAATCCCCGTAGATGTGCCATAGGATCGCCATGCCCTTCGTACAAATCAAACTTGGGCATCTTGAACCCTGTTGGTAATTGGACGTCAGGGAAAGGGCATAGATCCTTGTAAGCCACGCTGACCTGGTTGCCTAACCTGTGCATGTTCCTGAAGGACAGCTCCAGGCTTTTAAATTTCCGCATCACCTCGTCCTGCTCTGGGCTCTTAGCTGGCTTTTCAATCTCCGTCGGGACCTCAAAGTGGGGATTATAGGTATGTGGCTCGGGTGCTTTGAATGTGAGTTCAGGGGGTAATATTGTGTATCGTGATCCTGAAACAATGGCTCGCTAGACGATCTGTGCAATGGGGCTGGGGCAGGCGCCACAAAGACGGGAACATTTGGTGGAGGAGGATTCTGATTGGGTGGTGGAGCTTGGGGATCATAGGCCTCTCTTCCCTGATAGTAGTGATGGCTTGGGAAACTCGTTGAAGGACCGGGAGAGGGGTATTCTGACGTGTGTCCTGGTTGGAGAGTAGGAGTAACAGGTAGTTCCTGCCCCTTTTGGGCTCTAGCTAAGGCTATCTGCATTTCATTCATTTCCAGCCTCATCTTTTCCATTTTTTCCATGGCTTCCTTCAGCATCTGATTTGCCGTCTTTTCCGACTCAATACTATGGTCTGAACCAGTCATGCTTTCTGGTAGGGGCCCTTTTGATCTTGTTTGATAATGGTACGGCGCCAGTACGCTTTAACAAACTAACTGATAGTGATTGGAAAAACAACAAACTTGTTAGTGTTAGAGTCTTAACAGATATTGTATTTGCACGTTGGGGGGGGGATGCAATGTTCTTAGGCAGTTAATCATTTCTAACATGCTTTTGCTCCGACCGCATGCATCATCCCGGCTTATTTTATTTGTGCCTTTTTCGAGTGTTTCAGGGACCTTTCTTTTCTTCTTCTCTCTCTTTTTTTTCCTCTTTTTTTTTAATTACGGTCGAATCCTATAGAGATTGCCTACGTATCGTGACCCCGCACGAATCAGACCAAGCGTAATTCGTGCCATAAGTAAAATAAAGACACAATTTTACTTTTTATTACCCAAATATGCTATTACAAGCCATCATTTGAAAGAAAAACAAACGAAAATACAGACTCCATACTTTTTAAGAATGCTTGAAGAGAACATAAGGGTAGACAACAGACTCTGAAAAACAAACAAGTGCAAGATTTAACTAGGGATACATTAAAGCCTTGAATTTTGGTGCACGCGAGGCATCATTCGGCCTTTCCGCGGGCTTTGGTGTTAGGCCTCTTTGCAATCTTTTTAATTCCTCCATGATCTGGTGGACATAACCCATGACTGAGGCAAAAAGGATATCACGAGGCATTTCTTCACATGTTAGGCATTTCGTGGTGATGTAGCGCCCAATCTCATTGATCCTACCCCTGATTCTATCCCTCTCTATGCATAGCTGTTCTATTCGTTGATTCTTTAGTCCCAATATTCGAGTATTGTCAATGAGCTGACCTTGGAACCTTCCCATTTGTTCTTCCATTCGGGCTATTGACTCATAGTAGTGTTCCCTATCTGTTCTAGCATCCCGGGATTGTTTAAGGACCCGATCACTGAGAGTGGAATTTATTTCTCTCAATGTTGTAACACTCATTTCGTAATCCCTTTTCACTTGCCATAGGTGCTTTCTCCGTGCTGCTGTAACTTTTTCCCACCTGGTCCGTAATCTTGCTATGCTAGCCTTGGATCTTTCCAAGTCTTTCTGGCCTTCAGCGACCTGATTCCTTAACCCTGCTATCAACCTTTTATCAGCCCGGCTTCTCAGTTGGTTGTCGGCATCCATTTTCATCTTACGGATCTGAGCTTTGAGGATCTCGCCTTCTCTGGCTAATCTGTTCTTTTCTCCCTTGTTGGCAGCAAACTGCACTTTTCTTTCATATTTCAGATCATGAATCTGTTGTTTCAGTTTGCTTATTTCGGCAAGATATTCCAGCTCTTTGGCCAACCAGTCCCAATGCTCTTGTGAGGACTTGGCAAATTCTTGAAGGTGAGATCTTTTAGTCGGCCTTCCAGACGACATTTCCCCTTTGTACCAAGCCTGATATCCAGGTGAAACTTCCCCTCTTACCTGATTCAGCACACAAGTATTTGCCTCTAAGTATTGACATTGGCTCCAAATCTGGCGGACTCTTGCTTCAGGAAATTGACCATCGGAACTGATCTCAATTACCTGGGTACTTAGATCCTCATCTTTGGGCTCTATATGACACCTCCCTAGTTGCCTCAACACCCGATACGGCGCATAAGGTTGAATGCTCTTAAGTCCCATCAAGAGAAAATGGGGCCTAGATGCTGGCATGTATATGACTTCGTCGACAGGTAACCATCCCAGTGTCCACTGTATTTGACTGGCGTTGAGGGTCCGGAAATATGAGGTCCATGCCGAGACTCCTTCAGGCAAGTGGGACTCATTAATTCTGGTGTAGAACTCCTCTATGCAGGTCTTTTCAGAAGATCCATGGCTCAGGAACTGGGCTCGGTGACATAGGTGTTCGGTCATCCACATTTGCAACAACAAGTTACAACCTTCGAAAAAGTTTCCTCCGGCTTTGCAGGCCGTGAGAGCTCGGAACATATCAGATACAATCATGGGCGCCAGCGTGCTATCTTTTTGAGTGAGCAAAGTACTGACGACCCCAGCTATCTTTATGTCGATATTCCTGTCTTTTCTTGGGAATACTAAGAGCCCTAAGAAGGTTATCATGAAAGCAACCCGTCTATGTTCATCCCACTTTCGACGGTTACTTTTGCTGCACAACTTGTTTTCTGGCTTGTCGAATCCTCCTATGTGACCATATCTTTGGTATATGAAACTCATAGTGCAAAAACCTTTTGCCAAGTCAGGGTTATGGATTGTTCTGACTATCTTTAATGAGTCCAAAAACCGGTGTACTGCTATGGCTCTTAGAGCAACCAGGCATTTATGCCTCAATGGAACCTCAGCACTGCCGATGTACCCTGCTATTTCCTCTAAAGTTGGGGTAAGTTCAAAGTTCGATAAGTGGAAGACATTGTGCGTAGGGTCCCAGTGAGGGACCAATGCCCTTATTATATCTCCTCGAGGCCTGATATCCAACAAACTCGTGAGACCTTTCTGATGTTTCTTGATTTCGTCATGCCCTTCTTTGCCTAAATCATTCCACCATAGCCACAATTGGAGGGGAATTTTATTCATGATTGAAAAAGGTTCATTTTGAGTCGTGCTCATTCTGCACATTTATTAATAAGATTTAAACAAGCGAAAATTTATTCGACTAAAAATAAATATGATCATTTTTCCTAAAAAAGAATTTCTGAACACGACCTTTCAGCACTTCAGGGACGAAGATTTTAAGGTTGTGTGATTTAACCAAAATAAAAAATAAGAAGTGGCCGTTTATACAAAGGCAGCCTTCCGGAGTTCCTTTTGGGAACATTCGGCTATTTTTGATATAAACAGCATCACCCGACTCTATGACAGAAAAATGAAAATTTTGACATTTTTATTATTTATTAATTTTTTACAAAAATGGGAGGTTGGACCCGACGAGGGTTGCCTACGTATCTCACGTCCTGTGAGAATCAAACCGGCGTAGTTCGCCCAACATAAACTAAACTTGTAAACAAGACTCTTTTTTTTCAAATAAATCAAACTAAAAAAACATTTTCATGTTTTTTTTTTCGAAATTTCGGCAGGGTTTTGATACTACTCGGACATTGGTTTTATTTTTCTAAAAAGTAGTTATCTCCCTACACTGCTATTTTTTCTCTTCTTTTTTTTCACAAATTTTTTTTTCAAAAATTTTTGATTTCAGAAGTCGGTCAGCATGCATATCTAAAGCAAATAAATGTGCACAACACACAGGATGCAGCAGGATGGTCTTTTTCTATTTCAGGTTGCTAGTCCTAGACAGACCCAAACCCTGTGTTGAGTCCCCTAAGTCAAATGCAACATGATGCAAATAAGCGTTCCTACTAGGGATCCGGCATGAAGTCACGTTATTCTATGTTCAAAACCTGGGTCTTTGTTCTAGACAGTGCACCCGAGCGGACAGCTCGAGTTGAGGAAGGAGCTCCTTTCCGGGAACCAAAAGGCCAGCCGGCTTAGAAACTTTCCGAGCCTCTTTTGTTTGGGTACGACACTAACAGAGTAGGGAGTCTTAACCAGTAAGCACATCCCCGGAGGTAAGAAGAGAAGGCTTCAGCACAGTTTATATGTACAGTTCAAATAATATCAAAGCAGTAAAAAGCATCATTTTGCATATTAAGCTCAAACATGTAAAATCAGATAAAGCCAAATATAACAATTTATCTAAGCTCGAATTTTGAACCCTGAACCAGAGATTCTGGGTTCATCCCCAGCAGAGTCGCCAGAGCTGTCACACCTCCTTTTTCCGTCCCCGCGAGGGGTGAAGGAGTTTTTTCAATTAAAGGACAATCGAAACGGGATTTATTTATTTTTTCAGAGTCTCCACTTGGGAGATTTAAGGTGTCCCAAGTCACCAATTTAATCCCGTATCGAGGAAAATATTCGACTTTCCAAATGAAGTCTGCGAACCAGAAATTCTAAGTAAAGCATTCTGTTGACCCGAGGGAAGGTGTTAGGCACCCCCGAATCCCATGGTTCTAGCACGGTCGCTTAAACTATTGTAATGGTTAAAATATCTGATTTTAATACATGTTCAAAAATTATAGAGCAATTTCAACTTTTAACCGCCTTATTGTTATTATTATTTTATAGAGAATTGCAACATCGTGAAAATGTATCTCGAACCACGTCACATCAATATACCCGTGGTTATCGATATATTCCGACTCTGTTGAGATTTTGATTTGGGTCACATAAATGTGCACCCGAGTTTTAAGAAAATTAAATTATTAAAGGCGCACCTAAAGCGACTAGCGCATCACTTACTTTGGGTAGGGCCGTGAAAGTTTGCTAAACGGTCCATTCCGAACTCTAAGCAATTTTTATAGTAAATATTTACTGAGGGCCCCGCAATTTGTGATTTACTATAGCGAGGCACACCTCCATTTTTTTTTATTCTAAAAGGATCGTCCTATAGTAACTATGTTTTTCTATTTCCGTCCGTCTCTAAAATAAAATAAGAAAAAATACCTAATTTATTTACATGCTTGCGGGTTATTAGTTAAGATCCATATACGATTTGTTAATTCTGAAAATGATGCAATAAGGGCGATCCGTTTGCCATTTATTGGGCCCAAATCCAACGTATGTGAGGTAAAACTGGACCCGGGGCATCCTTAATCCAATAGGGCTAGTTAATGGTTTCTACACATTCATAGCTTGTAAAAAATGGTATCATCTTATTAACAAGTTTCTTCAAATTTAAAGTGGCGTTCTACTGGAATGTAAGAACTTGGAAATCGTATTAATATTTTTTTTAAACCATTTACATGCATTAAATTAACTATTTATATCTAATTAAACAATGTCCCTATCAATTTCCGAAACAGGCCATTTGTTTCATGAGATAACTATTGAATGTTTGATAATAATCTAAATGGCCTAACATGTTTTTGATATATGCTATTTAACAGATAATACTGAAGTAACAGAACAAGAGTTACTATATCATCAATCCTTTTAACTAAACATACATGGGAAGTTTTCTTACTAAACTATTGCAAAAAGGCATGTCCAGTTATGCATAAATAAACACTTACATGATTCTAATGAAAAAGGTATTCTAATACATATACAAATAAATAAACAACTATAATGAATTTAAAACTTCAACTCTTCACTTCTTTGTATTCATGCTTCAAGTTTTAACCTACAAGAACCAGTGTATCAATTTGTGTACCTGGTATTTGAAAAACAAAGAGAAGAAGAGGAGGATCAGTGCAGAAAGCAGCAGTAGCATACACAGCAACACAGCAGTACAACAACAACCAGTAAGTCCAGGAAATACTAAAACTGAAAACCAACAGTACCAAAATGAAACACAGACAGATGTAAGGACACAGTCTTCTGATTTGTTAAACACTCAAGAAAAGCAGCCTGAAACTCTTAATGTAAAAGTTCAGCCTTAACACTCTAACTCTTAGTGCAAAAGTTCTGATTTTTACTTTCTAAATTTTTCCTTTCTTTTCCAGTATTTTTTTTCCAGATTTTTTCTCTCTTTTCTAGTCTGCCCCCTTAAAATCAGTGAGCAACCCCTTTTTATATAAATCTGCCCCCCGCCCCCTTTCCATATTAGTGCCCGACCCTTTTTTTCTTTTCAAAAATAGATTTCTCCACTCAAATGGCACTAAGTCTGCATTTTCAATTAATCAAACTCCCAATTTCCTGTTGTCCCCCACTAATGTATTAATTAATAACCCCATTAATAAAGCACTAATACTAAAATAAGAACTTAACTGTTTCAATCCCAAATTGCCCCTGAAAGTCCTTAATATTACTGCCCTTTTAACACAAACACTACTGCATTACAACCTTTTAAATCTGAAATCTATTTTCATCTTTAACAAAGATTTGAAATTAAAACTGACTTTCAACTTTAACCAAACTTATTTCTGATTACTGAAGGATTAAGGTTAGAAATTAATTGGAACAAATGAACTTGGAATTAAATCAATCTAGACTTAATCACAACATAGAACTTAACAAAATCCTTAAAACTGAAACTGAAATAATTAATCAATATGCACATGAATGCAAACATCAGGAATGCAAGTTCATTGTCATTAGGATGACAATGTCCTGAAACCAAATGGCCACGGATCAAATATACACAACAACGTTTGACAAACTTTCTGTTTTAACAAACAAGAGTGCATTAATTGACGAGAACTAATTTAACTGACTACCTAAAACAAACGATAACAGTCAATACAAAATAAACAAATAGGCTGTTTCAATCAACAATAACAGGAACATGGACTTATAATAAAATAACTAATCGACGAACTTAATTAAATCGATTACACACATTGTAACTCATAGCAATTACAACAAACAGAAACAATGCTAGAATTTGATCGAATAAACGGGTCTAGTGGATATGATACAGAATTAAGTAAAAAAAATAGGAAGATTATACATATTACTACAATAGGCAATAATACATACATAGAGTACAAAAGAAAAACAGGGAAAATACTTCTGAATCTTCAAACCCAAAATATGTCCTAATCTTGAATCGGTTTGAACCTTATTGAGGTCGAACGGACCTGAATCAAAGTATTCTAATTTGAGAATACTTCGATTAAGGTCCATTAGACCCCAAACCTTCATTTAATCGGACAAATTCCATGATTTGGAATTTTAGGGTTCCATTTTTTCTCGGATTTAGGGTTTGATCATTTCTGGGCAGATTTGAAGGGAATCAAGAGTGGTTTTGGGGTGAAGGAAGTTTGGGGGTCACCTAGTATGAATCTGAAACAAATCTGGCAAGTTCATGTTCGGCTCGAACCTTCAAAAGAAGATTCGAGGAGTTTTAGGAAGATTCGAAACAAACGATTGTTAGATCCATGGTGAGGGTGGTCAGGAGAAGCTATGGTGTTGATTTGGAAGCCATCGGAGAAAGTTGGGTTTTCAGACCAAACTTTGATCGAAGATTCGAGATGTTGGGGCCTGATTCGAAGGATATAGGCTACAGATTTGGAAAAGGGAGGTCGAGGGGAAGCTATGGTGTAAAGATGGGGTCGTTTGGACCACCGGAACCGCCGTGAGGCGATTTCCGGTGGGCGGTGCACGGTGGTTGACGGTGGGGTTATGCTTGGTCTCTGAAGGAGACGATGAACAGGGAAAGGGGGGTGTTTGGTTTGGGGGGGGCTGGGGTAGAAGATTAAGCTTATATAGGGGAGGGGTGGATGGATCCTGGCCGTTGGATCAGGTGAGATTGATGGCCAGCATCTCTTCACTTAAGGGAACAATGCCGTTTTGGTTTAGTGGGGATTGGGTCGGTCTCAGATGGGGATGGGTCGGGTCAGGAGGGAAATCCTGGGAGCCATTGGATCAACAACGATGAACGGTCCTGATCAAATACAGCCATACGACGTCATTTGGTTTAACAAGAGAATTGAACTGGACCGTTAGATCGTCTTGATCGACGGTCCAGATGGAAAGTGCCAATACGGCGTCGTTTGGATTGGCTGCAGGTGGACTGGATTTGGCCGGGTATAGAGAAAGTTTTGGGTCTGATTTTTGGTTTAAAGTTTTTTTTTGGCCCAGATCTGATTGGCCCTATGTTTTTAATTCTTTTCATTTTCTTCTTTTAATTAACACTTTAACAAAAATTCTAAAAAAAAAAATATAAAACCAAAATCAAACTACAAAATATTAACTCTTATCAACAATTATCACACAAGTAAAAATATTTAAAAAATAAAATCACACGATGGCACACTTTAAATGCATATTTTCTTCTTTTAAAACCAACTATGGTTTATTTAATTCCTAAATATATTTTTATTTTATTTTATCCTTTTATATAAACCAATGATTAATTAATTATGAAAATGCACATGTACCTATATTACTATTTTTCTGTATTTTTCTTTAATTAGAATAAAATAAATATGTACTGATAAAATGCCACGAAAAATTCAAAATCGTATACAAAGAAAAATTATTTATGATTTCTTTTGGAGTAATTCTTGTGAGGCAAAAATCACGTGCTCACAATATATAATATATATAGTATACTAATATATATATTTGGTATAATGTACAAATATAAATAATAAATGTGATATATTAGTACTAATATAAATGATATATATTATGTATGTAAATAGATTATGTTATATATTACTCCAAATGTAAAACAAATAATGATGAACATATATTAACTATATTATACGTACATAATATAAATAATATGCGTTGAACATTATTCCAAATTAATACTAAAAGGTATATAAATATTGTGTTTGTGTGTGCGCTTATATATATTGAAAAGTAAAGTGTATATATAGACTCATAGCTGAGGTACTTGCAAAGAAACAAAAAACAAATTGAAAAGTAAAGTTTGGTCAAAGCCAATATGCCATCAATACCACATTTTTGAATAAAATGAATGAAATTTATTTTAGCCTGTGGAAAAAAACATGCAAGGATTGTAGCTTAGAAAGGCCAAAAGAGAAGGAGATTGTTTAGGAAATAATTGATTGTATTTTATATTGATTTTCTTTCTCTTACCTTAAATAAGGTTAGTCTCTTATTTTTGGGTGTTTGATTTTAGTTGGAGACTGCACTATTATGGTATATTTAGAATCAGTTTCCTAATTTGTAGGAAATCTACCGTATTTGATGTACTATATTTTTGTTGTAGAATATGTTATTCAGTTAAAAGTTGTAAATTATGAAATATTTTTTGAATTCATCAGTAAGTATGAAAATTTCTAGTCTAGTATATATAAGGTGTGTACTTTTACACAACACAAACAATTATATATTGATTTTTAATAAAGTAATTTACCAAGAAAAGAAAGGTACTTCAGCCTGAGAAGTCTCGTGCTGACAGGGTTTATGCCTTTTTGTGATTGTTTTCTTTAGTTTTTTACCTTTTTTTCCTCAAATGCGGTAAGTCTGTGAACAGTAATGGAAAGGAAAAGGTAGGAGAAGAGTGACTTTATTAGAATTGATGTGACATATGTATCATATATGTGAAGTTGCAATAACTACAATTCCAAGTGCTGCCTTCTCTTATGGTGCACAATGAAACACACTAAATACATGATATACTTTGCTAGCGTTTTAACATAGATTTAATTGATACTCGAAAAAAGAGTTTTTAAAATTTGTGTTGAAAGTAATTTTTGAAAGTTGAAATTGTGTTTGGACATACATTTTATTTGAAATGGAAGAAAAAAACTACCCTAAATCAGTTTGTGGAAACTTGAACAAAAAATTTTTTTTAAAAAAAGAGTTTTTAAAATTTATGTTGAAAAGTAATTTTTGAAAGTTGAAATTGTGTTTGGACATACATTTTATTTGAAGTGGAAGAAAAAAACTACCCTAAATCAGTTTTTGGAAACTTGAACAAAAATTTCAAAAAAAGATCATGTTCCATCAACAAATAACGTTTGTATTTTCTCATTGCTTGCCAGAAATCATATTTCTACAATTGGTAGGTCACCTGGTTATTCAAATAAGTCGTAATTTTTTGTAATTTTTCCATCTTGCAACTTTCGTACCAATTGGGTCGATCCGGAAGAATTTAGCTATAGAATTTTAAGTCCTTAATTCTTTGTTGCTTTCATTGTTTATATTATAGGTTTTCCATACTCTCTTCAAGAACTTTTCTGGCTTTAAGTTTAATATAGGCGTAAAAAAATTGGTAAAAGATTAAGTACCTAAAAAAGATTAGAAAAAAATGTATTGGACCAGTAAATTAGACAAAGGATTAATTATGTCTGCAGTTTAATGTTCCCCTTCTACGAGGGTTCTAACAATGGAGTAATGTATATGCCGTCAAATTCAAGATATGGTGACGTCTAACTATCACGTAGTTAATTGGAGAGCATATTTAAATCTGTCAATTTCATATTTCACTCTCTCAAAAGGCCAAGGTTTTCTGTATAGTACTATTACTATAGACTCGTTCATGCATAACTATTTGTGTATAATTACTATTTGATAGAGGTAAGGAAAAAAAACTCTCTATTAGAAGCACGATTTGTTTTTTTCTAATCAGGTATGGAAATAGAACAATAAATTTCTGATAGCGAATTACTTGACTCGATAGCGGGAAGGAGAGCCTTCCATTCAAACACAAAATCAATACTGTGTCAACAGTACCACTAAGTAACTCACAAAAGTCGTCATTTATGTTAAGATATTTTTGTATGTTTTTAAGTGTATTTTAAAAACTTGGAAGAAATATTACTCCGATCACTCCAGTTTAACAAAGATATCAACACAACTGAAGAATACATATACCATAGATTGAGGTAGTCTCAGCTTGCACTAAATGATAATTGTCTTTATCAAAATATTATTGATGATTGCAGGTTCCTATTATCTTAGGCGGGTACGCCAACTTTGAAGCATGCATTCAGAGAAGCTAATGGAGTAGCGGACACCTTAGCCAAGAACGGATGCAGCTTGGACTCTTTTGTTAATTTAATGTTGTACTATTATCCGCCTATTTTTGCTATTCCAGTTTTTGATAGAAATGGGATAGGCACTTTATGGCCTAGACAAATCTCATGTTGTAATAACTACTAAGTAAGTACTACGTTTTTTATAAAATGTCTTTATTTACTCAAAAAAAAAAAATAACTTGCACTTAATGGTGGGTCGGGGGGGGAGGGGGAGGGGGATCCACCAACAAACAAAAAGCATCTTTCAATATCTGACATTTATGGTGTCAGCCTAGTATATTGTATAATCCGAAATGTAATTAGAAAAATAATGGGATGATATTTGATAGAATAAATAATGAGTTAAATTAAGAAAACTAGACTTAACAGATTAATTTATCTTAACATCTACTGAAGAATTCATGAAGCGGGATTACAAGACACCAAATTATGCATACAAAATAAAAGCACAAATCAAGAACCATAAAAATAAAAATAAAAATAAAAACAAAAACAAAATGAAGAACCATCATTTTCTTTACAAAAAAGATTAACTAGTCACTGTTGCAGGGAGGATCTGAGGACCACTTTTCTCCACTCAGTTGAATCTTGATATGGTTGGAATATAAATATTTTCATTTCTGCAGCAGATTTAATAATATGTTATATTCTCCAACTATATTAATGTAGAATAAATGAATTATGAGAAAAAGAAATACTAATACCTTTTAGAAAACATTTGTTTGTAAATCCTCCATCTCAGGGTTGATGTCTTTTGCCTCTTTCTCAGCTTCAGTTCCCAAATGAGGAGCATCTAGTTTTGGAGGGTTCTGAAGAGTTCTTTCACGTGTTATTCTCAAGTCTTTGGATGAAATATACACACAATATGAAAGAGTAAAAACATCCTATGACATACACATAGGGGCGGACATAGACCATTAGTTACAAGTTCGGACGAATCCAATAGCTTTTACTTATACCTTATATTTATATCAAGAAATCTTTTAAATAAGTATGAATATTTAATTGAGAAGTAACTAAGACTATGAATTCGGTGGCAAGTTCGGAAACCGCAAACTTCAAATTTTGGATCCATTTCTGTATACACACATAAATATAGTTCTCCGTCTAAGTTGAATCCAAGATCTAGAGTCAGTATGTTCAGAATGAGTGAAATCTTAATAGATGTCTATATTTTAAATTATTTTTTTGTATATATACACAATTCGAGCCCGAAGGCAATGGATTCAGTTGAACTCACTAATTCTGTCCGACATCCGCTGCGTCCCTAACTGTCACTGCTGTATATGATCAGTTGATTTAGATTCTTCACAGGTTTTTTTCAGTAAATAGTAAGTATATCATCTGACTTATAGTACCATTTTAAGAATGTTTGACACACAACAAATAACTTGAAATGGTAGCAGGATTCAAACATATGATGAGACAAGAAAGATTCACAAGCTAAAAGGAAAAGAGTTCATAACAATACCATGCATCGAACTAATGCCCAATTCACGCCTCGAAAGAATGGATGCTGCTTGATTTCGTTTGCTCCTTCGCGGGATCCTAACCTGTTTTTGGGATCTCTATGCAACAATCTATACATGAACTGCTTTCCTTGGAGACTAACCTGGAAAAGGAGAAAAGAAATAGACAGCTTTAGCAATTGGCAGAAAGAAAAAAAAAGGCGCTCCCACAAAAGGAAATGTCTCTACTTATCGTTGAGGCATTTTATTCGTTAGATTGAAAGATCATACCTGTATGCTTCCTGGGAATTTTAAATCCTTGTGTAATATATTTGAGAATGTCTTTTGCCTTGTCTTTCCCCTGAATGGTGTGTAACCGTACAGCATTTCGTATAAAAGAATGCCTACCAAGCGACAATTTTGCTCGTCAAAAATAGCAGAAACTTCTGAAGGGAGTATGGAGTGAAAAGGTCTAAATGAAGACAGAAGGATCAGGAAATATAAGCACTCAAAAGTTCAAATGGATTCTAAAGAATTACCAAGAGCCCACCAATCCACTGCGCTAGTGTGGCCTGCTCCAGTTATAATTTCCTGTGAGATAAACAAGCAAAAAGAGATGATTTAAAGAACAGGATATAAATGAATAAAAGCTTGACTTATAACACAAACTTAAAGTGTAGAAGAAAAAAGACTAAATTTTTGGAGCAAAATCTTGCAGTTAGTCATATAAGAATTTGTGATATTCAGAATAGAAGCATTGATCGTAGAAAACCAGCAGCAATAACTTACAAAATAAAACACTAAATGGAAAAGAAAAAGTCTAACCGGAGCTATGTACTCTTCAGTTCCGACAAAAGAATTTGATGCACGCATAGGTTCAGCCATGAAGATTGGATTCTGTTGACTTTTCTGATGCTTTTTCTTTTCGTTGATTTCTGGAAGTAAAAGCTGTCCAAATCACCAAAAACAGTGTATTGGCATTCATTAGTCACTAATTTTGTTTGCCAAGGCACTTCATGAAAATAAACGAGATTTGGTGAACTTGACAAAAGTTAGGAGTTAGCTTACCTGTGGCTTGCAAGATGTCAAACAGGAAAGATCAAAATCCGTCAAAGATATATGCCCACCGCTCTGTAGCAAGACGTTTTCAGGCTTCAGATCTCTGTAAATTATACCTGTTGGCAGAAGATAACTCAGGATATATGGAGATGGATTTTTCAACTCTTCAGACTTCGGATATGTTGCAGACTTAAGTGATAAATAGTACATATACTATGATTTTGCTCTGATCGGTATGCCATCTGCAGCATTGCCACATAACTGAATGATCACTCACCATATATATTCGTATCGAGCACTAACCATTCCGTACAACTAAAGTAAAAGTGAATGGTGCATATAGCTTTAAAGGAAGAACGTAAAGTAAAAAATAGATACATCAAACGTCGATTCATGAATATGAATTCTCCTCAATCGCAAATCGCTAATAAGGTATAGGTAATTGTTTGATCATGCTAGTCTAAAAATCAGTAGGATTGGACTAATAGAAAAGAATGAATAAAGACTTATTTATGATTCAGAATCTGATTGTACATATGAAACATGTGGATATAAGGGATACCTTGACAGTGAAGGTACTCCAGGGCCACCACTACTTCAGCGGCATAGAACCTGCGGAAAACAAAAAAGTTTAATATCACCGGATAACGGGGCAGCAAAGCTGGCGTAACATTGTCTATCTACCGAAATTGGCACCTATAGATATTAATGAAGAAGACAAAAAGGAAAAAAAAAATAGGGATCACAGGAACTAAGTGACTCAAATTGGCTAAGAAGCAGACGAAATGAAAAATATTTTAATAAATGTTTAAAAGACCATGAGAATATGATAGTATTAAAGTCTCAACAAACTCTGTAGAATGCTTCTCGGATAGGTATAACTGTAGACAGTTTAGTTCTTCAAATTTGTTTTTACATTTGGTTTACCTTGCGGCGTCTTCCTTCAACACCTTTGTTGGTTGTCTGTCTAGAAGCAGGAACAGCTCTCCACCAGGGTAGTAATCAGTTATCAGACAAATATGGGTTTTGGTCTGAAACAAAGACATATTTAATAAATCAGAATTGAGAAAAGAAAGAGCAATAAAAGAGATGATTATGAAATAAGTGATAAGGGTGGTTAAACTTTTTCACACTCGAAATCAAAATAAAGAATGAATATGTTGGCATAAGTATACTCAGGTGGATATTATCGATTCATTGAATTCATCAAGTATCAAATGCCCATGCTATAGTACAGTTTAGTTTGAAGGATTCAAGTGTATATGTGATTTGTATTTCGCACTCATAACATTTTTCTCAAGTTACTACTACTAAATAATAATGCTCCCTCTCTTCAAGTTCTATGTATCTAACCTGAAAAGATGCATAGAGTGCGGGAAGAAAAGGGTGGTCCAACATATCTAGGATTTCTCGTTCTGCACAAGCTCTATGCACCTGTAGAAAAGATAAAATGATCCTTATCAAGATAGAAGAATGAGAATTTAAGCTAAGAAGCCAAAAAGCGAAATGATCCCTTCACAAAGATGCCGGGGGTCATAACACAAGAAAAATTCTATGCAAACACATAACTTTGCAAATGCCATGACAAGGCGGGAATATAAGTAAAAATCTCCAATCACTAAAGATACAGCGACAAGTTGGATGTTGCAATGTAGATCCCTACCTTGTTTCGATTAAGCATTATGCTCTTATCCATTGCTTTCATAGCAAAACATTGGCCAGTTCCGCACAGTTCCACTAAATGCACGCTGCATATTAACAAGTTATACCACAGTTAACCAAGAGAACATAAATAGTCCCTTCAAATAAAAATTTAAGGCAGACATTGACTTGTTTCTATAGACAAAGATTTAGGAGCCAGGAAAATCAGCAATACTCTTCATTCAAAATCTAAGAACTTTATAGCAGTATTATGGAAACTTTTCTCGCATATCAAATCAGAGCGCCACCACAATTATCTTCTTGTGGAATCTTGTTTAATCTCTTTATATTCAGAAATTAGACAGGGGTCAAAGCTGGAACTAGCATCATTTTCAAAAATAAACTCCCTATACAGTTTAGGACACAATTATTAGTTAATAATTGTGTTACTGATGGAAAGTTGTGGCATGCAAATTATATAAATTAGATTTTACTTGTAAGTTGAAATACCACTGAATCAAATCTCAGACCTAGTATTTTGTTTTACAGTTTTACTTATTCAGAGAAACGGATAACAATATGTGGCATATTATAATACTTGATCCACTTGAAAGTGGAACTAGTAAAACCAACCTGCCAGTATCACCAGATCCCAGTGGTTTGATTGGCTTGAAATGCTTCAAGCCTATGGGTTCTCCACTGTCCAAAACCTGCATTTCATAAGCCTCTCAGTAATGAAAGAGGCGGTAAAACCTCAAGCTGAAATTAATCAGTGGAAACAAAAATTATTCTACAGAGTTTCCACAATACCGACAAAATGATTGGGACATTTTGATCTTCATATGATTTAAAAAACTCAGAAAGCTAGACATAATATTGCATAATGGAGGAATGCTGTAACACTGAGATATTATCACTGTTCTGAGCAAACATTTTCTATGTGCACATATATACCTGTCTATAGAAAGCCAATTGATGAGCGTAAACTAACTTTCTTTTTACCTTTTGTATTGCTTGCCAAGATGGGCTGTCCTTCCTATGAGGCTTTGCATGAACAACTTTTGAATGATTTCTCCATAAATCCTCTGGTTTCTGCAGGTCAGCTTAGCAGTTTGTGAGCCTTGTATAATTCAACACCTACAAATAATCTCAAACAGTTTTTGTTCAAAATTTTGGATTTACCGAATTGGCATCTGGAAGTTCTCGAACTGCGTCATCAACATTTTCAGCGGTTTCTTTCACCTGAAAACGAGCCAAATGAAAACCATTATTGACAAGATAGTGTTGAAATGTCAAATATTCCAGCTTCACAAGCTATTGGAGTTATTAGCAGATATATGCACAATCCAGGGAAGGAGCATTGGCAAGCTGTGAAGTGGATTCTACGGTATATTCATAATACTGTAGATGTCGGATTAGTTTTTGAGCAGGAAGACAATCAGTTTATAGTTGGATATTGTGACTCAGATTTTGCGGGTGATATGGACAAACGAAGATCAACTACTGGTTATGTGTTTACTTTTGCAAAGGCACCAGTTAGTTGGAAGTCTACTTTGCAGTCAACAGTTGCTTTGTCTACAACAGAGGCAGAGTATATGGCTATTACAGAGGCTGTGAAAGAGGCAATTTGGCTTCAAGGATTGCTAAAGGAGCTTGGTGTTGAACAAAAAGGTATCACAATTTTTTGTGATAGTCAAAGTGCTATTCAATTAGCGAAGAACCAAGTTTATCATGCAAGGACGAAGCACATTGATGTTCGGTATCATTTCGTACGAGAAATCATAGAAGAAGGTGGAGTCACGATGAAGAAAATTCATACTACGGAGAATCCTGCTGATATGCTGACAAAGGTGGTGACTGCGGTCAAGTTTCAACATTGTTTGGATTTGATCAACATTGTTGAACACTGAAGATTGAAGATGAAGACACAACCAAAATTTGTTATAGAGAGAAAATTGAAGACGTGGAATTTTTGCCAAGGTGGAGATTTGTTGAAATGTCAAATATTCCAGCTTCCCACATCGGTGGGTTAGCAATAGTTGGGGGGATTTTCCCCCTATAAAAGAAGGCTTAATGTTTAGGATTTAAATACACCTCTCATTTGCCTTCTCATCTGTTTAAGGCATTTGTATCTTCTCTCTTTAGTATTATTTCACTTGTATTTTTGGAGTGGAATAAAATATTGGTTGTGTCCGAGGAGTAGGCAAAATTAGCTGAACCTCGTAAATTCTGGTGTTCCCTTTATTGTTGCTTTATTGTCTTATTTATTATTTGGTGGCTGTCATAATTTTTGGTATAGTAGTTGTGACTTATTCACACTATATACATTTGGCTTCCGCAACAGATAGGCCACTGAATATTATATTGACACATTATAAAAAAGTGATCATTCATGAGTAAATTTGTATATGCCATATCTACGAGAGTACGAGACATAAGCGAAAAGCATTGCAAAAACTTATGTGAAATAAAGACAACTGAAGAAGAGTAGAGTAGAAACGAGACCAGCTTTGCACTCTCTGTTGCCTTGTCTTCGGGAATACTGTTGTGAAGTGGCTCTACATGCTGACTCCCGTCTAGTTGCACTCCGATGAAGTATTGTACCTCTCCCTATTTATACACACAAAAGCCATTGAATAAGGATTTTTAAAAGTGTTTGTGCAATACCTTTAGAGCAGCAGCACTTTTATCTTGACATCAGGAACTATGTGAATACACATACCTTCTGATCACGCATAGGCTGCAAGTGGAACAAATTCCAGAACTTCTTGCCTGAATTTTATATGGAATATCAGTTGCTTCAACAATAAAAAACTTTGCATTTCTGACCAAAAAATCTAAAATTCTCATGATGTCATTCATTAGTAACCTATATAACTAATGACAAGTTCACTGATGGTGTAAAAAGATTTTACATTGTCAAGATATAATTCAAATCCAAAAAGAAAATCTTAAGTTTGACTTCTCTTTCTAAAATGGGAGGAAGAATGGAAAGTTTATTGAGAGCATACCAGTCTTAGTGTAGTTAATGAGCTGAACAGTGACATCAGTTTGATTATCAATTGCTTGTCTGATTTTCTTCACAGTAGCTGGATCAGTTTCTGGTCCTTGAAGAAACCTATAGTATAACAATTTCAAAACCAAACATCAGTAAATTTTGTATAAGTGAGACACATACGAAACTTTGATCAACTCAAAAATTCTGGGTCTTTTTCTGTTTTCCCTTTTTCTTTGGTATAAGTGTGCACCAGCAACTGTCATCACTGTGTCACCAACCAGAAGCAGTATTATGATTATCAACAAACTTCTTTCTTGAGATTGCGTGTTGTTTCATGCCCCATCATTTAAAGTAAGAATAACACTATTTTCCGCATTTACACTTAGTATTACACTCTCTTTTACTGGAGTATAATTTTTTCAGATAGTTAAAAATATTTTAATTTGGCTATAAAATATTGGATAGTTTTTAAATATATTCATTAAATAAAAAATAAATGCTGACTGTGCTTCAAATAGGTTTTTTTTTTTAAAAAAAAAAAGATGAGGACATTTTTACTTTTTACTTTACGGGTTTAATAGCTTTAGTTAATAATTTATATACATTAAGTTAGCTTTTTGGGTCTTTAAAATTGTCAATGACATGGCAAAATTAAAAGAAAATAAATACCTGCAGTTTCTACCCAAGATTTCTTCACGGCTGTACTCTGTCAGCTCCAAGAAACTATCCGATGCAAATATCTGATTTATCCACACACAATTCACCGTCATACACAAACTTATAATTAATTTGGAGCTAGAAAACTCACCAAATGCTTTTGATTTTGAATAAAAAAGAGAGAAATTAAGTCTTACAATGGGATTATCAGGCAGCCTTGGATCAGTAATGACAAAGTTCTTCTCTATTCGTTCAAGAGTCGTTGCTAAATCAATACCTTTCCTCATTTCCTTCTTCCTCACTTTATCATCAACACTATCAGGGCGTCCATCATTATCGCTCTCATCATCGTCGTCATAGTCGTCATCATTATCCATAGTCATTCTTGCCTCAAAATCATCATCAGCAGTTGTAGTACTAGAACGACCTTTCTTTTTAATCCTGTACTTAATTACACCACATATAATAAGTAATGTTAACATTTATATGAACGTGTATGCATGCATGCATGATAAACATAGGATTACACTTTAATTTAAAGAGTTTAAGTTCTACATATTGACTGTGGAAAAGAATTTAATTACCCGATGAAAGAGAGGCGACTAGGTTTTTTAGGTTTCTTGTCGGGGATTTCATTAATTTTCTCCATCTGCATGGTTGTTCTGGTACCAGCATGAGAATGTCTTCTTGCTGGAGCTTTGTTCTGTAAATTTAGTTTATTACTGATGCCCATAATATCCTGTCGGTCTTGTTCGGTTCCACCTCCTTCTGACTTTCTCAAGAGAGGGCGATTTGTCGATTCACTTAAGGCTCTTGCCCTTGGTTTTTTCATTACTTCCAGTAACTCAGTCACTGAATTACTAGCCATCTCCTTCTGACGAGCTGCCAACAAAAACACCATAATAATATAATATACATAAATTTTAATTTAATTTTTTTTTGGTACATATTACCATTTATAACAAAATCAGTACACCTAAAGAGCACTTAATTCCAAAACCACCTTCTAGGAAGGGTGCTGTGGAAACTAAGCCTCTAGACAAATACTAATTACAATTATTAGTGAGCTTTAAATTTTTTTAATTATTATAATACTACAAAATAAAGGTTTTTTTACACCTATGATTCCAAGTTCCTTTAAAGATTTCCATGGTAGCAAGAGAAATATTCTAAAACACTTTTACTTAATTAGTGAACAAACTTCACTACTAATTGAGAACATGCCTTTCTCAACCTAGAAGATATGCTCTTAATTAACCTCCCTAAACTAACAATTAAAGTAAACTAATAAAAATGATTGATCACATTAACATCCTCGTCTTTGTGAAGGTAATTTTCTTATAAGTTAAACCAAATTAATAGCCTGTTTGGCCAAACTTCTCTAAGCCAAAAGCAATTTTTTTTTAAAAAAAATAAAAAAAGTATCTTTTATTCACAGTTCATGAGGTGTTTGGCCAAGCTTATAAAAGAAAAAAGTATTTTTGAGTAGAAACAAAATAAGTTTTTGAGAAGCAGACAAAATTAGTTTCTCCCAAAAAGCACTTTTTAAAAAGAACTTTTGAGAAAAAAATACTAATTAACCAGAAACACTTTTTAAAAGTTTGTTCAAACACTAATTGCTACTTAAAAGTGATTTTTAAATTAATTTGCCAAACACAAACTGCTTCTTACCAAAAGTATATTTTTTGAAAAGTATTTTTAAGAAAAAAACTTAAGCTGACTTTAGAAGTTTGGCCAAACAGGCTATAAGCATCCGCGTTGTTTCTCATAATGCCTAGTTGCCTACTTCTACATTTGTCTTTTAAAATAAAATGAATCAAATGCCTCTTAATTAAGTCAATTATAAGTTAAAAATGCATTAGTACAAAGTAATTGTACAAGATAGGAAAAAGTGGTGAAGAAAGCTATAATACCGTCGTAGCGTATCAATGATTCGGGAAGCCCATTTGGTCGGACCATCTTATCCTTTGCGCCTTCAGTATGCTTGCTTACTTCTACTTGCATTCTGCCAAATTTTCATATTGTCATAATCCAAATTTTAGGAACATAATAATTTATTGGATATATTTATTGACACGCACCTGAATTTCACAATTTTGAGGAAAAAACATAAATCTCAAAGATTTTTATTTAGCAATATAAGTAGGGAAATGTACATTACTTAACAAATTAACTTGATGTAATAATAAATCGTGGTAGGTAGCTTCGAAACTCTTAAAAGAAAAAAAGAAAAATAGAAAAGTAAAGGTGCAACTATGTATGAACAATTTAGGCATTACGTTAACTCCTAGGGATAGATTAATACCATGTAATGAGGATGTTTCTGATTTCTCTTTCCTTTTTCATTTCATTTTGTTTGAGTCTTTGAGACTTCATCAATTCACGAACGATTGCATAATTTTACCTTTTTAATGACTTTATTTTAGAATAAATCTTTAAATACTTTTTCTGTAGTTTTAAGCCGAGGATCTATCAAAAATAATCTCTCTATCTGCACAAGGCAAAAGTAAGGCTGTGTATTTTCTACTCTCCGCAGATCCTACTTGTGGAATTGCATTAAATATGTTGTTGTTGTAGTAGTTTTTCTAAAGTAAAGTAGCAACTTCATGAGTTTGCTATCGCTCAATCTCAGGAATTTTGCACGTGGAAAATTAAACTCTAAAAACCACAATAAAATTGGGGTATTATCACTTTTAGCCGCGCCAGAAACTATTTACATTTGATAGCTGAAAAAGTGTAAAATTTGTATAAGTTTTGTATATAACATACAGAATGTATATATATACAAAAAATATACAAATTTTATACATTTTTCGACTATTATTTTTACAGTGACTATACAGTATCATTTTTCCAATAAAATTGGACCACACCATTAAGCCCACCACAAGTTCTGTGAGTGCATGAGAATGACTCCAAAAATTGACAAGTAAAAAGGATGCAATGGCAATAGTCTAGTGGGGCTTTATGCATATTTTGGTTCCCTATTATCATATCAAGAAAATGTAGCCCAATCCAAACAGTCCAGAACAAAGCTTTATATTTAAGGCCCACTACTATCTTCCATCTTAATCATGTATTGAATCTTTTCAATTCCGATGGCCATGGATAAGGTGAGGACAGGGGTCCAGCTGGTTACCAAAGAAAATCAAGAATTATTGAAGAGATAAGGGAACAAAAATACATTGCCACAACATCCCCATTACTTACTATAGTTTTTCACATTTAAATTTTGAACAATTATTCAAGTATATCGTTCTCCAAATTACTGCTCGACTAATTTATATTAGGGCAGCGTAGGGTTCATTAAAGGGAAACACTCTGTATTAAGAATTTCATCCGAGAACTTGAACTCGAATCTTTCAGTCAAGGGTTGAGAGGTTACATCCGTCCTATCATATCTATTGGTAGTGTATGATATTTTCATCTTAACATTATGTAAATTTACCAAATGTAAGTCAATGGCGGATCTACCGTAGGAGGCATGAGTGCTGAAACAGTCATTGACTTTGGCCAAATTATGTAATATATCCATAGATAATACCTAAAAGATTCAGTAATTGACCATGAGCAGCCACTATGATCATGTTTGACTAGTAGAATTTAAACTAAAATAAGTGAAGTATCCGTGACTTAAAATTCTGGATCCGTCACTGATTATATGAACGTAATAGGATTATTAGACGATGATATATATATATATATATATATATATATATAATTTCAAAATCAATTTCATGGAAATTTTGTACGTAAAAATGGGTTGATAACCTGGAAAATAGAGTAAAAAAATGGTTTCATAACCTAGAACCGAGCAAATGTTGGAGTAAATATTTTTTACGTCATCAGTAATCACACATGTATCCGTAGTAATCATTAATTAAGGTAAATAACAAAAATTGATTAGACTTTTACCCAATGAATTTGAGAACTTTGCCAGCCTCATCTTTGATAGGTGCAATTGTGAGGAGATTCCAAAAGGGGGTCCCATCCTTTTTGTAATTGAGTAATCTTCCACAATAAGTCGAACCCGATTGCAATGCTTCTCGGATCTTGGCCACATCCTCAGGATCCGTATCCGAACCCTGCATGAACCGACTAGACGCGACCCAACAATAAAACCAACAAAAATTGTCATATATTGTTATTTTCCTGAAATAACCTTTATGACATTGTCAAATAAAAAATATAAACCAAAGTATATCGTAAGTATATGATTATTACCAATTCCTGCCTATAACCTCCTTTGATGTATAACCAGTCATTTTGAAAAATCCAGCACTTGCATACAAAATCGGGTAATCGGGTTTTGTTGCATCCGACACCACAAATGTTTGTTGAAATGTTGATAAGGCATCTCTCAAATCCTCTGAAACCCTTGGAAAACCCCTCTCTTTACCTGAATTTCAGTTCAGGAACTGATCATATTTTAAAAAAGAACTAAATTTTACGTAAGGTTATATGGTTGATAAATTTATACTTAGATTGACAACATAAAAAATAAAGTAAATAAAATGAGCTTGTATGTATATACTGATAGTGTAATTTGTTAAATTCGTGTAACAATGCTTACCAGCTCCATCGTCAGAAAACTCGCCGGAACTCCGAACAGAGTTACCGGAGTTCCTTCTAGAATTCTCAGCTTTACCATTAGGATCATCTCCAGAATTTCGAACTTTAACTCCTTTTAACTTCCCAGTTTCATCATCAGTTTTCAGCACCAGTCCCCACTCCGCCGCTCTCTGAGCAGCAGCTCCATTTTCATTCACCGCCGCCGCTGCCGCCGGCGAAATTGCCGTCTGAGTAATCGGAGAAGCCAATTGCGACGTTGAAATTGGAGTAATAATTGGGTCTTTGATTGCCATCCATGACGTGGCAGTAGTTTCCTCTTTAATATCATTATTACTGGATACTATAGGCTCTGATTCTTCTTCTGTTTCAGGGATGCTGCTGCTTCTTTTAATGGGCTCGGGCTCGGACTCGGCCCAATTATTTTTCCACGACGGCTGTGATGATCGGAAAACTGGATTTTTTGGCCGGGAAATAGAGTAAGTTGATGGGTTGAATACTTCTAGTGAGCCTCTTGGATCTCTGGGGAGTGGTGGTATAAGAGGAGGAGATTGCTTGTTTTGCTGTTGTTCCATGTTCTCTGCGTATAATAATAACTCTATTTCTCATGTCTGTATCGGTGATATATATGTATACTCACTATGATCTTTATATGTACATGATATTTATCTAAGTCTTAGCTCATTTACACAAGCATATAGTAGTATTATGAGTAGTATTTACTCCTCCATTTTATATTTTATATCGTCACAGCTTGATTGGACGCAAAGTTTAATAAGAAAAGAAACAATTTCGGGCACGTACCAAAAATATTATGTAGTCTAAAACTAGGTCATGATGTTATTAAGGGTTAAATAGAAAGTTTAAAATTAAAAAGCTTTTAAATATATAACTGTGTCAATATTTTTGGAATAGATTAAAAAAAATGTGTCATATAAATTAGAATGCATAGAGTAATTAAGTATTCTATCAGTGTATAAAATTTAAAATAACAATTAAATCAACTTGTACATTTGTGGTAGGTACAAAAGTGTCATGATAGTTGTTAAGATAAGCATTGGACCTAACTCATACGCCAAAAGCTAGCTAAAGGGAAGAGGATTGTCCGAATCTTATAAAGAGATCAGAGATAATCTCATCCCGGTCCGACGTGGGATTCATTCCATTCATCAAATAGATGATGATTTCACAAATATATCTTATCTCTATGTTCTATTTTATATTTATATGTGACTGTATACGAAGGTTAATAAAAATAAAGACTTTTGACACAAACTAAATATAAAAATCAAATATACCAAAAAATATTTTTTATTGTTGTGAACTTACATGTTATGTCATTGATATAAGAGAGTGTAAATAAGGAATAAGGACAAAACATAAATGTCAAAATTAAAGAATTTTCAACTATCGAAATTTGTCAGATTACAAGTCATTGTAGCTAAGGAGATAGGAGTAATACTTAATAACAGTAGAATGGCCCGTGGGGGCAGATGACTGAAAAGGGCAAGACTTAGAAGCTTGAAAATGAAAATTTGTAAGTGTTGTACGTATGACAATAACAAGACACAAACAAGGATCACACTAGGATGAGATTTGAGGTGAATAGAGACATAGATAAGGGTGGAATAGGAAATTTAATTGCTAACTTTTAAATAGTATGTGTTCACTATAGTTCCCAACATGGAAAGAACACTTGAGAACCTCATATTTAAAGGGGTAGTTTTGTCAATGAAGGGTAGATCAGGATATTCACCAAAAGAGTCCAAAAATAAGATTATAAAAACAGCTAAAAGTTGCTAAAAAAATCACAATTCACAACTTAGTTCCAACTTTTATTACATGTCCAGTAGTTAGCTATTTAAAGCACTCTAACCCTACCACGTTCTATCTTGACAACGACATTAGACGAATATTAACCTCAATTGTTATTAAAAAAAAATTGTTTATTGCTTGCCAAAAAATCTTACTTCTAATCTTAAATCATATGATAAAGAGGTTATGGGTTCGAATGGTGGAAATAGTCTTTTGTAGAAATACATGATAAGATTGTGTATAATAGATCATTTGTGATTCGGCCCCTGCGCGAGAGCTTAATGCACCGGATTACCCTTTAAATAATTGGAGTTTTTGTGTAGAAGATAGAATATATTAGCTCTTGTTAGCTTTCATCAAAGTTATTATAAATGCATGAGTCCAGCAAAGATATATAAAGAACAAAGCTATTTGGACAATACGTATTTTCGCTACAAATTGTATTGTTTGCCATTATTTCATGATTTCATGCACTAATAATACGAAGAATAAACTTGCAAAAGAAAGTAAAACACAAGATCGAATTATTATATAAAAAGGTAGGATATACCAGATAAAATAGGATTATTTAATAATAAAAAGGGGCAAGTTGGGGGAAAAAAGAAGGTAATAACGTGATCCCATCTAATTGGTCGTTACTAAAGTGGTTTTTTCATTGTTACGTAACAACGAATTTAACGATATAATAAAATAAAATTTAAGTGAATCAAAACAAATATTATATTTATAAAATAACAATACGCTTCAATACAACAGAACAGATCACAACCATCCAAACAAGTTGTTAGTCCAGTCCAAATTAACCCTAAACCAAAGAAGGGCTAAACGAGGGCCATAGCGATATAGTACTGTTCATAATCAAGTATGTTTAAGCTTTGATGAGATGTGAAATATACACATTAACAATAGCCGTTCAAATTTAATATTTACTTTTTTAGTCGGTATACATAAATTATACACAGTTATACATATATTATACAAGACATATATATACTATATATCCTTCAACTGTTTTTAATTTAACAAATTAGGTGGGCGACCATTTGGATTAATCGAAAAGAAATTAAAGCATGCATGCAGTTAGGAAAAGTAGTTCAAAAGATTTGATCCAATGTATTAGATGAACATATATAATAGAAAAAAAAACTGTGTATTTTATCTATAACATCAAAATTGATCAGAGTACACAATGATCACTAAATATTGTCAAGAGAGTGTACATACCTGAATAGAAAGTGGGATACTGAGCTTTTGCCTTGATTGCAGGAGTAACCAGAGAGTTAAGTAAGTAGATATTAAAGTGTATGCAGCCTTTACACAGAAGCTGATCTTATAAATAAAGAAGTTTCTCAAATGATTTAAAAGCATATAGTATAATGGAAGAGATAAATGATGGGTTCGACAAAAAGATCTATATCGAAATGGGAACAATTTTTACTAGCAGAAAAGGCTAAGAAGATCAGGGTAATTAAAAAGAAAAGCAAGAAGGGAGAATGATTGTCTTGAAATATTGGCTTCCCATGCCTTTACACCTCAAATTCACATGCTTAGACACTCATCCCTATGTCTTCACTCCAATCATCAACCCAATACAAACACACTTTTTACATCAATTTTCTAGCTTCCAAATCTTGTTTCTGTTTATAAATTCTCTCTTTCTTTCTTCCTTTCTATCTGTCTCTAAGTACTAGTATATGTATATATCAGTCTCTCACTTGTACTGCTTATTACACTGATGAGTTGTGGGCTTTGATATTTTTGACAGACTGGGATTTGAAATGTATCTACTACTTGGCGACAAAAGATTTTAAAAGGAAAAGAGAATGAAGATATTGTACCCTACTCATGTGAATATCATTTGGATTTAAGTTATATATTAATTTTTTTACACCCCCGATGGTAGCTAGGTTAAGTTACCATTTTAATCATGTTAATACTTAATCTTATCATAAAAATTTACTCATAATTACCTTATAAGTAATCTGATATACAATGCTATAATTTGTAAATATTTTTTTTACACTTTATTGAACTTAAGCACATGTCATTTAGGATGGGGGCAGATGCAACTTTCTTGTTCTCTATCGTTCTTGCAGTTGGAGCGCCCCCTATCCCCTACCCCCACCCCCGAAGTAAGCTTAGCTGGCTGGGCTACTCACCCAATTTAACTACATATTACTCTCATGTTTTTGTCTCTCAATTGAATAAATAAAAGGTTAGACCCTTTTGGTGTCATGTACTTTTGCCGTAAGGGGCCGTTTAGTTGTTGGTTAGAGTTAATAATACATACTCCTTCATCTTTAACCAGATGTTCTGGGTTCGAGTTCCTGAGTATTGAGTCGCCTTTGTTAGGGAGCGCTTTACCCCCAACGTGAGATTTTCCGGCGTGAATCCGAATTTAGTCGGCCCCAATATGGGTGCCGGATACCGAATGGAAAACCAAAAAAAGGGTCAGAATCGTTTAGTTGCTGATTAGAGTTATCTATTGTATTAATAATATAGGAATTAAATATGCGTTGTTTGGTTATACAGAGATTTGTTAGGTAGGATTTTAATTATACCATCTTTTATCCCGCATAAAATTATATATAAATTGACTCATGACTTGGGATTGTAAGATGATAACCAAACACTACAGAGTAATTAAAAAGTTACCAAACGTTATACTCCTATATTAGTTATATTAAGTTTAATGCATAAATAATTCCCTTCCTAACCAGCAACTAATAGACGCCTCTTAAGAGTTTAACTTGTTATGTAAATTATAAAATCATCTCGAATTCGCCTTTGTGCATATCTACGTCCACTTCTCTTTCTTTCACGTAGTATTGTAGTAACTTCTTGCTGCCTTACTTTAATCTGACATGAAATGCCCATACAATGGTAGGTACAATATTAGCCAGAGAAGAGAGTATTGGGCCTTAAGGGCATGTGATGATTAGAAAAGTCATGTTTCAATGTTGGTACAATAAAAAATAATTTATCTTTTCTTGAGTTTTTATTTATTTGTTGTATTAATTAGGTTTTTGAGTTGTCAATTTACACTTCCATAGTCCACGTAAGTCCAAATCCTATCTAAGATATTGTACGCAGAATAATTATTGAGGGCGAAGAAAATATTTCCATATATAGATAGGAACATAATTTCTTCTTCAGGGATTGGATCTTTAATTTGTAGTTGTGGTTGTAATGCGAGTTTTGTCAGTTTTATGAATATGTAAATATTGATCAAGTATAACTAGAACCAGACGAAGTCGAGCGTTGGAGCAACGATAAAGTTGTCTTTGTGATCTATAGGTCACTGTTTCAAGCCGTGGAAGCAGCCGTTAATGCTTGTATTCGAGTGGAATGTCTACATCGTACCCATTGAGTTGCGGCCTTTCCCCAAATCGTAGGTGAATGCGAAATATTTTGTACACCGAATTACCCTTAATTATAACTAGAATCATATATATACTTCATAATCCACACACAAGTTCTTTGTGCAAGTGTTTTACATATTTTGTGAGGTCAAATGGCTTAATCGCGTTATACTCTATTGGTTTGTAATTGAATCCAGAATTCTGTTGTGTAAATTCCACTCTATCGTCCCATAAGATCTAAAAAATTTAATTACCTTTTTTCACGATCATGTCAAACTTTTCTGAGTTATCAGTTTAACTAGTAACGAATCTAGAATTTAAAGTTTGTAGGTTTTGTTTTTTATACATGTATTAATCAATCACATATAGTTTGAGTTAGATACAATTTGCATCGTCTAGTCTAAGTTTGCCACTAAACCTAATGGAGGTCAGTGACGGATCTAGATATGAGATATACGTTCATATGAACTTAGTAGTTTTTTATAGATTTTATATATGTATTAAAAATTTACGAAATATGTATGAATATTTCACTATGAACTCGATTATTATTGTATATTAATTTGAGGTCATTGTAAAACCCATAAACTTCAAATCCTGAATATGGTGATTGAGTTAAAACTATTTGTTGTAAGTTTATCCGGCACACACATTTAACATTCAATAGGCTGGTTGGTAGAATGTGTGTGTAGTTTGTGAAACGCATTTAACAGAATATTTTGATAAACAAGTACATGATGTATACATAAAGTTAGCATTTATGTACAAAAAGGTCAAGAATACACAATATTTATTGATAAAATCACTAGATAATAACCTCTCTACTTATTACTTCTTAGCCTTTTCTCCGTTGAGGCAGGAATTTATGCTATTAATTGGAGAAACTTATAGTATAGCCACTCCCAAAAATATATATTCTGCTGACTATTATTTTAAGTTCTACATTTTTTATAATAGTCGGTAAAATATATATTTTTGTATAGCAATGTACAATATTCATATTTTATATTCTTCCCGTTTCAATTTATGTAAATCTATTTGATTGGGTACGGAGTTTAAGAAAAAAAGAAGACTTTTGAACTCGTGGCTATAAATTATTGGAGTAAAATGAGGCACATATTTTATGTGGCTATAAATCATTGCATATAGGTAATTTTTACTATCAAATATGAAAATGGATCATTCTTTTTAGCACGGGTTAAAAGGAAATAAATTCACATAAATTGAAACAAAATACATACTATGTTTTTTGTATATTTAACTGACCGGCCAAATATGTAACTTGTCCTTATTAATTCTAAGGCAATGGTAGGACTTAGGGCTTTTAGCGTCACATTCTAGTGGTTCGTGTACAATAAGATCGGGGCATTTGCATCTATACCCGCTTTTTATGCCACATTTTAACTTGTGCCCGCTTTGCAAAAAAATTGCAAGCGTACCTGCTTTTTCGCATAACTTCAGCATATGGGGCTGAAGTAGCAAAGGCAATCACGCAAAACTTCAGCATTCTAGTAGCCGGGCCTGAAGTTCAGCTCTAGAGCTGAAGTTTTTGTGTTGTAAATGGGAAACTTCAGCTCTAGAGCTGAAGTTTTTTTACCACCTATTAATATTACATACTAGAGCTGAAGTTTTTTACCACCTATTAATATTCAGCTCAGCTGAAGTTTTTTACCACCTATTAATATTCAGCTCAGCATACTAGAATGTGATGCTTCTGGCAAAGGAATATGTGTTGTTTTGATGCAAGATTCTAAACCTATTGCCTACTTTAGTGAGAAGTTGAGTGGAGCCACATTGAACTATTCCACTTATGACAAAAAGCTATATGTTTTGGTAAGGGCTTTAGCCACATGGCAACATTACTTGTGGCCAAGAGAGTTTGTCATTAAAACTGACCATGAATCCTTAAAATACTTGAAGAGTCAAGGTAAGCTTAGTAGAAGACATGCTAAGTGGGTTGAATTCATTGAAACTTTTCCTTATGTAATTTCTTACAAACAAGGGAAAGAGAATGTTGTTGCTGATGCACTTTCAAGAAGGTATGTCTTAGTTTCTACCCTGACTTCTAAATTAATGGGTTTTGATCAAATCAAGGAACTTTATGCTAATGATGTTGATTTTGGCAAAAATTTTGCAGATTGTAAGTTAGGTCCTTTTGAGAGGTTTAACCTACAAGATGGGTTTCTCTTTAAGGAAAATAAGTTGTGTATCCCTAATTGCTCTTTACGTGAAGTATTTGTAAGGGAAGCACATTGTGGAGGACTTATGGGACACTTTGGAGTCCCAAAGACAATAGACATACTTGCTGAAAATTTCTTTTGGCCTGGAATGAGAAAAGACGTTGAAAGAATGTGCACACAGTGTTTGGAATGTAAACAAGCTAAATCTAAAGTGTTACCACATGGTCTTTACCCGCCATTACCTCTTCCTACTTCACCTTGGATTGATATTTCTATGGATTTTGTGTTAGGTCTGCCTAGAACAAGGTATGGTAAGGATAGTATATTTGTTGTGGTAGATAGGTTCTCCAAGAAGGCTCGTTTTATTCCTTGTTTAAAGACTAATGACGTTTCACATGTTGCTGATCTTTTTGTAAAAGAGGTTGTCAAATTGCATGGTATACCTAGAACTGTTATTAGTGATAGAGATGCTAACTTTTTGAGCCACTTTTGGCGTGTATTTTGGGGAAAGTTAGGCACTAAATTGTTGTTTTCTACTTCTTGTCACCCACAAACTGAAGTAGTTAATAGAACCTTAGAAAACATGTTGAGGGTTGTTTTGAAAGGTAAATTAACTTCATGGGAATATCACTTGCCTATGATTGAATTTTCTTACAATAGAACAATCCATTCTTCTACAGGTATGTCTTCTTTTGAGGTTGTTTATGGCTTTAATCTCTTTACTCCACTTGATTTATTACCATTACCTACTAATAATATTGCTAATCTTGATGGTAGGACAAAAGTTGAGATGATGAAAAAAATTCATGAGCAAATAAGGCTTGCAATTGAGAAGAAAAATAAGCAAACTTTCTTGAGAAAGAATAAGGGCCGAAAACAACTTATTTTTAAACCTGGAGATTTAGTTTGGGTTCACTTTAGGAAGGAGAGATTTCCTTCCAAAAGGAAGTCAAAGCTGCATCTTAGAGGAGATGGCATTGAATAGAACTAGAAGGTGTAAAAGGTTTAGAGTTAAAGGTTTTACCTCCCTCTTTGTTCTCAAATTTACCTTTACCCTTGTCTTCTTGAGGTCTAGAAGAACTCTTCATCTCATGATATGGCCATGACTTCTTGGAGATGGTGCTTGTCCGACCTTTCCACGAGCTAGTCTGCTTTCTTTTATTTTGATTTTCTACCTTTACACACAAATCAACTAACTTATCTATTGTTACATATTGTTGTAATTCTACTACATCAGTTATTTCCTTATTTAAACCATTTAAAAACCTATCCATTGTAGCCTCTTCTTCCTCTGTACAATTAGCTTGGATCATAGCCATATCCATAGCCTCTTCTTCCTCTGTACAATTAGCTCTAGAGATGAAGTTTTTGTGTTGTAAATGGGAAACTTCAGCTCTAGAACTGAAGTTTTTTTATCACCTATTAATATTACATACTAGAGCTGAAGTTTTTTACCACCTATTAATATTACATACTAGAGCTGAAGTTTCCAGTTATAACACAAAAACTTCAGCTCTAGAGCTGAAGTTTTTTTACCACCTATTAATATTACATACAGTTGCTCGTCTTGTATTAGCTAGGCAGGTATAAATATTTTTAAATTAATTAAAAGCATGACAGGCACAAGAAAAAAACAAAGGTCGGAGAGTGATATATACATGTATCATCTGGGGGATTGGATTAGTGGGTAGAAAGCAGAGGAGAGAGCTAGAGCAGTCATTCCAATTCTCGAAGGGAAAAAAGAAAAGCTAAAAAATAAAGTAAGAACGTGAAAGGGTAGCTTTTGCACAGCTTGTGATGTTGTTTTTATGCATATCAATCTCAATCTAGATCCTTGCTTTCTTCTGGTGAGGTACTGAAGCGGAGAAGAAATGGAGCTGAAGTTGTTTAAAAAGTGAGTACAAGTTAAAAGTTTTTAAAAAAAATGGGTATAGGTTAAATGGGAGCGACCAAATAGGACGCCCTGTGCAATTTTTACAATAAGATCTTGATCCTTGAAAATTTTACCCAACCACTGCATTCACTGACTCACTGTCTTCCATAACTGTGATGTGATTTAGGCTCCACATTTTATTGAGAAACAACTGCAACAACATGATCAACAAGGGTTGTGGTGGAGTGGTAAGTACCCCTTCATCCTTAACCAGAAGTCTCGGGTTCGAGTCCCTGGGCATGGAGTCACCTTTGTTAGGGAACACTTTACCCCCAACGTGGGACTTCCCGGCGCGAATTCAAATTTAGTCGGGCCCCAATGTGAGTACCGAACATTCGGATGGGAAGCCAACAAAACAACTACAACATGATTAAGTTTTATAGTGATCCAATTTGCTGCTGCATACTTAGTAAAGTAAAATAAAATAGTGTAGAAACAAAAATAGACAGATTAAAGGTGTGCGTGATTTTGACGGGTAAAGTCCACAAATAGCCACTTTTCAATTCCCGAACACAAAAAAATAGCCGTTGTCATAGAATTTCATATTTCATTGGTTAAATTCCAAAAGAATGTCATAGAAAGCAACTGTGGAATTTGAAACTTCATGACAGTAGTTATTTCTTAATTACAGGGCTTAATAATGGCTAGTGACTACAATTTCTACAATTTATAACCATGTGAAAATTGTATGGTCTAGCCAGTTTTCGGAATGATAATTAAAAAAAAAATAGCGTTTGCAAAATTATTGAAAAATTGCCACTATTTTACTGCAACACTGAAAGTTCCAGCATAATATATTGGAGATTGGCGCACCTGTGTATAAACTTCCAGCATATTATGTTGGAGCTCCAACACACGAAAAGTTCCAGCATAATATACTGGAGATTGGAGCACCTGTGTATGAACTTTCAACATATTATGCTAGACCAGTATGCTATACTAGAACTCCAGTATATTATGTTGGAACTCTAGTATATTATGCTAGAATATTTTCCAGATTTTGAACAGTATTTTCATTCAGATTTATTTTTACATAAAAAGTGGCTAAATTTTGATTACTTTTAAAACGGTAGCTATTTTTCCTTTATTACTCGTAAATTTGTCTATTTTTGAGTTTCACCCTTTAACCATGGATAAGCTTGAAAGATTCACGTCAGGGGTGGCCCACAAGATGGTAGTGCCCAATTCATGGGATCTGCTTCATTTGATCAGACAATATGCAGGTATTATGGGTCGTGTAGGAGTACTCACATAAGCCCAAGAACGGTTTCGGTGGTATGTGGACCCTTTCTCTTGAAGAATTCTTGGGAGAATTATACAGTTTAGCCTCTCCCAAAAATAATATATATATATATATATATATATATATATATATATATATATATATATATATATATTATATTAATATATAATATACATACTTTTTGTATAATTATTTAGCGAATATAATTATTTTTGACCGACCGATCAAATGTATAACTTGCCCAATATTTTTCTTGTTTGCTGCTCTTGCCAGCTTTTCGCAGAAATCAAAACGGGAAATTTTCATAACTGCAACTTTTATAAGAGTATATTCCATTATGAGAAATTTTCATAAAGCATTATCTTTTATTAGTAATTAGTCATCTATAGATACTATTTGCTATAATACAGATTATAGATACTTTTTCTGTGGTTATAAGATGTATTTGATGTATTTAAGCTATTGTATTCATGAATACAGTAGCAAAATAGGCGTGAATCAGGGAAGTCCAGCTAATCAGTTGTTGTATTCGAGTATATTCGGCTGTATTCATGGACTGTATTCGACTGTATTCATGGCGTGAAATAGGGAATTACATTATTTTTAAAATGGAAAATAAATCAACTAACATAGTAGACTCCTAATATAACTCAACAAACTCAATTATAACACAAAAGTTTTGTATTTTCAGTTATAAAGAAGATTCGCAACCAAAAAATACCACAAAAACATAGCAATCTTCAGAGAAATTATATAATACATCTGAATACATAAATTATATTAATTAAAAAAAATATATGAATACATTCATGGCATATAGCGAGACAGTGAATATAATGAAATACATAGAATACAACGGGATAGATTAAAATACAATGAGAAAAAAAGATACTGAATACAATGAAATACATGGGATATAACGAGATACATTGAATTAAAATGAAAAAAATAGTGAATACAATGAAATACATAGAAATACAACGAGATATGCTCTTAATAAAAGGTAACAGAATCTTCAAATTGCTCAACCCCAAACTTCAGACGACCTATTTTAGTCGACGATTTTCCGACGACCCATCGAATTCCGACCATGATTCCATAAGCAGCGATGGGAGAAAAAAGAAGAAAACAAGAAAGATCGTTGAAGAAGAAATTGCTAGCATCTGTAACGCATCTGAAGAAGTTAAAGTCCCAGAATTGAATTTCGCTAGCTACCCGCTGGTAAGGAATCGGAAGAAATTGCTAGCACCCACTGAAGAAGAAATTGCCAAGAATTTAAAGTCCCAAAAAATTCCTTGTCATGGAAAGGAAGAAGAAGAAGAAACATACTAGAGTTGGCCTTGGAGATTTCGTTGCCTTCATTAGGGTCAAGCCAGAGAGGCAACGTATTTTATGAGAGAGAGGGCGGCGTATTTTATGGCTTAAGGGTAGGATGACCATAAATAGGTATTTGGCTATAAAAATTAAAAGGTAGTTGTGGAATATAATTTTTTAAAATGGTATTTATTTAAAATAAATAAGGTATTAACTTTTGTTATAGGAGGTAACTAATCCTTCCCCCCCACACTATGCATATTGGCCAAATTGCAACGATTGTAGAAGAGAGTAGTCAAATGGACACTCCCTTAGAAAACTTCAAAATAGAAATTAAGTGTCCTATAAATCAAGACCTAGAGCAACCAAAAGACATGAACTTGGAAGAAACAATCATTGGTTCTCCAACCAATCGGCTAACCTCTTCTTCTACCCAAAATCTCACGCCTACTACCAGTGCATTAAATATTTCTTCTCCTATCCAAAATGCCAAGAGTTCCTTCATCCCTAAGAAGAAGGAATCTTCTAATCCAAACCCTATCACAACACAGACCTCTCAACATGGAAAACATTCCACCTTCAATCCTCAGGAACAACCACAGATAATTTACGCTCAACCACCCCAATCTCAAGACTACCAACCCTCGAGCTGGATGGAACTAGGTCTCATGGGCCATGCAATATAGTTCACGGTCCCAATCAATGGCCAGGCGGTTGTTGTGATCCTCTACAACACACAATATCTAGCACAACTCATCACGGAGGGAATGAGGTTAGCCATGAACAACTATCTCAATCAAGTATAGATCAACAACATTATCCACCCGATGGCTCCATTAATGAACCCTCAAATGACTCAAGTAATGAGAGAACAATGGAGCATGCCACCTCAGTTCAACCCCATAAACCTTCAAAATGCCCTGTTGGATCTTCCCTTCTTTCCACCAGAGATATATACTCAGCTCAACCCCATCTTTCTCCCTTGGGACATCAACCAAGGGAACCAAGAGATGCCAGCCCCCCCATCCCCTCCAATACCCCCACATCAACAACAAGTCGACCCCATACCCAGGCCAGTGGAGGCAGAAATAGAGAAGGATGATGTCCGTCTAAACCTACACTTAGGGCCAACCCTAGAACTCTCAAACCTAGACGGAATAAAAAAAAATCTCTTCACGGAGAGGCACGAGAAGATGCATGTGCTCAGCTGCCCGTTGGCCATATACAAGTGCTCGATGGATATCCGTCCTCCACACGACCCAACAGTGGGCAACAAGGCGATGATTCTAATTCCTTCGATGAGAAGAAATCATGTCCAAACGGGAGGGATATGGGAGAATGGAGAGATGGTAAACCCTGAATCTAATTTAGCCATGAATCATCCTACAAATTTCATAATATGGAATATAAGAGGAGGGAATAATGACAATTTCCGGAGAAACTTTAGGGAGATACTTGACACACATAGGCCGTGTATGGTGACTTTGTTGGAAACAAGGATGGTAACCACGCAGCCATGCTTAATGAGTTTGGGTTCACTGAGATGATTGAAGTTCCATCGGAGGGACAGTCTGGTGGTATGCTAATGATGTGGAAGGATGACATAATCAACGTTCAAAATGTTGTTCGTAGGGGTTAAGAGATCCATGGAACCATAGAGGTAATTCTTATACGTAAACCTTGGCATTTTACTTCCACATATGCTAGTACTTGTATTCACAATAGAAATATTATGTGGGATCACCTAGAAAGTATTAGCAATTCTTATAAAGGACCTTGGTTAGTAGTATGAGCACGTGATTTTTGCCCTATATGAGAATCACTCCCAAAAATTCAAAATAAACCAATTTTCCTTTGTGTGCAATGTTTGTATTTTTGTGGTATTTTTGTATAATTATTTGTATTTTTGTCTGTGCATGTTTATTTGTTTAAATTAATAAAAATATAAAATATGTCGCATTTTCATTTAGTATTTATTTAAGTTTGTTTTACAAAAATGAGAAAATCATAAAAAAATAATGTACGTTGCATTTTTAGCATTTAACGTCTAAATTGTACGATTTTATCGTTAATTGCTATTTAAATGTGCGATAATAGTTATTTGGAATTAATTAGTATTTTTTATAAGTTAATTTAGTTTATAAGTTAATTTAAAATTTTAGTTTTATTAATTAGGAAGTAAAAGAAAAGGGAGCAAAAAATATAAAAGAAAATCGGAATTAGGCCTCTTCTTCAATTTTGAACCACAGGCCCAAATATACCCAACCTTCCTCTACGACCTGGTCCATTCCAAACCGGGTCAACCCAGTCCATAACCTCAAAGACCCAACACCCCATTTCCCTATCTTTCATTTCAAAATAATACCCTAAAAAATTTTCACTGTTGAAAACTCCCATCCGCCCCCTCTCTTACCTTCTTCTTCTTCAAACCTCCAAATCCTCTCCCATGGCTGCCCTTCCCCTCGCCCAACGACCACCCCCTCTAGCCCTTCCCCCTCACCCTGTCACACTCACACACACACGTCCACATACACACACATACACAGCACACACACATCAAACATACGAAGCATGGGTGACCCCCCTCGAAGCTTCGCCATGGACGACCACCCTCGAAGCTTCGCCATGAACGACCACCCTCGAGCTCAAGCTCGTCCATGGACTGCCCTCCTTCTTCTTCTTCTTCTGAACACCAGCTCACTCGCCCAACCACAACAGTCCGTCGACCGCCCTGCCAAGCTCCGCCATTGACGAGCTCGTCAAGCTCCCTGCTGCGCGTCTCCTTCTTCTTCTCCGACATTGCTGCTGCTGCGTTCTTCATCCTTCACTGCTGCGTCGCTGCTGCTCTATCGTGCTGTTACTTCCAGATTCACGTCGCCATGGACGTTGCTGCTTCTTCTTCGTCGAAACCCAGCTCCACCTCGTCGCTACTGCTGCCTCGACGAGCTGATGCTGCGTCTTCTTCATCCTTCACTGCTGCTGCTTCCTTCTTCAAGTTCTTCGATGGTCCGTTCAGGGTCGTCTTCGGCGTCGAATTGTTTTGATGCGATAATCGCTTCCGGACGGATTTGTTTTCATTCATGTTCTTCGTCGTTCCGATCCGGTTAGTTGGTTTGAGTATCATTTTGTCCGTAATTTGTTTGATATTTTTCGGATCTGAAATCATTAAATGTTTGATTCTTGTTCTTGATTTTTATTCAGTTGTTTCATTTTTCTTATTTATTTTTAGATAGAAATTGTTAGTTTAATTATAATTTTTTTAGATTTAAGTTGAAGTTCAATTAATTATTTCTTCAGTTTGTTTTATTAATTTAAAAGGATTTAATTTTAATATAGAAGAGGTTAGTTTAAATCGTTTGAATCTGACATGTTTGTTGTTTAATTAAGAAATGATAATTCATTTTTTGTTTGAAGTTCATGTTAATTCAGTGATTTAATGTGAGTTTATGTTTTAGTTTTTTAATTTTTTATTTTAGTTTGAATCATGTATCTTTGCTGTAATTTTGTTGGATTTAATTTGAAGATCAATTGATTGTTTGAGTTTAGTGATTTGAATCTGTTTATTTTTGTTTAAGTTTAATTTGAATTTGAGCTCATGATTTGAATATACTTGTTTGTTATTATTGGTGAATCTGAAAATAGATTTGTTGTTTAAAAAGATTGTTCAATTAAAATAATTCCAGTTGTTTCTTGTTGTTCATCATATAGTTTGAGTTTGTTCATAAAATCTGATTAGGAATTGGTTATAGTTGCTATATTTTGGTTAGAATTGATTAGTTGAACTTGTTATAGCTGACGAGGTAGATTGGTAAATTACAAAGTTTTCAGGGTCAAAATGGTAATTTCAGTAAGGTCAGAGGGGTATTTTTGGAATTAAAATTCTGAACAATTATTTATTTTGAGTGCTCTGTCAATTAGGATTAAAATAATATTAAAATAATCAATAATGGAGGACAAGATATAATGGTGGGGAATAATGAAATTGTTTAATATAAGCATGGGGGACAAGATATAATGGGGTATTTGTTTAATGTAGTGGGGGATAAAACATTAAGTAGTGGGATTAAAAAGGGGGTTGAGTGGGAAGATAGTGGGTTTTATGTTTAAAAAATGCTGAAAGATGGGGATAAATAGAGGGACTTGATCAGATTTTAGAGGAGGAGACAGAAAAAATAGGGCTGAAGATTAAAGAGAGAGAAATAAAAATTCCGAAAAATATTAAGACTTTCAAAAAAAAATACAAAATAAAAAAAGCTGGAAATTAAAAGAGAGAGTAGTATACACCTGATAAATATTCTGATATACGGGTTCAGAAATTAAGGGTTAAATATTAATTAGTCTTTCAAATCTGAAAAGATTCCCTTGGCTTATGCCCGTTGTTTGTTGTCGGTGTTTCTGGATTTTTATCTTGATTTTCAAATCTATCACTGGGATTTTCTGTTGACTGGATTGCTGGTTATTATTGTTGTTGCTGTGTTACGTACTACGTTGCTGACTTTCTTCATATTATATTGGCAATACCAGGTACACAACTGTAATTTTGGCATTTTGTAAGCTGAAATGAAGAATGAAATGTTAAATTTCTAATTTAGTTTTTTTTTGTTTTTTTAATTGTATTTAGGGTATTTTATATATTATTATTCTGTAAATCGCCGTCGTTTTGCATAACTAGACATATTGTAGTGATGTATTAAATAATGCTTTGCTTTAACCTGATTATTAGGTAGTATATATTTAAGCATGTTCATTACTGATTAAACTGTCTAATAATTAAAATGAGAAGAAAATAACGTAAAAATGGCTTTATTAAATCAGTTTGGCAAAACTAATTAAGTTCACTATTCATAAGGGTTTTAGTATCGCCAACATTAAGTTAATCGAAATCATGTAGCTAAATTTAGTTAAAACATGAATTTAAATTAATTTTGCGAATCAAGTATTAGGACATGATTTGAATTAAAACAAGGTTAGTTAAGGTTAAATTAATTAAATTTTAGAAATACGGATTAGTAATCAAGATTGTTTCTAATTTTTAGTATTTGTAAATAATTAATTTCAATAGCTCAAGTCATCTAACAATATGATTTTAATCCGGTTATGGGATAATTAGTTTCTTTTAAAAAAAAAAATTTATTTGACAATTCCATATTGTATTTATAATTATCCGTTAATATTTGTTTTAAACTAGTATTTAATATGTTATTTTTAAGTATGTAGAGATTGATTTTATATTTATAAACAAACTTAATAATAATAAAAAAATATAGTCATTTTAAGATATTCATAAAATAAGGGAGGATTTCGCTAAAAGTAAATAAATATAAACAATACAAAAATTTGCAGGGTCCTCCAATCTTTTTTTTTTTTTAAAATACTTAGATTCCGGGATGGGCGGTTTAGTAAATTTCACGGTCCTACCTAAAAGTATAACAACGCGTGGTCTTTAGGCGCGTATTTAATAAGGGTATTTTCTTAAATATGGGTGTGCATTTATGTAACCCAAATCTTAATCTTGGCGGAGTCAAAATGTGTCAACAAATCACGTGTACACTGGTTGTGACGTGATTCGAGATGCGTTTTCACGACGTTGCAATTCTTGTATAAAATAATAATAATAACAATAATGATAAAAGCGGGTCAAAGTTAAATTTGCATATAAGTTCTTAATTGTTAAAAAAATCAGATAAATAAGCCAAATATAATAGTTGAGCGACCGTGCTAGAACCACGGAATCCGGAAATGCCTAACACCTTCTCTCGGGTTAACAGAATTCCTTATCCGAATTTCTGATTCGCGGACTGTTAAACAGAGTCATTCTTTCCTCGATTCGGGATTCAACCGGTGACTTGGGACACCATAAATCTCCCCAGTGGCGACTCTAAAATAAATAAACAAATCCCGTTTCGATTGTCCTTTAATTGGAAAAAAAACTCCTTCACCCCTCGCGGGGCGGAAAAAGGAGGTGTGACAAGTAGGTGGTGACTTTAATGACATTTTAGCCGCTAGTGAGAAATTCGGTAGCAAACCTATTAAGGATAGTAGAGCTAGATACATATGGTACAAAATCAACAAGTGTAGCTTGGTCAACCTAGGCTTCAAAGGAAGCAAATATACTTAGACAAATAATAGACATAACAAGAAGGGTCTTATTTTAGAAAGACTTCATAAAGTCTTCGGAAATGAGGAATGGATTGAACTCTTTACTAAAAGCTCTATTATTCACTTGCCTAGAACCCATTCTGACCACAATCCTATCCTTATAGAATTGATTCCAAGGAATAGATCACCCCATAAGGTTCCATTTAGACTAGAAACCTTTTGGTGTAAATCTCCGGAGTTTCAGATAATTGTCAAAAATAATTGGAATGATAGTGATTACTTTAAAGCTAGCCTAAATTTTGTAGATAAATCAAAACCTTGGAAAGATAGTACCTTTGGCAACATAATGGGAAGGAAGAGAAAATTGCTAGCTAGACTCCAAGGCATCCAAACTTCTAATAGCTATGCTACCAGCTCTTTCCTTAGGAATTTAGAATTAGACCTTCAAAATGAATTCAATGATATTCTAAAAATAGAGGAAGATTTTTGAAAACTTAGGTCTAGGATCATGTGGCTTAATGATAGAGACTCAAATACAAAATTCTTCCATGTCTCAGCCACCAATAGGAAAAGAAGAAACAAAATCAATTACTTCAAAGATGAGGCAGGTAATTGGATAAATGATCATAGCCAAATTATGTCTCATGTTCAAAATTATTTTACCTCTACATTTAATTCTTCTCACTCACATTCTATCTGAGCTAACCCCCTAAATCCCCAATCCAGATGTAATAAGATAAACCTAGACAATCTAGACACCCCTTTTTAGACAATAAAATTAAAAGAATTGTCTTTTCGTTCAAACTTTTTAAATCTCCTGGTCCAAACGGTTTGCACCCCTTCTTTTTTCAAAAATATTGGTATCACATAGGGCAATTAGTTAGCAATCTTTGTCATGACATTTTTAACAATCAGTAAATCCCTCCGGAAATTAACAAAACTCTTTTCTGCCTCATTCCCAAAATCATAATGCCAACAACATTAAAAATTTCAAACCTATTGGCTTATGCAATACTATCTACAAACTAATCACCAAGATTCTAGCCATCTGTCTTAAACCTTTCTTAGATCGATTGATTAGTCCATATCAGACTAGCTTCAAGAAAAACAGAAGAGTGTCTGATAATGCTATCATTATCCAGGAATTGATTTCTAAGTTTAACAAATTGAAAGGCAAGCAGGGCCATATGATTCTTAAAATCGACTTAGAAAAGGCTTTTGATCGTTTAGAATAGTCTTTTGTTCGCGATACCCTAGATTACTTTAATTTCCCTCCAAAATTTTCCAAATTATTACTGAGTTGCATTTCAACAGTAAAATAGCAATCTTAGTTAACGGATCTGTTACGAATTACTTTCAACCAAGTAGAGGTATTAGATAAAGATACTCCATCTCCCACTATATCTTTATCCTCTGCCTAGAAATGCTCACTAGATATATAGAACATCAAGTGGACATCAAGAATTGGGACCTTATATCCTTAGGTTATAAATATCCTAAAATCTCCCATTTATTAATTGTTGACGACCTTACACTAATGGCTAGAGCTAATGCTAAATCTTGTCAAGCTATTAAAAATGGCCTTGACTAGTTTTGTTCTCTATCCGATCAATGTGTCAACACTACAAATTCAAAATTACTTTTCTCTAAAAATTGCAACCATACTCTTATCAGAGATATTACTACTATGTTAGGAATTAAGAGAAGTAACAATTTTGGCTCATACCTAGGTTTTCCTATCTTACATCATAACCCAAAACCTAGGGACTATCAATTCCTTATTGATAAGATGAGAACTAAACTTGCCTCATGGAAAATAAAATTCTTTAGTTTGGCAGGAAGAACAACCCTTGCAGCATCATGCCTTAATTCCACCCAAATCATTACATGCAATATACTCTCCTCCCCAGGAAAACCCTAAAAGAGCTTGATAAAGTCCAAAGGGACTTCATATGGAGTAGCACAAGAGAGAAAAGGAAAATTCACATGGTGAACTAGCCTACCATATGCCAACCCAAACAATACGGTGGCTTAGGCATCCACAAGGCTCTTAATAAAAATCTATGCACTCTAGCTAGCTTAAGTTGGAGACTCCTCACAAATGCATTAATTCCTTGGGCAAAGCTTATCATCTCTTACTATTGTAATAGTTCCTCTATGAATAGATCCTCCTTCATTTGGAAAAGCAATTGCAAAGGGTGGGAAATCTGCTCCAAGGGCATCTTATGGTCCCCCCACTTTCAATCCAATCTTAACTTATGGGAGACCAATTGGATCCCAAATTTTGGTAATCTAAGGAATCATGTAATAGGCACCTCTTCCTCCAAAGATATTTCAACAAAAATCAGAGATATCTTTGATGGTTCCAATTGGAATTTAGACTGCTTAACCCTCTCTTTTCCTCTGGACTTACTAGCTAATATCACTAAAATAAAAGTCCGTCTTAAGGGTCTCTCAATTGACTTACCTATTTGGTCTCTCACCACTAAGGGGGTTTTTACTACCAAGTCTTGTTATACGCTTCTGGAATCTCCTAATACACTAATTTAGACTTCGACTGGATTTGAAAATTGGACTGTCCCAATAAAATCAGATTCTTCCTATGGCGATGCCTTCACAATTGAATCCTTTGCAGAAAATACCTTTCACAAATTGGACTAAACATTGGCCCTAACTGTCCCATATGTAAAAGCCCTTATGAAGAATCAATTGAGCATATCTTCCTAGAATGCAAAGTTGTCAACAAATTTTGGTCCAACCTTCAATGGCACCACCATATTAATCAACATGGGAAACACTGGCTTACCCAAATAAAGGACCTAAACTTTCCTCTTAATCATGATTTCCTAAAATGGAACACTTACTTTCCCTTCATCATTTGGCACATTTAGGTTAACAGAAACAGTAATACAATAACACTACTAACCAGATCAGTAGTTCTCAAATCATGCAAAGGGCCATAGAATTTAAATTACTCACGGAAAAAATCTCTATTCACCCTCCTAAATAACCAATAAAAATCAATTGGTTCAAACCTCCTTGGGGTTAGTTCAAACTAAATGTTGATACCAGTTTTCATAGCTATAACCAAAATTGTGATTTAGGTGGTGTTTTCAGAAACGCAAATGGTAGCTGGGTAGTTGGTTTTACAAAACCAACCCATGCAAATGGCTCACTAGCAGTAGAATTGAAAGCTCTACGAGAAGGTCTAAGGACAACAAAGGAGTGGAATCTCTACCCACTTGAAATAGAGACAGACTGCTCAGAGGTAATTCAGACCTTACAGGAAGGTCATAAATTATTTTATAAAACTGTTAATGATTGCAGGTCCTTAATGCACCAACAGAGGGTTACTCTCTAGCACACTTTCAGGTAGGGGAATAGGATTGCTCACCAACTAGCAAAAAGGAGTCTAGGAATGGATAACCAAGTTTTTGGAGCAGCAGGAAGAAGTAATGCTCAGAAGATCAGTAAAAAGTTTTTGTTGAACCACCAATATGTAATAGATTTTGTGAAAAGTGATAGACTAGAAACTACTACCCATGAAAAGCTGTTATGCAATGAAGCTTGCCAATTGTTAGTAAGCTTAGGGAACCAATGCATCATTCGTGACGCATCTTATGTTAATCATGTAGTAGATGTTCCTTAGTTATTAATATATATATTTTCTGTTTGCTCAAAAAAAAAAAAAAACTAACCCTTCCATTATCTACAACTGTTATTTGATTCACGTTTTGTACAATATAAGTGCTTTTATTTTATACAAACTAGGCGTTCAGTTTATAAAATCACCCAATATATATAGTAGAATCCTATAATTTAGGGAATCAACTAGCAATCAATTATCATCACATCAATGCAAATCTAAATTAACTCCATTTTGTTAAGAATATTTCATTCTTCATGTATTGATATGCATCGTATTTATGATTTATCATATCAATAAAACTTTTGTTTTTAATTATAAAAATTTGTTGCTTAAAGGTATTATCCATCCAGCAAATTGATTCACTAAAACACAACATCGAAATATTATAAGTATTCCCACAAAACTTTAAGCTACTCCATTGTATTATATTGTATTTGAAGTATATGTACATAGTATATTACTGTAAGGAAAATATACATTAAAATACACAAATATTAATTAGTTGTAAGAATACATTAATTAACGTATATACATAGATATACCTTATATTTATACAGTATATTAATGACACTTATAAGGAATGCATATCTATTCATGTGTGATTACATATTTTGAAGGGGAAAAACCATGAGTGTTGCTTAAATTAAATAAAATTTTCATTACTTAAAGGCAGTATTCACCAACAAAACTGATTTATACAGGCACACCAAATGTTGCAATATCATAGATTGAGTAGCAAAAACTCAAGGTTTTAAACCTTGTTTAATAGAATCACTTAGGAATAAGTGGATTTTATTTGGCATATATTGGTTGTTCTTAATTGTAACTCTTTTATATTTGGGAAAATTATAAAGAGAAAATACTACCTAATTATTGAAAAATATTGGGAGTCATTTAGGAACCATTTGCATATCAAAGGACCTTCCATTAGAAATATATTATATTAACACCGATAGCATTACATTCCATTGATGGGACACAACCTTGATTTCCTTAATCAAATTAATCACATTCTCTTAACAAAATAGTTCTCTTGATAATTTATAATTACAACACTCTTTTCAAACTAACGGAGTAAGATTATGACTTAAGTCAAGTTTCACACTACTCAAGTAGCCTTTTCACACCTATTCCCTATGGAATTCGACTCCAACCTAGTTGGATTATTATATTTGACATCGACCGCCTTATACTATTTATTTAGGTGTAATTTGAGCGTATCAAATTTTGGCTCCGTTACCGAGGAATACAATTTTGAAATTACTAATTAGTGTGTGCTTTACTTTACATCTTCTTCTATTCCATCATACTTTTCTTGCTTTGCTTGGTGTCATTAGGTAAACATGGGTGAGCCGGAAGAAGAGAATGTGTTTGCGGATATAGATGAGTATATTGAGGATACATATGTCATTGTCCCTCCAAGAGTTGATGCTGTGTCACGACCCCGGTTCGCCCTCCGTGAACCATCGTGACGACACCTAGTCCTCTACGACTAGGTAAGCCTAAATTGCGGAAGATAACCAAAGTGCGGAATAAAAATAAATTAAAGCAGAATGAAGAGTGATAAACAGTGTTTAAAAGTGCCGCCCAGCATACACAATATTTAACTCTTAGAAACCAATACATATCTCCAAGATCCGGAAACCCATGAATCACAAGCTAGGATCACTACACAGTACTCTAACTCCAGAATATCTAACAAGGAAAATAAATACAGAAGGGCAAATGTTTAAAAGCTAGAATAGAAAGGGACTCCTCGGTCTGCAGACGCGGAAGATATACCTCGAAGTCGCTGGAGTAGTCGCCTCGTCTCAAGGGTGATAGGACTGAGTCGCAGTACCTGGATCTGCACATGAAAAACATGCGCAGAAGGGGCATGAGTACACCACAGCGGTACTCAGTAAGTGTCAAGCCTAACCTCGGTCGGGTAGTGACGAGGAAGGTCAGGGCCCTACTGAAGTTAAATAAAATATAAAGATCAACAACATAGAACAGAACAATATAAATACGTACAACAGTAAAATAACACAGGATGTACAGGACAACAACAACTATACAGAAGTAAGGTAAACACATGAGGAATATAGCTCAGCACCAATAATAACAACCGGGGATCTCCCAGGATACCGTCTTGTAGTCCCAAATATAAATATCCAATGGATCTCCCGGAATCCCATCCCGTAGTCCAACTCATAGTGCGCGGGGATCTACCGGAATCCCGTTCCGTAGTCCCAAATGTAAATACCTAGTACAGGGGAAATCTACGGGGTGCAGTCCCGTAGTTCCATATAACTGTGTAGGGGGATCTACCGAAATACCACATCCGTAGTCCCAAAATAAACAGACAAGGGGGAGTTACCGGAATCCCACATCCGTAGTCCCAAAATAAATACACAACAACAACAGGAAAAATGTTCAGAAATGGTAAAATTTCATATTAAGGCAACAAGTGATTCTAGCGTAGCATGCTGCACATAATTCATGTAAGGCAGGTTGAGAAAATAAAGCAATTAAGTCACTTAGACATGCTTTCTTAAGCTAACAACATGCTTAATAGTACAAGTAGTAAAAATAGAAAAGGAAACATACTAGTGATTACTTAATGAAAACCAAATTTCCAACAATTAGCACAAGTGCGCACTCGTCACCTCACGTACAAGGCATTTCAATTACCAAATATATCAATCCTAAGGGGAAGGTCCTCCACACAAGGTTAGACAAGCCACTACCTCGAACTAGCTCAAAATCAACCTGAAACCACGTCTTTGCCACGAGTACTCGACTTCAAATGACCCAAATCTATTCAATTAAATTAAATAATATAAATAACACTTCAAGTAACTGATTCTATAATTAAATTCTAAGTTAATACGCGAAATTAGGTAAAATAACCAAAACACCCCTCGGGTCCACGTCTCGGAATCGGATAAAATTTATATTTTCAAAATTCTCACGCTCTTCCGAGTTCATGCATACCAAAATTAACCAAATCTAAGGTCAAATTCCCAATCAAAAGTTGAATTCTAGGTCTAAAAGCTTTCTTCCAACGTTTTCCCAATTTTCATCTCCAATCAGAAATTAAATGATGAATTCATGTTTGGATTAATGGTTTACAAGCAAAAACGAGTTAAGAATCGTTACCCAATCGATATATCTGAAAATCCCTCAAAATCTCGCTCAAATCCGAGCTCACAAGCTTAAGTTTTGATAAAAATGGCTAAACCCTCGATTTTAAAATTTTATATTCTGCCCAGGTATTTCCTTCTTCACGAACGCGGAAGGACCCTCGTGTTCGTGAAGCACAACTTCGCTTGGTCCAGCTTTCCTTCATCGCGAATGCGATGCCCTAGTCGCGAACGAGGTGCACAATCTCCTCCTCTTACGCGAACGCGGGAACACCATCATGAACGCATATGTATAAGACCTCTCAGCTTCCCGAACGCGAAGCATTAAATCTCCCCCAGCCCCAGCTCCTCTTCGCGAACGCGAGACCCCATTCGCGAACGTGAAGAAGGAAACCAGAACTGGGCTGCTGCAATTTTCTACAATTTTTCTAAGTTCTAAAATGACCTGTTGAGCATCCGAAACACACCCGAGGCCCCCGGGACCTCAACCAAACCTGCCAACCAATCCTAAAACATCATTCAAACTTGTTCCAACCTTCAGAACGCTCAAAACAACATCAAAACACCTATTTTTCATCAGATTCAAGCCTAAGAATTCCAAAAACTCTAAAAATACTCTTTCAATCAAAAAGTCTATCAAACCTCGTCCGAATGACTTGAAATTTTGCACACACGTCACATTAATCACTACGGAGCTACTCCAACTTCTGAAATTCCATTCCGACCCTCTGATCAAAATCTCATTATCGAACCGGAAACTTCAAAAAATCAATTTTCGGCATTTCAAGCCTAAATTAGCTACGGACCTCCAAAACACAATCTGAACACGCCCCTAAGCCCGAAATCACCCAACGGAGCTAACGAAACCTTCATATTTCCATTCTGAGGCCGTCTTCACACTATTCCGACTACGGTCAACTCTCCAACACTTAAGCTCTCATTTAGGGACTAAGTGTCCCAAAACTCTCCGAAACTCAAAATCGAACATCCCGGCAAATAAAAATAGCAGAAATAAACTTGGGGAAAGTAGTTAATAGGGAATCAGGGCGTTAATTCTTAAGACGACCAGTCGTGTCATCACATCCTCCTACACTTAAACATTCGTTCGTCCTCGAACGAGCATAAAGACATACCTGAAGTAGTGAAAAGATGAGGGTAACGACTACGCATATCTTGCTCGGTCTCCCAGGTTGCCTCCTCGATCGGCTGGCCCCGCCACTGAACCTTTACTGATGCAATGTTTTTTTACCTCAGCTTTCTAACTTGCCTGTCCAATATTGCCACTGGCTCCTTAACATAAGATAGATCCTTGTCCAACTGGACTGAACTGAAATCCAACACGTGCGACGGATCACCATGATACCTCCGGAGCATCGAAACATGAAATACCGGATGAAATTCTGCCAGGCTGGGAGGTAAGGCAAGCTCATAAGCAACCTCCCCAACACGCCTCAATATCTCAAAAGGGCCAATAAACCTCGAACTCAACTTTCCCTTTTTCCCAAATCTCACAACGCCCTTCATAGGCGAAACCTGAAGCAGAACTCGCTCTCCAACCATATAGGAAACATCACGAACCTTCCGGTCAGTGTAACTCTTCTCTCTGGACTGGGCTGTACGGAGTCTATCCTGAATCATCTTAACCTTCTCCAAAGCATCTTGAACCAAGTTTGTGCCCAACAATCTAGCCTCACCCGGCTCAAACCAACCTACCGGTGATCTACACCATCTACCATATAAAGCCTCATACGGTGCCATCTGAATGTTGTACTAATAGTTATTGTTGTAAGCAAACTCCACCAATGGCAAGAACTAATCCAAAGATCCTCCAAACTCAATCACACATGCACGGAGCATATCCTCAAGAATCTGAATGGTGCGCTCGGACTGTCCGTCGATCTGAGGGTGAAATGTTGTACTCAACTCTACCCGAGTACCCAACTCATGCTGAATGACCCTCCAGAATCGTGATGTGAACTGATTACCTCTATCTGAAATGATGGACATTGGAATACCATGCAGTCGAACAATCTCCCGGATATAAATTTTTGCCAACCGCTCCGAAGAGTAAGTCGTACACACAGGAATGAAATGAGTGGACTTGGTCAGCCGATCCACAATCACCCAAATAGCATCGAACTTCCTCAAAGTCCATGGGATCCCAACTACAAAGTCCATGGTGATCCGCTCCCACTTCCACTTCCACTCCAGAATCTCTATCTGCTGAAGCAACCCACCCGGTCTCTGGTGCTCATACTTCACCTGTTTACAGTTGAGACACCAAGCTATGAATCCAACTATATCTTTCTTCATCCGCCTCCACCAATAGTGCTGTCTCAAATCCTTATACATCTTCGCGGCACCCGGATGGATGGAATACCGCAAACTATGGGCCTCCTCTAGAATCAACTCTCGAAGCCCATCAACATTGGGTACACAAATCCGACCCTGCATCCTCAATAGCCCATCATCACCAATAGTCACATCTCTGGCATCACCATGCTGAACCTTATCCTTGAGGACAAGAAAATGAGGGTCATTATACTGCCTCTCCCTGATATGATCAAATAAGGAAGACCGAGAAACCACGCAAGCTACAACCCGAATAGGCTCCGAAAGATCCAATCTAACAAACTGGCTGGCTAAGGCCTGAACATCCATCGCCATAGGCCTCTCCGATGCTGGTAAATAAGCCAAACTCCCCAAACTCTTTGCCCGGTGACTCAAAGCATCGGCCACCACATTGGCCTTGCCCGGGTGATACAAAATAGTAATATCATAGTCCTTCAGCAACTCTAACCACCTCCTCTGGCGTAAATTTAGATCCTTTTGCTTGAATAGGTGCTGCAAGCTCCGATGGTCAGTATAAATCTCATAGGGAACCCCGTATAAATAATGGCGCCAAATTTTTAGGGCGTGAACAATGGCAGCTAACTCAAGATCGTGAATAGGGTAGTTCTTCTCATATATCTTCAATTGTCTGGACGAGTAGGCAATTACCCTACCGTCCTACATCAACACGCTCAGAGGCCAATCCTCGAGGCATCACAATAGACCGTATAAGACCCCGAACCTGTAGGCAATATCAAAATGGGAGTTGTAGTCAAAGCTATTTTGAGCTTCTGAAAGCTCGCCTCACACTCATCCGTCCACTGAAATGGAGCACTCTTCTAGGTCAACCTGGTCATAGGGTCTGCAATAGATGAAAACCCCTCCATAAAATGACGGTAGTAACTCGCCAGGATAAGGAAATTGCAAATCTCGGTAGCTGAGGATGGTCTAGGCCAACCCTTCATGGCCTCTATCTTCTTCGGATCCACCTGAATACCCTCACTCGATACCATGTGGTCTAAGAATGTCACTGAATCCAACAAAAACTTACATTTTGAGAGCTTAGCATATAAATTCTTCTCTCAGAGTCTGAAGCACAGTCCTTAGGTGCTGCTCATGATCTTCCCGACTCCGGGAATACACCAGAATATCATCAATAAAAATAATGACGAATGAGTCGATATACTGTTGAAATACACTGTACATCAAATTCATAAAAGCTGTTGGGGCATTAGTTAGCCCAAATGACATGACAAGGAACTCGTAATGACCATACCGAGTCCTGAAAGCAGTCTTTGGGATATCTGGCTCCCAAATCTTCAACTGATGGTAACCTGAGCACAAGTCAATCTTAGAAAATACTCGTACGCCTTGAAGCTTGTCAAACAGATCATCAATACGAGGCAAGGGATAACGATTCTTCACTGTAACCTTGTTCAACTGGCGATAATCAATACACATACACATAGAACCATCCTTTTTCTTCACAAACAAGACAGGAGCACCCCAAGGTGATACACTGGGCCGAATAAAACCCTTGTCAAGCAATTCCTATAACTGATCCTTCAACTCTTTCAACTCAGGAGGAGCATACGATACGGAGGAATAGAAATAGGCTGAGTGCCCGGCAACAGATCAATGCCAAAATCAATATCTCTATCAGGCGGCATGCCTGGAAGATCAGCTGGAAACACATCGGGAAAATCTCGTACTACTGGGACTGAATCAACTGAAAGGGTATCAATACTAACATATCTTACATAAGTTAAATACGCGTCACACCCCTTCTCAACCATACGCTGAGCTTTAAGAAAAGAAATAACTCTACCGGGAGTGTGATCTAAAGTACCCCTCCACTCAACACGCGATACACCTAGCATAGCTAGAGTCACAGTTTTGGCATGACAATGCAGAATAGAAAAATGGGGCGACAACCAGTCCATGCCCAAGATAATATCAAAATCTACCATACTGAGCATCAATAAATTGGCTCTGGTCTCAAAACCACTAAGAGCAACCAAACACGATCGATAAATATGGTCCACAATAAGAGAATCTCCCATAGGAGTAGAAACATAAACAAGGGAACCCAAAGAATCCCGAGGTACACCCAAATGAGGAGCAAAATAAGAAGACACATAAGAGTAAGTGGAGCATGGATCGAATAGAACCGATGCATCTCTGTGAGAAACCAGTATAATACCTGTGCTGATAGAATTAGAGGCAACAACCTATGTACGGGCAGGAAGGGCATAGTATCGGGCATGGCCTCCCCCTCTAGGGTAACCTCTACCTTCCCGACCTCCACCTCTGGCTGGCTGAGCGGGTGGGGCAGCAACTGGAACTGTAACCATAGCTTGAGAACTTTGCGGGGCACGTTGTGGCTGAGAAGTCTATGGAGGTGCACCCCTCCCAAGTCTAGGGAAATCCCTAACCACATGGCATGTGTCACCACACTCAAAACAAGCTATGGGAGGATGTGGTGGTTGTGACTAGCTTGGGCCAGGTCAGCTGGACTGACCTCTGAAAGCACCCCGCGCAGGAGGCGCGCTAGAAATCGGAGGTGCATAATAAGGCTCCTGAGGTGTAGGAGGAGCTGGAGCACCACTGGCTGCTGGAAAAGCTAAATGAACAGGGCGACTCATACAACCCCTACCATGACGACCTGCAGCTGGGGCACGAGCACCAGAATAATGGCCCGACACTCGAGACCTTTTGGCCTCCCTCTCCTCTCTCTCCCTAGCATGCATACCCTCAATCCTCCTAGCAATGCTCACCACCTACTGATAAGAAATGTCTCTAACTCACGAGCTATGTTAGACCTGATGCTGGGAATAAACCCCTCAATAAATCGGAGAACCCTCTCGCGAACAGTAGAAACCAAGGTTGGGGCATGCCTAGCCAAGAGAGTGTAACGGACATCATACTCTGCGATAGTCATAGCACCCTGGCGCGAATACTCAAACTCTGCCTGCCATGCACCCCTGAGGCTCTGAGGAACAAACTCTCTCAGGAAAAGATTTGATAACTGGGTCCAGGTCAGTGAAACAGCCTCGTCCGGACTGTCTAACTCATAGGTGCGCCACCACTCATAGGCGGCTCCTCGAAGCTGGGAATGTAATGAAGGAAACCCCGCTCTATCATGATATACCCATGGTATAGAGAATACGGTAGCACTCCTCCAGAAATTCTAAGGCATCATCTGACGCTAACCCACTGAACATCACAGGATCATACTTCTTGAACCTATCAAGTCTCCACTGCTCATCCTCTGAAGTCGCTGCCTTGTCCTCGGTCTGAGCTGGCACTGCAGGCAGTATATGAATAATCTCTGGTACCTGATCAACATGCACTCGCTGCTCAGGAGTGCGGGCGGCGGGAGTCTATGCTCCTCCCCTAGCCTGAGATGTGGCTACAGCAAGGGGAAGCAACCCTGCCTGAGCCAAGGTGGTGTACATGCTCATGAACTGCGCAAGAGTCTCCTGAAGAGCTGGAGTATTAGTAGCAGTAGGCGTATCAGGTTCCTAGACTCTTGCTGAAACTGCTGGTGGTACCTCGGCGGTAGCTCGCGCAAGTGCTCTAGCTGCACCACGTGCGCGTCCTCGGCCTCTACCCGGCCCCAGCCTCTGACGTCTGCAGTAGGGGCGCTGGTGCCTGATCATCTTTGGTAGCGCGTGTCCTCACCATCTGTGAGAGAATAGAAGACAAAAGTTTAGAATTGTGATATCAAAATCTCGCACGACAAGGAAATCAAATGAAGTGAAATTTTCCTAATAGTTACATAGCCTATCATAGATAAGTACATACGTCTTCGTACCGATCAGCGAGACTCTAATAAACCGGCTTGTGATCCATGACTCCTATGAACCTAGAGCTCTGATACAAATTTATCATGACCCCGGTTCTCCCTCCGTGAACCATCGTGATGGCACCTAGTCTTTACGACTAGGTAAACCTAAATTGCGGAAGATAAACCAATTTGCAGAATAAAAATAATTTAAAACAGAAATAGAGTGATATAACAACGTTTAAAAGTGCTTCTTGGTATACATAATATAAATTCTCGAAACTAATACAGTTTCCCAAAACCCGAAAACCCATGAATCACAATCTACGAATATAATAAAGTGTTCTAACTCCGGAATGTCTACATTAAAGAAAAGATAGAAGGGTTGTCACTACAAGATAGAATGGAAAGGGACTCCTCGGTTACGAACGTAGCAGATGTACCTCGAAGTCTCTGGAGCAGTTGCCTCGCCTCAAGGGTGATAGGATTGAGTCGCAGTACCTAGATCTGCACATGAAAATATGCGCAGAAAGGGCATGAGTACACCACAGCGGTACTCAGTAAGTGCCAAGCCTAACCTCGGTCAGGTAGTGACGAGGAGGTCATGGCCCTACTAAGATAAAATAAAAATATAAGATATGTCAGTATAAGATAAGTAGTACAGTTGAAAACTAACAATAAGAATTTAATACGAGAAAACAAGGAATTCAATAACTGAAACAGAGGCAAAAACAATCACAAGGAGATAACCGGGGATCTCTCAGTATCCCGAGGATCTCTTAGTACCCTCAATATATATGTATGGGATCTCTTGGTATCCCGAGGATCTCTCGGTATCCTCAATATGTGCTAGGGATCTCTTGTTATCCCAAGGATCTCTTGTTATCCCCAATATACGTGCTAGGGATCTCTCGGTATCCCGAGGATCTCTTTGCATCCTCAATATCCATGTTAGGGGTCTCTCAGTATCCCGCACCTCAGCTCAAATCATAAATACGTGCAGCGGATCTCCCGAGATGTTGTCCCGTAGTCCTAAAGTAAAACACGCAGCATCAACAAAAGGAACACTCATTTAAGCTTAACTCCGTACCAAGTAAACAGGTAATTCTAACCTAACATGCTTCACGTAATACAATTAAGGCTGTTTAAGCAAATAAACAGTTAAGTCAATGAGACATGCTTTTCTTAGCTAACAGCAATTTTAAATTGCAAGTAAAATGAAACAGGAGAAAAAGGAACATAATTGAAATTACTTAAAGAAAATTGAATTTTCAACAATTAGCTCAAGTACACACTTGTCACTTCACATACAGGGTATTTCAATTATCAAATATACCAAATCCTAAGGGCAAGGTCCCCCACACAAGGTTAGGCAAGTCACTTACCTCAAACCAGCTCAAATCAATCCGAAATCATGCTCTTGCCACGAGTACTCGACTACAAATGGCCCAAATCTATTTAATTCAATTTCATAATGTAAATAATACTTCAAGTAACTAATTCTACAATTAAGTTCTAAGCTAATACGCGAAATTAGGTAAAATGACCAAAATTTTCCTCAGGCCCACGTCTCAGAATCGGGTGAAATTTACATTTTCAGAATCCTCATACTCTCAGAGTCTATACATAACAAGAACACTGAAATCAGAGCTCAATTGGCCCCTTGAATACCCATTTTAAGGTCTCTTAATCTACAGCCCTAATTAACCATTTTCCCAAAATTTTCACCACTAATTAGGTATTTAATCACATATAAACGAGTTATGAAGTCAAAAATGTTACCTCCAAGTGATTCCTCTTTGGTTCCCTAAAAAATCACCCTCAAAAGCTTCAATCCCGTTCAAAATGGTGGAAAAATGAAGAAGGGCCGCGAATGGCTATTTAAATACTGCCCATATATTCCTTCTTCGTGAACGCGGAAGACCCCTCGCGTTTGAGAAGCAAAATTTCACTTGGGCCAGATTTCTTCATCGCGTACTTCATCGCGAACGCGATGCCCGGTACACGAACGCGATTCACAACTTCCTCCTCCTATACGAGCGCGTAGGTATAGAACTCCCAGCTTCGCGAACGTGGTAGACACTTCACAAACATGAAGCACAAATTCCTCACCAACCCGAGCTCCTCTTTGCGAATGCGATACCCCACTCGCGAACGCGAAGAAGGAAACCAGAACTGACTGCTGCAACATTTTCTGCAATTTCCTAAGTTCCAAAAATGACCCGTTGAGCATCCGAAACACACCCGAGGCCCTCAGGACCTCAACCAAACCTACTACCATATCCTATAACATCAATAAAACTTGTTCCAACCTTTGGAACACTCAAAACAGTATCAAAACACCAATTTAGCATCGGATTCAAGCCTAAGAACTTCAAAACTCTCAAAATACGCTTTCGATCAAAAAGTCTATCAAACCTCGTACGAATGACCTGAAATTTTGCACACACGTCATATTCAACACTACGGAGCTACTCCAACTCCCAGAATTCCATTTCGACTCTCGGATCAAAATCTCACTATCGAACCGAAAATTTCAAAAATTCAACTTTCGACATTTAAAGCCTAAATTGGCTACGGACCTCCAAAACACAATTCGAACACGCTCCTAAACCCCAAAATCACCCAACGGAGCTAAAGGAATCATCGGAATTCCATTCTGATGTTGTCTTCATACTGTTCCGACTACGGTCAAATTTTTAAAACTTAAGCTCTCATTTAGGGACTAAGTGTCTCAAAACTCTACGAAACTCCAAATAAACACTCCCGACAACTCACAATAGTAGAAACAAATATGGGAAAAAAAGTTAATTGGGGATCGGGGCATTAATTCTTAAGACGACCGGCTGGGTCGTCACAAAAAGGAGACTAAACCCAGTAATGCAGGAAGTCGTCAAGAAAGAAGTGGTGAAACTTCTAACAAAAAGTATCATTTATCCAATATCTGACAGTCCTTAGGTAAGTCCTGCACAAGTAGTACCAAAGAAAGGAGGTACAACAGTAATAAAAAATGAATATAATGAACTCATACCTACTAGAACAGTCACAGGATGGAGAGTATGTATCGATTACAGATGGCTTAATGATGCCACAAGGAAAGATTATTTTCCTTTGCCCTTTATTGATCAAATGCTTGAAAGAGTTGTAGGCCATGATTTTTACTGTTTTCTTGACGGATATTCTGGGTATAATCAGATACCAATTGCTCCAGAAGATCAGGAGAAAACCACATTCACATGCCCCCAAGGTACGTATGCTTACCGAAGAATGCCATTTGGATTATGCAATGCTCCTACTACATTTCAGCATTGCATGTCAGCAATTTTCTCAGATATGACTGAAAAGTTTCTTGAAATATTTATGGATGATTTTACACTTTTTGGTAAGACATTTGAAGATTGTCTCTATCATTTAACTTTGGTGCTTAAAAGATGTGAAGAGGCAAATTTAGTTCTTAATTGGGGAAAAATGTCATTTTATGGTAACAGAGGGAATTGTTTTAGGACATAAAATTTTTGCTAAAGGAATAGAAGTTGATAAGGCTAAAATTGATGTTATAGCATGATTACCTCCTCCTACCACTGTTAAAGGCAATAGAAGTTTCTTAGGGCATGCAGATTTTTATAGAAGGTTTATAAAAGATTTTTCAAAAATCTCAAAACCTCTAACTAACCTACTGATGAAAGATTTAAAGTTTGAATTTTCAGATGATTGCAGAAAAGCATTTGAGATTCTCAAGAAACAATTGACTAATGCTCCAATTGTTGTTTCTCCTGACTGGAGCCAGCCCTTTGAAATAATGTGTGATGCAAGTGATACAGCAGTAGGAGTAATATTGGGACAAAAGAGAGAAAAGATTTTCAGGCCTATTTACTACGCCAGCAGAACACTTAATGAAGTTCAAAAGAATTATGCTACAACTGAGAAGAAGCTACTAGCAGTAGTATTTGCGTTTGACAAATTTCGTTCCTATTTGATAGGAACAAAGGTTACAATTTATACTGATCATGCAGCTTTAAAGTACCTCTTAGCAAAGAAAGATGCTAGACCCATATTGCTAAGATAGATACTCCTTTTGCAAGAATTTGATCTTGAAATAAAAGATCAAAAAGGTTCTGAGAATCAGGTAGCTGATCATTTATCTCGTTTGGAAAATCCTCCCACTGAGATAAAAGATATCAAAGAGGAAATTTCCTGATGAACATATATTTTCAGTCATAACCATTATAAATCGACCACCTTGGTTTGCTGATATTGTCAACTATTTGGCTGGAGGATGGATTCCAAAAGATTTTTCTTATGAACAAAAGAAAAAACTTAAAAAAGAAGCAAGACATTATTACTGGGAAGATCCTTACTTGTTTAAATTTTGTGCAGATGACATAATCAGGAGATGTGTACCGGAGACAGAAATGAACAACATTTTAAGTTACTGCCATGATGGTGCTGTAGGAGGACACTATGGAGGAAGAAAGACAACAACTAAAGTACTTGAAGTTGGATTTTTCTGGCCTACTCTATTCAAAGATGCAAGGAATTATGTCGCCACTTGCGATAAATGCCAGAGAATCGGTAACATTTCAAAAACGGACGAAATGCCTCTTAATTCTATTTTCGTGTGCGAAATCTTTGATGTTTGGGGCATTGATTTTATGGGTCCTTTCCGCCTTCAAGTGGCTATGAATATATTTTAGTAGTTGTTGACTATGTTTCAAAATGGGTAGAAACAATTGCTACTAGAAAAAATAATGCTTATATTGTTTGTGCTTTTCTCAAGAATTTTTTTTTCTAGATTTGGAACTCCATGAGTTATAATAAGTGATCAAGGAACTCATTTTATAAACAGAAAATTTGCTAGTTTGTTACTAAAATATGGAGTAACGCATAAAACAGGAACCCCATATCATGCTCAAACAAGCGAGCAGGTAGAAGTTTCCAACAGAGAATTAAAAAGAATTTTAGAAAAAACTGTTGGTTCTTCTCGAAAAGATTGGTCTTTAAAATTGGATGATGCTTTATGGGCATACAGAACTACTTATAAAACTCCCATAGGTACATCTCCTTATAGACTAGTTTTTGGGAAAGCTTGTCATTTACCTGTGGAATTAGAACATAAAGCATATTGGGCTATAAAATTGTTAAATCTAAACTTGTCAGATGCAGGCAAAAATCGTCTGTTGCAGCTTGATGAGTTGGAAGAGTTCAGGCTTACAGCATATGAAAATGCTAAATTGTACAAGGAAAATACAAAATATGGCATGACAAGCTTATCCGCCATAAAGATTTTAAAGTTGGAGATCATGTTCTGTTGTACAATAGCCGATTGAGATTATTTCCAGGAAAGTTTAAGTCACGCTGGACATGACCATATACAGTAACAGGAGTGACCCCCCATGGTGCCATTGAAGTACAACATGCAGATGGGGGAGACAAATTCAAAGTAAACGGTCATCGTTTGAAGCCTTATATCAGCAGATTCTTCGACAAACAGGCTTCAATAATCCTTTTTGTCTAATTTTTAAAATAAGTCGAGCTGACGACGTTAAACTTAGAACTATTCTCTTCCCCTCTCTTTAATCTTTTAAGTAATTATTAGTAGTAACATATAATATTTCCTTTTTAGTAAATATATATAATAAAATTAGTTTTTTTCCTTATAAAAAAAAGTAAAAAAATAATAATTGCATGTTTGTATTATATTATATATGTGTGTGTATTTAGTATGTATTAATATATTTTGCCATGATAAAGAAGTTTGCCATGATAAAGAAGCACTCTCATGATTAAGACAATGACAGTTTTCTCCTATCATAAAATGAACATTTTCTTTGCCATAATCTTGTCTTTATCATATGAGAGAAACCTTGAGAAGCCAAGAAAAAGGAAATGAGGCCAGAATCGAAACAAATCAGGGAAGCTCCTTTATCTCCTTTTACTTTTAAATTATTTGTCATGAGGACATGACATTATTTAAGCTTGAGGGTAGAGGAATATGTTTGTTATATATGTGTTTCTTTTAAGTTTTTTTTCGATTAAATATAAAAAAAAAATATTTTACAACTGAAAAATGTGTTTTTAGTAAATTTATAAAATTTTAAAAAAAAATGAAAAAATGTTTAGTTGCCTTATTCTTAGGACTTTTAGTTGTTTTAACTTGTTTTGGTAAATAAGTTGGCTAAATTTGATTTGACTTGAAAAGCATGAAATTTTGAAAAAATGAATTTAATTAAGTATCATTCATGGGTTTTAAGATTGCTTTTCTAAGCTCATACTTACTTATTGGTGATTGAAATCATAGTTTTCATTGGTCCCAAGTGTATTGTATGGTTAGCTTATGTTGCCTAGTTCTCTTGCTTACTTGGAAATCTAGAACTTGCCTTGAATGTGGTTCGAGGCAAAATTGTAAGCAGATCTTTGAGTTGAGAAATGAAAGTAGGCCTTCTTTGTTGAGTCAGAGCCTAAATTGACCTACCTTGATGATTTTTATCCCTAGTTAGCCCAGTTGAACTTAAATAAATATCCCTTATTTTGTTGGTCGCCAAGCTTTAACCCTTTGCCTGTTTTGTTATGACTTATTATTTATTCACCTAATTCCCTTTTGGGCACTTTAGGAGTTGATCTAAATGTAAAAAGCTAAGTGTGAGGTGCAATTGTGAAAAGAGGTGAAAGAAAAATTGTTTGAACTTGTCAATCTTTTGAGATGTTGCCATGAGAACTAAAAAAGATAGTTGCTTCTGAAATTTTTTTAAAAAAAACAAAAATAGGGATAGCAAAAAAGAAATGTTGGCGTCTCAAAAAAAAATGTGAAAATGATAAAACAAAATAGAGAATTATTATTTAAATGAGAGGAAAGAAAATTGTACTTAAACGATAAAATAAATATGTAGTGCCTATAGGGAATTTAAGTCACTATTATCTATATGTATCCTACCCATCCCTAAGCCTACATTACAACCTTGCAAAATTCCTACAAGATCTCAACTGAAAGACTCCTATATTAGTGGAGTACCACATGATAGTCAAGCTTATGACAATTTTCAGTAGTTTGAGGTACTTCTTTGTTGAGAGTGAGCGATTGTTTTCTATATATGCCCTTCGTTGTTGTTATATCTATATATATTTTGTGATATATGGGCATCTCGCTTCATTTGGTGAGACACACTTGGGATTAGAAAATATTGTGATTTCAGTTCTCAATAGGTGAACATAAGTACAAATAAAAGTGATTTGAACTCGTGAATTGGTCTTAGTTAATTCTTCTTTGTCAAAACTTCTCATGATTTCACTTAAAGTGTTTATTTACTATGCTCATTTGAGTCTTTTTCTTGAGGACAAGCAAATGTTTAAGTGTGGGAGAATTTGATAAGACAAAAATATTTTGCATAAAATAAGTGATTAATTTAATTTAAATATTAATATTTTTATTTTTCTTTGCAGGAATATAATAATTTAATAATATAATCAACAATTCATCAATTAAGGAAGACATATGCTCAAAAGAAGATCCAACGTCAAACAAAATGAAAAGAAGAAGAAGAAGAAGAAGAATATGTCACGGCCCAAATTTCACTAAGGGTTGTAGTGGCGCCAGACACCATTGTCAGATAAGCCAACCAAAGTACTTAATTAAATTCTCGTTTAAATAATTTTGAAAACTATGATTTTTCCTTCAATTTTACCAGTAAAAGATAATCGTTTCAAATCAAATATGAATGTTAAGAAGTTAATACAAGATACCCCATAATCATCCCAAAACAGTGTCACAGGTGCATGAGCATTTACTAGAGAATGCAATAAAATACGGTAACTGTCCGAAATACAAGTGGACAGAAATGAAAAATACAGTAAAATACTCTGAAGGGGACTCTGCTGACTGCGTGTCGTCTTGATAAATGCAGCTCACCTAAGTCTCTGTATCAACCATGCCGCTATGCCACTAAGCCACTAGCCACACTTGAACCTGTGCAACAAAAATGCACAACAAGTGTAGTATGAGTACGAAAACAACGTGTACCCAATGAGTATCCTGTCTAATCTCGAAGAAGTAGAGACGAGAGGTCGACTTCAACACTTACTAATGGTCCAATGATAATATAGAAAAAGTGTGAGAAATTCATGGATTTCATAAAGCAAAATTTAACTCATAAAGCCGGAAAGCAAGTAAACAACTTCTCAAATAATAAAGGATTTCCAAAGGTTTACTTTTCATTAGCTTTATCAATTTATCTTTGGCCAGGAAGGGGAAATTATCAACATTTAAAATTCTTAAGCAAGCAATACAAGCATGCGCATATCATGCCGAGGTCGTACAACCCGATCCAACAATATTTAAACTGTGCACTGCTAGAGGGTCGAATGGCGCGAACCATAGATGCATCTATTTAATCTACCGAGGCGTTCGGCCCGTTCTGAAATTAAACGCATACAAACAGTCAATCAAGAAGTCAACAGGGAACAATTATCCAAAGAAAAGCCAATTGTCTTTTAACAATTTTATAAAATAAAGTTTAATTTTTTTAGAAATTCATTTACCAATTCGATAGGATTTAAGCAATTCAACTGCCAACAAGATTGTAGATATTCCAAGTATAGCATGTTTTTGGATCTTAGACTACCCGAACTTACATATTATAGTAGCTACGCACGGACTCTCGCCACCTTGTGCGTACATAACCCCCACAAATAGGAGCACATAACCAATTATATCACTTATGGGGGCAATTCCCTCTTACAAGGTTAGACAGGAGACTCACCTCGCTCTGAAGATCCATAACCGGTATTCCACGCTCTTCCGAAGACTCGAATCGATGCACAGTGCTCCAAAACTAGCCAATAATTACGCAAATCCATTAATATATGTTCAATTACTCATTACAATCTAATTTATAACAATTTCTAACCCCAATCGAAAAGTTGACAAAATTGCCCTCGGGCTCACATGCCCGAATTCCGAAATTTTTCGAAGATAAAGTTTACCCATGAACTCCCGAACTCAAATATATAATTTTCTCTTAATTTCATACCCAAAATCGTGGTCAAAATCCAAGAATACGAATTTTCTAGATTTTCCTCAAACCCCCAAATTTCTACCAATTTACATGCAAAAATTCATACATAATCAATGTATTTAACTCAAGATAGGTGGGGTTAGCTTAACTTTCCGTTGATGATGAAAAACACCACTTGAAACTCTCCAAAATCGGATCCAATGGAAGAAATGGGGTTGAAATGAACCCAACCCCTGATTTAAAGGAACTCACTACCTCCAGCATTTCCGCACCTGCGGTCACTTGACCGCTTCTGCGGTTCCGCAGGTGCGACCCACTACCCGCTTTTGCGGTTTCTCACCAGGATGCCCTTTTTGCTTCTGTGCCTCAACCACCATAGGTGCGGTCCCGCTTCTGCGGCTACATGACCGCATCTGCGGTCTCTTCACTTCTGGCCCAGAACCGCATCTGCGTCCCTCCTAGCCGCTTCTGCGGCTCCGCACCTGCGGCCAAAACCTCGCAGGTGTAGTTACACCAGATACCGGTTGCTGAAGCCCTTCTTCAAACTCCAAATTTGATCCGTTAACCATTCGGAATCCACCCGAGGCCCCGTCCAATCACACCAACAAGTCCCAAACATACATTACGTACTTGCTCGAGGTCTCAAATCATATCAAACAACGCTAAAATCATGAATCGATCTCCAATCCAAGCTTAATGACCTTTAGAATTTCAAACTTCTACATTCGATGACTAAACCTATCAAATCACGTCCGATTGACCTCAAATTTTGCACACAAGTCATATTTGACATTACGGACCTACTCCAACTTCTGGAATTGGATTCTGACCCAGATATCAAAAAGTCCACTTCCTGTCAAACTTCTAAAAAACCTTCAAATTTCTATATTTAGCCAAATGACTCCAAAATGACCTACAGACCTCCGAATTCACTTCTGATCGCGCTCCCAATACCAGAATCACCATACGGAGCTATTCCCAGACTTGGAATCTCTAACGGACATTGATAACCCTGAAATACACTTCAATCCAAACTTATGAGATTCTTCCAAAAATGCTAACTTCCACAATAGGTGCCGAAACGTTTCCGATCTTCCAAAACCTAGTCCGGACATACGCCCAAGTCTGAAATCATCCTACGAACCTGCTGGAACCTTCGAATCCCGATTCCGAGGTCGTTTACTCAAAAATCCAACCTTAGTCAATTCTTTCAACTTAAAGCTTCCGAAATGAGAATTCTCTTTCCAAATCAACTCCGAACTTCCTGGAATTCAATTCCGACTGTGTGCACAAGTCATAATACCTGAAGTGAAGCTGCTCATGGCCTCAAACTGCTGAACGATGTGCTAGAGCTTAAAACAACCGATCAGGTCATTACATTCTCTCCCACTTAAACATACGTTCGTCCTCGAACGTGCTAAAAACTGCGTTGGAGTTGCCCGAAATCACTGTTTAACACCTCGAGCACCTACCCGTGCTACCACAACTCAGCTGGGCACCCTAGCTCGATCAATATGAAGATACCCTTTTTCACTTAGGCAAATAAGCCTTAGAGCCCAATTCCAACATCCAGAATTCTTTGCCAGGCATGTTCCAACATACGCTCACTGAATCAATAACTACACGCAACACCTAAACATGACTTCATACCTTAGCTGAATTCACACCTTGCACCACTTTACTCACAGGACCACAATAACATTCTCTGATCCATTTAGTCGAAATTCCATGAATCTGATGCTCCCATTGCACCTGATGGCATACATAGGTCTTGATCTAACTCTTACAATACTACCACGATGGAAGAGAAGTGTAGAAATTCATAACTAACTGCTGAATCAACAATTCATTGGGTCTATACTCCTGTCAGGAACCAACACCTTATTCTAAACCAAATAATGGTCTTTGCCCTTTAATATTCTTCATATAATCCGATTGCACTGATCTTAGATCCAATAATCTCGTCTCACCCAGAACGAACTGCTCAGCAAATAAACAACTCAGACATGACCAAAAAGTCTCATATGATGCCACAATGTGCCAATAGGCTACCAATTCGAACGCGATTCAAAATGAAAACGAACTCTAAAAGGGACTACTTAACTCATACAACTAATAAGAGTTTTCCTCAAAAAAATAGAAAACAAAACACATAAAAATAGATATAGGGAACTGAACTCGACATCACACAGTTGCGGCGCACAACCCGATCCAAACAACATAACCATGGTGGCGTGCCACCCGATCCACACATAAAATTTACATAAGGAGATACACACCGAGCTAGATTGCTCATTACAACAAAATACCTAATATAGGTCACCGGCACGCTAAGTCCATAATTCCATCCCTGGGGAGACATATAGCGCCATAGGCTACAAAACTCAAGCACAACTGAGGTGTGATATACGATCTGAATCTCGAGAGCCATCCTGCTCATATAACATCATCTCTGCGCGGAACCTCAACACATAAGAAATTCACCAAGCTGTCTCACAACCCATACAACGCGATATATAATTACATGAAATAGCTGACGATGAAATAGTATCCCGACTACTCTTCCATAAGGAGCGCATTGCTGAAATGAACACATCTGGTCTAATATAGAGCCCATATTCACATTTAGATCCATCCACAGATCTCAAGCTGATTCTGATCGCATTGAACTAGGCTAATAACCTTTCAAAGGTCCATAATAACTCCCATTTTTCTCATACACACGAGAACTACCATCATGACCGGAGTAATCCTCCACAGTCAACAACCCTATAAACCGAGTGTCCTCCAGGCATCAATTCTCAATTTAACGACATCACTACAATCTTCATACTTGGTTTAACTTTTCAATCAATCAAGTGACTACATGCCACACTTATACAACCTTCCCATGGGGCACGCTCCCACAACCTTCCGTAATAGATGACAGGTCTGTACATCCAAACCACCGGTTGCACTAACGCTGAAAAGCGATAAAGAATCCTTAACCAGGATGCAAAGCCTTTTTCACAAAACATCGATCTCAGGTGATGCTGAAAACAATACCAACTTGTTTTAAACATCGAGACTCATTTCCTGTTCATCCAAGCTCGTGACATCTTTGTCAACACCGAACTGCAATCTTGCTCCTCACTTCAAATTCCATACCACTCCTTGCACCCAACATGCCAATATACGATAGAACACGATCTTCATCACACATCCAGAACCACTAATAGATTAATACTTCATCATATAGAAACTTTTCACTTAGCTCATTTCGGGAGAACCATAGCAACACACAAGTGAATTCTCATAACCGTAGAATATGAAAATCTCTAAGTAGTGATCTAAGCCACCATAGCCTTTCTGGGATCCGCCTACACATAACCGGCCATAAAAGCAGAACATTTCTCAATATAATCAATTATGACGGTCGTCGAGCCTCGCGCGCACCGCCACCACTATGCCAATTAAACCATGGCTGGCCAATCTAACTTCATCTAGTTCATCCTTAACTTGCCTTAGAGATAATATTAGCTCCATTCCTTACATCACCAACCTAAATCCGCATTTATCTTGAATGACCCCATTCCATAAGACAACATTGTCTCAAATTTCACGAACTATTTCATACCTCCCTTGTGCGCACATTTGCATCCTCAACTGGTGCACCCATTCTAATAATCTCTCTATGAATCTGAAGTCTTTTTCCCTTTTTTTCCTCCCGATGCTACACTACAAGTGGAAAACATCATAGATCATTCTGAGCCTCTTATCATAATCTGCTACAAAAGATTGATTCTTAACCATATTGTGGTCTTTAACCCTTAGGCACCACATTTTTAAATCCTTTGAATTCACTAGGACTATTGTTGAGATCCACCCACTCTAACTTGGTCCCGAACATAATAAACTCTATGAATCTTCTAGCACATGAACACCCTCTCGACGAAGCACCCGACTGAATCACTTTCCTTGAAACCCGCATCTACACAAGGCATAAATCATGTACCCTTCCCCAAGTCTGAACATGTGTCAATAAGGCCAACTATAGCACACCTTTAACAATTTCTCTCCTCAAATTACCTCTTATGTTCCTTTCCCTTAGCTAAAATAACCCATCCATATGCTATTAACCTAAAATCTCACAAATAGACAACCATGCAATCCAACCATAGGCGGCAGGGGTGGGCATTCGGTCGATTCGGTTCGGTTATTCGATTTTCGGTTTTGTAAAAGTAGTAACCGAAACCGAACTGAAATAAGTTCGGTTCAGTTCGGTTATTCTAATTTCGATTCGGTTATTTCGGTTCGGTTTTCGGTTTGAACATTATCATATTGGACTCCTTCTATGTAATAATACGACCGACGAATTTGTTGATTTTTTCCAAAACTTCGAAATTGTTGGAAATATTGTGTTTATAGAAAAAAATAGACTAAACTTTGCACACTTTATGGATCATAAAATTCAAACATAGTGTAAATTACAACTCCGCGTGAAATTCTCTCGGTATCTATCACATATGCTATGGAAGTTTTAATAGACTGAAAGTCTTTAAGATTGGAAAGTTGATGGACTTACTTAATTGGGTTGAGTCTTTGATATATTGGACCTAATAGTATTAATTTATTACCTATGAGCTTAACCTATGTATAAGTTAAAGAACATATATGTTAATAATTCGGTTTTTCGGTTAACTGAACTAAAAAACTTAATAACCGAAAACCGAACCGAAAAACCGAAATTTTAAAATTTTAAACCGAAACCGACCGAACAAACCGAATAACCAAAACCGAAATAAAAATAAATTCGGTTCGGTCAGTTTATTCGGTTCCAACCGAAATATGCCCACTCCTAGTCGGCAGTGGGACTTCCCACTTAGCTTGAAGCCACTATTACACAACTCCAGAACCCGCCAAGATTCTTTATCTCTCATTGACATAACCTTGCGCAATCCACCGCCAAATTCCTCGAGATCCTTCCGTTTTCATTTCATGAATACTCTGAATTTCCATCAACATTGACATATTCGACCTCTTACCGAAATGGCCAGTAAAATCCTCTGCAGAAGCTTCGTCAACCACGCGACCGCTAACCTGCTCACAGGGAATAACCCACCTGTGAAAATCACTTTTCGACATCTTCCAACGCTGTTGCATGGGGTACAATCACTACGACATCAATAACCCATCCTGAGTCTGAGCTCACTTTCTAGCTGCACAAGTCCATTCACCCATCGTGGACATCAATTAGATGTGCGGCAGCATCCTTCCAATTCAAATTTATGTTGTATCCTTCTTCATTTCAAGCAGCTCCCTTCCGTTATATCAAATCTCCTGCCGCATAATAGCCCATGCTCCAAATTAAATCTGTAGGCTCCAATCACCAATCTCTAAAATTCCCAAATCATTCCAAACTCTCCTTAAGGTGCGTAGTCATCCTACCGCAAAGCCCATATGCAACTCCGCCACTCTCCCACTTTGGCGGAACTCACCCCGTTAATCGACTAGTCGACTTTTGCTTCTTGTACCTAGCCTTCTAGAAGTTTTAACCACCGCCTGAGACTCCCCACATGTCATTTCTCATCCTTTGCTGCTCAGCTGTTGCCTTAAATAAAATCTATCTTTGTAGCGCTTGAACCCACAAACTGCTACTAACTTTAAATCTCCCCAAGGTCATCTTTCTTGGGCCATCAACACTAGATATACCGATTCAATCCTGAACCACCGCACATCGTGATCTCTGACAGTCGCCTCTCCATTATTATTTCACAATATCCTGCCCCAAAGGCGAATTGAAGAAAACCATAACACCGGCAAACTCAACATATTCAATCGAGGACGACGATACCACGTCACAGATGAAAATTCCACCACGCTCGAAAATACCAAGTCTCATTACTCCATCAAACCAAACTTGAACATTTATAGCCTGATTGTCTCTCTTCCGCCGGGAAATAAAATTCTGAATCTCTGAATCTTGCATTGAGTAAACATCATTCTAAGTCATTCACAGCTTCAACGCATAGACAAACACTCTACCATTACACCAATATTATGCAATAACGATGCACGAATCGTCATAACAATTAATGCCAAATCTCAAAACCTTAGGTAATACTGATACTGAGCCGAAATGACAGAACGACCTTCTGCAAGGTGATGACAATAGCCCAAACAACTACGCAGGGAGAAACATCCCGCACCACATCTGTAGTACCATTACATTTTCTCAATTCCCGATTTATAATAAGCGCTTCACGTCGCATAAGATTGAGTATGAAAGAAACAAAGGCATAAGCCTCAAAGGAATCAAACCACACGATGAGGAATCAAGAAGGGAGGTGCTCCTAACAGTCCTGTATCCTCTCGAAGATAAGTACAGACGTCTCCGTACTGATCCGCGAGACTCTACTAGACTTGATCGTGACTCGTGAGACCTAAGGGAACCTAGTGCTCTGATACCATATTGTCACTACCCAAATTCCACTAAGGGTCGTGATGGCGTCGGATACCGCTGTCAGGTAAGCCAACCAAAATACTTAATTAAATTCTCATTTAAATAATTTTGAAAACTATGATTTTTCCTTCAATTTTACCAGTAAAATATAATTGTTTCAAATCGAATGTGAATGTTAAGAAGTTAATACAAGATACCCCATAATCATCCCAAAATCCTGTGTCACAAGTGCATGAGCATTCATTAGAGAATGCAATAAAATACAGTAACTGTCCGGAATACAAGTGGACAGAAATGAAAAATATAGTAAAATACTCTGAAGGGGACTCTGCTGGCTGTGTGTCGTCTTGATAAATGCAGTTCACCTAAGTCTATGTATCAACCATGCTGCTATGCCACTAAGCCACTAGCCACTAGCCACACTTGAACCTGTGCAACAAAAATGCACAATAAGTGTAGTTTGAGTACGAAAACAACGTGTACCCAATGAGTATCTTGTCTAATCTCGAAGAAGTAGAGACAAGAGGTCGACTTCGACACTTACTAATGGTTCAATGATAATATAGAAAAAGTGTGAGAAATTCATGGATTTCATAAAGCAAAATTTAACTCATAAAGCCGGATAGCAAGTAAACAACTTCTCAAATAATAAAGGATTTCCAAAGGTTTACTTTTTATTATCTTTATCAATTTATCTTTGGCCAGGAAGGGGCAATTATCAACATTTAAAATTCTCAAGCAAGAAATACAAGCATGCGCATATCATGCCGATGTCGTACGGCCCGATCCAACAATATTTAAATTGTGCACTGCCAAAGGGTCGAATGACGCGAACCATAGATGCATATATTTAATCTACCGAGGCGTTCGACCTATTTCGAAATTAAACACATACATACAATCAATCAAGAAGTCAACAGGGAACAATTATCCAAAGAAAAGCCAATTATCTTTTAACAATTTTATAAAATAAATTTTAATCCTTTTAGAAATTCATTTACCAATTCGATAGGATTTAAGCAATTCAACTGCCAACAACATTACAGATATTTCAAGTATAGCATGTTTTTGGGTCCTAGACTACCTGGACTTACACATAATAGTAGTTACGCATGAACTTTTGTCACCTCGTGCGTACGTAACCCCCACAAATAGGAGCACATAACCAATTATATCACCTATGAGGACAATTCCCTCTTACAAGGTTAGACAGGAGACTCACCTTGCTCCGAAGATCCATAACCGGCATTTCACGCTCTCCCGAAGACTCGAATCGATGCACAATGATCCAAAACTAGCCAATAATTATGCAAATCCATTAATATATATTCAATTACTCATTACAATCTAATTTATAACAATTCCTAACCCCGATCGAAAAGTTGACAAAATTGCACTCGGGCCCACGTGCTCGGATTTTGAAATTTTTCGAAGATAAAGTTTACCCATGAACTCCCGAACTCAAATATATGATTTTCTCTTAATTTTATACCCAAAATCGTGGTCAAAATTCAAGAATACGAATTTTCTAGGTTTTCCTCAAACCCCCAAATTTCTACCAATTTACATGCAAAAATTCATACATAATCAATGTATTTTACTCAAGATAGGAGGGGTTAGCTTACCTTGCCGTTGATGATGAAAAACCTCACTTGAAGCTCTCCAAAATCGGCTCCAATGGAAAAATGGGGTTGAAATGAACCCAACTCCCGATTTAAAGGAACTCACTGCCTCCAGCATTTCCGCACCTGCGGTCACTTGACCGCTTCTGCGGTTCTGCAGGTGCGACCCACTACCCGCTTCTGCGGTTTCTCACCAGGCTTCCCTTTCCGCTTCTGCGCCTCAACCACCACATATGTGGTCTCTTCACTTCTGGCCCAGAACCGCATTTGCGTCCCTCCTAGCCGCTTCTGCGGCTCCGCACCTACGGCCAAAACGTCGCAGGTGCGGTTACACCAGATACCAGCTACTGAAGCCCTTCTTCAAACTCCAAATTTGATCTGTTAACCATCCGGAATCCACCCAAGGCGCCCGGGACCCCGTCCAATCACACCAACCAGTCCTAAAACACATTACGGACATGCTCGAGGCCTCAAATCATATCAACCAACGCTAAAATCATGAATCGACCTCCAATCCAAGCTTAATGAACTTTAGAATTTCAAACTTCTACATTCGCTGATGAAACCTATCAAATCACGTCCGATTGACCTCAAATTTTTCACACAAGTCATATTTGACATTACAGACCTACTCCAACTTCTGGAATTGGATTCCGACCCCGATATCAAAAAGTCCACTTCCGATCAAACTTCTCAAAAACCATCAAATTTCTATCTTTAGCCAAATGACTGCAAAATGACATACGGACCTCCGAATTCACTTTCGATCGTGCTCTCAATACCAGAATCACCATACGGAGCTATTTCCAGACTCGGAATCTCAAACGGACATTGATAACCCTGAAATGCTCTTCAATCCAAACTTATGAGATTCTTCCAAATTGCTAACTTCCACAATAGGCGTCGAAACATTCCCGGGTCTTCCAAAACCCAGTCCGGACATACGCCCAAGTCTGAAATCATCCCACAAACCTGCTGGAACCTTCGAATCCCGATTCCGAGGTTGTTTACTCAAAAATCCAACCTTAGTCAATTCTTTCAACTTAAAGCTTCCGAAATGAGAATTCTCTTTCCAAATCAACTCTGAACTTCCCGGAATTCAATTCCGACCGTGTGCACAAGTCATAATATCTGAAGTAAAGCTGCTCATGCCTCAAACTGTTGAACGACGCGCTAGAGCTCAAAATGACCGCTCAGATCGTTACAAAAAAAAATAAGTTGCTGCTTATCAACTTGAAATGGAAAGTTGTCAGAACTAAACTTATGAGCACACCATTTCAAAACAAATGAAGTTGCAAGTTGTCAAGTTGGATAAAAATGTTCACTGAACACAAAGTTAACAAGTTGCCAACTTGGGATAAAAAGTGTGAGAATTCAATGCACATAATTCTGGGAACATCTATAAATAGAGATATATTGAGCTACTCAAAGACAATTCTCAGGAGGAGAGATCGAGACATAAAATTGAAATCTTCTTTTTCTTTCTTCTACTTCTTCAGTTATCTGGGATAGGAAATTACTCTAGTTCCTATTTTTAATTAAATAGGGGAATTATTCTTTTGAATATTTATTTCTATTTTCTTATTTAATAGGCAAGAATACTTCCGTTATCAGTACTAACTCCATTATGGAGTAACTTTTCTTGTGTTGGGAGAATGACAGATCTTAATATTTTTATATAATAGTAGATATTATTCCTCAATTTCACATGCTTGAGTTGAAGCTTTTTATTTAAATTTTATATGCTTTATAGTTGGGTGTTATTTAATTTGTTAACATCTATCTATTTCGTGCTACATTTTAACTTCTTACTAATTCTGTAATCGAAAGAGGCGGAAAAAGTAATTTAGTTAAATTTGATATTGATAAATGTTAACTTTATTTAGTGACATCTAGCTCTTATATGTTAAAATTGATTCTACAATTATTTGTAATCGAAAGAGGCAAATATTGTAATAGTCAATTATAACAAGTAGGGTAATCGAAAGGGGCTTACTAAAAAAAAAAGCATGTTTCAGTTTAAGCATATATTTCTGGCTCTTTAATATTACTAATTTGACGCTTAATTTGTATAACCGAAAGGAGTGCAATTAATTTTTTAACTTAAGTAATAATATATAAATATAATCGTGAGAGGCATTTATAACATTTACGAGAAATAGAAATTGCAGAATAAATATATCTACTATATAATAAAAATATTAAGTGAAGTCAAGATCCCAATACCTTTTTATTATATTTGTGAAAAACAAAATATTTTCTATTGCTCTGCTCATACATTTTTAGTTAATTAATTCACAACTCAACTCTTTCTGATTTTCTCAAATAGTAATTAAAACAAGAAACATCTGTAGAATAGATAAATCAATCTCTGTGAGTTCGACATCTTTCTATACTATTATTTGACAAAGTACGAGTTTAAATTATATATACGTTAGACACTCGTCAATCGCATAGGCGCACATACAAAGAAAAAGTCGTACAGGCTGCCTGACAGAAGGTAGCAAGAGTTATGTGATTAGAAGAATTCCGACCACAAACTGTGGTGTGAGAAAGGGGCTTAAAGGGGAGAATGCCCTGGTCTTTGGATTTATTCACAGAACAATTGCCTAAATGGCAAGGAGAGTATTAAAGTATTCGCAAGAGCTAAGAGTTATGAGAACGATACGTGCATCAGTCAACATTCGAGGACGAATATTCCAAAGGGAGGAATGATGTTACACCCCATGTGTACGTAAAAGTACGCCATAAATAAATTGATGAAAGTTCGGGAATGAGATTATTTTGAGATTATAAGCATTATGCTATTTAAAACAAGTGATGAGCAAGTTCGTGAAGGTGAGAGAGTAAGCAAATCGAAGAAAATAAATTTCGTCGAAGTTTGACATTTTGGGATAAAATACAGCCCGAGCTAAAATACTCGATATTTATAGACTAGTACCATATAAGGTACCACATTACCATGATAGTAAGGTATATAAGGTGTTTTAAAAGTGAGTAGTATTTTAAATAATTTGAGATAATTCTTAATTATGTGGGTGATTGGTTAATTATTGGATAATGGAATATTACCCAATTAATTAAGGAATTATATTGGATAAAGATTGGGGGCATGAGATGGCAGCCCCCCATTCAAATTAAAATGACTCTTACATTAAATTGAAAGGTGGCAAATTAAATACATGTGGTTAAGCCACCACACAAAATGGGCCCACATCCACTCAAACATAAATTTGTGACCATTTTAATTCATTTGGCCTTTTTAGATCTTGAAGAGATTCAAATGTAGTGTTCTTTCTATTACAAGTAACGTGAGTATACCTTAGAAAGAACACATAACATTTTTCCACTACAATACTAAATAAAATGATGGAGCACTTAGTATGTATTTCACTAATGTTACTGTTGTGGGTAAATTTGGTTGTGCACTTTGAGCTTCCTTGTTAATACTTCACCATGCCTCTCTAATGTAAAGAGAAGTGCATATATCAAAATTTAAGAACGGATCTTCAACAATTCAAACTAGATTTCGTAAAAAACATAAGATTTTGCAATTATAAGGGAGTACGGTGCAATCTTTCTCAAGAAAATCAGTGAAGGTATGTTAAGGCTATCCCTTCTTTCTTTTGGCATGATCTATATGATACAAATGAAATGAGAAAATGCATAACTTTCATAAATAACTCTATTCATAGAAGTATTAGAAATGTCTATGTCCTTGAATTCCCATGTATCCTATTATTTTATCATTTGTTCATGGGTTTCAGAAAAATACGTAAGTTGAAAAAGTTTACTTTATGATATTACTCAAAGGCATAATGGTCTTATGACACTCTGAAAGATTTTATTGACGTACTTTTCATGCATTACATTCATGTACATTGACCCATGACCAGATAGCGTTATATACGCGTATATATGTATGTATATACGCGCGCGCATATATATATATATATATATATATATATATATATATATATATATATATGTATGTATGTATGTATGTATATATTGATGTTGTTGCCCACAGTGGCCGACACGATATGATGGGATGCCCTCAGAGGCTTGATGATGTTATGAACACAAGTACCTATGCACGACATGACATTCATACGTATATGTATGACACTAAAAGTATTTCATGATTTACAAAGTTATATAGACTTACAGTTCGAGTCATTCACTCTATATTTCTTCCATGTCTTTTATGTACTTATTTATGTGCCTTACATACTCGGTACATTATTCGTACTAACGTCTCTTTTTCCTGGGGACACTGCGTTTCATGCCCGCAAGTCCCGACAGACAGGTCGAGATTCCTCCTAGTAGGCTATCAGCTCAGCAGAAGATATTGGAGCGCTCCATTTGCTCCGAAGTTGCTTGGTTGGTCAGTATGATTTAGACGCATATTGTTTGATATGGCGGGACTCTGTCCCGACCTTTATGTTAAGTGTGTACTCTTAGAGGCTTGTAGATAGATGTTATTTATATAAATGCTTGTATGGCCTTGCCGGCATATGTTTAGAGTTTACAAATGATCATGTTGGCCTTATAGGCTCGTATATCACATGTATATGTTTTTATATCAGGTTGGGTCCTATATTGAGTATTCCTCTATGTTTACTTTGGTTAGCCCATGACGACCCGTTTGTCCCATTTGCCAACGAAAGTACAATAAGAAATATATGTTATGTTAGTACTCGGTTAAGTAAGGTATCGGGTGCTCGTTGCGACCCATAGGTTTGGGTCGTGACAGTTGCACCTATAATTGATTCACAAAAAAAAATCAGTAATACGAAAGAAGACAATTCACACATAAAACCAAATATATAGCTAAATCTACTTTTAGCTCTCCGGCAACGGCGCCAAAAATTGATCTGGTCCAAGTCACACCTCTATTTAAGGTTATGAAACGGTCGATGCAATAGTAATACCCAACAAAGAGTCGGGGTCGAATTCCACAGGGAGCTATATGTGGAATTTAGGAGTATAGATTGCAGTGTATGAGTATGAACTATCTCAATTTACCCTTCTATAAATTAGTGTTTGTTCTATGTCTATTTTAATCTAAGATTTCAAGATGAAAATTGAAACTAAGAAATTATTTTTGTTGTTATTTTTCAAATGATATAAAAGGCATAGGGCTATGATCTTCACCTGGGTATTTGCCTAACAAGTTGTAAACTTTAAAATTTGTTTTATAGGTCGGGGTTTATTATAGCTATCAACACTCGAGTACCCACTCAATACCTCTCAGTAAGAGAGTGGTTTTGCCCAATTTGGCCTTTTCAAGTCCAAATGGGTATTGAACAAAACAGTTGATACAAAGCTTAAGTCGGGTTTTGCTATCTCTAGGTTCAACCCTTTAAATGGGAATGTCAATCTCTTGAATTACCCAATTTCTTGTTAGACAAGTTTTCCTAGACTAAATCTATCTTTCTCAAGTAGAGACCAAGTAAAATAGGCATGAACTAATATTTGCAACCATTAATTCTATAATTAAAAGCAAGAATAAGGCTAAATAATAAACACCCAACCATAAACAAGCAATAAAGCAAACACCCATTAGGGGTGCGTTTGGTATAACGGAAAATATTTTTCGTGGAAAATATTTCCGTGGAAACAAGTAGTAATCTTATTCATTTTCGGTGTTTGGTACGCATATTAAGAAAAATAACTTCTCAATAGTATTCATAAATAATTTAGATACAATAAACATGAAGCTATAAACTAGAACCAACAACCTTCCGAACTCATAAATAATTTAGATACAATAAACATGAAGCTATAAACAAGAACCAACAACCTCCGAACCCACAAATTTCATAAACTTTCGAACCGTTAAACTTTTAAACCCGTAAACTTTATAATTTCTTAACCCGTAAATTTCGAAACACATAAACCTATGAACTCATAACTTTAGAACTTGTAAAATTTCGAACCTGTAAACTGAAAGATGAAAAAACTAAAACTGAAAATATATATATAAAAATAACTTCTAGGGAGAGGGGGCAGGGGCGAGTGAGGTTGGAGGGAGGGAGTAGGGCAGAAAAATGAAAAAATAAAAATTTAAAAATTACAAAAAAAAAAGTTAAAAAAAACTTTTTTTGTGCGGGAGGGAGGGAGGCAGTGGGGGTGGGATTTGGTGGGGTGGGGGTGCAGAAAAATGAAAAAAAATAGAAATATAAAATTACAAAAAAAAAGTTAAAAAAATAATTTTTTTTTTGCGGGGGGGAGGGGAGGATAGTAGCAGGGTCGGTGGTGACGGAAAATAATTTGCTGGCTTAGGCACCAATTTACATACTTGATTTTTGTCAAGTTGATCAAGTTCATCTTGCATGGCTTGTACCCATATGGAGTCCTTTAAGGGTTCATCAACCTTCTTTGGTTTGATGATATATATAAGTGTGATGTTGGCCTTTTCTTGAGAGCTCCTCTGGTTTTCATTCCATCATTTGGATTTCCTATGATGAACTTCTACGAATATTCAAGTTCACTTCTCCATTCATTTGGTCTCTTTTCAGGTAGCTGAGTGGTCGACTCCTTTTCAGATTCAGCATGATCGGTGATAGGTTCATTAGTCTACTTTGGAGGTTCATTGCTGCTGTCAAAAGACTTCTATGATTTCTGAGATTCATTCGTCTTCTATACGTCTTGGTTAATGTCTTCATCACCTGCAATGATTCCTTTCTCGGCCATAGAGTTATTATTATCAAAGATAACATGAACTGATTCCTCTACACAGTGTACGTTTATTATAAACTCTAAATGATCTACTGTATTTGAATAGCCAAGAAATATACCTTCGTCACTTCTAGGATCGAACTTACCAAGATTGTCTTTACCATTATTATGGACAAAACATTTTCTTCCGAAGGGATAAAAGTAGCCTATGGTTGGTACTAAAATCTGGAAAAAAAATTCCTTCATACCAAACACACCCTAGGATTACATTCTAAGGTTGGGTCACAACCCTAGTAAAAATCTCGCTATTCATGCTTAAGATAGAAGAAATAGAAGAAGTAATGATAATTAAACCCATATTGATAATTAAAATGATGAATCTATATTCAAAAATCTAAAAATAGCACAAACTACTAAAGAGGGTAAATAAAAACGTCTACTATGGCTGCTGATGTCAAAACTTTACCTAAAAAAAGTGAAACTCTTCTATTTATATAGAGCTGGAGTTTTGGACAAAAATGCCCTTTCGGAGGTTCTGCGGCCGCACAATTTCATGTGCGGTCTGCACTTTGCTTCGGCCTGACATGATTGGAATCTTGCGGCCGCATAATTCTAAATCACAGTCGCACGTCTCTCTTTTTGCGGTCCGCATATTTCTGAGTGCGGCTGCACATGGCTCTTTTGTAGACCGCATAATTGTTACTACGACCGCATAGTTGATCTTCTGTGGCTGCACAATATTTATGCAGTCTGCACTTCTGTTGAACTGGAGATGCAGGTTCTCTAAACTTTTTCTCTTGCCTAGCTTCTGCGGTTGCACATTTCATGTGCGGACCGCGCTTTTCACATATCTCTGATATGTTTTTCTTTACAATCTGCGGCCGCAGATGATATTCTGCGGTTCACACTTTATGCTTCTGTATTTGTTTTTGTCTTTGATTTCAGATTACTCCTTCTTGAGTTGGATTTCATCTTGGAGGCTCATTTTCCAATATTCTTGCAATTAAGCATATTTTATCAGTTTTCGGGAACATAATTAAATGCTTTTGGACTAAAACAAAAGTTAAAAGGCGCTAATAAGTAGTCAAAATTTCCACTTATCAATTACCCTAAAGATGACAACCTAGAATTTATCGTCAATGGGCCGACCATTGACGAGGAGGAATTTGCGGTAATCGGAGGTAACGACTGAGAGGACGCACCTTCTTTAGCCCGGGAACTAGAAGGAAACACATAGGCTGCGGCCTCCCGAGAAACTATTCCTACCCCGAGGCAAATAGCTGGTGTCATTAACATTGTGGAGTTGTCGTCTCATACAAAGTCTATGTTCGACGAGGTTCAGGCCAATATGGAGAAGTCAAAGGAGATAGCACGGGGTGCAGACGAGGCCCTCAACATGTTTTTTGATGGCATGGACATGGGCGCATTTGAGGATTATTTCATATTTGGTCACCTGGAGATCCTAAAAAAGGACATGTCATCGGGGGCAGGCAAGCCGAGCTCGAGCCCGAAGCTGGTGAAGCAATTCCCTGCTCCAAGCGTGGACTCTGACTGCAAATGAACGGTTGTGATTACTATTCCGGTGGACACCTAGGTGTTGTTTGCTCCGGTGGGCGTGGTCAGCTATCTCTGCTGCCTGGTGAACAAAGAGGACCAATCAAAGATGAACGAAGTGGGCACATAGAGCCTCCTCAATGAGGCATAATAGGCATTGAACCGGGTAAGTGTCCTCCTCCTTGTGCCATTAGTGCATCTCATATAACTTCAACATGTCCTCATGATCTAATAATTTTTTTAGGCTTCGGTGCTCCATCATGAAAGCTTCCTTTGGTTTTGAATGGAAGTCAGCCAACTCGAGTTCTAGATCAAAGAGTAAGTCCGAGAGAAGTACATGTATATGGTTCTCTGTGAGCAAATGGGTGAGGCCATCAAGGACCTCCCTAGTCTTTGAGATGAGTTAGAAAAAGCTCAAAAAGAGGCTCTATGCGTGAAATGAGAGCATGCCGACTTGGCGTGAGCACGTGATTTTTGCTCTATATGAATTGCTCCCATAAATTCAAGAAAATAAATTTTCCTCACTATTTGCAAGTATATAAATTGTTTTGTAGAATTTTATTAATTATTTGTATTTTGTGCATTTAATTTCCATTAAAAAATAAAAAAATACCAAAAATATTATGCATTGCATTTATGTTTGGGTTTTACACTTTTAGGATTAATTAGTTAATTATTCGCTTTATTAAATTTGAAAATCACAAAAATTGATTCACTTTTACATTTTTACCCTTTTTAATTGTAGATTGGTAATTTTTCTCTTTCAATCTAGGAGTGACTAATTTTTATAAATATTATTGTTAGACAATTAGTTTAATGTTACTAGTTAGATTAATTTGGAAATTTAATTTAGGATTTTTAATTAATAAAAAAAAGGAAAAGAAATTGAGAAGGAAAAGGGAGCCTATTATTAAAAAAACAAAATTGGGCCAATTTCATTTTTCTGAAGCCCAAATCTCTCAATGCCCCACCCCCTCTTCACTTAAACCCGCCCCTCTCCAGCCCACAACCCACCACCTGTTACCCACCCAACCCACTTATAACACAAAAACAAAGATAACCCTAAATCCAAAGACCCAAACGGCGGAAAACATTGTTCTTCTTCTCCAAAGCTGAATCCATTCCCAAAACTCGCCAAATTTCAGGCGAGTGAAACCCAAACTCGCACCTCGCGTTTTCCCCTTTCTCCTCCTACCATATTACAACTGTTTCCGACAGATTCCCTTTCCCTCACATGCTTCTTCGATTTATCTAGGATTTTTTCACCCTTCAGATGAAAATAAGGAAAAATAGGGAGCGTTAGATTGGATTTGAGCTAATCTACTCCCTCCATTTATCCCTCTTTCATTAGAAACGGGGTAAAAAATCAGTTTGGGAGAGGATTTTTTGTTTTGGGAATTTTCTTGAAGAGGAAGGAAGAAGATTCGAGAAGATACGAAAGTCTATATAAGGTGAAGACCTTTTCTTGTGTAGGGGGATTGTTTTTTTGGGGAAAGAATTGGTCAGAGAGAATTTTCGAGAGAAAGTTTGATAAATATTAAGGTTCTTCTTAATCTTCTTTCACATTCTTTTTCCTTCCAGAAAACGCAAAACAAAAAAATGATTCTGTTTTGTTTTTGATTAATTGGTAACGTGAGATTTTAGGTTGGTTTAAGTGACAATTACAAAAAAAAAACCGTTTCTTCATTTTTTATTTTGGTTCTGGTGGTCAAAATCATGGGAGTTGATTGAGGTGCTCAAGTTCGAGTTTCGTCGTCGAGTTCATTTTGATTGAAGTTGTGGTTTCTCTATTATCTGTTGGTGTAACTGCTGAAATCTCCTTGTCATTAGGATTTGTTTCTTCAGGTTCATCCCTTCCCTCTTCTATTTACTTGTTGTTTATGGTGAATAGAAACCTTGAAAAAGCCATTTAAAGTGAGGTTATTGTTACACTTAGTTGCTTAACCTGATGGGCCAGTCCATGAGATTTTTAAGACAATGGAAAATCAGTTTTAACTTGATCTTGTCATGGTGTGGTTCATTTTAATTTGTTACGCGTTCGTAAATCTGAGGCTATAAGTTCGTTTCAGATTGTTTAGCCTCTACTGATTTGTCTATGAGTTCTTTGTTGTTTGCTGGTAATCGTTTTCAGACTTTTATGCACATTAGAAGATTCAAATGATCCTTTCTGCATTGGATTGTTTTCGTTGGCTATTAGGCTTGGATTGACGCAAATAATTTTGTTGGCAGTAGTTGATTTTTTCATTGGATATTAAGTTTGGATGATTTGTTTTTAGTGTAATGGGCAGTAAGGAGATTCACAACTCCATCTCCATATCTTCATGACTTTGTTTCACCTCTGAGAATAACTACACTACTATACTTCATAAAACAATTTGTCAGATTGCGTTATTCGTATTTTTCAAGAGCACAAAGGGCGAGTAAGGGTATTGCCAATTATTTTGGACTCCTGTTTCCAAATTCTCTCTGCTTTCGATAATCCTGGTATGACATTCTATCTATTTCTGCTAAAACTGTAATTTGCTTGAATAAAATGTATACAAAACATAAAATATGATATAGTTGAGTTATATTATACAACGTAAGTCTTGGTTTTGTCTTTCCACCAAATTCTTAGTTAGTTGCTTACGAAGTCTTGGGAATATCGATTGAAATCAAAAAAAGTAAACGGGCTGCTGAGATTCTAGTGTATTGATCGCAATTTGTGTTTGGAATATTTTGGTTGGCATATAGTATAAGTTATGGATATTTCGCTTGTCATGCACCTACTGGTCCCTGATCATACACCTTTTGTCCCTGCTCAATGCTTTGCCCCAAATTTTAAAAAAGAGGTCCATGAAAGACTTGTTCTTGTGGCGGTAGGTTTTGGAACTGAGTAGTGTCTTTATAGTGAATTTTGACTTAGTTTAAATACGAATACCCGTAGTTCGCTTAAAATTGAGTACAAATCCCTTGAAATAGATTGAGGTGTGCCATCCCTAATTAAATCGCTCATGGCCCTCATATTTTAACTAGCCATTTAAAATGAATCTCGTAGTTTGCTTTAGGCACGTAATTAAACTATCACAACTATGGGTACGGTTCCCGTGACATGGTTGTGGTACTTGTTTTAAATTAAATAAATAGGAATATCCTTAGTTTGCCTTCAAAGGTATATGTACAAACCGTTTCTTTAAAATAATTTGAGATGCGCCATACACAAATAAAATTCATGACACATGGCCCTCACAAAGTTAGTTTATAAAAATGCTTTGAACTTTCGTAGTTGCCATAGGCGTGTTAATTAATTGGTTGTCGTGGCTACGGCTACGGTTCCACTGACGTGGTCGTGACACTTAATTTTTAAAATTTGGGGGTACATTTATGTAACCCGGCCACAATTTAATCTTGTTGATGAATATAAACATATTGTAGATCGTGAGTACGATTCTCGTGACATGATCTGCAATATGTAACACTAATTTATTAAAAGCGGTTTAAAAAGAATAAAATGCACGTAGGTTTAAAACATGTGATTAATTAAATAAATAGGCTAATAATAACAGTTGAGCGACCGTGCTCAAACTACAGAACCTGGGAATGCCTAACACCTTTTCACGGGTTAACAGAATTCCTTACCCGGATTTTTGTGTTCGCGGACTGAAAACAGAGTCAATCTTTCCTCGATTCGGGATTTTAAATCGGTGACTTGGGACTCCATAAATTATCCCAAGTGGAAACTCTGAATATATAAATAAATAATCATGTTTCGATTGTCACTTAAATTGGAAAAAACTCCCCTTATACCCTTTGCGGGGTAGTGAAAAAGGAGGTGTGATAGCTCTGGCGACTCTGCTGGGGATCGAACCCAGAATCTCTGGTTCAGGGTTCAAGAATTCGAGCTTAGAATAATTGTTATATTTGGCTTTTATTTATTATCTGGTTTTGATTACATGTTTGGACCTAATATGCTAAATGTTGTTTTTTACCGCTGTGAGCACGTGATTTTTGCTTCACACGACAATCGCTCCAAAAAGAAATAAAAAATATATAATTGGCCCCGCTGTACAATTTCGGATTTCTGTGCGGCACCTTTGATTTATTTATGACTTTGGCCCATTTTTATTTATTTACTTTATTAAAATAAAATTCAAAAAATATGTGTCCTGCATAATTCAAACCGTATTCCGGTCGTTAAATAGAAAATCGTGATTAGACATTTTCGTCCGTGATTTTATTTGGTTTGACCTTACCTGTTTTGAAATATTTTAGTATGTGTGCAAATAATTGTATTTGAGTGTGTATTTAATTTTAATTTGATTTTTGGCTTAGTTTTGTTTTAAAATAAATAAGAAAAAGAAATAAAAAATAAAAATAAAGAAAAAAAGGGAAAGGAAAGACCCCTTCCGGACTTGGGCCAATTTGTTAAAATTGGCCCAACGAACTCAGCCCAAACGGACAGCCCAAGCCACCAGTCCAAACAGCCCACCCCCAGGCCATGAAACGACGTAGTTTAACACCAAAGCTACGTCGTTTCGATGCCAACCCATCACAACCGTTTAAATCAAGCCGATCCAACGGTCCAGATCTTTCACCCGTAATTCCACTACCCGACCCGTTACCCGAACCAATTCTGACCCCTACCGAGCCAAACGACGACGTTTCGTTTAAGCCTTCAGATCCAAGCCGTCCATCTCGTCGCATCCGACGGTTGTAATCAATCCCCCATTCCATATATAAGCCTCATACCGCACCCTGCCCCCTATCCAATACCCCAGCTTCCGTCTTCACCTCCTTCCCCACAAAACCCTAGCCGCCCCCTTATCCCTCGCCATTAATCCCGGCGGCATGAACGCCGATGACCTCGCCATGAACACCATAGAACCCCCTCACCACCCTGAACATAGACCTGTTAACCGTTTAGTTCGAATCACCCCCCAGGTCCTCGAATCTTCATTTGAAGATTCGAGTCAAAACTCGATCTACTCAGTTTAAACCCAGTTTCATACCAGACACTCCCCAGACCCCCCTCGTGACCAAACCATACTTGGTTTGGTCCGAATCTGATCAGGGAGGCATGAATCCCAGATCTGAGTTTTGGAAATTTGGTGTTCCCCCGTCACTGGTTCAACCGAAGAGTTTAAGGTCTAATGGACTTTAATCAAAGTGTTTCTCGTCTGAGAAACACTTCGTTTAAAGTCCATTCAGCCTTAAGAAAGGCCTGACCAAGTCCGAGTTAAGGTTTCGATCTTTTGCGGTTTAAAGGTGAGTCTTCTTTCTTTTCTTAGTTGTTTTTGGTTTGTTTGGTTGTTGTAAGGGTCTGTTCGTTTTCTGTTTATGTCTTTGACCTCTATCAACTGTGCTTCAACTACTTCGCCTGAACCTCTGTTTGTTTGTCTAAATTCCCCCCTCCTATTCTGATAAGGCATTATGTATTTGTTTGTGCAAGTAGCTGATTTTCGAGTTTGGACTGACTAGTTTGACTCCTCGAGTGTATTCCTGCTTAGTCAGTATAATACGAACCATGTATCAATACTGTTTAAATGTCTGATTTTTGGCTACGATTGTGTATGTTAATACTAATATAGTCGAGTCGACATGTGTCGTCAATTAATTTCAACTGTCTGAGCATAGCAAATCGATTTGCTTCTGTTTGAACATTTGTTTGAAATCAATTCAGAACCAGTTTTGTTTACTTATAGCTGTTGATTTGGATCAGTCAATGTAAAAAGGATTGTTTATGTTTAAATTCTGAATTGGAAGGCATGGGCACTCGTGCACAGCATGTGCACTAGTGCACCTCATGTGCCTTGTGCACAGCCTGTTTTTCTGCATTAAGAAGCTTTTGAGTTTTAAAACAATCTGACAGTATATGCTGTCAGATATATTCTACTGCCCATACTTGCTTTTAGATAATAAAATGAAAAGGTAAGACTGCCAGGGAATATCATGGGGGGGGGGGGTTTGTTTATACTTAAATAGCTAAGTGGAATCTGAAAAGAGGATAGCACATGGGAGGGGGTATTTGATTAATCCAAACAGGCTGATAAAGGTTTGAGTTTTGAGGCTTATAAAAGGGGGGGGGAATAGAAGTTCTAAAAAAAAACAAAAAAAAAAGAGACAGGGATATAGAGAGGGACAGAATTAGGAGATAGAAATAGAAGAAAAAGGGAGGGAGAATCAGAATTGAAAAAAAGAGGGAAAGAAAATACAGACACCGTGAGGAGTTTTGAAAGAGAGAGTTGATAGTGATACACAGAAAAGCATACAGAAAATAGAGAGAGATACTAAAAGGGAACATCTGAGAGTTCAATTTTTTGGAAACAGAAAACTAGAAAAGAGTTTTTGTCTGATAACTCAGACGGACAAAACCAGAAGTTGCTTCCTTTCCTTTTGTTTCTGACTTCACTAAATCTGGACCTGTTCTGTGCAAACACTGATTTCTCACAACTGAGTCTGCTTGTTTGTTGCTTGTTCTACTCGAAAGTTTGGTTTAGTTGGGGTTGATCTCACTCCAATTGTTTTGTGAGTTGGTTGCTACTCTTCTGTTTCTTGGTGCTGTTGCTATACTGCCTTGTCCTGCTGCTATTGCTAGTCCTGTTTTCTTTTGCTGCTGATTTCCACATCTTCTTCTTCTCCTCCTTTGCATTTTCAGCATTTCCAGGTACACATTTCAAATTCCATACGGATGTAATTGAATCAGTTTGAAAGCATGAAATGAAAAAGGTTGAAGAAGTTCAAGTATTTTTGTAATACTCATAGTACATTAACAGGCCTGTGAAAACTGATCAGTTTTATTCAATGGTTCGAAAGTATGTACTAATATTCGACTGAGTTTACCCTTTTGTGTTTTAGCTCGTTGGTTGTTGGTTAGTATGGGCATGTACACTTCGATCTCATACAATACTATTTCTGTTTCACTTAGTTTTTTTTAGTTAAGACTAGTCCACATAAGTTTAGCTAAATTCAACTCAAGAAATGTTCGGAATTAAGTGTTGTATTTCGTTAGCTCACGCATGATTTCTTGTCAAAAATAAGCATTTTACTTTGCCAGTATATCCTTTAACTTAGTCCAAATAAGTTTTAGTAAGTTCAACTTGAGGAATGTTCGGATTAAGTATTGCATTTCATCAATCTCATATGTAATCTTTTGTTCAACTGAAGCATCCTCTCAAGGCATGACGTTTTACTTCATAAGTAGTTAATCAGAAACTGACAAAATCCAGATTAGGCAAAAGCCTATTATTGAATTAACATGTACCTTTTCTTCTGGTTTTAGAGATAGATGCATTAGAAATGTAGCCATTTCAGGATATCCTTTTCTAAAATAGAGATGAGCCTCGCCAAATAAAGATGCAAAATTGCGGGGCCCTCAATAAATAACCATGATAATTATCTAGAATTCAAGATAGGCCATTTAATAAATTTCATGGCCTTCTATAAAGATAATAACGCATTAGACTCTGTAGGCGCGGCTTAATTAAATCACGTTCTTAAATTCGGGTGCACATTGATGTGACCCAAATCCAAATCTCAACGAAGTCAAAACGTGTTGACGATCACGGGCACATTGATTGTGACGCGGTTCGAGATGCATTTTCACGACGTTGCAATTCTACAAAAATAAGTGATAATGATAAAAGCGGTTTAAACTTAATAAAAGCACATAAGTCACAACATGTATTTAAATCAGATATTTAGCCATTATAACAATTTAAGCGACCGTGCTAGAACCACGGGATTCGAGGGTGCCTAACACCTTCCCTCGGGTCAACAGAATCCCTTACTTAGAATTTCTGGTTCGCAGACTTCATTTGGAAAAGTCGAAAATTTCCTCGATTTGGGATTCAAGATAAATCGGTGACTTGGGACACCAAAAGCCAAACCTTTCCCAAGTGGCGACTCTGAATCAAATAAATAATCCCATTTCGAATATTGTCACTTAAATTGGAAAAACTCCACCCGCGCATCTTAACCCCTCGGGGCGGGCGCGCAAAAAGGAGGTGTGACAGCTCTGGCGACTCTGCTGGGGATTAAACCCAGAACCACTGGTTCAGGGTTCAAGAATTCGAGCTTAGAATAATTGTTATGTTTGGTTTATTATCTGATCTTTATTACATGTTTTGCATAAAAGTGCTAAATGTTGTCTTTTACCGCTTTTGATATTATCTGAGCTGTATATAAACTGTGCCGAAACCCTTCTTTTCTTACCTCCGGGGAGAAGCTCGCTGGTCGAGACTCCCTATTCTGTTAGTGTCAATACTTGAAATAAGAAAGAGGTCGGATAAGTTACAAAGCCGGACGATCTCGCGGGTCCCCGGTACGTAGCCCCCTCCTCGACTCGAGTGTCCGCTCGGGTACACAGTCTAGGGCAAATACCAAGGTTTAAACCTAGTATAACGAAACTTCATGCCGGATCCCTAGTAGGAACGCTTATTTGCATCATATGGCATTTGACTTAGGGGACTCAACACAGGGGTTGGGTCCGTCTAGGACAGGCAACCTGAAATGGAAAGACCATCATGCTGCATTCCTATCTGTGTTATGCATTTATCTGCTTCGGTTCCGCATGTCGACCGGTTCTTAAAAAAAAAAGGGAAAATAGCAGCGCAGGGGAGATAATTACTTATTTTTGGAAAATAGAACCAATGTCCAAGTAGTGTCAAAACCTCGCCGGAATTTTTCTAAAAAAAAACTGTTTTGTTTATTGCGAGTTGTTAAAAAAAAATATACAAAAATTTTTCTTTTATCACTTTCAAAGATAAAAAAAAAAGGGTATTTATTTTAAGAGTAAAAAAAAAAAATCGAAAATCCATAATTCAAAAAAAAAAATTTAGTTGTTTCTTTCGTATTACCCCTTTTATGAGTTCAGACTAATAGTCCAAATTTTTCTTAAAAAAAATAATAATAATATATATAAAATATATATATATATATATAGTTTCTTTAATCTTTATCTCTTTTCAAAAAAAATGAAAAAAAAAAAAAAAAATACGCATTCCTGATTTCTAGGTTTATTCGATTTTCTTTTCCTATGTTACGATACCCCGAACTACGCCGGTTTGATTCTCACCAGATGTGAGATACGTAGGCAACCCTCGTCGGGTTCAACCCCCATTTTGCTAAAATAGCCAAAATCAAAAAAAATATGTTTCAAATTTTTAAAGAGTCATAAATAAGTCAGGTGATGCTGTTTTGACGTGAATAGCCGAATGTTCCCGAAAGGGACGCCGGAAGGCTGACTTTGCATAAATAGCCACTTTTGGGTTTTGCTTAGCATTTTTTAGACCCACACAGCCTTAAAATCTTCGTCCCCGAAGTGCTTAAAGGCCGTGTTCAAAGCTTGGTCCCCTCTGTAAAATATTTTGAGTCAGTCATTTTTGTTAAAATCACCTTAATAAATGTGCAGGATGAGCACGATGCAAAATGAACATTTTTCAATAATGACCAAAATCCCTATCAAGTTACGGCTATGGTGGAATGATCTAGGTGTTGAAGGGCAAAATGAGGTTAAGAAAAATCTGAAAGGTTTTGTGGGTCTGTTGGAAATCCAGCCTCGGGGAGATATCATAAGAGCTTTGGTTACCTATTGGGACCCGGCGCACAATGTTTTCCATTTCTCTGATTTCGAGCTCACCCCAACTTTGGAAGAAATGGCCGGGTACATCGGGAATACTGAACTTCCGTTGAAGGAAAAATACTTGGTCGCCCCAAGAGTCGTCACGGTACATCGGTTCCTGGATTCATTGAAAATACCTAGAACAGTCCACAACCCGGATCTAGCAGCCGGATTCTGTACTCCATGCTTCATATATGATAGATACGGTCACGAGGGGGGATTCAATAATCCAATCAACAAACTGTGCAGCAAAGGAGTTCGTCAGAAGTGGGACGAGCACAGACGGGTGGCGTTCATGATAACGTTTCTGGGTCTTCTGGTATTTCCCAGGAAAGATGGAAACATTGATTTGAAGATATCGGGGGTCGTCAGCACTTTACTCACGCAAAGTGACAGTACTCTCGCGCCTATGGTGGTGTCCGACATCTTTCGAGCTCTCACAGCTTGTAAAGCTGGGGGAAATTTCTTCGAAGGTTGTAACTTGCTCCTGCAGATATGGATGACCGAGCACTTTTGCCATCATTCCGAGATTTTGAGCCATGGTTCCCCAGAAAAGACCCGCATAGAAGAATCTTACGCGAGAGCCAAAGAGATTAGTTTGCCCGAAGGAGTCCTGGCTTGGAACTCGTTCTTTCAAGCTCTTACTGCCAGCCAAATACAATGGAAGTTGGGATGGTTGCCCGTTGATGAGGTCTTATATATGTCAGCGGCTAAAACTCATTTCTTGCTGATGGGGCTTAAGAGCATTCAACCTTACGCACCCGGCCGAGTTTTAAGACAGTTCGGAAAATGCCAGACAGTACCTCATGAGGAAGATCTAAGCACTCAAGCAATTGAGATAAGCCCTAACGGACAGTTCCCAGAAGCAAAGATTCGCCAAATCTGGAATGAGGGTCAATATTTGAAATCAGATACTTGCGTGCGGGATCAAGCCAAAGGAGAAACGGCGCCAGGTTACCTTGCATGGTACAGAAGGGAACTCGAGCATGAAAGGCCAGCTAAGAGACCCCACATCCGGAATTTTACCGAATCATCACAAAAGCAGTGGGATTGGTTAGCAAAAGAAAGAGGCTATTGCACCGAAATCAGCAGGTTAAAGCAACAAATGGAAAAATTGAAATATGAACACAACGTGCAAGCTGCTACCGATCTGGGAGAGCGGAACAGGTTGATTCAAGAAAATGAAACGCTCAGAGCCCAGATCAAACAGATAAGGTTGGATGCAGATAGACAACCAAGGCGTCGATCGGACGAGCAGCTGATAAAAGGGCTAAAAGGTGAAATCAGGGAATGGCGAGATGGTTTGGAGAAATCTGAAAACATCATAGCAGAGCTCAAGTCACAGTGGGATACAAGAACGGACAAGCATCGCAGGTACCTGAATCGATTGGAAAGCGACCATGAGAAGACTGTTGTTAAAATAAAGAGAGAGATGGCTGCACTTGAGATCAAGGCAGCTAATCAGGCCAAGGATTTCCAAATTGAGAGCAGATACTGGTATGACTCAATAGCCCAGATGAAGTTGGAAGTACGACGGCTGAAGCATCAGCATGTACAAGATGCTCAAGTTTTCAAGATATGCAGCGATCAGACAAAACGCCTGCTCATAGAGAAGAAGCAAACCAGAGATAGGATCAAGGCCATTGCCCATGCCATCACCAGACGATGCCTACGATGTGAGAACATGTCCAGCGCTACCGTCCTCTCGGCAATAATGGTTTATGTCAAGCAGACTATGCACGAGCTAGAGCAACTTGAGAGGGATCTCACGCCTAGGACCGCGGCGAGGCCGAACGACGCCCCGCGGAAACCAATTTTTAAAACCATAATGCATTCATAGGTCAAATCTGTATCTTAGCATCTTCTGCCTGTTTTTTCATCAGGGTGATTTTAGTCTATTTTTGAGTCTAGGTTTATTTTCAAAGTTTGCTTTTTCTTTTGCAAAATGTAGTTTGTAATGGACTGCTTCAATAATAAAGAGTTTGCTTCTGTCACGCTCATTTGTGTTTTTGAACTACGTAATGATCTGATTCACGTGAGTATCGTGATACGTAGGCAATCCTCATCGGATCCGATCGCATTTTATTTTGCTAAAAAATATAAAAGAAAAAAAAAAAGGGGGAAATAAGAGGAAAATACCGGAATGACGCGTGCTCTCGTAGCAGACATATAGTAATCCACTTAACTGTATAGGTGCATCATGCCCAACGTGAGATTAACTATCTGTTATTTGCTGCAAATTAACCGTGCGCTTGTCATTGAGCATGTTTCCAGGGTTTTTGAAAAGACGGTTGGTTTGGTGAAAGTCTGGCCTCGCACTCATACTTCACGAGGTCAAGGAGAGGTGTTCAACTACCTATTGTTAGGACCAGAAACAGTACTCACACCTACTTCACCAGGTCAAAAGGAAGTGTGGAAATGTCTTCGGAAATTCCATTGCAAACAGTCCCCGTCTCTGAGGAGAGCTCAATCTCAGCCGTCCTCACGCCTGAATCCGCAACTGCAGAAGAAAATAGAATCCTACGGCTCCGCATGTTGGAAATGCTGGATGATTGGAACAATGGGAAAGAGCCGCCAAGTGTCGTCCCCGGATTCCCTGAATTATTCTCCAGGTCAGGTGGGACTTCTAATGTCCCCATAAATTACCCTGCTACCCCATTCGGGTACCCAGCCAACTCCGTTTTCTCCGCCGGATCACCTTCTGAGCCTCATCCCCGAATGTCGGCCACCGATGCAAGCATGAATATCTTTACTGCATCGCCTTGCCCAGCTACGGCACAGCCTGCCACATACAAGCCAAGCTTTGACTCATCCTCTTTTACATTCCAAGCACCATCGTTCTCAATGGAACCAACCAGGTTCGCTACCAACAATAATCCTCTACCGCCTCAGTGCGAACTCGCACCGGGACAGGATCAGAACCCCAGGATTGCAGAACAAAATGAGATTGCTAAGAGAATGAGAAGCCTTGAACAAAGTTTGAAGAATATGCAAGGTTTGAGCGGGCAAAAGAGCGTCTCTTACGCCGACCTGTGCATGTTCCCTCACGTGCACCTGCCGACGGGTTTCAAGACCCCCAAGTTCGAGAAATACGATGGGCACGGTGACCCCATTGCACATCTTAAGAAATACTGCAACCAATTGCGGGGAGCCGGCGGAAAGGAAGAACTGCTAATGGCGTATTTTGGGGAAAGCTTAGTAGGGATAGCTTCGGAATGGTATATGGATCAGGAAATGTCCCGATGGCATATATGGGATGATCTCGCCAGAGATTTTGTAAAGCAATTCCAGTATAACATCGACATTGCGCCAGACCGAAACTCTCTGTCGAATCTGAAGAAGAAGCCTTCGGAAAGCTTTAGAGAGTATGCTATTAAGTGGCGTGAACAGGCGTCGAGAGTGAAGCCTCCCATGGATGAAGTGGAAATGGTCACTACCTTTCTCCAGGCTCAAGAGTCTGACTATTTCCAAAACATGATGTCGGCCATGGGTAAGCCATTCGCGGAAGCAATCAAGATAGGAGAGATGGTAGAGAATGGGCTGAAAACGGGTCGGATTCTGAGTCAAGCAGCCATAAGGGCAACCTCCCAGGCCGTCCAAAGCGGGTCTAGAGGGACGACAAGGGGGAAGAAGAAGGAAGAAACGGCTATGGCAGCCTCTGAAGCAAGGGAGTATCGTCATCCCAGGCCCCATTTTTCGGAAAGGGCCCCACAACACTACTACCCCCACTCAAACGTGGCATATGCTCATCAACCTTATATGGTCATGAATGCCCAGCCTTATAACCATTCACCACAACAAGCCAACCGAGGCCCAGCTCCACCTCCCAGAAATCAGCCTCCTTACCGCAACCACTATAACCCACAACCCCCGCAGAATAACTACCGCCCCCAGGAGCCACCTCGACGGCGGACTTTTACGCCCATCGGTGAACAATACTCCACATTGTTCCCTAAGCTAGTCCAGTTGGGTTTCTTGCAACCAATTCCTCAAACAAGGCAAAACCCGACATCTCCTTCTTACAAAGCCGGAGTCAGATGCGCCTATCATTCAGGGGCCGAAGGACATGATACAAACGACTGCTGGTCATTGAAAAGAGTGGTCGAAAACTTGATAGAGCAGGGGAAGATAGTGCTAAGGGACGAAGAGATCCCAAATGTAACTAACAATCCATTGCCCGCTCACAATAATGGGCCGCTGATCGGCACGATTTGTGAAGACAAAGAGTTCGACCCTGCCTTGAAAGCCATAATTGCCATTGTCGACACAGCGAAGAGTCCTGAAACAGACCAGAAATCAGAAAAGGGGGAGGAGGCCAAGGCTGCAGAAAGCAAGCCCGAAAAGAAGGTGGAGAAGAAAGTAGTACCAGCAAAGGGTGGAGTTCTTTACATACCACGAGGTCAAGCCAAGAAGACACAGAACTTCGGGATCAAAAAGGCAAAACCTATGTACGTGCCAAAAGGGGCCTATGTGGTCCGGGGGACGATTCAACCACCTCGGCTGAATGAGCCAGTGGTTATCGGACGCGTGCCACAAAAGCCAATGACCAACCCGTCCACAGTGCCGTGGAATTATCAAAAGACTTTGGTAACGTATAAAGGTAAGGAGGTCAGGGAAGAACTTCCAGAAAATACTTTCGTTGGAGGGTACTCAAATACCCAAGAACTGAACAACGCCACACAAAGGCGCTTCCCTCCAAAGGAGCCTGTGAGTGTTGAAGAAGCGGAAGTGTTCTTCAAGCAGATGAAGATGCCGGACTACGAAGTGATAGACCAGCTGCGCAAGCACCCTGAGCAAGTGTCCATGCTGTCACTATTAATGAGATCAACCGAGCATCAAAAGATCCTGCTGAAAACCCTGAATGAAGCATACGTACCGGTCGAAACCTCGGTAGAACAACTGGAGCGGATGACAGAAAGATTCTTCGCCGTCAACCAAATCTCCTTCAGCAAGAACGATCTACCCCCGGAAGGAGCAGCACACAACAAGGCATTGCATTTGACAGTCAAATGTGAGGACTACTATGTCAAGCGGGTGATGCTGGATGGGGGATCAGGTGTCGACATCTGCCCGCTCTCCACGCTGCAAAGAATGGAAATTGAGACCGGAAGAATCCGACCCAACAACGTCTGCGTGAGAGCTTTCGATGGTATCAAGAGAGACACCATGGGAGAAATAGACCTATTGCTGGTCATAGGACCAGTCGAATCTCGAGTCACTTTCCAAGTGATCGACATGGACACATCTTACAATTTCCTCCTTGGCAGGCCTTGGATCCATGCGGCGGGAGCCGTGCCTTCTACTCTTCACCAGATGGTGAAGTTCGAGTATGAAGACCAAGAGATCGTGGTCCATGGAGAAGATGAACATGCCATTTATCGGGACCCATCTATCCCGTATCTTGAACCAAGAGAAGGGAGTGAGCATACGGTCTATCAAGCTTTCGAGGTGGTATTGGCAGAGCAGCACGAAGAGGGAGTACCTTGCCCCCAGCCTTTCTTGTCTAACGCTTCGGTTATGGTGGCCAAAGAGATGATCCGACACGGATTTAGGCCAGGGAAGGGGCTTGGACGAAATCTTCAGGGAACAACGGAACCCATTACTTTACCAGTCATCAAGAAACCTTTTGGACTAGGTTTCAAACCTACTCCAGCAGACGAAAAATGGGCAAAGAAAAGGAGAAATGAGGGCTGGAAGTTGCCTCAACCACTGCCGGATTTACATGCGACTTTTGTCAGGCCAGGGTATACTGAAGAAGAAGAAGATGAGGTCTTCACAGTTGAGGAAATCGAGGAAATATGTAGGGCAATGAGGGAAATGCTCTACGAGGTCCACATGGTTCAACCAGGCGAAGGCACGAGCACTGCTGAGATGATATACATGGGGCCAAACGCCAAGCTCCAAAACTAGGAGATCACGCCATTCCCAACTAGACGGAAGTCCGGGTAGACCTGTCCTGCCACCTTTCCTGTATCACAAGTTATCTCCGGGACATAACTTGAACGTTTTCTTCTTCTCATTTGTTATTCCGAATTCCTAGTTGTAAACGTTGTTGTCTTCCAATTTTCAAAAGAAAATAAAAAAAAATCATCATTGCTTTCCTATTCTTTCTTTCGTTCTGATTTTATTACTTTTCCTCTTATCTTCCTTTTCAGTCCTAATAATGCGGCTTTAAATATGACATGCTTGCGGACTTCACGCCCAGGTCACAATGAGCTATTTAACTGCGAATTAATGAATCCGGAACCAGAATATGATGCGGAAGAGGCTTTTAGGGAGATAAACCGAGAGTTGGAATATTTCGAGAATAAACCTAAGCCGAATCTGAATGACACTGAACCAGTAAATTTAGGAACCCCGGAAGAAATCCGAGAGACCAAGATAAGCATTCACACGGACAAGAAAACGCGAGAGGCGATAATTCAACTTCTTCTTGAATTTAAAGACGTGTTTGCTTGGTCATATGATGACATGCCGGGACTAGGTGTCGATCTAGTGGTTCACAAATTGCCGATTCATCCTGATTGTCCTCCGGTTCAACAAAAGCAACGAAAGTTCAAAACCGAGGTCAGTGACAAAATTAAAGAGGAGATCACCAAGCAACTGAAAACAGGAGTGATCCGGGTAGTCCAATATACAACATGGTTGGCGAATGTGGTTCCAGTACCGAAAAAGGACGGGAAAACTCGAGTATGTGTAGATTACCGAGATCTGAACAGAGCAAGTCCTAAAGATAATTTCCCGCTGCCCAACATCCACATCCTCGTTGATAATTGCGCCAAGCACGAGATACAGTCTTTCGTAGATTGTTACGCTGGGTATCATCAGGTATTGATGGATGAAGAGGATGCCGAGAAAACTGCCTTCACCACGCCTTGGGGCACCTACTGTTATCGGGTCATGCCGTTTGGTTTAAAGAATGCTGGGGCTACTTACATGAGGGCCATGACCGCCATTTTCCATGACATGATGCATCAGGAAATAGAGGTGTACGTGGACGATGTAATAGTCAAGTCCAGGACACAGGATAATCACATCCAAGACTTGAGGAAATTCTTCGAGAGACTAAGGAAGTATGACTTGAAGCTAAATCCAGCCAAATGCGCTTTCGGAGTTCCGTCGGGTAAACTTTTGGGTTTCATCGTAAGCAGGAGAGGTATCGAGCTAGATCCGACTAAGATAAAATCTATCAAGGATCTACCTCCCCCAAGAACGAAGAAAGACGTGATGAGTCTTTTGGGCAGGCTGAACTACATCAGTCGGTTTATTGCCCAGCTGACAAGCACGTGTGAGCCCATATTCAAGTTGTTAAGAAAGGATGCGGCGGTTAAGTGGACAACGGAGTGTCAAGAAGCCTTTGATAAAATCAAAGAGTACCTTTCGAATCCCCCAGTCTTGGTCCCTCCCGAACCAGGGAGGCCACTTTTCTTGTATCTGACAGTCTTGGAGAACTCCTTTGGCTGCGTCCTGGGGCAACATGACGTGACCGGGAAAAGGGAACAGGCGATCTACTACCTGAGCAAGAAATTCACCAGCTACGAGGCCAAATACACTCTGTTGGAGAAGACATGCTGCGCTCTCACATGGGTTGCTCAAAAGCTGAGGCATTATCTCCAAGCCCACACTACATTCCTCATAAGCAGGTTGGATCCCTTGAAATATATATTTCAGAAACCAATGCCTACTGGGAGACTGGCTAAATGGAAAATCTTGCTTACGGAGTTCGACATAGTTTATATCACTCGCACGGCAATGAAAGCCCAGGCGTTAGCAGATCATTTGGCCGAAAACCCGGTCGATGAGGAATACCAGCCATTGGATACCTATTTTCCAGATGAAGAGGTAAACACCGTAGAAGCGATCTCGGAGGAAACTCATGTTTGGAAGATGTTCTTTGACGGAGCCGTGAATGCCAAGGGTATAGGGATCGGGGCAATTTTGATCTCACCTGCCGGTCAGCATTATCCCGCCACAGCTAGACTTCGTTTCTTCTGCACAAATAATACAGCTGAATATGAAGCCTGCATTATGGGCATACATATGGCAATCGATCAGGATGTCAAAGACTTACTGATTATGGGAGATTCTGACCTGATCATCCGGCAAGTTCAAGGCGAATGGGAAACTCGGGATGTCAAACTTATCCCATACCGACAACATGTGGAGGACCTCAGCAAGCGCTTTACCTCAATAGAATTCAGGTATATTCCGAGGTTTCACAATGAACTGGCAGATGCACTTGCTACTCTAGCTTCTATGCTACCCTACCCGGGCGACGCCCACGTCGATCCTTTGGAAATCCAAATCAAGGAAAGACACGGTTACTGCAGTGTAATCGAGGCGGGATCAAATACGCAGCCTTGGTACCATGACATCAAGAAATTCTTGAAGACACAAGAATACCCCGAGCACGCAACTGGAGATCAAAAGAGGACCATTAGGCGACATGTAAGTGGTTTCTTTTTAAGCAGTGAATTGTTATATAAGAGGACTCCGGACCTCAATCTCTTAAGATGTGTCGATATCGGGGAAGCGAGAAAGATCATGCACGAAGTACACGCAGGTGTGTGTGGACCTCACATGAACGGGTATGTCTTAGCAAAGAAGATCCTTAGAGCAGGTTATTACTGGATGACCATGGAAAAGGATTGCTTTAGCTTTGTCCGGAAGTGTCATCAGTGTCAGGTGCACGGTAATTTGATTCATGCACCTCCCACGGAACTGCATCCCATGTCCGCACCTTGGCCATTTGTCGCTTGGGGTATGGACGTCATTGGACCAATTGAACCAAAGGCTTCGAATGGACATAGGTTTATACTGGTTGCCATCGATTACTTCACAAAGTGGGTAGAGGCTGTCACTCTCAAGTCGGTCACCAAGAAAGCTGTAGTGGATTTTGTACACTCAAATCTTATCTGTCGCTTCGGTATTCCTGCGACTATCATTACAGATAATGCAGCAAACTTGAACAGTCACTTGATGGGAGATGTGTGCGAGCAATTCAAGATAACACACAGGAATTCCACTCCTTATCGGCCAAAAGCCAATGGTGCTGTAGAAGCTGCAAATAAAAATATCAAGAAGATTTTGAGGAAAACAATACAAAGTTCCCGACAGTGGCATGAGCAGTTACCTTTTGCGTTATTGGGGTATCGCACTACGGTGCGCACATCGGTGGGAGCGACTCCTTATCTTTTGGTTTATGGAACCGAGGCCGTAATACCGGCAGAGGTAGAGATTCCTTCACTTTGAATCATTGTCGAAGCAGAAATCGAGGACAGCGAGTGGGTTAAGACTCGACTGGAGCAATTGACGTTGATTGATGAAAAGCGGATGGCTGCAGTTTGTCACGGACAGTTATACCAACGAAGGATGGCCCGTGCTTACAACAAGAAAGTCCGACCTCGGAATTTCGAAGTAGGACAATTGGTACTGAGGCGGATTCTGCCGCATCATGAAGAAGCAAAAGGAAAGTTTGCCCCAAATTGGAAAGGCCCATACATCGTAAGGAAAATATTGCCAAGAGGAGCATTGTATTTAGGTGATATCGAAGGAAATGACCCTGACACAGCGGTGAATGCAGATGCAGTCAAGAGGTACTACGTCTAGATCATACTCCAAGTGGTCCTGACACGTTGAAAAGGGCGAAGGTGTTTATTCCCCACTACTCCCCAAACACTACCCAATTCTCGCTACCACCTTTTGAGCCGTTATATATAAAAAAAAAAAACATTGATTGAGGCCTGAACTACGTTTGACTTGATTCCGAAAGGATACGTAGGCAGCCTCTCCCTGAGGTTCAGTCACACCAACAACAAAATCCCATTCACCCTGAAATTGAAAACCGGGGCATGTCAGACACTTGAGAAGTTTAGTATCAGCTACCTCTCTTCACCAGGTACAAGCCTTCAAATCAATTACCAAAGATGGTGGGAAACCAATAAGCATCACAAAAGGAAACCAGCACACCCTGAGTTGAGAGAAATAAAATGAGAGAGTCTCGGCGGTGAAAACCTTCGGGCACCACGAGGCGACGGGAGAAGAGAAACCAAAATGAGAGAGCTTGTTTAGTAAAAACTCGCAAAGAGTGCTATCAAGCGACGACAGGAAGAGAAATGAGAGAGGTCAGCCAGCGAAAACCCGCAAAGGGCGCTGTTGGCCGAAAAGAATGACGCCACCCCAAGAAAGTCTCGGCAGAGTGCCACCAGTTTGGAATCACAGGTCCGTTCTGGTTCAGGAAAACGCAAGCTCTTAGAAGGTCAGACGTCCAGTCCAAAAGGCATGTCATGTCATTTAAAGCCAGCGTTATCTTCCTCAGATAAGTCTTTCTCGTCCCGAAAAGGGTATTCCTTTTCTGATTTGTTTTCCCCTGCTTTGTTTCTTTTCGAATCCCTTTTTGCATTTAACCCGGAGTTCAGGACGCACCGGAAAGGGCAGGTGGCAGGTTTGTTTGCGCGGAATCCCGTCTCATGGAGGAAAGCACCTCATCTTGTTGATATGATTACCCAAGCATGATGAATCATGACGTTTGATGGTGTTCCGGAGTAAAGGAAAAAGAGAGAAATCTTGAAATCCTCCCCAGCAAGTCCACCTTCGGACAAATCCCCACAGAGTCTCCCAAAAAAAAAAAAAAAAAAAAAATGGAATCTCCTCAGCACATCCCAGCAAGTCCTTTTGTAAATATTCCCCAACAAGCTTACCCCAACAAATCCTAGAAATCCCACTTTGAAATAAATCCCCAGCATGCCCATTGTACAAAATCCACACAAAGAATCCACTTTGTAAATATTCCCCACAGAGCTTCCCTTTTGTACAAATCCCCACAAAATACCTCCAATAAAATCCCCGTTGAGAACCTCCAAGCAAAACGGGACACAAAAAAGAGAAAAGAAAAAGAGCCTTACGAGACAAATCATCGCAAAATCTGGAAACACAAGCCTGAGCGGTCTAAAAGGTTTCGGCATATGAATCAAATCAATGGCGGGACTTCACAACAGAAATGAAGACGCAACAAAGCAACCGGGAACGATCAAGGTCACCGAACCGACCGTCATTTTCGAACTAACAATTGTTCTTTAAGTCGAAACAGGTATTAATCCAAGACAACCGTGCAAGAAGCAGGTGTCTCCCAAAGAAGAAGGTACACGGGAACAAGAAACATTTTTGGCAAAAAAGAATTCACTCAAAAGGTAAGTTCCCGCCAAACTCCCTTTTATCTTCTATTAAAACAAGAAAACTCAAAAATAGATCATGTAGTATTCTCGAACTTTTTCCTTTTTAGCCAGCATTAGAGTTTTAAACTCTAAACTGAGCTTTTCCATGCAATCAGCATTAGGGTTTTAAACCCTAAACTGAATTTTTCTTTAGTCAGCATTAGGGTTTTAAACCCTAAACTGAACTTTTTCCTTTTAGCCAGCATTAGAGTTTTAAACTCTAAACTGAGCTTTTTCCAATGCAATCAGCATTAGGGTTTTAAACCCTAAACTGAATTTTCCTTTTAGTCAGCATTAGGGTTTTAAACCCTAAACTGAACTTTTTCCTTTTAGCCAGCATTAGAGTTTTAAACTCTAAACTGAGCTTTTCCAATGCAATCAGCATTAGGGTTTTAAACCCTAAACTGAATTTTCCTTTTAGTCAGCATTAGGGTTTTAAACCCTAAACTGAACTTTTTCCTTTCAGCCAGCATTAGAGTTTTAAACTCTAAACTGAGCTTTTCCATGCAATCAGCATTAGGGTTTTAAACCCTAAACTGAATTTTTCTTTAGTCAGCATTAGGGTTTTAAACCCTAAACTGAACTTTTTCCTTTTAGCCAGCATTAGAGTTTTAAACTCTAAACTGAGCTTTTTCCAATGCAATCAGCATTAGGGTTTTAAACCCTAAACTGAATTTTCCTTTTAGTCAGCATTAGGGTTTTAAACCCTAAACTGAACTTTTTCCTTTTAGCCAGCATTAGAGTTTTAAACTCTAAACTGAGCTTTTCCAATGCAATCAGCATTAGGGTTTTAAACCCTAAACTGAATTTTCCTTTTAGTCAGCATTAGGGTTTTAAACCCTAAACTGAACTTTTTCCTTTTAGCCAGCATTAGAGTTTTAAACTCTAAACTGAGCTTTTTCCATGCAATCAGCATTAGGGTTTTAAACCCTAAACTGAATTTTCCTTTAGTCAGCATTAGGGTTTTAAACCCTAAACTGAACTTTTTCCTTTTAGCCAGCATTAGAGTTTTAAACTCTAAACTGAGATTTTCCATGCAATCAGCATTAGGGTTTTAAACCCTAAACTGAATTCTCTTTTAGTCAGCATCAGGGTTTTAAACCCTAAACTGAACTTTTTTCCTTTTTAGGCAGCATTAGGGTTTTAAACCCTAAACTGAATTCTTCCTTTGTTTGGCGTAAGGGTTTTAAACCCTACACTAAACCTTTCCCCAGCTAGTCGATATTAGGGATCCAACCCTGAACTGAGCACGCATATCCTCTTTCATCAATTTTATGAACTTCCTGGTGAATAAGTAACGAAATTTTCCTAGTGAAACTGGGGCAGAAAATTTCGTTTGTTTGTTTTTTTTCTCCCGCAGGTCTGACCTCGAGCCACATGGATCGAAATGACCCACGAGATAAATCCCAGTTCGGAATCAAAGAAGAAAAAGACAAAAAGAGATATCCCGAGATATCAGAGTAAAGGGAAAGCAGATCGACTCCAACATTTGACTAAGGTCCTGACCTCTGCCGGTCACATTTTATTCGGTATCCTGGGGATTAAAAAACAAGTCGCCGCAACTCGCAAGCATCAAGATTCAGATCAGAGTCTACAAGCAGAATCAGCTAAGACCCAAGATCAAGTCGTAAAAGAATCATTAGATAGGAATCTTGTAACTAGCAGTTGACATACATAAAAGTAGTTAGTTCAGTTTCCAATTTTCGCTTGGTTGTAATAAGGCGGTCAGTGACATAGCAGTGACAACAGCAGCAGCAGTAACGGCAAGCCTTGCAGTCCCATGGTAGCCCCAGCTACCAAAACTTCTCGAACTACATTGACCTGATTCCTGTTTAGCCCAGGATATGTAGGAAATCTTTGAAGCAAGATTCGGTCAGATCTTTCAAAAAATGCTTCATACGGAGTGGTCTATAGGCAAAAATCGCTCATACACGCTCACTTGATCTTTGCACGAAAACCCTTCGTGTTTCCGAACAAAGAGGGGCAGCTGTGAGCACGTGATTTTTGCTTCACACGACAATCGCTCCAAAAAGAAATAAAAAATATATAATTGGCCCCGCTGTACAATTTCGGATTTCTGTGCGGCACCTTTGATTTATTTATGACTTTGGCCCATTTTTATTTATTTACTTTATTAAAATAAAATTCAAAAAATATGTGTCCTGCATAATTCAAACCGTATTCCGGTCGTTAAATAGAAAATCGTGATTAGGCATTTTCGTCCGTGATTTTATTTGGTTTGACCTTACCTGTTTTGAAATATTTTAGTATGTGTGCAAATAATTGTATTTGAGTGTGTATTTAATTTTAATTTGATTTTTGGCTTAGTTTTGTTTTAAAATAAATAAGAAAAAGAAATAAAAAATAAAAATAAAGAAAAAAAGGGAAAGGAAAGACCCCTTCCGGACTTGGGCCAATTTGTTAAAATTGGCCCAACGAACTCAGCCCAAACGGACAGCCCAAGCCACCAGTCCAAACAGCCCACCCCCAGGCCATGAAACGACGTAGTTTAACACCAAAGCTACGTCGTTTCGATGCCAACCCATCACAACCGTTTAAATCAAGCCGATCCAACGGTCCAGATCTTTCACCCGTAATTCCACTACCCGACCCGTTACCCGAACCAATTCTGACCCCTACCGAGCCAAACGACGACGTTTCGTTTAAGCCTTCAGATCCAAGCCGTCCATCTCGTCGCATCCGACGGTTGTAATCAATCCCCCATTCCATATATAAGCCTCATACCGCACCCTGCCCCCCTATCCAATACCACAGCTTCCGTCTTCACCTCCTTCCCCACAAAACCCTAGCCGCCCCCTTATCCCTCGCCATTAATCCCGGCGGCATGAACGCCGATGACCTCGCCATGAACACCATAGAACCCCCTCACCACCCTGAACATAGACCTGTTAACCGTTTAGTTCGAATCACCCCCCAGGTCCTCGAATCTTCATTTGAAGATTCGAGTCAAAACTCGATCTACTCAGTTTAAACCCAGTTTCATACCAGACACTCCCCAGACCCCCCTCGTGACCAAACCATACTTGGTTTGGTCCGAATCTGATCAGGGAGGCATGAATCCCAGATCTGAGTTTTGGAAATTTGGTGTTCCCCCGTCACTGGTTCAACCGAAGAGTTTAAGGTCTAATGGACTTTAATCAAAGTGTTTCTCGTCTGAGAAACACTTCGTTTAAAGTCCATTCAGCCTTAAGAAAGGCCTGACCAAGTCCGAGTTAAGGTTTCGATCTTTTGCGGTTTAAAGGTGAGTCTTCTTTCTTTTCTTAGTTGTTTTTGGTTTGTTTGGTTGTTGTAAGGGTCTGTTCGTTTTCTGTTTATGTCTTTGACCTCTATCAACTGTGCTTCAACTACTTCGCCTGAACCTCTGTTTGTTTGTCTAAATTCCCCCCTCCTATTCTGATAAGGCATTATGTATTTGTTTGTGCAAGTAGCTGATTTTCGAGTTTGGACTGACTAGTTTGACTCCTCGAGTGTATTCCTGCTTAGTCAGTATAATACGAACCATGTATCAATACTGTTTAAATGTCTGATTTTTGGCTACGATTGTGTATGTTAATACTAATATAGTCGAGTCGACATGTGTCGTCAATTAATTTCAACTGTCTGAGCATAGCAAATCGATTTGCTTCTGTTTGAACATTTGTTTGAAATCAATTCAGAACCAGTTTTGTTTACTTATAGCTGTTGATTTGGATCAGTCAATGTAAAAAGGATTGTTTATGTTTAAATTCTGAATTGGAAGGCATGGGCACTCGTGCACAGCATGTGCACTAGTGCACCTCATGTGCCTTGTGCACAGCCTGTTTTTCTGCATTAAGAAGCTTTTGAGTTTTAAAACAATCTGACAGTATATGCTGTCAGATATATTCTACTGCCCATACTTGCTTTTAGATAATAAAATGAAAAGGTAAGACTGCCAGGGAATATCATGGGGGGGGGTTTTGTTTATACTTAAATAGCTAAGTGGAATCTGAAAAGAGGATAGCACATGGGAGGGGGTATTTGATTAATCCAAACAGGCTGATAAAGGTTTGAGTTTTGAGGCTTATAAAAGGGGGGGGGGGGAATAGAAGTTCTAAAAAAAAACAAAAAAAAAAGAGACAGGGATATAGAGAGGGACAGAATTAGGAGATAGAAATAGAAGAAAAAGGGAGGGAGAATCAGAATTGAAAAAAAGAGGGAAAGAAAATACAGACACCGTGAGGAGTTTTGAAAGAGAGAGTTGATAGTGATACACAGAAAAGCATACAGAAAATAGAGAGAGATACTAAAAGGGAACATCTGAGAGTTCAATTTTTTGGAAACAGAAAACTAGAAAAGAGTTTTTGTCTGATAACTCAGACGGACAAAACCAGAAGTTGCTTCCTTTCCTTTTGTTTCTGACTTCACTAAATCTGGACCTGTTCTGTGCAAACACTGATTTCTCACAACTGAGTCTGCTTGTTTGTTGCTTGTTCTACTCGAAAGTTTGGTTTAGTTGGGGTTGATCTCACTCCAATTGTTTTGTGAGTTGGTTGCTACTCTTCTGTTTCTTGGTGCTGTTGCTATACTGCCTTGTCCTGCTGCTATTGCTAGTCCTGTTTTCTTTTGCTGCTGATTTCCACATCTTCTTCTTCTCCTCCTTTGCATTTTCAGCATTTCCAGGTACACATTTCAAATTCCATACGGATGTAATTGAATCAGTTTGAAAGCATGAAATGAAAAAGGTTGAAGAAGTTCAAGTATTTTTGTAATACTCATAGTACATTAACAGGCCTGTGAAAACTGATCAGTTTTATTCAATGGTTCGAAAGTATGTACTAATATTCGACTGAGTTTACCCTTTTGTGTTTTAGCTCGTTGGTTGTTGGTTAGTATGAGCATGTACACTTCGATCTCATACAATACTGTTTCTGTTTCACTTAGTTTTTTTTAGTTAAGACTAGTCCACATAAGTTTAGCTAAATTCAACTCAAGAAATGTTCGGAATTAAGTGTTGTATTTCGTTAGCTCACGCATGATTTCTTGTCAAAAATAAGCATTTTACTTTGCCAGTATATCCTTTAACTTAGTCCAAATAAGTTTTAGTAAGTTCAACTTGAGGAATGTTCGGATTAAGTATTGCATTTCATCAATCTCATATGTAATCTTTTGTTCAACTGAAGCATCCTCTCAAGGCATGACGTTTTACTTCATAAGTAGTTAATCAGAAACTGACAAAATCCAGATTAGGCAAAAGCCTATTATTGAATTAACATGTACCTTTTCTTCTGGTTTTAGAGATAGATGCATTAGAAATGTAGCCATTTCAGGATATCCTTTTCTAAAATAGAGATGAGCCTCGCCAAATAAAGATGCAAAATTGCGGGGCCCTCAATAAATAACCATGATAATTATCTAGAATTCAAGATAGGCCATTTAATAAATTCCATGGCCTTCTATAAAGATAATAACGCATTAGACTCTGTAGGCGCGGCTTAATTAAATCACGTTCTTAAATTCGGGTGAACATTGATGTGACCCAAATCCAAATCTCAACGAAGTCAAAACGTGTTGACGATCACGGGCACATTGATTGTGACGCGGTTCGAGATGCATTTTCACGACGTTGCAATTCTACAAAAATAAGTGATAATGATAAAAGCGGTTTAAACTTAATAAAAGCACATAAGTCACAACATGTATTTAAATCAGATATTTAGCCATTATAACAATTTAAGCGACCGTGCTAGAACCACGGGATTCGAGGGTGCCTAACACCTTCCCTCGGGTCAACAGAATCCCTTACTTAGAATTTCTGGTTCGCAGACTTCATTTGGAAAAGTCGAAAATTTCCTCGATTTGGGATTCAAGATAAATCGGTGACTTGGGACACCAAAAGCCAAACCTTTCCCAAGTGGCGACTCTGAATCAAATAAATAATCCCATTTCGAATATTGTCACTTAAATTGGAAAAACTCCACCCGCGCATCTTAACCCCTCGGGGCGGGCGCGCAAAAAGGAGGTGTGACAACCGCTTTGATATTATCTAAACTATATATAAACTACTACGAAACCCTTCTCTTCTCATCTCCGGGGATGTGCACGCGGGCGTGACTCCTCTTCTGTTAGTGTCATACCTTAAATTAGGAAGAGGCTCAGACAAGTTACAAAGCCGGATGGCCTTTTGGTTCCCGGTATGTACCCCCCTCGGATCGAGTTGTCTGCTCGGGTGCACAAGTCTAGAACAACATACCCAGGTTTTGAACTTAGAATAACTCAACCTCATGTCGGTTCCCTAGTAGCAATGCTTGTTTGCATCATATGCATTTGACTTTGGGGATTCAACACAGGGGTTGGGTTCGTCTAGGACAGGCATACCCGGAAATAAAAGACCAAGCTGATGCATTTTTATGTGCTACTTGAGCATTTAATTTGTTTTGAACTGCATATTGACCGGCTTCTATATTAAGTGAGAAAAAACAAAATTTGTTAGAGAAAAGAAAAAAAAGAGAGACCAAGCGCGGAGAATGAGGGAAAATTTCATCCGTTGCCCAAAATTCGGTATCCAAAACATCCCGAAACTCTACCGAAAACTTTTGAAAAAAAAGAAGAAAAAAGAGTAGAAAAATCATTTCAAAGTGTTTTATTGTTTCAATTGTGTCAAAATTGGACGAATTACGCGGGTTTTATTCTCACCGGATGTGGGATACGTAGGCAACCCTCATCGGGTCCAGTCCCGCTTTTTGAAAATTTTGGAAAAATATATGAGGCGTTGTCATTCTGTCATAAATAAAATGGGTCATGCCGTTCTTGTCTAAATAGCCGAATGTCCCGACGGGACGCCGGAAGGCTATTTTGCAAGAATAGCCGTTGATTGTGTTTTGTCAAATTTTGGCCACTTCGCGAGCACAACCCTAAAAACTTCCATTTCAAAAAGTTCAAGGGTCGTATTCGCAAAGGTGGCCCTGTTTTCTTAGATTTTTGCAAAAATAACCCCTTTTGTCAGTTTTTCAAATAAGATTCACTTTGTGTGTAAACCAATCACCTTAACCTAAATGTGCAGAATGAGCACGAGTCAAAATTTACCAATGAAGGTCATGACCAAGATTCCTTTCGAACTGTACATGTGGTGGGAAGATCTGGGAAAATCAGGACGAGATGTGGTCAACCAGTACTTGGGGGGTCTCACCGGGTTATTGAAGATCAGGCGTAGAGGAGACAAAATAAAAGCATTGGTTACATTTTGGGATCCAGCACACAACGTGTTTCATTTCTCGGACTTTGAACTCACACCCACTTTAGAAGAGATAGCTGGTTATGTTGGGCGTACCGAAGCTTTTAAACATAAATATCTGGTTGCCCCTAGAGTCATCACCTCTCACAAGTTTCTTGATTTGCTAAAAATAGGCAGGGGGTCGAATATGCAGATTTGACGGTTGGGTTTCCTACTCCACAGTTCATATATCAGCGGTACGAACACATAGGGGTATTCGAAAACCCGGAGAGCAAATTTTACAGCAAAGGGAATCGACTAAAATGGGAAGAGCATAGATGATTCGCCTTCATGGTAGTATTTTTGGGTCGTTTAGTGTTTCCCGGGAAGGAAAGAAATATCGATGTACGTGTAGCTGGGGTCGTCAACACTTTGCTTACCCAGGACAAAAGCACCCTCGCACCCATGATAATGTCTGAAATATTTTGGGCTCGCACAGCCTGCAAAGCTGGAGTAGATTTTTTCGAAGGGTGTATCTTATTGCTACAAATGTGGATGATCGAGCATCTGTGTCATCGTCCCCAGTACATGAACCATGGGTCAATGGGAGAAAGTTTCATAGAGAAGTTTTATACAAGGGTCGATGGGTTCAACATGCCAGAAGGGGTCGCAGAATGGATATCTTGCCTCCGCTCCGTCACTGCCAATCAAATAGAATGGAAGTTGGGTTGGCTTCCTGCTGATGAAATCATATATATGCCTACTACCGGTCCTCACTTCCTCTTGATGGGTCTCAGAAACATACAGCCTTATGCCTCGTACCGAATTTTGAGACAGCTGGGGAGGTGTCAAATAGTTCCAAAGGATGAAGACCTTAGTACTCAGGTAGCCGAGATCGGTTCCAATGGTCAGTTTCATGAAGCGATAGTTTGCCAGATCTGGAGTGAGTGTCAGTACTTGACAGCAAGCGCCCAAGTGCGTGATCTATCCAAGGGTGAAGTCTCGCCCGGTTACCTCACATGGTACAAAAGAAGTGTTGAGTTTGGAAGACTAGCCAAAAGACCCCATCTTCAAGAATTTGTCGAGGCATCACAGGAACAATGGGATTGGTTGGCCAAAGAAAATGAGTATAGGGCCACCATAAGCAAGCTGGAAAAGCAAGTTAGAGATCTTTAATTTGAGAATGGTTTGCAAGCCACTATGGATGAGGGTGAAAAGAAAAGGCTAGCCAAAGAAAATGACACCCTACGAGCCCAAATTCAAAAAATAAAAATAGCAGCCGAAAACCCCTCTAGAAGTGCAAAAGATGAAAAGCTTATAAGTAAACCTAGGCAGAAGGTGAGTAAATATGGTTTTGATCTGAACAAGTCCAAAGGCGAACTAGCAAGAGCTCGAACAAAATTGGCTAAAAATGCGGAGGAACGAGCACACTTGGTCAAACAGTTAAAAGAGAAATATGACAATGGAATCGTGGGGTTGAAGAAAAAGATCACCGTCCTTGAGAACGAAATGACTAAGCAGGCAAGGGATTTCAAAGCAGAAAGAGAACACTGTTATGCACTAATGTTGCAGTTAGAAAATACTTGCAGCAGCTTCAAAAACAAAATCATACAGTTGAACAAGTTTTACGGGCCAGGTCTTAGCAGGTCGGACGGTTGCTGCAAGAAAAAGGTATCATCAGGGAAAAGGTTAGAGCAATTACTGACTACATCGTCATGAAGTGCCATGAATGTGAAGATATGACTAGAACCACCTTCTTTGCTACGATAATGACCTTTGTTCGCCAAGTAATGAGTGACCTGGAGCGTCTGCAAGGGGATCTTGCGCATAGGCCCGTGGCGAGACCAACTGATGTACCGCGGGCCCCTGGAGCAGTTGAGGCATTGATGTATTCTTGATTTTCATTCGAGTTTGTATTTTCATTTTCTTTGTTGGAGTTTGTTAGTCTGTTTTTGAGTCTGTATTTTCATCTTTCTGTTAGAGTTTGTTAGTCCCCCTTTTTCGAGTCTGTTAGTTTTATGTTTAAATTCTGTAGGATGAGTTGTCGTAATCAAGACGTTTTATGAAAAATTTGAAAAACCCAAAAAATGTTTGTTTTATCTTACACATATTCTCAGAACTACGCTTGGTCTGATTCATGCGGCGCATGATACGTAGGTAATCCCCATAGGATTCAATCATAATCATGAAATGAAAAAAAATAAGAGAACTGTGGAAAGAAATAATGGCAAAACAAGAGAGTGAAAATGAGTGAACAAAGACAAGAATCAAGCAAAGAAAAGCGGGAATAAAAAGAGAGAAGTTGCAAAATGAAAATTAGTGAAAGCCGGGATGACGCAAACGGCCGTTCAAATCCATAATAGAAATGGTTAACTGCTTAGGTGCATTGCATCCCCAACGCGCGGTTGCCTATCTGTTAATCTCTAATCGCTAATAAGTTTGTTGTTGTCATCAAGTATAGGCAGGAGGTTAGTTTGTTTGGCATTCTGGCAACTCACCCGTACTACACCAGGTCCAAAGACAAGTTGATCATGACTAACCAAGAACTAGATGCAAGTGTTATTGATCCGTCAAGAGAGGGGGAGGAGTTGTATAAGTTGAAACACCAAATGGCAGAGATGTACCAGGTATGGATGAAAGAGCATCCACCACCATCATACCCCGCCAACCTGGCTTTCGTCCCGCCACTGGCTCAATCCCAAGAACCTCCCACTGTTGATTCATCTCCAGGCTTCCCCATTTACCACCACTACCAAGGCACCACTTCCCAAACCTCACAAGCGCCACCACCCAAACCAGTCACATGCCCTCATCCACTAGCTACCCCTATTTTCGTGGCACCCCCACCCGCTACACTCCACCGATCCTCCAGTGAGCCTTTATTCCAGACCCAAGATAACCAATACTATCCCCCGGAGCCTACTTTCAAGGCCCCAGAGCATTACTCTTACACTCCTCATTTTGACCTCCCTGTCGAGACTGAGAAACCACATAAAAACCTAGAGCATGAGGAGATGTTCAGGAAGGTTAAAATCCTGGAACAGTCATAAACATGCAGGGATTGGGAGGCCAGGTGAGCGTAGCCTACAAGGATTTGTGTCTATTTCCCGATGTTCAGTTGCTTGTGGGGTTCAAGATGCCTAAATTTGATGTCTATGACGGGCACAGAGACCCGATGACCCACTTGAGGGGATTCTACAGTAAAATGAGAGGAGACGGTGGTAAAGATAAGCTATTGATGACATACTTTAGCCAGAGTTTGAGTGGTTCGGCATTGGAGTGGTACACTCGTCAAGTTCACAGTAGATGGTATACCTGGGATGATTTGGCCCAAGCATTCGCTCGTCATTTCCAGTACAACATCAAGATTGTTCCAGATCATTTGTCGTTGACTAAAATTGAGAAGAAACCTAGTGAAAGTTTTAGAGAATATGGTTTTCGCTAGAGAGAACAAGCGGCAAGAGTTAACCCCCCGATGGAGGAGAGCGAAAGGGTGTAATAATTTTTGCAGGCTTTGGAGCCCACTTACTTTGGCCATCTGATATCGGCCATAGGCAAATCATTCAACGAGGTAGTGAAGATGGGTGGCATGGTGGAAGAAGGGCTTAAATCAAGCAAAATCATGAGTTACTCGGCTATCAAGGCAACTACCCAAGCCATTCAGAACGGCACTGGGGGAGTGATTGGAAAGAAGAAGAAATAAGATGTGGCAAGAATTGATTCAGGACCATGGTTTGGACCCAGGGGCCCGTCACACCAATATACCCAGCCTCGACCCCATCACCAAACCTACACTCAAACCTCATATAATCCACCCCAACACTACTTCCCATTACCAGACCCTCATATTTCTGTCCACCATGCCCAAACAAATACTCAACCTCCTGCCTACGCACAATGGCGTGCCCCCAGCCCCACAAAACACCTACCCAGTTCTACAGAATGCGTACCCACCCCCACGAGCCTACTGAAACCCTGCTGGTCCAGGTTTCCGACCCAATCCAACATTTAAAAATAAGAGGTTACAGCGTAAGAAAACCTTCACCCTATTGGGGAGTCTTATACCAGTTTGTTCCATAGATTGAGGCAGTTGGATATGTTGAGGCCAATTCAGTCGAAATTGCCAAACCCTCCTCCAAAGAATCTTGATTACTCTGTGAGCTATGAATATTGTTCTGGTACTCTGGGACATGATACGAAGAAGTGCTGGCACTTGAAAAATTCCATACAGGAGCTCATTGACACAAACCGGATTGAAGTCCAAACTCCAGAGGCACCCAACATCAACCAGAACCCATTACCAACCCATCAAGAAACAAACATGATCGAGATAGTACATAAGGGAGGAGAACCCAAAAAGCCTTCACAGACCGTCATGATTCTTTGGGCCAATGAGGTCAAGCCAGTTAAAAAACCAATAGTTGAAGGATCAGTGAACAAGTTGAGTAGGACAAGCGGTGAACCATTTGTGGTAGTCAATAAAGGATCCCCAAGTGATGTTGCGGCAACGCAAGAAAGGTCAAAAGTGGTTGTGCCAGGAGCTGCAAATAAGCCTATCATAATTGTAGAGGGTGCTCGTACGGATCCTGTCATCATCAAGTCTGTAACCCAGTTGCCGGTAATCAACAACAAGGCTATCCCATGGAAGTATGAATAGGTGATAGTGACCTATAAGGGGAAGGAAGTGAAAGAAGAAGTCAATGAGGCCCAGGGATTAGCTCGTTCGGGGAGATGCTTTGCCCCGGAAGAGTTAAGGAAAGCTAAAACATCCAGAGATAATCTAGTCCTAGTAAAGAAGGCAGTGACTGAAGAAGAGACGGAGGAGTTTCTGAGAAAGATGAAGGTACAAGATTTTTCCATCCTGGAGCAGCTGAGAAAGACGCCCGCTCTGATTTCCTTATTATCATTGCTAATCCATTCAGATGAACATCATCGGGCCATAATGAAAATCCTGAATGAGGCTCACGTTCCCGACAAAATTTCAGTAAACCATCTGGAAAAGATTGCCAACAAAATATTTGAGGTAAATAGGGTCACCTTCTCTGATGATGAGTTTCCTGTGGAAGGTACTGAACACAACAAAGCTCTCTACCTTACGGTCAGAGTGTTGGTCGATAATGGTTCCAGTGCAAACAATTGTCCTCTCTCTACTCTGAACAAGTTGAAAGTTGATGATGAGAAAATTCACAAGAACAATATCTGCATTCGAGGTTTTGATGGTGGAAGGAAAGATTCAGACGATGATATAGTGCTTGAGTTGACAATAGGACCAGTAGAATTCACCATGGACTTCCAGGTGTTAGATGTAGCCGTCTCTTACAATTTGTTGTTGGGTCAACCTTGGATTAATGCCGCCAAAGTTGTCCCATCCACTCTGTACCAGATGGTCAAGTTCGAATGGGATAGACAGGAGATTGTCATGTATGGCGAGGATAATTTGTGTTCTCACAGTGATGCCTTTGTCCCATTCATTGAGGTTGAAGATGACAAAGGGCCTTGGGTCTATCAAGTTTTTGAAATAGTACTGGTCGAGAAGGTTCTAGAAAGGAAATATGTTCCAACTCCAAAGATAGCCTCCGCATCGGTCATGGTGGCTTTTGAGATGCTGAAAAATGGCTTTGTGCCCGGTAAAGGTCTGGGTGCATCTCTACAGGGTATCATACTGCCAGTGTCCCTCCATGAAAACTTGGGTATGTTCGATCTTGGATTCAAACCTACAGTAGCGGATGTGAAAAGGGCTAAAAGGTTGAAATAGAAGGCGTGGGTACTTCCAAAGACTATTTCACATCTCTCCGGGTATTTTGTCAAGACCGGTGCCAGGAAACACCTAGTGACGACAATTTCGAGTTCTGTGGTTGACATTGATGAGGAGTTAATTGAAAGGTTCTAGAGGTTGTTTGATGATGTGAACATGGTGGAAGTTGGAGAAGGTTCTAGCAAAGCGGACGTGCAGTTCGTCGGGCCAAATGCAAAGCTTAACAATTGGAAGGCTACTCCTCTCCCTACTAGGAAGGAGTCTTGGTAGTTTGTTTTGTTTTTCGTTCTACCTGGGTCATTCTAGGGTTGAACCCTGATTTTTATTTTTTGCTTGTTGATGTACAAACCCTGTTATCCTTTATTTTAATAAAATGCAATTTCCCTTTCCATCACTCCTGATAGTTTTTATTTTTTGTTTTTTTCTTCTCTGTACAGTTTTTTTCATGCTGGTTTCAATGACATGACATGCATGAGGAATCTTCGGCCCAATCTTAAAAGTCAATCTAATTCTAAAATAATAATTCAAGAAATAGAGTGTGATGATGAATCAGAATATGATGAGGATAAGGATGAGGCCTTTGAAGAGATTAGTAAGGAACTAAATCACTTTGAAGAAAAACCCAAGCCTAACCTGAATGATACAAAAGTAATCAATTTAGGGGACCCAGATAATGTCAGAGAAACTAAGATAAGTATCCATCTTGAACCGCAAATAAGGGAAGAAATAATTAAATCATTGCTTGTGTATAAGGATATTTTTGCATGGTCGTATGATGATATGCCCGATTTGAGTACTGATTTGGTGGTCTATAAATTGCTAATTGATCCAGCATTTCATCCCGTTAAGCAGAAGTTGAGAAAGTTCAAAACTGACATGAGTGTGAAGATTAAAGAAGAGGTCACAAAGCAGCTTGATGCAAAGGTCATTCGGGTCACGCGGTATCCCACATGGTTAGCCAATGTTGTGCATGTGCCAAAGAAAGATGGTAAGACCAGAGTGTGTGTTGATTACCGTGATCTCAACAAGGCAAGTCCGAAGGACAACTTCCCATTGCTGAATATCCACATTTTGATTAATAATTGTGCCAAGCATGAGATTGAGTCTTTTATGGATTGCTATGTGGGGTATCATAAGATTTTAATGGATGAGGAAGATGCGAAAAAGACAGCATTCATCACGCCATGGGAAACATACTTCTACTGGGTCATGCCTTTTAGTTTGAAAAACACCGGGACAACTTATATGAGGGTAATGACAACCATATTCCATGACATGATACACAGAGATATTGAGGTTTACGTGGATAATGTGATCATAAAGTCCAGGAAGTAGTCTGACCACGTCAAAGATTTGAGAAAGTTCTTCCAAAGGATCTGCAGGTACAATCTTAAACTCAATCTTGCAAAGTGCGCATTTGGTATTCCATCGGGGAAATTGCTGGGATTCATAGTCAGTAGGCGGGGCATCAAATTGGATCCGTCAAAGATCAAAGATATCCAGTAATTGCCACCGCCAAGGAACAAGAGCGAGTGATGAGTCTATTAGGGAGACTGAACTACATTAGCAGGTTTATTGCTCAGCTCACGACAACTTGTGAGCCTATTTTTAAGCTGCTAAAGAAGGATATTGCGGTCAAGTAGACTGATGAGTGTCAGGAAGCATTTGATAAGATAAAGGGGTATTTGTCAAACCCACCTGTGTTAGTCCCGCCGGAACCGGGAAGACATTTGATTCTTTATCTGACAGTCTTCGATAACTCATTTGGTTGTGTGATGGGTTAGCATGACATCACTGGTAGGAAAGAGCAAGCCATCTACTATCTCAGCAAGAAATTCACATCTTACGAGGTTAAGTATACCCCCTGAAAGGACATGTTGCGCCCTAACTTAGGTAGCATAGAAGTTGAAACATTATTTGTCATCCTTCACTACTTACCTCATCTCTCGCCTGGATCCTTTGAAATATATCTTTCAGAAGCCCATACCAATAGGAAGGCTCGCAAAGTGGCAGATCTTGCTCACAGAGTTTGACATCGTATGTGTGACTCGGACGGCGATGAAAGCCCAAGCTTTCGCAGATCATTTGGCCGAGAACCCGGTGGACGAAAAATATGAACCTTTGAAGACTTATTTCCCAGATGAAGAGGTAATGCACATCGACGAGGTCGAGAAGGAGGAAAAGCCCGATTGGAAACTCTTCTTTGATGGGGATGCTAACATGAAAGGCATTGGGATAGGAGCTGTACTCATTTCTGAAGCAGGGCATCAATAACTATCATGTTATGGCTCAGCTTCATTTCTATTGCACCAACAACATGGCTGAGTATGAGGCATCCATTTTGGGTTTAAGGCTAGCTATAGATATGGGAATCCAGGAAGTCTTGGTCTTGGAAAACTCGGACCTTCTAGTGCACCAGATTCAAGGATAATGGGAGACATGGGATCTAAAACTTATACCGTATCAACAATGTATGCATGATCTTTGTCAATGGTTTTGATCAATAGAATTCAGTCACATTCCACGGATGCATAATGAGGTCGCCGATGCTTTGGCTACTTTGGTATCGATATTACACCATCCGAACAAAGCTTATGTTGACCCTCTACACATTCAAGTTCATGATCAGCATGCCACTGTAATATGGTTGAAGAAGAACTTGATGGTGAACCATGGTTTCATGACATTAGGGAGTATATCAGGATTGGGGTGTATCCAGTACAAGCCATAAGTGATCAAAAGAGAACAATTCGTCGTTTGACAAGTAGATTTTTCTTCAACAAAGGAGTTTTGTACAAAAGAACTCTTGATCTTGGATTGTTAAGATGCATAGATGCTAGACAGGCCACAACTGTCATGATCAAAGTGCATTCCGGAGTCTGCGGACCGCATATGAGTGGGTATGTTCTGGCAAAGAAAATTCTCCGAGTAGGTTATTATTGGCTCACCATGGAGAGAGATTGTATTAGTTTACTGCGCAAGTGTCATCAATGCCAAGTACACGGAGATTTGATTCATTATCCGCCATCTGGATTGCACACAATATCCGTACCATAGCCCTTTGATGCTTGGGTTATGGATGTCATCGGACCAATTAAGCCAATAACATTCAATGGGCACAGGTTCATTCTGGTGGCCATTGACTATTTCACTAAGTGTGTCGAAGCTAAAACTTTCAAGTTTGTGACCAAGAAGGCAGTGGTCGATATTGTTCATTCAAATATCATTCGTCGGTTCGGGATCCCAAAGGTAATCATCACAGATAACGAGGCAAATCTTAATAGTCATTTGATGAAAGAAGTGTGTCAATAGTTTAAGATTACTCATCGCAATTCCACCCCATATCGCCCCAAGGCGAATGGAGCAGTCGAGGCAGCTAACAAGAACATAAAGATGATACTTCGGAAAATGGTGCAAGGTTCCAGGCAATGGCATGAGAAGTTTCCCTTTGCATTGTTGGGTTATCGCACTACTGTTCACACTTCAGTAGGTGCAACTCCTTATTTGTTTGTGTATGGCACAGAAGCGATGATACCCGCGGAGGTTGAAATTCCATCCCTTCGGATTGTTGTGGAAGCCGAAATTGATGATGATGAATGGGTCAAAACCCGTCTGGAGCAATTAAGTTTGATTGATGAGAAAAGATTGGCAGCAGTATATCATGGCCAGTTGTATCAAAAGAGAATGGCAAGACCATACAACAAGAAGGTGCGTCCCCGGAAATTTGAAGTGGGTCAACAAGTATTGAATGCATCCTTCCACATCATGCTGAAGCAAAACACAAGTTCACCCGAAATTGGCAGGGGTCCTTCATCGTAACGAGAGTGTTGTCCAATGGTGCTTTGTATTTAATAGATATAGAAGGCAAATGTGTAGATATGGCTATCAATTCTGATGCAGTCAAAAGATATTATGTATGATTTCTTTGGTTTAAATTGTGTTTGCTTGTACTTGGCATATTTTGAAGGTTGGAATGACGAAGACATTTTATTCTGCTATCTAAACACTTTATCCTTTGTTACCCCTTTGAGCCTTATTTATTTCCTTTCATACCCCTCTTTTGGAATCAGTTGCAAAATTCAGAAACACGAATGCCAAGGTAAGTAAAATAAGAAACGAGAAAAGACAGAAGAAAGAGAAGGAAAGAATGGAAAAGAATGAAAAGAAAGAAAAGAGAGAAGAGAAAAAGACGGAAAAGAAAGGAAAAGAGTGAAAAAGAAAAAAAGGGGAAAAAAGAAAAAGAAAAGAAAAAAAAGGAAAAAAAAGAGAGAGAGGAAAGTACAAAAACAAAGAAAATCCTATGACATGAACTACGTTTGACCTGATTCCTTTTAAGGATACGTAGGCAGCCTCACGGTTCGGTCCCATCAAATAAAAATTCAAAAGTCACCAAGCAAAAAAACGGGGGCAGAAAGTTGCGGTTGTTGTAAGAAATTTGATTCCAAGAGTTGTAATTTTGAACCCATTCAAGCTATTTTGAGCCTTTGTAATACCTTTTCTTTCTAACCCTATCCAAAAACCCACATTACGGTCCAAAGAAAGACCTTCCGATCAATCTCCAAGAGATGCCAAGTTAAACAAGTAGGGGTGATTCATGTCAGGGGCAACACTCCGTTCTGAGCAAGAAAAATAAAAAAATGAGAGAGTCTTATTGGTGAAAACCCTCACGGGCACCGTAAGGCAATGAGAAGTTGAGAGAAATTAAAATGAGAGAGTCTTATTGGTGAAAACCCTCATGGGCACCGTAAGGCGAAGGGAGTTGAGAGATGAACAAATGAGAGAGGTTTGTTGATGAAAACCCTTTAGGGTACCGTAGGCCGAACAAGGTCAGTGATTTGGCGAAGAAATTGGATTTTGGAGATCTCGGGGCATAAAGTATGACAACTGAAAGGCGATTAGTTGAATAGGCTAGGCTGATTAATCCGAAATGCATGTCATGATCATTGGTGCCAGCTGTTCCACTCAGATAAGTCTTTTTTCCTTTTCCCCTCTCAAATAGTCATCTAGTTTTGGATTTTTTTTATTCCTAACTCTCAAAGTCATTGCATTTCATTCTTTTGGGTTTATTTTTCTAAGGTTTTTCCAATGTCAGCCTTGTTTAAGCAAGTAAGAAGGAATTTCAAAGCTTACTACCAACTTCCAAAATCGCACAAAGCAAAGTGCAGCCAAAGCATGCCAGAGATAGCATGATGTAAAGTGGGAAATAAGGTGTCGGTGAAAGTTCCATTGGTCGAATGATTTAGTAATCTTATGGGAGATACATAGGTTCAGGTTGAAGGGTCAGAAATGTAAAACAATGGTTTCGGTGTAGAGCACTCGGGTCATCCAAGGTCCTGCGGTTGAGAGTCAGTCAGAAAGTCAAACGGTTCTTGGCCAATTCAAGGCAACCAGTCAAAGCAAAGCACGACAGCGGAGAGGCCACCTTCAGCAAGAATACCACAAACTAACCACCACATTTTAAACTGACAAGATTTTTCTTTGATTTGAAATTGGGGTAGAAAATTCCGTTTGTTTCGGAGAAACCCTCCGTAAAGAAAGCAAGTACCAGACAGGTTCGACCGTAAATCCTCAGGACCCTCCTGGACAATGGGACCTAGTTTGGAATTCAAAACATTCATGAGTAACAAGATCTATCATAAGCTTTACCTTGAGGAAATATAAGTTGGATTTGAAGTTTTCATTCTTAAGATAGGATTCAATTCAAAATTTTCTGGACCTTCCTGAATAATGGGACTTAGCTTTAAGACTTCCATTAGATAACAATATTTAGCGTAAGCTCTGCCGTAGGGAAATATAATTTAGCCTTAAAGTTATCACTCTTAAGATGAGATTTGTTTTTAATTTTCAGGACGCTCATGGATAATGGGATTTAGTTTTAAGAACTTCATAGATAACAAGATTTAGCGAAAGTCATAACTTTAGAAAATATAACTTAGCTTTAAAACTGACATTTAACTAGGAGTTTTCAGGACCCTCCTGGATAATGGGATCTAGCTTTCGAATTCTTAGAAATAATGGGTAACATGATTCGATTAACACTCACAAATGTGCCCAACTAACAAACTGGGGCAGAAATTTTCTTTGTTTTGTCTATTCTGTTGTAACCAAGCGCCCACATGGAGAGCAAGGGAAGACAACACGAGTTTCAAGAATGGAAAGTAGTTCAGGCCCAAGCAATCAAGCACCCACCTGGAGAAACAAGGGAAGACATTTCAAAGGAAAAGTAGTCGCAAAAGGAAGTAGTTCAAGTTCAGCAATCAGGCGCCCACCTGGAGAACAAAGGGAAAACAAGTCAAGTTTCGGAGGAAATGAAGATAATTCAAGTGTTGGTAATCAGGAGCCCACCTGGAGAACAAAGGGAAAAGAAATTCAAGTGTTGATAATCAGGAGCCCACCTGGAGAACAAAGGGAGAAGCAATTCAAGTGTTGGTAATCAAGAGCCCACCTGGAGAACAAAGGGAAAGCAATTCAAATGTTGGTAATCAGGAGCCCACCTGGAGAACAAAGGGAGAAGCAATTCAAGTGTTGGTAATTAGGAGCCCACCTGAAGAACAAAGGGAGAAGCAATTCAAATATTGGTAATCAAGAGCCCACCTGGAGAATAAAGGGAGATGCAATTCAAGTGTTAGTAATCAGGAGCCCACCTGGATAACAAAGGGAGAGCAATTCAAGTTCAGCAATCAGGCACCCACCTGGAGAACAAAGGGAAAACAAGTCAAGTTTCGGAGGAAAGGAAGATAATTCAAATGCTGGTAATCAGGAGCCCACCTGGAGAACAAAGGGAGAGCAATTCAAGTTCAGTAATCAGGCGCCCACCTGGAGAACAAAGGGAAAACAAGCCAAGTTTTGGAGGAAAGGAAGGTAATTCAAATGCTGGTAATTAGGAGCCCACCTGGAGAACGAAGGGAAAACAGCAATGTTCAAAGGAAGATGGTTCAAGTTCAGCAATCAGGCACCCGCCTAGAGAACAAAAGGAAAGCACGTCAGAATACAATTCAAGTCAGCAACAAAGGAATTTCACCTGGAGAGTACAAGTCAACAGAGCAACAGAAATTGGAAGATCAAGTTTGAGGATATAGATAGGATTCTTGTAATTCATAGATCATATTATAGTCTAGCTCCTTTTATTTTGTCCTGGTGTAATAAGGGGTTCAGCAAGCAGTAGCAGCAACAGTAAAATTACAGCTTCCTGGTAGTCCCGGCTACCGAAATTTTCCGAACTACTCTTACCTGATTCCTTCATAGCCAAGGCTATGTAGGCAACCTCGGAAGCAGCGTGCGGTCAAATCTTTCCAAAATGCTTCCCACGGAGTATTCAAACGGGAAAAATCGCTCGTATCCGCTCACTTTATCTTTGCAGGAAAACTCTTCGTGTTTTCGAGCAAAGAGGGGCAGTTGTAAGCACGTGATTTTTGTCATATATGAATTGCTCCCATAAATTCAAGAAAATAAATTTTTCCCACTATTTGCTAGTTTATAGATTTTTTTTTGTAGAATTTTATTAATTGTTTGTATTTTGTGCATTTAATTTCCATTTAAAAAATAAAAAAAATACCAAAATTAATATGCATTGCATTTAGGTTTGGGTTTTACACTTTTAGGATTAATTAGTTAATTATTCATTTTATTAAATTTGAAAATCACAAAAATTGGTTCACTTTTACATTAGCCTTTTAAATTGTAGATTAGTAATTTTTCTCTTTCAATCTAGGATTGATTAATTTTTATAAATATTATAGTTAGACAATTAGTTTAATGTTACTATTTAGATTAATTTGAGAATTTAATTTAGGATTTTTAATTAATAAAAAGAAAAAAAGGAAAAGATATTAAGGAGGAAAAGGGAGCCTATTATTAAAAAAAGAAAATTGGGCCAATTTCATTTTTCTAAAGCCCAAATCTCTCAATGCCCCACCCCCTCTTCACTTAAACCCGCCCCTCTCCATTCCACAACCCACGACCCGTTACCCACTCATTCCACTTATAACACAAAAACAAAGATAACCCTAAATCCAAAGACCCAAACGGCGGAAAACACTATTCTTCTTCTCCAAAGCCGAATCCATTCCCAAAACTAGCCAAATTTCAGGCGAGCGAAACCCAAACTCACACCTCGCGCTTCCCCTTCTCTCCTCCTACCATATTACAACCGTTTCTGACAGATTCCCTTTCCCTCACATGCTTCTTCGATTTATCTCAGATTTTTTCACTCTTTAGATGAAAATAAGGAAAAATGGGGAGCGTTAGATTGGATTTGAGCTAATCTACTCCCTCCATTTATCCCTCTTTCATCAGAAACGGGGTAAAAAATCAGTTTGGGAGAGGATTTTTTGTTTTGGGAATTTTCTTGAAGAGGAAGGAAGAAGGTTCGAGAAGATACGAAAGTCTATATAAGGTGAAGACCTTTTCTTGTGTAGGGGGATTGTTTTTTTGGGGAAAGAATTGGTCAGAGAGAATTTTCGAGAGAAAGTTTGATAAATATTAAGGTTCTTCTTAATCTTCTTTCATATTCTTTTTCAGTCCAGAAAACGCTAAACAAAAAAATGATTCTATTTCATTTTTGATTAATTGCTAACGTGAGATTTTAGGTTGGTTTAAGTGACAATTACAAAAAATATCGTTTCTTCATTTTTTTCATTTCGGTTCTGGTGGTCAAAATCACGGGAGTTGCTTGAGGTGCTCAAGTTCGAGTTTCGTCGTCGAGTTCATCTTGATCGAAGCTGTGGTTTCTCTGTTATCTGTTGGTGTAACTGTTGAAATCTCCTTGTCATTAGGATTTGTTTGTTCAGGTTCATCCCTTCCATCTCCTATTTACTTGTTGTTTATGGTGAATAGAATCCTTGAAAAAAGCTATTTAAAGTGAGATTACTGTTACACTTAGTTGCTTAACCTGATGGGCCAGTCCATGAGATTTTTAAGATAATGGAAAATCAGTTTTAACTTATTCTTGTCATGGTGTGGTTCATTTTAATTTGTTACGCATTCGTAAATCTGAGGCTATAAGTTCATTTCAAATTGTTTAGCCTCTACTGATTTGGCTATGAGTTCTTTGTTGTTTGCTGGTAATCGTTTTTAGACTTTTATGCATATTAGAAGATTCAAATGATCCATTCTGCATTGGATTGTTTTCGTTGGCTATTAGGCTTGTATTGACGCAAATAATTTTGTTGGCAGTAGTTGATTTTTTCATTGGATATTAAGTTTGGATGATTTGTTTTTAGTGTAATGGGCAGTAAGGAGATTCACAACTCCATCTCCATATCTTCATGACTTTGTTTCACCTCTGAGAATAACTACACTACTATACTTCATAAAACAATTTGTCACGTTGCGTTATTTGTGTTTTTCAAGAGCACAAAGGGCGAGTAAGGGTATTAACTAATAAAGTGTATGAAAATACACGCGCAATAAAGAAAGAGGAAATTGATTGTCTTATGAAACCTGCACTTGAAGAGTTGAATAATAGTTAGGCTAGAGGATTAACAGTGGTGGTGTACCGTTTTGCCAATTATTTTGGACTCCTGTTTCCAAATTCTCTCTGTTTTCGATAATCCTGGTATGACATTCTGTCTATTTCTGCTAAAACTGTAATTTGCTCGAATAAAATGTATACAAAACATAAAATATGATATAGTTGAGTTATATTATACAACGTAAGTCTTGGTTTTGTCTTTCCACCAAATTCTTAGTTAGTTGCTTACGAAGTCTTGGGAATATCGATTGAAATCAAAAAATGTAAACGGGCTGCTGAGATTCTAGTGTATTGATCGCAATTTGTGTTTGGAATATTTTGGTTGGCATATAGTATAAGTTATGGATATTTCGCTTGTCCTGCACCTAATGGTCCCTGATCATACACCTTTTGTCCCTGCTCAATGCTTTGCCCCAAATTTTAAAAAAGAGGTCCATGAAAGACTTGTTCTTGTGGCGGTAGGTTTTGGAACTGAGTAGTGTCTTTATAGTGAATTTTGACTTAGTTTAAATACGAATACCCGTAGTTCGCTTAAAATTGAGTACAAATCCCTTGAAATAGATTGAGGTGTGCCACCTAATTAAATCGCTCATGGCCCTCATATTTTAACTAGCCATTTAAAATGAATCTTGCAGTTTGCTTTAGGCACGTAATTAAACTATCATAACTACGGGTACGGTTTCCGTGACGTGGTTGTGGTACTTGTTTTAAATTAAATAAATAGGAATATCCTTAGTTTGCTTTCAAAGGTATATGTATAAACCTTTTCTTTAAAATAATTTGAGGTGCGCCATACATAAATAAAATTCATGACACATGGCCCTCACAAAGTTAGTTTAGAAAAATGCTTTGAACTTTCGTAGTTGTCATAGGCGCGTTAATTAATTGGTTGTCATGGCTACGGGTACGGTTCCCGTAACGTGGTCGTGACACTTAATTTCTAAAATCTGGGGGTACATTTATGTGACCCGGCCACAATTTAATCTTGTTGATGAAATAAACATGTTGTAGATCGTGGGTACGGTTCCCGTGACATGATCCGCAATATGTAACACTAATTTATTAAAAGTGGTTTAAAAAGAATAAAATGCACGTAGGTTTAAAACATGTAATTAATTAAATAAATAGGCCAATAATAATAGTTGAGCGACCGTGTTAAAACCACGGAACCCGGAAATGCCTAAAACCTTCTCCCGGGTTAACAGAATTCCTTACCCGGATTTCTGTGTTCGCGAACTGAAAAACAGAGTCAATCTTTCCTCGATTCGGGATTTTAAACCGGTGACTTGGGACACCATAACTTATCCCAAGTGGCGACTCTGAATTTATAAATAAATAATCTTATTTCGATTGTCTTAAATTGGGAAAAACTCCCTTTATACCCTTTGCAGGGGTAGTGAAAAAGGAGGTGTGACACCTGATTGAGAAGGTAAGGACTTTTTAGGTTAAAAATGAGAGATTACGTGTAGTGACTAACGACTCAACCTCGCAGGTCCAAGAGAAGATAGACCTAATTGACTAGCTCTGGGACGAGATGAACGAGCTACACTTCAGCCGAGACGCTAATGAGCAGGATATACTGTCTTGGAAAAGGAGGCTATAAAAGCGGAGATGGTGTCGGCCAAGGACCAGCTCTAGATGGCAAAGGATACGGCCAACAAATGATCTCGACTAAATGACGAACTTCGGGCACAACTGGATTTAGTTTTCTCGAAACGAGATGACCTTAGTCGGGAATACATTGCACTGAAGTCCAAGTTAGAGGCAACCTCGATTGATTCCACTGAGGTCGAAGAAATACGGGCCCAATACAAAACTGATATGGAGATAGTCGAGACTCGTTTAATAACGAAGGCCGAGTATGTAAAGTGGTTTCCCTGGAGGGAGACCCTCGAGGAGATTCATGCTTGTGAATTTGATCTATCGGCCGAGATCGAAAAGGCCAAGAGGCTTGAGGCCGAAGAAAAAGAAATTTATGATCCCGAAGGTTCTGGTGCCGAGTTGAGTTTCGGTGAAGATTAGGCGGAGATACCATAGCTCCTTTTTTGTTTCACTTTGTATATTTTCTTTTTTGTTTATTTAGAGGTCATTTTATTGTGCTTTTGATAGTATTTTTTGGAATATATACAAAAAATTCCTTCGAAAACATCGTGTCTTTTTATTTTTTAGCATTTATTTGCAATTATTTTATTTGTGGATCGTCCTTAATGCCTTAGCATGGAATTATACATAACATGGAGCATCCGTTCTCTAAAATCCGGAATGAGGCCCGATTTCAATAGTAACTCTGAGTTGTTCGTGGCTTCAAAAATTTCAATATAAATGAAGGCTTTTAAGACACTTGAGTGTTTTAGTCATACACGACGGTGTTTAGCCGGTGGTAACCCTTTGACAGGTTTTAATCGTACGTAAGGGCCTTGCTTTCTGAGTACGGACTCGGACGTCTCCGAGCCATTTTAGGTTGGCTGTAGCCTTTCATGTTCAGGCCCTGCCTAATAGGCTCAGTGCCTATGAGATTCGATAGCTTGAGCCATCTTATTTTTTATCGGATGACAATCTTTGAGTACGTAGCCTGTGGGCTCTAAGATTCAGGATCCGTTGTCCATTCTAAGTAATTCAATAGATGCATCGGCGGTGCAAAATGTGTAATGATAAAGTATAAGAAAAGCAAAAATATCTTTAATTGCTTCTTATGTAGAGTACATAATCGGAGGCGCATAAGCCTTGTGCCATTGCAAGAGTGGGCTACATGGGTACAGTTTGTTTGACTATTTGACCCTTACTGCGAATCCTAACTACCAAGCCTTGGCTTTTAATATTAAGTAATACCACCTTCTAAAGATCCTAACCTGGGGGTAATGGCCCCCGATATTTGAGGCCGAACTTGTGAGGGCTCGAATACTGTTGGTTAGGTGCAAGTGATCAGCAACTTCGGCTTTAGGTCGACCTTCTAAACTAAAGTAGCATGTTTTATTGTTGTCTCGTTAAAAACCTTGCCGTAAAATCAACTTCGGAAAAAAATCGGTTCAAGGAAAAATAGTACAACACGTGCTTTTAGACCTAGTAGTCACATCTGCCATCGGTCGAGTGCCTACATAAGTTAGTCCATGATATAACGAATTTAAAAAGGAAATCGTGCTCATACCTTAGCAGTAGTACACGTTCCAATCGTTCAGTAGGTGTACACCGTTTCCCGACTCGAGTTTATATGAAACTTTCCCGGTTATTCCGGCAACTCTATACAGTCCTTCCAAATTTGGGACTAGTGTCCCGTCGTTTGGGTTCTTGGTGTGTAGCGTTACTTTCCTTAACACCAAGTCCCCGACTTAAATGTCGAAGGTTAGATCTTCGGTTGTAGTACCTTCCTACTTGCTACTTTTGTGCAGCCAACCAAAATAGGGCGACTTCCCGCCTTTCATCCAATAAGTCCATACTCGTGGTCATTGCCTCACCATTTGACATTTCGGTAGCATATTGGAACCTGAGGCTCGATTCCCCCACCTGGACCGGAATCAAGGCTTATGAGTCGTAGACTAGAGAGAACGGGGTTGCTCCGGTACTCGACTTCGAGGTCTTTCGATATGCCCACAAGCCTTCAGGCGATATTTCCGTCCACTTTTCTTTCTAATGGGTCAATCTCTTTTTCAAGTTTTGGAGTATAGTTTTGTTCATCAATTCTGCTTGTCCGTTCCCACTAGGGTGGTAAGGTGTTGATAATATCTTTTTAATTTTATGGTCTTCGAAAAACTTACTTACCTTGCTACCGACAAATTATTTTCTGTTGTCCCAAATGATCTCGACCGGTATCCCAAATCGACATATTATGTGATCCCAGATAAAATCGATGAGCTCTTTCTCCCTGACCTTCTTGAACGCATGAGCTTCATCACACTTAGAAACGTAATCGATAATGAGTAATATGTACTGGGATTTACCGAGTTTTCAAGGTAGGGGACCGACGATGTTCATCCCCCATTTCATAAACATCCATGGCAACAGGACTAGGTGAAATTCCTCTCTCGGTTGATAAATCATTGGGGCGTGTCTATGTCACTCACCGCATTTCCATACGAAGTCTTTTGAATCTTTCTCCATTTTATTCTAGTAGTAACCGCCTCTGATTAACTTCCGAACTAGGGATTATACCCCCGAGTGGTTCCCACAAGTGCCCTCTGGACATCTCTAATAGCGTATTTAGTCTCTCTTGGGCCCAAACACCTGGCTAGTGGGCCAAAAAAGGATTTTTTGAACAATTTCCCCTCAGCTAAGCTGAACATGATAGCTTTAGTGCGTAGGGCCTTTGATTCCTTAGGATCCGATGGAAATTTTCCTGTCTTCAGGTAGTCTATGTTTTTGTTTCTCCAATCCCAAGTCAAACTTGTCAAGTTTACCTCAGCGTGACCTTCTTCTACCATCGAGTTAATCAATTGTACAAGGGCCCCCGAGTCACATTCATTGGAGTCAACAAATGACCCCAAGTTGGCCAGTGCATTGGCCTCACTATTTTGATCCCGATACACGTGCTATAGAGCCCATTCCTTGAATTGGTGTAAGGTCACCTGCAATATGTCCAAGTACCCCGCATTCGTTCCTTAGTTACTGTTAGAAACTAAGCGTCCACCAGACTGTATAGAGAACCGGGTTCTCGATATGTTTCCACTGAAAATACTAATGAACCAAACTGTATAGCGATCTGGTCTTATATCAGTTCCCACAGTGCTAACTACTGAACAAGTATGTAAATGAGACACAGGATAAGTTCCTATTGTATAGAGAACTAGATTCTCTATAAGTTCCCACTGTAAGCAATAGACTATAAAACTAGCCAGTATAAGGAATCAGGTTCTCTAATTGTTCCCACAGTAGCTCAGCGGTAAATAAAGAACACAAAAGATTTTTACGTGGAAAAATCCCAACTCAAGGAAATAAAAACCACGACATACACTTGTAGGCTTTCAATTTCACTAACTTGTAAACACTTATTACAAGCCACTTTGTAATAACTCTATTACAAAGGATTTAACTCAACTAACTTGTGGTACTCTCACCACAAGCCACTTTGTGACTCTCTAGTTACAAAGACTTTGACTAACTTGTGATACTCTCACCACAAGCCACTTTGTCACTCTCTAGTGACAAAGACTTTAATCACTCTAACTTGTAATAACACTTTTACAAGCTACTTTGTAATAACTCTATTACAAAGGCTTCACAACTCGACTAACTCTACCCAAGACACAAACTTAGAGGGTTTGTGATTTTGGATTTCCTAAAACACGGCTTCTAAGAAAGAAATATAGGAGTTACAATGAAGAACAATTAACAAAGACTCAACAAACTTAAGGACTTAAGATATCTTCAATCTCGAATCCGGTCCTTGAGGTTGCAGCAGCTTTGTTCTTGAGAGAGGTTGTTGCTAGCACTTGAGAGAATATTTCCTTTTCTGATTTTGCAAGTGCTAGAAGAATGTCTTGTGCCTTGCACCAGGTTTATACTACAAAAGACATCACCTTAGTGATGTCAAATCTTGGTTAGTACATGCCTCTTCTCAATGGGAAGTGACTGTTGCACTGTTGCGTGTACAGTTGCAGGCAGTCACTTTCTGCAGTTGCATTCCAGCTGTACAGTTGACTTATACTTCTATCAGGGGAACACCAAGGGATCAGGTCCCTAATCTGGTTCTTCTGAGTCTAAAGGAACACTGCCCAGATTATCTTGAGTCGATTAACTTGAATGATTGTACCAGGCATGCTTCAGGTCCTTCATCTGGTTCTCTCATGAAGTAAGTTATTTTACCTTCCTTGATTGTATTTCTATGTGTGTGACATCACTTACAATGATGTAAGCAAGGTAGGTAAAAATCCTTCCACAGAAAGTTGACTGTTGCACTGTTCCTGTTTAATAGTGTGTGCAGGCAGCAACTTTTCTGCTGGAGAGTTGACTTCATACAGTCTTTTTGGTGACTAGTAGGGACCTGTTTCCTCAGCTATTCCTTCCACTCTGAAGAGTTTAATTACATCCCACGCTGGATCCTAACCTGGAACTTTGTGATCTCAAGGTCTTGTAAATGTGTAACAGGTTCTTTATCTGGTTCTGGATGGTAAGTTTGTTAGATCATCAAAACATAGAGTAAAGTACTTATTCCCAAGGTACTTGTAACCTATCAATTTCCCCCTTTTTGATGACAACAAACGTAGAATTGATATTCCCCCTAAGAACCAGATCTCCATATTGTTCCCCCTACGAATCAGCCATATTCCCCATGAGAACCGAACCTAAGAAGCTGATCACAACTGGTTCCTCAAGACTGTTTGGCAAATCATCAAAACTCAAAGTTCCATAACTTATCAATTTCCCTTTTTTAATGAATGACAAACCTAGAATTATTCCCCCTGAGAATCAGATTCCTTACACGCATTGATCACGTCTGATCCATACCTAGTTCGTTGAGAACGTTTGTCATCATCAAAACATGACATAGTGTAACTTAGAGCAATTTCCCCCTTTTTGATGATGAAAAACCCAAAATTAATATTCCTCTTGAGAACCAGATTCCTCACATGTTTCACTGCGGATCAGACCTGTAATCAACATATTATCAGCAACATTCCCCCTGCGAAGCAGAGTTATCTTTCATGCACAACACAACATATCAATTCGATTTTGTTCCTCCCCCATGTTGACACCTCTATAACTTTCCCCTTTTGGCATCATCAAAAAGAATAACAGAAGAGACACAGCCAAAAAGAAGTTCAGCAACAATAACTCATGGCACTTGGGCAACATAACATAAACAATAACAAGAACAACAAGTGAATGTCATTGCACAAAATAGAGTGATTTCCCATAGTAGAGTGATTATAGTAAAAGCACAGTATTTCAACAATACATAATATGACAATTTAAACAACTGAAGTACCAATGTCATCAAATATAGGGATCAAATGAGGATAAGAATTCAAGGGAATTTGGAAGGAGTGAAAGACATGGATCACTGGGCAGGAGGAAAAGTAAGGGGCTAAGGCCTTGATGAGCTTGTCCATTTGTTCATTTACTCTCCTTTGATCAATGATCATCGGCTCTCTCAGTTCCTCCACCTGTTCCGTCAATATTTTATTCTCACCCTTCAACTTAGAATTCTATTCTACCAAGAGTCCTCAAGGACCAGGTTCTCAACCTATCTGAGTAGGCTGAACCATCAATCAGATCACCAAGAATCTCCCCAAGCTTCGTCTCATCAAGAATAGACTTAGTCCCATGCACATATAGCATCATAGAATCACGTAAAACATAGAAGTTTTTACTTCTTCTTTAGAAACATCGGGACTTGGAGGAACAAAGAGGTGATTCTATTTTTGGAACTCAACAATGCCAAGAAGTTCCTCCATTTTTTAGCAATATCAGAGTCAACACTCTGCCTTACAGTACTTTTGAGACTTTAACGTCTTCTCCCTCCAAACCTAATGGCTCAATCTTTTGCTTTTGTATGGAACCAGGTTCCTCACTTACACTACCCTTTCTATCCCTGAGCTGCCATGTCTCCTTCTTTCTCTTCTCAATTTGTTCACCCTTATTATCTGTTGCATCTTTCTCAGCCAACTTTCTTTTATCCATTTTTTAATTTATTTATTTATTTTCACAAATAGAGATTTTTCCACTTTATCCTCTCTTCCACAATTACCACATCAACAGGTTACACCACTTCATCATCAATCAGCCTGATTTTCTCAATCTTTTTTGCTGGATCAGAGGTTCATGTAAGCATAGAACCCAAAAGAAAAAAATCATCATTAGAATTAATATCCTAAGAAGGATTTTAGGGACCGGGTCCCTCATTCAGTTCCCCTCCTTTTTCAGCACATTCACCAATTCCTCCATCCTTCAAGGCTTCTACAAACCCAACAACAATTTCAGCCTCACGCTCTAGAATATTAGATCTACCCTGTTCCCATTCAGTTAAACCCTCATCAAAATCTACCAAAGACTTCTTGGGGGTTTGATTTAGATAGAGTTAGGATTTTGGAAGGTGACAGAGTTAGGTTCACTTTTGACATATTTGGGGAGAAGGATTCTTTTTTAGACAAGGTTGATTTTAGTTTTGAAGAAAAGAATCGATTTTAGTTGGGCGTAAGATAAATAAGTTCCTTTTTGGGGCAACGGGTCAATTCAGAAAAGGTATAACATTTTGGACTTCAAAAGTTAGGATGAGAGGCAGGAGAAAGACAGAAATAAATTAATGACATGACAATTCAGCAGCTTAAAAAGACATATAAGTATTGGAGAGAATACTAACTTGAGTCACAGGAACCAGGTTCCTTGACGGTTTTTGAAAATTTTGAGCAAAGACTCATAGAAGTGGAATGTCACTCTTACTTATTTTTGTCATGAAACTTCCATATGTGTATACCTGTAACAGTATAGATTTGAGTTAGATATCGCCGAAAAACACTTTTTAGCATTGTACCTTTCCTTTTTAACATAGTCAATCATCGAGGGACCAGGTCCTTAGTTTAGTTTTATCAACCCCAACTCCAGACGATTTCTTTCAAAATGTTTCCTACTCAGCGCCTTGGTGAAGATGTCTGCTACCTGGTCCTCCGTCTTCCAGAACTTCATACAAATCATAACCTTTTCAACATTATCCCTCAAAAGGTGATGTGCACGTCAATGCACTTTATCCTCTTATGTTGTACTGGGTTCAAGCTATAAATGCATCAAAATCTTCAAGATATTGCTTGATCTATAATATTTAACCACAACAAGAAGCAGCAACCTCATACTCAGCTTCAGCAATAGAAAGAGTCACACAGTTTGTTTCTTTGTACCCCATGAGATCAAGCATGAACCCCGAAAATATGTTGTTTTAGATGTGCTTTTTCTATCCAGCAGATATTCAACATAATCAATATCAGCATATCCTATTAATTCAAGGTTATCTCCTAAGGGATAGTAGAGAACTAGGTCCTGCATCCCTTTGAGACATCCTAGAGTTCTCTTGGCGGCTTTCAGATGAGATTCCTTTAGATTGGATTGAAACTCAGCACAAAGACCCACACTAAAAACAGTTTTGGTCTGCTACAGAAGTGACCCTATGATACCTCTATACATGGTCTGATTTATAGGGGAAACATGTTCATCCATCTTGGACAAGTAGCTGTGGCGATGGGAGTGTTAATGATTTTTGATGTCTTTATGTCAAATCTCTTCAGCAGCTTCTTGATGTACTTCTGTTGTCTTATCATTAGAATACATGTTCAGGATGTACATGACGTTCAAAATCTGGAGGTAGCTTTGATATAGACTTCTTTCTTGAGAAACCTATTCAGGAAGGCACTCTTCACATCCATTTGGAATAGAGTGAATTCCATATGTGAAGCAAAGGCAATGAGGAACCTAGTAGCTTCCATAAGAGCTACTGGGGAAAAAGTCTCATCATAATCGATCCCTTCCTACTGATTGTATCCTTGGACAGCAAGCCTTGCTTTGTTCCTTGTAGTATTTCCATGTTCATTCAGCTTATTCCTGAATACCCACATGGTCCCTATGATGGTTCTATCTAAGGGTTTAGGTACTAGGTGTCATACCTTGTTTCTTTCAAATTGATGTAGTTCCTCTTGCATTGCAACGGATTTCCCTACACTCTTTGTTCTGTTACTTGTGGAGTGCCTTGCACTGCATCTCCAAATCCTTCTTCAGTGGTAGTAATTGAAGTACCAGGTTCCTCTTGAGAAGTGGAAGAGGATGTTGCATTGTCTTCATCTGACTCATAATATCAGCCTTGCCATTTGAAACATCATATATTTCCCTTAGCACATGCATCACACACTTTGTGCTTCTTGAAATTTGAATTTGGCAGATCACGAACCAGGTCCTTCTTAACTAATTTGTTCGGCAACGTGAAACTTGCATGACCCAGCCTTTTGTGCCATAGCTCAGCATTATTAGTACTTAGATAGCTAAGATCCCCTTGTCACAGAGTTGGGAAATACCCAGCAAGCTATACTTCAACCTCTTCACGAAGTACGTATTTTCAATAGAGTGGGAAAAAGACTTCCCAATCCTTCCAACTCCCAGAATATATTCCTTCTTTCCATTTTCAACGGATACACTCCCTCCTTGCAGGTCCTTCAGTGAAAGGAAATCATTCGTACTTCCAGTTATGAGCTTCGAGCAGTCGCTATCCATGTACCACTGTTGACTACTCCCTTTCATTGTTCCCTGCACACTAAATCAATGATTAGACTTAGGGACTCAAGCTCGGATCAAACTTCTTTTTGCCCATGCAGGCAACACATATTTTCTTTTCAGGAAACCAGGTTTCCTCGTCAGTACGCCTCTTTTCAACAAATTTGTAAAGACTGAATTTTAACTTTAAAAGAGTCCTTGTAATGACCAGTTTGACCACAGTGAGTGCACAACCTATTATCAGCCACAGTTACATACTTCCTATGGGGATTATAGGAGGTTTTAGCCTTTTAGAACCTGATGCCTTGCCTGTTTCCACCATTACTCATGTACATAGACGTTATTACATCAGAGGACCGGGTCCATTTGAGTGACTTATCAAGATTATTTTTAACCCTTTTTAAATCCTCCTGAAGTTGCCTATTCTTTTTAAGCTCATCAACAAGATTTGTTTTAACTTTCTTAAGCTCACTCTCAAGCTCAAGTTGAGCCTTACTAGCCACTTCCTCTCCCTCAGTGTTGTCCATCCATTTTTTTGTTTGTTTTTTCAGCAAGTTATGTTCTCTAGTTACTTCTTCCACTTGTTCCCTTAAATCTACAATGGAAACTACCATATCATCCCTTTCTTGCTCAATAGCTGCAATTTTCTCTACTAGAGTATTTTTTTCTTTGGTAAGGTTCTCTATGGTTTCCTTTAAGTCAACAACCACTACCATCAAATCATCTCTAGATTGTTCAGCATCTCCTAGCTTTATGATTTAGGCATCTTTATCATTAACAAAACTATAATGTGTATCAATTAAAACATTTGCAATTGCCATCAATTTCTTCGAAGAGTAGGACTTTAGATTTCTCTGAACATCCCTAAAATTTACCTCATCATTGTCATCCTCTTCATCCTCATCAGATTGAGCTATCAATGCAAACAATGAATCATATTACTTTGCTTCATTTTCCACTATCATCATGGAGCTCCTTCCTACATCTGGTTCCTCTTCTGATTCACTGGAGGAGTCTCTCCATGTAGCAAGAGCTTGCTTCACAACATGGTCAGCTGCACTTTTTCGGCTAAAATCGTTTGTCAGGAACCGGGTTCCTTTTTGCTACTTTGTCAGAGTTGTGTTTGTAATGCTCTTATTTCAGAAGTGGGAAGTCTTTGATGAAATGCCCTGGTTTTCCGTACTTGTGGCAATAGTCATTTCCTTTGAAATTCCTACTGGAACTTCCTTTCTTTGTGATCTCACCATTTTTACGACCCATCTTCTAAAATCTTTGTGGTCTATTGGTTGATTGACTTTCCTCGAAGTTTAGTGGAGCGGCCATGTAGATCCTTTCTAGGTGTTAGCCTAATAGGAGGAACCCGTTCTGATACTAATCGATAGTTTATATGAGTCCACCAAACTATAGAGTACCAGGTCCTCTATGAGTTTCCACTGAGAATACTAATAGAACAGTAAGTAAATAAAATAAGGAGTTTTACGTAGAAAAATCCCTACCTACTGAACAAGTATATAAATGAGACACAGGATAAGTTCCTATTGTATAGAAAACCAGATCTTTATAAGTTCCCACTATAAGCAACAGACTGTAAAACCAGCCAGTATAGGGAATCAGGTTCTCTAATTATTCCCATAGTAGCTCGGCAGTAAATAAAGAACACGGAAGATTTTACGTGGAAAAATCCCAACTCAATGGAACAAAAACCACGACCTACACTTGTAGGCTTTCAACTTCACTAACTTGTAAACACATATTACAAGCCACTTTGTCATTCTCTAGTGATAAAGACTTTAATCACTCTAACTTGTAATAATACTATTACAAGCCACTTTGTAATAACTCTATTACAAAGGCTTCACAACTCGACTAACTCTATCCAAGACACAATCTTAGAGGGTTTGTGATTTTGGGTTTCCTAAAACACAACTTCTAAGAAAGCAAGATAGGAGTTACAATGAAGAACAATTAACAAAGACTCAACAAACCTAAGGACTTAAGATATCTTCAATCTTGGATCCGGTCCTTGAGGTTGCAGCAGCTTTGTTCCTGAGAGAGGTTGTTGCTAGCACTTGAGAGAATATTTCCTTTTCTGATTTTGCAAGTGTTGGGAAGAATGTCTTGTGACTTGCACCAGTTTATACTACAAAAGACATCACCAAATCTTGGTTAGTACATGCCTCTTCTTAATGGGAAGTGTCTGCTGCACTATTACGTGTATAGTTGCAAACAATCACTTTCTGCAGTTGCTTTCTAGCTGTACAGTTGACTTATACTTATGTCAGGGGAACACCAAGGGACCAGGTCCCTAATCTAGTTCTTGTGGATCTAAAGGCACACTCCCTAGATTATCTTGAGTCGATTAACTTGAATGATTGTACCGGGCATGCTTCAGGTCCTTCATCTGGTTCTCTCATGAAGTAAGTTATTTTACCTTCCTTGATTGTATTTATACGTGTGTGACGTCACTTACAATGATGTAAGCAAGGTAGGTAAAAGGCCTTCCACAGAAAGTTGACTGCTGCATTGTTCCTGTACAATAGCATGTGCAGGCAGCAACTTTCCTGTTGGAGAGTTGACTTCATACAGTCTTCTCGGGAACTGGTAGGGACCTGTTCCCTCAGCTGTTCCTTCCACTCTGAAGAGTTGAATTATATCCCATGCTGGATCTCAACCTTGAACTTTGTGATCTCAAGGTCTTGTAAATGTGTAACAGGTTCCTTATCTAGTTCTGGATGGTAAGTTTGTTAGATCATCAAAACATAAAGTAAAGTATTTATGCCCAAGGTACTTGTAACCTATCAAGTTACTTTAAACGCTCTATTAACTTAATTTACGATAAGAAGGGAGTCAGATTTAATCACATCGTTCCCAGGCTCTTAGCTAGTTTTAGATCTGCAATCATCGCCTCACACTCAGCTTCATTGTTAGTCAATTTAACAGTCCTAATAGACTGCCTAATTATATTAGCTATAGGTCGTTTTAATACGATACGGAGTGCAGACCCCTTCGCATTGGAGGCATCGTCCGCGAATAGGGTCCAGATCCCTGAGGTAATACCCGAAGTTAGTAACAACTCCTTTTCAACCTAAGGTATCAGAGCCAACGTGAAGTCGGCCACAGAGTCCGCCAAAATCTGAGATTTTATGCAATCTATGGTTTATACTTGATATCATACCTGCTAATTTCTACAGCCCATTTGGCCAGTTGCCCCGAGAACTCGGTCTTATGCATGACTTTCCTCAGTGAGTAAGAGGTCACAACGTATATGGGGTGGCATTGAAAGTATGGTTTTTAACTTCCTAGAAGTGCTTAGTAGGGCGAGCGCTAATTTTTCGAGGTGAGGATACCTTATTTCGGTATCGCCTAGGGTTCTACTAACATAATAAATAGAAAATTATGTACCTTCTTCTTCCCGAACTAGGACACCTCTTATCGCCACCTCAGAAACTGCCAAGTAGAGGTACAGTTATTCATTTGCCTTTGAAGTGTGCAGCAAAGGGGGGCTCGATAGGTATTGCTTGAGTTCTTCCAAAGCTTGTTGGCATTCCAGAGTCCAAAAGAAGTTGTTCTTATTTTTCAATAGTGAGAAGAACCGGTGACTCTTATCTAACGATCTAGAGATGAACCGGCACAATGCAACTATCCGCTCGGTTAGTCTTTTCAATGCCTTGATGTTGTCCACTACGGTGATGTCCTCTATGGCCTTTATTTTGTCCGGATTGATCTCTATTCCCCGATTGGACACTATGAATTCGAGAAACTTGCCCGAGCTAACCCCAAATGCCCACTTCGCTGGGTTTATCTTCATGTTGTACTTTCTCAATATGTCGAAGGTTTCCTGCCCATTTTTATAAATAGGCATCTACTTGCAGGGACTTAACCAATATATCGTCAATATAAACTTATATTGATTTCCCTATTTGTTCTTTGAATATCCGGTTGACTAGGCATTGGTACGTGGCATTGGCTTTTTTTAATCTACATGGCATTACATTATAGAGTATGTGCCAAACTTGGTTCTGAAAGAAGTCTTTTCTTGATCACCCGAGTCCATCCGAATTTGGTTGTACCCGGAATAGGCATCGAGAAAACTAAGTATCTCGTGTCCGGCCTTACGTCGGTCATTCGATCGATGTTAGGCAAAGGGAAAGAATCATTTAGACACGCCTTGTTTAGATCCTTATATTCTACACAATTCTACGTTTATTTCCTTTTTAGGCATGACTACTACATTTGTTAAACAATTTGGGTATTTAACTTTTCAGATATAATCTATTTCAGAAGTTTAGATACCTCACCATTGATGAATGTGTGTTTGATATCGGATTGTGCCTTCTCTTCTGCTCAACCAGATGGAACTTCGGATCCAACCTCAAATTATGAGTGGTTACCTCCGATGGAATCCCTGTCATGTCTAGATGGTACAAGGCAAAACAATCGGCGTTAGTTTTAAAAAAATCAATTAGTTTTTTCCTAAGCTCGGGGGTTAACCTCGTGCCCAGGTATACCTTTCAATATGGTAAGTGTTCGATCAATATAACTTCCTTCAACTCCTCGATCGTTGATTTGGTGGCATCAGTGTCACCAAGAGCTATGAAAGTTCTTGAGACGATGCAATTATCCTCGTCATCTGCTATGTTCTCTTTCTATTTTTCGGGCTTGGTTGAGGCCAATATCATTAATTACTATTTACTTTCTTCTTTTTTGGTGAGTACCACGCTTTTCGATGTTAAAATCGCGAGCACCGAGATTATTTCATTGACATCAAACATTTCCTTTGTGGGTGAGTGTTCTCCATAGACCATTTTGACTCTTCCCGGAGTGGGAAATTTCAGCCTGGTGTAAGGTCGAAGGCACCGCGGGTGAGTGTTCTCCGCCAATACAATTTGATCATGTAACCCCAGTTGCTCTACGACCCTCGATCTGATGATATTGGTTGAGCTACCCGGCTCAGTCAACACACGTGTAACCCAAGATTTATTGATAATCATATATATTACTAGTGCATTGTTGTGAGGTTGTACGATGCCCTCGATGTCTTCGTCACTGAATGAGATGGCTCCTTCCGGGAAGTAATCTCGGGTGCATTTTTCTCCTGTGAAAGAAACTTTGGTGCATTTTATCATTGGCCCTTGGGGGACATCAGTTCCCACAATGATCATGTTGATTACGTGCTAAGGCTCCTCTTGTTCGGCCTATTTTTTGGCGTCCCTATTTCTGAAATGGTTTTTGGCTCGCTCGCTTAGCAATTCTTGAATGTACCCATTGTTGAATAATCGAGCAACTTCTTCCCTTAACTGTCGGCAATCTTCGGTCCTATGACCGTGAGTACCGTGGTACTTACACATCAAAATAGGATCTCTCTGGAAAGGGTCGGACTACAACAGTCGAGGCTACTTAGTCTCTTTGATATGCCCTATGGCTGACACTATGCTTACAGCTTCCACGTTGAAATTATACTCTAATAATCTTGGTGCCTCCTAACTCCCGAGTGACCTGGCAAACCTGCTCTTGCTCATCAGGCCCCAGCCACTAGGTCCTCGATCATTTCTCTTTCCGTTCCTTACTAGGTGGTGCCCGAGTCTGTTTCCCTTCCGATCTGTGTTGTAGGGCTGATATCGATCTTGGACCGGCCTCAACTCTTGATAAATGGTTCTTTTAGACCTGTAATTGGTTTTGAATGGGGTAAACAGATCTTGTATTGGTCCCGAGTTGGTCGTCTTTGACCTTAATCTTCGATTGATATCTGTTGTGGGTGTCTGCCCAGGTGACCGCTGGGTATTCCACCAAGTTTTACTTTAGTTGTTGAGAGGCCATAAATCTTCGGGGGTTGAACCCTTGAGTAAATTCCTGAACGGCCCAATCATTCGCAACTGGCGGCAGATCCATCCATTCCATCCAGAACCTCGACACTAACTCCATGAGCATCTCGTTGTCCCTTCGTTTGACCTTGAAAAGGTCACACTTCTTGGTCTCAACTTTGATGGCTTTGGCATGGGCCTTGATGAAAGAATCTGCAAGTATAGAAAACAAGTCGATAGAATTCGGAGGCAATTTGTGATACCATATCATTGCTCTCTTGGACAAGGTTTCCCCGAATATTTTCAGCAACACCGACTCGATTTTGTTGTCTTCCAAGTCATTCCCTTTGATCGCGCATGTATAGGATGTTACATGCTCATTTGGATCCATGGTCCCATTATACTTGGGAATATCGGGCATTCAAAACCTCTTTGGGATTGGCTGTGGTGCCGCGCTCGGGGGGAAAAGGCTTTTGAACAAACTTTTTGGAGTCCGGTCTCTTCAATATCTTAGACGCTCCTAGGATCTGATCGACCCTAGAGTTATACGTTTCCACCTTCTTGATGTTGGCCTCAATCATTTTCTCACCTAACTCCACCCATTTTGTCAATCACCTCGGAAGTTTCCTCGGGCCTGAATTCACCCGGTTTCGCGGCAACTTGTTCATCCCTCCAAGTACTTTCCCGGGACTGCTCAGGTTCAACCCTGTTAGGGGTGTGGCTTTGGTTCTGCAACTGCGCTATCGCTAATTGTTGAGCCTGCAACATTTCGAAAATCAAGCGCAGGCTCACCCCATCACCTTCACCTTCGGGCGCCTCTCGTAGTTAGCCGGAGTCCCCTACGAATGTTGTTTTGGGGATTAGTCGGTAGTTGATGTTGATGGCCACCTGCGAGTTAACATCGACCAGGTCGGTGGCTAGGACACCATCGGCATCGATAGGAGGTACATCATTTCTAGGCATCATCTTATTATTTTCACCATGGTGGCCTGAGTCAGTCCCTATCGATAGGAGGTACATCATTCCCTATTTTTTCCTTATATCAAATAGGGAAAACTATCCAAAGTGTCAGTCCATAAATAATTTCAACCAAAACTAGTCCAAAATAAAATATCTACGAGAAATAGCCCAAATGTCATTTTGTAACACAAGTCTATTTTGCTAAAACACAAACCAAACTTTTTGAGGCACTAAACTTGAGCAATATTGTAATATTTTAATTCCTTTAAGTTGAAGTTCAGAGAATCGAGCACTTTAATGAAATCACTATTAAATGTTAGTTTGTTTGATTGGGTCAAATGATTAAACTGAAAACTTCATGGACAACTATTGAAGCTCTCTAAAGCTTGAATTCAAAAATTTGGCTTTTAAAATTAGACTTATTTCAGGTGGGGTGCTATTGGAATAGATTTGGTACATCTTAAGTAGTGTAAATCTCAATTTCAGGACTATTTTGGTGGAGATTTTAGGTGGTTTGAATTGAACTTTAAGCCAAATACGAAGTACACAAGATGAACATGAAAGAAAATGATATGTATATCTCACTGTGTATCTCCCATGTATCTTTTGTGTCACTTGTGTATCAAATATATATCTCTTATATATCCATGTATATATGTGCATGAGATATATGTTTGATTCATATGCAGAGAAATTTCGTAGAGAAATTTTAAACTCGATTTCAACTACGAATTTTGACTTAAAACTAGTCCAAATCACCTATAATCTTTCTCAAATTTTGTATATTGACTCATCTATATGTTTTTAATGAATTTCAATTATGCCCATTAAAAAAAGTCCTTTTTTGCTTAGGCTTTTGGAAAGTCGTATTTTTTGTTCTTTGTGTTTCCTCACCTTGTTGCTACCTCATCTATACAATTTCCTTTCCGTCTTGCATCTAATGATGTTGGTCACGCTTAAAAATATGGAAAAAGATCTTTACGTGTGATTCTCGGCAGCAAAAAATCCTTATTTGTATGGGATTTTCAATTTTGTATGTGTTTTACTAGTTTTGCTAAGTCTGTGATTAATGATTAAAAGTTGATAAATTTGGGCTTATTTTGGATATTTCCGTAAGATTCTCTACTAAATAAGGAACTGTACTACAGTGTCATATTGAATAGTAATATTAATAAGCAAACTATTGTTGTAAAGTCCTGCATGTCACTTTGTTAATTAACATGATTAGAGAGCCATATGCACGCCTTCATCTTCGTTCAATCCTCTAACTAACTTCAAAAATCTCCTCCTAATTGATCCGAACATCTCTCACTGACTTTTCGTCCTCCTAATTTTGCTGCTTCACCTGAAAATTAATCACAATGATCACCAGAAACTGAAAACAACCTCAATTACTCATGTTAATTAATTAAAACTCCATAATAATTAATAATGACTTCTGCTTCCTCTCAACGTAGCCATCGCAAATCCATCACTTGGTTCTTCTTTTTTTTATTAATCATTTATCTTCTTTACTCTTCAAAGCTCATTCTTAATAAAGATGATTCTTCAGATTGTGTTAATACTTCCTCTTCCTCTAACATTTCAACCACTGAAGCTTTTTCCACGAACTCATCTTCACTCACTTTTCAAGAACGACAAGAAAGAACCAAAGAATATGTTCGAGCAAAGGAGCCAGAAACTGAGCTCAAACATATTGTATTTGGAATAGCTGCATCATCAAATTTATGGGATAAAAGGAAAGAGTATATAAAATTATGGTGGAGACCAGGTGAAACAAGAGGTGTTGTTTGGTTAGATAAAAATGTGAAAACTAACAGAAATGAAGCTCTTCCTGATATTAAGATTTCAGGTAGCATTTTTTTTTCTTTTGGAAATTGACATTACTTTTTTTTTTTACACCATTTTAAACGTGTTACAACAGTAAAGTTGTCTCTGTGTGATCTATACGTGTTCAAGCCGTAGAAGCTGCCACTAATACTTGCATTAGATAGGTTGTCTACATCACATGATCTTGCATGAACACAGAATGTCTTGTGCACTGGGCTGCCCATTTGAAATGTGTTACAAGAAATAAGGAAATACTAAGTGTAGAGGTAGAGGCGGATCTAGGGTTTGAATTTGATGAGTTTAATTGTTGTTGTTGAATAGAAGTATTGATCGTCAAGGTATGATTTTTTTTCTTTGTTTTCCGATTTCAGGTGACACATGAAAATTTCTATACACGAATCGACAAGGGAAAAGATCAGCATTGAGGATTTCCAGGGTAGTTTCAGAGACACTAAGGTTGGGTTTGAAAGATGTGAGATGGTTTGTAATGGGAGATGATGACACAGTTTTTATTGTAGAAAATGTGGTTAGAGTTTTATCAAAGTATGATCATAACCAATATTATTACATTGGTAGCTCTTCAGAAAGTCATGTCCAGAATATATTTTTCTCATATGCTATGGCTTATGGGGGTGGTGGATTTGCTATTAGTTATCCATTGGCAAAAGAGTTAGAAAAAATGCAAGATCGTTGTATTCAGAAATATCCTGGATTATATGGTAGTGATGATAGAATTCAAGCTTGTATGGCTGAACTTGGAGTACCCCTTACCAAAGAACGTGGATTTCATCAGGTAAACTTCAAACCAAACCTCTTTGCTTATGCTTTTACCATTGATCTTGATATATACCCCTAAGAGTACGGCCGTTCCTCGGACCCTACATGAATACGGGATGCTTTGTGCATCAGATTGCCCTTTTTTTACTCTTGTTTTAGTGGATATGTAAAAGTTCGGTTACTTTAAAATGACATAAGAGTTTTGTGACTTCACTGTTATAGTGGGTAAAATTCAGCGCCCATGCATGATTTTAACACTTGACCCCTCGATCGTAAACTCCCAATTAAAAGTTCTTATACCTTTTGATTGTATATTGAATTTTAACTTTTTATGTACACTAAACATTGGCTGAAATTGATATCTTTTTGTTTGTGCTAGTATAGTATGATGTGTATGGGAACTTACTAGGCCTATTGGGAGCACATCCAGTATCACCATTAGTATCACTTCACCATCTTGATGTGGTTGATCCAATATTCCCAGGAATGAGCAGAGTTTCCGGCCTCCAACGCCTATTTGAATCTGCAAAACTCGACTCAGCTAGCCTAATGCAACAGTCAATCTGCTACGACAAAGAAAGATATTGGTCAATCTCAGTATCATGGGGCTATGTGGTTCAGATCATTAGGGGTAATATTTCCCCTAGAGAACTTGAAATGCCCACAAGAACATTTCTCAATTGGTACAGAAGAGCTGATTATACTGCTTATGCATTCAACACTAGGCCTGTTGCAAAGCATCCTTGCCAGAAGCCTTTTGTGTATTACATGAACACAGCTAAATATGATCGAACGAGGAAGCAAATAGTTGGGATTTATTATCGACATAGAGAGCCTTCACCTTATTGCAGATGGAAAGTTGAGTCACCTGAGAATATCAACAACATTGTTCTGTTGAAAAGACCAGATAGCAACCGATGGCAGAAGGTACATTTTAGGCACTTCTACGTTAACCTTTTCTTTCTTAACGCTCTTTGCGCTGGTGTCTGGACCAGTTTGTCTGCACCTCGACTGTTCCACATTCTTTATAATACTCGTTATAGTGCCTTTGTCTGAGTGGATTTTCATTTTTCTGCTGCAGTCTCCAAGGAGGGAGTGTTGTGGTGTTCTACCATCAAACAACTCGAAAACAAATTTGTACATGTGGGTAGGCAGTTGCAGAGATGGTGAAATCAGTGAATTGTAGCTGTTGGAGAAAGAGGCTTTAGTTCTGTTGGCCAACTCCAATTTTCTAGTTTATCTTTAGTCTTATTTTTAGGCCATAAGCTCTGGACTGGAAAGGAAGAGACTATTCTGCATCAACAGAGAAGATTCAGAAATTTGCAGCTCAATGATACCAGAAAGTATGGACATAGAAGCTACAGAAACATTGGAAGTAAAATGAATTTGCAGTACCTGAATTTTTCAATTTTTTTCCTGTGTAAACGTGACACGAATTTGACCCTTGTAGCTTTTTTTACAAGTCAAATTTGTTACCAACCGCATGAGAAGTTATAAATAGGACTTTCAATCTCCGGGAATACTAATCTAAGTATGTTCAGCAAAATGGTGTTGAAATTCTTGAAACCTAAATCATTCAGACTAGAACATAAATTTCTTCGTCGTTTTTGTTGCCTTTTTTTTAAAGAGTTTGAGTCATATATATATTGTTGGTATACAAAAACTTACACTATCAGGTCACCCAAAGGATATCTATAGATAAGTCTCCTTAAAATATCTATTGTAATCTTAAAAATAAGATAGGCTAACTGATACAACAGGTAAAGGTGAAATGATGATGTAAAAATTTCTTACATTGATAGTGTATATAACTTAAACCCTTCTTTTAATTAGGTATCCGAGACCGACTAATCCAGTATATAATCATATATGTCCATTATTGACTGATAATAGTGCAGTGATTGGTAGATACTTAGGAAAGCCGATAACCCCAGTTTCAGCCAGCAACTGTTGCGTCTCAATCGAATGCATAGCAGGAACTCTTCCAATATTATCTTTCTTCATTTTTGTATTTTGTCCTTTTTTTTTCAGGGTAAGTCAACAGCATCAGAATCTAAAGAAATTCACACAGTTAAACAGCATCAATTTTCTTACTGAGGCAGAACACCATATGGCAACAAAGGGATCATTTGGAAGTCCAAAGATAACTTTTTTATTGCAACCGTTCTAATATACAAACTTATCGTTCCATGGTTATCGGAGGTACATATGGATAAATTACATTCCTAGAAATGATAGATAGTCTTCTAAGTGCACTTGAAGTGTCACAACTTCACCAAAGAATTAATCATAGATCAAGCTTACAATAAACAATGAAAATTTAATACACGTGAGTCTACTTAGCGAACTGGCAGGATGCTGTTCAGTACAGTAATGAGTACACTCTGTAATGTCTTCGAGGCAGTAAACAAGGAAGCCCACTGCTATGAAATGGAGGAGACATCGTCTGCATGGAGTTATCTGGTAGACATTGATAGTATGGATAAGAATATGGACGTTGAGAGATTCAATGTCAAGGTATACAAACCAACATGATCATAGGGCTAAAGAAACCAAAGAAAACATTCTTATTAATGTTAGATAAGTAGTTTGTCAACAGAGGGAATTCTTTCCCCAGAAAATTATGAGAAACATATCCAGATCAGAAACTAATATGTGAATCAAGGACATGATAAACCAATTCATTATTCCAGAAAAAAACACATACATGAAGTATATGTGTAAAATATAAACCGCAATGTGAGGTCAACAGGTCAAGTACAATTCAGCATGAAAACGTAATCTACAGTTATGAGTTCAAATATTTTCAAGTGACTTCGGAATGCTTACTGATAGCCAAAACTGTGTCCTAATCACGAAATGGAGTGAGATCAATTTTGAATTGCTGCTTCCCCTTGCTAACTCTCTGTAAGAAATGTGATATTAGGAAAAGAAAAGAAGAATTGTGAAGTTCTAAGGAGAAAAGGACACAGAAATATGCAAGGAATGACGCAAAGCATAAGCTAAATGGGAAACATATACCATTAAGTAACAGTCTTTCTTCGCATTTACTAACATCTATTTGTTGTTTAATGCAGTAACATGTTCTCTGTAGAATCTAGAAGTTGAAATAAAGGCAGTTTTTACTCAGGCTGTCATGTTACTTATCCAGCTTGGAACAGATCAAAGACAGAACGTAGCTCAATGCCAAAAGAAACACAAATGATATTACACTTCCACATCAAGACCAAGGGCAAATGTAATAGCTGAACAAAAGAACATTCATAATGATAATGATGTTTAAGACTTAATTCAGGCTCTTTATCTAGGGAGGAAGAAGTAAATAAACAGTAACTATTCAATCAAACAGCTGCAAATATATCTTCCCACGGTTGATCAGTTATATCTGACAATAAACTTTAGGAAACGAATAAAAATTTCAGTAACCTTTTAATGTAATTTTTTACCTAAAGCTGACACCTCAATTATCATGTTTTGCCCCACAATTAAGTTCATGTATCGGCTTTAAATTGTACGCAACAATAAAATTATGGATGAAAATCATGAAATATACATCTTATTTTTGTCAAATTTTATCCACATATTAGAAATAAATAAAATAGCTCAAATCAGATCCAAGATGACGGATCATGCTGGTTCACAGTAAAATTCCCATCAAGATCTAATCATACAGCAATAAAAAATGTAGAATAACTCTTTGTGAAAGCCAATGACAGATCTTTATGCACCCTACACTAATGTCACGTGTCTTGGATATACCAAAGAACCTTAATGATATCCTTCTATCTTCTATATGTGCTAATTGAAAAATTAGCTACATTCACTTATGCAACAAAAGGAGGTCTAATAAACAATTCATGCTAAAGAGAAATTAAGTAACTTACACCAATCGTGACAAGCTCTTCTAGTAGTTCCTCCAGATGGCGCAGAGGCTATGTCAATACGAAGATGAAAACGTTGATCAATTAACAGCTAAAATCAGAATTACACTGTAAATAAAGTTTCATTTTAGAGAACAGGACATCTCAAAAGTCTCAACAGTATATATTGTTTGTTTGCCTGTAACTCACCCACTGTGTTGGACCGTCAACTGGAGCATTCAGGGGATCATTGTGCACCTAACAAAAAAATTTCTCTGGTTCAGTTGAGCAGAAAACTAAAGCAAGTTTTGATAAACATCAAGAAGTTCAGGAATCACTAGAAAGGCTTAAAGTTTCCCTTTTAAAGGAATTCACAGCAAAAGTAATTCACTTCATTTTCATTCCAACTCTCAAATTCCTTTTACCCTTGTCCTCTTAAAAAAGGAGTACACATAGTTGTTTTAAACAAGGGGCATATACAGAAAGCAAATCACAAACTTTACGAATCACACAGATGCCCTTTATACCTCCATAAAAATTCCATCTACTCCCACAGCAACAGCTGTCCTGGCAATACAAGGAATTAATTCGCGAAGACCGCCACTGGCAACACCACCACCTTCCAGCTGTGCAAGAATCAGAACTTCAAGTCATTGACACAGAATAAAATTTTAACATTTGATCCTAAGGAATGGTATGATTATGCAATTTAACTCATGATCTTAGAACATTGATTTGGTTTCTTGATACCATTAAAGTAAATTATTAACAATTGATTCTGAAGCTTGAAAGGTTCAAGCAGCACAAAGTAAAGACAATGACATAAAAGAAAGAAGAGAAGAAAGGCAATCAAGGGGTCAAATCTGTACACAGAGGAGTCTAACATGATGTGGACGAAGGGGTTTCTGCTATTGAAACCTAAAGCTTCAAATTATATAAATGCAAAGGGTCATAGTAGTTGTCTCAGACTTAGACTTCGGTAGACCTAAATGTTTCCAAACTTGCAACCGAAGAGCCAGCAAACAATTCTCAGGTTTACTAGTAAAACTAAAAACACCCATCTGCGCTTGAACATTAGTGCAAGTCCCCATTTTGGAGTGGAGGAAGTATTTTAATTTTTTTTGGATAAAGGTGGAAGAACAGAAAAATATATCAAATATGCAAGGTATGCTACAAAATGACGAACCATGTAATATGCAATATGCAGTCAATCACCCTTTTTGGCTGTGAAACTGTTTTTCCCAAGAGTTTTTTAATGACGAAAAGAAAACAAGTGGGTATACCCTGAACAGAAGAACAGACACTGCAAAATTGATTCGACTATATCTCATTTGGCCCACAGATGCTATAGCATTGAATACAAGCTTGAAGCAAAAACAGGTTCACCTCAATTAACAGAATTAGTATGTAATGAATAGATTCCTCCACAAAATGTGTATATACAGAAGTAGAGAATCGTACACTACTACATAATTCTCTAAAAGAGCACTCAGGCGTTAATGCTAACTGAGACATCATATGTGCTACAAAATCACACATATTTTTAATTTCACTAAATTGTACAAGGGAGGTTTCTACTTCGTTAAACACTCTTCTATTCCATTCTTTCCATTTGTCGGCATGAGCATTAGAGGAGCTTTACATGCTCTTCTTTCCTGCCTCTTCCTTCTGAGTTTCAATATTTCATATGGTTACTAGATTTACCCATTTGACTCCAAAAATAGACTAACCAAACACCATAGCCTATGGTGTTTGGTTCAAACAATGTGTAACGCTCCTTATATTAATAAAAGTTTCGAGACATGCTAATTATATAATTAAATTATTATTTTTTTTTCTTGCCTATAGTGAAAATATATATATGTTGTGTATGCATGTATACACACACACTTAAATAATTGGATATACAATTAGAAAAATATTAATAATTTTAATATTATTATTTATTAAAAGTGGGTATCATTAATTATTAGTTAAGTTAAAAAAGACTTAAAATTGGGCTTAAAGCCCATAGAATAGGTTGGACGTAAGATAAGGAAAAAGGCTTAAAGCCTGGCACGAAAAGGGGGCAAAGGAAGTGGGTTTCAAAGAAATACAAAGCAACAATTCAATAATTAGAGTAAGGGCAGAGACGAAGCAATAAGTTCCAGCGACCATTCACGCAGACAATCCAATTTCTAGGGTTCTTTACAATTCATTAATTCTTGCACTCAGGTATATAAAATTTCTTATTGTCAATTACCCTACAGTAGTAATAGGTAAGAATTGAATAGTTAATTCCCTTCTTTCTCTGTATCAACAGTAAATCCCATCTTAAGGTGTGAAACTTTGAAATTAATTAAAATACACTGGTTGTTGTAGAATCAATTGTTTGACGGGTATAAATTGGACTGGGGTCTACGTATTGGCTCAAGGAGTATTGAGGTGAGTTGATATAACCCTTTACTAAAGTGGTTTAACTCACAAAAGCACGCACACAAGGTGTTTGATGAATTGCATAAAAGAGTTAATATATACTTAATGGGAGTAGTAAGTACCTATTAGCTTAGAATTATTTTCTAGCTAAAGTTTAGATGATTATTTGGATCTATGTGCATAAATTTCAGATTTTTATGTTATTCTTATATGCCATTTTCATGTTGAAAACTCATGAAGGATCAAGAACCTTTATAAATACTTTTGAATGTTTATTTCATTCTTATGGCATGCCTTACATTTAAGGATACCAGCAAATGATGGAATTAGATTGGATGAGACTGAAGAAGGAGATATAACTGCTTATGCCTTAGCGCAATCCTCCCTTATTGTGCATGTTAAGGCTAAGCAAGACGAAGATCCGTACTTATTGAAGTTAAAAGAAGGAGTCAGAAATAAAAAAAAAATCGCTGCCTTCACTCTAGGAAGTGACGGAGTTTTGAAGTTGAATGATCGGTTATGTGTGCCTGATGTAGATGGTCATAGGAAGGCCATAATGGAAGAAGCTCACAGTTCGAGATACTCTATCCATCCAGGTGCTACCAAAATGTATCTAGACTTGAAAGAGTTGTATTGGTGGAAAGGCATGAAGAAACAAGTAGCAGATCATGTGGCTAAATGTTTGAATTGCCAGCAAGTCAAAGCCGAGCATCAGAGGCCGGGTGGCCTAGCTCAAGATATAGAGATACCACAGTGGAAGTGGGAGATGATTAATATGGATTTCGTAGTAGGTCTACCTTGCACGTACCGTAAGCATGATTCAATTTGGGTTATTGTAGACCGACTAAGTCCGCGCATTTCCTACCAATAAAGACAACAGATTCCGCAGAGCAGTATGCACAGTTGTACAACAAAGAAATAGTCCGATTGCATGGTACTCCAGTTTCAATCATATCGGACAGAGGCCCTCAGTTTACGGCGCATTTTTGGCAGGCATTTCAGAAAAGATTAGGTACCAAGGTCAATTTAAGCATTGCTTTCCATCCATAGACCGATGGCCAGGCAGAAAGAACCATTCAGACTCTCGAAGATATGTTGCGTGCGTGTGTTATAGATTTTGGAGGTAATTGGGATGATCACTTGCCACTTATAGAATTTGCTTACAATAACAGCTATCAGGCCAACATTGGTATGGCTCCTTATGAAGCGTTGTATGGGCGGAGATGTAGGTCTCCAGTGGGTTGGTTTGAACCAGCAGAGGTGCCGTTGATTGGTCCAGAGTTTGTTTGTGAGGCCTTGGAGAAAGTTTAGCTAATTAGAGAAAGACTTAAAGCGGCTCAGAGTCGTCAAAAGTTTTATTCTGACAAGAGGCATCGTGAGTTAGAATTCATGGTTGGTGATAAGGTGTTTTTGAAAGTTTCACCAATGAAAGGAGTTATGAGGTTTGGTAAGAAAGGGAAACTTAGCCCTAGATTTATCAGACCTTATGAAATTCTAGAAAAGAAAGGAAACGTGGTTTATAAGCTAGCGCTAACCGTTGAGTTGTCCCCTGTTCATCCTGTCTTTCATGTGTCTATGCTTAGAAAGTACATTCATGATGAGTCGCATATAATACATGCCGATACCATAGAAATTAAAGAAGGTTTGACTTATGAAGAGGTACCTATAGAAATTCTCGATAGACAAGTAAGGAAGTTGAGGACAAAAGATATAGCATCGGTAAAAGTTTTGTGGAGTAATCATGATTCAAAAGAAGCTACGTGGGAGGTCGAGGAAGAGATGAGGAAGAAGTATCCTTATTTATTTGAGTAACAAGGTATGTGAACCTAGGTTTGGCTTGACATTTATATTACATTTATTAAATACAAGTTAGCAAGTGTTTATGTCCTTCCTAGATTATATTTAGTTGTTGTAGTGATTTAGTTTACGTTAGAGTATATTTAATTCATTAAAGTGATTTACTTTTGCTAAAGTGTTGTGCTTTAGATAATTGTTAGTTATTGTGGTACCTCCTTGCCGGAGTGTGAGTAATTAATTTATGAGTTGTGTATGGTGCCTATGAATGGCCTGTTACGGTATATTTGGTTGTTGTTGGTGTAGTTGTGGTATTTGTGATAGGGATATTTTTTTTGGATAGTCCAATTTACAAGGGAAACTCTGCCGAAATTTTTGAAAATTTTAGGGAGTTAGCCAAAATGTTGAGTCTCTTGGAAAAGTGAGTAGTGCTAAGAAAACTTAAGAGGTTCAAGGACCTAAGAAATGATTGTTAGCTTAAGAATAAGGCCCTAGTAACATTCGAGGACGAATGTTTTTAAGGAGGGAAGATTGTAACGCTCCTTATATTAATAAAAGTTTCGAGACACGCTAATTATATAATTAAATTATTATTATTTTTTTTCTTGCCTATAGTGAATGTATGTAATTTTCTTGCCTATAGTGAATATATATATATATATATATGTGTGTGTGTGTGTATGTATGTATACACACACTTAAATAATTGGATATACAATTAGAAAAATATTAATAATTTTAATATTATTACTTATTAAAAGTGGGTATCATTAATTATTAGTTAAGTTAAAAAAAGAAAGGTAAAAGACTTAAAATTGGTCTTAAAGCCCATAGAATAGGTTGGTCGTAAGATAAGGAAAAAGGCTTAAAGCCTGGCACGAAAAGGGGGCAAAGGAAGTGGGTTTCAAAGAAATACAAAGCAACAATTCAATAATTAGAGTAAGGGCAGAGACGAAGCAATAAGTTCCAGCGACCATTCACGCAGACAATCCAATTTCTAGGGTTCTTTACAATTCATTAATTCTTGCACTCAGGTATATAAAATTTCTTATTGTCAATTACCCTACAGTAGTAATAGGTAAAAATTGAATAGTTAATTCCCTTCTTTCTCTGTATCAACAGTACATCCCATGTTTAGGTGTGAAACTTTGAAATTAATTAAAATGCACTGGTTGTTGTAGAATCAATTGTTTGACGGGTATAAATTGGACTGGGGTCTACGTATTGGCTCAAGGAGTATTGAGGTGAGTTGATATAACCCTTTACTAAAGTGGTTTAACTCACAAAGCACGCACACAAGGTGTTTGATGAATTGCATAAAATAGTTAATATATACTTAATGGGAGTAGTAAGTACCTATTAGCTTAGAATTATTTTCTAGCTAAAGTTTAGATTATTATTTGGATCTATGTGCATAAATTTCAGATTTTTATGTTATTCTTATATGCCATTTTCATGTTGAAAACTCATGAAGGATCAAGAACCTTTATAAATACTTTTGAATGTTTATTTCATTTTTATGTCATGCCTTACATTTAAGGATACCAGTATGAGTATGTATAAAAGATTTAGACTTGAAAAGTTACAAGAAGATGTTTTAGAAAGAAAAGATTTTTGGGGAGTATCCTTTATTCTGAGAAGGGGTCATCGTCCAGGCCTAGGGTCCTGACCAAGGCGTTGACTTCCTGAAACTACTTGTGCCAAAGTAGGGAGCACACGAGCCGAGGATCTCGTTGCTGAAAATTTACTTAGTCATGCTAAGGTAAGAGACATGAGCGCTGAGAACCATGAAGCGAGTGGCACCTCGTGGATTGGGCCTATTCGATTAGGTTGGGATCGAACCCGTGCCGATCATACGGTGACTAAGACAAAATTAAGTCAGGATAGTTGGAACTCCCAAAGTATAAAGTGAAGTATATTTTTTATGAGTAAGAAAAAGAAAAGAATTTCTTTTAGAATATTCATGAACTGCTATTATGCAATTATTTTAGAATTATTCTTATAAGCTTTATGTTTTACATGCATTTAGAACCTTTGCTCATAATGTATATGTTATTAAAGTTTCGTCCCCTGTTGTTGAGACTCACTAAGTACAATGGATGATACTGACGTTCTCTTTTGGGAACCTACATTGGTCTGTGGTACAACGTAGGGACCGGATTTGCAGGCGAGCAAGCTACGAGTTAGGACTTCCTTCTCTTCTAGTGTTATTGGTGAGCTCCGTTTTTGTTCGTGGAGTATTCCTTAGAGTCATCTTTATTTAGTTATTTCTTTGTTACTTAGAGAACTGGCCAGGAAATCTCATGTCCTGAGTAGTGCGTCAGTTTATCAGTAGAGGCTTTATAGACATAGTCGTTGGGTTAAGATTCAGATATTTTTGATAATAACTTAGCAACATTTTATTGGTTACTACGAATAAAGTTTTGAAGTTGGCTTATTTTAGATATTTAAATCATTTAAAAGTATTTGGTTACAGTAGTGCCTTGTGGCATATAAAGTTTGAGATTATAATAGATTTGATAAGCAGAGATGGTCCGCTCGGTCATGTTTAGTGATCGAGTGCCGGTCCCGGCTTGTTCAAAAAATGGGTCGTGATAAACTTGGTATCAGAGCCTCAGGTTTATGGAGTCCTAGGGGTCTATGAAGCCGTGTTAGTAGAGTCTCGTTTATGTGTATGAAGCGCGCCATACTTATACACAAGAGGCTACAAGCATTTAGGAAAAGTCACTTTTTTTTCATACTTTAGATCGTGCAGTAGAGTCTACCTCTAAGGAATTATCTAATTTATTCGTTTCTCCAAAACTCGCAGAAATGGCTCGTACTCGCAACTCTGACACCGACACTCAGGATGCTGCTCAAGAAACTATCGCTACTATTGTGGCTCAAGGTAGAACTAAGAGGGCTTCGACTCAGAAAAGGAGGGGAAATCCACAAAGGGAGTCCAAGTACCCCGGGTTGAACGAGAAGAAGGGGTGGAGCATGATGATCCAGTACCTCAGGATCCAGTACCGCCCCCAACAGCAGCTCCGGCTCAGGCAACTATATCTCCCGAGGTGGGTCAGATGTTTATTGTCAACAGTGCTATGGAGATGTTTAAAGCCTTTATGGCCAACCAGAACGAGAGAAGAGATGAAATTTCACCTCAATCAAATAGACAGAGCAATTCTGAGTCCTCAAGAGTGAATGAATTTTTAAAGTTGAGTCCTCCAGTGTTCCATGGTTCTATAGTTGATGAAGATCCGATGTTGTGGCTGGAGGGTGTCAAGAAAGCCCTCCGAGTGATGAAAGCATTTGATGATGAAGCTATGGAGCTAGCTGCTTACCAGCTTAGAGATGTGGCCGGCGCTTGGTTTGAGATGTGGGAAAAGTAAAGAGATGAAGATGATGGTCCGCCTACTTGGGAAGAATTTGAAGAGGCCTTCATGGCTAACTTTATCCCAGAAGAGGATAGAGAAGCTAAGGCTACAGAGTTCGAACAGCTCAAGCAAGGGAATAAAAGTGTGCAAGAGTACTACATGGAATTCATAAGGTTAGCTAAGCATGCTCCTCACATGGTGAAGACTGAAAAAGCAAAGATTTGCAGGTTTGTTGGCGGTTTAGCTTACCACATTAAGGATACGACATCAGCTGCAGCAGTAGGGATGGAAGCCTTCTCCTCTGTTGTGGGATTTGCCAAGCACTTAGAGAAAGACAGACAACTAAGGAGAGAAGAAAAAGAGCATAACAAGAAAGCCCGGACAACGGGCAAGTTTAATGGTACATCCAGCGGAGGTGGAAGGGATTCCTCTAATAAGGAGTCATTAGCACCAGCTCAGTCCAGTCATCAGTCAGGTGGTGAGCCTTCCTTCAGACGTACTCAGAGTTATGGAAATCAGTCTCGCTAGAATCAGAATTTTAGGACATCATCCTCACATAGCCAGAGTCATGCTGAGCAACATTCACACCAGCAAAGTCTTTGTGGAACATGTAAGCGGCAACATTCAGATCAGTGCAAGCTCGAGTTTCATGGTTGCTACCATTGTGGAGACATTGGTCATATAAAGGCCAACTGCCCAAAGTTGCGACGTAATTTCAGTGGTGGATCAACTCGTCCTTCTAGTTCCTCAGCTACTGCAGTTGCACCCCCTCCGGCTCGTGGTTCTCATAATCAGACCGGGCATGGAGCAGGCAGAGGTGCAGACCGAATTACTCAAGGAGGGGGACAATCCCGTTTGTTTGCTACACTTGATCGTCAGAGTGCAGAAGCATCTGCAGAAGTTATTACAGGTATACTTTTAGTCTCCTCACATAATGCTTATGCCATAATGGATCCAGGTTCAACGTTTTCATATGTGACTCTATACTTTGCAATTAACCTCGGACTAGAACCTGAACAACTTAGTGAGCCGTTCCTAGTATCTACTCCAGTTGGCGAGTCAGTGAAAGTCACCAGAGTCTATAGAGGTTGTATAGTTTCGGTCCAAGGTCGCAACACCAAAGCCGATCTCATAGAGTTAGAAATGGTGGATTTTGATGTGATCATGGGCATGGACTGGTTGTCTTCCTGCTATGCGATGTTAGATTGTCATGCCAAGATAGTCAGGTTCCAATTTCCAAATGAAGAAGTCTTAGAGTGGAAGGGTAGTTCAGCATCGCTTGTAGGTAAGTTTATTTCTTATCTTAAGGCACAGCGAATGATCGGTAAGGGGTGTCTCGCCTATTTGGCTCACATCATTAATCCAGAATCAGAACCACCAACTCTTCAGTTTGTGCCAGTTGTTAGAGAATTTCCAGAAGTTTTCCCAGATGACCTTCCCGGACTTCCTCCCGAAAGAATCATAGACTTCGCCATTGATCTCATGCCAGGCACTCAGCCCATATCTATACCTCCTTATAAGATGGCTCCAGCAGAACTTAATGAGTTGAGAGAACAGTTGAAAGACCTTCTTGACAAGGGTTTCATCAGACCGAGTGTTTCACCGTGGGGTGCCTCGGTCCTGTTTGTCAAGAAGAAAGATGGGTCTCTCAGAATGTGTGTCGACTATCGGCAGTTGAATAAAGTTACCATTAAGAACAAGTACTCACTGCCAAGAATTGATGATTTATTTGATCAACTTCAGGGTGCAAAGTACTTTTCAAAAATAGACTTGAGGTCGGGGTACCACTAGTTGAGAATCAGAGAAGAAGATATATCTAAAACAGCCTTTAGGACTCGCTACGGGCACTATGAATTTTTAGTAATGTCCTTCGAGTTGACAAACGCTCCAGCTGCATTCATGGACCTCATGAACAGAGTTTTCAAGCCATTCCTGGATACCTTTATTATTGTGTTTATAGATGATATTTTGCTGTACTCTAAGAGCAAGGAAGATCATGCAAAACACCTCAGAATAGCCTTGCAGACCTTGAAGGAGAATGAGCTTTATGCCAAATTTTCAAAATGTGAGTTCTGGTTGCAGTCAGTGGCATTCTTAGGCCACGTGGTATCTAGTGAAGGAATAAAAGTAGACCCTCAGAAGACAGAAGCAGTCAAGAACTGGCCTAGGCCAACAACGCCAACCGAAATCAGGAGTTTTTTGGGGTTAGCTGGCTACTATAGACGGTTTGTGGAGGGGTTTTCCTCACTTGCAGCTCCGTTAACTAAGTTAACTCAGAAAGCAGTTAAGTTCCAATGGTCAGACGCTTGTGAGCAGAGTTTTCAAGAGTTAAAGAAGAGGTTGACCACTGCACCTGTGTTAACCTTGCCGACAGGTTCGGGTGGGTTCACAGTGTATTGTGATGCCTCCAGAGTGGGCCTTGATTGTGTTCTTATGCAAAATGTAAAAGTTATTGCTTATGCTTCCAGGCAGTTAAGAAGTCATGAAAAGAACTACCTCACACACGACTTGGAGCTTGCAGCAGTGGTGTTTACATTAAAAATATGGCGACGCTACCTTTATGGCGAGCATTCTGAAGTGTAAAATCACAAAAGCCTCCAGTACATTTTCATGCAAAAAGAACTAAATTTGAGACAGAGAAGGTGGCTCGAGCTATTGAAAAATTATGACATCAATATCCTTTATCACCCGGACAAAGCTAATGTGGTAGCAGATGCACTTAGTAGGAAGTCAATGGGTGTCTTAGCCCATCTTGCAGTACAAAGGCGATCTTTGGGTCAAGAAATTCAAAAACTAGCAAATGATGGAATTAGATTGGATGAGACCAAAGAAGGAGATATAACTGCTTATGCCTTGGCGCAATCCTCCCTTGTTGCGCATGTTAAGGCTAAGCAAGACGAAGATCTGTACTTATTAAAGTAAAAAGAAGGAGTCAAAAATAAAGAAATCACTGCCTTCACTCTAGGAAGTAACGGAGTTTTGAAGTTGAATGATCGGTTATGTGTGCCTGATGTAGATGGTCTTAGGAAGGCCATAATGGAAGAAGCTCACAGTTCGAGATACTCTATCCATCCAGGTGCTACCAAAATGTATCTAGACTTGAAAGAGTTGTATTGGTGGAAAGGCATGAAGAAACAAGTAGCAGATCATGTGGCTAAATGTTTGAATTGCCAGCAAGTCAAAGCCGAGCATCAGAGGCCGGGTGGCCTAGCTCAAGATATAGAGATACCACAGTGGAAGTGGGAGATGATTAATATGGATTTCGTAGTAGGTCTACCTCGCACGTACCGTAAACATGATTCAATTTGGGTTATTGTAGACCGACTGGCAAAGTCCGCGCATTTCCTACCAGTAAAGACGACAGATTTCGCAGAGCAGTATGCGCAGTTGTACATCAAAGAAATAGTCCGATTGCATGGTACTCCAGTTTCAATCATATCCGACAAAGGCGCTCAGTTTACGGCGCATTTTTGGCAGGCATTTCAGAAAAGATTAGGTACCAAGGTCAATTTACGCATTGCTTTCCATCCACAGACCGATGGCCAGGCAGAAAGAACCATTCAGACTCTCGAAGATATGTTGCGTGCGTGTGTTATAGATTTTGGAGGTAATTGGGATGATCACTTGCCACTTATAGAATTTGCTTACAATAACAGCTATCAGGCCAGCATTGGTATGGCTCCTTATGAAGCGTTGTATGGGCGGAGATGTAGGTCTCCAATGGGTTGGTTTGAACCAGCAGAGGTGTCGTTGATTGGTCCAGAGTTTGTTTGTGAGGCCTTGGAGAAAGTTCAGCTAATTAAAGAAAGACTTAAAGCGGCTCAGAGTCGTCAAAAGTCTTATTCTGACAAGAGGCATCGTGAGTTAGAGTTCATGGTTGGTGATAAGGTGTTTTTGAAAGTTTCACCAATGAAAGGAGTTATGAGGTTTGGTAAGAAAGGGAAACTTAGCCCTAGATTTATCGGACCTTGTGAAATTCTAGAAAAGAAAGGAAACGTGGCTTATAAGCTAACGCTACCCGTTGAGTTGTCCTCTGTTCATCCTGTCTTTCATGTGTCTATGCTTAGAAAGTACATTCATGATAAGTCGCATATAATACCTGCCGATACCATAGAAATTAAAGAAGGTTTGACTTATGAAGAGGTACCTATAGAAATTCTCGATAGACAAGTAAGTTGAGGACAAAAGATATAGTATCGGTAAAAGTTTTGTGGAGTAATCATGATTCAAAAGAAGCTACGTGGGAGGTCGAGGAAGAGATGAGGAAGAAGTATCCTTATTTATTTGAGTAACAAGGTATGTGAACCTAGGTTTGGCTTGACATTTATATTTCATTTATTAAATACAAGTTAGCAAGTGTTTATGTCCTTCCTAGATTATATTTAGTTGTTGTAGTGATTTAGTTTACGTCAGAGTATATTTAATTCATTAAAGTGATTTACTTTTGCTAAAGTGTTGAGCTTTAGATAATTGTTAGTTATTGTGGTACCTCCTTGCCGGAGTGTGAGTAATTAATTTATGGGTTGTGTATGGTGCCTATGAATGGCCTGTTATGGTATATTTGATGGTTGTTGGTGTAGTTGTGGTATTTGTGACAGGGATATTTTTTTTGGATAGTCCAATTTACAAGGGAAACTCTGCCGAAATTTTTGAAAATTTAGGGAGTTAGCCAAAATGTTGAGTCTCTTGGAAAAGTGAGTAGTTCTAAGAAAACTTAAGAGGTTCAAGGACCTAAGAATTGATTGTTAGCTTAAGAATAAGGCCCTAGCAACATTCGAGGGTGAATGTTTTTAAGGAGGGAAGATTGTAACACTCCTCAAATCTATAAAAGTTTCAAGACACGCTAAATATAGAATTTAATTTTGTTTTTCTTAAATTATACTTCTATTACGAATTTAAACCCTTGTGATTGACTTTTGAGTATGTATACACACACTTAAATAATTGGATATACAATTAGAAAAATATTAATAATTTTAATATTATTACTTATTAAAAGTGGGTATCATTAATTATTAGTTAAGTTAAAAAAAAAGTTAAAGACTTAAAATTGGGCTTAAAGCCCATAGAATAGGTTGGACGTAAGATGAGGAAAAAGGCTTAAAGCCTGGCACGAAAAGGGGGCAAAGGAAGTGGGTTTCAAAGAAATACAAAGCAACAATTCAATAATTAGACTAAGGGCAGAGACGAAGCAATAAGTTCCAGTGACCATTCACGCAGACAATCCAATTTCGAGGGTTCTTTACAATTCATTAATTCTTGCACTCAGGTATATAAAATTTCTTATTGTCAATTACCCTACAGTAGTAATAGGTAAGAATTGAATAGTTAATTCCCTTCTTTCTATATATCAATAGTAAATCCATGTTTAGGTGTGAAACTTTGAAATTAATTAAAATGCACTGGTTGTTGTAGAATCAATTATTTGACGGGTATAAATTGGACTGGGGTCTACATATTGGCTCAAGGAGTATTGAGGTGAGTTGATATAACCCTTTACTAAAGTGGTTTAACTCACAAAAGCATGCACACAAGGTGTTTGATGAATTGCATAAAAGAGTTAATATATACTTAATGGGAGTAGTAAGTACCTATTAGCTTAGAATTATTTTCTAGCTAAAGTTTAGATGATTATTTGGATCTATGTGCATAAATTTCAGATTTTTATGTTATTCTTATATGCTATTTTCATGTTGAAAACTCATGAAGGATCAAGAACCTTTATAAATACTTTTGTATGTTTATTTCATTCTTATGTCATGCCTTACATTTAAGGATACCAGTATGAGTATGTATAAAAGATTTAGACTTGAAAAGTCACAAGAAGTTTTAGAAAGAAAAGATTTTTGGGAAGTATCCTTTATTCTGAGAAGGGGTCATTGTCCAGGCCTAGGGTCCTGACCAAGGCGTTGACTTCCTGAAACTACTTGTGCCAAGTAGGGAGCACACGAGTCGAGGGTCTCGTTGTTGAGAATTTACTTAGGCATGCTAAGGTAAGAGACATGAGCACTGAGAACCATGAAGCGAGTGGCACCTCGTGGATTGGGCCTATTCGATCAGGTTGGGATCGAACCCGTGCCGATCACACGGTGACTAAGACAAAATTAAGTCAGGATAGTTGGAACTCCCAAAGTATAAAGTGAAGTATTTTTTTATGAGCAAGAAAAAGAAAAGAATTTCTTTTAGAATATTCATGAACTGCTATTATGCAATTATTTTAGAATTATTCTTATAAGCTTTATGTTTTACATGCATTTAGAACCTTTGCTCATAATGTATATGTTATTAAAGTTTCGCTCCCTGTTGTTGAGACTCACTGAGTACAATGGATGGTACTGACGTTCTCTTTTGGGAACCTACGTTGGTCTGCGGTACAACGTAGGGACCAGATTTGCAGGCTACGAGTTAGGACTTCCTTCTCTTCCAGTGCTATTGGTGAGCTCCGTTTTTGTTTGTGGAGTATTCCTTAGAGTCATCTTTATTTAGTTATTTCTTTGTTACTTAGAGAACTGGCCAGGAAATCTCATGTCCTGAGCAGTGCGTCAATTTATAAGTTGAGGCTTCATAGACATAGTCGTTGGGTTAAGATTCAGATATTTTTGATAATAACTTAGCAGCATTTTATTGGTTACTACGAATAAAGTTTTGATGTTGGCTTATTTTAGATATTTAAATCATTTAAAAGTATTTGGTTACAGTAGTGTCTTATGGCATATAAAATTTGAGATTATAATAGATTTGATAAGCAGAGATGGTCCGCTCGGTCATGTTTAGTGATCGAGTGCCGGTCCCGGCTTGTTCAAAAAATGGGTCGTGACACAATGGTTCTCATCCTCTCCTACTTTCATGCACATCAAACTCCAACTAATGCTGATTGTCCTTTTCAAACTCCCAACTATAAGGGTTGTCGTGTAGATAAAAATGACATATCTCTCAATGCTCATGGACTCATTGATCATGGAGAAAAGTTCCTATTCTCATTTTCTAGCAAAACCGCTAACATGGCATCCTCATGCACTTTCCAGTCTAGCAGATTTCTCTTCACACAATGGTGTACATCCTCTCCTACTTTCATGCACATCAAACACCAACTAATGCTGATTGTCCTTTTCAAATTCCCTATTATAAGGGTTGTCGTGTAGATAAAAATGACATATCTCTCACTGCTCATGGACTCATTGATCAGGGAGAAAAGTTCCTATTCTTATTTTCTAGCAAAACCACTAACATGGCATCCTCATACACTTTCCAGTCTAGCATATTTCTCTTAACGCTTAGGTTGCTGTGCTATAAGCTGACAAGAGTTTATTTAAAATGATCGGAAACAGCTTCATATTTGTGATGCTGACTATATATATGTAAAAATTGTAGGTACTCTCTAAGTGAAAGGGCAAAAGAACAATGAACCTTTTTGCCTGCAGGCTGTTGTAATGAATGAGTTATATCAGCCACCTGACAAACAAGAATTTATATGAGAAAAGTACATCAAAAAGCAAATATCAAGGCATAAAGTAGAGAGTCAATATAAGTGGATTTCGTCAGTTAAATTATCAGGGAAAATAATAACAAATACACTCATAAATAAGATTCTTACAACAGGGCAATTGGCCTCCCTCATCCACTCGAAGTTCCGGGGATCCACAATCAAGTCATCTGCAGAATAGATAATATATGCAAGATGTTAAGTACCTGCTGCAACTCATCTCCTTACCCGAGTTTGGAACAAAATATGTTTTGTGAAGGTCATAAGTGGAGTAATATACACTCCCTCGTTCCCACCCCAGGACCATTTTGCATCTGTCCTCGTACACACCCTTCATGAAACACATACTTCATCTCTCCTACAGTTTCCAGTTTATAACGGTATACAGTTTCCATTTCTAGCGTTGACCATTAAAAAAACAGCGCAGAAAATTAGTCATAATGTACTTGTATAGCTTCAACTGTTTTCAATCCAGCTTAGATAAAAAACACCGAAAATAACTGTTTGGAGACTTGCTTCCATCCAAATAGACAAAAAAACTAAACAAATTTTTTGCTTTTAATAAATAGGAACATACTAAAGAAAGCTTACTATAGCCAAACATTGTTCCTCTCTCACACACCATGACATTTTGATTTCCAGCCAATCTCACTTTTTCAGCAGAATTTTCCATCACCTGAGAACATTGTAGCATAAATTGAAAATGGATAGAATATACACATGATTGCGCTCAAGATCCTAGTTTATCACGGTTTTGACGGGAGCAAGTGAAAAGAGACCTAGGAAAAAAACAGAAAAGAGGAAGTTACTTACTGAAGGAGCACAAAACTGGCCCTTCTTAATGTTGATAATTTTTCCAGTCTTGGCAGCTGCGACAAGTAGGTCGGTCTGTCATTAAATGCCAAAAAGCAGATCAATATGGCTCAGCAATGTATTGAAATCTGGGACTGAAAAAGCCACAACTTCAGAAACTAAATCAGAGATATCTTTCTGAAAATGAAGATTATGTCTGGAGACCAACCTGCCGACATAAGAAAGCAGGAATCTGAATTATATCTGCAACCCGGCCAACTGCTTCACACTGGCAAAACAGTGTTAGATGCAGTTCATATTGGAAGGGAAACTACTTCTGGACCACCAATGTTCAATGATGAGGTGATATAAAAAATGGATAAATGAATTAAAAATGACATTGATCATAATACATGGATGACAGAACTTCTAATGTTTTTGCATCCTATGTGCTCTGACAAATAAAGAGTCGTTAGAACCAATAACACAGTATGTTTTATGAAATCTTCTCATCCATTTATTAAGAAGGGGAGAAAAACCTAGAGCTAATACCTGCCAACCATAGCACATGAGACATCGTAACATTTTTAGAAAATCTGGAAATGAGGAATATGATACAAGACAGTACTTTTGAGAAAGGGAAAAACCATAAGTTGGTCAATAAGTTCAAAGGAAGAAAAATGGATGAGAAGCAAGAATGATGTACTATATATTTACAGAAGTAAACAAATTTCCTAAGCCAATATTGAATTGCATCATCAATTTTCCAGATCAAAGAGTAAAGCTGACAGAAAGTCTAATTATAAATGGCTGAGTGCCTCTGAAAATAGGCAAACAAACTTTACCTGAATAGATTCATGAACATCAGTAACAATAGGTACATCATATGTTGCTTTAACCTTTTCAAGGATCTGCAAGAAAGGGGAAAATGATAGGTTATTTTTCAGAAGCGCTTCTGCAACAGCAAATGTCATACAAGATCTGGAATAGACATATTAATAATCCAATTTGTGATGTCCTTCTAGAAATTAGAGTGCTTAATTTTCGAGCAGAGTTATGGAATTTTATACCTTCAAGCCTTCGGCCAAGCCAGGACCGCGAAATGATTTAGAGGAAGTGCGATTAGCCTTGTCGAAGCTCGACTTGAACACAAACTTCAATCCAAGTCTATAATTAAAAAAATTGACAACTCATTCAATTACTATTTTATATAAAGGACCTCATATTGGAACATATAATTAAGCAACATGCCCTAGTGTTAAACTAGATAAATGCACAAAATTAAAAATCCACCGAGAAGAAGTTAATACACTCCAAAATTATACGTGACACTGAGAGACAAGAGAGAGTTACTTACTTAGAAGTGGTATCCTTCAAGTGCTTGGCCATGTAAAGAATGTGATCCTCTGATTCAATCACATTGGGACCTGCTAGTAAGAAAAATGGCTCTGCTGTCTGCATTTTTTTTTATTTTTTTTTTGGATTTCCGTTAGCAATTAACCAGTCAGTGTTAAGGAAGAAATCGGAAGGAACAACAAGTAATATGCAGAAAACGAACATTTTTTTAGGAAGATCGGGAAAATAAACGTTGAAATTTCAGACCTTGAGCTGGTTGAAGAGCAGGGTTGAGGAATCCATTTTTGCTGCAAATTTCGGAAAGTAAGCAGTTTGAAGCAAGAGTTCGCCGGAGTGATTTCCGAATGTGAAAGCAAGTAGTTAGTCAGAATTGCCAGATCCAGCTTGCTAGAAGGAATTTGGGCCCGTCAATTTGAAGTCCTAAATGCACAATTGGGCCCATAATTCTTTTTTTCTTTATTTTTTTAAACATTTTTTTTTGTCAAGAATTTTCATCAAGCAGTACAGTTTAGAGCCTAATTACTATACATAATTATGGTTTGCCTAATTATCATTCGTAGCTATTGTTCAATTGTTACCAATTTGTATCATTTGTATTGAGACGCGCAACGAATATGGCCTAACATGTATAAACTGTATTCGTTCGCGCAATAAAAAGAATACAACCAATGCGAAATACAGGCAAATAGAATGCTCTCATCGAGAGTCGAACTCAAAATCTTTGCTTATTAAGTGGGTGCTCTAATTGCTTTCTTCTTCCCGTTTAAAGCAATTAATCTCTTGTTTTAGTACGACAGGTAGATTTGCTATAGAATTTAAATATAGCTATGAATGGTAATTTTTTGAAAGTATAGCTACAAATAATAACTATAATGTATATGTTTGTTGTGTCGCGTATTTTTTCCATAATGAATCCACAACCTTTAATGGGACCAACAATTTTTGATACTTGTTTAGGGGTCAATCGAGTCATTAGTTATATAAAAATTGTAATTGTTAGGGCCTAGGGGCAATCTTCATTGCACCAGAGCCATAGATTGTGATAGTATCATATTATGATAATCTATTACCGCGCGTTATAGTTTGTGAGAGTATCATATGAGTATAATTAATAATTTTCTCTGTTTTATTTTATACGATATTATCGATTAGTCAGAAAGTTTAGAATATTAGTTTTACATACATTATAGGAGTACTACTGATGATTAAAAAAAGCTTAAATTTTAAAATAATACTGTAGTTGAAAAGTTAGTTGGAAAGAAAAAACAACACATCAAAGTCCAACAGTTGACTGTTTAATACTATATTTGAATTTTTGAAAATTATAAATGTTGCAAAGAGCTTGAACAATGTCAAAGTTCACCAGCTAGAATAAATTTGCTCAAGTATATAACACATAAAAACATAACTATAACTATGCTATTAAAGGAGAAGATGCAATAGTGAGATGTTGAAACAATAAACTTTCTCATTTCTGCATGTATTCATCATAACAGAGATCCATTTACTGACCCAAAAACTATGATTAAAAACAAAACAGTAATCCAGTTTCTCAGTATATTCTCTTCATCAAAATGTTAAGCTAGAACATTATATCCCATAAGTTCTCAAATCTCAAACCCAAAAAAATATGAAAAACAGAACAGATATGTCGAGCATTAATTTCTCAATAGGAAATGCTCTAGTTGAATTAGAACTCCTCCAACCATCAATAAAACCTCCACCTCCTTCAGGAAATAATAATGGCTTTGGCTTTGGCTTTGGCTTTGGCTTTGGCTTTGGTGGGATAGGTGCAACAGTTTCAGTAGGCACAGTATTGTTCTCTGGAGGAGAGAACACAGGATCAGCACCGTAAACGGAATATTCAAGAACTTTATTAACACCATGTACTGTAAAAGCAGAATTTACGTAAACATCTGGGTACGTGATTTGAGAGCCATCGACAGTAAAATTGGTTAAAGAATTGTTTGTAATGACGATGAATTTGGAAGGTAAGAGAGTTGGGAGGCGAGTGTTGGATTTGAACTGTTGGAGATCGGCGAAAGAGAGGCGTTGTGGGACTATATGATAGGCAATGAGAAATGGGTCTAAGTTGATATTTTGATCGCCAGGTGTTTGATGATTTGACATGGCGTCGTTGCCTGGGATGAAAAAAGTGGCGGAGAGTGGAAGAGATGATAAGTCTGTGGAGGAAAGCAAATTTGCCCACCCAGCAAAATCCCCTGCTCCTATTAATGCTTCCACTATGTTGTTTAGTTGCTGTTCTTGAATTTGGTGCTGTGTGAGCGGCGGTGGCGGTGGTGGTGGTGGAAATGTGGTGGTGGTGGGTTGTTGATATGGCGGCGGCGTTGTTGGTATCTCAGTTGCTTCATTGTTGACCTTTAAGCTCGATCTTTTCAGTGCTTCAGCTGGAGATTTGTACTCTGTTTTTTCTGGTAATGATTTCAGAATTGCAAGATCGAAATGGGTATCATTCAGATACAGAGGAATGCTGTTGGGTGCAATGGTTCTTCCATTTCTGATCATCATTCTCACTGTAAAAGCAGCATAAATTTATAAAGATAACAGCAAATCTTTTCAAGAATAATGAACAGAAAACACAAGTAAAAGAACCTACATATTTTTTCAGTATACAAATACATGTAGAAAACTACTAGCGTCTAAATCTCAAGAAAATAATAAAAGAAGAGCAAAAAACTGAAATTCTTAACCAGAATGAACAGTGAATAAAACACAAGATCATTTTGAGTACAAAAATGCCTATATTGCTACCACTATATCACAAAACAGAAACGCCACTAGTGTCAACTCAAGAAATCCAAAAAAAAGTAGAGCTAAAAAATGGAAAAAATTCAACCAGAATGAACAGAGAAGATCATGTAATGTGAGAAAACACAAGTGGATTCCAAAAAGAAGCAGTAACAAGTAAAGCCCCATTTGCTTGAAAATCAAAAAGATTCATAAAAGAAGAACCAGAAACTGAAATACGAGAAGGAGCATGCACATAGGAACAGAGAAGATATATTCAACTATAATGAACAGAGCAAACACGAAAAATTTTCAAAAAGAAGAAGCAGAAACTGAATTGGGTGAAAGAACGCACCAATATTGGAGATGAAGCAAAGGTAGAGGAAAAGAACCAAGACAAAGATGGGGATAAAATCAAACAGCCTTAGAGCTCTAACCCTTCTCTGCCTGTGAGGATTATGCATCTGAAAGTTGAAGAAATTGTCCACCATTTTCGTTATCTCTTTTTTTCTTCAGAAAGCCAAAGAGAGAAAGTTCTTGAATCTTGAGCTCTTGGTATCGCTGAAGGATAATGAAATGTTGGGGGGTTTTGTTATATATACAAGACGATGAATTCAGTTAGTTAACAAGTCGGTTCTGTTGGAAATGGCGGGAGACCTTGTTTGTGCCTTGCACGTGCCAAGTTTGTTAAAAGAAAAAATCATTACAACATTTGATATTTTCTACATTTCCATTATAATGGGATTATACAAACTCCTAAGTGATTCTAGTAACCCAAATTCGAGTTGAATTTGGAAGCCAGGTGATTCTTTACAAAATCCCATAAAATTTATGATTGTTTCACTTTGAGAATATTTTTGGAACACACACATAATTCCATGATTTTATTTGGGAAAGTTTAAAAAATATAAACGTTTAAATTTACGTGGAATATAGTAAAATGCTACATTGACTATAGAGAAATGAACTAATCCAGTGAAAATTACAAATACGTCTATGGAAATATTGGAAACTAGGTTTGTGAATCGACTTATTCCTCTTGAATTTGGATAATCAACTTTATATGTGCTTAATTTAAACTTACTTCTGATTAATTAATATATACTCGAGTCAATTATTCATATGGTCACTCAACTTTGTCAAATTATCTCCTAAAGTCACTTTTCTTTCGTTTGTAACAATAAAGTCATTGAACTATGCCTATTGCACTCAGAAGATCACTCAACTAGATTTTTCAAATTTTGGATTGCCAAATACCTATTTTACCGTCTAAATTATAAATATTTATCTTCTTTTATTTTTTTAACTTTTCAATATTATGATTTTTTCTTTTTAATTTATATTATGGACTTACCTATAGAATAAATAAATATTATTTATAAATTAAAAAATAAAAAGTATTCAAGCATCTATAATCTATAATGTTGGAATAACAAAATAATGAGCATAGTAAAATTAATTAGAATAATTTGTTCGTAATAATAATTTTAGTATTAACAACAAAAATTTAAAAATTTATTTACACAATTCAGAACGAAAGAAAATAAAGGTTGTAAAATATATATTCCATGCATGTAATATAAAAATAATTATTTAAATAAAAGTATTTTTATAATATACATATATATTCTTGAAAATTATGCTCAATTATATTATATATATTCCATGCACGATTTAACATAGTATATTTTACCCTATGCAGATAGTCCCCCTACTTTCCGGTGACATAACTTTATGTCATCGGAAAGTTGATAGAAACATAATAATATAATTGAGCATAATTTTCAAGAATATATAATGTATATTATAAAAATATCTTTATTTAAATAATTATTTTGGTATTACGTGCATGGAATATATATTTTACAACCTTTATTTTCTTTCATTCTGAATTGTGTAAATAAATTTTTGAAGTTTTGTTGTTAATACTAAAATTATTATTATTAACAAATTATTCTAATTAACTTTTTTTTTACTAAGCTCGTTATTTTGTTATTCCAGCATTATACATGCTTAAGTACTTTTTGTTTTTAAAATTTATAAATAATATTTATTTATTCTATAGATAAGTCCATAATATAAATTAAAAAGAGAAAATCATAATATTAAAAAGTTTAAAAAAATAAAAAGAAGATAAATGTTTATAATTTAAAGGGTAAAATAAGTATTTGGCATCCAAAATTTGAAAAATCTAGTTGAGTGATCTTCTGAGTGCAATAGACATAGTTTAGTGACTTTGTTGTTACAAACGAAAGTAAAGTGACTTTAGGAGATAATATGGGATAGTTGAGTGACCATTTGAGTAATGGACTTTATATACTCTCACCTCAATTTGTCACTTGAATGTAGCAAACTGATAATATGTTAAATCCTGTCTCTAATTTGGATAATTAACTTCTTTTAAATTTGGTTAATCAACTTTACATGCATGCCCTATGATACTTAGTTATGGTTAATTAATAGTACATACTATCAAGTATCACCATAACACCAAGTTTGAGGAAGTTCTTCCCAAGTAAACACACCCTAAATCTTTTACTAGCATATTATACCAAAATAAAATTGACTCTTGTCACGATCCGATTTAGGATCGTGACGGGCGCTTAGGAGCAAGTGCTCCCAAGTAAGTCTCATTTATATTTTACAGAAAATCGGACAGAGTTTTTCCTGTTTTTGGATTATCTCAAAAATTTCCTGTCTCAAATCAACAACCAAACATCCTAATATTATACCAAACAATTGACAACTTATCAATTTACGAAAACAAGTCTCTACCATTACTAACCAACCTACTAACAACCAGAAATACTAATTATGTCCAACTTTGATACTAAAGAACGATACTCAACATAAAACTATAATAACAAAATAATACTCATGTCACTAAAATATTGACTATGGAGCAACTCTAAGAGTTCAAAGAAATACCATAACAATAAATAAAATCTCCGTCCACGCGAACAAGTGCGAGGTTCACTAAGAACTGTCAGCATGTGCGCTCTAATTAACGAAATCCTCGCCCGCTCAACTGATGTCTCTATAAAAAAAATTAGCGGGGAATGAGCTCTGTGAGTAATAACACTTAATCACAATCATTTTTATTGGGGACAAGTCAGAAACATGCTAGTATCTCAAACAGAAAATAACATAAAAATGCCCTTTCAGAAACAATAAATAATTTTCAGTCTCATCACGTTTTTCTTGTAGTATAATATAATTAACAATTCAGTAATAAGCTCGGTAACCACTGTATAATATCAGTATTCACATTTTAGCTCTGTGGACTTTTTTGCAAGAAGTCATATATAATGGTAGTCCCTACTCGAGGAAAATCGGTAACGGTATGTTAGTTCTACCTTCCCACTAGCGAGGGCTATAACTGTACTTTGTAATCAGTAAATACAAGGTGCACCAGGTCTAACGAACCCGCCGTTAGCTACGGGATCCTTCAATGTCTACTCCCATTTATACTTGTCTCTGTAATCCGTATATACTCGTAGAAACTATTTTAAAACAATATAGGGCATTTCGGTTCTTATCAAATCATATAATTTCCTTTCGATAACAGTAAATTCAAGTAACGGTAAAACATACCAAGTGATAACGAAAATATTTAAAACCACGGTATTCATCTTAAATAACTATTTCGGTGTCATATCGAGTAAAAGACTTGTCACACATGCAACTCAAAATAATCGGTAACATATTCATATTAAAAATCATGTGTAAATCATGCAAGTTATGAAAACACAAATCGCGGTAAGATTACTACTCACAGTACTCGTGTCGAGATACCAAATGCTTCACCTCGAGCAATTCGTACAAATTCCTCCAATCAATCTATAATTACATAATATCGATCTCATGTTAATTTTCTTGTTTATGCTAATTCATAACTAATTTAGAATACCCAATCATCGGGGTTCATGTTTGAGTCTAAATTTGTGGATTTATATTTACTCATAAAACTAGTCCAAAATCTATAAATTTCAAACTATTTAATATACTTTATTTCACCAAAATTAGACCTATCAGTACTTAAACCAAACCTTTATAGCCTTACTGTCCATAGTAATTTGTTATTTATTTATAAAAAACTGATATGGAATTTTTTTTTACTACATGAAATCGCGTAGGTGTAGTGAAATAATTAAACTGAGAAAAAGAAGGTTAACCTCTTCTGCCGAAGGATTCAATTCCAACCCTCAGTTCTTCTTAAAGCCTTTGTCCAAAGCTTTCTTCTTCTTCCTCTCTTTTCTTCTTTTCTCTTTCTTTCCTTCTCTGCTTTTTTTTTTTGTTTCGTTTCTGAAGCTCCTGTTTCGTCCCCTTCCCCTAACCCTTTTAAAAGTTGGGCAGAGGTTGTTTGTTATAGGCTTCGGCCCTTTTGTTTAAATTCCTTATCCTCTTTTTTATTTGTTTTATTTTTATTAGTTAGTTTCTTATTATAATAATTATTATTTTGTTAATGATCAATACACCCTTATTAAAAAAATATAGGGCATTACATCCTACCCATCTTGTGAAATTTGGTCCCCGAATATTACTCAAGTACGTACCTGTAGACTGAAATAAATGGGGGTACTTGACTCTCATAACATCTTCTATTTCCCAAGTAGCTTCTTCAACTATATGATTTCGCCATAAGGCTTTTACGAACTCAATTTTCTTTTACCGTAGCTTTCTTACTTGCCTATCAACAATTGTCATCGGCTCCTCCTCATAAGACATCCTCTCATCAAACGGTATAGTTGGTGCTTCAAGCACCTGAGATGAGTCTGATATACATTTTCTTAGCATTGAGACATGAAACATTGGATGAATAAAGAACAACTCAGGAGGAAGTGCCAAACAATAAGCCACAGCTCCCACTTGGTCTAGTATATCATACGGTCCTATAAACCTGGGGCTCAGCTTGCCTCTTTTCCCAAACCGCATCACACCTTTCATAGGAGAGACTCGTAGGAACACTTTGTCCCCAATTGTGAACACTAAATCTCTTCTTCTCTTATCGGCATAAGACTTTTGTCTACTTTGAGCTGCAAGCAATCTCTGTCTGATCAACTGGACCTTGTCCATAGCTTCTTGTACTAGGTCGGGTCCCAATAAGTTAATCTCACCAGCTTCAAACCATCCGATAGGAGAACGACATCTTCTACCATACATTACTTTGTATGGTGCCATTTGAATACTAGACTGGAAGCTATTATTGTAAGCAAATTCAGCTAACGGTAGATAAGAGTCCCAACTACCTCCAAACTCAAGAATGCAAGCTCTCAACATATTCTCCAAGATCTGTATAGTACGTTCAGACTGCCCGTCTGCATGTCGATGAAATGCAGTGCTAAGATCTACTCGTGTACCCAATGCTTCTCGAAAAGATTTCCAAAAGCGTGAAGTGAACTGTGATCCTCTATCAGAGATGATGGATACTAGAACTCCGTGAAGTCGGAGAATTTCGTTCATAAATATCTTTGCATACCTCACTCCACCATATGTAGTCTTCACTGGCAAAAAGTGTGCTGATTTCGTCAGTCGATACACAATCACCCATACTGAGTCATAAACTCTAAGGGTTCGTGGTAGCCCGGTGATGAAGTACATAGTAATTCTTTCCCATTTCCACTCTGGAATCTCAATTTGTTGTAGTAGTCCTGCGGGTCGCTGATGCTCAGCCTTGACCTCCTGACAAGTCAAACAACTAGAAACAAAGTTAGCAACATCTTTCTTCATACCTTCCCACCAATAAAATTGCTTCAGGTCATGATACATTTTTGTGGATCCAGGATGTATAATGTATTTAGTGTTGTGAGCTTCTTTAAGAATGGCATGTCTCAACCCATATACGTTTGCTACACATAGCCTGTCACCCATTTGAAGGACTCCATCACTTTCAACAATTATATCCTTGCTTTTACCAGCTAAGGCCTCATCTCTGTATTTGCATAATCGTTCATCCTCATATTGGGTGGCCTTAATGCGCTCAACTAATGAAGACTTGGCCTGAGCACAAGCCAACAATGCCTCTGAATCTCTGATATTAAATCTGATACCTGTATCTTCTAGTCTCTGAATATCTTTGGCCAAAAGTCTCTTTGCGGGAGCTATGTGTGCCAAACTCCCCATAGATTTTATGCTCAATGCCACCACATTAGCTTTTCCAAGATGATACAAAATAGAACAATCATAGTCTTTAAGTAGTTCCATCCAACGACGCTACCGAAGATTTAGATCTCTCTGCTGAAAGGTATACTTCAGACTTTTATGGTCAGTATAAATCTCATAAGTTCTGCCATATAGGTAATGCCTCCAAATTTTTAGAGCAAATACCACTGCAGCCATCTCCAGATCATGTGTTGGATAGTTTTGCTCGTGCTTTTTCAATTGTCTCAAAGCATAAGCTACAACAAGACCATTTTGCATGAGAACACATCTTAATCCCACCCTCAAGGCGTCACAGAATACTGTAAATCCTCCAGAACCTGATGGTAAGGCTAATATTGGTGCAGTTGTCAAACATGTTTTGAGTTTTTGAAAGATCTGCTCACATTCCTCCGTCCACTGAAACTTTGCATTTTTTTGTGTTAGCTTGGTTAGCGGCGTTGCTATTCTGGAGAAATCTTGCACAAAACGCCTGTAATAGCCTGCTAAGCCTAAAAAGCTACGAATCTCTGTAGGAGAAGTAGGTCTAGGCCATTTCTGCACAGCTTCGGTCTTCTTAGGATCTACCATAATTCCATCTTTGGATACAACATGCCTAAAAAATGCTACCGAGTCTAGCCAGAATTCACACTTTGAGAACTTAGCATAAAGTCGATGTTCTCGCAATGTCTGTAACACAGTCCTGAGATGATTCTTATGTTCTCCTTGACTACAAGAATATATCAGGATATCATCAATAAATACTATTACAAATCTATCTAGAAACGACTTGAACACCCTATTCATTAAATCCATGAATGCAGCTAGAGCATTTGTTAGTCCAAAAGGCATCACAAGAAACTCGTAGTGCCCGTATTGAGTTCTGAAAGCAGTCTTAGAAATATCTTTATCTTTGATTCTAAGTTGATGATAACCAGAACAGAGGTCAATCTTTGAAAAGTGGGCAGCTCCTTGTAACTGATCAAACATTGTCATCTATACGAGGCAAAGGATATTTATTGTGTATTGTTATCTTGTTCAACTATCTGTAGTCAATGCACATTCTCAGGGATCCGTCTTTATTCTTTACGAACAGTACTGGTGCACCCCATGGCGATACACTAGGTCTAATAAAACCCTTATCTAACAAATCTTGTAATTGTTGCTTTAGATCCCTCAACTTTGTTGGTGCCATTCGATATGGGTTGTGTGTCAGGTAGCAAATCAATACCAAAGTCTATTTCTCGTACTGGAGGCAATCCTGGTAAATCCTCAGGAAATACATCAGAAAACTCTCTCACTATGGTACATTTTCTATGCTAACTGTTTCCTTTCTTGTGTCATTTACAATAGCTAAGAGACCCAAGCAACCTTTTTTCAAAAGTCGTTGAGCCTTCATAAAAGATACTCCCTCTGTTTCATATTAGATGAGGTACTTTCCTTTTTAGTCTGTTCCAAAACAAATGACACATTTCTAAATTTAGAAATATAATTCAACTTTAAACTCTTCATTTTACTCATTTACCCTTAATGAGAAACTTTTATAGCCACACAAAATGTCATGGCCCCACAAACCTTTTACCCTTTAAGCTTTTAAGACAACAAGTTTCAAAATTCTTCTTCTTTTTTTCTTAAACTCCATGCCGAGTCAAACTACCTCATCTAATATGAAACGGAGGGAGTGTAATTTTGCAAGTCTCTGGAACCTGACTCCCTCTTAGAATAAAACTGGGTTCATTTTGTATCTCAAACTTAACTATCTTTGCATGACAATCGACTATAGCATAGCAAGAAGATAACCAATCCATTCCCATCAGCATGTCAAAGTTAATCATATCCAGTACAATAAGGTCATCTAGAGTATCTCTACCCTCAACCCGAATCAGACAAGCATGATACACATATTCAGCTAATAGAGACTCTCCAACAGGAGTAGAAACTAGAAAAAGGATCATTCAATAGCTTAGGCTGTCTACTAAACCTCAAAGCAAAGTACGTGGACACATAGGAGTGAGTAGATCCCGGATCAATCAATGCAAGCGCATCAAATGAACAGACAGAAAGAATACTTGTAACCACAACATTCGAGGCCTCAGCATCCTGTCTAGTAAATGAAAAAACTCTCGCCTGACCTCTACCAACATTCCCTTGTCCTTGATTCACAGTAGCACGGTCTCCAACACCTCGACCTTTATTTCTTGTACCTGTAGCACCTGAAGTATTACGAGTAGTCTGAGTCGGTGCAGCTGACTAAATAGAAACCTGGTTGAAATTTCTCGGAAGCTGATGGCAATCCCTCAAGTGATGTCCCAACTGGCCATACTGAAAGCACTCTCTAGTTAAAACACGACATTTGCCCAAACGTGATCTACCACAGGTCTGGCAGACTGTAGTAGTGACATATATCTGCCCAGAATTACGATGTCCAGAAGATGATGGTCCCTATTACCTTGTCTGTAATGTGGCCTGTATGTGGACTATGAAGACATGTGTGTCCCTATATAAGAACCTTGTTGTTGTTGTTGTTGTTGTTGTTGTTGTTGTCCTTGATTTCCTTCTCTTCTATTTTCACTAAAACCGCCACTGAAAGCCCCTCATGTCTTGGCTTTCTTACGTAAATCACTAGTTGCACGCTCATCACGTCCCTTGTTTTCAATCTTTCTAGCAAGGTCGACTACATTACAGTAGGATAAAGTCTTCATTTGTGGTGCTACTACAGTGTATAGACGACCAACCAACCCATCAACAAACCTCTGAACTCGAGCTTCTTTGGTAGGCACTAAGTAAGGAGTATATATAGCCAGCTTACAAAACATAGTGTTATATTTTGACACATCCATATCTGGAGTCTGAACCAATCTCTCAAAGTCTCTAGAATATTTTTGCATCAGTCTGTCTGGAAGAAAATGACTCTTGAACAACTTAGTGAACTCGTCCCATGTCAGTGGTGCTGCTCCTGTTGGCCTTCCTAGCAATACAGTTGCATACCATGTGTTGGCCATATCCTCTAGTTTGTATATTGCGAGCTCCACGTCTCTCTCACTAGAACATCCAAGAGCACATAATGCCTTGAGTGTCCCATCCAAGAAACTTTGAGAATCTACTGAATTATCGGAACCTGTGAATTTTGGTGATTTTAATTTCAGAACTCTTGTAGGGATACTTCCTTATTCACGAAAGTCCGAGTCTGTGCAGGTGCTTGTGTGTATAAAGTAGCCTGATGAGCTAAACTTCCACCCTGAGCAGGCACCAATGTCTCTAAAACATTCAATAACCTTGCATCTGCGTCTACAGGTAAGGCAACAGTAGGTACAACAGTTGGCACTGGTGGTGGAGCGTCCTGAACTCTCTGCCCTTGCACTTGATCTGGCATAACAGCTTGGGGTTGAGGAGCAACCTGTCTTCTAGTTTGATGGACCCCAACTTGACCGCCACCCCGGGTAGTACCACGTCCAGCAGATGAGGGTATGTGTGTCCTAGCCATCTGCGAAAGAAATACTCCAAAGTCAATCTCAAGTTATCTCAACGCACGATCAAAGAATGAAAGAAGAGAAAACATTCCTAGATGTTCAGTAGCCTCAAGATCATAAGTATGTGCGCCTATATACCCATGAACAAGACTCTACTAAACATTGCTCCATGACTCGGGATTTAAAGCTTAAGCTTTGATACCAACTTTGTCACGATCCAATTTAGGATCGTGACCAGCGCTTAGGAGCAAGTGCTCCCAAGTAAGACTCATCGGTATTTTACAGAAAATCGGATAGAGTTTCCCCTGTTTTTGGACTATCCCAAAACTTTCTTGTCTCAAATCAACAACCAAACATCCTAATATCATACCAAACAATTGACAACTTATCAATTTACCAAAATAAGTCTCCACCATTACTAATCAACCCACTAATAACCAGAAATACTAATTATCTCCAACTTTGATACTAATAAACGATACTCAACATAAAACTATAATAACAAAATAATACTCATGCCACTAAAATATTAACTATGGAGCAACTCTAAGAGTTCAAAGAAAGACCATAACAATAAATAAAATCTCCGTCCACACGAACAAGTGCGAGGCTCACTAAGAACTATCAGCCTGTGCGCTCTAATTAACGAAATCCTCGCCCGCATCAACTGCTGTCTCTATAAAAAAAATTAGCGGGGAATGAGTCGTTAGCTCAGTGAGTAATAACACTAAATCACAATCGTTTTTATTGGGGACAAGTCAGAAACATGCTAGTATCTCAAACAGAAATTAACATAAAAATGCCCTTTTAGAAACAATAAATTTTCAGTCTCATCACATTTTTCTTGTAGTATAATATAATTAACAATTCAGTAATAAGCTCGGTAACCACTGTATAATATCAGTATTCACATTTTGGGAGGTTTCAATGAACGGATCATGTAATCGGTATAACTGTGGACTTCTTTGCAAAAAGTCATATATAACGGTAGTCCCTACTCGAGGAAAATCGGTAACGGTATGGTAGTTCTACCTTCCCACTAGCGAGAGCTATAATGGTAATCAATAATTACAAGGTGCACCAGGTCTAACGAATCCGCCATTAGCTACGGAATCCTTCAATGTCTACTCCCATTTATACTTGTCTCTGTAATCCGTATATACTCGTAGAAATTATTTTAAAACAATATAAGGCATTTCAGTTCTTATCAAATAATATAATTTCTTTTAGATAACAATAAATTCAAGTAACGGTAAAACAGATCTAGTGACAACGAAAATATTTAAAACCACGATATTCATCTTAAATAACTATTTCGATATCATATCGAATAAAAGACTTGTCCAACATGCAACTCAAAATAATCGTTAACACATTCATATTAAAAATTATGTGTAAATCATGCAAGTTATGAAAACACAAATCGCGGTAAGATTACTACTCACAGTACTCAATGCCGAGATACCAAATGTTTCACCTCGAGCAATTCGTACAAATTCCTCCAATCAATCTATAATTACATAATATCGATCTCATATTAATTTCCTTGTTTAGGCTAATTTATAATTAATTTAGAATACTCAATCATCGGGGTTCATGTTTGAGTCTTAATTTGTGGATTTATATTTACTCATAAAACTAGTCCAAAATTCATAAATTTCAAACTATTTAGTATACTTTATTTCTCCAAAATTAGACCTATCAGTACTTAAACCAAATCTTTATAGCCTTACTGTCCATAATAATTAATTATTTATTTATAAAAAACTGATATGGAAATTCTTTTGTACTACATAAAATCGCGTAGGTATAGTGAAATAATTCAACTGATAAGAAGAAGGTTAACCTTTTGAGCCGAAGGATTCAATTCCAACCCCTAGTTCTTCTTAAAGCCTTTGTCCAAAGCTTTCTTCTTCTTTCTCTCTTTTCTTCTTTTTCTCTTTCTTTCCTTCTCTGTTTTTCTTTTTAATTTCGTTTTTAAAGCTCCTGCTTTGTCCCCTTCCCCTAACCCTTTTAAAAGTTGGGCAGAAGTTGTTTGTTATGGGCTTCGGCCCTTTTGTTTTAAATTCCTTATCCTTTTTTTATTTTATTAGTTAGTTTCTTATTATAATTATTCTATTATTTGGCTAATGATCAATACACCCTTATTAAAAAAAAGTATAAGGTATTATAACACTTTAGTTATTTTATCTTTTTGGGGCGAGTTTGCATATTGTACCGTATGTCAATAATGAATATTGGTAAAAATTGACTGTAACTCTGCATGCGAATCTTTCTTATTGCTGTTAAACATAGACTAAACTTTACTTGAAATTTAAAAACTAAAGATGGAGACTAACAAAGAAAACAAAAAGACAAATTAACAGATGATCTTGACTACCATTAGACAGCAATATTAAAGTGACCTTGAATTCTCATTTCAATTAGAGCAATAGCAAAGACTCTGTTTTCATTCACTTGTATCAATTGTTCTAGTACAAACAATGAGGCTCAGAGTACAAATCCACAAATTTGATTTCTCAATTTGATAGTCTTCAATCAACCCCTAAACTCATTATTTAGTTAAAATTCATATCGAAATACCTAATAGTAAAACTTTTCTAACCACTACAGCATATAACACTGAAAACAAAGTACTTATAACACTTCCAATCAATTTTCCTCAATTAATTTCACCATTAATTTTCCTGAAAAAGCAGCTAGCTTCAGTACTGTAAACTTTAGACCTTGGTGGTGGATTTCTCTGAGGATATCCACAGATAGTAATATTGTTGGTCAGCTGCGTCACAGGTTGTGGTAGTGGAGGCGAGACTGCGGCCAATGTAAAGAAATTAAACTCAGACAAATTATTGCCCCTGCGAAAAGGCGGTGGTGTTGCTGGATTTGATGCTAAAGAGACAAGGTGAAGTTCATCAGTTTGATTCAGATACTCAATCGGATGCATTTTTCTTGCAAGTCTTCCTCCATTATTAGGCAGTGGCTTCACATGAGTTCTCACTGTTTAACCACAATAGTAGTAAGTTAATATAAACAAACTCCTTTTCACAAAGAAATGAACAGAAAAGAAAAACACAGAGTATAAAGGAACGTCTAATCATCATTTTTTCTGCAGTAATTATTTAAGAATTGAAAGATCAGAATAATGCAAACCCCATAATTATTTCAGAGACTAAAGATTGTAGATTTTTTCAACAAGAATGAACAGAGATGATTATGGTGATGCAAGTAAAAACAAAACCCTCTTTAGATCTTAAGAAGAATGAAAGCAAAAACAGGATGCATAATAATCTTAACCCAAAAGAAGAAGAATATATACCAGTAGTGAAGAACCGCCAGAAAAGGAGGATCCAGGAGATGATCCCAACGAAAATAAGAATCCAGTTGATTATCCTTATAACTCTCCCCGGCATTCTGCGCTGGAGACGGTTAATTAGCAATCTGATCAATATGAACACGGCGATTGATATGAACATGATGATCTCTTCTGCAGAAACCCTAGCTATGAGAGGAGTTTCTTCACTTCTTCTTTTTTTCTGTAAATTTTGGGATCTGCTGAGACTGACTGTTATGTGAGGACTAACATCCATCTTATATAGCTAAATTAGTTAAAAGTCGGTTAATTTGCTGAAATTGGCGCCAATTCGTTTTATCTTTCTATTAGACTCGGTTAAGTCTTTGAAAAGTTGGAATGAGAATCAATTTGCAAAATATGTTCTATCATAGAACTCGATAAATACTTGGAGTAATACACATTTTGAGTAAATTTGTGAATAAAACTTTCTCATAATTCCACGTAATAATTCTTGTGAACAAGTTGTAGAAATGGATACTACGTTTATAACGAGAGTTTTACCCAAGTTTTTACCAAAAAAATAATTAATAATTTATGAAACTTTTTTTGAGTACATTTTAATAAATAAATAAAAACAGAAATAATATGCTAATCGACAACATATACACGCATACCATTTCACTTTTTTCTTCCTTTCCTATATGAAATTTGCATATAGTGTTATATGCATTCACTTATGCGGAACTTTGCCAATCTAGAAACCTTTCGGAAGTTGTTCTCCTTCACCCACTATGCGACAAATTTTTTCTCTATTTTTCCTACATTTGACATCGTTATTTGAAAGATATAATGGTCGGATAAAAACCTTAATACTGATTCAAGAAGTTACTCGAATCGAAAAGTAGCTCAACAAGTTTGAGTAATATTCATCAATCTTATAATAAAGGAGTTGGATATTTACTCCATATAAGTTATGATAGTAGGGTATTAATATTTAATACAGTGCTAAATTTGGAATGTCATCTATAGAACAGAACAATTGAGCAATGCTAAAATGACCATGAATACTCATTTTAACCAGACCAATAGCAAGACTCTATTTTTATTCACTTATATCAATATTTTGAGTACAAAGAATCTGATAATTCAGTGCAAATCCACAAATATGATTTCGGTTTGATACTCTTCAATCAACCCCTACACTCATTATAGATAGTAAACCCTTTCTAACTTGTAGCATAACTGTTAACTGAGCTAGATTGAGCTAGTTACAGCAGCAATTCATACATGCAGTGAATCATCGTCAATGAAACAGTGAAATCAAGGAGAGAAAGGAAGAGAGATGTTTCTAGGCAATTTCAGTTTTTCTGTTATGATACAAGAAAGAGATCCGTGTGATCTCTTTTATCTCTAATTACAAGTTCCGTAGTTTCTCTTATTTACAAACTACTCCCTTCTAGTTTCTTGTAGGTTCCTTTAGCCCCTTCTCTTTAATAATAACACTGAAAACAAAAAGTAATACTATCAAACAATTTTGCTCAAATTTCACCCTTCATTTCCTGAACCAGATCGATTGCCAAGCTGCAGCTAGCTTCATTATCAGCTCTAGACCGCGATATATCAATGATGTTTTTCAGCCGCTGTTTTTGGAGTTGGTTCTGCAGTCAGTGGCGGCCCAAGGGTAAAGCCGCTAAAGTGTATATATTATTTTGTTTTTAAAAAGTTATTTAGTGTTTTAAATGAGAAAGTACAATTTTTTTTCATATCAAAAAAGAAAAGAAAAGAAAAAGAAAAAAGATTGAACGGTTGAGCATGAATTGAGAAAAAGAATAGTGTTTTCGAGAATCACTCTATGGATCATAAATTGAGAAAGAGTTCGATTATTCATAAAGATTGAAACTTTAATACAATCCCAAAAAGAACCCTTGATAATTTTTTTACAAACAATAAATTAAAAATCATAAATTAGAAAGTATATCTCAAGAGAGATTAAATGAATTTGATATATTACAAATAAAAAAAAAATTATTAGAATAAAACGATTTTAAAAATTATTAACTGCGCATATAAAAAAGCTAGAAAAATAAACTTCAAACAAAATTATATATAAGTACTTTTTTTTCTAACAAAAAGCGTAAGGCCTCTCATTGAAATTTTGCTTTAGGCCACAATGTTTATTGAGCCGCCTCTGTCTGCAGTTGTGGGGGGAAATGTGGTCTCAATGGCACCGTATTTTTGATGATAGTGAGATATTCAGAGCCTGGTATCGCTATTGATGATAATACTAACGAGACAAGGTGAAGTTCAGTTTGATTCAGAAACTCCGACCTCTCAATTGCATGGGCGAAGCTACCGTCATGTAAGGGTGGTCAATTCGTTAGAAAATTACACTGTATATATAGATAAAATATTAGATTTTAGAGGTATATAACATGTATTAAACACCCTCTATTGGAATTTTTTTTTTTTACTTTTTTCAAGTTTGAACACTCTTGAAAAAATTCCTGACTTCGCCACTGCTCAATGGATAGATATTTCGAGCAAGTCCTCCTCCATTATTACGCAGTGGCTTCACAGGAGTTTTAACATTCTCTATAGTATTCGGTAATGTTTTCAGGATTGAAAGATTAAAACGGGTATCATTTGCAGTCAATGGAATGTCGTTGAAGGAAATTTTTGCACCATTTTGGATCCACAGTATCACTGTTTAATCATTTAGTGACATTGGGTACCATATATGAACTCCTTTTTTGTAAGTGTAACAATCATAAATATTCGAATTACCACAGAAGTAAAAGGAAAAAGATCATCATAACAAAAACAAAAACACCATTGAACTCTGTTTTTTACGGTAATGATTTCAGAAGTGAAAGATTAAAAAAATGGATAGTAAAATGGTTCAGATTGACATATCAATGACCACTATTCAAACCCCATTATTATTTCAGAGAGTAAAGATTTTAAATTTTTCAAGAAGAATGAACAAATAAGGTTATGTTTATGCAAGAAATTAAAACACAAGTAAAAGACCATCTTTTTTTATTAAGCTATCAGAAACTATTGACACCAAAATTCATGTCTGAAACTCAAGAAAAAGAAAAGAGAAAATCATCATAATGAAAGCCAAAAACATAATTAGAGGATTCCTTTTAAGTTCTTTTCTTTTTTCTCTAAGCTTGACTGTTATATGAGGACTAAGATCGATCTTATATAGTTAAATTAGTTAAAAGTCGGTTTAATTTGTTGAAATTGGCGCCAACTTTTTCTTCTTCTTTTTGGGGTGCTCTGCCATGTGTCATTCTTTCTATTAGACTCGGTTAAGTCTTTGAAAAATTGGAATGAAAATCAATTTGCAAACCGGGTGGAAAATAAAATACAATTATATGTGAGTAATTGTAATAATGGGAAAGCAGAAGACGTAGTGCTACACTTTTTGAGTAAATATGTGAATGTATGTAAAAAATTATTAGTAATTCCATGCAAGTTTTCTTGAACAAGTTATAAAAAGGGGGACAAAATTTACCAGTTATGAAGGAATACTACTCAGATTTTAATAAATGTAAAAAATAGAAATAAATATACTGCAGTTATACGCACTAAGCGCTCAATTACTTTTTGGATAAGAAGAAGAATACTGACTGAAATATATCTTCTTTTTGCTATTGGACTGGACAATATAGTAAGACTCAGTTTAATTCCAGATTACAACAACTAGGACAAAAACACAGATTATTTCTCAGCAACTCTCCACACAGATTCCGCAATTGTGATTCATTTCAAAATTCAGCCAACCCAACAGTACTTATTGCTAAAAATCATTCTAACTATAGTTTGTAAAACACTTAAAACTAAATTTCAACCGTTATTATTGCTCATTGGCTCTGCTGCTGGTTCATTAATATTGTACACTTTCTGAATCTTGATCAACTCTTTCGCGCCTTCACTCTCAATTACTTTTTGTCTCTGAGGAATATTTGATGTAAAAGGCGCAGAAGCAGTTGCAGTTGCAGTTGCCATAGCCAGAATAGTAAGATCAACGTTGGTAGTTTCATTCAACAACTCTGGCACAACTTCAATCTTGTCAATTTCCTTGATTCTTCCATCCCTTATTTCCAACATCACTGTAATTGCAACACAATCATTAAACAATTATACGGGAAATTTATATATCAAGAATTAATTTTGGGGATTATTAATGTTGTACCTGGATAAGAGAACCACCAAAGAATGAGCAAACAGAGCAAGACAGCAAGAGGAATGAGATGAATCCATTTTCCAGAAAACCAGTTGGGAATAGAAATGTTGCGAGAGGCAGAATTAGGCCTGTTGTAGAGTGGAAGAATATCAGTGGCAACCTCCATTATTTTCCTTGTTCTCTGCATTGCAACAAGAGAGAGAGAGAGAGAGAGAGAGAGAGAGAGAGAGAGAGAGAGAGAGAGAGAGAGAGAGATTTTTGGGTTTAAGGAGAAAACGAATGAGAGGGTTAAGAGTGAAACTTGATTGAGTATATGTTAGCAGCAGTTGGTTAAGTTTGTTGGTTGAGGCGGGAGAATTTCCCACATGTTTCTTATACTACGTTTTAATATTGGTAAAGGAAAAAAGAGAAATAAAAGAAAGAGGGTGGAAAGAAAACAGAAAACAAAATGAAAAGAAACAATTACGACTAGTATGAGTTTTTAAAAATACTGCTACTCAGAGTTGATCAAATCTTGTTGGTGCAGAGAGCAGTTACAAAATATTCAACTGCTTGCCAAAGTTGAGTTTTTTAAATTTAATTGTTTCATATTGTTCTTTTTATTAATAAAATTTTGGAAATTTCAATAATAGCTTGGCTATTACAGAAAAATTATAGTTTAGTTGTATCAATAGGAATCTCATACATAATAAGTGAGGGTTCATTTCTCATTGCCATCTTCTGTTACTAATCCCCCAGCATAATAAAGGAAAATTTTGAAAGGAAAAAATAAAAATATCAGACCAGACTCTCCGCCTAATTTACTATATTGATTGGTTTCTATAAGAATATAACTAAAATAACTAGAATGACAAAAATAACCCTGTCTAGCAAATAATCCTTTTGTTTTTTTACTTTTAAAAGTAGGTTGGGTAAAATGTAAGATTCGGAAAGCACATGCTTGCACCTTATCTCGTTCTCTTTTACTTAGAGCTGCTACGACGCACTAGCTAAATAATTGGTAATATGAATAGGTATTAAAACCTGCGCAAGTCTCTCTAACCAAAAATTCCGAGTTCGACCATGGATATAAAATCGACTTTCACAGGAACCATTTTACCGAAAAAAACTTTGATAAAGAACGTTTTACCTTAAAAATAAAAAAAATTGGTGGAAATTTAAATTAATCTAACACTAAAACGAGTATCAAATGGGAACCAAAACAAAAGAAAACTAAGTCTTCCACTAGCTCTAATAAAGGATGTGCCTTTTGCTTTAGCTTACAAACGAACCACTTCTTGTAGCTGTTACTTCATATATATTTCTTTCTTTTTTTTCTTTCTATTTTTGCAGCACTTTGATCTAAAATAGAGGAGAAGCCCAGATGCTCTGGTAAGGAGGTGTGAGCGGCTGGTTGTGGAGGTTAAGAGAAGAGGTGGACGACAGTTTGAGAAGTATTGGAGAGAGGTGATTAAGTAGGACATGGAGAGACTTCAAATTTCCGAGGACATGGCACTTGGTAGGAAGATGTGGAAGTCGAGTATTAGGGTTGTAGGTTAGGAGATAGCTGAGTCTTGCCTTACTTCGTACTTTTGTAAGACTAGTCTGGTAGGGTTTTTGACTAAGATAACTAATGACAATGTTGTGTCTTACTATTTCACTTTTCAGTGCCGAACCTATTTACTAGCTATCGCTTTTATTTTGCATCTTTCTTCTGAATTTCATGTTGTTCCTATTTTTCCTATGATTTTTGTGGTGATACTGATATTGTCTCCTTTTGTCTTCTTGGGCCGAGAATTTTTCGAAAACAACCTCTCTACTCTTTCATGATAGGGTAAGATCTGCGTACACACTACCTTACTGGGTCTCCCACGTGGGATTTTACTGGGTCGTTGTTGTTGTTTGATCTAAAACAGTAAAGGAGAAGCTTTAAACTTTTGAAGCAACAAAATAAGATTGACCATAAGCCAGGCAAACTGATTCATTAACTAAGTTAAATTTCAAACAATTGGATGCTTGCTTCTTGCTAATGAAGCATCTACTCCTTTTCCTAACTTTTATCTTTTCTTTCTTTGCTACATATTTCAATCATATATATTCCATCTACACACTAGTGTTTACATTTACTCCAGAGAAGCAAGACAATGCCAAAGGACAACACTTTGGTTTATATTACGTTAGATTTTGAACTGCACCTGTTATCATGTGACACAAAAATTGATAACAAGGCATGTTGGTGTATGTAGTAGCCAATTTGGTTCTTAAATTTTAGTCCTCTAAGCTATGTTCCGTCATTGTCCATCGACAGTAACGGGTTTCTTATCTTCATCTATCGATCTTGATCTTTGAGAATTTTTTCGCGACCCTTGAACAGGAGGCTGTGTTTCGGGGTCATACTTTTGAGAGGCAAGGTAGTTGAGAGCAGTGACAATATCGGCTATGAGTGGCCGCATATTAGGTTGCTCCTGGACACACATTGCAGCAATTGCAAGTGCTTGGTATAAACCCCTCACTGGATAATGACCTTCTAGTACTGGATCTGCCATCTGGTGGAATTTCTTCCGATCTTTGAAGAGTGGTCGCGCCTGCACAAGATGAGTTAATCATGTTAAAGTACTTCAGCAGATTCAGCTTTCCAAAATTGAAATCCACTGCAAGTCAATCATTTCTGCTCTCATGTATACGAGTGCTCAAGCGAATAGGTAAAGTTTGTTTCAGCAAATAATTGTTAGTTGTTTTCACTTTTCTCCAATGGAAACAAATATAAATATATATGAAAAAAAAGGGCAGTCCGGTACACTAAGCTCCCGCTATGCGCGGGGTCCGGAAAAGGGCCGGACCACAAGGGCCTATTGTAAGTAACCTTAAACAGTATCTCTGCAAGAGGCTGTTTCCACAGCTCGAGCCCGTGACCTCCCGGTCACATGGAGGCAACTTTACCGTAATATCCGAAGTTTCTTAACACAATGAACAGAGAAATTTCTTAAAAAGTCAAAGAGTGGTGCTCAACTTGAGTTTGCTTTATTGACGGTAAATTTCAGAGTATAATTTTGTGCAGACATCATCTTTACTTACCTAAAAGTAATACAGATGGTAGTTACGTAAACCTTATTATCACTAATAAAAGTATGAACTAACACGGCAAACATGTATAATCAGAGGGCTTCATCTGATATATCAGGCACAGCCGCTGAATAGATGCTTCAACAATACAGAGGCAAGAATACCAGCCATATATACCCGATTACCATGCCCCAAAAGCTAGTGGTGATGTGTAGAACATATTTCTGTATTATATTTCTTACATTTTTACTTGATGAATCTGTGTTATAATGAAATGTTCCAAATCATTTATCAAGATTCTGAACTAAAAACTATAAACAACTCTGATGTTCAAAAGGCACAAATGCAATAACAATTTGATTAAACCAATACAAGATTCTTAAGCGAGGCCCACGTACGGCCAGGGGGAGAAGAAAAGGGAAGGGGGGAAGAAATGTAGACCTTGACCTTCACGCCGGAAAAATGCTGGTAGAATTAGCTCTTAAAAAAAGTAGCCCCATTCCTTAGTCTCATGTGGCTGCTTAAATCAATCACAGGAAGTCTGGACAGCGCAGCCAGTGGGATATCAGAATCTAAGGGCACCACCCAAATGTACATGGCTACCCCCATCCTCCACCCCGTTCAATATAACCAAAAACGAAAAGATGACTTAGTAAGTGAGCTTCAACTCTTTCAAGCAGGAAGCAGTAAACTTATAGGCATTAAAACGGGTTTAAAAAGGTTTCAGGAATTGCCTTGTATTTTAGGTCTGCCAAATAATATAATACCAGAGCTAACTCTAGCAAGCTCATCCTCACACACTCGTAAGTCTGCATTACTGTCCACATTTATATTCAGAGTTAGATTACACATGCGGGAGGCTAAAAATTTACATAGTTCAATATAAAAAGACATTAGAAGGGGTTTATACATGTCTTAATATTTTGGGTTTGAAGCTCAACTTCTTTTGCATAAACCATAGACAAGCTAACAAGAAACAGGAGTGGACAAACCATGTATTATAACAGCAAAAATTTACATACGGCAAGACTAAGAGATCTTACCCAAGCAACTAGGTTTTGCTCTGTAGCAGCCTTTGTATTGTCGATAGCTTTCCTGCCCGTGATGATCTCCAGAAGAACAACTCCAAAGCTGTAGATATCTGATTTGAAGGTCAGTTGGCCAGTCATAGCATAATCCGGTGCACAGTATCCATATGTGCCCATCACTCTGGTAGAGACATGGGTCTTGTCTCCAAGGGGACCCACTTTAGCCAATCCAAAATCCGATAACTTTGGATGGTACCCCTCCCCAAGCAGAATATTCGACCCCTTCAAGTCACGATAAATAACAGGCGGTTTCATCTTGTCATGCAAATATTCCAGGCCCCTTGCAGCACCTGCAGCTATCTTCATTCTCGTGTTCCAATCAAGCCGTTTTTTATCTGGCCAAGGGTCTGCAAACGTACGTTGTTTTATCAAGGCTAAGGAAATTAAAATACAATTCGAGAACACAAATCCAATGGTGTATGGCATACCATGTAAATGGTCTTCTAGTGAACCAAGAGCCATATACTCATAGACCAGCACCCTGTGATCTCCCTCGACACAATAACCAATTAATTTGACAAGATTAGGGTGGTCAGCCATACTTAACGTAAGTACTTCCACAATGAATTCCCTATTCCCCTGACATCCATCGGGATTCAGCTGTTTGATGGCTACAACCTGCGTTAAAAAAAATATATTAGGCATCGGTAAATAAAACCAATTAACGTTCTACTCAACCACCATTTAGTCTCGCGTGGGCTGCAAACTTTGATTAGTCTTACAATAATGGAGTCGAGCTGACCTGACCAGTATCAGCCAAACGACCTTTGTATACTTTTCCAAAGCCTCCTTCACCCAAGAAGTAGGCTGCTTTGAAATTTTCTGTTGCAGCTACCAGCTCATCAAATTTAAACGCCCGCGCCTTATTCACTCCATTAATTTTAATTCCATCATTTTCCCCTTCTCCGGAAATGCTGCTACAATCTCCATCTGTCCTAGTTGTAGATTGGGGTGCATCTTTAGCCTCTTCCTTCCTCACAACTTTATGTTCATTTGCCTTTACTATATCTAAGCCACAAAAAAACACAAATAGGCACCAAAAACCATGAGCCCCATTTGAAGTAGAAAACGACATGAACAAGCACATGTATAAGTAAAAGCCAAAATATACATGATTCATAACCTACATGATTCTCACAAAATAGTATACACATGATACCTCCAATGATTAAATAATCTAAAAGGAAAGAAGAGTTTTAAGCACAAAAGACAAAATTAATAAAGAGATATTTAAATTATATTATATATTATACTTTTGTGCCTTGAGCCAAGGGCCTATCGGAAACATCTCTCTACCTTCCACCTTCCAGGTAGCAATAAGGTACGAGTAAGTTTTGCGTACACGCTAAACTCCCGATCCCACTTGTGGGACTTGTGGGACTTGTGGGATTATACTGGGTTTTTTGTTGTTGTTATATTATAACTCTGTGGTACCTCAAAAATCAGCAGCATCAAAACCATCCAAAAAAATATAAATAAATTAACAAGTAGGAAAAAAGAAAAAAGTCAAAAGGTCCAAAAGCTGAGGTCTACAATTGCTGGTACACTAGAGACTTCCTAGAAAAACACCCTGATTCAGAAAAAATTAGACTGTCAAATAAAAACAGCACCGACACATGACCCATCAACAATTCAACTTTTTTTCCTAGAAAATCAAGAAAAAATCAATAATTTCAACATATCCTTTAACATGCATAGCAAGAAATAGAGATCAAGAAAATAAAAATCAAATCTTTAGATACATGCAATGATAAAAAAAACAATCTTTATGCCAAAAAAATTCAATCTTTGATCAGTTTTCAATAACCCACATTGAATTTTCCAAAGAACGCAAATCAAAAGACAATTATTGTTACTAATCAAGAAAATGATTAAATCAAAACTTAGGTAATAAAGCAGAAAACCTGTACTGGGCTGTGATTGATCATCCTTTTTGTATTGATTATTGGCTGGTGGAATTCTCTTTCTTTCTCTTTTCTTGATTGATGATGATGAATCACCAGAACAAGGGAAACAGCCCATGGCCTTCCACTTTCCAAAAATACCCAACAAACTATAAACACTGCCCCTATATATAGAATCTCTCTATAAATATATACCCCTCTCTCTCTCTATGTGTGTGTGTATAGTGAGAATTTTCTATATGTATGTAAGCTATTTTCTCTCTTCTTCAGAGCCCCAAAAACAAAAGAGTTACAAAAACTTTAGGCAGAGTTTTGGCTTTTTGGTGAGAGAGAAAAAGAAAGAAAGAGAAATAGAGAGAAGGAGCTATATACTTACTTTAATGTATGTTTTTCTCTTTTTTTTTTCTTCTTAAAGTATGTTTTTTAAGAGGGTTTATGGTGCTAATCAAGTGCAAAATTTACTAATTGGGTCAAGCCAATCAACAGCTTCCACCTGTCATACTAGGGACCTTTTGGTCAGTTCGTATTTTTGTGTCCCATTGTATTCTTGTGTTTTCCCTTTCTTTTACGCTTTTTTCTTCGTTTGCTCTTTCTTTTACTTGAAGTAACATTAACTCAAATAATCCAAATTTATATTTGATAAATTACAAAAAAGAAAATAAAAGATAATTGGCTCGTGAATAAAGCTATGCATAATAAATTAATAATTATTTTACTATTTGATGCATTTATTTATTTATTTTGCAAAAGTTTGGTCATTACATTAAAAATGTAATATATAATGAATAATATAAACGTTTTAATTTTAACCTTTTTTTGTGACATCACTAGTTTGCATATCTCTAGACTATTTTATCGGGTATATGTTGTCTCCCACGAACATAGGTATTGAATAGGCTTACGCGTATTGAAATAAATCGCTAGATGTATTTGTCCCATCTATGATTTCAATCCTGGTCTTCGAGACTTTTACCTGTTTCATTAATTGTCAAGTCACACTTTTGATTGCAATTTAATTTTATTTATAAATTAAATAAAGTAAAAAATAATACAAAGAAAACTTAAGGTTCTTTTGATCTTTTAGGTATTTTATCATCGTAAAGCTAATTTTGTTATAAGTTATATCATGTTGGATCCGATTGTGATAATATTAAAATTACAGTATAAACCGTCATTATAAGAAGGGCTCCATTATCATATTTGAACTACTTAAAAGTAGAGTAGTGATTCTAATCATCCTACCAATTCACCTGATAACATCCCATTATAACAAATTTGGAAAACATAGTTTGAAACAAGTAATTGAGGTTATCACCTAAAATAATGGCGGGATGGATTAGATGGCTTTATCCTTAACCAAAAGTATTACGTTTAAGTCTTAAAAATGAAAAAATCATGTTAGGAAATGTTCCTTTAATGAGTTTTAAACGATATGAATTCAAATTAGTTGGGGTCGCAAAGGGGATACAGGTTATTGGGTTGGCAACCCAACAAAATATGTTAGGGAATACTTCCTCTTTTAATGATTTTTAAAATACATGAATTTTAATTAGTCTATCGAAAACAATCTCCCTATCTCCTCAAGGTAAGGGCAAGATTTATGTACACACTATCATACTGAGACTCCACTATATAAGATTATATCTATGGATTCTAATTAGGCGGGGTCCCAAAGCGGATGCAGGTTATCGGGTTAGCAACCAAAAAAATTATGCTAGGGAATGCTTCCTCCTTTAATGAATAGGAATTTGAATTAGCTGGGGTTCCAAAGTAAATACAGGCCGGGTTGGCAACCAAAAGAAATTAATCCACGTGGCAAACACTCCATATCACGCTCGCATCAGATTATTGTCACCGAAGCTTCGTTAACGTTACCTGAAAGTCTTTTAAGTGAGAGACCGTGTATTACAGTTGTGTGTGTTTCACTTGCGGTGGGGCCCAAGAATGTGTGCTGTGACTCACAGTAAGTGAGAATTAGCCACCTACGCGGCTTCTGTTGAAGAGTTAATCGCGAGCCGGCGCCGATTTAGAACGTAGGTTTGACTTTTAAACTAAGCCAATAAGATATTGACAAATTTAAATGGAGATTTACTCTTGATTGTAGAGAATTATTGCTTTTTTTAATTAATTGTGTTTTAAGATTTGACCAAACAACTAATTTAAGAGTCAGAGAATTTTCTGAACTTTGGCTGAATATTCGGGAAAGGAATATGTAATTAAGAATTGATTTTCTCGAAAAGTAAAACAAAAGCAATTCAGTTTCTTGCTTTACAATAATTCAAATAAGTTAGAAGTATAATTCACAGTGTTTTTCCTTGCTTCAGCAAAGAAAAAGTATAATATGACCAACGTAGCTGCATTTGCAAATAATCTTTTAGTGCTTTATTTGCAAGTAGAGATTGTTACACAAGAAATAATTGAAATTTTATTGTAACTCCAACTATTTTTTTCCAACTTCCGTTTAAAAATTTTAAAGTGTCAATAGTAATAAGCAATGTGTTTAAAAATCTAATAAACATGATGATTAAGGTTTATTTTAGTGGTAGAGTACACCCAACTTAATCATCAATTGATAAAATTGGAGGTTCGACTTCTTAAATTACACAAAGAATAAGTGAATATTGTTGATCCTTCTAGGTGAGGTCGTGAAAAAAATTAAAATTAATGTTACAAATAACAAAATGTAGGTAATGTGGAGGAAAGATTACTATTTGTAGTTTCAAAGGAAGTCGAATATTTTTTTAAGAGGGATGCAACATATTTTACATTTCAATAATTTTAATTTTTAGATAGTTGTTTAACATAAAAAGAAGGAAATTTTACATATTACAGCAAATAATGCATCCTACTTATTATAAATCAAAACACTTTAAAAAAGCCACTTTTTATATTTAATAGCAAAATATAAATATATACAACTAATCCCTCAACTTTTCCATCAATCCTCTCTTTTCTCCCTCAATTCTCTCTCCCTTTTTCCTCTCTTCGGCAAGGCTGCCATCTTCTCCGGTAACTCACCACCATGGTCAGATTTGTTCAGACAGGGGTGACTCAACATTGTTGGTGGCCTAAAGCAAAACTTTGATGATAAGCCTTATTTTTTTTAAAAAAAAATTATATATTTTTATTTGAAATATATTTTTCTAACTTAATTAAATGAAAAATTATTAATAATTTTCTTTAATCGAGTTATTTAATAATTCTTTTTCAACTGATAATATTGCTAATCTGATTCAGTTAGTTTCTCGTGAGATATTGTTGATCATATACAAGATTTTATCAATTTTAATTTGGTAAAACTTCTTTCCCGGATGCAATTGTTATAGTATATTTTATTTTATAAGGAATATAAGCTTTAAAAAAATCAAGTCATGTTATCTTATTAAGTATATCGATTAGAGACTTCATAGTTTTATCTTATACTTATAATATTTTTTTTAATGCTATATAATTTAAAAAATAAGCCTAAACTATATGTCAGAGTGGCTATTGTGTTTTAATCAAGGTTAAGTCAATATTTTTATACGCCTCGGATTATTCAAACTCAAGGGTCAATATCAGTAACAAATTAAATTTTTTTTCCTTTTTGTAAGAAAAGTAAGATAATCAATTTTTTTATATATAAAATAATTCATAAAATTATTTCCAATAAAAAATAGGGCCCCTCAAATTTGGGGCCTAAAGCAAGTGCTTGGAGTGCTTTACCCTTCAGCCGACGTTGTGTTTAGATTTTCAGCAATTCTACTTCAGATTTCCTTCTTCTCCGGTGAATTTGCTTCAGAGTTTCAAAAACTCAATCCGTAGCCGTGACCAGATCTCCCAAAAGAATCAAAGGAGCAAAGTTGCTGCTTTATATCCAATTGATTGATATAATATTCATTCTCATTAAACTCTTTTCTTTGTTTACCCCGTCTTTAGCTGCTCTTCCGATCTCCCAAACCTATAGCAGGACATATTGGCTTTATATATTATTATTATTATTATTATTATTATTATTATTATTATTATTATTATTATTATTATTATTATTATTATTATTATTATCGATGCCATCGTATGAAATGCAGGAATGGTTTTTCCATACTCTTCTACTTCACTGGAATCATATTTCGATAAGATAGGATTCAACTGTTTTTCACTAATACCTTAGTCTTAAGTGTATTCGGAGTGTGATTTTTGTTGTTGTTTGAATATAATCGAATTGAACACGGTGAATTGAATACAATTAGCCCGTTTGAATTAGCTTATTTGAAGTAGCTGATAAATATTGGGTGCTGAAAAGTACTTTTAAGTGTTGAAACTGATTTAATAAATAAACAGTTATGTGTTTGGATTTAAAAGTGCTAAAATTGATAATAAGCTACTGCAGTATTTCAGAAAAAAGTGCCGATAAACTCTTTTTCTGTTAAAATGACTTAAAGAACCTTAGAACTGTTTACACTTATGTAACACCCCGTACATTCAGACTAGGTGTGGATATGTTAAATGGGTATTAATTTGATATTTTAGACATACGAAGTCCTATCGGGATGATTATGGGTGAAAATAGTTATTTCAAAATCAAGATAGAAAGTGAGGTGCATAAGATTTGACAAAATCGACTAAGTTTGCAGAAGGTTCGTATTCCAGCAGGTTTTAGTGAAAATGAGTAAGGAATTTGGGAAAACTCAAAGCATAAACGTTGTAGGCCTTTGAAATAGCTTTCCAACGATATATTATGGAGCCCGAACGGATCTCTGTGCAAAACGTTATGTGCGTTTTACAGAACAATATGCGATATGCGCGCCGGTAGCGCGCCCTTAGCGCGGTCGCGCTAATTTTGAGGCAGTGTTACTGCCGTTTAGCGCGGGCATGCCTCCAGATGCGCGGGCGCGCTAGTGGGGGGTCGTTTTAAAGCTATATTTCATCCCCCACAGCCCCAAAACATAAAAACTTGCTCTAGAAAGGAGAACTCTAAAAAACCTAACTCCCTAAGGGGATGATCCTGATAGCGTACCCGGGCGGGAGGAGATGCGCCTCAGGCCAGCGGCTGCATTGAGACACATCGGATGCGGTACACATTGACATGGTGTAAATAATATTTTTGTATACATTAACAATAATATTTAATCGAATATGCCCATTACTTTTTTTAGTTCTCCATTCGTTTGATAGTTTCATAAAATAAAATTTAGAACAACACAAACACTTAAACTTAACTTCCACTTGAATTAAAATAAAATTTAGTACAACACAAGCACTTAAACTTAACTTCCACTTCAATTAAAATAAAACTTAGTACAATTTCCAATGGTGATTCTAAGTTAATTATAATATCCCAACATCTTATTAACATGGGCAAGCCCTCCATATCATTAGATATTCATTTGGGGCATCATTGTTGAGAGAAGAAACCCTAGAACTCGAATTCAAGAAGATTGAACGTCAAAAAGGTAATGTCTTCACCCTCTAATTGATTATAGCATTGGATTAATGATTATTGACTCAAGTTCATGAGATATGAGTTGATGGGTTTGATAGAAAAACATGAACAATTATAGGTTTGGCTTGTTGATTGTTGATTATTGGTTAAGGGTGTTATTTACCTTATGGGTGATAAAGAATAATGTTGATTATAACTATTTGAGACTTTAAAATTTATCTAGGAGCAAGAGAATGGGTTATTGGGTGTAGAGACACCATTAATAAAGACTATGAAGCTTTATGCCACCAAGTGTTTGAGAAAATGCCTAAGTGACCAAAACATAAGTATTATTGCTAATACGGAATCCCTTTGACTTGTATTGATATAGATTGAAGTTGAAGGGGGTTGGCGAATGTTGTATTATGCTCAAGATCAGGAAGTTAAGGTATGTGAGGCTCTATGTTTGGGAATATTAATGATTCTCCCTACACTACGTTTCTTTTACGACGTATCAATTGCTTCAAAAATATAGTTAAGCCAAGTTCCTTGAATAGTTGTAGAGCTTCTATTCTCTAGCTTCATAACTCGTTCATGAATTTCATTCTGAACGTTGTGAGCTCAGTGCATATTCAATATAGACTTGGGCTTGATGCCCCCGAGTGTTAGTATAGATTACTCAGTATGCCATAAACAGTTGAAGTTTCAGTGTTCATAATCAGTTCAAGAATACATGTCTCAGTCTAATCCTATTCAGTATTCCAGTATTATGTAACTTAGTGTGATCCAGTATTCCAGTATTATGTAACCCAATGTGATTCAGTATTTTACTAATATATATTGCAGTATGATTCTCAGTTCCTGATTTTAAATACCTGAATGTTGAACACTTGTATTTGGGCCTGAGGCCGCAGTTTATGCTTTATGCATCTTTGGGTCTGAAGCCGCAGTTTATGCTTTATGCATTTTGGACCTGAGGTCGCAGTTATGTATATGTATACTTGGGCCCGAGGCCGCAGTTTGTGCACATATATATATTGGGCCTGAGGCCGCAGTTTAATATTCAGATAAACAGGTTGTTCATCATTTAGAAGAGGGAGTATTCATATCCTTACTTCCTTTCAGTTCAATTATTAGTTACCGTTCAGTTATCAGTTATCATATCAATTATCAGTTATCAGTTCAGTTATCAGTTATCAGTTCAGTTATCCTTTATTAATTATCATTTCATTTATTAGTTATCAGTTATCAATTATCATTTCAGTTTCAGTTTCAATAGTTATCATTTCAGTTATCAATTATCAATTCTCAGATATTAGCTTAGTTTCAGTTTCAGCATTTATAATTCTTTCTTTCAGTTGCCTTACATACCAGTACAATTCAAATGTACTGACGTCCCTTTTTGCCCAGGGCCTACATCTCACAATGCAGGTAATGATTTACAGGTCGACAACAAAGAGCGCTAGGATTCTCGTACCAGCTATTTGGTGATCCCCAGTTCTTTCGGGGCATTATCATTACTTTACAGCTTTTCAGTATTTACAGATAGTCTGTGTTTTAGTACTTCAATAGAGGCTTCATAGACTAGAGTAACATTTAGACAGAGTCTCAGACTTTTCATGTTAAGCCATGTTGGCTGCAAATATGTTTTAGAATTGTATTACTATTTCTGCACTTTGATTTATATCATCCAGACTTTCAGTATATCAGCATGTGTTAGTTTATCTTCCGCATTCAGTATGTTATGATACCACATGTTGATTCGGCTAGCCAGTTGGTTCGCTCGGTCACATGTAGTCAGGCACCGAGTGCCGTGTTACGTCCAGGCTTAGGTTCGGGGCGTGACAAAGCTTGGTATCCGAGCACTAGGTTCAAGAGTCCTAGGGAGTCTATGAAGCCGTGTCCAGTAGATTTTCTTTTATATGTGTGTGCCGGCCACTCATATAAACGGTTAACTACCAAGACATCTAGGATTGTCTCATCTCTTTCTACTCTAGATCGTGCCATGAAGCTTAGAGCAATAGTTAACCTTCTCTTCCTATCGAATTCCAAACGTATTGGATGCCCAAGCGACGCGCAGGAGAAACTTAAGGTCCTAAAGAGGATAATTGCCCATTGGGGTATAATTATGGAGTACAGGTTGGTAAATATGAGACTTGAGAGGATGTTAAAAGCGGGATGCAATGGAGAGTAGTGCAGATTAGAGCATAACCTTATTAGAAAGTACAAAAGCAGATATCATGTCTTATGGTTATCAGTTTACCTCAGTTTCCAGTTATACAGTCTTTTAGTTAGCAAGTTTATGGTTATTCAGTACGCCAGTATTCAGTTATATGTTTACCAAATATCCATTTTTAGTGTATCAAAATTTTTGGTGACTTGTGAGTATACAGTGATGCATATAGGTTCTCAAGGAAAATGTAAGTAACAATGATTATAGCGAAATCTTCACATGTTTTAGGGATTAAGACCCAAGACTCACCGGATGGTGCATGAAGTGATTTATCAGATGTGTGTGGTAGTGTATCTATATGTCAGACCCTACAATGTAGCAGGTTAAGAATTTGACCGCAAATGGCCTAGAAATGGTCATTATAGTTTTGGAAAAATAAAGGAGACTAAGGGGAAAATACCTAGGAGTCAGAAACGTTTGTTATTACCAAAGATGTGATTTCGTACAACTCATGCAAATGACAAGAAAATATGATGCATGAAATGAGAACCAAGAGCAGCCAATATTGAATTTCAGGGAATGATTTTAAGTTGTTTAGAATTATTCAAATCAGAACTAGAAGTACCACGCTAGTAAGCTACTATAAGAAGCAGATATTGACATAAGATAAAAGATATGGCAGTTCCCCCTTAGGTTATGTGACTAAGTGATTACCGCGGATGTTTATAGTATGATATGATATAATTTTATTTAAGACAGATGAATTTCCCTAAGTGTGATCCATGTACATAGTTCAAAAAAAATGATAGTGTGTGGCAAAAGAATATGGTCAGATGATGAGGAAAGTTTGGAGTAAGCTTATGCTTCATTTTAGTTATTCAAAGCATGAGAAGAAAATATGATGCTAGCAGGTGGTTAGTAAAAGGATATTAAGTAAGTTTTGAGTAGATACAGTGAATTAGCAATTTCAGCTGAGCTAGTAGTGGTGAGATTTGATCCACTTAGCCAGGTTACCTCTAGTGAGTGGATGACAGTTTGAAAATACCAAACGCATGTGTCAGAGCCCAAAAAGTTTAAGTTAAACCCGAAGTATAGTAGTAGTGGAAAAAAATAACTAGCAGTGAGAAAGCAAACTATAGAAGAATAGCCTTTAGGAATTATCGTAATGTTATTTCTCCAGGATTGACGATGTGGGCAGAGTTAAATCATTACGATTATGTAGGATAGTTATGAAGACATAAGCTTTCCGTTTATGTAAATAATTTATTTTTTCCTAGTAAGAAAGATTTCTTAGAGGTAAGTTGGGAGATGAGTCGTCATTAACATAAAGTGAAAATAGTTGCAGAAAATAAAGAAAGTTGTTAGAATCCCGAAAAAAGGAGAAGGATCCGCAAGTATAAGACCTTTGGTCTAAGGGGTGATGTGAAATTTTTTGTAAGTCCAGTTGGTGATTTGAAACCTAAATAGCCAGCATGGGATATGAAAAGGAAAATTAGTTCGGTAATGAGGGAAAATTATATAATTACCATAGGGATTATGTATAGCATGTGTAAGAAACACAAAGTGAGTAAAATGATCACCGAGCTTAGTTATTGATGATAAAGTGATCAAAGAAAAGCTATAAAATTATGCCTATTTATGTGTTATGAGGGTAGTGCCATTGCACGAGACTCTAATTGTGGAGTACAAGTCAAAGACTTAGATCGCAACAATGCTATAAGTGTTTTCAGGAAGTGCTTAGAATGATAATCAAGTATGGGAAGTGTAGCTCATGATTGAGACAGACAAGAGAACTATGGTGAAATAAGTTCACCGCTTAGCCAAGCAAAGAGTTTGGCTTTCGGATTCTGAAGATGGTGGAATTATCGTTTAGAATAGAATTTGTTCTTCCTTAGTAGCCGAAGTGAAGAAGAAACGGTTTGATGATCCCTACGTGTTGCTGTTGAAAGAGTAGATTCACAAGTATAAAACGATGGCTTTTGAATAAGGGGGAGATGATGGTACTTTGAGGTGCCAAGACAGATTGTGTGTTCCATACATAGATTGACTTAAAGAGGAAAAATCATGTTAGAAGCCCATAATCCCATGTATTCTTTCCATCTAGGTTACCCAAATATTCATCATTACCAAGGAGATTTATTGGTTGAACGACATGAAAAAGAACGTCACATACTTTGTGGCCAATTGTCCGAATTGCTAGCAAGTGAAAGTCGAGCAGTAGAAAGTCTAGTGTTTTCATCCCATGATACATATACTTTTTAGTGGAGATGGTAAATATGGAAATTTATAACAGGATTATCTTGCTCATTTTAAAAGCATGATTTGATTGGATAAGCGTAAATTGACTTACCAAGTTAGCACGCTTCTTGCCAGTAAAAACTACAGATTCAGTAGAAGATTATACTGAGTTGTACATTCAGGAAATCGTCTGATGTATGGGACTCCGTTGTCCGTCATTTCGGATTGTGGTGCTCAGTTTAAAATGAACTTTTAGAAGTCCTTTCAGAAAGGATTAGGCACAAGTTTTTCATCCTCAGAAAGATGGCCAGGCAAAGTGCATCATTCAAACAATTGAGGATATATCCTTGATGTTAAAGTAATTGGGATAATCACATACCTCTCATTGACCTTGCTAATAATAACACCTACCATTCTAGTATCAAGATAGCACTGTGAGAGACTCTGTATGGGCGAAGGTGTAGATCGCCAATTGGTTGGTTCAAAGTTGGTGAAGAGGAATTGTTGGGACCAAATTTAGTCTATCAGGCAATGTATAAAGTTAAGTTGATTCAAGAGCGTTTGAAGAAAACTCAGAGCCGCCAAAAGTCCTATTCGAGCGTGCGGCATAGAGACTTGGAGTTTCAAGTTGATGATTGGGTGTTTCTGAAAGTTTCATTTATGAAAGCGTTATGAGATTTGGGAAGAAGGGGAAACATAGTCTCTGCTATATTGGGCAATATAGATTCTTGCGAAGGATCGGTCAATTAGCTTATGAGTTGAAGTTGCCACCATAATTAGTGGTGGTACAACCAGTATTTCACGTGTCATGTTATAACATTCAAGTTTCCAGTACTCAGATACTCATGTCAGTTTAGTACTCTGATACTCATGTCAGTTCAATACTCAAATATTCATGTCAGTTCAGTACTCAGATACTCATGTCATCTCAATACTCAGCTACTCATGTTAGTCCAATACTTAGACATTCATGCCAGCTTAGTACTTAGATTATTCAAGTATTCGTGCCAGTTCAATATTCATATATCCATGTTAGTTCAGTATTCACGTATCCATGGCAGACCAATATTCAGTCAATGCAGTAGTCATTCAGTTCAGTATTGCAACAGTTCACTAATCAGGTATTCATTCAGTTTAGTATACAAGTGTTAATGAAAGTTCATGTTTCTACCAGACCCGTTTAAGGTCCGGAGGTAGCAGAAGTTACAGTTAAGACAATCATTCGAGGACGAATGATCCCAAGGGGGAGATAATGTAACACCCCATACATTCAGACTAGGTGTGGATATGTTAAATGAGTATTAATTTGATATTTCAGACACATGACGTCCTATATGGATGATTATGGATGAAAATAGTTATTTCAAAATCAAGATGGAAAGTGAGGTGCATAAGATTTGACAAAATCGACTAAGTTTGTAGAAGGTTCGTATTCTATTAGGTTTTAGTGAAAATTAGTAAGGCATTTTGAAAAACTCAAAGCATTAAAGTTATAGGCCTTTCAAATAGCTTTCCAACGATATATTATAGAGCCCAAACGGATCTCTGTGCAAAACATTGTGCGCGTTTTACAGAACAGTATGCGATATGCACGCCGGTAGCGCGCCCTTAGCGCGGCCGCACTAATTTTGAGGCAGTTTTACTGCCATTTAGCGCGGTCAGTAGCGCGGGCAGGCATCCAGATGCGCGGGCGCGCTAGTGGGGGTCATTTTAAAGCTATATTTCTTCCCACACAGCCCCAAAACATAAAAACTTGATGTAGAAAGGAGAACTCTCAAAAACCTAACTCCCTAAGGGTTCTTCCACCACCCAAGGTAAGTTCTAATGGTGATTCTAAGTTAATTTCAATATCCCAACATCTTATTAACATGGTAAACCCTCCATATCATTAGATATTCATTTGAGGCATCATTGTTGAGAGAAGAAACCCTAGAACTCGAATTCAAGAAGATAGAATGTCAAAAAGGTAATGTTTTCACCCTCTAATTGATTCTAGCATTGGATTAATGATTATTGACTCAAGTTCATGAGATATGAGTTAATGGGTTTGATAGAAAAACACGAACAATTATAGGTTTGGCTTGTTGATTGTTGATTATTGGTTAATGGTGTTGTTTATCTTAAGGGTGATAAAGAATGATGTTGATTATAACCATTTGAGACTTTAGAATTTATCTAGGAGCAAGAGAATGGGTTATTGGGTGTAGAGACACCATTAATAAGGACTATGAAGCTTTATGTCACCAAGTGTTTGAGAAAATGCTTAAGTGACCAAATTATGAGTATTATTGCTAATACGGAATCCCTTTGACTTGTATTGATATAGATTGAAGTTGAAGGGGTTGGCGAATGTTGTATTATGCTCAAGAGCAGGAAGTTAAGGTATGTGAGGCCAACTCTCTATGTTTGGTAATATTAATGATTCTCCCTACACTACGTTTCTTTTACGATGTATCAATTGCCTCAAAAATATAGTTAAGCCTAGTTCCTTGAATAGTTGTAGAGCTTCTATTCTCTAGCTTCATAACTCGTTCATGACTTTCATTCTGAACATTGTGAGCTCAATGTGTATTCAATATAGACTTGGGCTTGATGCCCCTGAGTCTTAGTATAGATTACTCAGTATGCCATAAACAGTTGAAGTTTCAGTGTTCATAATTAGTTCAAGAATACATGTCTCAGTCTAGTCCTATTCAGTATTCTAGTATTATGTAACTCAGGGTGATCCAGTATTCCAGTATTATGTAACTCAATGTGATTCAGTATTTCACTATCATATATTGCAGTATGATTCTTAGTTCCTGATTTTAAATCCCTGAATGTTGAACACTTGTATTTGGGCCTGAGGCCGCAGTTTATGCTTTATGCATTTTGGACCTGAGGTCGCAGTTATGTATACGATACTTGGGCCCGAGGCCGCAGTTTGTGCACATATATATATTGGGCCTGAGGCCGCAGTTTAATATTCAGATAAACAGGTTGTTTATCATTCAGAAGAGGGAGTATTCATATCCTTACTTCCTTTCAGTTCAATTATTAGTTACCGTTCAGTTATCAGTTATCATATCAGTTACCAGTTATCAGTTCAATTATCAGTTCAGTTACTAGTTATCAGTCCAGTTATCATTTATTAGTTATCATTTCATTTATTAGTTATCAGTTATCATTTCAATTGTAGTTTCAATAGTTATCATTTCAATTATCAATTATCAATTCTCAAATATCAGCTTAGTTACAGTTTCAGCATTTATAATTCTTTCTTTCAGTTGCCTTACATATCAGTACAATTCAAATGTACTGACGTCCCTTTTTGCCCAGGGCCTGCATCTCACAATGCAGGTAATGATTTACAGGTCGACGACGCAGAGCGCTAGGATTCTCTTACTAGCTATTTGGTGATACCCGGTTCTTTCAGGGCATTATCATTACTTTACAGCCTTTCAGTATTTACAGATAGTCTGTGTTTTCAGTACTTCAATAGAGACTTTATAGACTAGAGTAACAGTTAGACAGAGTCCCAGACTTTTCATGTTAAGCCATGTTGGCTGCAAATATGTTTTAGAATTTTATTACTATTTCCGCACTTTGATTTATATCATCCAGACTTTCAGTATATCAGCATGTGTTAGTTTATCTTCCGCATTCAGTATGTTATGATACCACATGTTGATTCAGCTAGCCAGTTGGTTCGCTCGATCACATGTAGTTAGGCACCGAGTGCCGTGTTACGTCCAGGCCCAGGTTCGGGGCGTGACAACTTATAAGGGAATAATTTCTTCAAAATTTTAGATTCCAGATCGATTCAAATATAAAATATTCTATTTGTCATTTTATTTTAAATACAACTGTGCTTAGATAAGAAAACTTTTATGATAAATAAAATTTATTTATGATAAGCATATAATCATAAGTTATAATAATTAATAAATTGACAAAAGTTTCTAAGTAAAAAATAAACCAAATTAAATATTTGAAGAGAAACAAATAATGTCTTCATCACCACAATATTTAGAAAAATTTAATATGTCCTCATCTATTACATACAGTTCAAAGATTAATACACAATCACATAGATACAAATATGCAAAAGAATAGAGAATTTGCTTATCTTAAATAGTCAATGAGAATTACAGACTTGAAGAGGCCCGGGGAAGGGGGGTTAGATTGAAAAGGGTTTAAACAATACTTGAGGCAGTGAGTATCGATGTAAGAGTTTTGTTCTAAAAAAGAATATGTAAGGATAAAATAGTAAAAATCTTGGTCAAACTTAAAGTGCTTATAAGCTAAAAATTCATAAGCTGGGGGTGACCAGCTTATGACTTTTAGCTTATTTTTTGCTTATAAGCACTTTTAACATTACCAAACGCGTAGATAAGCCAAAAAGTGCTTATAAGCTAGTTTGACCGTCTTATAAGCTTAGTCAAACACCCTCAATATAAAATAGTTAAGAATGTATATAGGCGAACTGAATATAATGTATACAACCGAATTGAATAGAACAATATACATCCTATTTCTTGATTTCTTGTTGTTTAAATACAACTGAATTCAATATAGTGAAATTGAATACAAGGTAAAATATATAAGAAAGAATACATCCAAATAAAATACTGTGTATACAATCGAATTGATATGCACTGATTTATTGCATTTTCCGTTATTAAATAGTTATAATCCTTACTTTTTAGGAGGATTACCTTACTGTATTTATAAATACAGTCGCACAAATACATGGAATACATCACAGTAGCAACAAAATTGTAACTGCGGCCAGTGAATATGAATATTGTAGCTATCGTACATTAACAACCACTTAACACATACAAGCTCAACACCGATAGTGTTGCAATGGAAAATCCTTGGAGGGGAGGACTGGGAGGAGTCTTCAGAAATGCAAGTGAAAATTGGGTCCTGGGCTACATGGGATCTATCCAGCACACCACTAACACTCAGGTTGAACTGTTAACACTTCTGAGAGGCCTGCAAATTGCAGAAGAAAGACAGCTAACACCACTGGAAATAAACATTGACTCTACTGAGGAAATCAGAATGCTAATCAATGAAAATCTTATCTTTGACTCAATTGTTTCTGAATGCAGATCAATCGTCCAAAGGTTAAGCGCCATGGTGGTGAAGCACGACTATAGGGAGACCAACAAAGTTGTTGATCTAATGGCAAAGGAGGGCACTAAGAATGACTTTTTTGACAGTATTTTTGTAACAAAAGTTTCTCCGGTATTTGCCACACATATTTTTTGGGCCGACATCGCAGGAACTACGTTCCCAAGACAAATTTTGAAATGTAATATTGACAATTATGGTCACACTGAGGGGGAATTAGCGTACCCACAAATAATGCTACTGTTTTACGCCCTAACGGATAGTTCTTTAATTTAATGCAATGCACCCGGTTAACCAAAAAAAATATTTCCATTTCTACAGTTCTCCAAATTTGTTCAAGAATAAGACGTGCACTTTACAACAAATATTAAAAATGTATGGTCTTCACCAACTTGGCAAAATAAGCAGTCCCTTCTCCACACGTGGAAAACATATATTGTCTTAAAGAAATAAAAACAAGATTAAAGTCCATGTTATCCTACGTATCCTTCTTCTTTTGTCGGTCCACCAAATCACTATTGTGGTACTCCATATGAAATCACATTCCACAATAAATATTCTTATGATACATACCTCCATCTTTGTGCACGAATTGATGACTAATATAGAAGATCTAGCCAGAGCCAGGTCCAAAAATTTAAGTTTATAGATTTTTAGCGTGATATCAAATTAATATACAATAATACCCGAATCAATGAATTGGTTCCAAGCTATACATTTTTATACATTTAAGGTCTGTTTAGTAAGTCATTCAGTAATTAAAATTGGTGTAATTACACAACCTAGTAATTATGGCAACATGTTTGTTTGTCATAACATAATTACAGTGTAATTACAAGCGTATTCTTTGCACTACAAAGAAAAACAGCGTTTAGCGACGGAATTTAGCGACAAGAGATATTCCGTAGCTACATAACGACGGATTAGCGACGAATTTTGTAGCTTGTCGCCAAATAAGCTACAAAAAGAATTGCATTAAAAATAGCGACGAAATAGCGACAAAAACCAATATTTGTCGCTAACATTGGCGCTAAATATTAGCGCCTTTATTTTACCTACAAAATTAGCGATGAAAGTGCGGCGACAAAAAGTATTAAAATCTAGCGACGGATTTGACGTCAAAAAATCCGTCACTGCATTCATTTTAGTTATCAAGATATTCCAAAGTTGACTGCGACAAAATTTTTCGTCGCTAGTTTCCTTAAAATAAAGCTTCATTAGATGATAGTAGCAACAGAAATTTGGTTCGTCGCTATTTCGTTGCTAATATCTAGTTCCATTAAAGTAAATTTTCATTAGTTATTATTAGCGACAGAATTTGACCCGTGGTTATTGCCGTCGCAAAAATTCCGTCTAAAAAATAAAAATAACTTGGTCAAAAGACAGACTATTCGAACAATTAGGGCAACGACCCACTTTCTCTCCTCTCTATCAGACTCCTTCACTCCTTCAACAATGTGAATTTTTTTTCTTCAAATACAAAAGTTGGGCGTGAATCTAGGGTTATTGTATGAAAATTAGAAGAAAACATTCGAAATTGCAAGCTTTGTGCTGCATAACTCTGAAATTCGAAGTTGTATGTTGCTGCTCCGCAAGATTCTCAGGCGAAAGGGTAAGCTTCTTTGTGATTTCTCTTCTTTCTCATTCTACAGATGACATACAAAAACTGTTGGGTTCTTCTTAAGCATCTAGGTCTGCATCCGCTTCCACCTTTTTATTTCTTCCTAATTTTAAAAAAATGGTAAGTTTATACACTTATTTTCCATTGATAGATATACTGTGAATAGGCATCATACTTGTTGAATTCGATATGAGTACATGCAGCGATGGAAGTAAATCCAATGTACTATTCTCATCATTATTCCACCGAATTTTAACAACTTTATTAGAAGAAAATGGTTCCAATAATTTTTCATTTTTCAGTTTGGCATTTAATAGTTGCTTTGAAATGTCCCTGGACTTCCCCGGCCCCTCTTAGAAATTTCCTTGTAAACTACTTGCACATGAACCAATTTTCCTACTCCACCTTTTTATTACACATTGGATTATCAAAAGTTGGATTCCTCGTGTTTGATATTTCAACTAAAGTAGATATGCATCTGAAAAAGACTTGAAGTTCGAGAGAAGGTTGTATAGTATTAAACCTGTGTCGACAGAGAAATTAGACTCTTAGATTCTACTTATTGTGTCAAAATATAGTCTTATACATCACTATCTGACCAGGAAACATGATTTTTAGTAGTGCTGATCTTCATTTGCATAAAGCGCTATGGATTTTACTTAGGCTAACAGTTATATTCTATTTTTATTTTTGATAACATGCTTTGTTTTCTTTCGTATGTTTTACTGGCTTCTACTTGTTTTGTCCCTTCAAATTTTCTGCCATCTAGTGCTGATAAGGTATCCTCTCATGCCTTTGATTTGCTTCCTTACTCCAATTGTCAAGCAATCCAATGTGTTGATGCATTGTTCCATAAATTCCTCTTCACTGCTCGGCCCACACAGACTGTAATAGTAGAGTTGCAAAATTAAAGGAAAAATCCATCTTGTAAAAAATGAAGAGTTTGAAAATTAGTGTTTTTCTGGTTGTAATTTTTCTTACTTGGAGAATATATATATTCAGTACCAGGTAAGTATAGAAGAGGGCTTTTTCTGACCCAAGACTAACACAGAAACCTCCAGCTTCTTCACTTGGCTCATTACAGTTGCCATCTTTGGTCCTTGTATTACTAGTGCTTCCACTTCAACCTTTTAATTTTTTTTTGAATATAGGGGCTGGAAGGCAGATCACTCTCACAAGAATATAGAAAGTCAACCCCCTTTATAGTAACTCTAGCATGAAGCCCACCTATAAGAAAATGAACTGAAAAGATTAGTTGAATCTGGAAATTTAAAGGGAATGAGCACCATTAAATGTAATAAAATCAGATTCATACAATAAAATTTTGGATTGTGGAAAAAAAATACTGTTCTTTTAGTTTTGAATTGTGAAGATTTTTGCCCTACTTTTGCATTTGCTATACACTAATTTATTTTTCCTTTGTTTGAAAATTTTCTTTGCAGGTCGACAAGAATTTTGTGGGTGCTGTTGGTAGCTCAAATGGTTATTATAGTATAAATCACCTAAAAAGACGGTATAAAGGATCTTTTGCATGTCTTTTGAACCAAAAAGATTTATAAATTTTTTAATGTAGTAGTTGCTTTTACCATTATAATTCATCTTTCCTCCTTTTGCCTATTCTCAATCAGTGTCATGAATCAGTGTCATGGAGGAGAGTATGGGGACAGTGTCATGAATCAGTGTAAGAGTGTAACTGTGAAAGTGCTGGCAAAACAAAAAAAATTCTCGACTATCAGCAGTTCATAATATACTAATAATGTGCTAGCATTATGTGAAGAAATACTAAAAGATGTCTACATTAACCTAAGCCTGCAGTTGGTTACAACAACAAGAACATACCCAGTAGTAGGAATATAATTTGGAATAGGATGTTTGGAAATGGAATACATTTGAGATGCAACACTCAAGAAAGTCAACTTTTAACATGCTAGGATGTTTATTTGTTTGGTTCTTTATTTTCGGTTTAAGTAAGGTCACTCTCTTTGTAATTTCTTCATTACTTGAGAGTGCCTTAGAAGCTCAGTGAGTATCCATTCTACTGATGTGGCTGAAGTGTCCATTGCTGCAATAAGCATGTCCTGTATATTGAAAAGGAAGCAGAATCAATATTAAAGATAGTTGTATTTTGAGCTTATATTGGTATATGAATAAGATACAAATACATATAAATCAGTGATGTAGGTAATATATTTCTACTGAATTTGTTTTCAGTTGCCATGTAGTTCCACATATAGTTTCATTGGTTACTTGTCCTACCTGGAATAATTTCATTGGTTACTTGTCCTCCATGTAGTTCCACATATAGTTGTAATCCCTGACTAGAATTTGGATTGTTCCTAGAGTATTATTGCTGCCATTAGTTCCTAATTGCCCAACTATACCCTTTTGTTTCTCTATCTTCTTAATTGAATAATTTTTGTATAGGCTATTAAAACGGGTCGAGATCCAATACCAAGTGAGTTGCATTTTCACGTCCATACTCATGGTAATGATGGAAAATCTTTTGTTGCTGAGAAATCCCGAACCGTACATGTAAGATAACTTTTTAGTTGACTTTACTTTCATATATTTTTTTCATTTTGTAAATTGAATGTTCTTATTAACTCTTCTACATGAAAAATATCAGAAGATATTACAACAACAAGCACAAACTCAATCTGATATTGATCAGTGTAAAGGATATTATCAAGCCGCGGGAGGAGAAAAGAAAAGAAAAGTATATGGTCTTGGATCGCAAGCAAAATGCTACTATGGGCCAAATCTTCATGGCTCTCTTGGATCTGATGCTACATCGTCAACAACACCTTCAAATTCTCAATCAACACCGACAGGGAATCTGGATGAGTTAGTGATGCGATTGATTCCTGCACTGACAGATCATATAGTTCCTATAATCGTTGAGCGGGTACGCGAATTAGTTTCCTTACCCTCACATCAGCCAAATACTGATATGGCACCTACAGTTCCAACATCTTCTACTGCTGCTAACATTGATGAGGTTCATGCATTGGGTTCTGATGATGACCGTAACTCTCCAGCCTAGCATAGTTAGCTTACTTTGTTTGGACATTATTGTTGGTCCTTGTGGATTTTTTGTACTTAATGATAATGTTATATGCATTATGCTATATATTTTGGACCTTGTTGAATTTATATTAATATCACTGACTTTTTATTAAGTGTATTTAATAGTTTATGTAATATGTTTGAACAGAGTACATTTAAAATAATAAATAATTTTTTTTATAAAACCAGCAATATAGTAAAAATAAATCAGCGACGGATACATTCCGTAGCTAAAATTATCGCGTAAAATTAAATCTTGCGATGAATTGGTGACAAAAGGTTTTTGTTGCAAAAAGAAGGGACAATAAGCTATAACACGGCAAGAGACGGAAAATTTCGTTGCTATAAGAACAAACGACGAATTTTATTATGTATTGCAGCGACGAAAGGCATCAAAATAGCGACAGAAACAAGCTATATAGCGACGGATATTTCCCTCACTAAACTTTGCTACAAAAATATGTCGTCGCTACTCCGTCGCTAATTCTGCGACGATTTGGTATTTTTCGTCGCTATAAGCCTAACAACGAGAACTTTATGGACCAATGTGACGACCCAAAGGGTCATCACCGGTTTCTAATTGAATTCTGTATCTTTGAAGACTTGAAAAACTCATTTAGGGTTGCCTCAATTTGCACGTGCAGTTCGGGCGCGTAGCCGGAAAGCTTAAATATGAAATTTTGTGAAAAATACTAAGTTTTGATATTAAAATGAAAAAGAAAAAAAATTGACTTCGGTCAACATTTTGGGTAAATGGATCCGGACCCGTAATTTGACGGTCTCGGATGGTCCGTAGGAAAATATGGGACTTGGGCGTATGCCCGGAATCGGATTCCGAGGTCCTAAGCCCGAGGAATGAATTTTTGAGTAAAATTATTTTCTTGAAGTAATTAAGGAAATTGGAAATAAAATTTGGTTAGAAGACTATGCTCTCGGGTCCGTATTTTGGTTCCGGCGCCCGGTACAGGTCTTATAGATGTTTGAAATCACTCTTGTAAAGTTTGGTTAAAAACAGACGTCGTTTGACGCGATCTGGACCCAAATTGGGGAATTGATGTTTAAAAGGGAAATCTAAGAAATTCCATTGATCTTGAGGCTTGATTCGATATTTATGATGTTATATTGATGATTTAACCACACGAATATGTTCGTAGAGTGTTTTTGAAGTAGTGTGCATACTTGGGTTAGAGCTTCGAGGGCTCAGGTGAGTTTCGAGTAGGTTCCGGGATGCCGTAGGCTTAAAAGATCAGATGTTGCAGGTTCGGGAAAATATGGTAGGCCTCTGAACCCTTTAGCGTGGCCTGCGAGGAATCGTGTACGGCCGCGGAGGGGCCAGCGCGACCGCGGTCATCTTTGCGCGGTCCGTGGTGGGTGCTGTGCGGCCGCAGTCAGCTTTGCACGGTCCGCGCGGGGCAAAGGTCTGCAGGTCTTCAGGAAGGGCCAGCGCGGCCGCGGTCAGCTTTGCGTGGTCTGTGGTGGGTGCTGTGCGGCCGCGGTCGGCTTAGCGCGGTCCGCACAGAGGACTTCAGAAGGGTATAAATACACGTGAATTTCAGTTATTTTTATACTTTTCAAAACCCCAAAACATAAGAGGCGATTTTCTAAATAACTTTTCTTCTCCAAAATGATTGGTAGGTGATTTCTAACTCATTTTCTTCACTCCTTTACATCTTTTAATATGATTTCAACTTAAAATCAAAGATTTCCTTGGGGGAAAATGGGTGTTTTGGGTAGAACTAGATTTTTCTAAAAATTGGGGATTTGGACCTCAATTTGGGGTCCGATTTCAAAACAAATTATACATTTGGATTCGTGGGGGAATGGGTAAACGGGTTTTGGTCCGAACCTCGGGTTACGACCACGTGGGCCTAGGGTGATTTTGACTTTTTGAGTAAAACTTTGGGAAAACTCATTTTCATGCATTGGTGTTGATTCATTTAGCACTTATTGATGTAATTAAGTAACTTGTGACTAGATTCGAGCGGATTGGTGGTGGAATCAAGGGGTAAAGCTATAATTGAGGCTTGAGTAGTGTTCAAAGCCTCAAGGTAAGTATTTGGTCTAACCTTAGCTTGAGGGATTAGGAGTTGAGTCTTATTTGCTATGTGCTAATTGTCGAGTACGACATATAAGCATGGTGACGAGTATCTATACGTTGGTGTCTAGTATGACCGTAAGTCCTTATATTGCGGATATTCTGATTTTGTTGTATCTTCCATGCCTTAACGATGATTTTCTATATATTGTAACAAGCATGTGAAAGAAATTTTGATCCCTGCACTTCGAGGAGTGTTTGCTCGAGTTATAATACGAATTGTTAAAGTATACGAGATGATTGAACCCCTATGGAGCGTTGGCTCAGGTGGTAAAGTGAGATGAGAAGTGAAAGTGAAAGAAAGAGAAAAAAATTATTAAATTGCTCCTTCGCCGGGATGTTTGTTGTTTTGTTGATTATCTCCCTTGTCGGGAAGCTGAGAATATTGATATTGTTCCCTTGCCAGGATTTAACTGCTTAATTGTGTTCCCTTGCTGGGATTTAACAACTTAATTGTATTCCCTTGCCGGGATTTCTACCATTATTTGTCTACTCCCTTGCCCCTTTGTTTGTGATTGTTATGTGGGTGAGAAAGAGTATAAAGCACGAAGGGTGATGCCGTGCATTGTTTGCTATTGTGAGGAAAGAGTGTAAATCACGAAGGGTGATGCCGTGCCGCACGATGTACCATTCCGTGCCGATTTTATTGATTATAAGGTGAGGAAATAGAGTAAAAGCACGAAGGGTGATGCCGTGCATTTGTTGATTCCTGATTCCTTGTTGATATCCGAGTTATGTTGTTTCTTTCATTACTTGTGGTTATTTGATTTACTTCGAGGTTATAGATTCCCTTACCCTATTTGCCTTGTGATTGTTGTTTGGGTGAGGAAGAGCGTAAAGCACGAAGGGTGATGCCGTGTATTGTTTTGGTAAGAATGAGTGTAAAAGCACGAAGGGTGATGCCGTGCAAATTGTTGACTTTTGATTCTTGTTGATATCCTGGCTTTGCCACTTCTTTATGTTATTGAGGATTTCTATTTGAAACTGTTACCTCCCCACAACATGTTTCCCCCTCCCACATTGACTGGTTATTTCTATATCTCTTTTCCGCTGTATATATATATATATGTATATGAACCGCCTAGGTCTATTTGGAGTCTGGTTCTAGCCTCGTCACTACTTCGCCGAGGTTAGGCTGGACACTTGCCAGCACATAGGGTCGGTTGTGCTGATACTACACTATGTGCTCTTTTGCACTGATCTAGGTCTTGGACAGCAGTAGTAGTGCGGGGGTCATCCTTCAGTCCAGTGAGACACCGAGGTAGCCTTGCAGGCGTCCGCAAGCCCGGCATCTCCTCTATCTTTTATTCCAGTCTGTTATCTCTTATATTTCGAGACAAAACAGCTTATATGTTCTTGGGTAAAGGCATATGTTGATTCTCGCATTATTTTTTTCGTATTCTTTAATTTAAGTCTTCCGCATAATTATTTAAATTCCGTTGCTTTCATGTTGTCACTGATAATTGTCAAAAGAAAAAATTGTTAATGAAGTAAGTAGTTAAGGATTGGCTTGCCTAACTCACATTAGTAGGCGCCATCACGACTCCCGAGGGTGGGAAATCCGGGTCGTGACAAGTTGGTATCAGAGCCCTAGGTTGCATAGGTCTCACAACTCATGAACAAGCTTAGTAGAGTCTGAGGGATCGGTACAGAAACGTCTGTATTTATCCCCCCAGAGTCTGAGGGATTGGTATCGTGCGGATTTGTTCCTCAAATGCTAATTGAACTTCTACTCTGTTCTTCGCAGATGGTGAGAACACACGCTTCCTCATCTACCGCTCAGCAGCCCGAGCCCCCTGTAACAGCTCCCACTAGGGGCAGAGGGCGAGGCCGAGGTAGTGCTGGAGGCCGAGGTAGGGGCAGAGCTCAGCCCTGAACAGCAGCACCAGTGGCAGAGCCTCAGGTTGATTTTGAGGAGGAGGTTCCGGCCCCAGCAGTTCCAGTGGGCCCAGCTCAGGTTCCACAGGGGTTCATTGCCACCCCAGCTCTTCAGGACGCTCTGGTCCGATTGGTGGGCCTCATGGAGAGTGTCACCCGAGCAGGTTTGCTTCCAGTAGCACCATCCACTTCTCAGGCTGGAGGAGGGGCTCAAACTCTTGCTACGCGCACTCCAGAGCAGGTAGTCCCTAGGTTCAGATTCTAGCGGTTCAACCAGCTGTGGCGGTCCAGCCGGGTGTAGTAGCTCAGACCGGCGATGGAGTGGCTATGTCCGCCGATGCTTTGTGGAGGTTGGATAGGTTCACCAAGCTCTTCACTTCTACATTCAGCGGTGCATCTACTGAGGATACCTAGGATTTTCTGGATAGTTGTCACGAGGTTCTTCGGAACATGGGGATCGTTGAGACCAATGGAGTTGATTTTGTTACCTTTCGTCTATCTGGATCCGCCAAGACTTGGTGGAGGGATTATTGCTTAGCTAGACTAACCGGTTCGCCATCTTTGACTTGGCAGCAGTTCACAGCGCTATTTTTAGAGAAGTTTCTCCCCGTGACTCAGAGAGAGGCCTTTCGGAGGCAGTTTGAGCGTCTCTAGCAGGGTTCCATGACGGTCACCCAGTATGAGACCAGGTTCATCGATCTAACTCGCCATGTTCTTGTCATACTTCCCACCGAGAGAGAGAGAGGGTGAGGAGGTTTATTGATGGTCTTATCAGCCGATTCGTCTTTAGATGGCCAAGGAGGCCGGGAGTGAGATCACATTTCAGGAGGCGGCCAATATGGCCCGCAGGGTTGAGATGGTTCTATCACAGGGAGGTGGTCATGGGTCGGATAAGAGGCCCCGTCATTCAGGCAGATTCAGTGGTACCTCGTCTGGAGGTAGAGATTTATATGGTAGAGGCCATCATCCTAGGCCCTTTCAGTCAGCTCTCCAGGTCTCTCATGGTACTTCAGGTGGTCGTGGTTCTCAGACGCATTATTCTGATCAGCAGCCTTACAGTGCACCACCAGCTCCCATCAGTGCACCACTGCTTTAGAGTTTCCGAGTTGGTCATTCAGGTTGATAGGGCCAACAGTTTCAGTAGCCGAGGGCTTGTTGCACTTGTGGTGATCTGGGTCACATTGCCAGATTTTGCCCTCGAGCACCGAGTAGCTCTCAGCATCAAGGTTCTCATGCGATGGTACAGGCACCAGGTGTTCCACAGCCCGCCCAGCCAGTTAGGGGTGGGGGTAGAGGTGCTAGAGGTGGAAGTAGAGGTCCTAGAGGTGGAGCTCAGCCGCCGGAGGTAGAGGCCAGCGAGCAGCAGGCTGTCCCAGAGAGGTAGTTCAGGGTGGTGGGGCCCAGCCCCGATGCTACGCCCTTCCAGCTAGGCTCGAGGCTGAGGCTTTAGATGAAGTTATTACAGGTACTATTCTGGTTTGTGATAGAGATGCTTTAGTGTTATTTGATCCAGGGTCTACGTATTCGTATGTATCCTCTTATTTTGCACCGTACCTGGTCATGCCTAGTGATTTATTGAGTGTCCCTATTTATGTATCTACACTGGTGGGTGATTCTACCGTGGTCGATTGAGTTTATTATGGTGATTGGGGGTCTTGAGACCCGTGTTGATTTATTGCTTTTAGACATGGTTGATTTTGACGTTATTTTGGGGATGGACTGGTTATCACCTTACCATGCCATTTTGGACTGTCATGCCAAGACTGTGACCTTAGATTTACCGGGTATGCCTCGTTTAGAGTAGAGAGGGACTCCTGGTCATTCTACCTAAAGTTTTATTTCGTATGTGAAGGCTCGGCATATGGTCGAGAAGGGGTGCTTGGCCTATTTGGCTTATGTTCGCGATTCTAGTGCGGAGGTCCCTTCTATTGATTCTGTGCCCATTGTTTGGGTTTTTCTTGAGGTTTTTCCTTCAGACCTGTCGGGTATGCCACCCGATAGGGATATCGACTTTTGCATTGATTTGGCTCTGGGCACCCAGCCCATTTCTATCCTACTATATCGTATGGCCCCACCTGAGTTGAAATAATTGAAGGAGCAGTTACAGGACTTGCTTGAGAAGGGTTTAATTAGACCCAGCGTTTCTCCTTGGGGTGCGCCGGTATTGTTTGTTAAGAAAATGATGGTTCGATGAGGATGCACATCGATTACCGGCAATTGACAAGGTCACGATCAAGAATAAGTATCCACTTCCGAGGATTGATAATTGTTTCTATCAGTATCTGGGTGCCAAGGTATTTTCAAAGATTGACTTCAGATCTGGCTACCATCACTTGAGGATTAGGGCATCCGATGTCCCTAAGACAACATTCCGCACTCGGTATGGGCATTATGAGTTCTTGGTCAAATGCCCCAGCAGCTTTTATGGATTTGATGAACCAAGTGTTCAGGCCTTATTTGGATTTGTTCGTGATCGTCTTCATTGATGATATTTTGATATATTCCTGCAGCCGGGAGGAGAACGAGTAGCAACTCAGAGTGGTTCTTCAGACTCTGAAGGATAGTCAATTATATGCTAAGTTTTCAAAGTGTGAGTTCTGGTTGAGTTTGGTCGCATTTCTAGGTCATATTGTATCCGCATAGGGTATTCAGGTTGATCTGAAGAAGATTGAGGCGGTCAAGAACTGGCCTAGACCAACATCAGCTACAGAGATTCGGAGTTTCTTGGGATTGGCAGGCTACTATCGTCGGTTTGTGGAGGGGTTTTCATCCATTGCAGCCCCGATGACCAGGTTGACTCAGAAGGGTGACCAGTTCAGATGGTCAGACGAGTGTGAGGCGAGCTTTCAGAGGCTTAAGACAGCTCTGACTATGGCACCAGTGTTAGTCCTGCCCACAGGTTCCGGGACTTACACCGTTTATTGTGATGCATCTCGTATTGGGCTTGGTGCAATTTTGATGCAGGAAGGTAAGGTCATTGCCTATGCTTCGAGGCAGTTGAAGATTCATGAGAAGAACTACCCAGTGCATGATTTAGAGTTGGCAGCCATTGTTCACGCATTGAAGATTTGGAGGCATTATCTGTATGGCGTGGCATGTGAGGTGTTCACCGATCACAAGAGTCTTCAATATTTGTTCAAACAAAAGGAATTGAATTTGAGGCAGAAGAGGTGGTTGGAGTTGTTGAAGGATTATGATATCACTATCTTATATCACCCGGGAAAGGCCAACGTGGTGGCCGATGCTTTGAGTAGAAAGTCAGCCAGTATGAGCAGTCTTGCTTATATTCCAGTCGATGAGAGGCCGCTTGCTTTGGATGTTCAGGCTTTGGCCAATCGATTTGTGAGGTTGGATATTTCTGAGCCTAGTCGAGTATTAGCTTGCACGGTCGCTTGCTCTTCGTTATTGGAGCGTATCCGTGATCGGTAGTTTGATGATCCCCATTTGTGTATCCTTAGAGACACGGTGCAACATGGAGGTGCCAAGAAGGTTACCTTAGGTGATGATGGAGTTCTGAGATTGCATGGTCGAGTTTGTATGCCTAATGTGGATGAGCTTCGAGATTTGATTTTAGAGGAGGCCCATAGTTTCCGGTACTCTATCCATCTGGGCGCCGCGAAGATGTATCAGGATTTGCGGCAACATTATTGATGGCGTAGAATGAAGAAAGATATTGTGGAATATGTGGCACGATATTTGAATTGTCAGCAGGTTAAGTACGAGCATCAGAGGCTTGGTGGTTTATTTCAGAGGATTGAGCTTCCCGAGTGGAAATGGGAGCGGATCACTATGGATTTTTTTGTTGGGCTTCCATTGACTCGGAGGAAGTTCGACATAGTTTGGGTCATTGTTGATAGGCTGACCAAGTCAGCGCATTTCATTCCTATGGCAGTCTCCTATTCGTTCGAGAGGTTAGCTTAGATCTATATCCGGAAGATTGTTCGCCTTCATGGTGTGCCGATATCTATCATTTCGGACCGAGGTACGTAGTTCACCTCGCGCTTCTGGAGAGCAGTTCAACCAGAGTTAGGCACCCAGGTTGAGTTGAGTACAACATTTCATCCTCAGACGGATGGACAGTCCGAGAGGAACATTCAGATATTGGAGGATATGCTCCGAGCTTGTGTTATTGACTTCGGAGGTTAGTGGGATCAGTTTTTGCCTCTAGCAGAGTTTACCTACAACAACAGCTACCAGTCGAGTATCCAGATGGCTCCTTACGAGGCTTTATATGGTAGGCAGTGTCGATCTCCGGTAGGATGGTTTGAGCCGGGAGAGGCTTGGTTGTTGGGTACAAATCTGGTTTAGGAGGCTTTGGACAAGGTCAGGATCATTCAGGATAGGCTTCGTACAACTCAGTACAGGCAAAAGAGCTATGCAGATCGCAAGATTCAAGACGTGGCTTTCATGGTTGGTGAGCGGGCATTGCTCCGAGTGTCGCCTATGAAAGGCGTGATGAGATTTGGGAAGAAGGGAAAGCTTAGCCCTAGGTTTATCGGTCCTTTTGAGATTCTTGACAGAGTGAGAGAGGTGGCTTATAGACTTGCATTGCCCCTAGCTTATCATTCGTGCATCCATATTTTCATTTATCTATGCTTTGGAAATATCACGGCGATCCATCCCACGTCTTAGATTTTAGTACTGTCCAGTTGGACAAGGACTTGTCCTATGAGCAGGAGCCGATATCTATTCTAGACCGGCAGATTCGTCAGTTGAGATCCAAGAATTTCCCTTCTGCTCGTGTTCAGTGGAAAGGTCAGCCCCCCTGAGGCTTCGACCTGGGAGTCCGAGTCCGATATGCGGAGCCTTTATCCTCATCTATTTTCCGACTCAGGTACTTCCTTCTTTTGTCTGTTCGAGGACGAATGGTTGTTTTAGAGGTAGAGAATGTGGCGACCCAAAGGGTCATCACTAGTTTCTAATTGAATTCTGTGTCTCTGAGGCCTTGAAAACCTCATTTAGGGTTGCCTCGATTTGCTTGCACCGTCCGGGCGCGTAGCCGGAAAGCTTAAATATGAAATTCTGTGAAAAATGCTAAGTTTTGATATTAAAATGAAAAAGAAAAAAAATTGACTTCGGTCAACATTTTGGGTAAACGGATCCGGACCCGTGATTTGACGGTCTCGAAGGTTCCGTAGGAAAATATGGGACTTGGGCGTATGCCCGGAATCAGATTCTGAGGTCCCAGCCCGAGGAATGAAATTTTGAGTGAAATTGTTTTCTTGAAGTAATTAAGGAAATTGGAAATGAAATTTGGTTAGAAGACTATGGTATCGGGACCGTATTTTAGTTCCGGTGCCCGGTACAGGTCTTATAGATGTTTGAAATCACTCCTGTAAAGTTTGGTTAAAAACGGACGTCGTTTGACGCGATCCGGACCCAAATTGGGGAATTGATGTTTAAAAGGGAAATCTGAGAAATTCCATTGATCTTGAGACTTGATTCGATGTTCATGATGTTATATTGATGATTTGACCACATGAATATGTTCGTAGAGTGTTTTTGAAATAGTGTGCATACTTGGGTTAGAGCTTCGAGGGCTCGGGTGAGTTTTGAGTAGGTTCCGGGATGCCGTAGGTTTAATAGATCAGATGTTGCAGGTTCAGGAAAATATGGCTGGCCTCTGAACCCTTTAGCGCAACTCGTGAGGAATTGCGTGTAGCCGCAGAGGGGCCAGCGCGGCCGCGGTCGCCTTTGCGCGGTCCGCGGTAGGTGCTATGCGGCCGCAGTCAGCTCTGCGCGGGGCAAAGGTCCGCAGGTCTTCAGGAAGGGCCAGCGCGGCCGCGGTCAGCTTTGCGCGGTCCGCGGTGGGTTCTGTGTGGCCGCGGTCGGCTTAGCGCGGTCCGTACAAGGGGCTTCAGAAGGGTATAAATACACGTGAATTTCAGTTATTTTTATACTTTTCAAAACCCCAAAACATAAGAGGCGATTTTGTAAATAACTTTTCTTCTCCAAAACGATTGGTAAGTGATTTCTAACTCATTTTCTTCACTCCTTAACATCTTTTAACATGATTTAAACTTAAAATCAAAGATTTTCATGTGGGAAAATGAGCGTTCTGGGTGGAACCTAGGTTTTTCTAAAAATTGGGGATTTGGACCTCAATTTGGGGTCCGATTTCAAAACAAATTATACATTTGAATTCGTGGGGGAATGGGTAAACAGGTTTTGATCCGAACCTTGGGTTTCGACCACGTGGGCCCGGGCTGATTTTGACTTTTTGAGTAAAACTTTGGGAAAACTTATTTTCATGCATTGGGGTTGATTCATTTAGCACTTATTGATGTAATTAAGTAACTTATGACTAAATTAGAGTGGATTGGTGGTGGAATCAAGGGGTAAAACTATAATTGAGGCTTGAGTGGTGTTCAAAGCCTCGAGGTAAGTGTTTGGTCTAACCTTAGCTTGAGGGATTAGGAGTTGAGTCTTATTTGCTACGTGCTAATGGTTGAGTACGACGTATAGGCATGGTGACGAGTATCTATACGTTGGTGTCTAGTATGACCGTGAGTCCTTATATTGCGGATATTCTGATTTTGTAGTATCTTCCATGCCTTAATGATGATTTTCTATATATTGTAACAAGCATGTGAAAGAAATTTTGATCCCTGTACTTCGAGGAGTGTTGGCTCGAGTTATAATACGAATTGTGAAAGTATACGAGATGATTGAACCCTTATGGAGCATTGGCTCAGGTGGTAAAGTGAGATGAGAAGTGAAAGTGAAAGAAAGAGAAAAAAATTATTAAATTGCTCCTTTGCCGGGATGTTTGTTGCTTTGTTGATTATCTCTTTTGCCGGGAAGCTGAGAATATTGATATTGTTCCCTTGCCGGGATTTAATTGCTTAATTGTGTTCCCTTGCCGGGATTTAACTGCTTAATTGTATTCCCTTACCGGGATTTCTACCATTATTTGTCTACTCCCTTGCCCCTTTGTTTGTGATTATTATTTGGGTGAGTAAGAGTATAAAGCATGCAGGGTGATGCCGTGCATTGTTTGCTATTGTGAGAAAAGAGTGTAAATCACGAAGGGTGATGCTGTGCCGCACGATGTACCATTCCGTGCCGATTTTATTGATTATATGGTGAGGAAAGATAGTAAAAGCACGAAGGGTGATGCCGTGCATATTTTTATTATATGATTGTTTTGGTGAGGACGAGAGTAAAAGCACGAAGCGTGATGCCATGCCTTTGTTGATTCCTGATTCCTTGTTGATATCCGAGTTATGTTGTTTCTTTCATTACTTGTTTTTATTTGATTACTTCGAGGTTATAGATTCCCTTACCCTATTTGCCTTGTGATTGTTGTTTGGGTGAGGAAGAGCGTAAAGCACGAAGGGTGATGTCGTGTATTGTTTTGGTGAGAATGAGAGTAAAAGCACGAAGGGTTATGCCGTGCAAATTGTTGACTTTTGATTCTTGTTGATATCTTGGCTTTGCTGCTTCTTTATGTTATTGAGGATTTCTATTTGAAATTGTTACCTCCCCACAACATGTTTCCCCCTCCCATATTGACTGGTTATTTCTGTATCTCTTTTCCGCTGTATATATATATATACGTATATTGTATATGATTTAACTGCACAGGTCTATTTGGTAATCTGGTCCTAGCCTCGTCACTACTTCGCCGAGGTTAGGCTGGACACTTTCCAGCACATGGGGTCGGTTGTGCTGATACTACACTCTGTGCTCTTTTGCATAGATCCAGGTCTTGGACAACAGCAGTAGCACAGGGGTCAGCCTTCAGTCTAGTGAGACACTGAGGTAGCCTTGCAGGCATCCGCAGGCCCGACGTCTCCTCCATCTTTTATTCCAGTCTGTTATCTCCTGTATTTTGAGACAAAACAGCTTATATTTTTTTCTTTCAAACGGTTGTATTTAGTACTCTTAGAAGTTCGTGAGTAATGTGACACTAGTTCTTGGGTAAAGGCATATGTTGATTCTCGCATTATTTTTTTCGTATTCTTTAATTTAAGTCTTCCGCATAATTATTTAAATTCCGTTGCTTTCATGTTGTCACTGATAATTGTCAAAAGAAGAAATTGTTAATGAAGTAAGCGGTTAAGGATTGGCTTGCCTAGCTCACATTAGTAGGCGCTATCACGACTCCCGAGGGTGGGAAATCCGGGTCGTGACAAGTTGGTATCAGAGCCCTAGGTTGCATAGGTCTCACAACTCACGAACAAGCTTAGTAGAGTCTGAGGGATCGGTACAGAGACGTTTGTATTTATCCCCCGGAGGCCACAGAGTTCGGAAAATCTCAATTTGTTCTTTCTTGTCATGCGGATTTGTTCCTCAAATGCTAATTGAACTGCTACTCTGTTCTTCGCAGATGGCGAGAACACGCGCTTCCTCATCTACCGCTTAGCATCCCGAGCCCCATGCAGCAGCTCCTATTAGGGGCATAGGGCGAGGTCGAGGCCGTGCTGGAGGCCGAGGTCGGGGTAGAGCTCAACCCCGAGCAGCAGCACTAGTGGCGGAGCCTCAGGTTGATTTTGAGGAGGAGGTTCTGGCCCCAGCAGTTCCAATGGGCCCAACTCAGGTTCCAGAGGGGTTCATTGCCACCCCATCTCTTCAGGACGCTCTGGTCCGATTGGTGGGCCTCATGGAGAGTGTCACCCAAATAGGTTTGCTTCCAGTAGCACCAGCCACTTCTCAGGCTGGAGGAGGGCTTAGACTCCTACTACGCGCACTCCATAGTAGGTAGCTCCCCAAGTTCAGATTCCAACGGTTCAACCAGCAGTGGCAGTCTAGCCGGGTTTAGTAGCTCAGACCGGCGATGGAGTGGCTATGTCCGCCGATGCTTTGTAGAGGCTGGATAGGTTCACCAAGCTCTTCACTTCTACATTCAGCGGTGCATCTATTGAGGATCCCCAGGATTTTCTGGATAGTTGTCACGAGGTTCTTCGGAACATGGGGATCGTTGAGACAAATGGAGTTGATTTTGCTACCTTTCGTCTGTCTGGATCCGCCAAGACTTGGTTGAGGGATTATTGCTTAGCTAGACCTGCCAGTTCGCCATCTTTGACATGGGAGCAATTTTCAGTGTTGTTTCTGGAGAAGTTTCTCCCCGTGACGCAGAGAGAATCTTATCGGATGCAGTTTGAGCGCCTTCAGCAGGGTTCCATGAAGGTCACTCAGTATGAGACCAGGTTTATCATCTAGCTCGCCATGCTCTTGTCATACTTCCCACCGAGAGAGAGAGGGTGAGGAGGTTTATTGATGGTCTTATTCAGCCGATTCGTCTTCAGATGGCCAAGGAGGCCGGGAGTGAGATCACATTTCAGGAGGCGGCCAATGTGGCCCGCCGAGTTAAGATGGTTCTATCACAGGGAGGTGGTCATGGGTCGGATAAGAGGCCCCATCATTTAGGCAAATTCAGTGGTACCTGGTCTGGAGGTAGAGATTCATATGGTAGAGGCCATCCTCCTAGGCCCTTTCAGTCAGCTCTCCTGGTCTCTCATGGTACTTCAGGTGGTCGTGGTTCTCAGACGCATTATTCTGATCAACAGCCTTATAGTGCACCACCAGCTCCCATTAGTGCACCACCGCTTTAGAGTTTCCGAGGTGGTCATTCAGGTCGACAGGGCCAACAGTTTCAGTAGCCGAAGGCTTGTTACACTTGTGGTGATCTGGGTCACATTGCTAGGTTTTGCCCTCGAGCACCGGGTAGCTCTCAGCATCAAGGTTCTCGTGCGATGGTACAAGCACTAGGTGTTCCACATCCTTCCTAGCGAGTTAGGGGTGGGGGTAGAGGTGCTAGAGGTGGATGTAGAGGTCCTAGAGGTAGAGCTCAGGCCGCCAGAGGTGGAGGCCAGCCAGCAGCAGGCCGTCCCAGGGAGGTAGTTCAGGGTGGTGGGGCCCAACCCCGATGCTATGCCCTTCCAGCTACGCCTGAGGCTGAGGCTTCAGATGCAATTATTACAGGTACTATTCTAGTTTGTGATAGAGATGCTTCAGCGTTATTTGATCCAGGGTCTACGTATTCGTATGTATCCTCTTATTTTGCACCGTACCTGGTCATGCCTAGCAATTAATTGAGTGTCCTTATTTATGTATCTACACCAATGGGTGATTCTATCGTGGTCGATCTAGTCCATCGCTCTTGTATTATGGGGATTCTGGGTCTTGAGACCCGTGTTGATTTATTGCTTTTCGACATGGTCGATTTCGACGTTATTTTGGGGATGGACTGGTTATTACCTTACCATGCCATTTTGGACTGTCATGCCAAGACTGTGACCTTAGCTTTACCAAGTATGCCTCGTTTAGAGTGGAGAGGGACTCTTGGTCATTCTACCTTAAGTGTTATTTCATATGTGAAGGCTCGGCATATGGTCGAGAAGGGGTGCTTGGCCTATTTGGCTTATGTTCGCGATTATAGTGCGGAGGTCCCTTCTATTGATTCTGTGCCCATTGTTCGGGAGTTTCCTGAGGTTTTTCCTTCAGACCTACCGGGTATGCCACCTCACAGGGATATCGACTTTTGCTTTTATTTGGCTCCGGGAACCTAGCCTATTTCTATCCCGCCATACCGTATGGCCCCGCCTGAGTTGAAAGAAATGAAGGAGTAGTTACAGGACTTGCTTGAGAAGGGTTTCATTAGACCCAGCATTTCGCCTTGGGGTGCGCCGGTGTTGTTTGTTAAGAAAAAGGATGGTTCGATGAGGATGTGCATTGATTACCGGCAGTTGAACAAGGTCACGATCAAGAATAAGTATCCACTTCCGAGGATTGATGATTTGTTCGATCAACTTCAGGGTGCCAAGGTATTTTCAAAGATTGACTTGAGATCTGGCTACCATTGGTTGAGGATTAGGGCATCTGAAGTCCCTAAGACAACATTCCGCACTCGGTACGGGCATTATGAGTTCTTGGTCATGTCATTCGGGTTGACAAATGCCCAAGCAACTTTTATGGATTTGATTAACCGAGTGTTCAGGCCTTATTTGGATTCGTTCGTGATCATCTTCATTGATGATATTTTGATATATTCCCGCAGCCGGGAGGAGTACAAGCAGCAGCTCAGAGTGTTTCTTCAAACTTTGAAGGATAGTCAATTATATGCTAAGTTTTCGAAGTGTGAGTTTTGGTTGAGTTCGATTGCATTTCTGGGTCATATTGTATCCGTAGAGGGTATTCAGGTTAATCCAAAGAAGATTGAGGCGGTCAAGAACTGGCCTAGACCAGCATCAACTACAGAGATTCGGAGTTTCTTGGGATTGGCAGGCTATTATCGTCGGTTAGTGGGGGGTTTTCATCTATTGCAGCCCCGATGACCAGGTTGACTCAGAAGGGTGCCTAGTTCAGATGGTCAGACGAGCGTGAGGCGAGCTTTCAGAGGCTTAAGACATCTCTGACTATGGCACCAGTGTTAGTCCTACCCACAGGTTCCGAGCCTTACAACATTTATTATGATTCATCTTGCATTGGGCTTGGTGCAGTATTGATGCAGGAAGGCAAGGTCATTGCCTCAACTTTGAGGCAGTTGAAGATTCATGAGAAGAACTACCCAATGCATGATTTAGAGTTGGCATCCATTGTTTACGCATTGAAGATTTGGAGGCATTATCTGTATGGCGTGGCATATGAGGTGTTCACCGATCACAAGAGTCTTCAGTATTTGTTCAAACAAAAGGAATTGAATTTGAGGCAGAGGAGGTGGTTGGAGTTGTTGAAGGATTATGATATCACTATCTTATATCACCCGGGAAAGACCAACATGGTGGTCGATGCTTTGAGTAAAAAGTCAACCAGTATGGGCAATCTTGCTTATATTCCAGTCGGTGAGAGGTCGCTTGCTTTGGATGTTCAGGCTTTGGCCAATCAATTTGTGAGGTTGGATATTTCTGAGCCTAGTCGAGTATTAGCTTGCACGGTCGCTCGTTCTTCATTATTGGAGCGTATCCGTGATCGACAGTTTGATGATCCCCATTTGTGTGTCCTTAGAGACACGGTGCAGCGTGGAGGTGCCAAGCAGGTTACCTTAGGTGATGATGGAGTTCTGAGATTGCATGGTCGAGTTTGTGTGCCTAATATGGATGAGCTTCGAGAGTTGATTTTAGAGGAGGCCCATAGTTCCCGGTAATCTATTCATCCGGGCGCCACGAAGATGTATCAGGATTTGCGGCAACATTATTGGTGGCGTAGAATGAAGAAAGATATTGTGGAATATGTGGCACGATATTTGAATAATCAGCAGGTTAAGTACGGGCATCAGAGGCCTGGTGGTTTATTTTAGAGGATTGAGCTTCCCGAGTGGAAATGGGAGCGGATCACTATGGATTTCGTTGTTGGGCTTCCGCTAACTCGGAGGAAGTTCGACGCAGTTTGGGTCATTGTTGATAGGCTGACCAAGTTAGTGCATTTCATTCCTGTGGCAGTCTCCTATTCGTCCGAATCTATATCCGGGAGATTGTTCGCCTTCATGGTATGCCGTTATCTATCATTTCGGACCGAGGTACGCAGTTCAGCGAGTGTTAGGCACTCAGGTTGAGTTGAGTACAACATTTCATCCTCAGATGGATGGACAGTCCGAGTGGACTATTCAGATATTGGAGGATATGCTCCGGGCTTGTGTTATTGACTTCGGAGGTTCGTGGGATCATTTTTTGCCTCTAGCAGAGTTTGCCTACAACAATAACTACCAGTCGAGTATCCAGATGGCTCCTTACGAGACTTTATATGGTAGGCTGTGTTGATCTCCGGTTGGATGGTTTAAGCCGGGAGAGGCTCGGTTGTTGGGTACAGATCTGGTTCGGGAGGCGTTGGACAAGGTCAGGATCATTCAGGATACGCTTCGTACAACTCAGTCCAGGCAAAAGAGCTATGCAGATCGCAAGGTTCGAGACGTGGCTTTCATGGTTGGTGAGCGGGTATTGCTCCGAGTGTCGCCTATGAAAGGCTTGATGAGATTTGGGAAGAAGGGCAAGCTTAGCCCTAGGTTTATCGGTCCATTTGAGATTTTTGACAGAGTGGGAGAGGTGGCTTATAGACTTGCATTGCCGCCTAGCTTATCATCCGTGCATCCAATTTTCATTTGTCTATGCTGCGGAAATATCACGGCGATCCATCCCACGTCTTAGATTTCAGTACTGTCCAGTTGGACAAGGACTTGTCCTATGAGGAGGAGCCGATATCTATTCTAGACCGGTAGATTCGTCAGTTAAGATCCAAGAATTTCCCTTCTGTTCGTGTTCAGTGGAAAGGTCATCCCCCTAAGGCTTCGACCTGGGAGTCCGAGTCCAACATGTGGAGCCGTTATCCTCATCTATTTTCCGACTCAGGTACTTCCTTCTTTTGTCCGTTCGAAGACGAACGGTTATTTTAGAGGTGGAGAATGTGACGACCCAAAGGGTCATCACCGGGTTCTAATTGAATTCTGTGTCTCCGAGGCCTTGAAAACCTCATTTAGGGTTGCCTCGATTTGCATGCACAGTCCGGGCGCGTAGCCAGAAAGCTTAAATATGAAATTCTGTGAAAATGCTAATTTTTGATATTAAAATGAAAAAGAAAAAAAATTTGACTCCGGTCAACATTTTGGGTAAACACACCCGGACCCGTGATTTAACGGTCTCGGAGGGTCCGTAGGAAAATATGGTACTTGGGCATATGCCTGAAATCAGATTCGGAGGTCCCAAGCCCGAGAAATGAATTTTTTAAAAAACAATTGTTTTCTTGCATATATATGAGTTTTTGGAAATAAAATATGTTTGATTTAGATGGTATCGGGTCCGTATTTTGGTTCCGGTGCCCGGTACCGGTCATATAGATGTTTGAAATCACTCCTGTAAAGTTTGGTTAAAAACGGACGTCATTTGATGCGATCCGGACCCAAATTGGGGAATTGATGTTTAAAAGGGAAATCTGAAAAATTCCATCGATCTTGAGGCTTGATTCGATGTTCATGATGTTATATTGATGATTTGACCACACGAATATGTTCGTAGAGTGTTTTTGAAGTAGTGTGCATACTTGGGTTGGAGCTTCGAGGGTTCGGGTGAGTTTCGAGTAGGTTCCGAGATGCCGTAGGCTTAAAAGATTAGATGTTGCAGGTTCAGGAAAATATTGCAGGACTCTGAACCCTTTAGCGCAGCCCGCGAGGAATCAGGTGCGGCCGCGGTCGCCTTTGCGCTGTCCGCGGTGGGTGCTGTGCTGCCGCGGTCAGCTTTGCGCAGTTCGCGCGGGGCAAAGATACGCAGGTCTTCAGGAAGGGCCAGCGCGGCCGTGGTCGGCTTAGCGCGGTCCGCACAGGGGGCTTCAGAAGGGTATAAATACACGTGAATTTTAGTTATTTTTACACTTTTCAAAACCTCAAAACATAAGAGGCGATTTTCTAAATAACCTTTCTTCTCCAAAATGATTGGTAAGTAATTTCTAACTCATTTTCTTCACTCCTTAACATCTATTAACATGATTTCAACTTAAAATCAAAGATATTCATGGGGGGAAAATGGGTGTTTTGGGTAGAACTAGGTTTTTCTAAAAATTGGGGATTTGGACCTCAATTTGAGGTTCGATTTCAAAACAAATTATACATTTGGATTCGTGGGGGAATGGGTAAACGGGTTTTGGTCCTAACCTCGGGTTTCGACCATGTGTGCCCGGGATGATTTTGACTTTTTGAGTAAAACTTTGGGAAAACTCATTTTCATGCATTGAGGTTGATTCATTTAGCACTTATTGATATAATTAAGTAACTTGTGAGTAGATTCGAGCGGATTAGTGGTGGAATCAAGGGGTAAAGCTATAATTGAGGCTTGAGGGGTGTTCAAAGCCTCGAGGTAAGTGTTTGGTCTAACCTTAGCTTGAGAGATTAGGAGTTGAGTCTTATTTGCTACGTGCTAATTGTCAAGTACGACGTATAGGAATGGTGACGAGTATCTATACGTTGATGTCTAGTATGACCGTGAGTCCTTATATTGCGGATATTCTGATTTTGTTGTATCTTCCATGCCTTAACGATGCTTTTCTATATATTGTAACAATCATGTGAAAGAAATTTTGATCCCTGCACTTCGAGGAGTGTTGGCTCGAGTTATAATACGAATTGTGAAAGTATACGAGATGATTGAACCCCTATGGAGCGTTTGCTCAGGTGGTAAAGTGAGATGAGAAGTGAAAATGAAAGAAAGGGAAAAAAATTATTAAATTTCTCCCTTGTCGGGATGTTTGTTGTTTTGTTGATTATCTCCCTTGCCGGGAAGCTGAGAATATTGATATTGTTCCCTTGTCGGGATTTAACTGCTTAATTGTGTTCCCTTGCGGGATTTAACTGCTTAATTGTATTCCCTTGTCGGGATTTCTACCATTATTTGTCTACTCCCTTGCCCCTTTGTTTGTGATTTTTATTTGGGTGAGGAAGAGTATAAAGCACGAAGGGTGATGTCGTGCATTGTTTGCTATTGTGAGAAAAGAGTGTGAAGCACGAAGGGTGATGCCGTGCCGCACGATGTACCATTCCGTGCCGATTTTATTGATTATATTGTGAGTAAAGAGAGTAAAAGCACGAAGGGTGATGTCATGCATATTTTTATTATATGATTGTTTTGGTGAGGATGAGAGTAAAAACACGAAGGGTGATGCCGTGCATTTGTTGATTCCTGATTCCTTATTGATATCCGAGTTATGTTGTTTCTTTCATTACTTGTTGTTAATTGATTTACTTCGAGGTTATAGATTCCCTTACCCTATGTGCCTTGTGATTGTTGTGTGGGTGAGGAAGAGCGTAAAGCACGAAGGGTGATGCCGTGTTTTGTTTTGGTGAGAATGAGAGTAAAAACACGAAGGGTGATGCCGTGCAAATTGTTGACTTTTGATTCTTGTTGATATCCTGGCTTTGCTGCTTCTTTCTGTTATTGAGGATTTCTATTTGAAACTGTTACCTCCCCACAACATGTTTCCCCCTCCCACATTGACTGGTTATTTCTATATCTCTTTTCCGCTATATATATATATATATATATATATGTATATGAACCGCCTAGGTCTATTTGGAGTCTGGTCCTAGCCTCATCACTACTTTGCCGAGGTTAGGCTGGACACTTGCCAGCACATGGGGTCGGTTGTGCTGATACTACACTTTGTACTCTTTTGCACAGATCTAGGTCTTGGACAACAGCAGTAGTGCAGGGGTCAGCCTTCAGTCCATGAAGTATAAAATTGAGGAGACGCCGGGCCTGCGAACGCCTGCAAGGCTACCTCGACGTCTCGGTAGACTAAAGGCTGGCTCCCGAGCTACTGCTACTGATCAAGTGCCGCTCCGGTATCTGCACAGAGTGCAGAGTGTAGTATCAGCACAATCGACCCCATGTGCTGGTATGTGTCCGACCTAACCCCGGCGAGGTAGTGACGAGGCTAGGACCAGACTCCAGATAAACTTGTGCAGTTATATAATATACAACGGAAATATAAATAGCTAATAACAGTTTTAAAGGGATGGGGAAACATGCTTTGGGGAAACATATCAATTATATTAGAAACTCAATAAAGTATGGAAGAACACTCGATGTCTGCAATCAATACGATAACAATACTGTTGCGGCGCGCAACCTGATCCCTTATTATCTAACATTGTTGCGCGCGTGCAACCCGATCCACATATATAGCTGTTGCAGCATGCAACACGATCCAATATAATATTTGTTGCGGCGTGCAACCCGATCCACATATATAACTGTTGCGGCGTGCAACCCGATCCACATATATAACTGTTGCAGCATGCAACCCGATCCACATATATAACTGTTGCGATGTGCAACCCAATCCATATATATAACTATTGCGGCGTGCAACCCGATCAAGATATACAGTCAACAATAATCATAATTAACCATCCCGGCAAGGGATCAACAATAGACTACACTATCCCGGCAAGGGAGAAACAACCATAACCAAACTTGTTCCAACATCTAACTATCTCAACTATAACTCAACTAGTTTCAACATCTAACTACCTCAGCTATAACTAAACTTGTTACAACACCTAACTATCTCAACTATAACCAAACTTGTTAAAACACCTAACACGAAGAATCGCAACCTAAACGTCCGTAATATCAATTAAGAACACAATGCAAGGGAACCTCAACTCAACAATAGCCCGGCAAGGGGTAACATAATGATCTCTTCTCTTTCTCACTTTTACTTCACAATTCACTTCACAACTCGAATCAATGCTCTAGAGTTTCGATTATCACTTATACTTTCACAATTTGTTATACAATTGGAGCCAACGCTCCTCAATGTTCGTAGGTCACAATTCTTTCCACAACTTTGCACTACAAATATGAATCTTCACCAAGGCATGAATAATACAACGAGATCATGAAAATCACAAGATAAGACTCACGGTCATGCTTGACACCAATGCATAGATACTCGTCACCATGCCTATACATCGTACCCGACAAGAAACAAATAGCAAATAGGACACAACTCCTAATCCCTCAAGCTAAGGTTAGACCAAACACTTACCTCAATGCCTTGAACACAACTCAAGCTTCAATTATAGCTTTACCCCTTGATTCCACCGCCAATTCGCTCGTATCTAGTCACAAATTACTTAATTACATCAATAAACGCTAAATGAATGAACCCCAATGCATGAAAATAAGTTTTTCCAAAGTTTTACCCAAAAGTCAAAAATCGCCCCCAGGCCCACATGGTCAAAACCCGAGGTTCGAACCAAAACACAATTACCCATTCCCCCACGAACCCAAATATATGATTTGTTTTGAAATCGGACCTCAAATCGAGTTCCAAATTCCCAATTTTTGAAAAACCTAGGTTCTACCCAAAACACCCAATTCCCCCATAAAATCATTGATTTGAAGTTTAAATCATGTAAAACGATTTTAATGATTGAAGAAACCTAGTTAAAAATGACTTACAATTGATTTGGAGAAAAAATGTTGTTTGAAAAATTACCTCTTATGTTTTTGGGGTTTTAAAAAATGAAAAATGACTGAAAATCCCGTCTATTAATACTATTCTCAGGTGCCCTATGTGGGACGCAAAAAATGGACCGCGGCCGCACAGTCCTTCCTGAGGGTACTACAATCCAGAGCCCTGTGCGGACCGCACAAAACCGACCGTGGCCTCATAGCCCAGTGAAAAGCTGTGCGGACTGCACAAAATTGACTACGACCACACAGTCTCCACCACGCACCGCACGAACCTCACGCGGACTGCACTGGCCCTTCAGCGTCGCACATGATTTCTCACGGACCGCACTAGTGGGTTCAGAGACCTGCAAATTTCTTTGAACCTGCAACAACTGTGTTTTTAGACCTAAGGCATCCCGGAACCTACCCGAAACTCACCCGAGCCCTCGGGGCTCCAAACCAAATGTTATACTAACTCAATAACATCATATGGACTTACTCGTGTAATCAAATCATCAAAATAACCTCATGAACATCAAATTAAATCTCGAGATCAATGAAATTTTCTCAAAACTTCTTTAAACATAAATTTTGCAATTTAAGTCCGAATCACATCACATGACATCCGTTTTTCACAAAATTCTACAGAAATGTCTTAAATCATATATAAGACCTGTACCGGCGTTGGAACCAAAATACGGACCCGATACCATCATGTTCTAATCAAATTCCATTTCAAATTTCTTTAACAATTCCAGAAAATAGTTTCCTTTAAAAATTCATGTCTCGGGCTTGGGACCTCGGAATTTGATTCCAGGCATACGCCCAAGTCCCATATTTTACTACGGACCCTCCGGGATCATCAAATCACGGGTCCGGGTCCATTTATCCTTTACGTTCACCGATGTCAAATTAGCTCATTATATAATCAAAACTTACCATTTTTCATAGATTATCATATTTAAGTTTTCCGGCTACGCGCTCGGAATGCGCACGCAAATTGAGGTGACTCTAAATGAGGTTTTCAAGGCCTCAGAACACGGAGTTCCGTTTTAAAACAAGTGATGACCAAAGGTCATCACATTTGGAGTTGAGTACTCGTGGCAAGAACGTGGTTTCGGGTTGATTTTGAGCCGATTCGAGGTAAGTGGCTTGCCTAATCTTGTGTGGGGGAAACTCCCCTTAGGATTTGGTATTGTTGATAATTGAAACGCCTTGTACGTGAGGTGATTAGTGCGTAATTGTGCTAATAAAATCCTTTTTTCATTAAGTAACTTTAATTGTGTTTTCCCTTCCTGTTTATTCTACTTGCAATTTAAGTCTGCTGTTAGCTTAGAGAATCATGTCTAATTGACTTAATTGTCTTATTTCCTCAAACTGCCTTATTTAGACTATGTGAAGCATGATAGGTTAGAAAATACATGTTTTACCTTGGTGTGAAATTTAATTTAATTGAGTATTCTTCGTGTTTTTGCTGCGTATTTACTTTGGGACTACGAGACGGTATCCTGGGAGATCCCCTGCACACACACACACACACACACACACACACACATATGATTTGGACTGTAGTGCGAGATACCAAGAAATTCCCGACACATATTAAGGATACTAAGAGTTCCTCAATATACCAAGAGATCCCCAGCGCATATATTGAGGATACTAAGAGATCCTCGGGATACCAAGAGATCCCCAGCACATAATATTGAGGATACTAAGAGATCCTCGGGATACCAAGAGATCCCCAACACATATATTGAGGATACTAAGAGATCCTTGGGATACTGAGAGATCCCCAACACATATATTGAGGATACTAAGAGATCCTCGGGATACTGGGAGATCCTCGGTTGTTATCTTTGTATTGAGCTATATTCCTTTTGTGATTATTTTGTCTCTGCTATAGTCGTTGCTATTCTTATTATCTTGTAATACATCATATTGTTAGCATTTAATTATATTGTCGTATTCTATACTGTTTTACCTCATTTTTCAGCTATAATCAGTAGGGCCTTGACCTTCCTCATCACTACCCGATCGAGGTTAGACTTGGAACTTACTGAGTACCGCTGTGGTGTACTCATGCCCTTTCTGCGCGTGTTTTTCATGTGCAGATCCAGGTACTTCCACTCAGTCTTATCATCCTTGAGACGAGGCATTTTTGTAGAGATTTTGAGGTATATCTGTTGCGTCCGCAGACCGAGGAGTCCCTTTCTATTTTCTGTGCTAGTATAGCCTTTCTGTACTTTTCTTTTGATAGACATTCGTGGGGTTAGAGCTTTTTATGTAACTCTTAGCTTGTGATTCATGGGGTTCTGAATTTAGAGAGTGTTAGGTTGAGATTCTTGTACTGTTATAGGCTAGGCAACAACTTAAATACTGTTTCATTTTGTTATCTTGGTTTTTAATTATTTTCTTTTTGCAATTGTTCTTTTTCCACATTTGTTAGGATTACCTAGTCGTAGAGACTAGGTGCTATCACGATAGTTCACGGAGGGCGAACTGGGGTCGTGACAAGTTGATATCAGAGCTCTAGGTTCATAGGAGTCATGAATCACAAGCCGGTTTACTAGAGTCTCGTGGATCGGTAGGAAGACGTCTGTACTTATCTACGAGAGGCTATGTAACTGTTAGGAAAATTTCACTTCATTTGATTTTCTTGTCGTGTGAGATTTTTGATATCACAATTCTAAACTTCTATCTTCTATTCTCTCACCGATGGTGAGGACACGCGCTACCGGAGGTGACCAGACACCCGCGCCCCCTGCGAGAGCCGTTAGAGGTCGGGGCCAGGGTAGAGGCTGAGGACGCGCACGTGGTGCAGCTAGAGCACCTGCGTGAGGTGCCACCAGCAGTTCCAACCGGAGTCCAGGCGCTTGATACGCCTGCTTGTACTACTACTCCAACACTTCAGGGGACCTTAACACAGTTCCTGAGCATGTTTGGTATATTGGTTCATGCGGGATTGATTCAGGTTGTACCAACCACTTCACAGATCGGGGAAGGGACCCAGACTTCTGCCGCCCCCACTCCAGAGCAGCGAGTTCGTATTGGTCAGGTTCCAGGTGTCATGGTGACACAACCTGTGGTCCCAGTTCAGTGGGTGGTGAGGATCTCTCACCGAGTAGAGGACAAACGAGGTCAGGAGAGAGAGTATAGGGACGAGATGAGTCCCTTTCTATTTTCTGTACTAGTATAGCCCTTATGTATTTTCCTTTTGATAGACATGCTTGGAGTTAGAGCTTTTTATGTAACTCTTAGCTTGTGATTCATAGGGTTCTAGATTTTGGGAGTGTTAGGTTGAGATTCTTGTACTATTATATGTCAGGCGGCAACTTAAACAATGTTTCATTTTGTTATCTCGGTTTTTAATTATTTTCTTTCCACAATTGTTCTTTTTCCGCATTTATTAGGCTTACCTAGTCGTAGAGACTAAGTGTCGTCACGATAGTTCACGGAGGGCGAACTGGGGTCGTGACAAGAAATAAAAGATAAATAATGTACAAAGAAAAATATATTTTAAAATTAAAAAGTAAAAATAAAATAAAAAAATTAAATAATGGAAACAAAAAGTTATAAAGAAAATAAGTTAAAATAAAAACAAAAAGGAAATAAATTAAAAAATAACCTTGTAATTACACAGTGTAATTACTACCAATTCTCACATCCCCTTGAAAATTGGAGAGTGTAATTATACCTCTTTAATTACACCCAATTCCATGCTGACCAAATAATTTTGGCCAGACAAACATGCAAACTGTATAATTACACCCAATTATGCCCAAATTCAATTTTAAATATAAATATATAATTTTGGCAAAAGTTATTAGGTTCACCTGAACCCATAACCTTTGCACTAGTTCTGCCCATGAATCTGGCAATCCTTCCAATTTTCCAAAAATACATACATATACTGCCTTTGTCCAAAATTATTTATCGCGTTTCATTTCACGAGAATTAATTTAACTTATCTTTATAGTTAAATTATATTATTTCACTCCAGTATTTTAAAATTAATATTTAAAAATTAAATAAAAAATATTATAAATTATAATGCTTCTCATATTAATATAATAAAAAATTAACATATTTTATAAACTTTTCAAAGACCATTTAATAGCCATGTTCCTGAATATACATATAATATGATTTATTGGTCAAAATTCATATAATTTAAATCTCGAAAAATAAAAAGTATATATATATATATATATATATATATATATATATATATATATATATATATATATATATAAAATAAAAGTATATATATTAAAGCAAGAAAGTTTGCCTTCTCATCTAGCTAAGTGGCAAGTTATTAAAAAGCCAAGTGGCAACCTATTAACAAGATATTTGACAACTTATTTCAATTAAAATAAATGTTATAATATACAGAATTTTCGGCCAAAAAACACTCAATCATCCCAATTTTATAGCCTCTTTTCTAGAAAATTCCACTTACCATTAATTGTATATGTTTTCAACTAAATAAATTTAAAAACACTGAAAATTAAAGATACACTACATCTTAAACAAAAGAATCATGTTTCATGTTTACTAAAGTTTTTTATCTCTATCTCTTCCTAAAAGAAAATTCAATTCTCATCTTAACTCAATTGTCATCATCACTTGGTCATAGACGATGAGAAGAAGATTAGCAATAAGAAACAGTGTATGTTTACAAAATCAAAAACGCGCAAAGACCTCCTCAGATAGGAATGGTTATTATCTAAAATGGAGAGATTTCTGCTTGGAAAAGATTCATAATTTCCTAGCAGTAATTACATTTTATCATCTCCAACCAAAATCCAATTCGATGTATGTTTGTGCAGATGACTTTCCTTCTTAATTTTAGATATAAACCCTAAATTAGTTGTTTGGAATTCAAATTTCTATTTGCCCTTATATTTTATGTGCTGAATCACATATTTCCCGGCTCTTTTTATGAAAATTTCTTTTTCATAAAGTTAATGCACCTAAACACACGTATTTTGTTTCTTATCTATAACAAGTAAAATGATATGCAAATATATATTATATACTTTACACACACACACACACACACACACACACACACACACACATATATATATATATATATATATAGCAACTGATTTGTTTTTACTAAATTACTGCTTAGGGTTTGTCTTCAGTACATTATATATATATATATATATATATATATATATTATAGTTGCACCGAGCATATACTTTTTGTACAAACAATTCTTTGATCAAACTTTCTCTAAGGCAAAATATGACGGCAAAAGTTGACTATACCAGTGATATATCGAGTAACAAGATAAGTTGGAATTTGACGGTACGAGTAGTGAGATTGTGGCACGTTCCAGACCACGATAAACCAGACAATCTGTTCTCCCTTGAATTAATTATTCAAGACGAAAAGGTGCATTCCTTCTTAGATGCATTTATTTTTTCCCATATTTCGACTACAATCTCCATCTTCTGATTTGTACTATGAAATTCATCAGGTTGTGCGTGTATTTAATCAACTGCAATTTCAGTTTTTTATGATCTAGATTGAAATATATTACTTATTCTAAAATGAAAAAGTGCATTCTTTTTTATTTGTTTATCTGTCAACAAAGTAAAGAAGTGTTCGCCAAGCCTTAAACTAAATATTTTTTTCTAATGTAGAAAAGAATTTTTATATACTTGAAATCATTTGTATTTTTTTTGAAATAACTTTTTTCATGGGCAAGAACATTTTTGGATATATTAACTATAAAATATCTAAGATTAGTGTCATATGAATAGTAATTAACATAAAATCTGCATTATGTGTTATTTGGGAAAGACAGGAATTCAAATATTATATTTTACTCATTGGTGCTTGATTGTTTAATATAATCTGTGACAAGACGGTACAATTGAGAATTTCCCTGATTCAATATTATTTATGAATTGTTTGTTTGTTTATGGGGCGATCGAATTCATGTGACTGTTGGTCGATCTCTTATACGTATGTTCAAACCAAAGATAGAGAAATTGGGTTTGTACTTTATGAAGAACTTTGTGGTTGAACCAAATAATATGAAACTTAAATACACGCAGCATAAATTGAAGTTGACATTTACTCATAAGACGATTGTAGAGGGATAAAATGATCAGCTTTTTTGGTATGAGTATCTTCGACTTAAGACCTTATGAGTATTTAGTAAATCAACTTGATGTTGATGAAAGTGAACTCTTCGGTAATTATTCCTTTCACAGTTCTTTTAGTTGAATGTCTTATCAACTTTGTAGTGACTTTTAAAAAAAAATAATTTTATAGATGTCATAAGAGAGGTTGTAAGTTATGGTGAAGTAAAATCACATAACCAAGGTGATAAGACTAGTACTTTTATGAATGTGGAGCTTGAAGATCATGAGTAAGATTGCGTTTATGACTTTACTTTGTTATATATTTTAACAAGATTACTTATCATGTGATTAAGTTGTTATATAATTTATATAGGAGGAATACTATTTCGGCATTTTTTAGGAGAATTCGCAGACCAAATCTTGCTACATTTGGAGGATCACCCTATCAACCAGTTATAGTGGTTATGCAGATGATAAAAGCACATTAATTTCAAGGTATTTCAATTGTCTTGCTGGCATGAGAGATTTATTTTATGTTAATTTTTTGGTTCTGAAACTAATGTTATATATAGGCAGGTATTCTGTGCGTAATACTTGGCATGCTTCAAAGCTCTGGATTAATACGAATCTTCCTCAAGCTGTTGATTTTAAGTCCAAGTTAGTTATTTGAAAAATTAAGTTTATGCAGATACTAAAAAAATTATTATTTATAGTCAAAACAAATACAACCTTGCGTAAATGCAGATTGGCAAGTGTGAATGAAGCTAACTTTTTCAGGATCAGTCAAATACCTTCTCAGCGTAGTTATTCTGTTTCTGATGTGTTGGCTGCTGGAATTGTAGAAGTTAAAACTATTAGAGAATTGGTCGACTGCATGGAGGTGATTAGTCTATTAAACTACTTTAGTATTTAACTTATGTTATGTTGTATATGTATAATAATGGTGGATCTAAAAATACTATTTTTTTCTCAAATATGCACATATATGTTTTTTTAGAATCCTTGTTACATAAGTTTATGAACAATGCACAATCTGAACTTCAGAGTGTAATCCTAAATGCTTCTGTTGATGTGACATTCCCTTATGCACGTCTGTTTCATTATTTTTATATGTAAAATGATACCAAATCTCATAATCTCATATCAACAAATTAATAAGCTATATAAAGGAAACTAATTGAATTTGGATGCTTATTGCTCCTTATCTATTTGGTTTAGAAGATCATCATTTAATGGAATATAATGATAACATACCTCAATCTCAGATTCAAAAATTAATAAGCGACATTAATGGAACTAATTGAATATCTATGCTTATCGCTGCATATCTATTTGGTTTTGGACATCATCTTTTAATGGAATATAATGAAATTTTCACAGCTTATGCTCCTTGGCATTTAGATTGATATTCCAACAATTAAATTTGAATTGTTGCGACTGTAGTGAATCTGCAACTTGAAAAATAAAGGTTATATTTGGGGTGCAAGAGATGCTCGAAGAAGGTTGATAAAATTGGAAGTAAATTTCACTACAAGAAATGTGATCGCCTTGATAGTTCTGCCATTCATAGGTTTGATAAGCTTCTCTATTTACTTAAAAAATTAAATAAAACTTAAGTTTAAATTTCTTATTCTAAACGTATCTTTCAGGTACAAGCTTCAAGTGCAAGTAATGAATCGCACTGGCTTTTTATCTTTGTTGCTTTGGGATCGTGAAGCAATAAAACTCACAGGGAAATCTGCTAATGAGTTAAATCAAAGTTCAGTTGAGGTATGTTTTTAATTGATAATATATTTTTCAATTAAGTTATATATGGTATATATGCAAAATTATAGTAAAAATCAACTCGCACCTCCAATACACCCTTATAGTTATAGGAACTGACCATTTGTTATATCACACAAAATGAAGAGCTCTGTTATTTTTTTGATACCATTCCCTTTGCTATTTTTTGGCATCAACAATATTTGTAGACAAATGATATTGTTATTATTAAATTAACGTGAATAATGAAACAAAATAAGAAGTATATCATAAAATGACGTAATGCAGTCTACCAGAATGAAAAGTAGGCTAATGATTTAAGGGATGGTTTAGTAAATGTACTTTTTATTTTATTTCTTTTTGTGTTTTATAACTTCTAACACTAATCTGGTCTTAGACTTCGGGTGCTGTTGATGAGTGTTCTTATCTAGTGAAGTTATATGACATTCTTGACAAAAAAGTCATATTTAAAGTGACTGTTAAGAGCTCCAACATTAAAGTGCATGCGAAAGTTTATAATGTTGTTAAGATCAACGAGAATGATAACCTTATACAGAGTATTTAATATAGAGTATAACTTATTTTCGTTTATAGTATGTCTAGAGCTGAAACATTATTTTCCTTTCCATTTTTCAAATATAGAAGGATCTTTCTGGTTTTTTACTGCTCTATTTGTGGTGGTGACGAGAAGCTCCCCAACTACATGTATATTAGTGTTTCCAGAGTTAATTCTTTGTGATGGAATGTTTGACTTTTGCAGTTAGTAAAAAAATTTACTATATGTCTGACTGCATTCCAGTTGCATGTCTCCTTTTACCCAAATCGTGGACATTCTGTACAATTTTCCATGTTCTTTGTTGTTGAAGATGGAAAATCCTATGTTTATAGATCCGGACATTAAACTTATGGTAATGTTGGTTTTATCCTGCAATGACAGCCAGCACGAAGTTGAAAACAGTTTTTGACTTGCTGAATCTAGCTTTTTCCTGAGATAAAGCCTTAACTTTAACAGAAATTTGTTATTATATAGTGGTGTCAATGCACCATAACGTGTGAAACGTGAGATCCCTTGAGATGAAATACCTGAAGATATTTCTGGTTTGTCAAAGCAAATCAACGACAGAGAAAAAAATAGGTGAAGGTTTTCCTGACCCTCTCTCCTTTTAGCCCATCGAGATGTAGAAGAAAGTTTATTGTTAATTTAAGGTAGATCTCATTATCTACACTATTTTTTTTCTTATTATCTACTTTTTGGATATACTCTTAGTCCTGATGCTTACTCAAAGAGGTAGGAAGTGTGATATCATGCATGAATATAGTTGGAGGAGTCTTCCTTTAGAAGATTTAAGGTTGATTAACTCGAACTTAGTAGTGATGGGATGTAAGGTTCTATGTATAACTGGCATTTCCATTTTACGAGGGCGACTTTAGTATCTCATACATTCTGTTTCTCATCTACAATATGATTTTAATAATTTATTTGTCTTTTCTAATTATTTGTTAACTATTTTCTTTTTGTAGGTTTTCATGGCTGATAATGAGATGTTTTCTCCTGCAAGAAATCCTGCCAAGCGAAGTAGAGAAGAAAATAGATCATATATAGTAGAAGTTGATTATAATCTTGCATAATTATCAAGTAATAAAGTCAAAAGAGTGATTAAATAGGAGAAAAATCTATGAAATAAGGTTATTTAGACAATCGCATTAGTAAGTAGTTTGATACGAAGGAGAAGTAGTTTAAATTGTATTTTAATTTGGTTTCTGCCATTTAGAATCATGATTTATAATCTAAAGTTAGTTGACTCTTTATGTTATCGACTTGATTGATATTAGAAGAGCTACTGGAAAGTTTTGAAATATCGCATTTGAACGTTTATGTTGTTATATCATTCACAGAATGATGAGAAGAAACCTCTTTATGTTATATGTGAGTTAAGTGAATGAATCAAGAGTTGAATAAGTGTAACTTTGTGTAGTTAAGGTTTCCGTATCTACTTGTGTTTGTGAAACTTTAAACTTCTTATATCTGTTTTATGTATGAGATATTGATGTCACCTCTGTAAAATGAAAAAAAGGGAATCAATACTCTAGCCTTTATGCCACGGCATCCTAGTTTAGGAAACTGGGAAAAAAAGTTCTTAAAGTGTACGATTAGAAATTATGTGATTTTTGAGTTTGAGATGGCTACCTTTTAAATTCATCATCCTTGATCATATTTCTTATTTATGTAGTAAATTTATCATACTTAATAGCATTGAAGTGCGCAGATAATTAATAACAATATTATCACACTAATATTCAAAAGTACCATCCGCGCATCGCGCGGATTTTAATACTAGTTATATTAAGTCAGACGGAATAGTAATAAAATTACACAACCATTAGAGAAAACAAGATGAGAATTGAATCATACATCCTACGTGGCTTCGTCTGCTGCTGCTAAATAAACCTTGAAAATAATTGAATAAACTTCCTTGTTTCGACCTTAGGTGCTTTGCCTAATTTCCTTGTTATTATTGAGAAAATTAAATGCAAACTAACAAATACCTTATTTTCACTTGTCAATTGATTAACTCACACACGTAATATTCAAATGTGATGTGCTTTTTTGGCACCGAAAGTTAATTAATTTTGAAGAAATAGAAAGTGGAAAAACCTTTTTGAGTGACAACACATGAAAGATTACAATGGTAGTTGATTAGGAGTAAACCTAACTGCTATTGATTAATTTCTCAACCGTTTTACGTATTAAATAATGGATTTTGATTAATGCTTAAACTGATTAACTTCTAATTATGTGACAAGTAAGTGCGCATGTGTACTTATGTCCAATATAGAAAATTTTAATCAATTTTTCAGACGTGAAGGATAAGTTGCTTATGATTAAGACACTAATGACGAGGATTTTCACTAGCTAACTCTTCAATTTTGCATAAGCGTTAATATTAATCAGGTGGGAATACGAAAGTTTGAAATTCTTATTTAGTATAGTAATAGAAAATAACCGACAATAATAATTCAATTCAGTATGTTTGCTTGTTTGGTTTGGAAAAAATTATTTTCTCATATTTGATTAACTAAAAATATATTCCGTCAAAAAGGAGAACTGACTTTCTTCCCTCATGAACGATCGTCATTCTTCTTAATACTCAAAAAATTCATAAAAATATATACTTGAATTTATTAATATTGTTATTAATCTTTAATAGTACTCTACTTTTTTAAGAAAATAACACACCATAATTTTTTTTTAAATGAAAAAGTAACTTTCATCTATCTAACACATATTAAAAAAATTTGGGAAAAAGTTTGCTTGGAAACCTTTTACAAGTATTAGTGGGATGTCTTTGTTTTGAAAATGACTCCCAACAATAGTCAGATGTAAATTAGAAAATGACTTTTTATATGTTTTTGTCTAGATTCTACGACTTAATTTTTGCAATTTCTTTTCGTTTTTTTGTTTTGTTTGGTTTGACGTGTGGTTCAGAGTAGAGAAGAAAGACGTGATAAGAATGGAGTTTTTCACTATTAGTATGGAAGATATCAACGTTATCGCTGACTTTGTCACTCAGTTTTCACCAATTTTGCAAATTTTTGGAACTTTGACAATTGACATAGTTGTTGTCACGACCCGGATAACGCCTACTCGCGAAAGCTAGGTAACACTAACTCTTTTATTTAGCTTTTTTAACAATTTAAATTAACATACGATCAACAATGAAATATTAACGATAAATAAATACATGCGGAAGACTTAATCTAATAACTTAGCCAAAACCAGTATGACAATACCAACATACATTTCTATCCGGAATCCGGTGTCACAATATCACAGACCACCTACGAATACTATATACAAATGTCTGGAAAGAAAGGTGCAATCTGTCTCTCAAGTAAATAAAAACAGAATACATATAAAGATAGAAGAGAACGCCGGGCCTGTGGACGCCTGCAGGACTACCTCGGGATCTCTAACTGGACTGAAGGCAGCCACCCAAAGCTACGGTCCAAAAGCTTCCACTCCGGGATCTACACATAGTGCAGAGTGTAGTATCAGCACAACCGACCCCATGTGCTGGTAAGTGCCTGGCCTAACCCCGGCGAAGTAGTGACGAGGTTAGGACCAGACTACCAAATAAACATGTGCAGTTATATAATATGCAGCGGAAAATAAAACAGGAATAAACAAGTAAGGATGGGAGGGGGTACATGCTGCGGGGGAATATCAATACCATCAGTAAATTAAGAGAAGGGCATAAGGACAATTTAGAATTTACAGTAAAACGATAAGGAACTCGTAACCAATCTATAAACACTTTGTATTATCAATTGTTGTGGCGCGCAACCCGATCCTAAAACATAATATCACTGTTGCGGCGTGCAACCCGATCCATATTATTTATCACTGTTACGGCGTGCAACCCGATCCAATTATATTATTGTTGCGGCGTGCAACCCAATCCAATTATCATAGTTGCGACGTGCAACCCGATCCAAGCATAATATTGTTGCGGCGTGCAACCCGATCCAAGCATAATATTGTTGCAACGTGCAACCCGATCCAAGCATAATATTGATGCGGCGTGCAACCCGATCCAAGCATAATATTGTTGCGGTGTACAACCCGATCCTCATATACAGTTCAACACCAATCACAACAAGAATCCCGGGAATGGATCAATAAAGAAACAACACTATCCCGACAAGGAAATCGACAATATAAGTAAATACGTCCCGGCAAGGGAAAATCAGCTATAACCAAACTTGTTCCAACATCTAACTACCTCAACTAGCACCAATACTCAATCATAAGTAATTTCCACGAGAATAATCATAATCCTTGCTCAACACAGAGAATCAACAACTTAGGCATTCTTAGTATTTATTAAGAACACAACAATTTCAATTTAAGACTCACGGTCATGCTTGACACCAACGTATAGATACTTGTCACCATGCCTATACGCCGTGCTCAAAAAGTAACATGTAGAAAATATGACAAAACTCCTAATCCCTCAAGCTAATATTATACCAAACACTTACCTCGAACTTCCACGACCAACTCAAGCCTCAAACACCGCTTTTCCTTTTGAATTTGGCTCCAAATCAATTGTATCTAGACATAATCGACTACTAATATCAATAAACGCTAAACAATCCAATTCCAATGTTCAATTATAGATTTCCTATCATTCTTACCAAAAAGTCAAAAATCGACCCCGGGCCCGCATGGTCAAAATACGAGGTTTGGACCAAAACCCGATCACCCATTTACCCACGAGCCCGAATATGTAATTAGTTCCAAAATCCGACTCCAAAACGAGGTCTAAATCCCAATTATACAAAAAGCTCTAACTCTACCCAAATCCTTAATTTTCTACCCTTAAGAACATGATTTAGACCTAGAAATCTAATGGGTGTTAATGGAAAGTGAAGAAAATGAGTCTAAGATTACATACCTATGAATTTATGGTGAAGTTCTCTTTCAAAAATCGCCCAATTTGGAGTTTGGAAGAAGAAGTTTTGAAATTTTGGTTTAATCCCGAGTGTGCTGTTTACTGTTTAAAAATCGCTGGGCAGACCATCATCGCGTTCGCGATGGATCTGTCGCGTTCGCGAAGAGTAGCCTTCCTCAAGCTTACGCAATCGCGAGTCCTCTTACGCGTTCACGAAGGGTTGGCCCCCCTGACCTTCGCATTCGCGGGCCTGTGCATACGTTCGCGTAGAGGAACAATTGCTTCCCAGACCAGCCCCCCATTTACGCTACGCGTTCGCGGGACGTGGATCGCGTTCGCGTAGAGCAACCCCCCAGTGCTCCGCATTCGCGATCCCTACCTCGCGTTCGCATTGAACAAAATCCACCCTTGCCCATTTTCCCTTTCGCAATCGCGTGAAGGGAGCATAGGGGACCTGTGCATCAGAACAACAGTTTCTGCAATTTTTCACAAGTTCAAAACCTTCCGAAACCCATACGAAACTCATCCGAGCCCTCGGGGCTCCAAACCAAACATGCATACTAACTCAAAAATATAATATGAACTTATCCGTGCGATCAAATTGCCAAAATTAACCTCTTAACCAATGAATTTAGCATAGAAATCTAAGAAAAATCTCAAAACTTTCAAAATATCAACTTTCACAACAACGGGTCCGAATCACCTAAAACGACTTCCGTTTCTTACCAAATTTTACCGACTCGTCTTAAATCACATATAAGACCTGTACTGGGCTCCGGAACCAAAATACGGGCCATATACCATCAAATTTTAAACGCATCTCATTTCCAAAACTCATAAATAATTCCAGAAAATAATTTTCTTTAAAAAGTCATTTCTCGGGCTTGGAGCCTCGAAATTCGATTCCGGGCATACGCCCAAGTCTTAAATTTTTTTATGGACCCTCCGGGATAATCAAATTACGAGTCCAGGCCCGTTTACCCAAAATATTGACCGAAGTCAACTTAAATCCATTTAAAGGCAAAATTCATCATTTTTCATAGATTTTCACATAATGGCTTTCCGGCTACGCGCCCGGACTGTGCACACAAATCGAGGTGATGCTGAAAGAGGCTTTTAAGGCCTCGGAACACAGAATTTATTTCTTAAACAAGTGATGACCTTTTGGGCCGTCACAATTGTATTCATGTTTCTCTATTTTAATAACATCCACGTATGAAAAGCTCAACAGTTTTGATTTCATCGTTTTTTTGCTTTTTATTTTTATAAACCCAAATTGCGGTATACAGTAGCAAAGCTACGAAGCCAGAAATTTCTTCAAAGGTATTCAAATTTGAGCTTAATGAAAAAAAATTCCGATAAAGGGTGTTCAATATATGTTATATATCTCTAAAACCTAATATTTTACCTATATAATAGTGTAATTTGTCGGCGAAGGATGGTCAATTGACCACCCATAAGGGAATGTAGCTTCGCCCATGACGGTATATGGCGTTTGGCTACTCTGTCTTTACGTTGCATAAAACATTACTCACTAATTTCCGGTTAAGAATGAGGGATTCCATGGTCTATCCTAAATATTTTGTTTCATTTGGTTGGGAAACAAGTTATCCCAAGATTAATTATTCCGAAATTATTATCCTACCCTCTTATAGGGATGAAATAATACTACGATTTCGGAATAATTAATTTTGAGATAATTAATTCCAAGATTAAGTATACCGCAATTTTATCCCAACCGAACATGGGATAAACGCATCTGAAATATAATTTCTAGATCAATTATCCCTTATCCCTCGTACAAAACGACCTAACGAGCTCATGGGGGTCATTTGATAGGTGTATAAAAATAGTACTCCCTCCAGTCCACTTTAAATGATTTTTTAATTTTTTTTTGTGGTCCACAATATTTAATTTTTTCAAATATCAATAAGGAATTAAATTCTTCTTTCCAAAGTTGCCCTTGGAGTAAAGAGTTTAGGAGTAGTTTATTATATTTTCAATGAGAAAATTAAGGTTAATATGGTCAATTTCATTGGTAATTAATGCTAAAGGGTGAATTTCTTAATATGTGTAAAAAGAGCAAAAAAAAAAAAAATAATCACTTAAGATGGACTAGAGGGAGTATTGAATAAGGTATATTAGTAATGCTGGGATTAGTTATGTTGGTTTTATTCCAATACTTGGTTTGTGTATTAAAAATAACACGCATTGCATTATGGCGTATACATGCTTATCCATATATTAAAAATCATGATCTTTCTAATGTCATGGTTTGATATGTATTAGTTATACATAAGATAATACCAAATATGATGTATAACTAATATATATATTAATTATATAAGAAAAACACTACCAAATAAGAGATTAATAATATCAAAGCAGATACATATATCATTTTTTCCTAATACTTCATATCAAACGACCCCTTACTAAACTCTTTTAATTTGCAAGAAAAGCACTTCAATCCATGATCTTGATAAAGTTTTATACATTTTCAAGTCCAAAGAATTATATGTTATAAACCTAAAACAAAAATAATTCTTATATTACCAAAAGGTTCTTCAATTTCCTAATGTAGAAAATACAAATTTAACATTAAACACTTACAATGAATTAATTGAAGTAGACTACTGAAATTATATTTGAGGACGAACATGACATGTTTAATGTTTTTGGACGTTGCTAGATATATTTCGACGCGTTTTAGGAACTTGATTATATGTTGGTTGTTGAAGCAGCATTAAATTTAAAGTTAAACTTTCTTGTACTTGTACTAATTAAAAAGCATCAATTTAAGTGTTATATTATGTTTCATCCCTATAATTCTTTGAAATTTTATCACCCATTTTCGGCCATATGTCTTTGAATTAATAGAAATGGCGAGAGATCGGACTCATGTCTGTTTGACCAAAAAGTATAATTTTTTTATTAAACTAATTAAGTAAAAAGTATAAGTCCGAGATGGAGGCAGCCCATCTTGCCAAGCTTAGGGCCAAGTACAATATCCCTGCTCACATCGATCTGGTCCCAGCTGGGAACGATGCAATCCATATTCATCGTCCTAGGTATTGCGCATTTTACGTGTATCCGTTCCAAGTGGGCTATTCTTTTCCTCTTCTCCCGTTGGCGGAGGAATTCTGCCGCTACTACGGCATCTGTCCAGCCTAGCTCTTCCCTTATATTTATAAACTCTCCCTTATGTTATTAAAGTACGTGGAACTGGCCAACCGTGGAATTTCCATCCGCCATCTGCTACATCTTTTCACACTACGCTTTCACTGAGGTACGATGATACACCTCCACCACCGTGGGACCAAGGGATTGGTGGTGAAGATGGACGATAAGGCAAATTGTCGCTTCTACATTAAGACCGAGCACATGGTGGCGAACCCCAGTGGATTCCCTGAGGCGTGGAACTTCGCCCGTAAGTATTTTTGCTAACTGATTGTTTGTTGTCTCTCTCCGGTTACTTAATCGTTCTTTTTTTTTTGTGCAGCCGAGAAGGAGCCTCCTACGTTGGTCGCCAATATTCACGACTGGGTGAGCCAAATTTTAGCCCACACGGTGGGGATCCGTGAGTGGTTGCTGTTAAACAAGAAGTTTGGACGTAAACCTTCTTCGACCGATAAGTCAACTTGTTTCGATCTTCAGTTGCTTCGACCTTCATACTGTATTCCTTTTCACTTCATGTAGTCTTTCTTTGTTGTTAGGTCGGAGGGCTCCAAGGAGAATGAATGCTCCTAACCCCACTTTTTTTATCAATTGGGTACCTCAACTTGGTATTACTCGCTACGACTGCAGGTGAGTCCATACAGACTGCTACTTCTTTTCAAACCCCGGCCCTGCGTAGGCTTGGCCGTTGGGCAGTTGCCCCATCAGGAGAGACTCCGACTTCTCCTATATTGTATTTAGTGGGTGAGTCATTGCCGAGCGAAGAGGAATCAGTTCTGCTAAAAAGGCAAAGAGTAGAGGTTGGCGGCAAGGCTATAGGGAACGAAAAGCAAACAAGGGGCGATCCTAAGCTGGCCATGGCCGCACCTGAGTGCAGTATGGATTTGGACATAGAGATTGTATCCCCTTTAGATGTAGAGATTTCTCCCTTGCTAGAGGTTGCCATGGAAGGAGGAGGGTGATTAGAGGCAGCGGAAGTCATTTCAAGGGGTGATCCGTCGCTGCCAGAGCAGGCCGACATACCTTCCTCTGCCGAAGAGAGGGGGAAAATATGGACGTAGATGGTTACGAGTCCGATTCCGACATCTACCCTGAAGATGTACGAATGTTCGATATGGGGTTTACTCGGATAGAGGTGATAACGGGAGGGGGGGTCTACTCATACTATAGTCATTCCTTTGGATTGCGACTTGTTGACGAACACAGAGAGCATCGTTCCTTCTTTGGTTCCTCTTTAGTTTGATGCCAAGAATAGGACCTTACAGACGTTTAAGGATGCTAATCTGTCGTTAGGCATATCCCGAATGGCTTTGAGGGTAAGTTTGTATTTTTATTTTTGTTGTTTTTGTACCTTACGTTCTTTCTCCTTTTTGTTTTCACTGACTTTTTGGCTATTCCTTTTTAACTTATACTCTCATTTTGGAGATCAAGAGTGCCCGCCTAGAGGAGAAGTGGAAGGTTGTTTTTAAGAAAATGGTTTTGAAGTATCGTAAGTACTGTGAGATGCGCGCCCGATTCAACGCGGACGGTAATTTCCAGTCTCTTAGAGATAAGTTAAGGCAGAAGGACGATGAACTCGTGAGGGTAATCGGCAAATGTAGCGAGCTCGAGGGAGCGCTCAGAGTCAAGGAGGACGAGCTCGAAGTGAGCAAGGGGGTTGTGGCTGAGTGTGTCGATCTTCAAGCTCAAGTGGCATCCCCGCTGGCCGAACTTAAGCAGAGCTTGATCAGATCTAATGACTTAAATGATGAGTTGGTTGAAAAAGTTGCAGAGTCAGAGAGGGTCGAGGAGGCCAGGTCGGTGGCGTTGGCGAAGGTGGCGACATTAGAGGATGCCATCCACGTTTTCCGATCTGAACGGGCGAGTGATGCGGAGACGGCCGCGCTCAGGGTAGCGAGGTTTGACGAACATATTGGTGGGCTTGAGAAAGAGGTTTAGGACCTTAATGAGTAGATCGCCGTTCTTGAGGCCAAAAAGGCGCAACTACTGGCTCAGCCATCCTCATCTCGTACCTCCACTTATCCCGATGATCCGCGGGATTTGTACAAGAAGTGGATTCATGCCAAGGCTCAACTAGACATATTCAGGGGCTTGATGACGGCAAAGAGAGTTTTCAAGGCCGAGTTTGAGGATGCTCGTGCTAAGGCACGCGTAGCTCGGGTCGCTTGTGGTTGCGATCTGCTATGTCAGGGGCTGGTGATGGTGAAAATGACTTGGACGGGCTTGAGCCAGGTGCCTGGTATGATGACGAATACTCTGATGGCAAGGACGATGCTGCCAAGTAATGTGTTTTATAATCTTTTGTTTTTACTTTTATGGTCGTCTGTTCGGTCCTTGTAAGATACCTCTTGATTTGGAATGCTAATTTTGCTGTTTATTTCTGAGTCTTCTATTTTTTCCTTGAATATTTTCCTCACTTGATTGCCTTGATTAAAGGAATTGTGTTAGCTCGAATGTGATCGAATGTCTTTGATTAATTCGAGCGAAGTCAAACGTTGCCATAATTAACTCGAATGAGGTTAACTGTGAATCAAGTTCGAGCTAGGCCGAATGTAAGTTGAATTCGAGTGAGGTCGAACATCACCCTTAACTAATTCGAACTAGGTTGAATGTGAGTGTCTTAATTAATTCAAACGAGGTCGAATTTGAGTTGATTCGAGCGAAGTCGAATGTTACTCTTAGTTAATTCGAACGAGGTCGAATTTGAGTTGATTCAAGCGAGGTCGAATATTACTCTTAGTTAATTCGAACGAGGTTTATTGATACCCAATTTTGCCCTCATATTTTTAAAATAACATATATACTTTCAAAATGTCATTCTGCATCACTATTTAATTTACAGATTTATACAAGCATTTTTCATAATTTTTCACAATTTTTAGAGCTTTTAAATTAATTTTCTTGCATTTAAATTAATTGAATATTTATTTTTTATTTCTTCAAATTATTTTGTGATGGCTTCATCATCTAAAATTATTATTTTCATCCATGTACATGGTTCAAATAGTTTTACTTTGTTTCATATAATTATTTTAGGCTATTTACACAATTTTGCAAGAATGACCTATATTCATGCATAATCGCATTTTATTATATTATATATATGCTAAAATAGTATTTTTATATTTTTATAAGGTTAAGTTATTATTTTCAATCACTTTGTTGCACAAGTAACATTTTATTATATATTAAATAGTTTTATAAGTTATTTATTAACAATTTTCGTGTATTTTAATTTATAGCCTAATTTTCAGTTAATTTTGGCCCAAATCCTCAACCCAACCTTCCAGCCCAAACCAAGTAGCCCCTTTAAAATCCGGGCATGACCCATTTGAAATAACCCGCCCCACCTTCTTTAAAATCCCGGTTGTTGATCTTAAGAGATCAATGACCCACGATTAACCCCTCATTTTAATTACCTACCCCAACCCTAATCCTCACATTCACTCTGCCCAACTTCCCCAAAATGCTCTCAACTCCCCCCTCTTCTCCCTTCAAACCCTAGAAGTTGCCTCTTCTAAGTCTCCCAACTCCAGTTCTAATATGGAATCTCACCATGATTTTCCTTCCATATAAGCTCGATTTCTCCGGTTTCGGTATCACATAATATTTTCCTATCTTTGAAAAGTATACGGACCTAAATCAAGAGCAATCATCACTGATTTCTCAAGATTCAAATGATATTTCGTTTATATACATTCATGGCAAGGCGATATGAAGCCGATTCACCAAGATCTTTGGTCAAATCTTTGATTTATGTCAAATTAGGGTTTGAGATTTTTCCCTTTTCCTCACTGATTTTTCGATTGCATGTGATATTCTTTCCTTTCTCGTGTTTGATTTATGAATTTTCCTTGTTTGGTGTTTAATTTCTACTACTATATAAACCCTTCCCCAATTCCCCTCTAGAGACTTAAGTTATCATTGCTATTACACTCAATACATCTCTCACCTGTTCATTTTCTCTGAAATACTTAGCTCTTTGGCCGGTTGAAAGCCAAGACCATAATATTATCAACCTCCTCCGGTGCAAGCACTGCTCGGGGCCCTTACGAGGCTCTTGTGAACTCTGAAGCATCGTAGACCTGAGGTACTCACTACCAGTATTCTAAGCTCTTTATTATTATTTTGCTCGTCTAATTTTGCTACTGGTTAGTGCTTTTAACCCTTGCAATGTTAAACATTTTTTTCTTCTGCATACATATATGTGTTTGAATTCTGTGAGCATGATTTAGTTGTGAGCCCCTGATATTGCACTTATATGATATCGTTCAATACTCCCCTATCATTCTTTGATAGTTGAATGCATTTTAGTACATGATATAGCTTCTACTTGTTCTTAGTTTGTGTTAGGCTAATATGTGTTCTTCACTATATCATACTCTTCTATGTTGATTTTCCTTGTTTCCCTTTGGAATCAGTCCATACCTCTGTGTTTCCTTAGCATCTGAATATGTTCGAGCTTTGAGTTTCAATGCATGCCTATTGAATGTGTTCTTTTAATGAAACTTACTACTTGTTGTTAGTTATAGAATCCTTTTTATGCCTTGCTTTGGGGTACTATATTAAAACTCTTATGAAACCACACCTCTACTTTGAATAAGTTACTTTTGTGCTGAGTGTTGTGTTCTTTGCAAACTGGTCATAACTATATGGACCTCATACTGCCTTAAGATCTAAAAATGTTTCCTTGCTATTTGTAATCCTGATCTTTAGCATCATCTAAGACTTTGGGGTAAATGTCATATTTTTCTTTCTTATGGTCAACTAACATGTTAACGAGTGGCTAATCTATAACTTTTCATGCCATAAGTTTTTGTACTATAACCTATTCCCCATCATGTTAAGTTTTTATAATAATGGCCAAATTGTACCATTAGTATGTTGATATGCTATTTGGGACTTTATTAGAACTGTTATGCTAGAACTTTTATTGTACTAGACTGACATTTGAAATCCTTTAGGTTAATGCTCTATTCTAATTTTGTGTGGCATTGTGCATCCTCTTATGTTGATTCTATAATCTCAGAAAACCTGATTCCCCTAACCCTCTCAATATGTTTTCTGCCCAATGACCATCTCTTGCTAAGTGTTTGAACCTATAATATCAACCTGCCCTCTAAGTCTTGTTGATTCTCTTAACTTGCATGTTCTTTGTTTAATCAACACTGCTATGTCTGCTTCTAAAGTAACAAATGCATCTCTTCAAGTTCCATTATTTAGTCACTGTTAGTAGAGTTGTTTAATTGATTGTCATACTAGTTTATTAATTGGTATGGTTAAGTCATGCATCTGTTGTGACTGGGAAAGAGGGTCTCCCCTTTGAGCCTAGTCGGGATTGTTGTGTGAGTTTAAATTTAGTATACTCTGAGGTTTGAGGTGTATTTAGACCTGGGTTTGCTGCACGTATGAGGGAAGAGCCTGCTGAAGGCCCAGGCTTTTGGGTCTGCTATATATACTGAACCTGTATTTTTAATATGTGCCTGTATTTTTAATATGCACGATTCGCACTTGTATTCATTAATTTTGAATCTGTAATAATTTTGTAATTGAACAAATGGGGAAATTAGTAAAAAGGGGTAGGGTATTTAATTCTTGCACAAATGGGTAGAAATCATGCCTATAGGACCAATGTGCTCTACTTGTTGTTTTGGCTTTCCTGTGTTGCACACTAGTAGAAACCATGCCTATAAAAATCACACATTCACTCAACATGTTTACTATCAAAGCATGAGTTTAAGTACCTTGTTTGTTTCCCATGCCCACTGTTATGTGCTACTAGACGCCATGCCTATAGGAATCATGCACTCACTCAACTTGTTTTGCCATGCCTACTGCTATGCATCATTATATGGCATGCCTATAGAAAACCAGTGTCGATAGTTGTTCGTTAAATTTGTGTAGTTGCAGCGTATTCACTAGATACCATGCCTATAGGATCAAATTAATGTTCATCTAGAAGCCATGTCTATAGGACTTAATGACTCTAATTTGCCTCAATTCTTAAACCAGAAACTACCTAATGTAAGAATCTGCCCGCGTGCATTTGTTGCTTATATGTGGAGGCTAACTTGAGCCTTTAACTGTATTTACATGAAGTCCTATTTGTTTTGAATGTCGCTTAGTTTTATCAATTTGAGTAACCTAAGTAAAGTCTAGAACCACCCAAATAGAGGTCCAAAGCCTCTTGGACCATAGGCATGGAACAAGTAGTGTACGCATGGAGTACGATTTAGAATTGAATTAGAATGCTTTAGGTAAAAAACTTCAACATAGTAATCGGGTAGCAAGAGATGATAGTCTATGCCTGTCGCGCCCCCCTTTTCCATCATCGCTGGAGAGAGGTCCGGGTTTCGACATTCCATGGGGTGCAATGACTCATTTCCTTTTTGGGAATTGTGTATTTGAAGAGTCGTCACCTAACGGATTATGGTGCGTTAGGGCACCTAGAGTGATTAACTCTTGGGTTGGTTTGCATTACCAGGGATTATGGTAAGGGCTCGAGATAACCTCGAGGGGAAGTTTTTAGGCACCCCACTTGATCCACAACTGTCGGTCCCGACCAAATTTATATTTTTACAAATTTGTCCATACAAATAATTGAATAAAATAGGCACAGTACGTTTGAACAAGTCAAGTAGTGAAATAAAGGTTGAACAAATTATGAAGAAAAAAATTTAAACAAGGAGAAGGTTAGGGGTAAAGAGGGGTCCTAGGTTGTTTATCCTACGAGATCACCCAATGCAATGTCCGGTAAACACTCCTCAATGAGGGGCTACACGTGACATTAGCGCGTAGTCATCATATCCCACGTCTACCCTTCCCATCCCCTTATTGGTCATGCAAAGCGAGTGTTGGTCATCGATTACTATTGCGTGCTGCTACCCGTCCCTTATTAATAGTCCCCGAGGGAATTAGGACCTCTTCCTATAGACAATTCTAGACATACCCCTAAGGCTTAAAGGCAAAATTCTAAGGCGATAATCAAAGAAAAGCAGTTTAGGACTTTCACATAAATGAAGCAATTAAAGGCTCATAGTTTCCTGCGCAAACAAGCATACATGCAGCACGACTCAACCACAAATAAGGTCTTTAGCAATCAAAAGTCCTAAAGCAGGATTTCTAAATGATTATGCAAGAACAAACCACTTTCAGATGCAGAAGTCACAACTTATTAGTTGCCTAGGATCTCTTTTAAAAGCTTATTAGGATTTAGAAACGTTGAGTGACAGAAACAGCTTCAGAGTAGTGCAAGTTTAGAAAATTCCCTAAGGCTTGCCTACATACAGGACTAATACTTATGTTAATGCAGAAACAAGCAAGTTTTGAAATAATCCCTTTTAAACCTACAGACAGGATATCTAATGAGATTACAACAGTTTTGAAAGGACTAATTTTAGAAAAAAGAGTTATTGCCGGTTTTGAGAAGTAAACTAGGCGAGGTACATTTGATCTATTAGGCTAATTCGAATTACCAGACAGAATTGCGAATTAGATCATGGTATCTAGGCGTATTACTGTTTTTAGTCAACTTGCAGTAATTTATTTGAAAGGCTTGCTGAATCGGAATTACACCCTATAGGCATGGTATCTACACTTGAGTTGATTTAAAACATGATGACTTGGAACCTAGAAACATGGTTTCTACATGACAAATGCAGGATTTAAGAACATGATTTGTATCTGATGCAAGTGACATTAAAAGTTAAGTCCTTATAGGCATGGTTTCTATTATGATGCAAATGATATTGAAAGCGAAACCCTACAAGCATGCTTCTACTATGCAAATGCAATCAGATTCAACAGGAACAGAAACCGTATAGGCATGTTCTCTAGTGAGTGAGGCATGCAGATTCGAAATTAAATCCTAAAGTAGGATTTCTACCCAAGTTACCCCATAAAGTATATATCTACCCACCCTTTCACTAAATGCCCCAAATATCTGTTTATAAATTATTACAGGCCAACAAATGAATTACATAAGTGAAATAAAAATTAAGAAGCTATTATATAGAGAGACTGCAATCAGGCCATATTTACCCAAAGCCTCCAATGGTCTTTCAATCCTTGTTTCCATAGACAAATCAGAGTCTAGGTGCATCAAAGTTCCCTAAGGGTCTCAAGGACACAGGGCAATGCTTACACCTAGACTTACTACCCAAGCATTGAATCAGTGCAGTGTGGAAAGCCAGCCTCAGTATGCCAGAGTTCTAAGGGTTCTCAAGGGGATCCCAAGGCAGTACACATACTAGAGGGGGCAGAACTTATTAACTAGGAACAAAGTGAAAGTGCAGGACACATGTTTGAAAGGAGTTTGTTAAAAAACAGGACTGAAAGGTCCATTTTAAAGCAATTAGTAACAGAGATGGTTGAAAGAAGTTGGATTAGTAAAACAGAGTTCAAACACTCAGGGTAAGACCACACACAGCAAGTGAATGAATTCAGTAATCACACATGGGGTTAAGGGGGTTTGGGGATACATATACATTGACTGCAGACACCTGACCCCATCAGGAGTATTAGGACTAGTATAGACATGCTCAGAGATAGTTGGACACTAGCATAATCACAAACCAGTCATGAACACATAGAGGAGGGATATGGGATTTGGGATTCACAAAGTGGTAAGTGCACAGTAGGTAAAAGAATACAATTGTCCAGGCATGCTTGAATCACACAACGGGAATACATGAATTTAAAGGGAGGGGAATCATAACAGCATGCTTAGATACAAACTTCACAACAAAACCACAAGTAAAAGCAGGCCAGAAACAATTGAAACTGAAACAGGAATAGAAACATGTTGTTGTTGAGACATTAAATTAAACTAGGACACACTAGTGAAGATAGAGGTAAGCAAAATGAAAGAACCCAAGGTTTACATATGATTAGCCTTGGCTTGCAACCGGCTAATAGTAGTAGAATAACACGGAGTTTTTTAAGTAAGAGAGGAGTTTTTGAAAGCCAAGTCTCGTGTCTTGTCAATGAAAGACTTAGGGTATTTATAGCTTTGAAAATAGGTAGAAAATAAGGTAACAAGTAAAGGTTTAGCACAATTATGGAAGTAATCACAATTAGAATCCAATTAATACAAGTACTCCCCTTTAATCAAGGAATTACAGCTTAAACTGATACCAACAGGGATGACCAAGGAAAGAAAATCAGTTGAGAACGATTAATTTTTACCATATATGGGTAGTAAAAGTATAGAGCATATAATTGAGTCTAAGTACAGAATACACTAATTAAGGAAATAATTCAGCAAGAATGAAGCACCACAACAAATAAGGAAATGGAATAAATCAACTTAAACAGCCGAGTAAAATTTTAGGGTTTTATAAGAAAATCTTGCAATCAAACAATAAATTAAGGAAATCAGGATCAATCAAGAGGGAGTCATGATTCTGTACTTCAACATATAAATAGAGAAGAATGAACAGGCGTAGCAGACATGCAAGGTCTACCATATCGACCGAAAGAAGCAAGAGATGAGCAAACCAGATGGGCACAATCATACAGAAGTGACACGAGTAGGCTAAGGACTCAGTAGAATAACCCATTCGAAGAATGGTAACCAACAGAAACTTAACAAAGTCAAGTAGTTATGGCTAACACATAGAACTAGAGTGAAGAAAACCATTCTAGCACACAGAAACAGGTAAAGAAGATCTGGCCAACACACAGAAACAAGTAAAGAAAATCTTTAAGAAATTAGGGCTTTTTAACAGAGTTGAATTAAAAAGCAGTAAGACCTTAGAATCGGTCAAGATAAACAAAGAAAAAGGTTTAATCATAAAGAAATCAGTCGAAACAAGTATAAAAAGAACTCCAAAAACCCTAGTTTCTCAAAGGGAGTAAAAAATGGTTTAAAGTAGAAGATCTTTCAGAAGAAAGCTCAAGAATAAGAAAGTCACAGAAGGAGATAGGCTTAAAGCATAAATATAACATAGATCTGAGAGATTAGAAGAGAGTTAGGGTTTCAAAAGAAAACCAAGTAAAAATTAAAGGAACCTGTTGAGACTTCATCAATCGTGACATAAAATGTATGATTTTGCCCAAAATCACATCGGAGACCCATAAGCAACAGGAACAAAAACTCTAGGTCCAAATTGACATGGCCTAGGACCCTTGAGGGCCTTAAAGATGATGAGCAGGTGATGAGAGACCCATTGGAGGCTTGGGCTTGAAAGGGTGGTCGCTGGATATGATCGGAGAAGGAGGCGGTGAAAAGTGATTAGGGTTAGGTCGAGAGAGAAGAGAGCCGAGAGCATCTGAGGGCGGCGCCCTTAGAAAAGTGATTAGGGTTAGGGGGTCTCTCATAATTAAAAAGGAAAGGTTGAACGAGGGCCGTTGATCTAAGAGATCAACGGTCATGATTTAGGATGGTTTCAGTCGGGTAGACGTGTATAAGATTTGGGTCGGGTGGTTTGGGTATGAAATTGGGCTGAAAAGGGGTTCAATTTTGGCTATAATTGAAAGCCAAATTTGGCTGTTATTTAATAGCCAATTTCACCTATTTAATTTATAAAAAATAACAGGCAATTTCTGGAAAATAAATTTAAGGTGCCAAAATGATTTGAAATACATAATTAACAATTTAAAAATATGATATCCAATTTTATGCATATAAAACATAATTAAATCTTAAAAGGACTAATATTGCAATTATGTGCAATTTAGCTTTAAAAATACTAAATGTAATTGTAAAAATATTTAAAAATTACCTTTGCCATATTTTGGCATAAATATAGAAATTAAATAGATGTATTATCAAAACAATAATTTCGGAAATAATTATTGGGGATTTTATGGATAAAAAGGGAGAAAATAAGTCAATTAAATTTATGGAAAAATTAATAAAAACCTCGAACATGCTTATATATGCATATATATGCTATTTAAAAGGTAGTTATGCATATTTAAAATATATATAGGAAAATATTAGGTATCAACAACTGCCCTCTTTACCCGGGAAGAATGAAAGAGTTTACGGGTAAAGACATGATGGCCAAATTTGACCGGACGGGATATTTTGGAAGACAGAGGCCGAGCTCCGGTTTTCGAGTTTCCTACATATCCCTGATTTTATAGGAATCAGACCATGTGTAGTTCTGGATTCACCTGCGGAGTATACCGATGAAATTTTGTAAGAACGGACACGAGGTGTGGAAGCGGTTACTATGAGCATTTAAGGCTCAGGACGGTTGGAGGGAACTGGAGCGGGATTGCTCCTGCTAGGATAACGGTTGCTTACTGATTACCTGCAGATAAAAGATGCTACAAATGTATTTGCGAAAATTTAAACATGATGCAAATTCCCTTTGGACAATGAAGGTTGTCTTCAGACGATTAATGATGACGTCCTTAGACCGTAATGTCCTGGGCCATGAATTGTTTAATGAGGGATTCACAGGCCATGAAATGATGTTCTCGGGCTATGAAAATGGTGCCTTAGAAGGAAGAATGGTAGCCTTATGCAATGGAAGGCAGAATAGTAGCCTTATACAATGCAAATGCAGATGGAGACAACGTTTAGTCTCAGAAGGCAGAATGGTAGCCTTATGCAAGAAATAAGATAACAAACAACAATAGAGTTTTCTTAGCTGATGACAGATTGTGGTGTTGTGATTACTGGAGTATTGTGACATACGAAACATCGCTGGTATGTGCTGATAGCAAATGTTGGCGAGTGCAACGGTTCTGAGAATCGTGTTCTTGAACAATGTTTGTCCTATATGCGTATAGTATGTAAATGATTTCACAATCCTAGTGCCTACATTCAGAGAAATATCGTGAGTTTTGTAAGGGGGAAGGTTAGCTCGTGTCCCTACTGGCTTTGCCTGACTCGTTCGGCTTTGATCTAGTGATACCGTCTGTATTATTGGGGTAGCGTTGCTAAACAAGCAGTTTCAATAATAAACATGCATGATTTTGTAAAAGTATGACATAAAATAACTTTTAGATGAACCGACGACTGTGACGTAGTTCAGGACATTGCAACCTCTCCTGCTATGGAATTTTGAGGGTCCTCCTCAAAATTCTACCCCAGTATGATGGGTTGACGTTTCTGACTGTTGCTCGTGTGGCGATCGACTGAAATTACTTCGGAATTTTGAGGGTCCTCCTCAAAATTCTGCCCCAGTTTCCAATTGTGGGGCAAAATGAAATTTTATTGTGTTATGACCGAACCCATAGGGCTGCCTACATATCCCCTCTTAAACGGGAATCAGGTCAAGTGTAGTTCAATTTATATCATATAATGAAAGCATAAAGATTACACATAGTAACGCTTGACTGCATCTGAATTGATCGGCTTTGGCCAGACTTCTCCGTCCATTTCTACAAGTATGAGGGCTCCTCCTTTCAAAACTTGGTGGACCATGTATGGACCCTGCCAGTTGGGAGAGAACTTCCCTTTGGCTTCATCTTGATGCGGAAATTTTTGCTTTAACACCAGCTGTCCCGGTGTGAACTATCTTGGCTTGACTCTTTTTTTGAAGGCTCTGGACATTCTATTCTGATAGAGTTGACCGTGGTAGACTGCATTCATACTCTTTCTGTCTATAAGGGCTAGTTGCTCATAATGACTTTTTACCCACTCTGCATTAGCTCAGCTTCTTGTATGATCGTTAGGGAAGGAATTTCTACCTCAGCGGGAATGACAGCCTCTGTACCGTAAACCAGCATATAGGGGGTTGCCTCGGTTGATGTGAGGATTGTGGTATGATACCCTAATAGAGAGAATGACAACTTCTCGTGCCACTGTCTGTGATTCTTTATCATTTTCCTCAATATATTCTTAATATTCTTGTTGGCGGCTTCTACGACTCCATTCATCTAAGGTCTGTAGGCTGTGGAATTCTTGTGTTTGATCTTGAAAGTTTTGCACATAGCTTTCATCAAGTCGCTGTTGAGGTTGGAGCCATTATCATTAATGATTGACTTTGGAATTCCGAATCGACAAATAATGTGGTCACGGACAAAGTCTACCACGACTTTCTTAGTTACTGCTTTGTAAGATGTTGCTTCGACCCATTTTGTGAAATAGTTGATGGCTACTAGGATAAACCTATGTCCGTTGGAAGCAGCAGGCTCGATTGGTCCAATAACGTCCATTCCCTAGGCGACGAATGGCCACAGTGAGCTTGTTGTGTTAAGCTCTCTTGGAGGTACCTTTATCATGTCTACATGTATCTGACAGCGGTGGCATTTCCAGACATACTGGAGCAGTCCATTTCCATAGTCATCCAAAAGTAACCAGCCCAGAGTATCTTCTTTGCTAAGACAAAACCATTCATATGTGGACCGCAGGTCCCATCATAAATTTCCTCTAGTAGCCTGGATGCTTCCTTTGCGTCGACACATCTTAATAATCCTAAATCGGGAGTCTTCTTATACAGGATTCCTCCACTGTGAAAGAAGTTGAAGGACAATCTCCGAAGTGTGCATTTCTGAGTAGGATTCGCAAGCTCCGGGTACTCTCCTTTTGCTAAATATTCCTTGATATCATGAAACCAAGGCTTTCCGTCTGCTTCCTCTTCAACATGGGCACAGTAAGCTGGCTGATTTTGGATTTTCACCGAAATGGGATCAATGAAATTCTTGTCGGGATGCTGTATCATAGATGATAGGGTATCCAATGCATCAACGAACTCATTCTGGATTCTGGGAACATGCTGGAATTCCGTCTTCATGAACCTCTTTCTCAATTCCTGTATATGATGCAGATGCGGGAGTATCTTGGAGTTCTTGGTCGTCTATTATCCTCGTACCTGATGTATAAGTAAGTCTAAATCTCCAATTACTAGAAGCTCTTGAACGTTCATGTCAATGGTCATTTTGAGTCCTAAGATGCAGGCTTCATACTCGACCATATTGTTGGTGCAGGGGAACCTGAGTTTGGCAGACACCGAATAATGCTGACCGATTTCTGATATTAGGACTGCTCCTATGCCAACTCCTTTGAAGTTTGCTGCTCCATCGAAGAAAATTCTCCAACTGTCATAGGATTCCGCAATGTCTTCTCCTATTAATGATACCTTTTCATTAGGAAAATACATTTTTAGGGGTTTGTATCCTCCATCCATGGGTTTTTCAGCAAGGTGGTTTGCCAGTGCCTGTCCCTTGACCGCTTTCTAAGTTACATAAACAATGTCGAACTCACTCAACAAGATTTGCCACTTGGCTAGCTTGCCGGTGGGCATGGTCTTCTAAAAGATATACTTCAAGGGATCTATACTCGATATAAGATATGTAGTATAAGCGCAGAAGTAATGTCTCAGCTTCTGAGCTACCCAAGTCAAAGTACAACAGGTGCGTTTTAATAGAGAATACCGGGCCTCGTATGGGGTGAACTTCTTACTGAGGTAATAAATGGCTTATTCCTTCCTCCTTGTTTTATCGTGTTGCCCCAGAACGCAACCGAAAGCTCCATCTAACACTGCAAGGTAGAGTAATGAGGGTCTACTTGGCTCGGGCGGGACTAAGACTGGTGGTGTGGATAGGTACTCCTTGATTTTGTCGAAGGCCTTTTGGCAGTCATCAGTCTATTTGGTGGCGACGTCCTTCTTTAACATCTTAAAGATTGGCTCACAGATAACCGTAGACTGTGCTATGAATTGGCTGATGTAGTTAAGCCTTCCCAAGAAACTCATCACATCCTTCTTGTTCCTTGGTGATGATAGTTCTTGAATGACTTTGACTTTCGATGGATCCAGTTCTATTCCTCGGCATCTCATAATAAACCCAAGCAATTTCCCAGCAGGAACCCCAAATGCGCACTTTGCGGGGTTTAGTTTTAGGTTGTATCTCTGCAGTCTATTGAAGAACTTCCTCAGATCTTCTATGTGGTCAGTGGTTTTCTTGGATTTTATAATAACATCATCCACATATACCTCTATCTCCTTGTGTATCATATAATGGAAGATGGTAGTCATGGCCCTCATGTAGGTGGCCCCTATATTCTTCAGGCCGAATGGCGTCATCTTGTAACAGTACACTCCCCACGGCGTAATGAAAGCTGTTTTCTCAGCATCTTCCTCATCCATCCAGATCTGATGATAACCATCGAAGCAATCTATGAATGATTATAACTCATGTTTGGTTCAATTGTCAATCAGGATATGTATATTTGGCAAATGGAAGTCATCTTTCGGATTGGCCTGGTTGAGATCCCGGTAGTCGACACAGACTCTGACTTTCTCATCCTTCTTTGGCACTAGCACAATATTGGCTAACCATGTCGGGTATTCTACTACCCTGAGAACCTTAGTGTTGATCTGCTTGGTAACTTCTTCCTTGATTTTCAAACTCATATCAGGCTTGAACTTTCAGAGCTTTTGCTTTACCGATGGACATATTGGATCGGTTGGCAGTTTATGAGCCACAATAGACGTACTCAGACCAGTTATGTCATCATACGACCAGGCGAATATGTCCTCATACTCCTTTAGAAATTCTGTGTATTCTTTCTTCTCTGATGGCGATAGGTGAATGCTGATTCGCATTTCCTTGACGTTTTCTGCATCTCCCAGGTTGACAATTTTGGTCTTGTACAGGTTGGACTTAGGTCTGTTCTCAAAGCTCTCAACTTCTTTGATAATCTCGTCAGGTATGTCATCTTCCTCTGAATCCATGTCCGTTTATTGTGTTGTCTCATTGCATGTCACAGTCATTGGTTCATCAAGACAAGTAAAAATAATATTGTATTGGTAAAGCAAGGAGAGAAAACGATAGCAATAAATATTAATTCTTAAGAAAAATCAAAAATAATTTTGATAGATTGAGTAACGGGTTTGAACATCGAAGATCTTATTGCGGGGAAAAATGCGAAAAGAAAATAATTTAGTAAATAAAACAGTGAGTAATGCTTGTTTTAGCCTTGCTACCCCGAGGCTCATCGGGCTTTGGTTGTCCTTGTGAAATAAGATGATGATGCCAGAGTCCACGAACTAACCTTTGGGAAGGGGAATAATAAAAACAAAAATAAAACAAAAGGTAGTCAATTCAGTGAGGATTATAAAAAATATTGCAATATTTAAACACATAGTGCGGGAATGTAAAGCGTGTCCTAATTTGGGAACCTCTTTATGCCCGAGGTAGGCCTAGTGACAAATAGACTTGGAGAAATTTTAATGCTAAATGCCTCATTTTATTGATAAAGATAGGCGAATCCCAAAACGACACTAAATAAGCAAGAAATAAAAGTCACTAATGGTCATTGGCCTTATTACATTCATAAAGCGAAAAAGTAAATTCCTATCTATTTTGTCCCAAAAGGACCTTCCCTAGATTTGACATCCTTGGCTCCGTCGAGCAGCTTCCCCAATTCGCGAAGTCCCAACAGCAGGTATGCTCTGGCTAGATGTCCACCTCCGGTCCCTTCAGCCTTTTGGCAATCTTCAACCCTTTTGAGAAATTTTCCCTCTAGTTCTACTATGCCTCGCTCCAAGTATCCTAGCCTTTTGTTGGCATTGATAGCCATGTCTTTCCATTCCTCAATCAGCTTCTTGTTGGACTCTTGTATCTCGCGGTGTTCGCTCCCGCATTCATGAATCCTTTTGCGCAGCTGGTTGTACTTGACTTGTGCCTCGGCCTTCTAATCTATAATTCTATGACCTCGAATGAACCCTGGCTGGCCCAGACATCCCAATTGTCTTCCAACCAACCAGAATAGAAAAGGGTACAACCGGCATGATATCTGTCTGGCTCGATGGTGTCTTTCTCCATTACGATCTTGTAGTGCCACATGTGCTGGACTTGGCACTTGTGGGGACTATCATCATTTTGGAAGTCAGCTCGAAGATGGCTCATTTTGTTGACCCTGGGTATGACTTGCTTCGTACCTGCTTGCCTCATAACTCGAAGAGGGACGTAAGGGTATGCTCCTCTTAGACCAATAAGTATCAGGAAAGGTGCATCTCTTGATCGGGCGATGAACTCCTCTATCGGAAACCACTCGAACATCCATTGAACCTGTTCTTCAGTCAGATTATCAAAGAGCTCAACCCATTCTTTGGCATTCTCAGGCTGAGCGAACATGTCGGGGATTTAATTCGTTCGCTTTGGATGGTGGAAAGCGATGTGATCATCCTAGGCCCTTCATTGAATTTCTTGTCAGTATTCGCCCTTTTGGAGATGTTCCATGAGCCAAAGCTGAAGTAGTAGATTGCAGCCTTCGAAGTGTCTCGCTCCTCGTTTACACATCTCTAAGGCTCGGTATATGTCTGCAATGATCATGGTTACAATTCTGAATGTCTGCCCACCAATCCCCTCCATTAGGGTCTTGGTTACCATATTCAGCCTAGTATGGATTCTCCCTTTTTTCATTGGAAACACGATCAGACCCAGGAAGCAAAACATGAAGATGAATACCCTACGATGGATATGTCCCAAGGACGTGATGGCAAACTCGTCATGGTAGGTACGGTAGGATTTGCTTTGATAGTACCTTCTATACAGGTAGTCAAAAGGGATGTACGATTCCTTTAGGCATACCAATTCTGCATTCTTCTTCAAACCCATCATTTTTAGGAAACTCTTGCCTGTGCGGTTCTTAGGCATCAGCAAACCCGGGGTTTCCCACACTAGACCGGACAATCCTCCTATATCCTCTTGTAAATGTGTCATTTAGATGTCCCCAAAGCGGAACGCAGCCCTTTCACAATCCCACAATAAGGTAGCAACTTCTATTATCATGTTGTTAGGCTGGATCTCCAGGAGGGATGGTAGATTACCCAGATATGTTCTGACGAGGGTTTTGTCACTAGAATGTAAATCTTCCCACCAACTTAGAAATCTTGGGTGGATATTGGTGACCATGCCGAATCTGGGGACTTCGTGCCTTATATTTCTGCAAGTCAAACAAGGTTAGGCCTTTACCCCCACCAGACTCGACTATTTAATATCAACAATTAGCATGAAGCATTTAGTTATCCAAATAAATGCACAGAACGTGATGATGTCCATTTGGGTTTAGGGAAACCCAGTGGACCTTTGGACAAGGCTATCTTAAAGGATCATTATATGGACCATATAACTGATCCAGCTAGGTTTGACCATGATGCATGCGCAATTTAAACATAGTAAGGTTTCTATGGGGTTTTAGACTGGTACCCTTGAGCGGACAACTCAAGGGGGAAGGCACAGAATTGTCAACTGCACCGCTGATCAACTAGTTTTACCGCAAATAAGCCTTTCTAATTTATGGGGGGTAATGATATAGGAAGGGCGCAACCACTCATCAAGCGTTGCTATAGTATTTATTTGGCACGAGTGGAGTATGATTTATGCAGCAGTTAATAACATGTAGGCAAGTATTTTCACGTTGGAAAAATAAATACAACATTTAAATAATTGAAAAGACAGTTACAAGAAAAGGAAAACAAAGAGACAAGTCAGTTTTCAGGGTAATAAAGATATCATAAATGCTTAAAAAGAAACAGACAATTAAATTCAAATAAGGGAGGAGGGTACGGGAATAAGTATGCTTGGACTAATTTTTAAAGACAAGTTTGTTATGGTAAGAGTCTAAAAAATTTCTCCAGCAGAGTCGCCATGCTGTCGCGCCCCCTTTTTCCCTCCTTGCGGAGAGAGGTCCGGGTTTCGATATTCCATAGGGTACAATGACTCATTTCCTTTTGAGAATTGGGTATTTGAAGAGTTGCCACCTAACGGATTATGGTGCGTTAGGACACCTAGAGTGATTAACTCTTGGGTTGTTTTGCATTACCAGAGATTAGGGTAAGAGCTCGAGATAACCTCAAGGGGAAGGTGTTAGGCACCCCTCTTGGTCCACAACTGTGGGTCCCGACCAAACTTATATTTTTACAAATTAGTCCATACAAATAATTGAATCAAATAGGTACAGTACGTTTGAACAAGTTAAGTAGTAAAATAAAGGTTGAACAAATTATGAAGAAAAAGTTTTAAACAAGGAGAAGGTTAGGGGGTAAAGAGGGGTCCTAGGTTGTTTATCCTACGGGATCACCCCACGCAATGTCCGATAAATACTCCTCAATGAGGGGCTACACGTGACATTAGCGCGTAGTCATTATATCCCACGTCTACCCTTCCCATCCCCTTATTGGTCATGAAAAGCGAGTGTTGGTCATCGATTTCTATTGCTTGCTGCTACCCGTCCCTTCTTAATAGTCCCGTAGGGAATTAGGACCTCTTCCTATAGGCAGTTCTAGACATACCCCTAAGGCTTAGGCAGAATTCTAAGGCGACAACCAAAGAAAAGCAATTTAGGACTTTCACATGAATGGAGCAATTAAAGGCTCATAGTTTCCTTCGCAAACAAGCATACATGCAACACGACTCAACCATAAATAAGGTCTTTAGCAATCAAAAGTCCTAAAGCAGGATTTCTAAATGATTATACAAGAATAAACCACTTTCAGATGCAGAAGTCACAACCTATTAGTTGCCTAAGTTCTCTTTTATATGCTCATTAGGATTCAGTAACATTGAGTGACAGAAACATCTTCAGAGCAGTGCAAGTTTTGAAAATTCCCTAAGGCTTGCCTACATGCAGGACTGATACTTATGTTAATGCAGAAACAAGCAAGTTTTGAAATAATCCCTTTTAAACCGACAGGCAGGATATCTAATGAGATTACAACAGTTTTGAAAGGACCAATTTAAGAAAAAAGAGTTATTGCCCGGTTTTGAGAAGTAAACTAGGCGATGTACATTTGATCTATTAGGCTAATTCGAATTACAAGACAGAATTGAGAATTAGATCATGGTATCTAGGCGTATTACTGTTTTTAGTCAACTTGCAGTAACATATGAAAGGCTTACTGAATCGGAATTACACCCTATAGGCATGGTATTTACACTTGAGTTGATTTAAAACATGATGACTAGGAACCTAGAAACATGGTTTCTACATGACAAATGCAGGATTTAAGAACATGATTTGTATCTGATGCAAGTTGTAAGCACGTGATTTTTGCCCTATATGAGAATTACTCCCAAAAAATTCAAAAATAAAATAATTTTCCTTGGTGTGCAATTTTTGTGATATTTTGTGTAACTATTTGTATGTTTGTACGTGCATGTTTATTTGTTAAATTATTGAAAATACAAAAATATGTCTTTCGCATGTAGGATTTAATTATACAATTATTAATAACTAAGTTTATTTTATAAAAAATAAAAATTACAAAAATAGGCATCGTTTGCATTTTTAGCATTTAATGTCCAAATATACAATTTTATGCTTAATTATTACTTAATTGTGCGTTAATTGTTATTGGGAGTTAATTTGCGCTTTTATAACTTAATTTAGTTCTTAAATAATAGTTTAAGTATTTTTATAATTTAGTTTTAAAAAATAAAAGAAGAAAAGAGAGCAGAAATACAAAAAATCGGAATTGGGCCTTTTCTTCAAATTCAAGCTACAAGCCCAAAAAATGGCCCAACCTTCCCTATGACCCAGTCCATTTCGAACTGGGTCGACCCAGTCCATAACCCAACACCCTTATTATCTTGCATTTCAAAAATAAAACAAAAACAAAATCAAAAAACCCTAACCTAAACACTAAACTACCCGCCCCCTATCTTTCTTCTTCTTCTTTTCTTCATCATCCCAAAAGCTCCAAGCTCCATCAATGGCTTCCTTCCTTCCCCTCACGCCACACACACTCACTCACGACACACACGCACGCACGTCACCCTCACGACCCCGGCTCGACTAAACGACCCCAGCCCTATCCGCCATTGATGAAGCTCGTCGAGCTCAAGCTTGAGCTCGACGTCCATGTCGCTGCTGCTTCCGGCTCAACCAAACGACCTGCTACTCCTGCCTTCTACTTCATCGACCAAACAACCAAACTACTGCTGTCACTGCCCTCGACGGGCTGCTGCTGCTTCTGTTTCAACCTCGTCGACCATGGCTTCTTTAACCGGCTGATGCTGCGTCCATTTCTCACCATGGCCAGCTGTTTCTACTCGCAAGTTTCTTCGCGCAAACTAACCAAACGCACCCCCAACTGCTTCATCACTACTGCTCCGGCCTCAGTTTGCTTCGTAGGTTCGTGTTCGTCGTCGGTTGGTCGTTGTCCTTCATTTCAATCCGGTTGGTAGATTTTGAGTTTTATTTTGTCCATATTTTGTTTTGATATTTCTCGAATCTAAAATCGGCAAATGTTTGTTTTGTTCATCGTTTGAATTAATTTTTTAGTTTGTTCATGTGCTTTGTTAAATTAATTTTCAGATTTCAAATGGAAGTTTAATTAGTTGTTGTTCATATTTATTTCATGTTTGTATTATTGTTTAGGTAAATATTTGTTAGTTTAATGTTTGGTAGATTCAAATTGAAATTTAATTAATTATTTCTTCAATTTGTTTCATGTGTTCTATGTATTTTTCCCAGAAATTGTTAATATTGTTAAGTTCAAGTTTAAATTCATAATTGTTTCTTCTTAAGTTTTGTTTTGTTATTTGCCTAAAATAATTTATTTGTAATAGGGAAATATGTTGGTTTAATCATGTGAATCCGTCATGTTTTGTTGTTTAAAAATAGATTTAATTCATGTTCATATTATGTTTGGTTGATCTTGAATCCGAAATTTGTATAGTTTGATTTCTTGTTTACCATTTATGATTATTTCTTGAATTGGTCTCATAATCTTGTTTAAAGTTTAATATAGGAATTGTTTGTTGTAATGTTGTTAGAGTTGATTTTAAGTTCAAAATTATTGAATTTAGAAATCTAAATATACTTGTTTGATTGTTGTTGTTGAATCTGAAAATAGGTTTGTTTGTTTCTAAAAATATTGTTCAATCAAATTTTAGTTGTTCCTTGTTGTTCAATCATGTTCATGTGATTTGTTGTTAAAATGTTGAAGAAATCATGTTCATGAGATTTGTCGTTTGAACATTGTTAGAAATTGATCATATTGTCTATATTTTGGTTAAGTTTGATTAATTGATTGTTATAGCTGATGGGGTAGTTCGGTAATTTGTAGTACGTTCAGGGGTAAAATGGTAATTGCAATAAGGTTGGAGGGTTAGTTTAGGAATTGTACATTTTGTAATTTTTTATGTGAAGCATGGGGGACAAAATAAATTGGGGTGGGTTGTGATATAGTTATTTAATATAAAGGGGGGACAAGACAAATTTTAGTGTGGGGGAATCTTGTATTTGTTTATGTTAGGCATGGGGGACAAAAATAATGGGGTGGTGATGATATATTTATTTAATGCAATGGGGATGAGTGGGAAGATACTGGGTTTGGTAGGGGAAAGGGATTGATTTTAATTGATTAAAGGGTTGGGATTATATATAGGAAGTCTTGAACACAACAAAGACACAGAGAAGAGAAACAGAAAAGAAACGAATCTGACAGAAAGAGAATAAGAGAGAGAAAAAAAAGGCTGAACATTTAAGAGAGAGAAAATTCCGAAAAAAAATATATTTAAACTTTCAAATAAAAAAAAACTAAAAAAAAATATTCTGCTTTCTTTCATTGTTTGAAATCAGCATTAATTGTTGTTGTTTCATAAAAGTTGGAAGCATTTTGTTTTGGGATTACTACTCCACCGGTCTGTTACTGGGTTGTTACTGTTGCTGGGCTGTTGTTGCTGTATTGTACTGTTATTACTGCTGCTGATTCTCATCTTCATTTTCTTTTGCTTCCAATATCAGGTACACAGCTGTAATTTTGGCCTTTTGAAAGCTGAAAGTGAAGAATGTAAGCTTAGATTTTTAATTTAGTTTTTTTTAATTGCATTTAGATTGTTCATGTATTATTATTCTGTAAATCACTGTCATTTGGCATAACTAGGCATGTTATAGCGATATATTAAATAACGCCTTAACCAGATTATTAGGAAATATATTTAAGCCTGATTACTAATTAAAACTGTTTAATAATCAAAATAGAAGAAATAACGTAAAAATGGCGTTATTGAATCAGTTTGGCAAAAATTGACTAAGTTCCTTATTCATAAGTTTTTTTTTGTCAACGTTAAGTTAATCGGAATCATGTAGTTAATTTCAGTTAAAACATGAATTAGTTTGCGAATCAAGTATTAGGACATGATGTGAATTAAAACAAGGTTAGTTAAGGTTAAATTGTTTAATTTTTAGAAATATGGTTTAGTAATCAAGTTTTTTTCCAATTTTCAGTATTTGTAAATAATTAATTTCAATAAGCTTAAGTCATACTAACAATATGAATTTTAATCCAACTATGGGATAATTAGTTTTTATTTTTTATTTTTTGACAATTCCATGTTGTTTGTAATTATAATTTTAGTAATATTACTTTCCATTAATATTTGTTTTAAATTAGTAATTAATATGTTATTTTTAAGTATGTAGAGATTGACTTCATAATTATAGACAAACTTAGTAATAATAAAGATGTAGTCATTAAAGGGTATTCATAAAATAAGGGAGGATCTCGCTAAAAAATAAATAAATATAAATAATAAAAAATTGCAGTCCTCCAATCTTATTTTTTTTAATATAAGAAAATACCTAGATTCCGAGATGGGCGATTTAGTAAAATTCACAGTCCTACCTAATAGTATCATAACGCGTAGTATTTTGGCGCATATTTAATAAGGTTATTTTCTTAAATACGGGTGTACATTTATGTAACCCAAATCACGATCTTGACGAAGTCAAAATGCGTCAACAAATCACGTGTGCACTGGTTGTGGCGTGGTTCGAGATGCGTTTTCACGACATTGTAATTTTGTATAAAATAAATAATGATAAAAGCGGTTTTAAAAGTTAAATTTGCATATCTAAGTTCTTAATTGTTTAAAAATCAGATAAATGAGCCAAATATGACAATTGAGCGACCGTGCTAAAACCACGGAATTCGGGAATGCCTAATACTTTCTCCCGGGTTAACAGAATTCCTTATCCGGATTTCTGGTTCGCGGACTGTAATACAGAGTCATTCTTTTCCTCGATTCGGGATTAAAATTGGTGACTTGGGACACCCTAAATCTCCCAAGTGGCGACTCTGAAATAAATAAATAAATCCCGTTTTGATTGTCCTTTAATTGGAAAAAACTCCTGTACCCTCGCGGGGACGGAAAAAGGAGGTGCGACTCTGCTGGGGACAATCCCACTGGTGTAAACCCAGAACCACTGGTTCAGGGTTCAAGAATTCGAGCTTAAAATAATTGTTATAGTTGGCTTTATTTATTATCTGATTTTTATATGATATATGCCTAATGTGCTAAATGATGCTTTTACCGCTTTAATATTATCTGAATTGTGTATATACAACTGCTACGAAACCCTTTTTCTTTCTGAGTCTTCTGAACTTATGGTGTACACGTGCGCGTGGCCCACCTTTCTGTTAGAAGTCATACCAAATAAGACGAAGTTGGGACAAGTAACTAGGCCGGGCAGACTTTTGTGCTCCCGGTACGTTGCCCCCACTTCGGCTCAAGCTGTCCACTTGGGTGAGCCAGAGCTAGAACAATATGCCTCAGGTTTTTTCACTTAGAATAACTCAGCTTCATGCCGGATCCCTAGTAGGAGCGATTGTTTGCATCACGTGCATTTGACTTTGGAGGCTCAACACAGGGGTTGGGTCTGTCTAGGACAGGTGTACCAAAAAAAATGAAAATGCATCTTACTTGCTGCTACTTGCGCATTTATTTGATCCGGATTTGTGTGTTGACTGACTTTTGAATATCAGGAATAATATTTTGAAATTGAAAAAAAAAGGAAATAGCGGTTAGGGAATTGATTGTTTATTTTTGTAAAAAACCAATGGCCAAATACTGTCAAAACTCTGCCAAAATTTTGAAAAAAAATGTGTCTTATTAGTTTGTTTTATTAAAAGCAAAGAAAAAATAGAAAAAAAAGAGTTGTTGTTCTGTCTTGTTTTTTTAAAAAAAAAACAAATTAGAAAAAAATAGTTTGTCTTGCCATAAAAATGAAAATGAAAAAGAGTCTTGTTTTTAAAATGGGTTTTTATTTATTTATTTGTTTAGATGCCAAAATAAAAATAAAAATAATAAAATAAAAAGAGTCGGGCGTTGAAAGTGGTTTTATTATTTGTTGCAAATATATATATATATAAATAGTGGTTTTAAAAATCCAAAAAGTTTTTCTTTATTTCCAAAAAATGTATATATATCTTTATTTGTTGCAAAAATATTTGTCCTGCCAAAAAGTCTAGAAAAGTTTTTTTAGACTCCCAATTTTCAAAACAAAAAATCCAAAAATATTTTCCATTATTGACTTCTTTAGAAAGTCTTTTTAATTATTAAAAAAATTATATATAATAAAATAAAACAAATCCGAAAATATTTTCCTTCTTCTTTAAAAATTGAAAAGAAAATTTAAAATTCAAAAAAAAAAATTTTAGAAAGCATTTCTTTTATTAGAGGTAAAATTCCAAAATATATTTTCTTTCTTCTTTAGAATAAGAGAAAACAAATAAAAATTCAAACAAAAAAAAAATATCTTCCTTTTACTTTTGAAATTCTCAAAGTTCAAATCAAAAGAAAAGGAATTCTTAGAAGTCTTTCTTTCAAAAAGAAAATCAATCAAAAATCCAAAAAAAAAATATATACTTCCTTTCTTCTTTTAAAGCAGTTCTTTTACAAATTCAAAAAAAAAATAATAATTTAAAATTAGTTTATTTACTTTATTCATGACCTGCCCGAACTACGCGGGTTTGATTCTCACCGGATGTGAGATACGTAGGCAACCCTCATCGGGTCCAACCCCCCCATTTGCTAAAATAGCCAAAAACAAATAAATATAAATTAAAAAAAAACGTGTCAAAATTTTAATTTTGTCATAAATAAGTCGGGTGGTGTCCAACCTCCCCTTTTGCTAAAAAAATAGCCAAAAAAATATGTCAAATTTTAATTTTGTCATAAAGAAGCCGGGTGACGCTGGTTTCTCAAGACATAGCCGAATGTTCCCGAAAAGGACGCCGGAAGGCTGACTTTGTATAAACAGCCACCTTTTGGGTCATATTTAGGATTTTGTTCTAGTTGACCCACACAGCCTTAAAAAATCTTCGCCCCCGAGGCGCTGAAGGGACGTGTTTGCAACACCCGGTTTTTATTGCAATTTGAAAAAAAAAGAGTCAACGGTCAGGTGAATACCGTTTGTTTTTTTTTAGTCAAAATAAGTCGAGCCAGCTTCGGTCGCGTCTTAAACCGTTCTTGCCAAAATAGCCTTAAAGTATCTTTCAGTTGTCGAAAGGCTATTTTCGTAAAAGAACGGACAAGTATATAGAGTGTCATAAAATAATCCTCTCCGGCCTCAAAATTTTGAAGGGGCCACGTTTGCAAAAATAACCGTTCGGTTGCATTTGTCAAACGGAGAAAGGAAGCTGGCCGTTTGTTTTTGGATTTTTGTAAATCTTTTGATTAAAATATGTGGGTTGTTTGATTTTCGAGTTTGTAGGTCATCTTCAAACCATTGAAACCTAGTTTGTTTTATTATAAAAATTGATAAAGAAAAAAATGTGTCTCATTGTTGTTACCTTTCATTTTGTCCGAACTACGCAAGGTCTGATTCATGCGGGGTCATGATACGTAGGCAATCTCCATAAGATTCGACCACAACAAAGAATGAAAAAAAAAAGAAAAAAATCGAAAAAAAAGAAAAAAAAATCAAAAAAAAATGAAAAAAAAATGAAAAAAAGAGGAAAAGATGTTACCTGTTTCGCTTTGAATCACGAAGAAAGTTAAGGTGGTTGGTTTGTGGTAAGCCGGAAATACAAGACCCAGAAGCACACTTTGCGGGGATCAGGCCTGATAACAGAAGCACTCGAATCCTATTGGGACTTGTTGACTAAAGTTGATGATATTGAAGTTGGCAATGGACTGGACAATATTGATGCGAAGCTCAGTGGCTAAGATGCCAATTTTGATAAAATGGAAGGACGCTCCGTTCCTTGGTTAGCAGGAAAGACGCTGTTGGTGGTTTATTTTGTTGTCATTTCTGTTGTCCGGATTATTCTTAGGGTTGTAGTCCGGATATTGTCTTGTGTCAAACTTTCTTATCTTTCCGTTTTGTCATAGCGGTTTGTTTAAATTTTGTCCAGGTTGTTTAGGATTTTATTCCGGTTTGTTTTTGTTTTTTTAACCATTTCACCGGTAGTCCAATGCAAAATCCGGTCTTTTATTATTTCCAGTCATCTTTTTGTTTAGTCCTTTTGTCATTTTGTTCAGCGCTGATTCTAATGACATGACATGCGCACACAGTTTGAGCTTAATCTTAAAAGTTAATCATAAAATCTCGGGAAGGTGATCAAAGCATTTAAAGGAAATAAGAACGGTTTGAGATTATTTGAAGCCCGAGTCATGTGGAACTGGGGCAAGTAAAACATAAAGAAAACCGTTAAATGCAAGATTCGCCAAATTGGCATGAGGGTCATTCATGAGAATGAGAGTGTCGCCCAGCAGTGCTTTAGAAATGACAAATGAAAAAGCAAGTGTTTAACACAATTGTCAAGTCCAGCACCATCGGAAGAGACTATAAATCTATGATCAATTGTGTTGTTTGCACTTGGCATGTTTTGAAAACTGGAATGACGAAGGCATTTTGTTCTGCTACCTAAACACTTTATCCTTCGTTACCCCTTTTGAGCCTTGTTTATTTTCTTTCATACCCCTCGTTCGGAATCAACAGCAACGACTAGGGAATACGAGCCTGGAAGGTAAAGAATAAAAAAAAATAAAAAAAAATCGAAAAAAAGAAGAAGAGAAAAACAAAAAAACAAAAAAACAAAAGAAAGTCAGAAGAAAACAGAGGAATTGGGAACTACGTTTGACCTGATTCCTCAAAGAGGATACGTAGGCGCTTCACGACTCGGTCATAGGGTGCACAATGGCCACAATGGTCACAATGTGCATGGTGTAATAAAAATTTAAAAAAAAAATTAATTATAAATAAATAATACCCAAGCAAGAAATTGGGGCAAGAGTTGTGCTCGTTGTAAGCAAAATTGGTTCCGAAGGTTGTAATGTTAAACCCAAATTTATTTTGTTTTTGAGCCTTTTATACTCTTTCTTTCTAAACCTATCCAAAAACCCACATTACGGTCCAAGGAAAGGCCTTCTGACCAGTCTGCAAAAGATGTCAAGTCAGACAAATAAGAGTCTTACCGGTGAACATAACACTCTGTTCCACAACATAAAGGACTCCAATCTCCAGCAGAGAGAGTCATACCGGCAACACTCCAAATCCCCAGCTGGAAAGTGATACAAATGAGAGAGTCTTATTGGTGAAAATCTTTACGGACACCATAAGGCGATGAAAGCTGAGAGAAAAACCCAAAATGAGAGAGGCTTGATAGTGAAAACCCTTCGGGCACTACAAGTCGAATAAGATTGGGAATCAGATGGGGAATTGCCAATTGAAGGTCTTGAAAGACGATTGACGGCAGCGGATAGGCCACATGTGCATGTCATGACCATTAGAGTCGGTATTTGCGTTTGATAGGTTTTTATTTATAGTTTCTTTTGTTAAAGAGTCATCTTTTTTCGTTGTCTTTTATTCTGTTCCCTTTTATCTTTTCCTTTCATAGAAATTTCCCCAGTAGAGTCTGTTTGGTCAGAACCAGTGGGAAATGACTTCAAAATAGGCCATCAGCTTTCCAAGATAAGATCTGACTAGTACATACAAATGGTATAGTCAGCAAGGAACAAGCGCGAGGCCAGTGTCAAAGAAAGATATCTCCAGCAAAAGGAGATTGACAAAAGGATCAACGAGTGTCAAGAGGGATATCCTTGCCAAAATCAAAGGTTATTAAAACCTCAAGGCCAAGGCCCGTGGACAAACAAGGAGAGCAATAAGCATGATTTGGGAAATTCATGCGAGACTAAAAGGTCGGGAAAATGCAAGTTTCTGAGCCATGCCACGAAAGAAGAGGGATATCCCCAACAGAAATATATTATCCCCAACAAATAATATCATCCCCAACAAGTTGTGGGACGCAGAGCAAGGAAGGAGAAAGGGAAAACCATCCCAGTGGAGTATCACAACCAACCACCACGCTTTAAGCTAACAAATGTTTGATTTGAAACAGGTAAAAAAAATGGCATTTATAACGGAAATGCATGCCACAAGAAAGATTGTCAAACTGGGGCAGAAAATTTTCTTCTCAGGTTAGAAAATTTTCTGGAAATCAGGTACCCACTTGGGGAAGAATAAAAATAGCACAAAGGAATTGGTCTTTGAACCAGGGTTGCCCCCAACATAATAAGTTTCCAATGGAGGAAGTTGATCCCCAGCAGACAGAACAAAGGGATGACATTTGTGCTCAGAAAATCAAAGAGCCATTATCATCCCCAGCGGCTTCCAGAAGAATAAAGCATCGATTTGAAGGGATAAAATTCCCCAGCAGCGTTATCCTGAACAACGTTATCCCAAAAAGATAACCCTTTTATCCCCAGCAGTGTTGAGAGAAGAAAAAAAAAGAAAAAGAAAAGAAAAAAAAGAAAAAGAAAAGAAAAAATATATAAAGAATGGAGGAGGGGAAGAAAGGAGACTCCCACAGTGGTATTATCCCCAGCAAGCAAGAACAATGCAGCGCAAAGGAAAAAGAAAAGAAAAGAAGAAATTACGAAGGTAAGTTTCTCAAATCATTGATCTTTACATTTTCCTCCTAGGATAAAAGTCCTAATCTGATGAATTTCCTTCCCGATACAATCTTGGTCCGATGAAATTTTTCTCCCAAGATAAGATATCAAATCTTAGTCCGATGAATTTTTCTCCTAAGATATCAAATCTTAGTCCGATGAATCTTTCTCCTAAGATAGAAATCTTAGTCCGATGAAATTTTCTCCTAAGATACCAAATCTTAGTCCGATGAATCTTTCTCCTAAAACAGAAATCTTAGTCCGATGAAATTTTCTCCTAAGATATCAAATCTTAGTCCGATGAATCTTTCTCCTAAGATCACAACAAAATGGACCTAGTTTGACGATTTATCTCCTAGAGTCACAATCTTGGTCCGATGAAATTTTCTCCCAAGATAAGATATCAAATCTTAGTCCGATGAATTTTTCTCCTAAGATATCAAATCTTAGTCCGATGAATCTTTCTCCTAAGATAGAAATCTTAGTCCGATGAAATTTTCTCCTAAGATATCAAATCTTAGTCCGATGAATCTTTCTCCTAAGATCACAACAAAATGGACCTAGTTTGACGATTTATCTCCTAGAGTCACAGTCTTGGTCAGATGAAATTTTTTCTCCCAAGATAAGATATCAAATCTTAGTCCGATGAATTTTTCTCCTAAGATATCAAATCTTAGTCCGATGAATCTTTCTCCTAAGATAGAAATCTTAGTCCGATGAAATTTTCTCCTAAGATATCAAATCTTAGTCCGATGAATCTTTCTCCTAAGATCACAACAGAATGGACCTACTTTGACGATTTATCTCCTAGAGTCAAAATCTTGGTCTGATGAAATTTTTCTCCCAAGATAATATAATAAAATCTTAGTCGGATGAATCTTCTCCTAGGATCAAAATCTAGTCTGATGAATTTTCTCCTAGGATAATTTGAAAAAAAGAAGAAGAAGTTTGAATTTGAAAAAAAAGGGTTGTTGAAGTCAGGAGCCCCCCTGAAGAATAGAATGGCGATGTATTGGTTGAAGTCAGGAGCCCCCATGAAGAACAGAATGTCGATTTATTGGTTGAAGTCAGGAGCCCCCATGAAGAACAGAATGGCGATGTATTGGTTGAAATCAGGAGCCCCCCTGAAGAATAGAATGGCAATTTATTGGTTGAAATAAGGAGCCCCCTGAAGAATAGAATGACGATTTATTGGTTGAAGTCAGGAGCCCGCCTAAATAGAGGAAATGCATTTTTAAAAGTTGTTGAAATCTCGCCAACCTAAAGAAAGGAATGACGATGTATTGGTTGAAGTCAGGATCCCCCATGAAGAACAGAATGGCAATTTATTGGTTGAAGTCAGGAGCCCCCCTGAAGAATAGAATGGCGATTTATTGGTTGAAGTCAGGAGCCCCCCTGAAGAACAGAATGTCGATTTATTGGTTGAAGTCAGGAGCCCGCCTGAAGAAAGGAAAGGCGTTTTTAAAAAAAGGGTTGTTGAAATCTCGCCATCCAAAGAAAGGAATGGCATTTTTTGAAAAGTTGTTGAAGTCAGGAGCCCCCTGAAGAACAGAATGGCGATTTATCGGTTGAAGTCAGGAGCCCCCTGAAGAATAGAATGGCGATTCATTGGTTGAAATCATGAGCCCCCCTGAAGAATAGAATGGCGATGTATTGGTTGAAGTCAGGAGCCCCCTGAAGAATAGAATGGCGATGTATTGGTTGAAGTCAGGAGCCCCCCTGAAGAATAGAATGGCGATTTATCGGTTGAAGTCAGGAGCCCCCCTGAAGAATGGAAAGGCGTTGTATTGGTTGAAGTCAGGAGCCCCCCTGAAGAACAGAATGACGATTTATTGGTTGAAGTCAGGAGCCCGCCTGAAGAGAGGAAAGGCGTTTTATTTTAAAAGTTGTTGATGAAGTCAGGAGCCCGCCTGAAGAGAGGAATGGCGATTATTTTCAAAGTTGTTGTTGAAGTCAGGAGCCCTCCTGAAGAGAGGAAAGATATTTTATTTTAGAAGTTGTTGTTGAAGTCAGGAGCCCGCCTGAAGAGAGGAATGATGTTTATTTTTAAAGTTGTCGTTGAAGTTGGGAGCCAGCCCAGATAACAGAGGCATACATTTCAGTCTTTACATTTCAAGCATTGAAGTTGGGAGCCCGCCCAGATAACAGAGGCATACATTTCAGTATTTACATTTCAAGCGTTGAAGTTGGGAGCCCGCCCAGATAACAGAGGCATACATTTCAGTCTTTACATTTCAAGCGTTGGAGTTGGGAGCCCGCCCAGATAACAGAGGCATACATTTCAGTCTTTACATTTCAAGCGTTGAAGTTGGGAGCCCGCCCAGATAACAGAGGCATACATTTCAGTCTTTAATTTTCAAGTATTGAAGTTGGTAGCCCGCCCTTACAACAGAGGCATACATTTCAAGATCAAGTCAGAGGACAATAAAACAGAGGGTTACAACAAGAATCCCCAGCAGGAAACAATAAAAATCCCCAACACTGGGAAGCAGAAGGTTGCAATAAGAGGTCCCAACAAAAACTCAAGTGCATGTGTCAAAAGGAAGAAAAGCATCGGAAGAAAGCACCGGAAAAAATGCAAGCAGACAAGAAAGCAAGGCAACAAGAAACATTGCAGTCTAGCCTAGCTTCTTGTTTTCTTTTAAGCACGGTGTAACAAGGAGATCGGTAAGCAGTGGTAATAGCATGCAACGACAGTAACATTGCAGTCCTACGGTAGTCCCAGCTACCAAAACTTCCCGAACTACATTGACCTGATTCCTGTTTAGCCCAGGATATGTAGGAAACCTTTGAAGCAAAGGTTCGGTTAAATCTTTTTCAAAAAATGCTTCACACGGAGTACTCGGATGGGCAAAAATCGCTCGCTTTATCTTTGCACGAAAACCCTTCGTGTCTCCGGGCAAAGAGGGGCAGTTGTAAGCACGTGATTTTTGCCCTATATGAGAATTACTCCCAAAAAATTCAAAAATAAAATGATTTTTCTTGGTGTGCAATTTTGTGATATTTTGTGATATTTTTGAATAATTATTTATGTTTGTCTGTGCATGTTTATTTGTTAAATTAATAAAAATACAAAAATATGTCGCATTTTGCATGTAGGATTTAATTCTACAATTGTTAGTAATTAAGTTTGTTTTACAAAAAATAAAAATTACAAAAATAGGCATCGTTTGCATTTTTAGCATTTAATGTCCAAATATACAATTTTATGCTTAATTATTACTTAATTGTGCGTTAATTGTTATTGGGAGTTAATTTGCGCTTTTATAACTTAATTTAGTTCTTAATAATAATTTAAGTATTTTTATAATTTAGTTTTAGAAAAATAAAAGAAGAAAAGAGAGCAAAAATATAAAGAAAGTCGGAATTGGGCCTTTTCTTCGATTTCAAGCCACAGGCCCAAAAAATGGCCCAACCTTCCCATGACCCGGTCCATTCTAAATCGGGTCGACCCAATCCAAACCCAAAGACCCAACACCCCTATTATCTTACATTTTTACAAAACAAACAAAAGAAAACCCTAAAAAAAAGAGCTAAGCCATCCGCCCCCCTCCCTATCTTCTTCTTCTCCAAGCTTCAAGTTGCCCTCCCATGTCCGCCTGTCGACCACCCTTCGTCCAACAGTTGTCGCAGCAACGAAGCTGCTCTCCGACCACCCATGGCTGCCTCGTCTTCATCTCCTTCTTCTTCGTCCAACTGTCCCAGCCCTATCCGCCATTGATGAAGCTCGTCGAGCTTAAGCTTGAGCTCAGGTTGCCATGGCTAGTGCTTCCAGCGCTGCCACTGCTGCGTCTTCTTTGAGCTCCAACTGAACGTGGCTATTTCTTCTTCTTCACCTCATGCTGTCATGAGCGTTCCGCTGCTCCATCGCCATTGCTTCCACTGTTACATTCAGTCGATGACGACGAACAACTCATCGACCACTGCTTCCGCGTCTGCTTCTGCATCATCTTCTCCATCCAAACAACCACACTGCACCCCTGCTCTTCCTCTCTCATTCTCACCAGCGAGTTAAGGCCAGAATCCGGCCAGCCACCGAACCCCCATGATTTCCTCCTCCGGACAGACTCCTTTTCTTGAAGAATATATATAAAAAATAATAACAAAAAGAGAAGATTGGAAAAGCTGGTCTGATTTTTACTGCTTTAGTTAAAAAATTTCTGGTGGATTGAGCCAAAAATTTCGTTTGGTTGGCGTCAAATTAGCTGAGTTTGATCGTCTGGATTTCAGACCTTTATTTGGTCTCAGTTTCCATTGATTTCCTGTTTTAGGTAAGTTACACTCGTCTGTAATCACTTATTGAATTTATGACTGGAACATGAGTTTGTTTATGCTAAATTACTGTTTCTACTTATGTTTTCGAAATGGTATGTTCAATTTGAAATCATTTGTCATCTTAGTTGAGCTTTGCTTTTAGTGCTGACTGTTAGAGATATTGATTCAATTTGTGGTTTGAAGTTCATTTTTAATCCAGTAATTTAATTTGAGTTTGTTTTGGTTTTTTGATTTGTTGGTTTAATTTGAATCATGCATTTTGTCGTTTGTATTGTTGTTTCCTTGCTAATCCATTTTTGGTCTGAGTTAACCAGGATTGGTTCCCAATATGGTTAATTCATTCACATTAATTTGATGTTGTTCATGTTGTTCATATGATTTGTTGATGAACATTGTTAGAAATTGGTCATATTTGCTATATTTTGGTTGAAATTGATTAAATGAAGTGTTTATAGCTGATGGGGTAGTTTGGTAATTTACAGTACGTTCAGGGGTAGTTTGGTAATTTCAATAAGGGCAGAGGGGTATTTTTGGAATTTAAATTTTTGTAATTTTTTTATGTGAAGCATGGGGGACAAAATGTAATGGAGTGGGTTGTGATATAGTTGTTTAATATAAAGGGGGGACAAGACAAAATTTAGTGGGGAGGAATCTTGTATTTGTTTAGTGAAAGCATGAGGGACAAAATATAATGGGGTGGGGTGATATATTTATTTAATGTAATGGGGATGAGTGAGAAGATAATGGGTTTGGTAGGGGAAAGTGATTGATTTTAATTGAGTTTGGGAATGTGTTATATATAGGAAGTCTTGACAGACACAGAAAAGGGGAACACACAAAGAAGAAGAAGAGAGAATACAACAGAGAGGAACGAATCTGAAAAAAAGAGAACAGATAGACAGAACAGAAAAATACAAAGAGAGAAAAACAAAAAGAGCTGAATATTCAAGAAAGAGAAAAATTCCGAAAAATATTCAAACTTTCAAAATAAAAAAAAACTAAAAAATCTTCTGCTTTCTTTCATTGTTTGAAATCAGCATTAATTGTTGTTGTTTCATAAAAGTTGGAAGCATTTGTTTTGGGATTACTACTCCACCAGTCTGTTACTGGGTTGTTACTGTTGCTGGGCTGTTGTTGCTGTGTTGTACTGTTATTACTGCTGCTGATTCTCATCTTCATTTTCTTTTGCTTCCAATATCAGGTATTCAACTGACACGCTGGTTATTGTAATCCTAATATGAAGCATGAATACGAAAAATGAAGAGTTGAAATTCTGAATTAGCTTTAATTATATTCTGAATTTTATTTGTATGTACAAATTATTTAGCTTGCAAAAATCAGAATCATGTAGCTATTTAATACATATAGTGGATCATCCGATGATAGCTTAACGGATGAACTATCTATATATTGCTTAAAAAATAAATAAATGGTGTAGTAACTTCGTCTAGTTAATTCTATATTATTGGATGATTACCATGTCTCAAAAAGCACGTTAATTCATCGAATAAACCGTTTCAGAACTTGTAGGAATAATGTTTAGCTAGATACTATTGGTTAATTTCAGCATGTAAATAAATTAGGGCTTTCTTCATTTTTATTTTTTTTAAAGACAAATTTAATAGGAAAAGATGTAGGCACTTTAGGATTATACTTTTAAAATATATGGGATGAGCCTCGCCCAATAAAACGCACAAATTGCGGGGCCCTCGATAAATATTTAATTGAATACTTAGACTTCGGGATGGGCCGTTTAGCAAATTTCACGGCCTTCCCCAAAGTAATAAAGCGCTAGACTCTTTAGGCACGATTTTAATAATATTACATCCCTAAACTCGGGTGCGCGTTTATGCGACCCAAATCCAAATCTCAACGGAGTCAAAATGTGTCAACAACCACGGGTGCATTGATTGTGACGTTTTTCGAAACACATTTTCACGACGTTGCAATTTTATTAAAAATAATAATAATAACGGTTTAAAGTTGATAAAAGCACATAGTTTTTGAACATGTATTAAAATCAGATATTTTAGCCATTACAACAGTTTAAGCGACTGTGCTAGAACCACGGGATTCGGGGGTGCCTAACACCTTCCCTCGGGTCAACAGAATTCCTTACTTAGAATTTCTGGTTCGCAGACTTCATTTGGAAAGTCGAATATTTTCCTCGATTCGGGATTCAATCGGTGACTTGGGACACCATAAATCTCCCAAGTGGCGACTCTGAAATAAATAAACAAATCCCGTTTCGATTGTCCTTTAATTGGAAAAACTCCCTACGCCCCCGCGGGGGCGGGAAAAAGGAGGTGTGACACAAGTGACATTAAAAGTGAAATCCTTATAGGCATGGTTTCTATTATGATGCAAATGAGATTGAAAGCGAAACCCCACATGCATGCTTCTACTATGCGAATGCAATCAGATTCAACAGAAACCCTATAGGCATGTTTTCTAGTGAGTGGGACAAGCAGATTCGAAATTAAATCCTAAAGCAGGATTTCTACCCAAGTTACCCCATAAAGTATATATCTACCCACCCTTTCACTTAATGCCCCAAATATCTATTTACAAATTATTACAGGACAACAAATGAATTACATAAGTGAAATAAAAATTAAGAAGCTATTCTATAGAGAGCCTGCAATCAGGAAATCAAAGTCTAGGTGCATCAAAGTTCCCTAAGGGTCTCAAGGACCCCGGGAAATGCTTACACCTAGATTTAATAGCCAAGCATTGAACCAGTGCAGTGTGGAAAGCCAACCTCAGTATGCCAGAGTTCCAAGGGTTCTCAAGGGGATCCCAAGGCAGTACACATACTAGAGGGGGCAGAACTTATTAACTAGGAATAGAGTGAAAGTGCAGGACACATGTTTGAAAGGAGTTTGTTAAAAAACTAGACTGAAAGGTCCATTTTGAAAGCAATTAGCAACAGAGATGGCTGAAAGAAGTTGGATTAGTAAAACAGAGTTCAAACACTTCAGGGTAAGACCACACACAACAAGTGAATGAATTTAGTAATCACACATGGGGTTAAGGGGGTTTGGGGATAATATACATTGACTGCAGACACCTGACCCCAGCGGGAGTATTAGGACCGGTATGGATATGCTCAGAGATAGTTGGACATTGGCATAATCACAAACCAATCATGAACACATAGAGGAGGGATAGGGGATTTGGGATTCACAAAGTGGTAAGTGCACAGTAGGTAAAAGAATACAATTGTCCAGGCATGCTTGAATCACACAAAGGGAATACATGAATTTAAAGGGAGGGAAATCATATCAGCATGCTTAGATACAGACTTCACAACAAAACCACAAGTAAAAGCAGGCCAGAAACAAAAGAAACTGAAACAGGAATAGAAACATCTTGTTGAGACTTTAAATTAAACTAGGACATACCAGTGAAGATAGAGGTAAGCAAAATGAAAGAACCAAGGTTTACAGATGATTAGCCTTAGCTTTCAACCGACTAATAGTAGTAGAATAACACTGAGTTTTTAAGTAAGAGACGGGTTTTTGAAAGACAAGTCTCGTGTCTTATTAATGAAAGACTTAGGGTATTTATATCTTTGAAAATAGGTAGAAAATAAGGTAACAAGTAAAGGTTTAGCATAATTATGGAAGTAATCACAATTAAAATCCAATTAATACAAGTACTCCCTTTAATCAAGGAATTACAGCTTAAACGGATACCAACAGGGATGACCAAGGAAAGAAAATCAGTTGAGAACGACGGGTTTTTACCTTATAAGGGGTAGTAAAAGTATAGAACATATGATTGAGTCTAAGTATAGAATACACTAATTAAGGAAAGGATTCAGCAAGAATGAAGCACCACAACAAATAAGGAAATGGAATCAATCAACTTAAACTGCCGAGTAAAATTTTAGGGTTTTATAAGAAAATCTTGCAATCAAACCATAAATTAAGGAAATCAGGATCAATCAAGAGGGAGTCATGATTCTGTACTTCAACATATAAATAGAGAAGAATGAACAGGCGTAGCAGACATGCAAGGTCATCCATATCGACAGAAAGAAGCAAGAGATGAGCAAACCAGATGGACACGATCATACAGAGTGACACGAGTAGGCTAAGGACTCAGTAGAAAAACCCATTCGAAGCATGGTAACCAACAGAAACTTAACAAAGTCAAGTAGTCATGGCTAACACATAGAACCAAAGTGAAGAAAACCAATCTAGCACACAGAAATAGGTAAAGAAGATTAGGCCAACACACAGAAAAAAGTAAAGAAAATCTTTAAGAAATTAGGGATTTTTAGCAAAGTTGAGTTAAAAAGCAGTAAGACCTTAGAATCAGTCAAGATAAACAAAGAAAAAGGTTTAATCATAAAGAAATCAGTCAAAATAGGTATAGAAAGAACTCCGAAAACCCTAGTTTCTCAAAGGGAGTAAAAAATGGTTTAAAGTAGAAGATCTTTCAGAAAAAAGCTCGAGAATAAGCAAGTCATAGAAGGAGATAGGCTTAAAGCATAAAAATAACATAGATTTGAGAGATTCAGAAGAGAGTTAGGGTTTCAAAAGAAAACCAAGTAAAAATTAAAGGAACCTGTTGAGACTTCACCGATCGTTACATATAAGGTGTGATTTTGCCCAAAATCACACCGGAGACCCATAAGTAACTGGAACAGAAACCCTAGGTCCAAATCGACATGGCTTAGGACCCTTGAGGGCTTTAGAGATGATGAGCACGGTGATGAGAGACCCATTAGAGGCTTGGGTTTGAAAGGGTGGTTGCCGGTGATGGCCGGAGATGACTAGATAAGGAGGTTGTGAAAAGTGATTAGGGTTAGGTCGAGAGAGAAGAGAGCCGAGAGAATCTGAGGGCGGCACCCTTAGAAAAGTGATTAGGGTTAGGGGGCTCTCTCAGAATTTAAAAGGAAAGGTTGAATGAGGGCCGTTGATCTAAGAGATCAACGACAAGGATTTAGGATGGCTTGGGTCGGCTAGACGTGTATAAGATCTAGGTCGGGTGGTTTGGGTGTGAAATTGGGCTGGAAAGGGGTCCAATTTTGGCTATAATTGAAAGTCAAATTTGGTTGTTATTTAAATAGCCAATTTCACCTATTTAATTTATAAAAAATAACATGCAATTTCTGGAAAATAAATTTAAGGTGCCAAAATGATTTGAAATACATAATTAACAATTTAAAAATACGAGATCTAATTCTATGCATATAAAGCATAACTAAATCTTAAAAGGGCTAATATTGCAATTATGTGCAATTTAGCTTTAAAAATACTAAATGTAATTGTAAAAATATATAAAAATTACCTTAGCCATATTTTGGAATAAATATAGAAATTAAATATATGAATTATCAAAAAAATAAATTTGGAAATAATTATTGGGGATTTTATGGATAAAAAGGGAGAAAATAAGTCAATTTAATCCCTTAAAATTATGGGAAAAATAATAAAAACCTTGGACATGCTTATATATGCATATATATGCTATTTTGAAGGTAGTTATGTTTATTTAAAATATATAGGGAAAAATTGGGTATCAACAGTGCCCACTGAATAATATGAGCAATTCTTATCTAAAGAAGTTGTGAAGTATTATTTATGTTACACAGGGTGATCTTTTAGGCTAAAAAACTTAGTGCCCCCTCCCTTTTCCTTTATACACTTAGTCATCTTATATATACTGTTATATTATATCCTTGTAGTCCTTAAGATTTGTATCAATTCTCATTGTGTTATAATAAAACTCTCCGACCTTTTATCCTCTTTGTTTATTTGATCATCTCGCCTAATTATAATCCACATAGTTTTAAGTTTGGCCGGGACCTATAGTTGTAGACTTTGAGAAGTGACTAACAACTTCTCTTTGAGGTAATTTGAGCCCTTACCCGATCTTTGGTGGCATTTGATAACTATGGATTTTAGCCTATCTTATGCTCTCTTTTGCTTAGGTTTTGGATAAAAAATGTGTAAAAGTATTCCCGAAAACTGACTTAATGTGCTTGTCTGCAGGGTTTGGTCAAAATGACGCAAGAAAGCCATAATTAACTCAAGAGTTAAATTTGCACAAGTTCAAAGCTAAGACTGAAGCGCTGATCGCGATGGAAAAGAGAGGCCACATAAGGTCCACCGCTGAAGCGGCCACAGTTACGCGGTCCATGGAAATGAGATTCAGAGAAGATGTTTTGGGTACAACAGTGATCGCTGACCGTGGTGAAAAAGCGCGTCTGCAGAATACCTGACGCGACCGCGGTGATATTACCGCTGAGAGTGTTGATTGAAGTTCAGAGACTCTGCAAGTTGAGCTTGACTGAGGAGCGCTATCTGCGTCCAAATTACGCGACTGCGGTTGATGCTAACGTGGAGGCGGTGACTTTTACATTTTCCGCGAAACCAAGTCCAAATCAAGCACAAAATTGAAGAAACGCGGTTCGCGCTTGTTTTTGTGCGGCAGTGAAAATCCATGCGCTGAGGCGCCTAGTATTTCACTGACAGTGGAACCTCCGTAAGGGTAATTTTGTCTAGTAATTCAGCTATGTATAAATAGATCTTTTTCACATTTTAGGTCATCTTTTGAATTAGTGAGCTCGTGAATAGCCGTACTTTATCATTTAGAGTAATTTTAGAGTAGCTTTAGCTTATATTCTTATATTTTATTCTTGTAATTAACTTTTATGGCTTATATTTTCATCTTCATCTTTGATTTCTACCTTGATTATGAGTAGCTAAACCCATTATCTAGGGTTGTTACCCAACCCTAGTGTGCGTATTTAATAGGGTTTCACTTTTAGGGCTTAATTATTTATGGTTAGTGATATTTAGCTTGATTTATGCTTTAATTATAGAATTGGTGGTTGCAAATACTGATTCGTGCCTTTATGACTTAGACTCTTCTTGAGAAAGAGGGACTAAGTCTAGGAAAATTAGGCTAACAAGGAATTGGGGTGCATTTAAGAGATTGATAGAGCCAATTAAAGGGTTAAATCTAGAGATAGTAGTACCCGACTTGAGCCAATTTTATTTGCATTGTTTGAACACCCAATTAGGATTGAAAAAGCCAATTAGGGCAAAGTCACTCAAACTGCCAAGAGGTATATAGTAAGTAATTATGTGTAAAGGTTATATCATGACCCCAATCATAACAAGCTTGTCCTAAATTCTCGATACCCGTTAGATACCCACCTAGGTAAAAGTCACTACCCTAGTGCTTTTTATCAATTGAGAAAACTCGTAAAAAATGTTGTACTTAGATTATTTTCAGCAATTAATAGAATTAAACGTAGAATAGAAACAAATCCAAGCATGGTTAGAAGTGCAATTAAAAGCAACACGCATAGCTAGATTAGATAGAAACCCAACTCCCAACTAATATTAACTCCCTGTGGATATCGATCCCAACCTTTCGGGTAAAAGCTGCATCGACCATTCCTCGCCATTATATAGTGGTGCAGGGTTGGAGCTGATCACTTTTTGGCGTCGTTGCTAGGGAGTTAAACGGTTTTGGCTATCTATCTGACTAGTTGTGTGTCTTGTTTTTCTTTCCTTCTATTTTACTAACTTGAGTGAGTTAATCGATTCAGGTGCAAAATGTCAAACAATGATCCTCTCGAAAATGTTCTCCCGGGGGAGGAGGTAGATGATGATACTGAAGATGAGATGCCTCTAGTATCTCAAGCTCAAAGAAGAGGCCACTAGGCCAATGAAAACATTCCAGACCCTCCCCCAGCTCCTTCGCGAGTAGCTCCTTGGGTGCTTCTAAATGAAGGTTACGCAAGTGCAATTGTCCCACCCCGGATCCGGGCATGCAATTTCCAGATTATAAATGCCATGTTGACCTTATTGGAGCAAAGAGGGTACTTCGTAGGCGCTCCCCATCAGAATGCATATAAACATCTAAAGAGCTTTGTGGATACCTGCTGGGGAAGCAAACAGATAAATGTGTCGGAGGATACATTGAGACTGAGATTGTTCCCTTTTTCACTTAGAGGGAAAGCTTTGGGTTGGCTCGAAAGACTCCCCAACCATTCTATCACCACGTGGGATGAGTTGGCCAACAAGTTTATAGCCAATTTTTTCTCACCGGGGCATATGGCGACATTGAGAGATGAGATCCTTGCCTTCAAACAGTATCCAAATGAACCACTTCATGATATCTGGGAAAGGTATCGGACGATGGTGAAAGAATGTCTGAACAATGACATGACCTAAGCAATGATCCAGCAAACATTCTACTGTGGCATCAACACTACCTGTCACACCTCCTTTTTTCTACATCCACAAGGGCGTAAAGGGAGTTTTTCCAATTAAAGGACAATCGAAACGGGATTTATTATTTAATTCAGAGTCGCCACTTGGGAGATTTAAGGTGTCCCAAGTCACCGGTTGAATCCCGAATCGAGGAAAAGATTGACTCTGTATTACAGTCCGCGAACCAGAAATCCGGATAAGGAATTCTATTAACCCGGGAGAACGTGTTAGACATTCCCGAGTTCCGTGGTTCTAGCACGGTCACTCAACTGTCATATTCGGCTTATTATCTGATTTTAATACATGTTGAACCTATTTGCAAACTTTAACTTCAACCACTTTTTATTTATTCATAAAGGAAAATTGCAACATCATTAAAACAAGTCTTGAACCACGTCACATAAATGCACCCGTGGTTTTTGACATATTTTAACATTGTTGAGATTCGGATTTGGGTCACATAAATGCGCACCCGAGTTTAGGAAGGTAACATTTAAAATACGCGCCTAAAGAGACTAGCGCATTATTACTTTGGGGAAAAATCGTGAAATTCGCTAAACGGCCCATCCCGAAATCTAAGTATTTTTATATATACATTTAATGAGGGCCCCATATTTATTTGTTTGTTTAGCGAGGCTCATCTCATTTTTATCATTCAAAAGGCAAACCTAAAAGCTACGGTGATTTTTCTTTTACTTTTCTCTCTAAAATAAAGCAAAAGGGTCTAATTAATTAACATGACTTAAGAAACCCGTTTTAAAAAATTAAGACCCAAATAAGCACAAGGGCAGGCCATTCACAGGCCTGGGCCCAGGTCCAAATGAATTTAATGTGAAACAGGACCTGGGCCACCTTGTTCACACGTTGAAGCCCAAACCGCTTAAATATAGGCTCTCAGCTCCTTTTCGACAAAATGAACCACAACTCCAATTTAAACAAGACTAAACACTTGCTGGAATTTTAGTTTCCACTTTTAAAATTTCGTACCCCAGATAAGATTAAACACAAAGACTGGATTGAGTAAAATGCTCATGAGGTAACCTCAATTATATGAACTACCACCCTGATTACATAGTTTGGCTATTTACATCCTTTATGTTCCCTAGCACACTCAGCTAGTATTTTAATCAAACTTAACTACTACTGAAATAGCTTCTTAAAATGACTTTATAGCAACTACATTACTTACTAGAATAACTTCATGAAGCAACCTGAAATGACCACTGGAGTTAACCTTAGCTAGTTAAGACATTGCTCTACTGAACATAAGTATAACTGAATGCTTAGCTAAGAGTATTCACACAAGTCTGAGAAAACCAAATACTCACAGTCCAAATATGGTCCAGTATGAATCAGCTGGTCTAAGTAGTTCAGAAATGGTTCTAATTATACAGTCCTCAATACAATACAAATTAGATGAACTAAATATGTATACTACTCAACAGATGATCAAATACATCCATATGCATTCCAAACGAGCATGGCTCTGGAAATATGGTTTCATTTTGTTCAAATCTGCAGTTACATCAAGGTGAGTTCAAATTGTGTACCTGAAAATCAGAAATCAACAGGGAGTAGAAGCAGTTAGCTTAGCAGGGAAGTCAACAACTATTAGGAATTTCACACAGCCACAACATAGCTATTCTTCAACCCAGGAATGATTCAATGACCCAAAAATCAAACAGAAACCAAAAGATTGGCCCACAGGAGTACCCAAACAAACCAAATGAACTCAAAGAGACGACCAAAACCACTTGAAACTTTCAATAGGCTAAAGTTCAATCAGAAACCACTTTAGCTGGACTCAAAGTCGCTCAAGATCAGTCTAGTGTATTTGAATTAGGAAAATGAAATCACTGAAGCAGGAAAAGAATTTCAATGACACAGTGAGACTTCTCAGTATTTCTCTCTATTCTTTTCAAGCTTAAAACTCTCCAAACTGATCCCCAAGAGACTGACTGACTCTCCAGTATTTTAAGTGTTTTCAAACTCTCAGATTGCTTAAAGAAGAACTGGCTTAAAATGTTTTCTCACCAACTGATTTCTTCAGGACTGGTGAAACTCCCAAGAACTCTCTCTATTTCTCTAACACTGACCCAAAAAACTGATCTCTCCCCTTTTCTTCTCTTAGGTCTTCCCCTTTTAAAGACCAATATTTAAACTCTTTTTATTCAAATTTTGCACTTTTCAGCCTATTTATTCCCTCCATGTGCGCCCCTTTAACTTTTATCATTACCCTCATACCAATATGTTGTGTTCCCCACTAATTATTAAATACATGCATTATTTTAATGGTACATTAGTACTTAGTGGACAGAACACTCAAACTACCCATTTCTTCAAGTTTTCAATTCCCAAATTACCCCCTGGAACCCCTGTGATTACTATCCTAACTTAACCCCTTTTAATTTGTGCTACATCTTTCAGCTATAACCAATTCTTAAAGAAGAAACCTAATCACTAATTAACTAAAGCTGAATTTAACCACAAGTTCAATTCCATCGGAGACTAAACTCAAACAGAACCACAGTCAGATTCAAACCACTAAACTCACACAACAATTGAACTCAGATCAGAACGAACAGTATTGCAACCAAGATGAAGGGTTTAAGGATTCAGACTAACACAATTCTACACTTAACCTAAATACGAGTAGATGAAACTGTAAATACATTGAATGAACAACTAAATTCATACGCCAAGTCATGTCACAGAGTAGGGGACCAAACATCACATAAAAATGAAATAATTTGGCATAACAACAAACGATTTGACCAGAACTACTGAACTACAATTAAACTGGATTAATCGACAAAACTATTTAACCATATGTTGACTGATAAAAGAAAACTGGACCAAGAAAAAGTCCGATGGAGAAGAAATAAAGGAAAGTAATTGAAAAATACAGAACTATAACGAAACTTAATCAGACAAACCATGAAACAACAAAAGAAAAATAAATACCTTAGAATTTCAGTCCTAGTTCCCATTTGTTTTAGTTGAAACTCCCACTTGTGTTTGAAGCCGAGACGGACCTTAATCGAGTGTTATCGACTGAGAACACACGACTAAGGACGACAACGACCTTAATTTTTTCCCTTTAGGGTTCGCTCTTTCGTTTTGAGATTCGACCAACTCCGCTTTGATTCACGCAAAACTAGTAGGGGACTTGGGACGAGGGTGGTCTAGTGGTCAAAAGGTGTGAGTTTGGTGGCCATTGAACGGATTAGGGTTTGGTTCGATTCTACAATCTAAGATTCGAAGCGTCTGGCACTGATTCGAAGAAAACTGATTCGGGATTTGGAAAGAGGACGTCGTGGGGAGGCTGTGGTGTAATTTTGGGGCTGTTTGGACCACCGGAACCGCTGTGAGGCGATTTCCGGTGGGCGGAGCATGGTGGTGAAGGGTGGCAGATGCATTTGGTCTCTGAGGTTTAAAGATGAAGAGGTGAGGGGGGGTTTGGCTTAGGGGGCAAGGTATGGTTTTAGGAATATATAGTGGGGTGGGGATTTGATCTTGGCCGTTAGATCATTCACGATCAACGGCCTGAATCACTTCACTAATGAGGAATGACGTCGTTTGGTTTCAAGTGGGGCTGGACCGGGTGGGAAACGGGTTTTGGGCTGATTTGGGCCCAACAGATTTTGCCCCTCTTTTATTTAATCATTTTTATTTTCTTTTCTTCCAAAAATTAAAACTAAAACCCTAATTAATTTTTCCTTCAAAACCCTAATTAACGTTAAATAATACTATCACAAATAATTAAATACCAAATTAAATTAAAATTAAAAGAAAAACTACAAAATTTGACATCAAACACTAAAATGCACAAATACGTTATTTTTTTGTGAAATTTTTATTTTTGTAAAACAACAATTTACTTAATTAATGTAAGAATGTAAAACTAAATTCTAAATGCAGATGCTATATTTTTTGTATTTTCAATGCATTAAAATGCATAAAATATGCAAACAATCCGGAAAATTGCACAGTAATTCCTAGAATAACACATAATTAAAGAAAAAGACCTAATTTTGAGAATTCTTTTGGAGTAATTCATGTGAGGCAAAAATCACGTGCTCACAGCTGCCCCTCTTTGCCCGGAAACCTGAAGAGTTTTCGTGCAAAGATAAAGTGAGCGGATATGAGCGATTTTTGCCCGTTCGAATGCTCCGTGGGAAGCATTTTTTGAAAGATTTGACCGAACATCTGCTTCAAAGGTTTCCTACATATCCTTGGCTATAAAAGAATCAGGTCAATATAGTTCGGGAAGTTTCGGTAGCTGGGACTACCACGGAGCTGTGGTTTTATTGTTACTGTTGTTGCTGCTGCTGCCGCTACTTACTGACCTCCTTATTACACCATGCTAAAAGAAAACAAGAAGCTAGACTAAACTAGGAATTACAGAATCTTATCTAGATCTTCAAACTTGCTCTTGTTGCCTTGATTTCTTGTTGGCTTGTGTTTCCTCTGATGTTTCTTTCTTTTTTGTGAAATTCGAATTGTTTCTCCTTCGACACGCGAATTATCTTCCTTTGACCACTGTTTCCTCTCTTTTGACTTCTGCACTTGAGTTTATGCTGGGAATTTTATTGTAACCCTCCGCTCTCCGGACGGGCTCCTAACTTCTACTATGACTTAAAAAGATAATAGCTCCATTCTCCAGGCGGGCTCCTGACCTCAATAGACAACTTAAAGATAATACCTCCATTCTCCAGGAAGACTCCTAACTTCGACTAAAACTTGAAAATATAACAACCTCTATTCTCCAGGCGGGCTCCTGACTCCAACTACGACTTAAAAAGATAATAGCTCCATTCTCCAGGCGGGCTCCTGACTTCAACTAACTTCTTAAAATATAATACCTCCATTCTTCAGGCGGGCTCCTGACTTCAACAACTTCTTAAAAATATACCACCTCCATTCTCTAGGCGGGCTCCTGACTTCAACAACGACTTAAAAATATAACACCTCCATTCTCCAGGTGGGCTCCTGACTTCAACAACTACTTAAAAATATAACACCTCCATTTTCTAGGCGAGCTCCTGACTTCAACTACTTCTTGAAAATATAACACCTCCATTCTCCAGGCGGGCTCCTGACTTTAGCTACTTCTTAAAAATGCGTTCTATTGTCATTGTTCCTTCCTGCCTCCTGAACCATTTTCCTTCTAACTTGAATTTTCTTCTTTCAGAATTTCTTCCCCAAAACTGGCATTTCATTCCTCTGAAAACTGCTGGGGATAACTCCGGTGTTTCATTTAAAAAATATGTTATTTTCCTCCTTCAAATACTACTTCCCTTAAAGCTGGTGTTTTCCTTCCTCTGGAACTACTTCCCTTAAGACTTGTGTTATCTTCCTCCCGAAATTGCTTTCTTTAAAACTTGTTTTGCCCTCTTCCGAAAACTACTGGGGATACCACTTTTCTCCAAACTTGTGTTATCTTCCTTCTTCCCCAAGTGAGTACCTGCCTTCCAAAAATATTTCAAAATGAAAGAAAATTTTCTGCCCCAGTTTGACAATCTTTCTTGTAGTATATCTTTCTGTCATCAATAACATTTCCTGTCCCTGCTTAAAATCAAAGAGCATTTGTTAGTTTAAAACGTGGGGATGCTCCTGCTGGGGACGATTTTTCCTTTCGCTCTTTTCCATGCTCTGCGTTGTTTCACCATCTTGAAACTTGGCTGATAACTTCCGACCTTCTTGATGATTCTATATTCACCAACCTCTCAACCGTTGTTTTCCACCTTTGCTCCGTACTGTCCCGAAAACTTAGACCAATCCATCATTTGGTCTTACAACGACGTCTTTCTCGTCCCATCACATTATCCTCGCATGTCTTATCCCCATTTACCTTGCACCACGTTGGCAACTGGTAGTTAGCACTGAAAATCCTTCTTAAAAACAAACTACTATTGATCAAAAAGAAATGGAAAATGATGACTTCGAAAGATAGAACAAGAAAAATCTTTCTGAACGATTGTTTGAAGAAAAAATAACTTATCTGAATGGTATAACCGATCCCAATGGTCATGTCGTGCATTTTTGGATTAATCAACCCAATCTATTTACATCAATCAATCTTTCTGATGTCCCTACTTTGCATTTCAAAGGTCTTGCAACCCATCTTCTTTTGCCGAAACAACATCTTTATTCTGCTTGAGGTCTCGACGGATCCTTTCCATCAAGCTTATCTCGTTTGCCCCTTTTAATTCCTTGTCGCCTTATAGTGCCCTTCGAGGGGTTTTCACTAATAAGACTCTCTCATTTCTCTCAACTCCCGTTGCCTTATGGTGCCTGTGAAGGTTTTCATCGATAAGACTCTCTCATTTTATTTCTCTCAACTTCCGTTGCCTTATGGTGCCTGTGAAGGTTTTCACCAATAAGACTCTCTCATTTTCATTAATTTCCCTGCTTGGACCGGAGTATTACCCTGATATGAATCACTCTATTTGCTCAACTTGTCATCTCTCGAAAACTGATCAGAAGGTCTTTCTTTGGACCGTAATGTGGGCTTTTGGATGGGATTAGAAAGAAAGGGTATCAAAGGCTCAAAATAATTTGACATGGGTTTAAAATTACAACTTTTGGAATCACATTTCTTATTACAAATACAACCTCTGCCCTAGTTTCTTGCTTGGGTATCTTTTGACTTTTATTTTACTATGACCGAGCCGTAAAGCTGCCTACGTACACTTAACAGGGATCAAGTCAAACGTAGTTCACATCTGAATTTCCTTGTTGTTATATTTTTCACTTTTTTTCTTTTCTCTTTTTCTTTTCTTTATTTTTCTCTCTTTTTCGTTATTGATTCCAAAATAGGGGTATGAAAGAAATAAATAAGGATCAAAAAGGGGAACAAAGGGTAAAGTGTTTAAATAGTAGAACAAATTGCCTTCGTCATTTCAATCTTCGAAATAATGCCAAATACAAACAATCAACAATTATACCAAAGAAATCATACATAATATCTTTTTACTGCATCAGAATTGATAGCCATGTCTATGCATTTTCCTTCGATATCTGTTAAACATAAAGCACCATTGGACAATACTCTGGTTACAATGAATGGCCCTTGCCAATTCGGGGTGAACTTGCCTTTTGCCTCAGCCTGATGTGGAAGGATGCGTTTCAGCACTTGCTGGCCCACCTCACACTTCGGGGGACGCACCTTTTTGTTGTATGCTCTTGCCATTCTCTTTTGATATAACTGGCCATGACACACAACTGCCAATCTTTTTCATCAATCAAGTTCAACTGCTCCAGACGGGTTTTGACCCACTCATCATCATCAATCTCACCCTCAGCGATAATCTGAAGGGACAGGATTTCAACTTCCGCAGGTATTACGGCTTCATTTCCATATACCAACAAATAAGGAGTTGCCCCTACTGAAGTACAGACAGTAGTGCGATAACCCACCAATGCAAATGGTAATTTTTCATGCCACTGCCTAGAACCTTCTACCATTTTCCGAAGTATCTTCTTTATGTTTTTGTTGGTTGCCTCAACTGCTCCATTCGCCTTGGGACGATATGGGGTAGAATTGCGGTGTGTAATCTTAAACTGTTGACATACATCTTTTATCAAATTGCTGTTAAGATTAGCACCGTTATCTATGATGATCACATTCGGGATTCCAAATCGACAGATGATATTTGAGTGAACAAAATCGACCACTGCTTTCTTGGTCACAGACTTGAAAGTTTTGGCCTCAACCCATTTGGTAAAATAATCAATGGCTACCAGAATGAACCTATGCCCGTTGGATGCTGCTGGCTCAATGGGTCCAATGATATCCATGCCCCAAGCGACGAAAGGCCATGGCGCTGACATTATGTGTAATTCCGATGGCGGAGAATGAATCAAATCTCCGTGTATCTAGCACTAATGACATTTGCGCACAAAACTAATACAATCTCGCTCCATGGTGAGCCAATAATAACCTGCTCGGAGAATTTTCTTTGCCAACACATATCCACTCATATGTGGTCTGCAGACTCCTGAATGTACTTCGGACATGACAGACGTAGCTTGTCTAGCATCTATGCATCTTAACAATCCCAGGTCTGATGTTCTTTTATACAAAACTCCTCCACTCAAGAAAAGTCCGCTTGCCAACCGTCAAATTGTTCTCTTTTGATCCCCCGTGGCTTGCACTGGGTATATCCCCATTCTGATGTATTCCTTGATATCATGGAACCACGGTTCGTCATCAAATTCTTCTTCAATCATGTTGCAGTAAGCATGCTGATCTCATACTTGAATGTGTAAAGGATCAACATAGGCTTTTTCCGGATGGTGCAGCATTGACGCTAGGGTAGCCAAAGCATCGGCGACCTAATTATGGGCCCTTGGAATATTCCTGAACTCCACTGATCTAAACTGTTGACAAAGATCATGCAAGCATTGTCGATATGGTATGAGCTTCAAATCTCGCGTTTCCCATTCTCCTTGAATTTAGTGCACCTGAAGATCCGAGTCTCCCAAGACCAGAACTTCTCGGACATTCATGTCTACAACTAGCCTTAAACCCAAAATGCATGCCTCGTATTCAGCCATATTGTTGGTGCAATAAAACCGAAACTAAGCCATAACAGGATAGTGATGCCCTGTTTTAGAAATAAGCACAGCTCCTATTCCGACTCCTTTCATATTAGCAGCCCCATCAAAGAAAAGTTTCCAGCCTGGTTTTTCGGCCTGTTCTAGCTCGTCAATATGCATCACCTCTTCATCGGGAAAATAAGTCCTCAGCGGCTCATACTCTTCATCGACCGGGTTTTCAGCCAAATGATCGGCCAATGCTTGGGCTTTCATTGCAGTCCGAGTCACATAGATGATGTCAAATTATGTGAGCAAAATCTGCCACTTCGCAAGTCTTCCTGTCGGCATAGGCTTTTGAAAGATATACTTCAATGGATCCAAGCGCGAAATGAGGTAAGTAGTGTAGGATGACAAATAATGTTTCAACTTCTGTGCCACCCAAGTTAGGGTGCAACATGTCCTTTCCAGATGAGTATACTTAACCTCATAAGCCGTGAACTTCTTGCTAAGATAGTAGATGGCATGTTCTTTCCTGCCGGTGGCGTCATGCTGCCCCAGTACACAGCCAAATGAATTTTCCAGGACAGTCAAGTAAAGAATCAAAGGTCTCCCTGGTTCTGGAGGTACTAGCACAGGAGGGTTAGACAAGTATCCCTTTATCTCGTCGAATGCTTCTTGACACTCATCAGTCCACTTGACCGCAACATCCTTCTTCAGCAACTTGAAAATAGGCTCGCAAGTCGTCGTGAGTTGAGCGATAAACCTGCTGATATAGTTCAACCTTCCTAACAGACTCATCACTTCAGTCTTGTTCCTCGGAGGTGGCAATTTTTGTATGGTTTTGATATTTGATGGGTCCAACTCGATGCCTCGCCGACTGACTATGAATCCCAACAGTTTTCCGGATGGAATACCAAATGCACATTTGGCGGGGTTAAGCTTGAGGTTGTACCTGCGAAGCCTCTGGAAGAATTTCCTCAAATCCCCGACGTGGTCGGCCTGATGCTTTGATTTTATGATCACATCATCCACGTATACCTCAATCTCCTTGTGTATCATATTATGAAACACAGTAGTCATCGCTCTCATGTAAGTTGCCCCGGTGTTCTTCAAACCAAATGGCATTACCCGGTAGCAGTAAGTTCCCTATGGTGTGATAAATGTCGTTTTTTCTGCATCTTCTTCATCTATTAGAATCTGATGATACCCGGCATAGCAATCCACAAAAGATCCAATCTAACGCTTGGCACAATTATTGATCAAAATGTGGATATTGGGTAATGGGAAGTTATCCTTCGGACTTGCTTTGTTGAGATTGCGGTAATCGATGCATACTCTGATCTTGCCATCCTTCTTCGGTACGGGCACGACATTAGCCAACCAAACAGGATATCGGGTGACCCGAATAACCTTTGCATCCAACTGCTTGGTAACTTCTTCTTTAATCTTCACACTCATATCAGTTTTGAATTTCCTCAGCTTTTGCTTGATGGGGGGGAACGCCGGATCAGTGGGCAATCTGTGGACCACTAAATCAGTGCTTAAACCCGACATGTCGTCATATGACCACGCAAAAACATCTTTGTACTCGATGAGTGCTTTGATTAACTCCTCCTGGATTTTTGGCTCGAGGTGGACACTTATTTTGGTCTCTCGGACATTGTCTGTGTCCCCTAAATTGACGGCTTCTGTGTCATTCAGGTTGGGTTTTTCTTCGAAGTGAATCAACTCCTTACTAATTACTTCGAAGGCTTCATCCTCATCATCATATTCCGATTCGTAATCACAATCTACTTCTTGAACTAACATTTCGGAATCAGATTGATTTTTAAGACTGGGCTGAGGATTCCTTATGCATGCCATGTCATTAGAACCAGCATAAAAAGAACTGTATAGAAAAGAAAACAAAAGCAAAAAGGAAAACCATCAGGAATGATGAAAAAGGGAAATTGTATTTCATTGAATGATAAAAGATAACAAGGTTTCCACACTCAAACAGACTGAAAAAATGAAATCTGGATTACAACCCTAGAATAATCCGTACAAACTTAAAGGAAAATAAAAGCAAACTACCAAGACTCCTTCCGAGTAGGGAGAGGAGTAGCCTTCTAATTATTAAGCTTTGTTTTTGGCCCGATAAATTGCACTTCCGCATTGCTAGAACCCTCTCCAATTTCCACCATGTTCACACTGTCGAACAACTTCTCAATCTTTCAATCAACTCCTTGTCAGGATTAATCACAGAACCGAGAATTTCTGTCACTGGGAGACTCCTTGTACCGGACATGACAAATAATCTGGAAAGACGTGGGACCGGCTTTGGAAGGACCCATGTCCTCTGTTTCAATTTCCTGGCTCTTTTTATGTCTGCGGCTGTGGGCTTGGATCCCAGACCAAATGTTCTCAAGTTTTCAGGAAGAGACACGGGCTGTATGATGCCTTGCAACGCTGATCCCAAACCCTTTCCTGGTACAAAACCATTCTTCAACATTTCATACACTACCATGACTGATGCGGCGTTTATCTTCGGATTCAGGATACATTTCCCCTCTAGAACTTTCTCGATTGACATTGCGTCAGAAACTTGGTAGACCCATGGTCCCTTGTCATTTTCCACTTCAATGAATGTCACAATGGTGTTGTTGTGAGCGCACAAATTATCTTCGCCGTGCACCACTATTTCCTGTCTGTCCCATTCAAACTTGACCATCTGATGGAGTGTTGATGGCACCGCTTTAGCGGCGTGAATCCACGGTCGCCCTAATAGCAAATTGTAGGAAACAGCTATATCCAGCACTTGGAATTCCATTGTGAATTCTACTGGACCTATGGTTAGTTCCAGCATTATGTCCCCGACTGAGTCTTTGCCTCCGCCGTCAAATCCCCGCACACAGATACTGTTCTTATGGATCCTCTAATCTTCTACTTTTATCTTGATTAGAGTGGAGAGAGGACAAATATTCGTGCTTGAACCATTGTCAACCAATACCCGGGTAACCACGACATCCTCACATTTCACTGTCAGGTAAAGGGCTTTGTTATGCTCAGTACCCTCTACCGGTAATTCATCATCGGAAAAAGTGACTCTGTTTACTTCAAAAATCTTGTTGGCTATCTTTTCCAGATGGTTTACCGAGATCTTGTCAGGAACATGGGCCTCATTCAGGATTTTCATCAGTGACTGACGGTGCTCATTTGAATGGATTAGTAATGAGAGTAATGAGATCTAAGCGGGCGTTTTCCTCAACTGTTCTACAACAGAATAGTCATGCACTTTTATTTTCCTCAAAAATTCCTCTGCCTCTTCTTTAGTTACAGCCTTCTTTACCGGCGTTGAATTATCTTTAGCTCTTCTTAACTCCCTGGGAGTAAAACACCTTCCTGAGCGAGTCAAACCTTGCGCTTCACAAACTTCTTCTTTGACTTCTTTCCCCTTGTAAATCACCGTCACCCGTTCATAATTCCAAGGAACAGCCTTGCTATTGATTACTGGAAGCTGAGTTACTGGTTTTATAATAACAGGCTCTGTGCGAGCACCCTTCACGACCACAATAAGTTAACTTGCAACCCCTGGAACTACCACTTTAGCTTTCTCTGGTTTCATTGTAACAATGCTTGATGACCCTCTCTCGGCTACCACAGCTGGCTTATCATCTACCCCTCTCAACTGGGCCACTGATTTCCCACTGGTTACTTTTTCCTTTGAGATGGTTTCGCTGGAACGGATCATCATTACCGTCTGTGAGGGCTTCCTGGACTCCCCCTCTTTGTGTGTTAACTCAATCATGTGTGTCTCATGGTGAGCTGGCAGTGGATTCTGATTGATATTTGGTGCTTCTGAGGCTTGAACCTCGATCCGATGAGTATCAATAAGCTCTTGCACAGTTGTTTTTAGTTTCCAACACTACTCTGTATCATGCCCAGGGGCCCCTGAACAGTACTCACAACTCACCGAGTGGTCAAGATTTCTAGGGGAAGGATTTGGCATTTTAGGCTCAATTGGATTCAACATGCCCAACTGCCTCAACCTGTGGAAAAGACTGGTATATGATTCCCCCAGTGGAGTGAAAGTCTTTTGCTTCTGTGACCTCTCATTCTTGAGGGCTTGGTTTGGTCGGAAACCTGTCCCGAGGGGATTTCTGTAGGCCCTTGGGGGTGGATATGTGTTTTGTGGAGCTGGGTATGGATTTTGTGGAGTCGGCGCACGCCATTGTGCGTGTGCCGGGGTTTGGGTATAGTCTTGTGCATGATGGACGGAAAAATAGGGATCTGGCGGTGGGTAGTAGTGCTGTGGAGGGCTATATGAAGTGTGGGGGTAATTTTGGTGGTAGGGTCGTGATTGGCAATAGTAGAGTGACGGGCCTCTAGATCCGAACCAGGCTCCGGACTCAACAGTCGTGACATCTTCTTTCTTCTTTTTCCCAAGTACACCCCTAGTGCCGCTTTGAATGGCCTGGGTGGTTGCCTTGATCGCTGAATAACTCATGATCTTGTTGGACTTAAGCCCCTCCTCGACCATGCCTCCCATTTTTACAACCTCATTAAAAGATTTGCCAATTGCGGACACTAGATGACCAAAGTAGGTCGGCTCCAAAGCCTGCAAAAAGTAATCAACCATCTCGCTCTCTTTCATTGGGGGATCTACCCTTGCTGCTTGCTCCCTCCATCGGAAACCATATTTTCTAAAGCTTTCACTGTGCTTCTTTTCTAGTTTGGTCAGGGATAGTCGGTCCGGAATGATCTCGAGATTATATTGAAAGTGACAAGCGAATGCTTGGGCCAAATCGTCCCATGTGTACCACCTGTTATGATCTTGTCTGGTGTACCATTCTAACACTGATCCACTCAAACTTTGGCTAAAATACGCCATCAGTAATTCATCTCTTCCGCCTGCTCCCCTCATCTTGCTACAAAAACCTCTCATATGAGCCACCGGATCACCGTGTCCATTGTACAAGTCGAATTTGGGCATTTTGAACCCTACCGGTTGTTGTACATTTGGGAACAAACACAAGTCTTTGTAAGCTACACTTACCTGGCCTCCTAACCCTCTCATATCCCTGAAGGATTGTTCTATGCTTTTCATTTTTCTGAACATCTCTTCCTGTTCAGGATTTCTGGCCGGTTTTTCTGCTTTCCCCGGTAGGTCAGAATGTGGATCATATGGATAGGTTTCGGGCGCTTTGAAGGTAAGCTCCGGGGGATAATACTGGTTGTCCTGAGCTTGGAACACAGGTTCACTCGGGGATTTATGGAGTGCAGCTGGTAGAAATGCCACAAAGACAGGGGTGATTGGCGGAGGTGGGTATGGAATTGATTTTGGTGGTGGAGCTTGTGGCGTATGAGAAGTAGTGCCATGGTAGTGTTGATAAATGGGAAAACCTGGATCGATGGCGGGATGATCCTGAGACTGAGCTAATGGTGGGGTAAAAGCAGGGTTAGCAGGGTAAGCTAGCGGTGATTGCCCTTTGGACCAGGCCTGGTACATTTCGGCCATCTGTTGCTTAAGCTTGAGCATCTCCTCTTTCATTTTATTGACGTCCAACTCCTCTACCTCAACACTAGTGTCGACATCTGGGATAGACATGATTTCCGGTATTGGTCCCTTCGATCTGGTTTAGTAATGATAATGTGCCAGTATCCTCTAATTAAACTAACTGCTTGAATTCTCTGGAAAACAACAAACTTGTTAGTTTTTAGAGTTTAATACATATGCAATTACACGTTGGGATGCAATGCACCTATGCAATTAACCATTTCTATCATGCATTTGCTTCGGTTGCGTGCGTCATTCCGGCCTTTCACAATTGTGCCTCTTCTTTTAAAATTTCTTTATTCTATCCTTCTTTATTTTTCCCTTTTAGTAGTGGTCGAATCCTATAGAGATTGCCTACGTATCATGTCCCCACATGAATCAGACCGTCCGTAGTTCTGTCAGATAAGTGCGCAAGTAAATAAAATATTTTTGGGATTTTTAGTTTTTTATAAAAATAGATGCTTCGATTATAGAGACTCAATATTAACAAATTTCAAAAGACCAACAGACTCTGATGCAAAGATGAAGAACAGACTCCGAAATTAAGCTATCATATTCTGAAGAAATACAGACTCAAAACAGAAAGAAAATACAAACCCAACATGACTCACAGACTCTGACAGAAAAGAAAATACAGACTCAACAAAACTCATGAGTACATCAATGCTCCTGGTGCCAGCGGGACATCATTGGTCTCGCCTCGGGCCTATATGCAAGATCCCTTTGAAGTCGGTCCAAGTCACTCATTATCTGCTTAACAAATGTCATCACTATTGCGAAGAAGGTATTATCCTCACAGATCTGGCATTTCATGACGATGTAGTCGGCGATATTCCTAATTCTCTCTCTTATGACGCCTTTCTCTCGTAACAAACGCCCAATCTGTTGGGCCCTGGCTTCCAAAGTTTGCTCGGCCGCATGATTCTGCTCCTTAAGTCATTGCAAATCTATTTCTAATTGTGCCAAGGCCGTGTAACAATGTTCCCTTTCAACCCTGAAGTCCTTTTCTTGCTTGATCATTTTGTTTTTTGTGACGATGACCCTTTTCTTTAGTCCTGCAACCTCATTGTCATACTTTTCTCTCAGCTGCTTTATCAGATGTGCTCATTCTGTCGAGTTTTCAACCAATTGTTTTCGAGCCCTGGTTAATTCACTTTCTGCTTTCTTCAGATCAAAATTATATTCGCCCACTTTCTGCCTCAGGTTATCTATAATTTTTTCATCTTTGGCACTTCGGGCGGGACTTTCTGCCGATATTTTCATTTTTTGAATCTGGGCCCGAAGGGCCTCATTTTCATAAGCTAGCCTCTTTTTCTTGCCCTCATCTGCAGCGATATGCAAATCTTTCTCAAATTTCAAATCCATAACTTGCTTCTCCAACTTGCCTATTGTAACCCTGTACTCATGTTCTTTAGCCAACCAATCCCACTGTTCTCGCGGTGCCTTGACGAACTCCTGGAGACGGGGTCTTTTGGCCGGTCTCCCAAACTTGATTTCTTTCCTATACCAAGCTAGGTATCCCGGCGAAGCTTCACCTTTGGACCGATCATGTACACATGTATTTGCTGTTAAGTATTGACACTCGCTCCAAATTTGTCGGACTACTGCTTCATGAAATTGTCCATTGGGCCCGATCTCGACTACTTAGCCACTAAGATCTTCATCTTTCGGAACTATTTGGCATCTCTTCAACTGCCTCAAAACTCGATAAGGGGCATAGGGTTGGATACTCCTGAGACATATCAAAAGGAAATGGGGTCCAGTGGCTAGCATATATATGATTTCATCCACAGGTAGCCATCCAAATGTCCACTTTATTTGGCTTGCAGTGACGGAACGGAGGCGTGCTATCCATTCTGTGACCCCTTCTGGTAAGCTGATTCCGTCAATCCTCGTAGAAAATTCCTCTATGCATGTTTTCTCTATCAACCCATAACTCATAAATTGAGGACGACAACATAGGTGTTCAATCATCCACATCTGCAGCAACACATTACACCCCTCAAAAAAGTTTCCCCCGGCTTTGCAGGTTGTGAGAGAGCAGAAGATTTCAGCTACTATCATGGGTGTGAGAGTGTTGTTGGCCTGAGTAAGTAAAGTGCTGACAACCCCAGATACTCATATGTCAATGTTCCCGTCTTTTCTAGGAAACACCAGGAGTCCCAAAAAGGCTACCATGAATGCAAAACACCTATGTTCTTCCCACTTAAGGCGGTTTCCTTTGCTACAGATTTTGTTTTCCGGCTTGTTGAACCCCCCTATGTGGCCATATCTGTTGTATATAAACCGCAAAGTACAAAAACCAGCTGTCAAGTCTGGGTTGTGGACCCCCTGCTTATTTTCAAAGAGTTTAGGAACCTGTGTACGGCTACAACCCTTGGAGCAATCAGGTACTGGTGTCTCAGAGGAACTTTGGGACCCCCGATGTATCCGGCTATCTCTTCCAATATTGGGGTAAGTTCAAAATCTGAGAAATGAAATACATTATGAGCTGGGTCCCAGAATGCGACCAAAGCCTTAATGATATCCCCCATAGGATTAATCTTCAGCGACCCAGTGAGGCCTCCCAGGTATAGCTTGACCTTGTCGCGCCCTGATTCGCCCAAGTCATCCCACCACATGTGCAACTCCAAAGGGATCTTGTTCACTATTGTTACGTGTAAATTCTGACTTGTGCTCATTCTGCACATTTATTAGGTGGTTAAGCAAAAATCACGATTCAATTGACTCAAGAATAACATGGACACTTTTCTATTTAAAATAAAACCCGGTTTTGCCAATACGACCTTTCAACACCTCGGAGTCGAAGATAAGGCTGTGTCGGCTAACCGGTGAAAGCCTTGAAAAAATGACCACATGCAACTGTTCTTGCAAAAATAGCCTTCTGGCGCCCTTTTAGGGACATTCGGCTATTCCTAACAAGAATGGCATCACCCTAATTATTTTCAAGTAAAAATTTTGTTCTTTTGGCTATTTTCGCAAAAAGTGAAGTTGGACTCGACGGGGGTTGCCTACGTATCTCACACCCTGTGAGAATTAAACTGGCGTAGTTCGGGTTGATAAAACAAACTTCTTTTGAAAACAAGACTCTTTTTCATTGGCAAATAAAACTATTTTTCATAAACAAAACTTTTTTTTCTTTTTCTCCTTTTTTTTTTTTTTCATTTTCTCAAAAATTGGCAGAGTTTCGACACTATTTGGACATTGTTTTTTTTTTCAAAACAGGCGATTAACTCTCTTTAACCCTCGTACCTTTATCTCTCTTTCCTCGAAATATTCAAAAGCCAGTCAGCATGCCAGTCCGAAGCAAACAAATGCACAAGTAGCAAGTAAGATGCATCAGGATGGTCTTTTGTCATTTTTGGTACACCTGTCCTAGACAGACCCAACCCCTGTGTTGAGCCTCCAAAGTTAAATGCACGTGATGCAAATAAACGTTCCTACTCAGGATCCGGCATGAATCTGAGTTATTCTAGGTTCATAACCTGGGTATTTGTTCTAGACTGTGTACCCGAGCAGATAACTCGAGTCGAGGAGGGGGCTACGTACCGGAAACCAAAAGGCCATCCGGCTTAGTAACTTGTCCGAGCCTCTTTCTTATTTCAAGGTATGACAGTAACAGAATAGGGAGTCCCGACCAGCGAGCACATCTCCAAAGATGAGAAGAGAAGGGTTTCGTAACAGTTTATATACAGTTCAAATAATATCAAAGCGGTAAAAGCATCACTTAGCACATTAGGCCCAAACATGTAACAAAATAAGATAAAGCCAAATATAAAAATTTATCTAAGCTCAAATTCTGAACCCTGAACCAGAGATTCTGGGTTCGGCTCCCCAGTAGAGTCGCCAGAGCTGTCACACCTCCTTTTTCCTACACCCGCAAGGGCGTAAGGGGAGTTTTTCCAATTAAATGACAATCGAAACGGGATTTATTATTTAATTCAGAGTCGCCACTTGGGAGATTTATGGTGTCCCAAGTCACCGGTTGAATCCCGAATCGAGGAAAATATTGACTCTGTATTACAGTCCGCGAACCAGAAATCTGGATAAGGAATTCTGTTAACCCGGGAGAAGGTGTTAGGCATTCCCGAGTTCCGTGGTTCTAGCACGGTCGCTCAACTGTCATATTGGGCTTATTTATCTGATTTTAATATATGTTGAACCTATGTGCAAATTTTAACTTCAACCACTTTTTATTTATTCTTAAAGGAAAATTGCAATGTCATTAAAACAAGTCTTGAACCACGTCACATAAATGCACCCGTGATTTTTGACATATTTTAACATTGTTGAGATTCGGATTTGGGTCACATAAATGTGCACCCGAGTTTAGGAAGGTAACATTTAAAATACGCGCCTAAAGAGACTTGCGCGTTATTACTTTGGGAAAAAACCGTAAAATACGCTAAACGGCCCATCCCGAAATCTAAGTATTTTTATATATACATTTAATGAGGGCCCTATAATTTATTTGTTTGTTTAGCGAGGCTCATATCATTTTTATCATTCAAAAGGCAAACCTAAAAGCTACGGTGATTTTTTTTTACTTGTCTCTCTAAAATAAAGCAAAAGGGTCTAATTAATTAACATGACTTAAGAAACCCGTTTTAAAAAATTAAGACCCAAATAAGCACAAGGGCAGGCCATTCACAGGCCTGGGCCCAGGTCCAAATGAATTTAATGTGAAACAGGACCTGGGCCACCTTGTTCAGACTTTGAAGCCCAAACCGCCTAAATATAGGCTCTCAGCCCCTTTTCGACAAAATGAACCACAACTCCAATTTAAACAAGACTAAACACGTGCTGGAATTTTAGTTTCCACTTTTACTAATTCGTACCCCAGACAAGATTAAACACAAAGACTGAATTAAGTAAAATGCTCATGAGGTAACCTCAATTATATGAACTACCACCCTGATTACATAGTTTGGCTATTTACATCCTTTATGTTCCCTAGCACACTCAGCTAGTATTTTAATCAAACTTAACTACTACTGAAATAGCTTCTTAAAATGACTTTATTGCAACTATATTACTTACTAGAATAACTTCATGAAGCAACCTGAAATGACCACTGGAGTTAACCTTAGCTAGTTAAGACATTGCTCTACTGAACATAAGTATAACTGAATGCTTAGCTAAGAGTATTCACACAAGTCTGAGAAAACCAAATACTCACAGTCCAAATACGGTCCAGTATGAATCAATTGGTCTAAGTAGTTCAGAAATGGTTCTAATTATACAGTCCTTAATACAATACAAATTAGATGAACTAAATATGTATACTACTCAACAGATGATCAAATACAGCCATATGCATTCCAAACGAGCATGGCTCTGGAAATATGGTTTAATTTCATTCAAATCTGCAGTTACATCAAGGTGAGTTCAAATTGTATACCTGGAAATCAGAAATCAACAGGGAGTAGAAGCAGTTAGCTCAGCAGGGCAGTCAACAGCTATTAGGAATTTCACACAGCCACAACACATCTATTCTTCAACCCAGGAATGATTCAATGACCCAAAAACCAAACAGAAACCAAAAGATTGACCCACAGGAGTACCCAAACAAACCAAATGAACTCAAAGAGACGACCAAAACCACTTGAAACTTTCAATAGGCTAAAGTTCAATCAGAAACCACTTCAGCTGGACTCAAAGTCACTCAAGATCAGTCTAGTGTATTTGAATTAGGAAAATGAAATCACTGAAGCAGGAAAAGAATTTCAATGACACAGTGAGACTTCTCAGTATTTCTCTCTGTTCTTTTCAAGCTTAAAACTCTCCAAACTGATCCCTAAGAGACTGACTGACTCTCCAGTATTTTAAGTGTTTTCAAACTCTCAGATTGCTTAAAGAAGAACTGGCTTAAAATGTTTTCTCACCAGCTGATTTCTTCAGGACTGGTGAAACTCCCAAGAACTCTCTCTATTTCTCTAACACTGACCCAAAAACTGATCTCTCTCCTTTTCTTCTCTTAGGTCTTCCCCTTTTAAAGACCAATGTATAAACTCTTTTTATTCAAATTTTGCACTTTTCAGCCCGTTTATTCCCTCCCATGTGCGCCCCTTTAACTTTTATCATTACCCCCATACCAATATGTTGTGTTCCCCACTAATTATTAAACAAATACATTATTTTAATGGTACATTAGTACTTAGTGGATAGAACACTCAAACTACCCATTTCTTTAAGTTTTCAATTCCCAAATTACCCCCTGGAACCCCTGTGATTACTATCCTAACTTAACCTCCTTTAATCTGTGCTACATCTTTCAGCTATAACCAATTCTTAAAGAAGAAACCTAATCACTGATTAACTAAAGCTGAATTTATCCACAAGTTCAATTCCATCGGACTCCAAACTCAAACAGAACCACAGTCAGATTCAAACCACTAAACTCACACAACAATTGAACTCAGATCAGAACGAACAGTATTGCAACCAATATGAAAGGTTTAACGATTCAGGGAATAGACTAACACAATTCTACACTAAACCTAAATACGAGCAGATGAAACTGTAAATACATTGAATGAACAACTAAATTCATACGCCAAGTCACGTCACAGAGTAGGGGACCAAACATCACATAAAAATGAAATAATTTGGCATAACATCAAACGATTTGACCAGAACTACTGAACTACAATTAAACAGGATTAATCAACGAAACTATTTAACCATATGTTGACTGATAGAAGAAAACTGGACCAACAAAAAGTCTGATGGAGAAGAAAGAAAGGAAAGTAATTGAAAAAGACAGAACTATAACGAAACTTAATCAGACAAACCATGAACAACAAAAGAAAAAGTAAAGAAAAATAAATACCTTAGAATTTCAGTCCCAGTTCCCATTTGTTTTAGCTGAAACTCCCACTTGTGTTTGAAGCCGAGAAGGACCTTAATCGAGTGTTCTCGACTGAGAACACACGACTAAGATCGACCACGACCTCAATTCTTTCCCTTTAGGGTTCGCTCTTTCGTTTTGAGATTCGACCAACTCCACTCTGATTCGCGCAAAACTAGTAGGGGACTTGGGACGAGGGTGGTCTAGTGGTCAAAAGGTGTGAGTTTGGTGGCCATTGAACGGATTAGGGTTTGGTTCGATTCTTCGATCTAAGATTCGAAGCGTCTGGTACTGATTCGAAGAAAACTGATTCGGGATTTGGAAAGAGGACGTCATGGGGAGGCTGTGGTGTAATTTTGGGGCTGTTTGGACCACCGGAACCGCTGTGAGGCGATTTCCGGTGGGCGGAGCACGGTGGTGAAGGGTGGCAGATGCATTTGGTCTCTGAGGTTTGGAGACGAAGAGGTGAGGGGGGGTTTGGCTTGGGGGGCGGGGTATGGTTTTAGGAATATATAGTGGGGTGGGGATTTGATCTTGGTCGTTAGATCATTCACGATCAACGGCCTGGATCACTTCACTAATGAGGAATGACGTTGTTTGGTTTCAACTGGGGATGGACCGGGTGGGGAACGGGTTTTGGGCTGATTTGGGCCCAACAGATTTTGCCCCTCTTTTATTTAATCATTTCCATTTTCTTTTCTTACAAAAATTAAAACTAAAACCCTAATTAAATTTTTTTTTTAAAAAACCCTAACTAACTTTAAAAAGATTAATTAACTTTAAATAATACCTATCACAAATAATTAAATACCAAATTAAATTAAAATTAAAAGAAAAATCACAAAATTTGACATTAAACACTAAAATGCACAAATACGTTATTTTTTGTGAAATTTTCATTTATGTAAAACAACAATTTACATAATTAATGTAAGAATGTAAAACTAAATTCTAAATACAGATGCTATATTTTTTGTATTTTCAATGCATTAAAATGCATAAAATATGCAAACAATCCGGAAAATTGCACAGTAATTCCTAGAATAACACATAATTAAAGAAAAGGACCTAATTTTAAGAATTCTTTTGGATTAATTCATGTGAGGCAAAAATCACGTGCTCACACTACCAACCAGTGTGTAGTTAACCAACTTATCGGGGGAAACTTTATGAACACTCCTTATTGCCGAGCTAATATGACACATGGTGATCCCAATGTCATTCACCTATACAAGGAGCTCTATGACCACGGCCAAGCAATAGCCGAGTTAACTACAACCATGAACCAGTTAGCCAAAGCTCAATTGCAGTAAGTTCAAGCGCCACGATAAGTGAATTCCATAGAAGGGGTAAATATGATGGTTAACAAGAGGCGACAAAGAGGTCAACAAAGTCAAGGAAATCCGGATCAATATGAGCAAGGTAGTAGTGGTTACAACTAAGATGATGGGTATGATGAGCAAAATAAATAGGTTCAGTATGTGAACAATTACCAAGGACAGCGGGGCAATGCTCCGAATCAACAATAATGGAGATTACAAGGGAATAATCAGAATTGAGCAACCAAGGCCAAGGAAATTGGAACAATAACAATAATAACAACTCAAACAATTGGGGGAACAACAACCAGAATTGGGGTGGCAATAACACTTGGGGTGGCAACAATAACCAAGGGGGTGGAATAACGGTAATCAAGGTAATCGGGGGCTGGGCTTTCAAAGGCCTAGAATGTTTCAACAACCAAACAACCCGCCTCCATTTCCGTCCCAAGGTCCTAGCTCGTCCAACAATGAGATAGGATGGATTGAGTCAATGTTTGAGAAAATGATGAAGAAAAACTCCAACTCCGATACCCAATTGGCGTCCCATAATACTTCTATCTGCAACCTGGAGGTCCAACTTGGCCAGATTTTGCAAGCTTTGAACACTCGCCCTAAGATACACTACCTAGTGACACAGTAGTAAACCCGAAGGGTGGGAACAATATCGGCCATGCAATGGCGGTGACTACAAGGAGCGGTAAAGGTGGTGAAGCAAGTACCTCCAAGAAAAAGGAAGTTGTGAGTGATGATGTTGAAGTGCAAATTGACGATGATCTAATAGTTGAGGAGCAAGTGAGTGAAGAGAATTTGAATGGTGAGGTGTGAATTTATATTCATGAAAATGAGAAGGAGACTTAAAATGATGTGAACCCGTCTAGGGAACACGTGCTAGACATACCGTAAATAGTAATGCCTAAAGCCAAGGCTCCTTTGCCAAGGCCTCCTCTGCCTTACCCTCAAAGACTTGCAAAGCAAAAGAATAAAAACCAATTCAAGAAGTTTATTGAGATGATTAAGAGCTTGTCGATCAATGTGTCGTTGGTGAAAGCTCTTGAACAAATGCTGGGATATGCCAAGTTTATGAAAGACTTAGTGACTACAAAGAGATATATGGATTGTGAGAACATCAAAGTGACTCATCAAGTGAGTGCCATTGTGCACTCAGTGTCTCCAAAGCTTGAAGATCCCAGCGCATTTATCATTCCATGTACCATTGGGAGTGTGAATTTTGCAAAGGCCTTGTGTGATTTGGGAGCAAGTATAAATTTGATACCTTACTCTGTATTCAAAACTTTGGGTATTGGACAATTGAGAGATACTTCAATGAGATTGCAAATGGCGGATCGAACAATGAAGAGGCTGCTTGGTATTATTGATGATGTTCTTGTGCGAGTCGACAAGTTCATACTTCTCATGGATTTTGTGTTTCTGGACTGCGAGGTTGACTATGAGGTGCCGATAATATTTGGGAGACATTTCCTAGCTACAGGGAAGGCTTTGGTTGATGTGGAAGCAGGGGAGCGCACCTTCCGGGTGGGTGATGAAAAAGTTATGTTCCATGTCTACAAATCAATGAGGCAGCCCAATAGCAATGAAGTATGTTCCTTTATTGATCTTCTGACCGAGGTGATTGTTGAAGACACCAGTGCTGTGATAAATGTGGAGGATCCTTTGGAAGCTGTGTTGTTGAACCATTATTTGACTAAGGATAAAGGCTTGGTAGAGTATGTCAATGCTTTGCAAGGAATGGGCTCTTACACATCTGAGCCTCAGAAACTTTCCTTGGATCTTGAGAACAGAAAGACTCCACCAACAAAGCCCTCAAGAGGAACCTACCGTATTGGAGTTTAAGCCTTTGCCTTCACACCTCAGTTATGAACTCGTGGGCCTTTGTTAAACTTTATATGTTATTCTTTCTTCATGCTTAACTAACGTGCAGGTAGATTCCACCCTTGCGGTGCTCCAAAGAAGGAAGAAGACAATTGGATGGACTCTAGCTGATATTCGGGGGATAAGCCCTGCTTTTTGCATGCATAAGATTATACTTGAGGATGATTAAAAACCCTCCGTGGAACATCAAAGGAGGTTGAACGAGGCTATGCAAGAGGTCATCAAGAAGGAAGTTATCAAATGGCAAGATGTAGGGGTTGTGTACCCGATTTCGAATAGTTCATGGACTTCGCCGGTACAATGTGTGCCGAAGAAAGGGGTATGACTGTGGTCACAAATGAGAAAAATGAGTTGATCCCCACTAGGACTGTCATCGAATGGAGGGTATTCATGTATTACCGAAAGTTGAACAAAGTGAACCGCAAAGATCATTTTCCGTTGCGCTTTCTCGGCCAAATGTTTGATAGACTTGTCGGGCATGCCTACTATTGCTTTTTGGATGGGTACTCAAGTTATAACTAGATTTTTATTGCATCGGAGGATCAAGAGAAAACCAACTTCACATGTCCGTATGGCACCTTTGCATTCTTACGGATGCCGTTTGGTTTGTGCAATGCACCGGCTATATTTCAGTGGTGTATGATGGCTATATTTACGGATATAGTGGAGGACTTCTTGGAAGTGTTCATGGATGATTTTAGTGTTGTGGGTGACTCCTTTGAAGAATGCTTGAATAATATTGACAAAGTGTTGGCCCGATGTGAAGAGACCAACCTAGTGCTTAATTGGGAAAATCGCCACTTTATGGTCGAGGGGAGCATTGTCCTCGGCCTAAGATCTCAAAGAATGGTATCAAAGTGGACAAAGCGAAGATTGAAGTGATTTCAAAACTCCAGCCTCCTACTTCCATCAAAGGGGTGAGGAGCTTTCTTGGGTATGCGGGGTTCTACCGAAGGTTCATCAAGGACTTCTCAAAGGTGGTGAATCCCTTATGCAAATTGTTGGAAAAGGGTGTAAGGTTTGTATTTAATGATGATTGTATGAAAGCTTTTGAGCTTCTCAAGTATAGATTGACTACCACTCTCATCATCACCGCACCCAATTGGAGCTTGCCATTTGAGCTTATGTGTGATGCTAGTGACATTGCGGTAGGAGCGATTTTGGGGAAAAGGATCAACATAATATTTCATCTGGTCTATTATGCAAGCAAAATGATGAATGATGCCCAAGTCAATTATACTATGACCGAAAAAGAGTTGCTAGCCATTGTCTTTGCCATAAAAAAGTTTAGGCCATATCTCATAGGTACCAAAGTGATTATGCACACCGATCATGTGACACTCTGTTACTTGATGACAAAGAAGGACTTTAACGCTAGGTTGATGAGATAGGTTCTTTTGCTTCAAGAGTTTGACCTTGAGATTATTGGTCAAAAAGGGTGCGAGAATCAAGTGGCAGACCACTTATCCCGCTTGGAGAAGGAGGGGAGGACCCATGATGGCCTCGAAATTAATGACTTATTTCCGGATGAACAACTCCTCTCTGTTTCTTTGAATAATATGCATTGGTTTGCCGATGTGGCTAACTTTCTTGTGACCGGAATTGTTCTGAGTGAGCTCTCTTCTAACCAAAGGAATAAGCTTAAATGGGACAACTTGTATTATTACAGGGATGAACCTTATCTTTTCAAGATTTGTATATGATGGTGTGATCCAAAGATGTGTTCCGGAAGAGGATCAAATGAGAATTCTTGATGCTTGCTATTCCTCGCCCTATGATGATCATCATGGTGGGGTGAGAACTGCTTCAAAGTTTCTTAGCTATGAATTTTATTGGCCTACTCTGTATAAAGATGCTAGTGAGCTTATAAAGAGATGTGATGAGTGGTGGAATTTCCAAGAAGGATGAAATGCCTCTTACCACTATTCTTGAGATTGGCATTTTTAACGTGTAGGGCATTGACTTCATGGGACCATTTGTGAGTTCGTGTGGTAACACTTACATTCTGGTTGTTTTTATTATGTTTTCAAGTGGGTTGAAGCTGTGGCTTTGCCCAACAATGAGGTACAAAGTATGGTGGTATTCTTAAAGAAAAATATCTTCACAAGGTTTGGCACTCGAAGGGCGATCATCAGTGATGAGGGTTCTCATTTTTGCAACAAGGCCTTCGATACTTTACTCTCCAAGTATGGTGTAAATCATAAAATATCAACACCTTATCATCCCCAGGCTAGTGGAAAAGTTGAGGTCTCTAACAGGGAGATAAAGAGCATATTATCAAAAACTGTCAATGCAAACCGGACTGATTAGGCAAGGAAACTGGATGATGCTTTGTGCTCTTACAAGACTGCTTACAAAACTCCAATTGGTATGTCTCCGTATCGGTTGGTATTTAGGAAAGCATGCCATCTTTCAGTTGAGTTAGAGCATAAGGCCATGTGGGCACTGAAGAAGTTAAACCTTGAATGGGATATCACTGCAAATCTCTGGGTAGAGCAACTTAGTGTAGGCAACAGTTAGTGACGAAACACATGGGTTGCCTCCCAAAAAAAAACAGTTAGTGTAGGCTTTATTTTGATCTAACTGGTTGTGCAATTTGTGTAGGAATTATTGATGCAGTGCAGGACTAATACTGAAAAATTTAGCTAAGTGTGTAATTGGATTGCTGACCGTGCTCAAAATTTTGTGATCAGCGGAAGCTTTTTTGCGGGGGCGTGATTCCGTAGCGGACACGGACTTGAAAACTCTAAAATGTAACCTCTCTGATGTTTCAACCGCGTCCGTAGTGGAATTTTCGCGGTGAGCAAACCTTGTTTTGCGAACGCTGCAACCTTTCCACTCTCAGTAGCATTATTGGACCGGTTGCTCTTCACAACAGCCAAAAGCGCGAACCGTGGTAGAATTCTGCGGCCGCGCTAGGTAAGTCGGTGTGGGCCCTAGGGGTTTTAGTATAAATAGGAGGGCCCTCCTCCTTTTATACTTTTCACGCCCTCAACTCTTGAAACCCCTTTGTACTGTTCATCTTCCTCTGATCTGAGCCCAAATTTCTTAGCATTAATCAGAAGTTAGTTTCCACTACACATCAAACAACTGGTATGCTCAAATCATCGCATTGCTTTTATATTTTTACTTTTCTTTTCTCTTAGTTTTAACTTCTTCTTTTTAATTAGGGTTTGATTACATCCCATAAGCTAAACATAGATGCTAAAACATTCATGTGGGTACTTGTTGTGCGTGCCTAATAGGGGATAGGGATGTTCATTTTACCACCTAATTGCCTAAGTTGTATTCCAGTGAAAACCTTAGGTTGCCCGTTTCTTTTTTAAATTCTGCGGTCGCGACCTTAATTCCACGGTCAACGTTCATATAAAGTGTTGAGTTAAAAATGGTTGGCATTTTCGCGGTAAGCAGCTTGCTTTATACGATCGCACTTCTTTTTTCGCGGACCGCAGTTTTAAGGTTCAGAGAATTGATAAGTTGGGTTTGTGGCCGCGTTCATTTTTACGCGAAAAGCGGTACAGCTTTCGTGGCCACGCCCAAAATTTTGTTGTCAGCGGTGGTCAAGCATTAGAGACTAGGTAGTCTGAACCCTAGTCTTTCGCTGGCACGACCCAATTTTCGCGGACAGCTGTATCCAGTCCGCGGTCGCGTTCCTTTTTCCACTAAAAGTGGTACACTATGCTATAGATACTATATTCACTTATCTGCTTCATCTGATACTACCTTAAATACCAATACTAATGAGCTTTCACTAATTGTATATGGAGACAAGGGTCCGATCTAGAGACGGAAGTGATAAGCCAAAAGGGAGGGTAGAATCCTCCCGAGGTAGGGAAAAAGGAGGACAAGGAAGGACCAAGTTACCACTAGCGGTCCAGAAATCGATAAGGAAGATGTGGGCAACCATCAAAGCTGCGGACAAAGTTGCATCCCATTCTGAAGGTAGTGAGTATGTTCCTTCCCGGGAAGTTTCGGAAGGAGACTCGGTGCCAGCCCATGTTCCCGCAGACTTTTAAGGGAAATTCTAGTTGCGAGATGAGCCTACACCATCTTCTTCTACTGAGTCGCCTGATGGCTTAGAGGAAAGTAGTGAGGCTTCAGCATCGGCTTCCCAACCTGCTACAACTTTGGCCTCACCGGCGGATCCTATTGATGTTGATGCTGAGATCCCTGATGACGGGACAGGTGGTGACACCCAGACACAGGGGTTGGTGAGATCAAGGAACCCTGTGGTATGGCAAGAACGGTTTGTGAGTGAGAAAGCCTACCACAAGTTCCGAGAGAGGTGGCCTCAAAGGTCCCTTACACTTGAGAGGGTGTTCATTGTGCGAGATCTGCTACCCTACAACCCAAAATCAAGAGGCACTTCAGTGATAGAGTGGGTGGAAGTTCTTCACCAACAACTTATCGGATGCCAATGAACATTTGGCCTAGGAATTCTATGCAAATGTCGCCCACATAAAAAAAGGCACATATTTGACCAAAGTCCACAACAAGAAGGTTATGTTTGATGGAAAGACCTTAAATGACTATGTTGGGTTCAATGATGAGGATGAGTCCCTGTATCTAGAGAAGGTGGCTATGGATAAGTTAGCCCGCCATTGGCTTGCACCGGTGATTGCTATTCCTGGGACTACTCTAGCTTGGCTAACACCTAGGGTCCCGATCTACAGGAACACTTTGAGCTTCAAAGCGAAGGGGTGGTCTACTTTTGTGTGCAGCCGGTTAGACCCTACTATGCATGACAGTGATATGTCGGTCTCCCGGGCTATTATTGTGGGGGCTATCATGGTGGGGTACCCAATCAACGTCAGGAATATTATGGCCAAGGTGATTACCAGGGTGGTTGGCAAGGACGAGAGCTCATATCCTTTCCCAAACTTCCTCACCATGTACCTAGAGGATCAAGAAGTAGAAGGGACTTTGACACCAAAGTGAAACCAAAGAGGCCATTTTCCTAGTAAACCCTTCAGGGCTCGGACAACCCTAAGTCCAAGGGCAAAGACACCACCTCCACTAGCCAGTCTGAAGAGACAGGAGTGGTGTCCACTGGTTTCGAGCCTTCCACTAGCCCCTCCAAACCATCTGCGTCTATTTCTACTTCAGTGCCCTCTTCATCAGCATACCCCCTGACTGCACTGCTAGTTAACTAGACTTTATCCAACATCAACAACTGGATGCATGTAGCTACATCAAAGCTATCTGCCTTATCCAGAGCAGTCACAGCTCAGGCAGCTCCAACACAGCCTCAGGTGCCTGCTTCAGTGGAGAAATCGCTAAATGAGCTTCTAGATAACCAGAAGAAGCTCCTGGACAATCAAAAGCTTATCATGGCCACTTTAGATTCATAGTGAAAAACAATCAAGGACCTAGGCAAACAAACGAAGAAGATGAAGAAGACTCGGGCCTCAAAGAAGTCAGTAAAGCTGCTGAGGAAGGTGGTTGAGAAGATTACATCAACTGGAGACATCCCACTTGACTTACTCTTGGAGGAACAAGTTCAGCAGCTCAGGCAGCACAGGGACTGGAACGGGAGGCTGACGGAGAACAAGGGTGATTCCTAGACTAAGGGTTTGGAGATTGAGCTGGAGGATCCCGAGGGAGGTAACTCAGGTCAGCCACAGGACCCAGCTAGTGACTCCATGCAGACAGAGGCATCATAGGGAGTTTTCTTTACTCCCTACCCTTCCCTTATTTTATTTTTGGTTATGCAAATGCATGCATTTTTTGAAGTCCATTCTGTATGTGAGGTGTTACACCCCAAGTTTTCATACGTGAGAGTACATCGTAAGTCATTGATGTAAGCTCGGAAATGAGATTCTACTTGGAAGCAAATAAAGTAAGTTAATAATGTTACCTTGGAGGTTACAAATATTTAAGATTATGAATAAAGATTACCAAGAGGGTTGGAAATCTTAGAAGCTAAACCAATTGAAGAAAATAAGTTTCGTCGAAAGTCGACAAGTTTCGAATGTTATAACATGTACTTTGGGGTGAGACTAGGGTTATTAACATGATAAGGAGGTTATTCTATGAGTTATTTTAGTCGTATGATATTCATTTTCTACATTTTGAAGGCAAGCAAGTTGTGGAACAAGAGTTGGCAAAGGTCATCACAAGTTACATTCATAAATTTGCTGAAATTTAGGTCAAATGTATCTGAGAATTTCTCCAAATATACTTGGAATAATGGGGTGTTCTACCTACCAAATTGAAGGTCTACGAGTTTAGTTTCTAACGCATTAAACCGTTTGTCAATACGACATCGGAGTAGAGAGATATTTGCATTTTCGCAAGACCGCGCAAGCAGCTCCCAATGGGACCCACTTAGGCGGTGGTTAACCTACTTCAATTTATAAACGATTTGGACGCCTATTTTTGCTCATTTTTCAACTAAAATTCGTCTCCAAACTTCTCCTAACCCTCCTAAACATATATCACAAGGGTTTAAGTGATTCCAAAGTGATTACACCATATTTCAACATCAAAACTTAGTTCTAGTGAAGAACAACACCTCTTTGAGGTTGTGTTGTCATTGAGGATTGTTGTGGGCTGTATTTGGATGAAATTCCAAGTTGTTGCTGCTGTATAAGGTGAGTATAACAACCTACTAATTGTGCTTAAGCTTGCTTGTATGTTGGTTAAGTTGTTAGGATGATAAACTATAAGATAATACTTGGACTAGCTTAAGTCACTTCTATGGTGTTGTATTGCTATTAAGGGTTGTTGTAAAATGAATATAACTTGGATTTTGACTTGAAGTTACTGTAGGAGGTATTTATATTGTGTTCTTGCTTGTGCCTAAGGTTATCTTGATATTGATTAAGTTAAATGGATGGGCTAGACCTGAACTAGTGAATAAAGTTGCTAGTTGGGGATAGTTGAAGTTGTGGATTATTTTAGTTGTTATAAATATATGGTATAAGGCTGGAATCATTGATTAATGACTTCATTATCAAGTTAATGATACTTTTATGTTGAATTAAGAAGTCTATAAGGATTGATAAGGGGTATACGGATTCCAATCGGAGTTTGCCGCTCGTCGTAATGTAGTTGTGACTTGTTGTGGTTATATGGTGTCTTGATATTGATAATTATGTATTGATGGATTGCTCTGGTCATTGTTGTTGGTATATGGTATTGGAGGAGGCCCTTGTTACAATGGAGATGCTGCCCAAATTTACGTAAACGAGCTACTAGCTTAAGTTATAGACTTAGCCTTTGCTCAGCATTGATTTTGAATCTCCTTATACTATGAGTTGACTTGTTTGAAGAGTTGCTTGGAAGGGATTAAGGACTCAACGGGTTTAAGATATGTTAAGGAACTTTCTTCTTTCTTTTGGCATGGTCTAAAATGAAATGAACATAAACGATACGCTATTTCATAATGACTCTACTCCTAGCAACTAAGGTTGTCCATGTTGTTCTTTCCTTATAAAATTATTCTAAACAAGTGTGTATGATCCTTAAATCCTACTAAGGTTCATATTGATGGTAGGGATGTCCATAATGTTCTTAAGTCACTCCAAAAGGTTTAGAAGATGATTCCATGAGTCTAGCATGCATTATATATAGTATCTATTTTACTCTACCGAGCCGCGCTATAGTCGGCCGGGTACGGCACCTATTGTGCAACCACTGATCAGTTGGGTTTACCGAGCTCCACGTGGCCGGGTACGATTCTACCGAACCTTATGATGGTCGGGTACGCTTTTACCGAGTCCTCTTTGAGGCCGGGTACGATATGATGATGATGCCCACAGAGGCGAATGTTTTAAAAAGTTTATGTATATATATGTATTATGCATTTCATATCAGTAACCCCCAGAGGCACTCTGATGTTACAGGTTGTATCTCCTTTATCTCTCTCTTTACATTACTGTTCTTGTTTATGCTTTCCTGCCTAACATACTCGGTACTTTATTCGTACTGACGTCCCTTTTGCCTGGGGACGCTGCATTTCATGCCCGCAGGTCCCGATTGATAGGTTGACAGTCCTCCTAGTAGGCTATCAGCTCAGCGAAGGTGTTGGTGCACTCCACTTGCTCCGGAGTTGCCTATTTGGTCAGTATGCTTTGGATATGTATTGATTGATATGGCGGGGCCCTGTCCCGACCTTTATGATTTTATGTACTCTTAGAGGCTTGTAGACATATGTCAGGTGTATGGATAATTGTATGGCCTTGTCGGCCTATGTTTCGAGTTTACTAATGGTCATGTCGGCCTTATAGGCCCGTATGTCACATATATTAGTTTGTATATCATGTTGGGTCTTCATATGTTGACTATTCCCTTATGTTTTATTCTTGTTATCTCAGGACGAGTTTTCTAGCTCATTTACTCATGATAACATGATAAGAAAGATATGTTATGTTGGTACTCGGTTGAGTAAGGCACCGGGTGCCTGTCGCGGCCCTTCGGTTTGGGTCGTGACAGGGGGGTGGCATTATTTTGATGATGATTTGGATAATTGGTCTATAGTAACCTTGATACTATTTTTCGTTATTTCCTTATTTTCTTTTTACTTTTGGTATGTATATAAAGTTACCTTTCCATGTATATATTCATTCCCCTTTTATGTATATTCATCGCAATCCCCTATTGTACATATTAAGTTTACTTTTCGTATTTTACTTTATAACTTCTTTTGAAATTTTTCTTAATAGTGTAGCTTCTTATTTAATTTAGTAGTTTCTTTTTCAATTTGTAGCTTCTTACTTTTACAAGTTTTTGTGATCAATAATCCTTTGGTTTTCTTAATGCCACGGTTCTTTCCAAAGGTAGAATTTATGTGAACCGGATGGCTCTTCCCGGTGATGGATGACATGACAACCTTCTTAAGGGTTTGAGTCCGTTTTCTTTATGTTTTTGTGTAAATAGTAGTAATGAATAAAAGTGTCTCAGGCAAGCTTCACTTGGGCTTAACACATTTACCTTTGACCTTATGGTTAGAAACAAGTTGATTTGTAAAGAATGGTGCTAATTGTGACCTTTAGACTCTTGTATTGGCTAAACAATCATCGAGTAGCTTCTTGGAGCCATTTGTGTTGCTCAATCTTAGCTAGGGTTATTGTGGGCCCTTGACTCTGTTCTCTTTAGCAATCCAACTCTGCTCTCTTTAGCAATCCAAGTCACGTGCCAATAAATCTAGAACGTGCCCTGAATGTTTGTCTAGGCTAAATTCTAAGTGTAGCCAATCTCGTTGAGTCGAAGCTCTTATTCTTTCAATAACCATGATATATGCCTTTATCCATTCTAAAATGACCCTTTCTTGGTACCCCGATCATTCCTTAGTATAATTGGCAAAATCATAAGTTTGGGGGGGAGAGACAAGGAGTACCAAAGTGATAAAAAGTACAAAATGAAGAAAATGAAAGGCAAAAGAAAAGAAAGAAAAGCCAAAAAGTCAAAAAGAAAGTGAATAATATGAAAGAAAAAAAATGAAGGGAATCAATGAAAACAATGATAAAAGGCTTGGAATGATTAGAAAAAGAGAAAAATGATTATAATGAACAAGAAAGAGCGACAGTGTCTCTCTCTAGTTTCCCTAAGGAGGAAGAAAATGACTCAAAGAGTCAAGAAAGTGTAAGCCGAAATAAGAAACTAAAGTGCTTAAGGAAAGATGAAACCTTCATAGACAAATTTATCCTACCTTGATCCAAAAGCCTTCATTACATTCCCACAAAAGCCCTATAGGATCTTGAGTTGAGTGAGCTTACATTAGTGGTGATTCACATAATGGGCAAGCTTATGATACTTGAAGTCGGACTTGCGACATTCCCTTGTGAGAGATGAGTGTGCTTTTCCACAATCCTTGTTCTGAGTGCTATAATCTAAAACGAGATTTGCTTATGGAGAGTGGAGGAGAAAGAGTTTGGGTTCCACAATGACCTACGTAGTAGAGCGAGCTTCCTTGATGAGTTAACTCAACTCTTGATGCTCTTGTGTCTCTCTAGAGCCATGGTGCTAAAAAGGTTGTGTGTTGTCGATAATACATTTGTGTTGAGGGTAATTGTTAGTCCCAATTGATGCTTGATGAAGTCACCTTAGGACAGCTAAAATTTTCCCTTCTATTATCTTGTGGAGGTAGGAATTACTTTGTTTGCTTAAGTACAAGTAAAAGCTTAAGTTTGGGGGAGTTGATAACTATGGATTTTAGCCTATCTTATGCTCTCTTTTGCTTAGGTTTTGGATAAAAAATGTGTAAAAGTATTCCCAGAAAACTGACCTAATGTGCTTGTCTGCAGGGTTTGGTCAAAAAGAGGCAAGAAAGCCATAATCAACTCAGGAATTTAATTTGCACAAGTTCAAAGCTGAGACTGAAGCGCTGACCGCGATGGAAAAGAGCGGTCGCGTAAGGTCCACCATTGAATCAGCCACAATTACACGGTCCGCGGAAGTGAGATTCAGAGAAGATGTTTTGGGTACAACAGTGACCGCTGACCGTGATGAAAAAGCGCGGCCGCTGTGAGTGTTGATTGAAGTTTAGAGACTCTGCAAGCTGAGCTTGACTGAGGAGCGCGGTCCGCGTCCAAATTACCCTGCCGCGGTTGATGCTAACGTGGAGGCGGTGATTTTTATGTTGTTCGCGAAACCAAGTCCAAACCAAGCACAAAATTGAGGAAACGCAGTCCGCGCTTGTTTTTGCGCGGCTATGAAAGTCCATGTGCTGAGGCGCCCAATATTTCGCGGACAGTGGAACCTCCATAGGGGTATTTTTGTCCAGTAATTTTAGTTGTGTATAAATTGATCTTTTTCACATTTTTAGGTCATCTTTTGTATTAGTGAGCTCGTGAACAACCATACTTTACCATTTAAAGTACTTTTAGAGTAGTTTTAGCCTATATTCTTAGATTTTGTTCTTGTAATTAACTTTTATGGCTTATATTTCATCTCCATCTTTGATTTCTACCTTGATTATGAGTAGCTAAACCCATTATCTAGGGTTGTGACCCAACCCTAGTGTGGGTATTTAATTGGTCTTCAATTTTAGGGCTTAATTGTTTATGGGTTAGTGATATTTAGCTTGATTCATGCTTTAATTGTATAATTGGTGGTTGCAAACACTGATTCGTGCCTTTATGACTTAGACTCTTCTTGAGAAAGAGGGACTAAGCCTAGGAAAATTAGGCTAAGAAGTAATTAGGGTGCATTCAAGAGATTAATAGTCCCAATTAAAGGGTTAAACCTAGAGATAGTAATACCCGACTTGAGCTAATTTTATTTGCATTATTTGAACACTCAATTAGGCTTGAGAAAGCCAATTAGGGCAAAGTTACTCAAACTGTCGAGAGGTATAGAGTGAGTAATTATGTGTAAAGGTTACATCACTACCCTAATCATAACAAGCTTGCACTGAATTCTCGATACCCATTAGATACCTACCTAGGTGGAAGTCACTACCCTAGTACTTTTATCAGTTAAGAAAACTCCTACAAAAATATTGTACATAGATTATTTTTAGCAATCAATAGCATCAAACGTAGAATAGAAACAAATCCAAGCATGGTTAGAAGTGCAATTAAAAGTAACACGCATAGCTAGATTAGATAGAAATCCAACTCCCAACTAATATTAACTCCCTGTGGATATCGGTCCCGACCTTTTGGGTAAAAGCTGCATCGACCACTCCTCGCTATTATATAGTGGTGCAGGTTTGGAGCCGATCAGTATTGACTAGTCAAACAGAGTTATCTACATAATAGGTGCCATAACGTACCTTAAAAACTGTTAGGTTGTGGACTCTTCTTTTAAGACTCTATCTCCCATTCAAAGATTTATCACATGTAAAAACCCGATTTTGCGAGAAAAAGGGGCGCGACAAGGTCAAATTTGAGTTGATTCGAGCGAGGCTGAATGATACTCTTAGTTAATTTGAACGAGATCGAATGTGAGTTGATTCGAGTAAGGTCGAATGTTACTCTTAGTTAATGCGAACGAGGTCGAATGTGAGTTGATTCGAGCGAGGTCAAATATTACTCTTAGTTAATTCAAACGAGGTCGAATGTGGGTTGATTCGAGCGAGGTCGAATGTTACTCTTAGTTAATTCGAATGAGGTTGAATGTGAGTATCTTGATTTGTGCGGTGTTAAAACTTGGTGGAGACATAGGTGAACATCATGTGCTTGTATGATTTGCTTACATATATACATTGGAGAAGTTTACACATTTTTCGTGCTGGTATTCCAGTCCCAGTCTACCTAGTCCCTTTATTGTTCGACCTGGGGATGTATACGAGGGGTCGAGCAATGAACTTGCTAATTTGTATTCTCACCTGCTTATGCTTAACTTCAAAATGTCCTCCTTGTCACCTCGTTAAAAACCTCCCCGAGAAAACCCAATTGGGACAAAACTCCGGTGAAGGAAAAAGAGTACAACTTAGAGAACATGTTTCCTTATAAGTTGAAGTACTTGAGAAGGGCGATGTTCCAATTGTTTGGTAGTAGTTTTCCTTCCATCGTTTATATTTGGAATGACCCTTTGCTTGCTACCGCCGTAATTTTGTATTGGCCGTCCCAGTTAGTCCCTAGCTTTCTTTCTCGTGGATCCTTTCTTGCATGTGTTTTGGCTTTGAGTACGTAGTCTCCGACTTTAAGCGGTCTGATCTTGGCTTTTTTTGTTGTATTATTGCTTTGCTTGTTATTTCTGGGTGAGCATCCTTATGTATTCCATGTCTCTTCGTTCGTCAGCCTTGTTGAGGTCTTGCCTCCTGATTTTGTCGTTTCTCGGCCAATTTGCATGTGAGTACCTTAGACTTGGTTCTCTAACCTTGACTAATTGTACTGCATAGGTCCCATAGACCAGTGAGTACTATGTTTCTCTTGTGCTTGTTTTTGGCGTCAGCAACTCCGACCACAGTCCCTTGGTGTTCTCGAGATTCTTCTTCATGATGTTCAATACTGACTTGTTGGAGGACTCCGCTTGCCCATTGACCGTGAGATGATATGGCGTGGAGTGTATTCTTTTTATATGCCATTTATCGAATAACTCGGTGATCTTTTTTCTAGTGAATAGAGGCCCGTTGTCGCAACTGATTTATTTGGGGAGCCCGAAATGGCACACGATATTCCTCCATATGAAGGTGATCACTTTTTGCTTGCGTATTTGGGCGAATGCACCTACTTCCACCCACTTGAAAAAATATTCAGTTAAAACTAAAAGAAATCGTACATTACCTCATCCCGCTGGGAGGGCTCCGACGATGTCCATCCCCCATTTGATGAAAGTCCAAGGTAAGGTGACTAAGTAGAGGTGCTCGCCCGCTTGGTGGATCATGGGGGTGTATCTTTGGCATTGTTCACATTTTTTACAAAGTCGGCGGCCTCTTTTTTCATTATGGGCTAGTAGTAGCTTGATCGTTTGAGGCATTTAACTAGAGCTCAATTGCTGGTATGAGCTCCGCAGTGACCTTCGTGGACTTCCTCTAGAAAGCGCCGCGTCTGGTTTGGGCCTAAGCATTTTGATAGGGGCCGCCATATGTTCGTTTTTACAAATCATTGTTGAAGACGATGTACCTGGCCGCCTGCATTCGAAGCTTCTTGGCTTCTTTTTTATCGTCTAGAAGCACTCCATCCTACAAATATGTGACAATACGATTGCGCTAGTCCCAAGTTAGGTTTATAGTTTGTACCTCGATTTGATCGATCAGCGAGTGGAAAAGGGTGACCACATTCCCTTCTTTGGTTATGCTTTTACTGGTCGCTGCCAGTTTGGCAAGGTTGTCTACTTCGATATTTTGTGCTCGAGGGATTTGGTCGAGCTAGCATTCATCGAATTGTGGTAACAACTTGCAGATGTCAGCCTGGTATCTTGCAGTCTTTGTTCCTTGATTTGAAAAGTCCCTGTGACTTGATTGATGACGAGCTGAGAGTCGCACCGTAAGATGACTCGCTTCTCCATACTTGAGTGCTAATTTTAGCCATGCAATCACGGCCTCGTACTTGGCTTCGTTGTTAGTCATATCTAGACATCTTATGGACTAGCGAATTACTTCGCATGTTGGGACCTTGAGCACGAGTCCCAATCCCGATCCTAACGCGTTAAAGGCGCCATCGGTATACAAAACACATATGTCGTGTATTTTGGGGGAAGTACGGGCGGCTTCCTTTTTCGACTTCAGGCATTATTTTTGTGTTGAAGTCGGCGATGAAGTTGGCGAGCACTTGCGACTTTATCACCATTCGCGACTGATAGGTTATATCATGCTTAGTCAATTCTACGGCCATTTGGCCAATATGCCCCGACAGCTCGGGTTTATGCAGAATACTCCTTAGGGGAAAGGTTGTGACTACCGAGATAGGGTGGCATTGGAAATAGGGTCTAAGCTTTCGTGAAGTTATGATCAAAGTTAGGGCCAGTTTCTCGAGGTGTGGATACCTTGGCTTGGCATCAACCAGAGTTTTGCTAATATAGTAAATGGGAGATTGCGTACCTTTGTTTTCTCAGACCAAGATCGCACTCACAGCCACATCGGACTCGACCAGGTATATGAAGAGACGTTCCCCAGGTTCTACCTTAGCGAGCAGTGGGGGTGAAGATAGGTATGCCTTTAACTCTTTCAAGGCTTTGATGCACTCGGAGTTCCATTGGAGTCTATTGTCTTTCTTGAGTACGCCAAAAAATTTATGGCATCTGTCAGAGGATCGTGAGATAAATATTGACAGGGCGGCTATACGGCTGGTAAGCTTCTGTAACTATTTCTTACTGGTTAGGTTCTTCGGTATTCCTTCTATAGTTTTGATTTGGTCAGGGTTGACCTTGATTCCTTATTGTGATAGCGAGAAGCCGAGGAACTTTCTCAAAGTTACGTCAAAGGTGCATTTTTCGGGGTTCAATTTCATACTGTATAGTCTGAGTATGTCGAAGGCCTCTTTCAAATGGTCGATGTGATCCTCTTTCCTTTTTGACTTGACCAACATGTTGTCGATGTAGACTTCCATGGTTTTGCCAAGCAGGTCTTTGAACATTTTTGTTACCAACCTCTGATACGTCACCCCCGTATTTTTCATCCCGAAAGGCATCACTCTATAGCAGTACATCCCCTGGTGAGTGATGAAAGTGGTCTTTTATTGGTCTTCCTCCTCCATGAGGATCTGGTTGTGCCCGAGTAGGCATCCAAGAATCTTAATAGCTCGTGCCTGGCTGTTGCGTCAATGAGCTGGTCAATATGAGGTAGTGGGAATGAGTCTTTCAGGCAGGCTTTGTTCAGATCTGTGAAGTCTATGCACATCCGCTATTTCCCATTCTTCTTTTTCACCATGACCATATTGGCTACCCATTTAGGGTACTTCAATTCTCTGATAGAGCCATTTTCCAACAATTTGTCAACCTCCTCGCAGACTGCGTCATTTATTGCGGAGTTAAACTTCCGCCTAACTTGTCATACTAGGGGTAAAATGGGTTGATGTTCAACTTGTCTGTTGCTATCTCTTTCGGGATGCCCGGTATATCTGCATGGGAAAAGGCAAACAAGTCTGCATTGTTAGCTAAAAATTGATGGAATTTACCTCATTCCTGAAGTTTGTGGTCGATGTAGGATTTTTGTTGTTGTCGTCTTTGTTGAGTTGTATGGGGTCGAGATCGTCCACGGTCGACCCTGTGACCTCTACGATTTTCGGGTCCCTGATAACATCTTTTCCTTCGTCATCACCTGGCCTCGACCCTGTTAATTGTTATGCAACCTCTGCTTTGCCTTTTAATTGCTGGGTGTATGTGCAGTCTTGGGCGATGGATATCATTCTCGGGAAGTGTGTTCTCTCCTTGGATGCTGAATACCCCCCAAGGGGTGGGAAATTTAATGACTTGATATAGGCTGAAGGGACGGCTTTAATGGCATGTATCCAAAGGCGACCTATGATGGCGTTGTACGCCATATCTTGGTCCATAATGTGGATCGTGGTCTCCAAGGTGACTCTACCAGCCAGGATGGGTAGCGTGATTTCTCTATTTGTCCCGTTAGTGTGATGCAACTTGGCACTATCCTAACCTCAAGCTTCATTTGTGCGAGAACTCAAGGGTGGACAATGCACGCACTGCTCCATCATCGGCCATAATACGTTTTATGTCAGTATCTAATATGCATAAAGTAATAACAAAGGCGTCATAATAAGGAAAGACTAAAGCGTGGGTATCCAACTTATCGAAGATGATACTCATTTCGAGTTCGTCATACCGTTCATGAGTAATTGACCGTTTTAGCTTGTGGGTGGTCGTGAATTTTATGTTGTTGATTGACGTGTCGTTGCCTCTTCCGATGATCATTTGGATGGTTCGAGTTGGGGAGGGTGATTTTGGTGGACCCTGATGCTATTCGTGTCCTTGAGCGAAGTTTGTCCTTCCTCCATCTCTCAAAAGTTCCTTCAGATGTCCTTGGTGAAGCATGTTCACAACCTCTTGCCTAAGAGCAATGTAGTTCTCGGTTTTGTAGCCCCGTTCCTAATGGAACTCACAGAGGGTGTTTGACATTATGATGTTTGGGTCGGACTTCATCTTCTGCGCCATTTCACTTTTGGGTCGAGCTTCTCCAGGGTGTAGACTATCTCTGAGGGAGAAACACAAAAACTATGAGCAGATAAAAGTGAAGGCATACCTCTTTCACTTCGATGAGTCCCTGTTGGCGGCCTAGATGGGCCGTCACCATGACGGGGAGGTGGTATGACAGCGACTCTAACATAGGGTTGATGTCTTTCACAGTTGGGTCACGGGCTTGCATGGTCCCTTATGTTGTCGTTTCTTTGGTCTTTCCTGGGCTCCATTTGGACTGAGGTTAGTCGTTAAGTTGGCCCGTTGAGGTCATCCTCGTCAGCTCGCACTTCGGCGCAGTAAGAACTGTGTATCTCGTCCCAAGTGGTTGGGGGATATTTCATGAGTCGGCTTAACAATTTTCTGGTCGCCCTCAAACCGTTCTTGTTTAACCTGTTCTGGAAAGCTACTACTGTCATTCCTTCTAATACATTTGGTAAGGTCATCATCACTCGGTTAAATCAGGTGAGGAAATCTCTTGGTCCTTCACCAGGTGATTGTTTAATGGCAAATATGTCATTCACCCTCACCTCTGCTTTCTTAGCCCCGGCATGGGCAGTCATAAACTTGTTGGCCATTTCTTCGAATGTTTCAATTAAGCATGCAGGCAGCTGTGAATACCAAGTTAGTGCTCCCCCGGTTAGGGTTTCACCAAACTTCATCAGCAATATGGAAGACACTTGTTCTTTAGCGAGGTTGTTGCCTTTTATTGCGGTCACATAGTGGGTCACATGATCCTCAGATTCGGTCATGCCGTCATATATTTTCAAGTAAGGTGGCATTTTGAAAATTTTAGGTATGGTGTGCGGTGCAGTTTCGTCACTGTATGGTTGCTCAACGAACCGACCAGCGTCCCTTTTTAGTAAGAGTTTTGGGGCGTCGGGCATCTTGTCTACCCTTTCTGGATGTTCTTTCATTTGGTCACAGAGCATTTTGTTCTCATTCTCCATTTTCTCCATCTTTCTCAAAATGGTCGTGAGGGTATCGTTACCTGCACCACTAACGTTGTGAGTAATATCTGTTACAAGAGGAGGGACATGTTGCTCATCTGTCACTAGTGCGATGCAGACTTTCGCCGTTTCTCTGTTCATCTTTTGGGCGAGCTTGTCGAGAATGCTGGTCAATGTGTTTCTCAACCACGCCTCGAGTAGCTTTTTCACTGCTGGTGGTGCCTCTTCCGTTGTGGATGTAGAGTCCCCTTTACCGTGTAAGGTTGTGATGCTGCCATGAGGAGGGGGCGAGCTATTTCACCTAGGTGATGTATTTGGTGTTACGTCCTCACCCTCCATTTCATCGACTTCGTTGATGGTATTAAGGAGATTAGCGGTAAGGTCGGCGATCGCTTTCCTCTTTTCCTCTCCATTACCTGCCATGTTAGATTTTTGTGCACAAGGAAATGTTGTGTTTTCTGCAGTTTTTTTTGTTATAGATCTAGAGGAAACTAAAATTTTAACTAGAAAATCCTCACAGACGGCCCCAAAGTGTATGACCAAAAAGTATAAAACTTTTTGTTAAACTAATTAAGTAAAAAGATAAGGGGCTAATCCTAGTCTAAGATAATAACCTTGGATCTAAAATAGGTTTATGCGACTAATGTGGGACCATGTTAAAATCAATTTAATGAAATACACATTAAATGTTACAATCACTAATGGAATGAGGATAATGTTAAGCAATAAATACAATAAATGATAAAAATGTAAATAAGGAGGAATATTCACCCAATGTTGAATGAGGTGAATGATTCCTTCCTATGACAATGATGGATGATAAGAATATAAGAGAATATTGGGCACTTTCTTGGATTGGGTGAAAACGACAATGGATAATCTTAAAAAGATCGAATCTCTTCAGAAAGTTGTTCTTTGTATTTATCTAGAGAGCTTATTTTTCAAAAGTGTTCTTATCATATATAATATTACATGCCTTTTGCCTTATCTCTCCTACTATTTATATAGGATATTCCACCCTAAAAGGTAAAAACAGAGGGAATATTCAATAGAATATCCCTTTGAAGGTTCCAAAGTTATTGTATGCGGTGAAATCAAAGGACTTAATTTCTTGCTATCAAGCCACTTCGGAAGAATACCTCGAGACCCCGAGGATGTGGAGTTGTGACCGAGTCCCCTCCCTCTGGGCTCGTCGAGGCTCGACTCAAAGAAGACAAAGGTCGAGGTTAGAGCAAAAGGGAATTCCCAAGACACACGACTAAGTCTGACAAAGCCGGCCTATCTAAAGCCTATGCCAAAGCGTCACGTCTAGCCATCACATCTCCATATTTTACAATTAATGCATGTTGTATTATAACCAGATTCCCCTCCTATATAAGGGGAACCCACGCTACTTGTAAAAGGGTTGATGTTGCTCTAACTATTCCTCCACAAGATCAATAATATCTCTCTCTCTTTCTTCTCTCTAAGTTGCTCGTCCTTACTAGCTCGAGACTACTCTTAGCGTTATTAGTTTCATATTTGTTCTTCATTTATTGCTTGGTATCGGCCATAAAGAGCCTTGTTTAATCATATCTTAACTGTTGTCCCATTCCCGACTGCCCCCGTTAGCTGGATATCGGCCCCGAGGCTTCTTCATCGACCAACCCGAGGCTCGGGCGGCAAGCCCCAAGGTTTGATTACTGCCCCGTTTTAGCTTGTATCTCTTCATTAAACTTCCTACTCTTAGCATCTACTGCTCTAACAACTAGCATAAAAATAGATCCCGTATTTTTAGAATCTCATTTACAAATTTAATTGTTGTTACTATTTTCACGATAAACAGTTTGGCGCACACCGTGAGGCTAAAAATAATAGTGATTATTTTCTTGCTGGTTTCATTGCACAAACGCAAGTGAAAGAATAGTGATTATTTTCTTGCTGGTTTCATTGCACAAACGCAAGTTATCTTTCACACTTTTTCTTGTCCAAGATCTTTTGATTTCAGGTCAAAATGCCTGGCTCGGTAGATGGGGGTTAAGAAAGACTACCTCGAAAATCAAGGAGAAAATGGTATAGTTGTTCCAGTCGTTGGCGCGCCACCGCAGAACCCCGATAACGCACTTGGACCGATTCCAACAGATGCGGGTTCGCAAGACACGCAGCGCATCGACGAAATGTCGCGCACCAACGGAAGCATATAACATGGCGGCCAACAGGAAGCCCAAAATACCCCAACCCGGGAAGAATATCAAGTTAGTCTTCATGTTATTTTTGAAATGTTGCAGGCACAACAGTTGGCCATCGCTCGGTTACAAAGCCATCCGAAGACTCCCTGCACAGCAGCGTCGAAAATAGTTCCCCCCGCTGATCAAGTACCCGAGAGATCAAGCAATAACGGATCGGTAGCCGACCTTGCCATAACAAAGATGTTTGGGGATCTCTCCAAAATGATCAAATCAGGTTCGTGGAAGTTCGTGCAATGGCCGTTCCCGAAGAAGCGGCCCCGGAACCCATTTCAAAGAAGCTCAAAATTCCATAACTCCCTAGGTACAACTGGACCTCAAATACCAATGAACACATCACTGCCTATACATGCGCGGAAAAAGGCAACGACCCAAATGATGATGAGATCGAGCCCGTCTTATTGAAGATGTTCGGGCAAACATTCTCGAAAGGAACCATGATGTGGCGTCATAACCTAGCATCTGACCCCATAAACTCACTTACCATTCCAGCAGATTCCTCCATAAAGGCACACGCTGGTGTCGTCGAAGCAACGACAAGAAAGCCCGACACATCCAGGGTTGAGCAAACGGAGAATGAAATGCTACGGGAAATCGCACCTCATTACCTGATGGAACGAACGGGATTACCCCTGGTATCGGATGACTGGGCAACACAAGCCTTCACTCAAAGCCTAAACAAACCAAGCCCGACGATTTCAGGGCAGTTCAAACAAAACTTGATCAGGTACCCAACCAAGATCTGGCTGGATGCCCGTACCCGGCATCAATCGGAAATCAGAGTCGAAAATGACCATCTGGGAGCCTCATCGGGCTCAACATACTCAAACAGGCTCCTGGCAAAGAAACCAATGCCAAATAAAGGGAGGTACCGCCCGTGCGCCGCATTCAGGAGGAACGCCCCAAGATGCAATCTACCTCACAACGATCAGAGAATGGCCTGAGGACAATATCCTCGAGGAATCGTTAGCAAAGCCAGATTCGACGAGGACGCATGGTCGGCCTCACCCATCAGAGTATAATTTCCACATCGCTATACTAAACATCGTATTACCCGTAGGCGAAACGAGGGACGTCAAATGGCTCGGACCAATTTGGTCGAATTCCTCTCAAAGGAATCACAGCCTGGCACGGGAACTATATAGAAAGTGCGGCTGTGGGTTAGAAGATAGCCACCAGCTCCGAAGGAAAGACGCCAAGCCGCTCGACAAAAATTACCACCGAAAACTGACGAGCGACCGAGTTCAAGTTCAGTCCCCAGTATGGAAGGCGGCCAGGAGGAACGAAGCAAACGGGCTGCAGCACATTACCATGATAATGGAGGAGCGACGACCCTTTCAAGAACTTGTAAAAGGGAGAGCAAAATTTCTTGTCATCGGAGAAAGGCAAATCTGGGGATATACCCCCAAGGACGCCCTTACATTCAGCAAAGAGGGTAACGAGACCTCGTCTAGACCTCACAATGACGCACAGGTAACCTTCTTCCTCACTCGATCCATATTAAATAAAACATGCGCACATAAGTGCAGGTGGCTCGATTAGCGCTGTTGGACCGAGGATGACGGGGCAGCTCAGACCGCCGGGTCAAAACACAACCACCTATCGAATCTTTGACAGATTCCAAATGATGATCGCTACGACAAGGAGAAAGACCACTCTCTTAGTATAGCATGACTGGCCCAGACCGGAACGCCGAGTTCCATATTATCAAAGGAGGGCAAGGCATAGATGCCTTATTCAGACGACCATGGGCGCATTGCCCGAAGACAGGGTCGCCCCCATTTCGCCAAAAGGATGAAATTCCACGCAAGGGATGGAACTAAAACCGTCGGCAGGAAACAATACACGACAAAAGGAAATTCCGCATCACATGATGCATCGCCGACACCAATATCTCTACTCTCGAAAGAGTCAAAGGGTAAGCGAACCACATCTTCGGCCAAGCACGATTAAACACAGCGGAGGGCTATACTAGAGTCCACACCCAGAAATAACAGGAATATACCAAACCTCAGAACATCGCCTACACATCCCGCGGTAAAGAAAAACTACCTCCCTCCTTCGTTATTTTTCACTAACCTGTATGAAGACACTCGGCCAAGGCGTTCGGAAGTTCTAACTCTACCCGGAGACCTCAAGGCCTTAACAGAACCTGTCGCGCTCTTTCCCCTCGACCGGACTTCCGCCCCGGAGAGGGTCTCGCCAGCAAGGTTCTTAGAGGAGCAATGTACCCTCTGAGGAGGATCTGACAAGATAACAGGCCTTCTTCTGCAATCAAACGATGATGGACACCCCCCCCTGAAGGCACCGTCCGTTAAGAAGGGCCAGGGAACGACAGACTGAGTTTCAATAGGGAATCATGTACCAGACCAAATGGTCCAATGAGCCGTGCCCGCGTGGCCGAGCTCACAACAATGAAACGATATGTATTTACACCAAGTAATAAAAGAATATCTTTCAGCATCTCATACTCCAAAAAGGAAATTTCAGCATACCCTCGGTAGGGATCCCTCCACCAAATGCGTCCCGAAATACTCGGAGACTTAGCGTGAAAACTTTGGCACCCGCACGACCCCAAGGTCGGAACTCCGGGCTCATGAAGCCCCAACAAGGCAACTCCGAGCTCACGAATAACAGCCTTCGAGCCTAAACAAACTCGATGACTCGGAGACTGTCGTCAATCACCATATACTGGAAAACCCGAAACTGTAAGACCCCGAGCAGGCAGACTTGGTATAACCAGATCTATTCTACATAACAACAAAAACTGTAAGACCTCAACAGGCATAAGAAACCGTAAGACCTCAACAGGCATGACTAATTGTAAGACCTCAACAGGCATGACAAACTATAAGACCTCAACAGGCATAACAAACTGTAAGACCTCAACATGCATGAAAATTTTTTGTAAGTCCTTACTACAGGCATAAAACTCAATCCCGAAGTTTAGGCCATACGTCGCATTTGTAAGAATCCCGAAAGGGCATACCCTCGGTGTAGATGCCTAAGCTATCACTCGGGATCAAAAATGGCTCCAGCCAAACACATATGACTACGGTCAAAATGGCTGCACCAGCCAAATTAACACGACTCAGGGACACCTGACTGTCGCTAACAAAATTGCAGGCCATTATTTCGAATATACTTCGAAAAGAATCGGTTAAACAGGCTTCTCTCAATAGGCAAACGAGCTTCGACCATGTCAGCTCCAAATCACAAGGCTTCGAGCTACTCAGCCTACGAGCTAAGAACCTTCTAAGGTGCTCGAATATCGCCGCTAACGACTTGAAATCGAGGTTCTTCCCGAACCGACGACGGGTTAGGCAAAATCATTTCAAAAAGACCTTAATGACAGGAAAACAAAGCCTACAAAATGCCCACATGCAAAAGCGTAAGAGCCATTATCGCCAGCCAAACGAGCCTTCTGGCCGCACACTAAAAGGTTTCAAAGACCAAACAGCGTAAGAGCCACTATCGCCAGCTCGAAAATTGAAAACTTGAGGATTAAAATGAGCTCGAGTCACCTGATTCGGAGACCGGATCCAAAATAGTTAACTACACATGCCTAAGGGCATAGCGTAAGTGCCATTGTCGCCAACCAAACAAGCCTCCGGGCCACACACTTAAAAGGTCACTTCGACCCGGAGCGTAAGAGCCATCGTCATCCGCCCATGCAGGCACGAAAAAACTTGAGGGTCAATTAAAGCTCGGGTCGCAACGCGACTCAGAGACTAGATCCAAAATAGTTAAAACACAAATGCCCAAGGGCAAGGAAAAAGAACAATCAGCATCCCCCCATGCAGGCACAAGAGATTGAAGGTCAGGTAAGCTCGAGTCAAGGCCTGACTCGGAGACTAGGCCTAAATAGTCGGAAAAACACAAAGGCCCTAACACCTACTCGCGTTAAAAATCACACTTAAGAGCCTCCGAGCCTACCTAATTAGCTCCGGACCCACGGCACCCCCCGCCAAACACTTAAACCAGCCCGCCTGGTCGAAAGCAATGCAGAAAGATATATAGAAGAGATAAAGCTTCAAGTTTCCTCTTATTTACATACGCAAAAGGCACACTCTCCATCTACAAACATGCTCTACAAATATCGAATGCAAAATGGAAAAGCGGCAAAACCTCCGCTCCGCTCCAAAAGGCTACAGCCTGCCAGCCCCAGATTCGCTCTCTGTAACGTCAGGAAGAAGTGACTGAGCATCGTGCTCGTCCGCCCTTGCTCGAGCCAACTCCTCTGAGAGAACGAAGCCCCTAGCGTTGATCTCCTCGAGTACCTCTCTTCGGGATCTGCAATGAACATATTCCTCGATCCTCTTCTCACGATTGATTGGGCCTGCTTCAACTCGGCTTGGGCATCAGCAGCGTCCTTCATATAAATCGCTATCTCCTGATCAGCCTTGGTTTGACTTAATGTTGCTTCAGCCCGAGCATCGATTATTTCATCCCTGACCTTCGAGAGATCGGACTCAAGCTTCACGATCATATCCTCTTGAACTGTAGCATTGTCATAAGCCAAGTGGAGTTGGGCCTCGAAGGCAGGAACCTTGACCAAGGCGCCCCTCTCCTCTAAAGCTTGATCCTACACCTGAGCCCTCAGTACACCGCAAGCATTCCTAATGCGGTCGGCTTCGCCCTTAAGGTACTCCAAAGCCTCCGTCTTTTTCTGCAGCTAAGATAGGCAAAAGGATTAACCTTAAGGGTCAAAAAAGAGCGAAGCGCATAGTACGAAAGGTTACCTGCTCCATCAAATAGCTCTCGTAATTCGAGCTCCGATACGCCTCATATCGCCAGTGCATCAACTCAACCTCCTTCTCCTCGTTAAGGAGCCTAAGGGACTCACCCTCATCCAGAGCTTTCCGAAGCCTGGCCCCATGATGGAACAGCTCAGACCTGAGCCTATCAAGGCCTACAAAAGAAAAACCCAATAAAGGAAGGAAAACGCGAAATACAGAAGGACTGCACGGAAAATTACCATGAAGTGAAGCCGGCGGACTCCCTCGAAGGCGGAGCACACTCCTATCGGTCCTGCCCCGTCGACCCAAAAGAACCAACCCCGGACAAAGCATATTCACTTGGAGGAACCACCGTTCCGGAGCCAAACACTTCGGGAACAGTAGGCTCGGGCGATGTCCTATCCTCAAAGACACGGGCCCGTTGAGACCCATTAAAAGTTCCATCATACTGCGGGTGCAAATCCTGTTTATCGCCATAATCCCTCAGCTCGGAGGTTGACGACTCTTTCCCCTCTCTACAGGAGCACAGCCTCGCCCCAAGGAACTACCTGAGACCTGCAACAACAAAGCCGGTACAAAGGAAAGATGGAATTGTCATCTCAAATATACGAAGAAGCAGCGTATGTGCATACCCTGGTATTTCGCTTCCCATCTGTCACAGGACATAGCTCGCCACCTACACTCATCGCAAGTCGAATGGGTCGCCAACTTCCAGACCCAGCCGGGCAGATCGAGAACATCGCCTGGCATCCATGAAGTTGCTACAAAAAAGGAAGGAGACACAATTACTCAGCTGGTTTTTGCTATAAGCAAATCCAAGGGAGCATGAGACACTCCACTCACGCGCGTAATTCCATCCCTCGAGAAATGGCATGAGCTCCACGGGGATAATGTCAGCCTCGAGAAATGACACTGCATTCTTGATCCCCATCTTCCTCATCATCGACAACAAAGGGCGTGGACGAACGTCACCGTAAGGTTAACAGGCCTCAGTGATGAAAGGGTTGGTACAACCTGACGAGGTGGCTAAGCATGAATTCAAGCCCAGCCTTCTCCACGAAGAACCTCATCATCAGCACCACTCGCCAGAACGACGGATGTATCTGCGCCAAAGTAACCCGATACTTCAAAAAGAAATCAAGCATGACCCTATCAAGGGGGCCAAATGCGAAAGTATACAGGTATACGTTGAAGAATCCATCAGCAGAGTCCATAATACTCTCATTCGGGCAAAGCACCTCTAGCATTATCCCCTCGCTCCATCCGTAGTATCTCCTCACCATCTCCAGATGTTCCTCTCTTATCAAAGACACAGTCTTCAGAGTGAACTCCCACGGATCCTGAACGCTGCGAGTGGAACTCTCCCCTCCCTGCCGGACCGGCCCCGAAGTAGCTACCATGACTATGGTAGAATTGACAGACTAAATCAAGGACGTGCGCTAATGCTTTTTGTGCTAGGAGAGACGAAGGACTCGACGCCAAGGCAGAAGGATAGCTATTCGAAATAATGAGGTCTCCCAAAGAAGAAAAATCCACCCCACATATATGTGGGAAAAGAGCAGCAATTTGCCTATCCAGAGTAAAACCCGGGAGGCCAACAGCCTCGGTACAGATCCCGGGGTGGCACCCGACCCCAGAAGCATCCATCGATAAGAAGTTAGGCCTCAAGAAGTCAACTGTATCGTCTCCAGTCTAGAGGTAGTGCCCGACCTCAAGGATCCTCACCAAAAGAGAAGTTAGGCTTCGAAAAGCCTTCAACACCATCACAGAACTCGAGGCGGTACTTGATCTCATGGTTTTCCTTTCTAAAAAGAAAAGTAAGCACGCGAAGCTCCGATCATGAAGGCTCTAAGGGGCTAGAGGCCTCGCCTAAGTATAGGCAACCCCTCAACAGAAGTCTATCCACTACGTTTTAAAAGGCTATCTACATCAAGTTCAAAGCAGACCCCCGGGCACCCGAAGCTGACCTTCGCTCAGGATACCGCTCTCGAAAGCTCCAAAACTCAGCGTACTATCTCCATGCAACTCGAAGGTCCCGACAGCCGGAGTCTATCAGATCAATTCAGGCTTGGTCCGAGGTACGACGATGGGCTCAAAAAAGAGCCATGTCAATCGGCAGAGGATTAGAAAGAACGCTCGCATCCGAGTTAGATATCAGCGGTCAACAACAAAGGAAAACATTCAAAGGCCTCGAAGGGCACGAGAACATACAATAATAGGGTGAGAATCGAAAACAGAAATCAAGGAAGTATCTTCATATTTATAAATATCCATGTACAACAGTCCTCGAGGGGTCCTTACATACAATTACAAAAGCCTATAGAGGTTCTCCACAGAAAAACAGAGGAATGGAAGGATGTACATGTGATGAAACTAGAGAACCCGGTCCATCCTTGAAGGTCCATCTCCGGTATCAGTATCCTCGAGCGCTGCCCCCTCGAGCTCGCATCCTCGAGGGCGATTCCTTCGACCGCCATCTCCTCTAGGTTCCCAGCTCAATCCCATGGAGGGTCCCCACCGAGGGAAAAGATGAAGAAGAGGAAAAAGAGGGGATGCAAAGGAGACAGAGAAAAGAGACATGGTCCGCCAAAGCCAAAGGTTGAAGGTTCGGCGGGCCCCAATCTCGACAGCCGGTAGTGCCATTTTATCCTTTGGGAAAGGAAAAACCCAAGAGATGAAGTGCCATACCAGGCCTAGGTAGGAGAGTGAGCAGCAGTGCATAGTCCGAATGACTGTCTACAAAAGGGGAGAACCGATTCCCCGTCTATCATCGTCTCAGGCCAACAACAACAGCAACAGCGGACGTGACAACAACCACAGCAGCAACAGGACGGCATGGCTATGCTCAACAAAAGGAAGCTCCGGCAGGAGGCCACAACACAACTTACGGGATCTCTACCGAACGGCCTTGAGGGCATGAGCTCCAAACATAATGTTCAAGGATAGAGGAAGATGATAAGAAGAAATGGGCAAATGAGCCAACGAAGGTATTTGGATTGAAAAAATAACGCCAAAGCAAACCCATTTATAGGGGTGATGACATGGTCATCGAAGCTTTGGAAGATTGATCGGCGGACGCAATTACTGCGTTCTTGAAGAATCGAACCGACGGCGGAGCATTCATCTTGGAGAATAGGAATCGACAGTGCATTGAATGATGTCAAATACACAAGTTCATGGGACACCCCGGTTGCCACAAAAGCTTGCGCCATAGGTTGCATCATTGGTATGACGTTACCGTAAGAAGCTCGTGGAGTCAGGTGTCAGAATCATTTCCCATTGCTTCGTTCTGGGAAATGCGAAGACTATCTGTATGCGGAGAAATCAAAAGACTTAATTTCTTGCTATCAAACCACTTCGAAAGAATACCTCGAGACCCCGAGGACGTGGAGTTGCGACCGAGTCCCCTCCCTCAGGGCTCATCGAGGCCCGGCTCAAAGAAGACAAAGGTCAAGGCTAGAGCAAAAGGGGATGTTCCCAAGATACATGGCTAAGTCTGACAGAGCCGGACTATCCAGAGCCTATGCCGAAGCGTCACGTCTAGCCATCCCATCTCCATATTTTACAATTAATGCATGTTGTATTATAACCGGATTCTCTTCCTATATAAGGGGAACCCATGCTACTTGTAAAAGGGATGATGTTGCTTCAACTATTCCTCAACAAGATCAATAATATCTCTCTCTCTCTTTCTTCTCTCTAACTTGCTCGTCCTTACTAGCTCGAGGCTACTCTTAGCGTTATTAATTTCATACTTGTTCTTCATTTATTGCTTGGTATCGGCCATAAAGAGCCTTGTTTAATCATATATTAACTGTTATCCCATTCCCAACTACCCCCGCTAGCTCGAGATCGAGCTGGATATCGGCCCCGAGGCTTCTTCATCGACCAACCCGAGGCTCGGGCGGTAAGACCCTGGGTTTGATTACTTCCCCGTTTTAGCTTGTATCTCTTCATTAAACTTCATACTCTTAGCATCTATTGCTCTAATAACTAGCATAAAAATAGATCACTTATTTTTAGAATCTCATTTACAAATTTAATTGTTGTTACCATTTTCACGGAAAACAGCTATACTAGCCATTACTTATGTCCATGTTGCTCGACATCGGCCTTGATGAACCACTCAGCGGCTTGTTCTCTTGACCACTGATCGACCTCGGCCAAATTGTCCATATTGATTTGCAGGTCACTCATGACGATCATCTCCGCATGTCAAATTTCTCCGGTTCGATTTTGACCCATATAATGTCCGGTTGGTTTAACTAGTAAGAATTTATCAATTATAGGACGGTTTTAATTTTTAAAAGGGCAACAATATTAGGTACGATGGGGAAGAAAGACCACAATTATTCGATTAGCTGGACATGAGATGAATATGTTACTGTGCTACCAAAAATAATTTACTAATTAAAGACTTCATAATTATTCCCAACTGTTGCAATGACACCTTCCACTCTTTCATGTTTAAATAAAGGAGATGCACAATAGAAGCAGAGTCATAACAAAGGCTTGCAAAATATCTAAAAAGACAAGCGGGGACACAGGGTTAGCAAGAGTAATCCTTCGGTGGTGAAGCTAATAATTTTGTTTAAGAATATTTAAAGATTAATTTTTATATACAATATGTATTTAAGCTAGTAAATTATATAATATACAATATGTATTTAAGCTAGTAAATACAATATTTAATTTTTATATACAATATGTATTTAAGCTAGTAAATTATATATAATTAATTTTTATATACACTATGTATTTAAGCTAGTAAATACAATATTTAATTTTTATATACAATATGTATTTAAGCTAGTAAATTATATATAATTAATTTTTATATACACTATGTATTTAAGCTAGTAAATACAATATTTTAATAGAAAATATTCAATTGATCATCCTTACGCAAATGTGATCGTCGATGGAAACGAGAGGAGCACAACACCTCATGCAGTTAGTTGACTAGTTAATAGAAGAGAAACTTTTAGAAATCACTATGTGATATAAAATTTTGAGAGGAGCACAACACCTCATGCAGTTAGTTGACTAGTTAATAGAAGAGAAACATTTAGAAATCACTGTGTGATATAAAATTTTGTGTAAGCGGCGTCGACATTTAAAGATGTGATCAAATGAATCAATTGTTGTAATGACGTCATATAAAAAATAAAAATACCACATGTGATATATACACAATTAAGTATATTATTACAATTCCACTAGACAAATTTCGTTTTTTAAGGTATTAAATTCTTGTTAAAATTAATACTAAATACTTTTTTTTTCCATATTCACTTTAAAATTATTTATTATGGCTCTAATATTTTAGGCAATTAGTGATCTAGTGGTAACTTTGGCCTTAACTAATGGTCAAGGTTTTTTTTTTTCCGGGATGATCGCGAGTTCAATATCTCGATTTTTATCCTTTTAGCAAACAATATATGGGGAATTATTTTTTCTAAAACTAACAACACACGCAACTACAAGGAATCGAACTCCTGATCTCCATAACAAAATTGCAACGCCCGACCAAGTGAGTTAGGAGCTTTTACGTTACAGTAATGCCACTTTTTTTATTTCTCTTATCTTTGCATATCAGTTAGATATTTATATACTATTTAGTAAACATTTCCGACCAAGCGGCTTGAGACAAGGTACGTCCACCCCCGGCTAGTTGTAGCTACCATTTACTATATTACTTCATATAACTATGTTTTCAGATTTTTAAAGTGTATTCGATGTATTTAAGCTACTGTATTCATGAATACAGTAGCATTTTTAGGCGTGAAACAAGGGATTACAGCTAGACAGATTTTTATATTCGGGTGTATTCGACTGTATTCATGGCGTGAAACATGGGATTATAGCTGGACAGATTATTGTATTCGACTGTATTCACGGAGTGAAACATGGGATTACACTGTTTTAAACGGAAAGTGAATCAATTAACATAGTAGACTCCTAATATAACTCAACAAACTCCATTATAACACACAAATTTTGTATTTTCAGTTATAAAAAAGATTCTCAACCAAAAAACACCCCAAAAACATAGCAATCTTCAGAGAAATTATATAATACATCTGAATACATAAATTATATTAATTAAAAAAACATATGAATACATTCATGGGATATAGCGAGATAGTGAATACAATGAAATACATAAAATGCATTGAAATACAATGAAAAAAAGACAATGAATACAATGAAATACATAGAATACAGCGAGATACATTGAAATACAATAAAAAAAAGACAATGACTACAATAAAATACAGCGAGATATATTGAAATATATTAACAGAAAATTCAAGTTGATCAGCCCTCAACTCTGTCGTCTTTGTTTAAGAACAACTCTAATGTCGTCTCATTAAAGCAGCATCAGTATCCAGTCCTCGCTCGCCGTCACCGTTGCCTTTGGTTGCCGACGATTAGCACGTAATTACCGGATTGAAGACAAAGCAAGTGATGAAGGGGAGAAGAAGAAATTTAGAAGCCGCTCCAATAGACTGCCTCTATCGACAGATTCTTCTCCATCTTCGGAGGAAAAGTCGTGTTCTCCGCCGCTTATCAAAAGTAGAAGCAACAGAAGCCGAAGTCAAGTGCCTTCATCTTCAGCCTTGATCCGATGGAGGAGAAGACATCGGGAAGTAGAGAGAGGGGGGAAAATAGATATGGGGTAAGGGATAGAAGAAATTTGAGGGGATATGAGAGAGAAAAATAATACAAAACTTATTTTATGTCTTAAGGGAAGGAGGTGACCATAAATAGATATTTGGCTATAAAAAATCAAAAGATAGCTATGGAATATAATTTTTAAAAAGATATTTATTTAAAATAAATAAGGTATCAGCCGCCTTGGAAATAACTAATCCTTAATAGAAATCAAAACGGACAATTTATTGTGAATGGACCACTAATAAAACAGCCGTTTCTGAATTTTCGGTACCACTTTTAAAGTTCAAAAGGTGTTTGTTTAGGTTACTTCTATTTCTAACTAATTTGGGATAATATGTGATCATCCAGAGGCACACACTTTTGTTGTTCATATGAATTCTCCCAACAATGACTGAAGCTTGGATGTAAAAACAGATGTTAAGATAGTAAAAATGTCCAACATGTCTAAATGGTGTGAAGTTCTTCGTTAATATTAGTTTTTTGGGATTTGATGTTTAATAAACATCATGTTGTTCTTATATATAAAAATAATAGCCGAAAAAATGTATTATATATATATATATTATATATACAAAAATTATACAAATTTTATACATTTTTTCTGTTACCAAATATAAATAATTTCTGGCGCGAGTTAAAAGTGATAATACCCCAAAATAATTTAGACTATTGAGCAAACCCACTTGTCTTTTTATCCCTTCATGTATTGGTCACATTATTCTTTTTGACAAAATCTGAGGAACACAAGATATGTTTCTTCTCTTCCACTCAACGAATTTAGTGATTCTTTTTTTCTTTTGATAAAAAAAATCTAAAATATTTGGTGTTGACTGTAGAAGAGTAGAGACCATTTGAAGTCTGGTATACTGTTAAAAGAACTGGATATAAGTCAATAGAAGGGCCCCAGGCCCAATTAAATGCCCATGGACTTTTTTTTACCCGGTCCATTAATCCAAAGGAGGGCAGGCAGGCCATGAAAGTATTGTACAGTTGCAGTGAAATTAGGTAACAGTTAACCTCCAAAAAGTTTAAACACGAAATCAATTGACTCTTCTTGCGTCAAATTTTAGTATTGATTATAATTGCACTACTGCTCTCCTTTTGGCATATTTGCCAGTTTAGAATGAATATACATTTTTAAAAATTAATATTGTTTACCCTTAAAAATTAGTAATAATTAAATTTATACGTGGTCTAAAGAATGCATGATTTAATTCAATATGAATGATCTGATAACATCAAATAATTAGATTGAGAGGAGAAACGATCAAACCAATCGCAATGGAACAATCAAGTTTGGTCTTAAGTTGAACACTGAAATCCGGCCTCGGTCAAACCCTCGATGGTCTCGATTGCAATTAAAAAAGGAGAGTAATTGAGTAACACTTTGAATAATAGCTAGAAGACAAAAATAAATTTGTATTACTTTAATATGCGTGTTAGCAGTGTGTTAGAATGAAAAAAATTCTCCCCTTTATATAGTAGAGGAATTTCAATCCTAGTACAAATCTAAATAAGGTAAAAATCTTCTTTTTCCGGTAAATGCCGATCTGTAGTTAATATCAGACGGGATTTGCGCGTAATATCCGGCTGAGGATGCATATCACAACCGTTTACTTTTTTCTGTGGTCTCAAAACGGTACTTGGCCCAGATCCGTTGTTTAGCCGTAACCGATCCCAAATACATCGTTCATCTCTCCCCACATCTGACACGTGCATCTTTCGACTTCGCTTGAAGTTGCATTGCATCGTGCTTCCCTCTCGTTTCTTTATTAGGGAATCAAGGATAACTTTATTACCAATTTTACCCGTACAGAAAGAGAAAGAAAGTGTGTTAAAGCTTGGGGCGTGGGTGCATTATGTCAAATTCTACATGCGCCTTTGCTTGCCTTTCTCAAAATTTATTGGAAAATCTATGCAGTATGGCAACTAGAAATATCAGTTAACTCCATATACAATTAAAATACTTATTTTATTTTGTATACCTTCTTTATAAATTTATTTTACCCTATAACCCTAAGAGTTAACGCAAATAGCCACCCACATAATCTTTTAAACTATAAATAGCCGGCAGATATATAATATATATGTATAACTGTATATAATAAATGCATAATCTATGTATACATACTAGAAGAAGTAAACATTTAATTTGAACGGCTATTTGTTTAACAACGGATCTTTACACAAATAGCCGACCAAATTTGTTTTTTTTATAGCCAGTATATACTGATCATACACATGTTGTACATAAATTATATATGTATTATATATATGCCGGCTACTTTTAATTTAAACAGTTGGATAGAAAGCTATTTAAGTTAATGGCTGTTTGGGTTAATTGTTCATTTCTTACTTCACCTTTGTGAGGGAGAAATTCAAAAATAGCCAGATTTACAACTAATTGTTAAACAATAGCCCAGTTTCAAAAGTAATCGAAATTTAGCCATTTTTCATGTAAAGATAAATCTGAACGAAAATACTGTTTAAAACCCGGAGAGAGTTCTAAGATAAGTATGCTGGAACTCCAGCATAATATGATGGAGTTCCAGCATAAGTACACTAGAACTCCAGCACAATATACTGGAGTTCCAGCAAGTATATTTGTCCAGCATAATATACTGGAGACTAGAGCACCGGTGCTCCAAACTCCAGTATATTATACTAGAGCCAGCATAGTATACCGGTCCAGCATAATATGCTAGAGTTCATACACAGGTACACCGAACTCCAGTATATTATGCTGGACCGGTCTCTGTTGCAGCAAAATAGTGACTATTATTTATTGAATTGGTAAACGCTGAATATTTTTAAATAACCAGTCTGAAAACTGGCTATACCGTGCTATTTTTACCCTTTGTGAAGATTGAAAGGCCCTATTATCCCCATTAGCAAGCCCAAGGAGTCTTGGTCCGATATAGTAGAACTGTTGAAGTCCTGGACTGTGTACATTGTTTAACAAATGTCCAGAATATTCCATATTTTACTTTATATGATATTATTATATAACTATTTGAAGAGTCAAACAATTTTTTTTCTAACTATAACTTTTCAAGATACTTTTTAAATAATTATAAAAAAATTGTCGTTTATTTTATTTCTTATGTAATTTCTAATTATTTAAATTTTACTTTTGAAAGAATATTAAGAAATTGATACTGGATGAGATCGAAATCAGCTATCATTGATATTGGAACGGATGAAGTATTAACTTTGCATCCACTGCTATCATTTAGCACTGAGTATGCCGGTATGCATTCACGAGCTAATAATCAAGTATATTTACTGACTTAAAATTTTGAATTTACCTACAAAAAAGGCCATAAATATCCCTAACATATCAGAAAGAGGAATTTTCAGAAACTACTATTGTTTAGTGGTTATTAATATCATGATCCGGATTTTCCACCCTCGGGAGTCGTGATGGCGTCTACTCGTATAAGCTAGACAAGCCGCGATATAAAGAATCACAAACTCTTTCATTTTAGCCCTTTTTAACAATTTGAATTAACACGTAATCAACATTGAAATTTTACCGATGAATAAAATCAAGCGGAAGACTTAATCTGATAAAATAACCCAAGCCAGTACGACAATGCCAACATACATCTCTACCCAGAATCCGGTGTCACAATATCACGGACTGTCTATGATTACAACAACAAAATTCTGAAAAGAAAGTACAATCTGTCTCGGAAACAAGGAGAACAGAATATATAATAAGATAGAAGAGAACGTCGGGCCTGCGGATGCCTGCAGGACTACCTCAGGATCTCTAACTGGACTAAAGGCAGCCACCCAAATGCTACTGTCCAAAAGCTGCTCCGGAATCTGCACATAGTGCAGAGTGTAGCATCAGCACAACCGACCACATATGCTGGTAAGTGTCTAGCCTAACCTCGACGAAGTAGTGACGAGGCTAGGACCAGACTACCAACATAACCTGTGCAGTTATATAACATACATCGGAAAATAAAACAGGAACAACAAGTAAAGATGGGAGGGGGTTACATGCTGCGAGGGTATATCAATATCAACAGTAAATCAAGAGTAAAGGCATAAGGACAACTTAGAATTCACAGCAAAACAATAAGGAACTTGTATCCAATCTATAAACACTTGTATCATCAATTGTTGCGGCGCACAGCTCGATCCCAACGTATAACAACACTATTGTGGTGTGCAACCCGATCCATAACATTTATCACTGTTGCGGCATGCAACCCGATCCGATTATATTATTGTTGCGGCGTGCAACCCGATTCAATTATATCACTTTTGCGGCGTGCAACCCGATCCATATATAATATTGTTGCGGTGTTCAACCCGATCCAACTATATCATTATTCCGGCACGCAACCCGATCCACAGATACAATCAATAACAATCATAACAAGGGTCCTGACAAGGGATCAATAAAGAATTACACTATCCTGGCAAGGGAATCGACAGTATAAGTAACTACGTCCCAGCAAGGGAGAAACAACTATAACCAAATTTGTTCCAACATCTAACTACCTCAGCTAACACCAATACTCAGTCATAAGTAATTTCCACGAGAATAATTATAATCCTGGCTCAATACAGAGAATCATCAACTTAAGCATCCGTAGTATTATTTAAGAATACAATAAATTGCAATTTAAGACTCACGGTCATGCTCGACACCAACGTATAGATACTCGTCACCATGCCTATATGTCGTACTCAATAAGAAACAAGTAGCAAATAGGACACAACTCCTAATCCCTCAAGCTAAGGTTAGACCAAACACTTACCTAGAACTTCACGGCCAACTCAAGCTTCAAACACCGCTTTTTCCTTTTGAATTCGGCTCCAAATCAATTGTATCTAATGCTTAATTATAGATTTCCTATCATTCTTCCCAAAAAGTCAAAAAATGACCCCAGGCCCGCTTGGTCAAAACTCGAGGTTCGGACCAAAACCCGATCACCCATTCACCCACGACCCCGAATATATGATTAGTTCCAAAATTCGACCCCAAAACGAGGTCTAAATCCCAAATATACAAAAAGCCCTAACTCTACCCAAATCCCTAATTTTCTACCCTTAAGAACATGATTTAAGCCTAAAACGCTAATGGGTGTTAATGAAAATTGAAGAAAATGAGTCTAAGATTACATATCTATGAATTGGTGGTGAAATTCCCTTTCAAAAATCCCCCAATTTGGAGTTTGGAAGAAGAAGTTATGAAATTTTGGTTAAGTCTCGTTTTTGCTTCTGCTTTAAAATCACTGGACAGGCTTTCATTGCGTTTGCGATAGGCCTGTTGTGTTCGCAATATGTTAGGCCTCAGTGACCTTTGCGTTCGCAACATTGGGCTCGCATTCGCGGAGCTTTGACCCCTCGAGCCTTCACGTTCGCAGGTCAGTGGCCGCGTTCGCGTAGAATAAGTGATTATCCCCTCCCCCGAGCCCATTGCCTTACGCATTCGCGAGTGCTTGGACGCGTTCGCGAAGGGTATCCCCCCTCGGCCTCGCGTTCGCGTCTCAGGCTTCGCGTTTGCGAAGAAGAAATCTGGCACCTAGGAGATTTGCCTTACGTGTTCGCGAGTGGGACTACACAAACGTGAAGAACAAAATCCCTGGGCACTGAACAGCCAAAAACCTGCAACTTTTTATGAGTTCAAAACTTTCCGAAACTTACCCGAGCCCTCGGGGCTCCAAACCAAACATGCACACTAACTCAAAAACATCATATGAACTTATTCGTGCGATCAAATCACCAAAATAACCTCTTAAACAATGAATTTGGCATAGAAATCTAAGAAAAATCTCAAAACTTTCAAAGTAAGAATTTTCACAACTACGGGTCCGAATCATCTCAAACGACTTCCGTTTCTTACCAAATTTCACAGACTCATCTTATTTCATATATAAGACCTGTACCGGACTTCGGAACCAAAATAAGAGCCCGATACCATCAAATTCTAAATGAATTTCATTTCCAAAACTCATAGAAATTTCCAGAAAATAATTTTCTTTAAAAATTAATTTCTTGGGCTTAGGACCTCGGAATTCGATTCCGGGCATACGCCCAAGTCCCATATTTTTCCACTGACCCTCCGGGACTGTCAAATCATGGGTCCGGGTCTGTTTACCTAAAATGTTGACCATAGTCAACTAAAATGCATTTTAAGTCAAAATTTCAACATTTTCATAGATTTTCACATAGTAGCTTTCCAGCTACGCGCTTGGACTGTGCACGCAAATCGAGATGATACTAAAAGAGGTTTTTAAGGCCTCCATATGCAGAATCATCTCAACTCTCCTGGCCACATTGGCCGCAGTCTGAAAAGAAATCTCACTCCTCGTCTCCTTAACCACCTGCAATCGTATATGCTGAATAAGTCCCTTAATGAACCTCCTCACTCTCTTCCTCTCAATGGGAAGTGTAAGAAGAGCATGACGGGTCAAGTCAATAAATCTGGTCTCGTATTGAGTAACAGTCATAGAACCCTACTGGAGACGCTCAAACTGCCTCCGATAGCTCTCCCTCTGAGTGATAGGAAGAAACTTCTCTAGAAATAGCTGAGAAAACTGATCCCAAGTCAAAGCTGGTGACCCAACTAGTCTAGCCAAACAATAATCTCTCCACTAAGTCTTGGCGGATCCAGATAAATGAAAAGCAACAAAGTCGACCCCATTGGTCTCCACTATCCCCGTGTTCCTGAGAACCTCATGACAACTGTCCAAATAATCCTGGGGATCCTCAGAAGATGTACCACCAAAAGTAGTAGTGAAGAGCTTGGTGAACCTGTCCAACCTCCATAAGGCATCTGAAGATGTAGTTGATCCATCACCGATCTGAGCTACCGCTCGGCTGAAGAAGCGGTACGTGACGTCGCCATTCGTGAAAGAACAAGAGTAGAGGGTTCAATTTAGCAGTGAGAGAACAAAATCGCATGACAGAGAAGAATATATGTGAAGTTTTTCCTAACTCTATAGCCTCTAGGGGATAAATACAGACGTCTTTGTCCAATCCCTCAGACTCTACTAAGCTTGTCCGTGAATTGTGAGACCTAAGTAACATAGGGCTCTGATACCAACTTGTCATGATCCGGATTTCCCACCCTGGGAGTCGTGGTGGCGCCTACTTGTGAAAGCTAGGCAAGCCAATCATTTGCATTATTTACCTTTTCCCCATTTCAATCCTTTAACAATTAGGAACCAATATTATGTAAACAATAGAATTTAATAAGCGGAAGAGCGGAATATAACCATTTAAATATCACCAATACAAATCCTAAAATATAAACTACTCAGAACTGGTGTCACAATTTCATAGACGGTCTAGGAATACTACAAATAAGGGTTCGAAAAATAAATACAATGTTGTCTCTGAAAGACATAAATGCAACAGGATAAAAGGATAGAAGGAGACGGCAGGGCCTGCAGGACTACCTCGGATCTCCGAATGGACTGAAGGCAGCAACCCAAAGCTAAGGTTTGTATTCTCCAGCACAGGGATCTGCACATAGTGCAGAGTGTAGTATCAACACAACCGCCCCTATGTTCTGGTAAGTGCCTAGCTTAACCTCGGCGAAGTAGTGACGAGGTTAGGACCAGACTACCAAATAAACCTGTGCAGTTAAATCATATACAACGAAAAATAAAAGAAAAACTTTACAATTTAAAAACAAGAATGGGGAATCATGCTGCGGGGGAACTACAAGTAGCAACAGAAACAAACAGTTAAATATAAAGAACACCATAACACAATTATCAACAAGAATCAGAAATAACAGACAAGTACACGACATCACCCTTCGTGCTTTTACTCTCGTCCTCAACATAAAATCAATAAAATCGGCACGGTATCACCCTTCGTGCTTTTACCTCACATAATCATGGCACAGAATGATACTTCGTGCATTATCACTCATATAAAGGCATAGAATTGTACATCGTACGGCACGACATCACCCTTCGTGCATTAACACTCTCTCACAAATATCATACACGTCATCACCCTTCGTGCTTTAACACTCTCTCACAAAAATCATGCACAACATCACCCTTCATGATTTAACACTCTTCTTTACCCAAACAACAATCATAAAGCAATAAGGGCAAGAGAATCAATAAAATCGCAATAAAATCCCGGCAAGGGAAAAATAATATCAAAACAATAACATCCCGTCAAGGGAGATAACATTAAACAACAACATCCTGGCAAGGGAGAAAATATCACAATCCTCTTTTCTTTTTCACATTTACTTCACAACTCAATTCACAATTTGAGCCAATGCTCTATAATGTTCAATTGCTAATAATACTTCCACAAATCATTTTACAACTTGAGTCAACGCTCTTCAATGTTTAATTACCAATGTTACTTCCACAAACCTTGTTCAACAATAGAAATCATCACATAAGGCATGAACAATACAAAATGGAGCCACAATAATCATAGTAAGACTTACATGCATGTTTGACACCAACGTATAGATACTCGTCACCATGCCTGTTTGTCGTACTCAACAACTAGCACTTAGTAAATAGGACATAACTCCTAATTCCTCAAGCTAAGGTTAGACTAAACACTTACCTCGATGCCATGAACACAATTCAAGCCTCAACTACCGATTTACCTCTTGTTTCCACCACCAATTCGCTTGTATCTAGCCACAAGTTACTTAACTATATAAATAAATGCTAAATGAATCAGTTCTAATGCATGAAAATAAGTTTTCCAATGATTTCCCCAAAAAGTCAAAAAATTGACCCTGGCCCACATGGTCAAAACCCGAGGTTCGAACCAAAACCCGATTACCCATTCACCCACAAACTCAAATATATAATTTGTTTTGAAATCGAACCTCAAATCGAGGTCCAAATCCCCAAAATTTGAAAAACCTAAGTTCTACCCAAAAAAAATGAATTTCCCCCATGAAAACCCTTGATTTTGAGTTGAAATCATGTGAAAAGATGTTAGAGATTAATGAAAATGAGTTAGAAATGACTTACAATCGATTTGGAAGAGTACTTGTTTTTGAAAAATCGCCCAAAGGTGTTTAGGTTTTGAAAAAGTTTGAAAAATGGCTGAAAATGCGTCTAAGTTATGATTTAGCAGGTTGCAGATGTTGCAATTGTGACCAGTGTTCGTAATTGTGAACCCTTCAGAACCTGTTGGCTTCGCAATTGCAAAGATCTTGTCGCATTTGCGACACTGAAGGAATCCGGTCCACTTCGCATTTGCGAGGGACTCTTCGCAATTGCGATATCTCTTTTACGATAATTACGTCGTATTTGCGACCAAGGCAGCCCAGGCTATCTTCGCATTTGCAATGAAGATTTGCATTTGCGGTCTCGCATTTGTGAGCCAGGCTTCGCAATTGCAAAGCCTGCAGGCCTGCAACATACCAGCAATTTCCTAAGTCCAAATTTCACTCCGTAGCCTATCCAAATCTCAATCGAGCTCTCGAGGCTCCAAATCAAACATGCACACAAGTCCAAAAAACATCATACGGACTTGCTCGTGCGATCAAATCATCAAAACATCAATAACTATGAATTTAGCATCAAAATCAAAGAAAAATCCCATGAACTCTTAAGTTCAAATTTTAACCACCGAAGGTCCAATTCACGTCATTTCAAGTCCGTTTCTTACCAAAATTTACAGGCTCAACTTAAATCTCATATAAGACCTATGCCGGGATCCGGAACCAAAATACGGGCCGATACCATCAAATTCAAACATATTTCATTTCCAAAAACTCATATATATATATTCCAGAAAATAATTTTCTTTAGAAATTCATTTCTCGGGACTGGGACCTCGGAATTCGATTCCGGGCCTATGCCCAAGTCCCATATTTTCCTACGGACCCCTCGAGACCGTCAAATCACGGGTCCGGATCCGTTTACCCAAAATATTGACCGAAGTCAACCTAAATTTATTTTAAAAGCAAAATTCACCATTTTTCACAGATTTTCACATAATGGCTTTTCGGATATACGTCCGGACTGCGCACGCAAATTGAGGTGAGATAAAAAAGAGGTTTTAAGGCCTCGGAACACAGAATTTATTTCTAAACAAGTAATGACCTTTTGGGTCATCACATATTAGTATATAGAATTATTTATTAAACTAGTAAATTTATCCGCGCTTCGCGCGGTATATAGAAATATAACAATTACTTTTCCTTTGTAAAAAATCGATATCAGGATAAAATTTGCATATACATAGAGTTAATTTCTCAAATAGTCATTAAATTTGCTGATTTTACCTATCAAAATTACTTTTCTTTGTTTTAGGACAAAAAAGTCACTAACTATTCATTTGCTTTTCCAAAGTCATACACCACAATAAACTGTTAGATAATTTGTTTAAGATATATATAATTATATAGGACTTTAAAATCCAAAAAATAATCAATATAATAGGACTCATTATATTGATTTTACTTTTATGACCTACCTATTTTTTTTTACAGATGTGATTTACTTTTACACGTAGGAGATCCGTCTTTTACACATAAGAGATATAAAAGGTCATTTTCTTAAATTCAAAACTGTAAAAGGGAATGATTTACAAATAGAACCTCATTAGATGCTCCAGTTCAATTCCTTTTCAAATTTATTATATAACTGAATTATTTGTCAAGTTGACAAACCCTTGAGGTACATAATTTTTTTCGTAAGAACAATAGTGTTAAAAGAAATTAAAATAAATATTCAAATCGGTAAAAATAAAACAGTATAAGAAAAAAATATTATATTTTAATTTTATATAACTCAAACAATTATCTAATAATTTTTACGCGATTATTTTAATTTTATGTATGTATTGATATAAGTAAAATTCTCTTTTTCTATTAAAAATGACTTTTACGGTTGTGACAACCCGGCCGGTCGTCTTAAGAACTAACGCCCCGATCCCCTATTAACTGTTTTTTTCGTGTTTATTTCTGCTATTTTGATTTGCTGGAACATTCAATTTTGAGTTTCGGAGAGTTATGGGACACTTAGTCCCTAAATGAGAGCTTAAGTGTTGGAAAGTTGACCATAGTCGGAACAGTGTGAAGATGGCCTTGGAATGGAATTCCGATACCTCTGTGGGGTAATTTCGGGGTTAGGAGCGTGTTCGGATTGTGTTTTGGAGGTCCGTAGCTAATTTAGGCTTGAAATGCCGAAAGGCCGAATTTTGAAGTTTCCGGTTCGATAGTGAGATTTTGATCCGAGGGTCAGAATGCAATTTCAAAAGTTGGAGTAGCTCCGTAGTGTTGAAATGTGTGCAAAAATTTTAGGTCATTCAGACGAGGTTTGATAGACTTTTTGATCGAAAACGTATTTTTTGAGTTTTGGAATATTTAGGCTTGAATCCGTGGTTGATTCGTCGTTTTGATATTGTTTTAGGTATTTTAAGGATTGGTATAAGTTTGGACAGTGGTATTAGACTTGTTGGTGCCTTTGGTTGAGGTCCCGGGGGCTTCAGGATGATTTCGGATGGTTGATGGAAGGATTTTGGAGTTTGGAGTTGCAGCTTCAGCTGGTTTTCTGTCATAACCGCACTTGTGAGTGTGGGACCGCAGGTGCGGAGCCACAGAAGCGGCGTTTGGCATCATAGAAGTAGATATGGGAAGGTTCAGCAGGAGCCACAGAAGCGGTAAAATTTTCGCAGGAGCAGTACCGCATCTGCGAATGAGGAGTCGCAGATGCGGAATCAGGCTGAGTTAGTGATTGTTGCAGATGTGACCATTGGTCCGCAAAAGCGGGACAGCAAATGCGGTCCCAGTGCTGCAGATGTGGAAATCGCTGGACAAAAATATATAAATACTTTTCTTAGCGAAATTTAGCTATTTTTCACCTCTTTTCAAACAGGAAGAAGCTTGGGGGAGCACTTTTCAAGAGGGATTTTCAGAGGAGTTCATTGGGGTATGTAACAACCTGACTGGTCATTTTGAGCAATTTCGTCCGGTTCAACAGTTTGAGGTCATGAGTAGCTTCATATTATGTGTATCGACTTGCGTGCGCAGATCGGGCGTGAAATCGAAAAGTTTTTATGTGAAAATATGAAAAACAAAATAGTAATTTTTAGAGTTAAAATTTGGTTTTTAGTTGACTTTGCTAAACATTTTTGGTAAACAGACCCGGATCTATATTTCAACGATCCCAGAAGGTCCGCGGTAAAATATGGGACTTGGGCGTATTCTCGGAATTGAATTCCGAGATCCCTAGCCTTAGAAAATAATTTTTGGAGAAAATTGTTGTGTTGTTTTTTAAAGGAAATAAAGAAATGAATTAATGTTTGAACTCGTTGGTATCAGGACCGTATTTTGGTTCCGGAGCCTGGTACAAGTTTGTCATGATATTTAAGTCCTATCTGTAAAATTTGGTGAAAACTAGAATTGATTTGACGTGATTTGGACGTCAGGTTGAAAAGTTAGAAAATCATGAGTTTTGAGGTTAAATTCATAATTTTTGATGTTATTTTGATGATTTGATTGCACAAGCAAGTCTGCATGATATTTTTAGACTTGCGTGGATGTTTGGTTTGAGAGCCCCGAGGGCTTGGGTGAGTTTCGGATAGGTTTAAGCTATGTTGCGCTTGTTTTTGGATGTTTCATAGTCATTTCTTTAAGCAAAAATAATACAATATTGAGAAAATGAGATCCAAATTCAGTTTTGTTTGAACCATTAGATCCGTATCAAAATTTCAGAGTCATAAAAAAAAAGAATCATCAAATTTGGACATCGTATGAGGAAGTTATGCTTATTTTCGTGTCAGGAAAAATTGTTGGTTCTGGTGTGGTCGCAAATGCAAACTTTTTATCGCATTTGCGATGCCCAGTTCGAAGATGCGAGATTTTTGTGGCAAATGCGATTTCTGTCAGCCCTGTATTGTTTGTAATTGCGAGGGGTTCGCAAATGCGAACCCTGGGTCGCAAATGCGAACCCTGGGTCGCAAATGCGGCATCTAAGGCCTGTTAAGTGAGGTTTTTGACAAGATTTTCACTCATTTTTCAATTTTCTCGAACCCCAAACCTCTATGGAAGATTTTCCAAGGACCCAAACTTCTCCAAATCATTAGGTAAGTGTCTCTAATTAATTTCCAACTATATTTTGTGATTATATCTTAGATTTAACATCAAATTAACGAGAATCTAAAGAAAAATTTGGGAAAAATTGTGAAATCTTTCAAAAATGTAAAATGATGATTTAAATGACCAAATGGTATCGGAATTAGATAATTTTTGTATGGGTGAACTCATAGCGGAATGGGTGTTCGATTTTTATAAATTTTGTCGGGTTCTGAGGTGCAGGCCTAGGGAGTTGACATTTGTTGACTTTTTGCAAATTGTATAAGTTTTGTCAATTGAATTTTTTTTCTCTTGCATTATTTGATGTATTCAAATCGTTTTTGGCTAGATCGAGCGGAGGGTTGATGAATTGGTAAAGGAAAAGCTAAATTGAGTATTGAATTGCCGGATTGATGTAAGTATCTTGCCTAACCTTGTGTGGGGGACTTCCCCTTAGGAATTGAGTCTTCTATGCTAATTGTAGTCCATGCATGCGAGGTGACGAGTGTGTGCTCGGACTTATTTGTGGGAAACTTCCTTATATGTAAAGTATCCTGTTATGATTGGATTTCCTAGTTGCTTAAATTGCCTATATATGCTCCATATGACGTTGTTAGCTTTCCTCTAATTCTTACGTGTTAAATTGACCCTTAGTTGCCTTAATTGGAGTGATTACCTTCCTTATTGTTTTGATACTTCTTGATTGTGAGTTCCTCTATGACTTCCTGCAAATAGGTTACATGTCCAATTGTGGTGGTTACCAATGTAGTTATCCCGTGCTTATTATGTCTTGTTGTTTAGTTGAGGTTTCATTGTGAAGTTAATTGTTGGTACAAGTTTGGTTATAGCTGATTCCCTTGACGGGACATATTTAATTCTTACAGTTGGTTCCCCTTCCGGGACGTGTTTATTCTCGTTGTTGACTCCCTTGCCGGGATATTGTTGTTCCCTTATTATTTCCTTGCCGAGATTCTTTTGTGATTGGTGTTGATTTGTATATTGGGATCGAGTTGCACGCCGCAACAATATTATATGGACCGGGTTACACACCGCAACAATATTATATGGATCGGGTTGTACGCCACAATAATATTATATAGATCGGGTTGCACGCCGCAACAATATTATATGATTTGGATCGGGTTGCACGACGCAACAATATTATATGATTTGGATTGGGTTGCACACCGCAACAGTACTATATGATTAGGATCGGGTTGCACGCCGCAACAAGAAAGAATAAAAGTGAATATTGAATCTTATGGTGAGAATGAGAGTAAAAAACACGAAGGGTGGTACCGTGCACTTTCTGTTGCTGTGTTTATTTGTTGTTATCAATTCAAGTGTTCAAACTGTTTAAATTCCTTTATTGTTGTGATCGTTTGTGTTAGAACCTACAATGTTTTCAATACCTCACCGTATTTATGTATATATATATATATATACTCCAATACTTTAATCTTCAATAATTGTCCAATACTTCAAACTTCAATAATTGTTATAGTCATAATTCAATTAGTTTCTCAATTGTACCCCTGAAACCGTCTGAGGTTGTCTTTTACTTAAAAAGATATTTCTACTAAGTTTTAAGTTATTAATTCTCATGTTAAAGATAATAATCCCTTCAATATTGTATTTTTAAATTAAATGGGTTACTTTCTTTACTCAAATGATTTCAAAAGAAATTCATCTTTTCTCGCTAGCTTTTCCCAATTAGTTTAGAAATTGTAATTTTACTTATATTAGGTAAATAGGACTTCTTGGACATATTAAGTGCATTTTACGGACATTATGTATTGTATAGCATGTGGATTCTGTTGTTAAAAGTGAAATGGAAAAATATGGGGGCACAAGATGCCATGCGTGCGGAAGGTCCGGAAGTTAAGATTATGATATGAGAAATTGAGGATTGAGATGGTCAAAATTGTGTATTAGACATGACGTGATTGATTGAGTGGGCATCTCCTTCTTTAATTAAATATATTCTTACTTGTCTATGTTCCTGTTATGTCAGTGTTGATTTACTTGGTTATTGTTCATTACTACCCGTGTTCTCCCTTTATGGTTCTTACTATTGGTATTTTGATTTCTTTCCGTTGTTGATATTACCTCGTTATCTTTATCTCGATGTTTCATTATCATATCCTGTTCATTTTATTTGACCAGTAGGTGTTTTGACTGTTCCTCGTCACTACCCCACTGAGGTTAGTCTTGATACTTACTAGGGACCGCCGTGGTGTGCTCATACTACACTTCTGTACATTGTTTTGTAAAGATCCAAGTATTAATCGATAGTAGCTGTGCGTGTCGTCGCGGTGGAGACTCACGGTAACTTGTTGCTGCGTTCGCAGGCCTCAGAGTCACCTTCATTTGTATTTACGTTCCATTGATTCCTTCTCGTTCTGGAACCGTGTTGTATTTAATTTGTATAATTACTCTTAGAAAGGCTTATGACTTGTACCACCGGTTTTGGGAATAGTGATTTATTGAGAGTTATTTAATTTGAAGTTTGTAAATATCAATGTTATTTCTGTAAATGTTAGGCTTACCTAGTTTATAGACTAGGTGCCATCACGACTCCTTCGGAGGGATTTTGGGTCGTGACAAGTTGGTATCACAGCTCTAGGTTCATGGGTGCTACGAGTTATAAGAAGGTTTAGTAGAGTCTTGCGGATTGGTACGGAGACGTTTGTACTTATCTTCGAGAGGCTACAGAACTGTTAGGAAATTCCACTTCTTTCATTCCCTATCGTGCGATATTGTTTCAGCTGGAAGTATATGACTTATGTCCCTCTAAATCCACTCATGTATAATATTATGCTCTCAGCCTTCGCTATGCGCCAGTGGTTTGTGATGCTACAAACAGGCTACGAAGGAGTCAAGGATGCTCAGGCATTGCCTCGACGTGTTTTCCAGGCTGAAGATACAAAGGCATTGAGAGACTATTCAGTTGTTCGTATGGAGGCGTAGTGGTTTCGGCATCTGATTGATGAGTGCGAGCTTGGGAAGGTTTAATTGGTTGACTAGTCGCCGCGATTGTGGCAAGGCCACAAAGTGGGTGTTGATTGGGAATAACTACTAGTATTGGAGTACCTTGTGATTTGTGTTGTACGAGCTTTGAAGGTTAGTTTTGTGGATCATCAGACATTGTTTTCTTTGGCTTTGCGCCAAGTGCAGGAGTCCAATAGCAACATTTAGATTGCAGAGTTAGATTTATATCAGATTTGGCCTGAGGTATATGTATATGTGGTATTGGTAGGTTTCTTGAATTTGTATATGACTAAGGTCTGAGATCTTGCACAGGACGATGTTGGGACTTTGACTAGGATTACTACATATCGACTATCCGAAGAAATGGGTCAGCTTTGTGGTATTGGGTCAGCATAGCGATGAAGTAATTGGTCCTTTGAATAGAAAATCTCTACTGGCATTTGTGGCAGCACTCTTTTATTGGATCGTTTGTATGACTCGGTTAAGTTGGGGAGGTGCAGTCCTGATGGCTTAGTTGCATGCGGGCGGATCTCGAAAGGGTCTCGATGGTTCGCCAAAGGCTTGAGTTGGCTGTATGCTATAGGTGTAACGAATATGTGGTATGTTGTGACTTTCTCCTAAATAGGTATCAGAAATTAATAGAGTGTTGACCTTTTTGGCTATCATATGTGAAGGGTGTGCATTTTTGGAAGGGACCTTGAGTTTTGGTTTGCGGGTGCGTGGCTAGTAGCATGGTGATTACTAGGTTTTGAGGCTTTCAGGGTTCATGTTTTGTTACACGACCAGAAATCCTATATGGGTGCTTCAACAGAATAATAGGGTGTGATTGATATATCAGCCATTTGATTTGCGTAATTGAGTTGGGTATGGAAATTTCGGTATTCCTGAGGTTTGGGGCTAGATGCCCTCATGAATGGACTATTTCCAATTTACGGATCTTGAAGAAATATTGAGAATGCAATAATTAATAGCATGTATTATCGATAAGTTGTTGTGGATCTTTTTGAAGCATACTTACCTATTTGGAAATAATCAGGATTTGGGTTGGGGGTTATTTGAAAGCTCAATGAGAATATGTATCTTGTATCAGATCAGTTTGAGCGCTCCTGTGAGATTGTCATTATGGTTATGTTACCGGCAGAATGGATATTATTTGTGCCCCTAGCCTATGTTATATGCTACTCTTTTATGTTGTGTTAGGCGGTGAGGTTGTATGATTATTTCCCATGCATGTTGTAATTCTGTTCAGGCCTTGTGGCGATGCAGGCAAGATAGCCCTCGTGATGTTGATTTGTTCATTGAACCTTAGATGTTCTTGTTTCTTTCATGTTCTAGCACTTCTATTCATTGTTCCCACAGTTTTACTTGTGCACTCTGTTGTGCCTGATATCAATATTTATGTGATCAGTTGACCCGAGCATTTTGGCTTGATGAGTATTTGGGTGCGGGCTGCTCGCCGCAGCAGATGTTATGTGGGGTACCATTTTATTGTGTTTATTTGGTGTTGTATTTTCCCTCTATGGGACGATTTGATGAAAGACTATACTTTTGTTGTCACACATGTTGTACTTGTTAGATAATTCTTATACTTGGCTTTCCCTTATTTGTGTTGCATAATTTAGTTATTGCTAGTTTGGTGTACGAACTGTATAGTGTGAGAATCCGTGTGGTTCCATGGTGAGTTGTTAGTTGGGCTATTTGTACTGGATGAGATGAGGTTCTTAGACATGAGATTTGTACTATGGTATTGGGGGGTGAGGAGTGCTTGGATGTATGTGGTTGTTTCTGCTAAGAGTTGGGTAATGGCCCTTGGCGGGCGAAAGAGTTTCTTGACTTGTTGGCTTCATGAGAAACTATGAATATCCGCATGTTTCTTTATCATGGTCAGTGTTGTGGAGGTCTGGAACAAGGTTATATTCAATGTGAGGTGTATTACCGGCATTCAGGATATTATTTGAACATCTATGGTGGTAAGAGGTTATTGCTTCAGGCATTTGAGTTGTGTGGAATAGCATGTGATTGTATACTGGATTGGAATTTTGGCTCGATTCAGCTTGTTCAGGTTCATGTAGCGTGATGATGTGGGATTCAGGTCCTATAATGAATTTCAGACATTGAGGATTTGGTTCTGTCTTAAGGTTATGGACTAAGGATGAGGTGAGACCATCAATTAAGTTGCATTGTCAGTCCTACATAGGTTTGAGTGATGGGGAATTGCCCCGGGTGTATGTATGAGGAGCTTATGCAGTGGTTCGATGGCTTTGGAACGACTCTGGGCACGTTCGAGGACGAGCGTATGTTTATGTGGAGGAGGATGTAACGACCCGACTAGTCGTTTTGAGCAATTTCGTCCGGTTCGACAGTTTGAGGTCACGAGTAGCTTCATATTATGTGTATCGACTTGCGTGTGTAGTCTGGGCATGAAATCGGAAAGTTTTTATGTGAAAATATGAAAAATTAATTTTAGAGTTAAAATTTGGTTTTTAGTTGACTTTGATCAATATTTTTGGTAAACGGACCCGGATCTGTGTTTCAACGATCCCGGGAGGTCCGCGGTAAAATATGGGACTTGGGAGTTGATCACTGCCAACTCCACACTACTAAAAGGTATGAAGAGAGGGTCACAATAGCTTTTACCTGATATGAGGGTCAAGATCGATTTCCACAGGGAGCTAGGAATGGAGTCGTGTATCTATCTAGACTAGAGTTGTATTTGTTCCAAATGTTACTTCCATACATTTTTGGGATTTTTGATTATAAACTACTATTATCAAACTATTAATTGAAACTAGATTATGCTACGAGATAATTACTAAGTTGTATCTATCAGGAAGAAGGGCACTAGAGTCATGTCATTACCTAGGTGGCTAATTGACGGGTAGATGTTACTAAGGTTCGATTGACATAATTAGGGCTTATGCTATAACCGTTGCACAATTTTACCCACTCTCACACCTCTCGATAGAGAGAGTGATTTTGCCCAATTGACTCTCTCGAGACCAAATGGGTAGGCAAATTAGCTCAAGCAACTAGGGTTCAAGTTGGGTAATTACTCTCTCGAGGCTTAACCCTTTAATTGGGACTATCAATTCTCTTGAGTCCATCCCAATTCATTATTGGGTCAATTTTGGAGACTTAGTGATAAGTCGAGTGTCGAACCCACAGAGACTTATATCAATTACTCACTAACACAACAATATTGTTATTCAGTCAAGCTAAGTTCGAGTTCAAGAGTTTAATTATGCTAACTACAATTCTAAGTAATAACTAAATTATCAAGCAGTAGAATGATTGTTATGTATTCAATAGAGACAACTATTCCAGGGTTGTGATCGATTCACCAATCCTATTGTGTTCTAATTAACTCTCCCTTTCATATAATTCACTCATGGTTGCTAATTAATCGATAAATGCTCTCATAGCCTTCTCCTGAAGTACTATTCACCTATTCTCAATAGATTAACACCCGTATTCCTATAAAATCAATCTATTAAGAACGCATTAAGATCACGATATTTAATTAAGCATGGTGACTAGGTATATTCCTATCCTAACCACAAATTCGCTCCCCCTAAGGGTTAAGATCATGCTCTCTTCAATTCTTCTCTAATCTAAACACGGCTTTCCCAAGCATAGCATAGATAGGAAATAGAACCTAACTGTTGGCCAAACAATTAAGCAATTAAACACAAAATTGAATAAACAACCATATATTGGTGAATTATAATCAAGGTCAAGCTAATATCAAACAACAATATTCATGGCTAAATCACAACCCCAGAACAATGGGTGTTTAGCCACTCATGATGTAATCAAACAATTGCATAAGTTTTTAATAATTGAAAATACTAGAAAAGATGAAGAAATCTGAGATGTTCTTGTGTGTATTTTTTTCCAAAGTGCGTCTCTCCAGGTCTAAGCTCCGTTCAAAAAATTCCTCCAAATACCGATTTATTATGTATTTATACCAAGTACGGTTGGGCCCAGATGAAAACACCTTCTCCCGCGCGAAATAGGACTCTGGCACTGTAAATTTTGTACAGCCGCGTCGCACCATGCGCCGCACCCTATGGCGTGCTAATGGAAATTATCAGCAGCCTCAACTTTTCGCATCAAGCAGCATTTTACACTGCTGCGTCGTGCCTTGCGATGGCCCATGTAATTTTATCAGAGTGAACTTATTTTGTCTTCTTTTAACATCCGGACTTGGTACACGACCTCCGAACACGATCCCGGCTTATTGTATTGGGCTTTTACTTAGACTTCAAAGCTCCAAATCACTTGAATTCATTCCATAACACCTACATAGATCAGAATCACTCCTACAAAACATAAAACACATATTTAGTACAAAACACTAGCGATTAAAGCTCAAACTCAATTAAAGTACAGTAATTTAGAGTGTAATAAGTGACTAAAATACACACTTATAACCTATCATCAACACCCCACACTTAAACCATTGCTCGTCCTCGAGCAATCAAACTACACTTTATATAGACACAACCTTTTCAAGCAATTCTCCTAATTTATCACACCAAGAATATTTAAAATAGACTAAGCACAAGAGCGTAACATCTTAACATCAAGATTTGACTCCCAAGTACCACACATTATTCATAACTCATCCACTTACTCTAACATAGAGGTCAATGACATTACCTTTCCTTCATGAATCAAGTGCCCTCACACAACAAAAAAGAGTAGTTCCACACACTAAAATTTAAGAACAATTAGGAACTCAAGATAGAAAGAATTCACTCACTCTCAGAAATAACATTCATATGCCACAAAAGATGCACCATAGGCTTGCCCGTAGTGTATTACTCTACTAATTAAGCTCATTCATTCTAGGATCAAGTAGGACTTTATTTGGCTGTAATGTAGGCTGCGGGACAGGTATGATACATTTAGATATAAGAGTGACTATACCTCCCTAAGCACTTTAATACATACACTTTAACATTCAAAACCCCACACTTATGTCAAACCATAACTCCACCTTCACATCAATATACATTAACTCCCCACTTCTTTAAGCACAATTACATCAAGAGTCACCATTATCAAAGAATTCTTTTCACAGCAATACAACTATTTTTTTTCTTTTCAATTCATGTGGCTCTTACTTTTTTAAAACAGTGCACCTTTCTCCTTATTTCATTAGTTCCACTCAAAAGCCAAACCAACCACCCCACACTTTAACTTTTACAAAGTTCATAACAATTCAAATGCTCGTGAGAGGTGAAAAGGTTCAAATAGATGGTTAATTCAAACGAATGGGTAAGGCTTGTAATGTGGTTGCCAAAGAAATAGGATTACAGGCTCAAAGGGGTTAACTATGATACATAACAATTAGGCGGGTACGATATTTATATGGCTCAACAAAGAAACGCCTATATCACTTCTAAGATTGAACAAAACTACTATTTCGCTTTGCAAACACACGGGACAAGTTCTAGACATCAAATGCAATGCACAGAATAATACAAAACCTTACACACACATGGCACATAACTTACTCAGGATTGAACTCATCAAGACACTCTAGTCAAAGAAGTTAAGCAAAGTTAAAATCATACAATTTAAGGTACTTATACAAGAGTCAAAAATTGAACTTAAGCGTCACAACTAAAGTACTCACTATTCTCAAGGTATGACAAGGTTAAAAGAGATTGCTTCAATTCAAAACATAGCACAAGTTTTCCTATTTCTAAAAAAAATAAAAACTAACTATACCCGGTTCAAAAGAAACCATTGGAAAAGAATCGCGTCACAAAGAAAAACCAAGGAGAAATTGCTACACTACCTACAAAGAAAATCTTTTTTTTCTTTTTCTTTAGACTTAAATCCCTCAAGAAAACTACCTAGGAGATCCATCGTCGGGAAAAGTCCAATTTTCTATTTATTTATTTATTTTTCTATTTTTTAGCTACTGAAATGCTACACAATTCTACATCCTACTAATCATCTAGAGAATTCTCCCACCCCACACTTAAAAGAGTGCAGTGTCCTCAATGCACAAATAAAACAAAACAATAACAAGGGTGGACAAGAAACTCCCTGAAAGTCCAAAGGCCGAAGCAATAACGGCTTACGAGTACTCAGACTTCCCCCAGGCATAGTCCTTCGTGTGGGCACCCCACACTTAGTCCTCAACCTCTAACTTGCTTTTGCACTCATCCAATGACTTTGTCTCATATGTTTATAATCCTACAAAACAAAAACAAATACAGTAAAGATGGGTTGCCTCCCAACAAGCGCCTAATTTAATGTCGCGGCACGACGCAGAGTCTCGCCTACTCATCAGCGAGTACAACCTTGGTCTTCTCACGATTAATCATTCCTCCCCAATAATGCTTGACTCTATGACCATTCACCAAGAATTTCCTCTCACCATTTAAAGCATGTAACTAGATTTCACCATAAGGCGTGACTCTCACCACTTCAAACGGACCTGACCATCTCGATTTTAGCTTTCCAGGGAATAGTCGTAGCCTAGAATTGAATAATAATACCTGTTGGCCTGGCTCGAAGTGACGCGGCTTGATATGCTTGTCATGCCATCGTTTTGTCTTTTCTTTATATAGCTTAGCATTTTCATAAGAGTGTAGCCTGAACTCATCTAACTCATTCAGCTGCATAAGTCTTTTCTCGCCTGCGACCTCAATGTCCATGTTTAGCTTCTTAATGGCCCAGTATTCCTTGTGTTCCAATTCAACGGGTAAGTGGCATGCCTTCCCATAAACCAGCTTATAAGGAAACGCTCCAATTGGCATTTTATATGCAGTCCTATACGCCCATAAGGCATCATCCAACTTTGCAGCCCAATCCTTTCTATTCACACTCACCGTCTTTTCTAATATTTTCTTTATTTCTCTGTTTGACACCTCAGCTTGCCCATTGGTTTGAGGATTATATGCTGTAGCAACTTTATGGTGAACTCCATATTTAGCTAGAAGGTTATTCAGCAACCGATTGCAAAAATGAGTCCCCTCATCACTAATTAAGGCACATGGAGTCCCAAATCCCGAGAATATGTTCTTTTTCACAAAAGCAGCTACCACCATGGCATCATTCGTTGGCAAAGCAATTGCCTCCACCCATTTTTACATGTAGTCAACTGCTAGCAAAATGTATTTTTGTTTCCTCTGGACGGTGGAAATGGCCCCATAAAATCTATCCCCCACACATCAAAAAGCTCAACTTCTAGAATGTTATTTAAAGGCATCTCATGCCTCCTTGTGATTGTTCCCGTTCTCTGACATTGGTCACACTTCTTAACGAATGCATGGGCATCCTTGAATAAAGTTGGCCAAAAGAGACCGGATTGTAGCACCTTTGCAGCTATTTTATCTCCTCCATGATGGCCCCCATAAGGTGATGTGTGACAATCATACAACACTAATTCCACCTCTTTTTCAGGAATGCATCTCATCATCAATTGATCAGCACATTGCTTGTACAAATATGGCTCATACCAGTAGTAAAAGTTCACATCATGTAAAAGCCTCTTTCTAGCTTCATATTGGATTTCAGGAGGAAGTACCCCACTCACAAGATAATTCACATAGTCTGCGTACCATGGAGGAGGGTCTTGGGTTATAGCAAAAAGTTGCTCATCAGGAAATACTTCTTTAATTTGGCCACCCTCCTCCACATGATCGTGATTTTCCAACCTTGATAGATGGTCAGCTACTTGGTTCTCTGTCCCCTTTCGATCTCGTATTTCTACATTAAATTCATGCAGCAATAAAACTCAGCGCATCAATATAGCCTTAGATTCTTTTTTTATAAAGAAATACCTAATTGCTGCATGATCGGTATGAACTATTACTTTTGTTCCCACCAAGTATGCCCGAAATTTCTCAAAGGCCCACACAACAGCTAACAACTCCTTCTCAGTGGTGGTGTAATTTAGTTGTGCATCATCAAGAGTCTTACTCGCATAGTAGATAGAATAAAACACCTTGTCCTTCCTCTGGCCTAGCACTGCCCCAATAGCACGGTCACTCGCACCACACATAAGTTCAAATGGTAAGGACCAATCAGGTGCCACAATAATGGGAGCAGTCACCAAATTATTTTTAAGTTCTTCAAATTCCTTGAGGAAAGCATCATCAAAGTTGAAAGTTACATCTTTTTCAAGTAGCCTGCACAAAGGAGTAGCAATTTTCGAAAAATCTTTAATAAAGCGTGGATAGAAACCCGCGTGTCCCAAGAAACTCTGGACACCCTTCACCGAAATAGGTGGAGGTAATTTTTCAACCGCCTCCACCTTCTCCTTATCAACTTCAATGCCGCTCCTAGATACTCTGTGACCCAACACGATGCCTTTTTGTACCATAAAATGACACTTTTCCCAATTTAGTACCAGATTTGTTTCTTCACAATGGGCTAGCACCTTGCTCAAATTCTTCAAGCAATTATCACAAGAAGACCCATAAACTGAAAAATCATCCATAAATACTTCCACGAATTTTTCCACCATGTCGGTGAAAATAGCCATCATGCACCTCTGGAAAGTGACTGGTGCATTACAAAGACCAAACGACATTCGCTTGAAGGCAAAAGTGCCATAAGGACAAGTAAAAGTAGTCTTCTCCTGATCCTCTAGGCATATGACATTCTGATTGTATCCTGAATAACCATCAAGGAAGCAGTAATATTCATGCCCGGCTAACCTGTCTAGCATTTGGTCGATGAATGGAAGTGGGGAGTGGTCCTTGCGAGTTGCCTTGTTGAGCCTTCTATAATTAATGCAGACTCTCTATCCCGTAACAATGCGAGTAGGGATTAGCTCATTCTTCTCGTTCTCAACTACAGTCATTCCTCCCTTTTTGGGCACACATTGAACTGGGATTACCCAGTTGCTGTCAGAAATAGGAAAAATGATACCTGCATTGAACAACTTGATTACTTCCTTTTTCACCACCTCTTTCATAATTGGGTTTAATCTTCTTTGCTGCTCCACACTGGGGAGGTGTCCGTCCTTTAAAAAGATTTTATGCATGCAAAACGATGGACCAATACCCTTAATGTCAGCTATAGTCCACCCAATGGCCTTTTTATGCTCACGGAGTACTCTGAGCAATTTTTCTTCTTGAGTGTTGGTCAAGCTGGACGAAATAATCACGGGCAATATCTCAGAGTTCCCCAAATAAGCATAGCGCAAATGCGCTGGAAGTGGCTTGAGTTCTAGCTTCGGAGCTTCTTCAATAGATGGCCTGGGAAAGGTCAGAGTAACATGCCTATCCAACTCTTCAAATTTTCTAAACCCATGTACATAACTGCAGGACATATCCAGTACTGCCTTCTTGATACTCTGTGACCCAACACGATGCCTTCTTGTACCATAAAATGGCACTTTTCCCAATTCAATACAAGATTTGTTTCTTCACAACGGGCTAGCACCTTGCTCAAATTCCTCAAGCAATCATCATAAGAAGACCCAAAAACTGAAAAATCATCCATAAACACTTCCACGAATTTTTCCACCATGTCGGTGAAAATAGCCATCATGCACCTCTGAAAAGTGGCTGGTGCATTACAAATATCAAACGGCATTCGCTTGAAGGAAAAAGTGCCATAAGGACAAGCAAAAGTAGTCTTCTCCTGATCCTCTGGGCATATGACAATCTGATTATATCCTGAATAACCATCAAGGAAGCAGTAATATTCATGCTCGGCTAACCTGTCTAGCATTTGGTCGATAAATGGAAGTGGGAAGTGGTCCTTGCGAGTTGCCTTGTTGAGCCTTCTATAATCAATGCAGACTCTCCATCCCGTAATAATGCGATTAGGGATTAGCTCATTCTTCTCGTTCTCAACTACAATCATTCCTCCCTTTTTGGGTACACATTGAACTGGACTTACCCAGTTGCTGTCAAAAATAGAAAAAATGATACCTGCATCGAGCAACTTTATTACTTCCTTTTTCACCACCTCTTTCATAATGGGGTTTAATCTTATTTGCTGCTCCACACTGGGGTGGTGTTCGTCCTCTAAAAGATTTTATGCATGCAAAACGATGGACTAATACCCTTGATGCCAGCTATAGTCCACCCAATGGCCTTTTTATGCTCACGGAGTACTCTAAGTAATTTTTCTTCTTGAGTGCTAGTCAAGCTAGACGAAATAATCACGGGCAATGTCTCAGAGTTCCCCGAATAAGCATAGCGTAGATGCGCTGGAAGTGGCTTGAGTTCTAACTTCGGAGCTTCTTCAATAGATGGCCTGGGAAAGGTCAGAGTAACAGGCCTATCCAACTCTTCAAATTTTCTAAACCCATGTACATAATTGCAGGACATATCCAATACTTGCTCAATTTCTCCTATAATTTCATCTTCACTATTCTACATCCCCAATCAATACTCGTTCAACAGGATCTACAGGGTTCATATAGGGCACTAACGATGTGGCATCACTCTCCACCACAGAGATCATGGATAACTCTTCATAGTGGGCTGGTAACTTGAGTGCTCTATAAACATTGAAGACCTCCACTCGATCACCCACTCTCATTGTCATCTTTCCTTCGCAAACATCAATAATAGCTCGGCCCATGGCTAGGAATGGACGCCCCAAAATAAATGGGACTTCCTTATGGGGCTCGTAGTCCAGGATAATGAAATCAGTAGGGAATATGAAAGAACCCACTTGAACTAACACATATTCAATCACTCCCTCGTGATGAGCAAGGGAGAGATCGACTAATTGTAAGATAACTGTTGTTGGGCATGGCTCACCCAACAACTATCTGAACACAGATAGCGGAATCAAGTTGATGCTCGCTCCAAGATCACATAAAGCTCGCCCAACAACATGTTTACCAATCGAGATTTAGATAGTAAAACTACCTGGATCCTTCAATTTCTGAGGTAACTTGTCCTAAATTCTTGAACTGCACTCCTCAGTGAGTGCCACAGTCTCGAACTTGGTTAGCCTCCTTTTATTTGCCATAATGTCCTTGATGTACTTTGCATATTTGGGTACTTCTTGTAAGATGTCAACCAATGGAATATTAATGTACACATGCTTCAAGATATCAAGAAACTTTTTATATGCGGCATTATCTCTTAATTTCTGCAATCTTTGAGGGAATGGAGGTAGTGGCCTTGCAACCAATTGTGGGGGTTGCTCAACCACCGCCTCTCCAGCTGGCTTCTTTGGCTCCTTAGCTTTTTCTTATATTGATTCAATAGTGGCTGGCCTCTCATCAAAAGTCATTTGTTTTCTTTTTTTTCGACTGAACCTATTCTAATTGTCTCCCATTCCTCAATGACACGACATTAAGGGATGCCTTAGGATTTGCTTCAATGTCACTTAGAAGAGCTCCAGCTGGTCTAGTGTTTTGAGCACTGGCAAGCTGTCCCATTTGCCGCTCCAAATTTCTCATTGTTGTGGCGAGGGCTTGCTATTCAGCCATCACTTTATTCAACATGTCTTCAAGGTGACTTGTAGGACTCGCTTGTTGTTCAACCTGAGGTGGTCTATATTGTTGTTGAGGTGCTTGAGGCCTGTATTGATTCTGAGTGCCCTGGTTTCCACCCCAAGAGAAGTTTGGGTGGTTCCTCCAGTTGGGATTGTAAGTGTTCCCATATTGGGTTGTTTGGCCCCTGTTTGAATTATCCACAAAGCAGACAGACTCTGGGTTTGCGGGGTATATGTCGCTCGTGTGCCCCTCTCCACATATTTCACAAAAAGCTTGAACCTGTTGTACCTGTTGCTTGTTGATACTCAAGTTCATTTGGTTGACTTGATTGGTCAGTGTAGAAATCTGCGCTGATAATGCTGAGACGACATCTAACTCAAGAACCCCTGCAGGCTTTTGCACTGTATGTCTGCCCATCTCTCCTTGCCAATCCGGATTGCTCTTGGAGAATTTGTTCAATAATGCATATATCTCATCAAAGCTTTTCTCCAACACTTGACCCCCACCTGCAGCATCTACCACGATCTTTATTTCAGAATGTAGCCCTTCTATGAAAGTGTGAGCTAACACTTCATTCGTCAGATTGTGATGAGGACAGTCTCTGAGTAGCCCCTTGAACCTTTCCCAAGCCGAGTATAAAGATTCCCCCGCTGTCTGTTTGAAGGCAACTATCTCACTTCTGATCTTTGTAGTTTTGCCTGAAGGGAAGAACCTTGCCAGAAATTTTCTCGCCAAATCATTCCATGTTCTAATGGAATTAGCTGGTTTTGCATTTAGCCATTACTTAGCCTCGCCCAACAGAGAGAATGGAAAAAGTGTGAGCTTCACATAATCTGGAGTGACCCCGTTAGTGATATAAGTATCACTAATCTCCAAGAAGTTCAGAATATGCTGTTGTGGGTCCTCGTGTGGAAGACCCATAAATTGCCCGTTTGCATGAAGCAGCTAGAACATGCTCTGTTTCAGCTCAACATGCCCAGTGATTCTGGGCTTCGCTATACTGGAGGTGACATTAGCAATGCTGGGCATCGCCACCTCCTGAACAGCCGTGGGTTGCTCCTCTGCCATGTCCATAGGAAATTGAACAAGTGCCTGAATATTATTCGTGTCCCTTGCTTCCCTCAACCTCCTGTGAAATATTCTCCGAGGTTCAGGATCAAAGCCTTGAAGTCGGTCTTGGATTCTGACCCTACGCATTCAATCAAAGTTCCTGAGATCTGAGCAACAACCAAGTAACGTTAAACTCGACGAAATAAATAATTAAGGCAAAAACTGGCAAGTAGCTAATATTCAAGTCCCCGGCAACGGCGCCAAAAACTTGTTGCTCCCAAACGCACAAGCAAGTATACGTGGTCGTACAAGTAATAAAATGATAAGTCAAGTGTCGAACCCACAGAGACTTATATCAACTACTCACTAACACAACAATATTGTTATTCCGTCAAGCTAAGTTCGAGTTCAAGAATTTAATTATGCTAACTACAATTCTAAGTAATAACTAAATTATCAAGCAGTAGAATGATTGTTATGTATTAAATAGAGACAACTATTCTAGGGTTGTGATCAATTCACCAATCCTATTGTGTTCTAATTAACTCTCCCTTTCATATAATTCACTCATGGTTGCTAATTAATCGATAAATGCTCTCATAGCCTTCTCCCGAAGTACTATTCACCTATTCTCAATAGATTAACGCCTATATTCCTATAAAATTAATCTATTAAGAACGCATTAAGATCACGATATTTAATTAAGCACGGTGACTAGGTATATTCCTATCCTAACCACAAATCCGCTCCCCCTAAGGGTTAAGATCATGCTCTCTTCAATTCTTCTCTAATCTAAACACGGCTTTCCTAAGCATAGCATAGATAGTAAATAGAATCTAACTGCTGGCCAGACAATTAAGCAATTAAACACAGAATTGAAGAAACAACCATATATTGGTGAATTATAATCAAGGTCAAGCTAATATCAAACAACAATATTCATGGCTAAATCACAACCCCAGAACAATGGGTGTTTAGCCACTCATGATGTAATCAAACAATTGCATAAGTTTTTAATAATTGAAAATAATAGAAAAGATGAAGAAATCTGAGATGTTCTTGTGTGTATTTTTTTTCCAAAGTGCGTCTCTCCAGGTCTAAGATCCGTCCAAATAATTCCTCCAAATACCGATTTAATATGTATTTATACCAAGTAGGGTTGGGCCCAGACGAAAACACCTTCTCCCGTGTGAAATAGGACTCTGGCTCTGTAAATTTTGTACAGCCGCGCCGCACCATGTGACGGCACCCTGCGGCGTGCTAATGGAAATTATCAGCAGCCTCAACTTTTCGCATTAGGCAACATTTTACACTGGTGCGTGGCGCCTTGCGGCGGCCCATGCAGCATGGCAGTGTAATTTTCTCAGAGTGAACTTATTTCGTCCTCTTTTAACATCTGGATTTGGTACACAACCTCCGAACACGATCCCGACTTAATGTATTGGGCTTTTACTCAGACTTCAAAGCTCCAAATCACTTGAATTCATTCCATAATGCCTACATAAATTAGAATCACTCCTACAAAGCATAAAACACATATTTAGTGCAAACCACTAGCGATTAAAACTCAAACTCAATTAAAGTGCAGTAATTTAGAGTGTAATAAGCGACTAAAATACACAATTATAGCCTATCATCACTTAGGCTCTCTTTCTCAAGAAGAGCCAAGTCAACTTAGCATAAACCAGTGTTTGCAACCACCAATTCATATATTAAACCATAAAATTGTCCCAAATAACAAACACACATAGTCAATCTAACAATAGATGGCAACACCCATCAATTATCCACACTAGGGTTGAGCCACAACTCTAGCTAATGTGTTTAGATACTCATGCTTGAAGGAGAAAATAGAGAAATAGATGAAGAACAAGGCATATTAATTAAATGCTAAATTAAAATACAAGAATCTATCGTTAATTTGAAGCTAATGCCAAAAATGGCTACAGATGAAGTTCCCACGAGCGCAACTAAGTTCTGGATATATCTAATGACCTAAAAATGGTAAAATGTTCTATTTATACTAGGATGGAAAACTGGACAAAAATACCCCTGCGGGGTCAGCGCGGGCCGCATAAAATGGACCGTGGCCGCGCTAGGCTCTTGGACTTCAATTCTGGGCTCTCTGACTTGGGCTCCGCTGACCACGTAGAATGGACCGTGGCCACGGAGGCAGCATCGCGGTCCGCACAACCATGACCGCGGACCGCATTGGCATTTTCCATCTCTCTGAATATCTCTTCCGCGGACCGCACAAAAAGGTAGTGCGGTCGCAAAACCTTTATCGCGGACCGCACAAAAAGGTAGTGCGGTCGCGGAACCTTTACCAAGGACCGCGCAATGTGTACCATGGCCGCGTTGCCTGAAGCCTAGTTTTTGTCATCTCTCTGAATCTCTCTTCCGCGGACCGCACAAAAAGGCAGTGCGGCCGTGGAACCTTCACCACGGATTGCACAAAAAGGCAGTGCGGCGGCGGAACCTTCACCGCGGACCGCGCAATGTGGACTGCGACCACGTTGCCTGAAGCCTGGTTTTGCCATCTCTTTGAATCACCTAGTGCGGCCGCATTCGACTTTGTGTGGTTCGCACTAGGCCTATTTGCCCTCAGTTTACTTTATCTTTGATACTTGAGCAAGTTTCACTCCTTTTGAGCCGATCTTTGATATTTCGTCACTTTGTCGATCAAACTTGCAATCAAGCACAACTTATGAGCCTTTTGGGACTATTTTGTAATGATTTATAATCAAAGCATAGGCAAGAAGAAGCATGAAACTCGTTAAAATCCCTACTTATCAACTCCCCCAAACTTAAGCTTTTCCTTGTCTTCAAGAAAACAAAATAAGACCTACCCCTTAAGGGAAAATCCCAGTATTTCCAACTATACTAAAGTAACCTCAACAAGCATCAATTGGGACTAACAATTGCCCTCAATACGAATGAATCATTAACAACATTTAAACTTTGAAAAACTATGGATCAAGTGTGACACAAGAGCATCAAGAGTTGACTCATTACATCAAAGAACTCTCTCAATTACTTTGGTTATTGTGGAACCCAAACTCACACATCCTCAACTCTTCTTAAGCAAACCTCACCTTTTAGAGTATTAGCACACAAACCGAGGTTAATGGGAATTCACTCATCTCTCTCAAGGAAATGCCACAAATCCGGCTCTAAGTACCATATGCTTGCCCCTCATGTAAGTATCCACTAATGTAAGCGTCATTCAACTCAAGATTATATAGGGCTTTTGAGGAGTCATTGTGAAGGCTTTTGATTCAGGGTAGGAAAAGTTTTTAGTCTAAATGGGTTCCATCTTCCCTTAAGCACTTCTTTTGATTTATTTGGCACAATTCTCTTGACTCTTTGAGTATCTCACTTCTTTTTAAGGGGTTAGAGAGACATAATTTCACTCTTTCTTATGCACTTCAAAACCTTTCTCCTTTTTTCAACTTTTTCCACACCTTTTTTTTCTCTTTTGTTTTTCCTTGAATCCCTTTTTATTCTTTTTCACATTGGGCTTTCTTTTTGTCTTTTTCTTTTCTTTTCTTTTTCATTGCCTTCCTTTTCTTCGCTTTAGTACCTTTTACCATTTTGTTCCCTCTCTCGTCTCTCCCCCCAAACTTAAACTTTTGCCATTACTCAAGGGAAGATCGGGTGCCAAAAGTGGGTATATTTTAGAATGAATATAGGCTTATAGTATTGCTTCTTGAAAGAAAAAGATTTATTGCTCAAAAGGGTTAACTAGAGATTATATCATTGGTGGGCTATGGAATTGTTCAACTATCATTTGGATTAAGGAGAGCCTATAATCACTTTTCAAGCCAAAATTTTACTCAAGATTTTGCCTCAACATACATTCAGGGCAAGCTCTAGACCATTGGCTCGGGACTTGGACTCACAGTTCGATTTCTCACCACACAAGCTCAAGGATTTCTAAAGACATAGAGTCAAGGGCCCACAACAACCTTAGACATGATTGAGCACACAATAGTCCCGAAAGACCACATGATGATTGTTTGGTCAACACAAGAGTCTCAAGGTCACGACTTTCACCATCCTAAACACAACAACTTGTCTTTGATCATGGGATCAAAGACAAATGTGTTAGGCCCAAGTGAAGCTTTGCTTGAGGTACCCTTAACTATAAGCTACCAAAAATAAAAACAAAAACGGACTCAAATCCTTAAGAAGGTTGTCATGCCATCCATCATCGGGAAGAGTCACCCGGTTCACACAATACTCCACCTTTGGAAAGAATCGTGGCATTAAGAAAACCAAAGGCTTATTGAAAGCGCCAAAAACGAAACAAAAAGCTACGAGCCTATCTAAGAAGCTAAAAATGAGGAATTTTTACAAAAATAGAAAATAGAATGAATATGTACAATAGGGGGTTTGAATATACAATAGGGGATGAATATATACAATAATATAACTTTATATACAGACCAAAGGGAAGATAAAAATACGATAAAAATAGCTAAATGTAAAGTTATATACAGACCAATAGAAAATCAAAAAGACATAAAATGTAACAATATATACAGTCATCCAAAAATGTAGGGCGCACCCCCTCAAATAAAAGCTGGCATTCTCCCCAATGCCAACTAAACAAATAAGTACCAAAAAGTATAAGGAAAGGATATGTGAACTCTCTAAGCCGTGTCCTTCTGCATGGGATCATCAATGGTCCCCGAGTCCTCTGTATGCGCAAGAACCTCAGACTGGTTTCCGGTCTCCTGCTGCTCAGCTGCTGGGATTGGGGCCTGGATCTGGACGGGATGAATATCAGGAACATCCTATGGCTGACTGGAGGAAGCCTCCGGTGGGTCCGCCAACTGGATGATCGCCTCATCTGCACTAGGGAGCCAAAAAGTGATCGCTGCCAACTCCACACTACTAAAAGGTAGGAAGAGAGGGTTGCAATATCTTTTACCCGATATGAGGGTCGGGATCGATTTCCACAGGGAGCTAGGAATGGAGTCGAGTATCTATCTAGACTAGAGTTATGTATTTGTTCCTAATGTCACTTCCATATATTTTTGGGTTTTCGATTATAAGCTACTATTATCAAACTATTAATTGAAACTAGATTATGCTACGAGATAATTGCTAAGTTGTATCTAATGGGAAGAAAGACACTAGGGTCGTGACATTACCTAGGTGGCTAATTGACGGGTAGATGTTACTAAAGTTCGATTGACATAGTTGGGGCTTATGCTATAATCGTTGCGCAATTTTACCCACTCTTACACCTCTCGATAGAGAGAGTGAATTTGCCCAATTGACTCTCTTGAGACCAAACGGGTAGACAAATTAGCTCAAGCAACTAGGGTTCAAGTTGGGTAATTACTCTCTCGAGGCTTAACCCTTTAATTAGGACTATCAATTCTTTTGAGTCCATCACAATTCCTTGTTGGGTCAATTTTGGAGACTTAGGCTCTCTTTCTCAAGAAGAGCCAAGTCAACTTAGCACAAACTAGTGTTTGCAACCACTAATTCATATATTAAACCATAAAATTGACCCAAATAACAAACACCCATAGTCAATCTAACAATAGATGGCAACACCCATCAATTACCCACACCAGGGTTGAGCCACAACCCTAGCTAATGGTTTTAGCTACTCATGCTTGAAGGAGAAAATAGAGAAATAGATGAAGAACAAGGCATATTGATTAAATGCTAAATTAAAATACAAGAATCTATTGTTAATTTGAAGCTAAGATGCCAAAAATGGCTACAGATGAAGTTCCCACGAGCGACTAAGTTATGGATATATCTGATGACCTAAAAATGGTAAAATGTTCTATTTATACTAGGCTAGAAAAACTGGAAAAAATACCCCTGCGGGGTTAGCGCGGGCCGCATAAAATGGACCGTGGCCGCGCTAGGCTCTTGGACTTCAATTCTGGGCTCTCTGACTTGGGCTCCGCGAACTGCGTAGAATGGACTGCGGCTGCGGAGGCAACTATTGCGGTCCGCACAACCATGATCGCGGACTGCATTGGTATTTTCCATCTCTCTGAATATCTCTTCCACGGACCGCACAAAAAGGTAGTGCGGTCACGGAACCTTTACCACGGATCGTGCAATGTGTACCGTGGCCACGTTGCCTAAAGCCTAGTTTTTGTCATCTCTCTGTATCTCTCTTTCGCGGACTGCACAAAAAGGCATTGCGGCCGCGGAACCTTCACCGCGGACTGCGCAATGTGGACTACGGCCGCGTTGCCTGAAGCCTGGTTTTTCCATCTCTCTGAATCACCTAGTGCGGCTGTATTTGACTTTGTGCGGTTCGCACTAGGCTTGTTTGCCCTTAGTTTACTTTGTTTTTGATACTTGAGCAGGTTTCACTCCTTTTGAGCCGATCTTTGAAATTTCATCACTTTGTCGATCAAACCTGCAATCAAGCACAACTTATGAGCCTTTTGGGACTATTTTGTGATGATTTATAATCAAAGCATAGGCAAGAAGGAGCATGAAACTCGTAAAAAAACAATTTTTGAAGAAAATTGTAGTGCTGGTTTTTAAAGGAAATAAAGAAATGAATTAATGTTTGAACTCATTGGTATCGGGCCTGTATTTTGGTTCTGGAGCCCGGTACAAGTTTTTATGATATTTAAGTCCTATTTGTAAAATTTGATAAAAATCGGAATTGATTTGACGTGATTTGGACGTCCGGTTGAAAAGTTAGAAAATCATGAGTTTTGAGGTTAAATTCATAATTTTTGATGTTATTTTGATGATTTGATTGCACGAGAAAGTTTGTATGATGTTTTTTATACTTGCGGGCATGTTTGGTTTAGAGCCCCGAGGGCTTGGGTGAGTTTCGGATAGGTTTAGGCTATTGTTTTTGGATGCTTCATAGTCATTTCTTCAAGCAAAAATAATACAACATTTAGCAAATGAGATCCAAATTCAGTTTTGTTTGAACCATTAGATCCGTATCGAAATTAGAGAGCCATAAGAAAATGAATCATTGAATTTGGACATCGTATGAGGAAGTTATGCTCATTTGCGTGTCAGGAAAAATTATTGGTTTTGGTGTGGTCGCAAATGCAAATTTTTTATCGCATTTGTGATGCCCAGTTCGGATATGCGAGATTTTTGTCACAAATGCGACTTCTGCCAGCCTTGTGTTGTTTGTAATTGCGAGGGGTTCGCAAATGCGAACCCTAGGTCGCAAATGCGACATCTGAGGTCTGTTAAGTGAGGTTTTTGACGAGATTTTCACCCATTTTTCAATTTTCTCAAACCCTAAACCTCCATGGACGATTTTTCAAGGACCCAAACTTCTCCAAATCATTAGGTAAGTGTCTCTAATTAATTTCGAACTATATTTTGTGATCATATCTTAGATTTAATATCAAATTAACGAGAATCTAAAGGAAAATTTGGGAAAAATAGTGAAATCTTTCAAAAATGTAAAATGGTGATTTGAATGACCAAATGGTATCGGAATTAGTTAATTTTTGTATGGGTGAACTCGTAGCGGAATGGGTGTTCGGTTTTTGTAAATTTTGTCGGGTTATGAGGTGCAGGCCCCGGGAGTTGACTTTTGTTGACCTTTTGCAAATTGTATAAGAATCATAGTTTTGTCAACTGAAATTGTTTTCTCTTGCATTATTTGATGTATTCAAGTTGTTTTAAGATAGATTGAGCGGAGCATTGATGAATTGATAAAGGAAAAACTAAATTGAGTATTGAATTGGCCGGATTGATGTAAGTATCTTGCCTAACCTTGTGTGGGGGACTTCCCCTTAGGAATTGAGTCTTCTATGCTAATTGCAATCCATGCATGCGAGGTGACGAGTGTGTGCTTAGACTTATTTGTGGGAAATTTGCCTCTACAATTCTTAGGTCCTTATGTGGAAAGTATCTTGTTGTGATTGGGTTTCCTAGTTGCTTAAATTGCCTCTATATGCTCCATATGATGTTGTTAGCTTTCCTCTAATTCTTACGTGTTACATTGACCCTTAATTGCCTTAATTGGAGTGATTGCCTTCCTTATTGTTTTGATACTTCTTGATTGTGAGTTCCTTTATGACTTCGTGCAAATAGGTTACATGTCCAATTGTGGTGGTTACCTGTGTAGTTATCCCGTGCTTATTATGTCTTGTTGTTTAGTTAAGGTTTCATTGTGAAGTTAATTGTTGGTACAAGTTTGGTTATAGTTGATTCCCTTGCCGGGATATATTTAATTCTTACTGTTGGTTCCCCTGCCGGGACGTGTTTATTCTCGTTGTTGACTCCCTTGCAGGGATATTGTTGTTCCCTTATTATTCCCTTGTCGGGATTCTTTTGTGATTGGTGTTGATTTGTATATTGGGATCGAGTTGCACGTTGCAACAATATTATATGGACCGGGTTACACGCTGCAACAATATTATATGGATCGGTTTGCACGCCATAAAAATATTATATGGATGAGGTTGCATGCCGCAACAATATTATATGATTTAGATCGGTTTACACGCCACAACATCATTATATGATTTGGATAGGGTTGCACGCCGCAACAATATTATATGATTTGGATTGGGTTGCACGCCACAACAGTACTATATGATTGGGATCGGGTTGCACGCCGCAACAAGAAAGAATAAAAGTGAATATTGACTCTTATGGTGAGAACGAGAGTAAAAGCACGAAGGGTGGTGCCGTGCACTTTCTACTGCTGTGTTTATTTGTTGTTATCAATTCAAGTGTTTAAACTGTTTAAATTCCTTTATTGTTGTGATCCTTTGTGTTAGAACCTACAGTGTTTTCAATACCTCACCGTATATATATATATACACACACACATTCCAATACATCAAACTTCAATAATTGTTACACACACACACACACACACACACTCCAATACTTCAAACTTCAATAATTGTTACAGCCGTAATTCAATTAGTTTCTCAATTGTACCTCTGAAACCGTCTGAGGTTGTATTTTACTTAAAAAGGAATTTCTACTAAGTTTTAAGTTGTTAAATCTCATGTTAAAGGTAATAATCCATTCAATGTTGTATTTTTTAATTAAAAGGAGTACTTTCTTTACTCAAATGATTTCAAAAGAAATAATTTCATCTTTTTTCGTTGGTTTTCCCAATTAGTTTAGAAATTGTAATTTTACTTATATTAGGTAAATGGGACTTCTTAGACATATTGAGTGCATTGTACGAACATTATGTATTGTATAGTATATGTATTCTGTTGTTAAAAGTGAAATGGAAAAATATGGGGGCACAAGGTGCCATGCGTGCGGAAGGTTCGGAAGTTAAGATTATGATATGAGAAACCGATGATTGAGATGGTCGGAATTATGTATTAGACATGATGTGATTGATTGAGTGGGCATCTCCTTCTTTAATTAAATACATTCTTACTTGTCTCTGTTCCTGTTATGTCAGTGTTGATTTACTTGGTTACGTTCGTTACTACCAGTGTTCTCCCTTTATGGTTCTTACTGTTGGTAATTTGATTTCTTTCCGCTGTTGATATTACCTCATTATCTTTATCTCGATGTTTTATTATCATATCCTGTTCATTTCATTTGACCAGTAGGTGTCTTGAATGTTCCTTGTCACTATCCCACCGAGGTTAGTCTGGATACTTACTGGGCACCGCCATGGTGTGCTCATACTAAACTTCTATACATTTTTGTGTACAGATCCAGGTATTGATCGATAGCAGCTGAGCGGGTCGTCGTGGTGGAGACTCATGATAACCTGTTGCTGCTTTCGCATGCCTCGGAGTCACCTTTGTTTGTATTTACGCTCCATTAATTCCTTCTCATTCTGGAACCGTGTTGTATTTATTTTGTATAATTACTCTTAGAAAGGCTTATGACTTGTACCACTGGTTTTAGGAACAGTGATTTATTGAGAGTTATTTAATTTGAAGTTAGTAAATATTAATGTTATTTCTGTAAATGTTAGGCTTACCTAGTTTATAGACTAGGTGTCATCATGACTCATTCGGAGGGATTTTGGGTCATGATAGGATAAGGTCTTTGGTCCCTAAACTCGTTATTGGAATAATTTTTATCATGATAGAGGTTAGGGCTTAACTAATTAAAGACCTTTGAGTGAGGATTTGAGGTACCGTTTGATGTCTGATTTTGGTACTTTTGGTATGACTGAACTCGTGAAAGTGTGAGGATTCTGGAAATGTAAATTTTACCCGATTTCGAGATGTGGTCCCGAGGGGCGTTTTGGTCATTTTACCTAATTTCGCGTATAAGTTTAGAATTTCTTTGTAGAATCAGTTACTTGAAGTGTTATTTATATTATGCAATTGAATTGAATAGATTTGGGCTATTTGGAGTCGAGTACTCATGCTAAGAGCGTGGTTTCAGATTGATATGAGCTGGTTCGAGGTAAGTGGCTTGCCTAACCTTGTGTGGGGGACCTTCCCCTTAGGATTTGGTATATTTGATAATTGAAATACCTTGTACGTTAGGTGATGAGTGCATAGTTAAGCTAATTATTGAAAATCCTATTTTCTTTAAGTAATTTTAATTGTGTTCCTTTTTCCTGTCTTAAACTTGCAATTTAAGCCTGTTGTTAGCCTAGAAAAGCATATTTAATTGACTTAATTGCTTACTTGTTTAACCTGCCTTAATTGTATTACGTGAAGCATGTTAGGTTAGAATTACCTGTTTACTTGGTACGAAATTGAGCTTAAATAAGTATTCCTTGTGTTGTTGCTGTATGTTTTACTTTGGGACTATGGGACGGCATCTCGGGAAATCCCCTGCACGTATTTATGATTTGAGCTGAGATGCGGGATACCGAGGGATACCTAGTACGGATATTGAGGATATAAAGAGATCCTCGGGATAGCGAGAGAATCCCTAGCACGTATATCGAGGATACCAAGGGATTCTTGAGATACCAAGAGATCCCCCACATATATTGAGGATACCGAGAGATCCTCTGGATACCAAGAGATCTTTGGCATATATTGAGGGTACTAAGAGATCCCCAACATATATTAAGGATACCGAGATATCCTTGGGATACCAAGAGATCTCTGGCATATATTGAGGGTACTAAGAGATCCTTAGGATACTAAGAGATCCCCTGGTTATTGCCTTGTGATTGTTTTGCCTCTGTTTCAGTTTTTGCTTTCCTTGTTTTCCTGTATTAAATTCTTATTGTTAGTTTTCAACTGTACTGCTTATCTTATACTGACATACCTTATATTTTTATTTTATCTCAGTAGGGCTCTGACTTTCCTCGTCACTACCCGATCGAAGTTAGGCTTGGCACTTACTAAGTACCGCTGTGGTGTACTCATGCCCTTTCTGTGCATGTTTTTCATGTGCAGATCCAGGTACTACGACTTAGTCCTATCACCCTTAAGGAAAGGCAAGTGCTCCAGAGACTTCGAGGTATATCTGCTGCGTCCGCAGACCGATGAGTCCCTTTCCATTCTCTCTTGTAGTTACAACCCTTCTGTATTTACCTTGTTTTAGTTTATTCTGGAGTTAGAGCACTATGTAATATCCTTAGCTTCAGAAAACTGTATTAGTTTATGAGAGTTAGTACTGTGTATGCCGAGTGACACTTTAAAATGTTATTTATTACACTATTTCGGTTTTAAATTATTCTCTTTTCTTCTGCAAATTTGGTTTATCTTCCGCATTTTAGGCTTACCTAATCATAGTGACTTGGTGCCATCACGATGGTTCACAGAGGGTGAATCAGGGTCGTGATAAGTTGGTATCAGAGCTCTAGGTTCATAGGAGTTATGAATCATAAGCTGATTTACTAAAGTTTCGCTGATTGGTACGGAGACGTATGTACTTATCTATGAGAGGCTATGTAACTATTAGGACACACGCTACTCGAGATGATCAGGCACCCGTACCCCCTACTGCAGCCGTTAGAGGACGGGCCGGGGTAGAGGCCAAGGACATGCATGTGGTGCAGCAAAAACACCTGCGCGAGCTACCACCGAGGTACCACCAATAGTTCCAGCCAGAGTTCAGGCACCTGACATGCCTACTACTACTACTACTACTACTACTACTACTACTACTACTACTACTACTCCAGCACAGTTCATGAGCATGTACACCACTTTGGCTCAGGCAGGGTTACTTCCCCTTGCTGCAGCTACATCTCAGGCCAGGGGATGAGAACAGACTCCCGCCGTCCGCACTCCTAATTAGTGAGTGCATGTTGAGCAGGTCCTTGAAATTATTCTTGTACAACATGCAGTCCGAGATCAGCCTGAGGACAGGGCATTAGTTTTTGAGGATGAGCAGCTGAGGCTTGAGAGGTTCAACAAGTACAAGCCTCCTGTATTCAGTGGTCTAGCGTCAGACGATGCTCTGGGATTTCTAGATGAGTGTGACCGTATTCTCCGTACCATGGATATATCAGGATCAAGCGGGGTTTCCTTCATTACTTTCCAGTTTTGAGGAGCCGGCTATGAGTGGTGGAGCACCTATGAGTTAGACAGTCCGGATGAGGTTGCTTCACTGAATTGGACTCAGTTTTCAGATCTGTTCCTAAGAGAGTATGTTCCTCAGAGCCTTAGGGACGTATGGTGTGCAGAGTTTGAGCACTTGTGCTAGGGTGCTATGATTGTCTCAAAGTATGCTATTTGTTACACTAGTTTGGCTAGACATGACACAGCCTTGGTTTCTACTGTTCACGAGAGGGTTCGCCGGTTTATTGAGGGGTTTATTCCCAGCATCAGTTCTAGCATGGCTCGTGAGTTGGAGATGGAAATTTCTTATCAATAGGTGGTGAGCATTGCTAGGAGGATTGAGGGTATGCATGCTAGGGAGAGAGAGGAGAGGGAGGCCAAGAGGTCTCGAGAGTCGGGCCATTATTCTGGTTCTCGTGCCCCAGCTACAGGCCGTCATGGTAGGGGTTATATAAGTCGCCATGTTCATTCAGCTCTTCCATCAGCCAATGGTATTCCATCTCCTCCTAGACCTCAGGAGCCTTATTATGCACCTCCGGTATCTAGCGTGCCTCCTATGCGGGGTGCTTTCAGATGTCAGTCCAGTTGATCTGGCCAGAGCCAGTCAGAGCCACCACATCCAACCAAAGCTTGTTTGGAGTGTAGTGACACAAGCCATGTGGTGAGGGATTGCCCTAGACTTGGGAGGGGTGCACCTCCACACACTTCTCAGCCACAGCGTACCCCGCAGAGTTTTCAGGCTATAGTTACAGCTCCAGTTGCTACCCCACCTGCTCAGCCAGCTGGAGGTAGAGGTCGCCCTAGAGGAGGGGAGGCCAGGCTAGATATTATGCCCTTCTTGCCCGTACCAAGGCTGTTGCCTCCGATTCTATCATTACAGGTATTATACTGGTTTATCACAGAGATGCATCGGTTCTATTTGATCCAGACTCCACTTACTCTTCTGTGTCTTTTTATTTTGCTATGTATTTGGGTGTACCTCGGGATTCTTTGAGTTCCCTTGTTTATGTTTCTACTCCTGTGGGGGATTCTCTTGTTGTGGACCATATTTATCGGTTGTGTTTGGTTGTTCTTAGTAGTTTTGGGACCAGAGCCAATTTATTGTTACTTAGAATGGTAAATTTTAATATTATCTTGGGCATGGACTGGTTGTCGCCCCATTTTAGCATTCTTGATTGTCACACCAAAACTGTGGCGCTGGATATGCCAGGTGTACCACGTGTTGAGTGGAGGGGTACTTTAGATTACATTTCTAGTAGAGTTATTTCTTTTCTTAAAGCTTAGCGTATGGTTAAGAAGGGGTATGACGCGTATTTAGCTTATGTGAGAGATGTCAGTATTGATACCCCTTCAGTTGATTCAGTCCTAGTAGTACGGGATTTTCCCGATGTGTTTCTAGCTGATCTTCCAGGCATGCCGCTTGTTAGAGATATTGATTTTGGCATTGATCTGTTGCCAGGCACTCAGCCCATTTCTATTCCTCTGTATCATATGGCTCCTCTTGAGTTGAAGGAGTTGAAGGATCAGTTACAGGAATTGCTTGATAAGGGTTTTATTCGGCCCAGTGTATCACCTTAGGTGCTCTTGTCATGTTTGTAAAGAAAAATGATGGTTCTATGTGTATGTGTATTGATTATCGCTAGTTGAACAAGGTTATAGTGAAGAACCGTTATCCTTTGCCTCAAATTGATGATCTATTTGACCAGCTTCAAGGTGCATGGGTTTTTTCTAAGATTGACTTACGCTCAAGTTACCATCAGTTGAAGATTCAGGAACCAGATATCCCGAAGCCTGCTTTCAGGACTCGGTATGGTCATTACGAGTTCCTTGTTATGACATTTGGGCTGACCAATGCCCCAGCAGCCTTTATGCATTTGATGCATAGTGTGTTCTGGTCGTATCTTGACTCGTTCGTCATTGTCTTTATTGATGATATTCTGGTGTATTCCCGAAATCGGGAAGATTATGAGTAGCACCTGAGGACTGTGCTTCAGACTCTGAGATAGAAGAAGTTATATGCTAAATTCTCAAAATGTGAGTTTTGGTTGGGTTCTGTGGCATTCCTAGGCCACGTGGTATCGAGTGAGGGTATTCAGGTGGATCCAAAGAAAATAGAGGTCATGTAGAGTTGGACCAGACCATCCTCAGCTACATAGATCCGTAGTTTCCTTGGCTTGGCGGGTTACTACCATCATTTTGTGGAGAGATTTTCATCGATTGTAGCCCCTATGACCAGTTTGACCTAGAAGGGTGCTCCATTCCAGTGGACGGAGGAGTGTGAGGCAAGCTTTTAGAATCTCAAGACAGCTTTGACTACAGCCCCAATTTTGATACTGCCTACAAGTTTAGGGTCTTATATGATTTATTGTAATGCCTCGAGGATTGGCCTCAGAGCGGTGCTGATGCAGGACGGTAAGGTGATTGCCTACGCGTCTAGATAGTTAAAGGTACATGAGAAGAATTATCTGGTTCACGACCTTGAGTTAGCTGCCATTGTTCATGCCTTGAAGATCTAGCGTCATTATTTGTATAATGTTCCCTGTGAGATTTATACTGACCATCGGAGTTTGCAGTACCTGTTCAAGCAAAAACATCTAAATTTGTGCAAGAGGAGGTGGTTAGAGTTGCTGAAGGACTATGATATCACTATTTTGTATCACCCGGGCAAGGCCAATGTGGTGGCCGATGCTTTGAGTCGCCGGGCAAAGAGTTTGGGGAGTTTGGGTTATTTACCAGCATCAGAGAGACCTATAGCGATGGATGTTCAGGCCTTAGCCAGCCAGTTTGTGAGATTGGACATTTCGGAGCCCAGTCGGGTTCTAGCTTGCGTGGCCTCTCGGTCTTCCTTATTTGATCATATCAGGGAACGTCAGTATGATGACCCTCATTTACTTGTCCTCAAGGACAAGGTTCAGCATGGTGATGCCAGATATGTGACTATTGGTGATGACGGGGTATTGAGGATGCAAGGTCATATTTGTGTACCCAATGTTTATGGGCTTCAGGAGATGATTCTGGAGGAGGCCCATAGTTTTCGGTATTCCATTCATCCGGGTGCTGCGAAGATGTATCAAGATTTGTGGCAGCACTACTGGTGGAGGCAAATGAAGAAACATATAGTTGGATTTATAGCTCGGTGCCTTAACTGTCAGTAGGTGAAGTATGAGCACCAAAGACCGGGTGGGTTGCTTCAACAGATAGAGATTCTGGAATGGAAGTGGGAGCGGATCACCATGGACTTTGTAGTTGGGCTCCTACGTACTTTGAGAAAGTTCGATGCTATTGGGTTATTGTGGATTGGCTGACCAAGTCCGCTCACTTATTCCTGTGTGTACTACTTATTCCTCAGAGTGGTTAGCGGAGATCTATATCTGGGAGATTGTTCGTCTGCCTGGTATTCCAGTTTTTATCATTTCAGATAGAGGTACCCAGTTCACATCATGATTCTGTAGGGCCATTCAGCATGAGTTGGGTACTCGGGTAAAGTTGAGTACAACATTTCACCCTTAGACGGACGAATAGTCCGAGCGCACTATTCAGATTCTTAAGGATATGCTCTGTGCATGTGTGATTGAGTTTGGAGGGTCTTGGATCTTCTTGCCATTGGTTGAGTTTGCCTACAACAACAACTATCAGTCCAGCATTCAGATGGCACCGTATGAGGCCTTATATGGCAGACGATGTAGATCCCCTGGTGGGTTGGTTTAAGCCGGGTGAGGCTTAATTGTTGGGCATAGACTTGGATCAGGATGCTTTGGAGAAGGTTAAGGTGATTCAGGATAGAATCCGTACAGCCCAGTCCAGACAAAAGAGTTACACGGATCGGAAGGTTCGTGATGTTTCATATATGGTTGGAGAGCGGGGTCTGCTTCGGGTTTCGCCTATAAAGGGCGTTATGAGATTTGGGAAGAAAGGGAAGTTGAGTCCGAGGTTTATTGGCCCTTTCGAGATATTGAGGCGTGTTGGGGAGGTTGCTTATAAGCTTGCCTTACCTCCCAGCTTGGCAGGAGTTCATCCGGTATTTCATGTTTTGATGCTCCGGAGGTATCACCGTGATCCGTCGCACGTGTTGGATTTCAGTTCAGTCCAGTTGGACAAGGATCTATCCTATGTTGAGGAGCCAGTGGCAATATTGGACAGGCAAGTTAGAAAGATGAGGTCAAAGAACATTGCATCAGTAAAGGTTTCAGTGGCGGATTCCGCCGGTCGAGGAGGCGACCTGGGAGACCGAGTAGGATATGTGTAGCTATTACCCTCATCTTTTCACTACTTCAGGTATGTCTCTATGCTCGTTCGAGGACGAACGAATGTTTAAGTGTAGGAGGACGTGACGACCCGGTTGGTTGTCTTAAGAATTAATGCCTCTATCCCCTATTAACTACTTTCCTCGTGTTTATTTTTGCTATTCTGATTTGCCGGGATGTTCGGTTTTGAGTTTAAGAGAGTTCTGGGACACTTAGTCTCTAAATGAGAGCTTAAGTGTTGGAAAGTTGACCGTAGTCGAATACTGTGAATACGGCCTCGGAATGGAATTCCGATGGTTCCTTTAGCTCTGTGAGGTGATTTTGGGGTTAGGAGTGTGTTCAGTTTGTGTTTTGGAGGTCCGTAACTAATTTAGGCTTGAAATGCCGAAAGGTCGAATTTTCAAGTTTCCGGTTTGATAGTGAGATTTTGATCCGAGGGTCAGAATGGAATTCCGGAAGTTGGAGTAGCTCAATAGTGTTGAATATGACGTGTGTGCAAAAGTTTCAGGTCATTCGGACGAGGTTTGATAGACTTTTTGATCGAAAGCATATTTTTAGAGTTTTGGAATTTTTAGGCTTGAATCCGTGGTTGATTCATCGTTTCGATGTTGTTTTAGGTGTTTTAAGGATTGGTATAAGTTTGGACAATGGTATTAGACTTGTTGGTGCCTTTGGTTAAGGTCCCGGGGGCTTCGGGATGATTTCAGATTGTTGATGGAAGGATTTTAGAGTTTGGAGTTACAGCTTCAGCTGGTTTTCTATCATAATTGCACCTGTGAGTGTGGGACCGCAGGTGCGGAGCCACAGAAGCGGCGTTTCGCATCGCAGAAGCGGTAGAATTTCCGCAGGAGCGGTACCGCATCTGCGGATGGGGAGTCACAGATGCGGGATTAGGCTGAGTTAGTGATTGTAGCATATGCAACCATTGGTCCACAAAAGCGGGACCGCATATGCAGAAATCGATGGGCAGAATCATATAAATACTTGCCTTCACAAAATTTAGCCATTTTTCACCTCTTTTCAAACGGGAAGAAACTTGGGGGAGCACTTTTTAAGAGGAATTTTCAGAGGAGTTCATTGGGGTAAGGTCTTTGGTCCCTAAACCCGTTATTGGAATGATTTTTATCAATTTAAGCATGAAAAATTAAGGAAAATCAGTGGTAAATTGGGGGTTAGGGATTGACAAATTAGAGACCTTTGAGTGAGGATTTGAGGGACCATTTGAGGTCCAATTTTGGTACTTTTTGTATGACTAAAATGGTGAGAGTATGAGGATTCTAGAAATGTAATTTTACCCGATTCCGAGACGTGGGGCCGAGGGGCGTTTTGGTCATTTTGCCTAATTTTGCGTATTAGCTTAGAATATTTTTTGTAGAATTAGTTACTTGAAGTGTTATTTACATTATGCAATTGAATTGAATAGATTTGGGCCATTTGGAGTCGAGTACTTGTGGCAAGAGCGTGATTTCAGATTGATTTGAGCTGGTTCGAGGAAAGTGGCTTGCCTAACCTTGTGTGGGGGACCTTCCCTTTAGGATTTGGTATATTTGATAATTGAAATGCCTTGTACGTGAGGTGATGAGTGCGTACTTGAGCTAATTGTTGAGAATACGGTTTTCTTTATGTAATTTTAATTGTGTTTCTTTTTCCTATCTTATACTACTTGCAATTTAAGCCTGTTGTTAGCTTAGAAAAGCATGTTTAATTGACTTACTTGCTTAACCTGCCTGAATTGTATTACGTGAAGCATGTTAGGTTAGAATTACCTGTTTACTTGGTACGAAATTGAGCTTAAATGAGTATTCCTTGCGTTGTTGCTGCGTGTTTTACTTTGGGACTACGGGACGGCATCCCGGGAGATCCCCTGTACGTATTTATGATTTGAGCTGAGGTGCGGGATACCGAGAGATCCCTAGTACGGATATTGAGGATACCAAGAGATCCTCGGGATACCGAGAGAATCCCTAGCACGTATATTGAGGATACCAAGAGATCCTCGAGATACCAAGAGATCCCCCGCATATATTGAGGATACCGAGAGATCCTCGGGATACCAAGAGATCCCTGACATATATTGAGGGTACTAAGAGATCCCCGGGATACCAAGAGATCTCCAGCATATATTGAGGATACCGAGAGAACCTCGGGATACCAAGAGATCCCTGGCATATATTAAGGGTACTAAGAGATCCTCGGGATACTGAGAGATCCCCCGGTTATTTTCTTGTGATTGTTTTGCCTCTGTTTCAGTTATTGATTTCCTTGTTTCCTGTATTAAATTCTTATTGTTAGTTTTCAACTATACTGCTTATCTTATACTGTCATACCTTATATTTTTATTTTATCTCAGTAGGGCCCTGACTTTCTTCGTCACTACCCGATCGAGGTTAGGCTTGGCACTTACTGAGTACCGCTGTGGTATACTCATGCCCTTTCTGCGCATGTTTTTCATGTGCAGATCTAGGTACTGCGACTCAGTCCTATCACCCTTGAGGCGAGGCGACTGTTCCAGAGACCTCGAGGTATATCTGCTGCGTCCGCAGACCGAGGAGTCCCTTTCCATTCTCTCTTGTAGTTACAGCCCTTATGTATTTACCTTGTTTTAGACTATTCTGGAGTTAGAGCACTATGTAGCATCCTTAGATTGTGATTCATGGTTTTTCGGGTTTTGAAAAAAGTGTATTAGTTTATGAGAGTTAGTACTGTATATGTCGAGTGGTACTTTCAAATGATGTTTATTACACTATTTCGGTTTTAAATTGTTTTTTTTCTTCCATAAATTTGGTTTATCCGCATTTTAGATTTAATTAGTCGTAGCGACCTGGTGCCGCCACGATAGTTCACGGAGGGCGAACCGGGATCGTGACAATGGTGGTGTATGACTATCGGAGAAATAAATAAGTAGTTTAGTGACTTTTTGTGATAAAACAAAGAAAGGTTTTGGTAGGTATATTCATCAACTTGTTAAGGAATTAACTCCATTTACATGCATACAAAATCGGTTTTATAAATTGATTAATCTCAAAATTTAATACTTTTTCCATATACTCCAAACACACTCTATATCATCGATTGACACAAATAACTGACAACATGAACAAAGACCTTCATATTATAAGATGTTTAACGTAAAGTTGGACAATACATTTAATATGACACCACCAATCGAAATTTTAGTCTCAAAATTGATCATCAAATGTTTGATTTCTTAAAAACACTTACATGTTGTAATTTATTTCAGAAGATTATTTCAAATAACCTTTAGCTTTTCTTAGTACTATTATAAAATTATAAGAAAAAACATTATACTAAAATTTTCAAAAATCTACAAAAGTATACAAAATTTAGTTTTGTAACGTGTAGACTAAGAAATGTTAATTAAAAGAAATAAAGGAAAAAGAAATGTTAATTCAGATAAACAATTATAACATGCATCTGATTTTTAGAACATAGTAATGAAAGTTTTTCGCATGAAGCTATCTATCAAATATACCTTTCCGCAGCACATTAATTATGTTATAAATTTGCTTGTCTGTTTTTGCTTGACCTGCATTCAGATAATACTTTCAATGAAACTTGAGACCACAAGCAGTATTATCTCAATACCATATTTATACTTAATGAAAATACCAATATGAAATGCTAGCTAGTTTAAGAGAGAGAGAAATGAAAAGAATTGTAAATAGCATACTCCATCTTTTAAGAGTCTGATGATGTGATTGAAGAGTGCACAATGACAAAGTAAAATCTAAACTGAAGAAAAACAAATACAAAATTATTTAGGAAATACAACTTTAAAAAAATTCCATGTCTATTACAGCAAAACAAACCCAAGAAAGAGAGCTATGGAGAACTGTATACGGTGAAATTGGGGAGCCCAATTTCTCGACATCGAGGTACCTTAGAAAACCATTTCGAAGTCTCGAGGCTACAAGGTTATGGTCGAGTCTCCTCCATTGGGGTTCGCCGAGGCCTGACCTTGGGACAACGTTGACCTCGGCCACGGTAGAAATGGGGAGTTCCCAAAGCACATGGCTAGGACTGACAGGACTGCCCTAGCCCTTAGTCAGGATGTCTTCTAGCTGTCCCATCTCTGTTTCTTTATCATTAATATACTTTGTACTATGTTGGGATTCCCCTCCTATGTAAAAGAGATCCTTATCATTTTATAGGTCTGTTGTTGCTTCAGTCACTCCACAAGAAATATACAAGAACATTCTATTTGCTCTCTAATATATTCTTTTGATAGTATTGCTTTCATTTATTATCTTCATATTTGTTCATCATTTATTGCTTATCATTGTCCATAAAGACCCTCCGTTAATTTAAATATAACTGTTAGTCACATTTCGACCGCCTTCGATAGCTTGTAGTCGAGCTCAGGAATCGACCTCGAGGCCCCGAATCCACAAGCTCGAGGCCCCGATAATTGGCCCAACGGTTTGATTATCGCCCTATCCTTAACTCTAATTTAGTTTCTAAGTCTCACATACATAGCATCAACTGCTTAACAAACTAGCATAAAAATAATCACGTATTTTTAGAGTCCCATCAACAAATATAATTGTTATTACCATTTTTACGGTAAACAGTTTGGCGCCCACCGTGGGGCTAAAAATAATAGTGATTATTTTCTTGCTGGTTTCGTCACACAACGCAAGTTATCTTTCACGTTTTTTCTTGTCCAAGATCTTCGATTTCAGGTCAAAATGTCTAACTCAGTAAATGGAGGCAAAAACAACAATCTTGAGGACCACGGAGAAAACGATGTGGATGTTCCAGGTGTTGGTGTGACACCACAAAACCCTGGGAATGCACCAAAACCAATCCCGTAGACGCGGTCTCACACGACACCCAACGCATCGATTTAAGCTCGCATACCAATAGGAACGTGCGTCAGGGAGATCCACAAGAAGCTCAGATAACCCCGACCAGGGAAGAGTGAGAGGTTAGCCTTCATGTTATTTTTGAAATATTGTAGGCACAACAGCTAGCTATCGCTCAGCTGCAAAGTCACCAGAAAACTCCCAGCACGATAGCACCGGGGATAGCTCCCCCAGCCGAACAGGTACCGGATAGATCGAGCAATAATGGGTCGATGACCGACCCCGCCATTGTAAAAATGCTTGAGGACCTCACCAGAAGGATCGAATCGGGCGAGAAAATGATAGAAGCCAACGCCAAGAAGTTCGAGACCTACAACTTCAGGGTCTACCAAATTCCGGGCGTGCCCCCGGTCCTGAAAGGTGTGAATTTGAAAAAGTTCATACAAAGGCCGTTCCCAGAGGAAGCGACCCCGAAACCCATTCCAAAGAAGTTCAGAATGCCAGAACTCCCAAAATACAAGGGGACCTCAGACCCTAATGAGCACGTTACCGCTTACACCTGTACAATGAAGGGCAACGACATAAAAGATGACGAGATCGAGTCCGTCTTACTGAAGAAGTTTGGGAAAATACTCTCGAAGGGGGCCATGATGTGGTATCAAATCTTAGCTCCTAACTCCATAAACTCATTTGCCATGCTGGCTAACTCCTTCATAAAAGCACATACCGGTGTCATCAAAGTAGCAACAAGGAAATCCGGCGTCTTCAAGATCAAGCAAAGAGAGAACGAGATGCTGAGAGAATTTGTCTCCCGCTTTCAAATGGAACGAATGGAACTACCACCAGTCTCCGATGACTGGGCAATGCAGGCCTTCACTCAAGGTCTGAATGAATGAATCTCGATGGCTTCGAAGTAGCTGAAAGAGAATCTGGTCAAATATCTATCCGTGACCTGGTTGAACGTCCAGAACCGATACCAGTCAAAAATCAGGGTCGAAGATGGCCAACTGGGAGCCCCCTCAGGCTCAGTATACCCAAGTAGGCTCTTGGCGAAGGAGCCAAAGCCAAAAAAAGAAAGATATCAACCATACAATGAATATAGAATGAACGCCCCGAGGCATAACCCACCTCGCAACGATCGAAGGATAGATCGAGGACAGGATCCTCGGGGACTCATCAATAGAGCCAGATTCGATAGGAACACAGTGCCAATGGGGACACCTCACTTATCGGAATACAACTTCAACGTTGATGTATCAGATATCGTGTTTGCCATTAGTAAAATTAAAGATGCCAGGTGGCCCAGGCCTATATAATCATATCCTTTGCAAAGGAATCATAACTTAGTGTACAAATTTCACAACACACGGCCACGGGACCGATGATTTCCACCGACTCCGATAAGAGGTAGCCCGACTACTTAACAAAGGTCACCTCTAGGAATTCCTCAGCGATCGAGCTAAAAATCAGTTCCGAGAAAGAGAGGCGGCCAAAAGAATGAAACGAATGAGCCAAACATGTCATCCACATGATTTTGGGAGGCATCGATACCCCACAGGAGCCCGTGATGAGGAAAACAAAAATATCTATCGTTAGGGAAAAGCGAACTCGGGGTTACATACCCGAGGAAGCTCTCACGTTCAACGACGAGGACATTGAGACCTTGTATCAGCCTCACAATGACGCACTGGTAATCGCTTTCCTTGTAAATACATTTCAAATTAAACGTGTACTTGTGGATCTAGGTAGCTCAGCCAAGATTATCAGGTCGAGGGTGGTACAACAGCTCAGACTGCTCGACCATATCATGCCCGCTACTCGAGTCCTCAATGGATTCAACATGGCAAGTAAAACAACGAAAGGAGAAATCACCTGCCCAGTCAACATGGCCGGCACAACCCAAAATGCTAAATTCCATGTCATCGATGGAGACATGAGATACAACGCCCTGCTAGGAAGACAGTTGATACAATGCATGAGAGTAGTACCATCCACCCTCCATCAAATGATGAAATTCCAGACAAAGGATGGGATAAAAACCGTCTATGGGGAGCATCATGCGGCAAAGGAAATGTTCGCGGTGCATGATGTAGTGACGGTGCCGATACCTCCACCACCGAAGGATCCAAAGGATAAGCAAATGATAAAATAACGATGACGAGTTACATTCTTGGCTATGCCCAACTTAACGAAACAAAGGACCATACCGAGTCCTCATAATAAACGATGAAGTCACGTCGAGATACGAAGAGCCATTTGCACTAAGGTATAACCACCTCCCTTTTCATTTCATATTTCATACTAACCCTTATGCAGGCGCCCGACTGAAGTATTCAAAGAGCTAACCCAGCTCGAATACCTTAAGGTTTTAAAGCATCCATTGCATTATTTTCCTACGATCGAGTTTTTTTCCCGAAAAGGGTTTTACCGGCAAGATTTTTAACGAGGCAACACTTATATGCTACCTAAGGAAGATCCAACAAACGTTCAAGGCTTCTTTTTCCATCAACCTCGCACGTTGAGGGGCATCCCCCCGGAAGGCCATCTACTCGGAAAGGCCAAGAAATGCCAAATGGGTCCTGATAGGAAAGTGATGTACCAGGCCAAATGGTCGAACGAACCGTGTCCGTATAGCCGGGCCCCCGACGGCAAAAACATGTACACTTGTACTAAATAATTGAATAATATCTTTTATCAAAGAATCTCGCACTCCAAAAGAAGCTTGGCACATCCGCAAAAACAACTTCTCCGCCAAAAACGTCCCGAACACTCGAGGACTGGCATCAAAAGTTCAACACCTGAACGACCTCCGGGCTGGGACTCCAAAATCATAAGCCCTCAGATGAGGTAACATGAAATTCGCGAAACATCTCCAATGCTAAAAGTACCTTGAATACTCGGGGACTAGCGTCAAAATCTAAAAAACATGTACGACCTCACAGTCGGGATCTCCAAAATAGTAAGCCCTAGACAAGGTATTACAAAGTTTGCAAAAAATGGCTCCCGAGTCAAGAAACCCTCGACGGCTCGGGGATTGCCGCCAAGCGCCATCTCCATCGACTTATCAAAACTCAAGGCCAAAAGACCCCGAGCGGGCAGACTCGGTCTCGTAAGACCTACATAAGGTAGCAAATATATCTGTAAGACCTTAAGCAAGGCATGAACAATACATGTACAAAGTATCCAAAACTATAAGACCTCACCGTCATATAAACCTTGTAAGACCTTACTAAAGGCATAAACCCGATCTTAAAGTTTCGGCTATATATCGAACTTGTAAAACCCCTAAAAAGGCATACCCTTGATATAGATGCCGAAACTACTTCACTCGGGACTCAAAGGCTCCGGCCAAACACAGGTGACTCCAGTCACACGGCTATACCAGCCAAACATATGCGACTTGGGGATGCCCAACCATCGCTACAAAATCACAGACCTTCAATTACTTCGAATCTACTTTGAAAAGAACCGGTTAAACAGGCTACTCTCGATACAGGCAAAAGAGCTTCGACCACGTCAGCTCCTAAACATCAGCTTCGAAATACTCAGCCTCCAAGCCAAACCTCCTAAGGTGCTCGATCATCGCCATATAACGGCACACAATAGGTGTTTTTTATTAAGCCGCCAAAGCGTCAGGCAAACACAATTTCAAAAATCCTTATCGAGGGAAAAATAAAGCCCACAAGGTCACATCGACCAAACACGTAAGAGCCATTGTTGCCATCCTAATGAGCCTCAGGGCTACACACATAAAAAGGTCGCTTTGACCCAAAGCGTAAAAGCTATTGTCACCAGCTCACACAAAACTTAAGAGTCAAATGAACTCGAATCGTAACCCGATTCGGAGACTCGACCCAAAACAGTTAACCAAATATGCCAAAGGGAAAAAGCATAAGAGCCATTGTTGCTAGCCTAATAAGCCCCAGGGCATACACATAAAAGGCCGCATCGACCCAAGGCGTAAGAGCTATCGTCACCAGCCTAATGAGCCCAGGGCCATACTCATAAAAGTACGCATCGGCCTAAGGCATAAGAGCCATCATCGCCAGCCCAAACTAAAAGGCCGCATCGGCCCAAGGCGTAAGAGCTATTATCTCCAAACCACATACACATAAGAGGTCGCATCGGCCCAAGGCGTAAGAGCCATCATTGCCAGCCTAAAATAGAGTAAGAGCCACTATCGCCAGCCTAAAAATTTCGGCCACTTAAAAGTCAAATAAGCCCGAGTAGATGCCTGAGCCCAAAACGGGTAGCCTAAGAGCAAAAGTATGTAAGAGCCTACAAGCTAGTCTAATGAGCCCCGGGTCCCCATCACGATTCTAAGGATTCCTACCAATGCAAAAACCAGCTCACATGGCCAAATTTAAGACAGAAAAAGATACGGAAGAAATAAAGCCGCAAGGTTTTGTTTCATACACATATGTGAAAAAATGCTATCTCTACCTACAAACATGCTACGAAAGTGCTACATACAGATGACAAAATCTATGCCCCCTCCCTCGGGGGCTACGACCTGCCGGCCCCATCTTTGCTTTCTTCGTCATCGAGCAAAAGCAACCGAGCATCATGCTCATCTGCTCTTGCTAGCGCCAATTCTTCCAAAAGGGTGAAGCCCCTAGCACGGATCTCCTCGAGGGTCTTTCTCCGAGACTTGCAATGAGCATATTCTTCAATCCTCCATTTGCGGTCGAGGATCCTTCTCCTGGTCAGCCTTAGTCCGGCTCATTGCAGCTTCTGCCCGGGCATCGACGATCTCAGCCCTTACTTTCGAAACCTTGAACTCGAGCTTCGTAATCATATCTGCTTGAACCGAAGCGTTATCGCTGACTAAGCGAAGTTGAGCCTCAAAGTCAGGAACTTTAGTCAGAGCATCCTTCCCCTCTAAAGCCTGAGCCTTCGCCCGAGTTTTTAGCTCATCATGGTCACGCCTGGCCGGGCCAACTTCATCCCGAAGGCGCTCCAAGGCCTCCGTCTTTTTCTGTAACTAAAATAAATGAAGCATTAGCCTCGGAAACTAGAAGGAGGAATGCACACTCACCCGGAATATAAAATTACCTGCTCTTTAAAGTATCTGTCATAATTCAAGCTCTGGCCCACCTCATACCGCAAGTATACCAACTTGACCTCATTTTCATCGCAAAGGAGCCTAAGGGATCTCTCCTCATCCAGACCTTTCCGCAGCCTGGCTTCATGACGAAGCAACCTAGACTTAAGCTTGTCAAAGACCTGCAAAAGAAAACCCAATAAGGAAGAGAAGGCACGAAGCTCGAAAGGCATGTGAGAAAACTCACCACAAAGTGAAGCCACCGGGCTTCCTCGAAGGCTGAGCGCACACCTGCCAATCCATTTCATTTAGCCCTGAAAGAATCGACTCTGGTCGAAGCCTGGTCGCTTGGTGTGTGCAACCCCAAGTTTCTAGTATCTTCAGAAGTATTATCGACGGAAAAAGAAGGCGACAGTAGCGGAGAAACCCTCTTTCCAAAACCAGGAAACGCGGACATGGCAGGCTCGGACGATGCTTCCACTCCGAAGCTCGGTCTTGTTTTTCCTTGCTTTGAGCGCCATCGCCCTAAAAACCATCTCTTGCTTATTGTTGTCATTCTTTAGCCCGGGGGCTGGCAACCCTTTCCCCTCTCTAGAGGAGAACGGCATAGCCTCGAAAGGCTCTCTGATGCCTACAACAACAAGCTTAATACGCATGAAGGGAAAGTGCCTCTCCGAATGAAGGAAGGGAGGGGAAAGTATAGCACAACACTCACCATGATGTTTCACTTCCCATTTGCCCTGGGACAAGGCTCGCCACTTGCGCTCATCATAGGTCGAGTAGGTCGCCAATTTTCGGATCCAATCCGGCAAATTAGGAACGTCGCCCAATGCCCATAAAATCGCTGCAAGAAAAGAAGAGAGGGCACAGTTATGAAACCAGTTTTCGCTATATGTGAAACTGAGAAGGCAGAAAATGCTCCGCTTACGTGTATAGATCCACTCCTCAGGGAATGGCATAAGCTCCACGGGGATAATGTCAGCGGTCCGCACTCGGAAGAAGTGACTCATCCACTCCCAGTCTCCATCTTTCTCATCATTAACAACGAAGGGCGTGGTCGACTGGCATCACAAGGTTAGCAGACCTCGATGGTGAAAGGGCTGGTACAACCCAATAAGATGACTGAGCGTAAATTCAAGCCTCGGATTCTCCGCAAAAAATCTCAGCATCAATACTGTTCGCCAAAATGACGGATGAATCTTCGCCAAGGTAACCCGATACTCTAAAAAGAAGTCGAGCACAACCCGATCATGGGGGTTAGTGTGAAAGGATACATGTACACATTCAAAAATCCATCGGCACGATCCATGACGCCCTCACCCGGGGGAAATGCCTGTAACACCACTTTCTCCCCCCATCCGTAGTCTTTTCTCACTAACTCAAGATGCTCTTCTCCAATCAAAGAAGTAGTCTTCAAAGTAAACCCTCGCTGATGCTGAATGTCGGAGGCGGAACTCTCCCCTCTCTGCCGGACAGACCCCGATATAGAAGTCATGGCTATGACGAGATTAGAGAACTAAAGTAGGAAGTTGTGCAAGTACGTTGGTACTAAAGTAATGGAAGACCTGATGCAGAAAAAGAAGGGTAACTACTTAAAATAGAGGGATCTCCGAAAGAGCAGAAACAACCCTATTTATACATGAAAGAAACGGCAATGATCTGCCTGCCTCAAAGCCGATTAGAAACACTGGCTGATGTTATCAGTGCCAGTCCCGAGGTGGTACCCAACCTCGAGGACCTCCATCAGAACAAGGTTAGGCTCCATGAAGCCAATAACGCCTTTGCCAATCCCGAGGTGGTACCCGACCCCGAGGACCTCCATCGGAACAAGGTTAGGCTCCAAAAAGCCAATAATGCCTTCACCAGTCCCGTAGTGGTACCCGGCCTCAAGGATCTCCATCAAACAGAAGTTAGGCTTTAAAAGGCTAACAGCATCATCGCCAATCCCGAGGTGGTACCCGACCTCGAAGATCTCCATCTAAACGAAGATAGGCCCCTAGGGGCCATTGGCATCATTGCAAATCCCGAGATGGTACCCGATCTTGAGGACCTCCTTCGAAAAATAAGTTAGGCTCCAGAAAGCCTTTAACAACATTGCAAATATAATCTAAAACTGGGCAGTCCCTCATCCCGGACCTATCTACAATGCCTCAAGGTTACATACACTAAGTTCAAGATAAGTCTCCAAATGACCCGAGTCAACCCTCACTTGGGGACTGCTCTCGAAGGTCTAGAGGCTAGGTCTCAGTTCGGGGATTCGAAGCCCTACTTTTATTTGACTGAAAGTAAGGATCTCGATGACCCGAGTTTATCGGATCAATCCAGATTTGGCCCGAGGAATGGCAAAGGATTCCGCAGGAAGCCATTTTTATCAATCGAAAGTCAGAAAGAATACTCGCTTCTGGGTTCGATATGGGCACTAACCAATAGAGTCGTACATTCAGAGTCTCCATAAACACAAATAAAAGGAAATATAGCAAACATCGAAGACAAAACTGGGAAAACATCGTTATAATCAGAAAACACTTGATTATAAGAGCCCTCGAGGGGTCTTTACACATGATTACAAAAGCTCACGAGGGGTCCTTACACAGAAATAAAGAAGCAAGAAGGTTTACATATAGTAAAAGACTAAGAGCCTAGCCTACTCTCAAAGGTACATCCTCGGCAGTAACATCTTCGGGAATCATCTCCTCGGGCGTACGCCCTCGAAAGACATAATGGCAGGTGCATTTAGTGCGTCCTTGGGAGCTGAATTGGCGACGCTGTTAATTGTTATGGCTTTGAAGAATGAGAAACCGTAATGCTTTGAATGATCCTGGAGAAGTGAAATGACAGGACGTTTCGGTAATTGCGGAGGCTTGCATTATCAGTATGGCGTCATTACAGGAAGTTCAAAGAGTCGGATGTCAAGATCGTTTATTATCGATCCTCTCTAAGAAACGCGGGGACTATCAGTATATAATGAAATCGGGGAGCCCAATTTCTCGACATCGAGGCACCTCAGAAAACCATCTCAAAGTCTTGAGGCTACAAGGTTATGGTCGAGTCTCCTCCCTCGGGGTTCGTCGAGGCCCGACCTTGGGACAACGTTGACCTCGGCCACGGTAGAAATGGGGAGTTCCCAAGGCACGTGGCTATGGCTGACAGGACTGCCCTAGCCCTTAGTCAGGATGTCTTCTAGCTGTCACATCTCCGTTTCTTTATCATTAATGTATTTTGTACTATGTTGGGATTCCCCTCCTATGTAAAAGAGATCCTTATAATTTTATAGGTCTGTTGTTGCTTCAGTCACTCCACACGAAATATACAAGAACATTCTATTTGCTCTCTAACATATTCTCTTGATATTATTGTTTTCATTTATTATCTTCATATTTGTTCATCATTTATTGCTTATCATTGGCCATAAAGAGCCTCTGTTAATTTAAATATAACTGTTAGTCACATTTCGACCTCCTTCGATAGCTTGTAGTCGATCTCAGGAATCGACCTCGAGGCCCCGAATCCACAAGCTCGATGCCCCGATAATTGGCCCAACGGTTTGATTATCGCCCTATCCTTAGCTCTTATTTCGTTTCTATGTCTCATATACATAGCATCAACTGCTTAACAAACTAGCATAAAAATATATCACGTATTTTTAGAGTCCCATCAATAAATTTAATTGTTATTATGATTTTTACAGTAAACAAGAATACAGAAGGTGAAGAAAAGGTAATTGATCCATATATATTAGAAAGCCAAATTCATAACATAAGAGACATGAGGGATCAATCACTTCTTTTTTTCTTTTATTGCATCATTCAATTCAATTTAATGATTAGAAAACTAAAAATGATAACTGGCACGGTTTTGCATGCTTAAGTTTGCTAGAACATGGAATTAAGACATCAAAGAGGCCTAAACAATTGAATATGAAAAAATTTAAAAAGTAAAAAGAGGAGAAAAAAGATAAATAGATTTCTTGGCCTAAGAGAAGTGTCAAATCTATCACTATTATTCCCAGCTTTATTATATATATAGATAATAGGTTGGATAGTGATATATTTTTACGTTAAGTTTATTATTTAAGGTGTAAAATATTAAGGTTTAGCTTAAGTTTGAATTAAGGAATAATTTATATTAGACCCGATTAGCATAATGAACATCGTTAATCAATATTCTGTATATATTGAGGCCATTGGAGGTTGTTTGGTTGGTGTTCTAAAAGTCGCAAGGTTGGGAAACTTGTCATTGCAGAGGTAAGTGAGACTTTAAGCTTTGATGCTTACTTTCCAAAACCCGTTTTGAAAGTATTTTTTTTTTGCCCGGTCCATGTGTTGGGACAAGCGTGCGCCTGGCAGAATAAGTGGTCGTTGACCAGCCGCAAATATATATTATTTTGTAAAAAGCTAAAATTATTTAATGAGTGATTTGTGATGTGGCGTAGCCTCGTGCTATGGCGTTGGAGCGTTAAAAATTATTTCTTCGCTGCCGTAATATATATTGGGGTATTGTGTATGCCGCCGTTATAGATTTGAGGCATTGTGTATGCATCCGTTATAGATTTGGAGCATTGTGTATGTGTTGATACCCAATTTTTCTCTCATATATTTTTAAATATGCATAAATACTTTCAAAATATTGTACATGCATTTACAAACATGCACATGTATTTTTATAATTTTTCTATAATTTTTAAAGGCCATAAAATCAAGTTATTTCTCCATTTTTAATTATATAAATATTCAATAATTATCCCTCATATTACTTTATGATTATTTAATCATCTAAATTCATAATTTATGCTCATATAAGTGTTCAAATATCTTATTTGCATTTTTACAGTTACATTTATATTTTTAAGACTATAATTGCATATTTTGCAAAAATAGCTCATACATATGCATAAATACATAATCTATACAAAAAATAAATTTTTATATTTTTATAACGTTAAGTAATTATTTTAAACCACCTTCACACATAAAAATTATTTTTATCATTTAATTAGCTACTTTTACAAATTATTTTATTAATAAATTGGGTATTTAACAAATAGCCCCTTTAATTATGTCTAAATTCGGACCCCCCTCCCCCAGCCCAATTCAAATTAACCTTCGCCAAATTTGCTCTAGCCCAAATTAAATAACCCCTACCCGACCCAAACCTTCTCTAATCGTGGCCGTTGATCTCTGAGATCAACGGTCCACATCCCCCCTATAACAACCCGGTTATAACGAGTGGGTAGATTATTCAGCTGTGTGAGCACGTGATTTTTTCCCTATATGAATTACTCCAACAAATTCAAAACAAAATAATTTCTTTCGGTGTTTGCAATTTTGTTGGATTTCGTGGCATTTTCTGTTAATTATTTGCATTTGTCTGTGCACGTTTATTTTATTTAATTCATGAAAAATGCAAAAAAATGTTGCATCTGCATTTAGGATTTAATTTATATTTTTAGATTAATTAGCAAATCAGTTTGTTTTATAAAAAATAAAAATCACAAAAATAATTCATTTTGCATTTTTACTTTTTAATTTTGAATTGTGTAATTTTTCTTTAAATTTAGGATTTAATTAATTATTGTAAATACCATGATGAGTGATTAATCTAATTGGGTAGGTTAATTTAGTTTAAAAATTATTATTAATTAATTTAGGATTTATTTTAATTTTGGAAAAAAGAAAAGAATTGTGAAATTGAAAAAGAAAAGGAAAGAAATGAGAAGATCTAAATCTGGGCCAAAATCAACCCAAATGTCCCCAGCCCAAACAAAATTACCCAGTATCCGGCCCAAACTCACGCCTTGACCTGGTCGGTCCCCCCCCCCCAAATGAAACGACATCGTTTCAATAAGTATTGATCTAAGCCGTTGATCTCCCCTTGATCGAACGGCTCAGAACTGAAGCTTTGGGAGTATATAAGTGTCTGAAACCTTTCCCCCCTTCTTAGAACCCCTTCTGCTCAACACCCCCCACCAGAACACCCCGAAACCCTAGCTGAGCTGCCCCTAAATCCCCGGCCTCCGGTGGCGGCGCCACCTCCAAACGCCACCAAAATCACACCACCGAACCACCCTGACCCCCTCGTTCCAAATCCCCACTCCGTTTTCCTCGAATGTTGCCCCAGCTCCTCGAATCTTAGATCAGAGGATGAACCATAGAACCCCAGGTCTCAAATCAAGGTTTCGTCGAAGATTTTAAGGCTCAGTTCGACTTTAATTGCATGTTTTTGACAAAGAACATACGATTAATCTCGGTTTGTGCCGGAAATTGGAGATATCAAAGTGTAAATGTTATTTCTTGTTTGTCCGAGATCCTTAGGTATTCTTCTTTCCCCTTTGGTATTTTTGTTTCCTCATCCTCACCTTCTTATAATCTTTCTCTTATTTTCTTATTTTTATTCCGTTTCTTTATATTTATCATTCTTCTCTATCTTCCGTACCTGCATGTTAGATTTAGGATGTGTGTGATTGTGAGTTGGGTCTTGTGTTCAAGTGTGGATAGTCTGAATTTGCATTATCCTTTTGGGCTTAACTTCGAGTCTCTAGGATCTCAATTTGAACGTTTGGGTTTTGGGATTTTTCTTAGTATTGATTGGGTTCACAAGATTAAAAAGCCCAATGAGAGCTGAGCTAGGTATTCAGTAGACCCATCGAATTGGGTCAGCTTGACCCAATTAGCTTGACCAGTTGACCTGGGTGGTTCTGGGGTAGTCTCAGAGTCTTTAAAGGGTAGACTAGGGAATTGGCCTAAAAGAATCTTGCTATAACAGACTAGGAAGCTTCTAGGAAGTTGGGGAAGGGGTTGGTTCTGATTTTCTGTTTCTTTTATAAGGGTAGCTTAGCTATAATGAAAATTAAAAAGGGGGCAAAGTGCAAAACTAAGTCTGCCCTAATAGCTTGCCTATAAATGAAGCTTTTCTTGCCTTTCAAGGCAGACCCAAGAGACTTGAAAGAGAATGAAAATTCTGAAAAACAACTAAACGGCTGAAACTTCTGCAGAAAATACTGTTTCATTGAGTTTTAGCTTTGTAATCTAAAATCCTCTTCTTCCTGAATTGATTTCCTGATTGTTTGAACTTAGAAATGGTTTGAGACTTAGTCATTGAGGTTGGTCTTAATGTCAGCTGGTTTAATTGTGTGTTTGAGACTGATTTCTGGGCTGTAGTACTTCATTTCTGGGTTTTGAAAATGTTTTGTTGGTTTGCTTTTGTTACTAGAACCTGCTGTTGATTCCCTGCTGTCATTACTGCTGATTCTCCCTTTTTCTTATTTCGTTTAATTTCAGGTATTCCCTGATTCTATAAAAGATGAAATGCAAGTATGAGAACTATAATTACATGAAGATCCCATGAATGAATACTACTTTTTCCTTAATCATCAATATTAGTTGTTTACTTAGAATTTCTGGAGTTTAGTGGTATATTGTAATAGTATTTAGCCTGACCTGTTCATTTTAATATAGCAGTAGTGTGTTATTCCCTAGAAAACTCATGCTGCATTTCGTTTGTGATGAAAACACATGGTCTGATGGTTTTATTTATGTGTAAGTAGTTCAGGACATTTGGGATCTTGTGTATAGGGACTGTGATTTAAGCCACTCACTGTTTGTTATGCATATATTCAAGCATGTGGTTAGACTCTTTTGATTTCTAGCTTATCATTTAGTTTTATTTGAGAATCAGAATGCATTCGATTAAAAAAGGTGACTGTGTGCTTTTTGGGAGTAAAATTTTATGAATACTGGTCTGATTGGCATCAATCTCTGGGTACTCGAGGTAATTGGATGTATGCATTGGTTTGAGAATGAATTTTGGACTTGTTTAGATATGTAAAAATTTTCTGTAATGGGATAAAATCAAAAATGCATTACTCATAGTGTTACAAGTTTAAAATTAGATTAAACATGCTGTCCGTGATGAGAATTCCATTGTCATTGCTTGTTACTAAGAAAAACGAGCCCAGAGGTTGTTTGCACACATATTGGTCTCATTTTTTGTTGTTGAATATCGCTGGTTCTTGGCCTGCAGGGACTCGACACTGAGTTCTTCACTCAGACCTGTTGAGGTTTCGAAATTGGCTCATTTCTGGGCCCAAGCTTGACAGCTTCTTTCGAATATGATTTGGGTCGTAATTGCGGCTCAGCCATGCCCAGTTCATTTGCTAGCTTTCCTGGTTTTGGACTTCACATGGGAATCCCATTTGTGGCCTTTGACTGCTAACTAAACGACCATAGGGAACTTTTAACTTCATTGAATGTTAAATAATTAAGCCCTTAAAATAATTAAGGTGAGCTATATTAATAACACCAATAGTCTATGACCCTCATAATTTTAAAAATAAGAATTTTAGGCAATTAGATTTGAAGCGTGCCATAGTAAGTGAGATATAGTTTATGGACCTCAAAAGCTTAGTTTGAGTTTCCTTTAAAAATCGGGATCGAGGTGTGCCATGCCAAATAAAATCTCTAAACCCATGGCCCTAGCTTAATTAATTTTAATTCTTTAGAAATCGAGGTGTGCCAATTAGTTGAATTTTCCATGGCCCTCGCAAAGTTGAACACGCATAGTTGCTTGGGCGCGCTATTTTAGTAATTTACCTCCCTAAACTCGGGTGTGCATTTCATGTGACCCAAATCAAATCTTAAAACGTTGAATAAACTATGTTTAGGATTACGGGTGCATTTCATGTGGCGCGATCCAAAGACGTATTTTAAACGACGTTCAATCTTCTTTAAAAATAATTAAAAGCGGTTTAAAGTTAAAATGCACATAGGTTTAAAAGTGTTTTTAAAATCAGATAATTAAGTCGGATATAACAGTTGAGCGACCGTGCTAAAATCACGGAAAACACCTTCTCCCGGGTTAACAGAATTCCTTACTCGGATTTCTGGTTCGTGGATTGTTAAATAGAGTCATATTTTCCCCGATTTGGGATTCAACCGGTGACTTGGGACACCATAAATCTCCCAAGTGGCGACTCTGAATCTTTAAATAAGTAAATCCCGTTTCGATTGTCACTTAAAGTGGAAAAACTCCCTTTTACGCCCTTCCGGGGGTGTAGGTAAAAAGAGGTGTGACAAGATGTTTTCCCCAATTTATGCTTCTTGATATGTTATCCAGCTGTGTTGAGTTATATCAAGTGGGTAGATTTGAGTTCGGAGTAGTTGTAGAGTGAAATGAACACTTAGTCTCTTAGTTAGAAAGCTAGTTAGAAAAGTCAACCGGAAGTTGACTTATGAGTAAATGAATTTGGATTTGGATTTTTATGATTCGATTAGTTTCGTTGGGTGATTTTAGACTTAGAAGTATGTCCGAAATTTAATTTGGAGGTCCGTGGTAGAATTAGGCTTGAATTGGCGAAAGTTGGCCGTTTAGAAGTTCTTAGGTTTGAATTTGAGGTTGATTTGGTGTTTTGGTATTGTTTTGGAGGTTCTACTAAGTTTGGGTAATGATATATGACTTGTTGGGATTATTGGTTGAGGTCCCGAGGTCCTCAGGTGAGTTTCGGATAGGTTTGGGTTGCGTTGCACTCGTTTTTTTATGTTTCGACGTCGTTTCTTCAAACATAAATGATATCATATTGAACAAATGAGCTCATATTTCTTTTTTATTGAAGCATTAGATCTGTATCTTAATTACGGACCCGTAGCAAAAAGAATCGTAAAATTTGGATATGGTATGAGGATTTTATTGTCATTTTACTAAGAATTAGGTATACCTCGAGGGATGGAGACTTGGTCCGTCCCGTGAGGCCTCATGGCCATCATCTGTATTTACGTAGTTACTTGTTGTTGAACTTGTCTTCCTTCATGTTAGAGATCATGCTTAGGCTTTATTCATGTTCACATTATTTTTACTCAGTCATAGAAATTATTGTACATGTTTACTTCAGTCTCTATTATTAGCTAATATTTTGTGATATTTGATGTGAGTTGTGTCCTCTTATTTGTTGATGATGGTGAGGCTATTAAGGTACATGATTGAGTAAGGTTAAGGGCCTAGTTGCGAGTATATTGATACCATAGCGCGTGAGTCGTCCGCATAGCACATGAGTTGACCGTGCGGGTCCAGGTATTGATATCATAGCACGTGAGTTGTCCATGTAGCACGTGAGTTGACCATGTGGATCCAGGTATTGATATGGTAGCATGTGAGTTGTCCGTGCTTAGCGCTTGGGCTTTGGGAGCCCTTCCGAAGTCTGTACACACCCCAGTGAGCGCAGAGTGTTGAGTGTATTGAGTGTAGAGTGTTGAGTGTTGAGTGCGAGTGCTCAGTGATGGAGTGACTTTGCTGTGAGGTTGCATTTACTTTTATTATTGCTGCATTTAACTGTTAAATTTCTTTGTGGCATTTACTGAGTTATGGAATTTACCTATTTATTCCTGTTATTTTTTAAAATTGTGAAAAATAAATAATTGGATTGTTTTGCTTAGCTCGTCACTAATGTTCAGTTCCTTAGTTATTTCTGTTACTACTGAGTCGGTTGTACTCATTGTCGCGCCCCCTTTTTCTCGTGAAATCGGGCTTGTGACATTTGGGAGGAAAACTCGTTCCCTCTTGGGAATTGGGTTTTGGAACTTGAAGAGTTGCCACCTAATGATTAAGTGTATTAGGACACTAAAAAGGGTTTGAGTTTGAAGAACCAGAGTTTGGGTAAAGGCTAGAAATTATCTCGAGGGGAAGGTGTTAGGCACCCCTCAAGATCCACTAGTGTGGTTCCCATCCATGTTACAATTGTGACTTTACATAATCAAATAAGCAATTAAGGGCCTCAAATAGAAGGGGATTTTCACATATTATTGCAAGCAAATTGAAAGTTTGGAGAGAATAAAGAGAGCAGAAATTTTAAGGAAGTAGCTCGAACAAGAAAACAAGTTAAAAGAAAGGGGGTCCTAGGTTTACAAACAATATGGATCACATCAGTGCAATGTCCGGTAATCACTCCTCAAAAGAAGGGTTACACGTGGTATTAACGCACCGCTCATCATATGCATATCTACCCTTTCCCGCCTCGTTAAGGTATTAAGTGCGGAATAATATCGTTACTTATTGCATGCTAGTACCCGCTCCAATCCTATCAGTCCCGGAGGCATTTGGGACAAAATTCTAGGGCGACAATCAAAATATACAAGGCAGGTATGGGGCGAACACATAACAGTTTAAAGGGCTCAAATAGGCCTTCTGAATTAAATTAAAGCGTAGGATAGGCTAATTCATCACATATTTCTCAAATTGAGGAGTCTGAATTAGCCTTCCCCGATTTTAATTAATCAAAGACTGATGAAGTTAATTAATTATCTAATGGTTTGCCTAAGTGAGACATATAGGCATGACATCTAACAATGCTTACTCCGATTTTAAAGAAGGCTTACTGATTGTAGAAAACAAATAAGTTCTACGGATGTTAAATGACATTACTACTGATTTTAGACTTGTAGATGAAATAAACGAATCAGATTCAACTGGTTACTATATAGGCATGATTTCTAGGCATTATTGGTTTTAAGACGATTATAAAAGTGCAGGAGTCCTATAGACATGGTATCTAGAATGAAACTTATTATTACTTAACCTATAACTGTTTAACTAATGATACATGTAAAATGCAGAAGTGCCGAAGACCTATAGTCATGATTTCTATATGCAGAAGTGCAGAAAAACCTACAGACAGTGCTTACAACCCAAATATATTGCAGAATTAAAAGCATAGTACAATGTGGAAATGCCAGCCCTCAGATGTCCAAGTTCCGAGGGAACTCAAGGTCCCAAAGCAAAGCTCATAAGAGGGGGGCAGAACTTAGAATCTAAGAGTAAGTGTAAGTGCACAAGGGGGGAAATCAGGGAGAGCCATGGCAGGCTGGTGGTCATGCCCAGCAATCAAGAGTGCTGGCACACTCATGACTAGCCTATTAGCCACATTTTTTAGAGTTGGGATCCATTGAGGATCAGGTTCAGACCTAAGCAGCAATTTGGATGTTGTCAGGCCATGAACCTTAACTCAAACACATAGATGGGAGTGGGGGTATATGGAGTTCATAACAAACAACAGATGCAAAGAGAGAGTATTATACTCAATACATAACATGAATAACAAAGTAGACAGGAGTGTAGCAACTGTAAAATAAACACATAGGGATGGTGCTGAAATTGAAATTAAGGCATACCAGTTTCAGGGAAACAAATAAGTGAAAGTTGGAGTCTTGTAAACCAAATTGCAAGCAAACAGTACAAAAGATCTCAGAAGAGAGTAGAGTATTGAAAGAGTATTGAAATTGAGAGGTGTGTGTGTAAAGTATTGAATTCGAAGTGTTGAACTGAAGGTTCAAGGTGTCTAAGTGCAGAAGGGTCATGCCCCTTTTATAGTGCAGAAAACAAGTAAGAAAAGGTAAGGGAATAGTTTGCAATCAATTACATAAAATCTCCCTTCAGTTAAGGGATTCTGATTTCAAATGGATAGAAGACAATTAAGGAAAGAATTGGATTAAAATCTTTTCCAAAGTAGTACAAGAAGGGCAAATACATAGAAACCATTTAAGAAAAGAGTCTGGTAGCAACACGGTTTGTGCAAATAAGGAAAGGCAATCAATCATCAGCCAGTAAAAATCAGAAATTGAGTTTTTGGTATGAATGAATCCAATCAGAAAAGGTGAAGAAAGGCTTAATTAAAGAAAATCAGTAGCAATCAATCGAACCTTATTAAAAGGAATTCTGAATCAATCACAAATTGGCAAAATCTCTTTTGAAGGAAGAATTCCTCATATATAAAGCATACAGACATGTCAAACAAGAAAGAACTGTCATGTAATTAGAAAGAATCTAGCATAGAAAAGTTCAGAGTCACAAGCAAAGAGGCTCAAATTCAGTACATAGACTCAGACTTAGTTCGAGAGAATCCAGGGTTCCCTAATAAAACCCTAGTCCAAACATAATATCAAACTTGCCAAAACCCCAAAGCCTAGGGTTTTCAACTTTAATCCGAAGCAAAGACGAGAAGACAGATAACAGGCTCAGAGGTCTCTTTCAGAGACTCATGAGAAACTACCATACATGATAGCAGGTTTGAAACAAACATAGTGAAAAAACTGATTTGAAGCATAAGGAACATGTTTTAAGAAAAGCTTGGAACTTAAACAAGTTCAGAAGACAAAGAGGTAGCATAAACTTAAGGAAACAGTAGATGAAACATGTTTAGGAAGAACTCAAACAAAGTCCAGAAGAAGGCAAATAAGAAAAGAGCTTAGTAGAAATTACAGTAAAGGAACACAGGGTTAAACGAACACATAAGATAAATGTGTGAAATCATGATATAGAAACCAGTAGAAGAAAGAACAGAGCACAGTAGAAGAATATGCATAATAAGGCAAACCTAAGAATACAGGAGAAGGACATGTGGGGTAGAAAAGAGAACATAAAAACATAGCATAGACAGATTCACACAAAGAAAAGAAGAAGAGGAGTCAGAAAACATTTTAAAACTTTTTTCAGAAACCCTAAATCGAAGAGAAACAAATTTTGAAAGAGAAGATTGGGGAAAACGTTTTAAAAATCCAGTAGAACACAGATATAGCATAGATCTAAGAAAACAACCAGAGAAAATCTCGAATAGCTTAGGGTGTTAGAGAAACCCTATAAATGAGAAAGGCTTGGAAGAAAATTTGATCCTGAGTCGAAAAGACTCATATTGCTTGAACACGCCGGAATAATGGCCGGAGAAGCCATAGATCTACAGATCTGAGAAGGATCTGAAGAGAGCCATCATAGTCGGGCCTCGAAGCTTCTAACAACCATGGTTTAATGATGGAGGGAGGTGAGTACCAACCATCCATGGCCTGAGAAGCCACAGATTCCGGTGGAAATATGGTAGAATAAGGTGGGAGATAGCTAGAGTTTCAGAGAGCTTGAGAGTGTTTTGAGAGACAAAGGGTTTCAACGCGGCGGGTCAGGTGAGAATGAGGGAGATTAGGGTAGTCGTTTAGGTTTAATTATGGAAGGGCGAGTCTTGGCCGTTGATCTTGAGTGATCAACGGTCCAGATTTAAGTGGTAAGTGGGAAACAGGTTGGGTCGTTTGTAATTGGGTCGTGGGTTGGATCCTGATTGAAACTGGATTGGTTTTAATTTGGGCAGAATTGGGATCAAATTGAGGTTAAAATTGAAAGAAAATGAGGCTGTAATTGAAATAAAAATAGGCTAAATGTTAAATAGCCAATTTTACTCTTTTATTTTATAAAAATAGTGAAAAAGACTTTAAAAACAAATTAAAAGTACTGACCCAACTAATAACGCATAAATATTGATTTAAAATATTGAAACCAATTTTGCAATTATAGAAATGCTATTAATCTTAAAAATAGGCTATAATTGCAATTATATGCAATTTAGTCTTTTAAAGACCAAATAAATTTGTAAAAATGTTCAAAAATTATATTAACTATATTTTGGTATAAATATAGGAATGAAATAAATTATTCACAAAAATTGATGATTTTGGGAATAATTATGGATTTTGTACTGCTAAAATGGATAGTAAATTGATTTTAAAAACTCTTCAAAAGATTAGAAAAATACTAAAACACTTGGGTATGCTTATGTATGCATATATATGCTATTTTAAAAGTATTTTGTATATAAAAATACATAGGAAAAAATTGGGTATCAACACTCATGCTACACCCTGCACTTTATGTACAGATCCAGGTGAGTTAGAGCGCGACGATAGTTGATTTCAGGCCGGCTATCTGTGGAGATTGCAAGGTAGCTGCCAGTGTCCGCAGGACCTTGTTACTCCTTTTGTCATTTCTTATTTTGGACAGTTAGACAGTTTATATATCTTAGTTCATAGTTTTAGACACTCATGACTTAGTAACACCCCGATGTTTGGGGCTCGTTTCCATATTTTATATTATTTATATTTAGAGTTAGTTTAGTTTATCAGGAATTAAATTATTGAAAATGTTTTATTAAATTCTTATAATCAAATTAGTAGTAATATTTTGGGAAGTAGGCTTGACTTGTAACATGATAGGCGCCATCACGACCATGGTTAGATTGTGGGTCGTGACAAGGTGGTATCATAGCCTAGGTTACATAGATCTCATGAATCACGAGCGGGTTTAGTAGAGTCTTGTGGATCGGTACAAAGAAGTCTGTACTTATCTTCGAGAGGCTGCAAAACCTTTAGGAAAAATTCACATTCTTGAATTCTTACCATACGGTGTTGATTCAGCTTGAAGTGTAACTCTTTGAATTCCTTCCATGTATTCGCATGCGCACATGAGCGCTGGGTATCAGTTGTGCATCGACGACTTCTGATTCCCTGGATGGATGCAAGTCATGTGGTGTGTTGGGTGATTAAATTCTGGGTTGTGGTTATGACTTGATATAGCTTGTTCAGGCTTATACAGTGTGTAAATGTGAAGTTCGGGTCTTGTAGTAAATTTCGGATGTTGAAAATTGGATTCTGGGGTTTACGGACTAAGGTTGAAGTAATGATCTTCAGTTATGTTGTGTTGTCAGGCCTATATGGAATAAGGTGATGAGATCACCCCCGGGTATGTGCATGGTAAGGTTACACGGTAGTTTCACAGCTTAGGAACAACTCTTGGCACGTTCGAGGTCAAACGTTTGTTTAAGAGGGGGAGAATGTAACGGCCCGATCGGTCGTTCTGAGAATTTTTAATTGTTTTCCCCAATTTATGCTTTTTGATGTGTTATTCAGCTGTGTTGAGTTATATCAAGTGGGTATATTTGAGTTCGGAGTAGTTGTAGAGTGAAATGAACACTTAGTCTCTTAGTTAGAAAGCTAGTTAGAAAAGTCAACCCGAAGTTGACTTATGAGTAAACGAATTCAGATTTGGATATTTATGATTTGATTAGATTCGTTGGGTGATTTTAGACTTAGAAGTATGTCTGAAATATAATTTTGAGGTACGTGGTAGAATTAGGCTTGAATTGGCGAAAGTTGGAAGTTTAGAAGTTCTTAGGCTTGAATTCGAGGTTGATTTGGTGTTTTGGTGTTTTTTCGGGTGTTTCGGAGGTTCGACAAGTTTGGGTGTGATATATAACTTGTTGGGATTATTGGTTGAGGTCTCGAGGGCCTTGAGTGAGTTTCAGATAGGTTTGGGTTGCGTTGCGCTCGTTTTTCTTATGTTTCGATGTCGTTTCCTCAAAAATAAATGATATCATATTGAACAAATAAGCTCTGATTTCTTTTTTTGATTGAAGCATTAGATCTGTATCGTAATTACGGACCTGTAGAAAATATAATCGTAGAATTTGGACATCGTATGAGAATTTTATGGTCATTTTACTAAGAATTAGGTTGCTAGATTTTTCAGATTAATTACGAAATAGCTACTGATGACGTATTTAAAAATCTGCATTATTTGCAAATATTAAAACCTACATATCTCATTCATTATAAGGTCAAATTGAGTGATTCAAAAGTCTAACTTGACTAGGATTTCACAATGAATCCATTGGAGGCATAAAATACGAGTTTCGGGATCGTTTAGCATGAGAAACGAGGCAGAATAGCCGGCACAAAAATATATAAAACTAGGATTTGTTCATTCGGTCATATTTTGAGTTGGGGAGCTCGGATTTGGGCGATTTTGGAGGCAATTTTTACCATAGGGATTGGGTAAGTGTTCTTAATTCAGTTTTGGTTATATTTCATGAATCTGTCTTCATTTTTGGGATTTGATTGATAATTTCAAAGTAAAATTGAGGGAATTAGGGCTTGAGTTTTAGAGTTTTAGGTAGGGATTTAAGTGACCAAACGGAGTCCGATTTTGATAAATTTTATATGGTTAGACTTGGGAGAGGATGAGGGTTTTGATTATGCTATTTTTTCCTATTCCGAGATGTGATCCCGGGGGTCGGGTTTTGGCCTATTTCGAATTTTTTAGCATATGTTGATGGTATTAATCTGATTATGGTTAGATTCGGAGCTTTTGGAGATCGAGTCCAGAGATGAGGGAATCTCGGAGAAGGATTTTATGCTGTTGAGGTAAGTAACAATTTTAACTTTGGCTTTGAGCGTATAAGCCTAGAGAATTTGATATCGTGTGACTGTTTGGAGGTGATACCCACATTAGGTGACGGCGTGTGTGTGTATACCTCGAGGGATGGAGACTTGGTCCGTCCCGTGAGGCCTTATGGCCATCATCTGTATTTACGTAGTTACTTGTTGTTGAACTTGTCTGCCTTCATATTAGAGATCATGCTTAGACTTTATTCATGCTCACATTATTTGTACTCAGTCATAGAAATTATTGTACATGTTTACCTCAATCTTTATTATTTGCTAATATACTGTGATACTTGATGTGGGTTGTGTCCTCTTATTTGTTGATGATGGTGAGGCTAGTGAGGTACATGATTGAGTAAGACAGAAGGCCTGGTTGTGAGGATATTAATACCATAGTGTGTGAGTCGTCCGCGTAGCACGTGAGTTGACCGTGCGGGTCCAGGTATTGATACCACAACGCATGAGTTGATCGTGCGGATCCAGGTATTGATATGATAGCACGTGAGTTGTCCGTGCCTATCTCTTGGGCTTTGGAAGCCCCTCCAGAGTCTGTACACACGCCCAGTGAGTGCAGAGTGTTGAGTGTATTGAGTGTTGAGTGTATTGTGCTGAGTGGGGGTGCTGAGTGATGGAGTGACATTACTGTGAGGTTGTATTTACTTTTGTTGTTGCAGCATTTAACTGTTAAATTTCTTTGTGGCATTTACTGAGTTATGGAATTTACCTGTTTATTCCTGTTATTTTTTAAAATTCTAACTAATAAATAATTGAACTATTTTTCTTAGCTCGTCACTACTGCTCAGTTTTTTAGTTATTTCTGTTACTATTGAGTCGGTTGTACTCATACTATACCCTTCACTTTATGTGCAGATCCAGGTGAGTTAGAGCGCGGTGATAGTTGATTTCAGGTCGGCTATCTGTGGAGATTTCAAGGTAGCTGCCAGCGTCCGCAGGACCTTGTTACACCTTTTGTCATTTCTTATTTTGGACAGTTAGACAGTTTATATATCTTAGTTCATAGTTTTAGACGCTCATGAATAAGTGACACCCCGATGTTTGGGGCTCGTTTCCGTATTCTATATTATTTATATTTAGAGTTGGTTTAGTTTATCAGGAATTAAATTATTGGAAATATTTTATTAAATTCTTAAAATCAAATTGGTAGTAATATTTTGGAAAGTAGGCTTGCCTTGTAACACAATAGGTGCCATCATGACCATGGTTAGATTTTGGGTCGTGACACCCCTTTCATTTTTTAACCCAAACGACCCCCAAACCCTACCCATTCTCCAAAGACTGCCGCCCCTGAATCCCTCTTCTTCTCCGTTCTCTCTGAAACTATCCTTCACCCTAGCGCCGTCACCCCAAAATTTCCCCAAATTCCTTCGATTCTTACCCGTTTCATGGGGCTCCTTTGTGCTTTCAGGCCCCTACCGGCCTCTTACCTCTTTGAGTTGTTCGATTCTTGTTGTTTTCTGAGGGAATCTCGAAGAGATTCAACTCAGAGTCGACCTAGGATCTTCGTTTTCTTATGAGCGTTCCTTGTGTTCATTAATGTTTGTGAGTATTGTTGTCTCTGTGGCTATGGTTAGATTTTTACCTCACTTGTTCCCTTTTCTCAAAACCCTCATCTTTTCAGCTTGAATCTGTTCAGATCCTTGTAGATCTGGAGCGATTTTGAGTTTATCCAGTAGTTTTCTTTAGAAAACAAAATCTCTTTATCGTTAATTGATTTTGATGTTCCTCCAAAATAGGGTTTCGTTTCCTTAGTGTTTGTTGTTCAGATCTCTTTAGATCTGAAAAGATTTCGAGTTTCTACAGTATTTTTCTTTAAAGATCTTTTGTTTTCCTTACTGTTAATCGATACTAATATTTCTAAGAACTAGGGTTTCACTTCATTTTGTTTCTGCAAAATTTTTCTATGTGTTTGATTATCTTTTTCCACTGATTCTTGCATGACTATGTTCCAGTCTTTAGTTTGTTTGATTATTTCATTATTCGCTCCAATCTTTGCCCGTTATTCTTGAGTAATTGATTGATTATGTAAACTGTCTAGGGTTTGAAACTGCCTGTAAACTGAGGTGATTACTTCCTGTAATTTTTGTCTACTTTCCGTATTCTGGGACTCCTTATTAGTGCTACTTGCCTTAATTGTTCCTATTAAGCTTAATTTATGGGATGACTGCCTTACTAACCCCAAGTTGATCTCTATTTACTTGTGTTACCTTATTTGTGTGATTAATTGCCCGGTCACTTGCCGGATTTTTGGTGTTCCGACTCTAATTGGCTATCAGACTTACCACTTACCTTATTTAGACCTCAATTCTGAGTTACTTTTGGATATAATCCCATGATTTTTGCCTATTGATTGACCCTGTCATACCTAATTGATTGATTGATTGTTTCCTTTGCCTTATTTGCAAACCTTTAAACTGCTTTACCTTATTTACTTTACTCTACTCAATGTTATATATGCCTCACTCTTTTTTTAACACACACGCACACAGACATAGAAAGACACACAAAAGTTCTTACTCTTATCCCCTATTACAATCTTCCTACTCTTTGTTTGTTGCACTGTCTAGCTGGCTGGAAGCCAAGGCTAGACCTTTGGACCCTATTTGCTTTACTCTTCTATTGCTATCTCTTAACTGGTATGCCTCCACTTCTACTATCAATTCAAACTTCTATGTGATCAAATCTGTGTGCTTCTTGTAATCAACATGTCTTTCTCTATTTAATTAAACCTATGTGTTTCCTGTAATTAGCATGTCTACTTCTGTTTAATTAAACCTATGTGGTTCTTGCTTTCAGCATGTTTACTTCTGTTTTAACTAGACCTATGTGCTTCATGCTTTCAACATGTCTACATGTTTGCTTATATGTAAATTAGACCTATGTCTACTTATTTCTCAACTAGCATGTTCTTTCCGTCCTATTTTAAGTAATTACCCCTAACAGACTTATGATTAATGATTTCCATGCTCTTAACCCCTGTTGCCCTTCATATATGACTGTCTGATTGGCTTTCTGAACCCAGCATGCCATTTTTTTGTTTAATTCTTGTCCATATACCCAGCTAGTAACAACTAGTAAACTATGTTGAATCTAAGCAATGTGAAACTTTGCTTGAAGTGATTGTGATCCTGTTACTATCTACTGTTTGATTGTTGGAATCTCTGTTTGAATCCCAAGTGTTGAAATGACTGTTTGTTCCTATTTACCCCAAAAAAATCCAAACTGTTTTCAACTCTTACTCTTAGAACATATAGGGTCCTGCCCCTCCAGTGTGAGCATTGCCTAGGAGTCCATGAGACTCTTCTGAACTTTGATACACTGGGGCTGGCTCTCCAAAACTTGCTCACAAAAATATTTCTTTAAAAGTCTTTTGGTGTGAGCATTTTACGGAGTCCCTGAGGCCCTTGGGAACATTGACGCACCAGAAAACCATTGGGTGTACTATGAGAATAGTGGCATATTTCAGACTTGGTTGAAGGAATAGCTTCCAGGAATATTTTTGGGCCTATCCAGGCTCCCTATAGTATAGCAGTTCTATTTTGTAATTCATTTATATTTGGTATGAAATAATAATTCCTTGTAAAACAGATATTGGGATTATTAGTAAAAATAAGAGGGCTTCTTATATAAATTTTGTTGGGAACGGGTAGATATCATGCCTATAGGTTGTTGCAATGTTCGTTTACTTATGTGCATTAGAATACATGCCTATAGGACTCATATACTTCCTTGAATCTTGAATTTCATCATTAGAAGACCTGCTTCTAAGTCGTTACTCAATTTTGCATCGATAATCATGTCTTCAAACCTTTATGTGTGCATTAGCAATCATGTTTCTAAGAATTTCCTTGTTGACGTCTGCTTGGCCATTGATTAATGCTTTACTCGCCTAGAAAACATGCCTACATGGTTTTATACCAATTCCTGCATTTAGATACCATACGAATAAGGTTTAAATCAGTTTCTGCATTTAAATACTATGTCTATAAGGTTTTAAATCAGTTCTTGCAATTAGATGTCATGCCTATAAGGATTAAATCAGTTTCTGCATTTAGATACCATGTTTATAAGGTTTAAAATCCGTTTTTACATGTAGATACCATATCTATAAGTTTTAAAATCAGTTTCTGAATTGGAACTCATGCCTATAGGATTTCAACATGTTTTAGCACTTAGAAATCATGGCTACAGGGTTTAAAAAAATCAGTCGCTAAAATCAGTAATCAGTTTACAGCTTAGACACCTGGTTTATAAAAATCCTATCCATTTATCATTTAGGCAATCTTTTAGGTTGCATGAGTTCTGGGTTTAAAACTATTATTTTCCTGCTGCTTGAAACTGCCCAGATTCAAGAAGTAGTAAAATCAGTAGGCAACTGATTAGGTATTTGCTGCCCCGCTTTAATAATACTGATGCATATGTTGTGCTCAGCTAGATATCCTGCTATAGGACTTTTAAATTGTTTAAAACTGTTTGTTTGAGGCATGCAATTGTTTGTCTATTTGTGGAGGTAAATATGAGCCTTTAATTGCATATTTATTTGATAGTCCTATCTGACTTTTGTTTGTCGCTTAGTTTTCTCCTTTAAACAACATAAGCGAGTCTAGAACTTCCTTAAATAGAGGTCCTAGACACCTCCAGGGCCACAAGCAAGGGATGGGTAATGCACACATAAGGCACATACTGGATAGTATTAGAGCGCTTAGGTAACAATAATTAAGGGGAGGGTAATCGTGTAGTAAAGGATATGATGACCTGTGCGTTAATACTATAAGCTAAAAAACCTAGGACCCTTTTTACCCCTTGTTTTAAATGTAATATCTATTTGTCTAAATTGCTTTGTTTGCTTATAAGACTAATTCACCTAATTCGAGTTTGGCCGGGACCCACTGCTGTGGGCCTCGAGGGGTGCCTAGCACCTTCCCCTCAAGGTTATTTCGAGCCCTTACCCAATCTCTGGTAATGCAAACAGGTTTATGAGTTATATGCTTTAGGTGCCCTAACACACCTTAAATTTTTTAGGTGGCGACTCTTCAAATTCTATACCCAATTACCAAAAGGAAATGAGTTTTCCCAAAGAAATGTCGAAACCTGGACTCTGCGAAGAAAAAGGGGGCGCGACAGCATGACGACTCTGCTGGGGATATTTTAGGCTCTTACCATAACGAACTTATTTTTGTGAATTAGTCTTACGCATTCTTTGTTCTGTTAATACATGTGCACCCTTTCCCCTTCCCCCTTAATTGGATTTAATTGCCTATTTCTCAAGCATTCATGATTTCCTTTATTTCCTAAAATTTACTTGTCTCCTTGTTTTCTTTCTTAACTGTCTTTCAATTTTTTAAATACTGCATTTATCATTTTTAACGTGCAATTACGTGACAACATGCTATTTATTGTTGCATAAATCATGCTCAACATTATTTTTCACTCGTGCGTAATCAATCATATAGCAACACTTGATGAGTATTTGCGTTCTTCCTATATATCACCCTTTAAATTCGGAAAGGCGTATTTGCAGTAAAACTAGTCGATCAGCGGTGCAATCGACGGTTCCGTGCTTCCCCCTCAAGTTGCCCGCTTGAGGGTACCAATCTAGACCTCTATAGAAATCTTACTCTGATTAATCGTACATGCATCATGGTCAAACTTAGCCGGGTTAATATGTTATCCACATAATAACCCTTTAAGACAAGCCTCGTCCAAAAGTCCATTGGGTTTTCCATAATCCCAATGGACTCAACCACGATCATGTGCATTAATTTTGGAGGCATAAGTGCCAATATGCTAATCATTGTTGTATAAATAGTTGAATCTGGAGGGGGAAAGGGTCTAACCATATTTGTTTTGCAGAAAATGAGGCACGAAGTCCCCAGATTTGGCATAGTCAGTAACATACCATCACTATTGCTAGATTGGTGTAGGATCTTCCATAAAGTGACCAAAATCATGTGAAAAGGGTCTTAGGAAATTTCCCTTCTTTGTTGGACCTCCAGCCGAACAAAATGTTAATCGAAGCTGCTACAATGTTCTGGGACAAAGAAAGGGCCGTGTTCCACTTTGGAAACATAGAAATGACCCTTCCCTTGGAAGATATAAGGGGATTTGCTGGGCTGCCTTGGGATAGTCCTGGTCTATTTGTACCTGAAAATCGCACCACTAGGGGATTTTTTAAGATGATGGGGTTAAAGAAGAATGATGACTTGGAGTGCCTGAAAAACTCCTACATACCATTTGACTTCCTCTATGAATGATACGGTCACAGCAGGTCTTACCGTATTTTCTATGATGAATTCTCCATAACCTCCTTGGGTTGGATTTACTGCAGGGTCTTTGTATTCATTGTGTGTTTCTTGGGTATGCTAGTGTTCCCAATCCAATGGGACATAATCCACACCAGGCTAGCCATGGTGGCCAAATTTTTGATGGAAGGGATCGAGGGGCAAACATATACCATTGTCCCCATTATCATTGTAGTATCGGGCCTTAGAGTGCTGTCAGAAGGGGTAAAGATACTTTGAGGGTTGCAATTTGCTGTTGTAGGTTTGGTTATTAAAACATCTCCAAAGAGGTCAATACCACCAAGAGTTTCCACGAAGGCCATGGAATGATCACATAGCTTTCCACCATCCTAAGATGACCACCTATATCCTAGACAGGTTTGCTCAACCAAGAAATGTTGTAGAATAGGCATAGTTCTTCAGCAATCTGACCGAGGATCAAGTTCAATAGATGTTCGAGTGGTTCCCGACCAATGAGTTCATCATCAGATCCAGGGATGTTCTTCACTTGGTATTGATCGAGTTAAGGGGCATATACCCTTATGCTCCCGTCAGGGTTATGAAACAGGCAAGCAGGAAGCAGGTCATACCGTGAGTTGCTAAAATGAGTCATTTCATAGCTAATTTTCAAGGTGACTCCATTCCATACAAAAATGAAGCACAAAACATGTGGCACTTGAAGAATATCGTGGAAAAGGATACCATCGAGCCGGATCGGTATCACGCCGGTCACGTATACTTTTACCCTTCATGGTTGGATGATAACATAGGGGGGAATATTCGAGCCAAGGGTTGGTCCAGGAAACAGGGTCATAGACGAAGTTGCCGAAGCACAGGTGAAGTATAACAAACTATACAAAAGAGTTCGCGAGTCTGAAGCCGAGCATATGGAGCAATATAAGGCCGATATGGAAATGATCAATGAGTGGAGAGAGAGGGATGTTAAATCCTGCAAAAGGCTGGAATATCTGGATTGCAGTCTGATGGAATTGGAAGGGAAAATGAGGAAGAGAGTCACCGATTGCCAGAACGCTGAGGGGAACGAAAGAGGACATTTGGCAAGGGCATTCTTCCTGTTGAACCTACACAAACTGGGGGATCTGATCATCCAGCCTGGAGAAGGATGGGACCAAGTAGATTAAGTTTACTTGCTTTTCAAATGTAATAAGGCCAAGTGTTATTAGTGACTTATCTTATTTAGTGTCATTGTGGGGTTCGTCTATTTTACATTAATGAAATGAGGCAACTATTGGCACTGAATTTCTCCAAATCTATTTGTTGCTAGGCCTTCCTCAGGCACAATGAGGCTCCCAAATTAGGACGCAAATTTACATGCCCACAATATGTATTTAAATACTGTAAACTTTTCAGAATCTTTACTAACTTGTTTACCTTTTGTTTTTCTTTATTTTTATTATTATTCTCATCCCCTAAGATTGGTTCGCACATATTGGCATAATCAGCATATCACACCAGATCTAGAGGTCCTCCACCTCCTCCTCCTCCAAGTAATACGAAAAGCAGAGGAAAAACTAAGATGGATGATTTGAGTGATATTCAAAAAGAAAACGCTGAGAATGCAAAAACTTCAGATAGTCGGAGTACTCCAACACAAAATGACTTGGTTTTGCGATTGGAACAAAAGATACTAGAGTTACAAGGAGAACTTGAGTAGGTACGCAACTTAGAAAACCTCTCCCTCACTCTAAACGTCTAACACGTTAACCAACAAAATGCTCAAAACCTAGCCCCTCCTCAAAATACGCCAAACCAACATCCACGAAAACCTCACGCACCCAATCAATATGCAGCTCCACCTCAAAACCCCAATCCTTTACCGATACCAACTCCTCCGCAACAGCATCATCAACCAACCCAATACCCACAAACCACTACCTATCACACTCTTTAAAATACACTACAACCCATTCCCGATCCTCAAAACTCAACCAACGACCACCACTACACCAAAATCCCTAGCACTCACCAAACAACCCCACATACATGGAAACCGTACCTCAGTCCATTCAACCAATCTCCTATACACCAGAATCTGCTGAGAAGGAGTTGTTCATCAAGAACATGGCCTAGGAACTCAAGAAATTGACAAGTTGAGTTCAGGGTGTTAAATGAGGTAAAATGATAGAAGGTTTGAATTATTGAGGATTTGTGCATACAACCAGACGTGGAACTGCCGGAGGGTTACAAAGTTCGAAATGTTTGACAGAACAGGTGATCCCAAGGTTCATTTGAGAACATACTGTGACAAGCTTGTGGGAGTCGGAAAAGATGAAAGGATTCGAATGAATCTCTTCATGAGAAGTCTTACCGGAGATGTCATGTCCTAGTATATAAGCCAGAACCCTAAGAAGTGGGCCGATTGGGTGAGCATGGCATCAGAATTTATGGACCAGTTCAGGTTCAATACGGAGAATGCACTAGATATCTTCTATATCCAGAATCTAAAGAAGAAGCCAACTGAGACTTTCCGTGAGTATGCTACTCATTGGAGGTCGGAAGCAGCCAAGGTCAGGCCAGTACTAGAAGAAGAACAAATGAACAAATTCTTTGTCAGTGCATAGGACACACATGCTAATGGTCATTGAGAATCACAAGTTCTCTGACATCATCAAACTTAGAGAAAGGATTGAAGAGGGTATAAAAAGAGGGATGGTGATGAATTTTGAGGCACTATAGGCCACAAACAAAGCATTACAATCAGGGGCATATCAAAGAAGAAAGAAGTAGGGGCAGTAATGGTGGCCCAAGGCCCAAAATCTCTACTCACATTCCAAACACTTCCACCCACATACCAAACACCTCCACCTACATACCAGCCCTCATCTCCCAGATATTCCCAACCCGCAATCACCTATCACACTTATAATACCCAGCCAGCCTACTATCATTCACCTCCAACTCGTCCAAATTACCAGAAACCCTGACCTAACTTTGATCGCAAACCACCCAAATAATACACCATTATCGACCAGCTATACGAAAGATTGAAGGTTGTTGGTTATGTCACCCTTATTCCTGTTGTGGCAATGGAGAACTCATCTCAATGGGTCAACCCAAACAAAACCTGTGCATATCATTCTGGTATGAAGGGGAACACCATTGACGAGTGCTGAACATTAAAAGATAAAATCCAGATATTGATTGGTAACAAGCTCATACAGGAAAAGGAAGTTGCGCCCAACGTCCTCAACAATCCTCTCCTGAATCATTGGGGTGATAGGGTACATGTGATAGAGATGGGTGAAGAATGGGATCTTGAGGGGTCAATCGGGCTTATTCGGGAAGGCGGTGACTTTAAACCCACAATCACACTCACACCTATTGTGGTATAGATACAGTTGTCAATCGAAGTTGAGGTAACCACATCGGTTCCATTTGAGGTAGAGGTAGCTCCACCTGCGGCCATACCTGTTCTATTTGAGGTAGAAGTGACCACACCTTTCACAGTTACAGTAGCAACCACACCTCCTTTCAACTCCAATGCCATACCTTGGGATTACGTTGTTGAAGCTAGGAGAAAGAGAAAAGCAAAAATGGAAGAATCTGATGTCGCACAACGAATGACCAGAACAGGAAAGATCTATACACCCGAACATTTGGGAGGATCGAGCAAGGAGGCTGCTACTAAATAACTTGTCATTGAAATGGGACTAGATGATCTTTGGAGGAAAGTACAAGCGAGGAAATACTCCGTTGTCGATCATTTAAACAAGACCCCCGCTCAGATAGCCATCTTGTCACTATTGCAAAATTTAGAGGTACACAAGAATGCTTTGATAAAGGTGTTAAATGAAGCTTATATGCCCAACAATATCACCTGCAGAGAAATGGCCAACATGGTAGGGCAAGTGCTGGAGAGTCATAAGATCACCTTCCACGAGGATGAATTACCACCTGAAGGGTTAAGTCACAACCGGGCACTACATATCACGGTACAGTTTGAAGATAAATTCATTGCTAGGGTATTAATAGATGGGGGTTCAAGCCTCAACATTTGTCTATTGACTACACTAAAAAGATTGAGAAAATATTTCCACGAGATATGGGCAGGAAGTATGAACTTGAAAGCCTTTGATGGGTCTCAAAGGGCCACGATTAGGGAGATTAACCTTTGCCTGTGGATGGGGACAACTTGGTTTGATGTTGAATTCCAAGTACTTGACACATCAGCTACATACAATCTTCTATTGGGTCGACCTTGGATACATGCCGCTGGGGTTGTGGCTTCCACGCTACACCAGGCAGTGAAGTTCAAATGGAACCATCCGGAGGTGATCATTCATGGAGATAGAAGTAATCTCATTTACACCAGTCAAGCTATCCCGGTTATCGATAATAGAAGAAGGCTAGGAGGGGAAACTTATCACCACATTGAACATGTCAATCCAGTTGAGAAAGACAAATAATGGAGTAACAAAATAGAAAGCATACTAGCATGGCTTGGGTATGAACCCGACAAATGGCTTGGGAAGAATATCCAGGGCATTACCAAGCCGGTACAATTGAAATGTCACGGCACAACTTTCGGGCTGGGATACCCATACACTTGGCAGGAGTATAATGACTGGTCGCCACCATGGCGTGGTCCCTATTACCCTCTCGAGAAACTCGTGCCACATCTTGGTCAGACTTTTAATCAGGCCGATACAATATTGGGAACTACAGAGGAAGAAACTTTAGCTGGGCTGATGGATTTTTTCCTGGATGACGAGAATATGGATTGTAGTGCGATAATTAAGGAGGAGGAGGAAAAAGACCTCACCATTTAGACTGTGGAGAAGGGAGCTATTCTCAGGAATTGGACTGCCACACATTCCGCGCCCGCTGGGTCCCTGGGTAGCTTGGCATTTAGCCTAATTTATTTCTATAGCCATGCTAGGCATTTAAGATGTTTTTAGTAATTTTGTTTTAAAGATGTATTTTGTTTTAAAATAATTGCTTGATTCATCGAGTCGTACTTGTTTTGGATATTTTCAAAATTTAAGCAGTGCATTGCTATTTATTATTCATTATTATATTTCATATTTTCTTTCTACAGTGTTATTATTACTTTTCCTAATGAACCAATGACTGTGACATGTAATGAAACAACACAACATAAGGATAGTGACTCAGAAGAAGAGGATGGAATACCTGAGGAAATTGTCATGGAGGTTGAGAACTTTGAGAATAAACCTAAGTCCAACCTGGACGAGACCGAAGCAATAAATTTGGGAGACGCCAAAAACGTCAAGGAAATTTGCGTAAGCATTCACTTATCACTATCAGAGAAGGAAGAGTACATTCGTTACCTAGAGGAATATGGGGATATCTTTGCATGGTCATAGGATCACATGACCGGTCTGAGCACACCCATAGTGGCTCACAAGTTGCCTACCAATCCAATGTGTCCGCTAGTAAAGCAGAAACTCAGAAAGTTCAAACCAGACAGGAGCCTGAAAATCAAGGAGGAAGTCACTAAGCAAATCAAAGCTAAGGTCCTCAAGGTAGTTGAGTACCCAACCTGGCTAGCCAACACTGTACCAATTCCGAAGAAAGATGGAAAGTGAAGGTTTGTGTTGACTATCGAGATTTAAACAGAGCAAGTCCTAAGGATGATTTTTCACTACCGAATATACACATCCTGATCGACAACTGCGCCAAGCATGAACTCTAATCCTTTATAGATTGTTTCGCGGGTTATCACCAGATCTAGATGGATGAAGAAGACGTAGAGAAAACATCTTTCATCACACTGTGGGGAGTATACTGCTACAAGATGATGCCATTCGGTCTAAAGAATGTTGGGGCTACTTACATGAGAGCCATGACAACCATCTTCCATGATATGATACACAAGAAAATAGAGGTGTATGTTGACGACGTCATCATCAAGTCCAAGAGGGCCCAGATCATATAGTGGATTTGAGAATGTTCTTTGACAGGCTAAGGAAGTACAATCTAAAATTGAACCCCGCAAAATGTGCATTCGTGCTTCCCGCTGGAAATCTGCTGGGAGACATTGTGAGCCGCCGAGGAATCGAGTTGGACCAGTCCAAAGTTAAGGTTATCCAAGAGTTACCACCACCAAAGAGCAAAAAGTACGTAATGAGCTTCCTAGGACGCCTTAACTACATCCGCCACTTCATAGCATAGTCCACAGGTATATGTGAGCCCATCTTCAAAATGTTGAGAAAAGATGCCAGAACTTGTGGACCACATATGAATGGTTTTGTTCTAGCCAAGAAGATACTCAGAGCTGGATACTTTTGGATGACCATGGAAATGGATTGCATCTGGTACGTACAGAAATGCCACCAGTGCCAGGTACATGCGGACATGATAAAGGTACCACCAAACGAGCTCAATGCAACAAGTGCACCTTGGTATTTTGCTGCCTTGGGAATGGATGTCATCGATCTGATAGAGTCCACTACTTCAAACGGGCACCGGTTCATTTTAGTGGCCATCGACTATTTCACAAAATGAGTAGAGGCCGCATCTTACAAAATTGTAACCAAGAAAGTTGTCGCGGACTTTGTCAAGGATCGTATTGTTTGCCGATTCATAGTTCCCGAGTCCATTATCACTGATAATGCTGCCAATATCAACAGTGACCTGATGAAATCCATGTGTGAAACCTTTAAAATCAAGCACTAAAACTCTACAACATACATGCCTCAAATGAATGTAGTTGTGGAAGCTTCCAATAAAAAATCAAGAAGATACTAAGGAAGATATAGAAAATCACAAATAATGGCATGAGAAGTTACCCTTTTCCCTATTGGGGTACCGCACTACGGTCCGCACATCAACCGGGGCAACCCCCTATTTACTGGTTTATGGTACCGAAGCTGTCATTCCAGCTGAGGTAGAAATTCCCTATTTAAGGATAATACAGGAAGTTGAACTCAATGATGTAGAATAGATAAGGAGTCACTATGAGCAACTGGCCCTTATAGACAGAAAAAGAATGAACGCAGTATGTCACAGTCAGCTTTATCAGAATAGAATGTTTAGAGCTTTCAACAAAAGGGTCAAACCAAGACAATTTGCACCGGGACAGTTGGTGCTGAAGAAGATCTTCCAGCATCAAGATGAAGCCAAAGGGAAATTCTCTCCCAACTGGCAAGGTCCTTACATGGTTCACCGGGTGCTAATAGGAGGAGCACTCGTACTTGCAGAAATGGATGGAGAAGTATGGCTGAAACCAATCAATTTAGATGCAGTCAAGAGATACTATGTTTAGATTGTTCACATTCCTTCATATGATGTAACTGAACTATGCTTGACCTGATTCCCATTTAAGAGGGAATATGTAGGCAGCCTTGTGGGTTCAGTCATATCTTAATAAAATCTTCATGTCCCCCAACACCAGAAATTGGGGCAGAATTTTGAGGAGGACCCTCAAAATTCCGGAGCAAGTCCAGCCAACGCCATCATATGCCTGATAGTCAGAAATTGGTTAAGAAACTAGGGCAGAATTTTGAGAAGGATTCTCAAAATTTCGGAGAAGGTTCAGCAAGTTTCATCGCACGCAAAACGGCCGAAGGATCATTTACCAAGCTGGGACAAAATTTTGAGGAGGACCCTCAAAATTCTAATACAAGAAAGTTGTAATGTCTCTGAAATGTGTTACAGTCATTTGTTCATCTAAAATTACTTGATATTTCACTATGTTTTCTAAAATAACTCTATTTTCATCAATAAGTGCATATTTTCAAAAACTCTATTTCCGTGACAGCCAGGTGTTACCTAGGGCAACTCAAACAGGTCCTCCATAATAGAGCAAAGCACAGCTAGCAGACAAAGGCACGAACCAACCTCCCCTTACAAAACCCACGACTTTTCTTTGGGTGCAGACATAATGGACATAACAGGAGTATTCACAAATATACATGCAGCAAAATCACTATCAATTGGGCCACCAGACACAAATATATCTCCAGCTAAGACACATTCTACTCCTATTTGCTACTTGTTCACTGCATAAGGCTAAGCATTGCCTTCTCCTTTCATGAGACTATGCCTTGTCTCAAATCTTGCATGAGACTAAGCCTTACCTCCACATTTGCATAAGGCTAAGCGCTGCCTTCTCTTTGCATGAGACTAAGCCTTGTATCAAATCTTGCATGAGGCTAAGCCTTGCCTCCACATTTGCATAAGGCTAAGCAATGCCTTCTCTTTGCATGAAACTAAGCCTTGTCTCAAATCTTGCATGAGGCTAAGCTCTGCCTCCACATTTGCATAAGACTATGCACTGCCTTCTCTTTGCATGAGACTAAGCCTTGTCTCAAATCTTGCATGACGTTATGCCTTGCCTCCATATTTGCATAAGGCTAAGCGTTACCTTCCCCTTGCATGAGACTAAGCCCTATCTCCAATCGCGCATGAGGCTAAGCCCTGCCTCCATATTTGCATAAGGCTAAGGATTGCCTTCCCCTTGCATGAGACTAAGCTCTGTCTCCAATCTTGCATGAGGCTAAGCCTTGCCTCCATATTTGCGTAAGGATAAGCATTGCCTTCCCCTTGCATGAGACTAAGCTTTGTCTCCAATCTTGCATGAGGCTAAGACCTGCCTCCATATTTGCGTAAGGCTAAGAATTGCCTTCCCCTTGCATGAGACTAAGCCCTATCTTCAATATTGCATAAGGCTAAGCTCTGCCTCCCTATCTACATGAGACTAAGCCCTGTCTCAAGTCTTGCATGCGGCTAAGCCCTGCCTCCGTATTTGCATAAGGCTAAGTACTACCTTCTCATAGGACTAAGCATTGTCCCTCCCTGCATAAATGTTGCTCTATTCTAAACTTGGCACTATCTTTTTTCCTCGGGTTAAGCTCTGGCCCCAAACTCCACACAAGACTAAGCTTTGTCTTGCTATCACTTTTGGTATCATATCTCTACACTTCATGGGCTGACATATAGTCAACCTATCCAAAGGCGTCATAGTCTGAAGGCATCATCCCCATAGCCTGAAGACACCATGTCATGGCCTGAGGATTCCTCAAACTTGCATATCATTATTCGAAGGCATCACGGTTCATAGGCACCATTCTCATGGCCCGAGAACATCATTTCATGACCTGTGAATCACCTATCTCATAATTCATGGCTCGGGACATCATAGTCTAAGGACGTCATCTGCACTGTCCAAAGACAATCTTTCATGGCCCAAAGGGAATTTGCATCAGGTTTAAATTCTCGTAGTAATCTATATACTTGCATGCATCGTATTTTGAGTTTTGCAGGTAATCCAGGAGGTAACCGTTCTTCAAATAGGAGTAATTTTCGCTCCGGTTTCGGCTCATACCATTTTCACTTTGCCATTATAATCGATTCCCACCAATTACCCACCTTACTCTGTGACCATTCAGATATCTGCCCTATAATACATTCGTTACACTCCAGACTCATAATTATAACTCCATCCGACATTACTCTTCACAAAAGAACCTTTACTGAAATTGGCTACCATTCCTATAACAACTCCATCGGCTTCATTCACCGTTGGGTCCAAAACTACACATGGCCTGATTCCTGTACAACCAGGGATATGTAGGCAACTCAGAGACCAGGGTTCGACCTCTATTTTCCAAAACACCTATTCGGTCAAAATCGATCATCATTTCTTTACCCGAAAACTCTTTCACCCTTCCCGGGTAAAGAGGGGCAACTATTGATACCTAATTTTTCCCTCATATATTTTTAAATATGCATAAATACTTTGAAAATATAGTACATGCATTTACAAACATGCACAAGTATTTTTACAATTTTTCTATAATTTTTAAAGACCTTAAATCAAGTTATTTCTGCATTTTTTTAGTTATATAAATATTCAATAATTATCCCTCATATTACCTTACGATGATTTAATCATCTAAATTCATCATTTTTTTCTCATATAAGTGTTCAATATCTTATTGCATTTATACAATTACATTTGCATTTTTAAGACTATAATTGCATCTTTTGCAAAAATAGCTCATACATATGCGTAACTACATTATCTATACATAAAATAACTTTTTATATTTTCATAATTATTTTAAATCACCTTCACGTATAAAAATTATTTTTATCATTTAATTAGCTATTTTTACAAATTATTTTATTAATAAATTGGGTATTTAACAAATAGCCCCTTTAATTATGTCTAAATTCGGACCCCCGGCCCAATTTAAATTAACCTTAGCCCAATACGCCCCAACCCAAATTAAATAACCCCTAACCAACCCAAACCTTCTCTAATCCTGGTCGTTGATCTTTGAGATCAATGGTCCACATTTTTCCTTTCCTTTTTAATCCAAACTACCCCCCAAACCCTACCCATTCTCTAAAGACCGCCGCCCTTGAATCCCTCTTCTTCTCCGTTCTCTCTGAAACTATCCCTAACCCTAGCGCTTTCACCCCCAAAATTTCGCCAAATCCCTTCGATTCTTACCCGTTCCATAGAGCTCCTCTGTGATTTCAGGCCCCTGCCGGCCTCTTACCTCTTTTGGTTGTTCGATTCTTGTTGTTTTCTGAGGGAATCTCGAAGAGATCCAACTCAGAGTTGACCTAGGCTCTTCGTTTTCTTATGAGCCCGCCTTGTGTTCATCAATATTTGTGATTATTGTTGTCTTTGTGGCTATGGTTAGATTTTTCCCTCACCCCGTCCCTTTTTCTCAAAACCCTCATCTTTTCAACTTGAATCTGTTCATATCCTTGTAGATCTGGAGCAATTTTGAGTTTATCTAGTAGTTTTCTTTAAAAAAACAAAATCTCTTTATCGTTAATTGATTTTGATGTCCCTCCAAATTAAGGTTTCGCTTCCTTAGTATTTGCTGTTGAGATCTCTTTAGATCTGAAAAGATTTTGAGTTTCTATAGCATTTTTCTTTAAAGATCTTTTGTTTTCCTTACTGTTAATCGATACTAATGTTTCTAAGAACTAGGGTTTCACTTCGTTTTGTTTCTGCAAAAATTTTCTATGTGTTTGATTATCTTTTTCTATTGATTCTTGCATGACTATGTTCCAGTATTTGGTTTGTTTGATTATTTCATTGTTCACTCTAATATTTGCCTGTTATTCTTGAGTAATTGATTGATTATCTAAACTGTCCAGGGTTTGAAACTGCTTTGTTTTACTGAGGTGAATACTTCCTGTAATTTTTGAATACATTCCTTATTCCGGGACTCCTAATTGGTACTACATGCCTTAATTGTTTATATTAAGCTTAATTTATGGACTAACTGCCTTACGAACCCCAAATTGGTCTCTATTTACTTGTGTTACCATATTTGTGTGACTAATTGCGCGGCCACTTGCCGAATTTTTGGTGTTCTGACTCTAATTGGCTATCAGACTTACCACTTACCTTATTTAGACCTCAATTCCGAGTTATTTTTGGATGTAATCCCATGATTTTTGCCTATTGATTGGCCCCGTCATGCCTAATTGATTGACTTATTATTTTCTTTGCCTTATTTGAAAACCTTTAAACTGCTTTACTTTATTTACTTTACTCTACTCAATGCTATATAAGCCTCACTCTTTTTTTAACACACACGCACACAGACATAGAAAGACACACAAAAGTTCTTGCTCTTATCCCCGATCACAATCTTCCTACTCTTTATTTGTTGCACTGTCTAGCCGGCTGGAAGCCAAGGCTAGACCTTTGGACCCTGTTTGCTTCACTCTTCTATTGCTATCTCTTAACTGGTATGCCTCTACTTCTGCTATCAATTCAAACTTCTATGTCATCAAATCATTGTGCTCCTTGTAATCAACATGTTCTTTTCTGTTTAATTAAACCTATGTGTTTCCTGTAATCAACATGTCTTTTTCTGTTTAATTAAACCTATATATTTCTTGTAATCAGCATGTCTACTTCTATTTAATTAAACCTATGTGTTTCATGCTTTCAGCATGTTTACTTCTGTTTTAACTAAACCTATGTGCTTCCTACTTTCAACATGTCTACATATTTACTTATATGTAAATTAGACCTATGTCTACTTATTTCTCAACTAGCATGTTCTTTCTGTTCTATTTTAAGTATTCACCCCTAACAGACTTCTGATTAATGATATTCATGCTCCCAACCCCTACTGCCCTTCATATATGATTGTCTGATTGGCAATCTGATCCTAGCATGTCATTTCTTTGTTTAATACCTGTCAATCTAGGCAATGTGAAACTTTGCTTGAAGTGGTTGTGATCCTGTTGTTGCCTACTGTTTGATTGCTAGAATCTCTGTTTGAATCCCAAGTGTTGAAATGACTCTGTTTGTTCCTCTTTACCCCAGAAAATCCAAACTGTTTTCAACTCCTACTCTTAGAACATCTAGGGTCCTGCCCCTCTAGTGTGAGCACTGCCTAGGAGTCCATGAGACTCATCTGAACTTTGACACACAGGGGCTGGCTCTCCAAAACTGGCTCACAAAAATATTTCTTTAAAAGTCTTTTGGTGTGAGCATTTTCCAGAGTCCCTGAGGCCCTTGGAAACTTTGACGCACCAAAAAACCATTGGGTGTACTATGAGAATAGTGGCATATTTCAGACTTGGTTGAATGCATGGCTCCCAGGAATATTTTTGGGCCTATCCAAGCTCCCTATAGTATAGCAGTTTTATTCTGTCATTCATTTATATTTGGTTTGTAATAATAATTCCTTGTAAAACTGATATTGGGATTATTAGTAAAAATAGGAGGGCTTCTTATATATATTTTGTTGGGAACGGGTAGAAATCATGCTTATAGGTTGCTGCAATGTTTGTTTATTTATATGCATTAGAAACCATGCCTATAGGACTCATCTAATTCCTTGAATCCTGAATTTTCATCATTAGAAAACCTGCTTCTAAGTCGTTACTCAATTTTGCATCGATAGTCATGTCTTCAAACCTTCATGCGTGCATTAGCAATCATGTTTCTAGGAATTTCCTTGTTGATATCCGCTTGGCATTTGATTGATATTTTACTCGCCTAGAAACCATGCCTAGAAGGTTTAAAACCAATTCCTGCATTAAGATACCATGTGAATAAGGTTTAAATCAGTTTTTGCATTTAAATACCATGTCTATAAGGTTTTAAATTAGTTCTTGCATTTAAATGTCATGCCTATAAGGTTTAAATCAGTTCCTGTATTTAGATACCATGTCTATAAGGTTTAAAATCAGTTTTTGCATTTAGATACCATGTCTATAAGTTTTTGCAATCAGTTTCTACACTTAGAACTCATGCCTATAGGATTTCAACATGTTTCAGCACTTAGAAATCATGCATACAGGGTTTAAAATAAAATCAGCCGCAAAAATTAGTAATTTGTTTACAGCTTAGACACCTGCTTTATAAAAATCCTACCCGTTTATCATTTAGGCAATCTTGTAGGTTGCATGAGTTCGGGGTTTAAAACTGTTATTTTCCTGCCACTTGAAACTGTCCAGATTCAAGAAGTAATAAAATTAGTAGGCAAACTGATTAGGTATTTGTTGTCCCGCTTTAATAAAAATGTTGCATATGTTGTGCTCATCTAGATATCCTGCTATAAGACTTTTAAATTGTTTAAAACTGTTTGTTTGAGGCGTACAATTGTTTGTCTATTTGTGGAGGTAAATATGAGTCTTTAATTGCAACTTTATTTGATAACTCTATCTGACTTCTGTTTGTCGCTTAGTTTTCTCTTTTTAAACAATATAGGTGAGTCTAGAACTTCCTAAACACCTCCAGGGCCACAGGCAAGGGACGGGTAATGCACGTATAAGGCACGTACTGGATACTATTAGAATGCTTAGGTAACAATAATTAAGGGGAGGGTAATCGGGTAGTAAAGGATATGATGACCTGTGCGCTAATGTTATGTGTAGCACCCCAACTTGGGGACGATTACCAAGTATTGCACAGAAGTGATCCTATAGGCTAAAAAACCTAGGACCCCTTTTATCCCTTGTTTTAAACGTAATATCTATTTGTCTAAATTGCTTTGTTTGCTTATAAGACTAATTCACCTAATTCGAGTTTGGCCAGGACCCACCGTTGTGGACCTCGAGGGGTGCCTAATACCTTCCCCTCAAGGTTATTTCGAGCCCTTACCCAATATCTGGTAATGCAAACCGGTTTATGAGTTATTTGCTTTAGGTTCCCTAATGCACCTTAAATCCGTTAGTAGGCGACTCTTCAAATTCCATACCCAATTCCCAAAAGGAAATGAGTTGTCCCAAAGAAATGTCGAAACCCGGACTCCGTGAGGAAAAAAGGGGGCGCGACAGCATGGCGACTCTACTGGGAATATTTTAGGCTCTTACCATAACGAAGTTGTTTTTGTGAATTACTCTTAAGCATGTTTTGTTCTGTTAATACATGTGCACCCCTTCCCCCTTATTTGGATTTAATTGCCTATTTCTCAAGCATTCATGATTTCCTTTATTTGCTGAAACTGACTCGTCTCTTTGTTTTCTTTCTTAACTTTCTTTCAATTATTTATATACCGCATTTATCATTTTTAACGTGCAAATACGTGACAACATGCTATTTATTGTTGCATAAATCATGCTCAACATCATATTCCACTCGTGCGTAATCAATCCTATAGCAATGCTTGGTGAGTGTTTGTGCTCTTCCTATATATCACCCTTTAAATTCGGAAAGGCGTATTTGCGGTAAAACTAGTCGATCAGCGGTGCAATCGATGGTTCCGTGCCTTTCCCCCTCAAGTTGTCCGCTTGAGGGTACCAAGCACTCATCAAGCGTTACCCTCAAGCGGTGTTGGTTAATTTCCTGCAATGCCGTTAATGACAAGTCCTTAGGGTAGATTGTGTTGAGATAATATGTTTGGACCTTATAGAGTAATTATATGGTGCAAGATTTCTATGTATATTATTTTTGTGCTTGTTGTATGTTTGTATTTTCTAACACTTGTCCCAGAGGTATTCAGAGTGGCAGGTCGAGGATCTTATTAGGTTATATTTACGTATTACTCACTCCTTACCTGTATGTCCATGCAGATACTATTGTTGAGGGCGAGGCTAGTGGCTAACGAGTTCGCTAAGTGGATCCTATTACTGAAGTGAGTCGCCGCATTATTCGTGGAGGCCGCTGTTTCAGCTCTACCTATCTTATGTCTATTATTTCTTGTGGGTTTGCATGCCCATCACTTAAACTTCTATTACTCTATTAGATGCTCCACAGTCTTAGTATGAAATTTGGGTTAGAGTTTTATTATTTGAGTGTTCTTTAGATCTATAAATAAATAATGATTTTAGTCGAATAATTATTTCCTATTTAGTAATATATAATGCATTTGGACATGTACGTGTTTTTCTCAGTGCTTATATAAAATATTAAGAGTACAGGAATTGGTTCGCCTGGCGAGTGGTGTTAGCTGAGTGTCAGTCACGTCTAGGGGGTAGTTTGGGACGTAACACTAACACCTTCTCTCGGGTTAACAGAATTCCTTACCTAGTCTTTCTGGTTTCGCAGACTTTAACGAAGTCAAATTTTCCTCGATTTGGATTTTAAAAATAAACTGACGATTTGGGACACCATAAATTATTCCAAGTGATATATATATATAAGCCATTAGATGTTTTTGTTTTATTGATTAAAAAGGCCATAATAGGAATCAGTCTCCTTGATACAATAGGCATGTGATCAGAAGAGATATTACTTAATGATATATCAATAATATATACGAGGAGATTACAAGTTTTTTTTCCAGTGATACATTGTTGGACGGTAAAGCGAACAGTTACATGATAGTTAATTATGGTCAATAAAGTTTATCCACTATAACAATTTAGTCATAAAATGTTTTCAGTGATATTAAAGTAACTAAATGTTACGTACTATAATAGTAAAGTCATAAAGGTTTAAAAATTATTCTTTGCCAATTACTTAAAATTGGAAGCATCCTTGCCAAATTGTAACCACAATGTTGTAATAAATGTATTGTTACTTATCCTTATATAGTATCGGATAAATTAATGGACAAAATGCAAAACTAACTGGTCGGTTGAAACTAATTGCATTCGTTAGTCGAAAAGTATATAAAATATATACTATATTTTTTTATATATAATATACATAGGAACAAAAAATTATATATTTTAACAGTTGTTATTCTTAGGAGTTACTAAAAATATATATTTCTCTAAATTACAATCGTGTTTGAAACATGTGTTTGCTTAGTTTCGTATTTATTAAATTTGAGTGTTTACCCTTTGGTTGTTTCGAGAGATTTCATAAATATTTTATTCTTTTTCTGTTTCGCTCTCATAAGTAACATACCAAAATTTAAGGTAAGAGGTAAATAAGTATTTTAGAAAAGATTTTATGCAAATATTTACACAATCAGAGTGAATTAAATTTCATTCTAACAATTTACCTGTATTTATTCCCAGTTACTAAATCAGATTTGGTGTATAGATTTTCATAATTGAAATTTGAAAATAAACCGTTGCAAAATAATTTCTTTCTCTCCGTTCACTACTATTTAAGTAGCAACAACTAGCTCATTTTTAGATAGTTAGACCACAAATAGAGAACTATGTCGTCACAGCAATCACATTACTTAGTCGGAGATTTTCCGGCCGCCATGTCTCCGCCGTCTACGGCTGTCGTCTACGATCACCACGGTCCACCTGACACCGTCACTAGGTCAGAACTCAACGCTAGATAATTATTTTATACCATCAGTATATAGAAGTTAACGTACTCTATAAATATGTATGGTGCATATATATTTCTATTTTATGGAATTAAGTGTAATCTTTTTATTTCATTTATATAGACTCACTGAAATTCCGCCGGTGAAGATCACAGAAAACGACGTGTGCGTTAGAATGCTTGCGGCTCCAATTAATCCTGCAGATATCAACAAAATAGAAGGTTCGATATGTATTATATAACTTTGTTTTTGGCCATCTCTTATAGATGAATAAAGAAAACGTTACATATCAACATACAAAAAATAAAAATAAAAAATGAGGCAAAATAGCTTCATAATGTTTTTTGGTTTCCCACTCAGATACTCGCATTAGAGCCCGACTATATCCGGATTCGCGCTGAGTAGGACCCCATTCGATCCTTACCAAGAATTTTTTTATACTCAGGATTCGAACCCGAAATCTTTGAATAAAGGAGGATCAGCCTCATCCACTGCACCAAATCCTTTGGTGATACTTCTTAATGTTATTAACGGAAAAAAGAATAAAATGTAAACATTAGTGGCTTACCTGGACCATATGTCACTCAGATTTGTATGTATGTGGTGTTTTTTTTTTGGGGGGGGGGGGGGGCGTTGGGGATTATATTATTTTCTGGCTTTAAAGTGGGATTAGAAAGAGAGGGGAAAAAAAAAAGGGAAAACAAAAGAAGGAAAAGCGTGATCTATTCTTATTGCAGCTTAAGTTTTTATACGTTGAAGATTTAAAAAATATTTATATAATCACATTATTTGTAAAATAACTGTATTTGTATGATAAACATTTATTGGTCCCTTGTAGGGTTCTAAAGTATATATCTCAGACTTTTTTGTTCGGCAGCAAATATTTTTGTTTTATTATAATCTCAGGGCCTGGCATTTAAAATAGGATTTGACTCGATAATTTGTTTGGATAACATTTATTAAGTACGTATTGGATCTGAGGTGTCGTCCAAGTGTGTCCATTGCATTGGCCAAGTCAGTTAATCACCAATTCTGATTATGTTCGGTGTAATATATGTATTGGTCAAAACATGATCATCACGACCAAGCTGACCAACGTCCTGCCTAAGTGACCGAGCAGTGAAAGATAATATAACCTGATCCATGTCTCTTTCCCGGCATCCGACGAGTTGGCAAGAACGGCGCCTAAAATAACGACTAAGACCCATTGGAGGCAAGAGGACGTCGAGCCAAACAAAGGGCAAGGGTGCCATGACTATATATAGCAAGGGAAAGCTTTCAAAAAGGGGGCTGCTCCGGCTATCTCTCGAAAAAAACCAAAATAGCTCTCTTCTATTGTTCTTGAGAGAGAAGAATGAATCTCTAGAAAAGTATGTAAAGCAATCTCCTCATCGATTGATGGGAGACACAACTTTAAATCTCAATAAGATCATTTACATTCTCTTCATCCTAATCTTTGATCTGGAATTTATTATGTCTGACTAAGATTTACCCCTTCATCTCTGATTGATTTGTTCAAAAAAGTTTCAATATCTTTTAAGTCAAACAATTTGGCGCAGTCCATGGGGATTTCTTAGTGAAATTTCATAGTTTCTCCCAGATCAAAGACAAGAAATACAATCGCTCACCAAAAGGAGCGCGAAGAGAAAATCCAACTCACACAAGACGAAGGAGCAGCGCAGTAGGGGGAGGAGAGCCGAGCAAAACAATCAAGCTTACAAAATCTTCACCGCATCAACTACAGATACGCCAAACAAGGCGAACAACATTACCAATCAATTATCCCCCATTGGACCACCGGATGGGGGCAAGGAAAATTTCATTCTAACTCGCCTCCCGGTCTCTACTCAAGTAGGAATATAACGGCCACGCAGGCGAACAAAAAAAAACAACACTTCAATTAAAGGACGAAAAACTACTGCAAAACAATTGTGATACCTCCCACCACCAATATCTCTGAGCCGGAAGACAGGAGCCAAACAAGGAAACTACAATTTGTGCGCAGAGCAAACCTAAGCGAAACAGCAACGCTTCACATTCTCTGACGTCGTACCCTCTGTTGCGAGCAGTGCCAAATGGACTGGGACTCTCCCAGAAGATATCTGGCTCTTCAAAAACTGGGACTGACGATGGGTTACTATTTCGATAAGTTCAAAATAACACCCTTTAAGGCCAAGGGTCTTCGCCAAAAAGAAGAAGAGTTCGACCTCGATCGAACGACGATGGGTTACTATTTCGATAAGCTCGAAATAACACCTTTTAAGGCCAAGGGCCTTCGCCAAAAAGAAGAAGAGTTCGACCTCGATTGACCGACGACGGGTTACTATTTCGATAAGTTCGAAATAACACCCTTTAATGCCAAGGGCCTTCGCCAAAAAGAAGAAGAGTTTGACCTCGATCGAACGACGATGGGTTACTATTTCGATAAGTTCGAAATAACACCCTTTAAGGCCAAGGGCCTTCACCAAAAAGAAGAAGAGTTCGACCTAGATCGAACGACGATGGGTTACTATTTCGATAATTTTGAAATAACACCTTTTAAGGCCAAGGTCCTTCGCCAAAAAGAAGAGTTCGACCTTGATCGAACGACGACGGGTTACTATTTCGATAAGCTCGAAATAACACCCTTTAAGGCCAAGGGCCTTTGCCAAAAAGAAGAAGAGTTCCGCCTCGATCGAACGATGACGGGTTACTATTTTGATAAGTTCAAAATAACACCCTTTATGGTCAAGGGCCTTCGCCAAAAAAAAGAAGAGTTCGACCTCGATCGAACGATGACGGGTTACTATTTCAATAAGTTCGAAATAACACCCTTTAAGTCCAAGGGACTTCACCAAAAAGAAGAAGAGTTCGACCTCGATCGAACGACGATGGGTTACTATTTCGATAAGTTTGAAATGACACCCTTTAAGGACAAGGGCCTTCGCCAAAAAGAAGAGTTCGACCTCGATCGAACGATGATGGGTTACTATTTCGATAAGCTCGAAATAACACCCTTTAAGGCCAAGGGCCTTCACCAAAAAGAAGAAGAGTTCGACCTCGATCGAACGACGATGGGTTACTATTTCGATAAGTCCGAGATAACACCCTTTAAGGCCAAGGGCCTTCACCAAAAAGAAGAAGTTCGATCTCGATCGAAAGACGACGGGTTACTATTTTGATAAATTCAAAATAACACCCTTTATGTTCAAGGGAGTTCGCCAAAAAGAAGAAGAGTTCGACCTCGATCGAACGACGACGGGTTACTATTTCGATAAGTTCAAAATAACACTCTTTAAGGTCAAGCCTCCACCAATAAGAGAAAATTTCGACCTCGATCAAACAATGATGAGGCACTATTTATATTAGGTTGAAATGCTTCTAAGGCCAAAAGCCATCAGAAAGAAAGACCGAGACTCGGCATACAGGCGCTCATCTCGCTCCAAAAGCCATAAACAGATGGAATAAAGGTAAGTACAAGGCAAATAACTAAGAAAAGACTCTCTTTTATACAAAGTCATTATGCGAACTATCTCCGCTCACATATGGCCAAGCCAACGATAAAAAAATAGGGGAAGAAGGCAGAAGAATAAAAAAAATAGGGAGGTGGAAGAAACAACAACAAATTCCTCTTCCTCTGTTGGTGGTGGATTTTTACCGTTTTTACAAAGTGTGCCCCCACCCAACTTTTGCCATATTTGTACAAGTTATTCCTTATGCTGCTCAAGTACGCGAAACTCACCGATCGCAAGGTCGCTTTGGAACATATGCTCAGCATCTTTGCTCCTTAACTTATTCGCGGTTCGATGATTCACATGCGTCCTCGGGGGTCGAGGGGTCTAGTGGTGAAGATGGACGACAGGACCAACCGTCGTTTCTACGAGAATTACTTTTATGTGCGGACTGAGCACATTGTGGCGGACCCAAGGGGATTCCCTGATAAGTGGAACTTTGCGCGTAAGTTTATATTTTTAAACAGTGAAATGCTCGACCGTTTTCTGTTGGTACTAAACTTTATCATGTCGTTGCAGCTGAGAGATTGCCCCCTCCGCCTGTCGAAGGTATCCATGAATGGGTGGGTGCCATACTTTCCCATACAGTGAGGATTTGCACATGGTCGACCTTTCATGAAAAGTTCGGACGCAGGCCCCTTACAAGTGAGATGACGTCTCTGTCTACTATTCTCTCCCTTTTTGCTTAGCTTCTTATGTGTCGTTTGTCGATATCAGGGAGAGTGCGGAGAGCAAGGGCACCTCCGTTAGCTTTTCATCAGCCGGCCGCATCTGCTCACCCTATCGTGGTACCCATTGCCCGACCTTCATTGAAGGCTACATCAGTTGAATCTGTAGCCTTGGTTACTCCTGTGAGGGCTGCTTCTCAGGACGAGGTCCCACGGATGTCGTTCGCCCAACAGGTGAATCACTATCTACTGGGGAAAAGGAGGGGTCGTCGAAGAAACGGAGAGTGGAGTTTGAGATTGCGCCCCTTACAGTAATTCATCTGGACGACTCTCCCCAGATGGGCTCTAGAGAGGGTGTTGTCGCGGCTACCCCCGTAGGGACGGAATAGACCGTCGGAATTGTCGGTGTCTGTGATCGATAATTAGAAATTCCTACCATTGCCTTAGCTCAATCAAAAATTCCTACTGTTGTCAGTGACCAACAACCTATCGTGGTGGAGAATCAAACTTCTGGGATGATTTTGGATGTACCCTCATCTTCTACAGTGGGTCGTGATTCCTCTTCAACAATAGAAAAAGGAAAAGGTGTGGTGAGCGACGACTACGAATCTGAGTCGAGCCTAGACCCCGATGATGTCAGGATGTTTGAAGAGGGCCTTAGTCATTCAGTGGTTCATGCGGGAGGCTCGGCCCGTGTTCTTCAGATCCCTTCCGGTGTCAATCTCTTGGGGGAATGAGAGGATTTGGTGCTGCAGTTCAGCCTGCTATGCTCTGAAGCTTAAAATGAGGCCCTTCGGTCTATTCCTGATGCTGATTTGATGGATGAGGTGGATGTTATGGGATTAAGTATACGTTGCATTTTACTTTCGTTTTCTTCCTTTGCCCTTCTTGAAAATACTAGTCTAACCCCGTCTTTGCGTTTTTCAAATGTATATGGTAGAAGTGGAAAGCATTCGTAGGGCCAACATCCGGGCCAAGATTTTCTTGAAGATGTTGGAAAAGTATTGTCGATACCGCAACAGGTGTCGCGAGATGCATGAGCGGTTGAGGACAAACCCCAATAATCGGGCTCTTGGTGAGGAGTTGGAGAAAAGGGACTAGGATTTGATGCAAACTATCCGCAGTAAGAGTGCGCTCGAGGAGCAACTTCGAATTAAGGACGAGGAGATCAAGTTGGGTAAGGGAGTCGCCGCAGAATGTGAGCATCTGCAGGGTAAGTTGAGGTCGATGCAGTCGGAGATGGATCAAAACTTGATCAAGGTCGAGGCGATGAGCGTGGAGTGGATGAGAAAATTGACCGCGCTAGAGAACAAAGTCACTGGGTTAGAGAGAATCGAGAGTGCCTGGTCCGAGGCTTCGGCGAGGATGGCGGCCCTAGAGAACACCATTCGCGTCCTCCACTCCGAACAGGAGTCGGATAAAGTGACAGCTACCCTCATGGAGGCAAGGCTCGAGGAGTGTTCTGGGAGACCGGGTCGCGGCACTGGAGGCAAAAAATAAGCGATTATTGGCTTAGGTTGAGTCTTCCTCCACTTCATCCCCCGCCATATAAGAGTTTATGGGAGGCAGGTACTGTGACTGAGGATGCCTATGAAGAAGCGCGAGAGAAAGCGTGGGAGGCTCGCATCAATTGTAGGTATGATGCGGCGACGCCCGAAGCTAATGGGGGTGTGGATGATGGCAATGGGAGCTTCTTGGAGATGGTGATGGCGATGGTGATGCTGGTGGCGGTGATGACACCGAATGAAGAATGTAGTTCTTGCATGTTCTTACTTTCTACCCTACAATGAAGGGGTAGGCGGGGCGGTCGAAATGAACTATGTCTTTCCTCACTGTCGGCTGCATATCAACTTAACCTGGGATTCCCCACCTTTCTTTTAACTCTGCAATATCCCTCTCCCTCATAATGGAGTGAACAGGTTCTGGTTCGACCCCGGGGGAAGTATTGAAGTCAGTCGGCTCTCTCCCAGGGCGAGGCAGAATCTCAATCACTGATGGGACCTCCTTATCCTCCACTGTGTCTGCCCCTCTGGTGACCTGAGCAGCATTTTTCGGCACTGAACTAGCGACACGGAAATTGTCACAAAAAGAATCACCAGACATTAGAAAACACGCCAAAGAAATAACAAAAAGAATGGATGAGAATTTTTAGTGAACAAGGGGGCAAGTAGGAAGTTGGAGTGTCGGAAAAAAGGATATCTGCAGGGTTCTCTCAAATAAAAGGTACAGAAGTGTGTTAATCGAATGATAAGCTCCCTCTATTTATAAGAGACATAAATCCCCCGAGCACGAAACCCAAGAGTCGTCAATCAAATCTGATAGGGCACGAAACGTTTCAGTCCCCCAGGAACGTGTGTAATAATGGTGGCAATCACAAAACAATTCTTTGATACCAAGCGACGTTTCGGTTCCGAAACCGCCGCAACGGTCTATGGGAATCGAAAGAACGCTGCCACTCCGCCAGAAACCCAAGAAATGTAACAAAGGAACAGATAGTCGAAAGCTAGATTTTTCTCGAATTCTCAACAATCATGATCCGTCTATCGAGCCCGACAGAGGATGACCCCGACAGACGGAGGGACTAACTGTATTGGTCAAAATCTGACCGTCACGACCGAGCTGACCAACATCCCGCCTAAGTGACTGAGCAGTGAAAGATAATATAACCCGCTCCATGCCCCTTTCCCGGCATCCGACAAGTCCGCAAGAACGACGCCTAAAATCATGACTAAGACCCATTGGAAGCAAGAGGACGTCGAGCCAAACAAAGGGCAAGGGTGTCATGACTATATATAGCAAGGGAAAGCTTTCAAAAAGGGGGCTGCTCCGGCTATCTCTCGAAAAAAACCAAAATAGCTCTCTTCTATTATTCTTGATTGAGAAGAATGAATCTCTAGAAAAATATGTAAAGCAATCTCCTCATCGATTGATGGGAGACGCAACTTTAAATCTCAATAAGATCATTTACATTATCTTCATCCTACATATGATCCACACTGTTAATTATTTGATCTGGAATTTATTGTGTCTGACTAACATTTACCCCTTCATCTCTAATTGATTAGTTCAAAAAGGTTTCAATATCTTTTGAGTCAAACAATATACAATCAAACCTCTTTAAAACAGCCTTATTTGTTCCGAATATCATTTGATATTATAGCAAATTGTTGTTATAAAGAACATATATTATGACATAATACAAAAATTAATTTTGTAAAAAGCTTGGCTTTTATAATGAAGTACTATTTATATAGAAATGATGTTATAGAGAGGTCTGAGTGTATAATGGCACTCGAGACAAAATGACTCATATCATCTTGCCTATAGCAATTAGTCCAGGGGTGTTAAATGGACGGGTTGGACTAGTTTTGGACATGTCAAAATAGCCTGAGTCAATAATGGGTGGGTTAATGATCCGTCCAAAAGTTACTTGGACTGAGATGTATTGAGTGAATATGGTTTAAAATTTGGATAATAGCGTAACCCGCCCAACTCTTACCAATCTTTAAATAATGAACGTTATTTTCTTATAAGTTGTTTAATTACCAAAATAAACTTTTTTCTTTTGTTTTGGTCATATACAACATATCAAACAAAAAGAATTATTTTAAAGATATTTTAGTAAAGTTACTTGTAAATTAATTTTGGCTAAAATCAGCACAACTTTAGATGAGCTGAGATGAGTTGGTCAAGATGGACAATTCAATAAATGATCGAACAATAACCGACCCAACCTTAAACGAATTGGGTATGTTGAATGGGCTCGGGCTCAAACTGCCACCCCTAAAAATTAGTGAGAATGGAGATAAAAAGCCATCAAAATTTATAAGTTGGCATTTTTTTTTAATTCTTTTTGTTGCACATCACGTATATTTCATAAAGAAAGGCTTATGTGAAATAGTACTCATTTTTATTTTTATTTTTGCTAAAAAAATACTTCCTCCGTTTCAGTTTATGTGAACCTCTTTCATTTTTGGTCCGTCCTAAAAAGAATGACTCATTTTCTCAATTTGAAAATAATTTAGTTTAAACTTACAATCAGGGGCGGACCTAGAGCATAGAATGCGGGTTCCCGGGAACCAGTAACTCTTGTGTAGACTCTGTATTTATATTTAAAAATTCACTAAATATTTATAAATATCTAATTGTGAACCCAGTTATTATTGCATATTAATCTGAAATTACGGTAGGAACTCATAAGACTCAAATCCTAAATCCGCATTTGCTTACAATTTTACCCTTAATAAGAAGCTTTTCCTAAACCCCTTTTTGATTTGTTTAGGATCACAAATTTCGAATATCTTCATAAATTGGAACGGAGGGAGTGGTACTCTCCCTGTTCCATGTTATGTGATATACTGTGTATACTCTTTTCTTTCTAGCACAAAGAAAATGATACATTATTATATTTCTACCTTTGATTTATCTGGTCCCTTATTAATGATCTTTTTGCAATAGAAAACTTAGCATTTTTCATCTTATCATCTGAATATTATTAGAATATAGTTAACCTTTTTCCCATGTATTTTGCTGAATAATTAATTGATCAACAGGAGTATATCCAGACCGGTCACCACTACCAACAGTCGGTGGAGGGGAAGGGGTGGGAATTGTACATTCTGTTGGCTCTGCTGTTAAGGCTCTTTCCCCGGGAGATTTGGTTATACGTTTTCCTTATATTCAAGGTAATATTTTATGTGTCTTATAATTACAATATTACATAGATTCACTCTTCGGTAAAAACTTATACACACCTACTGTTTATACCAAAGCAATAGATGCACGACGTATGTTTGAATATATATATATATATATATGTGCGCGTAACACAAGTCCATGGTGAGTTGCTTTTACTCTGCAGGAAGTAAGATTAGTGCAGCTTATATACACTGACGGTATAAAATATTTATGTACTATCATCAAATAACACTAAAGATGTAGCACCAAAAATTTGTCTATAATGAGGGTAATTAATAACTCTTAAATAAAGTAGACAACCAGCTACATTACACTGTGCTAAATGTCAAAAAATTTTGCACAATCAGTATATATAAATTAAATGCGATAATATAATTAATATTGTCTTTATGTTGTGCTCAGGGTCATGGCAAACGTACATTGTACAAGAACAAAGTATGTGGCACAAAATTGATAAAAGCACCCCAATAGAATATGCTGCCACTGTTTCTGTTAATCCAGTGAGCGCCTTGAGAATGCTCGATGAGTTTGTTACTTTAAAACCAGGTTAATTATTTGTCAAATTAATTACTTAGTGTTTTATTGTTTAATTCCCTCTCTTTTTTACTCATTAATTTATGTGTTTAATTTCCATAAATAGGAGACTCGATTGTGCAAAATGGAGCCACAAGCATTACGGGGCAATGTATTATTCAGCTAGCTCGACTTCGTGGAATTCATAGCATTAATATCATAAGAGATAAGCCAGGATCTGATGAAGTAAAAGAAAGATTAATGAAACTTGGTGCTGATAAGGTGTTTACTGAGAAAGAGTTGGATGTCAAACGTGTCAAAAATCTCCTGGTATTATTATACTCCCTAGTATACTTTTAGTTATCAAACTTTGAACTTTACAATTTTAACATAATAATGATAGCATTTTCAAAAGTCTTGGAAATTAATTTGGAGAATGAATAGTTAATAATAAATGTAAAACAAAAAAAAATTCTCTTGATTTAATATAGTAGACAAGTAAATATGAAAATATATTTATATAGTGGACAAGTAAAAGTGAACGGAGAAAGTACTAAAAGTATTGTATGTGAGTTGATAATTTTCACGCACGGTCACAGAATTTTAGGAATTAAAGTCACAACTACTTTTGTCAGATTAAAGTAACTCAATTGTATTCGCTAACAATAAAGTTTTAAATTTTATCCACTATGATAGTGAACGGGCAGCTCCATGAACAAAGTATTTCGTGTTCATGTAAAGTTCAAGAAAAGACCGTATCCCAATAAAATGTGATGTTGACAATCTATCCTAATAAAAGTATCAGTAGCTAATTATACGACTCGACCCCATGATCTATAGGTCACACGGAAATTACTACAAAGCTCTTCTTCTTATTCACTATGATAGTATAGTCAAAAAGAATTTCTCGAATTAAATTATTGTACTTTACCTACTATAGCGACAAAACATACCCATCAACGTTACTTTGATTATATTGGTTAAATTATGTGTTACTTTAATGTAATAGAAAATAATTTTACAATGTTACTAGTATATTGGATTTAACTTTGTAATCATACACGAAATTAACTTTACATTTCAAGGATGATACATAGATTATAATTAACTTCTAGTTTATTTATTCAATTTTTTTTGGTTGCATGTTCTAGGGTGATATATCTGAACCTATTTTGGGTTTGAACTGTGTTGGTGGCAATGCTGCTACTTTGGTTGTCAAATTCTTGAAGTGAGACAACTTTTCTTAATTTTATTTTCTTATTAAGTTGAAGTTTTTAGCTTTCAATTATAAGCGATTAATTATAATTAACTTTGTTGCATGTTCTTTTCAGGCAAGGTGGTACTATGGTTACATATGGAGGGATGTCGAAAGAACCTGTTACTGTTTCTACTTCATATTTCATATTCAAGGTTCGTTTCAAACCGAGAAATGGGACTATTAATAAATATTAATTATTTTTTATTGTTATATATAGTCAAACCTATTTAAAACAATATCCTCATATAACAAACATTTACTATAAAGTCAAGTTTTTCTCGAAATCGATTATTACGTTATTTTATAATATATGTCCTCTATAACAACACTTTACTATAGCAGCCAAAAAATATCGGAACAAATGAAACTGTTATAGAAAGGTTTGACTATAATTAAAACGGAGAAATAATGCCAAAATATTTAATGGGAGTTTTGTTGCAGGATATTACGTTGAAAGGATTCTGGTTACAAGAATGGAAATTAGATCAAGCAAAATATAGGGATTGGATCGATTATCTCTTGGCCCTAGCTCGTGCTGGAAAACTGAAATATGAGTAAGTTCTTTTCTACTCATTCTTTATATTCCTAAGTCATATTCACGTGAAAGGATAGTTTGGACAATGAAGCGTATTAATAAGAAGTAAATTCCTTAACTTTAGTTTGTATTGTTAAGAAACAATTAAAGACTCCTAAAATTCTTTATCTTAAAAATGTCATACAGTTATGTGTATATCATAATATTTTTGAAACTTGTGTTCTTAAACATGTCAACTAAAACTATTTTTTAAAAAGAACAAAATGAATCCATATATTCATATAAAATATATATGGTACCTGTATTTACATGTACACATATATGATATAGGAATGGTTCAATGTAAGAAAATTTGTAAAAACTTTTCATTGAAGAAATATAAAACATGTAATTATTTTTGCAGCAGAATAAGAAGAAAAAAATTTAAATAAAATAGAACGGAGGAAGTACTTTTTAATATAGTACAAGGGTCAGCAAAAGTTGAGAATTAGCCTAAGAAGGTCGGAGAGGTGATGGTAAGTGAAACAACATTTTGCAAAAGGAGTACCAAAACATTTATCAGTCATTTTGATGAACAAAATAATACATTTTTCCTCGCCAAATATTAGTCGTTTAATAAATTAAATTTGTCTCGAAATATTTGACCTTGTAGAAAATTAAGATGCCGTTAAATATAGTTTTTACAAATTTAACTATCCAATTAGTGAAATATTAATTATGTGAGACATTTGAATAGAGGTAAATGTTAATTTAAACTAATACTCTTATGATTTAATTTTTTGTAAGGGTGTGTAGAGATCTTAAAAGACAAATAATATGAATGTGATGTTATTTAATACAATGTGCTGGAACCCTGATACCTCGTAAGTCTAAATATTTTAAATGATTGTACAACTACCATGAGTAAACATAAACCCTAATAATTGACGGAGTTCCTGAAGGATTGCGTATAAGTGTTCGTAATATGCAGCGAAAAACAATAATAATGATAGACAGATCTTTTCGTGTTTAAAATTTATTTACATATCAATAGATCGGATCTAAGACGTACCTGGTGAAGAAATTCTCGTTTCAAATTTTTCAATAGTGCGAAGACTCTATGCGTATCCACACCGAGACCGATCCTTGCTATCAACTCTTTCATCAACGAAACCCGCGAACAAATTGAACGAAAAATATTGTGTTGAAATTTTTCTCAAAAATCTCAACTCAATGTTAGAACAACAAGAAACAGTTTTCTTGTAATTGTATTTTTTCTCTTGGCTTTGTATTCCACTCTCTTTTTCACGAAGTGTTTTTCTTCTCAAGAATTAATTAATTGCAAATTTTCTCCATCACCCTTTATATAGCATCACCTACAAACCTTTTTCCTATTTGGTTGAGGTAATGATTTACTTAGGGTAAAAATTTATTCCAAAAATAACTTTTGAAATTTTTCTAAATAAAGAATTGTTAACCCATTCTTAATGGGTTTGATTCTGCCGAATTCTACTTGGACTTTCCATGTAGTCCAACATCAAAGTTGGAATTGTAATAACACCAAATCCAATTCAATATTGGATTTTCTTATAAGTCATTATTTAATATTTTGCAAAGTTCAAATTCCATAACCAATGACTTCATGTAGTCGGCATCTCTTATGGGATTTACAATCCAATTCCAAAATGGATACTTTATTAATATCTCCTATGTATAGATATCAATTATGACTATTAAATATATATCATATATATATTTCAACCAAGAGAAATAATTTTCTTTTCTATTTCAAATAAAAATTTCAATTCGTTCATAATATTAATTATAATCTCTGTGCTAGCAAAGAATATAATAATATTTTATTTGAACTAATAACTAAATTACTTGACTGATTAAATTCTTTAATTTAATTAACAAATAATAAAGTAATTAATCCTTTAGCAAAGATTAGAACACTCGTTAGTGTGCGACCTCATAGGTTCAATACTAAACCGGTAGTAAATTGATCACATCAATATACTAATCAAGGGTGGCGTCTAGCAACACTCCTTAACAGCCGGATAGCATGAAGTATACAATTTACTCTCAAGAACCAGTAGAAGAATAATGTAGTAATTCCTTCTGTCCTTATAGCTCTGGATCACCCTAGGATATGGTTCAACTGTCAAATCCTAATAGGCGACCAACTATGTGTTCATGTCAAATATAATCAACCACTGAATGACCTAAGAAACTCATTTCTTCTTTCATTCAATTGCCCTAGCTAAGGTCTTAGTTTGGTCGTTTATAATTCATGACAACATGGAGCTTAAACTCATTACCAAGAGTTGACAGATTCCATCTTGACCAATCACTAATTCTACAAGTATTTAATCGTACCCAATATCCTTTCAACTATTGCCCTAGGGCCATAGGTGTCTAGTATCAAAGCACAATAAATAACTTGTCAATTACTATGACGATCTCAGGTCAAAGGAAACTTTTACATCACATTCTTCAAGAGAATATCCTATTGACAGTTTATGGTAATTCTAACCATTAGGAATTATCCAAAGAGTCGGTTCAATGATCATATCTGCATCCTCTATCTATGTAATTTAGTTAATGAGATCAACTTATCTTTATCCCATAAATACGATCACATAAATATTGATCTAACCGGATTACTAATGTCCAGATTAATAATCCTACGATCAAGAACAAATTTAGATTAAATTATAAGAAACTTTACTCTCATTATCATGATCTCCATCACAATGTCAAGTCTCAAAATTTAACCAAGGACCTTATCGAATTAATCAAATAATTAATAACAACGATAAAAGAATAATCAAACAATTAAAAATAACTATGATAAAAGAATATCTAATGCCATATATTTTTATATCAAATAACGTTCATAAAAATATGTTCAAATCATCAAATATGATATTGGATCTAGGGCATATCTACTATATCCCTAACAATCTCTCACTTGCACTAGAGTCAATCGCTCTTGTACTTCATTCCCAATTTTCACTTGTGCTTGTCAAACTCCTTTGCGCCAAGAGCTTTAGTGAATGGGTCTGCAACATTTTCTTTTCCATCAACCTTTTGAATTTTGACGTCTCCACATTCAATGATCTCTCTTATCAAGTGATACCTTCGCAGAACATGTTTGGACTTTTGGTGTGATCTTGGTTCTTTTGCTTGAGCAATGGCTCCAGTATTGTCACACAACAGTAGAACCGCACCTTCTATTGAAGGAACCACACCAAGTTCAGTTAAGAACTTTTTCATCCATACAGCTTCCTTAGCAGCTTCACTAGCTGCTATATATTCTGCTTCAGTCACTGAATCAGCTACTGTAGCTTGTTTGGAACTTTTCCAACTCACTGCACCACCATTTTAGGTGAATACATAACCAAAAATAGATTTGCTATCATTTCTATCTGAAGAGAAACTTGCATCAGTATAACCTTCAAGTTTCAACTCAGAATCTCCATAGATGAGGAATTGGTCTCTAGTCCTTCTTAAGTACTTAAGAATGGTCTTCACCACCTTCCAATGTTCCTCACCAGGATTTGCCTGATATCGGCTAGTCACTCCAAGTGCATAAGCCACCTCAGGACATGTACATGTCATGGTATGCATGATAGCTCCCATTGCACTAGCGTATGGGATCCTACTCATGCGTTCTCTCTCTTCAGGTGTTTTAGGACAATCCTCCCTACTGAGAGTAGTTCTAGTGCCTATCGGTAGATAACCTCTTTTGGAATTATCCATGTTATACCTCTTTAAAATAGTATCAATGTACAAAGACTGGGAAAGTCCAACTAGCTTCCTAAATCTATCTCTATAGATCTTTATTCCTAATATATAAGCTGCTTCTCCCAAGTCTTTCATGGAGAACTGTTCAGATAGCCAAATCTTGGTACTTTGCAATGCCGGTATGTCATTCCCTATGAGCAATATATCATCAACATACAACACTAAGAATATAATTGTGCTCCCACTAACCTTTTTGTACACACAAGGTTCTTCTTCGCATCTAACAAAATTGAACTTTTCAATTGTCTTGTTAAAGTGAATATTCCAACTTCGAGAAGCTTGCTTTAGTCCATAAATGGATCTTTGTAGCTTGTAAATTTTATTATGATCAGACGAAGATGTGAAATCTTCAGGTTGTATCATGTACACATCCTCTTCTAGCTCACCATTAAGAAAAGCTATTTTCACATCCATTTGCCATATTTCATAATCATAGTATGCTGCTATAGCAAGCAAAATTCGAATAGATTTGAGCATTTCCACGGGAGAGAACGTCTCTTCGTAGTCGACTCCTTCTTTCTAACGATATCCCTTGGCAACAAGATGGGCTTTGTAGGTCTCCACCTTTCCGTCTGCTCCAATCTTTTTCTTAAAACCCCATTTACAACCTATAGGTTTTATATCCTTTGAAGGCTCAACTAATGTCCATACTTTATTTTCCTTCATGGATTCCATTTCGGATTCCATGGCCTTTTTCCACTTCTCATAATCGGAACTTTGTATAGCCTTTTCATAGGTCTTAGGGTCATCATCATTATGATCAACCTCATTTGATACATCATCTTGTACCAATAAATTTAATCTAGTTGGTACATGACATTCTCGTATAGACCTTCTAAGAGGTACTTGTACAACCTGTTCACCTTGTGCTGGATTTGGTTATTGTTCAATTTGGTTTGGAACTGGTTCATTAACCTGTTCTTGAACTTCATTTAGTTCTTGAACTTCAACTGTTGAAGATGACAACTTCCTTGGCAACTTCAAAACATCCAATAAAGGTTCTTCAACTTGAGTCTCATGATCTTTATATTGTGTTGATTCATTAGTTTCTTGAGCTTTATCAAGTTCTATTTCTCCATTATAATTTTCTTCTAAAAGAAATTCTCTTTCAAAAAAGGTTGCTCCTCTGGCCACAAACACTTTATGGTCAGAAGGGTGATAGAAATAATATCCCATTGTTTCCTTGGGATACCCAATGAACCTACACTTATCAGATTTTGAATCAAGTATATTAGAATGTAGTCTCTTAACATAAGCTGGACAACCCCAAACTTTAATATGTTTAAGGTTAGGCTTACATCCTTTCCATATCTCATATGGTGTTATAGAGTCTGACTTAGTGGGAACTTTATTAAGTAAGTATGTTGTTGTTTTCAAAGCATATCCCCATAAATGTTTTGGAAGATCAGTGAACCCTATCATAGATCTTACCATATTTAATAAGGTTTGATTTCTCCTTTCAGACACACCATTGTGTTATGGTGTTCCTGGAGGTGTCCACTATGAGAGAATCCCATTCTCTTTGAGATATCTGGTAAAATCTTCACTAATATATTCTTCACCTATATCAGACCTTAGTACTTTGATACTTTTACCAGTTTGCTTCTCAACTTCACTACAGAACCTTTTGAACATTTCAAAAGATTCAGACTTGTGTTTTATAATATACACAAATCCATATCTTGACATATCATCAGTGAAGGTGATGAAGTAGGAATATCCACCTCTAGCTTGAATTTTCATGGGACCACAAACATTTATATGAACTAGTCCTAATAATTCAGAAGCTCTTTCTCCACTTCCAGTAAATGGAGATTTGGTCATTTTTCCTTTGAGACAAGATTTACAAGTTGGATATGATTCAAAATCATACTTGTCAAGGTACTCTTCCTTGTACAACTTGTTAATTCTTTTCTCTCCAATATGACCAAGCCTACAATGCCAAAGGTATGTATGATTTACTTGATCATCTCTTTTCCTCTTAAGACTTGAAACATGCATAATCGAATTAGCATTCACATTAGGTAAGACATAAACATCATGTTGGAGATAGCCATTCACATATAAATTATCACTATAATAAATAGAGCAAATATCATTGCCTATATTAATGCGAAAACCACGTTTTTCTAACATAGAAGCTGAAATTATGTTCGAAACAAATTTAGGAACGTAATAACAATCATCCAACATAAGTACTTTGCCCGTAGGCATTATTAAAGAAATGAATCCTACAGCTACGACCGCAACTTTTGCACCATTTCCAACTTGTAGATTAATTTCTCCTTTCTACTTATCTGGAACCCCTGCAACATATTACAGATGTTATAACCACTGCCAGTATCTAATACCCACAATGAAGAATTAGTAGTAGTTAAAGAAACCTTGAAAAAAATTTTCATTAATGTCTCACCTTGTTTCTTGTCCTTTAGAGTTGCAAGATACTCCTTGCAGTTTCTCTTTCAATGCCCTTTCTTCTTACAGTGAAAACATTCAGCATCATATATTGACTGCAAGATCAAATCTTCAGAAAGCTCTTTACCAAGCTTGTACCCTAACTTCTCATGTTCTTCGGTAAGAACAATCATATGATTGACATGGGGTCCAACTGGAGAGTTTTCAATGTCCAACTGTGTATCAGCCATCTTCTTAAGATATTCAATGATTACAGTTGGATCTATATTCTGATGTTTCCTCCAGAGTTCAGAACTCATAGAAGCGTGAATGATGTGTTTAATAGCAAGGCATTCTTCCAAGTGTTTTTGATAAATCTTGGTGCCTTGAACATCATTCTCTGGTGCGACTATCTTTGCAGGCTTATCGATCACATCAATGAGCTTTTCATGCATGAGAACAATTCTCAAATTTCCATACCAGTCATCAAAGTTTGGTCCTACCAACTTGTTGGTCTCAAGTATTTCACGTAGTGATATAACATACATATTGAGAAATCTAAAATATAGAAAAGAAAAAGCAATAATATAAGAACATATTTGCATTTATCATAAATACACAACTTTTATCTTAATGATATTTCCACTAATTATTTTAAACTATTTACCCTCATTATAGTTTACAAAATCTTTATTTTTGTCAGTAGAGTAAAGGAATCCTTTAACAATATGTATGAGCCCCTTGGAAGTCTAGTCGTTTCTCACATATATTTTAAAGGTAGGTACTCTTACCGATTATATTCCCATACAATTTCCTTAAATAGCTCTATGTCAAATAGTCCCTGGTAGTCAGGTTGATCCTATTGGCATAGTTGAGTTCAACCATCATGATAGTAAAGAACTTATTAAATTTTATAATCCCCCGGGTGGTCCAGGCGTCTAGTGTAAAATTAAATAATTCTTTCAATCCATACATCTAATGCAATAAATAATTTTAACATATTCTCGAACTATAAGTCTCCTGGTAGTCAGACCGCTCCTTATAAACAAGAAATATGTAAAATTATTTACCTTGATGGATAGCTCTATAATAAAATATCTTATATTTTATTATTTAAGAACTCAAATTTTAGTAAGAGGGAATTATTACTAAAATAATTTTTAATAACATGAAGATCAAATCTTTTATAGCATGTGAATTTAATTCAAGTTGTCTACATGCTTAGTCCTAAACTGATTTACATCACATGTAATAAATAATTCAAAATTATGTAATAAACAAGCACATGACATAAAAAAAAAATTCAACATTCTTCTAACATTTTAATCTATATATCACATATATCACAAAAAAGTAATTCATGCCATAATATCATTATTAATTAACATCTTATGAACTAATAACAATTAAAAATAACAATAGAATCATTTAACCTATTATAGATTCCCGTCGTATCTAATACAAAATTTCAAATTCAAGTTATGAACTATCTCAATAGTTATATGAATACATATTTTATCCACAATAAAATAATATCAACATTCAAACGATTTGACTATTGCACAAGATACATGTATTATGATTTGAACTCTTCAAATATAATACTAAAATATTTCGTAAATAAATTTTAGACACAATAAACCACGGCTCTGATACCACTGAAGGATTGCGTATAGGTGTTCGTAACACGCAACGGAAGACAATAACAATCCTAGGTAGATCTTTTCGTGTTTAAAATCTATTTACATGTCAATAGATCGGATCTAAGACGTACCTGGTGAAGAAATTCTCGTTTCAAATTCTTCGATAGTGCGATGACTTTTATGCGTATCCACACCGAGACCGATCCTTGCTATCAACTCTTTGATCAACGAAACCCGCGAACAAATTGAATGAAAAATATTGTGTTGAAAGTTTTCTCAAAAATCTCAACTCAATGTTAGAAGAACAAGAAACAGTTTTCTTGTAATTGTATTTTCTCTCTTGGCTTTGTATTGTACTCTCACTTTCGCAAAGTGTTTTTCTTCTCAAGAATTAATTAAGTGCAAATTTTCTCCATCACCCTTTATATAGCATCACCTACAAACTTTTTTCCTATTTGGTTGAGGTAATGATTTACTTAGGGTAAAAGTTTATTCCAAAAATAACTTTTGGAATTTTTCTAAATAAAGAATTGTTAACCCATTCTTAATGGGTTTGATTCTGCCGAATTCTACTTCGATTTTCCATGTAGTCCAACGTCAAAGTTGGAAATGTAATAACACCAAATCCAATTCAATATTGGATTTTCTTATAAGTCATTATTTAATATTTTGCAAAGTTCAAATTCCATAACCAATGACTTCATGTAGTCGGCATCTCTTATGGGATTTACAATCCAATTCCACATTGGATACTTTATTAATATCTCCTATATATACATATCAACTATGACTATTAAATATATATATATATATATATATATATATATATATATATATATTTCAACCAAGAGATATAATTTTCTTTGCTATTTGAAATAGAAATTTCAATTCGTTCACAATATTAATTATAATCTTTGTGCTAGCAAAGAATATAATAATATTTCATTTGAACTAATAACTAAATTATTTGACTGATTAAATTCTTTAATTTAATTAACAAACAATAAAGTAATTAATCATTTAGCAAAGATCAGAACACTCGTTAGTGTGCGACCCAATAGGTTCAATACTAAACCGGTAGTAAATTGATCACATCAATATACTAATCAAGGGTGGCGTCTAGCAACACTCCTTAACGACCGGATAGCATGAAGTATACAATTTACTCTCAAGAACCAGTAGAAGAATAATGTAGCAATTCCTTCTATCCTTATAGCTCTGGATCACCCTAGGATATGGTTCAACTGTCATATCCTAATAGGCGACCAACTATGTGTTCATGTCAAATATAATCAACCACTGAATGACCTAAGAAACTCATTTCTTCTTTCATTCAATTGCCCTAGCCAAGGTTTTAGTTTGGTCGTTTATAATTCATGACCACATGGAGCTTAAACTCATTACCAAGAGTTGACAGATTTCATCTTGACCAATCACTAATTCTACAAGTATTTAATCGTACCCAATATCCTTTCGACTATTGCCCTAGGGCCATAGGTGTCTAGTATCAAAGCACAATAAATAACTTATCAATTACTATGACGATCTCAGGTCAAAGGAAACTTTTACATCACATTCTTCAAGAGAATACCCTATTGACAGTTTATGGTAATTCTAATCATTAGGAATTATCCAAAGAGTCGGTTCAATGATCATATCTGCATCCTCTATCTATGTAATTTAGTTAATGAGATCAACTAAACTTTATCCCATAAAGACGATCACATAAATATTGATCTAACCGGATTACTAATGTCCAAATTAACAATCCTACGATCAAGAACAAATTTAGATTAAATTATAAGAAACTTTACTCTCATTATCATGATCTCCATCACAATGTCAAGTCTCAAAATTTAATCAAGGACGTTATCGAATTAATCAAACAATTAATAACAATGATAAAAGAATATCAAATGCCATATATATATATTTTATATCAAATAACGTTCACAAAAATATGTTCAAATCATCAAATATGATATTGGATCTAGAGTATATCTACTATATCCCTAACAGTTTCAACCCAAAAACAAAAAAAAAGGGAAGGAAAAAAAAACATGTGAATTGTTTTGAGATTGTAAAGTGACCTGAGATAAAGTGAGATATTATGTCGAATTTTTTCCTTCTCTTTTTTATTTTTATTTTTGGGGTTGGGGTGGGTGAGACTGTACTAGTTCTCCAGATATTTGAGCAAAATATCATTATCTTGATTCTTTACAGTGTACTGATGTTGGCCTATTCTCAATTCTCATACAGGATGGAGATGGTACCTTTTAATGATTTTCATACAGCTCTTGAAAAAGCAATGGGAAAACAAGGAAGTCGAGGGAAACAAGTCCTTAAATTCTAAGCCATGGGAAATGTAATTTTATTATCAAAGTACTGCAATAATTTGGAGAATAGATTCACTAGTATGGAGTCGAGTTAGTAAGACCTTAACTAGAGGTATCAGGTTCGAGCTTTTGGTAGAAATTGTGTTTGTTAGGGAGCATTTTACTTCTAAATATAAAAATTTTCGGTGCGAATCCAGATTTAATTAGGAGCCAATATGAATATCGGATACTGGATGGAAAGAAAAAAAGCACTAGTCTTGGGATATATTTTTAAGTTAAATTATCGGATATTCTTCTCAATCTCACATGTTGTGATGCTGTATTTTTCAGAAGCTTTCTTGTTTGGTTGTATAATCTTCTTTTTATATCTTTTTTTTTTCCATTTACTGGTGCCATCATTTTAAACAATTTTCAACCATTTTTTGAGATAAACAAATATAAATGATGGCGCAATTTATAAACTTCTTTTAATGTGCAGAGCGGAAACTTTTATGTTGGTCCTTTGCGAAGATGGCTGATGTAACTTATATACAACTAGTTTTAATGTGCGCGCGTGTACCTTGTATTAATGTGCGCAAACTTTTAAAACTCACGTAAATAATATTAAAAAAATATATTTGAGTTATAAAATAGAATCTAAGAAAATAAATCATAAATTTATGAAAATGGTAAGTGTTAAATTGTTGATCCTATTTAGCTAATTTATTGAAGGAAGGAATCATGTTTTATAGAGTTATCCAATGTTTATGGATTGTAAATATTAATAAAAATGTGAAAAAGCAAATCAAACTAAAAATACATTGGTACTTCAACCAACGACACCCAAGAAAATAATAAACTAAATATATGCATATTCTTGAATTTATTTGGAGTTATAATATAAAATTTAAGTTATAGCTAGAAAATTTTGAATTTAGAATATATTATGAATGACGATGTTATTTTACTTGATGTTTAATTGGATCAATATGCAACTATGATAATAAAATAAAGTTAGTTCATATGATTCTAATTAAAATATTGTTACTTATTAAGTGTACATATGTTATTAAGTTGTACCAAATATAGACGTCTTTATTTAGAACTAACTTTTAAATAATTGAAAAGTACAAAGAAATTGGTAGCTTTTAAGCTATCGACCACATGAATGGAATAAAAAAGAATATAAACTTTTAGTTCAAAGAAGGAGCTGAAACGAGAAAAGAAAAAAAAGAGGGGGTTGTTGATGAAGAATCTAAACTCTAATCACAATGGTTTTAGAAGAAAAAAAAAAATTAATATGTTTGTCACACCTCCTTTTTGCGCGCCCCACCCCGAAGGGTTAGATGCGCGGGTGGAGTTTTTCCAATTTAAGTGACAATATTCGAAATGGGATTATTTGTTTAATTCAGAGTCGCCACTTGGGAAAGGTTTGGCTTTTGGTGTCCCAAGTCACCGGTTTATCTTGAATCCCAAATCGAGGAAATTTTTGACTTTTCCAAATGAAGTCTGCGAACCAGAAATTCTAAGTAAGGAATTCTGTTGACCCGAGGGAAGGTGTTAGGCACCCTCGAATCCCGTGGTTCTAGCACGGTCGCTTAAATTGTTATAATGGCTAAATATCTGATTTAAATACATGTTGTGACTTATGTGCTTTTATTAAGTTTAAACCGCTTTTATCATTATCATTTATTTTTATAGAATTGCAACGTCGTGAAGATGCGTCTCGAACCACGTCACAATCAATGCACCCGTGATCGTCAACACATTTTGACTTCGCTGAGATTTGGATTTGGGTCACATCAATGTGCACCCGAATTTAAGAATATAATTTAACTTAAAGTCGCGCCTAAAGAATCTAAACGCGTTATTATCTTTGGGGAAGGCAGTGGAATTCTCTAAACAGTCCCTCCCAAATTCTAAGTATTTATCGTGATCAATTATTGAGGGCCCCGCAGTTTGCATTTTTTATTCGGCGAGGCTCGTCTCATTATTTTAGAAGGGTACCCTACAATGACTACATTTCTACTACATTTATCTTTAAAGAGAAGGATGATGCCGAATTTTGCGGGTTTGGACAAATACGGACTGAATCCTTATTATGTTTGCCGAAACTAAACTTGTTTGATTACCTGATTGATTGTTCATAAGGTGAGGGTTACCGCATGCTTTGTCTTCATCGAGTGGATAACTTATTAATTCGCTAAATGAGATTGCAAACAAACTAACAACATATATTGAGTTATGTTTAACGACCTCCAAGTTCTATTTTTTAACACTTTAACCTATTTGAAATTGATAAACGAAATCGACTGTTTTATCAGGGGAATTACTACTAAGTGAACTCAAAAATGGTTATTAGTTTTTCTCAACAATCATCACATTATTTCGAGACAAACAATCTATACCGAAACTCAGTATCGAACCTGCATTGGAGCGAATAAACTGACAGGAGAACTGGCATTCATAGCCAGACTCTTAATGTGACTGCATGGGAGTTTGTTTGGGATACATTTATCCCGGACCCAGTACCACAATTTTGTTGATTCAGTGGTCTAGGCAAAATACATACAAGTGCCTATCATGACTCTATGTTATACAGTCATAACTAAACCAAACAAGTGTTATACTGAACTGAATATATACTAAATCAAAACATGTTGTCTATGTCATACTGTCATTACTATTGAACAATGCTATCTGACAGTCCATCTCAAACAGAATGTATGCTAGTTTATACAAAGTGTTTGCAGTTTGCAGTAAAATATACAATCCCAAATAACATTCGACCTATTTTTTAACACCAATGTTATAACATGAACAACTGTTCTTTTCTTTATTTCTGCTTCAATTTCAAACTTTCAACAATACAAAGTTTCAGAGGTTGTGTACCTGGAAATATTTGACAATTGAAGGAAAGGGGGAAGTCAGCAGAGTATGATGACAACAAAAATGCAGCAGCAATCACAGCACTATCAGTAGCAGCAGGGCAGAATAGCAGCAGACAAAGCAATACAGCAAGAAACAAGCTCGAGTGCAGTGATGCAACTATGGCCAATAGAAAGCAATAGCCAAATAACAGCAACACCCAGTGGAGTAGAATCAGAATTCCAGATAGATCAAAACAGTAGTAAACCAATGAAAGCACTCAACTAATAGACACAACTGGGATTTCAAAGGATCAGAATTGGTTTGAACAAATTGAAACAACTGAAAACCCAATAACAATAGGAGGAAGAAAGTTTCTGATTGTTGGTTGTATCCCTTCTATCCCTTAATCTCCCTCTATCTATGTGTATCTATTTTGTATGTATTTCAGCTCTCCTTTTCAAACTCCTCACAGTATTTTTCTTTTACAACCCTCCAAGTCCTCTTCCTCTTCTGTATGTCTATCCCCCCTTTTTATAAGCCTCTATCCTACTCTTTTTAAACAGCCTGTTTTCAGAAATCACAGTACCCTTCCCATGTGCCTTCCATTTCCAACTTTAGCTAATTAAGTATTAAACCCCATCAACATTCCCTGGCAGATTTCACTTTTAAAAGGTTTAAATACTTCTTTAAACTAAAGCCAAGTATGGGCAGTGGAATGTATCTGACAGCATATGCTGTCAAATTGTTTAAAACTTAACAAAGGCTTTTATGCAGGCCACAGGCTGTGCACAAAGCACATGAGATGCACCAGTGCACATGCTGTGCACGAGTGCACATGCCTTCCAATTCAGAATCTAAACACAAACAATCCAACAGCTATAAGTGGACTGGCTCTTAATTGATTCATGCAAATGTTCAATAGAAGCAAATCGATTTAACTTTGCTCAAGCAGTTGAAACTAATTGACGACACATGTCGACTCGACTATATTAGCATTAACATACACAATCGTAGCCAAAATCAGACATTTAAACATGGTTCGAATTATACTGACTAAGCAGAAATACACTCGAGGAGTCATTAGTCAGTCCAAACTTGAAAATCCGCTACTTGCACAACATTCATATACATTATCAGATCAAATGAAAGGCTTATTCAAACAAACAAGAAGTTCAGGCAAATGGACGGGGCACATTTGACAAAATTCAAAGACACAAAATCAAAGCATGAACAGACTTCAACACAATCAAATGGGCCAAAACAAATAAAGAAGAGAAAGAAACTCACCTTAAATCTTGAAAAATCAAAACCTCAAACTCGGACTCGGACAACTTTCTTAAGGCTGAACGGGCTTTAATCGAAGTGTTTCTCAAATGAGAAACACTTTGATTAAAGTCCATCAGACCTTAAACTCTTTGGTTTGAACCGGTTTGAACCAGTGACGAGGGACCTTGTGGTTTCAAAACTCAGATCTAATATTCGTGCTTCCCTGGTTAGATTCGGACCAAACCAAGTATGGTTTGGTCACGAGGAAGGTCCGGGGAGTGTCTGGTATGAAGCTGGGGTTGTTTGGTGTAGATCGAGTTTTGACTCGAATCTTCAAATGAAGATTCGAGGACCTGGGGGGTGATTCGAACCAAACGGTTAACAGGTCTATGTTCAGGGTGGTGAGGGGGTTCTATGGTGTTCATGGCGAGGTCACCGGCGTTCATGCCGCCGGTTTTCATGGTGGGGGATACAAGGGCGGCTCTAGGGTTTGATGGGGGATGAGGTTGAAGACGGAGGTCGGGGTATTGGATAGGGGGTAGGGTATGTTAAGGGCTTATATATGGAATGAGTAGGCGGATCTCGACCGTTAGATCAATTTAGATCTACGGTCTGGATCTGATGGCTTAAGTGGAACGGTGTCGTTTCGAGGGTAAGGGGTTTGGGTTGGTCCGGGTGGAAACGGGTCGGGTTCCTCAGTGGGTTGTGGGGAAATGATCTTGGCCGTTGATCAATCTGAGATCAACGGCCCAGACCACACTGGATTAAAACGGTGTCGTTTAGACACCCTGGGCATCCACTGGTGTTGGACCGGGCAGGCCTGGGTTTGGGCTGAGTTTGTTTGGGCCAATTTTGTTAAAATTGGCCCAAGTCCGGAAGGGAAGGGGTCTTTTTTTTTTATTATATTTTTTATTTATTTATTTCCTTTTCTTATTTATTTTAAAAACAAAACTAAGCCAAAAAATCAAATTAAAATTAAATACACACTCAATACAATTATTTGCGCACACACTAAAATATTTCAAAACAGGTAAAGTCAAACCAAATAAAATCAACGGACGAAAATGCCTATTCATGATTTTCTATTTAACGACCGGATTACGGTTTGAATTATGCAGGACACATATATTTTTTTTGAATTTCATTTTAATAAAGTATATAAATAAAAATGGGCCAAAGTCACAAATAAATCAACAAGGTGCCGCACAGAAATCCGAAATTGTACAGCAGGGCCAATTATATTTTTTTTATTTCTTTTTGGAGCGATTGTCGTGCGAAAACAAAAATCACGTGCTCACAGCTGCCCCTCTTTGTTCGGAAACCCGAAGGGTTTTCGTGCAAAGATAAAGTGAGCGAGTATGAGCGATTTTTGCCTATAGAACACTCCGTATGAAGCATTTTTTGAAAGATCTGACCGAATCTTGCTTCAAAGATTTCCTACATATCCTGGGCTAAACAGGAATCAGGTCAATGTAGTTCGGGAAGTTTTGGTAGCTGGGACTACCATGGGATTGCAATGCTTGCTGCTACTGCTGCTGCTGTTGCCACTGCTACGTTACTGACCGCCTTATTACAACCAAATGGAAATTGGAAACTGAGCTAACTACTTATGTGTATGTCAACTGCTAGTTACAAGATTCCTATCTATGATTCTTTTACGACTTGATCTTGGGTCTTAGCTGATTCTGCTTGTAGACTCTGATCTGAATCTTGATGCTTGCGAGTTGCGGCGACTTGTTTAATCTCCGGGATACCGAATAAAATGTGACTGGCAGAGTTCAGGACCTTAGTCAAATGTTGGAGTCGATTTGCTTTCCCTTTACTCTGATATCTCGGGATATCTTTTTTTGTCTTTTTTCTTCTTTGATTCCGAACTGGGATTTATCTCGTGGGTCATTTCGATCCATGTGGCTCGAGGTCAGACCTGCGCGAGAAAACAAACAAACAAACGAAATTTTCTGCCCCAGTTTCACTAGGAAAATTTCGTTAATTATTCACCAGGAAGTTCATAAAATTGATGAAAGAGGATATACATGGTCAGTTCAGGGCTGGAGCCCTAACACCGGCTAGCTGGGGAGAGGTTCGGTTTGGGGTTTAAAAACCCTAACGCCGAACAAAGGAAGAATTCAGTTTAGGGTTTAAAACCCTAATGCTGATTGCATGGAAAAGCTCAGTTTAGGGTTTAAAACCCTAATGCTGGCTGGAAGAAAAAGTTCAGTTTAGGGTTTAAAACCCTAATGCTGACTAAATGGAAAATTCAGTTTAGGATTTAAAACCCTAATGCTGATTGCATGGAAAAGATCAGTTTAGAGTTTAAAACTCTAATGCTGGCTGAAAGGAAAAGTTCAGTTTAGGGTTTAAAACCCTAATGCTGACTAAAAGGAAAATTCAGTTTAGGGTTTAAAACCCTAATGCTGATTTCATGGAAAAGCTCAGTTTAGAGTTTAAAACTCTAATGCTGGCTGAAAGGAAAAAGTTCAGTTTAGGGTTTAAAACCCTAATGCTGACTAAAAGGAAAATTCAGTTTAGGGTTTAAAACCCTAATGCTGATTGCATGGAAAAGCTCAGTTTAGAGTTTAAAACTCTAATGCTGGCTGAAAGGAAAAAGTTCAGTTTAGGGTTTAAAACCCTAATGCTGACTAAAAGGAAAATTCAGTTTAGGGTTTAAAACCCTAATGCTGATTGCATGGAAAAGCTCAGTTTAGAGTTTAAAACTCTAATGCTGGCTGAAAGGAAAAAGTTCAGTTTAGGGTTTAAAACCCTAATGCTGACTAAAAGGAAAATTCAGTTTAGGGTTTAAAACCCTAATGCTGATTGCATGGAAAAGCTCAGTTTAGAGTTTAAAACTCTAATGCTGGCTGAAAGGAAAAAGTTCAGTTTAGGGTTTAAAACCCTAATGCTGACTAAAAGGAAAATTCAGTTTAGGGTTTAAAACCCTAATGCTGATTGCATGGAAAAGCTCAGTTTAGAGTTTAAAACTCTAATGCTGGCTGAAAGGAAAAAGTTCAGTTTAGGGTTTAAAACCCTAATGCTGACTAAAAGGAAAATTCAGTTTAGGGTTTAAAACCCTAATGCTGATTGCATGGAAAAGCTCAGTTTAGAGTTTAAAACTCTAATGCTGGCTGAAAGGAAAAAGTTCAGTTTAGGGTTTAAAACCCTAATGCTGACTAAAAGGAAAATTCAGTTTAGGGTTTAAAACCCTAATACTGATTGCATGGAAAAGCTCAGTTTAGAGTTTAAAACTCTAATGCTGGCTGAAAGGAAAAAGTTTAGTTTAGGGTTTAAAACCCTAATGCTGACTAAAAGGAAAATTCAGTTTAGGGTTTAAAACCCTAATGCTGATTGCATGGAAAAGCTCAGTTTAGAGTTTAAAACTCTAATGCTGGCTGAAAGGAAAAAGTTCAGTTTAGGGTTTAAAACCCTAATGCTGACTAAAAGGAAAATTCAGTTTAGGGTTTAAAACCCTAATGCTGATTGCATGGAAAAGCTCAGTTTAGAGTTTAAAACTCTAATGCTGGCTGAAAGGAAAAAGTTCAGTTTAGGGTTTAAAACCCTAATGCTGACTAAAAGGAAAATTCAATTTAGGGTTTAAAACCCTAATGCTGATTGCATGGAAAAGCTCAGTTTAGAGTTTAAAACTCTAATGCTGGCTGAAAGGAAAAAGTTCAGTTTAGGGTTTAAAACCCTAATGCTGACTAAAAGGAAAATTCAGTTTAGGGTTTAAAACCCTAATGCTGATTGCATGGAAAAGCTCAGTTTAGAGTTTAAAACTCTAATGCTGGCTGAAAGGAAAAAGTTCAGTTTAGGGTTTAAAACCCTAATGCTGACTAAAAGGAAAATTCAGTTTAGGGTTTAAAACCCTAATGCTGATTGCATGGACAAGCTCAGTTTAGAGTTTAAAACTCTAATGCTGGCTGAAAGGAAAAAGTTCAGTTTAGGGTTTAAAACCCTAATGCTGACTAAAGGGAAATTCAGTTTAGGGTTTAAAACCCTAATGCTGATTGGCTGGGGATAGAGCTCTAGAATGCTATACGATCATTTTTCTGAGTTTTCTTGTTTTAATAGAAAAATAAGAGGGAGTTTTGCGGGAACTTACCTTTTGAGTGAATTCCTTATTGCCAAAATGTTTCTTGTACCCGTGTACCTTCTTCTTTGGGCGACACCTGCTTCTTGCACGGTTGTCTTGGATTAATACCTGTTTCGACTTAAAGAACAATTGTTAGTTCGAAAATGACGGTCGGTTCGGTGACCTTGATCGTTCCCGGTTGCTTTGTTGCGTCTTCATTTCTGTTGTGAAATCCCGCCATTGATTTGATTCATATGCCGAAACCCTTTAGGCCGCTCAGGCTTGTATTTCCAGATTCTGTGATGATTTGCCTCGTAAGGCTCTTTTTTCTTTTCTCTTTTTTTTTGTGTCCCGTTTTGCTTGGAGGTTCTCAACGGGGATTTTATTGGAGGTATTTTGTGGGGATTTGTACAAAAGGGAAGCTCTGTGGGGAATATTTACAAAGTGGATTCTTTGTGTGGATTTTTGTGCAATGGGCATGCTGGGGATTTATTTCAAAGTGGGATTTCTAGGATTTGTTGGGGTAAGCTTGTTGGGGAATGTTTACAAAAGGACTCGCTGGGATGTGCTGGGGAGATTCTAATTTTTTTTTTTTTTTTTTTATATTGAGGAGATTCTGTGGGAGATTGTACAAGACTCTGTTGGGATTTCTACAGGGGGAGACTCTGTGGGGATTTGTCCGAAGGTGGACTTGCTGGGGAAGATTTCAAGATTTCTCTCTTTTTCCTTTACTCCGGAACACCATCAAACGTCATGATTCATCATGCTTGGGTAATCATATCAACGAGATGAGGTGCTTTCCTTCATGAGACGGGATTCCGTGCAAACAAACCATGCCACCTACTCTTTCCGGTGTGTCCTGAACTCGGGGTTAAAATGCAAAAGGGATTCGAAAAGAAACAAAGCAGGGGAAAACAAATCAGAAAAGGAATACCCTTTTCGGGACGAGAAAGACTTATCTGAGGAAGATAACGCTGGCTTTAAATGACATGACATGCTCTTTGGACTGGACGTCCGACCTTCCATGAACTTGCGTTTTCCTGAACCAGAACAGATCTGTGATTCCAAAACCGGTGGAACTTTGCCGAGACCTTCTTGGGGTGGCGTCATTCCTTTTCGGCCAACAGCGCCCTTTGCGGGTTTTCACTGGCTGACCTCTCTCATTTCTCTTCCTGTCATCGCTTGATAGCACTCTTTGCGAGTTTTTACTAAACAAGCTCTCTCATTTTGGTTTCTCTACTCCCGTCGCCTCGTGGTGCCCGAAGGTTTTCACCGCCGAGACTCTCTCATTTTATTTCTCTCAACTCAGGGTGTGCCAGTTTCCATTTGTGATGCTTATTGGTTTCCCACTATCTTTGGTAATTGATTTGAAGGCTTGTACTTGGTAAAGAGAGGTAGCTGATACTAAACTTCTCAAGTGTCCGACATGCCCCGGTTTTCAATTTCAGGGTGGATGGGATTTTGTTGTTGGTGTGACTGAACCTCAGGGAGAGGCTGCCTACGTATCCTTTCGGAATCAAGTCAAACGTAGTTCAGGCCTCAATCAATGTTTTGTTTTGTTTTCTTTTTTTTCTTCTTTTTTTTTCTTTTTTCTTTTTGTAGAGAGGATTGGGTAGTGTTTGGGAGTAGTGGGGGATAAAACCTTCGCCATTCTCAAACGTGTCAGGACCACTGGAGTACGATTTAGACGTAGTACCTCTTGACTGCATCTGCATTTACTGCTGTGTCGGGGTCATTTCCTTCGATATCACCTAAATACAATGCTCCTCTTGGCAATATTTTCCTTACGATGTATGGGCCTTTCCAATTTGGGGCAAACTTCCCTTTTGCTTCTTCATGATGCGGCAGAATACGCCTCAGTACCAATTGTCCTACTTCGAAATTCCGGGGTCGGACTTTCTTGTTGTAAGCACGGGCCATCCTTCGTTGGTATAACTGTCCGTGACAAACTGCAGCCATCCGCTTTTCATCAATCAACGTCAATTGCTCTAACCGAGTCTTAACCCACTCGCTGTCCTCGATTTCTGCTTCGACAATGATTCGAAGCGAAGGGATTTCTACCTCTGCCGGTATTACAGCCTCGGTCCCATAAACCAAAAGATAAGGAGTCGCTCCCACCGATGTGCGTACCGTAGTGCGGTACCCCAATAATGCAAAAGGTAACTGTTCATGCCACTGTCGGGAACTTTGTATTGTTTTCCTCAAAATCTTCTTGATGTTTTTATTTGCAGCTTCCACAGCACCATTGGCTTTTGGCCGATAAGGAGTGGAATTCCTGTGTGTTATCTTGAATTGCTCACACACATCTCCCATCAAGTGACTGTTCAAGTTTGCTGCGTTATCCGTAATGATAGTCGCAGGAATACCGAAGCGACATATAAGATTTGAGTGTACAAAATCCGCCACAGCTTTCTTGGTGACCGACTTGAGAGTGACGGCTTCTACCCATTTTGTGAAGTAATCGATGGCAACCAGTATGAACCTGTGTCCGTTCGAAGCCTTTGGTTCAATTGGTCCAATGACGTCCATGCCCCAAGCGACAAATGGCCAAGGTGCGGACATGGGATGCAGTTCCGTGGGAGGTGCATGAATCAAATTACCGTGCACCTGACACTGATGACACTTCCGGACAAAGCTAAAGCAATCCTTTTCCATGGTCATCCAGTAATAACCTGCTCTAAGGATCTTCTTCGCTAAGACATACCCGTTCATGTGAGGTCCGCACACACCTGCGTGTACTTCGTGCATGATTTTTCTTGCTTCCTCGATATCGACACATCTTAAGAGATTGAGGTCCGGAGTCCTCTTATATAACAATTCACTGCTAAAAAAGAAACCACTTTCATGTCGCCTAATGGTCCTCTTTTGATCTCCAGTAGCGTGCTCGGGGTATTCTTGCGTCTTCAGGAACCTCTTGATGTCATGGTACCAAGGCTGCGTATTTGATCCCGCCTCGATTACACTGCAGTATCCGTGTCTTTCCTTGATTTGGATTTCCAAAGGATCGACGTGGGCGTTGCCCGGGTAGGGTAGCATAGAAGCCAGAGTAGCAAGTGCATCTGCCAGTTCATTGTGACACCTCGGAATATACCTGAACTCTATTGAGGTAAAGCGCTTGCTGAGGTCCTCTACATGTTGTCGGTATGGGATAAGCTTGACATCCCGAGTTTCCCACTCGCCTTGAACTTGCCGGATGATCAGGTCAGAATCTCCCATAATCAGTAAGTCTTTGACATCCTGATCGATTGCCATATGTATGCCCATAATGCAGGCTTCATATTCAGCTGTATTATTTGTGCAGAAGAAACGAAGTCTAGCTATGGCGGGATAATGCTGACCGGTAGGTGAGATCAAAATTGCCCCAATCCCTATACCCTTGGCGTTCACGGCTCCGTCAAAGAACATCTTCCAAACATGAGCTTCCTCCGAGATCACTTCTACGGTGTTTACCTCTTCATCTGGAAAGTAGGTATCCAATGGCTGGTATTCCTCATCGACCGGGTTTTCGGCCAAATGATCTGCTAACGCCTGGGCTTTCATTGCCGTGCGAGTGACATAAACTATGTCGAATTTCGTAAGCAAGATTTGCCATTTAGCCAGTCTCCCAGTAGGCATTGGTTTCTGAAATATATACTTCAAGGGATCCAATCTGCTTATGAGGAATGTAGTGTGGGCTTGGAGATAATGTCTCAGCTTTTGAGCAACCCATGTGAGAGCGCAGCATGTCCTTTCCAGTAGAGTGTATTTGGCCTCGTAGCCGGTGAATTTCTTGCTCAAGTAGTAGATTGCTTGTTCCTTCTTTCCGGTTATGTCGTGTTGCCCGAGGACGCAACCGAAAGAGTTCTCCAAGACTGTCAGATACAAGAAAAGTGGCCTCCCTGGTTCTGGAGGGACCAAGACTGGGGGATTCGAAAGGTATTTTTTGACTTTATCAAAGGCTTCTTGACACTCCGTTGTCCACTTAATCACCGCATCTTTTCTTAACAACTTGAATATGGGCTCACACGTGCTTGTCAGCTGGGCAATAAACCGACTGATGTAGTTCAGCCTGCCCAAAAGACTCATCACGTCTTTCTTCGTTCTTGGGGGAGGTAGATCTTTGATAGATTTTATCTTAGTCGGATCTAGCTCGATACCTCTCCTACTTACGATGAAACCCAAAAGTTTACCTGACGGAACTCCGAAAGCGCATTTGGCTGGATTTAGCTTCAAGTCATACTTCCTTAGCCTCACGAAGAATTTCCTCAAGTCTTGGATGTGATTATCCTGTTTCCTGGACTTGACTATTACATCGTCCACGTACACCTCTATTTCCTGATGCATCATGTCATGGAAAATGGCGGTCATGGCCCTCATGTAAGTAGCCCCAGCATTCTTTAGACCAAATGGCATGACCCGATAACAGTAGGTGCCCCAAGGCGTGGTGAAAGCGGTTTTCTCGGCGTCCTCTTCATCCATCAGCACCTGATGATATCCAGCGTAACAATCTACGAAGGATTGTATCTCGTGTTTGGCGCAATTATCAACGAGGATGTGGATGTTGGGCAGCGGGAAATTATCTTTGGGACTTGCTCTGTTCAGATCTCGGTAATCTACACATACCCGAGTTTTCCCGTCCTTTTTCGGTACTGGAACCACATTCGCCAACCATGTTGTATATTGGACTACCCGGATCACTCCTGTTTTCAGTTGCTTGGTGATCTCCTCTTTAATTTTGTCACTGACCTCAGTTTTGAACTTTCGTTGCTTTTGTTGAACCGGAGGACAATCAGGATGAATCGGCAATTTGTGAACCACTAGATCGACACCTAGTCCCGGCACGTCATCATATGACCAAGCAAACACGTCTTTAAATTCAAGAAGAAGTTGAATTATCGCCTCTCGCATTTTCTTGTCTATGTGAATGCTTATCTTGGTCTCCCGGATTTCTTCCAGGGTTCCTAAATTTACCGGTTCAGTGTCATTCAGATTTGGCTTAGGTTTATTCTCGAAATATTCCAACTCTCGGTTTATCTCCCTAAAAGCCTCTTCCGCATCATATTCTGGTTCTGGGTTCATTAATTCGCAGTTAAATAGCTCATTGTGATCTGGGCGTGAAGTCCGCAAGCATGTCATATTTAAAGCCGCATTATTAGGACTGAAAAGGAAGATAAGAGGAAAAGTAATAAAATCAGAACAAAAGAAAGAATAGGAAAGCAATGATGATTTTTTTTTATTTTCTTTGGAAAATTGGAAGACAACAACGTTTACAACTAGGAATTCGGAACAACAATTGAAAAGAAGAAAACGTTCAAGTTATGTCCCGGAGATAACTTGTGATACAGGAAAGGTGGCAGGACAGGTCTACCCGGACTTCCGTCTAGTTGGGAATGGCGTGATCTCCCAGTTTTGGAGCTTGGCGTTTGGCCCCATGTACATCATCTCAGCAGTGCTCGTGCCTTCGCCTGGTTGAACCATGTGGACCTCGTAGAGCATTTCCCTCATTGCCCCACATATTTCCTCGATTTCCTCAGCTGTGAAGACCTCATCTTCTTCTTCTTTAGTGTACCTTGGCCTGACAAAAGTCGCATGTAAATCCGGCAGTGGTTGAGGCAACTTCCAGCCCTCATTTCTCCTTTTCTTTGCCCATTTTTCGTCTGCTGGAGTAGGTTTGAAACCTAGTCCAAAAGGTTTCTTGATGACTGGTAAAGTAATGGGTTCCGTCATTCCCTGAAGGGTTCGTCCAAGCCCCTTCCCTGGCCTAAATCCGTGTCGGATCATCTCTTTGGCCACCATAACCGAAGCGTTAGACAAGAAAGGCTGGGGGCAAGGTACTCCCTCTTCGTGCTGCTCTGCCAATACCACTTCGAAAGCTTGATAGACCGTATGCTCGCTCCCTTCTCTCGGTTCAAGATACGGGATAGATGGGTCCCGATAAATGGCATGTTCGTCTTCTCCATGGACCACGATCTCTTGGTCTTCATACTCGAACTTCACCATCTGGTGAAGAGTAGAAGGCACAGCTCCTGCCGCATGGATCCAAGGCCTGCCAAGGAGGAAATTGTAAGATGTGTTCATGTCGATCACTTGGAAAGTGACTCGAAATTCGACTGGTCCTATGACCAGCAGCAGGTCTATTTCTCCCATGGTGTCTCTCTTGATACCATCGAAAGCTCTTACGCAGACGTTGTTGGGTCGGATTCTTCCGGTCTCAATTTCCATTCTTTGCAGCGTGGAGAGCGGGCAAATGTCAACACCTGATCCCCCATCCAGCATTACCCGCTTGAAATAGTAGTCCTCATATTTGACTGTTAAATGCAATGCCTTGTTGTGTGCTGCTCCTTCCGGGGGTAGATCGTTCTTGCTGAAGGAGATTTGGTTGACGGCGAAGAATCTTTCTGTCATCCGCTCTAATTGCTCCACCGAGGTTTCAACCGGCACATATGCCTCATTCAGGGTCTTCAGTAAGATCTTTTGATGCTCAGCCGACCTTGTCAATAATGATAGCATGGACACCTGCTCGGGGTGCTTGCGCAACTGATCTATCACTTCGTAATCCGGCATCTTCATTTGTTGGAAGAACACTTCCGCCTCTTCGACACTCACAGGCTTCTTTGGAGGAAAGCGCCTTTGTGTGGCGTTGTTCAGTTCTTGGGTATTTGAGTACCCTCTAATGAAAGTACTTTCTGGAAGTTCTCCCACGACCTCTTTCCCTTTGTACATCACCAAAGTCTTTTTATAATTCCACGGTACTGTGGTCGGGTTGGTCATTGGCTTTTGTGGCACGCGTCCGATAACCACTGGCTCATTCAGCCGAGGTGGTTGAATCGTCCCCCGGACCACATAGGCCCCTTTTGGCACGTACATAGGTTTTGTCTTTTTGATCCCGGATCTCTGCGTCTTCTCAGCTTGACCTCGCGGTACGTAAAGAACTCCGCCCTTTGCTGGTACCACTTTCTTTTCCACCTTCTTTTCAGACTTGCTCTCTGCGACCTTGGCCTCTTCCCCTTTTTCTGATTTTTGGTCTATTTCAAACCTCTTCCCCGTGTCGACAATGGCAATTATGGCTTTCAAAGCAGGGTCGAACTCTTTGTCTTCACAAATCATGTCGATCAACGGCCCATTATTGTGAGCGGGCAATGGATTGTTTGTTACATTCGGGATCTCCTCGTCCCTTAGCACTATTTTCCCCTGCTCTATCAAATTTTCGACCACTCTTTTCAATGACCAGCAGTCGTTTGTATCATGTCCCTCGGCCCCTGAATGATAGGCGCATCTGACTCCGGCTTTGTAAGAAGGAGATGTCGGGTTTTGCCTCGTTTGAGGGATGGGTTGCAAGAAACCCAACTGGACCAACTTTGGGAACAAAGTTGAGTATGGCTCACCGATGGGTGTGAAAGTCCGTCGTCGAGGTGGATCTTGGGGGCGGTAGTTATTCTGCGGGGGTTGTGGGTTATAGTGGTTGCGGTAAGGAGGCTGATTTCTGGGAGGTGGAGCTGGGCCTCGGTTGGCTTGTTGTAGTGGATGGTTATAAGGTTGGGCATTCATGACCATATAAGGTTGATGAGCATATGCCGAATTTGAATGGGGGTAATAGTGTTGTGGGGCTCTTCCCGGAAAATGGGGCCTGGGATGACGATACTCCCTTGCTTCAGAGGCTGCCATAGTCGTCTCTTCTTTCTTCTTCCCCCTTGTTGTTCCTCCAGACCCACTTTGGACGGCCTGGGAGGTTGCCCTTATGGCTGCTTGACTCAAAATCCTTCCCGTTTTCAAACCGTTCTCCACCATCTCTCCAATCTTGATCGCTTCCGCGAATGGCTTATCCATGGCCGACATCATGTTCTGGAAATAGTCAGACTCTTGAGCCTGGAGAAAGGTAGTGACCATTTCCACTTCATCCATGGGAGGCTTCACTCTCGATGCATGTTCACGCCACTTAATAGCATACTCTCTAAAGCTTTCTGAAGGCTTCTTCTTCAAATTTGAAAGAGAGTTTCGGTCTGGCGCAATGTCGATGTTATACTGGAATTGTTTTACAAAATCTCTGGCGAGATCATCCCATATATGCCATCGGGACATTTCCTGATCCATATACCATTCCGAGGCTATCCCTACTAAACTTTCCCCAAAGTATGCCATTAGCAGTTCTTCTTTTCCGCCGGCTCCCCGCAATTGGTTGCAGTATTTCTTAAGATGTGCAATGGGGTCACCGTGCCCATCGTACTTCTCAAACTTGGGGGTCTTGAAACCCGTTGGCAAGTGTATGTGAGGAAACATGCATAGGTCGGCGTAAGAGACGCTCTTTTGCCCGCTCAATCCTTGCATATTCTTCAGACTTTGCTCAAGGCTTCTCATCCTTTTGGACATCTCGTTTTGTTCTACAACTCCGGGGTTCTGATCCTGCCCTGGTACAAGCTCGCACTGAGGTGGTAGAGGATTAGTACTGGTAGCAAACCTATTTGGTTCCATTGAGAACGACGGTGCTTGGAATGTAAAAGAGGATGAGTCAAGGCTTGGCTTGTACGTGGCAGGCTGTGCCGTAGCTGGGCAAGGCGATGCAGTAAAGATGTTCATGCTTGCATCATTGGCCGACATTCGGGGATGAGGCTCAGAAGGTGATCCTGCAGAGAAGGCGGAGGTGGCTGGGTACCCAAATGGGGTAGCGGGGTAATTTATGGGAACATTAGAAGTCCCACTTGACCTGGAGAATAGTTCAGGGAATCCGGGGACGACACTTGGCGGCTCTTTCCCATTGTTCCAGTCATCCAGCATTTCCATCATGCGGAGCCGTAGGATCCTATTTTCCTCCGCAGTTGCGGATTCAGGTGTGAGGACGGCTGAGATTGAGCTCTCCTCAGAGACGGGGACTGTTTGCAATGGAATTTCCGAAGACATTTCCACACTTCCTTTTGACCTGGTGAAGTAAGTGTGAGTACTGATTCTAGTCCTAACAACAGGTAGTTGAACACCTCTCCTTGATCTCGTGAAGTATGAATGCGAGGCCAGACTTTCACCAAACCAACCGCCTTTTCAAAAACCCTGGAAAAAATGCTCAATGACAAACGCACGGTTAATTCTGCAGCAAATAATAGATAGTTAATCTCACGTTGGGCATGATGCACCTATACAGTTAAGTGGATTACTATATGTTTGCTACGAGAGCATGCGTCATTCCGGCATTTTTTCTCTTATTAGTTTTTCCCCCTTTTCTTTTGTTTTCCTTTTATTTTATTTATTATATATATATATATATATTTTTTATTTTTGTAGTAAAAGAAATGCGACCGGATCCGATGAGGATTGCCTACGTATCACGATGCCTACGTGAATCAGATCATTACGTAGTTCGAAAAACACAAATGGACGTAAAAGAAACAACCTCTTCATTGTTGAAATGTTCTATTACAAGCTACATTCTGCAAAAGAAAAAGCAAACTTGGAAAATGAACCTAGACTCAAAATAGACTGAAAATCACCTTGATGAAAAAAAAAATGGGCAGAAGATGCCAAAATACAGATTTGACCTATGAATGCATTATGGTTTTAAAAATTGGTTTCCGCGGGGCATCGTTCGGCCTTGCCGCGGTCCTAGGCGTGAGATCCCTCTCAAGTTGCTCCAGCTCGCGCATAGTCTGCTTGACATAACCCATTACTGCCGAGAGGACGGTAACGCTGGACATGTTCTCACATCGTAGACATCGTCTGGTGATGGCATGGGCAATGACCTTGATCCTATCTCTGGTTTGCTTCTTCTCTATGAGTAGGTGCCTTATCTGATCACTGCTCGTCTTGAATACCTGTGAGTCCTGTATGTGCTGATCCCTCAACTGCCGCACTTCTTCCTTCATTTGGGCCAACAAGTCGTAACAGTATCTACTCTCCATTTGGAAATCCCTGGCCTGTTTAACTGCTTTAAACTCAAGTGTAGCCATCTCCCTCTTTATTTTGGAAACAACCTTCTCGTGGTCACGTTTCAATTGGTTCAAACATCGGCGATGCTTATCTACCCTTGTTTCCCACTGTGCCTTGAACTCTGCTATGATGTTTTCAGATTTCTCCAAGCCATCTCGCCATTCCCTGATTTCACCTTTTAGCCCTTTTATCAGCTGCTCGTCCGATCGACGCCTTGGTTGTCTATCTGCATCCAACCTTATTTGTTTGATCTGAGCTCTGAGCATCTCATTTTCTTGAGTTAACCTGTTCCGCTCTCCCAGATCGGTAGCAATTTGCACGCTGTGCTCGTATTTCATGCCTTCTACTTGTTGCTTTAATCTGCTGATTTCGGCACAATAACCTCTTTCCTCTGCTAACCAATCCCAATGCCTTTGCGATGACTCGGTGAAATCCCGGATGTGGGGTCTCTTAGCTGGCCTTTCATGCTCGAGTTCCCTTCTATACCATGCAAGGTAACCTGGCGCCGTTTCTCCCTTGGCTCGATCCCGCACGCAAGTATCTGATTTCAAATATTGACCCTCATTCCAGATTTGGCGAATCTTCGCTTCTGGGAACTGTCCGTTAGGACTTATCTCAACTGTTTGAGTGCTAAGATCTTCCTCATGAGGTACTGTCTGGCACCTTCCGAACTGTCTCAAAACTCGGCCGGGTGCGTAAGGTTGGATGCTCTTAAGCCCCATCAGTAAGAAATGAGTCTTAGCCGCCGACATATATAAGATCTCATCAACAGGCAACCATCCCAACGTCCATTGTATTTGGCTGGCAGTAAGAGCTTGCAAGAACGAGGTCCATGCCCGGACTCCTTTGGGCCAAATGATCTCTCTGGTTCTCGTGTAAGATTCTTCTATGCGGGTTTTTTCCGGGGAACCATGGCTCAATACCCCGGAATGATGGCAGAGGTGCTCGGTCATCCATATCTGTAGGAGCAAGTTACAACCTTCGAAGAAATTTCCCCCAGCTTTACAAGCTGTGAGAGCTCGAAAGATGTCAGATACCACCATTGGCGCGAGAGTGCTGCCACTTTGCGTGAGTAAAGTGCTGACGACCCCAGATATCTTCAAATCAATGTTTCCATCTTTTCTCGGAAATACCAGAAGACCCAGAAACATTATCATGAACGCCACCCGTCTGTGCTCGTCCCACTTCTGACGAACTCCTTTGCTGCACAGTTTGTTGATTGGATTATTGAATCCCCCCTCGTGACCGTATCTATCATATATGAAGCATGGAGTACAGAATCCGGCTGCTAGATCCGGGTTGTGGACTGTTCTAGGTATTTTCAATGAATCCAGGAACCGATGTACCGTGACGACTCTTGGGGCGACCAAGTATTTTTCCCTCAACGGAAGTTCAGTATTCCCGATGTATCCGGCCATTTCTTCCAAAGTTGGGGTGAGCTCAAAATCAGAGAAATGGAAAACATTGTGCGCCGGGTCCCAATAGGTAACCAAAGCTCTTATGATATCTCCCCGAGGCTGGATTTCCAACAGACCCACAAGACCTTTCAAATATTTCTTAACCTCATTTTGTCCTTCAACACCTAGATCATTCCACCATAGCCGTAACTTGACAGGGATTTTGGTCATTATTGAAAAATGTTCATTTTGCATCGTGCTCATCCTGCACATTTATTAAGGTGATTTTAACAAAATTGACTGACTCAAAAATATATATTTTTTAGAGAGGATCAAGCTTTGACCACGGCCTTTAAACACTTCGGAGACAAAGATTTTAAGGCTGTGCGGGTCTAAAAAACGCTAAACAAGACCCAAAGGTGGCTGTTTATGTAAAGTCAGCCTTCCGGCGTCCCTTTCGGGAACATTCGGCTATTTATGATAAAACAATGTCACCTGACTTATTTACGACTCTATTAAAAATTTGACACATCTTTTATTTATTTATTTACTGATTTTTGGCTATTTAGAAAAATGGGGTTGAACCCGACGAGGGTTGCCTACGTATCTCACATCCGGTGAGAATCAAACCGGCGTAGTTCGGGCATATCATGAATAGAGAAAACCTAGAAATCAAGAATAAGTATTATTATTTTGAAAAAAAAGATAAAGGCTAAAGAAAAAATATTTTTTTTTTTTTTTGCAATATTGGACCATTAGTCTGAATTTATAAAAGGGGTACTACAAAAGAAACAACACACTTTTTGAATTATGGATTTTCCATTTTTTTTTTACTTTTAAAATAAATACTTTTTCTTTTTTTTTTTTTTGATTTTGAAAGTGATAAAAGAAAATTTTTTTTTTTTTAATTTTTTTTTAATAACTCTCAATAAAAGACAGTTTTTTTTTTAGAGAAAAAATCCGGCGAGGTTTTGACACTACTTGGACATTGGTTTTATTTTCCAAAAAAAATAAGTAATTATCTCCCCTACGCTGCTATTTTCCCCTTTTTAGGAACCGGTCGACATGCGGAACCGAAGCAAATAAATGCACAACACAAATAGGATGCACCAGGGTGGTCTTTTTCGTTTCAGGCTGCCTGTCCTAGACGGACCCAACCCCTGTGTTGAGTCCCCTAAGTCAAATGCAACATGATGCAGATAAGCGTTCCTACTAGGGAACCGGCATGAAGTCAAGTTATTCTAGGTTCGTAACCTGGGTATTTGTTCTAGACTGTGCACCCGAGCGGACAACTCGAGTCGAGGAGGGGGCTACGTACCGGGGACCCGCGAGATCGTCCGGCTTTGTAACTTGTCCGTCCTCTTTCTTATTTTAGGTATTGACATTAACAGAATAGGGAGTCCCGACCAGCGAGCTTCTCCCCGGAAGTAAGAAGAGAAAGGTTTCGGCACAGTTTATATACAGTTCAGATAATATCAAAGCGGTAAAAGACAACATTTAGCACGTTACGCAAAAAACATGTAATAAAAATCAGATAATAAAGCAAAATATAACAATTATTCTAAGCTCGAATTCTTGAACCCTGAACCAGTGGTTCTGGGTGTACAATTCCCCAGCAGAGTCGCCAGAGCTGTCACACCTCCTTTTTGCGCGCCCCACCCCGAAGGGTTAGATGCGCGGGTGGAGTTTTTCCAATTTAAGTGACAATATTCGAAATGGGATTATTTGTTTAATTCAGAGTCGCCACTTGAGAAAGGTTTGGCTTTTGGTGTCCCAAGTCACCGGTTTATCTTGAATCCCAAATCGAGGAAATTTTCGACTTTTCCAAATGAAGTCTGCGAACCAGAAATTCTAAGTAAGGAATTCTGTTGACCCGAGGGAAGGTGTTAGGCACCCTCGAATCCCGTGGTTCTAGCACGGTCGCTTAAATTGTTATAATGGCTAAATATCTGATTTAAATACATGTTGTGACTTATGTGCTTTTATTAAGTTTAAACCGCTTTTATCATTATCATTTATTTTTATAGAATTGCAACGTCGTGAAGATGCGTCTCGAACCACGTCACAATCAATGCACCCGTGATCGTCAACACATTTTGACTTCGCTGAGATTTGGATTTGGGTCACATCAATGTGCACCCGAATTTAAGAATATAATTTAACTTAAAGTCGCGCCTAAAGAATCTAAACGCGTTATTATCTTTGGGGAAGGCAGTGGAATTCTCTAAACAGTCCCTCCCAAATTCTAAGTATTTATCGTGATCAATTATTGAGGGCCCCGCAGTTTGCATTTTTTATTCGGCGAGGCTCGTCTCATTATTTTAGAAGGGTACCCTACAATGACTACATTTCTACTACATTTATCTTTAAAGAGAAGGATGATGCCGAATTTTGCGGGTTTGGACAAATACGGACTGAATCCTTATTATGTTTGCCGAAACTAAACTTGTTTGATTACCTGATTGATTGTTCATAAGGTGAGGGTTACCGCATGCTTTGTCTTCATCGAGTGGATAACATATTAATTCGCTAAATGAGATTGCAAACAAACTAACAACATATATTGAGTTATGTTTAACGACCTCCAAGTTCTATTTTTTAACACTTTAACCTATTTGAAATTGATAAACGAAATCGACTGTTTTATCAGGGGAATTACTACTAAGTGAACTCAAAAATGGTTATTAGTTTTTCTCAACAATCATCACATTATTTCGAGACAAACAATCTATACCGAAACTCAGTATCGAACCTGCATTGGAGCGAATAAACTGACAGGAGAACTGGCATTCATAGCCAGACTCTTAATGTGACTGCATGGGAGTTTGTTTGGGATACATTTATCCCGGACCCAGTACCACAATTTTGTTGATTCAGTGGTCTAGGCAAAATACATACAAGTGCCTATCATGACTCTATGTTATACAGTCATAACTAAACCAAACAAGTGTTATACTGAACTGAATATATACTAAATCAAAACATGTTGTCTATGTCATACTGTCATTACTATTGAACAATGCTATCTGACAGTCCATCTCAAACAGAATGTATGCTAGTTTATACAAAGTGTTTGCAGTTTGCAGTAAAATATACAATCCCAAATAACATTCGACCTATTTTTTAACACCAATGTTATAACATGAACAACTGTTCTTTTCTTTATTTCTGCTTCAACTTCAAACTTTCAACAATACAAAGTTTCAGAGGTTGTGTACCTGGAAATATTTGACAATTGAAGGAAAAGGGGAAGTCAGCAGAGTATGATGACAACAAAAATGCAGCAGCAATCACAGCACTATCAGTAGCAGCAGGGCAGAATAGCAGCAGACAAAGCAATATAGCAAGAAACAAGCTCGAGTGCAGTGATGCAACTATGGCCAATAGAAAGCAATAGCCAAATAACAGCAACACCCAGTGGAGTAGAATCAGAATTCCAGATAGATCAAAACAGTAGTAAACCAATGAAAGCACTCAACTAATAGACACAACTGGGATTTCAAAGGATTAGAATTGGTTTGAACAAATTGAAACAACTGAAAACCCAATAACAATAAAAGGAAGAAAGTTTCTGATTGTTGGTTGTATCCCTTCTATCCCTTAATCTCCCTCTATCTATGTGTATCAATTTTGTATGTATTTCAGCTCTCCTTTTCAAACTCCTCACAGTATTTTTCTTTTACAACCCTCCAAGTCCTCTTCCTCTTCTGTATGTCTATCCCCCCTTTTTATAAGCCTCTATCCTACTCTTTTTAAACAGCCTGTTTTCAGAAATCACAGTACCCTTCCCATGTGCCTTCCATTTCCAACTTTAGCTAATTAAGTATTAAACCCCATCAACATTCCCTGGCAGATTTCACTTTTAAAAGGTTTAAATACTTCTTTAAACTAAATCCAAGTATGGGCCGTGGAATGTATCTGACAGCATATGCTGTCAAATTGTTTAAAACTTAACAAAGGCTTTTATGCAGGCCACAGGCTGTGCACAAAGCACATGAGATGCACGAGTGCACATGCTGTGCACGAGTGCACATGCCTTCCAATTCAGAATCTAAACACAAACAATCCAACAGCTATAAGTGGACTGGCTCTTAATTGATTCATGCAAATGTTCAATAGAAGCAAATCGATTTAACTTTGCTCAAGCAGTTGAAACTAATTGACGACACATGTCGACTCGACTATATTAGCATTAACATACACAATCGTAGCCAAAATCAGACATTTAAACATGGTTCGAATTATACTGACTAAGCAGAAATACACTCGAGGAGTCATTAGTCAGTCCAAACTTGAAAATCCGCTACTTGCACAACATTCATATACATTATCAGATCAAATGAAAGGCTTATTCAAACAAACAAGAAGTTCAGGCAAATGGACGGGGCACATTTGACAAAATTCAAAGACACAAAATCAAAGCATGAACAGACTTCAACACAATCAAATGGGCCAAAACAAATAAAGAAGAGAAAGAAACTCACCTTAAATCTTGAAAAATCAAAACCTCAAACTCGGACTCGGACAACTTTCTTAAGGCTGAACGGGCTTTAATCGAAGTGTTTCTCAAATGAGAAACACTTTGATTAAAGTCCATCAGACCTTAAACTCTTTGGTTTGAACCGGTTTGAACCAGTGACGAGGGACCTTGTGGTTTCAAAACTCAGATCTAATATTCGTGCTTCCCTGGTTAGATTCGGACCAAACCAAGTATGGTTTGGTCACGAGGAAGGTCCGGGGAGTGTCTGGTATGAAGCTGGGGTTGTTTGGTGTAGATCGAGTTTTGACTCGAATCTTCAAATGAAGATTCGAGGACCTGGGGGGTGATTCGAACCAAACGGTTAACAGGTCTATGTTCAGGGTGGTGAGGGGGTTCTATGGTGTTCATGGCGAGGTCACCGGCGTTCATGCCGCCGGTTTTCATGGTGGGGGATACAAGGGCGGCTCTAGGGTTTGATGGGGGATGAGGTTGAAGACGGAGGTCGGGGTATTGGATAGGGGGGTAGGGTATGTTAAGGGCTTATATATGGAATGAGTAGGCGGATCTCGACCGTTAGATCAATTTAGATCTACGGTCTGGATCTGATGGCTTAAGTGGAACGGTATCATTTCGAGGGTAAGGGGTTTGGGTTGGTCCGGGTGGAAACGGGTCGGGTTCCTCAGTGGGTTGTGGGGAAATGATCTTGGCCGTTGATCAATCTGAGATCAATGGCCCAGACCACACTGGATTAAAACGGTGTCGTTTAGACACCCTGGGCATCCACTGGTGTTGGACCAGGAAGGCCTGGGTTTGGGCTGAGTTTGTTTGGGCCAATTTTGTTAAAATTGGCCCAAGTCCGGAAGGGAAGGGGTCTTTTCTTTTTTTTTATTATATTTTTTATTTATTTATTTCCTTTTCTTATTTATTTTAAAAACAAAACTAAGCCAAAAAATCAAATTAAAATTAAATACACACTCAATACAATTATTTGCGCACACACTAAAATATTTCAAAACAGGTAAAGTCAAACCAAATAAAATCAACGGACAAAAATGCCTATTCATGATTTTCTATTTAACGACCGGATTACGGTTTGAATTATGCAGGACACATATAATTTTTTTTGAATTTCATTTTAATAAAGTATATAAATAAAAATGGGCCAAAGTCACAAATAAATCAACAAGGTGCCGCACAGAAATCCGAAATTGTACAGCAGGGCCAATTATATTTTTTTTATTTCTTTTTGGAGCGATTGTCGTGCGAAAACAAAAATCACGTGCTCACAATGTTAACTTAATTATTTAAAAAAAAAAAAGAGGATAAAATCAAATTAGGTAAAAACCAAAAACCAAATTGATGAAGAAACACCAAAACAAAACTCATTACGGCATTTAAGTTTGTTTTGAAACAAAATACCACGAAACATAATTTGTAAGAAATCTTGTTATTTTACATGTTCAAATGAGGAAAGAATTTATGTAATGTTATATTTGATTGATTTAGAAATCCTATTAAGATTTTCTATATGGTCCAAACAAGAAAAGATTTAATAAGTAAAAGTTTTAGTTGTTTTCAAAGCCTTAAATATTAGTAAAATAATTAAATGACTATTTTGTCTAATATAAACTCTATTTTAAAAAGGTAAAAAAGGCGAACGACATTTCGCTAAGGGCTTTTGTAACGACCCGATCGGTCGTTTTGAACTTTTGCACTTTGATCGCCAGTTCTCGGGCATGACTTGCCCCGTGTAACATATTATGACTGATGTAGATCGTTGGTTTTGGTTTTCAGAAAAAATCAGAATGAATTTGAAGGAACAGTCTTAGTTGAAAGCTTTGAATTTAAAAGGCTTGACTAAGAGTTGACTTATTTGTATATGAGCTCGGATCGGAAATTTTATGATTTGGATAGCTTCGTTGGTGATTTATGACTTAGGAGCGCGATCAGAATGCATTTTGGAAGTCCGTGGAAGGATTTGGCTTGAATTGGGAAAGTTAATATTTTGGCGAATTCCGGTTAATAGGTGAGATTTTGATTCGAGGGTCGGAATGGAATTTCGAGAGTTGTTGTAG